>NC_136136.1:687500-6293437 GCF_965212315.1 Lampetra planeri
ATTTCCCCAGAAAAGTATTTAAATCCTTAAGAATGTATATAATAAAAAACTCATCACAGTACTATTATCTTCGCATATTATTACCGTATATATAATAACAGATTCCTTTTCGTGCTTCGAGTACAGGACTGGGATAAGGCGATGAGAATGACAGCTTCCTCGTATTTCCCGTTGCAGAGCAACGGGTTCGCTCTCTCTCCGCTACTCATGATAAGCGAGCCTGCCTCTGCTGATGAGACACTGTGTTTCGAAACCGGTCCAGAGTTTCCTTGTACTGCTCAATCAATGCTGCTGATATTATCTTGATTTTTTTTAAACCAGATAAAGCCCACTGAGCTATGTAGGTCTTTTTCAGAAGCGACCTGGCCACAAATGATTGTTCAACGAAGTGGCTTATCATGTGGAAATTCATATTAGCCAAATGCTCTAAACGCGTGTTTCCAAAAGTGGAGGGAAACACAGAGGCACCCGGAGAAAAATCCACACCACCACAGGGAGAGACGCACAAACTCCAAATATACAGCAGGATTCAGGGTCGGGATCGAACCCACGACCTCCTGTATACCTGGCGAGGTAGTTGACATCTCATAGCCACCGTGGCGTCCCGCAAGGCCGTGAGGGCGATGGGTTGTGTACGAATGTATTTGATCAACTGTGCACAGAGACATAATTATATAAAAGACAGTGTTTGCTTATCTCTCTATATATAGATTGTGATGGTAAAAATGCAGCCCTGCAAGTGCTTGCTCTTGACACTGCTGGTAGAGGCAGTTCTAAAGATCTCCTTGAGGGTAATTGGCCTACTCTTCCACGCTGATCAGTCTCATTTTCTTTCCATTCATCATAATCGGGGGTATGTTGTCGTCAACAATGCGAAATGCATGGTTGTAGTATACTTCTATGTTCCCACGTCTTTGACTCCTGCCTTCACAACCACACACTGGCCAACGTGTTAAGACATTTCAGGAATCTCTTGGGAGCGCACTTTAAACGTCTACTGCTGCTCTAAAGAAGGGTCATTGCCACAAACGCTATCCATTATATATTTATTGTTTCCTCTTTAACGCAGTGTTAATGACTAACATGATGGGGTGTTTAGTTGTTTCTATATTTGCATTGCATTGTGCTTGTAGCAGGAAACCAGAATGGCCTACAGCAGACCACGTGTACAAGAGGAAACGATCGTACCCTAATTGCTGTCACGGTACATATTGAGTGTGATGCATTTTACAGACACCAATTTGTTCCTATGCAAAGTGAATGTCCCAAGCGGATGTTGACTCCATCTTGCTGTGATCCACCGACCCGCCCTCCAAGCCCCTGGGAAATAGACGCGCATCACCACCACCACCACCACACCTGGTCAAATGTGCACATCGTCCACCAAGCATACATTGTCTTATTAGCGGCAGGGCGTAAAATTCGTGCATTATTGTAAGAGTACAAATGCCACTAACTTGAGTTGTAACAGACGGTTGTTTGAGCGATGAGTTAGGTTTGCTGCTGCTGCTGCTGCATGTGTCAGAGAGCTGGACCTCAGCAAAACAGGCTGGGCAAAGACCGGTTTATAGATGTTGGGTACGGGCGCATGAGGAGGATGCTCGGAGTTCAACGAATACACAATTTGGGAGTTCACAGCGGCACGTGGCAGGAAGGTAACGATTGAGGATGTAATGAGGAAGGCGAGGCTGCAGCGGGTTGAGTTCGTGTGCAAGGGTGGAGGAGCGCGGGCGAACGGTCAAAGGTGAACGCCTCCTTCCTCGTCCTGAGCGTCGACGTCGCAGCACGTGGTCGCTTCCATTGACAAACAAACCCCGGCCAATGTGGAACAGTGGCCACGACTGTTGTCTGACAATCACCGCCTTCCATTGTGTTAGACACCACGCAGAGGGCTCATATGGGGGGGGGGGTCACAGGCGTCATGAACTTGAACCAATCGAGCCGCTCGCGAGCTGCACTGCCCGGGGCACGCTGCGCCTCGCGTCGGCCTGCAGACGCCACGAGACGAGGGTCACTCGCGGGGGGTGGGAGGAGCGCGGTGGCGTCCACCTAACGGGTCGCCAAGACCTCTCCCAGGCCTCACGGAGGAGGGGGCAGTGGTTTCGCTAAATGCATCCACGGGTCGATTGTTCCGGCTTCCTTAATTGGCGGTGCGCTCAGCTGATCAGCTGCTCAGGTCATCACGTTCCCTCGGCGCCTGCGAGTAGCTGGTGGGGGGTGTGGACACCGACACTGGGGAGACAAAGGTGGCCGGACGCGGTGGTGGCCACCAACCCCCCCCCCCCCCCCGAGCCTTGCTCGCCTTTCATCGGCGCTACTCGCGGTGGCAGCACTTGCTCCAACAGTCTGTGAAAGGGGGCTCTTAACAAATGTGTGTTGATATAATTATATGTGCTTACATTCATTGTGAAGTATTGGAATGACGGCAGGAAACCACTTGACGGGTAGCACACTTTTTATTAAACCTTGACTTGTCACGATACAACGTGTGGTCACTATTCCTCTGACTACACACACTTCACTTGACACGTGTGGTCACTATTCCTCTGACTACACACACTTCACTTGACACGTGTAGTTACTATGCCTCTGACTACACACACTTCACTTGACACGTGTAGTTACTATGGCTCACACTGCATGCTCACACTGCACTCCACCCCGTAACGTCCGTGGAGCCTACAGGCCCACCCCAGCTTGGGCGTGGGCCACAACCTCTGAGTCCCAAGGGCCGGCCCTCTCACGGACGCTCGGCCCCGGGTCCCAGGGTTCCGCCTCTCGGTCACACAGAGCCCCGGCCCCTACAGGACAGCGGGACTAGGTACCGCAGGGCCCTATCTCTTCCTCCTCCGTCTTCTGTCTTCGCTGGTCACTCGCTCCCCGTGCGCCTGTGCGCACCACCTTATATAGCCCCCGCTCACGGGAGACGGAGCGTATGCGGACCTCGACGTGAGCATCCCCCTTAGTTGACCAATCCCCGCGCGCTTGCCCCAGGATCCCATCGCTGTCAGCGCGCGTCACTGATACCCAGCCAATCACTGCCTCATAACCCCCGACCCCGCGCTGACCCCTGATCCTTCACCGTCAGCGCGCGTCACCAACACACACAGCCAATCACTACGCGCTGGCACACGATCCCTACCCCAGCGCGTATCACCACTACAATTGTTTAAGCTCCCATGCACGTCCACATCACCCAATCCTGTCCTTGGAGTACATCTTGTATACCTCTTCATAGGAGTATATGAACGTGAAACACAATAATAATAATAATATGGGATTATATTTGTAGTGGTAGTGGCCTAAGCCCGCACCTCCGATTATCACGGTTGGCTACATTGAAAAATAAGTGCATCATAATACATTCATACCCCGAGCATGATGCCCTCGCAGCGTTCCGAGTGATAGACTAAGCCCCGTGTTTACGAGTATATACATGTGGCCGTGACTTTGCGTATAAGGATCGTGTTACGTCGTTGGCACAGCGCCCTCCGATGCACCAGGGAGTCTGACGGCGCTTTTCGTTGCATCTCAAATCAACGCACTCGAAAGGGGACCCCCCAGTGGCAGCTGTCCCTGTGGACAACACGTGACTCAGCACGTGGCCCGCAGACGGCCATTGGTCTGTCAGGAGGGGCGATGATTGCCGCTGTGTGTCATCGCGATCGAGCCGTGTTCACGTGTAGGTATGTGTTGTGTGGGGAGCGTGGCCTGCAAGTGCACCTAGCCTGGCACTAGCGCCATGGTAACTTTACCCGTGACAGTAGCAAAGGGCGGCTACTTTTGTGGTGAACGGTGGAGAAGTGGCTAACGCATTATGCCACCTGAGTTCGATATCTGGCGATGGTTCACGTCAGTTGTGAGCGATATCTGAACCGGTCCTGGGCCGCCACTAGGTCAACTCAGCCTAAGTGCACTTTGTAAACATCAGCACTAGAGAGACAAAGGCCGTGCCAACTAGCCTTCATAGATGCTGGATAAGAGCACCTGCCCCAGAATCACATGTATGCTATATGGGGGATCTTTGTCTTTGTATGGATGTGAATTGCTGCCCAAATGTGGAGCAGTGGTGCAGTGGTTCAAGGGTTCGTGTGCTGCTACCCGAGTTTGACGATGGGCCTTGGACAGCATCAGATGCAAGTGCTATCTGAGCCTCTTACGGTCATTCCTTCGGTCAACTCTGCCTCAAGCGAGTAGCTGGTGCGGTGTGAATGTAAACAGCGGCACTGGGAGGACAAAGGTGACCTGGGAGGGTGATAGCCCCACCAGCCCCCTCATGAGCGGTGATGGCTTTGATAGGTGCTCGCCAACGACGCTGGCTACCCAAGTCTATTGGACTGTAAACACGTGGGCTGCGAGGCGATTTGCCTTGCACGAGCGCGAGTGGGTCATGACGATCCCAGCATTCGAGGTTGAATTCCCAACTTTGATTAACTGACCCCTACCCTCGGTCAACTCAGCCTAAAGCAAGTCGCCTGCGTGTGAGGTCGCCCCCTTGTAGCCAGCGCCCGTCGGCACCGGTGAGTCGTAGTGCCCAGGCACGCGGAGTGATGGACTCCCAGGGGTGCTGAACCCCATGGTTAATATTCGACCTTTATCCGTGAACCCTGGGAAACAGCCGAGTGGTGCGGGCGGTTAGCAAAGTGAACTCGCAATGCACAGGCCTCCGGTCGTATTCTATCTCCCGGCGCGGCAGTGTAAACAAAGTTGCAAGTTTACTCAAAGCCCCCCTCCACCCCCCTCCCCACCCACCCACCCAGCAGATTACATGGGGACGCCGCAGCTCGTCGATAGGCAGGTCACGTGACGCGCGGTGGGGTAAACTGTGGGTACTCCCACCTCCTCCAACACATCTGGCCAGCGTGGAAGAGTAGGCCAAATCTGCTCTACCGGTCCTCCCCTAGAGCTACCTCCAGTGGAGGCCCTTCCGCCAGCAGTGGCGCGAGCAAGGAACTGCAGGGCTGTGCCTTTAACTTCTCGCCGTTTTAGTCGTGGACCGTAGTTGTTGGAAGGTCTTTCATGGAGGCCTCCACAGGAGCCTTGAGAAGCAGTCCACTCCGCCCGATGTTTGATTGGCTGGACCAGCAGTTGCTTGAAAAGCGGTGGCTCTTCAAGCAACTGCATTGTGACGTCGTTTAGTGTTTGTTAAGGACCTCCGTCTCGTATTCACCACAGAGGGCATTGCGGCTCTTGAAATATGGAGGGTTTTTTTTTACCGAATTCACAAAAATAGCTCTTCTTGTTATTTTGGTTGCCGACCCTTGGGCTAAACGTTGTTCACATGGACTTTGAGTGTTCAAATATTGTAGCAGAGCCCTGGATTAGGACCCAACTTCACGTTATAGGCATACCCCGACGCATCTGAGTGGCGCACATGCACAACTCAGACAATCTGTCACTGCCCTGGAACATAAACATTTCTAAGCGGCGCTCGAGTTTCAGACGACTCTTCACCGTATTGAGAGAGGACACGGAGACTGATTGGCTGATTGTTGGACATCTCGTGAGATACAATCGCCACACTTTCTGGGTCTCTGTCCCTAAGCCCTGAAACCGGTTACCGGCAGACGTGCTGGATCCCTCTCTGAGTTTTGCAACAGCATGGAGGCACGTGTTTGTTCCAAGCAGCTGACTACGTGTGACCAGCGCGGTTCATTCTTGGTGGACTGAGCTCGTGTGTGCGCGATAACAAATGTTCAGACTTAATGAGATCACACTTTACCCCTCTGTGAATTTCTAACACTTAAAAAATCTTTGTGTAGTTGATATTTTGTTTACTCATTTTTAAAATTGGTAGTGATAGTACAGTATATGCTATTGTAGAAAAAAAAACGATTTATCAAACGCATTCTGGACAAGCATGAATTTGCAAACTCAACTCCAGCCTATTCATGGTGATGTCTTGCATTTTCAAAAGGGGCCCAACTGAATGCATGCGACCCCAGTGTACTTTGCACAGTGAAGCTGAGACTGCCACAATAATGACCCTTTGCATACGGAAGTCCGATTAAGCTGAATAGTCGAGGGTAAACACTGCGTTGTTAACCGACAATAGCCAGAGTGGATATTGAATCACTGTAAAAGTCATGTCTGAAGTTGTTCAACACTTTAAACAGAGTGATGGCAAGCGGAGTCGGGAATCCCCCGATCATCCCGTGCCGGCGGTACGTCAAGCAAGCCACACAGCTTTGCCGGTGAGATATTAACGACCTCGCCTAGTGTACAGAAGGTCGTGGGTTCGATCCTGAACTGCTGTATATTTGGAGTTTGCGGTGTCTCTCTCCCCGTGGTCGCGTCGATTTTTCTCCGGGTCCTCCGGCTTTTCTCTTCACATTTTAACCACGTGTTTAGAGAATGTGGCTGCTATACATTTCCACGTGGTGAGCCACTGCGTTGAGTTGTCATTTGAAAATAGTCAGGTCGCTTCTGAAAGGGAGCTCGAGAGCTCAGTGGACCTTACCTGGTAAAATAAAAAATAGTTGACACTTACATAATAGTTTATATGTGTGTTCAACTTGTTTCGCACCACGCATAGCCAATCGAGCTAATCGGAGGTGCGGGAAGGATGTACTGTATGCACATCAGGGATCATGACGTGGGAATTGAAGAGAGGCGGATTGAGAAACTCCCACAGGGGGAGGGCTGGGGGGGAGAGCCACAACATTTCAAGATTTGTGAATAAGGCTCTACATTGATAGATAAATAAATAATAACTCCCTGTGTTATCTCGGGTAAATATCAATAACGTACCAATTTGTGGGGTCTCATGGGGGGTGGCGGTGAAGGGGTGGGGGAGGAGGAATTATAAATCACCCCCCCCCCACCTTTGCAGGTTTTGACTCGGCCTCATCATCCCCCCTGGGTCGATAACAATCAGGTCCACTCCGTGGTGAAGTCAAACAGTGGCTAGTCTATGTACAGACTCACGATCTACGCCATAGTAAAGTGGAACTTCCCAGCACTGATTCAGAGCTGTAAACGGGAGGTGAGCTCCGTCTCGACGCTCACCTGAGCAGGTGGACAAGTGAGAGATTGTCAGCGCAAGAAAGCACGAGCAAGCATGCTAATGATATCAAACAATTACGTGTGTACACAGTGCATTACAAAGCTCTGTAAATCAACTCTCTTTTTTATTCAGGTCTGCATGTTGGAACTATATTCCGAGATACTGTTCAGCATACAATTGATGCATGAACCCTTAACTTAGTGCTAAGTATACTTTTGGACAAGTGAATAATCAATTACGTAGTTTCCTTTACGTTGAAACATGGATTGGCGGAAAAACATATATCAATGAACACTTAAGAACACATTGACCAAACATTCACAGCAAGAGTCTTGAGGCCGAGTTGAGACTTTCCTACAATAAATTAATTAATATAATTTTTTTTATTAAAACAACGCAGCGAATGGTATTGGATGTGCCCAGTGTTTCTCACACATCCCGATAGCTGCACTTATCACTGGGACAGGTGGCCCAGCGGGCTCCAAAGGGAAGCCTCGCTTTGAAGAATGGCCATTGTGGACTCTGGCCACACACAAGTTTATGTTCAAAGTTCCTGGTATCTGTGTTTTCGTTGCGTTATCGATGTAAATAGAGCGCAGCACTTTTTACACGCATTCTGGCGGTGGATTGCATTGGTAAACAACATTCAGCAGAAGTGCAAACTTCAGGAACGAGCATTCCCACCCCTCCTCCCACCGGCTGGTTGGCGTGCCGTGGAACTTGTAACAGTTACGGTAATGCGACGTCCCACAGGTGACTCGGAGCGCGATGGATGTCACCATGTCGGGCGTCCGAGTACCTTGTCGGTAAAAAAAAGCGAATTTTATTTCATTGAGTTTGCAACGGTGAGTTTACAACAATAACAACAACACAAAACGGCTTCCGCAGATTTCCTTCTGACTCTATTCATGCCTAGCCCTGGGAACGTGTGAGCATTCGCTCAACCCCCCCCCACACACACCTGCCAAACACGCACCTGTACTTCCAGCGCTTTGACCCCCAGCTCTGTTTGTGTAGCCTTCACTTGTCTTGCCACTGCCTTTGAAGTGCAAGAGTTTAAACAGACGAATGCGGGCGACTGTAATTATTACGTGCGATGGAAGATTTCAAGAATCGGAGGTGATTGGGTGGTGACTCCAGTTAGAGCCGCGAGCCAGCACCGCGAACATCCTGGGCTCGAATCCCCTGATTCATTGTGGTTCTGCCCGACAAAAAAACAGGTTCTGGCTAAATCACGTGCGGATGTTGTTATAAGTTTACTCATCATTTCCAGGGAGTGTTGGATTTGAAATCAGGTTCTCTAATGTATCGAGATGATGGCCGAGAGCCCGGCTATCGACACAACCCCATCGAGTTAATGTTTACTTTTCACTTCATTTCGACAATTCCAGCTCTGTTGGACAGGTGACAAACGTACAAAAATGTGTGTCGCGGGTCTGAATATAAAGAGGCCTATTGATACGGGTTCTCAGAAGTGGTTCTATGGTATCATGTTCCTGGGAGATTCTCTATCATGGGGTTGACCATTGCCAGAGTGGATCATCATCGTAAACGGAATGTAATTGCTCAAGAATGCAAAACAAAAAAGTTGAAAATAATGTTTGTTGAAATCTTCTACCCAGCTCGTGGTATCCATCCCGAGATTAGCTCACGCTTGGCAGACTGTGCCAATCTCTATACAAAATCCAGACGTGTAAAATCATAAACATATTGTGTTGTTAATAACACAAAGTAAAACTAGCTTAAGCTTCTTAGCGCTCTCCTCAAGCGAGAGTGGGTGGGACCCGAGGGGGTAAATGGGGTGAGGGAAGTGAGTGACCGTCAGTCACTCTCATTGGGGCTTACAAATCAGGTGATGTACCCACCACGTGGGAAAAGTCGCCGTGAATCACCGGGGGATCTTGTGATGTGGGTTTTGGGTGGAGCACAACCGCCCTGAACTATAAACCCGGCGACCTGGGTTCAATGCATAGCTACTTATGTAATTTAAACTCTCAGACAGTATTTTATCAGCGTTAGTTATTTAAGTGATTGTATTCACCATGCATAGACTCTGCACTGCAATAGTAGTTGTTGTATTGTTATTGCAACTTGCTGACCCGCCCCTACTGGAACTCTGTTAAAAAAACCTTCATAGCTCATGGGATTTACGTCGGGTTAATAAAGATTCTGATTCTGAATTCCCGGCCACGGCTACACTCAGTGACACGTGAAGCGGTCCCGTGTCTCCCCCTCCTTCAACAACCCGTCCTGAGCGGCTCGGTGAAACGTGGATACACAAGCACGCCCCCACGATGGGCAGGTAGTGGGGGATGCCCTCATCCAGCAGTGGAGTGACAACATGGTCTGTGCCATTTAGAAGCTCAAGTTACAGTCGATACACCCACGAAGTAGAATGTGTATCTAGGGTGCTTTGGTTTCAGTGGACCATCCAAACTAATCAAAGCTGAACTAATGCATTGTGTCTAAGGTTGCAGTGGAAACTCACGAGTCTCAAAGAGAACACGCAGGGGGTGTGTACTCAGCCCATCCGTGCTCCAGCGGAGATTCCACAAAAAGTAAAGTGGCCCAATTAAAACGTGCTTACAATCCTCTCCAAAGAGTTAAGAGAGTCAAATCAAGGCGTGTCTTTAAGGGTCGCACAAAACATTTATAGATCAAAATTTTTTTGTAACATTTCTCCCACTGCCCAAATCAACAGGGCTATCGTCCTGTGTTAGTATATCCAGCTGCCTTGCTTGTAAACTACCCGCCAAAGTCCCCACGGAGGGTAAAGGTTGAAGGTTATCGTCTCCAGGAGGGTGCTGCCTGCTTGCGGGGTGACTGACCACGATGTGTTTGTGTTTCATGTGGGACAGAACTTCGGGTAGGCCGGATGGACGCCCTCCCCAACCCTCCAGCCGCGCATCACATTCACAGGGTGGCCCAAAAGTCAAGACACATTGGGTTATTGGATTTATTTTAACACTGCCATTAAAAGGATGACGAGATGTTAGCTACCTCGCCTAGTATACAGGAGGTCGTGGGTTCGAGTTTGCGTGTCTCTCTCCCCGTGGCCATGTGGGGGTTTCCCCAGGTCCACCGTTTTTTTCCCTCCAAGTTTAGATACGCGCGTTTAGAGTATTTGGCTGCTGCACATTTCCACGTTGAGCAATCATTTGTGGCCAGGTCGCTTCTGATATATCGCTCAGTGGGACTTACCTGGTAAAATAAACAAAAACGTGCTTATTTATATTTAGATATTCTAATGTCTATTTTTCGTTTTCCTTTTCAGATGACATTTAAAAATTGTAAAATAAAATTTTACCAAAGACGAACGAGTTCAATTCGTTCCCATGTATGCTGAAGAAGGCAGCATGTACTGATGAGTTGCTGTAGACATTAATATGTTGGCACCCTGACAGAAACATTGGATTTGACCGCAGTACACTACGGTAGAAATAACTCCGATCCACCACCACGATCCACCACCACGATACACCACTACGATCCACCACCACGATCCACTACCACGACCCACCACTACGATCCACCACCACGATCCACCACCACGATCCACCACCACGATCCACCACCACGATCCACCACCACGATCCACCACGATCCACCACCACGATCCACCACCACGATCCACCACTACGATACACTACGGTACAACACAGCCCTGCCCCCTGGTGACAGTCACGTGGCCCTGCACGATGTCTCGCGGCCGCGTGTTCGCCGCTTGCTGCGCAAACGTTCACGGTTCGAATTCCTACGGCTGCCCTGGTTAACACTGCGGTGCGCGTTAACCGCAGCGGTGCTCGACGCCGTCCCCTTCACAGTGGACGTCAAAGATGGCTTGACGTCGGTCGCAAGAGTAGGAGGCCATTCGTGTGCCCGCGTCAGGGACCAACAATTTGTCAAATTCGCAAATGACGCATTTCGTGATTACGCGGAGCAGCAATCGTCGGCCCGTTCTGGCAGACTGGCGCGCCCGGTCACTCGGCGGACACGCCGCTGCCCTACGAACTCGGCAACCCGAGTTCGATTCCTGCTCACGACAAATAACAGTGGTGATTATCTGAACTCTCCTAGGTCGACTCAGCCCCAAATGAGTGCCTGGTGCAGTGGTATATAGAACTCGCCTCTGGGGAGTCCATGATGGCCAGGCGTGGTGCTGGCCTCTCACCCCGTCGTGTGGTGTGTCGGCCTTCATAGGTGCTGCTCGCTTACGGCACTTGCCACACCAACATGTGAAGGCTATAGGGGGGATCTTTATCTTCGCACTACAAGTGTACTTTGTTGTTGTTTTTGTTGCCAATTGCGAATAAGAGGCGCGAACTTGCAAGATGCCCACGCGAACTCTGTGCCATCTGCCACTGTGGTGAGTCATCATTACGAGTGGCATATTCACAGACAGCCTTGCAAACATAATAACGCGTCTTTGACTGAGAATAAGAAATCATTCAATACATTATTTGAACTCGATGTAAAGTGAAATGCATATCGTCGCTTGGAAGGGCACTCATTACTTTTACACTTCATGCTTTAGAGTTATGGGCATTCATGTATCTGTATACTGTATATATAGATGCGTTGTTGTGACCGCTCCAGTGCTCGCTGCGGATGAAAGCAGTGATCTCATGTTCTTATTGCGCGATTCGAAGTCTGGCCGTGGTCCATTTCAACTGCACGGTCTCGCGCGTCACTTAGCATGGTTGGCTACGTACGGTGCGAAAGAAGTTCAACATCATCATCACCACGATCCATGGAGTGGACACCGTGTCCACTGCACATTGCGTCTTGTTGTGTCCACGTTCCTCTCTCTTGCAGTGCCACTGTGCTCAAGCCGTGGCCACGTCTTCCTGGCACCGATCTCTGAGGTCGTCGTCGTCCAGCCAAGCTCTGGTAGATCTTCCTCTCTTTTCTGTTTCTTCCATTTTTCCGAACACCGCACAATTTTCCTGTTGTTGTTGTTGTTGTTGTTGTCGTCCATCCTACACATGCGTCCAAGGATTTTGCCAGTTTCCTTCTCGTCACCGCCATGCGTACATCGTGGCCAAGCACCCAGCCCGACTCGCTCGAATCGTAGCGTGGTGGCTACCACCACTGCCGTGCTGCCCATGGTGGCGCCAGCCACATTTGGGAGCCCCAAGCAGACACAGCGGCTTTGGGTGCGTCACCTGAATGCACGCCCTTCACGATAGACAGGCTCCCTGGCGTTATTGTACCGCAGTTGTAGATTCATGATAATTACAATTACTTTAAAGCAGCAGCAGCAGTAGCAGGAGTAACGATCGTAATTGGTTTCCAATGGAGCGCTCTTTACAGAGCAGCGTGAATCATGGTTGTGCGCATTCGTGATCTCATCCCAACGGTAAGCAAATTCGACTTTAGGGTCACCTGTCTGCTAATATATACCAGTGAAGTCAAGGGTGAAGCACATTCCCGGAAGCGTGCTTCATGTGCAATAAAAGGCTGACATCACATCTTGGCGTGCTGCTGAATTTGGTCAATTTGGACCCTGACGCCGGTGCACATCGACCGGCTCGTGTCGGATGACATCAGGGGCTCGTTCACGACTACTGTGAAGCAGACGGCACGGGTTTATATGGTTAGTACTCCCGCAGTAATAGCCAGGGCGGCCTAACGGATTCGAACTGCAAACCTCTGCAACAAGCACCAAAATGCCAGCACGCTGAGATTTGTTTTCTTCCTATAAGAATCCTGAGTGTGGTGTGTCTACCCAAGTTGACTTGGTGAAGGTTAGGGCCCCCTTGAGCCTCTTGGGGTCGCTCAGCTCCTGTGTTGAGCCTGCTGCTTACTCCACCACTGGCCGTTCCACATACCTTGCCGACGTTTCAGAGCCGGGACCTTGCGTCGATTAAGATGACGACGCGACAAAATGTTTTATTTTTATTTTTTATAATCCTGCCCTTTTTTCGTAGTAGATTATTCCCACCCCCCTCCTTGATGGATAGAAGTCCCCCCCCCACAATCCACACGGCACACGTGGGGACATCGGCGAGACTTTAATTCCTCAAATGTCTCCAAGGTTGTTCGATTCGTCGAGTAGCGGTGCCAATGGAGTAGTTGTTTGCTTACAGAGTTGGATGTCCTGGCTGCATCTCCCTTAGCCCCTGCAAGACAATGATCCCACTGTGGTTTTTCTTCTGTACAGACCATAGCAGCGAGTACATTACTTTGCTGTTAGCGAGCACCTATTAAGGCCAGCACCATACGAAGGGGTGGTAAGGCCAGCACCACACGGGCCCCTTCC
This sequence comes from Lampetra planeri, assembly GCF_965212315.1. Classification (NCBI taxonomy): domain Eukaryota; kingdom Metazoa; phylum Chordata; class Hyperoartia; order Petromyzontiformes; family Petromyzontidae; genus Lampetra; species Lampetra planeri. Next base: position 700,769 of record NC_136136.1, read on the forward strand.
CGACTGTTGATGTTTACACACTGCACCAGGTACTCATCTCAGCAGCCACTGGCCCGCCTGGGATGTACGGTACCTGTCATTGAACTCGGCTTTCTATGATTGCGACACCGTCTGTGAATTACTGCATCTGCTGAACGCTGCTCGGGTCATTGGCCCTGTTATACCATCACCCTGTAAACTTCACAGTTTCATAAAGTGGCGCCACTTAGTAACTATCTTCTCGGCTGGAACACATCCTAATAATCAGGGTACGTGCCGAGCGGTGCTTGTTGTATGTTGAACTTCTTTCGTGGCATTCACAGCCAAGCGTGCTCATCGAAGGTGGCGAGGAAGGAGAAACTGAACACAAAGAGCAGTTCTAAAGACATTCGTTTTCAGTTTAGATTGAAAAGTGCATAGCTCCAGTTCGTATTCTTTCATGTGGCATGTAAGCAACAGTTTGTATGCATATGTCATCCTTGAATGTTAAGGTGCTTCAACCTATTCAAGGCGGCATTAGATGCTGCATGAATCGCAGCTCCAGTGGCTTCCTAATATCGGAAGGAAGAGCGTTCCAGACGGCCGCAGAAAGGCATCTGAAAGCGCCGCGCGATGATGCAGCGACCGCTGCTGCTGCTGCTGCTGCGAGGATGAGCGCCGTTCGCGTGATGGTTCATGCTCCTTGACTTGATCAGCGAGGTGCTGTGCTTCACTTGTGGCAATCACTTCGTGTTTATCGAGTTGCTGTCCACGTAGCCGATGTCGTGCCAGCGGTAGGCAAATCAGACTTTAGCGTCACGCGTCGCAAAGTCAAGGGTCAAATCAGTTCAGCAAAAGTCGGCGCGTCTTAGGCAACGCGCGTGGCTTTAACGTGCGGCGAACTGTTCACGTGGGTCGGGGTGCGCATGGGAATTACAATCCCAGGTCACGCCAGCGTGCAGTGACGATTCACTGTGAATGCCCCCATCGTCGCAGGGGCTAATAATGATGAACGTTTTACAGGAATACATCTTGACTTAAAGCTTTGTGATTGCAGGAATTCATATTTTTTGGGGTCTTTCGGTAAAGCCACGTAGATATTTTTTTTTTGAAAGTCAATTCATTTTACAGGAATATATAGGCGAGCGATTGAAGCTGCAGCAGCGCACAGCTGCCGCCGTCTCGTCGGGATCCTTTCACTTGCAGTCACGTCCGGATCTTTCGGCTTCCCGCCACGTGAACATGAATCATGAACAAAAACATTTACACACCCCGCGCGTTCGTCAGAAACACTGCCATGGCCTTAAAGAGAAATAACATACATGCAATATAAAACATACGACGTTTCTGTGAATGGCCCTTCTTCACGAGGCGTAGGGAAGCCAGGGATAGGTACGGGGAGAGAGGGACAGCGCTGAGGTTGTTGCCCTGCCCCCGCACCTCCGCACGGTTGGCAACGTACGGTGCGCAAGAAGTTCAACACACAGATGCAGGCAGCACGAATGACACGACAACTCAAAACGGTCGTGGACGACACTGCCAACGAGCACATCGCTCACGGCGGATTTAACCCATTCCTCTTGAAAGAGAGCGAGACTCATCTGGCTAATGCAAATAAATGCAAATATAAAATGTTGACCATAAGCAGATGCCGGAATGTCGGTGTTTATTTGTGTTGTGCGTGGCGGTCTGTGCGCTGGCCGCCCGCCCTTGTGGACAGCTGTCTGGGTTGGCAACGAGGGACGTCTCGAGACGCGTGGGGTGGAGGGGGTGGGGCGATGTCTGCCGAGACCCCTGCGATCGTCCTTCCGAAAGATGCGCAGAGATAGACGCGCGTGGCTCAGTGCGCGTGCGCGCGCGTGCGTGGTGCTCACGTGGGGAGCGGTCGTGTAGCGGTTAGCGCAACGCTGCGCTACGAACCTGGTGACCCGAGTTTGATTCCCGCTCACGGCCAATACCAGTGACGATTATTTGAACGGGTATTGGGCATCTCCTAGGTCCACTCAGCCTCAAATTTGTACCTGCGTCGATGTGCAAAAAATTGCCACTGGGGAGACAAAGGCGGCCGCGCGTGATGCTAGCCACCCTTTCCCCCCGTGTGCCGTCTCGGCCTTCACAGGTGCTTGTCCAACAGTCTGTTACAGGCTATAGGGAGATCTTCGTCTTATGTCGTCGAAGAGGTTCGGGGTTATATGGAAAGCAACGTGTGAGAGTTTGAGCGCCATGCAACACATGCGCGACTGTGGCCGTCTGGAACGCTCTTCCATCCAATATTAGGACGCCACTGAAGCTATGCACTTTTAAATCATCATTTCGATTGAACATTCGTTTAGAACTACCTTTCGTGTTTTAGTTTGTTGTCCTCGCCCCGCACCTGCGATTAGCGCGGCTGGCTACGTACGGTGCGAAGGAAGTTCTAAAGACTTTCGTGCAAGAGCCTCGTCAACGATCCCGCCCACCTTGAAAGCTTCTGGAATTCGAGCTCCCTCGAGAGCAGTGCCTCCCCCCACACTCAGCTACATCGCCACGTCGCACGGCAGGGAGACACGGCCACTCCCTACGCCGTGGATAATGATTAATACAACGTGGCCCACGTTGCTGCGACTGCGAGCACCAAAGTCAATCGGTGAAACGGCGTCGTCCAACGGCGCCCGCTTTGATCATTCGCGGGCAACATCACAGACAGCCGCGACGTCACCCCTTACAGCCGCTACATCAAACGCCTCAACAGGCAAATAACCATCGCTGTGACTACAGCCCAGGAACCCCCCACCCCCTCTAGCCTCTCTCCACAGAAGAAGGATGCAATAATAAGGGAAGCAGCAATCAGCTGAGAGAAGCGTGGTACTGGTGGTGGGAACAGCATCCCGAGGAGAGCGGCAAGGCGAGGATGTGGCGTGCAGAGTTCTGCAAGCGAACTTGCACAGGCGGAGTGAAGACGAAAGGTGAAGATTTGTGTCTGGGATGATGTGGAGGGCCTTGCGCCATGGGTGGAGGATGCTGCAAAACGGGGCAGAGTGAAGATGACTTCTCTCCAGGTGTTTGAGAGAGAACCCATCCACACGAGATGGGCTCTCTCCAGGATGTTTTGTTTCATTTACGGAGCAAAAATATTCAACAACACAAGCGACCAAACTTCCCAAATTGGAACCTTCGAGCCCGGCCACGCGAGTTCACAAACACAAACAGTGGCGAATACCTGAACCGGTTCTGGGCCTCCCCTAGATCGACTGAGCTTTAAATGAGCACCTGGCGCGGCGTGTAAACATAAGCACTGGGGAGACAAAGGCGGGCGGGCGTGGTCGCTGGCCACCCACCCCCTCGTGTGTCGTGCCGGCCTTCATAAGTGCTCGCTAACAGCACTTGCCCCTGCAGTCTGTTACAGGCTACACGGGGGGGGGGGTGGGGGGGGATCTGTGTCTTCGTTTGGTGTGGATCGTGCGTGAGAGCGTCTGTGCCACACGGGCTGGCGGTCGAGGGGGGCAGACGGAGACGCAGCGAGGAAGACTTGCCGAGAAGGTGCGGGACGCAATGGACGCGGCGAAGACTTGGGGAAGGGGGGGGGGCGAGAGGGAGAGAGAATGAGACTTGGAGGGAGCTCTATAATCCCTGCGCCAAAGCAGCCCGGAGCCATTGGCCTCTCTAAAGACACGCATGTGTGGACATTGGTCTCTTTTTTCTGTTGTTTGTTGTTGTGGGAGGCGAGGGGAAAGGATGAAAAGAGAGAGAGAGAGACGCACACATGGACGCGCCGAGCTCACCGAGTGAGCGTTACAGAGGCACTACGTGCCCGCTGTTCCGTCGTGAATTCAGAATTGGCGACAGTTTTTCGGGGAGTGTGTTCACCGTGTCTACTATTGTGGGTGGATGGAGCGGGAAGCTTCTTCTTCGTCCGGCTGCTGATGTAGATGCAGAGCAAAGACTCGAGTTCGACACTCAGCAAGGTCAAGCAGGTCAAGCCGAGAGCCGCGCCAGGAGCAGCGGAGTGGCGTCTCTGTGATGTCTCCCTCGTATCTGTGGGTCGGAGCATCGCGTCGTCACACGTCGTAGGGTCTGTTCTGGATGACCGCAGTTGCACATTGCTCTTCTGGAGAGTTGGTATGTTTCCATATGCGGATCGGGTACCCGCAACGACTGCGATGGTTTGTGCGGGAAGCTGCTCAGTGGAGATTTGCGCCTCATCCGAAAAGCCTCGCCTCCCCCACAGGCCGACGCCGAGTCTCTGCTCTGGGGAGCGGTGGTGTCGTGGTTACCACTCTGCGCTATGAACACATGACCCGAGGCCAATTCCCGCTTGGGGGAATTGGCCTCGGGCCAAAACGCGGACTGCTCTTGTGCCTCCCCTCGTCTTGTGGTGGAAATTACGCATTATCATGGCAGGAGCTGTATGCAAATTGCTTGCATCACGCCCCTGCTGACATAGAGCTCGAGAGAGCCGCTCTAGATGGTATTTGGCCTACTCTTCCACGCTGGCGAGCCGTCTTGGAGCAGGTCTTGGTGCCTACACTTTACCCCACCACTCAAGCCACCTGCCGACTGACTCGACGTGGGGTGCCCATGTCCACCACTGGGGTGCCCATGTCCACCATCGGGGTGCACGGAGGTTCAAGAGGGGATTGAACAGACGCTGATCTCATCAAGGAGCATAAACCATCAAGACAACTCGGGTTATCCTCGCCGCGGCTTTAGTCTAGCCGTCAAACAAAGACGGTCGCCACATCGAGCGATTTCAGATGCACTTCTGCGGCCGTCTGGAACGCTCTTCTTTCGATATGAGGAAGACACTGGAGCTTTGCATTTTAAAATCATCCGGGTTGACGAACTCATTTCTTGAGAACTGCGTCTTGTGTTAAGTTTGTTGTCCTTCCCCCGCACTTCCGATTAGCACGGTTGGCTACGTATGGTGCAAACGAAGTTCAACATACACATCAACCGGCGACTTCTCGACTTCCGTGTGCTTACATCACAGCAGCACCCTCTCACGAGCTATACTTAACTACACCCAGAAGTAACAACCTCCCCACATTTATATTATTGGTTCTTTCAGTAAAGTCACGTAGAAGGGAAATAATAAAATAATAAAAATAAAAGATAATAAAATAACATTCTCACGACATTTTACTTTTTCTTCACCTGAGGACGGCTGCTTGCGTTGTGGTCGAAACGTCGTTAGAGTTGTATTTTATTATCTTTTATTTTTTATTATTTTACTATTTCCCTTCTACATGACTTTACCGAAAGAACCAAGAATATGAATCACTGCAGTCACGAAAGCTTTAAATCGAAATCTTCCCACATTTGTTTGTGTGGACGGTAACGTCCCACCTCGTACAGGGACTGCACGGGTGATTCACGTCTTAAACTGAAGCTTACAGCTCTGGTGTACGTCATCGCAGGTTAATTATCACCAATGATAATGAAAATAGGGGTTTTCCCTTTCTGGCAATAAAACAGATGTAAAGATGTTAAAACAAAATAGACACCTTGAGCAAGGCATTAAGTCTGCATTGCCCACACGTACTTGTGGCAAAACATGCAAACAAACGTGGACAAAGACAGCTCTTGTTATGTTGTCATCATTTTGATACTGGCAGGAAAAAGGTCCCACAGAATTCTCACCGCGTGTTTCTGCTGCTGCTGCTGCTGTTGGTGCTGTTGTTGGTGCTGTTGTTGGTGCTGCTGCTGCTGCTGTTGGTGCTGTTGTTGGTGCACTTGGGCCACGCCCATCCCCGAACCCTTATAAACAGTTTGCCTTTAGAGGCTGATGACGACCGCTTGTGTTGCGATCGAAACGTCGTGATTTGTTTTATTTCATTTTATTTCTACCCACGTGACTTTACCCAAAGAACCAAAAAGTATGGATTCCTTGCAGTCACGAAAGCTTCAAATCGAGATCTCACCAATTTGGCATAAAAATCGACAAAGGTGGAGAACAGAACATGAGCGCCTCTGGAGTGACCAGCTGAGCCATGGTTTGGCCGCGACGTGTCCCTGCTGACGGTCCTCACTGACCTCGCTCACGCTCGCTTACGACACACAAATCACGTTCTCGCCAGGAAGCAAAACCTTCCCACGATGGAACGTGCCAGCAACATTGTATCATTTGTACTTTTTTTTCAACTAATGAATTTAGTCATATATTTTGTAATTATTTCAGGATTTGTCTTTTGCTTATTGGCTATTGCTAATGTAATGGGTTCAACTGAATCGCAGACGTAGACTTGGAGGCAACACATTTATTCAGTTCCAACACACGGGGTCACTTTCCCCTGAACAGAATAACAACCTACGGTGGTGACCACCAGGCTAACTACACTAGTCATTACACTAGCCACTACACTAGTTACCACACTAGTTACCACACTAGTTACTACACTAGTTACTACACTAGTTACTACACTACTACACTAGTCACAACGTAACTGCTACTACAGACCGCGACCCGCAGCTTGGGTCCGGGTCCACGTGTTGGAGACTCGTTGAACGGAGAACGTAGATGAAGGGCTTCTTCCAGGATGAACAACAACAACCACCCCGGTCCCTCTCGGGATCCGGCTGATATTCTCTGCGGCGTGGCCGCCTCCGCCCTTGGCCACGCCCACCTTCTAGAATCCTCGGAAGGATCTGGGTCCCAACCACGTGACAACCCCTAGCCCCCACTTGGGGCCCCTTTGTAGACTTAACTGGTCACGTGTCCTCCCGGGTCAACCAGTGCCACGGCCTTTAGTAACCTCATTCCTAGAGCCGGCACTCCCACACCCTGTCCTGTAGGGGCTGGCACTGCACGCCAAGCGTGGTGCCACCCAGCGCTGTCACTCAGTGCTCACCGGGCCCCTCTAGGGCCAGCACTGCACCCACACCACGTGGTGTCCGCGGTGTCGCTACACCGCTTGCCGTGACGCTCTAGGGCCGGCACTGCACGTTGACATCCCGCGATGTCACTACACTAATGTAGCAATTAAAGAATTATATCATGAGAATTTCTTTTTTTATCTGTAATTGTCACCAGGCCCCAGGATGTAAACAAGTGCAATCTCAAACTCGTATTACCCACTCTGTCTCTAGCATCTCAAATTTATCAGATTTTTCATATGTTCTGGAGATATCCGATAAGATATCAAGATATGATTCACAGATGTCCAGTAGGAGTGGGTCAGAAGTTACAATAACTAAAAATGCAATGTGTGAACCATGGAAAAGGGCCATTGCGCAGAACGTTTGACAATTATAGATTTTTTTTATTCTAAGACCACATTGTGTTACAGAGAAATGTAGAGTTGTTTTTACTTCTTTTGGAAATTAGAGCTTGTCTGGAGAAATGTCGCGGTTTATAGTCGCGTCAAATGCTTGCTTAATATCCTTTATGGGAAATGTTACATGTGGAGGAAACGAAGTTCCAGGAGAAAATTTCGCATTAATAGGGGCACAGGTCACTTTTTACTCACACTTGAAACTCAACGAGCCCCTCCAGAGCAAACAATACACGTCATATTCAAATACCACATCGTGAGCTGGCCAAGTGGCTCGGGCGTCTGAGACATGAGCCAGCAGCGGCTGAGGTGCTGGGTTTGAATCTGGGCAGCCGGCCACAATTAAAGGTGAGTGTGGCGAGTGGATGATCTCAGCCTGGGCACCATTGACCACACACGCGCACAAAGCGACGGATTAAATTGACTACATTGACCTCCCCCCCACCCCCTCTGGTCTGCGCACCTGATAGGCTCATCACAGTGATGACATCACATTTACTCTTCTATTTAAGACCGAAACAGCAAGACTTCTTTATAATTATTGCAAATCACCTGATGAAGCTGGTTGCTGTAATCACCAGCGAAACGTCCCAGTACTCGAAATGTAAATGGTGTGGGTTTACTCTCCAACACACCGGTGTGCTGAAGTAGTCCATCATTTGGCAAGTTTTGTTCACGTGACAATTCGTACTAATTGGCTGTGTCGGTGGTGGCGGGTTAGCGACGCCGTTACTTGGACGCGACATCACCCAACAAAAACCTTTACTTTAAAATAATTTAAGTTTTCACCGTCAAAACTTTCCATCTCTGGGAATTAAAATGCAAATCGATGGGTTTGACTCGCCATGCAAAGTGTGAACGTTATGCTACAGGCCACTTTTTATGAACCTCAGAAAATCGTTGCGTGATCTACTTTCCCACGGGCCTGAAGAAGTCGTCGTTTCGTCCAGCACAGCGACCTCTCGAGTAGCCCCCTCCCACTGCTAACACCGCGCTGAGCACGATGGTCTGCGTTCATCTTTAAGCCATTTGCCACGACGTTACCGTCGAGATGATGCTGCTTACTCGTGCACTATTTAAAGGCTTCCACGCTAAGCGGCCACAGCACGGCGTGCGCGTGTCACGTGACTTAGTTGACGCCAGATGTGGAGATTGTCCCTGAAGGCTCAAGCCACGGACGGCTTCACGAACCCGGAGACGCATCGCATCGCCGGTGCCTTCAACGGCTGTTCACTTCCGATCCGTTCCCCGCCATCGACTGGAATGACTTTCGCTTGGACAACGTGAACATGAATCAAACGTGACGATTCCCCTCTTCCTCGTCGAGCCTTCAGCGTCAGCAAGTTGCCGATCTGCGGGGATGTTTTCAAATGCAGCCCCGATCGACGGTCTCCGCCTGGGTGGGGCAGAAAGCCCAAATCTCTCCCCACCCCCCACCCCTCATTAAACCCCAGAGCACCGAATTGGGGCTCTGCCCACCCCCCCTGTACTGTGATCGGTGCTTTGTGCCGGGCTAGCGTTTAGTTCGCATAGCAACTATTTAAAATGTATATGTGTTTATATTGTCTAAATGTATACGGTTTTCACTGATATCATCACATCTGACGGCTTTATGCTGGTGTTTTAGCTCTTTGGTAGCTGCATTTGTCAGTCTTTTCGTCTGCAAACCAAGCTTTCTCTTGAAAGAAGATGTGCAGTCTGAAAACTATATTAAATATATTTCAACATTAAACTTTTTTTTTATTTTACCAGGTAAGGCCCACTGACCTATATTGCTCTTTCTCAGAAGCGACCTGGCTATCGAAAATGATAGCTCAACCAAGTGGCTCATCACGTGGAAATGTACAGCAGCCAAACACTCTGGAGGGATGTTTCTCAATGTGGAGGGAAACCCTCGAGGAAGCAGAGACACATCCACGCGACCGAGGGGGGAGAGAGAAATGCAAACTACAAATACACAGCAAGTGTCAGGGTCGGGATCAAACCCACGGCCTCCTGTAAACCAGGCGAGGGAGTTAACATCTCAACATCGAACCCACGACCTCCTGTAAAGCAGGCGAGGGAGTTAACATCTCCTAGCCACCCCGGCGCTCCCGTCTGGCTATCGAGTTGTCTGTTTCATCCGTCTTACAGGGAGAGATGCACAACCCACCGTGACCGTCTCCAATGTTCATCTCATGGCATGGACACCCATTGCGGGTTTGATATTAACCGCGGAGAGAAAATATTGCACGCAATTTGAATGTGGAACAAGCGCCGCATGCGTTGGAACCACCAAAAGGATGGATGTGAGCATGTTGCCTTGCATGTCCAATAGCAACGCCTGGCACGGTTCACCAACACGCAACGATCAGCGTGGTGAAGTGTGGTGAAGTGTGGTGAAGTGTGGTGGATTGTGGTGAAGTGTGGTGAAGTGTGGTGGAGTGTGGTGAAGTATGGTGGAGTGTGGTGAAGTGTGGTGGAGTGTGGTGGAGTATGGTGAAGTGTGGTGAAGTGTGGTGCAGTGTGGTGAAGTGTGGTGAAGTTTGGTGAAGTGTGGTGAAGTGTGGTGGAGTGTGGTGAAGTTTGGTGAAGTGTGGTGAAGTGTGGTGGAGTGTGGTGGAGTGTGGTGGAGTGTGGTGAAGTGTGGTGGAGTGTGGTGGAGTGTGGTGAAGTGTGGTGAAGTGTGGTGGAGTGTGGTGAAGTGTGGTGGAGTGTGGTGGAGTATGGTGGAGTATGATGAAGTTTGGTGAAGTATGGTGAAGTATGGTGGAGTGTGGTGAAGTGTGGTGGAGTGTGGTGGAGTGTGATGGAGTGTGGTGAAGTGTTGTGAAGTGTGGTGAAGTTTGGTGAAGTGTGGTGAAGTGTGGTGAAGTGTGGTGAAGTATGGTGAAGTGTGGTGAAGTGTGGTGAAGTGTGGTGAAGTGTGGTGGAGTGTGGTGAAGTGTGGTGGAGTGTGGTGGAGTGTGGTGAAGTGTGGTGGAGTGTGGTGAAGAGTGGTGAAGTGTGGTGAAGTGTGGTGAAGTGTGGTGGAGTGTGGTGGAGTATGGTGAAGTGTGGTGGAGTGTGGTGGAGTATGGTGGAGTGTGGTGGAGTATGGTGAAGTGTGGTAAAGTGTGGTGAAGTGTGGTGGAGTGTGGTGGAGTATGGTGGAGTGTGGTGGAGTGTGGTGGAGTGTGGTGGAGTATGGTGAAGTGTGGTGGAGTGTGGTGAAGTATGGTGAAGTATGGTGAAGTGTGGTGAAGAATGGTGAAGTATGGTGAAGTGTGGTGAAGTGTGGTGAAGTGTGGTGAAGTATGGTGAAGTATGGTGAAGTGTGGTGAAGAATGGTGAAGTATGGTGAAGTGTGGTGAAGTGTGGTGAAGTGTGGTGAAGAGTGGTGAAGAGTGGTCAAACAACCTCTACGACTGACACATCCAGTCGTGGATTGACACAGAACTGTAAAGTATAATCACGTCGCTATTATTAGTCTACTAAATGGCATAAACGTGACTGTTTTTGTCTAAAGACTACTAACGACGGCCTTCTTGTTTAATGCGGCATCACCCACACCAGGGGTCGGCCAACCAAAATGACAAGAAGATACAAATTTGTTTTCAAATTCGGCAAACAACTCAACAGTTCAAGAGCCGCAATGCTTGTGAGTACGAAGCGGCGGTCGTCCGTGAACGACGTCACAGAGCATTCGGCAAAAAGCCGCGAGCTGCTCCCCTGCCCCACACTCTGAAGTGAGCTCTGAAGTGAGTGTCTTCCTGGCGCTGTTGGTGTGTGTCCACACGTGGCGCGCCGCTCCCCTGTCTGCAGAGCGCTCTTGAGGAGCGTCTTGGCCTTTTGCCTGGGCCCACGTTCATCACATCACCGCCAGGCTCTCCATGATCGCCGGCTCCTCCATCCTTCGCCATCCCCTCTGTGAAAAAAACCACACAACTCCACAGCAGGGAGATTGTGGGTTTTATGTAATTTTCGACCGACATGCACTGGCATAGGAAGCGTGCTTGCCACAGTGGTGTAATGGTTCACACGCCCGACTTGCAACCCAGAGGTCGCCGGGTTCGAGTCCATCTCCCAGCGTGGCTGCTCAAATAACGGGAGAGTTTTATTTTAAATCCCGCCGCCTTAGTCCACCCAGCAGTATAAATTGTAGCACCGCAATGAGTCAATGGGTAGGCCGCGTGCGGCTGAGTGTGGGTACCCCTTCTCTGCCAAGACGCCTGCGAGGCCATGTGAAGAACCCTGAGCTTGCTCGGGCAGGAGACGGGGCCAGACGTTACGCGTCAACTGAGACGGACGACAGATGCACCACGTGCTCTTCCTCGTGTGGAAATGTGCTGTTAGTCGTCTGGTGCTCTGCTCATTGTTGTGAGCGTCACTCCTCTTCCTGTCGTGACTGGAGGGTGGCTGATTGCAACTGCCCAGTAGCGTCTCCTCAAGTCCACCCAGCTTCAAATCATTCTATACCACATCAACACATCTCTTCTCAATCGCGTGCCGCGCCTGTTTTACCCTCTCATCGAAGCAGTGGTCTAGCCCCTACACCACCTCCACCACTCAACAAAAATAAAGATCCCCCGTATAACCTCATAGTCTGGTGAGGCAAGTGCTGTTATCGAGCGCTTGTCAAAGCTGGCACGGACACGCGAGGGTGTGAGTGGCCAGCACCATGCCAGCCACCTTTGTCACCCGAGTGGAGACATTTACACAGCGCACCAGGTACTCATTTGAGACTGAGTCGACCTAAGAGATGAACTGGACCGGTTCAGATGTTCGTCCCTGATGTTGGCCGTGAGCGGGAATCAAAATCGTGTCACCTGATGCATAGTGCAACGCACTGCCCGCTACGACACCGCTCCCCACAATGCGCACACACTCTGACACAATCCCACAAGAACACACGCATGCAGGCTTTGACAAGGTCACACCAAATGGATATGATTAATTTACTGGGGCCCACGAGGCAGGCCCCTGATTTGGCCTGGATAAGATGTGCCTTCTTATCCATAGCCAGGAGTTTCATAGCCACCTCCCTAGAGGCGCCGGGAGGCTGGAGAGCTTTGCAAGCCTGTAGCGGCGGACATCTGTGGGATGAGCACAGCACGCACGCAATGCCTTTCTGCAAATATAAGAGCAGGCACATGGACGGGCAGATTGTCAGACACACAACGTTGTCAAGTGCATTGATGTTCACACACCCACCACCACCACCATCATCAGCAGCAGCAGCTTTGATCAAGCCACTGCTGGATGAAGGCCTCCCCAAGTCATCACCATCTCTCGCGATCCTACGATTCACCTGCACACACACACACTTTGATTTGGACGCTCCATTTACCTCCGCGTGTGTACGCTCAGGCACATTCCGTTTCTGGGCTCACGTTCCGTCCTCATTCCTGAACCGTCAACCACCATCCGGTACAGCGACGAATTCTCTCTGAACAGTTCGATCGATGTTCTCCGCCTGCGTGTGGCCTCTCATCCACGCGTTCCCCTTCCTGTCTCTCAAAGTGATTCCAATCATGAACCTCTCCAACAACACAAAGGACCACGGCTTATCGATGCACGCACGATGCTGCGAGACGGCACATTGAGGACGCTTGGAGACGTCTCGGAGTATCTGCGTGCGGAGCCGATTCTCACAAACAACGGCGTCCTCGAACCGGCGTGCTTGAATGTCTATTGAGACCTCAGTGCAGCTATTGCGCAGACATTTCACTCGACAGTTGACAATGTTGCTCTTGTGAACTTTTTTTCCCCTTCAATATATCATCCAAAAAGCAGCACAGACTATAGTTTCTTAATTTTTTTTTCGTGCGCCATATACATCCCTGGCTGCTCGCGCGCTGTTTAATCATTTGAACGCCAAGTTGTGTGGAAGCCATCTGCTGAGCTCTGCACTGTGTGTGGGTCTCGCCTTGTCCAACATTCATCCTCCGCTCGCATTTTTCGTGAAACGGTTTTCCCAGAATCATTCGTATCTGAGATCTTTTGCCAGCTCCATCGCGGCCATTGGAGAAGTGTCCCAATTTGATGTGATATCTTTCGCTGTTTGTTGTTATCTGTTTCTTGATTTCACAGTATTGCTGCTAGTAATTCATTCTTTTATATTCGTATTGAAAACCCTAAAAAAAACTGGACCGTGGGCAGAAAGCCAAAAGGCACGAGAGAGAGAGGGGGGGGGACAGGGTGCAGGCAAGTGGGTTGCCAATGGGGAGGCTGAATGATGGGATTAATGCACTTGTTGTACACCCGAGCTGAAGAAGCCAGCTCGGATTGGCCTCCATCCAGCAGTGAATAGAGGAAGACTGTTTCAATATTTTAATCCTTCTCCTCCTTCTCCTTCTTCTCAGCGTGGCCGATGTTGGTGCAGAGCTTCGGCTGCGATGTCCCAGACGATTGCGTCAGGGGGAGATGTGCAGCGGTGCACCGCGCCCGCGATGGTTGACTTCTATTTTAACCCTCGATAGTGACGGAAAGGTAAAGTAAAATAAGCAGATTCAAAAGCAAAAACTGTTTGAACAAATACAACGATTGTATTAGATTCGTCGCGAAGTTCCAGTTGCCACATTTTCTCTCGCCGCAAGCGGCGCGATCGACTGAATCAAGTCGCTTTCCTGCTGTGGCAATGCATTGTGGGCCTTGGGCAGGGCTCATCGCTAGAAGAGAACATGACCGACGGTCAAGAATAGCAAACAAGTACTCCAGAGGCAGGAAACGAATGCAACGTGGCTGAGATCGCGTCCAGCAAGGAGATGGAGCGGTGAAATCAGCTCGCGTGCCAGTGCCCGTGTAGATGATCACATCGCAGCATCGTGATCGGTGGCGGCTGCTTGGGGACGCCTTCATCCAGCAGTGGATTGACCTTGGCTGCTGCTGCTGATGATGAGGATGCTGATGATGATGCTGATGCTGCTGCTGATGATGATGCTGATGATGCTGCTGCTGATGATGATGATGCTGATGATGCAGCTGATGCTGCTGCTGATGCTGCTGATGATGCTGCTGCTGATGAGGATGCTGCTGCTGATGGTGATGCTGCTGCTGCTGCTGCTGCTGATGATGCTGCTGATGATGCTGATGCTGTTGCTGCTGATGATGCTGCTGATGATGCTGCTGATGATGCAGCAAGACAAGAGATTAACCACACACTTCCGCTCAGCACAAGCGGGGCGAATGAATGAAGATGCTCTGCCGAATGTTACACATCTATTGCTTTAACCTTCGACTGAACTCGTACGCTTTGGAATCGCGTCTCTTTGGATTCATGACTCCGGATCTGAGCACTTTATATAATCACCCTCATTCGGCGGATCGAATGTGAACACCGTGAAATGTACTCAAGCTCACTCACATCTGGATGCTGCTCAAGGTGGCCTTCTATTTAACTCTCTCGCTCCATGCAGCCTTGCCCCATATGTCAGCAGCATATCATTCCAATTGGGGAGAAGCCAGGATGACACGAGATTGTGACCCACTTAAACAACACGCGGGGTGGTGCTTTCTCTCGTTTTCATTCGTTTTTTGGTTTTGTTAGCTTTTGATTTCTAAGAACGAGCTGAAGATGCAAACGTCATTATCATTTTGTTTTGCTGGAGAAGCCATTGGCCCGATGACAACGATACATGTGAACTCACTCATCATGCCACACACGATTCCCACAGGTACGCTCGTGTCTTGCAAGCCACGAATTATGGCTCTTTAAATTATCGTAAAAAGCAAAGTTTTATCATGAAATAATAACGTGATGATTCTCTTTTAGCACGTTTAGATAGGGGGGTGGAGCAGCGGATGCGCTATGAACGAGTCTGATTCCTGACCACCGCTCCCCACGTCGGGGAGCGAGCACACGATCAGAGACGTCAACTCGACACCAGCGGCTCCTCGGAGGCTTCGGCCTCTTCGTTCCCCTGGCACGAGCCCGTCAAGCTCGTGAAGTTCTGTGCAGCGTGGGAACCTAATGGCCACAAGACACACACACACACACCACGAGACACACACACACACACCACGAGACACACACACACACCACGAGACACACACACACACCACACACACACACCACGAGACACACACACACACACCACGAGACACACACACACACCACGAGACACACACACACACCACGAGACACACACACACCACGAGACACACACACACACACACCACGAGACACACACACACACACCACGAGACACACACACACACCACGAGACACACACACACACCACGAGACACACACACACCACGAGACACACACACACACACACCACGAGACACACACACACACACCACGAGACACACACACACACCACGAGACACACACACACACCACGAGACACACACACACACCACACACACACACCACGAGACACACACACACACACCACGAGACACACACACACCACGAGACACACACACACACACCACGAGACACACACACACACACCACGAGACACACACACACACCACGAGACACACACACACACCAGACACACACACACACACACCACGAGACACACACACACACCACGAGACACACACACACCACGAGACACACACACACACCACGAGACACACACACACACCACGAGACACACACACACACCAGACACACACACACACCACGAGACACACACACACACACCACGAGACACACACACACCACGAGACACACACACACCACGAGACACACAGACACACACACCACGAGACACACACACACACACACCACGAGACACACACACACACACACACCACGACACACACACACACACCACGAGACACACAGACACACACCACGAGATCTATTTGTGTGTGGACTTGAGAGCGACTCTGCCTGGAGTCGTCGCTCACAGCCGAGGCATTATTAAAGTTGCGACTGGAAAAGAATGACTCGATTGTGCATAGTTATGGAGACATTTTCAGTGCTCAAGGTGCCGTGAAGAATGATAACTGCGGCTTGGGAAAGGCGCCCCTCCATGGCCGAGACGGGAGAGAGCTGCGGCAGCCAAGGAGAGAACGGGGCCCACGTGGAGATGGAGCAGAGGTCAGTTCACGTGCAAGAGTTTGGTCAACTGTGGCATCCACAGGGCCGTGCATGACGATGACGATGATGGCGACGAGGGGAGACCGTCGTCTAGCAGTGGATATCCAAGAGCTGGTGGCGAGCTTTAGTGGGTTTGCTAAATCGTTGCACGTCACAAGTCGTTGCCATTACCGTGACACGTGACGGTCCATGTGGCCACGAGGAGGGTCCTGATTGGCCACTTCCTTGTCCCACTGCTCGTGGGTCGTGTCACGCCGCAGAAAGCACCTGCACTTCCCGGAGCGCACACCCACCCACACGTCTGGGGAGATCACTGAGATGCCACAGCACACGTGCTGCCACTGCCTCCACAAGGCATCCCTCAATCGCTGCCCCCCTCCCCCTCCCTGGCGTGACCCATTAACTTTGCGTTCGAGCCGGACGACCACAGCTGGCATCAGTTATAACTCTTTTTTTATGAGACGCTTTTTTTTGCTTTTTGGTTCACATTTGTTTCCTCCTCCTCCAATCGTCTTCACTCACAGCTCGTAATGTTCCCGCGGCCGTCGACGTAAGATCCCGAGGCCCGGCACCGGGGGGGGGGGGGGGACATTGACGCGACGATTGAATGGGCAGGCGATTTAAAATGTGTTTTAAAGGACCCGAGGAGGTGGGCTGTTTGTTGTTGTTGTTGTTTGCCAATGTGTATCATTGCTCTCTCTATCACTACGTCCCTTCATGCACTGCGACGTCTCAGTATTGTATCGATACAATGCGCGCGTGCCCTCTCTTTCTTGCATCGTCCGCGTTATATTAAACGCTTCGGGCTGCATCACATTTCCCCCATCGTTTAGAGGAAAGGCTCGCAGTGGAAGCCTTCGGTTTGAATTGAATTAATCTAGATTTGAAGCTTTCGTGACTGCAGGAATCCGTACTCTTTGGTTCTTTCGGAAAAGTCACGTGGGTAGAAAATAAAATCAATCACGACGTTTCGGGCGCAACACAAGCGTCCGTCATCAGGTGGGAAAGCACCTGAGTTTGAATTGTATTACGCAATGTTTTTTTCCAGATAAAGTTAAGGTTTACTCACTTGCCTGCAAAGGATGGAGACTTAACACAATCGCTCCCGGCAAAATGACTCATTGAAATGTTTGATGTCTGAGTGCTTCATGCTGACAATATTGTGTGTACAGTAAGTGTACGTGTGCGTTTTCGGTGATTTGAATATTACACAAATCCTACCAACCTGGGATCAATTATTGGCCCTGATATCCAACGACAGTGGAAATTTACACTTTTCCTGGTTTGGGACCCCCATAGGTCAACTCAGCCTGAAAGGAACACAGTACATTATAGCGCAACATTCGGTAAACAAATGTGTCTCTGCACGTGTGGTGCTGGCTCCATGAGCATATTCTGTCCTGTGCCCGTGCCGAGTGAGGCTAATGAACAGCACTTTCCTCGACAGTCTTGTTGAGGCTATACGGGGATCTTTGTCTCTGTGTAGATCAGAGTGAAGAGCGGGAGAGTAGTGATGAGCGCACTGCCGTATGAACCCAGCCACTCGAGTTCAATGTCTGAACCTCTCCTGGGCCTCATCTCTCACTGGGTTTTGAAATAGATCTTTGGTCAAATAAAGCACTTGTTCATTTCCACCAAATAGTTGTTGGGAAAATCAATGACACAAAATGAGCTATACCCAGACCTGTTGTAGCAGTTAGTGGTCAGTAATTACTGACAGTATAAGAATCGTCAACACAGCCCTGTACTCACCCTTGCAACTGCTGCAACGGTTGCTGTATATCCGGAAGCACTTTGCTGTATGCATGCCTGCATCACAGAGCCCATGGTCTCATTAACATAGACGGATTTATTTGGCCTCAACAAATGTCTCCCACTCGAGAGCAGGACTAATATTTACGTCTACATTTCACTTTCATCCTCGTCTGTTTACAGTCGAATCGTCACCATGCACTTGTTTAACTTTCTGTAACTGAATATGCAAGTTGTGCAGTGATAAATCTATGACAAATTTGCCAGAGCCGACTGACTTTGGTGAATGAGCGTGCGTCTCCATCACCGTGAATCGGTCGTTATTTGTCTTCGCATCTTTATTAATGAAAGTGCTTCTCCTGCCTGAGTTATTGCAATTAAATGTAAGACGACGACATGTGAAGCTTTGGTTGTTGTTGGTGTTGCTGCTGCTGCAGCAGCCACGAAGTTGCGACTCTACGGAGCAGTGCAGGAGACCGGCAGGTCGAGGTCACGCACGTCCACCTCGAGTTTACGACGACACGCTTGTCACACACTTGTCACACGCGTGCCACACGCGTGTGGATATGTTTGACCGAGTGAGAAAAGCAAATCTACCAAACCCAACATATGGGACCTCGCGTACCCACCCGGACCACTGCCTTTGCCACTCTAATTTTTTTAATAATCGTTTTGCTACTCTGCCTGAATATACCGCGGTATATTTCACACCCGTGGGAAAAAATAAAAAAATAAACTGCACTCGTGAGCAATGTTAACAAGGTTCACATCCCGAGCGGGCGGCCTTGCCAGCAGACGTAGCAGCTGCGAGCGCCGATTGGAGCCAGGCTGAGTGCATGTGTTGGCGCTTGGTGCGACACAACGGGCTTTGTCTTCCCGGCCCTCAGCGCCCCCCCCCCCTCGGACTGGGACCGCCACCAAAGTGGAACTTCCCCGTTGCGGGCTCCGCCTGGACGCCGCGATGCGACGTCGGGACGAGGCCTCGAGCGCGCGCGCCATGAAGGTCCGTGCCGATGGCGGCAGCACGGATGAGTTGCGCATTCGGGTCTAGGGGTTTTGCGAACCGTTTCTAATAAATGTTCTTTATTTTACTAGATTTTTTATGTTTCGGGTAATGTTTGTACATTCGACACTTTCTCCAGTGACCTTGTTTTAAAGCAGCAGCCATCGGGGCTCCATCGCGCAAAGACGGCGGCCACCGCATCGCACACTTCCAGATGTGCTTCTGCGGCCGTCTGGAACGCTCTTCTTTGGGATATTAAGACGCCACTGGAGCTATGCCCTTTTAAATCATCCAGGTTGAACACTCATTTCTTTAGGACTGCGCTTTTTGCCTTTTGATTGTTGTCCTTCCCCCGCACCCCCGATCAGCCCGTTCGGCTACGTACGGTGCGAAAGAAGTTCAACATAAATACATACACATGATAGATGCATTCGTGTGTGAACGATATCTATGCAATACATTCGTGATGCATGTATAGTCAATGTGCATGCATGCATCTTGCGTGTGCTTGGTAGGCGTGTGTGTGTGTGGATAATGCATTGCACATAATCATTGCCATCTCCAGCTATGCAGGCTGCCCAAACCATCTCCACCGCCCCCCACACGGATTCTACATGCCCATTTACATATTTTGAACTGTATATTTACAACGTTATATCAAAAGGACAATTCAATGAGTTATTTAAATAATGTATCATCCTTTTAGAATCTGTCAAAGGGCTCCTGTTACACAAGGACTTTCAATTCATGTGTGTATGGGTGTGTAACGTCTTGTCAATGGGTCCATTCATACATGTTACAATAAAGGACAATCAGTGTTATCAGTCGATTGATGGGTGCACTATATTTGGTGAACAGTGTTTCAAAGCGGCTCTCACGTTGGGTCAATCTGAACATTTATCGCGCACATGTCACCTTACACCAATGGGCTGATGCATAATGAGCATCATCATGAGCGTTCAGCTTCAGTGTCCAGTCTCTCGCCCTGCAGCCGCACCTCCGATTTGCACGGCTGGCTACGTACGGCGCGAAAGAAGTTCAGCATACATGCATTCAAAATCCATCATCGTCATTGTCACCAGCAAATATCAATCCACCGCTGGATGAAGGCGTCCCAAGTTGTCGCGGTCCCCCATCCCAGCACACTGAGATGCGACAATGCGCCGTCGCGTGCAAGCCAGCTGATTTCAGCGCTCCGTCTCCACGGGGAGCGCGTCCGGCTCGCGCCGCTGAGCAGCCCGTCAACCACGAGGCCGTGGGCGGCTTCCGTAACGACGAATCGAGTCCTTCGCTCCATCAGACACGCATTGTGCTCGCATGTGTAGCTGGCACACTCAGCTGGTGCTCTCCACGGAGGCATTGGACCACAGAGTGCATTTAAAAAAGAGATACATGTTTGATCCGAAGCAGAACAAGCCAACCCTCCAATCGTGCACAGATTCCAGATCGAGGCGCCGACTCCGCCTCCTCCTACTCCCACGTGCTAGAATGTTCGGCGCTTCACCGAGCCGCATTGGCTTCCGGTTGCCGAACGAAGAACACATTGAGGTGGCGCTCGCTGCGCACACAGAGTGCTTGGACACAAGTGAACCCACAGCACCTCGCTGGTGCTGTCAAGGAGCATGAACCACCACGCGAACTCCGCTCAACCTCGCAGCAGCAGCAGCAGCAGCAGCAGCAGCAGCAGCAGCAGCAGCAGCAGCAGCAGCAGCAGCAGCAGCAGCAGCAGCAGCAGCAGCAGCAGCAGCAGCAGCAGCAGCAGCAGCAGCAGCAGCAGCAGCAGCAGCAGCAGCAGCAGCAGCAGCAGCAGCAGCAGCAGCAGCAGCAGCAGCAGCAGCAGCAGCAGCAGCAGCAGCAGCAGCAGCAGCAGCAGCAGCAGCAGCAGCAGCAGCAGCAGCAGCAGCAGCAGCAGCAGCAGCAGCAGCAGCAGCAGCAGCAGCAGCAGCAGCAGCAGCAGCAGCAGCAGCAGCAGCAGCAGCAGCAGCAGCAGCAGCAGCAGCAGCAGCAGCAGCAGCAGCAGCAGCAGCAGCAGCAGCAGCAGCAGCAGCAGCAGCAGCAGCAGCAGCAGCAGCAGCAGCAGCAGCAGCAGCAGCAGCAGCAGCAGCAGCAGCAGCAGCAGCAGCAGCAGCAGCAGCAGCAGCAGCAGCAGCAGCAGCAGCAGCAGCAGCAGCAGCAGCAGCAGCAGCAGCAGCAGCAGCAGCAGCAGCAGCAGCAGCAGCAGCAGCAGCAGCAGCAGCAGCAGCAGCAGCAGCAGCAGCAGCAGCAGCAGCAGCAGCAGCAGCAGCAGCAGCAGCAGCAGCAGCAGCAGCAGCAGCAGCAGCAGCAGCAGCAGCAGCAGCAGCAGCAGCAGCAGCAGCAGCAGCAGCAGCAGCAGCAGCAGCAGCAGCAGCAGCAGCAGCAGCAGCAGCAGCAGCAGCAGCAGCAGCAGCAGCAGCAGCAGCAGCAGCAGCAGCAGCAGCAGCAGCAGCAGCAGCAGCAGCAGCAGCAGCAGCAGCAGCAGCAGCAGCAGCAGCAGCAGCAGCAGCAGCAGCAGCAGCAGCAGCAGCAGCAGCAGCAGCAGCAGCAGCAGCAGCAGCAGCAGCAGCAGCAGCAGCAGCAGCAGCAGCAGCAGCAGCAGCAGCAGCAGCAGCAGCAGCAGCAGCAGCAGCAGCAGCAGCAGCAGCAGCAGCAGCAGCAGCAGCAGCAGCAGCAGCAGCAGCAGCAGCAGCAGCAGCAGCAGCAGCAGCAGCAGCAGCAGCAGCAGCAGCAGCAGCAGCAGCAGCAGCAGCAGCAGCAGCAGCAGCAGCAGCAGCAGCAGCAGCAGCAGCAGCAGCAGCAGCAGCAGCAGCAGCAGCAGCAGCAGCAGCAGCAGCAGCAGCAGCAGCAGCAGCAGCAGCAGCAGCAGCAGCAGCAGCAGCAGCAGCAGCAGCAGCAGCAGCAGCAGCAGCAGCAGCAGCAGCAGCAGCAGCAGCAGCAGCAGCAGCAGCAGCAGCAGCAGCAGCAGCAGCAGCAGCAGCAGCAGCAGCAGCAGCAGCAGCAGCAGCAGCAGCAGCAGCAGCAGCAGCAGCAGCAGCAGCAGCAGCAGCAGCAGCAGCAGCAGCAGCAGCAGCAGCAGCAGCAGCAGCAGCAGCAGCAGCAGCAGCAGCAGCAGCAGCAGCAGCAGCAGCAGCAGCAGCAGCAGCAGCAGCAGCAGCAGCAGCAGCAGCAGCAGCAGCAGCAGCAGCAGCAGCAGCAGCAGCAGCAGCAGCAGCAGCAGCAGCAGCAGCAGCAGCAGCAGCAGCAGCAGCAGCAGCAGCAGCAGCAGCAGCAGCAGCAGCAGCAGCAGCAGCAGCAGCAGCAGCAGCAGCAGCAGCAGCAGCAGCAGCAGCAGCAGCAGCAGCAGCAGCAGCAGCAGCAGCAGCAGCAGCAGCAGCAGCAGCAGCAGCAGCAGCAGCAGCAGCAGCAGCAGCAGCAGCAGCAGCAGCAGCAGCAGCAGCAGCAGCAGCAGCAGCAGCAGCAGCAGCAGCAGCAGCAGCAGCAGCAGCAGCAGCAGCAGCAGCAGCAGCAGCAGCAGCAGCAGCAGCAGCAGCAGCAGCAGCAGCAGCAGCAGCAGCAGCAGCAGCAGCAGCAGCAGCAGCAGCAGCAGCAGCAGCAGCAGCAGCAGCAGCAGCAGCAGCAGCAGCAGCAGCAGCAGCAGCAGCAGCAGCAGCAGCAGCAGCAGCAGCAGCAGCAGCAGCAGCAGCAGCAGCAGCAGCAGCAGCAGCAGCAGCAGCAGCAGCAGCAGCAGCAGCAGCAGCAGCAGCAGCAGCAGCAGCAGCAGCAGCAGCAGCAGCAGCAGCAGCAGCAGCAGCAGCAGCAGCAGCAGCAGCAGCAGCAGCAGCAGCAGCAGCAGCAGCAGCAGCAGCCTGGTGCGGCGCTTTCAGATGCGCTACTGCGGCCGTCGGGAATGCTCTTCCTTACGATATTAGGAAGTCACTGGAGTTATGTATTCTTACATCTAAAATCGAAAACTACTTTATTTAGCCATAACAGAGGTTTTTGGGTTAGATCGCGTAAATATATGAATGTGTCGTTAAACCCGCCACCACCCGCCACATCCAACTAGTAAGGGTTGTCACGTAAACAGAACGTGCCAATTCGTCACTAGTACAGCACAGCGCTTGTGTGTTGTAGAGCCAAGCCACAACATTTACAATCTGAGTACGACGTTGCACCAGTAATTACAACCAGCTTCATCGATTTACGCGATCTAACCCAAAAAAACTCTATTATGGATGATATTGGTCGCGAAAGCCGACTGCGTGTGAAACCACTTTATTTAGAACTGCTTTAGTGTTTCGTTTGTTTTCCCTTCCCGCACCTCAAATGATCATGTTTGGCTTAAGTACGGTGCGACAAAAGTTCAACGTACGTACGCGCACCCACAAACCGTGTACACACACGCACGCACACAGACACACACACGCACACACACACCGTGTACACACACACGCACACACACACGTGCACACACACGCACACACGCACGCGTTGTGCAACAGCCCTCTGCGGTGGCTGCATAGTCAATGGTGAAGTTTCGTTGCAGCCAGACGCCAGCGTTGGCGTCTCTGCCCCATTAGCGTCGCACGCAACGGCAGTGACTCAACAGTAGCGGAAAATTATATAACGGAATTAGTAACGGGGGAAATAATGGGAATGAAATAATTAAAATAATTCAACATTCCTCGCCCTCCCAGAATGAGAGGAAACCTCAAGGAGGGGTTAATGCTCGTCAGGTCGTGTTCTGCTTGGGTCCTTTGCCAATTCAATGTCGAGATATATATATACATATATATATACATATATATATGTTTGGCATCGTGTGGGACGAAACCACGGAGAACCTCAATGCGGAGGAGGAGGACGCCGCTGGCAAGAGTCCCCAGTGAAGCCGGGCCCATTGGTGATCGCTGATTGCGCACGCACTGATTCCACAAGGAAGTGATTCGATCGAGTCGGCGGCCTCCTTGTCACTCTGCCACCGCTAGCACCGTGGACACTGAGCTCTGCACCTCACTCGTCCACCCATGTTGAGGCCTCGGTCTGCCACACTGACTGTGGCTTTCTCTCACCCACACAGGGTCCAACCACCACCACCACCACGACCACCACCACCACCACTACCACACAGTGTTCAACCACCACCACTACCACCACAACCACCACCACCACCACCACACTGTGTTCAACCACCACTACCACCACGACCACCACCACCACCACACAGTGTTCAACCACCACCACCACACTGTGTTCAACCACCACCACCACCACCACCACACAGTGTTCAACCACCACCACCACCACCACCACACAGTGTTCAACCACCACCACACAGTGTTCAACTACCACCACCACCACACAGTGTTCAACCACAACCACCACAACCACCACCACCACCACACAGTGTCCAACCACCACCACCACCACAGAGTGTTCAACCACCACCACCACCACACAGTGTTAAACCACCACCACCACCACACAGTGTTCAACCACCACCACACAGTGTTCAACCACCACTACCACCACAACCACAACCACCACCACACAGTGTTCAACCACTACCACCACCACAGAGTGTCCAACCACCACCACACAGTGTTCAACCACCACCACCACACAGTGTTCAAACACCACCACCACCACACAGTGTCCAACCACCACACAGGCTGTCCATTGGAGCTGCATGAGCCACAGTCCTAAACCTCGCCCATTTCCCCTCGACATCAGGAGGAGTGGGGGACGATGCCAACCCCAGCCGCAAGCGATGAAGAAATTATCGCTTGCAACTTTCATCAGCTAACTGAGACCAGGCCACTTTAGGTTGGAATGGGGTTCTGGGTGTAAACCCACCACTGGAGTGGAAGAATGGCAGGCGCATCTTACAGATGACAAGTCCATGGTCAGAGGACAGATCAGCTCCACGGTAGGTCCTGGTGTCAAGGACATGGGCTCGCATCCGCTGGTCCGTCACTATGTAGTCCAGCAGATGTTCTTGCTTAGACCCAGCATGCATCCATGATGTTGTGTGGATGCGCCGATGCCGGAACAGCGTGTTAGTAATTACAAGCCCATGGGCTGCACAAAAATCTAGCAGCCTCCTACCATTGTTATTGAGCTGATCTGGCCCATGCCTTCCAATCACTCCAGAGCAGGTGCCAGCATCATAACCAACTCGGGCATTGAAGTCACCCAACAAGATGACTCTATCCAGAGGGGCTACTTTAGCTAGCACCTGTGACAGGAGGTCATAGAAGGCATCTGACTCATTGGCCTTGCCTGCATCCCTCCACGGATGTTGGTCGTCGGTGGGGGCATAAGTAACCACGACCACCACTCCTCGCCTCTGGTTGATGGAAGGCGAGCCCAAAGTAGCCTGGGGCTTACCGCTTCCCAAACCTCACCGCCACGCTTCCACAAACACACACACCACACACACACAAACACACACACCACACCCCACACACACCACACACACACCACACACACCCACACACACCACACACACCACACACATACAAACACACACCACACACAACACACACACACAAGCACACACAAACACACAAACACCACACACACACCACACACAACAAACACCACACACACACCACACACACACCACACACACCACACACACAACACACACACACCACACACACAACACACACACACCACACACACAATACACACACACCACACACAACACACACAAACACTCACGTCACTCGTGCACGGAGCGATTGACTAGGCGGCGTGTGGATCACCCCTCCCGCTTGGCCAAGAGAAGACGAGATGGTGTGACACGGAATAATAATTCACCGCACAAGCCGTCGTGATGGTGGTGGCATCATTGTTATTTGTTTAACACTGACATTCTACGTCTCGGCCAGTTCGAGGGAGGGGGGGGGGTCATTCGCGTTTGCGTGTTCCGCAGGGGACCGTGATGGAGTTGTTCGCGCACTGCGCTCGCAACAAACCCAGCGTCCCTAGCTCGATTCCAGATGACAATCAATAACAGTGGCCAATGTTTGAACCGGTCCTGAGCCTTCGTTAGGTCGGCTCAGTCCTAAATGACTATCTGGTGCGGTGTCTGAAGATCAGCGCTGGGGAGACACAAAGATGGCCGGGCATTGGTGCTGGCCACCCACCCCATCGTGTGCCGTGCTGGCCTTCCTTCACAACTTTCTCGCGAACAGCGCTCGCCCCAAATAGTCTCTATTCAAGGCTACAAGGGGAATATTTGGCTGTGGGTAAGCGACGTGCTTGCGAAATTGTGTTCAAACCCTGCTGACTCCCCAGGGGTAACTTCACCCCAACCCCCGCCCCGGTTATGATGCACATTAATGCTAAATGGAGTGGCCTCCTCCTAGACTGACTCAGCCAAAAATACCAAATTACGTAATGAGAGAAATAGTATAAAAAAAGACTCATAAAAAATTCCGCTGAGAAAGTTGTGCCGTTGAGTGGAGGCTCCGCAGGTCTGGCGGTGGTGATGTTTGGTCTCTTTCCGAGCACGGACGTGACGCGCAGGGGAGACCTGATCTCAGACACGTACGCCCCATTCTCAAGCGTGGGGGGTACGCGCGAGCGAGAGCAGAGTGGTTCAATATCATCCGCCCTGGCCGTGTCACAATGAGCCACTTGGCAGAGAGTGAATGTGCCTTTTGTGCTTCCGCCAAATAGCAGAACAGAGACGCCTGGAAGCTCCGTGATTCCTCCTCCTCCTCCCTCATCCCTCCTCCTACTCCTGCTCTGCAGCAGCAGCAGCAGCACAAATCCTCTCCGGGCCCCCGTGCATTGCTCCATTGTGCACCACGTTTTTCATACGCCACGATGTCATGCGCCCCACTCGCATGCACCGCATTCACATTACTCACGCACCACACTCGCATGCACCACGTGTACGTGTGTTGAACTTCTGTTGCGCCGTGCGTAGCCAACCGAGATCGTCGAGGTCCGGGGGAAGGAGAACAAACTAAACACAAGCAGCAGTTGTACAACATCTAGTTTCAAATCGAGATTTCTTGAGCCCGAGTGTAAACCAGCATAACCTCCGATTTTACTGGTGTAAGCAGCATCTCGATTCGTGCAAACCACACGATCACCGCTCGCCTGCAATCTTCGAGGTTACCGAGGCTCTCCAATTCTAACTTTGACTTCGCTGCGTTGTACAATTGCGTATCGTCAGCATGTTGATGCAAGTTGATGTCGTGCGATGAGATGAAACCGGCGGTGACACTCACACCACATTCACGCGCACCACCTTCCATAGGACGGGAGCGTAGTGAACTAGACTCCAAGGCACCACACTCACACTCACATGCACCGCCTTCCAAATAACCGCCCCATCATGCGCCACGCTCTCATGGAGCACACCCTCATACTCGGCACTCGCACGCACCTCTCCACCATGCACCACGCGATCACCTGTGGCCAGGTCGCTTCTGACAAAGAAGTGAACACCTCAGTGGGCTTTGCCTGCTAGGATGGGGGTGGTTTGTTGTTGTTGTTTGTTTTTGGTTGATGTGTTTGTCTTTCTTGTGAACGTTGCACTACTATCGTGTTGTTGTATTGTTTGTTGTTATGACGATCTTATCCGTCCTTACTGGACGTCTTCATAGCTCATCTCATTCCTCAAATATAGACACATACTCAAAGCCTCGATCTGATTCGCACCATGCTCCCGTCAATCGCCAGTGCCGTCAGCAGAGCCGCTCGCATCCCGGCCACCCGCGTCTCTCCCGCGGCGATGCTGCTGATGCTGAGACTGAGACCCGTCACCCGGCCACCCCAGTCCCTCGCCCTGCGCCGCGTGGCCAAGGTGCACAGCCAGGGAGGGCAGCCCCCAGCACAACGCCCGCGGGTGACGCCGCGCGTCGTTCGGCGACTGGGATGTGCACGACTGGCTGCGAGCCGCGCGACCCACTCG
This sequence comes from Lampetra planeri, assembly GCF_965212315.1. Taxonomy (NCBI): domain Eukaryota; kingdom Metazoa; phylum Chordata; class Hyperoartia; order Petromyzontiformes; family Petromyzontidae; genus Lampetra; species Lampetra planeri. Next base: position 728,683 of record NC_136136.1, read on the forward strand.
GCGTGGAGGCTTCGCGCCATCACCCCCCTCCCACAGCGCGTCGCCTCGGGCACGGTGACATCCGTGAGCTCAGCCACACGGTCTTAGCGAGCACCTGTTAAGCCACGGTGCCACGCCAGGAACGGCGTGGCTGACATCACGCCCTGATGCTGCTGCTGCTGTTGCTGCTGCTGTGTGTGCCCAGGGTTGATATTGAAGCTGGGTTGCGTTGACCTCGGGGAAGTCTACAATTGGACGTTATGACACCTACCGCAGCTTTAATCTATCTATGGACAGGAATAAAACTCAGGTCCACCAAGGAGCGGCCGTAGAGGGCGTGAACCTCTGTGCCACCGCTCCCCAGTATTTATCACAAAGACAAAGATCCGCCTTGTAGCCTTAACATACTATTGGGGCAAGTGCTATTAGCGAGCACCTATGAAGAAAGGCCGGGACCGCACACGAGGGGGTTGGTGGCCAGCACCACGTCCGGCCGCCTTTGTGTTCCGAGTGACGATGTTTACACATCGCGCCAGATACTCATTTGAGTCTGGGTCAACGTAGGGGAGACACCAGGTCCGGTTCAGATCATCGTCACCGGTGTTGGTGACGGCCGTGAACGGGAAACGAACTGAGGTCGCCGCGTTTGTAGCTCAGCGCGCTAACCACTGCGCCGCCGCTTTCCAGCAGTGAACGCAGTCACACACGCGGTCACACATGCGGTCACACACGCAGGCGACACACGCAGGAGACACACGCGGTCACACACGTGCGCAGGCACGCACACGTTCCGTAATTGTATTCGGCCCAGAAGAGCAAACCGCTGACGCGTGTGTCCACCCCGTTGGTCCCCTCGGAGCTCGGCAGCTGCAGCTCTGGGCAAGCACAGAGCTGCAGGCCACGTGCGCACAACGTGTGACCCCGATTCGCGGTGCCTCTCTCTGGCTGTTCGTGTTCGCTCACGTGCGGAGCGGTGGCGCAGTGGTGAGCGCGCTGAGCAACGATTCAGGTAGCCCAAAGCCGATTCCTGCTCACGGCCAACATCAGTGACGAATATCTGAACGGGTCCTGAGCCTCGCCTAGGTCGACTCAATCTCAAATGAGTAGCATCATCACTGCGGATACAACGGCTGTGTATTGCTCTCGTGTACCGCTCCGGCCTTAATAGGTGCTCGCTAACTGCACTTATCCCAACAGTCTGTTAAAAGCTCTATGGGGGATCTTCGTCTTTGCTTGATCAGATTGTGGGGTGAGCGGTGGGCACGCGGTCGGTCTGCTGCGCTATGGACGTGGCCGCTGAAGTGTCGTTCCCTGCGCACGGATAACATCAGTGGCAAGTGGCGTCAGAACCGGCACCACGCCCGGCCGCCACTGCCTACCCAGCGTTGGTGTAGCCACCACACAAGGTCAAGCGTGTCAGTGATGACAAATCCCCATCATCACAGCAGCACAGCAGCGCAGGCTGGGAAACCCAGACGCTTCAAACGACAAACCAACGCATGCACAGAGCACCCGCTCAGCCTTTGTTCGAAAGTAAGTCAGACGTGTATTGCGCAAGGGATTCCGTTGAAGCTGAGTCGACCTAGGAGTGGCACAGGGACAAGCAGAGTTGCCGGCCAGATATGTGCTACACGTACACAGACAAAGATCCCCCGTGTATCCCTGACAGACTGTAGGGGCAAGTGCTGTTAGCGAGTCGTACCTATGAAGGCAGGCACGACACCACGCTGATGCTTGCACATCGCACCAAGTACGAAATTCAGACTTGGGTGACCTCGGGGAGGCCCAGGACCGGTTCAGATATTCGTCTCTGAAGTTGGCCGTGAGCGGGAATCCAACTCGGGTCACCTGGTTCGTAGCGCAGCGCGCTAACCGATACACCACCGCTCCGCACGTACACACAAAGACCACACACACACACACGCGTGCACTTGTGTTCACAGGCACCGAGAGGCGCGCACGTGTGCCCGCTCGTGCTCCTGCGGCGTGCGGCGTGTCACGCGAGCGCATGGGCCAGACGCCGAGAGGTCACGAGAGCGAACGGTGCCACCCCGTGCTAAGGTCATGACCCAATAACCTCCTCTTCCCACCCCTGGAGCCGCAATCAGCTTTCGAGACTCTCACTTCCCTCCTGCTCCTCCTCCCCCATGGGGCCGTGGCTTAGAACTCCCCAAATTGCTTTTGCAGACTCGGCAGAGATTGTTTTTTCTTCCTAAAATGTGGCCTGCCGGTGATCACCGTAAATCAAGGCACGGGGAGAACCACGGAGCGCTGCAGCGGGGCCTGCGCTGGCACGCGGCATTGACACGCGGCATTGACACGCGGCATTGACACGCGGCATTGACACGCGGCATTGACACGCAGTCCCATCGCTTCGCGGCGTTTGTCGAGGCACCGCGTCGCTTCCTCCATCAAGTGTCGCGACAATGAGTTGTGAGCCCCTTGCGTGTCTGCCCGCCTTGAATGAAACCGTTCCCAGTCAACTCTCGGACTTTGCCGCGGTGATGGGAGATGAAGAGTGCCGTGAGTTTATATTGGATATGAAACAACAAAACAAGGAAATGGATAATCCAGAACGAATGTGAATCAGGGTATATGAATCGCATTTATTAGTGTTTTGTTAACTCAGAATGGGTGTGAAGACACAGGATGTGTCCGTCTGTTTGTATTTTTATTGTAAGCGGTCACAAGCATCCGTGTACACCCAGTGCCGTTTACACACACACACGTGTCGATATGACACACACACACATGTAGACATCACACACACACACGTGTAGACATCACACACACACGTGTCGATATGACACACACACACACACGTGTAGATATGACACACACACACGTGTAGACATTAGTCTTGTTTTTCCACAATAACGGTGAATCTGCAACCTGGATAGTCTGCCCGCGGATAAATCAGAGTTATCCGTGTATCAGTAAAATATTACAATGAGAATGGTAAAGGGACAGCAATGAGTGACCTGAGATTGATCACCAGTTTGCTGTTACACAACCACATGGCAATGAAAGAAATGTGCATACCTTGGTCACGTGTCCCTTCTCTCCTTTGGCTAGCCCTCCATTGTTAGTCTCCATCACTGGCCATCAGTATTCAACATTCAACATCCCTGAAGGCCCATTGTCATAGCTTCTTAGAACCACCAAACTATGAAATGTAAAAAGTAGCTGCTAAATGTTGGAAGGAGGCATTTCTGTGCCAGTAATTGCCTGAAGCCACCCAATTGCCATGGGGCCAAATCACGGTGTATGATAACTGCACTAAGAAGCCGATTGATCATGAGTTAAATTCCCGGCACCGGTAAACATCATCGGCAACACTTCTGAGCGTCACCTAGGATGGCGACTCAGAATCACGTTGGCGCCTGGAACATTGCTGGTTTGTATCTGTAATCGAGAGCTTCGTTAATATAGTCGTGGTCCAATCGCTTGGCGCTTATCATTATGAGATCAGCGTACGTTCTATTCCCTGTTCTCATCGTGTTCACCAGCACGTGTAAAGACGGCGAGACACACGCACACACTCGCACACACTCGCACACACACGCACACACACGCACACACTCGCACACACTCGCACACACACGCACACACTCGCACACACTCGCACACACACGCACACACTCGCACACACACGCGCACACACGCACACACACGCACACACTCGCACACACACGCACACACACGCACACACTCGCACACACACGCACACACTCGCACACACTCGCACACACGCGCACACACGCACGCACACACTCGCACACACACGCACACACACGCACACACTCGCACACACTCGCACACACACGCACACACTCGCGCACACACGCGCACACACGCACACACACGCACACACTCGCACACACACGCACACACACGCACACACTCGCACACACTCGCACACACTCGCACACACTCGCACACACACGCACACACACGCACACACTCGCACACACTCGCACACACTCGCACACACTCGCACACACTCGCACACACTCGCACACACACGCACACACTCGCACACACTCGCACACACTCGCACACACTCGCACACACACGCACACACTCGCACACACTCGCACACACACGCACACACTCGCACACACACGCACACACTCGCACACACTCGCACACACTCGCACACACTCGCACACACACGCACACACTCGCACACACTCGCACACACTCGCACACACTCGCACACACACGCACACACTCGCACACACGCGCACACACGCACACACACGCACACACTCGCACACACACGCACACACACGCACACACTCGCACACACACGCACACACTCGCACACACTCGCACACACACGCGCGCACACGCACGCACACACTCGCACACACTCGCACACACTCGCACGAGAAACATGCTGGCCTGATCACTACATCTGTTATACGATGCCCTTAAGTAGAGACCTGAATATAAACAACGATAACGACAAAAACTCAACACATTCGTCAACAACACTGCCTTATAATAGGCGATGTTTCGGCCAATGACCCTTATGCAAGCGGCATCACAGGAAACGTCTCCTATGACTTATTTTTCCTTTAAAAGCCGCAGTTGTATTGACGAATCTGTTGAAAATATAAGCAACCATCACGGTGACTCTGCACCGTGATTAGTTCGCACGTGTATGTAATGCCGTCGTGCAGACAGGATCGCAGAGCTTGTGAAATTGTTTGTAACGCCGGCTCTCCGCGTGGCTGCGACCTTCCCTCTGCTCCTCTGTGGCTCCCCCTCGCGCCTCTGCGTTGATGTCTCTCGTCTCAGCGCCTTCCACGAGGACATCGTTGTTGTAATCCGCACGGTACTCGTCACATGTTCAAATGAACACGTCGCGCTATTTCGATCAACGGGACCGCCGTCTCTCAGCGAGAGCGGCTCGCCCTGCTCGTCCGTCCGTCCGCTCGCTCCCGGGGCGTGGAGCCCTCTGCTGTGTGGAGGCCACTCCGCTCCTCGCCGTGACCAGTCCATGTCGGGCTTCTCTGCCGCCTCGTTGCTCCTCTTCCAAGTCGACTGTGACAAGGGCGTCCTGGAGACGGGCATGCGCACGCACAGCCTGCTCAACATGTCAACATATTCTTCTCTTCATATATAACTCTACGTAACACAATTTTTGTTCCTGGGTAGCAAGTGTTATTTCGTAATTGCTTATGCCTGAAAAGTATTAAAACATGGCTATTATTTCCCACAAACTTTGCTTTTGTGACCAGGACAGTGATATTTTGAAATTTACCTATTTTCAATGAGAAAACGGGCAAATTTGTGTATTTTCGTTCCCACAACGTCAGAGAACAACAACATATGAATCAAAATTAACATGTATTTATACTAAAGTAATACAATTTTTACTACAAAAGATTTCGAAGTGAGTAGTTTTTCGAGATTTACCATTATACTGTAAATCACGTTCACGAATCACCCCCCCAAATATAGTCTCCCATCATGTTCTCGTTATACTGTCCTTGGTAGCGGCGTTCAAAGTCCAGTATATCCTGGTGGAAGCGCTCGCCTTGCTCCTCCGAGTACGTTCCCATGTTCTCCTTGAATGTATCAAGATGAGTATCAAGGATATGGACTTTGAGGGACATCCTACAGACCATTGTGCCGTAGTTCTTCACCAGAGTCTTAACCAACTCCACACAATTTCGATTTAAAGCTTTCGTGACTGCAGGGATTCATCTTCTTGGTTCTTTCGGTAAAGTCACGTAGACCAGGCGAGGTAATTAACATCTCGTCACCGTGGTGCCCCCTAATGGTGTCTCACCGCACTGCATCCTACACTCGATCAAGACTGAGCCCCACGTTGAGTCTACCAGAGAGGCATCCCATCACTTGTAGCTCTGTGTGCTGCCAGTGCCAATGTTGACGTGATATTATTTAGAGATTTGTGAATCACACCCGCAGCCACTGCCACCATTTACAGTTGAATGTGTCTGCATGCAATGCATTACTTGCTGACCCGCCCCTTATGGACATCTTTGAAAAGAGTTTCATAGCTCATCGGATTCCTCCAGTCTAAATCAAGATTCTGATTCGGATTGTGGGGAGCGGTAGTGTAGTGGTTAGCACGCTGCGCTACAGATCCGGTGACTCGATGTTGATTCCTGTTCTCGACCAACAGCACCAGTGACGATTATCTGAACCGGTCCTGGGCCTCCCCTAGGTGGAATCAGCCTCAAATTAGTACCTGGTTGGGTGTGTAAACAGCACCAGGGATACAAAGGGAGCCGGGCGTGGTGTTGGCCAATCATCCTCTCGGTTTGCTGTCCTGGCCTTTGTTAGGGGGTGGCTAACAGCAGCGAACTTACCAGTCTGTTAAAGGTGGCGCTTGGTCATTGCTCTCAATGTATGGGAAAGCTGCGATGCAGTGGTTAGCAGCACACTGCCACTAAAACTCCGCAGTTCAATTCTCAATCACGCCTAACATCAGTGGCGAGTGATGTCTGGAATGGTCCTGGGCCTCCCTTAGGTTAGCTCAGCCTTTTATGATTATTTATAACCTTCTCCCCTTGCTAACAGTTTGACTCTAATCCTATACCTAATTCTCTAACCGTATTGCTAACAGACAACATTAATCCTATCCCTGCTATCAAAACTAGCCACAACCCCAACAGAAGTCTGAAACCTATTATCCAGAAGCCACTTGAAGCTATGCACTTTTAAATCATATGAATGTAAAACTCATTCGTCAAGAACTGCTTTTTATTGAGTTTGTTGTCTTTCCCTAAACCACCGATGAGCGCGTTTGGCTCCGTGAGGAGCGCACATTCGCCGTTACATCTGCAACAGGCACTCTCCCCACTCTCCCCACTCTCCCCACCATCACGCGGAGACACGAAAGGGCTCCAGTCCCTGACTTCCACCTTCATCATCACGCGTAGCTCCCCCCTCGCCCACAGTCCTCTTCCCCCACAGTCCTCTTCCCCCACAGTCCTCTTCCCCCACAGTCCTCTTCCCCCACAGTCCTCTTCCCCCACAGTCCTCTTCCCCCACAGTCCTCTTCCCCCACAGTCCTCTTCCCCCACAGCTATCTGGCGCCCTCGCTCCTGCCGAGGTCCCCTCTTGACGCCGCGGCTCCCATTCCCTCGTCCCAGTCTCCTCTTCTACAGCCACCAAACCACCTTCTTCGGACCGCGGGGGCTACTCGCGGCCAGCTCGGTGCAGGTTTTGAGGTCGGCGTGCAATGTCGCTGCTGTGGGGACAGCTGCGGAGAGACCGACACACATCTACTCAGCCGGCTTAGGCTCAGACTTTGTTTGCCCCACATGCAATGTACACGAGAAGAAGTACTTTCCTTCCAAATGTTCACTTCAGTCAATAGCACGCGGTTAAATTCACCAATAACAAGTTCAAATACACCCAAGATGCCCAGCATTCAACTGTCCTTCAAAGTGGTGGAATAATTGTGGCCTACAATTGTTGTTGGCCGACAATTAAATATGACACAATCTGCAGATAACCTTCTGAGACATGAAACAATTGTCCAATTCTGCAAATTCTGCCTTTTTACACGACCCAAACAAATCCACGCACACAGAGTGAGAGTGGAGAAGAGAAATATAGAAACAGTTCCCAGTTGCCAATGGAAACGAAGGGGTACAGGCCTGGGACCGAAGGGGCCGCGTGCGTGCCGTGTTACTGCAGTTCATGTCACCAACGCGAGTTTAATTAAAAAGCAATGAACGTGTTGTCGATTTTTTTATGTTTACAGGCATTTTGGAAGTGGTAGAGGAAATGTTAATACCTATTTTTAGTGGCCAAGTGCGACACCCGATCCCAGCTTTAGGCTCTTACAGGGCCTCTACCTCCTGACACACACACAAAAAAACCTCCTGCGAGTGATGGATTGGGCGTCCGTGTGCTGCTTTTATATGGGGCATTTGAGGCGGAATCAATACGATCAATTTACAGCGCAGAGTTGTGTACTCAACTGTGTAAACAATCGGAAATTCGATCTATTTTGTTACTTTGTAATCCCACTCGGGGCTTTATGTGAAGAATTTACAGGCGGGCTGGCGGGCTCACGAGATGTTTAGTTTTTTTAAATTTCACAATTCTGCTTCAATTCTTGCGGGGATAAAAACAACCCTCCCCCACCCCCCACGGGAGTATGATCTTACACAGTTAAATAAAATATCACATTCACTACACATGTACATACACCACAGACCGTTGCGTTTGCAGATGGGTGACTGGTCAGAATTAGCAAGGTTCTGGCCTCCACTACCAAATATCCATCACCCCACCCCCGCACCTCACCCGCCTCTGTGCGCTTTGGGCAGGAGGCATCGGTGTTGAGTTTGTGTAAAATCCATGAGCAGCAGGGTCGCCCGGATTCCTGGAGGTGTGGAGCAGATGCCACGTGGTGCCCAGCTTCGTTTATGAGCAGCAACAAAATCGGGCCCGTAGTGGGGCCCACGGGAAAGATTTCCCATTTTTTTTGAAGATTTGTCGAATTTCCCGTTGAGCCGCTTGGGGCCCACCGCTTGTAGCTTTGCCTGTGGCTACTGCCACCACTGCCTGCATGTTTGGGTGGCCCTGCGCGTCACCGACTATGGCACTCGACTGCAACGCTGCCAAGCACGAACGCCTTCGTACAACTTCATCCGCCGCGTCTGAAGCTCTGTAACTTGTGATCGTATTCCTGTTCTCTTTCATGGCCTGGAACGTGTCTACGGTGGTGCAGGCGCATCGGTGGGCGCTAAGTGGAATGATGGGGGCCTTTTCAATCTATGACATTTTACTGAGTTGACAGAATGGATATATAACATGAATGTAGACAGAACATGTATGCAGTGACATGAGATATGCAAACAGGATATCGTTTATAGAGATTAATTGCTATTTTCTGCTGATTCGTGTATTATACTTGTTAGAATTTGAATCGATAGTTGGTGCCGCCCGATTGTTTTGTATGAACCCGGGACCCTCCTGAGTTGCTTGAGGCCTTCAGCTTTTGCTTGCTTTGCGAACGCCGTGGGCCGCCACTGCTTCAATGTTTCCACTCCCCTATGTACGGAAAAACCCCCACAGTTCCCAGAGTTCAGCTGCAATACCAAAGCCTCACTGGGTTTCTCATTCACTCAGGTTATTATTCCACGAGTTTTCCCAGGGTAGCCTCACTGAGTCTCCTAACTTTTTTTTAGGAGGATCCTGCCAACTTTCGCAGTAGGGAGTTGGGGGTAGGGATGGGACAGCGATGATTGCTGCTATTTATGATTCCAACTGAGTGATTTGCGGGTAACTTTTCAAAAGTGGCAAATTTGGACCGTGACGCGGGCACACAACGGCCGACTCTTGCGAATGACATCGCGGGATCTGTGACGTCCGCTGTGAAGCAGATGGCGCGAGTATTTTTGCCGTTCCGATGATGTATCTGTAGATCATCGGTTTTTCTTCCGGTACCCGTTCTGATGACGTACACGCACGGTACCCCGAGGAGGCTCTCACAGGGCCATGTGGGAGGGCGTGTGGCACAGTTTGGCGCCGGCTATCTTAGAGTGCAGCGGTCGTGTCGCTACAGTTCTCTGCGGTGAGTACAATGTCTTTAAAAACAATGTCTTAAAAAACAACAGCGCTATGCCTCTCTGAATAAAATGAATGCTGAACCGCTTGTGCGTTGCAAGATTCGGCGGTGAATGGGACGACCCTGCAACTTGAAGTCGTCTCGGAACGGGGAGGGGTGAACCAAGGCGCCCTTCGGATTCTAACCACGAAACTCGGCGACAAGTTGCGAACGCACTACCACAGGGCCACGTCACCGTCAATTATTCGAATAAGTGGCGTTTATTGGAATACAAGTTTATTTGGAAAATTGCTAGGATAAGGCATTCTCCCAGAAAGCTTGTCCAACCCACGAGCAGCATACAAATGCGTTTTTGTTCTCAATAAATGCATGATCTACTCGGTGAATTATTTGAGTGGATATGAGCCGCACGTGACACGCGCCATCCAATCACAGACAGTTCTAGTCGGGGCGCGACCGTCAGAGTAGCGGGTGAATGGCAGCGCTGTGACAGGGACACAAATAAGCATTTTGAAAAATGACAAGACGCTCTAATTAAAAACACACGGCAATTTCGCGTCAAGCAAAGTCTTCCTCTTTATCCTCCTCTTCCTCCAACTCTTCCGTCTTAATAGAAAAGCCCAGCAAGCAAGCCTGTTGGATCCTCCGGAGAGCACGCATGCGAATTTGTGAAAATCACAAACCCCCCCCCACCCCAAAAGCAACACAAAGTACTTTCTGTTCTCCCACATATTTTCTTATTTGTGTGCGTGTGTTTTTGTTTGTTTTATTGTTTTGTTTTGACCTCCCACTGCAATAAAATTCATTTTCTCTTGCTCATTTTTTCAATTATCACGCGAACGGGGAATAACGTCTCTGGGGCGGTGGTGGACAGAAACCACGCTGCGGTATCTTGACAGGGCCCAACGCAGCCGCGTCTGCCGCTCGTGTCGTTCCCGAGCCACCATCGCACGGCCACGTCGCCGTGTCACGCCGTTCTGGGCCAAGGTTGGCCGTCATTTTCTTGAGTCTTGTGCCAACATTTCTCGTTTTAACGCCTATTAGAAATGTACTCTTCACCCAAGAGAGCCAACGCAAGGCAAAAACACGGGCAAAGTTTAAACACTGCCCCATCCGCGTCCTCCGAGTAGCACGGTTGGCTACGTACGGTGCAAAAGAAGTTTAACATGCGTAGATCTCTGGTGGCAGCACCCAGCTCCCGACCTCATTGCGCCTGAAAAAATTCCGGGTGAAGCATTCCGGCTTGTTAACGATCCAGCCACTCGCCGATTCACGATGCTCAGTCACCCCCTTGTCACTCTTCTGTTTCGCCCTTCCACGGGAACTTTTCCCATGAACTTCCACTCGTGGGTTCTCCCACACCCGTGTTGCTGCGACTCGGTCTGCCGCACAGAGGCCAGCCCCCACCAGCAGCAGCGCACGTCCCAGCAATCCCCTTTCTACTCGTTCCCTCTAAACTCAACTAGCGATTCTTTTATTTTACAAGGCAAGGCCCACTGAGCTAGAAAAGCTCCTTTTCAGAAGAGACCTGGTCACAAATGATAGCTCAACGAAGTGGCTGGTCATGTGGAAATGTATAGCAGCCACATACTCTAAACGCGTGATGTTGATTCTAAATGTGTAGGGGATCCGGAGAAAAGTCAACGCGACCACGGGGAGAGAGACACGCAAACTCCAAATATACAACAGCAGGCGTCAGGGTCGGGATCAAACCCACGACCTCCTGTGTACCAGGCGAGGTAGTCAACATCTCGCCACCGCGGCGCATTAGTCAACTTAGGAATTCCCTCCCGTCGTCTTTTTCCACCAAGCGATTCCAATAACCTTGCTCAAGTCCAGGAACGCGTTGCACCCTTCCCGGTTACAGCGCATTGTTGATGCTGCTTGTTACTGGCTGCTTGGCGTTTTGGGCTTTTGGGCCATGTGTTCAGCAACTGTGGTTACAAAACAATTGCAATAACAATGGGGGCTTTGTGACAGAATGAAGGTGACCTCATCATGGAACTGCTCTAATTACGCTGTCTCTTTGCCGAACAATCAAAGTACCGTTGCTGTTGTACGGGGACCATTACTTCATTAAGTGTGCACGTTACCGTTTCATTTGGCTGTCGTCGTTCATCCCAACACATGCGACGCATTGGACGCGAAATCCATCGAGGCAAACGAGTGGCGGTTCGCTGAAGCGAGACGTGAACTCGAATGAATGAGTCCATTTCACCAGCGGACGACGACCGTGACCACATCAACCGCAATGCGACCGCTTCCGCCAGATCTCGGAAGCGAAGCCTGCGTAGGGTTCAGATATTCATTTGTTTATTTCACCGTGTTAGGCCGCTGAGCGATAAAGCTCGTTCTCGGAAGCAACCCGGCCACAGATGGCAGCTCAACGAAGCTGCTCATCATGTGAACATTGATAGCAGTCAAATACTCTCAGCGCATGGTGCTACATGTGGAGGGGAAACCCGGAGGATCCGGAGAAAAATCGACGTGGCCACCGGATAGAGACACGCAAACTCGAAATATACAGCAGCAGCAGGCGTCAGGGTTGCCATCGAAGCCACGACCTCCTGCACACCAGGCGAGGGAGTTAACATCTCCTAGCCACCATGGCACCCTATAGGGGTGGTCACTGTGTAATGTATGCATGTTGGACTTCTTTTGCACCATACGTAGCCGGCCGTGCTATTCGGAGGTGTCGGGGCAGGACAACGACACTAAACACAGACGGAAGCTCGAGATAAAGGAGTTTTCAATCTGGATGATTTAAACGCGCACAGCTCCAGTGGCTTCCTAATATCGGAAGGAAGAGCGTTCCAGACGGCCACAGATGCGTATCTGAAAGCTTTTTGCTACACATCGACGGGGAAAAGCGGCAAGCACCGTGATGCCAAGGCCCGTTGACATCTCAGCACGGATGCCTTTCCTGCCAATGTCACGATTCAAAACGTCGTTTTAGGTTTGGCCACGCAACGACGTGGCAAGTAAAACCACGCCGTGAGACCCTCGTCCACAAGCCACACGGAGCCCAACAAGTTCAATTGTGGCCCGATGCGCGAACGCCGATTGTTATTGCTTCTCTCACCACCACCACGGCTTGCGCAGTGAATGATTCTATTGTGATTGATGTAGTCCCTGTCTCGCCGCATCGTCTTCTCTTGGCCAAGCGGGAGGGGTCATCCACACGCCGCCTAGTCAGTCGCTCCGTGGTGTGTGTGTGTATGTTTTTGTGTGTGTGTTTGTGTGTGTATGGTATGTGTGTGTGGTGTGTGTGTGTGGTGTGTGTGGTGTGTGTGTTGTGTGTGGTGTGTGTGTGTTTGTGTGTGTGGTGTGTGTGTGGTGTGTGTGGTGTGTGTGTTGTGTATGGTGTGTGTGGTGTGTGTGTTTGTGTGTGGTGTGTGTGGTGTGTGTGTTTGTGTGGTGTGTGTGTTTGTGTGGTGTGTGTGTTTGTGTGGTGTGTGTGGTGTGTGTGGTGTGTGTATTTGTGTATTCGACTGCACGAGCAAGCGGTTCATTTGGGCGCCACGGTGGCTAGGAGATGTTAACTCCCTCGCCTGGTACACAGGAGGTCGTGGGTTCAATCCTGACCCTGACGCCTGCTGCTGTATACTTGGAGTCTGCGTGTCTCTCTCCCCGTGATCGCGGGGATTTTTCTCCGGTTTTCCCCTCCACATTTGGCATCGACATCACGACGCGTTTGGAGTAATTGGCGTCGATACTAATCGGCGCGTCGTTCAACGCTCGTACAACCACGTGACAACTTAATTTGCTAGGCTGCGTCGGGTGGTGGAGGGCTCTCACGACTTACATTGTGCCGGATCGATACCTGGCATCGATGGCAGTGGAAAGCCCGTGGGCTCGTACGGACAGACGACGACCAACGCCTCGCTGTGTGCGGCAAAGCGTCTCGCCACAATTTTTGTCTTTGAGGCCAGAAGCCTCCACCGGCCACGATCCGGCAAAGCTACCTCGTTCACACGCCGCAGAGCGATTGCCATGCAACTGACACACACGTGTACACACGTGTGTGTGTGTGTGTGCGGGGGCAGGCGGTGGGTGCACGTGCTTACACGGCAGGCGCGTGCTGATTGATCGATGCGCTTGGGAGGTTGAACATCGCTCTTCGGGTGTAAGTCGTGAGTTCTGAAGGAAAACAAAACACAGAACCACCAACTTTCGTTGGCAGCGCGTCGTGTTAATGGCTGTGCGCTTGCGCGTAATCATTCCCACATGTGCCTTGGTGCTACGGCCTCTTGAGGTATACACTCCACGGTCACAGCAAGGACTCGGGTTTATTTAAGGGATAGCAAATGTGATTTGAAACACAAGAACGTGTCGTCGGTGTTTCGATTGTGCAGCAAACGCCAAGGGCGTGTGCGTCGTAAACCGCTCCCAGGGGTGGTCGCTTGCAACCTCAGGCCGAGATGTTGGGCGCTCTCTGGCACGCGGCACCGGTGAATGTAAACTCCGCGTCCGATGTATTGACGGTAAGACGCCTCGAATCTGTAAATGGCGAGCAGAGGAGAGCACGCGTCGTGGTCGTGGCGGCCTGCGAGGTGCCCCAGTCGCGAGGAAGAGCGACCACTGCGTGCGCACGAGTTCACTGCCTCTCATTTCCACATCTAAACTTGTTCCCAAAAATTGGCCCCGTATTTGGCAATCGTAGACGCAGATGCTTTATAAGATAACAACCCAACGTCTGCAGTTACTTACTCCGAGTATATTATTTTAAAACGTAAACATTGCAATTCGCAGCTGTTAATTTGGTACGCGCACTGTTTATATACATATTTACTTGTAGGGCCATTTCATGTTCACTGTTTAAGTTTCCTTCCTGTGTATGAGTTTTTGCGTGATGCCAATTTACTCGTCAAGAGACGCGTGCGACGGAACTCGAGCGCGGATTTGAATTCACAAGACAAACAGAAGTTGACTTTGTTGAGTTTAAATCCACGCTCGCTGAGCACACGCCAAGCGGACAGACACAAACAGCACTGCGCATTGAAGATGTAACGGATACGAGTTCATGCCGTACATTTATTGAATTGAGGAAGGTTAGTAGAATTCAGGAAAGAAAGACGATGATGGGAGGGAAAAGTGGAGCAGAAAGATAAGTGTTGTGACCTGCAGTGTGGTGAGTGAGTGGGCGAATGAGTGAGTGGGTGAATTGTGTGTGAGTGGGTGGGTGATTTGGTGGGTGAGTGAATTGTGAGTGAGTGGGTGGGTGAGTGAGTAGTCGGGTGAGTGAGTGGGTGGGCGAGTAAGTGGGTGGGTGGTTTGGTGGGTGAGTGAGTGAGTGGGTGAGTGAGTGGGTGGGTGGGTGAGTGAGTGAGTGAGTTGGTGGGTGGGTGAGTGAGTGGGTGGGTGGGTGAGTGAGTGGGTGAGTGGGTGAGTTAGTGGGTGGGTGAGTGGGTAAGTGAGTGGGTGAGTGAGTTGAGTGAGTGGGTGGGTAATTTGGTGGGTGAGTGAGTGGGTGGGGGAGTGAGTGAGTGGGTGGGTGAGTGGGTGGGTGAGTGAGTAAGTGAGTGGGTGAGTAAGTGAGTGGGTGAGTGAGTTGAGTGAGTGGGTGAGTAAGTGGGTGGGTAATTTGGTGGGTGAGTGAGTGGGTGGGGGAGTGAGTGAGTGGGTGGGTGGGTGAGTGGGTGGGTGGGTGAGTGAGTGAGAGAGTGAGTGAGTGAGTGGGTGAGTGGGTGGGTGAGTGAGTGAGTGGGTGAGTGAGTGAGTGGGTGAGTGGGTGAGTGAGTGAGTGGGTGGGTGGGTGGGTGGGTGAGTGAGTGGGTGGGTGAGTGAGTGGGTGGGTGAGTGAGTGAGTGAGTGGGTGAGTGAGTGGGTGAGTGGGTGAGTGAGTGAGTGAGTGGGTGGGTGAGTGGGTGGGTGAGTGAGTGAGTGAGTGGGTGAGTGGGTGGGTGGGTGGGTGAGTGAGTGGGTGGGTGGTTGAGTGAGTGAGTGTATTATCTGGACCTGTAATGCGGTGGGTGAGCGCAGTGTGGGTGACACGAAAAGCCAGTTCGGTAGGCCGAATCCTCAACATGGGTGGAGCGATCGTTGTGTAACATCCAGAGAGCAGTGGCCGTGGTGTTTTGAGAGAGAAGAACGAGAAGGAGCCGAGTGATCAGAGTGAATCGTTGAGTGCTGGAATCAGAGACGACGGGGAGGGACTTACACACATCTGCACAATCATTCGGTGGCAAGGGCTGAGGCTTCATCATCTGCTTTCCGTCAGGGTGGGGGACTGAGATTGGAACCCAGTTCCTGAGCGGGCGGTGTCACTCCACATCTCCAGCCTCCGAGGCAGCGACGAGGCTGCGTGCGCGGCGGGGCAGCTTGAGATGACCCTCGTTACGAGATCTGCCCCCACTCACTCATTCACGGACGCACGGAACACGAGCACGCACAAAGACAAAGATCCACCCGTATAGCCTTCAACGGCTTGTTGGGGCAAGTGCTGTTAGCGCACCCACGCACGATCCGCGGTGCGCTTTTATCGCGTCAGTTTAATAACGCGGTTGAAGCCCTCAAAAGCCTCCCGCCATCTGGATTGTGAAGGGGGGAGGGGAGACAGAATCACTGAGCGAGAGTCTCCACAACACCGCAAGTTCCTGTTGTTATACACACACGTGGAGACCCCATCCCCATGGACATGCTGTGTATATAAATAAAAAAACACTGCCCACTACAAAGGAACCGCAATGCCGAGTTTACTGTAAATCATAAAGTGAACTTCTGAATGTCGGTGACAGAGGAAAAAAACAGAAATGTGGTGGCTTAGGAAAATAAATGAATGTGTGTATTCTGTAAGCAACGTTTCCATACACAACTTTAAATGTTGGCCCTTGGAAGTGGACTGCAGCGATGTCGGCTGCAAGTCCCACACAGACTGCAACTTCCTGTGGCCAGTTGCCCTCACGGGAAGATTGTTCCCAATGAGGGTGGCGTGGGTTGGGGGTGGGGGTCGTGATCACGTCCTCGCCGACACCGAGCGAGAGCCGCTCTATTCATGGGTGTCTACGTGTGTGTGTGTCTACGTGTGTGTGTGTCTACGTGTGTGTGTGTCTACGTGTGTGTGTGTCTACGTGTGTGTATGTGTCTACGTGTGTGTGTGTCTACGTGTGCGTGTGTCTACGTGTGTGTGTGTGTACGTGTGTGTGTGTCTACGTGTGTGTGTGTCTACGTGTGTGTGTGTCTACGTGTGTGTATGTGTCTACGTGTGTGTGTGTCTACGTGTGTGTATGTGTCTACGTGTGTGTGTGTCTACGTGTGTGTGTGTCTACTTGTGTGTCTACGTGTGTGTGTCTACGTGTGTGTGTGTCTACGTGTGTGTGTGTTTACGTGTGTGTGTGTGTCTACGTGAGTGTGTCTACGTGTGTGTATGTGTCTACGTGTGTGTGTGTGTCTACGTGTGTGTGTGTCTACTTGTGTGTCTACCTGTGTGTGTGTCTACGTGTGTGTGTGTCGACGTGTGTGTGTGTGTGTGTCTACGTGTGTGTGTGTGTCTATGTGAGTGTGTCTACGTGTGTGTATGTGTGCCTACTTGTGTGTCTACGTGTGTGTGTGTCTACGTGTGTGTGTGTACGTGTGTGTATGTCTACGTGTGTGTGTGTCTACGTGTGTGTGTCTACGTGTGTGTGTGTGCACACTCACGTCGACTCGGCGAGCACTGGACGGACAGGGTCAGATCTTTAGTGGGGAGCGGTGGTGTAGCGGTTAGCGCTACGCAGCGCTACGAACCCGGAGACCCGAGTTCGATTCCCGCTCACGGCCAACACCAGTGACGATTATCTGAAGCGGTCGTGCGCCTCCCCTAGGTCGACTCAGCCTCTAATTAGTACGTGGTGCGGTGCGTGCACATCGCCACTAGGGAGACAAAGGCGGCCGGGCGTGGCGTTGGCCACCCACCCCCTGGTGTGCCCCAAGCTGGTGGTGGTGGCTTGTGAAGGGGCTTCATCGAGCAGTGGGTTGATCAAGGCTGACGATCGTGATGATGATTCCGTTGTGATGCGCACTGACGCCTGCTCTAGCGAGGGCGATATCGGCACGCTCGATGAAGATTGATTGATAACGAGCCACCCGTGATCGACTGCGGGGTTTCAAGTGGAGAGGGTTGAGGGCTTCAGCACGCTAGCCAATGTGTGTCTGTGTGCACGTTTGCCAATCCACCGCTGGATGAAAGCCCCCCCAATGCTGTTTCACCCAACACGTCACCCCGATGGTAAATAGGAGTCAGTGAAAGCAGTCACACATTACTGCACTAAGACACATTGTGGAGACAGCGTCATTCAGACGCTGTCTCCCCGACAGACCTGGTCTTCACTTGAGGACGGCTGCTTGCGTTGTGGCCGAAACGTCGTGAGAATTATTTTATAATTTTATTTTAATTATTTTATTATTTCCCTTCTACGTGACTTTAACGAAAGAACCAAGAAGATGAATTTGTACTTCGTTCAGCTTAGCTAATGATCAACGATCAAAGGTTACAGAACCCGCACCTCAGATTCTCACGGCTGGCTACGGACGCTGCGAACTAAGTCCTACACGCACACACCGTGGGACGATAACAACTGTCACCACCCAAAGCATCGTACTCAGGAGGGTCCTGCGATAAGCTCTTTGGTCAATTACAACAATTAGTGTGTTTGGCATATGGAATAAAAGGAGAACATCTGGATGAACCCCCACGGACATGAGGCGGTAACGCCGACAGCTCCACAGAGGATGAGACGATCCACCGACACAGTCCGGAGAGTGAAGCACCTCGACCTGTGGACCAAACCCAGGGCTCTGCCGCCACCTGCTGGCGATTCAGGGTCCTTGCACGCAGACACACACAACACGTGTCACACAGACACACACACAACACGTCACACACACAACACGTGCCACACAGACACACAACACGTGTCACACACACACACACAACACGTCACACAGACACACACAACACGTGTCACACAGACACACATCACGTCACACAGACACACAACACGTCACACACAACACGTCACACACAACGCGTGTCACACACAACACGTCACACAGACACACACACTAACACGTCACACAGACACACGCAACACGTGTCACACAGACACACACACAACGCGTCACACACACAGACACAACACGTCACACAGACACACACAACACGTCACACAGACACACACACAACACGTCACACACACACACAACACGTCACACACACACACAACACGTCACACACACAGACACAACACGTCACACAGACACACGCACACACAAACACGTGCCCACACACAGACACACACAACGCGTCACACACACACAACGCGTCACACACACACACACTAACACGTCACACAGACACACACTAACACGTGCCCACACACACACACAACGCGTGCACGGGTGGCCACCCACCCAAAGGTGACCCACGGGGCTGAGCCCTCCTCAAATCCCGAGCTCTGACACTCTCCTCCGGTCCAATCGCGCGCGGCGACTTTGACAGCAGGAACTCGCATGTGGCAGCAGGAACTCGGTTGTGGCAGCAGGAACTCGCTTGTGGCAGCAGGAACTCGCTTGTGGCAGCAGGAACTCGCATGTGGCAGCAGGAACTCGCATGTGGCAGCAGGAACTCGCTTGTGGCAGCAGGAACTCGGTTGTGGCAGCAGGAAGTCGCTTGTGGCAGCAGGAACTCGCTTGTGGCAGCAGGAACTCGCATGTGGCAGCAGGAACTCGCTTGTGGCAGCAGGAACTCGCTTGTGGCAGCAGGAACTCGCTTGTGGCAGCAGGAACTCGCTTGTGGCAGCAGGAACTCGCTTGTGGCAGCAGGAACTCGCTTGTGGCAGCAGGAACTTACTTGTGGCAGCAGGAACTCGCTTGTGGCAGCAGGAACTCGCTTGTGACAGCAGGAACTTACTTGTGGCAGCAGGAACTCGCTTGTGGCAGCAGGAACTCGCTTGTGGCAGCAGTAACTCGCTTGTGACAGCAGGAACTCGCTTGTGGCAGCAGGAACTCGCTTGTGGCAGCAGGAACTTACTTGTGGCAGCAGGAACTCGCTTGTGGCAGCAGGAACTCGCTTGTGGCAGCAGGAACTCGCTTGTGGCAGCAGGAACTCACTTGTGGCAGCAGGAACTCGCTTGTGGCAGCAGGAACTCGCTTGTGGCAGCAGGAACTCGGTTGTGGCAGCGGGAACTCGGTTGTGGCAGCGGGAACTCGCTTGTGGCAGTGGGAACTCGCTTGTGGCAGCAGGAACTCGCTTGTGGCAGCAGGAACTCGCATGTGGCAGCAGGAACTCGCTTGTGGCAGCGGGAACTCGCTTGTGGCAGCAGGAACTCGGTTGTGGCAGCGGGAACTCGCTTGTGGCAGCAGGAACTCGCTTGTGGCAGCAGGAACTCGGTTGTGGCAGCGGGAACTCGCTTGTGGCAGCAGGAACTCGCTTGTGGCAGCAGGAACTCGCTTGTGGCAGCAGGAACTCGGTTGTGGCAGCGGGAACTCGCTTGTGGCAGCAGGAACTCGCTTGTGGCAGCAGGAACTCGCTTGTGGCAGCAGGAACTCGGTTGTGGCAGCGGGAACTCGCTTGTGGCAGCAGGAACTCGGTTGTGGCAGCAGGAACTCGCTTGTGGCAGCAGGAACTCGGTTGTGGCAGCGGGAACTCGCTTGTGGCAGCAGTAACTCGCTTGTGGCAGCAGGAACTCGCTTGTGGCAACAGGAACTCGCTTGTGGCAGCAGGAACTCGGTTGTGGCAGCGGGAACTCGCTTGTGGCAGCAGGAACTCGCTTGTGGCAGCAGGAACTCGCTTGTGGCAGCAGGAACTCGGTTGTGGCAGCAGGAACTCACTTGTGGCCGCGGCACCGGCGGGGAGAGTTGGCCGGAGTATTGAGAGAGAATCGACGCGTGCGAGGCGGTGGAGGTTTACATCGACACGTTCAGCGGACAACCTCGTGGCTGTACTGCCCTCGTCAGGCCACCCTGTAGCCCCCCCCCCATGTTGTCATGCATGTTGTCATGCGTGTTGTCATGCGTGTTGTCATGCGTGTTGATGATCTAAGTGTGATTCACCAGCGCGCGCTTCAAAGCACCTGATAAAAAGGCACGTGCATAATTATTGTAGTTGTCTAGACACCATTTATTTATATATTTACAAGAATATCCTCCCCTCCACACACACGCAGTGTTATTCCAACCCGTGCTATGGATGTCGTGCCATTGAGGTGAATGCACGGAAATTGTCAACTCCCTCAGAGCAGTCACACCAGACCATGGGTAGATAACGACCCGTGGAAGGTGATGTCACAAAACTACCTCTGAGATATCGTAAAGTGAAGCCTCATCGCTGGAATGGATCGCACAACGAGACGCTTGGTTAACTTAGTAAACTTAGTTAACTTAGTTAACTTAGTCAGTTAACTGAGTTAACTTAGTTAACCGAGTTCACCGATGCTGGCCCCAAGTTCTGGGCCACGTTTAGATTTGCTGCAGTAAGAGCTCTCCCTGTATTCGGTATGACCAACATGTATTTGACATGTGTCGGTATTACGATTTGACATGTGTTGGTGTTCGGATGGTGCTATCGGTGTCACGTGACGTGGAGCATCAGCTCATGTTAGCGAAGGAGGAGGCATCGTCACAGCAGCGATGAACCACTCCGCAACTGCTGACGCAATCATCCGACTCAAACTACCTCGATGTCAAATCACAGGTGGAGTTCAACACCTACTGCAGCCACACGAAGACGTGAGGCAATGAGCCTCTCTTTACAATGAGTACGAGTTCGACACACGATTATAATACGTAAATAATACATACTCTGATATTTATAATTCTCCACAACGACGCTGATGACGAATGTGACCCCGCTATAGCGATGGCCAACACGTGGCGGTGAAACAAAAATTGGAATTCTCAGAGTTGGAATTTTTGCGACACGATGGGACTTTTGTGCAATCATTGGTGGCTGGGCTAATGTCATAAACTCATGACATTTGAGAACCCAGTTTAGTCAGGGGTGGCTGAAAAGAAAGGATCTCAGCTATTAGCCAACTCAGCCCTTGTGACCTCCATAACCATAATGCCACGGTGACGAAATGTTAACTTTCTCCGCTGGTATACAGGAAGTCGTGGGTTCGATCCCGACCTTGACGCCTGTATATTTGGAGTTTGCGTGTCTCTCCCCGTGGTCGCATGGATTTTTCTCTGGGTCCTACGGTTTTTCTGTCCACATTTAGAAGCATTCGCTTCGAGTATTTGGCTGCTAGACATGTCCACGTGATAAGCCACTTCGTTGGGCTGTCATTTGTGGCCAGGTCGCTTCTGAAAAAGAGCTACATAGCTCAGTGGGCCTTACCTGGTAAAATAAAAATAGTTAATAGTTTTTTTTTATAATAAACAACACGACCTTCACATATCGACATCGCAATTACACGCAGCAATTGGTTTATACATTTGCACGCACGCGATTATTAAACTGGGATAGATTGCATGTACAACGGCATACGCACACGTGGGTATGTAGCGATGATGGCGCAAGACTGTGACAAGTCGGAGGCACTGGGTTGCCCCAGGTGTCCGTGACAATCTGCGGACAACGTGCTCAGTGAGTTGATGCAAACAAGCGTTGTCCTAGTTGCCCTACGGCGTGGCGGCACGGTGGCGAGCCAGCCGTAACCTTCTGCACGCTGCAGCACACGGCGCGTGGTGCGGTCACCGACTGCCGGGACGTTTTCCGTTGCACGCCACGAACGCACGCCCTAGGAATGGGGGGGGGGGATTGCTCACACAAGCCCGTCAATGTCTTTATCACGAAGCTCACATCGACGCATCCGGCAGCGGATGCTATTTCGTCGCGACGTATTTAAATGGTCGCGTGCTTCTACATCTGCGTGAACATTCCAGGAAGAGATGAGCAGTGACAGTGACAATGTTGGTCTCAAAGTGGCCGTGAATTCTGGCCCAGTGGCTCAGTGGCAGAGCGACTAAATCCTGCTTGTTGGTTGATTCGGGCCATAGCCCCTCGCTCCACGATCGATAAAATGAGTACCACGTTGTGGGGAAGTCAACAGTGTTTGCCCGATGGATCGACTCATAGAACGTGGAATTTCCGCCTCTGGGGGTTGCAGGGCTGGGGGCGGGAGATAGGCTCCACGTCGACGCACGTTTGAGCAGGAAATCACTTTGGCTTTTTAAGTGCATTTATTGGAGTGTTATAGAATGGAGGTTGTACATGTAAAATGTTTATTATATATGTTTAGATTGTATTGATTTCAGCAGGAAGGGCCAAATGAGCTGTCAGGCTCCAGTATGGTGTGGGCGTCCTGCGACAGTGCGGATGTTATACAGAACAGCTCCTAGTTATTATCATCTGCATCTAAGATCGCAAATCTGAATATGTTACATTCCTTATTTTGAACAGGAAATCACTTTCGCTTTTTCGCGACTGCAATTGTGCTCACGCGGTCTCTGACGACGCGACACTCAGCTGCCGTGCAGAAACATCGCGCAGCTGTGCTCGAGGGATGGGGGGGGGGATTAGTGACGGGACTATTGCTCAACGAAATTACTTTTTAAATCATTCTTATTTAAATTTGAGTCAACGATGACTAGGAGTGGAAGAAACCCACGGTCCAACTTTTGCCAAATTTAAACAACACCTAAAATCACCGCGAGTTACTCGGTTTGGAAAAACACCGCAACCTCCTTCTGCTAAAAAGAAATCTAACGGAGACTCCGCATGTTAAACGTAGCACACTGGGGATTAGCTTCGCCGCTACTGGGAATGCCGCTGACGCGCGATGTACTTATTCAATTATTGATTTAATCCGCACGGTTAGTGTCGATCACAAGCTGCCCTGACGGCGAGGCGAGCCGGGCCTCTCAGCTCCCTCGGCCGTCCGTGCACAAACTCTCTTCGTGCACAAACTCTCTTCGTGCGCAAACTCTCGTCCGTGCACAAACTCTCGTCCGTGCACAAACTCTCTCCGTGCACAAACTCCCTTCCGTGCACAAACTCTCGTCCGTGCACAAACTCTCTCCGTGCACAAACTCCCTTCCGTGCACAAACTCTCGTCCTTGCACAAACCCTCTCCGTGCACAAACTCTCTCCGTGCACAAACTCCCTTCCGTGCACAAACTCTCTTCGTGCACAAACTCTCTCCGTGCACAAACTCTCTCCGTGCACAAACTCCCTTCCGTGCACAAACTCTCTTCGTGCACAAACTCTCTCCGTGCACAAACTCTCTTCGTGCACAAACTCTCGTCCGTGCACAAACTCTCTCCGTGCACAAACTCCCTTCCGTGCACAAACTCTCGTCCGTGCACAAACTCTCTTCGTGCACAAACTCTCGTCCGTGCACAAACTCTCTCCGTGCACAAACTCCCTTCCGTGCACAAACTCTCTCCGTGCACAAACTCTCTTCGTGCACAAACTCTCGTCCGTGCACAAACTCCCTTCCGTGCACAAACTCTCTCCGTGCACAAACTCCCTTCCGTGCACAAACTCTCTTCGTGCACAAACTCTCTCCGTGCACAAACTCTCTTCGTGCACAAACTCTCGTCCGTGCACAAACTCGCTCCGTGCACAAACTCCCTTCCGTGCACAAACTCTCTCCGTGCACAAACTCTCTTCGTGCACAAACTCTCGTCCGTGCACAAACTCTCTTCGTGCACAAACTCTCTTCGTGCACAAACTCTCGTCCGTGCACAAACTCTCGTCCGTGCACAAACTTTCTTCGTGCACAAACTCTCTTCGTGCACAAACTCTCGTCCGTGCACAAACTCTCGTCCGTGCACAAACTCTCTCCGTGCACAAACTCTCTCCGTGCACAAACTCTCGTCCGTGCACAAACTCTCTTCGTGCACAAACTCTCTTCGTGCACAAACTCTCGTCCGTGCACAAACTCTCTCCGTGCACGAACTCCCTTCCGTGCACAAACTCCCTTCCGTGCACAAACTCTCGTCCGTGCACAAACTCTCTCCGTGCACAAACTCTCTTCGTGCACAAACTCTCTTCGTGCACAAACTCTCGTCCGTGCACAAACTCTCTCCGTGCACAAACTCCCTTCCGTGCACAAACTCCCTTCCGTGCACAAACTCTCGTCCGTGCACAAACTCTCTCCGTGCACAAACTCTCTTCGTGCACAAACTCTCTTCGTGCACAAACTCTCTCCGTGCACAAACTCTCTTCGTGCACAAACTCTCTTCGTGCACAAACTCTCGTCCGTGCACAAACTCTCTCCGTGCACAAACTCTCTCCGCTGCCCGCTCCCTACGGCCGCGTCACGCCGCTGCTGTTTCTGCAGATGTTCTTTCCTGTCGACATCACGCGCGGTCACGTGCGCACGTGATGCACGTGCGCATGGTGCGCCGATTTGCTGTTCGATGCGTTTAGCAGCCCTGCTCAACAAACACAAGTTGTATTATTGTAGCTCAATTCTTCTTTTCGTTTTTAGTTTAATTTTAAAAAAAGTACTCGTTCTGTTCAAGACACTGCCCATGTCCCAAAAACGTCCCGTGACGATCCCATTTCGCCTGCTCGTGAATTCTGGCCGGGGTGCGGTGACCATCGTGGAGACACAACGCCTCTGCTGCTGCCGCAACGTGCACTGATTATGATGATCCATGGCAGTTCCAACACAGGCCACACTTGTCAATGTATGTGTGCAGGACCACAGGTGCGTTCACACACGCACACGCATTATATACAATCGTATATTCAGGGATTGATTTTCGCCGGAGCTGTCCGGGACTGAGCTTCAGAAAATACCCCCCCCCCTTCCTCCCCGATCCAAAATGGATTGATAATCGGCCAGAATCGAATCTGACGCTCACGACACGAGCGTGCAAAATTCAATAAGTGTGTCCACAATGTGCTAAAGTGTTAAAGTGTCAATGTGTCAATGTGTCAATGCATGGCTCGTGTCACAGTGGGGTCCATGGGAAGAACAAAACTCGGCACGCGCGACGGAAACGGAGACGGCGGAAACGAGACTTAAATACTTCTCTCTCCGATGTGTTTTCAGGCTGTACCGAGTATCGTTCATGGTAATGTCTGACGTTTTACTCCACCTCCTAGGCGCGTTTTCGACAACAACAACAACAAACCAAACAAAATGCATTCCTGAATATGCTTCCAGCACGTGGGCTGCAACGTCTGACGTGACGCTGAACCACACGCAAAGTACCACCAGCAGCACAACCACGAAAACCTATACAGTGTTAATACAAAAATACAAGTGATGTATAATGATTATTTATTTTTAATATGAGGCTTGTTGACCCAGGAAGGCCTCACTGAGTGACTCATTCTTAGGGGGTTTCTGCCAAGTCTTTGCAGCAGTGGGGTGGTGGTGGGTGGGGGGGTGGTGGTGGGTGGGGGGGTGGTGGTGGGTGGGGGGGATGGTGGGGGGTGGGGGGGGTGGTGGTGGGGGGGTGGTGGGGGGTGGGGGGGGTGGTGGTGGGGGGGTGGTGGTGGGTGGGGGGGTGGTGGTGGTGGGTGGGTGGGGGGGGTGGTGGGTGGGGGGGGTGGTGGGGGGGGTGGTGGGTGGGGGGGGTGGTGGGGGGTGGGGGGGGTGATGGTGGGGGGTGGGAGGATGATGATGATGATTGCTGTGGAATCTCAGCCGAGTGGTCGCGTTGGGAAGAAATGTGGCGCCGGCACAGGATGGGCGAATGACGTCACGGCGGAATCTCGCGGCCGTCTGGAACGCTCTTCCTTCCGACATAAGGAAACCACTGGGAGCTCTGCACTTTAAAATCATCCAGATTGAAAATGCATTTGTTTAGAACTGTTTTGTGTGTTGAGTGTCGTTGTCCTTCCCCGCACACCTCCGATTAGCACGCTTGGCTATGTACGGTGCGAAAGAAGTTCGACACATGCATACATCTCGAACGTCCACCGTGAGGCGCGGCGTCTTCTTATGGTTAAGGCGCGCGCGGTATTAACCAGGGCGGTCGCGGGACTGCGAGCGTGAACCTCTGCCGACGAGCGCCAATGCACACCTGACTCGTGTGTGTGTGTTTACTTGTGTGTGTGTGTTTACGTGTGTGTGTGTTTACTTGTGTGTGTTTACGTGTGTTTACTTGCATGTGTGTGTTTACGTGTGTGTGTGTTTACTTGTGTGTGTGTTTACTTGTGTGTGTTTACGTGTGTTTACTTGCATGTGTGTGTTTACGTGTGTGTGTTTACTTGTGTGTGTTTACGTGTGTTTACTTGTGTGTGTGTGTTTACGTGTGTGTGTGTTTACTTGTGTGTGTTTACGTGTGTTTACTTGCATGTGTGTGTTTACTTGTGTGTGTGTGTTTACTTGTGTGTGTGTTTACGTGTGTGTGTGTGTGTTTACTTGTGTGTGTGTGTTTTTACTTGGGCACCACGGTGGCTAGGAGATGTTAACCTCCTCGCCTGGTACACAGGAGGTCGTGGGTTCGATCCCAACCCTGACGCCTGCTGCTGGCGTGGATTTTTCTCCGGGTCCTCCGGTTTTCCCCGTCACATTTAGAAAGCACGCGTTTAGAGTATTTGGCCGCTATAAATGTCCACATGATAAGCCACTTCGTTGGGCTATCACTTGTGGCCAGGCCGCTTCTGAAAGAGAGCTGTTTATCTCAGTGGCCTTTACCTGGTCAAATAAAAAAAAGTTTCGCATTTATTTATTTGTTGTTTTAACTTCGATTCAGTACAGAAATACATTGAGCAGATATCCCTCTAGGCTCGCTGTGTAAATGCCAGAGGCCAGCCATCAATGTGACACAGTCGTTAAGTTGTGTGCGAGTGTGTGGGGCGGTGGCGTAGTGGTTGGCGCGCTGCGCTACAAACGCGGCGAACCGAGTTGCATCCCAGCACACGACCAATAACAATGGCGAATATTTGAACTGGTCCAGGGCTTCGCCTAGGTCTACTCAGCATCAAATGGGTACCCGATGCGTAAACATTGCCCCTGGTGAGACATAGACGGCCGGGCGTGGTGCTGGCCACCCACCCCCTCGTGTGTCTTGGCGACCTTCATAGGCGCTACTCGCTAACGGCACTTGCCCCAACAGTCTGTTAAGTCTAGACGGGGGACCTTTGTCTTTGTGTGAGTGTGTGGGTGTGTGGGTGTGTGTGTGTGGGTGTGTGTGTGCCACTTTGATGGATTGCACTGCCCCGGCTTGAGGACCGCCGGGACACTGGCCTCAGTGTCACATCCTGGGACAGGCTTTGGCACTGGCCTCAGTGTCACACCCTGGGACAGGCTTTGGCAGATACGGACTGAGTTCGGCGCATTGGTGATGAAAGGCGTCGGTTGATACCCCGCGGTGGCCCTGGAGAGGGGGGGGGACAGGGGGTCGCTGCGACGGACAACCATTGATTTGATGCTTTTTTTCCTTTCTTTTATTGGAATTGTACCAAAACGCTGTATTTAAAATTGGCATCAGCCGTTGTCAATCCACTGCTGGATGAAGGCTTCTCTAAACGGCCTCCACATTTCGCGGAGGCAATGATCCAGTAGTGGAATGCTCATGGCTGCTGATAAGTCAGTGTATCGATACCTACAGTGAGGGAAAAAAGTATTTGATCCCCTACTGATTTTGTACGTTTGCCCACTGAGAAAGAAATGATCAGTCTATAATTTTAATGGTAGGTTTATTTGAACAGTGATAGACAATAACAACAACAAAATTCAGAAAAACGCATGTCAAAAATGTTATAAATTGATTTGCATTTTAATGAGGGAAATAAGTATTTGACCCCCTCTCAATCAGAAAGATTTCTGGCTCCCATGTGTTTTTTATACAGGTAACGAGCTGAGATTAGGAGCACACTCTTAAAGGGAGTGCTTCTAATCTCAGTTTGTTACCTGTATTAAAGACACCTGTTCACAGAATAAATCAATCAATCAGATTCCAAACTCTCCACCATGGCCAAGACCAAAGAGCTCTCCAAGGATGTCAGGGACAAGATTGTAGACCTACACAAGGCTGGAATGGGCTACAAGACGATCGCCAAGCAGCTTGGTGAGAAGGTGACAACAGTTGGTGCGATTATGCGCAAATGGAAGAAACACAAAAGAACTGTCAATCTCCCTCGGCCTGGGGCTCCATGCAAGATCTCACCTCGTGGAGTTGCAATGATCATGAGAACGGTGAGGAATCAGCCCAGAACTACACGGGAGGATCTTGTCAATAATCGCAAGGCAGCTGGGACCATAGTCACCAAGAAAACAGTTGGTAACACACTACGCCGTGAAGGACTGAAATTCTGCAGCGCCCGCAAGGTCCCCCTGCTCAAGAAAGCACATATACATGCCCGTCTGAAGTTTGCCAATGAACATCTGAATGATTCAGAGGACAACTGGGTGAAAGTGGTGTGGTCAGATGAGACCAAAAGGGAGCTCTTTGGCATCAACTCAACTCGCCATGTTTGGAGGAGGAGGAATGCTGCCTATGACCCCAAGAACACCATCCCCACCGTCAAACATGGAGGTGGAAACATTATGCTTTGGAGGTGTTTTTCTGCTAAGGAGACAGGACAACTTCACCGCATCAAAGGGACGATGGACGGGGCCATGTACCGTCAAATCTTGGGTGAGAACCTCCTTCCCTCAGCCAGGGCATTGAAAATGGGTCGTGGATGGGTATTCCAGCATGACAATGACCCAAAACACACGGCTAAGGCAACAAAGGAGTGGCTCAAGAAGAAGCACATTAAGGTCCTGGAGTGGCCTAGCCAGTCTCCAGACCTTAATCCCATAGAAAATCTGTGGAGGGAGCTGAAGGTTAGAGTTGCTAAACATCAGCCTCGAAACCTTAATGACTTAGAGAAGATTTGCAAAGAGGAGTGGGACAAAATCCCTCCTGAGATGTGTGCAAACCTGGTGGCCAACTACAAGAAACGTCTGACCTCTGTGATTGCCAACAAGGGTTTTGCCACCAAGTACTAAGTCATGTTTTGCAGAGGGGTCAAATACTTATTTCCCTCATTAAAAGGCAAATCAATTTATAACATTTTTGATATGCGTTTTTCTGGATTTTGTTGTTGTTATTCTGTCTTTCACTGTTCAAATAAACCTACCATTAAAATTATAGACTGATCATTTCTTTGTCAGTGGGCAAACGTACAAAATCAGCAGGGGATCAAATACGTTTTTCCCCTCACTGTAACTGGGTGGATGCATGTACGGTGAGTCGATGGATCGTCAACCTCGTGCGGCGTTACGCACAGCGCAGATATCCCCGGGGGTCTCCGGCCCGACGACCTGGAGCCATCTCCCGGCGACAGATGTTCTGTCTCAATGCTGGAGGCTGAGACAATTTTGCAACAGACTTAAAACGTCGTTTCTTGTTGTTGTTGTTGTTCCAAAGAGCTGAATCCCCTGTGTGACCAGCGCGGCGTCTTTGTGATGGTCGACGATCAAATAAAAACGATATTCGGACTTACTCATCTGTGTCCATGCACCAAATGCGAGCGTGGCCCGTAACTTGGCTCCCCGGTAGGGCCACTCAGCCTCAAATTATTTGGTTATTAAAATTGACAAACATTCCAGCTTTGCAAAACAATATTTAAAATGCCACATGACGAACATCTTTGCAACAGCATGCATGGAAAAGTACTGGAGTGTGGATGAGGTCACTTTAAGGGATCTCAGATGAGGTTCTGCGATGTCATCTTGCACGGACCGGTCTCTCACAGGGCATCATGCACTCACCGCTCTACAGGGGCACTGAATGGCCACGTGTCCTGGCATGACACACGCAGCAACGTTGCCGTATAATTGGGGGAAAGGAAAAAACAGACGAATGAATATATTTTCTTGAACGCTGCGTTGCCGTCATCGCCAGCATTGCGCAGAGAAGGTTGGTGATGCCGCTGTGTGTCCGCACCGTCCCCGAACTGGACATCTGCCACAAGGAACGTTACAGCTCATCAAATCCCTCCGGTCTAAATACGTCGCTGCGATTCTGACCTCTTCCCTTTGCCTCGGCATGCGCTCGCTGATGACCCCGTTTCCGCGATGTGATAATAATGTCGTCGGCTCGTAGGGGGGAGGCGGGTGGTGGGTTTGGCCGTTGATTTTTTTGTGTTTTGATTCCTCGGCGCGTGTCGGAGTGTGTTGCGTTGTGTCTGTGGGGCTTAGGGCGTCTGCCTCACTCTCAGCGCACAGTGCGCGCATTGTGAGCTCGCAAATGTCGCCGCAGCGGCCTCCATCATTACGCCGAAGGGCCGTGAGTGAGTGAGTGTGTGAGTGTGTGAGTGAGTGTGTGAGTGTGTGAGTGAGTGAGTGTGTGAGTGTGTGAGTAAGTGTGTGAGTGAGTGTGTGAGTGTGTGAGTGTGTGAGTGAGTGTGTGAGTGTGTGAGTGAGTGTGTGAGTGTGTGAGTGTGTGAGTAAGTGTGTGAGTGAGTGTGTGAGTGTGTGAGTGTGTGAGTGAGTGAGTGTGTGAGTGTGTGAGTGAGTGAGTGTGTGAGTGAGTGTGTGAGTGTGTGAGTGAGTGTGTGAGTGTGTGAGTGTGTGAGTGAGTGTGTGAGTGTGTGAGTAAGTGTGTGAGTGAGTGTGTGAGTGTGTGAGTGTGTGAGTGAGTGTGTGAGTGTGTGAGTGTGTGAGTGTGTGAGTGAGTGTGTGAGTGTGTGAGTGTGTGAGTGAGTGTGTGAGTGAGTGAGTGTGTGAGTGTGTGAGTGAGTGTGTGAGTGTGTGAGTGAGTGAGTGTGTGAGTGAGTGTGTGAGTGTGTGAGTGTGTGAGTGAGTGTGTGAGTGAGTGAGTGTGTGAGTGTGTGAGTAAGTGTGTGAGTGTGTGAGTGAGTGTGTGAGTGAGTGAGTAAGTGAGTGTGTGAGTGAGTGTGTGAGTGTGTGAGTGAGTGAATGTGTGAGTGTGTGAGTGAGTGTGTGAGTGAGTGAGTGTGTGAGTGTGTGAGTGAGTGAGTGAGTGTGTGAGTGTGTGTGTGAGTGAGTGTGTGAGTGTGTGAGTGTGTGAGTGAGTGAGTGTGTGAGTGTGTGAGTGAGTGAGTGTGTGAGTGAGTGTGTGAGTGTGTGAGTGAGTGTGTGAGTGTGTGAGTGTGTGAGTGAGTGAGTGAGTGTGTGAGTGTGTGAGTGAGTGTGTGAGTGTGTGAGTGTGTGAGTGAGTGTGTGAATGTGTGAGTGAGTGAGTGTGTGAGTGTGTGAGTAAGTGTGTGAGTGAGTGTGTGAGTGTGTGAGTGTGTGAGTGAGTGTGTGAGTGAGTGAGTGTGTGAGTGTGTGAGTGAGTGTGTGAGTGTGTGAGTGAGTGTGTGAGTGTGTGAGTGAGTGTGTGAGTGAGTGTGTGAGTGAGTGAGTGTCTGAGTGAGTGAGCGAAATGCGTGAGTGTGTGAGTGAGTGTGTGAGTGAGTGAGTGTGTGAGTGGAGTGAGTGTGTGAGTGAGTGAATGTGTGAGTGTGTGAGTGAGTGTGTGAGTGAGTGGAGTGAGTGAGTGGGTGAGTGAGTGAGTGAGTGGGTGAGTGAGTGGGTGAGTGAGTGGGTGAGTGTGTGAGTGAGTGTGTGAGTGTGTGAGTGAGTGTGTGAGTGAGTGAGTAAGTGAGTGTGTGAGTGAGTGTGTGAGTGTGTGAGTGAGTGAGTGTGTGAGTGAGTGAGCGAGATGCGTGAGTGTGTGAGTGAGTGAGTGTGTGAGTGTGTGAGTGAGTGAGTGTGTGAGTGAGTGAGCGAGTTGCGTGAGTGTGTGAGTGAGTGAGTGAGTGTGTGAGTGAGTGTGTGAGTGTGTGAGTGAGTAAGTGAGTATGTGAGTGAGTGTGTGAGTGTGTGAGTGAGTGTGTGAGTGAGTGAGTGAGCGAGATGCGTGAGAGTGTGAGTGACTGAGTAAAGTGAGTGTGTGAGTGAGTGTGTGAGTGAGTGTGTGAGTGAGTGAGTGTCTGAGTGAGTGAGCGAGATGCGTGAGTGTGTGAGTGAGTGTGTGAGTGAGTGAGTGTGTGAGTGGAGTGAGTGTGTGAGTGAGTGAATGTGTGAGTGTGTGAGTGAGTGTGTGAGTGAGTGGAGTGAGTGAGTGGGTGAGTGAGTGAGTGAGTGGGTGAGTGAGTGGGTGAGTGAGTGGGTGAGTGTGTGAGTGAGTGTGTGAGTGTGTGAGTGAGTGTGTGAGTGTGTGAGTGAGTAAGTGAGTGTGTGAGTGAGTGTGTGAGTGTGTGAGTGAGTGAGTGTGTGAGTGAGTGAGCGAGATGCGTGAGTGTGTGAGTGAGTGAGTGTGTGAGTGTGTGAGTGAGTGAGTGTGTGAGTGAGTGAGCGAGATGCGTGAGTGTGTGAGTGAGTGAGTGAGTGTGTGAGTGAGTGTGTGAGTGTGTGAGTGAGTAAGTGAGTATGTGAGTGAGTGTGTGAGTGAGTGTGTGAGTGAGTGAGTGAGCGAGATGCGTGAGAGTGTGAGTGACTGAGTAGAGTGAGTGTGTGAGTGAGTGTGTGAGTGAGTGTGTGAGTGAGTGTGTGAGTGAGTGAGTGAGATGCGTGGCGGTGCCGCGGTTTGCGCAGCGCGCTACGAACCCGGTGACCCGAGTTCAATTCCCGCTCGCGACCAACAACAGTGCAGGGCCTCCCTTAGGTCGACTCAGCCTTAAATAAGTACCTGGTGCGGTGTGCGTAAAACATGGGCACTTGGGGAGACACAAATACGATCGGGCGTGGTGATGGCCACCCACGCTCTCGTGTGCCGCGCCAGCTTTAACAGGTGCTCGCTAACAATCTATCCAAGGCTTATTATGAGGGAGGTCTTTGTATTGAATTATGTGGTGGCGAACGGAAATTCGTGGTTAAGTGGCATGCCTTAGTGTGCCGTGTGCTCATCCATCGTGACGGATTACAAAGAACGATACTGACAACTGTGACGCTGGTAGACGACCACGCGTCGGAGTGGACGTGCACGTGGGCCGGTCTCTCTGTTTTGATGGCGAGCTCCGTCGGCGAGCGGGGCGCGTCATCCCGCAGGAGGATGTTTCCCATTACGGCTCTCTAGGCCATTGGTCAACTTCGCCCGCGGTCTCTGCAGCGCCACTCAGCACGAGCGGGTCAGCTGCCCGTGCCCTGGCTGTCGTTTGTCACAGGCGTGCAGATGACATCGGTGTTGCTCCACTTTCACGACGTTGACGGCCCAGCAGAACAAAGCGATGCCCTGGCGGCAGTGAATGACAACGTGAATGGCGTCAGTAATACAAATACGATTGTCGTTTCTGGGAAAGTGCACAGTGAATGGCAGTGTTTGCATCTGTACAATGTGCACGTGGGTGTGCGTACGCTCGTGCGCAGAGACGTGAAGTTGATCAATGTGATCTCACTGTTACTTAGACTGACCATCGGTAAGTCATCCCAGACACTGACCCTAACCCCAGCCCAAACATTGGCCCCTCCCCTCTCATCTCGGGCCCCTCTACAGCAACCAGCGCCCCAAGTCGACCTCTCTCCACGTGGGAGCGAGCATTGTCACCTTTTCCACGAAGAGATCAAATCGAAACTTGTTCCTCAGGCAGCCTGTGGCTGTTACCGAAAATGTGCAGGGTATTGAAATGAAGTTCAGCACAATGTCGGTACCAGATCTGTGTACAAATCAACTCCTGACGTCTGAACCCAGTTGCCGATTGCCGGATGTTCCGGGTCAAGCCCGAGCAGGTGGCAACCAGAGCGGGAGGTCGCCAACGTTCCACTGCTTCCCTGTGTGGTCTGTGATTCAATCAGTGATCCACCCTGCTCGTTCACTGCCCCCGTTCAAGTCTAGACTCAACACTCCGCTGCTGTCCTCTGCCGATGCCTCGTCGTCGTCGTCGTCTCTCCGTGCACACACACCACCCCTCTTGCCCACTGGGCTCTTTCACCCCCTTGCGTTCAGCTCACAGAGACTCCAATCTTCTCCACGGGCCATTCCCTCCCTCTTCCACCCGTCGCCCCTCCACTCCGTCCCGTCCCTCCCCTAGAGCCCTTCCGTGGCTCCTCGTGTGCCCTCTCCTCCGGTCACTCATTCCTCGGCCCTTACACGCCCCTGCCAACTGAATCACTCCGTTGTTGTTGTTGTTACCACTGTTACGCCTTGAGTGTAGGCGCGCTAATAAATAAATAAATAATAAGGTAGTCGTACTATTGTTTCATGCAGCGTCATGAGATGCTGTTGCATTCATTTGAGTCATCAACAGTAAAAATAATAACAATTCACAAGTTATGACGCGCGCGACATCTTACGCACATGGCATGACCCGCCACTCGAAAGTCAGGGAGATGCGTGACCTTTCACTGTCAAGGGCACCGTGGTGGCGAGGAGATGTTAACTACCTCGCCTGGGATACAGGAGGTCGTGGGTCGGATCCAGACCCTGGCGCTTGCTGCTGTATATTCGGAGTTTGCGTGTCTCTCTCCCCGTTGTGGCCTGGATTTCTCTGCGGGTGCTCTGGTTTCCCCCTCCACATTTCGAGTATTTGGCTGATGTACATTTCCACGTAATCCGCCACTTTGTTGAGCTACCATTTGTGGCCAGGCTGATTCTGAAAAACAGAGCTGTGCAGCTGAGTGGGCCGTGCCTGGTCAACAAAAACCCTTCTCGTAATAGTCTCTGACAATCCGGTGCGGTTTGACCCGCCGCCTGGGATCCGTGCAGCCGAGCGGGACGGTGGCGTTACTCACGAGGGGGGGGGGGGGGGGACAGCCCCCGGGGCAGAGCTAATCCGAACTGCGTTGTGCGCACCGTGGAGCGCTCTCCGATTGTCAGGGGGTGGCCGGAGTTGGGGGGGGGGAGTTAGGGGGGGGGGAGTTGGGGGGGGGGCTAAACGCTCAGCGCGAGGTGCGGGGCCATGCCAGGGTAGAGGCCCGTCCCAGCGGTCCGGCACCTCCAACGGTCAGCGGCCGGTGGACAGCAAACTCGCACAGCGGCTTGAAGCGAAACGCCGTCGTGAAAGAGCCCTCGAGCCACCACCACGAGTGTAGAGGAGGAGGCAGGAGGCGCCAGGGGCTTTCTCGGTCACAGTTCCATCGGCAACATTGTCACGTGCAAATAATGTCTCGGCAAACGCGGAAACCGTGCCGGGGGGGTCGAGGGGATAAGCGACACGAACATTGGAAATAAGACGACGACCACGTGGCCTGACACAGCTACAGACATGGATGATCGTCCTGGCTCCGACAAGCTACGGTTTAGATACACGTGAAGTCACATTGGGCAAGATACATTCCACATTTATTGACTCGCTTGCTTTCACCGAACCGCGAACTTGTTTTCATTTATTGGAACGGGCTGCTTCCTGACTGACCGTGAAAACAACAACAACAACAACATTCTTCGTCTTTGTCTGCGCCACGTGCCGCTAAGGGGATCTAACAAAATATCAGAAACGAAAGCGATTTCACCGCGTGAAGCCACGTGAGCGATCACTGGCGGGGCATCCAGTGGGCTTGCGCAAAGCAAATTGCCAACTTTCATTTCTCACTCTGAGCAGAGTTCATAGCGGGGGCGGTGGCGTGAGCGGTCGCGCGCGCTCCACCCACGGTCGCCTCTGCTCCACTTACTGTGGCTGCACACGCGGTCGCGTTCCGCAAACAGCGCCCAGATTCATCTTCTTGGTTCTTTCGGTAAAGTCACGTAGAAGGAAATAATAAAATAATAAAAATTAAACATAATAAAATCATTCTCACGACGTTTCGGCCACAACGCAAGCAGCCGTCCTCAGGTGAAGAACAGGTCTGTCGGAAATACAGCGTCTGAATGGCTTTCCGACAGCCCTGTTCTTCACCTGAGGACGGCTGCTTGCGTTGTGGCCGAAACGTCGTGAGAATTGTATTTTTTTATGTTTAATTTTTATTATTTTATTATTTCCCTTCTACGTGACTTTACCGAAAGATGTGGCCCAGCCTCCCCGACTGGCTGCCGCTGCTCCCCAGTGTCACAGAGCAGCGGTCTGGTAACCCACAACCATCGAGGTGAAGGCGCAGCCCTGCAGCTACTTGCTCACACCGCTGCCTGATGGGAGGGCCTCCACCAGAGGGCCAGATCCCTCCATTTAACGGGGTATTTGGCCTTCTATTTGAAGCTGGCCACATCCGAGAAGAGGTGAGAAGAGCCACGCGTTTCTCAGCCACACCCGAACTAGCGCCGCTCGACTGACTGTGTCGTGCCCATCACTGCCGCGTGGATGGAGGCGGTGTAGGATCAAGGGACGTGCCCCATGATGTCCAGTGCCGTGCCGGGAGATCGAACCACGCAGGCACCCACCACCGTCGCCTGCCTAGGACTAACCACAACAACAACAACAACCACCACCACCAAGACGACGCCACGAAGACTTTTGACCCGGTAACGGCAACGAGGCTGACGCTGCTCATCCCAACAGAGAGAGGCGGGATAGTTGGGGGGGGGGGGAGTTTGCGAACGGCGCGTGACCCACTCACTCGCTCGCTCGCTCACTCACCCACCCACCCATTCACTCACTCACTCACCCACCCACTCACTCACCCACTCACTCACTCACTCACCCACCCACCCACCCACTCACTCACCCACCCACCCACCCACTCACTCACTCACCCAATCACTCACTCACTCACCCACTCACTCACTCACTCACCCACTCACTCACCCACCCACCCACCCACTCACTCACTCACCCACCCACCCACCCACTCACTCACTCACTCACTCACCCACCCACCCACTCACTCACCCACTCACTCACTCACTCACTCACACACTCACTCACTCACACACTCACTCACTCACTCACACACACACTCACTCACTCACTCACCCACTCACTCACTCACTCACCCACTCACTCACTCACACACTCACTCACTCACACACTCACTCACTCACCCACTCACTCACTTACTCGCGGGGCGGGGCGACTGCGATTGAAGGGAAAGTGCGGAGACACTCGATGCGCGTGCCACGCGGTCTCGTGACGTGCGGGGATGCAGTTGACGTCACAGACTCTGCCCCCCCCCACCCAGACCCCCCTCACGTGACCCCCCAACCTCCCCCTTCACCCGCAATAGTTTTACCTCGCCAGGCAAGGCCCGCTACTTTGTCACGAGCCACCTGGCTACCACAAGTGAGAGCGCGACGAAGTGGGTTATCGTGTACACGTAGGCTTGTATTATCGTGCACACGCACAAGTATAGCAGCCAGATATACTGTACTCTAAACGCGTGGAGTTGATCCTAAATGTGGTGGGAAAACCCGGAGAACCCGGAGGTAAAAAAAGAAATCCACGCGACTACAGGGATAGAGATTCCGCAGACTCCAAATACACAGCAGCAGGCGTCAGTGTCAGGATCAAACTCACGACCTCCTATATACCAGGCGAGGTAGTTAACATCTCCAAGCCACCGGGGCGCCCTGTTTGGTAGGGCAGCAGCCGTCTCTTTCCGATGATTACACGACTTTGTACGATGTGTGATATCATTTTGTGTTGAACCAGGCCTCATGTCTGCGATAAATCGCCCTTGCCTGTTACATCCGGCAACTTGTTCATGGGCATTGTTCGACTCTGCATGCTGGTGAGACACCGTCGGTCGAATTTTGCTTGTTTTGGATCTCTGCTGCTGAAATCTTGCACTCCCAGAAGAATTATGCAGAGAGGCAGACATTGCTTACGTATATTCTTACTCATATTCTCCATGACGACGCTAATTATTTTTGTGTGTTTCTTTCCTATGGATATAAAATGAGTCATCATTTCCAGCCACGACCAATCAACTGCTGGATGAAGGCCTCTCCAAACTGCAGCCACTTCTCACAAGCCTCTGATGCACTCATCCATCCGACATCTGCACGTGAATTGGCACTCAGCGCTCCATCTCCTCGGTGTACGTGCTCTCTCGCAAGCGTTCCATTTCTTGGCTGCCACTCCGTTATTATTCTTAACCATCGGTCGGTCATCATCCCTCCCAGGCGTGATGTGACCTGCCCAAGCCCAATTACTGTTCTTAATCGTTGGGGTGATGTAATGAACCCGTGAATGGCTCTAATCCACGTGTCCCCCTCTCTCTCTCTCTCCGTGGAATTCCAACCGTGCGTCTGCCCACGCGACTTGGCACACTTTGCAGTGTTAGGTCCATGACTTCTCCTTAATGCCCGCGGTGTTTCTGGACCCCGTGGACACGGCAGGTAGCACGCACTCATGAAGAATGTTCTTCTTTAGACACCTTCCTGCGTTGCTTTTCGCGAGCAAGATCAGCTTCACAAAAGCACTCCGACATGCTCTTCATCCACCTCGTGGTGGTATCTTCCTGAGCTGAGCAGGGCCTATGAATCAACGCGCAAGTTGGAAATCCCAGACCCCCGCACCGGTGCCTACTGAGAATTTCCGACAGCGCCCTTAAGACCCCTTCGATTGAGGCGAGGCAAGACTAATGCGTCACCCACGTTCCAACGCTGAATGACGCTGCTGCTGCTGCTGATGATGATGCTGCTGCTACTGCTGCTGATGATGATGATGATGATCGTGATGATGATGATGATGATCGTGATGATGGTATTTTAATATCTGAACACCGTGCGACCTTCAAATAAACAAATACAAATAAATGTGACGGTTCGGGCAATGGTCCTTCTTCACGTTACTTTATTAACGGATGTGTTGAGTTTTGTTGATTGCTAATTGTGCTCGTGCACAACTGCCAATGCAGCAGGAGCAAAGGCTTTGTTTTATTTCATATGGCGCTTAGTCAAATAATAACCGCACTAACATAAATAATTTCAACTTGTGAGACGCACACACACACACAGGATTCGTTCGCTCTCTCGAAGTGAGTTCAATTCCAGCGCCACTCACACGCGGCCCCGCCTTTCATTCCCAACTCTGCAATAAGTCACTCACTGCATGCTGAGTCAACCTAAGGGAAGCACAGGGCAGGTTAAAATAACAACTATCATTGGTGTTATGCGTCACGGTCTGCATTCGAACCCAGGGCACTGGGATGGTGTCACCATAACCGCCACATAACACGTGGTCATCAAAGACAAAGATCCCCTGTATAGTCCACGCAGGCTGTCGGGGAAAGTGCTGCTAGCGAGCACCTCGGGAGGCTGAGCCAGTGTGCAGGGGAGTGGTGTGGCTCGCGCCACGTCCGGCCGCCCTCTTCTTCCCAGGGCTGATATGTTACACACTGCACTAGCTACTCATTTAAGGTTGAGTCGACCTAGGAGACACCCACAATAAGTTCAGATATTCACCACTTATATTGCCCACGAGCTGTAATCGAACTCGAGTCACGTCTCATCCCCCTCCACTTGGACGCGAGTTGGCGTCTGTGGCAATGCAACGGAGCGCCCGTGTTGGCCACAGGGTGACACGAGAGAGGCAGGCGGCGGCGTCGTGTTGGTGGTTGGTGTTTGGCCGGCCCGGCCGCAGGGGATCCGTGGACAATCGCGTCTCCGCTAAGGCTGTCCGATGAGCGTGCATTCCCCCCCCCCCCCCCCAATACAACACAATTTGGATTTGTGATAATTGTTTTTTTTACCCTTTATTCTGGCAACAAAACTGACACCTTTTTTACAAGGAGTCATGTTTGCATAGACCAGAATACCTGCAGTCATAATGCAAACAAAAAACATAACTCTGATAATGTATGCACTGTCCTTAAAAAAGGTGTCAGTTTTGTTGCCATATAAAAGGGTAAAAAACCAATTATATTTTTTACTGGCAAATGAGGTTCCAATGGTTTAATTTGTATTTGTGTTGAGTTTAAATAACCTGCAATGGGATGTCGAGACGACGCTGACGCAAAGACGGCACATGTAGTAGCTACTACATATGTAGCGCAAGTAGCGACACGTGTAGCACAAGTAGCTACACATGTAGTAGCTACGGGCCCCGCACTTTCAAGGGCCCCGCGCTAAATGCTTTCAAGCTATAAATTCCGGTTCAGTGGTTCTGCACTTGCTCTATACCTATAGTACTATACTGCCTTCAACTTTTATGAACGGCTGGGTGTTTAAGGTTAGCGATTCGTCGTATTATCTGGCTGTATAGCAAATGAAAAAATACAATGACTTTACTATGGAAGTTACAAATGGTGTTTTAATATGTATGTGTTTTCTTTTTATTTAGGGCCCCTTGAAAACAACATATGCTACAGGCCCCGCACTAGCTTAATCCGGCACTGGGGAACACCCACACTTTGCCTCACCACCACACGCCACCTGCCCAGGGACTCGCTGTGATGTCCCCATGTGTACTGCTGGCTGCAGAGAGAGGCTGCCGTTTGAAGAAACGTGTCCGCTGTTTAAACCGGCGCCCTCCAGTGTGCGAGTCCAGTGTGCTTACCATCACACACCGCGCGGCATCGTCGTTTTGTAACGACTCTAGTGTGCGTGCGACAAAACCTGTTGATCCATCCCTGAATATATATTCTAGAATTGCCAAATCGTTGAATTGTTGAGCATTCACAAGGAGGTTGGTGATTGGGTCAAGTGAAGAGCGATTGTCACGTAGATTCCAACGAGGTGAATTGTGGGTATTTTATATTCTTCTTCTTTTAAATGTTGGCCCATTTGGACCATGACGCCGGCACACGATGGTCCTGCCTCTTGCGAGTGGCCTCTCGGGATCTTGAGCGTCCACCGTGAAGATGACGGCCAACACGCCCGCAGTGTTGGCTCTTTCGGTCGGCCGCTGGAATCCGTAAACCGTGGGGAACCTCTGCAACAAAGAGACGGAGCGCGCTCCCTCTGCGGCCATGTGACCACCACCCCGACCTGCATCAGCTGCACTTGCAAGCATCCAAGCATCGCATCGAAAACCCCACGCTGCACACGAGATGTATTCCACGTTATACGAGACTGGCATTGGTGCTCTCACTCTTTCAAACGAATATAATATTTCATGTGCATTAAGGTGACCACATTAAAGTGCAGAGATTATTGGAGATAACAGCTTCGAACTATAAAGATCTGGTTCAAAGGTCTGTGTGTGTATATATATAATGAATGTAAAAAAAAGAAAACTTAAAAGCACCCAGATGGCTGTAAACTGCAATGCATTGCGATGAGAGCCCGGAACGTAAACACGTGTGCACGTACCAGGGCAGAGATTAAAGTGTATCACTTCCACGCCGAACAAACGAAATGTTAACAAGTTTAAATATCACGGAGCGGGAGTAACCGCGGATTCCCTCCCCCGGGTTGAATGTGAAAGACGCTGCCACCACGGTGCTTGCTGTGATGCTCACCAGCCTCGAGCTGTCACGCGCGAGTCGCCGCTCCGATCTCCCCGCGTGGCAGCTGGAACAACGGGGCGACGTTTCTCAAATCCCATCGCCACTGTCCCCACCCAGCTGTAGAAATGGGGAACAGCGCAGTTCGTCCCATCGGCAGGTCACGTGTGATGGGGGGAAGCGTGGTTATTGACGCTTCTATATCGGGACGTCTGTCAGCCCAGCGGGGAAGCGAAGGCCAAATACAGAGGGGCTGTCTAAGAGCTCCCTCGATTTGGAGACCATCGCCCCAGCAGCGATGGGAGCACGACATTGCAGGGGCTGCGCCTTGGACGCCATCTTCACCTCGCATCTGTAGATTGCCAAATGGTTTCATCATCATCAGCAGCATCATCATCATCAGCAGCAGCAGCAGCCGCAGCAGCCATGGTCATTTCACTGCTGGAAG
Source organism: Lampetra planeri (assembly GCF_965212315.1). Taxonomy (NCBI): domain Eukaryota; kingdom Metazoa; phylum Chordata; class Hyperoartia; order Petromyzontiformes; family Petromyzontidae; genus Lampetra; species Lampetra planeri. The sequence goes on from NC_136136.1 coordinate 770,756, forward strand.
TTAACGTCTGGAGGTCGCCGCGACCTCTCACGATGCTGCGTTGTAACAATCCACCTACAGCACCTGCGCAAAGGGACTGATCCATCGCTCGATCTCATTAAAAACATACCCATAAATTAGCCAGCGGCTGTGCGTGTGATCTGCAGGTGTGTACAAACGACGGCGCGACACGGGTGGATGAACGTGCACGTGGGAAGGAGTGTTCGATAGCAACCGATAGGAGCTGACCCTGGGTGGAATGCATCTCACGAAACCAGATGCTTCAAGGTCCATATCTTTCGTGAAGGAGGGAGGCACTGAGGGCATGTTGATACAGAGCAGCGAGTTATTTGAAGCAAAGGCTTGTGTGGGCTTGGGCTTTTATCTCAACATGAGTGAAAACAAAATTGATTCTCGGGGTCCTCCGGTTTTTTTGCCCTCCGCAAAATAAAAAAAACAAGTTTAGTTTCTATAAACTGAAAAGGGAAAGGTGCTGCCCTGCAATATGCACTACTTGTATTTCACCAGGTCAGGCCACGACTGAGCTGTATAGCTCTTCTTCAGCAGCGACTTGGCTATCACAAGTGATAGCTCAAGGAAGTGGCTTATCATGTACATACACATGTACAGCTGTCAAATACCGTACTGTAAACGCGACCACGGGGAGAGAGGCACACAAACTCCAAATATACAGCAGCAGGCGTCAGGGTCTGGATCGAACCCACGACCTCCTGTATACCAGGCGCGGGAGTTAACATCTCGCTATCTTGTTGACGCCGTTACTGGCGAAAGGGACACCACAAAGTTGTATATATTTTATCGACCCCGAAGGGATGATGGGCTGAGTCAATCCCTAACCAACATTTGAGGTCGTGACCTTTCCGGCTCGCTCTCGCACTGAGCCACCAGAAGCGAGTGTTGGCAGACTAACCGCAACCATGAAACCGGTTCAGAGTCGGCTCCCATGAAACGGCAGTCTTGTCGTGGGCAACCAGCAATGGGTGTCCGATAGAACGCGTGGTCTCTGGCATGTGGGATTCCCACCATGGCCTCAGGGAGCTGTGCCCCCCCCCCGAACCGCTTCGTTGACGAGGCCAGGGTTCACTTTGTGTCACTAACACCGCGGCCAGGGTTCACATGGCGCAGAGCGACCTCCCCATCAACATCTGGCAGTGCACCAGCGCCGGCGTGAGCTGGCCCGACAATGCCGATGAGTCCGCTGAACGTGGAAACCGCTGCGGAGTTTTGCTCTTATGAAGACGACGCTGTCGCTATTGCGCAACTTCCAGAAGGAATCCCGCGACAAGATGGAGTGCGTACCAGCATACCTCGATGGTTTAAATGTGGCGAGCCAAGGTGCGTGTGGGTAGGCGAATCGCGTTGCGATGTTTCGTGGTTCGCGTCAGTTGACTGGGGCGAGTGCTGCGGTGTGAGCTGACGGCGCCATCTCGTGGCGGAATTGCGTCGATTCGATGAGTTACAGAGTTACATGGGTGATCCCGTGTAACTCGTCACTTGGTCGACAAGAGAGATCATCCGGCTTGTGTGAGCACAGCGGTCAAAGACAAACATCTACAATGCAGAGAAGTGGTACCGGGCCCTTCGGGGATATTGCACAACAAACGAAACGCCCGCCAGTAAAATTAAAAATAAACCAAAGCAGATACGATGAGAGCAATAGGCAGTCGGGTGCAGGTGGGAGCAATCTCTGCGTTTTGGTTGAATGTGGCGATACAGAGGGGGAGTGAAGTGAGGAGCTGGGCTGTAGACGAGAGGGAAGGGGCTCCATGAACGTGGAGCGGCGACGCGGACAGTCTTGGCTGTGTCTGCACGCGGAATACATGACGACAAAGATCCCACGCAATTCGGAATGTGCTCCAGCGGGTTTAGATTCAGCGTGGGCGTGATGGCAGCTTGTGTGCAGCAGAGGGCAGCAGTGGAGACGCGGCCATTCTCCCTGCCTGCCCCTCCGCCTTGACCAATCAGCGTCAATGACCCGCTCGATTCTGTTGGAGGAGTTACGTTGTGTCCAAGTACAGGGTGATTAAAACAATATTAACACTTACATGGGACTATCGTTCTCAATGGAAATGGAATGGATAATACTACACTGTAATGTGATTACAAATCTTGAATTGAAGCTTTCGGAATTCATACATTTCCTCCTCAGCAGTCCGCCTGCTGTAGATAATGTTTTCACCTGAAGACGATGGCTTGTGTTGCTATCGAAACGTCGTGATTTATTCGTTATTTTTTCTATCTACGTGACTTTACCAAAAGAACCAAAGGGTATGATTGCAAATGTAAATGTTCATAGCTTCAAAAAGTCAAAGAGTCTCTCCCACGTGTTCGCCATCGTTGTCAACACGTGACGCCTGGAACATTCTCCAGGTGGTCCCCAGAGCCTGGAGGCGGCGCATTTCTCGTGATGTTCTTAGGTTTTTTCGGTAAAGTCACGTGGTGATAAAAGTAAAATAAAAATAAAATAAAAATGAAAAACAGTGATTTTTATTTTATTTTTATTTTACTTTTATTAATTTTAATTTTTTACCTACGTGACTTTACCGAAAAAAACCTAAGAATATGAATCCCTGCAGTCACGAAAGCTTCAAATCTAGAATTTCTCGTGATGTTGTTGATGTTGTTGCAAATTCTTAGAAGTGTTCACATTCTTCTTGAAGCGCCGTGGAGATAGGATCCCACATCCTGCACCAGAGTCGTCGTCAAGTATTACATCTGCCAGTTCGCCAAGCCTTGGGGTCAACTCACCCTGTCAACATGGAACTGCTGATGAGACACTGCGTGTCGGAACCGGTCCAGTGTGCTTCTGAAGCGATGCCCTCCAAAAAGGTGGTGCATTGTTTCCGACGGGTTATCTAACATATATATGTTTAAGTAAACAAAGTGACATGTAAAGGAGACATTGCTGATCTATTGTATTACATGTATCCGTCATAAGAGCGCTAACAGTTCACCAGGGTGGTGAAGTATGGTCACGTCTCTCTCAGAGCAGGACTCCGCGTGTTCCATCTCGGCTCATCAGCTCACATCACGGCAGCCATGGGCCCAAACATGCCTTGTCAGTACCCTCGGGGGTAACAAATGATAACAATGATTTCCTTAAACAATGTTCTCTCTAGATTACAATCATTCATGATAGCAAGCTCTGCGTTTTAGCTTCGTATATAGAAAAAAACATGTTATTCAGAGAAAAGCACCATCGTGTAACGTGCAAAAAATGTCGTTTGGGGAGAAACGGGAAACAGCTGCCGTGATTATTCTTTGGTTCTTTCGGTAAAGTCACGTATAAAGATAAAATAATGAATTAAATTAAATACTATGCTAGTATTTCAATACTATGCTAGTATTTAATTTAATTCATAAAGATAAAATAATGAATTAAATTAAATAATATGCTAGTATTTAAATACTATGTTAGTTTTTAATTTCATTTATTATTTTATCTTTATACGTGACTTTACCGAAAGAACCAAAGAATAATTCCTGCAGTCACGAAAGCTCCAAATTAAGTTAGCTGCCATGCTACGTATGGAGGGTGCCGAGGCAATGGACATGGACGCAGAGTGCGGTGTGTGGCCCCGAGCGCAGACAGAGAACAGCGTCACGCTGTTGCTGCTGCTGCCGCTTCGTGCACAATGCCCGTGACGTCGTGTACCGTGACGTGTACCGCCCCGCGATGGTGCTGGACTTTAGTGGCATGTTCCACCCCCGTTGGGACCCACCAACAACAACCGCCATTCGCCACTGAGTGGCGGTGACGTCACCACGACGCTTGTGCCAGGCCATGTGCACCCTGAGGCCACGTGAAGTGTCGAACGCCCGCTGGCAGGAGGTCACGGGGCAGACCCAGGTGCCACGGGTCGACTGACCGAGATGACCGAGATGACTGGCTGATGCACCACCTGTGCCCCCTACTGTGCCAACTTGCTGTGCTTTAGCCACCCGGCGCTCCGCTGGTTGTTGTGAGCGTCGCTCCTCCGCCCTCCGTTGTTGCTGGAGGGCGACTGCCTCCAACTGCCCAGTAGCGTCCCTAACACCAACACCCCCGGTGATACCCACCAACACCAACACCCCCGCTATTCGCCACTAAGTGGCGGTGACGTCACCACGGCGCCTGTGCCAGGCTAGGTGCACCTTGAGGCTGCCACGTGAAGTGTCGAAGGCTCTCTGCAGGTAGCACGAGGTCTCGGGACAGACCCTGCAGGTGCCGTGGGATGGCTGACTGAGACGACCGGTAGATGCTCACCAGCTGTACCCCCCACTGTGCCAACTCGCTCTGTTCTATCCTCCCCTCTACCCTGACTCTCTCCACAACTGCTCCATCACCAGTGGGGAGCTGAGGGGGTGGACTGTTTGGTGGCACAGAACACCCAGGCAGGTGCTTAGTTTTGGTGGGGCTGGTGGTAAGGCCCCACCTCTTAGTGGCACGCTCCAGTCCCAGCAGCGGCGCGTTCCGACTCCTCCTCCGAGTGAGCAGCAATCGCCAGATTATCAGCACACGTAACATGGTTGCATAATAAAGGATTTTCAGGTCTTTTTTAGGTAGCCATCCCTCGACCGCACCCGGACATCGATTAGCCTCCCATTGTGTCTGTACCAATTGGAGATTCCTCTCGTATAGTCATGGAAAGCTTCTCGAATTACGTGGCCAAAATGTTAAATAATGTGGGAGCCAGAGGACATTCCTGTCGCACCCCAAGGTGAACAGGGAATGGCTCCCACTCTTGGCCACGTAGCTTTACCCGGGCCTGCCCACCATCATGATGAAGGCCTTCAATGATTGTGAGCAGAGAGTCAGAGACTCCGAAAGCACGAAGAACTGCCCACAGCCCTGGGCTTTTGATGGTATCATCGGCCTTGACCAACCCAGTTGGTCACAACCAACCCGCTTGGCTTGAGTGAAGTCGTCTCTTAGACGCGGTAAAATATACAACGCGTATATAATTAATACTCTCAGTAGGGGCGGGGAGGGGGGTCCACCTTGGTCACGTAAACTTTTATCGCTGTTGCAATAAAATATAAACGCAGAGGTGGTTCGGGCTGACGTCACGGTGTTGGCGTGAGTGAACCAACAACAAGCGGGGAGCGGTTAACAGGTGACGATGACGCCGAGTCTTGTTCGTGAGATCACGCGGGTGGCTTGTCACGAACGGGTACAGCAGTGAGCGTGGAGGGCAGGATGAGCGGATTGATTTGGTGGGGAGGAAAAGAATAACCACGAACAACAGCTGAGTGCAATCCTCGCTTCCCTCTGTTGCATCACTCCCCGACGCTCGTTGGCCACGTGATTTGCATACGAAATCAACATTTAAAAGACAATGATGTTTCATTTGCACGTGTAAGGGTCGTGTAAAGTAACGTAAGGGTTGTGTAAAGTAATGTAAAGGTCGTGTAAAGTAATGTAATGGTCGTGTAAAGTAACGAAAGGTTAGTTAATACTATTCATGTTTGTGTACACACTTTTTTTTTACTTGCTCTGTTGTCTGTTTATATTCTTTCAAATCATCGGTGCTTCATATCTTCGGATATACGAAGTCTAACGAGCTGAAAGTGTGTGCACGGACTTGTCTCTCGTGACAGCTCAAGATTTCATTCAAAGAACCGGTCCAGGTCCCGCCGATCCTGGGAATCTTCGTGTTTTTTTACTTAATTGCTTATTTTAATGTATTAGAATTATCCAGATAATAATAAACTATTGTTATTGTCTGGATTGAGATCGTAGAATGAATATGTATATATACAAATTATTGACAAGATGAACATTTATTTTCTTTGGTAAAAAGCAATTTTTGAATGCACACACTCTTATTTGCACTCAAAAGTAGAAAATTTGATATTTTGACCCCAGAATTGATCACAGTTGATGCTCTGGTCACAGCCAACGGCGCGGGAGAGAATGTGGATGACTGTCTGGGGACTTGTAGAGAGATTTGGAGGTAAAGAGAAGGGGGGGTGGAGATAGGAAAGTGAGAGATGGAGAAAGAGACCAAGGGACACGGTTGGTGAAAGGGGAATGGGAGTCAGAGGGTCACGCTGCGAGGTACCTGAAGGGCCAGTGGGGAGGTCCCACAGCGGTGAAGTGCGCTCTGCGCTTGGCGATGGAGGAGAGCTTCTCTCTCTCTGTGTGCGCGCGGTGTATTGTGGGGAGCGTTGTCGTCGTTGTTAGCGCGCTGCGCTACGAATCCAGCGACCCGAGTTCGATTCACGCTCACGGCCAGCACGATTATCTGAACCGGTCCTGGGCCTCCCATAGGTCGACTCAGCCTCAAATGAGTACCCGGTGCGGTGGTACAAACATCGCCACTGGGGAGACAAAGGCGGCCGGACGTGGTGCTGGCCACCCACCCCCTCGCGTGCCTTGCCGGCCTGCATTAGTGCTCGCGAACAGCACAGCACTTGCCCCAATAGTATGTTAAGGGACCGTCCATAAATGACGTCACGCGATTTTGGACGATTTTTTTACCCCCCCCCCACCCTCGTCACACGTCGTCACAAAACATCAGACCCCCCCTCAAATATGACGTCACAAAGCTCTGCCCCCCCCCAAAACCATATTTCCATTTTGAAAATAAACATGCTTCAAATCGCTTTAAACTATTGTCATTGTAGTGCCTATTTAATATGGCGCTGTACTCTGATGTTGTAGGAGAAAACATTTATTAAAACGTCTTGAATTAAATTTAACGTGTTGTCTATATTTCTTTAAAGTTGCGCATTTTGATGTGACGTCACATTTCTCATCCCCCCCCCCCCTCGTCACACATCATCACAAATGTCTGGCCCCCCTCCCCCCTAGGTGCGTGACGTCATTTATGTACGGCCCCTAAGGAAATACGGGGGATCTTTGTCTTTGCGGCGCTGGAGTAATCGAGTTAGTTCCCTTGACAAGACGACTCGTGTGGACTCCCCTGCGCACCGATGGCTGTCGGGACTCGCCCGTGCACGATCCCAGTGTGACTCATTGTCGTGTACAATGCAAACAAAGGGGAAAAGTGCAGTCCTGGAATTACACACCAAGTCATATTATTACCGTACCATTTTTTTACTAAGTTTTATATTTTATTATTTTACCAGGTAAGGCTCACTGAGCTATATAGGTATTTTTCAGAAGCGGCCTGGCCACAAACGATAGCTCAAAGAAGTGGCTTATCAACTTATCAAATGTATAGCAGCCACATAATCTAAAGGCACGTTGATTCTAACTGTGGAGGAGAAAACCGGGAAAACCATCCACGCGACCACGGGAAGAGAGACTCGCAAACTCTAAATATACGGCAGCAGGCGTCAGGGTCGGGATCGAACCCACGACCTCCTGTATAGCAGGCGAGGTAGTCAACATCTCAACATCGAACCCACGACCTCCTGTATAGCAGGCGAGGCAATTAACGTCTCAACATCGAACCCACGACCTCCTGTATACCAGGCGAGGCAATTAACGTCTCAACATCGAACCCACGACCTCCTGTATACCAGGCGAGGCAGTCAACATCTCAACATCGAACCCACGACCTCCTGTATAGCAGGCGAGGTAGTCAACATCTCAACATCGAACCCACGACCTCCTGTATAGCAGGCGAGGCAATTAACGTCTCAACATCGAACCCACGACCTCCTGTATACCAGGCGAGGCAATTAACGTCTCAACATCGAACCCACGACCTCCTGTATACCAGGCGAGGCAGTCAACATCTCAACATCGAACCCACGACCTCCTGTATACCAGGCGAGGCAGTCAACATCTCGACATCGAACCCACGACCTCCTGTATAGCAGGCGAGGCAGTCAACATCTCAGCATCGAACCCACGACCTCCTGTATACCAAGCGAGGCAGTCAACATCTCAACATCGAACCCACGACCTCCTGTATACCAGGCGAGGCAGTCAACATCTCGACATCGAACCCACGACCTCCTGTATACCAAGCGAGGCAGTCAACATCTCAACATCGAACCCACGACCTCCTGTATACCAGGCGAGGCAGTCAACATCTCGACATCGAACCCACGACCTCCTGTATAGCAGGCGAGGCAGTCAACATCTCAGCATCGAACCCACGACCTCCTGTATACCAGGCGAGGCAGTCAACATCTCAACATCGAACCCACGACCTCCTGTATACCAAGCGAGGCAGTCAACATCTCAGCATCGAACCCACGACCTCCTGTATACCAGGCGAGGCAGTCAACATCTCAACATCGAACCCACGATCTCCTGTATACCAGGCGAGGCAGTCAACATCTCGACATCGAACCCACGACCTCCTGTATAGCAGGCGAGGCAGTCAACATCTCAGCATCGAACCCACGACCTCCTGTATACCAGGCGAGGCAGTCAACATCTCAACATCGAACCCACGACCTCCTGTATACCAAGCGAGGCAGTCAACATCTCAACATCGAACCCACGACCTCCTGTATAGCAGGCGAGGCAGTCAACATCTCAGCATCGAACCCACGACCTACTGTATACCAGGCGAGGCAGTCAACATCTTAACATCGAACCCACGACCTCCTGCATACCAAGCGAGGCAGTCAACAGCTCTTAGCCACCGCATGTGCGTGGGAAGCGGTGGGAATCACTGCGCGCCTGGCCCGGGCTCTGATGCTGCTGCTACAGGCTCGGTGGACAGGCGTCCTGCAGGGAGGTTGAATCGAACCGGTTACCGCCGGATTGCAAGTCCATTGCGCCAATCATCCGTTTGAATGCATCGACATTTAAATGACAAAATAAACTCCTATACACAACCTGTACATGCAGACTATATAGAATATTGTACTTTTATTCATAGACTTGGATCTTTTTTGTTTGAGTAGAGTACTCCATATTTCAGTTTCAGTTCGTGTATTAGGTGTAGCCCTGTGAGCCACGCGGCTCTTGACTCGGGTGCCACCGCAACAAACAAAAACATGAACAAGGAACATCTTAAAGTGACTACGCACAACAGAACAATTCCAAGAAAAAACGGCAAAGTCTTCCAGAAATGTCTTACTGTGTGTGGAATTATACAGCCCTATGTCAAACCACTGCTGGTTAAGGGCCGAGATGTTAACTACCTCGCCTGGTATACAGTAGGCCGTGGGTTCGATCCCGACCCTGACGTTTGTTGTCTATTTGGAGTTTGCGTGTCTTTCTCCCCGTGGTCGCGTGGATTTCTCTCCCGGTCCTCCGGGGGTTTCCCTCCACATTTAGAATCAACGTGCGTTTAGAGTGTTTGGCTGCTAGACATTTCCACACAAGCGCTATCATTTGTGGCCAGGTCGCTTATGGCCACTGGGCATCTCTGTATCTATTGCACATCTGTGAAAAAGAGCTTCATAGCTCATCGAATTTCTTCAGAATTAATACGGAATCTGGTTCTGAGTGGGGGAATCCAAAGGGTGATTGTTCTATGATAATAGACTCGCCCCACGCTGCAGGAAAGTGGGAATTTCCACAACTGCGCTCAGGACTCTAAACCGGATCTGACCACCGCCTCAATGCCAATTTTGTACGGTGTATTTTTTGCTATATTTTTTTTATTTTACCAGCTAAGGCCCACTATACGACTATTATTCTGAAGCCACCTGGCCACAAATGATAGCTCAACGAAATGGCTTATCACGTGGACATTTATCGTAGCTAAAGACTTTAAATGCGTGTTTCTAAATGTGGCGGGAAAAACCGGAGGACCCGGAAAAAAACCCACGTGATCACAGGGAGCGAGAAATGCAAATTCCAAATACACAGCAGGCGCCAGGGTCGGGATGGAAACTACAACCTCCTGCAGACCAGGCGAGGCAGTCGACATCTCGTTACCGCGGTGCACAATGTTTGATTATTTACAAAGGGTGGTCCAAAAGTTAGGAAACATGGTTTTATATTCATTTTAACATATCACATCGGGTTATTTCACTTATTTTGACAAATGTTCAAACTGTCTGCTATTGACATGTATTCCTGCAAAAAAAAATATTTTGCGATGACTTGAGGACTTTTGAAAGAAGGCAGGTGTCATCGTTGAACATTCATAGATTATGCTTCGTCTCGATCCATTCACGCATCTTGGTCGAGTTTCGTCAACAACGAATTAGAGGTGCACCCTCTGAAAGTGGACAGTAAAAATGACGACAGATAACAGTTTAACTTAAAGAAGAAACAATTGCAATGTTTTAACGCCAGTGGTAAAATACATGAAACGACCCCATGGGTCCTGACGTCGGGGCCGCGCTGTGCCTCCTCCATGTTCCAGGGGCAGACGTCGACCATTGACACGTACCAAATACAAAGACAACAAACACCCCCGTATAGCCTTCACAGACTGTTGGGGCAAGTGCTGTTCGCGAGTAGCGCAGATAAAGATGGACAACGGCACACGAGGTGGGGGCGAGTGGCCAACACCACGTCCGGCCGCCTTTGTCTCCCGAGTGGCGTTGTTTACGCATCGCACCGGGTAATCATTTGAGGCCGAGTCGAGCTAACGGAGGCCCAGTACCGGTTCAGATAATCGCCACTGGTCGTCGTCGTTGTTGTTGGTGGTCGTCAGTGGGAATTGAACTCGGGGCGCCGAGCTCGCAGCCAGCGCGCTTAGACCACTGCACCCACCCCCCCACAGCACCCCCCCCCCCCACACAGCACCCCGACCCGCAGCTCGCCGGCGTGGGTCTCTGTACAACTCCGCCGCGTGACCGCCTGCGGCACTCGGATGTGCCGCCGTCGTTTCGTCTGATTTGCATGCCGATGCCACACCGGCGTTTACTGCGGGCTTGCACGCGCACGCAATAAACCACTCGCTAGCCACCACGAGCGTAACGGCGCCTCCGTGCGGCGCGGGGCCGGCGGCGCGGGGCCGGCGGCGCGGGGCCGGCGGCGCGGGGCCGGCGGCGCGGGGCCGGCGGCGCGGGGCCGGCGGCGCGGGGCCGGCGGCGCGGGGCCGGCGGCGCGGGGCCGGCGGCGCGGGGCCGGCGGCGCGGGGCCGGCGGCGCGGGGCCGGCGGCGCGGGGCCGGCGGCGCGGGGCCGGCGGCGCGGGGCCGGCGGCGCGGGGCCGGCGGCGCGGGGCCGGCGGCGCGGGGCCGGCGGCGCGGGGCCGGCGGCGCGGGGCCGGCGGCGCGGGGCCGGCGGCGCGGGGCCGGCGGCGCGGGGCCGGCGGCGCGGGGCCGGCGGCGCGGGGCCGGCGGCGCGGGGCCGGCGGCGCGGGGCCGGCGGCGCGGGGCCGGCGGCGCGGGGCCGGCGGCGCGGGGCCGGCGGCGCGGGGCCGGCGGCGCGGGGCCGGCGGCGCGGGGCCGGCGGCGCGGGGCCGGCGGCGCGGGGCCGGCGGCATGCATCATTGGAGTTAATGTTCTGACATGAGCACCACACGGTTACTGTAACTAGGTCGACTCGGCCTCAAATGAGTGCACGGCGTGGCGAGTCAACAACATCAGCCCTGGGTAGACAAAGGCGGCTGGGCGAGATCCCGGCCGCCCATCCCCCGAGCTCTGGTGCCGCACCGCCCTTCATGCTGCGGCTGGCGAGTCGCATCGCGCCCTCGGCCTGGGAACGGCGACATTGAGGGGGGGGGCGCTCTCTGTCGTCACGTGCCACCTTGTGCGAGTTGGCGGCACGGCGGCAATTCCCGATAGATCGAGCCACAACTCCGTGGCTCTGGTCCGCGATATCCTGCCAGCGAGTCTCCGAATCGCATTCACTCCCTCTGGCCCTTCCGTTGACGTGATTATGAAATAAGGCTCGTCACCCGAAACGTTTCCGATTGTTTCCCCGCCACCCCTCCCTTTTTAAAGCCACGGGTGTATCGACGGATGTGGCGATTTTCGTTTTCGTCAAACCAAGGAGAGAGCTCTGTGGTTCGTCGTCGTCTTCTCTGCGGGGGAGGGGTGGCTGGGTCTCGCGTTACACATCTGGGGAATTCCTTCAAGCGACCATCAGTGACGTCACCTTCATTGACTTCACTGCGCCTGGCGGGGGAGGGGGCTGGGCGAGCAAACGACGCAGGTCGGAGCCGTAACTTCTACCGTGAGTGCGCTGCGTGTATATAACGACCTGCTCGTGCGCTGCGTGTTTATCACGACCTGCCCGTACTCGTGACTTGTACCGTGAGTTCGCTGCGTGTATATAACGACCTGCCCGTCCGCAAGGCACGACAGACGTTCGCTGCTCAACACCACCGAGGAATCCACGCACTCAAACAACAGCCACCACCACCACCAACCACCAGCAGGCCGGGCAGTATCTCCGGAGCGAATTGATTCGCTTCAACCCCTGCAGGCCACCGTCTCCTCTCCGAGTCGCGTCTTCGTCACCAGGTGAGTTACGCGGATTTAGCTGCAGGCTGTCGAGCACCGCAGGCTTCCTCATCGTGTAAGACGGACTGGTCGTCGTTCACAGAGAAGGCTGGTTATTGTTGACATACAGACTAGTTATTACTAACAAACTGGTTATTATTCGAATACAAGCTGCAGCATTGTGTGTGTGTGTTCACAATGGGGAGCGGTGGCGTAGGGCTTGTGTGCACTGCTTTGTGCACAAGGACCCCACGGGAGATTTGCGACCATGGCTAGCATCAGTGGCGAGTGATATCGGAACAGTCGTCTCCCCCTAGGTCGACTCGGCCTTAAATTAAACAAATGAGGACCGCCCTCTTTGTGTGCCATTTCGACCTTAATAGGTGCTTGCTAACATCACTTGCCCCATCAGTCTGTTGATGTTGTACCAGGCGTTTTCGCCTTTTGGCAAAACGCCTTTTGGCGTCCTCTGGTCTAACACGAGGCTCGAAATAAAGCTGTTTCTGGTGTGGACCAATCAGTTTCATAGACAATACATATATTATAAGAGTGTGTTTTTTGTTTGCATTCTGACCACAAGCATTGTGGTTAATGCAGATATGATTCCTTGTAAAAGGTTTCAGTTTGGTATTTTAACATCTTAGCACAGCTGTTTCGTTGCCAGAAAAAAGGGGAAAACCTATTCCCATATTTTGGTCCTGGCGAAGAAGGTCCCATGATGTAACAAGAAGATACTTCTTGTTTTCGAATTCGGTAACAAAAACACAAAAATCCCCTCTATCTCAAGAGCCGCAATGCCGCGTGAATACGAGAGACGGCGGTTCCTTGATGGGCAACGCCGCGAAGCGGCCCTTGACGAGCACCCCGCGTGGGGCTCCGACCCCGCGGGTGGGTTGGCGAAGGGGCCTCGCTCGGAGTCGGCGCGGCCCACGTGTCCCGTCTTGACCGTCCCCCGTCCCCGCTGCGTCTCCCGCAGCGCCATGAGCGCTATGCTCCCGCGGGGCGAGGACGACGTCCCCGACGGGCTGGGCGGCCGCCAGGTGTACACGCGCATCCGCGCCGACTGCCTGCGTCTGCGCCGCCACTTCACGGACGACCTCTTCCCGCCCGAGGCGGCGTCTCTGGGCTACGCGGAGCTCGGGGCCGGCTCCAAGCTCGCGCGCGCCGTCGTCTGGAGGAGGCCGCACGTGAGTGGCCACGCACCTGTACCACGCGTGTACACGCACCTGTACACACACCTGTACGTGCGTGTACACACACCTGTACATGCGTGTGTACACACCTGTACATGCGTGTACACACACCTGTACATGCGTGTGTACACACCTGTACATGCGTGTGTACACACCTGTACATGCGTGTGTACACACCTGTATATGCGGGTACACACACCTGTATATGCGTGTACACACACCTGTATATGCGGGTACACACACCTGGATTGGAGCATCGGACGTGATAGGGTCACATTTACGAGTGTTGGTGAGAAGTTTGGCAACGGCAATTTAGACCATCTGGAGTTTTGGCACGCAGTCAAGCTCACCGGAATCGATGCTGGTGAACTTCCAGATATCCAGACATGGGCCATGCTGTCTGCAATGTTACCAAACTTTTCTGATCTCGTCAAACATCACGCAAACTCAGGTCATCCTGATTGAAGATGTACTTTTTTTAGAACTGCTTTGTGTTTAGTTTATTGTCATTCTCCTGCAGCTCCGATGATCACGGTTGGCTACGTACGGTGCAAAAGAAATTGAACATGCATACAAACTGATGAGCAGATACATTTATGTGCGCACGTGCTTTGTGTTACGGGCATGGCTCTGGTGCGCTATAAAATGCTCACCTTGTCACTTACAGGAGATATGCAAGAACCCGGAGTTCATCGTTGACGATGCAAGCAGATTCGACCTTTGTCAAGGCGAAATTGGTAAGACTCCACAAACAATTGTTACGCGCACACGCACGTGACGTACTCTCCTACGTCTACAAACGCACGATGACAAAGTTCCGTAGCCTCATGGTCTGTGTGGCCAAGTGTTGTTTGGGAGCACCTATTAAGGATGGGAAACCAGCGTGAACACCCTGGTGTTGCCCACTCGGGTATCGACACAGACCGCCAAATGCCGGCACACATCACAGCCACTGGGCATAACCCTTCGTGCCTCGCAGCGCAGCGCCCGTGTCAGTTCCTGCTTCTTGTTGTGGTGATCTACTTGGTGATAAAGTACAAACACATCCCACACGCAGCCTGGACACAGACTGCTGGGGCAAGTGCCGTGACTGAGCACCCCTCTAAGGGCGCAACGACTCCATTCCGCCTTTTACGGCTCTCGAGTCGTAATGGTGACAGACGGAACTCGTTTAAGGGCTGAGTCGACCTAGGGGAGGCCCGGGACCAGTTCAGATATCCGTCACCGATGTCGGCTGTGAGCACGAATGGAACTGGCGGGTTGGTGGTGCAGTGTGCCGACCACGACATGACCGTGTCCCCACGGCGCACGCGGCCACACGGCGCACGCGGCCACACGGCGCACGCGGCCACACGGCGCACGCGGCCACACGGCGCACGCGGCCACACGGCGCACGCGGCCACACGGCGCACGCGGCCACACGGCGCACGCGGCCACACGGCGCACGCGGCCACACGGCGCACGCGGCCACACGGCGCACGCGGCCACACGGCGCACGCGGCCACACGGCGCACGCGGCCACACGGCGCACGCGGCCACACGGCGCACGCGGCCACACGGCGCACGCGGCCACACGGCGCACGCGGCCACACGGCGCACGCGGCCACACGGCGCACGCGGCCACACGGCGCACGCGGCCACACGGCGCACGCGGCCACACGGCGCACGCGGCCACACGGCGCACGCGGCCACACGGCGCACGCGGCCACACGGCGCACGCGGCCACACGGCGCACGCGGCCACACGGCGCACGCGGCCACACGGCGCACGCGGCCACACGGCGCACGCGGCCACACGGCGCACGCGGCCACACGGCGCACGCGGCCACACGGCGCACGCGGCCACACGGCGCACGCGGCCACACGGCGCACGCGGCCACACGGCGCACGCGGCCACACGGCGCACGCGGCCACACGGCGCACGCGGCCACACGGCGCACGCGGCCACACGGCGCACGCGGCCACACGGCGCACGCGGCCACACGGCGCACGCGGCCACACGGCGCACGCGGCCACACGGCGCACGCGGCCACACGGCGCACGCGGCACGCTCTGTCAATAGCTCTCCCAAGCCAGGATCTCACAACAATCTCGCTCTTGAGACCTAAGCAATCGTTTTCCATTCACCATTATTTGCGCACTGTGTCGTGTGTATACTGTTTATCTTAGCTATGGTTTAGGCGTAAAACGTGCTGCCCGGTTTCCTATCGATACCCCGGTGTGTGTATTTGCTCTGTATACGCTGATGGATGATTTGAGTCGTGATCCCTGCTACAAGTTGCTATGCGACCTCTGCCGTGAGTTAACCACCGCGTCAGCGTGCATCAGCTGCCGTGAAGTGGCTGTCATTAGAGAGCACGTGACACGATTGTTCTCAATAATAGGCGATTGTGTACCAGCGTCAATTACAGAAACGAGGAGTTGTCCTCAATTATCCTCGGATATGAGCAACGAGGCAGTGTCGCTTGCCTCCTGTTTGCGGCACAGAGTCAGTGGTGGAAATTCCACATTCCTATGTTGAGAGCAAGTCTGTTCCATAGGACAACCACTGTTGGCGTCCCCACTAAGTGGTAACAATTTTATCGACCCCGGGGATGGATGATAGTCCGAGTTCAAATCCTGGCCGTGGGCAACGAACGTGACGAGTGGTATCAGACCTCGGTGCGATCTTCCCCTGAGTCGATGCAGACGCAAGGCGAGCACCTGGTGCCGTGACGTGCACCGTGCCGGCCTTGATAGGCGCTCGCGAACAGCACTTGCCCCTAAAGTCTGTCGAGGCTACAGGGGGGTGGGGTGGTCTTTGTCTGTTGCTAACAATCCGGTTTTGCGAGGAGTGCATATCTCGCCCTCCATCTCCTCCAAGGCTTTCGCGAAATGTACGGTGAACTTATTTCGCGCCGTCCGTAGCCGACCGTGCTAATCGGAGGTGCGCGGGGTTGGGGGGGGGATCACAACAAACTGAACAACACAGAAAGAAGCCCTGCGAAGGGAACGCGTTTACAATCTGGATTGTAAAAGCGCAGAGCTCCAGTGGCTCCGCGGCATGGGAGGCTGCGAGCCGCACGCCGCCCACACTGCGAGCCGCGCAGCGCCACGCTGCTGCCCAACTCAACGCCCACGTGCAGCCCAGCATATCACACACACACACGCGCACACACGCGCGCGCACACACACACACACGCGCACACACACGCGCGCGCGCGCGCGCGCGCGCGCACACACACACACGTACCGACAAGCTCTTTGGCTCTCACGATGATACGCCAAACAGCCGCGTGTCACTTTGCCTCCAACTAAATCGCCCATTCCATCAAACCTCGAAATATGCGCCAGGCAGCACTTGGAGATGGGATGTAGCGACGTGTGTGTTGAACTTCTTTCTATCTCAGGGGGAAGGACAAGAAACGGAACTGGGGGTGGTGCTTCATCGAGCAGTGGATTGATCCTGGCTGTTGTCAAATATGATTTGAAATTGCAAATAATATAATTAAATAAGTGTTAGTGACTTGGCATTTACAGTACAAACACGTCTGGTGATGACGACGCATGTTTTGGGCCTCTGGAATGTGGTGAGCACGCAGCGTGTTGTCACGCGCTGTGACGGTGGTGGCTGTGGGTGGCTGTGTGTGGCTGTGGGTGGCTGTGGGTGGCTGTGTGTGGCTGTGGGTGTCGGTGTGTGGCTGTGGGTGGCTGTGTGTGGTTGTCGGTGTGTGGCTGTGTGTGGCTGTGGGTGGCTGTGGGTGGCTGTGTGTGGCTGTGGGTGTCGGTGTGTGGCTGTGGGTGGCTGTGGGTGGCTGTGGCGGTGGGTGTCGGTGTGTGGCTGTGTGTGGCTGTGGGTGGCTGTGTGTGGCTGTGGGTGGCTGTGGGTGGCTGTGTGTGGGTGTCGGTGTGTGGCTGTGGGTGGCTGTGTGTGGCTGTGTGTGGCTGTGGGTGGCTGTGTGTGGCTGTGGGTGGCTGTGGGTGGCTGTGTGTGGCTGTGGGTGTCGGTGTGTGGCTGTGGGTGGCTGTGGGTGGCTGTGGCGGTGGGTGTCGGTGTGTGGCTGTGTGTGGCTGTGGGTGGCTGTGTGTGGCTGTGGGTGGCTGTGGGTGGCTGTGTGTGGCTGTGGGTGGCTGTGGGTGGCTGTGTGTGGGTGTCGGTGTGTGGCTGTGGGTGGCTGTGTGTGGCTGTGGGTGGCTGTGTGTGGCTGTGTGTGGCTGTGGGTGGCTGTGGGTGTCGGTGTGCATCGCTCGAGTCGCGTTACGGCCCTTGAGGTGGGAGAGGTTCGCCAGTTCGATCCCAGTTGTAACAATGGCGCGGGAATCAATCGGTGCATCGTTGACGAAAGCCGCAACCGGTTATGGGTTCTGAAAACGGTTACCGGCTACCGTTTAATAATAATGATTGTAATGTTCTTTGGGTCTTTCGGTGAAGTCACGTAGATAGGTTCAAATAAAATAAACAAAGCTGCCGATGGGATTGCACGAGAGAACCCTGCGTGAGACTTGAGCCCGACGCACACCGCGGCTTTGTTCGGCGGGCGTTGGTGACGAAAGCCCTCAAGTGCTAATTACACATTGCGAAATTCTGTAAGGAAATGTCACGAGGCATCATCACACTCAAATTCCAAAGGGGTTCATGTTGTTGTGAATTCAATAGGGGCACCGGTGTATAAAGTTCCACCAGGTATGTCAGAAACGGAAAACAAACACGGACTTCTATTAATAGCAAGTACAACTGATGCGTGTGAGTTGTGTACGCATGCTTTTATAATGCCAATTAATTCAGACGTTTTAATTTATTTGGCTCAACCTTTTAGTTGGATAGATGTACCAAACGTAGGGCCGCGGATCATATGGCTACCTTCTCCGCATGCCTGCAGTTTCCCGCGCCAATGAATCTACGAAAAGTGTGCGCATTACAAGTTGGCAACTCTTCCATTTTAAAAATAGCCCACTGAGATAATAATGTCTCTGGCAAGAAAGTCCAGTGGCTCTGAACTCCTGCAGTGGAATTTTCCATTCTTTTGTCGCTGAGCATCGTCTCAGTTAAGGCGACAAAATCACTTCCGCTGTTAATATTGACGATGCCCACACTTTTATATTCCCAAGAAAGCCCCATTGAGTCTCCAGACTCGTGTGTTGTTCGAGGAGAGTCGTGCCCTTGTCACGTCATCGACAAATTCAGTGGGAGGAATCCAGATTATCCAGAGAGAAGCCACGTGTACAAGGAGGTAACATTCAAAGCGCCGCACAGATAGATCCGCTCCACCCCCACACGCGCTCTGCCGGCCGCCTCCATAGCGCCTGCTCCAACAGTAGGTTAAGGCTACACGGGGGACATTAATCTGTCTCTTTGTGTGTGCATGTGGATTGCTGCTTCATAGCGCCTGCTCCAACACTGTGTTAAGGCTACACAGGTGAGAACCTTCGTCTTTGTCTGCGTGCAGGGGATTGCTGGTTCTTGGCTGCGCTCGCGTCACTGACCCTGCACCCGCGCCTGCTGGAGAGGGTCTTGCCCAGCCAGCAGTCGTTCAGCGCCGTGGACGGCTACGCGGGCATCTTCCGATTTCGCGTAAGAAGCGTCGCGTAAGAAGCGTCGCGTAAGAAGCGTCGCGTAAGAAGCGTCGCGTAAGAAGCGTCGCGTAAGAAGCGTCGCGTAAGAAGCGTCGCGTAAGAAGCGTCGCGAGGTGCAGAGGTCGCGACGGCCGAGACCTTGAAGCAAGCGGCGCCACAAACCTTGCCCCTTGGCCACTTGGCCACTTCCTTTTGCTGTCTGGTTGCTCGCAGTACAGGTGGGTTGTACTGTTGTTGTTGTGGTAGTACAGGTGGGTTGTCCTGTTGTTGTTGTTGTGGTAGTACAGGTGGGTTGTCCTGTTGTTGTTGTTGTGGTAGTACAGGTGGGTTGTCCTGTTGTTGTTGTGGTAGTACAGGTGGGTTGTCCTGTTGTTGTTGTTGTGGTAGTACAGGTGGGTTGTCCTGTTGTTGTTGTTGTGGTAGTACAGGTGGGTTGTCCTGTTGTTGTTGTGGTAGTACAGGTGGGTTGTATTGTTGTTGTTGTTGTGGTAGTACAGGTGGGTTGTATTGTCGTTGTTGTTGTTGTTGTGGTAGTACAGGTGGGTTGTCCTGTTGTTGTTGTTGTGGTAGTACAGGTGGGTTGTCCTGTTGTTGTTGTTGTGGTAGTACAGGTGGGTTGTATTGTTGTTGTTGTTGTTGTGGTAGTACAGGTGGGTTGTATTGTTGTTGTTGTTGTTGTGGTAGTACAGGTGGGTTGTATTGTTGTTGTTGTTGTGGTAGTACAGGTGGGTTGTCCTGTTGTTGTTGTTGTGGTAGTACAGGTGGGTTGTCCTGTTGTTGTTGTTGTGGTAGTACAGGTGGGTTGTCCTGTTGTTGTTGTTGTGGTAGTACAGGTGGGTTGTCCTGTTGTTGTTGTTGTGGTAGTACAGGTGGGTTGTCCTGTTGTTGTTGTTGTGGTAGTACAGGTGGGTTGTCCTGTTGTTGTTGTGGTAGTACAGGTGGGTTGTATTGTTGTTGTTGTTGTGGTAGTACAGGTGGGTTGTATTGTTGTTGTTGTTGTTGTTGTTGTGGTAGTACAGGTGGGTTGTCCTGTTGTTGTTGTGGTAGTACAGGTGGGTTGTCCTGTTGTTGTTGTTGTGGTAGTACAGGTGGGTTGTCCTGTTGTTGTTGTGGTAGTACAGGTGGGTTGTATTGTTGTTGTTGTTGTTGTGGTAGTACAGGTGGGTTGTACTGTTGTTGTTGTTGTTGTGGTAGTACAGGTGGGTTGTCCTGTTGTTGTTGTGGTAGTACAGGTGGGTTGTACTGTTGTTGTTGTTGTGGTAGTACAGGTGGGTTTTACTGTTGTTGTTGTTGTTGTGGTAGTACAGGTGGATTGTACTGACTTGTTGTTGTTGTTGTGGTAGTTCTGGCAGTACGGCAAGTGGGTGGAGGTTGTGATTGACGACCGACTGCCGACAGTCAACGGGAAGCTGCTGTTCGTCCACTCGCAAACTTCCAACGAGTTCTGGAGCGCCCTGCTCGAGAAAGCCTACGCCAAGTAGGCACGCACGCACACACGCACTCGCTCAGAAATCGTTACCTCATTTGAGGCCGAGTCGACCTAGTGGAGGCGCTGGAACCGGCTTCAAATATTCCCCCCGCTGCTATTGGCTGCGAGCGGCAATCGAACTCGGGTCGCGGCCGGGTTCGTTCCACGTTGACCGCCCACCCCCCCGCCCCACCCCCCCAGGCTGTGCGGCTCCTACGAGGCGATGCGCGGGGGGATGCTGACCGAGGCCTTCATGGACTTCACGGGGGGCCTCACGGAGCGGCGGCGCGTCGGCCGCGAGGGGGAGGAGGACCGGCCGGACGGCGGCGTCGCCGCCTTCCACGGCCTGTGGGACTACATGCGCATGGCCCAGGAGGCCGGCTCCCTCATGGGGGCCTCCACCTACCACCCCGACGAGGCCCCCGGCCGCGGGAAGGGCCCGAGGGCCACGCCGGGGTTGTTGGGACGCGTACGGGGCCGCCGGTGGTTCGAGAAGGGCGCGCTCGGCGCGGGCAGCGGCCCGGCGGCGCTGGGCCTGTGCTGCGGCGGAGTGGCGGGCGGCCTGAGCTTCCCGAACCGGCCCGAGGTGGAGACGAAGGAGGGCATCGTGCTGGGACACGCCTACTCCGTGACGGGCGTCGAGAAGGTGCGCCGGGGGGTGTCCGCTGGTGCGCGTCTCTCCACGTTCAGTTTCGTTGGGTTCATTTGCAGCATTGGGATGTTTGGGCCGACAACCAGATGCGGTTGATTGAATGTTTCATTAATTGAATTTGGGCCCCAGACGCCCATGATTACATGACGTTCTCATTCATGGCTGCAAGAACAGAATGCCCTGTCCGATCACGTTGAATTGCGTTTGCCAACAGATTTGGTGACGGTGTTTATGGTCCTTGCCGGATTAAAGTAGCGGCGGGTGTTGTTCACACGCTGATACCGTTTGTTCGTTCACTTGGTCGGCTGTTTCAACTCTGACTTTCACCACACCATAACATATGGGTTTACCTAAGAAGTAATGTTTACTAGAATTATGATGATCGTGATTCCAATGATCATGTTGATGTTGGTGACTGTGACGACAACTGAAGATGATAATGATGATGGTGGTAATCATTATGATAACTACAATGATGATGATGATGAAGGGGACTGTCGACGATGGTAAATGATGGCGACAATGATAATAATGCTCATAACGATGTTCATTAGTATAATTACAATAATATAATTATGATGTGCTTAGGTCATTTACCGTGGCCAATCCGTGGAACTCGTCCGATTGAGAAACCCTTGGGGCTGCGTCGAGTGGTCAGGAGACTGGAGTGACAGGTGAGCCAATCCTCTCCACTGGTCCACGAAGGCCAAAGGCCCCAGCTGGAGCCGTAACAGGCCGTGGGGACGAGTGATGTTCGCGAGCACTTGTCAAGGCCGGCTCGGCACACGAGGGGCTGCGTGGCCAACGCCGTGCCCGGCGCCTCTGTCTACCCAGCGCTGATGTTTGCTTAGCACACCAGATACCCATTTAGTGCTGGGTTGACCTTGAGGAAGGCCAGGACTGGTTAATTTATTTGTCACCGGTTTGTAGCGGATCGCGTTAACTACTTCTCTACCTGTACCACAACAATAACAAAGACAAAGATCCCTCGTATCGCCTTAATAGACTGTTGGGGCAAGAGCTGTTAGCCAGTACCTAATGAAGGCCAGCTCGGCACACGAGGGGATGGGAGGCCAGAACCTCGCCCGGCCACCTTTATCTCTCTAGTGGCGATGTTGGCACACCGCACTGGGTACTCACTTGAGACTGAGTCGACCTAGGGGAGAACCAGGACCGGTACAGGTAATCGTAACTAGTGTTGGCTGTGAGCGAGAATCGAACTGTGGTCAACGGGTTCGTAGCACAGCACGCTAACTGCTTTGCCACCGCTCCCCATGCTGTACCACCACAATAGCACGTACACGCGCACACACGTACACACATGCACACGCGCATCACCCGCCCCGCACTGTCCGTGACGCCGCGTGCGCTCCTCTCCCCAGGGCCCCGCAGTGGAACGAGGTGGACCCACGCGTCGTGCGGCGCATGCGCAACGCTCTGGAGGATGGGGAATTCTGGTGATTATTCCAGCCTTACTAATTATCAATATTCTTTATACTTTGCAGGGACTTGATTTCACTCTTTTTAGTAATGTTTTGCATCACGTGGGAGGAAAAGAGAGAGACCCCTCTTGCATACGAGATGATAACACTTGCACAGACCAGTTCACGAACCTACTTGCTTTACTGCCGTCACTCGGTCGCCTTCCTCAGCGCTTGCTCACAGCACGCTCCATCGCAGCATCATCATCAAGCCATGATGCACTTGGGCACTTCTATAGCAATTCTCAAAGGAAATACGTTTCCGAACCGTTTTGTATTGTAGCAGACATTGCCGCACACATCTGGGCACAGACGATTGCTGCTCCTTCAAGTGTGAACTTGGGATGCTGACGTCGAATCAGATCGCAGACACAGGTCACGTGACCGCCCACGATTGCGTGCCCATCAATCTCACCTTTCCACGCACTCCGTTTTGAGCGTCTGTAACGGCCTCCTGCTTCTCGGCGTCGTCCCCGCCACAGGATGTTCATGGGCCACTTCCGCAAGAACTTCCACACGCTGGACATGTGCCACCTGACGGCCGACGACCTGGCCGAGGGCCAGCGCCACCGCTGGGCCGTCGCCACGCACGCCGGCGAGTGGAGGAGGGGCCACTCGGCCGGTGGCACCTGCCAGCACCAAGGTGCGGGCGCCTCGCGCGCAACCGCGGCTCACGGCACCGGCGCCGACGGTCTGTCCGGGGCTATACGGGGGGCCGCCTGGTGCACAGGAGGTCGTGGGTTTGACCCCGACCCTGACGCCTGCTGCTGTATATTTGGAGTTTTCGCGTCTCTGTCTCGCTCTCCTCGTGGGCACGTGGATTTTTCTCGGGGTCCTCTAGTTTTTGTTTCCCCTCCGGCGGTCATTACGGCTCTCACATTGCCGCGGCTGAATCTTACTCATTGTATTTATTATTTTTAATTATTTTATTTATTGTTGATGTTGTCACGTCACGAATGAACCGCAGCGCGGCGTTCCTCACGACGAGTAAGAAGCGCCCGTTTCGAGCAAGACGATCGCCTTTGTACGGCTGACGTTGACTTAGAGCAACAGTTGCAATTGCACGTCGAGGTTGTTAATGAGCCAGATAATTGCGTCAGGAGGACCAGGGTGGTGTATCGCTGTGACCATCCCTCCTTTGTATTTGAGAACCGGGCGTTGAGTCGTGTTCCATGCTCCTGTTCTGGGTGACTACCACAGTCCTTTAAAATGTTAATCTTCCATTTGTGCTTCATCATCATCGGCATCATCAAGTGTCTGCATCTCCCGCTGCCTCCGTTCGCTTCACCGGAGATCGGCAATAAATTACACGCAGCCGGCATTTGAACGAACGCTGAATGAATGAATCGACGAACGAATTAATTTAACGTGCAATTGACGTCGCGATGCCCGCAGACACGTACCGCACGAACCCGCAGTACCGCGTGCGGATCCTGGCCCGGGAAGGCGGGGAGGTGCTCCTGACCCTGCTACAAAAACCACGCGACCTGCAGCGCAACCGCCAACCGCTGCTCTCCATCGGCTTCCTCATCCACCAGGTACATAGCACCGCGCTGGCGGGATGTTGACTACCTCGCCTGGTATACAGGAGGCTGTGGGTTCGACCCTCACGCCAGCTGTATATTTGGAGTTTGCATGTTCTCCCCGTGGTCGTGTGGATTTTCTCTCCAGGTCCTCCGGTTTATCCCTCCATATTCATATTCAGAATCAACATCGCGCATTTAGAGTATTTGGCTGCTATACATTTCTACGCGACAAGCCACTTCATTGGGCTATCATTTGTGGCCAGGTCTCTTCTGAGAAAGAGCTACACGGCTCAGTGGGCCTCACCTGGTAAACACAAATTGTTTGTTTTGGGTCCCTCTGGCGCCCACAACGTTGGGCTTTGTGCTGCACTGCCCCCTGGTGGCCACACCAGAGCCTCGCAAAAGATCCCTCGAGATATTCACACCTCGAGCGCCTTAAGACGGACTTGGCTCGTAAAGCTCTGCAGGATCAAGTACCACTTTGTAGGAAGTGATCAACCCAACCCCTTGCCAACGTGGAATTTCCACCACTGACCCAGTGCCACCGGTGAAGATGTACACTGCCGCACGCTCGTTTGAATATAAAGGCACTGAATGTTTATTTTAATTGAATAAGTCTGCTAACGTGCATCTTTATCTACCGTTTGTTTCTGCAGATTCCAAAAGACGTGAGTACATGTACACCCTTCTCGCGTACTCTCACTGAAGACGATGTCTCGACCGTAGTTGCACAAAAGCGTCACTTTTCGTTCCTTGCACGATCGTGTGGACGACGCGCAATGACGCTGTGCGCTGTGGCCCTCTCGATGGTTTCCTCGCAAGAGCGTCGCGGGAACCAGCCCCTCCCACTTCAATACCTCAATTCACTTAGCCCGTGGCTTCGCTTCTCTTTGTGTCGTCGTTATGTGTTAAAGCCCAGCTGCCACAGCAGATATGACCCCTCTGAAGGGGCAGCATTGACTGGGTCGTGCCCCTCCCTCGCTCCCCCCTTTGGTGTTGGTCTTTGGTACCCCCCCCCCCCCCCACCTCTATAAACGAGGTCACGCTACAAGAGTGACCTTGATGGAGAACATTTTTTGCTTTACCCTTTCTGGCAATAACACAGGAGGTGTTAAGATGTTCAAACACCAAATAGACACACCTCTTGCAAGG
This sequence comes from Lampetra planeri, assembly GCF_965212315.1. Lineage (NCBI taxonomy): Eukaryota > Metazoa > Chordata > Hyperoartia > Petromyzontiformes > Petromyzontidae > Lampetra > Lampetra planeri. The sequence continues at coordinate 796,039 of NC_136136.1, forward strand.
CATCAAGTCTGCATTAATCACACACACTCGTGGTAAAACGTGCAAACACGCACGTGCTTTGATAATAATGTATGAAACTCATTGGCCTCCTTTATGGCCTTATCTGGTTTTAGACCAAAGGACGCCAATAGACGAACAGCACAAAAACAATGACAATATAAAATCATTGTGTATGTGACGTTGAACTTCTTCTCTCGCACCGCACATAGCCAACCGTGCTACTCGCAGGTGCGGGGGAAGGATGACAAACCAAACACAAAAAGCAGTTTGAAAGAAATGAGTGTTCAATCTAAACGATTTAAAAGTGCATATCTCCAACGGCATCCTTATATCGGAAGGAAGAGCATGCCAGACGGGCGCAGGAGCGTATCTGCAAGTGCGCAATGCGGCGACCGTCTTTGTTCGATGGCTTGCCATGCGGTGACCATCTTTGTCTGACGGTTCGCCAAAAGCCGCTGCAGCCTTGTGCACGTGGGCTTGACAGCGTCGGGTGAGCCTCGCTTGACGCTCGCCTCTTTCTGTCTGCCGCGTTCCAGTTGCGGGACGCCTCCTGGCTGCCGCAGGAGGCGCTGACGGCAGCGAGCTCCGTGGGGGGCACGGCGACGTGGAGCAACCTGCGCGAGGTCGGGGGTCGCTTCCGCCTGCCGTACGGCGACTACGTCGTCGTGCCGTGCACGTTCCAGCCGAATGAGGAGGCCGAGTTCATCCTCCGCATCTTCGCTCAGCGCGACGGCCTGCAATCCGAGTACGTCGAGGCAAACAAAGATTGCTCTACCACTGAGCAGTATGGATCTCTATCTGAAGCGACCTGGCCACAAATGATAGCTCAACGAAGCGGCTTGTCATGTGGAAATGTTTCGCAGCCAAATACTCTAAACGCAAGTTTTAAAATGTGGAGGGTAAAAACTGGAGGACCTAGAGAAAAATCCACGTGGCCACGGGGAGAACATGCAAACTCCACATTTACAGGCATTAAGGTTGGGGACTAACCCACGACCTCCTGTATACCAGACGATCCACCGTATAGCCTTGAACAGACTGTTGGGGAAAGTGCTGTTAGCGAGCATCTGTGAAGGCCGGTAAATCCTTAATATTAATGTGTCAATATCACTACTTATTATATTTTATCTGGGTGAAAAGTCAAACACTTTGTATTATTGTAATTAATGTAGATTCAGTTTCAATTGCAGTTAATCTTATTTAAATCACTTTGCTTTTACTCAACTGTGCACTGAACATTAAACACGAGTACTTTCTGATTACAAAAGTTAAATATTAATTTCCACCCTCTCGTGTTGTTTATTTATTTCATAATTCAGGGAAATGGGAAGAGAAAGCAACGCCACTGTCCAGGTAAGAATCTCACATTTTTTCTATTCTCGCCAGTTCCTTGGCCTCGTGGGCCCTTGACGTCGTTTGGGCCTCGTGGGCCCTCGGGGTCGTTGAGGTCGTTTGGGCCCTCGAGGCGTGACTGCTCATGAGATGCTGTGATTTCCTGTACTTGATCAGACTGGGTAGCTTTGCTTCTACTTATCTTCTTTCCAGGACTACCTTCTTCATTGCATGCTCATTGTGTAGAAATGTTAACAATTCTCCGGAAGGCTTTTCTTTTGAAGGCCTTGATTTGAGTATCATTACGATTGTTATTATTATTTTTAAGTTTACCTTTAAAGGGTTTTCTTTAAGTCTTTTACATGCATCTTTAATATTAACGTATCCATGTGATTAGCATGGTTGGTTATGTACAGTGCGAAGGAAGTTCTACATGCATACACGTGTGTCACTGCAACCTATACAAATTGACTTCAACATTTTTGTACTACAAATATGATTTACAATAAATGTTATACCACTGTTTATCAACCACGTCATACGCAAAGTACGTATTATTCCAGACATTAGAAAAAAGGCTCGTGGATTTTCACGGATTGCATACGAATGATGTTATCGGTCATGCCACGGGTTAAATGAATGCCCTCGAGAAATGCTTTTTGCTCTGAAAGTGATCACACACCGGGTTCGCATCGACACGTTTCTCGCCAAGTATTTTTCGGTGTAATGTAACCGGTGGCCCCGTTGCTCCCTCTGGTCACGCAGCCTCGCTCGGTCCCCAAGGCGCCGGAGCCCGTGGAGGACGCCACGCGGAGGTGGTGCCGAGACATCTTCCAGAAGTACACGGCCCCCAACGTGAGTCACGCATGGACACAAACAACAATGGCAGCAGCAGCAGCAGCCACCGTTCGCCACTAAGTGGCAGTGACGTCACCACGGCACCTGTGCCAGGCCAGGTGCACTCCGAGGCCACGTGAAGCGTCAAAGGCTCGCAGGCAGAAAGTCACGGGACAGACCCAGCGGGTGCCACGGGTTGACCGACTGAGACGACTGGCAGATGTGCCACCTGTGCCCTCTTCTGCCAACTTGCTGTGCTTTAGCCACCAGGCGCTCCACTCGTTGTTGTGAGCGTCGCTCCACTGCCCTCCGTTGTTGTTGGAGGGCGACCGCTTCCAACTGCCCGGTAGCGTCCTTCACGAGCCTCCTGCACAAACACACACATGCACGTACCACCTGTGTTTAGCAAACAGAAAAAAAATGTACAGTCAGAACCAGTATTTTATCAACTGTACTAATAATACTAATAATACACCACTTGTAATGATAAACGAAACGCTCCCCTCTTCTGGCACTATGAGATGATACCTCGTGGTTGTTTCCAACCTCAGAGGTGGCCACCATATGGTGCTCATTGTCTATTCTTTTTAAAGTAACTTGAAACCTCAGTCCCTGGTCTCATTAGGTGACTGCAGTGAGCCATCTTGCCATGGGGCTAGAAGACAGGTGAGGGACATGTTGCTGAATCTCTCCGCTGTTATATTTGTGTCCACGCAGAAAGGAATAATGGACCCCTTCGTCCTGCAGAATCTACTGACCAAGCTAGTTTCTACCCGTAAGTAAATATAGTTATCATCATGATTTACATCGTCACTATTATCATCATTGCCATCCGTGTAATAATGATTATTACCATAACCATTATTTTCATAACCATCATCACCATTACAGTCATCACTATCATTGTCATCACCATCATCACTATCAGTTTCATAATCACCATCATTATCATCATCATCATCAAATACAACTTATTATAAATACTACTACATTACCTTCAATATCTCAGTGTCCTCATCATCACCGTCATCTCGCCATTGGGAATTCATTCGCTGTCATAATGTCTATAAACAAAATCATTAACAGCCCTTTGTCAATCCACCCATTGGAGGTCGATTGACAATCCTTCACCGCACTTCTCAGTGCGGGTCATTACTCCGGATCGGTGCACATGATGTCAGCCCTGGCCTGGTTTCTAGAGCGGTGTGCTAACCACTGCCCCGCTGCTCCACCAGTTTCACGGCTCGCGAGGGCTGGCTGTGTTGTTTTAGAGGAGTTCTTTTCGTCCGGTTATTAATCCGTTAATGTGCTCATCGCCGTAGGAGCGGAGCTGGGAACGACATCCTTCAGCCTGGAGGGCAGCCGTCGCATCGTGGGACTCAAGGGCGTATCCTCTTTACGCGTTCGCCTTGTCTCTGTCTGTCTGCAATGTGGGGTCGCAGTAGCTCTCGTTAAGACGATCCAAATATGAACTCAACTGTTGTGCGAAGTTGTGTTGCTGTTCAGTTGGAAACATTTTTCAAAGGGTTATTCCCAAAAATTTGGAGACACAATTCAGAGCTGAAAGGACAATCTAGAAACACTTTTGCAAATGCACTTTACCCTGACAGCTCCCTGTCGGCTTCCATACTGCAAATTAAATTCTTGAGAAGACGAACACACATCATAGAGAGTTACACAATCCATGCGTATGTACGATTTGTCTTTGTTGTTTCCCATTTGTGCTGTCCAGTCTGGAACAAAAACTCTGAGTGGCCTCTCAGGAATCATTCGCAGAGAACAGGTCGTTGTGTGTTGCCGTTCTAGCACAAATTCCAAATGATAAAAATGAAACCAGCCACAGCGTGCCCTTGCATGCCCTTCCTCAAACGAACATCGGGCGGAATTCAACTCCTTTGCAGCCTCACCAGTCGGCGCCAACTTTACTGGTGTTGGCTGATTAACGATGATTACAGCTGATAATAATGATGATGATGATTACGACGATGGAGATTACAAGATAATAACAATGCCGGCGATTGTGATGGCAACAATATTAACGGTGACGGTGGCGACGGTGGCGGCCGTGGGCAGAATTTAGAACTCCGGGTCCCGTGCGTGGCACACTCTGTGACACGCTCGCGGGAAGGGTGAAACAATCAACAATGCGGATAGACAGCCTACTTGCTCCACTGCCGCCTACAGGCAGCGCCGCGTTGCTCCGCAGGGCGGTTGTTTCACACACACACAGCACTCACACAAACACAGCACTCACAGCACTCACACACACAGCACACACACAGCACTCACACACAGCACTCATACACAGCACACACACAGCACACACACACGGCACTCACACACAGCACTCACACACACACATACACGCAGCTGTCCCTGCCGCACTCCCTGGCTACCCTGCAGGTGTGCACCACCACTGTAGGTGTGCACCACCATTGCAGGTGTGCACCACCACCGCCGGAATCGGTTCATCTTGTGTTATTAGTTTCACCTTGACCCGCTGACCCTCGCCCCGCTCAGCACAATGGGCAGCTTGGGCTCCAGGAGTTCACCGCCTTCTGGACCAAGCTGAAGGACTGGACCGTAAGTCACTCGCCGTGCTCCCCACGGCACGCGCGTCGGCCTTGGCAGCATCGGTGACCGGTCGGTACGCGTACGGTTCATAATCGTGGTGATTGTGACGATCTTGATTTTATAAAGCGCCTTTCATGTCGAAATATCTCAAAGCGCTGGATGTAATAGTTTAGATAAAATCCAATCAAACTACAGTTAAATAATAGTACAACAATGGAAACTCTACTCACAATATTGATGCAATGAAGAATAAACCACGCTAGAAGCCAATAATAACAATGATCGCACTCGCAGCACATGTAACGTCCAATCACGACAAGTCGCAGAAAGCCAGTGATAAACAGTCGGTCTCCAAGCTGGATTTAAAGGTGCTAGGCACAGAGCTGCAACCCCTGATGTAGGGATGATATACAAGAGGTTATGGGTTAGATCCTGACGCCTGTATATTTGGAGTTGGCATGCGTCTCTCCCTGTGGTCATGTGGATTTTCTCCAGGTTCTTTGGTTTTTCCCTCCACATTTAAAAAACACGCGTTTAGAGTATTTGGCTGCTATAATTTCTACATGATAAGCCACTTCGTTGAGCTATCATTTGTGGCCAGGTCGCTTCTGAAAAAGAACTACTCAGTGGGCCTTGCCTGATAAAATAAAAAGTTTATTTTATTACAGTTTTTAGTTTAGTTTTTACCTCTATGATGGGTTTTAAGAATATCCCGCATGTTGTTATGCACCATGTCCGACGTTTCGCTTGGGAGCTTCTTCAGTTCCTCAAGGAGAGCCGTGAATGTTCGCTCGCAGATGTGGCGTTTTTTTTTATTGTCCGCCGTTTTCTTTGCTCCTGCGCACAGAACATCTTCGTGCAGTCATCCCAGGAGGTGCACGGCTCGCTGAGCCCCACGGAACTGAGCTCGGCCCTGCAAGCACTCGGTGAGCAACCGATGTGGTCGCAGTCTCACACGCCGAGTGCCATTTGTTACAAGTAGCTGCATAGTTGTTTTAATTGACGTCTTGCCTGGTTGTTTAGCTGTCGTGCTGCCTCGTTTATATAATTACATGCTGCCTGGTCGATCACTTGAGATGTTGCCTGGATGAGCCAGTTACCGTTCGCCAGGTTGTTTAGTCACCGTGTTGCCTGGCTGCTAAGCTGCCCTGTGTGGAGTCGACTCATCGCCCGGTTTGCCCGCTTGCGCGCGGTGCGGAGTGCAGGTCGTGCGCCCTCGTCCGAGTCGGTGCGCGCCATCACCGCACGCTACGCGGACGCACGCGGCCGCGTTGGCTTCGAGGAGTACGTGTGCTGCCTGTCCACCCTGACTGCTACTTCAGGTGAGCCTCACCCCACTCACTCACCGCTGACTCACTCGACACTCACTCACTCGATGCTCACGGTGTGTTTATAACATTTCCCGAATTTCATAATGTGCAACGCCTCTAAACCCTTGCCATGCAACACGCTCGCTGCCGTCGTATCAGCGCGTCCACACAGCCCCTGTACACGCTCCCCACCCAGCCCCTGTACACGCTGCCCACACAGCCCCTGTACACGCTGCCCACACAGCCCCTGTACACGCTGCCCACACAGCCCCTGTACACGCTGCCCACACAGCCCCTGTACACGCTCCCCACCCAGCCCCTGAACACGCTGCCCACCCAGCCCCCCACCCAGCCCCTGTACACGCTGCCCACACAGCCCCTGTACACGCTGCCCACACAGCCCCTGTACACGCTGCCCACACAGCCCCTGTACACGCTGCCCACGCAGCCCCTGTACACGCTCCCCACCCAGCCCCTGAACACGCTGCCCACCCAGCCCCCCACCCAGCCCCTGTACACGCTGCCCACACAGCCCCTGTACACGCTGCCCACCCAGCCCCTGTACATGCTGCCCACACAGCCCCTTTACACGCTGCCCACGCGCAGCAGAGCGAGTCGGCTCCACGGGTCTCGCGCCAGGCGAGCCGACCCTGACGCTCGCGGCGTCTTCGCTCTCCCCGCCGCAGATGCGTTCGGCGCCTTCTACTCGAGCGGCAAGGCGACGGCGAACGGCGTGCTGCTCTCCGAGACGGAGGTGAGACGCCGCTAATGACCCGCAACGCCTCGCTGGCCCGTCAAGGGGTGGAGACGCCGCCAGGTGACGCCGCTCATCGTCCTCACAGCAGCGGCGGCCACGGCGACTTTTGGCTGTTGGCTATCGAACAAGGGGGGGGGGGGGTCACTGCATCATCGCGCGCTTTCAGATGCACTTCTGCGGCCGTCTGGAACGCTCTTCCTTCCACTGGAACTATGCACTTCTAAATCATCCAGATTGAAAACTCATTTCTTAAAAACAGTTTTTTGTTGCTTAGTTTGTGATTAGCACGGTTGACTATGTATGGTGCAAACGAAGTTCAATATACATACGCAAGTGCTATGCACGCGCACAAAGGCAAATATCCCGAGTATAGCCTTTAACAGACTGTTAGGGCAAGTGCTGTTAGAGAGCACCTATGGAGGCCGGCACGGCCCACGAGGGGTTGGGTGGATAACCCCACGCCCGGCCGTCTTTGTCTCCCTAGTGACGATGTTTACACACTGAACCAGGTTCTCTTTATGAGTCTGAGTCGACCTCGGGGAGGCCCAGGACCGGTTCAGATATAATCGTCACCGGTGCCAGTGGGAATCGAACTCTGGTGGCCGGGTTCGTAGCGCAGCACGCTCACCGCTCCCCCACCGCTCCCCCAGTCCCTCGAGAGGCACAGAGATGGGGTTGGGATGGAGGGGAGCGAGAGGGAGATCGGGGCGTTTGTAGCAAGGCTCTGACATCGCCCTCTGCCGGCAGACTCCGCGCGTCTGTAAAACGGTCGCGCCTTCTGGATGTTTACAGGACTCGCCTCCGAAGCCGTATGCGGCTCTTCAGAGACCGCTTCGTGACGTCGTTCACTAAGGACCACCGTCTCGGATTCACATGGCATTGAGGCTCTTGACATTGAGTTTTGTTTTTTTACCAAACTCGAAAAACAAGTCTCCTTGTTGTGTTGGTTGCCGACCCCTGGCCATGCGCTCTAAGAATGTCGGGCTGTCTAGAGCTCCCTCTAGTGGAGGCAGTATCACCTCGTTTTTTTACTTTATTTTACCAGGTAAGGCCCACTGAGCTTTCAAGCTCTTTTGCAGAAGCGACCTGGCCACAAATGATAGCTCAACGAAGTGGCTTATCGCGTGGAAATGTATAGCAGCCAAATACTCTAAACGCGTGTTTCTGATTATGGATGGAAAAACCGGAGGACTCAGAGAAAATCCACACGACCACGGGGAGAGAGAGACGCAAACTCCAAATATACAGCAGCAGTATCAGGCGTCTGGGTCGGAATCGAACCCACGACCTCCTGTATAGCAGGCGAGGCAGTTAACATCTAGCCATCGTGATGATGATGAGAGAGACACGCAAACTCCAAATATACAGCAGCAGGCATCAGGGTCGGAATCGAACCCACGACCTCCTGTATAGCAGGCGAGGCAGTTAACATCTCCTAGCCACCGCGGCGTCCCAGCGGTACAAGCGAGGCTGCACCTCTTCACCTTTTTGCCATCCTCATAACATCAGTGGTATCACCATTGCGTAATACATCGCCAACTTTAGCGGGTGCCCTTCCACGCAGAGATTTCAGGACTTTCCGCCAACTTGGCTTTGACTTTCGCTGCTCGTGGCACAGAGGGAGGGGCTGAACATGGGCTGGGTGGGGGAATGGCTGTGCCTGTGCCCAACAAAAGCCTCTGAGCCACTGCATCCGCCACTAAGCCGGTTCGCAAAAGCCTCATTATTCACATCACACCCCTGGCCGCACAGCGGGGGGCCCTCCTTGCCAAAGATTCGCAGCCAGGACCACTCTCCCCACCCCCCCCCGGGCCGCCCTGCCAAGCTGCTGCTACTGCTGCTGCACGAGCACATTGCCACGCCACCTTTGTAAACGTGGACGGCTGAAAAAACTCCCCTTGGCTGTCATTTTTTTTAGAGCAAAGCTCCGCGCTCCAGCATCGTCGTGTCCGTGCAGCTCGCCGGTGACTTGGCTGCAACGTCCAACTGGTGACGTGGTGTGAGGGAGCATCGTAGCCCCCCCCCCCCCCGGGGTTATCGTGCAGGCGGCCCCGGCACTTGCCTTGACCTGCCAGGGGCTGGATTGGTGCCAATGCAGCCCCCCCCCACCGCAGCCGCCGATCCCCAAAGACAAAGATCCCCCGTGTAGCCTTACCAACACTGTTGGGGCAAGTGGTGTAAACGAGTAGCACTGAAAGCTCCGAGGAAGGCCGGCACGGTGGCACACGAGGGGGTGGGTGGTCAGGCCCACGCCCGGCCGCCTTTGTCTCCCCGGCGGCGAGTGTTTACACACCGCACCAGGTACAGTACTCATTTCAGGCTGAGTCGACTTAGGGGAGGCGCAGGACCGGTTCAGATAATCGTCACCGGTGTTGGCCGTGAGCAGGAATCGAACTCGGCTGGCCGGGTTTGTAGCGCGGCGTGGCGCTAACCGCGACTGCGCTACCGCTCCCACCCCGCCGGCTGGCCTGCCAGGGACGTGCCGCGATGAGATCAGCACTTGGCGTGCACGGAGTGAGTCGGATGGCAGTAGCGCCCGACCCTGAGGGATGGTGACGACTTGGGGACGCCGTTCTCAAAGCCCGTCCTGAAACGATGATATGTTAAGACCCCCCAAGCTTGGGATACCCTCCTGAGCCGCTGGCGTGAATGCATGGGAATTGTTGAGCTGGAAACACGCAGGTAACCTTGGCGGAGCTTGAATGAGCGTGTTTTTAGCGGTGGGCAAAAGGGGCCCTGTTAATGTGGCAGGATTAGTCCCACGGTGATGATGATGATGATGTCATCACATTCCAGTGCTATTCTGTTCTTGCCAATGCAGCAGTGTTCACGAGTTGCTCAGTGGCAGGTCTGCGTGCCGCGACGAGAGGGCTTCAGCAGAGTTTGTGTTTCTGATGTTCTTCCTTTGAAGGAGTGCAGGCTACAGCGATGTCACTACGTGGCCTGTAGTTTGGATCGCATGGCCACAATCGCACTACCCCGTGGCTTGTCTTTAATGCATCTCAATGTGTCTCAATGTATCTCCATGGGTTGACTTTATGGTAAACCCACAATCGCACCATTCACGAAGGGGATGTGCACGCATCGGCCTGTTGATGTCCTCATGCGGTTGATGGCTCCACCGGTGTTTTCGAGGAGGAGTGTCAAAGACAGGAGGTGCGGTGGTGTTCGGGATCTCGAATGACATCTTTATTCTGGATGTCCGCTCTGTTCACCAGAGTTCTTCCAGATCCTGCCTCGCATGGCACCGTGCTCTGCCGACTTTAGAGTAAGACACATTTTTAACGCAATGCCTCCTTCTGATACATTTTTGTTTGTTTATTTCACAGCTTCTAAGGCTGATGCTGTGCTGCTAAGAAGAGGCGCTGACGTGTGGGGAAGACGCGCGGAGAATCCGGGGTTCTGTGGGTCGGTGGGAAGATGTGGGTTTTTTTTATTAACGAGATGGTGAGGATAATGTGAACGCAGGCGCGAATCACTCGCGTTGAAACACGCATACTCAGATCGCTACTGCTGCGCTAGCTGGTCAATTTAAAACTTCAGGAATATTTTTTTTACGTGAATTATATATTTATTGCTCACGCCTTGCACCGATTGTGCGTGATCATCACAATAGGGCACCTGCGTGTTTAGATTTTTAAAGTAAAACTGGATTGTTTCTGATCACGGCATGATCTAAACAAAGTTAACTTATTTTCTTAAATTCACATCAACTGGTGGTGTCATTATTTATAATTTTTACTCTTATGTATTTTATATTTGCAATATATTTATAAATGTTCGAGATTCATGTTGGAGGTTGCATGCAATCGCAAGTTGGATCCAGAACGTGGTTTTGTGATTAAACGTTACTACTTTTAAACACTTTCCTGTATGAATGTAAATAAACTAAGGAATCGACATTTTTGTGTTGAGGTTCTTCTTCTTCCCGCACGCCTCTGATAGACTGAGATGGCTGCAGGGGGCACCACGCAAAGCAGACGACGATTTCCCGTGTGGCCTCAATGAGAAGGCTGGCACTGTGGCACACGAGGGGGTGGGTCACCTGCACCATGCTCGGCGGCCTTTGTCTCTCGAGTCGCGATGTTTACACCAGGTATTCATTTGAGACTGAGTTGACCTAGGTGAGGTCCAGGAACGGTTCAAATAATCGTCACTAATGTTGGCCGCGAGTTGGAATCGAACTCGGGACGTCGGGTTAACGTTAGCGCAAAGATCCCCCCGTATAGCCTTAACATACTTTTGGGGCAAGGGCTTGTTGAAGGCCGCCTCGGCACGAGTTGACACACGCGCACACAAACACTGCAACGTCGTCATCAGCAGCAGCCCTGTTCAATCTACTGCTGAATGGAGGCCTCACCGAGCCGCATGCACACGGCCAATAATCCCTGCACGGAAGAGCACGTGCATACCGGGCCGGGTTCACTGCGTTCCAGAGCCTCGCATTGACCCCCCCCCCCCCCAATAAAAAGAGGAACTTCTCTAGAATGGTCGAAACGAGTTACTTTAGCACGCTGGAGTGCCATTGGGGGTCATTGTAGCCATAGCGCCGCTCTGGGTAATGCTACCAGTCATGTGCAGAATGTGAACATCAGTTTTGTTCGGTTTAACTTTATTTCAAACTATACGAATCGAATATCATAACAAAACAGACCTGAAATAACCTAGATTAATCAATAGATAACTGCACGTTTGACATTGGGGATGGGTGCTCGTTACAAACATATCTATATAACGTATAAATGGAAGGGAGTTTGAATATACACAGTGGGCCCTCACCCCCCCCCCCCCCCAAAAAAAAACAACTTCAACAGCGCCAGCCCCCCACCCACCGCTCGGTCAAACGTAATCCAGCCACTGCCTGCACGCAGCGGATGGGGGCCGTCACTTGGTTTGGCCACGGCTTTGCAAAGCACTTGAAGCCAACCCAACCCTGACACTCTCTGCTGGCAGCAGCAATGTGTGCAGGGGCGAGCTTCGTGTCGAGCTCTGCTCGCCTCGACGAGAGGGCTTCGCGAGAGAGAGAGTTGGTGTCGTTTTGCCATTCCTCTGCGGCTCGGTTGAAGGGGCAGACGACAGTGGTTTGTGTGCCGTGGCCACAGTCGCACTGCTGTTTTGCGCCGCCCGGACATGACAATGTGGGGAGCCGTTCCCGACCAATGGTTTTGGACCCGAGGAATTCACCCCCCCCCTCCTCTCTCTCTCTCACCACATCCCCAACTGGGGCGGGAGGACTTCACTAGAGGCGGGGTTTTGGGTGGGTGGCACACGTGGCCAGAACGCTGCGACTGCTGCCTCCACCACCACCACCAACCACACCACAACCACGTGGCGAGAACGCTGTGACGGCTGCCACCACCACCACCACAACCACCAACCACGTGGCCAGAACGCTGTGACGGCTGCCTCCACCACCACCACCACAACCACCAACCACGTGGCCAGAACGCTGTGACGGCTGCCTCCACCACCACCAACCACGCCACAACCACGAGACGTTTTACTCACAACTTTGTGCTGTGTCAAGGTGGGTGGGTTTTTGTTGAGCCAGGGTTTTGACAGAGAGCTTCCACTACAAGTGTGGATGGGCTTTTGTTTTGTTTCTCTTTGCCTTTAAAAGATAAAAGTATTCTGTTAACTCTTGTATGGCACTGATGGCCGGATGCTTTTCTTGCTTACCTAAAAAAGTTGACTATGGTAAGGTTGTGTTTTTTTGTTTGCATTGTGTTTGTTTTAACATTATTATCAGCAGCTGCAGTAGCATTATCTGTTCACCGCTGAATGAGTGAATGCATATTGGCCTCATAACAGTTTGTTGATGTTTGTGTGTGTGTATTGGAATGCACGATGATGTGGGTCATCCTTTAATTACTCAGGGGAGTGCCCGATGTAACAACATGACCTATTTTGCCAGCGCGACCTGAATAACAGTGGTAATTATGAACAGTGACTTGTTCACGTTCAGTGACTTATTTAGTTACAAATAATTCACAAGTACTTCTCAAAATGTGCTATTTCATTGTAGGCGTGCGTCTTGGTCGCACAATGGCCCCACGTGCACACACCAGAAACGCGACGGCGCCTTTGATGGCCAACGCTGAGCCAACTTGGCGAGAGGGACACTCCGTGGCGGGGATCATCATCATCCCACCGTGGAGACGTCTAGGGCGGCCAAGTGGCGAGCGCGCTGATCACAAGGACGTTCGACTGTCCACACGAGAGACGGCGTCGTTTTTTCGATTTAAAGCTTTCGTGACTGCAGGGATTCATCTTCTTGGTTCTTTCGGTAAAGTCACGTAGAAGGGAAATAATAAAATAATAAAAATAAAATAAAACATAATAAAATAATTCTCACGACGTCTGAATCCATTCAGACTCTGTCTTCTCGACAGACCTGTTCTCCACCTGAGGACGACTGATTGCGTTGTGGCCGAAACGTGAGAATAATTTTATTATGTTTTCTTTTTATTATTTTATTATTTCCATTCTACGTGACTTTACCAAAATAACCAAGAAGAAGACGGCGTCGTGTTGAAGCAATCACGGGGGGAACACGGGCACGGCGTGGAGCGTGAATCTGTCCACGTGCCACTCACAAGTGAAAGGACGAGCGGAGTTGTCTGTGTTAATCATTGGTAGAAGCAGCTATGATCCAGCCCTGTAAGCTAATAATTCTCGTCTGGTAAACACATTCATTATGCATTCTTACTACGGCAATATCTCTGCGACCAAACTTCCCCAAGGCAATGTTTGGAGCACGCTTCGCAGCAGTGAGACATTTGTGAATGTCATACATGAATGACTCTGGTACGGCACTTTTCCCCATGACTTATTTAATCAGAGGATCTCACCATTGGCCCCTTTCATGTTTTTATTCGCACTGTACAGTATTCAATTCCCGAGTAAGATGACTGTGAGAAAAAAAAACTAACTCGACAATTGAAGTTGTTTCCCGTTTAATGTTTCCAATTCATTTGAATGGCTTGGCAATTACAGTACGTGACGTAGTCGTTTTGGTAATAGTTTGATTTGATAATGATGATGCCATGGTAGCGTGCCTTGTGTAACTGCCAGCGTGTGCGTCATGAGCATGGTGGGTTGTAATGATGGGACGTGACTGGCTTTATGCGTTGAGTGACCTACAGCTGAAGAACGTTTAAGTCGCCTTTACGTTCATGCTGGGAGAATATCAGCACACAAACGCGGTGCACTGAAACGCGTGAACACACCGACACAAAGTCATGGCGACGTAATATCGCAATCGCTGTCGTATCGCGAAACCCGATCACATCCTGAAAATCACGGCAAGCCTCTCGTGCCCCCATCATCAACAGCAGCAGCCACTTGCCGCCACTCGCATCACGAGTGTGCACACAAGTGCTGTTACTGCTGCTGCTGCCTATGCACACAGAATGATTATGGGCGTCAGTGGGAGGTGAGATCACATTTTGGCTCCATAATATAGGTGTTTGTGTTGGGTGAGATCGCGTAAATATAAATGCGTCGTAAAAACCCGACACAGCCAATTAGTACGGGTTGTCATGTAAACAGAACGTGCCAATTCGTTACGAGTACAGCGCGCCGTTTGTGTGCTGGAGAGCAAATCCACAGCATTTACTTCCTGGCTGTCAGAGCCGTGAGTTCGAGAGCTATTGTTTAAAGCCACCGAACGAGACAGATGACAGATGGGAGAGATGAGAGAAAAGACGTCTGTCCTCCGGCCCACACACTTTCCCCGATAGAGCGACCGCTTTGGGGGTCTTCTGTATTTGTGTGTTGCCCGTCCAGTGGCGCGGCGACTGATTGTCAAAGTTGACTCGCGGGGCATTCGTGCCCAGCTCGCTGCTTGCTGAGCACTCACGTTGGGGATTTAAACCTCCAGCGAAGAAGACGAAGACTGCATCGTTTGATGATGCCATCGTGTCACGCTGACGCAAATGCATAATTACGCAGCGCTGCTGCTACTGCTGACAAAGCAAGTCATTCGACTCCTGTACGTACAATCTATTCGTTAAAATAAAATAAAAACCCGTAAATTATTGCAAACAATGCAAGCTCATATAGTACATACATCGCAACGTCACCAGCAATTTTCTATCCACTGCTGGATGAAGTCCCACCCCCACTCTCAGTTCTAGGATGGCAGAATCCGTCGCCTGCACACGAGCCGATCTAATCGCTCCATCTCTCTCTTGCACGTCCTCGCGGGGTGGAATTCTCCCCTTTGGCTGCCGTGTCCACCGGTCTGCTCCATCATCCATTCTAGGCACGCGTCCCGAGCGAGTCCACTTCACGCGGTTTAAACAAAACTCGTGCAAGCAGCGCGCTGGGCCCTCTTTGTCTCGAGTCGTCAATGTGAGCGCGCTGGGCCCAGCTTGGCAGGCGGCGGCGGCAGCGGGCAGGGGACAGACGACGGTGTCGGCGCAGCTGGAGCAGGACGCGGCTAAGACCAGAGGCACACGGCGGACTCCCACGCGCACTCGCTGGTGGATTGCGCACGGTGCACAGAGGCTGTCTGCTTCCTGCGGGGTGCCGTGTGGGTGTGTGTTGGGGGGGGTGACAGTCGCTGTTCTAGGGCCTGGCACGCTCTCGTTTCGCTGCGGTGATGGGGGCATTCCCGTCGTGCCCAGATTCGACTGCTTTGGTGGCGGCGCGTTCGCGTCCCTGGCTGCGGGGTTCTGAAAGCGCCGCCTCTGCCGCCGCCTCCTCTGCGCTTGTGCCGGGAGGGAGGCACGCGGTGCAGTCTTAAGGACACGTGTTGCGGCGTCGTCAATGCTCCACTGCCCCGCTGATTCACTCCACTCGGACAGACGCGTGTTCTCAGTCACACTGCTGACAGCCAATGAATGTATCAGCCAAATGAGCTGACGTGGTTTTTTTTATCACAATGACTTCAGTTATATATTTGTTTTCTCTTTGGCTGCATATTCAGAACGTGTCACTGCAGAGCATGGTATTGTAAAACATCGAGAGAGAAGCGGTCATTATTTATTTTAGGAATTATACCCAATGAGCACACTCGATTACTGTGGTACATTACATGGCATCGCATCGCGGCAGCACGCACAGTGCTGGAGAGCAGTGCATTGTCTCGTGCCAATTGGAGCAATGCAACAACAGCGGCACTGCTGTGTATCGCATATACACACAAATAGGGGAATTAGCACACTGCCGTGCTGCAAGGTAAGTGCAGTAAATATGACTTCTGTCGTCAAGAGAGTATTGTATGGTATGTGCAGCGTGGATGGGCTATTGAGACCGCCTTTGACGTGGTATGGACCCCGTCGGAAACCACGACAAAGTACACTCAAGTTTCACCACTGATGTCCTCTCTTGGCAGCAGCTTGGGGAGACATTCATACAGCAGTGGACTGATCATGGCTGCTGACTATAATGATGATGATCCTGTTGCTTATAACGGATGTTTTAATGTGTTTACCTAGGCGTGAGAGTCGCTTGATTTTTAATATCAGGAGTATGATGATGACGACCACGCATTGCAGAACACCTGCAGCAACTTTAGGCGCGTCTTCTCTTCACGTACTTATCAGTGCCATCAGCAGTGGCCTCAGACCACATCAATATTGTGGCTGAGTAATCTCAAGACTCAAACTCATGGCACATCCTTGAAATCCTGAACATTGGTATTTTCCCACTTTTTATTAGAAAATACGTAGAATGTTTTTATTTTTCCATAAAGAAGGGCCATACTTAAAAGCTTGAAACGTCTTGATGCTTCCCTCTGTCTCAGGGAGTTTATAGATCCATGGCTGACCACTCCGACTAACTCTGTGGTGCAGTGGTCGTGTGCCCGATGTGGCTTGTCGTGCTGCATGGCGGCAGGCTACTCTGGTCGCAGAACTTGCCGCGTGTGGCGTTCACACTTTGTCTGCCAGGCGACAAGGCACTGGATGGTGGGTGGGGTGGCCAACCACCCCGGCCAGTGTCTCGCCGACTCCTGCGTGTGTCAGGGTCCCCCAGTGAGTCCTGACGTCGCCTGACCTGTGCGCAGCACGGTGACCCCTCTGTGTGTGTGTGCTCCTAAAATTAAAAGGGGCGTTGGCTACCCCCACGCTCTTCCGTTGCCAGTCCACGCACCTGGGATGGCTTTGCTACTGAATCATTCAAATTCGAAACCTCGCTCAAAATTCACTTCTCGCACTACATGTATTACTTCTTGAAGCAACGGACTGATGACTCTTCGTTTAATATATATTTTTGTCGTTTGTTCATCGCCCTTGTGAATGGATCGCCACGTTACAGCGCTGTGGAACTTGTCGTGATGATTATTGAGAATGGAATGCTGTTGAAAGGCATGATGCACACAGAAATTTATTTTAGATTGTTGTACCAGATCGTAGTCAATGTGCAAACTCTGCAGGGATTATTTTCACCTTCGATATTTTCCAGACCACTTTTAGGCCGACTTTGAGTGGAGCTTGTCGGTATAAGGCACTACGGTTGGAACGCAAGGTACACCCTACACTTCTACGAAAGGTTTATAAAAAACAAGTATCATGAGTCTTGAGACTCTGTGAGGTTTTCTAGGGTAGTTGATATGAGTTGAGGACACGTGCGATGAAGAATGTCAAACCGCAAGAAATTGGGTTGTTTAAACCACAACTATGTGTGGTCTTAGTCAACAGCTTTTAATAATTAAAAAAAGGCACCGATCTAGCTTGCAGTTGCCTAACAGGTTATGATGTGCAGTACAATAACATGCAACTACAGTTAGGATACTTAACATTCCGAGAGCACGTCAAAGGCTAGGAGAGCTGATCTTGAAGTGTTTACTGTAACTATGCTGCAGTGGTATGCATGTGCACACAAAAACAATGTGTGCAGAAGTTTACACGCGGCGAAAAGCGGATTATGCATTGCACTACAACGCTGGTCACGTGGGTTCAATGGCCAGCCATGCTGCCCGCAGTCATGTTGGCTGTTGGAGTCTGAATCCGAGCTGAGGATTAATTATGGTGATATGCTTCTGGTTTTCAAGTTTAGATATTTAAGGACAATTTCGTATGTTCAAATCATTTGGATAACCTCGGTTATACGGGTTGCGTGTTTATAAATGTACGTGCTTACTTGACTGGTACCAGCAGTGTCAGATTGGCATCTCCGCAGGTGGTCTGTGAAGGACGCTGCTAGGGATTTGAAGGCAATCGCCCTCCAGTAACAATGGAGGGCAGAGGAGCGACGCTCACAACAACGAGCGGAGCGGCTAAAGTGCATAAAGTTAGCAGAGTTTGGAGCACAGGTGGTGCATCTTCCAGTCATCTCAGTCAAACCGTGGCCCCTGGATCTGTTTTGTGACCTCCTGCCAGCGGTCCTTCGACGCTTCACGTGGCCTAAAAGTGCACCTAGTATGGCACAATTGCCGTGGAGACGTCACCGACACTTAGTGGCGAATGGCGGTTGTTGTTGTTCTTGTGGAATAGTATAAGGGGGGTCTTCGTGCCAATAAAAATGTCAGCCGACGTCATGTAACACGTGTTTTGGTGGGAATAGCATTGGCGTGGTGTCATGGAAGCGGTCACTTCAAGTGATGAACAATTTTCGGATTCATGTAATCTAAAAACCTTTTGGATAATCATAAATTTCGTATCTATGCCAGATTTTCAGTTATTTCGATTAACTAAAAAAAAATCACAAACACCTCGCTACTCCCGATTGATCTTTGTCATCTCAAGTCGTCTACCGAGAGGGCAGGTCCATGGCTCAAGCTCCCTCCACCCCCTGCGTTACCACTCAGCACCTTCACTTTGCTACGCCACTCTCCGTACCGCAGTGCTTGAGCCACAAATTTGAAACGATCACCGACAATATTGCCCCCTTGTACCATTAAGGTCTATGACCTTGAGAGGTAGGCCTGTTTCTTTGATGATGTCCACAGTAATTCCGTAGAGTTGCCCATCGCTCTCACAAGGTCTTAATTCAAATAAGCATTTAGAAGTAATGAAAATAACGTAAATAATTTTATTGTTACAGCAAGATTACATACAGAGAGCAGCAAACATAACAATGAGAAGTCAGGCAATAAGATACGGCTTTGAGCAAGCCTACTCATCAGCACTATAAAACAACTTTTCTGAAACCTCAATTGCAGAATATTATTGAAAGCATATTGGGAGAAAAGCGTAGCTATAGAGAGATGAATACAGCAGAGCGGGAGTTATTTTAGAAAGTGAATTGAAAAGCAACACACCAACGTTCCTAAAGTACAACGTTTTCAATCGGCTAATATAACATTCGACAACATATGGATTGGAAACGTGGAAATTCACAAAGTAAATGTAATAAAAACTGAAATGTTCACAGAGAAATGCAGAGAGGTGCATGCTTGTAATTAAACTGAGAGACAGAAGGAGGAGCCTACGGATAAGACAACACGTGCAGTCAGAGACATCTTGACAGGCAGGACACTTCGCTTGAAGGGGTGCAGACCGATGGTCGAGACTAGTGACGGAATGACAGCCAAAGGGAGGCACACACCTGAGAGGACCTCCATCGTGGAGATGCAGCGATCAGATCACCTCGTGTGCAAGTGGCTCTCTGGACCACTCCGACTAACTCTGTGGTGCAGTGGTCGCGTGCCCCGATGCGACTCGTCGTGCTGCATGGCGGCAGGCTACTCTGGTCGCAGAACTTGCCGCGTGTGGCGTTCACACCTTGTCTGCCAGGCAACAAGGCACTGGGTGGTGGGTGGGGTGGCCAACCACCCGGCCAGTGTCTCGCCGACTCCTGCGTGTGTCAGGGTCCCCCAGTGGGTCCTGACGTCGCCTGGCCTGTGCGCAGCACGGTGACCCCTCTGTGTGTGTGCCCCTAACACAACAAAGGGTTTGGCTACCGCGTTTTTTTCATTGCCAGCCAACGTGGCTGGAATAGTCATGCTCCCGCTTGCCGTAGACACTGAGTCATTGGCCAAATTGTAATTGGAAACCTCACTCAAAACTCACTTTTCACACTTCATATATTTCTTCTCACTATTTCAACAGACTCGTGATTGTTGTTGAATGTTTTTTTTTGTCGTTTGTTCAGTGCGCTTGTGAATGGCTCACCATGTTACATCGCTGTAGAACTTATCGTTATGATTATTGAGAATTGAATGATGCTGAAAGGTGTTATTCCAATTGGTAACTGTTAATGATTTGAGTGCTTTGTTGTCGAGGATATCATTGAATGATGACGGTAACCTACGGATACCAAATTCGTTTGATATTGTCGCACACAACGGAATGATTAAACACACTGGTAAAGCACACACGGGAACAGCACTTTGATGCGAGCAGTATTTATTTTGATTCAAAACCAGAATACCAGTCTTTAGTATGCAACCGGTGTTCGGGATACATTATCATACTGTTACGAAGGTATTGGTATGAATCAAACAGCAAATAAATCAGGCAACGCTCTGTATGTGAAAGTGATCAACATACAAAAACTAATACCAAAAGTAGACTCAACATCAATACAGACTTGGTACCACAGACCCGAAGTAGCTGTGGTGCGTATTGATGGATGGACTTGAAGCCCAGTCTGGTGGTGTCCTTCGTCAAAGTCGACGAGCAGGCGGCTTCTCCTGCCTGCTGGGGTCGTTGTGCGCTATGACTGCTCCGGTGCAGTGCGGCTCCACGTTCATGGCGCAATACCGCAGCGACACAGCCAGCAGCTGGCAGCAGCAGCATCAGCAGCTGGCATCAGCAGCTAGCAGCAGCAGCTCGCAGTATCAGCTGGTATCATCAGCTGGCAGAATCAGCTGGCAGCAACAGCTGGTAGCAGCAGCTGGCATCATCAGCAGCTGTTTCAATCGGTGCTGAACTCCGACGAAGTGTGGACACGTGATCTCCTCGTGGATGTAGACAGCACAGTACTCTCTCCCCGTCAGGTGACAGCTGGACACACACATTCACCGTGATGATAGCCCACTGATTTGTCGTTGTAAAGTCACTGTTTAGCTCGTGTTGGTGACGACAAAGAACTCGATTTCCACAGTCCAGTTCAGTCAGTGTTCTCTCTCTCTGTTGCGGATCTCCTCCTTGGGTCGTGCTTATCTCCACGTATTCACCAACGACTTCTTCATGCGTTCACTCTGCAACAACGGGACATCTTCAGATCCATCTCACAAACGGCTCCACTGCTGTATCGTTTCACCTCCTCGACTCCTGAAAGCTCCTCTATGGCTCCTTGCTCTTCATTACAGCTGTGTGACAGCTCCCCTCTTCTGCTTCTCCACTGCCTTCCGCTATTCGTGCCTTGTCTTGACGGCGTAGGGACGCGTCTCGTGATGGAGCGGCTCTCCAATGGCACGAGATATTCCCCTCGGCTCCCTGGACCACGCAGAGACGCAGCCACTGCTGGTCTGCCCACAGTTCAGCGGTGGCATGCGTGGATATTCTAACATCGTGATTTGACCAATGTGTACATATTGATGACTTCCGTTCTCATCTGATCTTACCCATGGCAAAGCAGTGCTATCTCGCTCTTGCGAGGCAATGGAGGAGACCTTGCAAGTGTTTATTGGACCTCCACAGCTTGGCCATCAATGTTATCCTCCAGTGTTTGGCCTCGTGCTCCGTGCCTGGTAAGGCGCACAGCTGATGGCGATAACGAGCAGCTGCAGGAGGGGATGTCTCGGGCACGTTGTGAGTCAACCTCAAGGCCTTCTATCAGGGTCCTCATTGTCACAGAGCTCTCAAGTCAAGTTCGACTCCTGTCTGTGCTGCCAAGTTTATTTCAATTAAAAACACTTATATAACAAACACAACGTTATGCAAGCACAGCAACTCACGCATTATTCTACTCAATTTGTTCAATCGTATACCCACAACAATGATGAAGATATATGGAGCATTGATTAAATACGGGCAAACTCTGGAGCGTTGCTGACATGGCAGTGTCTCATCAGCACTCGGGCCTTCCAGTAGACACGCAGCATTGGCCGCCCACAAGTTCCAAGTTGACCGAGTTATTTGAACCAATGCTCGTGAGGTGCCACGTATAGATAAGAGACCTCACTTGAAGATGCGGGCCCGACTTTGAAGCAGCAATATCCCAGCAGCGGGACGAGTGTCAGGGGAGCCTTGGACCCCTCCAGCCCATCCCTGGTGGCCAAAGCTTCCATTTGGGGCCCCCTTGAAAACCACCATGAGGTTTGTTTTCAACAACAGTGTCAAGGAACGACAACATGTATGCACTCGTGTGATCGGGCAAGAGGGGGGGGCGCGACACATATAGCCCAGGTGCCACCGTGAGAGACAAACCGACACATATGAGGGCCCCACCTGACCGGTGATGTAGCTACGCCAAATTAAAACGCACAACAGAAAAAAAAACATCGTTGGCGTCGTTGTGGAGAATACTCGTAACAAACGAGACGAGCTACATCACCTCCATTTATACCCGTCTCTCCGTATAAAACTAAAATGTGCACAATCAATCGGCTTCACACGGCCTTCTTCTGGAAGTGCACAATATCAGCAGCGTTAATGAACAACTAAAACATCTGCAGAAATTCAAGAAAACCGACGGAAGCTTTAGATTTACCTGAGACTCCAAACACAAAGAATCCCTAATAAATGTGGCTGCTTGCCACCTGATGAAGCTGGTTATAATTACTGGTGCAACGTCGAACTCAGATTGTAAATGTTGTGGCTTTGCTGTCCGACACACCGGTTAGTGCTGTACTAGTGACGAATTGCCACGTTCTGTTTACGTGACAAACCTTACTAATTGGCTGTGTCGGGTGGTGGCGAGTTTAACGACACATTTATATTTATGCGATTTAACCCAAAAAAACAATATTGTGGATGATATTGGTCGTGAAAGCCTACTGCGTATTGAACTGACAAAGAACCCCCCCCCCCCTATAGCCTCTAACAGAAAATTGGGGCCAGTTCTATTAGCGAAGGCCGGCACGGCACACGAGGGGGGTTGAGTGGCCAGCACCACGCCCGGCCGCCTTTGTCTCCCCAGTGGCGATGTTTACTACACACCGCACCAGGTACTCATTTGAGACCAAGGGGAAGCCCTGTACCGGTTCAGATATTCGTCACTCGTGTTGGCCGTGAGCGGGAATCGAACTTGGGTGCCCAGCGCTGCGCGTTAACCGCTGCGCCACCGCTCCCCCCCCCCACCACACCACCCACACAGGAACACACCCCGCACCCCTCCCCCCACCCACCCCACACACCCTCCACACACCCCATCCCACACACCCTCCACACACCCCCACACACCCCACACACCCCACACACCCTGCCGCACCCCCCCCACACACCCCTCCCCCCACCCACCCCACACACCCCATCCCACACACACCCCGTCCCACACACCCCGCCCCACCGCACTCCCCCCACACACTCCACCCACCCCACACCCCCCCACACCCCACCCCACCCACACCACCAACCCACACACCCCACACACCCCCCACGAACCCCATCCCACACACCCTCCACACCCCGACACCCCGCCCCACGCCCCGCCCCACCAACCACCCCCCCCCACCAACCACCCCCCCCCACCCCACACGTAGCCGGCGCTCGTCACACGCGCTGAGCGCCGAGCTCCAAACTCACCTGGGCAGAGTCACCTGAGCCGAGCCGACGCCTGTTGTGTGGTGAGCATGCGTGCGTGGTGTAGTGTGTGTGTAGTGTTGGTGAGTGTGTGTGTAGTGTTGTTGGTGAGTGTGTAGTGTTGTTGGTGAGTGTGTGTGTAGTGTTGGTGAATGTGTGTGTGTAGTGTTGGTGAATGTGTGTGTGTGTAGTGTTGGTGAGTGTGTGTGTGTAGTGTTGGTGAATGTGTGTGTGTAGTGTTGGTGAGTGTGTGTGTGTAGTGTTGGTGAATGTGTGTGTGTAGTGTTGGTGAGTGTGTGTGTGTAGTGTTGGTGAATGTGTGTGTGTAGTGTTGGTGAGTGTGTGTGTGTAGTGTTGGTGAGTGTGTGTGTGTAGTGTTGGTGAATGTGTGTGTGTAGTGTTGGTGAATGTGTGTGTGTAGTGTTGGTGAGTGTGTGTGTGTAGTGTTGGTGAGCGTGTGTGTAGTGTTGGTGAGTGTGGGTGTGTTGTGTTGGTGTGTGTGTAGTGTTGGTGAGTGTGTGTGTAGTGTTGGTGAGTGTGAGTGTGTAGTGTTGGTGTGTGTGTAGTGTTGGTGTGTGTGTGTAGTGTTGGTGAATGTGTGTGTGTAGTGTTGGTGAATGTGTGTGTGTGTAGTGTTGGTGAGTGTGTGTGTGTAGTGTTGGTGAATGTGTGTGTGTAGTGTTGGTGAGTGTGTGTGTGTAGTGTTGGTGAATGTGTGTGTGTAGTGTTGGTGAGTGTGTGTGTGTAGTGTTGGTGAATGTGTGTGTGTAGTGTTGGTGAGTGTGTGTGTGTAGTGTTGGTGAGTGTGTGTGTGTAGTGTTGGTGAATGTGTGTGTGTAGTGTTGGTGAATGTGTGTGTGTAGTGTTGGTGAGTGTGTGTGTGTAGTGTTGGTGAGCGTGTGTGTAGTGTTGGTGAGTGTGGGTGTGTTGTGTTGGTGTGTGTGTAGTGTTGGTGAGTGTGTGTGTAGTGTTGGTGAGTGTGAGTGTGTAGTGTTGGTGTGTGTGTAGTGTTGGTGTGTGTGTGTAGTGTTGGTGAATGTGTGTGTGTAGTGTTGGTGAATGTGTGTGTGTAGTGTTGGTGAGTGTATGTGTAGTGTTGGTGAGTGTGTAGTGTTGGTGAGTGTGTAGTGTTGGTGTGTGTGTGTAATGAAGACCACGTGTGCTTTGGTGGTTCTCTGATGTGATCTCGAAGTCTGCCCACGGTGGTGGTGGTGTGAGCTCGACTCGGTGTGCAGTGAGCATCGCCACTGGGGAGACAAAGGCGGTCGGGCGTGGTGCATGCCCCCCCCCTCGTGTGCCGTGCCAGCCCCCATAGCTGCAGCACTTGCCCCGACACTCTTTCAAAGGCTGCACGGGGGGTCTTTGGTGTGGTGAGCTGCGTGTTGTTGTTCTAGAGGGGGGGGGGGTGTTGATGTATGGTGAGTCGTGTTGTTGTTGTTGTGCTAGAGGGGGTGTTTGTTGATGTGTGGTGAGTCGTGTTGTTGTTGTTCTAAGGGGGGGGGGGGTGTTGATGTGTGGTGAGTCGTGTTGTTGTTGTTCTAGAGGGGGTGGTGTTGATGTGTGGTGAGTCGTGTTGTTGTTCTAGAGGGGGTGGTGTTGATGTGTGGTGAGACGTGTTGTTGTTGTTCTAGAGGGGGGGGGTGTTGATGTATGGTGAGTCGTGTTGTTGTTCTAGAGGGGGTGGTGTTGATGTGTGGTGAGACGTGTTGTTGTTCTAGAGGAGGTGGTGTTGATGTGTGGTGAGCCGTGTTGTTGTTGTTGTTCTAGAAGGGGTGGTGTTGATGTGTGGTGAGACGTGTTGTTGTTGTTCTAGAGGGGGGGGGGGTGTTGATGTGTGGTGAGTCGTGTTGTTGTTCTAGGGGGGGTGGTGTTGATGTGTGGTGAGTCGTGTTGTTGTTCTAGGGGGGGGGGAGGTGTTGATGTGTGGTCACCTGTAGGGCCACGTTGCCTGCTGGTGTGTTGTGTACAGTGTCTTTGTGTTGTGTACAGTGTGTTGTGTACAGTGCCTGTGTGTTGTGTACAGTGTGTTGTGTACAGTGTTGTACTTGATACGCGGTGCCCTCTAAGCTGAGAGATTCTCGCATTTTGAGTTTTACTGCGTTCGTCAATGACTCCCCTTTGTAGTTGGCTACTTCTGTGTATGTCCACGAGTGGCTCTATAACACAAAGTAATGTTGAGTGTGTTGTGAATAGCACCGTTATTGTTCGTCGTTAATCCGTATGCATGTCGTAGCCTATATAAGAAGAGTCCTGTTTGTGTATTTAATGTTGTAGTGTGCACACCAGTCGTCATAATAGTTTGTTAGAAGCGGGGGGGGGGGGGAGCTTTGTCTCTGCACGTGTTGTTGCTGTTGTTGTGGGGAGCGGTGGCGCAGTGGTTAGCGCATCGCCCCACCAACCCCGCGATTTCGATTCCCGTTAACGGCCAACTTCGGTAACGAATACCTGAACCCGCTTCTGGGCCTCCCCTAGGTCGACTCAACCTCAAATGAGTACCCGGTGCGGTGTGTGAACATCGCCACTGGGGAGACAAATGCGGCCGGGCGTGGTGCTGCTAGCAGCACTTGCCCCCTAGAGTCTCGTAAATAAAACTACGGGGGGGGGGGTCTTTGTCTTTGTTGTGTCTGCGTCTGTGTTGATGAGAACATCGATCATCGATCACAGAGCCCCCTTTGTCTCACCCCTATTGCTTGTGACCCCTCCAAGGGCCGTGTGGGTTGACCATACTTCACCACGCTGGTCACAGTGGGGGGCCTGCGTCTGCCCCCCAAGGGCGCCACAGACAGTCACCATTGGCGCTCGGGACTCAGGGGTTCAATTCACCTCGTAGAATGCCACGCTCGTCCTGATAGAGATCGATAATACAGGGTGTAAGCTGTGTGTGTGTGTATAATACACGGTGTGTTTGTGTGTGTATAATACACTGTGTGTGTATATAATACACTGTGTGTGTAATACACTGTGTGTATAATACACTGTGTGTGTGTAATACACTGCGTGTGTAATACACTGTGTGTGTATATAATGCACTGTGTGTGTGTGTATAATACACTGTGTGTGTAATACACTGTGTGTATAATACACTGTGTGTGTGTAATACACTGCGTGTATAATACACTGTGTGTGTATAATACACTGTGTGTGTAATACACTGTGTGTATATAATGCACTGTGTGTGTGTGTAATACACTGCGTGTTTGTGTGTGTGTATAATATACTGTGTGTGTGTAATATACTGTGTGTGTGTGTTTGTATAATACACTGTGTGTGTATAATACACTGTGTGTGTATAATACACTGTGTGTGTGTATAATACACTGTGTGTGTGTATAATACACTGTGTGTGTATAATACAATGTTTGTGTATAATACACTGTGTGTGTGTGTGTGTATATTACACTGTGTGTGTGTGTAATACACTGCGTGTGTGTGTATATTACACTGTGTGTGTGTGTAATACACTGCGTGTGTGTGTAATATACTGTGTGTGTATAATACACTGTGTGTGTGTGTATAATACACTGTGTGTGTGTGTGTGTATATTACACTGTGTGTGTGTGTAATACACTGCGTGTGTGTGTATATTACACTGTGTGTGTGTGTAATACACTGTGTGTGTGTGTAATATACTGTGTGTGTATAATACACTGTGTGTGTGTGTATAATACACTGTGTGTGTGTAATACACTGTGTGTGTGTATATTACACTGTGTGTGTGTGTGTGTAATACACTGTGTGTGTGTGTAATACACTGTGTGTGTGTAATGCACTGTGTGTGTGTGTATAATACACTGTGTATAATATACTGTGTGTGTATAATATACTGTGTGTGTGTAATACACTGTGTGTGTGTGTATAATACACTGTGTGTGTAATACACTGCGTGTGTGTATATATAATACACTGTGTGTGTGTGTGTGTAATATACTGTGTGTGTGTAATACACTGCGTGTGTATATATAATACACTGTGTGTGTGTGTAATACACTGTGTGTATAATAGACTGTGTGTGTAATACACTGTGTGTATAATAGACTGTGTGTGTAATACACTGTGTGTAATGCACTGTATGTGTGTGTGTGTGTATAATTCACTGTGTGTATAATACACACATTCGGAAAATATCAGGGGTCAATTCCTGACGAGTATATTTAGCATATGAATTGTGTACACAGTGATAACAACTGCTTTGTAAATATGGGAAGGTTAACCCCCCAGTTCGCACAAGATCACCACACATTTTGTCGTCGTCGTGTTTGGTGTGTCGCCCTCAATGCTGAGTCCCCAAGGCAGGCGCATGGTGGCGGTGTTGGTGGTGACCATCGGTGTGCGCTTGTGGTGGGGTCAAGTGTGAGTAACCCGGCCGCCTCGCCCTAGACGCCTGGCTCGCGTGGAAGAGGAGGCCGAAGATTTCATCCCATAACCAGGAGGCCGTTCCGCCATCAGTGGCTGGAGCTGGTAATCATCAAGTCTGTGGCCCTCTGTGCTGATGGAGGCTCATTGCCTTGCAACGTTAGCCTATAAGTCACGTATATAGACAAAAAACTACAACGTTATATGGGGGACCTTTGTCTTTGTATGTGTGTGCACATTTGTGTGCGCGTAGGTTTTATGCATTTGTGTCTCTGTACGTTTGTCTCTGTGTGCGCACACAAGTCTTGTGGCCTCAAAGTGCACCTGACTGGGCACAAGCGCCATGGTGGCATCACTGCCACTTGAATGGCAAACGTCAGTTGTTGTTTGCACGCGTATGTACACTACGTTGTATGCACGCGTATGTACACTATGTTGTATGCACGCGTATGTACACTATGTTGTATGCACGCGTATGTACACTATGTTGTATGCACGCGTATGTACACTATGTTGTATGCACGCGTATGTACACTATGTTGTATGCACGTGTATGTACACTATGTTGTATGCACGCGTATGTACACTATGTTGTATGCACACGTATGTACACTATGTTGTATGCACGCGTATGTACACTATGTTGTATGCACGCGTATGTACACTATGTTGTATGCACGCGTATGTACACTACGTTGTATGCACACGTATGTACACTATGTTGTATGCACGCGTATGTACACTACGTTGTATGCACACGTATGTACACTATGTTGTATGCACGCGTATGTACACTATGTTGTATGCACGCGTATGTACACTACGTTGTATGCACGCGTATGTACACTATGTTGTATGCACACGTATGTACACTATGTTGTATGCACACGTATGTACACTACGTTGTATGCACGCGTATGTACACTACGTTGTATGCACGCGTATGTACACTATGTTGTATGCACGCGTATGTACACTATGTTGTATGCACACGTATGTACACTACGTTGTATGCACACGTATGTACACTATGTTGTATGCACACGTATGTACACTACGTTGTATGCACGCGTATGTACACTATGTTGTATGCACACGTATGTACACTATGTTGTATGCACGCGTATGTACACTATGTTGTATGAGTGTCTCTGTGTGTACTCAAGGAGGATGAGTGGTCTACGATGTCAACAGCAGCAGAGAGGTGTAGAGGCACTTTGAGTGAAAGCGATCCACGTTCTGACGATAAATCATTTACCATCCACGTAGGAGAATAAGCTGCCGTGGGTCTTGGAGACCATGAAGGGAGAAATGCTTGGAGAAGGAAGATAATCTCTCATCCCGAAGACGTTTCTGAAGAAAGGGCGATTGAGAAAGAATAGATGTTTGCAGGGGTGTTTTGAGGTCCAATGTATATTTTCAGGATGGAAGTGACAGGAGCGGTATTGATAGCTAAGGAAACAGCACCGGATTAGATGAGGCATTGGCAAAGCTGGTAATGTTGGGAGTCATGGTGGCAAGACAACGACGGGTTAATATTGGTGGACAGAGAATTGAGGATGAGAGAACATGTTTTTAGTATTGGAGATGATTGTTGCAACAACAACAAGAAGTCATGGTGGAAGGCTGAAGGATGTCGGGCACGTGGTGGGGAGATGTATTGTAACAGGCAATAGGAGGGGCTACAATCCATGACGTATTCATAGAAATGGGAGAAGAGTTGTTGGCAACTGATAAGAGCAGTGCAGAACGGGGTGTTCCATGGATGCAGGAGTTAGGTTACAGTCCTGAAAAGAGAATAATGATTTCCGGCATCATCTGTGATCAAATGGCTGTGGGAGACGATTTGTACGTTGCCAGAGATGACCGATACGATTTGATGAGAGACCTCCCCATACTGGTTGTGGATTACAAAGCCAGATATGTTTTCTTCTATCCTCTCTAAAATCTATGACCGATGATTTATTTCCCAAAGGAGGAGGGTGGATTGTGATGCAGGGAGATGGGGAGTTTCTAGAAGAGGTACGACTCTTCAGAAGGGGCGAGAGCATTCACAGCAGCAGACGAGGTGGCTTCGCAGGGCTACCAAGGGGCATTGCAGCACGGACCGAGAGACAGAATGCAAGAGCAGAAATGTGAACTACTTCGCCTGGTATACAGGAGGTTGTTCAACCCCGAGCCGGACTCCTGTATATTTGGAGTTTGCATATCTCTCTCCC
This sequence comes from Lampetra planeri, assembly GCF_965212315.1. Lineage (NCBI taxonomy): Eukaryota > Metazoa > Chordata > Hyperoartia > Petromyzontiformes > Petromyzontidae > Lampetra > Lampetra planeri. Next base: position 825,998 of record NC_136136.1, read on the forward strand.
CTTGGTCGTGTGGATATTTCTCCAGGTCCTCCGGTTTTTCCCCTCCACATTTAGGAACATGCATTTAGAGCATTTGGCTGCTAGACATTTCCACATGATGATAAGCCACTTTGGTAAGCTATCATTTGTGGCCTGGTCGCTTCTGAAAAAGAGCTGCATTGCTCACTTGAGCCAGAGGCAAGCCTGAGCTGTGCCGTCGCGAGGAATATTGGCGATTGAGTTTGAGGGGGTGGTGACAGATTGCCCTCGATAGCTGACAGTGCCTCTAGAAGCCTGCAGTCCCCCCATATTGCATACGGTCTATGTGGGCTACATGGGGATCTTTGTTTTATGTGTTTGTGTATTGAAGAAAGTTTATTTAGTGTCTGTTGCATATGCATGTGTGTGTATTTTCATGTATGTGCATGTGTGCACCTGTATTGTTCTCATGACAGGGAGCGGTGGGGCAGCGGTTGGCACACCGCTACGAACCCAGCAACCCGCTCATGACCAAGACCGGTGACGAATAGTTGAACCGCTCCTGGGCCTCCCCTAGGTCGACTCAACTGCAAATGAGGACCTGGTCCACCTTGTGTAAACACAAGCACGGGGGAGACCAAGGCGGCTGGGCGTGGCGTTGGCCACCCGCCCCCTCGTGTGCCGTTCCGGCCTTCATAGGTGCTGCTCGCTAACAGCGCTACCAGTCTGTTGAAGGTTGTTTGAAGGGTCTTCTTGTCTCTGTCTTTTGTTCCCAGGGTGACCCGGGTTGCTGGCGGTATGACTTTCCGAGGCCGGGTAGGAATCTGGGTCAGTGGCACTAAACTCCGTGACATGAACATGGAGGAGTTTGCAGAGACCTGCCGGTGAGCACGGGGGGGGGCAGTGACGTCAGGGTTTGGGCTAATGGCTGCCTCACATAAACTAACGCCAATTGCACCAAACATCACTGCACCTCCTGGCTTTGACATTCCTTCTCGAAGACACCGGTGGAACCATCAACCGCATCAGAACATCGACGGACCGATGCGCAGGTCTCCTTCATGAATGGAAAATCAAAGACACGGACCCATAGAAATGCATTAAAGACGACAAGCCACAGTACTGTGATTGTGGCCATGCAATGCAAACTATGGACAGTCTGCACTCCTTCAACGGAGGAATAGCAAACTACACAAACTCTCTCCTGAAGTCTACTCTTGGCAACCACATTCAATATTGGAATTTAGCTCTTGAGCATATAGAATTTCACCATGAGTTGGATGTTATGGAGATGCATACTTCCATATGCTTGTAGCATGTATATACAGATTAGTGCCACTTTCTCTCATGGTTTTAGAAGAGAGAAATGTATTCATTTGAATTAATACTCTGACAAGCTCCCAACATGTGAAGCGACAAGTCTTGACATCATTTCCAAAGAAAACGTGCGGCACAACCCCGAAAATACATCGAAGAGCTTTACAGCACCGCTGCGAAAACCTGCACGGTAGTGCTGGAGCCTCTCCTTGTTTACATTCTTTATTCAGCCGGTCTAGAGACGGCTGAGATTCAGTCTGTGAGTGGAGTCTCGTATTGTTGTGGACATACACTTCGCACCTATTCACACCGGAGATTAATCGCAGTGTGCCCGAGTACCGTGCGAGCCTTACGGAGCACCCGACCCATATTTCCATTGGCGACTCCACTCGTATGTGGCCCCTGACCACCACGTGAATTGCACCCATCCACACAAACACGTGCCTATGTCACACGCTGAAGGCTTGTGTACCATTAACCGGAATGCCCAGAGGTCTGAACGGCTGTGACGGCATGCACAATATCGCCTCCGTCTCTCGCGGACTCGCACCGACCTCGGCGCGCATCCACCGCGGTCATCCCAAGCATCGCTCTCGTGCCGCCCATCCAACACGCTTCTTTCGCCTTCCCTTCTCCCTCGCGCGTCTTCTGTAAACAATCCCTCCAGAAGTGGCCGAGGTGTGTGCTCACGTACGGCCTGCCGAGGTAATGAAAGTCCTATACTGCCCTCAGTAAGCAAAATGATCTCCACCCCTGGGTTAGACAAATACGGAGAAAGAAGACATCCTTGACACACATCCTGTCCAGTCTCGAACCCGTGAAGCCACTCTCTGCTCGGCAAACGGTGACTTAACAACCATTAGATGATGCTAATGACTATTTGTGTTCTGAGTTATATAACAATTCCAAGTCTGTGACACGTGTGCAGTGATTCAGGTGCTATGACGAAGGGTCGTCCAAAATGTGGCCTTTTATATCGGTTTTCTTTTATATCGGTTTTCTTTTATATCGGTTTTCTTTTATATCGGTTTTCTTTTAAGGCCGTGGTGCTGTTGACGAATGTGAGTTTTTTGTTAAATATGCGGTCTCGGTACATTCCACAGTAATGGAATTACTGAATAGTACGCGGAACCTGATAATTACAGCATGTCATGTAAGAAGCTGTCTTATAATTGTTACCTTTTGAGTCACCCGTGTGTGTGTGTGTGAACTAATTTGTGTGTATATATCCCATTAATTGACAGTATTTTTTTCCTTTTAGGGAAAAGAAAATAGAAGTGATAAAGGTGATGTTAATACACAGACACGACTGTGCTAAAATATTGCTTCAATGTCGTTTACAAGATGCACATACAACATTCTTTTTTATGAAACTGGCAAATATAGCCCTTGTATTTTAAGCAGGGTTTGTCCACATTTTTCAATTCCAGTTTGAAGCGAGGATTAACCAGAAAGCTCGTCTATTTATAGAACAATGCGTCAGCATTTCTTAATTTAGCACCGCAAAGCAAAATGCACAACTATACTGTACCAGATTCACAACATTCAAAATCCAAAAGATGAAAGTGAACAATATATACTCTTTGGTTCTTTCGGTAAAGTCACGTAGGTCGAAAAAATAATAGATCACGACGTTTCGATCGCAACACAAGCAAGCGTCTTCAGGTGAAGAAGAAATCTTCTACTGAGGCAGGCTGTTTATCAAGGTTTAGAGATGGGCAGGGCAGCTAATGTAGGAGCGAGCAGGAGAGAGCGAGTAGGAGAGAGAAATTTGGTTTGGAAATATAAGCTCAGCGAGGGCCGAACTCTGCTAGGGCCCGGAAATTTGAGATTCGGCTAATATTGGCAGGTAGGAAGGGAACATCAAAGCAGTTAAAACTTCACCTGGTTGATCACGTCCTTCCAATGATTGCTTAATTTGTATCCATCTTCTCGATTGAAGTTATGTCTGTGTTTATAAATCTGGATGGCTTCATGGACAAATCTTTGATGGTAGCCCGAAGGTTTGCAGAGTACCTTGGTCTCGGAAAAAAACAATATCGTGTGAGCCCACCGCGTTCAAACAGTGATCAACCACGGTAGAGGTATTGGTTCTGCCGTGTTTCAAATCTGCCTTGCGTTTGCGAACACGGTCCGAGACATGTTTCGTTTCCCCAATGTAACCACTGCCGCAGACACAACTTAGTTTGTAGACACCAGGGTAGTGCATGTCAGGAATCACATCTTTCACAGATGGGATCAAATCACGGATTTTGTGTACTGTGTTGAATCGAACCTGGATCTTGTGTTAGTTCAAGATTTTGGAAATATTTTCCAAAAAGATTTCCAAAATCGAACCTGGATCTTGTGTTTGTTCAAGATTTTGAAAGTTGGATGCAAATGAGTGCTCGTGTGACGGTCAAGATAACGGAGTAAAAAAAAAGTAGAATCGAGACGGAATGAAGAAGAAAGTATACGGTACAACGTCGCGTATCCGACTCGCTGGGGATTGAGGTATAGGCGGATATGTGAAAGGTCAGATATGGGGGAACAGCTTTGGAGGACGACAGTTACACCGTGTGCCAATGCTGCCCCAGGTGCAGGTGGTTGATTGGTCAGGGCGGAGATGGGAAGGTCAGGTTGGCGACGTTATCCTGTGCAAACGACGCAGTTAAAAACAAGATGATGAAATAATTCTCAATTGGATTGCAACCCCCAAGATTTCATAATTAAATCTCCGGCGTGGCGTGATAATTTACATCATTAACTTGATATATAAAGGAGTGACATCAACATGCCTTCTATCAACGCTGTACATTTATCGAGTTTGTTTCATGGAAAAATATGATTTGTTGTAATCGTCACGTAATGCAACATATATCTTTTCACTTTCTGAAGTAATTTTAACAATCCAGTGGAGGGTTACTCTTTGCAAGTGTACCGAGGCAACGCACGCTTCTGCTCGTGCCGAGTGCTATCGTCGTGGGTGATCCCTTTGCACCGCAGTGCCACAATATCCATCGTTCAATCCCTGACTTGTGATGCTCATCACCGTTGTAAATTGGTTTGTGAATCTGTCCTGAGCCTTTTCTAGGTTGACAATGATACGGTCAACACTGACCACAGGGAGGTTCTGGTGTGAGTGGGTCCATTGACCTTTTTTGTGTACCTTCCGGCTTTAATATAGGTGCCCGCTAATGGCGCATGTCCCGGTAGACTCCAGTGTATGTAGTCTCAGAGGAGGGTTTTTGCACGTGTGTGCACGTGGGGAGCGGTAGTTTAGCGTTTAGCACGTGGCGCTGCGCACATGGCGACCCAAGTTCGATTCCCGCTCGCGGCCAACACCAGTGACGATTATCTAAACCGGTCCTGGGCCTCCCCTAGGTCGACTCTGCTTCAAATGAGTACCTGGTGCGGTGTGTAAACTTCGCCACTAGGGAGACAAAGGCGGTCGCGCGTGGTGCTGGCCACCCACCCCCTTGTGTGCTGTGCCGGCCTTCATAGGTGCTAGGCTAACAACACTTGCCCCTACAGTCTGTTAAGGCTATACGGGGATCTTTGTTGATCTTTTTTCAGATAAACCAGACGCGGCCTCTGAGCGAGCAGGGCTCCTTCCAGGTGCTCATCCACCGGCTCACGGAGGAGATGCACAATGCCAGCACCGGGGATACACGAGCACGCAGAATCATAGATGACTTCCAGGTGCGTGTCCTTGGCATTATCATCGTCGTCATTGTAATCCTCATCCCCAAATCACTATTAGTAAGGTCTAAACAAGGTCCATGCAATAATCTCAAAGTATGTTCAATTCGACTGTAAAGCTGTGATATGAATAAACCAAATTTGAATAGAATATGTAATGTATGAATTGTTCAGAGTGATTTTCTCATTGGCACACAAGAGACGAGACATTTCTGGTTATGTCGGTGGTGAGGTGTGAACTCATAGGTCCTGAAGCTCATGGAGTGTGGTTCCGTGTGGGCTCGCAGGAGTACATCACCTCCAGGCCAGGCATGGTGGTAATGGACCCCCTGGACAGCATAAAGACCCTCCTGGACCGAGAGGTCACCTACTCGCTCATCAGACGCCTACAGCAAGGTGGAACAGGTCAGGGGCACACCTGCGTGTGTGTGTAGGGAGAGCGGTGGCACATGGATTGGTGAGCTGCGCTACAAACCCGGCCATCCATGTTCGATTCCCGCTCACGGCCACCAATGTCATTGATGATTATTTGAACCGGTCCTGGGTCTCCCCTAGGTCGACTCGGCCTAAAATGAGTACCTGAGGCTGTGTGTAAACATCGCCACTGGGGAGACGAATGGCAGCCGGGCCTGGTGCTGGCCACCCACCCCCTCGTGTGCCGTTCCGGCCTTCATCGGTGCTCGCTAACAGCACTTGCAGTCTGTGAAGGCCTATAGGGCGAGGAGGCATCTTTGTCTTCGTTAGCATAAACACTTGCAGGTCAGCTTGTCCATTATCCATATTGATTTTACCAAGTCTGCATTGTGAGGAGCTCGTACACCACTGAGAGGTCTGGACAGAGTCCCCCCATTTGCTGGGTCATGTAGCCCACGAACAAAGCTACTGCATGCCTCAAGGAGCCTATTTGGCTGCTTAGAGGGGGCTAATTGGGGACATGACAGGCTAAAGAAGAGATAGGCTGATGTGGTAAGGGATATATAAAGCCTCGTGGGACCACCAACATATGGTTCCATTGATGCCAAGATTAGCCCCTGTGGAGGAGGCTTGTACACCTATTCTAGTTTAACACATTTTTTATTTGTTTGCATTAAAGGATGTGACATGATACTATGCCACATGTCCACAGCATTTGACAGTCATTATTTCCACAGTTGGTTATGAGCCACTGTTGAAAGATCCACATTCAAATGTCAGGGATCATTTAGTCCATTTCAACCACTGTTATTGTATTTCCAAAAAGTGGTATTGATTTATTCAAGCCCAAAAGAATGATTAGTTGAGTAGACACCCAGTTAGAATGATACGTATATTTTTTTATTGATTGCACAAAACTTTAGTTTAGTTAAATTTGTATATCATTCTACATAATTTTTTAATGTATGTATATTTTTTTTGTTCCGAACTGCAAAATATTCTAAATGATACCTTATTTGGCACTTAATTACGGTACATCACTTTACTGTATTCAACCTTTCCATTGTTATTTAAATGCTCTTACGCCACAGTACTTAACTGGCTGGCTAACCGGTCAGCTGACTATATTATTATTACTACGACTACTCTTTCCTGAGCCGTCATATTCAAACTTTCACACCCCATTCGTCCCTTAGCTACACTAAATCACTATACACTACTATATACACAACCTTTTCAACCGTGAGTTAGATACCCCAATGACAGAGCGTTTAACGTACCAGCTCAAGGTGGCCTTTCCACGGAAGAATGCCGTTGATCGTTGCCTTAACCTGCTTGTGGGCAGCAGCAGATGATGGGATCTGCATTCCCAACTTCGTGGAGCTCAAGACATCAGATCCGGGCGAGATCTGCGACCTGATGGCTCAGCACGGTGTCACGTTTCCATTCGGTGAGACGGGGGCGTCACGGTGACAATGCAGCATGCAAGCCCCGCATGGGAGCCCACGCGCTCGCAAGAGAAACGTTCACCCAGCGCCAACGGTGATGGCAAATCACCTTTACAAAGCGCCTTTCTACAAGGTGTTCACGGTGCCGTGCGTCACCATAAATAAACAAGTTGTTCGCCGTGCGGAGGAAATACTGAGAAGACAAATAGGAGATAATTTAGAGAACTGAAAGCAAGAGTAAATAAACTACTGCGGTTTGCATTTTTTTTGTATTTACCAGGTAATTCCCACTGAGCTATTGGCTCTCTGTCAAATGCAACCTGACCAGACTTGATAGCTCACCGCACAGTGGCTTATATCATCACACCTGGGAATTTATAGTCACAGCCAAATAATCTGAGCGCACGTTTCTGAATGTGGGGGGTAAAACGGGTGGGACCCAGAGAAAAATCCACCAACCACGGGGAGGGAGAGAGAACACTCGAACTCGAAATATACAACAGGCGGCATCATCCGGGTCGGGGTGGAACCCACGATGCCCTCTGGTGTACCGGGCGAGGGAGACGACAGCTCCTCGCCACCACGGTGGTTGCTGAGGCAGGATTTAAACTCCGCCGCTGTCTCCCAATCGCGAACAGCGCTGGGCAGGGCGCTGCACAGCCAGGGAGGGGAGCAGCTCAACACTGGGCAGGGAGGGGAACAGCTCAACACTGGGCAGGGAGGGGAGCAGTTCAACACTGGGCAGGGTGCCGCACAGCCAGGGAGGGGAATGCCTAGGGGGCACCGGCCATCGATGAGTCCAGTGTTGTTTCTTTATTTTACCTAAAATTACATCAAATTGTAGCATTGCCATCAATGTCACAAGACAATTAAATTTGCGTTCGAAAGCAGCTGGCAGTGCATCGCCTTGTGTGGGAGAACGTCAGCAGAAGATGACATCACAGCTTCTCGAGCTTGTTAACATTTTGGGGAGAGTGTCGAGTTGGAGCCTCCACCACCTACTGGGATTGCTGAGAAAGAACCAAAGACATGCACAGCTATGAGAATCCAAATTGTGTGGTGATACTGCGTTGGCAGTGGTGCACAAGCACAGACGAAATGACAATGTGTTTGTCAATGACAAACACAATAGGTGACGTTTTGGGCAATGACCCTGATTCATTGCACATAAATAGAGAGGCCATAGAGGTCAAATCAATACAAGTTAGTGCTCTATACATCTTGCAGTCTACATTCATCTGAGATGTTTAAATGATGCACTTTTCTATCACGTGTTCACATCCTTTTGCCTTTTGCAGTTTGTAAGACAAAAGTGGCTGAAGCAAACAACTCTAACGAGGTAAGGTCTCATGGCGACGTGTGTGTACGCGCAATTTATTTCGCATCGTACGTAGCCAACCATGCTAATTTGGTAAATGTTAGTCCTGGACTAAATGTAAATGCAATGATGTTGTTCAAACTTATGATGCACTTAATTCATTACAGATTTAGCATTCCAAAAAAAGATATCACTTTGAGTAGAAGCCACGAAGCCTTTGGAGAGGCTCATCCTTGTCATAGGCAATTGTATTTTCCACCACTGGCTCAGGGCTGAGCACTGCCTCAATGCTCATTTGAGCGGCAGGAAATCACTTCGACTTTTCCCTTAGAATGTATTTTAGGTCGCCCAATCAGATTTGCAGATTCTTGGTGGGTGGGGCGGTGCCTGGGTCATGGTTGCCAGGTGGGGGCGTGTTGAGGGGAGGGGCGTTGGGCTGCTCCGACACTCGTGTCCTCGGGTGGGAGCTTTGTTATTAAACGGGGACATCATTATTTGCTCCCCTGCCGACCGTTTTTTCCACGAATTGTGCTTTTTTTTTTCCCACCCCTCGGCCGTCAATTTCCCTTCCCCCCAAAAGTGTCCTCGCCAAAATGGTAGCCTCACGAATAACCCACGACGCGTTGGCAGCTTGGCACGTTTAGTTTTATTTTCTTCAAAGAATAACGCAGATCTCTCGTCTTGCCCGTCGCATCGCCCGCAGTCGCTCATCCGCTCGGCCTGGCCCAGCCGATGGCGCCGTAGCTAATTTAACGTCGGCCCGGGATAAAATATAGTGACGCGCTCGGTGGGCGATGATTGCCTCCCCGCGTTGACTCCTGCAGATGATGGTGATTTTTGGGCGTCGGGGCCTGAGGGACGTGCGGCTCCCGTGCGTGGCGCAGAGCTTCATCAACCACAACGCCGTGTTGCACAAGGTGTACGTGGTGGGCACTCGCTGGGTGCACAGCCTGCGGCTCTCCATCAAAAACTTCCCACAGGGAGAGCACGGTGCGTTGTTCCAGAGAGAGAGAGCGTGCAAACTTTCACGTTTTACTTAACCCAAGTAGGACTCGGGATAGAGCACAGTGCGTCGTGCGTTGTTCCAGAGAGAGAGTGTTCGAACTTTTCGCCACCTTCATCATTCTGTTGTCGAGCTCTTTGTCAATCCACTGCTGGATGAGGGCCTCCCCATGCCGTGGGGGGGCCCTGGGGGGTTTATTTGGCCACACTTCACGCTGTTTGGCGCAGGTTGGTGAAGGCAAGGGAGCACGTGGGGGACATGGCAGCCTATAGCACCTGTTCAATGCATGGTGGTCACAACCGTGCTAATCGGAGGTGCGGGGGAAGGACGACAAAGTAACACAAAAAGCAGTTCTAAGGAAATGAATATTCAATCTAGATTTACAAGTATCATGTGATCTCCAAGTATACATGCTGTCAATCTCTCTGCCCTTCTCTCCCTCTGATCTGAAGAAGGGCCAGTGCTGTATATATTTTCTGTAAATAGCAAGCGTTCATGATGAAATGCATTCTGCTTTTTTTTGTATTCATGTCCTTCATTAACAGTGTCCTGCATTAACAATAAGCAAAGTTTTAGCTGCACGAGAAGGCAGTCGGGTGGACTGTCGCAGTGATCAATGATGCCTGTGACAGAACATGTAGATCCTGCGCTCAAATTCCAAGCAACTGTCAAAGATGAAACCGGGTTCTCATATTTCACGAGTTGCTGGTCTCAGTCCAGTCACCAATAACTGCACAATAAAACCCAGCACATAAAAAATAAGTCGCCTATGGATTTTCCAGCTTTGAGAATTTAACAAGTTGGCATTATACGCATGCAATGAACACTCCTCGCAAGGCATATCAAAGGTATGCCCCGAGCGTGGATGAAAGAGGCCTATTGAAGTGATTTCAGAAGTAGCTCTGTGGTACACTGCGAGTTGTAGGAGTTACAAACGAAAACGTCCTAGTGTCATGGCAAGAACACGATTTTAATTTGTGGATAAAAGCAAACAAACTGAAATAGTGGCCCTGTCCTCAAGTCCTTAGCAGTCGTGGGTTGCCACCTCATAGATACAATTAAACCGACACACATGTTATGTAAAGTGGAATATCCAGAAATATTGTAAGAGGGGAGAAGGACGTGACTTGACAAGTGTATGGTTACGCAACTGACAAGCTGAGACTGGTAATGTCCCCGGAAGACTTGCAGATATTATAGGGCGGCGATCTCATAAAGAGGAGGATCCTGGGAAAACCAGGACAGGTGGCAACCCGAAGTATGCTTCCTACTGATACCTCGTAATGTGAACCGATAGCACATTTTTTTTTATTCACCTCGGATGCATTATATAATATATTGTAAAAAATGATGTATTAGTCGGTGTCATGCACTCATTAAAGTTTCACTGCGGTGATGTCGCCTTGCAGATGCAGACACGGTTTTCTTTCACAGCCATGAGGTCTGCAAACCAAACAAGAACTCCCCTCTCTCAGTCGTAAGTTTACTCACCGTGGCTTTCCCGAGTAAAATATATTATTATTATTATACTTTGAGAATAGGTTTCTTTACCCTTTTTTCTGGCAGAAATAAACACCTTTTCTAAGGAATCATGTCTGCATTAACCACAATACTCGTGGTCAGAATGCAAACAAAAAACACACTCTGATACTATGATGCATTGTCCTTGAATCTGATTGGTCCACACCAGAGACAGCTTTCTTTTGAGCCTCGTCTCAAACGGTGTTAGATCAGAGGACGCCATAAGGCGTACACAGCACAAAGACAACGCTGCACTGTCAGAGTGATGAGAGCTCGGGGTGAGCAGCTACATCATGGCACCTCCTTTGCCAGTTCCAAATTATGAGAATACTTTTTTTGTTGCCAGAAAAAAGGGGAAAAAACTTAATCTCATATTTTGGTACTGACAAAGGAGGTCCCGTGATGTCGATTATTATACTCTGTGTACCCAAGAAAACTGTCGCTGGTGTCACAACACCGATACATTCCTCTGCGAGTATTTTGCGTGGGAGGAGAAAGGTGTGAACGGAGAAAGCCTCACCCATGCAGGATAAACATCTTCGCAGACGGGCAGCATCCCACTTACCAGCTTATTTGTAAAAGCCAACGGCAACGTGAGCGGTGCGGACCAGCCAGTATGAGGCAGAGGGAAGCGTTTATGCTTCGTGAATGCCACCCGGTGTGCTGATAGTCAACGGTGGTTGTCCAGAGGAGCAGACTTGCCCCAGCCATAGGAATGTGGAATCCCCATCACCGCTCACAAAGCTCATTCGAGCAGAAATTCACTTTGACGTTTTTGTTTGCGATTACTCGTAGAGGACGCGTTGCTCTGCCGCAGCAAAATAAGAGACGGCTGTCTTTTTCATACTCTACTCACAAGCCTGTACTTGGCACACTAAAAGTAGTCTTCTTTTATGTAATACAATGCCGTGATAATATGTATTGTGAAAATATTTTTTTTTATATATTCTGTTGGATTTAAAGATTAGTCTGGCAAAATAATTACTTTAATAGCACAAATTGAAAAGTTAGAGCAATTTTAAAATATCCGTGTCAGTATTAGTTACTCCCACCTCTTCGATGTCACGATTATGTCTTTCAAACTTTTTCCGCCGTTTCAATTTAATTCGATGCTTATTGGTTACGCAAAAAATCCGGTTTAGCCAGTTGCGTCGGTGGTGTTGGTGGCAGTGGCCCACGGCAGCCACTACCAACAACAACAGAGTCGCTGTTGGGGTAGAGAAGAGCCCAGCCAACTCGAGGCGTAGATTATAGAAAATCCAAGGTATAAAGTGGCAGTACTGTAATGCTGACGTGTAAAAATCAAAGGTTGTGGACACGTGTTAAAATAACGCGACAGGCGTTGCCCGCCGGTGCGTGCGAGCGCGGGTCACTAACGCTGCATCTCCACGAGGGTTTGGGATTACATCGGTTTTGTTGCATTACCCGTAACTGGCATAAAATACGTGGCCAAAAACCGGTCGCTGGTTTCTCACAAGCAATAAATCGGAATGTTGAGTTCTGAATGTAAATGTTCTACCTTTTAACTGAGAAACAAAGGGAGGCGCCACAGTGAGTCGATCAGCAGGTGCAATGTGGCGGAGTAAAACGTGGGTACTTCCACCTCTTCCAACACGCCTCGTCAGCGTGGAAGAAGAGCAGACAAAAATGCCCGGTAGATCTTCCTCCAGTGTGGGCTCATCCACCAAAGGTTCAGCCTTGCAAAGAAATTGCAAGGCTGTACCTTTAACTTTTTACCGTGAAGCGTTGTTCATGTTCGCGCGTGCCAATCGCTGCGTTCGTTACTAAACTTCCGCCGGAATCGGTTACCGCTTCCTGGCTTTTGGCAACGCGGTAACCGATTGTGAACCCGGTTTAGCGGTGATCCCTTTAACGACGCTCATTTTGAATGGTCTCCAGTTGGACGACGAGGAACCGCCCATGCCGATGCCGCTGTGCGAGCGCTGGGTGCACAAGGTGGTGCGCGCCCTGCAGGACGCGCTGCACGTGACGCTCGTCGGCGTGGACGTGATCGTGGAGAACGGCACCGGGCGGCACTATGTCATCGACGTCAACGCCCTGCCCTGTACGTGCAGCACTCGCACAGCACGCACACGCACACGCTGCCCGCTGCAGCATCCGTTATTAGCTTGCTGCTCTAAGAGGGATTGTGGTGGTTGTTGTCGTCGTGAAGCTGCCCCATCCCTTCCCTGACTGTTGCCACCCCCACCACCCAAACATGCCTACCATAGTGTCTAGATGAAGGAGTGGGGCCTAAGCAGGATGAGGCAGAGCCTAAGCAAGAGGGGGCGGGTCCTAAAAAGGGAAGTCCTGGGCATACAGAGGTCGAACTTCCCTTTTGATTTCAGGTGATAAAAGCAGAGAATGAAATACGTGCAGCAGGCAGACTCACAGCTTTCATGCTACAGATCTGGCCGCAGGCCATCTTGTCAAGTTTATAATGTTTAACCAGGTGAGAACTCAAGAGACCAGGATTGGGTCTCTTTTACAAGAGTGATCTCGGGCACGAGTCTGCCAGTAAGGTGCGGTGATTGCAATGTCTAATCCCAGTTGAGTAATTTAGCGTACTAGACTGTGGGGGCAATGGTGTCTAGCGAGCACCTATTAAGGCTTGCCAGTCGCACAATGATAATAAGACCAACAACGTAATATTCATGTATAGTTTGTAACGCACGCAGGTTTCATTAACTGTCAAAGATAGCGAGAGAGTGATTCGGCGCAGAATAGCACAGAGAAGCGGGAAGGCAGCCAGAACCGGCGGGATTAGTTGCCCAAGCTCTGTGGACCTATACTGGAATGTGTTTTGTCGTGTGGGAGGAAACCAGAGCACCTGCACAAAACCCACACGTGCGCGGGAGCGGGGGTGCGGTGCTAGCACTCGATCCCCGTGCAGATATACATGAATCTAGCGAGCCAGGAGATGGCAACCACAAAGCCCCGAGGTAGGGAGAGAGTTTCACGGATGAGTGCGATCCACCATCGCTCGGTGCTGCCTCCACGGCGCTCCTCGATTACAGGCCACGAGCAGCATGGCCACCAGCGCCCGGCGGTTGCAATGTCTACGACCGTGCCTGGCGGCCTTTGCCAAGGGTAGACATTTAAACACCGTGACTCATGCATAGAAAGTGGGTAATTCTGTGTAAGTGGGTGGTTCCTTTACATGAAGCTAATTGAGCCGAGCTTACATTTACATTTACAAGCAAATTTGTCTCTCCTACTCGCTCTCTGCTGCTCGCTCCTACATGATAACATTAGCTGCCCTGCCCATCTCTACACCTTGATAAACAGCCTGCCTCAGCAGATTCCCCCTCTGTTTCACCTGAAGACGGTTGCTTGTGTTGCGATCGAAATGTCGCGATCAAATTATTTTTTCTACCTACGTGACTTTACCGAAAGAACCAAAGAGTATATATTGATATTGTTTGATGATAGTAGTGGTGGCGGCATTGTTCGTCGAACCCTATAGGCAACCAAGCATTTTCCTTATAATCAGGTCCTGCAGTTGTGCCATTACACACTCGGCCGGATTTTATTTGCTGGATGATTGTAGTTGAGACGTGTACGATTTTCTGAGTGTGTGATGCACCCACTTGCCCACCCAGGCAAATGCCCAGCTGCCCAGTGACCCAGTGGTGGTTAAAATGATGACGATGATCACGATGCTGTTGACGTCGACGATAACCGTGATGATTTTGTCGTCGCAGCGTACGACTGCGTGCCGGAGTTTTCAGAGTGGCTGGCCGACTACCTCAACTCTGTGATGAAATGAGGACAAAGAGTCGCCCTGAAGCCTGTTCCATGAGCGAGCACGTACACTTGAGTTTGCCACCACCACCATCACACCCTTGGCTTCACTGCGCACTTGGCTCCACCTGGGTTCAGTTGAGGCCAGCAGAGCGGAGGAACACATTCCTTACGCGCATACACCCGGCGTCTTGATTAACGCAACCCTGTCAGCGGATTAATGAAAGAAAAAGAAACGTATTGTGACACATTGGGTTGAGATTAAAGTCTACCATTTTTATGCATGGTAATGCTTATGACCGTAAAATTGGATTGTTTAATTTCTTTAATGGAACTATTGCGCAAGAAGCTGTTAATATTGTCGCAGATGTGAGTCTGTACGACGAAACACTATTTTTCTACGCAAATGTAAGCGAACGAAATCTAATTGTATTAGCCTACTATACATCAGCAAAGAAATGCAGAAACTGTGCACAACCATTTTGTTAATCTTGTATACTGTATATATCATTTATACAGTATGCTGTTTGTATTTTGGCTCCTCTCATGAAACGTCGTTTTCTGCCCTTTCAAAATAGATGAGGCTTTCAAAGTAACCGTTAAGTAGTGATTACGATCCGGCCGGGTGGCTCAGCGGGAGAGCCAAGCGGCTCGCAATTGGAAGGTCGTGACCTCAAATCCTGGTTGGTGGGGGGGGTTGACTCGGCCTTTCATCCCTCGGGTCGATACAAATGACCCCCCTCCCCCCCACGGTGTTGGGAGGTCAACAACCAACAACGGTGGTTGTCCGACAGAGACACTGGCCCGCACCTCCCATTAGCACGGTTGACTATGTACGACGCGAAAGAAGTTCAACATCCATACGACCACCATCATAAGAACATGGAATCGCCAGCACTGACTCAGGGCTATAACCGAGAGATGAACACCGATGCCTTAATGCTCATTTGGGCAGAAAACCACTTTACCTTTTGGCTGTTGCATAGTTCTGCTCGTAAAGGACAGTAGAGAACAACTTTTAGAAATGAGCATGATATAAGTTAACCTGAAATGATAACATTTACGTTGTTCAATGTTTACTATCCCAAGTTAACAACAATTGGCATTAACAGCTGACTTGAAAGCAATAGTTCGTAAGACGTACTGTGTTTTAAATTAATTGCGTGAGTATTGGATTCATTTTAACTCATTGACTTCTGGATTTATAGGCAGATTTTTGCAAAATCAAATGAGCAATGTGAATGTGCCTTAAGTTATTTCTATTATCAAAGACAAAATAATTTTGTTTGCAATGAGTTGGGTTGCCGTGATATAATGTTTCACAACACGATACGATAGAATTAGAATGTTCACGACATGACAATTATCGCGATATCAGCTTCCCATAATTTTGCGATTGTTTAACATCTTTTTCGCCTTTAAGTAGGATTCAAGATTTACCGAAAAAGTTTTTTAACTGCAATTCACTCAACCAAGCTGTCATCGGTCTTGTAATCTCTGTGCATCAGCTCAACCTCCTGTAAGTCACCATGCAGCTTCGAGTCCCTCTTCCTCCCCATGCTCATCTCCCCTGACCTTTTGCTCACATTTTTTCCATTCCCTTTCCATCCTTGTCATCTCATGTCCCAGTATGTATCTTCTCTCATTCCCTCTCCCGGGATCCGTTGTCTCTTCCCATTCGTCATATCCGTGACTCTCTTCCCGTGGAGTGCCGCCATGGGTGCAACGGTTGCTCGCCTCTGCAACTTTATAATCTACGATGCGGACAACGCGCCCACCGTCGGTTACAAAATATAAACGAATAATAACTACGAAAGCAATGTCAACTTCCACCGATATTCAAAGCGCTGATTTGATGAGGTTATCATCGCCTTCAATTATTGTTACTCGATAAACATTGTCCTGGACATTAAGTGCGTGAGAAGAACGATAATCGCGATAACACGATAGTTTTGCGAAACGTACGGCGAGTTTTTTCCCCACGGACATCGCCAATATCGCGGCAATCCTGGCGACGAGACCGATTTGCGTTTCCGAGTTACGCGACATTGGGGCATTGTGTGCGTCCTCTGTTCCGTGTTGACATTTATCAAAGGCAAGAACATACCGGATTTATGTTATATGCTGCTGATATAATTGTTTACAATTGAAACGTGTATCAATTCTGTCTATTGGCACATTTGTGTTGGATAACTATAAGCTGATCCTTATTAAAACCGTTGAACCTGTGTGTTTGGTGTAACGTACTCATGCATCGATACATTTATCTAAAAAAAAGGTCATTAAACAATTGTGGACATTAGCACGGTTATTGTTTTACGGCAGATTTGCATTGTTATTTTTGTACAACTTTTATTCTGAATGAGCATAACCGTGTCGTTGTGAATACTCATGGATACATTGTGGATGTTGTTTTGTAGCACAGTATTGTATCGTTTCATCTTGTTTGACCGAAAAAGGAAACGGTTAATAAAACTTGAACGGCGCATACCACTGGCAGAATACTTGGGTCGAGAATGCTTATTTTTCAAACTGGAATTAAAATACCAAACTCACGTAAAATGTTTGTTAAAAAATAAATATAAACTATTCAAACTGCAAGACTGGAGATCTGCTCAATGTGTGTGTGCGCGTGTGTGAAGCGGTGGTGCAACGGGTCGGGTGCTGCTGTACGAACCCTGGGTCCCCACTTCAATTCCTGCTCATGGCCACCAGCAGCAGTGAGGGATTTTCTGAACCAGTCCTGGGCCTCCACTAAGTCAACTCAGCCTGAAATCGGTACCTAGTGCGGTGTGTAAACATCGACGCTGGGGAAGCTCAGGCAGTTTGGCGTGGTGCTGGATACCCGCCACCTCGTGTGCCGTGCCGGCCTTCAGGGGTGCTCGCTAACAGCACTTGCCCCCAAACAAGTGTGTTGAGGCTATACGGGGAGCCTTTGTTTTGTGTATGGTAACCTGGGTTTCATGCCTGCCCATGAACTGGTGGCAAATGGTATTCGATCGGAGCTTGGGCCTCCTGCACCTCCGGTTGGCTATGTATGGTGCGGACGAAATTTCTACAAACAAATAAAACAGGTAAAAGTGCAGCCCTGCAATTACATGCTGACGTCCACTGCTGGCAGAATGACCTCCCCACGATTGAAGTCGAGAGAGCCCCCTCTCGAGTATATTTTGGCCTACTCTTCCATGCTGGCCTGACGTCTCGGAGGAGGTGGGCATACCCACGTGTTACCCCACCACACGCGACCTGCCGATCGACCGAACTGCGGCGTGTCCATTCGTGCAGCTGGGGAAGAGGTCAGGGGTCAGAGGTTTTAAGAAAACGTGCATCGTTGTTTCAGCTGCCGCGCCGGGAGGTCGAACCGCCGACCTCTGGGTTGCCTTCTAACTTCGGTAGCAACCCTGGGTAGACTTGGCCGACAACGAGTACCCAGTCTGACGTCGTCAACATTCAGAGCTGGTGAGACAAAGGTGGACGAGCATTGGTGGTTCTGCCCCACCGCCACTCGATGCTCGCGAAACATTTCACCCCGGCAGACTGCCAGGCACCTTCTTTGTCTTTTGTATATTAAATGTCATTACCATACGTGAATGCGAGTGACAGCTTGTCGAAATACAATACTCTACTGTCTTGTGTACAGGTTCCCCGGGTATAATGAAACAACCGGTTATTTTTTTCCAGTATAATTGGAGCTGTGTTAGGTGCTGAGTTCTAGAGGACTATTTGATGTTATGATTTACCTACTACATGCATGATAGAACATGTAGGTTAGAATGAGAAAAATCCCAACTGTAAGGGAATGTAAGCGGAGTTTGGGCAGTGAACGTCGCTTAGAAGGGGATTGTGGGCAGATAGTCAGGAATAGCAGCAGAGCTGTCAACCCACAGGGTTTACCCGTATTCTTGTACAGGGGAATTGAGTTTTCAGGTCCATACGCCATACAGCCATTTTAATACGGGCAAAAAGTTTTTTTTTATTGTCAATTTGTTTGTGTTTGTCCCTTGTGATGGGACTTGGTAGGATGAACGTTGAGATGTACAAGGGGCACTGGGTGACCAATAAAGTCTAAATTGGTCTGTAAGAAGGTAGGGGCACTACCGATAAGGGGGTGACAGCTATGGAATAGTAACCGAGTGGCAGAGCCACGGAACCGATCGCGTCCCAAGGTGACGTCCACGCAGGAGACGGAGCGTTGAAATCGGCTCGTGCGTGGGCGCTGGGTGGATTGTCACATCGCACGAGCGTTTTGGGGGAGGCCGGCAGGCCGTCATCCAGCAGTGGATTGAATCATGTGCGGCACATTCGGAATGGACCACTCTTTTAATTATGTCCTCGTGCAGCCGCAAGGGAGTCAAGTGTGGTTTTGTGAAAGTCCTTCTGTGCTGCGCAGTGCATCGATGCACGTGTGGGGGCGTCAATGGGCTGTGGGGTGTCCTGGGATCCCCCGGACCCCGCCCCTCGGTTGGGAGGTGTATAAAAGGCGTACCTCTCTACAGGCTCGGGGCCAGTTGAAGACAGAAGCAGAAGAGCAGCTAGATAGGACCCTGAGACCCCCAGCCCCGCTATGCTTATCAGGGACTCTGTGCGGCTCAGTGGTGAGACCCTGGGAAGCCCCGGCCCGACGTCCTTGTAAGGGCCGGGTCCAGCGGGTCCGTGGTCGGAACTCGCACCCTGGCGAGGGCGAGCTAGAATAGCCTCCCCCTAGGCACCCGTAGCCGGAGGAGCCTGAGTGTCGTCCTGTGTCAGGGGGAGTCAGCCTGAGGCAGTGCCTCCCCAGACAGCGGTGTAGGAGGACCGTAGCCCTGAGTGTTCGGGGGCTGCACCGCCGAGCGTCGTGTTCATAAAGAGTGTTGCCTCCAAGAACCGTCTCCGACGCCTCCCGCATCCACCCCACTACACACGTGTGTACACGCACACGCAGCGTGCGATACTGAGTCGGGCCTGTAGGTGGCTGGCAGGGTTATTGAGTCACCTGACCTGTACACCAGTCACGTGGTTAATGGCCACTCGGTTGAGGATTGCTGTGTGTGACACACGTGCTGTCGAATTTTACAGATTACCACGATAAATGTGTTTGCCCTCCATTTGGATCACCTGCCCACGTCCTTCATTTGGAGTATACAACACATGGCGACATGGCTGACGACGTTTTGAGAAGAACAGCTCCCATGAGGCTGAGTCACAAAAGGTAGTTCAAGGTGACTTAAATAAATGCAAGGGGTAGGGATGTGGCCTTGAATGTATATGCCCTTCATGCCTCCCAAGACATCTGCCGAGTATTGTTTTACGGGAACATAATCTGTAAACACAGCGAGGCGCTATAGATTATTCAAGAGCAGAGTGTCTATTGGAGGCGGTGTGTGTGTGTGTGTGCGTGCACCTTGGCACATTTCTTATGAATGGGACAAATGTGTGGGTGTTTTAGTTGGCTCCCTGCAGCCAGCTTGCCGAGGCTCGTCTGTGCGGCCGCGTTGTCCGGCGTCTCTGTTCTTCCAGTTTCGTGTTTGCGGCGGTAGACGACTCGGCAGCGCTCCCCTGCCGCTGACACGTCGTCACCTCGTGCGCAGGAACCGGTCGACGGCTATTTATACACCCCGTGCCCTCTCTCGCTGTGCGACACTTAGCATTACGACACCTTTCATAGAACACACAAATGTTGTTTTTTCCATTACAGTATTGCCTATCACCAGCATCATGGGCAGGTGAATTCGCCACCTGTCCCTTTTTTCCCAGGACGAAATCTGTCGGTGCTGCTCGGACCGTGAAACATGACTTTTGTTTTCAGTTGCGTACTAAAGTAAATAAAATACACCATTGAGGACAATGTGTTAACAAGCAGCTCTCCCCTTCTCCAGTATTGTGCGATATAATTGTTCCCACTGTAGTCCAGTTTTGTTTTAACCCAATCGGAAAGTGAACCTATGGAGCATCACTGACCATTTGTTTCCCAAATGAAGCGAGGATGGCATCAGGGCAATGTCTGTGATGGAAGGATCTGGACATTTGACGACACTGAGCATTACACACGAGGGGAATTGTTCACAAGGGACCTTGTGCGTCACTAGACACCGAGGCAGATGTAAGCACAACAGCGATTACAGTGGCAGACATGGTGCTGGTGGTGGTCGTATTGATGGTGGAAATGATGGTGGTGCTGTTGATAATGGCAATAATTGTGCTGGTGTTATGGCAGTGATGGTGGTGGTGGTTATTGATGATGGCAATAATGATGGTGGTGTTGATGGTGGTGCTGAGGGTGAAGGTGTTGGGAATATTGGTAGTAATGTTGGCGGGTTGGTTGATGTTTTTTGATGACGATAATTATGCTTGCAAGTGGTGTTGCTGATAATGTTTGATGGTGGTGGTGATGGTGGTGGTGCTGATAATGGTAGGTCGTGTTAGGTCGTGATAGCACTTGATAATGGTGATGTTTGTGGTGATTATATACATTAAAGATTATGTTAGTGATTGTTGCAGTAATTATGGATTGATGATTATACATTATTGATGATTGATGGATGATGTTCAATGATGACGATTATTTATTATGATTAATAATGATGGTAATACAATGTTGACTTAAAGCTTTCGTGACTGCAGGGACTCATATGCTTTGGTTCTTTCGGTAATTATTTTATTATGTTTTATTTTTATTGTTTTATTATTTCCCTTCTACGTGACTTTACCGAAAGAACCAAGAAGATTAATCGCTGCAGTCACGCAAGCTTTAAATCGAAATTATTTCGGTAAAGTCACGTAGATAGAAGAAAAGATAATAACAATAAAATAATAAAAGTACTAAATGAAAATCTACGTCACTTTTACCGAAAGACCCAAAGACTACTCCGGTAACACGATAATGCTTAACACTGACTGACGATGACGACGATGCTGTCAGTGGAAAACACTCCACGTGGAGCACAGGGCGACGATTGGCTCGAGAGCGGTGGCACTGCATTGCGCTCGTGCTGAATCAGCAGACGTCGCATCACTGCGCCTGTCACCCCCCCCACCCCCCACGTGGCCGCCGCGCAGAGCGAGCACGTGGCTCTGCAGAGCCGGGAGGAGGCAGAAGGGGGCAGCACGCGTGCGCTGTGTCAACCTCTCCTCACATCCCCGGCATTCGCACACAGCCGTCGTTGTTCAGACCAAGGTTGCCACTTGTCCAGGTTTGGCCAGGATAATTAGTGATAGTGCATAGGTGTGATGGACATCGGCTGACTGAGAGGAATACGTCTAGGGTTTGGTCTGTGGAAGAAGGATGTCTGAGGCCAAGCTCTGGATCTGAGGCCCCAACAGCCAAAGAAAGGGTTGCTGCATCACACGGAGATTGACCCTGCTTTAGACTCCCACTTTGAGAGGAAATCTGTAATGTTATTCCCTCCTATGTCTGAATTTTCTCCCATTTCCACTCACGTGCCAAAATCGCAAAGCATGACCCTTCTGCAAATGAGTGTTGAGGCCTTCATGTGTGAATGAAATGCTGCCTTGTTGTGTGTGTGACAGGTAAAGTGGCCAAGTTGACGGATAAATTGGCCCAGAAATCGCTGTGGTTTGAGGCATTCGTCCGCCAAAGAGCTTTTTTGAGAACAAAAAATCGTAAATATAATTGTTTTCATCATTTGTCAATATTCCACTGCTCGAATTAAAGCCTCCCCCCACGTCGCGTTGGTCACGCTGTGAGTTATTCGACCAGACTTCACTGCGCTGGGTAGTGCCATTGAGTGAAAGCTGGCAGACCCAGACCAGGCCCGGTTTGGCGCAGGAGCTTTAGGTGCTGCAGCCCAACAGCCTTGGCATGTAAGTGTTCTCCCCCCTCCCCCCAGCACCGCTTAGTGGCTTAAATGCAATACTGAAGCACTGTGATGAATCCCATCGTGTACTAATGTGGTAATTATTGCCATTTCATCACAATGTGTATTACGATCAAGCAGTGTCCGGCATTAAAATCGCTCGCTCGTTTTTAACGCTGGTTTATCGCTACGAGTGGTATACATCACGTGTTCAAGCCGGCACTGGCATGGCCGTGCTAAATAACCATGGGGTGTTTGGCATTGGGCACGGCTGGTGGTGATGAAACAGTTAGAGCAAGGAATTGATTATACACAGAGGGGCTCCCCCCCCCTCAACAAAACCAACAACATTGGGGCCCCATCCAACTTAATCGGCCCTGCTGATACCGCCTGCCACTAACGCGAGCAATGGCCTGGACTCGAACTCGCGCTCTTTCAGATGCGCTTCTGCGGCCGTTTTGTTCGATGGCTTCGCCAAAAGTCGCTGCGAAGATCGAAGTTCGCGTGGTGGTTTTTGCTCCTTGGCGAGACCAGCGACGTGTTTGTGGTTCATTCGTGGCGAGCACTTTGCGTGTGCAATGAGTGCTGCCTTCAAATGCATTCGTCGCACTTTCTTACAGCGGACTACGCGAATTGCAGTCTCGTGCCAACAGCACCGCTCATTCACGAGCACCGTTCTCTGGACTGAAACGAGAATGTGAATTGTCTGCAGCGTCTTCTTGATGACGTCTCAAGAAAAGAGACACGTGGGAAATATGTGGAGGGGAATTGATACGGACACGTGCCCTGAGTCGTGTCACCACCACGGGATCTTTGTTTGCCAGTTCCCAACTACAGTGTGTAGTTGATGCAGTGCTTGGTTCCTTGAGAAAGGTTTCTATTTGGTGTGGGAACATGTTAACACCTGCTGTTTTATTGCCAGGAAGGCGACAACCTATTCCTATTTTTCACGTGTGCCACGAGTCGTGCGTTATCGCAAGCGATGACGTGACAGCGACTAATACACATTTGAAAAACTTTTCCGTAACGTCTCATTCCGGTACGTATGCAACAAAAATAATACGTTCAAGAAAATAACTTAACTTCATAGCATTGCTACGTTATGGCAAAAACCGCGTTTTAATCGTCGGATGTATGAACACCATTATATTTTTCTCTATTTGCTCACCGATTTTGATTTTAATTCAGACCCCTCTAGAAAACAAATCTCAACCCCCTCTTGCGAGCGGACGGGACCCGCTCTTGACCAGCTGCTGCGGGAGTCGAGGGTGCACCTGCCGCCCACCATCAACTCGAGGCCCCTTCGCACCCCGCATGCAATCAGGATGTCGCGAGTCAAGCGTCGACCTGTGGGCACTTCTCGTGAAACCCCAGCGAAGTGTCAAGTGGACGCGTCCATCACAAGCAGAGGACGCCTTCCAGTCCACACACGCGTCAGTCAGCTACGCTGAAAATGCCCACGAGATTCGGGATTCAATCACCAAAGGACATTTTATTTAAAAGGGTTTATAATCGCCACGTTGTTACCTACTTAAAGCAAGTCTAGCTTTAAGATGCGTGTTGTGTGCATGCTTTATTAATACAATGGTTAATTGATATTGCTCCAGTGAAATAAACTCATCTACAATTACAAGCGAAAATCCAGTTTTATTACTCTATTACTTATCGTAAATATATCTTATCAAAGATTTAAAAGACCACTGCAAAAAATCCGAAGCTATTATTCATCCAATCACATAGCTACCAATAGTAATTTATTTAAAACAATTCCCGTGTCTGTATCCATGACCAAGAGTAAAAATTTAATAGGACAATATCGAACGCGTTCAGTCAAAGGCAATTAGCTCATGAAATCCGTGCACTTCTCTGGCGATAGCCGCGGATGGCTTCTTTCATTCGCTGTCATTTCACGGTGACTTTTTATTCGCACAAGGACGATGTGATAGAGATGCTTCCACGGTAAAACGTTTCGGTGTTTTTTTCTGTGAAGAAATGTGAAACGCCTAACTTTGCCATTACAGTCATTGCAAAAAAAAATCCTCTTTGTGAAAATAAATCCGCTTACAGCAATGGGAATAACTCTCCTGCGTGTAATAACATCAACATTTCCCACTCTAAAAATGTTAAATATTGGTTTGACTGTTCTTGACTGTCATTCTGTGTCGAGCAAATGTAAATTAAAGTTATTTCAGAGGTAGCTCTCTGGTGTCTGCTTCCTTAGGCTGCTCTCGAATACGGAGGCTTTGCACGGCTCTGCAAAAGATCCCATTATGCAGATAATTGGAGAGGTGGGTAATGGGGCCACGGATCAGAGGACTTCCATTGTATGTTACACAGCGACAGTGATCCCCTGGTGTCGCCCTACTTCCACTGTTGGAGTAAGTCCTGTTAGCGAACACTAATGAAGGCCGGCACAGCACACGAGAGGGTGGTGTGGCAAACACCACGCCCGGCTGCCTTTGTCTCCCCACTGCTGATGTGTACACACCCGCACTCGGTACTAATACATTGCGGAGTCGACCGAGCAGAGGGGCAGTCCAAAATCGGATGCTTACCACCAATGCTAGCAATGACCGGGGAATCAAATTGAGGTGGTCAGATTAGTAGCGTAGTGCGGCACTCACTCTTGAGGGTGAGTTGTTACACACAGTGACACACAGTGACACACAGTGACAACAACTCACTCATGAATGGCTCGCCCCCCCCACTGGCCCAGTAGTTGGAGAGCCCTCTCCAAGCCATTAGGCCTAATGGCTTCAAGGGCCCTCGCCTGGGTGAGTGGGCTTCCTGATGGGCCCCGGGTTCCGGGGAGCCCCCCGCTACTGGGCATTCAGCCATTGGCCCAAATGGAGCAAGAGAAGGGGGGGCCCTGCCCAGTACCCAGTGCCAACTGGGCACTCGCCTATTGGACAACTCCGTCACCCCCCCCCCCCCGCTCCCCCCGATCGGGCCACCAACTCATCCCAACGGAGACCTAACGAAGGGGCGCTATATATTGAAGCCGGTACATCGTTCAAGCTCCCTCGGATCAACAAAGCACACACGGCGCTGAAACGTGCAACCACGCGTACATCGCAACACGCAGACCACACGCCACACGTGTACACACACGCACACGCACTCGGGCTTTGAAGTTTTTTCCCAGGCAGACATGAAGGTCCAGGTTCTGTGCGCGGTGCTCACGCTCGCCGTGGTGGCGACAGCTCAAGAAGCCAAGAAAGTCCAAGTGACGAAGACGCTGAGCAGCGGCTGGGGCGACTCCATCAACTGGGTGCAGACGTACGAGGAAGGGCTCAAGAAGTCCATGACGGACAGGAAGCCCCTCATGGTCATCTTCTGGCTGGAGGAGTGTCCCTACTCCACAGGTGAACGCGGCGACGAGCTGGGCGACAGCTCAGGAGCCCCAAGCAGTTGAAGGGGCCCCCGAATTGACGGACGAAATTGAGTTTTTATTGATTGAAATATGTCGGCTCATATTGAGCGCCGAATCAACGTGGCAAGCTGAATGACGTAGAAACCGCCCCTTGATCTCGTGCGTCTGTCTCCTGTCTGCATCTTCTCACGCTGCGGCATGCGTCTCTACGTCTACACTTCTCTCTTATCTCTCACCACGTCTGTACCTCGCCTCGATCTCTTCTCACGTCTCACTCGGATCGTATAAAGAGAACGAAGGGGTTCCGCCCAAATGTGATTTTTGCTCGGGGCCACCCGATGGGTTGGCACCGCCACTGTGACCGTGCACCAGCAATGGGCAGCTGCCACACCTGGAGATCCGTTTGACTTCTTTCACACCGTACGTAGCCAACCATGCTAATCGGATTTGCGGGGAGAGGACAACAAACTGAAAGACATCCCAGGTTGTCCTTGCAAAAGAGACGCGTGGTGTCAATGCGCTCTCTCCCCTGCTCGTGCATTAAGTAAAACAACATCTATGGATGTGTCGTGGGGCGTCTGTGATTGTGGTGGTGAGCTCACGTTGACCGCGCTGCCAGCCTCGGCGTGGGATGCACGGGGAAGCTCGCGCCGAGCGTTGCTAGCGGGTGCCGTGTGACTGTCACCAGCTCTGAGAGACACATTCACTAATGGTAGCCGTGTGACTGTTACCAGCTCTGAGAGCCACATTCGCTCAGGACAAAGACCTCCAGCAGCTGGCGCAGAACGACTTTGTCATGCTGAACCTGCAGGTACGCTCACAACCACCACCACCACACTCACCACCACCCTCACCACCACGCTGACCACACTCGCCACCACCACGCTCACCACCACCACGCTCACAATCACGCTGAACACCAGAGTCACCACCACCACGCTGACCACCACACTCACCACCACACTCGCCACCACCACGCTCACAACCACCACCACGCTCACAATCACGCTGACCACCACACTCACCACCACACTCACCACCACACTCACCACCACCACGCTCACAACCACGCTGACCACCACCACCACCACGCTCACCATCACCCTCACTACTATGTTCATCATCACCACCACGCTCACCATCCTCACGACGCTCACCACCACAGTCACCACCACACTCTCCACCATTCTGCTCACCGTCAAAGTGCTCGGCACCACTCTCACCACCACCACCACGCTCACCATCACGCTCACCACACACCACCACCGCACTCACTACCACCACCGCACTCACCACCACCACCGCACTCACCACCACACTCACTACCACCACCGCACTCACCACCACCACCATGCTTAGCACCACGTGTGGTCCTGGCCCCTAAGGGAGCGAGCCCAGAGCGAACAATATTTGTGCACCCCCCTCCCCCCTCCGTGTGCCGTGTCGCCCTTCACAGGTGCTGGCTGACAGCACTTCCCCCAACAGCCTGCTGAAGGCTATACGGGGGATCTTTGTCGTTGTGCGATGCAGGCACATTAAGACAGCATGATGATAATTCGCTGTCACTTGGGGTACATGTGTATAACATGTGTATAACATGTGTATACCATGTGTATAACATGTGTATAACATGTGTATAACATGTGTATCTGTGTGTGTGTGCTCGATCCCAACAGACTGAGACAACAGACAAGAACATGGCTCCAGACGGCTACTACTACCCCAGGATCATGTTCGTCGGTAAGTGCACACGATGCACTCATATCGCATTCCACGTTGCCGCACTAGCATCATTGGGGAATGCCGTCCGTGAGAATTGTCCTTGAGAATGTCCCGGGGCTTGTCATGCGCCGCCCACCATTCAACGCCGCAGGCAATCATCTGACCGATAGGTGGCAGCCATCTCAAGCCAGAGGACGAGAGGACTCTAGCCGCCCGTTTCAAAGACCAATGTGGGCTGGGTTGTGGCCCATTGAACACGCATATAAAGGATTTATAGTGAATAACTTTGTTTTTACGGGTTAAATTTTTCATCTTCCACGTGTGTGTGCAAATGGGGATTCATGCGTGAGGAGTCATTTTAGTTTTCGTTGTTTACAACTAAACGAATATGGCTATGAGGTGGCTCAGTTGGTTGGGGTTCTTCGAGTGAGTTTGTGGTTCGAGCCCAGCAGCAGCCCTGGTTAATACTACGGACGCATTTGCCGTAAAAAAATACTGCTGCAGTCGATCCAAGTGAATGACACTACCACTGCTACTGACACTGCCACTGCTGCTGGCGCTTTTGCCAATGAGACGACACTGACACCGCTTCGAGTGTTATGTACGTACGCTTGACTTCTTTGGCACCGTACGTAGCCAACCGTGCTGATCGGAGGTGCGGGGGAAGGACAAGAAACTAAACACAAAAGGCAGTTCTAAATAAATTAGTTTGTAATCTAGATTATTTAAAAGTGCATAGCTCCAGTGGCTTCCTAATATCGGATGGAAGAGCGTTCCAGACGGCCGCAGAAGCGCATCTGAAGGCGCCGCGTGATGATGCAGTGACCGTCTTCGTTCGATGGCTTTGCCATTACGAATGTGACTGGCACCAACACCGCTGCTAAGCACTGTCGCTAATGCCGCCGGCACTGCTGCTGCTTCTGCTGCTTCTGCTGCTTCTGCTGCTGCTGCTTCTGCTGCTGCTGCTGCTTCTGCTGCTGCTTCTGCTGCTGCTGCTATCGCCACGCAGACCCGGGCCGCAAGGTGCGAGCGGACGTGACGGGGCGCTACTCCAACCACCTGTACGCGTACCAGGCCGGGGACGAGGCCGTGCTGCTCGACTCCATGAAGCGCGTACTGAAGCTCGCCAAGGACGAGCTGTGAGCCGCAGGCCCGCGAGCGAGAACACCCGAAACCCTCTCTCCTGCGGCGTCACACGCGGCGTGGCGCACACACACACACGCGCACGCACGCGCACACACACGCACACACACGTACACACACACACGCATGCACAAACACATGCACACACGCGCACGCCAGAGACCAACACACACACTTTTATACAGCCTGGCTTGGGCAGCTGGCGTTGAGTGATATTCGCGAGCACGAGACCCCCCACAGGAGAGCGCATGGGGAGACGCGCCACAAGTTCCACCAACCTCGTGGTGCCACGTGACACCTACACCAGGTGTCACGTGGCACCTGCACCAGGTGCCCGGCAGCAGATTGTGAATCAACAGCGAGGGAGTGAATGGGCGAGCGTGCGCAGTGCATCTGCCCACCCACCGCCTCTTGCGGATCACACGCGCGCACACGAAAAAGAACACACTCAACGCGTTCGTCACTAGCACCGTGGCCCTTATAATGGAGGTATATTATAGGTGACGTTTCGGGCGATGGCCCTTCTTCGGTGCCCGTGTTGAGTTTTTGTTGTTGTTCTGCGATTTGTGCTTTTGCACCGCTGCCAATGCGGAGGGCGTCACCAGATGATCAGCTTCATCACGTGGGTCACGATCAGCGTCGGGTTCAGATGTGGTGGAACTAACGACTCGCCGCTGTCTAAGACCCGATGGGTCAGTGCCACGTGGCGATGACCGCGCTGGTAGCCACTGTGTCGTCACACAAAGATTTCGAAAGCCCCAATTTACATATTGGACAAATTGAGTAGACAACACTTGCGTGTGGACAATGCGATGATGGCCGTGCCGTCCTGTACAGCATTGCCCACCCCCCTACACCCCCCCGACCTGCCGACTCATACAGCCGTCCTGTACCTGCTCACCTACCAACTCACCCCCCTACCTCTTCCCCACCTGCCCATCAACATACCCACCGGCCAAGTTTGTATATTATACACTCCTACATATATACGTAATGTACATATGAACAATTATACCAACAGATATCTACATACATGCATCCCATACTAACATACAGTACATACAAGAATTATACATGCACAATTATTTTCTACGTCACCTTTTTGGGCCATGAATTAAATACCTTTCGCCAGTATTAAAATGTGGCATCGACATAAATTATAATAAAATCGCACATAACGCGTGTACGTTTCGGAGCTGGGTGGGCGATGGAGAGAGGCAGGGAAGGAGTTGGTGAGTGGGGAGACAGATTGCGTGGCTCTGGGAGATTTCAAATTCATTCTGACACCTCGCCTCTCCAACCCCGTCTCACCCATCGCGACCACCGCAGCTTTCTTCCTTCTTCCGTCTCGAACTCAGAGAGCACCCCCATTCAGCCCGCTTCTTTGCGCAATGACAGTCGCTTACATCATCGATGGTAACGAGACCTGACGGTGCTTTGGATGCGCACATCAAGCTGACACTGACTTTAACATCTCCCACTTCTCGCTCGTGTTGTCGTTCTGTTGGCGCAGATCTCATTCGCCGCATCTGGGCACGCAATCTGTGTTGTCGTTTGAATAATAAATTGTGCTGAGCTGCCTGATGAATTTGCCTGCTCATGCGTACACGCATAACATGTGTGTGTGTGTGTCTGTCTCAGCGTGGTGGGGAGCGGTAGTGTAGTGGTTAGTGCGGTGCGCGACGAACCTGGCGTCCCGGGTTCGATTCCCACTCACGGCTAACACCAGTGACGATTATCTGAACCGGTCCTGGGTCTCCCCTAGGTCGACTCAGCCTCAAATGAGTACCTGGTGCGGTGTAGTAAACATCGCCGCTGGGAAGACGAAGGCGACCGAGCGTGGTTGTTGGCCACCCACCCCCCCCCCCCCCCCCCTCGTGTGCTGTGCCGGTCTTCATAGGTGCTCGCACTTGCCCCAACAGTCTGTTGCAGGCTATAGGGGGATCGTTGTCTTTGTCTCAGCGTGGGCATTTAATGCAGCAGTTGGAATCTGGCTGTGAGAAAAGCTCGTGGGATCAGAGGCAGCTGCGTGCCGATGTGTAAAGCGGTGTGTGTGCATCACTTACCCATGAGAGTTTGGATTTTAATCTGAAAGTTATTTTTCACGAAGGTCACGCTTGGAATCCATATTTGCTGCATGAAAGAGAAACAGAATTTACCCAAATAAACCGAAGCACACGTTCATTAGTTTGCATCTGACCACCATGGTATGAATAAAACCGCACTAAATACTGCGAAGAATTTCAAAAAATGTATTTTAGCATGTAAGGCCCACCGAGCTGTATCGCGCTCTTTTTCAGGAGCTAAATGAAGTGGGCTATCACGTGGACATTTATAGCTGCCAAATACTCTAAACGCGTGTTTCTAAATGTGGAGCGGAAACCCCGGATGATCCAGAGACAAATCCACGCGGCCACAGAGAGAGAGACACGCAAACTCCAAATATACAGCAGCAGGCGTCAGGGTCGGGATCGAACCCACGACCTCCTGCACACCAGGTGAGGTAGTTAACATCTCCTAGCCACCGTGGCGCTTCCACACTGGTGAGATGTCTGGGAGTACCCACACTTTACCCCACCACACGTCAGAGGTCGAGAGTGGGGGGAGGGGGGGATTAATAATTCCTGCCCGATTATTTCAGCTGCCGCACCGGGAGGTCAAATCGAACCGACGACCTCGTAGAACCAGTCCAGTTGCTGACCACTGCACAGTGTCAGCAGCCCGGTGACTCAGTGCTATCAATGGCACGTCTCAAACCCGGAATGCAATGACATTGACGAACAAAAACCGTGGCTAATGTTTATTCCTCAAATGGCACAAGGGAAGTAAAACGAGGAAAGATTAAAATCAAGATATATGCATCGAATATTTATATATATGCGTGTGTGCGTGTGTCGGGTTCACATCTGACTTTGCATCTTGAACTCAGCCTGGTCTGTGCGTTGTCTGTAGCGTCAGCGCAGCACGGGGCTGACCACGTGGGCCCTGCTGGGCTGGAGCGCCCTTCGGTACCACCCGAGGTGACGACCCGATGGGAGCCAATTAAAGTGACACGATGCTACGAGAGACTCAGTTGAGAAGCTTATTGCGTCCATCCTGACAGTGTCAATAATTGCAGTCTCTGGCCAAATCAGGGCGCATTGTGAGGCTAAGTGGGGCTTGTGCACCGGGCATTGTTGGATGGGTGACCGCTGTGCATAGCAGGTGTTATAGGCTGCGCGGCTCCGTGGCAGTCAGTCGAGGGGAGAGTGACGCTAAACCTGTGTGGGTCTGCACTGCTGCGTGTCCACGTCGAATGCCCTCCTCTGGCACCACCCCGCACCGAGCAGCGTGGTGAAGTACGGCTCGATAACCCCCCACCTCGCGGACGGTGTCGTGAGAGCCCCACCCAGCAGTGGGTCGACACGAGCGCTGTGCACTCACAAAGCAAAGGGCACCGCTCAAGCATTGACGACTCGAGTGGTAGCGGACCGGCGGGATATCTGGCGCTGTGTGTGTCCACGTGCGAGTCACGGACTCCACGTGCGAGTCATGGACTCCACGTGCGAGTCACGGACTCCACGTGCGAACATTCCACTTGAAGCGATATCATCGAAAGGGAACCCCGCGTCACCAGCTGATGACGCTGCGTGTGTGATTGTCTTACAGCTAACAGAGAAGGAGCGTAAACACGACGGCGATGCCTGCTTCTAGGCAGAGGAATACAACGAGGTGAACAGAAGTGACAACGTGGCTGTCACACGGAAGTAAAACGCACCCTAAGAGAGTCGTAGCGAGGGTTCAGTCGGGCACCCTCCAGCTACCACGGATTGCGAGGATGGAGCGCCGCGCGTCATCGCTGCACATGAGCTGCACCACGTGGCGACGTGCGCGCTCCACGTCGACGGCGAAGCGACACCCGCACGCGACTTTCCAAGAGGGTGCTGGTTGTACAGCTGAGCAGCATTCCCAGTAAGGTGCAGATGGAAATGCTGCATTGACGCCAGGGTGCATGCGTATGGCTGAACATACAATCATACAACGCAGTGCAAATTAAATTGTATGATTGTTTGGGGGAGGGGGGTTATTTCTCGTCTAATTGCAACGGTGTCTCTCGACGCATTGCGTCTCCCAGCGGATGAGAACACAGAGAACGCGCAGTTGATTTAAATTAAACAGAGGCACCGCTGTGTTCGACTAATTTACCAAAAGGCATGGGGGCTGTGAGCGATCGGAAGGTTTCCTTGGCAAACGCGTTTTTTGTGTGGAAGTTTTCATTGCAAAAGGGACACAAACTGTGGGCCACGTGGTCTCTGCTGAATGTCAACGTCGAGGTCGAGGCTCGCTCTCGCCAGGCCAGAACGTAGACTGGGACAGAACAATGTCCCTGCTGCAAACAGCAGCCAGGCAAGTGGTTAGGAGGTCAAACGCAGAGAATAAAAAGAGTGGCTGACGGAGATAATTCCCAGAGGTGATCAAGGCGAGAAAGAGCGATACGCATTCAGCAGAGAGGGGCCACACTTCATAGCCTAGCTAGAGCTCACGCCACCATAGCAGGGACCTTTATCTAGCAGTGGATCGAGAATGGCGGGCCACAATGATCACAACAATGACGTTCCTAGTGTGGCGCAGCAGCGTCAGCATGGAATGGTTCTTCAGCAGTACACAAAGTCGGCTCATGGGAGCTGGGTTGCCACCTCTCTGGATTTACCCAGGAACATTCATTATCTTGTCGAGAAATCCTTCCCGGGTGTGTAACAGTGCCCCACTCAAGACAACGCAGTAAGGTACCCGGAGTTCTCCCCTCGTCCAGTATTGTCAACTATTCATCACTCTTCTCGCGATGGGCCTCCGGTTATTTTGTTGTTGAACCGTAGAGGTGGCAACCCCAGCTTTGCGGTCATGGCGGTAGTTCCACCGCAGCGAGAGTGGAAGATTGTTCCGAGCGCATGCCACTGTTGTAGAGCAACTGCAGGCGGCGGTCACCGCTCTCAGACAAAACCACTCTCGCGTTCTTCCGCATCAATGTTTAATGCCACAGCAAAGCGCTCAGGTAATATATAGGTAGCGTACATTCAGGTTTTTTTTTCTTTAAAATATAACTATCGATTCTATAAATAATTGCTTATGTGTTTTTTCTTCTTTTATTTATCTCTTTCCGGCAATAGTGATAGTATATATATGCATTGATTAAGGAATGCGCAAGCTGCGTTTCAGCAGCGTCAAGAAGCGTGTGGCCCAGAGGACGCCCGTGACCTCGCGTGGCCTCGCGTGGCCCCACGTGACCTCATGTGGCCTCACGTGACCTCAAGTGGCCTCACGTGGCCTCACGTGACCTCACGTGGCCTCACGTGACCTCGCGTGACCTCACGTGGCCCCACGTGACCTCGCGTGACCTCGCGTGACCTCACGTGGCCTCACGTGGCCTCACGTGATCTCACGTGGCCTCACGTGACCTCACGTGACCTCACGTGGCCCCACGTGGCCTCACGTGGCTAAGAGTTGCCGCGGCACCGCCACGCTGCGATGGACGCTACGTACCACACAAGATCCACCGTAGTTGCACCCCGCACACTTTGTTTTTGCTAAATATCGTTATATCGCGATTATCAGCGCTCCCGATTTTTGTGTGTGGTTACATTTGTCGATTTCCTGAACAATTGTGAAATATAATAAAATTACCCTCAATTATCAAACTTTTTAAATAGAAATATAACTATCCATTACATTTTCCATTAAATAATAGCTTTGCAACATATTTTTTTTTAGGAATTGGCAGATTGGCGATCGTATAACATCGCTGTCGATTTGTTTTCCTTAGTTCCTCGAATTGTTTAAGTAATTTTGTGTAACCGCCTGCTAGATTATAGGACTAATTCGGGCAGGCTAATATTGAGTTAACTACCGTTAACGAACCCTACAGTGATCTTGAGTTGTACCTTAACTACAACACACTACAAAAGCAGAGCAGCGATAGTAATGGTGAAACACAACCACAAGCTTATGGGAAGCTGATATCGCAATGATGATGATCGCCGCATCGCCAATTTGACGTCGCATCGGACCTCGCGGCAACGCCCGCGTCTGGTGTTGGGTGCCGAGCCCCTCCCCCCTCCCCCCGGGCCCCTCCCCCCTCCCCCCGGGCCCCCGGCGCGCGCCTCTCTCGGGCGCCGCTCAGAGTCAGCGGCCGCACCCGGGGGGGGGGGGGGGGTCACTTCAGCCGCAGCGTTACGGGGCGGAGGTCCAGAACATAGATTTGCCCCCCCCCCCCCCCCCCCCCATTACCACAGCTCCCATCACTTCCCCATTGACAGCCGGTCGTGAAAACGGCTGTCAAGGGGGCAGAAGAGAAACTGGCACTATTTGTTAAAGTATTCTACCAGGTAAGGCCCACTGAGATATGCGGCTCTTTTTCAGAAGTGACCCGGCTAACACAAATGACAGCTCAACGAAGTGGCTTGCCATGACGTGGGAATTTATAGCAGCCAAATACTCTGAACGCGCCATGTTCATTCTAAATGTGGAGGGGGGGAACCGGAGGGAAATCCACGCGACCACGGGAAGAGAGACAAGCAAACTCCAAATACACGGGCGTCAGGGTTGGGATAGAACCCACGACCTCCTGTATACCAGGCGAGGGAGTTAACATCTCATCGCGACCGTGGCGGAGGGCGGATGGGCGGGCGGCGGTGCTCAGAAGGGCCCTGGACAATATTGGGCGAGAGATGAATCCCTGCGGCGACCGGTGCTTGTGCAGAGACCAACACCGCCCTGCCGAGCGAGCTCCGTGCCGGCGGCGCCGTCATCCGCGCCGCTTCAGCTGCAGGAGCTTGTGCGCGATCGTTTCCAGCTCCATCTGCATGCCCTCCAGCTCGTCCCTCTGCGCACAGGGAGGCGACGCATTTTGACTTGGACGGCCACAACAACGACCGCAACGCCATGGCGACGCCTCCGCATTGAACTTCACCCGTGTTGAGGGCTTTGTCTGCCAGACACAGCTCTGTGTCGTCTCATCCACCACGACACTGTGATTCACCACCACCACCACACAGTGATTCACCACCACCACCACACTGTGATCCACCACCACCACCACACTGTGATTCACCACCACACAGTGATCCACCACCACCACCACACTGTGATTCACCACCACACTGTGATCCACCACCACCACCACCACACTGTGATTCACCACCACCACCACACTGTGATCCACCACCACCACCACACAGTGATTCACCACCACCACACAGTGATTCACCACCACCACACTCACTGTGATTCACCACCACCACACAGTGATTCACCACCACCACACTGTGATTCACCACCACCACACAGTGATTCACCACCACCACCACACTGTGATTCACCACCACCACCACACTGCAGGGCACGACACTTCTCGTTTCGCTTCTAATCTCGCACTGCTCGGCTTTGGAATTCCCTCCCGAGTTCTTGCAACAATAACCTTGCTCAATTCAACATACACTGTAGTCATCATTAACTACTGCGCCTCCAGTGGTGCTGTTTGTTGCGGGAAGTCTAGTCCCTGGGGCCTTTTCGCCTGTGCTCAGAAACTGAGACAAAGAAACAAACTCAATGGACAAAACAAAGATGCCTCGCAGCCTTGCACAAGCTGGTGGTGCTATTCGCGTGCACCTCTGAACGGCGGCACGACGCAAGGGGGGGAGGGGGGGATGCTGTGACCAGATCTACGCGCAGTCCCCCATGTGAAGTTTATGATGATGATGATGATGATAAAAGCCATTTCAATGAGCTGTCACGTGTGGCCAGGTCAGCTATGAAAAATAGCTTCGAGCTCAGTGGGCTTAACCTGATAAATAAAAGAGGTTGTGAGTATAGTATAGTTTTAATGTGTTCATCATTTCTGGATTAATCCTAAAAAATACGCCTAGATACGACATTTCGGATGGTAAATAAGTTTTGTTTCGTATTAATCTGAGAGTTTTGCATCACCACAAATCACAAATGGGCATTTCCCCACCAAATTGTGGCATCGGGTGACGTCACTTTTGTTTCCACGAAAATCCCCTCAAAATATGAAATTGTCCTTAAAAATACGAAATCGGAGGCTTTTTTCACACGAAACTCCTCTATGTAGGAAGAGTCGTGGGCAAGCGTCACATTTGAGATGTGGCTACAACACCGACCCTTGCTAATGCCCGCTGAGGACATTGAATTCCCAATTTGCACCAGTACACTCTATTACATCTCCAAAGAGATGTACGAATTCCTATACTAATCCAATAAAGTTAAGCCCAAATATGCTATTTTGGCAAGAGAACATGAAATGTAAATCACGTGCCACCTCGATACGAACTCAGATGGCGCAAATTTGCACAGTGCGGCACGTGCAAGCGTCAATTAAGTTAACTGACCTCTGCAATTCCTTCCCGGCTGACATCGTCCTCATGCCGAGAGCTTCTTCCACTCATCTTCTCTCCATCATCTCCATCGTCATCTGCATCGGAGCCTTGCTTCGCCTCGCCCTCCTCCTCCTCCTCATCATCATCGTCGCCGTCGTTGTCTGCATGGTCGTCATGGCGATGCTGTTCCTCGGGGGAGCGACGGGAAGGCTCCGAGGAGGCGTGCGGCTGAGTCGAGGAGACGCGGAGCCCCGAGTGGAATCTGGCCACGGCCCTCGCGATCATCTTCCCGGCTCGCTGCCTCCGCTCCGCCGAGTCGAACTGCGTGGTCCTCTCGTCGCTCGGACTCTCGGCCATTCGCTTGTCCAGCGCCTGGCCTCCGGCATCGTCGTCGTCGTCGTCGTCATCGCCGCCTTCAGCTTCGCTGTCGAGGTCGAGCTTGCGACGGATGTCGTCCGCCGCGTCGTCATCGTCCTCGTCGTGCGGCTTCATCTTCATCAGCTGGCGCTCCACGTCCTCCGTGGCCTGCCGCACGGCGTCGCTCGCCTCCCGGTGCCGGGGCCGGGACTGCCCCGCGGACGTCGCCGCCCTCGGTGGCTCGACGCCTTCAGACGCGTTGGCTTCTCTGTCTTCATCATCATCATCGTTATCATCATCATCATCGTTCTCATCGTCGTCGTCGTCATCGTCTGCTTTGCCGTGGTTGTGTTCTTCGTCGCCGTGGCTCGAGTCCACGTGCCCTGTGCTGTGTTTGCTGGACTTGCCGTCCATTGCGCTCTCCCCCACGCCCCTGCCAGCCTCGTGCGAGGCCGAGCCCTTGCCGCTCGGTGCCGAGTGGACGGTGTCGCGCTTGGGTGCCGACTCCTGCTTTGTGTCGTCATCTTCATCGTCATCGGCATCAGGAGCATCGTCAACATCATCGTCGTCATCATCGTCGTCGTCATCATCGTCGTCATGTTTACCCTCGCCATGGGCTGCAGCTTCATCGCCTTGCTTCCCGTTCATTGACGAATCGTCTTCCTCGACGCTCACCTTGTCTGTCTTCGTGCTGCTATCTTCGTCGTCGCCAACCTTGCTGCGATGGTGTCCTTCTGAGACCAACTTCAGGCGCTGCTCCATCGCCGCTTTCTCCTCGTGTGCGTGCTCGCTGCGTTTGGTTTGGTCATCTTCTTGCGGCTTGGAATCTTCCTCTGAAGACGCCTTCCTCTTCTCCACCTCTTCACCATCCTGGCGAGTGCCCTCGTGATGCAGCAAGCCAGCTATCCTCTTATCTGCAACCAAGTCATCACCAGGTTACACGTCATCACTGAGCAGATCCAGGTGAGGTCAATGCCAAGAGCACGATGCCATCTATGGGGCACAGCATGTCAAGTAAACTGCTTGGCCCAACCAATGCCCCGAGCTCTATTTAATATTGTTAGGTTCCCAAAATTCTCACATTCAATGTCCAATGTCCAGTATCTCGCATCTCAATCCTTGCATCTCTTCCCGTCTGTTACATTGTCACGATGAAATGGCCCCTGGCCTCTGCCTAATTCACGGTGTCCACATCCCATGTCATCGGCCCTGACGTTTCGTGACCTGTCAAGTTTCACAATTCCCATACCTTGCTTGCTATCCAATGATCTGTGCAATGATAACAATGCCCTGGATTTGCCTACGAAAGCCTTGCTGAATCTTAAAACCCTTCTGTTCAAGGGGGTCCTGCATTGGCACATTTTGCCCAGTTCTATCAACCAGTATTTGGCACATGGGAGGAACCCAGAGCAAATCGGTTAATCAATTGCCGTACTCCCATCTCTTGGCCATTTCACAACCCAACCCTACAGCACTTGGCGTTTCCAGGCAGTCCACCATCATAGCACTTAGCAGGCACAAATTGCTTAGCTTCCAAGATATGATGAGAGATTGAGTGCATGTGTATGGTTATTCTATACACAATACTGCAGCAACATCCATTGTGCTACGTATTCCGATGCTCCCAAGTATATTGTCCATACCCTTAGGTTTTCCCTTGCATACACGAAAGCTTCAAATCTATATTGTCCATGCTTTTAACCCACATTGAGCAGCGTGGTGAATTCTGGTCAAATCACCTAAACACAATATTCAGGGTATGGGAAGACCCTTACCAGGCAGCGGGGTCACAAAGGCCCTTACATGTAAACGTCTCACTCATCATTGCCCACGTGCCGTGATTAGTGATCCTTTCCCAGTGCCACGTGCCCCATTGTCAACTTCCCATAGCCCCCATCAGGTGTCCCGTGCCCCACGCCCCGTGGTCCATGCCTTCTCTCAGCAGCCGAAGACAGCGGTCGCTGGGAGCTCGAGGCGTGGCTTCTGAGAGAGCACCTGACAGAGCCTCAACCATGCAGGTCATCACCTGGGCACGAAGAGAAAGACGAAGGTTCCCCCTATACAGCGCCGTAGACTGTTGAGGACATGCGCATGCAGAGCGAACAACGATGATGAGGGAGTCGAGGTGAATGTGGCGTCGTGACTTATATGCTCTGGGTGGCTCAGGCGGCAAACAAGAAGCGAGTGAACTGCGCTTGCACCACGAAGAGCCTCGGTTGGAATCCAGGTTTCAGCCACCTCTGATTAGAATGAGCACTTAAGGGTGCTGAGTTTATAGTTTCAGTCCAGTCACCAAATAACCCAGAATTATGTTAAATGTGACTGATTTCAATTAAAATGTTTAATGATAAAGCATCTAAATATAGCATTCTCTTTTTAAACTCTGACACTTTTTTTTTATAAAAATAGCACAACGTCAATGTTATTTGGAAAATATCAGTGGGGTTTACACTGTTTAGCGAAGGCAAAAAGAGACCGAGTGTTACACTGTAGTTTATTATTCCAGTGTCTCAGTAAATCGTGGGGGGCCCTACCTTGTCGCTGATGGTGTCGATGTTGCTTGGTGCAGGGAAGGCGAACGCTGGTGGGGAACAATGCGCAGCCTTGCGTCATGAATGAGCAGCGACACCGCAGGCAACACTGAGGCATTGCTACCACGACATTGAAAAGGTCACTCTTTCATCCTCACAATAATACTGATTAATAGCCCCTTCTCAATCCACGCCGTGCTGGTCACGTGGGCGGTATTTGACCGCTACTTCATCAACACGCTGGTCAACGCAGATTGTATGTTGAACCTCTTTCGCACCGTACACAGCCAACCGTGATAATCGGAGATGGGAGGGGGGGTAAAGGGAAGGTGGGAGAGGGGGTTGGAGAGGTGGGGAGGGGAGAGGCGGGAGGGCTGGAGGGGCGGCCTGCGGGGTGCAGAATGGCTCAGGAATGGTTCAGATCTCACTGCGCCGATCCGATCGTGTGCGAGCTTGACCAGGAATGGAACTCATGCGGCCGAGTTCATAGGGCAGACTGCCCCACCCCCGTGCCCCCCTCCCCTGTGCCCCCCACCCTCGTGTCCCCCACCCCCGTGCCCCACCCCCGTGTCCCCCACCCCCGTGTCCCCCACCCCCGTGCCCCCCCCCCCGTGTCCCCCACCCCCGTAACGCCGCGGGAGACAATCGCTGCTCTGCACGCGCACGGCGAGTTCGGGAATCGAGAGGTTCACATAACGCCGAGCTTTCTACATCTGTTCAAGTCTAATGTTTCACAACTCGTGATCAAACGTAAATAAACTGAATGGAAGCCGGAGGACGTGGAGCCGGAATGACAAACGCGATGGAGCTCTCGCCGAGGCGAGGGCGGGCGAGGTGCGCACGCCGCAAGGTCGCCGCGTTGGCACGAGCCGCGAGTTATCAAACGAGGATCGGGCCCCAGGCGCTAGCGGCAGTCGCTCTGCAACGAGGACGAAGCACACAAGGGCTTAAGCACTTACTCTTGTCAACATCGCATATAGAATGCCTGTGTGTGTGTGTGCGCGCGTGTGTGTGCGCGCGTTTGTGCGTGTGTGTGTGCGTGTGTGTATGTGTGTGTGTGCGCGTGTGTGTGTGCGTGTGTGTATGCGTGTGTGCGCGTGTATGTGCGTGTGTGCGTGCGTGTGTGTGTGTGCATGTGTGTGCGTGTGTGCGTGTGTGTGCGCGTGTGTGCGCGTGTATGTGCGCGTGTGCGCGTGTGTGCGCGTGTGTGCGCGCGTGTGTGTGCATGTGTGTGCGTGTGTGCGTGTGTGTGCGCGTGTGTGCGCGTGTATGTGCGCGTGTGTGTGTGTGCATGTGTGTGAGTGTGTGCGTGTGTGTGCGCGTGTGTGTGTGTGTGGTCTGGTGGTGGCGCTGAGCGTCACTTGCACCAGCAGTCTGCTAAGGCTATACGGGGGATCTTTGTTTGGTGGCATAGCGGTTAGCGCACGGCGCTACAAACCCGGCGACCCACGTTTGATTCCCGATCTCGGCCAACACTGGTAGAGCGTGCCAGCAGAACCTGTACTGGGTCTCTACGCGGTCGACTCAGTCTTACGCGAGTACCCTGGTGTGAGCCGTAGACATCGGTACTGGACCCACACCAACCCCCCTTGTGCGCCGTGCCGGCTTTCATAGGTGCTCGCAAACACAACTTTCCCCAGACAGTCTACACAGGCGACACGGGCGATCGTCGTCGACTGTTCGCGTGCAGTCTCATTGGCGATCACGGAGGGGCACGCGCTGTCCGTGGTGCTGAAACCTGCGAGCGTTTAACATTGGAGGCACGCGCTTGGGTGCGGATTAAATTACAGCGGCACCGTGAGATACACCTCTCTTGAACCTCTTTGCTTATGCTAAATATAACGCCAGGTATCAGATAGACAAGAGATAAAGCATTAGCATTTACGCAATGTAACATAATAGCACACACACACACATTTGCACGTACGTACGTATGACAAGTCCATACATAACCAAATTCACCCAAGTTTAAGTTGCACAGATTGCCAGACCGAGTGCTGTTAGCGAGCACCAATTAAGCTCAGAACGGCACAAGAGTTGGGTGGCGATCTAGCGAGGTGTGTGTCACACGAAGGCTCGTGCTACCACCAGGGCTTCTTCATGTCAACCTGGTTCTATCGGGGCCTGGTAACAAGGAGCATTTACTCAGCGACCGGCACACCACATCGAGTGTACCTATATGGCTGTGGCTATTGGTCAACGCGCTCCCTCCGAGTCTACCAGCGACCCGTGGGGGTGGTTACACATTCAACGAGAAATCAAGCTTTGGATACGGACGGTTACATAACACATGCGGATTCTTGAAATCATTTAATACTCGCGCATTGCATGCATGCATGTGCTGGTTGACCAAAAAAATGAATCTGCCTTGCCGACGATGCTCCAATTTCACCCCGGCCCACCGTCGTGAATGAGAGCGCTCGTATCTTACCCGGCGAGGCACAAGCGAACAGAGCCAGCCAGAGCCACACACGCAGTCGGTCGTGACACGGCCGTCTGCTCCCGAAGCGAGCCATGCCTCCTCCTCCTCCTCCGACTCCTCCGTCCCCAGGCACGCCGGGGTGCATCACGCACGGGCGTCAGAGTAGCAACAACGACACGACGAGCCGACCCACGGCTGCCGCTGTGCAGTGAGTGAGTGTGTGAGTGCGTGTGTGTGAGAGTGTGTGTGTGTGCGTGTGTGTGTGCGCGTAGCTACGACTTGCGCTTGGGTGGAGGTTACATGGAGACGGGGTGAAGGCGGCGGGATGACGGCGATGCGGTGATGGCGTGCCTGCTGATGGTGGTGGCGATGAGTGGAGCGCAGCAAACCTCCGCGATCCAGCTTCGCGCTTATATGAGCGAGCACGCGGTCACGTGGCCGCACAGGAGGCGCGTGGCGGGCTGCGAGGGGGTGCTGGGTATGGGGGAGACGTGGAGGGTGGTGGTTGTGGTGAGGGCTGGGAGGAGGAGAGGGGGGGGGGCGCCAATGACAGGACAGCAGCGGGGAATCTACGAGCTGCAACGCGGCCCCCGACTTCGTTTCATACGACCCGAGGTCACACGAGGCCTACCACTTACATACCGCTCGTAAATGAGATAAATCTAAAACTAAACTATTTTTTATTCTACCAGATAAGGCCCACTGAGCTATACAGATCTTTTTCAGAAGTGACCTGGCCACAATGATCGCTCAACGAAGTGGCTTATCATCTGGAAATGCTTTACGACCAAATACCTTTAACGCGTGTTTCTAAATGTGGACGTAAAAACCGGAGGACCCGGAGAAAAATCCACGCAACCAAAGGCAGAGTATGCAAACTTCAAATATACAGCAGCAGGCGTCAGGGTCAGGATCGAACCCACAACCTCCTGTATACCAGGTGAGGTAGTTAACATCTCCTAGCCACCGTGGCTACAATCAGTCACTGCAAGCAACCTATCCGCACTACTCGGATACTAGCGGGACAAATTCTTCGAGCTGGCTACACTTTCGAAGTTTGGCACGCTCAAGTTACTAATGTCGCTGCGAAGGCCCCTTGCAATGACAGGAGGTGGCTCAGCGCGTGCATCAATGTGTGGCCCGCACGAGGGTGTTTTCGAATCGGCCCTCCATAATAGAAGGGTGCCCACCCCGGTGATAAGGTCATGGTTGTGGGAACACGAGGAAGAGCAAGGTGGGGGAAAGCTGCACCCTCCAACTTTTAAACAGGAGCTAAGCATGTTCATCCAACTCGATATATCTTATAATAAAGGTTTTTTGGTGAGATCGCGTAAGTATAAATGTGTCGTAACCCTCCTCCATCCGACACAGCCAGTAAGGTTTGTCACGTGACCAACCTTACTGGCTGTGTCGGGTGGTGGAGGGTTCGGACACATTTATACTTACACGATCTAACCCACAAACCTTTATGAATAATATTGATCGAGAAAGCCTACTACGTGTTAAACTCAACATATTTTAGTACCCCCCTCCCCGCCCTTCCTGGGCTACTAGACATGAAAGTGCCGCATGTTGAACTTCTTTCGAACCGCACGTGGCCAAACGCGCTCAGCGGTTGGCGACATGGCGCCCCCCATAACAGCCCCCAAATGACACTGCGCACTGGATTAGAGGCAATAAATGAATA
Organism: Lampetra planeri; assembly: GCF_965212315.1. NCBI lineage: Eukaryota > Metazoa > Chordata > Hyperoartia > Petromyzontiformes > Petromyzontidae > Lampetra > Lampetra planeri. The sequence continues at coordinate 869,802 of NC_136136.1, forward strand.
AATATGCACGGTGTCTATGCATGCATCAATTTATTAATTTCCAAACATATGTGTAGCCAACAAGACATCGACACTGCGCATGTTTAGCCCTGCATGTATATTACAGCGCACATGCGTTTATTGTAGTCTGGGCTAATCGAAGCTATTTCATTACAAAGCAGTGGAAAATACATTACATCAATTCATTACGAGCAAAAGGACGCTTCCTGCAAATTCACATCATTGTAACAACCGTAAAATTAATATAATCGTAAAATTATCATCATTATCGGCCACGACTGAGATATGCAGAGCTTGCTTCACTTGGAACACGTTATCTAAAATTGTCGCATTTATGCAATAAAAGAGCTTGCAGCGGTATTATCTTCTGCCGGCACAAAACCGAACAACGCTGGAGAGTGTGTGGGCGGTGCACGACAGCATTTCAATCACGCTCCACTTGTTCACCCGATGAAGCAATTAGACATCCATCAGGGTCACCCGGCCTCTTCCACCAGTGCCCGGCTCTCACGGTAAATCGAGGTGCGTGTTTTGTATCGGTCACGAAATGAGGCCGTGACCCGCCTGCCCCGTGGCATTATCGGCTTCCCGTGGTCGGCGACCTGGGTCAGCACCGAGCTCGGAGCATCCGAGGAATCCCAGCGCAGGTGACGTCCGCCGAGGTGGGGGCCGCAATGTGGAGGTATGCACGAAGATTTAAATTCACACTCGCGTTGAAATCTAACTACATAGGGCACCTAAAACAACCTTCTACACACTTTATGGAAATACATTTTCATCGTCATCATTATCAATTTTGTACAAATGTAATGTGTAAATAAGTTCATTAACTATTTAAAAATACATCAAAACTATTAAAATACACTATGATGATTAAAAATGGTCGTTTCACCACAGTATTCTTTGTTCAAAGGATTCTACCATTTGACTCGGCATTACTGACTCTGCCATGTGCACTGGGCAATGTGCAGCAGTGGCGCAGTGTTTGTCGAACTTGCGACCTGATTTCCGGGCAAACAACTCCCCATGACTCACATGGGCGAGTCCATCCAGCAGCTACTATACAAAGCTGCTGTAAATATTAAAATACAATAACTTTATTTCATTAGTGCTGTATATTTAGTACGTTTCCATTGTATTATCTCGGTCTCTGATGAATTGCACTGCTCGTCTCAATGGTTCTCACCTGGTTGTAAAGAAACACTGCCGACAGCTGTGTACCTATCTCCCACGTCTCTTCAGCCCTGCTAGGTAAAAGCCATACATACGAACAGGACTACCCATAGGCTGACTCAGCTGCTGCCAACCTCACTCAATTGTGATACTCCAACGTCATCACATCATCTGCGCTTGCAGCCACCCCCTTTGTGTGCATTTCCTTTTCCACCTCGGCTGCTTAGTCTCATCTATGGGGAACTTGACAGTTACAAGCAGGCCACGGTGGCTAGGAGATGTTAACTACCTCGCCAGGTATACAGGAGGTCGTGGGTTCTATCGCAACCCTGACGCCTGCTGTATATTTGGAGTTTGCTTGTCTCTCTACCCGTGGTCGAGTGGATTTCCCTCCAGGTCCTCTGTTTTTTTCCCCTCCACATTTAGAAACATGCGTTTAGAGTATATGGCTGCTATACATTTCCACGTCATAAGCCACTTCGTTGAGTTATCACTTGTGGCCAGGTCGCATCTGAAAAAGAAGCTATATAGCTCAGTGGGCCTCGCCTGGTGAAATAAAAATACTTCAGTTTTTACATTTTCTGCTCACCCGGTCCTTAATCCCGTGTGCCATGGGACGCGTCGCTCTACTCCCCATCCCCGCTCCCCCGCGAGGCCAAGACCCCCAGCACCCAGTCTACGACGGGGCCTGCCAGGCCGGGCACGGCGCGGTCGCGCGACCCCGGTGTCGTGAAGGCGCCACAGCCGTGCGCTCGCAGGACGAGGCTCGCCATGGCGACGGAGCGCAGCGCGTACGGACGATCTCCTGTCGAGGCGAGGGCGGCCGCAGCTCCCAGCAACGCCGAGCGCACCCGCGCGGCCTCCGCCGGTGCCGTCTCGGCCCAGGGGCAGGCGTGGATGGGGTACGGCCCTTCCTCCATGGCGGGCCACGGCAGCTGCTCTCCCAGCTGCCGCGGGGTCCGACGCTGCCGCTGTGGGCGCTGGGGTGCCTGCGGATCGTCTTGCTGGCGTCGACACTCTTGCACCTCTTCCCTGCCGTTCTCAGCGACGGACCGGTAGAATCGTTCCATCTTCGCTCTCAAGGTGGCTTCGGCCTGGGCATCGTCGTCAGCTCTGCCGGCAGTGGCTCTGCCATCGTCGTCGAAGCCGAGGACCCCGCCGTTGTCGCTCGGGGTGGGCGGACTCGCTACGACGACGCTGTCTTTCCACGAGCACGCGACGCTGGGCTGAGATCGCTCGGATTCATCTGCATCGCGGACACATTGCACAAAACACGGTAAAGGCGCAGCCCTTCAATTGCTCGCTCACGCCACCGCTGGCGGAAGGGCCTCCACTCGAGGCAGCTCTAGTGAACATCTCCAGATGTCTTTGGAGAGGTGTGAGTAGCCACACTTTACCCCACCACCAAGGACCGGCAAAAGCAATAACTGCGGTGTACCCATTTATACTGCTGGGCGCACAGAGGCGGTCGAGTTTAATAAAAACGTGCATCGTCGTTTCAACTCAAGTGCCGGGAGGTCGAAGCGAACCGGCGTCCTCGGGATTTGCAAGTCCCGTGCGCTCACCACGATATGACTGCGGCGGCGTCCTGCCACAATTACAGCTGTTGTCATGGAGGGCTTGTCAATAGGTTCATTAACGCTGTTGTCACGAAAAACAATTAGCAGCTTCATGATTATCACAATCACACAAATGTCATCAGTATTACCACCTACAAATAACACAACCATAATAATCATCAATCAAATATGTCTATATTTATAAAATATGATAAATGTGCACTCCAACATCTAAATCACTGAAAATTGAAACCCCGATAATTTAAACAATGTTCACAACAACAACACAGAGGTATGTTTTTGGCACGGAAGTCCACATCTTATTTGTAAACAGGTAATTCACTCGCTACATATACAATACAGCTGAGTTTTTCACAAAATCTAGACAGACCAACAATGTTAGCTCAAACCTGCCGTCACGTCTCAGTTATCTCCTCTTGTACATGTGGTTAATGTTCCAGTTTTCTCGTTTTTTGCCACACAAAACAATAATTCCCAATTAGGCGAAACATCCAAATCACTTAACCTGGATCTAACATTGCAACATCAACCCCTACTGCTGCAGAACCACTGCAGACTACGTAGGACCTTGCGCCTTCGTGGTGTGCAACCGTCAGCTATGACAGTGGTCCAAGAACCAAATGTACTCAAAATTGTATTTGGTGCGAAAGCAGGTCTCTCTTGAAGATAAAATTCAATCAAACCTTTCAAGAGACTACAACATCGCCGCTCTCTATATGGCACAAATAAGAACACGTTACTCTACCTGGTAATCCTTTAATCAAAAAATACAATGCAGGTGCAAGGTCAATCCCAAAAAAACCATAGCGTGCCTAATGACCCACAAAGAGGCGAGCGTACACTTCGCCACCAGAGTCAACAACGAGACATTCACTCTCGAGCCCCGCTAGATGAAGGGGAAGCCCGAGTAGCTGGCAACGGACAGGTGGGTCACGGCCGCCTCGAGCCGGGGGGGGGGGGGACATGTGGAAAGCTCTAAAGGATTTATTTGGCCGACGGTCCGCAAACACGGCCGGCAGTCCGCCTATGAATGGTGGAGCTCAGCGCTCGTTCCATTGCTCCACCGTTTGTAATCGTTGCACATACTCGTTCCTTTCCGCATGTCCGTTTCATGGGGAAATGGGCCTTGAGGCGGATTCCCATGAAACGGAGGCCAACACGGCGTTTGTCCGGTTTGATGGCAACGATGTTGTTAAGCTGAATCCTGTACGAAGCACGTGGGAGGCACAGCGAGGAAATGCGGCGATGCTACGAGTTCGTGAGTTCGTATCCAGGCGCCAAGTGGATTATTGCATCGTAGGATTGTGAAAGGTGGCGGCCGCTTTGGTAGGCGTTATTCCAGCAGTGGATAGACCATGGCTCACAATAATGATGATGATGATAAAACACACGCGAATACTTCACTCTGTACCCATTTGATGTTGGAACAGCTTACCAAGATAACAACTGTGATCTTGAAAGTAAATCAATAGTAAAGTAAACCAATTGTGTAATGCAGTGCTAGCCGTCTGACAACGCTGTTGGGGTATCCTAGTCTATCTCTCGACTTTCCTTTGTTGGCGGTAATGAATGACTCCTGCCGGCTCCCCTCAGTGCATTAGGTTATTATGGTGGTTTCTCAAATAAGGTAAGGTGTGATGAGATTGCGTTCAGATGATGATGATGAAAACAAACATCGTCTTTCTATCAATAATAGCGTTATGATGATGATGATTAGAGAGCCTTAAGATAGTCAGACATGTCAAGCTGACCACGTAGCGTTGTTCTGTTGAGCGGTGCCGGTAAATGTGCGCAGGGAACTGGAACGCGACGGCGCCACGCAGCACAACGACTGCCGACCAGGGCACAACGGGATCGTCGTCATTATGGCAACACTGCACCATCATGTCGATTAACATATACACTTGTACCGCTGTACAAAGTGTATATGTTCACCAGCATTAGCCAATGTGAATCATTAAGTTAGTCGTGCGAGCGAACCTATTAATATATAAAAAATTTTAAGTAAATGCACATTCACATTACAGACAATTATGAAAAGCCGTGGTGAGTCACCTCTTGCGATTTAATTTACACCTGAGATAATGTCACTCAGAAAGATCTCACAAAACACGACAGTATTAAGATTATAATTAGATTGACGAGTGAATGGTACACATTCATTTATGCATGCGTGACAAACACAAAGGCACAGATCCCCTGTATAGCCCTCAGAGGCTGTTGGGGCAAGTGCTGTTAGCCAGAATGGCACACAAGGGGGCAGCGTGGCCGTGCCGCATGCCTTCATCTCACAGTGGCGATGCGCACACACCGTGCTGGGTATTCATTTGAGGCCGAGTCTACCTAGAAGAGGCTCAGGACGAGTTCAGATAGTCGCCGTTGATGCTGACCATGAGTGGGACTGCATTGGGTCAACAACAACACCTCCGCTCCGCACATGGCAAGCAAGACAATGCTACACGCAAATATATATATTGCACTAATATGAAGATAAATGATGTTAACCGTCATGTTATTCCATTACCATGAAAAAGTCCGAAGTTGTTCATGTTAGCGTGGGAAGCCAATAGCCCGTCAGCTGATGGAAGACAAAATATTTGTTTATATGGAGAGAACGGAATTCTTATTATATTTTCCACAGCAATGCGTAATAAGTTTGTGTAGGACAGTGCTATTGTGTTTAACAAGGTCCCATATTCGATATGAAATGTTCTTACCAATAACATCGAGTAATTCAGCAATGTATTAATAAGGCCAACTGCTGATGAGACCCAGAATGTGAAACCCGGTCCAGTCTGTTTCAACAAATACTGCTTCATACGAGCTCACCCCCTGTAAATGAGACTATCCTGGGCTGTTGGGTTCCCACCTGGTTAAACAAAATAAACTAAGATTGGTTTGGAAATCCAATGGAGTGATGGGGTAAACATGTTTTACCTACATGTGCAGAGAGAGAACTCTATATACACACACACACATGCTCCACAGCAAAGCACAATAAGTTTGTGTGCATATCGCCAAGAGGATGCAGAGCGCACAAAGGGATGGACTGGGCGTGAACTTTTGTCCCCCGCCAGATGTCCACGCTGCTACGTGCCAGGCGCACACAAAATAACATTTTCATTCCGCACAGCGTGCCCATAATCTGAGATTAACGCGAGCCCGTTAGTTCCCCCGTCTACACGCGGCACGTACTCAGCCGACCTCGTGTGCGGCATGCTCGTGGGGCTGGTGCCGTGGTGGCGACGGAAAGGGTTGTAATCCAACACCGTGGAGTGGGCCAGGGGTTGGTGAGTCACACAGATGTTGTTGCCTAACTCCCTTCCCGTGGGAGTCGAGGTCGTCAAACCCTGACTGGCCAGGCAGTACAGCAAGTGGACTAAACTCCATCAGTTTCCATCTGTAAGGGGGATAGAGTGTGTGTACCCCATCGTACGAGAGGGTTTTCTCTGGGCACTCCAATTTCCTCCCACATGTATAAAGAGCGATACGTGGTAGGATTATTCACACAACAAAGCGACTTGTACTATAATTATGGTGCAACGTGAAAGTCTTGGCACCTCGCAGCAGCAGCAGCAGGACCCTGGGTCGATGTGAACCACGCAGTGTGGCCACGAGGACTCATGGAGCACCGCTTTCGTAGACAGGGTTAGTGGATCACGCCGAGATCACCGTGCGTGTGAAACCTGCTTGCACGACTATGATACAGCCAATAGATGACAGTGCATCGAGTACACTACTGCACCATCAGTACAGATTCTCCAGTGATAATATGCATGAGTTTTATCCGTATACTTAATTTCCTTGTAAGGTAAGACCTTTACAAGAGGGTATTTTTGCCTGCTCATCCACGTGGCCAGACATCTTGGGAGACTGCCCGTGCACGAGGCTGCGTGGATTCAACATCCCGCAGCAGCAGCAGGAGCAGCAGCAGCAGGAGGAGCAGCAGCAGGAGGAGGAGTCCGCTGTTGTCACCGTCACGCAGGACGACCGCACGCTGTCATGCAGAGGCCACGAGAAAGTGACGCAGGGCGAGCGACGAGGGTGACTGTGAGGGCGAGGGTGGGGGCGGGGGCGAGGGTGGGGGCAAGGGTGAGGGTGGGGGCGGGGGTGGGGGCGGGGGTAAGGGCGGGGGTGAGGGTGGGGGCGAGGGTGGGGGCGAGGATGGGGGCGAGGGTGGGGGCGAGGGCGGGGGTGAGGGCGGGGGGTGAGGGTGGAGGTGGGGGCGAGGGTGGGGGGTTGGGGGTGAGGGTGGGGGTGAGGGCGAGGGTGGGGGGTTGGGGGCGAGGGTGGGGGGGGCACCACGTGCAGCAGGCCGGTCTGCTCGCGTGAGTCCAGCAGCAGGGCAGGGGGATAATCGAGTGGCGGGAGCTGCACAGGCCCCATTACCTGCCCCCTATCCCATTACCTGCCCCATATCGCATTACCAGACGGCATCTGCTGAGAAGTCGCCCGCGTGCTCAGCGTCGCTCGCTAATTCAATCACGCCCAGACAACAGAACGCGACCTGCTCACTAACTGCATTCAATTCACTGCGTGCACACGTTGTGTGCGCGTTACTAATATAACGATACATCCATTTGTTGGATAAAATCTGTTATTTTAGCTTGGGATTATTTACGCGGCTCTAATTAGCACGGTTGACGAGACACCATGAAGAAGAAGTTCAACGTGCACGTGTTGTGGGTTCAACTGAGTAGCAGACGCACTTCTTGGAGGCAACACATTTCTTCAAGCCAACACACGGGGTAGTACCCCTGAACAAGATGACAACCTATGGTGGTGGACCACCAGGCCAACTGCACTAATTACACTGGAGTAGCTACGACGGACCGGACCCTGGCCTGGGTCCGGGTCCACGTGTTGGAGACTCTGTAGGACGTAGAACGTAGATTCTTCAGGATGAACAACAGCAGCCGGTCCCTCTGGGGGACCCGGCTTCTATCCTCCGCGGCGGGGCTGGCCCCGCCCTTAGCCACGCCCACCTTCCAGAACCCTCGAGACGGTTCTCCACCCTGACACGTGACCACCCCGAACCCCCACCTGGGGGCCCCGTGTAGACTTTACCAGTCACGTGTCCTTCGGGGTCAACCAGAGTGCCACGGCCCTTAGTAACCCCATTCCCATGGCAGGCACTCTCACACCCCATCCTGTAGGGGTCGGCACTGCACGCAGGGCGCGGTGCCGCTCAGCACCGTCGGACAGCGCTCACCGAGCCCCTCTAGTGCCGGCACCACACAGTGGCATCCGCGCTGCCACTACATATACATACATTATGCAAGTGATATTCCGTGAAAAATGTAATGTTTTCTCCATTATTTCACGCCGATTGTGCCATTGGCGTCATGTGATGAGATTAAGTTTCCTTTGCAGATCTCTGGCAAAGCCGTGCGAAAAGCCTTCATGTTTGAGATCGGCCCACGGAAGTGGATGTCACAGAGCAGCCTCCGAGATCCCTTGAAGCGACCTCTGGTGCACACACAGCAGAGGGCAGCACTTCTCACTTGCTCAGCAACTTGCAATCTCATCTGACATTTTGGTGGAGTGGTCGTGCAGTGGTTAGCACACCGCGCCATGAACCAGGCAACCCGAGTTTGCTTCTCACCAACTAGTACCTGATCGGCGTGGTTAATGTATGGCTAAGTGTGGTTAAGCATGGTTAAACATGGTTAAATATGGTTAAATATAAGTATGATACAGCAATTGTGCTGTGACTGTTCCACCTGAAGACGGAAGCTTGTGTTGCATCCGAAACGTGATTTATTATTTTATTTCTATTATTTTATCTTTTATTTATTTTTTATTTTTTACCTACGTGACTTTACCGAAAAACCTAAGAGTTAGTATGGATAAGTATGGTTAATATGGTTAAGTATGGTTATGCATGGTTAAATATGGTTAAGCATGGTTAAATATGGTTAAGTATGGTTAAGCAAACACCATGGACAAGAAAGCATGTAGAGGCCTTCATCCAGAAGCAGATTAACAAAAAGGGCTGGAATGTGACATTTAGGCTAATGCGCAAATACAATATGTTTAATGGAGATATAAAAAAAAATATCGAATTAATCAAATTTCAACCCTGGCACGGTGTGCATAATGAGTGAGCGCTTTGTGCCTTCAATCCCTCAGGTTTTCTCGGACCTCTAATTTTCCTGTAGACCAATGAAAGTTGTAAAAGCTGGGCTGTAATTCCCAGGGAATTTCTAGAAAATACAATGATTCTTGGTACATTTTCGGGATTGACTTGGCAGTGTTACTGTACAACGTGTGGCTACGGCGACTCAAAGCGGCCGTATCCCAAGGCAGGTGAATCCACTCCTGGCTGTCATCACGTCCTGGGAACGCACGCCCACACACCGCTCAGGCTCGAGCTGTGCGGCTGACAGCAGAACGCTCCTGCAAGTGCCTTTTGTAGTCGTGAGGCTTAAAAGGATGTTTATATATAGACACACCGGCGTCCCATTTAGCCTTAAAGACCATGGGGGTGAGTGCTCTTTCCGGGCACATATCAAGGCGGTCACGGCACATGAAGGAGGCTTCATCAGCAGCTTTTATGCCCGGCCACTCGTGCCTCTTCAGTATAGAATGGGGGACATCACAATGCTCCACGTGCTCATTTTGAGAAAAATGGAGATGTACAGGCAAGCCTTGCAGTGGCTTTTGTCTCGCCATCGAACAAAGACGGACACTGCATCGCTTGCTTCCTGAGGCGCTTCTGCGCCATGTGGAACGCTCCTCCGATATCAGGAAGCCACTGGAGCAATGCACTTTTAAATCGAGATTGAAAAGGAATTTCTTTAGAACTGATTTTGTGTTTAGTTTGTGGTCCTTCCCCCGCACCTCCGATGAGTGAGGTTGGCTACGTACGGTGTGAAAGAAGTTCAACATACAGACAACTTCCACACACGCAGTGCACACATCATCACAAGCCAGAATGAATGCGACACCACTGAGCTGACATCATTGCTCCATCTCTGCCATGGTCATCCTCTCAGGCATATCCCGCCTTTGGCTGCCATTCTGTCACCAGTCTCGTCTGTCGGGCATCATCCCCTCTGGCGATTCGTCCACGCCAGGTCCGCTTCACTTTCCTCAACGTTCAATGACTTGTTCTCAGATCCATGCGTTCCTCTGTCTCTCTGTACAATTCCAAATCATGCACCTTTCATGTATTTTTTTCCATAGTAATTGTCATACTTCATTATGGGAACCTCATTTGCCAGTAAAAATATGATAATTGGTTCTTTACCCTTCTATCTGGCAACAAAACTGACACCTTTTTACAAGGAGTCATGTTTGCATAGACCGCAATACCTGCAGTCATAATACAAACAAACGACACAACTCTGATAATGTGCACTGTCCTTAAAGTTGATTGATCCACACCCGAGACAGCTTTCCTTAGAGCCTAGTCTCATATGGGTTGGACCAGATGACGCCATAGTGTAGATGCTTGCCCCGAGCTCTCATACTCTGATGGTGCATTGTCTTTGAGTTGTGTGCCTTTTGGCGTCATCTGGTCCAACCCATGTGAGACTAGGCTCTAAGGAAAGCTGTCTCGGGTGTGGATCAATCAACTTCAAGGACAGTGCACATTATCAGAGTTATGTTCTTTTGTTTGTATTATGACTGCAGGTATTGCGGTCTATGCAAACATGACTCCTTGTAAAAAGGTGTCAGTTTTGTTGCCAGATAGAAGGGTAAAGAACCAATTGTCATACTTCATGTTTATAATCCATGTCAAAGTAAATCATGTGTGCTGGAGATTGAAAGATTGTTCCATCGAGGATTTCTCAAATGATATATCTAATATCAATGTACTTTGACATGTGAAAAGAGAGGACAGCTAAACAACAATTACATCAAGTAACAAAATGAATATATCAGAAGAGGAGTCAGGATCTCACCATCCTATTCGCAGTCACAATATAAGATGGATTTCCAAGATGGGTAATATAAAGGAATAAATATAAACGTAATATTATCCATGGTAGATCTGCATTAAGCACGTACATATACACAATCTTGTACAATTACACGATCTTGTACAATCCTCACAAGCAACCGGAGAGTTTACTTAATGTCATTCCTTTATATCGCTATAGTTGTGTAAACATATCTTCACGGAAGGAAAATCCTCAAGCAGTGGCTGACGAAACTGGGCTTGATGTAGTGGAATGGTTTAAATGAGCCTCAAGCAAAAATCCTCCACACGACAACAAAAATAACTCTCTTGCTAAAGAGACGCCGGCAAGCCAAGACTTGTTGATCATCTCAAGCAGCGACCGGCGCTTGAAAACGAAAAGTTAGAACTTGTACTTCTCCACGTTCATGTGTATGGCACCATTGTCAATTCAGTGCTGGATGAGGGCATCTCCGCGTCGTGCACATCATGGGGGTTATTTGGTCAAGACAACGAGCACAGACATCGGAGAATAGGACAGTACAACAGCACCCCGCAATAGCCTACAACGCACATTTCAATGCTTTGGTTAAATGTGTACTTCTACATTGATATGTAAATTAAACTAACCTCAAACTATTTTTTTATTTTACAAGGCATGGCCCACTGAGCTATTTAGCTCTTTTTCAGTAGCGACCCGGCCACAAATGATAGCTCAATAAAGTGGCTGATCATGTGCAAATGTAAAGCAGCTAAATACTCTAAACACATGTTTATAAATGTGGAGGGGAAAAACTGGAGGGCCCGTGGAAAAATCCACGCGACTATGTGGAGAGAGACACGCAAACTCCAAATATACAGCAGCAGGCGCCAGGGTCGGGATCGAATACACGACCTCCTGCATACTAGGCGAGGCAGTTAACATCTCGCCACTGTGGCTGCCATACCATTAATACCACGGGAATTTTTCACCGCTAGGTTAATTATGAGTTGCAATGTGTGCAGGTTATATCGATATGAAGGCTTTTGTTACCGGTACTGCAGAAGGGTAGCTGAGTATCGGAAGGAAAGAGGTCACACGTGGATGGCAGTGAAAGCTTTGGGCTTTCTTGGGAGACCATGGAGACTTGAAAATGTTTCCCTGCATCATAAAAACAAGTACACACACACACAATGACTGAGACAATGTTCGCCGGCAAGGAGAGGGTGTTATAGTAGTCATCCAACTACACACGTAGATGCACACGTACAGTACGTTTTGATCTCCTGTTGGATGATGGCCTCTGCCCACCCTGTGGGGCGTGACGGATATTCGAACATACTTCAGCGTGCTGGTCAGTGCAGGTTGTAAAGGTGGAGGGAGAGGAGTGGAAGTTGCCGTGCTGTTTTCTACTGCCCACAATTCCTACTGCGCCGGTCTTTTGTGCATGATGGGTACCCATCCATGCATTGTCCAGGCTCACGCCTGCTTAGCTTGTCATAGTGGGCGTGTTAAGGTTGATTTGGTCATAGGCTGTCACGATGGACTGAAACTGAGATACCCATCCACTTCATGGTCAGGTTGTTAGATCAAAACAACACATACAACTTCACATTCAGGGAACAACATCTCAACGTGTGCTTAATTTGAAAATAGCCACAGTGTTTATATTTTAAGAAATAGCATGCTTTTGATGTGTTTGTGTCGATTTTTTTACACAGGACTGGAGAGTGTGCTTTTTCAATGTGCAAAGTAGCAACGGTTATTTATTTCAGTTAATTATAAAAGTGCCAATCAAAAATGTTGCAATACATTTGCTACGAAATCAATATTTCCAGTTCGCCCCATTTGCCTGCCGCTTTCATTTAAAATCATCAACAGCAATCCCACAATTTGTTAAGCGGATCGACTCGCGTATTCAAATGCCCAGCTTTGCCCAGCTCAGTCTAAGAGTGCACACCGCTCATCCCATCGCATTAGCACATCACTCCTTGCCTCTCCAAGCCCCGGGCAACTGCAATGCTTTGTCACATGCATAAATCACAAAATGCACTCGAAAAATACTCTCGAAATTTCTTCACGAGTTCAGCAAAAGTCAAAGACGTTAACATTTTCACCACAATTAAATCCCCCCCCCCCCACCAGCATCACTGCATAAGTGTATATTTACTTCTCGTAATATTTATTTATATTTATTAATTACTACATTGTTTTGGGTTGCATTGGTATGAAGTCTTACAGAAGAGAAAACGTTTACCATCTCAGTTAGCGCGCTTGCTAAGCCAACAGGATTGTAAATTAAGAAACTGCTTCAAAACGATTGTCACGTAAATCAGGACAATGATTGGATGAGTTTATCACACACTACACCAATGCTGACATATCTATAATAACCCCTTTTAGACGAAACTGAGAACATCTGTCACAAAAATAATAATTTTTCATAATCGGGCTTGGAGAATATAATATACAATTCATGCATATGTAACACCATCCTATGCATTGTTGCCATACTCTACACAACATCACATGCATTTGAGTGGTTGGCCACGTTTTGTATTGGCAGTGTTTTTAACACGTGAGGAGACCGATACTGCTGTTCCCACACGTGGGCTTAAGAAAATAACCCCAATCCCTAAGCATAAACCCAAACCCTTATCTCTAACGCTAAACACCTACCTAGCCTTAACCCATAACCCTGAACTCTAGCCCCAAAACCACTAAGGAGGGTTGCCACCTGCCCAGGTTCGACCGAGGCAGTCCAGGATTGGGCATCTGCGTTCGGATTGGCAGGAATTGATTTGCACCGAAATCTGGTCCCAGCATTCTGGTGAACTTTATTACAGTGCACTGCACAGTTCTGATATACATCGGTTGATTGAGAAATATGTTTAGGTAGTGGAAAAGGTGGCAATGCTGCCATTACTCGAACCCAGGGGTCGGCAACCAAAACAAGAGACCTTTTTTCCCAATTCAGTAAAATAAAATCCGCAATGTGTATGAATACGAGATGGTGTTCCTTAATAAATAATGTCACTAAACAAGTCCTTAAACAGCCGCATGTGGCTCCATAGCCGCAGGGTGCCGATCCCTGCCCCTAACCCTTCATGGCAACACCAACATCCATATCCGTGAACGCCTAACCTGCAACACAAAATAAACAAGCAGTTCACCTTCACATGTCATGAAAAGCTAAAGAAGCAGGAATTGGAAAGGGCCGCTAGTGGTTGAGTGCAACCCACCGGCTGTGGTTGGACAAATTCTTTTGTTGTAAATGTTTGGATAGAAATCTGTTTGGAGAGTAGTGCCAGACTGTTTCTTCCCTTGCACCTGGAGGGACTGCAGTCACACTCGCATGTGAGCATCATGACGTGTACGCGTGTACCGGCCCTTCAACGCGATACACCTATTCAATATTGATCTCCTGGGTTGGGTGGCAGAGGAGAGTGCACCGGCTATAATTCCATCATGCATTAATAACAAGTGACGCAGCTCATGACCTTCACAAAGTTCTCAATTTCAAATAGGTTTTTTTTTTAATGAATGAGACTTCCTCTGCATTTCAAGCATTGGCTGGTGCGCTCAAATTCGCAGAGGATGACACATTTAGTAGCAAAGCATTGCGTATTAAGATAGGAAGATTTTTTTTTTAATACAGCCAATCAGCACAGGCCTAAAGGCTTAAAACGTTACGCGGCCTGTAACAGCACTATCAGATGTGTAATAAGTAAGAGTTAAAACGTGTATTGAATCGAGCAGTGTTATAAGAGTTTGGGAAATGAGAAATGACGTTCATAAATCAGGTTCTAAGATCAAGCCAAGACCAATATTTCAGTACATCATGTTACATTTACCGAGTACTGAAAAATGAATTGACGAATGTGCTTCTATTACGGGACTGAACTGTAATGAATACGCCGACGTGATTAAAGTCCAGGGTGGCATCATGTGACAATGGGCCTGGCTGTCAGTATGCTTGCCACTGGGGCAATTGACGAGGAAACCAGTTCGATTGCAGATCATTCCCACAGAATCTAAGATACCTCCTGGACATCTGTTAAAATACCTGCACGGCTCATCAGATTCCTCTCGTGAAAATATTCGGATTCTGAACTGTAAAGTGTCAGTGTTAAAATCTGTGATGTCACCCCTTGTAAGAGCGTGCTAAATATGTGATTTCATGACTGGTATCGTTATAACAAGACGTCTATAAATGGAATGCGAACGCAACGTTGTTACCACTAACACTCAAACATTTGCCACAGCGACGATAACGCACGAAACGTCACACGCCCGATTCTTGAAACATATCTTGACACTCATGACACGTGGCGTCGACTCACGCATGCAAGCGGAAATATTGTTGGATTCCTAAATGTTGTGTGTGATCGTTTCCAGCGAAAGGTGCAGCCACCAAACATTCTACAATCTACGTGAACTCTCAGGTGATAATATTTCAATAACGGCCCTGCATTGTCATCTGAATTGAAAGGTAGTCAGTCAGTCAATCATTACATGCCTGGTCACAATGACCACACCATATACCGTACCATGAGATACTCGTAAAACTTCCCTAAACATTATGTATGGTAACGCCAATACAATTATTTTAAGTATATTTATTTAGCACCGTAGTAGAGTATCATATAGGGTGGTCTTGTGACCCACACTTAATTGACTCGTAAAAATGTGTTCCCTTAGCATATTCATCTCTGTTTAACACGTTCCTTCGGAGTGGGCAGGTAGGAACTTGGTTGGACAGCGCATTCGTGCACGACAGACAGACACATAATCCCTGGTGGGCAGTGTGGAACCTGTTGTTCCTACCTGTATGTATACAAGATAACTTGACTTTAGGTAGCCAGGCAGACAGCCCCCTGAACTATCGCCCCCCCCCCTCCCTTAGGCACCTCCCCCCTTAGGCCCCTCCCCTGACCCCCTTTCCCTTAGGCCCCTCCCCTGACCCCCCCCCCCCCCCATATCCTCAGGCCCCTCCCCTGACCCCCCTTCCCTTAGGCCCCTCCCCTGACCCCCCTTCTGTTAGGCCCCTCCCCTGAGCACCCCCCCCCCCCATATCCTTAGGCCCCTCCCCTGACCCCCCCTCCCTCAGGCCCCTCCGCTGACCCCACCCCCTCAGGCCCGTCCCCTGAACCCCCCCCCCCCTCAGGCCCCTCTCCTGACTCCCCCCTTCCTTAGGCCCCTCCCCTGACCCTCCTCCCTTAGGCACCTCGCCCTCTCCGTACCCGGCACTAGGTCTCCACCAATCAAAGAGCTGTTTGTAAGGTCTCCACCAATCAAAGAGCTGTGTGCATTATATATTTATTTATGCACGACAGACAGACAGACAATCAGACAGACAGCTAAATAATCCCTGGTGGGCAGTGTGGAACATTGTTCCTCCCTGTAAAATACACCTTTAACAATAGTAAGTTTTAGAGAGTTCAATGGGGATCACAAGAAGAGAGACAGAGACGAGAGACTGAGACGAGAGACTGACTGAGAGACTGAGATAAGAGACTGACTGAGAGACTGACTGAGAGACTTACTGAGTGACTGAGACACTGACTGAGAGACTGATATGAGAGACTGACTGAGAGACTGAGATGAGAGACTGACTGAGAGACTGACTGAGTGAGTGACTGAGAGACTGATATGAGAGACTGAGTGAGAGACTGACTGACTGAGAGACTGATATGAGAGACTGACTGAGAGACTGACTGAGAGACTGACTGACTGAGAGACGGACTGAGTGAGTGACTGAGAGACTGACTGAGAGACTGACTGAGAGACTGACTAACTGAGAGACTGAGACACTGACTGAGACACTGAGACACTAAAGAGACACTGACTGAGAGACTGAGACACTGAGACACTGACTGAGAGACTGACTGAGACACTGAGAGACTAAGAGACTGACTGAGACACTGAGAGACTGACTGAGAGACTGACTGAGTGAGTGGGTGACTGACTGAGAGACCAGAGACTGCCTGAGAAACTGAGACACTGACTGAAAGACTGAGACACTGAGAGACTGACTGAGAGACTGACTGAGTGAGTGGGTGACTGACTGAGAGACCAGAGACTGCCTGAGAAACTGAGACACTGACTGAGACACTGAGTGCCTGACTGAGACACTGAGACACTGAGTGAGTGAGACACTGACCGTGCTCGGCGAGGCGGTCCGTCACTCGACCACTCCGGGCTGCAACTCCCCGCGCTCGCCGCATTTTTAGTTCCGGCTCAAGCGCGCGGAGTCTCCGGGTTCCGCCATCGACTCGCCGCTACGAAGCCGCGGGGGGGCCTTCGCGTCGTGGATGTTGTCGACTTTCTCTCCAACACGACGCCGCTTCACTGAATTAGCAACCCTCTGGCACCTTCTGTATCCGTGACGAACCCTGCTACTAATCGGCTGTGTCGGGTGGTGGCGGGTTTAACGACACATTTATATATTTAGGCGATCTTACGGGTGACGCTGCTGGCGATAGCCCCCTGCGAGTTCAACTCGCCACGATAAACATTCAAACTCCCGCTGCCCTCGATGTGTTCACCACTGTAACTAACGTGCGTCACTCAGGGCGGGTGTTCGTAGTGACACAAGGACACGGCGCCTCACCACGTCGCCGCTGCGGCCGTCTGGAACGCTCTGCAAAGCCACTGGAGCTGTGCACTTTTAAATCGTCGTCGTCTACGTTGACAAACTCATTCCTTTAGGACTGATTAAAAAGTGTGTTTATTTTGGTGTCCTTCCCCCACACCTCCAATTAGCACGGTGGGCGACGTACGGTGCGAAAGAAGTTCAACATACAGCGTGCACGTGCAGTGTGATGCTTTATTAGACTGTGCTGCATTCTTTAACCACAACTATCTTATACTTTAACTACAAATATCTTTACATCTTACGTACTGTACTACCAATGTTTACTTAACAACCAGCCGTGCATAGCGCATGTCTAGTGCGGTATTCACGGTGCGTATGCTGCGCTAGGGTTAGATACAGTCGGTGAACCGGTAACCGTTTTCAGCACCTATCACCGGTGAATGAAAGTAACGAACCGGTAACCGCTTCGAAGTTGAGTTTCAGTCATGGATGCACTCACTTGAGTGCGGCACGCACCGGCGTACAAACCGCACGGCGGCGTGAGGTCTGTGCAAGCCGATTGTGAAGAGAACGCCGTTCAAGTTGACACCATAGACGTCTCCCTCTGTGCGGTCAACCGATCACCGGTTCTTTATCTCATGAGGTTAACAGTGACGGTAACAAAACATCAACAAAGCCGAGCACTGTATGGCATTGGAGTTTCAAAAATCCACATTTTCAACGCTAGTTTATATACAGTCAACTGCGATAAAGCATTTGATCCTCAAAACACAAATCCATTCTTTACACAAACCGTACAGTGTTTTCAATCGATGCTGAACCCAGCATAAAACATTCGGGACATCCAAGATGCATGGACACAGTCCAGTAATAGCCAGGCGAGCAGACATCCCGACATTGATGTCGCCTTTCGCATGCGTAGTGGTCTTGTAACGTCCAGGGCGGTGTGCTGAGAACCTCCTGGTCGAACACATCCCTCTGGGGGTTGTCGTGGTCGTCTGGATGAGCTGGATGATTCATGCGTGGGTTGTCACACACATACATGGGTCTCCACGGGCTGACGGGGCTGGCCCGGGTGAGATGCACTCCGAGCCTAGAAGCTGTGTCAGGATCTTTGACCTTGAACTTTAGAGACACACGGTGACATGTGGGTGAGCGTCTTGTTACCACAATCTGTGGAGTGCACGCCAGGGTTATTATGTGGTTATAGTGATAGGTTTTTACCCTTTCAACTGGTACAAAAACTGACACATTTATACAAGGCATCATGTTTGCAATAACCACAACACAAGCAGTCAAAATGCAAACAAAAAGAAACAACTTTGATAATGATACTGATATGCACTGTCCTGAAAGTTGATTGGTCCACAACCGAGACAGCTTTCTTAGAGCCTAGTCTCCATTGGTGTTGGACCAGATGACGCAAAAAAGGAGGTCTCATAGTGTTATTATGTGGTTGTCGCGTTAGATTCCCAATCGGGAGAAAATGTTGAACTGCTCCTCCCTCCCTTAGGTCGACTCAGCCCAAAGTAAATGAGTACCTGGTGCCGTGTGTAAGTCGACATCAGCGCTGCTGGGACAAAATCTGGCCCAGTCGTGGGGCCGGCCACACCAACCCTTGTGCGTGTTGTGTTGTCATTCAGCGGCGCTTCCTAACAGCACGTGCACAACAGTTTATGAAGGTAATAGTGTGGGATCTTTGTCGAGAAACAATCCCAGTGTATACCTGATTATTTGATTTTTTTTTGATAGATTGATATTTGTACAACCTGCCATATTTCGGATTTATTTCATTAAAATCATTTTTTTGAACACCGCTTAGTTTCTATTTTAAGTGTTAAAGTGTAGGCTTTTATCGTTTTGGTGACTTGATTATGATGAATGCAAGTGATAAATAATTGTGATGGAGGCGGGCGTGACAGTGTAGCGGTTATCAAATCATGCTACACTACAGGATATCTGTGTTTGATTCCTGCCCATGTAAAAGTGGCATCTAAACCTGATCTGGGCCTTTGGGTTAATAAGCACAATGTAGAGCTACAGGTGAGAGAGAGCATCGTCAGAAGTTCTGGCCACATGATCACTTCATGTGCCATGCCAAGTCTTTCCAGATGTATTAACTACTTGCTAACAGAAGTGACAGAATGGCAGTCACTCCATCACAATTGACATGTCTGAGGACCTCCACTGGGGAGATGGAGCGATGAAATCTGCTCGTGTTTCGGTGCTAGGTGGATGGTCACATTGTGGGGAGCGGTAGTGTAGTGGTTATGGTGCTGCGCTATGAACCTGGCGACCTGAGTTCGATTACCGCTCACGGACAAGACCAGTGACGAGTATCTGAACCGGTCGTGGCCCTCCCCTAGGCCGACTCAGCCTCAAGTAAGTACCTGGTGCGCTGGGAGACAAAGACGGTCGGGCTTGATTTTAGCCACCCACCCCCTCGTGTGTGCCGTGCCGGCCTTTAATAGGTGCTCGCTAACAGCACTTGTCCCAACAGTCTGTTAAGGACATACGGACGATCTTTGTCTTTGTGACATCCCCAAACTTTGAGAGAAAGCAGCGCCTTGGGGAGATCCTAGTCCAGCAGTGGATTGATCATGGCTGATGGTGATGAACGGCAAGTGCTGAATAGGAGACCTGTGTGTGTGTGTGCGTGATAGCGAAACCGAGACACGTGTTTTCTTCCACAGTAATGCTGCATTTGCTGCAGAAAAAGGAGACACCGGGCTGGGATGATTGATGTGATGCTGCTGCTGCTACGACTGCCCAGCAGCGCTTCTCTCCGCGTGCATTTCAAGAATTGAAAGGTCAACCGGCAGGACGCCTCATCCCCATTAGAAGAGGCGTCGTGTGGCCGAAGCCGTTCATCCCACACTGCTGATATTTAAATAACCCGCATCCCATCCCAGGCAGAGAGGGACACGTGGCCACTTGCCCACAGAAGCTGTATATAATGTATACAGCATATAGATACACACACACACAAGGGTAAGCCGCATCCCTGCAAATTGATTGCTCACGTCAATGCTGGCGAAAGTCTGCCCACTCGAGGGAGCTCTGAGGAGAAGCCCATCGAGAGGGTTTCTCGGTCTCCACTTTCACACCGGCCTGGCATCTCGGACGAGCTGGGAGTGCCCACAGTTTAGCCCACATCATGTGACCTGCCTTTTGACTCTAATGCTCTCAATTTATACTGCTTGGTGGACACCGGCAGGATGGATTTAAGAAGCCTGCACCATTGTTTCATCTGCTCCTTGTTACGATTTAGCCGCGTGTCTGCAGTGTTCAGAATTCCCCCGCCATCTGGCAATGCGTACGCAGTGTTCACACGCGATCGGCATGCCGTGTCGTCTTGCGAGATAGGATGGCGGGAAAGTCCCAGTGCTGCACACGGACCGCGTCCTGCCCCAATGGGCACAAGTGATGCGTCCCTGCCACGGCATCACGATTTAGGTGCTGCACGGTGTTTCTGCATTCACAGTTATGGGTTTTCACGGCGCTGCCACGCGCCGTAGTCCTGCATACATCCTTGTTCACGTTCTAATCATGGATGCATTGTGTAATGGAAGTTTTCATCGATCTACCAGGCCTTCATTTAAATGTCATAGGCTCACAGCTATTTCAAGCAGGACACATCACACGGATTAGTGTATTGATCTACGTATGTACACTACGGTGCAGGGTATGCTGCCGTTTTGCAATGTTAGCACAGCGGACTTGCACTCCAGGAGCCACTGGTTCAGTCTCCTGGCAAGTGAGTAGAAATGGGCATTGTTTTGTTTTAATCTCCACGCGGGATAATGTGGGCATTCTCATCCTACATCTTCACAGACGTTTCACCACTGTGGAAGAGAAGGCCAAATACCCTCCAGAGAGGCTCTCTCGAGCGCTCTCTCTCTCTCTCTGATGGAGGCCCTTCTGCCAGCAGTGGCATGAGAAGGCAACTGCAGAGGTGCACCTTTAATCAACGCAGCTTTCTATTTACGCGTGCTACTAATGGGTAACTCTTCATATGTCAATGTAAGCGCCTTAGACTAACGCGCTATATAAATCGATGTAAGTTAAAATGCATTCTCATCAAGCTCCATGGTGTAAAGTGCAGTCTACAACTCGTGTCTATTCTCTCTTTCTGGTCACTGTCTATTGAAGAAGGGTCATTGCCACAATGTCGCCTAATATACATGTTTCATTTCAAGGCCACATTGTTATTGACGAACGTGTTGAGTTTTTGTTGTTATATGTGCTTATGCACCAGTGACAATGTAGTATCACCAAATAAGTTACAAATCATGGATGCTCGGATATATGTGGAGCTTCCTGGAGACTGCTTCAAATGATCCCTAGTTCTGGATGAGCACAGATAATCGAACAGGTTTAGCACTTCCAGGAGACGACTTCTGGACAGCGATTCCACAGATAAGCAAGGATAATATAAATAATTGTGCCGCTTCAATATTATACTTATGTGCAGATAAGTGTGGTCATTATTCATATCGAGGTTGTGTTCTGCCTGTCACATCTTACTATTCCAACACAGTTGTCTTCCTTCTCATCAAACCCAAGCGCCCTGTTCAACATATCCCTCGACAACTCGTACAATGCCCTGAACCCCACCCCCCCACAGTTGTCTACGATTTGCCCAATCCAAACCCAAACATCTTGCCCAATTTTATATTTAAACAAAACGTTTTTTTTATTTTACCAGGCAAGGCCTACTGAGCTATGGAGCTCTTTTTCACAAGCGACCTGGCTACAAATGATCGCTCAACGAAGTGGCTTATCATGTGGAAATGTATAGCAGCCAAATACTCGAAACGCACGGGGAGAACACGTAAACTCAAATATAAAGGCGTCAGGGTCGGGATCGAACCTGCGACTTCCTGTATACCAGGTGAGGAAGTTAACATTTAGCCACCGATTGTCCGACGTACACCCAGAACTGAGGTATATCCCAGATCCACCATTTCCATACCCCGATCGGTGAGACCCTCATGCTCGTCTTCATCACATCCGAACTCGATGACGGCAACTCTCTCCACGATGGTCTCTGAAATAAATGATGTCTAACAGATCACCAATTCTTAGGCTCCACAAAAACACTAACAATAGTCCTGACTGTGTGCTTCAGAGTGCCACGGTATGGCACTGCCAACAACGACGTCATACATGTCCTCTACTGTGCCGACATGTAGAGGACTCTTTTGCTGGGTGGATTTCGGGCCATGTTTTGGCCACGATAATCACGTGGAGCTTCATAAATACGGTAAAACCTAACGCACTCTGACTAACTTATTAACTCGGGGATGACATTTGCAGACCCTTACAGTCATACCCACTCACATTTTGTTACAAAGTTCTAAAATCCACTGAAGTCTAATTGGAAAAAAATCCAAAACAGGAGAAAAATGTGGATGCGGCACCTTCTCACAGATGGAAGCTTGACGAGGGAAGATCTGGAAGGATGTTCGGAAAGAAGCTAAGAGGCAGAGAAGGACGATGACACTTGAAGGAAGGAGAGAGACCGGGCCACGTAGAGAAATCAAGAAAGCTCAAGATCGGACAGGATGGATGGAGTTTGAGCCAAATATCTCCCGTTCAATAGACGACCAAACAAGAGACAAGTTATTGCCCTGCCTTCTTCTTTACATACAGGCTTCAACACCAAGCATGTAACTCAAAATGAGCTGGGTCTGGGTAGAAAGCGCCGATCACAAAACGGAGGGGGACACAAAATCCGCGAACAGCAGCAGCATTCCGAGTTCGGCGTGGCAGGGCTGAGTGAAGGGGCGGGGGAGGGGGGGGGGATAATTGGGCTCGCATTTAATTCGTATCCACTCAAAGCTGGACTGGAAATTAAGTGGACTGTAGAAAGCTGGACAGGTCTCTCGACGGCTTGGCAACATACATGAGTAAATTGTCAACGTGACATTCTTGTGCACACATCACGCACTGGCTGTCGACTGTAAAGATCCCGTGCTGCTTTAATGAAACACCAGGTGTGACGCGGCGTGCTTCTTGTTTTTGTTGCACTCTTCATGGCTCACCCATGCAACAATAAACGTACAAAGGATTACGGGGGGTTCATGCGGGCTTCACGAGACGAACCACGTGCTCCCTGAGGCCACGGGCCAAGCAAAACATTAAACGATGGCCACAGCTTCTCAAAAAACGTCACCAAGTGCTCACCATCGGGGAATCTGCGTAGGAACAGGTTAACTCGTTCTTGAATATGTAGTAGAGCAGTACCTGGGGCGCTCTCTGTGTGTGTACACATCAGCAGCGTTGACACAAAGGCAGCTGAGCATGCTGCTGCAGTCTGAGACGGGGGTCGTCAACCTGCGGTGACTTGAAATTGGAAAAACAAATTGACTCTTGTTGTTTTGTGTTTGCCGACTGCTGACCATGGGAAGTGCAGTTCGCCATGGGCAGAGGTCAGCAGACCTGCGGATGCGGTGGCTCTTTGAGGACCGCTTGGCGACGTTGTGTTTTCAGGACCATCGCCTCGTGTTCACGTGGCACTGTGGCTATTGGAATATTGAATTGTTTTCCCGAATTCGAAAAATAAAACGTCTCATTGTTTTGGTTGCAGATCCCTGGTGTGAGAGTGCCTGCTGCTTCAATCTTTCAGACTGAAGCAGCGGATCGATGACCTCTGACAGTAGATATATAGACACGCGCACACTGCAGTCGCAAACATCAATACAGTACAGCATTTTGAAACACAACCGTTATACACGCGAATGAGCTGGTGATGCTGCTGCGTTTGCAGTCGTGCACAAATAAAACGCTCAAAACGTTTGTCAATAACACTCCTCGAAAATGATACGAATATATATTTGCTGATGTTCCGGGCAATGGGCCTTCTGCATGACAGAGAAGCCAGACAGATCGAGTAGATAAGAGTTGGAGACTGCACTTACCCCATAGTGCAGAGATAATAATTAAATGAAACACGTTTTCTAAAGAACAGTTCTACATTTGCATATGAATAGTTACCTATTAGTAGCTATTAGGTAACAACCCCTTCAATTAATTATCAAACGTATTACTCAATACACGTATTTGTATTATAAGTACAATTATGAGATGTTACCGGCACATTGCATTATGGGTGGACCTGTTGTCATGATATGTGAACCACATGTAAGTTAATATTGAGCCCTCTGCCAATCCACTGCTGGATGAAGCCCTCCCCATGCCGTATGGGTCATGGTCGTTATATAACCATATATTTCACCACGATGATCAGTGCTGATTGATCAGGGTGGGAGGAACCTGGCAGCATAGAAGTACAGTACAGCTGTGAATTTTGCTGCACTGCCCACTGATGCCCACAGCCTATGGCGATTTGGTAATTAAATATAAATGTGTGTCGACGAACGCGTCTTGGTGATATCCGTGCCTCTGGTCACGCGCGTGACCTTAGATGCACTTTGGACCGAAGTCATGGCAGGGCACGTGCCCGATCACGTGCTTCCGTGGGACTTGAGTGACAAGGAGGCCAGCGGTGCACAAGGCCAGGGGTGTCACCTGTCTGAGTGTGATGCAGACAATCTGGCATCTGTGTTCGGTGGCAGGAATTGATTTGCATCGAGATCTGTTAACTGCACGGTGTTGAACTTCAATGCAGTAAACTGCAGTTTTCATAGACGTGGGCGGACTGAGTTGTGATCGGCCTCGTGTTGACTGAGAAACATGTCCGGGTTTGGTTTGTAGAAGGAGTTTAAGACCCGAACCGAAGCAGAGAATGTGGGATCTAATCTTACTCTACTAATATTAATGGACGAGACACTGTAGGCAATGACCCAGCTACAATAATAGTACTGTGTTATACTTAGAAGCACAGGATGTAAGTGCCGCAATAAATGTTAACCAATTAAAGCTTTTGTTATGTAAACATATATCCAGAATGTAGCCAGTGCTGTCCATTAGTTCAGGTCAAGTCTTGAATTGAGACCAGGATGTCCCGCTGGTTCTCAACCTCAGGACGAGATGTTTGCGCGACGATGAATCTCGACGAGGTGAGACAAAACCAGAGCGCACGTGGTCACGACAAACGAGCCGTGGTCCCGCAGTTCTATGCCCACCTCGGCGAGGTTCGCAATGGTGGCAACCTCTCGGATGTTCCCATGAATCCGCCTGCCAGCCTCCCCTGGCTGCCTCCGAGGTACACAGGCAGGGCATTGCTGGTCACGTGGTGCGCGTGCGTCCTGAGAGCGTCCGCGTGGGCTGGAGCACGTGGGTGTAGAGCGCAGTGTGTCTAACACTCATTACCTGGCGATGCTGCTGCTGCTGCGCTGGCAGTTGTGTAATAGCAGCACAAACAACAACGACAAGAACAAAACACTCAACACGTATTTTTTTCAATAACACTGCCTTAAAATGAAATAGATATAATTGGTGATGTCCCAAGCCCTTCTGCAGAAGAGATCGAGTGGAGACTGCACTTTATACCATGGTGCCCAGATTATAATTATATTTGAAACATTTTGTGGTTAAGTTTTTATATTGGCATAGTTAGCTTTGTGTCATCATTGAGTAACATACAAACCCTTCAATAATCAAAGAAAACTGTATTACTAACTAAACGCATTCGTATTACAAGTAAAATAATAAATTGTGACCTGGCACATACCATTATGGGTGAATCTGTTGTGATGTCAATGAAACGCATATCGTCTAATGTTGAGATCTCTATCAATCCACTGCTAATAAAGCCCTCCCCGTGCCGTGTGGGGGTCATGGTGGTTATATGACCATACTTCACCACGATGGTCAGTGCTGAATGATCAAGGCAGGAGGAACGTGGTCGTGTTTGTGTGTGATGTTTTACGGGGGCCATGGTGTCAATGTCTTCTTCCAGGTTCAGAAACTGTGGATAGAGCACACACACACACCGAACGGTGAGATCTTCATCAATCCATTGCTCACTTACATTTATTAATGCTCAATGGGATTCTCAAGATGCCACGTTATATATATATCTACATATATATTTGTTTAAGGGAAAGCGCTTGCAGGCAATTCGTCTGGGTTGGATTTTCCAGATCTACTCTTTGCTAATGGTGCCATAGGATCTTAAACCCACCAACACCTTCTCGTCAGCCATGGTCAATCCACTCCTGGATGAAAACCTCGCAAAGCCTCCAAGGCCGACTCGTGCAACCACGGCCACGGGATCTTCTTGAGTAGCCACTTATGAGGTGTGTTTAGCTGCACTTAATGAAATGCGCAATATACTCTGACATTCCATTTGTTATCAGCCCAGAACTGTGATCAGTTATTTACTCCGAAGTCGGAAAAAACTAGACGTTACCTATGAATGATGTGTAACAATAAAATGTAAATGAGCAAAGAAAGCAATGTTATAAAGTATACCACTGTGTATAATTAGCGTCATCTTTTGAACAAATGAAATACGTGAGCAGGTGAGAGCACATTTAGACATTGTTTTTTTGCAAGTGAAACCCGGATAAATGAGGCCTTTGATGAATTGCCGTTTCCCCTTCCACGGTGATGTATTTCATTTCCCCCACGGGACAGCAACGTGAAACATCGATAGTTTTCCATTATCAAAATACACTGGACTCAAAAGAAGCAACTACATTATAAAGCTGCCTTCATTAGAACATAAAAAAGCAATCACTAGGGGATTGCCACGACCCACTCAGACTGTTTCACATCAGGGATATTTACTGCGCTTGGAATGCGGCCCCGTGGTTCAGCGGCAGAGCGAGAGACTCGCAAGCGAGAAGGTCGTAAGTTCAAATCCTGGTTGAGGCGTTGAATGAGCTCATCATGTCTCTGGGGTCGATAAATTGAGTACCACTATGAAGGTAAGTCGACGGTGGTTGTCATGTGGTTGGGCTCCTCCCCACTATAGGAATGTATGTATGTTCAACTTCTTCTGACCTGACCCTATACTGGACATCTGTGAAAAAGAGTTTTATGGCTGTAAAAATACAATGATCACTGCCTCAATGCGCATCTGACTTGTTTCTTTACTGTCGTCGGTTACACAGTGAATATTTGAGCCGCGTGGGTGGTTTGAGTTCGCTTCTATCCCCCCACAGCCTCACCATGAGTTCAAGGTCCGTCATTGTGTCAGCAGCTTTGCTCTCATATTTATACGCCAGGTGCCGGCAATCCATTCCAGCTCCTTTGAGAACAGACACAGGTGAGGCTACGCACTGCACAGGTCCACCTCACTGGCACGTACATCAACGGTGGGCTCTTCTTGGCCCATGAGTTGTCTAAGGAAGTAACTTGTCAGATTTGGAGGTCGTACGATTCAGATTGGACGTGGGTACAAACCTACGTTTTCTGTTTTAGTTTCATAAAGTGGTTTTGTTTTCTCACGTGAACACATTGGACGTACCAGGGCAGTGTCTGTGATGCAATTGGAATCGTTATGAAAGCGACTCCGCGTCGCGGCGTTTGTGTTGAGCGCAGGGCAACATGAAGTGCACGCTGCTGCTGGCTGCGGTGGCTCTGCTGGGCGCGGGTGTCCACGCATTCACCTTCCAGATGCCAGAGGATGGAGCCGACACGTGGGTCGTGCTGGTGGCCGGCTCCAACGGCTACTACAACTACCGCCACCAGGTAGCCTCCTCTCTGCAACGTAGCCCAGTGCCAGGGCCCCCTCCGGCCTGTGACGTAACAATCCACTCAAGCGTCTACGCACGAGCCAATCTCGTCGCTCCATCTCCACGGTGGACGTCATCTTGGGAACTCTCTTTTTGTAGTTTTTTTTCTCTCCCTTTGGCTGCCGCCAGGCAGCCTTGTTCTCGCCCATGGGCCGTCGTCCCTTCTAGCTGTCACGCGTCCTGCCCAAGCCCAGTCACTTTTCTTCATCGTTGAAACTTCGTCTCTTCACCTGCGTACGCTCTCCAATGCGCGTGTTCCCTTCTGTCTCCCAGCACGCTTGCGAGCACGCAAATTTCTCTCTGTTTATTTACTTCCTTCAGAGCTGTTGTTCGATCCTCTTCATCAGTGTCCACATTAAGTGATGATCTTTGCTGGTTTGATTGGTTTCTGGGTCGAGCCTGGTTGCATCATACGTAGTGGATCTTACACGTACATTATGAGCCTCTTCCTACTTTGTGCAACAATAATAATAATAGTAGAGACGTGGCTAGGTGACTATTGGCACTTCATGCCACAGCTTTACCAGCCGGCCGCCCGTCCGCGTGCCAGGCTCAGACTCGCCGCGCTTGCGAGTTGAGCCGCCGCTCTCAGGCCCTCACCGTCTGCCATTGTCTCTGTGTCGCGCCAGGCGGACGCGTGCCACGCGTACCAGATCGTGCACAAGGCAGGAGTGCCCGACGAGAGGGTCATCGTCATGATGTACGACGACATCGCGGACAGCGACGAGTGAGTGACAACCCCGGCGCGCGCTGACTCAACAGCCACTCGCGGACACCGAATCTCATTGTCGCCAACACTCATCAACCCCGATTGACACCAGGGCTACAACTGCTGCTACCATCACCTTCACAACCCCAGCTCCACCACCCACTCACACCTTGCCCTTTCATGTCTCCTACCCTTTCTGTCGCTAACCCACGTACCCTCCACCATATTCTACCCACCCCACCCTCTCCACAGAAATCCAACCAAGGGCATCATCATCAATAAGCCCAAGGGGCCTGATGTTTACAGTGGAGTTCCCAAGGACTACATTGGAGAAGTGAGTGCTTTTGTTCTGTATATACCTCTGGCTGTCCATGCTATAATTTGTTATAGAAAGCGCTGTTAGTTATCTATTGTCAAGGCCCACACAACACAGACTGGACCGTCTGGTTATCCACATTGTGTTGTCGGCCACCACACTCAAGGTCAAAACAACTTCTCAAATTGCTCTTTCTTCGCACTGCTCCACTTTGGGATTCCCTCCCCCCGTCATCTCTTTCCCCAAGTTTGTGCCCTCGCTCTTAGCCTCGCTCTTAGTCTCGCTCGAGAAACGTTATCGCCTCTCAGCTATTGTGCCCTCAACAGCGTCGCTGTGCCGTATGCCTTACATGGTGCACATTTTGCCAAATTTGAAAAATGACACGCAAATCACCCGATTGCAATCTGCACGGCAAAATCGTTGCCCCCTACTGAGAAAACTTTGGCAGGACCCTCCTGCAAAAGTGTCATGAGACTCGGTGAGGATCTCCCGGGTAAACAAGCGTAGTAACAGTTCCTATGTAAATCGTTGCCTTGGAATGGTGTCTTGTTGTTGACCAGGGCTGGGATAAGCTTGCGTCCCGCTCGTCTCACGTGAGGGGTTAGAACCGCCCGTTGGGAGATTCCCAAATGTCTCGCTCGCTGGAGACAATGAGACCGAGCACCCGATATTTTGATTTGATTCGAATTGATTTTAAATGCCAAGCCTGAGAAAATGACTTAAATTAGCCACTTGTTTTTGATCGTGTTTTACCTCAACATTTGGGTTTAACTGGATTTTATACACATATATAAATAAACATACATTAAATAACAAAAACAATTAAAGCAAATGTTCAGTAGAGTACTGCCCCAATGTCCCACACAGAGCAGCCGCGCGCGAAAGATATTTATAAACTCTTACTCGCCTGGCCTCGCTTGGCCTTGTTCGCTTATTAAACAGAGATCGCCACATTAAAATTTAAGGTCAATTCTGCCTACGGCGAGCGCCTAACCTCCCGCTGCTGCAGCGCGTTCCATCAATGACTGTCACGACTGGCACAGGTAATAAATAACAACACAGCCTCTGCAGGCAACATTGCCTCTCCTCTGAGAAGTGGACCATTTATTATCACTTTGGAACAACATTTCAAGGGCAGGCACAGGAAGTAACCATTGCTCTCATATGCAGAGTGGGTGGAGAAAGTGCTGCCTCTACTTTGTGTGGGCCAGAGGTCACTTGAAGGTGATCTGAGAAGTAGCTCTTGAGATATCCACTTCCCAGGGTCATCCTTAGTGCTGTTGACCATACTTCTCCACGCTGGTCAGTGCCGGTGGGTGAAGGGGGGAAGCCCAGGACCGCTTCAGATATCACTCGCCACCAACATCAGCCATGGCTAGGAATCGAACTCAGATCGCCGGGTTCGCAGCGCGGTGTGCTAACCACAGCACCATCACTCCACAAATAAATGTTACATTAGCAACAATTTGCCGAGCAAGTAAGGAGCGCCGCCTTCTACTCTGTGTGGACCAAAGGTCACTTGAAGGTGATCAGTGGTAGCTCTGTGATATCCACGTCCGTGAGCCGCTCTCCGGCGCCAAGGGCTGGCTGCACTGCACTGTGTTCGTCTGGTGGCGGGATGCCCATAGCACAACCGGCATGAAATTGTGGAAACGAAAAAACATGTATCGGTACAGAACAATGTTTCAGGACAGTCCTGCCTCATGGGCTGTTTGACCAATTTCAAAAATCGTTGTTTCTGAACGAGTTCTGTTGAAATCCACCAACCCTGCCTGGCCGCTGAGCACTGCTGCTGTTCCTTACCCTGGCTTGGCCGCGTTGCGCTCGCGCAGAACGTCACTCCCCAGGTGTTCCTGTCGGTGCTGAAAGGGGACGAGGCGGGTGTGCAGGGCAAGGGCTCTGGCAAGGTGCTCAAGAGGCGAGTGCACAGCGCCCGCTCTTCACGTGATGGACGATGCGTTGAGATGTCTTCGTTTTCTGCAGACACGCACACACATTTTGACTTAGACACAAAGACAAATCTCCCCCGTATAGCCTTAACAGACCTTTGGGCAAGTGCTGTTAGTGAGCAACGATTAAGGCCGGCACGGCACGCCAGGGGGTGGGTGGGCAGCACCACTCCCGGCTGCCTTCGTCTCCATAGTGGCGATGCTTACACACTGCACCCGGTACTCATTTGAGGCTGAGTTGACATAGGGGAGGCCCTGGACCGGTTAAGATAATCGTCACTGGTGTTCGTGGTGACCGTGAACGGGAATCGAACTCGGGTCGCAGGGTTCGTATCACGGTGCGCGCTAACCGCTGCACCACCGCTCCCCACACGGACACAGGACACATTCGTTGTATATACAAATTGTGAATCCTCATTAATTTTTTTTTCATGTCGCCCGCAGTGGCCCCAACGACCACGTGTTCGTGTATTTCACCGACCACGGAGCTCCGGGAATCATCGCCTTCCCCAGCGACGAGGTAGCGGCTCATCGATGAAGAGCGCGTCGAATGGTTGCACGCCGCTTCACGGCGGCGGCGACTCTGTCCTGTCACGCACGTTGCGTTTGTATGGAGTCATCAGCTCGGATGCCCCTTGATGGCTGAGTGTCGATGGTTAGAAGCTACTGGTAGATCATCTCTTACTCTGTCCCATCCTGTCCTCCATGCTCCGAATCTCTCACATGTCCACCTGCCCACATGTCCACCTGCTCGCCTGGCTGACACTCGCTGGTTCTCAGGGTCGTGCTTCCATTCATGATGAACACGACAGCGAACCCATTCCGCGAGCCGAGCGACTGTTGCGTGTGGCGTCCCGCCGTGATGTTGCGTGTGTCCCGCCGTGATGTTGGTGATGCACGGCCGCTCAGATAGTTCCTAACGGCGATTCTCCCCACCGTCTCCATCAGCTGAGTGTGGACGACCTGAACAAGACGATCCAGTACATGTACGACAACAAGATGTACTCCAAGGTGAGCCTTGCACACAACTGTGTTTTACAACTCTACGTTTAACGTATTTTGCGACCTTAAAATGGGAAATACATAATAGGCGATGACCCTTCTGTAGAAGGGGCTATCATAACATATAGAAGATACAGATTATAATAAGACATTTTGAATGATTACATTTATCTAAACTCATTATCGCTGCATTCATTTAAACTGTCAACGGGAGTATTTGGCGCGTTATCTGGTCGCACTGCGCGTTGTTCGGCACGTTGTCCGACGTTTCGCCCCGCGTGCTGGCAGCTTCTTCGGGAACTGAATGTCTGCGTGTCTGGTAGCTGCTTGAACCTAGAAACAAACGCATCAGACTGCGAGCACAGCACGGCTGTGGGAAGTCACGCGGGGGCGTGAGGCTCTGCTCGGTGTCGTGACGAGGCCGACGTGTCCCCTGCTGCAGATGGTGATTTACATCGAGGCGTGCGAGTCCGGATCCATGATGGAGAACCTCCCCGCTAACATTAATGGTGACCGCCACGAACACCTCCCCCTCGTTCACAATCGTTGAAAAATTCTCGTCCCGTGCGCATCGAGGAGGTGTCGTACCCTGGCCCACCAGGAGAACGCGGTAGAACAAACACGCCGACCTCCCCCGGTTCCGTCTGAATGGGATAGGGCAGTGGTCTTCACTCATTTTCAGCGGGGCAGCCACTGTCGCCGATTAGACATCACCAGCGTGAGGGCCGCTACACTATTTGGAACCATTGTGGGGTTGACAGCAGCACGATGATGACGATGATGACGGGGGGTGTTGTCACTCTTTGTGCATTGTCGGGGGCCGCCAGTGCAATGAAGAACACTCGGATATAGAGCGTTTCCCCCTCGCACGCCTGGGCTTTCCCAGGGTGCTTCCGTCTCACCGTGTCGCTGCCTTCCCGCTCGTTTGGTTCCTCGCACCTCTGAGTCGTTCTCTCGCCACGGGAGTGAGCGCGTTGAAACTATTATTCGGCGTTTGTCAAAGGCAACTGAGTATAAGCTCGCGTGGATACCCTCACACGGAGAGAGCCAGAGACACAGCGCTGCCCAATGGACGATTGAAGCCCGGAGATAAATCCCTCGTGGGATCGCCGAATCCCTTCATCTACAGGCGCGTGGGGCCCTCTCATGGGCCGGCGCAAACTGCAGGCGTGCGGAGACGCAGAGAGGCCGTATACTGAGGCACACAGACCCGCAGAGAAACCCACAGATTCTCAGAGGCACCGATATCCTCGTTCATTATCACGAGCGAAGGGATTGTTGGTTATTCACTGTGTTGCAGTTACAAATCGAATTTGGCTGTGATGGCAGATGACGGTGACTAGGAGATGTTAACTACCTCGCCTGGTATGCAGGAGGTCGGGCGATCGACCCTGACGCCTGCTGTACACTTGGAGTTTGCGTGTCTCTCTCCCCGTGGTCACGTGGATTCTTCTCCCGGCTCCTCCGGTTTTTCCCCCTCCACATTTAGAATGAACGCGCGTTTAGAATATTTGGCTGCGACAAATTTCCACGTGACGAGAAGCCACTTGGTTGAGCTTTCATTTGTGATGGCCAGGCCGCTTCTGAAAAAAGGGGCTGTACAGCTGAGTGGTGCCTTACCTGGCAAAATGAAACTAAATTAGGAAACGAAACGGTACAAATGTTCTCACCCACGTCCCACCGCAGTCTACGCCACGACCGCTGCCAATAGCGAGGAGTCGTCGTACGCCTGCTACTACGACGACGAGAGGCAGACCTACCTGGGAGACGTGTACAGCGTCAACTGGATGGAGCACAGTGACCAGGTTCCCGCTCACCACCCACTCACCCCGCTCACCACCCACTCACCCCGCTCACCACCCACTCATCTCGCTCACCACCCACTCATCTCGCTCACCACCAACTCACCCCGCTCACCACCCACTCACCCCGCTCACCACCCACTCATCTCGCTCACCACCCACTCATCTCACTCACCACCTACTCATCTCACTCACCACCCACTAATCCCACTCACCACCCACTCACCCCACTCACCACCCACTCATCTCGCTCACCACCCACTCACCCCGCTCACCACCCACTCATCCCACTCACCATCCACTCACCACCCACTCATCCCACTAACTATTCACTCATCCCACTCACCACCCACTCATCCCACTCACCACCCACTCACCACCCACTCACCCCACTCACCACCCACTCATCCCACTCACCATCCACTCACCACCCACTCATCCCACTAACTATTCACTCATCCCACTCACCACCCCCTCATCCCACTCACCACCCACTCACCACCCACTCACCCCGCTCACCAGCCACTCACCCCACTCACCACCCACTCATCCCACTCACCACCCACTTCCCCGTTGTAGCCTTGACAGGCTGCAGGGTAAAGTGCTGTTAGCGAGTAGCACCTATGAAGGCAAGCACGGCACACGAGGGAGTGGGTGGCCAGCACCACGTCCGACCGCCTTTGTCTCCCTAGTGGCGATGTTTACGACCACACCAGGTACTCATTTGAGGCTTAGTCGACTTAGGGGATCCCCAGGACCGGTACACAGAAACGAACTCGGGTCGCCGGGTTTTATTACGCAGCTCGCTAACCGACCCCCGCACCTCCGATTGGCGCGGTTGGCTCATCGGAGGTGCGCAAAAAGTTCAACAGACAGCATTCCCTTGCCATTCGCGGGGGTTAGGTTCCTGAAAACTCACGTGATTGCCAAAACCCTCGAGGTATTGGAGTATATACGTACAATACCCCCATACATACGTTCACTGCCGTGTACGTATTGCTATTGTTGTGTTGATGGTGATATTAGACTAATTTGAAACAATATGCGAACCCACTAAAACAAGTTCATTTTGAAGGGTCACTGGCTGCTAAATAAAAAAGGGAAAACTTTAATGCCACGAAAACAATATCTGCAATTTTTTTAATGAAAAATATAATATACTGATGATACAATGATGGTGGTGATTAACGATGACGATGGTGCCTTGCAGGCGGACCTGACCAAAGTGAATCTGAACGAGCAGTACGAGGTCGTGAAGAAGAACACCAACACCAGCCACGTCATGGAGTTCGGTGACAAGGTACGGCGCCGAGTTGCCTCCCCCGATAAGTAAGACCAGGGAAGAGTCCAGATTTGTACCGTACGTAGCCAACCGTGCCCATCGCAGGTGCGGGGGAAGGACAAACTAAAAGCAAAAAATAAGTTCTAAAGAAATTCGTTTTCAATTTAGGCTTGCATCGAAATCCGCGAGAGCGCCGATGCTGTTGGTGGGAAAGTTGTAATGGAATGTTTGATTGCGTGCAAAATGCCAAAATCCTGTTGTTGAAACTGTCGACTTTATGCAAGCCTATCGGCGAGAGTTGTCGGTGGACTCTTCATTTCATCACTTTGACGCGGCTGAAAGCAAAATCGGGATGAAATTGGGTCAACAGACACAAACACAGCACGCCACGAGACGAGAAAGAAGAATCCAACCCGTTACAGGCAGCCGCAATCCGACAATCGTCGCTGTTTCCGCGCAAAGATTTCCATGCCGATGCGCAAGCGCGAAAAAAACAACGACGGCAACCCCCAAGTAGCGACACGTGCTTCTTTGTCTATCGCCCCGCCCCTCACCCCCCACGTGACCCCGACGTCACAGTCCATCTCCAAGCTGATGCTCATCGAGTTCCAGGGACAGAAGCAGCAGCGCTCGCCGCGTGCGCTGCCCCCGGCGGCGGCGGGCGGCACGTGGCCGCCTCGCGACGCCGTGGCCAGCCCCGACGTGGTGCTCGCCACGCTCTCGCGCAGGCTGCAGCAGCTGCAGCAGCACGCCGACGGCGACGCGCAGCAGACGCGGCTGCTGCAAGAGATCGACGCGCAGATGCAGGTCCGGTCGCACACGCACGCGCGCACACGCACACGGCACACACACGCACGTGCACACACACACGTGCACACACATCACGCGCACACACACGTGCACATACACACGTGCACACACACACACGTGCACACACACACGTGCACACACACACACACGTGCACACACACACACGCACGCGCGCTCCAGCTGTGTCCCCTGAACGCCTACCCACTCACTTGCATACGGACCTACTCGCCGACCAATGCGCCTACATTGGTAAGGGGAGGAAAGTGTGAGATGAGTGTGTGTTGAGTGGTGGGTGAGCGACCGGAGCGGGGTGGTGGTGGTTGGTGGTGGTGGGGGAGGGGGAGCAGCTGACGTCCGTCGTTGTGCAGGCGAGGCGTCTGATCCGCGAGTCGGTGGAGCTCATCGTGGAGCTGTCGACCGCCACGGCGGAGCAGGCGAGCGCCGTGCTCAGCGGCTCCCCGCGGCCGCGTCTCACGCAGCACGCGTGCTACCGCGCCGCCACGCGCCACTTCAAGACGCGCTGCTTCAACTGGAACACGCCGCTGGTACGGAGACGTCCCGTGAGCCGTGAAGCTCTCTCTCACTCACAGGTGGCAGTCGGGGCGGGTCAGAAAGGCAAACGATGCAGAGCATGGCGGGAGGCCGCTGCGATGGTTATTTCCCTCCGACGCGATGTTTGTTTCCCACGGCGAGCGAAGTGAAACGTCGGACACCATGTCAAACAATTCACAGTGCAACTCAAAATGTATCAACCCTAGGAGACACAAAACTCCATACCCACGCGGTTAGCAAAGTGGTATGCCGAGGGACAGCCGTGGATACATAAATACGGCGGATGTGGCTAAACTTGGTTGGCAAGGGATTGCTGCAGCTTTGCGATTCATTTGTAGCGCTGCAGCACAGCGACGTTGACTTGTTGATCTACTTCCCGTGCGCGATGCGAAGTCGCTTGAGATTAACAGCGCCTGCGATGAAACCCCTCCTTGTGGCGCGCAGTACGAGCACGCCCTGCGCTACGTCTACACCTTGCTGGGCATGTGCGAAGAGCGCATCCCCCTCGCCAGGTGAGTGAAGGGGGCAAATCACGGATCCGCGTGAAGAGGAAATCAGCGTTCGATGTTTGGCCGAAGGGTTACCCAGTCTAGATTTGCAGCTTTCGTGACTGCAAGAATTCATACACTTAGGTTTTTTCGGTAAAGTCACGTAGGTAAAAAAGTAAATAATAAAAATAAATAATAAAATATTATAAATTATTGAAATAAAATAATAAATCACGACGTTTCGGAGGCAACACAAGCTTCCGTCTTCAGGTGGAACCGTCACAGCACAATTGCTGTATCAAGTAAAGAGTCAGTCTGCCTGTACGTGCACGAGACTCCAGCGTGATCCATGCGTGAGACTCCAACAGAGGTGGTGGATCTGGACATTTCCCAAACGAAGGGGTGGAGGGCTGTCCTGAAATGTAAGGCGTTTTAAATAGGGGCACGCATTATATATGAACGTAGTGCGTTTCTGTTCCTGGTAAACATCACTGCAATGTCATTTGTTTGGGTCTCAAGGGGTGCGTGGGTGGGACGACTGCCCCAGTTGCTCCCCCCCGCCACGGCCCTTGGATCTGCCACTGGACTCAATGAGGCTATCGCACAGCCCTCTGCAGTGCTCGCACGTCACACCGCATGGAGTTCGATGGCCGACGTTTCGCTCCATGTGCTAATTGAGGAAGTGGAATGAGTAGCTCACTTTCTCCCTTGATTGAGCTGCTCGGTTGCGGTTCAGTTCCATGAAGAAGCTCCCAGCACGCGGAGCGAAACGTCTGACATTGTGACGAACAACGCGCGTTACTAGTCGAGAACGCCACGGACAACTGTACAGCACAACCACAAACACTTACGCGGTAGGATTCATCGTTTTAAAGAAATCATCTCCACACCATGAGTGGTGTTGCTGCAACCATTCTCCCAGTCTTTCACAGCAGGTTCGAGATGAGAGGGAATGCGAAGGGCAAAATTTACTCATTCACACCTTTGGGTTCACATCATTATCAGCCTTTAATAATCCACTGCTGGATGGAGTCTTCCCCCGAGCCATCATCATCATCATATTTCATGAACCTGCAATGTGACATTCCACATAGCGGCTGCATGCGAGCTGACGTCATTTCTCCATCTCCTCAGCAGACATACTCTCGGTTGCTTCCAATCCGACCACTTTTCAAATATTAATTCAGGCTCTGACATTTCATATCGCGGACGAGCCCCCCAGAAAGTGTCACAACTTTAATTAACATTTTAAAAATGACTGCTTCATTTTCCACCCCATAACCAGAATCATTGTTGGTTTAAGTAATAATTTTACTTACAATTTTAACACGCATTTAATCACATCCTGCCCAAGCCAACCTTACTGTTCTATCACGGTTAGAATGACGTCCTTAATCTGCCATATTTTCTCTGATTCCATTTCAACTCCCACAGTACTTGGCGTTTAATGGACCTTAATGTTTTGATGAAGATGTGAACATAGTTGGCAGCGGGGTGGTGGTTTGTAAAGTATGACTCGGTGTGTGTTTCATGGGGGGGGGGGGCACAGAAGTCGAGGAGAATGAACGTGTCGTTCTTGTCTGCCCCTCTGCAGCATGCTGCGGGCCATGGACAAGGTGTGCAACGCTGTGGCCTAGCGACGTCGCCCTCCGTGCCAGAGTCGCCGCAAGCGGCGGCAGCAGCAGCAGCAGCACCACCACGTGTCCGAAGAAAAATAAAGTGCACACCGCCCTCATTACTACACTGACGAAATGAGCGCAACGTGATTGTTTTGTAATTTGCAAGTGTATTTTTTTTTAAAACATTATCAATAAAAAATTAGATTTGAGGATGTGTTCGTTGTACTTAAGCGTATGACCGCAGCGTTCCATCGTATGCACTTGCGTGGAGGCCACTATTGACTCTGGTACTGCTGTAGATACTTTTAAAATATATCACTATTTTTGTGCTCTCTGTGCCACTTCGTGGGACAAATCACCTTCGCACAAATCTCACAGAGCAGTGGCAACGAGGATGTCAGCAAGAGCTTTTCACAGAACCTTGGAAAAAACCCTCTTAAGTTGCCTTTTATACATTTTTTTATTTCTTAGAATTGAAATTTAGCCAAGGTGAAAACCCAACCTTTAGTGATTTTGTTTATGCAGACAGAGGTGATCGGGCTGAGATCATCAATCCACTCCACTTGAGACCCCAGTTTAATTACAGGCGTCTGCCCGGATTCCAATTCAGTTTATCCACCGTGCCACCTCCTCTGATTGAGCACGGTTGGCTACATACGGTGCGAAAGAAGTTCAACACACATACATACAGCTCAGCGCTCTGACCTCTGAACCACCCGGCCACCTCTGAGCTCTAAACCATTCTCGGCCTCTCTCACTCCCAACTCACAAACATTCACGAACGTGCATGAAGCAGCGTGTGGGTGCACCGCGGTAAAACAACCCCTCTTACTGATATGGCGTCAGGAGACCTTCACGCAGATGCAGCTTGACAAAGAGCTGACATGTACAATCATTGTCAATGAAATGAAAGAAAGATGGTAAGGTTAACTCAAAGTTGCAATATCGTTGCCACTCAAAGGTATATTGGCTAAGGGCAGTGATTCCCCCAATAGGTCCCCGCATCTCGGATTACAGAGCTGATGGCTGTAGCTTAGCAACCCAAGGGCCTGTCACTGTGAGGGACCCACACGCTTTGTCCATTCTGAGTTTATAATTACCAGAACCAATACAGGCACTCCTCTACTTACGAATGAGTTAGGTTCCAGTGGTCTGTTCGTAAGTCCAACTTTAATCGTGTCAATTCCAAACGTTGTACGGCATGTACACTAAACACGGAGAATGGTTTTAAAAGTCGTATAATCTCCTGTCGATGTAGATGCCACTGGTTCTTTACGTTCTACAGATGTAGATGCCACTGGTTCTTCACGTTCTACAGATGTAGATGCCACTGGTTCTTCACGTTCTACAGATGTAGATGCCACTGGTTCTTCACGTTCTGTAGATGTAAATACGCACTACAATGACAATAGTTTAAAGCGATTGAAGCATGTTTTATATTGGGGGAGGGGGGGGCAGAGCTTTGTGACGTCATATTTGAGGGGGGTCTGACTTTTTATGACGCCGTGTGACGAGGGAGGGGGGGTCAAAAATCGTCCAAAATCGCGTGACGTCATTTATGGACGGCCCCTAATCCACCTTCGTGCGAGCAGAGTCGTCATTGTGGTGAGATGCCAGCAGCGGTGTGAGCAGGCAGATGACAGGAACAACACACGCACGCACACACGCACCTGCTGTTCGATACCGGGGAAGCGAAATCCACGTCAGTGTCCAGTGTCAATGCCCCACGTCTCCGTCAGTGTCAATGCCCCACGTCTCCGTCAGTGGCAATGCCCCCACGTCTCCGTCAGTGGCAATGCCCCCACGTCTCCGTCAGTGGCAATGCCCCCACGTCTCCGTCAGTGGCAATGCCCCCACGTCTCCGTCAGTGTCAATGCCCCCACGTCAGTGTCCAGTGTCAATGCCCCCACGTCTCCGTCAGCCACCGTCGTCACCGCGCACCCCCCAGATTGGTGAAGTATGGCGCGACAACCCCCACGACGCGCGCAGCACGGGGAGGCGCTCATCCGGCCAGTGGACCGACACATTCAGTCAAATGTTTTCCTGCTTTCATTACCCCCCCACCCCCACTTTGCTCAAGAAGGTCTCACAAGTGATGTCACCACATCTACGCCTCTACTTAAGGAACGATACAGGAGGATTTTTACACAAATCTGGCTGTCGCCTGATGAAGCCAGTTGTAATTACTGGCGAAACGTCGTACTCAGATGGTAAATGTTGTGGCTTGGCTCTCCAATACATCGGTGCTGCTGTACTAGTATAATATACTATACACTACACACTACACTACACAATACACTATACACGTGTGCTGTACTAGTGACGAATTGGCACGTTCTGTTTACGTGACAACCCTTACTAGTTGGCTGTGTCGGGTGGTGGCGGGTTTAACGACACATTTATTTACGTGATTCAACCCCAAAAAAGCCCATCATGGACATTCCCAATCAGCTTCGAGGCATCCACTTTGTCGCAATCGGTGTCCACAAGGGGGCGATGCAGCCTCAGGAACAAAACGATTGGCGACATCAAAATCAGCTCTGGGGGTGCGGCAGCCGGCCCAGTGGGTAGCCCAACACTGCGACTGGACACAAACCTCGTGGTGGTTGTCAAGGGGGCCCCAGCTCGTAGCTGTGGCCACCGGGGCTGGGTGGTGGTGGTGGCGAGGCACCCCCCTGTCCCTCGCTCGTGACGCCGCTGGTTTGCGACTGGCACTGGAAGTTGCTGACACGGAACGCCGAGTGCCAGAATCAGGCGCAGCTACGAAACGTCTCGCTCGCAGCGCTGCCGGTGGAAGCGCTGCCACTCGAGGGAGCCCTGGAGAGGCGACTACCCACACTCCACCCCGCCCACACTCCACCCCGCCCACACTCCACCCCGCCCACACTCCACCCCACCCACGCTGTACCCCACCACGCTGTACCCCACCACACTTTACCCCACCCACGCTTTACCCCACCCACGCTGTACCCCACCACGCTGTACCCCACCACACTTTACCCCACCAGTGTACCCCACCACACCTTATCCCACCACACTCTACCCCGCCACACGCAACGTGATTAAGCAGCGACTCTGTGTGGGATATCCTTTCACTTGACACTGATGGGTGGACAGAGACGACGGGATGTGGTTTATGAAAACCGCTTCATTGTCCAGTGCGCTAACCCATCACACCACTGCAACGACCTCAAAGACTTCCATTTATTCAGGGAATACATTGAAGTCTACACGTACAGCCTTACTAATTCGACACACAACCTAACAGGCATCACAGACAAGTAATCATGCTCGGTTTATTGAATACAAAGTTAAATCACGGTTTGTTATTACATACTCAAAGTGAACGAAGCTGGTTTTGTTCAGTCAATAAGAGGTATTTTAGTAAAAATATATTTCGTGAGGACACATCAGCATTATATAATTTAAAGTCAATACATGTATAATCCACTGCGTTCTTCCAAAACACCAGAAGCGTTGTGGATGGATTTTATCTTTGACTTGATGGCACGTCATTAGTAATCATTACACAAATATGTTTGCACAGCTGTACAGGAACCTAGAATCAACACAACGCAAGAACACATTCGTATAAATAATGTAGCTGCACCCAGTTAGAGTTTAGTGTATTAAAACTCGACTACAATGCCTGTGTTGCCGATTTGTGTTCAACGCCACTGTTTGAGACGAGGCTCTCAAGAAAGCCGTCACTGGTGTGGACCAATCAGTTTCAAAGACAACGCATCATCATCTACTATCAGAGCATGTCTTCTGTTTGCATGTTCAACACAAGTACATGTGGTTAATGCAGACATGATTCCTTGATAAAGGTTTCAGTTTGGTGTTTTAACATCTTAACACAACTGTTTTATTGCCATACAAGGTAACACCTATTCTTATATGTGGGTTAAATATTGTTACATTTCGTCATTTACCGCAAGTGCTCAACAAGAGGAAAATAGCGACGATTGCGATCCACGAAAGAAAATTGAATCTCATTCGACGCACGCATCTCCAAAGGACAAAAAAAACGAGCCATCCCCTATTCCTCTTGTGCATCAGATAAAGAGAGTATTACGCGCACAAGTTTTTACGCTGGAAAAAATAGATATCTCAGTGTGGCAAAGAAGTTGTCAATAACAGTGCATTGCAGTGACTGCACAATCTGTACAAAGTGTCAATATGAGCACCCAGTCATTACTTCAGTTGGAGACACGCTTGGAGTCTTAACTCGTGTTTGTCATTACATTCTCGTCAACAATAAACGAGCAACACTTTCCCCAAACCGATCTCACGCCTCAATACACCTCAGTAGTGATGTAAGCTTGTTGACGGTTCACCCGGTCAAACGGTATAAATTGGCACGCAACAAAACACACGCATCTGTAAACGGTTCGAAACACCATTCCGTGGATTAAACACACACGTAAAGTCACAGCAAATACGATATCTAAATGTCTGCCAATCTATGACATTAATGTGGCAATCAGGAGTCGGTTGCCTTACAGACCGTGACAAATCGGTGCTTTCAATGCAAATGCATTGAAGGATGCGCAGAGCTGACAGAGAGATGAGAATGTGAGCGAGGCACTTGCAACGCTCGCTTCAGAAAGAGGGAGCAGTACTCTTGGTCGTAAACACATGTCATGCCCTGTCGAGACCACGCACGTTCATGGAACACAGATTACTCGTAAAGTTTCCAAGTGTTGCTCAGATCCTCCGTCTTTGTACCAAATGCCACGTGATTTTTCATTAGTGTCAAAAATTCAGAGCTCCGTTGACAAAAAAAACAACAACCCATAAGCGAATCTGACAGCACCATGAATTGTCTCCCTCTCATCACGACTCAACTGATCGTCCTGCGCTGAACCGAGCTGGCTGGCATCACGAGCGGGGCAACCGCCTGTGTGCGGGAGACAGGAGCCAGAGTAGAGGTTGGCGACCTGTGTCAAGTTGCATTGTGACCCCCTGGCACGAGTGGGGGTTCCCTCCAGGCACTCCAA
Organism: Lampetra planeri; assembly: GCF_965212315.1. Classification (NCBI taxonomy): domain Eukaryota; kingdom Metazoa; phylum Chordata; class Hyperoartia; order Petromyzontiformes; family Petromyzontidae; genus Lampetra; species Lampetra planeri. Next base: position 913,220 of record NC_136136.1, read on the forward strand.
GTCTCCTCCAACATGACGCAGAACATCCAAAGTGGGACCCTCATAACACGCGCCTTGAGAATCTGCGAGGCCGTTCTTCCTGTGTAAATAACTCCCGTGTTGCATTATAAAACATGCACGTGTGCGTGTTAAACCTATTCCGCACCGTACGTTAGCCAACCGTGCTAATCGGAGGTGCGAAACATGCTGCCATGGGATAGTTGCTGCCAAGATGTCCACGTGACATGTTGACATTCACAACGGCGACGTCTCGACAGAGTGCTACGCTGGAAGTCAACGCCGCGTGTGTGCTGTGCCATTGCCCAGTAGCGCTGTGTTTACGTGAGGGCATCGCTCGGCACCAGACCCTCCGTGAGCACAGCTGACCTGCTCCTGACTGAATTCTGTTTTACTTGAACTCACTGGTGGCGCTCGTCACAAGTTGAATCAAAGCAAAAACCCGAGGGCCTCAGGCAGCATCCACTATCAGCTCGAATTCATATCCTAATCAACATTAAAAACCTAAATCTTCACTTAAAGCTATCGTGACTGCAGGAATTCATATTCTTTGGGGCTTTCGGTAAAGTCACGTAGATAGGTTGAAAAAAAATAACAAAAACTACGACGTTTCGATCATGGTCGTCATCAGGAGGAAAAAAACGACGATCGCATGTGCTGCGATCGAAACGTCGTAGTTTTTTGTTATTTTCTTTCAACCTATCCACGTGACTTCACCGAAAGACCCAAAGAATATGAAAAGCCATCTAACATAAAAAGGGTTAATGTATCTCTCGCCTTGCTGTTGTCTGCGTCTCTTTCATCTTGCGCCTTCTTTGATGTCTACAACTCTGTTCCGTGTGCATCTTTCTATACTATAATCTCACGACATCTCTATCTACTCTCCACATCTCTTCTAACACCTCCACTCGGAGTTGATAAATAATCAGTGTTCTGCATCGGGCCCCCCAACCGACCAGCAGCAGCACCACCACTGCTTGTTCACCTCCACATCAAGTTGTTGAGGTACCACGCTCCCCGTCACCACTTTGCTGGGGCGGTGAGCCCAATCCCCAACCCCCGTCTCTCATCCCGGGAGCCGCAGAGTTCGGGACTGAGGTCCGTCGAGTTTCTGTAGCCCCCCTCCCTGCGTGGCGCTCTGTGCTCTGTACCGGGCTCTTATTGAAATGCAATAAAAACATCAAAAAGTAAAATCCTCGCTTAAGTCACGACTCTTCAACTTCACCTACATTCCTGCTTTGCCTTCCTTTATCATAATCTTTACTCAGGCCAGAGGAATCCTATGAGCTATGAAGCTCTTTTTCACAGATGACCAGTGGGACATTATGTTCACCTCGACTTGCGGAATGAACTCGAGTCCTTAAAAGAGACGGACTCTTGTGTTAAAATGAGCTCCACTCCGTCTCTTGTTATAAACAACAAAAGAGGGCATTTGTTCAGAACACAATCACAAGTGCATGCACAGCTACGGTTGTGCTTTTGCACAATCGGCAATGCATTGGGACGGGCACGCACACGCACACGGAACACACAAGACGTCTGCGCTCACGCGCGTGGACGCGGCGACTTGGCAATGGCGCAGGCCTGGAAATACGGCGGGGAAGTGCAACAGTGATGATGGCGAGCGACACACCACGTGTCACGGCTGTTTGTTCTGCGGACGCTGCCACGAGCGTACACAGCAGCAGCAGCAGCACGCTCATTGCGTCCCGTGGCTGAGTCTTTGTTGGGTTCAGGTTGGGTTTAGAGTATCTGGCTGCTATAAATTTCCACGCGATAAGCCACTCCTTTAGGCTATCGTACGTGGCCAGTTCGCTTCTGAAACAGAGCTGCAAAGTGTGCTCAAGTCGCGCCTTACCTGGTAAAATAAAATAACGTTTCGTCTGAGTATCTGTTCAGGTTGGGTTCAGGTTTGCTGACGGCAGCCGCTGGGATGTACGCCACGCTCGTGCGCAGGGGGCGACGGGCGGTCACGGGGAGCCATGGTCCACGGGCACATAGCCGGGCACCGGCCCGTCCAACGCCCGCTCGGGCCCATCGTCAAGGCTGCAGAGCTGTCAGGGACACGCAGCTCCATGGCTCGGTGCAACAAGCACGCCTCGGTGCAACAAGCACGCCTCGGTGAAGGTGCAGCGCTGCAATATGTTGCTCACACTGCTGCTGGTGCAATGGCCTCCTACCAGATGGAGGTCTCTAGACAGGAGGGCGGGGGGTGCCCACACTTCACCCCACTGATGGCAAACCGCTGTTCGACTAACTGTGGTGGACACGTTTATACTGCTGGGCACGGTGGGGGTGGGGGGGGATTTAAGAAGCTTGCGCCGCTGTTGCAAGTGCCGCGCCGGGAGATCCAATTGAGCCGGCCACCTCTGGATTGAAAGTCCAGCGGTCTCAAAATGACACCGCAGGTGCAATCTCGTCGATACATTACAAATGTAAACGGCGCATGCATACTACCCCTGAAGAATGTGTCGCCATTTCACGTATAACTTGACAACTCAAATGAGTTCATGGATGACCTCCGATACACCAAAATCAACAAAATCCCTTCTCCACAGCGCAAGCTTGTTCTTTGAGAGCCAGTAGCATGACCGTGTGGTGCAGGTGACACGTTGAATGAAGTTGAATGAGGCGATTGCTGTGTTGTGGTGGCTTGCTGCAGACACGAGTTGAAAGACAGATGAGCTGCAATAGTTTCCCATTTGTCCAACTAACATTGAGTTACTGAGACAGATTCGTTCCTTTGATTGCTCGCCAGATTAGCCACTTCACGCGCAAGACAGACAATACAAATTATACGGTTAAATCAAAATAAAGAATCGTTATTCATCCATCGAATTGTGGCTCTGAATTATTGTAACTCATCACATTTGGTGGTGGTGGTGGTGGTGGGTGGGGGATGATTAGGGGTGAGTCTTGGCGAGTGAGAACCCACCTGGGCCGTCCCTCTCTCGAGGTTCGCCTTCAGCCTGCGCAGGTCCGCCTTGATGAGGCCTGGGGAAGACAACCAAGCGGGTGATGACACGAGCACGAGAAACACCGCGACTCAGCACCTCGCGTGCGAACACGCAGCGCTGTGAAGCAGCAAAGCCGCAGTGATGTACACCGCCAGCCAATAAGTCTATCCTAACCTACCAATCGCAACCCAATCAACGAGCCGTCAAACAGCTGTCATTGCTGAACTGGTTCACGTGCTGTGACTGCGTCGTGACTGTGTCGACGAGGTCATCTACTCAAGGACCTGGATCAGGAAGCACTTTCACTCGAGATCGGAGCTCTTGTTAACAACCTGATGATGCTGTATTTTGTTTCTGCGTAATATTAAAGATACGAGTTTTTTTGTCGCGCCCAGCAGTGGTAAGGCGGTGATGTTCGTGTGTGTGTGTAGATGATGTACCTGTGTGTGTGTAGGGACGTAGTTGTGTGTGTGTGTAGATGACGTACCTGTGTATGTGTGTGTGTAGAGGACGTAGTTGTGTGTGTGTGTGTAGATGATGTACCTGTGTGTGTGTGTGTAGAGGACGTAGTTGTGCGTGTGTGTGTGTAGATGACGTACCTGTGTATGTGTGTGTGTAGAGGACGTAGTTGTGTGTGTGTGTGTAGATGATGTACCTGTGTGTGTGTGTGTAGATGATGTACCTGTGTGTGTGTGTGTGTAGAGGACGTACCTGTGAGCATAGTGCCCAGCAGGAGGCTGCAGCAAATGAAAATGTTGCCAACGAGCGGTGAGAAGTGTTTAGTGAGTTGTCCCTGCACCACCGTGAAGATCAAGCCAAACAGCTGTGAACAAAAAGCAAAATTATAGAACATTTTCATACACGTAATGAATGAATCATTTTTGATTGTTGTGAAAGCCCTCCACCACCCAACGCAACCCAACAAATTGGGATGTGGCATGAAGTGCCCCTGTCTTTGTTATGATATCTTGTTTGTTGTTTGTGCCTATTGTTTTGGTGCCATTTGTGATTATGTTATTTTATTATGTTTTATTTTTTATTATTTTATTACTTCCCTTCTACGTGACTTTACCGAAAGAACCAAGAAGATGAATCTCTGCAGTCACGAAAGCTTTAAATCGAAATGTAATTGGGATGGGGTTTGCTTTCACTTGTACACCACGTGACCATGAATATTGTTGGGCTACGTCATGTGCTGGCAGACTTCATGACAAATATCTGGCCAGTTCACTGCGTGGCCTAACCCCAAAGATCAACTACGAGTCTTAATGTTGGCTGTGCAAGCCGGCGCGTCAGGTTAACTCGAATGTCTCCTCCGAGTGCCACGGAGTGGTCCGTGTGGTCTCTGCTCCTTCGCGTGGGGTTCTGCAGACGTCGTGAAGCCTTTACGGACGAGGTCGGTACCTGAGCAGCTGCATTGAGAAGCCCAGACGATGTCCCCTCTGACTCCGGGTAGGTCAGCTCAGCCGCAAACTCAAAGCCCAGTGGGATGTAGCCCGTCATGAAAAACCTTAGAGAGGAGGACGCACGCACGGCCCGTTTGAATGACTGTGCCACATATTAATCCTGACGGCAAAATTCCGAGCTTCGTGCTGTCATACGCAGCGATTCTATCCACGTACACAAGAGTTCCTCACACACGTAACACCATCCAATCAGCGAATGGCAAAACATCCCAAGAAAAACCCTCCATGAAGTGAGACTTGAGACCAAAATTGAGCCTTTCATGGGTATTTACACAAGTAGTGCATTGCAATCACATTCGAATTTCAAGAGTACTTTCTCGAACATCAGCCATGACTAACACGTGCAATAAAGCAGGCAATAAACGCGTGAACGATGGAAGAACTTGCAGTGACTGGGCAACTCACCCGAGCACCCCAGCGGTCACGAAGACCACCCAGAGGTGTCCGAGGTTCAGCGTGAACGTGAAGATGATCATCCCGGTGAAGGACAGGCAGTACACCGCAAACGTCGTCTGCCTGTGCAACGCATCACAAACAAGTTCAAGGGACCCCGTTTCATCCACATCTATGGATGTTGAACTTCTTTCGCACTGTACTGTAGTCCCCTGCCCAAGGACAAGGCTTCGGCTCAAACTCCAATTTCAACACACGCACGCTGCCCCGCTTAAAGTCATCAAACGGCATTTTGCTAATTTACTCTCACCGCACATCGAACAGTCATCTTCACGACGCTACGCACAGTTCTCGCTTAAACCCACTATCATCTCACGTACAGTTTTGTAACTATTGTAAGGCGCTTTATACATCTATATCAGATAAGATCCCTATTTTTCTCTTTCCAAAAATCCTTCTTTCAGAAGCTTACTTAATTAAATTGTCAGCTCTGAGAATATTCCCCCCAATTAACATATTTTGCTATTCTAGAGTTACGACTTCTCTCCTCCTGAGCCTGCTCTAGAACTCCCTCTTTGCTCTTTCTCTCCATCAAACTGATGTTTTTTTGTATCCGCCACCATAACCAACATCGTTCCAATCTTTATTTTGTCTTCCTTTCCTGATCAGAGTCCAAGTGCACGTTGCATAGAACACTGTAATACACTCCACGCAGTGGACACAAGTTGTTGCTTGCTGGCTAATCGGGTTGGATGGCCGCAAGTGAGCACTGAACAATACTGATGCCTCCATCAGCAGCAGCAGCATCATCAACCTTTGTCAATCCACTGCTGGATAACGACCTTTCCGTGCCGTTGCCCTTCTAAGCGATCCTACGAAGCCACGATCCAACTACGGATGCCTCCATGAGTATGCATATACCGTCAAGCAGACGCGCACAATTGTAATGTTTAATTTGCATCCTATTCGCTCGCGAAGCTTCCTATCCCCGGCTCGCGGCGTTACGCGCACGGGGACACTCACTTGAACTTCTTGGTGCGATCAAGCCAAACGCCGCACAGCAGAGAGCCCAGCACCCCGGCCACAACGATGGTCAGCCCCACGCGACCGGCGTTCACCTCTTGGCCCTGAAACGCACGCCGCACAAGATAAAGACAAAGACGACCACGGCCCGGCATAGCCATCGGGGCCGCGGGGGCAAGTGCCGTTCCCATGAAGGCCGGCACGGCATACCAGGGAGTGGGTGGTGTGGTTAACACCACGCCTCGGCCGTCCTTTTCTTCCTCGCACCGATGTGTATACACTACACCAGGTACTCATTTGAGGCTGAGTCAACCTAGAGGAGGTTCGGGACCGGTTCAGATATTCGCGACTGACATTAGGCGGCTCGCTGGGTTCGTAGCGCAGCACGCTAGACACTCTGCTGCCACTCCCCTTGGCACACACGTGAGCTTGATCACATTCCAGAGATGAATTCTGCTAGCGGAATCATCCAATAAGGCCAACGCAGCTCATGGTGGGAGGTGTAATCAGCACCGCACTAGACCTACTTTCCTATAATGCCAGTGCCGGTGGTGACATTGCACCAGGTGAATTAGTACAGTCAGATGCAGTGTAATTTCAAGCTACTGCTGATATCCAAGTAGCGATGTTGACGGCCGCTGGCTTGGAGTTCTTGTGAAGCGGAGCAGCACCTGGTAGTGGTGGATGAACATCGGGTTGAGCAGCGTGGACACGGAGTAGAAGGAGCCAGTGTTAATGCCTGCAACATGAAACAACAGAGGCAATCACTCTGCACGATAAGTATGATTAATAATGATGATGACGTAATAATGATGGTCATAATAACGATAAGGTCATCATAGATTGTATTGATGTCATTAATAATGAAGGGGATAATTATCATAATGAAGCACTGATGATCATCAAGATGATAAGATCATGTAATTGATCATCATAATGATCATGATAACAATGGGGTCACCATCAATTATATTAATGCAATTGAAAAGGATGGGGATAATAATGATGATGATGATAACACTGATGATGATGACGACGATGATAACAAAGGCCTGACCATGACGTGTAAGAGGCTCTGACCATATGTGATGATGAGAAGCACAAAGGCTTTGTTGGTAAGCAGCCGTCGGATCGATTGCCAGTACGAGTAATCGCTCCGTCTGGTCTGCCTGCGCATGGCCTGCGCATGGCTCGGTGCCACGGGGGGCTCCTCCCTGAACACTGGGCACACACGCAGACGACACACGCAGGGATTTCGTGAGAAGCAGATGCAGACCCATCGATGAGTGACCCGTCCATTAAGAATGGCAGAGTGCACAAGCAGTTAAGCGTGACCAGAATCACAACCGTGTCTGCCCTTGATATCTGCAATGCTGATGACACACCATGCCAGGTGACCGTTTAAGGCTGGGCCAACCTGGGTGTAGCCCACGACAGTTTCAGGAAGCATTTGCCACTGATGATGCGCATGGCCAGCAATGACTCCAGGTCACCGGGACTCCTGCACAGGTGCACTAACCACTCACTTCACAACTACTTGCACACGCAAACATAAAAGCAAGACAAAGATCCCCCATGTAGCCTTAACAGACTGTTGAGGCAAGTGCTGCCAGCGAGTAGCACCTATGACGGCCGGCACGGCACGCTCTGGGGTGGGTGGCCAGCACCAAGCCCGACCGCCTTTGTCTCCCCAGTGGCGATGTTTACACATCGCACCGGGTACTCATTTGAGGCTGAGTCGACACGAAGAGAGGCCCAGGACAGGGTTCACATAATCGTCCCTGGTGTTGGCCGTGAAACGGGATCGATCTCGGGTCACCGGGTTCATCGCACAGAGTGCTAACCGCGACACGAACGCTTCCCACACACACACAGAGCACACGTGGTGTTGACGGAGTCGTGCTTCCCTCATGATTCCCGTGGCACCGGTCAAGTTCTGGGCCACTACCCAACAACAACACCAGTGGCAATTGGTATAAGAACACGGAGTGTGACTCAGCCGAAAATGTGGAACTTGTGAGGTGCAATCTGCATCGATGATGAAGACAAAGCAGGTTAGGCATCATGTAGTGACCAGACCACCCCCCATTATGAACATAATGATCACGTATTTTTAGAGCACTGCTTCTATGCACTGCTGGATGAAGGTCTCCAAATGCCGTGTCAATCGTGGAAGTCGCTTGACCACACTTCACTACGATGGTCAGTAAGGGTTTGGTGAAGGCGCCATGCAGGAACGGTCCGGATGTCACCTTTGTGGCGAGGAAGAAAGCCCGAGACACAGCACGATGGAGAAAACCACTCACGGCAGCGGACAATGTGGGGACACGTCGACGGAAGAGACGGCAAAAATAACCGAGTTGGGAGACGCTGAGTAGATACTCGGCGCTGTGTCCTCCGGAGAAGTGGGCGACTCCACAAGAGATGGGGGCACCAGAGAGCTTTGTGGCAACGGCAACGGCCACAACGCTCCGTTTCAAAGTGTTATTCCCAAGAGCGTTTGCGTGCCCGGTGCCACCCCCGTACCGAGCAGCACGATGACGAAGAGCGCGGTGGCGATGGCCGCCGTGCCGAAGAACATGACGCGGATGTGGTAGCTCAACACCTCCTTGTCGTCCGAGGCGGGCACCAGCATGGGCGGCAGGAGGAACCCCACGGCCACGCCGAGCTGCCGAGGCGACGTGGGAGGTGTTACTCGACGGCACGCTCACTCCCGCCGAGTCAACATCCATCGAGTCCGGCACCACTGGTTTTGTTTCTCATCATCATCGTCGTCGTCGTCATTGTCGTTGTCCTCAGTTAATGAACACACAGGCCCAAAAGAGATAAACATAAGGGCTGTTCTCCAAAGTATTCTCGGGTTGTAGCGCATGCTGTACAGTACGGTGGTTGTTGGCGATGGCTGTGAATACAGTTCTGGATGAAGGTCCCACGAAAACTACGTAAAAAAAAACAATCAACGTATGGATGGCTCGTAAGAATATTTATCCTGGAGAAATCCGATGAGCTATGAAGGGTGGAAGCATTCTGGGCGGAAGCATAGGCATCGAATGTGATTCCTGCAAGAATTGCCCAACAATTCTATTCAACACTCTGCTTGCAAAAGCCAACACCGGCAAACACTTGGCTTCTCACCATTCCCATTTTAATGTCTGGCTGTGAGATCACATTGGCTGGAATTTGTATGCCACACTTGTAAGCATAATCCTCATGACAAACCATTAACAAAGGCCAATGCCAGTTTCTAATAATTCGTTATTCATTACATTTCTCGGTAAAATCACACCAGACAGACGTCGATTAATACAGAATTATCAGCACTACCGCCTACGCAGTGATTTGCGCCATTATCTAGAGAGCATGATACTTATCAACTCCCTTAATTAAAACAAAATCCAAACCATTCACTGGTCACGAGACCAATTTCTCGGGTGGGTGGAAGGGGGGGAGTCTTGATTTGCAACGTTCTGCCAGATGTTTTTCTCTTGGCACAATAAAAACCTTCTCTTCTCCGACTGTTACATGTGCTGCGTGTTGTTTTTGTTTCGTGTAGGAGGAAAATGTAGGGCCTGCAGAATGGACGTGCATATGAGGGCATAACGCTCATCTCCACGCGAACAAGTAAACAATAGTTCTACTAACTCTGCGTACGTGGGGGGGGGGGGCGGTAGTGCAGTGGTCAGCGCACTGCGCTACGAACTCGTCCACCCGAGTTCGATTCCCGCTCACGGCCAACACCAGTGACGATTATCCAAACTGATCCTGGGCCTCCCCTAGGTCGACTCAGCTTAAAATGAGCACCTGGTGCGATGTGGAAACATCGCCACTAGGGAGACAAAGGCGGCCGGGCGTGGTCTTAGCCACCCGCCCCCTCTTGTGCTGTGCTGGCCTTCATAGGTACTCGCTAACAGCACTTGCGCCAACAGTCTGTAAGGGCTATATGGGGGATCTTTGTCTTTGTGTGCTCAGTGCGATACAGCTGATAATACCGATGTCACCAAGCACCACACATCGCTAACTGTAACTTGATTTTATAGAGCACCATCTGCACCTCCGATTTGCACGGTTGCCTACGTACGATGCACAAGAAGTGTAACATACACATGCGGGGCCTCATAGTGCTTAACGTAAAATAGCCCAACTCGTAGCGAACTCTTAACAAATAAAACCCTCAATGTTGTCGTCCAACGGCACACGTGGTGAACAGAGGTGATACCCCCCCCGCCCCATAGCTATTTTCGTGTGATCCGATCATGTTAAGTAAGTCGAACCGATAACCGGGGGAGTAATCGATTACTTAAATAAATCGGTAATAGCCCGGCTGGATTTGATTTTTTTATTTAAAGCTTTCGTGACTGCAGGGATTCATATTATCGGTTCTTTCGGTAAAGTCACGTAGAAGGGAAAATATAAAATAACTGTTTTTTTATATCATTTTATTATTTCCCTTCCACGTGACTTTACCCAAAGAACCAAGAATATGAAGCCCGGCTGGAGTTTATAGTTTTCTCCGCGAAAGGATATTTGATCGACGACAGAGTCACGTGGAGCCTGCAACATCAGCTCCTGTGCAGCGCGGCCACAGCAATAAGACCTTTAGGTTGTGAAAGAGAAAAAAGCCCAGCAGGCGCTGTCGTAAGTGTCATGTTGACCACAACGGAATTACAGGACTCTTGCAACTGGGGTCACTAAGCATGCAGACAATGTCCATAATGAATAACCCGAGGTCAACCTCCGGGTCAACGTGTTTTAGGTTAAAACAACAAGTCGCTGATAGGCAAGCGGGCAGAGGGATGGGCGGAAAGTTGACTGAAAACATTCATATCTGCTTCATCATGTGGCTCACTGCAAATGGCAAGCTAAGGGCTCGGCTAGGGTTAGCTTGCATGAGGCTCAGTGGGACAAACGTTGCCTTTGTGTGTTGTACGATGTGTGTGATGAATACGGATGTGTGTCCGTTGTATTTACAAAGCAGAGAGTGCTCTAAGAGTGTACAAATTCACACATAAAATATCAATCTTCATATGCATATATGCAATAATATACATCAAGGAATTGTGCTGGCAGTAGTGCAGTGGTGTCTGGGTGTCTCACGGTATCCATAAGGGGCAACCCCCCATGGCGCAGCACTGAGCAACCACTTTGCAGAGCATGGATTCACATTCAGGATGCCACCCACAATTAACAAGACCCTCATGCACACAGCCTGGGACTAAACCCACCGGAATGCCCTCAATCTCGTTGGATCTTGGAAGGATTGAGCCTGCTTCGTGACTGGATGGGTGATCACCACACACACACAGCAGTTTCACGCATGTGGGGCGACGTGGTGGGTCTATAGAGGGCGCTAGAACATTATTCCATTCTATATTTCTGCCCTTCCACGTCTGTGTTCCCAGCCATCAACCATGCAGCCAGCACTGACCAGCGTGGCGAAAAATGGTCAAATAACTCGCACTGCTCGCAAGGTGTGCGCAGACCCTAATTCTGCGGTTGATTGCAAAAAGGACTGTATTCATGTGCACACATTGAACTTCTAAAGAATATAGACAAGGCGAGAACACCAAAACTCTAGATTCCGACATCTAAAGAAATCGGGGGCATTTTCGGGTGATTTTGGTGAAAGCCGGTAATCACACCGTGTGAGGGCACAAGCGCATAGGTGGTGACCCGACGTGCCAATATCAACAAAAAACACATGGTGGATTGGCAACGTCTCCCAGCTGAGAACTCGCCTGGTTGCCGAAGACTCCAATGGAGCAGGCGGTGGAGACCTCCCCGGAGCCGAACCAGACGGAGGCGATGCGAGACGGGAGGCCCAGGATGAAGACCTGGGCGATGGCGCACGTGAGCTGGCCGAACACGGTGACGCCGAACAGATGGGGCTTCACGCTGGCCGTCTTCACCCACGCGCCCACGCAGTTGAGGAACGAGCCGAGCAGCGCCACGAGGCGCAGGCCGCGGGTGTCAAGCAGCCACGCGGACGGGAAGATGAGCGGGATGTAGCACAGCATGTAGACCATGGACAGCCAGTCGACGTCCGTGGTGCTCACGTCGTAGTAGCTGCCGGGACGACGTTGCAACGACAGGGACGTCGATCAACGACATCAACATTATCATAAACTAATCTAAAAACGTAACTATTTTTATTTTACCAGGAAAGGCCCACTGGGCTATGTAGCTCTTTTTCAGAAGCGACCTGGCCACAGATAACAACTCAACGTAGTGGCTTATTGCGTGAAAATATAGAGCAGACAGATACTCTTAAACGCACGTTGATTTTAAATGTGGAGGGAAAAACCGGAGGACCCGGAGAAAAATCCACGCGACCACGGGGAGAGAGACACGCAAACTCCAGATATACAGGTGTCAGGGTCGGGATCGAACCCACAACCTACGTGTACCAGACGTTGTGGTTAACATCTCGCTCCCGTGGTGCCCGTCATCAGCCCCGTAGCGTCGGAGGGGGTACAGGAGGCTGAGCAACCCTTCCCTGCTAATAGCTCAGCCCTCGCGTTTCAAGTCTTCCAATTAACCTGAGTAACCTGGTTAATGCTTTGGCCAACATTGCTCATGTTGAGACTTTGATCTTTAGATGACAGTCGAATACCAATCAAGCACATCAAAGGGGCCACAGAAATTAGCATGTGAGCCGCTCGTTCAATAACCCATTGCCAGTTGAATTACGCAAAAGTGTGTGCCCATTCGGTGCCAAACATTCACGGGGTGCCACACAGTAAGCAGGATGCACGTCTGTTGTGCCTTGTCAGCCTGATGCTGACTTTGAGGCAATGCATTTTTTGTTGCATGAAACATGAATCCCTCGGTATGAGCTGGAGACTACAGTGAGTGGAAGCGCACTTAGTAGAAACTCCCAGGCTCTCCAGTTACATAAAACATAACAAATCAACTTCCAGCCTTCTATTATAAAATAAAACTTTCAAGGGTTTATTTATTTATTGGACACACGGGGTGGGATAGCAGTTGCCTTCCAGGAAACCTGATAAAACTTTCAAACTGCTTCACATTGTGACACGCTGGAGACCAAACGGCAGGCTGACATCAATGGGAAAGTCACGTGCCACGCTGTTAATGTCCCATCCTGTGTTGTGATGTCAGCGCGGCGCGGTCAGATTCAAGTCTTTACCCTTGGCTAGTTGCACTGGTTAGATCAACAGGGGGTCACTGCGTGAATGTTGAGACAAATCAGGTGGCTGACCCGAGACACACATGCCTACGTGCGGTGTGAAAACAGTTCAACGTATATCAGAATCTGTATTTATACTGGAGGAATCCGATGAGCATAAAAGCTCTTTTTTTACATGCATCCAATAGTTTTCACAGATACATACATTGCACCTACAAATCGCACCACTCCAAGGAGTCAAACATATGCAACAAATTGTGGTTAGCCCAAATAGAATGTCGCCTATAGTGCTGGATAATTAATTATTATAAACTACTGTAAAATAATACAATTGTAGGACCCATTGTGAATGCACTGCTGTCCAATGTTGCAGGATACATAATCTGTGACAGGATGTTGATGCAGCATTGTGGCATCCCAGCATGCTGCTATTATATATTTCCAGGGCAGCATTTAAATATAGAATCAAGGCAGCAGCACTGCTGTATAGTACTTCAGTACTGTATGTACGGTACGTTTTTTTGTGTGTGCAGAGTATGGAATGGACGAGACGTTCCGACACCCCTGTCTTATAAAGCTATTATGGACCCATGAAGGCGAACCAATCTTGCACGTATAACGTATACACCACGGTGTTAATTGCACTACGGTTTGAGGAGGAGGCTGCCAGTAATGTGAGCCATTGTTACACGAGGACACAATGTGTTGTCATGTTATCATCGGTCATGGTGTAAACAAAAACAACATTCTCAATTGCTTAGCTCTCAAATTATTGTAAAAAATAAATATAGATATTAAATAATCCACTTGCCAGAGGAACTGTAAAGGGTGGTCCAGATGTATCGTGACTCCATTTAATTCTGGACAAATTAATATTTTTTTACGTAATATTTATTTAATACAGAAATGAATAAGCAAAGGAACACATGTCAGGAGTCGATTAATTGGGGGTCACCTGACATCTGGACCACCCTGAACATACATGCTACTGTGAACGTTCTCATTTGCAAAGTAGAAAAATCACTCGGCTGGAATGAAAGAGGGAGCTGCGATGATTCACAACGATGACGACGACGACGAGTCATTCCTCACCGCCGCTGGGATAAAGAGGTGCAGCAGCGGCAAGGTTGATGCACGAATGAGGCATTACAACATCGATGGCCATTGTGCATGACTTAGGCTGGACAGAGAGAGACAGCGTGGCTCTAACGATGAGTATTGGCAGGTGACAATCGGCCGGGGTAATTGAGGTGCGTGGAATTCACAGACAGGATTGGATGGGGCGCATCGCGAGAGGCAGCAGCTTGCTAGAGGGGATGCTGAGGGCGGATGGAGGGAAAGTAGTCGATTGGGGAACAGGCCATAACTGTCTAGATAGCAAGAGAGATATAAATAAATGTACAGCCGTTTGTCAATCCACCCATGGATGACGGCCACTCCATCTCGGTCATGAGGGTTGTCTGGATATACTTTTACCACGCTGGTGAGGGCCGGGTGGTGAAGGGAGGGCCGCTTCAGATGCCACGAGCCACTGATGTTAACCTCGGCAGGGAATTGAACTGGGGTCGTTGGCTTCACAGAACCGTGCGAAAGCCACTTCGTTACCGTTCCACAGATGCAGGAGTGCAAACACGGGCAGGATTAAAGTTGGAAGGGGAGATCACCATAAGGAAGTGGCAGAATTATAGACAACGCACTTAAAAGTGGAAATAGCCCAGAGGCTGAACAGCAAATGAAACCGGAGCCAGCCAACAGGCTAAGCAGAGGGAGGCCATCACTGCAAATCTTGAAAACAGTACTGTGTGGTGCTGATGGTCGCCACCTGCGTGTGAATCACCCCTGGTAACAAACTAAAGTGCAGTACAGCAAGTAGAATGGGGTTTACACCTGGCAGGGTCTGACCCGGACACTTCAGGAATTGTCACGTGTTCGGGTGACAAGCAACTGTGTGTGTACCACGATCTGGTACGGGTATTGAGTTGAACTTCATTGCAGTATCGTAGACAGTGCTGCTCCTGATCCTCACGCGGCTCTTCCAGGACTGCTTCGCGACGTTGTTTATTAAGGATCATCGTCTAGTATGCACGTGGCATTGCGGCTCTTGAAATATTGAGAGGGGTTTTTTTTTACCAAATTCGAAAATATGTCTCTTCTTGTTATTTTGGTTGCCGATCCCTGCCCTAGGCTGACTAAATATGTCTGGGTTTGTTCTGTGGTTAAAGGTGGCGACTCTAATCAGTAGCGTTCTACATGAACTCTGTGTCGACTTGGCATGCGTGCCACAGGCACAACGCCTTTGTACCTACTCTTTCCAAGCACAAGTGACGTCTGTCAATTAGTGAATCAATGACTCGTATTTAGCCCATTGAGAGGAACGTGTATTTGGCACGGGGTAGCGGTAGCCGGCTGGCTGCATTAGCATGCAGAGACACAAGCCGTAGAACAGTGATCTTCACTGATTTTCAGAGGGGGGGCACTTTCGCCGATAAGACATCGCCAGCGTGAGGGCCGCCACAACATTTGAAACTATTGGGGGGGTTTGACAGCAGCACGATGATGATGATGATGGGGGTGTTTTCACTCTTTCTGTATTGTCGGGGGCCGCACTAAAGGAATGAAGAACACTGCCATAGAATTCCCCTGGTTCTTGAAAGGGTGAGTTCCTGCCATGGCACAAGGGGCAGCACACTGGACTTGCAAAGCAGCAGTGGTAGCCGGTTCGTTCTGCTGGCGTGGCATGTTCATTTCTTAGACCTAGGCCTCGGCAAGGTAAGGTAATTTACCCTTTTTACCGGGTAAAAGGGTAAAGGTAAAGGTGTCGACATGCCAAGGGGTAAGGTACATGGTAGGGGTAAAGGTAGCTCGGAAGAATTATCCGGTAGGGTAAAGGTAGCGCTAAGTATTACCCGGTAAATACGGTGCCTTGTTTACCGCTAGAAGCTCCGTGGCGCAGTCCGTGGCCTCCATTTAACAAGTAATATTATAAAAAAAACTTTTTTAAAAACACTCTTTTATGAAATGTACTAGTAATGGCAGAACTCCACGACTCCAGGAAGTGGCCCCGAGGCTTGCCACAACGTAAGGGGCCGTGGCCAATTACAGCCAACGGCAGTTGACCGTGGACAATTAGACCCAAGCCGAAACATAACGTGTAAAAAAGAATGTTAAAAAATATGTTGAATTGTTTTATGATAGCATATAGTGTTGTTATCAGGAAGACATAAGTATACGAAGTTTGCAGTCGATACCATATTGGGAAGTGGGTTAAAATTGAGTTACAAGATTTGAGGATACAATGACAACAACAACAGTGAGTTTAAAGAAAGCGTGTAAAATTGGAATCATCGAGAGTATTCTATATGAATAAAGCGCTCTACCTAACATTTACCGTTATAAAACCTTGTTGATGTGTAGTTCCCTAGTAATTACCCTGTAATCGGTAATTTGTATGGGGTAAGGGTAAAAGGTAGGGTAAAGGTAGGCTCATTGCTTTTTACCTTTTACCTTACCTGCTAAAGGGTAAAAGGTAGGGTAAAGTGATTGTATTGTGGTAAGGTAAAAGGTAAGGTAAAGGTAGGCTCGTTGTTTTTACATTTTAACTTTTACCTTACCTTGCCGAGGCCTAATTCGACCACCCCAGCACCTTGGCCACCCAATAATATAAATGGATCGGAAAGTCGGCATGGAAGAGTAGGCCAAATACCCTCTAGACGGGATGTCGAGAGCTCCGTATAATGGAGGCTCTTCCGCCAACAGTAGTGTGTGCAAGCAGTTGCAGGGCCGTACCTTTATCTTTTTAAATCCTTTATATTAAGTTAACTTGCTTGCTTGCGCGCTTACGACCGTGCACATCTTTCGGTCGTTTTTTAACCCACTTCCCGTGATCCAATCGAGCTGACATTTTGCACACAGACTCGTTGTGCGTGACAATTTATTTTCGTGAAATTTTTTTTCCAAAATTTTCCACTTTTTAGGAAAAAAAAAATTTCATATTTAATTTAAAATACCAATGTGATAAAAATGAAACTCTTACTCAAGAAAAACAAATGAATACTAAAATAAAACCGATGCCACGCATATAAAGGATTTATAGTGAAAAACTTTGTTTTTACGGGTTAATTTTTAAAAGCCTACAGCTCAGGATAAGTTGAGCGGGAAAACTGTTAGAAGTTGATTCATATTTTCAACTGGAATGAAATACGAGCTATATGTTACCAGCACCAGTGGGTGACTTCATGCAACTTAAATTGTGTTGATGAATTGAGAGAACATGAGCACTCATCTTGGTTTGTACAAGTGACATTATATACACACTCAGACCTCGCTTAGGGCTCAAGATGCGTTCCTGGAGAGGTGAGCGCTAATCGAATCGGCGCTAAGAGGGGTCGTCATACCGTTGTACTCATGGGGATGCATTCCCTACCGCGTTATTTCTTACGTATGAGCAATATAAGAACGTTTAATTGGGGTATCGGTAATATAACTACCAATAATACAGGTGGTAAACATTAGCCTACATACACAGTACGTCGGCTGATGTTTATCATCTGAATGTTGGCGAGTCGTGCTACGAAGCCGGCACGGCACACGAGGAGGTGGGTGGCCAGCACCACGCCCGGCCGCCTTTGTCTCCCCAGTGCCAATGTTTACACACCGCACCAGGTACTCATTTGAGGCTGAGTTGACCTAGGGGAGACCCAGGACCAGTTCAGATAATCGTCTCTGGGGTGTTGGTAGTGGTCGTGAGCGGTACAGTAATCAAATTCGGGTCACCGGGTTCATTGTGCAGCGCGCGCCAACCGCTGCACCACCGCTCTCTACTGGCGCTCACGCAGACACACACATCGTGTGTGTCTGTGTGTGTGTCTGCGTGTGCACACATCGTCTGTGTGTGTGCACACATCGTGTGTGTGTCTGCGTGTGTGTGTCTGTGTGTGCACACATCGTGTCTGTGTGTGTGTCTGTGTGTGCACACATCGTGTCTGTGTGTGCACACATCGTGTGTGTCTGTGAGTACACATCGCGTGTGTGTCTGTGTGATTACACATCGTGTCTGTGTGTGTCTGTGTGTGCACACATCGTGTGTGTCTGTGTGTGTGCACACATCGTGTGTGTCTGTGTGTGCACACATGGTGTCTGTGTGTGCACACATCGTGTGTGTGTCTGTGAGTACACATCGTGTGTGTGTGTCTGTGTGATTACACATCGTGTCTGTGTGTGCACACATCGTGTGTGTGTGAGCACACATCGTGTGGAATTGTAGGAACTAACCGACTTACTATTCACCATTCATAGGCAGTGCGTTAACGCTTAAATTAAATGCTCTTGATCACGATGGCCAGAACGACCCAACCCACACCACGTGGTGGTGGTGGTGGTGGCATCTACCAACGCACACCACGTGGTCGTGATGGTGGCATCTACCAACGCACACCACGTGGTGGTGGTGGTGGCATCTACCAACGCACACCACGTGGTCGTGATGGTGGCATCTACCAACGCACACCACGTGGTCGTGATGGTGGCATCTACCAACGCACACCACGTGGTGTGCGTTGTGGTGGCATGTACCAATCCACACCACGTGGTGGTGATGGTGGTGGCATCTACCAACCCACACCACGTGGTGGTAGTGGCATCTACCAACGCACACCACGTGGTGGTGGTGGCGGCATCTACCAACGCACACCACGTGGTGTGCGTTGTGGTGGCATTTACCAACCCACACCACGTGGTGGTGGTGGCATCTACCAACCCACACCACGTGGTGTGCGTTGTGGCATCTACCGCAGGCGGACACGTACGAGACACCCGACCTGTAGGGTCGAGTTCTCCCCGCATCGTCACAACTCCGATCCCCCACGACGTGGACCAGCGCGGTGAAGTATGGCCACAGCCCTCCCGCCCGCCCGCCGCTCACCCGGCGAAGATGTTGTTGATGATGCCGTACTGGATCCACTGGAAGGCGCTGGTGAGCGAGTAGGCGCTGAACACGAAGACGATGACCCAGCGACGGCGGAACAGGCGCGTCTCCACGACACCCGCCGACTCGTCGGGGCTGGGCGAGGGGTGACAGCGATCCGAGTCCCCGGCGGCACCACCATCAACACCACCATCACCATCAACACCATAACCACCACCATCATAAGCAGCAGCAGCAGCAGTGGTAGCCGCGGCTCCTTCGACACCATCGCTGGATGGCGCCTTTTGTTTCATTCTCCCGACTATGCTGCCGCCGCCGCAAGGCTGACTGTGTGTGTGTGTCTGTGATGTCTGTGTGTGTGTGTGATGTTGACTGTGTGTGTGTGTCTGTGATGTCTGTGTGTGTGTGATGTTGACTGTGTGTGTGTTTCTGTGATGTCTGTGTGTGTGTGGTGTTGACTGTGTGTGTGTGTCTGTGATGTCTGTGTGTGTGTGATGTTGACTGTGTGTGTGTGTCTGTGATGTCTGTGTGTGTGTGATGTTGACTGTGTGTGTGTGTCTGTGATGTTTGTGTGTGTGATGTTGACTGTGTGTGTCTGTGATGTCTGTGTGTGTGTGGTGATGGCTCACTGTGTGTGAGTGATGTTGGCTGACTGTGTGTGTCTGTGTGTGTGTGATGTTGGCTGTGTGTGTCTGTGTGTGATGTTGGCTGAATGACTGTGTGTGTGATGTTGGCTGTCTGTGTGGTGTTGGCTGACTCTGTGTGTGTCTGTGTGTGATGTTGGCTGTCTGTGTGTGTGTGATGTTGATGGTGGTGGGGGTGATGGCTGTCACACACAGCAGCTGTGTCCTGCCAAGCGGCCTCGCTATTTCACTTTCACCCTGTTGCTTATTTTAAGGAATTGCACTCCACGCTGGCAGCGGCACGCTTACAAATGTAAATTACAATTAAAAGGTCGTCGTATTATAATTATCGCTTACGGCACTGTCGGATTAAATACCGCGTGGACTTCCGTTATTGACTGGAGGCGTCTGTTGATTCACGTGGCAGCTGCAATAGTCGCAAACCTCCGAGTCACTCGTCAATAATAAATGATGTTGGCACTTTTGAGAGAGCTCTCACTCCGAGTGAGGGACGTCCTCTTCTCGTTCGTTCGTTCACGCGATGATGGTGTGGAGAGTGATGGGAGCGGTTTTCGCAATTGCCCGTGTCAACATCCACACACACACACGGCCGCTTTATCTGAGCCCACAAGCTTTGCTCGAGTAATAATCTCTAAATCATTATTGTTACCAGCAGCAGAAAACGCGTAGCGTGCAGTTGTCCATAGTCCGAACCACGTGTTCCGCCCGCCGATACAGACCACCACCACCACCACCCCAATATAGCGATAATGAAACACGATGTACACTCTTCGATAACTTTATACTGTTTATAAACGGTTCATGAAACCCTTGGCCTACGTATGACAGGATCGATCCGCAGACGACGTCTGAATGTAGAACACTAACTCCTAACAGACTTGCTCTGTGGTTTAAAATAATTACATCATTACCATTGTGTTTAAACAGGGGCACAGAGGCGTGCATTCAGGCACACATCCCCGCGTGATTCTATACAAGAGAAGCCGTGGCCAGGCAGCTGACACTGTGCCAGATGACCAAATACCACACGATGCAGCCCTACCCCCGAGGCACACACACCCACAGCCACCAACCACGAGCTCTTATCATCACCGCAATCCGTCAACCCCTGCCCGGCCAGCGCGCACGTGTCCCGCGTGCGCGTCACTCTCCACGTGGTTCGCAGTTCGTCGTCTGACTGACTTGCGATGATCCGTTGGGTGGGTCCGGGGCGTTCTTGGCACATCCTGATCGTGAGGATATGCTGCTTCCCGTTGCACATTGTGTGTGTTTATTATATACACTTCTGTAACCGTCATCATACAGTGTATGAAGAAGTTCTTTATTGCATTGCCCCAGGGGAAGACTTTTATTTTACTTCCAAACTTGTTTTGTTGGAAGATTGTGCTGAATGTATCTTGAACTTCTTTCGCGCCGTACGTAGCCAACCGTGCAAATCTGAGGTGCGAGAGAAGGACAATACACGCAACACAAGCAGTTCTATACAAATTAGTTTTCAATCTGCATGATTTAAATGTGCACAGCTCCAGTGGCTTCCTAACATCGCAACGAAGAGCGTTCCAGAAGCAGTGGCCGTCTGATGGTTCGCCAAAAGCCGCTGCGAGGATGACGGAGGTCGCGTGATGGTTCACGCTCCTTGGCGAGACGAGCGAGGGCACTGTGTTCGTTTTGGTGACAGGTGGAATATGAAGTGGTGAATGAAAACACGTGCACATTGAGAATACACAAAGTAGTGTCGCTGTGAAGCAGTCACCCACGTGCTGTGCTGGCCCTCAAAATGATTATTTTTTATTAATTTTAATTTCATTTTTTACGTACGCGACTTTACCGAAAGAACTGAGAGTACTCAAAAGGACTGCCCCGCACGGGTTTGATGTGCCGAGAAAGCTACGGTGCTCCCTTCATTCTAGACGTGAAGTTCTCGTGACTCTGCTGCTCCCATCACCCGCTTCAGAACAGCAGCTCGTCGCTGCGCCCACACCTCCATGGCATGTGGAGAATCGATGACAACCCGTGATGCGACCGCGGCCAACCGAACCAGCAACTCCGCATCCTCCGCCCGCTCTCCGGCGCGGACTGAGCGGTGTTAGTCGCGGCGGCTGCTCCCAAAGCTATCGCATGGCTCGCAGACTCAAAGTTGGACGTGTGCTTTGCCATACGCTAGACCAGGGGTCGGCAACCTGCGGCTCCGGAGCCGCATGCGGCTCTTTTGAACCTTGACCGCGGCTCCGGGGCGGATGCTAGCGAGGGGAGGAGGCGCACTGTGACACCTGCTCTGGCGTTGCCGCTGCTGACAGGTCGCCGCTCCGCTCCACACTGCCCGCCCGGTGACAGGCAATAACGTTGCCGTTGCTTTGTCACATGTTTGGAAGAAGTAAAAACCTTCCTGGGCAGCAAAGAGCTCACCTTTGCTGAGCTGGAACAGCCAGAGTGGCTGGAAAAATTACATTTTATGGTAGACATGACAGCACATCTAAACACGCTAAATACAACCCTGCAGGGGAAAGGAGGCACAGCCCTGCACATGCTGGAGGAGGTTTTGGCATTCGAGCGCAAGTTGACAGTGTTTGTCAAAGATTTACAGAGAGGTACACTGTCTCACTTTCCCTCTTTGAGAGAGTTCAAACAAAGTCATGATACGATAAATTTGGAATATTTCAAGTCTGCAATCACCACAATGCAAAGTTCGTTTGGGAAACGATTCTGTGAGTTCAGAATGGAAAAAACGACATTATCCTTCCCTGTCACTCCCCTGGCGATCGATCCATCCCTATTGAATATGACTGCATTTGCAGGTGTAAGTCAACCTGATCTTGAGATGGAACTGGCCGATATAGCCGACAAAGATATATGGGTGTCCAAGTTCAAATGCTTGACCGCTACTCTTGAGGATGTTGCCCGTCAGAAGGCCATTCTGGCTCAGAATCATAAATGGAGTGATATTGAAAACCTTCCCAAACAGGACAAACTTGTATTCGAAACATGGAATGCCATCCCCAACACTTCTATAAACATGAAAAAGTATGCATTTGGAGTCCTGTCGATCTTCGGCTCCACATATGTATGTGAGCAGGTCTTCTCCAACATGAACTATATTAAAAACAAACATCGATCACGCCTCACAGATGACAGCTTGCAAGCCTGTGTGAAAATGAAGGTGACGTCTTACAGCCCTGATGTGCAGACACTGTGCACTGAGGTTCAGGAGCAAAAATCCCATTAACCAGGTTATTTAGCTATTAATTTGCAAAAATATATTTTACATTGTTAAGTGAAAAAGTCATTTTTTTATTCAGATTGACAGCTGACTGCACGATCCTATATATATAGCAATAAGGTAAGAAACAATATATGCAGTGTTATATTTGTTTTAAATGTTGCAATGGTTTTGCGGCTCCCAGTTTATTTTTTCCTTCGGAAACGGGTCCAAGTGGCTCTTTATGTCTTAAAGGTTGCAGACCCCTGCGCTAGACGATAAGAAAGCGAATGAATGATCTCAACACCCCAGTAGGCATGCGAAGTTGTGTTGTCGTCGTTCCCAATTCTGGGTTGCAGAATCTCAAGGCGTGCACCACGATTCCTGGGCACTTAAAATAATACTTGTCTTTCAATCTAGACGTTTCAAAATCCTGTAATTATACCCATCCGTGCAATAACCTACTGAGACACCAATGTTACCTAAATATGAAGTGAAAATATATTGTATGTGAATTATTGTACATTGGCATAACAATTTTTATACTGTACATTTCATTTTCATGCTGTACTGAATGTAATACAAACTGAATGAATCTTTTACACTCTGGGATTGGCACAAATTGCGGTAGGCGTGCGTCCGTGAAAAAGAGGAATTGCATCAACACCCTCCCTACCACAGCGTCACATGCCCGAGTACTGTCATCCGCATGAAATCACATGCATGTACGTTCACCCACTCACGGGGCTATCACGAGGCCTTTAAGTAAAGACAAAACGCAGTAGAAAGATGCCCCATTTCAGTCTTCTAGGCATTTGAGACACGCGCTGTTAGTAAGAACACATTAAGGCTGGAAAATCACACAAGGAGGTGATGACGATGTTGGCCAAACCACGTAAAATCCTCATTTTACACCACGTTCACCTAGGGGAGGCCCAAGCCAAGTTCACGTTCCATCTTCCAAAACTTGTCGAACAGTGCGGTGACCACTAAGACACGACTCTGTGCAACTCAAACTCTTGCACGGTGCCTTGCGTGTGACTCAGATGTCCATCGGTTAAATGCACTCTTCCTGGATTTGAAGCTTTCGTGACTGCAGGAATCCATACTCTTTGGTTCTTTCGTTAAAGTCACGTAGGTAGAAAATAAAATAGATCACGACGTTTCGATCGCAACACAAGCGACCATCATCAGGTGGGACAATCACGTTTCCCTGCTGTGACTTTACCGAAAGAACCAAATAGTATAAACGTACTCTTGTCAAGAACATCCGGTAATCAGCAGAATTTGTTTAACAGGCTGACTGCTTTCGTAAACAAATTCTGCTTGATAATATTATTCTACTAAACTAATAGGCAGATGGACTCAAATATATATGAGTTCTGCGTGTTCTGTGCCGCCCACAGCAAGCAGCGTGTTAAATTTAGCACTCCGTGGAGACCGTTAACGGGGCAGTTCTGACCCAGTGGCTACCATCACAGCATTTACAATAACACGGAAGTTGGCTTCTTCAAAACTGGATGTATTCATACAGATGGGGTCATGTAATGTAAAATTGTGTATTTAACACAATTTCTGGTGCCATGTACTGTGACATATGCATCAGTACAAAGTACTTTCCTGATGATAGCCCTCTTACAAGATGCAATTCATAACTTTTGGCTTATTTTGATATAAAATGTGTTCATTGTATCCTATTACTAAGAACAGCAAGAATGTGTGTCCCGCGCGTGACGTCACTCCACATGAGCCACCCCCCCCCCTCATTAATAATCATGAGCAGGTGACGTCACTCCACATGAGCCACCCCCCCCCCTCATTAATAATCATGAGCAGGTGACGTCCTCCAAATGGACACCCCCCTCCATTAATAATAATTAGCGGGTAACGTCACTCCACATGGGGGGCGAGGCGCCTCCTCCCCCATCCTCAGCGTCAACTTACAACCCTCACTACAAAGGCAAAACCCTCACGTCACGTGGTCTCCGTAAGACATCGAAGTAAAAAGGACGTCATGATGAACAAGGGATTATAACCTTTACATGAAATAAGTCTGTGTCACCGCGCCCTTACAAATTGCACACGAATTGATGCAATGAATATCACGTCGCGGTCTGTCTTTTCGCTTGCAAGTTTCAGATTTAGTGCAATACACCCATCCTTGGACGGGCTATAGGCTAGTATTCATTATTTATACAAACTATAAAGTGTACATGTTTATTTTCTTTCTGATTAGGTTATGTTTTGGAAGGAGATCGATTATTTTATTTTACCAATGCCTGTCAGTACGTCCGCTGCGGAGGTAGAGCAATGAAATCAGCTCGTGTGCTGGCGTCTGGTGGATTGTGACGTTGCTTGGGGGGCCTTCATCCAGCAGTGGATACTCTGGCTGCTGATGAGGATTGAATTTATCAACAATTTTGAAATCACACAAAATTGCATTTATTCAAACAAAAAAGCTAAATGTAAACCCCGTAGACGATGATGTGTAATCTTATTTGAGTAACTCGCAGGCCATTTTTGTATGTGGATGCTGATGCCGGTGCACGAATGACGTAAAC
Source organism: Lampetra planeri (assembly GCF_965212315.1). Classification (NCBI taxonomy): domain Eukaryota; kingdom Metazoa; phylum Chordata; class Hyperoartia; order Petromyzontiformes; family Petromyzontidae; genus Lampetra; species Lampetra planeri. Next base: position 938,527 of record NC_136136.1, read on the forward strand.
GGGATCTTTTAACGACTGCTGTGAAGCAGCCAAGGCGTGAGCAAGCAATTGCAGGGCTGCACCCTTACCTACCCAAATAACCAAGGGAATGGTGCAGAAATGTAACGTCTTATGGAATTCCACATGTTAGCTCCTGTAAAGTAGCGCAGTATGGATGAGTGCATTTGCAACATTATTCATCGGTCGCACAACGCAAATGTACAGAGCCGGCAGAAACTGAATGGCGTGCAAATGTTGTCGTCTAAAAATACTCGCAGTTGCTCAACCCCGGGCAAGCTCGATAAGCGGCATCATTGCGCCATTTGATTGGACCAGTCAGATAACCGACGCGGACAGAAAGTGGGGGCCCGCTTTCACTGGGCTCGAGTTACAACAGGATCCCAAAACAAATGTGGCCATAATTTTCGTATGGGAAATCAACTCTGCAGGCTGGCCAAATAAGAAGGTCTGAGCAAACAACACACTCACAAGAAAGCGCAAGTCAGGGTCAGATTCGAATTGTTTCCATGTGCAGTCCCTTCCATTTACTGGATTACTCCGCAGACGAACGTACCTGGCTCAACCAGCCCAAAGTAAATTGTATATTCGTTACTCTCCATTAACACCAGCCATATGCAGAAGGCGACTGTTTTAAAACCACTAATGCCAAACATTCCATTGTTACATATCTTGGATATTTCAATTCTAGTTGTCAATGTGATATATTAATTATGAAAATGAAAGTGAAAAGGAACAAAACTTTAAACATTGGCACGTTGTTTGGAATTATGCATTATCATATTATGACCTAAATTTCCAAATTTTCTATAGAACTTAGAAGTACTGCACTGTATTGCATTTCAACCATTTTAAATCAGTACAGTACTATATTATTGGGTCTGTCGGTGAAGTCACGTAGATAGGTTGAAATAAAATAACAAAAAACTACGACGTTTCGATCACAACACAAGCTTGATGACGACCGCTTGTGTTGTGATCGAAACGTCGTAGTTTTTCGTTATTTTTTTTCAACCTATCTACGTGACTTTACCGAAAGACCCAAGAATGTGAATTCCTGCAGTCACGAAATCTTCAAGTCAAGATTCAGTACAATACTGTAGATTTTGGGGGGAGCCTCTCAAAACCCGACGCCCTGGCCTGCAGCCGATAACGCCCCTGTAGAAATGGCTCCATAAGCAGTGGGCAAAACCGTCAATCATCCTGTCTGGTGGTTGTTCCTTCTCGGCATTACCTACTGCATCGAACTCCCTCTACTTGGCAATCCGTATCGATAATGTCGTGTGACCCGTGGCGCCTAGGCAACACGCGCACAATGTCTCGGGTCAGAGTCCCTCTTTGGCTTCTCGAACATAAATGTACAGGGTGGTCCAGATGTCTTGTGACCTCCATTTAATTCTCTAACACATCTTTTTTTAAAGTTAAGTTTCTTTAAAACAAATGGCACATTAATTGGGGGTCACACAAGACACCCTGAGCACCCTGCACAAAACGACGCGCAGTCCACCCCTGGACGAACCACCCCCAGGCCTCCCCGGGGCCGTCACGTCTCCACCACACACGCCACGTGGCTTTCCGTGTTCGTTTCACCGTCAGAGCAACTACTCCCAAACGGAAAAAAAGTGCAACACGCCAATGCTAACTTGACATGCGCATGTCTAACATACGTAAGTGTATCCTTTAATATTCACTCTACTTCGAATTATCTCACTAAGCCTCGTGGTCGTTGCAGTCCCTCACCCCCACACGTCCAGCACACACCACCCTCTCACCTCCCCCTACACCACCACCTCTCTTTGTATAGTTTTACTGTTTTTAATTGAATCGGGAAAGGCCCACGAAGCTATGTAGCTTTTTTTCAGAAGCAAGCTGGCCACAAATGATAACTCAATGAAGTGGCTTATCACGTGGACATGTACAGCGGCACAATGCTCAAAACGCGTGATGTTGATTCTAAAGGTGGAGGAAAAAACAGGAGGACCCGGAGAAAACTCCACGCGACCACAGGGAGAGACACCGCACACTCCACAGATACAGCAGCAGGCGTCAAGGTTCGGGACCGAACCCACGACCTCCTGTATACCAGGCGAGGTAGTCAACATCTCCTAGCCACCGGGGCGCCCCTATTCCAACCTGACCCCCCCAAACCGACTCGAACTACACCAACCCTTCACCCCCATGCACCACATGACTCACTCTTCACTTCCCTTCAATCACTACATAATTACCATCACCTTGTTCAAAACACCAACGTCCCTGTTTAAATCCAAACATCAGCCTTCACTTACGCCTTTTGGGGGAAAACCCCCCAGCACAAAGCATCACCTTCCCGAGTGGCAGACTCATCATAACCTTGATGAGTCTGCCACGTGGCTAGACTGCAGCAGGGCAATGGAGTGATTGAGATACAGATCGCAAATCTGTATCCTTACATTGAAACTCAGGATCGCATGTTGCGATAGAAGCAACTGACGTGTTAGAATGTAGCCTGTGTATTTGTAATTCCTATTTCATTGCATCTGAGTTGCCGAACACAGGCTCAAAATGACCAGCTCCCAGCAACAAACAGCAGAATTAAAGTTGTAAGAGATAACAGTTAATGTCTTTAATCGAGTAGGGTTCAAAGAGCAAGAGACGATGAGAGGGATATCCAAAATCGAGCGGCGCGAGGTTACGAATGAGAGAGAGAGAGAAGTGTTGTGGGACCTACAGTGTGGCAGAGGTCGCAACCGGGTACCCGATACCAGTACCCTACCCGATACCCGGCTACCCGTACCCGGCCGGGTACGGGTTTCCGTTTGCGACCCTGGTGCGGCCGGGACGGGTAAGGAATCAAAACCCGTTTGCAACCTCTGCAGTGTGGTGGTTGAACACAGGTATGGATGAGACGAAAGTCCGGTCGAGTGGTGTTCATTGCAGAGTAACCACGGTCGTAGTGATGGAAAAGTGACGAGGCCCTGAGTATATTCATATTGAGTCCTCGTTTAGGAAACGGTTACCAACACTGCCTAACTTGATCACCATCATCCCATGTAATGACATATTGTGATACCATTGCACCCTTAAAACAAGTCCCATTGCCTTTCACATTCGTCTCTGCAATGCAGGCGTGTCTCGCTTAACGAGCGAGATACGTTCCGCGAAATTGTCTTGGTAAGTGAAAACTCGTTAAACGATCGTCGTTTCCCACAGACTCGTCCTACGTTAAAATCGAATCTACATATCAGCCCCAAATGTTTTATCTTGAACAACTTTTATTGACATGAGAAATACGAATTAAAAGTTTTTTTGTTTTAATATATACAACTTCAAATTGAACACTTGTCGCGCATGAAGAAGCACGGTGCTTGCAGTTGGCTGTCTTCAGCGCCTGCAATTAATTAGCGACTCACACCCACCCACCACAGGGCCACCACGCGGCCCCCTCCCCACCCGCTCCCCCACACGACAAACACACGCGGGCACGCAGCGCAGCACAGCTGGTAAACAAACGGCTGGTAAACAAACAGCTGGTAAACAAACAGCTGGTAAACAAACAGCTGGTAAACAAACAGCTGCGGGCTGCCGGGCGCCCCACTGCCGTCACGTGACGCATTCGATCGATGTGAACGTTTTTCTCGTTTTGCGAACGAATCGGTGTAAGTTGGCATTGCTCGGGATGGCGAATTGTCGTCGAAAGAACGTTCGTTGAAGCGAGAGCCGCCTCGATAGTCAATTACAGTATGCAGCGTCTTGGCAGCTTTTGAGCTCGTAGCACTCTCAATGGCGAATGTAACTTTTAGATATGTATCTATACAAAAAACCCAGCGAGTATACACAGTATGCCAAAACATTTTACCGAGGCAGCAGCAAAACTTACCACGCATTTGTTGTTCTCGACTGCAACCTGGTGTTCCGAGTCCACATCGATGACAGGCAGCCGCCTCCTCTGCACACTCAGCTGCCCAGCAGCCGTGGTGGAACACGACACACCCTGGTGTCCAGACCGTGAAACTCGATGTGAATGGTTGAGATGGAAATACACTTTTCAAACAACAAGATTTCATAAAAACAATCTTTAATGTGAAAAATCTCATTTTCAAAAATAAAAAAGCATTATGGAATGATCGACTCCTCTGGCAATTCGACTTGCATCTGAACTTCAAGCGGAAACAAAGACAAACGTTTTCATGATCATCAACTTCGGTAAAGAGGCAGAGAAAATGGGGCTCCAAGAAATCCGATGGAGGAGAGAAATACGTATGAAAGGAAAAACATCAACATTTATCGTCGACACCCTGTTCATGTATAAATATTGACTCCCAATACTATTTGAAGTTTATTCGGTGCCCAACACCAACTAAACATCACTCCACCTACTGCAGAAAGTACCGTATGGAAATGCAGAGTAGCACACTACACCATAAACGTGATCAATATTGTCATTAGCCACACACGACATCAAACAACTAACACTCGTTTATAGGCTGCGTCTACTAATGCACATAAAGGTGGGGTGGGAGATTTAGGTGGACACATGAATGACATGAAGTATCCCGTTCTCGTCACCCAGTTGCAAAAACACAAGAGTTGGAAACAGAAGCGCGCATATGAGTGGGGGAAAAAGTGAATGGGTTAAATCTGAAAGGTGACGCAGGGTGTGTAATTAATTAATTGATACCTTACTGATTTCTAATGACCCTCTTTTCAACAGGTAATTTGAAATTTGTGGAAGGGGTGACTCCATACATGTCAATGACTGGGCTCTAAGAAAAGCTGTCTCGGGTGTGGACCAATCAATTTCAAGGACAATGCATACATTATTAGAGTTGTTTTTTTGTTTGCATTTTGACCGCCAGTATTGTGGTTAATGCAAACATGATCCCTTGTAAAAAAGGTGTCAGTTTTGTTGCCAGATAAAAGGGTAAAAAATCTATTACTAAGACATGTAAAGGCTTTGAAATAAAACTATCTTTTCTACAATTTTACCCGATTATTTTGGTGAGGTATTTATGAATGTAGTATTGTTATTGACACTAATGGGTACAATGTGGCCAAGCTTGGGCTAACGAAATACCTTCCGACATGCGAACACGTGGCACACAGCGCTGGAACATAAAGACACGTGGGACACCACACTTCGAGTGTGAAATCTCGCAAATAAAACCTTCTCGAGTGTGCACCAACAAAATATGAAACGTGGAGCAAGTGGTGTTCTAGAAGCAAAGGAATGGTCGTAGTGGAATTCTGGAACACGACCACACGATGGTTCTGTAAGAAGAAAGCGACAGCAACAGGGAGGCGATTGATGATTGATTCTAGAATGAGGACTGTTCCAGAACACACGGCCGCGGCATCGCAACCCACAACTCATTAGGGGGCGACACGGCACGCTCCAGAGTGGACGGTGGTCTCAAATATCAGGACGGGTTACGGGCTGCAGCGCGCGAGAACGAGATGGACGAGGCAGGGACGCGTGAGGCGCGCGTCACAGGAGGCACGGGAGGCTCTGCTTGCATTCGACCAACCACGAGAGAATCTGGAATGGCCCTTCCTCGCATCACCGTCACCATCACTGTCACCATCACCGTCACCATCACTGTCACCCGCGTGTCCACGCGCAGCCAAGCGGCGTCCGGCTGAAGTCAAAACAAATCCGCGATTTGCCTACCACGTGTCCGTTCGTTCGGTGGTGCTCATCGCGCAGTCCGAACTCAGTGGTGTAAACTCCACGTTCCTATGGCGGGGGACAAGGCTGCCTTCCCACAAAGTGGTACTGATTTGATCAACCCGAGGAGTTCTGGGTGAACCCTCCATCCCACACAACGCGCTCTCATCACACCTCGCTAACGTGTCCCGGTGTCTGCGCAGGCAGTCGTCTTATCAGAGTACTGCGCAGAGCACTCCACGGGGTCGTCGTGTTGTACTGCACTCACTCGTGTGTTCAGTGAGGCGGGTCTATCCAGAGGACAATCAAAGCGGCACGAGGTGTAGAGACCGATTCAAATCTCTTCACCAACCCCCATTCCCCAGCGCGTTACAATCACGCGTAGCCACATTGGCGCATCAGCCGCTCGGTTTAAATACCGCACAGGCTCGTGAAGACCCCGGCAGACGAGCACTGTCTGGTGGTGGTGGTGGAGGGGGTGGTGGTGGTGGGGGTGGTGGTGGAGGGGGTGGTGGTGGAGGGGGTGGTGGAGGGGGTGGGGGTGGTGGAGGGGGTGGTGGTGGAGGGGATGGTGGTGGTGGGGGTGGTGGATGGTGGACGGGGTGGTGGTGGTGGAGGGGGTGATGGTGTTGGAGGGGGTGATGGTGGTGATGGTGGTGGTAGTGGAGGGGGGGGGGGGTGGTGGGAGTGGAGGGGGTGGTGGGGGTGGGGGTGGAGGGGGTGGTGGTGGAGGGGGTGGTGGAGGGGGTGGGGGTGGTGGTGGTGGAGGGGGGTGGTGGTGGGGGTGGTAGTGGTGGTAGTGGAGGGGGTAGTGGTGGTGGTGGTGGAGGGGGGTGGTGGTGGAGGGGGTGGTGGTGGTGGAGGGGGGTGGTGGTGGAGGGGGTGGTGGAGGGGGTGGGGGTGGTGGAGGGGGTGGGGGTGGTGGTGGTGGAGGGGGTGGTGGTGGTGGTGGAGGGGGTGGTGGTGGAGGGGGGTGGTGGTGGTGGGGGTGGTGGTGGAGGGGGTGGTGGTGGTGGGGGTGGTGGTGGTGGACGGGGTGGTGGTGGTGGAGGGGGTGATGGTGTTGGAGGGGGTGATGGTGGTGATGGTGGTGGTAGTGGAGGGGGGGGGGGGTGGGAGTGGAGGGGGTGATGGTGGTGGTAGTGGTGGGGGTGGTGGTGGTGGAGGGGGGTGATGGTGGTGGAGGGGGTAGTGGTGGTGGTGGTGGGGGTGATCGTGGTGGAGGGGGGGGGTGCACGGCGGTGTGCCGGCTCGCCCCGCGGCGTGTGGCGTGCGGGTTCGCCACGAGTCTGTGTCGGGAGGTTTGCGCTCAGCTCTCTGAAGGCAGAGGGCGATGGAGCGATACGAATGCCTTTTATGAGAGTGGCGGTGGTTCCACTCAAGTCTGTCAACGGAATATCTCATTATTATGATGATACTCTGCTCATCCTGCAATGGATCCACAGCGGCTGATGATTAATCCAGCAGTAGACGACAATGTCTGATAATCATGATACATTATTAAACCAGTGGCTTGACAATGAATGGCGATGATTATGATACCCTTTTGACTAGCAGTGGCTCTACAGCGGCTGCATAATTATGATGACGCCTTAATACTGATATGAACCTCCTGGTTACACCAGCCCACAGGGGATTAGTGTGTCCGTCCGTCGTGCAGGGAGGGGCTGGGTGGGGGGTAGGGGTCGGCACGGTTTGAACCGACTCAAACTGGTTTCAAATTGAGCAATCCAAACCAAACCAGCGACGACTGAACCAAACCAAACCAAAACCAAACCAAACTAAGCTAAACCAAACCTCTTAAGTTGGCTTGAACCAAACTAGTTTGAGCCGGTTCCACCCTGTCCGAGCCAAACCGAGTCGGTTTTCGTAGCCCCAAACCAAACCGAACCAGTTCAAACAGAGCCAAACCAAACCGATTTGGTTCGGTTCAAACCGCGGTTTGGTGGTTTGAGCCAAACCGTGCCGACCCCTAGTGGGGGGTGAGGGGCTGGATGGGGAGGGGCTGGATGGGGAGGGGCTGGATGGGGAGGGGCTGGATGGGGAGGGGCTGGATGGGGAGGGGCTGGATGGGGAGGGGCTGGATTGGGAGGGGAGGGTGGGGGGTGGGAGGGGCTGGGCTGGGCTGGGTGGGGAGGGGCTGGTCACCCCGTGGTGCCCTTATAAAACTCAACGTTTAACCTACTCACGCCGGCTTGTCCCCGCCCTCACAGTCGGCCATATTTGCGGAATACACCACGCCGCCGCTGACCCTGGCCATTAACCGAGCAACCCAACGTTCCTACCAGCTCCCTCCACAGGAATGTGTTTAGCAGGAGATACGGGCTGATGATGATCACGATGACACAATTAACTCAGCGATAATTCGAGGATGACGATGATTGATGATTGTAACAGTTGCATCGCCAACGAGCTATACAATGCCCCTCCCCCATCTAACACGAACGCACGTGCGTGATTGAAATGACCACCGCCTGATCCCACGTCTACAGCCCTCCTCCATACGTCTCCAACGTTGAAACAACCTGCTCTTACCGCCGACGATTGACGATGAGTGCAGTAACAACTCAAGCTGGTTATTTGAGAGGCGACCCAGGTAAAATGTCGAGAATGAGTGGTGGGATGGGGGGTTGCTCTCTCCCCTTCTCTTTGTGTGCAGCAGCAGCTGTAGCTCCACCACCAGCCGGCACCACGTGTGGGTCTGCATCTTCCGGTAGAGCGCTTCCCTGTTTTTTTCCATCATCACGATCCATGGAGGCAGACAGCCCACTTCCCTCTGTATCGTAGTGCCAATAAGCTCAAGTAGTTTGTGCATCTGCCTGGCACCAATCTCTTATGTCATCTTCAAGCCATTCTCTGCAAGGTCGTCTTCTCTGGGTCCTTACATTTTTCCGAACAAGACACTTTTAATTTGCCTGTTGTTCACCATCCTACACATTTGTCCAGATGGTGCCAGTCTCCTTCTCGTCACTGCCTGCATCATCGTGTCTTCTTCTATGTGCAGCCTGTTTTCTTCTCCGTATTTTTATTTATGTATTATTGCCATTACCACTTGCCACCGCTTCACGAAGATCTGGAACTGTTCGTCAGTTCGTCTAACCACATTCCTGGTGGCCCAAGAGCTAGAGGTGACGGATGAATTGATTTGGTGATGCTGCTGCCTGTTGGGTTTTAAGTTTGACGCCATCGCCTGCGTGACAACACGCAGCACACGCTCAACTCTCAAGTCCTTATTGATAATTTAAGTAACACAATTAGTTAATTTATTTTCTTTTAACCGAAAAAACCAAAGAGTAACACAATTGGTAATCGGGTAATACTGATTTTTCTGTCTCTCCACAAACGAAAGAGAGAGATCTTTTATAATGTGTTCTACCTACTTGACTTTACCGAAAGAACCGAAGAAAAACCGAGACAAGGCACCATCAGGGCAGTTTTAGCTCGGGGTGAGCAGCTACAAGGGGCCTGTTTGTCAGTATTTTAAAAAGACTTTGATACTGGCAAGAAGGTCACAATTTTTTAAAAATCCTAGCAGCACGACGTGCATCATCGCCCCATGCAGAGACTTTGACAGTGCCGTGGAAAGTACGAGACAGTCGTTTTTGTTTCATTTGGATATTTGTCTGCGTTTATTCGTGTGCCTATTTCACATAGTAACATTTTGTAAACACACAAAAAACACATACGCAACACCTAGAAACATGGTATGCAAGAATGTGCAGAATCTTCTTGGTTCTTTCGGTAAAGTCATGTAGAAGGGAAATAATAAAATAATAAAAATAAAACATAATAAAATACAATTATCACGACGTTTCGGCCACAACGCAAGCAGCCGTCCTCAGGTGGAGAACAGGTCTGTCGAGAAGACAGTGTCTGTCTTCTCGATAGACCTGTTGTTTTAGTTTTTATTATTTTATTATTTCCCTTCTACGTGACTTTACCGAAAGAACCAAGAAGATGAATCCCTGTTCTCACGAAAGCTTTAAATCGAAATTTAAAATGCAGAATGTGCAATAATTATCTTTTAAAATATTGTAGTGATTATCCTGCGTTTTTTTTTATCTGGTGCCCCCGAAGACGCTGGATAATCGATGACTACTGTGTTCGCATTGTACTCCTTCAATGGAATTTTCAAGGATTTGAATAATTTTCACATTTCATTTTTACAACTGTTACGAACCTCAGCAAGACACAATGGAGGTAATATCCACGATGTATTTATTTAATGGTGACATTTTATATCTATCTTTTATTATATATTTTGTATCTACAGATAACTCTTTGATTAGAAAATATAAGTAAAAAAAATTGCGTCTATTTAAATCCTGCGAGATCGGCGTGTATTGGACCGGGTCCAGTATCTTGCACAACGCCCATGGCTCATGGTTGGACGACGCGCTAGTATCAGCATTCACTTTGGTAACACGAGAATTGGCAGTACCATTCGTAAAGTAGGGGTAATTTGTGACAAGTATTATCGATAAGACATTAAGGCGATATTAAACAGCGGTGTGGTCGTTTAAAATATTTCTTATTAATCAAATTAACTGAAATGTACTTTCATACACCTTGTTTCTAACCTTACTTGAGATCATTTAACAAATCCAGTTCATCGCGTTAGCCCTCTGGAGGGTGACGGGATGGTTGTGCCCGCGGCTCCATATAAAAGGCTCAGTGTAGAGGAAACCGAAGACGCGGAGCAGTGACGGTGCAGAACAGACGTTTCGGCCTCAACCACCTCCACAGCAGCCATGCCGCTCAAAATACACATCGTTTATTGGTAAGCGGCATTCGTGGCCTGCCATCTCGTCGTGTTGCACATGGGCTTGAGACACATTTCGTTGGTATGTTGGTACAGTACCGTAGTTGCGAACCCGCATACTTCATGCCCTCAACAACATCCTGGTCTAAGGAGTCGTGTTTTTTATGGTCGTGTAGCTGGCATTAGGCACATGAAAGGAGGGTTTTGTTGGACAAAGCTTCCTATTGAGGTTTGTTTTAAATGTGTGTGTATATATAACTGCATTTATTTTCTGTTACAGACCTAATGTGCTGTGTTAAGTCCATACATTTATATTTCGTGATTGTGTATATGTATTTAGAGTATGATTCTGAGTCAGTCGTGATGTATGTTTGAACCAGGTTTAGGAGTCAATTGAGAATTTAAAGTAAGATAAAGTATGTACACTGCAGTATTGTAAGTGCATGACGATATCGACAAGCCATTGAAAACCACGCTATGACTTCATGTCGGCGCTTGTGGCTATACATTACAGAGTATAACAATTACACAGTACCCTGTATCGTATTGTAACCATTCAACAATAAGTGTACGTGTATGGGGGAAGTTATATAACATGTACGTTGATATACAGCATTGTGTGAATGAAATTCATTTCTTAAAGCACCATTGCAATTTGATGTGTCACACACTGGTCATTTTTGACAGGTCACTAACCCAATGTTGTTGTTACAGTGGCGCCTGAGGGTACCGAAGTCGGGTAAATGACGCACCTTCCCCTGTCGATGACAATGCCAAATATTTCAGTTGAATTTATAAACGAGACGACACCTTGCCAGATAATGATCACATTCGCCAAGATCGGATTGTGCCATGGGCGTGGCTGCTATGACCACAACCCCACGCTACAGCCAGCCACAACCCCACGCTACATCCTTGTGTGTACCTGGCCACAGGGGGTCACGACCTTCTTTGAGCAAAATGCAAAGTCATACACCAGTGACGCACCTGCGTGTTTGCCTGTCCACGAGTGGATCTGCACTGCCCCCCTGTACAAACATTCAACGCTTTTTATTATTGGTCCAAAGTGGGCATTTTAAGTCCATACAGTAGAGGGAATACTACTGACACAAGCACACTATGTACGTAAGCACACCTTGATTTGATACCAAGTGTGGGTTTAGTGTCTTGGCTTCTACGCTATGTTTAAGAGTTTGAGCTATAACACAATACTAACGTTGCCAAAGTAGAGCAAACCAGCAGCATTAACCAAAAAAATAGGGGCTAATCAAGCTGGGAAGTTTTCTATTCCCAGCTTGATTAGCCCCATTTTTTAACAAAGTTAAACCTAAGTAAAATTTAGCAGCCTTATAGTTTACTGCAGTATACTGAAAGGCAACCAGTTTGTCAGCTTAATACTGCATCTTGTTTAGTTATCTGCCCTTTTTTAACCACTTATCGCCTACACACGGTGCCTTCCCCTAATCCCCTGCAGCATAACAAAAGGAGGCTTAACTTAACCCTTCCCCACGGCCCATCCTGGCTCCTCCCCCCCTTCACCTGCATATAATATCGTGTCTCTTAGAGTTCTCCCCACTTGATACAGTAATTTTGCTGTGACGATGCCACCTGAAGACGGAAGCTTGTGTTGCCTCCGAAACGTCGTGGTTTAATTTATTTTTCTTTTATTTTTTACCTACGTGACGTTACCGAAAAAAATCAGAGTATGAACTTAAGTTTGCATTACCAAGAGCACACTTGTAAAATTACGATAATTTTATACGAGCAATATGCCATGGTACAGTACGTTGAAATATTCCAAAGGGAAAATTATACACTGAGATGACGGTTAAAAGTATGGTTAACATTCTATGATTCTGTTGTTTCCAAGGTCATAACTTTGGGCAACCATAATAATGCTTGTTTGTGCCCATTGTGGGCGTTATCTGAACTGGTTCTTGTGCTCGTCCGTTTTGTTAACAAATAAAAAACATTAAAAAATCCCAACATGTCTTGCCAACAATTACCCCTTCCTTGATGTGTAATGCAGAACCCTGGAGGCATAAACAGGCTGTGTGCTTTGAATTGGCTCTCGAAGGAAAAAAACAATTACGGACCTTTTTTTTAAATCGAAAAATTACGGACCTGTTTATGATGCAAACTGGATAATCTCTATCAAGTTGGCTTATAAGGAAGTGGGCCCATTTTTTTTATTTCAACTTGACTCATTTATTTTAATTCGCACATCTCCGTTTAGACTTCATGTTACTGGACAACACCACTCCTCAACAGTGATTGGATTGTTGCGAATCGTTTGTATTGTTTCATGCTTTTCCGTCTAATTTGTACAATGTTATAAACTCCATTAACTTAAATCTAACCATGTTTTCATGAACCAAAATCAGATCCTTAGATAAAATGGAGGTTTCGTGAGCCTTAATCGATTAAATGAATGCATCCCTCCATCGCCCGCCCCCCCCACCACTGAACATTATTGCTGCATATTCGCTTGTCATCATAATCGATACATGAGTTGCAAGTGACGCGAGCACATTGTTGCATGCGGATAATTTAAACCACAGCTGACATCAATTATTGTTGTTGGATGTCATCGCATGCTGAACATGTATTTGATTTTTTTTCTGCAGTTTCACCGCCTCAAGGATGAACTTGAAACCGAGTTCCCTGGAGAGCTGGAGATTGTGAGTATGAGTTAGAGCGTTTGTAGCTTTTGTGTTTTCGTACACATTTTATAATGGTGCCATTTGTACATGTTTATATACCGTAGTCGAGTTAAAGTAATGACATTTCAATATGTATTGTAGCACGACTGACTTTGTTAGATTTTGGAGGATTCATTTTATTGTCCGATGCAATTACATATTGAGCGTCACACTATGCAAGTTCATTGCCTTATACCTTCAGGTTTACCTTGCAAAATATACTTTTAAGACGCGATCGGCTCTTGCCTACCTATATAGATGGCAATGGTTTGATACATTCAACTAATATTCTAATAAATATGTATAAAGACTATTCCCATAGAAACAGTATGACAATGGCACAATTATATTCTTGGTTCTTTCGGTAAAGTCACGTAGAAGGGAAATAATAAAAATAAAACAATAAAATGATCACGTTTCGATTGCAACACAGGCAATCATCATCAGGTGTGAAAACCACAGCAAGAACATTTTCTGTGAGAATTTTATTGTTTTATTTTTATTATTTTATTGTTTCCCTTCTACGTGACTTTACCGAAAGAACCAAGAATATGAATCCCTGCAGTCACGAAAGCTTTAAATCGAAATGGCACAATTGTTATAATTCATAAACAGACTTCTATAACGCAACTCTTCACGTACAGGCACTCCTCTATACGGAATGGCTTTGTTTCTGACGAGTCCGTGAAGCGAAATTGCGTATTTGGATACTTGCTTCCCCATTGACTTCCATTTATATGATTGGAGATGAGTTCCTGCGGAAAACAATTCGGCCCCAAGATGTAATAAAATCACACTTAAGAACGCAGCAAACATTTAAGCACATTCTGTGGAAAATCTATTTCATGATAAAATACTAAAACTCAAAACAAGTCCCAAAATAAAAAATACTGTACGGTACTTGCCACCAACTGTGGTGATCACTGTGTGAGGTGGTGGTACACGCCTCGTACTGATGATCAACACATTTAGATCACATTACGCCTGTGTTGGCGTCTGCAGTGGCATCCAGTATCACATAGGACTCATTTTAAATCATTTTTGCAAACTTACAAAGCATTGAACCACCTTTCCTCAGCCTACCTTAGAGACACGCTACGTCCATTTGTCTCAAGGTCTGCAAGATATGGGGATGCAGATATCTGCATTACCAGGTCGAGGCTTCCGTCTATTTGTGACCAAGCTTTTTCCCATGTAGCCCAGACTCTGGCACTCTCTTTCACGAGCTGTTAGGATCTCGGAGTCTGTGGAAATTTATTAAAACACGTCTTAAAACTTATTTATACAATTCTGTTTACGTAACTATTTCATTTAGCATTTATTTTATTATGTTGTAGTTTCATGAGGTATTTTGATGCTGAGTGTTTTCTGCTGTCTTGTATGGTGCTTTGAGATCCTCGATTGAGATACACTTTATAATTTGAACTCTTATTGAAGGACCGAACCAATACTCCGTTTCAGTTTTCAGTTTCATTTATTTGGTAGAGCCCTGTGAGCCATTCGGCTCTTGAATCGGGTGCAACCGCAACAAACAAAAAACATGAAAAAGAAAACATCTTAAAGTGACTATGTGATTATGTGCAAACAGAAAAATCCAGGAAAAAAACAGTACAAAAATCTTCTAGAAAAAGCACCAACGCTGTGTGCAAAAATCCCAGTGGGATGCAAGTCAAACAACAACAACCACAAGACAACTTAGATTAAAGCCATCATTCTAACTCCATACCACAACAAACAAACATGGCCAAACCAAAAAAATACTAGCCAAGCTTGGGTGGCCACCTGGGGCATCATGCAATCCAAGCTAAGACAAACGACAGACAGCATTGTTCGATTTTTTCGATCCAAAAAAAATATAATTTAGACATTCAAAATCCGGTTAATGTTAATTTCACGTAAAGTATATCGAATTAATTCCCTAATATCTAAGTTGCGTTTTGCCAAATTCCACGTATTGAGTTTCCATATAATGAGACATGTCTATTCTGGATTTGTCTGGGCACTCGCATGCTGAAATACACTGCTTTATTCTGATAGTCAGATTGAAGTAGAAACCTAGTATTAGACTACAAGGGATACGATCAATACAGTACATCACATTGTAGCATTGCATAATGTTAAAATTGGCATCAGTATGCATCTAGATTTCAAAAGTACATCGGTGTTGGACAACTGCGTGAAATGCTCTTAGGTTCTTTCGGTAAAGTCACGTAGGTAAAAATAATAATAAAATAATAAATGAAAATAACTAAATTGCGTGAAAACTGCTCTGTTGGAACAGACTGGTGAGGGGACCCCGACACAGACTGGCTTCCTGGAGGTGCAGATTGTGGGAGGGAAACTTCTCCACTCCAAGGCCGTGAGTGTCTTTACTGGGCACAGCTCCGAGCATAACATTGCACATTGATTCGTATGTATGTTGAACTTCTACTACTGTTGAACTTCTTTCACACCGTATGTAGCCAACCGTGCTAATCGGAGATGTGGGGGAAGGACAAACTAAACACAAAAAGCAGTTCTAAAGAAATTTGTTTTAAATTTAGAAATGTAAAATGCAGGTGGATATTCTTGCTATGTCAGAGGCTTTCACCTCCACGTCCATATTGACTACTTTGACGTGTATATGGCTGTAAGGGTGGCAACGTTCCATTTTTAAGGGGTTGGAATCCTATCCCCTGCTCTGTTGTCGGTGACAGCAATAGTACCCCTCTGCTGAAAAACACACCAATGACACTGCCATATATATTTCAGAATGTTATGCTACTCACACTTAACCCACAAATGAACATATTGAAAAATACTTATAATGAATTGTTCAGAATTGGGAACTGAATGACATTGCATTTTAATGTAAAACAATTATTGCATGAATAGGTCTTTGCCTCACACCTCCGATTAACAGTTGGCTACATCCACACATACAGCTGTATAGACTTGCTGTGATCTTACATATTAACGTGTCTGTGTTGTAGATCACTGTTATTACACGCTTGTTTTAACTCACTGTCTGTTGTTGTATCCTCAAATCTTGTTACTCAATTTTAACCAACTTCGCAATGTGGTATCGACTGCAAACTTGGTATACTTATGTTATACTAATTACAATACTATATTCTATAAAAAAATAGTATTTTTAAACATTCATTTTTATATGTTATGTTTCGGCTTGGGTCCAATTGTCCACGCTCAACTGACGTTGGCTGTAAACGTTATGGCAAGCTTCGGGGAGTCGTGGAGTTCTGCCATTACCAGTACGGTACATTTCATTAAAGCGTGTTTTTTTAAAAGTATTTTTAAATGACTTATTTTGTACAGATATGGAGTACCTGATTTGAGCGTTATCAGTCTCAGATGTGCTTTGGCGGTTAAGATATAAAATTACAAGAATACACGAGACATTGTGTTGATGGATGCAGTTGTGTATAGCTGGAAGGAGAAGAAAAATTCGTTGCAGCTTGCCAAAACTGCCTATGGCAGTGTTTACATGTTCAGAAACCTGCTTCACTTGGTGTGTCAGACACGTTTTCTGAGTCGTGAATACAACTCCGCTATTCTTATGATTATGCATCTATACCAGTATAATTAAACGACATGTTGCATTGCAGAACGGCGATGGGTTTGTAGACTCGGATGAGAAGCTACAAAAGATCTTCAGTGGAGTGGAGAAAGCCCTCGAAAAGAAGTAGCCAGAATGTGTTGAAGCAGAAGCATGCTTTGCTTCTTAACAGAGGTAAAGGCTTGTCTGTGTCGCTGGTTGTCTGTGTCGCTGGTTGTCTGTGTCGCTGGTTGTCTGTGTCGCTGGTTGTCTGTGTCGCTGGTTGTCTGTGTCGCTGGTTGTCTGTGTCGCTGGTTGTCTGTGTCGCTGGTTGTCTGTGTCGCTGGTTGTCTGTGTCGCTGGTTGTCTGTGTCGCTGGTTGTCTGTGTCGCTGGTTCTAAAGAAATGTATTGATGTTATAATAATGTATGATTCAAAGCTAGCACATTTATAGTAAGAAGTCAGTCAGCATGTGTAAAACTATTTATTATTTTATTATTTCCCTTCTACGCGACTTTATCGAAAGAACCAAGAATATGAATCCCTGCAGTCACGAAAGCTTAAGATCAAAAAGCTCCATAAATCTTTAAAAAATCTAGATTTTAGTTTTAACCACTGCCTGCTCTTGCTCTCCAGTGCCTTAATCGTCATAAAAATGGGTTTCATACATTGCTGTCGTGATAATGTCGTCTTGTTTTGTGGCCCCCTTTGGTGACAGCTTTAACAGGACTTGTGGTCGTTTCACCGTGAGCCGGCGTCGGATGAAGGAGATGGCGGAAAAGCTTCGGCCTAGTCGTCTCCCGAGGGCTCTTAGCGCCCTGCCACGATGAACAAACCACTAAGGAGTTAAACTCTTGTCAATAGTCTCCTCTGCATACACATCTATAACTTTGTTGCAACTGGGGAGGAGACACTGGTGTTTTTTTGTTATTGGTTTAAATTTCACTAGGGGGTGGGTATGTTGCCAATGGTATCGTTTAATTCACGCAGACTTTACTTCTAAAATTGGTCATCAATAAACCCGTCATCTCGATAGAATGCATTGCATCAGAAGCAATACTTTGTTGTGTTTACTGTTCTAAAGTATGTGCTTTTTTTAGTTTTCAATTGTTGGGCTTAACACTGTTAACTGTTCCTTCTAAAAAGCAAATAACTGAAAACACGCATTGCAGGGGTTTAACTTTGGCTAATCATTGTCCCAAACTAAGGAAGTTTTGTAATGGCATGCATACATGTCCTAATTGGTATTGGCAGGAAACCCAATGCATTCTGAGTCTTGAATACATATAAACATTAAGCAGTTTCATAAAACCATTCGGGACTGGGCCAGTCTGAAATTTGACAACTTTTATTTGAGCATATATTGCCCCATTTTATATCAACGTTGATTAGCCAAAACCAATTTCAAGTATGCTGCTGCAGTGGATGAGTCGTCGTGCAGTGCATTGCACACCGCTAAAAATAATCGGACACGCTTGGTTCCCGATTACAACGGAGCCATTTAAATTAGCAGTGTCGTCTACTGTATTACACTGTACTCGGCAGGGATTTTGTCTTAACACCTATGTATAGACACCTTATACATACGCAGCTTCTGAATACACTCCACACCTCAAATGTTTTCGATAGGTACGTTTTGCAAATATTGCCCTGTGGAATATTTATGAAATATGTAGTGCTCAATAAAATTCCTTAAATTATGATAAATGAAATTGTGGCTTTTTGAGACGAGTTGAGAGATTGTTTTGAACATTGTGATTCGTGTTCGTTTTCTAATTCAATCTCAAGTTGTTTAAAGTATCCAAGACCAAATAAAACATGGTTAACTAACTGTAGACTTTGCATGTTGTAGAATTCATCAGGGAATAAATATGGATTGGTGACATGGATATTAACCATGCAAATGCATACATTTATTTAAATGCATTGTAATACTATACATTTCCTCAACGATACAAACATTTCAAAGTATAGCATTCCTTTGAAGATAACACAATTATCCCATGGTCGCAATTATCTTAAACAATTGACGCTGCATCAAAAACAAATGTAATCTCTTAAAATCTCGTTACATAACTACTCGTGGTGAGAATGTGCAAATGTTACCCCCCCCCCCAACTTCTATTCTGCTTTATCCACTCGCACGGTCCCTCTAGCGCACATCCCGGACAAAATCCAGAGACGGATGCTCTGCTGCTGCAAGAACACCAATTAACACTAAAACCACCACGGCTAAATATGCCGAGTCTGGGTCGTCAAAGTGGAATCCTGCATGGCACAGTGCATCGGGGCAACAATTAAAATGCAAAGGACAATTTTCCACAACACGTGCGCCACAATGGAATTCACTTGCTAGCCAGTCCAGTGTTCCAGTCCCAGATGACGCCTGTGGTTCCTCGCTCTGGAGGACACACACACGAGTTGGAGGACACACACACACGAGTTGCCAGGGCATAGCAAAAAAGCACAAAGGCCCCAAGGGTGCAATGGCACGGCTCGTGCAGAGAAAAGGCCCTGGGTGCACAATAAATGCAACGGTTCAAGAGTATACGTGTCGGTGATGTTACACTGTCAGCCACTCTGTCAACCTAAAAAATAAGTAATATTTAAAAAAACTTGTTTAAAAAAACGCTTTTATTAAATGTACTAGTAATGGAATAACTCCACGACTCCAGAAAGTGGCCCCGAAGCTTGCCATAACGTAGGGGACCTTGGCCAATTACAACCAACCTCAGTTCGGTCTACACTGGTTTAGCTTAACATATCTCCCCGAGCCCTCCGGCTCATCCCCTTTTATACCAAACCCCCCGCTGAGGGGTGGGGCCCCGGGGGATCCCAGCTCCGAGTCAGCCCCCCAGGCTGCCCGATGCGGACGTCGCTGGGAGCACCTGCCCGTGCACCGACATAGCCACGCCCACTGTTTCTTTCCCATCTGATCCCATTGTATACAGCCCCTCCGTAACACCCCTACATAAGTATACCAAGTTTACAGTCGATACCACATTGGGAAGTGGGTTAAAATTGAGTTACAAGATTTGAGGATACAACAACGACAACAGAGTGAGCTAAATGAAAGCGTGTAATAATAGCACGTTTTAGGTAACCACTGGTCAAGTTAAGGAGAAAAAAAGCCAGCCTGAAATAGAAAATTGTGAACACAATACAAATATAAGTCGGCACAGTCCAGGTATCCCTCGATTTACGAAAGGGATGCGTTCATTAAAAAAACACGCATGAAATGAAATGTGGATTTTCCCATTAAGACTAAAAATTAAGATATTGTTTCGTCATTAAATCTCTACTCACCTAAACACATACACCTGTATTACTTTTGACAAGATAAAGAACATATTGAGACTACTTAATCAATTTAAAGCAAAACTAATTAACCTTTTCAAAAGATCTGCTGCACGTTGGAATGACTGGCGTTGCCGTTGCGCTGTAGGGATACCGTGACAGTCGTCAATCAGAATCTTTATTTATTTAGACTGGAGAAGGAATCCGATGAGCAATGAAGCTCTTTGTCACATACGTCCAATCGCGGATTGATGACACGTGTCCGGGTGAAACTTCGTGAACGCGGAAATTCGATTTCGCGTTAATCGAAACGTGCCCGCAAGTTGTCAATTTCCGTTTACGCGAAATTTCGTTCGTAAATCGAGGAATACCTGTACTGTACATGCAAAGGACAACGTATAAAACAAACCCGTGTTATTGATTATGTACGTTTCATTCTACAAATATAATAAGAACCTTTCTCTTAAAACATATGCAACTATATTTTTAAACAGAAATAAAGACATTCAAAATCCCCTATAATTAAACGATAGAGTACTTGCTATATGTATATATTTCCACGTCCCAACATTTTAATTATCTATCTCGAAGAGACCAATTGTTTTGCGTATGTAAACAAAAAAAATGCACACAAAAATAAAATGTAATAAACAAAAAAAAGCATTACAGTACACCCAACCAGCATGGGAATCTCTCAATAAATCCCATACAAGGAATAAGTAATTTAAACAAAGCAACGAGTCACCACCACAATAATGTCTCGTGGAAAATCCCATAAAAGAAATGACTAATTTAAACAAAACAACGAGTCACCACCACTGGAATGTCTCATGATAAATCCCATAAAAGAAATGACTAATTTAAACAAAACAATGAGTCACCACCACCACAATAAAGTCTCATGATAAATCCCATACAAGAATAACTAATTTAAACAAAGCAACGAGTCACCACCACTGGAATGTCTCATGATAAATCCCATAAAAGCAATGACTAATGTAAACAAAGCAACGAGCCACCACAAATAACATCAACAATAATGACATCTGAGCCCGGCTGGGCACCGATTTCAAAACTTTCCCGAATCCGTTTCTGGAAACGCGGGGACCGTTGGTGACGTCACGCGGTGGGCGGGGCGACGCCGCCGCCATTTCGCCGCGGGAAGAAGAAGCAGCAGCACAGGCAGCAGCAGCAGTAGCAGCGACCGGACTCACCTCCTCTCCCAGCCGCCTTCCGTCTCCCACGTCGCCCGGTAAGTACGAACAAACATACTCACCGCCTCTTCTATCGGACGCGCGCGTGTTTTTATTCGTCGCGTCGTTCTTGTAAGCGTGGTTATTCATCGCGGCGGCCGTCCTTGTTTCGTCGGGGCCCCCTTTGTGTTATCTCTCGTCAGGCCGTCGTTTTTGTTAGCCCTCCTCGCTTTGGCCGCTTCTCTTAAACGTCAAGTTTCTATCGCTTACTTGCTCAAGTTCGCTCGCCGTGCGAGTGAGAATCGGCCTTTCTCGCTGGCGGTGTTTTTTGGCGGGGTGGCGGGGGGGGTAAACGAGCGGATTAACTCGACGTTTGTTCGCGACGAGTACAACGTCGCGGCGGAGCGATGAGGCGCGAGGGCTTTTTCAAGAAAAGCGGCGGCGCTGGGGCGAAAAAAACCCCGCGCGAAATTGTCCGCCATGTCCCCCTGCGCGGTGACGTCATCGCGCAGGCCCCTCCCCCACAACCGCGCGTGACATCATCGCGCAGGCCCCTCCCCCCCTCCCACCGCGCGTGACGTCGTCGCGCAGAGCCCGGGTCGCCGTTCGCCTGTTGGGCGTGACGCAATCGCGCAGCGGCGGAGGCGCGCGGTGGTACCGGCGGTGACGTCATCGCGCTTCCGCGACGCGGTGACGTCACGCGGGCTTTTGTTTATGGTTGTGTTGCGGTAGAAGGCGGCGGGAGAGGCCTTTTGTTTTAGCATCGGCTGTTGATTAATAAGATCGCGATTGTAGTTGGAATCTACGGGGATTAAAATACTCGAGTTTGTTTTTCCTCCGACGGAGACCTAGGTAATAAGCTACGGAATAACAAACGGAAATCCGAATTGAAGCGTTTGAAAACAATGCAATACATGCATTTAATGATGAAATAATGTAGCGTAATTAACGTGTATGTCTTTTAACTTAGAGGGGAAAAAAACACGGATTGTCTCACTTGTGTGTCCCGATTTTAAAGACGACTGGGAAGGAGGAGGAGGATACAATTGCATCACTCTTGAACGTCTATCGAGTCGTGTTAGATGATGCTACATGGTCGAGATTCATGCTCGTTTCGGTTTAACAGCGGGCTTCTTAAACGTCGTTATAGGCTTCAAATTCCAACCCCTCGGTTGAAAAGGAACCCCCGTTGTGTTGTGAATGATATATAAGCTTGCACACCTATTACTTATTAACAAATGGATATTTCACCAAGGCAGTAAAATGTCTATCTCGCGTATGAACACGGACATGTTTGTTTTTTATGCCTTTGTTTCCCTTTTGAAACGGTCCATGTTGATAGCAGTCGATGTACGGGCCCGTGGAACTTGGTGTTATCAAGCCGTGAATAACTAAAATACTCGGAGTAATAGTCGCACTACGACAGCCTTAAGACGTTTTTTGAGTGTTTTTTTTTACATTATATCATTTGAATTGCAGTACAGCAACGTGGTGCTAAGCCAACAATTGCTACTGAATAAGAGTGTTAGGTTTACTGTATCAGGACATGAGCCGATGGAATGGGTATTTCACGAACTTGATGAAAAATACTTAAAATGGCCTTTCATTGCTTGACGTTGAAACTGGGTTTTATTTGAACACTACGAGCTGGAATTTAGCCAAATGAAGTGTGAATACAAACGTGTTGTCCTTGGTGGTGTGACAGCCTACGGCACCTGAGAAACCAGTTTGGCTCGTAGCAGCAGTGGTCCATCGTACTTTGTTTAGAAAATAACAAAAACATTCTGTTTGTCTATCGAGTCAAAGAATAGGTGGTGCATTCTGGTAGGTATTCAAAGCCAGACTGCTGGGATATAGCTTAAGAAAACACATGTACAGAGGCCTTCTTTACACAGCCACCTGGAGTAGTCAGAGCCATCCAGTACAATTTATTAACTTGATTCCCTTCAAAACAGAGACATAACTCCAAACTGCACGAGCTCTAACCACCTACGTTTGTGTGTGCGGAACATAACCACTTGTGTTGGCTACCCCTACTCCCTCGTACATCATAAACCGCCCTTTCTAGATGTTAATCGGAATTACCTCAACAGTCTGTGTGAAAGTCTAAAGGGGGGAGGAGGAGGAGGAGGAATCGTGTATCGTTGTGTGCACTCCTTTGCAGACCGTCGATACCGAAGAAATGGCTCGTACCAAGCAGACAGCGCGTAAGTCAACGGGAGGCAAGGCCCCTCGCAAGCAGCTCGCCACCAAGGCCGCCCGCAAGAGCGCGCCGTCCACGGGTGGCGTGAAGAAGCCCCATCGCTACCGGCCGGGCACGGTGGCTCTGCGTGAGATCCGTCGCTACCAGAAGTCGACGGAGCTGCTGATCCGCAAGCTGCCCTTCCAGCGCCTGGTTCGCGAGATCGCCCAGGACTTCAAGACCGACCTGCGTTTCCAGAGTGCCGCCATCGGCGCCCTGCAGGTAACGTGTCGTTGGCAACCTTTGGGAGTGGCATAGTTCAGAGTACCGTAGGATTTGGTGGGTGCACAGTCAGTCTGACTCGAATCTGTTTTTGGATATTTAGATTTACAGTTAAGTAAACATTTTTTGATTTAAAGCTTTCGTGACTGCAGGGATTAATATTCTTGGTTTTTTCGGTCACGTAGAAGGGAAATAATAAAATAATTGTTGTGACATTTTATTATTTCCCTTCTATGTGACCATTACCGAAAGAACCATGAATATAAACATTTTTTGCTTGATGAGATTTTTTTTTATTTTGACAACTCTTATGCAGGGTGTAAGTGGCTACTTTATTGAACTTATACAATGAATAAGTTAATGGAAATGTCCGAGACAGAATGATCTTTGTTTTTGCTGACTAATTTTAATAGTTGCAAACACTTTCATGTATATTTGCATTTTTATTAAGTAGAGGTATTGGTGCAGTTAAGTGAGTTTTCTCCATTATTTTCCATGCTTCAGGCAACTACATTGCATTACATTTGATTATTGTTTGTGCACATAATTGAAACGTTTCATTTGGCCAGACTCTATGCTTGGGGCACTTAACAGAAAACATGTTAATGGTGGCTACAGTTAACAAAGCATTAAAATAATGTTAGCTATTCGCTAAATTTTGGATGATTCATACCATAACTTGCAATGTAGGCGTGAAGCATTCGTGACAGTTATAGAATGCTTTATCAATACACCTGAGAGGCGACATGGATTTTAAAGCATAACCCTTGTGAATGTATATTTATAACAAGTGCCATAATTAATATAGTACTCCGTTTAAAAGCTCCTAGACCCTAGGGTTCAATTTAAACACGAGTGTGACGCGAAGTGCCTCGGTATCCCAGAGTACCCCAATATGTGGCGCTGCTCACATTTTAAATGTACATCTGCGATTGAATCCATGTGGGCATTAAGCCGGCTTAATTTAAATATAACCCTGCTAATTAATCGGTGTGGGTCATTTCTGTGTGTGGGGGCGGTTGCAGGAGGCAAGCGAGGCCTACCTGGTGGGGCTGTTTGAGGACACCAATCTGTGCGCCATCCACGCCAAGCGCGTCACCATCATGCCCAAGGACATCCAGCTGGCGCGACGCATCCGTGGCGAGCGTGCCTGATCGCCGTGCCCTGTCCATGTCAGAGGGCCCCTCTATACTCCGGTTTTTTATAGAGGCCCATTAGAGGCAAGGGAACAACAAAAAAGTATAGCGCCTTGTGAACTTTTAATGATTCTTGTTTTGGACAAGTACACTTGGATGTTCGATGTTGGAGGCCTCCCAACAATCGATTAAATATAAATGAACTAGAAACGCAATGCTTTATTGTTAATGTCTTTAACGCAAAGTGTGCACAATGATTAATGTGCAATTGGTGTGGAGGCTTGCACAATGTCTGTTGGGCACACGTGGTGTGTAGAGAATTTGGAAAAGCCTAATGATAATAACATTGGCGTCTATGAAACCGGACTTTAGAGCAGCCCTGGCTGATCCCCGAAGCCAACGGGACCAGATAAAGGTGCATAAACATTGTCGCCACGTCTAAACGTAGTGTGGGATAGACTAGAAAGTAAAAGGGTTGTCTTAGAGTAATTAACAGTCCTTGTTTTGTTACTGTTTTTTGTTCATTTTTTAGAGGTGCTTGTCTCTGTGATGATTCAATAGAACCTGGTTGTGAAGGTCAGTCGATACTTTGGGAGTCTATGTTCAGCCTTGAAAATCTTAATAAGGAAGAATGAACGGCTACATTTGTAATTGCTGTGCTGTACGTTAACGAGTGGTGGTGGTGGTGGCTGTGGTAAGCTAAGTTTGTAGTTGACCTCTTCGTTCTATCCAACTGTGTTGTCAGGACTTCCAGGTTTTACACTCTTTTCAGTCTAAACACAGTATTTGTACACGGTATTGTATTTTTATAACTTTCACTGAAAAAACAGGTAAAATTTTTGAAATTGTTTTGTATTATCTCCGTCTTTGCTCCAGTGCTAGCTGTGTGTGAGCGTCACACGTACTCAGTTCTTTCCCCCTTTGTGGTTTTATTACTTTAAGACTTTGACCATTAAATGTTGGGAAGTTATCCAATATATCTTTTGTGTTTGTTTACATACATTCACACTCGCAACAGTTGACATTTTTCATGACAGTGATTGCATGCAACAAGCGTCATGTTTTGCAGTTGGAGCTTTCCTGTATTTTATTTAAACTGCTGGCCTTTGCTCCTATTACAATAAACTTGCTTATACAATATGTGTGCGACCTCGTGGCATTGAATATTTTTTTAAACATTTAATTTGCATATTTGAAAAAAAATTAGTTGCATTGGCATCTTTGGAATACATTTCGGGACATTAATTTATTTTGCCACTGAGTGAAGGACAAGGTGTATTAATTGCAGCAGAAGACGACAGAAAACCAAATGCTTTGATGTGATATTGAATTTCGACGCCTTTTCTAAAACAATTTTACCCGTTTAAGTCCAACTGATGAAGCAAAATACAGCCTTCGTTTCCACGAATAATTGTAAGTGACAGCACAAAGCGCTTGCATAGAAACGAGAAAAAACTCAAAATGGTGGACGTGCGATTGTACAGGGAGGTGGGTTCATGGTGTTTGGTAGGATCCCGACAACCCCCGATTCTTGTATTTGCTGTTTCCCTCTACTGGGGCCCATGTGTACTGCAGTCTTGAGGTGCAGCATTCAGCAGGTCACCCCCTCGTTGCAGTTGTGGAAGAGTGCAACAATTTCACCAATTTCAGTTGACAATAGCTGACGTCTAGTTTTAATGGTCACAACAATATGCCGGAATAACAATCATACTTGTGCTTGATTACCCAGGATATCCTCGCCGTGTCTTAAGACTTTTAGGAGGGTCCTGCCAAGATTTTTCAATAGGGGGACGATTTTGCTACGTGTTTTAATCTCAGTTTTGTAACGGTACATTTTCAACATTCGTAAGTTTCACCAAAATCAGTTGCATCTTTTTAAATAGTTTTTTTAGTGACAGGAGCTGCATTTTTACCATGAAAATCATAACTGATAATGGAAATCAGACGTTGCATAAGTGGCGTAAACGTGTTGCATTAATCAAATAGTGTGTGAGGAATTTTCAGTGTTATAATAAGGACGTGGGTGTGTTGAGCGGACACATTGCAAGATAAATCGTGATCAGCATGGCTCTTTCAGTGGGAGAGTTAAATACTCGAGAGACCACTTATAATCACTTGCCTGCAGCCAAATTACCACAATCATGGATATGATTCTGGATATCCCCAGGTGGACGGCGTTAATTAATTGCCCCCTTTATAACAGCAGATAATTGCAGCAATCTAGTATCTTACTATAGCTACAAGCTATTGCAGTTGAGCAGTGCGCCGTTAAGTATACACCATACATTCGCTAAAGGTTGAACATAAGTATGCACTCATGTGTTATGCATTAGGAGCTTTCAACTTCCTGCAGGTTTTGCTCGCATAAAGGGCAAGGATGGAGATGTTCAATCTCGGCTTCGTTTGCTTAATAGATTTGCAGACACTCATTGAATACATAAATGCAGTTTAGTAGATGGCCTTTAGAAACATGTCACAGCTAAATGGGACCAAACGCCGAAAGGGAGAATTGGGTAACAACATGCAGCCAAACTTAATTTGGGATTGGAATTGAGCGATATAAACACCCGAGGTACGATTTGACACAGGACGTAAAGGAAACGCTTTAAACGAAAGGAGTATTGTGGTAAAAGTTGCGGTGAACGCTGCATTTAAGGAATGTTTAATTACAGGGTGATCTATTTCCAGATACCCCCACCAAAATAGGGCGAGAGTTGAAGAGTGAGCAAACTATACGAATGGCTCTAGAGCTCCCTCTAGTGGATTTCCTTCCGCCTGCAGTAACAACTGCAGGGCTGCACCTTTACCAATTTTATACAATTGTAGATTTTGCGATACAATTAGTTAAACATTTCCCATTTGTAGTTGGCCATGCCCCCCCACCGTTCCAGTCCCTGACGACCACATTTAGATAAGCCCCTCCCCCCTCCCCTTAACTTGTATTTAATAGCTTGTCTCTTGGATTTCTCCTCACTTGATACAGTAAATTTAGCTGTGACGGTCCCACCTGAAGACGGAGACTTGTGTTGCCTCCGAAACGTGATTTAATTGATTTATTTTCATTCATTTTTATTTTTTTACCGACGTGACTTTACCGAAAAAACCTAAGAGTACCCATTCATGCTACCACCTGCCTTCCGTGCCTCTCTGTTCAATAATAGCTGATGATTTAAAAATGTATTCAACCACCTGTTATCATTTGTGATTTTTCATTTTGGAATATAGAAATCTTTGCCCGCCTTTTTTCGAAAACGTGTCAGATTCCTTTAAAAAGTGACAAGACTCAGGATTTTCTGGGTAAACTATATAAAATAATATTTTGCATCATTCGAATGCTTAGCTGCCGTTTTTGTTGCCTAGCATTCACCCTGATGGCATCTGTCCCTATGCGGAAGAAGGTAATAGCAGTATCGGCCTGCAAGTGGGCATTGGGATACGTGTTACGATTAAAAGAGGGTCAAATCTAAAGCAGTAGGGTATCTATACATGGATCGTCCTGTTTGTTTTGGTTGACTACAATTCTAGTAATTCGACGCTAGAGGGGTGTAGAGTCCAAGCAACTTCAGACCTCACGTGCAATTCACGTGACTGCATCTCACAGGGTGATAGAGCTCAGTTATTGACTGGGTACAGGAGGAGGACTTCCAATCATATAGTAATTCGTTTTTATCCAGAGTCAGAGTATATTAGTGTGTTCGATTGGCTCATAGTATTATTACTAACTAGGGCTGGGACGATTAGTTGATTTAGAAGTGTATTTTTTTTAACCAGGTGAGAACGCGAGAGATGGTGAGTCGGCTCATTTGCAAGTGACCCGGGGCACCAAGTTGACAAAAGTAAAACAAAATACAGCCACGAAGCAAAGAGAGATCAGCACAAAAACAACCGTTTCGCGTGGCGACATGGAAAACAGCGCACACACTAATTAAAACAAGCCTTCTTTTCAGCGCAAATCAGCTTCATTAAGTCGATTGATCAGCTAAATGTTACAATCCATGACAACATTTTTTTTCATGGTGGATTCCCCGTGACCTTTACATTTTTTTGATTTGCTTTGACATCCTGCCGACTGAAGGTGGGAAACCCCCTACTAAGCCGCACACAACACATGATGCGGATGATGGTGCTGATGACTTCATCAAGCACCACCCATCACCTATTTAGTGCCACGTGTGGGAGCAGAGATCGATTGAGTGGTAACTCCGTTAATCGGTGGAGTAATTTATAACAGTACTTGAATAATCGGATTAACCAAGCTCTAACTACAAACTTTAGGGTGCTTAGCAATGTCTTATCAGCCCTAGAGGGCAAAACGATTTTACGCGTTGTTCTCAGACTTTAAAGCACTCAAATCTAATTTTTTCAGGGAACATGGCTTTCATGAAAAATTCCACGTGAAATATGAAGCTGTCAAAATGGGTTTCATCCCATGTGATTTGAACAACGAAGGTTTGGCAGTGGCCCAACGCACTGTAAATGAACTGTTTAAAATATGAAGTCTTACTTATTGTACTGTTGCAGTGATGCACTTAATCACAGCGGTTAAAGTCAACCACCCTGCAATGTACAAGGTGCTCCAGATGTCTTGTGACCCCCAATTAATTGACACCTAACATGTATATCCATTGCATATTTACTTCTGTTTAAAAATAAACAATAGCTTAAAACATATATCCAGTTTCAGAGAATTAAATGGGGGTCGCGAGACATCTGGACCACCCCGTACAATGCAGCACTCACCACGTTTGAGTGTTGTGAGAAAATCCCGCGTGTTCTACCGATTCACTTCCACGTGTTCTACCGATTCACTCCCACAGAACCCGAGCCGACCCACGGGACAACACAACCGTGGACGAGCGGATTTAAGAAACTCGCCCATTCTCTCCACACTGCCGCGCCGGGCGATCCCCTGAAATCAGAGCGCGCTCGCCGCTGACACCACGGCGCAGAGCGGAGACAGACATCCAACGAGCACGGCCGTGGATGTCGCGGCCCCAGCCCGGCCTCCCGTGCGTGAGAGAGGAGCCCCCAGAATGTGTCGCTGGCGCGGAGCCCAGTTCGGACCTTTAATCTGCGCCTCACGGCGGAGTGGAGGCTTGCTGTCGGCTCGTGTGCCTAATTTTCTCGCCCGTCTTCGGGATTGCGGCAATGCGTCACGGATATCATCGTTTTCATTCGCCACAGCCACGGTCAATCCGCTGCTGGATGAAGGCCTCTGCAATCCGCAGCCATTTCTTGCAATATAGCTGCGATGTAACACTCCAATTAGTGCCAACACACGGAGCTGATTTTATCGCTCCACATGCCCCGTTGGATGCCCTCTCAAATGAAACGGCGTTACGTTCATCATCAACATCCACGGATTAATTCACTGCTGGATAAAGGCTTCCCAAAGCCACCACCATCTCTCAAGGTCCTTTGATGTAATAATCCACATTGCATCTGTGCGCGTTCCAATCAAGAGAATAGCCACTGAGGAGATGGAGCGATGAAGTCAGATATACACAGTGCATTGCCCACCACCACCACCGCCCCCACAACTCCCCAATGCATGGCAGGAGGCTCCTGGTGAGTCTGCAGTAAATTAGCGGAGACGAAGCAGAAAAATCAATCCCGATTCCTGAATACGGTGCCCTGTGCTGTGGCAATATTTACAACTCGTTAATTAAAAGTGTGCTATTTATACATAGTGAATGCACCGAGTGACAGACCATATATATGCTGGAGGAAAACCCGTCTCATGATGGGAAAAGTCAGCTCGAATGGCAACCGAGCAGTTAATTAAGAAAGCAGGTTAATCTGCTGCTTGACTGGAATAAGCTATGCCAGCATGTGGAAAATGTTTTGCTTTAATCTGAACTTGCATTCTTGTAGGTGCATTTATAATCCTCAACATTCAATGGTCACCTGATTACATTGTCCTTCATAATATTTGAGTGGTGAACCTGATTACAGTGAAATCAACATTGTCTTTAATTAGTTATGTCCATACTTATTATGAATACATTAATAATTATCAAAATTCTAGGGTGAACCAATTGAATTGCTCTTCATGACCATTGGAAGGATATCACGTTTGCAATGAAATCAAAACTGTCATTATTCGATCATCTCTGTAGGATTCGACACTTGCACACGCATTCTATGAATTGGTAACAATAATTATATTATCTCAGCCTTTTCTCAATCCACTTTTGTATGAAGGCCCTCCCCATGCCGTATTGTTCATGGCAGTGTCTTTGTCCACTCCCCACTCCGCTGGTAAAGGGCGTGCTGGTGCCCAGGACCGGTCCAGCTACCACTCGCCACTAACGTGAGCTGCGTCGAGAGCCCATCGCTCCACCCCACACGGATTTGCGACTAAACTAAACATGTACATTAGCAGGTAAGGACCACTGAGCTACACAGTTCTTTTTAAGAAGCGACCTGGCCGCAAATTATAGCCAAACGAAGTGGCTTATCATGTGGAAATGTATAGCAGCCAAATACTCCAAACGCACACGACCGTGGGGAGAACACGCAAATTCCAAATACACAGCAGGCGTCCGGGTCGGGATCGAACCCACGCCCTCCTGTATACCAGGCGAGGTAGTCAACATCTCATTCATGCAGATTTTAATTTTGCCCAATCGCGGTCACGAAGTTGTAACGTGCAAGCCCCCTAATTCAGTCCAAAGCTAGTCGCCGCCACAGAGAAGGCATTAAGGTTATTGCACTAAATTAATTAAGAGCCGCCGAATGGGGATAGTGCTGGAACACACTCTCCCGTCTACCTCATTATGCAAGGCTCCCGGGTTCACAAACACCCCCTGGGATGGATTTCCAATGCGACTGCGGCGGGCGTCAAGAAGCCGCGAATCGAGAGACAAATGGCTCCCACCGCGTTCGTCTCCGCGGCACACGCACTCGAGGGAGCGTGCCAGGCACGCACGCAGCAGACACACATCTCCTTTCTCTGGAACTGACCCGTTATTAACAGCACATCGCCTTCTCTAAATGCTCTGCTACAAAAAAAAATATGTAAACCCCAGACGTGCTTATTATTTTATTATTGTTGTTGTTGTTGTATATAGCACATGTCTGAGGATGTTGTAGTCAATACACTAAATGTCACGATAACCCAATAATTTATTGGCATGTCACATCAATAGTTCTTTACTTACCCCGGCTAGCTTCACGCGAGTCTCAAGACTCTCGGAGTCGGTTACCGATAAGTGAGTGTGGCTAATAGTGTTGTTTAGGAGCACCGATTAATGTCGACGAGCAGAATCCCAGTAAACGCCGCATATTTACTCACATCCCCATTTGCCTTGATCGACGCGTGGCTGAGCACCGTTCGTGAAATGTTCACGTAGTT
Organism: Lampetra planeri; assembly: GCF_965212315.1. Taxonomy (NCBI): domain Eukaryota; kingdom Metazoa; phylum Chordata; class Hyperoartia; order Petromyzontiformes; family Petromyzontidae; genus Lampetra; species Lampetra planeri. The sequence goes on from NC_136136.1 coordinate 970,617, forward strand.
TTGCCGCAGTGTGCGGTGTGTATATGTTCAGGGGGAAAAAAGAAGAACACAACACGTTTTATTATTATTATTTATTAGGTTTTATTTTGGCATGGATAAAAACACACCGGAAAAACAACACTAAAGAGACCTGGTTACACCATAGAGACCTGGTTACACCATAGAGATGTGATTACAGGAAAATAAAACCACGAAAGAAACAGTCCCAAAAAGCTGTGTACCAGGTCAAGTTCCAATTGGGAAGGTCGTTCATCAACACGGAGCAAGCAGCACAACGAATAGAAGACGGCTGATAGAACGCATCGCCTACCAAACAGAAAGGTACTCTTTGTCGGCAAAGTGCACACCCTGGGCAGGGCCATAACAGACTCTGAAGGCGCTTGCCACTCACCGCTGCGTGGGTGGCACGGCAAGCAATCCAAGTCGTGCAGCTGCGACTGCAGCAGCTCAGTGCTCGAACCAATGCACCACCAATCCGCAACAGCGACAAGGGCCTCCACGCACACCAATGTTGTCGGACTCGCCTATTCAAGATGTACAAAGGCACGGAGCTGCCTTTGAATTTTATTGAACAAAATTGAACATCATTAGTGCACAGGACCGCAGAGACGACAGCTCGAGGAGACGGCTTGCAAGTTTAAGGCCTGCACGGCGTACGGGGCAGGCGCTATGATAAATAATGTACACTCGTGTGTACACACACACACTCACTCGGGTTGTGGGAGACGCTATTGAAGTGATTCTGATTAAACAAACCCGTTCCGCTCATTGACACGTCACCTCCTCTGTGTTACACATTACTTGTGTTACTACGTTACTGTACGGTACTGTTATAACATCACTTGCACAGCGATCTTCTCAGATGTGCACAGCCTGATTACAACAGCTTCGGTGCAGTGTCTCCCGTGTAACTATACAGGGCCCATCCATGTGTAATGACATGATGACACCTGCCGGTTGGAAAAGGGAAGCACGGGTACAGGCACCACTAAAACATCATCCAATCCCAAAGGGAGAGGTATCTGGGCCAAAGGTAAGGGGCGGGGTTAGCCGAGATACTCCAGGAACCCGCTGGAAGGTTCCACGAGAGGGCGTGGCTGGAGGCGGAGCCTAGCCGCGCCTGCGGCTATATAAGCGGAGGCGGACTCGTGGTCGGTGTGGGGAGCCTTGGGTCCGGACTGCGTCGCTGCTTGCCGTCATCTCTCTCCGTTGTTCGGCCACGTGGCGGATCTCCTGCAGAGTTCCACCGCCCTTACCGGCACGCCGTCAGCCGGCGGCTAGGCCGGGAGTGGACGGGTGGAACCACGCCGGATGATCGACCGTGTGTGTAGTCTGTAAGGACGCTAACATCTAAAGTGTGTACTCGGAAAAGGAAGAAGATAGAGTTGGCCTGTGTTGTGCCCGTGTGTGAAATAAAGAAGAGTACCCTCGATACGACGTGTCGCGGAAGTCACTCTTTACACATGAAGAGATTCACCACCGATATCAATTACCTCGGCTTAAATATCCATTGAAAATCAATGTCTTGCTCAAATGAGTCGAAGCATCGATGATGGGTCTTCTGTTAACAGCCCTGAGCCAGTGGTGGATATTTCGCGTTTCTTTGGCGGAGGTGAGTTTATGCGAAAGCATAGTCACTGTTGACTTTCTCGCAACGTGGTGTCAATTGTATCGACCCAAGAAGGGTGATGGGCTGAGTCAACCTCCTCAACCAGGATTTGAACTCGCGACCTCCCGATTGCAAGCCGTGCTGAGCCACATGGCCGCAGACTTGAACGTTGAAAGAAAAGCAGAGTGGCTACGTTGGACAAAGGGTAGCAGGAAAATGGGTTCAATGGTTCAATAAGTATGTTGAGGTTTGTTGTGGGATGTGTAGACGGTTTGAATTAAAACGTTGTTCTCTCTATAATTTATCCACATTGTTTTATCGGTGTGTTTGTAATTGGAACTTCCTGTATATCTCATGAAAATCGAATAGCCAGTTTTTTTTCTTCTTCTTTCTTTCAGTGTTGCAGTAAATAAAATTGTTATATCACTCTTGACCCAATTCATACACTCGCATTTTATTGCTCCTACAATGCAATAAAAAAAGGTTGTGGAGCAATGGGGCAGTGAATTTGCCCACCACGCTATTAAACTGACCGCTTGCATTATGTCTGACCACGGCTAATATCAGTGGCAAGAGATTGCCAACCGCACCAGGGCCTCCCCCCCCCCTCGTTCTAACAAGCATTGGCCAATGTTGATGAATTATGATCAGGTTCATCCAGCAGTGGATTGACAAGGGGCTGTGCGGCATTCGTTCGAAATTAATGCATTCTCTTGCACTTGATATCTCCCTCGTATTTTTACTCGATCTAATTTGCAACAAATGTGGACGGAGTTTGATGTCTCTCCAGACTCCGATTGATGAAACCTCATTAGCAATTAGGCATACGTTCATGCATACGTGTGTATGAGCATTCAGAGGCAAAAAACAATGATATGTCTTCAGAAATAAATGAAAGCAACTTAACAAGAACCATAGCAACACAGAGTAATCCACACCAACACATGCGCATTGCCTCATTAATTGAGCACGCGAATGCACACCCAGGTGCAATTATTAACATTTAGCTCTTCGGCAATTACGGTGCCACGGTGATTAGCGACTCACAGCATAGAGCACACTTGTACGGCGAGACACACACAGAAATAACGAGCACACGACTTGAACGCACGCCTTTACGAAACATCTGCCTTTGATGTGTGGTACACGTTTGCGGAACCACAGATGGATTTATTACCCAGCGACTTGCATGCACGTAGAGGGAACATCAACTCCCGTGACATTTCACAATTGTTGAAGGGGACATGAATTCACTGCACAACTCTGAAGTGGGGGTGTCTGGCGGGTGGTAGGGAACGGTGGGAATTCTGTGTCTGTATTACGTTGTTATACAGCTACCCCCTAATAGCCGCTTCGGCAGAGATCGGATTTGTGGAGGGATATCTTTAAAGTGCGACTGCTACAGAGCCGTGATGGCATTGGTGATGGCGGCCACGCACGAGGATCAAAAAACAAATCATTGTTTTGCTGCCTTTTATGTTCTTGCGGCACGCGTGGTGGCCAGGAGACTGGGATTTCGAGTGTTTTCTTCCCTCGTGTGCGTGGGGCCTTCTGTTGTCCCGTCGTGTCCCCCATGAATGGCATTGGCCGAACATTCCAATGTGCAGGACCCCGCTGAAGGAGCTTGAAGACTCAGTGAAGCTTTGTTGAATGATAATAGCCATCCACTTAATTATTTATTTGATACTCATCCCCTCTATAGGCCCATGTTATCTGCTAACCTTGCCTTCCCTAAACGTTCTTTGTATTAGCACTGACAATGTTGCCTCTGTAGCCAACTTTAAGCAATACTAAACGCTTGGTTATACTCTTATATAAGCGCACAACTTCATCTGTCTGTGATGAACGCCGCACTCTCCATCGCTGCAAACCTACGCGCCCCCTGCATGGACGACGGAGGCGCAGGGACAGACGTTCGATCACGTTGGGATCGATCTGCAGACGGCAATCTTCTCGCACGGCCAGCAGCTCCGTGTCGCCTTATCTCGACCCCGCAATCCCTAACAGGTAAAAGTCCGCATCGAACCGATCCCCCAAGCAAGGCCACCCACTTAACGACGAGAGAAAATTCACACGAAATGTCATTTTCAATGAAGTCTTCCAGATGTAAAATAATATAAGCTTTAAATGAAGAAATAAAATTATCTAATTAAAAACATAATAAATTCAAAGATGTTTCATTTTAAAACTTCAAAACGGAGCATCGGGTGCCTGCGTGAATGCGTCGTTCGTGTGCAATGTTTTTCGTGACTTTCCTGGCACCAGGCCGTAAATAATTCTAAATGAAGATTTATAAACGAAAGTCCATGATGCTGACGAAAGTAAAATAGGATATACATTCGCTGTTTTGGCTGTCTGTCTGAGCAATGTAGTGCATTGTCTTCATTGTACTTCTGTGTGTGTATGTCATTAAGATCAACGAACTTCATGATTCACTACATAATAGCAGTGGATTGGTGTTAGATGCATACACAATCAAGGTCAATACACTACTTCTTCTTCTCCTTCCACGCGTGTGTCCCACGTCACGTGGGGTGTGCCCCTGTCCTCGCCAACCCTCACCACGCTGCCCTGTCCCCCTGCGCCATCTCTCTTCACCAACCTTCACCACGCTGCCCTGTCCTCCTGCGCCATCTCTCTCCGCCAACCCACTCCACGCTGCCCTGTCCTCCTGCGCCATCTCTCTCCGCCAACCCTCACCACGCTGCCCTGTCCCCCTGCGCCATCTCTCTCCGCCAACCCTCACCACGCTGCCCTGTCCTCCTGCGCCATCTCTCTCCGCCAACCTTCACCACGCTGCCCTGTCCTCCTGCGCCATCTCTCTCCGCCAACCCTCACCACGCTGCCCTGTCCTCCTGCGCCATCTCTCTCCGCCAACCCTCACCACGCTGCCCTGTCCTCCGGCCCCATCTCTCTCCACCAACCTTCACCACGCTGCCCTGTCCTGCGCCATCTCTCTCCGCCAACCCTCACCACCATCTCTCGTCAGCCATCCATCCCTCGTTCTTGTTCTCATCTCTCCTTCTAGTGACCCATCAGCACCACGCCGTGGCACCCAGGTGCTTAAACTCAAGGCCAATACACGACATGATCGTTTCCTTTTATTTTCGTAACAGTTGAGTAGCTGATGTCACTACCGCATAAGTTTGTGCAAATATCCCGTGTGGCTCTCCCATGTGTTTTCGGGTCTCGCCGCGTGTTGTTTGGCGCGATGTCCTACGTTTTGCTCCACATCCAGAGACCTTCTTCAGGACTTGAACTGATTGAAAACGACATCACAATACGTGATATTATCACGTTAACCTCTTATTCCGCCGCACTATATAACCACAGTATTAACTCTACAAGATTGTGCCGCACAATGGCAATCGGTTTTGATTCAAACATTTATGTACAGGTCAATATAGATTTCATCCCTGTGTTGTGTACACTCAGAAAGACTGCAAGTACGCCACTGAAACATTAATAGCTGATCAAAATACTGAGAAATTGCTGTGATACAAAATTGGATACCTATTTTCTTGACAGACAGCAGCTCCGGGTCACTGGGTTTATTGGTAATTGTGCAACAGAGCAGGATAAGGCAGGTTTGTATTTTTGGAACTCACCAGCAAGCTGAAATATGTCACTTTATTTGGTGAATTTATGTCTGTTTGCCAAACACAAAAATGATGTATAGCTCAGTGTGAAAGATCGATTTTTTTTAATCAAAATGATTGTAAAAAAATATAGTAATCAAAAGCTTTGAGTCAAGATTTAATCAAGGAGGGTTGTTGACTCATTAATTCCTCGTGGAGACCTGGATTCGTCATATCAGCAAACTGGCATCTGTTTAACCGTGTCATTCCCTGACTTTAGTTATTGGTCTTAATTATAATGTAAGTTTTTATTGGTTATCAATTACATAGACATCCATCGACGAGATCGAGAAACAAAGTGAGTTGCTGGTTCGATATTGCATCGCTTGTGGATTCCTTCATCCAGCAGTGGATTGACCACGGCTGATGATGACATTGCTTTGTTAATTGAAACTAAATGTCTCATATTTTATATATGCTATCAATTGAACCTTATGGCAGGACCCCGTTGTCCCATAAGCCCCCCGTTCTCGCATAAACTGCGTTGCGACGTCATTGTATGTCTGTTGAAGGCGAACGACACGGAAATCTATCACTCTTGACGAGCTCTACACGATGTTGTGTTTATGACTATGGCAATTTTGGCAACGACGGGTGCTCGGTGAAGAACGAGAGGACTGATTTCTGGTGGATCGCGGCGTTTGTGTGCGCGGTGGGACGGAGTCGCCATAAATAAATACATTAATTACGATTTTAACTTCCGTTTATTCGGGACCCCGGGGTCCCGCCAAAAGGTTAAATTGGACATTTACGCTAAGTTTATGTTATACATAGCCCTCTCAGATGCATGTATTGATTTGAAATGCATGATGGAAGCGAAGATTGATTGATTGTTTTGTAAAACGAGCTTTGATCCAAAAGCCATGGCCTGAATCACAAGCAAGGCAACAGTTCCCAAGGAAACGACTGATATCAGCTGTTTGGTTTACGGTTTTACTTTCAAAGAGTTATTTGAAGAGTAAAACATTCCAATATATCTTTTTTTATCAAGTTATAAGTTTAGGTATTGCCCCAACTTTAGTCAGTGACCTTTCTGTGCATTATTGTTTTCTTTTTCTGTACCTCAGCCATGCATTTTATGAGAAATTACCGCGACAAAATTGTCCATTTACTCGTAAGGCTTTAGACAAATATCCTCTGTATAGCCTTAACAGACTTTGGGGGCAAGTGCTGTTAGCGAGCACCTGCGAAGGCCAGCACGGCACACACGTGTGTGGGTGGTCAGCCCCACGCCCGGCCACCTTTGTCTCCCTAGTACTGATGCATTGTGCACATCACACCAAGTACTCGTTGTAGGCTGTGTTGACTTGGGTTGATGCCGAGGCCCCGTTCAGATTGATCATCTTTGGTGTTGGCCGTGAGTGTGAGTCGAACTCATGTCGCCGGGTACATAGAAAGCACAGGGCGCTAACCGCTAAGCCACAGCTCCCTCTTAACTCGTACTGGGAGACACAAGCACGCACCCGTGCAGGCTCAGTCGTGTCAGCAAACGCGAGACATGTATGAGCGAGGCATCTGACGGCTGTGCGCCTCCCTTGACTTTTGAATTCAGTGCTCAATCGATCTTCGCGTCGCAGCCTATGAATACGGCTCAGCGTGCAATAACCCCTACACGTTGTCGAGCCGAATGCAAGGCGGTGTAGGCCCACGTGGGCCCCCATCCATTTTGTTTGCACGCCTCGTCACATTTCGAGCTGTGCGTTTTTCCATTGAGAATTGCGCTAAAAAGCGTGTGTTCGTCAATACGTCAATTAAGATTCAAGTTCACAGACACCGGACTCCCGGGGCTTTATCCAAGTTTTCATACATTTGGAGATCCATTTTCGTTAATATCAAGTGGGTTTTACATTTACAGTGTATGTTTTATTATCAACAGCTCAGTATACTTTTGTGAGTTCATCAGAACATTGTACAATCCCCCCTCCCCCATGTTTGTGGAAGGTTAGGGCAACATCATGAGTCAGATTTGTCAGTAAGTGGTGGTCAAGGGACTCTGGTCTAGGCTTGTAGGACCCCTGTGAAGTACAACTACCAACGGCAGAGACGGGTCTCTTGTGAAAATGGCACCACAGCAGGATTTCAGTGGGACGCTGCGTAATCATAGCGTCGCAAAAAGAGCCGTTTGTAACCAATGGCAACACAAATATTGGGAGAGCAGTGGCTCACGTCTCATTGCTTCTCTAGCCACCAACCACCACGTCGCGGTCTAACGCAGAAGTTTCCCCAAATTTCTCTGAGCACGCGGGCCACTGCCAACCCTCAAAGAAAGCTGGCACGCAGAGGCACCTCGCACACATGCAGCCAAACAATTTGGCGTTTTGTAAAAATAATTGCGTCTGTGACATTGCCGCAGGCCACTTCCCACGGCCTCGCGGTTAGCCGGTGGAAGGGAGCCTTGGCGAGGTGTGGTGGCATGAACAGCATTGACCTTTGACCCTGACCTTGATTGCATCTGAGACAACAGTCTCTTGTCGCACATGTGGGTGACTCGTGTGTGGTGGGTGTGCGGTCATGGGGCCAAAATGAAAGAGCACATTCAATCTCTCGGCAAGTGAGCCGCGGCGCTTTTATAAACGGTGGAGAGAAGAAAAAAAACACTGCTGATATTTTAATGTAAACTACTACGAACTGATAGCACGGTATTCATGTTTGCACAAAAAAATCCTATTTTTTTAGGTCTTATACACTACTCACAGTCGTCTTAAAAGCTTGAATGATCCCATTCATAGCCAATTTTGAGAATTATTTTCGCCAATTTGCCCACTGTCAGTTGGCAGACGAGTACGCTGCCAAGACCATGGGCTCAGATCCTGCGCAGTCAGGGTGGGTTTGGCCCATCGTGGTTGCGGAGTAAATGAGATTAGCTAACCATAGGGTGGCGACGCCAACCGTGGTTCCCCGTTATAGATAGTGCACCTTGCCGTAGGAATGGGGAATTAGAGCATTTGCTCAAGAAAAAAAAATTAGTGGGCGCACAGTTTGAAAAAGCACACGAGGCGATATTGACCGTGAAATAAATAAATTGCCATCTGAAAAGATGGGGGGAGGGATTGCTTCGGGCTTGTATGCCACAGCGGTTACACAATTTTTGATCGCTAGGAAATAGCGCTCTAAAGATCGCATTTGTTCTTCTTCTTAAAAAAGCACAATTTTATTATTATTTTTAAACATCCCCATTTCTCATTTCTCAAATGCTCAATTTCACAAGGTGGCGTAAAGCCATTTAGAGCTGGCGAGAGAACCACCGGGCTGCCAAACTCTGCCTCAGAAGAGAGGTGTGAACACTGAATTCGAATAATGCCCTGGTGCTACGAGAGTCGGGTGAGAGTCGGGTGAGCGAGGACGGGGGGAGTCGGTGGCGGTAGTGGTGGCGGTGGTGGATGGCGGTGGTGGTGGTGGTGGCGGCGGTGGCGGTGGTGGTGATGGCGGTGGTGGCGGTGGCGGTGGTGGCGGTGGCGGTGGCGGTGGCGGTGGTGGTGGTGGCGGTGGTGGCGGTAGTGGTGGCGGTGGTGGTGGTGGCGGCGGTGGCGGTGGCGGTGGTGGTGGTGGCGGTGGTGGTGGCGGTGGTGGCGGTGGTGGTAGCGGCGGTGGCGGTGGTGGCGGTGGTGGCGGTGGTGGTGGTGGCGGCGGTGGCGGTGGTGGTGATGGCGGTGGTGGCGGTGGCGGTGGTGGTCGCGGTGGTGGTGGTGGCGGCGGTGGTGGTGGTGGCGGTGGTGGTGGTGGCGGTGGTGGCGGTGGTGGTGGCGGTGGTCGTGGTGGCGGCGGTGGCGGTGGTGGCGGTGGTGGCGGTGGCGGTGGTGGTGGCTTGCCGTTGGGGGTGGGAGAGTCAAGACAGGAGGGGGTTGTCGCCAAATGAAACTTTTAAATCATCTCGATTGCGAATTAATTTAGTTAGGACTGCGTTTCGTGTTTAGTTTGTTGTCCTTCCACCACCCCCGCCGCACCTCCGACTAGCACGGTTGGCCACGTGTGGTGCAGAAGAAGTTCAACACGCAGTGCGGACATCACACGCAGTGCGGACATCACACGCAGTGCGGACATCACACGCAGTGCGGACATCACACGCGGCGCGTGCGCTTCTCCACCTTCTCCATGCCCCAAAGAAGGGCCATTCCACACATTGTCACTGCAAGTTGTTTTTATGTTTTTTTTTCAATTGAACACTCAGTGCGTGCTAATGACTGCGATGCCAACCTATGATGTAATTACAGGCAGACCTGACAGGCAAGACTTTTATTGTATGCATGTATGTATGTTCAACTTCATTCGCACCATACTTAGCCAACCGTGCATTTGAGGCTATACAAAAGGACTTAGTTCAATTAGAGTTCGTTCGGAAATTGTTTGCACAGAAGCAAATTGTTTTCAGTTTAGTTGCTTTAATTTGACTACGTTAATGCCGTTTAGTGTAAAGCTTATGACTATTTCTGTGATTATTGTTGAGACGCCACTGATCGTTTGGGCACGTGCCTCGAATGAAAAGAACACCTAACGTGACAAAGCAGTAGGCACACAATCACACGGGAGGGGAAACAGAACGAGGAAAGATTCGCTGGATCGACACGGTGAGGAATGGTTGCGAACATGGAGGGCGACAAGGAAATGAAACCGTGAAGCTGGCGCAAGAACCTCAACTAAACTATTTTTTATTCTACCAGGTAAGACCCACGAAGCTATGAAGCCCTTCTTCAGAAGCGATCCTGCCACAAATGATAGCTCAACAAAGTAGCTTATCGTGTGGCAAGTTACTGCAGCCAAATGCTCTTAACGCGTGATGTTTGAAAATGCGGAGGAAAAACCCGGAGGAGCCGGGGAACAATCCCCGTGACCACCGCGAGAGAGAGAGACACGCAGACTCCAAATTGACAGGAGGCGTCAGGGTCGAGATGGAACCCACGACCTCCTCCATACCAAGCGAGGTAGTTAATATCTCGTCAACGAAGAGGTGAAGAGACGCCATGCATCTCCGTCGTCTCTCGAAGACGACGGCAGGAAACTTAAGCAGAAGAAGATGGGGGTGATATAATTGCACGACTGAAAAGCCATCGTTTACGGTTTTTTACGTCTATTTATTTAGTATTTCCCTCTGTAAGGCAAGGTGCACACGTGGGACACCGTTTCTCATTTGCAGTCTTGGTCTCGGTGGTGACACAAGGTCAATGTCATTATAGATGTGCATGGCAAAGGGGATTATACAAAATCTAGACAAATGCCGGTGGCAACGCAGCAAGAAGTGGCTGGGTGCGATTGCCGACTCGGGCGTCTTTCCTGTGTGCAGTTTCTCTGTTCTCCGCCCCGAGTATTTGGCTGATGTTATGAGTGTCCACGCGATAAGCCACTTAATTGGGTTAACATTTGTGGCCAGGCCGCTTCTAAAGAAGAGCTGTACAGCTCAGTGGGCCTTGCCTGGGAGAATAAAACGCAGTTTGAGTTCATAGTTTGGTCTGCATGAGGTCTCCTCCAGATTCTCCGGTATCCCTTCACAGGCAAAAACATACACACGCAATATAACTGGTACCGGCCAGTTACAATGCGCTAAAATAGTTCTAAAATGTTATAATAATCACCCAATTGGGATCACCCATGGCAGCATCGCCCCCGAGTGTTGGGACTCAGTGAGGCTTTCCTGAGAAGAGAAGCGTAATAGCAATAATAATAATAACAAATATTGAATTGCGAACGAAACATGACATGTTCGGTACAATGTGGAGGCGTTTCAAGCCAAATGCTGCACTTGTGTGCATCGAGGCACGCCGAGGACGACGCTTCTGGGTGTCGTGGTTACGCAAGCGACACCCTCCGCGGTGGCGTTTGACAAGATAATGATGATGCCGGGCTGCGGTGGCAGGGAGGCCAATCCTCTCAGCGCTCATCCATGCCCCTTTACGCAACACGCGAGTGCCAGTCCCGTTTCGTCGCCACGAGAAACGGGAGACGGCTTGCGGCAGCTCCGGTATTGTATTTGGACGTGGAGTCCCAGTCAACACGCACGTGGCTGGAATCGTTGGGCCGACGTTGGTGCCAAAATTCCTCGTTTCCCGAGACAATGGCTATCGGTCGTGGGTGATTTTAACTTATGTGGATTTGGGTCATCGCGCCTGCACACAATGATGAGACACTCAGTGACTTCACACCTCGGATTGATGATGTCATCTCTGCTATGAAGAAGAGTCACTTCCCAAAATGAAATGTTGCCTATTACATACAATAGATACAGTACTTTAATCTTTTAGAGCAGTGTTGTCGATGCATGTATTGAGTTCTTTTGTTATTTGTGCTTATGCACCACTGCTAACTCGGTATCACAGGGTCGGGTTTATGGAACTTCCCATCACCACTCCATTGCCGCATGAGGACCCCACCACGCTGAGCGAGCGGCCTGATGATTATTTTATTCAACCTCACCACGCTGCCCAGTGCGGGCAGAGTGAAGATGGGGAGCACACACGTGGCACCATAGAAAGTACAGTGCAACAATGAAATTTGATTCACTGCCCTCTGCAGTTCACAACATAGTCCAGCCTTGCCACAGCCTATAACAACCTGGCAAGCATGGTGGTCGCCCACCCTAGCACCATCCACCCTCAACCCAGCTTAGATTCTGAGATCTGAAGGGTTGGGGCGGATTCCGGGTGATTTGGTCACAGGCTGCGGCAATGAAACCTGCACAACATAATTTACACGTGGGAATGATGATGCCAGAGGGGTTGTAATTTCAGAGGGACTATAGCAATGGTTAATTGGTTAATTACCCTTGGAAATTAACTGGGGTTTGCTGGAAGACAGCCACTGACTATTTGCAAACTGGCTCATTAGTGAACACCCTGGCAGCAGCCAGCCGCCACAAGTCTTCAGACAAAGGAAAAGGTGCAGCCGTGCATCACCTTGTTCGGACGTCCACGAGAGGGAGCTCTCGAGGGCGCCTCGAGACGTCTCGCAAAAGGTGGGATGGCCCACATTCTCACCCCACTACACGCGACCTCTCGGGCCAAATGATTGCGCCATGTACCCGTTCACAGTACCAGGGGTGCCCGTTTGTTTCCATTGAACCGGCGACCTCTGGATTGCAAGTGCGGTGCGCTCGCCTATTCCGTGCCGCTGTGGCGGCACCTGGAAACCGTTGAGTGGCAGCCCAGAACTCCCTGCTAAAGGCTGCTCGTGCGAGAGCAGCCCTTGCGGCAGCGTGCACCTGCACAGCAACAGTGTATCTAAGATGTGTGTGTGTGTGTGGGGGGGGGGGGGGTCGTGGGGAGATGGTCGTGATTTCACCATCCATCGAGACCCAGAAAATTGGTGTTTTATTGATATTTACCACGGAAGATGCATTGCATGTTTTTTTCTATTATTATTAATGTGCGGCCCTATTTAAAAGGCTTGAAATTGTGGGACCGCTCCAACCCTTGGGACGTTTCTCTCGATCGGGCTTCTGCTGCAGAGGCAATGAGTTTGCTGTCCGGCGGTGATTTACAAATCAGCAAAAACCAAGGGGAGTTGTCAGTCCCATCGGGGACGAGTCAAGGCAAGGGGGGTGTGGAACAGGGAGCATGATTAGTGATTACTCGCTCGCGATGTATTCATAATCTAACATCTTATTGAGTATATTCGTCCGCGGTAGTGTAAACGAGCTATTTATGTTTTTGCACGCGCGCAGCAACGCTTGCGTACGTTGCGATAAGTTCCATTCGTCATCTGTCATTCACGGCACTTTCGATCTGAGTCGTGTTTTCTTTGGGAGGCGTGCGGTGAGAAGGTATCATGGCTCGTTCTGGCCAGAAGGAAATGTTCACCTCTGCCATCGTTGACATGCTGTGTGACGGCTGAGCTTTACTTAAGTATAAAAAAAACCACGGATGTCTAAAATGTTCACAATGCTCATCTTACCGAGTTTCATTTTTTTAACTCCAACAACAATCGCTGCGCAGTTTTTTTTGTTTATTGAGAGTTGAGTTTCGTGTTATATGCCAAGCAAACAATTTAGGGAAATATTTTCAGAGTGAAATCTATTTGGTGGTTAATGCGGCAGCCTAAACCACGGTTGACATTTATCGAAAATTAGTTTGGAGTAAAATTCCGACTGCTCGCTTGTGGTGACGGCTGAGTGGCGCTTGCGCAGCACTGCTACTGGTAGCAGCCAACGTGAACTTAGTAAAGGAAGGTTTTTATAAGTCTGAGTTTGAGTGCATTTTATTTGTTACACGCGTGGCCCCATTGAGCCATTTTGCCAGGAATGTCCGTGGTGCGTGAGCACAGCAGCAGCAACAACAGCAGCAGCAACAACAGCAACAACAACAGCAGCAGCAGCAGAAACAGCAGCAACAACAACAGCAGCAACAGCAACAGCAGCAACAACAGCAGCAGGAACAGCAGCAGCAACAACAGCAGCAACAACAACAACAGCAGCAGCAGCAGCAACAGCAACAGCAGCAGCAACAACAACAGCAGCAGCAGCAACAACAGCAACAGCAGCAACAACAGCAACAGCAGCAACAACAGCAGCAGCAGCAACAACAGCAACAGCAGCAACAACAGCAGCAGCAGCAACAACAGCAACAGCAGCAACAACAGCAGCAGCAGCAACAGCAACAACAATAGCAGCAGCAACAGCAGCAGCAACAACAGCAGCAACAACAACAACAGCAGCAGCAGCAACAACAGCAGCAACAACAACAACAGCAGCAGCAGCAGCAGCAGCAACAGCAACAACAACAGCAACAACAACAGCAGCAGAAACAGCAGCAACAACAGCAGCAACAACAGAAGCAACAACAGAAACAGCAACAACAGCAGCAACAACAACAGCAGCAAACTAAAGACAAAGAAACGCCGATAGCGCCGAGGATGGATAGTCCTTGATAAGCATCGCACGACTCACGGACGAGGGGTTTGATGGTCCTAAAGGAAACACACGCGAGTTAAAACAATAAAACGCGCAAATATAAAATGAGAGCGAGAGGCGCCAGACAAATGTAGGTACACATGTGAAAGTAAGCGCTCTGTTTTAGTCTGTGACACAAACACACCGGTCGAATGACGCTGAACAAGAATCCGCTCACCTACGTTCGGTTGATTTTGAAAGCTCATTCTTCAATTGCTAAGTGTGTCCAACGACATTTTAAAGTGCATTATTGTCGTTGCATATCGGTGCATGGAAATGCTGTAAAATATGCCTTGAATGAAGCATTAAATGAGAGAATGTGCCCTGTGCTCAAGGTGCGGTGTCTTCTAAATCTTCGTGCTGCACGAGGCTGTGTAGGAACGTGCATCAATAGGCGCGTTCGACATTCCCCTCATTCGTATTGTCTGGTGAACAACGTACTCATCACGTACAATGATTCATAGCTTTCAAATAGAGGCCATGTTCTCCCACTCGCCCCCCCCCCCTTTTCAATGTCACCCCTCCCATCCTCTCCACGTTGCCTGTCCCCACTCGTCTCACCCACGCACAGTTGTGTCGTGGTCATTGCGCTGCTAAACAATCACAGCGATCCGGAGATGAAAGTGAATCCTTCCAAACGCCCTTGCCTACAGTGAGTACCTGATACAGGTGAGACGTGGATTGAAGGCTGAGTCCCATGAGGCCGAGACCATCATGGATAATATATGTCTTCCCAGAGCATGAATCGTTAAAAGTCCAGTTTTTAATGTTTTAAAAAGATATATATTTAAAGGGCCATGCAAGGACACCTTTTGATGATTATTAAATTCACATTTGCTGGGAAAGTGGGGCATGGGATTGACCGAGAGGTTCAATTGGGGTAAAAGGCAGGAGCGCAGGAGGACGAGGGGGAGGGAGGCGAGGGGCGCTTGGAAGAGGAGGCGCGTGGTGGTGGAGAAGGCGAGGAGGAGGAGGAGGAGGTGCAGAAGGGGAATAATCTCGAGGGGTCAACAAGGAAAGGGGGGAGGGGGAAATAGGGCGGAGAGCACGAGTTCTTTTGGAGAGTAAAACTTTCTGTGCGTGTGTGTTCTGTGTTGATGAAATAATAAAGTTATATTACCAGGATAACTCGTGTGCGCTCCCGTTCATGTGTCATTTTCCGTTGTTATTCTTCCCATGACAATTGTTGCTGTACCTCGGAGGTGGTAATTCGAGCTGGGCGCCTGCAGGCTGAGGTCAGTGTCCTGGCTGAGGCCTCTAAGCTAAGTTCTCTTGGGCGCCTCGATGGCGAGATGTTAGCTACCTCGCCTGGTATACAGGAGGTCGTGGGTTCAATCCCGACCCTGATGCCTGCTGTATATTTGGAGTTTGTATGTTCACCACGTGGTTGCGTGGATTTTCTCTGGATCCCCCGGGTTTTCCTTCAACATTTAGAATGAACATCAATCGTTCAGAGTATTAGGTTGCTTTAAATGTCCACGTGACGAGCCGCTTCGTTCCGCTATTATTTGGTGGCTAGGTCGCTTCTGAAGAATGGCAGTGGGGGCCTTACCTGGTAAAATAAAAATAAAAAAAGTTAAAGTTTTAGTTGAGTTTCTCTGACCGAGGTCAAACCGATGGATGAAAGTCAAGGAGGAGAGCCGAGAGACGATGATCTCGAGGGCCAGCCACGACGGCTTCCAATTGAAATCGGTATCTGAGAAACACATCGTCGAGCCTTCGCGTCTGTTAGCCCGCCGTCGAATGAATGACTCACTGGCACAGCTGAGCCTGCAGACGCCGCATGCGGCGCAGTGCCCCAACACCACAGCGCAGGCGAGAGACAACAGAGGTGGCCGGGTTAGGGCGCTGTCAGCCCCACTGGAGGCCCCTTACGCGCTCTGCGCCACCCGTGGTTGGGGCTTCTATCGCCGGCGGCTGCCTCCTGAACATTTTAATGAGCGGAGCCCATGACGGCGCTTGCATTTGTAATGCGCGCACGTAACATTAATTTACGTGTCTGAATCAGCTCATGTTGGAGGTGCCTTCTGAGAATCTATAGGAAGCCCCAAGGTGTTGATGCTATGATGTGCTATTCAAGAGAGGTGGATTTCACCTAATTGTGAAAACATAGTACGTGCCCTGTTGAATGCACGAGGCGGCGAGGATCACGTAACGTACTTCCCTAATAACGAAACCTCGCTCGAGGCGATTTCTGACCGGTAGCGTAGAAAGGTTACACCGAGCGAAAGTGCGTCAGGCCGCAATGGTGTTCGGCAAAATATTAAAATAAACAAGGGGGAAATTGGTCAATAGTCTCGGCTACAAATAATTCGTTGCTGGCAATGAGGCATTTGAGTGTGTGCCAAAGGAAATAAAAATAACGTATACGAAGATAATGAGTTGCAGAACGTGGCGACGTTAATGGGACTGCAATACCAGGGCACGGTGTTACAATTAGAAGAAAGCGTGGAAAAAAACATTTTAACGATCTCTTTTCATTTTAATGGTCATGCTGCCCGTTTAGAGGGAACGCACGGACACACGTCGCAGGACTTTTCTTTTTACGAGAGTCCAAAGTAACGAATGATAGCCATCAGCTTCGTGCATGACACAAAATATAAAGCATGAATCCTGCAATCACCGACAATTAGCGTTACAATGTTATTCATGCGAATGTCGTTTTCAGTCGTTCTCATTATCGATCAAAATGAACATTGCAGGTTGCATACCTCGTTCAAATGTTGGTTTGTTAATAGTCGTGATGCACTCAGTTCAACGCCATAATCATTCCCTTGAAACAATAACTGTTTGGGTGAAGCGGTAATGGTGCCACTAAATGTGTGGCTGTGGACAAAACAAAGTCTACGTGCATCGTTTTTGCAGCCTATCTTTGTTTGTTATAGCATCGTGATAACATATGCACAACCATCGCCGCCATCGTCACCAGTGGTGCTGCTGAATCGTTGGGGGTGCAGAGCAGAAATTCTGTTTGGGGACCAGCCCCCACCCCCCCCCCTGTCAATTCATGAACTCCTCTTGGGGCGATAGAAGAGATGTCGACACAAGATCGAGATGTGGTGGCACGAGATAAGCGAGATGCAGAGACGTTGCTGAATGAGAGCGACGTAGAAATGAGATGAAGATGGACTTAGACAACAACATATGACACAGACAATATAGCAATGAGCGAAATCAATTCATAAATAGCAATGTGCATTAGATTTAAAAAAATATATAATTTATTAGGATTTTCATTTCAGCTTAATTTTGGTTCACTCCTATTTCGTCCATGACTCCATGGTCCCTTGAGCTGCTTGGGGGCCGAAGTGTTTGTGGAGTTTTCTCAGCACTTTACATGACAAGGAAGCAGTGTGAATTGGGACAATGACATGGCTTAGCGGTAGCGCGTTCGCTGCGTGTTGCAGTACGGCTCCTCCCACGTGCCATCTATTTCGCAGTGGACGTCAAAAATTTCCTGACGTCATTCGCAAGAGTAGGCCAATGTGGACCAGCGGCAGAGTCCACATTTGCCAAATTCGAAAATGACCCGCAAATGACTCGATTTGGATTTGACGCACCGCAGGAATCATCGCAAGCTTCTTGCAGACTCGTGCCCGTTTCCCGGCCAGGTACTGAGTCACCTTGTGCCGCACAGGGATAGATTTGCCACTGGGGGAGCCATTTCAAATCTGTCCAGATGAGATGCGATGCAATTCGCTCTGGACACGCCCTGGCATACAGGAGGGCGGTGTATTAAAAACGAATAATTCCACTGGTTAAAAAAAAAAAAACATTTTTTTCTGGCCTGGACTTTTGCAGCTATTTTAGACTAATTTCAGGGTGCTGATTCCAAATCTGATCTCAGATTTGCTCTATCACATCTCATTTTTATGCTATCGGCATACCCCATTTTAATTTATTTTACCCGAAATTAACTCTGTCACTTATGATTGCAAGTTGTTGCGAGTCAGTGACTGCTTTAGTGTTAAAATATGGTGCTGTATTTTTAGGATAGTGTGTTTATAATATCATTTTATGTAGATATCCACATTTATTTAATATTTTTCTTCTGCAGTTTTTATTGAAAATGCAATATTTGATATCTCAAAAACCTGATGTGATAGACAAAAACTGATGCCAGATTTGGAATCAGCAACCCAAAATTACCTTAACACCCTTGGAATACCTTATGCCAGAAAAAGTGTGTTGACCAGTGTTATCATTCTTAGGATTTCTTACCTCCAAAAATGCCACTACGTGCACCGAACAAACAGATAATCTTGAAGCGCAAGGTGCCAAGTTAAGCAAATGGGTTGACAATGTGACATCACTAACGAGTGATGACCAAATTCAATCTAAGGTTGCGAGAAAGTAATTTACAGGTGTCACAGATGTGAGAACGCTTACCTTCGGACTAGCCTGCGACACAAACAATCCAGACAGAGTTTTGTTTTTATATGTACAGCACTTACACGTGTATGTTCGCCAGTTTAATGGGTGGGTGTGAAACCGTGGCGCTATTGTGTGAAATTGTGGGTGTAGCTGTCTTGCGTGTTTGTCAATGTCAGCGTTTGGCCTGATTGGCTGGCGTTTGTCACCGTCGTGTTTCACGGACGTCTGCTATTGTGGTCGTGCTCACAGATTGTCAGGATATTAATTATTCAGCTGTATCAATATTTTGCAGTCATTTTGTGTTACAAATGCTCCGCGTTGTCTGTCTGGTCGTGGTGGTGCATGCCTCTTATGCATCATTTGGAGATGGGTCTTGTGGGTTGGTGGACCATGTGCAGATGGGGAGTTGTCGTCCTGAAAACGAGACGTTCCTGGGAAATGAGTCCCGCACTGCCATTATCTACTGGACATCTGTGAAAAAGAGCTTCATAGCTCATCGGATTTCTCCAAGATAAATAATCTCATTCTGATTCACCACCCCACCGCCTCTGTGTTTAACGTAATTTTTATACTGTACATTTTTATAACTGATGTTCGTAGATGTCAATAAATGCATTGATTCATGGATTAATAAACAACCAAATCCACTGCTGGATGATGGCCCTCCCCTGTGTTGGTCACGGTGGTTGCTTTACCAGTGTGGGTTGGTGATGGCAGGATTGCCCAGGGCCGCTTCAAATATTACTCGTCGCTCATGGTAATCGTGGCCGGGATTCGAGCTCAGGTCGCCAGGTTCGTAGTGCAGTGTGCGAACCAGAACGCCACCACTCCCAACGTGCTCGTTAAAATGCAGGGAGGAAAAAGCGTGTAATTATCTGTATAATTTATGGTATTTGGGTGAAGTTTTGTGCTATGTCCTTAATTTGCAACCATTTTTTGTTGAATTACTACCAACTAAAGAACATGAATTAGGTGAGTTTGGGAATTTGTTTTAGTTGTAATATATACCTTCTGTACCAAGCCCTGTGTGTGTGTGTGCACGATACGTAACACCAACATTAAGGGAATGCATTGGCGGTGGTGATAAATCCCAAACCTCCACCACCTTCATTATGAACGCTGTTATGAACAGATAAATAATTACCGTAGTCCCCAGAATATAAGACGCACTGTAAAATAAGACGCACCTCAAACTTGTGGCCAGTGCCAACAGGGCCATACAAATCTGGTGACACACACTCACACCCACCGGATTGTAACATGCAATCCAGAATATTTGGCTGCAAATATACCGGGGCAAAACAGTTGGTGCCCTGTTATTCTGGAGAATACGGTATGAGGCTGAACTTTAGGCCAATTGTTCTTGCTCACAGCAGAGAGGGCAGAGAGGTCAACTTTAATAGTTTGACTTCGCACGCGACACTTTACAGCGCCATTCCCTGCGAGGTGTGATCTCCAGCTATTACCCGTTCTGTCCTTGTGCCCTTTCTTGCTGCTCCCAAGAAAGGTCATTGCTCAGCACGTTTTATATAATAAGTGTTAGACTTTGTTCCGTTGCAAGGCAGGGCTAATGATGAAGGGGGTGATATTTTTTTAAAAAAATGTGTGCTCGTACAGGAGAACCCCTCTTCTCCGCAGTGAACCCGGCGGATGGACATTGCGGATCCTATTATCCATGAGCGTTATCGAATTGACTCTACTCATCCGGCTAATATGAGGAGTTGGCACGGACCCAACACCTCTCTTAGATAAGAGGAGTTTGTGGGTAATGGGGTGGCGGATGAGAAGAGTTCTTCTGTCCGTTAAATGTATGAGCAGCAGTACGACGTGTATTTAATACAGATAATAGCTCATTCGATCCTTGCGCACTGCAATATGATCACGAGCTAAATGCCAGTGTCGAGGTCTGCTGGCCGCGACGATAAAGATGTTGTGTCGTTTAGCTGTTCCTCCTCCGTTGAAGGAGCGCATACTACAGTCGTGTACTACACGGCCCACAGTTTGTGTTGCGTGACCTCAATCGCGTGATTGTGGCTTGTCTTTAAGTTTATATTAATTGGTAATCCAATCTAATTACATAGTCTCATTTTGCCAAGCAAACTGGGAACATATATAGAGGATAAATGAAGAGCCCATTGCAAGGGAGGATAGACATTTTCATGCAAAACAAGAACAATATGCATCCCGTGCATGCGCATCACGTGGCCGAAAAGGTATTTAAATGCAAAGTGCGCGCGCTTGTTCGCGTAGTTAATGTACCCTTCTTGGCATCCTTGTTTTAGTCTTCATGAGCTGCGTGATGGAACGCGGGTGCAAGTGGGGGAGGCAGCGGGGGGATTTGCGTTGAGGATTTATCGCCGTGTTTGTGTCTCCCATTGCTCTTACGTGCCAAAAACCACGAGAAATCATCGCAATCTCTCTACACCCAACAAACCCTTTGCCAAATTAATGTTTTTTTTTCTTCTCTCTCCCTCCCTGTATCTCAGTTTCTCTCAAATGCCAGCAATCAAAAGATTTTGCATTTAAGCTTCGCGGAAAAATTCCCCCGAGCATTGATTAGCAAGTGACTTTATATATGTATATGTATGTTTTTAATTTCAACTTTTGATTTCACGGAAATGCCACGTGTCACGTCTCATCAGGGGCTTGTTTGAGAATTTCGGTCGGGCGATGAGGCGCGGACGTCTTGCGGCCACTCCAAAACGTCGCCTCTGCCAGCGCTGGGCGTGGGGGAGGAGGCAGCCGCAGCCCGTGGCCGGGAGACATCTCAAAGGGTTGTTGCACGCATTGAAGCCCGTGGCTTTGTATGGCAATTCATTACCCACGCACACCGCGCACAAAACCACCCGGCGACTCGACGATTTGTCACGAATCACGAATGCATTATATATTTATTGAAACTCGTGTTTATCATTTTGTTTGTATTGTTTCTGATGAGGTATTGTCTTCTTCAGGTCGCTCCATTAGCCTCGGGTTTACACGAGTGGAGCACCGCGTGCAATTTGCATCGGTTAAAAGGCATTACTTCTCACACGCGCCATTCGATGTGTGTATGTTTAGCATGAGAGCCGATTTTAATTGACGAATCGATGCGTTGTTATATGTGTCTAGCGACTCCTGTCCCCGGGCAGACGCCAACACAAAGATCCCCCATGAAGCCTTAACAGACTATATTCTTTGGGTCTTTCGGTAAAGCCACGTAGATAGAAACAATTATAAAAATAATAACAATATCACGACGTTTCGATCGCAACACAAGCAATCGTTTTCAGGTGAAAAAAGAGGGGGAAATCTGCCCAGGCAGGCTGTTTATAAAGGTTTAGAGATGGGCGGGGCAGCTATTGCTAATGTGGGACAAGTCTCTGTCACCTGCAGTAGGTATGCACCAATCACAGAGCTGTTTGTAAAGGTTTAGAGATGGGCGGGGCAGCTAATGCCAATGTGGGAGAGGTACTTAAACGGAGCTGTGGGGGTGGCCATTGTATTGTGAGAGATTAGCATGTCAATGTAAGACAGCGCAGTGGGCACATGGAGGTGGAATAGAATGGCAAGCCGCCATTCACTAGCACAGCTAACGGTGGCTGTGCTAGTGGATGTAACTCAGAGAGTCGAAAATAACTACTAAGTAGGATAGGAACATCACAGCCAGTTAAGACCTAAACTGGTTGATAACGTCCTTCCAATGATTGCTCAGTTTGTACCCATCTTCTCGGTTGAAATTGTGTCTGTGTTAATACATCTGGATGGCTTCATTAACGAATCCTTGTTGATAGCCAGTGGGTTTGCAGAGTACTTTCGTCTTGGCAAAATCAATTTCGTGTGTACCCTCAGCTTTAAAATAATGATCAGCCACGGCTGAGGTATTGGTCCTACCGTGTTTCAGATCTGCCTTGTGTTCACGGACCCGGTCCGAGACATGTCGCTGTGAGCGAGCACCTATGACGCCGGAACGGCACCACGCCCGACCGCCGTTGTCTCCCCAGTAGCGACGTTTTACACACGGCACCAATGACTAATTTAATGCTGAGCCGACCTAGGGGAGGCCCAGGACCGGTGCAGCGCAGCGCGCTACGAACCTACACACCCTCGTGAGAAGAAAACAAGCGCCCTTCGTCTTAGACTCGGCGCTGCCAGTGGGCGCTGATCAATGCTGGCACAGCAAACGAGCAGGCCGCGAGGCCAACATCAACAACATCAATCCGCCTTTGTCTCCCCAGTGCGAATGTTACTCGTACGTTTGAACCAGGGACTCGTTTTTGGCCCAGGGCCCGACTGCTGTGGCACTTCCACGCGTGCGGTGCACGCCAAGGAAGCGGGAAGGGGAGGAAGCTTTGGATCGCGACACAAAACGTTCGGCAATTATCATGGGCAAACAAAGCCAAAACTACCACCCTTGTAGCCGTGTAGACCACCGGAGTTGGTGTTGTTAGTGGCGCACATGAAGGGCGGTCTAAGCCAGCGCCGACAATCAAGCTGCCTTTGTCTCCACCGTGCCGAAGTTGACACATTGCAGCAAATTACTCATCGAGGACAGGGAAGGTCTGGCACGGCTTGCCACTGCTGTCAATCACGGCTGGGGGATCCACTCAGGTGGCCGGGTTTGCGGTGTAGGTGCACGGAGGACGACGCCAACTTGACTCTCCCACCACACACGCGCATGCACTCACACTCCGCCTTGTAGACGAGTAGGACGTAACGATTACGTTTGTTTACCGATGTCAAAATAATCCTTGGGTACTTGGCAGTCAGTTTTTGGCATGTTCTGTGAAAGTCGTGGCTGTTGATTTCGCCCGACTTGGTTTGCGCATTCCCACCCTGCACCGTCCCGGAACTGGCACCACTGGCGATGGTCTTGCGCTGATTGTCCCTGGAGAAGAAAGAGCTGCTGAGCTCAATCAGCCTCACCAGCTGATACAGGAGTCGGTGGCTGAGTTGGTGGCCGTGCACATGACTGTGTCTGTGCAGGGTTAGGGCACCCCCTCGGTCGACTGAACCAGAAACGTGCAGGGTCGTGTCAAGCGCCCTGCAGAGCAGATGCAGAGATCCATCTCGTGGGGGCCCTTCCGCCAGCAGTGACGCCAGCAAGGAAATGCAGGGCTGCACTTTTATCACCTCAACTGGACATCTGTGAAACGGAGCTGGATAACTCATCGGATTCCTCCAGTACAAACACATATTCCGACTCTGACCTTTTCAGCGATGTAAAGACAGCTGTCTGGCATTGCACATCCACTGAAACGCTTTCACTTCCTGTCAGCTACTTAGGGGCCGTCCATAAATGACGTCACGCACCTAGGGGGGGGGGGGGGGGTCAGACATTTGTGGCGATGTGTGACGAGGGGGGGGGGGGTTGAGAAATGTGACGTCACATCAAAATGCGCAACTTTAAATAAATATAGACAACACGTTCTACTTAATTAAATATAATTTTTAATAAATGTTTCTCCTACAACATCAGAGTGCAGCGCCACATTAAATACGCACTACAATGACAATAGTTTAAAGCGATGTAAATATGGTTTGGGGGGGGGGGGGCAGAGCTTTGTGACGTCATATTTGAGGGGGGGTCTGGCTTTTTGTGACGCTGTGTGACGAGGGGGGGGGGTCAAAAATCGTAAAAAATCGCGTGACGTCATTTATGGACGGCCCCTTACCGTGCGAAAACAAGGTTCGACACACAATACGTACGTGCAGGAGAGGTGCTCACGAACATCACCTGCGTCACCAGTGTGTCTGGGCTCGCCACATGGCACCAGGGCGCTGGATTGATCTTCGTGATAAACCGCGCAGTTCAGGGCCGAACGGCGCATGAGTGATGCCACTCAGGACGCGAGTTCCACGCACGCGGAGCCATCACGGGCCTTGTTATCCCGCCGCAGTGACACTCTTAATAAAGCCCGATATCGATTGCGAATTAATGAACACCCAAGCAAACAAATCTGAATGTGATATAAAATCAACGTGCGCTTTATCGATCGACTCAGCGACTTTTCCGATGCAGGGAAGGGCAAACGTGGAATGACAAAGTGTGGGTGACTTGGTGGGTGGAACACAACAAACATCTCCTCCAGTCGGTGGTCACAATAGAAATATAATTTATTTACAAAATAAATATATATAAAAAGAATACATTTGAACTTGTAACGTGCACAGCATTCGGTTTAGCTCAGAGGTGCGAGGAATCTCAGCCAGGCAGAACCGTTGGCAATGATTGTCCAAGCTCTACGATCCTCTAGCTATTAAGATGTAATCAGTCAACGAGTGAGTGTTTTCCACGTAGGAAGGAAGCGGAGCACCTGGAGAAACCCCATATACATGCGAGGGAGCAACACTCCATCCCATACAGAAGGAACAGATGGAGTCCACAGAAAAATAGGCCCATACCACCCCGATGCCAGAGGCCACCCCTGTACAGAGTGGTCCATATGTCACGTGACCCCCGATTAATTGACCCCGAAATGTTTTTTTTCCCTTTGCATATTCATTTATTTTTAGAATAAACCCTACTTTTAAAAAATAAGTTCTCGTGAGTTGAATGGGGGGGGGGGGGGGTGTCACAAGACATCTAGACCACCCTGTAGAAGGCCTCTTACCTTCACAATATGCGGCTATTTGATCAAGCAGTACGTGGGGCGAGTACACACAGCGCCACCCAAAGACACATCGGAGTGCGATGCAGCACAAGCCCGGCAAGATGCGCAGTTGTATCGGGTGACGTTCAACGGGTAACCACTCTGACACCTGATCCAGCTGCACATGGCAAACTCGACCGGCATGGCACACGTGAGCTGCACGAGGAGTGGGGTCACGTTGCGCCTTGCCTTACGAGGAGCGTGGGGCAGGGAGGGGGTGCATTGGACTCACCCCCCCCCCCCCCCCCTGGTGGGCAAGACTACGAGCTGGGCCCCCCTTGACAACCACCATAAGATCTGTCTTCAACAACGGTCTCGAACAACAACAACAATGATTTAAAACGCGGTTTAGATTTATAGACATATTTATACTTAAACGCTTTCATCTACGTTGCAGGTTAAAATTCAATTTAATTGACCCCGAAATGTTTATTTGACTTTTATTAATTTTAATGTTTTACCTACGTGACTTTACCGGAAAAACCCTAAGAATATTAATTAGAGCAGTAACGTTGGGCTTCTGCAAATTGCGCAAATCAAATGATCGGGGCCTCACTTGATCGATTGGCGCACCCCCTGAGCTGACGGTGTCGTCGCTACGCCACTGGTCCCATTCTGGAGCTGCTCACCCCGAGGTACAAATGCCCTGATGGTGGCATTGTCTTTGCACTGTCCGCCCTTTGGCGTCGTTCTCTGGTGTGACACTGCTGGTGAGACTCGGCCCTAAAGAAACCTGTCTCTGGAGTAGGCCAATCCGTTTCAAGGAGAATGCCCATGTATTATCAGAACATGTTTTGTTTGCATGTTCACCACAATGACGTGTGGTTAATGCATACTTGATTCCTTGCAAAAGGTGTCTGTTTGGTGCTTGAACATCTTAACACAACCGTTTTGTTGCCAGAAAGGGTAAAACATATTCTTATGTTTTCATGCTTAAATGTGGACTATTTTGTTTACTATTCAATCGGACTTTACTTGGGTCGGCGATCCGAGACGGGAGTTCTCTGCGGGGCGCTCCCGCAGATTTCTAAATCCCACTCACCCCAAGTGGAGCGCTCAGCATGTCGTGGATGCGGGACACGTGAGAGAAGAATTCTGTACGTGGCCCATAGGGTCAAGAAGTTTGGCCACCCCTGGTATCCGATTTGCGTGGTTGGCGCCACACGATGCGAAAGTAGATCAACATACACGAGCCGAGCGCCCACGACATCGTATGCGTGCGTGCAGGCGCACACTTTGTGGGGACGGTGGAAGGTGCAGTGGTTAGCACGCTGCGTTACTACCAACGTTGGCTACGTACGGCGGGAAAGAAGTTCAACATGCATACGCGACCACCGCCAGTGACGATTACCCGAACCTGTCCTGGGCCCCCCCGAGACCGACTCAGCGTCTTCAGCCTCAATCGAGTGCACGGTGCGGTGTGTAAACATCGCCACTGGGGAGTCGAAGGCGGCCCGGCGTGGTGCTGGCCACCCACCGCCTCGTGTGCCCTTACAGCCTTCGTAGGCGCGGCTCGCTAACAGCACTTGCCTCAACAGTCTGTTCGGGCTATACGGGGGGGGGGGGGGGGATCCTGTATAGCCTTAAGAGACTGTCACGCAGGAGTCTTCAGTCTCTTCCTTAAGTGACATTTTGCGCGAACGATTCCATCCGGGAGATTTACTGCCCCGTGCGATATTCACCATCAAGACGTGAATCTTCACCCCCCCCCACGTGACTCTTCACCCCCCACGTGACTCTTCACCCCCCACGTGACTCTTCACCCCCCCCCACGTGATTCTTCACCCCCCCTCCCCACGTGACTCTTCATCTCCCCCACGTGACTCTTCACCCCCCCCCCCCCGTGACTCTTAACCCCCCCCCCCCCACGTGACTCTTCACCCCCCCCCACGTGACTCTCCATCTCCTTCCTCTTTGCAAGGTGACCAACCCCTGGGCGTGTCGAGTCGTCACGCCACTCACCACCGGTGTATGTCGTGGGCAGGGCTGTCTCTCGCGTCCGGCGTGCCCTCGCTCAGAGTCGTGCGAGAGAATATATGAACGCAATGCAACAAAAAAAGCCGCGTAAATGAGACCATAGCTCAAGATGACGACTCGATAAAAGTGCAAATTCTGAACATCACACACTCAATATGAACCCAGTAGGGCGAGGCAATACAATTGCATTTGCATAAACAATACTCTCTCCTTTTTACATTATAAGTCAAATGTGTCAATGCAG
Source organism: Lampetra planeri (assembly GCF_965212315.1). Lineage (NCBI taxonomy): Eukaryota > Metazoa > Chordata > Hyperoartia > Petromyzontiformes > Petromyzontidae > Lampetra > Lampetra planeri. Next base: position 997,966 of record NC_136136.1, read on the forward strand.
AGAACACCTTTTGCAACAATAAAAAACGAATGCAGGATGGAGACTGAGATTGGGCAGCAACACGCGAAGGGTCTGCGTTGCATGACCAGACGACCAGCTCCAAAAAACCTGTTAAATCTGTTTGCCTTTTAGGCAAATGCCAGTGTGGTTGTCATCGTGTAGGGCAGTGTTCGCACTTGCAAGGCCCGCGACAAGACGTAACAAGTGAGATCACCCCCATCATCATCATCATCATCGTCGTCGTCGTTCTGCTGCTGCCAAACCCACAATGGTTTCAAACGTGTGGCGGCCCTCACGCTGGTGATGTCTTATCGGCGAGAGTGGCCCCCCTCTGACCATGAGTGGAGAACACTGCTGGAAAGGAACAAGCCCCTCTCCATAGTTGGGGCTCTCAGAAGGATCGGGCAGCAGCGAACATTGATGACTGTGCTGATAAGGTCGAAACCGGTCAATAGTCATCTGTTTGTTTTACTGCTGCCTTTTGGGATGTTCACATTTTCTCAAGTCTTTGAGCTTGAGGTCTAAATGACAACATTGTTACACATTCAGTTCTACTGAGCTGGTGGTCTGGATAAGGTTCACATGTTTTTGACATGCAGCGTACAACTTTAAGTGAACAATTAAGCATAACATTACGAGACAAAAATGTATTGCCCCATTGTATCTCAACTGTTGAAATAAAATACCTGTCCACTCCGTGTGAGTTACGGGGGTTATTTGACCATACTTCACCAAGCTGGTCCGTGCTGGTTGGTGGTGAAGAGGAGGCCCATGACTGCTTCAGATATTATTTTCCGCTGCCGTGAGACATGACGGGGAGTCGAACTCAGGTGGCCAGGTTGTTGCAGTAGTTGCAGTGCACTCCCCACTGCGCCACGATGCCCAGTCCCCTCCATGCAGGGAACATGCACAAGATTTTGTTGGCTGATGTTTTCAAACACATTGCAGATATAACATCGGGTGAAGTACTCGACATCACTATCCTTATGTGTGATATTGAAAACATTATTTAAGGGATGTTGCCATGGCGTGATGGTTCGCAAATGTCGCTTGTATCCCCACAGGTTGACAGTGCCATCACAATCCGTCTCTCAGCGCGCCAGTTGAAACAATATCGAACGTTTCTTAAACCCCTCCCCCACGTCTCTGTCCACCTTGCAGCACAAATGGATGTACCTCAGTAGATCGGCCGTGGCGGGATGAAGTGTGGGTACTGCCTCCTCTTCCAAGACGTCTGGTCGGCGTGGAAGGGTAAACCATTCATCTCTGGAGGGTCTCTCTAGAGCTCCAACTAGTGGAACCTCTTCCGTCAGCAGCAGCGTGAGCAAGACATTTCAAGGCTGCACCTTAATATGCGCAGGGATATTTCAATAACTGAATGAGCAGTTGTGTCGAAACACGTACCTTTACCCACACAAGCGGTAATCATGGCATCGGATGGATTACCCACATTCGATCGGAATTAATGTTACGTACATTTTAGCATTTGTTGCTCTGACCATACCGGGAATAGACAAATGAAAATAAATAAATCACCATCCTTCAACCGGTGAAGTCAAAAGCTTTTATGAAAATCAATACGTTTCAAGAGGATTGCCTACCAGAAGGGTACACACACCCTCCTGAAGTGTGCTGCCGAGAGCGCACGAGACGGACAGACGCGACACGCGCTCGCCACCTTTCGCCGATCGCAACGCGCGTCTCTCCCCTCCCCCGTGCGCGCACGGCCTCATTAATCAATAATAATTAATTATTAATCAAGCGTCACAGTCGCTGGCGGGAGGTCCTTTTGGTGCTGTCCAACGTCACGACCCCCCCCCCCCGGGCGCCGTCCGTGTGAAATTAAAATTTGAATTAGCGCGACAGAGCGGGGGACCGCCCGATAATTGTGACACTGACCGCGGTCACGCTGCCTTTGAATATCGGAAGCGATGGTACAGCCGAGGCGGCGTCATTTGGCACACATCGCGTACTAAATAGCTCAGATGTGGCGCACAACGGAGGCGTGGGACACTGATGCACACACGCGCGCACACACGCGCGCACACACACGCGCACACACACACGCGCGCACACACACGCGCGCACACATACACGCGCACACACACACACGCACACACACGCACGCACACACACGCGCACACACACACGCGCGCGCCGCGTGTCTCCACGCATTTCCGTTCAAAAGCTGCAATCAGCAGCAGCATCTTTTTTTAAAGAGACAATCCCTCGTAGATATATCCTCAAAACCGCATTCCCTGCCACTGTTTAAGCGATAAGGGGACACGCGTGCACGCTTGCCAGTGCTATTGCTGTCAATTAGGGAGGCTTTTTGTGTGTAAATGAACGGTGGTCGTCCCATTCCCGACGGCCAGCCAAGCGACTTGCTTTGAGGCTCCGTTTTCCGCGTTTGACTTCTCTTCTTCTTCTTGATATTTCATCTTTCGCTGCACTCTCAAGGCATTCGTCTTCAAGCAGCATAATTGACGGCCTACCTTTATGGGAGAGTCTCAACGTCGTGTTCCCCTACATCATTATTATCATGGACCTTTAACTTCGGCGCGGCATACTTGTCCAATGATGTGTCTGTAGCTCTCAAGGAACCCGTTGCAGCTGGGAGCGAAGTGCGGTGCGTCTTTGTGCGCGTGTCCATTTCAACTGCGCGTGACGGCCGAGCGCTGTGGCTTAGCGAGTCGCGCAGTGAACCCGGCGGCCCCAGTTCAACCCCCGACCATGGCTCACATAGTGGCGGCTGATGTCAGCACCGAACCTGCGCCCCTCTTCGGCCAACTCAGTCCTAATGAGCACCTGGGGTTTGGTGTGTACACATCAGTAGGGTGGGTTGTGGTGCTCGCTAACGGCACTTGCCCCATCAGTCTAAAGAGGCTGTACGGGAGCGGGGGGGGGGGGCAGCGTAGGGGTCGCCAACCAGCACAACTACAACAACAAGAGCCATTTTCTTGGTTCTTTCGGTAAAGTCACGTGACTTTACCGAAATAACCAAAAGTCACGTGACTTTACCGAAAGAACCAAGAAGATGAATCCTTGCAGTCACGAAAGATTTGAATCGAAATTTAACAAGAGCCATTCTTTACGAATTCTGTCAAAATGCATCGATGTTTCAAGAGCCGCAATGCACGCGGTGCATACGATAGGGTGGCCCTTAATAACACAACGTCAGGAAGATGACCTGGAAGAGTCGCATGAGGTTGCCGACCCCTGCAGGAGCAGTTCGTGCGGTGCCACAACCCTGGCAACTTCGTCTCGACAAGCGCCAGTCGCCTGCCACGGTGACCAGCGGTAGCTGCAACCTGCCCTGGGTGTCCCATAACACTGGTCAACAAATTTTTTTTTTTCTGGCCTGGACTTTTGCAGCTGTTTTAGACTAATTTCAGGGTGCTGATTCCAAATCTGATCTCAGATTTGCTCTATCACATCTCATTTTATGCTATCGGTATACCCTATTTTCATTGATTTTACCCGAAATTAACTCCGTCACTTATGATTGCAAGTTGTTGCGAGTCAGTGACTGCTCTAGTGTTAAAATATGGTGCTGTATTTTTAGGATAGCGTGTTTATAATATCATTTTATGTAGATATTCACAATTATTTAATATTTTGCTTCTGCAGTTTTTATTGAAAATGCAATATTTGATATCTCAAAAACCTGACGTGATAGACAAAAATTGATGCCAGATCTGGAATCAGCACCCCAAATTTACCTTAAAACCGTTGGAATACCCTATGCCAGAAAAGGTGTGTTGACCAGTGTAATCTGAGCTTCGCTGCTATGTATGAGGCGCGTAAACATCTCCACAGGCGACACGAAGGCCACGAGGTTGGCCATGCCACCCGCCCACTGCCGTGTGATTGACAGTGGCCTAATAGCAGCAACTGCTTCTGCACAGCTCTGTGGGGGAGTCGATGGCTTTCATGCGATCGCCACTCGCGCTTTCCTTCCGTCAACTGGGCATCACCCGTGAACGTGCGATGGCATCGTGCTGCCCTATACAGTCCTGCACCGTGCTGGCCTCGACTTACCGACCCTTTGTCAATCCACTGCTGGATGAGGGCCTCCCCACGCCGTGTGCGTTGTGGGGGGTTGTGTTGACCATACTTCACCACGCTGCTTCGAGCATTTTGGTTAAGGTGGAGAGCAAAGGCACTGAATCATTGCAGTACAGTACAACATTGGACATCAGTGCTTTGTGTCCGGGCTCCTGCTGAAATAAACAAAAACCATTAAATAAATAAATGAGGTTGTCAAGTGCAGAGAAATGACGGATGGGCTCAGTCACCAAAATTCCCGAGCTGCTCGTCGCTGACATCCTAATCATCGTCAGCCCTCCGAAGGAGTTCCAGGATAATACCTCTTTACCCTCGTGACACAAATTCAAATGTCACATATGAGATCATCATTCTATGATTGAGGGTGACACTCCCTCAAAGAAATTGGAAATCAGAACTTCTTCCAAGTCAATCCTTGGAACGAGCTGTGGGTTTGACCGACAGCCGTGCCAGGAGTCTAGTTGATTGCCGTACAACATGACGCATGTCCGTTTTGCTGGCGAGTGAGCGACAATAATGCTCCAGGTGACGTCTCCCCCTTTCACGTCGTTCCGCAAACACGTCGCCGCTTTATTATGAACGCCACGACCCGATAAGCGTCGCCTCAAGCCCACGCTCTCGTCGCTGACAGCATCGTCGACTGTCCTCTCTCTCTCTCTCTCGTTAACCGTCGCCTCTCAGCCCTATCTGTATATGGGGGATGTGTGTACACCGTTTCTGTATATGGGGGATGTGTGTACACAGTTTCTGTATATGGGGGATTTGTGTACACAGTTTCTGTATATGGGGGATGTGTGTAAACAGTTTCTGTATATGGGGGATGTGTGTAAACAGTTTCTGTATATGGGGGATGTGTGTACACAGTTTCTGTATATGGGGGATGTGTGTACACCGTTTCTGTATATGGGGGATGTGTGTACACAGTTTCTGTATATGGGGGATGTGTGTACACAGTTTCTGTATATGGGGGATGTGTTTACACAGTTTCTGTATATGGGGGATGTGTGTACACAGTTTCTGTATATTGGGGGATGTGTGTACACAGTTTATGTATATGGGGGATGTGTGTACACACTTTCTGTATATGGGGGATGTGTGCAAACAGTTTCTGTATATGGGGGATGTGTGAACACAGATTCTGTATATGGGGGATGTGTGTACACAGTTTCTGTATTGGGGGATGTGTGTATACAGGTTTTGTATATGGGGGATGTGTGTGTGCGCAGTGTGTGTAGTGTGTGTGTAGTGTGTGTGTAGTGTGTGTAGTGTGTGTGTAGTGTGTGTGTAGTGTGTGTAGTGTGTGTGTAGTGTGTGTAGTGTGTGTAGTGTGTGTGTGTAGTGTGTGCAGTGTGTGTAGTGTGTGTAGTGTGTGTGTGTAGTGTGTGTAGTGTGTGTGTAGTGTGTGTAGTGTGTGTGTAGTGTGTGTGTAGTGTGTGTAGTGTGTGTGTGTAGTGTGTGTAGTGTGTGTGTAGTGTGTTTGTGTAGTGTGTGTGTGTAGTGTGTGTGTAGTGTGTGTAGTGTGTGTGTAGTGTGTGTAGTGTGTGTGTAGTATGTGTGTGTAGTGTGTGTGTAGTGTGTGTGTAGTGTGTGTAGTGTGTTTGTAGTGTGTGTGTAGTGTGTGTAGTGTGTGTGTAGTGTGTGTAGTGTGTGTGTAGTGTGTGTGTAGTGTGTGTGTAGTGTGTGTGTAGTGTGTGTAGTGTGTGTGTAGTGTGTGTGTAGTGTGTGTGTAGTGTGTGTGTAGTGTGTGTAGTGTGTGTGTAGTGTGTGTGTAGTGTGTGTGTAGTGTGTGTAGTGTGTGTGTAGTGTGTGTGTGTGTAGTGTGTGTAGTGTGTGTAGTGTGTGCACTGCGTGCAGACAGCAGGGGCGCGACACGCTCCCGCGCTGTGTTCGTGTTTTTCTCCCGGTTCATATTCAGAAATTACATCCCAAGCAGATTTGACAAAGTGGTGATTGCCTTGGTGGTGGGGGGGGGGACCCAAATTCAACGTGTTGACACCCCATTGACTGCGACAAACGGGTGATAGCGAAATGAATTATTGCGAGAGAGGAAAACAACAACAACAACTGCAACAACCCATAACAAACATAACAAGCATAACAAGCATACGCGCGGCGTTCGTTTACGAGGGAGCGTGGCGTGTCTTCTCCTTATTTCGCGGTGCGCAAACGCGCTTCTGCCCACGTCTAAACGCACCCCCCTCCATCTCCGGCGTTCAATTGAAATTCTCGCCGTCATGCCGCAAAGCCACGAATGCACTTCCCCATTGCGAACGGGCAGAGTGCACAGATAGTATGCGAGAGGTATGCGTAATGGCGCAGTGCTTGTCGCTATGTGTTCGTCTCGCATTTTTCTTTTCTCAACACGAGGCACATTCACGGTGGTTGTTGTGGTTGTTGTGGATGTGTGAATGTGTGAAGGATGCCCTGGTGGCCCCCTTCTTTAAGAAGGGAGACCGCACAGACTGTAACAACTACAGGGGCATCTCACTCCTCAGTGTGCCTGGAAAGGTCCTGGCAAGGATTATTCAACATCGCTGTGCCAGGCACGCTGAGGAGAGGCTTGCGGAGCCCCAATGCGGTTTCAGGAAAGGCCGGTCCTGCACAGATGCCATATTTTCTGTCCGTCTGCTACAGCAGAGGTGTAGGGAATTCCAACAAGACCTACATCTCTGCTTTATTGACCTGGTCAAGGCCGATGATACCATCAGTGGGCCTGGTCTCTGGGTTGTTCTTTGTGCTTTCGAAGTCCCTGACTCTCTGCTCACGATCATTAAGGACCTTCATGATGGTGGGCAGGCCCGGGTAAAACTACGTGGCCGGGAGTCGGAACCATTCCCTGTTCACTTTTGAGTGCGACAGGGATGTCCTCTGGCTCCCACATTAAATAACATCTTTTTCGACCACGTAGTTCGTGAAGGCTTCCAAGGCTGTACCGGAGGAGTTTCCATCTGGTACAGATACAATGGAAGGCTGATCGATGCCCGGGTGCGGTCAAGGGATGGCTCCCTATTGCTCAACTATGTTATCTATGCCGACGACCTGGTAATTGCTGCTCACTCAGAGGAGGAGTTGGAGGCGCTGTTGCTGAACCTGGAGCTTGCTACTAAGAGGTGGGGCCTTACCATCAGCCCTACCAAAACTAAGCACCTGCCTGGGTATTTTGTACCATCGGACACTCCACCCCCACAACTCCCAATTGGTGATAGGGCAGTTGTGGAGAGAGTGGAGCGTTTCCCATACCTGAGCAGTGGGCTCATGACCGGCTCCGGTTTGACAGCAGAGGTCTCACTCCGAATCAGTCGAGCGGCATTATCTTTTCATCAGTTGCGTAACGCTGTGTGGAAGCTACCTGGTCTGTCGCTCCACACGAAGCTTCAGGTCTTCTCGGCCACAGTCATGCCCTCCCTTCTCAACGCTTGCGAAACGTGGACCCCCCTAATGGGGGGCCTACGATCCGTCCTGGGTTTAACCAGGCCGGATTGTGTGAGGAGCTCACAAATCCTTGAAAGATCTGGGCAAAGTCCCAGATCTTAAAAGCTTTCGCGGCAGGCAAGAATGCGTTGGCTGGGTCATGTAGCACGCATGCCCAGCTACCGCATGCCTAAACAGCTTTTGTTCGGCCGGATAGAGGGGGCTAGACAGGCGCGGCACGGGTTGGAGAAGAGATGGAGTGATGTGGTACAGGAGGACGTGGAGCTGAGTGGACTTGCCGATGACTGGTACCAGCGGTGTCAAGATCGGCCTCTGTGGAGGAGGCTCGTGAAGGACGCTGTAATTGGGCAGATGGAGGCAGTCGCCCTCCAGCAACAACGGAGGACGGAGGAGCGACGTTCACAACAACGAGCGGAGCACTGGGTGGCTAATGCACAGAGAGTTGGCACAGTAGGGGGCACAGGTGGTGCATCAGCCAGTAATTTCGGTCATCTCAGTCAGTCGACGCGTGGCACCTGGGTCTGCCCCGCGACCTCCTGCCAGCGGGCGTTCGACACTTCACGTAATAGCCTCAACGTGCACCTAGCCTGGCACAATCGCCGTGGTGACGTCACCGCCACTTAGTGGCGAATGGTGGTTGTTGTTGTTGAGTGTGTGTGTATCATCTGGAGCCGTAGTGCAGTGGTCGGCGCGCTGCGCTACGAACCCGGCGACCCAAGTTCGATTCACGCTCACGGCCAACACCAGGTGCGAATATCTGTCCTGGGCCTCCCCGAGGTTGATTTGTGAGTGCCTGGTGCGATGTGTGAACATTGCCACTAGGAAGACAAAGGCGGCCGGGCGTGGTGCCGGCCATCTCACCCACTCGTGTGCCGTGCCAATCGTCATCGGTGCTCGATAACAGCACTTGCCCCAACAGTCTGTGAAGGCTATATGGAGGATCTTTGTCTTTGTATATCGCCGTCCGATGTGGTCCTCTCTCCAAGCGAGGAAGTTAACTTCTCACCGCCGCGGCCTCACGCTTCTGACCACACCGCAACCCCCCGGAATGTCATCACTTGACGGCACTTATCCCGACGCTGCGTGTGCGGGTGAATGAAGGGAGCGCTTTTTGTATCCACGTTTGCGTGCGCACAGCATGGAGTGATGACAGGAGGCTGGTTCAAGGTTGCATTGCACTTTGAAGTTCTCTTAAGATGTCATGACCAAAGTGAAGTGAATGAAACTTTAACTTTGAGATTGCCCGATCACCCTGAGCGCGAGTAGTCCTCAAAATATGTCTTGGAACCTGGGTCAAGAAAATCTGAAATTGCCACTCTATTTGCAGAGCGTTATAAGACGCAGGCAAAAGACAGCAAATTAAGTTACGTCAGCAATTTGAACAAACGGATGCCACTGGAAGCATTCGATGCAAAGTTCTTGAGTAAATATCGTGGACGGAGTTATCGCAATCGGAATCTGTGCGTAGATTGGAGGAATCATGTGAGCTGTGAAGCTCCTTTCCGCAGACGTTCGACGAGTTACAGCGACAAACGGGAAGACGGCCACGGTCGCTGGCATCTTTAGGAAGGACACGTCACGCAGAGATATACATACACACACACACACAGACACACATATGTGTGTGTGTGTATGCAATCACTCCAGACCTTTTGAAATATTTTTAAAAACACAGCTGCACACAATTTGCACAACATGTGCAAGATGTTACAGCTGGGGAACTTCTCCGTGATCCGGCGGTGTGTGTCGATGAGAAATGTGATGATGATGTGATGTGATGATGTGATGATGATGTGATGATGTCATCATATGATGATGTGATGATGTGATGGATGTGATGATGTGATAATGATGTGATGATGTCATCATGTGATGATGTGATGATGATGTGATGATGTTATCATGTGATGATGTCATCATGTGATGATGTGATGATGATGTGATGATGTCATCATGTGTTTGATTGCGGTGTAATGTTGCCGCTGTCCTTGGTGCTTGCTACGTCATTGCTTCTGACGGAGACGTACACGCATTCCGCTCTGTACGCGGCAGGCTTCTTGTGAACGTCTTGTATGTGTCATGATGTATTTGCGTCACGTGGCACCAACCCCATGCACTTGAAATGTTCCATCTCAAGGGAGTATCCATCCAGGTGATTTTTTTTGTAAAAATCATCAACAATAACAACAACAGCCAATTGATGGAGACAGGGCGTTTAAGTTTGAGTTGTGGTCATTTAATTCGGGATGCATGTCCCTGCAATCGGTGGCTTGAATTTGCGAGGAGCAGAACGTAACTGGCGTAGGACATCCAGTGCACATATATTAAGTGATACGTTATTCCATGACTAAAACAGTGCTCAGCAAACAACATTTAACTGTGTGTAATGCGAGCAAGGACAGGGTCACGTGAGTGTGGGCAGAGTCAGGGTCACGTGCAGAGGAGGAGGAGTCAGGGTCACGTGAGGGGGAGGATATAAGGGGAGAACCGAAAGGGGATCGGGAGTGGAGACAGAATAGAGAAGGGAGAGGCCACGCGGAGTGCTGGCGAGGAGTGGCGCGATTGCCACGAGGCTGGAGTCACGGCACCGTCGGCCAGCGGTGTTCGTGGAGCAGCAGGGTGTCTGCAGAGTGTGCGGGAGCGGAGGACTCAGACGACGTGCGGAGGCACGAGGCGGAGAAGGTGCGGGTCGGAGCGGAGACATCGCGGGGTGCGAGCAAGAACCCAATAAAGGACACGGAGAACAACATCGTCTAAGAGTCCTTTATTACATGTGCACACAACATGTGTGTGATCCGTGTGTGTAATAAAGTCGAATAGGACGCTTACACCGGATATACACTTTTTTGTTGATGCGTAATCCCCTTACAACTGTGTTTCGTTGCTAATCAATGTTCGCTGCAGTCTGACTTATCTGCAGTCGCAGTTGCGATTACCATTTGGATTCGAGTCTCTCTCACCAATGTGCACGTGGCCTGTGCTCGGGGTGCAATGATATCGATTTATTTTTTCTTTTTACGGCCCGATAACTCTGACAAAGTGGGCCCCGCCACCGGGTTTGTCACACTACCCCAGAAGGCGTGAACCTCAATGAATGGCACACTGTCCTGCGACTCGGAATAAAGGATACGCGTTTGCGTATAATTCACTCAGCCATTCTAGATTTGAAGCTTTCGTGACTGCAAGGATTCATACTCTTAGGTTTTTTCGGTAAAGTCACGTGGGTAAAAAATTTAAATTAATAAAAGTAAAATAAAATAAAAAAATAAAATAAAAATCACGACGTTTCGGAGGCAACACAAGCGTATTAATTTTAATTTCACTCAGCCACTCATCAAGGTTGAGCCCGGATCGCGCTTAGATGGGCGACCGCCATGCAATACACGGATTCTCATCGGCTGCTGGGGTCGTGTGTTATCATCACAGGACAGGGCAGCTAAATCAAAGTTATCAGTACTCTGCTCCAACGGCTATGCTCACTGCATTCACCAACTCTCGCCGACCACGCACTTTCAGATGCGCTTCTGTGGCCGTCTGGAACGCTCTTCCGATATTAGAAAGCAATTGGAGATATGCACTTTTGAATCTGAATGGAAAACGAATGTCTCTTTCAAGACGTCTTCCCAGCGTGGAAGACCGCCTGGAACTCCCTCCAGTGGTAGCCCCTTCCACCAGCAGTGGCGTGAGCAAGCACTTGCAGGGCTGCGCCTTTATCTCCTCTCTGAACGTGTACAGTTTTTTTTGTTTTTTTTTACGTCTATAAATCCATCTTTCCTTCCATCCCATGGCAGTGTGGATGCAGCGAGTATAATTTATTCGTCCGCGCAATTGTGAATAGCTGAAACTGGTGCATTTTATTCTGAAGATTCACCAGCAGTAACGCACTCTCAGCAACCAAGAGAAAGCTCACGATCTGTGTATAAAATACGTAACGCATTCATTGTAAATGCAATCTGCGCAGTCAGTGTGTCAGAACACCAAGTCGCATGTTTTTTGTAATGTAACACTTTAACTATCATTTTGGGTGATTACCAGATGGAGTTCTGGACTTCATTGCATCTGCCAGTGTTGATAAAACAATTAAAATAAAATATGCATGTATATACTTCTCGTGGCTATATGACACGCTGCAAAATCAGATTTCCCCACTTCATTTAAATCCAAAGGGGGGGAGGGGGGGGGGTTGGAATCTACGCGCTTTATTTATGTATTACTCTCCTCCCCGCTAAGCGTCGTATATCACGCGCCTATCGCCAGCACTCGCCTCCTTTTAAGCCGGAGAGCTTTGGGACGGGGGCGGCGGTTGTCATTGGCAGAGCGCGCTGGGTGCCACGTCCCCGGCTGTCGCCGTGAAGAGGGCAGATTGCAGCCGCGCGTCTCATCCTGGCTAGAGCGCGGGTCACTGACCCCCCTCTTCATCACCGCTGACCCCGGCCACGTGGGCGGACACTCCTGTCGAGAGCCATTGAGGACGACCTCTTGTCACGGGGGGTCATTCCCACTCGAGGCGACCATCGCAGAGTCCCCTCGAGAGCGCCGAGTCTCAATACCCGTTTCAAGGAAGATCTTGCTCAGGACGTTGTGACCGATGTTGGTGATGTTAGTGATTTTGGTGGGGTTGTTGTTTTGTGTTTTTGGGGATGTTACGGGGAAACCCGTTGCGTGCCTGAAGTAACCAAAACGGCTGCGTAAAAAAACAAAACGAATTACACTCGAAGCAGGGCTCATCTCATCCGCAACTGTCTGGGTTTTCGGCACAGACAATATCGACATGCACGGCGCACCACATCCAGTATAGCTCTCGTTATTACTGTGACCACAGATGTCACGTGCCGACAGCTTTAAACGATTCCAGCCGTTTACCAGAAATCCAGACAGATATTCAGTGATACATTCTTGCCTGTTTAAAACAGTGAGGGCAGTCCACAGTCCAACAACATTTACATGTTCACACAACATCTGCACAAGTAATATGTGTGTAATACAGTCTTACCCCGCCGTAAAATATTTGCTCGTGTATAATTCTCGAACAAAAAATATTTTCACCGCTGTCATTGTTCGTTTAAATATTACGAATCTGTAGTGGCAATTGAGATTACCATTTTGATCCGAGACGCTCTTTGCCCAGGACACACAACTGCATTGCTCAGATTCCCAGCTGATTTCAAATAAAGGAAGCAAGGCTGATGAATTGAAGTGGACGTAAAGATCGGGAAATATTCCCTTCACGGCTGAGCCAATCGGAAGAACGCTTTTCAAATACCACGACTGCGTGTGCCCGTAATACCACTCAGCATGAATTAATTTGAGGAGGGGGGCGATCAATATTATTCTACAGTGCACTGAAACATGTGGACACCCGTGCATTGGGAACTGCTATGAATTGTCTGGCAGCAAAAAAAAACAAAACAAATTTGGACAGAGAGAGCGATAACGGAAACAATCCGAGAATCGTGTACACATTAATTACTACGACGTTTACTTTTCCGACTTGGTCAATAAGCCAATTGGTTTAAGTAGCCAGCGATTGCCCAAGATAGTATCTTTAATGCACATCGACGGCGGCTCTTGAATGCCTTCAAAATGGCACTTTGGCCACAGCTTAAAGTGCTCAGAGTTAATAACTCTATAACTGTTTACAGTGAGCGTAGAATCCCTCTTAATGTTATATAACACCCCCATATACATACTCACACAATGACAAATATCCCCCCGATAGCCTCGAACGGACTGTCGGGGTCAAATGCTGTTAGCGAGCACCTATGGAGGTCGATACGTCACACGAAGGGGATGTTTTGTCCAGCAGCGCGCCTGGCCGCCTTTGTCTCCCCAGTGCTTATGTTTACACATCGCACCAACCACCCGTTTAAGGCTGGGTAGACCTAGGGGGAAATGCAGGAGCGGTTCAGAGATTTGTCACTGATATGAGCTCTGAGCGGGACTCGAGCTCAGGTCGCCGGGTTCTTAGTTGCAAAAACGTCGGACATCTTCTTGGTTCTTTCGGTAAAGTCACGTAGAAGGGAAGTAATAAAATAATAAAAATAAAACATACTAAAATTATGCCGAACATGCGGAGCACGATGTGATACAAACAGAAAGAACGACATCGGAGAGCTACGTAGGAGCAATTGCTGTTATTAAACGTCGATGAAGACTGGAACAGCACGCATCGTGGGCGCCGTGGTCAACCTCATGCCCAGCTGCTTTTGTTTTCCCCAGTACTCATTTTCACACCCCGCATCAATCACAGCTGAGCTGACATACAGGAAACACACAGGCCAGGTTCACGTAATAAAGGCAACTGATGCGCGTGGCTGGGAATCGAACCCAGGTCGTCCAGGCTTGTGGCACACCGCGTGAATCAATATGCAGCACACGAGGAAAGGATCTCCTGTGTGGCCACACAGAGAGTTGGGAGAGTGGCGTTGGGGAGAGCCTGTGAATGGTTCTTCGGCACTCGCGGGGGACGACGTGACAAGAGCCACACCAAACGACCGCCTTCGTCTGCTCAACGATAACATTTACACACCGCACCGGGAACTCATTTAATTGCTGATTCAACCGAGGGGAGACCCCAGGACCAGTTCAGTTATTCATCACTGGATGCTCGTTTTGACCAGGAATTGAGGTCGGGGTTTTGCCAGGTTGCACGCATCTGTGAAAACAAAGCTTCATAGCCAATCGGATTTCTCTACAGAGAAATAAAGATTCTGATTCTGGGTTGACGTATTGTTCGGTGAGTGGTGGCGCAGTGGTTGTTGAGCACTGCGCTATATGGACCTGTAGAGCGTCACACATGCGTGTGCTCACACGAAATGTGCACTCACACAATCTACATCGGATGCCGACGTTCGTCTCTTATCACTTCAGCCGAGTGCATTCGCAAATTGTTTGAAAGCCGAAAGTGTCAAGGAACGCACACGTGAGCTCGCCCGCTGTGTCACTACAGATGTAACCATGAATTTCACTTTGTGAGAAATCAGCAGCGGGTGTCCATGTGGGCAGCCTTGTCCCCGACACATGAATGTGGAGATTTCACAATTGGCTTCGGACCGCCACTGAAGATGATGAGCACCACATCCAACGAGCGTTTACATTTTGACTTTTTGTCGGCATGTGATTTGAGGGAGGTGGCGGGCTGCTGGCCCACTCCGCCAAGAGGGAAGCATGTGGACGGCTTCCGGGGTGGGTGGGCACAGGGGGGCGATGCCACGCACGTGAAGTTGGGGCAAACAGCAATCCGCATCTGCCTCGTGGAGGTGATGCAGTGGAGGGGGCTATGGGGCCCTTTTGTTGCCAGTATCAAAATGATGAAAAAAAACAAATCAGAATCGGCTTGAGCCTTTCTGGCAATAAAACAAGGGCTGTTAAGATGTTCAAACACCAAATACTGTCGATATCTATTTCAAGGCATCAAGTCTGCATTCATTAACCACACGTGCGGCGTAGCAGGCAAACAGACAAAGCCATTCAGAAGGCTGTCGCTGGTGTCGCTCAATCAGTTTCAAAGACAACGCACACATTATCAGAGCAGGGAGGGGATAGGCCACGAGGCAGCTGAGTTTCAATATGTGAATGAGCCAGGTCCGAGTCGCTGCCACACATTTCTGTTCCCACAATTCCCTCCGCGACAGTAGCACCTCGCCACTGCCACTTGTTTGTTTTTTGTTGTTCAAAAACTTGTTTTAATAAACCGTGGACATTATTTTAACAGTAATAAATAAATATAACACTCTACATTGCGTCGGCTTTGGCGGATGCGGTGCGTGTCTCTCCGATGTGTGTTCGTGTATTTTTTGGCACATCGTCCGACGTTTCGCTCCACGTCAGGCAGCCTCTGGAATGTGGAGCAGAAACGTTTGGACGTTGCGACGAACGACCGTGCACGACCGGCCCAACCAACGCACGGGAGAGCTGACAGTACACACACGTTACCATACGTACGGTATGAAAGAAGTTCAACATACATACAAATGACACTCCCCTCCAACGATGGGGATTTCAGTTAAGATAAAGGCACAGCCCTGCACTTGATGGCTCACGCCGCTGCTGAAAGAAGGGCCTCTGCAGGGAAATTTGGCCTACTCTTTCACACTGGGCAGACGTCTGGGAAGAGATGGGAGTACCCACACTTCATCCCATCACACGCTCTGCTGTACCCATGTGTTTATACTGCTGGGCACACAGAGGCGGGGAAGGGGGAGATTCAGGATTCAAGAAACTCGCTCATTGAAATCAAATCTGACGACCTCTGCTGCCTTGGATTTCCAGCATGCGAATCAGCGCACCACGTGGGTTAAAGCCTCTTGCCTTGTCCCCCGTCTCCCACTCGGAACATGCCACATGAGTCCGCGGCGCCTCCGCCCCGCCTGCACGTGACACCGCCGACATTATTAGCGGCGTGCTCATCGGCATTGCGCCTCGTGTGTCCTCGGGGGCTTTTAAAGCAGCGGACACGCGCACCTGAGATGGAGAGTGCGCGGCGCCGGCTCCCGGATGGCGCAGAGGGCGCGCTCGCCGGGGCGCTGGGGTGGGGGGGTGAGGGGGCAGTGGCTGCGACCCCCCCCCTGGGTCCTGTCCAGAGCCACGTCTCTGCCGGCCACGCCGTCCACTTCTCGCGCTGCTCTCGAATTGGCCGCGCGCCGGGCGCTTTTTGCGTCCTCGAGTGGGGGGGGGGGGGGGCACTCCGCGGCATCTCAATGCGTGTTTAAGAAACAATCTATCAATGAATAATTAATTCGCGACGGATGTTTCTCTTTTTGCGTGTGATTATGCGCGCGCGTGAATCACGTGCGCGCGCGCCGCCGTGGCCTCCTGGCTCGCGCACGGACGGGGTTTGTTTAAGGCCACGCGGTCCTCTGGGCCCGAGACCCGTCGCCTTTCGCGACAACAGTGCAGAGGCGCAGCCCTGCAATTGCTTGCGCGTGCCACTGGTGGTGGAAGGCCCCCACACCCTCCCCCCCATTGGAGCCTCTCTCCGCAGGGTAGTGTTTGGTCTCCTCTTCCACCTTGTATGGCCTGCGGTTTGGACAGAGTCAGCGAGATTGAAGAAACTCGCCCCCCCCCCCATTGCTTCCACTGCCGCGCTGGAAGATCGAATCGACACGGTCACGAGTGGATTGCGATTGCAGAGTGACGACACCATCCCCGCGTGCCATTATCCCGAGACACCCGATAATGATACCCTATGTCACAATAGTCTAATGATCAAATTATATTTATTGGAGAAGGCTGATTTTTATAAATCGCCCTCATTAGCACTAATGGTGTTCAGTAGACAGATTGAAGAGAAATGTAATTGTGTTTCTGAGGAGGTGCTGATTTGTCAGTTTTGTGGGTCGCATTACATTAACAAAGTGGTGGTTGTCAAATTTTTACTTGAAACTTTCGTGACTGCAGGAATTCATATTCTTTGGTTCTTTCTGTATAAAATGAAAACAAAAACTCACGACGTTTCGCTCGCAACACAAGCGGGCGTCATCATCTCTCTGCCTGATGACCACCGCTTGTGTCGCGATGGAAACGTCGTGAGTTTTAGTTTTTTTATTTTCATTTTCTTTTCTATATACGTGACTTTACCGAAAGAACCAAAGCGTATGGCGGTTGTCATCATGCAATCGCAGTGACCCTTGCGACCACGCTGCTACGAAACCCGCCTGGCTGACAGTCCTGGTCTAGACATTTTGGTTAAAATTCAATGTTTATTCCACACGCTCCCGCACATCATTACATTGCAACACCCTGACATTCTGGACGGCATTACTCGGGGCATCGCCGGTGTCAGGCACACCAGACTCATCAGAGCAGGCGCGGGGAGGTTGGTCGAGAGATTTAATAATGTTTTTGCTGGAGACGCGGCCTACACGACAAATCACTTTGCTGAGGAAGCAACGGATCGATACAGCGGCGGCTTGGGCGAGGCCTTCATCCAGCAGCGGAAGGACCACGGCTGATGAGGACGACGCGGAGGCATGAATGGCCTCGATGGATGTGTCTCCTCGAAGAGGGAATAAACTGCGGCGGGGCTCGTGATGACCAGTGGCGACTGCGGGCATCAGGAGCATTCGAGAGTCGCGTTTAAACGGCGCCACTCGCAACGTTTGTTTCAAACTCTTGCGTGGATCCATGGGTGGGTGGGTGGGGGGGTGGAAACCAAAACTTGTCCGTCTGGAGGTGTCGCATTGCGTGCGAGACGCAGCAGCGTGCCACGTCAGCCACCGTCGCCCCCCTTTTGATGGTTTACGAATGAGTTTTTTTTTCGCACTGCTATTGTGGTTTAAAAAAAACAACAATAACCCAAAGATCCGACTGAGGATGTCATTTTCCACCAAAAGAATGGTTGATGAACCGTCTGTGTGTGTGTGTGCAGTTTTCCATTTGAAATACATAATGCAACACGTGTACTTATTTCATGCAACATTATGCTGTGTGTGGTCGATTATTCTGCGTAAGGCAGAAAAAGGAAAACATTCCGGGCGACAATAAAAACTAAGAAACGCATCTTGGCCACGTGTGCGCCACTCTGTGTAAACTTTTAAACACTAATTTATCGAGTCAAACATCGCAATCGATCGCAATGTGTAACATAACCAAAGCGCAAATGCGTACTTACTATTCATTTTGTTTGCTACGAATCGTACATTTTCTGCGTACCAGCATTATTTATGAATAGAGAATACATATTTATAAATAGAGAATATATATTTATAAATGAGAATTTCTATATAAAAAGACCTCCCCGGATTTCTGAAAGCGGCTTGCTCTGTGCGACGCGATGTTGTTGCAAGAGCGCGTTGTGACGTTGTCATGCTTGGCTTATTGTTACAAAAGACAACCCAATTATATTCGCGCACACTCTTAAAAGTCACAAGTTGTTGTTCATTGTGCGTCTTAAAACTTTGCTCCGAGCGGGCCAATATTGTGTTTGCTCTGAGCGACATCCCAGCCGCTATCGACGCGAGTTTAACTCTGAGCCTGGGTCGACGTCGCCTCTCCACGCTCACCACCGTCAACCTTTCTCGGCAGATAAAGCCGAGCACCGCCCGGGGTGCTGGGAGTGAGTGCGGTGCCTCCCCGGGAAATTGGTTGCCGTGAGAAGAGCCGATGACTGTGGATGTACACACATTGCTTGCGTGATCATTGAACACTTAGACTCCTCGTATTCACTTCATCATCATCATCACCATCAAGCAGCAGCAGCAGCAGCCAGCAGTCATGCCAGCTGCGTCGAGTCGTGTGTCGTGAGATCACAAGCATCGATGCTCGTTTCCCCATTGTTACCACCCATTTACTTGACGATTGTATCACGATGATCATCAGCATCGTTTTGATGAGAATCTATGGTCACTCCACTGCTGGATGAAGACCTCCCCAAGCTGCCGTCGCAGTCTTCCAAGCGAGCAGCTTTCATCGCTCCATCTCCGTGATGGACGCACTGTCTGTCGGCTGCGTTCCCTCTGCTGTACCTGCCACTCGTTGTAGTTACGCAGTCATCGTTAAATCAGTTCATTGCAACTCTGACATCATCATCACGTTCGAGCTTATACTATTTTCTTGTGTGGGTCCCCGTGACGGATCGTTAAAATATACAAATGAAGGCAGCGTGGAAGGGTCGGCTAAAATACCCCCTAGACTAGAGGGTGTCTCTTGGTCTGTCTAACTGGTAGAAACCCTTTCCCACCGGCAGTTTCATGAGCAAGTAATTGCAGAGAAGCACCCTTCGCTTTTCACTATTTATTCACCTCTTCGAGGACGGGTCACACTTGAAAAAGAGACCTTCATGGACTAATTGCTGGCGAGTTTGTTTTCTTATTTTCACACGATCGTGAAAGTCCAGCATGGGCAAAATGTGAGCGTTTGTGGACGTTTCATGGTGTTGTATGGAATTGGCCTCGGGCACCACGGTGGCTAGGAGATGTTAACTACCTCGCCTGGTAGACTGTAGGTTCGATCTCAACCCTGACGATGCCTGTTGTGTATTTGGAGTTTGCGTGTCTCTCTCTCATCGTCAGTGGCTAGGAGATGTTAACTTTCTTGCCTGGTATACAAGAGGTCATAGGTTCGATCCGCATTCTGTCGCCTGCATTTTTGGAGTTTTTCTCTGAGTCCTCCGGTTTTCTCTCCACATTTCGAAACATGCGCTTAGATTTCTATAGATTCCCACACGAAAATCAAATTCATTGAGCTATCGTTTGTGACCAGGTCGCTTCTGAAAAAGAGCTGCAGTATTTAGCTCAGTGGGCCTTACCTGGTAAAATAAAAATTATAGTTTTTTTGTGAGCTGATAATCTACATTTGGGAAAAGCCGTTAAATCACAAGTGGCTCCGTGATCTCGCACCTCCATACGTTCAGTAGCTGCTGCGCCACTACGCTCCAATAAGAAGTGTCAGGTCGGTGGACTTGAACCTCCTCTGCATCCCCGTGGGTGATCTCTGGCCCATCACTTCCGTGGCACTTGGGACTGTGGAACTCTCTACCAAAGGATGTCAGAGTTTGATTGGGATTTTCACGTCCCCGGCCAAAAAACATTGATATTTCATCAGGCGTTTTCTACTTTACCTCAGCCACTTATTACCCAACTTCACCACATTGTCACTGATGTAAAGCGCCTTGAGATATCATGAAAGATGATATATAACATGTCATTAATATAAAGGATCTCAGCTGTGCTGACAACCATTACGAACCACTGGGCCACACAGCTTCTTAATTCGAAGTTTCAAACTTGAGTTCAGTAAACTGACAACCTGCTTAGAACAAGACCATTATTCATATTTACACCCACGCAATGTAAAAAAAATGTTAGTAATTTTCAAGTTGTTTGGCTATGCCAATACTGGCACGGATTTTAATCACCACTTTACAACGGGTGGCAGACTGACCTTCCTCCAACGTTAGCAGGTGCTTGTGTGTGTGTGCGTGTGTGCGTGTGTGCGCGTGCGTGTGTGTGTGCGTGAGTGTGTGCGTGTGTGGTGTAGCGGTTAGCGTGCTGCACTACGAACCTGACAACCCAGGTTCGATTCCCGCTCACGGCCAACATCAGTGACGATTCTCTGAACCGGTCCTGGGCCTCCCCTAGGTCGACTCAGCCTCAAATGAGTACCTGGTACGATGTGTAAACATCGCCACTAAAGAAACAAAGGCGGCCGGGCGTGGTGCTGGACACCCTCCCCCTCGTGTGCCGTTCCGGCCTTCATAGGTGCTCGCTAACAGCACTTGCCCCTATACTCTGCTAAGGCTATACGGGGGATCTTTGTCTTTGTGACTTCACCAGTGGCGACATTGTTACCGTGTCGCTTCGCTGGGATTTGAGCCAGACACCCAAGCCGCCCAGCTGTGCCACGTGCCAATTAGAAAAAAAGAAAACAAACAAAAAAAGATGCCCCCGTCTCCCTTCTGCCCTCACGCCCGAAGCCAGCGCCGTGTGGTGTTGTGTGAGAGCGAGCGAGTCAGCTTATGTAACGCTCAGGCAGGATAATGAGGAGCCACAACGCGAGCGGGCATAATGTCACTTTTACCAGCACACCGCAATTACGTTAGCCAGAAATGGCAGGCCGGATTAGTTCTATTCAAATGTAAAACTTCATTAAGTTTCACAATCTTTTCCCCTTCCAACCATTCCACCATCACCCCCCGTGCACTGAGTGTGTTGTTTCCTATCTCTCTCTCTCTCTTTGTGGCAGACGTGTACAAAAACAACACCGCGAAAGGCTTCACACAGTCATCCCCTCTCGAATGAAGCCCCCTGAGTGAGACCACTCTCGAGTGCCCGCACACTCACGGCTAGAGAATGACGTCCGCTGGATGTTTCGCAACGCGAATGATGCCACGGCTTGGTCGCCTTTGTCGCCGATTGATACGAAATTAAATGGAATAAGATCAGACCCCCCCCCTCCTCCTCCTCGCCTCTCCCCACCACCTTCACTACCCCAAAGTGTGCGCGCTAAGAACAGGATGAATAGCCACGGAAGTGTAATTCACAATGAGGTCTTAATTGCCTCTTTGTCTGCGTGGATGAAATGTATATATGCAAAGTTTTAAAATACATATCACCCTTGTTAAAAATAATAATAATTATACACCTTCGCATTACCATCCATTACATTATTCATGAGCTATTTAATTTTGAAATAATCACAGTAATAAATAAATTATGTCATATCCCAGGGTGTTGCCTCCTGACTCAAACCCCAACTGAACACATCATCAATTTGAAATAAATATAATTTCACATTTGCATCTAGCTGAGTATCAATACCCCATTTGTATCACGTCGTGTACTCCTATTCCCCCCTATATCTTGGTATTTTGAACGTAGATATTTTTTGGGGGGTGTTTGTTTAAAGTATTATTGAAACATTTATGCAATGAAAGGCAACACGAGGCCGTAGCTCGGCACACATTTGTACCACAAATGTAGAAAAACAACCCCACCCCCCCTCCAGAAATGTTATGACAACGCAGCAGGCAATAATGTTCCATTCAGTTGGCTCCCGCACAGTTCCAGTCAACCCTTAATAACGTTGGTGTAAAAAGTGCACAATTAGTGGAGGTAAAATTCAGACTGACTGACACATTTTTTCCCAGAAAAAAAGATCAATACCTGATGATAATGGGTAACGAAATACAAAACAGACCTTCAATTGAACCTTGAAATAATAGACATTGCAGTTTGGTAGAAGTGGTGGTTGATTCAGAGATCAGAGGTCAGAGCTGCCTGGATTCGAATCCAGGATCCCATGAGATCCGAAGCTTTGGAACCAGGCAGCTGCTTGTGATTACACCGGCATCTGAAATGTAGGGAATTGATGGTTTCAGCCGAGTCACCAATGAGCTGTACAATATAAAACCGAAACATATATTTGGTTCTGCACTAAACTTAACAAAATGTCATCTTTTCGAATTAAAGTCTTGGTTCAACTGTCACGTGGTGAACATTACTCTCGTATATCGAGCACGTGGTAAAGAGGTGCCCTCTCATGTGTGTGAACCGGAGGTAACTTGAAGGTGATCTCAAAGATAGCTCTGTGATCTCTGCTTCCGTAGACTGTCCTCTAACATCAGATGAACACGTGGGCTTTCACGACCAATATCATCTGGCTGTGGCCTGATGAAGCTGGTTGTAATTATTGGCGAAACGTCGTACTCGGATTGTAAATGTTGTGGCTTGGCTCTCCAAAACACCGGTTAGTGCTGTACTAGTGACGAATTGGCACGTTCTGTTTACGTGACAACCCTTACTAGTTGGCTCTGTCGGGTGGTGGCGGGTTTTCACGACACATTTATATATTTACACAATCTAACCCCCAAAAAACCTCTATTGTGTCCTTTAACATGACGGGCTTTGCGAGAGATCCGATTGGATTCTTCGTCTGGTGACATCACAATGACACCATGAATCGGGATACAATTTGGGGAGAATCAAATAAATATTTTTTTAAGGGAACAAAAAAAAACATGGTTTATTGCTGCAGAAATTAAATGTATTATATTTGGTTTGCCAGATATCGTCGGTTGATATGAAACAAAGGTGCGATTCATACCTGGAGTTCGGCACAATGTTGGGCATGAATGATTATCTGACTGCACTCTCCTCGGTTGAGTATATTAAATTGGACGAGCCAGAAAAATAAAAAAAATTCTTCACTTAAATATATGACCATTGGACCATTGCGAGCTCCGCCTGAGAAAATGTCACAGCTACCGGTAGTAAAACGCCCGGTCTGTGAGCAAAAGGTCACTGTAAAGAAGTGAGAAAAAAATGACAAGAAACAGCTGCAGTTATAATTTTTTACTTCAAAGTATTTTTTTTTGCATTGAACGAACAAAAACATAACCATGCAGGTGATTTAATTTTCATCACGATGAAACGAAAATGAGCGAGAGCGATTTAAAATCGTTTTTGGAATTGAAAATAGATTTGGTGAACATTCTGAAATGTATTTCGTTGTGTAAGAGAGCGTATTTGTATACCTCTGAGATAGGACCCAATTTAGTAAACAGTTTTGAACTTTGAATTTAAAACACTTTTTTTACGCAAGTTGTTTGAGTAAACATACTCTTAGTTATCATGGGATCTTCTTTGCCAGTACCAAAATATGAAAAAGGTTTTTCCCCTGTTTTTCTGGAAACAAAACTGAAACCTTTTACAAGGAATCATGTGTGCATTAACCACAATACTTGTGGTCAGAATGCAAACAAAAAACATACTCGGATAATATACAAAAGGTGTACTCCTTTTGGCGTCCTCTGGTCTAACGCCGTTTGAGACGAGGCTCAAAAGAAAGCTGTCTCTGGTGTGGACCAATCAGTTTCAAGGACAATGCATATATTATCAGAGTATATTTTTTGTTTGAATTCTGACCACAAGCATTGCGGTTAATGCAGACATGATTCCTTGTAAAAGGTTTCTGTTTGGTGTTTCAACATCTTAACACAGCTGTTTTGTTGCCAGAAAAATGGGAAAACCTATTATCATACTTCATTGGAACCTCATTTGCCAGTAAAAATATGATAATTGTTTTTTTACCCTTCTATCTGGCAACAATTATCATATTTTTACTGGCAAATGAGGTTCCAATGGTGTAAATGCTTTCCCCGAGCTCTCATACTCTGATGGTGCATTGTCTTTGAGTTGTGCGCCTTTTGGCGTCATCTGGTCCAACCCATATGAGACTAGGCTCTAAGGAAAGCTGTCTCGGGTGTGGATCAATCAACTTCAAGGACAGTGCACATTATCAGAGTTATGTTTTTTGTTTGCATTATGACTGCAGGTATTGTGCTCTATGTAAACATGACTCCTTGTAAAAAAAAGGTGTCAGTTTTGTTGCCAGATAGAAGGGTAAAAAAACAATTATCATATTATCATACTCTTAATTAATTCACATTTGCCGTTTAATAAGTGGAAAATTATGTTTCGATTAAAAAACCCCGCAAATTGAGTTTCAATCGGAGCACTTCATACAAACCTGAAAATTTTAAATTGTTTCAAATAAAACTCGAAAGCAATTATAAACACTTCAATGTATTTTTGATATGTATATAATGTTTTCATGAAACAATACATGATCATTCTACCAGGTGACTGAGAGACAGAGCGAGTCTCTCGCAATAGAAAAGGTTCCGAGTTCAAATCCTGGCTGTGAGTTAACTCAGCCAATTACCCCGATGGGGGCCGATACAATAAGTACCATTTTGTATGGATGTCAGTAGTATTATTTTTTTATCTGGATATGCTCACCCCTGCCATGATAATGTGGAATTTCCTCCACTGGCTTCAGGCTGGAAACAGGAGATAAGCCCGCCCACTTTAATATGGGCAGGAAAACACTTTTTTTTTTACAACGTATTGTTGCAATTAAGCATCTGAAGGATAATAGCTTTGGCACTGTGTGACTAATTTCTAGTGTACTACGCAGCTTCATTCACTTGCCTAATTTGTTCCCAGCCGGTGGACGCATTGCGTGCACGTCCTCCGACAAATCCTGGATGACTCACGGCCACCGTTGGTGCAGCTTCTCCTGCCTGGGTGTGACGACAATACTAATGAGTTTATTTCAGAGATAATTTGCGTCGTGCGCACAGCGAGCGCGTGGCAAACAAAAACTACACCAAATCGCATTAGCGGCCAAATAAACCGGCAAATTAACGTAAATGTGAAACAATTCCGCAAAAAAAAAAAATCTGACGACGCCCACGCACTCGAATTTTTGGACGCATTTGTTTTCAACGACGAGCAGCCCTCGCTTGCAAATGCAAACGAACAAAACGGAACGGCGACGGACAAATAAACAACGGGCATATTCTTTACAAAAATAGCATCCGGCCGTCGTGTTAACGTGACGTGCAGGCAAACGGGTTATCTCGTGGGTATTTGAACCGCAATAAAGTGACATTTCCAAAAGGATAAGTGTTCATTTAAAGCTGTTGAACCAAACCTACAATCTCCCGCTGTCATGCATTAATGTAGGCCCGAAGGTGGTCTTATATCTGCTCCGTTACTTAGCAATGGGAGATGGGCATCCTTAAACACAGGCTGCACAAACAGGCCCATCGACGGGCACCTTACATTTGTCACTGTCCACAGTGAGTGAGGGAATAAAAGCGCTTTGTTATTTATGGGACTATTCAAAGGTGCTTCAATTCGAAAGGGTCGTGCAGATAGCAGTTCTAAAGTGTAGGCTGCGGTTCCATGCCATTGCTGCTCATATATGCGGATCTATTGAATGGAAAATGCGATGGGAAAAAAATAAGACACCCTTGAAAATATTGCGGCAATGAAAGCTGGCAAATTCTGTACGAGGATGAAATATACGTTACGTCCAAGGAAGATGACTTCAATTAAAGACTTCAATTTGCACCTCACTGTACAAGTCGCCATTGTTTGGTAGGATCTGACAACCCCTCCATGCCGCGTTAATCAAGTTAAGCAGGAGACGAAATTTCGCAATAAATTTGTACTGCAGCAAAATATAACGAGATGCCAGTGTGAATGGAATGTGGTTTATAAAGAATGTGTACAAAATATGGAGTTAGAATTGTTCACTGCTGTGAATTGTTAATTTCACAAAAGTGTTGAGTATTTTGTTTATTGTTAATTTGACAAATGTGTTGTTAATCTGACAAACGTGTTGGCAATGCAGCCACAGCAGCATCGCTAAATACTATTTGTGTATTTTGCTCATGCTCAGCTCTTTATTGCATCGAATTTATCTCGGTCTCTCTTTATTAACTGTCCTAGTTCTACAGAGTATCTCACTCTGCTGAGTTCAACAGAGCCACTCACTCTGCTGTGTGTTCCAGTTGTGTTCCTCCCAATAACACTGATTTTTTTCATTTACATAGCAGTAAAATGTAGTTTCAGTGTCACTGTGATGGATACAACAATATGGATTCGTAGTGCGTCTACACACGACCGCATGCTAAGATACTCTGCAATGTCTCCAGAAACAATAGACATTTATTTCACAGTCTTAGGCAGAGGAACAAGGAACGGTCTTAAGCCTGGACTCGAACAGAGAAACAACATTGATGTCTGGGGGAAGGGAGTTCCAGATCATTGGGGCAGCAAAGGAGACTGGAGAACGAGTGACCTCCCACTCAGCGAATGTGGACTGGGAACCCAGGAGCAGAGAGTCGTAGAGATCGAGTAGAGTGACGCGAGAGGCAGGATGGTGTGTAGAGCGCAATCACGTGGGATGACAGGAGAGGCATGAAGGAGGTCCTGCCTGAGGTGCCTCGGTGGCGAGATGTTAACTACCTCGCCTGGTACACAGGACGTCGTGGGTTCGATTCCGACTCTGACACTTGTATATTTGGGGTTTGCGTGTCTCTCTCCCCGTTGCCGAGTGGTATTTTCTCCGGGTCCTCTGGGGGTTCCCTCCACAAATAGAAACACGCGTTTACAGTTTTTGGCTGCTATAAATATCCACGTGATAAGCCACTTCGTTGAGCTATCATTTGTGGCCCGTCGCTTTTGAAAAAGAGCTTTATAGATCAGTGCGCCTTACATGGTAACATAAAAAATAGGTTTCATAACAGGGGGTGATGATTACTATGTGAAATCGCAATTGAGTAATTTGCAGATATTGTTTGATAAATGTGGACGCTGTAATGTGTAACACAGTATCGACAAGGCTTGATGATTGCAACGCACTACTCTCCAGGAAGTCCAGCAAAAAAAACCCATTACCAAGCTGCAGCGTGTACACAATAATTTGGTACGTGTCGTATCGGGTTCTGCAAGATCCGACCACCATTTACGTCCAGTGTTCGCCAAGCTGCATTAGCTTCCGGTTGCCGAACAACTACGTTGTAAAGGTCACGCTCATTACACACACACAAAGTACCTTGCCACAAATGAACCACAATATGTCGCTGATCTCATCATGGGGAATAAACCATCACGTGACCTCCGGTCATCCTCACAGCTGCTTTTTGGCTGGCCATTGAACAAAGACGGCCACTGTATCGCGCGTTTTCAGATGTGCTTCTGCGGCCGTCTGGAACGCTCTTCCTTCCGATATCAGGAAGCCAATGGAGCCATGCACTTTTACATCTAGATACAAAATTCTGTTATTTTGAACTGCTTTTTGTATTTAGTTTGTGAACCTTCTGCCGCACCTCCGATTAGCATGGTTGGTTATGTACAGTGCGAAAGCATTTCAACATACATGTAATAATCAGGACAAGCCGCTGGATGTGAACCGCTAACCTCTGCTAAGAACGGAAAACGCGTCCTGCTATAGGTCATGTCACCTCCCCAAGTCCAGGGAGGTTCTTGAGAATCGGAGAGAATGTGATGTTGAAATTGATCAGGATTTGGCTTAGAGATCATTGGAGATATCAGAGTGTTGGGGTGACGTGCTCTCTTTGATGCCTTTGCCCAACAAGGTGTAAACAATGCGTTATCGTCCATAATAGAGTTGTTGTTTTTTGGGTTAGATCGCGTCAATATAAATGTGTCGTTAAACCCGCCACCACCCGACACAGTCAATTAATAAGGTTGTCACGTGAACAGAACGTGCCAATTTGTAACTAGGACAGCACACCGGTGTGTTGGAGAGTACATCCACAACATTTACAATAGTACTCAGATTTCAAATGTTGTGGATTTACTCTCCAACACACCGACACAAACCTTACTAATTGGCTGTATTGGGTGGTGGCGAGTTTAACGACACATTTATATTAACGCGATCTAACCCCCCCAAAAAACAGTATTATGGATGATATTGCCCACGAAAGCTCTAACTACTGCTACGTGCTAAACTGACTGTACAGCCCCTTTTCAACCCACACCGGGATGAAGGCCACCCCAGGCCATGTAATTCATTGAGGTCGTTTGACAATTCCTCGCCATGCTGGTCAGGGGAAGTTGGTGAATGTGGGCGGGGGGCGGGGGACCTATTCGGAAATGACCCTCGCCATTGGTGTCAGTTGTGACCGGGAATCTCATGCAGGCCTCTTCGGTTCGTAGTGCGGTGCTCTCACCACGAAGCCACCTCCACACCCCTCGCTCCTCGCTCCACTCGCGGGCTCAGACTACCCCTGCGGTTCGTAGTGCGGTGTCTCACCACGAAGCCAGCTCCACATCCCTCGCTCCACTCGCGGGCTCAGACTACCCCTGCGGTTCGTAGTGCGGTGCTCTCACCACGAAGCCAGCTCCACATACCTCGCTCCTCGCTCCACTCGCGGGCTGGTGGCCTCAGACTACCCCTGGCTCGGGATATTAATGCGCACCTCTTTTATTAGCCACCGCCGCCGCCACCACCACCACCACATGCTTTTGATGGAGTGTTATGGCCTAATCAATAGAATACGTTTCTAGTTCATCCATCTCATCATGTTTATTTACTATTATCGCCCTTTTAATGTTTATTTTTGAATTAGCTTTTCATTAACTAGTCATGCTCTTTACGTGATGTTTATGTCACTTTTAAACACAACGTGCAAAGAGTAAGCACACACAAATGCACTTTAATTGTCCAAACATCCCAAGCTGCCTTTAAAGAAGACACAATCTCGACTCGTTCAGCTTTCTTTGGTAACAAAAGATTATTTTTTATGCTCATCATCAGTAATAAGCAATCCACTGCTGCATTAAGGCCTCCCAATACGTCTCCATATCTCGCGATCCTGTGATCCCGATGATCCACCGAGCATCTGATTTGGTCGTTCCATCTCCCCGATGGACATCCTCTCGGGTGTATATCCTCCCTTGGCTGCGACCACCGTGACTGCCACTCAGTACGATGCGTAACAAATACACGATTGCATACCATGGAAATTGATGCAGTTTAACATGTAGACTTTCGCGACCAATATTATTCATAATAAAGCAAGCAGGTGGATGGCTTCACGATTTTGACAAATCGCCCGATGATGCTGGATGCAATTACGAGCGACACGTCGTATTCAAATAGTAAATGTTGTGGATTTACTCTCCAACACACCGGTGGGCTGAAGTAGTAACTAATGGGCGCGTTGCTTACGTGACAAACCTTACTGGCTGTGTCAGGTGGTGGAGGGGTACGACGCATTTATATTCATGCGATCCAACCCAAAACCCTTTATTATGGACAATGATGTAGTTAGTTTACGATACAAATGCCTCTTGTGACATCCGTGTTGCTACAGCCACGTATTTTATTTTCATCGATGCTGGGAATTGTGAGTTGTGCTCTCTAAGCTTGAGGATTCGAAGATGATTTTCGTCTCGGGGCACGCAGCAGTACAGTTCAACATCGTATATCAGACTCTCACATATCCGCCGAGACAAATAAACCACCCACCCCCAGTGCGGTATGATCGCACGGTGTAACCCATTATTTATCGATGTTTACACATCCGATCTTTTTATAATAGCCGCTGGTTCTTCAATCGCCCAACGAGTAAGATTATATGCCGTTGATGTGTAACGTGTGCTATTAGTGTTGACGCCGTGGCCGTAAATGGCTGATTCGGAGCATTACAAAGCTGCAGCATGACTTAAAGGTTTCGTGACTGCAGCGGTGTACACAATTCTCTGGCACGCCTCGTGACAGGTGCTGCAAGATCCGACCATGTCCGTCCGGTGCACGCCGAGTTGCATTGGCTTCCGGTTGCCGAACACACACATTTTAAGGTCGCACTCATTGCACACACAACGTGCTTGCCACAAATGAACCACAGAACATTGCTGATCTCAAGGAGCATAAGCCATCACGTGAACTCCGGTCATCCTTCCTGCGGCTTTTGGCTGGGCATAGAACAAAGATGGTCACCGCATTGCGCGCTTTCATTTGCGCTTCTGCAGCCGTCTGGAATGCTCTTCCTTCCGATATTAGGAAACTACTGGAGCTATATATTTGAAAATCATCTTGGTAGAAAACTAGATTTTTTAGAACTTCTTTTTGTGTTTGTTTGTTGTCCTTCTCCCGCACCTCCACATACCACGGTTGGTTACGTACGGTGCAAAATAATTTCAACATATGAGTACATACATATGTAATGACAATAGAGCCTGCATGCGGTGTGAGTGGACTAGTAGCCACGGGAGGTAATGACATCAGGGGTATCAGTTGTGAGTGTGAAGGGACTGGTGGCTACGAGAATCATCGTGAAGGAAGCGTGGTCAGGTAACGGAAGAGGACGGTGGAGTCTGCTGGTGGAGCGAGCGTCCAGAGTCAGCGAGAAGGTTCGGGAAGTGGGTCATGGCCTTGTTCGGTATATAAGGGACATGCGCGGGAGACCCAGGGCTGTTGCAGTGGGGTCTCCGCCTGATGTCAAGTGAACGTGTCTTCAATAAAGTGCCATCTCAAGAGAAGGGTGTCAAGTCGTCATTACAACTGGTGTCAGAAGTGGGGTATCATCACACCACGACATGGCCACAAGGAGAACTCACTGACGACGACTTCAGATGGGGAGCAGACCTCCCTGCAACAAGCCCCGGGCAGTGGGACCCGGTTAACAACTCTGCAGGTGAAGAGGGAGTGGTGGCAGTAACAAGGAGAGACGAGGCTGGCCGACAGAAACAAACGAAGAATGGGAACTGGGAAGAGGTAACTGAACGGCTGGACTGGCTGTTAGCAGTGGTCTCGCAGCTCACCGTGCAACTTACCACGGCTGCGGCGAAAGGAGGAGCAGCGGAGAGCATGGTGGGAGTCCCTGCGGTAGAAACTGCTAAATCGAAAGACGCCATTTTGTGAGTTAACCAAATGGCGGCCAAAGAAATTACAGCTCCGGTGGCGCGGGAAAGAACAACTGACCGCCCTAGGCAGATGACGACTGTAAAATAATTAGTAGCAGCGGGAAGTGACTGGGGCGCCTTCACCTTCAGGTTTGAGGGAGCGTATCAAGGCATCGGGTAGTCGGAGGAAGCGCTGAGAGCCTTGCCTACCGCCCTTGATGACGACCCCTAAATGGTGTTCTGAGCTGTGCCGGAGGAGCGAAGGGCTAACGCTACAAAAGGCGTATGGTGAAATGACGGCCGTGTTCGATCCCCCATCAACTACGCGGAGGAAGTTCCTGCACTGAAAGCAAGGGGAGGCCGAGACACCCCTCGCTCATCGCAGCGCGTTGATGGCGCTGGGCCAGGGAGCGTACCTACAGCTGAACAGGACGGCGCTGGATTCTCTGGCATGGAGAAAATGCTGGTGCTGGTGCAGGAGATGGGCTCGTGCTGCCAAATGTGGAGGAGGCGCAGACCTCCCCGTGGGTGGCCCGATGTGTGTGGTGGCATGGTCGAGTGATCCGATGTCGGGTGAAGCTTCGACAGTCCGGTTGGTGGGGAGTGCGGGGACGCCAACGGAGGAGGATCCGGAGCTGGGGGAGGAGGTGGCGGTGGCGGTGCACGGGTGGGCTCGAAGTTGGGGGGAGACTTGGCGAT
This sequence comes from Lampetra planeri, assembly GCF_965212315.1. Classification (NCBI taxonomy): domain Eukaryota; kingdom Metazoa; phylum Chordata; class Hyperoartia; order Petromyzontiformes; family Petromyzontidae; genus Lampetra; species Lampetra planeri. Next base: position 1,029,834 of record NC_136136.1, read on the forward strand.
GGCCTCAAGGTTGGGGACCAAGGTGGGAGGTGGCCGCTCCGCAGCGAGGGCCCCGCCATCGCCTGCTTCAGGTGCGGTCGGACGGGGCAACGCCCGGACAAAGACGTCGTCAGTGTGTATCTTCCCGCCGGCGGCCACTTTATAACTACGGCAGGCAGGTCGCGATACCACAGACACCCGGCCCGAAACGTCACCTCACACTTCTAGGCAGTCGCGTCCCCGAGGCTCCATTATCACCCTGCATCCTTCGTCGGTCGGTTGTGTCGGTCGCGGGTGAGCGACGGGTTTCGAATCTGGGTGGATGGCCCAAGTCTGGCATTCAATGGAGGAAGCATGGAGATCGTGTGCCACGTTGAGGCATGTGTACGGATTGGGGGGATTGCAGTGTCAGGGCCCGTTTTGATTTTGAAAACACGGGCTATCCCATGCTTGTGGGACACCGACTGTTTGAATAGAATGCCCTCCGAAATTGATGGATCAGAAGTGTAAAGAGATGCCATCATGGTAGCGGTTCTTTTCTTTGATCCTGTTGGAAGGGAGGTGAGTGCCACGTCGCGATTCAAGCCTCGGTGAGAGAGTCGGTAGAAATCCTGCCGGGCATACAGATGTTGCTTCCCTTGCGGTACCGCAAGCGGTTGCATTTGGCTGACTCAAATGCGGCGGTTCTCCTGACGTCATCCAGCAGTGTGGCCCGCGAGCTTACGCTGGTGGGTGCGCAGACGATCCTAAGAGCAGGCCAAGACACGTTCCTGCAAGCGTTGAATGTGGGTGGAAGGACGGCTGTGGTCCCAGCGGGTACCGTGTTGTCCCATGTGATGCCCACGTGTTGCGAGGCGGTGGCGACAGATATCGCGGAAGCGATGGAGTCTTGGTATGAAATAGGTACACCACAGTGAGTCAATCGGCAGGTCACGTGGGTTGGGGTAAAGTGTGGGTACTCTAATCTTTTCCACAAAGTCGAGTGAGAGCAAGCCACTGCAGCGCTGCACCTGCCTCTTTCATTGCACAATATGGGATGCAGGAGAGGTTTCCGTGCTGTTTAACCAGCGAGTTATTTGATGACAGGCACTGTCAGTGGCAGAGATAGGCTATGAGACTTTGTAAAATTGTTCTATCTTATGCTGCATTGTGCGTCAAATTATTTCTAAATGCATTTCCCACCGTGAATAGGACTTTGTCTGAATTTGAACAAATAATGAATACAGAGTGAGAAACTCAAGCGAGCTTGCCCTTCTGTGTTCCAGTGACCTGTAGTAGGCAAGCCACGCGAGAAACGAAACGTTGAACAATACGTATGTATGAACAAAACATTCTGAAGAAAAATCTAATTCGCTCCATTGTAAATAGAACAGACATGTATTCCTTTGAAATTCGAATTTTACGTGATTGAATGTGCTCATGTTATTTTGGTCATAAAAAAAATATTTCACTCAATTGGTGGTAACCAAAAAAATATAAAACCCACAAAACCACACAAAGTACAAACTCCAACATTGGCTTCGTCAGTGGCCGTCTGTCTATGCAAATAGCATTTGACTACTCACATGTTTGAATAATTCGGTGATGTGGCCATTAATTCAATATCCTTTGCTTAACCAAATAAGAATCCATTTGGATGTGTGGCCACTCTTGAAAGCGGGCCAGAGTTGATAACAGTGATACAAGGTCTGTCCATTTGAATACATTAGACGCAAACAAACCTTCCATTTGGTTTCCCGTTCTGATAAAGGCAACGCGGTGGCGAGATGTTATCTGCCTCGCCGGGTATGCAGGAAGTCGTTTGTTCAATCTCGACCCTGACGCCTGCGCATGTTCTCCCCGTGGTCGCGCGAGGTGAACTTGGCAGCCCGGCGGTAAACGCTTAATCTCCCGACATCCGTGAGAGTCCATGGAGAAAGTCCAGGTGATGGCCGCAAAAAGGTCATTCCTTCCACCAGTCCTCCGGAGAATCAACTGAAATGCTAAGATATCCAGCCGCCGAAATGCAATCCATGAGGCTCCCCGAGCGCTCATAGCCAAGCTGCTGCTGCTGATGTCGTTCGCCTGCCACTGGGTGCCTGCTCACACTGCCCGTGCCACGCGACCCGTGCCACGCGACCCGTGCCACGTGACCCTTGCCACGCGACCCGTGCCACGCGACCCATGCCACGCGACCCATGGCACGCGACCCGTGCCACGCGCTCCGTGCCACGCGACCCGTGCCACGCGACCCGTGCCACGCCGCACGTGCCACGCGACCCGTGCCACGCCACGGCTGGCTTGCCGGCGCCAGAAATAATAAAATCGCCCGTCTATGGCATCACATTTCACGCACGGCACGCAGAATCAAAACGCCTTTCTCCATTTTGATCGCACCTGCCACCATTACTAATACATTAATAGGTGCCCGGCTCTTCAAGGTGTAACGCCGAAGTGTGTCTCGGTAATAGGCGCGTGCACACGCACACTGATCAATTAATAAACAACTAATAAACAACCCCCAAGGCTATCGAGACGTTTGTGTTTGCATCAAGCGTGGACGCTCGGTGCACTGTTTTTATTTACATTTTCCTGTGCGGCATTATCCCATTTCCATGCGAAGTGCAGAGACTGTGACCTTTACTATGACGACTATTCCCCACGGGCTAATGGCCGTTAGAAAAGGCGAGTTTATATTGGCAGCGGTCATCATAATGTAAATCGCGGTGTGATTACACACAGACCGCCCGTTGCGCTCAGACGCAACGCGCACGCGTTGAGTAACACCCGTGTAGGGGCAGGCCGTCTCACCGCAGCCACCCCTTGCAGAGCAGTTCTTTTTTTGGCAAAAAAGGCCGCATATCATACGCACACACAATCACAAAGAGACACATATCACCCTGACAGCCTTAACAGAGTCTTTCCGACAGACCTGTTCTTCACCTGAGGACGGCTGCTTGCGTTGTGGCCGAAACGTCGTGAGAATTGTATTATTTTATGATGTTTTATTTTTATTATTTTATAATCTCCCTTCTACGTGACTTTGCCGAAAGAACCAAGAAATGGACATATTGTTGAAATTAACCGTTTATAGTGTATATTTTAAAAACATAACACTAAACTTTTTAATTGTCTATTTGAATGCATTTTAATTGAGTGGATGAAATTAAAATATAAATATACACTGTAGAGATATCGTGCAAATTAAAAACAACGTCCTTTTTATACCTGTGTGTGATCATTTGAAATAACCTTGCCTTGTTAATGAATAATTAAAAATTCCATATCAATTGATTCCTAAGCAGTTAAAGTGTATTCCTCGTCATTGTAGTGAAAAATTGGTGTTTGCATGGCAGACATCACTGGAAAATGTGAAGAAAAATAATACTTAAGTCAGGATTTTCCTAACCCCAGTTATCTTGACCCACAAAAGAACGCCGCTCAACATCCACAAATTGTCTCTTCTCTTTTCAAATACATATTAAGTCATTATCTGCTGCACACACCTGATGATTGCAAAACAAATCCTGTGGTGTGTTGAGAGCTCAATAGAATTAAGATAACAGCGGTCTTCTGTGTAGCCAACCGTGCTAATCGGAGGTGCGGGGGAAGGACGACATTGCGTGTGTCGTTTGTCCCAAGTGATGTCATCTCAGTCAGACCTCCTGCCGGCGAGCGATTGACACTTCGCTTGGCCTCAAAGTGTACGTAACCTGGCACAAGCCCCGAGCCGATGCGGTGATGTTAATTCGATTCGGCGATCTCTGCTTCGTTTGGCAGGTGTTTGGCAATGATGTGAAACGTAGCGCTATTTTTAAATCCTTCATATTAAGTTCGCTTGCTTTCTTGCTTGCTTGCGCGCTTACGACCGTGCAAATCTTTCGGTCGTTTTTTATTTAAATCCTTTATATTAAGTTCGCTTGCTTGCTTGCTTGCGTGCTTACGACCGTGCAAATCTTTCGGTCGTTTTTTAACCCACTTCCCGTGATCCAATCGAGCTGACATTTTCCACATAGACTCGTTGTGCGTGACAATTAATTTCCGTGAAAATTTTTTTGCAAAATTTTACACTTTTTAGGATTTTTTTAAATATTTAATTACCAATTGCTTAATGCTGCCAGGCAATCATCTGACCCATAGGTGGCAGCCATCTCAAGCCAGAGGACGAGAGGACTCTAGCCGCCATGCATATAAAGGATTTATAGTGAAAAACTTTGTTTTTACGGGTTAATTTTTTACAAGACCTGAGCAGATTGGCGAACAGAGTGCGAGGATGGCTGTGTTGTGCAACTCGCAAAGTTGACCAACGTGGCAGAAACGTTGACTGCGGAATAAGGTGAATAAAAAAAGGAGTCTAAGAGTAACAGTGGCAGAGATGGAGCTTTGAAGAACAATTGTTTGTGTGCGTGTGGGGGGGGGCGTATTGCTTGAAAGATTTTGACTGAGGGGAAGTGCTTGCAGGTGAGGAAATTCTATAAAAAAATTGCAGGGGCCAGACTGAAACAGTATGACAACATGAAGAGATTGCAAATCGACGGGCTGCCAAAAGTGTCGTATCGAGTGGAAATACGGCGGAAAAGACCGAGGGGGTTGAGGGAGAAAGAGATTGAGTGACATGTTAAGGATGTGGAAGATAGAGGCGAGGACTGGAGGGTGGCGGAGAGAGAGGCGGCACGGTAAAACAGAATAACGTGGAGAGTCATTGCACGTCGACCAACACGGTGACACGCGCAGCTGTGGAGGGAGGAAGATGATGATGAGAATGGAGACTGATGAGGGCATAGGTGGCATGGCGGCTCCTGAGAACAGCAGCTTGGGAAATCCTGATTTCAAGTATGGGTTTATGAATCCCAACACAAAATCACGAGACTTGAAAACACCGCGCGGTAGTTCAAAGTGCTGAGCTGACACCGCTGAGATCCTGGTTGATGACGTCCTTCTAATGATTGCCGAGTTTGTACCGATCCTCTCGGTTGAAAACCAGTTTAAGTCATAACTGGCTGCGAGGTGTCTATCTTGTCACCTTCCGATGTTAGTTTATTTGACTAAAGATGGGACGAGCAATTCCATTTCTTGCGGTGTCACCCCAAAAAGTTGTTAAGTCCTCCAGGACTCATAAAATCTCTTACCAACACTTCAGCCGTGGCAGCTGCTCTTCGATTTGACATTAACATGTTAATTTATCACATTAACATAATCACCTCCTCTCACCAGCCCCCCCCCCCCCACTTCGTTCTGACACTTGGGTTATACCCATTTTAAACCTTTAAAAGCAGCTTGCCTTCAGTAGCGTTCCCCCTTTTTCATCCTGATGACGATCGCTTGTGTTGCAATCGAACCTATCTGTGACTTTACTGAAAGACTCAAAGAATATGAATTCCTGCAGTCACGAAAGCTTTAAGTCAAGATTTGCAGAAAGTTCCACAGTCACACGACGTGCCCTAATTATGTAACAGGAGCTGTGTTAAATTAAATAGAATAACATGCTGGTTTAATTATGTCCCTGAACATTCGCGTTTTCATACCCCACCCAGTAGCTCTACCAACCCTTAACGTCTCAGTTGGTATAATTGCTTTACTTCAGTATGCAGGCCAACACGAAAAAAAAACGCAGAAAGTTTTAATTTACAAAACCGACCGTCTCAGGAAGCAAGGCCAAACAAAAAAGAGGCGGCTGCCATTAATTAATTAGCCTACTTGTTAATTAAAGTTGAATGGCAAGACATACTACAGAAGTGTGCCGCTTATTGCAATCTGATAAAAAGCTTATCACGCAATGCAATCATTAATTGCCTTTATGAAGACTGCTCGGTACTTCTAATCGTGGTGCGATGAGTAGCAGCAGCAGCACACTTGGATTTGTGACCTGAAAGTTACCGGGGTTTGACTCCCTCTCCCGGTGTGTCTTCCATCTCCGCTGCTTCATATCCATCCGGCAGTGTCGAGTTTGACTAACCAAGGTGAGTAGTGAAGAGGACCCAGCATCAGTGTCGCATGTGCAAGCATTACTTGGGTCACGAACGTGACAGAGGCAGACATTTAAAAATCAAATGCAGTCCAGCAACGAGACAGACAAATAGATATCGGCCCAAAACAACTGTGTTGAATGAGAAATCGAAAATCATTTTAACACGTAGGCTTTCGCGACCAGTATTATTCAAAATAAAAGTTTTTGGGTTATATCGCGTTATTATAAATGTGTCACAACCCTCCACCACCCAATACGGCCAATCAGTATGAAATGTGTCACGTTAACCAAACGCCAATTAATTACTTTTTCAGCCCACCGGTGTGTTTGAAGATTGAATCCACAACATTTAGAATTTGAGTTGTACGACGTTTCGCTGGTAATTACATCCAGCATCTTCGGGCGATTTGCCCGAATAGTGAAGCCATCCACCTGCCTCCGGTCTTAAATAGTGCAGCAGGATGACGTCATCGTTGTTGAACCCCATCACGTTTCGAGATCAGAGGCGGAGGTGGGGGGGGTTATTGTCATTATGTAATAGATCAGCAATCAGCCACTTAGCATGTGACTCACCTGTAAGGAATTGCAATATGTTGCGTATTACTAAATAATACGCTTCCAGGCTGCGCTAAGTCTGTAGCTATCACAGCGGTTGAAATTATTTATATTTTCAAAATTTAGATTGATTCTCTAATTAGTCTTGGCCAGTAATAATTAGTTTTGCATAACACTTCAACGTTAGCCAAATAAATTGAAGTCCTTGTTGGAAAGCATGTTCTGCCACTACTGACAACTGTGTTTGGGTGAATGTAATGTTCCTTTGTTGTTCTTTTAGTCTTGTGCTAATGTTACGTCCTGTCTGTCCAATATAGCAATCCACCTTCTGTTGACAACTTAGGTAATTCATCTTTAGTGCAAGACACTAGTTTTTGAATTGTGTAATGTACCAAGCCTCACTTTCATGTTTTGCTTTTGCAAAACACGGGCTAATTTGTCAGTCACTCCCGAGATTATGGTATTTACATTTTTGGATAATCTGATCACTTTCAGCAGTATTGTTGTTGGGTCTTGAATTGGCATTCAATGCTCTGTTAATTTGAGCATCATTGTAGCCATTAGATCGTAGTGCTTCTTTAACATGTTTAATCTCTCTCCTTAGACTTTCACAATCTGACACTGTTTTTGCCCGAGGTATGAGCGTCTTGATGAGAGAGGATTTATGTGCTGGGTGATGATGCGGTTCTGCATTCAGATAGGCATCAGTGTGCATTGCCTTTCGGTAGACGCTGTCTGTTATTTTAATATTTTGACCGCGTCCTAGCAAAATATCCAGGAAGGTGAGCGTGTTGTTCACCTCCATTTCCATGGTGAACTGGATGGCCGGGTTTTGTGCATTGAGATGATTACAAAATTCATGACGTGTATCTTTACCATGTGGCCAGACAGCCAAAGTGTCATCGACCTATAAAGTAAAGTCATGTAGATAGGTTCAAAGAAAATAATAAAAAAGAACCGAAAACTACGACGTTTGGATCGCAACGCAAGCAGTTGTAGTTTTCTGTTATTTTAGATTATTTTCTTTGACCCTATCTAAGTGACTTTACCGAAAAACCCAAGAATAAGTAAACTCTCCATAAGAAGTAAGTGTTATTTAGACAATGGTCAGATAATTTTGGAATATCTTCTGGTAAACCTGTCTTATTTACCAGTGCATCAAATTATTTAAGTAACTTGTTAACTGGAACGTGAGTGAATAAAGAAATCACATCAAAACTCACCAGAATATCATTAGGGTTAAGTTTAATATCCTTAATCACATTCACAAGATGTTCTGAATTTCTTATAAATGAAGAACTCCTACCGATGTTGGGCTGTATTTGTTTAGTTACATATTTTGCTAATTTATTTGTGGTAGAACCTATTGCACTTACGATGGGTCGTAATGGGATACCGATTTCATGAATCTTTGGTAGCCCATACAATCTTGGTGGTTTTGAGGCCCGTGGCTTAATTTGGTATTGCTCAGTTTTGGGGATTAATGGATTTGCAATGATTGCAGAAGTCTTGCGTTATAAAGTATTGGTTGTATCTCCTTTAATTTTAATATAGGGATCTTCCTCCAGTAAATCTTTAATTGTATTATTATAATCTGTTCGGGACATCACTATAGTGCGGCCTTTATCAGCTGCCAGAATTTGAATTTCATTATTTAATCGAAGCTCTCTTAAGGCCTTTGCTTTGCCAAGTGTCAGCGACATATCTAAACCATCTTTTTGGTTAAGATACGCCGATGACACTTGGGTTGTCTGGTCACATGGTAAAGATACACTTCATACATTTTTTAATCATCTCAATGCATAAAACCCGGCCAACCAGTTCGCCATGGCAATGGAGGTGAACAACACTCCCCTTCCTGGATATTTTGCTTGGACGCGGTCAAAATGGTAAAATAACACGAGTGGCTGATTACTAATATATTACATAATTGCAATACCCTCCCCCCCACCTCCGCCTGTGATCTCGAAACGTGATGGGGTTCAACAACGATGACTTCATCTTGCTGCTCTATTTAAGACCGGAAGCAGGTGGATGGTTTCACTATTCGGGCAAATCGTCCGAAGATGCTGGATGTAATTACCAGCGAAACGGCGTACTACTCAAATTCTAAATGTTGTGTATTCACTATTCACTCTTCAAACACACCGGTGGGCTGAAGAAGTCACTAATTGGATTGGCCGTGTCGCGTGGTGGAGTGCTGCGAAACATTTATAATAACGCGATCTAACCCAAAAACCTTTATTATGAAATAGAAAATATTGCAGACATCAATTTTCACTCCAAAGTTAAATATTACATTTTTAGAAACATTACAGAAATTAGGTGACCATAGTACAGCACAGTAATGCATACACAGCGATTCAAATTGTTTGAACACTTCTGAGAATTTGCAACAGTATCGCAAGAAATGTGCCTCCGGGCTTTGGAGACCACCTGGAGAAGATTCCAGGCGTGTTGACAATGTTGGCGAACAAGTGCAGATTCTTGTGAAGCTATTAACATCACATTTGTTTTAAATTTTTTTTGCAATTTAAACGAATTCCATATAAGTGTTAACATTTGTTTAAGCACCCTGTGTGTAACAGGCACACAGATGTAGTGTGCTAATTCACAGACACTAGTAGGAGGTCCTCTCTCTCTCTCTCTCTTATTCCAGCCTTCACAGCCTTAGGGGATAACCACACACCGAGTCGGGACAGCCAACACGCGGCCAGACCCACAGCTCGCAGAGGGCGAAGATCACGACCACGACGACGATGACGACACGACGAGTTCCACTCCAGCTCACAGCAGCCCCGACTGCGAGTCGGAGCTCGCCTTTATCCTCCCCAGCGTGGCCAGGCTCCGCCCTCGGCCCCCGCACCCTCTGGATCCCCCAGAGGGCTCCGTGCCTTGCTCACAGGTCCAGCTGGTAGTGAACGGGCTGCTACCCCGAGTTCTACTGTCGACTAATCTTCCAGCAGCTTGCGCTCCAGTGACTCATTCAATGTCACTACACAAGTGGAAATGGATGCACCGCAGGAAGTTAATTGGCAGGTCTGTAGGGTAAAGTGTGGGTACTTCCACCTCTTCCGATGCGTCTGGCCAGTGTGAAAGAGTAGACCAAAATATCCCTCTTCTTGGCTCTTTCGGTAAAGTCACGTAGAAGGGAAGTAATAAAATAATAAAAATAAAACATAATAAAATAATTATCACGACGTTTCGGCCACAACGCAACCAGCCATCCTCAAGCCTTGCGATGTGGCCGAAACGTCGTGAGAATTACTTTATTATGTTTTATTTTTATTATTTTATTACTTCCCTTCTACGTAACTTTCCGAAAGAACCAAGAAGATGAATCCCTGCAGTCACGAAAGCTTAAAATCGCAAAATATCCCTCTCAAGGGGCTCTCCAGAGCTCCCTCTCGTAGAGTCCCTTCTGCCAGCAGTGGCGTGAGCAGGACGTTGCAGGGCTGCGCCTTCACCTATTACCGTATGTACATTGTACATATGTTTACCATTCGCAAGACACCCACACGTACACTATCTACAATGCCAGCGCGACACGACAGCATTCACAGCGGCCTACTCTTGTGAATCGTGTCATTGCGATGTCTTAGTAATTGCTCTGTTACCATCTAACAAATAATGGATTCTCTGTATTGCAAGATCAACGTTTTCTCCCTGTCGTTTAAAGCGTCTGATAATCCGGTAGGCACGTGCGTGTGTGAGATTAGATTTGCATAACGTTATTGACACCAGTCATACGTTTGGGGTGCGTATTACTTTCCGGAGCGTCTCATGATCTGGAGATCCGGTAACTCTACGTGGTATGGTGGAAAATGTAATATTCATCCAATAACTCTTGTAACGAGTAACAAAAAGAGTAATTGTGTCGTTGTGGATATTGAGTAACCACACAATACGCATGCTTCACACGTGTGGCATTCCACGGAAACATTAACCACCTTTTATTTTTACACAAGAAAAAACTTTGGACCGGTTTCAAGAGACATCGCCTCATCAGCAGGGTCAGGCTTGCGTGAGCACACACATATTGGTGAACTGCCAGACGTGGAGAAGCAAGGACAACCCTCTCCACAGGCCTCGCGTTGGCCGTGGCGCACAACTACAGACAACAAGAAAACAACACATATGTGTGGACTTCAAGGGGAAGGTCAATTAGGCGACGTTTCGGGCAATGGCCCTTCTTGATAGCATAATGCATGTGTTGAGTGGCTGTTGTCTATGTAACCAGTGCTCGTTTCCTTGGTGTTCTGATTCCAGGGAATCAATTCGGAGTATTTTTGATATCGACCCGAGCTCACGGAATTCATCGATAATTCCCGCTTCATTTTTAAATATGCACGTCCGGTGACACAGCAGACAAGAATTAGTATTGCTAGGATTATGGACGGCGGAAAGATCTTAACATTCGTCTAATTTTGCTGTCAAGGAGACAAGTAAAATCCTTTATGTTTTGTTAACCATGAACTATTATCATCATCATCTCTTACAGCATTTATCAACCATGCTCAGTGGCTCCACGGTAGATGTAGAGCGGTCGGCTCTCAATCAAAAAGTTGCGATTTAAAACATTTTGGCGACTGACAAATGCACGCGATGAAAGGTGAGTCGAGGCGTGTGGCATAGCACCGTCTGCGCACTCTCACATCGAAGCCACTGCACCACCTCCGTGCTAGCGACACGTGCGCTGTGCCCACACACGGAATCGAGTGTGCTCGGCTCTGTGTGTGAGGCTCTGTGTGTGTGTGAGGCTCTGTGTGTGTGACCCTGATCTTTGTGGCTCTGCTCCCTGTGGGGTTTGTCTCCGTGTGTGAGGCTCTGCTGTGTGTGTGACGCTCTGCTCTGTGTGTGTGGCTCTGCTGTGTGTGTGAGGCTCTGTGTGTGTGGCTCTGCTGTGTGTGTGTGTGGCTGTGTGTGTGTGTGGCTGTGTGTGTGTGTGAGGCTCTGTGTGTGTGTGCGGCTCTGCTGTGTGTGTGTGCGGCTCTGCTCCGCTGTGTGTGCGTGTGTGGGGCTCTGCAAGTCTCGCAATTGGCTGATGAGAAATTCCGTGTGTGGGGAGATGAGGCCGCCCAGCTGCTGGAGCGGCCAGCACCGCCCACACACGCCCCGCGCTCTGCGACACTCACAGGGACAGCACGAGCAGCAGCATCGCCTCACCCCTCCTCTGAGCATCGCCTCCTCTCTGGAGCTTTCCCCTATCTCTGCCCTCTCCGTGTGCGCGTGTTCGACTGACCATCTCTGGCACTCTGCTGCCACTCCGCGTAGCCTGTGCGTGTGTGCTCGTGCGTGTGTGTATCGGATCATTGTAAAGACATACATTTCAAGTGTTGTGTGCAACGCTGTAATTTAGCTCCTCCGTTGTGTTTTTCGGGTTGTACCTCCCGCGTGTTTGTTCTGGACGACGTTTCGCTCCACCTAATGGGGAGCTGCTGGCGTTTAACGCTTAAATCAACCGAGTGACTTTAAAACAAAAACATTGAGAATGTGTTCATACAGTATACACGTATACTGTCGGCGTGCAAAGGAACGCAAATGCAGCTGGAGATGAATTTTGAATTGTGAAGGAAAAAATGGGAACGACTGAACGAATTCTCCGGGACTTCTGCCAGCGGTGACACTAATAGTTGCCAGACATACACACACGTGCGTTTGTGTATGAACGGTGCATTCATTCATGTATCTTTAGGATTTATATACTAACAACGCAATACTCGCAAGACTTCTCACCTGTTCAGTCGCTGAAGGCGAAGTCTGTAAAACGCGCAGAAAGCGGAGTCTGGGACCCAACGCTGCACTGCCCGGTAAGAAACAACAGCATGCATCACCATACACTGGTGGCAACACGCGTGTGTGCAGGGTGGGGAGCGGTGGTGCTGCTGGTGACAACACGTGTGTGTGTTGGGTGGGGAGCGATGGTGCTAGTGGTTGCAACACGCGTGTGTGCTGGGTGGGGAGCGGTGGTGCTAGTGGTAGCAACACGCGTGTGTGCTGGGTGGGGAGCGGTGGTGCTAGTGGTGGCAACAACGTGTGTGTGATGGGTGGGGAGCGGTGGTGCTAGTGGTGGCAACACGTGTGTGTGCTGGTTGGGGAGCGGTGGTGCTAGTGGTAGCAACACGCATGTGTGCTGGGTGGGGAGCGGTGGTGCTAGTGGTGGCAACACGCGTGTGTGCTGGTTGGGGAGCGGTGGTGTAGTGGTCGGCACGCTGCGCTAAGAACCCGGCCACCCGAGTTCAATTCCCACTCACGGCCAACACCGGTGACGGTTATTTGAACGCATCCTGGTCCTCCCCTTGGTCGACTCAGCCTGAAATGACTACCCCGTGCGGTGTGTAAACATCGCCACTGGGGAGACAAAGGCGGCCAGGTGTGGTTTTGGCCACACCAACTCGTCGTGTACCGCGTCGACTTTCACATGTGCTACTCTCGAATAGAACTTGCTCCAACAGTCTATCGAAGGCTATACGGGAGATCTTTGCCTTTTGTTTTGGAGGGTGGCACTACACCTGGGCGACCAGGGTTCGAATCCTTGACGATGTACAAATGCGATGGCACGTCTGTATCCGAGTCCGCTCTGGGTCCCCTCTAGGTCAACTCAGCCTTAAATGAGATCTCGGTGCTGTGTGTTGGTTGAGAATCGAACTCGGTTTCTCGGGAGTCAGAATATTGATTTACACTCGAGGAATCCGATGAGCTGTAAAGCTCTTTTTAACAGACGTCCTGGTGCGCGAGCCGCTGAGCCACACCGCTCCTCCATCACCATCGCAGTGGATAGTCGCGTGGTGCCATTGAGACCCTGGGAGACAAAGGCATCGGGGCGTGGTACCGGTCACACCCGCCACTCTCTTGCACTACGCCGACAGTCAATAGGTGCTCGCAAACAAACGATGCTTCTACCCCGGCAGGAAAAGTCTCGTGAATGGAATACGTGTGCGTGATTTGTGCGGACTATCTTCACTAAATATTGAAACGCTTTGAATTTCGCACGAACATGCTGAACGCATTGCAGCCCTTTGTCAATCCACTGCTGGATGAAGGCCTGCCCAAGGGGAGGGGGGCGGTTGTCTGACCATACTTCACCACGCTGGTCGGCGCCGGTTGATAAAGGGGGGCGAGAGGGAGAGGAGGTATCGGGACTGGGTCGGGATCGTCTTGGCGAGGTACGTCGCCAACCGTGGCGCCACCGCTCCCTCCCGCGGTGAGTGACGTCTCGTGGGGCGATAAGCGCGGTCTGTCGGGCGGTACACGGGAGATGGAGACACGTGACGCAATGGAAAGGTAGTTTTGCTCTGTCAATTATTGTACGGGAGGAAAATATCATTGTGCACCTCCGATTGGTGCGGTTGGCTACGTACGATGCAAAAGAAGTTCAGCATTTGTGCATACATTTGATTTGCTTAACGCGTGTTGTATATGCGCATTCGGCCACTATGTACATGTCAGGCAATGTACGATGCATGGGCTACTTTGGTGGTCACCCATGGGTTAATGGAGGCACGCATCCAAGGGTAGTCGGCTTTCCTTCAATTTTTATGTTTGGCTTACTAGACCTCATGAAAAATTAAACCACTTTCGCAAATGTCACGTATCTTTTTTAATTTACTTAATAGTACCTTGCAGTATGATAATTGGTTCTTTACCCTTCTATCTGGCAACAAAACTGACACCTTTTTACAAGGAGTCATGTTTGCATAGACCGCAATACCTGCAGTCATAATACAAACGAAAGAACATAACTCTGATAATGTGCACTGTCCTTAAAGTTGATTGGTCAGAGTTATGTTCTTTCGTTTGTATTATGACTGCAGGTATTGCGGTCTATGCAAACATGACTCCTTGTAAAAAGGTGTCAGTTTTGTTGCCAGATAGAAGGGTAAAGAACCAATTATCATATTTTTACTGGCAAATGAGGTTCCCATAGTGTAGATGCTTGCCCCGAGCTCTCATACTCTGATGGTGCATTGTCTTTGAGTTGTGCGCCTTTTGGCGTCATCTGGTCCAACCCATATGAGACTAGGCTCTAAGGAAAGCTGTCTCGGGTGTGGACCAATCAACTTTAAGGACAGTGCACATTATCAGAGTTATGTTCTTTCGTTTGTATTATGACTGCAGGTATTGCGGTCTATGCAAACATGACTCCTTGTAAAAAGGTGTCAGTTTTGTTGCCAGATAGAAGGGTAAAGAACCAATTATCATATTTTTACTGGCAAATGAGGTTCCCATAGTACCTTGCAGTACTTAACATAACAATCCTCGCACTGTTGTGTGAATTAGCACACTGTCCGGGCTTGACACGTGTACATGGCCGTGTGTGATGATGAGCCAGTTGAGGCGAACTTTTCGTCTTCGTGTAACTGGCTGTGTTTCGGTGGTGCGGTAAAATGTGAGTAACCCCTCAGTGTGTCAAGCAGTCTGGCTGGCAAGGTAGCGTTGGCGGTTTGGGATGGCTGATTAATTATCGCATTGCCACTTAGCGGAGCCAGAGCGGGGTGGTGTCTGCTTATGTAAGCTTGGTGATCGATAACGATATTGATTATCGGTTCCATTATTCAACGAATCGGATAACACGAGAAGATTTGAAAAAGAACGTGTGCCTCTGGACCAAGTGTGCCTCTGGACGGGTGGTGATAGACGGGGCTTGGTGATGGAAAATTTATTATCGGGCACGTCACGCTGCTGGGCGTGGCTTTATGGGGGTTTCCAGCCTTCGGGTGGGCAGGATAGTTTGGGCGACGGCGATTTTTAAAGGGGCTTCAGTAATCGACAACAAAACAATCTGCTACGGATTTGTATTGATAAAGAAGGCCACGTGACCGTTAAGAAGAAAAAAACGAACGTGTATTTTGTCAGGACAAATTTTGGCAGAATTCTTGGTTCCTTGTTTATCCGCTGCGCTGCACTGGGTCAAGAGCTATACGCGGAATATCAATATATAAAATCATTTAAATAAATCTCAAGTATTATACTCATGTAAGTGGGAATGAACAGAGCTGTCTCCAGAAGAAGGGGATGTTGGCTGACGGTCAAGAATAATCACGGAGTGTCAGACCAGGGACCCCACCGAGGAGATGGAGCGATGAAATCTGCTCGTGCGTAGGGCGGATTGGTGCATTACATGATCACGAGGATTTCATCCAACAGTAGATTGACGTTGGCCGATTGTGAGGGAGATACTGATGGATGTACTATGAGCGGTGGTGCAGACGTAAGCGCACTGCTGTGCGACGAACTCGGCCACCCGAGTTCGATTCCCGCTCACGGCCACCAACACCAGTGATGATTATCTGAAGCAGTCCCGGGCATCCCCTAGGTGGACTCAGCCTCAAATAAGTACCTGCTTTTGTGTGTAAACATCGCCACTGGGGAGACAAAGGCTGTCGGGCGTGGTGCTAGCCACCCACCCCCTCGTGTGGCGTGCCAGCCTTCCTAGCTGCTGGCTAACAGCACTTGCCCCGACAGTCTGTTAAGGCTACACGGGGGATCTCTGTCGTCATACTATGAGTTGACCTACTAAAGGGCAGCCCATGGTGGCTTTGTGGAGTCAGCTGACTTGCCGTTGGTGTTTCATCAGCGGTGATTTTGGAGTGTCCGCCTGTTGTCCGTGGAGTGTTGTGTTCTTGTCTATTTTACTGCCGGACTTCTGTGAACAAGAGCTTTATAACTCATCGGATTCCTTCAGTATTTTTTTTTTAATCCGATTTTGAGATTGTATGTTTGGGCATTCCCAACTCCATCCCCTGAACTCCAGTTCTCTCTCACATGAAGCAACCCCGTTGTTTTACGATGAATAAATACCAAGCGGCCAGCAACAAATGACACCGATGAAGGGTGTAATCCACAAGAGTTGATACATTGCTTCGGTTTAATTGAGCAAATAAAGGAGTGGAAGGAATTTTAACGTTTTGACCGACCCACCTTCACACAAAAGTTATTTTACAAACATTTTAACGCTGAGCCCTCTTGAAAACCAAGTCTTCAGAATCAGCCAAGTTTATCCTGATGAATAAGTGGCATCGCTCATGATTGTTATAGTTAATAATTCATCAGCTTGTGAGCAGCCAGACGCACACACACACGTCTGCACAAATGTTGCTTAGTTTGCAATCCGTCTTTGTCGTTTTGATGAATTAAGTGCTTTCTTGTGGCTGAGGCTAAACCCCGCTGAACTTTTAATACAACTATGCTCTGTTTGCCTTTTCATATTAAAAGATTATATTCCGGCGACATGTACCGCAGTGAATGTGCAAGTGAGGGCTGGAGGGATTGGAGAGGCATTGTGCAGGCAGGGTGTGGAGATGACGAGAGGGAGGACTAGGCTGGCTCCTGTAATGCCATAATTACATCCTTATTAAATACAATAACGGCACTAAGTAGACTGCAGTGCGCCTCCCGTCGTAAAGCCAGCATGTGTTCGTATCACTAATGTTGATGAAACGCGATTTAAAAAAGATGAAATATATATGGGACCGTTTTTGCCAGTATCAGAAGGCCCGAAGTGGAACAGTATTAAGGGAATGCAAAAATCAAAGGATTAAGAGCTCGGGTGGAGCAGTTTTATCGATTAGATCTTTTGTACTAAATCTTGACTTAAAGCTTTTGTGACTGCAGGAATTCACAATCTTTGGGTCTTTCGGTAAAGTCGCCCAGATATGTTCAAATTAATACAAATAAAATAAACAAAAACTATGACCAAAACATGGCACGTGGCAGTGAAAACCTGGAACGTGGCAGTGAAAACCTGGAACACGGCAGTGAAAACCTGGAACACGGCAGTGAAAACCTGGAACACGGCAGTGAAAACCTGGAACACGGCAGTGAAGACCTGGAACACGACAGTGAAAACCTGGAACACGGCAGTGAAGACCTGGCACACGTGGCAGTGAAAACCTGGAACACGGCAGTGAAGACCTGGCACACGGCAGTGAAGACCTGGCACACGTGGCAGTGAAGACCTGGCACATAGACAATGCGTCTCGCGTTTCTCAAATAGATTTTTGACACAACTGGAACTGAAGCCTGCCGCAGAGTGTCGTTGTGACCAAATTCTGGCATCGTTAGCAGTATAATTACAATCTAGTAAACTATGTAAATATATACACCGTAGCATACATTTGTTTTGATTTAATTTCCATTGTGAATTGATTTTGTCATCTGAAGAGACATTTTTAGCTAACCCATTACTACTGAAACTATTTTAAAGATACCCATGAATTAATTTGAAGGTTGCTTCCCGACAAGTAGACAATCACCAGCGGTACAATATGTGCCACACCAGAGCATGCAACACTGGCAAGCCACGTCACGCACATCGCTTTATTTCGTACGCAAAATCAACACAAGCTTGCATGCGCATGTAGGGGAGTGGGGTCACCCTTGTTGACGTTGCTGAACGTGAGTGACTAATAAGGGAGTGGTGCAAATGGAAGACTCCCTCGCAATGAGTTAGATTCACGGATTGTTTTATCTGGTGATGCCTCTGCTACCTAAATCTTAGAACAACCTCGAGGCAAATTTCACCTCGTTTGTGAGAGTCAAGTCAGAGGGTCCGATTAGCACGGTTGATTACGTCAGGTGCGAAAGAAATTCAACGTACATACACACTTCACGGTATTGTATTTGACTCTCAAACTTATTTCTTTTTACCGTATCCCATCGCTAATTTTAATCTCATGGAGCTTTCAGGGTCTCTGAAACCGTAAATGTCAAGCTGAGCTCTGGTTGACTTAACGTCTTCCATGTAGATTAATATCACCGGCAGTTCACTTAGGCCGTACATACACGCGTGTACATGTTAAGTATTACCGTGTCAGCACATGGAATTGACGAATGAAAATCATTTGGTTTTGCTGGATGGAAAATGCAGTGCAGGATTTTTAAAAGTCTGCATGTGTATGCATGGCCGTGGCTGTTGCGCGTCTGTCAAATGTACCTTCTAACAAGTACAGATGTGGTAAGAAAAACCCCAGTTTTTCAATGCACTCACTTCTATATGCACTCATGAGTAGAAAATGAACAATTTTGACCTCAGCATTAATCAAATTTGATGTGCTGAATAAAAAAGAGGCCCAGGATCGGCGGGACCTGGACCGGTTCTTTCAATGAAATCTTGAGCTGTCACGAGAGATGAGTCCGTGCACACACTTTCAGCTCGTTAGACTTCGTATATCCGAAGATATGAAGCGCCAATGATTTGAAAGAATATAAACAGACAACAGGGCAAGTTAAATAAAAGTGTGTACAAAAAACATGTCAGAGTAAATTCCTCCTCAAATGAGTATTGAGATGGTGCTCATGTAATCTTGATAGCCCTGAACCAGTGGTGGAAATTCCACATTCCTATTGCGGAGGACAAGCGTGGCCGTTGCACGCCTGCAACCCGGCACTGTGGAGGCGAGGGTTGGTGGCGCGCACAATTCCCTTCCCGTGGTTGTCGAGGTCACCATACAATGCCCTGCCAGGATATGGCAGTACAGCAAGTGGGTGAATCTTCATCTGTTTACATCTGTACTGGGATAGAGCGTTGCCCCCCATACACGCGTGGGTTGTTCTCTGGCTGCCCCGGTTTCCTCAGAGATCTATAATCACTCACTCATGGAGTTGACCAAACATCCACATTTAGGGCCACGCTCCGGTTCTGGCTGCCATCCCCAATTGTTTCGTGACTTGCCGTGCTTCTGAATCGGAGGATATCTGTGTGCGCGTTACAAAGAGTACCTTGTTAACTCCCCGTAGGACGACCGCCATTGACTTTCACATGAAGTGGCAATTTTGGTTATCAACCCCAATCGTTCTTCCTCTGAGCCACTTAACCAAGAGGGAATGTACGTGAATCTGGATCAGCTTGATTCCACGTTGAACACGCGTGCGGGTCCGCCACGAGACCTGCAGCTCAACACGCACGTGGCATCAGCATGTCGCTCTGGCAGGTCACCGCAGTGGGCGGCGTAGCGTGGTGGGCATCATCCCCTCCAACACGCCCCCAGATCCAATTTACAGTTCGCCCCCCCCCCCCCTCTTCGTAGCCGGGCTCGTTGAGTCTCATGACGCTTTATCGTGAGGATCATGTCAAGTGTGTTGTGGTAAGGGAGCGATGGCGAAATGTATCATTCCAATCGAGTAATTTGCGGGTAATTACTTTTTTTTTCCTGTGGTCAATTTGTACGCTGGCGTACAATAGCCTGCGCTTGCGAACGACCTCAAGGCATCTCTATAACACCCACCGTGAAGCAAACGGAGCCTTCGTTTGTGGTGTCGCACCTCCGATTAGCGCGCCTGGCTACGTACGATGCGAGACAAGTTCAACATACGTAAGACCCACGGTATTAATCAGGGCAGCCGCCGGATTCTTACCCGTGAACCTCTGCAACGAGTGGCGGACGTTGCCACCACACGTGGCCTGCGGGTCAAATGCCTGTGCTGTGACCATTTATTATACCACTGGATGGTTTAGTTGCCTTGTCGGAAGATCGAACTGGTCACTTCTGGATTGCAAGTCAACCATTACACCATAGCAGAAACCCTTACATATGGGAAGGCCTTCATCCACCCAATGTTTTTAAAAAGGGTTGTCAATTAAATGTAGAGTCATTTATTTCGCTGTATGGCTCATCTTCTCTGCAACCACAAGTCCCACTCCTGCTATGTTGGTAATTCATTCAAAGCTAAGGCTTGGCCTCCAGAACCACATTGTTAAAACCATAGAGCCAAGACCACGAATAGAAAATCAATAGGTAAAGTCATTGGAATCTGGTTGCATATTCCACACACAGTTCACAACTACACAAATGAATATAGCGCAACAGTTAATCCATAATATAGTTGTTTTTGGGTTGGATCGCGTAAATAAAAAAGTGTCGTTAAACCCGCCATCACCCGACACAGCCAATTAGTAAGAGTTGTCACCTAAACAGAACGTGCCAATTCGTCACTAGTACAGCACTAGTGTGTAGTGTATAGTGTAGTGTATAGTAGTGTAGTATATAGTTGTGTAGTGTATAGTGTAGTGTATAGTGTAATATACTAGTACAGCACACCGCTTGTGTGTTGGAGATCAGATCCACAACATTTACAATCTGAGAACGACGTTGATGTCTGCCTGTTTGTGTGCGCCGTTTGACTAAGGGCCTCAAGGTTGAGATGTCACGAGAGCCAACAGAGATTTGATTCCAGGCCAAAATGCGCAACACCAGTGGAAACTGCCATCTAAACACGGTCAGGGTCACCACATTATTTGACTCACCTTGAAGTTATCATGGCTTGGAGAGGTGTGTGGTATCGGCGCTGGGGAGGCACGGGCGTGTTGACGCCTCCACCTCTAACTTGTGTGTGCCATGCGGCCTTGACGAGGCGCTCATGAACAGCGCTTACCACAACAAATCACTGCAGCTGAACAAACCGTGTGATTGTGTTAGTTTATTTATATATATGTGTGGTGAAAATGAATGTTAGGATTCTTTGATTCCATCAAAATCGCTTTATACGCTCATGGTACATTCTTAGAGTTGTACATCCGATCGTCGATGACAATACAGAATATGCACGTGACCTGCTCGCCTGTCCATCAGGGCTGACGGAGTAACGCGAAGGCGGAACACAAAAGGCGGACGACACCAACGAGACGAGACAACTCGATCCCTGAATCGAGTCGTGACCCAAAAAAAATGAACAATTCATCCAATCGCAAAGGAGTGAATTGTTGCAATGCCTCGTGCTAAAAATGGGCAGACCTCGACATATTTACGTGTGTGTGTGTGTGTGCGTGCGTAGGTGCGTGAACCTGGTGAATATTCGCGTGTGGGTGTTTGTTGGCATTTTTTTTGTACATGGGGCACTTTGATTTGCTTGGGAAAAAAGGGCTTACGCCTCAGAAAACAATGTGATGCATGGCAGTGCAACCTCGGATGCATAATGGAAACAACTCAAGCTGAAAGGGTTTTATGACGTTATTAAATGTTCTGCTTAGAACCCGTGCGTGGCACGTGATCTCAACAAATGCGTGCTCGCAAGCATTTGTGGTAATACAAATAGTTAAACGAACTGAATTCCTCCATCATTTCACTTTATCATACACACGTACACACAAGGTTTCCAAATGTAAGGCATTGTCAGTTCTTTGTCACGATATCAAGGCCATTGGATGTGAATTTTATTATTGAATAGAAACTATCCGAATGACTTTACCTCTTAATTTGCTCGCGGTAATGTCGTCATTACCACGTGTCATGATGACGAGAAACTACTGCACCGTCCTGAGAGCACATGGGGGGGGGGGGGGGGGGGCTCTGTAAATGAGTCCGCGGCTTTTTTTTTTTATTAAATATGCATACGTGTGGAATGGCGAGTGTATCAATTCAAATGAAGATGAAGCAAGTTGATGTCGTTCCGTACTGCCGCGTCTTTGCGATTAAAATGTTTGAATATGAGCGATCATCAGCAGTTTTAATATCATCCAATTCCATTTGTATTAGAGCGAGAAATATGGGTTTTTTAAAAAGGCAGAATGTATAGCAATGCATGTCGGCCATTTACGTAAGTGTGATGTGTGTGCGTGTACTAATTGCATATAGCCTTATGTAAGTGCATGAACATGCATTCTGCGTAAGTATATTGCGAAGTGCTCTACCTTGTCATTGAGATTCGAGAGCTTAATGTGCATGTATCTGCGCATGAATATACATACATGGAATAATGAAATCCAGAAATATACACTATTCATTCAGTACATAGGTGTGTGACTATCATTTGAAAATGTATGGATTTAAGACACCCAGAACGATGCTCTACATTACTAAATACTTAGTGCGAAAGTGAAAATTATGAACTTTGCTCACGTCATTAATAAACAAATATAAATTTTGTAAACAAGTTTCTTAAATGTACTTTTAACTACTGAAGAAGCCACAAACAACGACCGCTCTCTAAGTCTGCAAGACGCGCATCACTTATTCCCGCTGTGTCAGATGCAGTCGAAAAAAAGTAGGCGGATGACTGCGTACGAAACAAAGTGAGCGGGGCTCTTCAAGATGTGAAAATTTGACGGATGGGAACAAGAGACAGACGGAGAGACGGACAGCGAGGGAGGGATCGAGAGAGCCACTCGGGTACCGGTGCAATTTTTTATTTGCTGACGTTCCCTTCTCATCTCTTCAACACATTTGTATATTAATATTTCTTTCCTTCAATTCTTTTCATCGCATTCCATTACAGCGAGATGTGTTCATTGTTCCATTCAAAGATGCGGGCCTGATGGAGGAACGCTGCCTGCGTTGGCGCGGTGATGTCTCTCTCCGGCGGATGCCTGCCGATTGATAAGCAGGGGCTGTGGTTGCTCGTGCGTCTGTTAGACACTCCGTGTGTGAGACACTCCGTGTGTGAGACACGCCGTGTGTGAGACACTCCGTCTGTTAGACACTCCGTGTGTTAGACACGCCGTGTGTGAGACACTCCGTGTGTGAGACACTCCGTCTGTTAGACACTCCGTGTGTTAGACACTCCGTCTGTTAGACACTCCGTGTGTTAGACACGCCGTGTGTGAGACACTCCGTGTGTGAGACACGCCGTGTGTGAGACATTCCGTCTGTTAGACACTCCGTGTGTGAGACACTCCGTGTGTGAGACACTCCGCGTGTTAGACACGCCGTGTGTGAGACACTCCGTGTGACCCTGATGCTGCAGAGAGGATCACGCGCGCGGTGCAGGCGAATTTCATGGTGAGCGTGACAAGCAGCCGGGGCTGTGGGCACTGCGGGTCGCTTGGAGGGACCGTGTCCGATGGTCGGGAATCATCGAGAGCCAGGGGATGTGAAGGAACGTGTCCGTGGGGGCGGGGGGTGGACGTCCGCCGAGGAGTTGGAGCGATGAAGTTGGTTCGCGCCCAGGTGCTGGCTGGATTGTTACACGTCGCAGGATCGTGAGAGATGACGGCAGCTTGGGGGAGCCTTCATCTAGCAGTGGATCGGTCATGGCTACTGCTGCTGCTGATGATGATGACCAATAGTGCACGAGCAAAATCTCTGTCATCCGTTACATTGTAGCAACCTTCGTGGACAACCAAATTAGCTGCTCGTAGACTTTTCTGTGATCATCCTGTGTTCACGAACGAGTCTTCATGAGGACATTCACAGCACTAAGATCACTCCTTAGGAATGTGTGGCTTGCTGATGAGCACCAAAGAGATTGAAGCTTCTTGGCTTGATGGATGTTTTGTTGGCCAAGTGACGGGATCATCTGTCACAGGCTAAAACTATATTTTTGGTGACTGACTGCTTTTTAGTTTCATATCTTAAGCACATGGCATGCATAACGGTCATACCTATACCCGTTAAGAGATAATATTTAAACAATGTCATACAATTGCTCGCTCAGTTTAACACGTTGGTTTTTGCGACCAATATTATTCATAATAAAGGTTTTTGGCTTAGATGCTTACGCGATGTAACCCAAAACACCTTTATTATGAATTGCTCGCTCGTCCCCCGTCAATGTGAACATTTTGGTGGAGTGGTGGTGCAGTGATTAACGCACTGCCCTCTGAACCCAGTGAGCCGAGTTTGATCCCTGCTCACGGCTAACATCAGTGGCAAGTGAACCGGTTCTGACCGGTGGTGTGCAGTGTGGTGATACCCCCCCCCCTACTCCCATTATTCACAACATATGGACAGGCCTTCATCCACCAGTGGATTGGCAAGGGGCAGTGAGTGACGTCAGCATGTGTATTGTGACTAACACGCTGCTGCTGCTGCTGCTGCGTGATGGAGATGGCTACCGGCGCGTCTGTTGAAACAATCATGCGAAGTCGATCACATCACGCCCCCCCCTACCCCCCAGACCCGGCACAACACAAACTACACCACAGCTGAGGCGGTCGGTGGTGTCCCACATTATGGATAGTCCCCACTTCTTCCAGAGCTTCCCACCAAGAGAGCAAGGCCCTCCAGGGCTACCTTGAGTGGAGGCCCTTCCGCTAGCAGCGGCACGAGGAAGTCAATTGCAGGGCTGCGCCTTTGACTGTGTGATATGTTGCGCAATCCGCTGATCTGTGCGTGCATTTCACTCACGAACACGCGTGGGGTGAATGTTGTTGCTGTTGTTGTTGCTGTTGTTGTTGCTGTTGTTGATCTCTCGCCACTCTACGGGTATGTAACGGCTGAGCACGGGCACACTTGCCGTCAGGCAGGAGTTTGTTTTTAGTTAAATAAAACAATTGCAACACCGTAGCTGCATTTCGTTGGCAAGCTGTTCTCTTGTCAAGAGCCATGCGTCTGCCTTCCAGTCGGTACGCGTTGCTCCGTTTGTTTGTGGGCTGCAAACCAAGCATCTCCATCGTTTGAGAGACGGAGATTCTTAGACAGTATATTCTAAAGTTGCCGTGGCTATTAATAGCCACACGTACGTGCAGCAATGAATAACATAACACCACAACAAAAATGTTAACTTATTAGCAGACGGCATCAACAAATGTGCCCCCCCCCTTTATTGCATATCTTTGTGTTATTTATTGTTCGCTAAAATAAATTAGTTGAGTCTCGAGTTCGCCTCCAAACTGAAAGTGAAAAATGACGTGTGGGTCAATTCGCCCGATAGTGTTGAGCGGGTGAGGGGGCATGGGGGCATGGAGGGTGCTGGGGGGGGGGCTTGAGGGTGCTGGGGTGGGGGGCTAGAGGGGGATAACCCCCCCCCTGCTCCTGGTTGAGGGATCAACCCCTCCCTCCCCCGACCCCCCATTCTGCCGTTCTCAATGCTGACGGTAGAGCCAAGTCAAGCGTTGTGTTGGTGCCACATTGCGATTGAACGACAGCTCTCATACAGACTCACCTATCTGGGTGGGAGGGCGGTGGAGAGAATGACAAATGAGGACAATTAAGCGACTGGCATCGCGCAGTCTCCTTATTCACAAGGCTTGTGGGGCGAATGGATGACAGATAAAGGCAGCCCGTACCCTGACTCATCCTGTCGAGGGTTTAATAGTTATTTTTAGTTTGGTTGACGTCGACTGTGTATGTATGTTGGACTTCTTTCGCACCGTACGTAGCCGACCGTGCTAATCGGAGGTGCGGCGGCAGGACAACAAACTAAACACACAACGCAGTGCTAAACAAGCGAGTTCTAAATCTTGGTGATTTAAAAATGCGTAGTTCCCAGCGGCTTCCTCATATCGGAAGGAGCGGCGCCTCCAGACGGCCGCAGAAGCGGTGACCGCCGTCTCTGTTCGACGGCAGCAGCCAGCAGGCCCCTCCGCTAGGACGATGGCGAGTTTGCGTGATGGCGCATGCTCCTTGACGCAAGCTCAACAAAGTATTGAGGTTCATTTGCGGCGAGCGCTTTGTGCGTGATGAGTGCCCCCCGCTGAGTTTCTGTAGCCACCCCACCCCACACCCCTCCCCCCCCCCACTTTGGACAAGGGCAGGGTTGATGTACAAACGCATGTCCAATTTTTTTTTTTTCCCCCCCAGAGCTGATATTTATAATTTTTAAAGTCAATGTCAAACTCTTGTTAATATCGCGCGCGCGTGTGTGTGTGTGATCGCCTCGGTGGCTGTGAGGATGTGCCTGGTGAATTCGTCTGCTTGCCGGTGATGGATCGTGCTTGTAAACTGACTTGGAGCGCGTCCCACGGGGAGCTGGGATGAGGTTTTGCTTTCTCACAACGCCGTGAATAATTCGCGATAATCAACACGGGCTTGTCTTCTAAGGTGCCCTCTCGTTTTACTGCTGCTGCCAATGCGCAGCAAGTCGCTTCGTTTTCCCTTCTAGCGCGTCCGTTTGCTTTAGCGCGAGGTGGGTTTAAAGACTGTGCAGTCTGCCCTCGTTAGTCATGAAATTGCCATCCGAGATTTCGGCTGTCCGCGAATCGCATCTGGAACTCTACACGACTGCATCGAGAGAGAGAGAGCGCAAAAGAGATCAAGTGATTAGATAATTATCATGTATTTAATCGCTTGTTTATGTGTTCACTTGAGATAATGCATGACAAAAATATGTCTTCGTAGGCCAACAACATCCGCGACATTTTCTATTAACGAGCATCTCCAGAATGTATCACTCGCGAATGGCGAGGGATGGCCGTGCCACGAGTGATGGGACCTTCTTCCAGTGGTGCGATGGCCAGCGCACTCGACTTGCAGTCCAGAGGTTCGCCGGTTCCATCTCCCGGCGCGGCAGTTGAAACAACGCCGCGAGTTTCTTCAATCCCTGCCTCTGTCCCGCCAGCAGTACACACGTGAACACAACAGTCAAGCAACCAGTCACGTATGGCGGGGGGGGGGGGGGGGGTAAAGTGTGGGTACTTCCACCTCTTCAAAGACTCGTGGCCAGAAGAGTTGCCCAAACTGCCCTCTGGAGGGGCTTTCTAAAGCTCCCTCGAGTGGAAGCCATTACTCCAGCAGTTGCGTGAACAAGCAATTTGCAGTCTGTATGTATTCTAGATTTGAAGCTTTCGTGACTGCAAGGATTCATATTCTTAGGTTTTTTCGGTAAAGTCACGTAGGTAAAACATTAAAAAAGTAAAATAAAATAAAAAATCACGACGTTTCGGAGGCAACACTTCCTTCACACCGTACGTAGCCGTGCTAATCAGAGGTGTGGGAGAAGGACAACACACTAAGCAGAAAAATAAGTTATAAAGATATTAATTTTCAATCTAGATGATTTAAAAGTGCACAGCTCCAGTGGCTTTCTAATATCGGAAGGAAGAGCGTTCCAGACGGCCGCAGAAGCGCGTTTGAAGGCGCCGGGCTATGCGGTGACCACCGCCTTTGTTCGACGCTGCTGCTGCTGCTGCTGTTGTTGCTGCTGCTGTTGTTGCTGCTGCTGTTGCTGCTGCTGCTGTTGCTGCTGCTGCTGTTGCTGCTGCTGTTGCTGCTGCTGCTGTTGCTGCTGCTGCTGTTGCTGCTGCTGCTGTTGCTGCTGCTGCTGCTGTTGCTGCTGTTGCTGCTGCTGCTGCTGTTGCTGCTGCTGCTGCTGCTGCTGTTGTTGCTGCTGCTGCTGCTGCTGCTGTTGTTGCTGCTGCTGTTGCTGCTGATGTTGCTGCTGCTGCTGCTGTTGCTGCTGCTGCTGCTGCTGTTGCTGCTGCTGCTGCTGCTGTTGCTGCTGCTGCTGCTGCTGTTGCTGCTGCTGCTGCTGTTGCTGCTGCTGCTGCTGTTGCTGCTGCTGCTGCTGTTGCTGCTGCTGTTGCTGCTGCTGTTGCTGTTGCTGCTGCTGCTGCTGTTGCTGCTGCTGTTGCTGCTGCTGCTGCTGCTGCGAGGATGACGAGCGTGATGGTATCCTGCACCTTGACCTCTCCCTTCACCAAACTACCGCGCATCGTTTTGATCGTCGACAGCAGCTTGTGTTCTGCGTGCCCTCGCCCTCGTTGTCACGTTGGACTCAGAGACCCCTTTCCTCTTGTTTTTAACGTGTCCATTTGTTCAGCACGAGATGGGTTCACACTTGAGAGAAAATTGCAGTCAATGCCAACTCTTTGGGGGGGAAAGAGATAGTATTTGTCTTGTATAAAATCTGGAGAGACACCAAATATGTATTCAACGAGGTGATTAGTCTGGCTTTCAGTCATTACAATTGCATATGCAGTGTTTGATTAAATTAATTTTTATTGTCCTAGCAGAGTTTTTTCTTTCAAGATCTTTTTTTGAACTAAACTCAACACACTCGGCAACAGCACTGCCCTAAAAGGAGAAATAAATGTGTTGATCGGTAACATGTTAGGAAAATTGCCCTTCATTTACATGTTTCATTCATCAATCCAGAAAAGTGTGGGTCCCACTTTGGGATGTGTTGGTCATTCCCGGTTTCAAGGAGTGTGTTTTTGTGAAGATAGAAAGCCACTCTACGCTGTTGTAGTCTGCCTCTCTAGAACTCCCTCGAGTTGAAGTGGCATTAGCAAGTAAATGCAGGGCTGCACCTTCACGTGGAGATGAGTCTTGAGGCTTGTGAGGGTGGGGCTGGGTTGGGGTGGTATTTTTCAGCTGTGATTATTTTGTCTCTCTCAGTGACAGGTGAAGAGATATGTTTCCAACTTTTTGTTTTCAACTCGGTCGACCTAACTGTGACTCGTGAAGCAGCACAATCTATCTCACTACACATATGCAAACACTACGCACGTGCAGTTCATCACGGGAAGCAATCTCCTTTCCTGGACCCAGGAGCTGCCGTTGAAGTTCATTGGCAAGGACCTCCTTTCAATCTGCAGTTCGATTGCAGACCAAGCTACTTTAACTTCCCTAAAGTACTTGACTTTCCACTTCTACTGTCGATTCCAAGCCAACTCTAAGAGACACTCCCCCGTGTAGCCGTACAGGCTGCTCGGACGAGTGCTGTTAGCGGGCACCCGTGACGACTAGCACGGCTCACCTGGGGGGTCCGTGCGATCAGCACCACTCCACAGAGATTTGTCTCCCACGCGCTGATGGTGACACACCGCGCCAGGTGCTCAGCTAACGAGGCGTCGACCTCGTTGGGAGACACCGGAGCGGGGTTCAGATAATCACCAACCGATGCCAGCTGTGACCAGGTATCGAGCATGTGCCAGTGTGTTCTGCGCTGCCGCTTCGATATTCGCAACTTCGTCACCGGCCGCTAACGACGACGATTGCCGTCGCACCCTGCGAACAATGTCCCTCCCACACGGCTCCACCCCGTACTCTGCCCTTGCAACACCACCACCACCACCACCACTCTCGCACAGCCCCACAATTACACGCCCCCTCCACCGCTGATTTATAGAGTCGAAGTTGGCTGACTCATTGATCCTGCGTGGGTCTCAGCCCTTCCATTATTCACGTTTCCATTCTGTCAGGCGCGCAGCACCTTCATCAAACTCGCGCTCCGGCCCCAGCGCGGCGGCCGCGGTGGCGGCGCGAGAGTTATAAAGCCGAGCGTGCGACGCCGAGCATAGCAATGAGTCAATTACCCAGGCGCATGTCAGTTACGTTTGACGAATGTCGGCCGAAGGCAATTGTTTGTCTCCAATTAGTTATTAATGTAACGGTATATTTTATAGCCAAACATTTCGCCGCTAATGCACCTTTGATGTGCCAAAATTAATTGTGATTAAAAGAAAAAAAAACCCCCAACGAAGCCGCAATTCAAAATGAAGAGCGTCCTTAGTCATATGAGTACAGGGATAGTGTAACGCATTGCCGGACCCTGCGTGCTCCGCGTGCGATCGTCGCTTAGGCTAATGGTGCTGCTCAGTTTATCGCAGTGCCCAGTCACAGCATTTATCAACTGATGAAATGCACTAGCGACTCAGCGTACCGTCAGTGAGCGGGCACTTAAAACATTGCTACATCTCATTTTAGAATATGCCGCAGAGTAAGTGGCTGTGTAGTTCGCCGTGCCGCGATGGTCAGCAGACTGGACGGACACTCCAGAGGTCGCCGGTTCAATCCGCTGTGGCAGCTGAAACTATGGTGCAAGTGTCATCGATGCTACTGCTTCGGTCCGCGTAGCAGTACGAATTATTACACCGCTGTTAGTTGATCGGCAGGTAATGTCTGGTGCATCCCATTCATTGTTAATCTATATTTATTGATGTGTTATACATTTCCTAGGTACCACAATACGCATTCGATCACAAATGCAGCATTCTTTTCATTGGATTTTTTTACTCCGGCACGTTGCGTTAAAATATAGCAGTCACTCGAGATCTACTCTACGCTGCACCTTTATGCGACAATGATTTTCCTGAGTAGCAATACCCAGGCGGTGATTTATTATACTTTGAGGACGGTGTGGTGTTTCATTCTTCACGAATAAATGTGCAGGGGGGAGCCAGAGAGAGAGAGATTACGCTGAGGCAATGGTAGCGATTGGCTTGTCATCTCATTTTGCGTAACAGATGTGTGCGAAAGTCGATAAAAGCACTCGCAAACATCCCTCACTCCCGAAGGACTTCGCGAACAACAAACGGCGACGCAATTTGAAATATTTAAAAGGCGTCGATGGTTCTCATTTTTGTAACCGCTTCCAAGGAAAACGGTGATGGATCTGAAAAGAAATTTCACCAGCTGCCAAAATCTAGGCCCTCTTTACCCCTTTCCCATTCATCAGCAATTTTCAATTTCAATCTGATCCACACTCCAACCACTTTCAATCAGAACTGTGCTTAGCTCGCAAGGGCACGCCACTAAATAAACCTCACGACAACAACAACAACAACCGTATGGGGATTGTCACCGCTGTTGTTGTGCATCGTGGCGCAGATTAACCTCTCGCCGTATCCTCGTCATAGGTGGGAGTGACTTTACACTTCGAGGCGAGGGTTGTCTCGCAATGCAGTGCCCGCGATGTCAGGGTGAACTTCTGACAAATGTGTGTTTGTTAACGTGGCAATGGATCACACGTGTTTTTCTCCAGCCAAGAAATTTACTGTTATTCCCCCCCCCCCCTGCAAGCTATTTACATTGTTATTGCAGTTCCTTGTATTTGCCAAAGCATGTAAAGTATAATCGGATGCTATCATAGAAATACGCCTGCGTATCCATGCCGCCTTTCAGTTGCATTTCATTCTTAACACTCTGAAGGCGCTCCCAACGACGCCTTCCCCTATTTAATCTTGTTGCATTTCCCAGCATGAATCCAATGTCCTTGCTTCCTCGTGTCGAGTAATATAATACGTTTCCTTAAGGCGCTTAAGCGTGGTATTTGTATTTTACAACCCCAAAAAATGTTCCATTAGCGCCACTTGCTCGCAGCAACACATTGTAAATCTACAAGCAATCAGGCAATCAAATACGTGGCAATCAATGTCCTGCGAGGGTGTTATGAGCGACTGAGGTGACGGTGAGTGTGTGAGTAGGAAATGCCGGGGTGCAAGTCAAGCCCCGGGACTCGAGCATAATGCGCTGCACACAGCTGAACCTTTTCTTAAAAAAGAAATTGCTGGGACGTCAATAAACGAAAGTCGCGTATTGAGGCCTCCCGCAGATTATCGCCGTTGCCGAGGGAAGGATGACCAAGGGCAGGGGGTTGAATTAGAAATAGGGGCTCCGCTGGAGGCAGTCGTGGAGGACACTCCATTGAGAGAGAGGCGAGAGAGAGAGAAGAGAGAGAGAGATGAGAGAGAGAGATGAGAAAAGAGAAAAAAAACGAGACAGAGGAGGGAGAGAGAAAAGAGAAGAGACAGACAAGAGAGATAAGAGAGAGAGAGAGACGACAGAATGTATCAGTGTTGTTGCGGTAATGCTGTTTATGCTGCTCGTTAACAAATACTGTAATTTACGAGAAAAAAATGCATTTGTTTATGCACCAAAGTTTGCAACTGAAGCCTAATTGAGTAATGAACTTTAGTTTGAGCGTGACCAATTGTAAATAGAATGTTCGCTAACCCCAGTAAATGCATTTTAATGATGTTTAATTCACGTGATTCACCGTCATATTTGTCGGGCTGCTGCTGTGATCCAGTGGACTTTGCTTTTCATTTCTGTGAGATAAAATTAGGAAATGTTGGTTTATGATGGCATTTTAATGATGGTAAAAACATAACTACCCCTTTGAGACATTGAAGAATATTGGCATTTGGAACAAAGAACCAATAAAAGCATTGGGAATTTAATTGAGCGCGATGCAAATGTCAAGGTGCAACAGCATCCTGTGAATTTTTTTTGACAATCTCACGCAAAATATATTTTCACGAGGCGATATTACGAAATGTCGAAAAAGTTTGGAAGTTCTGGTCAAACTAATATAATTTCTTATATTATTATCATTATTATCTTCATCTCTTCATTCCACACCGCTGCTTTAAGGGCACTCAGCATTGGGTGGCATTGTTATGTTGAAGGGTTATGGTTTCCGAGCGAACGCAAGTTAGGTAAATAAATAAATAAATGGCGCGCATAAACAAGATGATAAAAAAATCAATGCATGTTCAGCCCGTCCCTTTGCGATGGCGGTGGAGGGGGCGGGGGCGGGTTATGCCTGTTGTATTCCTGCGACAGGCACCGCGTGCATGATACGACGTGACGGGGCTCACGAGGCAGACACGGAGTCGCTCTTTAGGCTGATGGGGAGGGGTGCGGGGGGCTGGTCGCGTAAAGCGGACGAGCCTGGCTTGTGGGATGAGTGGATCGTTGGCGGTCCGCTTGGCTGCAATGTTGATCGTAAACGGTGGGTTTGCTGCTGCTGCTGCTGTGTCTGAGATTGGGACGATCTATGCTCGGACGTCAAATAAATGGCTGGTCCATCGACCCCTCTGCGCATTCTTCCGAGTGCGATGTTGCCTGGCAGAATTTTAGTTTTTAAGAAAACTCTGGAGTGGCTTTAACCTTTTGTGGCCTTCGTTGGCAGTCTTCCTCGTTTAAATACCGAGCACCTATGGCGCACACTTGGGGTATTTTGGCCTTTATCTTCCCAGTGCTGATTGTTGCACACCGTAGCTGCTACTCATTTATGGCCGAGTTCACCTAGGAGGGAGGCCCAGGATCTGTTTAGGTAATCGCCACCGATGTTGGCTCTGGCCAGGAATGAAACTTGGGATGCTGGGGATAGCAGCGCTGAGCACGATCCACTGCGTTATCCCAGCTCTGTCGTGAGATATTGTTTAGAGGATACCACAACTACTATTTACAATTTACCAGATGAGGCCCACTGAGTAATATAGCTATTTGTCAGAAGCGACCTGGCCACAAATGGCAGCTCACCAAAGTAGCCCATCATGTGAATTCTAAACGTGGAGCGAAAAACTGGAGGACCCAGAGAAAAACCCACGTGACCAGAGTTGAGAGAGACACGCAAACTCCAAATATGCAGCAGCGGGCGTCAGGGTCACGATCAAACCTACGAGCTCCTGCATAGCAGGCGTAGCGCCCGGTGGCGAGATGGTTGGAGGGGGGCATACAAACACCCGGAATGGGGAGGTGGGAGGGGCGTCACAACATAGCCAATGCTAAACGAGCTTGAACCGAACGTGAGATGCTAAGCAGTGTGAGTAACGATACAATCCGCTTCTGTCTGTCGTGCATTCGGCTCTCGCCCCCTAGATGCATTAGCAAAGGCTGGGACGCGAATCGCTTAATTGAGCAGAATAATTTAAAAAGAGGGGCTGATCCTTCAAGCAGGGTGGGGGGCTGGTGGGGGGGGCAGCTCCCTCCAGCCCCCCCCCCCCCTACAAGCAATGGGGCTGCTCTACTGCTCCCCCGGATGCAGCCCGTTAAGGGCTTGTGCACGTGTGGTGGAGATCTGTGTGTGTGTGTGGTGTGTGTGGTGTGTGTGTGTGGTGTGTGTGTCTGTGTGGTGCATCAGCCAGTCATCTCGGTCATCTCGGTCAGTCGACCCGTGGCAACTGGGTCTGCCCCGTGACCTTCTGCCAGCGGGCGTTCGACACTTCACGTGGCCTCAAGGTGCACATGACCTGGCACAAGCGTCGTGGTGACGTCACCGCCACTTAGTGGCGAATGGCGATTGTTGTTGTGTGGTGTGTGTGGTGTGTGTGTATACGTGGTGTGTGTGTGGTGTGTGTGTGTATACGTGGTGTGTGTGTATACGTGGTGTGTGTGGGGTGTGTGTGGGGTGTGTGTGGTATGTGTGTGTGCGTGTGTGTCACAATCACTCTGCACATTGGTCGCGGCTAACTGGGACTCGTAGGTGAGACCTTGGTGGCACGCGCAATTTACGATGGCGCGATGGCGCTTGCCAAGGCGGGAGGAGGAGGGGGGGGCTAAAATGCGCTGCGGATTCTTAACCCCTTTGTGTGGGCGATGGAGCGCACTCGGAAGTCCGCGGTCGGGGTGCAGTTGGCGATGGAGTTCGTGGCAGCGGCGACGGCGCAAGTTCAAAACATTGTTTGATGAAAAATCCTCGCAATAAAATCGCGCTGGTGCGCGCTCGAGATGAGTGCACACACACAAAAACACTACCGTGTAGGCTTAACAGACTGTAGGGGCAAGTGCTGTTAGCGAGCACCTATAAAGGCCGGCACGGCACACGAGGGGGTGGGTGGCCAGCACCACGCCCGGCCGCCTTTGTCTCCCCAGTGGCGATGTTTACACATCGCAACAGGTACTGATTTGAGGCTGAGTCGACCTAGGGGAGGTCCAAGACCGGTTCAGATAATGTTAGCCGTAAACGGGAATCGAACCCGATTCGCCAGGTTCGTAGAGCAGCTTGCTAACCGCTACACTTCCACTCCCCACTCCCCACACGCACACACGCTGGCAGTTTTACATGCATGTTGTGCGTAATTAATGGACGTGTGTTGCCCGTGCGTCAATCCACTGCTGGATGGGACCTCATTGTGGCATGGGGTTTATCGGGGTTGTGTAACTGTAAATCACCGTGTTGGTCTGTGTGGGGTGGTGACGTGGGGAGCATCGATGTGGGGGTATAGAAGTCCACAGCCCTACAGCTACTCAGAGTATTGCTGCTGTGTGTGGTGGTCCCGCACCCAATAACTCTATCCAGGCTCCACCTGCTTGGCTTCTGAGTTTCAAACAACACAAATGTGTGAGAATCACGCAGCCCGTGTGCGTGATGTCAACAGCCATCGGCATTTCCCGAAAGAACTGCATCGTGGTCCTATTGTCTTAGATCACCATCAAAATAAATGTGAACACATGTGACTCGACTGACAACTGCAATGGGCCCCATCGGGTGGAATGTGGGAGGCTCAATATATTGTATGGTTCCCAGAGGCAGACTTGACAGCCGTGAGCAATGGTGAGTATGCTGTGATGATGATGATGAGTCCTCATTCGGATGAAACCGGTCCAAGGTTGTCTATGACCGCATCACTGCTGCTGGTGTAACATCACACCGTACAAGTCCGATCTTCCGGCACGGCAGTGAGACGATGGTTTTAGTGAATCTCACCAAGCCGCCTCTGTCCACCCAGCAAGATAAATGGGTTCAGCACCACAGTCGATGGGCAGGTCGGGTGTGGTGGGGTAAACTGTGGGTACTGCCGCCTCTTCAAAGACCTCTGGCCAGCGTGGAAGAGTAGGCCAAAATCGCATCCAGAGGGGCTCTCCAGAGCTCCACCGAGTGGAGGTCCTTCGGCACCTTTAACGCGTTTTTACAGTTATCGCGTATTTATATTACTGTACATTACTGTATGAGCAGGCTTGTGTGCCCTGGGGATTTATAAACACGCTGAACCTCAAATAACACTCGATCATAATTTCATTAATGTCCGATATGTATGTGTCTCTACTTCGCAATGAATCACAGTAGCAAAATGCTTGCATGCAAGGACCGGTGAAAGTACACAGTCCCTGTTGACACGAGTCAAATGGCTTGCTACACCGATCGCTAAACGTGAGCCCTGGACATTATTCAGCTTTTGCATTAATACTAAGCGGGCCATGCAGGTGCGCCGTCAGACTCTCACTTGGGCTGTTTCGCATCTATTTAAACGCCTCCCCCCCACTTCCCGGTCACCTCGCACGCCCCATTTGAACCCGCCTTCATTGGTCACGTCGCACGATTGAGAGAGCGCGTTCACGCACGCGCACACACGACGAGTTTCTACCGTCCAAATTGAAACCAGTGGTGTGCATAACGGGTTTCCAATTTGAATCGGGAGCGGTAGTAGCCAGACGCGCGACCGCTCCCGAAGGGGAAGTGAATTTTCGAGAAAATAAAAATAAACTTCTCTCTCCTCTCGACACGAAAAGTGAACACCGACACGGGGAGGAACCCACGACCTCCACCACCCCTCTGTGCTGAATGGACCCCCCCCCCTCCTCGATGGCTCTGTGGCCGGTGAACGCAGCAACTTGTCGGGGGAGCCGCAGAGACCGCTGCCGTCTCGCCCAGAGAAGCCGCCGCCGGCTGAAAAGCCCCCGTAACATTTGCGGGAGTTTATCCATTTTCTGTTTCTCCACTAACGAGGTCCCTGACATCTTCGGATCGTCTTCTTCAAATTGCACTGAGGTCAAGGCTCATTTCCTGGGGCGATCGGGCTGTTTGCCAGTGCAGCTATTCCATGATTTGGAACACTTTGTCTTTTGCTAATAAGACAATATATATATATGTCACGAACACTCACCTCTTCATCTTGGCCTTTACTCCATCGTTCTGGCCCTTTAACCTGGTTCGGTTTATTTCCTGCTTTCCATGCATGGGCGCATCCACGGATGAAATGCCCCTTGCAAAAGTAAGGGGCATTTGATTTGTAACACGCCCTCTTGGTTGCAACGTCGAGCAGGGGAAACGGCCAACGAGAGCAAATGTCCACAATGGAGGGTTTTTGTTGGGCGAGATCACGTGAACATATACACGTGTCGTCAAAACCCGCCACCACTCGACACAGCCAAGTAGTAAGGGTTGTCACGTAAACAGAACGTGCCAATTCGTCACTAGTACCGCTGTGTCGGGGGGTGGCGGGTTTTAACGACACATTTAAATATTTACGCGATCTCACCGAAATAAACCTCTATTATGGATAATATTGCTCGCGAAAGCCTCCTACTCCGTGTTAACCTGCGCCAGCCCTGCAATGTCTTGCTCGTGTTGCTGCGGGCTGGAAGGTACAGTTTGTTGAACTTCTTTTGCACCGCACCTAGCCAACCGTGCTAATCGGAGGTGCGTTTGAGTGAGCTCGTGAGAGACCCCATTTGTGGGGGGCATTTTGGCCTACGCCACCACGTTGGACGGACCGCACTGGGTTCATTTGTCTGAGCGGATATGTGACGGTCGGATAACCGACGTGATAGGCGTAAGAGGGGACTCTGACTTAAGCCGGAGGGGAGTCCGCGTGCTTCGGCCAAGAGAGATTGCAGCAAGTGGTCACTCTCAGCGCTGGGTGATGTTATATGACAGCAGCCACTGATTAATTGAGGCAGCACGGGCGATTACAATGATTAATTGATTGCGCAGGGGGCGTATAATGCTATTAAGGTGTTTATTTCACGTGATATAGTTGTTCGCTTTGCTTGGCAGGCAGCTAGATTTGAAATAGCGACGAAGTCACTAACCTGGGTACACGTCCTTTAACGTGTGCGCAGCTCTTTCTCTCTCTCAATCCAATTCGATCCGATTTCAAAGCGCGCGTCTCTCCCGGCTTCTGTGCACACTTGTCAGTTTAACTCGCTGTGGAACTACCTGCTTCGATATACGGTTCATCAAATGGGGATTTCACAAGCAAAGCAACACAAACACATGTACTGAGCGACACGCTTTGATATAAAAACAGAGGTCGCGTGTTCCATCCCCCGGCGCGGTAGATGACACAGTAGGGCGTGGTTTTTTAAATGCCCTCCCCCCCATCACTGCCTCTGCCCACTCAGGAGTACAAATGTGTTCAACCACAGTTAGGCGATCGGCAGGCCGCAGTGTGTTGGGATAACGTGTGGTGGTTTACTCCCACCGAGACGTCTCGCCAGCGTGGAAGAGTAGGCCAAATACGCTCTGGAGGGTGCTCTCTTTAGCTGCCTCCCTAGTCGAGGCCTTTCCGCAAGCAGTGGCGTGAGCAATTCGTTTCCAGCTTGGCCCTTGTCCTTCTCTACCTTGGTACCAAACTGCTGCTGTCGTTTATTCTAGGCCTGGGGCACGTATAAATGTCAAGATCAGGTGGTTTGAAAGGCTCAGGTAATCAATTGCCTGATTAATCAATTGGCAAGGGATGACCCTGTTGACTTCAATTATTTGAGATGCCAGTTGGGTTTGTGAATGGGGTTAATTCGCTGGGATGAACGGCTTCCCCCCTCCCCCACTGCGAGAGATCGCACGACACACAAACATTCAACTGCGATCGCGTCCACCGTGGCACTAGACATCATATCGTGTCTCGATCGTCGTCGTGCAATTTTAACATTCCTTAAATATTTCATTTCCTGACAAAATACGTGTGAAATAACGCACTCAATAATTCGCGTTTTGTATTTAAATAGTCATTGCCCATTAAATCACTGCACACTTTGCAAAACGTTTTCCGAGTAATTGATGGGATGGGGGATAATAAGACGTCATCAGTTTGGTATTCCGCGTAATTTATTTTTAATAATGATGGCAGCACTGCGCGTTCTCAGAGCTACTGGCTGTGACGTTGCCGTGATGAGGAGACTCGTGGCAAGCCTGCCTGGAGTGAACGGCGGTCTGGGAACTTTAAAGTCATTTCTATTGGTGCTGGAGGCACAGGAAAGCACACCAACATTGCAATAACAATGTTAAGTACAATTACAAAATGATGCAAAACTGACATCTCAATAATCGTCATTTCGTGAAAAATGATTTGAGTGAAACCCAACTTCCCATTCTGTCTGTGCAGCAGCTGCTCGGCCACGTGCACGAGTTGCTGTCAAACGCCGTGATGCTCACGTGACATGTGAGTGTCTTGGTTTACCCAGTCAAGTTTAGAACGTTTTGTTGGTTAAGTGTGGGTTCAGCTTCGGATGTCTGGTCTGTCCTTTCTCTCCTTGCATGTGGGAGGAAACCGCAAAGCCTGGCACAGCCCCACACTCGCAAAGGGGGGAGAAACAATCTAAGAGAGGTCATCGACCTGCTTGCTGTACTGCTGCCTAGCAGCTACTTCCTCATTGAAACGCAGCGGTGGCCAAATGCAACTCCGTCTCTGAGCGATCTGCCAACCCTGCTCCCTGTTTGTTCTGATTATAGTTGCCACGGTATAACTTCTCGAGATACAAAACAACACGGAATTAACTTTCACGATGTATCTGTTCTCCAAGTGAATGAGCAGCGATGAATGCCGGCATCGGCACACGAGGGGGTGGTGTGGCTAACACCACGACTGCCCCCCTTTGTCTTCGCAGTACCGATGGTTTTACACACCGCACCAGACACTCATTTAGGGCTGAGCCGAACTAGGGGGGAGGCCGATAATCGGTTTGGAAATGTGCCGCTGTTGTTGGTTGTAAGTGGGAATGGAACGTGGGTCGCAGGTTTCGTAGTGCGGTGCGCTAACCACGACACTGCGCTTCCCCACTATTCAGGTAGTCACACAGACATCGAGATTTGATTTGAAATATTGTCCCGGGAAGTATGAGAATCATTGATAGATTTTACGTAAAAAAGTTAATTTACCTCCTCAATTATATATATACTTAAAAAACGTGCGTTTTTTAAATGTTTGTCATTGTTGTGATAGCGACATGTCAAGAAATATCTAAGTCTGTGCCCTCCGGTCGCCTGGGTGAAACCCGGTGGTGCTTGTTCTGGCTCACACCTCACCCAGCCTGAAACTCAGAAACTCAAGAAGCGAAATGAAACGATTCGTGCTCGAAGAAGGCGAGGAAACAGAATCTTGACGTAGGCGGGAGTAATCCGATGAGCCATGAAGCTCTTTGTCAAAGATGTCCAAAACCAAGACTGGGGTCAGAATTGATGGAAAATTAGAGAGGAAGTTACATAAGTAGATACATGAAACACGATGCATGAAACGGTCATTCATAAAAGCGATCAAACACAAGACGGTATCTTTCATAACACAAAACAAATTACCGCACGAGTTATAAATGATACAAGCAAAAGGAGAAATCACACGGGCGAATTCACAGTCATCAAATGATGACGTCACCTTGCTGCTGCTGCTGCTCTATTTAAGACCGGGAGCAAGTGGAGGGCCTCACCATTCTGACGAATCGCCCGATGAAGCTGGTTGATGTAACTACCAGCGAAACGTCGTACTACTCAAATTATAAATTATGTTTATTCACTGTTCAACACACCGGTGGGCTAAAGTAGTGAATTATTTGTCCTTTGCAAACGTGACACTTTTTTTACTGTTTGGCCGTGCCGGGTGGTGGAGGGTTACGACACATTTATAAATAACGCGATCTAACCCAAAAACCATTATATATGAATAATATTGGTCGCGAAAGCCTACTACGTGTTCAACTCACAATTGCAGAGTCAGAGTTGCCAACGTGGCTGTCGCTTACGCCGGGAGTGAGTTGAAGATCGTTGCTTGGTGGCGAATTCGCCAGAACGTTGGAACAGACGCCCAACGTACAATGAATGACAAACGCGTGAAGCGATGTTCACGTTTCATTCCGCTTGCCGCATGAGGGGGAAGCAATCTGTTGAGTTATGTTTACCCAGAGGAAATGAGGTCCTGTCTGCAACATTAATTATTATTTTGTGTTGCACTGTGTGTACATTAAGAAATGCCCAAACAAATGGATTCTGGTTTTAAAAACATCCGTCAGCTTTAGCAAACAAATTAATACTGTTGCGTCCGAGGAGAGAATGAATGTTTCACGATAAATAACGAGTGAAATGGTCCGTGAATTAGTTTTCTTCCTTCGGCAGATCGCAGATTGAACGTTACCAGATTGGACTTTAGGTGCGAGGTCACATTCCCTGCTGTTTACTCACGCCTCTGTCACCCACAGGAATTGCTGTTTACAGTAACAGCTACGTACGCGGCTGGATATCAAATAAATGTCGTTTTGACAAAACCACACATCCGAATGGGAAAGTTTGTACTTTAGATGTCTTGAGGGGTCAAGGAGAGCCTCGCCTTAGTGCCTGTGCGGCCAAAGTCCTCACCAAGTGACGACTCGGCCGAGCGGCACTGCACGTTTCGCCGCTTGCTGCAGAGGCTCACGGTTCGAGCCCGGGCGGCTGACCTGGCTGAGACTGCGAGCGCGTTCCCCACTCACAGACGGTGCCGCCTGCCGTGACGTGGGAAGGAGGAGGCCGCTTGCCACGTCGTCGCCGTCCAAATTTGGCACATTCGATAAATTACAAAAAATTACTTAATTCGGAACAAAAGTCACATGGCGACATTGCCCGCCTACTGGCAGACTCACGTCCACTCGCTGGGCCGGTAGCTGAGTTCGCCTTGCTCCACACAGGCGCAGCTGCCACAACACAAGCGGTCGTCATCCTCCTGATGACGATCGGTTGAGTTGTGTTCGGAACGGTGTAGTTTTTTTGTTTGTTATTTTTCTTATTTTCTTTGAACCTATCTACGTGACTTTACCGTAAGACCCAAAGAATATGACTTCCTGCAGTCACGAAAGCTTTAAGTCAAGATAAATATTCTGTTTGTGCTGGGGGAAGCTGGAATGAATGAAATAAAAAGTGAACCCACAAAGAGAATAAATTTAAACATCAAGCACAACGAGCGAGGCATCTTGTCGGGTGGGATCTGTGGGGGGGGCATGCTGGGAGTTTAGATCCCTGCTGGCGTGCCTTTGTATCCGTTTCCAGCTACAGCGCGTGCCTGTGGCTCAGACGCACACCGCCCCTCTCACACGCGCGCCCTGCTCGGTGACCTATAATAGTCCATCAGCTGAACTTCTGCCGCAACTTTGAGTCGCATCTCCCTCCACACCAACCCAGTGCTCCCTCCGCTAACCCCCTCTGCCGTGGTGTAATTGTTATTTGTTTATGTTGTTGAACTTCTTTCGCACCGCACGTAGCCGACCGCACTAATAGGAGGTGCGAGGGAAGACAACAAACTAAACACAAAACGCAGTTCCAAAGAAATTAGTTTTCAATGTAGAC
Organism: Lampetra planeri; assembly: GCF_965212315.1. Classification (NCBI taxonomy): domain Eukaryota; kingdom Metazoa; phylum Chordata; class Hyperoartia; order Petromyzontiformes; family Petromyzontidae; genus Lampetra; species Lampetra planeri. Next base: position 1,071,727 of record NC_136136.1, read on the forward strand.
TCTGGTCAGCCAGAGTGATAAAATCAGTAATCCACCAGGCGTGGTGATTTAATTAATGACGCATTACAGTTTTGTTGTGTAAAATGCCAGTGAGCATGATGGTGTGCAAGACAAGCAAGATGAACAACAGAATTTGACATTCTTGGACTGTAGCTACATGGAAATGAAGGGGCACAAATTGAGAATGTTCTCAAGGATGCTTTGAAGCACCAAAGCATGCCCCTGGCTGGTTTGCAAACTGGAATTGCAAACCAGAGGTTGTTGGTTCGATCTCACGATGTGACAGTTAAATGAACGGGTATGTTTCCCAAATGATCCCAGTGCCTCTGTCCACCCAGGAGTATAAATGGGAACACCTCTATTCGTCGATGGGCAGTTTCGCGTGTGGTGGGGTAAAATGTGGATACTTTCAATTCTTCCAAGATAGCTGGCTGGTGTTAAAGAGTAGGCCAAATACTCTCTGGAGGCATTATCTAGAGCTCCCTGTAGTGGAGGCCCTTCCACCAACAGTGGCGTTAGAGAACAATAGCAGGGCTGCACCTTTACCTTTTAATTACCTCTTAATGCACAGCTGCATAAACAGTGAGGAAGTACAACAGCTGTCTTCCAGCACTTTGGAGTCAAGGGTTTGCTGAATCATGCAAATTTTTCAAATGAAATAAAAAATAAACTGGGTTTACAATTTGGCCCAAAGTTGGCGACACAGCAAGTGCACACCGTGGAGAATTTCCCGCGTGTATGCGTGGGCTTTAACTGGGAACTCCGGCTTCCTCCGACATGCTAAACATTCATCACAACGTGTTTTCATCATTATTTTTTTTTACGTAAACGAAAGGAATTGGCCCAACATACTAATGCAAGACCCCAACCTGAACAAAGCCATTTATTCACTTGCGAAAGGCTCAAGTCTCAACACTCTTTATTTTTCACGTTTTTGCACGTGTATGTTTGGCCTGTACATTGATTAATTGTTGACATTAAAACAAACCAGAGTAGTTGGAGAAAGTCTACAAATACAAGGAGGTAACAATCAATATTGCTATCATAATGCTTTCAACTTATAAAGGACCACTACAAAGTGTTGACTCAGAGCCACGAGAAGCCACAGAGAAGCCAAGCAGTGAGGGGGAAACACTCTATCCCATACAGATGGAATACGTGGAGTGGCCTGGCCATCTCGCAACTCCATGCCTACACATCCTCGTACGCCCTCGTAACGCATCCTGACAAGCCCTGCATAGACTGCACGGTCCATGCTACGGGGTTGTATCTTGGATAAATAAATGACATCCACAGAAAACACGAAAAGCCAATTTTTTCAAAGGCATAAGTTTAACCAAAAATCAGACAATTGAAAATGTGGACAAAACTATGCAAACACAGTTTATGAAAAGAAAGTGAATGGTGAAGCTCTTTAACCTGAGAAGTGAATTGCAATCTTAATTTTAGAACTTTCGTGACTACAGGAATTATTATTTGGTTCTTTCGGTTAAGTCACGTCTAAAGATAAAATAATAAATTAAATTAAATTAAATAATAGAATACGACGTTTCGATTGCAACACAAGCAATCATCATCAGGTATAATGAAATAGCGACTTAAATAGACTTTAAGGCCACCCCACAGAGACGATCACCCCTCTCTGTCACCTGTGTTGCTCTCGCTATGTATGTATCTTGTGATATCTGTCTGCTAATATGTCTGTCTATAGTTTTCTGGTTAGATATTATGTCGCTATTTCATTATACCTGATGATGATTGCTTGTGTTGCAATCGAAACGTCGTATTCTATTATTTAATTTAATTTATTATTTTATCTTTAGACGTGACTTAACCGAAAGAACCAAATAATAAGTGAATTGCAATCGGTGAAGGCGTGGAGATAAGAGTTTGTAATTGTCAAGTTCAAATTGTTGGGGCATTATCCCAATCGCAGAGGGCTGGGGGGGGGCGTCTAAGCCTCTCTTGTGAAATCTCAGCCCCACTTTGTGAATCATCGTCAAGGAGATACAGATCAGGAGCAGAATGCATTGCAGGCAAAAAAACCAGATCTCATCTTGATTTATTCTACAGAGCGGTTATTGTTTGTGTTTTAAAGTTTTTTTTTTACCATTGACTGCATCGTGCCCCCCCCCCCACAAGTTTTGTATGGACTCCCTCCCCACCCTCTCCCCCCTCTTCAAACAATGTCACGGTGCACAGGGCTGCCTCGGTATGTGTTGTGATTTTTATAGTATATATTACATTGCACATTGAGAGCAAAACAAGTTCCCTAAACCACAGCAAATGCATTGTCGCTTATTTGCCATTCGTGACCTTTGGGTCAGGGATTGGTCATGAATTGTCGTGGCGCAAACGCCCTCGTTTTTGAAAGATGCACGCTTTCCCACGTAGTTCGCGAGCCTGCTATAGACGGAGTGAGGATGGAGACAAAGATGTGAGCTGCCCGATTCGGCTCCTGAAGAAGCTCCCGGGCAGGTGTAGCGAAACGTCGGACGTCGTGCTAGACGGCGCGTCGCGGTACGGCCCTCGAATGCGGTCGGGGAAGAGCCGTACAGCGGCCACGGCCGCGGTAGAATCGGCGGTGAGCCGCACAAATGAAGGAGCGCGCGGAACAACGGCAATGTTCTGCTGAAAAACAGCTGTGAAGTCAATTACCGCAATAAACTTACAGCGTGATGGACAGGGCAATGCATGTGACAGCACAATTAAGGCTCATGACAGCTCTGCAGCTTTGCTAATTACAAGTGGCCACGCAAGTGACAGTAATTGAGGCTTGGCTGAGTGATGATGAGAGGGGGGGCAATTGAAAAGATGCAAGGGTTTTACTTTTAAAGAGAATCCTGATTAAAAAAAGCATTAATTATAATTAGAATTTCTTTAAAATGTTCATTACGTGTTCTTTCTAAGCCGATATTTTCAGTGCTTTACTTTATCTGTGTTATGAAAAGAATTGAACGTAGAGTGCATGCAGTTTCTTTTCTCCTTCCAGATCACTGCAGAAATTCGGGCCTTATAAAGATGTGCCAATTTATATATTAAAATATACATTTTTATTTAGACTTAAAGCTTTCGTGACTGCAGGGATTCATATTCTTGATTCTTTCGGTAAAGTCACGTAGAAGGGAAACAATAAAATATTGTTTTTATTGTTTAATATTTGTATTATTTTATTGTTTCCCTTCTACGTGACTTTACCGAAAGAACCAAGAATATAAAAACATACATTACTTAGAAAAAGAGTAAAGTCATATTCTACGTTGCATTCAATGACACGTATATAAATGTTTTTGTTACTTTGAGACGGAGCGATGATGATCAATGCCAGCTCGTGGACAGATGCTGGATGGATGATCACAGTGCGGGGTTTGTGAGAAACAATGACGGCTTGGGGAGGCCTTCATGCAGCAGCGTATTGCTCTTGATAATGGATTTGATATTCCTCCTTGGCATGCCGCATCACGACCGCAAAGTTCGCTGTCCTTGATATGATTCCGACTCTCGGTTAAAACTCCTGGCCTGTGTCCCCTTCGTTTTGGAACAAATCGACATCGCATCACGATGGCTGCCATTCATATTTGAGCAGTGTGCACTATCACGTGACCACACGTGTGCCCATACGGCATGGAATTGGTTAATGGGCAGGAAAGCATTGTGCACGGCCAACTGTTAAAGTTTGTTAATACATATGCAAATATAACTTGAGCGGCTTGACGGTGAAAGGTCTGGCTCGGATCCCAACGCTCTGTGATGTGTGTACATTTCTGTCATAATTTACACGTTAAATATACCCCAGGGAAGCTGCTGCGGTGCAACGGTCAGCTCGCTGGTCCACAGGTCACGGATTCGCCATCCCAGTGCGGCAATTACATCGATGGGCGAGTTTCTTAAATCGGCCACCCACACCCCCTACACCTGCCTCTGTGCGGGGTGGGGTAACGTGTCGGGCAATTCCACTCTTTCCAAGACGTCTGGCCGATGTGGAAGAGTAGGCCAAATCACCTTCTTAGAGGGGCCCTGTAGAGCTTCATCTCTCTCTCCAGCAGTGGTGCGAGCTGGCAACAGCAAGGCTGCAACTCTTACCTTCTAAATGTCTCCCACTTAAATGCCGATTTGCATCATGGCGGCGTGTTTCACGTGACGGGCCCTCTTGGAGTTTAATAAACCCGGCCACTAACATTGGGGGTTTACAGTTGGAGTTTACTAGCACCCCCCCACACACACATCTTCTCTGTGATAAAGCTGTGTGTTTCATTGTGTTTCTTTTACCGTGTCCTCTGCATCAATTCGCTCTTCATGTGGACTATAAAATAAATTGTTGTTTCAAGCCAGGCACTCAATCTCTGCTTGGTGGGCAGAGTTTACAGCTGTCTTTTTCTTGGTTAATTAATCAGTTGATGATTAATAACCACGCATACCTTCACATTATAAGACACTTTTTCCTGATAATCCGGTAAGTGCGCGCATGTGTGTGTGCGTGGCCAGATTTGTATCAATTATTTGACACTGGGCGCAATTTTGAGTTGCGTCTTACGTCTACGAAGCGTCTTCTAACGTGGACATTTGAGTTGGGATCACGAATCAATTCAGTAAATTATCTATTTGTTGTTGTGTTCATTACTCGTGGGCTCCGTTTTGAAGACGAGTGAGCGCCACCTCAACATCGCGACTTCCGAAGGCAGGAAACCCCCATAAAGCTCACTCCCAATATGGCACGGCTGATACTGCCATCACTTATCACCTCCACTCCTCCCGCCAGCCCCGCTCGACAAAGGTCAGACTTCTGGTTTCCCTGCTCGTTCCGTGCTATCCGATCGAACGGAGTTGAGTAACCGAGTGGATAATCGGTTGAGCGATCGGTCGTTTCATTAAGCAGATTACAGCTCGGTTCTCATTGGCAGTTACAGGAACTGAAACAGAAATGTCGGGTCGCGATTGTTTTCAATCGCCAGATCACCCCCACACTTTAACCCCCTCGTGCAGCCTCACAGCACGACACCTGCGGGAGCACGACAGGCAATGAAGCTACAACGCAAAGGCCCTTTGATTTGACAACCGCTCTTCGAGATGGACTGGATCAATAAGACCGGCGGTACACGGATATAACGCGGCCGCAGTTTCCGATTGCCCCTTCAGGCTGTGTCACCCCGACTGCCAAGGAATGGAAGGAAAGCTAAACAGGGCAGAGTATTCTGGGTTTGTTTAATTTCCATCCCCGGGGTATAAAGATCGCACTCCTTGTAAGATAAGCCCTCTTTGTTGCCATGACGAACGCCCGTTGATGTGAAGCCTCCTGCCCAGCTGCCAGGGAAATTTAGAAAGCCTGCAGAGTGAAGGGTGTGGGAGAGAGAGGTGATGTTAAGATCGTGTGTATTACAGCCATTGACGTGAAATCGTATACCTAACAAAGATGTTCCGTGAGGAAGGGCGGCGGACTTGCTTGTAATTATACGCAGACACAAAAGCCCGTGTTTTGGGTCGTTGAAAATGATGAGCAGCAATTATTCCACCATCCACGAAATTATATATATATTAAAAACAGACTCCAAAGTCTCCGCGCTCTTTACTTTTTCATAATGCATCGAGTACCCCTGTAAACAAAAGAAAAAATTATCATAATCTGAGTTTGGCAATTTAAAAAATGCACACCGTGTCCAGTGAGCTCAAGGACAGAGTGCGGAGGATTTGCGCCCTGGCATAATACTCCCGTCATTGTTATCGACTTCGTTTCATTATAGATTTATACAGTCGCTTGTGTTTATTCATTTTCACGACAAATAAATCAAGACGGCGACATTGTCAGAATTCATTTTTTTAAAGCCTGCGGTTGGTTCATACGTTTTGTTGTCGAATAAGCAGAAAGGAAAGGCAAACCTGCTGTCATACGGTTAGGTACCGAGGCATGGAATTCGTCTCGCTTTGCATTCTTTGCCTGCCAGTCAACCCGATATCCGCGGTGTAATGGTCAGCTCACTCGACTGGCAGTCCAGAGGTCGCCGGTTCACTCTCCCCGTGCGGAAATTAAAAACGATGGACAGGTTTCTTCAATCCCCCCCCCCCCGCCTGTCTCTCCACCCAGCAGACTACATGGATGTGCTGTGGGGGTAAAGTCCGGTTACTCTGACCTCTTCGAATGCGTCTGGCCAACGTGGGAGAGTGGCCAGATGCCCCTTTGAGGGACCCTCTCGAGCTCCCTCCAGTGGAGGCTCTTCCGCCAGCAGGGGCTTGATCAACCATCGCAATGGCTGTGCCTTCACATTTTACATGTCAATCTGGAGGTCACTCGTGCCACCTCCCAGCGTGGCAGTTGACAAAATTGGGCAACTTTCTTAACCACCCCCACCCTCCACTGCCTCTGTCAGAGTCAAGTTCATTTGGTCAACCAGCCGAAGAGCGCAAGCCACCAGGACATAGCCTCACTTGCAAGCGCGACCCCGGCTCAACAAAGCGACGAAGGCGAGACGCTTCAAAATAAGGAAGCGTAAAGACGCAAAGCGAAATCTGACCCATAAACGACGCGGTCCAGCCACAACTCTGAATGGGTACATCCACAGTCAGTCGGTGTGCATGTCGTGTGTGGTGGGGCTAAATGCGAGAACTCCCACCGCTTATAAGACATCCGGAGCAGTGGAGAAGAGGAGGCCAACGTAGCGGAGGCATCTTCTGTCAGCGGTGGCCTCGGTCAGTAATTGCAGGGTTGCAACTTCACCTTTTTTATTCCTGCATAATTTGCTTTGAGACATTTTCGTCGAAAATTTGGTTGCTCAGTCACTAATCTCCATACGAGCCTCTCTTATTAATCTAATTCAGATGACCCAAGCCCCCGTTTTTTTTAGTTGCATAAAATAAAAGGTTAATAAATGGCAGAAACTAAATGGCAGTTTAGCTTTGCTTTGAAAGCAAACACGCGCATCATTCTTGAGCATGCTGCTGCTGCCTGCAGAGTAATGCCCACACACCGCGGTTCGTACGCAATATTTCGTATGAACAATATGCAGTTAATAGGCGGTTGCCGTGGTGTTCAAGAATCAGATTTCCTTTCCTGACAGCTTGGTCTTGACTTGGCCTGTTTGTGACAATTTACTCTCATAATTCTTAGGTTTTTTCGGTAAAGTCACGTAGGTAAAAACATTATTTTATTTTACTTTATAATGTTTTTACCTACGTGACTTTACCGAAAAAATCTAAGAATATGAATCATTGCAGTCACGAAAGCTTCAAATCTAGAATTACTCTCATAAGCTTGTGTCGTTGTAGAATGCGATTGACAAGGCTGCGATGGTGTGGAGTCTTTACTGTGCCTTTCATATATTAAATAGTTTGCCTATGATTCAACTCCATCCCGTTTAATATATTGCAGCTTTAATTGAAATGACGCGTCCCTATAAACAGTATGTGCACAGATACCTAATATAGCCCTTCAATAACCAAATAATTAATTTGCTCTTTGCTGAATGCTAAGTTCAAACAAACCTACTGAATGATGAATACCATCAAGCCAAAATGCTGGAAGGCAATGTGTCATGCGATTGATGATAATGATGCGATGTTGCCAACGATGGGGATGATACTCTGTGACGAGGGAGAATGGCTTATATATTTATTTGTTTCCTCCATTTGAAGTGTTTGAATTTGAACAATATAATAGTACTTTTTCTCCCAGCCTATGTCTTGTTATTGGCAACGGATGCATGTCTGACTGCTTGTGATGCGTGAGAGGGGAGAGCGTCATGGGAAAGTGAAAACACAATTCCATTTCATGTGTAAAGCACTTGGAACGAATGCATCTTGAAGTCATCAGCTTTTTTGTTGGAGCCAGAGAAAATCATTATTTGCCTTTTATCAAATGTCCCTAGCCCCCTTTTAATATAACATTACAAGTTTTTTTTTTTTAACAAACAATTAACGATGATTTTTGAAAACGTTCTTTTCCAATGGTAAAACAGGCAGTAGTTTCAGTTCAGACTCGGCAGATTGTTGCAGCCAAACCAGTAATATCCTTCGACAAATATCAAAATAAAAATCACATTTGCTGAGCAAAATACCTTAAGGGTCCCCAAATGCCAAGCAAGCCAGCGACGGGCAGCAATTGAATGTGAACTAGAGATGAGTTTATTCATTTGAATGTGAACTAGATAAGGCATAAGTCTCCCCCCCCCCCAAATAATCAGAGAGCAACTGAAGATTTATACAAAGCGTATACGATGTAAACTTCACGAGCACAGCTCATCATGGGTGAAGTGATTGGTGAAGCTCCTTCACCTGGGGATGAGGCTGTGCAGGCAGACGCAGGATCCTGATTCAGCAGCTCTGGCTGTAGAGGCCAGCACTGCTCAGTCTCACTCCTTTTCCACTGCTACATCTGAGCCGCGTCAGTGTTGGGCCCTCTCCATTTGGCTGGTTGTCCGACTGGCTACAGTATTCTTGACTTAAAGGTACTAATGTCCTCACTGTTCATATCCCGGTTGATATCACGCTACGGGAGTCGGGTATTGAGGTGTCACGTGATGAGACAAACCTAAAACTTTAACTTTTTTATTTTACAAGGTAAGGTCCACTGAGCTATATAGCTCTTTTTTTATAAGCGAGTTGGCCACAAATGATAGCTCAACGAGGTGGCTTATCATGTGGACATTTATAGCAGCCAAATACTCAAAATGCACGATTACTAAATGTGGAGGGAATAACTGGAGGACCCGGAGGAACATCCACGTGACCATGGTGAGAACACACAAATTCCAAATATACAACAGGCGTCAGGGTTGGGATGGAACCCACGACCTATTGCGTACCAGGCGAGGTAGTTAACATCTCGCCACCACGGCGCCCAGAATAATTCCCCCTTCAGAACTCTCACCACAGTGGGAAGCGTGTCCCACGTTGTGTCTGAGAACGGCCTGCCAAAGATGAGCCCACGAAACAATTGCTGTGGACCCTTCAAAGGGCCTCAATTATCCAACTCGAAACACTGCTCATCCACGCTCGAGTAAGAGTGATTTGCCAGACGTCGGCTATCCGATATTATAGATTTTACCTCCCGGAACTTGGATAGGATAATGAAAGTTAAACCCCAAATTTATGAGGTTTTCTTTCTTTCTTTCTGTAAGTCAGTCAATGGTGACAACTTGGCCGAGACGGTGTGCGTCACATCGTCTAATTACCTGGTGCTTCTCTGAATGTTAACCGTGGGCGTGGGGTGATGCTGGCTACGTGCTCTGACACAGCAGCACCCCGCCGCCTCGTGTATGATGCTACGCCGAGGCTGCCGTACAACCGCCTATTCCTATCCGCGCGACGTAGCCCTGTTCATTCGAATCGCGTTATATGCAGACTTAACGTATTCGTGACTGCAGGAATTCATATTCTTTGGTCTTTCGGTAAAGTCACGTAGATAGGTTCAAAGATAATAGCAAAAAATAACAAAAAACGACGACGCTTCGATCGCAACACAAGCGGTCGTCTTCAGGAAAAGGGGGGTTAGCTCCAAGGCAAACTGTTTACAAGGGTTTGGAATCGGCGTAGCCCAAATGTCAGCAGCCAATGACAATGTGAGTGGTGGGCAGTCAACCCGACGGTGTGTTGAGATCGAAACGTCGTCGTTTTTTTATTATTTTTTGTTATTTTCTTTGAACCTATCTACTTGACTTTACCGAAAGACCCAAGAATACGCGTTATATCCAATTCTTATCCGCGTTATATATATGTAAAAAAGTGTTCCCCAATACATTCATCGCGTTATATTCAATTCACGGCATGAAAACACACTTGATATCAGAACGGACTGCACATATACACACGTGGACATATGCTCGACTAATACGTGTCTAAGGAGTTGATGTGACAATGATGGCCATTGCTATATGCCACCCGACAGTGTTGCTATTTTACACGGATTTAATATTGTGACAAATGTAGCCAGCTGTGATCTATTTTATTCGAAGCCACGCGTGGCAGAAAATGTGCCGTGTTTGTAAAATTTGCATACCCATCTTATTTTGTGTTACTTACAATGTAGATCAATTACGCTGCATGTCTCAAACAATAAACAGTGCAATATGTCCACCCCGGAAAGCGTCGCTGGGCCTTCAGATTCCCTTCCACAAGGTCCCTTGCGCGTCGTGACTTTAAGACCGATTTCTTTCCAAGCGGCGCTTTGCGTGTTGGAGGACTCTGGAGAGAACTCGCGCACACGGCGATGTGCACACGGCCCTGTGGACCCGGCATCAAACCCGCGATTACATTCCCGAGCCACGGCTCACATCAGTGGCTCGTGAAATCAGAAACGCCCTTCACCAACCCGCACTGACGAGAATGGTCAAGTATGGTCAAACCGCCCTCACCATCACTGCATGGCGAGGCCTTCATCCAGCGGTGGGTTGTCACAGCGCTATAAAAATGCATCTTATAGGATTCAAAGGACCTCACAGATGGGTTCGTGAACCCGCTTCCTGCACTGCCATCTGTTGGCTCGCTTGCATTTTTCAGTGGGTCTTGGAGTCTCAGGCACCTGTCACCCACCAGTACTTGCAGACAAAGTTCCGGATTGCGGGCATGTGCCACCATAGCCCTGGTGAAACCCGATGTGTGTGTGTGTGTGTAGCGGTATTGTAACGGTTGGCACAATGCACCATGAACCCAGCGACTCGAATTCGATTCCCACTCGCAACCAATAACAGTGGGAAATATTTCAACCAGGCCTGGGCCTCCCTTAGGTTGACTCAGTCTTTAATGAGTACCTGGTGCAAGTGTGTGAATACCAGCACTGGGCTGGCGTGGTGTTTGGCACATCCGCCCCTAGTGTGCCCTGCCGCCCTCCACAAGTGCCCGCTACCACCACTTACCCCCAACAGTCTTCTGAAGGCGACATGGGCGGGATCTTTCTCTTTCCTCACACACATGTGAGCCGTCTCGTTCTCGAGACTAGCGCGTGAGTGCACAGCGCCTCCCCCTGCAGGGTGCGCTTGCGTGCTCTTGGTCTCTCGCGGCACCGCTTAAAAAGCCATCTCCCCCGGCGATGGGAATCAGCCGAAAGTTGTTGCGCATTACAATTGAAAATATGAGCCCCGCTGCGTCGCTCGTGATCTCCGACCGCCTCCGCACGGCGATTCCGTTCATCGCTCGATGTGAAGTGCGGGACGCACGCGGCCACGCGAGACGCTCCGCTGTTGACAAGCCGCCGCTGGGTGGGAGCTGAGCGACGCGAACCTCTGACGGGGCCCTCTCGGCGTCGTCGCCGCCACGAGCCTCTTGCGGTGTCAGGACGCTTGGGCGTGCGTGCCAGCGTGGTGCCTGCTGGTGCGTGTTGGCTGCGATTGATTCATTAACACGTCGTCGTCAAACTTGTACATTTAACTTCCACTGGATGATGTCCAATTACAGAGGGGTGGGGGGCAGCCGTCATCCAGCAGTGGATTAACACTCGGACTGTGCGTGCACAGGTATCCTCATTCATTTACTGAACAGAACTTACCTGATGTTTTTTTTTTATCAAAGGCTGCAGAAGGCTTCTTATGAATTTTCTTTCTTGTCTGTCAAGATAAAATGTAAATTAATGACAGCAGAGGTATTTCCCATTGGAATTAAATAGCACTCGCTTTATTTGGCCGATATAAAGCGCACTCCACTCTGCAAGTCGTACACTGCGTGCGTTCGCTGTAGAACACGGCACGTGTCGCTCATATTGTTTGTTGGCCCACTCGGCCTGGGTCTGTGTCGTGACCTCTAATTGGCGAGCCGAATCACCACGAATGTAAACTAAGTGGGTGGACCCGTGGTGCGGTGGTTAGCGCAGTGAACTACTGACCTGGCGTCGATTCCAGCTCACGGCTGACGCCAATGGCACGGGATATCTGAATCAGTGCTGGGCACCACCCGCTCCCACCCCCACCTTCTCCACCCTTCACTAACCAGCTCGGTGAACGACGGTGAAACAACACCCATGACTGCAAGAGAATTGAGAGGTTGTCCATTGTAAGAATAGAAAGTCGACTAAGTTGCACTGACAAACCTTGACGAAGACTGAACAAAAATCTATATTTTCTCATTAGTTTGTGAAGCCGCTGTCGCCGCATCATTATCATCACCAGGCATGTTCATTCCACTGCTGGATGAGGGACTCCCCAAGCCGCCGTGACGGCCGTCTCTCGCGATCGAGCGACGCAACAGTCCAGCCCTCCCCCCCCCCCCCCCCCGTGGAGCCGACTGCGATCGCTCCGTCTCCCCCATGCACGTCCTGCCGGGCGGGATCCACTCCTCGTATCGCGTCGTGTCGTATCGCAGGCGTGCGTGTTCCCCAGCAGACATCCCCCCTCCTCCCCCCGGCAGTGATTGATGGCTCAGAGAATTAGCAGGAATTCCCCTCTCCCCACGCCATTGATCACCCTGACACACCAAATGGGTGTCGATACCAGGTTGCGATCTGTCGATACGATTCCGCACGGCCGTGACTGCGTGCGCATTCTCTCGCGTTACCTTTGGGCTACGAAGAAAATAAAACCCTATCATGGGAAGCAGAAGAAGAAGATGTCACAGTGCGAGAAGAGGAGAGGACTGCATGCAAATGCATTGCATTGAGAATCGTTGTTGTCATTGTGTTATTATGATTACGAGCCTGACGAAACCCGAACATTTGTGTTTTCCCGGGACGACTTGGAGATTTACAAAGGACAGAAGTTCGTTCTCAGAGAAGGACGACGATGCTTGGGAGACCCAGGACAGGTGGCAAATCGAGTTGCAAGGGCTGGCTGTTTCCATTGCCTCGTGCAGGAAATCGTGCTCTGCACGGACGGCTGTGATTTAATTAGCGCAGTCTGAGCACCGTGACACTGATGTAAAGATCACCCTTCCACAGGATGCTGGGGGGTGGGAGGGGAGGGTGTTGCAGTGATTATTAGAAGCTCACTGGACTGGTTAATTTGGCATTGGGGCTACAACATTGCTGGCTGTGTGTCTGCCGATCGCGGTGCTGAGACACATTCCAGCGGCTAGGATCTAATTCTCCTTTCGACAGTCGCTCCTGACTTCATCCCGCAAATTGGTACTCTATTTAATCACCCTCAGACGATGATGAGTTGAGTAGATCTCCAGCCAGGATTGTAAGTCGTGACTCCACGGGCCATGTGCTCCTTCGTGTCGCCACTCGAGAGAATGTGCTGGTTGCGCTCGGCACAACTGCGGTTCAGGGGTGGCACAGTTAACACAATGAGATGTGGGGGTTTAGTGCTGGTGTTTACGTTTCTTCTTCGGTGCTGCCCTGGGTAAAATAGTTAGCACGCTGGACGTGCAATCCAAAGGTCATCAGTTCCATTTAGCCTCCCGGCACGGCAGCTCAAACAGCTGCTAAGTTTGTAATCCCCACCCTCTCCGCGGCCCTGTCCACCCAGCAGAATGAACTTGTGCATCACAGTTAGTCGATCGCCAGGTCGCGTGTGGTGGGGTAAAGTGTGGATACTTCCACCTCTTCCAACGTGTCTGGCAAGCGTGGAAGAGTCGGACACAAATACCCTCGAGAAGGGCTCTCTAAAGCTCCCTCCAGTGGAGGCCCTTCCGCCATCCGTGGCGGCCACAATCCTTTCCTCCGAAGCCTTTATCCTTTCAAGAGTGTGAGCTTTGGCAATAGCAGACCTCCTGAATGTTCCTGGTAGTGGCACAATGTCATCCACTGCAGTGTCGGTGAATGGGGCATATTCAGAGTAACAATAATTTCAACTTGCAATGTACCGCACAGTAATAGCTGACCTGCAAAGGGAGAGAACGACTGACATGCAACAGGAGCCACAGGCACAAACAATGTGTGTATGTTGAACTTCTTTCACACCGTACGTGCGTAGGAAGGACAGCAAACTAAACACAAACAACTGTTTTCAAGAAATGAGTTTTAAATCTAGATTTTTTTAAAGTGCATAGCTCCAGTGGCTTTCTAATGTCGGAAGGACGAGTGTTCTAGACAATTGCCTAAGCTCTGAAGCCCTCTCTGTATTAAGGCATTATCGCCCAATTCATGTTTACGTGCGGGAGAAAAGCGGAGTGCCTGGAGAAAGGCCACGTGTGTGAGGAGGGCACCCTCTAACAATGCAGATAAAACAGGAGTCCACTTTTGTTTTACCTCCTTCTCCTGACACGCCAGGATTATGGCACCTCCTCAACACTCACGAGAAGGGAGCTTCGCGACATTTTGGCGATCCATCAACGCTCGCTGCTTCCACAGCGGCGCTGGATCACAGGGCAAGTGCGGCGTAGCCACTACCGCCCAGTGAAAAGTGAATGTATAATGCGTGTGGTTGCATACATGTTAGCCACGTAAGGAAGCTCCAATTAAAATTGATTCTTACACTCACAGTTCATGCATTAATTTATGTGTGCGTGCGTGTGTATTTGTGAAACCATTATTTCAGATTAATGCACATGATACGCTCATGTTAGATTTAGGTGAACAGGGCAAACAAAACTCTACAATGGCATGGAAATAATGAGAAACAACGCCAAAGAAATGGAAATAAAGAAACATGAAGAAGAATCGATTCTTAAATTGAGAAAGTCACAAAGACACCTCGTTGTGAGAATTAATCTAATCTTTGTGGGTGACCTGTGTTGGTCTGTTTGGGAGGGGTGGTGCAGCGGTTAGCACTACGCTGCGCTACGAATACGGCGATCCGACTTTGATTCCCGCTCACAGCCACCAATACCGGTGACGATTATCTGAACTGGTTCTGGGCCTCCCCTAGGACGACTCAGCCTTAAATTAATACCTGGTGCGATGTGTAAACACCGCCACTGGGGAGACAAAGGCTGTCGGGCGTGGTGCTGGCCACCAATCCTCTCGTGTGCCTTCACAGGTGCTCGCTAACAGCACTTGCCCCAAAAGTCTGCGAAGGCTATACGGCGGATCTTTGCGTTAGTCTCGTGCGAAATCGTTGCCTTCATCGCATCTAAGCAAAGTGCTGTCGGCACATTATGGCGTGGGTGGCTGGGCCAGCACCAGGCCACCTCTGCCTCCTCCACTGATGGTGTCAAATAAAACTGTGGCAGGCTCCCCGATTTTTAAGGTTGCGTTGACCTGCCTGATTGCGTTGCCCGGGCACAGATGTTCCTGGCCGGTAATGAAATCTGCGTCACTGGGGTCACGGTGCAGCGCACTAACCACCAAGCTGTCGCGACGCACCCAGAAACACGGAGGCACAAAGACACCGACACACACACGCACAGACTCATGCACGCTTGGGTTCATCCATTACATTCATTATCGATTATAATTGTGATCAATCAATTATAGTTCTCCTGCACCAAGGGTAAAGGTACACAATAAATCTGGCCCATCTGTCTCATTTGCTGATACCTATTGAATCGTTTAAACCTTCCTTGACAATAATTTTCGGAAGTGTTCTTGACAACGGGGAATGAGTGTACGTGTATTACTGTGGGAAGCGGCCCTGTATTGTTTAGCTCGCTTCACTACAAACGCCGCCTCGATTCCCGCTTACGGCCAACACCAGGGACAATGCTCTGAACTGGTCCTGGGCCTCCCTTAGGTCGACTCGGCCTCAAAGTAGCAGCTGGTGTGATGTGTAAACATCTCCACTGGGGAGACAAAGGCGTGGTGCTGGCCACCCATCGCCTCGTCTACTGTGCCCCCTTTCATAGGCGCTCGCGAACAGTACTTTCCCCAACAGTCTGTTAAGGCTATACTGGGGGTCTCTTTGTCATTGTAGTGTTCTATACTGTCGTAGTGGGTTAAGTAACATATTTCTCAAATCCAAAATGGCCACGTGGAAATTACCTTGGTAAATGTAGGTATATAAATCAGCAAAATGATAACAATGTTTGAATTATGGTAATGTATCGCCTGCTTGTCAATCCGCTGGCTGACGAAGGCCTCTGCCTGCTGTGTTTGTCATGGGCGCTGTCTAAACCTCCACTCGTGCTGGTCACTGCCAGTTGGGGAGGAGGGGTGGTGGCGAGGGGTGAGCGGATTGGGGGGTGGGGTGGGGGTGGCGGTGGGGGCATCCAGGACCACTTCACAAGTGTAGTGTCAACGATTCGGAGACAGAGTTTACAAGAGGCACCTTCTTTATGAACCACAACTTGCACGGTCTCGTCCGCACACTCTCTACTGTAGCTCAGCCCAGCCTGTACACAACACCGGCCGTCTAACCCTCACGGCGCTGACTGAGATAGCCAACTGCTCTCCTTCATAGCGCAATATCTAGCGGAGACGTTTAGCGACAATGGCGAGGAGATGACAGCGACGACGAGACGAGTCCACTCCCAGCACCGGCAGCCCCGAGCCCCCCGCTCTCGGCTTCTTTTATCCTCCCGGCGTGGCCCGGCCCCGCCCTGACCGCGACTCCCTTCTCGAACCCACTAGCAGGTTCCAGGGGCCTCCAGACGGGGTCCTCCGCTACCCTTGCCCCAGTTCCTCCGCTCTGCCCACACACCGTGCTCGCCCTCACCGGCGTGTGCGCTGTCTGTCCACCACAGTTGCCGCCACTGTCCACCAGCCGGCGCTATTACACTACACACCTGTGGGTTCGTTTGCCACTGATGTTAGCCATAGCTGAACGTCGAATTCAGGTTCATAGCGGAGAACTTAGAGTACTGCCACCAACATTCCACCCAATAATCAATATACATCAATATTTTAAGAAGGTTCAGTTAATCGGTAATAGGGAGTAGTTTGTCATTTGTGGGCAAAATACGCCTTCCAGCAATCATCGTCATCGTCATCGTCATCGACTGTTCTGTTCTGGCCTTGCCCTGTTTTGTTCTGTAACTTGTTGTCAATGTGGGGACCCAGTAAGCGCCTAGATGCGCACGCCGTGTTCCAGCGGCAAAATTCCAGGGCATTTTGCCGCTGGTGAATAAACTTATAAAAGTCTGGACTTGCAAACACCAACGAACACAGACATCACTTGCCTTTGTACCTATATTATAAACAGCAATTAATAGTACAATTAGTTTTCTCTCTCTCACTGGACAGAATTGTCTATCTTTATCAGTGTCGATGCGATGGCACTTTGGTCGGCAAATTTGTGCCAGCAAAGCGCCGCGTATTTATGCAATAATAAAATTGAATTGACCCGCCTATTATCCCTGCCTCTGTTGGTTTTTCGCCTGGTTAAATGAGCGTAGATTAACATTTGCCAGCGTCGCTTGCTTTTAACCAACATATTAAAAAAAACAGCCGACGCTGGCTTCATCTTCGCCGTGCTTCTGGTGCCAAGGGGCCTCGGCTCGCGCTGCGCGGAGCGAGCCAAGAGCCGTCGCACGGCCACGCGTCGAGTGCGAGCAAGCAGCGAGTGGCGAATTAAGCGCCGTCTATAGATCCATGTTACACAAAAAATTTGTAATCGTTACTATCGCTCATTTTACTCCCCGCCGGTGTCAATTCGTCGTTCATCGTTCAGTGCGTTTGGCAACGATCGCATTGGAATCCCATTTTGCAATTTTGGGGCCGGGTCTGGCCGGTGCGCAGACAGCTGCCTGCTTCATGTTTTACGCCAAACGCCGTTCGTCACGCAAAATAGTTTTGCGGCCGCTATTAATTTAGACAAGTATGGAATTCTTTTTTAATTTACCCCCATCTCTCTCTGTTTCTCGCTTGCTCTTCTCTGCCGATGTTCGCTTGGTGTAACATTTGCCGTGGACGCAGCAATCCCGCACTTGGAGTTGTCTTTGTCAGTGGAGTGGTCCTCCTGCAGTAAGGAAACTCAAGTCGGCAACTCGACTTCCCCGTTTCCTTCTTCTATGCTATCCCAACTGTGTGTGCGTGTCCATTGGGTAGATGCTGATACATCACAGTCAGGAATGACACATTTAAATCGTCACCCGGCTCTTTTCATGAACACAGTTACTGTCGCGATTCGTGAGTTTGATCAGTCGGACAAGTTTTAGTCGGATCCGACACACTTAAATTGTAATGGAAGTAATACTTTAATAACACTTTCAGGAGAGTCCTGCTTAAGAATGTTTGACATTTTTGGTTTGTTAATTACATTTCTTGACATCGGATGAAACCAAAGTGGATGGATAAAAAGTTAGAAGTGCAGCACCGCAACGCCACTGCCGGCTGCCGGAAGAGTCTCCAGTGAGAGAACTCTACAGAGCTCCTCTCGAGGGTGTTTGGTCTACTCTTCCACGGATGGCCATGCGTCTCGGAAGGGGTGGGTGTCACCGATGCTTCGCTCCGATACACGCGGCCCGCCCGCTCCACTGTTACGTCGGAGTCTGGTGTGAGGTTGCGTATGCTGGGAGATCGGGGGGGGGGGGGGTCCGGGGGGGTGAGAGGGGGGGGTGAGAGGGGGGGGGTGAGAGCCAGAAGCGTTCCCCTTCCCCCGGGGATGGACAGGAGTCGATCACCGCTCGTCGGGCGCGATGATGGGTTGACGAGTTCACCAATGAACGTCGTGTAAGTTATTCCTTCCTGAGTGGTCCTCTCTTTCATTTTACCCCCCCCCCCCGCTCCTTCCAGTTTGTATGAGTAAGTTTATTTATGTCACCATCCCCCACCCCGCATATAACAGTACAAGGACAAATATCTCCTGTATAGACACAACAGACTGTTAGGGCAAGTGCTGTTAGCGAGCACCTTTTAAAGGCCGCACGGCACACGAAGGAGTGGGTGGCCAGCACCACGCCTGGCGGCCTTGGTCTGCCCCCAGTGGCGATGTTCACACACGGCACCAGGTACGCATTTGAGGCTGAGTCGACCTAGGGGACGAGGCCAAGGAGCGGTTCAGATATTCGTCAGGGGTGTTGGCCGTGAGCTGGAATCGAACTCGGATGGCCAGGTTCGTGTGTCTGCCTGTGTTGTTTCCGTGTCTGTGTTTTATCATTCATTCTTACCTGATGATGGCTGCTTGTGTTGCAACCGAAACGTCGTATTATATTATTATTAGCTTTTATTTTCTGTGTGACTTTACCGAAAGAACCAAAGAGTAATTCCTGCAGTCACGAAAGCTTCGAATCTTATGACCTGTTTTATTGCCAGAAAGCGTAAACCCGATTCATATTTTATCGTAAAAAATAAAAATAGCTTCAACCGTTGCACTGCCAGATCGTACAAATGGGAGTCCTCTGGGTTGTAATATCCAATTTGCTGACCATTACATCAGAGTGGCAGCATCCTGGAAAAAACAACAACCAACTCATCCTTAAGCACATTTGGAAAAAACTATCCCTTCGACCCCACACAGCTATATCGTGTCAGCTCCTTTGCGAAGATGTGCAGCTGTTCAAATGTCAACGTTTAAAACGTGCCTCGAAAAGGGAAGGGAGAAAAATAAGTCATCCCGTACCCGATGTAAAATTGATGGGGATAAAGTCAACCATAAAACAAGAACCTTTACTGAGTGAGACGCAGCCTCACTTGATTGAGCTTTAACACGCGCGGCTGCCTATGATCAGTTTCATGCATTTCAACTGTCCAATCAGTAACGAAGCAGTCCGTGCCTAATTACAGCATCTCACCAAAAGGTCGTCTTGATTGTGACCGAGTCGCGTGAGGCTGCACTTTTCATTTACACGATCTTCAATGTCTCTGGGTTCCCCCACCCCTCCCCCCATTCATCCCCTTGCGGGTCTGGCTTTTATTGCGACCGCTACGCATGCCCACACGCCTGCAGCCAGTGCTCTTTGATACCTATTGTGCTGTAATGATCGCTATGGATGCATCCGAGTGAACCACGTAGAACGGAAAGGCGCAGACCCGCAATGACTCGCTAACACCCCTGCTAGCCGGAAGGGCCCCCGCGATGTCAAACTCTGGCGGGGTATTTTGGCCTCCTCCGTCGCGCTGGATAAACAGCTTGGAAGAGATGGGAGTAACCACATTTTACCCCGCCACACGGTGGACCTGTCGATTGGCTAATCCGTGGTGTACTCCCTGGTGTACACATGGGTTGGACACAGGCGCCGGAGGAGGGGGGATGTCAGAAACGTGCGTGATTGTTTCGACTGCCGCGCCGGGCTATGTGACCGGCGCATTCTGGAGAGAACCACGCAGAGTAGAACGTGAAAGCGCAGCCCTGCAATGGCTTGCTGACGCCACTGCGTGTGCAGCTAGGAGTTCTGTGTAAAGCCGGATGAGCCGCTCAGACTGAACGGAGCCACATCGGTTGATGTGCTTGTACAGCATACTCGTGTACACACTTTCACCACGATTCCATTGTAGTGATCCATTGAATGTCGCACCTGCTTCTACACACACACACTCACTGCTTCGTGATAGTGCGAGCTTATACAGTGCAGCAAGTGGGGCAAATCCCACGGCTGGACTTTGACGATAAGGAAGTGCGGCTGAACCGCTTCACCCAATCACATGTCACAGTCACGGGAGCCTCACCTATCGCAACTTGCGTGTCCGGCGAGTTCGTATTAAAGTGTACCGTCTCATCATTTGGAGCGACCGGGGGAAGGAATAAGCTCCGCTAGCAGGCGATGTTCCTTCTCTGCTCGACTTTTTCTGAGCAGCAAGCACACAGATGGAGAGGAGGTTTGGAGGTAAAGGTGCAGCCCTGACGTGTGTTTGCTCGCACCGCTGCTAGCGGAAGGGCCTGCACGATATCGAACTCTCTACAGCCCCTCTGGATGGTATCCTGGCCTATCCTTACACGCTGGCCAGACACTTTACCCCCCACACCACGCGACCTGCTGATCCACCAACTGTGCTGTAGCCATTCACACCACTGGGTAGAAAGAGGTGGAATTTAAGACACGTGCCCTTTCGTGTCAGATGGGGGCCAAGTGACAACCTCGGGAGATGGGTTACGTGCGCGTGCGTGTGAGCAGCGGTAGTGTAGTGGTTAGCGCTACGCCGCGCTATGAACCCAGTGACCCGAGTTCGATTCCCGCTCACGGCCAACACCAGCGACAATTATCTGAACCGCTCCTGGGCCTCCCCTCGGTCGACTCAGCCTCAAATGAGTGCCTTGTACGATTTGTAAACATCGCCACCGGGGAAGCAAAGACGGCCGGGCGTGGTGCTGGCCACACCACTCCCTCGTGTGCCGTTGCCGGCCTTCTCAGGGTGCTACCTGCTAACGGCACTTTCCCAAACAGTCTGTTCAGGCTATACGGGGGATCTTTGCGTTTATCGGGTGCGCGGGTTCTTTTGCATCGCGCTGCCCTGCCCGATGCCCATGCATCATGAGACGCACGGCACATTGACGGGTGACTTTCCCCTGGAGCGAGGCCATGGATCACACGCGCCCGTGAGTGATTTGTGACTCGCGAGCCCCTGTCGCCTTCACCGACCTTAACGCTGAGAGCGCAGATCCGTGGCGCTACCGTGCTCCCATCTCCAAGTCGTCCACCCCCCCCGGCCCCCTCCGTCCCCCAAGGACACCTCTGCCTGGGCAGCTCGGCAGCCTCCTGGGTGCAGGTGACGTTACCACGCGGCTGACTATCGTGCCAGTACAGGCCGCCTGCTGTCAATCCGCTGCTGGATGTATGCGTGTTGAACTTCTTTCGCACCGTACGTAGCCAGCCGTGCTAATCGGAGGTGCGGGGGAAGGACAACGATCTGGAGCTGA
The DNA here is from genome assembly GCF_965212315.1 of Lampetra planeri. Lineage (NCBI taxonomy): Eukaryota > Metazoa > Chordata > Hyperoartia > Petromyzontiformes > Petromyzontidae > Lampetra > Lampetra planeri. Next base: position 1,093,254 of record NC_136136.1, read on the forward strand.
TGAGGGCCTCGACCTGCCGTGTGGGAATGTGGTTGCCGCTTGCTGGCGAACGTGGGGGACATAGTGCAGTGCAACGGTGGGTGGTGTTGCCTGCCTGCCCTCGACGGTCCACAAGGTCAACAACACCGATTCTTTGGTTCTTTCGGTAAAGTCACGTAGATAGGAAATAATAATAAAAAGTGAATAGAAATAATAAAAAAAAAAGTGAATACAAATAAAAACAATAAAAATAAAATTTTAAAAAATAAAAACAAAAACACGAATCTAGACTGTAGCCTGGTTTTTAATCGGAGTGAGTGTACTGACAGTCTATGATGTAGACTGTAGCCTGGTTATTAAGTTTGGTGAGTGTACTGGCAGTCGAAAATGTAGACTACAGAAATGTTTATTAAGCTGGGTGAGTGTACTGGCAGTCTATAATGTAGACTGTAGCCTGGTTCTTAGCCTTGGTGAGTGTACTGGCAGTCTATAATGTAGACTGTAGCCTGCCTTTTAAGCTGGTGCGTGTATTGGCAGTCGATGATGTGTTATCCGTAGAGAATTGAAATATAATTACAACAATTCTTAATTGAATACATTGTTTAAAAAGATGATTGCCTGGTGTAATGGCTCGCACTGTGGATATGCAATTCGTAGTTCGCCGGTGCCATTCGATCTTCCACCCAGCACTATAAACGGGTACCCATTGTTTATCCATCAGAAGGTTGTGTGTGGTGCAGGGGCGAAGTGTGGTTACTCCCTCTGCTCATACGACATCTGGCCAGCATCAACAGAGTAGACCAAATCACTTTGAGTGGGAACTCTTCAGAGCTCCTTCGCGTCGATGCCAGCAGCGGCATGGGCAAGCCAGTTCAGGGCTGCATTTTCACCAATGTGGAATTTAAAGGAGTGGCTGGTCTTGAACTCCGTGCTGTGAGGTCCCCTGCACACAAGCGTGTGCGCAGCCACCCAACACGCGTCCTTTCGTGCTCCTCGTGAGCCCGAGCAGAGGTTGCCAGCTCAGAATATTCGTTAATGCGGCCCCGGTGCGCATGGCTCTTGGCGTTTCCTCGGCTTCACTGCGAGCACCAGGGCAGATTTGACGCATCGCCAGTGTTCGGTCCCCGGAGAATTGATGGTTGGGCCGTAAGCCATGGTGCACCTGGTTTAATGAATAATCCATACCCCGAGAAAGAGGTTGCGCCGTTTGCCAGTGTTCAAGAGAAGATAAAACACGTGAAGAAGGCTCTTCCAAGACAAGATCGGTTCCAGTTTATTGGCAAACTTTCGTCTGGTTCTAAATAATTTCATCGGGTCAGTTTCTTATTAAATGCACCGAATGCATTGCCCACGAAGCTCGGGTTATTTCCTTTAAGCTGCTCCTGAAATCCACTTTCACCAGTGCCAAGTCACGGCCTTTCACTGTTTCATGTTTGTGAGAAGTTTTCGCGGAAGAGAAATGCAATATTGCAAAGCCCACTATGCGGCATGTGTTTGTTTGTTTGTAATTAAAGCAAAGACAACTTATTTATTCCAGTCCGGCGTCCGTATCCATGTGACCATTATAAGAAAACGGCTCAGTCAATGCGCCCCCCGGGGCTATCCATTGTGATTCTCTCACAGATCCATGTGGTGTCCCGCTAATTTCGAGCAAACGCGACCGATGATTCTTCTCCTTGTTTGTTAGTTATCTCTCTGTGGAACACATGCAGCTCACCAGCACCCACCGCCCCGTTCGTGACATTTAAAGTAAGACGTTTGACGACAGCGGCAGAAATTGTGGCGTCTCTTTAACGGATTAGCTGTTCTCTTTGGACACCTCTTGCGCATGAGCGGAGGCATCTGGGTCTGGCCGACTTAAATCAGGGCCCGTTGTTGTCTCCCATTCTGCTGCTCGGCAGCGGCGTGTGTCCCGCGATTGACACTAAGCATGACGAAGATTGCCGGCGCGCTCCTGTTCATTTCGGCTCCGTGTTATGTCAATGAGACCTGACAAGAAATGCCTGCGTGTGATGTGGGGGAGAAAATAGGTTTAGCGCAACAACAAAAAAAACCCGTGTCATTTCTTTGTGGAGATTCTTTAGCGGCGCAGACGGCTGACCTTGAGTAGAGCTGAAGGCTTTGAAAGCGCCTCACGGACGATTACACTGATTGTAGGATTAGCAATTGAGTCTGTCTGTCCATCTCTTCCTCTCTCTGTGTCTATCTGTCTGTTGGTGTCCGCCTGACATCATCTTTCCGTGTTCTTCAATGTCTGCGTCCTTTGGCTGCCTACCTGCCTGTCTTTTTGACTTCATGTCTGTCCACGTGTTCCCCTGTCTGTCTGTCTGTACATTTGTGTACGTGTTAGCCGGCCAGTCTTTCTGTCTGCCTCTATTTTGCTATCTGTATAGCCTCTTGTTAAAGCCTTGCCCCACTCATACCGTGTGTACATACTCACAGGCTGGATGCGCATAGGGAGCCATGCTTGTAATTCCTCCAGTACAACTACATATTTTGATTCTGACAATGTATTCGCTGCGGGTTAGCATTGTTACGCTGGGAAGTGGTGGCGCACTGAAAAGTTTGGACCGGGTGCCCCTATGCAGTGGAAATGAGCTCACACTCAGGACTTTGCTCCAGCTGCCGAGGCCCCACAGAGACAAGCAGCTCCGTGACAATCACACGGTCGTGGATCAAGACTTCGGTCGGCAGTGGTGGCCGTGGCGTGACATTGAAGGGTGGGAATGCGCAAGCTAACAAGAGCAAACCAAAACAACCATCATTGCCACGAACTGACTGCAAATACGATACACAATAAATAGTGCTCAAATTTAAATAAAAAAAAACTGTGTAAAACATCCTGTCAACGACGTAAGTATATCAACGGTATATATATATAGCATCAGGCATAACAGAGCTTAGTCGTTGCATTCACAATTGTGGCAGAGATAATTCTGCAGCATGGCCATAAAACATGCTAAAGTATGTACATGTGGAATATTAAGACTGGTTATGAGGACATTCTAAAATGTAGATGATGTGCAAGAAAAGGCCCTGGAACCAGTAAAGCTATGATTTGCTGTTTGAACAGATTTTTTTTAAAACCCGAGAGATTTTAGCCGCCCCCCCCCCCCCGTATAATGCCCATGGCAGTTCACTGCGGAAATGTCCTTCAAAATATCATTAAAGACAGGGACATAACGCAAACATCTTTACCGTGCATGATTCCGCGCTCACGAGCCGACGTATGACCCGCCAGACAGCTGCATCCCAGGTGTGCACCAACACACCTCTGTCTATTTAAGGCCACCCCACAGAGACGACCACCTCTCTCTGTTACCTGTGTTGCTCTCTCTGTGTATCTTGGTGATATCTGTCTGCTAATATGTCTGTCTATAGTTTTCTGGTTAGATTTTATGTCGCTATTTCATTATACCTGATGATGATTGCTTGTGTTGCAATCGAAACGTCGTATTCTATTATTTAATTTAATTTATTATTTTATCTTTAGACGTGACTTAACCGAAAGAAACAAATAATAATTCCTGCAGTCACGAAAGTTCTAAAAATTAAGATTGAACCACTTCTACGGGGAAGTTTTAAACTTATCTTCTTTTTTCTCTCTCTCTGACTACTTGCTCTCTCTGCCTGTGTCCTTTCTTTGGAATGTTCACACTTAAATTCTAACTTAGCAATCTTTGAAATACGTAATCAACCAGGCTATGCGTTAATTGTGTGTTGACCGACCCTCTGTGTTGTATTACATTACATTTCGATATTTTACTAGGTTATTTAATTTTAGTGTGTCCTTCTCCTGATTTTCAGGCTTGCTTGCCGTGTCATCGCACTTGCAGCACCACGTTTTGTTGTCCACTCATTGATATGCTAATTTTTTCTCTAACCCCCCTCCCTCTCTCTGCGTCCGCCCTCCTCTGTCTATTTAAGACCACCCCACAGAGACGACCACCTCTCTCTGTTACCTGTGTTGCTCTCTCTGTGTATCTTGGTGATATCTGTCTGCTAATATGTCTGTCTATAGTTTTCTGGTTAGATTTTATGTCGCTATTTCATTATACCTGATGATGATTGCTTGTGTTGCAATCGAAACGTCGTATTCTATTATTTAATTTAATTTATTATTTTATCTTTAGACGTGACTTAACCGAAAGAAACAAATAATAATTCCTGCAGTCACGAAAGTTCTAAAAATTAAGATTGAACCACTTCTACGGGGAAGTTTTAAACTTATCTTCTTTTTTCTCTCTCTCTGACTACTTGCTCTCTCTGCCTGTGTCCTTTCTTTGGAATGTTCACACTTAAATTCTAACTTAGCAATCTTTGAAATACGTAATCAACCAGGCTATGCGTTAATTGTGTGTTGACCGACCCTCTGTGTTGTATTACATTACATTTCGATATTTTACTAGGTTATTTAATTTTAGTGTGTCCTTCTCCTGATTTTCAGGCTTGCTTGCCGTGTCATCGCACTTGCAGCACCACGTTTTGTTGTCCACTCATTGATATGCTAATTTTTTCTCTAACCCCCCTCCCTCTCTCTGCGTCCGCCCTCCTCTGTCTATTTAAGACCACCCCACAGAGACGACCACCTCTCTCTGTTACCTGTGTTGCTCTCTCTATGTATCTTGGTGATATCTGTCTGCTAATATGTCTGTCTATAGTTTTCTGGTTAGATTTTATGTCGCTATTTCATTATACCTGATGATGATTGCTAGTGTTGCAATCGAAACGTCGTATTCTATTATTTAATTTAATTTATTATTTTATCTTTAGACGTGACTTAACCGAAAGAAACAAATAATAATTCCTGCAGTCACGAAAGTTCTAAAAATTAAGATTGAACCTGGGCAAAGTGAACTCCTCTGTTGATATGTAAACTCAGCTTATTGGAGAGTATATTGATTATATTGATGTAGTTTATATTTTAGTTTTTTCACATCGGTTTATTGTATGGTAGTAGGGTAGAAGCAGTTCTTTAGCGTCAATATGCTGCATTTCTCTGTTGATATGTAAACTCCTTCGTCAAGGCGTTCTGCTCCCCCCACCCAGCTTAAAATACGCTGCCAAGCTTAGCAGTGTTCATTAGGACGCTGTTTTTCCAACAGCTCTGTTCTTCACCTGAGGACGGCTGCTTGCGTTGTGGCCGAAACATCGTGATAATTTTATTATGTTTTATTTTCATTATTTTATTATTTTCCTTCTACGTGAAAGATCCAAGAATACAAAGCGAAACGGGTACACAGCGACACGTTTAAGATTCACACCACTGTGAACCAGCGGGTCTCTGGGTAGCGTCACGAGGGGGAGACTTTGGCCTACTGGTTCTTGTTCGCCCTTTCTCTCGCACGCTTGCCAGACGTCTTGCAAGAGGTGGGAGGACCCACACTTTAGCCCATCGCGCGCCACGTGATTGAGGCGTTACCCAGCGGTGTGGTGGGCGAGGGAGCGGTGTCGTGAACTTGTCCGTGGCTTCACACGCCGCGACGGGAGATTGACCCGGCGACATTTCGATCGCGATTCCATTTATTGGCCCCCCCAACCCCGCTTACGCCGCGGCAGCATCCGCATGTTCACGAATATCCTGGTATGTTTTTGATGTCATCATTATTTGTAGCGACAAATTGTGTTTGATGCCAGCAGGCGCAGTGTTCCGGAGTGACGTTGAAAGTTATTTTGAATTGAAAGACATCATTAAAATGGATCCGTCCTTTTAACTGGACGCATTTTTCATCAAAAAACCCCCAAAACAAAACGCATCTTCTGGTTGTGCAAAACAAGTCATTACATGTTTAAGCGTCAACTCTGTTCACCGCTGAGACGTCAGTAGAGTTATTATACCTTGTTTCATCTCTTTTATTGTTTGGGGAGGCAATTTTTCAAACTGCATTTGGTGTCACTCCGCATTTTCCCCGTGCGACGCGTCCACGACTCCGGTCTGCACAGATGCGCTGCTTGTCCGTGCGTTGAACCACGTGAATGGAAACCAGGATGGCAACCCCCTCGCATAAAAGACAGAGACAAAAGTCTCCCATTAGCCTTAACGACTGGCCAAAACACGTGCCATTAGCGAGACATCTGCTGGGGCCAGCGTGGCTTGTAGAGGTGTCGCGTGGCCCCATAGAACCACGCTCACCCCGGCGTTTCTGTACCCCCCTCCCCAGTATTTCCCAATGCACCCGGTGAGCAGGTTAGGCTGAGATGACCTCGAGAAAATCTAGGTCAGGTTTAAGATACCAATTGCCGCTGGCGCTGCGCATGGCCGAATTTGAACCTGAGACGATGTGTGTGTAGTGAACATTTTTTTTAAAATCGCTTTTGCACATACACATGAATCAAATACAAGATCCCCCATACACTGCAGCCTCCGTAGCCTGCCAGGGCAAGTTCTGTTAGTGAGCACCTATTAAGGCCTGCATGGATATCACTCACTACTGATGCTGGCTGCGACCAGGAATTGAACTCACGCCGCTAGGTTCATCGAGCAGTGCGCAGGTCACTGCATAAAGACAAATATCCTTGTAAGGCCTACACAGGCTATTGGGACAAGTGCTGTTAGCGAGCACCTATGAAGGCTGGCACGGCACATGAGGTGGTCGTGTGGCCAGCATCGGCCACCTTTGTCTCCCCAATACTGATCTTTGCACACTGCGCCAGGTGTTCAATTCAGACTAAGTAAACCTCGGGGAGGTCCGTTGACTGGTTCAGATAATTATCACCACTGATTTTGCCCGTGGCTGGAAATCGATTTGGGGGTGCTAGGTTCATAGCGCAGTGCCCCTAACCACTACACCACCACCACTCTTCACTGCACTGAAGGCCCATTCATTGACAAGTGCTGTTTGTGATTTGTTTGTTGTCCTTCCCCGCACCTCCAATTATCACGGGTTACTACGTACGGTGCGAAAGAAATTCACCGTATTTACATAAATACACACGCACCCATGCGCACATGGCCGTACTCACACAAAACAAGAACACAGACGCACACACATATGCACCAAATAAGACGAAAGTTACGCAGACTCGCATGTGCTAATGTGGGAGGCCCATGACTGGTTCACATGCTAATGTGTGAGTATGTTGCCTTGTGCGGCTTGAAACAGCTAAGCAACAGCATATCATCACCGTGCTGCGTTATACAAATGTAAAAGCAGCGGTGTCTGGGTGCTTCACAGGTCAGAGAGCTGAGGGGCACCGCGGAGACCCTGGGTCGAGTCCGCGCAGCCGCTTGTGACTGACCGCGTTCTGGAGCGTAGAGAGTTGATTTTCTCAGTGCGGTGACGAATGATCATCACAAAATGCACGATATTACGTTCATTTTAACATTGAACTCGGATGTATTGCAGCTGTTAGAATGAAAAAAGATGTTTGACTCATCCAATAAACAGTTGCTGTGTAGCAGGGTGGGAGGGCAACTGCTGCCGCCCCCGCCCCGATCTAAAGAGACGAGGTCACTGGAAGGCATCTCGGTGGTCGTGTCTCTCTTACAGGGGGCGGATCAAGTTCTTGTTGGATTTATTTTTGCCATCGCACAACTCTGGTGGCACAATCGGGATGACATGTCCCGTAAAGAAATATAGTATCGGTGTGGACAGCAGTGTAAATGTAAGTTAAATCATCATTATTCAAGGTTTACATTAAAAAAAACGTGTCTTCGTTTATACCCTTTTCACCCACCACTGTATGTGTATTGAGTCACTTCAGAGACACTAATCGTAGGAGGCATACTCGTTTATTCGACACTTTCCACAGTCTAGGGGATAACTATATACGGGTCAGGACAGCCGTCACACTGCCTGGCCCAACACCGATGAGGAGGTGAAGACTTCGTGGACGACGGCTCCATTCCCAATCCGCAGCAGCCCCGACCCAGCGTCGGGGCCTCCCTTTTATCCTCCCCAGCGTGGCCTGGCCCCGCCCTCGGCCACGCCCTGTTCTGGAACCTACCAGAAGGTTCTGGGCTCTGTGCCACGTGACCCCTCTTGTCACCTTTACCCTACATCCGTGCCTATCACGTGACCTTTTGGCAGACCGGCCGCTGTATCCTCAAATGCCCTTCACTGCCAGCAACCGGCGCTACGCGCTCCAGGTCACCCTTCACCTGCCCTGCTGGTAGCCCGTGCTACTACACCCACAATCCCCGCTCTCTACCAGTAACCAGCGCTACGCGCCGTAGTGACCCATTCTATGTCACTACATATGTATACTGCACACCCACACACACTCATTGATTCAAGGGTTAGAACACTGCCTGTATTAATGACAGTGGTGAACGTGTATTGGTTCACATAAGCGAAGGACTGGATGAGCTGCATTCTAATGTGATGTGGCATCGCCGTCGGTTATTGCATTGGAGGGCAGGTCCTTTTGTTCGGATGAACCGCATTTATAAAATTCATTCATAAAATAAGTGATGTCCCAGCGTGTATGTTTGTGCGTGTGTGCGTGTGGTTAGGTTGACTCAGCCTCAAATGAGTACCTGGTACGATGTGTAAACATCACCAACTGGGAGACATCGGGCCTGGCCTGGTGTGCCGTGTTGGCCGTCCTAGGTGCTCGCTAACAGCACCTGCCCCAATAGTCTGTTAAAGCGATATTTGTGCTTAGTGCACCGCGCTACAAACCGCTTACGATCAACGTCAGTGACGAACATCTGAACCTGTTCTGGACCACCCCTAGGTCAACTCAGCCTTAAATGTGAACTTGGGGCGGTTTGTTAAAAATCAGCAAAAGGGAGATGAAGGCGGCCGGGCATGGTGCTGAGCACACCACCTCCTCGTGCACCGTGATGGTCTTCATCTGTGCTCGCTAAATCGCACTTGTCCCAACAGCTTGTTAAAGGCTATTTGAGGGATCGTTATCTAGACACCACGGTGGCTAGGTGATGTTAACGACTTCGCCTAGCATACAGGAGGTCGTGGGTTCGATCTCGACCCTGACGCCTTTTACATTTGGAGTTTGCTTGTCTCTCTCCCCGTGGTCACAGGGATTTTACTGTAGGTCCTCCAGTTTTCCCTCCACATTTCGAAACATGCGTTTCGAATATTTCGCTGCTATAAATTTCCACATGATAAGCCACTTCATTGAGCTATCATTTGTTGCCAAGTCGCTTTGATTTAGAGCTACATAGCTCATTGGGCCTTACCTGATGAAATAAAAAAAAATAGTTTCTAGTTATTAGTTTGTCTTTGTGTGGTTCTAAATTTGTTCACATGTATATTCATATTCGGTATGTGTTCCTGATTTTCAGATTAATCTGAAAAATAAAAAAATCTGACTTGCATACCGAATTTCAGATGGTTTGGAATTTAATTTTGCTTTGGATTGATCATGAAATATGATATTACGGGAAATTACATCAAAAGTAATGTCCCGTGGCATCGGTTGACCTCACTTCTGTCAGCACGAAGACGCGGAAAATTAGTACGCAATATTAATGACCTGAAAAATACCCCCACAAATCCAAAATTGTCATTAAAAACCCGATAATGTGAAATCTAATTTGTTTTCACATGTGAAACGCAACCCGACCATATATATACACACATTGCACACACGTGGTTTCTCATGTTATTGCGATGCATTGCAAATGTAGGGGGGGTAGGGAGTCAGAGGGAGATTTTTTTTTAATATGCCAATCAATGAGAATTGCATGTCCAATCTGTTCCAGGTCAGTCACCTGGGAGGTCAGGTTTCCTAATTGATATGTGATGTACGATTTGTGTAAGGTTGTAGGGTGGGGGAGGCATTCCATCGCTGGTGCTCAACCGTGGCGAGTGATTGGGACAGATGATGGTGAGATCCCAGCTCATGGGGACTGCCCAGATTTGTAAACCTAATTGGATGCCGTTTTTACAGCGTGCCAAAGTATCTGTAAAAAAAAATAATTGGTTTATTTTTTTCAATTTAATTTCATTGAATCGAAATCAATTATTTATGAATCCAAGACTGATATACGGTATTTGCGTTGTAAAAAGTGTGCATTTGCAGCGCAGTTTTAGATGCTTGTGATATCTGCCCCTCCCACCTCTCTTTCGCCCCCACCATTCACCAACTCGCACAAACCAGTGTATATGGTCAAATCACTCCCCATGGGTAGCATGACGTGTTAAGACTTTCATTCAGCAGTGTATGATAATGCTACATGTGTGTGTGTGAATTATATATGTCCACATTTATACATTTGACGTACGGTACTTTGCTGCAATATGACATGAGCAGGTAATGTCAGGGCTGCACCTTAAACTTTATCTCACACTATGTATGACTGCTGTGAAAAAGAGCTTCATAGCTCATCTAACGTTCTCACGGTGTAGAGACTTAACAAAAACCACCGATATCCAACGCCTTCAAATGGACCTCCCTCTGCTAGGGGTGTTGGGTCATTTTCACGAAGCACCACCTTTTTTTTTTTATAGTGGAGACAAATAACGAGAAGGCCTTCCCCGAGCAGACCCGCATCTTCATAAGCGGCGCTTTATTCCCCTCCACACTTTATTGTACAATAAAGCTCTCCGCTCGGATAATTTCCTTAATTAGAGGCATTATAGACGCATGGACCCGCATTGTCGCGCTCTTAAAACTTCTTGTTCATGGCATGCAGGCACTACGACGAGCCACCATGCCACAATTGCCATCTCGCTATATACAGACATATGCATCGGTTGGTTATTATTTGTTTATAATAATGATGATGACGAAAATCATGATGCACCCTAACCAATAAAATATTCTCCGAGTTGCTGAAATTATTCAATTTTTATCCAGGAGGGTTGTGTTGTGAATATCAATTTCCTCTTTGAAATATACCGCGACGTAATTAGTTATTTCATCAAGTGAAACGTTGTTACTGTGTTACCCGTTATCGCCTGGGTCGCCATTTGCCCTGAGCTTCGCAGGATCGGCCTCTTTTTTTTTAGATGAGCTGTCCCGAGAACTATTGGAATCTTACCAGGACATCAACATTAATGGTTTATGTCACCCGTATAAAAAAAACAATTCACGTACATGCAATGCTCTCCTCTTCCGGTGCTGTGAGATATTCTATTTCTTTCTCCATGATATATCTAATTTTTTTTTGTACCTTAGAGGTGGCAACTCAAGTGACAACTTCATCTGTCAAGCAAAGAGGAGGCTCTTGGTGGAGCGCGGTGCGGTGTAGGAGGGGTAAAAGGTGGGAGAGGGGGGATATAACACCCCATACAAAATGAGCTCCTCTGCGCTCAATGGAGCTATTCTCTATAATTTTTAAACATGAACAAAAGCAAAGGATAATGTGGCATCCTGGCTGAAATGGTGGTGGTTACGGGAGTGGTTTTAGATCCAATTGATGTGGAATAGGAATTCTACAGCTGTGCGACTCCCGACGCATGCGCACAGACCCTAAGCACTTAATCGGATTTGAAAATAGATCAATCGCATGCCCTCTGCCTGTACATTTGCCAGGTGCTGGAGGGGCACTTCCCTAGTGCAGTGTGCGCTGCAGATGAACACTGTGCTCAAAGACTCTCCTTGTTCACCAAGGATGACCACATCTAAGTAAGCAGCTGTCGATCAACCGTACTGTTCCCACGTGCCCACACCTCCACTCACACACTCACCCACTATACCTATTCATCGAATCGTCCACTCGTCCACTCACCTACTTACACAGTCACCCACTCACCCACTCTCCTACTCGTCCACTCGCCCACTCTCACTGGCATTTTCGTCCACTCACTCATTCGCCCACTCTCATATTCACCTAATAGCCCATTCACCCCACTAGCCCAGTCTCCCACTCACACCGTCACCCACTCACCCATTCGTCCACTCGACAACTCACACACTCATACCCTCACCCACTGGTACACTCACCCACTAGCTCACTTCCCCACTAGTTCACTCGCCCACTCGCCCACTCACCCATCTGCGCACTAACTCACATTCACCCAATCGCTCACGCGCTCACTATCCCACTCACACACTCACTCGTCTGCCTGCCCACCCACTCACCTCTACGCCCACGTGACAATTCTCCGCACCCACCCCGTGGTGGAAATTGCCTGCCACTGGGTGCTCGCCAAGCTGTGAATTCTATTCCAATTGATTAGATAATATTTAAAATTACCCTCTAAGCAGGTGCAATATTCAACATTTTACTTTTTCCCTTATTATTACGAATGTAAGAGCGATGTATAAGTATGCACGGATTGTGTTTGTATTTGCTATTTTGGGCTGGTGACGTTCGTGAGTAGCTATTAAGCTCAGAATTGGAGAGTGCTCGATCTGCACTTTGTTTTCCAAGAATTAATATCCCAAACACGGAACACCGGATACTCATTAAAGGGCGCAGTTGCTCGAGGAGTAGGAGGCCCAGAAGGAGTCGGGACACCGACCCACAGGCACGAGACGGGCGCGCGTTCATCTTTGCCCCCGCGCGCAATTTGCCTCCACTCGGCGTCATTTCACCGCGCCATCGTTTTTCACGAACTCCAGCGCACAAATACAATCGTCGTGATCTCACTCTCGCGCATTTGTGCCATGAGAGCAATGTGCTGCTTAATTAGGCATGTGATGGAGAAAATCAATCGTGCTGCCTTTTATTCCCTTGTCTGTGAGGGGGGGGGGTGTGTGTGGTGAAAATCAACAACAACATCCATGCAGGGACAACGATTCCGCGCTTTTGTTTTGTATATTTTTCCCCAATTCGCCAAAGACGTTCACCGCCGGGGCTCCATCGTGTGCGCGTGCAGGCGCGGTGGTGCACGGATAGCGAGAGGCCTCCACTTTATTCCAATTACATCACCTGTCCATGTCAAAGTTTAACAAATATATAAATATGTTTAGTTCAGATTTCGCTCCCTACTGATGTTAGCCGTGGCCTGGAATCAAACTCGGGGACTCTGGGGTCCGAAGCGCGGTGTCCACTCCGCTCCCACGACAGTGCCGCCACGAGTAAAACAAAATAACAACAACGCAGCAGCTTGGACTGCCGGCCGTGGGACTCGACCCAAATAAATGGTGGCGGAAAATGGAACCAACGCCCCTTCGTTGTGCGCGGACATTGAGCAACTCAGGGGCTGAGATCCTCGCCCGCTCGCTCCGTGCTCCTGACGATCCGGTGGAAGTGGTGGCGGTGACCACTTGAATACCAATCGAGGATCTTTGGCCGCGCTGGTTCATTGGCGGGGGGGGGGGGCATTATTCCTCAAACAGCCACCCGCACTTATACAACTTTGAGAGTTCGCGGAGACATCGAGCCGAAGTTGCGACCCACAACGGCGGTCGACATCCACTCAGGCACGGGATTTGATTCTCGCGTGAGTTCGTCTTTCTGTGCCCCCCACACACACACCCCGCCGTGGTCGTCTTCACGTCTCGGATCCCCCTCCCCCCTCTCTCGGTCGTCTCCCTCGTTCTCAGCTGTCATTCGCTTTGTGTCGTTGCCGGCTTTGTTCGCCGTCACAGCTCCCAGCGGCGTGTGGTGTAGATTCACTCGTTTTATTACCGACGGTGTGATATTTCAAATTCGGTGAGGTCGATCTAATCAGCAGCTTTATCTTTTTCCTTCTCTTCCAGCCATTCCGTGTGTGTGTGTGGTGTCATATCATGCAGAATATATAGTAGTACACATGCGTTAATAATAATACGGTAGTGCTAAAAAAAGCAGTGTCAGGATCCTGCCAACGTGGTGTGCATGCACAGTGGACGTCCTCGCCGTCACCTCCCATCGCGGCAGTTGAAACAATAGAGCAAGTTTCTTAACCCCCAACCCCAACCCCAGTGTGGACACCCCCCCCCCCTCTTACAAGACAGCTGGCCGGCGTGGAAAAGTCAAGATTCCGTCTTGATGAGAGGCGCTCTGGAGAGCTCCGTCGAGCGGAGAGCCTTCCTCTAGCAGCGGCGTGAGCAAGCCGTTGCAGGGCAGCGCCTTTATCCCCCTCATCGTAACTGGATGTGTTTGCGTACGGACGGTGCACGGTTAATGCCAATGCACGGATTCAGCAGCAGCGGCAACAACAACAACAACACAAGTTGGAACAAACGAACATTGCGTCTCGTTGTCCGTTTCAATTGGCTTTGGTCGGAGTCATTTCAAATCAAGCTGTCAACAACAATCTGCATTGAGCGAGTTCGGCGTCGGTGGCATGGGGAAGTAATGCATTCACGTGGTGGGCGTTTTGGATTCCGGGAGATGAGGATGCACAGAGGCCTGCAGACAAACAAGCGATTTTTTGCAGCATTTCAGACACCCACAGCCAACGTTCGAATCCCATTGCTTCAAGCTCGAGATACGGGTGCCGCGCACAAAGTGAACGCGACATACGGTCCGTCCACGCACATAAATTAATGCCCCGGGTGTACTCGTGTGACAGTGCTCTGCACGCGACCAGATATACGATTCCATATTTGCTTCGCGTTAATGCAGTTTTTGCCAGAATGCAACAGCACCGGGTACGACGAAAGGAAAATAACTCAATAAAACAAATCTGGTAATTATATATTCGATAGGGAAGGGGTGGGGGGGGGGCAGCGATCTGATGAAGTTTGAGGTTTAAATCATCTCTGTGATCCTCCCACGTGCCAAGCCACCCCGGATTTAAGCAGGCAGGTGTTGTTGAGCAGTGTGGGCTGCTGACTTTCGCAATAAACAACGAGCAGTTGTCCCGGCATAGTGGCGCTTGCCTGTGATCCATCTCTTTGTAGCCAGAAGTAGGTGATTCACAGCCATCGTTTATTTCAGACTTCCAACATACAAATGACCAGGAACTTGCAGCAGGCAAGAGGGCTACGGTGAAGATATCCTGGACACGTAAAATAAGTCATAATTATTATTACCCTCTACTCTATACTCTTTGGTTCTTTCGGTAAAGTCACGTAGGTATACAATAAAATAATTCACGACGTTTCGATCGCAACACAAGCGGTCGTCCTCATGCAGAATAAATATCATCCAGCAGTAGAACTGCTGAACCTTCGACTCTTTCTCTGCACGTGCTCATGTTTTTCTTTTATATTTAAATTCTTGTTGCTGTTGCTGCTGTGCTCGCGCACCACGGAACGGTATCATCCGCGTTCCGAAATCAAATAAACTCAAACTCAATCACGAACTTTCCCCGGGACCAAATCACCAGAAGTGTTCGATCTCTTCAGATCTCAGACACCGAGCAGAGTTGAGCCTGGAGAGTGTTTTGTGGGATGGCTTCGGCGATGCAGCTGCATGGTAAGCAGCAGAGGGGATCGGAGTAAAATTCCTCGGCGTACTGTACACTATACTTGCATGCTCTTACGGTTATGCGGCCTGCCCTCATTAATTCACCGCTGGCACCTGCAGTAATGCAATTCAAGCAGTGGGGAGATGGATGTGTTGCCGCGTGTGTGTGTGTTTTTATTTGGCCTTGACACCTGCACTCACAAACCTGCGTTTGGAAATGGTGTTCCTTGTACTGCGGTCGTAGAGTTTGAAATTGTGCCACATTAATTCAGTTTTCCATCCACGTGTGAGAAATGGATATCAATTCGTGATGTCGCTGTTCATGAATAAATTTGATTTACTTTGAAAAGTATAAATGCTTTACTTTGAAAGTATAAACATTATGATGCCTCTGTGTTGTGCGAATATACACATTTTATCAAACTAGATTCGAATCTATTTGTCTTGGTGTGTGTCTTTGTGTCTCTCTCTGCATGTGTGTCTGCCTGTGTTGTTTCCGTGTCTGTGTTTTATCTTGGTGTGTGTCTCGCTCGGTGTGTCTTTGTGTGTCTCTCTCTGCATGTGTGTCTGCCTGTGCTGTTTACGTGTCTGTGTTTTATCATTCATTATTACCTGATGATGGTTGCTTGTGTTGCAACCGAAACGTCGTATTCTCTTATTATTTGATTTTTTTTTCTACGTGACTTTACCAAAAGAACCAAAGAGTACACATTTTATTTTAATCGGTAGATATGTCTGTATGGGTAGCACTACAAGTAAGTTTAATGCCAATGTGTAATATGTTAGTGTTCTCCATTAGTATGTGTGTGGTCTACAGGTATCACATGTTCCTTCCTATGTACAATACTACACAAACTAGGTTTGAATATACATCCTTAATGTAACGTTCATAAGAGTAGAGACTCTGTGAGATATTAACAATTATTATAATTTACTTAAAATCGTTGAGTTACATTGACAGAAATAAAGAGGAAAAAGTGGATTAAGAAAGCTAATGACATCATTCAAACTGTTAAGAACTTAACTACCTCGCCTGGTGTACAGGAGGTCGTGGTTTCAATTCCGACCCTGACGCCTGCTGTGTATTTGGAGTTTGCGGTGTCTCTCTTCCCGTGGTCACGTGGATTTTTCTCCAGGTCCTCTGGGTTTTCCCTTCACATTTCTAAATATGCATTAAGAGTATTTAGCTGCTATACATTTCCACATGATAAGCCACTTCGTTGAACTATCATTTGTGGCCAGGTCGCTTCTGAAAAAGAGCTATATAGCTCAGTGAGCCTTACCTGGTAAAATAAAAATAGCTTAAATAGTTTTAGTTTTTAGAATTGTAATTTTGGGATGGACATGTCGTTAGAAAAGATGATGACCGACGGTCATGAATAATGACGGAGTGGAAGCCAATGAATGGAACGCATCAGAGTGTACCTCCACGGAGGGGAGATGGAGTGATGGACTCAACGCGTGTGCATGTATTAGGTGGATTGTTCCAATGCGGAGTTGTGAGAGGTGGTGGCGACTCGGGAAGGCCATTCATCCAGCAGTGGATTGTTTTCCCAAAGACTGACGATTATCATAATGATGAGAAATGAACGTTATTCCCAATAAAAGGATTTCACAAAACCCTACGTCACGGGGATACAAGGAATATTCAGCTCGGAGGCAAACAAATCTTTGACGTCGCTTCTCGGTCTGCATGGCCACTCAATTTGCACCGCTCGCCACGCAGACTTCTCCCGCGTCGCGACCTACGCGGCTAGAAGAGTGGGAAGACGCCTTCCCCAAATTACATTCTCATGTGGAGAGTGAGGGGGGAGGGGTACAGGGGGTGGGGGGGGTACAGAGGGTGGGGGGGAGTACAAGGGGGTGAGGGGGAGTACAGGGGGGTGGGGGGAGAGTATAAGGGGGGGAGTACAAGGGGGTGGGGGGGGAGTACAAGGGGGTGGGGGGTGAGTACAAGGGGGTGGGGGGGGGGGGGTACAAGGGGTGGGGGGGAGTACAAGGGGGTGAGGGGGAGTACAGGGGGGTGGGGGGGGGAGTATAAGGGGGGGAGTACAAGGGGGTGGGGGGTGAGTACAAGGGGGTGGGGGGAGTACAGGAGGTGGGGGGGGTACAAGGGGTGGGGGGTACAAGGGGTGGGGGGTACAGGGGGTGGGGGGGTACAAGGGGGTGGGGGGGAGGGGGTGGGGGGGAGTACAAGGGGGTGGGGGGGGGGTACCGGCTGCGTATCGCTCGCGTTTTGGGTGTCCGGCTCACGATTTTTGTTTATTTTTTTTTCGCGCCGGTCAACGGCTCAGGCGGCCACGCAGCGGCGCGCTGTGAAATCGCGAGGCCTTGGGTCGACTTCAACTAACTTTGGGATTGCGAGACACGGGGGAGGAGAGTGCACCCACGCTCGCAATCTCCCCTCCGTCCGCCACGGTCGCGCTGTCACGACGCCGCCAGCGGCGTCGCCAACGCAGGGTGGCACTCGGCACGTGGCCGCTTTGCTGTAACGCGGCCTCCTGAAGGTACTTTCTTCACGCTTTATTGCGAAATGTTTCAATGTGAAATTCTAATAATAAGAAGAAAAATATCACGCGTGTAAGCGAAGATTCCCCCATAGCCGAACAATGACAAAGTGCCGTGGTTCTGTGTCGGCTACAATCTACTTTCCTCTTTGTTCCCCCATGGGTCACGATAGGTCGCAGCATTCATAAGAGCAAGCCAATACTTCTATCGTTATCACTTCTCAGTGGCATTTGAGGGAAATAGGACTTTCATACACAGCATACTTACACACATTTCTGGCGACTTTACGCACGCACCTTTGATCTTTGGCACACTTAATGGGATGGAACGCGTCCAATCGGAGGCCCACCGGGGATGTGGATCGGGTGCTGGAGTGGATTATTCCAGCAATTAACCGTGAGAGATGACAGCAACTTTGCAAGAGCTACATCCAGCAAAGAAATGACCGTGGCTGACGATGACCATGACGTTGAAGACACTTAAAAGAACAAGTCTTCCAATCTGATTTCAAATATTCCGAGCGGCCTCGAGACGGCTCACTGAGGAGCCGCACCTCGCTCAGACTGCAGCGAGCCTGTCCGTTTTGTTTGGGGGGCGGGGGGGGGGGGCAAAGTGACTTTGCCTCATTAGCAAAGTCACTTTGCTAATGAGGCGCATTTACATTGACAGCGCAGCGCGGCGTCACGTTGCACCGAGCCTAACGACCACGTCCCCTTTGTTGTTGTTGTTGCAAACAGGTGACCGATGCGGCGACGCAGCTTCGCGAGTGGCCGGCTCAGTGGATCAAGGAGCAAGTGGCAATGCGGCCAAGAAGCCCCCATCACGGCTGCTCATTTTCAGAATCGCGCCTTTTGTGGTGGCCGTCCCACGACCTCAACTCGATGAAGAAGACGGCGTTCGCCGTTGATCTCAGGCCCCGCTGCCTGGCTTTGAGAGAATACAAATGGGTTTAGGAGCCCGTCGATGACAAGCGGCTGAATTCAACCCTCTGAAAGTGGACACCAAAACAGATTTTTGTGTCGGCTCACTCGTTTTGAACGTAAGAAAGGAAAGGGAAGACAATTACTTTGCTGCACACAGCAAGCATCTGGCATGTTAGGCGACTCGTGTGGTCATCTCCAAGCACGCCGGGATTTCTCTGCACGCATCTAATAGGCTTGAAGGAGAGTGATAACGGTCGAGCGCTCACGAAGAAACCATCATTTGCCGGTGGTCCCTGGAAACCCATGCACGTGCTGGGCGGGAATCTGAAGAAATACATCATAGAGATGCCTTAAATCTGTTTCATGGGAACTTCTAAATAATTCCATTGCCCTCCCCCCACCCAAGCAGCACAGAGCCTTAAGAAAAGCCTTCAATAAAAACGTCAAGGGACTAATTGGATTGTGCGGCACGTCCTTGAGAGTGGCAGATGAAAACGGAGAAGGGAAAACGCCGCCCAGGTTACTGATGGGGCTGCGTTTCTGACGTGCCCACGAGAAGACGCGGCCCGCGCCGGTGTGGACAGCGGCAGCTGGCACGGAGCCTACGGGGCCACGCGGCTAAAGGTGCACCCACGCTCTGTCCTTTCGTGAAATGAATAAGTCAAAGTCAACACCGATATTAAACTTTTATAAAGCGCCGTGTGTAATCGTAAAATGACATCCCTGTTATTTTAAACGGTGCACGTTAATTTACGTCCGAATTATAATCTGTTTACAAAGGAAGATGTTACAAATCGCGAGAGAGCGGGCGGAATGTGACACATTTTAAGTTGATACCCCTGGGATTTTCCATGCCTGCCGACCGACTTCACTTTCCTCCCCTTGCCGCCGATTGCTCTCTCTGGTGAAGCACCTGGCAATGGAGAGGAGGAGTAAGGGGACACGGACGGAATAAGCAATGCTATGCGAGGCATGGACCCGTCTGGAGAAGCCGGCACATACTCCGACCCGTCACTGGGAAGCACACGTTTGAGCTCCTGCAATGGAACAAAGTGCAGGCGTTCGGAAATAACATCCAGCGTTCCACTCCTCTGACCAGCGTCTGTCAGGTACTGCTATCAGTTTCATTTTATTTATCTATTTTCTTACAGCGACTATCGTCATTATTATTAGGAGCCTTTTGCCCGTCCATGGACGGGTGTATTGCAGTAAATCTGAAACTTGCAAGCGAAAAGCAGACCGCGACGTGATATTCATTGCATCCATTCGTGTGCAATCTGTAAGGCCGCGGTGACACGGACCTATTTCATTTAAAGGTGATAATCCCTTGTTCATCATGACGTCCTTTTGACTTCGAGGTCTCAACAGCGTGACGGAGATCACGTGACGTGAGGGTTCTGCCTTTGTAGTGAGGGTTGTGAGTTGACGCCGAGGAGGGGGGAGGAGGCGCCTCGCCCCCCCCCCATGTGGAGTGACGTCACCCGCTAATTATTATTAATGGAGGGGGGGTGTCCATTTGGAGGACGTCACCTGCTCATGAATATTAATGAGGGGAGCTGTTCGATGTGGAGTGACGTCACCTGCTCATGATTATAAAGAGGGGGGGTCCATTGGAAGGACGTCACCTGCTCATGATCACTAATCAGGGGGGCTGTTCGATGGAGTGACGTCACTTGCGCATGATTATTAGTGAGGGGGGAAGTACTCCATATTGAGTGACGTCACCCGCTCATGATTATTAATGAGGGGTGAGAGGGTGTCCATTTGGAGGACGTCACCTGCTTATGAATATTAATGAGGGGTGCTGCTCGATGTGGAGTGACGTCACGAGCGTTAAGGACATTCCTGGGTGATTGTAGGAGGTATTATTACCGTCGTCGCCATCAGCCATGCTCACTCCATGGTTCGCGCACTGCACGATGATTCCTGTCCATGGCGAACATCAGTGGCGAGTGATATCTGAACCGGCCCTGTCCACCCCTTTGACCAGCATGTAATCCACTGACAAGAATGGTGAAACGTCGTCGTCGTCATCTGAGAGATGCCAGACAGTTGTGTGCTTGCCTACCCTAGGCTGCCATTTTTGTAAGTCTCTTAACTGAAAATCCGATTGTGAAACGAATCACGTGGCATTTTTACTTTTATTAGTAAGTACTATAATATTTTAACGCAAATTTAGCTTTGAAAATAAGTATGCGGTAAAAATGGTTTGAAATACCGGCTAGCCTATGTCTCAAACCAGTGTGGTTGGGGAGTATGCACGCGTGGCGTACGGCTGCTTTAATTCGCACGGCATTCTGGGGGATTAGTTTCTGTTTCTGTAGTTTGTTTACAAGAGGATGTTTACAAGAGGAAAGTAGATTTCCTTCCGGTTAATTCCCTTTCAACTATAAAAAAGAGAAAGGGATCTATACCAGAAGGACCATATGTTGACCGTATGAAAGAAGCAGAGCCCAGCTGCTGGATCAAACTCGGCAGATGTGTGAAATTTTTACAAGAGTGGTACTATTTCACATATCCGTCTCCCTTGTACAGCCCATCGGCCACACGGCCGTCTGGGAGTGCATCATTTCATGGTTCAATTTGAGCAAACTCTGGAGTGGATTCGTCATAGAGTGTCACATCAGCCAAGTCAGGCTTGCTTGACTCAATGCTGGTGAATTGCCGATGTCACAGGCAAGGACTCTCTCCCTTTATGATATGGGTCCGAGTTCAACACAAAACTGTATAAATATTAAACGTTTAGACAAACACGAAATACTTTCATTTTGGAAGGATGACTCCATAATCGTCCAATTAAAAAAGCGAAACAAAACCGATTTTAAGAGTCACAGATCCATTAGCCTCTCTTCGTACGTTTACAAACAGTCCGCGCAGCTCAGAGTGAACTTAACAACGGTCACTTTAATGGCCAACCGAGCGAGCAAGCCGATTTTCGGCAAGGTTTTCTCTTTAGATTCCAGAAGAAGACAAGCAAATATCAAATTTCATTATGCTTCATCCGACAGTGACTGATGATGATGAGTAATAGAGATTGCTTGCCAATGTGTTAACAAAAGATGCACATTGCATGATATCAAGGGTGCTCAATGGCACATTGAAGAGGTGTGTTTTAAACACAAAGGAAATGATCATTAATCATTCTTTAATTCAAGGCACACTTGGTGAAGCATTAGATATGGTTACTCTATTTTAAATAAAAAAAAAATCTGATAAAATAACGGAGGGGATTAAATGATATGCATATAATACTCGAGAGATACATTAACTTGCGCAAAATGAGCATGGCTCAGGTTTTCAGGAAACGAAGCGCCAGGTGTGCTCAGGTGCGTTTAAAAGTCAATTGCACGGAAACTTATCAATCTAATTGACCGTCTTGGCTGTGCGGCGCGTGGACACTTGTACGGCGCCAAAACTGGCAGCTCGTTTTGGGCAATCAAAGTCAAAAAGTATGTTTTAATGGTGCAAGATAATAAGCTTACCTCCGTATGCTGAATCACATTAAAACAAATTCGGTGAGGATAAATTATCCTCTCAGCTTCTTCTGTGGATATTAAATTGCCTGCATAGTCATGCAAATCGGTTATATCGCTTTTCTAAACGCGAAAACTGGAAATGAGAAATTTGCAACGATCGTTTGAAAATGCCTGAAATAGATAAGTAGAGAGAGAGAGAAAACCCACCGTGTGGTCGAATCTGCGCAGCTTCTTCCAGACTGGAGGTCTGGATCAGAATTGGGCAACTGCTCTTTTTAATTTGGCACACATTGCATCCATCCAGTCCACTCTGTATAATAATGATTGCGATGCCAGGGAGGTTAACTAGGTGCACAGAGTGGTGTGCCTGATTTGCGGATATTTGGAGAGATGTTGACAGGATGCGTGTGTGTGTGTGCACGTCGTCAAATGCACTCGACTACCAGCTAAGCTATTGGCTAACTAGGTTAGATTCCTGATTATGCCGATCATCAGTGGCAATTAGTATCTGAACTTGACCTGAGATATTCCCGATTTAGACCAACAGAGAGTACACAATGTATTTTCAAGCTCGGCTTAATGAATATAATATTTCAGGTAATAATTATTTGACATTACCTCCAGCCTGCCTTGGTTTAATGGTTGGCCCTCTCGGCTTGCACTCCAGAACTTCCCAGTGTTCACCTTACGTTGAAACAACGGCGCAACGTTCTTGAGTTTCCCTGCCTCAGTCCACCGGGCAGGAAAACATCGTGCACACCACAGGTCACATGTGGTGGGTTACATTGTGGGTACTCCGACCTCTTCCGAAGACGTCTACCCTCTTGAGAAGGGGGGGGGGGGGGGGGCTCATCTTCTTGGTTCTTTCGGTAAAGTCACGTAGAAGGGAAGTAATAAAATAATAAAAATAAAACATAATAAAATAATTCTCACGACGTTTCGGCCACAACGCAAGCAGCCGTCCTCAGGTGAAGAAACAGGTCTGTCGAGCAGACAGCGTCTGAATGAAGGGGGGGGGGGGGGCTCTAAAAACCCTTCTTTCGGAGACCATGAGCAGGACATTTTAGGGCCGCACCTTTTACCTCCATCTCATTTCCAGAGGGATGTCAGCCGTTGATTCATGTTTGAATGCCCTTTTATGGGCTCCCCGCTTTTTTTCGCCCCTGCCTAAAATCCCTCTATTCCTGTGTAACCTTAAGTAATGGTGTCTGCATATAAATGCTATGCTAACACATTGTGGCTATATAAATTGGAGTGTCCGGGCAAAGAGTGATGGTCCAGTCGCCGCAAGCCACGGTGTGTCCGACACCCGGTGATCTGTGGTTTAATTCTG
This sequence comes from Lampetra planeri, assembly GCF_965212315.1. Taxonomy (NCBI): domain Eukaryota; kingdom Metazoa; phylum Chordata; class Hyperoartia; order Petromyzontiformes; family Petromyzontidae; genus Lampetra; species Lampetra planeri. Next base: position 1,116,669 of record NC_136136.1, read on the forward strand.
GCCTCCAGGGCTGAAAATTCCAACAGTTTCAATTGGCCTCTGTGTCTGCCCGCAATTGACTCGGCCTTGAAATGAGTCTGCGATTCTGTACGAACAGCTCATCTCCCCGGGGGTGGGGGGCGGAGCAGCGGTGGGGGGGGGGGGCGAGCGAGAAGAGGCAGCGGAGTGCGCCGTTCGCTCGTCCACCTCGGGGCGCCGAACAAGTTGCTCGTGGCCGACACCCACCCCCCTGCGGCCTCTCGCAATCACCGGGGCAGATTGAGTGGCCCGGCCGTTGCAGCGGTGCGTTGTAAAGACCCTGCTGCGTTCCACTGCGCTGCAGGTGGAGAGCGTGGTCACGGGCGTAATGATGGCAATTTCACTCGCCGAGGCCGTGTGATGGGAACGGCAAAGGTAAAGCATTCGCCTATTGATTTCCTCGGCCGAGTTTATTTACTACGAGATTCGCCGTCCTCGTGGGGGGCCAGTGGGAGTGGGAAGGGGGGGGGGAATTCCACATTCCCATGACAAGAGGTGACGCGCTCGACCGGACAACTGCTACATCTCTCCGACGTGTTTCTTCGCGTTGTGCCGCGTGAAGTGAATTCGGCTCCTGAAGATGCTGCCAGCAGTTGTTGGGAGTGAAGTGTCGGACTTCGTGCCGCAGCAGCACGCGGCAAACCCCGAACGCATGCGCGGAGAGCTGCGAAGGACAAGCCGAGGAAACAAGAACAACTCTCTCCAGTACCAGTACTAGAAGCACCACTCTCTTCCTGTGGAGGGAGTGTAGTTCTCCGCGCAATCTAATGTCTATTTCTTCTTGGTGAAAATAAAGATTGAATTTTGAGCAAAGTGGCACCCATTCGATCAGAGGGATGATGGGCTCAGCGGGGGTTTGAGCTCACAGTCTTATGACTGTGAGACGAGCACTCGAGCCGGAGCGCCATGTGGCTGAATCGTTTTTGTTTGCCCCAGCTCTCCGACTACCCCCCTCGCTGTATAATTGCGGTAGAAAGCCTGGCGTGTTTGTTCATGCCACTGTGTGCCTTGCCTGCGCAATCCATCCTACCGGTCCCCACTCCCCCCCCCAAAAAGGGGGCGTGCGCACAATGAAAACCAACCTCGGCTCTTCATTGTAATGTCGTAGACTGGTGTCAGAATGGGGGTTAACTCCAGCCCGCCGGTGAGCGTCGCCTGGCCCTCATGATGAAAGCCTCTGGAAGTGAGCGAGGTAACCTTTAACCTCTGAGCAACCTCTTTAACTCTCTAGCGCTGCTCGAATATCATTTTTTAAAGCCTTCGTCGCGAGAGCAACCGCTGCTCAAAAAGTTGTTCATTTAAAACCTTCGCAAGAGATATATCCAACTGTAAGCATTGGTAAGATCAATTTGTGTTTGGCTGCTGCTGCTGCTGCTGTTCCATATGTGTGTGTTCAGTGTGGGGAGCGGTAGTGTAGCGGTTAGTGTGCTGCGCTACCGCCCGAGTTCGATTTCCGCTCACGGCCAACACGAGTGACGGTCCTAGGTCGACTCAGCCTCAAATGAGGACCAAGTGAAATGTGTAAACATTGCCACGAGGGAGACAAAGGCGGGCGGGCGTGGTGCTGGCCACCCACCCTCTTGTGTGCCGTGCCGCTCTTCATAGGTCCTCGCTAACAGCACTTGCCCTACAGTCTGTTAAGGCTATACGGGATATACTTGTCTGTGTGTTGTGGGAACTGTATCACGTGGGTTAGTGCACTGCACTATGTACCTGGGCACCCTGAATATGATTTGTGGCCACAGCAAAAAAAAAGTTTCGAGTGATAGTAGGTAGGGGGTCTCTCCTAGGTTAACTCGGCCTTAAATTAGTAACCTGGGGTGGTGGTGTGAAAACAACAGCAGTCGGGAGGCAAAGATGTCTGCCCACACCACTCGGTTGCGCACCGTGCGCACCTTCCTTGGTGCTCACTCACGGCACCTCGCTGCCGCAACAATCCACGCAGGCGCCGCGAATCGATTCGCACGGTTGGCTAGGTGCGGCGTGAAAGAAGTCCAACATACGGCAGGATCTGTGTGTATTGCTGAGCTTTGTTTAAACAGGTCCTGTCCCCTTTTCCTTGCGGCTCTGTCGATCACACTGCCAGGACCGTCGAGACGAGGCGGTGCTCTGCAGGTGACACGCGCACACAGGACGTGTCGCATTACGCACGCTGATGGGGCCCTGCTGCTCATGCAGCATTCGCCTGTGGAGGCGAGGGTTGGTGGATCACGCAATTGTTGGGAAACTTCCGACTCTGGCTCACCAGGAGAAGGCGGTACCGTAAAGTGTGGACTAATCGCCACCTGTTTCCATCTGTATGGGGTTTACCCAGGTACTTCAGCTCCTTCCATACTTACAAACGCTATTGGCTAAACACCTATTCATAATAGATATGCACCCCCGTGCGTCACGGACTGTGCAGAGTAGCGAGCCGAGATAGTTTAGTGCACATATTAGTGTGTTTCTTGAAACTCATCCTCATAATAGTTTGATATTCAGACATGTTTTGTTTCTACTCGTTGTATTCCGACTGTTACCCGATGAAGAATCCGTTCGGAAATCTCGCAGAGCGGTGTGCACCGTGTGTCAGAGAGCGGCTGCAGAATGAATGTTGTCAGGAGACTTCGAAGTGATTTCTGTCTGTTGCATTCCGCAGGAGAGGTTTTATTTCCTCGATAGACCCTGAAATGAGAGTGTCACTTTACAGTGAAGTTTTGTATCTCAGAGCTGTAATTTAGACGAATTAAATGCAAAACCAAATGTAATGATAGCTTCTCTGCGCAGTCGTTTGTGACTGGACTGAGAATATTAACTCACTGCGAACCCGGGTTCATGAGAGGCGGCTGAAACCCAGATTTGAACCCAGAATCTCAGCGGTTGCCAACTCAGCACTTTGACCTCAGACAGCCACCCATCCACTTCTGTAATAATGTGGTCTTAAAAATTGTGTTCGGGAAATCGTCTAATTTAGGATTTATTTATCATATTTTCTCGGCATGCATCACTCACCTGCATAGACGGCTGCAGTAACTGGGTTCGCTGCTTGTGTCGAAGAGACCATTGTAGACAAAAATGCGTGTGATGTCACATTTGGTTCATTCCCCACGATGTGATCTGTGCCTTCGTGCTGCTGTTTGGGACTTTAAAATGAACTCTGCGTTCCAAGTGGATGTGAAGCCATGTCGGGATGTGTCAGGAGTGGGTGTCACACGCATTCACCACAGTGAATTATGTACAACGTGCACGAGTAGATGTATCTACACCTAACATTGTCACTCTAAAAAAAAAGATGGCTTCAACTTATCAGATAAATGTGTGTGGAGTCTGTTTACATGATTGGGTATACAGATAATCATGGTTTAGATCAAGCTATGGTTTAGAGTTGTTGTTTTAATGGAGGATTGTTTTCCCCATGTACTGCTATTCTTCCATCCCATCAATATCGTTAAGTTTAATTGGAAATGTTGCTAAATGTGTGCTGAAGATAATAAAAAATAAACAATGTTTAAATTGATTGAGAATCCGTTCTCATTATAATGTCGCTTGAACCTTGGCAGTCATTTGTGCCGAGGGCTCTTAAATTCTGGCAATTATCTGACAATGGCAGTGGGAGATTTAAAACATCGTGAATTTAACAACGTAATGAATTACACTTATTAACAATGCCGATCATGGTTAATTTAACAACAATGTCTCTTCCACCCTGGCGAAAAATATTTTTTGGGAGATTCTATTTTCTTTTAGCCGTAAACCCGCCAGAGCAATGGGCATATGGGTCATGAATACGAGATTGACTCTCTGGAACACAAATTTCACAGGCAGTCAAACAAAACAAAAAAAACGAATGAGGACAATGCATTGCTGAGATTAATTTGACCTCTAACCTTTTACTGGTGTGTTTGCGCATCCCACATTTGATGATTAATAGCCAGTGACAATGTATAAATAAACCCACGGGGAGGAGTGGCTACGTGGCGTGGAGCCATCCAATTTTTTAATGTCACATTAAGCTTCCTGTAAATCAAATTAACCCTTGAAGACCCGCAGCTGTCTAGAAATGTGAGGCTGTCTTCCACGGCCGTTTTTGCACAAAGTGATTAGAATTTCGTATATATTTAACAAACAAACAAAAAAAACCCCCACGAGCTGTTTGCATGGTCTAGTGTTGCCCCATCCTAATGTGGAGCTGTTGTCCCCTGCAAGGTCACTTGTGTTGTTATCACGGCAAGTACGGAGCGCTTTGTTGACGCGCCAACTGGAACATTCGTTCTCCCGGGTAGTGTTTCATGCGGCAAGTGTGGAAGGAAAACGCGTGCAGAGTGTGACTAGCGCGTTGGGACCGGCATGCTGGTACGTGTTCAATTGTAGATGGTGAAAATAGTTGAGTTCTTGGCAGATTAAGTTGGTGCAATTTTTATTTTGTCTTACAAAAGGAATTGTGTTACGCAACTTGATCGATTTCGGTGTTATACATTTACTGTCTGGGAAGGTGGATTTCCCATTTATCATAAATCAAAAATCATTCAACACCATTACATCTTTTTGGGGGGTTAATAAAATAAGTAATTCTTCCAATAAGACTCATTCGCCATGCGTCGATAATTAATGAGTAAGCATAGATGCTGCAATGTGATACAATTTGTACTGTTATATGCAGTCTAAATGTGATTGCGGCTCACGGCACTGTGCATCCACAGTGGGGTTGTTTATTCTAAGGAGAAATCGGCAGTCGGTCATAGGCAGAGGGAGAAAGGAATCTATGGCCTCGGACTTGAACAGGGGCAGGAGATTGACACCACAGAGTGCTGGGGGAAGGGAGGTACAGACTACGCAGAATGAGCGACCTCACACTGAGTGAAGATTAACAGGAGGATTCGATATAAAGGTTTGGTTTCTGAAGTGGATAGTGTGCAGAGGGGAGTAGAGTGCGATGCAAGTGGAGAGGTAGGAGAGGACGTGGAGGGGTGTAGAGTGAGATGAGAGCGGAGAGGTAGGAGAGTGCGTAGAGGGGAGTAGAGTGAGATGAGAGGGGAGAGGTAGGAGAGTGTGTGGAGGGGTGTAGAGTGAGATGAGAGCGGAGAGGTAGGAGAGTGCGTAGAGGGGAGTAGAGTGAGATGAGAGCGGAGAGATAGGAGAGTGTGTGGAGGAGAGTAGAGTGAGATGAGAGGGGAGAGGTAGGTGAGTGCGTGGAGGGGAGTAGAGTGAGATGAGAGCGGAGAGGTAGGAGAGTGTGTGGAGGAGAGTAGAGTGAGATGAGAGGGGAGAGGTAGGTGAGTGCGTGGAGGGGAGTAGAGTGAGATGAGAGCGGAGAGGTAGGAGAGTGTGAGGAGGAGAGTAGAGTGAGATGAGAGGGGAGAGGCAGGAGAGTATGTGGAGAAGAGTAGAGTGAGATGAGAGGGGAGAGATATGAGAGTGTGTGGAGGATAGCAGAGTGAGATGAGAGCGGAGAGGTAGGTGAGTGTGTGGAGGGGAGTAGAGTGAGATGAGAGGGGAAAGGCAGGAGAGTGTGTGGAGGAGAGTAGAGTGAGATGAGCGGGGAGAGGCAGGAGAGTGCGTGGAGGGGAGTAGAGTGAGATGAGAGCGGAGAGATGAGAGGGGAAACGTAAGCAGCGGTGTGTCCATGGAGGATCTTGAAGGCGAGTGTTGATCCTGAAATGAATTCCAGTTCATGCGTATGGCAGCAATATGTTCAGGAGCTAAATGCCAATGTCATGGTCTGCTAGTCACGAGAGGGCTTCAGGAGAGAGTGTGCGTGGTGTTGCTGTTCCTCTTACCTCTTGAATGAGTGCAGACGACAATGATTTATGGAAAATAAGAACAGGTTTTACCCTTTCTGGCAATAAAACAGTAGGTGTTAAGATGTTCAAACACCAAATAGAGACCTTTTTCAAGGAATTATGTCTGCAATAACCACACGTACTTGTGGTGAACATGCAAACAAACATGCCATGACAATATAGTGTATGCATTGTCTGTGAAACTGATTGGCCTACACCAGACAGCCATCTTTGTTTCACAGACAATGCCATTAATATAATCAGAGCATGTTTGTTTGCATGCTCACCACAAGTACGTTTGGTTATTGCAGACATAATTCCTTGCAAAAATGTGTCTATTTGGTGTTTGAACATCCTAACACAACTGTTTTATTGCCATAAATGGTAAAACCTTTCCTTATATTTCATCCTGCCAAAAAGGTCCCATCATATACAATGGTTAACGATATGGACCATTGGATGAATGGATTGGGAGCCAACGAAGGGATTGGAATTATTGTGGTGAGGTGGGATCATTTATGCGTTTTTCCGAGCAAGACGTACCACAGTTTGTAACGCTGTCAAATTTGCATGAAATAATGAAATAATCTATTAACATTGGAATAATGCAATGTCAGTTTAAAGACGTGCATTAATTGGCAGATGAGAATAGATGCCCTGAAAGTGTTGAGGCGTCAGTGGCGAAGGAAGAGGTCGAAAAGTGGAAGAAGAAAAAAAAACATCTGAAACATAAAGTGACCTTAGAGAAGATTGAGATTCTGGTGCTGTCACAATGACAGGTCCTCACTGGTGACGACAGTAGCCCCAGATTGTGATGCGCATTGCCCGGACGTCGAGACCCAAAACCAGACGCGGCAATTAAATCTCCGCCAAGACGTGAAAAAAAAACTGGTTAATTTAGCAAACCTCCAGTGGCCAAAAACTATTTTAGCGCCCGTACACCAGCAGCAGGCAATTGCGCATAACAATAGAGACAGGTGGGTGATTTAATGAGACAAGACCACCGGTAACTAATGGTGTGGGACGCGACATTAGCATCGCATTCAAATTACGCGAATGCATCACGCAAAGCGGTGTGCGCGTGTGCTTTTAGGCGAACCTTAAAAACAACCTTAAAAGTGTTAACTTCACCAAACAAACAAATGGCAAATTGAAAACACGATCACTCTTAACCCAGGCCAGCCAACTTTTATACTTCTATTCTTATTGCCTCAGGGCCCCCTCGGGATAGTGTTTGTGATACATTGTGTTGGGTGGGGTTATGGTGAGGGGGGGGGGAGGTTGCGTGGGCACGTGTTGGCACGTGTGGGAGCGAGCCGGGTGGTTGTGTACACGCCAGGGGCATGGCTCGGTCAAAAGGCCGTATCCAATTGCTTGATATGGCCGTGAAATTTAAATGCATGATGCAGGTGACAATTGATTTGTTTGGCTGCGCTGGGTCGTGGAGGGGCAGAATGACACAAAATTTCATCCAGATTTTCGTGGCCTTACCCAAAAATTAATGATGAATCATCATATCGGCCACAAAACCTACATGTTAAATCTAACCATCACACATCCGACAATTCCATGGCTAACGATAGTTCACTCCTCGCTCGCCGTCTCAACGGCGCTCAACGTTCTCACTCTCACACAATAGGCTTCACCGGCTTGGCCTTCTGCTTAAGCAAATCTGTGGCCAAATATTGGTCTCGCTCCATAATTATAATCGAATATTCTCTTCATGTCTGCTCTCTCATCAAGGGTTGGTCTCTACGCAATATTTGCGCAAGACAACTTACAAAGTATTCTAGCGGCTACTGCCATTTCCCCCAGAGAACATTTGGCGGGGTGGAGGTCACTTGCCCCGATCATCATCATGAACATTCATGCCCCAAGTCGTGGCAATTCATCACAATTCTAGGTTAGGACGTGGGGATATGGGGGTGAATTGGAGGCCTGGGAGTGCATCATTACTTAGCTACTGGTTACCAATATTTGAACAAAAATACACTGCATCAAGTTTTGTACTTTATTTGGTCAACTTCAGCTGTGATGGGCGACCAATGGGAAGAGCTGAGGGGCAGCTGATGGGAGACTGCCAGGGCCGAGCTTGGAGGCTGCGCGTCGACTGCGCGGCAGATGCGGGATCTGGTGGAGGGCAGAACGCGTTGGCGATGATGAGGTGGTCGTGGCATCAACGACTTTTGCGACGACTACTTCTTCATCTTCATGAAATTAAATACTGCAAAGACAGGATGAAGTAATGTTGTATCGTGTGCCAGCGAGGAGGGCCGATTGAATAGACTCGAGGAGCAGATGTGCCACCCTACTGGATGGTTTTCTGTTGCCTGAGTGGGCAATAGAAAACCATCCACAATATGGCGATACGAGGATAAATGGTATGCTGTAGGATCAATGGTATGCTGTAGGATCAATGGTATACTGTAGGATAAATGGTATGCTGTAGGATAAATGGTATGCTGTAGGATAAATGGTATGCTGTAGGATCAATGGTATGCTGTAGGATCAATGGTATGCTGTAGGATCAATGGTATGCTGTAGGATAAATGGTATGCTGTAGCATCAATGGTATGCTGTAGGATCAATGGTATGCTGTAGGATCAATGGTATGCTGTAGGATAAATGGTATGCTGTAGGATCAATGGTATGCTGTAGGATCAATGGTATGCTGTAGGATAAATGGTATGCTGTAGGATCAATGGTATGCTGTAGGATCAATGGTATGCTGTAGGATCAATGGTATGCTGTAGGATAAATGGTATGCTGTAGGATCAATGGTATGCTGTAGGATCAATGGTATGCTGTAGGATCCACGATAATCCGCATTGTCAGTGTTGGTAAATATCGCGATGTCATAATTATCGCTATTTTTTTTACATCTGTTACAAAATACTTCTGAAATAACTCAATATTAAAGGTGTAAACTTGTATTTTTACGACGTATTTGACGGCACGGTGATTGTACAAGGTCATCGTTTGTTGCTAGTTGATATGTTTACGTTCAGTGTAACTCGTTGCCATGTGTATGTTTATAAGCAGCGTGAAATATTGCAATGGTTATAATGGCTCGTGGCCGACTTACGTTGAGGGAACTACAGTCGTATAACTTTTCAATATCTATTGCTACGGAATGGAACATAATTACCAAGTGATGGTAAACCGATATCACGATAATAATTTCATGGATAAAATTTTACCTAGGTATCGTATCATGATAAAATAATAATGAATCATATATCTTGGCTTCCTTATTTATTTCCCTCATGATATGGCTTCAACAGTATAATTGGGATATAATTGCTGATTAAATATATAACAATGCAATGTCTGAAGACTTTTTTTTAATCGCTCACAAAAATACCAATATCTTTCACACCAAAGCACCCTGTGCATTATTTATATCCAATTATTAATAATTCAAAGTTGTAATTTGCATAATTCATTTGATTCGGGGAATTCATTAATTTAAATCTGTTTTAGTTTCATTAAATGAGCAAAGAACATGCCATATTTACCCTGGATGCAATTTGTAAGTGCTACCTGATGTTATATTATAATTCATTGCCATTTAAATCCGGAAATTCGGTTTCACTTTGGGGATTAACGTGTGAGGAAGGAGCAGCTATTGCATTTATTAATACATTTGAGTTCATTATTCTCGGTCGCTCTGGTCTTTTTAAGTTAATTTTCAAGTAATCTTCGTGTTAAATCCTTAACTTAAATTTGGCTATGGCACCCGCATATTATGATATACTTTTATTTTTTATATAAAATAATTAAATTTTTTAAAATTGTACCGTGCCGCCCGTACACCATTCGCTCGCTCTCGAAGAGAGAGAGAGGGCGACTCTGGGGCGCTAGGAGGAGGAACAGCGCCTCTGATTGGCACGGTTGGATACGTACGGTGCGAAAGAAGTTCAACAAACACACACACACGCACCCACCCTACCCCCTCTCTCTCCCTCCACCCATCTCCCCCTCCCCTCTCCCCCCTCCTCTAATTGGTCTCCCAGCAATGATGATTATGCGAGTTAAAACTCCAGCTTGAGCCGGATTATCGTCATCCTCATCATCATTAACGCGTAATAATAGCACTGTCATGATATATAATCCCTTGTTTACCCGGGAAAGCCCTCCACAAATACACCTTTTTTCAGGAGGGTCCTGTTACATGAGACTGTTCAGCCAACAACCAATGGCATTGTGGGTGTTTTAGCTCTGGGGAAAAAAACTGGAGAAGCCGGAGGAAATTCGTGCACAACAGGGGGAGAACAAAAAGCAGTTGTTCTCAGGATGGACTGTTCCCTACCTCTGGAATGTGGAATGTCCTCCAGACCATCAATGGAGACAAACGCTCCTTCGCACCTTTGCGAGCAAGTGATTTCGTCTTGGCGATCACAAATAGTGACGTGAATATTCTCTTTACGTCCCAACGTTAGCAGAGTTTGTTTGACGACGTCCGCACTGCCCGTCATTGTCACGTTGGCGCTGCGAGCGATGAGAGATAAAGGCTGGCAGCAATCCGTCTTTAAAGTTTGAAAGCGGCACGCCGGGGTTTGTGTCCACCGTCCTCCGCCCGGGCAGTGCCTCCCGTGATGCAGTGTCTAATACATTGTCACTTTTTAAGCCGGCATATTTTCAGGATTTATGATTTGCTCGAATCATGTTTCATGCTCTGCGGACCATCCGAGGGGCACGCATCTCATCTGCAGGGGGATGTTCGGCATCGGCAGGGGAAACAAATTCTGTTCGCATGTTAATCACATTGATGGATTTGAGCCCAGCGACAGTTCCCGTTAAGCTACATTGGGGGTTTATCTCGGACCCCCCGGGGTTATCACCCCTTGCTCTTGTCGCAGAGTGGCACCGGATATTAATGTCCATTGCTCTGTACAGAAGTTCCATGTAAGAGCGTCCTCCAGCACAATGCCCCATAGGGAAATCCTGAAACGTGCGGAGGTCGCTGTGTCCACTGGACGCTTTACTTTGTATTTATGGATGTATGTTGAACTTCTTTCGCACCGTACGTAGCCCACCGTGCTCATCGGAGGCGCGGGGAGCGGGAAGGCACCTCGCTAAACACAACGGACAGCACGGGCGTCACGTGACACACTCGCGTTGATGGCTAATCATAGCGTGACCTTGTTTAAACACTCACAATGGCAGCAGAAGCAGATACTTGATGCACAAAGGAGAATACAACAAATCCTCTCCGCTGTGTAGAGAATGTGGTCACCAGCCAGAAGAGAGCCGTGGAGTCGATAACGACGACTCGCTGGCCCGGATTCACAAGCACGGAGGAGGAGGGGTCGGAGGGGGCATCGTCACAGCCGGGATGCCACCACTCCGCTGCTCCTGCAGCAATTATCGTGGCTCAGCCACCTCGTTGTGTAATGATACTTGTAACTCTACATCTACCACACAAAGAAGGAGAGCGGAGGCTATACGATGACTCGGGATGAAGAGCGTCATCGTCAGTGTTGAAGTGGGAAACAGAACATGACAGGATCATTGGGACGAGTGGCCGACACGATCCGCTTGTTTTCTGATGCCTCCTGTTCAATTAGGGGAGGCTGCAACGCCCGAAGCTTAATTGCACTGATTTGCCAGTCGTGTTTAACCCCCCTGCACTTGTTACAGACAGTGTGTGCATCAAGTGAAGCTTCCCAATTAAGAGAAGGATACCCACAGGAGATCAGTACGTGTGTGTGAGCCAGCAGTCACTAACTAGATTTTGGTGCCAACATTTTTTCACTCGACTTTAAGAATTAAGAAAGGGGGCTGAGCCTTCATGGAGTAGGGGGGGGGGATTGGCCCCCACCGTCCCCCTCCCTCCCCCCACCGCCCCCCTCCCTCCCCCCCTCCCCCCAAGAGGCTGGCGTGAAGACGTCAAACCGACACGAGAGTGAAAGCCCAAGACTCAAAAGTGTAATTACGTTGAGAAGTTTAAGCACTGTGACTGCACATTCAATACGCGTGATGTAACCTCGTGTGACGTTTTTTTCTCTAACAAATAGACCTGAATCAAAGAGAGGCCTTAGCACAACGCCTGCTGTAGGTGAGGTGGTGCCCGCGGTCTGGCTCAGGTAGACGCTACGTGCAACGCGAATCACCCCTTGATGCTCGGGGCGTTGATCAAGCGGCGTCTGGCTCGGGTTAGAGAACAGCAAGATGGCTTTACATCACGGAGGAGAGGGGCCGGAGAGAAGAAACACTCTCTCAGTCTCAATACAAACTTTCGACCTCTGTCCGTGCCAAGGCTGCATGTATTTTAACGCGCAGTATATTAACCGTCCCCATAGCCACCTTGGAATACAATTAAACACTCGCGCAATGCTGTCAGACTTTTAGGAGTAAAAAAAAATATATACACTCGGGCAGGGAAGTCGATCCATTAAAGTCTTGACTTAACCCAGAAGCTAATAGCGATGCCCCGCGGCGAAAGTCTCAGCTGGGAGTTCTCGAGATGCCTCTTCTGGGTCCGCTCAAATCCTTGAGGAAAGAGAGACGGCGGCAATTGCCATGGCAAGCCACCGCCTTCGCGTCCCGTCCGTCATCTCTCGGCAGCTGTAAATAAACACAACGCTCGCGCTCCTTTGTGCCGTGCGCCGAGTTGCAATGGTGCAGTTATTCTGGCTTAAGAACCCATTTTTCCCAACTGTGTGGTGTATAGCTCATCCACAGCTGTAAGGGCTGCGTGTGACTGTACAGATATGGACTATTGATTTTCGAGACGTTCCATTAAATGCGGTGGAAAGAAGGAGAAGAGGGTGGCATAGCGAATCCTGTCGCTCTAAGTGATGGACATTATTAAACCCAAGCGAGAACAAACTGTGGCAACTTACGACGCTATTAGAGTTACCGTAAGAGTTTCTAAACACCAGAACACATCCTGAGCTGAAGTAGAAACCGATACTTTTCGTGTCGCAATTTCTTACTCATTTACCGCTGTGATATTAACCAGAATTCAGCGTGATGTACATTCTGAACGTTTCTCACAGTGCTATGCACTAATCAACCGAATGTCACACATATCCAGGAGCAGAATATTGTTCTAATATACAGAGTGTTTTAAAAAGATGGACCCAATTTCAAAGCAAGGCGATTTCAAATCGGCTCCATCTTTTTAAAACACCCTGTACCTTAAATATGTTCCAATTTCCCGCAGGTGTAAAAATGCCTCAAATGCCATGACACCCCGGGGAATAGCCACACTGTGGAACATGAGGATATCCTGCTCGCATGCGTGTGTGTGCTGTGTGTATATGTGAATGCTTGCGTGTGTGTGCTTACTGTGTGAATGTATGTGCTGTTGAATATGGGGAGCGGTAGTGTAGCGGTGAGTGTGCTGCGCTACGAACACAGCGATCCGAATTCGATTCTCGCTCATGGCCAACATCGTTGATGAATACTTGAACCGGTCCTGGGCCTCTCCTAGGTCGACGCAGCCTCAAAATGAGTACCTGGTGCGGTGTGTAAACATCGCCACTAGGGAGACAAAGGCGGCCGGGCGTGGTGCTGGCCACTCAACCCCTCGTGTGCCGTGCCGGCCTTCCAAGGTGCTCATTAACAGCTCATGCCCCAACAGTCTGTTCAGGCTACATGGCGGGGGAGATCTTTGTCTTTATTTTTTGCTGTTCAATATTGATGCATATTGTGTGTGCCGATTGAACGTGTGCCAAATCTGTAAATGATGATAAAAAAGCCCTCAAAACAGATCATGCATTTCTTCATAACTGCTGATAGCTTGGGCATAATGCACAAAGGCTGAGTGCTTTTTGCGTGTTGTTTGAAAACTGTTTGTGTTAACCGTGTACGTGTGGACACTCTGAATGTTTGTGCGCTTCCTATTTGGATGTGTGTGCGGCATGCATGTGTGTGTGGAAAAAATTTCCCACTGGTCCTCGACCTCCCATAGGTTGACTCGGCCCTAAATGAGTACCTGGTGCCGTGTCTAAACATCAGCACTGGGGAGACAACGGGCGGCCAGGCATGGTGCTGACTTCACGGCCCCTTCGTGTGCCGTGTCGGCCTTAATAGGTGCTCGCTAATTGCACTTGCCCCAACAGTCTGTCTGTGGTGTGTGCGTGTACTGGGTGTGTGTGTGTCGGTGTTGATCACATGTGTTGTACTGAATGTGTCAACATGCGTGCGGACTGATTACATGTGTATTAAGCGTGTATGTGTACTGTGCGCGCTGTTTTAATATGAGCGTGTATTGACTGTGCGCATATTGACGGTCTGTGTGTGCTGACCGTGCGTGTGTGAGATGACTACAGGCACAGCGTTTTGTGATATCACAAGATATTGCGCAGCTGTCCTTGAAGACAGCACCTCCCCTCTTGCTGACAACTGACAAATCACATTCGTTAGAGCGCGACACGATTCGTATCTATGTGGCCAACCCTCGCTAGCCAATCTCAACTCACTTACACGGTGTCCCGGCTAGAAGGCTCTGCATTTCTGCTTCTCCCGCACACGTGACAATGAGCACATTTCACAGGTCGCCGGGAGGGTGGGACAACCGAAGGACGAAACTGGGTTAAAAAATGTAACGTCCGGGAGACGGAGAGAGGGACAGACCGTGATCCTCTCCGTAAGCCGACAGCCAAGGTGGGCAGATGGAAGAGTTAATTCAGGGTGTAGGATAGAGGAAGATGGAATGCTGCAGCAGCAGCAGCATGATAACCGAGGGTCAGGGCCGCCGAGAGGAGGGGCCAATGATGACCGTCATCCCGGGTCTCGGCAGGGTTCAATCTGGCGCTGGCATTTGCAGGAGGAGGAGGCCGGCTGCTGGGAGCAGTGCTGAGGCTTGCAAGGGGCCAAGCTCTTGCACTAATTTACAAGCCCCAGTCAAAGCCTGTGTCCTTTGTGAGTAGGCCTTCATTCAGCAGTGGATAACAGGGTGCCTGGCAATGTTGATGCTGGTGGCGGTGGTGGTGGTGCCAAAGAACGTCTTTGAGGGCAATGATGACGGTGGTCGTGATGCTGTTGCAGCTGCTACTACCCTTGTCTCTGATGATGATTACGATTCATACTGTGATCACAATCAAATTGGTATCCATTGATATTTAATGTGTGTTAATTTGACAATAAAATCGTGGGATAATATAAAACAATCTTATTTTTGATACTGAGTTGGCAGTGGTGCTTGAGAGCACAAATAACAAAAACGCAACACTTTCATCAATTACACTGCCCAAAAAGGAAAACACTCACACACATCTGTAATGGCCTCGAGGGGGTCACCGTAGTGTAAAGACAGTGCCGAGTGAGGGGTGCTACTGTAAGGCGGAGCCCGGGTGTCGCGTCAGGACGTGACCGCAGGTGAACCCGGGAGGGCACGTGACTGGACGAGGGGGGGCAGGGGGGCTGAGAGGATCACGTGATGGGGATCCAGAGTCCCCACGAGGGTTCTGGAAGGGGGGCGTGGCCAAGGGCGGAGCCGGCCACGCCAGGGGAGTTATAAGCGGGGTCCCGAGAGGGACCGCGGCGTTCTACTCTGGGAATGAAGTCGCCGTCCTCGGTCCTCGATCTCCGGGCTTCACGCGTGGACCAGGCAGCCAGTTAGCTGCCCTGGTCCGACCATAGAATTGTCTCTCCGAGTGTTGGTTAAGTTAGCCGTGGTGGTCACCACCCTATGCTGTCATCCTGTCAGAGTTACCCGTTGTGTTAAATAAACATGTTGCCTCCAAGTACAAGTGTGCGCCTAAGTTAACACGCACTACACATATATATAATAGGTGATGTTTTGAGAAGTGGGCCTTTTTCAGAGTTAGGTCCGAAACGTCATCTGTATATTTTCCTTTTGAGGTCAGCAGCGTTCTTTGATACGGGAGTAAGGAGTAAACAAATCCATTTACACAGTTGGGGGGGCGGGCGGGGGGTGGAGATTCATCATTGCCATTGCCGGCGATGCCATCAATCGTCCGGGAGTCTGCTTGACTGACACCCACCTCTGTTCCCGTTTGCGCCGCGTGTCTCTCCGTGTCTCTCCGTGTCTCTCCGTGTTGCCCCCCCCCCTCCCGCAGACACGGAGCCACCGGCTCGCGCGAGAGAGCGCCGCGCTCTCCGCCATGGTCTTGCCGGCGCCCGACCGCTGCCACGTTTGCCTCTTCACAGCGCTCATCGTGAGCAGCATGGCCCTGCTGGACGCGTACCTCGTGGAGCAGAACGCGGGGCCGCGCAAGATCGGCGTGTGCATCATGCTGCTGGTGGGCGACGTGTGCTTCGTCATCGTGCTGCGCTACGTCGCCGTGTGGGTAGGCGCCGAGGTGCGAACCCCCAAGCGCGGCTACGCCATGGTGCTCTGGTTCGTCTACGTCTTCGTGCTCGAGATCAAGCTCTACTTCGTGTTCCAGAACTACAAGGCGGAGCGCTCGGCGCTGTCAGGCGCCGCCGCCGCGGCCGCCGACGTGACGGCGCGCAAGGTGCTCACGCTGCTGCTGTCGGTGTGCGTGCCGGCACTCTACGTGTCTCTCGTCGCCGTCGACTACATGGGCTACCTGCGGGCGTTCTGGCGGAAGGAGGACCTCCGCAGCCGCATCTTCTGGGTGGTGGTCGACCTGCTCGACGTCCTGGACGTGCAGGCGAACCTGTGGGAGCCCACGCAGCGGACGCTCATGCCGGCGTGGGCCGAGGGCCTCACCTTCTTCTACTGCTACGTGGTGCTGCTCGTGCTGCCGTGCGTGTCGCTGAGCGAGATCAGCATGCAGGGCGAGCACATCGCCCCGCACCGCATGCTGCTCTACCCCATCCTCAGCCTCGTCACCATCAACGTCGTCACCATCCTCGTGCGCCTCGTCAACATCCTCCTGTACAGGGACGCCCGCGTCTCGGCTATCTTCCTCGGCAAGAACGTGCTGGCCATCGTCATGAAGTCGGCCACGTTCGTCGGGTACCACCGGCAGGTGCACAGGAACGCTCTGCCGCAGCAGCAGCAGCCGGCGCCGCCGCCGCCGCCGCTGCTGCTGCCCCCGCCGGGCATCGCGCCCGCCGGGCTGGCCATCGAGCTGCAGCAGAACTCGATGCCGCACCACCACAGGCCGCACGGAGTGCCGCGGCAGAGCCTGCCCGAGATGCACAGCCCCATCGGGGAGATCGACACGTGATCGGAGCGACGCCCGTGGCGGCGGCGCCAGCCGAGGAACGGAGGAGGGCGGCGGTGGCCCTCGCGGCCATTGCGCCGGCGCTCGGCTCTGCTGGACGTGCGTTGTTTTAGTGACGTGGAGAGAGGTGGCAAGGAGCTGTGCGTCTCCGGAAGATTGGTCGGCAGGAAACATGCCAGCGTTGGCCTCGGGCGAGACCCGCCTCTGGATTTTGTTGCAAATGCTGCATAGGGCGGCCTTTGTCCAGCGGAATGGATTGCGATGATGATGATGATGCTGCTGCTGATGGTGTCGGCGCAACTGCCAATGACCATAAAAATGACCTGATGATGTTGATGACCATCATTTCCGTTAATGAAAATGCTGATTCAATGAATTGTGATTTGGACAGGAATGAGAATGGGCATACGGCGGAACAAGCCGCCCCGATTCGGGGACCGTAGAAATGTGAACAAAGAAATGATAGTTGCAACGTGTCAAAACCACCCGTGGCGGTGATGGTGGCGGTGATGGTGGCGGTGATGGTGGTGGTGATGGTGATGTTTTTTTATTGTTTTGCACGGTACCTTGAAGCTGTCGAGTGCCGAGGCGGCTGGAAGTGTGCGTTGGTCTCCGTTTGTCATGAACGCGCGCGGACGCGCGTTGCCGGCTGTGTGACAACAAACAGGCCCTCACGTTAAACGAAATGACCCCCTCCCCCCCCCCCCCCCCCGGTGCCACACGTTGCACCGAGCGCTCGGGAGCAGCGGCTGCTGTCGATTGCGGCTGTCGACAACGCGGGAGCCGGTCATTGATTGAGCGCGGCCCGCATGGGCCGCTAGAAGCAAGCGTAGAATCGCACGTCAACGCTTAACAACAACAAGAATGATCGGGCGATGGAAGCGCGTGGGGGCGAGTCTCTTTTAAACTTTTTGTTTTTGTCCTCCTTTGCTTCCCTTGCGAATAGTCGATGGCCCTGTCTAAGACGGAACAGTTTCGTGAATTGCTGTTTACATGTTGTACGTGACAAATTTTCTATGTGCAAACGTTTCTGCTTACTGTCGGAGGTAATGCTGATGGATATGACTTTGGCAAAAAAGAAAAAAACGCCGTACAAAAAAACTTGAGGAAATAAAAATGATGGGGCGGAAATGGTTACGATTGTTTTGTATCTACCAGAAATGCGTTTTTACCTCACACCGCTGTGCTGTGCGCACTTTGACTGGATTTATATTGTGGTATTTGTGTTTCTGAAGTATGCAGATTTTAACAGCAGCCCAACTAACATGCAGAGCGTTCCCCTCTCCACCCCCCACCCCCCCAACTCTTCTTTGTAATTAATGTTATTTATTAAAAATGTTTGTCAATGCAAATAACCAAACATGAATGGAAACATGCCCTTAAACAAACCATTGCCACAGAAGAGGTATTGCTGTGCTACACAAATGTTAAGCTCACTTTGAAAAAAAAATGTGAATTAAGTATTTATACGTATATAAATACTTTTCTTTATTGTATTTCTATGACGTGGTTTCTTGATTTAATAAAGCTCAAATATTTTACTCCGCAGGCAATTCTCTACGAGGAAGTGAGGATCTTGCCAAAGAATTGTAAATCCTCCGCAGGTTTCAGTTGGACAAAGTCACACTCTTTTTTACGAGTTGATTCTATCACCTGCTCATTTGTTCCCCTTCATGCGGCATTGATCAAAAACACCACTGCAACGCTAGTGAGAGATGTTTACTACCTCGTCTGGTACACAGGAGGTCGTGGGTTCGATCCCGACCCTGACGACTGCTGTATATTTGGAGTTTGCGGTGTCTCTCCCCCTGTGGTCGTGTGGATTTTCTCCGGGTTCTTCGGCTTTTTGCTCCACATTTAGAATCAACATGCCTTTACAGTATTTGGCTGCTGTACATTGCCACATAAGGCACTTCCATAATAGAGCTTTTTAAGTCACTTTGTTTGGCTATAATTTTCGGCCAGGTTGCTTCTGAAAAAGAGTCATCTAGCTCAGTGGGCCTTACCTGGTAAAATACCAAATAGTTTAGATAGTACTCGCACACACACACACACACTATGTACGTCATTATGGATATGATGAGTTCTACTGCACTCCATCTCGGATTAGCATGGTTGGCTACGTACGGAGTGAAATAATTTCAACATACATCCCAGTTTTATTAAAATTATACTCTTAGGTTTTTTCAATAATGTCACATATGATTTTTATTTTTACCTACGTGACTTTACCAAAAACACCTAAGAGTATGAATCATTGCAGTCACGAAAGCTTCAAATCTAGAATTACTCAAATATTGGCCACGATTTTTTTTGTCTACATTTTTGTGGGCATCTCTTAGCCATATCCAAACGTGTTTGGGGGTATCTGGAAACCCACAACACCAACAGTGGCTGCATCCATGCCGAGTGACCAATCTCTCCCACACCACAACAGATGGCGCATTTAAATGGACAGCAAGGAGCAAACCAGCGGTTGGTTTTCCGTTGCTCTTTATGCATTAATCAATCGAGACCGCAGGCTACGTTTAATCCACCTGCGCTGCATTTCTCTGCACGTGTGAATTAATGGATTCACCTGGAGGCTAGAAATTACAAATGCCCGCATGGTGAGATGGACGTCCAACACACGACTGCCGTGGTGACTGTTCGCATGAACATTGCTCATTGATTCCTCCTCCCACGTTAAGGCTTTGGTCGACTAAACTGACTTGGTACCGCTCGCACTGCCTACGTTATGAATTCACTCCCACCGTGTCGCCTCTTTGACCAAGGTTCGTATAACCTTGCTCAATTCAAGAGACACGTTAACTCTCTTTATTAGGCTTTCCATGGCGCAACTTGTTGCTGGCCGCTCGATGTTTTGAGTCACGTGTCTCAGCAAAGGTGACAAAAAAAACAAATCCCAGAGAATGTGGATTCAACTCTGGAAGCCTTCATCAGTAATATCAACAGTTGAATGGTTCACCCATCCAGTAGTGTTAGAAGATTTTGACGACTTTGAGTCATCCTTCACGTCGTGATTTGATTAGTTTTTGTCTCGCTTTTTACCTTCTCATTTGCATTGTTCCATCTTTTACTTGTAGCATTCCATTTGCTTCATTAGCCCAAATGTAACAAAAGCATATTATTGAGACGTCATCTTTATCAAGTGCAAACATCATCATCATAATCAGCCATGATCAATCCACTGCTGGATGAAGGCGGCTCCAAGCCGCCACCGCCGCCACCACCTCTCATGAAGCCCACGACGTGACGACTCGCCCGACTCTCGCACATGAACTGATTTCATCGCTCCATCTCCTGGGTGGCCGTTATCTCCTGGATGTGGTTCCGTTCCTTGGCGTTGGCACGTAATTCGTTTCACTCGTAAATAACGGCATCAAACATGTATGATCCCACTCGTATATCATGCGTGTAAGAATCAATTCCAATCAATGCCTTGTTACGTGTCTCGTGTGTACAATGGGATCAACTAAACCTGCACTTAACTGTGGCTGTGGCCACTGATATACTGCACTGATTGCCCCAACTTTGTATTCTAAAAGCGTGCCCACGGTTATGAGCTAAATTGAAACATTTGTGAATGCGTGTTGCCAAAATCCAATAAGAACTCAGAACGACGGTAGTGATAATACAAAAATATAAATTCGTAATCACTAAACCCAGTCAGGTGCAGCCTACAATCAGAAGGTTGCTAGTACAATCTCATTTGGGGATTGACTCCACCCATCATATCTCTGCGATCGATAAAATAGGTAACACTTTGTGGGGAAGTCAACAGCGGTTGCCCTATGGATAGACTCGCCCCCGCCATAGGAATGTGGAATTCCCACCACTGGCTCAGGGCTGTAAACAGGAGCTGAGCACTGCCTCATTGTTCATTTGAGCAGCAAATTACGATCGAACAAAAATGTACGTGTTCACTGCTGAAACACATAATCTAAACATTGTCATCTGTATCATTTGGCTGGTATCTCCCCCTGGTATACAACTGTTCCCTCCGGTCTTAATATTCTTGAATTATTACCAACAGCACACTGAATTAAGCAAGCAGGATCCGCATGCTAATATAAGGTGCACGTTTTACACATTTACTTCCCTTTGGGGGATAAAAAGAGTGTTTTGGATACCTTCATGTGAAATTGCTTTGGATTCTCTAATATGTTTTGGTGGAAAGGTCATCTGAGAAAGAGTACATTTGAGACTGGCACCTTGAATTATATCTCCAGTTTGTGCCACAATGAAACATGTTTTCTAACCTTTGAAATAATGGCAAAATTATTAATCGGTTAACGTTTGTCATTTAACCCCTTTGCACTGAATAGTGTAATGTGTTTTCTCGTTAATATGAAGTGTGATATAAACATTCAATTAAATGCTTTTTAAATATATATACGAAAGATATTTTTTATTCAGATACGATTATCATTAAGAGGAACAATCCATTTTAAATAGTCTAGATTGATTGTCCAATGTTTATTCGCAGTATTAAAAATATCATTTGGAATTCCCCCAACTCCCGGAAAAAAAACCCATTGAAATAAAGTAGAAAAAATATTTCCGCACCGAAATATAAAATTAGGTGCAAAAAAACTCCCTAAAATAATTAGACAACCCCTTGTCGCATGTGTCTGCTGCAGTAACTGGCAAACGTTAGCTAATTAATCCATCGTTACTTACGTCCACAACAGATGGTCACTGGACAGAGGGCCCTTGCGAGGAAGTGTAAACATCGTAAGGGAGGCTGTGGCCGCCGCTGACTCGTGCCAGATGATTCTCTCGCAAGCCGCGATATCGCTCCAGCTTCAAGTTAACGGCTCGAGGTGTCATTCCTCAGGGTGCTTTAATTATCGGGCAAACTGCGAAGGAGAGGCGGGCTATAGTAGGTGAGTAACAAATTGTCATTGGCACAAGGGGCCCTCAATGGCACCTTGACTTGGCAGCTGCTAAATCCAGGTGTCTACTCCTTGAGTGGCAATTCACAAGCCATGAAATTGTCATATTGAAAATTAATAATATTCCCGCCGTGCCCTTAAAGGAGCCATAAAGTAATGCGGCATGATTTACTGATTGCTCGCAGGTTGTGTATTAATTAACATTAATCACCCCGCGTGTGTGTGTATGTATGTGTTGCTTGACAACAGCCAAAAAAACCCGGCTTCCAAATTACTATAAACTCTGCATGCTTATCACGGCAAACTTTTAGAGAAGCAGTTGATAGGATTTGAGATGCAATGAATAGGGGCCACCTGAATAATAGGGCTCGTTTTATAATTGCTGCCAGTTGTCTGCTCTTAATAGGAAGATTATGGAATATAAGCCGCTATGAATTTCCATCGAAAATGTAACTGCACGGATAGATCGTTGAGAAATGCATGACCGTGGCTCAGTTCCACTTCTGAGAGCCTTTGACGGCAATAAGGAAGCTGGAAAGGAACAAGACCTGCTAATAGTCGCAGGGGTGAATTGGCAAATTGCATTGGAAAATTGGCAAAAAAATAATTAAGGGTAAGAATTAGTACAATCCGCTTTGATTGTAGTGATGGGATGATTAGAATGTCGCAAGGGATCATTTGTTTCCCTTTATTAATGACAGGATTGTAGCACCATGTGCAGGTGCTCCTTAGTGCTGAATGTGGATACCGTGGGATACTCAATAAGGCCATGCAATTTTGCACAACAGAGAATATTGAAAAGGTTTTGATTGCACACTGTTTTAACGGAAACATGCCACGTATTATTGATAAGTGCTGTATATTCGGGAAAAGGTTGCATCTGCATTTTGGCTTCAAAGAAACACACTCACAACCCATGTCAGAGAAATACATTATTTTGAAGCGGAGATACGTGATGATTCTCTGCAGTCACGAAAGCTTTAAATCGACAGCCACACAGCTGTATACAATTTATCAACATTGTAAAATGCTATCCTTGTCCGTTCTCTCTTTCTAAGGTTGGATTATTTGGCTAATGATTATTTTACAGCCAAAAACAAACCACACGGGAGGGGCTCTCGAGGTCTCCCTAGAGCAGCGTTCTTCACTCTTTATTTACAAACGGGGGGTGAGGGGGGGTGAGGGGGGGTGAGGGGGGGTGAGGGGGGGGGGGGTACTTTCGCCGATAAGACATCACCAGTGTGAGGTCCGCCACACCGCCTGCAAGGGTTGTTTCCACATGCTACGGGGGGGGGGGGGGTCACACGTTAGGGGCCGCACTAAAGGCCACCAGGGGCCGCACTAAAGGCCACCAGGGGCCGCCAGCGGTGACGTGGAGGCAGCAGTTGCCGGGCGGCACCGTTACCCGATTTTAGACAACGCTTCACAATCGCGAAGCCACAGAGGCGTGCTGCCGAGGGCGCGATGAGAGTTATTGTTGGAAGTTCTGTGGCTTCATCTTGTGCACCACTGTCACTGCAGCATCGCCACAATCCCTAGGACGATCACAGCTAACGTCTCACAAAGTAGTACTTATCCTACCGACTCTGAAGGGATGATGGGCTGAGTGAACCCCCATTCAGGAACTGAAACTTGCGACTCGTTCACTCTAGCACTGAGCGTCACCTGGCCCAGAGGTCCTGTGACAACCATCAAGACGGACATTCAATTACCCAAGTCCAAGTAAAACATACATATTCTGTACTACGACTGTGTGTTACATAGTTACACCAAGGTCACGGTATCGAGGTCTGATGGCATCATCGTCGTCGTCGTTGTAGTCATCATCAATCCCTGTCAATGATCCAAGGCGCTCTATAACTACAAAGTAGATTAGATTTTGGTGGCCAGAAACCTGCTCTGTTCTCCATTGGCTGCCAGGTTAATCAATTACAAACCACATCTACAGCTTTCCAGTCAATCCACTGCTGGATGAGGGTCTTCTTATGCCATGCGGGTCGTGGGGATTATTTGACCATACTTCACCACACCTGTCAGTGTGGGTACGTGATACTTTGGGTTGGTGATTTTTTCTGCGCTGCCCTCCTGTTGGCCACGATGCCCACTCCACCGAGTTGATGCGCGGCCGTCACCCGCCCAGGCGCTATCCAGGCTCGAGCCCTGCTCAGCTTCCCACATTTGATGCGACCGGCCGTATTCCGAGTCATTTGGCCACAGGCGCACGCACGACAACAGCAGTGTGTTTTTTAAAGGTGTCGATGCAGCACCAATGTAGTCATTTGGCTGACTCAAACAACTGCCTTAGCGCCGTGTAGCTTTAACTCAACATGATGTTTAAACAAACAATAATTGCTTGGTCGTCATCATTGGTGGTCGTTGCAGCATGACGGGATGAGGCGTGACGAAGATTAAATACTGCGACAAAAAACGCAACACATTCATCAATACCACCGTGGCCTTCATAGGAATAAATATACAATGAGGCGATGTTTCGGGCAATGGCCCTTTTTCATAGTACATACAATTATGTGGCAGTGAGTCCTAGGTAGAGGGATTCATCACACGACTCGTGTTGTTTCCCATGGTCCGAGAATCCATCATCAGAAGTCTATCCTTTCGAGCGCTGACCAATGGCGGTTCTGAGCTTTTAATTTACGGCTGCGTGTTAGCGCAAAGTGAAATATTGACGGGGTGTTTGGGTAGGGACAAAATAAAAATGGAAGAGCGGTCGAGTTTCCAGAAATTATTGAACAGTGTAGTATGGAGGCAGTTTGGAAGTACGCCATGCCACCGTTGCTTTGTTTGTGGAGCGCAATAAATTACTACATGCCCACGTCCCGGGCCTGGAGTTGTGTTTCGAAGTCACAGATGCCATCTGCACCCTGAGATGAATGTCTTCTCCGCCTCGTGCCCGGGAGCACGGGAGGGGGGGGGGGCGGGCAGACACGACCCACGAAGCACAGCTTGTTTAATTCAGTTAGAATTTGAAACGCTCCATTGGTGACGACGAAGCAGAGAGTAATAACTGCGGCAATATGAAATAAATTACAGCCGTTTATTATGATAACGTCTGGATGTGTCGGTTTTTTTTTAAATGTAATACTTAAAAAAAATAAACCTTGCACATTAATGCATGCACACAAGTCATTTACTTTTCACCCCAAAAACTCTAAATCAATTATAAGCGTTATTGTTGTTGTCCTGAAAACAAAATCTATTTTAATAAATGCATTTGCATATATATTGGATAGTGCCCCGTTCCCTAAATACCCTGGCAAATAACGGGGCACATCACGGTTCGTCAATCCCTAGGCTGCATGTGGTGGGGCAAAGTTTGGGTATTCTAAACCTCTTCTAAGACCTGTGCAGCACATTTACATTTAGTTTGCATCATGTAAACTGTCATTACATTTCGAATTAACTTCAAAAAAAATGTAGAATAGGTAGTGGACAAATATAACTGAAGGTGTGTTTTTTATTATCATGGCTAATTGCACCACCGATACACATCAGAACAATTGTAAATTTTGTTGAAATCTGAATGAATCTGGTAGCGAAACAAACCCAAGGAAGAGAATGGTGCAAGTGCAAGTTCTGCGGCAGGCACAGTGGCCCTGAGCTGACCCTCGGCCATCGATCAACGCGAATATGGAGCTACAAGGCTTGCGACCACTGGGATAAATGCATTTTCCACATCGAATTCCACGTTGATGAAGCACATCTATCTGAGGGATGTCAAAAATGTTCCTTGAGTCATTCAATCGTTGACAGTGGAATGCCGAGAGATGGATGGGTGGGCAAGCAACAGGACGTGCGGAGGCGAGGGCGACGGGACGGTGGGAGATTGCCACGAGGTGGAGCACAAAGAAGAGGGCGGAGGGAAAAACAAGGAAGAAAAATCGTGCATACGCATGAACTCTGCAATGCCTTCCATTATGCGGTTGTCCTCGTAAGCAATTAATTCGTGAGAATAATGGTATAAGTTGGCAGGTGCTTAGGAAGCAGGGCGCGCCTCATCTGGCAGGGCCGGGCTGCCCAGTCGGCTTCTTTTAGTGCTGGTTTGGGTCTTGTAGCTACTGGGAATTTCTCTGTTCTCTGAGAAAAACGCACATTCCACTCTAGTTTTGTTCACATTGGCTCATTTGTACGGACGTTATCGTGCCCCTGCGTTACAGACAGACGGAGCCAATCACGAGTGTTATCAAAGTTCGTTGGACAATTGTAGACATATTGACTGGACCAATGTTAGCCGGACCAATGTTAGCTGGACATGGTTGGCAGCCACCTGCAAGCCAGCTCTTTGGAGGCACTTGAGCGAACCGCGCATAGATCATCTTGTGCAAGACCCCTACCCAAAGGGCTACGAGGTGGCCTATACAAATCATTTGCAGTACAGCAAGCAGGCTTCAGATCTATGTGTGTGAAATCTCTGGCGGAAGCAGTTTTTTTCTGCCTCCCGCAGAAATAATCAAATTATTTATCTGCTATGTAGAAGGGGCATTGTTAGAAGCATCACCTAATTCATATATTATTTTTCCTCTTTAGCGCAGTCATCGATTGTTCAATGTGCTTGTGCACCACTGCCAACGCAATATCAAAGTTCAATAATGAATTGGATTAATATAATGAGGATCCTCCTGATTAAGTCGTGAGCTAAGTGCATTAAGAATCTTCGTGTAATAATTCACTCAGTGCACGATGGAAAAATGTGGAGAAAAACTAAACAATTTGGCATGATTCACACAATGATAGAACCATAATCTTTAGATTTAGAACCATGTGGGAGCCGCAATATGACACAATATCCTTATGATCAGGCTATTTCATTAGAGTCAAGTCATCAGCTATAATGACAGTGGTGGAGATTGCCAAGAAGGGTAATTTGCTGCGCCAGTGGAAGAGTTTATGGAGTGGCAACAGTTGTTGGTGAAATTAGCAAATGATCCCAACCACCCAGTAGCGTCTACAACTACAATCAATGGACATCAAACACCCCCATTAGTATCAGCCATGATCTATCCACTGCTGGATGAAGTCCGTTGTCGCCATCCCTCCATCTGGGGAGCCGATCTCGTGGCTCAGTCTCCACGGTGGTCATCCTCTCGTTCCCTCCTCCCCTTCTCCTCGACCATCACCCATCGTGCCTGTCAAGCGATGAGTCTTGCGCAGGTTCAGTTGCTTAGAGCTGGGGCCAACTTAATCATGATGTGGCGCTCTCTCCATCTCTCGGTGTTATTCCAAGCGTGCATCTCTCCATGCATTTTGCCCCCCACCCCTCGTCTCCCCCCCTCCCAAACAAAATGTTCACTTCGAACCTGCAGTGGAGCAGCACCACCAGCATTGGGGGGCCACCAGCAGTGAGTGGTCCTCTGGCACATTTAAGATAGGGGAGCAGGGGGGAGGCGGTCATGACCGGCAGAGTTAAGCAAAGCCCCTATCTATAAAGAGACCAAAATGTTCACTTGAGGCTAGAGTAATGCTTCAGACCGGCCTAAATGTGCCGACGTTAATTCAGGGTGTGGGTGGCTATTGGGGCCTCCCTGGGTAGGGCTGTTACCAGGCAATTTCTCTGATTGCACCATTTTTCATGATAGCCGTGCACTCCATTAAATGTACAGTGTCACAAGGTCAGAGACAGAGAGAGAAGGAATACAAAATAAACTCGTGCAAAAAAACGCAGTCACAACCGATTCGAGAGACATGAAAGTCCTACTCACCACTCACGGCTACAATTCATTTGATATTTTTTTGCATAATTTGCTGCAAACCCATTAATATTTTGACACTCGTGATTATTTTTTTGAGACAAATGGATACAATTAGGCAGCAGGAATGGTCGAGGGCTCTGATTAAATAGCCATCTCCAGGTAAACTCAATGGCTTTGTACAGTACAATATGCATATCTTTTCACCTCAACACAGATTTATTACGGGCACTGGACTTTTATTTCAACCGTGACGCCTTACTTACAAGTTACTGTACCTGTTTGCCAGTCAACATTTTTGTTTAAGGCTGATAATCTCAATAACTCTTGCAAAAAAATGCAAGCTGCGCATAAGGCAGGTTATACTATTAAAATATACGCAGTTATATATTAAGATTTAAAACGCATTTACATATATTTTGTATGTTTAAATACACATACATTGTTCTATGAGGCATCTACACAAGGCTATGCTAGTCGAAGGCTTTAATATTCTCATCAAGAGCATGCAGCATACAAGGAAGACCTGGAAATAGGTCGATGTGGACAAAGACTCAAGGATAGTGAGTCAGGCCAAGTAAAAGAAGCTACAGTGAGCTGGATGATTGGTGACCAGCTGCAGAGGATAGTGATGGAGAGAACACTCGTCAGATCATGGAGACCCATGGAAACCCATGATCTGACTGGAAGTAAAACGTCGAAAGACAGAGAGACGTGGAAAGACGCCGGCGCGGAGATATCGGAGCAGGAGACAACCATACCTCAACCACCCAAAAGGCCATGGGACTGGCAGAAGACGATACTGTATCGCTGTTTATGGTTCTCAATGAGGATCAGTGTTGGAGCCCAACGTTTATTTTGTATCAATAAAATTCTGCACCGTTAAATAATTTGTCTCTCACTGGTATTAGCTGGCAATCAATTCAACTGACTGTGTGCATGAAATGGGGCCCACGGCATCTCAAGAGCCCCCTTTATCTTGACACGGAACCATCCCTGAAAATACATAACCCATCACTGTCACGAATCTGCACACAAATTGAGGCCATGTGACAAAATTGCTCGGCAGGAGAGGTCTCCGCAGAAGACACATTAGTTGGCGTTGTTGACAGCGGAGGATGAGGTCAAGACCTTCGCCTTGATTTTTTTACATTGTCTATGCAAAATCATTATCACTTTGAAAACTGCATTAACGAAACCCCCACAATGCATGCATTTCCTCTGTAAGGAACAGGAAAAAAATGCAAAATATTTTCTCTATTTATTAAATCTGCGTCTTATGCGTCATATACTAAGATTACTAGAACGTGATCTGAACCATGAATGCATTGACTGAAAATATTGTCCACCGATTGCCGGCTAATAGATTCCTTTATCAGACCATTAGGGATCTTTCACTTCCCTTAATGTGAGCACGGCCGACACTCTCACCCATTAGGGCATCGGCCATTGTCATCTTAACCCCCTTGGATGCAATATTAATTTACTTAATGTCTACTTTTAGCAAGGGACAACTCAACATAATGATACCGGGGTGAAAATAATAGCGCCATATTCTGTGGTTAGGGATGGCCGGAATGTGGCTTGGTAATTCCTGGGAACGAGTGGCTTTGTTGGTTGATGTGCACAGGACTGGATTCATTTGGATAGAGGCTCGTGTAGGTTTTTTTTTGGATAGGGTGGCACTCTCTGTGTATTATCAATTCCTTTCCTTGACTGTTTAACACCGCCCATGCCCAATGCCAAACACCACGCGGTTATTTACTTGTGGTAATTTCAGTTCCAGTGTTTACATGTGACGTGCGAATTTTAAACAGCCAAACGAAAGTTAAAACGAACAAATCAAAGAAGAGAACAGCATAAGAGTTTGTTTGACATCGACCCTGCCACTCCGTGCCGCCTGCATTGAGCCTGCCCTCCACTCCCCCATTAGACCACGAGACAGGGCCACGCTAAGGGGCTCTCGGTCTCAACAAGAGCAGGCGACAACGAATGCGTTTCTGAAAGCGACCACAATGGAAGGCAACAGGAACCACTTCAGATCATTGTTTCATTCTCTCTGACGCTGACGTTGCCACGTACTACTGTGCGACAGGCAGGCGGACGCGTCGAGGCAAGTGTGGACACTGCGAACGGGCATTGAGATGGTGGTGCTGAATCTTGGGCAGTAAGAGGCTGGGTAATGTTGCTGCTGCTGCTGTTAAGATTCCGCAGCAGTCGCTCTGATTTGGTTCCGTGTCTATGACCTCTGGGCTCTGCGAGCTCGCGTTGGCTTGGATTCTGCCGTGCCGTGTGGAGTCAAGCTGGGGGTAGTATTTGCACACAGCTGGGTTGGTAATGTTTAATATTTGAACAGCAGATGGCCTGACCATGTGGAATAGTATTGGAACGCCTGTTATGATGTCAAAGTGTGTGTTCATTTGTGTTTAGCGCTCGAGGGTACATGTGCTTGGCTGTAGATATATTGTATCTGCAATGTACACATACGGGGATTGGAGTGCAATGGTTAACACCTTGGAATTACTTTCCAAATGTCGCCAATTCGATCTCCCGGTGTGGCAGGTTTCACAAATACCCCCTCCCCACCTGTCCACCCAACAGAACAAATGGGCTGAGCACATTCAGTTGTTAGGCAGGTTGCCTGTGGTGGATTAAAGTGTGGGTGCTCCCATCTCTTCCAAAGTGTCAGGCCGGAATGGAAGAATCGTCTAAAATACTCTTTTGGGGTTCTCAAAAGCTCCCTCTCGTCGAGGCCCTTCCGCCAGCAGTGGCGTGAACAGAGAATTGTAGGGACTGCTCCTTTACCTTTTTATGCAAACAGAATACTAAACAGTCACACCTCTTCATTCGCGGCGTTTTTCTTTCGCAAAACTCCATGACTCCGAATTGACGTTACGGGGTTGTTGTAACACGCGCTCGACGCGCTCGCGCTCAGCGCTCACGTGCACGCGCTCACGTGCACGCGCTCACGTGCACAGCGCTCACGTGCACGCGCTCACGTGCACAGCGCTCACGCGCACGCGCTCACGTGCACGCGCATCGCCGTGCGCACCGAGGCGTGCCCTCGTGCGTGCCGTGCGGACGCCTCGACGGAGTCTCATGAATGTTCAAGCGACCGTGACGTTTTCTATTGAGGTCAATAAAACTTGAGGTCAATAAACCGTACAGTAGACTTTTACGTATTTTATTTATTCTATTGTGTTGAATAATTTCTGTTACTATCTATTTGTATGAATTGCGCATTTTAATGAAGTATATGGATCTTGATTTGAAGCTTTCGTGGCTGCAGAAATCCATACTCTTTGGTTTCTTCGGTAAAGTCACGTAGGTAGAAAAATAATAGATCACGACGTTTCGATCGTATTCTATTATTTAATTTATTTTCTTTCTACGTGACTTTACCGAAAGAACCAAAGAGTAAGTATATGAATGTTAGTTTTCTGTACAGTACAGGATGAATGTTACGAAACATTTTCATTTTCTTCCGTATGTTGTCAGACCAGGGAACCTTTTCCCCCAAATATAAACACAGTACTGTATCTACATTCGCAAATTCTATTTGCGCGCAGATTTTCTCGTGAATGTCGAGGCTTTACCGCACAGATGTTGGTCCATCCTCAGCATGTGAATCAGATATGAGGCCATCGATATGTAATGTGTTTTTGCAAAAAATTAACGGGAAGTATAGTATCTCAATTGAAAGTCAGCCAATGCTGTTTGTACCACCGTGTCTCATCATCCCTTCCTTCCTTATGCCAGATCCAGCAGCTATTGCTAAGTAAATTCCCATCCTTTAGAATCTGCTTTCGGTCTTCCCCTGGGTCTCTGACCTCGAGATGCGCACTGCCATACCATTGCCATTGAGCTGGGTGAAAATACCGAGACAAATACCAGCCAGAACGACTCACAGGATTAACAACATATGCAATAGTCGTGCAATGAAGTACACATACGTGTTTGATGTTGCTTTGTACGACTTCACCCCGACCGCCGGGTGAAAGGCGCTTTAGAAGTGTAAGTTATTATTGCTTACGTAACTCAAGTCTGAAGAATGTGTATTTCTAGTCACTGTTTAGCTTCGAGGACGTTTCATAATTAATCCAAACACTCGATCCGACAAATTTCCCACTGGAATCTCAGAATTGTAAAATAAAGACACCTGCCGTGGCACAGGCCGACAGACCCGAAGGTGAGACAGATGGACGTAGAAATAAATAAATAAAAGCCTTTGCTTTGAACACTGTAACAACCCTCCGAGGAAGCTGGCATGCCCCGGAGCAGATTACTATCCGTTGTTTATTCTGTACGGGGCCAATATGCGGTACTGGGACGTAAGCCATGAAAGCAGACATTTAAATTTTCATCGCAATTTTTTTTCAGAGTCCCAAAACTCTCCCCCCCCCCTCGCCGCCGCCATTACCTCCCCCTCCCTCCACCCGCACGGCAATCCGCGGCAAGTCTGTGGGCTTTTCATCACGCTCGCAAATAAATTAATAGCGCCATTAAGAATCCGCCGACGTGTCGATTCGGGTGTGGGAAATGGGATCCTAAATGAGCGAGTCAGGCGTCGCCCGCGAGTAAGGAGCCCGCACATCATCTGTGGTCAAAACAAAACATGAAGACACCATTTGGTCAATCATGCGTTTTGGAATACATTTGCCGGATCCAGACAATGTGCATAATCCCCTAAAAAACATGCGACCAGGCCCTGAACCCAGAACTTCATTGTAAATCGTACAATTTAAATGCATCTGCTGCACTGTGGTGAACTGCATGGGGCGGTGTGGGCACGCATCTCGATACAATGGGAACAACAGCATTGCGCGTGCATGCGTGCCTCTGTGTCCTCGTGAACGGCAGCATGATTTGTTTCATAATAAAGGTTTTTGGGTTAGATGGCGTTACTTGTAAATGTGTCGTAACCCTCCACCACCCGACAATCAGCAAAAAAGCGTCACGTTGACAAAAGACAAATAGTTCACTACGTTAGCCCACCGATGTGTTGAAGAGTGAATCCACAACATTTACAGTTATTGAGTACGACGTTTCGCTGGTAATTACATCTAGCATCATCGGGTAATTCGCCAGAATGATTTGCTTGTTTGACACAATTCATTCGATGTTGTCTTTTATTGACCCATGTGAGAGTGAGAGAGAGAAAGCACATTGAAATGCACGCAACTGGAATAAACTGGCATGTTCGTGTATGTCCTTGCGAATGATGAAAAGAATGAAGCCGATTACCCTTGAGTGTTTTTGTTGTTTTAGAACCGGATACTACTATTCTGAGCTAATGACGAAGTCAAATACGGGTGGGGGGGGCACACAAAAATGTGTGCATCCAAAGCAATAAGCACAATTTTCTTTTTCAATGTTATAACATTTTTAGCCTTCTGTTATTCGAAAATTGTATCTACGGTCAAATGTAAGAAAAAGCAATGGAAAGTGGTGCACAAATAAGAAAAATAGCAAAACGTAATTGTAATGCATGAATCTAAATGAAATATATTCATAGTAACCGATATATTTATTGCTCTGTCAGATTCCCGAAACCGTCACATTCATTTCTGCCGGCTAGTAATTCATACCGTGAAAGAAATTTGATCAAGACTGGGTCACTGGGTGCTTAAGATTCACTTTGAAAGAGGCGCGCTCCGTAATTCCTCGCAGAAAATTCACAAAAGTCTGCGGGAGGGGGCGGGGGGGTACGGAAATCGTAGGCAAGCCCTTTACGAACCTGGCTGAGGTTTGTTGTAAGCACATGCAGCGTTAGGACTCTCCAGCCACCGAAGCAGCACACCCTTGATTATCTGACATCCACTTCTTTGGGAGAGCACCCGTTACTACCCCGGGTGTTGTTTTGCCTCATTTGAAACAGCCGAGCGAGGGAGGGTAATGGATGCGGCTTATTTTAAGCATCACGCACAGCGGTGTTGGTTTATAGCGGCTGATCCACTGCTGCTCAGGGTGTGTATATATCGTCCAATTTACGCGCGTCACTTTGGAGCTCCTTTGATGGGCCATGCCCTTGTAGTTTTGGGGGCTTGCCGCTCTCGTAAATTCACGCAACTCTTTTAATTACAACGTGGCCCCATAAACAGAGTGCCTCTCCCACGAGAGAGTTTAGCGCGTAAGTGGTGCCGACGTAATTTTCTTTCTCTCCCCGAAGACCCACCGTCGTTTCGGCGGGCACTGCGCAAGAGGACAAGACGCCGCTGGAATGTGAAGAGCTGAAAAAAGGAGAAAGTCAGTTTCCATATTGATCGCTTGTGGGTTTTTGTCGCCAGTGAAATTCACGACTCTGCATACATTTTAATGAGATTTTTTCTCCATATTTGGAAATGTTGCGTACGGCACGACGTCGCATATCCGACCACCACGTATCCACTCTGACCAATTAAGTGCCCATACCCAGCGCAGTATTAGCATACGGTGTAACTGTAAATGTTTTATAGACATTCACAAATCTGGCCTTTTCACATATCCACCTATACCTCGGTCCCCAGCTAGTTGGAGGGCCTATAAACGGATATAATATTGAACAAAATGTGATCAAAATTACTTCTGAAGACACGATGGGCGGAGTCCACGTGTATATATGGCCCCCTGAGAGATTTATAATTTGTTAATGCGTTACATAAGCGTCTAAAAATAATTACATTAATGGCCAGCTTGCAGACTTTTTGCTGATGCTTCCGCTGAAATAAAGTAGGCCTCAGGCAACGTTTAACAATGTCATGAAAAGTACACATCGAGGTAAGATGAAATTAATCTATGTTCCATAATTCTGTTCTGAGGACCATTATGATGATCACAAGCTACAGCAGGGGAAAAAGTGCACCTCGTAAAATGCAATCAATTAGCAGCCATGAGTGAAGATTCTAGTTTGATGCCCTCGTGGCTCTGTGTGGGTTGGATATGGGTGATTAGTATTGACAATGCAATTAATGCCCTTAACCTGTAAATTGGCTCAACTAAGAATATTTTTTTTCGTCTGAAATGAGGATGAGGCCTAGGCGGTTTCACGTCGGTGGTGAAAGTTTCTAAGGATAGTCATCGTTGTCCTCGTGAGGGTTGAAACGTTTTATGACCATCATTGTCGTTCGCAAAATACGGCGTTGCAACAGAGTTGGCCAAGCAAGCAGAACGTCCCCTGGCTCAGTCAAGAGGTCATCTATTCGTGAAACTTGAGAGATAGGTGAGACCCCCCCCCCATTGATACGAGTCTCTTGCGAGGAATATCTGGGGTGAAACACAATGAGAGAAACAATAAGTTACGCAAAAGGAAATGCTATTCAAAACTCAATAACGTTATGGACATTGAAAACAATGAAAGTAAATGTGCAGCCCTGCATTTGCTCGCACACACCACTGCAAACAGAATGGCCTTCACTTCCGGAAGCTCAAGAGAGCCACCCCAATGGGGCGTTGGGTCCTGCTCTCTCTCCCACACAAGCCAGATGTCTTCACGTCGAGTACAATCATTGGCTTGTTTAATTCTTGACACGTAACAGCCGTGGTACAAATTGGTGCAGGTGGACAAAAGTGCATAGCTGTAAGAGTCAAAACATTATAATGTTGAAAAAATGCTTGGTCGATCTTTTTTGAGTAAATGGAAATGTTCTGCCACTGTTTTTTTCAATTAAATTCTGCCTGACACGACCCATTCGTAAGGTTTGAACAATGGATATGTTAATTAATAATGCTATGCATTAGAGATCAACATACATATGTATATATAATCGGACAATATTGTTTTACCAAATTCAATTGTTTCGTCACAGTTAATAACTGAACGTGACAAGAATGGAGGAGAGCTTATCACATCCAATTCCGTATTGCCTGCAAATCCTATTATCTGCGGATAAGTGGAATAAAATATCGGATAATCCCACGGACAATAGGATCTGTCGTATATGACGTCACATTACCGCAGGTAAGGATGAGTTCTCCTTCACAGGTGTAACAATATTATAGCCGCGGGTTCAACATCTCACGGTGTCGTTTAAGCTTTAGACGAGTAGAGCAAGCGGCTCCACTGTCACCTCTCCTGATTTACACGAACTGAACATTTAAGGCGATTGAAAAGCCAAAAGCCGCGGGTCTTCTTCGAAGTGTTACCTCCACTTGAAAGGTAACCCTTTGTAGGAAATATAAATTGTGTCCCTGCCGAAGAGGAAGCGGCGCGATGGAATCGCGAGTGTCAAGAGCGCGGCGGAATGTGCCACGTGGCGTCGCAAGCAGTGCCGCGACATTGCCACGTAACACGCGGTGTTTCTATCCAGCAGTGGAGACGTGCCTGCAATGATGATCGTAACTAATGTTGCTTAACCTGGAGAGTAAGTGGCTCAAAACCACGACGTTATCATGAAGTATGCATGTTCGCACCCGGGCAAGTTTATAAGAAGGCGAGCATGTAGTAGTAGCCACTATTCTATTCTTGCGTACGGTGACAATGCGTTCAGAAGCTAAATGCCAATGTCGAGGTCGGCTCGCCGCAAGAAGGCTTCAGGGGAGAGAGAGAGTTGGTGTCATTGTGACTGTTCCTCCATCGACGACAGTGGTTTATTCTAGATTTGAAGCTTTCGTGACTGCAAGGATTCATACTCTTAGGTTTTGTCGGTAAAGTCACGTAGGTAAAACATTAAAATTAATAAAAGTAAAATAAAATAAAAATCACGACGTTTCGGAGGCAACACAAGCTTCCGTCTTCAGGTGGAACCGTCACAGCCACGACAGCTGTATCAGTGGTTTACTGTGCGGCCCATCGTTTGGGTGACATGGCCAGAATCGCGCTACTGTGGTTCGTCTTTACTTTTCCAATAATGGAGATGCACGCACAGGCCTGCCGATGTTCTAATGCGGTTGATGGTTGTACCAAAGCCAGGAGGTCTCGAATAATGTGTCTATTCTGGACATCCGCATTGCTTCACTCTTTTCGTCAGCGTTCTTCCACATCTGGGTGGGATTCTAGGATGATGATAGCACGATCCCAGGAGGAGGATCGGGACTTGAAGTGGTGGCAAGGAACATCGCCACTGCGGTAACAGTACGCACGTGGCCAGAATAAACACAACAAACGAGGCTCCATATGTTATGCCACCATGCACAGTATCATCATTAAATATGCATGATCTCCACATAGCTGCTTTACTGGACTTGAGTAATTCCCACTGTGGTTCGAGTTTTCACATGGGAACATAACAAATAGATGAGGCTGGAGTTGTTATGACCAGGGCCGGACAGACACATGCTTTAGGGGGTTGCAGACCTGCGGCCTTGTATTTTGACAGCCCCAGCAAAATGGTATAATCATTTATAATGGTGGAAACACAATACTATCTTAATTTTGGAGCTTTCGTGACTGCAGGAATTATTCTTTGGTTCTTTCGGTAAAGTCACGTATAAATATAAAATAATAGTATGCTATTATTTAATTTCTTATTTTATCTTTATACGTGACTTTACCGAATGAACCAAAGAATGAAACACAATACTGTTGTACTGTGATAAATCCCGCAGAATAATGTTGTAATTATAGCCATAGCATCATGAGATGTTTTACGAGCAGTTATGTGGCCACTATTTTAATTGTTAAATTCCTTTAAACGTTTACTGAGCTTTAATGTTATCGATATGAAATGGAACATCTAGAACTGGAGCAACCAAGCGAAATAACAATGGCTGGTGGGAGCAGTGGCCGGTGCACTGAATACGTTGACCCGAGTTCGATTTACCGGCCAGGGCTAACATCAATGGTGAGTGATACCTGGACCCGTGCTGCCCCCCTATCCCACTGAGCAGCATGGCGAGCTATGGTCAAACAACACGTCGGGACGCCTTCATCCAGCAGTTTATTGAGAAGAAGACACCAGGTATGTAGAATTACTGAAACACATCGTATAGACAGGTTCAACATATAAAATGTGAGTACTCATCATTGTACTCCGCACTGTGTCTATCCTGGTGTCAATTCTCAACGCATGCCATCTGCGTGTACCTGAATCGTTTGTTCAATAAAAAATTTACTTTTGGAGAAGAATATCAATGGAGCTTTTGGCGTCGGGTGCGGGTGGCGGTCAGCGAGCACCGAGGAGGAAGTTGAATAGACACAGAGAGGGGCCCCTCTTCCTAAAACTATAACAGTCCTGGCGCCTATCAAACGTATGCTGGTCGTGGCTTTGACTCACAAAACATC
The DNA here is from genome assembly GCF_965212315.1 of Lampetra planeri. Lineage (NCBI taxonomy): Eukaryota > Metazoa > Chordata > Hyperoartia > Petromyzontiformes > Petromyzontidae > Lampetra > Lampetra planeri. Next base: position 1,154,358 of record NC_136136.1, read on the forward strand.
TGTGAAAAGGAGCTTCATGGCTCATCGGATTCCTCCAGTATGAATGGAATTTCCATTCTGACTCTGACCACAGGTGATGGGCGCAGCTATTGCCACATCCTGCCTCCCACGCTTGCCATTCCTGTTAAGAGCCTCCTCGCATTTGCCAAGCGGCATTGCGCGCACACACACACACAAGAAAAGGGACGGGAGTTCGGCTGTCGATAATTACTGCCTCGGATCGATACTTCATTACGGGATGCTCTGGCTCCCTGGCTGGGTGTAATTAAGTAGCACTCTTGCAAAAATTGGCAGCGGTGGCAGGCCATCATTTTGCCCGGGTTGTGCGAGCATTCTCCCAGTACTAATCCGAACTCTAATCCGGGCCCTAAATCCACATGGCAGAATGGAAACCGCCATCGATAAGGACGCTCTGCGGACGAAAGTTGCTTCGCCAACATGCTTGTAAAGCACTGCTTAAAAAACTAAACGATGGGGCGAGGAGTGGTGGCACATTGGCTGGTGCTCTGCCCGTTGTATCCGGCAAGCGGAGTTCGATTCGCGTCCACGGCTAAGTCAGTTTGTCACAACTGTTGCTGGCAATGCAGGGCCGCCACCTTTACCTTTGCACGACATGATCCCAGATTTTGTAGCGCATATTTTATGGTCACATTTTAAGGCGTTATGCAGCCATTTATATCGCATTCATACTCATTTGCGCTCACAATATGTGCTTCAACGTGCATCGCTAAATTGAAATCATAATTGCATTTTTAAACAGTTTCCATCAATTAGGCCCCTGAATACACGATCGCATTACCATTAATCTGTAAAAATTACACACACGGCAGAATATAGCGTTATTTTTCATGTAAAAAGAGCCGGTAGTTATTCAGTTAGACAACTGCTGTCTACGAAAGAAATAAGATTGGAACTAGATTCGGCTCCACCTTGGAAGTGTGATGTAAGGGTGAGACAGGAGCCATCTGTTGTTGCACAGAGTGCCATGTGGAATACAAAAATGCCACTTCAAATCTCATGCTATGAACTAAAAAAAGCTAAACTTGAACCAATTATTAAATGGAATGAACGCATTTGTGAATGTTTTTGGACAGTACAATTTATTTGATTGCAGTGTTGAGTTTGCGTATTCCAGCACACTATCCCTCACTTGCCAGGGGAGTGGTGGCACTTTAGTTAGCCACTGCACACTGAACCCGGTGACCGAAGTTGGATTCCTGGCCATGGCTAAAATCAGTGGCGAGTGATATCTGAACGGATCTTGGGAACACCTCCCCGCGCAACAAGCCCCAATAACCAGCACGGTAACGTATGGTCAAACAACCCCATATAATTTATGCGATCTAACCCAAAGAAACCTCTTTTATGAACCCCTTTTATTGACACAGTATGGTCAGCCTTTCATTTAACAGTGGATTGACAAGGGCTTTCAATTAACAAATTTAGATATTACATAATAATAGGGGTTTTCCCATTTTTTCTGGCAACAAAACTGAAACCTTTTTACGAGGATTCATGTCTGCATTAACCACAATACTTGCAGTCGAAATGCAAACAAAAAACACAATATGATAATATATGCATTGTCCTTGAAACTGATTGGTCCACACCAAGGGACGGCTTTCTTTTGAGCCTCGACCCAATTGGTGCTCGACCAGAGGACGCCAAAAGGCGAACAGCTCAAAGACAATGCACTATCAAAGTAATGAGGGCTCGGGGTGAGCATCTACATCATTAGACCTCCTTTGCCAGTACCAAAATATAATAATAGGGTTTTTTTCAGTTTTGTTGCCAGAAAAAAGGGGGGAAACCCTTTTATTATATTTTGGTACTGGCAAAGGAGGTCTAATGATGTAGATATTACATGTACAACAATAATTACAACACAATTACTGATTGCAATTGTCATTACAATCTTCAAGTGTTATTACTGTATTTAAATCGTGGTTGCTGAGCACATGTTCAAAGGAATGGAACCCCAAGCAATCGGCAACAAACAGTACGTTTAAATGCGTAATAGAAAACAGTTATTGCGTTTATTTAGTATTTTTTAGGGGGCCCTGGAGCAACAGAATTTGTAACAAATTTAAATTCAAGGTTACACTTCAATGTATTATTGCGCCTGTTTACTCAAGAACACAGCCTCACTGAGTCTCAAGATAATTGTGCAGGAAAGTCCTCTAAAGTTTCTGCCACGTGCGATCCTATTTGAACAAATTGCTGGCATTTATTTTAGAATTGCGATGTTTGGCAACACCGGTTCCATTGTGTGAGGAATCCAGAGGACTTAGAAGTAACCCATTGAAGAACAGGGGCGGAACACTTCACGCAAAAAAGATGCCCAGGCTCTGGAATCGAACCCAGGTCCTACTTGCAATCCTGCCTCCCCATAATATGCAGGCACGACAGCTATGTAGTTCTGGGTAAAGATGTAAAGGTGCGGCCTAAACTTCCTTGCTCATACTCTTTGGTTCTTTCGGTAAAGTCACGTAGGTATCAGAGGTGGGACAAAGTCATTGTTATGCAAGTCCAAGTCGAGTCGCAAGTCATCAAATTCATGACTCGAGTCTGACTCGAGTCCAAGTCACATGACTCGAGTCCACATCTCATAGGTGGGACAAAGTCATTGTTATGCAAGTCCAAGTCGAGTCGCAAGTCATCAAATTCATGACTCGAGTCTGACTCGAGTCCAAGTCACATGACTCGAGTCCACACCTCTGGTAGGTATACAATAAAATAGATCACGACGTTTCGGGCGCAACACAAGCGCCACTCTGCTGGTGGAAGGGCCTCTACTAAAGAGTTATCGAGCCACCTCGAGAGAGTATGTTGGTCTACTCTTTCACACTGGCAAGACGTCTTGGAAGAGGTGGGCGCATCCACCCTTTACTCCACGGCAAGCGGCCTCCCAATTGTCTATGGAGTACCGATTTGTACTGCTGGGAGATTTAAGTAGTTGTTCACACTCTAACAGCTGCCGTGACCTCTGGATCGCCAGTCCAATGTGCTTACCATTACGACACAGCAGCAACCTCCAATTGTGGGTAATGCCAAGTTATGTTTCACGTGGAGCCAGTGCTGTGTTGGGCAGGCAGTCGGAGGTATGACGGTCCCAGCATCACCAGGCAATAACCAAGTGCGTTCACCGTCGCTGGCAACCGTCGTTGTTAACCAGAACAGCTGGTAAAATGTATTATAAATGAGTGACCTGCGGTATTATTCGCTTGCGTGTGTTTAGCAGTGGTAGCGTTGTAGCGTCAGGAGCAGTAATCCCCGTAATGCAGGCGGCGTAATTGATCAACCAAGGAACTACCCCTGTTCAATACGAGTGATCTTTGTATCATCGTAACTTTAAAGTTCACGGTTTCTAGCACCTGCCAGTCTTATCCACCGCCCCTCCCCCCACTCCCCCGCAGAGCAAGCGCCACTTGAATTACAAATGTGGGGAATTAAAACGTTCCACGCCTCTCTATTCACGCATTTATTCCTCTTCAGCCATGATGAATCCACTGGTCGATGAAGGCCTCCCCGAGCCCGTCTGCTGCTGCATCTCTCACAGCCCGTGCTCTGCATTAATCCGCCGAGGACTTACGCAACAACACCATCGGCTCACTTCCTGTCGGACGAATTCCCTTTCTTTGGCCCCCACTGCATATCTTCTTCTTGACCATCAGACGCCAACTCTATCTTGCTACGTGTGGTATGTGTGTGTGTATGTTGAACTTCTTTCGCACCGTATGTAGCCAATCGGATGTGCGTGGGAAGGACAGCAAACTAAACACAAAAAGGAGTTCTTAGGAAATTATTTTTCAATCTGACCAAGTCCATTTGCTTTCCATATCAGTTTAAATTACGTAAATTGCCTGCGTACGCCCGATAATAATTATAATCCACGTGTTCTTCTTCCTCCTGTCGATGTAATCTGAGCATGCGTCTCTCCAAGCACTTTCTTTGGGTGCACTTTCCTGATCATTATTGGCGGGCAAGACAAGACGGGAGACGTGCTGGTCACGAGGTCTGGAATTCCACCCGTGACTCCTCTGAGCCAACCCTGCCACCTGCTGTCCGCGCTCCACGCGACGCAGCAACGAGTACGGATGCTGCACGCCGTACGGTGGCAATAGGGGGGGGGGCACAGTGGCGAGATGTTAACTACCTCGCCGGGTATACAGGAGGTCGTGGGTTCGATCCCGCAGCTAACGCCTGTATATTTGGAGTTTGCATGTTCTTGCCATGGTCGCGTGGACTTTTCTGACAGAACATCGCTTGGCCTGTCGGCTTCTGCTGAAGCCATGCACTGTGGAAGGACCTCGAAAGGGCTACAGGCCCCCTGCCACAGCATCAACATGAACATCATCTGCCATGGTCTATCCGCTGCTGGCCTAATGACCACCATGAGCCCTATACTGGATAAAAATAAAACGGTGATGGCAGCACACGAGGATATGGAGCAGCTTGAAAATTACGAAAGCATGAGGTGGCTTTCTCCTGAAACAATCAGGATCATTAATTGTGCGGCTTACATGTTAACACGTGCAAACACTTTGCATCTCTGTGCCATACTAAATTAAAAACGCATTTCTTTAGAACTGTTTTTTGTGTTTAGATTGTTGTCCTTCCCCCGAAACCTACAATTAGGACGATTGGTTATGTACAGTGCAAATTAAGTTCAACATTCACACACTGCTGTATATGCATGTGCCTTGACCACTGCTTGCATGTGTAATGACAGGGTGACACCTGCTGGCCGGAAAGTGAATCACGGGCACTGTTAAGTACCAACCAATCAGAGAAGGAGGCGTATCTGGGGCCAACGTAACAGGTGGGGTTAGCCGAGATACTCCGGGAACCTGCTCGAAGGCTCCACGAGAGGGCGTGGCCGGAGGCGGGGCCTAGCGTCGCGGCTCGCCGACATCTCTCGCCGTCGTCCGATCACGTGGAAGATCTCCTGCGTGGCTTCCATCGCCGTCGTCGTAGCCGAGTGAAGGCGATGGGACTATGCCGAGTGATCGGCTGTGTGTAGCCAGTAGAGACGTTAATACCTCGTGTTGTACTCAGTGTGACAAGGAATAGGTATTGGCTTGTGTTGTGCCCATTGTGAGTAACAAAGAAGAAGTCGCTCATTACACATGTGTGTGTGCCAGTGCCTTTTCCCATTACAATCCACGTGTAATCCATTGTCGGTGTGTTTTACATCGTTTATATTTCAATCAGCGCTTTTCGACGTCGCTCTGCGTGCGCCTGGGCATGCAGTGTTTCTCCGTCTTGTGTGCGATCCATTAGGGAAGATTATGAACGAGAAACTTGCAAGAGACCGTGATTCACACGTTGAACAATAAGCTTAAAGCATCATCTCGGATACATTTCACAATGGGACGACAGATGTGGAATAACCCAAGTCTGAAAAAAGTGTCTAGAAAAAACATGCGCTTGATGGTGGTGAAGTCATTGTAATCTCCCGGGAGCTTTTAACCGATTATCCGGCCAACCAAAACCACCCGATCGAAGAAACTGAAATGCGATTTTGTATCTCAACAAGATTCACAAAGTGGAAAGTTTTTGCTGGGGGGGGGGGGGGGGATTTTTTTGGGGGCATAATAATAATAGTTGTGATTTTTTACAAATTGTGGGGGGGAAGATATTGTATATGTTCACACTAACATGTTTGTAAACAGAGGTCCATAACAATTAGGCAAATATAGATAAAGCGCATTAATTCTAGATTTGAAGCTTTCGTGACTGCAATGATTCATATTCTCAGGTTTTTTCGGTAAAGTCACGTAGGTAAAAACATTAAAATTAATGAAAGTAAAATAAAACAAAACAAAATAAAATTCACAATTTTATTTTGTTTTGTTTTATTTTACTTTCATTAATTTTAATGTTTTTACCTACGTGACTTTACCGAAAAAACCTGAGAATATAGATAAAGCGGTAAAGGCGCAGCCCTGAAATTGCTTGCTCACACCACTGCTGGCAGGACCTCCACCCGAGGGAGCTCCAGAGCATCCCTCTGGAGAGAATGTTGGCCTGCTCTTTCACTCTGGCCAGACATCTTGGGAGAAGTAGGAGTACTCACACTTTACCCCACCGTGTGCGACCTCCCGATCGACTGTGGCCTTGAACCCATTTATCCTGCTGGGCAATAAACCTGCACCGCCGTTTCACATGCCGCGCTGGGAGATTGGTTCGAACCGGCGACCTCTGGATTCCGGAAATGCTGTACGAGAACTAAGGTCAATGTTACACAATCCTCGACAAGGATTTTTGTTTGAACCCACGTCGTTCGAAGCACCTCGACTGCCAAATGCCATTCTCAAATCCCGTCAGCCAAGGGCTTAAGCTGTTGTTGTTGTTGGCAAATAAAACCAACATCTGTTGTTGCATAGCCTTATCATTTACTTATGTATGAATGCATGCAGTTCAAATGCATTGTGTGTGGTTGGGGGGGCAGTGTTGCTCTTCATGCGGCTACCCGAGTTCGATTGCTGACCACGGCTAACGCGAGTGGCGAGTCACATTTTAACTTATCCAGACATCCCCCCCGCCCCTCACCGCCCTCTCAACCAACCTGCGATCTCTAATGCTGCGAAGTCATTCAGATCGTCAGCCACGATCCATCCACTGCTGGATGAAGGCCTCCCGAAGCTGGATCCTTGAGACGCATGAGACGAAATGCTAATCAGTCCGGCGTTCTTAAAATCAGTCTTTTCTTCCCCTTTGGATCGAATAAATATCAAAGAATCATTCATTGATTATTGGGGGTGTGACATTTCTGGCTGAACATTGAGGAGACATGTCAGATAAATTTGTTCCAGCAACTGGTCCCCCACTTCTGCGCTGATATCCAAATACCATTTAGTCCAGGGGATTTCTATGTTCATCTTGCAAAGGGAATACTTTCCTTACTCTAATGTGACCTCTGCAACCCCGTCATCTGAAATATGATTTAATTCCTGGATTATATGATTGTTTTGCTCTGGTAGAGATCTGCATAAAATTCCTCCACGATTCTCAGAGTCTATCTATATCACGAGTTATGATTCTATCTATCTCTCTAAGCTTCACCATTTGCCAATGTCCAACTGCTTCCTTTTTGCAGCTCTCATGCTCTCACTGATTGTTATGATGTCTTTGAATATTTTTTGAGGTGAAAAAGGGCTAGAAGTTCAAATTATTCATGAGTGTGTCATACCTTAATGAAATCAGTGAATATTCACGGTTACGATTCTTTTATACATACATCTAAAGAGTGTATGGTTTAGTAATTTCACATTCAACATTTCCTGGCCACCCCCTTGTTAGCACATTTATGCCTTTCCATCCGTGTACTTAATTAAATCCTCCTCAATTCTGGCCCGAGATGGGTTCACAGCTCACAAGTGGGAAATACATTCCTGTTAAAAATGCGACATCCCCTCTTCTTCAATACCCACTGCCTCTCCGGTGACACAAAGCGACATTACGGTTGTTAATTTCTGCATTCACAACGGGACATTCCGTCGTTAGGTAGACGCATGGATGTAATTCTGCGGGCGAGGATGCGCGTGTTCGAGAGCAACGGAGCGGACTCAGACTGCCGTGGCAATGATCTAAAGCTGGATCCATAACGTCGCTAATCTCGCGAGAGGGCTTTTCAAAAATGTAATTTAAATAAATTATTGCCATCCGCTGTATTCTTCATCACAACGATTTCCCCACGTTACATCCGTTTTGCGCGACTCTTGACACGGCGAACGGCCAAAGATTGCACCATTTTTCTTGTTGAAGGCATCCAGTTAATCCTGATTAAAATCCAAGAACATTTATTATTACAATTCCACGTTGTTTCCCCCCCCCCCCCACCCATCTCGCCACCAAATCCATGTCCCCTTCCAAGTACCACGTGCAATCGCATTAACAAATACACACGAAGTGACCTGTGACAGCATCAACATCCGTTGTCTATGCACTGCCAGATGGAGGCATCTTCACTGTCACCACCATCCACAACCTGACGATTGCACGATCCATCTCACTCCTGCGAATGTGAACTGACCTCACCCCTCGATCTCTGCAGCAGTTGTTCACTCGTTTTTATCTGCCAGTCCGTCACTTCTCATCTTGTCCATCAGCCATCATCTCGACTGGGTACGTGACATGCCAAATACCATTCACTTTTCTTAAGTCAATCTGCATCAAAAGGGCAAACTAATGTGGCTACTTGTCATAGATTTTAAAGGTAAATTTGAATAAGGTGACCAAAGTGTATTTTCCCTCTTAATAACATAGAAATCTTATTTATAGACCAATGAAGCCACGTCACATATGACTATAATGGAGTTAAAAGGACACAGCCACTCTTAAATGCATCAAGGTAAGGTTTTTACACTGGTAGTTTCATTATTTTGCATTATGCAGTCTTTATTTCACCTTCACCATTTGCTTGCTTACGGCCAATTTACCCAGAATGTGTCCGATTTCATCCCATTTGTGTAGCTACGCGGGTTTGAGCCTGGCGAGTCCTTGGACGGGTGACCACCAAACACGAACAGATCATCACAGGTCTTGCGAGGAAACGTGGGCAGGCAGCAGACGACAGTGCAGAAAAATCCATCCTGCACATGTAGGCCCCCATGTCTATGTTTCACGCCTTGATCAACCCACAATTGGTGAAGTATGGTCACAAATTACCCCCACGACCCGCAAGGGATGGGGAGGCACTCATCCAGCAGTGGATTGACAAAAGGGGCTGCACATATCCGCGTGCTATCCATATGTCTGCCTGCTTGTGTGAACGCTGGTCTAACTTTCGTCAGCATCGTGACAACGGCACCCACACACTGCCATGCATGGGAACACTTGCATCTTAAAACGACTTCACTTGAAAAAAAAACCCACGTTGAGTGGCCGTCACGTTTATACGCTTAGAAACAAGAACTCGATAGAAGACAGTGCCGAGTGCAATGTTTTATCAGAAGCACTTCGGCTGCTGTGTACAGAAGATCGAGGGCATTGGGCCTCCAATGAAGCGCGTATTCACGGATTAGTCACAAAGGCGTGTTGATTATTATTCCTCTACCCACTCGAATTGCGTCGCCTCTGTGCTGCTCAGCTTGATATCGCCGCACGAGCCACATTAGCGAGCGCAGCTGCGGCATTGTCCCTTTGGCCAGGATCCAAAGGGTATTTAACAAAAATACAAGATAAAGGCAGGGCTTAATGTCTCACTAATTATATTTCAGCAGCACCCGCACGTGACATTTGGCACCACGGCCATAGCGGGAGGTGGTATCCTGGACGTGGTTGCATCCTGCGAGCAGAAATATTTACTGGAGCTCAGCCCCGGACGGCTCCAGCAAAGTTAAGCCCTGCGTCAAGGACGTACATTTAATAGCAGTTTTCACTCAGAATTAGGGATCAGTAAACAACCATATACAACACACGTGGGATAATTCCATCGTAACGGGATTACAGGAGTCGCGCAGACATGCAAGCAGGTCAATGACATTAAACCCGCCCATGAATCACGTTGCTGAAGAACATTTGGAATGATAAAAGCCCAAGTTATGCCTATGTGATATGTTACGATTCAACAGAAGTACATCATGTGACCAATGTTGGGGCACGGACACACATCTGCATTCGCCTAACTGGAAAATGCTTATCGGTGCTTTTCCTGGATATAGAATGATGCCGCCAATAATAGGAGGCACAAATAACACCAGCCACGGGTAATAGGGCCGTGGATAAGTGGAGTTCTATGGTACTAACATCATATTGAATCAAATAAACTACTGGCTATAGACACAAGACCTGAAAGCCTACCTGTTCGTGCGATCTTAAAGCTTCCGTTGTCGAATGGAAAATAACGCGGACCAAAAAATGCCATGATTTCATCCGAAAATGTTGTGGGTGTTTTGTACCCGTGTCTAGAAATGTTGCGGTATATCTCGGACACCCAGAGTGGCTGTGACCCCAGCCTTGAAGGAACTTATGTAACCGTGGAGTTGAAATTTACATTTTACTTGCAATTCATTGCCATAGCATGTGGAACAGAGCTTGCAGAAATATGTTCAAAATCATTATTGTAAATGCAAGGCATTTCGCCTTAATGTAATTGAATAAGTCATATATGTAAAAAAATATCAGTCTTCTACCATTATATTCAATTGTAATTGCAAAGTTTTCCTCCCACGAGGACCTCACTTATTTCATTTCAAAAGGGATTCGGATGTTTGAATGAGTGCATTCGAGATTACGTTTTTAAGTGCGCGAGTATAGATTAGACACTTATTTTACAAAGGTCGTTGCAGAAATATTAAATGAATGCATGTTAGCTTTTACTTAATAATAGCAATCATAATAAACCTTGCCAAATTGTATGCACTTTTCATTTACCTGCAGCATTCATGGATAATTCCAACTTGCGTAGATCACTCTCGCCCGTTACCCCCTGCCTTTTAAAACCCACTGTGCATCACGGAGGGTGTTTGACTAACAGGGGCACAGAGTCTTCACTCGCTCCCGTGGAGAGAGAGAGAGGGGGGGGGGGACGACTTCACGGCGCTGCGACGAGGCAACACAGACGAGGAGCAGGAAGGCAGCCAGGCCGTGAGCCGCACAAAATACCCCCCCCCGTCTCCCCGCCACCTCCCCCAAGTTCTGCGGTCCTCTGTATATACAGCTGTTATCGGCCGATGAGTCTTTTACGTGGGAGAAAACTAGAGCACGTGGATACAATCCACACGTGCGAGGGGGCAACGCTCTATCCCACACAGATGGAACGAATGCAGTTCTCAAGTTGCTGTACTGCCGTCTCCCAACGAGCCCAGGGTATTACGGCACCTCCTCGACACGAGAGTTTCACAAAGCAGCATTTGCGTGACCCAACAACACTTTATCCATCATAATAATTAAACACAGCGCACTGACTAAGGCTGCCACCTGTGAAGGTAATTGCAGAATTACGTTTCGTGGTTGTTAGTTAAGTAATTACTAAGCTGTAAATAAAATGCTATTGTAATTAATTTTCACAGTAATTATGAATACTGTACAGTAAATTCATACGACTAATATGAATTAGTTTAACACGTAGGCTTTACTATGGGAACCTCATTTGCCAGTAAAAATATGATAATTGGTTCTTTACCCTTCTATCTGGCAACAAAACTGACACCTTTTTACAAGGAGTCATGTTTGCATAGTCCGCAATACCTGCAGTCATAATACAACCAAAAGAACATAACTCTGATAATGTGCACTGGCAAACATGACTCCTTGTAAAAAGGTGTTAGTTTTGTTGCCAGATAGAAGGGTAAAGAACCAATTATCATATTTTTTCTGGCAAATGAGGTTCCCATAGTGTAGATGCTTGCCCCGAGCTCTCATACTCTGATGGTGCATTGTCTTTGAGTTGTGCGCCTTTTGGCGTCATCTGGTCCAACCCATATGAGACTAGGCTCTAAGGAAAGCTGTCTCGGGTGTGGATCAATCAACTTTAAGGACAGTGCACATTATCAGAGTTATGTTCTTTTGTTTGTATTATGACCGCAGGTATTGCGGTCTATGCAAACATGACTCCTTGTAAAAAGGTGTCAGTTTTGTTGCCAGATAGAAGGGTAAAGAACCAATTAACGTAGGCTTTAATTAGTTTAACAAAATCAAGGGAAGAGATATCCTCACAACCAGTGTATTTGAGAACTGTGGGTCAGTTTCCAAAGTCATATCATTGGAGCGAGCTATCCGAATATTTAGATAATCCATCCAATTGCCCAAATAATCAGATCACCCTCACATATCCATAATATATTTTTTGGGTTAGATCGCGTCAATATAAATGTGTCGTTAAACCCGCCACCACCCGACAGCCAATCAGTAAGGTTTGTCACGTAAAACAAAACATGCCAATTCGTTAAACCCACGAACCCATGTGTTAAACTCACATAGTTGGTGGGTGGGGAAAGTAAAACATCTCTTCCCATGCGTGTCGCTGCATGGAACACAGCGGTGACGTTAGCAGCATCACTGCGTTTCGGGGGTTTCCTGCCTTTGGACACTTTTTTTTTATAAATGGGTCCGAAGTAATCTAACAGGATCAAAGTGATCGATTAAAATGTTTAGCCAATGAAAATACAGACGAATCATTCCCAGCTGTACGTATTGGACCAGACCTGAATGCCAGAGGTCACCGCAGTGCGTTTCTTATTCTAACCACAAGAGGGCGGTAAATGCATATAAAGTAATTCCAGGACACTCTTTCGCTCCAAAATTCATCATATGGTAAAAAAAGGCTTACTTAAATGATGGATTCGTTGTAACTTGGCGGGCGAAAATGTAATATATTTTGATGGGAAAAAACCCCATAGCAACCAAGACCTGTGCAACAATAAAACGACATGTAACCGCAATGCGAATGAGTGCATATTAATTTGGCCTCCATAACGGTGTGTTTGAAATTGAATAATATACAGCTCACCAGTAATCCGCTGCTGGATGAATGCCTCGCCATGGGAGTTGTTTTGAGGACCAGTTAAGATGTCGCTCGCTATTTGGGTTGTTACCGGTGCTGCTGTTCCCAGGATTGTCTGCGTTTTGAGGTCAATATCATGGAAAATCTGCCCTGGAAATTCCTAGTTTTTGTCAGTTTCCGAATAATAATGCCTTAGCATGCAGCTCGACTCTCTTATCGTGCGGTATTTTTTATATTTGTATAATATGTCTTTGTTTTAGTACCTTACATGTGTGGCAACCTTACTCACTACTGATCATAGCCATGGCTGGGAATGAGACTTGTGAAGTAAAGTCATTTCTTCTTTTCAGTGAACCTGTGGCACCTTCCTGGCGTAAATCGACCATTACAAGGCGTGAAAATAAAATTGTAAAGGTTCAAATCTGTAAAAACAAAAAAAATCCCATTTAAAAGCACGAACGCCATCCTTAAAAAATGTCTACACCACCATCCTCGTCACAACCGTCACCATATACAGATATGTGGTTGTGAGTTGCTTGCTGCAGGTGAGGGCAGAGAGATGTGGTTGTGAGTTGCTTGTGCAGGTGAGGGCAGAGAGATGTGGCTGTGAGGTGTAATTTGAATGTGATGATGAAGGAGCCGATTGAGCTAGTTGCCACATGGAGGTTAGTCTACAGGTGTGGTGCTGCAAATGTAAATGGCCTGCATCTCCAGTGGGTTTGCGGTTGTTTTTTGTTGGTTGGAGTGTTTGGGTTTACGGGGAGTGGAGAGATCTGTTGGTTTGCTTGATCCGTATATCTTGCTACTGGCAAAGGAGGTCTCATAATGTAAATTATTACCTCGAGCATTCAATACTCTGATGGTGCGTTGTCTTTGAGTTGTGCGCCTTTTGGCGTCATCTGGTCCAACACCATGTGAGACTGGGCTCTAAGAAAAGCTGTCTCGGGTGTGGACTAATCAATTTCAAGGGCATACATTATCAGAGTTGTCTTTTTGTTTGCATTTTGACCGCAAGTGTTGTATTTAATGCAAACATGATCCCTTGTATAAAGGTGTCAGTTTTGTTGCCAGATAAAAGGGTAAAAACCTATTACTACAACGTATGAGGGTTGTGATGTACTGTGGAGCTTGGTTGTTCAAGGTCACGAGGCCCAGGTGAAGTGCACAAACCGCTGCGCCACCGCTCCACCGTGCTGAACGAGCGAAAGAGACAGGAGAGTGATTCAAACAGGAACGACCTTTTTTTGCGAGAATAATAATCGCAGTTTTTTTTTTTCCAGGAGAGTAGCACGAAGTTCAAGGACTGTTTTTCAGTCGGGTCTTGATAAATTGGGTTTAAATTTTAAGATAATTTCAGCCAATTAAGGATGAGTTTTATTATACACCTGGAGAAAACTCACGTGCACGAGGGGTACAAGGCTCAATCCCGGTACAGATGGAGACAGATGAGGATTAGTCCACTTGCTGTATCGCCTTCTCCTGGTGAGCCAGGGGTATGGCACCTCTCCGACGCCCACAGGAAGGGAGTTTCACAACACGTGTGTGATCCAACAACCCGCGCTGCTGCCTCCACAGCGCAGGGAAGTTATGAGTCACGTGCATAGCTAGCACTGCCCAACAACGCTCAGCCTTCGTCTGCACTCAGTCACCCCTCTCGCCCGTGTCCCAACCCCTCGCATTGACCCTGGCTCTGTTTGTCAAAATGATTCATGACTTTTTGCAATTGAAACCAATGCAGGCGTGCTGCGTATCACCGGCATGCATAGTCAACGCGTAATGTGCACTCATGCATCAGCAATGAGAGTATATCTATCACCTATTAAGCAAAACAAACCGTGTGATATTTTAATGTGAGCTACCACTAAAATGTTTTTTGCATTCCCCTGGATAACCTCATTTCACACGGTCGGCCGAACAAAGTGGCTGCGACATGTGCATTGAAATCTAATTAGAATATACGCACGTGCTGAAGTGTATATTGTTAAAGTCAAGTGCGACATTGAACTTGAATCGTCAACACTTTCTCATACAAAACACAAGTTACGCACGGTATGAATAAAAAAAACTTCGATAATTTCGTCAATTCGGGGATTCGCAACTTTGTTCACGTAATTATCTTTCGCGTCTAATTTTTAGCGGTCTCATTTGTGTTGTTCTTCAATCTGTTCCACCTTCCGCTCGGTTAAACGCAGGGCTTCATGTCAGCCATGGCGGTATTGGGCTGAGCTCTAGAAAATAACTCATTTACCCCGCCCCCTCCATCCCTGCCCCTTGCCCCCAGACCCCAACTGCCGGAGAGCAGGGAGTTCATCTCCTCCCCTTCTTTGGCAATTATTACAGAGCTGAGGTGACATTGCTGCCGTATATTCTAACGTGGAGTGATTCACCATGCCACCATGGTGCGATGGTCTTCTTTTCATCTTCTTCTTCAATTTTACATTCTGGTCATCGAGCCAGATAACCGCGCCAGGAGCAGCGGGGTTCATCATCGCTGTGATGTCTCTTTCGTATTTATTTGTGGATCGGAGAATTTCGTCTGTTCTGTGTGACCACTGTGGCACACTGCTGCATAGATTTTAATTTTCAAATTGTGCATCAGGAATCCACGTCTGCCACGGTTTGTGCAGTGCATACCGATTCGATCTCCCAGCACAGCAGTTGTTGTACACCACAGAATCAGAATAATTATTTTCCCTAGATAAATCCGATGAGCTATGAAGCTCTTTTCACAGATGTCCACTAGAGTCCAGTTCGTCAACTGGCAGGTTGGAGTGGGGTAAAGTGTGGGTACCCCTACCTCTCCCAAGACATATGGCCAGCATGCATGAGTAGGTGTAATATCTACCACCGGCTGTGGCATCAGCACGCGATTGCAGGGATGCACCTGTATCTCTTGTTTACAGATACCGCACCGCATGTGTAGGTTGATCTTACGTCTCAACAATGCCTGGTCTTTCCATCAGTGTGCTGAACGTCGGGGTTATTACGCCGCCTTGCTTACTAAACACGCCTCTGCTCAATTAGACATCTTTGTACATTTAGTTCCACACTCACGCACGCACAAAATGAGAAATGCATAACTCATCTTGTGTGTGGTCCAAGTGATTCATTATATGTCAAGTGTTCACTGGCGGGACTGGGGATTCATTTCATCTCATTCTGAAGCTAACGCAGCGGCCTTCGGGGACTTTACCATGGATAGGTTTGTAAAGAAATCATGAGTCACGATC
Organism: Lampetra planeri; assembly: GCF_965212315.1. NCBI lineage: Eukaryota > Metazoa > Chordata > Hyperoartia > Petromyzontiformes > Petromyzontidae > Lampetra > Lampetra planeri. The sequence goes on from NC_136136.1 coordinate 1,170,039, forward strand.
TCTTCCCCCCCCAGACCCCCGACCCCTCGATTGACGGAAAGGAGGATAAAGGAGTCGGTTTTCGAGCGGCTTTTCATGCGCCAGTCTCATGGGCCCTTCGTTGGTGAAGCTTTCAAGGAGACCTCAAGGTTATTAAATACGATAACCTGGGGTCTGGGGAAATTGCAAGCATGAGGCAGGATATCATCATAGTTTGGGGAAAAGAATTAATTGCTTTTGGAGCAATTTAAAAACGTAATATATTTTTTCTTGCACTGTTTGGGAAATCATTGTACATGTGACTTCTTTTTTACTCCGTATGATTCGATTTTCAATGTATAGAAAATTAATTGGGTAATGGGAAGAGGAACACCGTTGCTGGGCTTTGGGCAGGACACGCCGCTCGATGGGGAAGAGCAGTAATGGAGTGGCAGTCAAAGGTACGGGACGTGGAGCCAGGAGGACACGCAGGGGTGGAGATGGAATGAGGAAATCCACTTGTCGGAAAGGCGCCTGGCAGTTGCCGCATCGCAGGATTCTGACCAATGGCGACGGTTTGTGTGTTGCGCTTATGTCAAAACCTTTTTCGGACCGTATGTAGCAAACCGTGCCTCATCGGAGACGCATGGGGTGAGGACGAAAAACTAAACACAAAAAGGTCTAAAGAAAAGAGTTTTCAATCATAAAAATTGGGGAGGCCGTTATGCAGAAGTGGACTTAATCTAGCTGCTAAGAGTTGACACAGGCTGAGTGAACCCCGAAGAGGTCGTCACAAAGCGATACGTCACTTGCCAATGATGCCCTGGAGCTGAACACTCGTGAGGTTCGTAGCGCAGGGCACTGTTCATTGCACCCCCACCAACAACAACTACTAAGACCACACTCACACAACAACAACAACTACTAAGACCACACTCACACTCTCCAGTTCTGCGGTATGTACACATTTAAGGTAAAGGTGCAGCGCTGCAGTTAGCACGCATCACGGCTATTACCACTAGAATAAACATAATGCCGAGATTTAGAACACCACCACATGTAATAACGTGTTTAATTGTCATATTTTCAATCATTAAGCTCTGCTGTATGAAAGACGGTAAGACATATAGACTGTAATGCTTTCACAATGCGCGCAAACGGACAACAGTGCATATCGCGAGACCGTATTCAACGTGCGCAGATTAAGCACTTTAATTTAAAGCATTTATATCCACAACCATAATTAGAAAATGTTATCAATCAAAATAGGGATAACATTCGGACATTTAATTGTAAAACGTGATCACGATTCTCACCTGCTCGCTCAACTTCAGCATAAATAACCATGTTGCCCTCCGCGCGTCGGAATGGGCGTGGCAAAGCAAAACAATAATACATATTATAAAGATTATAACTATGCAATTATTTCAGCAGTAGTAGTCATGATTATTGTTCTTGTAATTGTTGGTCTCGCGCTCAGAGGGAACCACAGTGGCCTTTCCGGCGCCATGACGAGCGGCGTTGTAAGCGCGGCCTCTCATTGGCCAGGGGCTCCCAAAACAGGCGGAAACGTTTGGCCTCGTGGCTGGACTCGACCGTTCGAGATATCAAAAGGGGGAGGGGGGGAATTCAAATGAGCGAGGATTAATGATTAAAATTAAGTAAAGGATCGGCGGGACATGGACCAGTTAGTTTAACAAAATCTTTAATTGTCACGCGAGACGAGACTGTGTAGGAAATTTCAGCTCGTTCGGCTTCGTAGATCTGAAGATATTAAGCGTCAAAGATTGAAAAAGAATGTTAACAGACAACGCAGCAAATTGAATATAAGTGTGTAATAAATATCATACGAATATCTAGCAAATGCTACGATAAGACAAAGGTGATGAGAAGGGTTTTCACGCTTAACATTGTCATCCTTGTGCAATTCTTACATTGTTTTTATTCAAATCATAATCAATTATCATCGCTGGTGGCGAGATGTTATCTCACACACCTGGTACGCAAGTAGGTCATGAGATCGATCTCGACTCTAACGATGTCTGTTGTATATTTGTAGTTTGCGTGTCTCTCTCCCCCGTGGTGGTTGCGTGTGTTTGTATCCGGGTCCTCCGGTTTTGCCCTCCCCCATTAGTCAAGTTGATTTTATTTTTGATTAAACACGTGACACATTTCTGACACAAATCTGCCACTCAAAGTGCCATCATGCATTTATATGATTTGGCTGCTACTATAATTCCAACATATGGTAATGATAAGCCACTTGGATGAGCTATCATGTGTGACCAAAGAGATAATAGATCAGTAGGCTTTACCTCGTAAAAAAACACAGCGTGGTGAGATGATGTGTGATTGTTGGAGCACAACATTCAATCGCATAACATAGAAAATTACTTTCTTTAATGATATGGAGATTTGCCCCTGACTTATTTTCCAACAGTGTCACTTCAGTCTGATTGAAACGTTACCATGCGAATGTGGTTGTATTTATGAACATGAAGTGAAATCATCAACAGCCATGATCAATTCACTGCTGGATGAAGGCTTCCGCAAGCTGAAGCCATCTCCCACGGCCATGTGATGCCACGGCCGGTCTTGCCCCTGCACCTGAGTTGATCTCATCATCCCGTCGACTTGGTGGTGGTCATCTCAAGAGTGATCCATTCCTTGGCTGCCACTCCATCATTCGTCTCGACCATCATCCCTCATCCCTTCTATCCACGATGTGCGCTGCCAAAGCCCGCTGACTTTTCTGAACAGTTGAACGATGCGTGTGTTCTCGAACCTATGTGCTCCTCGTCCAGATTAAAATAAAATGACACGACCTCCTGCATACTCTCGCCTGGTATGCAGCAGGTCGTGGGTTCGATCCAGACGCTGACAATGCCTGTTTATTGTTTGTGTTTTCATGTCCTCCCCGTGGTCACGTGTATTTTATGCTGCTATAATTTTCCACGCGTTAAGCCACTTTCATGAACTATCACTTATGGCCAGGTTACTTATGAAAAAAATATATATAGCTCACTGGGCCTTACCTGGTAAAATTAAAAGAGCTTAGTTTCTAGGATTATGTATGTTGTACTTTTTTCACAACATAGGTAGCCAACCGTGCTAATCTGAAGTGCTAATTGTATAATAGAGGGCCTTTGTACAGATTTTTGGAATACAATGTTCACAAGTTAACGACCCATGGCTGCATAAGTTATAATATGGACTATATATATTATTTGGGTCTTTCGGGAAAGTCACGTAAATAGGTTCAACTTATAAAAAATTAAATCATTTGAACCTATCCACGTGACTTTACCGAAAGACCCAAATAATATTAATTCCTGCAGTCACGAAAGCTTTAAGTTAAGATGGACTTTATAATTTAAAGCCACTGTCAATCAACCGCTGGGTGAGAGTCTTCCCTTGTTTCATCCTTCATGAGGGCTTGATACCATACTTCACAATGCTGGTCAGTATGTGCTCGATGTCCAAGTACCTGGTGTGATGTATACATATCACCACTTGGGAGACAAAGGCGGCCAATTGTGGCGCTGGCTACCCACTTCCTCGTGTGCCATGCCGGCCTTCATAGGTGCTCATTAATGGGACTTGCCCCCACAGTATGTTAAAGGCTATACGGGGATCTTTGCCTTTGATGTCTGAACTATTCCTGAAGGGCGGCAGGACCGGTTCAGATATCACTCGCCACCGATGTTAGTCGGGGCTGAGAAATTAAACCACACTGCTGGGTTTCACAGTACTCCACGACTGCCCCACGATAATATATAAAAACAACAGTTCAGGTAATGTACAGACAATTGCCCTGTTATTGTTGACTAGCATTCTATAGATTTAACCTAAAGCTCATTGCTGTCAATGCGAAATTAACATACGATGATAAAAATGCATGTTTAAAGAAGCAAACAACGGTCGTGAAGATGTGTTTCAGCTGACACCACCTGCTTTGGAGAAAACCAATGACTCAACGTACATTTTATATGCCATTAAGCTGACTCAAACGTATTTCTTATATTCATATATAGCCACGCTTTAGTATCGTTGCCTCTACCGCGCAGATTTGCAATGTGTTTGTGCTGCGATTAAAATAAATAAAACTCTATCCCCCCCCCCCCCTCAATATGCTGATCAAGCGTTGGCAATTTATAAGCCTCTATCAAATGAGGCGCACTGAAGTGTAGGATCGTGCAAGCGAGACTGATTGCTCAGCGCTGTGCATGATCCGTTTTCGGGTCATATTGCTTTGACGAGCCAAGCACGTTTGTAATTTTGTGTCGGTGTGCGTGCACGTGTACATGCTGCTCCTGCTACTGCTGGATACATATGTATATGTATGACTGTGTTGTATGTGTACACGTTCGCCCGCACGCTCCCTGTATGTATGCATGTATGTTGAACTTCTTTCGCACCGTACGTAGCCAACAGTGCTCATCAGAGGCGCTTGGGAAGGACAGCAAACTTAACACAACAACAACCAACAGTTCTAAAGATACGAGTTGTCAACTTAGTATAGCAGTATATAGTGTATAGTCGTGTCTAGTGTAGTGTATAGCGATGCGGTGACCGTCTTTGTTTGATGGATAGCTAAAATCCTTGATGACATGTCCATTCGCTACAGGATATGTGTGGTGAGTAGTAGTGCGCTGCGATACGAACCCAGTGACCCGAACAGTTCAATTCCCGCTAATGACCAATATAACGGTGGCAGATATTTAAACCGTCCATTCTTGGGCCTCCCCTAGGTCGACTCAGCCTTAATTGAGTACCTTGTTTGGTGTGTAAACATCGCCACTAGGCAGACAAAAGTGACCGGGTGAGGTACTGGACACCCACACAGTCACGTGCTGTGCTGGCCTTCACAAGTGCTGCTCGCTAACAGCACCTGCCCCAAACGTCGGTTAAGGCAATATGGGGGATCTTAGTATGTATGTTCAACTTACATCATGGGACCTCCTTTGCAGGTACCAAAATATGAGAATAGGTTTTCCCCTTTTTTCTGGAAACAAAGCAGGTGTTACGATGTTAAAGCACCAAACTGAAACCTTTTACAAGGAATCATGTCTGCATTAACCACAATACTTGTGGTCAAAATGCAAACAAAACACATACTCTGATAATATATGCATTGTCCTTGAATCTGATTGGTCCACACCAGAGACAGCTTTCTTTCGAGCCTCGTCTCAAAACGGCGTTAGACCAGAGGACGCCAACAGGCGTACGACAGGCATACGAACGTAGCCAACCATGCCACGTATATGTGATTATTTGTGTGCTTGCCACTTTTACCGACACCTTTGCAGTTTCACGGGAACAATGACAAATGAGATGTGATGATCTGGAATAGTTTCCACACCTTGCATTGTTTGTATTGTCTCACTGAAATGGGTCGATATCGCCAGGCATGACCAACAACCGCAATCGATACAACTGCTATACGCGTCTGCTCTTTCTGTGGTTTGCCCGCTCAACGGTCAAGATGTTGATGCTCACACACCTCGTCAAAGCTGTCTGCCTGCGGCCAGATCCTGAACCCTTCTCCACAGTGGACACGTGACCCCCACGAGATCTGGTCTTTGGCCATCCTCTTGGTCTCTAGACTCGTGGAGACCACTCCGATGCCATCTGGCACGTATGTCCTACCCAGAAAAATGTGTTCTTCCTCCTCACAACTACAATACTTCTTACTTGCTGTGACTCCTTCGGACTTCCACATCGCTTACCCTATTTTGCCACAACATTCCTCGCCTCATCCGTCTCATCATAGACATGTACTCACATCGATTGCCTTCTGAACAGCTGACAAGCAATATTTAAACATAAAATTAAACTCCAGCAATTTTTTTAGAAGATAATTCGCGGTAAAAGTGACTGCTCATTTGTGCATTTCCTTTCACCGCGTGTATTTAATCAATTTACTTGCTCCATCCTGACTATCTTAAGTAATCAATCCATTTCGGACCAGATGGCGTGCATGTCATACCAGTGGTGGGGGTCAGTAGTGTAGCGGGTAGCGCTACGATGCGCTACGAACCCGATGACCCGAGTTCGATTTCCGTTCTCGGCCAACATCAGTGACGATTGTCTGAACCAGTCCTGGGCCTCCCCTATGTTGATTCAGCCTCAAATGAGTACCTGGTGCGGTGTGTAACCATCGCCACTGGGGAGATGAAGGCGATCTGGCGTGATGCTGGCCACCCACCCCCTCGTGTACCGTTCCGGCCTTCATAGGTGCTCCATGACAGCACTTTCCCCAACAGTCTGTTAAGGCTATACGGAGGATCTTTGTCTTTGGGGTTCATTGTAGGCGGTAATCTTGTGACGCACCCCACCACAAGCAGATGAAAGAACATCTTTGCAATATATTACCGAACACGCACACAAAAGGCAGTGCACATTCAAGTGGTGAGGTGAGGCACATGTGGCAATTGAGTTGAGCTTGTCACTTACATAAGTGTATCTTCATTATCACTCGATGGCCAAGACCTGCATTTTTACAAAATACGACGAGTGAAAACGTAATAAATGTAAGGGATGGTCGGGAGGTATGGAAATTGATTTAAGGGGGAGAGTGGCAGGGAATGTATGTGTGTATGTATGTTGAACGTCTTTCGCACCGTATGTAGCCAACCGCTATAATAGGAGGTGTGGTTGGAGGACAACAACAGGAGGGGATTAGTGTTTCAAGTCGGTTGGTAGTGGTTTTGGGGAGCGTTTGACATAAAGCGGTGTCAATATTTTTGGGAATTCAGACATTTCATTGCTGAGTTTATTTGAGCTGAGATGCGCTCATGCGAATTTTTCCGTTTGCCATGGAGGGTTGGCTCTTGTGGAGATTGTATGTGTAGGGTAGTGCACATGGCGAGGGTTCTATTGGGGTCAGTGGAGATGGGTAAAAACAGCTGCAGGGTACTGTACGAGGGAAGGTTCGAGAAGGGAAGTAGAAGACGGTGGAGTCTGCTGGAAGAATCTACCGGGGGAAAGTGCTGGAAGTTACCAGGGCGTGGCTGAGCGGGTACATAAGGAAGAGCGAGGTCCGCGATCAGCGCGCCGGCTCGGGGACTGAAGGACGACTGCAGGTGGACGACATCGGGGCCGACTGTTAGAGATCTGCATGGTGGAAACCATCAAGAAAGACTGTCCGAGATCTACATGGTAGAAACGATCAAGAAGGATTGTTCGAGATTAATCTAGTGGAAACCACCGGCGCTGCAGATAGTCATAGCCTTGTGAAATGTGTTAGTCGTACTCTGGCTTTGTAAATACGTTATTATGAAATAAATCATCTAGAAAATGGAACCTGCGAATGAGCTTCTTTACATTTGGATGTCTTGAACGTTGATTTTTTTTGCACCATACGTAGCCAACCTTAGAGGATCGATTGTCCCACCATGGTGACACCAAACATTCCAAGAGGGGTACGTTAAGTCAGGCCTGGAGGTTTCATGCCAAGGAGGCAAATGTGGTGGCATCAATTCTATTAACACCTTTGATACCTGTGTAGTGTCAGCAAAGTGGGAGACAAGGTTTTTCAGGAGCACCTTCTTTATGAACACCTTCAGGTTCACAGGCTCGCCCTCGTGCTCTCCCTAGTCGTCTCGCCCAGCCTAAACACAACCCTGACCGTGTAACACTGACGGCACTGACCGAGACGGCCAACAACTATCCGGCCGTGCAATATCCAGCGAAGACGACAGTGACGAAGGCGGCGAAGACGACGACAGCGACGAAGGGACGAGTCCACTCCCAGAACCGGCAGCCACGAGCTCCCCGCTCTCAGCTGCTTTTATGCTCCCAGCGCGGCCTGGCTCCACCCTGGCCATGCCTCCCTTCTCGAACCCACGAGCAGATTTCAGGGGCTTCCAGATGGGGTCTTCCGTGACCCTTGCCCCAGTTCCTCCGCCGACACACCAGTGTATCTGCTCACCGGCGTGTGTGCTGTTTGTCCACTGCAGTTGACGTTGCTGGAAAATAGGCGGCGCTATTACACTACACATGGAAACATTTTCTGAATTTAATCACGAAAATAAATAGATTCAGATTGTAATTATTTCTGCAGGATGGGTGTCTTGTGATGGTACAGATGTTATCGAGTGGAGTTTTTAAGTTACAACCATGGTTTCAGAAGTCGCAGCACAAACATATATTTTTATGTACATGTTACGTGAACAGGGAACTGCTCGAAAAGGGTCAAAAATAAGGGAAGCAACATATTGTATCGTTCACAAGTTGCATTTTTCATTTGTTGAGTAATTTAACCAATTACACACCACCTAGGCTACAACTACTAATAATATTGCATCTATAGATAGTGCTATGCTTTCCAAAAGTCCTTTCCAAAGCATATGGTGAAGACTTGAAGACATATGGTACCACATACGCATATGTATGCGTATTCTCTTGAGGTGTTCCTTGTTCCTTCCCACGTGACAACACAACCCTAAATGTAATTGGCCAAACCTCTTTCAGCTCAGTGGGGCTTGACAAATACAAGGCAACGTTGTTGTATCTTTAGTGAATTGTGTGCGTACTCTCGCAATGGAACACTAAAGCTATGCCAACGTTTTTTTTATTATTTGAAGTCTTTATTCAAGCATCCCATTGTGAAATGCTGCTACTAAATATAAATAAATATTCAGGGTCATCTGGTCTTTATCTCTCTCTACTTTAAATTTGGGCAATATCCCTCTACCCCAAAACTAAAATTGCTTATTGACGTTTCCAGTGATGCTTGTGAATCACACATTTCTATTCTGTTGCCAAGGCATTCTAGAAATTTTTTTTCAAATTATACAAGAGCAAAATGCTTTTATACACACAAGTGTTACTACGAAATGCCTTCGCTTCTTCGGTCATGTTAACATTGTGGTAATAGTCACGGTAACAGTCACAGTAACATCGCGAGCAATGAATTAACAGGCAAGAGTCTACTCTTTGGTTCTTTCGGTAAAGTCACGTGGAAAGAAATGAAATTAAATAATAATATAATACGACGTTTCGATTGCAACACAAGCAACAATCATCAGGTACACATGATTGAGCAAAAAAACATAATAAACTTGGAAATATAATGCAACACAACACAGAGAGTCGGCCAACACAACAGTCAACACCCACCTGGTTGATTACGTTACTCCAAAAGATTGCTAAATTTGAGAGAGACACAAAACATAGACACACAGACAGGCACACAAGCAGAGAGAGACTCACACAGACACAAACAGAGAGAGACACACAGAAAGACAACGTCTCTGTGTCGAGGCCTTAAATAGAGAGAGGGGGGTGGGCAGAGGGGGAGTTGTGTGGAATTCCTGCCCATAGCGGCACCACTAAACAGGGCATTACAGTAATCAAGTATTGATGAAAAAAAATCATTGTACCACCAGTCTCCTAATGCGGCATTGAGATCATTGATCAAATGCGTGAAATAGTTCACAGGTGAAAAAAGGAGACCTCAGTCAAATGTCTTGCATGACACTCAAAAGTCAAGGTGAGATCAAAAATAACCACGAGGTTCCAGACCTTACATCATCTGATATTGTCCATGTCATGTGCATGCTAATCATGCAACTAATGGGTAAATATTTAAATCACTATTTTACACATAGACTGTCATTCCCACTCATAGCTTAACATGAACATTGTGCAGGGATCAATAATCATTGCCTTCCTAAACCTAATTGGTATGTACTCATTATTGTTAACCACAGGAACCTAAAATTACCTTTAGCTTAAGTGTGGCATTGTGAGTGAAGTTATTTTACTATATGAGTGTCAAAAATGGCAGAGAATAATTCTATAATTTTTTTCACGAAGTATTACTTGTTAGTAGCATAATGAATCCATGAAAAAGTAGCGAACTGTGACGTCAAATTTAGAGCGAGCACTTTCATATGGAGTTATCATCATCAGCCATGACAAATCGACTCCTGCATGAAGACCACCCCAAGCAATCACCATCTCTCACAAGCTTGTTATGTGATCCAATTAGCACCTGTGCATGGGCTGATTGTATTGCTCCATCTCCTCGGAAAAGTACTCTCCGATGCATCCCATTTCCTGGGCTACAGCTCTGTTATTAATTTTGACCACTTGCCAACATCAAGCCGACTTACCTTCTGCTATGTTCCTAAATATCAAAATGTGTTTTAATGTTCATGAATACCAACGTGATTATATATGGTAAATATACGTTTCACGTTCCATTCGGCGGAACCCTTCCCATGCCCTTTCAATTATGCCTTTACGACAATTAAAGCGGACACCAAACAACCCAAGCTGATATGGGCAGACCGCATCGGAGATCCCATAATCCGTGGTTCACCACAGCGGAGGTTAGACCTATGAACCCGAACATATTTTCGAAGTTACTGACAAATTAGCCCGTGTTTTGCAAGAGCAAAACATTAAAGTGAGAGTTAGTACGGTACACAAAATTCTAAACTAATGTCTTGTACTACAGATGCATTACTTACGTTATCAACAGAAGGTGTATATTGGATCAATTTCTATATTGAACAGACGGGATGTAACATTAGCGAAAGAGTAAAAGAACACCAAAGGAACATTAAATTCTCCCAAACACAGCTGTCAGCAGTGGCAGAACATGCTTGCCAACAAGGACTTCAATTTATTTTTGCTAACGTTGAAGTGTTATGCAGAACTAATTATTACCGGCCAAGATTAGTTAGATAATCAATTGAAGTTGATGATACGCCTGGAAGCGTATCATTAAGTAATACACAACACATTGCAATTCCTTACAGGTTAGTCACATGCTCAGTGGCTGATTACTGATCTATTACATAATTGCATCACCCCCACCCCCGCCTCTGATCTCGAATCCTGATGGGGTTCAACAACGATGACGTCATCCTGCACTATTTAAGACCGGAAGTAGGTGAATGGCTTGACTCTTCTGGCAAATTACCCGATGATGCTGGATGTAATTTCCAGCGAAACGGCGTACTACAATTGTAAATGTGGTGGATTCACTCTTCAATACACCGGTGGGCTAAAGTAGTGAACTATTTGTCTTTTGTCAACGTGATCCATTTTTTACTGATTGCCATGTCGGGGGGTGGAGGGTTGCGACACATTTATAAATAACGCGATCTAACCCAAAAACCTTTATTATGAATAGTAGTAAATACTGTACAGTGCCTTACATTAATGCCTTCTCGGCAATGTTGTGTGGGTGTGCGCGCTTGCGCATGTTACAAAAGCTCTTTTTCATGTAAATGTGACATGTATCATCAGCGTTGGTTAATCCACTGCTAGATGAAAGCCTTGTAAAACTGCTGCCACATTTCAAGATCCAGCGATGTAATAATCCACGTGACACCCGCACACAAGTTACGTTCATCGCTCTATCTCCTTGGACATTGTATTATGTACGTACGTTTAAATTATTTCGCACTGTACGTAGCCAAACGTGATGATCAGAGGTGACGGAGAAGGACAACAAGGCACACCTACAAAGCAGTTGTAAAGAAATTAGTTTCAATTGAGGACATTATGTTTAAAACTAAATTTAATGCGTTGGTAACAATACTGTACATCATTTCATCAGCCGAATACAACAGGTCTTCTGTTAAGACAACACTTTAAGATGCAGGAGAGAAAACATGATGCAAATATCACAGGCGTCTTGCAGTGCTATTTTCATCTGGTCTAAAATTAAACATCATTTCTTGATACGACTGTGTTGGCAGTGGCGCACAGGCACAATTAACAACAAAATGCATTTGTCAATAACACTGTGACCTTTGAAAGTAGTATTATAATAGGCAACGTTTCAGGCAGTGGCTCTTCTTCACGGCACAGAGAGGCCAAAGAGGTGTGTATCGGTGTCATGGTCCAAATTAGCCAAATTAGAAAAAGCCGAATGGGCAAAATCAAGAGCGACATTGCCCCCCTACTGGCAGGCGAATGCCCAGTTGCCAGAGCCGTGTCCCTTTGTGTGCACAACGACCGCTGTCAGCAGGCGGTCCATTCGGATAAAATGAAGACAAATTACAGTTGGGCATTCGAATGATTGAGTTGAGATGGGATTTCAGGTGAATTTTGCACCTGACAAATGCAAAATGATTAAATCCGTAAGGTCATGAAAAATTCATTTTTCAAACTAAATCTTTTTCTGAAGGGAAATTCTCAAGGTGTCATTTGCATATTTTTGACGGGTTTAAACAAGATATTATTTATTTAATCAACCGCGGTTCTCCCTTATGATCACTGCAAATTCGATCACTGCATGGGGCCTAATTCCCGCTTCATTATGCAGTCAAACATTTTGCTGAAAATTGCTCCAGACTCCAATTCACATTTTTTTCCCACGAGCATTACTTTTTGTTGTTAAATTTACAATTTTTTGTGCACCAATTTTTCTCCTCTAATGTGTCTCGAGAGAGTGGAAAGACTTCGTTTCTGCTTGGTGAACAAAATGGACAAATGGTCGTGCAGGCTCCGAGTGGGAAGCCCATCAGGCTTGGGTGTGAACGCCGTAAGAGCGATGCTGCTGCTGTTGTGTAATGGTTGGCGCGCTGGTTTTGTGATCGAGAGGTGACCGGTGCGATCTCCGAGCGCGGCGGTTGTTACAATGGGGCGAGTTTCATGATCTCAGCCGAGCTTCTGTGTTACGCAGTCACAATTATCGAGAGCCAATCTGCGTGTTAGTTATCAATGTAATGTGTTCACTGTGAAGGTCTGGCATCCAAATGGTTGTTTTTGTTATGTAACAACCCACCTTCCAATTGTATTCACAGGGGCAGTAATTTATATTCATAACCACGTTAAGTTGCGCCTTGGCTGGTAAAATATAAACAGTTTAGATTAGTTTATAGTATTGAATAATTAGGGTGCTTGACATTTTCTGGAAGCTGAATTTAACATATCTCATTCACTTGAATCATGCCACTGTTTAGGGCTGCTGGCGCGTTGCAGTCTTCAATGTCAGGCTGACTAACGAAAGAGTGATGAATGTTCACTTCAGATTGTCGCGAGGACAATTTGACATTGCTACCTGCTGCCACTTTCTCGGAGATGTGGTTCAGAAACGTGACCAAATAACAAAGTGGAACCATAGCTGCAATGTGCACGAAAAAGTATCGAGAGATGCATGCCAGGAAACATTGCACGGAGAAATGGAACGAAGAACACGTGGATTATGAAACGTATGCGTGTTAAAGACATAGAGCGAATGGAATAGTTAATATTGCTGAAGGGACTTGGGCAATGTAAGTAAGTATGTTGAACTTCTTTCGCACCATACGTAGCCAACCGTGCGATTCGTAGGTGCGGGGGAAGGAAGGGCAAGAGGACACGTCACGAGGGAGGGCGATGGTTGAGAGTCGGCGATTATAACCGAGTGGGAGCCAAGTGATGACATCCGAGAGTACGTCTACCGAGTGAATAGGAGGTGTAGAGATGACGACATCAGCTCGTGTGCAGGTGCTGGATGCTGTGGGATCGCGAGAGACTGCAGCAACTTGGGGGAGGCCTTCATCCAGCAGTGGATTGACCATGGCTAATGATGATGATGATCAGACAGGCTTCATTGGACAGAAATTAGACTGTTTCAGTGAACAAATATGTCCTCTATGATGCATTGCACCAATTTATTTAGAAATCATATCTAAGATCTGTTGAGCAATTAACAATGCGTAGCACAAATGCAACACTGTATGTTTATGTCGGGTGATGGCAACATTTTATTTGACGTAGAGGTGTACAGCGCACTCCAAGGCCACAAACGGAGAAGGACACAAACAACAAGCACAACGATATGAGAGTCAAGGCAACTATGAGACAAAGATACATGGCGAGATTGCGAGTATTCGCGTGAGTGCTGTTCTGGCGATGAGGAGAGCAGTGCCACTGGTAACTGTGCAAATGAAATGGAGCAAGTTGATGAAAATGAAAAAAAAATCCCATGGCTACACCCATTTAAACCATGATTACATTTTTATCAATTTAAAGTGCGATAACATGTTATATTCTTGTCGACATCCCAGACCATATGAGTAATAGGTATGTTCACGTAGTTAGAAATAAAACAAAATTAAACAAAATAAGTACGTTGCCTGCAACGTATTTGCCTGTAAGCCCTGGATGCTGAGCTCAGGGAGAGGCAGGTCCATCAACATTGTGCGGTAGACTGAAATAAAGGTCAACATATAACACCGTTACGAGATCTTGGGACAAATTAATTGCGACCACCCGAATACAGATGCCCATTCCCGGCCTCTCTGAGTGAAACCTGAACTCGCGTCAACCCTCCCTGCCACGTTCGCCATCATGGGGAATCAACCCCACTGAATAGAGACACATTTTGAAAAACACGTGTAATGTACTGTTAAGGCTTAAAAAAAATGGGGTGCGAATTAGCACGGTGGATGGCTATTTCTTTATTTTGTCACTTCAATGCTAAATCCGGGAAATTTCATTAACCATGATTTTTACTGAAATCACTAAACGGCCATCACATTATTACTTGCGTTGTGTGTGGAGAGATATAGATATATGTTTTACATTTTTAAATGTCTGTTCAGCTGCATTGAAATCCAGAAGATTCAAGGACACGGCATAATTTGTTCACATCTTTGCATTGAAATGTGGTGATCATTAAGCGTGCGCAGAGCAGCGATGCAGTTGTTCGTGCACGAAACTATTTTAACCTGAGTTCATGTCAGGCCATGGCTCACGTTAGTGACGAGCGACGTCTGAACGGATTGTAGGGACTCCTCCCGTTCTTAGTCAGCCTTCTGTTTGTTAACAAGGGAAGGCAGAGACAGATACACGTTGTCAAGGAATAATTGTCAGCCAGAGGGGTTTTAACTCTCTTCAGTGTTGATGTAAATGTGTGTTTTTGGAACTTGAAATGAAAGACTTCCGCATACATCATGGGCTTTCGATGCAGTGGTAGCTGCATAGCCTACAAAAGCGAGACTTAGAATTTCCTAGGATATTTGAAATTCACGTATCGTATCAGTCAATAATTACTGCGGAAATATATTAATTACATATTTTCATGCAACATGCATTGCGAAGTATCCTGTAATTAAGAATGTAATTATATTAGAACTTCCATAGTAAAACTAATTAACTAAAAATGTGAATAAGCAAGCTCTTTTATGTGGTCTGTGTAACCCTTCTAGAAGCATTGTCCATTAATTTATGATTTGAATATTTCTAATTTTGGATTTGATAATCAGAACACAAAGCCCCTTTATGTGGAAAATGGTGTTCATTAAAAGCTTGCGTTTCTTTCTGTATCCTCTAGCTCGGCACTGGAGATGAAGTTGCATGCATGAATGCGTTTTTTTTTTTAGCAGCCTCATTATTGCTCATACCAACGTATTAAATATTATAGGTGCTCGATGCAGGTATATATATATATAATTTATTTATTCTTGGATCCCACACGTCATTTGCCAAGTAACCGTCCATCCGTCCTTCCCAGCCACCCAGACAGCCAGCAAAACTTGTATCGCTATAGAGCTCCGACTCTCTCCACCTTTCTCTTGCGCCATCTCTAACTGTATATCCGATGAACGTGTGAATTTGTTTAATAATTAAAGACGAAACTCATTCAGTCTAATTCATAATTATATTGATCCGATCCAGATAGATTTGTTTTAACCTGCTAATGACTAACTGAGATCGGATTTATATAATTGTATGCTAATGCAATTACACGACATGCTTTAAAGTGCGAGAGTAAAACTGCAAAGCTGTGGTAACAAGAAAAAAACCCCAACATGCACGACGGGATAACACTCAAACCGTCATCATCACCACCATTATCATCACCATCATCATCACTACCATCATCATCATCACCACCATCATCATCAACCATATTGGGTGAATGGTTCCCCATGTCATCACGACTCCCCCACTGACACCACAGTCCATCTCGATCTTACAAATGAGCGACTCTCGTCCCTCTATTTCCGTGGCGGGAGTTCGGTCCTCTGGCTGCCACGGTCTCCCACCATGGGCCATCAGCCCCTTGTCAGGAAGTGTCCTGCCTCATCGCATATCGGTGAGCAGTATGCACGTGCGACGTCGCTGATTTGAGTTCATTACCAGATCCGACATACTGACAAAATATCACGGCGAGTAATATGCACCCATGTTGAGAAGGTTCCTATTTTAAGGTGTAATGCTACGTTGCTTCTAAGGATCAAATTTACCTTTTTCTAAAGAACACTCCAACCTTCTCTCGTTCGATTAATTTTCCCGTCATTTTCACCCCAACGCTGTTATTTTCCAGCAGTATCCCTCCAACGATTCCTTGTGTTGAGCTAACTCGTTATACTTGCGTCGTCTGTTACTCCTGCTCATCTTGAGCCCACCTTTGCAGCATTCTTTGTTAACTTAACTCACCACGTATTTTGACGTGGCAGTTTGTCCCAAAATAGTTTTACGCTAAGCTATTGCGTGCATTGGTACAGTCGTGAGATGCAATTGCTTTTAGACACTTCGGCAAATCAGTCCAAATGACCCAGTAAACAAGGAACGTTGGATTTCGATTTAAAGCTTTTGTTACTGCAGGGATTCATCTTCTTGGTTCTTTCGGTAAAGTTACGTAGAAGGGAAATAATACACGTCGTGAGAATTGTATTTAATTATGTTTTATTTTTTACCATTTTTTTTCCCTTCTACGTGACTTTACCGAAAGAACCAATAAGAAGGAACATTGGGCCGAATTTTAGTCCAATGGGTCACACTACATGCCACCGTTGGCCCCACGTTGGGATGATTACTTGGGTAAGCGTCTGCTTTGTTTCTCAACAGAGGCATGGATCAACACAAATTTGGCATCGTGAAAGCGCAGCAAGGGCAACGAAACGAAAGCGATGCGTCAAGCAAACGAGGTACTGCATTCTCAGAATTATTAGACTCTCTGGAATATAAGAAGCACCTCAAACTGTGGCGTAATTTCTAAACAAACTATTTTTTCAGATTAAACACAGTCCTCAAAAAGCCGGGAAACGAGAGTGTAAATGTGAACGTAATTATATATAGCGTGGACGCTGGATAAAGAGCATCGTATTATTTGGATAATATAGTGTTGCTTTGTAGATCGCTCGAAGGGAGATGGTTATGAAAGTGCTGATTTAGAACTGGAAGAGATGGCTTCTGGGAGATCATTCTGACCCTGCTGGGGGTGTCTTCGATTCTCCGGGTGGTCTAAACTACGAACTAAACTATTTTTAATTGTACCAGGTAAGGCCCACTGAGCTATATAGCTCTTTTTCAGAAGCGACCTACCTCACCACAAATGACAGCTCATCGAAGTGGCATATTGTGTGGACAATTCTAGCAGCCAAATACTCGAAACACGTCGATTCCAAATGTGGAGGGAAAACCCGGAGGACCCGGAGAAAATTTCACACGACCACGGGGAGAGAGACACGCAAAATCTGAATATACAGGCGTCAGGGTCGGGATCGAACGTACGACTTCCTGTATACCAGGCGAGGTAGTTAACATCTCGCCAACGTGGGGCCCCATGTATTGCTGTGGAGGACCCGTGTTCCGGAAGATGATTCTGAACAACTGCATGATGACAGCACTTCTTCCGGAGAACAATGGAAAGTGAATGATTTATTTGAATCTTGATTTGAAATTCAAAGTTTTGTCCTTGACCCACACCCAGGTGTATGTTGTGATTTAAATTCAGACGAATACGGAAACAGCTTACACAACATTAAAATGCACCAAACGACTGCCAACAACAAAGACGAAGACACCGTATTAGCAATGGATATCAAAAATTATCATAAACATAAATAACATGATATGAGGTGGATAAACGAATGATCGGTCTATCTGTAGAGCTTAGCATGTACTCTAACGGTAATGTTAAATAGCTATGCAATTGCACGGCTAGGCATTCAATCATAATCATTAATTCCTACAGTGCTAATTGAAGGTAAATGCACAGAGCAATGTTTATCAACATGGCAATTTACCTGTGTTGGGAAATGTTTTTCACGTAACAATGGGATGCAGATGTTGTTTCCGATAATGGCACTATCTTAGCAGTGATCTGCCAAGGCTGGTTTTAAAAGTATGTTAGCAATTCGCTAAATAAATGCCTCATTCATATAAAAAATAGCATCCGCTTCACGGGACATATAATCCCTCTTAAATTAAACAAGACATACCTTACAATTAATTACACGTTAATATTATCTTAATGTCTCTGATATCCTCAAAAATCATTCGTATTACATAATACTCCTATCCTGAGCCAGTTGTACAATGTTAACAACACCGCGAGTGCACGTGGCTAGGGCAGCCGTGATGCCATTTTTCTCAAGACGATACAACACAAATTTTCACAATATGGCACTACCGCGATATACGTTTTCTCGTAACTTTGTGAATTCGTTTGGCACTGGCAGGAACCCGCAGAACTTCCACGAGCAATGTATGACGAGAGCAGAGCGCTGCTGACTAATAATTATCAGTAAGCTCTTACACTTTCACACGCACACACGAAGATACTATTGGGGCAAGTGCTGTTAGCGAGTAGCACCTAAGGATGGACCGCATTCCACACAAGATGGTGGGTGGCCAGCACCACGCCTGACCGCCTTTGTCTCCCTTGTGGCTACTCATTTGAGGCTATGCACTTATAAACGTTGATTGAAAACTCATTTCTTTAGAACTGCTTTTTGTATTTAGTTTGTTATCCTTCCCCCACACCTCCGATTAACACAACTGACTACATACGGTGCGAAAGAAGTTCAACATCCATACATAATAAAATGATGCTTCACAAAGCGGACGATGCAGGTATTGTGGACTCGCACGATGTGTCGTGGTATTGTCGTGCCGCAGGGTCTCCAATGTAAAGCTGGCTGCTGACAATGTAAATGATATCTTGGGTTCAAGCCCCTACCGAATGGTAAGCAAAACAAACGGTGAAACTGGTTGTCAGGGGGGAGAATTACATTTTCTCTGCCTACTCAGCAATAAATAGACAACACAAATATGCGTGCATGTTTTAAATGACATTTGTAATTGTTTTTAAAAATCAAGGATTGTAATTTTTTATTCAGAAGATTTGAGGAGAAACCACTCACTCACCTGCTTGTTACCTCATGGCCGACATTCTGTCACCAGTTTGTGTATCCCCTCTCTCCCTATCTAGCAGCGCGTGTTGCTCAAGTCCACTCGCTTTCCCTTGGCGAGCGATACATGATGTGCTTTCTCTAATTTGAGTTCGCTGTCTGATCCACGTGTTATTGTTTATGCCTGTCAGTGTAATCATAAGCATGCAGTAATCCATGCTTCTCTGTGCGCATTTCAGCTTTAATTCAGTTTTGTCAGTGTGTTCACGTATGATGCCCATTTATTTTGCCTAAATGTATCTCTTGCACAACTTTCTATGCTCGCGTGTTCAGTAAGTTCGACTTCTGAAGCCTCCTCCTTTATATCTCTAAACAACATCTCCTTTCCTGATATATGTGAACATATTAGTGTTGGCTATAGTCATCTGCAAATCAAAAACGATCCTTAAATTAGTTTTACGGCTATGCCGGGCATTGGCATGATAGAGATTTGTCGTGGTACTTTGTGATGCTGAGGGCATTGAAGCCCACAGAAAATTGCTACCTCTCACCGGACTTGTAGTCGGAGCTAGATGCCACACAAGGCACTTTTCCAAGTCTGTGTGCGTGGTGTTATAGAATGCTGCTAAGCAGTGGGGAAGAGGCATTGATTAAAGCTGCGGTGTGGAGTTCACCGTATCCTCTGCTCACCCGAGCTCCCACTCCATCCTCCACCTGGGATCCGCTAAGCACCCTAAATTGCATATTTCAGAGAATCTCGATTAAAAAAAGACACGTGACCACTCCTCTTCCTCCTACACCGCTGCCCTTGAGCACAATAAGAATATTTAGATAATACATTAACGTACGCACCTTGTTGCTGTCATACACAAAACAACATGATATGGAAGGCTAAAGCCCATCCATGCCAAGTGTCTATAGAAGACCATGGGAAATTGCTGCTGCATTGTCTGTATGTATATACATACGGTGCGAAAGAAGTTCCACATACATATGTTCGTTTTCGTTTGTTCATTAAACTTGTTTGCGCGTGACTGTTATTCATATTTAGCGAACCTTTGCAACCTTATTTATTACGTTTTTCAATAATTTCCTATCTTTAATACATTTTGGTTGTTATTACGACTTTAGTCAACGAATACCAAATGGGAAATACTTTATTTTACTTGCATCTACGTCTTCATTCCTCCAATTAATTTTCTTTGGAAATAATCTTCTTTTGAAACCGTGGTTCACTGATAATTTATTTCATCATCAACACTCTTTTTAGGAGGACCCTGATACATTGGGATGATTGGCCAATTATATACAGGGTGCTTCAAAACAATGTTACCTCTCCTGAGAATTTGCAACAAGACCTCAATGAATGTGCCTCCAAGCTGTGGAGACCACCTGGAGAAGATTCCAGGGAAGTGTTGACAATGATGACTTTTTGAAGCTATTAACATTACATTTGTTTTCACGTTACAGTGTATTATCCGTTCTTTTTCCACTAAAAACGAGAGTGACATATAAGTGTTAACATTTTTCTAAGCACCCTGTATATATGTGTCTGGCTTGTTTTATTACGAGAGTGGAGGACCCAGGGGAAATTCACCACACTGGGTCTCTGTGATTCCATGGCTTTTGTGTGAGTCTGTGGGCTTCTGTTTGCGTCAGTTCCTCTGCGTGAGTCGGTGGGTCTCCCTGCGTGAGTCACGGGGGCGAGACGTTAACTACCTCGCCTGGTATACAGGAGTTCATGGGTTCGATCCTGACGCCTGCTGTATATGTGCAGTTTGCATGTTCTCCCCGTGGTCACGTGGATTTTTCTCCGGGTCCTCCGATTTTTCCCTCCACGGGTAGAATCAACATCACCCTTTGAGAGCTATTTGGCTGCTATACATTTCCACGTGATACGCCACTTCGTCGAGATATAAATTGTCGTTTCTGAAAAAGAGTTGTATAACTGAGACGGCTTTACCTGGTACAATAAAAAAATAGTTGAACAGTTGAACTATGAGTCTCTGTGTGCGTCTGTATTTTCATGCCTGACCTTCTGGTTTATATTTCGTGCAGAGCTTGGGTGATTTTATCAGTTTCCACTGAATAATATTACATTGAATCATCTGAAAATTCCAGGTATCGCAGTGTTTAAAATTGATATATTTTCGAGAATGTCAATGCTTTCCCAAATTTAGCCTTGTTCACGTGGTCAGTTGGCCCTATAAATTGTCTGTTGTTTGATTCCCATTGACTTTAATGACCCATTTATGAATGTGTAATGAGGCTAATGCGTCTAAAATCCATGCGTAACTGGACATATCCACTTACCTCTTCCGTCACAAAATTATTGCAGAAAATGGGATATAAATAAGGTCTACCTCAAGAGTATTATGGTTTTAATTGACTAATTACAATGAAAATTGTACTTGGCTTCTGAATCCTGTCAAATATGGAAATTACATTAAAATATGAAACAAATGTAAAAAAGAACACATTCGATCTATCGCTGGATTTGCTAAAGTGGTAAACGCAATTTTACGTATGTAATTTTATTATAATTTAACACAACTAATTTTAATTGCTGGACATGTTCACTTCACTTCCTTTGAATAAAATGGCTACACTTTCAATTAATGCTTTTTGAAATATATTTTTTATTCAAGCAATATCTTTCTACCAATTTCACGAGATAACTGGTTGCATAAATCAATCAATATTAATTTATATTCCGCATGTTACATCAATAAAGACATCAAGAACGCTTTCTATATACAATGAAATGTGCACAAATGCCCAACACTTAGTATGTAACACCTACAAGACAAATAGTTTACTTTACCGATACAATTTTCCCTGAGCAATGCAATAAAGCTTACAGTAAATGCTTACATTATAACACCAATGACTAAAATCAAGGAATAATGCAGCCATCGGGGCTGAGCATGCCAATATCAGCATGCTCACGGCGTTGACAGACTGAGCAAATCAATTAGGCTTTGTCCACCACACACACACACTTTGGAGTTAAGGTATAATTTATTTTACAACGAGATGAAATAAACCCATTGAGACCCATGAAACAGCATCACCTCTTTTGCACGGGTGATCTGGGTTATATAATTGTAATAAAGGACTCGACCGCTTGTATCTGTCTCCGTGTCCTTTATTTGGGTTCGTATACTTTTCCCACACGGCTCTCCCCTTAAGACTCTCCGCTTGGCAGCCCCAGGCTGCTGTCGCTCTCGTAGCCTCCTTCTATCTCGTAGCAGTCCCGCTGCTGAACTCTTCGTGCAGACCCCCGCTGCCGATCTTCCCTTGCAGGCCCCCGGCTTCTCTCTGCAGCCTCCTCGCTGCTCCCGCTTCTCCGGGGTCGGTCACCGCTGGGCGACGGTGCCCAACCTTTCTCTATGTATGTGGCGATCTCGCCACTCTCTCACCCTCCGCCCTACGTGGCCTTTCTCTATCCCAGTCCCCGACAACTCCCCTTCCTCTTCCGGTTTCTCCCCTTTTAAACTTGAACCCTCTCCCCCACGTGACGTAACTCCCCCCCCCCCCCCATGACGTCACATCCGGAAGGTCGTTTACGCCCGCATTACATAATGAACAACTTAAGAACACCATATATTTTTGCACATTTGAATAATAACGAATGTAAACTACATACACCGAAAAAAATAACGATTTGAATAGGTTTCACACAAGGCGCTAACATTTGTAAAAAAAAAAATCGCACTGTAATTTGCATCAATATTGATGATATTGATGATATTGATGTAGTTTATATAGTTTGATGATATTGATGATATTGATATAATTTATATTTTAGTTTTTTACGTGGTGGTTTGGCTGCTGCATCTCCTTACTATTAAAATTCCTTCCCTTTATTACTGCTAACCCTACTTCCTCCCTTTGTTGCTGCTAATCCTACATGATGCACGGGCATAATATGACTTTAGACCCCCCCCCCACCTCCTACGCATTCCACAAGTAGTGACTAACCCCATATCTGCATTTTCCATAAATATGCTAAATTCCTCGGTTGATATGCAAATTCCTTTGTCAAGGCGCCCTTGCTCCTCTAACCCAGCTTAAATATACGCTGCCAAGCTTGGTGGTGTTCATTTAGATGCTGTCTTTCCGACAGACCTGTTCTTCACCTAAGGACGGCTGGTTGCGTTGTGGCCGAAACGTCGTAAGAATTGTATTTTATTATGTTTTATTTTTATTATTTTATTATTTCCCTTCTACGTGACTTTACCGAAAGAACAAAGAAGATGAATCCCTGCAGTCACGAAAGCTTTAAATCACACCGTTCTAATTACATTAGTACTATAGTTTTTGGGCTGCTTAAATCCACTGCTGGATTAAGGCCCACCCCACGCTGTGCGAGTGGATCGTAAGGATTAACATTAAAAAATATATATTGAATACAACTTTAGCAAAGGAAAGTTACTAAATTAGGCAAGCAGAGGTCATGGAGTAAAATATGATTAAAAATTATACGTAAACTAAATTGAACAATAGACAATCAAAACATTTACAAATTTACGTCAACCCAGGTGTGTTTCAGTGGCTGTGCACTCTGACGAGGAGCTGAAGAGCGGTGCGAGGACATCGCCCAGCAGAGGGAGTGCTGTCACCGCTGCTCATTGCAGTGTCTCACGGATGGAACCCGAGGGCCACCCCGGTTAATACTGCGGTGTGCATTGAGCTAACGTCATTCGAAACGGGTAGACCATTGCGGTGCCTAGGGTCATGGTACGAATTTACAAAATTCAAAAAATATCCGAAAACCACTCAATTGGATTTTCACATAGCAATCATTGCATCCTACTGGCAGAGTAGTGCCCTCAATTGCAGGCAGGTGCTGTTAGTGCCCACAGCTGCCACTTGGGGGTGCCCCTTGAGATATTTATGCAAGTCGCTTGTTGCGTGTGAAGTGTCAGCGGCGGCTGCTGGGGGCACGACCATCGCCCACCTCCGCGCGGCACACGCGTGACGCTACCGTACTACAACAACAGCAGCATATGTCAAAAGGACCACACGGAGAACCTGTGGAGATGGTGAATTGCAGTGTTTCATCTTTCCCCTTCACGCTGGAACGCCGCCCCGTGCTCTCTTCAGAGGACATGCCAGCGACACACCGTGCTCCAGCGATGGAGATGCACCTGCTGTTACGGTCGTACAATCCCAGATCCCCGCGCTCCCACAATGAGTGTAACACTAAATAATGTCCGCTTCGTTGAGCGCTCTGAATTTTTTTTATTAACTCTGTCCGCTGCATTCAACAGTTTCTTAACATTTGATTCAAGGTAACGCGTCTTCTGGCATATTCACAACCGCAATTACTTTAAAAATAACATTATTTGCCTCAAATAAACTTCTACTATGGAACATTATTTAAGATTACAGTTACGTTACTTTGACATTCATTACACATTACACTTCATTTAACATTATCTAACACTGGTAGCAATACCGGTCAAGTAGGTGGAGTGACAAAGATTTAAATTCCACCTCCAATAGTTGCAGATAAAAATAACTGAATGATGCCAGATTCCTCCTTTTATTGTATAAACTTAGAGGTCGCGGAAACTTTAACTATCAACGGTTTGCTGCTTAACAGCCAATCAGAACATTATATTCCCATATTTTTAGGGATAATGCAACAAAACTGCGTTTCTCAGTGGTCGGAGCTCAGAACTTTCTAGAAATAACTATAAAGTTCTACAGAAACCCCCGTTACGCTGTTTCACCTGTAATTCATAGACGACAATAACACATGTTACTCTCGTGGCCTGGGACACCCCAGGGCGCAATATCAAAAGCAAACATTTATTGTTATCAACAGAGCAATCCACCAATCCCTCGCCTCCGAAGTTCTGTACCGTTACCAGATGTGCACCACATCACGTGAAGTGTCAGAGGCTTGCTGACAAGAGGTCACGTGACAGACCCAGGTGCCATGCGTTGACTGACTGAGTTGACTGGCAGGTTCATCACTTGTGCTCCCCAATGTGCAAACTTACTACGTTCTAGCCACCCGGTCCTCCGTTGCTGTGAGCATCGCTCCTCCGCCCTCCACTGTTGTGGGACGGCGAATGCCTCCAAATGCCCAGTAGCATCCTTCACGAGCCTCCTCCTCCACGTATATGCACTAAAGATACGCGTGATGATCAAAGGCAGCCAGCCTGGACCAAAACCTTTATCGTTGGTCAAAGCGCGTTGTGAAGGCGGAGGGCCTGGGCCGGTTCCGATGTCACTCACGACAGATGTTAGCCATAGCCGAGAATCAAACTCAGGTTGCGGAGTTCATCTCGACAATTACGTCTCCCATCTACATCACCTATAATAGCACAGTGCACTTTCAGTCCAGAGGGAATTGGTTAGAGAAAGTTTTTGAACCCCCCCAACTTACATCTGTCCACACAGCAGTACAAAGGGGTAGACCACAGTTCGGCAGGTCATGTTTGGTGGGGCAAAGTGTGGCTACGCCTGCCTCCTCCAAGCGTGGACGAGTGGGTCAAAATGCTCTATATGCAGAGAGGCTCTCCAGAGCTCTGTGCCTTTTCTTTACCACCTCTTCAACGGGCATGAACGTCTGCGTCTCTAAACGTTTCTTTTGAATCTTCCAGATTGATAATGGCATTTTAAATTACGAATTAAGACGTGTAAGCGAGCTAAGAGAGCCCACACGTGAAAAATGTCAAACACAGTTGGAGTGAAAGTAAAAATATATAGAAAGTGACAATCTTGACTGTTATCCTTTGACAAACCAGCTTCCTGATTGATACTCCCTCGGGTACATTGCCCCAATTCTGGCTAAATTTCCAGGAATTTTAATGCTCATTAACAAGTTAGATTTCACGTTAATCGTAATGGAAATACTACTCCTCAGCAGCATGACTAGCGTGTAACGTCACACGTAATATAACGTAAAGACGCAGCACTGCAATTGTTTACTTATTCCCCTCTGACGGAAGGGTCTCCACTAGAGGGGGCTTTAGAGAGCCCTTCTAGAGGGCATATTGTCCTGCTATTCCATACTGGCCAGACGTCCTGAAATATGTGGGAGCACCCACACTTTTTCAACCAACCAACCAACCAACTCGTTACATCGATGAATACGGTCAGGGAGTTAAAAACTTGCCCCGTTGTTCCAACTGCCGTGCCGGGAGATTCAACCGGCGACCTCCGCTTTGCCAGGCCACTGCGCTAACCGTGAAACCATGGCGGGTTTTTCGACGCGCAAGATTTACTACAGATGTTTTAAAATGCAACGAAGTCAAGTAAAAAATAAATGACATTTTGCTGATATAATATAAAATTAAGTGCTGCCTTGGCAAAAAAATTCACAGGTAATTTAATAAATGTCGTAAGGTGCTTTTTCCTTGAACAGGCTGTGAAATGCATATAAATTGTCGAATTAAATTCAAATCATACGTGCGCTAAACAGTTTATCAAAGTACTGTAGCGGGAAAGGCGTGATCAGATTTCATTGTGGGGGAAAAAAGCGACAATTATCCTCGCGGTACATAAACATGCTAATTAGTGATTTTGCGTTTCGCAAAACCTCTTTTAACGTCATAATAAAGGTTTTTGGGTTAGATCGCGTAAGTATAAATGCGTCGTAACCCTCCACCACCCGACACAGCCAGTAATGTTTGTCACGTAAACAGAACATGCCAATTCGTCACTAGTACAGCACACCAGTGTGCTGGAGAGCAAAGCCACAACATTAAAATCTGAGTTCGACGTTTCGCCAGTAATCACAACTAGCTTCATCAGGCGACAGCCAGATTTGTGGAGAAATCCTCCTGTTCCGTTCCTTAAATAGTGGGGTAGATGTGGTGACATCACTTGTGAGCCCTTCTTGAGCGAAGTGGGAGGGGGGGATTAATGAATGTGAATATACATGGCAATGTGTATCCATTGCCGGTTGGGTTATTATATGGTAATCAACGAACATTATGCATGCACACAAATTTGTTTGCCTCCTGTCGATTGCGTGTACTAATTACTTGCGAAACGTCGTACTCAGATTGTAAATGTTGTGGCTTTGCTCTCCACCACACCGGTTAGTGCTGTACTCGTGTAGAGATGTACTTCAGAGATGCTACGGTAGGAGGTCTTCGCAGACACGGGGATTATTCTACTTGGGTCAGGACAGCAACAGGCTGCCTGACGCACAACGCTGAAGACGAGGGTAAGACGATGTTGTAGATGATGACGAAGACTTGACGGCACTTGACGGGCTCCAGGGGTCAACTCCAACAACGGCCCCGAGTCCTACCCGGGTTCCCCCTTTTATCCCGCTAGCGCAGCCTCGCTCGCCCTCGGCTATGCCCCCTTTCTAGAACCCCCTAGAAGATTCCCGTAACCCCTCCATCACCTTCTCCCCCCCCACATACCTTCCTTCCGCCTAGCCCCTCACCTGGTGGCCGACAGGGTTTCTATGGCAGCCGAGCCCCTTTTTGCCATTGAATATACAGTCCCACCTCCCCTCGCTTCTCTCATCTCCTTCCATGTCCCCTCTCATCCTTTTCATCCCCAATCTTCTCACTGTCTCTCTCTCTCTGTCCCTCCTCCCTGTGCCCAATCCCGTGTTCGCTCCTTCTCCCTTCCGCCCCCCAACGGAATCAACTTCCCTTCTCCATGAAGCAGTTCCCCTCCTGAGCCTCCTTTCATTCCTTTCTTAAAGCTCCAACCTCTTCTCTATTGCCCATTCCCTTCCCTCCCCCTATCATTTCGTAATCCCCAAGTACCCCTTTACGGCGGTCACTCATTCATCAATCCGTCCACGCTCCTGCCATCTCAATAACACATTTATGTCACCGTCTCTTAAACTACGTCCAGTGCCTTCAGGGAAGGCGCTCCTCAAATGTCAAATCAGAGTGGATAGTTATCTGGTGAGATGGGAAGAGAAGCGACTTGAGCAGTCGTGTTTTCCTAATCCACTTTGGCGGTTATGTTTTACATACTTCGGCAGCCACTCCGTTACTGGTCTTGTTAACCGTTTATCATCTCTCCTACCAACAATGTGTCCTGTCCAAGTCCACTGTTCGAAAGTAAAAACGTCTCTGATTTGCGTTGATCTCTCAGTGTTATTCCCAGGTTGCGTCTATCCATGCTCCTTGTGTATTTTTCCTTTTTGTTCCATATTGTTCCTCACCGTATGTTTTCGATCCATGTGTCATCTACTGATTTTACACGTGACAAATAATCACGAAGAGTCTACTAATCCACTACTACTACTGATTCGTAGGCACATTGATATCTTGCTCGCAACTAGTTCTATTTAAATATATACTCCATTCTCTTGTCTGCCTCTTTTATTTAAAACATTTTTTTTATCCTTTTGCATCTTCAATAATTTCCCCAGATATTCGTACTCTGTTTTTATTTTGCAGGTCTCCATCCAACATTTATCTCTTCTTGAATTTTAGCGAACTTATTGAACGTGACTTTTGTTTATCGTATGTTTATCTTTAGTTTAGATGTTCCATCTTCCTTAAGTTCTTCAATCACGACTAAAATAGGATTTTCCCCTTTTTTCTGGCAACAAAACAGGTGTTACAATGTTAAAAAACCAAACTGAAACCTTTAACAAGGAATCATGTCTGCATTAACCACAATGCTTGTGGTCAGAATGCAAACAAAAAACATACTCTGATAATATGTATTGTCCTTGAAACTGATTGGTCCACACCAGAGACAGCTTTCTTTTGAGCCTCGTCTCAAACGGTGTTAGACCAGAGGACGTCAAAATGGATGGACCAATAAGTTTCAAGGACAATGCATATATTATCAGAGTATGTGTTTTGTTTGCATTCTCACCACAAGCATTGTGGTTAATGCAGACATGATTCCTTGTAAAAGGTTTCAGTTTGGTGTTTAAACATCTTAACACCTGTTTTGTTGCCAGAAAAAAGAGGGAAAACCTATTATCATATATTGGTACTGGCAAAGGAGGTCCCATGATGTAGATTCTTCAATAACATCGTGTGAATTATTAATTCGCACTCATTACACACAAAGTTCTCGCCACAAATGAACCACAATACCTTGCTGATATCGTGAAGGAGCATAATCCATCTTACGAACTCCGGTCATCCCCACAGTGGCTTTTGGCCGGCCATGGACAGACAGTCACTGCATTGCACGCTTTCAGATGCGCTTCTGCGGCCGTCTGGAACGCTCTTCCTTCCGATATTAGAAACCCACTGGAGCTATGCATTTAAAATCTAGATTGAACACTAATTTATTTTGATCTGCTTTTTGTGTTTAGTTTGTTGTCCTTTCCCTGCACCTCCAATGAGCACGGTTGGCTACGTGTGATGCGAAAGAAGCTCAACATATGTACATTAAAATGGGTCATTAGAATGAATACGTCATCAGCAAATTTGAGATGGCTAATGCTTTCACCATTTATCCACGTGTTTTTATTTCTCCAATCTACTTTTCATAAAACACCGCATTGTGTCACTGAATGAGTAGCCTTGAAACCTTTGATTCTTCTACCGCGGTATATGTATTGTATAAGTACTTTATATGTATTGTATAAGTACTTTATATGTATTGTATAAGTACTTTATATGTATTTTTTACGTTCATGTTTCTGTCTCCTTGCAATGTTAATGTAGCCACTTCAACTCTATGACTGTTTTTTAAAAATAATTTCTACATGTGCTTTTATTATTTATTAAGGTCCGAATTTGTGAGAGCACAGTTGACCACTTCAATTCAATTGAAATGTCTTCGCAGATTCGTCACAAGCTGGACACAATTGGATATCAATTGTCTTTCACGTGCTCTGATAGCATGTATATGGTCAATGCAAGAAAGCCTTTGCAATAACAGACTTGCTGTCATGAGTGGCTCGCTTAAAATAATAACTATTTAGTTCTTCATCATCTTATTGAACAGAGTATATGCATGTCATGCAAGTGTCATGGCTCTGCATTTCTTGAAATCAGTTTCATCTCACATGTTGAAGGCTAGAATGACTGAGATGTCAATCCACATCTGGAGGTGTTAAATTTTCTCGTAATGATTTTGTGACTAGAGTCACACATGTTGTTGCATACTGTGAAGTGCTAAGCACAAGTAATCAAATCTTGACATCTCTAACGTCTTGCGACACAGAGTCTGGAATACGTTGTTGTGTTGTTTTCGCGATCTGCATAAAATTCTGCCAATAATTTCAAGATTCCATCTTTGCAGGGAAAGCTCCTTAACCAGATGGTGTAGGGACAAAATAAATGATCAGACAATACCTGTCCTTCCCATATCTGTCCATCCACATAGATAGGCAAAAGTATGTTTTACACATCCAATCAGCCACAGGACCTTCTGGGAGTGTATACTTTCAGAAACATTTGATTGGTATAAATAACAAATCTCTGGACTGGTTTTTACATTCTGTGTATTATCAGCAGAGTTCGCCTACTGTGGACATTGAGACGCAGGATCAGTTGGTGGAACAAAATTGGCGGGCCATTGATCACGTACATTCTCCCCTTGAACTCGTGGAAAAGACGAATGGCCTTCACATATCGTTGGGCCTTGCCTTTCGAAGATCACGAAGAGGCATTCCACTTTGGCATTTGTGCCTCATCATTGAAATCCGCAAACATCATGAAACCTAATTCTACACGAATTAAGAGCCATGTGTGTAACACTACAAGCCTCCACCGTGGTGGGACATGAAGACCTGAGTTTGACAACCAAGTGTATTAAGATGCCCCCTGATTATAAAAGCTATTTACAGGATACATGTTGTATTTAGTACATCTCACATTATCTGGGGATGGATCAGTGACGTAATGGTTAAGGCATGCACTATGAACCCCGCTTGCCGAGTTGAATTTCCAGCCATGGATAAAACCGGTGGAAAATGATATATCTATATCGATCCAGGGCAACCCCCATCACAAATCTGTATTGACCAGTGTTGTGAAGTATGGTCATAAAACCTCCACCAGTAACCAACATAGCAGGGGGAAGCCATCATTCAGCAGTAGATTGATAATTATGCTTAAACTATCCCATATAAGTGGGGTATTATTTATAATGTCAAAGCACTGGAAGTCAATAACAAATAATGATGCTATTCTTGTGTAATGTAGCTCTCAGAGACACCTTCTTGTTCAGTTTCAAATGATCATGATTTGGATTAACGATTAATTACAAAAATCTATAGTTTTGTGCGTTCTACCGTTGTACCATTTGTAATATCTGCCCAAAATGCACTGTGTTTGTTTTGTGTCTGTTAGTCAAAAGGCACAACATGTAATACAATAAATTTGCATACGTTTTATGCAATGGGTTATTAGTCGCAAAGTTTCTCATGTAGTGAGTGGCCAAAATCAGTCGCAATCAGTGACTTGATACATTATTACATGCTAGGTTTATGTAATTTAATAATCACACTGTTAACCTGGTGATCGGAGTTTAATTCATAGAAACGGCTACCATGGGTGGTGAGCGAGTTACAAAGATGTCCTGGGCCTCCCTACCTGTACCATCCTACAGCACCCAGCACGGGAAGTATGGTCAAACAGAAGAATGGTCAAACTTGTTCTCATGAATGGCATGAGGTGTTGATCCAGCAGAGGATTGACAAAGAGCTTTTATTATTTTTATAATACATTTTCAATCGGGGACTATTTACTGTAATCAGTATGTTAGTAATATCACACCTCCGATTAGCTCGATTGGCTACATACAGTGAGAAAGAAGTTCAACATACATAAATATAGTAATAATGTACATATGCATCATTAGTTGTACGGGAGTGTTCGTGCCCAGAGGATGAATGCATCCGTTTCAATCCTCATCCTGGAATACGAATGCCAAAAACCTCAGTTTGCTATGGCTTTAATGTTAATTTTATGGCTTTGTTCTCAGTGTCAGGTTTGTGATTTGTTGTGAGGACCGGTTACATTAGATATTTTATCAGGAGCCCAATCATTGGAGAAGTGAATGCTTAAGAAGTCGGGTCTTCTGGAGATAATTTGAAACGATTTCAATCATGGCATGAGCTACGATTGCCTTAGTCACAAAGAGGCAGTTCAGGTCCTATTTATGGGACCTCTTTGCCAGTATCAAAATCAGAAAAAAACAATGTTAATAGACTTTACACTTTCTGGAAATCAAACAGGAGGTGTTAAGATGTCCGAACACCAAGTAAATACCTCTTGCAAGACAGCAAGTCTGCATTAACCAGGCATACTTGTGGCAACACATGCAAATAAAGATGCTCTGATAATATATGCATTGTCTTTGAAAATTATTAGCTAGTGTGAGACCAAAGAACGCCAAAAGGCGAACAATACAAAGGCAATGTAAGCGTTGCGCCATAATAAGGCGCTGTAGGCAGCTGACCTGCCACCACGCTCACGGGCCGACAGGGGGCAGCCAAGAGAGAACGAGGTGGGTATGGGTTGACCGAAGGTCAATACCCCGCCCCTCCGTGACCGGAGGTTGACACCCCAGACCCCCCAGGGGCTGGGGGCTGAGTGGGATGGGGGCCCCCCACCACTTCCTAAGACCCCTTAAGAATCAAGACCCTCTACGACCTTCCAGAAGGTTCTGGAGGGGGGGTCATGAGCGGAGAGATGACCCCGACCTGGAGATAAAAGGCCGGCCCTCTGAATGGGCCGGAGAATACTCACCAACTCAAGCTCGAAGACATCTGAAGATCTGAAGACTGGACCAACGACCCGGGAACCCTCAGCCGTAGCTTTCGTAAGCCGGTTGTAGCGGAGCCGAGGTCGCTCGGACCCCCTGGGACCCTCCCCGAGGCTCTCGCTAAGCCGGGGTTGAAGCGGACCAGGGTGAGTCCCGTACCCTGGGTGGATCGGTCAGTCCAGCCTTCCCCTAGCCACCGTCGCAAGGGACCAGCGTGTGCGTAGCCCGGAGTGGGTAGAGTATGCTAGAAGGGAGGCTGTCTCTCCCTTAGGCTATCGGGTGAACGGGGCCGTAACCCTTCGTGTTACTGTAGTATTTAACAGAGTAGTGTTAACATAGTTTAAGAGTTGTTACAATAAAGGCATTGCCTCCAGCCGACGTCTCCGTGTGGTTAGTTCTAAGACACAGCATAAGTACAGTATCAAAATATTAATAGCTTGGGTTGGGTAGTTATATCAGATCCTACTGCTGGTTGCATGAAACAACGTACTCCTACCCACACCGCTGTTAATGTTGAATGCTTGAAAGGATCCGAGGGTGTTTTTGACAGTTGGGAATCGCTCTGAACCAAGTACGGTCAACACATGGAAGGTGTTGATATTTCTTACATAACTGGGAGACCAAACACTCACTCAACCAATCGGCAAATGTGGTGAGATGCAAATCATCAGGCGCATGTCACGGATGACTGTCCAATACAACTCGCATATGCCGGTGGAACAAGCGGACTACCCCATTGAATTACCACCCCGAATGCCGTGGAATGGCTTAAAAAGTTCAACATAGATTTGAAGCTTTCGTGACTGCAGGAATCCATACTCTTTGGTTCTTTCGGTAAAGTCTAACTACGTGACTTTACCGAAATAACCGAAGAGTAAGTTCAACATACAGTTGTAGCCTGGTGCTTTTTCCAAATGCCATACAGAAGTAAGACATAGAATGGATATTTGTTTATCTGGCCTCTGAACAATAAAACATAAGAATTAAGGTCCTACATCATCATCATCATCGACATTTGTTAATCCACTGCTGGATGAAGGTCTACTTAAGCCGTCGTGTTGTCTCGAACGATGTTTGCGATGTGTCATCATTTCTCCATAATTTTCAATTTCAGAAACCACTGGAATGTTTTCCGCCCATATCTATTTGAATATTGGAAATGTATGAAACATATATATGTCACAAGGCAATCTGAATAATGTCCTGGTGCAATTTGTCCTGTTGCCATTTTTTAAGGAATATGTATTTTGGCAAGGAGGACTTCAGCATTGGCATTTGCTAGATTCTTGAACCTAATTGAAAAAAAGCAGATACGGTGTAAGCAGGTGACTCAGCTAGCCCTTGGCCATGGGACCTGAGCCACTGGAATCCTGGGCTTGAATCAGTGCCCTAGGGGTAAACCCCCCGCCCACCCCCACAACCGAAGGCTCAGTCCCCTGGTCCTTCTGATATAATTATTAGCCAAGTCAAGAAACGTTGAGAGCTGGAGCACAGTGCACGCTAGACGACAAAACCACAGCGTACCGTTAGTTATTCCTTTTGTTTTGTGTCTAGTTTGTTGTCCTTGCACCGCACCTCCGATTATCACGGTTGACCACGTATGGTGAGAAAGAGGCTCAACATACATACTTACATAAGCGTTTACTTCGCTTTTACACGTAGGCTTTCGCGACCAATATGATTCATAATAAAGTTATTTATAACTGTGTCGTAACCCTCCACCACCCGACACGGCCAGCCGGGGCGTAACATTAGTGTAAGACTAAAAGAACACCAAAGCAATATGAAACTATCTCAAACACAACTGTCGGCAGTGGCAGAACATGCTTGCCAACAGGGACACTCAATTGATTTTGATAACGTTGAAGTGTTGTGTAAAACTAATTACTACTGGCAAAGACTAATTAGAGAATTCATTGAAATTGAGAGAAACAGAAATAACTTTAACCGCTCAGACAGCTACAGGCTAAGTGCGGCCTGGAAGCGTATTATTAAAAAATACATATTACAATTCCTTATAGGGGAAACAAATACCAATAAACGGATTACTAACGTAGCATATAATTACAATAACACACATTACAACTGATTACTAATCTACAACTCACATCGTAACAATTGCCTGATTACTAATATAGTATATAATTAAAATAACTTCCGCCTCAAATCGTTGCACCTGATGAGTTAAATGATGACGTCACCCTGCTGCTGCTCTATTTCAGACCGGAAGCAAGAGCAGAGCCTCACCATTCTGGCGAATTGCCCGATGATGTTGGATGCAATTACCAGCGAAACGTCGTACGAAAAAAAAATTGTGAATGTTGTGGTTTCACGCTTCAACACACCGGTGGGCTAAAGTAGTGAACTATTTGTCTTTGTCAACGTGACACTTTTTTGCTGATTGGCCGTGTCGGGTGGTGGAGGGTTACGACACATTTATAAATAATGCGATCTAACCCAAAAACTTTATTATGAATAAGCGTTTACTATTCGTTTAAACCACGGGTTGTCAACCTGCTGTTCCAAATCTGAATGTTCTGGCTATTTAGGGACTGCTTCGTGTGACGTTGTTCATCAAGGACCGCCACCGTCTCGTATTCACCACACAGTGCATTGCGGCTCTTGAAATATTGAGTTAAGACGGAGACGACGACGAGAAGAACGGTGAAGTCGACGAGAAGGATGGTGAAGTCGACGAGAAAGATGATGAAGTCGACGAGAAGCATGAAGACGACGAGGATGGTGAAGACGACGAGAAGGACGGTGAAGATGACGAGAAGGATGGTGAAGTCGACGAGAAGGATGGTGAAGTCGACGAGAAGGATGAAGACGACGAGGATGGTGAAGATGACGATAAGGATGGTGAAGACTTCAGCAGCACGATAAAAATCCCACTCCACACGACAGCCCCGAGGTCCCCTCCAGGGGCCCCTCTTGTACTGTCAGCGTGGCCTGGCTCCGCCCCCGGCCACGCCCCCTTTGGTGGTTCTCGGTGTGTCCCTTCTGTGGCCTTTCCCCGAGACCCCCCTCTGATGAGCATTTACGTGGTGCTCATCTCACGTTTGCAGGCCTGAACCAGTGTTATAATTTCCACATTCCTACGGCGGGGGTGAGTCTATCCATAGGATAAGTGCTGTTGACTTCCGCGCAAGTGGTAAAGTGGCACTGCTTCATTGACCCTGGAGGGATAATAGGCTGAGTGGATCCCAACCAGGATATGATCTGACAACCTTTCCATTGCGAGCCGCTCGCTGTAGCGCTGAGCCACCTGGCCGGATGGGGACCGAGAGGTGCAGGAGCATGTGTGAAGGTGTCGGATGCATCTATCGAAAATGACAGTCACACCCTGCATGAATTCAATTAATGAATGGAATTAATTAAATAGTTTTACTGGGATCGATTGCGTGAACGCATCAGTCGGACAAACGTTGAACGAACTGAATGAAGATATTCGCAATTAATGAACAATTGATCGACTCAACGGTCGGGGCGGATGTGTGTCGGTCGGATGTGCCAAATTGCGTATTCTAACAGACAGGTCGAGACGTACAGCCAAGGGGCACGAGACTACAAGTGCTCTGTCTAATGATAAACACATCCACGCGGGGTGGCCAAGTAGAGGTGCGTGCTTATTCAAGGCGTGACATTCAGTCGGACACGTTTCGTTACCATGGAAATTATTTTGTCCTCACCCGACAAGGCTCTCGGTTTCCAAGAAATATAGTAATCGGAATGTTCCCATCCCAGAAAAGTGAGTGGGCACTTCTTTCCCCCGACGGCTGATTGCACCCTTGGTTTGCGCACTAACAAAACGTTGTGTGGAGCATTTGCATACCTCCCTTTTGCGAAACCACACGTGCAAGCGTTGTACATGTACAGTAATATTATTATGCTCGTGAGTATACAAGGTGTTTTGAGAAATAGTTATCGTTGTGCTTTCTCATGAATACTCGAGTAGTCAAATAGAGCACTCTTAGATCAGTGCCGTGCTGCGGTGAGTGATGCACTGCGCTCCATACCCAGTGACCTGGGTTTTATTCCTGGTTAACGTGAATGATGAGTGACATTTGCATCGTTCCTTGGACATGCCCTTAACCAAACCGCGCTGACCAGAAAGGTGAATACAATACAAGTGCCGGGCTTCCCTTAGGTCTACTCGACCTTAAATGAATTCCTGGTGCACTCTGTAAACATTATCACTGGGAAGACGAAGGTGGCCGGGAGTGGTGCTGTGCACACCGCCCCAATTGCTACGTGCGCCTTGCCAACCGAAATAGGTGCTCGCTAACAGCACTTCCTAAAACAGCCTATGTAAGCTTCACGAAAAGTATTTGTTGTTTTAAGCAGGTCAACATCATATCTGGCTTCGATGTGGTCTACCTTTGCTGAATACGCTGTGGAACCACCTACACGGCAGATGAAAGGATATTATTCCCATGGGTCGATAACACTTTTTGCTCATATGAAGTGAACACTTTTTGCAATGGGTTTTTATTCTGTGATGTTCCTTTAATGGCATGTGTGTGGCTGTGATCCTCCCAATAGCCACAGGCTTTCCGGCATTTATCCCAAGGTCTGCAGATACTCCCACTCCCAGTCGCACTCACTCGGTGAGCAGCGGTCAGCTTTCATCACGAGAGTCGTCGTC
Organism: Lampetra planeri; assembly: GCF_965212315.1. NCBI lineage: Eukaryota > Metazoa > Chordata > Hyperoartia > Petromyzontiformes > Petromyzontidae > Lampetra > Lampetra planeri. The sequence continues at coordinate 1,207,416 of NC_136136.1, forward strand.
GTCGGTTTCAAATGAAAACAGACATCAATAAGTCGTTCATTATATCTATCATCTGTGACACATTGTGTCACAAATAACATCTGTGTCGTCGCAATATACCCATGATATAGAACCTAACCTATAATCGAACTAAACATAATTTCGCATGCCGAGACACATTATTGGCGCCAATAATATGCCCTGGGCAGCATTCATAGTATTGATACTTTATTCAGTTTAGTTGGGAATTGTTTAAAATTACATGACATTATTCGGCTTCCCAATGTCGCTCCAAAACTGTGTAGTTCCCTGCAATTTTTATTGAACAAAATCCATCAAGTTTCAAAACGGGCCCTCGAATACTGTGATTATTAGTTTGAACGTGAACCAGACACACAATGGCTAGAAACCATGGTCTCAAGCGTAGCAATATATTGATGGTCGCAGCCCATTGACCAGTTTGTTTTTTCACTCAACTTTGCTTCCTCCAGTTGCGTTTGCTAAAAGTGTCTGAACATATCGAGTGGGTGACATGATGTGGACGAATTTCTTCGTGTCATCTCGTGTTGCTGTTCCTTTTTTGTGTGGTGGTGTTTTATTTTTGACGCATATGTTTAATTGAAGTCTTGGTTTGTGAGAGCTTGGTATATGAGCTCAGCTGAATTATAAATCTATTAGTATTTCACATAATATGATTGATAGTACCATATATCAAAACCTCTCCAAGCCATCCTTGAAATAATGAAACGGAAATTGGGACATGCTGAAAAGGCTACCAAAATATCTCAAATAGATGTCATTGTAAAGCTAAAGAATAAAATGTTATCATCATGCCAAAAAGAAATGCTGACAATATCGTCCCCCGTCATCGCTCGAAGTCACGCCGCAAGCCCTTTTGGAGCCATGCGCTTAACCTTCAACCCCGATGACGCTTGGAGAGCTGAGTAGATTTCAAAATAACTAAAAAAAACAACCTTGCTAAAGATCCAACGCAGAAGATGTTTCATCGTCCACGAGCCTCAAGGTCCACTCTAAAACACGCATGAAGCATCGGCCAGTTTGCCCGGCTACTTTACGAGGCAGATGCGCGGGTTTGTGAGTAAGGCAAACGGCAAAAAGACAACGGGCACGCACGCACACGTGGCGTCGGGGTGAGGAATGAATTAGGTGCGCGTCTACCAGAGGTTTTGCCTCCCAGTACGAATTTGTCGATGTGTGCTTGTGAAAACGTGCAGTGATATACAGCGGACATACTAGTCTACATCAGCGTACACAATGTGGGGTGTTCTCATGAAAAACACAAAGAAATGTAACGCGCCAATTCAGCAGTGAAAACGCATTAGGGAGTAAGTGATCTTTAATCTCTCGTAATCTGCAGTGATTGTTACCCTGACCTTATGCATCACAAAGGAAGTGTTTTTTTACTTTTGAAATCCACTTAGCATTGCTGCCAAGTTTCATAATTATGGGTATTTTTAATTTCTAAGCTTAACTTCTAATGGAAATTTGAAACAAATTAAGGATATTTGTCCTTGCTGTGAAACGATCAGCATAAATTTGGCCTTAACATCTTTCTGTAATACAGCACAACATCACATATCTACCTCGCTGGGGCCTGGGATATAGTTTGGCATGTGCAGTGGTCACAGTTGTGGATGTCCACATGAAATGAGAGTTACACAATGCCGAACAATGGACTGGGGGTGCGCTGGCTTCATTGGTCAAGGCAGGTATGTGACGTTGCACGTCGGTGCATTGTTCCACAACGAACAATGCTTTCGCCTTCGATTTCCTTCCCCCGCACCTCCAATTAGCACAGTTGGTTACGTACGGTGTGAAAGAAGTTTAATATACATACAATGTTCCCATGAAGTAGGATGCTTCAAAGATAATCAATATTTGATATGGGAAATATAATGTCGTGACATACAGGAAAGTGCTTGCATTGCCGCATGCATGTAAACTAACCCAAAACTCAGCTTCGTGTTATAGATGCTTTCTTTTATTGAATGACGATTTTCCACAATTGTTTGCCAATGACAGCGATTACAATAGCATTTGGTCTTGTTAGTTTGCAATTTTGTGCCAAATTTGAGCTAATTCAGCTCCATATACAGGATTCGTCTGAGACTATAATTGGTACACCTTGTTTGCTAAAACAGAAAAGTTTTGAGAGTACATAATAGTTGTAGGTGCAGATATTTCTTTATAATCTTAAGTGATTCCTCTGGCTGCATTCGATTGTGAAGTAACTTTGACCAGATAGTGAGAAATATTTGAAGATATTTTATAATTCATGCATTATATTTTGAGCTCCAAGTTAAGCATGTGTATGGTCAACATTGAAAATTGGCAAAATAACTACTTCGCCAAAATATAAATAAAAAATTCTGTTTTGCAACATATCCTTTTAGAACACTTTTAAGTTTGTAATAACTTGAATGGACAGTGATGCAGTATTTCAACACTGAGCTACCAACCCAGGGACCTGACCACGGGCGCTATCCATTTTGCCACCGTGCAATGTTTCCCTCACAGTGTGCCGACTCGCACCACGTGCAATGAATGCGTCATTAGCCCCTCTCCATGGCCCTGCTTGGCCCCGAGTCAGATACATTTTTTTCATGAATCTTACCTATCATGGTTTGCTTCTGGCTCACCGTGTCAGTGTGCTGTACATATGCCTTTTCCAAAACAATACAATTAAGAGTGATTTGCCTAATTTTAATGTAATAGTTTTGTTGACATATATCTGGATTTAGACGCGTTCTAAAAAAGCGCAGTGACGTAAGGCTGTGAAACTCCTCCCTTGAGACAAGAAAGGCCAAAGGGGGCAACCCCTGCTGCTTCAGCTGCCCCTCACGCAAAGGTGACTCGGCATCTGGGAAGTTCATTGTTCACAAGCCTTGGCTTGGAAAATGTATAAAGTTTAAAGTGAGCACTACCGCATAGGCATACTTTCAAACATCATGGTATTAAACGTTAACTTGATGATAGCATGTACTGTTATATGACGATGCAGCTCAGGTCAAAAGGTTTAATATGACCATTTTGCATATTCTTATTAACAATTACTGTCACGCATCTGGGTTAAGCATGTAAAACTTAATGATAATGCAAGGGGTACAACCAAAGCCACACCCGACCGCCTTTGTCTTCCCAGTGGCAATCTTTACATGCCAGACCAGGTATTCATACTTCGACTGAGTCAACTTAAGGGGGGAATTATAACCCGGTCAGATAACCGCCACTGCGTTCATTGAGTGAGGATCGAACTGGGTAAACCAGGCTCGACAGAGAGGTCGTTCCCACGTCACATGGCTAATCTCGAGGCCAGCTCCTACGAGTCAAAATATATATTCAAGGGGCAATTGAGTGCAGCTGAATGCTCGCAAGCCTTGGGATGACGTTCGGGGGAAGAGGGGAAGTATGGCCGAGCTGCTAACTGCTGACGTCAGGGTATCCAGGCAATGATAGCAAAGGGTCAACTTCGACTAAGCAGATGCATGTTCGAGGGGCGTGATAGTGAGAGGAGCGTTGGGCTCTGTCTGATGTGTCTTAGGGAAGAATTCCCTCTATAGCAGGACACGAACATCACACGAATCAGCCTTGCAGAGGCAAACTCCGGGGTGTGGCCCCTGTAATAAACCGCGTAGCGTTGCGTCTTGCAGAGGCAGACTGAATATCGCTGAAAGTTTTATTCTACGTTTTTCCTTTTATTTTTAGTCACTTGCAGAGTCAAGGACTTCGAGAAGTTGTACTGTACTAAGCTAAGAGTTGTGATAAGCTAAGAGGTGCGTAAAGGAATTGTATAATACTGCGATAAGCTACGACGTGTGAGAAGTTCAGTGTAAATTTGAGTCACGCACCCTTATCGAGTGTGCATGAAATATTGTCCAAGCCATAGAGGCTGGACATTTTCCGCACCGCGTCCCTTGATACGAACTATGGCTGTTTATTTATATTTCAGGACAATGAGGGTGCTTCACACTTCACATGTTCGTCTCGCACTCCCTCTCACAGCCACTCTATCCTTGGATTGCAAATGACACGCAGACGCACTTTGGCGGTTTCAATGCAATTGATGGTTATGTAACAGGAGCTGCACGGAATTAAAAAACATGTTTTTTTCCACACACACCGGGGTAGTTCTTGACAGCACCTACGGTAATATTGTTTGTAAAGCAGACATTATGCAGCATCATCTCCATCAGCGAAGGCCTCCCCACGTCGTCAGCACCCAACATGGTTCCTCGTTGCCACGATCTTTGTCACTCCTTCGCATGAGCTGATCTCACCGCTCCATCTCTCCAGTGGTCGCTCCTCTCTGACGTTTTCTTCTTTGGCTGCCATTCCATCAGCAGCCTTGACCATCGGTCTCCAAGTCCACTTGTCTCAACGGTCAATACGATGCCATCTACGCTGCATTCGTGTCCTGATCCACGTGCTCCCCTGTCTGTTGCTCAACGCGATTCCCAGAATTTGGCCCCTACGTGTTTCTTTACATTATTTTTAGTTTGTGTTCATGTTCCTCATCCACGTGTGACGTCTGGTCATTTACATTGATTGCACACTTGCTTTTTTGGGGGTTCGTTCCTGTGCAAACGTTGCATCCTCAGGCCTAAAGTTTACAGATTACCATACCAGATACCCATTTACTGCATATTAAAACCTAGGGGAGGACTGGTCCAAATATCACTCACATTTTATGTCACACACGCACACACACGTCTGCCACGTATTAACAACAATCATATCACAATGACATAATTTCCATATCACACAATGCTGCTGGTGTGTCATATTTTTAGATAATCCCTCCCCACCCACCAAAACAAATACCTTCAAATAATTTGAAATTCCTTACCTCCGCTGATTTTAGGATTTTCTGAACCGATAAAAAAACTCAGGACTAAGTCCTGGAGGTATTTAACATCTCACCACTGTGGCATCCCTATTAACCCAAAACTATTCCATGAATTAGCTCAGCGACTGTGTTTTTTTTAAATTAAACTTCGCCTACACACACTTTCGCATCTTGCAAAGTCACTGAAATAAAAATGATAATTAACATTTTTTACGAAGAAAAACGTTTGGAGACAGGACATAAAAGCATTGAAGATGTGGATTCCAAAACCTGGCAGGATCATCCCTCAACGAGAAGCTTGAGACCCAATGAGACTTTACTGGGTAAACAATAATAATGATAATATGTAACAACAATCCAACTTCATACACCCATCGACTCCCAATATCTCTTCAGGTCACACTCGAAATTAGTGTGTGGGTGTTTGTGCCTGTAATAGGGAGCTAAATGTTCGTGGCTAGTGCACTATGCTATAAACCCGGTGACCCGAGTTCCATTTCCGCTCAGAGCCAACACCAATGACGATTATCTGACCCGGTTCTGATCCTCCTTGACTTAAATTAGTACCTAATGCAGTATGTAGTAGATGCATGTTCAATAACAGCTCTTGCCCCAACAATTCCTTAAAGGCCATAGGGGATCTTTGTCTTTGGATCGACTCCTGGCCAAGTCTAAGATCAGTGATGGTTATCTGAGCTGGTCATGGACTTCCCGTTAGGTCGACTTACCTTCGTGAGATGTGTGATACCTAGAGGTGTGGAGACATCAGCACTGGGGAGACAAAGGCATAGGTGAAAGCACTTGCTCCAACATACTATGTAGGCTACACAGGGGATCTTTGTATTTGCGTCTGGGTATGAGCATAACTATGTTCAGGGGTGAGGAGAAACCCCAGAGAAATGTTGACATCAAGAGAGTTCTTCCCGCAAAATTGTAGACTAAATTATAAACAAAGTTAAGATCAATATTCATGGGATGTTTGGCAAACGAATAGCAGCCACACCGTATCGAAATCTATTTTTTTATGACCTATGCAATCGTCGTTCCCATCTTTTTGGCGTCGTTCACTGACTGACAAGTCAATGATAAAGCAGAGGAAGCAAATGTGCGAGAGAATGCCTCCCCAACGTTGCCTATTGCATCGTTCACCCTTGCATGTGTAAGACTGGGTGACTTGTGACACTGCAATATTGCGTGAAGTAAGATGGAAGCATTACTGCATTACGGTTATTCAAAAGTTGTGTTTGCCATGAGCCGCACAGAGCTTGGTGGTCGTGCTCAGCAATGAATTGCACCTCCACAATGCACGTGGAGTGACGCCGACACAAAGAACTCTCTCATCGCGAGTGGACCATAACACTTCACACTGGCACAGATATTCGCGTGAAGGCGGTGGGTGGACGGGTACATCCGAAACTTGCCAGCTCTCAGACAAAGCAACTGAATGGCCCAATAAATTACGACTGAATATCTAAAGGGCTGCTCCACTTAGGCGATATGAAAGAAGATGAATAGCACTAATCCAGCATTGTCAAGGTCCTGGCTAACGATGTCACTTTGTGGTTATAATCGGTGATATTTATGGGGCAAATTTGCCATTTTTTATAGCACACAAAATAATTTATAATTAAACTGGCTTCTCAAATCATCAACAACACCACATTAACATGCATTGTTACTGAAACTGGTTTCATCCAGCTCTGGGCATTGATAGCGTGGTTTGATTACTACTCTGTATCACTCCTCCATCTCTTACGACACAGTGATCTCTCCCGTGAACTTCATGAATTATTTCCGACACCCAAGTTGAGAACTCAGTTTACCAGACTGGCCGATTCGTCTCATCCACCAGTCTTTAACCGCCACACAACAACAACACTCACTCACTCTGTGCACTGCTGATCACTCACTCACTCACTCTGTGCACTGCTGATCACTCACTCACTCACTCTGTGCACTGCTGATCACTCACTCACTCACTCTGTGCACTGCTGATCACTCACTCACTCACTCTGTGCACTGCTGATCACTCACTCACTCTGTGCACTGCTGATCACTCACTCACTCACTCTGTGCACTGCTGATCACTCACTCACTCACTCTGTGCACTGCTGATCACAACACTCACTCACTCTGTGCACTGCTGATCACTCACTCACTCTGTGCACTGCTGATCACAACACTCACTCACTCTGTCCACTGCTGATCACTCACTCACTCTGTGCACTGCTGATCACTCACTCACTCTGTGCACTGCTGATCACTCACTCACTCTGTGCACTGCTGATCACTCACTCACTCTGTGCACTGCTGATCACTCACTCACTCACTCTGTGCACTGCTGATCACTCACTCACTCTGTGCACTGCTGATCACAGAACTCACTCACTCTGTGCACTGCTGATCACTCACTCACTCTGTGCACTGCTGATCACTCACTCACTCTGTGCACTGCTGATCACTCACTCACTCTGTGCACTGCTGATCACTCACTCACTCTGTGCACTGCTGATCACTCACTCACTCTGTGCACTGCTGATCACAACACTCACTCACTCTGTGCACTGCTGATCACTCACTCACTCTGTGCACTGCTGATCACAACACTCACTCACTCTGTGCACTGCTGATCACACTTAATTGTCCGCTTCTTCGCCCACACGCTAATACAAACCTTGCTCAGTCAGACGTGTTCCCTCATGCCTGCTACAACTCTGATAGTGTGCTTTGTCGCTCGCGGCTATACACGGTGTGGGCGCATCGGTCTGTGCTCAGAGACCGTCTAAATAAAATGTCTTTTTGAAACCCTCTCGATAGCCGAGAACGATAAAATGTGTGCCACACTCAGAGCCCTCCTCCTTAGGGGTACGGCGAATCGGGGCGTCTGCCCCAGGCCCCGCGTTGCGGGGGGCCCCGTGGCTCCTACGTCACAGTGTCAGATGTTAAGACTGCCGGTTTAGTTTGAGGGGGGGGGGCTCACACGGCGGGAGTTGCTCCGCCCTCCCCGTGGACGGCCCGAGGCACGAGGCATCTTCCACGAGGCTTTAGTCTGAAAAAAAGTGACGAAATGCTGACCGCGAGATTGACCAATGGCAGCGTCTCGTCTATTGTCGTTACTCCGCGAGTAAAATGTAATGAGGAAGAGAAATAAAAAAACGAAACCTAACGGAAAGTGTTTTGTTCTTGGGTAAGTGAATTGCGGTACACAGAAAATAATCAAGACATCATACAATTACATCGTTTATTTCCAACTAAGTAAGCTGACTAGATTGTGTCTAGCAACGTACAAACATCAAACACAATTAGTCCAAATGTATAAATGTGCAATCAGTAAAGCGAGCTTGATTGGACAACCATGACTCATTGACCTTCAGAACATTGATTTGACGCCAGACAATCAGTAATCACTACAGCAACGTTTCTCAACCACGATTCATTGCAGATGCTCTGCCAAAGTTTAGTGTGCGTAGATATCATATATCTCTGCATGGAGCCATTGAACGAAGTTGATTATTATGCTCGAGGTACGCGAATTGCAGCATACACACATGTGAGACTGGACTATGGATACAGAATAAACAACACTAACAAGACCTCGACAAATGAAACGGCAACAAGGAGGATAAATTATCCATCCGCATGCTTCCCACAATACTTTGTAGTTCTCCCTCGAGACTATTTGATTAGCAGCACGGAAGCTGACGGGGTAACTGTCAAAGGCAAAATGCATTTCCATATTTGCAAATTGTAATTCTCGCGCTAATTGGGCAATGCATCGATCGGTTTGCCCGGGTAGCCCTAAAGGCAAAACAACTTTAAGATAAATATTGACTTAAAGCTTTCGTGACTGCAGGAATTCATACTTTGGGTGTTTCGGTAAAGCCACGTAGATAGAAAAATAATACAATTCTCACGACGTTTCAATCGCAACACAAGCAATCGTCATCAGGTGAAAAAGTATCGCGAGAGAGCTGCCGAGGCAGGAGACAATACAGCTTGTGAGCTGCTGAGACACGAAGTGATATCGGCTTGAGATGGCCTCAGCCCAAAGGGTAATTGGGCGGGGCTAAAGGTGGAATTTGCATGTCAATGTAAGATCGGTGATGTACCTCCACGACGACGACGCAGCTGTGGAGGTGGCCATTGTATTGTGAGAGATTAGCGTGTCAATGCAAAACTTTAAGCTCCCATATAACTCATGTTGGATGGTGTTTGCGAACGCCATCGTGACCCCACGGGAGACACAGACGAACACGATGCACGGGTCTATTCCATTGACGCTTGTAACCGCAGTGTTAGAGAGCGTCAACAATGTGACGATAAAAACATCTCACATTCAGGACCCTGAATCAGCGGTGGCGGGTGGGGTGTGAATCGTTACATATCTCGTGTATAGAATGCATTGATTATTCACATTTATATTGAAATTAAGACATTATATATTAACAACACAAGCAATGGAATTATGAACCGTCTGGGTTGCAGTAAACAGAGTTTAGGAAAACCTGAAAGGAGGTTTTCCAGCCACATAGTGCATCCTTACATTCTTACATACTTTCCACTTTGTCGCTATGTCAGACGTTTCGCTCCACGGGCTGGGGGCACCGCAGGCTTGGAGCGAAACGTCGGAAATGGGGCAGGACAGCACGTGGGGCAAACTCTAAAAACAAATCGGACAGAGCTCCACAGCACAACCGTGACAAGCTACGCAGTCGTGGTCCACGTTCACAAATATTGATCAACCGCTGATGATGGATGAGCAACAGCTGCTTAAATGCTTAAAGACAAGTGCATTGTGTATTCGTAGCGATGATAAACCAGTATCACAGGCAGCGCTGTCGCTTTACAATAAACATACAATTTTGACACTTTATATTCATACCACTGGACTTTGACAAATACAAATGCTTATACACACTTGACAGGTGATTTATTTATTTTAGAAAGATAAAAAAACACTGCTGTATACCAAAAATCTGTATTCTGCTGAATGATAGCATGAAAACACAGCGATATTAAAACCAGCGGACTTCTATTGAAGAAACACCAGCATGTACAGACATCCCTTGTGTTAATCCACTGCTGGATGAGGACCTCGCCATGCCGCGTGGATAGTGACGGATGTTTAGACCATACTTCACCACTTATTATCAGTACAACTGAATTTGCTGCACTGTCCGATGCTGACCACCACGTTCACTCGGAATTTTGTTTTTATTCGTGAATCAAATCGCGACAATTGAATTGCGCGGGGGGGGGGGCTATGGTTGGTACATTATAATCGTAGAGATTCAATATCACCCTTGTTGTGAGTGAGTCACCCCATTCAGCACACTATCCAGGCTCAACTGTGCCCAGATTTTGCAAGATGTGATTAGACGAGGCGCAGTCCCAGATGATTTGGTCGTAGTCACTAGCTTTGTACAGCAGGCTCGGATATAATCGGCAGAAGGAATGGTGAGAGTAACAACAACAAAACGTTCCATTGAGGCGCTGGCGTGAAGTGGCACCTTGCTTGCAATGGCAAAGCGACAACGGATTCTCCAGCGGGAGTACAAACCAGCGTAGGCGTACGACAATAGTTGGTTGGCAATGCTCATCCGTGTGGAAATTGCCACTGTATACAAAGTGGCTTGTTCTCATGATCAGCGCCAAATTGCTCCTTTGCTGAATTAAATGAATCAGGATCACAAAGCGACCATTCATGCTGCGCATTATTCTCACGACGCTCTGCGTGTCCATTTCACAACTTTTAAATGAAACGTATGTATGTTACGTAACCGTATATACTGGCTCTGTATTTAAAGGCTGCTTCTCTGTGTAGAATGGCGAATGTTGAACACATCAGTAATCACATATTTAAGGACATTTTTTGGCATGTAGTTTACGCTAGCCGTTTAACGCTCGCACGTAAGCCGAAAAAAAATTAGTATTTGAATTGCTGTCCGTGATATATATTCGGTGGTGGTTCATCATTAGGGCCCAGCAGCGCCAGGACCAACTCGTGACAAAGTGAAATAAAACCCTCGACAATGACTCACCTGGCCACTGATATCACTCACCTGGCCATTAATCGCTTGGCGTTGCTCATTCTGTAGCTGCTGCATTGGCAGTGGCGCACACGCTACTATTACACTGGTCAACACACTTTTTCTGGCATAAGGTATTCCAACGGTTTTAAGGTTATTTTGGGGTGCTGATTCCAAATCTGGCCTCAGTTTTTGCCTATCACATCAGGTTTTTGAGATATCAAATATTGCATTTTCAATAAAAACTGCAGAAGAAAAATATTAAATAAATGTGGATATCTACATAAAATGATATTATAAACAAACTATCCTAAAAATATAGCACCATATTTTAACACTAAAGCAGTCACTGACTCGCAACAACTTGCAATCATAAGTGACAGAGTTAATTTCGGGTAAAATAAATGAAAATGGGGTATGCCGATAGCATAAAAATGAGATGTGATAGAGCAAATCTGAGATCAGATTTGGAATCAGCACCCTGAAATAGTCTAAAACAGCTGCAAAAGTCCAGGCCAGAAAAAAATGTTTTTTTTTTTTGACCAGTGTTAACAGAACACTCAACACATTCGTCAATAACACTGCAGCCTTAAAATAAAATCATAACACCCCATCTCAACTGGCTTCCGTGTCCCGCCAATTTGTCCAACGGGCCACCACTGATAACAATACATGCATGTCCACTGATAATAATACATGCATGTCCACTGATAATAAAACATGCATGTCTATGTATTTAGGTATCCTGTCTTGTGTGGAGCGAGTGTGCAGCAGTTTGCGCACTGCGCGACGAACCTGGCGACCCGGGTTCGATTCTCGCTCACGGTCAACACCGGTGATGATTATCTGAACCGGTGCTGGGCTTCCCCGAGGTGAACTCAACCTCAAATGAGTACCTGGTGCGGTATGTAAACATTGTCACTGGAAAGATTAAGGTGGCCGGGAGTGGTGCTGGTCATCCCACCCTCTTGTGTCCCTCTTCGGCCTTAATAGGTGCTCGCTAACACCACTTGCCCAAACAGTATGTTGAAGGCTATTCGGAGGATGGTAGTCTTTGTATCCTGTCTTGAAGACCACAGATCACAAGGCTCTTAGACGATCGAAATTTGGAAGTTTTAACTCGACAAATTTTGACTTGCCTATAGACTGGAGTAGTCATGACAACCACGATGCTCTGTTTGAGAAATATAACATTCAGTATCAAAATTAAATCTCTTCACCCAAACCTGTGACCTCTTTGGTCGCGTTATTACGTGGTTGTCATGTACGTGTCACTCAACACCTTGGATAACCATTGCAAGTGAGAAGTTCCATCTCCAGGGACTTTCCATGTTTAACATTTTAATAAGTAAAATATAATACAGAATCTCTGTCTCGTCGCGTATTAACGATGCAGGACATCATAGCTGTGTCACACAAGCCCACTCTCTTATTCTACCTAATACCCTGTCCTTATCACTTGCAGTGGAAACCTATACGATCACTGGAATGTGTTCTACATGTAAAACGTTCTGTTACGCGTTTACAAACCAGCATCTCAAGCAGCGGCGAGCAACGACTCCCACGGGCTCATGCCATTTGACACCAAGACAAACATATTTAGTGTAAGCATCGTCATTGTACGGGTCAATTGCGTTTCAGGTTGTCTCCAGGTGGTGTTGTTTTCCGGCTGCACCCCTGTGTTGTTCAGCACGATGTCCGACGTTTCGCTCCGCGTGCCGGGAGCTTCTTCAGGAACGATTCGGCTCCTGCAGAAGCTCCCAGCGCACAGGGCGAAATGTCTGACATTGCCGAACAAGCGACACGACCCGAAAACACATTGTGGAAATACATGGCACAAGCGACAAAGCCTACGCAGAAGTAACGTTATCATCAATTGCAGCCATAAGTGGCATCGAGTTTTACCCACGATGGCTCAGCCACTCCGCATGTGTAAGGGCTGACCTGCAAGCAAGCTTGGACATTTAAGCGGCAATACCCTGTATCAAATATCAATGTCAAACGGTGAATATTAACAAAATACTCTCACCGCTCTACAAGGCCCATAGTGAGGTATGAATGAGGCCTTTCTGTAAACAACATCTCAAAAGATTACCGACACTGACCCTGTATCAAGACCATGCACACGTTGTGCTGTAGAATGTAAGTAACTTATAATTCTGGCATTTTGATACAGCATCGATCCAATGATAGATGCACTCTACCAGTTTCTAATGACCCTCTCTTTACTTTTATTCCCAAACAGGCGGGTTGAATATTGCAAATGCGAAGGCTCCATATCTTTAACGAGGAGAGAGTTAGAAGATGTATAAATGTGTTGTAAGTGATATTGGTGGGAGACGTGTAGAGGCTTTGAGAAGAAAAACAAACCGTGTGTTCTCTGTAATAGTCACCCTATTGTGTTCTCTGTAATAGCCACCTTATTGTGTTCTCTGTAACTAGGTTGTTGGGGGGCGCCTGTGGCACCCCCGCACAACCACAGCCTGCGACGGCCCCCAACAACCACAGCCTGCGGCACCCCCCAACAACCACAGCCTGCGGCACCCCACAACAACCACAGCCTGCGGCACCCCCCAACAACCACAGCCTGCGGCACCCCCCAACAACCACAGCCTGCGGCACCCCCCAACAACCACAGCCTGCGGCACCCCCCAACAACCACAGCCTGCGGCACCCCCCAACAACCACAGCGTGCGGCGTCCCCCAACAACCACAGCCTGCGGTGTCCCCCAACAACCACAGCCTGCGGCACCCCCCAACAACCACAGCCTGCGGCGTCCCCCAACAACCACAGCCTGCGGCACCCCCCAACAACCACAGCCTGCGGCATCCCCCAACAACCACAGCCTGCGGCGGCCCCCAACAACCACAGCCTGCGGCACCCCCCAACAACCACAGCCTGCGGCACCCCCCAACAACCACAGCCTGCGGCGGCCCCCAACAGACTGGTCAAGTAAATCCTTACGATCCACTCGCACAGCGTGTGGTGGGCCTTCATTCAGCAGTGGATTTAAGCACCAAAAAAACTCGAGTACTAATGTAATGGACAGAGCACGGCTCTCCCTCAGGGCAGCAGTGGACAGAGCACGGCTCTGTCCACTGCTGCCCTGTGTGTATGAGTGAGCCGTGTGTGAGTGGATCGACCGTCAGCTTCCTCACTGTGACTCACCCGTCTCCTCTGTTCTCTGATAGTCACCCTATGGTGTTAGGGGAAAAGCTGCCCTTAGTGGAGGAGTTTAAGTACCTCGGGGTCTCTTTCGCGAATGACGGTCATTGGGAGCGGGAGATCGGCCAGCGGATCAGTGCGCTGTAATGTTCGGTGGGAGTGAAGCGGGAGCTGAGCTCTCGAACAAAGCTTGCGGTTTACAGGTCGATCTACGTTCCTATCCTCACCTATGGCCATGAGCTTTGGGTAATGACCGAAAGGATGACGTCACGGGGACAAGGAACCAAACTGAGGGTTCTCCGTGATCGGGCGAGGAGCTCGGGAATCCGGGAGAGCCTCAGAGTCGAGCCGATGCTGCTGCGGATCGAGAGGAGCCAATTGAGGTGATTCGGGCACCTGGTAAGGATGCCCCCCAGTAGATTCTCCCTGGAACTCTACCGGGCAGCACGTCCCACTCAGCGAAGATCCTGGGGCTGGCCCAGGGCACGCTGGCGGTGGGACAATGTCGCTTGGCTGGCCTGGGAACGCTTGGGAATTACCCAGCAAGAGCTGGAGTCTGTATATAACAGTGCAGTGTATAGTGGTGTAGTGTATAGTAGTGCAGTGTATAGCAGTGTATAGTGTAGTAGTGTATAGTAATGCAGAGCTAGAGTCTGTCACCAGGGAAATGGAGGTCCAGACCGCCCTTCTCAATGCGCTGCTGCCAAGACCCTCACCAGGACAAGAGGATTGAGACGTAAACGAACCAACCTCCTCTTGATAAATGCATCATCAATCCAGACGGTAGCTTACAGCAGAGTGCTCCAATAACTAAAGCGTTTCAGCTCAATGGCTTTTTTAATTTGGTGACAGATGGGTAAAAATTGGCAGAGTTCCTAAATTCATGCTGAAGTGCGCGCAGTTGGTATGGAATTGCCACTCATTCGTGTTGATTAATTGTATGCATTTTTTAAAATGTTATTCGTATTTAAGAGTAGCAGTGATATCTCCAATGTCTGCTAATATCACTATCCTCTCAATATTGCCATTAAAATCGAGCATCAAACAACCGCAGTAATTACTTTTAATTTCACGTATTCATTAAATTGGCAAGTGTGTCTCATAGTCCGGTTTACAATATTAATTACAAACTGTGTTCTCTCAGCACATGCAGAGCACATAATAGTTCGTTGTGCACATGGGTGGAAAAGATCTACCCCGAGCTTGACGATTCCTCAGCTCATCGGTTAAAATCGATTCTTACGCATGCGATATATGCATTAAATCTGCTACGCACTCAATCATAAATTGAGTCAAATGTAAATTGAGCACTCAATTGTGGGTTTGCTCTCCAATACACACAATTGGTGTGCTGAAGTAGTAACAAAATGGTACGTATTGTCCACACTGGCATAGCCAGTGGGGGGGGGGGGGGTGGGGTGGCACGTGCCCCCCCCAAAGGTCCGATTGAAATCTCTAATTTCGATCAGATTATTGGGGTTTATTAGTAACTAGCGGGAAGTACCCGGCATTGCACGGATCAAATTTATATTTTAAAACTACTCTCAAAAATATAACAGCAGTGCATACTGACTGTGGTGGTACCTGCTATGATTACAGCAGTGCATACTGACTGTGGTGGTACCTGCTCTATAGTACAAAGTGCTCAGCTGACAGAGTGGCGTGGTGAGGCCTAGTCCCATGCAGAGCCTCCGGTCTCGCCTAGATTATTCAGCCAGCCGAGATGGCACCTTGGCAGGCTGGGGCTGGGCTGCTACCCTTGACCCCCCTCCCCCCTCAGCCACGATCTCCCCGGCCGCTCTGCAATAATATCTACGACCCATAGTGGTAGCATTTAGCGACTGTATAGTAGTAATAACTGCACGTATCGGGGTGGGGGGGATATCACACACTGAAGAATAAACATCAGCGTTTAGTGTATTTTTATAGCATTTTTAACATTGAAAGAAAATGTCCCCCTCACTCCCACCGAAGGCGTGCGACTGGCCATGGGCCGTCCCCCCCACCAAAGGTGTGTGAGTTGGTATGGTCGTGCACGCGTAATAAATAAATAAAAGGGCAGCACACAAAAATCGCACTAAATTACTAATTAAACTAATTTTAAGTTGACGGATGTGGAAAAGGAATAGCACTTGCAACCGCGGGGCTTACGGCGTGGTACCTGGCTTTTTTCTTTTTTACGTAAACCCCACCGTTTGAGAGCCAAGCGCAGGAACACCCACAGACCTACACACAAACCCCGCCACAAACCCACACGCAATTTTTGACTTTTATATATATAGAAGAGAAGAAGAAGATAGAAGATAGGTAAATCTGAATTTTGCGACCCCCACTGCCACTTGTGTAGCATATTATTACGTGCCAGGGACTCTATGAGATGATAGCACAATAGTCTGAGTCCATAATTGGTAATAAGTAACGCAAAAGCAGTTACAAGTGACTTAGAATTGTGCGCAGTTGCGTACACAGTACAAGACGTCCCTGAAGGCATCAACACCTTCAGCGAGCGCGATGTCGATCGCACACGGTTCGAATTCGACCCTCGATCGATGGCTGCGCCATCGCCGCACACGTGTCGAATAAAAAGCAAGGGACAAGTCCTTACTTACTAACAACTCCTAGAATTTTTAGTTGCTGGAGGGGTTGCCCCCCCTACCTGAAAATCCTGGCTCCGCCATTGATTGTCCACGTGATAAACTTTACAAATTGGCTGTCGGGTGGAGGTGGTTGTATGACACACATCCAACCCAAAATATGTTTTCTTATGAACAGCATTGGTCTGCGAGAGCATACGCGACTGTTTACAATTCAAAAGAATGTGTGACCTTCAGGCTACTGGAACAAGACATGCCGAGATATGATGTGAAAACGAGGGGAACCAAATGAGCCAAAAAATAAGAATAATGACCTGAATCGTGACGATTCGTCGAGTCACTCGGAGGGTGAAACATTAAATGCCTAACGGATACACCGTGTATATAGTGAACACGGCAATGCCAGTTGTAATGTGCACACTGATGTCAAATGAGAGTTCGTTAGCAAATGCATACTCCACAAAATCACAAAACTGGTACATTCAGAGATGTGTTTTAACTTCTAATGAGATATTAATGATGCTAACATGTTATTGAACATGATTATTGCAATATAAACTTTACTGATTATTAAAAGAGATAATAAAGTATTGAAAACGGTGATGGTGTAAATATGACAATCATAATACTGTATTGACGATTATAGTAATCATGACGATAATGTGCAAATGATGACAATATTTTGAAGGCAATGATCACAAAAAAGATGATGATAATAATTATACCAGTGATGTCGACGGTCGTGATGGTGACAACAGCAAAAAACAATACAACAACGACCCATCGGACATCCCTGACGCAGCCTGCCCGAGACCTCATGGGAACTTATCCCCGCAGAGTGATGGGGATTGAAGTTCGCGTGCTGGCCCCGGTCCGGGCGGGGTGAATTCCGGCATCTCGCCCGCGCCACGCGGCCGCCGCTCCCGGGGGGCCTCAGCCCGCCCGCCGCTGCTCCCGGGGCTGTCTTCGAGCGCGACGGCGGCCGAGGCCGAGGCCAGTCGCGCCGCCGCGCATGACGAGCCTGCCGACAGGCTGTAGACGACGCCGTGGCTCGGCTGCGGCGTGTGGAAGCGCGACGACTTACTGGACAGCGAGCTCATCCCCATGGGGCTGCGTGACATCGAGCGGCCGCCGCCGCCGTGGCAGGATGCGGCCGCCCGCGCCAGCGCGGCCCTCTGCGGACGCGCCAGGCAGAGACCGCCCCAGCAGCGGTGGCGGACGGCGCGCGCGAACTTGTGGTGCAGCGACGCGTAGATGAACGGGTTCCAGCACGTGGAGCTCATGGCGACCCAGTGGCAGCACAGCTGGATGACGTTGAAGTAGCGCTTGCTGACGAGAGTCACCTCCGGGTCGAGGTCCCGAATGAGGTTGAACACCTGCGCAGCGCCCACGGGGCGAGAGTTGTCCTTTTGTCATGTCGCGTTTTTTATTTTTAGGGGGGGGGAGGGTTCAGTGTTGCAACTGGCGAGGCGTTAACTCGGCGGCAAAGCGAACTCAAAGCGAGCACTTGATGAGTGTTGCACTTTATCGGCCACAGCGAGGTACAAGAGCTGCGTCTGCTAGAGATGCCACCGTTAAGACTGACCGAGCCCAGACGTATTCGTCAGTCGAGCACTCGGCCTATCGAAACTGCCACACACTGTCATAAAGTTGAACACAGCTATGCACTGTTGAATCATCTAAATCGAAAACTATTTTCTTGAGAACTGCTTTTTGTGCTTAGTTTGTTGTCCTTCCCCCGCACCTCTGATTAGCACGGTTGGCTATGCATGGTGCGAAAGAAGTTTAATATACACGAGTGAGCGACTTCCAACACACGTCTAGTTGAAGGCTTCTTATTTATTAGGAGCACACGGGGCGATACACTTGGTAACGCGGCTACACCCAGGCTGTCCAAACACGCAGCCCATCTCCATCCTGCGCCACGCTGGCTGGTTGACGAGCGTAGCGGCGGCAATGGGGATGGTCTTGCAGAAGCACAGCCACGTGGTCGAAGATGAAGAGGTGACTGCAGTGACGCAACCAGGACCCAGACCCCACGCTAACAGCCCCGAACCAGAGCTTCGGTGCTGTTTATATCTGCCTGGTGCGGCCGAGCGCCACCTCTGACCACGCCCCCTTTCCAGAACTTTTGGGTTGGTTCCAGGACGTTCTCGACTGACTCCGCCATTGACTTTTACCCCAGATACACCCCTTCATAATAAGGCATTATGTAATGCAGCTATAACCGCAATGACCCTTACAGGCCGGCAGGTGTCACCCTGTCATTACACTTGCATGCAGCACAACACCAGTACCAGATCTCTGTAGATTCCCCACTTGCACACGTGCCAATTCCCAGACTGTGGGTCAAACCTAGACAGGTCGCAACCATTGTGCATACCAGCCTCAGAAACATCAACCATGTAATTTCTCTATGATCTCCCCTCTAGTTGAGGCACCTTCCACCAGCAGTGGTGAATATACATATGTTAAACTTCTTTTTTACCGTACGTAGCCAATTGTCCTTTTCGGAGGTGCAGGGCTGCGCCTTTACTTCTACCAATGCAGTTCCTACATGTTTATTTTAAATGAAGCAAAGACAAATATCCCCCGTGTAGCCTTAACAGACTGTAGGGGCAAGTGCTGTTAGCGAGCACCTATAAAGGCCGGCACGGATACACGAGGGGGTGGGTGGCCAACACCGCGAGGCTGAGTCGACCTAGAGGAAGCCCAGGACCGGTTCAAATAATCGTCACTTTTTGGCCGTGAGCGTTAATCGAGTCACCGGGTTCATAGCACAGTGCGCTAACCGTTCACATGCACGCACGCAACACACTTTGCGCATACACAGCCTTCACCCCAACTGTGCAATTCGATCAAAGGAATATGTAGTTGTGTGGACGCAAAGATTGATAATTACGGAACCGTAATTACAACAAAAACATCTGGCTTGCCCGCCGTGCATTTAAAAGCTTTCATTATTCGTTTTATTAAATCACTTAAGCCGCACGGGCATGCGCTGTCAGGTGGACTATAATTGGCATCTGCTGGGGCACAAGCAAAGCTTGGGTGCTTGGATCAAAGCGTGAGGATACTACTGCTTTCTCCTATTATATTGACTATAGCGAGTGTGTTGTTTTTCTTCATCCAGAAAATATTACCAAGGGATTGAGTCACTCTACATAATCTTGATGTGCAATTAAATGGGATGTAGCGTAAGTCTCATTGTAATAGAACCTTTATCCTCGGAGGGCCCCAACCTGAACATTGCGATTCATTTGCGTGGCAGTCTCGCTTGGGATGTGTAACCAAATCTAGATTGATGTGTAACCAATTTGCCGAGTAATTTGAGCGCGAAGGGAAAACCAAGGCTAGCTGTAGGAAACCCACACATATACATAAATGACGCTTACAAATCTCGTACAGATACGTTAGCAACCCACTGATCTCTCCTGCTGTGTAGCATGCTCCTTCGCCTTACAGCTGGATTTGTTATTTTGGGAGCTTTTCGTGACTGCAGAACCAAAGAATGGATTTGTTATGTACACGATGAACCACCGACCCAACCTCCAAAACACGAGATAATTGGCTTGTGAGCAAAACTACCGAATTCATCATCAGCTCAACTTTTGTGCTTTAATATATATTGAGAAAGAATGGAATACTTAAACCCAGACAGATGCGCCCGTACATGTTCTAAGATAATTATATACTATTGAATATGTATAAGGCGCTTGCTTAAATGCCTCGGCAACTCGAAGTGCCTTTCATCACCTCTTATCTCAAACATCTGATTGGGCACCCTGAGTGGCAGCTGTTATTGTGCTGCACAGGGTGACGCATCAGCGGCCTACAAGTGCGCATTCGTCTGCCAGTCGGGGAAGATAATTGCTTCATTGTCATGCCAATTAATTAATGAGTCGAGTTTTTAAAAAAATCTTGACATTTCTACCATGACACCGGCAAAATGATGGACTATGCGTTTCGAATCGTCTTCTCTCGTATGGCTGGTGTAGATGCAGAGAAAAAAACTACAATTTCACATTCAGGTGGTAAAGCCAGATAACTGCATCAAAAGCAGCAGAGTGGTATCGCTGTGATGTCTCCTTCGCATCTGCGGATCGTGCATCGCGTCATTATACGTCGTACCGTCTGTTCTGGATGACCGCAGTCGCACACTACCGCTGGAGAGTTCTTGATTTTTAATTCGTGCGTCAGGTAGCCACATCTACTTCCATGGTTTGTGCGGTGGATGCGGTTTAGGGTGGACCATGAGCTTCGTGGGAGATCAAACCCAGGGGTCTTCTGCGTTGGGTCTTTAACTCGTTTCAAATGACATGAGGGGATCTTTAATGTCCACTGTGAAGCAGACGGTGTGTTCCGCATGCATGGTTTAATAATAATAATAATGCAGATTATAACGTGTGCAAATTTGCGGACGTCACGGCCGCAACTCAGAGGCGCGGAGCCAAGCTCAGAGTCACTCGAAAGCGTGGTTGTAGAGGTGAGTTTTTAAGTGTCTCTTGAAGGAGACGATTGAGGTGATGCTGCGAATGTGCAGAGGGGATGGCATTCCAGACTGTTGGGGCAGCCACCGAGAAGCGGCGCATAGACGTGACCATCCTGGATCTTGGCATCAAGAGGAGGTCGTGAGTCGCACTGCGAAGGCATCTGCCACGTGCTGTGCTGCAAGTCGTCAATAATGAAGAGAGGTACGGGGGGCAGACAGATGTGAAGGCATGGTGGCAGAGGCAGGCGATCTTGTATGTGACCCTGCTGGTAGCCAGTGGAGGGCATGGAGACAGGCAAGTGAGTCGAGACGGGGATGAGTGCGGCCAATGACGACGCGTGCCAGGTTGTTTTGTAGTCTTTGAAGTGTTTTTAGGTTGCCAGAGGAGGTCCGGAATAAGACGGAGTTGCAATAGTCGAGGCGAGACCCAACGATGCAACCTGCCAATGTGTTGGCAGTTTCAGTGGAAATGAGAAGACGTAGGTGTTTGAGAGCCTTCAGGTGAAAGTTGCATGAACTGATGATATGATTGGTTTGACGGTCGAAGGATAAAGTTGAATCTAGGATGGCACTGAGGTAGCTGAAGTGATTGGTGAACCTTATGCTGTGACCAAAGATGTGTCTGTGTGTTGGGAGCACGGATGAGTTGAGACGTTGCCTGGTACCTAACATGATGGCCACGGACCTTGACGGATTATGGGCAAGGTTGTGTGCGGAGAACCACTGCTGCAGGGCAGTGGTGCATTCCGAGAGCCTCTCAAATCCAGACGCATTGGGAGAATTGATGGCGGTGAACATAATAGTGTCGTCCGCATATGAGTGGTGCTTAACACCAAAGCTTGCGATGAGGCGGCCGATCGGGGAAGTGTAGGCTGTGAACAGCAGGGGACTGGGGACGGAGCACTGGAGGATGTCACATTATGCTTTTGTTTCAGGAGATGTGGACGAGCCCAACCTGACTGAGGATTTCCAATCAGAAAGGTACGACAGTATCCACTTGAGTGCTGAGCCACATATACCGAAGTCGGATATCAGGAGGGAAGTAAGGAATGAGTGATTGACGATGTCAATGGCTGATTAAATGTCCAGACTTTCAAGTGCAACGATGGAACCGGAGTCAATAATCATTAAAATGTCATCAAGCACTCTGGTGAGTGATGTTTCTGTGGAGTAGTTGACGGTAAGCTGACTGGAAGGAGCAGTAGTTTGGGGAGGAGGTGATGTGGGGTTTTAGCTGGGCGAGGGCGAGTCTTTCGAGGAGTTTAGAGAGGTTCGAGAGATTTGTGATGGGACAATAACTAGACGGATCATCCGGGTCGAGACTTGGTTTCCAGGCCAGATTTCAGGTTGGACGGAAAACACCCCGTAGAGAATAAGGCATTTGCGATGTTCCTGATCATGATGGCGAGTTCCAGAGCACATTGCTTGAACAAGGAACCTGGGAGGACGTCGAGTAGAGATTACTTCATGTGAAGTGATTGAATCAAAGAGAAAATGTTTTTTGAAAACACCGGCTTGAACGTGGTTAGAAAGGTGTCTGGGTTAGTGCTTACAATTTCAGAAAACGGGAGCGGGGTACGATGGTGCGATGTGAGGGAAGACGTGCAGGAGCTTGCGATGGTGATCAGCTTGTTGGTGAAGTCAGTTTTGAAAGAGGTGGCAAGTTTCAGTGAGGCCAGGGGATCGCTAAGGTGAGGGACCATGGTGCTACCAGGATGTAGAAGATCCTTGAGGGTTTTCCAAAGGACGCGTGGTTTTCTGGTAGCTGTTTTTATGCGTTCTTCAATGTAGGAGGAACGAGAGGCAAGGATACGTTCATTAGTTTTCTTGCAGGCAGCTCTGTAGGCAACTCGATCAGCAGGGAAGACCACTGTGGGACGCGATCCTTTCAAGGCGCCTCCTGATTCATTTAGCAAGGATGGCGTCTCTTGAGAGCCAGCGAGTGTTGTGGGAAGGTTGCCTCGTGGTTCGTTGTTTGAATCGAGCCAGCTTGTCCAGCGCCGCTCTCAGGTCAGGTTCTAGTTGAAGAGCACAGACAGTTGGATCTGATGATGGAGATAACATTGAAGGAAAATTTGCGAGGAGGTGCTGTAGAGTGGAAAACCTGATCCCTTGAAATTACGGGAGTGTCGGGTGATTTTGATGGTGATTGGCTTTGGAGGTTGAAGGGAAAATTGTATGAGGTGGTGGTCGGAGTAACCAGTTTGGAAAATTCCCAGTCCAGTGATGCGTCGATTGTGGTCAGGTTCCAAAACCAGGTCGAGCACGCTCTCAACATTTGTTGAGGAAGCTCTGGTGGGGCCTGAGTTGGTGATGACCAGGTTATGGCAGGCCAATGTTGACTCGAGGTGGTTATTAATGGAGGCTGGGGTATTGCCAGGGCAATTAAAGTCTCCAGGAAGCACGAGCCTCTGAGATGGGTTAGGAATGAGGTAAAGAAATTCGGAAAGCTCATTTAAGAAGGTAGTGATGCTGCCATCTGGAAGGCGATGGATGGAAATTATGGAAAAGCACTCGGGTGTTAGTAGTGAGGGTCACGGACTGGACCTCAAAGGTGGCGTGAGCCATCGGTAGATCGAGCTCTTTAATTTTCAAGTGTGCATTGTAGATGACCGCTAAGCCACCACCCCGCTGGTTAGTTGCGCGAGGTTTCTAAAGAACCTTGTATCCCGGGGGCGCGACTTCCAAAGAGATGGCTGGCTGGGAGTCTGGCCTGCACTAGGTCTCGGTATTAAGCAAAAGGTCGATGTGGTGGTCCGAGATGGTATTGTGAATCAGGGCTGATTTGTTTGTAATGGAGCGTGAGTTAAGTAGGCCAAGGCGGATGGGTAAAGGTGGATGTGAAGATCCGAAGAGGTGCGGCATCGAGAGATCAGAGGAAATAGCTGGTTGAAGGTTGACCTGTGAACAGCAGCCCCTACCGCCTCTGCAACCACGGTGTCTCTGACGTTGACCTCGAAGAAGCCCGAGGCCAGAGAGCGTCCTCAGGAGCGCGGGTTCCAGGTGCAGATAATGAAGGGATGGTGCATGTCGAAGCCCTATTATATCAGCCCGTGCTGTACCGGTGGTGGTGATGGGGGGGCCAGGATTCGGGTGGACTCCAATCAGCGGCTGTGCTACTCGGAGCAGCAAGTCCAGGTAGTGGTGTCCAAGATCCACTCCGTCAGCATGCACTTCCTCGCATGTGGCGGGTGCGTACACGCCTACGTGAACACTCGTTGAGCACGTACGCGGGCGGACACGACCACGCACGCGGCCAGAAGAACACGAGGTCCAGTGGAGTAGCTGACCACGCGCTCTGCTCCGGCTCGCAGGTGATGCAGCAGGGTGGACGAACCTCGCCGAGCTCCCATTCGCTGGTGGTGCTGGGCAGCAGGCAAACCCACTCCTTCGTGTTGAGCAGTGGACAGTCTGCGTCACATTCCCACTCGCTGGTGGTGTTGAACAGTGGATGGAACACGTCGAGCTCCCACTTGCTGGCATTGCTGGGGCACGCCAAGCTCACACTCATTGATAGTGGCAGAAGAGGTGCCTTGTGAGGACGTCGCTGGCAGGAAACGGACCCAGGGCGGCTGTTAAGCCGCACGACATGAACAGCGCAGCCAGCGTCCTCCAGCCTCGTGCGTGGGAGCAGCAGGCCTCGTTCACTCGCACAGCCCTTCAGCTGTGCGAGGCGGCAGGTAAGGCGGGCTGTGTGACACCGAGGCGGCAGGTAAGCCGGGCTCTGTGTGACACTGCAGCAGCCGGCATTTGTCAGCTGTTGCAGCGCCACGGGGCGTGTGCAGTGCGCGCAGAGGCAGGCGGGGTTGGAGGCAGGGTTCTGCCACCGCCTCGGGCGCCGCCAAAGTAATACTGAGGAAAATAATAAAACAACATAAATAATATAAAAGATGGAGTGAAAGATGAAAGTAAGAAGAGCAGGGGATAGTGAAGAATGACGTGGATAAGGCACGAGGTGTGGTAACAGGAGATGACCAGTGGGAACGACACGGGACTGCAGACAGCTGCTGCGGCACTGTCGCCATCTTCAGTTTAAACAGCCGCGGGTAATAACCGCTGGGCCCAAAGCAGAGGTCACAAACGGGTTTTGATTCCTTACCCGTACCCGGCCGCACCAGGGTCGCAAATGGGTACCCGTACTCGTACCCGGCCGGGTACGGGTACCCGTTCCCTACCCCGTACCCGTACCCTAAACGAAATGAGTGACAAACGGTGACTCACCAGTGACTCACGGCCTACCCGTACCCGGCCACACCAGGGTCGCAAACGGGTACCCGTACCCGGCCGGGTACGGGTAGCCGGGTATCGGGTGGTAGGGTATCGGGTACCCGGTTGCGACCTCTGGCCCAAAGGTCCCCCACATCCCGCACCCCGACGAGAAACAGAAAGAGAGACGAAGTCACAAATGATAGAGTAATACTCTTTAGGTAAAGTCACGTAGATAGAAAAATAATAAAAAAATCACGACGTTTCGATCGCAACAGAAGCAATCGTCTTGAGTTGAAAAGAAATTACAGCAGGCGAACTGCTGAGGCAGGAGAATTATAGCGAGAGAACTACTGCAGCAAGAGGTTATATAGGTTTGAGATGGGTACAACCCAAGGGGGTAAGTGGGCGGGGCTAGAGATGGAATTTACAAGTTATAAACCTTGGCCATTGTATTGCTCGAGATTAGCATGTCAATATGTTAATTGAACCCCACCACTACGGAGAGATTAGAGATTAGCATGTCAGTCTGTTAATGTAACCCCACGACTACGGTGCTGAAGAAGCCATTGTATTGTTAGAGATTAGAGATTAGCATGTCAATGTGAGACGGCTCCCACAACACGGGCTGTGTTATTGAGAGATATTCAGCCTATTTAACAACGAACGCCACCGCCGCATCGAGGAAAAGGGAGCAGCAGCTATGTTAGTGAGACATTTAGCCTGTTAATGTAAAGACATTTAACAAGGTGTTGTAACTCAGAGAGTCGGAAATAACTGTTAACATCGGCAGGTAGGATGGAAGCATCACAGCCAGTTATGACTTTATCTGGTTAATACCATCCTTCTAATGATTGCTTAGTTTGTACCCATCTTCTCGGTTGAAATTGTGTTTGTGTTTATATATCTGGATGGCTTCATGAACAAATCTTATTGATAACCAGTGGGTTTGCATAGTACCTTCGTCTTGGAGAAATCAATATCATGTGTGCCCACAGTGTTAAAACAATGATCAGCCACGGCAGAGGTATTAGTCCTACCGTATTTCAGATCCGCCTTGTGTTCACGAATATGGTCTGAGACATATCGCTTGGATTCCCTCGCGAATCATATATACCATAAACCCGCATGTCCTTCGGACATGATGGTTTTATGGTATACACGATTCCCTCGTTACTCGCGAGGGATACGTTTCTGGAGATGCTCATGAATAGCAAATTAATTAGCTTAAATAAATACACCAGCTTTTAAATCATGAAATTATCATAACACCCAAAAACATCTTGTTAGTTATAATAAACATAAAATAAATATAAAAGTATCATATCATAGTTTATACGTGAACTTACCTTTATCTCATCACTTTCTCTCTCATCGCTTCACCTCATCACTTTCTCCCATCACATTCTCTCGCATCACATTATCCCTCATCACTCTATCTCATCACTTGATCTCTCTCTCTCGACGCACTCGTGAGTTCCAGATGCGATTCGCGGATAGCCAAAATCGCGGAAAGCAAGTTGTTGAATAACAAGGGAAGACTATAATGCCTCCTACACTCCATCAGTCCATCTTTTTGTTGGTCATCCTCTGCCTGCATATGTTTCCTTCCACCAAAGCATTGCCATTGTTTTTAAATCCTTTATATTAAGTTCGCGTGCTTGCTTGCTTGCGTGCTTGCTTGCTTGCGTGCTTGCTTGCTTGCGTGCTTGCTTGCTTGCTTACGACCGTGCAAATCTTTCGGTCGTTTTTTAACCCACTTCCCGTGATCCAATCGAGCTGACATTTTCCACACAGACTCGTTGTGCCAGACAATTAATGTTCGTGAAAAAAAATTCCCAAAATTTTGCACTTTTTAGGCAAAAAAAAATATTTTACATATATTCAAATAGAACTCATTCATGGCTTTGGCTGAACGTCACAGTGTAAGAGCCCAGAGCGTAACCCCTCCACAGGCCGTGGCGGAGTAGCGCAGTTGGTAGCGCCCTCGCTTCCCATGCCAAAGGTCGCGGGATCGATCCCCGAGTCCTCCACAGGCGAATATATTTTTAAATCCTTTATATTAAGTTCGCTGCCACGCATATAAAGTATTTATAGTGAAAAACTTTGTTTTTACGGGTTATACTTATTACAGAATCCTGTTTGGTAGAAAGAGACCAAAAAAAATGTTATCATAAAAAATGGCAAAAGTCGTGTAAAGTTCCAGATGCAATTCAGTTCAGAGAGCCAAATTCGCGTTCATCAAGTTCGTGAATAACCAGGGAATACTGTACACGCGTGTTTAAAACAAATATCGTACCTGCAAAGGTAGCCAGCAGAGTGCAAATGTGCCCACGGACATGACGAGCAAGCGGAACGTCTTCCGACGCTTCTGGTGCCAGGTGCGGCGCGCGTTGACGGTGCAGTGCGCGCCGCCGGGAGGCACCCGGCCTCGCAGGGTGAGCGAGATGGCGCAGTAGGAGGCCGACACGGCCAGCAAGGGCAGCAAGTAGGACACGATCACCATCGCGCACGAGTAGGCGAGACGCTGGTCCTCCAGGCCGGTCCACAGCTCCTCGCACACCACAATCGCCAGCTCCGACTCGTTGGTGTTCTGAAAAGAACAATGATGCTAACAATGATGATGATGATGATTTCCACTTGTGAATCGCTGCCGCCGCGGTGTTCGCTCGCTCTCGTAGACAGAGGAGTAATCGGAGGAGCGCGGAGAAACCACGGACAGATGAGAAGGAGACCACGCGATGAGGCGACGCTATCCACAATTGCCCACGTTCTGCGGTCCTCAATATGTGTAGGTGTTATCGGCCAATTGATGAGTGTGCACACGTGGCGGTAAACCGGAGAAACCCGTCGCGTGCGAGGAGGAAAAACTCTGTCCCATGCAGACGGAACAGGTGGAGTCCACGTTGCTTGCGGTACCGCCATCTCCTGGCGAGCCAGGGTTATGACACCTGATCGACGCCCCACGGGACGGGAGAGTTTCATGACATTTGTGCGGTGATCCACCAACTCTCGCTGCTGCCTCCACAGTGCGGGATTGCATGCAGCCGCGTGCACAGCCGCCAGCGGTGAGATCCGACCCAGTCAATGAGCTTCATCCCAGCAGCTATATCTCTAAGCGCCGTTACTCGAATATTGCGACAAACAACAACTGATACAATTACACTAAATTATATCTTATGCCATACCCCCTTAGGTGAATGTTTTATGCACAACTAAACTTTTCGGCAACTGATATTAATTACTCTTTGGTTCTTTCCTTAGAGTCACGTAGTTGAAAATAAAAATAACTTATTTTCACCTACGTGACTTTACCGAAAGAACCAAAGATTATGAATCGTTGCAGTCACGAAAACTTCAAATCTAGAATGATATTAATTACTCTGTAACACAATACACCTGAATATAATGAAGGATAGCATATTTTCACCCAATCAAACTTTCTTTCAATAGCACTATTCGTGCAAAAAATGCAATACATAGTGCTTTACAGGCATAAACAGTAAAAGTGAAATTGTAGGCGAAGTAAAATTACTCAACAATTGTTTTGCAAAGACATAATAAAAAAAGAACACATTAAGAAAATACGAATTAAAAGCAAGTTTAAAAAAATAAGTTATTAGATGTATTTTAATAGTGCTGAATGATTCTGAAGCCCTCAGTTCCCCTGGCGTGCTGTGCCACAAGTGCGGACTGTACACACTAAAAACTGCTCCTCCCACGGTTTTGGTCCTGGCCTTTGGGACGACTAAAATACCAGTACCAGACGATCTGATGGATCTTGTTGGTTTCACCACTTTTTTAACCCGGTAAATTACAAGAAAGCAACCATTGGTCAACTCCTAATTGTTAACTCGCTCCGCCTACGTGGCTGTCCTGATAATGTCATCGAGCCGACTCGCGGGCGGCCCCAGATCAGGCAGCGCGTCCACGCGATGCCTAGAGGCTCTTTGCTGAACACCTGATGGATGATCTCAACCTCGACAAGAAACCGATCGTGCATTGACTCAATAACCACGCAAGTGTTTAGTTCAGGACTCACGTGTTGCCGTGTTGCCATCTGTTGGTCACCGCACAGCCACTGATGACGTTGACTGACGACGACGAACGACAGTTTTACAAATCTCCGCGTCATCCGCCAATGCTCACGTCCAGCGTGAGATGTTCATTCTGTGCATGAACGCGCGCGCATCCTGACCGCGGGAACGCGTCCTGACCGCGGGAACGCGTCCTGAACGCGCGCACATCCTGAACGCGAGAACGCGTCCTGACCGCGGGAACGCGTCCTGAACGCGAGAACGCGTCCTGAACGCGGGAACGCGTCCTGAACGCGAGAACGCGTCCTGAACGCGGGAACGCGTCCTGAACGCGAGAACGAGTCCTGAACGCGCACGCGTGCTGTCCGCGCACGGCAGCGTGCCGCGGTCCGCGCGCTGGGTCACGAACCAAGCGACGCGAGTTCGATTCCCGCTCACGGCCACCAACACCAGGGACGATTATCTGAGCCGGTCCTGGGCCTCCTTTAGGTCGATTAAGCCTCAAATGAGTACTGTCCTTGGCGGCCGGGCGTGGTGCTGGCCGCCCACCCCTTCGTGTGCCGTGCCGGCCTTCATCGGCGCTTTTCGATAGCACTTGCCCCAAAAGTAGGCTCAGGCTATACGGTGAATCTTTGTCTTTGTGTACTCGACTGGGCACTTTAAAGAGGGAGGAGAGACGCTCACAGCAATAAGCAAAACGCAGGGCGCATAAACAACAAACAAACAGCATGTTGTTGCTGTGCACCTGCCAGTGGTGTCAGTCAACACATAACCTCCTGCCAGCGAGCCTTCCACAATTTTACGGGGCTTCGAAGTGCACCTAGCCTGGCACAAACGCTGTGACGACGTGAACATCGCTTAGTGGCGAATATACATAATCATTATTAAATAACAATGGAAGACGACAATCGTAATTACGGTCATTAACACAAGTTCTGCCCCATTACATTGGCGGTGCGTAAAACGTTCTCCGGAGTAAATGACCGCAGTGCACTGAAAACGCGCGCCGTACGCATTGTCGAGGCCCACACAGCACATTGATTGCACAAACTTGTGGCAGGCTTCGGTTGTGAGTGTGCAGTGCGGCTGAATGCTCTTCCAAGCTCTAATAGATCCGTACATGAAGCGCGTGACGGCACAGTGCGTCAAAGGGCCAAACAAGACCACGACATAAATAAACAAATACTATTCTATAGTGTCAAGTGATTCCGCTTCTCGAATTTGCATTGCGGCATTGTTCCTCATCTCCTGCTCACTGCCATGCAGAGCCACGCTGGTGGCTTTGCTGCACGTGGCAAACCTGCGGTAACCCAGCGGTGTGCAGGCGGCAGCGAGGGTTGGTGGGTTGTACCCGTGTTGTGAAACTCTCTTCGCGTGGGCGTCGAGATCCCATCCCCTCGCTCGAGAAGGCAGTAGAGCAAGTGAACTAATTACCATCTGCTATCCATCTGTACGGGGATAGAGGGCAGCCCAGAGTGCAGCCCGCTAGCGCAAGGCGAAGGTTTCCTCCGGGTTTGCTCCCACTTGTATAGTAAGCAACTCAGCTTTAATTGGCTGCACACATCTGAAAAATAAAAAACCAATGCAGGACCTTACCTGAAAAAATATGTCTACGACCGAATGCGACTTTCTCGGATACATCGTCACCATCAAATTGTAACTATCATGAACACAGCGAACGGAAACCGATATCGCGATAATCGCCATGTCGTCACAATTGACATCGTGTCGTGAAGGTGACAGATGACAAAGGCGTCTGAGCCCGGGATTTGCCCACCTGCGGTTCTTCGGTGCGGAAGTCGATGTAGACCGTGTTGACGGCCGCGGGGCAGGCAAGCGCGGCCGAAGCGATCCAGATGAAGCCCGCGGTGAGCGCGCACGACCGCACGGCCACGCGCCTCCGGATGGGGTAGGCCACCACCACGTAGCGGTCCAACGCGATGGCCGTGAGCGACAGCACGGACACGTGGACCGTGGCCGGCTGCAGCAGGGCCACCAGGTAGCACAGCAGGGCCCCGTAGACCCAGCCCCGGGGCTCGAAGGCGAAGGCGGCGGAAATGGGCACGCAGGTGAGGCACACCAGCAGGTCCGAGAGCGCGAGGTTGCCCAGCAAGAAGTTGGTGGCGTTGTGAAGCCGCTTGGTTCTGGCGATGACCAAGATGAGGAGGAGGTTGCCCGACACGCCGACCAGCGTGAGCAGGGCGTAGAGCGGGATGAAGATCGGCTTGAGGGACAGGAGCACGAGGAATCCCTCGAAGTGCTCCTGCTCCTGGGAGAGGTGTTGAGGAGGCGTCATGCTCTGATCTCGCGGAGTCCCAACTTGGCTGACGTTCATCGTTGATTGATGCCGCCTCGCTGCCAGACAAACGGACTGCCGCTCGCTTCCGTGGTGAATAAATTGATTTGCTGCCGAGAGCGATTGATGTGTTTTCGTCTGTGTTTTATTCTGAGATGATTGTTGCATTAGATTGTCGTCGTGTTACTTAATGAGCTGGCTATTTGTAACACGCGTGCTTTTCATCATATATCCAATGCTATTGTCGCCTTTTGTTAAAATATCTGTATATCCGATAGTTTACATTGTACATGTATATTAAGATGATGAAACCCGTGCTAGCTGAGATTCACACACAATGTGTGTTGTAGCTGGAATTCAGTCTGCGAAGACGACTCCGACCTATTTTATCGAGTACACAATTAGGCGAAACACCTCTACCCTCGTCCCACACACGCAATTGCTAAGCCAAAGACTCACGAAACAGACGGCGAATTATTCCAAACACCAACATTATTATTTGCCGAAGCATCCCTTGCAAAGTGGTGATTTGTTTTTTTGTCTCACGTCTCATTAGGTTTTACGCAAAATACAAATTCAACCTTTAACATTACACTTACTTAATTTGCACATAAATATTGCACGCTTATATTATCTATGCAGATTTCACAATAATTATTATCATTATTCGGTGATTCATTCCACGTTCCGAAGATACTCTGGCTACAGCACGTGCGTGTTTTTTTTTTAAATTGGCAGTGAAACCGAAGGGGACGGTTGGGTGGATGGTGAATGATGAATGAAGCGTCGACGCGACACGCAGAGAGAGCGAGAGACGAAGCTGATCCGCTTCAGGGCGTAAGGATTTGGACTCCTTCCGCCGCCTTGTTCGCCTGCTGTACCTAACCTCGCCGTCCACGCTCTCCCTTTATATAGCAGCCACACACACGCACACCGAAGCACGCAGAGTGGATGCGTAGTTGGCGTGCCAGCGAGCTCCTAGAATACGCGCGCGTACGTCCACTTAACACGCACGCATGCACGCCGCAACAATGACCAGGGCTGGTACGGGACACATGCAAAGTCCCATCGAAGAGTCTCACGTCTGTTTGTTTTGCTTGGAGGGTCCCTGCCAGCCAAGTTGCGATGATTGGTGATGTATTTTCCAAAACAATTATTTTTCGGTTAAGTTATTTTTTTCTGAGAAGAGGTTTTCCCCTATTGTCTGGAAATAAAACAGGTGTTAAGATGTTAAAACACCAAACTGAAACTTTTGAAAGGAATCATGTCTGCATTAACCACAATACTTGTGGTCAGAATGCAAATAAAAAACATACTCTGATACATATGCATTGTCTTTGAAACTGATTGGTCCACACCAGAGACAGCTTTCTTTCGAGCAAAGTCTCATACGTTGTTAGACCAGAGGACGCCAAAGGTGGAATTAGGAAAATGTGGATCGTGACGCCGCCACGCAATGGCATACTCTTGCGAGTGACGTCACGGGATCTTAAACGCGCAGTTATAATAACCAGGGCGGCCGCTGGGATTCGAACCATGAAGCTCTTCAACAATCAGGCGAACGCGGCTCCCGCTCGGCGATGTCACCTGGGCCATGTCACAATCTAAAGAGTGCTGATTGGCGATGTGGTCTCTCTATCGTTTATTTAAAGTCCAGTAATGCGTGGGACGCATCTGTCACCCATACAAGCGGCACGCTGTTAATTGAGATTATAATTAGAAGCACGTGCGGCATTAATAATGAAATATGCAGGCAATTTAGGCGCGCTAATGAGCAAAATGTGTCAAATATCAAGGATTCATTATGGCGTCAAGTCTCCCTGTGAAATTGCAAATGTTTTTTTTGTTATACACACGCAAATAATGGACAATTTGGAGGCTAACCGAACAAAGCAAGAAATGTGTATTCCGAGCGGGATTGTTTTGTTGTAATACCATCCACCCCATTCATAATATCAAAAATGTTCCCGAAAATAAAAATATAACATAATGTGAAACACAATCATGTGCCTCTCTTGTAGACCACAAAATAGCATTTGACTCGGTGGAAATTATGCATTTAAGGCTGACATATACATGTGTGGAATAAGGGTTGTTTTAATAATTGTGTTGTTGCATTCCAGGTAACCGCACGAAGAACCCGGTTTGTCGTACGCAAACACACGCCTCGTAAACAAAATATAACATTCTAAAATGTTGAACGAGAACCAAAAGGATCTATCACAGTGGCCTAGTCATTGTTTAGCACATCGGACTTGAAATTCAGAGGTCGCCTTCTTGATTCGATCTCTCCGCACGGCAGTTCAAACCGGTTTTGTTATCCCCCCTCCCCTTCCGTCCACCCACAGTGAGTGGATGGTCGCGTGTCGTGGGGTAAAGGTGTGGATATGTTCAGCTCCAAGACGCCTGGTCAGCGTGGACATAGAAAACAAAGCCCCTTGAGAGCTCCCTCTCGTTGAGTCCCTTATGCCTGCAGGGGCGTGAGCGAGGGATTTCAGGGCTGCGCCTGAACCCTTTGCCTGAGAAACGAAGACCAATGTACCACGTGGTGACTTGTGTGTTCGCACGTGCTCACAAGCGCATTGTGAGCACGAGTTCAAAATAACTCACAAACACCTTGTTGTGAAAAACCCAGCGTAGAATGTCCCTGAGTTGTATCTTCCACGAAGCTCATGGTCCACCCTAAACCGCATCCGCACAAACCATGGCAGATGCGGATACCTGGTGCACGAATAGAAAATTAAAACTCTGCAGTGTGCGACTGTAGGCATCCAGAACAGACCGTACAAGATAGAACGACGCGATGTCCCGATCCACAAATACGAAAGAGACAGCACAGTGATGAGACTCCGCTGCTCCCGGACGCGGTGATCTGGCTTGACCACCGACATGTGAAATTGTAGTTGTCGCTCTGCATCGACATCATCAGCCATACGAAATAATAAGAAGCTTATTCATCTTCTTAGGTTTTTTTTTTCGGTAAAGTCACGTAGGTAAAACATCAAAATGAATGAAAATAAAATAAAATAAAATAAAAAATCACGACGTTTCGGAGGCAACACAAGTCTCCGTCATCAGGTGGGACCGTCACAGCCAGATTTTTATTTTCATTCATTTTGATGTTTTACCTACGTGACTTTACCGAAAAAAAAAAACCTAAGAAGATGATTCCTTGCAGTCACGAAAGCTTCAAATCTAGCTTATTCATCATTGGAAATGGTTATCGGTTTATTGTTTAGAAACACGAATATGGAAATGATTGAAACCATTTGTAGAGACGAAACCGCAAGGGTGAGATTTGTATTAAGAAATCAACAAGATTACCGTATGAAAAGATGAGTCAGGCAAGGAGATACGCTATCACCAAAGTTAATCAACGTGACATTTAGCCGGGCGGTCGTGAATAGCCACGTGGCCTGTGATCCAGCACTGTGGAGACAGCAGCGAGAGTTGGTGGATCACCGCACAAATGTCGTGAACTCTCCCGTCCCGTGGGGCGTCGATCAGGCGTCATAACCCTGGCTCGCCAGGAGATGGCGGTACCGCAAGCAACGTGGACTCCACCTGTTCCGTCTGCATGGGACAGAGTTTTTCCTCCTCGCACGCGACGGGTTTCTCCAGTTTACCGCCACGTGTGCACACTCATCAATGGGCCGATAACACCTACACACATTGAGGACCGCAGAGCTTGGGAAATTGTTGGCTCTGGCTCACCACCAGGCTGATGCCTTCCAGCTTCGCTGTGGTTGAAATTATTATACAGTACTATATTATTTTTTGTTAAGCCTGCCTGCCTGCCGCGAACGGACGCATGGATGGTCACATCCCCAAGACATGCAGGCTGCTACTTATTATTGTAGTATTTTCTGAAGATCGTATCGACGAAATAAATGCTGCACACATAAATGGAGAGCCCAATAACCATCTGCGCATGAATGCATCACGAGTTTATATACGGCAAGAGAATTGAGTGTTGCTCTGAGACGTAATGAAGTGTAGGCTCGTGCGTGGGAGTGCAGATAGCCAGCAACACGTTCAGGTGTGCAGTGGTTGGTTTGCGTGTACGAGTTTATGTATGTGTGTGTCTGTGTGTGTAATTGCGCTACGAACCCGGCGACCCTGGTGAATACACACCCTGCGAGTGTGTATTCGGTATGGAGGCCGAGATGTGGTTGGCAGTGGCGCTGAGATTCTCCTGACCTCATGCTCTTCTTGCTTAACATGCCACCCTCAGTCCCACCCGATGTCGTGAATAACTCATTGCGGCTGGCCCAGTGAACCTTTTTTTTTTGCGCCAATACAATTTTGAGCCAACTCAGGGGCACCGCAATGTGACCTGTCCTGCGGGGGTCGGCCAATCTCCTGGCACCGGGAAACTGTGCGACTTTCCTCCTAAGGACCGTTCAGATTAAAACCCCTTGTGCCAGGCGATCCCCCGCCAGGATACAACGTGTGTGCGATGCGTGTGTGTGCTCAGGGTGGGGGCCAAGGGGAAGTCACGGCGCTGGCAGAATTTCTCCACGGCCGTGGCACCACAAGAGACCTTATTTAACACGGTAGCTTATTCTCTTGTTGTATAGCTATTCAGTGCTAATGTAGGTGCCTGGTCCACCCAGGACCTATTGTTGAGATTCATGTTATCTAAGACAATGTTATGATGCTGCAGTGTTCATTCATTGTATCGATATTGCAAGTATTAACAGATGCTGTATTTTGTGCTGTGTTTTTCTCGTTTCATTCATTAAATACGTTGGAGTCGGTTGTTCACCGTTCAATACCCAGCCATGTCCCATTAGAATCAGCTAATGCCTCTCGCTTCTCTCATAGAGAAAGCCACGACCAGCCAACAGTAGTATACAACATCCTCTCTCAACCCATCATTCTCTTGCCACCATGGTCTATGTTTGCCAACATTTTCGTGCGTTCTTCACTTGGCTACCGGTGCAAAAAGGTAATTTTGCGGGTCTTGCTGTTACGTTAATGGAATGTTACTTTTTTCTTTTTTAAAAGACGCTGTGGTATAAATCGTTATCAAACTCGACTTGTAGTCCATTTCACAGCTTGGCGGCTGAAACCATGGGCAAAATGTTATAATCCCACGCCTCTGTCCACCCTGCTAAATGGGCGCAGGCGTGGGTGCAATTACTTATCTTCCAAAATGTCTGGCGCTGCATGGATGAGTAGACCAAAATATCCTCTACACAGGCTGTTTAGATCTTATTCTGGCGGAGACCCTTCCACCACGAGTACCGTCAGCAAGCCTGTACCTTTGTCGTTCATATAAAATATATTGTATATAAATATTATTGTATATTATTTGGCTTCACGTGAAGCCTGAGTTAATATCTGACTTTATTACTCAATGGTGTTGGTTAAGCACGTTCTCACGGATATGTTTTATTTTATTTACAAAAAAACTTCTACTCTTTTGAGTCTTGATTGATTTTTCTTCTGTGTGTGTCCTAAAGGTCAGCTCAGCTGAAGCCCCGAGTGCACTGTGAGCGAGGTTAGAATGTTAAGTGGCCGTCTTTACGTTGCCCTGCGTTCCGCGTATTCCAAATCTCTAAACACGCACAGCGCAATGCCAAACACGCGCGCTATTCACCAGCATGGACACCCCCATCACTCACGGCTGCCTCTCGATAGAACAATTGATACTCCGAGCACAATTTGTTTAAACACACCACTTTAGGATTGTCCATTGTACATACATTGTAATATTAACAATTTATGCACGCACCTATGCGATGATATACATTTAAGGACAAACATGATGAGGCTGGGTGGAAGGGTGGGGGTGGGTGGGTTTAGTAGAGAGCTGGCACGTAATTTTGTATTCATGAAATCCTAGGCTAGCCTCATGGTGGATATACTTTGGTATTTTCCAGACGCCACCTGCGTGCAAGTGGTCGTGCAGGGGTTTGCGCGCAGTCCCCGGTCAACCCGAGTTCGATTCCTAGCCACAGCTAACATCAGTGTTAAGTAGTAATTGAACCAGTCCTGCCCCCCCCCACTTCCTCCTCACCCTTTGACTAAACTCGAGCTGATCAGCGTGGTGAAGTATGGTGAAGACTATACCGAAATCAGGATTTCGTTTTCCATGAAAGTTCTTGGTTTGAAGGGAGAAGAGGCAGAAGCGGTGGCACAGCGGTTAGCGTACTCCGCTTGGAATCTCACGACCAGAAATTAGATATCCGGCCACGGCCAACATCAGTGAGTCACGAATTATATATGAACCAATCTGGGCACCTCCTCATTTACCCTCGCGCCCTGACCAACGTGATGTCATATGATCAAACAGCATCCATGACCGACGCCTTCATCCAGTAGTGGATTAACTAAGGTGCTTTATAACATTAATATATTCTGCTCAGTTGGATAAAATGGGCAGGCATAGCGACTCTGCAGCTACATCTTAACTTAGCATTCTACTCAGCAGAGGTATGGTAAATCATAAATATACATTAAAATGGGACCTTTTTGCCAGTATCAAAGTATGAAACAATAAGAATAGGTTTTACCCTTTCTGGCAATAAAACAGGTGTTAAGATGTTCAAACACCAAATGTAAACATTTTGCAAGGAATCAAGTCTGCACTAACCACACGTACTTGTGGTGAACTTGCAAACAAAACATGTTCTGATAATTATATGATGCATTGTTTTTTAAACTGATTGGCCTACACCAGAGACAGCAGCCTTCTTTTAGGGCCGAGTCTTATCAGTGTCAGACCAGAGAACGACATAAGGCAAACAGTACTAAGACAATGCACCATCAGATCATTTATGATCCATAATAGAGGGTTTTTTGGGTTCGATCGCGTAAATATATACATGTGTCGTTAAAACCTGCCACCACCCGACACAGCCAACTAGTAAGGGTTGTCTGCATTAACCACAATACAGTTCTTGTGGTCAGAATGCAAATATAAAACATACTCTGATAATATAGACATTCATTGTCTTTGAAACTGATTGGACCACACCAGAGACAGCTTTCTTTCGAGCCTAGTCTCAAACGGTGTTAGACCAGAGGACGCCAAAGGCCTCTTAACACCGTTTGAGATGAGGCTCGAAAGAAAGCTGTTTCTAGTGGACCAATCTGTTTCAAAGACAATGCATATATTACACTCTTTGGTTTTTTCGGTAAAGTCACGTAGGTAAAAAAATAAATAAAATAAATGAAAACAACTAAATTAAATCACGACGTTTCGGAGGCAACACAAGCTTCCGTCTTCAGGTGGAACCGTTACAGCCAAAATCACTGTATTAAGTGAAGAGAGTTAAGATATATAAGGTTGGAGTTCGACAGTCGTGAGTTGCTTTTGAATGTGACCGTCTGACATCCTGATGACGTGTCTGGCGCCATCGCAGCTGATGCTGCCACAGAAGTAGGGTGTTAACTCCCTCACCTGGTATACAGGAGGTCGTGGGTTGGATCCCGACCCTGATGCCTGTATATTTGGAGTTTGCGTGTTCTCCCCGTGGTCGTGTTGATTTTTCTCTGAGACCTCCAATTATTCCCTTCACATTAAGAAACGCGCGTTTCGAGTATTTTCCACGTGATAAGCCACTTCATTGGGCTATCTGTGGCCAGGTCACTAATAAATAAAAA
This sequence comes from Lampetra planeri, assembly GCF_965212315.1. Classification (NCBI taxonomy): domain Eukaryota; kingdom Metazoa; phylum Chordata; class Hyperoartia; order Petromyzontiformes; family Petromyzontidae; genus Lampetra; species Lampetra planeri. Next base: position 1,246,696 of record NC_136136.1, read on the forward strand.
TCTATATAGCTCAGTGGGCCTTACCTGGAAAAAAAATATATATATATCTATTTAGTTTTAGTATTCCAATGTCCCAGCATGCCCCCCCGCCCCCCTATACAGAGTTTATCGTTGGTCAATCTCTCAGTGGAGTGGATTTGCAGGACAGAACATAAGTTATGCTGTTGGAATCTGCATAGCTTTCTGATTTGGTGCCTATACTGTATAGGGCCCAGGTCTCAGACCCATTCAACAATACAGATATAACCACTGCATCAACTTTACCACTCTTGGGGAAAGTGCTGTTAGCGATCACCTATTAAAGCCGTCTGGAACAACACACGAGGGGGTGGTGTGGCTAGAACCCACCTGTCCGTCTTTGTCTCCCCAGCCCTGATGTGTACATTCTGTACCAGGTACTAATTTAAGGCTGGATATACCTAGGAGAGGTCCAGGACTCGTTCGGAAATTTGCAACTGATTTTGGCTATGGCTGGGAAGGAACGATATTGGTTGGGTTCGGAGTGCAGTACTCTAACCACTACCCCACCGCGCTCCGCTGTATATATGGATGACTTCATGAACGAATAATGATCAATATTTTAATGCGGATGGCTCACACGAAATTGATTTCTCGAAGACGATGGTACTTTGCAAACCTACTGGCTATCAACAAAGATTCGTTCATGAAGCCATCCATATATACAGACACAGACACAATTTCAACCAAGAGGAAGGTTATAGATTGAGCAATCATTGGAAAAATGTCATCAACCACTTTGGGTCATGACTTGATTTGTGTTTTCTTGTCAACCTCTACCGTCAGCAGTGTGGGTGTGTGGAGCGAGGTGCAATGCTTTGATTGGTGTAGACCAGGGGTCCTCAAACTTGTTAAACAGGGGGCCAGTTCACTGACCCTCAGACCGTTGGAGGGCCGGACTATAGTTAAAAAAATCTATGAACAAATTCCTATGCACACTGCATATATCTTATTTTGAAGTGAAGAAACAAAACGGGAACAAATACAATATTTAAAATGAAGAACAGTAAAGTTAAATCAACAAACTTGCCAGTATTTCAATGGGAACTATGGGCCTGCTTTTGGCTAATGCGATGGTCAATGTCCGGTTCCATATTTGTCACTGCTAGTCGTAACAAGTGATGCAAGTGTGCATCCGTTAGTCTAGATCTGGTTGGAGATTTTAAATGTTTCATTCTGGAAAAAGTTTGTTCACAGACATAAGCGCTGCCAAAGATGGTTGCCATTTTGAGTGCATGGTTCCTGAGATGAGGATATGTCTCAGAGGGGAGAAATGCATAGAAATTATGGAGGCTGCTTGACTTGAATGCGTCTTTCAGAGAGTCACAATTCTGCAGTTCAGCCAGTTCCATTTGGTAAATTGTATCCACATTTTCAATGTCAATAGAAAATGGGTTACGGAAAAGCTGTATGTCCTGTTCATGGAGATGAAGCTCTTTAAATCTAAATTGGAACTCCTTTTGCAATTTTTCCAGTGAATCCACACATGTTTTGTTTGGGAATGCAACCAATGGTTTTTCCGCTAACAGATTTTGAGTTGTGGGGAGATGGCAGAAGTTTTCCTCCTTCACTTGTTTGATGAGGAGGCCTAATTTTACTTCACATGCTTTGACATGTGATTGCATATCACAGATGAGCTTCCCCTTTCCTTGAAGTTGCACATTGAAACTGTTGAGTAGCTCTGTTACATCTGTCAGAAAGGCAAGGTGCCATTTCCATTCTGCATCATTGAGCTCTGGTACTTCTTTGTTTTTTGAAAACAGAAAAGCTGTAATCTGTGGAAGTAAGTCATAGAAACGTTTCAAAACTCTCCCTCGACTCAGCCAACGGACTTCTGTGTGGTACAGAACATCTTCATAGTCAACATCTAGCTCAGACAGAAATTCCTGAAATTGTCTGTGGTTTAGTGCATGAGCTCTAATGAAATTAACAGAGTCCCACTTCAGTGATTTACTACACAGCGCTTGTTGGTGGATGAGGCAGTGTATGGCTATTGGATGAGAATGGTTATGTTTGTCCATCTCTTGGTTAATGCGAGCAATTACTCCTTTCTTAGACCCCACCATGCTAGGAGCACCATCAGTTGTCACACTCGCTAGTTTAGCCCAGTTCAGCTCCAAACCATTCACAGTTTGGCAAACCCTTTCATAGATATCCTCTCCTGTAATTGTTCCTTTGATGCTTTGCAGTGCAGCAAGCTCTTCTGTGACTTCGAAATAGTAATTCGTCCCACGAATAAAAAAATAGAAGTTGTGCAGAATCACGAACATCATTGCTTTCGTCGAGTGCCAAGGAAAAATAGGAAAGTTTTTTTTGTGGAGTTTTGCAAATGCTGATGGAAATTGTCTCCCATTTCTTCAATCCTCCGTGTAATTGTAGGTCCTGAAAGACTCACTGTACTAAATAAATCGGCCTTCTCTGGACACATCTCTTTGGCAACCGAAAGAAGGCATTCTTTAACAAATTCTCCCTCCACGAATGGTCTGCCAGTGCACGCTATTAGCTTGGCAACTTGAAAACTTGCTCGCAGTGATGAAATATTTAGCTGCTTCTGCTTCACAAAAGTATTTTGCAGAGTTGTTAATGTATTTTTCAGTTTTAATATTTTATCTTTTCTCACTTCTCCGACCAAACAATCATATTTATCTTCATGTTGAGTTTGATAGTGTTGACGTACATTGTATTCTTTGAACACAGACACTATATTCTGGCATATCAGACACACAGCTCTTTCCTTGTACTGCATGAAAAAGTAATCATAAGTCCACTGTTTTTTTAATATCCTACACTCCGAGTTAATTTTTCTCTTTCTTGACATCATTGTTTCCTAGGGAGTCAAAATTGCTATTAGTAAAATACCAATATATATACAGCGCTACAAAAACAATATACCAGCAATAACTTTGCCCACACAGAGACATACAGACTGCACTGCCCATCAATGCAGTCTGATTGGGGGAACTCCGCTTTTACCCCAGGCTCAAACTGGTGCGGGTGCCATTAAAAAGTTAATTACACCTGCAGTTTTGTTCACAGATCGCAGTGCGATCTACGAACTCGCATATGAATCTGATCGCATGGGGGAGAAGACCCATGCGATCCGATTCCACTGCAGGAAAAAGAAGGCACATGTGCCTTTTTTCTTCCGAATCTAATGCAAGTTCAGCCATACAAGCACATGGCTGAACTCGCACTGCTCAGAGATCGCAACAGTATGAACCGGGGCTTACACAACATACAACATATAACCTCATATAATTGAATAGCAATCAGAATATAAATGCACTTACTGTCATTTAAATTGGGTTTCCTACTCCTCGGCTGTCTGTCACTGACCAGCACGGGAAAACAGCAGGCAGCCCCTCCAGAGATCAGAGATCACTCTGTTATTACCCCTCTATCATTTACTCAGCACACGGGAATATCACTGGGAGTGGAGCCGAGGGGCAAGTGAGGGAGCTGAGGGAGGGAGAGCCAGTCAAGCGCAGCCAGGGGAGGGCTGGCAGCCTTAAGCCTGGGGGGCAAGTCCAGTCAATTGGCCCATTGAACCATTCACCAGTGCAGCCCAATGAGTGCCCACCGCCGCAGCTCAATCATTGCCCACCGCCGCAGCTCAATCAGTGCTCACCAGCGCAGCCAAATCAGTGCTCGCCACCGCAGCCCAATCAGTGCTCACCAGCGCAGCCCAATCAGTGCTCACCAGCGCAGCCCAATTAGTGCTCACCAGCGCAGCCCAATTAGTGCTCACAAGCGCAGCCCAATTAGTGCTCACAAGCGCAGCCCAATTAGTGACCATGGGCCGGATAAATGCCCTCGGTGGGCCGCATGTGGCCCGCGGGCCGTAGTTTGAGGACCCCTGGTGTAGACCTACTGCCGGTGTCTGGGCCCTCTCCTACATTAACATTAGCTGCCCCGCCCATCTCTAAACCTTTATAAACAGCTTTCCCTCAGAGGCTAACCTTCCTGTTCCTGATGATGACCGCTTGTGTTGCGATCGAAACGTGGTGATATTTGTATTCACTTTATTTTCATTATTTTATTATTATTATTATTTATATCTACGTGACTTTACCGAAAGAACCATATAATATACATGTATTAATGTTGTGCACAACGTGGGGGTGGCCTGCTGTGACAAAATTACCCAGAATATTCACCCGATCTGGTCAGATCTCGGAAGCTAAGCTGGCAGTGGATCATAAGCACAAATAATAAAACGAAACAAAAAATTGCACATTTCTCAATAACACTGGCCTTAAAAGGGAAGCATAATAGGCGACGTTTCAGGCAATAGCCCTTCTTCATAATACATAAACAGAGAGACCAGAGAGATCTAACAAATAATAGTTGGAGACCACTACCCACTCTGGGGTCTGATAAACATTCAATTTTTTTAAACAAGTTTCACGGTGTGATGCAGCCTCCAACTGTTCACACAAAAAAATGTTTTACAAAAAATTGATACTCCTACTGATGCTCCTGCTGTTGTGGAGTGACTCATGCAGCCAGCTATGGCTGCAGGGTTTGGTGGTACATGTTGTTTATGTCGTTTATTGTGAAATTTCGGTCACAGTTCCTATGATCACTGTTACATTGCTTATGGCTTTATTTTGGTGATTTCGAAAACGTTTTGTGGTCTGGCCATGTTTGTTGTAGTACGGAGTTAGAATGATGGCTTTAATCTAAGTTGTCTTTTGGTTGTTGTTGTTTGACTTGCATCCCACTGGGATTTTTGCATAGCGTTGGTGTACGGTGCTTTTTTTCTGGAAGATTTTGCAGTTTTTTCCTGGATTTTTCTGTTTGCCCATAGTCACTTTAAGATGTTTTCTTGTTCATGTTTTTGTTTTTTGTTTGTTGCTTTTGCACCCGATTCAAGAGCCGAATGGCTCACAGGGCTATACCAAATAAATTAAACTGAAACTATCTCCACCAACCTGCACGGACAAGCGCGGTGAGGCTAGGCATGGTGAAACAACCCCCCACGAGATGCACGGCGTGGAAAAGGCCCTTATCCAGCAGTGGATTGGCAACGGACTGTGCCAAGTTCTGTACATTACGCTGCCAGGACACATTCGTTAGTGCGTTTAATCTGAGATCAGCAGTCCTATCACATGGTGGCGCTGTAGTCCAGCAGCAGCAACACGTGTCCGCTTTGCAGTCAGATTGGAACAATGGTGATCATTTACAGCCCTTTGTGAATCTTCCTGGACATCATCGGATTCCTCCAGTATGAAGACATATTCTGATTCTGACACTGCTGGATGAAGGAATGATCGGGCTCTGTCTTCATCACTCTGCGTCGTCGTCGGTGGCGGGTGGTGAGGTCAGCATCGGTTCAGATACCACACTCCACACTAATGTTAGCCGTGTCCTGGAATCAAACTTATTCATATTGAAGCGTACTTCATTGTCTTCTTTAGTACCGTCTTCAATACTTTCTTGCAGTTCATTTTCATGGAATTGTTGCCAATGAATATGTTGTCATCTAAACCTGAGATGGTTAAGATTATAAAAAACATTTCTTCAGGCCTTTATTCCTCCAATCCAATTTTTGGAAAACATTCTCACGTGGCTGTGTATGACTTTGGCGAAAGCGTATCTCGTGTGACTCACTCACTCACTCCCACTCTAACGCGTAATATATATTCACATGTCACGCAAGCCCCGTGTTTCTATTCCATTTGGGTAAAACGGTTGTGATTCCATTTTTAGATCACCGGTGCTGTGAGAACTCGGACAACCGCATCCGTTCCCCGCGAGTCGAAATGCCTTTTCGTCAGAGCCTAATATAGCTCAAAAGCCACCAGACACGGACAAAAATTGTCATGAAAATAAAATGATCATGCAATAATAGTGTTGAAGAGTTACGCATTTTGTGTAAAACATCGATGTACTTGAGAGTGCACCGGTTAAGAAAGACCAAAGCCGTAGTTTGTTGGAGAAGGAATGCATGCCAGTGGCTGTCAGCGTCAATTTATTCGGCTTTGCTTTCATATTCAACAAACTCTAAGCACAATGGTATTTGATATGCATTGCTCTTTTGCAGCACGTGATTTGCCAGGATGGATGCGATCAATCGCAGGGACACTTTTACTAAACCCGGCTGGCTTATGTGCTCAGTTGGCCATTTTCTGTTCTCAATGATTTTCATGACTAATTTTTATATCGGAAATAATAAGGTGAATGGTTCTGTATTTTTTTAAAAGGCAATGCTTTCTATCGACCGTTTGAATGAGGTATATTTCACGATTGTAGCATTTCATTTCTGTGCAAACCGTTAAGTAAATAGATCAACTAAAGTTTGTTCACACCACTGGCCCGGCATATTTTACAACGTTCACAGCGATACCGTTTGGTCCAGGGACTTTACCCCTTTTTGGTTTTGTGAAGGGCTCTCTGTTTACTTCGTGATATTTTATGTCTGGAACTTCCTCCTCTTCATTAGATTTATTTTATTTATTTCGGGGGCTCTATGCTTTTTTTCTTTCTGCAATAGAAATCTACTTAAATCACTCCACTCATTTTAACATTCTGTCTGCATCATGTGTCATGGAGGTTTCATTAATCTCCTTGAATTTATTTAGCACCGTACGTAGCCAACCGTGCTAATGGGAGGTGCGGCGTACTGCTCGGCGGGTGGATTGAGTGAACCTGTTCATCTGTTCAACTGCCGCACTGGCACCATAAACCACTGACCTCTACATTTGCTGCGACCTCAGGAAGTTCGGCGTGCGAATTATTCCTCCACGGTGTATGTATATATATTTTACACGTTGTAATTTTGGCTTTACGTTAATTTCCTATATATTTAGGTAAATTTGTATTTTATTACATCCGGTACAAACGATCCTCGCGTTGTGGGGGTGATCGTTTTAAAATTTGCCAAATTCTAAAATGACACCGCAAATGACTTGATTTGGATTGGACACACAGCGGCAATCATCACCCACCACTGGCAGACTCGTGCCCGTTTGCAGGCCAGGTGCCGAGTCACCTTGTAGTCGCACAGGGACAGCTCCCAGGCCCCTTGACGTCAAGGTCGCCGTCTCAAAAACAAACAATTATTATTTTTACCATTCTCTTGCAACTAATTTTTAACAAGTTCAAGGAGGTTGATGAAACCTCCAAAAAAAGTTCGTTACAAATGAAATACTTAACATTCACCATTGGAACCTCCTTTGCCAGTAGCAAAATATGCTAATAGTTTTTTTACCCTTTTATCTGGCAACAAAACTGACACCTTTTTTACAAGGAGTCATGTTTGCATTGACCACAATACCTGCGGTCGGAATGCAAACAAAAAACACAACTCTGATAATGTGCACTGTCCTTGAAGTTGATTGGTCCACACCCGAGACAGCTTTTCTTAGAGCCCAGTCTCACATGGTGTTGGACCAGATGAAGCCAAACATTCACTCGGACACGTGGCAGTGATTGGTAAATAATTAGCTACAATAACACTTGTCTACTCGAGTGGAAATGCAATGAGGGCTCAGCCTCTTATACCAATGAGATTCCATCCTGGGCTCTGGCTCGTTCCGAAGGCAGCAGCGAGATAGTGACGTCGACTTGAGCTCCGTTGCCACGGCGACAGAGTTTGAAGATCGGCAAGAAAATGTCCCTCCAACTGCACCAGCGCCACTCACACTTGACATAATTGTACACCCTACGCGGCTGCAGAGAAATGCTCGTGGAGAAATTGCCTGGCCGTGCCAAGCAGGACTCGCTTGAGTAAAGGTAATTGGCTTGTTCTTTGAGGCTTTATCCTGGCTTAGCAAAAGGGCACCACTGCATCGTGTTAATATGTAAGGCTTTTTACGTTTTTTTACAAGGTTTTGTTCAAAATTATACCCGCACATTTATTTTCTGTTTGTATATCCGGGCCAGGTCAAATTGAGATGATGAGTCTCAATTATTTTGAGACGATAAGACTCAATCAGATCAACTGGCTCAATGTGGATAATCAAAAACGTATTTTGCAATTACATGATGACTTATGCTATTGCCAGCTATACTAATAAACTAAAGTAATATGCGATGTTAAGGAAGCATGATTAAAAGTAGACAAAATGTCAGTGTATTCATGATCAAACACTGTGCTGGGTTCAGTGCCTTAAGACAATAATCAACATTTCCCATGGCCGAGGACCTGAAATATATTAATCACTCCACTGCTGCCATGAACGTCGCCACTAGGGAGAGCTCTCCCTCTTTCCAGGCATGCGAGACATCTTGAAAGGGGTTTCCCACCTTCGGTTGCCGGTTCAAATATTGCGTCGACGAATCGATAGAAGCGACAAATCGTGCCCCGCTCCAGTGCCACCACACCAAGCTGCCCGCAGAGTGTGCCACTAGTGGCTTCCAACAGGCGTGTGCAGCCTCACCTTTGTCACGCTTAGCATGGTAATCCCAGAGAGATGAGAATCACGATAACGATGATAATTGCTAACGATGGGTCGTTTCATTGCAGTGCTTGAATTTGCAGTTCCCTCCCATCGTCTTTCCCCAAGTTGTCCTCATCGATTACACCTTCAACAGCACTGTTTGTCGCTGGCCTCTTGGAGTTTTGGGCATTTGCGTCCTCTGCTCAGGACTGACAACATAAACTAAGTTGCATACAGTTATTGGTCACGGAAAGAAAGATCACATTCAATTACGTGTTCAGTACTTTAAAATGAAATTAAAAGGCGTTTGAACAGGAACAAATTCTAACTCTAAATGTAGGTTGTTAGCCAGATGCCCTGTGAAGGCCTCCCAGTTGGGCCAACGTTGGCAAGTGTTTGGAACCGTTGGACTAACGTTCGCCCAACATCGGACCAAACTTCCACGTCTACTTGGGTATTCCTCCGTTTCCATTTGGACGATATCCTGTCAACTAAAAGAGTTTTGCAGTCGCTCCAAAGATGCTCAGCAGAGAAACTCGCACGCTCTGGGGAGACGGCTGTTGCAAGTTTTCGCGGCTGCAGCGTACAGCTCTCCGATGCGTTATCAGCTGTGTGTTCTTGTTATATGTCACCGTGTCTGGGGGCTTCGCTGCACACGCTGCAAACTTCCGCAGGAACTGAAAGTGATTTCTGAAGAAGCTCCCAGCAAGTGGGACAAAACGTCGGACCTCGCGCAGAACGACCAGAGAAGCGCATCGGAGATCTACATCCTGGAGTGTATGGACAATCAGCATGGGCTTTACCCTTTCTGGAAATAAAAACAAAAAACAGTTATTAAGATTTCGATTTAAAGCTTTCGTGACTGCAGGGATTCATCTTCTTGGTTCTTTCGGTAAAGTCACGTAGAAGGGAAGTAATACAATAATAAAAATAAAACATAATAAAATCATTCTCACGACGTTTCGGCCACAACGCAAGCAGCCGTCCTCAGGTGAAGACCAGGTCTGTCGGGGAGACAGCATCTGAATGAAACACCACCACGCTTGGAGCGTATATTTAAGCTGGGTTGCTTGCGTTGTGGCCGAAACGTCGTGAGAATTATTTTATTATGTTTTATTTTTATTAGTTATTAAGATGTCCAAAACACCAAACAGGTACCTTGTGTGCACAACATCTCTGGGCCCCGATGATGATGCTGCTGCTCTTCACAGACGTAATTTTGCATTTTGTAACGTCAGCCTCCATACTGGTCGTGCTCGCCTCTTTATTGTGCCTGGATACTCACCGAGGAAATGAAAATAGAACAGGTTAAGACTTACACGAGAAAAAAAAAACTCGTAGTCAGATGACTGCTCAAGATTATTTTGATAGGCAGAAAGAGAAGGAAGGCCTTGGATCGGAGAACAAATGCAAATCCGAGATATCAAATTGACCGATAAGCGATCTAAAGTGGGCTTTGGCAGGACATCGCTATAAGTGATGATGACTGATGGACAATATTGAGGACGGAATGACAGCAAAGAAGAGAACACACCCAAGAGAATGCCAATGTCGAGATGGAAATCTTCCGGTAGTTGATCGGCGATGGTGTTGATGATGATGATTATTATTATACTTGGTAAATGGTCCAATTGCTGTATTGTAAGCACGTGTGTGCGTTCAATGGCCAGTTCCTAATTTCTGACACAAGTGAAGTGAATGTGATGACATTCAACATTGGCACGAGCCGACGAGAATGCAATTTGTCACGTAGTCAAGAGTTGCACGCACTGCAGTCGGCACGGTCGCCACTGCTGCCAACCGACAGACGAGCGCGGCTGATTTTCATGGAGGCGTGGGTCGGATGAATGCGTGGCTGGAGTGTGTGAATAGGCATTCCGAGCGGATGACACCGTGACTACAACTGGTTAATTGCTTTGTTATAGTCATCGCCATTCATCGGGGCTATGCTAGGCTTAACGGCGCGGTGTGTCGACGCGTGGTTTTGCGACACATACGTAGTTTGGGTGAATGACACACACACGGATTATGATACTGTATGTGTACTGTGGGGTGGAGTGCCGGTGGGTAATTCCGTCACATCATCCCATCGGATATTGCTATGCCTCTATTTGACATTACATCTCATAGCACTTCAACATCGGCCTAGCCTTGCTCTCTGTGTTAGTCTATACTTGCTCACGTATGCACAAATGAGTATTTGGCTGCTATACATTTTCTGACGATAAGCCACTTCGTTGAGCTATCATTTGCGGCCAGGTCGCTTCTGAAAGATAGCTAAATAGCTCAGTGGGCCTTACCTGGTAAAATAAAAAATATATAGCTTAGTCGTTTTAGTTTAGTATTTGTGGGTGTAGTGGTGGTCGAGTGGTAAGGGGACTGCGCTAATAACCCGACGATCTGAGTTTGATTACTGGCCATGTGTAACATGAGTCCCGGGTGACGTGTCGAACCGGTACTTGTCCTCCGCCTTCTCCACTAGTGTGGCGAACTTTGGTCAAATAACCACAATTGCCCATACGGCTTGGGGTTCATCGTACAGTGGATCGACAAGGGATTGCAGGCTATTATCGTTATATACATTTCACCATATCTTTAGTTCATTTTTAGGTGAAAGTGTTTTTTTGTACACTCCCAGGGTTGCATATATATTATAAATGGGATCTAGCTTATTAATATATATATTTATATAATTTGGGTTTATAAACCATATTAAAACCAGGAGTATGTGTAGATGCTACACATGAACTAGCTACATTCAATCTTATGGAGGGCAGATCAAGTCACAGTGGCTGAGCACATACAGCAAGTAAAACACCACGTGTAAAGAAGGTTAAAATTGGATAACATAGTCAAAACATTAAATGTTGCCACGCAAGACTTCCATTCTTTAAAGTGTATATCCGGGGCCAGATTCAAATCAGCCTGTCCATTCCCCATGGTTGAGAAAATTATCACAATTTTAAAAAGTTTCACCACGTGGTAGGAAGTTATCAGTAGTCTTCATCGTACGGAGAGAGTGTTCCCCACCATATGAATGTGGAATTGCCATAACCGGCTCAGAATGGCTGATAGACATTAGCGCCACCCCAGTTCTGGTTACGGCAGGTGGGACACTAACTCACGTGTCGGCACGCGCGCGTCAGTTCGCCTACGTGAAGGCGTTGGTCTTCTGCAGTACAATGGATTCGGCACAAGACACAGGCATCTGGGTTTGATTTAAATAATAAGGAAGGCAGTGCCCATTGCACTTGCTTTATTAAGCATTCTCGATGCCGTGTCATATTTCGGAGGCTCATGTGTGGGGTTTTTAGGTAAGATAAACATGTAAAACCTCTTCACTTGCATGCTAGTGTCTTTATTTACAAGTAAATCAAAGTGCCTCTAAGCTTAAAAGCTGTTCAAATGAGCTTTGGGTGGTGCTCATCTTCACCGGTGACCCTAACCTAGAGGTGTAAACTCCACATTCCCATCGCAGGGGGAGTTTATCCAGAGGACAACCGCTGTTAATTGCCCACCACGTGGTGTAGCCTCATTTTCCCGACTATGGAGAGAGATCACCAAGAGAGGAAACAATGTTATGACAAGGCCAGCCAGTCATTTTCACAATGCAAGTGGTTATGCCGGTGACTTTGTTCAAATTTGACTTATTTCAAAGATTGTCCACAAATTACTTGATTAGGTAAACCCACACAGATCACCTCCTAATGGCAGTTCTTTTCTTCGAAAATAACTGCTTTTGTGTTTCGTTGGTTGTCCTTCCCCCACACCTCCAATTAGCACGGTTGCCTACGTACGATGCCAAAGCAGTTTTACATAAAGACAGACTACGCATTTGCAAGCCAGTGCTGCGTGTACATTGTGCCGCATAGGGACAGGTGCCACTGAGAGCCCCCTCGGCGAGACTTAGGGCATTGAAATGGTTGAGTAGAAATGTGAGGCACTTTGAGAATCTGAGGCATTTAAACACCTGATTCAAGCAAATTCTTATTCTTCTTACAATAAAAACAAATACTGTACACCCACATGGTTCGCATACTTTCATGCAGTGATTTCCACAATAATTTACCCATTCAATGTGTATACAAGTCTAGGACAAGAGCACGTGATGTAAATCACAGCGTATCATCAGCATAATCAGTCCGATTGCGTACGGAACGCTGCGAAGTGCACAAATACATTGTCAGTTCGCCTGCTACTCCGCACTGAAACATCAACACTGCGCACACACATTCGAACGTAGGCAGTGGCATAACCAGATTGGCACGGCGGTGGTGCATGCTTGTCAATGCAGCGCCGTGGAGGCGAGGGTCGGTGGATGGCACACATGTTGTGAAACTCCCTTCCCGAGGGCGTGGAGGCGTCAGACCCTGGCTTGCCTCTGGGCTCACCTGTGGTCAATCACACGTGTAATAGTGCACTCTGTAGCAATACGGAAACTTAAGAACCCATTTTGCATAGCTATGGGTAGCCGGGTGCGTTTTATTATTATTTAAGACCAGGCGATGTTGATCAGAGATTGGACCCAAGCTACCACGTGCACAGAATAGGATGAGGCACACCACAAAAATGTAGATTTGCGGGCTATCTTCTGGACCGATAAATTGAGCCGCGGTGTTCTGACGTGTAAGGGTATCGCCGAACGCTATTGCAGATGCACAATTGCCCTTCTGAGAGGACTTTTGATTTCAGGTTTTGCCGTTTCACAACCCCCCCCCCCCCCCGGTGCTCAGCCGTTGTCGAGTCGCCCACTTCTCCGGAAGACAGAACACAACGCAGAGTTTACTCATCGTCTCCGAACTTAGTTATTGTTGTTATTGTTGTTGTTGTCTGTTTAGCCGACCTGAAGGATTCACGACGGGAAGAGAGGGGGCAGGGCAGACCGGCTACAACTGTGCGGGATAGAGTGTTTCCCCCTCGCACGCGTGGGTTTTCTCTGGGTGCTGCAGGTTTCCTCCCAAGTGTGAAAACTCATAACGCCTCTCAGTCGTTCTCTCTCCATCGAGTGAGCGAATAGTGTTGCGGCTCGTTACAAGTTGAAAGCATTATTATTTGTACACGTGATGAAATATCCAATTCTCACCCCACAGCCCCTCCCTCTTCGTAGCCCGACACCTGGGCCACGTACAGCTCGTGAACAATGGTGCCAGTTAAACCACGTGCTGGCCAGCCACACAACTGAACATAGGGTTGGGTACACAATACTAGGACATGCCGTTCGCTTGGCAGCCCACGGGAGTCTGTTACAATGCGTGTCCCTACACATTTCGGATGATCTGGTTCAGCACTGCCTCAACTTTGGGTTGTCACACTGGAACCGTTCCGTGGGTAGAAGAATATCTCATCGTACCAGCAGAAGGGCGAACTGCATATACTTCACTATACCTGGAAAAAAATAAGACTTTTGATGTCTGCCATAATTTGAAAAAATGACTTAGTATAAGCTATATTTTGGGGAAATTAACCAATAGAAACGTGGCTCCCAACTGGCTGACATGCCGACTTGTCGGCTGGTGCTTTGCTCACCTTGTGCTGCACAGTGAAAACAAACCCTACAACCGCACTCTCGATGGGTGGCGTTACATTACAGGGGCAATATAAAAATGCAAGTATTCTTGATTTGAAGCTTTCGTGACTGCAGGAATCCATACTCTTTGGTTCTTTCGGTAAAGTCACGTGGGTAGAAACATATGCAAGTATTATTTCCAAGACAGCTCGCCGAAAAGGAGAACGTCCCTGGGAAAAGCAGGGCAGGTGGCAACCCGAGCCTGCACGTCCATGATCAGAGCTGTGCTCTGATTGTGCCACGTGGCTCCGTCCGGGGAAATCCAACGCTGCGTCTACAGCTGCCGAATCTTCGTGATCCCGGGCAGCACGTGACAGCAGTCGCTGCCACAGTCACGTGCACGTAACATCACTCCCGTGTATCTCTATGAGTCTCTATACGGGTTTATTACACGGTCCATGGGTTTAGTATGCGGTCCATAGTGTGGGTTGTATGGCCACAATCACACTACTGTCTTAAATCATTAACTGCTAGAGATACATCGAGATACATTTAAGTTAAATGTATCTCGATGTATCTCTAGCAGTCAATGTATCTTTTTAAAATTGAAAACTAACTTCTTTAGAACTGATTATTGTGTTTTGTGCGTTGTCCTTGTTCCCCACGCCTCCGATTAGCACGGTTGGCTACGTACGGTGCAACCGAAGTTCAACGTGCGTACACATAAAATAGCACCACGACAACGACGTGCACGTGGGTCTGGTTACACAGGGCGTGTCACACGATGGACACGGAGGAGCGCCCCTTGCTGGTGGAAAGCCACCATTCGGCCGAAGGGAAAGATGGGAAATGTGAGGAGCGGCGAGCACAGGGCGAGGTGGGTCGGATGGTGTTGGGCGAGGTGGAGAAAGGGGGGCCAAAGGGAGGCGTGAGGGTGTTGACGGATGCGCTGTTGTGGAATGCCGCCTCCCCAGATCGCAATCCCTTTGCAACACGAACAAGTGCTTAATTGTTTGACCACTGTGCAAGACTTTACTCACACATGAGTGCGTGGGTTCCATCGCAATCCCCGACCCCTGCTGTATATCTGGAGTTTGCGTGTCTCTCTCCCCGTGGTCGCGTGGATTTTTCGCCGGGTCCTCCGCTTTTCCCCTCATCATTTAGAATCAACATCAACGTGCGTTTCGACTTTTAGCTGCAATATATTTACAAGCGATAAGCCATTTCGTTGAGCTATCGTTTGTGGCCAGGTTGCTTCTGGTAACATGAAATTAGTTGAATATTACTTTAATGCTGTGCTTGTTTGCGTGAATTGTTAATTGCGCCCCACGTTGTTATCCTACCCCCACACCTCCGATTCGCGGGGTTGGCTCCGTACGGTGCGAGCGAAGATGGACATACGTGTGGGGTGTTTATATTGCAGTGCTGGAATGAAACAGTTTAACAAAGTTCAATAGCACACACTGACGAATACGGACGGGGGAGTGAAAGACGAAAACTTCTCAAAGCAGCACAGAGATGCATGCTCTGGGAATTACGCCGAGATACAGATTGAGGAGCGCACGTCTTTTTTATTGAACTCAAATCAGCAGTCACAAAGGAGGGCACGCAAACATACAAGTAAAGCCAAATATTGACTGTTCTAGATATGAACTGGGCTTTGGGAGTTGGACACATCGTGGCTCGGAGGGTTTATGGATTATGGACGAGACTGGTGAATCGGCAGCCAAAATAGGGAACGACCACCACGGAGATGGAACGATGAGATTAGTTCCTGCACGGGAGTCAGATGGAGTGTGGTATTTCCGGACCATGAGGATGGTGACAGTGTGGGGACGTCTGCATACAGCAATGGAAAGACCGTGGCTGATGGCGATGATAATGAAGAATTGCGTTTACTTATCTATTAAAACCTCATTGATGTTGGATTTACAATTCACTTTTTTGTAAACACTATTCGGGAAAATCTGTAGAAAATATGTAAATGGGTATGCGCTTCATGTTTGATTGAATAAATATTATATCAGATGCAGTGCATACATTTTATATGCGAGGGACTTCATCCATCTGCATACGCTTATCAGGGTTATACGGCGAAAACAATGCATAAATCACTGTTCATGGTGCCAGCAAAAGGTAAAGGTGCAGCCCTGAAAACGATTTGCTTAGGTCACTGCTGGCAGAAGGGCCTCCACGAGAGCAAGCTCAACAGAGCACCACTTGAGGGTATTTGGCCTACTTTTCCACGTTGGCTATACGTCTTGGATGAGGTGGGAGTATCCACACTCTACCCAACCGCACGTGCCCCGCTGGTCGACTAACTGTGGTGCACCCTTGTCTACTGCTGGATGGGCAGAGACGGGAGCTTCTCAGAGGATACTGAACCAGCGACCTCAGGATCGCAAGTCGAGTGTGCGAATCATTCCGCACAACGGACAGCATGATAATCCAGCTAACAGATAATACACGGAGATCTCCGTGCTCTTATGACGAGTGCATGTGGTCATCTATTGCGCTACATTATGGACATCGGCATGGCGTAATAATAATAATAATCCCAGTGTCACTGACCAATGTGCATGCCGGTTGAGTGGCATCCCTACCTCGACCACCCAATTCCTCATCCTCAAACTGAACTCCCATCTATGATTTGACTTCTACGTCAAGACATTGATCATAAGCCATACATCATTTCGGGTGCGTACGTAGTGGTAACACCTGTGGCTCACAGCAAGAAGTGGCTGTGTTCAATTCCAGACTTGGGCGACTCTCTGTGTGGAGTTTGTTCAGCCCCTGCTGTTCTGCGTGCGGCTTCCTCCAGGTTTTTCCTGTTTCCTGCCACAATGTAACTAGTATTGGACAAACATCCCAAAGCTGAAAAACGATCAGCAAATTACTCAGTTGGGATTACACACAGCAGCAGCAGCATCGCGCACGTACTGCGAAACCACTTGGCAGGACCCTCCTTTGTAAAGAGTCTTGGGACTCAGCAAGGCTTTCCTGGTAAACAAACGCAATACCAGTCTATCAATATGATCGCCCACACCCATGCGAACGTGACCATCGTGCCTGCCTCTCCAGTCGCAGGTATTTGTTGTTTGTGTGATAGTTTCCTCCCAGTCGACGTAGCTCACCCAAGAAGCCGTCGTGTAGCCCCCTCCTGCCTCCCCCACCTGGTTAGCACTGCGAACCCCGGCGACACGAGTTCGATTCCCGCTCACGGCCAACACCAGTGATAACGATTACCTGAACCGGTCTCCTGGGCCTCCCCTAGGTCGACACAGCCTCAAATGAGTATCTGGGAGACAAAGGCGGCCGGGCGTGTAGCTGGTCACCCACCCCCTCGTGTGCCATGCCGACCCTCATTGGTGCACGCTAACAGCACTTGCCCCAACAGTCTGTTAAGGCTATACGGGCGACCTTTGTCTTTTGTCCCCCTCTCCCCCCCACCTGGTCATTTACTCAACCACACTGACCAGTGTGGTGAAGTATGGTCAAACAGCCCTTATAAACTTACTTAACGAGATTCATATAGCTCCTTTACTAAGGCGATTTACAGCAATTATAAAATCGTACATTGCGTGACAATAATTTGAAATAGAGAATCGGGTTTTTGTACATGGTGCAGTTTTGATGCAGCTAAAGCGAGATGGATTGATAACGACGGATTGCGATAGGCCTGGTCGTAGTTGGGGGGCGACAGAAAATTGGGGGGCTGAAAGTTGATCGGCCAACATTGCACTGGGAAGACAAAGGCGGCGGCAAGGGGCTGGAGCCAGGAGGGAGACGAAGCAAAAAGCTCAACGCGTTCATTAACAACACTTTACAATACATAATAGTCGACGTTTTGGGCTATGGGCCTTCTTCAAAGCACATCATGAACGGGAGAAGGGCCGTTGCCCAAAAGCGTCACCGATTATATATTATTTGTTCGTTTTAAGGCAGTGTTCTTGACATATACATTTAATGTTTTTTGTTCTTCACCAAATCATGTCAAGAACTAAGCAATGAATTGTCAAGGGTCCGTGAGTTATTGTTGTTGACCATTTTTGTTATTATTTACCTACAAAAAAACCATGCACTGACTTTTCGATTTAAAGCATTCGTGACTGCAGGGAATCATCTTCTTGGTTCTTTCGGTAAAGTCACGTAGGTAAAAAATTAAAATTAAAAGTTAAATAAAAATAAAATAAAAATCACGACGTTTCGGAGGCAACACAAGCTTCCGTCTTCAGGTGGAATCGTCACAGCACGATTGCTGTTTCTTACTTGCTGTGACGGTTCCACCTGAAGACGGAAGCTTGTGTTGCCTCCGAAACGTCGTGATTTTTATTTTATTTTTATTTTAAATGTAAAAAAAAATTCTGTTCCAGAAAGAAAACATAATTGTATTTTATTATGTTTTATTTTTATTATTTCCCTTCTACGTGACTTTACCGAAAGAACCAAGAAGATGAATCACTGACTTGTTCGACTTTCATGGAGGTCCCCGCTCTGGCTCCACCATCGCCAGCCTCGTCATCCAACGATAAAATCCGCTGCTGTTCGCGGATAACGTTTGTTAATCGGCGAGTCTAAACCACGTTTTCTGCAAACGGGCTTGGCTTCGAACTTTTCGATGGAGCGGAGGGTGGAGATCAAAAGTGAGAAACCCAGAGACGTGTTTGTTTTCAGAATGGAAAGACATTTCGCGGAACAATATGTGGTTTTAAGATTTTCTTTTCCCACTCACTTTCCTTTCTGAGTGCGACCCGCGGTGCGGGAATGCAGCCACACAGGGTTTGAAGGAAAAGTTAAAGAATGTGTGCGTGTGTGCGTCTGTATATTGTGTATGTTTGTACTGTACGCGTGTGTATGACAGGCAGCCAAAAACGTTTGGAGAATAACAACGTAAAGGTGCAGCCCTGCAATTGCTTGCTCACGTCACTGCTGGTGGAAGGCCCTCCGCTAGAGGGAGCTCTGGAGAGCCCCGTGAGAGGCTATGTTTTGGCCTACTCTTCCACACGATTCCAGGCGGAGAGGAAGAGGGGCGGGGTACCCACATTTGACCTCACCGTATGCAGCCCGCCAATCGACGCACTGCGGTGGACCCATTACTCCTGTCAGGTGGATCAAGGCCCAGGGAATTGATGGTTGCCTCACACGTGTGTGCGTATTAAATATACCCTGTGTATGCATATATATACTATATATATACTATATATATACTCTATATATATAGTCCTGAGAATGTTCTTAATCTGCATCTTTTGAGAAAGACAAGGTCGGAACCACGTCAACTGCTCCCCCCCCCCCCCCGATTATGGCACAGATCAAACTATGAATTAGGAGTTAACGACGTGAATGGAGCCTCGCGTAGCCAGCAGACGTGCAACGTTGGGTCAACGTCTGCCGGGAGCTTGGCTATGGCGGAGCTGCATCCGGCAGGGGTGGAGGTCGTGACCTCTTCTGGCTGTCACCCTGGCGGAATACCGCGCACGAGCAAAGATGAAGATGGGAACGTGGAATTGTAGAACAATGGCAATGATCTGATGCACTGGGAGCGTGGATTGTTTGAACGTCAAGCAGGAGGTTGCCACGTGCCCCGCCTAGCGTAGCGAGACGCTGCGAGGTACGGGTGGACAAGGATGTTGGAGAGGCAAAGCGGTGTCCTGTCGACGAAACGACAGCGGAGAGCATCATCAAAGGTGGTCCCAGCAGGCGACAGACTGCCACTTGTCAAACTCGGAGGACAGCCAGTGCATATATGTAGAGAGCCACGAGTCACGGTTACACGCTCAACGTTCCATCACGGTGATGAAGATACAGACGCAGTCTGTGAGCAGACGCGAAGGATACTCGATGCAGAAAAGGGGAAGTGATTTCCCGGTTACCGTGGGCCACCTTGGAATGGCAAACTTTGCTTTGCGAACACCTGGTTCCAACATGAAAAATTCTGACAATTTACCAAGAAAAACCACGTGATTGTAGAAGACACCGGATAGATTACATCCTAGTCAAGTAGTGATACACGAAACATCCATAATATAGTTTTTTTGGGTTGGATCGGGTAAATATAAATGTGTTGTTAAACCCGCCACCACCCGACACAGCCAATTAGTGAGGTTTTGTCATGTAAACAGAAAACGTGCCAATTCGTTACGAGTACAACACCACCAGTTATTATGGATGGCGTTGGTCGCGAAAGCCTGCGTGTTAAATACACGAAACAGTTTGCTAAATTCCCGCAGCTACCCAACAGTGGAAAGGGTGCATAGACGCTCTCGAAGAGAAGGAAGGAAACTCAATGAGACTGAACACAGAGGAAGAGGGAAATGCAAACGAAGAAGACACGTTGCCACGGCAACACAGGCAGGAAGGCCGGGAAGACAGAGGGAGTCGATGGAATGCCTTGAGAAACGAGGAAGGGCGAAGGTGAAGAAGCGAAGTTGTGAATGTGCCACAGAGTCTGCCACACGATGTGCGTGCGGGGAGACCGGCCGACAAGATTGTATGACCTCAATGGTGACACCGATCCCAAAGAAACCAAACACAAACTGACATCTCAGACTTTAGAATGATACGTTTGATATCTCACCCGTTGAAGGTTATGCTGAACATGATTTGATCAAGGATCTACAGCAAAGCAGAGGCTTATACTGCAATGGACCAAATTGGGTTTTCGGAAGGGATAAGGAGCAAGGGAATTGGAGTTATTAGAAAAATCTAGGAAAGGATGTTGGCGTTTAACCGAGAAGTTACACATTTGTTTGATTGATTTTGAGAAAGCATGCAAAAGGGTGAATTTGATTATCTTGGTCAACACGCTCAGTATGATGAGAGCGGATGGGAAAGATAATAATTCATGTGGATTGCAGCCTTGTACATGGGCCTAAAGGCAACAGAGTGAATGCTCAGAGGCGAATCCGGCGATGCAATAATTGGAAACTAAACTAAACTAATTTACATTTTACCACAAGGTAAGGCCCACTGGGCTGTGGAGCTCTTTTTTCAGAAGCGACCTGGCCACAAACGATAGCTCAACGAAGTGGCTTGTCATGTAGAAATTATAGCAGCCCAATACTCTAAACGCACGTTTCTAAATGTGGAGGGAAAAACCGGAGGAAAATCCACGCGACCATGTGGAGAGAGACACACAAACTCCACATATACAGCAGGTTTCAGGGTCGGAATCGAACTCACGACCTCCTGTATACCAGGCGAGGTAGTTAACATCTCCTAGCCACCGTAGCGAGATATAAACTGGAGGTGTGGGACAGGGGCGCTCATTATCGCCTGGTGATAGAAGAAGTTTGACAAATCCTGATGGAAGGAATCAAGATCGGAGGACACACATTGAGGTCGAGCTGATGTACAGATGACGGACGGGACTAGGAAATATAGCAGAACGGCTTCACAGGTCTCAGTTTACGAGGTAAAACATGAAGCAGCGGGAGATTTTTTTGGAATGAAAATAAACATGGGAAAGACCAAAGTAATGAGTGGCTCAAAGAAAGAAGGCAGATGGGTGAATATCTATCATTGTAGGCGAAGTGAAAAAGTTCTGCTGCTGAGGTAGTCTTGTCCTTACCGATGGAGCGGGTTCTGAAGAAATCAGAACCAGAATCGCAATGGCCAAGGAAGCCTTCAGAAAGAAAAGGGGACTTTTAACAAAACGCTTTGAAGGCAACTTGAATAAAAGAATAATAAAGAGTAACGTTTCACGTGTGCCTACATGTGCTTGGGAGATGTGGACAATACGAGAGGAAGATACAGTGATTGTAAAGAGGTTATTTTCGTCTTCATGTGGACTTGAAGGAGCGCTACCGTCATAAGATGGACAAAAATGAAAAACAAACGACGAGGTGCTGGCGAGAGAAGACGGTGAAAGTATTCCATAAATGTAGGAAGCGGAGAAATGCCTGGATTGGGGCACGCAGTGGTGAGAGGGACCGGCATGTTGACGGAGGCGATTGGTAATGTTGTTTTTATGATGATGGATGATATTGGTCGCGAAAGCCTCCGTGTTGAACGGGGGTGATTGTGTGTCGAGTAGTGAGAGGGAATCAGCTGAATGAGGTGAGCGATCGAAGATTATTTGGGTAAGGACCAAGAGGAAAGATAAGAAGGGCGATGCTGACGACGTTCATATGTACGTTGAACTTCTTTCGCACCGTACGTAGCCAACCGTGCTAATCGGAGGTGTGGGGACAAGGAGAACAAGCTAAAGTCAACACGCAGTTCTGAACAAGTGAGTTTTCAATCTAGATTTAAAAGTGCGTAGCTCCAATGGCTTTCTCATATTAAATAAATGTAGTTTTCAATCTGGATTTAAAACACGAATGTGCAGACAGATGAAGAGAGCAGAGGAACACGGAGGAGAGAATTGTGATGACATGTCAAGATCGCGAGAGATGGTGATCGCCTGCGGGAGGCATTCCTACCAGCGGAGCATCATCACCATGGCTGATGATGGCTGATGATGGCTGATGATGATGAGTGGTGTCACAGCATTTAGACGTTACACTACGAACATGATTATCTGAGTTTCATTCCTGGCCGAAGATGTCTCGAGGTCAACTCGGTCTTAGATGAAGGAAGCGGTGCGTAAACACCATCGAAAGGAAGATAAAGGTTCCCGGGAAATGTTATGGTCACACCATTCCGTCGTTTCCCACGCCGAGCTTTAATAGGTGCTCGCTAACAGCACCCTCCAAACAGTGCCTTCGTCTAAAGGAAACATCTTTGTACGTGTAATATCGGGTTTGGCAACAGACTCTTTAAATATTCATTTAGAACGTTCGGGTTTCTAAGAAATCCACTTAAAGCGCCGTCTTATCTCGCGAACGAATCGCAAAGTTATTGCATTACTGCATAGGGGCTACAGGTGTGTGTGTGCCTTCGCATACATTTCCAGCATCGACACAAATGTAGCCTAACTGGCACGCTATGTCTATCACTGTGCGTCACTTAGTCCCCGTGTTACTATACTCCGTTCTCACGTCTGAGGTACGACTTGCGCATTTCAGTATTGTGTCATGTGCACGCGGCTTATGGAATGGTGGTGCAGACAGAGACAATGCCTGGCCGTCTGTGTTTTCCCATCGATGGTGTTTACTCGCTGCCCGAATCGACACGTTGAACACATCATCCGTGTTCGTTAAGTCACAGTACCTGAGATGCTACGGATGCAGTCAGTAGGTGTCCGTACTCAAGCATGTTGGGGCTCTCGAGACTTTGCTTCCTCTCGACATATGAAAACGCACTGCACTTAGTTCAACGACTCTTTGTCAGGGTGGGGGGGTGGTTCTTGCATTGGGATGTTTGGCCGACGCCACTGATATTGTGTGTGTGGTTTCAGCTGTGGCAGGAAACCGTGGAGCGCGGAGTAGATCCAAGCAGGCCAGGGGGAGAACGCGCGAAGTTCCACGCACAGAAAAGTCACCCGAGGCAGGGATCGAACCCAGCGTCTTCCTGCTCCGAGGCGCGAGCATCAGGAGGAGGCGTTGACACGCTGCCGGCCGGGTCACATCACCCCGCTCTCAGCACTCAGTGGCCAAATTATTGTTTCATTCTCTCTGTCCCCTTTTTTAGTTTCTCTCCCCCCCCCCCCCTTGAGATCACGACGAGGTTGTTCTATGGATCCGCTCGTTGATACCAGGTGCAGCGAGTCTTTGGTAACCTGTTGTGTTGTTCTCTGCTTGCGTCGTTAACAATATAAATTGTACATATTTAAAGTGGCTGAATACAAATGTGTTTCATTTGCTGCGTTTTTTGTTCAATAAAATGTTTTTTAATGTAAAAAAAAATTAAGCCATGACTATTGAGCACATGACATCATCATCATCACCATCGTTCACATAACAACATCACATCTCTGCTTCCCACGCCTCCGATTAGCATGGTTGGCTACGTACGGTGCGAAAAAAGTTCAACGTACATCTCAAAACGCATGTTAAACAACCAACATTATCAAGGTAATGTTAAACAGAGGAGAAACTGTCTTGTATGTGACTTTAATGCGTCTATTGTCTATGGGAGCAGCAGCAACTAGTGGCCTCACTATTGGTTCAATTATCCCCCCTCTGTCATCTGCAAAACATTTTTTTTTTATGAAATCGGACATTTGAACCTTATGGCGGTACCCCGGGGTACCATAGTACCCCAGCTCTCGCACAATGTCCGTGATGCAGTCACTTTTAGTCTGTTGATGGTCGGCGATGCGGCAATCGACTCATCTCGACGAGCTGTACACGATGCACCCCCATGGTGGTTCAGCGCAATCGTCCTCGCTGCGTTTCGACATCGCGGAGTGGCACTGATTTCGGATTGATTGGTACCCCAGTCGCGGAGTTAAATACACCCCTGGAAAAAATTGTGTCCAAGAAATAAAACATTTAATTGCCTCGCCCATTTTGCATTATTTGGTTACCCCGGGGTACCGCCATGAGGATACATTCCCCACGATTTCTTTTCACGATACGAGAGGAGAAGCGTGGCAAATGACTCAAATTGGCTGCAATTATCCGCACTGCTCCCCCCCACCCCCCTCGCAGATATGTGAAGTAAATGTGGGTGGATAACCCCGGCGGGGAATATGATCCGCCTCATTGATCCCCCACATCACAGCGGATACGAGGACTCCTCCTGCATGCTGAATTGCCATTGGCCGTATGAAAAGTAAAACGAATGGAGAACCACAACTTGCCGAGGCTTCAGAGACTCCCCAAGCTACGTGCAATGATATAACACGCGATAAATACCGGCTGACACTGAAACACGTATGCTTGCGTGTATGGAAATAAATATGTTTATCAAATGCACCTTTTTAGCCCACGTTTGGATTTAGTACGCATATCGAGACATTGGTATGCCGTTGTTTTTGGCTATATAATTCTTAACGGGTGGCATTAATTGAAAATATACTTGAAGCATATATATTTATTTATAAATGCCTTGCAATTAATTGAAAGGAACACATCTGGAGCAGGCACCTGAGTCACAAATATGAGTCCAGGAACTGAATAGAAGCTCCCAGCACGTGGCACGAAACTTCGGACTTCATGCCGAACAACGCTCGGCACGACCTGCAAACGCTTTGGAGAGGCACGCGGCACACCCGTGGACACCTACGCAGCGGTATAACTCCAAAGTTACTGTAAGAAACAAAACAACAATGATATCAGAATCCGTATTTAGACTTGAGGAATCCGATGAGCTATAAAGCTCTTTGTCACAGATGTCCAGCAGGGGCGGGATCAGCGAGTTACAGCAGCAGCAGCAGCAGCAAACAACACAAACACATTTATAGGAGTGCAAAATAGAGAAAATGGTAAGAAAGTCACTGCATATAAATACATATAAATACATTATATAAGTCCGTTTCATCAAGAGTGGGCAAGGCAGCAAAAGCAACAGACACAGTCCCAGACCACACTAAGATAACGCTACACAGCAGGAGTCCCTCAATACAATGGCACACTCACATTGGACGATCGATACACAGGTAAGGATCAAAGTTACAAATCACATTTGAAAATGTGACCGTATCCAGCAATAATCTTCTGCTTCAAGATATAACACACAAAGACAAAGATCCTCAGTGTAGCCTTTCACAGACTCTTGGGGTGGGTGGCCGGCACCACGCCTGGTAGCCAATGTCTCCATAGTAGTAATGTTTACACATCGCACCAGGTACTTATTTGAGGTTGAGTCAACCTAGAGGAGGCCCAGGACCGATTCAGATAATTGTCATTGGCTATGGAACGAGATATCAGGATCTGAGTGTAAACTTTTTTGAATGGGCCTTAAAACATATTTATACGCTTCCGATTATTACATGTTTAGTAATTTTAGTAAATTATTTTTTAAATGTATTTATGATATTATTGTCATGCTGAGTATCTGCTGCTGCGGTGTTCTGTACAGCGCTTTGAGAAACTTGATGAAAAGCGATAAATGTAATTATTATCAGACAATTAGGTTCGTAGCGTGGTGCACTGACCGCTCCAATCCCGATGTAACACACACACACATATACACATAAACATTAGCCACATACACACACGTACTCATCAGCAGGCCATCAACACACGCATACACTATTGTTTATTCGAGAAGAGGATGCAACCTCGTGCATGGGTAATCCAGCCAGCACCATTGCACCGTGCGCGTGGTCGTCGTCTGCCTGCAGCCTGAATGTACGCACGGGGAGAACATGACGCACCACGAGAGGCCCTTGACTCCGCTCCGACAGGAAAAGGGAACAACAAAAGTCGAAGGCCTTCGCCTTGGACAGAAAAGCAATCTACTGGTGGGGGCTTTAGAGAGAGGCCCCTCTCGAAGCGTCTTTGTCCAGCCCTTCGCGAGAAGCGGGAGACAACCCCCCCCCCCCACTTTGGGCCCCGTCACGCGGTTACCATCCGATCGCCTTCCCGCGTGCTGAACCCCGTTGATACTGCTGGGGGGTGAGGGATAGATTTCAGAAACTTTGCCGATTGTTGCAATTGTCACGCCGCCCAGATCGCACCGGAGGCCTCTGTCCGGAGCGCGGGTCCCAGAGTGATAACCACAAGGCCAGAGCAGCTTGCTTCTCCATAATCCCAAGGCGGAATACTCAAGGGATGCCCAATGGAAAACTGGCCACCCCCATGGCCCCAGAAGGTGATAGCGTTCTGGCACCGAGTGCGTTTGTGTGGTTTAGTGTTGACTTAAAGCGTTCGCGACTGCAGGAATTCATATGCTTGGGTCTTTCGTAACCTATCTACGTGACTTTACCGAAATACTCAAGAATATGATTTAGTGTTCTTTACATGTCTATTTATAAAGAAATATCCTGCTATTTGTATAAGGCTACAAGCTGTACATTGCTGTTTTACGTCATATCAACGTATGTATGCCACCGACAAAGTATACATATATATTATGTTTTTAAATATCCAAAATCAAGGGTCAGTTGGCCGACTGTAAAGTTACGTAACAGCAAGAGGCATAGCGCGAAATCTCGGGATGTTTGAGAGTAAAAACTAAAATCCGCCAAGCACTGGTTTCTCAAAATGTAAACATGCAGTGGGTGCTAAACCATAATCCATCTCTGCCCTGTATGCCATGCGTAGTCTTGTACAAGATCTGATTTTTTAATAAGGTTTTGTTTTTCTGTGTGATGCACAATTGTGAGTGTGTGTGTGTTTCTCGGCTCAGCTACATGCCCTTATTATAATCCCCAAGCAGCAAATCATTCCAACTTTTTAAAAGTCACATGGGCAGGAAATATCCCTCCATGCCTTCCAGAACATTGAGTGGAGGGACGTAAAGGGGAACGAGTCTCATACTGCCGCCTGCGTTTTTACGATCGTACAGTACAGCTTTCCATATGGTTTGAGATTGTACAGCTCGCGTTGTTCAGAAACGATGTCCGACGTTTTACTCCGCAGACCGGGGACTCTTCAAGACCTTCAGGAATTGGAGAAGTGAACGTCATCGCTGAGCAACATGCACGGCACCACCCAAAAACACATCAGAGAGACGTCCTGTTTGGGATATCTGTTCAACTCCTGATTGAATATTATTGATCCCAATCCCCATTGCAATAGAAACATGTTATCTGAACAGAAACTCAGCGGGCTGAAATAAAGACATCGATTGATTTGTTGACGACACGTGAACACCGTTTACTGCTAAATCAAAACACCCACACGCGGTTGAACTATACGTCGCAGATAACGACACGTTTGTAAAGCAAAATACTGGCAGCTCCATTGCGTGAAGGCTTCACTAATGCTAAGGCATGCAACTGAAGCGTGCACCGTTTTGGCCGCGTTTACCAGCCTCGTTCATCCTGCCAGAGGACATTAATTTGAAACAACTGCAGTTTTGTTCAGCTTCAGCAGTGGGTACGGTGTGGATGTGCACTGTTCGAAGCTGCACATTGTCCGCAATTGTCTTTGTAAGCCCACGACATGAGATAAAAAAAAAGTCCTTAAATTACTTTTTCGAAACCACGTGGTGCCCATCGCTTTTGGGGGCCAATTCACTGTTGCTGTGACGAGCTCAGTTCATCACTACGTCCTCAACAACAAAACAACCTCTGCCTACGTCTGTAAAGTGGCACAGCCTCGCAGCCACTGGAATAAATCAGAATAAGAACATGTATTTATACTCCAGGAATCCGATGAGCTATAAAGCTCATTTTCACAGATGTCCAGCAGGGGCGGGTCAGAAAGTTAGAAGAACAAACAATACCAGCATACGATAGGAGTGCAGAGCATATGAAAGGTAAGCATAGGTATACATTTCAGCACTATTCACGGTCCATCATGCATGCGTGAAAGTGCGTGTCTGGGTGGAGTGGTAGCGCAGTGGTGGTGCTCTGCACGAGAAATCTGGTTTGATTTCCTCCCACGGGTATAACATTAGCGGTGGTTACCCAAACTGGTCCCTGGGGGTTCTCTGGGTTGACTCAGCCTAAAATGAGCACCTTGTGCAGTCTTAATTTTTGGAGCTTTCGTGACTGCAGGAATTATTCTTTGGTTCTTTCGGTTAAGTCACGTCTAAAGATAAAATAATAAATTAAAATAATGGCATATTACGATGTTTCGATTGCAACACAAGCAATCATCATCAGGCATAAAAGAAATAGCAACAAAAATCTAACTAGAAAACTATAGACAGACATACAAGCAGACAGACATCACTTGAAATACGTAATCAACCAGGCTATGCGTTAATTGTGTGTTGACCGACTCTCTGTGTTGTATTACATCACATTTCGATATTTTGCTAGGTTATTTAATTTTCGTGTGCCTTTCTCCTAATTTTCAAGCTTGCGTGCCCGTGCCACGTCGTCATCTTACTTGCAGCAGCAGTACGTTGCCGTCCACTCATTGATATGCTAATTTTCTCTGCCCCCTCCCTCTCTCCGTCCCCGCCCCCCCCCTCTCTATATTTAAGGGACCGTCACAGAAACGACCCCTCTCTTTGTGCCGATATGTGTCCTCTCTCTGTGTGCCCTTGTGATGTCTGTCTGCTTGTATGTCTGTCTATAGTTAGATTTTTGTTGCTATTTCTTTTATGCCTGATGATGATTGCTTGTGTTGCAATCGAAACGTCGTAATATGCCATTATTTTAATGTATTATTTTATCTTTAGACGTGACTTAACCGAAATAACCTTGTGCAGTGTGTAAAAAAGGCGGTCGGGCAGAGTGCTGGCCACATCACCAGGTTGCGCGACGTCGTGACCTTAATAGGCGTTCGCGAGCAGTGCTTGCCCAAATAGCCCGTGTCGCCTACACGGCGCATCTTTGTCTTTGTTTTTGTTTTTGTTTTCCAGTAATCGGTGCCAACTGGCAGAATCTTTCTCTGACAGTTTATATGGCTAAACCCACGGCGTATGCCGATAATCTAATCGACTTGTTGTTGTGATAGACTGTAGGGGCAAGTGCTGTTAGCGAGCACCTATGAAGGCCGGCACGGCACACGAAGGGGGTGGCCAGCACCACCCCCGACCGCCTTTGTCTCCCCTGTGGCTACGTTTACACACCGTACTAAGTACTCATTTGAGGCTGAGTTGACCTAGGGGAGGCCCGGGACCGGTTCAGATAATCTTCACTGGTGTTGGCCGTGATTCAGAATCCCAAAGTTGGTCGTTTCGCACTTTTGCAGGCACGCTGTACAAGATAAAAAGGCAAGTGTTTAACTTGTTTTTTTTTAAGTCACAGCAGCCGCCACGAGTTCTGGCCTAAACATGCGCCCAGCGCATTCCTGCGGCTGGAGGCGGCGAGCTGGTCGGCCGTCTGAGCTGCGAGTTTCCCGGGGGCCACGGAAAGGGGAGGGTTTCAAAGGCACGAGAAGCGAGGAGGGTTCGAGAAAAGAGAGATTTGGGTGGGTTCTATAGCATCAGGCTGTCGTGGCATGATACTTAAGCAAATCAATAATTAGCTATTCTGTTTGTTTTATGAAGGCCAGAATAAATTAACACCCTACCCCCGGGACATTACTTTATTTTTGTGAGAAAAAAAACTACTTTAAAACACATGCCCCCTGCCAATCCACTGCTGGATGAATGCCTCTCCGTGCTGTGCCAGTCATGCGGGTTCTTTGATCGCGCTTTGCCGTACTGTGAAGTGAGGTCGGGGGTTTGGGGGGCAGCTGGAACCGGTTCGAGTGTCAGGTATCACACGCACACTGATGTCAGCAGTGTTCAGAGATCACAACTCAGGTGGCTGGGTTCATAGGGCAGTGCGGAAACTACTGGTATTTTGTTGATATTTACCAATGTAAATACGTTTCATTTTTATATATATGAGGACCGCCCCCACCCCCTTTGACAAAAGTTTCAAGATCCTCCTCGGATTGAAGGCCACTTCGCGGTGCGAATGCGGTGAACAGCATCGCACGGACATCCGAGTGAACTCCTGTCCACATTTTGTTGTACTAATTTCCCGAAAACATCTCTGGAAATTCACTCCACTTCCCTCGAAGTTCTTGACCGGATATGAAAAATTGTGTCTATGATGTTCCGGAAAATACTTTGCAATTCCTCCGTACGACATCACATCATGCACCACTTCACTACCACTCCATCCTTGCTTTTTGTGGAAGAGCTTTGCTATGTTCCGGTGCTTTTCAATTTGTCGTTGTTTTTATTATCATTATTTGTGTACGTACGCACAAGTCGATGTATGTGCTGAAGTGACTTTTACTGAGCTGTGGGCTCGGCTAACACCAATGGTGAGTCACAGGTGGACTCGCCTCCTTATCAACCTGCACTGACCAGCATGGTGAAAGGTAATCAGACAACCTTCACCATGAACAAAAGGAGTGGAGAGGCCTTCGTCCAGCAGTGGATAAACACATTGATGTAAATTATTGTAGATCTATATACAGTATATCCAATCGAGTAATTATACAACCGTATGATGAATATCACATGACTCCTTGACTCGTTGCCATCATCATCAAATAGATATTGTATACATCAATTGGATTCACTAAGTGTTTGTGCTATCAACATGCCCTGCCAAAGAGTACACATTGTGCCTTTGTTCGCAATTTAATTCCAATTGTGCTACGGTCGGCATGTTGTGATATTAAGTGTTCAATCAGAACTCTTGCAGAGTAGTGAGTGAGTGCTTCAGAGAACGGCCCACAAGAAGCATAACATTTCTCAGAACCCCTGACATCCGTTCAAGTGATTGTCTTCCATCCACACACTCAGAAATGCACTTTCCCTTAGGACCTGCAGTGCAATAAATTAAGTCCCTGAGGTAGAATTTAGCCAGTTTATGTGGAACAAAAAAATAACTTCATAGCATATTCTTTGGTTCTTTCGGGAAAGTCACGTAGATAGAAAATAGAAGAAGAAAAAACTCACGACATTTCGATCGCAACACAAGCAGTCGTCATCAGGCAGAGAGAAAAGGGGGGTTAAGCCTCTAAATGAAACTGTTTATAAAGGTTTAAAATGGGCGTAGCCCAAGTGTCATGAGGAGTGGGGGATAAGAGCCGTGGAGCAGCATGACTGGACGCGCTCGAGCTGAGCGGCGAGCAAGTGTGTCAGCAGCATGGGCGGGGCCGCCAATGTTAATGAAGGAGAAGACATCGGGGGAGAGAGAGGGGAGTAAAGATAGGGGAGAGAGAAGGGGTTATAGATAGGGGGCGAGAGGGGGGAGAGATAGGGGGAGAGATAGGGGGAGAGAGAGGGGGGAGAGAGGGGGTATAGATAGGGGGAGAGAGGGGGGAGAGATAGGGGGAGAGATAGGGGGAGAGAGAGGGGGGAGAGAGGGGGTATAGATAGGGGGAGAGAGGGGGGAGAGATAGGGGGAGAGATAGGGGGAGAGAGAGGGGGGAGAGAGGGGGTATAGATAGGGGGAGAGAGAGGGGGGAGAGATCGGGGAGAGAGATAGGGGAGAGAGATAGGGAGAGAGGGGGGGGTAGAGATAGGGAGAGAGAGAGGGGGGAGAGATAGGGAGAGATAGGGGGAGAGAGGGGGGAGAGATAGGGGGAGAGAGAGGGGGGAGAGATAGGGGGAGAGAGAGGGGGGAGAGATAGGGGGAGAGAGAGGGGGGAGAGATAGGGGGGAGAGATAGGGGGATAGAGGGGGGGAGAGAGAGGGGGGAGAGATAGGGAGAGATAGGGGGAGAGAGGGGGGAGAGATAGGGGGAGAGAGAGGGGGGAGAGATAGGGGGAGAGAGAGGGGGGAGAGATAGGGGGAGAGAGAGGGGGGAGAGATAGGGGGTAGAGATAGGGAGAGAGAGAGGGGGGAGAGATAGGGAGAGATAGGGGGAGAGAGGGGGGAGAGATAGGGGGAGAGAGAGGGGGGAGAGATAGGGGGAGAGAGAGGGGGGAGAGATAGGGGGAGAGAGAGGGGGGAGAGATAGGGGGGAGAGATAGGGGAGAGAGATAGGAGGGAGAGATAGGGGGAGAGAGAGGGGGGAGAGATAGGGGGAGAGAGAGGGGGGAGAGATAGGGGGGAGAGATAGGGGGAGAGAGAGGGGGGAGAGATAGGGGGAGAGAGAGGGGGGAGAGATAGGGGGAGAGAGAGGGGGGAGAGATAGGGGGAGAGAGAGGGGGAGAGAGAGGGGGGGAGAGAGGGGGGAGAGATAGGGGGAGAGAGAGGGGGGAGAGATAGGGGGGAGAGATAGGGGAGAGAGATAGGAGGGAGAGATAGGGGGAGAGAGAGGGGGGAGAGATAGGGGGAGAGAGAGGGGGGAGAGATAGGGGGAGAGAGAAGGGGGAGAGATAGGGGGAGAGAGAGGGGGGAGAGATAGGGGGTAGAGATAGGGAGAGAGAGAGGGGGGAGAGATAGGGAGAGATAGGGGGAGAGAGGGGGGAGAGATAGGGGGAGAGAGAGGGGGGAGAGATAGGGGGAGAGAGAGGGGGGAGAGATAGGGGGAGAGAGAGGGGGGGAGAGATAGGGGGGAGAGATAGGGGAGAGAGATAGGAGGGAGAGATAGGGGGAGAGAGAGGGGGGAGAGATAGGGGGAGAGAAAGGGGGGAGAGATAGGGGGGAGAGATAGGGGGAGAGAGAGGGGGGAGAGATAGGGGGAGAGAGAGGGGGGAGAGATAGGGGGAGAGAGAGGGGGGAGAGAGGGGGGAGAGATAGGGGGAGAGAGAGGGGGGAGAGATAGGGGGAGAGATAGGGGGAGAGAGAGGGGGGAGAGAGGGGGTATAGATAGGGGGAGAGAGAGGGGGGAGAGATCGGGGAGAGAGATAGGGGAGAGAGATAGGGAGAGAGGGGGGGTAGAGATAGGGAGAGAGAGAGGGGGGAGAATTAGGGGGAGAGAGAGGGGGGAGAGATAGGGGAGAGAGATAGGGAGAGAGATAGGGAGAGAGGGGGGGGTAGAGATAGGGAGAGAGAGAGGGGGGAGAGATAGGGGGAGAGAGAGGGGGGAGAGATAGGGGGAGAGAGAGGGGGGAGAGAGATAGGGGAGAGAGATAGGGAGAGAGGGGGGGTAGAGATAGGGAGAGAGAGAGGGGGGAGAGATAGGGGGAGAGAGGGGGGAGAGATAGGGGGAGAGAGAGGGGGGAGAGATAGGGGGAGAGAGAGGGGGGAGAGATAGGGGGAGAGAGAGGGGGGAGAGATAGGGGGGAGAGATAGGGGGAGAGAGGGGGGAGAGATAGGGGGAGAGAGAGGGGGGAGAGATAGGGGGAGAGAGATGGGGGAGAGATAGGGGGAGAGAGAGGGGGGAGAGATAGGGGGGAGAGATAGGGGAGAGAGATAGGAGGGAGAGATAGGGGGAGAGAGAGGGGGGAGAGATAGGGGGAGAGAGAGGGGGGAGAGATAGGGGGAGAGAGAGGGGGGAGAGATAGGGGGAGAGAGAGGGGGGAGAGATAGGGGGAGAGAGAGGGGGGAGAGATAGGGGAGAGAGAGGGGGGGAGAGAGGGGGGAGAGATAGGGGGGGAGAGAGGGGGGAGAGATAGGGGGAGAGATAGGGGGGAGAGATAGGGGGAGAGAGAGGGGGGAGAGATAGGAGGGGAGAGATAGGGGGAGAGAGGGGGGAGAGATAGGGGGAGAGAGAGGGGGGAGAGAGATAGGGGAGAGAGAGGGGGGAGAGATAGGGGAGAGAGATAGGGGAGAGAGATAGGAGGGAGAGATAGGGGGGAGAGATAGGGAGAGAGGGGGGGGTAGAGATAGGGAGAGAGGGGGGAGAGATAGGGGGAAAGAAAGGGGGTAGAGATGGGCAGAGAGAGAGGGATAGAGATGGGGGCATTGCACCTCACTCCACACTAAGCGACATGTCTCGGACCGTGTTCATGAACATAAGGCAGATTTGAAACATGGTAGGACCAATACTTCTGCCGTAGCTGATCATTATTTTAATGCGGCTGGCTCACACGAAATTGATTTCTCCAAGACGATGGCACTTTGCCAGCCTACTGGCGATGAACAAAGATTCGTTAATGAAGCCATCCATATATACAGGCACAGACACAATTTCAACCGAGAAGACGGTTATAAACTCAGCAATCATTGGAAAGATGTCATCAACCACTTTGGGTCATGACTTGATTTGTAATTTCTTGTCAACCTCCACCATCAGCAGTGCGGATGTGTGGAGCGAGGTGCAATGCCACCCATCTCTACCCCTCTCCCTCCCCTATCTCTACCCCCTTCTCTCTCCCCCCTATCTCTCCCACTCTTTCTCCCCCTATCTCTACCTCCCTCTCTCCCCCCCTATATCTACCCCCACTCTCTCTCCCCCGATGTCTTCTCCTACATTAACATTGGCTGCCCCGCCCATGCTGCTGACACACTTGGACTACGTCGCTCGCCGCTCAGCTCGAGCTCGTCCAGTCATGCTGCTCCACGGCTCTTGTTCCCCACTCCTTCTGACACTTGGGCTATGTCCATTTTAAACCTTTATAAACAGTTGCATTTCAAGGCACCAAATGCTGCACAAAAAAGCCACCGAATTACTTTTGGTTTTGCACTAGATTTAGCTCAATTCTAGTTCTCAAAATTAAATATATATTTGCTGTTTTGTGGCAACAAACAATCTTGTGTGTAGAGAATTAAAAGCCTCTTGAAGGTTTTTATTAAGTGGAGGAATTCTACCAAATATATTTTCTGCGGGCCAATCTCGAATGCACATCTATTTGTTATTTCCAAAATATGTTTTCATCTTATGACAAAACATCAAGAGCACCCTTGAAGTAAATTGGGAAAAGGACCAAACATAAATCAATAAAATCCATGTTCTAGGGTAAGTGCAGTGACCCTATAGTGAATAAGGTGTCAAATGAAGAGGATCTCACATTTAGTTCTGTGATATCACCGACCAATAGGGGTGAATGCAGTGCCCTGCCATAAATTCGGAAGGAGCCATGACATCAACACCTTGCGCCCTTCCCAGCCAGCTCCTTTGTGGAAGCTTTTGGGTCTAATAACTTATGGGCAAAGCCCTCCACTGTTGTAAGGACTGGATTAACGCAGGGGCTTCATGGGGCTGCAGCTCAGGGCATCGGATTTTGAGGGGTTCCTCCTCCGAAAACAAATATACAGCGGCTTAATAATTGTGAAACGCAATAATAATAATAATGATAAACAGGCAATTTGAAATGCACACAATATTTCACAGACGTAAGTGACCGTAATTTCTAGAGATTAAATGCTGCTGTGAATGTGCAGCGAGGATGGCATTCCAGATGGCTGGGGACTGCCACAGAGACACGACGCTTGGCAGCGACAGTCCCGATCCTTGGTGGGGGCGGAGGTTGTGAGTACCACATGAAGCGATACATCCTATCGCTTCATTTGGTAATCAAAGCCCTAGCGTCACTATGTGTACTACGACCCGTTATGTGCCAAACTAAAAAAAAATCATCTTAACTTAAATTTTGCTCCAAGGTTAATATATAACACTTAAAGAAACAAAAACTTTAATAACTGAGGTGAATGATAATGGAGCGCTTGGCATGGGTCGTGATGAAACAGTGAAGGGAAGGAAGTGAATTTATAAAGAGGGACTTCAAAGACTAAAACACCTTGGAGCCCCATAAAACGTAATCCAGCCCTGACTGTTGGCACCATATACCACCAGGTGCTGATGTTTCGTATAGTTCCTCTCCAGTCTACAATATTCCGTCGTTATTCGCGATGGGTTACATTCCGGAAATGCTCGTGAACAGCAAATTTCGCGGATAATATTGTCCTACGAATATCGTAAACGCGTAGTATTGTCGATACTTCTAAAGCCTCGAAAAGGTATCTCTCATCTGTTAATCTCACCACTTTATCTCATCACTTTCTCACGTCACTTTCTCGCATCACATTCTCCCCTATCACTATATTTCATCACTGTATCTGTAACTCGTCACTTGATCTCTCTCTCGACGCAGTCGTGGAGAGTTCCAGATGCGATTCGCGGATAGCCAAAATCGCGGAAAGGAAGTTCTTGAATAACGAGGGAACACTGTGATGCCTCCTACACTCCATCAGTCCATCTTTTATTACACGCTTTTATTAACTCCCTCTGTCTGGTGTTGTATCAAATCTTGTAACTCAATTTTTACCCACTTCCCAATGTGGTATCGACTGCAAACTTGGCATACTTATGTCATACTGAGGACAATACCATATTCTATCATAAAAAATTTTACATTCTTTTTTATATGTTATGTTTCGGCTTGGGTCTAATTGTCCACGCTCATCTGACGTTAGCTGTAAATCACCACGTCCCTTAGGTTATGACAAGCTTCGGGGCCACTTCCTGGAGTTGTGGAGTTCTTCCATTACTAGTACGGTACATTTCATTAAAGCGTGTTTTCCAAAAAGTTTTTTTAAAAATATTACTTATTTTTGGTCATCCTCTGCCTGTCTCTGTTTCCTTCCACCAAAACATTGCCATTGTTTTTACAGAATCCTATTTAGTAGAAAGAGACCAACAAATATATAATTTTAAATAGGAAATGGACATGGAGAGTAGGGAAAAAAGCAGACTTCCTGAAAAAAATGTATGGGAACATTTATTCATAGCCATGTCATCTTGTATTGCGGTGAGAAATAAGTTCAACAACGGAGGCACACACTTGAACTGGGAGGCAACACATTTATTATAACACCCCAACAGGGTAACTATATAACATACACTTATATATTCTTGGTTCTTTCGGTAAAGTCACGTAGAAGGAACCAATAATATGAATCCCTGCAGTCACGAAAGCTTTAAATCAAAAACATACACTTAGTTAACTTGACCCCAACAGGGTAACTACATAACCGGGTCAGACAGAAACGTACTGCCTGACCCACGATGCAGAACGTGACGACCGAAGATCGAAGAGCCGTAGCCCGGCGGGTTGATTCCAAGAGACAGCCACGATTGCTCTCGGGACCTGTGCTCTATGCTGCCGAGCGTGGCCTCGCTCCGCCCTCGGGCACGCCCCCTTCTGGAAGTCACCAGAAGGGTCTCGTCCGAGCATGACGTGTCCCTCGAGCCCACTTTGACCCCCCTCGCTACCTTACGCCGGTCACGTGCCTGCTCAGGGTCACCCAGACTGTCACGTCCTCACACGCCTCTCTCTTGACCGTTCTCCGAGCCATGCCCTCTAGGGCCCGCTGCCATGCCACAGCTGCTCCGGTGCCAGAGAGAGGCTCACGACTTACAGTTCCACTCTCGCGGCAGTAGCTGGCGCTAACTATTATAGGGGCTTCATTTACGTCACTACACATGTGTAATGACAGGGTGCCATCTGTTGACCAGGAGGGATACTCACGGGTATGGGTGCATTATATAATATCACCAATTATATGGGGGGCATAACTGGGCTAAAGGTTAAAGGCGGGGTCAGTCGGGAAACTCCGGGAGCCTGCTCGAAGGTTCTAGAAGAGGGCGTGGCCGGAGGCGGGGCCTGAAGTATATAGGGGGTACATGACTGAAGGTTCGGGGCTGTCGTGGGGTCCGAGTCCTGGCTGCCATCGCTGTCTTTGCCATCATCTCTTCTTCATCGTCCGGCCGCATCGCCGATCCTCCGTATGGCTCCCATCGTCGTCGTCGCTATATTAGTCAGCCAGCTATATAGTTGGACGCCGATGATGGGGCTGTACGGATGGGTCAGCTATGCGTAGCCCGTATACATATATGTCGCCCAGGGATTGTGCCTGTAAGTGTAAGAAATAAATAAGGAGCCCTCTGCACGTCGTGTCTCGGAAGTCGCTCACTAAACATACACCAAGAATGAGAACCAATCCATTTCTGAATGGGAACATTATTCACGGATGCTCGAGCGAACAGGAGGCGACGGACAGCACCGTCGGTGCCCCCTGAAATCCGTGCGAGGACATTCATCGTCCTGTGCACCTCCACAGGTTTCAACTTCAGCACAAGCAGGACACTTTGCAGAATTTCATTCAGGTCATCGTGTGCATTGCTTCCTTGCATAACCAGAGTGCTTTGAAACAACACTCCAACATTTGGTTAAATTTAACCCCACC
This sequence comes from Lampetra planeri, assembly GCF_965212315.1. Taxonomy (NCBI): domain Eukaryota; kingdom Metazoa; phylum Chordata; class Hyperoartia; order Petromyzontiformes; family Petromyzontidae; genus Lampetra; species Lampetra planeri. The sequence goes on from NC_136136.1 coordinate 1,285,018, forward strand.
ACCACCACCACCACCAAAGTTACACGACAATATTTGCTCGTAATAAAAAAAAAATCTAACAATCATACGCAAGAGTGATTGAGACATTGATAAACTTCCCTCTTATATAATCCATACACCAGATTAAAACCACATCTATGACACTCTACAGGTTCACCCACTGGCTGTTTAAATGTGACTAACCTGTGGCAGGTTACAAAACTATAGCAACTACCATTATTTATTTCCGTTGCCAACTGTGTTTACAAAACTAAACCCCACACATATGAAGACTCGTAAAATTTGCATGATCCCTTTAGCATGACTACCTCCATTTCCACATATATTTTATAACAGTGTTAACGTTCTACAATTCCTGATTTTTTTTACCCAGGGTGAGCCCCACAAACCCAGTAAGGCTCCATTTTATTTCCTTGAGGAAATCAGAAATCCGAGAACAAAACACCTTCTCCACTCATCGGAGGAGAGAATTATCATACTATGTCCACAAGACGGGCCAGAATCCTGCTTTCTGTACTGGCTCCGATATGCAAATATTTTGCCATCAGTTTGATGTTTTCGTACACACCGAGAAAGGGCATCACGCTGCGGTTCCTGCCGGGGCGGTTGGTTGACTCCCGCAGGTGGCTCATACAATTCAGAGAGCAATGTGCCAGCACGGCTGAGACCCTGGGTTTGCGTCCAGGTCTCAGCCACCTGCGATTGAAGAGGCTTTGAGTGGCGGATTGGTGCCAGGAAGACGCCACGTGTTGAAGCAAAAATAAAATGTACTTGCTTTGACTTGTCAAGTGTAGCGAGTAAATAGTGTCAGCACTGATAACCAATTACTGCTTGCAAAAAAACCAACCACAATCATTTTAAAATTAGCTTTTCAGTGAATTCGGCTTATTTAAAGTTCTTAAAATTAATTTGTGGTGGAGACATGGGTTAGCCATAGTAGTGGGTGCACCGCTTGTTTGCAGAAGTTCGCGGTTCGTATTCCAGAAGCCGCCCTGGTTAATAACACAGGCTTATTGTCTTTAAAAGCAGTAAGGGAGTAGGTCATTGTGTGCTGGCATGAAGGTGCAAATTTAATCAATGTAAAAAAAAATTGCCTGAAATTAATTCAAATTACTCAATTGTAATGGACGTAGCAATCATATCGCTGTTGTTTTGTTATGACTTTATGTGAACGAAAAAAACAAATTCGCCTGTTTTCTCATTGAAAATAGGTACATTTAAAAATATCATTGTCCTGGTCACAAAAGCAAAGTTTGTGGGGAATAATAGCCATTTCTGTACATTTAGGCATAAGCAATTACAAAATAACACTTACTACCCAGGAACAAAAATTGTGTTACATAGTGTTATATTGGTGTGAGGGTGAACACATTTGCTTAGCACTCACACCAACATTTCATCGCTGAATGTATCACTTGGTGATGCTGCTGCTCCTGCTGCGTTGGCAGCGGTGTGGATGCCCACGAAAACAAAACTGCGCGACACATTCATCAGCAACAGTGTGTGGTGTCAAAAGAAAAAGAAAAACGTGTACAATAGGAGATGTGTTGGGCAATGGCCCTTCTGCACGGCACACGGACAGGAGAGGTTGCAACTTAACTAAGAGCGCATTGCAATTATGACTGTTTTATTTGACTCGATTACGAGAATGGCTGAGTGAAACCACAGACTTCGACTGACACTTGACACAAACCGGCCACCTCGACAAAGACTGAGGACTACGAAATATTATTTTAAAATTAAATAATAAATCATTTAAAAACTAAATTAACACTGGTGTTTCTACACAAGCTTTCGGTGTACTGTAAACAGAACTGCTTGGTTAGGCAAAAACCGCGCTTTGCTTGGGGATGTAATTGAAATGACAGCTGTATTGTTTGAGTAAGACACCCTCCAATAGCCCAAAGCTGCGAGGGTGGGGTTCATTTGGTAAAATGCCACAGATCTCAGACTCAGAGAGCCATGCCACAGATCTCAGACTCAGAGGGCCCCGCTTGGGTTGAGGCGTGGCCGGGTGAGTCTCACTCTGTCGAGAAACAGATGGCTCTCTGGTCACACTAAAGCTCTTTAAGCCATTGTACATTTTGTGTTACATATGTAAAAGGTAAAGGTGCAGCCTTGCATTTGCTTTCTCATGCCACTGTTCGCGAAAGGGCCTCTCTTAGAGGGGCAAGCTCTAGAGAGGGGTTTGGCCTACTCTTTCACGCTGGCCAAACAGCTTGGAAGAGTTGAGAATAGTCACACTTCATGTCACCACACAAGACCTGCTGATTGATTAACTCTGGTTGTACCCATCTCTACTGCTGGGTGGACAATTGCAATGGAGCTTTGAGAAGCCTGAAAACTTTGTTTCAGCTACCGCGCTGGGAGATAGAAGCGGCGACCACTGGATTGCAAGGCCTGTGTGCTGCCAACCACGAGACCACGGCAGCATATATTGAAACTGTAAACACCATCGAAGAATTTACAGTCCATTTATATAACGAAGCTAAGTTACGAATGCACTGGTTAGTAACGTTTAGCGAGCTGCGGTGGCACGCGCTCTTGTAAACCAGCCTCTTGGCCAATGGTCTAATTGTGCGTTCGTTTTTAAAGGGGTCGTGGTACATCCAAATGCGCGCAACTGCACGCCATCGCCCTAGGTCACGATTTACCACGACGCGGACCTGGAGGTTTTCCCCAAACGAGATGGAACCAGTGAGTCATGGCAACCCCCTCCCCACCCCCCATAAAAGAAAAGAGATCAGGCGCAAATAGCGAAAAACACACGCATGTGATGCAGGTCACAAGACAGGGCACAAGACAAGAACACACGCATCATACTAGCGGCCAACCACACCACAAAAATATCATGCGGTCTGGCCATGTGGCTGCAGAAAACTGGGGCGACAGAACGAATGAAGCGGCGTGGACTAATTTGAGGCTTTAAACGGCAGGCCCTGGTTAACGCATTGACGCCTCTCGCAGTCCGCGCGTCGGCACCGTTCCGACGATGCCTCGCGTCGCCATCGTTTTGTCGCCCATGCAGACAAAGGCGGCCTTCCGTGCCCCCCCCCTAACCCCCATTTAGCCATATCGACTGTTGGTGCTTTTGAATAAATCACCCTGATTGCTCGCGGTACCCCCCCCCCTGTCAAACTTCCAGGGGCTTAGCAGAGTCGAGCCTGTGCAGGACTTGAATGGGAGACCGCCAGTGCGTAAAATGGGTGCAGTCGGGGTTGTGAGCAGCAGGGGGCAGTGCAGAAAAATACTTCGTCGTTCTGCTCTCCCGGCACATTCACGAAAGACAAAGATCCCCCCTATAGCCTCAAGAAACGTTTTGGGCAAGTTGGGTGGGTGGCCAGCACCACGCCCGCTCGGCTTTGTCTCCATTGTGGCCATTTTTTAGAAGCCACACCAACTACTCATTTGAGGCTGAGTCGACCTAGGGGAGGCCCAGGATCTGTTCAAATGATCGTCACTGGTGTTGACCGTGAGCGGGAGTCGAACACGGGTCGCTGTGTTAGTAGCGCAGTGCAGTGCGCTAGCCACTGCACTCCTGCTCCCCTGAGTGGCGTGGTGACGTTTGAGAGAATTAGCCTCGTTGCCTGCACAGCGGCGGGGCGGGGTGGAAAATGCGTTGAGAATATTTGGCTGCTATAAATGTCCACTTGATAAGCCACTTCGTTAAACTGTCATTTGTGGCGACGTCGCTTTTGAAGAAGAGCTACATAGGGCAGTGGGGCTTACCTGGTAAAATAAATAAACACAAATTGTTTCGTTTGGTTTTTGTCCCTCATACAGCAATGGCCAGACATGCGGGCTGCACACGTACATGCAGACTGTTGGTGCAAGCGCTCTTAGCAACGCCTAGTAAGGTACAATAAATGGTGGCGAACCCAACATGACGCCTCTCCGCATTTGTCTCTCCAATGGCGATGTTCGCAAGAAGGCAGCGCAGTGCCGATGTTCACGCAGCTTGCCAGGTGCTCGTGTTAGAAGTCCTATCGTCTGCTGTTGAGCTTCGTGGCCAGGAATTGAACCCGGGTTGATGGAATCACGGACAGCCTCGTGCGCGAGGCACATTGACGAGGCCCACGTGTACATGGAGATCACGCGCGTGTGATCACCTGTTGGCAAACGGAAATTGCTCATCGCTCATTTATATTGAGATGATGGCAAAATGCAATTAAATGAGCGCATGAAGAAACTTGCCTCGCTGTCACGTGTAAAGCCTCGTGGACAAACGGTTGTCATTTAAAGTAAATCAGTAACCCTCAGAGCCTCTGGGTGGGTATAGCGCCAAATGCTACGTAGTTTTGTACACGTGTCGAGGCGACGGGGAGCTGCAGTGTTGTGGTCAGCGCACCGCACTTCAAACGCAGCCACCGAGCTCGATTCCTGCTGATGGCCAACATCAGCGGCCGGGCCTGGGCTTCCCTCATGTTGGTTCAGCCTTAAACGAGTGCACGTCTCGGTGTGCTGTTGACGACACGACCCATTGGTGCGCCGTGCAGGCTTAAAGAGCTGCTCGCTAACCGCACTTATCCCAACAGTCTCTTTCGACTATGACGGCGTCTGTGTATCCGTGTGTTTGTCTGTCTCTATATCTGCGTGAATGTAGGCTATACGGCGGGGATCTTTGTCTTGTGTCGCAAGAGTGTAACCGGTTTAAGTGAATGTGTGCATGGGGGAGAGTGGGAGAGAGAGAGAGGGGGGCCGATGAGTAATATATCATACTCTCTGTTTACTTTGGCCAGCACGTGGTGCTGAGCTGACGGAATGGGTGTGGTCCTTTGTGCAACTCCACGTCCTCAGAGATTGCAGTGGGGGGGGTGGGGGTTAGCAGTGGATGCACATGGCTATGTCCAGTGATCGTGTCCACATGTGGACACAATATTACAAATGATAGCCAAATATTATTTAAAAAACCATAAACGATCGCGTGAAGCAATAAACTGCAAACCAACCATTACCGAAGGCACATACTTGAGGTCCAATCAACAGGCTCCCTTCACTGCAGGCGACATTTAATGCTGACATCAGAGGAAAGGAAATCAATGCAGTATGTATGTTCAACATCTTTCGCAACATACGTAGCCAACCGTGCTAATCGGGGAAGGACAACAAACTAAACACATAAAAAGCAGATGACATATACCTACTGTGTTACCACTTCACTCAGTGAATATATGCTACGACATTAAAAAAATAGCTAGCATGCAATTCAAACAATGGATGCGTAAAAAACCCCATGAGAGACATTGAGGTTAGGTCCAACTCTGGCTGTGACCTTTAACCAACCTCAAACCCAAACTCACCTCCAAGACTCGAAGTCTAAGTGGGGTTTCTTGCCCAAGCGAACATTAAAGCATTGTTGCTCCTCTCCAGATTACAGCCCTGGGCCAGTGGGGGAAATTCCTCATTCTTATGGCGGGGGCGAGTCTCTCCATAGGACAACCGCCGTTAACTCCCCCCACATCGCAGTAACCAATTTTATCGACCCCGGAGGGATGATGGGTTGAGTCGATCCCCACCCGGGATTTGAGCTCGCCGCATTTTCATTGCGAGCCGCTCACTTTGATGGCTGAGCCACCTGCCCCGGTTCCAGCACGAGGCCCTCTCTGACCTGTAAATGCCCCCCCCCCAATCCTCGTTCCAAGGATAAATGCTGCACTTGCGACTTCTTGCGATGTGCCAAATGGTGCACGCCACAATGGGTTTCTGATTGTAACTCCAGCAAATCAGCCTGTGAATCGCTACAAAGTATGATTAATTCGCTGTGCATTCTTGCCGGTTACTGTGTGCATGTTAATGTGTGTATTTGTCTATGTATGTGTCCGTCTTTGCTATAGCCGGTGGGGTTGTACAGCTGGTAGCGTGCTGCACTACCAACCCAGCAAACTCCGTTCGATTCCCGCTCACGGTCAACACCAGTGACTATTATCTAAACTGGTTCTGGTCCTCCCCTAGGTTGACTCAGCCTTAAAAGAGTAACTGGTACGATGTGTAAACATCGGCGCTTGGGGAGACAAAGGCGGCCGGGCGTGGTGTTGCCACCCCCCACCCCTTTTGTGCGTCGTGACGACTTTCATAGGTGCTCGCTAACAACACTTGTCCCAAGAGTCTGCGAAAGGCTACACGGGGGATCTTTGTTTGTGTGTTTTGCTTCGTTGGCCCCTCTCTTGCCCCTTTTCACACCCAGCAATTCCCTCCAGCCCGCCCCCGTCCTTCCGCCCGCGGGCTGTGAGCCGTTTGGCGCGGCGAGAGGGCCCTTTGCGGTTGAACTGCCCATGCTTGCCACTTGCCCGAACCAGGCACTGTAGCATCCGTGGTGTGTATCTCTCGACACAACGCTACAAATCTCGTGGAATTAGAACAGTGCACAAAGCCCTAACTTCCGGCTTGCTCAACGTTTCCAATCGGCACACGCGCACACACGTGTACTTTTTTTTGGTTTATAGACCCAACAAATGCTCTTTTTGACTTTTGACCACCCACTCGCCGTCACCAAATACAGTTAAGGCGTTTTGAGATCAACAGCCCATTACAACGGGTGCATATACGGGTCCCGCAACTTTCAAGGGAGGGCCCCGCGCTAAATTATTTCAAGCTATCAATTCCGGTTCAATGATTCTGCACTTGCTCTATTACTATAGTACTATACTGCCTTCAACTTTTATGAACGACTGGGTGTTTTTAGGTTAGCGATTGTCGTATTATTTGGCTGTATAGCAAATGAAAAAATACAATTACTTTACTATGCAAGTAAAAAAATTGTGTTTGAATATTTACGTGGTTTTTTTTTATTTAGGACCCCTTTATAACATATGCTACAGGCCCCGCATGCACTATCTTCATCCGGCACTGATTAACTGCCCACCCTCGAGTCAGTGCGGTCTCACGGATATTCTATAGATGTTTGCATATCTGACCTTTATACTTACGCGCCTATACCTTAGTCCCCAGAAAGTCGGATAAGTGGCGTTGTAACTGAATATACAAGGGAATGGCCCATGCCTGTGTGTGAAGTGCCCGACTTAATTTGTGGCATTGGCAGGTCCATATCTGAAGTGATAGCTCCGACTATTGTAACGCGATACAAATGATTAATTTTTCGTTATGTTTAATATAATTGATTATCGAAATAAGACCCATATCTTAAAGAGAAGCTCGTTGCCTATATCTGGCAATTCACGGCCATTGCTTTAAGTAACCCAGTAAATATGCCAACGTTGGGTCCATGATTCTGACCACGTGCTGATGTTGGTCCAACGTTGCATGTTTACTGGGAGGCCCGACTCTGCTGATGAGACTGTCAAATCAGCTCCAGATTTTGGTTGTATTGAAGCAATGCTTGGCTATAACATCTGGAAGTCCACCAGTATGGATTCAAGCAAGCATGACTCGAATGATTCTGCCACAAATATGCACTCCAAGAAGGTCGTGACGCTTCTGGTTGTATAAGAGGCACTTTTATTTGTTTTACTGTTATGTTTTACGTAGAGAGAAAGATATACGATCGGAGACAATGTCTGCTTATCTAAATTGTTATTTTAAAAGAGGCTTATGAAGACGGATTACACACTTTTTCAATGCAGAGTTTTTTCTCGTGATCAATAATCACATTTTTTATTAAAACTTTTGTGACTGCAGTAATTCATATTCTTTGTTTTTTTCGGTAAAGTCACGTAGATAGAAAAATTATAATAAAAATAAAGTGAATAAAAAAAATGAAAAACCATTAATGTAGACTGAAGCCTGGTTCTTAATCGGAGTGAGTGTACTGACAGTCTATAATGTAGACTGTAGCCTGGCTATTAAGTTTGGTGAGTGTACTGGCAGTCTATAATGTAGACTGCTAGTACACTCACTCCGATTAAGAACCAGGCTACAGTCTCCATGAATGGTGTTTGGTTTTTTATTTTGTATTTTATTTTTATTCACTTTATTTTCATTATAATTTTTATATCCACGTGACTTTGCAGAAAGAACCAAAGAATATCAATAATTACCATTAAATCAATTATAATGGCTTAATAGCAGGAACACGAATTGGTGTAATTTATATATTATAATTAACATCATCATCACCATATATTCTCTATGTTCTGATGTGGTGTAATGGTTTGGGCACTCGATTTTCAATCCGCAGCTTGTCTTTTCATTCTCCCGGCGTGGCAGTTCGAAAGTCCACCTGCCACTGTCCACCCAGTAAAATAACGGGGTATCACCACCATGAGTTGATTGGCAGGTCGCGCGCGGTGAGGTCAAGTGTGGTTACTCACAATTCTTCCAGGACGTCTGGCCCGCGTGGAAGAGTAGGCCAACATCACCCTGAGGGGGAGGGGTTTCTATAGCTGCGTCTAGCCGAGGCCCTGCCAGACAACAGTGGGGCAAGCAAGCACATGCAGGACTGCGCCTTTAACCCTTTTTTCAAACTTCTATACTTTATTTTTAAATATAGGTCCGCTGGAGCTGGGTTTAATTAGACAGCAATAGGCCAAAGTAAACGCAGCTTGTGGAAGCTTGATCTAAGTCCCTGGAGTAGCAGAAAAGAAGTGGTCATGAGAACATTTTCTTTATCGGAAGGAGCTTGGGTCGGTGGTGGTGGTGGTGGTTTGGGGGGGGGGACGTCAGGTGCATCGTGAGGTGAGATCGTTGAGATTAGTAGGAACGAGGGGGCTTTTACGATGGCTTCGCACGTGCTCACAGTGAGCGGCGTTCCGGTTTAAATTCTGGCGGAGCGCTGCGCACAGGCGTTTCTCTCGGGCAATTACGCCAGAAATTAAGTCAGTGTACATTAGCGCGACTGCCTCGCCCCGTGTACTTATATCCTGGCTTTGACTGCGAGCCAAAAGAAAAAAAGCACAGCTTTTGTTCGTACTTGTTTGTAAAGTAGAGATCTTACCAGTCGGTTCAGCTTGGGGAGCTGATCAAACGCGGTCACGCGGTATGTTCTTACACGCCTCGTTTTACACGGCAAACTTGTGTCGCCCCGTTCCCTTTCCAAATGCTGCAGAATCCGAGGAGCAGAGGCGACGACTTACCTTTGTTTTTTCCACCAACGTATTAAGAAGTTAGCTCTTTTAATAGACCCACATTGAAATGTAAACCATGAACGCTGATATATATACATCATTACCGGGTCATCGCATGCCATTTTGTGTAGACATTGGATTAGGGTTAACTAGCGCACATATAGCTTCATATTAATGTTCAGTTTATCATCACGCGCGGAGATTTGAGAACGTTAATGGATCTGGCTTTAAAGACTGACCAAACGAGCGTCGTATGAGCAAATCAATCAGAATGTTCCCGATCCCTTCAGATATCTGAAGCTAAGCAGGTTGTGATCCTGGATAGTGCTTGGGATGGGCGATCCCATCAGATATCTGAAGCTAAGCAGGGTGTGATCCTGGACAGCGCTTAGGATGGGCGACCCCCGTGCATAACGCGGGGTCCTGTGGGGCGACGTGGTGGACATTGTAGCAAAATCAATTGTTGTACTGTACTATACTCCAACGTCTATGCTCCCCGCCTTTAAAAACTTGCACTGACCCGTCGTGGTTAAGTATGGTCATATAAACCCCCCACGACTGGTACGACGCGCAGAAGCCCTCTTCCAGGAGTGGATTGACAAAATACCGGTGTACGTATCAACACACTCACAACCTTCTCTCGGTCTCTTGGGACTTCATAACATATGTCCACTTCATAAGATGCGTCTTGCACGCTCGCCTGCAAATGTATTATAAAGCTGTGAGATCAATGCCACGTGAGATGTCACGCCTTTGACACTGCAATATGCCTCCGTGTGCTGTTGCCATCATCCCTGCAAGTGCCCCCCCTCCCCCCAATACATCGGTGCTTGTGAACGAGCAAGATGATAATTTGCGAGCCGTGCTCTGCTCACACCTGGCGCAGCGGGAGCGCGTGACGGGGCCGTGAATCATCGTGCCAATACGACGCGCGGATAACAATGTGGATATGTTTTGGGGGCGGTTAGAAGACACGTCCATTAGTGTTCGAGGGAGGATGCAACCGTCACTCAACAACACCGTTGTATCAAAATGGGGGACCTTGTTGCCAATATATATTTTGAAAAAAAGGTCCCATTCTGGAGCTGCTCACCGCAAGCTACAAATGCCCTCTGGTCTGACACTGCGCCCTAAATTAGGCCGTCTCTGGTGTAGGACAATCAGTTTCAAATGCAATGCATCACAGATTAATTATCAGAGTATTCATAATAAACATTTTTGGGTTAGATCGCGTTATTTATAAATGTGTCGTAACCCTCCACCACCCAACACGGCCAATCACTAAAAAAAAAGTGTCACGTTGACAAAAGACAAATAGTTCACTACTTTAGCCCACCAGTGTGTTGAAGAGTGAATCCACAACATTTACAAAAAAATGTGAGTACGCCGGTTCGCTGGCAATTACATCCAGCATCATCGGGCAATTTTCCAGAATGGTGAAGCCCTCCACTTGCTCCCGTTCTTAAATAGAGCAGCAGCAGCAGGGTGATGTCATCATTTAACTCATTCAGGTGCAGTGATTTGAGGCGGCGGGGGGGGGGGTATTGTAATTATATAATAGATGAGTAATCAGTCAATTGTTATGATTAGCAATGAGTTGTAGATGAGTTATTAGTTGTAATGTGTATTATTTAATAACTGAACCTAATTACTACGACCACTCAAATTCAGAAATTAAAGGTGAGGGGGGGGGATTATTTAATAGATTAGCAATCAGTTAATTATTATGATTAGTAATTATTTGTAGTGTGTGTTATTGTAATTATATACTACGTTAGTAATCAGTTAACTAGTATGTGTTTCCCCTATAAGAAATTGTAATATGTATTATTTAATAATACGCTTCCAGGCCGCACTAAGTCTGTTGCTGTCAGTGCGATTAAAATATTTGTCTTTTATCAACGTGACACTTTTTTACTGATTGGCCGTGTCGGGTGGTGGAGGGTTACGACACATTCATAAATAACGCGATCTAACCCAAAAACTTTATTATGAATAATATTGGTCGCGAAAGCCTACTACGTGTTCAACTTATCAGAGTATGTTTGTTTGCATGTTCACCGCAAGTACGTGTGGTTAATGCAGTACTTGATCCCTTGCAAAAGGTTTCTACTTGGCGTTTGAACATCTGAACACAACTGTTGTATTGCCAGAAAGGGTAAAACCTATTCTTATTTTTTCATACCGTTGTATCAGTCCACGGTGCTATGATTTTATCCTTAAAACACACAAATTCGTATTCAAGGTCCAGAGTTGATTTGCTGCTGAAAAACACATTCCTGCGGAGGGAGCTGGTAGGAACGTTGGGTTACTCGGTCATTGGGCAGGGTCAACGGCGGCGTGGTGTATTCCGCAAATATGCCCGACTGTGAGGGCGGGCACAAGCCAGTATGAGTAGGTTAAACGTTGAGTTATATAAGGGCACCACGGGGTGACCAGCCCCTCCCCACCCAGCCCCACCCCTCCCACCCAGCCCCTCCCCACCCAGCCCTTTCACACCCTCCCCTCCCAGCCCCACCCTCCCCACCCAGCCCCTCTCCACCCTCTCCTCCCCACCCTTTCCTCCCCACCCAGCCCCTCCCTCCCCACCCAGCCCCTCCCTGCACGACGGACACAATAATCCCCTGTGGGCTGGTGTAACCAGGAGGTTCCTACTAGTATAACATTGAGGCGTTGCTCATCTTCTGTTTACGGCCCTAAGCCACTGGAGGAAAATCCACATTGCTATGGTGGGGCTTAGTCTATCCAAAGCACAAAGCCACTGTTGACTTCCCCACAAAGTGGTATTCATTTCAGCAGCCCGGACGGATGATGGGCTGAGTCAACCCCTAACCCGGAACTTGCAATCTTCGCATTAAGAGTTGCTCGCTCTTCCGCCGTTAAACTGGCCAGTTGGCTCAGTGGGTAACGATGGCAAATAGCGGTGGTGCAGTGGTTGGAGCTCTGTAATATGAATCCGATGACGTGAGTTCTATTCCCAGCCACGGCTGACATCAGTGACAAGTGGTATCTGAGTCGGTCTGTCCTGGCTCCCTCAAGCCATTCTTTCAGTAACCAGCTTGGTGAAGTATGGTCAAACAATTCCTATGACTGACACGGCATGGAGAGGCCTTCATCCAGCAGTAGATTACCCATAGATCAGTATTTTTTCAGAGGTGCGTCAATAAGTCTCGAAACCCGTGAGTCTATTATTGGCCGATTCTTTATCCCTTTTCATCTAGCAGGGGATAATGGATGTTTGATGATGTGTGGCGATGAATTCACGGGCCTTTGTCGACCCACTGCTGGATGAAGGACTCCCCATGCCATGTCAGTCATGCGGGTGGCTCTGCCATACTTCACCACGGTGGCCGGTATTTGTTGGTGAAGGGAACTTTTGTCACCGGATTCATTGCATGGTATGCTAACCACTGCACCACCGCTCCCGACGATGGATATATCATCACAATTTCTGAACAAGTGAGCAACACTTGATAACGGCTCTACCACTTGGTCAGAGGGCTTCATTTGTCACTCGATATTTTCCAGAACGCTGTCACGCTTCGCGTAGGGACTAATGTCGTCAGGCACTACCACGAGAATACAAGGGCCGCCTTTCCATAACAACCCTATATATGATTGCACCCTACATTCAAGCACTGTCATTTAAAGACATCTGGCAACCCTAAAAGCTATTCATGCAGAACCATGGGGACCACATTCGGCGAGATGGACGTTTACTGCCAAAAAATAACCGGCGTTCCGGAGTGTCCCGACTGATCTGAAGCACTGCGTGTGCACAAGTCCAGTGTGGTTTGTCTTGAGAGAGAGAGAGCCTCGTTTCTCACCACGAGAAAGTGTCATTGGTAAGTGCGAGCTCTATAACTGCCAAACTAACACGTCATCGACGCCAATACTCATTTAAATGTTGGGGGGGTGGGGCGGTGGGGGGCACAGGCACTGAACATTTGTGACTGCGTGTTCACAACTTGAGAGAGGACACACACAGCACGCAGCAAAGCACTGCGGGGTGTGGCGTTTCTCGCATTGGCAGCTGCTGACCGATCAAGCGGAACCCACAGAAACGGCTCATGGCCCCATCACCAGGGCGGGGCGGGGCGGGGGGGGGGCTAGATTACCACACGGGATGATGACGATGGTTGATGATGATGGGGGAAGGGAGGGAGGGAGAGAGAAGAGGAGGAAGGTTCTGATGGTGGGGCATTCTGGGTGTAGGGTGGGGCATTCTGGGTGTAGGGTGGGGCGTTCTGGGTGTAGGGTGGGGCGTTCTGGGTGTAGGGTGGGGTGTTAGGGGTGTAGGGTGGGGCGTTAGGGGTGTAGGGTGGGGTGTTCGGGGTGTAGGGTGGGGCGTTAGGGGTGTAGGGTGGGGTGTTCGGGGTGTAGGGTGGGGCGTTCTGGGTGTAGGGTGGGGTGTTAGGGGTGTAGGGTGGGGCGTTAGGGGTGTAGGGTGGGGTGTTAGGGGTGTAGGGTGGGGCGTTAGGGGTGTAGGGTGGGGCGTTAGGGGTGTAGGGTGGGGTGTTCGGGGTGTAGGGTGGGGCGTTAGGGGTGTAGGGTGGGGTGTTCGGGGTGTAGGGTGGGGCGTTCTGGGTGTAGGGTGGGGTGTTAGGGGTGTAGGGTGGGGCGTTAGGGGTGTAGGGTGGGGTGTTAGGGGTGTAGGGTGGGGTGTTCGGGGTGTAGGGTGGGGCGTTCTGGGTGTAGGGTGGGGTGTTAGGGGTGTAGGGTGGGGTGTTAGGGGTGTAGGGTGGGGCGTTAGGGGTGTAGGGTGGGGCGTTCTGGGTGTAGGGTGGGGTGTTAGGGGTGTAGGGTGGGGTGTTAGGGGTGTAGGGTGGGGTGTTCGGGGTGTAGGGTGGGGCGTTAGGGGTGTAGGGTGGGGTGTTCGGGGTGTAGGGTGAGGCGTTCTGGGTGTAGGGTGGGGTGTTAGGGGTGTAGGGTGGGGCGTTAGGGGTGTAGGGTGGGGTGTTAGGGGTGTAGGGTGGGGCGTTAGGGGTGTAGGGTGGGGTGTTCGGGGTCTAGGGTGGGGTGTTAGGGGTGTAGAGTGGGGCGTTCGGGGTGTAAAAGGATTGGAAGAGGGCAAAGCCCTCAGTTGTGGGGGTGGAGGAGGAGGGGAGGGAGCTGTTGTTGTGGTTCGGGTGAGGAAGTGGGGAGGTGGCTGTGGCTCGTGAGGAGGTGGATGAGTGTTCAGTGTACGTGGGGAATTCACGAGTACAAGACGGGGCAGGCATGGAGACGGGCGATATCTCGATCAACACACTTTAGTGAGGTGGGGGGGGACATTTGACAACAGAGCGGCACTGTTTTCTACCTGCGTTCTGAAAACTCGCCTGACCAGTTTAAGTGACCAGCAGTCACGTTCCCTCTCTTGCTGTCGGTAGATTGAACTCTAAATTAGCCTCTCCGTGTCCACCACTACCCTGCACCGTGCACACGCTGATCAACAAACTTTTGCCAGGTTCCACATCACATTACCGAATTTCTCCCCCTACAATCTTGATGTGGTTAAAGATCGGGTTGAAAAAAACTTCATGTGCATCACTTCGGGTCTTGGAGTGGTGTGTTATTACTCAATTCACAATACACTGAGACTTTTAAGGTCCCGTGCAAGACTCGCGTCACCGCCGCAAGCGGCGAGAGCAATAAATGGATGGGCCGAATGCCGGATGATCCTAGTAGCACAAGTAGCTACATATGTAGTTGCACAAGTAGCTACATATGTAACAGCTACATGTGTAGTAGCTACGGGCCCCGCACTTTCAAGGGCCTCGCACTAAATGTATTCAAACTATCAATTCCGATTCAGTGATTCTGCACTTGCTCTATTACTATGGTACTATACCTCCTTCAACTTTTTTAGAACGACTGGGTGTTTAAGGTGAGCGATTTGTCGTATTATCTGGCTGTATAGCAAACGAAACAATACAATTACTTTACTATGCAAGTTGAAAATGTGTGTGTTGCGTCTACACCGCTGTGATAATTAGGCTGTTTAAGAAATTAGTGTTGATTTCTTAGCTGTTCCAATACGTATTTCCCTGTTTGTTTCCATAACCGAGTAAGACAAATTAGATTATTCCGATATGAAGCCAGCCTGTTCTCCATCACTAGGTACTGTTCGTAAGAACCACGGTGAGGATATAAATGTTTCAATCTGATTTTTTTTTCAGAGAACAGTAAGTGGTTTTACTGATGAAAATTTTAAAAGGCGTCGTCTAAAATTATATCCAATTTTCATCTTAATAAACAGAAGCTGCTAGTCCTCCACACAACATCCCCATTCCTCGTGGTCTTTGGCTGCTACGATCCTAATATCGGAAGGAAGAACGTTCCAGACGGCCGCGCATCTGAAAGTGCGTGATGATGCAGCGAGCGTCTTTGTTCGATGGTTAGCCAATCTTACTCCAGCATATTAACTGATCCCATGGCTCCGTCTCCACAATGTTCATACAGTAAGACGCGTTATCCCCTCCGCAAACGAAATTCAATTTTAAAACATGGATGAACATACATGCTGCAATACTTAAATGCCGGGTGCAAATGCAATTATTAAATTACGTTATTAATTCGAACATTTTTTCCCCTTTGTACTTTTTTTCTCATTGATCGAAAATCAGTAAGAGTACCCACATAACAGAGTGGGTAGTTCTCAAACTCAAGATGGAAAGGCAAGAAGCCTACTTTCTTTAAAAAGGGGATTAGCTGCAGCCCTACAATGTCTAGCTCACGCTACTGCTGGTGGCAGGGCCTGCACGAGAGGGACCTCCAGAAAGGTCCTCGAGTGGGCATTTGGCCTACTCTTCCACATGGGCCAGACATCTTGGAAGATGTGGGAATGCCCACACTTTACCCTACCACATGCAACCTGTTGACCCACGAACTCTGCTGTGCCCACTTAGACTGCTGTACGGTCCAAGGACATTTATAATCAACGCACAGCGTGGTCCAGATGTCTTGTGACCTCCAATGAATCGACTCCTAACTTTTTTCCCCCTTTGCACATTCATTTCTGTTTTACATAAACCTTACTTACAGAAATAATATGAAGTATTGCAGAATTAAAGGAGGGTCACAAGACATCTGGACGACCCTGTCCGTTATTTCAACAGCTGCGCCAGCAGGCCGCACCGTTTATCTCTCGATTGTGACGTCAGTGTGTTGACCATTACACTGACTCCCACATCGCCGACGATTCATTACCCCCCTTGAAGAATGCACGTGGAGGTGATTCATCAACTCCCACCTTGCCCAGATAATGCATTCGAGATGTGAGCCACATCACCGTGGCCTCGACGGAGTGCCGCGTATGTCCGCTTCTATCCTCTCGCAGTTGAGTGTGGTACCTTTATGAATATTCTCACACTTTGGTGAAATGCTGCGGGTTGCTTTTCAACGCCTTGTCCGTGTGTCTCCGGGTGGATTTAGAATGCCTCTCGTGGCTTTTGCCGTTTGCCAATAAGTGGCAATCATGGGTAAAAACAAGCGGTGTGGGTGAGTCAGTGGATACGGGCTGTGATGGCGGTGGTGGTGGTCGGAGAGACTTTGCGGCGATGGCCTTGTTTGTCCCTCATTGTCAGCAAACAGCAGCTTTGTGTACAGGATCACGGTCTGACGGTGGGACTGTTACTGATTTGTCATGTTTACAAACGCACGCCGACAAAAACACGGCAGGTTTCCCTGGCAGCAGGCGCGCGAGCGCGTCACGCTGCCCCTGCCCGCAACCTGCTCGTTGTGGTGGAGACCTGTGCGTTCGCGCAATGTCGATACACATTTTTCCACCGCAGTTTCAAATGTGGGCATTTTTTTTTCTACAGTTGTGTGTTTCCCTGAAAGTTTTGTGATTACACATCGTACCCATATTATTATTATGGTTATCACACTTGTACTGGCAATCCAGGGGTCGCCGGTTCGATGAACCCAGCTCCACCCAGCTCCATCCACCACAAGTGACCAGTTTGGCTGGCCGCTTGTTGTGGACAAAGTGCCGGTCTCGCCAGAGTGGAAGAGTAGGCCAAAATAAACCCTGTTTTCCTCGAGTGGAGACCCTTCTGTCAGCAGTCGCATGAGCAAGCGATTGCAGGGCTGCACCTTTACCTTTTACCGACAGTCATGTGATTATAATAGTTTTATCAGACTACGAAAATATATATTCATGCCTAGATTGTTGTCTGTGATTGCTCCATGTGGTCTGGTCAATGCAATGCTTTATTGAATTGAGGGCTAACTCTGTTAGATTATAGCTAAACCTGGTTTGACAATAAAGTAATACATCAAACTTGATTTAATGTAGTACCCTTCACAATAATATAAATACGACATACGATTGCATGTAATCATAACAACTGGTATTCTAGACAAGTATTGCAGTTTTATTATCAAATAAAAGAGTGTATATGAAAGGTTATTCTTTTTTATATTACACGTGTTTACCCAGGTAGACCTCACTGAGTCTAAGGAATTTTTTTTAGGAGGGTCCTGAAAAGTGTTTGCAGTAGGGGGCGCTGCCACTGTATGCAATCCCAACTGAGTAATTGGCAGATAATCTTTCAGCAATGTCAATGTTTGGCCAATGCCCGTTACATTATGCGAGGAAATGGGAGAATCCGGAGGAGTTCCATCCAGAACAAGGGGAGAACACACAAACTCCGCACAGAGAGAAAACCGAGTCGGAAATTGAACCCAGGCCCCCTCTTGCTTCGAGACCCGAGTGTTACTACGGCACATTTGAGATCCAGGATTTGAATCCAGAATTCAGATTCTCAAGTGCAGTGAATGTATGGTCTCAGCCCGATCAACAACGACTGAACGGGGAAAAAAATCCATCAAAGTTGTCTTCTTCACTCGAATTTGGGAAAAGGAAAGTGTCTCTAAGAAATAAAAATTAACGTTTTCATTTCATTGTAATGTGACAAATGTCCCTATAGTAGGGCGTGTGAGAAAGTCGAATGCCTGGTGTGAACGGGAGGTCTCAGGAGTAGTTTTGTGACATCATCTTTCTGACACTGACTGATACGAGTCGATGCGCCACTCCCTGAGAGTTCAGACTGCTTACGCTATTGCCTCATGAGATGATGCTAAGAGCACAACTGAAATGAACAATAGACTAGAGTGAACCATGTGCATGGTCTGTGAATCAGGCAACAATACAGAATACAGTATTATTTTATATATTTATTGGGTGGCCCATTAATAGATATCCTACTGATTTCTGGTAATTGAATATTGTGAACATGATGGCTCCATATAGTCCAGAGCGACCGAGAAGGAAGGTGGTAGCCTCTGTTTGAGACTCACACACAACGTCGATTCCAAACTACTACGACTATTTTATTTGCCAGGTAAAGCCCACTGAGCTTACAGCTGTTTTTCAGAGGTGACGTGACCACATATGATAGCGCATCAAAGTGGCTTCTCATCATCATGTGGGAAGGTAAAGTAGCAGCCAAATAATCTAAATGAATGTTTCTAGATGTAGAGGGCGAAACCTGAGGACCTGGAGAAAAATCCACACGACCATGGGGAGAGTGAGATCACGCGAACTCCGAATATACTACAGGCATCGTCGAAGTCTGGGATTGAACCCACGTGCTCCTGCTTAGCAGGCGAGGGTGCGTACGCCCAGGATATATTTGGACATGCACCACCGCAAAGGAAAACAATGTACACATTGCAATGGAAATTCGGACACAGGTTCTTTTAAAATGTACAGAAAATAAATAGAGCGGAAACCAAAAGAGCGGAGACGGGTGTGGTCACATGTACATGATGCCACGTTTAGCAGCCCCCCATGAAAATCGATAATTGTGTAATGTCTCCGTATTCTTTAAGTGAGGTATCTGTACATGTACAACCCTGTAGACGTGCTATACTGCAAACAGAGCAGACACAGATGACGTTTATAACGAGCCAGGCGGTGGTGCCGATGCTGCACGTGGCCTGTAATCCAGACCTGTGGAGGCAGCGAGGGTTGGTGGGTAACACAAACGAGCTTTTAAGCCCGTCCAAGGACGAGTGTATATTGCAGTAAATCTGAAATATTCAATAGAAAAATTGTTCAGCTTATGATTATTAATGGGGGGGTGGGGGGGGGTTGCCCCATATGGAGTGACGTCACCCGCTAATGGTTCTTGGGGAGGGATGCCCCATGTGGAGTGATGTCACCCCCTCATGGTTCTTGGGGAGGGATGCGGCATGTGGAGTGCGCGACCTTCTTGTGCGTTAGTGTAAATTTCCACGCGGGCATGAATATTAATGGCAGGGGGGGGGGCTCTTTTGCAGTGACGTCACGCACGGATGTAGCACTGTGCTGCTTAGATTTATTTTTTACCGTCACTTTCTGTAAAGAAACGTCGTCATATTTGAAGCGACTTGCAGAATAAATTATTTAATTCAGCTCCATCTTCCTCTGCGTTCGTGTAAAAATCCACCCACTTATGAATATTAATGAGGGGGAGGGTGGGTTTATGTGGAGTGACGTCACGCGGGGGGTGGGCCTTATGTGGAGTGACGTCATGTGCGGGACGGACAGACATTTGTGGGTGATTATAGTAGGTAATTCATAATCAACGTTTTTGGGTTTAGATCGCGTTATTTATAAATGTGTCGTAACCCTCCACCACCCGACACGGCCAATCAGCAAAAAAGTGTCACGTTGACAAAAGACAAATAGTTCACTGCTTTAGCCCACCGGTGTGTTGAAGCGTGAAACCCCAACATTTACATTTATAAATAACGCGAACTAAACCCAAAAACGTTGATTATGAATAATATTGGTCGCGAAAGCCTACGTGTTAAACTGATAGTAGGTAATGTTGCGAAACTCCCTGTGCATGTCAATGTGCCACACCGTGGCTCTCCAGAAGGCAGTACAGCAAGTGGACTAATCACCATGGTTTCCATCCGTATGGGAACAGAGTGCTGCCCATTCACACGCAGCGCGGGTCTTCTCCGGGTTCCTTGGTTTCCCCCCACACGTATAAACATCATCAATGGGCTGAATATTTTTACAATAAAAATAAACCAATGCGCAGACCCACCTGGAAAAGAAGTCATATGACTCAGCGTGGCTTTGCTGGATGAAGAAGTAAATTATTACTTGGAATTTAACTAGGCCAGAGTGCATTCAAATTAGACCTCTTGTTAAATGCTGGTTTATATGAGCACATAAACACAGCAAACATTCCAACGTATGAACAAGCAATAGGTATGAACATCGGCTTGGTGGTTAGTACATTGTGCTTGCTCTATAAGCACGGTGACTGGAACTTCCCTTCTCCAACCTGCACAGGCTAGCATGGTGAAGTATGGTCAAACAATCCCCGTGATCGACGCAGCGTGGGGTGGGGGGCTCCATCCAGCAGTGGACTGACAAAGGCCTGCCAATGATTGTGCAACAGATTTTCGTCTGTACGGTGACAGTGTAGGACGCTGCCAATATAAAGTTTTCATTTACAAAGTGATTTAAACAACATTCATTTATTTTTCATAACAAAAGCTAATCGTGGCGAACATAGACGGAAATTAGCTCCGCTGAGGTTTACAACCATATCAGTCAAAACACTCTGCGTGCGGTGGGGGAAACGGTGCGGTATGACCATACGACCTTGAATAGGAAACCACAGAGAGAGGTCAAACCCGCCAATCCAAATATGACCCGAACAAACACCTCTCAGTACCGCATGCAGTGTTGGTATTCATCGGTTTTTATTGAGGTCGGAGCTACACAAGAAACATCGTCAACAAGAGCGAGAGTGCCGCTGCGTTACCTGGTACTGACCGCTTTGCTGTATTTATCACCAGGTTAGAACCCGCTGTGGAGCGGCGGATAACGCACTGTGCTATGAATCCGGGGACTCGTGTTCAGTTAGGGGCCAATGGTCGACAATCGTGGAAGGCGATGTCTGAACCGGTCTTAGTTGTCACTGCCTTCACCAATCCACTTGCCAGTGTGGTGCAGTATGGCAAAACAGTTCCCATGGCAAAGGGGCTGTTTATTATTTTATTATGAGATGAGAGCGGAGGTCTCTT
The DNA here is from genome assembly GCF_965212315.1 of Lampetra planeri. Lineage (NCBI taxonomy): Eukaryota > Metazoa > Chordata > Hyperoartia > Petromyzontiformes > Petromyzontidae > Lampetra > Lampetra planeri. The sequence goes on from NC_136136.1 coordinate 1,306,056, forward strand.
CCAATGGAGACCTGGATTGAATATACTCGTACAATGCGGTACCGAATCTACACGTACAGTCCGTAACAATCATCGAGTGCATTTGTGGCTCGCACCATTTTTATGCTGGAAGTCTATTACGAGGGTGCTGCTACGTTTCTCACAGTCCACAGTCGTTTCACAGTCGGGAGCATTGTCGTTGCATGCAATCCCATTTGACCAATTTGCAGGTGATTCGTCAAATTTGGTCAGGCCTGCCTGCATGTCTGGAATATAATTTTTTTTTTAAATAAAAAATAAAAATAAAATAAAAATCACGACGTTTCGGAGGCAACACAAGCTTCCGTCTTCATGTGGAACCGTCACAGCAAGTAAGAAATAGCAATCGTGCAGTGACGGTTCCACCTGAAGACGGAAGCTTGTGTTGCCTCCGAAACGTCGTGATTTTAATTTTATTTTTATTTTACTTTAAATGTAAATTTTTTACCTACGTGACTTTACCGAAAAAACCTAAAAATATGAATCCTTGCAGTCACGAAAGCTTCAAATCTAGAATTAATGGAACAGCAAACTTCTGCAACAAGCAGCGGACGCGCTACTGCTGGGCCCCCAAATCACCGTCAAAACTGCCATTGGAATTCGATATTTACAGGTATCACCCAACACTACAAGGTGACCAATGGATGGTTGGACAGTAATTGATCCTTGACTCCTTCCGTGCATACCTTTGAGTGTTGTTACCCTTTCGTATGAGTGAGTTTTCCTTCAGGTTTCTCCTACATGCCGAACTTTCACTCGTAGATTTGCTCTTCATTGAGTTTTGGGAATGTACCACATGTTGCTTGGCGTGACGTCAGACAATTTGCTCAGAGCCACTTCAGTTGTAAAGAGGTCGGACATCATGCCCAACAGCACACGCATGTTTGTTGAACTTCTTTCGCACCGTACGTAGCCAAACGCGCTAATCAGGGGTGCGTTTTTGGGTCTTACATGGTCTTAGATGTAAGACCCAAAAACACGTTGGAGAATCACACAGCATGAATGGAATTGTCCAAACTTCTCAAGACTCAGTGATGCTTTGCTGGACATTATTATAATATACTTGAAGTTAAGTTCAAAGTTTATTCACATCAAATGAGCACGAAGGCCCTTTATGCGACTATTTTACATTCCCATGGTGGAGGAAACCTCACCCCTGAGGAAGGAAAGGCTGAGTTGATCTCCAATCTCCGACCAGGAGTTGAACTCTTTTTGGCTTCCGATTATGAGTCAAGGGCTTTAATCACAGCCCCGCCCGGTCGGGTGAATGCACGGTGTGGTTTTTTTTCTCAGACATTCCAGAAGTCAGCGGCGGTAAAGTGACTCAGGGATCATAGGACCGTGCCTGTCCCATCAGCGTGCAGGTCGTGCAACTGCATCGGAGCCATGGGTTCAGAAGGACTCAGATGCTGCCTGGCTACAGAGGTGGATGGAAATTGAACAAGGGAGCCGATTTCATTCCTTGCATCAGGGCTCATTCGAACCACGCAATGCCACTGCGTACCACTGAGATCCCGAGTTTAAAATCTGGTTTCAGCCACATGCAATTAAACTGCTTCCCAAGCGTAGTGAGTTGATGGACTTAACCCGTGCATTAATGACAGCACAAGTCTAAATGAGTTTAATTTGCTCTGGCTAAATGCTAGCATTGGGAATTCAGATAGATTGGTGCATCTGCCCTGTGACAACATTGCTGTGCTACAGGGTGAGTGGAAAGGTGTGCCCCTTGTTCGAGTATTAAACAAAAAACGAATACTATCGTTTGAATATGACATCTGAATCAGGTCTGTAAAAAACCTGCGCCTGCAGGCCATTCATCACCACGGGGTGATGCACCTCGTGGTCACTTCCCACACCTCCGATATTAGCACGGTTGGCTACGTACGGTGCGACAGAAGTTCAACATACATGGCCTGACACCAACAGCACAATAGGAATGTGAATACAAGAAATACAATCTTACGTAAAATCCGCTGCGTTCTACTTTTATATCGCTGCTACGATGGTTACTGTTCCCACGAAGGTCACTCATCCCCCCCCCCAACCGTGTTCAGGACATAGTCTACCAGGCTGACTGCATCATCATCCACAGTGTCCATCCATCACACTGCTGCAGGTCACGATGCTTCCCTTGCTGTCTCCTCCCTGACACGGCTCCACTTTGGAATTCCCTCGCAACGTCTATTTTTCAAAGTCCTCATCAACATTACAAAATTCAAGAACACGTGTTACGCTCCCATCTTTTACACTTTCAACAGTGCCGTTTGTTGCTGCCCGCGTGGCGTTTTGGGACCTTTGGGCCCTGTGCACAGCAACCCGTGATTGAATAAAAACACTTCGTCTGAGTCACCCAAAACAGGACTCCTCAGCCCGAGGTCTCGCAGCAAGCCCAGCCCTGAATCTCTCATCACAACCACAACCACCACCACCACACGCCTCGCCAACTCTCTCCACCCCCAACATCCTCCCCCACCCCACCCCAACCACCACCACCAACACAACCCTGCTCCCCCAACTCACCCATCCCCACAACGCCATTCATCCACTCCCTGCACCAAGTGAAAAATAGAAAAAAAGACTCCGAGCCACACCCAGCCCCGCTCCGAAGCGAGGAAGTGGCGTGGGTGTTGGGTGAGTGTGGGGCATCGTCGTCTGTCTTGCGTTCGTGGCTCTCTTAAAGCCACACAGAAGCGACGGTCCACTCTTCTCGCGCGAAGTTTCGCTCTGCGTCGAGTAAGCGGAGCTCCTCAAGTCTGTTGCCTGCTCACTCCTTCCCTCTCCCACCTCCCTTCTCGTTCCCCTCCTCCCCACCACGCTCTCAACTTCACTTTCTGCCGCTTGCCACGTTATGCTCTCTCTATATCCCTGCTGATGCTGCTGCTGACGGCGCTATAAATAAGTAAAGCAAGTGGCGACTGCGCAGTTCTATTATTCTATACCGTACGTGCGTTGTTATTCTGTGTTAAAAATCGAAACAAAAGTGTGTGTCTGTTTGTTTAAACATGTACATGCTTGCTCAGTCGTAGCCGCAGACCCCTCTAACGCTTCGTAACAATTATATCGCAAATAACGCAGCGCAGACCCTTCTCGCCACTTCGCCGGAGGTGGTGCTGCTGGGGGGGGCATCAGCCCGCGGCGTCCGTGTCCCGAGTCGTCGTCGCTGCGTCAATTTCTCGCCTCGCCCTCTCCACCACCACGGCGAGAGCGCGAGGTATCTTATCCACGCACGACCAACCACCTGGACGCGGGACACTGCACATTTGGACATCTTCTGGCGGGCTGCCTCCTGCTTATACGCCGAAAGACATCTCCCTATCAGATGCAACCTTTTGCTGTTGTTGTTGTTTACAAGTTGCTTGAGATAAGTTGGCTCGCTTGTTATATTTGTTGGGATGTGCGCGCTAAGGCAGCTGCCAAAAGTCAATTGAAAATGCGGTTGCTGTTCTGTATACGAGTAATACCTTAGGCTTCCTCGTAATTAGCGTAATGTCATTTCAGTTACCTAGGCGAGCCTCGCTGAGTCTCACGACTCGTGTTCAGGAAAAGGGGCTTGTGTACCCACCGATGTCTGGCCGCAGCTGTTCAGGATGAGTGTCGTGGGACGGATTGTTTAGTCGCAAAGGGGGACCGGAGAGATCCCGGAGAAAACCCGCGCGCGCACAAGGGGAGGCGGGTAACGCCCAGAGCGGCCAGCAGACAGATTAAAGAATCAGTTGCTCTCAAGGAAAGTCGATTAGGCGTTTATCACAATTCTGTCAGTGATGTGAATTCCACATTATCGTGGCGAGGGAAGTCTTTCCATAGGACACTCGAGTTGATTATTCCTCGAAGGAAGTGGCCAAATATGCCTCCCTCCCCACCCAATCCAATGCAGAGACCTCTTTAAAAACGAGAGAGATGGAACGGCGATTCTTTCCGTGGATACTTTGGATGATTAGTCTTAGTCTCGCACGCATGGAGGGGTGTAGAGAAGGGACGTCACACAGCTTGCATCCCAAGTGTCGGCGGAGTCCGGTGGGGCGTGTTGGATGAACAGGTGTGTGGCTCTCTTCTCACCTGTATAGCGTTACCTGCCCCGAGGCGTCCTGCTTTGAGCACCACGTGCCAATGTGCAGCTTATCTGTGTAATTCTATCCTGCCCGGTAAATATGTCCCCGTACAGCAAATGTTTGTGTTTGCGTGAATGCAATGCGTAAATAGTGTCGTCTTGTGCAGGCTATAGAGGCTACTCGTTAAGAGTATAGACCAAAGCACAGGTAAGTTGTTTAGTTGGGTAGAAATTAATGTATGTGTAATGCAATTGAAAGGCACGTAATTGCCGAAAGTAGTTTTAAGCTTTAAAATATTAATATCAAGTAACTTGATAAGTTAATTCCCCATGCATACAGCTATAGAGTGGGGGGGTATAGAATTCGCCGTACAGTACTTGTATCACAGGAGTATTCCTGTATCAGTTACATTTATTGTTGGCTAAACATCGCATAGGGGATAATAGGCAAGGTCCAACGGGGTTATCAAAGGCCGCGTGTATTGTACTCGTTTAATTATTCTGTGGCTGGATCGTGCGAATTCTGATAGCTTGGGGAGGCCATCATCTTGCAGTGGATTGATCATGGCTGATGATGAGTTAATAAAGACCACGTTAAGTTGACTTTGTTGAATTTGTGAGAACTCAGAGATCGGTATAGTCTCACTGTCAGGAGTGGTTTGGGCCACCAAATTACTAAACGCAAAACCAATGAAATAAAGTTATTTCAATTAATTAAATATACATCGGAGTGAAACTACGGTATATATTCTGTAACAAAAATCTAGAATTGCTCAAATTCAGCGGGGTGATTCAGACTCCCAGACCATTACACAGGAGTCTCCCCGGCCACTCCCTGCACGTGGGTCTTCATGTTTGTGTAGGATAAACAGCTTTTGACGCGTGCTATCGAAGTTACAGTTTTATTCGGGATTTGAGCGAGTTTATTAACAACAAAAAGACGACGCTTCCGTAGCATTGCATTGCTGGGGCGTGGACATTTTTTTTGTTACACGTGGTTTCCATCTTAAAAAAAAAACAAGTTGTGCGTTCGACCGTGAGTCCTGACACGTACCCATGTACTCCCTCCTCCCCCTCCTCGCAGCTCGGGGCCGCTGCCTCCTCCTCCTCCTTCCTTCGTTTGTTTGCCAGACGCTCCGATCCGCCTCCTCCCTCCCAGAGTTGTGCCTGCAGCAAGCGAGAGCAGGGGAGGGGGAGAGAAAAGCCCCCCCAGCACGGTAAGCTGCCCGCATACTTGCCACATGTGCTCAGGTCGCAGTGCGTTAGGGGGCGGGCGGGCGGGTGCAAGTGGAGTGAAGAGAGTTGAGTTGTATGCTTTGGATGGGGGTGTGGAGGGAGTTGTTCAGTGGCTTCAGAGGCGGTGGAGAGTGGAGAAGTGGTGATTGTAGGTGTGGTGTTAGGTGGGTGCGGGTTTAATGTGGAGCCCAGGGACATTAACTGGGCGTTGGCTCATCACTATATGGCAGCATTCACAAATGGAACATTTAAAACGCTCCAGTAGCAGTTTGCGACTGGTGGTCATCCAGAACAGACCTAACGACGCAACACCCCGATCCACAAACACGAAGGAGACATCACAGCGATGTGGCACTTCGCTGCTCCTGACGCGTCCATCTGGGCTTGAATGCGAAACTGCGGTTGTTGCTCTGAGCCTACATCAGCAGCCATACGAAAGAAGAAGCATTTAAGTCTGCTAATGAAGAGCTGTGGTGCATGCACCATCTACCTTCTAGACACTCTTGATTCATTCTTTCCGCAGGATTTTTTCCCCCCATTTTTAATAAAAGTGTTACCATAAATACATTTTGCAATATAGGCAAGATGGCTAGTTTAGAGATTTTTTTTAATTCTCACAGCTGGTAAAAACAATCCCGATACCTTGGGGCGAGGGTTAGGCAGGTGTGGGGGTTGCCCTACTTCCCCACGCTGGTCAGTGTGGCGCTGCATGTTGAAGGCTAAAACCAGAGAGCTGTTGAGATATCACTCAGTGCTGATGTTCGCGATCACTGAGAATCTCTCTTGGACCAACTGGTTCATAGCGCAGCGAAGAATTTCACTGATCCTCCATGGAGGTGTAAGTTACTTTAAGCAGAATACATCTGTAGTTTGGGTGTACTCGCTGCTGCTGGTTTATGTTGCTGGAGCTGACTTGCAGATACACAACTCCGCTCAGAAGCAGCAGCAGCAGCAAAAATGTAAACATTTCTGCGAAGTCGGCTGTGGAATGGCAACAGATAAAATGCGGTTGCGAAGTAAAAACAAAGGCATGAATTTGGCGAATAAGGTTGCATTTTAGTTTTTTGTTTAGAATGGAGCTCGACAGTGACCTCTTGTGTGTGGCCGAGAACGATCGCTGTACAGTAACAATGTCGCATCTCCGATTTAGCCGGGGTCTCTGATGTCGGCGGATGTGTGAGACATCGGTCAGATACGCGAACGTCTGTAGACAATGACATTGCACGGCGTGCAAATAGGTTACGAGACAAAAATAAAGCGCAAACTGCTTTCAACTTGAGAAACTGCTCCGAAGTAATTAAGAACACTGTGACGTGCATCGCTATGCAGTTTGCATGATAGGACCAGAAATATTCCCCAAACAACATTTTTGTTCAAAGCAAAGGGAATTCAATGGAGAGTAACATTTCAGGACCTCTGCTGTGCAAGCCACGATAGCCAGCGATGGGGACGACCCTGAGTCGCGCTTCGCCTGCTCGCGGGCTGCCGCTTTCGGTAACCTTCGTGGTGGACACCGCTGACACGGGCACGGACACGGACACAATTTCCTCGGCACTCGGTTAATTGGTCTGTTAATTTGTCTGTGAATTGGTCTGTTGATTGGTCACAGTGGCTACGTGGCGGTCGGATATGCGACCTTTTTATACCCTGCCCTCGGTGAAATGGGATTGCCGCGTGGCACGGTGGCCACGTATAGCAGCAAAGCGACGCCTCAACAGTAGCGGCGTGAAGTCGTTGCAGGGCATCTGCTACGAGGCCAGGGCGTGGCATGGGTGGTGGGGGACAGACTTTTTGAGAAAGTCCCGGTGAGGGAGCAATGCAGGGTGGATTGGGTGGCATTAAAATCGAACCTGCTTGCCAAAACGAGGCCCAAGCATGCAGAACGTTTAGAAGATAAAAACACATTTTCAAAGGGAAATAAATATAAAAATCTGGAAAAGTAAGTAGGCGGACAGGCAGATTTGATGGACAGACAAGAGGCAAAAAAAAATTTCGGGGCAAAAATGAGTGAACCCATTTCCCATGAACGGCGTGATTCATGGTCTACTGAATTCTGAGTTTACAGTTGCATCTGCAATAGCGGCCGTTATGACTGTGTCCTGAAAATGTCTTGAGGTTGTGACTCGTGCTTGTGGCTTGTGTAGCAAGCGAGAGACCGAACAAGAGCACATTCTGCAGTGGCGGATGTCCACAAAGTGCGCTCAGAATGGCAGTTGAATGCCTGCAAAAGGGCATGTGAAGAACGCGGGGGGCTCCCTTTTCGCCAAAATGCCACCACAATGTTCTTTTTTTTTTCATTTTGTATGATGGAAACGGGCGACTTGCTGCTTGGAATTCTCTGAGAGTTCGTGTTTGCACAGTGAAGAGGCGCTTCGCATGTCCGCTTTAAGGATCGTGTAAACACGCCGTCAGTTTCGGCTGCGATGACCACCCCCGTCCGCCCCCCCCCACTGCTGCGTGGTGCACGGCGTGGTGTTAGTGGTGTGTTGGTGGTGTGTTGGTGGTGTGGTGGTGGTGGTGTGGTGGTGGTGGTGGTGTGGTGGTGGTGTGTTGGTGGTGGTGTGTTGGTGGTGTGTTGGTGGTGTGTTGGTGGTGGAGTGGGGTGTTAGTGGTGGTGGTGTGTTGGTGGTGTGTTGGTGGTGGAGTGGGGTGTTGGTGGTGGTGGTGTGTTGGTGGTTGTGTGGTGGTGGTGGTGTGTTGGTGGTGTGTTGGTGGTGGAGTGGTGTGTTGGTGGTGTGTTGTGGTGGTGTGTTGTTGGTGGTGGTAGTGACAGACTGTGGCGAGCCTCCTCGCTCGTCCCCCCGCCTACAGCCCTGGCCTCTCACAATGAGCTCGTGTTGTGCTCAAATTTTCTAAATTATGTAACGTGGACAAAAATGTAAACTGCACATAGTGTACGCGGCGCCATGGCTCCGCTAAAGACCTTTCTGGAATGAACTAAACCTATTGCAAACTATTTATTTCGTGAGTTTGGTCAAGTCATGTCCTGACTGCATAGCTGCACGTGTGTTTACACGTGTATATCGGAGCATCAATAATCCCCCCTTAGCTACGTAAATAGTTATGCTTCAGAGTTTGAAAACGTTGGACAGTGAACAGATTTTAGTGCGGTTTAAAAGGTGGATGGACGTAACATTGTTATTTTGTGCGGGGTCTTTGAAATGAAATACCAAGTATAGTGTTTGTGCCATTTTCCAATCTTATGCAGGAGTTTTTAAAATAGATGATTATAATGCCAGATTATAATTCCAGACCTGAAAGCAAATATATTTTGATAATCGGTTGAACCTCAGCAGAACGAGAACGATGAAATGCAGTAAAATAAAAATAAAAATATCCCTGATTGAAAACAAGTTGTTGGATTTATGAAAATCAGTGGCTTTAATTAAACATGATTCATCCGGCATTGCAGGATGAGATCTGCAGATGGGATTGAGAGAAATGTCTTGAAGGGCTAATTAGTTCGTCCTTCAAGACAATTCGTTGTATTCCTTTGCTGGCGAGATGTGTGCAGCATTGCAAGACCAGAGAGCGATAAGTTTGACTTGACAAGAAATACGTCCGTGAGACATGAATAATTAACAGAGACTTCTTTAGATTAAACGTTCAGAAAAAGATCCCCTGTAAATGCCCTGCTAGTGTACCGCACACCGCACGAAGGAGTAAGATATGTTCTTCAGGTATGCCATGCATTTGGCGTATTCGTCTTACTTGCTATGATGCGGGTAGTCAATTTGTCATGTACTTTTGTATACTTGAACATTCTTGTAAACACCACCGCGGCGGATAAGATATATCTATGGCAAGGCCACAGGATGAGCTGGCGTGCGAGGTTGTCATGACCCAAATCATTCCGTTCGCTTGAAGCATCCTGCGTTCCTGACGCTCTTGCACAAGAACAACATCACGGTCACCAGACCCGCGTCGTCGGTGCCCATTGACGAGTCTCCCGCACGTTCCAACTTGGGCATTGCGTGAGCGGTTGGCCGCCAACGGGGGCACATCCTCGGTGTCCCGGCTGACACAGCCGTGCGCAAGTGATAGATTCATGGAGACCCCCCCACCCCAGCACGCAACCCCCGCCCCCCAAACCCCCACCCAAGCGAATTGTGTTTTCCAGCTCTAGATTTAACACGGGAAATGTAATTCATCAGCTGTCGCCGCATTGGCGTCAAGTGTTTGTAATCACTTTCCAAGGCTGCGTCGTAAAATATCGGCGGTGGAGGAAAAAAAAATTTGCAGGTGCAGAGCTACATTTGCGGTGAAGTCTGTGAGTAGCTCGCGCAGCCCTAACAATTTCTTGCTCGCGCCCACTGATGGCGAGAAGCCCCTCTCGGAGGTGCCGCTCACTCTTCCACAATGACCAAGACGTCTTGGGCGTATGTACCAGAGGTGTGGACTCGAGTCATGTGACTTGGACTCGAGTCAGACTCGAGTCATGAATTTGATGACTTGCGACTCGACTTGGACTTGCATAACAATGACTTTGTCCCACCTATGAGATGTGGACTCGAGTCATGTGACTTGGACTCGAGTCAGACTCGAGTCATGAATTTGATGACTTGCGACTCGACTTGGACTTGCATAACAATGACTTTGTCCCACCTATGAGATGTGGACTCGAGTCATGTGACTTGGACTCGAGTCAGACTCGAGTCATGAATTTGATGACTTGCGACTCGACTTGGACTTGCATAACAATGACTTTGTCCCACCTATGAGATGTGGACTCGAGTCATGTGACTTGGACTCGAGTCAGACTCGAGTCATGAATTTGATGACTTGCGACTCGACTTGGACTTGCATAACAATGACTTTGTCCCACCTATGAGATGTGGACTCGAGTCATGTGACTTGGACTCGAGTCAGACTCGAGTCATGAATTTGATGACTTGCGACTCGACTTGGACTTGCATAACAATGACTTTGTCCCACCTATGAGATGTGGACTCGAGTCATGTGACTTGGACTCGAGTCAGACTCGAGTCATGAATTTGATGACTTGCGACTCGACTTGGACTTGCATAACAATGACTTTGTCCCACCTATGAGATGTGGACTCGAGTCATGTGACTTGGACTCGAGTCAGACTCGAGTCATGAATTTGATGACTTGCGACTCGACTTGGACTTGCATAACAATGACTTTGTCCCACCTATGAGATGTGGACTCGAGTCATGTGACTTGGACTCGAGTCAGACTCGAGTCATGAATTTGATGACTTGCGACTCGACTTGGACTTGCATAACAATGACTTTGTCCCACCTCTGGTATGTACTGTATGTGTGAACCTCTTTCGCGCCGTACGTCGCCACCCATGCCGATCGGGGGTGCGGGAAAAGGTGGGAGTGTCCACACTTTACCTCACCGCAACCCACCTACTACCAATAGACTTATTCCTATGCATATGCACAGACAGTACATTATAGCATTTGAAATGTAAAATAAATCCAGTAACAACATGGAATGCCATTTTATGCATCCCAAACCTCGCAATGAATACATTTTCACACGTTAGTGCATTCCAGAATGTATAATGAGTACTGAAGAGTAATTTATTATAATGCAATCCGTCTTTGCTTCTTCGCGGATTGGGTTGGGGTGCTGGTTCCAGAGATAGAGATAAGCCTTGGAATTCGAGATTGTCGGCTGTGTGCGTGTTTCTGTGTATGTGTAGAGACACTACGAGTAGGAGGCACTCTTGATTATTAACACGGCATGATGCTAACACTTAGTAACTACGGCTCCCAGTCAGGACAGCTGGTAGGCTGCCTGACTGGCGACGCCGAGACGGTGAAGACCCCAGCAGCACGACGGGGATCCCCCCACTCCAAACGACAGCCCCGAGGTCCCCTCCCGGGGCCCCTCTTATACTGTCACGTGGCCTGGCTCCGCCCCCGGCCACGCCCCCTTCTGGAACCGTCTAGCGGGTTCTCGATGTGACCCTTCCGTACGTGACCTTTCCCGAACATCCCTCGGGTCTATCACGTGGCCTGCTGTCCGTCAGGGCTGCTGTGAGCTGCCGCTCCCCTTCCCTGCCAGCAGCCCGCGCTATGCTGCTACGTGACCGATTCTATGTCACTACATATGTATGTATGTAGAACTTCTTTCACACAGTACGTAGCCAACCATGCTTAACCGGAGGTTCAAGCTTTCTGTTGACATTGGTGTGCGGTGCCAATTTGCCTGTCGCTGTGGTAAGTGAAGTTAGCTTGGCAAGGCAGCAAAGAGCACTGTATTCACATACTATGGGGAGGAGAAGGAGGAGGGAGGGATACTGCCATGGTATAATCACATTGGATTTGTAATCTCAAAGTTGCCGGTTTCTGATCTCCCGGCGTGGCAGATGAGTACAGCGGTGCAAGTGTTATTCAATTCCCCTGCCTCTGTCCACCCAGAAGATTGATTGGGGCAACTCCGCATGAAGTTGATTGGCAAGTTGCGTGGTGTGGGGGAAAGCGTGGATACTCCTACCAGCTCTTCCAGGATGTCTGACCAGCGTGGAAGAGGGAGGACAAACTTCCCCTCTAGAGGGCCGCTCTAGAGCCCCCTCCAGTGGAGGCCCTTCCGCCAGCAATGGTGGGAGCAAGCAAGACCCCAGAGTTGCACCCCAACCTTTACAAAGTGAATTTTTGATATAGAGTAAATAAATAAATAACATTGGTTCTCGACATTCAAAAAAACTTCAGGAAGCCCTCCCACAGGCCTCAGACATGGGTCGCGTAAACATTCAGAATTTTAAATTCCATAGCTATCGGCTTCCTTGCCTGACATTTGGAAAAGTGCAGCAATTAGTTGTTTCCCCCCCCCCCCTGCAAACCCATTTTAAAATAAGAGCAGACTTGCAGTAATTATACTCCGCATTTGTGAGTGTGTTGGTGCATGGATGTCTCTTACATCTTTGCAAACTTGTTTTCCACACAAAGGCTTTTGTGCACTCGCTTTACACACGCCTAAAGAAGAACACTCCATGTTGTTGTTAGTCGTTCAGGAGCCGGGTTCCTTTTTAACCATAGGGTGCATGGGAATACCAAGACGATGATCATGCCCACCAAAAAATGATGGAATTCAATAGCTGTCCATCACTTGGCATGGCGTGCTATATTTATTATCTGATGTACAAGCCAGGAAATTGAAATCCAACCACACAAAAGGAATTAAAGTTTTTTCCCTGCCGCCCAGATATAGTTTCTCCCCGCAACTTCATGCGTAGAAACTTGACCCGAACATTAATACTCGTAAAAATATATATTCATGCTAGAAACTGTCAGGTATAGCCAAATACAGATAAAAGGCCAAACATGGTCAAGTTTTTAACAAACCACAAATTGGACTTAACTTGGCAACACAAATTTAAAGCCAGCAAAGTTCTAGCATACCAAGTGCTGCTGCCGAGTTCTGCCTCTCATCAAAGTTTGCATTCAGTTGTACACTTTATGCTTCATTTGCATATGCGGGTGAATTGAGTTGTTTTTGTTATATAAGGGTGTCCCAGAGGAATGTGTATCGGATCTCCCAGAATGCCTTGATTTGTGTTGCTTCGGCATTGGGATAACACTTCGAAGCCAGTGGCAGATAGCACATTCCAGAATGTCCACATTCCACACTGAGTCTCAACCACCCATTTTGGCTGTAGCCTCTGTTGGTTGAATGGTACACGTTTTCAAGAAGTATAATATTACACAATTTGGTGGTAACACTGTGGCCTTACAGAATCAGAGATATAATAGGTGACATTTCTGGCACGTGTGCTATAAAGCAGGGCCGTTGCCCGAATCCTCGCCAATCATATATTTGTTTTCTTTTAGAGCACGGTAGATCACCCGTTTCCTGCCGTCCTCAATCCACGAATGGACGAAGGTTTCCCACGTCATATCGACCATTGGGTTCATTGACCGTACTTTGTCGTGCTGGCCAGCACGGGTTGATCAAGCCAACCAAGCACCGTTCCAAACATCAATTACCATCGATGTTTGTCGTGGCCAGGAGTCGAACTTGGGTGGCCGGGTTTATAGCGCAGCGTGCCATCACCGCACTACAACCGCGGTCGGTATCGCTGCGGTGTCTGCATTTAACTTGCGCGTACAGACACGCGGATTTGTAAACGGAACACTCCCAGACACTCCCGCACGTGTCTGTGTGCTTGACCCACCACTGGTACAGTAGTTAATCCTCCCTTGGTATGGCGCAGACAACACCACACCTTGTCGGTGTGGGGTGACAGAACTGGTCTGTACTGTCCAGCCCTAACCTGTCTGGTTGAGCTGCAGCAATCTGTGTCAAGCAGCTCAATTGCATTACATTTACTTAACTTGCACGCTTAATGACATCACGTTGCCATCGAACAAGCCACGGTAATGTAATGGCTTGTACAATTTTGCTCCACTGCGCTGAACAGACCTCACGGTATCAAAGGGAGGGCCCCTTACTGTACGTGACATCAAGCAACCGAGCAGCATCTGTTTTTGACAGGCCGTACCTTCCTGATGAGACGCTGAAAGTCAAAACTGGGCCAGAAATTTAGCGATGAAATATATTCTGCCCGATCGTCGCATTTGATGGACTTAATGTAAAACATATTTCAGCAGCACCTGATGAAACACGCTGTCTGTAACCAGGACTTGTGTCTGTAACACAGTATAGCGATAGCAATGCAATTGCAATTCAGTTTGGATAATAATCGTTTTCACAGAAACTGTCTTATTAGTGGTTCGCGGATAACATACGTTTTACTGTCGTATTTGTTTTGCGGTACAATGCACTTTGGTAATGTTCCACAGCTTTACCGGGTGGCCATGGGAATGAAATCATTGAACCAAAGTGGCCCAATGGAGAGCCTGTGAGCAGCGGACACAGCTGCCTCATTGGGGCCCAATCGCCCTCGTGGACACTTTTCTAATTCCTCGTGCGCAGTGCGGGAATATATTCACTGCAGATAGAATATCTGCTCATGACTGTTCACATTTTCACACAGCTTTTCTGTTGCCTAAAAACGCTTGCCATTTGGAGTGCGGGTCAATTGGCAACAACAAAGCATTCTCAGCATAGCCAGGTTGTGTTTTGAAATGAGCTTTAGAAAATAAAGAATACAAAAACTTCTCCCATGCCAAGCAAGTCTGGAAACTGTCTAAAGCTAACTTGCAGAATGTACTTGATTGATACCGATGTGGATTTATAGTGTTATGTCTTGGTGCTCTTTCTGTAAATTATCCCTGTGGATTTTTCTTTATGAAATGATGTCACGAACGTTCGGTTGGTTCTGTCACGTAGCCTGCCGCTGAACTGCCCGCACTTGTTCTGCAATGTTGCAACATGCAGCAAACGTCGATGTGCCTCGCAATATAATTGTTTATATATATGCATCAAATAAAGACACAGTCTCATAACAAGACTTTAGCCCTAGGGCTGACCCGTCTTCAAATATGAATTGTATTGAAGGTTGTTTGTGTAAGGCTGTAGATTATGAAAAATCGAAAAGCGACAAATTTGAAACATCAATCTATACCATTTACAGCGCTGGAAAAGTAATAGGTTAATGTTATTAGTAAGATTTGTAGGGGGGAAAAAACCTCCCCAAATCATTGCCAGAATCCTGCCAATGGTGCGAGAACTAAGATAGTTGCCCAAATGCCGTTGAGAAGACCATGTCTGGTCACACAGCAGATGCAAGTGGTTCGTTTTCATTCTCTTTGTTTCTCTGAAAGCGTGAATATGGCCACAAATATCTAGAAGATGCTGCGTGGTTTGCTTTTCAATTTCCTTTTGGAATTGCAGTTCGCCGAAAATATTTGAGTGTATTAAATATGACCATGTGATGTGTCTTTTTAAATATATATTAAGCTCCCATCACGTAACACTATTAACTCGGCACACTTAGGTTATGCAAGATAGTATTGCATTTCTAAGTCTCTTCACTAACAAAAGCCATTTGGGCTTAGCATATGGCAGCCCTTTGTCAGTCAGATGCTGATTGAAGGCCTCATCATCCTGTGCGAGTCAAATATTGCAAGTAATGTTTTCGGAAGGGGCATTCTTAATGGATACGTGAACTATTTGTTTTATTTAGCAGCTAAAGCCCACTGAGCTATATTTTCAGAGGTGACCTGGCCACACATGATAGCTCATCGAGGAAATGGCTGATATCATTGGCGGGATCAACCCCCCCACCACCCCCTATAACCTGCTGCATTCCAGGCGAGGGAGATAACATCTAAACGACTTGCGGGGTCTATAACGGCTTGCAGGATAGTTTAAGCGTCCTAAAAATAAGTTACCAGGGTGACTATTAAGTTTTTAGAAGAGTCGTTTTTTTTTACAAAAAGTAATGCATGTGAACATACCTTCGACAAACTAAATACAATTTAGCAATTTCACGAAAGCCTAATTAGTACAGTGCAGGGCAGAAGAGCACAATGTCACATCCGACTTGCTCCGTGACGGTCCCAGTGTGCAGCACGACCGCATGTGTGTTTGTGCACAAACACAAATGCGCAGAAAGTGTACGTTTGAAAGAGGATGTTTGAAATATTCACTCGATTTTTTTCGTGCGTTTTTTTAATTTTGGTTCTCGCACCCCCCCCCCCCCCCCAGTAAGTTTCTACCATTATTATTGTTCTGGTGAGAACTTAAAAACAAACACAGTCAGCCAAAGGGCACTGCCGCACGACGGGCAACTCCACCACGGGCAACTCCGCCACGGGCAACTCCGCCACGGGCAACTCCGCCACGGGCAACACCGCCACTGCCGCACGGATCTGTAAATTCGAGCTTCTTCCACGTGGAACAAAATTGGGCCGCCCAGACGAACGTCCACGATTGGTGCCGATGGCCCCACTCGTGCGCTCGGGGTGACATCTGTTGCCACATTCTCCTCCCAGGAATAGGCAAGGGACGGGGAGGGAAGAGAGGATTGGAGTCGGACAAATATTAGCGAAGGGACGTGAGGGGGCTGGGTGGTTGAGGTTCTTGCTGCTGTTGAGTTGAAGAGCAAATTCCGAGAGATGTGGATGTTCAGCTTTGCCAACTTATTGGGTGATCACGAAGGTTACATTAGCAGGGCGAAGTGCTTCGACTGTGTGAATGTAAAAGGCTATAAATAAGACGTTGAGTGTATACGAGGTATCGGGTTCAGTGATCACACTCCACTAGAAACCACTGCGACCTTAGTTGGCTGCCTGGCCATAGATCACATCAGTCTCAAGTAATAACTGAAGCAGTCCCCCCCCGCGTCAACCTACACCGACCATCATGGTGAAGTATGGCCATACGGTGTGAGAAGGCCTTGGTCCAGCAGTGGATTGTATGTATGTTGAACTTCTTTCGCACCGCACGTAGCCAAACGCGCGAATCGGGGGTGCGGGAATGACAGAGACGTGTAAATTATTTACATTTTAAAAAGGACGCTGCATTGATTGTCATCGTGAAGTATAATCAACCAGTAAACCAGTATAGTGACGAATGTCCAAACAATCCCCAAGACTGAAAGGCATTGGCAGACGTTCATCCACCAGTGGATTTATAAAGGCCTTCAAATTGTGTTATATATCACTTCATTGCTTGCATACAAGAATCTCTACGCTGGTTTGAGCGATCAGAGCATTTGCGTGCGTCTGCAATGTATCTCCCGTCAGTCACTGTGAGACTGCTTCGTCTCTCCGCTTTGCTGGCTCCGCCACGTGTGCGCGCGTCTGTGTACTTGAAGGTATCCATGGGTCCCACATGGAGATGGGAGGTGGAGCATTGGCGTGCCTTTCCCAGGCTTATTATAACAACCGTGTAAAGTTTTGATACACACTTGGAAACATTCTGAGTTGTCCTGAAATGTATTTACTGTTGGGACTTTGTACAGAAAGCAAATTACGTTTCCATCAATCTAGCACGGCACTCCCCATTCACGTACAGACGTGGTTCTCTCTCCTCCGCCCTCTCTCCCGGACCAACTCACAGCACCCCCCCTCGCCGCACCCCCTCCACTACAACGAAGTGGCCGCGGGGGTGAGGAATCAATCTGGTGCCCCATAAACGCCATGAATGGAATTTTATATTAATATCTACTTTTTCCCATTTACCTTAACGAAACGCAAACGATTAAAGGAAACGTTATGCATGTCAGCTGCAGCTGGGGCCATCTGTGCGCAAAATGATTTGGGAGCTGGGATTTGGAATGTGTTTATTTTGGCTTTGTTTTTGTGTTGCATGCTGCCTTGGATATCTCCTTTTGAGGGGGTGGGGGGGGACTTTGAGTTGAGCCCAGTTGTAAAATATCAATATATGCATCCGAAACTGCAAAAACACAACCCAGTAGGGCCAATGTGCGTTTGTGTACAACGCCTTTGTCGCACTCCAAAAGCACACGCTTTTTCACGGCGGTAACACCGATGTACAAAAGGGATATTGTTTTCACGGTTTCGGAGCGAGTGATGCGATGTGCCTATGAAGAGTGTCACTGAAATGGGCAGTGGTACATTCACTTTGAATGGTGAGCATTTCCCGTGCCAGTGTTTACGCGTTTGGCACGCAGCCCACCAGCACCGGTGCATTTAGTTTGGTTGAAGCCCATGTATGCGGCTGGCCATTTTGACACGAAACATCATCTCCAGCTTTGGTCACCGTTGACACGGCATCGTACGGCCAGCAGAACCTTTGTAAGAACAACCACGCACAACCCACGGGCTCTCCTTTTTTTGCCCACAGAGTATTTCACAGTTGAAGCTCGTAAAACCACAATTGTGCATTGCTCTCATGGCAATTTTAAGCAATTTCATGGCGTAATAAGCATCCAGCCGGTAATGCGGTGTGATGATAGTGCACGGAGCCTTTCCGAGGTCTAAATGGGCATCTAATTGTCCTTGGAAATAACAGCAGTGAAATGTCGCTACCCATTGAGAAAAGCCACGGCATTGCCAATTGCACATTGCGGAGAGGGTGAGCGGAAAGAGCGTTGGTGGGAATGGGTTTGGTTGTCGTGAGAGCGTAGATTAGGGGCAGCGTGTTTGGAAACGTCGGGGAATGGATGTGACCTAAACGTGCCATGGGTTGGGATTAAGCGAGCAAGTGATGTGCCAACTTTCTTCATCACCGCAACGTACTGTCGTGCCGGTCGCCCAGATTTGCAATCGAGGGTCATCCGATTGAGAAACTGCAAAAGGAAATTGTATCACGATTCGTAATGGGGCAGCCGTGGTGGCAGTTTATTTGGCCAAAGTGTTCGGAGTGGGTGTGGTGTCTGGGGAGTCGGGGGGGGGGACAACCCATGTGATGGGGGGTGGGGGCAGGGGGGACCGATGTGCTGGGGTGGTTAACCACAGAAGTATGAAAGGCCCCCCTCGGGTAACCCTTTGGATGCGGCATGAAAGAATTACAAGTTGGAACTGGTTGGGGCAGGGGAACAGAAATTCTGGCATCGGATGATAGCGAATGCCACCGAGAGAGAAGCCCAGCGGGAATGCACAGCGGCGAGTCGTACACGCACACTGGCCCTTGACTGTGCAGAGGAACGGCGAGCGCAGCTGCTCGTGCATGTGTACGCTTGTGTGCTTGCGTGCGTGGGAAGAAGTTGTGTGGGACATGAAGAGGGCACGGGTGGTACAATGCCACCACTTTTATCGTCCATGTGACACCAACGTATGTGTCGCCCTCATTCGTCGTACGAACAAGAGGGGGGTAACGAACCACATTTATTTATCTATCCCAAGTGTGGGATTAGAGGTTGGTACACTCATCTCGCTGTAAGATAACCTGGGCTGTGTTCCAGCATTTACAAAATCCTAAGGTCTGCCCAGTCACCTTGACCTGCAATTAATTCTAGACCTCTTGTGTGTTTTTTTGTCCTCGTTCAATGCATCCCATTGTTATCAAGTGGCAAAATTACCGGGCAATGAGTGCCCACTGGTGCAGGCAGCACCACCGGGGGGAAGGGGGGTGGGGGGAGCAGAAACACTCGAATCACACCGGCGGCTGCGTGTGTGGTGAACGTTTCAAGTTCCCATTACGGCGAACAGAGAGGGCCCTGTTGGAGCGCGCGGCAGCTTCCTTCCCGTGGGTCGCGCTCGGCGAGAAAATCTGATGAAGCTCTTTATCTCGCCCAGGTCCCCGTTGTCGTCAGTCGACTGCTGGATGGAGGCCACCCCACGCCTGTAAGCACTGGGAATTGTCTGACCATACTTTACCACATTTGTAACGGTGAGGGTTGGTGAAGGTGTTGCAGGTGGTCGGGTGCATCCAGTACTGCTCAAGATGTCACCCGCTAACGAATGTTAGCTGTGGCCGGTAATCAAACTCTGGTTTGCAGGGTTCACGAGCGCACTGCGCTAACTACTGCTCCACCACTCTCCCACCCCTCCCACCTCTTTATCTTTAAATGGGGAAAATTAGGTCCTAGCAACCCATTCAAAAATCCCTTTCCTGTGTTTAGAAGATAGCTGGGGTGGGGGGGGTGTTTGCGTAGAGCTGAAATGGTGGCTGCGGCTTGGGGCGCAGGGGACGCGTGATCGTACGGGACTCTCTCCCGGGTTTGGCCGGAAGTCTCGGGCACGGTGGTGTGCGAGCGAGGGGCGTGTGCGGCATTACGCACACGCCCCGGTGGTTTTACAGCTCTGTTGGATTTGTAACCTCAGTCTGCAATAGAAAATGGAAATGGGGAAACAAAAACCCACTCGCCCTTTTTATAGCAAGAACCATTCGAGTATAAACAAACAATGGATTTATAGTTTTGCGCTCGGTCTGACGGGATGGAAAATTGGTGGAGGTTTGAAAGGGGGAAAAAACCCAGAGCTTCCACGCTTTACGCAAACGTAACAGCAGCAACAACAAAAACAACTAGCAACCCCTCCCTGAACTTGCCTCAACGCCCGCAAGTTAACGGGGCATCCATGCAGTGTCTCGCTTAAACCATGGCTGGTGGATTGGCCTGCACTAGACGGCGGGGGGCTGTAGAAGATGCGGAAGTACCCACAACTGTCCCCACCACGCGCCACCTGCCGATCGACCGACTTTGCCGCTACCCATTTCAACTGCCGCTGCCGGGAGATCAAATCGACGCCGGCGACCTCCGGATCGTGAACTCCGTCGTGCGAAACCACTTCCGCACCGCATCTCAGGCGAGGGCGCTCTCCATTTTAGCGCTCGCAAGTGAGATTTGTAGGAATGAAATGAAAATCGTAGCGCGCCAAAGTTGTAACATTCCATTCTGCCCTCCGCAGAGGGTATGGGATCACCTGGCGGGGGGCCTGGGGGTGGCGTGGCGGAGTGCGCGTGGGCGGCTGTGGAAAAGGGCCGGGGCTTTTGGCTTGAGCGGAGCGGCGCACATCTCGCGCTTGTTCCCTACTCGGCGGAGGAGGGTCGGAGGGGATGGCGAGTGCCCGGGGGGTTAGGGTCCCGCAACTCCCCCGGGCTTGCATCGCCACTCTGTTAACATGCCGCCTTCTGCTTGTGGATCTGGACGCTGACAGAGGGAGGGCGCGGGGTCAGGATTGGAAAGTGGGAAGTTCCCACTCGGACAACAACCGATTGACTCATTTTTTGCAGTGGCTTAAAAGTAACGGGGTGTGGAGTTCTGTCTTGTGCAGCTCCTTTGTCTATCCACTGCTGGATGAAGGTCACCCTATGCCCGTTGGCCTTGGGAATTTTGACCATACTTCACCACACTGGTCAATTGACTGTTATTTGGAGCTGATCTTGGTTGTCCTGTCCACATGCCACAGCTGTATATATATAACTTGTAGCAGCATACCTTCTATTGTTGATGTGAACGGGCGACCTTCTGTATCACATCTATCACCAACATGCGCTATCTACCACAATGCCCACATCTTCCTGTGCTAACCCTTCATTATCTTTGCAATCGAATAGAATACAACAAACATTAGCCAACTGTAATGCAAAGCCACGGGGTGGAGCTATGGCGCAGTCATTAGCACACTGCGCTATGAACACAGTGACCCAGGTTAGATTCCCTGCCACGGCTACAACGTCAGTGGCGAGTGATATCTGGGCAGGACCTGGACCTCCCGCCTCCAATTGACCAACTTGCACAGAGACGGGCATGGTGAGGTATGGTCCAACAATCCCCGTGAACAACGCAGCATGGGGATGTGTTCATCCAACAGTGGTTTTGCAACTCAATGTAAATGCGAAAAACGCGCTTTATTTTCGTGGAGTTGCACATTCATTATGTTTGTGTCAAGTGGGCATTCTGGTCAGCTGTTTACGCTGACCACATGGGGTGAGGGAGGTCTTGTAAGCGAGAAATAAGTTGTGAGCCACTGGCCCAGAAGCATTACTTGAATGAGAGTTGACCCAAGGCAACTTTTCATTTGACATTTTTTACACATTCCGATTGTTTAAAAAAACGTATCTCTTGACTCGGCCAGTGTACTGCCACAACAATGGGCTTTGCCTTCCGACAAAAGTGCAGTAGGATTTTGTTATGCAAAGGAAGCAAAGGAGATTTCGAGATTAGCCTCTCCCGCCTCTTGAAGACTGCGAGCATGTATCGTTACCTGCAGAGCGATATTATCGTCGAGGCTGATATGGGGGATCTCAAAGACGCCGACATTACAAACATTACACCCACGTGTGAGAGTCTCCAGGTAAAAGCCCCCCGTACAAACCGTCTCCTTATGAAGCGTAGATTGAACTCTGTCGCTTGTTGCGATGGCCAGTGTGGGCCCTTTGTAAATGCGGTCGTGAAGTTCGTAGCGGCAGTGTCCATGACTTCAGTCCGGAGGATTGGAGAAGTGGGCTTGGTGGGAGGGGGAACCGCACGTTGCTTGTGAACTGCCCAACTTGAGAATACAGTAGAGCAAGTAAGGTTTCTGACAGGATAGCTGTGGTGGCGTGTTGTGTGCATTCTCTTTAAGATGGCATAATTTGAGTAAAGAGCCTGATAATATCGTCGCTGTTTTGAAGTTTTGTCTATTGATCTTTGTATAATTTTGTTGTTTAAAGCTCTTATACCAAAACCCGTATGCAACTCTTACCAACTACAACTTTTAATTTGTGCCGTCGATCGCTGGCCATTGGAAGTTGTGGGCCCTCTGGGCCAGTGCTCGGCCGACTTGGTTTTAAAAAAGAAAAGTGGTGGCGGCGGTGGCGGCGGTGGCGGCGGTGGTGGCTTCTCCCCGCCCTCTGCAATATACAAACATTGACTTTGGTAAGAGCACCTGCTTGGCGTAGTTGAAATTCCATTTTTTCCGCAGTTCGGGGAGGATTCCAAAAAGCGACTGGCTCTTTCAACAGAAAGCGTCTGGCTGTAATTTTTCCGGCCGAAAGCAGTGCGAGAAATACGCACGAGAAGATAGCAGCCGCACGTCCACGACGGGCCTTTGCAAAGGTCTCGACTCTCCACGTGGCATTGACGCTCTGAAAGTGCTTCGCAGCGGCTCGTTAAAAAAAACGGTTTTATATAATGCCGTTCACTGGATTGGTTCCCATTTTGGCTCCTCCTGAAGGCCGCATTGTTCTGCACATGCTCCAGTTAGACCCTCAGCGGTTCCCCCCACACTGCGCATTCTAGAGAAGGAGCAGATATTTGTTGATGTTAACAGTGGACACAAAGCGGTTGGCACTGGCACGGTGTGATGCTCAGCGCACTGAACTCGCAACTCAAGAGGTCGGCTGTTGGATTTGATCTCCCGGCTCGGCAATTGAAACAACGGTCCAGGTCTCTTAAATCCACTCCCAACCACCGCACCACCCCCCGTCCCTGTCCACCCAACAGTATAAATGGAGACACCACAGTTGGTTGATGGGCTTGTCGCATGTGGTGGGTTAATGTGTGGATACGCCTGATCAGCATGGAAGAGTAGGCCAAATAACCTCTCATGTAGGCCCATCATCCAGCAGTGGCATGAGCAAGGTGTTACAGGGCCGCAACTTTACCTTTCTGCAATAAAGTCCATAAACATGCACAGGTCAGTGTTATTTAAGCTTACAGTAATTTCAGCTGATTTTATTGCTGCAATGACACTACGTCACTAACGCTACGTCAGCAACTGCACACCACATCTCTATATTCACCTTGTGTTGAGAGAAAATAAAGGTGAGAAAATGAATAGACTCCAGAATGGGGCCCCGGTACGTTTGGTAAGAACAATATTCCTCATACCAAGCAAATCCTGCGCTCGCCCTCTCGACTGTTCCAGGAGGGATCCGACTTTTAGCAGGTGGGCCAATTCCTTTTGAGTAATATTTTTTCGTGTGCCAAGAAATCCGGTTGCCGAACTAAAACACATGCATTGATACCAATGCACACAGGTCAGTCGGCCTACTTGCTGTGCGTTCAGCAAAGTCAGGCTTGTTGATCAAAACCAGTACAGAGTTTGCCTGTTTACACAAATTCTGCTTGATAATATTGGTGTGCGAATCCCAAAGTAATTATGATAATATCATATTTTAAGTTGTATTTGGAGACTTGGGAGGGCACAATGAGATTGTGCGCATTCTTGCTGTTATGCTCTTTTACATGTCACCACCTCTTTGGCCTGTACGTAGGCCGTCAACCCTTCCCCATTCAGAGACGTCTGCAAGTTGCCGGGTGGGTGTGTCCCCCGTTCACCGCCGAATCTGCGAGCCGTTCAGCGTTGATGTTATTTAGAGAGGCTTAGCGCCGTTGCTTTTAAAGACATTGTGCTCACCGCGGAGAAGTGTAGCGACACGACCACACTCTATTATAGCGTACACGTACGTCATCGGAATGCGAAAGGGTTAAATGGACGCAAACTCACGACCAATCCGTTTCGCATCAGCGGTTGGATATGCCCTCTCCTCTACCTTGCATTTCACCTGCCACCACCCCGACCCCTAGTGGATATCATGGTACCCCAATAACACGCCGCACCCCCGCCAATAGAAGCATTGCTACGACACCAACCAGTGGGCGACTGCATGTATGCATGCGAGTGATTGATTACATATAAGTGTATTGTTTTAAAAATGGGGGTTAAGCACCGATTCAAGTGTTGTCCCACTGCCACTGTCCTACGCTGGTAAATTTTACATTTTTGCAAGGATAAAAAGGGGAGGGGGGGCTAAATATGCAAGTAATTGTGAACGCACCTGGGTAAGTGCATGACGTGAAATAATGTGCTTGTGAAAACTGCCCGTGGCACTAAAATGCTTTTGATCGCCAAAAAATCCGGGCCCATCGAGTGCAAATGCCAGCTTTAATGAATTGTTGGCAAATTTTAAGTTCACCTATCCATCATGCGTTGCCTTTTAGAATAGTTGCAGTGGATAATGAATTTCTGCCAATTGAGCAAAAGCAATGTAAGTCCCATTCACGATTCCGATGAATTTTTTTTTTATGGACATTTTTGCACTCTCCATAACCCAGCTCCTCTACACACAACAAAGAGGAGCCGATTGGAATGGGGTAAAAAGAAAAGAGAGATAAAAATATTTAAATTATATATCGCCATCTTCAATCGGGCTAAAAAAAAACCCCCAGCAGCAGCGCAGGGGAAACGCAAAAATGCCGTCGCAAATTTTAAAGAAAGCCACGATGAAAAAAACTCGCCCATTGTTCGGGGAAAAATTCCATACAAATTCTTTTAATGTGGAAAAGGAAGCGAGGGTACGTTGTTTGGCGCTTCCTGCACCGTGCGTGTGATGTAGCGCCGCGTGTGGGAGCCGTTGACGTGTATTGTTAGGAGCGCTTCGTTTCCCGTCTATCGGTGGTGGGAAGGCCCCGGTTGGACACGCCAACTTCTTCCCGAGTTCAGCGACGCACCACCGTGGGGCAGCCGCCACGCTCGCTGCTCACTTCCCCAAGGGGCTGCCAGTGCAGGGGAAGCCGTGAAAGGGGGGGGGTCCCTCTCACCGGGGGCTCGTGCCCGTGCATGGGGGGTGGGGGCCGCTGCTGTTGCGTCTCGCGCAACGCACCACGAACCCGGTGATCCGAGTTGGACAACAGTGGTGATTATCTTCACTGTTTTCTGGCGCTCTCTTAGGTACACTCAGACTTAAACGTGTACGTGGTTTGGCATGCAATAACAAAGATTAGGCGGCCGGGCGTGGTGGTGTAGCCCGCACCAACCGGGCTTCTTCATAGCTGCTCACTCGCAAAAACTGTCCCCATTTGTCGGTCGAGGCTATACGGGGGGGGGGGGGTTGGAGCTTTGCAGGGGCATGCACGAGTGTGGGTCGCTGCGAGTGCACGACGCAACGGGGGGGGGGTGGGCGTGCGTCCGTGCCACGCGGCCGTGGCCTGTGCGGCGGCTTGGTGAGTGAACGTGTGCGGTCCGTCAGCGAGTCTCCCTGAGTGTAGGCGTGCGGGTGAGTGTGCAACTCGGTTCGTGAGTGTCGTGATGTATGAGCGCACGGCTGCACATGACCTCGTAGGTCTCTTTTATTTTTAAACGAGTATGTGGAATAAAATGCAGGGTGTGAGCAGCATTGGTCATGTAACTGCCTCTAGAATAGGTTAAGCAATTCCAGTCATTGCAGTTCATCTCTAAGGTTTGGCTTTTGCTGTAAATGCAACGTGTGGGGAGGTACAAAAGCGAAGCCCGATTTTGTGCACGGTGTGTCGGGGAAAAGTTTCACAAACTTGACCCAAAGTACCACGCACAATCCACTGTGGCTCATGCAGCAAGTTGCAAGCTGCGAGAGAGAGAGATACAGAGCTTCTGTGGCTATTAGAGATTTTACAGTCCCTGCTCAGTAAGAGAAGCTAAGCCAATCTTGTCAAGAGCCTCGCCCTTATCGCCGCGTGTTGAGTCGAGATGTGTCGCCCTCCCGCTTGCTTGCGCCCGCTCCGAGCTTGCACGGAACCCGCCGCTCACTTCTGTGTGCCGGCTTTGTGCGCACTCATCACTTCGACACCTCTGCGCCCGCGTGCACGGGTGCTCGGCATGCCAACACCGCAATCGCCTTGTCATAATACGTCTCGCGCGCGTGTGCGTGCGGGCGTGCACGCGCGCAAGGAAATATTTTATTTTATTATTTGTTTTTATATTTTATGGGTCTTTCGGTAAAGCCACGTAGATATAACAAAGAATTATTATTAGTTGTTGTTGTTGTTTTTGCCCGCGTACGGGCGTGCCCAATGGTGCGCGTGCGTTCGCATGCATGCGTAGTACACACGTCGGAACGGGTCCCGTTAACGCAGGCACACGAGGCATTTGGGAGGCTGCGTCGAAAAGTGGCGTTATAAGAGCGCGATTAGGTCACGCTCGAGAGATGCCGGTGGGGGGGGGGTGTAACGTGTCGAGGAGGTGCTGCCACCGCCGCACGGCTTTCTGAAGTGTATCTGGCTGGAACGGGGGTTTAGTGGCGCGCTCGTGCAGTTGGGAGATACGATCGCTGGCAGGAGCCACCAAGGAATCCTTGATGCGTAGTCGCACCACGTGCCCCGCCGCAGCCATATTTCTTGAGAAAAACCCGCGGTGACCTTTCTGGAATGCCGCACTCCCCAACGAGAGGGGGTTGGGGTGAACCCCAAACACGAGGCTCGAATCGTGGGCGTGGAGCCAGCAATTACCGTGAATTCTGTGTCCATTTGTTTACGAAAGATTTTCTTCTAATTGTTTGTGTATTGTCCGGGGTGGATGTTTTCGCTATGCGATGTGAATCAGTATTAACAAGGCGAGGTTGGAGTCGGGGTGGTTCTTCCCGTTTCTACAGCCATTCCTGTAAAGTGCCTTCAAACTGTGATCGGAGGAAAACTTGATTAGGCACGGCTGACCTGCATTGTTGAAGGCCGCGGCAACCTCGTTCCGTCTGCGCATCGCCCCCAATTCGGTTGGGGGCTCTGCGTGCCAACGCCGCGACAACAAACCACCCCGCGTTGTGTGGGGGGGAGGGTTGTTTCTTCGCAACGCGTTTGTTGGATTTCCATTTAACGTAGCTACTTGGCAGGCCGAGGGAGAAGAGGATGCGGGGTGCAGAGATGGTAGTGGAAAGAAAGCAGGAGGGGGGGGGCATAAGAGAAAATAAGCTGAAAGTAGGCCATATCAAGGGTCCACACGTGCTTCTGTGGTGATTATGTAGGAGGTGCCTATTGCACAAAGCCCCTTTAAACCTGTTTATATGGGGCTTAAAGTATGCACATCTGCTCCCCAAATGGGATTCACGTGGAAACAAAGCATTTTCCAGAAGTATAGATTTTTTTTAATATATGTTGCTTATTTTTGGTGGCCAAGGCATTTTACATTTCGTTGCAGTTTGTTAGCTCGCTTCGACGAGGCGTGCGCAGGCCTCGAGGGTCAGGGTTCGGTGGTTGGGGCCTTTCGGGTCTTGTAGCAACGATTTGCTTGACTCTTGCAAGAGTTTGTTAACTGCGCATATTTGTGAGGCTTTAGCCCTGAAGCCTCCTCTGTGATTAGCTGAAATGTGCCCAGCGTTGCGTTTTTTTTTTAAAGGCTTTGCTCCGGTTTTCGGGTGTGGCCGATGAGTGAGCTGTATGACTCGTGTAAAGTAAACCCCATCTCTCACTCATCCGCAAGGTGTTTGCACACATGCAGTGAAGGAAATAGACAAAGCCTTAGGCCGGTCATCATCATTAGCCACGGTTAATCCACTGCTGGATGAAGGCCTCCTCAAGCTGCCACCATCGCTCATTATCTTTCGATTCAACAATCCACTAGCACTTTGCAAACAAACCCACCTCATCACTCAATCTCCTCTGTAGATGTGCAAACGTTCGCGTTCCATTTCTTGGTAGCCACTGCATCATAAATTCTTGACGATTGGGGTTGGCTTCTTCCAGCGATGTGGCCTGCCCAAGTCCGCTTTGTTTTATTAACATTTTTAATTATGCCTTTAACCTGTGTGTCTTCTAATCCAAGTTTCCCTCTCTACGTCTCTCTCTGTAACATTCCAAACTTGCATCTCTCCACACTTCTTGGCAGCAGAGAAGCAGTTGAGCAGAATCCATTCTCCCCCTGCCTTCACCAACACGCACTGACCAGCTCTGGGAAGTATGGTCAAATAATCCCAACCACCCACTGCGTCGCGTGCAGAGGAGGCTCTCATCCAGCAGTGGATCGACAAAATGGCTGTACGTGTAGATACCTATGCTAATGGTTACGTGAATTACAATGGGGAGCTCTGCACGTTAAAGTGCATCCATTTATGTGTCAACGACAGGGTCGTGTGAATCAACAGCATTCCTTGTTTGGTTCGCATTATGGAGAAAACGTGAGCCGTTTTGTTTTCCCAGTCCGTTTGAGAGTCGGCAACGATAGGCGATGTTAGAATCCGTCACGTACAATGCATGGCGAATACGCTTGTTATTTGACCTGTGTTGCCTGTTATCGCGCCATTGAGACAATTTGATAAAACCTTAATTCTGCCAAACTCTTTAATAAGAACATGGAATCTGTATGTATCTGTGAAGTGGTTTGCTTTCCACGTGGCACCTGCTTTGCGTCGATTTTAATTAGTATGTCTATGAAATATAAGGATCTTTGCACGTGTTAATAAGCAAGCAGCGAAAAACATTTTCCCGTGTTTCCCATTGACGGCGACCGGTTCACCTTTCCGCGTGCATCCGTTATCCAGTTGTGGAATGTGGCGAGCGAGCGGTAGTGAACGTCGAAGCACAGCGAGTAACAAAATCATTGCTTTGCTTGGAAGGAAATATTTATTATTTTTTACCATCGAATCAGCCACGTGGGTGTACACTCATAAGGCTTGCACCGTAGAAAAAATATGCCTTTAAGAAAATGGACTTTGTGAAAACGGTTGAGAATATCCAAACCATATGCCGCATCGCCGTTTGTTCTTGGCTCCTAATGCGATGCACATGGTCACGGAAAAGGGATTCGTTTGACGAAAAATTTAGCTGAAATTCCGCGTGAAGAGTTGCAACCGTTGACGGAACGAGGTTTGTAGTTTTAGAATCGTGCCCCCGTGGCGGGGGACGTGGGTGGTTGGTGTTGATCGATGAATCTCTGATGTCCGAAGAAATGTGGAGAAATGGTGACGATTGCAATGAGGCGTTTGCTGCTTCCCTTTCCCCACCACGAGTCTGTCTGAAGTGCATATTTCTCTCATGATTTTGTGCAAGTCATTAATATACAAACACAAAACACTCTGCTTGCTGAGTGAGCGGCTCGTGATGCTGAAGGTCGTGAGTACCAATCCAGGTTGGGGTTTGACTCGGCCCATCAATGAGTTCCACTTTTTGGCAGAACTCAACAGTGGGTGTCATGGACAGACTCGTCCCCGCCATAGGAATGATAAGTACCCACCACTTGCTCAAGGCTATCGGCAGGAGATGAGCACGTATGCCTCAAAGCCCATTTGAGCCGGAAATCGGTTCGACCATGTGACTGCGAACACGCACAATTTACTAGGACAAAAACGTGTCTCCCGCATATGCAGCCTAGATAGAATTCTGAGCGCACAATGTCACAAGTTCCGATCACTGTGGGATGTTGTCAAGTAGCATTGGCATTTTCAATGGGGCATGGTTTAGGCATGGCTGGTAACCAACTTTGCCGCCGGTAAAAGGCCTTTGCTGAGTGGCGTGAATTGCAGGAGTGACAATTGAACTGACCCATCACGTCCAAACACAAAGAACCGATGGGCACATTGCTGCGTTTGGGAACACCCGGCAGCCAAAATCGCCCCACAAAAAAAATAACCTCGTTGGCACATTTCATTTTCTCTCTCAACACTTCACCGTATGGGCCACTCGTTGAAATCACGGGCGGTGTCGTGTTCGTAATTTCTTCAAACGTTGCTTTGATGCCAATGGCTTTGAGCAAATGGAGTGCTTTGTTGAGGGTGAACGAGAGTACTGTACCACTAATTGGCCGAATGCAATTGAATTTATGTAATAATCAGTTTGAATGAAAAGCGTTTTTGCCGCCGATGACTCATTCTAACACGGCTCTTTGGCGTGGTTCAGGGTTGTGCCGCGTGTCGCTCCGCGCAATTTTTAATGTTTCGGTCCACCGTGCTCGGGGGCTTCTTTAGCAAATGCATTGAGCGGCTCACATCCTCCCTTGCTCGGGCAGACATCGGACACCGGCACAGCGGTGGAACCACGAGAGAGAGAGAGTCAGGCGACACAGCCGCGGCAGGTGATACGATGGCATCGCGCGTTCTAACACGTTGACTAAACTGCGACTAAACGGGGCTTGGTGGTGGTTGGCACTCCTTGCTTTTTGTTGGCCTGGGCGAGGCCTTGCCCTGGTTCCTCGATCCGGCCACGCGCGCTTGGCAGATGAAAGCAGTAGACGGGTGGTCGCAGCGCACGAGAGGGGGGTTTGGGGCGATGGCTGTGTGCGTGTCCGGTCTCTGTCCATGAGCATGAGTCTGTGCATGCGGTGCTTGGCCGCAAGATGGACCTGAAAGAAAAGAAGGTGGCAGACAGAGGGGAGGGAAGGCTGTGCGACGCCGCTGCCGCCGCTGTTGTAGCGACGTTGATGCGACGTTCATTTCATTCGTGAATTTCGGGCGTGTGTGTGCGTGTCTCGGGCACATAGAAACAGAATGACACTCAATTCTGCCAGCCGGAAGTCGGTCTTCCGCATCGGCGTTTTCCAGCGGCGTTTGCTTGTTTCGACTTGAGTATCATCAGCACGGTGTAGCCTGTTCAACAAATGCTGCTCCTACTTTTTAGGTTGAACTTTCCACTGCCGGGCGTGGTGCCGGTCATCCACCCCCCAACCCCCTCGTGTGCCATGCCGGCTTTCATAGGTGCTCGCTATAACGGCACTTGGCCCAAAAGTAATCTAGGTCTATATGGGGGATCTTTGTAAAACCGTGTCAGGGTGGTCTCTTGTGTTTGGGCTGCAGTGCATGCGTGTCTGGTGCGTGTGCTCACCTGTGGTGCCAAGCAGTTGTAAGGCTACGTAGGTGTCGGCACGGCCCGTGACGAGTGTAAGTAGTTGATGGAATACGAGCGCGCATATTGTGCGTGTCACCAACGGACGTACCGTGGTTTGTAACGGCCTCACCGATACGAACGAACTCGTGGCACGCTAATTTCCACTTGGGTGTGTGCACACGTTTGTCCCACGTGCTTATTAAGTGGTCAGGTACGTGGGGAAAGTTGGTGCCTTTATTCGGCTGTCATCAGTCCCGCAGTCACGCATTTTGAATGATCTCTACCTGTTGACTGTCATTCCAAATAAGTTTCGTTAATTATTGCGGCAGGGAAGCTTTAAGATCTTTTTGGTTTATGCAATCGGGACAACTTGTTTGGGTGCTTGTTTAATGTACGTTCGTAATAAAACTCACACAGCTGAATGTGTTTACTCAAAGGGGCCGGAGGGAGGGGTTGAGGTAAAACAGGAGTTGCTGGCGGAGCGAGGGAGGAGGTTGACCTCGGAGTCTGAGAGCTTCTACAGAGACCTTGGAAACCGCTTTGTGTGCACAGCAGAAGGAGAGGTTACTCGCCTCGTGAAACAATTGGGAAATCTGGCCCGCAAACATCGTAAAACCAACAAATGCCATTTAAATGCCCTCCCGGTATCTGAAGGTCGCAGCAATAACGCGATCGACTCTGCGGACGGTGATCACGATGGTCACCGTGTGTCACATGTGCAATTGCAATGTGAGACTTTCGTCAACAGCACGTATTCAGTTTCCACCATACAGTGACGATTGTGCTTCATGTTAATATTCCTTTTATTGCAGGTGCAGGGATGGCAATTATAGGTCTACTGTTGTAAGCAACCCACTTGTTTACCGAGGAGTTGCCTTTCATTTTTTGGGGGGGTGGCGGGGGGGGTGTGGCGGGGTAGGGGGGTTAATAGGGTGCAGTGTCTGACCCAAGTGAAATGGGGTTAAATTTCCCACCCAGTGTAACTTGAGGTTTAAATTCTAGGTGCGGAATGCAAAGCATTTCTACTTATGGGAATGCTTCGTCAGTGACCTCGGGATCCCGCCAGAGCAGAGACTTTCGTAATCAGTCAAGAGATTCGTGCCACCTCCTCCTCCTCCTGTATTCTCCCTGGCAGTGTCCCAGCTCCTCTTGACCCTCTGCCACTCCACGAATCTCCCCCTCTCTGCCCCCCACTCCCTCCCGGCTTCTCTCGCTCTGCTCCCACGCGTGCCCCCTCTCGGACCCCTCATCAGCGCCGCGCACTTTCAAGCAAAAATCGAACCTCGGCAGCAGAAAGCCCAAATTGTCCTTAAATACCTTTTTGCCTCGGAAACATTGTGCTGCTTGTTCCCGTTAATTTATATATATAAACTGCACACGCGCCGTGGCTGTTGGCTCCGTGTTGTACAATAATCGCGTGCCTGTCAACAGGTGGTGCTTTCGTATGGTTCCAATGCGTCTCGAGTCTTACGGTGATTAATGGGGGGGGGGGGGCTGCAGTTGCGCAACGGCGCAGTCCTCGCGTAACCTTCTTACCGACTCGTTCCTCTGTCTGCCTCTGGCCAATACTTATGCCTCATGGATGTACATCATGCCAAATACTTAACACACTTCAAAGGAGAGTGCCATGGTGCCCAGCAGCTCCGCAAGGGAAAACGCTCTAGCCAATTGCTTCCTCTTCACACACTTGGTGTGCCTTTTAAAATGTGGATCACAATGCAAGATACAATGTCTCGCTATACAAATGAACAACTTTAAAACGAGTGTCGGTTTTGTTTTTCTCGTTTGCCTGACTTTTGGAGAAACTAAATCGCAGTGTAAGCGCTCCGATGTGTTTCTGCTGCCGTACCGCGCGCTTGTTCGGCAAGATGCCCGACGTTTCCCTACACATCCACATGCTGGGAGCTTCTTGAGGAACTTGGAGTTCCCAAGTTCCTCAAGAAGCTGCCAGCACGTCGGCTGAAACGTCGGACATCTTGCCGAACAACACGCGGCAAAACCCCTAAAGCACAAACGAGAGCTGCGCAGCACAACCGCAGGAAGCCCATGGGCGTAGCAAGCGGCAGTGGATATTAAAGAGCATGAGGGCCTCTGTCACACTCGTACGTATTCATGTTTGGCAGAGGTGGCCACAATGCCTGGTGATCCAGTGACTTGAATGTGGGATTGTGAGATCACAAATAGATGGGGAGGGGGGGCAGTCGTTGTGTGTGCCACCGTCCTGCTGCCTGTAAGACAAGATAGTTGCCGGTAAGGGGGCAGCGATCCCAGCAGGTGAACTCTGCTGTGGCGGTTTTCTCCAGGAAGTTCGTTTTTTGGTTGTCCCTCTCTCTTAATTTTTTTTTGAAAATAATAATCCAACGGTCTTGACCGAAATAAAAAAAACCCACCTCAATCGGGGAACCTGTTGACAAAATATCCTCGGGAACTCTTGCGTCGTCCCCCAGTTTGACAAAGAATGATTTCAGCGATCTTCCAGCCTTGAGTCCACCGCTGTTTTTTTTTGTATGACCGCAGGGACACACGCCTGGGTGTCACGATGACTGTCTCGATGGCTACAGTGTGGCCAGCAACGCCCAACCAGACAGGCAGAGCAAGCCCTTCACCCCAGGGGACAATCTGTCACCAGTCCTCCCCACACGAGCGTGCGGCCCAGCCTTCCGCCATGCCGCACAGTTGCTAGTGGTTGCTCATTGATTTCGCTAAATGTTCTCATGAGTCGTGTTTTTAAAGTGCAGTTGAACTGAATTCAGTTTACCGTCTTAGTCAATAATGCACCAATGCCCAACATAGTTTAGACGTGGTTATCACCCATTAGTGGATAAGAAACTGGTGAAAAATATTCCGCGTTCATGTATGCATACTGGCTTACAAGAACAACAGCGGTCATGCAAAACTAAGTGATGGTGAGGTCATTACGGCACCTGTGCCAGGTTAGGTGCACTTTGAGGGCATGTGAAGTGTTCAGGGTTCGCTGCTGGCAGGAGGTGCCGGGACAGATTCGGGTGTTACGGGTTAACTGGATTATATACGCGTGCAATCGCACACACACCCATGCACACACACGCGACATGTCGTATTCTGCCCCTATACCACCCCCACCAATTTGATTGTAATGATTTGGAGTCACAATTCCATTTAATAAGTGTCCCATCTATATAGTCATGTTTTTTCCATATTTGTACAGTTTTGTTCTCAGCATTGTCTAAAATGTAACCGTATAAAATTGGCATGAACCCTAAATTGCCATTTCACACGTGCGTCGTGATTGTAACAAATCAATAACTTGGAGCTGGAGCGAAGGAATCGATTAAAATTTAAATTTACTCTGTTTTGTGGTTCATTACTTGGGTCCCTTTTAAAACTGATGGCCACCTTCTAAAGCGAGATTCGTCTGATGATGATGTTGTGAAGAACGTCATCATCATCATCAAGCGCCACACATTACCTCCCGTCCAGCAACACATGTGCGAATGGAAGTGAAACTCTCTCTCCATGTTCTCCGATCAGTCGATTATTGGACCATTGTAATCGGTCGGGTAATCGGTTGCTTAAATAATCGGATGGCCCAGCTCCGGAGTAAATCGGTGGCTCATTGTGTCACGTGCCTAACGCCACAATTCTCGGCACCATCTTGGGCCACGTGGTGGCAGTTGGGGCCCAGTGGCTCATCTTGATGAGAAAGAAGCAAAGCTCCACTTTGCCTTAGGAGATCAACGTTCCCTTTTTCCTGGTACACATCGTCACGTAGCACGTAGCCCGTGCCATAAATCAAGTCTAATCTCACTTTGGTGTCTCTGGTCTGAGTTCGAAACCACCCAGCGAATTCCTTAGGATGCGATAAATTTTTGTCTTCTTCTAATCGCTCCTTGTCACTCAAATGTGACTTGCACGACCCCACATGGGTGACTAGATTTGTCTTGCCATTGTTATATTTAGTTGTTTATTTTAATTCCTCAAGCAAAGCGCAGCGAGAGACTAGGCAATGTTCCACGGGAGCTGATGCATAACAGTGGTGGTGGAGGAGAGGACACACCCAGTCCCAAAGCAATCGCGTGGGCATGACAGGTCTGCCTCGGAATGCGATTCGTCTGGAGTTAGACTGCTGTACGCTTTAAAGCCTGAGCATCGTTGCAAAACATATCGTAGAGTGTTCTAGATTTGAAGCTTTCGTGACTGCAAGGATTCTTACTCTTAGGTTTTTTCGGTAAAGTCACGTAGGTAAAAATAAAAATAAATAATACTTGATACAGTAAAAAATAATACTTGATATAGTAAATTTAGCTGTGACGGTCACACCTGATGACGGAGACTTGTGTTGCCTCCGAAACGTCGTGATTTATTATTTTATTTCTATTAGCATTTATATTATTTACTTTTATTTTTACTTACGTGACTTTACCGAAAAAACCTAAGAGTATATTGTAGAGTGCACTCAGGCACATAAAGTCTGGGTACGAATGCTTCGTTTCCTCTCAAGCGGTTTCTGTCGTTGCTTTGTGATCTCATGGCACGTAGACAGGGGCTCTCGCTGCAGTGGGAGAGGCCCTTCTGCCAGCACTGGTGTAAACAAATACTTGCAGGGCTGTGCCTCTACCTGCATGCTTTAATAATGCATTTATTTACAATATAGCTGTTTAGTTTAGTCGCATTATTCGTCGTTCAAAGCGGCGATGGTGCCTTTTACATTTTTCACCAAAGACCTGTAAGGGTAACTTTGCAAACATGTTTCGATGTTTCGATTTTTTATAATGTTTTTGTGCAACGTGTTTTATGAATGCTGGACTACACCCGCACCGCCAAGATTGGAGACTGTTCTCCACGTTGGCGGTACTTCTATGTGCCACGTGCAGATCGGTTCCGTAGTCGTGTTGTTGTTGTTGTTGCGTGCTTGGTGTTGCCTGTAAGGTGAGCGGGATGGGCGCGGTGTTTCGCACGAGATTGAAACGGCGTCTTGTGTTCCTGTCGCTTATAGCGGTGGTAAATTGTCTCGTGTAAACTGACTGTGCGGTACTTTGCATTTAAGGGAGATGTAACTTGTCGGGTATCAACTCATTCGGTGCAGATTGTATCGGTGCACTACTGTTGTGCTCACGGTAGGAGCAGTGGGAGCGGTAGGGCAGTGGTTTGTGCCCTTTGCTCTGAGTCGGCTTTGCCTGCCACGGCTAACATCCCCGCTAACATCGCGGCTAACATCAGCGGCGGGCGTTGATGTCTGATCTGTTCCTGGGCTTTCCCCTGCTCTCGCCAACCCGCAGTGGACCTGTGTGGAGAAATACGGTCAAACGAAACCCCCCTGGTGTTCGACACGGGGGGAGAGGCTTTCATCTATTACGTGACTTGCAGAGGGCTATAAAAAAGTGTTATGATAAGGTCAGCTGTCAGTCGACAACAGAGCTTGATAAACAGTAAGCTGGCAAAGGTTGAAATGTGAAAAACTGTGGTCAGGAGTTTAGTGTTTATGTTTTGCTCAGGGTAACATGGTGGGGCTTCGTCGCTTGGGCTCATCTTGGTTCTACAAAGGCATGCGGCTTGCACTTAACAATTTTAGTCCTGTGTTTGTGTTCAAAATAGCACTGTTGTTGTTGAATGCAAATGATATGCAGTGCTATATTTTACGTGAAGCCAAAGTAACAAAAATGCAAGTTGGTCTCCCTGTTCCTAATGAACACTTTTGTGCAGTTGGTCACCATGAGCCGATGGTGGGATTACGCATTACCGTGACTATGGGAAATCTGTCCATAGTTATACTGCTTCGTGACTTTCCACAGAGTGATACTCATTTTAGCGTTCATAGTTGGTTAACAGGCTGAGTCCATCCCCACGTAGGATTTGAACTTGCAATCGTCTAATTGGTAGTCGAAGGCTTTAACAACAGCGCCACCTGTCCGGATGTGGCGCTTGTAATTATAACGATTACTAATGTTCAGCCCTTTGTCTCAACTATAAACTCAACATTTTTTTTAGTTTACCAGCTAAGGCCCGCTGAGCTATACAGCTCGTTTTTAGAAGCGACCTGGCCACGAATGACAGCTCAACAAAGTGGCTTATCACGTGGAAATGTAGAGCAACCAAATACTCTCAATGCATGTTTTTAAATGTGGAGGGGAAAGCCGGAGGACCCGGAGAACATCCACACGACCAGGGGTAGAGACACGCAGATTCCAAATATACAGCAGGCGTCGAGGTCCGGATCGAACCCACAACCTCCTGTGCACCAGGCGAGGTAGTTAACATATCGGCACCGTGGCACCCTTGTCAATCCACTGCTGGATGAAGGCCTCGCACGCTGTGTCCGTCTAGGCTCTGCGTCACCACGCCGGTCCGTGTGAATTGGTGAAGGGGGCACTAGAACCGGTTCAGATGTCACTCCATACTGATATTAGCCCATGGGTGACAATCAAACTCGGGTTACCGGGTTTGTTGCACGCACTACGCCGCCGATCACGACACCACCACTCCGCCCCGCCCATGTTGTTATCTTTCCATGTAAATGCAGTATCACATCTCCTTGTGGATAGTCTTCCGTATGGGTTACAGATTACATGTTACTTAGTCAATGGTCCAATAATTAAGTTAAGAAACTATAAAATATGTTTTTTTACTTTGGGATCGTATTTTGAACCGCCATCGCAAGCGCAGACCGTATTGCATAATTGAATGGCATATTAATAGGAGTGTCTGACCAATCAGAATTACACAAATAACTGCAAATATTTTTTTCGAACTCCTCTCATCGTCGGCCCTATTTTCGCGACCCCTATTATCCGCGAGAGCCGTATGGCCCCGCGAGAACTCCCATGACCCACAACTATCTTCTTCCTGTCACCTGCACATTGTATGCAATGTTCAGCTGCTTACCTTCTGGCCCACCCCGACGGGACGCGTATGACAAAGAGCTTCATAGCTCGTCGGATTTCTATGGATGAGTGATGGATAATAACCCCACGGATAATGGGATCCGTGGCATCGCCCCCCCCCCCACATCATCACGGATGAGAGGGCGTTTTCCTGCGTGCAGTCATCGCACGGAGTCCAAAACGACTGCCCCCCCCCCGCTCCCCAACCGTGCATGTGCGTGTTTATTACACGTCTGAGTGTCTTGCTGCATGAGCCAATTGTAACTTGAAGCACTGGGAGACACATAAATCCGAAATACTTTCCTCCGAACCAGTAGGGCTGACAATACTCTGGTGCAGCCTTACAAACCGAATGCCCTCTACCCCCCCCTACACACACCATGCAATAATGATCGTGTGCGCACACACACACATGGGTGTGGCCGCCACGGCTGCTTAGAAGTTCCACACCCTGTGTGCCTGCTGCTATTGTGACTCGCTCCTCGGGGCATCTGTGACAGCCAGCTTACCTCTGTGTGGAGACTCGAGTGATTCATCGTCGCCACACATGCAAGTAACGTCTTGCATACGATGCCATTTAGGCGCCTCCGATTAGCACGGTCTGGCTACCGTACGGTGCGAAAGAAGTTCAACATTCATACGTACATTTCGACTAGATTGCAACTTTGGTCGTAACGAGTTTTCTTTTTGTAAGAGTCGCATGTCGCAGCCCTTGTTCATCGTGATTGCAAAACTACTAATCGTAACAGCTCCCCTCCCCCCCAAACACCTCTGTGGTTGTTTAGAAGTAGCTCGTACACACGCACGTGTACACGCACACGCACGTGTACACACACACACACGTGTACACACACATGCACGTGCTTTACACGACGTGAAAGAAATTCCACGCGAGTGCGTGACGAGCTCTCACTCCGCCTCTGTCCGCCCAGCAGCATAAATGGGGCACAACCGCAATGAGTCTATCGACATTGTCGTCGTGCGTGGCGGTGGTGGTGGCGGTGGAGTAAAGTGTGAGTCCTTCCATCTCTCCCGAGACCATCAGGCCAAGGCGTGTAAGAGTCGAGGCCAGAACTGGCCCTCAGTGGGCACTCCGCCTGGTGCAATCCCTTCTGGCCAGCAGGAGCGTGAGCGAGAAATCGCAGGGCTGCGCCTTGACTGCTGTTACTGCGTCCCTTTTACACTCTGTTCCTCGTGTGGCACAGCTGGGTATTTGGCCCACTGACAAAAAAGCAAGATGTCACATGGCCAATCATTCATCCCTCTTCAAACGCTTCTCAGCTTGGCACACAGAGCCGTGATTATTTGACTTATTATCAAGTCCTGTTTGAACTAAAAGGCGTGCACACCAAAACTTGCAACACAAAAGAATGCCGAAAAACATCACGCTGTGGATCATCCTTAGCGGCCACATGCGCGCACACTCCTGAGATTTCTCGCTCGGGAGGCCCATTTGACAAAATGCTGCAAAGTTGGCCCCAGCCGCACCTGTCCAGCTTCTGAGATTGCTACTGCGTACACAGGTGACGCACACAGGTGATGTACACAGGTGACGCAGGTGTTCCCAATCCCTGATTAGAGCTCGTGGCGGGCAGCTGCCTGGCTTCAGGCGCAGCTGTTGCTGCTTTATGAGCAGGTGCCTAGAATCATTGTTTTTTTGTCGCTTTCTGTGCTGCTGCTTGAAAGTCCAGTGAAACTGTAGGTCATAATATAACCTGTTTGAGCGAGTGTGGAATTTGTAAGTTCTCCCCCTGTATTGCACGGGTTTCCTCCCATATTTCAATAAAAAAAAACGTGGATTGCAACTGGTCATCGGCCAAACATTCCAACGGTGACAAATTACCTCCAAATGACTCGCTTGGGATTGCACACAGCAGCATTGGCCCCTGCCGCGACAAGTCGAGAGGGACGTCCTCCATCCAGAGGGTGTCCTGCCTCGTACCACGTGATTCTTTGCTCCTCCTCCGTCACCTTCTTGGCCCATGCCGCGACTTGTGGATTGCCGTAATCTTAGTTGGTCGGGCTTTGGGGCCATTTGACCATACTTCCCCAAGCTGGTTAGTGCTGGTTGGTGTGGAGATGCCTACCCTACGAGGGAATGCACCGCGGTCACCCAGCTAATTACAGTGCAGTTAAAGGTCAAGGTGCAGCCCTGCAATTGCTGCTCGTACTACTGCTGTCGGAAGTGCCTCCGGGTGACCCGAAAGAGCCCCTGTGGGAGGGCAATTTGGCGTCCTTTTGCGCGCTGGTGGGACAATGTTGGGGAGAGGTTGGAGTGCCCGATTGGGGAATCGGTTTTACGAGACGGCGACCGACGGCTTCAACCGCGACTAACGCTCGCAGCCGCGTGTTGTTCTTCAGTGCGTTTTGGCGCAAGGCGGCACTGGAGTCGGCACACGCACGGGGACTTCCTGACCGAGGCTAGCTGCGTGCGTTTACGGCCGAAGAACTCGATTGTAAAGCATCGTGGAATGCGAACAGGATGTTTTGCCCGACCTACGCGCCATGCTGCCACATGGCACAGTTGACGCATAAACGCTCCTTAAAAAAAAATATATAACTTGCAGCAGGCTTAAAACAACATTGTTATAGTACCTGCTATTAAAACTTTTGTTTTAGAATCTACGAGCAGAAAAAAGAAGAAAAACTACGTTTACGAGCAATCGTTTGGTGTTCTGCTATTTTGGAAGGAGTCCAGAAAGGTCTGCATGGTTCGTTGGCCGACGGTTGGCTACTGCAAGTGTTGTGTTTTGTAAGGGAGAGCTTCCGTGGAGTCGTCGTCGTTCGAGCGCTCGACTTGCGCGGCAGATGAAATGTTGGGCGATACTCTTCACTATTCCCCCCCCCCCCTTCTGCATCCCCTGCGTCCCCATCTGACTGCCCACCCAGCGTTATAAACGGGCAAACCACGGTTCGCCGCTCGGCAGGTCGCGCGCGTGGCGAGCTAAAGTGTGGGTGTGCTCCCATATCTTCCACCCCCGATCAGCTTGGTTGGCTACGTACGGTGCGGAAGAAGTTCAGCGTACGTACGAGATGTCTGGCGATCGCCCAAGAGTGGGCCGAGATGCTCCCTCTAGTGGAGTCCCTGCCACCAGCAGTGGTGTTAACAAGCAGTTGCAGAGATTCACATTTCCCTTATTTGATTGTGTTTGCAATCTGGTTATTCGCAGACAGGTTTGGTGGGTCAAGTAATGATGCAGCCACATCCACTCGGGGTGAAAAGATGTGCCTGTAGTAGGCACTCCGCACCTCCGATTAGCACGGTTGGCTGCGTATGGTGCAAAAGAAGTTTGAGGTACATATGGCGGGTAGGTTTTCCGACCAGTCCATTGTATTTGTTTAGATTATCTCCTCATGTGCGTGGACTTTCCCCAGCACTCCGCATGTAAAATACACATGGAGTTGACTGAGGTTTTAATAGTTGAATTAAGACATGATCATTTTAACGTCAACGGGTTAATCACGAATGTTTACTTTGCTTGGCGTCTAATCTTAGGACGTCATGCAATTACGGTTTACACTTTTTAAACTCGCAAACATATTAATGCAAATTAGGCTGAATGTTTGATTTCCGCCCACGATCGTATCAACCTGGAATGCGACCGATATCGTCACATCTCGCAAGCTAAGCAGAGCGGAGCCTGGATAGTGCCACGATGCATGGCGCAGTGTGCTGTGGGCTGCTGCGGTGCTACGTTGTGGGCATCCGAGAGCAGCGCGAACAAATCCGGCGCAGAGGTCGCCGGATCAATTCCATCTCATTGGTGCCCAGTGGTATAATAAATGGGCTATAACCAGCAGTTGATAGTCACGTCGCATCTGCTGCTGGGCAAAAGTGTGGTGAAGCGTGGTTAGAAATAACCACAACGATCCTGCACGGCATGGGGATGTCCTGGATACAGCAGTGGGGGATTGAGGTCGTTCCCGTTCGTGTCCACCACTCTGCTTACTTTCTCAAGTGAGAGCGGCGTGGAAGAATCGCGGTGTGACGATTCTCTCCCTTTCAACAAGGCCAGAGGAAGTGGTTTGAGCTTTGAGATTACACGATGTAACACGATTTTTGTCCCTGGGTAGTACGTGTTATTTTTTTATTGCTTATGCTTCAAAAGTATAGAAAATAGCTATTATTCCCCACAAACTTTGCTTTTGTGACCGGGACTTTATGTGAAGGAATGACACAAATGCACATGTTTTCTCATTGAAAATAGGTAAATTTCAAAATATCAATGTCCTGGTCACAAAAGCAAAGTTTGTGGGGAATAATAGCCATTTTCTGTACTTTTGAGGCATAATTAATTCGGAAATAACACTTACTACCCAGGAACAAATAGTTTTTTTACACTGATATCGAACCATTTTTTTTGCGCACGTGCTTTCTCCGCTGGTTTTATTCCCCCGCTGGTTTTCTTCCTCCCGTTGCGGGAGTCTTAAATGTGTTGTGCATTGGCGGGGGAGGCTGGAGGGAGGAGTGGACCGTGGTGAGCTTGGGGTGGGACTGTGAGGGTGGTGAGAGAGCTCGCAGGGAGCGGGGTTGGGAGAGATCAGACGTTTTTGGAGGAGAGTAAGAAGTGTGTGGTGGTGGGGGTGAGTGGTGAGGGATGTGGTGGTGGGGGTGGGGGTGAGTGGTGAGGGATGTGATGGTGGGGGTGCGTGATGGGGGGGGGGTGGTGAGGGATGTAGTGGTGGTGAGTGGTGAGGGTTGTGGTGGTGGTGGTTGTTGGAGACTGAATCGTGCTTGAGCCACGCCCGCTGTTTATAAAATCCCAGAGATCCTGACATTCATCGGAAAATGTCCCAGAGGCATCTGCGCACATGTGATGTTTGTCTTTTTTTATTTTTTTTAAGATTTCTGCTGTATGCATGCATACCAGTCGCCATTTCACACAGCACTCCACAGCGTGCCTTGTCTCACAAAATGGCGTTGCAACCATACGCAGATGTGTGGCTTTTTTTTTAAACTCCTTCTTTCCTTGCCGTTCGTCCCACAAACCGTGAGGTTCTTCTTCCCATTAAGCGCGGTTCATCGGGCAAACGTTGGTCTAACAGTTCCAACCACGTGGCAACTTAGGCAGTTTTTTTTTTAACGGGGTATCCCTCAGGCGTTTGCGTGAGCCAAATTTCAGCTTGGCCGACTTGCAATTAAGCATGAACCCTTGACCCCCCCCCCTCAACTCGGCGTGAAAGATTCGTGCCAAATCACTTTCCGAGCGGCACTGTGCAAGTCTTAACGAGCGCCAGCAGAAGTGAACGCTGGTGTGGCCCAGCGTGACACGATGCCTGCAGAGCCAGCCAGTAAGGGGGTTTACAGGATACATGCCCACGACCGGTCATGCAATACCCCAGAGATGGGACGAGGAGGCAGAGTGAGCGGACAATGGAAGGATCCAGAAAGGAAAAGGCAAAAGTGCCGTTCTGCAGTTGCTCATGCCA
Organism: Lampetra planeri; assembly: GCF_965212315.1. Classification (NCBI taxonomy): domain Eukaryota; kingdom Metazoa; phylum Chordata; class Hyperoartia; order Petromyzontiformes; family Petromyzontidae; genus Lampetra; species Lampetra planeri. The sequence goes on from NC_136136.1 coordinate 1,349,428, forward strand.
CCGCTGTTAGAAGGAACTCCACTCGAGGGTACTTGGCCTTCTCTTCCATACATCCTGGAAGAAGAGTTGGGTTACCCCCGTGTTACCCCGGGAGACGCGACGTGCCGTGCCTATCAACTGTTAGTAGTATACCATGTATTATGCGACCGCGCGCCAAGGAAATGGAATTGAACCGGCGACCCCTGCACTGATTGCGTGTCTCGTGTGCTGACCGTTACGCCACGGCACCATCACAAGGACACAGTGGTGTATAATAATAATATCAAAATCGGCAGCGTACGACCGTAATGGGTGTCCTTCGTGGTGGCGAAAAAAATTGAATAAAGAAAGCACCGCAGGAAAGTTCTCAGGGCTGGCATTGTTGTTGGACGTCGAATGAAAAGAAACGACTGCATTGTTCACAGATTGCAGGCCGGCTACCTCACCCTGTTCACACGGCGTGATATAAACAAGGACAGGTTTTTTTGCCTCCTCTACCGCCTCCGTTGTGTGGACCTCGACGCATGAATAGACCGTCTCCGCGTTTATGAACATTATTTTCACGAAATATATATGAAGATCTGCGGCCCAGAAGTTACCTTGGCTTTGTTGCCCATGTTTGCTGCATGCCGGACGTTTGTGTGGTTGTTGCGCACACCTCTGTGACACGGAGCGCCTCGGAGGCAACAAGGCCTGGGTGGATCGCGTGGACTTGTGAACCTCCCAAACTTGCTCGTCTGCAAGATGGAAGGAAAATGGCACTACAGCAAGTCGATTCTTCATTTCGATTGCCCCGATATAGTACTTGCGTGGGTTTTCATTGGGGTACTTGAGTTTCCTCACACGTGAAGCCAAAACATTCGTTGATTGAATTGACCAAACTTTTTAGGACACACCTGCAAAAATGAGTCTCGACACCTGGTGAGGCTTTCATGGGTAAATAAAAGGCATTAGTAATGTAAGTGCTGCATCTTTTGACAAATGTTCTGAAAATGTAAGATCCATTTGGATTGCCATACTTTAATCCCAAACGTAAGGGACCGTTTTTTTACTATAAATGACGTGCCTTTTATTACTTTCTTACACAACTGCTGGCAGAAGGGCCACCACTCGATTAGGGTACCTTGGCCTACTTTCCCATGGATGGGCAGATACTTTGGAACATGCAGGAGCACCCACACTTTGCCCCACCACACGCAACCTGCAGGTCGACCGAGGGACTGCATCGCTGCTCATGCAGCCCGTGTTTTATTTGATTGTGCTTGCGTGTGCACTTTTTTCATTTGTGTTTTTACAAGGAACCTTTTTTTTACCCAACACTGCCAAAAAACAAATACTGGGCAGATTTCAAAATTGGCTCACGTATTTGGGCACTGTTTGTCTATTCCAGGGCTGATTGTGTAAATGTTCAGACTTAAGTGGCAGTTTGTAAGGTAGTTTAAACATCAACAGGTAATGGCTTGGCACCAATTTATTTTATCATCGAAGAGACTCAGAAAACAAACCGGTATTTTTAAAGGACTTTTTGCGCTACACTGGACTGTGCCGACACTACAAATATCACCTCAATTTACACTGCAAATGATACTGCAGGGGCCATGTTAGGGCGCCGTGCAGCGACAGTGCTTAGGGAGATGAGGTTTGTAGCCGGCGGTGGAAGCAGCAACATCGTCTGGGAACCAGTGTGTCGAATGTCAATCATACTCTTGTCCCAAATGAATCGTCGCAATCCGGTGTCGCGATTCAGTTTGGGAATCTGTCCCCTCTTGTTTGGATTCCGCCGTCTTTGCTACTCGATTTTTCTGCACCGTTCTGCAAGCCCATTTAGCCTTAATGTAATATTCACATATCGTCTTCTTCTATATAGTGTGGAAAGATTGATTTGAAGCTTTCGTGACTGCAGGAATCCATACTCTTTGCTTCTTTTGGTAAAGTCACGTAGGTATAAATAAAATGAAAAAATATATATTTCTACCTACGTGACTTTACCAAAAGAACCAAAGAGTAGAGTGTGGAAACATTGTAATGTCTTGAGTCTCACCGGCAATTCCCTGCGTGTATTGTGAACATAATTGATGCATTTCTGTGTGATTACACGTATATAAAAGGTACAGGTGCTGCCCTTTAATTACTCGTGCACACTGCAGGCGGTGGAAGGGCCTCCGCTATACAGGTAGCTCTGTAGGGTATTCTGCCTACTCTTCCACACTACTGTACATGTAAACAGCATTCCTCAAGTGCTTGCCATTTATGCACACACATTATCACACTACTCAAGAATGCGAGCGCTGTTTTGTAGGAAAAAATTATAACATTTCTGGAGGCTTTTGGACCCTGGCAGAAGTTGAAATTATTCACGTTAGAGTATAGTGGCGCTTTGAGTTTTTTTTTTGCCAATGCAGGGTGCCACTTTAGATGAATGTGCCATGTGGGTTATGAAAAGGTGGGGCTGGCAAGCCGCTCTTGTCAACTGTTGGGCGGGTCTCGTCCTGACCCAGCGGTCGGCATTTCACCCAGGCAGCTGCCGAGTGATTACACAGCACCCTCTGCTGGGTGCAGTCGTCATCCTCCCTGGAAATTCTCACATTTTAATCCGTGGCTCGTAAAAGAGGGATGACCCCGATTGACGTCTCTCCCTTTAACGTCGTTTCACAAATACGTCGCCACTTTATTATTCGCACTGCTAGCCGATTGGCGTCGCCTCGACACACGCTCATGTCGCTGACGGCATTGTCCGTCCATTCTCGTTGTCCATCACCTCTCAGCCTTCGCCACCACCACCGCCACCCACTAACTATTACCCTGTACATCGCTTCTTTGATTGACGTCGTTTTGATATTTAGCGTCGCACCTTTCGGGAACGCATTCCCCATCGATGTAAACCACCGAGGTGTTACTGTACTAAACTCTCAATTTGCGAAGTAGTATTCGCAATGCCAGTACATCTCTAAAGATATTTCCATCGACTGTTGTAGATTGTACAAAATGCCGGTAATAAGTGAGCTCTATCTAATGCAATGTTTCCAACATATTTTAGACCGTGTCAACATTGGCAGACCCAGGTCAGGTTCATATTATATTTGTTCCTGATGATATATGTTGTGCACGTGCACACTTAACCGCGGAAAATTTCATCTTGTTCTTGAGCAATAAGGCGGCAGTTTTAGCGGGCAGTTGTCACATGTAGTTTTAACAGGCTTCACTCGGCTGATTATTAAAGGAAAGAGTTGAGTTGCCAGATGCAAAATACTTATTTGGAGATGGACAATTTACACGGATGCCGAGAGTTCGTTTTTTTTTGGCATGGAACGAAAAATGTTTTCACGTTGTCAATTACCCGTGTTTTTAAAAGTGCAAAATGTTTAACCGCTTCATGGGTCTCTCACGTGCATTCGTGCACACGTGAATGTGTGTGTGTACGTAAAGAAACACGCATTCCACAAAAGAGTTATCAGCCTCGTGTGATCACAAACACCTTGAACATTAACAACGCACGAAAGGTTTTCGTTGCGCGTGCAAAAGCTCTCGGCCTGCACATGCATTCATGTATGCGTTGTTGTTTCCAGCCGGTCGTAATTTTTTCAATTGCGATGTGGGTTTGGTCATAATTTAGGGAATTGGAATCATCCATACCCAACCGTAGCACATAACAAGGAGTTAAATATAACTATACGCCCTTTAAAAATTTAATTTGATTATGTTTTCGGCGGCAAACTGCGATGTAACACGGCGTCTGTGTTGACCTTATAAATACATCGGAGAATTGGACGTGAAACAGATGCATATTGAGCTAACGCGGATCACGCATTTGCATGGGGGCTCGGCAACAAAGAGCGTCGGTGTTTCCACAACGATATGTCACGCGCACGGACCACATAAAGTTAATAAGGCACGGAAGGAACGCAGATGGCGGCGGGTCAACATGCGTCGCTGCCGTGACTTCACAAAAATGTGTGCGTGACGGAGCCCGGGTTCAGAGGATATGCCACCCCCTCGCGCGCGGGGAAATTGGAGCGATCGCCGTTTCTCAGTAGGCCCAAATCAATGAACGCTACTGTGTGCGCGGGAGTTCGGTTTTTTGTTGTTGTTTGTAGCAAGGTCCCACGGTTGTAGCGAATGGATTTTGTGCCCCCAAAAACATCACGCGCCCGTACTCTTCGCTGAAAAAACGAGCAAACATCCCAGCCAACAGTGGCCGGTCGCTGTCTGTGCAACACCAGACACACCGAGACGCCAAAGAGATGCAGAAAAATGTCACTCGGCCAGTTCTGGTTCTCGATCGCCAGCGAGAGGGAGACGCGATTGCTCAAAGACGTCTTCAGCGGGTTGAGCCCCGAGCGATGCCACTATTAAAAAGTTCAATTTGCACCGACTGCAAGTCCACGCCCGTGATGGCAGGTTTGGTGGTGACGCGAGCGATCCGTGCTGCTGTGTGTGCGTGCATGGAGTAGTTCTGGTGTCGCCGGTGCCAAGTTGGATGTGTTCTGTGTCTGCCTCACAGATAACTCAAGTGGATGCTGGGGACGAGATATGAGGACTTCTGAATCCTAGGCTGCTTCACTGTCAAAGTTCTTTAAGGTAATAAATACGTTTTTATTAAGTTCTCTCTGCTGCTGTTGCTGCCGTATGCATGCAAACCTGCAGTAATTGTTCCGCGCTGTTGTGTATTACGTGTGTGTACTGTGGTTGCAGTAATTGTTCCGCGCTGTTGTGTATTACGTGTGTGTACTGTGGTTGAGGGTCATGCCAGTTGGTGACCTGGAGATGTGGATGCACAGAAGTGGACGGTAATCCATTTCCCTTCCATGCAAATGGCAGCAGAAGGATATTTGAGAACAGGATTTTTAAAAGAAAAAAGGATTTGCACAAATCTAACAAGATTTGGCTTCTAATGGTAGGTTTTTACCCTTTTAACTGGTACAAAACTGACACCTTTATTCAAGGCATCATGTTTGCAATGACCACAACACAAGTAGTCAATAAAGCAAACAAAAAGAAGCAACTCTGATAAGGATAATAATATGCACTGTCCTTGAAGTTGATTGGCCCACACCCGAGACGGCTTTCTTTAGAGCCTAGTCCCCATTGGTGTAGGGCCAGATGACACCAGAAGGCGGGTGTGGGCCAATCAACTTCAAGGACAGTGCATATTATTATCCTTATCAGAGTTGCTTCTTTTTGTTTGCTTTATTGACTACTTGTGTTGTGGTCATTGCAAACATGATGCCTTGAATAAAGGTGTCAGTTTTGTACCAGTTAAAAGGGTAAAAACCTACCATTATATTTTGCCACTGGTAAAAGAGATCTCATAGTGTACATGCTTACCCCGAACTCTCAATACTTTGATATTGCACTGTTTTTGAGTTGTACGCCTTCTGGTGTCATCTGGCCCTACACCAATGGGGACTAGGCTCTAAAGAAAGCCGTCTTGGGTGTGGGCCAATCAACTTCAAGGACAGTGCATATTATTATCCTTATCAGAGTTGCTTCTTTTTGTTTGCTTTATTGACTACTTGTGTTGTGGTCATTGCAAACATGATGCCTTGAATAAAGGTGTCAGTTTTGTACCAGTTTAAAGGGTAAAAACCTACCATTATATTTTGCCACTGGTAAAAGAGATCTCATAGTGAAGATTTGGCTTCATTTTGAAAATCCAGTTTAAATGTACTAATTTGATATAGTAAGGGCTCTTCGCATTGTCATCAGCCATGATCTATCCGCTGCTGGATGAAGGTTTCCTCAAGCTCTGGCCATTTCGTCATGGTCTCCCCTGGGCTGCCAATGCCTCCTGGGTCTCGACCACCGGGACACCGTCCCTTCCCATGACGTCTGTCCGGCCTCATTCCATTCCCTTGCATTATTAAGTTGGTGTAACGTATTTAGCATGCGGCTTTTGGCTAGCCATTGAGACGGTCACTGCATCGCGCGCTTTCACGTGCGCTTCTGCGGCCATCTGGAATGCTCTTCCTGCCAATATTATCAAGCTGCTGGAGCTATGTACTTTTAAATGATCTAGGTTGAGCGCTCATTTCTTTAGAACTGCTATTTGTGTTTAGTTTGTCATTCCCCCACACCTCTGATTAGCGCGGTTGGCTACGTACGGTGCGAACATGAATACGGATATGTCCTGCTAATTCCTGTTTTTGTGTAATGCCAAGCATGCACCTATCCTTGCTTCTTCATGCACTGTTCAGCAGCACTCCGACCTGCCCCTCATATCCCTCTGCGTGTACTCGTATGGCTTTTCCCAGTTGTCCCTTCGGTCGAACTCTTCAGTCATTTAGCAAACTCTTGTTGCACCTGACTCATATTTATCTTGGACCCCACTCGCATATATACGCAAGTCATGTTAACTGGACATCCGCGCATAGCGTGCCACTGAGCGAGCTCCCGCTTGACGCGTTGAAGATTTTGTACGTAGCGCACAGATAGACAGGCACGCATTGCTGCTGCATCTATACGCATGTAAGCGCTAAGCGCTAATTGCTTAAACGCACGCAGTATTTGCAACGACAGACCTTGGCTTACCTGGAACCTGTATATAAATTGTGTACAAGGATGGTAAGATACAATTCTGGGCTGACACCATCACATGGCAATGCTCGGTGCTGGTCACAGGGGCTGTTTAACCATACTTCACCACGCTGGTCGGTACAGGATGGTGAATTTGCGGAGGGTGGGAGGAGGACGCGGTGGTTTGTGATCATTTGTAGAGTATTTGCTATAAATTTGAACACGATAAGCCACTTCGTTGAACTTTTGATAAAGGGATATATAGCTCTGTGGGCTTTACCTGGTAAAATAATAATAGTTGATTGTTTTTAATAGCTTTGTCCAGATCTAGCCGTGGCTGGAAATCAAACTTGGTTTGCCGGCTTCGTAGCCTTGATCCTGGAGAGGTTCTCCCTTCATCCGTACCTCTGATTAGCACGGTTGGCGATGCACGGTTCGAAATAAGTTCAACATACATAAATCCAGAAATCCTTCTCACCCGTGCGTGCGTGCGTGCGTGGATAGGAATCTACAGGAGCCCTGCGGGGCCCTCGTGGGCGGGGAGCGACACGATGGCGGAGGGAGGGGACGGCTCGGAGAGCGTCGTGGAGATCCTCCTGGAGGGGGATGAGGGCGTGTCGTCGCGCGACTTCAGCATCGACGGCGGCGGGAAGCGCGGCATCTACATAAAGGAGCTGGACAAGGAGTCTCCGCTCGCCAAGAAAGTTCGCCTCGCCGAAGGTGACGACGACGATGACCCGGCCGTCTTGAACTCTTGCCGCGTGCAAACTCCCATCGTGCCTGATGAGCCACTTTGTTGAGCTATCATTTGTGGCCAGGCGGCTTCTGAAAAAGAGCTATATAGCTCAGTGGAGCTTTGCTGGTAAAATATAAAAAAAGTTTTTAATAGCTCGCTCCGTATCACTTGCCGCCAGGGTTCGTTGTTAACTGTGGCTGGGAATGGAACTTGAGTCGTCGGCTTCGTAGCCTTGATCCTGAGAGGTTCTTCCTCCATCCAGCAAACCGTCTCACCCGTGTGCGAGCCATGTCGATCCACGTACAAGTAAAATAGGCGTTCGCCGCTCGGCTTATATTTGCTTTCCATAATATTATTTAAGGAAGAAAGTTTTGGACCGGTTTCATCACCAGGCCTATTAAACTGAATATTATTGATGTGGAAATTCCATAGGCCGATGACTAAATCATTGAATGTTTTATGCAGCTTCACAAAACATGACCTTAATGACAATTGTCAACAACGTTGATGATAATGGAAATGGCAAGAGATGATTCACGATCGGGAATGGTCGGCATTGTTGGATATTCATTTATTTACATTATTCATCTCCAATGTAACCGCCGCTTTTAATCGCTTCCCCGTGTATCAGCAAAACTGACGCTCTCTTTTTCTTACTCTCTTAACGCTGCAGGGGACCAAATAATCTCGGCGACGGTCTACTTCAAGGACATGAAGTACGAGGACGCGGTGCGCTTCCTGTCGCTCTCCGAGCACTACACGACAGGCCTGCGCCTGCGCCGCACCTCCGGCACCACCTCGCCCGCCGGTTCTCCCACTGGAACGCTGGAGCACCCGTCCCGCAGAGCGGCAGGCGGCTTCTCGCTGGAGGGCGGCTCGCTCGGGGGCGTTGGCATTGGCGGCGGCGGCGGCACGGCGACCACCGTGGAGTACAGCATACACGGAGCCGGCCACCCGCGACACTTGGAGTTTGGCGGCGCCGAGTCCACGTCCCCGACGGCGCGCGACTTCAACTTTGGCTCAATGAGCCCGACGGGAGGGGTGGGTGCCCCGGCGTCGCGCGCGGAGGTTGATGATGGGGCGTCCTCGCGAAGCTACGAGACGTGTGTTTGGTTCGTTGTCCTTCCCCCGCGCCTCCGATTAGCACGGCTGGCTACGTACGGTGCGGAGGAAGTTCAACACGAATACCTGTGCAGTGGCGATTATAATTATTATTTCGAGCACGTGTTCTATTCGTGCCATTATTTAGCATAAGGATATCACGAAATTGCTTGCTTTCACAAATGAGTCTGCCAGTAGGGGGCTACGTTGCTACTTGGTCAAATTTAATAAATTTGGTTTTATACTGTAATTTGAAGAAACGAGTGGCCGACTGTAAGAATATCATGTGATCCGTAACATCCGCTGTTGGCGTAGACAACCACATGGCCTGGTGGAGGTTTTGTAAGTTCACGGTGCACATGTTCGGCCCGGCAGGGTTCTTTTCCCCAACCTAATGACAATAGTATATTCAAGCACACACACGCGCACGTGTGTGTGGGATGCCCCCGCTCACGATAAGAATAAAAACGGCCACACATGCGTGCAATAATAAATCGGTGAAGAAGCCCCACACGCTCGCAGATATACCATAGTGCCTAGGCCAGTGGGTCAGTCGGTCCCCAAACCTGTGGTGCGCCTATCCCCGGGGTATGTGCAAGTCTCCGGAGGGGCGGCGGGGGGAAGGGGAATGTGCGAGATGATTTTCACAATAGTGGTGGTCACATAGGTGTCCCCGGTTCAATTGTAGATATTCAGTTGATTGTCGTCAAGGTATGTAAACTACTTGCCTTGGGTGTCAACTACATTTTGTATGTAATTAAAATGTAGTTCTTTTACAATCGTGTGGCGCATGCACGGCTTCACCATTACCTTTTTGCGTTTAGTTTGTTGCCCTTCCGCCGCACCTCCGATTAGCACGGTTGGTTACGTATGGTGCGAAAGAAGTTCTACATATACGCCTGTGCTTGAACTGTTTGTGCGGCTCCGTGTGAACACCGTCGTTGTTTTTTTTGCCATTTACCCCGCCCTCCGCAGAGCGCCAACAATGAACAGTATACAAAGATTTTCGAGAAGAAGATCAAACCTCGTCTGTCCTTCGAGGATCTGGATGCAAGTGGGGGTCCAACAGGCGGATCGGCGTTTGAGCACGGGGTATGATCCATGAGACTCGCCGCTTCGTCGGCGCGGCCAGTATACAAGCGAGCGCACAAATGGCAAACGCAGCGGCGCTGTCACCTAGTGGCATAGCGCGACTACTACGTTGCACAGAAGGCAGAATAACAATTAGTACGGTTATTTGCAATTACTAATTTTTGCTCCAAGTTTGTAAATGATGAACATTACACTACCTTTAACATGCCAATATTTTAGTTGTGGGGTTTTCCCCCTGTATTTATAGTGCAATGCTTGTTACATTCTGAACAATGAGTTTACATATTTATAGGTTTTTTTCGGTAAAGTCACGTAGGTAAAACATCAAAATTAATGAAAATAAAATAATATAAAACAAAAATCACGACGTTTCGGAGGCAACACAAGTCTCCGTCATCAGGTGGGAACGTCACAGCCGAATTAGCTGCATCAAGCGAGGCAATGACTCAAGATGTAATCCCCTATAAGCAAGTTGAAGGGGGGAGGAGAGGGGGGGGGGAGCCCATCAGAATGTGGTAGCCAATGAATGGAACGCATCGGGAGGGAGGGGGGCAGGGCTCAAAGACAGCACGGAGTGCTAAGTACAACGCATCGGGAGGGGGAGGGGGGGGGCGGGGCCAAAAAAAAAAATGGACGACGGCTTGGACGCGGTTGCTGCTGCACACGCCAACACAATGGACAGAGAGGGGGAGGGGAGGCCTGATACACATGATAGACAAATGAACGAAAATGCCCATGTTTATACCAATGCTGGCTGAACAATGAAGAGAGTACTGTTAAAAAATAACTGGGGATGTTAACACTCGGTAAAGTAAAGTAAAATAGTGCCTGTCAGATAAGATGGTCCAAAAAAAGTGTAATTAAGTCTTTTTTGCGTGGTTGATAACATCTTTCCAATGATTACTAAATTTGTACCCATCATCACGGTTGAAATTATGTCTGTGTTTGTATATTTGTATGGCTTCGTGTACAAACCTTTGAAGGTAGCCGGGAGGTTTGCAGAGAACCTTGGTCTCGGAAAAGACAATTTCATGAGAGCCCACCGAGTTGTAGCAATGATCGGCAACGGCAGAAGAATCAGTTCTGCCGTGTTTCAGATCTGACTTGTGCTCGCGGACACGATCAGAAACATGACGTTTCGTTTCTCCAATGTAGCAATCACCACAAATGCAACTCAATTTATAGACTCCAGGATACTGTAAGTCAATTACATACTTACACTTAAGGTCCTTGAATTCCTGTACTTGCTAACAGTCGCTTAGTTAAATGTGGCAGCATATTAAAATAGTACGTTTGTGTTTTCATTTCAGATTTCTACATCTCATAAAGGAGCATCCACTCATGCAACCACTGTACTCTTCAAGGGCCAAAGAGGCTCAAGGACCTCAGGAGAGTTTGACCCAAACATGGAACACACATTCCAGAGTGGAATTAGCTCATCCAGCTACTCGTTCAGCAGCGACGGTGGAAGAGTTTGTCCAGACTTTCAAATAAAACAGGAAGCAGAGAACGGTGATCACAGCATTAAGCTCAGCGGACCAACGATAAAAGGACCAGATGATGGCTTTTCATTTACATCCAAGACATTGAACATTTCTGGCCCAAGTGTTCAAACCGATGTATCTGGTCTACGTGAGACTGATGCCCACGGCAAGGGTGTTGACTTCTCTGTCCCCGGTTTTGATACACGATCACTGGGAGGGAAAGTCTCTGGAACAAAGATAACGACGACGGAAGTGAGAGATTCGAGTTTCCAAATATCTGGCGCAGATTTGAGCCTGAATGTGAAGAAGCCGAAAGTAACTGGCGGTATGGAGATAGCCGATTCAAAATTAGATGCCAAGACCAAGTCGGCACAAGTGGATGTGAATGCTCCTGGTGTGGAAATTCCTGGAAACCTGAACATAACCAAAATGAAAATACCAAAGTATGAAGTAAGCTTTCAGAAAATGAAAGGATCGGGAGCTGACGCTGGAACGTCTGCAGCCTTTGAAGCCACTGTCAAGGGTACGTACATTTTTTGTTAATTCGTGCAACTCAAAAAGGAAACTTGAACATGCAGCAGTTCATGTAACGTGTCCAAACTAAACATGCCGTTATCACTTCACAGATCCGAAAATACACGGACAAGATGGAAACTTCAGCATCAATCTTCCTAAAGGAGGAGGCATTGATGTATCTGCACCAACACTGGACTTTGATGCAAATGGACTGAAAATGCACAGAGATGTCAAAGCACCAAATGTGCAAATGAAGGGAACAGAAGGCAGCATCAAGGGTCCAACAATTACGATGCCACACATAACGGGACCTGATGTGTCTGCTAAAGGTGTAGATGTCAAGCTGCCAAAGGTAAAAGGTAGTTTTGATGTGTCTGGATCTAAACAGGAAGGAAATATTCAAATTCCTACCATTGATGCAGGTTTGAAAGGGGCTGATGTCAACATTGAAGGTTCTGATGGAAGATTTAAAATGCCAAAATTCAAGCTACCAAAGTTTGGCATTTCTGGTCCTCAAATTCATGGACCAGATGCAAATTTGGATATTGATATCCCCAAAGGTGATGTTAATATTTCAGCTCCTAAAATGGACATGAATGTTAAAGGCCCAAACTTGCAAGGGGGTTTTTCTGTACCTGATGTAGACATGGAGGGACCAGATTGGAATATCAAAGGCCCAACATTAAACATGCCAAATATTTCAGGGCCCAAAATATCTGGATCAGATGTTAATCTCGAATTTAAGAAATCAAGCGGAAAAGGAGGATTGGGTGTATCTGGACCAAAATTTGAAGGTAATGTTCAAGTGCCAGGTGTCGCTTTAGATGTTGAAGCACCTGATGTAAATCTTCAGGGTCCAGAAGGTAAATTCAAATTGCCCAAAGTAAAAATGCCATCATTTGGTTTTTCAGGTCCTAAAGTCCATGGATCTGATGTAGATGTAGATGTCAGTCTTCCCAAAGGAGATCTGAATGTATCTGTTCCTAAAGTGAACGTTGATGTCACGGGCCCAAAATTGCAGGGAGATGTCAAAGGGCCAAAACTGGAAGGAGAGATGTCCCTACCTGATGTAGACATGCAAGGACCAGATTGGAAAATTAAAGGGCCCAACATAAAAATGCCACATATTTCGGGACCCAAAATATCGGCTCCAGACCTTAACTTGGATGTAAAAATGCCAACGTTTAAAGGAGGAGTTGATGTGTCAGGACCGAAAGTAGAGGGTGATGTGAAAGTTTCGGATGTTGATTTGGATGTTGAAGCGCCTGATGTAGATCTCCAGGGACCAGATGGTAAATTTAAATTTCCTAAAATGAAAATGCCAAAGTTTGGTTTCTCAGGACCAAAGCTTCATGGACCTGATGTAGATTTTGATGTCAATCTTCCCAAAGGTGATATTAATGTTCCTGCTCCTAAAGTGGACATTGATGTTAAGGGCCCAAAATTGCAGGGAGATGTCAAAGGGCCAAAACTGGCAGGAGATATGTCCCTACCTGATGTAGACATGCAAGGACCAGATTGGAAAATTAAAGGGCCCAACATAAAAATGCCACATATTTCAGGACCCAAAATATCGGCTCCGGACCTTAACTTGGACGTAAAAATGCCAAAGTTTAAAGGAGGAGTTGATGTGTCAGGACCGAAAGTAGAGGGTGATGTGAAAATGTTGGATGTTGAAGCGCCTGATGTAGATCTCCAGGGGCCAGATGGTAAATTTAAATTTCCTAAAATGAAAATGCCAAAGTTTGGTTTCTCAGGACCAAAGCTTCATGGACCTGATGTAGATTTTGATGTCAATCTTCCCAAAGGTGATATTAATGTTTCTGCTCCTAAAGTGGACATTGATGTTAAGGGCCCAAAATTGCAGGGAGATGTCAAAGGGCCAAAACTGGAAGGAGATATGTCCCTACCTGATGTAGACATGCAAGGACCAGATTGGAAAATTAAAGGGCCCAACATAAAAATGCCACATATTTCCGGACCCAAAATATCGGCTCCGGACCTTAACTTGGACATAAAGATGCCAAAGTTTAAAGGAGGGGTTGATGTGTCAGGACCGAAAGTAGAGGGTGATTTGGAAGTTCCAGATGTTGATTTGGATGTTGAAGTGCCCGATGTAGATCTTCATGGACCAGATTCTAAATTTAAAATGCCGAAAATGAAAATGCCAAAGTTTGGTTTCTCAGGACCAAAGCTTCACGGACCTGATGTAGATTTTGATGTCAATCTTCCCAAAGGTGATGTTAACGTTTCTGCTCCTAAAGTGGACATTGATGTTAAGGGTCCAAAATTGCAGGGAGATGTCAAAGGGCCAAAACTGGAAGGAGAGATGTCTCTACCTGATGTAGACATGCAAGGACCAGATTGGAAAATTAAAGGGCCCAACATAAAAATGCCACATATTTCGGGACCCAAAATATCGGCTCCAGACCTTAACTTGGATGTAAAAATGCCAACGTTTAAAGGAGGAGTTGATGTGTCAGGACCGAAAGTAGAGGGTGATGTGAAAGTTTCGGATGTTGATTTGGATGTTGAAGCGCCTGATGTAGATCTCCAGGGACCAGATGGTAAATTTAAATTTCCTAAAATGAAAATGCCAAAGTTTGGTTTCTCAGGACCAAAGCTTCATGGACCTGATGTAGATTTTGATGTCAATCTTCCCAAAGGTGATATTAATGTTCCTGCTCCTAAAGTGGACATTGATGTTAAGGGCCCAAAATTGCAGGGAGATGTCAAAGGGCCAAAACTGGCAGGAGATATGTCCCTACCTGATGTAGACATGCAAGGACCAGATTGGAAAATTAAAGGGCCCAACATAAAAATGCCACATATTTCAGGACCCAAAATATCGGCTCCGGACCTTAACTTGGACGTAAAAATGCCAAAGTTTAAAGGAGGAGTTGATGTGTCAGGACCGAAAGTAGAGGGTGATGTGAAAGTGTTGGATGTTGAAGTGCCTGATGTAGATCTCCAGGGGCCAGATGGTAAATTTAAATTTCCTAAAATGAAAATGCCAAAGTTTGGTTTCTCAGGACCAAAGCTTCATGGACCTGATGTAGATTTTGATGTCAATCTTCCCAAAGGTGATATTAATGTTTCTGCTCCTAAAGTGGACATTGATGTTGAGGGCCCAAAATTGGAGGGAGATGTCAAAGGGCCAAAACTGGGAGGAGATATGTCCCTACCTGATGTAGACATGCAAGGACCAGATTGGAAAATTAAAGGGCCCAACATAAAAATGCCACATATTTCGGGACCCAATATATCGGCTTCGGACCTTAACTTGGACATAAAGATGCCAAAGTTTAAAGGAGGGGTTGATGTGTCAGGACCGAAAGTAGAGGGTGATGTGAAAGTTCCAGATGTTGATTTGGATGTTGAAGTGCCCGATGTAGATCTTCATGGACCAGATGCTAAATTTAAAATGCCTAAAATGAAAATGCCAAAGTTTGGTTTCTCAGGACCAAAGCTTCACGGACCTGATCTAGATTTTGATGTCAATCTTCCCAAAGGTGATGTTAACGTTTCTGCTCCTAAAGTGGACATTGATGTTAAGGGTCCAAAATTGCAGGGAGATGTCAAAGGGCCAAAACTGGAAGGAGAGATGTCTCTACCTGATGTAGACATGCAAGGACCAGATTGGAAAATTAAAGGGCCCAACATAAAAATGCCACATATTTCGGGACCCAAAATATCGGCTCCGGATCTTAACTTGGACGTAAAAATGCCAAAGTTTAAAGGAGGAGTTGATGTGTCAGGACCGAAAGTAGAGGGTGATGTGAAAGTTCCGGATGTTGATTTGGATGTTGAATCGCCTGATGTAGATCTCCAGGGACCAGATGGTAAATTTAAATTTCCTAAAATGAAAATGCCAAAGTTTGGTTTCTCAGGACCAAAGCTTCATGGACCTGATGTAGATTTTGATGTCAATCTTCCCAAAGGTGATATTAATGTTTCTGCTCCTAAAGTGGACATTGATGTTAAGGGCCCAAAATTGCAGGGAGATGTCAAAGGGCCAAAACTGGAAGGAGATATGCCCCTACCTGATGTAGACATGCAAGGACCAGATTGGAAAATTAAAGGGCCCAACATAAAAATGCCACATATTTCGGGACCCAAAATATCGGCTCCGGATCTTAACTTGGACGTAAAAATGCCAAAGTTTAAAGGAGGAGTTGATGTGTCAGGACCGAAAGTAGAGGGTGATGTGAAAGTTCCGGATGTTGATTTGGATGTTGAAGCGCCTGATGTAGATCTCCAGGGACCAGATGGTAAATTTAAATTTCCTAAAATGAAAATGCCAAAGTTTGGTTTCTCAGGACCAAAGCTTCATGGACCTGATGTAGATTTTGATGTCAATCTTCCCAAAGGTGATATTAATGTTTCTGCTCCTAAAGTGGACATTGATGTTGAGGGCCCAAAATTGCAGGGAGATGTCAAAGGGCCAAAACTGGGAGGAGATATGTCCCTACCTGATGTAGACATGCAAGGACCAGATTGGAAAATTAAAGGGCCCAACATAAAAATGCCACATATTTCGGGACCCAATATATCGGCTTCGGACCTTAACTTGGACATAAAGATGCCAAAGTTTAAAGGAGGGGTTGATGTGTCAGGACCGAAAGTAGAGGGTGATGTGAAAGTTCCAGATGTTGATTTGGATGTTGAAGTGCCCGATGTAGATCTTCATGGACCAGATGCTAAATTTAAAATGCCTAAAATGAAAATGCCAAAGTTTGGTTTCTCAGGACCAAAGCTTCACGGACCTGATCTAGATTTTGATGTCAATCTTCCCAAAGGTGATGTTAACGTTTCTGCTCCTAAAGTGGACATTGATGTTAAGGGTCCAAAATTGCAGGGAGATGTCAAAGGGCCAAAACTGGAAGGCGAGATGTCTCTACCTGATGTAGACATGCAAGGACCAGATTGGAAAATTAAAGGGCCCAACATAAAAATGCCACATATTTCGGGACCCAAAATATCGGCTCCGGATCTTAACTTGGACGTAAAAATGCCAAAGTTTAAAGGAGGAGTTGATGTGTCAGGACCGAAAGTAGAGGGTGATGTGAAAGTTCCGGATGTTGATTTGGATGTTGAATCGCCTGATGTAGATCTCCAGGGACCAGATGGTAAATTTAAATTTCCTAAAATGAAAATGCCAAAGTTTGGTTTCTCAGGACCAAAGCTTCATGGACCTGATGTAGATTTTGATGTCAATCTTCCCAAAGGTGATGTTAACGTTTCTGCTCCTAAAGTGGACATTGATGTTAAGGGTCCAAAATTGCAGGGAGATGTCAAAGGGCCAAAGCTGGAAGGAGAGATGTCCCTACCTGATGTAGACATGCAAGGACCAGATTGGAAAATTAAAGGGCCCAACATAAAAATGCCACATATTTCGGGACCCAAAATATCGGCTCCGGATATTAACTTGGACGTAAAAATGCCAAAGTTTAAAGGAGGAGTTGATGTGTCAGGACCGAAAGTAGAGGGTGATGTGAAAGTTCCGGATGTTGATTTGGATGTTGAAGCACCTGATGTAGATCTCCAGGGACCAGATGGTAAATTTAAATTTCCTAAAATGAAAATGCCAAAGTTTGGTTTCTCAGGACCAAAGCTTCATGGACCTGATGTAGATTTTGATGTCAATCTTCCCAAAGGTGATATTAATGTTTCTGCTCCTAAAGTGGACATTGATGTTAAGGGCCCAAAATTGCAGGGAGATGTCAAAGGGCCAAAACTGGAAGGAGATATGTCCCTACCTGATGTAGACATGCAAGGACCAAATTGGAAAATTAAAGGGCCCAACATAAAAATGCCACATATTTCGGGACCCAAAATATCGGCTCCGGATCTTAACTTGGACGTAAAAATGCCAAAGTTTAAAGGAGGAGTTGATGTGTCAGGACCGAAAGTAGAGGGTGATGTGAAAGTTCCGGATGTTGATTTGGATGTTGAAGCGCCTGATGTAGATCTCCAGGGACCAGATGGTAAATTTAAATTTCCTAAAATGAAAATGCCAAAGTTTGGTTTCTCAGGACCAAAGCTTCATGGACCTGATGTAGATTTTGATGTCAATCTTCCCAAAGGTGATGTTAACGTTCCTGCTCCTAAAGTGGACATTGATGTTAAGGGTCCAAAATTGCAGGGAGATGTCAAAGGGCCAAAACTGGAAGGAGAGATGTCCCTACCTGATGTAGACATGCAAGGACCAGGTTGGAAAATTAAAGGGCCCAACATAAAAATGCCACATATTTCGGGACCCAAAATATCGGCTCCGGATCTTAACTTGGACGTAAAAATGCCAAAGTTTAAAGGAGGAGTTGATGTGTCAGGACCGAAAGTAGAGGGTGATGTGAAAGTTCCGGATGTTGATTTGGATGTTGAAGCACCTGATGTAGATCTCCAGGGACCAGATGGTAAATTTAAATTTCCTAAAATGAAAATGCCAAAGTTTGGTTTCTCAGGACCAAAGCTTCATGGACCTGATGTAGATTTTGATGTCAATCTTCCCAAAGGTGATATTAATGTTTCTGCTCCTAAAGTGGACATTGATGTTAAGGGCCCAAAATTGCAGGGAGATGTCAAAGGGCCAAAACTGGAAGGAGATATGTCCCTACCTGATGTAGACATGCAAGGACCAGATTGGAAAATTAAAGGGCCCAACATAAAAATGCCACATATTTCGGGACCCAAAATATCGGCTCCGGACCTTAACTTGGACATAAAGATGCCAAAGTTTAAAGGAGGGGTTGATGTGTCAGGACCGAAAGTAGAGGGTGATGTGAAAGTTCCAGATGTTGATTTGGATGTTGAAGTGCCCGATGTAGATCTTCATGGACCAGATGCTAAATTTAAAATGCCTAAAATGAAAATGCCAAAGTTTGGTTTCTCAGGACCAAAGCTTCATGGACCTGATGTAGATTTTGATGTCAATCTTCCCAAAGGTGATATTAATGTTTCTGCTCCTAAAGTGGACATTGATGTTAAGGGCCCAAAATTGCAGGGAGATGTCAAAGGGCCAAAACTGGAAGGAGATATGTCTCTACCTGATGTAGACATGCAAGGACCAGATTGGAAAATTAAAGGCCCCAACATAAAAATGCCACATATTTCGGGACCCAAAATATCGGCTCCAGACCTTAACTTGGACATAAAGATGCCAAAGTTTAAAGGAGGGGTTGATGTGTCAGGACCCAAACTAGAGGGAGATGTTAAAGTTCCAGATGTTGATCTGGATGTTGAAGCTCCTGATGTAGACCTCCATGGACCAGATGCTAAATTTAAATTTCCGAAAATGAAAATGCCAAAGTTTGGTTTCTCAGGACCTAAGCTTCACGGACCCGATGTAGATGTAGATCTCCCTAAAGGTGATATCGACATTTCTGTACCAAAAGTAGATGTTGATATCAAAGCTCCAAAACTTCATGGGGGTGTTGATGTGCCACATGTAGATATTCATGGTCCTGAAGGGAAAATTACAGGCCCAAAAGTGAGTGTGCCATCAATTGACGTGCAATTGCCAAAGATATCTGGCCCAGATTGTGACCTAGATGTTAAGCTGCCGAAGGTAAAGGGTAGCATTGATGTGACTGGTCCAAAATTAGAGGGTGACATTAAAGGACCCCATGTTGATGTTGATGCTAAAGCTCCAAATTTGAACATTGAGGGGTCTGATTCTAAATTTAAATTCCCCAAATTTAAAATGCCAAAGTTTGGTTTTTCATCCCCAAAATTCCATGGACCAGATGTGGATTTTGACGTAAGTCTTCCAAAAGGTGACATCGATGTTAAAAGTCCAAAGTTAAAGGGTGGTATTGATGTATCTGTGCCCAAAGTAGAAGGGGAAATGAATGTTCCTGATGTTGATGTGAGTTTGAATTCACCTGATGTGGACATTGAGGGAAAAGATGCTAAATTTAAGCTCCCCAAAATGAAAATGCCTAGCTTTGGAATATCAGGACCTAAATTTCATGGACCAGATGTAGATTTGGATCTTAGTCTTCCAAAAGGCGACTTAGATGTTTCTGTACCAAAAGTAGACATTGATGTAAAAGGCCCCAAGTTTGAAGGAGACATGAATGCACCAGATATAGATGTTGAAGGTCAACATGGCAAAATAAAAATTCCGAAATTTAAGATCCCATCAATTTCAGGACCACATATTTCTGGTCCTGATTTTGGCCTGGATTTAAAGATGCCCAAGTTAAAAGGAGACATTGATGCATCTTTGCCAAAAGTAGAGGGTGATGTTAAGGTTTCAGATGTTGATGTAAATATCAAAGGTCCCGATATGAACATAGAAGGAGCTGATGCTAAATTTAAACTGCCTAAAATGAAAATGCCTGACCTCAGTTTTTCAGGCCCCAAAATCCATGCACCAGATGTTGACATGAATCTCAGTCTTCCAAAAGGTGAAGTTTCTTTCAAAGGGCCAAAAGGGCATGGTGATGTGTCTCTTCCAGACATAGACATTGAGGGACCGGAGGGGAAAGTAAAAGGTCCAAAGATCAAGTTGCCTTCAATATCAGGATCAAATATATCTGCACCTGACCTCAATTTAGATTTGAAAATGCCAAAATTTAAGGGTGGAATTGATGTATCTGGACCAAAAGTAGAGGGTGATATAAATGTTCCAGATTTTGATGTGGACATTGAGGCACCTGATGTCAACATTGAAGGCCCAGAGGGGAAAATTAAATTGCCAAAAATGAAAAATCCAAAGATTGGATTTGCAGGTCCTAATATAGATGTAGATCTAAATATCCCAAAAGCTGATGTTAGCATTTCTTCCCCTAAACTAGATACGGACATAAAAGGGCCAAAATTAGAAGCTGATCTATCTGGACCTGATGTAGATATTGATGGATCTGACTCAAAATTCAAAATGCCTAGATTTAAACTCCCAAAATTTGGATTTTCAGGTCCTAAAGTTCATGGTCCCACTGTAGATATTGATGCTAATATTCCAAAACCTGACATTGATTTACCTTCTCCAAAAATAAAAGGAGAAGTTAAAGGACCACGTGCAGGAATTGATGTGAGTGCACCGGATGTCAATATTGAAGGGCCAGAAATGAAAATAAAAAAGCCTAAATTCAAAATGCCAAAGTTTGGATTTTCTGGACCGAAGATTCAGGGTCCTGATATAGATGCAAATGTTGATGTGAATCTCCCAACAGCTGATGTTGATATATCTTCTCCAAAATTGAAAGGAGATATCAAAGAATCTGCTGGTGGACTGGATATTCAGACACCAGATGTCAACATTGAAGGTCCAGATGCTAAGCTGAAAATGCCCAAAATGAAAATGCCAAAGATTGGATTTTCAGGTCCTAAGCTTCACGGACCTGATGTAGACTTAGATCTCAGTCTCCCAAAGGGTGAAATTAGTGCATCTGCACCGAATTTAGATATAGATGTTAAAGCACCAAAAATTCATGGTGACCTGGATGTTCCAGGAGTGGATATTGAAGGACCAGAAGGGAAAATCAAAGGTCCAAAAATATCCATGCCTTCAATTTCATTGCCCAAAATATCTGGCCCAGACCTTGATTTTGATGTGAAAATGCCAAAATTGAAAGGAGGAGTTGATGTATCAGGACCAAAAATTGAAGGGGGTGTGAAAGTACCAGATGTGGATGTGAATGTTGATGGTCCTGATATTAATCTTGAGGGACCAGAGAGTAAACTCAAATTTCCAAAAATGCCCAAATTTGCTTTTTCAGGACCAAATATTCATGGGCCTGATGTAGATTTTGATATTGCTGCACCAAAATTAGATATTAATGTGAAAGGGCCAAAAATGGAAGGACATGTGGATGTACCTCATTTGGATATAGAAGGACCTGAAGGGAAAATAAAAGGCCCAAACATGAAACTACCTTCAATGTCGGGACCCAAAGTATCAGCTCCAGACCTTGACATGAACATAAAGATGCCAAAGTTTAAAGGAGGGGTTGATGTGTCGGGACCAAAATTAGAGGGAGATGTGCATGTGCCAGATGTTGATTTGGATGTGGAAGCGCCTGATGTAGATCTCCATGGACCTGATGCTAAATTTAAATTTCCTAAAATGAAAATGCCGAAGTTCGGTTTCTCCGGACCGAAGCTACATGGGCCTGATGTAGATTTTGATCTCAGTTTTCCAAAAGCTGACGTTGACATTGCTGCACCAAAAGTAGATCTTGATGTTAAAGGGCCAAAAATAGCAGGAGATATTGAAGCACCAAATCTAAATATTGAGGGTTCAGGAGGAAAAATGAAAAGCCCCAAATTCAAAATGCCTTCATTTTCAGGACCAAAAATATCAGGTCCAGACCTTAACGTAGACATAAAATCACCAAAGTTTAAGGGTGGAGTTGATATGTCAGGACCAATGCTTGAAGGTGACATCAATATTCCCAATGTTGATTTGGATGTTGAAGCGCCTGATGTAGATCTCCATGGACCAGATGCTAAATTCAAATTTCCTAAAATGAAAATGCCAAAGTTCGGATTCTCAGGACCTAAGCTCCATGGACCTGATGTCGACTTGGATCTTAGTCTTCCAAAAGCTGACTTTGATATTGCTGCACCAAAAGTGGACATTGATGTTAAAGGACCCAAATTACATGGAGATGTGTCTCTACCTGATGTAGACATTGATGGACCAGAAGGAAAAATTAAAGGTCCAAAAATAAAAATGCCAGATATTACAGGCCCCCAAATCTCTGCTCCAGACCTTAACTTGGACATGAAGATGCCAAAGTTTAAAGGAGGGGTTGATGTGTCAGGACCAAAACTAGAGGGAGATGTGCATGTGCCAGATGTTGATTTGGATGTGGAAGCGCCTGATGTAGATCTCCATGGACCAGATGCTAAATTTAAATTTCCTAAAATGAAAATGCCAAAGTTTGGATTCTCAGGACCTAAGCTTCATGGGCCTGATGTAGATTTAGACCTCAGTCTACCAAAAGGTGACATTGATATTGCTGCACCTAAAGTAGATGTTGATGTTAAAGGGCCCAAAATCGAGGGAGATATTGAAGGACCACATATAAATGTTGAAGGTTCAGGGGGAAAAATAAAAAGCCCAAAATTCAAAATGCCCTCATTTTCAGGGCCTAAAATATCAGGTCCTGACCTAAATTTGGATGTAAAAATGCCAAAGTTAAAGGGTGGAGTTGATGTATCTGGACCAAAGGTTGAAGGTGACATCAATGTTCCTGACGTTGATTTGGATGTTGAAGTGCCTGATGTAGATCTACATGGGCCAGATGCAAAATTTAAATTTCCTAAAATGAAAATGCCAAAGTTTGGTTTCTCAGGACCAAAGCTTCATGGACCTGATCTAGATTTAGATGTCAATCTTCCCAAAGGTGATCTTAATGTTTCCGCTCCTAAGATGGACATTGATGTTAAAGGCCCAAAATTGCATGGAGATGCATCTCTTCCTGATGTGGACATTGAAGGACCAGATTGGAAAATTAAAGGTCCCAACATAAAAATGCCACATATTTCAGGACCCAAAATATCAGCTCCAGACCTTAACTTGGATGTAAAGATGCCAAAGTTTAAAGGAGGGGTTGATGTGTCAGGACCAAAACTAGAGGGAGATGTGCATGTGCCAGATGTTGATTTGGATGTTGAAGCACCTGATTTAGATCTTCATGGACCAGATGCTAAATTTAAAATGCCTAAAATGAAAATGCCAAAGTTTGGTTTCTCAGGACCGAAGCTTCATGGACCTGATCTAGATTTAGATGTCAATCTTCCCAAAGGTGATCTTAATGTTTCCGCTCCTAAGATGGACATTGATGTTAAAGGCCCAAAATTGCAAGGAGATGCATCTCTTCCTGATGTGGACATTGAAGGACCAGATTGGAAAATTAAAGGTCCCAACATAAAAATGCCACATATTTCAGGACCCAAAATATCAGCTCCAGACTTTAACATGGATGTAAAGATGCCAAAGTTTAAAGGAGGGGTTGATGTGTCAGGCCCAAAACTAGAGGGAGATGTGCATGTGCCAGATGTTGATTTTGATGCTGAAGCTCCTGATGTAGATCTTCATGGGCCAGATGCTAAATTTAAATTTCCTAAAATGAAAATGCCAAAGTTTGGTTTCTCAGGACCAAAGCTTCATGGACCTGATCTAGATTTAGATGTCAATCTTCCCAAAGGTGATCTTAATGTTTCCGCTCCTAAGATGGACATTGATGTTAAAGGCCCAAAATTGCAAGGAGATGCATCTCTTCCTGATGTGGACATTGAAGGACCAGATTGGAAAATTAAAGGTCCCAACATAAAAATGCCACATATTTCAGGACCCAAAATATCAGCACCAGACTTTAACATGGATGTAAAGATGCCAAAGTTTAAAGGAGGGGTTGATGTGTCAGGACCAAAACTAGAGGGAGATGTGCATGTGCCAGATGTTGATTTGGATGTTGAAGCACCTGATTTAGATCTTCATGGACCAGATGCTAAATTTAAAATGCCTAAAATGAAAATGCCAAAGTTTGGTTTCTCAGGACCAAAGCTTCATGGACCTGATCTAGATTTAGATGTCAATCTTCCCAAAGGTGATCTTAATGTTTCCGCTCCTAAGATGGATATTGATGTTAAAGGCCCAAAATTGCATGGAGATGCATCTCTTCCTGATGTGGACATTGAAGGACCAGATTGGAAAATTAAAGGTCCCAACATAAAAACGCCACATATTTCAGGACCCAAAATATCAGCTCCAGACTTTAACATGGATGTAAAGATGCCAAAGTTTAAAGGAGGGGTTGATGTGTCAGGCCCAAAACTAGAGGGAGATATGCATGTGCCAGATGTTGATTTTGATGCTGAAGCTCCTGATGTAGATCTTCATGGGCCAGATGCAAAATTTAAATTTCCTAAAATGAAAATGCCAAAGTTTGGTTTCTCAGGACCAAAGCTTCATGGACCTGATCTAGATTTAGATGTCAATCTTCCCAAAGGTGATCTTAATGTTTCCGCTCCTAAGATGGACATTGATGTTAAAGGCCCAAAATTGCAAGGAGATGCATCCCTTCCTGATGTGGACATTGAAGGACCAGATTGGAAAATTAAAGGTCCCAACATAAAAATGCCACATATTTCAGGACCCAAAATATCAGCTCCAGACCTGAACATGGACATAAAGATGCCGAAGTTCAAAGGAGGGGTTGATGTGTCAGGACCCAAACTAGAGGGAGATGTGCATGTGCCAGATGTTGATTTGGATGTTGAAGTGCCCGATGTAGATCTTCATGGACCAGATGCTAAATTTAAAATGCCTAAAATGAAAATGCCAAAGTTTGGTTTCTCAGGACCAAAGCTTCACGGACCTGATCTAGATTTAGATGTCAATCTTCCCAAAGGTGATCTCAATGTTTCTGCTCCAAAAGTGGACATTGATGTTAAAGGCCCAAAATTGCAGGGAGATGCATCTCTTCCTGATGTAGACATGGAAGGTCCAGCCTGGAAAATTAAGGGTCCCAACATAAAAATGCCACATATTTCAGGACCCAAAATATCAGCTCCAGACCTTAACTTAGATGTAAAGATGCCAAAGTTTAAAGGAGGGGTTGATGTGTCAGGCCCAAAACTAGAGGGAGATGTGCATGTACCAGATGTTGATATGGATGTTGAAGTGCCTGATGTAGATCTCCATGGACCAGATGCTAAATTTAAATTTCCTAAAATGAAAATGCCAAAGTTTGGATTCTCCGGACCTAAAGTTCATGGGCCTGATGTAGATTTGGATCTCAGTCTCCCTAAAGGTGACATTGATATGGATGCACCTAAGATAGATATCGATCTCAAAGGGCCAAAATTGCAGGGTGATGTTGATATTAATGCTCCTTCGGTCGATGTTGAAGGTCCTGAAGGCCACCTTAAAATGCCCAAAGTAAAATTACCAAAGTTCGAGGTAAATCTTCCAAAAATTAAAGGCCCAGATATAAACCTTGATGTAGGTTCTCCAAAAGCTGACATCGATATATCTGGACCAAAAATTAAAGGTGACATGAGAGCTCCTGACATAAATATTGATGCACCAGATATATCATTAAAAGGACCGGATGTGAAAGCTAAAGGTTCTAAGTTCAAACTTCCAAAGTTTGGTCTGTCTGGTAAAAAACCTTCCTTAACTGATATTGACATGGATCTAAAATCTCCTGATTTTGATGCAGATGTAAGTCTCCCAGAAATGAATGTCTCTGGCACAGCAGGGGAACATTTTGATGTAGAGTCCCCAAATTTATCGGCTGAAGGGCCTGATTTTAAGCTTAAAAAATCTAAGTTCAAGATGCCGAAAGTTGGATTTACTGGCCCCAAAGTCAAAGGATCAACCTTAGATGTAGATATGAGCTTGCCAAAAGGGGATGTTGACATTGGATTTCCAACAATTGAAGGAGACATTAAAATCCCAAAAGCTGATTTATCTTGTCCAAAAATTAAAGGGGAATTTGAAGGTCCAGATATTGCAGTGAACACTTCGTTACCAGACATTAATGTTGAAGGTCCTGATTATAAATTGAAAAAGCCCAAGTTTAAAATGCCGAAGTTTGGATTTTCAGGCCCCAAAGTTCAAGGCCCAGACATCGATGTTGATCTTAGTCCTCCAAAAGTTGATCTCAATGCACCCAAATTAGATATTGATCTTCGAGGGCCAGAATTTGAAGGGGAATTTTCAGGACTCAATGTAGACATAGAGGGCCCAGAAGGAAAAGTTAAGGGTCCAAAGTTAAAGAAGCCTACCTTGGGATTCTCAGGACCCAAAGTATCTGGCCCTAACCTTGACATGGATGTCAAAATGCCAAAGATAAAGGGAGGTGTTAATGTGTCAGGACCAGCATTAGGTGACATTAATGTTCCAGGTGTTGATTTGGATGTTGGTACTGCTGATATTGATGTGGAAGGACTGGATGCTAAGTTTAAACTTCCTACTGTCAAACTTCCCAAATTTGGGCTTTCAGGGCCCAAATTGGATGCTCCAGATGTAGACATTAGTCTTCCAAAAGGTGAGATTGATGCATCTCTACCTAAAGTAGATATTGGAGTTAAAGGGCCAGGCTTTCATGGGGACATTGCAGGTCCACATATGGATATTGGGGGACCAGAAGGAAAAATCAAAGGTCCCAAGATATCTGGACCAGATGTTGATTTGAGTCTTAAAATGCCAAAGATGAAGGGGGGCATGGCCATATCTGCACCAAAAATAGAAGGTGACATTAAGGCTCCTAATATGGACATTGATGTCAATGCACCTGACATGAACATTCAAGGCACAGATTCCAAATTCCACCTGCCCAAAATGAAAATGCCCAAGTTTGGCTTTTCAGGACCTCAAATACATGGACCAGATGTAGGTGTTGACCTAAACTTACCAGAAGGTGGCATTGATGTTTCTGCACCTTCGCTAGACCTTAATGTTAAAGGAGCAAAAGTTAAAGGAGACATTGATGCACCCAGTGTAGACATTGAGGGACCGGAAGGAAAAATAAAAGGTCCAAAAGTTAAAATGCCTACAATAGATATTTCGGGACCCAAGATCTCTGGACCAGATATTGATATGGGTCTTAAAATGCCAAAGATAAAGGGGGGTATGGACATATCTGTACCAAAAGTAGAAGGTGATCTTAAGTCTCCAAATATGGGTATTGATGTCCATGCACCTAACATAAGCATTGAAGGACCAGATTCAAAATTCCATCTACCCAAAATGAAAATGCCCAAGTTTGGTTTCTCAGGTCCAAAATTAGAAGGACCAGATGTGGATGTGGATGTTAACATTCCAAAAACTGACATTGATATTTCCTCACCAAAACTGGATGTTGACATTAAAGGGCCAAAACTGGAAGGAGATGTTTCCATACCTGGTGTTGATATTGAAGGACCAGATGCAACATTTAAAATGCCCAAAATTAAAAAGCCTAAATTTGGTTTTTCAGGTCCTAAAGTTCATGGTCCAAATGTAGATGTGGACCTCAGTCTTCCAAAAGGTGACATAGACATTGACGTTAAAGGTCCAAAAGTGAAGGGTGATGTTGGTGCACCGCATTTGGATATAGAAGGCCCTGGAGGAAAAATCAAAGGCCCAAAGTTTCAAATGCCATCTTTCAATCTTTCAGGACCAAATATATCAGGCCCAGATCTTGATGTGGATGTTAAATTGCCAAAGGCAAAAGGTGGTGCCGATGTGTCTGGTCTGGAAATAAAAGGAGATGTCAGAGCACCAGACATTGGTGTGAATACCCATTCGCCAGATTTAACTATTGAAGGACCTGAAGTTAAATCCAAAAAGTCTAAATTTAAAATGCCAAAACTTGGGTTTTCAGGCTCCAAAGTTCAGGGCCCAACTGTGGATTTAGACTTCAGCCCTCCAAAAGGAGAATTTGACATGTCTACACCAGGAGCAGATTATGATGTTAAAATTCCAAAACTTCATGGGGATACACCCAAAGTGAACATTGAAGCACCCAAAGTGAACATTGAAGGAGGAGGAGGACAATTCAAAGGTCCAAAAGTAAGCATGCCTTCTGTAGCAATTTCAGGGCCCAAAATATCTGGTGAAAACCTTGATGTGAATCTTAAGATGCCAAAAGGTAAGGGAGGTATTGATATATCCGGTTCAAATATTGAAGGTGATTGGAATACAGGAACAAATATTAAATTTGATGCAAATGCCCCTGATGTTGATATTGAAGGTCCTGAAGGGAAGTTGAAAATGCCAAAAATCAAATTACCAAAGTTTGAAATAAACCTTCCACAAGTGAAACAACCAGAAGCAGGGGTAGGTGTTGGCTCACATGATATAGCTGTATCTGGTCAAGTGAAAGGAGAAATTAAAACCCCAGAAGGTGGAATACATTTACATGGGCCTGATGTGAAGATTGAAGGGCCAGATGCAAAGCTTAAAATGCCAAAAATTAAAATTCCCAAATTTGATGTTAATCTGCCCAAAGTAAAAGGTCCTGAAGTTGATGTTGACCTCCAAAGTTCGGACTTTTCTGGACCATCATTTAAAGGTGATGTGGATATGCCAGATGTAAATGTCAGTATGGATTCCCCAGATTTTAACATTGAGGGTGCAGAAGGAAAGGTGAAAAAGGGCAAAATGAAAATGCCTAAGTTTGGATTTCATGGAAAAACAAGCAAGCCAAAATCAGATGTAGATCTTGACTTGCCAGAAGCTAAAGGAGAAGTAGAATTTTCATCCTCCAGAGTAAAATTCAAAGGACCTAAAGTCAAGGGTGGAGGTGATGGGTCATTGAGTAGTTTTGATGATGCACATTTATCGGTAAAATCGCCCACTTCAAAAAGTCCAGGTATTGGGATTTCCTCTAAGGGTTCCTATACCATCGGTGGATATGCATCTGGTGGTGCCGAGTGTGACCCCACACTACTAGGCGTACATTCTGGTAGCTCGGACCTCGCTGCAAGATCGAGCAATGGCCAAGATGATGCCGAAGGGAAAGGCAAAGGTAAAATAAAACTGCCAGGATTTTCGTTTGGAACTAAGAAAAAGGGCTCCGCAAACATCTCTGGAAGCAGCGAATTTGACGGATCGGTAGAGGGCGGTTCCTTCCATTTTGGCGCGCCGGAAGTCCGAATGTCCTCGTCAAATTCCGAGCACGACTCCGATTCGGGTGCGGCAGGTTCAGCAAAGCTGCACCTTCCAAAGATTGGCTTCAAGAAGCCAAAGGAATGAGCAGTGATTCCCCTGAAAATGTAGTAATAGCATAGGGTTACTTGCGCTCATCTGGTCCTGGTTTGTCTACATTTGGAGAAACTGATAACCTAATAAATCACTTTGTACATACAGAAAAATCTATAAGTATCGGCATACCTGTTAAGTTATCGTAGTTTTTTTTCCTCTTAAACACCAATTCACGTACTCACAAATCTATAAATAAAATTTCGTTGTATTGTCCAAGCTATGAATTTGTTTTGTAATTGAATAATAGAAAATACTGCTAGGGTGATTAGTTCTAAGAATAAAATGTGGGAGCCTGAGTTATCCGAAGACAGAGCCCCTGTACAAATGGTCCACTTATTATTGGCTGTAGTTGGTAATGTAGTGTAGTTTTTAGAAAAGTAAGTTTGTACATTTATTACATGCTAAGATTTTCTTCGTGGATGATTAGTATTCGACTTGTTACATTTTATTATTCGCAAAACACATTAACATCACCTACTCGTACAATATATTGTAATGTTGTCTTTTTTGCTACGAATAACTTTTAATACAGCTGTTTCGCAGGTGTGTTTTGGCAGTTCTGTTGGATGAAAATAAAAACCCTTTTTAAAGCAGCTTTCAACTTGGGTCTCAGCAGATGCTAAATAAAATGTATCTTAACGCAAAGGGTTATTTTTACAAGGCCTTGACTACTGTTTCCCTCCAGCCCAAGGATATCTACTTTTTTAGTTCTGCCTTTTAAGAGACGAATGAGAACTCTCCACCTGTTGCAACATTACTCCCATGCAAAGCGGGTGGGGAAAGCAAGGGTGTATATAACACGTGAAACGTTGAGTGGATCCACCCGATAATACAAGGACCTTTTCAATGTAGTGGGTCACGCTGATGAAAGATTTGCCAAGTGCTTATTCCAAAGATGTCTTCATACTGTGATCTTCATTTTTTAAAGCAACATTGTGTTCTTCCTGGAAAACCTACACTTTGGCATACATTCTTAACTTTAGAATACTAAATATCGGTCCAAACAAATCCTTGCAATTTAAGGCTGTACACTTCACAATTTTAAGAGTAGTTTGTTGGTGTCCATAGATGTTGTGAAGGTGTCTGTAGACAGGATAAGTCTATTCTTGGTTCTCTCGGTAAAGTCACGTAGATAGAAAACAAACATCTAAATTAAAAGCAAAAAGAAACCCACGACGTTTCGATCGCAACACAAGCGGTCTTCTTCAGGTTTTTTTTGCTTTTAATTTTGATTTTTTGTTGTCTATCACGTGACTTTACCGAAATTACCAAAAATATGAATTCCTGCAGTCACGAAAGTTGTAAGTCTAAGGATAAGGCGAGTGGCACGTTTGATCGGTTTTTATTTCTAAATGTGATCGACAGAACAATGTTTTTTTTTCACTTTTAATATTAATTAAAAAATGCTTATTACGTAAGCTCTTCACTGTTTGTGTAATGGGGATGCTTATTTGTTATTTCTTTTGTTTATATATATTTGCACTTTGTTTATTAAATTACTGCTTCTTGAGCTGCTTCGATGGTTGGACGTATATTTTTTTTAAGTTCTTTCATATTCGCTTCATGGAACATTTTTAGTAACCAAATCACAATATAAGACATTGGGGTGTATGGTGTTTTGTAATAGAAACAAGTACTTTGCCTTGTTATATTTTTCTTAACTGAATAATGTAGTTTTAATCGACTTTTTTAATGTGACGTCCAATATTCCACCCAATTAAAGCAGTTTCAGTCGGTAAGGGGGTGTCTTTTATGAATGTCCAACGTGGCCTTAATGCTGGTGTTCAATGGTGGCTCTGTAATTAATTTTTTGTAAATATTCCTGCATCACTCATGTATTGGGGTCTTTACCATTAAAGAGAAGCATAATTACACTGCTGTATCGTCTGTTTGTTGACACTTGTTCACACATCTCGCGGTAGTTTAATTGAGAAATCCCTTTTATAGTTTTATGGGCCAAAGCTGACGTTGCTACAACCTTTTTATTTTTTTGACAAAAAAAAATCACTTATTGGTACCACATGAGGTGGCAAAGTCTAGTAATGGTTTTTGTAATCCTCCACGTGTGTGGGACATATTCTGATATGATAACCTTTGCGGAGTGGCAGCTTAGTTGTAGTTACCATGACTTTTATACCCATACCATATGACAGGCGTCCGGAACGATGAAATGGGCATTATGACTGAAAAACTACCTAGACAAAAGCCAGTTAGGTCACGAACTGGTCTTAATTGGTGTGAATACATAATGAAAACACAGGATAATAAGGAATAACATAGTGAGGTAAGGAACTACTTGGATATTATAAACTTTGTTTACTTGGCAAAGTTTGTATAAAATCGTAAAAGTGAACTTTATTAAATTTAAAAAGTATTTTTTTTTTATTTTAATCAATTATAACAAAGTTATTGGTAATAACTGTGTGCATGTTATGAAAGTTTACAATTTATAGAAGCAAAATATAAAAAAATATAAAAATTGACAAACTGAACAAAAATAATTATTTTTGCCTGTAATAGCTGGCCTGAACTAATAATCTTAACAGGTACATGAACAATACATTGAGGGTAAAGTTAACACTTTAGATATCTTTACTGAACAGAAATAATACAGAACCACCAATACTTGCCTCACCTGCCAGTAAAGGATCATGAGCAGACAAGCTGCTAGAAACAGAAGGAAAACAGATGGCGCCAATCTCTTCCAGACTTAACTAAGTCACTGACATTGAAGAACAAGCGTGAATAAATGCAAGAATTTGTATGAAATACATGCCTTGGGGACAAACATCCATTTTGTAAGTTATGTATTGTCTTCATGAACAGCAGAGGTGTTGGAATGTTTTATTTGTAACGTCTGGGCAAACAGGCGTGATTGCGATAGGTGCAAAAACAGGTTTCCTGCGAGAAAAAAATAAACAGCTGCTCATTTAAAAAAGGTTATCATGTATTATTTTACTTCTGTTGGTGTAACAAATACAATGGCACCATTGAAGTTGTGCCACCTTGGCTGGTACCGATATTTAATTTACTCAATTATCGATATGGCTTATGAGTAAATTATCTGATCACCCACTCCTAAAATGGATATCACGTAATTCACCGCCGTTGGCCACACAATGTTGGAACCACGAAAGTTATGCCACCTCCTCGGGTGGCACCGGCAAGTGTTAATGTCTGGTCTGAGATCGTGGACTCTTAATGAGCATAGCTTGTCACGTGTGTTGTGACCTCACATCGTGTTCTGGCCTCTGTGACGACACCGCGCTGTGCTGTGGACACCCGTGCGCTTTGTGCACCCGGACCTGACAGCTTATTCAGTGCACTTAGGGGCCGTCCATAAATGACGTCACGCGATTTTGGACACTTTTTGAACCCCCCACCCTCGTCACACGACGTCACAAAAAGTCAGACCCCCCCTCAAATATGCCCCCCCCCCAAATAAAACATGCTTCAAATCGCTTTAAACTATTGTCATTGTAGTGCGTATTTAATGTGGCGCTGCACTTTTATGTTGTAGGAGAAAACATTTATTAAAAAGTCTATTTAATTGAGTAGAACGTGTTGTCTATATTTATTTAAAGTTGCGCATTTTTATGTTGACGTCACCTTTTTCAACCCCCCTCCCTCATCACACATCGTCACAAATGTCTGACCACCCCCCCCCTAGGTGCGTGACGTAATTTATGGACGGCCCCTTATCACCGTGTGCTTTGTGCACCGTGACATCACATCGAGTCTGGAGCAGACTGTGCGTGATATTCCTATTCCTGTGGTTAATACACCGAGAGCAAGGACCAGGGTTGCACCCAGAACCTCAGCCTCCGGCTCCAATCTCCAGAGCAGGACACCAATTGCCAAACTGCTCCAGCTCTAGGGCCCAGGCCGGTGCGAATCTTTCCATTCCACGTATGCCAAAGGTGTCACAACGTACGAATCCGCTTGCTAACTGCGCATTAACGTACCCGCACATCGCACACGAGTATTTTAATGACAATGCCATACGCCCAACTCGTATTCAATGGGAGAAACAGCACACAGAGCTGCCTGCTTGTCATGCTCAGACTTTTTGTTCAGGATGACCACAATCGCATAAAGCTATACGATTTATTTCCCAAATAATACTACGTGAATTACATTACAGGAAGAAATGTATCAATAAATCACCATTTTCAGCTCCGTGTTCATCAACTCCAGGATGAAGTACTCGCCATGCCACGTCATAGTATGTAGCTATATTGAACCATACAGGTTGTTGTCAATATAAATGATGAGGTTCATGTGGGGCTGGGAATTGAATGGTCGCCAGGTTTATAGAACAAAAAATAACCCTCGACAGGTGTAGAGCATCTACATCTTCCTTGCAAAATAATGGATCACAACAATCCTAAGACGGTTTGAATCGATAACATCACGTGGCCAGTGTTTGCCATGTGGATAATCACACACGTTCACATTTACAATCAGTGCTGGTTGGCAAGGAAATTCAGATACTTCTTGGAACTGATGGTAGCCGTAGCCAGGATTGAAATTAGGTAAATGCGTTTCTATTGCACAAACCACTGCACCACCATTCTCTCCATCAATAGACCAGGTTCCAATTTCTTAATTAATCTATTTAAAGTTAAATTCATGCTTCATTAACAGAATTAGTGAAAATGAGTTGAAATTCACAGAATTCAAAGTAGTATTATTGTGAAATATACTTTATTCAAACAACCAGTCCACAGCATGACTCAATTTTAATTTCTCCACAACAGTGCCTTGAGTTTTATCTTCATCTAACATAATGGACATACAAAAATAGCTTTTATTCAATGCCGATATTTACAAGTAGCATTTAATACATAGTCCCTACACATAATCCCGTGAATTTTACGTCACTTTTAATACAACAAGTTAATTTTAACATTTAGCCTTTGTCAGAATACGCTATTGCATTCCTTTTAGGAATAAAGTGTATGGCTGCCTAAGTTAGAAGGCGTAATAAAGGCGACTATCAAAAGTTCCTCCAATATGGATTTTCATAATTGTATAATTTGTCGTCTCTTCTACTGCCGGCAGTCGAAGCAGAAAACAGCATCGCAGTGGTTGTTATAGCTACACACACACACAAAAAACATGTCAGACAATCAGAAACATTGCTTGCACGACCACAAATTCAGTCACAGACACATATACAGCCCTTTGTCAATCCACTGCTCGATCTCGGCCACACTATGCAGGGTTACAAGGAATATTTTACCATTCATCACCACACCGGTAAATGTGGGTTGGTGATGGTGGGGGGCGGGGGGAGTACAGTACAACAATGGATTCTCCTGCACTGCCCTCTACTGCCCACCTTGTGGTCCTGTAGCAGGGCGACAAAGTGGGCAGTAGAGCAAACCTTGAGAGCTTGTGGGATCTATCACATTGTGGGTGATTTGGTCATAAGTATTGACATTACTTGCTTAATGGCAGTTGTATACCGTTACATGTATATACACACAAACGAGCAGGTAGGTGAGAACGATTATAGCTACGTGGAATGATGTCCATCCCTATAATCCAGCAGTTTAGAGGCAATGGTTGGGTGGATTATGTACGTTTGTGAAACTTAAGCCTGCTGGGCTGCGGGGGGTGGCCAGGAGGTAGCAGCATTGCATCTGGGTACATGAACTCGTGAGTATGAAGCGTTCAGTGTTAACCCCTCGTATATTCAGGTTTTCGCTGAGTAATGCAGCTTCTTCCCATATTAAAAACACTTCTCCAAAAAACTTGGTAAAACATCCCAATGCAGGATACTTCTTAAAAAAAAAAAACTTCGTATTTGGTAAAGCTTTACTAGACATCCATGGTGGGGGGGGGGGGTCAAAGGGAGGCCCTTAAACACTTATTTGAGAAGGCACTGCATACGACTTGCCTCGTCTGTCAAACAGTTGAAAAATGGGTAAACAACAGCCTGGCCTCTTGTTCCACGCCAAACCACGGGAACTGTCATGCCCAGTTACACTTATGAAGCATGTGCCGCTATTAAACTGCTCCCAATGCCAGCAAAACGCACAAGGGGACGGTAGGGTCAAGACGCCGCACACAACCAGTGCCGACACACGATGGCACCTCCGTGAAACCTGCTTCCATCGCCCATTTGCTGACATGTAGAGTTGCAACGCTCTGTGACAGTTCTGAACGGATGCTACATCATATAAAAGACACAGAAATAAAGAAAATGTTACGTAGCAACTGACTCGACGGCGGAGCACACTGTGCAGAAGGTCGATGCGCAGCCGATGCACAGTTGAGAGCAGTTCCGGCACACACGGCGGTCGCATCGGCTGCACCGGCCGTGAACCCCGTCGGTCCGCGTGCACGTGCTGCACACGAGGTGCGTGCTTGCTGTGTCCGCAAACAAGGGGTCAGAGATGCGTGCAACATGCAGGTGAGCATGGTACAGGTCCATTTGAAAAACACACACTCTTTGTAACAATGTTGTCACAATGACAAGCCACTTTTCATCATCCTCTAGTCTCTGGCACTACTACTGAATTCCAAAATAGTTTTTCTCCCCATAACAGACATTCTTTGCATTGTGCCGACCCAAAAGCTGTCCTTCCAATTCAAACTTAGCGAGATTTCAGCTGATGAAATATGAAGGAACTCGCTTTCTTTTGTGTACGAGGGCTGAGGGCTTCGGATTTTGAGTTCGGAACAGCAATGCCTCAGCAGGGCCGCTCTGCTTGTCCAGCATCAGCAGGGGCAGTAATCTCGGTCATTAGCCAAAACATCTCCGACGTAGCACCCTCGTAAACAAGTTAAAGTGTATTTATTAGGTATAGCCCTGTGAGCCATTCGGCTCTTAAATCGGGTGCAACCGCAACAAACAAAAAACATGAACAATAAAACATCTTAAAGTGACTAAGTGCAAACAGAAAATCCAAGAAAAGACAGCTAAATATTGCAGAAAAAGCACCGTACACCAACACTGTGCAAAAATCCCAGTGGGATGCAAGTCAAACAACAACAACAACCACAAGACAACTTAGATTAAGGCCATCAGTCTAACTCTGTACTACAACAAACAAACATGGCCAAACCAAAAAAAACTTTCCGAAAATCACCAAAATAAAGCCATGAAAGCAATGAAACAGAGATCATAGGGAACTGTGATCGAATTTTCAAAAGCCATGCGACTCAACGCAGCTTCTCTGCACGACGTTTTCATCGTTCGCACAATCCCAACAACCCAAACTCACTCTGTTGGGCGTCGACCGGCGGCTTGAGCAGAAGCTGCCCCCTGCTGCCCAGGTACATCTGGCCCCGGGTCGCGGCATCCCCGGGTCGCGGCATAGTGGCACCACTCTCATCAGGCGGGCCGCAGTGTCCCTTCTCCCTCGGGGACGCTGGCACCCCCCCGGCGGATGCCAGGGGAGGATCCGTACTCGCCGCCTGTGCCCCGGCGAAGAGGAGGCTCTTGGTGCGCTCTGCAACAAGTGATTGGGGGGGGGGGGTGTGAAGGCGGCATTGCGATCTGTAGCTCACTCGTCGCGTCGCTTTGCCGGCAAGTGTCACGTAGCTTGCCGGCAAGTGTCACGTATACAGGGAGCTGTCGAGGCTTGAGTCTTCCACGCCGGCCAAACGTCTCCAAACAGGTGGGAGTACCCACATTGATCTGCCGATCGACTGTGGTGAACGACTGTTCTTCACCTGAGGACGGCTGCTTGCGTTGTGGCCGAAACGTCGTGAGAATTATTTTTTTGTTTTATTTTATTTTATTATTTCCCTTCTACGTGACTTTACCGAAAGAACTAAGAAAACTTTTATACTGCTGGCTGGTTAGAGACGGTGTGGGGGAGATTGAAAATAATTGCCGATTATTTAAACTTCCGCTACCAGAGGTAGAACCGCCGACCTATGGATGTGCTGGGTATTCACACCACGGCAGCATTTAACGCGCGAACTCATATTAATTAGAAAGGGGATACTGAAAGGAAGCCGCGAGAAAACAACAATCACATCAGATTTAGCACTACATTAGTACAGTGTGCGTACAGTGCGCGTACCATACACGGCCTGCATTCGCTGGCGGGACTGCGCGCCCTCGTTCAGCTGCTTCTGCGACACGTGCGTCTTCCACTGGAGCGGCGCGCAGTCTCCGAAGGGATTGGGCCGCTTTGGCATCGCGTCGTGTCGCTGCTGAGCGCGTCAAGAGTCGCGATGATCGTCGGTGGTTGTTGTAAACTTGAGTCAGGGACGCGCGTGGCCCCACGGCTCCTGCGAAAAATAACTTTAACGTCGTGACGTCACCGTCGCCCCGCCCACGCTTGTGGGCGCTTTATTTATTTATTTGCTAGCTACCGGTAGACCACAGCGTTTGAATGACCGCTCCGAGTTGCCCAACCGCAATTCAGCGTCGGAGGAGGCACCAAGACACGGAAGTCATTTGAAGACAGATGCTGAAAATAAGTTGTGTTTCTGATTGGTCGCCCGTTGCCCAGGCAACCACGTGCGTTTGTTGTACGCTGGTCTCCACGTGTGTGCACGTCATCGATGGTTGTCTCTTTTTAAAACCCAATTTTTTGACTCTGGTTTATTAACGACAGCTGGTTTGTAAGTACGGTTCTGTGCGCGTGTTTCTGTTACGTGGCTTGTTTGTGTGTCACTGTCATTAATATTGATCGAGTTTCACAAGCTGTGTTGCCAGCCGTGATCGATCCACTGCTGGTTAATATGATTATTGACTTCGGGGTAAGTTCGTCATCAGTGTTGGTAAGAGTTGTGACCTGCAGTGTAGTGTGGTTGAGTACTTTTGATGCTGCTAATCCTGCATAATGCACGGGCATAATATGACTTTGAAACCCCTCGCCCACCTCCTACGCATTTCCCATAAATATGCTAAATTCCTCTTGATATGCAAATTATTTTGTCAAGGCGCTCTCCTTCCCCCCTCCAACCCAGCTTAAATATACGCTCCAAGCTTGGTGGTGTTTCATTCTTCACCTGAGGACGGCTGCTTGCGTTGTGGCCGAAACGTCGTGAGAATTATTTTATTATGTTTTATTTTTATTATTTTGTTACTTCCCTTCTATGTGACTTTACCGAAAGAACCAAGAAGATGAGTACTGTGGGTTAGACGGAACAGGTAGACCCAGTCCTGAACATGGGTCAAGGTGTCCGTCGTTGATTTTGACTTATTATGATTTATATTGCAATTATATAATTAACTAGTGCTAATGTGCAGGAAATCAGTGGTGTCATATTCAATGCACAGTCGTTGTTCGTCATGGGCTGCTGCCCCATGGCACT
Organism: Lampetra planeri; assembly: GCF_965212315.1. Classification (NCBI taxonomy): domain Eukaryota; kingdom Metazoa; phylum Chordata; class Hyperoartia; order Petromyzontiformes; family Petromyzontidae; genus Lampetra; species Lampetra planeri. The sequence continues at coordinate 1,387,844 of NC_136136.1, forward strand.
TAGGTGGTGTTTCGAGTTCAGTGCAGTACTTCATCACGTAATTACAATACTTAAAGAATTCGTCCTGCCGTCATCAGCAAAGGTTGACTTTGTGGTGTATATTAAAATTGGAATGGCTCAATATTAAAATGTATTTTATAGCGTTGCTTTAATTTGAACAGAATAAACTATCAATACATCTCACTACACGTAGGCTTTCGCGACCAATATTACGTAAATGTTGTGGATTTACTCTCCAACACACCGGTGGGCTGAAGTAGTAACTATTTGGCGTTTTGTTTACGTGGCAAATCCCTTACTAATTGGCTGTCGGGTGGTGGAGGGTTTCGACACAACATTTATACTTACGCGATCTAACCCACAAACCTCGATTATGGGCATCTCACTACATCTTGACATTGTACAGCATGGTCCAGATGTCTTGTGACCCGCAATTAATTGACCTCCAACAATGTTTGGTATATTCATTTCAGTTTTGAATATACAATACTTTAAACAAATATATGACGTTTTAGATAATTAAATGGGGGCCACAGGACGTCTGGACCACCCTGTACAGTATTTGCATACTATACAATATATTTCGATTTAAAGCTTTCGTGACTGCAGGGATTCATATTCTTGGTTCTTTCGGTAAAGTTACGTGACTTTACCGAAATAACCAAGAAAGAATCAAGAATATACAATATATTGTAATAAAAACAGATTTCTAGATGTCCAGGCTTACGATTTAGATTTTGTTATTGTATTAACACATTCCTGCGGAGGGAGCTGGTAGGAACGTTGGGTTGCTCGGTCAATGGCCAGGGTCCCCTCCCTCCCCACCCAGCCCCTCCCTGCACAACGGACGGACACAATAATCCCCTGTGGGCTGGTGTAACCAGGAGGTTCCTACCAGTAATATAGTAATGCATGCACTATTTTGCACATACGCTATACATCCGAAGTATTTATTGTACAGTATGTAAATATAATACAGTAAGAGTTCGTAAATAAGCAAGCAGCACATTGTAAGGGCAATGTCAGAACATAATATGAGGGTTTCCAACGCTGTTTGAACTACAACCGTGGTGAATAAATGAACACATGTACGAGTGTGTTATTGCTCAGAAATATCGTAATTATACCTTAGAACAAGCTTGCATTCTCTGCATGTCATGCTGTGATTCATGTACAAATTTAAATTCCAAATTATCCACTGCACTGCAGTATTGCATCGTGAATTACCAAGCATGCTTGTGCTTTCATTGAAACATTTATTTATTTATTTTCATAAATCCCAAAGAAATACCACTGAAGAATAAATAAAATACATTTGTGCAAAACAACAAGTGCTGTTAACCTCGCACCAGTGCGAGGACCTAGCGGCCACGCTTCACGTGTGAAATATTAATCTTGCAGCAGACCTGTTGCCCTCTGACAGACAGAGCAGTGGAGCATGGAGCCTGGAAAGTGCATTCCGAACAAATTTGTGGCGACCCACCCCTCGTACATGCTTCCCAACCGGTACCGACATGCAATACTTCAAAACCCTCGTCATTCATTCTGCACACAAGCCATTCCACTCATTTGTAATTGCTGCAGCCCTCCTGTACAACAGTGGGAATCGAAGACGTTGAATATTTTGCACATTCTCAATGAATATAAGTTGGTGCCCATGTCTGTTGGTAGTCCTCAGTCAGTGGTGAGATGTCAACTTTCCATGGTCAGGGCCTGTTTATCTAGAGGACAACTAGAGCATATGGCAGCCAGAAAGTTCATACACTTATATTTTTGTAATTCTTTAGTAGTAGGGGTAATAATGCATGAATTAATGAATTTGTTCTTATTATTAGGTTCTTCACGATCCTTGCATAAAATTGCTTGTGTGAGAATGATGATTATGAATAATTATACCCCAAGTATTTACAATGTGATGTATCACAACACATTCTTTAAATCCCAACTATGATATTTCCCCTTGGTCGCTGACCAATAACTTGTAATGGCTTTAATTGGGCGTCAATAAACACCTGTAAGGTATATAGGGCATGCTGTGGATAATACCCTACATCAGTTGTGGCCCGTGGGCTGCATGCAGGCTCTGGGGCCCCTCGTGGTGGCCTGGTCTCGGTGTGTCTCCGGGGAGATGCGTGGGGTCACGATGAGTGCACAAGCACAGTGTCAAGCTCGCGGCCCACTGAAGTGATGGAGGGCCGCTTGTGTGGCCCACCAACTCGTCTGGGTTTCCCATATACTGCCCAACATGCATAGGCATCAGTTACATCAGTGACCAATGTTAAAATGTGTTCACAGATTGTGGCTTGCATACATGATGTATTGTTTATAGTGCATGCTAAAGAGTTTTACAAGGTTTTAACATGTATTAACATAATGTTAATAATTTAATAGATAATTGTAGAAATGCAGTAGCAAAACATGAGTGGTGTGTATTGTGCTGTAGGTTTGCTCAGGTGAATGGGGGGCCCAAAACCCCAAGCGTGTTGGGACGTGCTGAGCCACGCAGTGCCCCCCAGCCAGATGTGTACGGAATCCTGGACACTTATCGCTGGATCACCACCTACCGAGAAGCCTACATGCCACACACAGAGGTGTGGAGTCTTTTCCCACAATACAGGCATAATGCTGATGTTAGTTTTGCAGATTTGACCACTGCTAATGTGTAACAAATGTTCGTGATGACGTTACTCAATGTTCATACGTGTGCATGTTTTGAGTATAAAAAGTTACATCTTGGTGACATACAAGTTTATAATTATTGGGAAGACAACATTGGGAAATATATGATACGTATCTAAGACATTTAATGAAAGTATATAGGGGTTGAAATAGTGAAATACACGTGAAAGAGCAATTAGGAGTTTTGTAAAACGGGAGTTTTATAATGAAAAGAGGGCATGCAATTGTGCCTTAATGTGTCTTAGTGCACACCGCAATCTGAGATACTTGACAAATAAAATGGAACTAAAGTAAAAAAAAAGGTCTGCTTAGAAGATTGGAGAGATGCAAATCGTGAAATATATTGAGACCAAAATAGGAACAAATGGATAAAGGAACAAACTAATCAGAAATGTCATTAAGCTCTTAAATACGTGGACTTTGGCAGAACACATGGCGAGCAGCTGTGATGCCTTGATGAACCTGGTAACAATCGCAGCCAAAAGAGAGAGAGAGAGCCTGGGATGGTAGAGTGATTGAATGGCTCAAGCCGGATTGTGGCATCGCAAAACTATGAGGGGTGATGACAGCCTATGGAGGCCTTCATCTCTACACTGTCACTCAGGACATCCAGCAATGGATGGTCAATTACTGATGATGATATAACTTAATATGACTTGGTGAAATGTCTGTGTTGTGTCGCGATATCTGCATGCTTTTGTTATGCAGTGTAATTGATGTAAACATTTAAAAACCTCTTTGTTTTGTTTGTTTGCAGGGACATTAAAACCGAAGCACTTATCTTCTTGGCCCCATCATAATAAGTTCACCGAGGAGATATTTGGCTGTCAAACCTAAATATAATTCATAACCAATTTAGGATACTATTAAAGTGAAAGCTCTCATTGCTATACATACACTATTCCGTTTACTTTAGCTGTAGAGGTATTTAGTTAATCGTGGAGCAACTTAATGAGCAACAATTTCAAATACAGATGCAATAAGAGATGAGGAAAGTCACATGCATTATTTTATGAAGCTGTTGGTACGCCACAGAAATCTAAGCAACTTGATACTTGTAAAGGGGCATTTTCACTTTGAATAGCATACGATCGGCCTTCTGGATGATTACGGGCCTTCTGGATGTTTTACAGCAGCATTTTTGTGAAACTCTGAACCAGTTTCACCTCTCTGATTCTCATCAGCAGTCATACATGGTAAATAACAGTTGTTGATTTTTACACTGCAATATGTTTGAAAAAGCGCATTAAAACAATCCCTTGATAATCTTCAATCGCATTTGTAAATTTGTTTATTATAAATGAGTCACATTGCTCATGTTTCCCCGAATATGAGTGTATACATAATTATGAAATGTTACATTCACAAAGATGTTGCATGCCTAAAGACTACAACATTTTCAGTGTTTTATTTGGTGCATACACAACAGTTGCTGGTGTGCTTTGTCATGCATTTCTTGATATCTGTCAGGAGGTGGCAGTGGTGTGACACTCAAGCTCTCAACATCGTGGGGCGGTATTGATATCCCCGTATCTGTCACATGCTATCCCATTGCAGTAGAAACATATTCACCTTTTTTGAGCTGCTGAAAGATGAAAACCCACCACTGTTCCATGCATGAGACATCCTAAAAGTTAATTCTGGAAGCCGGCGAGTGAGATGAAATCCCTGCTGTCTAGCCGCTGTCCCATATATCAAACCATCCTGGAGGCTGGAGCATCTGCTGTGAGCACTGGCTCCACAATGTCACAGGTCAAAGATGTGTAGCTACAGGTCCAAAATGAAGAGGCACTGACAGCAATGCTGAAGAAGAATATTTAAAATGCTAAATATTCCATCTAAAAATTCTTTTTTTTTTCACGACAAAAATATAGGATATTTTCAATGCCACCTTTGTGCCTTAAATCATTCAAAATTTACATGACTTTGACCATCGAAGACAAAACACCAGAGATTAATTTGATTTTAGAACTCACCCTAACAACAACAGCTGCCATTTTCCACGAAGTGGCGGTGACATCACCACGGCGCCTGTGCCAGGCCAGGTGCACTTTAAGGCTACGTGAAGTGTCAAAGGCTCTCTGACAGGAGATCACGGGACAGACAAAAGTGCCATCGGTTGACTGACTAAAATGACTGGCAGATGCTCCAGCTGTGGCCCCTGTTGTGCCACCTTGCTGAATGTTAACTCCGCTCATTGTCAGCGTCGCTACTCTGCCCTCCGTTCTTGTTGGAGGACGACTGCCTCCAACTGCCCAGTAGCATTTTTCACGAGCCTTCTCCATAGAGGCCAATCTTGACACAGCTGGTAACAGTATTTGGCAAGTCCACTCGTTAGTGTGTGCGAGGGGCTGGTAACCCCTCGACCTGGCACATTATCCCAAGCACCATGATGGAAACACTGAAATGAACTCATCCCAACGTGTACAGACAAACACACAAGGCTTTACCAATGCTAATAGGTTACTCCCTTCATGAGCAAGAAGGTGGCAATGAACAGTTCTTTCAAACATTTCTTTTTTCGGGTTCCCCATTTAATGCGTGAACAGCCATGACGAATCGTTCCATGTTATTGGGATCGTTCGGACAGCTTGGATGGACCTGCGGGCATGCCTTTATAACAATGCATCCCACACTAAAGGTCATGACCTGCAGAAGGCTCAGTCAATTTGGCAGGATGTTGGCATATGTTTTAGATGTGACATGGGGTGCCGAGCCATTTACTGATAATCAGCAGCAGCCATGATCAATCAACTGCCAGATGAAGGTCTCCCAAAGCCATCCACCATCTCCCACAATCGTGTCAACTTCTGCATACGAGCTGATTTTATCACTCCATCTCCTTGGTAAACTTCCTTTCAGAACCGTTCCATTCAACAGCTCACACTCTGGCACTATTCCATTAATTATATTACCGTGTTGATTTTAAGGAATGAACATATATGTTTGGGTATATTATATGCATGTTTATTTGCCTAGTATTGTATGGCATACGTGTGTAGAAATGCTGGTGAACTTGATTAAAATCTGTATTGTGTAGCTTGCATATGCAGGGTGACACTGCCATCATCGGGGCCTCATTGTAATCTATTTTTTGTATATCAGCAGTGTCTCCTGTGAAAGTGCTGCACATGTAAATTATGCATGGTATTTGTATACACTGTTTATTTAGTGCGTATATATGCACATACACAGTAGGTGATAGTTAATATTAGCTGGATAATGATTACATTCTCTTTCAATTCAATGGATTGTCACTATTCAGGGTCACAATTCAATTCAAATATAGATTTTTTTTTTATATTTGCATGCCCTGTTTGTATTATCTGTCTTGTTCTGCTTCATTCGTTTTATTATACTAAAGTTAACATTTGCATAGAATTCTCATGAATCATAACTTGATTCTTAACTGCAACATTCTACGTAGAGTGAGCATCATAATTTATTTTAACCGATGAATCGCCTTATTCGGCGAATGTGGTATACATAGTTTAGTTTGCATTGCATTTGTAATTGTTAATAATCGTGTTTAATTCATTACATGAAGAAAAAGTTTGCTCAAAATGCTATTAATCACTAAATATGTATATACCTTGACCAGCCCACACTCACTGTTTTGGTAAGATATGGTCAAATAATTACTGACATGGCATAGGAAGGCATTTATCCAGTGATAAATTGACACAGGGCGGTACATTAACATTATTTATGTTAATACGTTAATGCACAATTCTGCACACAGCATGGAATAATAAATCCGCATTTTGGACTGAGAAATGGCTAATCTTTCAATGCATCATTAATATATCCATTGATATTAAATATTACAAATCCATATGAAATGAGAAATGAGTGCATCAGGTTTTTATGTATGTTTTTAGCAGTAATCATGTCCATTATTTATGTCTGCTCATATATCTGGAATGATAAGAGATTCGTATCTGAACGTTGTTTAATGCACCAATATATTATTGTACATGCTGCATAGATAATTCCACCATTAACCGATTACATGTGTAATTAAACATGCCTGTGTGAATCTGATTGTAAGAAAATTCGCTCGGCGCTTCGCATATATTGCTAGAATTCTCATGTTTATCGTGGTAATAAAATAAACGGAAAACGATCCAAACAATGACTTAGCATTCAACAGTTGAATTAAATTGTGTTGAATATAAGGTGCAAACATTCAAAAATATAGATGGGATTTTCATAAATGAGCAACACTAATTGTCATGGACACCACCTTGTTTGCATGGAGACATTGCCTTTGTGTGTGTGTGCACGTGTCACACATTGGTCACCTGACAAGATAGAGGTGGCAAGTGTGCAGCCTGTAATTGCTGGCCAACACCATTGCTGGCAGAAGGGCCTCCACTAAAGGGAGCTCTAGAGAACCCTTCTAGAGAGCATTCGACCTCCTCTTGGACCCTGGCCAGACACTTTGAGAGAATAGTACCCACACTTTACCCCACCACACGCGACCTGCCGATTCACTAACTGCAGTGTACCCATAATTGCTGCTGGGTGGGCACAGAGACGGTGGGGAGGTTTAAGAAACCTGCACATTACAACTGCCGTGCTGGCAGATCGAATCAATGACCTCTGGATTGCAAGTCAAGTTGTGCTAACCATGACACCGTGACTGCATTCACGTGACTAGTCACGTGACTGCATTCACGTGACTGCATTCCCGGTGTTAATTCGCCATCCTAAAAAAGGAATCCTTGTCTTTGTGTAGAATGACATTGACGAGAGTGAAATATTTGTTTAGCAGTCCCAAAATAAACTGCTCCATTCTTTGTTTTCAAATGAGGTCACCGAGGCAATACAATGCACAAGTTGCAGTCCACTACATGTGAATGAGCTAATAAGCAATGACATTTAGCGGTCTTGCATTCATATCAAAAGGACTGTTATCCCCCCTTGCATTGCCTTCCGTTTAAAAATTCATGGCAATATTTTATTTAGTTTTTTTTTATGATGGAGAAAAAGCATGTTAAATTTACAGGTTTCATTTTTGCAAACTAAATCAGTGGTGTCACAGCTGAGCCTTTATAATATGACCTTTGGGGGTCACTGTGAAAGCTCACGTGGGTCCTAATGGCAGCCATAGGCACACAAGAGACACACTCAATAAGCACCAAGCAAGAGAAACATTGGCCTATTTTGCTGGGTGACAATGAAATAACCCTGTAAATAAAATATGTTCCATACCATGGCTTATTGATCCAGACACGGTCACAAAATAGAGGAGTGAGAACAATGTCATTGCTTTTAGAGGACAGGTAAGGACATACTGGCACTTATACGTGAGTATTTGTGATCACATGGAATTGTTTATACGACTCAGGCACGCTGCAATACACCCTAATGCATATTCATCATAGCGGAAGTCACGACTTCACCGACACATTACATGGAACTGCAACCATACAAAAGAGAAATAAAGTGTGGGATTTCTAGCTGGATTTGCCCGTGATTCTGAATATAATTGGTCACAAAAGAACAGTGATGTCTCTTTCAAGGTGCACGTGTATGTAAGAACCTAGTGTGTGGTGAGTGCAATGTCCTACAATTTCTGCAGGCGGAGTGCAATTTCTGGACACATGCACTGTTTTCAGTGGATACAGTTAAAGGTGCAGCCCCGAAACGTATTTCTCACGCCACTGCTAGCAGACAGACCTCCAATCGAGAGCGCTCTGAATAGTCCCTTGAGTGAAGAGCTCCCCTAGAGGTGATTTTGGCCTACTCTTTCACGCCTACAACTTTCCTTACTTTGCCAAATGCGACCTGCTACTTGACTCGTATCTGAACTGAAACTGATGTGCCCCTCCGACAGGTCGAGTTGTATTGAAATGAATAGGTGGCGATTGCATCACTGCTGAGTATAGAGCCAGGAATAATTATAACAAGCTAACTATTTAATTATCTTTATTTTACCAGGTAAGGCCCAATGAGGTAAAAATCCCCTTTTCAGGAGCGGCTTGACCACAAATGATAGCTCAACGAATTATTGGTCATAAACCACTTTTATAATATAAATTAATTCCTTGGATGGAAGGGAGCTTTAGTTTAACTAGTCTGGCTGCACCACACGAATGATTATGTTTTTGCCTGTGGCTACTATTCTTAGCCAATTATAGGTTGTACACAAGTTAGCATGTCATGTTAAGATGTAAAAGCTTGCTTCATCTCATCAATATAATCGGATTACAGAGAAGAGTGCTTTAATCCTGAAACGCATTGCCAACCAAAGAGAAAAACACATTAAAGTTACATTTTCAGCTCAATTTGGAAAACGACAAGAGGTCTTTATGGGATTAACATTAAATTAAAATGTCTTTCCTTCCCGTATATATGATATAAGTCAAATCATAGGGAGTCTATCGATAAGTTTTAAATGTAATTACTACTGATGTTTACGCAATGTAACGAGAGACATGAACAGCAGCTGTTAATATATCGGGGATGCTGCTGTTGTTTAGTGGTCAGCGCACTGAACTTGCAATCCCAACGTTTCAACGCCTCCTCTCAACGTCTCCTCTCAACGTCTCTCCAATCTCCTGGCGCGGCAATCGAATCAATGGTTTGACAGATTAAATGCCCACCCCCACCCGCCTCTGTCCATTCGGCATTGTAAACGAGTTCCCACAGTTAGTTGATCGACAGGTCGCGTTTGGTGGGGTAAAGCGTGGATACCCCCCATATTTATGCGACATCAACAAAAACACGAGAATCTTCCGATTACATGATGGTGGCGAGCGATGGCACGTCTAGCGCTTTGTGCTCAATGCATTTCACGCCACACCCGAGTTATAATACCGCCAATAATAATTCGTTCAAGAAAACGAATTAAACACCTTCGCAGCCAGTGTGTTTAAATGACTCTGCTCCGCTAGAATTTACCCTAAATCACACCGAACCTGTTCAAGATTCTTACGATGATAACAGTAAATCCCAAAGGCTCCAACAGCCAAAATGAAAGCAACTTACAAAAAATCTTATAAGCAGCGGGAGAAACGTCCCAAGCCGTCCCGTCTGACTGCCTTGTCACAATAATAACACAGATTTGCTCCAAGCCAAGAGGTGCAGAAAGCATTTAAAATGCATAAACTGCTTACTCTCCCACTAAGTCTCATAAAATGTATCCACCGCGTATCAAGATTGACCCACCGCTGACATGTCCCATCTACTTTTGCTGCCCAGGGGCCTTCTAGCAGCTGCCATAGCGAAATGCACGTGAGGTTAGGCTAAGCGCAATGATGTATTGCAGATGCAGTGTTGATGAGCGGTCCAATGTAGAGCCCACTAACCCACTTTTATTTAGTATACACAGCTATCGTGAGAAATTATGGTAAAATAAAGACACACTCTTTGGGTTGCCATCTGCCCTGATACAGCCATATGGGTCGGTGTGTTATTGTTTGACAATAATAACGATAATATATTTTAATACGGGAATGGTTCTCTTAACGTGTTAAGATGCTTTTTATGAGGATTCTGCATTGAATATCGATTTACATTTGACACGTCTCAACAACGTACGTAAATGTATATAAGTGGAAGGAGTCAGCTGTGGTTCCCGTGTCCTGGCTATCCCGGATCGGCAGCCATCTTGTAAAATGTGCAAGTATTCCTGGGACAATAAAAGTCCACTTTTTGTGAGTTGTGTAATAGTACGCTACTCAAGACAATGCAGTTCACATGCAGTTCCGCTTATTCCAGTTTTGTGAGATTTTTTTTCTCCCAATTGTGTCCCAATTATACTCATCAAGGTACTGTATTTATTTGTATTTATTTTCAACATAGTACGTAAATATATAGTAAGTCTCCAATAACATTAATTTACACTTATATATAAAGTACACAATGGTGTAGCTTCAAATAATTGTAATGCAGTTCTGTATTAGATATATTTTTCTATATTATGTTGAAAACATTAATTACCGCTGTTCATTATGTGTGTAATGAGGTGGCCACAATGATGATGTGTATGTTTACGATGTGATATACTCACATACGTGCCCAGGACCAAATCACATAGACTTCGCCCGATCCTGTCAGATCTTAGAAGCTAAGGAGACCTGGGCCTGGATCGTGCTAGGATGGGTGACCGCCATGCATAGAATGGGTGCTGTCGGCTACTGCAAAGCTACCTTGATCGCAGATGGCAGCATTGCAGCAATATCCATCCATCGTTGTGCTGCCGTATTATGCCAAAGGTTCACCTGTTGAGACTGGCATGTGAGGGACCAGTTAGAGTACAAGTTCTGCCTCTGAGTTCTCGATCGAAACAATGAGTGGGATTTGCGACATATGTGCGCGTTATAAATTGTGTTTATTGTGGTGTTGGACTGCACCAAGGGTGCGCCTTGTCTCCACTCCTGTTTGTGATGTTCATGGACAGGATATCAAGGTGCAGCCGAGGTGTGGAGAATATCCAGCACGAGGGCATGGAGGTGGCGTCGCTGTTTTTTGAAGACGACGATGTCCTCCTGTTTGCCTCGTCAGCCTGCGATCTCAGCGTGCGCTTGAGCGGTTTGATGCCGAGTGTGAAGCGGATGGGATGAGGATCAGCACCTCCGAATCTGAGGTCATGGTTCACTCTCGGGACACGGTGGAGTGTGCTCTCCAGGTGAGGGGGATCGGCTGCCCTTCATCGAGGAGTTTAAGTAGCTCGGGGTCTCTTTCGCGAGTGACGGTCAGTGGGAGCGGGAGATCGGCCAGCGGATCGGTGCGGCGTCCGCAGTGTTGCGGGCGCTGTAACGCCCTGTGGTAGTGAAGCGGGAGCTGAGCTCTCGAACAAAGCTCGCGGTTTACAGGTCCATCTACGTTCCCTCCCGCACCTATGGCCATGAGCTTTTGGTAACCACCGAAAGGATGACGTCACGGGTACAAGGAACCAACATGAGGGTCCTCCGTGATCGGGCGAGGAGCTCGGGAATCCGGGAGAGCCTCAGAGTCGAGCCGATGCTGCTGCGGATCGAGAGGAGCCAGTTGAGGTGGTTCGGGCACCTGGTAAGGATGCCCCCCGGTAGATTCCCCCTGGAATTCTACCGGGCAGCAGCAGCACGTCCCACTGGGCGAAGACCCCGGCGCCGGCCCAGGGCACGCTGGCGGGACTTTGTCACTCGGCTGGCCTGGGAACGCTTCGGAATTCTCCAGCAAGAGCTGGAGTCTCTATATAGTACTATAGTAGTGTAGTGTATAGTGGTGGAGTGTATAGCAGTTCAGTGTATAGTGTAGTAGTGTATAGTAATGTAGAGCTAGAGTCTGTCGCCAGGGAAAGGGAGGTTTGGACTGCCCTACTCAACACGCTGCTGCCACGACCCTCACCAGGACAAGCAGACTGAGAAACGAACGGACGAACGATGATTTTACTCCAACATCTCTGCTCCCCACCTTCGCTGACTCCCACTAACCAGAAGTGTGGTTGAACAGTCCCCACGACCTGGAAAAATGTGGGAATGCACTCATCTCGTAGTGGATTGACAAAATGGGCCTTACATGTTCATGCAATATATATGTATATGTGTGTGTTCCTATATATAGGTAGTTTTGTTAATATGCATTGCATGCGCCTGAAATATCGGCCGCTTACTTGTGTACGGATATATCTTACAACAGCAGTGCATTAGCTTGAGGCATATTGGACAGGTTTGTTTATGTCAACCGAAAAAAATAACCTTATTGCACACTGTACCTTTCAAATGTATGTCCACGTGCAGTTGCTTGCGCTCAGCAGGTTCACAATGCACCACCGGGGAGCCATGTATAGTTGCGGGGCATTTCTGTTATGTTTTTAATGAAAACAATTCATAACCTTTGTGTTTGCCCCCATAATAGCCGAAGCGCCTCGCAGAAAAGCGACCGCTCATCGGCTGTGCGCCGTCTTGAGAGCGTAGTGATGCACACCCACGGTAGCACGTGCGAATTGTGTCGTGGCATTTTTCCATATTCTCCGATCGTAGCCGAGCGTTGTAGAGGTGTTTATAGAATGCTCCCCGTGCAGGCGAATGGGTATTGGGAATGATTTTCGTTTTATTTTTTCTGTATTAGGTTTCATGAAGTCACGCTATTTAAAGCGGATGTGCGACAGTTGGCTGAGTAGAAACATCATATTTTGAGTGGATGTTTAAGAAGACCATGTGAAGATTAACACAAATATTTACCAGGTTAGGCATTTTTTTAAGTATTGGCCTTATCCAGCCCGAATTATTTCAAGCTAATAGGCATCCTTTATTTTTGAAATGTTAAATACGCCTTTAAAATGTCACGGCTTACACCCCACCAAAGACAACATTTGACCCCCACAGATCTACGCACGCACACACATTAGCATACGCATAGACTCACCTAAACAAAGGCAAAAGTTCCCCAGCAGCCTATAGAGACTATTAACGAGTGCAAGGGGGTGGTGTGGCCAGAATCACCCTGAGCCTGGTGTGAATGTTTACACGTTGCACCACGTACTCATTGCCGAGTCAACCTAGGGGAAATTATACCACACCCCACTGTTATTAATCATCGGCAGGAATTTAACTCAAGTCACCAAGTTCACAGCACAGAACGTGGATTGTGCATTGCGTGCCCTTTGTGCAGGAATGGATGAATTATTTATGTATTTGTCAATGCAGCCTCGATATCGGACAACATAATCAGCGTAGTGAGTTGCAGGCGTTCATTCAGCAACACTCTGAAGGAGCTTGGCTTATGCCTTAACGCACTGCCTAGACTCTATCAATTTTCTCTTTGTTCTTAGGCGGTTGCAAATGTCATCGTACAACATTGCCTATGTTTTCCCAGAATTGATTAGGGTCCCATCACAGAAAATATATATATTTAAAAAGCAATCGATGAGAAGGTATGTTGCTTTGGAGTAGAGTGTGAGTACAAGTACTGTTAGTACTTCATTCAATGTGACCAGGTCAGTGCAGCAAATACATTGTTGTACTCTTCTTATATGTGCGCACATCTTTGTTGTTACTCTTTCATGAACTAACACTGCCCAGCATGGTGAAATATGGTCAAATAACCCGCACGACCCGTATGGGATTTTGGAGGCCCGTTTTCCAGCAGTGGATTGGCAAAGGGCTGTGCATGCGCATTTGTGGGTTAAAGAGAAAATGATTCCGTTAAAAAATTGGCCAGTGACCCAGAAATTGAAAAAGCCATGTCATGCCACTGAGCAGAATATATTAAATATTGCAAGCAGAATTGGAGCAAAGTAATACAATATGTAAGCAACATCAATATAGATATTTTAAATTAGATTTTCTCTGACTTTCAAACATTTGAATGAGGAAAACAAAAGCATTGTATTTCCCTTTTTAAATGACTGTAACTGAAATTGAAACGGTGCTGCATGAGGAAGTAATTCTAATGTTAATTAGGCTTTGGCAAGACGAATCGTTAAAATGGATGATGGCCGGTGGTCCATCGTAATGATGGAGTGACAGCCAAGGGATACAACGTCTCTGATCGCTCCGTTGACTAAGGGGCCGTCCATAAATGACGTCACGCACCTAGGGGGGGGGGGGGGTCAGACATTTGTGACGATGTGTGACGGGGGGGGGTGAGAAATGTGACGTCACATCAAAATGCGCAACTTGAAATAAATACTGTATAGACAACACGTTCTACTTAATTAAATAGACTTTTTAATAAATGTTTTCTCCTACAACATCAGAGTGCCACATTAAATACGCACTACAATGGCAATAGTTTAAAGCGATTTGAAGCAAGTTTTTTTGTGGGGGGCGGGGGGGCAGAGCTTTGTGACGTCATATTTGATGGGGGGTCTGACTTTTTGTGACGCCTATTGACGAAGGGGGGGGGGGGCGGTCAAAAATCGTCCAAAATCTCGTGACGTCATTTATGGACAGCCCCTAAGTAGACGGAGCGATGCAATCAGCCCGTGCATGCGGTACAAGCCAACCATCCCCGCAGTATAGGACGCATCTCCTAGGCTATTTGCAGCCCGTGCACAGGTGCCAGGTGGATTGCTACATCGCAGCGCCGTGAGAGATGGCGACTGCCTGGCGAGGCCTTAATTCATCAGTGGATTGATCACGTTTGATGATGGCGACTGCATTAAGTGTGATCGAACAAATAAGACGTTGACCTTGTTATTTTGACAATGATAATAATGCTTGAGTTTTATAACGCGTTGCTCACGCAAATTGCATCTCACAACGCTGAGGAATCGCAGGCAAGTGGCAAGGCAGCCAGGCTCTGCGATCCTCTATATGTTAATATGTTTTCAGACAATTTGTATTGATATCATACTACTCCCGATAATAATACTTAATTTCCATTTTTCTAGGAAACGTTAATTGTGATTCAAAACTCTTTCAGGAGGGACCTATATTGGAATGTTTGGTCTATTTATTTTGAAAGCGTGTTACGCTTTTGGAAGGACAATTGCAGAGCCCAGATACGTTCCACAACTACACACAACCAAACGCCCAACAGTCCACACAGATGGGTTGATAAACCCCTTTGCTGTACGGTACTGACATCTGCTATCTCTCCGATGTGCTTTTGGGCAGTGCTGCGGGGTCCATGCGGTACAACCCAACCATCCCCGCAGTAGGACGCATCTCCTCGGCGATTTGCAGCCCGGAAGCCATGCCTCGGAGTTTCGCCAAATGTAATCCAGCAAAGATGTCTTCCTGTAAACCACTGGATGGCACGCGCTCACTATTAAACCTGGCAAAGTAGGCCCCGTGCAGCCAGCCACCCGCGAGATAACCTCTCGTTTCCTTGTAACCCGATTAGAATTCCTAACAACACGTCAAGACGCCCGCCGCAGTAGCGCGTGCTCACGCAGCGCACAGATATCGAGCTCGTCCTTGTATCGCTGTCCATCCGCGGGCTCATCTTGAACCCTCGGTGCTTGTATCGCTCATGTAGTTGATTATGCGGCACGCTCCGTGTTGCAGTGCGCGCCCGCGTGTGCGCCCATGCTGCGGAGGGAAAGGAGGGCGATGGTGCTACGCTACGGGGTTGGTGTGATGCATATCATTGGCTATCTGCTCTGACAGCTGTTTCACGCTTCGCCGCCAGCCACAAACCACCTGATATCAAGGCTGTTCCTCACTCTCGCTGTCTCTGCCTTGCCAAAGCAAGCAGCTTGACCGCACGCCGGCACCACCCGCACCGCCACCCCCGCAATTATGTCCGTGTTATGGCACGAGGTGGGATTAAAACAGGTGAATACATACATTGGCGAGCATTCTCGCTGGACGCACATGTTAATTGTCGTTTTAAGCCAGAGAACCATTCCAGCAGGGACCTGCAAGGGTGCAATTTGTTTGCTTAATCTACAAACAAATACGTGGTAAATTTGACACACGCAAAAGCAAACACGTGCTGTATGTGAAAAGAAATACAGTTTATTTTATAGTAACAAAAAAAATCTCACTGTGCTATGAACCCGGTAAACTGAGTTTAAGTCTCAAACACGGCTAACATCAGTGAAGAGTGATATCTGTATCCTTCACCAAGTTGTACTGACCAGGGTGGTGAAGTATGGTAACACAACCCCCGTGTCTAATGCGGTGTGGAGAGACCTTCATCCAGAAGTGGCTTGACATGGGGCTGTAAATTATAATTGGTTGTGAATCACTGTACAACTATTAGATATGCTGTTGTGCTTACTACCCTCATAAACTCCTGCCATGTGCACAGTGGTTTATGAGGGCCAGCTACCGAGACAGGCATTGGAATGATCTCCACAAGTCCGGCGACCTTAGGGCAGATAGTGGGAGACTTTCAGGGCAGACCAGGGAGGTCGCGTGTTTACTGTGCTCCAGCCGCAGGTTCCGGAGGAGGGCAAAAAGCGTTGGCGATGTGCGGTGGCAACTCCTACGGCTTAGGCCTTGGTGACTTCTTGATCTTGATTTACGGTGTTAACCCAGAGCTTGTATTCATTATCACAGGAGGATGAATCTGTTCAAACCTGGTGGTGAGTGCGAGATAGGAATCATAGCCGTGTCTGGGCTGAGCTGCACACGCAGGATGTTCACGGTGCCTTCTGTTTTAATGAGAGAGAGAGAGGACAGCAACAAGGGACGAAAAATAAGGTTAAAGAAACCCCAGGTGTTTAGAAATTGCTGCTGGTGGTAAAATACTAAATTTAAAATCCATGACGCTGGGATTTTGTGGGAGCACTCGACCGAAAAGCAGCACCAACAAGTCGAATGTAGAATCCAGAAGCCTGACATCCCCATGGCTTGAAATGAGCGCGGTCCAATTTATCATCTGGGGTAGCAATCCAGACATTTTTTGCCCGTACGCAGCAAGGGGAAGGCATTATAGAGAACTAATTGTAAGCAATTTTAAACCCACAGGGTTAAGCGTCCTGTACAAAGCGCCAGAGGTGGGACAAAGTCATTGTTATGCAAGTCCAAGTCGAGTCGCAAGTCATCAAATTCATGACTCGAGTCTGACTCGAGTCCAAGTCACATGACTCGAGTCCACATCTCATAGGTGGGACAAAGTCATTGTTATGCAAGTCCAAGTCGAGTCGCAAGTCATCAAATTCATGACTCGAGTCTGACTCGAGTCCAAGTCACATGACTCGAGTCCACACCTCTGCAAAGCGCCGCATTCCTTTCATATGATTTTTAGACGTGCAAGGACATTAAGAGACAGAAAGAGGGAGACACGGATCAGCGAACATATGCAGGTTAATGACGTAATTCGAAATGTAAAAAAAAAGTAAGTGCCCTTGTGAAGGACGCATCACACGGCTAGAAGGGATGGTGGTGGCTGTTGAGCAAGAATAGTAACGGTGCGGTAGCGAAGGAATGGAATGCATCTGGGAGAAGGTCCACCAGGAAAATAGAGCAATGAAATTATGTTGTATGCAGGTGCTAGGTGGGTTATTTTACAGTGCAGGATTGTAAGAGATGGTAAAGGCTTGGGGAGGCCTTCAGACAACATTGGCTGATGACGATGATTATTCATCGCAGGTTGTGTAAGAATTGCACATTACAATGCAGTAGTAGTGGTGTTATCACAGCATTGCAATTTCAAACTTAAAAGGAAGCACATCCTGGGTAGCCGCCTCATTATGAGCATGCTGCATGAATGATGCAGTGAGCCGGCAGCCAGCGCAGACTGAATCTGGGCGGCACAGGTGTGGGTGGGTGGTCATATTCGGCATTGAAAGGTTTCCAACACCAGAACGGGCAGAGGGCTCCGGTGAACTATCCCGTCAAGGTGATGGAGGAGCAGACACAATATCAGGAGTCTCCAGAGACGCTGGACTTCAGAGATGATGTGTTGCCTCCATAATTGATTTTGTTTATTTGAACTCTGCTACAAATCTTGTTGCAATAATAATGTCAATTACGTATCCAGGGAAACCTCAAGACGTTTGGAGGAAGGTCCTGCATTTGGAATTTTTGACCAATTCCTTCGTGTGTGAACAGGCCACTTTGTCAAGCCACACGTGTGCGAACCACTACGCCACCCACCCCACCTTCTTAACGAGTGATTGCCACATTCTCTTTGGTGGAGCGGTGCTGCGGTGTGGCAGGGAATTAGAATGCATTGTGCTATGAACCGGAATGTGGCCACCTGCGTTTGATCACCAGCAATGTGCAGAAACAGTGGAGGACAATATCTGATCCGGTACCAGGTCCTGCTTCACAAGCCCCTGATGAAACAGCACGGTGAAGTATGGCCAGACAACCCCTACTGGCGACATGGTCATTGCATCGCACTCTTTCAGACGCACTTCTGCGTCCGTCTGGAACGCTCTTCCTTCCGATATTAGGAAGCCACCGAAGCTTTACACTGTGAAATCACCTAGATTGACACACTCATTTCTTTCAAACTCCTTTTTTGTGTTTAGTGCGTTTTCCTTCTCCCGCATCTCGGATTAGCACGGTTGGCTACGCACGGCGCGGAAGAAGTTCAACATACGCGCGTGCACTCGTGGGGAGGACGACTTCATCCGTTGAAAATCTGGAGGTGCGCATACGCGCGCCCGCCAAAGGCTCTGATCCTCACTGCACGAGACGTTGCCGTGGATCAGCGGCGAGCAACGCTCCGCTCGATGTTCAACAGGGCTCTTCCTCCGCCGATGCAATCGGCACGAGCGAGCGTGCAGCCCGAGGTGGCTTCCAACGCGGCGTCGTCCCCAGCTGAGTGGCAACGATGATGCAGACTGATCACGGCCCCGCTCGGCGCAATCGCGGGCTGCTTACATTTGCATTTTGTAATGCTCGGCCACCCATGCTGCTTTTTGCCTGCCCTTTATTTCTATGTAAAAATGATGTGCAGAACCATATATATGGAAATTAAAGTGACATTCGGTAAAATAATAAATGTATAAAATTGTAAGATAATAATGTATTGTGGAAGGCCCTTACTGGAATGGTGACTAATTATTCGAGTTTGTTCTGCCAATGTAATGTCTCTGCCAATTATTTACACACACTCTGCTCGTGCAATAACGATGTGTGTGTGTGTTTTTGTGTGCACAAAGAGAGGGCAACGATTCAATTCATAAAGCCACAGCGTTGCCGTCGCATTTCAACGCCATTAGGACACGTTAAATTACATTTCGTTTACAGACTTCTTACATATTTGCATCAAAACACTTAGACGGTTTAAGAGGTCCTTCTGCATACAAGCGACAGTGGATTAAAGTCCTCATTAAATGCAGAATTAATTGATTTCCCATGGGGATGGCTTTGGCTGACACATTGCTTTTCAAGTTGTTGGCCATTTGAGTTACTGTAAATATTGACCGTTGTTGGCTCTGCTTTGTCCCTTGCTTCTTGTGTCAATCTCGTGTAACGCCGCAGAGAGCGTGTAACGCGTCCATGTACCAATAATATTCACCGTTAGCTCGTAAGATGCTGTATCTAAAATTGCCACGCTTAATATGCGAGTGACGCCAGACTTAGGCTGTGCTGCACAGGACTGCGCTCGGCCGTGATGCATGTGATCTCTCACCCTCTCAATGCTGACCCTGCAAAACTGTGTCTCTGCTTGGTTTGATGCAGTCAGCACTTTATATCGGCAGTCTTATATATCTCGTGTCAACCCTCTATATGTGTAATTGCGCGATGTGCGTCCTAACCGCCCTGCTCTGCTTATAATCATCATCGTCAGGCATGATCTATCCACAGCTGAATGAAGGCCTCTTCACACCGCTGGTCTTTGTGATGCCACAAATCCATCGTGTACCCGCACGTGAGCGTATCTCATCGTGAGATCTCCATTGTTGTTATCGTCCCAGGCACGCTCTCTCCTTTGGTTGCCGTACCATCACCAGTCTCGTCAACTGGGCATCATCCCTTCCAGCGAAGCCCACTTACTTTCCTGCATGGCGCATCATCATCATCAACCATTGCATATCCACTGCTGGGTGAAGGCCTCCCCATGATGCCGCCATGCCTCGTGGTGCAGCGCTGCTGCCATCCGTCTCACTCCTGCACGTAAAATGATCTCATCGCTCCACCTCCACAATGTGTAATAATCTCAAGTTGCGTTATGCTTTTTGAAACGCGTAGCATTGGAAGGCACGTAAATATGAATGCAATTGCACAGCGAAAGTGACTGCTATGACGTATTAACTTGCAACGGTATCAACTTGTAAAGTTATGTCCTCTAAATAATAATGGAAGTTAAATATTTAAACGTAATGCAATTTGCATTTCGCATACAATTCGTTTTATTGCACTCACATTTAGAAACATAATTTTGACATTTCACAATCGAGAAATGCCTTTGCCACAGGGGCATATAAATCACCCGTGTTGCAACTATGTCGCTACATTCGTTGATACTCTAAAACAGTTTTATTTTTGTGTTACTCATTGATTTACATTGCAGGTAATTAATTTTGGACTGAATCTGTAATTTGCTGAATTAATTATTGGCACCATTCGGTGAGAGGTTGTTAAAAAAAAGCGAGCCGTTTGCGTGGCGATGTCTGTAATTGAATCATCTCAGTGTTGTTGAACATGAATGTGTGCACTCATGCGTGTAACATGGGCAACTGTCCCCCTGCCCGATGACACATGTTTTGTTGTCGTTGCGTTAATCGCTCCTGTCATTGGAATTCGCTGACGGTGGAGTTGTATTATCACTATTTACTCTTATTGCTTCCGTTCCCCTGTCCCCCCCCCCCCACCCGTTACAGCAATGTAAAACATATTTAATGTTTAACAATATATTGCTTTATGTATAACGGACAACGTGCAGAAAGCAGCATCACGTCAGCGAAGGGCATCGCATTTAAACCTTGACCTTCAGTGCTCTCCGATGTGTTTTCGGGTTGTTACCGCGGGTTGCTCGCCACGTTGTTTCGACAGTTCGTTCCACGTGCTGAGAGCTTCTTCCCAGCACACGAAGAAGCTCCAAGCACCTGGGGCGAAACGTCGGACATCACGCCGAACCAACACGCGGAACAAACCGCAAATGCTCTACAGCACAACCGTGAAAACCTACGTGGGTGGTAATGAACTTCATCACTGTGTTCATTTTATCTGCGGTATTTTAACATTTCAGTTTCAAATAATAACAGTAATCCAAATTTACATTCTACACATTGAAACAGGCACTGGAAGAGCTCTTAACACGAATTGCATTATTCCTTAACACGAATTGTATTATTTGACCCATGTTGCTTTCCTTGAACAATAAACATTACATTTAAAATGTCAAAAAATTATAATGAGTTATGCTAAATATGCTTACGGAGAGAATGTAGACTGTATGCAAATGTGAGTGCAACACCAATGCCTGAAAACCCCACTCGTTAAATAAAAGATGTGACCCTCAGCATAATTTTTCTTTCGGAAAGAAACACTTTTACTGGTAGGAACCTCCTGGTTACACCAGCCCACAGGGGATTATTGTGTCCGTCCGTCTGTCATGCATGGAGGGGCTGGGTGGGGAGGGGAGGGTGGGGAGGGGCTGGGTGGGGAGGGTGGGGCTGGGTGGGGAGGGGAGGGTGGGGAGGGACTGGGTGGGGAGGGGCTGGGTGGGGCTGGGTGGGGGGCTGGGTGGGGAGGGGCTGGTCACCCCGTGGTGCCCGTATAAAACTCAACGTTTAACCTACTCACGCCGGCTTGTGCCCGCCCTCACAGTCGGGCATATTTGCGGAATACACCACGCCGCCGTTGACCCTGGCCATTGACCGAGCAACCCAACGTTCCTACCAGCTCCCTCCGCAGGAATGTGTTTCACATTCTTCAGTGCCATGGCTGCTCAGTGTTGAGAATGCATGATCTACCCTGAGTCGGTGAACAGATTGCATTGCAGATTTCATGGCTGAGCAATGCGTGCCACATTCGAGCAGCCTCTACGTTTATTAACAATAATTTCCTCCGGGTGCATCCAAGAATGAATTTGCCAGCAGCAACATTCTGTCGTGGTAATTCTTGCAAAGCCTGCCGATTAAATACAGGCCGTTGGCCGATCTGGACGAAGATGCCCGGATAACCTAAGTGGCAAATTCCCATAATTTAACCCACGATTTACACATTTTTCAAAGTGAAACGAATTCTCGTACAGTATTCGGCGCAGCAATGGACTTGGGCTAACACAAGCGGTACGCGAGCAGGTACGGGTAAAGCCAGATTAACGACGCTGGTTCTCTTGGCTAAATCATTCCGAGCTCTTGCTAAACATTGCCTTCCTTTTCTCGCTGAGAGACCACTGCTTAGACAGAGTTCTTGTAGGGGGCGTTCGTATTGCACGTACGAAGACGCCGTTTTAAAACTGGCAATTGAGTGGTACAGTGTGTAAGTGAAAGATAGCATTTGTAAATTAAGAGTCTGTACGGCGCACTGCAATGGCGGTTTACGCGTTACAAGATATTTTTCCTAGTCCCCTCCACCACTACCACCGCGTGCCATTATTCTCAAAGCAGCAATTGATCTGTTAGCCCAATGTGCTACAGAGGCAATTAGAATTGGCAGAATTGACGCCCAGAATTGAGGACGAGGGCCGGTCGGGATTGACGGGCGCTCTCCGCGAATCCATACCTCGAGTAGCCCCGTCCAGCCGCCACCTCTGTGCTCCCCACTGGTTCATTAAATGTCCATTCAAATGCAGCTCCGAGGCACCAAGGGATTTACTAAAGAGCATCCAAGTGGAAATTGATTTCAGGGAGCAACAAAAAAAAAGCGGAGGGTAAAAAAAAAGCAACTCAGAAAGTGTATGGACTCTTAAAGTGTTATGTCCTTTTAAGTACAGTGCTTGGCTGCCCTGTGTATTGCTGTCCTGGTGTAATGGTCATCACAATGGACTTACAATTCGACCCCTCTACGTAGCAGTGGAAACAATGGGGGAAGTTTCTTAAATCCGTCCTGGCGCCTCTGTCCATCCGGCGGAATTGTTGCGTGCACCCACAACAGCGAGTTGATCTGCAGGTCGCAAGCGGTGGTCTAAAGCGTAGGTTGCTCTCACCTCTTGCAAGACGTGGGTACACGTAGGCCAAATTAGCCTCGAGAGGAGCCCACCAGAGCTTTCACGAGTGGAGGCCATTCTGCCAGCAGTGACGTGAACACGAAATTCGAGGGCTCAGACTTGACCTCACGACTATCGTTGTAAAGGAGGATGCCGGATTTTGGTCTGAGGTACGGTTCAAGAGTTGTCAGGAAACCAAGGCTCTGAGTAATTGATGCTGAAACTTACTGCAGTACAATTTTTTAGGAGGGGGGGGGGGGTATTTCCAATCTAGAGAGGGTGTAAATGTGACCAGGAAGAGCCAATAGATGGCGGACGGATGGATGTGTGAACTCTTCCTCATTTCCAAAGCATCAAATGTGACTCGGTGAGCAGACAAGACAAAGTCTCCTCATTGTGACCAGGGTCTCAAGCAGCCAATCGGAGCATTTACTTTGTGCAAGATAAACCACGAATTTCACCCATATGCACAGTTAGTTATAGCTGGCGTGATTTTGGCAGCGGATAACTGACCTGGCTAAATTATTCATAATAAAGGCTTTTGGGTTAGATCGCGTAAGTATAAATGTGTCGCAACCGTCCACCACCCGACACGGCCAATCAGTAAAAAATGTGTCACGTTAACAAAACGCCAATTAGTTACTTCTTCAGCCCACCAGTGGGTTTGAAGAGTGAATCCACAACATTTAGAATTTGAGTACGACGTTTCGCTGGTAATTACATCCAGTATATTCGGGCGATTTGCCAAAATACGCGTTAAACTGGCTAAACTAGTTCAAATTACGACAAAATTGCCTATGACAAAGTCCTGTCAGAGCTCTGAAGTTGACCAGGGTCGATCCTGAATTGCACTCAGATGGGTGATCACCAAAGCACAGAAGACAGGTGAAATAGGTGCTGTGAGCAGTAGGGGGCAGTGCAGGGAAACGCAGTGTTCTGTCCTCCCTTCACCTCCCAAAAAAACAACTAAAAAACACTCACGGCCAGCAAAGCGTGGGGAGGCCCTTATCCAGCAGTTGATTCACAGGCAGGATTTAGATGTTGAGGTGCCGTAATCATCAGCTGTATGAGAATGAATGGACACAATTCGTGTGGCTTAATTCTTACTCAATAGTCACGATGCATTGGTGTTTTTAGTAGCCCCCACAAAACTGAAAGTCATGTATTCGTGAACAGCATATTATTTAAATAGTATAAATTAGAAATTATACGTTCCTAAAGAAAATACTTTAAGGTATCTAGAACGGAGGTGTCAATCGTTAGTTAACTTCTCTGCCGCAATGCTAACTCGTGCACTGCGAAACGTTGGGCCAGGCTTCTGTGACTCAGCACAATGGAAGCTATACGCAATCGAGACAAACAGCCAATTTAATTAACACTCAGATCACATCTTAGGTACAATACAATTAACATTTATGTAGCGTCCAATTGCATCTTCAGTCAGTTTACAGAAAACACAACGCTTTAAAAAAAAAAACAAGGCAAAAAACATTTGAGCTCTTTGCAAATGACAAAAAAATAAGTCTAAAGTCTTAACCCAAACTAGGGCAACAGAGTCGCAGCCACACGAAGTTAGAATGGAAAATAATTCAAGATAGCAGGAGTAGGCTTGAGGAGTGACCCCCCATGGAAACACGGTAAATGGTTAGTCTTATAACAAGGCCTTTAACCATAGCCACAGCCTTCCTCGCCTTGCTTTTATCTCTACATGCATATATTTTAATATGTCCAATGGCAAATAAAGGGCAATTCAGGTATGCTGTTTTTACAATATGTATGTTATTGCATTTGTCTAACAGCTACATTATTGACCTGCAAACTCACATCATTAACACCTCCCCAGGACATAATTTAATTGTGCTGCATATGTAATTTTGAGGAAGGCATTGCCAATTGAGCCACTTAAACAAAGAACATATTTGATTTAGAATAATCTTTGTGGCCAGGAGGTGAATTAAGGGGTCGTAATGCAGTCACACACTCCTCCAATTAAAACTGATGCTTGCAGTTGAGCTATGTAAGTGCTTCCTATGTGTAGTCATCACAACACCATTATCGGGGCTTGGTTATTTATTGTATTTTCCGGATAAACCGTCGTAGTATGAAATTTTGAATTGTATTTTTTCAGCCAGTAAGATTTTTTTAGATTCTACGTGAATATACAGGGGCACGTAAAGTAATCTATCTTGACGATATAAATCCAATAACAATAATATGCTGATATGATCTAGAATCATAAAGTAAAAATACAGTTTGCACAAAAAACTAGCATTATTGGACAGCTCTTGTAAAATGTTTGTATTCATTTCATACAATGCACATTTACAGCCTTTTTCTAATGCATCCTCTGCTGGATTAGTGTCACGTGAGTTGTTTGACCATACTTCACCATGCTGGTCAATTGCTCGTTGGGGAAGATGGAAAACACAGACGTAGAGTCCACCAAAGAGTTTTGCTGCACTCCCCTCGACTCCAAACCCACAGCGCTCCGATAGCCGAGGCACCATCCCAGGCCCAAAGCCTGCTTTAGCCTCTGAGGTCTGGCAATATAACTGGTGCATTCTGTATGTTTTGAATATTGACTTTTCATATATTCCAGACTATATTTATAAATATATATTTACAGTTTGGGTTAATGTAGCAACTAAATTGAACCACATCTCAAGATGCTATAAAATACGAAATCCACACCAGATTTAGGGAGGGAAAGGTTTATTATAATGAGGAAATGCCCCATAAAATATATGGGTTTCCATGACCTGTGGACTGATTTGTGATGGCCACATGTTTTTGTTTTAACATCACTGAAGAACTAAGTGTGTTTAGAGCTGGTGTTCGGCATTGTTCTGAATGACAGGCAGGAACAACAAAAAAACACGTTAAAGCCATACAGCATCCATATTGTTTCCATTTGTATCCATGCCACTTTTTCTCCTGCAGTTTCATCACAAGAAATGTTTACCAAGTAAAGGTGCTATGTGTTTAGCCTGGCAGCGTGAAGTATAATATACATTGGTGACCATATGCAAAGAGCCATTTTGGTTGTCATTCCACCAATTTTATGGAAGCAAAATGGGCAGTTTTTCATTAAAAAAAATCATTTTGTACGTCGCCAATTTTCCACACAAAAACGCTCCAATATACCAAAGTTGCAAAATGGTCCAAATTTAACAGGGTGAGAGAGGCGTTAATGTGAGGAGGGGTGGAGCCAACGATTGTGAAAAGTTTATTCTCTTACTGTATTCATAAACGTACCACCGTTGGGCCAAATCAAGTCAAACCGTGCTCTTTGGGGGGCATGTCTTGCGATAGAGAGTGCTGGGAGCACGTGACCACCCATTCCACCACAATCCACGCGCGTGTCGCCTCCAAGCTACAACGCATCGTTTGTGGAATTTACATCGAGAACTTTCGATCCCGTCATTGACACAGTGCTGCGGTCACAATTCCCTTTCAAGGTTGTTTCCTCCTTTGAATAAACGTACAGCCACGAGGATGAATGGCATTAACATTGCACGTTATACCATGCCACGTTGTTAAAACAGGACAGGATGTAGCCTACCTCTTAAAATGTTCTTTCCAGTAAATCCGGATCAGAAAAAAAATCATCTTACTTAATTCCCACGAGCACCACCCACCGAACGCAATAGAGAATATATATAGGTCGGGATATCAACATGCACTTGCTTGCCTGAGGGGCGCCCGTGATCTTCTTTTGCTCAAATAAGCTTAACTTTTAAAACCCTCTAACAGCTTTAGTCTTCATGGGATTCACAGCACGCAATAGCACGAAAGTATTATGTCACGGACGAATGTGTCCCTAAGGGAACCCTGAGCACACACTTGCGTGCACACAAAGTGCTGTGTGCAATCATCCCTAAAGCCAAACGGTCTGGCTGACTCGGCATCGGTAACGCGCGCGTGTCCCCTACGTTCAGAGAGCCGTGCGAAGGCGTTACTTCCACGTTAGTTCTGTGTGAACCATCCCAGTTCAGTGACATCGACTAGGATGGCTTCAGATGTGAGTCAATATCAAAATCACGTCACAATTTGCGGGGCTTGAGATAGTTTTAATACATTTCATATCATGCACGTGACATTCATTTGAATCTAGTCGACAATCCCTCAGAGAATGACCGCAGAAGAGATTTTTCAGAGAACTCCTGACATTATTCAGGTGGCCTTTTTATTATTTTTAATCAGTCGGTACCGCACTTTCCCAAGTGCTCTGCAAAGAGATTTTGGCATGACATTCAAACTGATATTTTTCATTTTGCAGAGCTGGAATTTAGCCAAACCAAAGTGAAAACCCAAATTGAATTGAGCATATTTTTTTGGGTGCACTCATTGGTTACACTTGAGAATTCGGTTTAATCACGGCGGCTGTCTGGATATAAACCCATGATCCCAATGGTTATGAGCTCATCGCTCTGAACTCTGAGCAACCCAGTGGCCTCTCTAGCCATTATTTTTTTAACAGGAACTGATGGTTTTGGGGCATCGATTAAGGACCACGAATGGGACCTTCAGCCTCTGCATAACATTTATTTGTAAAATCAATAATGTTAAGCATTTAATATGTATTTGTGTTCCCATATTAACATATACACATCGTTACTAAGCCTAATTTCATCTTAATACGATGTTTGGTTTGCGTGCTGCTTTCTCCCAAGTCTTTTTTGTTAGCGTGACCGAAATTAACGAGCTAGTAAATAGATCAATAACCGTGCCTGTCCTGCACGCCTGACCTGCCACTCTAAGTATCTATGAGCTTGATTAGCTCAAAAGAGAGCGAGCCTGGGTTAGTAATGGGGTCTCTGATTGCTTCATTGCGCAGCTGTCAGCGGTCGCCCCGTCATTATTGGCCGGCCTCAAGTGGCTCCCACAATGCAGGTCGTGTCCCCTGCCACTCAGTCGGCACTCGGGACGAGAAGCTGGCGAGTGAGCCGAGGACTGTGAGTGGGGTGACACAAGTGGAGGGCTGGGGGGAGGGTGATAGGGGCATGGTGTCTATGAACCCTGGGGTCCCTGCGGCTGAGAGGGCCCCTAAGCGACGAGCGAGGATATGTTAACCATCGTCGCCATCCCCTTTACGGGCCGTGGTCAATCCACTGCTGTATGAAGACCTCCCTCCCCAAGCCGTCGCCATTACATTTTGACAGTTACGTGATCTAGGTGAAGGTGCAGGCAGATGGGCCTTCTCTTCAGGGAGCCCTACAGAGTCCCTTCTGCAGGTAGAACGATGAGATAGTTTATGGACCGTATAGTGAATTACTTAACATTATACTGTACAGTGTAATAAAGTAATGTGAATGAACCCGAAGGCAGTTAGCTTATTTGAGTTTGCTATAATGGCAGTTGATATCAGTGGTGTAACGATTTGCCCCGATTGCAATGCATAGCATTGCTGCTGTTCATGATCATAATAAAGAATGGTGATGATCCTTGGACAGCGCTTGCTTAAATGCCACATCAAATCTCACCTCAAACAATTTCAAGGGCACCCACCCCCCACAATGTGACAAAAGACAAAGATCCCCCATGTAGCCTTAACAGACTGTTGGGGCAGGTGCTGTGAGCGAGCACCTATGAAGGCCGGCACGGCACGCGAGGCGGTGGGTGGCCAACACCACGCCCGGCCGCCTTTGTCTCCCCAGATGTTTACACATTGCCACCAGGTACTAGTCGACCTAAGGGAGCCCCAGGACCAGTCCAAATGACCGTCGCCGGTGTTGGCCGTGAGCGGGAATCGAACCCGGGTCGCCGGGTTCGTTGCGCAGCGTAGCGCTAACTGCTGCACCACCGCTCCCCAACGTGACTCAGACCCATTGTCGCCACTTTTCGTGGCGTGGTAACGTCCGCGTGCGATAGCCACTGCCGGGCTGAACAAGGATGGGGTCCCCTTTCAGCAACTCCCAGCGAAGGCCCCCTCCTCCTCCCTCCCCGAAGGCCACCCCTGGAGTGTGATGCAGGCAGGGGCGGTGGGGTTGAGGGTAATGGGAGGACGCGTACAGAAACGGCACGGGATGGAACGCTTCAGAATCGTCGCGTGCACCTTATAAGGCCATGCCGGTTGGTGGAGAATTAGCGGTGGAATGCGTTCGTTTTTTTTTATGTCAGGGTATATTTGTGTGCCCTCTCCTAGACAGTGTAGGCAGTGAGGGGATGGATGCTGCCATGTTGTGATGATTAGCGGAACTTAGCGGCGCACGGCAGGACTTCCAATCGAGAGATCTCCAGTTCCATCTCCCGGTGCGGGAGTTCAAACAACGGTGCAGGTTTCTTAAACGCCCTCCCTCCTGCATCTGTCCACCCAGCAGTATGAACTGGGGCATCGCAGTTGGTTGATTGGCCAATCGCCCGCGGTGAGATGCGGTGTGGATGCTCTCGCCGATGTCGAGACTTCTGGCCAGCGTGCAAGGGTAATAGTCAGAATATTTACTCACACTGGAGGAATCCGATGAGCTATAAAGCTCCTTTTCACAGATGTCCAGTAGGGGCGGGTCAGAAAGTTACAAAAAACAAACAAAACAAAGGCACTACAGGTGTGAAAAGTATAGGAAAGGTGAGCAAATCACAAAAACCCATAAGATAAACTTTTAATTTTACCATGTAAAGCCCACTGACCTATTAGCCCATTTTTATGAAGCAACCTGGCCACAAATCTTAGCTCGACGAAGTGGCTTATCACGTCGTAATTTGTAATATCCCAATAAAAACCGGAGGATGCGGAGATAAAATCTACACGACCACGGGGAGAAACACGCAAACTCCAAATATACAGCAGCAGGCGTCAGCGTCGGGATCTGGGCCGAGCCCCCCAACTTTTTCACACCTGGCGAGGAAGATGACACCTCGCCACCTCGGCACCCTCGAAGGCAGGGCTCCCTAGAGCTCCCTCCAGTGGAGGCCCCCCTGCCATCAGTGGCATAAGCAAGAAATTGCAAGGCTGCACCTTTGCCGAGATAGAGGGAATGGATGTATGTGTTTGTTTTCTCTTCCTGTTGGGATGATTTTTTGTTGATGAAGCTTTATGGAATGTATTACACGTTCAAAGAGGGAGGTCGCGTGGAGTGGAGTGAGCAATGTACATATATTAGACCTTCGCCTGAAATGTGTGTGGATGGGTGTGCGTGAGTGAGCATGATTTGGCCATGTAACAATGCGTCAGTTCCTTGATTAACATTTTTTTCTCAGCTCAATGTACGTCTGGAATTGTGCATGTGATAAGCCATTACGTACACCGAATGCACACTAAATTCAAAGTAAATTCATGTTACACAAACGCCAATGCAGCGAGTAACATTGGTCGCAAAAGATACACGCAAAATTTGAATAATTACAAACAAGATGTCAACAAAATTCAGCATTATTTTCATTTTATGTACTTACACGTGTTTACCCTGTAATGCCTCACTGAGTCTCAAGACTCTTTTTTAAGAGGGTCCTGCCAACATGTCGCAGTATGGGGCAACGTTGCCACGCGCAGTTCCAGGTTGGGTCATTTTCAGGTAATCTTTCAGCACTGGGATGTTTGGCCAATACCAGATACATTTGTACGGTTCATATTTGTTCATAGTTGGCTGATATTATGAATTATCAAAACTAAAATAAAATACAACGTAACCGGTTTTGAGAAATTGTGAATTATTTCCCATGCAGTGCGCACTGGTAGGACCGTGCATTAATTCCCGTTGATGATTGATTTAAAGTGGGGTTTAGCTAATCTTGTGACGGACGTCCAAGCGTCAAACCCCTCTCCGTTTTGTCAATCAACACATGGTGCTGCGTTCAAGCCACGTGGCTTTGGCTTAAGTGACCTCCGTTTTCAGACAAGCACTCACTGTGGGAAGCCCATTGTATGTCAATATTGGACAGAGAACCAATATAAATTCCACTCGACAAAAATATATGTCCTACAAGCAAAAAATATATAGGATCGTAGCATGTCGTAGAATAAAAGTATACACGGATCAATGCTTGAGTTGAAATGCCCTTCATCAAACGTGAGAAATAACATGAAATTTGTGCCTGGTAGGTTAATGTGATTTATAGCTTCTGTCTATAGTTTGTGATTTAAAAAATGAAATGAAATGTTATTGGGATTTACAATTGCGTTTTCAATGAAGCAGACTTGCCACTAACTTTAAAGAGGAGTTGCGATGTTTAAAAAAAGCATTCGACGTTTCAGGTTGCATTTATTTTCCATTTTGTTCGTTGTCAAATTGTACTTCTTGTCCTAGAATTATTTTTGCAAAGAAAATGTTTTACTAGAAAATAATAGGCAATGTTGTGTTCATTTCGAGGAAAGTACACTCCTGCGCAACAATACAAGACATCCTTATGAGTGCAGAAATCGCTCAAGTATATTTAATAAGGGTTATTTCGCATGCTTATTCAAATATCTTTCAAAGCAAACAAAAGTGCTAAATAATAACAGCAGTAATTGTACACATCTAGAAATGTCATTAACGTTTTTTTGAAGGTTGTAGTCTTCAAAGTGTTGCTCATATTTATATAATATCATTATTCCTAATTATATTCTAATTGTGCAGTAGATGTCTCCATGTCGTGCGATGTGGAAATTTCCATTCTGATCTGTGTCATTTTACCCAGTTTCCCACTGTTATAAAACAGCCTCCACAAGATATATACAGCGCTAGCATATGAGCAAGATACAAAAGATGAGACCAAAAATCCTTCAGTGGTGTCTGATTCAGCAGTGCTAAGCTTGAGGTCATCCAGCAGTGGATAAAGCAGAAATCAAGCATGTGTGCAGCATTATCCTCCACATTATCCAGACCTATAGATTCACACGGACACTCAGTCTTACATGGAGACCCATAGACTCACATAGAGACCCATAGACTCGCATAAAGATGCATAGACTCACAGAAAGACCCCGTAGACTCACAGCGAGACCCGTATACTCACACAGAGACCCATAGACTCACATAGACCCCTTAAGATGACATCACAGAAAACCTACGTGTTAAGCCTATGTGTTAAAAAACAAATCACGTAACTGCTAAGGTGCATGCCAACCACCCATTGCCGCTCTGATTGAGATCATCAAAGGAGGAGGCAAATCTGGCACGTGTTTACAAGTTGTCCGTCGGAGGTCTCTCCAATCGCTTCATATACGTGAGGTGCCGCACCTGCTCGTTCGCCACTTGGTCTTCTCCAAAGTAAATACTATCAGAACACATTTGTCCGACTTATGTTTGGGCACTGTTTTCAATTTCTTCTGTCAGGCGGTTGTTATTTTACGCCGATTTATATTTGCCTCATTGCTGTAGTTGTGTTTTGCACGTTATGGCTTTTGCCATTTTGGCGACCTAAGGTCACTCTTACAAACGAGACGATCCTTGTTTTTTGTGTGTAATATTTTACCAGGTTGAACAAAACAAACTTGGAATGTTGTCAGAAGGGCAAGTGTATGACCGCGGCGAGATGCATGACAATTGTGATCCTTATTGACAGCTTTACCGAGTCTCCAGTCCCGAACAACGATGAAGGATTGCAGCTCAGGTTGTGAATTACGTGCCAGGAATGGGAGATATGAATTGATTTATCCAGAGGCAGTGAATAAAATATAAAACGGCGGTTTTCAGCCCGTGGGAGGACGGCCCCACATGCTGCGACGTGGCTACAGTGCAGGATAAATGTTTAATATCCACTGGGAACGTTGCCACGACAAAACACACGAACGTACAACTTGAAGCAAATATCTTACAAACACCTCTGGCAACAGGCGTGGGCATGCGTGGACATGTGATGTATTCATGTGGAGGTTTTGGGGGGCGGCGGGGGGGACAAGGGCTCTCGATTGGTGCCCACCATCCCAAAAAGGTTGAGATCGACTGATATAAAACGCTGACGCAATACTGCGTAAAATGGAAGTGTCTGAGCGAATACCTCTTCTCATTTGAATGCCCAGCTGTAGTAGAATTGGGTCTCATTCTCATAGCTGGGCGGTGTTGGCTGTGCACGTGGCTTGTAATCCACCACTGTGGAGGCAGCAGCGAGGGTTGGTGGGTCAACACACAAATGTTGTGAAGCTCCCTTCTTGTGGGCGTCGAGGAGATGTCATGCCCTGCTTTGCCAGCAGAATGCAGCTCAGCAAAGTGTGGACTAATATCAGCTGTCCCTTGTGTGTGGGACAGGAGGTGGGTGTCGCCTGCTCGCATGAGTGGGATTTCTCTGGGCGCTCCGATTTCCTCCCACGTGGATAATAAACACTCACACATTGGCTGAAAACATCTTAATATATGGAGAACTGCAGAGCAAGTGTTGGCTTTGTAATGTGCATTATGATTTTAATTTGAGCGGATGTTTGGTTCACCGCTATTGTTTTTCTTTCATGAATTCATGGCCCCTTGAGCCTCTTTGGGCCGTAAGCTTTTGCTTAATTTGCCAATTCCCTGGCGCTGCCACTGCTCTGAGCTTGCCCGCCGCTTCACCAAAAACGCAGGAAAATAACTGTCACACTTTGGGGCGATGTGCGTTTTCTTTAGCGTCGGTCGGGAAAAAATTGGCCAATTTGCAAAAAAAGACCGCCAGCTTTGGACGATTGCCTTTGTTTTCCCATTTAAGAAAATAATAAGAGTCCTTATGGGGCTCATACACAAAGCCATGAATGTGGTGTATGAAAAAAAATATGCTCTGGAGAAAAAAGGTATTTTTCAAGTTAATGCTTTTGGAGTCGGTCTCATTAGAAATGATATAACGGTGAGTTTAACAAGTAGTTAAAGGTCAGATTTATCTTGCACCCCTTCAAAGAGCTCTGGGTGTAAATTTACTAAGGCAATGCTCGTATAGAATTACAATATTTACTATTGACGAACTGCATTTAAATGTATCTTCCCACAGTTAACCAGTTCTTAGCATTCACAGGACATGTCATCAAATAAATTATCTTGAAATATATTGCAGGAATATTATATTATTGCCGGCTATATATATACTGTCATATGTGGGCATGTGATGTCGTATGTAGATACTTAACATTACTCTTTTTATTATTTGGGTATTTCGGTAAAGTCACGTAGATAGGTTCAAAGAAAATAACAAAACACAAAGAAAATGCATTCCTGCAGTCACGAAAGCTTTAAGTCAAGAATTACTCTTTTTTATGTTACAACTTTTTTATTCAGTTAATTTATCTCAATAGCAGTACAGATCACATTACACGTCATGGTGATCTGTTGAAAACTGTCATTGCAATACTTTTCTTGTAAGGGTACAGTTGTCTTTAAAATTGGAGCGTTGAATCTCATTGCCTCGGAAGTGTGCATGTGCTTATGGATCGGAGAGAGAATTGTGATATAAGAATATTGTTTTACAAAGCTTCCTGCGGGAGCGCGTACGTACGCATGCAGCGGTTACAAACATAACGCAACAAAAATTGCGGATTTCGCTGCCCTCATTGATTTTGCATCGCTTGAATCAGATGACGGCTAAAAGCCTCTCAGTTCCACATCCCTATGGGTATACCCATGCGATGTCGTCGGCAAACCTCGATCAAGGGAGTATGATTTCATCGCCGGTCATAAATCCTAGCAGGAAACTCAATACGCATTTTTTTAAGAGCCTGCTGTTACTGCGCACCTCGTGGAATCAATTAAGTGTTGTTCTCTTTGTCAAATAAAGAAACACATGGGCAAGAGACACGAGTGGCGGGTTGACTACAGCACAGTGCCGGTGTCGTTGCAGCGCAAAGCGCTTGATTTCATGCTGCCAGTTTTCACTTGGCACGCGGCACAAGTGGACAATGCGGAATGGCCCTCAGTGTGTGTCCACTCGTCGTTGTCCTGCGCTGTACGTGCCCTGCGCGTGCCTCTTCTGATGAAGTGGTCCTCGACACAGACATGGGCGTGCAGCCACCGTGGGTGCTGTTGGTGTCAGAACATCACCAACATGTTTAGATCTGGCTAAGATACAACCACAGTGTTTAGAGCTGTGGTGTAACATGATGAGTCCCACTGGTCAGCACACACACACACAGTCAACATGCACAGTACACACACAGTCTGTTTGCACACACACAGCATGCACACACACACAGTATGCACACAGCATGCACAGTACACACAGTCAGCATGCACAACACACGCACAGGATGCACAGCACACACATTCACCATGCATAGCACACACACACTTTCACACAGAGCAGTCAGCAATTCCTTTACAACCGCTTTGAACAAATGAAAAGTAAGCACAAAAACACGACGGTGTTTGTAAGTAGGACAGCCCCCACCTCCCACAGCGTCTGTGTGCCCCATGATCTCAGACCATGTCACCTGTCCTCAAATGAACAAAAACTCAACACATTTCACAATAACACTACCTTAAGTGCAAACACAATGTATATAAGGCGACAATGCTTGTGCATCAGAGTTTCACCACATAATGTATCCTCAGATTAGAATCAGAATATATATTTAATACTGGATGAATTTGATGAGCTGTAAAGATAGTTTTCGCAGATGTTCCAGTAGATCGGCATTCGCTGCTGGTCAGACCCCTTAACATGCTGCAGCATCTATCAATTGGTTAGGTATCAAGGTGGCTACAAGTAATATCCCTTCATAGGCACTGGCCTTCTATTAGCGCTCTCCTTTTCACCCAATTGCGGAACACGCAGTCATGGAATTGGCCAAACATCCTGGGTAAAGGGCATGCGTGTGTCTTTTAGGTGATTTGTCTTTGAGGATAATTGTCTTTGAGGTTAATTGTCTTTGAGGTTAATTTATACTAAACTGATACTAAGCTTGCTGTACAGGTTCATAACAAGGATATGCGTTCTGCTATAAATTTCAAGAAATATTGTATACACCTCAAGCAGGAGTATAAATGCATGGTGGCCAAAAGCTGGGCAGGTGGCTGAGCAGGAGAGTAGTTGGCTCGCAATCATCAGGTCGCACTCAGTACGCACAAAGTGCTTGCCACAAATTAAACACCAAGACCTTGCTGATCGTACCAAGGAGCATAAACCACCATCATGCAAACTCCGGTCATCCTCGCAGCCACTATGGGCTAGCCAACGCGCTCTTTCAGATGCGCTTCTGCGGCCGTCTGGAACGCTCTTCCTTCAGATATTCGGAAGCCACTGGAACTATGGACTTTGAAATAATCTAGATTGAAAACTCATTTATTTAGAACTACTTTTTGTGTTTAGCTTTGGATCTTTCCCCCGCACCTCCGATTAGCGCGGTCGGCTAAGTATGGTGAGAAAGAATTTGAATGTGTGTCGAACTTTTTTCCAATCGTACGTGGGCAACCGTGCTAATTGGAGGTGTAGGGGAAGTACAACATACACGCAAACAATTCGAATGACGCGAGTTCACATACTGGTTGGGGTTGACTCAACCCATCTCAACCCATCATCCTTCCAGGGAGATTAAAATTAGTACCACCTTCAGAGGAAGTCAACCGTTGGCTTACCTCCACCATGGAAATGTGGAATTTCCACCACTGGTGGAGGACTTTCAATAATCGATGACCACTGCCTCCAAGCTCATTTGATCAAGAAATACTTTTGACTATTGCCATGCAGAGCGAATTTCACGAAGGAATTATTTTTCGCAGTGACATGCTCTCCAATTTTTATTGAGCTCAGCTCCATGACGAATCCCTGAGCCGAATACAAAAGCAATAACCATTCTCCCGGTATAGGAATATCGCTAAACCCTCACTCATGGTGCAGCGTGGCCTTAAATGGAAGGTATTATCCATGCTATTAGGGGCTTTATGATATGCGCGCAGTGGAAAATCTCAATTACGAGTGACACACATATTATACACACACGCGCGCGCGCTGCCAATCCAATGCGGTCCCCATCTCCTCTGATGCCGTTCATCCTCCCCTGGTGCGTTGCGCACCGAGCGCAATCGACAGCCGACGGCGGCTGACGGCGCGGCTGGCACGGGCGTCGCGCCGCGCGCAAGCTCCCGCCGGTAGCAGCGGCGGCATCGGCATCGGCATTGGCCGGGTGCTCCGCTCGCTCGCTGCATCCATCTTCTTTAGCAGGAAATTGTTGAAAATGATTTTGCGGTAAAGGCCAAGATATATCGGTGCGCGAGCGTGCGCGGCAAAGATTCCTCCCACCCCCCCGTCCGTCCTCCCCGTGTGCTCTGCACGCGCGTGTGGGGGCTGTGGGGAGGTCGCGGAAGGGAGGGGAGGGAGCATTTCTTGACCGTGCTTTTTTTTCCACGCTCCCCAGATAATCGTCCGTATGCCAGTTGTTGCCCTGTGGATATTTGGCGACCACAAAAAATATATAAGAAAAGCAACATATGTTCATCGCAGACCTCGCAATAAAGCCGAAGCAAGCATTTTTTTTCCCAGAAATGTACAACAAAATATAAAGGTGCAGCCTTGCATTTTCTTGAACAGCTCATCGCTGGTAGAATGTTCTCCATTGGAGGGAGCTCATGGTATTTGGCCTACTGTCCCACGCTGGCCAAATGTCTTGGAAGAGATGGGAATACCCACACTTCAACCCCATAATGTGATCTGCTCATTGACAAAGTAACTGTGCGTGTACACGTTTATACTGCTGGATGGACAGAGGCAGTCAGGATTGGTGGGGATTTAAGAAATGTCCACTGTTGATTCAATCACCGCGCCTTGACAGATCGAACCTGAGACTCCTGGATGCAGCTTCCTACGTTTTCAAAAACGATTGTACATTGTATGGTACTGTCTATTATCCAGATTGGGTAAATGCCATGCCATGGCTTTTCCGAACAATTTCGAGTGCAGAGACATAGCCTTGGTGCGATGACACAACGCGCCACCTTCATTGTGGTTACCAAATTGTCAGACGCGTTGAAAGAAACACAAAAAAAACAGGTATGTTGTTGATGCCGGCTTACCGGCTCGACGATGCCCTCCCCGCTTGTCTGTGATGCCTTCGCCCGCCTCTGTTGTCGCTGTTTCTCGTCCAGAGCAAAGCGAACACTGTGCGTACGTTGCAATGTAAATTGTTACGACTACGAATTTCAAATGTCTCCACGTTCTTTTGTTTTGCTGCCCACACGCGAACATATCAATCGTATCCATTGAATGAGGATTATAACTCACCAAAGGTGCCTGATTAAAACAGAGAAGATGAAAGGCTAATCCTTTCTTCGATGTCACCGCCAGATTGGCCGCAATATAAGGGCACGTTTTAAGGTTCATTTCGCTCAGTGCTACAGAAACCTGCATGCCTGTTCAGCACTCACGTGAAACAAAGAGAGATGTGTCCAGTCTAACCCCTCCCCCACCCCCCGATTTAAAAAAAAAATGATATTGCTGCACGTTGCTTCGACATTTGTGATGCCCATAATCTAGCAGCAAACATTCCCGCAGCTGCATTAATGTCAGGAGGCGATACTGGAGTCACTGCTCTAAATATTCAACAGTTAGCAGCCAACTGATTCTGAGCTGGACAGCCTGAGTCGAACATCTGGCCACGGCTTGCGTCAGTGGTGAGTGATATCTGACCCGGTTCTGCTCCTGGTCCATCGCAATTCCACCCCAATTCACCAACCTGCACTGACGAGCGAAGTGCAGTTTGGTCAATCAAACCAGCGGCGGATTGACAAAGATACATCCGTGAACAAATACGTGGGAGATCCCGCATTGGTCGTGATGCACAAGGTGAAGTAACAGCAGTCTCAACATATTCGTCAATAACACTGCCTTAAAGGGAAACTAACATTTCTAATGGGCGACATGTCAGACGGTGGTCGTCTGTGATATGCTCTGAAGAAGGGTCATTGCCCAGAACGTCGCCGAGTTTATTCAGTTATTATTAAACGTGTAAATGAGGTGGACCGCACTCTCCTATGAACCCAGCAGCCTCAGTTCAATTCCTGACCATGGCTAACAATGAGGAGGTATAAATCCTGCAGTGGATTGATAGTGGGCTCTAAGTAATGTAATTATATGTAAAGGCTTAAATAGGCTTCTAGATGTGTCAATTTTTCATCATCATCATCATCGTGTAATTGATATGACCTTCATATCCTACATTTTACCACGTAAAGTAAACATGTAAATACTCCTGCCCAGTGCACACGCACACACACGTCAACGGTATTCACACGAGAAGGTTGTTTATATTTCAACAACTCACGAGTAAGATCACCTATTAATTACATTTCCTACATACTGCATAGACGTAAACAATAACATGAGGAAATTGCTGCCTTTCTGGAGTGCATGCATAGGAAGTGACAGCGAGCAGAGGGAAGTGAAAGAGGGAGAAACACGGCTGAGGATTTGTTTTTTTAGCATAAACCCTTGCATGCATCATCTCGACTGTGGTGGATAGCGATGATTTACATGACACAGGATGAGGCCAATGGAGCAGCCCAATAATGATTTACTCACGCCGCTGCTGGTGGTTGTACCCAACAACAAGAGTGAGTTCCCGAGGCACTTTGGCCTACTCTTCCACGCTAGCCAGACTTCTTGCAAGCGGTAGAGGAGTACCCCCACTTTGACCCGCCACACGCACTGCAAGCTGCCCGACTGCCTGTGCGTGTAACCCGGCTACGCCGCTGCGTGGACAGAGGCAGGGAGGTATTGAAGAAACCTTCACCGGCGACTGCTGGATTGCGAGTCCAGTGTGCTGCCAACCCTTCCACCGCAGCAGTACGTACGCGTGTTGAATTTATTTCGCGCCGTACGCAGCCAACTGTGCTAATCAAGTATTCCTTGATTCATCTTCTTGGTTCTTTCGGTAAAGTCAAGTATAATGGAAATAATAAAAATAAATAAAACATAATAACATTTTTATTATATTATTTCCATTCTATGTGACTTTACCGAAAGAACCAAGAAGATGAATCCCTGCAGTCACGAAAGCTTTAAAGCGAAATGTATTCCTTGATTCATATGACTTCAACAAAATCATATGATAGTGTTCTTTTGGCCGGGAAGTGGGGGGGGAGTCCACAGACTTGTAAAATCACATTTCTTTAAATGATCTTTCTCTTGCAATAATTCATGCACGAGAGGGGCTTACACGCTGGAGGAACAGATTCTCTTCCAACCCCCCCGCGCCCCCCCACCTCTTGATGTGGCTTCACTCATTTGGCGTCGCCGGATCGTGGCCAACAGTGAGGCGCTGTGCAGGGGGGGGGGAGTGGGGGGGGGGCTCCTTGGTTCCGACGTAACCCCAACGTGGATTGGGCGGTCGAGCGAGCGGCCTGCGGAGCTATGGGAGGGAGCTCGCGACTGGGTCTCTCTATGGTGGGATTCGATTTGAAACAGTAATAGGCCGCTCTCCACCCCCATGGGAGCGTGCTGCTGGGCTGGGCAGATAAGGCCCTATTCCAATGCCAATTGGTATATCAAATGTACGAGAGACAAAGTTTGGAGCAGAAGGCTTTCATGGGCTCCTGATACCGGCGTCAATGTTGACGGAAATGCATTTCTCTTCCTTTCTGGCGTTTTAAATTCGCGTTATTTCGTCGCTTGACCGTGCGCTGCGCTGATGCGGCGAGCGGTAAACAAAGCGCCATAGAAACACATTTTACAATGAGAGGATAAAAAATCGACCCCCTGTTTTTTTTACCTTCCTTTATTTATATTTTCAACAACGCAAACAGAGAGAAACAGAACCAGGGTAAAGGCGTCACAACCCTTGAATGGGCAACGGTACAGACTCTCTAATTAAAGGTTATAGGAAGTACACGCATACATTCGAGGGCTTATACATGTGTGTGCAAATCCACACGCCGCACGAGCACTTTAATACAACATTTACAGAGCACAATATACGTTCAATAATTGACATTGCATTTATATTATAATAAATAATAATGACAGCCACTGTCAATCCACTTTCAGATGAAGACAGTCCCCGTGCTTTGTCAGTCGGAATATTGTGACCATACTTCACCACGCTGGTCTGTGTGGGTTGATGCAAGGGGTGTTGATGCAGGAGGGGCTGGTCCAGCACTGGTTAGAATGTGGGAGTCGTGAGGTCGCCGGGTTCAGAACACGGTGCGCTAACCACTGTGCCACCGCTCCCGTCGTTGCATTTTAATTACACCAATTATGTAAAATATGGATTTTTACACCGCAGTTCAATTGCACAATTATGTAAAGTTGTTTGTGTTAAGCAACACTATATGCAAGGATCGCAAGCTTTTAGAAAATCAATGCGGCAAAAGGATTTTTAGTTTAACATCTGTCGACTGGGTTCTAAATGTCCCCGTTATAAACACACGCCCAGAGGTGTGCAGGGAAAAGGGCACACTCGGTGCTTATAAACTCGGCCCGTATTGGCGCTTTAAATATTAACAGGCGCGCGTGTGCCTAATGCTCAATAACTGCATGGGCAAACCCCCTGGAAACATTACAGGAACACATGATTGGGCTTTCCACGGAGGAAACTGCCGTTCCACAAACCGCACCAGCTCCTTAATGAACCTAAAGCGTGCACATCATTTGGCTCGAAAGCCTAAGCCCGTGGGACTTAGCCACGGCCTTCCTTTGTGAGCCGTGATGGCTCCGGATGATGTTACCAGATGTTCGCATTGTCACCGATAAGCGCAGTCGCGCAAGGAATATCCAAAGACTGGCGCCGTTGTGGTTTAACAGGCGGCTTGCAGTCCGTATATTCACTCCCGACAGCAGTTTGTCTTATCCAATCACCTGCAGAGAGCAAATGGCATTTGTTTTATATCAACCGATAAAATGACCGCTGCAGGTACGTTTACCGCTGCAAAGACAAATCAACCGGGATTGCATCCTATCTTGTAAATAATAACAATAATTTCAACTTGTAACGCACACAGG
The DNA here is from genome assembly GCF_965212315.1 of Lampetra planeri. Taxonomy (NCBI): domain Eukaryota; kingdom Metazoa; phylum Chordata; class Hyperoartia; order Petromyzontiformes; family Petromyzontidae; genus Lampetra; species Lampetra planeri. Next base: position 1,429,769 of record NC_136136.1, read on the forward strand.
ATTCACCCACTCTGGAAGAGACAGAACGTACAAAGCGGCACGAAGAACCAGGGACAGTGGGAAAGGCAGCCATGCAGTGAGTCAGCAACACATTCCCCCACAAGCTCAGCGGTCGTCTATAGATGAAGGTGTTGATGGTCACTTAACGAGTGTTTACATGCGGGAGGAAACCGGACCCCCAGAGAATAACCCACGCATGCGATGTGGGCAAGATTCGATCACGTAGAGATGGAACAGATGGTGTCCACATTTGCTGTACCGCATTCTCCTGGCAAGCCAGTGTATGGCACCTCCTGGACGCCTACAGGAAAGGAGTTTCACAACGTCTGTGCTGTGATCCACCAATCCCTCGCTGCCTCCACAGTGCTGGATGACAGGCATGCGCCACCACCGCCTTGGGAGCTAAGCAGGTTCGAGGCTGGACAGTTGAGGGCAGTGCATTGACATTAATGCTTTGACCGTACTGTGCTCCGTGCCCCGCGAATCAAATCAACGCTAACCCAGTAAACCTGAGTTTAATTCCAGGCCATTGCTAACATCAATCACAAATTCACATTAGCGGCATGTTGGGCCCTAGCGTTGACCGCCCAGCGACTGAGCGGTGTGGTGAAATACGGTCAATGATCCCACACGACCCGTGCAGAGTGGCAAGGCCCTCATCCAGCAGTGGATTGACAAACAGGACGCGCCGTGCACGCGCCGTGCACGCGCCGTGCACGCGCCGTGCACGCGCCGTGCACGCGGCGTGCACGCGGCGTATGCGTGCACACATTTGCAATGGTTTGTTTGACACGGGGACGATTAAAAAAAAGGTTGAAGATACTTCATTGGAATAAAAGTGTACAGGTAATAATTACAATCTGCCTTCTGCTGTTGTAATGGCCCATTTTCTCTCTTACGGGCTATAAGTTAGCAGACAGATTTATATCTGCCATTAAACTTTTAATTACACTTCATTTAATTCGGAAACGCACTTAAGTACATAAATGCATAGATTGTACGATGTGCATAGTGGCTCGTCGAGTTAATTTGGCGCGACCCCTTTGATTTTTTTTTTTAAAACCACCCTTTAATATATTCATTTCATTAGGGCCATTTGCTGTTGTTGCACACACGACTCGTGTTTGATGGTAATTCGCCCGCCGCTCTGCCTCCCCGTAGCCGCCAAACGAGTCTTGATGAGGAGGGGACTCGGAAGCGAAAGGGCACGTCTACAGGGGAAGCCGCGGGGACATTTGCTAACATTTGTGGAATACTTATCAGTCGCGTGCAAATGCCGAAGCTGAAATATAAATACTGGAAGCAATAAAGCATCTGAGTTATATCTCACTGGATATTTTCCTGGGTAGCTGCTAGATGGGAGTACGCATGAGCTAAGCATCCACAGCCATGGCGAGAGACATTTTCTGGGTTGATGACCCAGACCTGGTCCACATGAAGCCCTGGTTAGAAAGATGTCTTAGCGTAGGACGTGAGTATTTTCTATAATCCTAGTGTTACCTCTCTCCGTCTCGCAATGTAATTCCAGGCATGCTTCATCTGGTTACAGCTGTGTGCAGTATGCAGAACCTTTCACAGCAATCCGCTCCAAGACACTTCAGGTTAGATTTGCATCTTTATGGAATGGCAAAAACACATCACATTGGCGATTTCCTTTACAAGGGTTTTGAAGACTAAAACAATTGCCTTTGATGTAATTCTTGCTTTGTAAATTGGTAGCTGGTAAAATGGTTGAAAAATTGCCAGCCTACCGCTTAAATGGGTAGGGTGGGTGATGGAGACATTGGCCACATTTAGACCAAAATCAAGATGAAAAGCAATAACCGTCAATTTGTGAATTCTCACGCAATGGAAATATACGCACTGCCGTCGTCGCATATAGAAGATTTCCTCGCTTTGTGTGGTATTTGTATTCCAAAAAGGGTGCGCAAAGCAAAGCTGCATGAGACAACTACCTACCAAACAGTGCATACAATACATGCAATGTTGTCCCACGTCCAACCACATAGCCGTATATGAGTGAATTCCAACCGCACAGAGCGAATTTTGGGTAAAAATTGGTTAGCCGCATGTAAGCGAAATCAAATTGCATAAAGTGAGGAAAACGTATATGTTCGTAAAAACAACTCTATATGATTTATCCTATGAATGATTCATACATATTTCATACATTTATATATATATATATTTGGTGAATACTGTACACATCAACACATTTTCAAACGTAAGCTTGCGTGTTCACATTTTTTGTCACGTGGTATTTGCACAAAAAGCATGAGCACGTTTGCTCAGAGTTTAATTAGCAGCTAAGCATAGGATCATTCATTGATTTACATTTTTTTCAATCAACGACGACACTCACAATGCATGCATCAAAATGTGACAAAAAATCCATTCTATTTGATTCATACATGTTGTATTTAATTAGTTCATGTTAACCCTGCAGCCACTAGAGCCTTGACGTGCAATAATAATAATAATAATACAAATTTCAATGTGTAACGAGGGAGAAAGACGCAGAGGCACGAGGAAGCGCAGACAAGCAGGAAGGCAGTCAAGGCTGCGAGCCACCAACAACTGTCCAAGCTCTGCAGTCCTCTAATTATTCAGATATTCTCAGCAAATTCATGAGTTTACATGTGAGAGGAAACCGGAAGTGCCTAGAGAAACCCCAAGCGTGCGAGGGTGCAACACTGCATCTCATAGAAATGGAACAGAGTCCACAATGGCTGGACTGCCTTCTCCTGACAAGCTCGGGTATGCCACCGATGGTAAGGGGAGTTTCGCAACACGTGTGTGATCCATCAACCCTCGCCGCCACATTGCTAGGTTACAGGCGTAGCCACCATCATCAGCCATGGTCCATTCACTGCTGGACGAAGGTCTCGGCGCACTGCCACCATCGCTCGTGGCCCTGCGATGTAACACTCCACCTTGCACCTGCACGCACGCTTATTTCATCAATACATCTTCCCCAGAGGACGCCCGCTTGGAAACGTAACATGCCTTGGCTCTCGCTGTCATTAGTCTTGATCCTCCCACCGTCCCTTCTAATAACGTGTCCTGCCAAAGCCCACTTATTTTTCACAAACAGTTTGAACGATGTCATTAAACTGGGAATAGTCTCTGGTCCACGTGTCCCTCCCCCTTTCTCTCAATGAATTCCCTACATGCCAATTAATTAGTGACTGTAGATCAAGGTAAACCCCTGCAATGTCTTACTGACACCACGGCTCGGGGTCGGGCCTCCACGAGAGAGAGCTCTAGAGATCCCCTCTAGAGCTCCACCCTTCCACGCTGACCAGACGGCTTGGTAGAGGTGGGAGTGCCCATGCCCTATCCAATCACACGCGACCTGCTGATGAACCACCGTGTACCCCATTCACGCTGTTGGAACTTGTGATAATGTGGCAGACTCTGTCTACTCGACAGACCTGCTCTCCAAGAGGACGGCTGCTTGCGTTGTGGCCGAAACGTCGTGAGAATTATTTTATTATGTTTTATTTTTATTATTTTATTATTTCCATTCTACGTGACTTTACCGAAAGAACCAAGAACATGTGGCAGGGATTGATTCGTAGCTAGATCTGATACCGGTACTGTGTTGGTGGTAACGTTATTACCCCTGTTGTGGCTCGCGGAATCGCGTCGCTGCCCTACGTGGGGGAGATTTAAGAAACCGGCCCCGACGTTTCCACTGCCGTGCCGGGAAACTCGAACCGGCGACCCGAACTGCAAGTCGAGTGGGCTCACAATGTCACCCACGGGTAGCATCGCTATTAATTAGCCAAGGTTAAAAAAAAAAACACATGTTGAATTATTTAAGGTCAGATTGTACAAATTACACTGCAGTGAGTGAGTCACATACGAGACGGTGGGAGTGTGTTCCTAAAGGCTAATATATGAAAAGAAAAGGCAACACGGTGCTTCCAGCGCAGCGCAGACACCGTGGGAGGCACGCCACGGGATCCGCAGCCGATGGGAGTCACCCGAGAAGAGCGATCGAGATGGCCTATGGGAGGGGTGAGGAAGGTTGACAAGAAACACAGGGAGAGGCCTGTTGCGTGATGGCAATGCAAGAATAAAGATGTTTTAACAATTTGAATCTCTGCGACCGCTGGCAGGCGAGTGGAGGCTGTGCACTGGTTGTTTCCAGACCAGTGCTATGCAGCTCTTGATGGTGACTTCTAAGGTAGATTGCCCTGTGGTTTGGTGAGAGATGGTGTGTGCATTACAATGATCTCGCTACAATCTTCTCATCACAAGCTTGATTTTGGGGGCCAGAGATCAAGAAGCAAGACGCTTTGAACTGTTTATTTTTCTTTCACTACACACATACTGTGTAAACTCACACATTTTAATAATCTCCATTGGCAGCCAGGAAAACAAAAATCTACATTCCAATCTACATACCAGTCTCTCCCATAGCATCATTTGTCATGATGATTATCATTATAGTCAGCTACGGTCCATCCACTGCTAGATGAAGCCGTTCAGCCACACTGTGCCCATCGCTCGCAATCCTACAACGTTGCTACAATTCATCGCACCAATGCGCATGAGATGATCTCACTGCTTCATCTCCACGGTAGTCATCCTCTCGGGCGCATTCTCTTCTCTCGCCTGCCAACTCATTCTCATTGTCGTCCGTTGGCCACCAACTCAAACAGTCGATGACATTCATATTCTTGGATCTTTCGGTAAAGTCACGTAGAAGGGAAATACAAAAATAAAAAATAAAACAATAAAATTCTCACGACGTTTCGGCCACAACACAAGCAGCCGTCCTGATGTTGTGGCCGTGAGAATTGTATTATAATGGTAGGTTTTTACCCTTTTAACTGGTACAAAACTGACACCTTTATTCAAGGCATCATGTTTGCAATGACCACAACACAAGTAGTCAATAAAGCAAACAAAAAGAAGCAACTCTGATAAGGATAATAATATGCACTGTCCTTGAAGTTGATTGGCCCACACCCGAGACGGCTTTCTTTAGAGCCTAGTCCCCATTGGTGTAGGGCCAGATGACACCAGAAGGCGTACGCCTTCTGGTGTCACCTTCTGGTGTCATCTGGCCCTACACCAATGGGGACTAGGCTCTAAAGAAAGCCGTCTCGGGTGTGGGCCAATCAACTTCAAGGACAGTGCATATTATTATCCTTATCAGAGTTGCTTCTTTTTGTTTGCTTTATTGACTACTTGTGTTGTGGTCATTGCAAACATGATGCCTTGAATAAAGGTGTCAGTTTTGTACCAGTTAAAAGGGTAAAAACCTACCATTATATTTTGCCACTGGTAAAAGAGATATCATAGTGTAATTGTATTATATTTTATTATTTTATTATTTCCCTTCTACGTGACTTTACCGAAAGATCCAAGATTATGAATCCCTGCAGTCACGAAAGCTTTAAATAGAAATTTAAGTCGATGGGATATCTCCAGTTTTTGTTTGTTCCTTAATCCATTTCTCAAAATAATTCCAAGAATGCACCTCTCTCCACGCATTTTTGCAACATGTTCAGCGTTTTAGCTCCATTTACTCTGCGAGTGCCAATGTCTCTGATCCATATGTTATCGCGGCCGCTATGCACCGATGTGGAAAAGTTTTCTGAAGGCAACATTCGCATGTCGCTATTCACGATGAAATGAAGTTTTTTTCCCTCCGAATCGCGTGTCATCGGACGACTCATCTGTACATAAACGAATAAACAAATTGTTCTTCAGTCGATGACCACACATTGCACACACAGGACCTTAGGATATAGTTAATGGACACTCTCCGAGCTCTGAAATCTGTACACGCACCCACGTGAATGAGTAATACGTCAGTGCTGCATTATGGCTCTTGTCATTCATTCCCAGACACATGGTCTATGTGCAATACATTTATCTGCATGATGGCTTTGGAGAAATGTGTACACTGTGTGTCGCAGTATTGATGGATTTTTTAAAAATTGCTTTTGCCATTGTCCTCCTCATCGTAATAAGTCCTGAAATATGTGCAACTATGGAGGTCCTGATTTAAAATAACACACACGTTTATCTTAAGGCGCTTTAAATTGTCGTTTTTCATGGTCAAATCCAGTTTTCCCAAACCGCATTTCATAGGAAGACTCATGTGTACATAAGTGATTTGATCTTGGGTGACCATATTCTACTACACACAATGAATTTTGGATATATTTAATGGGCATTCGACGAGTTCTGACATCTGTATACACACCCATATGAATTTCAAATAAGGACCACAGTAGCAACCCGTAAACATCCTTCGATCGGGATGAGACTTCACGGTTTTGCATAATTCAACAACAAGAAACACTCCCAATCATGAAACGTGTTCGAAAAATAAGGACCACCATAATACACACGTATACAGTCTGTGCAGACACTTGCCCTAATTGGCTGTTATACGTGCCCTTCCAAAGCCTCCCAATGTCAACTCATCATAGCTGGAAAAACAATGAGCTGCGATGACAACTCACTGTGCTCCCATCACCTGCATCTGCTACACGAAATTAAAATGAATTCGAGCCTCGTGAGAATTCGGCCGTGGTGCAAGGGGTGAAGCACACTCGACTTGCAATCCAGAGGTCACCGGTTCGAACCGATTCTCCCAGTGAGGCGGTCGAGACAGTGGGGAACGTTTCCTAAATCCCATCGCCGTTTTTCCCACGCAGCGGTACGAATGGGTACGCCCCAGTCAGTCGGCAGATCGCGTGCGGTGGTGTAAAGTGTGGGTAACTCCCACCTCCTCGAAAATGCCGAGGTAGAGTGGAAGAGTTGGTCAAATGCTCTCTAGAGGAGGCCCTTCCGCCAGCATTGGTGTGCGTAACATCGGGCTGCACCTTCACTGGTTTACATCTTTTAAGCCTTGTCCCCGATCAATTATCTCGATGACACTGATCATTGAAAGATTGTTTCTCAAGCTCCAGCAGTTTCCCCTGTCAACAATCGACCTTTCCACACTTTTTTATTCTCTGCTCATTCAAATCTAAATTGGGGAACGATGAAATGCGCTTTTAATGCACTCGATGGATACCGAAATCTGGAGCAACGGGCTTTAAAAACAACGGCGCTTGAGAATCTCAGCGTCTGTTTGTCCGACAACTTTAGCAATAACCCGACAAATCTTGATTGCAGCCAGCAGTTTCGCTCGACAAACCTAAAAGTTAAATAATCGTAGATCCCTATAACTAAACACTCCGTTTACTTTTATCGATAAAATACCTATGGAGGATGTTTCACACACCGTGTATATTCATAGGGAAGTGGGTGGAGCAGTGAACGAGTAGCTTGGTGGTTAGCACAATTCACTATGAACCCGGCGTTTGGATCCCAGCTTAGGCTCAGTGATGAGTGATATCAAAACCGGTCCTGGGTCTCACTACGAATCCTTGAATCAAATGTCAAACAGGATATTTGGTGAATCTCTATATATTTGTTTTCATGAATATGCTGCTTGGGGCAATACACTTTAGCTTAGTTTGATTTTGTCGAGCACCACCACTGCCTTCATCCAGCAGCGGATCGACACGTGGCAGTACATTATTCTGCTTGTACAACCCAGGGTCTGCATTTTTTCGTGCATTTGTGATCATCGCCTTCGCACAATACACAATAGAGGCTGCACGCCAAATGTTTTTTATGCCACACAATGGTTTTTTTTACGTGGAGACGCCTACGGTGACTGTCTACGCTGTACCCGGCAGATGCGGACAAATCTATGCATTTAAAATGTTATGACATTTTCTCATTGTTAGCGCTGACGCCACCTTCCGGGACACGCATTCTGGGACCGTCTAGTTTTGGGGATTACGGTCGACAGGCATGGTGCAATTGCTGAAAACTTACATCACCAAACACCAGACGTCGCCTTTCACTGCGGGTGCTGCAGCAGCGCACGCTACTGTGGAGTCTGCCCCAAACCGGTTTCGTTATACAAAGTCCATAACTCCCTGTGGCGTTATGGACTTATGAGTCATGTTCTAGCAACTGCTGAATGAAGGTCTCCCCCGACGTCGTCCCAATCCCACACGGCGATGAGATGCCACAGTTCACGATGCTCGTGTGTGCGGGGAGCTGGTCTCGTCCCTCCCATCTCTCCGCTGCGGCTCGTAAGTCCGTGGCGTGTTCGCTCCCTTGGCTGCCATTCCATCACCAGTCTCCGCCACTGGCCATTGTCCTTGCTTCGTCGTTGTCATGTTTCCTGGAGCACTTTTCCCAACGGTCAATGCGACATACTCTTAGGTTTTTTCGGTAAAGTCACGTAGGGAAAAATAAATAATAAAATAAAAATAATAGAAATAATAATCGAAATAAAATTAGAAATCACGACGTTTCGGAGGTAACACAAGTCTCCGTCAGCAGGTGGGACCGTATCTTGATACAGTAAATCTGGCTGTGACGGTCCCACCTGATGACGGAGACTTGTGTTGCCTCCGAAATGTCGTGATTTATAGTTCTATTTCTATTATTATTTCTATTATTTGTATTTTATTATTTATTTTTACCTACGTGACTTTACCGAAAAAACCTAAGAGTATGATTCCTTGCAGTCACGAAAGCTTCAAATCTGGAGTCAATGCGACATCTGTGAAGTGTGTTTGTTCTTGGATCCACACGTTTCACTCCGCATCAGTCTAACCTACTGGGTGCTCCGGGTGTCCTGGGACCCCCATTTAATTCTCTAAAACGTAATATGTTTAAAGTAAGGCTTATTTAAAACAAGGAAGGAGAAAAAATGTGAGGGATAAATTAATTGGGGGTCACATCAAGACATCTGGACCATTCTGTACAAAATGTATCTCTCCACCCATATTTGCACAACATTCCATGAGCCCCAGACTAAATATTTTACTTGTCAATACTGCCTGAGGTGGCAAAACGTCAGTGGCTCCAATTTCATTGAGTGGCCATGAACAGTGAACGTTTTAACCATTTTAAATGAGTAGGGTTATCAATTAATTGACTATTATCAGCCAAATATTAAATTGGTTTGACTAAGGATGTGCTTTCTACCTTAGGTATTACCAATTTATGCTCCTGATCATGGACTATAATGCTCAGATTGTGTTGTTATGTATAGGAGGCTGTTTTTGATCCATATGGCATCTAATATTCACTGGTTAAACATGTTATACTTTAGGCACATCGGTAAGTTGCTCCATCCTGATCCTGCTTCTTGATTTCATGAACTGGATCCTGACCTGCCAACAGTAATTCACCAAGCTATGTATACGGATGTGTTTCCAAGTTGTGACTTTTCAATTATATTTTGTTGAGCAAACTTGTTGCAAAATTATATTCAGCTCCACTTTGCAACCCTCTTTGTTATGCTCTTCAATAATTTTCTGTAGATAATTTACCCATGATCCTTAGGATGACAATGTCATTAACAAAGCACAGTTGGTCGGTACGTTCACCATTTTTCTTTGCACATTTTATTAAATGTTTGGAAAACATTTGCAGGTATAGTTTTGAATCGCCTCCGTGAGCACAGTTCCTTATCTGCCTCCGCTTCTTATTTGTACATTGTTATTTTCTAATGTGCAATATCAGTTGTCCACGGTTTTAATCAATTATATAAATATTGTATGTGAAGTGGAATGATAGTGGACATAGGCAAAGAAGCAGGACCAGCTGATGAAGTAAAATGTGGACTCCTTCACGCAATGTTTACGTGGAAATGTTACAACTCGATCATGGAATAATGTCCCAATTATTATTGTATTCACAAGTGGAGACATTGATTTAAATAGTAACTGTCACATTAGCCTCTTTTCACATATACATATTTCGAATATTCAAGATGATTATAGAGACCCAAACACTGTAATGGTCAATTATAGGCCAGCCAAGAGGCCAAGACAGTTTTACCAAAGGCTTTTGTTTTACCACCATTGACCATACACATACCGTCAGATTCTACAAAAGGCAAATGCATATTAAGTAACATTATTCCCTGGCTTCCTTTGACCATCAAATGACATTTGGTTAAGTAAAAACTGATGCAATTTTCAAAGCTCTCAATAGCCAAGACCAGAATAAAAATACGAACAGAAATCATAACAAAATAATTTACAAACATTCCAACAAGAAAGAAACAAATACACCGTCAGTGCTGCACCATTTACCCCAAGTTCGATTCCAGGCCATGATTAATATTAATGGCAAATTATATTAGAACCAATCCTGGGCCCTCCCTCCGTCGTGAGTGTGCAACCACAGCCTACTCCGGTCGCCTATTGGACATCTGTAAAAAAAATACCTTAATACCTCCTCGTATTGCTCCAGTATAAATAATGATTCTGATTCCTGGCCACGACACACCACATCGAGTATCCCTCTCGCTGTGACTCTTAGTCACGGGACAGCTCCCAGTCCACCAACGACCCAAAAAATATTCCGCGAACCCACAAACGATATATATTATTATTATATGTTAAGCCGCGTGTCGCTCGTGTCCTTGGTGGAATTAATTTGCTGTGACGTTGTTTGCTGGGCCCGGCTTTTGGGGGCAAGGAAAAGTCATGAATCTCGCGTGTAAGCGGTAGGTGGCGCGGTGGCTGGGCAATGAATACGCGTTCCCGTGCCCGCCCCCCCCTATCTGGGCCATGCATCTTCCTCGTTCACCACCATCATCATCATCATCTCCTCCATCAGCACGCACACGCCAGGCACTGCACATCAGTCAGGGCCTTGTGACGCGGCCGCTGTGTACAGATGTAATGCATTCTCACTGTTGTGTGTGTGTGTCTCTCTTTCTTTTCGGGATTGTGTTTTGGACGTGTGTCGCCTTCCGTATAACGAACGGCTATGATCAAATCACCCGAATACGCGCCCGAATTTGTCAGATGTTGGAAGCTGGGCAGAATTGAGGTTGGTCACTACAGCACTCGAATGGTGACTGCCACGGCTTACGAGCTGGCCAGGAGATGTAAGTGTGGCTTTCTCCAGGTTCTTAGCTGTACACCCACATGCCACTCAATAAGTGAATTCGCCAAGCATCCGGATATGGGACCCTCGTGTAAAATACGGAATTATTATCTCGGAAGCTAAGCGGGCTTTGAGGTTGGATGGTGCTTGAATGGGTGACAACCCATGCGTGCCAGCTTGTCATAGGCGGTGCCAGGGCTGTGATACGTGCTGGCCAGCAAAGGGTGGTGCAGCAAAAGCAATTGTACTGTAGTTCTATGCTCCCATGTATATGCTGCTCGCCTTCAACCCTGGTGAAGTATAGTGAAGTAAGACCCACGCTAACCACGGCGCCAGCACTCCTATATACTGCAATGTGAATACTGCGCACGAAAACACATGAAATAGCACATCCTGTTGTAAAAAAACACGTTTTAGTCCACCCGTGTATTACCTTAATCTGCAGACATAAATGCGTGTTATGTTTTCGTGAATGCTTCTCGTGACAAGAAGGGGGAGACTGTGGTGGGCCAGTGGCGAGCGCACTGCGCGTGGAACCCGGTTCACGAAGTTCAATTCCCGCTCACGGCTATCGTGATTGGCGAGTGCTGTTAGCCGTGACCGCTCTGACCAGAGTGGCAACGTCCTCACAGAAATCTCCCTCCCCTGAGGGAAAGAAGCCCCATGTGGGACAGGCCTTCCTCCGGCAGTGAATTGACAACATGGCTGTACGTTATGAAATCGTTTTCGTGTCCGCGAGATAAGCTATGTACTGTACGTTTCTATTCAACTCGGATTGGGAGCAGAGCATTGCGATGAAACGAAACGACGAATGTACCCCAATGCGTATGCAGGGTAGTGTTTTTTTAACAAGTGATTTGTCTACCTTTCATATACTTTGCACTCCTATCGTGCTTGTTGTATTTGTTGTAACCTTCTGACCTGCCCCCAACTGGAAATCTGTGAAACAAAGAGCTTTAGAGCCCATCGGATTCCTTGGGTATAAATCAATATTCGGATTTGGTGCCGCCGCGCGTAAAAGATCTCGGCGTGATCCATCGACCCCACCTTCACGCATCGCTCTATCGATCACAGGTAAGCGCCACCGCACTGACGTCACGTGGCCTCCGCGTGCACGGGTTCCAGCGCCGCGTCGCTGACGAATCCTCCATCCCAAGTTGCCGTCCGTTCGCCATAATGAGGAGTTGATGAATGTCGTGCGACGCCAACTCTCCACTCTCCTCCCATTGCCCAGACAGCCACTGGCGCAGGGCTTCATTCTAGTGGTGGCTGTCTAGGTGGGCGATCTGGAAGGTATTGCTGCTCCCGGCACACCATGTCGAGTATACCACTCGGTTTGGCTGTGGCTACTCGTTGTCACGTGCCCACCTCTATCCCTGCGTGTGTGCGCACCCTCTGCTCCTCGTGTAGCATCCATTGCTTTGCGACCTCGCAGATGGCAGTGAGGCGGTGATCGCCAAGCAGTTACCTCCATTGCACGTTCAGAGCACTCTCCAGAAGGTCAGGGCACGCCCTCTCAAACCACGTTTGGTAGTTCTCCGTGCACTGCATTGCTCACCCTTGTGTCGTACTTACCGCTGGTTTCGATTCTCGAACGGGCAAGCGGAATGGCACCGCGTTCGGCAAACAGCGCCACGGCAATGTGACGAGGCCGTCCTGAGCGCAACGTTGCCGCCGAGGCACGCGCACGTCCCTCGAACGTGCATCGCCACCCGCACGCGAGCCGCTGGAGCAATGCAAAAAGCTTTGCGCCCGACTCATGCCTGTGCGACAAGCAAATGACGCGAGGGCGCTGTGATGGATGTGCAACGCCACGCAGATTTGTGGATTTTGACCGTCGGTGCTCAAGCCTTGGAGTAGAGCACGTGCTAACGGAGCACGTGCTTGGAACTCGGCGTGTACGCACGATGCAGATTGCCGGCGTGCCTCCTCTCTGCTGCTGTGAACACGAAGGTGTCTCAATGCAGACATTGTGTCCTTGTTATCTTTGTCACCGTGCAACATAAGACACGCGCGTGCGTGTGTTTTATGCGGCTGATTTGCATAATAAAACAGGTAAAGACGCAGCCCTGAAACTGGTTGCTCACGCCATTGCTGACAAAAAGGCCTCCACTCGAGGAAGCTCTAGAAAGCTCCTATAGAGGGTATTGGGCCTACTCTTCCACGCTTGTCAGACGTCTTGGGAGAGATGGGAGGTCTCCACACTTTACCACACCACACGTCACCTGCCGATCGACTACCTGGTGTTCCAATTTTATGCTGCTGGGTTGACAGAGGCAGGGGTATTTAAGAATCATACCCATTGCTTTAAGTGCAGATCTAATCGAACCCGCAGCATAGGGCAGTGCAGCCAAACAATGATTGTACTCTACTTCTATGTCCCCACGTCTATGCTACTGCTGCACATGTGCATATCCATTCCAAATCGGTCACGAGTGGCGTGTCTCATTGCAACGGCACAAAGGACAGCCCATTTCTGGAACCGCCGCGCTCATACGAGAGATAAGAGTGAACATTAATACTGTAAAACATCCTTTATCTTTGCCACAACAAAGAGCATCTACAATATTATGAAAGCCACAGATCCTCTATAGATGCAAAGCGTCGGTAAGTAATGCTGTGCTTTATCTTGAAAAATTTCGCCTATTGATTTTTGTTCCCCTCGAGTTCTTAAGCGTCTTTGAATTATCGTCATGAACGCGATTCACGTGAGGCCTGGCACCTAATTCCACACTCGTGACTCGGTCCGGGAAACAGCGGCGCCTTGGTTCGACAGTAAGCCTCATGTCGAGTTGCTCATTGTTAATGCGCTTTGACTTGGATGCTGCTACGGTGCTGTGTGTGCAATGGTGAGCAGCACGATGGGCTTGCAATTCAGAGGTCGTCGGCCTGCTCGATCTCCCGTGGCGGCAGTTGAAACAATAGGCACATTGAAACCATGGGCACGTTGAAACAATAGGCACGTTCAAACAATAGGTACGTTGAAATAATAGGTACGTTGAAATAATAGGAGCGTTGAAACAATAGGCACCTTGAAACCATAGGTACGTTGAAACAATAGGCACCTTGAAACAATAGGCACGTTGAAACAATAGGCACCTTGAAACAATAGGCACGTTGAAACAATAGGCATCTTGAAACAATAGGTACCTTGAAACAATAGGCACCTTGAAACAATGGGCACGTTTCTTAAATCTCTGCCTCTGTCGAGCCGGCAGTATATATGGGTGGGTGCGCCACATTTAGTCGAGCGGACAGGTCGCGTGTGGTGGGATGAAGTGTGGGTACCCCCACCTCTTCCGGGGCATGCTGGTCAGTGTGAAAGAGGAAGCCAAATGCCCTCCAGAAGGACGTTATACGGCTCCATCTCCACGCAGACTCTTCTGCAAGCAGTGGCGTGATCGATCATTTTCAGAGCTGCGCCTTTACATTGTACCTTTTAATTAAGGGTAGTTTGCCTACAATGTAATTGCTACTCTATAGCGACTTAACGACACCGCAACTGAATGATTATTTTTACAAAGCAGTTTGAGGACACGCTTATCCCAGAGAGACGATGCATGTTTAGTTCATATGGAGGCGGTTCGAGGCAGAAGAGGAGAGGAAGGCGATGAGGCAAGGGAGTCGACAGCACGGAGAGCGGCGGAGGCAGCAGGCCAGGAAGATCAGCCTCCTCGCACGGATACTGAAGTTCGATTCCAATTACGAAGAATTACAACCCACGCGCGATGATCAAAAGCAGACCCTAAAGACTCTGCGATATAGAATTATTCACAGGATAAGGCTCGTGTGAGTTGGCACCAAAGTTTACGTTCCCTATCAAGTTAATGATAATAAAGGTGGCGATTTAGAACCATATGTCAATCCACTGCTGCGTGAAGGCTCTCACCACGCCGCGTCGTTCTTACGCTACGTTTGACCATACTTCACCACGCTGGTCAGTGTGGATTCTTCAAGTAGGTGGCCCTATGACCAAGTCAGATGCCACTCGCCGCTGACGTTAGCTGCAGCTGGGAATCAAACAGAGGTATACACCCGGGTTCTGGAACATAAAAAATATATAATAATAAGCCTCAACAGACGTAGAGTATCCACGTCTCACAAGCCACAATGGGTCACAATGGGATCGTAGATGGAGCGGACAGATAACATCACGCGGGCAATTTTTTGACACGTGGATCATCGCGCGCTCTCCCACTTACAAAAACGTGGGCGTACGTCACGAAACGCACATCTGGAGGTCATTCTTAACCTTCCCTACGATGTAAGGCAACTCAATCTGGAGTCTCGTGGCCATGACATTCAGCGTGTTCCGCAATGATGTTACCCACCGACCCCACATGATGCACATCGCATTCAATGCAAAGCAACATGAGCCAGACAATTTCTCCGCATACTCTACACAGCATTGCAGAGCGTTCTCTGCGGTCGATTGTTTTGAATATAAAAAAAATCACAAAAAATAATGGCGATTGCTTACCCTCGACAGCCTTACTCTGCGTCTTGTTTTGTTTTTCTTCACGTGGGTTTCTGCTGCATCGGGGTGCTTGACCAATAACCATGACTGGGTGGCTTCACTTTGTAATTAAACGCAGCACGCGGAGAAATGTCGGCACGTATTCGAGGTGGCACTCAGCACTGCCATCTTCTGGCCATCTCGCAGCAGCGCCCCACGTCTTCACAACTCACGACAAAGGGGTTTGGTGGTGACTCACCCTCATCCAAGCACTGCACGAACCAGTCTCGAAGCCCGCTTAGCTTCTGAAATCTATCCAGATCGGGCGCATTCCATGTGGCTTTGTCCTCGGCATTTGTTGAAATTGCACGTTACTATAGGTACGTGTCATTTTTTGAATAAGTACCTTATATACAAAATAATAACGCCTTGCATTTACACATGAAAGCCTCAGTGAGTTCCAAGACTCTCAAGATTCTCTTAAATTTGGGTCCTGCACTGAAAAGCTTAGTAATTTCAATTCGTGTTTTGCAATGGGGAGCAACTGGGTATGGTATACAGTATTTGTTAGTAAATGCTGTATAGCATGAGCTTCAATTCCCGTGTGCGTATTCACGCGTTGGAGTGGTGGCGCAGTGATTAGCACATTGCACTACGAACCCGGCGACCTTCGATTCCCGATCACGACTCTCTTCAGTGGCGAGTGATGTCTGAACCGTTCGTGCTCACACAGCCCCTAACCAGCGTGGTGAAGTATGGCCAAACCCAGTAAGACCGATGCGGCGTGGGCATGTTCTTCACACAACAGTGGGCTGACAACAGGACTGTACATTGATATTCTTCTCCCAAACTAAGTCATAACTCATAATTAAGACCATAATTCAAGGACCTATTTATATTGAAGCGGTTTTTGATAATAATTGATTTTGTTGCAAACTAATCTTGTGCTACGCTCGGCGCTCCGTAACACACTCAGGCCGTTCTCATTAATAACCGCTTGGTGCCACCACGAAAGAACACGGAGATATAATTAGCAATCAATGTCCACTCAATAATGCCAAATGTTTCGATTTAAAGCTTTCGTGACTGCAGGGATTCATCTTCTTGGTTCTTTCGGTAAAGTCACGTAGAAGGGAAGTAATAAAATAATACAAATAAAACATAATAAAATCAAATAATTCTCACGACGTTTCGGCTACAACGCAAGCAGCCGTCTTCAGGTGAAGACGGCTGCTTGCGTTGTAGCCGAAACGTCGTTGTAGCCGAAACGTCGTGAGAATTATTTGATTTCATTATGTTTTATTTTTATTATTTTATTACTTCCCTTCTACGTGACTTTACCGAAAGAACCAAGAAGATGAATGTCAAATGAGCTCACGCTCGTCAGATCTCGGAAGCCAAGCGCGGCCGGGCCTGGCCAGCATTTGGGTGGGGAGGCCGCCTGGATATGGCAGGAGGTGTTCTACACTTGGGCTTCAAGGTGTCCGGGAATTGGCGGTTCAGCCGATGGATGCTTGATTCTATTTGTGCTTTAACGTGTAAAGCTTTACCACGTCGTGTATGCTTGGTTAGGTTTCTCTCCGGGCTCTACGGTTTCACTCATCACTGAAATTCGCCGAGAATGCAAATTGAGTCGGACTCTCCCGAAAAAAAAATCTCGACACTCAGTGAGGCTTTTTTAATGGGTAAGTAAAGAACATTTATAATGCTCGTATTTAATTAGCTTGACGTGCGACTGGTGGGTCAATTCTGATAAATTGCACACTTGTGAAAAATAAACCCCGCAGTAATGCATTGCTGGAGGTACGCATCAATGAACAGAGGTCGCTCGACAACAATTGAATCAGCCGAGGTTCACGTGCGACTTCATGTGGAGGATCAGAATCAATGCCGAGGAGGTTGCCATGGGAGGCCCACACGTGCGTGAGGCCAGGTTACCGATGCAGACGTTCCAGTGGACACCCAGAGGTCAACCACCAAGGGGAAGACTGAGATCCAGATTGTTGTGGCGTTGAGACACGAGGAGCGGTGCTTGTGATTTCGGGTGCCCATTGTGCAACAGCGAGGAGCGAAGTGCTGGCGAGATGTGGTGGCATCAGTGTGGCATTGGCCTGCACAGGGAGACGCTTGTGCATCAGCAGACGCTGCGGACTGCGTGATCACGAAATGCGTAAAGAGCCGTGTGCGCCACAGGCGCTACTCGCGACGCCTCGTGGCTGCGCCGCGGGCTATTGTTTGATTGGCGTGGACTCCACGCCGCGGCCGTGTGCATGAGACTTTCCATCCCCCCCCCCGCTTCCTCCTCTCCCCAACAACAACGACACCACCACGGCCACGACTCGCGTCACCCACCACCACACCCACCTACCCAGCCACTCGCTCACGCATCCTTCCCTATAGCAGGGCCGCCCCCACCGCCACCGCGTCCAGCACCTAACTCCCACCTCCCCCTCCTCCTCCACCCCACCGCCCCAGTCCTCCCCATTCCTGCCTTACTCCCCCCACTCCTCCCCCCAAGCAATCGCACGCGAGGCGGTGCCTGTGTAGGACTCGCGCCGGGACACAAACGTGATGGCCGTGAGGCGTGCGGTGGCTGCGGCTGTGCGATGTTGCGCGCTCGGCCATTCAAGTTCGTGGCGGCGCGTCAGCGCGGGTACAGCGTGTGGCGCTGTGCTGCTCTAGAGTCGGGCTGTAGGACGCTTGTGTAGAGAGAGAGAGACGTACCGATACGCGCGCGTGCATACCTGATCGACTCATTCCGTGAGGTTTTTTTTAAGGACTTGGGAATTGCTCCGATTCCAGCGCACACTCTCTCTCTCTTTCGCTCGCTCTCTCTCTCTCTGCGTATGGCGTAATAGTTTAAGCGAGCGGCAAAGCCACGCTAGGGTGGCTTAGTGACCGCCGCGGTGTTCTGCGGGCGGAATGGTGCGCTCAGTAGCGCCGCGTCGCCGCTCCTGCAGGCAAGCGTAGGGCGCAGATCGTGCGGGGCAGCTCCTCGGCTCGCTGCGTGGCGATCAAGGCGAGTCACCGCCCGCCGGACCGCGCCTTGGGGGCGGCGCTTTATCTTGTTTTACCCCCCACCCCTCCTCTTCTGACAAGTCAGCTGCTCAATATTTGTTCATTTTCTCGTCGTTTCAATATTTTGCGAATTGAGCGCAGCTTGGATGAGTGTGCGCCGTCGCCCACGCTCCGGGAGGGACCTTCTCTTGCAGTCGCCTCCTGCGCACGGACGAAGAGGCGCAAAAGACCTGGACCTTTAACCATCATCACCATTCACACACACGCGCGGACACGGAGAGGCAGGCACACGTGCGCACGTACACTAGCACGCGCCTGTGCACTTGAGCATGCTGCTCGCTGCGCGGTGACTCGAAGGCGGTGCTGCTGCTCCACGTGCACTTCTCGTCCGTGAAACGGAGCGAGGAGGTCTGTTATTGTCGTCATCTACACAGTGGCGATAGATCACACGTAGAGAACACGCGCGCCACACGCGCTGCTGCCAGGGGCGATGCTGGCAGGGGCGATGCTGCGTCTGTAGCCTGCACACACGGGGCGCGTGGCGGCTTCTGGAGGGGTTTATAATCGCATCGAGAAGGCAACCGAGACAATTTTCTTTTTTTTTAAACCGTAACCCCAAGACAAGACGATGAAATCCGTGTCGGTGAACAGAGACGGGACGCAGTACGCATCGGAGACGAGGAAACCGGTGGTAAGTTTGTGTTCGCATTTCACGGCGCGCACTCCACATGCGGCAAACGAAAAGCAATTCAATGCACAGCCCTTGCGTGAATCCACTCCTGGATGAAGGGTGCCTCCCGCCGTGTTGCTCGTCGACGGTGTTTGGCTGACTATACTTCACCACGCTTGTCCGTGCGGGTTGATGAAGGGATGAAGCGGTGGGTACCGATTAAGATATCACGGTCACATTGATGTTCGCCTTGGCTCGGGCTAGGCTGGTTCTTAATGCACTCCGCTGACCACTGCGCCACCGCTCCCCGAACGAGGACAACGTAAAGGCGCAGCGCTGCAATTGCTCGCTCGCCCCACTGGTGGCGGTAGGGCGCCTACCAGAGGGAGCACTCGAGAGCCGCTCTCGTAGAGGGTTCGCCAGCGATTCGTCTCGGCGATGTGGGTCGGTGACTGTCGATTGCCATGATGAGTCTTCACGGCCGTTGTGTTGTGTGCGCGCCGCTCATTGGCAAGGAAGGCGCTCTCTGAACGGCGCTTGTGCAGTCCACAGCGGCGTTCGCTGTGCAACGTCGCCTGCCCGTGCCGTTGGGGCCTTGCGCTGTGTGTGTGTGGTGGCTACGACACTCCATGGTATCTCCGTTATTGCCGAAGACGTCCTGAAGCAGTTTTTTTTACGATTGAATGTCAGCGAACGAAGCCCGACGACATCGCTAGGGGATACGTGTACACTCTGTCGTATGCAGCGATGTGAGGGTCCGTTTGGATGTAATAAAACAAATATCATCATCTTTACGCCGCTCTTCTTCCCTCTCGCTCATCATCCTATCTCACGTGAAAATGAAATAAATCTTCCGGATCGGCCCAAGTGATGTTGTGAGCACACGCTTCAACAGCCATAGCGAGAGGACAGGAACGGTTCAACCTTGTAAGCAGTTGGAGTCCACCGTGTTATGTGAAGCAATCCAATTGGTTATATCCTGCACAAAGCAACACTTTAGCCCATAGAACACTGCGCTAAAAGGGAAACGATAATAGGGTCACATATTGGGAAGGCATTGGCGTGAAACGTCGCCTCCTGTACGCGTTTAATTTTGTTTCGTGTTTTTTGCTGTTATTTGGGCACGGAGCACGGCCACATCCGAAGCGGTCATCGCGCACAGCTACTTGTTCGGTGTCCTCTGTTGTTGAGAGCGCTCTGTGGCGAGAGTGCGGATGGGGTGCCTCGTCACACCCGGGTATGACGAGCGCGTGGTCTATGCGGGGCTCCGTCCAGAGAGGGCGGCTGCTGTTTCCCAGCCGCTGCGCGGACGCGCGAAGCATTCCTGAGCAGTCGAATGCGAATGCGCCCAGGACAGATTTCAATTCCCGAGCGTTTGTTGAATCTCCCAGAGTTCTATGCGGTCCCATTAAATTATTCATCGGTTCATCTCGGGTAACGATCACCGCACATGGACTTGCGATTCATTCAGATATATGTTGAACTTCTTTCGCGCCGTCCTTAGTCAAACCTATTCGATCTTTCCGCGCGGCAATTGAAACAATTTGATTTTTTCTCTCCCTGAAATACTCCACCCCACCTCCCCCACCCTCTGTATACCCAGCAACATAAATGAGGGTGCATCATAGTTCGCGTGCGGTGGGGTAAAGTGTGGGTAACTCCCACCTATTACAAGACCTTGGGCCAGTGTGGAAGAGTAGGCCAAATACCATCCAGAGGGGCCCGTCTTGAGCTCGTCTTGTGGGAGGCCCCTTCTGCCAACAGTGGCGTGAGCAAGCAGTTGCAGATTCGCCCCTTTTACATTTCGCCCCGCTGATTGCCACCAAGTGAGGCACATGCTCGTGACGCTCTCGAAAGGGCTCCTGAGCTGATGTTTGGCACGCAGTGTCTAGGAATACATGGACATTACAAAACAAGAGGTAGCGTTTGGTTCTGGAGGTTGATTGGTTTCACTTATCGGGCACGGTCTTCCCTAACTCTCTAAAACTCCGAGCCACCGCTCCACACAGCAACCCGAGATCCATTCCCCGCCATGGCCAACATCAGT
Organism: Lampetra planeri; assembly: GCF_965212315.1. Taxonomy (NCBI): domain Eukaryota; kingdom Metazoa; phylum Chordata; class Hyperoartia; order Petromyzontiformes; family Petromyzontidae; genus Lampetra; species Lampetra planeri. The sequence continues at coordinate 1,450,901 of NC_136136.1, forward strand.
GGCGAATGAAGCATTTCCTGCCCCCCCCACCACCTACCCCCCCCACCACCTACCCCCTCACCTATACGCTCACCTACCCCCTCACCTACCACCTCACCAACCCCCTCACCTACCCCCTTACCTACCCCCACACCTACTACCTCACCTACCCCCACACCTACTACCTCACCTACCTCCTCACCTACCCGCTCACCTACCCCCTCACCTACCCCACCACCTCCTCCCTCACCTACTACCTCACCTACCCCCTCACCTACCCCCTCACCTACCCCACCACCTACCCAACCACCTACCCCCTCACCTCCTCCCTCACCTACTATCTCACCTACCCCCTCACCTACCCCCTCACCTACCCCCTCACCTACCCCCTCATCTATCCCCTCACCTACCCCACCACCTCCTCCCTCACCTACTATCTCACCTACCCCCTCACCTACCCCCTCACCTACCCCCTCACCTACCCCCTCATCTATCCCCTCACCTACCCCACCACCTCCTCCCTCACCTACCCCCCTTTTCACCAACCCTCAATGACCTGCATGGCGAAGTATGTTCAAAGAATCCCCAAAAACAAAATGCACATAGATGCCTTCATCCAGCATTGGATTCATCGATGCAATGCTATCGATTATCAATGAACCAATTGATTCGTCTGCGTGGAGTCTGACCCTAAAACCGGTAAATAGCACGTTGAAGCTTGCTGATGCAATATACAAATGTATTTGGCGAACTAGCAATTGATTCCTAATTTACCTGGAAGTATATTGTGAGTCAGAGCGATTGGAAGAGGCCTTGAACCGCAGCGTAACTTGATAAATGGCACTGCTCGAAATGTCGAGTCCGGCTTTAATTGTTGCACGCAGAAGACACGAGCGCTGTTAATTTGCAATTAATTGCGGCGTCTCTGCGCGGCTCGCTTCGGGAGCGTTTCTCCGTCCTCTCATTCCCCAGAGCCCTCGAGAGCGAGACTCGGCGATAGAAACGAGAGGGCGACGATGGCCATGCCAGAGCGGTTGTTGGTTGCCTCCTGCGGCCACGAGGAGACGGGCCACGCCAGGAAGAGAGACGAGCACGCGCGCGCACATGTCCTGGGTGGTGATTGTGTGTTTCGCTCAAATAAATAAATAAATAAACTCGATTAATTCCTTCCAGGGGTGGGGGCGCTTCCTCCAATTAATGGCAATTAGCACAGCAGGCGCGTAGTTGTTCAACCAGCCCGAACGCCATTTATTCATTTGTGTGTTTCCGGAAAATCCTTGAGTGCCGTCTTTTAGTGCGAACTTGGAGAGGGGAGCACCAGCAGGCATGCGACGTCTGTGTGATGTCGCAGTGATGTATGTATGATGTGGTGGTGATGTAGGTGTGATGTCAGTATGATTTAGGTGTGATGTGGTGGTGATGTAGGTGTGATGTCAGTGTGATGTATATATGATGTGGTGGTGATGTAGGTGTGATGTCAGTGTGATGTATGTATGTTGTGGTGGTGATGTAGGTGTGATGTCAGTGTGATGTATGTATGATGTGGTGGTGATGTAGATGTGATATCGCAGTGATGTATGTATGATGTGGTGGTGATGTAGGTGTGATGTCAGTGTGATGTAGGTGTGATGTGGTGGTGATGTAGGTGTGTTGTCAGTGTGATGTATGTATGTGTGATGTCACGGTGGTGTCACGGTGATGTCGCTGTGAGTCTGCTGGGGTGTGTGTGGGGAGAGCAACATTTGGTTCACCGGGTGCCACGCGACATGAGGGCTGCAGTGATCATCTCACAACGCACACCCACCCATTTTATCGATTGCGGTTCGTCGCCAGGTGCCATGAATTCCGGTTACACCAGCACTGTCGCTGGAAATGATTGGCCCAAAATTCCACTTTACCCCCGATTACCCAGCTGAGATATGCATTGTGTGCACTCCCACAGCAAGTCGACTGGACACTTGTGGGACAACTTAAACAGCCACTAAGATATGAGATTGCTTACTCCAACGTGTAACTCAAGCCCAAATACTGCCTGCTACTGCTGATGCCCGTGTGATTATTGATTTGCATTCACTCCTGTGTTCTGTGCATCGATTATTCCTGTTCTCTGCGGTTGTGTGTGGATGGGTAACGCATGACATGGTCTCATGGAACGCGAACTTTTATAATATTATCCGTGCCTTTCTGCATGTAAGAAGAGTCGCCTATACGTGACAGAAATGTCATCCTATTTTCCGTTATATGTGGATGACTATGCTTTATAACAAAAGTAATTTCCTTGGATGTACATGAGCAGCCTGGTTGTCAATTCACTATTGGACGAATGTCTCCTAGGCCATGTCGGTTGTGAGGGTTCCATGCATTCCTCTGCCCACGATGCCCATAGAACCTGGTATTGTGCATGGTCGTGGTGACCCATCACAGCATTACCTCGGCTCAACTCTGCTTAGCTTTTGAGGTCAGATGGGACCGGGCACATATTGAATGCTTTGGTCATAGACAATTTCCATGGATAATCGTGGGTAATAGCTTCCACCAATCGCAACTCCCCAAATCACCACAGATAACAGACGTTTCACTGTAATTACATTCCCAATGAGGCGGTGTGGGATTGAACGAGCCCAGGCTATTGTGCTACCGTGTCGCGAGGCATTTCTTCGGCACGCAGAAATTAATTCGTGTAATTTCGGTGAAGTAATGAAATATGTCAATCTTGCTGCATGGCAGCTGAAACGGCTGGCAAGTTTCTTAAAGCGTGGTCTCTCCCACCTCTTCCAAGACGTCTGACCAGCGTGGAAGAGTAGGCCAAGTTAGCCTTGAGTGGAGGCTCCCGAGCGCCCTCTAGTGGAGGATCTTCCACCAGCAGTGGCGATGCCAAGCCATTGCAGGGCTGCACCTGTACCTTTCACTTCTTAGTTTGTTGTTGCTGTTGTTGCGAGCTGGGTCATTTTCTGACGAGACAACTTGCATTTATGGAGCGGCGTCTAAATGCAGCCGCATCTCAAGGCGCCGTAAAGCAACGGCAGCAGCGTGGGACACGGACAACCATATTCTTAGTTCTTTTGGTAAAGTCACGTAGAAGGGAAATAATAAAATAAAATAAAAATATAAAAGAAAATTTTATTTTTTTTACCGAAATAATCAAGAATATGAATCCCTGCAGTCACGAAAGCTTTAAATCGAAACGTACAACCATGTTAATAAGGAGACGTGGCTGCGGCTTGACCTTTCTAAATATTAATTTGATCAAACTTTCGCCGCACGCGGACAAACAGGCGTCGTCGGATGGCAGCCAGCCCCACGCGAAGGCCGCTGCCGCCGCCGCCGCCTCCCCGGACGATCGCAGCGGCCTCAGGAGGCCGACGCCGGAGGGGGCCGGTGCCGTGCCGGGGGCCGGAGCGTGGGCCGGCGAGGAGGCCAGGGTGGGGGGGCCCCCCCCCGCCTGGTGCGCCGCGTGCGGCTCGCGCCAGGGGGAGCCGCGGAGGAAGCTCGCCTCGCCCGCCAAGGTCAGCCCAGCCCGTGACCCCTGCAGCGTGTGCGTGGACCTTGTTAAAAAAAAGTGGCTTGTGGGGTGTTGCGGGTTCGAACGAAACTCTAAATCGGAATATTGATGTTATACTGGGGGAATCCGATGAGCTATGAAGCTCTGTTTTTTCACAGTTGTCCTGTAAGCAGCCGGGGCACGACACGGTCGATGGTAAATAAGCGTTAATTAAACTTTGAAACAGAACGATCCGCCTTCTGATTTCGCTCTCTCTGTCTCTCTCTCTGAATGGATGAGAATAATCTCTGACGCTCATGGCGTGATCGTCACCGGCGTTAATTATTGTTGACCAGCAGTGTTTGACTTGCCTATGAGAATTCAGATGCGGGGCTGAGCCTTAAGCAAGGAGGGAAAGGGTGGGGATAGGGGTTGGGTTGGGTCACAGCTCCCACCAGCCTCACCAGGACTTTCAATTTCGGCAATTGTTTGAAATGGTGCGAAGTCAGAACGTCCTTTTTGTCCTCAATATTGTTTTCGTCGCGGCCACATAAGCCGGTATTTTTCAGTCTCTCCGCGTCTCTTCACAGGGGAGAATTGTTGGTTGTAAATAAAGTTCGTTATCAGCCATTGTCTATCCACTGCTGGATGAAGGCCTCCCCCATACCGTCACCCCCCCTAAACGGGCCAGAGCTGCTGCCGTCCGTTTCAGTACCGCCCTTGAACTGACCTCATCGCTCCATCTCGCAAAAAAAAAACCTGGATTCATTATAAACGTAGAGGAAGAAAGAATTATGTTAGTGGTATAGACCTTTTGTAAACACAATCTACACACGCACACACACACCCAGTGAAAAATGGGATTCCAATGATAACATTCAATTGTGACTTAAGTCTAAGGCAGCCTGTAACACAGTGAAGGACTTCAAAGGAAACACTTTAAACCCTTAAAATGGGGTAGGGCATTGAATGCTATCTCTTAGAAAAATTGCGTAGATTTTTCATGTTGTTATTATACGCTCGTATTAATGGCGCAAGAATATTGGTAACTCTCTGTATGTATGTATGTGTGTATGTTGAACTTCTTTCGCATCGTACGTAGCCAACCGTGCTAAACGGAGGTGCAAACTCTGCAAATAAACACAAAATAAGACGGGCGCTCCGTGATGGAATTTGCACACTGCACGGTAATGTTAAGGGCTGCAAACAAATTGAAGTCCAGTAATCTAATACCGTTAATATGCCGTGAAATATTATCGTCAGCTGGCCAGCGAAGTACCGCACAAGAAACTTAACGAGTCGCTTCGAGCAAAGTTTCCCAAACGCCTGCCAGCGTAACCCGGCACGCCCCGTCTGTCCCCGTCTACAATTTGCTCCCCATTCAGATACGAATCAACGTGTTCCACGCTGCACGCGCCCGATGATTGTTAAACACGTCACACGCGAGGCGACAAGCAATTAACACTTTGCATCACGTGCAAAACGCGCGCGCGCGCACACACACACATGCAGCACCTGCATCGGCTCTATATTAGCGCAGACAGCTTAATTGCTCAGAGCATCACATGGGAGTTGTTTAAAAATAATCAGGCGCGTGCAGCGTGGAAGGACTTAATTTGGATGGGGGGGGGGAGTAAATTTGTAAACTTGCAAGTAGCGCCGACTGGAGCTTGGGAAATCCTGCTTTCGAGTAACCATTCAATTAACAACATCAAACGCGCCCTTCATGAAACTGGGTGAATTCAACAACGTCCTGTATCACGCTCCGCGTTCTTGCCGAACGTGTCATTGCAGCGCGCCGGCGTGTCAACGGTCCGTGGAAGTCGCGTGGAGTCTAAACTCACGCTCGTGTAGACGCACCCCGCCGCACATCTGTGCTCCGTAAAATGTCCCTTTTGGCTCGAGTGGGGGAGTCAAAGCATCGAGACAGTGCCGCTAATAATCTGGGTGTGAATATGTTCAGCCACCTGTGATTAAAGCGGGGTCTCAAGTGTAGCGGTGATCTCATGGTCTGGTCACCAATGGCTGCACAACAACAACAACATTGGGTTGACTTCCACGCGACACACAGCCATGGTTTGAATAAGAGGTTGCTTGAGGGGCTCCTCTCTGAAGAAGTTCTGTGATATCACGTTCCGTGGGGCCGTTGTCTAATATGATTGTTCTGAATGGATTGTCCTCTACTGTGAAACTATTGCAGAATGTGTCTCTGAAATATTGTGTATTCACGACAGCCTTACATTGCATGAATGGCGCCAATACCAAATGTACTTGCAATTTGATTGAGTCCTGCGGTCTTTCGTGCGATGTTGCAGCAGCCCTGCGAGTAACACCTTCTCCCACCAATCGAGCACTTCCACTTTGACCCCCGATCAGTCTATGGACAACTCCCCAGACATGGGTTACAATTGTCTGGCACACACCTGACCAGTTTATGAAATTTAATAATAGTCACGATATATTTATTGACAGTGATCATTTGTGCGATGATAAATGTTCACACGGTGGAGCGATCGGTGGCATAGTTGTTAGTGTGCTGTGCCATGAACCTGGTCACCTGAGTTCAAGTGACGAACATCAGTGGGAAGTGATGTGTGCACCTGGTCTGAGCTCACCTGCCTTCACCAACCTGCCCTGACCAGAGTGGTAAAGTATGGTGCAGCGACCCCTGTCTCTGACAAGGAATGTGGAGGCCGTGATTCAGCAGTGTATTGCAAAACGGGTTCCGTATAATTATATATTAACATATATTATTATTGCTATGTTTGGTTATACAGTGTTTTGCGAGTATGTGGCATCATTATCCTTCTCTACGGAGTGAGCTCTCACTTGACTTCCGAGCATTCCTTGGAATCCCGAGCAAGACCCAATTGTGTGTCTAGACATCGGGACAAAATTGCCCTGCAGGCAAAGCATAGCCAGTGCACTAACTCTACGGGATTACTTTTCAGGATATAATACAATATCGTTGATCTTAAAAGCGTCTCAGAAATCGTAATGAAATATCAGAATGGTACAGGAAGCGTCTCTCGGTCCAAACAGGGCACCCAGAGTGCTCGATGGCACACGTTCATAATCAGGAGCCCGCACGGCTTAAATTCCCCGGCGAAATGTTTGTTTCTTGGTCCATGATCTGAATTTCCATGTTTTTTTTTTACATGCAGGATGATTCAGTTGTAGATATCCCACTAAAACACCACTGCTCCCGCCAATCTCAGTGCACTTCTTAAATTGTTATATTTTTAACACTATGATGGAGCCATCGAGTACACAATATCCAATCACCATTCCATAATTAAGGAAGTGGGGTAATTAGAAATCAGTGGAGTAGTTAGAATTAGTGGGGTATCTATGAATGTTATATTTTTCTCTCTCTCTGCAGCAGTGTTCTCCATTGCAAGGCCCACGGGCCACTGGCAGCCCGTTGGTGGCCTCTAGTGGGGCCCCTGATATGCGTCCCCCCAGAATACACAAAGAGTGACACCCCCCCCCCCCCATCATCATCGTGCTGCTGTCAAACCCCAACGGTTTAAAATGTGTGATGATGTCTTACAGGCGAAAGTGCCCCCCCTCTGAAAATATTGAAGAACACCCCTCTACAGACTATATATATATCTTTGTGATGAGATGACGACGATGATGAATGTTAAGCAGGCCACAAACTTTTGAATATTTTCCAGATGCAGTTTTTCCATAATGTTGGGGCAACGCAAAGCAAAAAATACCCTTTTGAAGAGATGCAGCGTAAGAAACAGATGATAACGGGATGAGTTTTGAACGTTGCCCCTAGAAGCAAGCAGTCGTCCTCTCGGATAAACCTAAGCTGTGTGTGTCTGCCATTGAAATTCTGTCGGACACATTTAACTTAGCCCCCACTCTATTGTGCAAGCAATCTGCTTCTCTCAGCCACAGCATTAAAGGCAGTGCCTCGCATGAAACCAAGGTGGAGCACTATTCATTATAAATCTTGTCTATAAAATGTCTGCGGTTAATAAATCGGCCTTCAACGCATTCCTGGTAATTCACTATGGGGGAAGGGGGGGGGGAATTATATGTTTTTTTACGTTATGTTTTTATATATTATGGGGTTCGACTGAAAAGGAATTAAAGCAACGGAGCCGCAGACGGTGTGCTTATCGTACTGCTGCTGCTGCTGCGGCGTGGTGGTGGCGGTGGTGGCGGTGGTGGTGGTGGTGGCGGTGGTGGTGGTGGCAGCGTAATTGAGGGCTCGGTGCTGTGAGGAAGAAAGCGCAGCCGCAGCTGTTTCCAGCCACATACTTGAGGGCCGAGACATCATGACGAGATGTTGCTCTGTGTTTTGTGCCCCCCCCCTTTTCGCTGCACACCCTAAAAGCAAAACATGCATGCTACGGGTCCAATTTGTGTTGAACAGGAACAGTCAATTTCAACAATGCCGTGGGTTTTCTGATGGAAGGGGTTTGAGTTGTTTCCCGACCACTCTCGATCGTGTGTAATAGTCGCTACTCTCAGCAATTGGCCAGAGTTTGAGATTGTTTTTTTTGGGAAGTAACCAACAGAAGCCACTGACGGGGGGTCCACCTTACTTCTGTGTTGATATATTCCAGAAACTCACGGAAAGGTGAGCCGACATTTGTTGTTTTTGGCAATTACGTGGGAGGAGAGGGGGCCTCTTAAATGCGGGAGCCCGAGCAGATTTGGCGAAATGTTCTGGTCCCCAGGATTGACGAAATGAGGGCATGTTGATGATGGCTGCAACGTGAGCCACTCGCGACGCAAGAGCATGGGACGGAGGGCAGAGCTGTTGAGGAGTACTTGTGTTTTGGTGACCCAACCTCAAGCAACATTTCTGCTGATTAAATGCTCCTTTCACAGCATACACGCCACCTGGCACGGGATGCATTGAGCTCCAATTTCATCGGTAAAATGAGCCAGTTGAATTTTTACAGGGCATCCTGTGTGTCCGATGAAATTAATCGACCGATTGTTAGTTTCGTGCGAAATTCGCACCGACTTCTTTGCCGGCACCAGGCCACTGTGCCGCGCGTCATGTTCAGCAAATTGGAGTTGTGCTCACCCCCATATGGGTTAGCTCGCGTGAGGTTGATTCTAAAGTAAGATAGTCCTTCTTGATTTCACATCGCTTTTTTTCTTGGTTTAAATGTATACTCACACCTGGGTGGCCAATGGGTTAACAAAGTAGACCGTTGTGCTCTGTTTAGCGATTGTTATCTGCCCTCTGACCCCTGATATATTATGTAATGGGATACTTTGTAAAACGGCTAATTTGTGCAAACATGCAAAAGTCTGAAGACTTTTCAACGCACACCACCATGTCCCATTAACGTGATGTGCCCATTAATGTAATCTGAACATTTTCTTTTTATGTGGGCCACAGCTAAGAAATCATTCCACAAACGTTTTAACAAGTGATTCTGGGATGTTTCAATGTATCAAAACTGTTAAATACAGCTTTCTTTTTTACCTAATGATGATGGCAACCTATTATTGATTGCCATGATTGTGACCTTGACCGTGGTTCGCATTTACAATTAAATCTTCATACTGCAGAGGGAACATGATAACGAGTTTTGATCTGGACTGACAAAGTGACACGGGGAGGGGGGGGGGTTACAGCGACCAATTGGGGAACTCGCCACAGGCTGCACTGATGCACTGTCTAAAATGCTTGTGGGTAGCAGAAGTTCTCTTTAAGAATTCCATCCCGTGAGTGGGTAAACGGTGACCGTGGGGTCGCTTGGAAGACCATCGGAGTAAAACGCTACATGGTGAATTTTATAGCCAGGCCACGTGTGTGTGTGTTGAACTTCTTTCACACCGTACGTTGCCAAATGTGCTAGTCGGAGGCAAAAGGTGGCCAAGAAGCTCTCCAGAAAGCGCGGCTAAGTCTTGTTGCGGCGACGTTGATGTCGATTCGACATTGATGGCCGCCGCTCGTTGTGGGGATTTTGTAAAGTGCCCGGCTCTCTCGTCCTGTCGGGATTACAGTGACGCCTGTGCCGAGTGAGTGTTCGGCGGTTAATACCACTGCGTGTGTGGTTTACCGCACTATGATTTCACTGCCGAAGCATTTCTGTTGTTGTTTTTTGTGCAACCTTTAGGCAATCACAACGGTAGCTTTCCCTTCACATACTCAACCGGTGTCTCATCAACAGAGTGAGCAGTGTGTGGCTTTTAAGTCTCCATGAGTTTCTTTCATACACGCAGGGTCACGAAAGGTCTTTGGACGCCCCCAGGCAATATGCAAAATTAGGCCCCTTCTGAGGCCTGGCTTGGCTTTTTCTGAGGCCCTCTTGATATCTGAAGCCTGTGGAAAACTACCCCACCTGTGCCTCCTCTCCACGAGGGTTGCCAACTCCTGGGGTTCAAACATCCACGTTTCATCATGGGAAGAAGAATATTTAGCAGAAAAAAAACTATTTGCAAACTATTTTTATAAGGTCGACTGAGCTAAATATCTATTTTTCATAAGCAACCTGGCCACAAATGATAGCTCAATGAAGTGGCTTATCACGTGGAAATTTATAGCAGCCAAATACTCTAAATACACGTTTCTAAATGTGGAGAGAAAAACGGATGGAAGCGGAGAAAAATCCACGTGACCACCGAGAGGACATGCATGCTCCAAATATACAGGGTCAGGGTCGAACTCATGGCCTACTGTATACCAGACGAGGTAATTAAACGTTTGCCACCGTGGCTTCCGACAAAGAGAGGGAGAACTATATGCTGCAAATGCATGATTCTGAGTTGTGTATTATCACACAACTGACAACACAACAGGCCTCCTAATATCCCTGGAAGACTTAGAGATGTCCTAGTACTGCAAACTCAACAAGAGGACTATGCTCAGAAAACTGTGGCAATCCTACACTCTACAAACACGTCATTACCCAGGGCCCACATTTTAAAGTTTACTCAGACTGAATGCTTGTGTTCCTCTAATAATAATAATTCAGATTTAAGGTGGGTACATTTCTCCATCAATAAGGATACTGCCGTGGCGTAATGATTAGCAGACTCATCTTGCAATCCAGAGGTTGCCGGTTCGATTGTATCTCCCGGCCTGGCGTTTTAGTTAATGGTTAAGTTTTTTGTAAATACCACCCCCCCACCCCTGTTCACCCAGAAGTGGGTCAACTGTAGTTAGTCGATCGACAGGTCACTTGCGGTGTGGTACCTCTTAAAAGACATCTGGCCAGAATACCCAAGAGAGGGGCTCTCTCTCTCCCCTCTTCTCCCCCTGAAATCGCTCACTGGCGTGAGCGATTTCAGGGGCAGTACTTTCCCCTCTACTCTCGCTGCCACCGCCCTTCTGCTCTGGGTGGCTTTACGCTCCGTGAGTCCTACGCCTGCACGTCTCCATCACGACTGTTTTGTGAAAGCTCTTCACGCACACACTGCCTATTAAAAAAAATGGAGTAAACCCGATGGCCCCATTGTTGTATTTATTCCTGGTATTTTAAATTATTCTTTTTTTTGTATGCATTTTTCGAGTCGCAATTTCTTTTGTAATCTGTGTATACAAGTGGAAAATTCAAGTTTTCAAAGAAAGGGAGACGCCTGCCAAACCGCGTGCTTCGGAGTTTACAGGGTTCATTAAAATCCCACTGAAAAAATGCGCCGAAATGCTGGGTCCCCCTCCCAGCCACGGCGATTTTAAGCTGCGGCGCTCTCGCGGTTACATCTCAAAGCGCTGCGAAGCATATTTCCTGATATTCAATCGTCGAGCCATGGGCGAACCCCACCCCCAGCGCAAGGTAAAACAAAATCTGACTGCACAAATCATTTGGAATGCGCATCGCCCGTCTATTGCCACTCAAAGTGAAGGACAGTGCCAGGTCCGCCTCTGCGGGGCTGATCAAGTAGCATCTCGGCCCATCGGCGGCAGGTACGGCTGCCACACCGGCTCTTGGGGATTCGGCCTGGGTGGTCTCCCTTTCTCTCGGGCAGAATTGCACTCTCGTGAATTGCACCCGTATCAGGTTCATCTCTCTCCTCTTTTTTTAGCTTCTTTTGAATAATGCTCCAGGCAGTTCCGCCTTTTCCCAAGTCCGCCCGTTTTGTTCCGTTGTAGGGCATCACGCGTAATTGCCGTCTGCGAGTCTACGGCTCGCAATTTTTTTTCTCTAATTCATCTATTCTTTCGGTCTTTGCTGCTGCTGCTGCTGCTGCAGCTGCAGCAGTGCTGTGCTCGTACAGTGCCGTGCTCCTGCAGCACCGGCGTTCTAAAATCCGGCCAGCGACGATGACTGTTCCACGCTGGAGATGGCGGGGAACGTCAGTCATGGGTGGAGAGCAGAGGGGTGGGGCGGGTTGGAATGAGTGTGGCGTTGGATTCCAAGTCAAAATACAGAGCAAACTTGCACCTGTACAGAACGTTTTCTGGCAGCTCTTGCCATCACAAGTTTTGCGCTGTGTTTTTTTAACATTTGTGTGTGTTTTGTGTCACTGTTAGACTAAAGTAAAACGTTTATATGCACCTGTACCTACCTTTTTTCAAGTTACACTTTCATTGTTTCGTTTATGACAGTCAAATGTATTAGTTGTGCGATATTCGTTAAGAACCTCGTCCTCGTTTTCACTATTTGACGTTTTTTGTTGTTGTTTTGTTGTTTTGTTGTTTGCTGTGCTCACGCACTACAGTGATTACAGATATTCCTCGTTAAATAGCTGTGAAACTGGCTAAACAAAATCATCCCAGGAGGGCCTGGGTTCGATTCTGACGCTGACACCTGCTGTATATTTGGAGTTTGCATGTGTCTCTCACCGTGTTCGTGGGGACTTTCTCTCCGGATCCTCCAGTTTTCCTATCCACGTTTAGAATCAACATGCGTTTAGAATATTTAACTGCGATACATTTCTACGTGATAAGCCACTTCGTTGGGCCATCATTTGTGGCCAGGTCACTTCGCTTCTGAAAAAAGCTATATTTAAGTGGGCCATACCTGGTAAAAAAAACATAGTTTAGTTTTAGTTTATCCATGTAGTAAACCAAAATAATTAAATATAGTCACAAAACTCCCTCGTGCAAAACCCGGTATGCCCCGTAGCTAATTATGAACAAGTGTGTCCTTGGGAGTGGTGGTGGTGGACTTTGCTGCATGTAGGCGAATGTAGTAATTGCACGCCTTTTACATTTTCCGACTGCTTTGTATACACTAGGAAACCCCCTCTGGATCGCGCTGCTGCCAGTCACGGACACTCTACCCTCATTACTACACATTTAGTGCAAGAGTTAGGTTATTAAAAATGTTTTTTGTTGTTGAATCAGCAAGCACTAGTAATTCCAAAATAATTATTGGTAAATGCATTTAATTGCAATGACAATGTTTGAACCCACTTCGTGTATAATCTGGTTTTGTTGTTTGCACAGAATGTAGTTTGATTGTTTTAAAAATGCAATTTTTGCAGTCCATTCGTGTGTAAAATAACGTAAGGTTGTTCGCATGTTTTATATTTCTGCAACGTGAGCATAGTACCCTTGTGGCGTCCACGACCCTTATAATCCAGCGGCATTTTTCTTTCGTCACACGATTGGAGTACAGAGTGAAACTTGCAAGATCTGCACACTCCCCTCATGCGAGACTCATTATCATCCACGACGCCTGGTATCCATTAACCCCAGTTGACTCGCAACTACTGCTCTATTATTATTATTACCTGCGCGGTGTTTTTGTGGCTATGAGGAGTTGTGTGGAAATTTAGATCCATATCCGTGGGTAGGAGATCCATAAGTGGTCAGCGCACACACTATGTTCGGCCAATTAATTATTCAATTTTTTGTATATACTTATAGGAGTCGCATGGAAAATTCATCCGATTGTCTGCAATGATCCATGGGTGAAGGCAGATCAGTCGAGTTATTTTCCCCAGATAAATGGAGGTATTAGGGTCTTCCCCAATAGTGCCACCTACATAGGCACAGCTATGAGAGGTTTTGCTGTAAATCCAAACATACATGTGCGAATGAACCGTAAAGAAAAAGACCGAAAAACACCTGACGAAAGCATAACGGAGAGGAAGGAAAATAAAAACTGTCATGTGACAGAAAGTAGTTTATCAAATGCTGCTTTTTTATGTCTGGCACATAAAAAATTGGAGCAGCACCATATTTTTTTTTTGCCGAAGCAAATTGATGCTGCTGGCACGGCAAGTTTTTGATTCATCGTCAGCGTGTGATGTCGTTTGGATCGCACGCACGCACGCACCCATCGGTTTGCCCAAAATACTCCCAAGCAGCTGGCAGCGCTTTGCGGCGCGTTATCTCCCAATCACCCGGTCAATATCGGATATCGCAGAAGTGTGAGAAAATTTTATTTTAAGCACGGACAGGTAGGGGCTCCATGAAAGAGCCGGTGCAGTGCTATTGATTGCATGCTCGTTTCATACACGGCCGGTTACGTATTGCCAGGGGTGCATTGCAAATGTGCAAAGTGAAGCCGACAAAACCCAAACCACTTAATGTGACATTTCGAATGCTGTTTATATTTTCTGTGTGCTATTACGAACAAGGCAAATTGCTGCGATTCAACACATTTGGGGCGGAAGGACTTTCAAGCCTGGCACATCTCGCTCTAGGTGCCAGTGTTGAATTTCAGTCGGAACCGTCTGGAACGCCATTCGGGGAATTATTCTGGCGCGTCACATCCATCTCAACGTTTTTTGCATCTCGTTAGCAAAAAGCTGTTCGTAGGATTTTAGGAACATCGGGTACAATAATATAATAATAATAATATGGCTAAGAGTACCCTTAAACTCCAGTGGTAGTGCCTTGTGCCGATAATCCATACCCCAAACCCTTGGTTGGTGCCCGTTTCTATTGAATCCACCGAGATGCAACGTCCCTGCTCTCAATACGAGAATGGAACGCCCAATGGCTTAATGTCAGTAGTGTGGGGTCAGTACAAAAATGTCAACATTGTCAGCGTCCGCATCGTGTTTCATTTACAAAATTATTAAATGTCACGAGCGAGATCGAGTCCCAGGAAATTATAAATGAGCTCTGAATGGTTAACTCACATCCTCACTGCTCCAAATACGAGGAGTGAATGATGCCCGTAGCATTTGAAGTGTCCATTTCAAGTGTGATTACAAAATGTTTTTATTGCAGGTAAATTAAATAATAAAGATTCCTGCATTCTCCCGATTATGAGATGCCCTATTGTTTTCCTTCATTTTAAAGTTTCCAGTGTCTTATAATCCAGAGAGTACAGTGATGTTTTCCCAACGTGCTAATTAACGTTTTAGTGTTATTTAGCAGGCATTATTCAAGAACTTTGCATATGATTTTCCCAGTTGCATCCAATTGTTGAAATTGATTATGTAACGTAATTCGCCATCTTCCCTGGCTTCTTGTACCTAAAATGTCCCCAATCAAAACATATTCTCTTTCTTGTTTTCTCATTACATGTCCAAAATAAAATTCGCCTTTCTCTAATTACGCTTAAAAATTTATTTATTTTGTACCTGCTATATTTAACACATTCATGTTAGTCGTCTTGTCTGCTCATGACATATTTAGCGTCTCTTTAAGACTGCATTGTTTTCATTTACTTACGAGAGTATATTTTAAGTTTACTGTCATTCATAATGATTGATTTGAGTTGGTACTTCAGCGGGGGCTGAAGAGACTTGGTTCCTGGACTGTTGTTTAAAAAAAAAACTGATCTCATACATTTGTTGACTAATTTTCCCACAGTTTTATGTTGGTTCTGTGAGTGTTTTTCTAAGGAAAAGCCTGGATTGATTATTTTCGACTCTTGATGATTGCCATGCACAAACTGCCGGTCACCGGATTACTTGGAAATGTGCCCAATATAGCCACAGAAAGTAATTCTAATGACACGCTGGATGGAAACTTTCCAAACCGTGTTACCCGATCCAATTACGACGTGTGTGTTGTTCTTAATCAGAGTGACTAAATGCACATTGGGCTGTCACAGACGTAAAAATAAACTCCGCCTGACAACGGTAATGAAACACAGCACAAACATGGTTTTCGTGGCAAATGATTACTTATTAGAAGTCATTTTTAGGGCCCTCATTGTGGCTGATGATAGTTTTCTATCACAGGCTACAGGCGATGGGGAGCATATTCACCGTACTGTTACAATTCGACGAAGAGTTCCATTGCAAAGTAACTTAAGCAGCACTCTGGACTTACAATCCAGACGTTGGCCGGTTCAATCTCCCGGCACTGCGGTTGAAACGATGTGGCAAGCTTCTTAAATCCACAGTCAGTCAATCGGCCAGAATAGCCAATGTAGAGGGGGCTTGGCTTCCACCAGCAGTGGCATGAGCCAGCAACTGCAAAGCACCTTTACCTTTTACTCTTTTACGTATTTGTGGCAGATTTGGTTACAAAGCCGTAGAGAAAGTTTGTAAAGGGGATTATTGAGCGTTTCTTCGCAGAGTGTGGATGTGTGCACCAAATGTTCGGGTGAGCCGAAGTGGCCGATTTAATCGAGTTGGTAAGTTACAAGAAGGGTAGGACGGACGGGGCCCTGTGGGGTGCGCCCGACAGATTTACACACGAGTCCACACAGT
This sequence comes from Lampetra planeri, assembly GCF_965212315.1. NCBI lineage: Eukaryota > Metazoa > Chordata > Hyperoartia > Petromyzontiformes > Petromyzontidae > Lampetra > Lampetra planeri. The sequence goes on from NC_136136.1 coordinate 1,466,910, forward strand.
GGCAAAGTCGGGTGCGCGTGACAGCTGCCTCGTAGTAGTGACGGCAAGAAAGACAATCTGCGATATATTTTTGGCAGAACTCGGTGGAATTTTAATCAGGCTAAATCGAGCACAAGGCTTCAAGTTTTTTTTTTATAAAAGTGCGTGATTTTTTTAATTTGCCTGGAAAGAGAACATTTTCATATCTCATCTACTATCTCCAATTAGAGGGTTGAACCGAGGCCTATTGATAAAGCGGGCATGCTTTTATTAAGCACACAAATGGAATTGGGAATTTTATACGCATGGTCGTTTGGATAGATATATGGTTGTTGGGGTAGAAAAGTGAAAAGTGTGTACAGTTACGTGTACTGTACATTTTCTGAAAGGTCCTTCCACTGGGCGTTGTAGTAAAGCAGATTGAGGCTGAATGTTTTTTTTTTAACCGGCGACAAAAAACAAAACTAATCAATCAAATCGATGTAAATAGAACATCCTTCGGTCCTCGTTGGCACCGCTTTAATTAGTAAAAAATGTGAGCCACATCTAGGCCTTTTGATTTCCGGCCAAGTCTCCCTCCTCGTATCTGAATGTCATTCACTTCAAGTCGCTTTTTGGCACTTGAAAAAAAGAGGGAAATAGTAAATCGAAGCGGTAATGCCTTTTGTAATTGGCAGAGCATCCATCCATGCTTTATCTGGCTTCGTTGGGTCAGTTTTGCAAAATATCGTCCATGTCCTTAAAATGAAAATAAACCCAAAACAAGGCCTTTTCACACAGTTATGCGTGCACCAACTCCCGTATTACCACCATGCCCAACCCAGGCAATGCCACCAGCCCCACATGTCTTACAAACCCAATCAGTCAAACCATGAAAGCGAAGCACTTCACATCAGCAGATACTCAAATAATCAGCTTCAGTCTCCGAAGACAGATATCGATGTGTGCTGTGACGGACACAGAAGACTGATGCAAGTTTAATTTCAGCCCCCCTGCCACACCCGCCCTGTTGCCAGCTTGCCTGTCTCTCTCCATCCTTCCTATGTTTCACCCTCCTCTGAGGAGAAAGTCAAAGTAATACTATGGCATCAAGATGCTCTTTTAATTTCTTGTCTATTAAGAAATTCAATTTCAAGTAGAACACAATCGCTTCTGCCACTCGTAATGATGTGGTGTCATAAACTACGGATTCCTTTCTCAAGATTGAAAAAGCATACTCTTTGGTTGTTTCGGTAAAGTCACGTAGGTATAAAATAAAATAAATTAAATCACGACGTTTCGGGCGCAACACAAGCGTACGTGACTTTACCGAAAGAACCAAAGAGTATGGATCCCTGCAGTCACGAAAACTTCAAATCTAATTTTTAAAAAGTACTTCATGATGAAAGTGAGGCCTTTTCATGACATTATTGGGCTTTTTTGTAAAAAGAAAAAAACACTTTTCAACTCGCATTCGCTATTCCATCTGTCTACTCATCTGGGGGCACTTACTCTTGTGAAGATGATCCAATGCGATTGAACCTTTAGCATGAAGTTGTGTTGCTATTAGAGACTTAACCTAATTGAAAACTGGCCAAATTGATCAAAAGGGTTGCCCAAAACCTCGAGACAAAACCCCAGAGTAAAAAGGACCACGGTATTTGTAAGCATTCAAACGCATTTTCCACTGCCACATACCCGTGGCCTTCCATACGACAGACACCTGCTGGAATACCTGAATCCGTGAACGCACACGAGGGTCCCCATCTTGTTTATTTGTAAGTTTAAAGTCATCGTATGTCCAGGAGAGTCTCAACAATCGTTATTTAGGCTCCTGCTTGGAATGTTTGGAGCCACTTTTTTTTTATCGTGGAGCTTTTATTTCATTTGGGAGGAATCCCCGGAAGGCATGGAGGGAGAAGCCCGTGAACACGGGAGGATAAGACTAAACTATATGGACGGATGTGTCCTGTAACCTTCTTGATATACTGCACTCTGATGGTTGTCCACCTCTGGATGAAGGCCACACCGACACTCCCTGTGGGTTTATTTTACCATCGTTCACTGAGCTGGTCAGTGTGGCTACCGTGTGTACGTATGTGTGTATGTATGTGTGTATGTATGTGTGTATGTATGTGTGTATGTATGTGTGTATGTATGTGTGTATGTATGTGTGTATGTATGTGTGTATGTATGTGTGTATGTATGTGTATGTATGTGGGGAGCGGTGGTGTAGTGGTTAGCGCGCTGCGCTATGAACCTGGCGACCCGGGTTCGATTTCCGCTCACGGCCAACACCAGTGACGATTATCTGAACCGGTCCTGGGCCTCCCCTAGGTCGACTCAGCCTGAAATGAGTACCTGGTGTGGTGTGTAAACATTGCCACTGGGGAGACAAAGGCGGTCGGGCGTGGTGCTGGCCACCCACCCCCTCGTGTACCGTTCCGGCCTTCATAGGTGCTAGCTAACAACACTTGCCCCTACAGTCTGGTAAGGCTATACGGGAGATCTTTATCTTTATTTATGTATGTATGTTGAACTTCTTTCGCACCGTAAATAGCCAACCATGCGGTTTGGAGGTGCGGGGGGAGGACGATGAACGAAAACACAAAAATCTGTTCTGGAAAAATGAGTTTTCGATCTAGATTTAAAAGTGTATAGCTGCAGTGGCTTCCTAGTATCGGAAGGAAGAGCGTTCCAGACGGCTGCAGAAGCGCATCTGAAAGCGCGCGATGCGGTGACCATCTTTGTTAGATGGGCAGCCAAAAGTCGCCGCTGCTGTGAGGATGACCGCCGGAGTTTGCCTGATGATGGTTTATTCTCCTTGACGACATCAGCGAGGTGTTGTGGTTCATTTGTGGTGAGCACTTTGCGTGTGCAATGAGTGCGAGCGTATAATGTATTAGTTCGGCAACCGCTCCACGCTAAGAATGTCATGCGCCATGTATTTGTCCATTCTACCAATGCCCCCCTCCAAAGCGCTGGTTTGTATTTATCAACAAATGCCTCCCCTCCCCCCATCTCGTGCAATGCCAATCAGAATTGTGGACTCCGTGTAGTCCATGACACACATGCCGTGTCGAACTGTCCCCTGGGTTTTTTCTCTGCGCGCGCGAGAAAACTTTTTTTTAAGCGAAGCTCGGTCGTGCAAAACGTGCGGCGCAGTTCCAATTGGAAGTGACAACTTCATCTCTGCAGGCATAGCAAGCACCAAATGAGGCTTGTAGTATTCCGTAAGTTTGAAGAAGCAAAAAAAACGACAGTTGAGCAAGAGCCATGGGAGAAAAAAAGGAGTAATTTTAAATTAAAAGTGACGTCTTTTGCTTTGATGTGCGCCGCATACACAAGGCTGCACGAGTGAAATAAAAATGAAAACGGTCACGGAGGTGTTCGGCACCACGTCCGACGTTTCGCTCCACGTGCTCGGAGCATCTTCAGGAACTTCAGAACGCATCCGAGAAGCCATGTAGTGCAAAAACCCACCGTAGTTGCGGGTTAATTTCTATGCAAGTATTGTCTTCTGGCAAAATGTGTTTTTTATGTGAATATATTTATCATTTTGATTTCATATCGCACTATCTCTCAGTCAGTCCACAGAAGGTGTCCCTAGCCTGAACCTCGCTGTCAATTTCCTATAGCCTCATGTGACTTCTACGAAATATTCTGCCTCGGCTGCAGAATATAGAGTAGCAAATGGTCCCCACTTAAAGGGTCCCACGTGTATAAATCGATATGGGCCAGGCAACTTTATTAAGGCGGGTATGAGTGCACTAATGGTGAAGTCCACATCTCAAGTTTGTGAACTATTATTAAAGCCTGGGATTATTTTAACCATGTCTGGGCACACGCATTGTGCTGAAATGTCTGCTCTCGGCCGCTTATTAAAATAAACTGAGCTAATGAACTTCACACATTTATTCTTACGTGATCCCTAAAGATTATATGACACGGGATTGGATATGCATATCATTTACATGTGCAAATGCCGTGTTCAACATATCCTGAATTTAAGCATTTACATTGAGCATTGTGCATGTATAATAGGACAATAAGTGAGATGCAACCAGGGAGAGATCGGCTGAAGAGGTAGTATTGAGAAAGTAGATGGACGTTGTTGTGTGTGTGTTTGTTTCCGCAAATCGATGAGAACTTAGGAGAGCACCATCTCACTGGCGCTACTCTTCTCTCTCCACCCCAGCCCTTCCCGTCCTTGTTGGCATCCTGCGCCGCGGGAGATCATTTCACACATTTCACATTTCTTGGCTGTGACCGCCTTTGTTGTCGATCGCGTGCGTGTGCGTGCGCGTGTGTGTGTGCGTGTGCGTGTGTTCGTGCGCGTGCGTGTGCGCGTGTGTGTGTGCGTGCGCGTGTGTGTGCGTGTGCGCGTGTGCGTGTGTTCGTGCGCGTGCGTGTTCGCGTGTGTGTGTGTGCGCGTGCGTGTGCCTGCTCGCACGCGGGCAGCGGTAGTGTAGTGGTTAGCGCGCTGCGCTACAAACCCGGCGACCCGAGTTCGAATTTCCGCTCACGGTCAACACCAGTAACTATTACTTGAACCGGTCCTGGGTCTTCCCTAGGTTGACTCAACCTCAAATGAACATCTCCTGTAGTGTGTAAACACCGTGACTAGGGAGACAAAGGCGGATGAACATGGGGTGCTACCCACCCACCCGTGCCGACCTTCATTGGTGCTCGCGAACAGCACTTACCCCAAGAGTCTGTTAGGGCTACACGGGGGATCTTGTCCTCGTCCTGTTGGTGCGGGTAGCTTTCAAGTGTCGGTATACGCCCGCGTTCGTGCTGGTGGATGCAAGAGTGTGCGTGTGGGACTTTCCAAGGCACTGATGATGTCTGTTCTCTCCCAGGCGAGGGCTTGTGGTGTTCCCTGACGGAATCCGTCTCGTGGTGTCTTTGCTCATCCCAACACAGGTTCTCGTGCTTAAACACAAATACGCATACTGACCTGCCTGGGACAATTGGTGTAATTAAGTCTTCCTTTGGGTGTACTGTACAATGCATTCTGCATACAGCTACACGTTATTGATATGTGTTTATTTATGTATGTTGAACTTCTTTCGCACCGTACGTCGCCAACCGTGCTCATTGGAGCTGCGGCCATGACATGTGTATGTCATGCCAGTCGTGGGGGTTGTTGGGCTTATACTTCACATCAATCCGTGCGGGTTGTTGAAGGAGAGGTGCCCGAGACGGGTCAAGATACCATTCAAAGGGGGCTGGGTTTGTTTTACAGCATGTCAACCACTGTGCCACTGCTTCTTTTTTTATTTGTAGCCATAAGATAATCTATGATGAGAACTTTCAAGGCACCTGAGAATCGAGTGTAGTTTTTGATTGTTCATAGGATCCTAAAGATGTGTTTATTAATATGGATATTCGCTGTACACACAATCTCCTCTAGGTGTGTTTTACACGGCCCATTCTAGTAACTACTAAGATGGATGGGTTTAATTATTTCATGTTATGTTAAGTAGGGATATTTGTCTAGCGATGGAGGTCTTATGCTCCATTGCTTGCACATCCCACCTTACAGAACTTAACGCATCGGTCGCATGCCTCTAAAAAATCCCATCCTGGACACTCAATCTTTTACCCCACTATCTAACTCGTGATGGGGATCCCCTGTTTCTCCCCGACCCTCACCACCAGAAATCTTCCATCGCTTTAATCCGCAATCAGCTGCCGACACAGGCGCACCGATTTACGCCGCTGCAAAACAGGTGGCGGGCATCTCGCGAGCTTTGTCGACGGTTTTTCCGATTCACGGTCAGGGCGGTGAGGACGTAAACCGGGGGCTGCCCAGGGTGTTGGTCACTCTCGCCTGCCTGCCTGCCTGCCGGCCGGCCGGCCGGCCGCCTTTATCATTGTGGAGGCCACGGGGTTAACGGCCTGGCTCCGCCGCCGAAGCGCGCGCTCCCAGAAGCCAGGGGCTGTGCGTTGGGGGCACGCCAGCTGCTTCCAACCATGCTCTTCCCCGTGCCCTCTCTGTGGGATGAATTCATGAAGTTGGCAATCTCCTCCCACACCGACCGCCCCCACCCCTCCCCCCTCCAACTGTTTCGGTGGTGAAGGTAGAGGCGCAGCCCTGCAATTGGCTTGCTCGTGCCGCTGCTGGTGTGGAAGGGCTTCCACTCGAGGAAGCTCTCGATAGGGAGTATTTTTTCCTACTCTTCCACGTTGGCCAAATTTGTTGGAATAGGCAGGAGTGGCGACACATTGCACCTCCGGTCGCGATCTGCCCATTCAATGAGCCGTGGTGTGACCCTTTTATGCTGCTTGGTTGAAACAATATTTGAGAAAGTTGCACCGTCACTTCGAGTGCTGCGTCGGAAAATCGAATGGAACTGGAGTCCTCTGGATTGCACGTTCATCCCGCTGACCGTTACGCCACGGTCGCACCCCGACTGGTTAAACAATTCACACTGAAGGCCGTGCCTGTTGTTAACGAGAAGACAACCGTTGTGTGGCAGCATTCCTGAAGCAGAGGGAGTCCCTTGTCTAACCAGTGAACAAACGGTACATTAAAGCCCCCTTTCTTCTTTTAACTGAAATCACCAGATATCATTTGCCTCTGTTAGCCATGGCCAGGAATGTAACCGAGGTTGCCAGATTCACAGCTCAGTGCGCTTACCGCTGCTACGCCAGTGCCCCACGCTTAATATGCAGCATTACTCTTTTCCTCTCATTTTTCAAGCAGGTGGTCTCCAAATAGCAATTTTCCCTGTGACTGCACTATTTATCTGTTATAATTATACCGCATGAATAACGCACCGCTGCTGGATTGATGAGGGTGCACGGTAGACAGGTTTGGGCTGATATTTGTGCTGCAATTTAATCGCAGATCGCATTTGCACAGCATTTGTCTCTCTGTTGTGTAACTCGCTGAATAATTGCCTGCAAACCTGCTGAGCTATCTACCCATCAACCTGCCTACATACCTATCGACTGACCTTTGTGCTCTGAGCAGTAAGCTGCATTTGCAATATTTTAGTTGATACATTGATATTCATCGTTATTCTGTGCATCTATACTCCTGGGTCAATTCCATCGTTTTTCACTTTTCATTTCCTCTGTGAAAAGACGGGATATTTGTTGTTCACCATCATGTGGCATTGTGGAAAGGGTGTCGGGGTGGGGTATAGTTTTTGAGTCTGAAGGAGATGGAGGAGGGTGGTTAGCCTGACCCAATGAGGAAAGCCTTGTGTACAGAATCTCCTTGAACATGCTCTGAAACTCAAAGCCAGGAACCAGTCTCCTGACATGTGGATAGACCCTCGTGCTCATTGCACACAAAGTGTTTCCCGCAAATGAACCACAACACTTTGGCTGATCTCGTCAAGGAGCTCAAACCATCGCTTGAACTCCGGTCATCCTGAAAGCAGCGGCTTTTGGATAACCATCGAACAAAGACGGTCACTGCATCGCGCGTTTTCAGATCAGCTCTTCCTGCCGATATTAGGAAGCCACTGGAGCTATGCACTTTTAAATCATCTAGGTTACAAACTAATTTCTCAATAACTGCTTTTTGTGTTATGTTTGTTGTCCTTCCCCTACACTTCTGATTAGCAAGGTTGGCTATGTGCAGTGCGAAATAAGGTCTAAATAAATACATAGCAGCTATCCTACCATGGACAGCTGCTCTTCAATTGAGACATCGTTCTACCCCATACATCTTGTGGAACACGGATGTCCCCTCCACCTCTCCCATGTGCTCCTTTCATGTTTGCGTTTGGCCGGGGAAAGAAATGTTGCTGCTGTTGTTTGCACGGGAAAATTGCTCTCGGGAAGATCATTATTCTGCTGTAAAACGTTTAAGGGGAAGAGCAGAATAATGTATGTTGGTTTGGCGGGGATTGCAGGGTGAGAGAGCGGCTGATGGAAGCTGTAGCCAAGGGATCCTTGCCAGTATGTCCTGCAGATCATTTCTCTGGAGGAAATGATGGTGTCACGTCACAGGAAATGCACTTCCCAGGAATGTCCTTGTGTATGCCCTGGTGCGATCGAGTGAAGTTATGAATGATCGTTCCCCGGGACCCTGACCAAAGGGGAAGCCTTGCAGCAGAAAGGTGTGGCCTGTAAAAACAGATTTTACTTTTACAAAAGTAACACCCCTTGTCATGTTTCCACATCCTCAGAACTTGTGTTTCCATCATCTTCACCGCAAATACGCCCAAAAGCAAAACAAATTTGAATCGCGCCTCAATTCATTTAAGACGCAACTCAAGTGAACTTCAGTCTTTGTTTTATGATAAAGATGCCGACCTTGGACAGCGACCGATGCAGCATCTCCACGAATACTTTTCTAGTGAGCAGTGAAACGAGAAAACCATTGAGAACTGCTGATTATTGACAGTGCTTATGATGATGATAACAAGTAGTCCTTTTGTGGATACTAATTTAGTTCAATAAATGGCCACACGGTTTTGTAACTGGCATGGCGTTAATCTTGGTGGCTCTAGGCAGCAGAACAAACGAGAAGGTTTGTGAGAGACCATCTACGCTACGCTTGAATGGTAGCTCCTAATTCGGTGGGGGCTTTCTCCATTTCCTCCCACGTGAATTAGCGCCGAAAATTGCCAAAACATTCCCAGTGTGACCTTTGTGAAATGCATTCCTGGAAACATGAAATTCAAAGTCAAAAGCGACTTCCTGCTCGAATGTGGGCCGAGGCAGTTCCCATCTCCTATCCACTGCTGGATGAAGGCCTTCCCCCACCACGTCAGCCATGCAGGTGGTTTGATCATTCATCACCCCACGCTGATCAATGTAGGTTGGTGGGGAACAGCATCACTCGCCACCGATGTTTGGACGTGGCCGGGAATTGAACCCAGGCCTCCCGAGTTTCTGGCCTGCTCCCCTCATATAATCCTTTTCATCGTCATATCATTCGCAGTAATTCTTTCACATCGCCAACAACGTCCGTCAAGCACATGGCTCTCCAATGTGTTGTCGGGTTTTGCCGCGTGCTGTTTGGCACGATGTCCGACGTTTTGCTTCACATGCTGGGGGTATTTTCACAAAGTAAAAGGTAGGACGTTATGCGGAACAGTGCGTCAAGCATCATCATAACCATAATCAGTCATTAGCGCATCGTCGTTGAAGGCCAACGTCCCAGCGTGTTACTGGAGGCGTCCTGCGAGGTCAGGCCGGTGTCTCGACAAAGCCGAACGAACCTGCCAAGTCCCTTACAACCCACAGACACACCGGAGAGCTGGAGAGCATGATCGTGAAACCCTACGCAGTGGTACGAGTCAGGATCATGATGAATATCCTCCTTGCCAAACCGGCACTCATTTTGCATTGTTTAATTACGAATGAAACACACACACAGACACACAGACAGACAGACAGCCGGTGCACGGCACGGCCACACGGTCGTCACGCGTCACCGGACATCCTCAGCTCATAACCGTCAGAGAGAGAGCGAGCGAGCGAGGTGGGGTGGGGGTGGAGGTTGGCAGAGTCGGCCACACGTGAGCCGCGGGCTCTCTCTGGGTGCTGTGGCCGGGCTGCTCTCGCCGCAAGGCGACCCCCCTCCGTGTGCTCGCCCATTCGCATTGTTTTAGGGTTTGCGACGGGAAGCTTGGCGCGAGCTGTTAAACCGAACGCTCCTCGGTCGAAACAATTACGCCCAAGGGATTGCGTCACTTAAAAAAATTAATATTTATGTTTGGGGTTTTATTTTTTCTTCATTTATTTTTATTATTTGCATGTGTTCAGGTGATTTAGAAGCGGTGGTGTTTGTTCCTTTGTTTGTATTCGGTGAGATTTATTTCGCCGTATCGGAAGTTTGCACGAGAAGTGCTAGAACGCTTGGCACAGGTCACCTCCTGCCTCGACTCAGGCATTCAAGAAGCCCCAAACTTTAAATTTGTCGGTGAGTCAATTACAACACAGCAGTGTGCAAAACTTACATTTGTTGTTCATGTTTCCTGGCTGGTAATCTATGTGGTGTGATCAAGATACCGTCTAAGATTTCAGAATTAAAAGCGTGTATTCCCACATTCCTAACGTGTTTACCTTTTTTTAACCCAATTTGATCCCAATTCTAATATCAGTCACATAATTTGATGAATAATCGATAAGGAACTCCGTCAGAACATTGCCAATACCCCATGCTAAAGAGCAGTCTGCAAACGCAGACATCACAGCAGTGCCGGATTATCCTAGTAGCAAAAGTAGCATATGCTACAGGCCCCACACTTTCATGGGTCCCGCGATAAATGCTTTCAAGCTATCAATTCCGGTTCAGTGATTTTGCACTTGCTCTATTACTATAGTACTATAATGCCTTCAACTGTTATGAACTACTGGGTGTTAGTGATATCTAGCTGCATAGCAAATGAAAAATACAATTACTTTACTATGCAAGTTAAAATGTGTGTTTTAATATTTGTGTTTTTTTAGGGCCCCTTTATAACATTTGCTACATACCTCGCACTAGCTTAATCCGGCACTACATCACAGATCTACTTTTTAAAACTCTTCAATTGACCTTTTTGCCCACACAAGTGGGTAACACTTTTCTACCCACCCTGCTACAGAGGGAAATGATGTGCGATCGTCAAACCAATAATGTTAATTCTCAGTGCTGGAATATAGTAGCCAAATCCAGTGCAAAACCTAGTCAAATATTTGTTTATAGTGACCGGATTTAGTTGGTTGATATGCTTGTGTGCGGTCATTGACTTTAGAGAGCCCGGTTTATTGATTGGCAGCTGCCTGGAATCAAACCCAGGCTCTTCGTGGGACCTGTCCAGCGTGCTTCACCTTTGAATCGCACAGCCACCTCCAACAACGCATTAACAATGAATAATATAAATAAAAATGAAGCGAATACAAAATTATAAAAATATCACGACGTTTTGATCACAACACAAGCAATCGTCATCAGGAGAAAAAAAGTTTTAAGTCAAAATCAATGAACCTGTTGATATTGACTTTATGTTGTTGTTTTAATTGTTACACTTAATAGTCATAAGTTATTATTGTGGAGAACGTTAACAACCAAAATAAATAATATCTGCCTTCCAACTTTGTTTCTCCACACAAACAATAAAAGTGTTTATTACTCAACACACCAGCCGCACAGCCTTCTGGGAGTGCATCTTATCAGCAGCATTGGTTCAACACAAGCAAACTCTGGGACCAGTTTCAACATCGTATTTATCATAATTGGGACTGTTGCCACAAGCTTAGCACTGCACGCTTGCTGAACATCTTTTAATGGGTGGTCACTGTGGCAGTGAAACCCTTTTACATGGATAATATGTTCTGTGATGCCACAGAGAGCCATTTTAAAACTGTTTAAAATCACACAAGTGCCTTTTTGGAGTCATTACATTACACCAGAGTGTGTACTGCTGAGATAAAAATGTATTTATTTCTTCTTCTTTACGACAGCCATCCTAATTAACAAGCCTCATCCGTGTGTGTCACGGCAGAACATTTCAATGCAAAGTTCTAATTTGGGTAAATGTGAACAGAATAATTTTGTAATTGTTTTCAAATAGGACACAAGGCTATTAGGCCCCTAATTTGTGAAATACATCATCTTTCATAACCGCGATATTTTGTAAATCTCGGCTTACCCCTCCACCCCACCATTCCCCATTCAAATGGAACATTCTGGAGCTTATCGCGACCGCATGCCCTGTTGAGCACTGACAGCTTCCATTTTAGCGGCAGGGTGATTTCCGTGGTCACGGAATTACAAGAGCGACTCAGCCCTGCGCGCGCGCGCGTGCGTGAGGTCATTTAAAATAAAATGTGCAATCTCAAATGATGCTCATGCTGAATTCTGTGATCTCAAGGTTCCGCATCTCGGGGCTATGATTTCGTTTCCATGGATTTGAGCATCCCGTACGTTCGTGCGTGTGCCTTATATTTGGAGTGGACCACGTTTTGTGTGGATTTCACTAGCAAATGCAAAAGCGCAATCCCTTTATCTCTAGCCTCAGAGGCAACTGCACTGAAGTAACGGCTTCGACAACAGAGGACAATAAGCTGTCGTGCTGTAATGGTTCACACACCGAACCTGCAACCCCAGAGGTATCCGGTTCAAATTCATCTCCCCGCAGTTAGAACAATTTCTGAAATCTCTCCACCTCTTTGTGTGTACGTATGTTGCACTTCTTTCGCACCGTACGTTGACCTTCATCTGGCTAATCGGCGGTGCGGGAGGGAAAGGACAAGAAAGGGTGGAATAAAATAGCTGCCACGTGGGTTTGCAAATTATGCGCCACTTAGTGGGTCCGCAGAATGCCTGGGTTGCTTGCTGACTGCGGCGATGCTTAATTGCCCGCAGTGGGTGTTGATAGTTAGTGGGCACGGTTGTAACTGCAAGCAGATATTGACCGGTTTGCACGCTGTTGAGTTCGTAGGGCCCTTCCGATTGGGCCCCTGTAATTAATTCAGAGCGTCACATTCCATCAGCAATTGTGGTGCGGTAACCGATGGCTCTCGATTGCTCTTTCGTGCAATGTGCAGCCGTTAGGTCAATTCTCTCCTGGACGAAGGCCACCCCATAACCTGGCAGTCACGCACGGGGGGTTGTTTGACCATACTTCACTCTGCTGGTCCGGGGAAGGGTGGCTGGTGGTGGGGGAAGTGGGCAGGACCCGCAATGGTCAGCCGTGCAGTCCAGCTGCCAGTCGCAGCACATTGCTCAAATGATATTGTCACTTGCTTCACGCTGATTTACATTACAAAGAGAAAACGTCCTTTGATATGTTATACGCAGCTGACGACTGGCCGCGATGTTCGTAGCGCAGTGCACTACCCAGTGAACGTGCAATTTTCGGTCAACGTTGGCCCAACATTATGTGTTTACTGGGTAACCACTGTATCACCACTCCGTGCCTGTGTGGGGTTTCCACGTGTCCTGCTTTATCCGAGGTCATCCTCTTTTTGAGGTAGCTTTCTGTGGAATTCTGGAAGTCTTCTGGGAATATTCAACAGTAACAGTTCCAGTTTTAGTCAGTCACGTGCAGTTTTCCCCAGTTCTGCTGATGTGAGATCTTGCTCCTATGACATGCCCCGGTTTTTTTTTTGGTAGCTCAGAGGTTCCAACCCTTCCCCTGCATACAAAGCAATCCAAAATTTACCAATAACGAGCGCGCTTGCTTATCCGCCTACAGTACAACACAACGGGTCAACGATGACGCATTGCTTCTCTTTGCCGATAAACCTCCTGCCCTTCCGTACGTGAGCAGTGCATGCGCCGTGCAATTTGATTTATCTCTGCCTCTTCCACCGTGCGAACCCCGCGCTCGCGAGGTGGCTGACGAGTCGATCAAGAAAATGTCACGGCGCGCGAGAGATGAAAGGTGTCGGCCCGAGTAAAATCGGCTTCAGAATCTTGGCCGCGGCCGCGTTGACGCAAACCTGCAGGGCGCCGACGTCCCGGCCGCGGTCCGTGTGCAGCCAAACCCTCCGCGTGCGGGGCCAACGTGCCCAGCAACCCGCCCTGTGGATGTGGTCAGCGGCAGACTGCACGTTGCCGACGAGCATCTCCCGGATTGGTGGACTCGAGACGGCAGTCTCCGGGCCCTCTCTCTCTCTCTCGTCGCACCGCCGACGATGAAGCGGCTGCCGCCCGGCTTGGCGCGGTGAGCCAGGTGAAGAAAATTAAAATAATACAAATAATCACACGGGCTAGGATGGATGCTCGCGTATGGCGAAATGTTAATATTGCTCAAAAGTGCGCTCGCAAAAAAAGATCACTCTGCCGAATTCCGCGCGGAGAGGATTTAAGCTTCGCCTCTGATGACCAAAAACGTTTGCTGGCCTTGTTCATTGAATGCAGAACTCCTTCACCGCGTGTGACTTGAAATTACAGAAGGTAGGCAATATGCTGATAGTGTTAGTTGAATGACACTGATGCACCGATGCACAGTCTCATCTACTGGGGAGATGGAGCAATGGAATCGGCTCACGTGTTGGTGTTGGGTGGATTATAAAGTCGCAAGATCACGTGAGATGGTGGCGTCTTGGAGAGGCCTTCATCCAGCAGTGGATTGACCATTGCTGATTGTGACAATAGTAATACACATGCGTAGGCACGAGGTATCAATAAGACCACAACGCATTTATGTTTTGTGTGCGTATTGAATTTGGCTTGTTTCACAGCGAACATCGTTTCATCCCTTTAGACAACACGGTTGGCCGTCAACGCTCCTTCTGCATCGATCGGTAACGCTACCGACCCACGGGCATTGCTTTGCCGTGCGCGAGAGCCCCGTGCGGTAATTGGCAAGCTTGCGGAGCTCTTCTGACAGATGGGTGCAGCCCGACGCGGGTGCCCGCGTGCCGCCCGGCCGCGTTGGCGCTCCGCTGCGACGTCGCAGCTGCTCCGAGGGCGGGCGGTGTCCGTCCTGCGGCCAAGCTCATGGGGATCTCTGCGCCGGCGTTACTCACGGCCTGTCTGAGCCGGGGCTCGACGGAGGCCAATTCCTGTTGCTTAACGTGAATCCCCTTTTGTAATCTTCTGTGCACCCCCCCCCCTTCCCTTACTCTCCCTTGGGAGAAGATGTTGCAGCACAGCGGTGGTGGGGGAGGAGGGGCGTTTAACGCCCTGCAACAGATGGAACGCCCCGCAAATGCAGATTTAAGTATGGTGTTGGGTTTTTAGCGGGCGACCCCTCCTTTTCGGTCCGAGCAAAGCCCCGCTCGCCGATAGGGTTAAGGCACAGAGTCAAGAGGTCGAGGGTTTATGGCTACGGATGCTTACTTATCCCGGAGCAGCCGCCTGTGTTGTGGTTAAGATGTGGGTAGAGTTTGGGGTGGAGGCACGAGTGTTGGGACAAAGGCGTCCAGAGAGGGGTTATTGGCTCACCTGAGCTGTAGCATTCTTCTGCCCCGTGTCCCCACCGATGACCCGCAGATAAGAGTAATGCACGCACAGGTGGTTTATGAACGGTGGTAAATCACAGTGGAGTGTGGTGGGTGGATGGAGTGGGGTGGGGTCAGTGGCGAGTGTTTTCCCTGTGCGGCTGCGGCTGCTGCTGCTGCGTCAATGTCCCGCTCGTTTTCTTCACCGCGGCTCTCTGACACGTGTTGGGGTCGTGCCGTACGGTGTGTCTCCAGTGCGGTGTCCGACGTTTCGCACCATGTACGGAGGAGCTCTGTTCAGGAGCGGCGCGCGGTACAATCTGAGATCACAGCGGAGAGCTTATTCGGCACCGGCTGCTGTCCCCCGAAGCACGGCAGCTCAGCGATTACTATTTCGTGCAGCGGAGACTTTTACGGAAATTTATTTCAATGTGTGCTGGTTGCAATAATCGTGACATTCGTGCAAAAGCAAGCAAGCAAGCAACGATTGTTTTGTTACACTAGGTGAGAGGAGACGATATTTTAGTAGCCAGATATAAGCGCAGTCCTTCTATAAGCAACACATCCTTTACATGTTTCTGGTGGGCTTGAAGGTTAAGGGGGTAATTTTGCTAAACGCACACTACTGTAGATATAAGCAGAGTTGGCCTTTCTCCCAAAGGGGGTGTGTGCTTTTATCCAGCTTCTACTCTTCATGGACATTTTGCAGAGCCCTGCGTAGGGCTTGTTGCTGGCTTGTTGAAGATGTGAGTGGAACAAAGTGCAAAGCTGTGCTCGCAGAGTATGTGGCGGTACCCGAGTGCGATTTTGTCTCCTGTTTTCCAATCGCATCGTCAGCATCCCAGCAACAAGGTGGAACCATTTGTTTAATTCACGCTACATTAACACTCGCTTGCCTCCATATTTACACATTGAAACGTATCATTTGCAAGACTCGTTTTTCTGCCCTAAAAATTTAGCCAGCATTTCCTTCGATCACATGTTTGGTGCAATCTGTGCACGCCTGTATGTTGACATGCCAGATTGTCTCTGGTGACGTGCGGGGCATTGTTCACACGCGTGAAATGTGTGTAAGGGGTTAAATTTTTCCTCTCGCAAGGCAGAGACCATCCCTCTGCTGCTCCTGCTGCAGCAGCAGGAGCATGTGCGAATGGCTGACCTTTAATTTTACCTTTATCTCCCTGTCGTAGAGTGCTAATGAGAACTGATGTGTGCTATATGGGCCGTGCTCCGCATCACTATATTTGTTAGTCCTTGTCCGGAGAGGAGTGAGTGTTTCCGTTTTTACCCGTTGCTGAATCGCGGAATTTCTCAACGTGAGGCACTGCGTAATGGTAAAGGTGCAGCCCTGATATTCCTTGCTCAGGTCACTGCTGGCGGAAGGGCCTCCACTAGAGAGCTCCTCTAGAGAGGGAGAATTTGGCCTAGTCTTCTACGCTGGCCGGACGTCTCGGGAGAGGTGGGAGCACCCATATTTAACCTAACCGCACGGGACCTACCGATCGACTAGCTGGTCTACCCCGTCCACACGGCCGAGGGGAGAGAGTACAGCCCATTGTTTCGACAGCAGCACCCGGGAGATAGAAACCCAACCGGCACCCGCAGGATTTGCGCGTCCAGCGCGCTGACCCATTTCACCCACGGCAGCATCCCACGGCGTAAACGGCACTTTGTTTCTGAAACACCTCCGTTAATGACGGTCGTTAATAAATCCCGCGCCCGCGCTGCAATTTTATCTCTGTAACCTTTCGTCCGCCGGCGCTGCCTCGGCACGTGATAAATGGGTCACCGGCCGCTCTCTCGTCGGTGCGCGCGACACGCGCGGCGCGCGGCCCCTTCCTCGGGGCCACGGACGCCTCTCGAAAGATCACTGGCGAAGTCCGACTGTGTCCACCCAGTGCTCGCCGAGCTGCATTGGTTTCCGGTTGCCGAACAAATACACGTCGTGAGGTCGCACTCGATTACACGCCAAATGCTTGGCCACAAATTAACCACAATGCCTTGCTGATACCGTCAAGGAGCACGAACCGTCACGCAAACTCCACTCATCCTCGCAGTGGCAGTTTTTGGCCAACGACAGTCACCGCGTCATCGCACTTTCAGACGCGCTTCTGCGGCCGTCTGGAACGCTCTTCCTTCCAATATTAGGAAGCCACCGGAGCTATGCACTTTTAAATCATCTAGATTGAAAACACCTCCGATTAGCACGGTTGGCTACGTTACGGTGCGAAAGACGTTCGATGCACATACACGGACGAACATCTCGCGTCGTCATTTTACTTGACTAATTTGTTTTAGTTTTCCCAGGAGAAACGCGAGCCGCACCGGGTTGTAATCGTGACGAATGCTCGCGCGCGGACATGGCGGAGCGGCGAATTGTGGCGGCAAAGGAACTTTAAAGTTCCCGTCGACGTCCTCTGCAGACTCTGTCACCGCGCCAGTTATTGGCATGCGAGCGAGGGTCAACAAAACTCTCTCGGTGCCCGGCATTAGCCTTCGTCAACTTCATGTGCCTGCCAATTAGCGGATGCCTGTCATCTGAGCTGCTTGATGTACACATCAAAGCAGGGGCTGTACCCACGGACGTCCAAAGATGATCGCAATGGCAAAAGCTCCACCGTGAAGCGGCCCTCGCCCAGAGCTGAGAAACCCCTGGTTAGATCTGTCGAGTCTTTGATAACGTACAAATGTATTGATGCGTTTTCGTAAGGTGTTCAACGTTCCTTTCTAGCCGTCACTTCTAAGGCCTGTTTTTCGAAAGTGTTTATTGCTTTTCCACAGCCCTTTGTCAATAGAGCCGCCACCTCATGCTGCGTCAGTCGTGGGGTGGGTGAGGGGTTGGGCATACTTCACCATGCTGGTCAGTGCCTGGGTTGGTGAAGGGGGTGAACCAGGGCCGATTTGGATATCGCTCGCTGCCGGTGTTAGCCGTGGCCAGTAATTGCAGTGAGATCACCGAGCTCATGGCAAAGCGTGCGAAGCGCTATTCCACCTCTTCCAGTCATCACGTGGGCTACGCTCACTAAGGGATAGTTTTCTACCAAAATATACAGGGTATCTATAATGCAGGAGAAATCGGAAAAAAGTACACGCACAAAATCAATCTTAAATGAAATGCATTTCCAATGAACGCCATTTGATACGGCGTTGATTTAAAAAGAGAGAGCAATCGGCGATTTGCCTAGCAAACAACGCGTCGCCGCGCATCTGTGGCGAAACCAACAAGCACGTGGTGAGCCGTGCACTCGGAGGGGGCATGGTGGCTTCCAGAGCGCTGCGTGCCCCTCCCCAACGAGCCCACTGGCCGGGCGCCTGCCAACGTGTGCCAGGTGCCAGCCAACAAGCGAGCGCCCTCCCTCCTCCCCCCCAACTCGTAACAAAAAATGTTAAACTCCTCCTCGCCTCAACTGCCCAATAAAGCTATTGCCTTGATCGCGTGTTGTAAAATGTGAAGAATGCAAATAGGACGACCCGGCTGCTGGAAATGATGGCTGTTAAAGTGAGCCGAATCATTGTCCCTCCTGGGGTGGAGGGAGGGATGCCTCTGTAAATGTTGCAATTTTATGAGGAAAGGGTCCTCCCAAACCTACTCCTTGACAGCGTTGTCGTTGTTGTCGTTGTTGTCGTTCTTGTTGCTGTTGCTCTTTGTGCCCGGGCGCAAAGGAGGCAGACTCGGGACGGGATTGTGGGATGACAGAGACACCACGGGGATAAAAATGCCCCCTTTCTGAGCTTGTCACAGAAGTTGGTGATGTATCCCTGTGAGGTTTTAAAGTGCGCTCATAGCGACGGTGTTTGGTCCGTGAAATCGTGTTTTGCCTAGGGACGCCCTTTGCTGTACTTGGGTAGATGGTCGTGCTATAAAGATGCTACAAAGCGAGAGGATGCCCTATAAGTTATTTATGTATGTGTTATTACAGGGAATGTTTGTTGTTTGGAGAGTGTAATAGTCTTACCCAATGGTATATATTTCGACAACAATGATTGTTATTTTGTCTGTATGTATTGTTACCTGCAGTTAATATCCTTTGTTTGGGGTGGATCAGTGGTGATGCACACAATGTGCCATGAATCAAAGTCAAGCCTGAGTTTGATTCCCCATCGCAACCGACATCATTGGCGAGTGATCATTGAACCGGACCTGGGCCCTTGACCACCCACTTCATTTTGACCAGAGTGGTGAAGTATGGTCAAACAATCCCTACGGCAGATATGACGTGAGTAGGCCTTCATTCGACAATGGATTGACAATGTACCAAAATGTATTATTTTCATGATTATATTTTGTTTAAAATGGTGGGGAAGACACGTGACATATTTGAAGATGTCTCGGTTGCAAGTGAGACCTGGCAAAGGCACAATTAAACAATTCGGGGCAATGCAACAGCAGTATTAATATCAGCGCAAATGAAAGAATAAGAATAACACTCATAATAATAATGTCTCTGTAAGTGTAATAAGACTTTCAATTTGGTTCTTAGCATTTTACAAAGGGCTCGCTCACGCATTTACAAACACCTCCTCCCATCACCCACTGCTATGCATTTGCACATTTGATAGATGGTGCGTGAGTACAGCAGTCAAACCAACCCCTGCCTGTGGACGGCTTCCTTATCTCTAAGTAAGTTAAAGACGCTTTTTTTTTAATCTGTGGATTTTGTGGCTCAATGATTTATAGGGGGGCCGCCATTTGAAATGTGCCGTTCTCACCGCGCCGCCGTTGTGTGAAAGAGGGATTGCACGTCTTCTCTGATACGCCGCCGGGCCGTTCCAGCGAAGGGCGAGCGATTCATTTGTCCTCGGCAGAACCGGAATTGAACATTAATTTCCCGAAATAAAAAAAAGCACGCTCTTGTTACACGCATCGGTGACTGTTTTATGCCCACTGAGCCGTTTTATTGTTTTTAATGCAGAAAGTGAACTACCGCGTGCAGATGTTGGTGAAGGAACGCAGCAGTATTGCTGCCGTGTTGGAATGGTTCACGGCAGAGGTTGGTTTAGATTTCCCGGAGCGGCAGTTGAAACATTTTGGTGCAAGTTTACTAGATCCCAACCGTGCTGCTGTGCAATTGGGTCCACCCCTGTTCGTCTCTTGGTAGGTCACGACGAATGGTGAGGGCTAAGGTGTGGGTGCCCCCACCTCTTACTGGCCAGCATGGAAGAGTAGGCCAAATATTCTTGAGAGAGGAGCTCTCCTTAGCTCTCCCTCTAGCGAAGTGCCATGAGCAAGCTGTTGCTGGGTTGCACCTCCACATTTTTATTTAAAGCGATCATACTCGCCTGATGATGGCGGTGATGCAGTGGTGCCATGGTGGCGAGATTTGAACTACCTCGCTTGGTATACAGGTGGTCATGGTTTCGATTACGATCCTGACGCCTGTATATTTGAAGTTTTCATGTCTCTCTCCCCGTGGTCGCACGGATTTGTATCCGTGTCCTCCGTTTTTTTCTTTCCACGTTTAGAATCATGCATTCACACTATTTGGCTGCTATAAATTTCCACATGTGATCAGCCTCTTTGTTGAGCCACATGTGGTTAGGTCGCTTCTGAAAAAGAGCTGCATAGCTCAGTGGGCCTTACCTGGTTTAGACTAATTATGATGTCGTATGAGAATTTATAAGCTTTCATTTCCCATCGCGTGCTGTGGGATATGCGGAGATGTTTTGCTGGGGGAGAGTAACGGTGGGCAGCGTTGCACTCCAGGTTCCATCGTTTGAAGTGTGTTCACCATCACTCGCGCCGTGGGGTGTCCTCGAGTCTCCCTTGGTGCACGAGGTATCCGCAGCGTCCACGTGGTGTTCCCACGTGGTGTTCCCACGTGGTTCACGGCCGTCCTCCGTCGCCGAGGGAGTATGGTTGCCACCTTTGAAGAAACAGGCGACGTGTCGTGGGAAGAACAATCACTCGGCAAATACTGGATAAACGGGAGAGCTACACGCGTTAGTACATTGTCTTCAGCAGCGTATCATTCCACAACTGACAACAAACCGGGGACTTTTGATGTCCCGGTGAGATAGCTTCGAGATTTCCCAGGATGGGGCTACCTCAAAGTGAGGACGTCGTACTCGGGAACTCGGAGCCGGGAGGCTCGCCAAGCCGGGTCAGCTCGCGAGTCTCTCGTGTTCCACGTCCTCGGACGGCCATTCGTTCCGCCAGATCTCTTGCGCGTTCGCGTTCGACGTCCTCTGCTCATGGTCGTGACTTCTGGGACTGCCTCAATTGGCGCCGCAGCCGCAGCTCGGGCAATAGGAGACACGCTTGCTCAGTCGCGCTAGTTTCATTTTGACAAAATAGTTCTCATCAGAACCCCGCGATTAGCACGGTTGGCTACGTACGGCGAGAAAGAAGTTCAACATATGTACGTACACAGAGCGAGCGTGGCTTAAGCCCAAGCTCACTGTCAATCTAAGAAAGGATTTGTTTTTCTCACCTTCAACAACGTACTGTGAGCTGCTTTCGCTTTATCCTCGTGCCTGTGTAGCATGCACCCACTGTAAGTTCACACATACCCCCCCCGCCTCCCCCGGAACATCAGGAAACGTGGCTTTTCCTGAATTCTGACCTGCCGTGCTGCAAGCAACAGATTCGTGCATCCTGGTAAAGGCGGAGGAGAAAAAAAAAGCTGTTATGGTGCATTTTCCTGCTGGGGGATTTGAACTCTGCTTTCCCACCAGCTGCTGCCAAACATAAACAATCCACGCCAACGGTTGGACCAAAATATCCTTTAATATTTGTGAAACGCGACTACGAGAACTGACACGGATTCCTTTAAGTGGGTCACATTAAAAAAAGTGTGTTTTATAGCACAGCATCCCATGAAACATTCACCACAATGTGATCACCTGGTTTAGTTTCCTTGCAGCGCCAACGTAAAGTGCTCTCTGTAATGTTGTTCCTGTCGAGTTGCGTGAATCTGGAGGAGTGCAATGACTTATTAATTAACGCTTTTACATTTTTAAACGACGCAGGCCCGCTGCGTCCGGCTGCACATTTTCGTCACGCCAGCGTCTTTCCGACCGCTCACCGTCGGCGAGCAGACTGGGTCTGTCCCTCACATGACTTGGCAAGGTGGACGATCGTTAGCAGAGACCAAGGTGTTACATCGCCACGTGCTTCGAGGGGGGGGGAGAAATACAAATTAAATTCCCACTCGAGCTTTTTAAGTCACGCAAGCTACTTCACATCGCACAACCAGACACTTTCTCCACTCAGTACCCCCCTCCCCCCCCCCGTTTCCTTATTGTCAGTGCACCTCCCGCAACACACTTCGACTCAACTTTAATGCATTCCTTTTCGTCTGGGCCCTTTATGACTAATAGCGTTGCGGGGAAGTGAAAACCGGTTTGCATCGTGTGCGCGAACACTTGTTTTTTTACTTCATCGCTTTCTCAACAGCATCGCTCATCTCATTACGCATATTTCATTTGTCCACACGCATTTTTCTCATCTCACTACGGCTCCATCTCTGGTCTGTATCTATCCTGCCCTAGTTGTTGTGTAGGGCCCCCAAATGGGCCAGCACCCGCCACTGGCAGTATAAGTGCCTCGCATGTGCATGCATGGACACGCATGCGTGTGTTTGTATTCTTGTTAATTATGTTTGCTATAAATGTTCGAGCTAATCCTGCACGCAATGGCTAAGGAACTCGGTGTGGAGGGTATTCCAACCTTGAAGGGTGTATGTTCCGTAATTGTATAAGGGTCCCAACTGATTGTAATATCTCGAGGTACCACTTTTTACCCATTCGCTATGCGCATTTTACTGCAGTTATGAAACACATTGCTTGAATATAGTTTCTGATGTCTCATGCAGAATGACATTTTCACATGTAAATGTATCCCTGAGTGCCCATTATATTTTGAGTTCGGTGATAACATCTCTACATCGATGGATCATTATTAGAATCAGAACATTTATTTACACTGGAGGAATCCGATTAGTTATAAAGCTCTTTGTTCACAGATGTCCAGTAGGGGCGGGTCAGAACGTTACAACAACAAACAGTACAACAAAAACGACAGGAGTGCAATGTATGGAATAGGTAAACAAATCACTTAAAAAATATATACAAATGAAACAAACAAAAAATTCTGACCAGGTGAAGCCCGTTGAACTATTAGTTTATTTTTCATAAGCGACTTGGTCACAAATGATATCCAAACAAAGTGGCCCATCGTGTGGCGATTTATAGCAGAAAAAAGAATCTAAATAATCTAAACGTATGTTTCTAAATGTTAGATGGAAAAAAAATATCGATGCATGGTCGCTACATTTGTGTTACCCAAGCGACTCAGATTATGCTGTGCAAAGATTCCACAGTTGCAGTATTTGCACGTGTTAATTACAAAAGTGCTTCCTAAACCATACTTATGCCTCTCTTATTCCTCGCTGATAAAGGGCTTTGTTTGGCCAAATACTTGGGGAAATGACCCAGCAGGAGTGTTGGGATGACACTTAACTTTGTTTAGCAGGTTTTTTTGGGAGGTTTTCCTCTCTCACAGTGAAATTCTCTCACCCTCCCACGCACGCGTCTCATTGCCCACACGGAGCCCACAGAGATAAATGTGGGGGGCTCCACCCAGTGCATAGCACCATCCCCCCATAGGCAGAGTTACAGGGAGAAACTTTGCTCAGGCCTAGATTGTAGCGGGTGTTATTTTAATATGTAATAAGCACATTATGTTGGGCGATACCACTTGGAGCAGAGACTGCACAGACGTACGTTTTCATAAACGAAAATTGTTGGTTGAGATTTACCACAAAATTACATCAACATGTGCCCCGCATTCAGTATTTATTGTAGAAATTGCTTCGACATTAAATAGCCAAGCGATTTCGTATCTTGAATATAAATTCCTTGAAAGTTTTTGGGGGACCCTCCTGCTCTTTTGGCCCTGTTTCAGTGCCCCCCCCCCCCCCCAGCTGCTATCAGACCCCTCTTCCACCGTGTAACCGAATCACGCTGTAGCGAGCCAGCCGCTGCTCAGGTGGCGCTCCGCTGTGTTTTTCCCCACCGCAAAAATCCGAGCGGTTGCCGCTGAAGTCGCACGGAATGGACGCGGCTGGCTCGGGCCCCTGTCCGGCCAAAATTCGGATGCCTTGCGAGGCCAGCGTATCGCGGTTTGGTTCCGGCATGGCGTGGCAAACTTGTGATCGTAAAACTAACGCCGCACCACGAGGGCGCACAACGCTGGCTCGGCTCGGTCTGTGTCAGTGGAAATAGAGGCACGAGTTCCCAGACCCGTGTCCCCCGCACTGCCATTTCCTCCAGCAACTTTTAAAGATGACCTCTTTTACATTTTGGGTTGTTTTTGTTGCATTTGAGTGACAGTATATATATAGAATGAAAAAAGGCATAATGCAGTGATTAATTTGTACAAATGAACTATGCATTGTAAAATTGGAAAAAAAAATGTATTTAATTTAATATGAATCCCTGCGTAATATACTGCGTCATAGGAATTTATTAAAACTGTTTATTTTTTGACTTGCGTTGTTTAAAATGCGTTAAAACTAATTAAGCATTGCTTATAAAATAAATAACGTGCGTTTCGGCTGACTCGGGGTGTTTTCGGCCCTAATGTGTTTGCGTGTTTTTGTGCTTGCCTTGCGTCGCCCTCATAACACACACTACGTCGCGCACTTTATATTAATGAATCATGATTCTAAGTGATGGAAAGTCTGCAGTTGACGTCTTGCATCAACAGTGAAGATGCAAATGGTTCGTATTAATCATTCATGACACCGGTGGAGAGAAAAGTCCAAGTGTAAATTAAATAGATGCATCATTTTTCCTCTCCGTGAAACATTCTCCGTAATGGGTATAATTATGAAAGAAAAAAATCATTTCCCAGTGGATATTTTTTTCTGATGACGTGACCAAAGTCATGAATAAATTTGAACAAGCCATTAGTTTACAGGCCAGCCATCGGGCGCGTGTACATTTAATCTGGCAGTAGATGCATTTTTCACTCTGCGGAGATAAATGTTACACTTTCAACACACTCAACTGCATGATTGATGACAGTCACGCAGATAACATCGTGACCGCACCTCCCTTCTTCCCAGCCGATACTTTAATCTCCTTGTTGTTTGCGATACTCCGATTACAATGCTGTACTTCTTAATAAAAAAAAACGCACATTCGCAAACGTACACACTACGCTGCGCGCTGTTAACCAGCGGACACAACATTCCACAGTTGCCCCCACGCAAGCCCAAACAACGGGTTCTTATTTAGGGGCATATTTTCCCCGCGCTTCCCTTGCGCATGAAGGACAGCACAGAGCCTTCCGTCTGGCACCGTAAAAGATGCCGTTAAAAGGACATTCTGTGGTGAAGCTAGCAGCTGATTCAGTTTGGTCCAAGCCTTCAGGCTTTCCGTCCCCCACCGAGTGTGAAGAGTTGGGTGACGTGAGGGGGATAGAGCGGAGTTGTGGGTGGGGGGGGTCGAACAAAGATGTATGGCCTCATATCAGCGACTTGGCCATAGTTGGGCCTCCTGCCTGAACACTGAGAAGCCGAGAGGTGTCTCGGTCACATCGTCGGTGTGTGGCTGATGCCGCTCAGCGCCTCTCGCTGGCTTCAAACCCACGGCTGGAGAACGCCTCGGAGGCGACTTGAACCCACTGAGTGCACGGCGAGAGTTCTCGCTCGGCGTTACCAGGCCGTACATGAACACCCGCGGATACCTCGCGTGGCAATAGCCTCACACCCGCACCTCCGATCAGCGCGCTTGGCTATGTACGGTGTGAAAGAAGCTCGCCGCACGTACAGCAGACACACTTTGGCGGTTGGAGATTGTCCTCCTCGTGAATGTTTCCCGGTGGTTGTTGGTTAGATTACAGATACACAGTGACCAGTTATTTGCTAACGCTATCGTTAATTACTGTTGCTAAGATACGTGTAGCATTGACACACCGTATTTCAATGTATTTTTGAAAATCTATGCGCAAACTACGAATGTGCGAGAGAGGACATCGACTGAGAAGATGGAGCAATGAAATTAGCTCTTGCGCAAGGTGCTCGTGGATTGTTACATCTGAGGATCGTGAGAGGTGGCGGCCGCTTGGAGAGGCCTTCATCCAGCAGTGGATTGAGCAAAGCTAATGATGGAGTGTGGCACCTTTTTCACCGCTATTAAAACATATACTTAATTATATTCAATCGACACCACCACTGGCTACTGATTGGGTACTTGAGCCGGCTGTCCGTGCGCTGCTCTGTGTATTCAAAGCCTCCGTCGTCAGCGCGATCAGCACATACGTCGTCTTGTTGAATGGAGAAAAATTCAGACTTAGAAAAATTCCGTGGATATTTGGGCTGAAATGTTGTTGTGGGGGTGTGGGGGCGTTGCGGACACCCAAGACCGCCTACAGTCACCATGGGGGTGCCATGGTGGTGAGAAGTCGTGGGTTCGATCCCGACTCTGACGCCTGTTGTAAATTTGCGTGTCTCTCTCTCCCCGTGGTCGCGTGGATTTTTCTCCGGGTCCTCTTGTTGTTTTTTCCCCCTTCGCATTTAGAGTCAATGTTCATTTAGAATCAGAGTATTTGGCTTCTATAAACTTCCACATGGTAAGCCAATATGTTCAGCTATCATTTGTGACCAGGTCGTTTCGGGAAAAGAGCTACATAGCTCAGTGGGCCTTACCTCGTAAAAAAAAACAATAGTGACCATCGCTGCTGCCGCTGCTGGCTACTGAGCATATGCGCAATCTGTTCAGCTCCTTTGCCCCGCCGTGCGTTTGTTTTTTGTCGGCAAAGTTCCCACTACTCCTGTGCATTGCTGTACAAACACAGCCGCCAATCCACCATGAAGGGATAGCGATTGTCACCACAGCGCTTGTGCCAGGCTAAGGCGTTTGGTCACATTCACACGCGGCAAGCATGTACACTGACCACACGCGTGTCGCGTGCAAGAACACGCATAACGGTGCCGTCCGTGTGTGCATGTGCTTGGGGAGTGGCTCTGCAGTGCTACTTGGTGCACCTAGCCTGGCACGCATACTGTGGTGATGTCACTGCCTCTTACTGGCGAATGGTGGCTTCTGTTGTCGTTACGACGTGAGTTTTACTCCTGACCACATGGGTGGCACGTGACATTCGAACTGGTCATGGACCCCTGCCCTAGATCATTTCAGACTTAAATGATCACCAGTACGGTGTGTAAACATCAGCGCTGGGGAGACAAAGGCCACTGGGTGCTGTGTCGCCCACACACCACCCCTTATGCACCATGCCGGCCTTAATAGGTGCTCGCCCACGGCGCTCGCCCCAACAGTCTGTGCAGGCCATGGTTGGGGAGAGCTTAGTCGGTGTGCACACGTGGGAGGATGCTCGTGCATGCACGTGTTTATATCCCCGTGTTTCTATCGAGGGCTTTCGTTGACTGAAACCCCGCCACCGAACCTCAACCCCCTAGACTGAGACAAATTATTTCCTTTCCAGACAAAAGAGCGTGAGCTCGGCAGTGGCGGAGCATGTCGTGTGTATGTGCGTGCGTGCGCGCGTGCGGGAATAAGGTTGAGCAGTGGGAGCTTTAAAATCATAAACAAAGGTCCGCGCAGAAAGTGCGCGTATGCACGCATGCACGTGCATGTATTTTGCAATTGACCCTGCACTTGTGCACACAAGCACGCACGCACACACAATGCATTAATTTGCTTGCACAGTCTATCGCGAGGCCTTGAGTCCGTGGATTCGCACGTTGCACCGAAGCCCTGCCGATTTGTCTCATTAGGTAACCATAGCTTTGGTTTTCAGAGCCTTGGCCTTTTCCACTGTTCCCCCAGAAGGAGTGCGTGCGTGTGTGTGCGCGTGCGAATGCAATGTTCATAACGGAGGAGTTGATATCCGGGCAACCTTTATATCATGCACTTTCATACTTCTCTTCTCAGGCGTTCAAGAAGCAGGATGATATGAAGGATGTATTTGCTCAACCAACTGTGCTCGTTCTGTACCAGAAGCTAAAGCTTACACGCGTGCGGGGTGCCATCCGATTGGCTGCGGAACATCCACCTGCGTTCTGCCATGGCGTTGTGTTTGGAACACTGGACCTCGAGGGGGTACCGGCTCAATTCGATCTCCTGGCACGGCAGTTGAAAGGATGGCACACGTTTCTTAACCCACCCTCCATCCCTGTCCACTCAGGAGTGTGTGAATGGGTTCACCACAGTCACGCGGCAGGTTGCGTGTTGTGCGGTAAAGTGTGCGTACTCCCACCTCTTCCAAGACGTCTGACTTGGGTGGAAGGGTAAACCGATTGTACGATTATTGTTTTTTTATTACACTTGGTACCCATGTAAGCCCTCACTCTTTTTCCGGAGGGTGCTACTCGTTTTTTGCATTTGGGGCGACGATCGTCACGTAAATCTGCGAGTATTTTTTCCGATATGGAACCATTACACCGGCACGCAATGGCCTGCTCTTCAATGATGCCACGGGATCTTTAACGTGCCTTTGCGAAGCAAACGACGTCGTGTATTTTATGGTCCATGCACCTGCGGTATTAATCGGGGTGGCCGACCGGATTTGAACCACGCACGCCTCTGCAACCAAGCAGTGAATCGCACGCCCGCTAAACGTACCCTCTGGAGGATCTCGCACGACGATGTTCTCATCGCTCCATCGTCACGATGGCCGTCCTCGACAAGCAACGTTCCCTACTTTGTCTGCCACTCTGTCATTAGTCTCGGCCATCATCTCTTCCAACGAGGTGTCCTGCCCAATCACATTGACTTTTTCTGTCCACAGTCAATATGCTGTCTCGACACTTCTGATCCACTTGGTCCTCTTTCAGTCACTCAGTGTAATTCCAAGCATAAATCTTCTCCCCGTGCTTCTTGGCTGCCAAACTAACCTACAAATTTGTATTTTAATTTGACAGACCATGGTAAACAATAAAGGCACATTTCCACAATCAAAGTTTGGATAATCTAATGAGAAAGTAAAATCAAATCTGGATGCCATTTATAATATGGTATACTCCATTTGAGTGATGCCACTGTTAAGCCAAACATATAATGTGTGTGTGTGAGAGCGTGGTGTTTGCCATGTATTGGACTTTTTAATTTAGCCCACATGGGATGCTTGGGTATTTTTAGGACGCACGGGGCGACTGTTGGCACGCAGCAAAATACTAAATAAATACATAAATAGGCCGACAGGCAGAAATCGAATTGTCAGTGGGGAGGAAAATAACAGAAAGCTTTGTTTTTGGAAACGCGGTTTTGTGGTCGTAAATGTATAGGCGAGTTATCTTAATAGTCACCCGGGCTCACAATCCGAGCATTGTTGAACCAAGGTAATTGTACACTGCGCCATGTGTGTCTCGGGGCGTCGCGAGTTGATTGCTTCCATGCCACCTGCAGACGACTTCATCGTTGGCACGGAGCCGTCAGGGTTTTGGCTTTCGCGGGAAGCGAACATTTTGCCGTGTTTGCACGCGCTTGCTCTGCAGCAGCCATCCGAGAAATCTCCGAGCCAAAACTCGGAGATTTGTGAGTGAAGGACCGTACGGCTTAGAGACGTCAAGGCAATGACCAAAAATAAATGTTTACAGCTCAATTAGCAGATTATTGATGTTCGACTTCAGCCGCTGGCTCATAAGGGACTCGTGGTCCTTCGAGGTTAATTCTTCTGGCGTGTTTACAGCTCCGTCGATTGTAACAGTGATGATGATGATAATGGCTGTGGTTGGTAGTGGCCAAGGTGCTGGGGACGTTCCTGTCGGTGCCAAATATTGTTTTTCGAATACTGCCACTGCCATAGCTGCAGATGCTGCTACAGTCTTCTGATTATGAAGCTGCTGATAATAACAGTAGCAGTGACAATTGGGTAAATGATGATAACTGCTGTAGCAGCTACCACTACTAATGCTGCTTTTATGTGAATGATAGCAATGATGCTGATGATGATAATCCTGTCAATGATCGTGATGTTCACACCATAGCAGCAGCAGTTGCTGATACTGACGATTCTGATCCTAATGATGCCGATGATGCTGATAACGATGGCCGTTTGTATATCTTCAGGAGCCAGCGTCCGGCTGGGCTGATGGCCGCTGTGAGGCCTGCTCGTCGTGTCCTGGGCCTCCTCTTGATGCCGGAACGGCAGCAGCGGCGTGTCTGGAGCATCTTCCTATCGGCACGCCCACGCACCGGCCTGGCCCTGCCACACCGCCTCAACCATCACTGCCACCGCATTCGCAGTCCCAGTCTCCATCCTCGCGAGGAGCCAAGGCTCAACCACCACCACCATCGTCATCATCGTCAGCAGCCAGGGCCACGCAGAGTCCTGCGGCTGTCGAACGCAAGAAGGGAGGTTCCTCGAGTGCGAGCGTGGCAGGGGATGGAGCATTGACTTCGCCAAAGATGAATGGCTACGCGGCACATGCTTACCTGGTGAGACACCTGGGAGTCATGCGCGCAATGCTGAATGGGGGTCTCCATTCATGGTTCTATTCACGTAGGTAAAAAATTAAAATTAAAATTAATGAAAGTAAAATAAAAAATAAAATTAAAATCATGTATAAAGTGATACAGCAATCGTGCTGTGACGGTTCCACCTGAAGATGGAAGCTTGTGTTGCCTCCGAAACGTCGTGATTTTTTAGTTTTATTTGTATTTTACTTTTATTAATTTAAAATTTTCACCTACGTGACTTTACTTAAAAAACCTAAGAATATTAATCCTTGCAGTCACGGAAACTTCAAATCTAGAATTCTATTCATGAATGGTTTATTTGAAACCAAGGCTGTTTCAGTATCATCATTCATTGTCTTGCACGATCCACTATCCTCGTAATTATCCATTGATGCGCTCCCCAAATTTCACCAGGCTTACTGTCCATGAACTCTTGGAAGTGCTTGTACAAAGGATAGTAACATCTCATCCTGTGTTCTTGGAATCATTCATCAAAGTTATGATTTATCACATTCATCCTTGGTCATCATCATAATTTGCTGTTTGTTCATCATTCATAACCATCATCACCCATCATTGTCTTACCTGTTTTTGGGAAGTCCACAGTGATTTTCCTATTAAGAGATTTACTGGACTTTGCGATAAGAATTATTAATTTTAATACTGCATCCAGTGGAGATGACCACCACTCCAGACTTGAAATTCTTATTTTTCTTAAACGACACCGCACCCTATCACTCCAAAATGTACAATGGTAAAACGTGTTTGTTTGTTTGTGCATTAACGTTCCTTGGTGTGACGTCGCAAGGCCGTCTTTGTCCATCACGTATTTATATGAAGACTTAGTGGCTGTTTTTGCGCTATTTGTGCCAGCTGTGTGGGCAGTGGTGGCGCTGTGTGTCAAACCCGGCGACCCGAGTTCGATTCACGGCCAACACCAGCGACAATTATCTGAACTAGTCATGGGCCTACACTAGGTCGACTCAGTCTAAAATGGGTGCCTGGTGTGGTGTGTAAACATTGCAACTGGGGAGACAAAGGCGGAAGGGCGTGGTGTTGGCCACCCACCCCATCGTGCACCGTCCCGGCCTTCATAGATGCTCGCTAACAGCACTTGCCCCGACAGTCTGTTAAGGCTATAATGGGGATCTTTATCTTTGTATTGTGCCAGTTGTGAAATTCATCCAGTACAGAAATCCACGTGCACATCACCCTAAGGAAACCTTATGTTTGTACCGAACATGTTTTCAGCATGCAAACTCAGTTTTGTCAAGAGCTCAAATACAGTGCATGTCAAATGCAATTATTTATATATTTATTTATTTTTTGCTACGGCTGGAGGCCGAATGGTACTCGCAGCTTAAATTATTTAACCACATCTTCCCATGTGTTTGATCAGCCATTCAAATAATCAATCTATTCACTTTCAAACGCGGCGGCGCTGCACTATGATTACATGTATGTTGAATTTCTTTCGCACCATACGTAGCCAGCCATGCTAATCGGAGGTGCGGGGGAAGTACACTAAACTAAATATTAAAACAGTTATAAAGAAATCTTGACTTAAAGCTTTCCGTGACTGCAGGAATTAATATTATTTGGGTCTTTCGGTAAAGCCACGTAGATAGAAAAAATAATAAAAATATGACAAGGTTTCGATCGCAACGCAAGCAATCGTCATCAGGTGAAAAAAATGCGAGAGAGCTGCTGAGGCAGGATGTTATAAATGTTTGAGATGGGTGTAGCCCAAGGGTCATTAGCGAAGTGGGCGAGGCAGGTGATGAAGCTGCGGAGGTGGCCATTGTCTTGTGAGCTTCGTCGTCGTGGAGGTAGCTCTCCGATTTAACCGATCTTACATTGACATGCAAATTTCATCTCTAGCCCCGCCCACTTCTCTTATGACCCTTGGGCTACACCCATCTCAAACCTTTATAGCATCCTGCCTCAGCAGCTCTCCCACTATTTTTTTTTCACCTGATGACGATTGCTTGTGTTGCGATCAAAACGTCGTGATATTTTAATTATTTTTTCTATCTCCGTGGCTTTACCGAAAGACCCGAAGAATAGTTATAAAGAAATGAGTGTTCAATCTAGATGATGATTTAAAAGTGCACAGCTCCAGTCGCTTCCTCATATTGGAAGGAAGAGCGTTCCAGACGGCCGCAGAAGTGCATCTGAAAGCGCGCAAATATGAATAACTCCGATGGCTTCCATAAGGTATAATGAAGCGAGACCCACTGGAATGTGCCCGGGCTCTCGTAATGCACAGCCGTTGTTTGCGTTCGGCCTGTGTGCCATCACTCAGCTGGCCGTTCATGTGAATGGGCAGCCCTAGAGCAGACAGAACCGTGGGTTTAATAACCTGGTTTGAAGGATGGCTCACTCGCCAGCGTCCAGCTCGCCGCAAATCTCGTAAGGCTACGATGCCGGCCTGGACTGGCGAATCTGTGTGTGAGGTGTGCATGTGTGTGCGTTCTTTTTTGCATTATCAAAAGGACAGCTCGTTTCTTCCACACCACAACACTCCCGCCACGTCTGAACGACGCGATTCGCCGTTGCAGAGCTCATGCCGCGTATGTATGCACAATATTCATTTGCGTTCAGAACATAATCTGGCCAGGTGGCGTCATTGGTCGAGCAAGAGGCTCCCAATGGAAAGGTTGAGAGTCCTCATTGTGGGTGGAGGTTGACTCAGCCCAACGTCGTTCTGGGGGGGGGGGGGGGGGGTCGATGTAGTCAATTTCACTTCGTGGGGAAGTCAACAGTGGGTTGTGCTCTCTGGATCGACTCTCCAGATCCCCTCGGTAGTGGAAATGTGAATTTCCAAATGTGGAATTTCCACCACCGACTCAGGGCTGTAAACAGAAGAAGAGCACCGATGGCTCAATGCTCATCTGAGTAAGAAATCAATTGTACTTTTTTATTTCAAATTGCATCGGTCCACTTATTGATCTGTGCAAAGAACGGAATTGCAAACAGGGAGATGACACCGGATGGTCTTTCCCTGAGGTGTTCCATCAAGGTTTTTCTCTCTCTCTCTCTCTCCTTCATGCCCGACAACCTAAAAAAATGCTCGCAATGCATACTTCGCTTCGAGAAGAAGTTGCTGATTACAATTATTCAAAGGTGACTGTCCGGGCGGTTTGAGGTTTTGCACCGGCTGGTAAAATGTTGCAGATTGCCGAGAGATTCCTCGAGCTTCTCCGCTCCGGGGCCGCAGCTGTGTTGACAGAGTCGCCCCACCTCACCGCTGCTCCTGCTGCGGTGGTGGTGGCGATGGTGGTGGCGGTGGTGGTGGCGGCGGTGGTGGTGGCGGTGGTGGTGGTGGCGGTGGTGGTGGTGGCGGTGGTGGTGGTGGCGGCGGTGGTGGTGGTGGTGGTGGCGGTGGCGGTGGTGGTGGTGGCCTGCGGTGGTGGTGG
This sequence comes from Lampetra planeri, assembly GCF_965212315.1. NCBI lineage: Eukaryota > Metazoa > Chordata > Hyperoartia > Petromyzontiformes > Petromyzontidae > Lampetra > Lampetra planeri. The sequence continues at coordinate 1,500,560 of NC_136136.1, forward strand.
TGGCAGTGGTGGCAGTGGCGGAGGTGGTGACGGTGGTGGCGGTGGTTGCAGTGGTGGCGGTGGTGGTGGTGTTGCTGGTGGTGGTGGTGATGGCGGCGGTGACAATGATGGTGGCGGCGGTGGTGGTGATGGTGGCAGTGGTGGCAGTGGTGGTGGTGCTGGTGGTGGTGATTGCGGCGGTGGCAGTGGCGGTGGTGGTGGCGGTGGTGGTAGTGGTGATGGCGGCGGTGACAGTGATGGTGGTGGCGGTGGTGGCAGTGGTGGTGGTGGTGGCGGTGGTGGCAGTGGTGGTGGTAGTGTATATAAGTCGGCATTGTTGCTGCCCGCTGCTACTTCGCAATTACCCCCGAGCTCTCCGTGTAAACACGTGGTGCAAGGACGCAGCACTTGGGGGCCCGCTCATAAATTCGTGCTGCTGCTGCCGCTCTCTCTGCAGCACGCCACGCGCTTGTTGTTGTTGTTGTTTTCCCAGCACAAGTCCGCGAATGCATTGCACCTGCGCACGGCGGGTTATGCATTGCGTCAGAAACGCTGCGTTTATATACCAACCGCGATCCTCTTGAAGTTTTAATTCGTTATAATGTGCATTGCCAGGGTGTGTTTATGTTTAAGAGCAGGCAATCTCAGCTGTTGGGGACTGTTTGTTCAGAGCATCTTGCAACAGCGGTGGTTGTGTGGCTGAGAAGCCGCGCAATGGAGGGGGTTAGGGCGGTGCAGAGGAGGAGGATAGGAGCGAACGTTGCGCTAAGAGGCGCGCGTCACACCTACCGTTGCCTTGAGGTGCAGTGGGCACGAACTTAGCACGTCTGACTAGTCGTGTTTGTTTCATAGGAACATTGCAGAAACATTTCAGAAACATTTCAGAAATGGGAAATGGTTTCGACTTGAGATAACAAAAAACAGTTGGTGGAAATATTTGTGTGTTTTTTCAAATCTCCCTGTATATTATTTGTAACAAAAAATATACTGCTCTCTAATATGTAATTATTTGCAATTCTACATTCCACTTGGCCTAAAAAGAGAATTGCCTCCATAATGGCGACTTCTGTTCCCCATCTCTTTCGTTTTCCTGCTACGGATGTGAAACTGACATCAAACCGTACTCATGCAGACAATGCATCTGATCAATGTCATTGACTACCGATGCCTCTGCAGGCAGTGTGTGCCATCACTGTTATTGGCTACTGATGCCTCTTCAGGCAATAGCTGTGTGGACAGCGGAGACCCACCAAGGCTGCATTGCCGCTGTGTGGAGCAGCCACAGCTGGAGTACGTGACGCTGAGACAAGCCAACGTCCTGCTGCGCTCACAAACTTGTTGACCAATACCGTGCATTTGGCATTCAGTGTGAAACGTCCGTATTATGAACCCACGTCTCAAAATAACTTTGTCTTCAATTTAAACCATAATAATTAACTTGAACTGTATAGCATCGCTGCGCGCATGAATTCAATGCATCGTGACACTGCCCACCTGACGCGAGTGGGCGGCAGAGGGCAGGGGTAGTGCACGGTGTTTAAAGGGGGTGCGTGACAGCAGCTGCGAGTCTCGGGCCAGCGATCACAGGGCAGCGATGCACATCACTGCCATGGAACAAAGCTGCGCTGGGGAAGAGGCAATTAAAACACATTCCACTGCAGCGAGGGGAGGGAGGGGATGCTGGTGAAGCAAGCCTGGTGGTGGGTCACGGTGGGGCTGGCGAGATGAGGGGCTGGGCACGGCGTGAGCAGAGACACGGGACCGTGCCACATCTTTATGAGGTTTCCAGAGCACGGCTGCGAGCGATTTCTCACCGTAAACTGTTGATCAGTTGTCGTCACCCCCCCGCCCCCTCCCCCCCAAAGTGACCCGACTAAGTTTTTGTCGTGCAGCCAACCGCAAGATTTGGGTCGTGCCTCTCCCCATGCCACGTCTGGTTTTTAATGCGTTTGTGATTTTTGTTCAGTGGGTGTCTCAAAAACATGTTTTTCAGGTTAAATTAACAATGCAACAAAAACATCAGTCTCCCTAGATTTACATCTGAAATAAGTATAGCAATTGTGGTCGTTGTTATTAGTATTATTATCAAAGAACAATTATATACGATTAGCAATTTAACAAAAAGCCTTTAAACTGATTAACTTTCGTATGGAAAGAGTTATTATAAAACATACCACATGATGCTGTTTTGTTCTGGCCTGGGATACACCATTACAAAACATCTCAGGGTTCATTATTTAATGATATTGGGTTAGGAAAATAACGCTAATGTGTTTTCACTCAATATTAATTTGGTGTAATGATCCACAACTTGCCTTGCATGCTATGCTGGTCAGGGATATCACATCAGACCCGTGTCAACAGTAGCACAAAGTGTCCATTGACCCCAAGAATGGAAAGAAAACCAAAACAAGTTTTAGCTCTGGAGCCTGGGCCGTGAAAGAGACCCCTTGGCTGGCTAACGAAATCAGGTCACGGCCTCACACAGCCTGTGACTAATTGGAGTTTTTCCACGTAAAGCAACGAGACGAGAAAAAAACATCAAACTACCCAACACCGACGTGCTGGGTGTCAGTTTCAAGTTACCAGCCCAATAGCAGTCTTAGACTCATTAGATTGTTACTGGAATCTCATGATCTCGCTCTGGTAGCAATTTAAAGAGCCCCTGCCCCCCCCCCAGCTAACGATCGGGCATGGGAAGGTGACTGCAGACAAGGCACGGATCGCGTCACGCACGCAGCTCGCTACAATTAAGCCGGCTTCCCCTCCACTCTATTTCACGTTGTGAGCGCAACGCGACAGCGCTGCTACCTAAGGCAGCGTGCCGAATAAATACGAGCACATTAGTTGTCACACTCGCGTTGTTCATTCCTCCATCTATAATTTAATGACGATCATTATTGTTTCCTTTATTTGTTATTTGTGCCGTTCGTGAAGTGCAAGGCTGTCAGGAAGGCGCTGTGTTTCACAAATGAATATATTCTGTCAGTTGGAGGAGGGGGGATCAATGCTGCAATGTGGTTTAACCAAATACATTAATTTGCAATTTTTATTTTCAAATATGGCAAACATGTACCGTGGCAGTGGCACACATGAGCTACTTATCTTTCAAATAACATCACGCGATCGTTAATGCCCACTTGGTAGTGGACGGCCTGTATTTACGGTTAATACGTGAACAGTATTGACCAGGGCGGCAGCTTCTGCTCGAACTGCAAATCTCTGCAACGAGCGACAACCACGCTGACGCCCGGCCCCTCCACCGCACGTAATGTCAACGCCGAGCACTCCCGGCCCTAGCGCACCGACGCCCGCTAACCTCTTCCTTATCGTGTCGCCTCTCCTCCCCACGTTCCATCCTCCTGCTGCTGCCAACCTCCTCCCAACCACGACAGCAGGGTGCGTCTCCAACGCTAGAGGGCTGCAAGCCGCTGTCCGGGGGCTCCAGCTGGGAACAGCAGAGCCTGGGCCACCCTCCGCTGGAGAGGCTGGCGTCGCCTACCCGCTCGCCGCAGGCTCTGCCGTGGCCGCTCTCGGCACCGGGAGGCTCCCCGGCGCACGGGAGCCCGCAGAAGACCGCCCACGCCGCCCCGGGGTCATGCGCAGCGAACAGCAACTGCAACGGCAACGGCAATCCGAACGCGTCCTTCTTCACGAGGCGAGTGCTCTCACGGCATTGCGCGCGGAGCCTCGTTGTGTCCGCGCGTCTCCACATGTCCACGGAAGGGAGAACGTGACCCAGAAGCCAGGCGGCTCTTCGTTTACCGCTGCGTTGGCTTTCGTGCTGCTGCTGCTGCATGGCTCTCCGATGTGTTTTCAGGTCATACTGCGCATTGCTCCATACGGCGTCCGACGATTCGCTCCGCGTGCCAGGAGTTCCTCCGTGTGCCGTGAGGTACTAGAGATCTTGGAGAAGCTCCCACGCGAATCTCAAACAACAAGCGGAACATCCCAAAACACATCGGAGAGCTGTAACTCTTATCTTGTGGCTGTGTAGGTAGGCAGTTTAAAGCTTCATTAATGATTAAGACAACACCTTTACAATTACGGCAAGGCATGCCGTCATAGTGCCCTATTGATGCGACGTCGTTTGACATTTTGGCATTTATAGCAGTGATGTCACCAGGGTGGTATAATTGTGCATATTACCTAACTGTAAAAAGAGGGGTTTTAAAATCATAGCCAGGTGCCACCGGAGTCGGAGCTAAGAAAGTGGAATTATGGAGTGAGATCAGGGTTCGAGTCTGGGTGTCAGCCGTCAGTAATTAAGTCCAGGTTCTCGTGCTGCGGTGCGTTGATGATCTCAGGCTGGTCACGAAGCACAAAAATCATCGTGTAAAATGTCTTTTGTCTTTTCATTTGGTCAAATTCCAGCCCTGATCATTCCAACAAGATTCCTCTCTGACAGGGCATCTTGGAAAGTTGACTGTGTAGTGTGTGCATAAAAAGGGACACTGAACAGCATATAAAGAAGCATTTGTATGAACATTTCTTGTATGGGCCATTCTCAAATACAAGCGGGGTTGCATTGCTCTGAGATTTGCCAATAGATGCTTAGTTTGACGCCACGACAGTGATGGCACAATGGGAATAACATTGAGAAGACAAAACAAATAATGTACAAAGTTTCAAACTTGTGTCAGCCCAGAAACACAGATACTGGCTATCTTCGAGATAACGGATATTTGTTTTTTGGGTTGTGTCTTCCTCACCCTACGACAACGCTATTAATAAATAGCCAATTGAAACGTGTAACGTAAACAACTTCGAAATGTGGCACTGGACGGAACACAAGGGCTTAAGTCAATCTCCCTCGACTGTACAGAGTTGTGTGATGATGCAGGCCCAGGTTATATCTTTTCTTGGCTTCATCACTCTGTATACAAATCTCGACGTCGCCGCCACTTAGTGGTGAACGGCGATTGTTGTCGTCTTCGTTGTTGTGGTTGTTGTCATTGTATATACGAGTGTTAGGAATTCGGTGTAAATGCCCAAGTATGATTGAGTCTCATTGAGGCTCCCACCTCTAATTCTAAGACGAGCTGGAGAAACGACCCCCACCGGCCAGTGTGGCTGCCTTGCTCCACCTCGATGCTTTATTGTTTATTCTTAACCATGCCCTCCGGTGGCAGTCATGTGTGCGCGGCTACGGGATCACAAAGCACTGTCATTCGTTCAGGAGGATTTGCTCAGCCTCCCTTTTCATCAAGCTGCCAACGTTGCCCGTCTCATGATACCTCACGAGGCCACAGACCGCTGTGATCCGGTCTTGAGGAAGTGGAGGGGGGCATCTTCCTGCGTATTACTCCGTGTGCACACAGCGCTGTTTCTGCATGCGTTGGAAACTCGCGTAGATGTTGCGCAGATGTACGCCAATTATATTCTGTCAGGTCCATTGGGATGTGAACACAATTGCCGAAGCAGAGCTAGGGGTTAGTGAAGCGGAGGCGGACCATGCAACAGATTTAAATTGGAGCGTATCTGAGAGCCAGGCTGGGAACATATGTGGGCTGTAGACCTGAGATAGTTTTGTTGTTGGGAAATTATGGAGGGGCAATGTGTTTGTGTTAAATAAAAGTGTTTCACATTTGCTGTGGTTTATCCTCCGTTATACGGGCTAATTGAGGCCATGTTTGTAATGCATTCATCTCCCACCGCATTCTGCACAACTCTGACTTCTCATCTGCTCTCACACCCACTTCTCACGTCTCATCCCACCCCAGTTTTCTGCGACATGGCCATATGGCTGCTTGCTCAGCCTAAGCCAACCGATACACATCAATGGATTGCCAGGGATTGATTGAATTCAGTGCATGGGACATCTAATATTCCCGATTATGAGAAAATATGAATTATCATAAATTGTGCATCCGTTCATGCATGTGTGTAGCTAATATTTACATACTAACGGACAAGACAAACTCCATTTTTTCCCTTTTTCCTACTTATTTATCTTGGAAGGCCACACTGAGTTGTCTCACTTTGTTGAGTATTTTTATTTGAAGTAACTTTTCAGCCAATTAATGAGTTTATATGTGTGGAAGAATACCGGAGTGCCCAAAGAAAACTGAAGCGTGTGAGGGGGCAACGCTTCATCCCCATACAAATGGAAACAGATGACGATTAGTCCACTTGCTGTACCGCCTTCTCCTGGCGAGTCATGGTATGGAATGTTCATTCCCACGGGAAGGGAGTTTCACAACATTTGTGCAGTCCACGAACCCTCGACTAGTCACCACTGCGTACACCACCGGTGGGAGCTGGTACGTTGTTATCCACTGTTATATGTTTTTTTTCTGCTTGTTGACCCAGGAAAAGCCTAAGTCTCGTGACTTCTTTTCAGGAGGGTCCTGCCAAGTCGTTTTTTTTGTAGCGGGTGAGTGGGTGGGGGGGTTGGGGGGGCAATGATTGCTCTGCTATAATATCCTTATCGAGCAATTTCTATATCATTTCTAACATGACAAATGTGGAGCTGATGCCAGCACGTGACGGCCTGCACTTGCGAATGACATCGCGGGATCTTCACCGTTCACTGCGGAGTGCACGGTGCGGTATTTTAATGATTACTCGACCAGAGTGGCCGCTGGATTCGAACCGTGAGCCTCTGCAACAAGTGAAGAGCGCACTGCCCTGGTCCAATGTGTAAATAACAACTTAGACTATAACATTTACACAGACGGTCAGTGCTGTTTCTCCACATATTAAATACATTCTGCGGGGCAATTCTGGTCTGCTGAGCCAATAGGACTGTGACTAAAACATATTTTATTCGAATCTGGAGACAGCGGAGGTCTGTTTATAGATGTTGTTAGTCATTATTCTCCATAACAAAACATAATGAGGTTGTATACAAAATAGATGTTGTTTGCGCAGAAATTGCCTTGTGGATTTTAAGCAATGCTTTACAGCAATTAACAGATTTTAATTGTTCCCCCGTATCTTCATAAAACTGGCACTTTCAAGCAAGGACAACGCAATTCGTGAATTAATTAATATGAATAAGCCATTACTGTCAATTTATAGTTAATTTTAATATTGGGTTTAAAGTGAGTTTTTATCTAATTGATTGTCAAGATATATATACAGTACTGTAGTGTTAACACGTGCAAAAATACACCTTTAGGCACACGACAATGTAGCCATCATACGTATAATATCCTTCCACTGGTAGCTCATTTCCAGAAAGGGCAGCGCTGTATTTCACATTTAATTTGAACATTTTCTTTGGCAAGTCTTGTCAAGCTGGCCTGTAGCTGACAACACAGAACCTAGTGGTCCATTTTGAGGTGTTCTTCTTTTTGTTCCAAACAAAGCATTGCGTTTTTTTCTCAAGTGTAACTGCCGTCGTGGCTTTAATTGGCCATCTGAGAGGCACATTTTCCAGAACTGCAGCAATTACTCGAAAGTCACGGAATAAAAAACTTGCATTGGTAAGGTAAAAAAAAGCCTAACTCATTTAAATGTCGTGATTTACAACAACTAAAACCACAATGTGCGGCCTGTAATAACATATGTAAAATAGTAACATTTAGCACACTGCTTTTGCAAACCAGAGATCGCTGTTTCAATCTTCTGGCACGGCTGTTAAAACAATGCACCCAGCGGCATACGACGGTAGATCACAGTCGAACGCTCAGGTCGCGTGTGGTGGGGTGAAGTGTGGGCATTCCCTGCCAACGGGGAGATCCTTCCACGAGCAGTGGCGTGAGTTAGCAATGAAAAGAGCTGGGCCTTGACCATCTTCACCAAACGGTAAACATTGCCCACGCCTGCACCGGCCAAAACGTCCAATCAAAGACGTGAAAGTTTGTCCACGCTGGTTTTTCCCATCAACGATTCGTATTTTGTCGCAGGACGTTCTTTGTTTGTTTGTTTGACGACTGCGTTGCGTTACATCCGTCCGTCCGCGTCGCCACGGTTTGATCCGCCGCACGCTGGGCCGTCGCCAACGGAGTGCCCCGGAATTCGGTTCGAACGTGGAGCACAACGCACGCGCGTTATCTCGCTTGCTTGTGTCATAAAAACAAACGTACATCGATTCGTTATTGCTGCCGAGCGACCGTTCCGTAGCCGAAGCTCGCCAGGGAAGTGCGACTACGGACGCAGGTGTGTTCGGTGTCGAGGTCGTTCGTGCTCAGCGGTTGGTCCTGAAAGCGCTGCTGCCAAGACCTGCCGCGTGGTGAATAGACGCGGGTGATAGGTCATACAGGGCAAGGCAGTCGACCCTCCTCCCGCGAGAAGAGATCTCGCACTTGACGCTTCGTACAATGACGATCTATTCACCGGCGTGAGTGGTCTAAATGCAGTTGGGGGGGGGGGAGGGGGGTGGGGGGAGTTTTCGGCCGCTTGACCGGTCCTTGGGACGACGCGTGTGTATGTGCGTGCGCGCGTGCATGCGTGCGTGCGTGTGTGTGCGCGCGCGTGCGTGCGCGTGCGTGTGTGCATGCGTGTGTGTGCGCGCGTGCATGCGCGTGTGCTCGCAAGCTCTCGCTGCTCGAGTGCGTCTATCGCGCCAGCGGGTGGTGGACGTGCGAGCGACCGGACTTTGCACACCGCCCGCCGGCTGCAGTGCCTGACCTTGCGCAAGGACTTCAAGTGGAACGCGCGGTCCGATGTCATAATTTAGCTTTTTTTATATTTTCCTTGACAGGTGGAACTGAAAGAGATAATTGAATAGAGGCTGCTACACCAGAGCATTTACATAAACGGAAAATTGGCCACATTTAGCGTGAAGGAATTTCTATCAGAGTGTGCGCTGCACGTACAAGATACGGTTAAGAATTAGTTCCGCGACATTATTTAAATCACCTTGTGATGCATTATGCATTTTTAGATTACAGACGTTGCGTTGTGTCCTTATATCAAGTTGCGCTCACCTTAACATTCGTGTGTGTTTTTGCCTTTGGTGAGCAGTGGCGCAGCATGTACTGGCGCTGCGCTACGAACCCGGAGACCCAATTTCGATTCCCGCACAGATTCAACACCAGTGACGATTATCTGAACTGGTCCCAGGGCTCAGGGTTCCGTGAGCTTGACACTACCACTGGGGAACAAAGGGAGGCCGGGCGTGGTGCTGGCCACACCATCGCTTCGTGTGCTGTACCGGCCTTCATGGGTCCTCGCAAAACAGGACTTGCTCAGACAGTCTGTGAAAGGCGATACGGTGGATCTGGGTCTTTGTGTGAGGTTGTATACTTTTTTCGGTCATAGAACCCAACATTTTTGTGTAATTGAGAAAATAATTGCATTTTGTCTGTTGAGGCTATACGGGGGATCTTTGTCTTTGCACATATGTTGGTCTTAATGAACGCTAATGGAAATCCACTGAGACGCAGTATGTCTTCACAGCCCCGGAGTCTAATCATTTATGCCTCTGCTGTTGCTAGAACACATAAATCACGTGTGGTCTTTTGAGACAAGCCGAATGCATGGGGATACCATACAATACTAAACGAGGGAATATAGTACAAATCTAAAGTGGTGTTCATTTTACGAACCCCAGAGAGTTTTTATGGGCTGAGTCAACCTCCAACGGGGGTTTGAACTCACAACTTGCCAATTGCGAGCCACTTGCGCTCCCGCTAGGTCACCCAGCCACATCATTGACAATCTTCGCGTAACCATGACAGTGATTTCCCTCTTACCTCTGCTTGACATCACGTGGCATAAAACTAAAAGTAATAGTCCTAGATGCGATGGTAAATATAACTGCAGTATATTTATATGCATAACTATTATTATACACGTGACAAATCAAAATCATATTTGCTTGCATGCAGCAGCTTGTTTACAATGCGCCGTGCAATATGTTTGTGTTTTTGTGGTCTATCTCTGTGTAATCGTCTACAATATACGATGGATTCATTCGCAGCCTCTTGAAATTAACTCGATGGTGACTCGGCAAATACAAATGCTGGGTTTTCTGTGCATTGCCCGTAACGTTCGTGATCAACATAGAAATGGCAGCTTGGGTCCACGACTATACATTATTGACGCAGCTCTTAACGACCTCACCAGATGGTGGCTCCTGAGCAAGGCCCGATTTGACCTTTCAGAACATTTAACTGCGAGCTTATTGAGAACCTTGCTGAGTATCATTGTGCAGCGCTCATCGTAAGATTACCCGTGTTTTTGAGTGCGCCGTACATTACGAATGTGACCAAGTGACGCTTGAGCATGAACAACTATCCAATTCAAGGGACTTCCCAAATGCACACAGCAACTGGCTACATTTCTCGCTTATAAAGGACAACACTAAGAAACAAATCATAATCCCTGCTGCATTACTATCGACCAATAATGACTGTCTCCTGTTGTGGATGTTTCCTGAGCTACTCTTTTGTAATAAAACTCACACTCCCCTAATGTGTTGGGCCACAGCATGTTCAACAGATGCTCACCGTGTGATGAAACGTAGTGGCTCATTATTATTATTCTAAAACTTTTAATTGCCTCTTTGCAGGTTCTGGTGCTTGGCATGTTTACGTGGAGAAAATAGCATAAGCCAATCTGCCTGTCATTTTCCGAGTGTTCGTATCAGGTGCACTCAGTGTTGTAGGTGCCCTAATTGACGGATCAGCGTTGTTTACACTTGACTACGGAATTGTTTTGCTCGGAGTATTGGGTCATATCTGGCCATGAGGTCCTCTGGGATTAAGGCCTCTTTATTTCTGCCTCGCAAATAGGAAGCCCTGAATGTGTGCTGTGCAGGTTGTATTTGATGTAAAAATAAAACAATTCCGACACTCGCGTATAATTTAGCAGCTTGTTAAAGAGTGATGTTGGTAATTTAATGAGCGTTGTGAGTCCTAGCGATAATTCAAATCCAACACGTATGTAAACTGTGAAAAAAAAACCCATCGCAACAGGAAACATGATTGCAGGATGGAAATGGAGAGGTATATACGCACACAAAGATGTGCTCACATATAGAAGGAAATAACAACTCCCATCAGGCCATTCATGGATGTAATGTGGTCATGACATTTGCATGTACAATGTACGAATGTATGTTGAACTTCTTTCGCACCTTACGTAGCCAGCCGTGCTAATCAGAGGTGATGGGGAAGGACAACAAACTAAACAAAGCAGTTCTGAAGAAATTCGTTTTCCTGTCCACATTTTCCAACTCTTGATATAAACGAAAATAAAACTGTACTGCCAAATACTCTTAGGTTTCTTCGGTAAAGTCACGTAGGTAAAAATAAATAATAAAAATAATAAAAATAATAATATAAATAAAATAATAATCACGACGTTTCGGGCGCAACACAAGCGACCGTCATCAGGTGGGACAACCACAGCAAGAAACAAATGCTGAAGTGGTCTGGACAAGGCTGAGAGCATTGGAGAAGTGACGTGGTTATCACTTGGCATGCGTGCAATGCATTGATGGGAGTTGTGCCTTCCTGCCATTTGTGAGCTATTCTATGTGTTGTTAAATTATGAGGAGTGGTGGCACAGTGGTTGGCGCATTGCGCTTCAATCCCATCTACCCGAGTTCGATTTCTGCTCACGGCCACCAACACCAGTGACATCAAATATCTGAAGCGGTCCGGAGCCTCCCCTAGGTCAACTCGGCCTCAAATGAGTGCCTGAAGTGGTATCTACACGAAAAAAAATCAGCAAATGGGGAGACAAAGGGGGCCAGGTGCGGTGCTGGCCACCCACCCCCTCGTGTGACGTGCCGGCCTTCATAGGTGCTCGTTAACAGCACTTGCCCCAACAATTTGTTAAGGCTACACGGGGTATTTGTATTTGTTATTTGTGTCTGTGTTGTTGAGTTTAAGACCTTTAGCTCTGCAGTGCGTTTTTTGGGACCCGACCTGCAAAATTCTCAGCTGCCTCTGGAGGACAGCTACAATGACCTGACATATTTAGTTGTTTTCATATCCTGTTCATTTACATATTTCGGCAATATTTTTTTTTTCAATTTACAGCACTTGCATTAATTCTGCTCAGAGCTCTGCTCATTTGTTGCAAAAAGGCTGCAATTTAATTTCTTCATTCTCCATTGACGCACTCATTTCAGGGCATCTCATTCGCTTCTGCAGTCCTGCAAAAGCTCAACGGTAAATTTGAGGTCTCTCTATATCATCATCGCAATTTTACCGTCTTAATAGAGTGTTGACAGCGTGTTTTAGCCCTACTTAAAATGTGTCTCCCTTCCACAGTCAAGTCATTAGTTTATGCTGCGCATAAACGCGTGCGTGCGTGCGTGTGTAACATATCGTCGAATTAGGTAATGGGATCTCATGTTCCTGTAAAGGAGCGTGGTGTTCGTGCCGCAATGGTGCAAAATATCGCATCGTCCAATGGTTAGGAGTCGAGGCAAAGCTTCAGCTGTGCCTTCTCTTACTCGTAACCATTACTGGCAGAAGGACCTCCACTCGAGGGAGCTCTAGAGAACCCTTCTTTAGAGGATTTTCTTATTTGTTTGTATATCATGCTCACATATTTGAAACGTCTTGCCTGGTTCTGTGTCTGTTTTGTTTCTTCTTAAAACGTTTCCATCGCAACCACAATTTCACGTCTCATCTCATATATTCTACAAAGTCAAGTCGAGTTCATTTGTTTCACCTGGTGAGATATACCGTAGGGGTAGATATATTGGTGCATATAGATTATTAAGCTCTTGATCAACGTTATCCAACCGCTTGTATAATAATCAATGTTTTTGAATTCATGTTTATTCTATGTAAAGGGGTCTCTTGAGGCACTCCCATTTACCACAATGTAAACATATATATTGATTATATAAGCAAATCTCTACACTGATTCGTGACTCGTAATTACATTTCTTAAGGGGTGAATTAATTCCCCCCATTACATGAGACCATACGTTTAATAATAGTTATTTTTTAATGTAAATATTTCACCTGGATAATCTCTCAAGTTGGAACATCCTTTTTGCAAATGCCCGGGGTGTCATTTGCCGTACATATAGCAACAACAACAACCGCCATTCGCCACTAAGTGGCGGTGACGTCACCACGACGCTTGTGCCAGGCCATGTGCACCTGAGGCCACGTGAAGTGTACATATAGCAAGCACATATCGACATACATACAAAACTTAGACCAACAGAAGCATAAAGCAAGGCCAGAAGGTGACATCGTTCCAAAAAAAACATGAAGAAGAAGGCATATGTTTGGTTTGGGGACGTCTGAAAAGAATGGAGACCAACAAACGTGGCCTTGCATTGCCATGTGGAACGAGCGCAAAGTGTAGGAGGCTGTCGATCGACGCAAGACGAGAGAAACGTGGCCCTACGGGAAGTGATTGTCACGACCGGAGAACTGAAGGAGCGCAAGAGCCCGTCCAAGTCTCATTGTCGGCTGCTTTGAGACGACTGACGGAGGAGTGAGAGAGACGGATAGAGCTCGGGTTTTACAGCCTTTGTCGGTGCTCCCTGAAAGCCCCGATGTCCCTGTTGTAGAATTGATGCCCTTTGGGGCTGAGCTCTGCTTAATGGGAGTGTCAGCAGTGCAGTGGCTACAGGTCAACTGTTTTTAACTGCTCCGTCTACAACGCGCGTGCTGGTTAGCTTCGCCGTACGCCCTTCCCAGAGCCAGCCTCTGACTGTACGTGTGAATACATTTCAGTGGAAGTATCCAAGCAGCAAAAACAACAAAATGTCTTTCCCAGTGGCACCATCCGAGCCAATGCAGTGCGGGACCCTCAAGTTTCCTTGCCGAGCCGGAACAATACCAGATTCAGATGCCAAAACGACGATGCACTCACGTCTGACTCTGGCTGGGGGCCGAGCAGGGTTATGTGCGGGTGTAATGACGAGTCCCACTGCATGTGATGCCAGTCGGGACACCGTGATGAGACCGCGTCATTTACATGCAATTCGACTCGTTCATTGCGCAGCAGTAGGGTTCACTAGTTTCACCGTTGCAAAAGAGGCTATGTTTCTCAATGCGATTGTTTCATCTCCTGGTCAAATAACGGGCACGACAAGCTCGTGAGTAGGTTGAGTGTAGGTGGATTACCCGCGGCTTGTTAGAACCTGTGTTGGAAAACAACTTGCAGGGCCGTGGGGTAGAGTGAGTCGGACTTGGCCCGTTAGCTTGGAGTTTGAGAGACTCGTTCTTGTATGCATGGGTTGTCTCCAGGCACTCCGGTGTCTTCCCGCTTGCGGACACATTTGAGCAGTGTGCGAAGCCAACGAACAAGCAGGAGCACCCTGAGAATGAGACTCGGCAATGTTTTTCCGTGGTAAAGGATTGCAGCGCGGGCTGGCTGCCGCAGTGCGCACGTCGCGCAGTCATTCAGACCGTGACAGAGCGAGACACTTTTACAATATCACCGCCGCTTGCCCGTTCTTCAATCTTCTTCCCCTCCCCCTCAACCACACCGCTCCCGGTCGTCGCCCCCCGACCGAGGTAGGGCAGCGAGCCCGGACACCACCCAAACCGTCCGATCCCTCATTTTGAGGCTGTGTATTGCGCCCAGTTTGCCAGACGTTATTCTGCCATTCCCCCCCGCCCCCTATTTTTGAAATCTACTTTCCATTCTGGGTTCTTGAATAACAATATATATTTTTTTATGAATAAATTCTCTGCCGCCGTCTTGAGCTCAGAGTTGCGAGGAGCCACAGCCGGGCATGCAGGGAAAAACAGCCAGATCTGTCTTCCACGGCGCGCCTCCAGCATCCGTACATTCGCTGCCGGCACAATCCTTCAGGCGATTGATCGCGTGGAGCCGTGCGCACCATCGCTTGAGAGAAGACGGACAAAACGCGCGTCGAGCGAGATGGATGCCCGGCGGCGATTGCGGTGGCGTTGTGATGACGACGACGACCCTGAGATTTTTTGGACCGAGGTGTGCCGACAGGCGTGCGTCAGGGCTCGAAATGAAGGGCACGAGGAAGCGCCGTATCCTAGGCGGTTATGGGGCACGTAACGGCCGTCATTCATCTCGTCCCCACGTCGCTCCCTTTGAAGCGTGCGGCAACATCCTGGAAGTTTGGAATCCGCCTGCTTTGAGGTTAAGTGGGATGACAGTATAAAAAAGTACAAATAATGTTGGCTGTCCATGCACGGATTTCGCGCATGCGTAAGATACGGAGATTTAAACAGGCAATTGGAGTTGCGCAAGCTGTGTGCATGTCAGTCCAGCAAATTCACAAGGAATTTGTGTATTTTGCAGTTAAGTGGACTTAAGTAAGAAGAGGCTTAACTTATACAGTACTCGAATATGCTTACAAAGCATTCAGGCATTTCGTAATTCCCTACAATATCATAAATAAAACAATGTTACCACCTTAACACATATTTATAAACGTTTCGAAACGAATGCAACTTTGTGAAATAGAATTTTTTTAAATTGGGCATCGAATACTCTGGGGAGAAAAATAATTCCGTAAAATCTCAAATTATTTTCCAAAAAATCGTGCAGTGTTTAAAAATAATGGGATGTCTTCTAAGATTTTCTCGGAAATAAAAACGTGTTTATTACTTCGTTTTAAAGTTGGGTAATGGTTTCGATCAACCGAGCGAGACTCCCCATTACATCTGACAGTCATGTAGCGTGTTAACAATATCAATAAGACCGCAACCATTACAAGACAATTATGCCTTCCTTAAATAAACTAAACTGCAGAGATTTGTTTTCATGGTTGCAAAAAGTTAAAGGTACAGCCCTGCACATTGTCTTTGCTCACGCCACGACTGGCGGAAGGTCCTCCACTCCGCGGAGCTCTAAAGAACGCCTCTGTAAACAGTGCAGGGAGGGGGGCAGGGGTCAAGTTTTGACAGATTTTTGCGTACCTACTCAATGGATGGCCCCTAAAGCTTCTCTGGTCATTTTTTTAACAACCCCCTCCCCTTTCCTCTCCCGTGTTTTCGTTGCGCAAGTCAGACGCCTAACTTAGCGGCACCTCCTCGTAGGCGAGAGGCACGGACGAGTGTCAATCTTGGCAAGCCAACTGGGCTCCCCTCCCTCCCTCCCTCTCTCTCCGCCCCACCCCCGACAGGTCAGGACAACAAAGGCACGGCGAGCCGTGTTTCCTTTTGCGAGACCTGACCCCGTGCGGCCGAGTGCCATTGTCAGCTCGCCATCGTTTCGCCAACCGTTGGGCCATGATGGGGCGCAGCGCGTCTGTGCGGAGTGTGTCGCCTGCCCCGTTTGTCTCCCCAGCGTGTGCGGAAGCCGCGTGCGTGGCGTGCGTGCGGGCAAGGCAGCTGTTGACAGTTATTCATGAGTCGCAAGGACACTTGGAATGAGTAGTTTCGCTTGCAATGAGGTTGTTCGCCATAGGCTTGGGCAAACGCTTGGACATGGCAGGAGGTACGAAGAGAAAACTCGTGTGTGGCATCTGTACATAGTTCGGTGAGGCTCCCGGAGAGCTGGAGTTGGTGCAGAACCTCGACACTATTTCTCAATAAACCGAATTGTTGTTTTTTGGACGTTCTAAATTAAGGGGCGTCCGTTTGGAAAAATGCAAAGCTTTTGGGGGGTCCCATCTGTATCATCTCTCTCAGTGACTGCCCCCTCAATGATGGTTATTGCCGCACAACTCTCAACTGACAACTGCTTCTTGAAGCTTTTACAATTTGAATGCTTATGCTCACTTATTTGTTCAATACAGCTTCCAAACATGTTCTGTTTGTGTATTGTGCAATGCCTTTTATGGAGCAAACCTCATTTCAGTGATGGTAAAATGGTTCTCCGGGTTTATGGCCTTCTGTGTTTCTTTCTTTCTTTCTCCCTGCGAAGGTTAAAAATTCGAACGCCACCATTGTTGTGCTGCGTAGGAGATTCGCGAGAGCAGACGCAACGTTGGGATTCAGGCGCAGTTTCCAGTCCACAGTGAAACTCTATAAAAGGTTAACATCCATTATTAAAAAAATTGTAATGAGGCAGCAGTTTGCTATTGGGTCGATGGAACTGCGCGCGCGTGCGTGCACTCGGTATGCAGGGTGAACATCATTTTGTCGTGCGGGTTTTGTCGCACTCGTCCTCCTCCACGTGCCCGCCACGTCGCGTCGAGACTCGAGACTCGAGAGAGCGAGAGAGAGAGAGAGAGAGTCCCAGGTGTTCGCCAGCGTCTCGGTTGTGATTCTCGCGAATGGTTCCGTCGCGGGCTGCTGGAGGTAACTCAAGCTTTTCGGCCTTGGCAAACAGTCCATCTTGAGGAAGGGGAATAACGTGGCCGACGTTTCAACAGCGCAGTTGAAGCCGCCGTCTTAATTACGTCAACGACAACAAAACTCGACACGTTCGTCAATAGCGCACCGTTGCATTAAAAGAGAAAAAGGTGTTGCAATAGGGGACGTTTTGGGCAACCGCCGTGCTTCACAGGACACATTGCCCAGAGAGAAGGCCATGCACCTGGAGGCGTTTTACCTCTCTGGCCAATGCCTCTCGCAGGGCTGCCAGGGATGGTGGTGGGCACCTTCATAGGGGAAGCCTTCATCCAGCAGTGGATTGGGCATGGTTGGTGATGATGATGATGACATTGTCACAATTATTATTGGTGGTAAACACAGCTCGTCACCACCGCTTCTGCACGGTTTACTCCTCATCCACATCACCCTGAACAAGCATCTCATGCCGCTCCGTGCAGAGTTTACTCAACGCCAAGAGCAAATCTGTAAAACTGAATATAATTTGCCTTGCTGTGTGGCTACCAAGCGTGCCGGCTTCACGGGCATCGTCTTCGAGTTTATTGGAACACTAAAACACAACGCTAAAAAAACAACGGAGTGGAAAATAACTTTTTATCGCCGGGATCTTTGACAGCAGAGACCCCGTGACACATCGATCAGACCCTAGCAAAAAATGCACAGGTGCCTTGTTGCAGATCACCTCCGATCAGCACGGTTGGCCGATGTAAGATGCGAAACAAGTTCAACATACACATAGATGCAGATCTCTGCTTTATTCACCTGAGAAGTGATTGTAAAGAAAAATAATTGAGTGAAAAAAATAAGTGGCGTTTGAATGTTTCATTTCAGCAGTGTGCATAATTTAAGTTAAACAAATGATAGTCTTTTTTCAGATGGTGCCATGGGAAATTTGTCAGCAATATCAATGGGTACATCCACAGTGAGTTGATTGACAGCTTGTGTGTGGTGGGGTAAAGTGTGGGATGTCTGGACAGTGTGAAAGAGTAGGCCAAATTACCCTCTATAGGAGCTCTCCAGAGCTGCACATTTATTCTTCTATATTTTTCAACAAGACCTTGGAAAAGTTTTTGAACATTCTTTAATTGCATGTCGAAAAGTAAAGTAAATTCATGAAACAAGAGATGGTGGCTGACAAGATGAGCATACAAAAGAAGCAGAAAAGATCAAATCGACTGTCATTAAGTTTACATTCAAAATTGTGTCGGTGCACAGAATGTAATGAATTTGACACCATAAATTGTGATCGGCCATTCTATTTATCTTTCATTATTGTGTCCCTGGTTCTCTCTTTTTTATTGTACACATCGGTCTCTCTGTCTGTATCGATGTTCACCCACTCGTCTCGTCCTCTGCGACTGTACATCCACTTGCTCTCTTTCTGCCAACCAATTCCACCCATCCATCTACCCATCTCTGCCTCCCCACCCCTATGTCTGTGCGTCTCCCTCTCTGTTCACCTCTCGGTCTCGCCTTCAGCTGCCGTCGCCGTCTCACGTCGTCTCGCTCTTGCAGGGCGGCACAGAAGCTGAGCTTGACGGGCCGCATGATGAAACGGAAGCAGCGCGCGGCCCCCCCTCACGCCCCGGCGGAGCCTCCCCCGAGCCCCGGCAGCTTCGCGTGGGCCCTGCGGTCCGCGGCGCCCCCCGTGCCACCCTGCCTCCTGCGTGCCGCGGGGAAGGCCCGCGACAACCCGGGCGCCGGCAAGGTGAGCAATGGAATTGACTGGACGCACGTGAATGCTCCGGCATCATGCGGTGCCGTGAAAATTCAGCATCGTAAGCGGCAATGCAGTAGAATCCAGCCTGTGGTCATCCGCGCCGCAGTGCCGACAGGCCAGCCTGTGACCACGTCGCTGGAACTGTGCCCGATCTCGCGAGCTAAGCAGGTACACGGCCTGCACGAAGGCATGTCCGGGCGATCTCGATGCCAACGGGTTCTTATCGGCGGCTGCGGAGCTACGTGTTGGGAAGCAGAGGGCACTGCAGAAACATCAACTGTTCAAGTGCCCTTCTGTGCTCCGTTGTTTCATCTGCCCACCTTCGCCAACCCGCACTTACCAGCATGGTGAAGCATGGTCACGTGATACATACCCCACAACCGGCAGTGGATTGACAAAGGGCTGTACACGTACACGTCAACGGGTTCGCCTTCACGCAGCAGACTCGTGCTAAGCTTGATCTCTCCGTCTATCGCACAACATCTGGTACTGATGCAGTACCGCGTAGGTGATGAGTGATGGCCATGGCAGACGGGTGAGGTGACAGTGACTCAGGTGGGATTAGTGCCAGCCAGGAGACTTACAAGAAATAAAATATGGATGGTGTGCAGCGACTCTGAGAGGGGCTTATTTTATTTTTTTCTCTTCTCCCTGTTCCGTGAGTTTTAGTTCTCGAAACACAACCGGATTGACCGAGTGCGCCATTAAAATGAGTTATCGCATCGATTGCCACAATACTTTTAGCAGATCCAAATCTCACTGAGGAATATGTTTTGAAAGAGAGACTCGTTGCACCTATACTACATAATGAGCCTTTCGTGTTTATTTCATAAATGTGTGCAAACATTTAAATGTGAGATTTTGTCGATGACGGTATTGTTGTTGCTATCAGCCTGCAACGTTGTCCAACTCTCTCATCGTGGCAGTGAGACCGCAGGGTCTCTAGCTGGATGGTGGTGGCTATGCACGCCTTTAATCCAGCACTGGAGGTAAGGTTCGGTGGACCACACAAACGCGTGAAACTCTCATTCCCGTGGGCATAAAGGAGGTGCCATACCCTGACTCGCCAGGAAAAGGCAGTACAGCGAATGTGTAGCCTCATATCCATCTGTCCAACTTGTATGGGAGAGTGTTGTCCCCTCGTGAGTGTGGGTTTTCTCCGGGCGCTCCAGTTACCTCCCGCGTGGATAAATGCAGAGCACGGTTGGCACCTCCGATTATCACGGTTGGCTAACGTACGGCGCGAAAGAAGTTCAACATTAATAGTGATTCTGATTCTGATTCCGACAAACGGCTGCCTACTTCCTGCTTGTCTGTGCTTCTTCGTGCCCCCGACTCGTTCTCTCCCTTGGAGAGTCAGCGATTACTGCCCGGTGCGTCGCGAGTGAAAATAATTGTCATTATTATTATTATTATTGAACATCAATTTCACAGCATATGGCAAACTTTGGTAAAGCCCAACTACATTTCCCCATTTAGCTGCTGAGATCCGCGTAGAACCCTCTAACCACTTTACTCTCCAGCCACCTGGAAAACTCATTAGGATTGTGTTCAAATCTTGTCACCTTCAAATTTACAACATTAAATATGTTAGCACTTAACTGCAGAATGATCACATGTGCAAGCAGATTAACCGCCAGTCTTTATTTTCTCTAATATGTCCTTAATTACCCTGTTAAAGATTCCCAATTTTTATTACTTTCCAGGTCATTAACACTGGGTGGACGTGTTTGTTTTCCAAATTTATTTGAGTATCCTATGAGTTTGCTTTGCTGGGGAATTGAGTCGCTTCCACATTTATTGCCAGTCGCAATTCCCATGATGGTGGTGGTGGTATGCTGGAACGTTATATCAACGTGTGTGCCGTCCGAAGCTGGGATGTTAATCCCGCTGCTGCGCTCGCTGCTTCTCTGAAGATGCAATTTGCTTCCATTGCGTTCACCAGTTTAGATCTTAATGCCAACCTCATGGTCAACGGCTCCCTGGAGAAGAGGACTTAGGGCCTAACATTTATTTGCTGCCAGTGCGCCTTCAGCTAATAATTAAAAAAAATCTCGCAGCAAAATCTACGCCCTGTAAGACAAATCCAACATTCATAGAAGATTCTCATTAATTGCATCGTTTTAGCAAGCTGTGAATGCATTATGAGGAAAAGCAATGCCAACTTCCATTTAATAAAACTGAACAATATGCAGAAGCGTCCAATTATGTTTTTATCAAAACATGATCGTGTGCAACAGTCCGCACACTGGATCTGCAAAGCAGAGACCGCCGGTTAAATCTCACGGCGTGGAAGTTGAAACTGTGAGCAAGTGGTTTTAAAGTCCACCCCACCCCTGCCTCTGTCCACCCACCAGTATAATTGTGTTCACCACGGTTCGTCGATCAGCAGGTCGCTTCTGGTAGGGTAAAGTTTGGGTCCTCGCACCTCTTCCAAGGCGTCTAGACAGCGTGGAAAATGAGACCAAAACACCCTCTGGAGGTGCTCTCTAGAGCTCCCAGCTCCCTGTAGTGGGAGGCCTTCCTCCAGCAGTGGCGTGACCAAGCAACTTGCAGGGCTGCACCTTTACCCCTTCCCCCCCCATCCCCCCCAAAATGAAATTGCTGTAAAATGTCACTCGTAGGTTGAACTATCCCTATGCGGTATTCAAACACGAGGAGCCAAAGAAGCAGCCGCGCTCCGTTTCCGCGTGTTCCTCTGTCCTAGCGAAAGGTAACGTAAACACTTGCGTGGGATAGGAACGGCGCGATGTTTTCTCAGCTTGTTTGCGAGTCACCTGCAGCTGTATTTTCTTATTACGTGTATATATATGTTTTATATCCCGGCTGCTTCTATATAGCACGTGTTCCCAGACAGTGCCATGTCTGGCCGCTAAAGTGCGCACCTTTCATCCGGTGCCAAGAGCCCCCCAACCCATGCCCCCCCCTACCCCACCCCCTACGTCCTCTCTACAACATCCGGAAATTGGGGAGGGCGCTTACAGCCGTGTGAAGTTGAGGGCTTCTTTCATCGAAGTTGCCGAGCCAAGGGCCGCTATAACCTGGCAGCAGCATCGCGCCACGGCAATCGTAGTACACGTACACTGACTAGGATGTGGAGAAACGTGGAGGTTTTGTTTACCGTTCACATTGTCATCGCTATGCTTTGAGGTCTCTTTCTCGCTGAGTTTGAAGAGCAATAATAATATGCCTTTATCGAGGATGTTTAACCATGAGATAGTTTCCATTGACGTGAATAATATTATTATGTTGGCTTTAGAATGCATGTAATTTTAAATAATATTGATGTATATTATTGCACTATGAAATTAGTAACCCGAGTTCGATTCCCAGCCATGGCCAATATGAATGGTGAGTGACCGTCAGAACCGGTCCTGGGCCCACCTCTTTCACAAGCCTGTGTCGGCAATCATGCCTACATGATGAAGCGTAATACATAATCCCATTAATCCTGAAGTGGATTGTTTACTATTGTAATATGTGAGCATTATTTTATTTATATATACCGTACGTGAGTATTAATCTACATGTTTCATTTCCTGGGTGACGGGACCATTCAACTTACATTATGGGGTCAATAAAATATGTACCATTTGTCAGTAATGGTCCTATGGACAGGCTGTCATCTACCATAAGAATATTGAATGTATATCTCTGGCTTAGGCTGGCCACTTGAGATAAGTATTGCCGCTTTGCAGGGAGACATTTGTTGTTTTGGGATGTAATCATGATGATGACGACGCCATTCACACGGTAAATACATGGTTTGGCAAGTCCATGTAAACACATACTGTCGTGAAAACAATCACGTCGTGTATTTTTGGCAGCAAGAGAAGCAATTACTGCGTTATTGTAGATTTTTGTTTTTAACTTTAAACAAATTGCAGGAAACTTGACAAGGATATGAGTAATCCCATTATCTTTTGTACAACAGGAGCCGCGCTGCTTTAGAGAGAAGCACGCTTGAATTTTGGGTCGAGAAATGGTGGAATCCTTTGCCCAAGCACTGTCTGCCACAGATCCTCGGCTGCTTGAAATGAGCCCTGTAAAGGTTTCGCCGATCCACACTCGTGAGAAACATTCAATATCAGCCCAACAGCCGGAGGGCAATCTGAAGAATTGAAGTCTGATGCCGACTAAGATCCTGAAATGTGACAGCTCCCAGTTGCATTATCTCTGATGCTTGATGTGACATTTTTGTGGGTTTCTTCTTCTTCTTCCTACTTTGCCTTTTTTAAATATATATAAAGTGTAACATGCAGGCTTTGGAAAATAAATCATTCTGCCTTTTCTTTAAATCCTTATTGAAATTTTTAAAACGCTGACTCTAAATTAAAGGGGCCCTTTTACAAAGCCTGCCTATGAGCTGGATTTTCCCCCTTTGTCGATGGTTTTGATTGAATTTTTTTGTACTGAATTGCAATGCAAATGCATTTCTGGCCTCTCTGTGAAAATATCTTGACAAAAATTGTGGCTGACTTAATAAAAAATGGTAGCATTTAATAAAATGATTATGCAAATGAAGGATTATATGGACAGTGATACATTAATGCAATTTCATAGCTGGCAATTAAGCATTTATATTGCATAATTACAATTTTAATTGTGATTAGGAAATGCCATTTGATGGGGGTGAAGAAATGTCATGTTATCCATCAGTAAAATAGCCCTCCACATATAAATAACTGGACCAACACATTTTTGCTTTGGTTTCGCATACACGCAGAGGGAATTCGGAAAAACTAAATCTGATTGTCATACAACCAACAAATGTACAACATTATGCATCGACACCAATCGTGATGCGATTTGCTGCATACTTGCAATTCCTCTTTCTTTAAAATATTTTGACTGTTACTCATAGCCAAATAAATATCATCCCCCAAATTATGATGTCTGAGATTGAAAGAACACGTGGGAGTGTGTGAGTGGACACCATGTGGACTGTAGCTTTGGCCAGTGTGAAAACGTTGTCCACAGGAAATATTCACATATAGCAGTGCGTCATGAGTACAAATACAAAGACAAAGACCCCCCTCTATTGCTTACACAGGTGGTTGGGGAAAGCGCTGTTAGCATCTCCAACTTCTTTAGGGTTCTCCAAATATATTTTTGCCCGTTGCTATATTCGTCTGTCTGTCCCTCTCTCTCTCTCTCGTCATGTCTGTGTCTCTATGCCTGTCACTCTTCCTATATGAGAAATGTTTCGTCACTCTTCATTTGTCCATCCCTTAATACCTCAATGTCCATCTATGTCTGTGTCTCTATAAGTTCGTTGAATCAATCTCTCTCGATGCGTTTTCTCTTTGTTGTCTCGATTCGTGCCTGTGTTTTTGTGACTTTCCAAGCCGACTCCGCCTTGAAAACTCGCTTCGGTGCGTAAACATTAGCGCTGGGGAGACAAAGGCAGCCACACCACCCCCTGTGCCAAGTCGGCCTTAACAGGTTCTCGCTAGAAGCGAGACCAGTCTGGACGCCCGTTCGTGGAACCACCGTCTTTGCCTGTTCAAATCTCTCTCCGTATTCCCGTGTCTGCCTCTTGCCATGACTCTCTAGGACCCTTGGTTATCCTGTCTGCTGTGGGCTCTGCTTGGATAGTTTTGACTGTGGGTCATGTGTGATCGCGTAAAAGGAAACAGAGGCTTTCCCCTCATACCCTGCAATTTGCATACTTCTCCCAGAGATGCCGGAGAGTTGGGTTTCAGCTGGGGCAGCGGCTGCCACCACAGATTATTTTGCTGTGTTTCTTGATTCATGGACAAAAGGTTGAACATTCCTCTCTGAATTTACTCACTATTGGTGACTGAGATGCACTTGCGATCTGAAAGCGGTAAATAAATAGCTATTTTTTTTACTTTAAAGCCAATAAATTACTTAATTAATTCTACCTTGTTTGTCATTATCCCAAGGGGTAAATGCTACTTTGGCTTCTCCATAATGGCACGGATTTCACAAATTGGACGTTTTCCATAATGCATTGACAATAGCGTTATCTCTTTTTATTGGGGCAGATTTAGCGGCAACACCCCCTCCTATTGCGGCTGTTTATTCTTCACACACTCACAAGGGCCACCACCCTCCTCATTTCTAATTCTTTTTATCTCATTGAGCTCTCTCTCTCTCTCATTACAGCTTTGCAGCTCCGCTCCCCCATGCCCCTGGCTTCTCCTGCTCTTGTCCATCACTCTCTCGCACTCCCTCTCATTCGCTCTCTCGCAAACCACGCTCCGTCTCCGCAATCCCTCCCAGCCATCCTTACCGACTTGGCCTCCTCCTTCCCGCGTGAGGGTGCTGTGGTAGCCAGATGTTAACTCCCTTGCCTGGTATGCAGGAGTTTGTGGGTTCGATCCCGGCCTCTGACGCCTGTATATTTGGAGTTTGCGTGTCTCTCTTCCCGTGGTCATGTGGATTTTTCTCTGGGTCCTCGGGTTTTTCCCTTCACATTTAGAAACATGCGTTTAGAGAATTTGGCTGCTATACATTTCCACGTGATAAGCCACTTGGTTGAGCTATCACTTGTGGCCAGGTCGCTTCTGAGAAAGAGCCACGGCAGCTCAGTGGGCCTCACCTGGTGAAATAAAAAAAAAAATTCAGTTTAGTGTTACAGAGGAAGTCCCAAGAGCCTCCCTGTCCATCTGCTGCCCGTTTGAGAGCAAAACGATCGTAATAATGGGATGTGCCGGCAGCCAATGCACGCAACGCAATGCTGCCCGCTCAAGTTAATGGGGCCCAACACTGTCTGTTGTCGAGAGGTCACCTTGAGTCAAAGGGATACGCATACGTATAAAGCTTTAGCCAATCTCCCACGTTATATTGCATTACCATTATCTGCTAGCTTGAGCTTTTATGTTTTCAAACCGTCGCCCTGTCAAAATAGATCAATTTGAGCTTTATTAAGGTTGGGATGTTACGCCGGTGTTCTGAAGATAGATTCGACTGGAATATCCATTTAGCCCGCATCAAAATGAGTTTGAATTAAGTGCTAGGCAGAGAGAGGGCTAGATGTGTGCGTGTGTGCATGTCCGTGTGGGTTGGTGGTTGGGTGGAAAGGTGGTGCATTGCATTGACATTCTGTGTCTCTCACAGCGAAGTGCATGTTTGCCATTAGGGTCACCTTGGCCTGAAATGGGTTTGCAATGCTTGCACATGTCAGCTTGTCTTGAAATGAGTGAGTGATGCTTCTAAGGAGAGGGGGTCAAGGTGGCCTTCTGGTAGTGGCTAAAATAATGGCAAAAGGAATAGAATTAAATGACAAGTTGAATAATTGATCGGCAGGCCCGCACTCATGTGGTGAAGTAAAGTCTCTTTCAAGACGTTCTAACCACCACGTACATTTGGCTCTGCATTTAATTTGATTAAATTACAGCACTGGGAATGAAAATATCTGTCTCAATGTCGTGCGACCGATATTGCTGACATATGCAGAACAGATGCGGCAGTGTTGTCCTCTGCTTTGTGGAACGGGGATGACTGGAAGTAATTTTAGAGGTAGCACTACAGTATCCGCTTCCATCGGCCACTCTTTCACATGGAGGGGTTTGCACTGCTCTGCAAGATATTCGAGTGGAGCCTTCATCTCATCACACAACACCGATAGTTCAATTTAGAAACACGCGTTAAGAGTATTTGGCTGCTACAAAGTTACACGTGATGATAAGCCACTTCGTTGAACTATCATTTGTGGCCAGGCCACTTGTGAAAAAGAGCTGTATAGCTCAGTGGGCCTTACCTGGTAAAATACAAATAGTTTAGTTAATAAATTGGGTATTAATAACCGTAACTTTGATCAGGTAAATCAAAACGTATCATATTTGTGCCGTGGCCCGACGTGTCGTGCGGTGGCAGGTGAAGGTGATGCTGCGCGTGTGTCCGGCTCGCCGCGACGCCTCCGGCTCGGCGGCGCTCAAGGTGGACCCGCGGAGGAAGCAGGTCACGCTCTACGACCCCGCCGCCGCGGCAGGGGCCAGCTCCCAGAATGCCGCGCTCCGCCGTGCCGGGGTGGCGGTGCCAAAAATCTTCCCCTTCGACGCCGTCTTCTCCCAGGATGCATCGCAGGCGAGAAACCGATTTGCGCGCGCCGACGGAATGTAAACAAGTCGTATGGCGCGGCCGCGTTGGCAGTGGCGCACGAGCACAAATGAGTAAACGCTGTATTTTTAAAGGAAAACTAAAATACATGTGATGCAGCTCTGCCTGTCGCCTGATGAGGCTAGTTGTAATTACCGGCAAAATGTCCTACTCAACTTGTACATGTTGTAGGTTTACTCTCCAACTAACCGGAGTGCTGAACTCGTAACGAATTGGCATGTTTAGTTTACGTGATAAATCTTACTAATTGGCTGTGTTGGGCGGTGGCGGGTTGAACGAAACATTTATATTTACCCGATCTAACCCAAAAAATCTCTATTATGAAAAATATATAATATGCAACATGTCAGGCAAGGGCACTTTCCTATAACACATATATTGCCCAGTATAATGTTAGTTATTGTTTAAAATCGTCACATAAATTTTTGTCATACTTGCTCGTAGTAATTGCGAGTGAAATAATTTATGATTTTCGATGGATATAGAAGGGTTCGTGTAAACGCTGCAGGCACTGGAGCGGTGCTGAATTCACGACAACAGATTTGGTCCTTGGATCAAATCGTGATCTTGAATCGAGACAATTCATCTAATAGAGAGGGATGCCATTTACTGGAGGCCTCGCGAAAAGGATGTACCTTGGCAGGAAGTGATGGATGCATGGGTGGCGGAGTTATTATTATAACTAATATACATTGCGCGTCGTGGTTTATGGCGTCATTGCTTGTTTATGGACACACAGCCAGGTACCGACTTGCCTTGCGCTCATCTACCCTCACCCACAATCCGCACGAATCCTCTGACCCCAATTTAATAAAAAAACAACTCGCATGGATACGCTCGGTGGCTTTAAAATGTGGCCCCCGACTTTTAAAAAAATGGCTCGTGCAGTGGTGGTAAGAGACAGAGAGAGACGTAGCAAGGAAACACGCCCAGCCATTGTGTATTGCTGGGTGGAGACTCATCGTGGTTGTTGGGGGGGAGAAAAAAACGTGTTGAACAGTGGCAGCCACTTTGGTTTGTGAGTCCCTGTGTGCAATGAGAGATGCACGCGAGTCTCAGGAAACCAGAGGTGATTGGAGCAAAGCTGCACATCTGAGACGTTGATTCAAGTCAAATATAATTTGTGTTTACTTTGGTCAGAACGCAAAGAGAGGCAGGACTGTCTCATTTGCAATAGTGACGTGGGGATAAAACTGAAGCGCCACACAGATAGGTCATCAACCTAATTGTTGTATTCTCCGATGCAGGCTTACCTCATAGTGCTGTAAGTGGGTGTCTCATACACATTATATCTTCATCATCCACCAGCCATTAGTTATATCTTGATGCATTTGCGCAAATGGCAGCGGAAGGAGGACGGATGTTACGTGAGATCACAAAATAGATAAGGAGACTGATATGTTCCCTTCACATGTCTGTCCCTCCACATAAAAGTAGATTATAAACGCATGGCCTATACATTGAGCAGCATTTACCCAATACAAGCAAAGTCTCGGCTGGTTTTGACGTATACTGTCTCATGAGCGTTGCTTGACTCATTGCTGTTGAGCTCGCAGATGTAATAGGCAAGAACCCTCTCTTGTAAGACATGGGTCCAAGTTCGACGCACAACTATAAGATGGATAACACAAAGTAATCATTAGCGCCGTTGCGGACAATATAAATAACGTGTAATTTGAGGACGCTTGTGTTGTTTCCCATGAGCACTGTTGGATAGAGCTTGTGAAGCCACGCCACGAGGCTAATGCTGGCGATCTGTGGCACAATCTGAGAGTAACAACCGAGTGGCACCACGAAAGAGGGAAGAGCGCCTCAGAGGACGCCCACCACGGAGATGGAACGATGGAGATCAGCTCCGGCGCAAGCGCTGGGCGGATCGGATAGCGGCGACCAATGCAGAGGAGGCCTTCACCCAGCATTGGATTGATCTTGGCCGCTGATCGTGATGAACGTGGGGCCTATCTGAGAGCACCAGATGTTGTAGGTTTGGGAAGGGCAGATGTTTGCCACAGCAATGGATTCTTGAATCTGTCTGTGTGGACGTACGAACATAATTCAGAAAGAGGAAAAGTTCAACAAATATAGTCACGTGCAGTTTTACTCTTGCAAACCAACATCCCTACAACAAAGATCCCCACACAGCCTCTACCAGGCTCAGAGGGAACGTGTTGTTAGCGGGGAACTATGAAGGCCGGCACGGCGTACAAGGGCGGTAGTGTGACACACACCATGCCCGGGCACCTTCATCTCCACCAGTCACTTATTTATGGCTGAGTCGACTTAGGGAAGGCCCAGGAAACGTTCAGATTTTCGCCACTGACGTTAGCTGTGGCTGGGAAATCGATGTCACTTGCCGGCTTGTTGCACCGTGCGCTAACCACTACGCCACCACTCCACCCACGCTTGTATCCACACACACTCTCATCTATGTGGAGCCTCGTTTGCAGAAGAACACACCCGGCATCAGAGTCGCCTGCGGTGCGAGAGAGTGATGCATTGTACCTGGCCTGCATTACAGAGGCGCGGTAGTTTCCGTGAAAATCGTTAACCCGGTGGCTGCAAGCCACAGTCAGAAGCATCCCGTGTAGCAGCCGGAGGAGCCTATTAGCCACTGTGGGATCGTGGGCAGCGATGGCTCAGCAACCTAAACCTGTCTCAGCCACGTAAATACGGCTTGCGCACTCTCCATTCCGACCTGAGGAGGGTTTTAGGGCGGCACGTTTAATAGCTTGGGCAAAGCTACTGCAGGATGGATTCCCAAGCCCGGCAGCAGAAGGAAAAAAAATAGCGGGATAAATTGCCTGTGACGAATCTTGGTACGAAATATACTGCTTTTGCCAGCATTAACCCTTCCCGCTACGATGTGTAAACCTGGACTGTGGCCGTCACCGGTGTACAAAGCAAGCTCGTGTGCATCCTGAAGGGGTCGTTTGAGCCGACGTTTTCACATCATTTGTAGGGACAAACGCTCTCGCTCGTTTCGTCGTACGAGTTCACGTGATATTGTAGATTAGCAATGTGGAAAAGCGGGAAGTTGCCGTTCCTTAATTGCATTTCATCAGCGTAGTTAGGGATTCGCATGAGGAGGGTGTTAACGGGTTCTCTTCTTTAGCGAGCCATATCCGGTTGAGGGAATTGCTCAGTTTTACGGTATGATGGTGCAGGCTTGGAGGCAAATAAGTCTACTTTATATTCATGCCACAGTCAGAAGAATTTGTGGCTTTGGCATTGGCAAGTAATTCTGCTGAATAATGGGAAGGAGGTTTTTTATTTTATATGACACAGTCTCCTTTTGGAATATTGCCTGCAGCATTAAAACAGTCTCCTTATTTGTGATTAACATTTTTACTCTGTATTGTTTTATCCTCGGGCATCTCCATATGCACTGCCTCAGCAATTGTGCTTAATTGCTAAGTTGTATACGTACGAGCATGACAAGTGTGTCCGTGTGCCTCGTACATTACTGGATGTGGTCAAAACATTTTTCTAACGATTGCCTAACTGAAACTCCACCTACGAAACGTTATGCACGTTTTGAGGCCCCCATCCCTATTCACTGGCTGCCTTGCCGTATCGATGATGACATCGGTGAGGATAGCGGCGATTCGTCGCTTGCTTAGCGTGCCAGTGCTACCCCGATTCAGTGAAGACTTGCAGAGACATCCATAGACTCGCATAGAGTCCCATAGACTCCCAGTATTGGCTGTCCATCGAATCACCAATGATCTCAGTAAAAATATGCCCCATGTTTGGCATGCTGGTGCAAGGCATCACCAATTCAGTGAAGACAAAGAGTCCATAGACTCGCATAGACTCGCACAGACACCCGTAGACTCACAGCATTGGCTGTCCTTCCTATCAGGGTTAACTTCAGTAAAGATTCGTTCCATTATTGGCAGGCCGGTGCGAGACTCATACCATTTGATTTAAAACAAAATATGTCTGCAGGTCACTGTGGGTAGGCGACCATTGCCACTGTACGTGCACTCGTGCATGTAATTACTGTTGTAACGGATATGGAAAGATCATAAAACGTTGAGTTTAATAGTGTAAATCCAATGCCTTCGACATTTTTGAATTTTGACTGCTTAAATGTAAACACGTTTTGAATTGCAGTACATTAATACATGCATGTTGGTAGCAGTGGGGGGAGTGGTGGCGCAGTGCTTAGCATGCTGTGCTGAAATCCAGTGAATTGAGTTTGATTTCTAGCCATGGCGAGCGACATCCGAATGCATCCTGGGCATCCGTCCACACGCCACCCCCTTCACAAATCTGCACCGCTGACCAGCGTGTTGAAGTATGATTTTTTAAAAAACACCACTACAGTTGATTGACAAAGAGCTGTAAATGATTACTGTTGTTGATCAAGGCACAACGTCTGAAACAAATTATTTGTATGACAGCCATTTTCCTATTACGGTGCGAGTAATAGCTATACAATGACCGACACTGTTAGTATATTTTCAAAAACAGGATTGAATGGATAGCACTCTGGCTAAGCAATCATGTACAGTAGTTGGTCAGCGTTGTCTAGCCAGGCGTATCACCTGCTTTGATGCAAAGACCAGCGCTTTGATTCTAATAAGCCGAGTTTTATATCAATCCGAAAAAATACTCTTCGCGAAACCAGAGTACATCTGACGCGCACATGAAGAGTTCGGCTTAACCGTGCGGTTAAATCTTAGATTCGTTCATGAATTGCGAAGCCAGGCCTCCGTGATTACAAACGGCAATTGCTCAAAATCTTACATTTCACAACAATTCCATTTGCGCTCGCCAACGCGCGACGCAGGACGGATAAAAACGCATTGGAAATGTATGGCTTAATATCCACTTCACAGGATGATGATGATGATGATGCCATGCCACCCCCTCCCACCTGGGATTATGTTAGTGCGTCACAGCCTCGCGAAGCCAGAATGGAATTTTGAACTCCGGCGTGGGGCTCCTGAGGGTTGACTCGGAGGGGGAGCGCCACTCCTCCTCAGAGCCAAGCCGCCTCCAATTCTCTCAATGCCCAATTCCGGCCCAGGCTTCCGAGCGGCACAAGCGATCGCGGTGACCAACACCCCCTACCCCCCACCACGCTATCCCATCTGTCTTGTTACAATAAATACTGCACAACGGTCTCCGCCGGAGCAGGCCGTTCCTCTGCCAGTGCCATTGCTACATTAACCACCCGTAATACGTGTTCAATCTCTCGCCGTTTTAAGCAGGCCGCAGGCAACACGAATGCTTCCGTGCATCCCCATTGTTTGACAGCAGCGAGGGAATGCTCGCGTCTTGTCCGTGCCACCGCCCGGCTTTTGCGTTGCGGGGACAAACCAACCCTGCCGGGCGATCGCGCTCCAAACGGCAGCGCGATTCGGAAGTCGAATTTGTCTGTGGGCCTCCTGCGACCGTCTGAGTTCCTCCGACGGTCACAACCATCGTATGGCCAAGGTGGCTCGGTGGGAGAAGGAGTGGCTCGGAAGGTTCTTTGGTGGTTGAGGTGGTCGGGGTGGTTAACTCTGGTGGGGGTAGCGAGATTATAGCTCGTGGGCAGGTCAAAAGCAGTTACCCTGTGGACAGACACACCCCCGTCATAGGAATGTGGAATTTCCACCACTCGCTCACGGCCGCAACAAAGGGGTTGAGCGCCACCGCAATGTTAAGTTGAGGAGGAAATCACTTTGGCTGTTTGCTCCGACGTCCGCCGCTGTTGCAATCGGGTCTAGACGCGAGGAGGACTTGTCTCCCCGGCTCGTGGGGACGTTTCTCACAGCGCTGCCGGCTTCACGAGCACCAGCGTGCGTCTTCAGAGCCCATCTATTTTAGCCGATTGCTGTGTGCTTCTTCGTAGATGA
This sequence comes from Lampetra planeri, assembly GCF_965212315.1. NCBI lineage: Eukaryota > Metazoa > Chordata > Hyperoartia > Petromyzontiformes > Petromyzontidae > Lampetra > Lampetra planeri. The sequence continues at coordinate 1,533,331 of NC_136136.1, forward strand.
TTTTCATGATATTTTGCCCATGTCAAATGCTGTGGGTGTAATTAAATCTAATCTTATATTTATAGAGCGCCTTTACTCAAGGCACTTGACTTGGTTTAATAAACGGTGACCGAGTGGAATGATTTAGATGGCAGGGGCATGTAAAGAGGGGTTCTTGGGGATCATGAAAGGGTTGGCAGGGGACGGGAAGGCGTGGAGGGGTGAGGGGAGGGAAGAGGAAGAGAATGGGTGATAGAGAAGAGGTAAGCATTGATTAAATCAATAAAAATCCATTCAAATGCTTCACTACACATGCATTGCATTCTGGATGCAAGATACATTTATTTAAACGTTTTGTACGTTACATGTAATGTGATCATATGACCGGCGTAGTCACCACAAGGCCTGACCAGCAATGGTGAAGTATGGTCAAACAACCACCATGACCAACACGTCGTGGGAAGACCATGCTGCAGCGAGTGGAAAATCTGTATTGTCATGCATTATATTATCACTGTTCATTATACTATTGGCTGTACGTTGCACACACACACACACGTGCATTGAATGCCCTCTATTGTGTTGCTTGTTGTGCCCTATAGGCGGAGGTGTGCGCTGGCGCGGTGCCGGAGATCATCCAGTCGGTGGTGAACGGAGCCGATGGATGCATCTTCTGCTTTGGAAACGCCAAACTCGGTACCGGGAGGAAGAGGCACATTCGGGAGGGCAGAGTCATTTATGCGAGCGTGCCTTTCGACACTCACTCCCGTTATCCTGCTATTCGCGTGAGCGAGAACCCACCGGTTTGGTTATTTGAGATGAACGACCTGGCACGTGTCATCCGCACACGCGGTGAACATGCAACGTCGGGCCAACGTCTGTCGACTTTTTCCTCAACGTTGAACCGACGTCAACCAACGGTTGGCCCAATGTTGCAATGCTTACTGGGTAATTGAGGGTTGGTGTCAATGACGTAGGCGCCTCCATCTTTCGAGATCTTCAGCCTCTTCCCATTGCAAGATTCCCGCTGCTCACACTGGTCCCACCAGCCGATCCGGAACCATCCTCATCACCCTCTTCCCTTCCGCTTCACCATGCAGAAATTATCTTGCTTATATCTCCAGCTGTGACCCTCTCGAGATGTGTCCTGCGTATGCCACGTTCGGAACTGTCAGTAATGATTGCTTTGTAGCCGTTCTCTCTCAGCTCATTTTCACATCTTCGCTCATCTTATCACACCATACTTATGTTTTCCATTCTTTGGTAACACCGAATATAAAATATATTTAGTCTTCCCGAGACATTGTGTAATTGGGTTCACTCCCGGATAGATAAGTTCTGCGTTAGAAAATGTGTATAATGTGCGCCTCTGTGGAAACTGCCTGTACTCACAGGCAGCAAATGTGGTGCTATTGGATCACCTAAAATATTACAGGACAAAAAAATTGGTCGGCTGACTTTACTCCTTTCGGAGTAATGAAAAAAAAGGTTTCCTTGCGCGTGCATGGAGTTAACAGATTCGGAGATTGCAACAAAAGCCATTTACACCTGCAGGTTTAGCAATTTTGTTCCGTAAATTAATGTATCTTCTTCACAGCCCAGAAAACAAATAAATATTATCTTGTAAATAGTGGCATTGCATGCTTGGCATTTGCTATTAACCCTTTCCCGTTCTGAGACATCTGCATGTTGCAGGTTGGGTCTTGGTCAACGCTGAATCTTTGAAACGTGGAAGCGGTTAGCGTTAATTTAATTTAGAGAGGCATAGCGCCGTTGTTTTTGTATGTATGTTGAACTTCTTTCACAACATACGTAGCCAACCATGGTAATTGAAGGTGGGTGGGAAGGACAACAAACTAAAGACATTGTACTCACCGCAGATGTGTTAGCGACACGACCACACTCTATTATAGCTGGTGCCAAACTGTGCCACGCCCTCCCGCATGGCCTCGTGGGAGCCTCGGTATGTCTTGCGGCCTGAAGACGTACCGATACAGTTATTAACTGAAGACGTATACGTACGTCATCAGAATGGGAAAGGGTTAGGGGGGGGCCTTTCGAATTTCTCCCCTCTTTTTGTAGCCCAGAGCCTGGGCACCTCCAGCCTGTAGCCCCTGATGCAGTTGCAGTGCCTGCACACTCGATAGCTATGCCGCTGCTTATACATGTCCCGAGGTTGTGTCCTTGATCATTCCAAAACAAATTGAAAGCTTCTTCAGTGAGAAAGTAGACTTTAAAATTAGAGGCAGGCACGCAATTATACCACTCTCAGGATCATTACTGTAATGTCACTCGTAGAATTGTAATCGAACATTAATTGGGTGGCATTACTCAAGCATGCTATGAAATAATTCCTTCCCTTTTATAATTAACGAAGCTTCGAACTGGTATGGTACAGCCTTGGAGACCCTGCCTGAGTGCATATCTATAAGATAAGAGTTATTTTATTTTTGGGTTGCAATTACCTTCACCTAACGTACTCTGTTTAAATGACAACTGACTTTGTCCTATCCCAGCAGAAGCTTCTTACGACCACTGTACGAATTATAATACGTTCCTTTATTTTGCTTGGAAAGCCTCTCTGAGTCTCACAACTCTCTTTTTGTATTTGGCCAATCCCATGAATTGTACCCGGAGAAAACTCACACACGTGGGGAGGGCCTGGTTGGGAGTAACACTTTTTTCCACTCCACACTGCTCTACTGCCATCGACTGGCCACCTCGCAGCCCATGCAGTCTCCCATCCAAGTTCTAACCAGACTCAACTCTGCTTAGCTTCTGATATCGGATGATATGGGGGCACCCATGGTAATAGCAAGCAAATACTATTCCTTTTCCACTAGCACGCGGTGCCAGTGATTTTTCCAATGGACATATGCTGTGTCGAACCCAGAACAGAACCGTGATACGGTGGGTCTCAAGACGCTGTGAGGTCACAGCGTCGGCGCGTCTATCGACATGTGTCTCGACGCGTTCGTCGCAAATTTTAACTCGCAACCTTCCCCGGAACCACCTCGCCGGTTCAAAGTTATTCATGCAATGGTGATGTGATGATCGTGGTGGTGACGACGATGATGATGACGCTGCAGGAAAGACGTACACGATGCTGGGCAGCGGAGACTCGAGCCAGGCGCTCGGCGTGGCTCCGTGTGCCATCTCGTGGCTCTTCCGTCTCATCGAGGAGCGCAAGGAGCGCACGGGGGCACGCTTCTCGGTCCGCGTCTCCGCCGTGGAGGTGTCGGGGCGCGGCGAGGCCCTGGACGACCTCCTGAGTGATGTCGCGTCGGGCACTACGCAGGACGACAATCAGTCCCCCGGGGTCTTCCTCCGCGAGGACCCTGTGTGCGGCACGCAGGTGGGCCGGGCCATTCTCATTTGCCGACGTAGCCATTCATCCATTCAAGCCATTCTGGTTGTGTGGTTGTGGTGGGGGAGCGGCAGTGTAGCTGTCAGCGCTACGCTGCGCTATGAGCCCGGTGACAGTAGTTCGATTCCCGCTCACGGCCAACACGCAGTGATGATTGTCTGAACTGATCTAGGGCCTCTCCTAGGTCGACTTGACCTCAAATGAGTACCTGGTACGGTGGCCGGGCGTGGTGTTGGCCACCCATCCCCTCGTGTCCCGTGTCGGCCTTCCTAGATACTCGCTAATTGCAGTTGTCCCAAAAGTCTGCTTAATGCTATGCGGGCGATCTTTGTTGGCACACTGGACTTGGAGGTTGCTGGCTAGATTCTATCTCGGTAGTTGAAACAGTTGTGCAAGCTTCTTACACCCCCCCTGCCTCTGTCCACCCAGCAGTGCGAATGGGTTTACCACAGTCAGTCGGTGGGCAGGTCGTGTGTGGCGGGGTAACGAGTGGGTAACTCACATCTCTTCCAAGACATCTGCCAACGTGGAAGAGTTGGCAAAATACACTTTAGTGAGACTCTAAAGCTCCCTCTATCGGAGAGCAAGCAATTGCAGGGCTGCACCTTCACCTTTTTACCTATTCTTAATAAGCCAATAGATAAAGTTTTCACCATGCCATGTTAATTCTAGATTTGAAGTTTTCGTGACTGCAAGGATCCATACTCTTTGGTTTTTTGGTGAAGTCACGTAGGTAAAAAATAAAATAAATTAAAATTGAAAACAACAAAATTTTGTTTTTACGAGCATGCCATGTTAGTCATGGGGGTAGAGTTTGACCATTCCTCAGAATGCTGGCCAGTACGTGTTTGTTAAAGGGGGGGAGGGGGAAGAAAGCAGCATCGGTTTTAATATCACTTTACACGGATGTTAGCCGTCTTCAGGCCAGTCAACTTTGACTGCACAGAAAATAATCAGATGAATTGCAGATGTTGGATTAGCAGTCGTGCACAAGCACAATAAACAAAAAAACATGTTTCGGGGAGTATTTTTTTGTCATAAAATCACTTGAGATTAGATGTATCACTTCGTTTGTGTAAATCTGAGGTCAGAGAAATAAAAAGATCACTTTGGCTGATGGGCTACAAGACAGCAGGGTTTGTGGGAAAGGACACTACCCTGAGTATGGGTAAGAGCGAACTTGTTGTCTAACCCAGCTTTGTGAGATTTGTAATTGGTGTCTTGATATGGTACGACACCAATTGCTAAACATTTGGTGAAGGAAAAAATAAAATAAAAAAGTTGATATTTATAAAACAATGATGCATTTGTTTGTGTGCAGTCGTTGGCAATCGGACTGTGACCATTCACTCGCTGCATTCCAGAATGTGGTTTTCAGCCAATATTAAAACCCAACAACAACAATAATAATAATGGCATATTCCAGATCTGGGCCTATATTATATTCAATAATGAAATATATTGTTACAGACCTGAGAATGCGGTGGTACGTGCTCTCTATGTAGATATTTCTAATAAAATAAATATACCGCATTCAATTTTATTTTATCATTGGCAAATGGATAACAATCATAATTTGAGCAACAAATTTAATTTTCCACCCAATAGCATCCCTTGCCTGGTAATAATGTCATACCCTAAACCAGTCTGGAAATTCCATGATGGGAGTTATTTGAGTAAATTGAGCCAAATACATTGGCGGCTTTCACAGACGAAATATAGGCAGCAACATTGAGCAATTCGTGACGGTGCCTCCTCGTTGAATACGCGATGTACACAACGCCTCGATGTGGCCACACACACGCGCACACATACGCGCACACATACGCGCACGCACACGCACACACGCACACACACGCGCACACAACAACAACAACCGCCATTCGCCACTAAGTGGCGGTGACGTCACCACGACGCTTGTGCCAGGCCATGTGCACCTTGAGGCCACGTGAAGTGTCGAACGCCCGCTGGCAGGAGGTCACGGGGCAGACCCAGGTGCCACGGGTCGACTGACCGAGATGACCGAGATGACTGGCTGATGCACCACCTGTGCCCCCTACTGTGCCAACTTGCTGTGCTTTAGCCACCCGGCGCTCCGCTCGTTGTTGTGAGCGTCGCTCCTCCGCCCTCCGTTGTTGTTGGAGGGCGACTGCCTCCAACTGCCCAGTAGCGTCCTTCACGAGCCTCCTCCACTGAGGCCGATCTTGACACCGCTGGTACCAGTCATCGGCAAGTCCACTCAGCTCCACGTCCTCCTGTACCACATCACTCCATCTCTTCTCTAGCCCGTGCCGCGCCCGTTTAGCAACCCTCGATCCGGCCGAACAAAAGCTGTTTAGGCATGCGGTGGCTGGGCATGCGGGCTACATGACCCAGCCAACGCAGCCTTGCCTGCCGGAGGAGCTCACTGATGGGACTTTGCCCAGATCTTTCAAGGACTTGTGAGCTCCTCACACAATCCAGCCTGGTTAAACCCAGGATGGATCGTAGGCAGGCCAGCCTAAATGTTTCCAACCGGCGAAGACGCTCCACTAGGGGGGTCCACTTTTTCGCAAGCATAGAGAAGGGAGGGAATGACCGTGGCCGAGAAGACCTGAAGCTTCGTGCGGAGCGACAGACCAGGTAGCTTCCACACAGCGTTACGCAACCGATGAAAAGATATTGCCGCTCGACTGATTCGGAGTGAGACCTCTGCTGATAAACTGGAGCCGGTCATGAGCACACTGCCCAGGTATGGGAAACTCTCTACTCTCTCCACAACTGCCCCATCACCGATTGGGAGTTGTGGGGGCGGAGTGCCCGATGGTACAAAATACCCAGGCAGGTGCTTAGTTTTGGTGGGGCTGATGGTAAGGCCCCACCTCTTAGTAGCACACTCCAGTCTCAGCAGCAGCGTCTCCAACTCCTCTTCTGAATGAGCAGCTATTACCAAATCATCGGCATACATAACGTGGTTGACCAATAGGGAGCCATCCCTTGATCGCACCCGGGCGTCGATCAGCCTCCCATTATATCTGTACCAAATGGTAATTCCCCCGGTACAGCTATTGAAGGCTTCACGAACTACGCAGTCGAAATAGATGTTAAATAATGTGGGAGCCAGAGGACATCCCTGTCGCACCCCAAGGTGTACAGGGAAAGGCTCCGACTCCCGGCCACGTAGTTTTACCCGGGCCCGCTCACCATCATGAAGGTCCTTAATGATCGTGAGCAGAGGGTCAGGGACTCCGAAAGCACGAAGAACAACCCAGAGCCCAGTCCTACTGATGGTATCATAGGCCTTGACCAGGTCAATAAAGCAGAGATGTAGGTCTTTTTGGAATTCCCTACACCTCTGCTGTAGCAGACGGACAGAAAATATGGCATCTGTGCAGGACCGCCCTTTCCTGAAACCACATTGGGGCTCCGCAAGCCTCTCCTCAGCATGCCTAGCAAGGCGATGTTGAATAATCCTTGCCAGGACCTTACTCGGCACACTGAGGAGTGAGATGCCCCTGTAGTTGTTACAGTCGGTACGGTCCCCCTTCTTAAAGAGGGGGACCACCAGGGCATCCTTCCAGTCCTGCGGAACCCGTCCAGTGGTCCAGACTGTTGTTATGATGTCATATAGGGCAGTCTGTGCACAAACGCCACCCTCCCTCAGCATTTCGCCTGGGAGATCATCTCTGCCCGGTGCCTTCCCTGGTCTCACGCACACACGCACACACGCACACACACGCACGCGCACACACAAGCACACACACACGCGCACACACACGCACACACATGCGCACACATGCACACACACACGCACGCGCACACACACGCACACACGCACACACACGCGCACACACGCACACACACAAAATACAAGCCACCTTTGCTGTCCCAGCTGCAGGGTAACGTGATGGTTATAGATATGCTGGTGTGGCATAAACCATTGGTGCGTTCACAGATGACACGATGTAACACAATTTTTGTTCCTGGGTATTAAGTGTTATTTTTTTTATTGCTTACGCCTCGAAAGTATAGAAAATGGCTATTATTCCCCACAAACTTTGCTTCTGTGACCAAGACTTTATGAATGAATGACACAAATCCACACGTTTTCTCATTGAAAATAGGTAAATTAAAAAATATCACTGGATGTTTCATCTCATAACAGGAGGCTGATGGCACGTTTAGAATCCATCTTGAAGAGCACCACCCCACCTCCACCCCGAACAAAAAAGATGTTCCACCTCGGGAATTATCAGAATAGCCGCGTTCTCGTGATAATTATGCTGCGATACGTGCCATAGGCGATTCACCACGTCCACTGCGACAGACGCGCAGTATGCGGACTGTGTGTGTGTGCTGTGTGTGTGTCACTGTGTGTTCTGTGGGTGTCACTGTGTGTTTGTGCTGTGTGTGTGTGCTGTGTGTGTCACTGTGTGTGCTGTGTGTGCTGTGTGTGTGTGCTGTGTGTGCTGTGTGTGTGCTGTGTGTGTCACTGTGTGTGCTGTGTGTGTGTGCTGTGTGTGCTGTGTGTGTGTGTGCTGTGTGTGCTGTGTGTGTGTGCTGTGTGTGTGTGTGTGCTGTGTGTGTGTGCTGTGTGTGTGTGTGCTGTGTGTGTGTGCTGTGTGTGTGTGCTGTTTGTGTGTGTGTGTGCTGTGTGTGTGTGTGCTGTGTGTGTGCTGTGTGCTGTGTGTGTGTGCTGTGTGTGCATTTAGGCACGATGAGCAGGAATAATATCCAGCGCCTAGAGTGGTAGTTGCGTTTAGACGCTGAATAAATGCAATTGTATTGTAAAAAACAACAATGTATCACCCCTCTTTCAATCAGTTTTCGGACAAAGGCCTGTCCCCACTATATATATAGTCTGGGCTATACCCACACGATATATACAGTGTGGGTATAGTGTACAGTGGGGAGCTGTAGCGTAGTGGTTTGTGCACTGCGACCCAAGTTCGATTCCCGCTCACAGCCAACATGGGTCACGAATATCTGAACCAGTCCTGGGCCTGCCCTAGGTCAATTCAGCCTCAAATGAGTATCTCGTGCATTGTCTAAACGTTGGCACCGGGGAGACAAAGGCGGCCGGGCGTGGTGCTGACCACCCACCTTCTCACATGCCGTGTTTCGCCATCGTAGGTGCTCACTAACAGCACTTTGCCCTTACAGTTTGTTAAAGGCTAAATGGGGGATCTTTGTCTTTGAATAGTAGCGCTCCTTTCAACAACAGCCTCATTTAAATTCCACACCAATCTAGTGGTGGGCTTAATGCGGAATCCCCGGAGTGACGCCGCTCTAACCTCCACCAGTTTTGTGTATCCCTGCTCCGTCACCGGCTCTGCCCTCTCGACACCTTTGCAGAATGTCGTGGGCGGTGGTGAGCAGCCCACTACCCCCGAGGTCAACCTTCCCCCCCCCCGTCGCGCCCCCCCCCCCTCCCCGCTAGCTGGAGAACCAGAACGAGCTGCGCGCCTCCACGGCGGAGCGTGCCGCGGGCTTCTTGGACGCGGCGGTGGCGGCTCGCCGGGGCGGGGCGGCGGACGCCAGCGAGGAGGACCGTCGCAACTCCCACATGCTCTTCACGCTGCACGTCTACCAGTACCGCATGGAGCGCGGCGGGCGCGGCGGCAGTAAGCCCGAGCGCGTGTCCGGGTCGCGCGCCGTGCCGTCCCGGGGTAGGGTGCCCGCCACCTCTTGTGTATGGGGCGCCACGGTGGTGAGATGTTAACTACCTTGCCTGGTATACAGGAGGGTCGTGGGTTCGATTACCCCGACCCTTGACTCCTGTATATTTGGAGTTGGCGTGTTCTCCCCGTGGTCAAGTGGATTTTTCTCGGGGTCTTCCAGTTTTTCCCTCCGCATTTCGAATATTTGGCTGCTTTAAATTTCCACGTGATAAGCCACTTCGTTGAGCTATCATTTGTGGCCAGGTGGCTTCTGCAAAAGGCCAATGTAGCTCAGTGGGCCTTACCTGGTAAAATAAAAAATAGTTTAGTTTAATATGTTGAACTGTGCTTATTGGAGGTGCGGGGGAAGGACAACAAACTAAACACAGAAAGCAATTCTAAAGAAATTAGTTATTAATCTAGATGATTTAAAAGTGGAAAGCTCCAGTGGCTTCCTGATATCGGAAGGAAGCGTGCATAAGCACATCTGAAAGTGCTCGATGCAGTGAGCGTCTTTGTTCGATAGCCAGCCAAAAGACGGAAACTGGGACGGGATCACGGGAAGATGATCATCTTACAATATCACTGCGTAGGAACTTCAATGATGGGACACTCGGTTAGCCGCTTACTTAACGTGGCTACTGAGGCTAGGATGACCTCTATCCCCTGTCTGTCCTGGTGATGACAAATTACCACAAAAGCAGCTTCACCTGTCTGAAGTGAGCGCCGCGGTGTCCCTTGATACGATGAGGCCCCTCCGTAGCTGTGTATCCAGGTGGTTCAGGGGCAGAGCGAGCGCCAACTGTGCGTAGGATTTTGTGGTTGTGCTTTTGGATTAAACTGAATTTTATACGGCACCGTGCCTAACGTTTTACTCCATGCCCTGGGAGGTAAAATCAAGATTCCCATAGTTTTTGCTTGGTCATTGGTGACCAAGCAGAAAGCCAAGAACGTCTTTTAATGATAAGTGATGCAAACATTAAACTGTACATTCAAAAGCAGGCAGATATTACAAATTTTAGTTAAATTTCAAAAGTATTTAGTTCTTCTCGTGTGACACCCCCCCCCCCAAGTGTATAACGGGACAATGTGTTCTGTGCCCTCCCTCCCTCCCTCGCGGCGGTGGCGGCAGTGACGGGCGGACGCAGCCGTCTCCATCTCATGGACCTGGGCAGCTGCGAGAAGGTGCTGTGCAAGAGCCGCGAGCCGGGCTCGGGGATGTGCCTCTCGCTCAGCGCCCTCGGCAGCGTCCTCCTCGCGCTCGCCAACGGGGCCAAGCACATCCCCTACAGGTCAGAACGGAGCACGTGCCCTGTGGGTCAGAGCAAGGGTGGTAAACATGTGCCATGTGGGTCAGAGCAAGGGGGGTAAACTTGTGTCCTGTGGGTCAACAAGAGAGTAAGCATGTGTCCTGTGAGTCAGACTTTACTTACTCATGCCCTATGGGACATATAAGGCGACCTGTGGGTCAGAGCACAAGGGGTAAACACGTGTCCAGTGGGTAACAGCAGTGGGGTAAGCATGTACCCAATGGGTAAGAGCAAAGGGGTAAGCACGTGCCCTACATCAGTGGTTCGCAAATTGTGGTCTGCAAAAACAAATCCTACAATTCCGATTATTTAAAATTTGGATCAAAAAATGTTATCGCTGCACGGTGGTCGACGAAAACATTTGTAAGGGTTTGGCAGTGGCCAGGGGGCCCCTAAAGGCTGGGAACGGCCAGGAAGGGGGCAAGCGCAGGTTCATGATGTGGGGGGGGGGGGGCACCTCACAGTCCACGTGTCTCCTTGATCCATTCGAGATTTTCCTTCCGTGAATTTTCTTTACAAACTCGCCTTTCTCAGAAGTGGACGTGGGTCCACGTACTCGAATGGAAATTGGGTCTGGTGCTCGTCGCTGTTGTAGGTCCTGAACCAGCGGTGGAAATTCCACATTCATATGACGGGTGGGGGGGAAGGGGGGGCTACTATAGCAATAGGATAATAAGATTTCCCTTTTTCCTCATTCGATTGAACCCAAAGGGGGACAATTGTTTTAAATATAAACAGTTTTGCAATATGTGGTAGCTGATTAAAGTCTGAGCTTACTACTAAAGGGGAGTGAGTCCAGAGGGTGAGAATTAAATTTGCGTGAAGCTAACTGGCAATGTTGGATGCAAAGCAAAGACGATGCGGTAGCAAGTCACCCCACCGTGTTCGCCTCAACGTTTCGCAAGAGGCTTTGTTTAAGTTGTGTCGTCAATTTATCTAGTTGTTCGCCAATGGGGTTTTTTGTTGTTGTTTATTTCTACGAGAATTACGAAGATTGCTTTTGTGTCTACAAAGCCGATGAAAAGAGTCAAAGCTTGCCCCGCTCTCGTGACAAACAAAATCAATTAAATGTTTCGGTGTAAATTCATCGCCGCCTTATTAGTTTTCGTTCTCCTTGTTTCTGTTACCAGTCGGCAGCTACACGTAAATGTTAATTTAGTGTTGTGTAGAGCACTAATTAAACCACAAAAATAGACAAGTAATGTGCCAAATTCCAAACCTCCAGCCCTTGTAAATATCAAGTACTTCCATTGTTCAGCGTGTCTGTACTGGTGGCTATGCGAAATGAAAAGACTCTAATGAATAACATCTAAACTGCCGTTTAACAGCAGGAGAAACCATGAACTATATATATTTAATTAAGATGTCTTTCTAACACGCATTATTTATGAGGTTTTTTTGAACCCAGCGATGAGAATAATTTTTTGACTGACTTCTGAGAGCAATTTATTTTTCCTCCCAATGAGATGAAAGGAAATCCACACACACACACATTATACTGACCTGTGTGCACAACATGTACTCGCTGCACGGGTGACATACGCAGGAAAGCACTCGCAGACGTACATTCTTCATCAGCGCAGCACAATGGCGGCCGTAATGATGAACGCAGTTTGAAGTTAATTTGTGCAGTGTTTTGAATTGCTTAATTGAAATCTAATTGAAATTTGTAATTTACATAATTTACTCCATTGGAGAACATTTCTAAATAATTCATGAAGAATTCCCATTTTAGTTAATTGCAGCAGGATCAACCTGTCACGCGTCTACTCTCTGCATATATAATTTTTCTAGATCATGTACGATATATACACACATACAAAAACGCCAGGTGCAGTGGTGGCACAGTGGCTAACGTAACTTTGTTGTGAACCCGCCGAGCAATTTGAGTTCAACTCCCAGCCGCATCTGACATCAGCGGTGAGCAATATCGACCAAGAAAGAATAGGCCCTTGCACAAAACAGATTTGAATGCGTGTGCCAACATTACAAAGCCAGTGTTGCAGGTCAAAAAATGTACCCGATGAGTGCCACTGATTTGCTCGCAGTGATGACGATATATCCGTTGAGGAGTGGGTAGGCCTCACGACGTACCTGCGGGGCCGCGGATTCCCCCCGCGCGCCTCGTACACGAGCGAGCGGCAAATGCGTTGACACCGCGTCGCTGTGTCTTCCCGTGGGGTTGATGGGGGGAACCGGCAGGGAGAGCCGGCTCACGATGCTGCTGCAGGAGTCGCTGGGCAACATCAACTGCCGCACGACGATGATCGCCCATGTGTCGGCCTCCGCGGCCCGCCACGCCGAGACGCTCGCCACCGTGCAGCTGGCGGCGCGCGTTCACCGCCTGCGCAAGAAGAAGTCTCGGGTGAGGGGTGGGGGGTGGCCCCCCACACGCACCCCCCCCCCCACCACACACGCTCTCACTCTCGCGCCTTCGGTAACGACGTTTCTGCAACGTGATGAGTTCCTTGTTTGAGGACAGAGTCAGCCTCGGGCAGTGTTCTTCACAAATGTTTTAGAGGGGAAGCCACTTTCAACCGTCAGTGTGAGGGCCGCCACACATTTTAAACCATTGTGGTTTGACAGCAGCACGATGATGATGGGGAGTGTTTTCACCATTTGTGTATTGTCGAGGGACGCACGTCGGGGGCCACACTAAAGGCCACCAGGGGCCCGCCAGTGGCCCACGGGCCTTGCAGTGAAGATCACTGGCCTAGGGGAAGCCCCGCTACGACACGTCGAGATACCGCTTAACGTTGCGTGCGCGCGCATGTTTCCCCGTCTTTCCAGTCCGCGTCCAGTTCGTCGGGCGGGGACAGCTCGTGCGAGGAAGGGCGCGGCCACCGTGGCCCGGCGCCCATCCGCCCGTTCCACCCCCGCCTCATGGCCCTGGATCCTGAGCCCCCTCCGCCGGTGGGCAGCCCCGGCATGCGGCCTCCGCACCGGCTGGGCCTGGCGAGCGAGGCGGAGTACTCGTCGAGCAGCGAGCAGTCGTGCGACACGGTCATCTACGCCGGCGAGGGTGGAGACCTCACCGACAACGAGGGCCCCCCCGAGTCCGTGCCGGTGTCCCCCGCGTCGTCGTCCAACTCGGCAAACTCGGCCAACTCCTCTGCCAACTCGGCCGCCTCCTCGGCCAACTCGGCAAACTCGGCCAACTCGGCCGCCTCGACCGCCTCCTGGACGGCCGAGGGTGACCGGGCACCGCTGCTGAGCCGGGAGAGCGAGGATGCGTCGCCGGTCACGCCCACCATGGCGATGAGCGACACATGGGCGGCGGTGGTGGCGGCAGTGGCGGCGATGGAAGGCCAAACGGGAACTTCTCCCGTAGAACGATCGGATGCCGCGGACGCCGCTGGCGACGCCACTTCTACGCCGGCAGGCGAACAACCGCCCGCGGAGCCGGCCAATCCCTTGGATCGCGACCACTTCAAATGCAAGACCTTCGCCGAGCTGCAGGAGAGACTGGACTGCATAGATGGGAGCGAGGAGCCCGGGTGTTTCGCGTTCGTCGAGGCCTCCGCGGCCACCGTGGCCGAAGAGGAGCGAAAGGCGGACGGCCGTGGCGTCTCCGCCGGGTCGCCGTGGCATGCCGAGGACGAACCCGCAAAGGACAACAACAATGAAGCGCCCGCATCTCCGTGCGCGCTCGGAAACGGCTGCAAAGCGCGCGGCAAGGGGGAGTGCGTGTCTTCCGAAGTGTCGGCGGATAAAATCAACAGGAACGAAATACCGAGCTGTGGTAGCGGGGCGGGAAAGGCGCCGGGCGGCGGCCTCGCGTGCGTGCCGATCGCTCTGCCGCTCGCACCGGGCGGCGAACGGGGAGGGAAGCTCGGCTCCCCGGAGAAGAGGGCGACGGGGAAGCGGTCGCTGCCCAGCCCGGCCCCTCCTCCGCCGCAGTGCAGAGGCACGGAGTCGACGGCGTGCAGGGCCCACGCGGCAGGCGGCCTCCGAACGAGGACGCCGCCCGTGGGAATGAGCCCCCAGGTGGCCAAGCGGGTCCTCGCGCCACAGCGGCCGTCGCCGGCGGCGGACGCGGAGGGCGGCGTGGAGGCAGACGTGCCTCCCGCTTGCGTCGATGGCCCCTTCGCCGCCGAGAAGACGGCGCACCGGCTCGACGAGGAGAGCGGCACGGACGACGAGCTCGTCTTCACGCTCGACCTCCTGCACGCGCTCCTGGGCGGCGGCGACGGCAGCGGCAACAACAACAGCACCGGCGGCAACGGCGGCAACGGGCGACGGCCGATCAGCATCATCAGCTTCACCAGCAACTGCTCGACGAGAGCGTTGGCACCCGGCTCGCGTCCCGTCAGCTTCGTCAGTGTGGACTTTGAGCCGTACTCTCCTCCTCCGCCGCTGGCCGACACCGGGGCAGGGGCGGCGGCCCCGGCAGTGAGTCCTCCGCATTCGTCCTCGGCCACGGGAGTGGGCGCCTGCGTGACCAGGCTGGTGGCGGGCATTCCCGTCGCCTTCTCGAGCCCGGCGCTCGACGGCGAGCCGTTCTCGGGGCGCGTCGCCGGCGAGGACAACTGCAGCAGCAGCAACGGCAGCAACAGCAGTTGCCGCTCGTCCATCGGCTCGTGGCTGAGCGAGCTGAGCAACGCCGGCAGCCTCGGGAGCGAGGGGGAGCAGTCTTGCGACAGCTTCGTTGTGCAGGCCATGTGCGCGGGAAGCGGGGAGCAAGGGGAGGCGGAGCGGATTCTCCCGGCGATGCGGTCGTCGTTGGAGTACGGCAAACAGGAAGGCGTTGTCGGACTCTCACAGGATGGGCACTCGCCTGTGAATGGGTGCTACCAGCAGGTTAGGGCACGGACTAAAACGATGGACAATATCGAGCTCAATGGAGTCATCTTTGCTGGGGATTTTAAGAAATTACCCTTCGGGGATTTAATGGGGACCGTTCTTGAAAGGTCACCAAACCTGCAGTCTGGGCAAAGCAAGGAAGGTGGCCGGCGCACAAGTTTGATCATTTGCGGGGACTTCAAGGACATATCCAACCTTGAGAAGAGATTGTCTGCGAAACACGGCGAGGACGATTTGGAAAACCACAAGAAGCAAAGCGTCTTCCCGTGTCCTGCGAGCGGGGCGCAGGTGGTAGCTGGTGGCGGTGTAAAAATTCAGCCGGCGGTCATTAGGAGCGGCATCTCTGTGCATCCTAGGATAACCCCCAAGCCAGCCGTGGCTCTTTTGGAAAAGGTCCCATCTAGGGGCACTCCCGGATCTCCTGCCAGGCAGAGCCCCAAGGCCAAAAACTGCGATGGTTGCATCAAACCGCCTGAGCCGAGGTCGACATTCGAAAATCCCTGGGTGATGCGGGAGCATGGCGAGATGGACGGCCTGGAGGAGAGCACGAACGTGAGCCATGGGAAGCCTGCTGACGTCTGCACGAGCGCTGGCACAGCTGCCGAGAGCCCCGCTCAAAGCAACGGTAGCTCCCAGGCACCCGGCGGGCAGGGGATCAGCAGCGACGCTCTGAGAGCTGGCGGAGAGATGCAGGGCGTGGACCGAGTGAGCGGCGGCGGCGTCGGCGGCGGTGGCTACGGGGGCTACTCGCACACGCTGCCGACGAAAGCGAGCGCTCACGGGAAGTCTTCGGCGATGCACGGCATTGTGAGGCTCGGCAACGGTGAAGCGACGTCTCTAGACCGGGAGCAAGTGGCGACGGTGCACAGCGCTACGATGGATCGCAAAAAGGGAGCTGCAAAGTCGAGCGGCGGCTGCGCCGGCGGTGGCACTGCCAATGTGTTCCTCTTTTCCAAACTGAGGAGCAGCACTCCTCCAGCACCGCCGGTCCGCAAGTCCAGCCTTGACCAGCGCAACAGAGCGGGGTGCAAGGATTCACCCGGCGCGAACCACGCGTTCTCCTACGCCGACACGGAGGAGGCTTTCAGCAGATTGCTGTCACCCAGCCGGGGTGGAAGCGGCGGTGGCTCCAACTGCTCGACACCAGCGAGGGGGAAATTGGAGTTGTCGGCCGAGCAAGGATTCAAGCGAAGCTTCACGGGCAGGAGCGACAGCACGGAGAGAACTGGAAGCAGGAAGCATGCGGCGGACGCGAAGATGTTGACGGATGGACACGGCTGCGTGGCGCATGCCAACTCTGCGAGCAGCAGGCTGGGACGACTGATGTTCAGAATTTCGGGGAATGGAGGATCGTCAGCGCACAGCACCCTGGCGCAGGAGGCCCTGATAGCGCACACGAAGCTCGCCGCGGAGCTTTGCTCCAAATCCTCCTCCGTTTTCGGCTCCAAGAATCGCAGTCAGTCGGCAAACGGCGGCCCACCTCCAGCCAAGGCGGCTCCTCTCAGCCCTCTGTCTCCGTCGTCCTCGTCGTCGTCCTCCTCCAAGACGCTGCCACACCCGGGCAGCACGCGGAGCTCCAGCTTGCCCGCCAGTTCCCGCGCCGCCACGCTATCACGCTCGGTGCAGGCCCTGCGCAGCAAGCTGGGCCGCGGCACGTCAGAGAGCTCCTCCAAGGCGGGCCGAGCGACCAACAGCCGAGTGTCGGAGCTCGCGTGCGGCTCTCCCAAGGCGTGCTCCTCACCCACGTCCCCTCCGCAGTCGCCTTCGGCACCGACGTTACCGGTCGCCGGAGGATCGGGAGCGGCGACGGCGGCGGCGGCAACAGCAGCCGGAGCGGCCGCGGCGGTCGGGCCGATGGGGAGCGGCCGCGGCAGCCGGGGCTTGCTCCCAACGGTGGCCGACTCGGACAGCGGCAACGACAGCGGGGTGCAACTGACGGACGAGAAGCCTCCCCCGGCAGGCTCGGCGGCGGCCGGCGGAGCGCCGGCATCGCCGAGCGCGGCCTCCTCCTCCTCCACGGGCGCCGGCGCCGCGTCGAGCTCGGCCGTCAAACTCGCGCTGCCGTCGCCCTACAGCAAGGTGACGGCGCCACGGCGGCCGCACCACCGCAGCAGCGGGCACGGCAGCGACACGAGCAGCGTGCTCAGCGGCGAGATGCCGCCGGCCATGGGCAGCGCCGCGCTCTTCTACTGCCAGAACGTGGGCGGCGGCGGGGGGATGGGCGTCAAACCGGGCTGCGGCCTGGCGGGCGGCGGCAGCGGCGGCGGCGGCTCGGTCGCCGGCGTGGTGGCTCCCATCCGGCGCGCGCTGCGTGGCAGCCCCCTTGCCGGGACCAGCAGCTGCAGCAGCAGCGGGTACGAGACGGGAGCCAGGCAGGAGCCGAGGGCCACGGCGGCGGAAGGCGCCACGGCCGCCGCCACCGCCGCAGTCATGACGGTGAGGTCGGCGCCCAACTCGCCAGCGTCGTACAAGCACGAGTCGGCGGTGAGCGACAGCGGGCAGCAGTCGTCCGGCAGCAGCGGGCACTGGTCTCCACGCAGCTTCAAGTCGCTCAACAGGAAGGCGCTGCTGGGTGAGTGGTTGTGTGGGCACGGTGTGTGGTTGGAACGCGGTGTTTTCGACTTGCGATCCGGAAGTCGCCGGTGTCGATCCCGTGGCGCAGAAGTTGAAACGGTGGGAAAATTAATTCCATCCCCGCCTCTGTCGCCGCTGCCCACCCAGCAGTATAAATGGGTGACGTTGCAGTTAGCCGATCAGCAGGCGGCATGTGGTGAGGTGGTGTAGCTGCTACCCACCTGTTTCAGGGCATCTGGCGGGCGTAGAATGATGGGCTAAAATTACCCTCTCGAGGGGCTCAGCAGAGCTCCCGCAGGTGGTGGCCCTTCTGCCAGCAGTGACGTGAGAGAGGAATTGCAGGGCTGACCTCACATTTTTATAATTGCAATGTTGAGCCAGTAGTCCATTTATCAATCACTGCTGCTGTCAGTTAGAAACGTTTGCTAGAATGTATCTTCATGGTAACCTTGGACAAGAGGAACAGGGATGCAGTTTTTCAGGAACCTCTGATGGTTTTTGCATGATGCACGCAGGCCGAGGGCTTTTTTAACGTGTTTTTGCGTGTTATTTGAAACGTATGCTTCCGTGTCATTATTACTACTTAAAATTATTAAATAATGTTCTTAAGTTGCGCCAAACATTTCTCAATGTTGTTTTGTTATTGTCATTTTGAACATGGGGAAAATTGAAGGTGCCCTAATTAGTATGATATACATAAAAAAAACAACTGCTTTCGTCTCACTGTCAATGCTCGTTAACAATTAATATTACAATAACAATTTTTTTTAAGAAATAAATTGTATCTGTCAGGCTTTGTTGAGTTGTTAATTGGGTGGAATTGGACATTGTAAGCATGTGCCTAATTGAACTAATTTGAGCATTTTTTAACTTCTATGCTACGATTACATTTTTTATTAATTATCTAGTCCGATTTACCACATCATCAAACTAATGATTATTCAATTGTTTAAAATATGAATACCCAGAAATTCTGGTCTCTTCTTTTTTCTATTAACTGGGCATACCACAAACCATTTATTTGGCTGCGACTGCCACATAGTTCGCTGGTCTTGTTTGGCATCGCGGGCTATCTCTTAAAACTCAACAATGCGGTCATTATAAAGGTGTCTTCTCAATTCTCCTTGCCAGGTGCAGCCAAAAGGGCATATTTGTGTGCACTGTAACACCCAGCCGGTCTCGAATTACATCTATTGGTTACACCTGGCCCTCTAAATGGACCCAGGGAGTGGCCTTGAAGGTGTACCTGGCACTTAGAGATCGTGACAGCTGATCAAACAGAGAGGCTCTCGGGCACACACTGGCTCTCAGAGAAGCCTCAATATTTCCGCACATATCCCAGGAATGCGTGACGCAACCACACCAAAGCGCGGTTGTGCTTTGTGTGCGCACGCGGCTAATACACATGCATGCATGCTTGTGTGTCGCCACTCGGCCACTTGTCCGGACTGTTTGCAAAATAAGAGCATTCCTCGTGCCTCAAAAAGAATGCTTGAGAAAGTGGTGTGTGTGCAGCTCATGTTTGAGTCATCGTAATGAGTGGCACTGTGGTGCAGCAACATTTATTTAATTTAAAATTGCACGTGATTAAGTTTCTTGGTGAAAGGGGCTTTTAGGAAACAATTCAGAAGAGTTTGCTTGTATATAAGGGCTCTTCATTTGGAGCATCCCATGGCACTTTACAATCATTATTTTAACCAGCTCAAAAAATAGAGCAACGCAAACAAATGTGAGTTAACAATTTTATTTGAAATGTTTGATTGTGCCAACAGATTTTCTGATTTGACTTGGAATAGAGTACCAGATGCAGGATGTATAACAATTAAAAGCCATTGATGTTGCTGATTGTATATGGCTGCTAGGATTTTAGAGTCAGGAAAGCCAGCAAAGAAAGCATGACATTCATCAAAGAGAGAAATATCAAAAAGCAATAACAAGCATCTCGGGATCTTTCAGATAGAATTTATTTCAACTTTATGACATTCCTCAAATTATGACAAAATGCTTGGCTTATGAAGGATAGATCAAATAGGCTCTCACAAGGCCTTGTGCATCATGGCACATGGACTCCGCCAGGGCCTTGTCACCACAAATTCTCGGGATGGGGTCACTCGTGGGGCCTCGCCAACGACCATGATATCACAGCAAGAGTTGGTGGTTGGGGGGGGGGGATGATGGTGGGTGGGCGAGGTGCCAGGATGGTTGTCCTGGCTGACGGTGTTGTCCTGTCGTGTTGTCGGACTTTTCCTTGAACTCTGCTTATGCTGGGATCTGTGGTGGCTGTCATACCCTTCGTGCCTGGGTCATTGGTTGGCCTTTTGTGATGCCCTTGGCTCATTCTTTTACATCTCGTTCTTTTCTTGACCCTTTTTACCCCTGCGAGTTTTTATTTTCCCGGTTTGTGTTATATAAGGCAATTTGAGGTGTCATGGAATTTTAAATGCAAATCATTATGTTTAAGCTTTAAATGAGTTTCATGGAAAACAGAATGATAGTTGGGTGTCTTCTTATGTAACTGCAATTCATGTCACACTCTTGGGCCTTGAGGTCGGAAGTTAGTTACCGTGGACATAGGATGTAACTACATACTTCTGCATTAGGTTTTTAGGGTTGTACTGTAGCGATCTCCGATGTGTCTTCGGGGTTGTTTGGCACGATGTCCGACGTTTTGCCCCACGTGCTGCAAGAAGCTCCCAGCACGCAGAGACGAACAACGTGTGGGATGACGTTAAAACCCATCGGAGAGTTACAGCACATAAATGTTTGGCCGCTTTTCATCTATATAATGTGTCCCAGCAGCACGCTACCGTGAGTTTATCTGCATCTTTGCAATAGTCCCCTTGTGTGACTTGTTTGATGTGCCACTGATGTGCGTTTTTGTTTTGTTTTATGTCGAGCTCCCTGTGAACTCTTGAGCTCAGAGGGAAATGTTATAGAAGCTTTGTCGCATTTTTAACTGCAGGCTGCTGGGGCTGTGTTTCATCAGCCTTTTCTCTGTGGCTTTGGGGCTGGACTTTGTCATCACACAAGCAACACTTTCGGAAGGAGGGTGTTTACAGTGGAGCGAGACATGGTTGACTGATCTAAAGTTTTTCCCGGTGATATGTGATAGCCTTTCTGGTTGTAGAATCTCTTTGAAATGCACATTCAACAAGAGGCTTGCTTGCTCAGAATCTCTGTAGCTGTTAGTCTTAAAATACAAAAAGTATAATATATGTAGCTGGTAAGACCTGGCTTAGGAGCACATGCTCATATATTTGTGAACAATAAATAACTTTAAGGGACATTATTGCAGCTTTCTCAATTACGCAGTGGGAGTGGGAGGAAAATGTAATAAATCAGTGAATTGGAAAGCAGGGCAAATGAACGAAATTAATTAACAAGAACCTGGAATGACCTTGCAATAAATCTCCCAACGTATTCTGGAATAAATTATTGGTTTTGTTAATGCAGTACTGGAATTGGGTGTAGGAGTAGAGACCTCGGCTAATCGAAAGCAGAAAGGCCAAAAAACCCAAACGTGTCTTGCCCGTTGTTCTGCATGTGTGAGATTCCTGTAGTGAAATGACGGGAGCTTGTGCCATCAACTGCGCTAATGAGGTCTGTGATGGATCGTGGCAAACACAAGCATTCTGTAAAACAGTCCAGAAGGAACGATGTGACCGTCTCGTGAATGCCACGTGGCGGAATTCTTAAATTTCAATTCGCTTAGAAATCAGACGGGAGAATAAAGCGAGTCGTGCGTTGGCATTTTGGGGTTAAATGCTAAATGCTGTACCTTGTTGAGGTGCTTTTACAACAAAAAAACCCAGGGTAATCTTGACCTTGACCTTGAAATGAGACGCTGCCAACAGGAACAAATTGGCTGAAGGTTTTTATTTATTTATTTAGCATTGACCTGAGACGACCCAGAAATCCTAGGATTTACTTGGCTGTGGTGACATTGAAGATTGCGGAAATCGCTTTAAAAAAAGTATATTTGTGTGGTGCATTTTAGGTATGCATTTAATATTTTGATAAGTAAGCCTTATTACCATCACCCCAGCCACCAAATTTGAGAGCCGTTTTTTTATTTTTGCTGAGGTCACGCTCGAACTCTAAAATCAGTAATTTCTAACTTGGTAAAATTAACTGATTTCTGCTTCATCTATCTGTGCCACCCAATACCCCCCAAGCTTTGTTTTTTAACGCTTCCCAGCTAACGTTAGGAGCGCAAATGCATTTGCTCTGTCCGTCCGCCTGCGTGTCACACAGGAGCAGGATCACTTTAGTATGAAGCTGTGTTGCTCATGGGCCACATTGATCAAACATATAGGCCATAACGTCGACAAAACCAGTGCTAAAAGGATTTGGCTTGACGCCTGCGGCCTAGTGGCTGGGGTGCAGATATATGACCCCCACCATCCCGATGATGGCATTGTATGCGACATTAACCCGTAACGTCAAGCTTCATGCATTGCGTGACGTGAGTGGCTTGAAACCTACTGTCATTATCACTCATGAAATCCGGTAAAGTATCAACATTCACAAATTCTACTCTCGCCCGACATTTTTTAGACGCCTAACCATCGCGAATGTCTAGGCCTTGCCGTACGTCCACGCGTGTGCGTGCTTTTTTCTTACTTTTCCTGTTGTTTTGTTTACATTCACTTGTTCAGGCTCACAGCGACGGCGTCTGGCCCACCAGCCCCATCCAGCAGCTCCTCCTACGCTGCCGCCCGTGGACGTGCCGCCGTGCGTGCCGCCGTGCGTGTCGCCGTGCGTGTCGCCCGCGCGCAAGGCGCCTGCACCACCACCCCGTCGCGCGGACCCCCGTCCCGCTCAGCGAGTCCTCAACGAGCCCTTCGAGATCAAGATCTACGAGATCGACGGCGTGCAGGCGGAGGTGAACACCGGCACCCGTCGATGGCGTCTTAAAACGAATTTGGGGGGGGGGGGGTGGGCAGAAATATTTCGTCGGTGGAACGTTTACCTCGGGGGGGATGCGTTCCCGAAAAGGTGCGGCGATGCAAGTCGAAGCGACGTGAATCAAAGAAATTTTACAGGCTTGGGCGATGGAGGCAAAAGGCTGAGAGGCCATGGATAATGAGAACGATCAGACGATGCCGTCAGCGACGTGAGTGTGGGGTTGAGGCGACGCAAATCGGGTAGCGGTGTTAATCATTTTTAAGTGACGACGTATTTGCGAAACAACGTAAATCGGCCTATTCCTGTATATGACTTCGGCTGACGATAATGATATTGGGTGTAAATCACGGAGCATTGACGACGACGGCTGCTGCCGACCAGAGACCAGAGTGTGAGGCCGACTGCGACGATGAAATCAAAGACTCTGGATGAGGACGCAAACTCAAAACAGTTTAGTCACATTCACAATTCTAAATTGTTCCTCTTTATTACTGCTACTCTTCATTATCATCAGCCATGATCAATCCACTTAAGGCCTTCATCCAGCAATGGATTGATTGATCATTGCTGATGATGATGATGAGTAACGTTATTAGAGACAGCAGCGCACCGAGGAAGGTCAAACACAGTAATTGCCTCTATACGTATGTCTAAAAAGATTCATTGAGTTCACCGATTATCTGAACTGATAATTAATTATAATTAATAAATGGCCGGGGGTGGGGGAGTACTGGTGGAAATTGCACGCCTCCTGACACCAACATTTAACAAATTAATAGGCTGTCATGGACTAGACAAACGTAAAAAAATACCGACTACCTTAGCCTCCAGCTGCTGCCCCACTTCTCGTACTCCCACTCCTACGTGACTCTTCCCCGGCACCATTAACGTCCTTCTCAATGCACTACTGCCCTTTGCATATGACACAGAAATGTACCCCCCCCCCTTCCTTCCTCCTCCTCCCTGCTGTGCTGTTTGTGAATCTGCACCACCGCAGTGAACGTTTGCGAATGCGCGAGTCGTGCAAATGTCGCTACGTCGTCGTCCTCGTCGCAGACGCACTTATTCAAAAGCCATCGGCTGTCGGGTGCACATCTTCCACTGAATTATAACCAGCTTAAGAGCCACATCAGTGAATAAATACGTTGAGAGTTAAGAAATAGAAATTGCACCAAAAATGTAGTTAAGTTTAATATAGCTGTGAGTTGCATACATTTTGAGTTGCACAAACAATTTACCCGGATTTCCCAGTGATATTTCTGTCTTGTTTCCTAAGATATCACGGCAGTATATGAGAATTGTAAAACCATGTCAGGCGAAGCTCCTGCAAATAATAGTAATGTATACGTTCATGACGAGTTAATGTTGCACTTAGTTTTGCCATCAGGGAAGTTGCTCTTTCTCTTTCTCAAGTGGAAAAAAAACTGCCACCGCCGTTGAAGGCATTAAAGTTCGGATAAAAATTTCAAAAGGATCCTCAATGTGTCTTTTTGGTTCTTTCGGTAAAGTCACGTAGAAGGCTGATAATCGGTGAACCCCTTCTACGTGACTTTACCGAAAGAACCAAGAAGATGAATCCCTGCAGTCACGAAAGCTTTAAATCGAAAAAAAAGATCCTCCGTGTGTGAGAGCTTTTCATAGAATGCATCTTTTAAGAGAATATTAATGTATTCATTCTCCTCCGTATGTGTGCGCGTGTGTGCATTATGTATGAGTTGCCCTCCGAGCATGTTCAGAAACGCAGGGGGAAAGGTCCAGATTTTATTAGCGTGGGGCATCCACCAAGGGGACCCCCAGGCGTGTCTCCGTTGAGCTGAGCACACCTCGCTAATGCAAGCGGGCAGATATTGAATTGCAACGGCATCAGCCTCCCGCTGCAGGGAATTCCAATACATCCCATCGTATCGGCCTTGCGCATGCAACGCTTCATAATGCCACGTTGTCCCACGCCTAATCCTGACAAACGTGACATTTCAGCGACCATTTCGGTCTTGTCTTTAAGTAAAAACAAAAAATGCCTCAAATGACGTTAATGCCGTGTGATGTGATTTATGTCTCTTCCTTGCTTGCCGGTGTTGTCCTCTTCGTTATGCCTTCTCCTCCAGCCTTTCCAAGGTATTGATGAAGTAAGTCTTATGTTTTGCCGATAACATATTGCTCTCTCAGATCAACAGCAAGTCCCATCTTTTGTGGGCATAATTTGGTTACAACAAGAAGGGAGAAAGAAAAACATTAAATCGAGAGATGGAAAGGAATAGTAAAAAAAACGATGTCAAGCGTAAGCATTATTTTGACGTGGCAGTTGATGGAAATGTTTAAGGTACAGGGTCCGGCAATGGTATTTGAAATATCTGGTCTGGTCGGCTGTTGCCATTATTGTAAATAGTTAAACATTCTCGGAGATGAAACGGGCATGGAGAATAACATCTTGTACGATGTTCGCTGGCAGTCACCTGAATTACAATCACGGTACAGCGCCGGAAATAAACCTCTGGTCTTTGACAAATGCCGTTCCGTCACCCTCTCACAAACACGGTAAGTTCAAGACGATCCATGTGAAACCAGCAGTTCACGGTGCCAGATGTGTTATTTTAGATTTAAGTTCTTTTTAAATCGGTGAAAGCATCTTTGGATTGTTTAATATTTATTAAATGCGACTTGCATTAATTATAAACAGATGAGAATTTAGTGATTTTTCAAAGCCACGTTTGAACTCTGCAGGAAGGTGGACCAAATGTAAATTTCGACCCCCACGATTCTTGATCTGGGAGGGCTAAAGACACATTGTTTGATCGCTTTGTTACATCAGCTTTTGTGGCTCTCAAGTGCTGCTAGATTTATGCTGCACCCTTACGTGGAATTTCTCGGATTTTTTCAATTTCTCAGCCCCTCCGCGTCTTTTTTTTGGTTGCTCCCTCGAAACATTTTGAGTGGAATGTGCCCAATATCACTTCGCTTTTAATCATTCTTTGTTTAATGTCACACCGACACGTGACATCTCAGAATGAATCCATGCATCAGCTTTAATGCCTTTTAATCAGAGCTGTGTAATTAAACCCAGGTTCATGGCAGAGTCAGATTTTACTCTGGGAGTCGGGTCACGTGTGCTCAATTCAGAGGTGCAGACACTTTGGTGGCAAGTGGCGGGTGTCCGGGAGCGGTGGGTTTCAGGTGGTAGATAAAGAGGTCCATCGATGAGAATGTCTCCATTTCGATGAAGAGGACGTCATTCTGCAAACGATGCCCCCACACACCTGCACCGTATCACGTAACTCTTGGTGCGGTGCGTGCGCGCGTGTGTGTGTGCAATCGGCTCATTCATTGTGGACTATGCCATTTCTTTTATGGGCAAGTGTCAGCCCTGCTCATTACCCCTGAGGCAAAACAGTTAATTCTATTATTAATACATTTTCATGTGGCCCTTGGTAATTTTAGTCCATTGCGACCATGCTCATTAAAGCAAAACAGACCTTGCTGTGAATTCAGGTTTGCTCCATAGCCCTGCATTCAAAGTTCCCATTGTTTCCCATTATTGAGCCCCCTTGATGGCTTAATGTATTAATCAGACGTCACTGTTAATTTGCATATGAAATGAGCTGGTACCCATTACTGGCCGAAGCACTGTCGGCAATATGACCAATTAATGGGAGGGCGGGGGGCGGGTATGGATGGGTCAGTGGCCAGAAAGATCCAGAATAGACTCTTAATTAAAAATATATAACGAAAAAAAAAAAGGTGGTTTCACTGACATCAAATACCCCGATGTTTAAAATGACCACAAAGCGTTTCAATAATGCCAAACGAAGGTATGACATCGTGTTTACACGCCTTCATGAAGGTTTATTTGTTATGGTAACAATTCAGATGCATATTATTAGGGGCCAACTTGATTCACCGATGCGCTGCTCATCCTTCAATCAGTTGGGCCCGCAATCCTCAGTTTGGGGAGCGGTGCAGACACATTCGTGCCGCTTTGTAAGAGGCCAACTTGTGTGCTGACGTCGAGGGCGTATCGTTAAATGACAGTCGACCCCGGGGGGCCCCCACCACGACTGCCTCTCACTCCTCCCTTACGCTGACCCCAGACTCTCCCCCCCCCCCCGTGTGCGCGCATCCTCCGCGTGCCGCCCCCCACGCCCCCCACGCCCCCCGTGCCCCCCAGCTCCTGGTCTACTTCAGCGACCGGCTGAAGCGGGTCGAGGAGCGGCACCAGCGGCTGGCGGAGGTGCAGGACAGGTATCTGGCGCTGCGCCTCGAGCTGGAAGCCTCCATGCGCCACCTCATGATCGAGCCAAGCAAGTGGATCGCCGAGTGTAAGCATCGCGAGCCGCAGCGCCACTTCCAGCCGCCCCCCCTCCCCCCCCATGAAGCGTTTCTTCCATGGCGAGATGTTAACGACCTCGCCTGGTATACAGGAGGTTGGTGGGTTTGGTCGCGACCCTGACGGTCGCCCTGATTAATACCGCTGGCGTGCTAAACGTAAATATACGCCGCCGCCTGCTTCACAGTGGACTTTAAATGTCCCCGTGACAACATTCGCCCACCAGAGTAGCTCATAATGTGTCGGCATCGTGCTCTACATTTTCCATGTTTTTTATCCGCGGTTTACTCAAATGGGATTATAATGGAAACCAACACCCCCCCCCCCCCCACTGAGTGTGAAAACTTGGAAGAAAATAAGAGCCACGAGGCTTTACTGAGTAAACAAGGATAATAATAATAATAATGAACAATAGTGTCATGCTAAGCGCTGTAATAAAATGTGCGTAATATTCACCATTTGCCATTATTATAATCGTCGTGGTGGTCGTGGTGACGTTCTCGGCGCTTGTCTCTGTGCGTGAAGTTGAGGTGGACGGCGAGCTGGACGAGGCCTCGCTGGAGTACCTCGACTGCCTGGAGCGCGCCACCGAGCGCCTGCAGCAGCGCCTCAACGTCTGCAAGTCGCACATCATGATCATCACCTGCTTCGACGCCACGCGCTGACGACGCGCTCCGCGGAACTCCTTGGCGCGCGCTCGCGCCGGGGAGTCCAGGGTTGGGGAGAGGCGGAGGTGGCTGGTGGAGCGGGGGGGGTGAAGAGAGGCGGTGGCTGGGGGGGGTGAAGAGAGGCGGACGAGCGTAGACAAGGTGGGGAGGGGGGCTGCATTGGCAGTGTCTGGGAGAGGGGACTTGAGGGGGTAAACGCCGACCACCACATTGTTTATATTCGTAGCGAACGAAAGAAGGAGTTTTTGACTGCAGTGCTTAACTCCAATCGCTCCGCTGCGAGCAAAAACTGAAAAGCAGACTTGTTTGCATTTATTGGAGACACTTTGCCCCGTGCTTTTCAATGCCGTTTGTCGATTCTGTCACGGTCGTGGTACCAACAATTTGGCCCACCGCAAAGCGATTCGCCGATCAACCTGCCAGCTGTGGCCTCGCCCGCTCCCGCGAGGGCACAGAGTCAATTGTGGATGGAGATCCTTCCTGATGGGAGGACGATTGGATGTATACCGTATATACACACAGCACATGCAGCATTTGGTTTTGTTTAGGCATGTGAATCTTCTGTAGTGGTGCTAAATGAGTATCTTTCACTCCAAGCCAATATTTCTAAATTAAGCCCAAGGTAGCGCGTCTTAACTTCCATTGTAACCACACGGCTCCTCGTCCCCTTCAACTGCCTCAAGTGTTTTCGGGTCGTCTTCATTGCTGCGGGTTTTTGTGATGCCGAGATCGGAAGTTTTTTCCACGGAACACCGCCATTCAGATCGGGGTCCGCGCGTGTCCCCTTGTGATCGACCAGCACTCTCATCAGGGCTGCGTCCACCAGCGTTGCACTGTAACAGCCATATCCAGAATAGCGACACGTCTGGCTACGGAAACGCAGGTCTGCGTGCGGAAATCAAGCGCGCGTCTGTGGGATTTTACAACTTCGTCATTGCCGCGATGGCAGGAAGCACGTGTCCATCCCATGCCACCTCTGGAAAAAGGAAGCCTGGTTTGTGGGACTTCAAGTTACGTTGCAACGACAGTGAAAGGGTTGGTGGGGAAGGGGAATGTGATTCTGGGAAGTGGAGGTCGGAACTGGTCAAATGACCGTGGGAGATGTTTGTCAACACGGCGCGAGACAGAAATATGGGGATGGCCGATACCATCGTGGTAGGATTTTTTTTTCTTCTTCTTGGGTTCGATTTGTTGACGATCCCTTACGATGGTATCGTGCTAATAGCAGGAATGTGCAGGCTACGTGGAATGTAGGCGATTTGCAAGTGGTCAGGCTGGTGAGAAAAATTGGGCTTGAGCAGATTTTCTTTTTTTTCCCGGAAGATACCTCGTGTGGAACACTGACATTTTTGACAGTTCGAGGTGGCATGAGGTGACATGAAGACAATAGAGTTCTGCAGGGCGGTGTATCACACTTTGTAAAGTTATATATCGTGGGTCGCAAGTGCATTGTGAAGTGCCAAATGAGTCGTTGAAATAATATGTGTTGCCGGGGCATGGAGTGATGTGGCGGTGAATGGTTTTTCATGCGGGGGTTATGCATTAGCCAAGAATCGTGCAATGTCTTCTTGGCAGCAAGTTTACCCTTTTATAACTTATTTTTTCCTTTTGTTAAAAAAATTATAATAATGATTTACAGCCCTTTGGCAATCAACTGCTGGATAAATGCCTCTCCACGCCACGTCAGTCGTGGGCAGGTTGTTTGACCATACTTCACCACAGAGGTGGGACAAAGTCATTGTTATGCAAGTCCAAGTCGAGTCGCAAGTCATCAAATTCATGACTCGAGTCTGACTCGAGTCCAAGTCACATGACTCGAGTCCACATCTCATAGGTGGGACAAAGTCATTGTTATGCAAGTCCAAGTCGAGTCGCAAGTCATCAAATTCATGACTCGAGTCTGACTCGAGTCCAAGTCACATGACTCGAGTCCACACCTCTGCTTCACCATACTGGTTTGTGTGGGTTGGTGAGGGATGGGAAGGAGAGACAGTATCGGTTCCGGTATCACTCGCCACTGATGTTAACTTTAGTTGGCAATCTAACTCCGGTCTCCGGGTTCATAGAGCGCAGTGTGTTGATCGATGCACCATCACTCATCCATTCTTCTTTTAATAAATAAAGAAAAAATTAAATGGTTTTCACATTTGAAAACGGAACAGAGTGAAGCAGTGAAATGTGCCCGATGCACTTTGAAGAAATGGCATCACATGCATCTGAATGAGCCCTTGATGTTGATGTGTGTGTTTCCAACAAGGAGATTAGCTTTCTGCATGCTTTGGAAGTCAGAAATATATATATATGGTTTAAACAAAGCTCATGAAATGTGTTTTGCAAAAAAGAAAATAGCACTGGTATTTGAGATATGGGCAAATTCATGAACTGACCTCCCTCTGTTTTTCGTGGCATTGCTCAGTAGCTGGCAGGGGATTGAGGGCTTTAAGAAAAGATTACCGTGGGTGGGTTCACAGCAAAGGTCCGATCATAGGTGAAGTGGAAAGGCCAGAGTTGCGAGATTGAGTGGCACGCGGCTGAATTGGACAGGTCAGAATTTTGTTTAGAAAGCAAAACGGAATGGCAGGAGTGAGCACTCCCACTACTACACATCATCGTTCCACAGCACGAGGATGGCTTTAGGGAAGCACAGCTTAGGAAAACGTTCACCAAAGGATTGATTGATGTCAAAAACATTAAAATGTTACGGGACAAAGTGGATGTGTGAAAAAAACTTAAAAACTCAACAGACAATTCCAGGAATTACATAAATGTGTGCAGTGTTTGTGCCCACAGTACTGTTTATATATATACTTAGGGGAGGAAGTACAGCATGTATCCAGCTGGCTGCTTGAAACCCAAGGATATTTCCAGGAGGCTCTGTATTTTTTTTATGTCTAATTCCAGGAGTGCGCAGACTCGGGCGTTATTCATTCATCGGTTGACAAAATAAAATGTTGAAGGTTGAACAGTGGCAAAATGGCATTTAACGTTGAGGGCAAATGACAATACAAAAATATTTACTCTCATGGAACGCATGAAAGACAAGTGCTGATTGGAAAAAGCAACAGAAACGCCTTTTTAAAAATCATATTTGCAAATAAGTCGGTGTCAAACATTGAAATTGCTTTGGACAGACCAACCAAATCTGAAACCATAAGTACTGGAAATATAGAAGACTTATTTCGGTCTTGCTAAGTGAATGCAGCTGTTTTGTTCTTTGAGGCCTTTTTCAGGCAGGTTTCAAAGGCTTTTGCAATGTCGTGGAGTCCTGTTAATTTTAGTGATTGAAGAAAATTACATTTAAGTTCAGAGTTTTACATTGAACATCTGTATTTTGTGAAGGGCCCTCTCTATTCAATTGCCATGTTGCACTTCCATATACGGTATATACATGTTTGAAGGTTAACCTTTATTTCATTGAAAAAAACCTACATATGCCTACAGTGTTTAATGTTTCACAACATATTATAATCGAACACTTTTTACTTTGGAAAATGTAAAATAGATCATTTTAATTAGTGTTATTAATTTTAACAAAAAAGTGCCTTATTTTCACGGCTGGTAAATATCCCAATTAAAGTAGAGCGCAGTTGTATAACACCCAACAGCAAGCTGTCGCTTCCCGACGCATCATGCAAATTCAGTTTTGATAATCACAAGATATTGCATTTTAAAACTATGAATATAATGCCGGCAAATATGGTTGTTAAAACCCAGTGGGGGGAAAAAAACATCCCCTGCAGTGTTGTCACTGCCATCCTGTGTTCATTCTGGGACGCCTTTTGTGTGGAATGAAATTATCGTTACCGACGGCATCTGCACAGGCTCGCTTAGGAAAAACTTCCTTAAATCGCTCTCGAATTTACACCCCAGGAGGATTGTGGAGGTGAGTGTCTTTACTCACTGACCTGGGAACAGGTGACCAGTCACCATGCCTAAACCACCTTTCGTTGTCTTAAAACTGCTGCAAGGTGGCCCCCTTTTTTTAGGCCGAGTCAACCTTCGAGGGGTATTTACCACAACAACCGAGCTATGTTGAGTAAAACCGTGACCAGTATTTGCTCATTTTAGGGCGAGTTGGCCTAAAGGTCGTCAATGAGGTGTGACAGCTTGGGTTACATTAAAAAATATTCTCATAAAATACTTGCCTCTGTTTTCACAAAAACAAATTACGCAGACTTTTATGACTACATCGAAGCCAGATCTGTAAACCCATGGGTTGCTGCCCATGGAAATTGATTTGTCAAACTGCCTGACAGCTAAGCAGATGGCAGGTTCCTAAAAGGTGCTCTTTTTATTCCAGTCATGACATGGTAATTTCCAGCTGTTGACTCTGGTTTTATAAACAGAGGAGCAGCCTGTGTGCAGATGAATTGCCCAGTCAAACCAGTACGCGTGTGTGTGTGGGCATTTGAGGACCAAAAAAACAAAACCACTTTCATGGTTATGGCAAACTCGTTAATCTCACAAATATTTGATAGACGAAACAGCATGCTTATTTTAAAATATACGGTGTACACATTTAGCTTGTTTTAAAAATGCATCTTTGTTTTTGGGTCTTCGAATCTTTCAAATATTTAAAAAAAAATGTGCAACCCCCTCTGCTCTCCCCTTAACCCCCTCCCGCAAAGCCCGAAACCGATGGTGTTATTGTAACGGAGCTGTAGATTTTAATTAGAAAAGCCCACGATACTGCTTGCTTCTGACTCTTGTTCTTCAGACGAACACAAATAACCCTCCCAACACGATCTGCATGAACATTTTAACGATTAATTTTCGAACACAAGTGCTTGTCGCTTATATCACGCCTTCCGAGATTTTTGTTTTTGCACGGTGGCTTTCGTGAGCTCAATGCCGATGTAAATATGCTCGAAATGTAAATATTCACCCGGTTTAATTATGTGTGCAGCGTTAGGTGGTTGAAGGGAGAACATTGTACCTGGCTTGATAGGACTAGTGTTGTAGGGGGAGGTGTTGGTGTGCTTATATTGAACTTCTTTCGCACCACATGTAGAAGCTAACCATGCTAATCGGGGGTGCGGGGGAAGGACAACAAAATAAATGAATAAAACTCTTCTTAAGAATTGAGTTTTCAATCGGAGATTGTTTTAAAAATGCGTATTTAAACAATATATAGTGTTGTAAAGGGTGAAGGCGCAGCCGTGCAACTGCTCGCTCATGCCTCTGCTGGCAGAAGGGCCTCCGCTAGAGGGAGCTCTGGAGAACAACGGGAGAATGTTTTTGGCCTACTCTTCCACGCTGGCCAGATGCCTTGGAAGACACGGGAGTACTAACACTGTACCCCACCACACATGCTCAGCCGATTGACCCATTGAGTGTATGTATTTTGTATAAAATATTAATTGTTTATAGCAGGTATTGCTATTCGAGTTGAAAACGTGGCTTTAACTCCCTCCATGCCACTGATAGCATCTCCCCCAACAGTTCGTGGCACCGCCTGACTGCAGGAATTGAGTCCTGTGCTGTTCGTGCACACGTTGCCCGTGTCCGTGTGGGTGTGTGTTTGACCACGTGGAGCAATGCATGCAGGGTGTTAAACAACTACAGTCTCTGTGTGTAAACGTGTTCGTGGGTTCCGCATCGCCGTCTTTGGGGGCACCCTTCTCATTCAGAATGGCGAACATAAATTCTGAAATGTGCGGTTTTTTTTTTACTGAAAATATGAAATGGGAGTTATTGAGTGTCGTATGCATTGATTGATGAGAGAGTGAGACGTGAGAAATTGCACTTTTGAATTCAGCAGGTTTTTATTGTTTTGTCAAAATTCGGTCGCAGTGAGATACATTGCTGTTGTAAATCGCCTTATTCTTTGGGGACTTGGTAGGAAATGTATGAGATCCAGAGAGTAATTCACATGCATGGAAGCTTTTATCAATACGGTATATATTAGATATGTGGCACAATGGTAAACTGATAATGCTTGTTGTATCTAGATACAGTCACTGTGTCCCAAACTCAAAATCACGATTCTTCTTATTCAATTAAAAACAGAGCCATGAACGTTCACTGAGATGGGTATTGTCCGTTCGTTTTTGTTGTACTGTAATTGCCGTTCGTCTGCTTTGTTAACCCACCTTACTGGCGATTGTTTTTTTTTCACTCCAAAACTGAAGCCTCAAAATCATTTTGAGACGTAGGTCAAAGAAGCCATGCAAGTAAAATGTATATTGCTCATTAAAACAAGGGTAAACATGATTTAAGTTGCTAGCAAGGCCCAGGGTAAACCATTTTCCAGGTGAGTTTTCATTTCAAACACGAAGGCTGAACAGAATAGCCGCTTGTAAGTTGGGTGAAATCTGGAAGCATAATACATTGATCAGCTCTATAAGTTAACCCGCCCGGCTGTGCAGGCCACTCTCGCGAGATCACGGGTCACATTGCGCAGGGAGGAATATAGGTGCTGCATGTTGGGTGTCGTCGCGATGCGTCGTGGGATTTGCAGCTCTCGCGATGGACACCATCTCATGTGAGTCTCGTTGCCGTTGATTCCCTGTCGAGCAAGGCTGGGAGTGCACAGCTGGTGCCAACACAGGGGCTGGAATAAAACATTTACAATGCCTCGTGTCACTTTTCGACACGCTATGATTTGCTCGCTACGGCAAAAACGGTCGAAACCACAATTCTGCTTTGGTGAATTTGATGAGGTTTTTTGTATAATTAATTAGCTTGAGCTCGGATACAATCAAGGTGATAAACGTGTTACATTCTTTGTAAAATATATATATTTTGCTTTCCTTTTCGTTGTGACGGCAATTGCGGCGTTGGTGTATTGGCGAGTTCAAGCTGCTCGCTGTTACACCCGCTATGTCACCGCGTGTCCGTATACGCGTGTCTTGAGTGTGCACATTAAGCGACGACGCTTGTTTTGAGCACAGGTGGCCGTTATGACTTGGGATTTTTGCAAAAATGCGCGGAGCTGCACAGTCCAAACACATGGCAAACATTTGCATGCCACTTGATGGTATTAATTACCCTGCAAATGCCTGGCCTGGGCTACACATACTCCCTGATTTGAATATAAATTTACGTTACATGAATGTGTCATTTAATTACGCCCAATAGTTTAGGATGATTTAAATTTCCCAAAAAACGGAAAGCTTCCTGTCATCTTACCAAGTTTAGCCCAATGAATAATTGCCACCCCAATTACTCTACGCCATTTAGTATTCCCACAGTCGGAAAATCGGTAGAGTTGCAGAGTTAAAGTATTGCCAGACTCGTGTGTGGAGCATGGTTTGTTTGAGTTGGTAACACTTTGCATCCCAGAGTATGGCCCATGCGTGTAAAAAAGACACGTGCCATTGGCAGTACAATACAATAGACAAGTGAAAGTGTATGATATTTGCTCAATCCCTAGTCATAACAGAGTGCGAATTCTTGTTTATGTATATACATGAAACGACTGTACAGATGTGTTGCAACGCTATTGGCTATATCATATATAAGTATGCATATTCGCAAGCGCGACTCGGTCTGTATATGCACAGTGCTATGATCTGCTTCAAGTTGCACCATGACCTACAGTGTAAGCCAAAATAAACAAAAAACTTCATGAACCGTCAACGTTTTGTTGATCTGTTCTATAATGGTGGACTAAGCCAGAGATCCGGTACGTGCAGAGTACAGGGTTTGTGTTGCCTTTCTGGGAGGTGGTTAAGGCATCATTACCACGCCGGGTGCTACGATATGGAGAGGGCAGGGTAATTGTTAGAAGCAGACTCTCGCTAAACGTGTCGTATGAACGCATGGTAGCGGCGTATAACAACCATATTCCGGAGTAAAAGTGAACACAAGTACAAACTTGCGCGAGAAACCTAACACCTTTTAACCTTCCTTTTTTCCTGGAATAACTGCAGCGTGTCGCAGCATTTTGATGTCACGACATTTCAACTTTTTAACTCTCATCTCCCCTCCCCCAAAAATATGAAACACGGCTTCTCGAGTATTTTCTTGGAAACTTAAGATGATCGTTCCGCCAGGTTCTGTTTTGAACAAAGTGCTCATTGATGTGCCTTCCCGCGCTGTGCGATTGCGCCTTGTGACCCACGGGAGAGGTGAGAGAAAGGAGGGGGGTGGGGGTAGTAGGAGGCCGTGTTCTCCCCAGATTTGTGAGTGAAGGCTCTCAACGCGACCGTGTCAGGCGTCGTAATGTAACACCCCGAGCTGCCCGCCTTGAAGGTCATCACGTGTCTCTCAAATTAGACGCCGCACCTGTAAATGGACGCTGCCGTGATGTCTCGGTTGGAGCACTGGACTTGCAATCCCTCCCAACACCCCGCCAACCCCAGTCCACCCAGCACGATAAATGGGTACGTCAAAGTGGATTGGCAGGTCTCGTTTAGTGGGGTAATGGGTGGGTACTCCCACGTCTTCCAAGATGTCTGGCCAGCGTGCTAGAGTTGGCCACAATTCCCTCGGGAGGAGCTGTCGAGCTCTCTCTCTCGTGGGAGGCCCTTTCCCCCAGCGGTGGCCTGAGCAAGCAATTTCAGATTTTTCACCTTTACCACTTTTTTGTAAATACAATACACTCCAGCTGCTCAGGCTGCGTATTAAATGTACCGTGTGTTTGTATATGCATGGTTTCACAAAGAGAATATAGAAAGTTAGCAGGGTTTTTTTACTGCCTGTTTGGGTGCTTGGTGGGTGGGGAACGACTAATGTGCCCTTTTCTTTTGATTTGTATCCCTCATTCATTTCTATTACATTATTTTCAGTAGATTACAACCTTTGCAATCTTTTCATTCATCAACATCACATTGGATGACTGGTAATATTTATTAGTAGGGGTTTTCGAGTGATCAGTGTTGCAGTTAAATTTTCCAGCCTTCATTTGCCCCCAACACTTTATAATCCTAGTGTTCTGTTATATGTCAATCGGACACACATTAACTATTGTAGCAGTGATCATAATAATACAATAACAATCTGCAGGCCTATGTCAATCCAGGCTATGCCAGTCATGGGGATTGGTTGACCATACTTCACCACACTCGTCAAAGTCAGTCGGTGAAAGAGCGTCCCCAGGATCGGTGGAGATGCCACATCACCCCCCCCCCCCCCCATGGATGCTCGCTGAGGCTGGGACTCAAACTCAGGTCGCTGAGTTCAAAGTGCACAGAACACGCCGCCACATCTCACCCCGGGACGCGTGGGTGGGTGGTGGTGGTGAAATGTGCTGCACGTCGAGTCACCGTCCGTTGCTTTTGCAAACCACGAGTTTATTCACGGAGTAATTTTCATGCACTGCTGTTTCCATTCAATGGTTTTTTGTATCATTATTATTATTATTGTCGTGCGTGTTGTATAAGCTACATACACACAATTACGTACAATACACGGTACCGTAAGCCGGACGAGGCCGCTTGTACATGCGGCATACAAAGCAGCAATAAATAATGCAGGCGGCGTGCCCGGCTATTAAGGTGCCAGCACATTTTAAATTATCGGCCCCCGCAGGTAGAGAACAGGGCCCCACCCCGGATCGCGCATCTCCGGCGTGGCTCGTCGCAGTAAGAAGGTTAATTTGCTTCCGTGTAATTACCACTCTGATTTAGGAGAGAGGGGGCAGCACCCCCGAGGGGTTGCTCGATGCAGAATAATTCTGGTCGGGCAAAAAGATGGTCGGCCACCCCCTCTCCGCCCCCCTCTGCCACCACCACCCCAACGCCCCCCGTTTCCTTGAACAATCTCCGGCGTTGCAATTCTTCGGCGGGGGAGTGCGGGGAAGGTGCGCGCGACCATCGGTGTGTGTCCACTCAGTTCGGCAGGCTGATGACTGCACGGCTGCAGAGTCCAAAGCTGCAGGGGGGCATTGTGTTGCAAGTCGTGGGGCTGCGTGCTCAAGGTGACCCCCCTTGAATGGCGGCGTACAGTTACAAATGTTCATTAATCGACTTCTAATTTCGCGTCAATTCAGCACCGCCAGTCGCCATCATCAATCATCGTCATCCATAATTTTTATGCTGAGTACAGTGAACAGAAAAAAAAAACACGAATGCAGTCACAACCATCTGGAATAACCAAAATGTTTAGTTTTTTTTTTACCAAAACAATGTAAAATGCCAATGTATAATCGTCATCAGCCGTGGTCAATCCGCTGCTGGATGAAGGCATCCCCAAGCCAACATCACCTCTCACGATCCTACGATGTAATATTCCACCCGGCACCCAAATATTGCAATTCATATCCTTTGTCATGAGTCTCATATTGCTATCAAAGTGTGTTACAAGGCCGTAATTATAATATATATTGGGGGGGGACGGACACACATTCCCCCCCCCCCAATATTCAATATGCTTAAAATGTTCCCCCCAATATATTGCTATAAAATAGATTTCTGTTTATATGATTGTGGTTATGGTTGTACTTTATTAATCCCTAATTTCTGCCATTACATACAATGAAACAAAAAAAGGAAAAAAAAAACTGAAATGTAATACAATATACTATTAGACATTATTTTAAAAAATAAATAAAAAGTCCATACTGTGGTAGTGAATTGTTTTTATATTTTATGCAGGAAATTAGTTTTCAAATTTAGATTTTTTTTTTCTGGGGGGGTACCCCCAGACCCCCAGGAAGATTTGGTCCCCCCCAATGTTGACTCCATGGTTACGGCCTTGTCGTGTTAGGTCTACGACTTGTATATTTCCACCGCGTCTAGGGGATTAAGCTAAGCGGCTGTGAATAGGTACCACGACGTCTGCGTTTGTTCGTGTCACGGGTGAGTGACCGTGCCGTCCAACGTTACGCAACGCGCTTACTGTGAAGCCCAAGGTGAAGATGGATTCGATATTTTGTGACGACGGTGATGGGAAACGCGCACACAGGTGTCACTAAAGATGCACGTAAGGAAACACATTGTAAACCATCGCTGGGAATACGACAGACCCTAAATAATTGTGCTCGGGTAACGTCCTCGCCCACGTTTCACCGTTAAACACCAATCAGCGCGGAATGCGCCTCTTGCATTGCATGCACAGCGAGCTCCATTACACTGACTGTGTAATTCACCCTAGCAGGAAGCGCCGTGTGTGTGTGCGTGTGCAGGTGTGTTTTTACACGTGTGGACGGAGATGGCACGACTTCCTGGAGCTTTGGCGATAATGGCGCTTTGTGCAAAGTGTTCTCTCCGCAGGCTCTTGCTATAATGATGTGATTGTTATTTTAGATTACGGGGTGTAAAGTTGTTTTATTACCCACGGGAGGCGGGGGGAGGATCGGGCGCGTGAAATGGGGGTTCAGTCTCTGCAGTGGAATCCGCGCACAATAATCCATTAATGGAACAATGGGGGGAAGAGTCGTGGCCGAGCACAGCATGCAACTTTCCTGGCCGAGTATCCGCAACACATTTCAAGACGTTTGCTTTGCATTGCCGCTCAGTTGAGACGAAGTTCTTAATTTTATTTCACCAAACTCAAAGATCAAGACAAAAGAAGTCATTGCGGCCAAAGCCATCGATGCCACCGCCACCACCACCACCTCATTCCCGACGCGTTCTGCCCTCCGCCAGATCCTGCAGCTGCCACGCAGTAGACACGCAGCCTCCAAGATTGGCCCTGGCAGTCTCCCATCATCTGCCCCTCAGCTCTCGTGGAGGCCTCTCCAATGCCTCAGTAATCCGCACTCGTCCATCCTGCACACGTGTTCAGGCCAAGTCACGTGTGACGCTGTGACTCGTTACATCTACAACGCTCACCTGCCACGCTCTCTTCCGGACTTGTGCGTTGCTTATCCTGGCTTGCCATTAATCAACCATAGTGGGTGGCGTTTTTTTTTCTTTCTTCAAGCAAAGCAAACAGTTCCCATGTCATTCCCACCACATTATTCAACGATAGTCTTGGTGAGTGGGGGGACATAAGTATTTTTTTTATGGTGAAACATTTGAGAGCAAAATTGGCTCGCGAACAACTACGTGACATTCGCAAAATCCCATTAATTTTCTGATGAGCCGAAAGCCGCAATTAATCAACTGTCATTACAATGACACGAATCGAGCATAACCACCGATCTGTCTGGGGAAAAGTTCACGAGGGGGCTGAACACCTCCTGTTGAAACGAAGGATTATTCGACGCGCGAAACGGCGAGTCCCAGAACGCATGCCGCCTCTCGATTCGAATCCTCCCTCCCCTCGTCGTACTGCACGACTTAGTTCACATTCATGACGTTCACGGAGGTGCATATGCACTCGTCATAGGTCTTTTGATGTTGTCCTTTTAACTATTCAGTACTTTTAAAAAAGAGTGAATGTTGACCATGAAACATTACGCTCGTGTTCAATGCAGGGGTGCTGCCGTAGTGTAATTGGGTAGCACACTGGACTTGCAATCAACAAGTCACCGAGGTGACCTCCTGGTGCGGCAGTTGAATAACATGCGAGGGAAATGGCGCTCCACAGTTAGACAATCGATAAGTCGCCATGTGCTGGGATAATCCTACCTCTTCCTAGACGCCTGTCCAGCATGGGAGAGTTGCTCTCTGGAGCTTCCTCTCTAGTGGAGGACCTTCAGCCAGCAGTGGAGTTATCGAGCAATTGCTGCACCTTTGCCTTGTTGTATGCATTCGGCAAGATGTACCACGTGATGTGGCTGTCGCGATGTGGGCCGCCTCCTCATTCATTTCGGGAAAGTTTCTATTTCAGACGAGTAAACCTGACAGAAAATCAAGTGCCCCCCTCCCACTCCACCCCAGGCATTACTTGTTTCTGTCTTGAATCGTAAAGCCTGCGTGCAGACTTCAAGATGTCAGCCGCACAATAGCCCTTGGCCTCGCCCATGTAAACACAATTACTTGATTAAGCTCCCACAAGGGAAACGTAAAAGAAATGTCATTGTTCTCCTGATGGTAATTGCTATGTTGCTATCAGATCCAAATGTGACAGGTATCTTTTCGGTAAAATATCTCTCAACATTTTTACTTTAAAAACTTAAATATTGTGCGTTCTCGTCGGGAAAACATTCAATGGCGACAAGGGGAGTCATACATTTGATTCCTGTATTTTTCAGCCTTGTACAATCATTCTCATGCAAGAGGATTTCATCCAGCAGCGGATAACCCACGGCTGCTGATGATGATGATAGTGACGACGACGATGAAAACGAATTTGCTTCCAGTGGTCTGAGATGGAGGAGTGTTGGGACGGAGACAGTTCTGAGCGAGGATAGAGATTAAAACGATCACCAATGTGTCGACCAACAAAAATGTAAATAAACTTTCAGTCCAGTGACTTAGCTTGGCAAATCACTATCCAGTGAGACTCCCGCAGATTTGGAAGAAAAAAAGTGTGGTTGGCCGACTCGGCGATCGATTGAATGTATCACTTTTGTTTGCAATCTAGATCACTCTGCGAGTTGTCGTGTTTGTTGCGAAGTCAGGGACCGCATGGCCTGGGGCTTGCAGTCCACCAGTGACGTACGTACGGTTACCCCATACGTCCAGAATGAGTATGGGCAGGACATGTGTCAGACATGGTCTCGTCATCAATGTCGACTGTTTAAAATGTCCCCCGTGATTTTGCACTCTTGTCTCAAAACTATTTGCCAGAAATGTATGACCTTACTTATTATATGCTAATGTCATGTATTAGAAACTCTGACATTTGCAAAGAAAATGGAACAAAATCTGAACGATTTGCAAAAGATCATGGGAGAGGCGTATGCATGGAATTACACCGAGAGACAGGACGAGATTTGAGAACTCATATAAATAAAACATAATATTAACTGTGGGAAAATGTGAGTAGGCTTGGGTATGACACGTCCCCTGAATGGATGATGGCTGGTGGTTGGAAATAACGACTGCAGTGGCAGTCAGGTATAACGCTTTCGTGTTTGATCCCCGTCCATATTTTGCTAAATTCAAAGGCGGCAAACTGAGATGCAGGATAGCATTGGAGGTCATTGCCTTTTGTTTTTGTGGCAAGCAGAAAAGCAAGATTGTATCTGCCATGCGCAGATATAAAACGACATGTGGCAGGCTTCAATAATGATACCAGAGTGCTAAATGTAACCCTGTGGTGCCAGATTAACATTTCTCCACCACTCAATCACAACTCTTTAGCTGCATGCAATCGCCCATTTTTTTAGATGTAAAATTCTTATGAATGTGACAACCTCAATGGATGTTACAGAACCTAAATTCACACATATATATATAAAGTATATTATAATAGCAACACAAACGTGGATGGATTGTAGAAGAGCATAATTTTAATTGTCGGACATTCCTCGGGACTTTATATGAATATCGCATGAGCGTGCAAGCTGCATCCTTACTGGTTGGTTAGTTGATAGCTGGAGTGCCGGAGGAGCTTTCATCATAGGCATGGACAATACGAGCCGTAGCTGCAGCCCGTGATGTGTTCTCTGTAATGCTAACGATGTTCCGCACACAACGGGTTTGATGGTAGTGAGGGGAAGTCGTAAAATGGGCTATCCCCCAAAACTCCCCACCCACCGTTTTCCCCAACACCCCCTCCCCCCCCATTTCCTCTCATCTCTCTGCCGATGATGCATGGCCTCATAATGCCAGGGACCGACCGAGCCATTCCCGGCTTCATGGTCCCTTTGAGAGAAGATGAGAGCTGTTCCCACCTCAGCAGAAACATCTCACAAAGGTAGCCTCGTTCATCAAGATTGTTTTGCTGCTTTGTGTTATTTTCTGTTCCACTGCAGGCAAGGAGAACAAGTATGGCCATCGATGTTCATTGAGGTCGTTTGGGATTTTTTTTTATTTCCTTTGTCCCCCAAGTATAAACAGAGGTGCTTTCAAGCAGTGACTTCACAAGCTGCGTACGTCCGTGTTGACAATTTTCAGCGATGTTGCTGTAAATTAAAAATGTTTGCGGACACTGAAGACATTTCGACAATGTCAGCTACACCTTGAGTGCACTCCGTCAACATGACGTCAACAGCTGTTAGTCACCTGTGCACAAGGTTGGAAGGACAATAACTAATGTCTTGCTGTGCACGTTTGTAGTTTGATTTGTGATGTTTGTATCACAAAAAGCCACGATGCTATGTCATCCGCGTCCATATTAAAAGTCACGCAGTGGAGGAATTTTACTTTGAAAACTTATTTTAATCGAGCATCATGCACCGCATACTAAAATGTGAAAATGTCATATTTTACCCATGAAAAAATATATCTTCTATAAACCCATTGTCGTTGTCTTGGATTATTGGGATTAAATCAAAAATATAATTTTATCCCTCCACATATATGTCTTCCAAATAAAATGTTACGTTGCAACATTTTATTAAATAAACACTGCACTGATGTCACATCAGCGTAATGCCTACACTTTCCATGGAGTGAACCAAGTCATGCTTTAAGACTACTAAAATTGAGTAACATGTTTACGAAAAGTAAAATCAGAGTGGGCAAGCAATATGAGGCTCAAAAGGACCTTTAGGCCTGAACTTTTCCCAAGGTATTTATTACGCTTGGAAAAAGAAAAAGTATGATTCCATATACTGTATGTAACAAAAAATAAGGCTCGGCAATGAGTCTCGATGCTGTGCTGGAATCTATTCATAATTGGCGAAATTGGAAGACATTTTTAATAATGCTGGAAGGGGGAAACCAAAAGTAATGAAAGTTTTGCCCCTCAGGTCACTTCAATTAAATAATGTCTGCCAGATGTATCCCAACTTTGCTTTCATTATGATCGTAGTTTTATTTATATATTTCTGATTTAAATTCTAATGAATCGGTTCAACCACGGACAAGTATAAGTAGATTTACTTCCATTGTGACTGAAATATGTGATCAATTTAACATTAATATTCATGTCCAGTGTAGCATAAAATACGTTGTTGGAATTTGCATGCCTTAGAAGCTTGTAGTTTTCGAATGTAATAAGTTACAACCCGAAGAAAGGAAGGTGCATGTTAAACGAGCTTCTCTCAGGCTCCATCTTAATCGCATGTCTCCCTTTGTGCCATTTGCCATTTCAATTCCAAATGCAACTCGCATGCAGTCACAAAAACGATATACGTGTACAACAAAACACTGCAAGAAATGCCGGTGCAAAACACATTTATCATAGCTCAGGGAATATCCAGCTTCATGTTATGAATATGAATTAATGAAATGTGCGCTTTTACATTTAAACGCTGTTTGCCAAAATGTAAGAACTATCAGTGTAAACTCATACATCCTTCACACAAGTTAATAATTGACTGCAGTCCACAGTGGCTTTGCCAAATAGTTTTTTTTTTTACAAAGTGTCTTAAGTTTACATGAACTCTTGTTATATTCAGCGTCCAAAAGAATACTCATCCGTTTAACGTAGAAACCTTGTAAGATTCGTGTACGTATTTGATGGAATGATAATTGTGACATTTTCCGAAAATGAAAAACCTGCAACCACCCCCCCCCCCCCCCAACAACAACAACAACATTTGGCATTCGTGTTGTTCGTGAAATCCGAAAATTTGCAAAGATGAAAGAGAAGCCATTAAATTGTTGATTTTATTTAACTTGGGGATTTGTGAGTTGGCTTTATGTGCACGGATCGCTTGCTGAAAGGGAGTTTCAGTGGAAAATGGCTGCCCCCGCACTTTATATTTTAGAGCACAAATCTGTGCCTTCGAACAAGAAGCCTCATTATAGATTTAGATTTTTTTTGTATTGCTTTGAACACACAAATGTGGGATGAGGGGTGGTGAAAGAGAGTGATGCGATAGATATTAGTGATAAATGAATAAATGTGAAGAAAAAATGGGGAGGGGTGAGGGGGGATGTGTTGGTGATATCTCAGCGGTGGGGGGTGGGAATTTTTTTTTCTCACTCAAAATAAAAAATGCGTTTTTTTTATTTTTCAAAGCATTTGTCTCACAGGCAGAATGTTGAGAACCTATCCTGTGCGGTGCTGCATACACAAACACACCCCATCTGCCGCTGACACTTCCACTCTCGTTAAAACGCCACTGCACGTGCTCGGATTTTTTTGTGAAACTGGGTCTGTTTTTTAATGTTTTATTGAAATTGACTTGAAACAATAAAAGCGAAAAAAGAGAGAAAGAAACGGTATTAGTGGGGGTGAATATTTTAAGACTGATTTTGTGCTATTTTCCTGTCACCCAAAGATACATTCTTATTATATTCCAGAATAGTGATGATAATTTACAACCTTTGTCAATCTGCTGCTGCTGCTGCTGCTGCTGTGTCGTGCAAAGGGGCTGTTTGACCATCGTCCATCCCATTGAGTGCGGGCAGGTGAAGGGGAGCCAGGTGGCCAGTACCACAACGCAGCACTCGAACCATTTGGTTCTCTGCTCTAC
This sequence comes from Lampetra planeri, assembly GCF_965212315.1. Lineage (NCBI taxonomy): Eukaryota > Metazoa > Chordata > Hyperoartia > Petromyzontiformes > Petromyzontidae > Lampetra > Lampetra planeri. The sequence goes on from NC_136136.1 coordinate 1,578,205, forward strand.
GCTTCCAACACATGTTGTTAACACTGTAACACGGCATTTAAGTGTACACCAGCTTCAACATATGTCTTTCAAATATCGCGGTGATTTCTAACGACAGCTGGGAAATGTACCATAGAGCTGACATTCTCCCAGTCAAGCCTAATTTATCGATAATAGAGGTTTTTTTGGGTTAGATCGCGTAAAAATAGAAAATGTGTCGTTAAAACCCGCCGTCACCTGACACAGCCAACTAGTAAGGGTTGTCACGTAAACAGAACGTGGCCAATTCGTCACTAGTACAGCACTAACCGGTGTGTTGGAGAGCCAAGCCACAACATTTACAATCTGAGTACGACGTTTCGCCAATAATTACAATCAGCATCATCAGGCGACAGCCAGATTTGTGCCTAATTAAGGCGGCTGTGGCTATTTTTGAAATTGTCTGCCTTTTGCTCAAAACAAATAAAAAGTGTTCTCTCTTGGACGCATGGACTCTCATCTTGCGATCCTGGTTCAGATCTGACGGCCGTGCAGCATTCTAGAGACGGTGTCTTCTGCAGCATTCACTTTGCTCTCAAGCGGACTCGAGATGACAACGCGCGGATTTTTTTTAATTTTGGTTGCCATCCTCTCTGCGCTGGCACGCAGCGATCGCGGTCCTCTTGTGCCTGACACGAATTAGACTTCCGTGTGCGTGTGTGTGCAAATGAGCGTGAGTGTGTGCGTGTGTGTGCAAATGAGCGTGCGTGTGTGTGCAAACGAGCGTGCGTGTGTGCGTGTGTGTGCAAATGAGCGTGCGTGTGTGCAAAGTGTGGGAAATTAGACTGCAGCGGTTAGTGCACTTCACTACGAACCCGACCGTCCAATAACAGTGGCGAATATGTGAACTGGTCCTGGGCCTCCCCTAGGTTGACTCAGACTGACACGAGAACCTGGTGTGGTGTGTGAACATCGGCATTGGGGAGACGAAGGTGACCGCGCATGGTGCTTGTCACCCACCCTCTCACGTGCCGAGTTGGCCTTCATATACATTTCGTGCTCACTAATAGCACTTGCCCCAAGAGTCTGTTAAAGGCTATACGGGGATCTTTGTCTCGTGTAATTGTGCACACACCACAGCCATAGCGCTGGCCACACCACCTCTTTGTGTGCAATGTTGGCAGTAATCGGTGCTTGCTGACAGCACTTGACCCAACAGTCTACACGGCTATGCGGGGGATCTTTATCCTTTGCATGTGCCGCTCGCTGTGTGTTTCTTTGCATGTGGGACTGTACGGGTGCTCGTGCCATGAATTGACCTGTGTCCGTGTGTCACCGTATTGCTGTAATAACATTCCGTTAATTGTTTCCATTTCTAAGAGATGTTGGAAACGTGCAAAATCGTTGGTTTAGCTAAAGCTGCGCGTTACTGATGAGAGCCAAAAATCAAAATTCTTCTCTTTGGCTATTGCTCTGAGTCACGCATGTCTGGAGTATATTACTGGTAGGGACCACCTGGTTCCACCAGCCCACAGGGGATTATTGTGTCCGTCCGTCGTGCATCCAAAAATGGGAGGGATGGGGCTGGGTGAAGAGGGGAGGGTGGGGAGGGGCTGGGTGGGGAGGGTGGGGATGGGCTGGGTGGGGAGGGTGGGGCTGGGTGGGGGGTGGGAGGGGAGGGGCTGGGTGGGGAGAGGCTGGTCACCCCGTGGTACCCTGATAAAACTCAACGTTTAACCTACTCACGCTGGCTTGTGCCCGCCCTCACAGTCGGGCATATTTGCGGAATACACCACGCCGCCGTTGACCCTGGCCATTGACCGAGCAACCCAACGTTCCTACCAGCTCCCTCCGCAGGAATGCGTTCGTGTGTGTGCAAATGTGTGCAGAGATGGTCCTGTGGTTAGGGCACTGTGCTTACGAACACATCAATCTCAATGTTCAATTCCAAACCATGGCTGACATCGGTGGAAAGTGGCATCAGAATGTGTCCTGAGCCTCTCCTTGTCCTGATGCAGCGTGGCAACATCAGTCCGAGGGCATAAAGGTTGTGATGCTGGCCACACCAGCACCTCGTGCGCTCGTCATACTCGCCTTAATAGGCACTCAATAACTGCACTTGCATTCACAGTCAATAACGCTACAGATGGGCATCTTTGTGCGCAAGTGTGTTTACAGTAAAGTTGGCATGTATATCATCGGCATAGTTTTCGTGTACTATTACCAAGAATTTGACTTCCAATACATATGTTTTTGTGAACAAAGGTGTTTTTTTTCTTCATCTGGATCCAATTCAATATATTTGCTTGGCATTATATGCTGCTCCACACACACACACACGTGCACACGTGTGCGTGCACGTGTGTGTGTGTGTGCGTGAATGCACGCGTCGAGCAGCAGTTTGTGCACTGTGCTGCAATCAACGGCAAACTAAAACCGCCACGATTTTGCTTTGGATTTCAGGAGTCGAGCAGCGTTGAGCTTCATCTTGTCCTTGGAAAGTAAGGTTGCCCAATCCAAGCAAACCTTGTCGGCTTGGCTTGAGACGTGAGGCGGCTAAGAGATGGCAGTACAGAAAAGCATTCCTGAATATATCTGTGCGGAGCTTTTAGTGTTACCCGCACGTATCGTTTTCGTTTTCTCCAGGCACTCTAATTCCTCCTGCTTTAGTTGACGTTTTCTTTGCATTTGTCAGTCCTCCGGCTATTTCACAAAGGGTTGATGTGCACCACAGCAAAAAAAGAAAGACAAAACGGTCAACATCGCACAACAAGCCATGTATTTGACATTCATTAACAGGATTTGAATATCATCATCACCATGCCGGGCCACCACCTCCTGAAACATTAATGAGAGTCACTGAGGCCTTCCTGAGTAATTATAATTAAGGGCATTTTCATGTTTATTATTACTATGACCAGGTGTTTTTTATTTATTATGATTTTTCATGATAGGAACTTGCTCGGTTAATAGGATAACCCCAAATGAGTAGCGATTCGGATGCATCACCATAAGCGCTGGTGAGACAGAGGTTGGCAGGTGTGGCCCTGACTCCACCGGCCACCTTTCGCGCACCTTCCTGGCTCCAACAGGTGCTCGTTAACTTCACTTCCCTCCAGCAATCTACGCAGATAAATGTGAGCTATTTGTCTTAGTCTTCACGCACGTCATGACTATTACCACCCGTGCCATGTGTGTGTGTGGTGCGTACAATTGTGGCCGGGGTGATCGGGTGCGCGTGCTTACGAAGACTCGCTCCCGCACGTGCGGGCAGCGAGCGTGCACACGTGCGCAGGCTCCCCATGCCCGAGTGTGTTTGGGGTTAGGCTAATTATGTCTGCGAAAGAAAATGGCTTCATAATCGCCGAGGGGATTTATGGGGCCTGCGCGTTGTGATGAAACTAAGGATGTCAACTTCATGGCCTAAAAGTGCACCTGAAGCCGTCAAGCTCTCAAGTAACGACACTAATCTATAGGTTTTACTGGTAGGAACCTCCTGGTTACACTAGCACACAGGGGATTATTGTGTCCGTCCGTTCGTCGTGCAGGGAGGGGCTGGGTGGGGAGGAAGGGGCTGGTGGGGAGGGGGGGGTGGGGAGGGGGTGGGTGGGGAGGGTGGGGCTGGGTTGGAAGGGGCTGGTCACCCCGTGGTGCCCTGATAAAACTCAACGTTTAACCTACTCACGCCGGCTTGTGCCCGCCCTCACAGTTGGGCATATTTGCGGAATACACCACGCCGCCGTTGACCCTGGCCATTGACCGAGCAACCCAACGTTCCTACCAGATCCCTCCGCAGGAATGTGTTTCGTGTCTTTTCCAATCCCATATATGATATTTTTTATATATATAAAAGCAAATTATCCCGACCGGGGGCTCTGTAATGATCTCAAACTTGAGAGGCTGCTTCGTTATAAATGTGAATGCACTTCTTCCGAACATAGACGAAGGGAAAGATCTCGATTAAGCCGCACGGGCCTGATGGGGAGTCCCGGTTAAAGCAACGTGGTGCACATCACACGAGGGAGTGGTGTGGTGTGTGCAGTTGTTTGCACCACGCCTGAACACATTGTCTCTGCACCGTGTTCAGGTTTTAGGCTGAGCTGACCTAAGGGAGACGGGCCAGGTGAAGATAACAATGGCCACTGTTGTTGTAGTAGTACACAGTCAGGAAGTGAATATAGATTTCCTGGGTCAAAGAACTTGATGCCACATTATTTATACACATCAATGCATTTAGCCAAGTTAAATTGCATTTTAAATAGCTATTTGCGTGCGAAATAAAATTTCGTGGCAATAGTCACGAAGAATGGAACGTGCTTACAGTTGTTTTTTTAAAGAATGCTCATCCATTAAAGGACAAGGCAACGTTGTCGTCAAAATCAAGTGAGAGTGTTGGTCTAAGGGGTTGTTTTCCCATACTTCACCAAGCTGGACAGTGCAGATTGCTGAAGTGGAATCAAGGGTGGGATGCAGAGGACCATTTCGCGTATCATTTGACGCTGACGTCAACCGTGTCCGTGAATCGACAGCAAGTCGCTGGCGAGTTCACAGCGCGGAGCGATGACTCCGGTGCCACCAACTCCACAGCCCGGAGGACTCTTGCCTGGTTCTGACGAGCATTGAGTCCCGTGCATCATTGCCATCAGAAAGTAGCGAACAGTAAAGCATGACATTGAAATACCTTCAATGATGAGACTGGGCCTTCGCGAATGAACCGAGAGTTGGTGGACGTATGCGCGTGCAGGTACTCTGCTACTCACGCATGGAGAGTCTGCTCCAGTGCATGCACGGCTTGTGCTGGAAAGAAGTTTACTCGAGAAGGCATAGCAACGCCACGTGGAGTGGCATTAAGTTCATGCTCACTCTTTCTCCACTCCTATTCCCCCACTTTATATAAACACTTTTTAACAACCTGCTGTGATAATTGAAGTGGTGCTCATCTCCTGTTTATAGCACTGAGCCAGTGGTGGAAATTCCACATTCGTTTAGGGAGATCGAGTCTGTAAATAAAGCAACCACTGTTGACTTCCCCACAAGCGGTACCTGTTTTATCGACCCCAGGGGGATGATGGGCTGAGTTTACTCCCACAACCAGGATTCGAATTCACAACTTTGCAATCGTAAGCCACTCTCTCTCCACCACCCAGCTACCTGTCAGAAAATTTGAGGTTCTAAGCTTAAATTCCCCAGACATATTGGCAATGTATAATTTTTCGAAGCTGTTTTCTAAGAACATTTTATTATGTTGTTCAAATGAATACACTTTGTCCACAGATGTAGCGTAGGACTTTATCCTAAGGGCTAAGAAACTTTCCCAGGCTCATGGTGAAAGATGAGGCAGCTAAATCCATTTGCCCTTGTCACCCAGTAATCCTCTCAAAGTTGACGACGTTTAAAGCAACTAGAAATATCGTAGTGGCATTGTTAAGCAAGTCCACACTGTGTGCATAATTGCCATTATAATCACAGCAGCCAGTGTGACAGTCATTCACAGGGAAATAATTCCCCCATGGTGATCATAATTACGGATTTATATAATTATTCGTTCAGGTGCAGTTGATGAGAAATGAATGTTGCATAAATGGATTACAGTACTGTTTTTGCAATGTCATATAAATGTGACGCCTCCAGTTGTACTGCATGGGATGTGCGGTATAAATAGTAAATGATGCTGCGATGTAATGCGTTTTCGCTTGGTACGATGTCCGACGTTTTGCTCCACGTGCTGTGGAGCAGTTCCTGGAGAAGCTCCCAGCGCTTAAAGGGAAACGTCGATCATCGTGCCGACCAACGTGCAGTGACAAACAGACAGACACCATCGGAGAGCCATGCATCACATCTGCGAAAACATACGTGGCAGAACATGGGTCATTCGTTTACCACAGTCAAAGTTTGAGCTCATGACCTCAGAGTCTGTAAACAGAGTGCTACAGTGCAGTCATTTAGCCCATGGAAAATCGTTGAGGCCTCGCCTCAATTATTTTTTAATGGGGAAAAAAATCCCATCTCCATCACCTATTTCAATTCTTTAGCAGACACTCAGTGTTTCCCTTCCATAAATATATGCTTCCCAAGACCTATAGCCTGGAACATTTGGCGAAGGTAAACTGTTATTATACAGCTGTGGCCCAGTGCCAATCATGCAGCTTGCAAAAATATTTATATATATTCATACTAAATAAATGTAGCGAAATGAAGGCCGCTGTTTTTTTTTGGTTATGTCAAACAGGCCCCTGGTTTATTTTAAGAATGAATCCACGGATGCCTCAAAGGGATTTCAGTTCTCTGCCGTGAAAAAGAAGGCGCTCGTGTTATGACGAGGCAATGGCTGCAGACCGATCGTCATCGCGGGTCACGTGGCGTGCGTGTGACCCGCCTCGTCTGGCGGCATCGCACGCTGCAGCAGCAGAGGGCTTCTACCAGAGGTCACAAACGGGTTTTGATTCCTTACCCGTACCCGGCCGCACCAGGGTCGCAAACGGCTACCCGTACCCCACCCGAAATGAGTGACAAACGATTACTCACCGGTGACTCACGGCCTACCCGTACCTGGCTGCACCAGGGTCGCAAACGGCTACCCGTACCCGTACCCGGCCGGGTACGGGTAGCCGGGTATCGGGTAGGGTACGGGTATCGGGTACCTGGTTGCGACCTCTGGCTTCTACCGTCGTCATCCTGCCGCTACGCCGCGTGTCGCGTCCACGGAGCGCGCGCCGTGCGAGAGCGGTGACCCGCATGCCATTGACCACCAGTGGCGCACATGATTTCAGTTCGCGCTGAAGAGTGTGTTTGCCGGAATATGAATACAGCAATGAAGTGAGTGAATTCACTGCCGATTTGAACGCCTTCCATACACTGTCTCGGTTATAAATATATGGGGTTATAATAACCATATTTCACCACGCTGGTCAGTGTGGGTTGGTAAAGAAAGGGGCTTAGAACCGGTTCAGGTATCACTCACCACTGATGTATGCCGTGACTGGGAATCGAATTCTGGTTGTGGGGTTCATAGTGCAATAAGCTAAACACCGTGCCTAGACTCCTCAAGCCCTGCAGCAGTGCTATTGCACGGTATTTCTTCTATCTGTGTATGCTCCCAGTTTGTAAAATTTGGACTGGATTTTATTTCTTTGTCAGTCTGGAGCACTTTCCCGCTACACATCCGACAAATACATCAATTAACTTATTCCAAGGCTGTAATTGTAATATATATTGGGGGAGACACATCCCCCCAATATTCAAATTTGCTCAAAATGCCCCCCCCCAATATATTGCTATGAACAATATAAAAAAAAAATAAGAATTCCTATGCGATGTAAATAAAAACAACAATTTGCTAAACCTTGGCCACAATATCTGGACTTGTCTTCATGTAACAATGCATAGATGTCTGTTCATGTGATTGTGGTTATGGTTGTACTTTATTTATCCCTAATCTCTGCCATTACATACAATGAAACAAGAAAAGGTAAAAAAGAAAAAAACAGAGCAATGTAATACAATACACTATTAGACATTATTTTTTAAAAAAAGTCCATCCCATGTGTTAGTGATTTTTATTTTATTTTAGGCAGGAAATTAGTTGAAATTTAGATATTTTTTTCTGGTCCCCCCAATGTTGACTCCACGGCTACGGCCTTAACTTCTTCAAACCTGAACTAAAGGCCTATTTATTTGTCCAGGTATACGCTGGTCCAACTGGTTCGTAACTTTTTGGCCACTCCACCATCCCTCCTATGAAAGTTCTCCTAAATCCAGCGAAATGTTGGGATTGTGGTCTGGGGTATGGAGACTGAATGGATTTATTTTAATTTAATTACTTTTTCTGTGATGGTCATTTTCTTGTTATGTGTATTTTCTTCTCGTTATTTATGTATTTTTGTTGTTTTGATTTGCTAACTATTGGGTTTTGTTTTTGTATCATCTGTGTAAGGGACTGGCTAATTAATTTTCAGCGTTGTGGGATGCAATTGCATGAATGACGCTCTGTAAATTAAATTATTATCATCAGCCATGGTCAATCCACTGCTGGATGAAGGCCTCTTCACGCACAGCTTCATTGGTTTAAACTTTAATGTATTGTTCTGTCACTACTTATTCGTTTTTTTTGTATTAAATACATTGTTCTGGCCTTTGTTCATATTTTGACAATGTATGATGACGTTTTGCCCTTGCATCTCCAGTGAATTGAATTGATTTGCTCACCCATGTGTCGCTTAACAAGGAGACGTTAAGATGAGATGTGCTCTCATCTGGCGTTCAATGAAAATGTATCTCCACGACGACTACAGCTGCGACTGTCATCTTCTGCAATACTCCCACCAAACTACGCGACCAATTTCCTTCACGAAAATTAATTCATTTAAAAAGTCGTTTGTCCGAAACAAAAATAGCCCCGCTTTATCCGGATCAATTTTGTCACACGCTCCTTACGTTAGAAAAAAAAATCAATCGCATTTTATTTTTCTGGGAGCTAAAAATATATTGACGGTCAGTCTGTGAATGAAAAAAGGCATCAAGAGAATATTTGCGAAAACCTATCACAGATGTTCACATACTACGCCGTGCATCTTGGGTCTGTTATCGCTCGTGCCTAGGCTACAAACAAACACATGTGGAATAGAGAGAGGCCCCATCGCCACATCGCAACGGGTGGATGGGGAACCTTCAAATCGATTTAATACATTGCGGCGCCGAGGATGCTTTCTGCCTTTAAAAATCAACGAAATAAAACCCACTTTCAAAATACAGTCAGGGTGCACGTGCTGAGGCCGGGGGAATGGTAACGGCCACGCTAATTTGCTGGCTGCTGACCTTTACGATCGCGAGCGCGTTACTCAGGCACTGGCTGGGCATGCCTGGGGCCAGGCAGGGAGCGTTGGAGTTTTAATTCTCCCCAGCGAACGTGAGCAGCAAGCGACTGGACCAATCCCAGCATGACTTCGTGTCACGGGAAGCGTGCTCGGCAAGAATAGGGCTCACCCTTGCACCACGTGGTCTCCATCCTATTGGCAGTGATGATGATGTGCGCTCCTTTGTCAGCCCGCTGCTGGGTGAAGCCCAACCTCGTGCGTGTTATAGCCACGGCCATGAATCAGCGTGCTGTGGGCTCACCGCTCTGCCATCACATCCCCCACCAAAATATATTGATATATTTCAACGTAATTGATATATTTCAACGTAATACATCGCTGGTATTTGGTTGTTTATATATATCCTGCATAGTGACATATGCATATCATTATATTGTATAGGTCAAAGTGCCCTTTAAATTGTTATAATCAGTACTTATTATTCCAGACACTGTGCATGAAGTCAAGTGTGCAGTTATGCACATGCCAGACCACTTATGCTGCAGACTCTGCGGACGGGGGCTCAGACCGAACAGTTTGTGGTGTAGCACAGACTTTGATTGAGGAACGATCACAGGTTGAACAAGGGGAGTTTTATGCGACTGTTGAGCACTTCATTTCAGCTGAGACAGTCAGTAACACGGTTCCCGAAATAATGTTGACACGCCACAATCTCCTTATTTGGTCCTCATGATACCGTGATATCATCGGATCGTAGCAATTTAGGGTACAGTATTGTCGGTACAATAATATTGGATTATTATGGTTGAGCATACTTTGTAATCTAGTGGTAGTGCCTTTATGCCGATAATCCCGACTCCAAGACGGCCTAGCAACTGTCCTCGTAAACTGTAAAATGCAGGTGCAGTTTAGGCTTTTACTCCATCGAACGCACGCAAGGCGAGGCATGGGTAACGGCGAACGTATGCAAACTCCTTGCAGTGTGTGGGGAGGTGAGCTGATGTGAGCAGAGACGAATGCACTCTCCGACACACCAGTGTGCTGTACCAGTAATGAATTGAGATGTTTTGTTCACGTGACTAACTTTACTAATTGGTTGTGTCGGGTGATGGCGGGTTTAACGGCGCGCTTATATTTAGGCGATCGAACACAAACACCTCTATTATGGATAACATTGGTCGCGAAAGCCTACGTGTTAAACCCTGCATTTCACTACCACCCCAGCAACCGCACACATAAACACACACAGATATGCATGCACACGCATTCACCATTAACACAGGTCAGGTGTTTTGTCTGAATATCTTGCAAAGTTTCTTGTTTAAGAAAAAAAATCATTCTACGTACAATTACTGCCGTACGCACAAGTCTTCCCTGGCAGATGCCATCGGTGCTTCTTTTGCACAGATTGCTAATTTTTCGGGTCACAAATTCGAGAGGCGGAGTACAAAATGTGGGGGAGGTGCGGTGGGGGCAGCACCAGGGGCATTATCGCAGTGTGAAGTGATTCCTTCTGCTCAATAGACGTTCCTCTCCCCCGGCTGCTGTTAGCGTGAGATAACACTACAGCGCTAACGTCCTTTGCTTTAAAATATCTCCCAACATTGGTGCTTGACCTCGCAGGAGAGGCCAACGAGAGCAATGAAAAATGAATGTTGTGTTCGACACTCTATGAGTTGTGCGTGCATGAATGCATTGCGCAGGGTGCTCGTGCGTGTGTTGTGCGCGTGCGTGCGGGCATGTGTGTGCGTTGTGTAGGTCGACTCAGCCTCAAATGAGTACCTGGTGCGGTGTGTAAACATTGCCACTTGGGAGACAAAGGCGACCGGGCGTGGTACTGGCAACTCACACCTCCCGGTGCGCCGTGCCGGCCTTCATGGGTGCTATTCGCTGACAGCGCTTGCCCCAACAATCTGTAAAGGCGATACAAAGCATCCGTGACGAATTTCTCAATAGGTCCTGGGCTTTCCCCCCGTCTACTCAGCCTTAAATCAGTACCTCGCGTGGTTTGTAACATTGGCACTGGGGAGACAAAGGCGGTTGAGTCTGGTTCTCACCACACCACCCATTCGTTGGCCATTCCAGCCTTCGGAGGTGCTCGTTAACAGCCTGTACAGCCTATATGGTGGGTTATTGTCATCGTGGTCTATGTGATTCCTGAACAATAGGTTAAGTAAAATAATGCATGTTTGCTTACATTTAGAGAACTTCTATCTCTGTATTTATTTTTTACTTTGCCACTCATGCTGCAACAGCGTACATTTATGCTGTCTCAGGACGATGAAATGCTGTTAGTGAGCAGCAAACACGTAACGTAATTGGAATGTATCTTTTTATGTGTGAAAACGTTTAATTTTCGTGGTGGGTAACACTAACGGTGAACAACTGAACAATGCGGTTTTCAGAATGGAAACTAAATATGTTTTTGTCTGAGACAAAGAAAGAGGGACAGGGGACGCGAGAGTGGCAATTTAATGCGCATTCTTCGTACTCTCGTCAAAAACACAGCACATGTAGTCGTACTAATAATAATATAAAAGTATATATATAAACAACTCCTTGACTGTGTGCTGCGGTTTGTAAATGCTCGCGCTGTACCTCGCAAAGGCCACCGGACCATCTGTGAGCAATTCGGCAAAGACACCGCGGGGTGCAGGCCGGCGCCCGAGCTCGCAAGCGGTCGCATCCGCTGACGAGGTGGGCCGGGGGTCGTGGGGACGTCGATGGCCGAATCCGTGGGTTTTTCCGTGGGTTTATCCGTGGGTTTTCCGCCGTGAGAGACACCCCCCCCCTCCCCCACCTGACCGCCCCCCCCCCCCCGGCCCACCTCCGGACACGGCGAACATTTCCCAGGACGCAGAACACGCGCGGTACACCGGCCGACAAGGGGATCTTGACAACAGCAGGAGGAGAAGGATAAAAATAAATAAACAACTCGCGCCCCGTTGTCACAATCAATCATCTCCTGCCCATTAGTTTTGAGAGGTACATTACACCTAAATGCACGGGGTGAACTGTGCGCGAGCGAGAGCACAAACCGGAGGCTTTGTGGCGAATGTTCTGGCCCAACGGTGGCACGCCCTGGGACACGCGCCCAGTGTTTTGCTCGCTTTTCCACTCTCTTGCATTGCGGCTTCAAAAGCGCCGACAATTCATCCCCCAAACCCACCCCCCCCCCCCCCCCCATTATGGTTCATGCTCCACAGAGTTCTCAAAAGTCAGGTAGCGATTGTTACGTCGGTTGAATTTGTGCCTTGCTGTCAAATCACATCACCCCACGTGAGCGAAAAATCGAATCCCTGCTTTTGCAATGGAATCTCTATTTGTACATAAGGAATACGACAAGCTATACGGCTCTTTTGCACAGATGTCCAGTCGAATCATCATTAGCCATGGTCTATCCACTATTGGGTGTCTGTAAACAGGAGATGAGCACCGCTTCAATTATCACAGCAGGTTGTTAAAAAGTGTTTATATAAAGTGGGGGAATAGGAGTGGAGAAAGAGTGAGCATGAACTAAATGCCACTCCACGTGGCGTTTGTCATTCCTTCTCGAGCAAACTGCTTTCCAGCACAAGCCGTGCATGCACTGGAGCAGACTCTCCTTGCGTGAGTAGCAGAGTACCTGCACGCGCATACGTCCACCAACTCTTGGTTCATTCGCGAAGGCCCAGTCTCATCATTGAAGGTATTTCAATGGCATGCTTTACTGTTCGCTACTTTCTGATGGCAATGATGCACGGGACTCAATGCTCGTCAGAACCAGGCAAGAGTCCTCCGGGCTGTGGAGTTGGTGGCACCGGAGTCATCGCTCCGCGCTGTGAACTCGCCAGCGACTTGCTGTCGATTCACGGACACGGTTGACGTCAGCGTCAAATGATACGCGAATTGGTCCTCTGCATCCCTCCCTTGAATCCACTTCAGCAATCCGCACTGCCCAGCTTGGTGACACGCCATGGGGAGTCCTTCATTCGGTCGTGGATTGACAAATGTAACTAATTTGTTGTTATTATTATTATTACGTTTTTTTAAGATTATTATGTTGATATACTATCAGCCCAAACATCCTTTGGACCTGACCGTCGGTCCCTCCCTCCATCCGGACGTGACGTCCTGACTGCCTGCCAGCCAGCCAGCAAAACTGTTTTTTTTCTAATATAGTACGATTCGCATCATTATAAGTCAGTGGGTCTTTGCAAGAAGGCTATACGGCAATATGAATTGTACGGCCCTACTACACCACTCCCACATTCATGCTGCACATTGCATGGCCATCACCTTCACCAACACGCACTCACCCAGGTGGTGAAGTATGGTCAAACAATCCCCATGACTGACACGGCATGGCAAGGCCTTCATCCAGTAGTGGATCGACGCAGGGCTATAAATTATTATTAGAATTACCCCACTGTAGGACCCTCATTGGCAAGGTAAATGCCAGGCCTTTTTTCCATCAAGCATTGCCAATTTTCACATTATTACAACATTGAAGACAGATCAGTGGCTCTTTGAATTGTAAATTGGTTTAAACCATTCCAGCCTCGGCAGGCCACCCAAGAGGATCACACACGTCGGTGCAGTTACAAGAGAGGCTTGTGTCCTTGTTGTACATTGTTTATAGAAAGTGAGACACAAGTTCACAATGATTCTCCTGTGTGACTCTGGTTGGATGTTTGGGGGGAGCAGTGCAGGTATGCTAGCGAGCACCTATTATGGTTGGCACTGCACACGACATTGAAACATTGACGCACGCACAGCCATGCATGTGCAAATACTTACAAGGCCCCCTCAATTAGCCCAGTAGGAAGCTCTGCTTTAATGTTCACCACACGTGTTGCCGAGTTTCCAAATTCATGCTTCTTATGAATTAAGCGCTCAACATTGAATTGAAAGATGTTTGGAAAATTGATAGGAGGGATATAATCACACTCTATAAGCTCTTCCAAAGAAAAAAAAACTACAGAATGCAAATAAATTCATTTTCTATATTTTGTTAAAAAAAATACATTTAGGATTCATAGAATAATTTTAAGTAAAAATAAGCTACACATCACAAGCTTAATTCAATCACAGTTATAATCTAGCCACTGTCGTAAAAATAATGCATTACCCACAGCACATGGCATCAGTTTTAGTGCTCATTAAAAATTTTACTTTCATTTTGAAAGATGGCAAGTTACTCAACCAAAACATTTAGAGCATTTCATCAATTCACTGCTGGATGAAAGCCTCCCCATGCCATGTCGGTCATGGGGTATGTTTGACCATACTTCACCACTCTGGTCCTTGGGGATTAGTGAGCATTAGAGAGGCGGGGAGGGGCAAGGACGAGCTCAGACATCCCTTGACACTCCATGTTAGCCACATTTGGTGATCAAACTCAGGTCGCCGGATCTCGGTAGAACAATAACGGGTGCCACGATGGCGAGATGTTAACTACCTCGCCAGGTTTACAGGAGGTCGTGGGTTTAATCCCGACCCTGATCCCTCTATATTTGGAGTTTACATGTTCTTCCCGTGGTTGCGTGGAATTTTGTCCGGGTCCTCCGGTTTTTCCCTCCACATTTACAAGCATGCGTCTGGAGTACTTGGCTGATATACATTTCCACGTGTACAGCCTCTTTGTTGCGCTATCATCTGTGGCCAGGTGGCTTCTGTGTGCCTTACCTGCTAAAATAAAAAAATAGTTAAATCATAATTAATACCCTATACTTTTACCATCGCTTAACATACAAATTTATCCCCACGGCAACCACAGACAGATACTATTCTTTTTTTGACCAGGTAAGCCGCACTGAGCTCAGTGACTTGCACAGAAGATCCTTCGTGACTTGTATTCTGGTCGAGGGGGCATCCTCGGTGGCCTGTCCAGGCTGCGTATCTGGCCGTCACACACGGTAGGGCTGAGTGGAGGCGTAGAGGCTTGGCCGCTCTTGAAAGAGCGGAAGAAAACACAACCCTTCTGGCCTCCATCCAGCAGCGGGGGACGCTGCTGCCTTCTCTGGCTGTCAAGGCAAGCGTGTACTTTTTGGATGTATTAAAAGTGCTGCAAATCAGCCTAGGAATTAAAGAAGACATTCTCTTGGCCCCGAAACTGATTTTGTAGCCAGTCGCAATTTCAACTCTAATTGCACTGCAGATGACAAGGAGGGGTCTGCGGTTTCAGGGTGGCCAGAGAATGCAAAAGGCTTGTCACTCCCCCCCCCCCCCCCCCGTTGGCAATTTCGCCAGCGCTCTGCAGAGCACGAGACGGCTTCGTCCTCCGCTGTGCGCGGTGCGGCGTTGACATTAAAAACCTGTTAATGTGAAAATGTTCTTCGATGACTGCTTGCTACAACAACAAAAAAACGTCAGCTCTACCGTGAACGATAAATGTAACTGGAAATGATGTTGCTGGATATGGCTCGGGTTAGCGTTTCAAGTCATGTGAAATATGCCAGTATGAATGTAATATTTAGGAGCGTTTAAGCTGCATTGGTATTCTTAGGCTTATCTATAGCCTCCTTTCATCATCATCAGCATCCTCATAATTTATAATGCATAATTCACAAGGCACATCATAAACCTCAACCTTCCAAGATATTGTACGTGTTAGGAATAGCTATGACTTCACCACCTGTAAATGCATGTGATCTCGTGAGATCTCAGTAGCTAAGTAGGGCTAAGCCGGGTTAGTTCTGGGGTTGAGTGGCTGGTCTGGCCCACAGGTTGTTATAGGCTGTGGGCTATGTGGTTGGCAGCACAGGGAAATGCATTGTTATACTGTGCGTCTATGCCCCCTACGTTTCTGCTCCACACCTGCACCAAGAGGCATTGAGCAGTGTGGTGAAGTATCGTCAGATAACCCCCGTGCACCGTACAGAGTTGAGAGACTCTAATCCAGCAGTGGATTGGTAGCAGGGCTGTAAGTGTATTTGTTATCAACAAATTATACATTTTATAACAATAAATCTATTTTTAAAATAACTAACATTCATTAATGGTAAAAAAAAGAACAGTATGCAATGTAGGTCACGTCAAGAATATATCAGAACAATAAAATAACAAAGACCAGTGAGCACATTAAATTATATCATATTTAAGATAATACAAAAGCGACTAACTGATTGGCCGTACGCCTTCACAATCAAATGTGTCTTCAGATTCGTTTTAAAAGCGGACATTGAGTTAAACAAACGTTCTACTCCTTGGCTCACAAAGAACCCTCTCGAGGTTTGCATCATCACCTGTCTGGATGTATTTGAAACGTGGATCATGATTTACATTGTCCCGCTAACATCCGTCTTCGACGCCAAGTGTTGCCAGATGGCGGTTTGCTTTTCTCTAACACGGAAGAGGAATACACAATTTGTCTTAGTTGCATTATAAATAATAAAACGTAGATGAAAGGGTAGCTTATCTCTGAGCTTTCTGGCCAAGTACCAAACGTGGTCCATTAACGTTTCCGATAAAAAAAATAACAGAAACGAATATAGATTATTTCGAAATAATATTGTCAGCCCTCTTTGTAAATTCACTGCATGGTTGAAGCCTCCACACACTGCCAACCGTGTGGGTTATTCGAGATAACTTCCCCATCCTGCTCGGTATGTGCTGGTGAGGGAAGGGTTAGTCCTAGGGCCAGTTAAGATCTCATTCGCCATCGATATTAGCCATGGATGGGAATCTCACCGAAGTTGACTTGTTCATAGTACAATGCACGAGCCACTGCACCACCACTCCAGCCCCAGAAGCTGAATTAACAACGCCTTACTCTGCATAACTAGGAAGACAACTAACACGCATATTTGGTCATGGATTGCCCTTTAATTTGACACACGTGATAACCTCACAAACAATAAAATTATCAAAAAGCCAGCTATTGTCCAAAACATTGCTTTAGGGCTCTGTGAGATTGGCACTTAGCCATATGCGACTGTCGAAAGATTACTCGACGGTCAGAATTGACGGTCTCTCCACAAATGACGAGGGTATAATGATGATGGTTGACTCCCATGGACTCCAACAGTTGGAGACTGCACATGCACAATGGCGTGCAGCAGGAAGGACATACACCATTGGTCACATGGCCTTGGAGGGCAGGTGCAACCACGCTCTGGAAGTTGGAGGCAGTGAAACTATGAAAATTGGCCCTCGTGATGATTGCCACACGGCAAAGATACACTTAACGAATTTCTAAATAATCTCAACTAGCAAAACCCATTTTTGCGTTTCGACTGCAACACAAGCAATCATCATCAGGTGTGAAATGCACACCTGATGATGATTCACACCTGATGATGATTGCTTGTGTTGCAGTCGATACGTCGTGAGAATTTTTATTGTTTTATATTTATCTTTTTTATATTTATATTATTTTTTTATTTCCCTTCTACATGACTTTACCGAAAGAACCAAGAATATGAATCCCTGCAGTCACGAAAGCTTTAAATTTAAAAAAATGGATGATATTGTTCGCGAAAACTAACATTGAGTCCCACTGTACATAACAAGAAACCACAAATATGTGAAATGACAACAAAATAAAAATAAAAAATCTTCTACCCTTTGCAATAATAATAATTATAATCATAAAGTACAAAGGCCCCAATGTCAAAACTTTGGAGGTAGTTGTATTTCACCGTCTTTTTTACTACCCACAAAAAAAGGAGGCATCGTGCAACACGCCCTCATCGTGATTCACGAGGACCCCACTTTCGCGTGTGGTCCCTAAAATCCTAGGGAGGGCATTTAACTTGATTGATAGTGGAAGAAAGAGGGGGGAAGAGAGAAAAAATGCCGAATGATAGGTTCTGCAGAGAGTGGCCCTGGTGATTCAATCAAAACAGACGGAGCAAAGATTTCCTGCAGGTATGAATCAGCATCCCACAGGCGACTTCTTTTATGTTCAAGGTGGCACTTGATTCCGAATTAAGTGTCGGTGGGCGGGACTGGGAGCTCTCAACTTCTGTCTACCTCGTGGCTCTGTCGTAAATCTTCCAACTTTTCTACAACATCTGCTGTTGCGCTATTCACGACAGCAACTACAACAGCAACAGCAGCAACAGCAACCGCTACGAAGTGACGGTGACGTTATCACGGCGCTTGTGTCAGGCTGTGGTGCACTTCAAGGTAACGTGGAGATGTCGATGGCTCGCCTGCTGGCAGGAGATCGCGGGACAGGTTGAGATGACCGGCAGATGCGCCGCCGCTGATCCCCGCTGCACGAGCGAGCAGGTGTTACGGCTGGTATGAGGTACGAGGGAGTGGTGTGGGCCGACCCACGCCCGGCCGCCTTTGTCTCCTCAATGCTGATGTGCGCACACCCCACCAGCTACCAACTTGCTGTGGACTGAGGTTTCGGCGGATATGTGAAAAGTTCAGATACCTGAATAACGCATTAGAACATCCCGACAACACCGTGGACAAATCCTGCACTGGGTGTGGGCGGCCAATTGTTCGCGACGGATATGCGACGGTCGGACGTGCAACATTGCACTGTGCTCATTTAAGGTTGAGTCTACTCGGAGGAGGGCCTGGGCAAGCTCTGCTAGCACATTCCACTGATGTTCGCCACAGGTGGGAACAAAACTCAAGTCGTTTGTTTTATAGTGCAGTGCACTTTCCCATTGTGCCTCTGCTCCTCCCCACTCGCACATGCACATACAACAGGTCACTGCAAGGTCAGAAGACATGCAGGCACTATATCATTTGGCCAAGAGCCCACGCTGTTCGTCATGGCTTAAGAACCCTAACATTTTGACTGCCAGAATTGCAGTTAAGGAGAATAAGTTGATTTACTGTTGTGTTTTAAAAGACAAGAATGAGAGAGAAGAATGGGGGGAGAGACCAAATGATAGGTTTTGTGGTGAGTGCCTGTCTTCCTTGAGACTCTGAATCCTCATTAGGGCTCGCCAAACGCCTGTCTGAGATAATTATATGCCACGGTCAGATTTCACAAAGTCACATTCTCCAAAAGTAAAGTTCAAGTAAGGAAAGCAGGAATGCAAAAAAACCCTCCGCTTTCCAAAGTTGCTGTTCTAACGTCATGACAGAACCAAATCTAGTTCCCGCACACACGTTTGCGCAGTGATAGATTTTGTAAATTATAATAATGAGTCTATTTAATATAAACGATATCAATTCTATTTGAGTTGCGTTGAATGAACACGTGTTTTTTTTATTCGATAGCTTAAGTCATAGCTTCACTTAACTAATGCCTTTGCTTGTATTCTTATTAAATCGTTGGCAGCTTTTTAAAGTGACGTCCCAAGTTAATATCTACCGGACAAACTGGTTTTCAAATGAAGTAAAATTGGCGCCAAATTGCATTATGGGAGATTCGTGAATGGACGCTCTCACGGGGCGAACGCGACTTCCTCCCCCCACTCCCTCGTATTACTCTCAGATTACAAACTCACACACGCACGGGGCTTCAATGAAAACAAATATTTGACCCGAAGCCCAGGCCTTTATTGTTGTTGGGGCCATCAAGGGCCATCCCTTGTTAAAATGCTGCGGTATTGAGACGAATATGAGAAAGCTAGACCTATCTTTGAGTCGCTCGAGGAGGGAGAGTTGAAATAATTCCAGCTGGTGGTGTGTGAACTGGATACAACTCTCGCCGTCGTTGTTATTGTCGCTTGGGCACACCTTCTTTAAGAGCGCCACAGTTGCGACATGTTAACTACCGCGCCAGGTATACAGGAGGTCGTGGGTTCGATCCCGGGCCTGGCGCCTCTGTGTTTTTAGTTTGTATGTTTTCCCCGTGGTCCCGTGGATTTTTCTCTGTGTCCTACGTTTTTTCCTCCACGTTTAGGAACGCGCGTTTAGAGTATTTAGCTGCTACAGATGTCCACGTGATAAGCCACTTCAGTTGAGATATCATTTGTGGCAGGTCGCTTCTGAAAAACAGCTGTATAGCTCAGTGGGGGCTTACCTGGTAAAATAAAAAAAATAGTTTCGAATAGTTTTTACCGATCTCACGAACTAGGCTTAATAATATCAGCCTACAACATTGAGTTGTTTATACGAGTTGGTACTTTGCAAATTGAAAAGCATAAATGCACACATTTGCTTTTGTTGCTGCAAACTAAAAATTGTATCCGTCCCCATTGCTGGAGAAACAAGGTTCGCAGTTGATTTTATTTTTTGGTAAAAAATATTCTACGCGAACAGAATGTTTTACTCATATCCCTTCTCACTACAAACTTAACATATTGTCACGAAAACAAAAATCAAATAACTCACTATATTGTGCACAATTTAGCCCTCCCATAGCGATGGTCGGCACTTCAAATTGCATGCGCGTCGCTTTGACAAGCATAATTTTAAAAAATGCTAGAATACACGATTCTTCCGTATCTCATTATGTGCAGAGACGTACGTAGCTCCGGCCCTCGGTTTAAAATTCGAAATCAAAGCCGAGGTTTATAATTTGATTTGTGGGATCGGTTGTAGGAGGTCAGAGGATAGGGGTGGAAAGGATGAACCCCTTGCACAGGAAATAATTTGACAGCTCTCGAAAGCCATCTCTAAGTCCCCTGTTTGCAGATGCAAGCCAAGCGCCGGCTTCGGCTTCTTGGCCTTTAAATGCGGTGAGCAGGAAACAGCCGATTGATCGTCCGGTCTCCCACCTTCGCCAATCCCAGTGAACTTTCCCCACCCCTGGCCCCTTCTGTCAACTCTCTCCCATTGACGTGCACATGAGCGAGCGAGCGAGCGTGCGTGCGCATTTTGTGTGTGCGGGGAGCGGTGGTGCAGTGGGTTAGCGCACCGCACAGCAAATCCGCCGATCCGAGTTCGATTTACGCTCACGGGCAACATCCGTGACGATGATATGAAGCTGTCCTGGGTCTATTCAGCCTTAAATGAGTACCTGTGTAAATGTCAGTACTGGAGGAGACAAAAGTGGTCAGGCGTGGTGCTGGTCAACCACCTCTTCGGTTGCCGTGCCGGCCATAATCAGTGCTCGCTAACAGCACTGGCCCCAACAGTCAGCGTAGGCAACGCAAGGGCATCTTTGTTGTGTGCGTGCGTGCGTGGGTTGAACAACCTCAAGCCAATGACTGAGAATGAGTATGGTGCAAGGGGAAGGTAAGCAAAGGGCAGAGGGCACGGCAAGGTGCAGTGGCTGTGTCTAACACTGGCTGGAACCTCCGAGCAAAGTAATAATCCCACAATGATTACTGTGGTCAGCAGCAGGGAAAGGAAAACACACTTACGGCACTTATTGCATTTTGAAATCATTAAACCGTGGAGCTAAACATTCCAGTTCAGGAGACAACAATGCGTCAGTGACCTTATTTTATGTCGTGAAAATGCAACATATTTTCTCACTTCTGTCCAGTTGTATAATACACTAAATTGTTGTCGCCATGGCATACCAACGACTTAAACCATATTGTCATTGCTATAGAATTTTGGAATTGTAATTCCTACGTTGTAGGAATACGAATTTGTAGTTAAATTATTTGACCCTTGGTAAGTTGCTGTTCTGTCTCACTGCATTGCAACATGAAGTTTATGGTGTTTATGCTAAAATCACAATTTGCTTTGAGAATGGAAGGATAATTAGTGTCTTCAAAAGGTGAAAGGAGGCACACTTATTCTACTGGATTTTCCAGTTTGTTGCAACAAAGGAAACACATTTAAAGTCCAAATTACAATGCAAAAAAGAAACTGTAAAATCAGCAGCATACGTTGCCTTGTTCGGGTGCATGCAAAGGGTGAGAGATTGTCTGGTTACCCTGCATGCCTTTACAGCAACAGGTGTGCCTGATGAAGGTATCATGATGTAGGCTGGTGCCGGCCTGCAGCTGGTATAGGGAGGCCACGTTATGAACTCAAAATTCCTGTCTCATTCGTTTAAGCATCAGCAGATGTATGTGCATTTGTTTGCACTTGAATTTGATGAGGCTTTAAGAACAAACCATTGATACACAGTAGGATCACCACGTTCGGAAGCGCCGCCTAAAACACGTGTGTCATCATTATCGTGCATTTAGATTAACGCAGATACAAAGCACCACATTTGGTCACATTGGTATAAAGCATTACGTCCAATACAAAACAGGTTGTGAATGAAGCCAAATCTATTCGGAACAGTTGCACAAATGGGTTTTTCCTACATTAACAATTGCTGAGCTGTTCAGAATCGAGCGGCAGATGCTGTTACGCGTCGGTTTACGGACCACTCCATGTCCCCGCTGTTTGCGAGGCTATCCACACTCCCTTGACCGGTTTCAATCGGTAGATCTGATGACCTTTAAGCGGTGGTTTGGCAGTGTGAAGGCGGAGTTGTGGGGGCCTTCTGTTTGTGACTCACCTGCCGGCCGATTCGAACACAGAATTGTGGCCAAACCCAAGCTGCAAATTTCGCACCGTCGCTCAAGTTGGAAGTTGATGTTACCGCAGCGATGATTGCGTTTGGCGAGCCATTCAATCGACAGGCTGCACACTTTGTAAAAAAAAAGTTTATTCGTATGACTAGCAGCGAGGAATTGCTTCATCAGTTGTGATCAGGTCAGGGCATGTGAATTTTTAACGAATGTCCTGGCATCCAATGTCAAAAGGTGTTTGCCAATCACGTCGATGGGCAATGGGAATGAGCGTCATTAGGTACTCATCGTTTTCAACATATCACCATTATCTTCAGCGTAGCCAAATGAGGCACAATCGTCTGCATTGCTGCAATACATTTGAGCAAAACATTATTGCACGTGAAGCCGACGTTCGTGCGGAACACGAGGAACAATGAGACATTTAACGAGCAGAACGTTGGGCTAACGTTGGTCCAACGGTTTAAATCACATTCCAACGTTGGCCCAACATTGTATTGTATGTTTACTGGGGTCTTCTGGCGCCAATGCGGTGCACTTTTAGCGATCATATTGACGACTCTGTGAGCTTGTGCTGCTCTACAAAAGCTCGCGCGGAGCCATTTGTTGACGTCCACGGCCCGTCGGTTTTTTTTTTTCGCCCGCCTTTCAAACCTTCAGAGGGCAGGTTTATTGTGGCTTAAGGGCTGTGTTCGTGTGGAAATCGAGGGTCAGCATTGCCCGCGCTGCCACGCTGAAGTCGCCGGAGTGGATTTCCATATGGATGGGCTTGCGCGGCTGCGCATGCAATCTCGCGTTCGCCTCGGCTCGCACGGAGGAACGGTCTGCTGGGAAATTCCACCACCACCCCCCCAATCCCTCCCCGGGCAAGGCCATTTCAGGAGAAACAGTTAATTCTCAAGATAGCACCTGTCCACAGATTGTAAATACCATCTCCAGTAAAGTGGCGACGCCGGACGGATGAGGCGATGTGAGCCGAGAACGAGGGG
This sequence comes from Lampetra planeri, assembly GCF_965212315.1. Classification (NCBI taxonomy): domain Eukaryota; kingdom Metazoa; phylum Chordata; class Hyperoartia; order Petromyzontiformes; family Petromyzontidae; genus Lampetra; species Lampetra planeri. The sequence continues at coordinate 1,601,284 of NC_136136.1, forward strand.
CGAGCCGGATGGAAGCGTGGGACGCTGCGGGGTGGGTTGTGCTCGCGGGGATGCGGCGATGACGCGGGATCCGTGGTGCCATTCAGGGTGAGCAGTGGTGATGCCGGGTCGGGGGAGCGCTGGCACAGTACGCACGTTGAACTTCTTTCGCGCCGTACGTCGCCAAACCGTGCTAATCGGAGGCGATTAGCGCATTGTGATTGTGCAATGAACCCAGTGACCTGAATTGGATTCCAGGCGCAGCTAACACCATTGAAGAGAGATACATAACGTGCGTTTAACACGTGGGTTGTCGCGACCAATGTCATCCATAATTTAAAAAATGTTGGGTTACATCACGTATCTAACCCAAAAACTTGTATCATGGATACATAACAATGTTATGTGCGGGACGGAACGTTAGCGTGGCCGTGAGCATCCTGCGGCGATGATCTCAGTGACCTGGCGTCAATCCTGGGCACCTTCTTTAACCCAGGATCGGGCGAGGTATGGTCAAACATGCCCCATGACTCAAAGGCCTTCATCCTGCAGTGAATTTATCATGGTCTGTGCGGTACAGATGTATGCATCTCCTAACTTCTGGGAGTGCTGTTTGTGAGACTAATGCAGTGTTTGCATCCCCAGAAAAATTAATTGGGGGCAGCCTTGAGGATTGGGAGCAGGCATCAGGACCCGAGACAAATGTTATTTTAGTCGTCACTGGACTTTTGTGAGAATACACGCACATGACCCTGCCTGTCTCATTTCCAGTCGTGACACTTGCCTCATATCAATGCCCCATCACTCAAAGGCGCCATAGGCTCGGGCTCCTTACCGTTTTACCTTCTGATGAAAGCTCTTAAAGTCTAACATTGAATTTATTATCATCATTATTATCATCATCGCCAGTTACAGCCGTACCCATGAACAATCCACTGCTGGATGATTAAGGCCTCCCCAAGTTGTCATTAAATTGTCATAGGGGAGAACAAATTGTTCGTAGAAGCAGCGGTAACTGAAGCTCAGAGCAAGACCGTGATTGATTGGTGCTCATGTGGATAGCAATATCACGCAAACTTCCCTTCAAAATTGGATCCTCGTTCTGCAGTGGGACACGGCCTGTGGTTTAACGGCATGCATAACGTATACCCTGACATGGAAAGCAGAGAGGGAAGCGAAGGCACAGCAGTTAGCGCACTACGTTAGAAACAAAGACACACACACGCACCCAAGTCCTTAACCAACCGGCAAGGGAAGTATGGTCAGGCAATCTCGATGATTGACACGATCCAGCCAAGCCTTCACCCAGCGGTAGATAGACATACGACTGTGGATTATACATGGCCCGTTCTCCTATAACGCCGTAGTTGTGTTCATGTAGCACACCGCATTATCGAAAATTCGCGTTGTAATAAGTAATATATAATACAGGGTAAAAGCACCGTCCGCGATAACACGGTGAGATGCGTACGCAGGCCGAACAAAGGCTGAGAAATGTGGGTAGCATCTCGAAGCATCTAGCAGCATCCCGCCGCCTCGTGTGTGATGCTACGCCGAGGCTGCTGTACAACCGCCTATTCCTACTCGCGCGACGTAGCTCTGTTCACTCAATCGCGTTATATCCAATTCACAACCGCGTTATAAAAAACAAAACGTGTTCCCTAATACATTCATCGCGTTATATCCAATTTGCGTTATGAAAACGCGCGTTATTTGACTCGAGCTCTATATGAGTGCTCCTCTAGAGCGCATCTGGCCTACTCTTCCACGCTGTATTATGTTGAACTTCTTTCTCGCCGTACGTAGCCAACCGTGCTCATCGGAGGTGCCGGGGGAGAAAGAAGACAAATTAAACACAAAATTCAGTTCTAAGGAAATGAGTTTACCATCTAGATTTAAAAGTGCAAAGCTCCAGTGGCTTCCGAACAGACATCTTGGAAGAGGTTGCAATATCCACGCTTGACTTAACCGTGGATAATGAACCAAATGAATCACGCGACTTGAACAAAACTTGCACCGTTGTTTCGACTGCCGTGCGCCGCGGGACCGAACCGGCGACCTCTGGTTCACAAGCTCAGTGCGCCAACCGCTTGCATCACGGCAGCGTTCCACCCCCCCCGCACCCCCCCCCCCCCCGCCGTCAGCAACCCCCCCACCCCTCCCAACTATATTTTGTAATAATGCGAATCATATTGTTACCGCTCCCACTGGAATCTTATGTCAAATGAAGTTACAACTGCCTTTGCATCCGCTGCTCGTGCTGCTGACAGCCCGGGATTAAAAATAGAGAAGACGAAAAAAAAACCGAAGTCTGGCGACCTGGGCTTGGACGGCCCCAATCTCATTTCACACTCGCGTCTCGGGCTTCGCAGCGTCTATTATACGCTCGGTTGCGCCGCGCCCAGCTTTCGCGGAATTCTGCAACGAAAAATCCCGCCGCTTTGCATTGCCACTTTTGGGTCGGAAAGTGAAGGGAGAAAAAATATATATTGCATGATGATGGATTTGTGGGAAGAGCTGATGATCCATCATGTTACGATTGTGGGCTTTCTTCTGCCCAGCACTTGTTTTATGCTGGCCACGGCATTCTTTGTCCGTGTGGATTAGGTCTGACACGGCTGGCGAGTGGCACAGCTCACTAAAGTTCATGCCCTGCCTTCCCCCGTGTTGTTTGGCACAGTGATTTTATTTGTTTTTTTTCTCAATTTCATTCCGATTGTCCTTTCGGCATCATTCCATAGGACAAAGTATCCACTCAGATATCTCACACAGCAGCGCAACCCATCGAGCCAGAGAACGGTCCAGAAGAAGCAGATCTCTCAGAGCTACTTTTGAGCTACCTTTGAGATCCCTTCAAGTGACTTCTGACCCACACAGTTCCACACGGCACTTTCCTACCCACAGTGCATGTAAGAATAACAATCATTGCATGGCAGTTAGAAGAATATTTTAATTCTCAAAGCTGGAATTCGTCCAAATTAACTGCAAAAAAAATCTAATCTGATGGGTGTTATTTTTCTCTCTCTCTGGTGCAGGCTTTTTATTCCTCTGTCGCTCTTGGTCTCTCCCAGCTCAGCCCATCTGCTGTACACTATGCAGTCGAGTTTGTGAGGTTTACATATAAGTACATATCGGCACGTCGACTCAATAGTATCATGGTTAACTTATTTGAGGGCTCGATATTATAACGTGCAAAAGGTTAAAGCTGCTGAGCTGAGGTATTGGTTGCATAGTGGAGGAGATGTTGCCTTAATGTAGGCACATTTAATTGGAAAGGCAGAGAGAGTACTGATTCATTGCTTGAATTTGTATTAAATGAGTAATTGATTCACAGGGCTTTGTCGTTTCACTGCTGGATGAAGGCCTGTCCATGCCATGTCGGTCGTGGGGATTGTTTGACCATACTTCACCATCCCAGTCATTGTGGATTGGTGATGGTGGGAATCTAGAAACGTTTCAATGGATCGCTCACTGCCGATGTTAGCCGTGGCCAGGGGATTGAACCCAGGTCACCTGATTCATAGCTCAGTTCGCTAATGAGTGTGCCACTATTCCCTCTGCATGTGATATCCTCCACGGGAGACTGCCAGAGCAAGGCAGCTCTGCAGCGTACTGCCAAGGGGATCGTGGTTGTCAACATGAGCCCCCAGACAGATTATATATTGTCAAGGAGTAAGGAGCATTAATATAAATGTTAATTATTCACGATTCCTATTCGAATCAATATTTTATTTCCATGCATATATCTTACATCTATATTTTAATAGATTCTGATATTCTAATATTTGAATGCAAAATTTCCCTCCCATGATCTATTTTCCCAAGTTCTTATAAACTAACTAAATTCAAGAATTGCTATTATCGATGACAGGTTAAATGTTGCTGCTTGTTGCTGTCTGCTCAGTATGTTGGGAACCTTGTGCTTGTAATGGTTCATCGATTCATTGATTAATATCGATTGTCACACTCATGATACACCCATTGAATGTTGTGCGTACGAATCGGTTATCTGAAATACGCCAATGATATCCCAATGCTACGATAATTTTACATGTTCGTTCACGAAGCGAAGAAAACTGTGGAAATGAAAAACAATACAAATGAGATGGTAAAAAAACTTTGAATGAGAAAGAAGGTTCAATCCTGGAATAAAATCTTGACCCTGAATCGTGGCAATTCAAGGGAATCGCTAGATGCTGGCGCTCCATTACATTCTTAATCATTCACAAATAAATGCAGGGGTTATGTTAAGTTTGAATGGGGCCTCAAACTTGCTTCATATGCTCTTTGGTTTTTTCGGTAAAGTCACGTAGCTAAAAAGGAAAATAAAAAATAAATTACAGTATCAAGTAATTTTGCTGTGACGGTGCCACCTGAAGACGGAAGCTTGTGTTGCCTCCGAAACGTCGTGATTTAATTTATTTATATTTTATTTTTTACCTACGTGACTTTACCGAAAAAAACAAAAAGTATGGACCCTTGCAGTCACGAAAACTTCAAATCTAGAATTGCTTCATATGGCCAGATCCCGCATTATGCTTGTTAATTCCATGGATATTCCTAGTGTGCAGAATATACTAAACTGCACCACCATCATTCCGAATAATTCCACCAGCCTTTGACTGATCAGATACTATGATAGATAAACTCAAATGCACCTGCCTTCTCATCACCATGCCTGGAATGATACATTTTAGAATGTATAAAACAGACCTCAATATGAGCACAACATTCTATATTTACAGTTCTGTCTATGGTCATCATTTTATTTGTATCGCCAAAGCCTTTAAATTACATATTTGGACAGCTTTAGTACAACAATTAATAGCCCACTCCGGGAGGGATTCTGGTTTGCAGTGGCTTCGTGTGCACATAAAACCATGTTTGGGCTGGATGCTGTTTGCACAATGCGGAATATTGGTAGTCTGTGTTAACCCTCATGAAAAATACATTGAAAGCTATACACATCACATTAGTATTTAATTAATAGTAATAGGCCAGGGTCTCGAGGTGGCATGTATAAAATAAGGCTGTCATAGTAGCTTAATGCTCACTGATTTTGATTGATCTTATCTAAGCTCATATAATTTACTTTCACATTCAAACAGCTATAGATTTTTTTATGTTATTTTAGTAAAGTCCATTTGTAATCTTTATTCAACAGAGTCCTTCGTCTGTTCTTAATGTCACAAATGACACGGAAGAGACAGTCTGCAATATTCGCAATCGGCCCTTACACCGGTGGAATGTTCCAAAGCTCCATTGCGCAAATGCGTGATAGAGGAGTGGCGCGTTGAGTAAGAATGAAATCACGCATTTATTTTTTTAATTCGAGTATTGCTATTTGGACCTCACTCTAGATATGCCGCCATCAGTTACCTTATACGATGAACACTGTCCCCCATTCGCCCTTTTGTTTCTACGAAGCATAATACTGCTTCTATTTAAAGCTTTCGTGACTGCAGGGATTCATCTTCTTGGTTCTTTCGGTAAAGTCACGTAGAAGGGAAGTAATAAAATAATAAAAATAAAACATAATAAAATAATTCTCACGACGTTTCGGCCACAACGCAAGCAGCCGTCCTCAGGTGAAGACCAGGTCTGTCGGGGAGACAGCGTCATTCCTCATTCTTTAAATTGTAAACATAATAATAATATTATTACTCGTTATCGAATTTATATTTGTAAGAAAGTGGTTGTAGAGGTGCAGCCCTTGCAATTGCTTGCTTCCACCACTGTCGATGGAAGGGGTTCTCCACTGCAGAACGCTCTTATCAAGCGCTTTGAAAAAAGATAAATATTGGCCTACTCCTCCATGCTGGGCAGTCATCTCGGAAGAGGCGAGTGTACACACACACTGCCCCACCGCAGACGTGACCCTCCGCACGACTGAATGTGCAGCACCCATTAATACCGCTGGCGGCACATAAGAAACTTGCAGCATTGTTTCAGTGAAACAAAAACAGGCAACCTCCAACCGGCGAGTTCAGTGCCGTGTTACACCGCGACAGCATCCATTGCATTATTCATCGTTTTTACCTTTTCCTTACATTTGTGTCAATTATGTAGTTGGTTCGTATACTGCACTCGTAGGCTGTTCGAGGGTCCAGGTGTCCCTTGAAGGAAAATGTTTTCGGTGTGAATGGGCCCTCTCACCTGGGCGTAACGTAAAATCCTCCGTCGGAACGGAACGCGAGCGTTGCACTCAGCTTTAACGACCCTACCGGACCAATTATTGAAACAATTACGTACAAACAACTTAAACGCTGCACTTCAACACAGACATAAATGTTTGCCGTGCTGACCCCGTGTCAGCACACGCATGACCTGGTCCAAACCCTCACCCCAGGCTGTGTGCTACGAAGTTTTAGATTTGGGTGCAGTGTTTTCTCGGCTCGCAGGTCATTTAAGCGAGCGCGAGCTTGCCCATGCTTTAATTGCGCGCTCACAAACCAGCTGGGCCAAGAGCCATCTTGTTGCCTCCACCTGACCTGATAATTAAGTTGTACGCTGGCCCAGTGGACCTGCCACTTTGTTGGGAAGTATTTTGTGTTTGTCTTCTCTCAGCGTAGAATGCATTTCTTCGATACCATCAATGTTTGCCGATCGTGCTATCGACGTCGTGTCATGAGATAAAGTTGACCACTCGGATCTCTCCACCAGAGCACGAGGTCATCATCCATGGTAGAGAACATCCCACAGATACGGCTTCCACAGAGCTACCTCTTAGATCCCTGAAAGTGACCTCTGCTCTGCACAGTAGAGAGCTCGCTCGGCATATGGGAGTAATGTTCGTTGCACGGCAGTCCGACTGATGTGTTCACTGTCAGAGCTAAAACTTTGGCCAAATTAAATGCAGAATATTATTTTAATTTGGTGGGTAGGGTGGGTGGGGGGGGGTTGTGCGATCATTGGTGACTGGGCTGAAATGATCAACTCAATAGACTTGAGATCTCGGTTGAGTCACAGGTCAGATCGCTGAGCCAGCTCAGCGATCTGACCTCTGAAGCACCCGGCCACCTCGGGAATTTTTTTTGTTCTTCCTTTAAGCGGATGCATGAATCAGCAAGGTGGTTATGGGTCGGGCGTGAGGATGATTTGGCGAGGAGTGCCCAGGTGAGGACTGCAGGCGAGCAGGTGGTTGAGAGGGAGGAGGAGGATCGAGCTGGAGGGATGCTGGTGCAGGGGAGGGCGGCTTCTGCCTTCAGCGCGAGTTAACTAATGGCAGCTTCGCGCAGACAAGTGTGAAATTGTATCAGTGGGATCGCATAGGTGACTAAGAGAAGGCGATGCAGGTGAAGCGTACTTGTCTTTTGTATTCTCTCGCTTTTTATTAACCTGTTGCATTGTCGAGACGACGAAACACACAGCACCCGTTCGCATATCCGACAACGTTGGGGACTCGGGTGTGAGCGGATATATGAAAAGATCAGAAATGTGAACATCGATAGAAAAATGGCAGCTACGAAAACATGGGAGAATGCGTCGCCATGCTTGAGAAGTGAGCGACTGTAGGCAGCATGTAGAGTAAATTATTGAGCGTGAAAAGTTACGATGTTTGGACATCGACATAGAATGACGGTTGCACTGCGCGTTAGTTGGTCAGAGCGGCGGATATGTGTCGGTCAGATATGCAACGCCATTCAGTACACAGTATAGACATAAATAGAACGCTACATGTTACGAATTTAGTCATTCGCCCTCCTTGCAATTATTGAACTTGCCTGAGTTAAGGGGCTGGGGGTCACTCTCGTGACCAGAGGGATTATTTTAAACAGTTTTATACAACACACACGAATCAAACACGATTGATGCTTGCACACACACACACACAATGTGGTGCATGAGCAATGAGCGTGTGCGTCGATTTTTTTTTTGCAAAACAAATAAAATGTCCATCCCATGTTTGTTCCCATTGTACTCTTGGCATCAATTGGGAACTCTCGCGCAGCACTTCGTTATGCCGTGAGTCAGGGAAGGGTCTGCGGAAGCAGATCTCACAGAACTACTGAGAATGCCTTCAAGTGGGCTTTTGTAAATCCACACACTAGGTGGTGCAGCACTTTATCACTTTGCTGCAGAAATTGTGTTTGTCATATAGCAGTCAAACTGATATTTGGTTAATTCTCAAAAGCTAGGATTTTGCCCAAATGCGTGAAATTCCCAAGTTAATTTGTTGGGTTGTATACACAGCCATTGGTGACCGGGCTGAGATATTCAACTCTGGATGAGAACCTGGTTTAATCACGGAGTGGTTGAAACTTGGATTCGAACCCAGGATCTCAACCGAACTGGCTCAGCATACTCTGACATCTGATCCACTGGCGCACATTTGCAGGGATCAATGTTAATCGACGAATCTACAGGGTCTATAAATCACTGCCCTCCTCCTAAGTTTCGCACACTCACTTTAATGTGGAACCGTCGGGTTTCAGATTACCTGCACGGAAAACAGGCGGAGGATCTAATAATTGCCGTGATTGAATTTCACCGCCGCGTTCAAGGGCCACGCAAAAAAGGCTTTGCCGGACGGGGCTGGTGCCCTCTGCCATTTACCCCCATTGGTTCACACGCCGCCCCTTTCAAGTCACCAGCACCACGTGACCTACGCGTCGTGTTTTTTTTTTAGACGTGAGCTGTTGCCCTCGAGGGACGTTCCGAGCGCTGCTGCTGTTTTTTTTTTGGGGCGGGGGGGGGTGAAACTGTAGGTGAAGGGGTTAAGCTTCAGTGTCACCGGTCCGGCCTCCAGAACTAAACTATGTAACGAACAGCTCAATATCAATTGTCCTCAAGCTGAAGCGCCTAGTGATCTACCAATGTTTGGCATCCCAGAGGTGTTTATACATATTTACTTTGCAGCATGACTTAATTTCTCACTGAATATTTTCCGAGTGACCACGGCCATACACTGGCGGAGCCAGAGGGGGGGGGGGTGCACGTGCCCTCCCCAATGATCCAATCGAAATCCCTCATTTCGATCGGATCATTGGGGTTTATTAGTAATATATCGGCATTTTGCGACCCCCACTGCCACTGCGTAACATATTATTACGTGCCAAGGACTCTATGAGATGATAGGACAATAGTCTGAGTCCATAATTGGCTATAAGTAACGGCAAAGCAGTTATAAGTGCATCACAGAATTGTGCCAGTGGCGTATCCAGTCCACGACTTCCCTGAAGGCATCAACACCTTCAGCGATGCCGATCACACCACGCGGTTCGAATTCGACCCTCGATCGATGGCTGCGCCATCGCCGCACATGCGTCGAATAAAAAGTAAGGGACAAGTCCTTGCTTACTAACAACTCCTTGCTTACTAACAACTCCTTACTCACTAACAACTCCTTACTAACAACTTCTCTAGCATTTTTCGTTGCTGGAGGGGTTGCCCCCACTGCGGGGAACGGTCCTGTATTTTTTTCTGGGTTGACGACCCAAACAGATTCGATTGAAATGAATCCCTGCCTTGTGCACAAACCGCGGCTTGCTCGGCCATCATTTATGTTGCGAAGTACACGGATGGCAAATGAAGGTGGTGCGAGTGTGTGCTCTAACACATGTGGCCAGGCCGCCGCAACACACACACACACGGGTAACCTGTCTGGTGTGAGTGAGAGTCAGATGGGAGGGGTGTTTACGAAGCAAGGTAAGGAGGAAAGTGAGGGCAGAAGGATAATTAATTCATACACTCACAAAGGGGCGAGGAATGAGGACTCGAGAAAAGGAGACTCCAGCTGTTATCCTGATGCGCGAACCGCAGCCAGATTAAAACAAAAATGTTTCAAGGCCGTGATATTTTTTTGGAGTTGGCGGGGGGAGGGGAGGGCTTTGTGGGGGGGGGGCAGTTTGATAGTCTGGGGGTTCAGATGACGTCCCCCCACGCAGCGCGTGACAGCAGTAGGGAAGCTCATCGGATTCTGCTGATGCCTGGGCACGTCCTGAGACGCTGTTGCAATATAATGGCGAGAAAAAAATGCATGCAAGAATATGGTCGTGAGCTTTCTGCCAGGGAAACAATATTTGGAGCCACTCGACTGGGCCTGTGGAAAATCACTTTGTGGGAAGTCACAATTTATGGTCACAAAGAATCAATGTTTTATTATTTGACATTGTTGTCAATGCAGTGCCATGTATTGGCTGGAGGGGTCACGTGAACTAATTACGACATATACGATGTGAAAATAACTGGTTGTCGCATGCACAGTTTTACACATTGTATTGTGAGTAGGGAACGTATTGTAATCGACGAATTAATATTATATTAAACGTCTGTTGCTGCCTCTCTATGAAACTATAGTGCCCACTGTTTCTGTTCAGCGTCTTGAGATGGGGCCAAATAAAAAAAAACGACATCAGTCCGTGATGTATTCTCTTCATCACACACAGCGACCCAGAGACTCACACGCAGACCATAGCACTCACATCTAGACCAATATACCCACATAGGTACCCCCATAAACTCACATTTAAACCTATGACTGCCTCTGTATAATCAGGATCCCACTTTCTGTACATTATCCTGAGTCGGGGCTCCACACAATGCAAATTCACGCAAGTTTTAAGTCAAAATGCAAATTCACTTTGCCGTAGTATTGTAGAGCAACACGCTGCTCATCACCTGTGTCAGTGACAGCTGCTGTGTCGGTGGTGGTGGGATCTACCGACATTAAATGCCGTGGCCTCCACCGCAACGGCCGTTCTGCGTGAGCCGCTTGAGAAGCAATATGATTTGGAGGAGAGAGGAGCCGTGGTCGTGTGTGGTGGCCCTGCCGATTAAACATTGAATGTTAAAAGCGGTCCAGAGTTTGCGTGGATGGTATTCTGCTGCTCAGCAGCATTGGCGGTGTGTCTAGTGGGATGTGTAAAAAAACGACTTTGGGTTTTTTTTAATGTAGAGACTCCAATATGGGAAGGAGGGGTATTGTCTGCTGGATTCTTTTTTCTACCATGTGTGGCGAGGAAGGCGGAGGTGTGGCTGGGTGGGGTGAGTGAGGCGAGTGTGGGTTGGTGCGGACCGTTTGAATACAATGTCACTATTGTGTCAGTCTGCACTTACTTGGCACTGGAAGGCACACGACTGCAAAATGTGAACGTTAGATTGATGGAAAAGAAATTGTCACGGGTATTTTTTGCTCATGCTGTGCCTTTCTCAGTAGCAAAGTGAAGCACATTTCCCAGTCTGTGTTTTTTGTATTTGTACTTCTGTTTTCATTTAATTTAATTTTCCAGTTTAATAACGGGTCCAGTTAAAGTTCAGCCAAATTATGAATTTCTTAAATAAACTATGCCTTTATAGATTGCCATGAAGCATTATTAAATAAGAGATTAATTCATAAGCTGTCAAGTGGTCAATTGTCCCATTTAAATACTTTTTAACTTTAATAAAATATTTGCGTATGCTCTAGTGGCTCATTAGATGTTTTCAATGCTGGTATTAGACGAGATTGTTATTTTATCACATTGTCAAAGTTAAAGGTTCAGCCCTGCTATTGCTTATGTATGCCACTGCTGGCAGAAGGGCTTACACGAGAGGGTGTTTTAAATGATATTGGGCCTCTTTTTCCATGCTGGCCTGATATATTGGACGCACTGGGCTAATCCATATTTAACCCAACCAACATGCGACCTCCAATATTGAACAACTCCCCGCACCTCTGAATATCATGGTTGGCTACGTACGGTGCGAAAGCAGTTCAACATGCATACATAACTGTGGTGTGCACATTTGTACTTCTGGGTGGACAGAAACGGCGAGATTTGAGAAACTCAACTTCTGTGCCGTGAGATCAAATCAGACCGGCGACCTCTGTGTGAACACCATAACTCCACGGCCGCACCCTCTCGTATCCGACTGTGTTGATGTATTTCATGACGCTGTACCACCACGCATTCTTTTTATCGTACACTTTTTTGTGATCAAGCTCCTGGTCAGTATACGTGTACATAAATTATTCCATTGTTACACGTATTTTATATTTGGCTGCTGTGCTATACCCGCCAAATATATCCATTAAAAAGCCACTTGTCAGCGTATGTCCATTGCATACAAATACAGGGAGTGTATGTACATGTTTACCTCTCTATGACCAATCAATTGCTGGATTAGGGCATCCCAAAGTATTGCGTGGGTTGTGGCAATACACTCCGATCAGTGCAGGTTGGTGAAGGCAAGAGAACATAGATCACACCTCTGACTAGCACGGTTGGCTACGTGCGGTGTGAAAGAAGTTTAGCATACATACATACAAACATGGAAGCATAGAAGTAAACTGTAATTAATTGTAATGCACTGCCAGGTATGTGAACGAGCCTCATGAAAGTGGTAACCCAACCAAGCACTGTCTTGGTCGGGGGTCTTCACTTCCCTTCTCCCCTCTGGGGTTGATAAATGAGCACCACTCTTGCCATGGGAATGTGGAATATCCACCACAGGCTCAGCGGATGTAAACGCGAGATGACCACCGTCCGATGCTCAAATGAACGTGAAACAACTTTAAGTTCATTTTATTATTTTTCCAGTCCGAGTCAGCTCTCGGGAGCAGAGTAGCAGCGATGAATTTGTCCGTTTTTTACTCCGCAATTTTCAATGAAGCGCTGTAATTGTTTTAATGGGCTGCATCGCTGCAGCGGTGCACAGGAATGTGACATTTCCTCCACTGGCTTGGGGCAATAAGTAGCAAGCGGGTGAGTGCCGACCCGAGAGCGATACCACTTTGCCCGTGCTTGACTTTGAACGAGGTGGCCCAATGTCCCCTGCCTCGCGACCGTGGCGGTGTTCTGCCCCCCCTTAGGGAAGCAGCTCGGTCATAAAGTAAAGCAAAACTAAACTACGTGTCCGTAATAGAGGTTGTTTTGGGATAGATCGCGTGAACATAAATGTGTCGTTAAAACCCGCCACCACCCGACACAGCCAATTAGTAAGCTTTTTCACGCAAACAAAACGTGCCAATTAATTACAGGTTCAGAACACCGGTGTGTTGGAGAGTAAACCAACACTATTTACAATTATGGGTGCGACTTTTCACTGTTAATTAATTACAACCTGCCTCACTCATTAGGTGACAGCCAGACGCGGTCTAACCCAAATAAACCTCTATTGTGGATAACATTGATCGTGAAAGCCTACGTGTTAAACTAAGCTAATTATATTTGACCAGGTAAGGCCCACTGAGCTATGTGGCTCTTTTTCAGAAGCGACCTGGCCACAAATGATAGCTCACTCGACGAGGTGGAAGTTTAGAGCAGCCAAACACTCTAAACGCGCGATGTTGATATTAAATGTTGAGTGAACATCGGAGCACCCGGAGAAAAATCCACACGACCACGGGGAGAGAGACAAGCAAACTCCAAATATACAGGCAACAGGATCGGGATCGAACCCACGACCTCCTGTATACCAGGCGAGGCAGTTAACATCTCAACATCGAGCCCACGACCTCCTGTATACCAGGCGAGGCAGTTAACATCTCAACATCGAACCCACGACCTCCTGTATACCAGGCGAGGCAGTTAACATCTCAACATCGAACCCACGACCTCCTGTATACCAGGCGAGGCAGTTAACATCTCAACATCGAACCCACGACCTCCTGTATACCAGGCAAGGCAGTTAACATCTCAACATCGAACCCACGACCTCCTGTATACCAGGTGAGGCAGTTAACATCTCGCTACCGCGGCGCAGAGGGAGACGGAGCCTGGGGGGTTATGGGGCCTCCTGATAAGGAGGTGAAATAACAAGTCAGAGGGATTGTTTTGCAATGTGCCAGGGATTATGGGGATAAGCGTATGTGGCCGGAGGATAAGCTGCGTGTGAAGTTAATTTCAGGTAATGAAAGGAGAATGCTCTGAGTCGATTTCCCATTTTTGCCAATGGCTTATCGATTTGGTTGCCGGGGGGGTGACACACACTCTGTAAATTGTACTGTATGGTACCCCGACACCCTAACTCCTTCCCATAATTTCCACTGCACTTTATCGCACACATGCTTCGCCATACACAGACACGGATGCATGCACGCGCAAAACAAAGAAATATCCCCGATGTGGCTTCTAATGGGCTGTTTGGGGGCATGTGCCGTGAACCAACAACGAGTATGGCCTGTGCGGCACATTAGGGGGTGAGTAGCCAGCACCAAGCACGGCCGCCTTTATCTCCCCAATACTGATATTCGTACACTGCACTCGGTACTGATTGAAAGCTGAGTCGACTTATGGGAGGCCCAGGACTGGATCCGATATTTGTCACTGACGTTGACTTTGAGCAGGAATCGAATTCAATTTGCTGGCTTCGTAAGCGCAGTGCGCTAACCACTGTGCCACTGCACGCACGGAGACAAACATCATCCGTACAGCCTTAGACTGTTGGGGCAAGTGCTGTTAGCAAGCACCTATGAAGGCCAGCACGGCACACGAGGAAGTGGGTGGCCAGCACTACGCTCGGCCGCCTTTGTATCCCTTGTGACAATGTTTATACACTGCACTCGGTACTCATGTGAGGCTAAATCGACCAAGGGGAGTCCCAGGACTGATTCAGAAAGTCTTTACTTATGATGGCCGCCAAGTTAGTCGCGCAGCACGCTAACCACTCCGCTACTGCCCCCCACACACGTGTATGCACGCATGCACACACAGACAGTCCACAATTTCGCCACCAAAAAAAATCCCAACGATACATCCAAACAATATGTAGAACACTTTGACTTCAGTTTAGCATCACATTGTTGTTGTTGTTGTTTTAAACTAGAACTCCAAATTTATGACAGAATTTGTGCAAGAAATTGCACCACAGTTGGACATGTGGAAAACTTAATGTGTAGGGAAAAAACCGAAATGTTTATTTTGGCAGAAAGCTAAACTCTTTTCCCAGCTTCAGTATAGATTAGCAACGTTAATAACTCGGCATTCAGTGCGGATGTTGTCTTTGCAAGCTGCCGATGCACACTAGAGTATAATTTGCTAAAATGGAATTCCATAGGCTCTAAATGGATGTAAACAAGTTGCTCTAATTGCCAGCAAAAATGTTCTGATGGCCATACCACGTGGCAATACCACGTGCTCACAATGTTTCACCACAACCGCACGGGTGCTTTTGACTTGCTGTGTTCCGTGAAATCATTTCCAGTGAGATAGCCAACTGGGGCATCACGATTGTGTGAACGAATATTTTAAATAATAAACACCACACGGCTAAAGATAATTTAAAAAAGGCTTTATCCCTTCTAACTACAGGAGGTGTTAAGAAGTTCAGACAACAAATAGGCATATCTTCCAAGGCATCGAGTCTGCAACAAGCATGCATACGTGTGGTAAACATGCAAACATAATGTGCTTTGAAAATGTATACAGTCCTTAAAACTGATTGGCCTACATTAAAGACAGCCTCTTTTATGGATTTGTCTCATCAGTGCGAGACCAAAGGCAAACAGGACATAGATGATGCGAAACGCAAAAACACGAGTTGCTCGAGTAAAGTATTCATTTCGACGGCTACTTTGAGCTACGATGAGGCGGTTGAGTGGCTTATCGGTCTGATGCCACGTGGGAGTGGCATAGCCGGCACCACTGAGATGCTGGGTTCAAACGCAGGTCTCATTCAGAGTCTCAGGTGTGGTGAGTTCATGGTGTCAGAGTCTCAGGTGTGGTGAGTTCATGGGTCAGAGTCTCAGGTGTGGTGAGTTCATGTGGCAGAGTCGCAGGTGTGGTGAGTTCATGTGTCAGAGTCTCAGGTGTGGTGAGTTCATGTGTCAGAGTCTCAGGTGTGGTGAGTTCATGGTGTCAGAGTCTCAGGTGTGGTGAGTTAATGGGTCAGAGTCTCAGGTGTGGTGAGTTCATGTGGCAGAGTCTCAGGTGTGGTGAGTTAATGTGTCAGAGTCTCAGGTGTGGTGAGTTCATGTGTCAGTCTCAGGTGTGGTGAGTTAATGTCACCACGTGTGATGTCATCGCACGTGCGATGACATCACACGTGGTGTCATCGCATGCAGTGCGAGTGCTTTTGGCCAATGGCAAAATAGCAAAAAGTGTCAAGGCTCAACTTTGTATTTAATCCTAATGACAGAACAAGGTCAGGTGAAGCAATGAGCCGAGGCGCCTGGCACCCGTGAACCCTCATAGCCTGATTGCTCGAGGGGTCCGTAGGAAGCCCGAGGTGTTTGCCCACTTATTTTGGCTCAGATTGCACGGCCCCCTCCAGCCACAAAACAAGTCATGGGGCCAACACACAACAACGTTGTGCTTGTAGTAGTAGTAGTGTGTTCATGTATCATGTACGCACGTGAAGATGTGGCACAGTCGTTGTAAGCACACTTTGGTGTGAGCCTCACCACCGGAGTGTTTGGCGAAAATGAGTGGCGAGTGAAAGTCTTCACTCACCCGCTTCACAAACCCTCACGGACCAGCGTGGTGAAGTATGGTCATTAGATTCCCAGAACCAACAAATGTGTGCATAGGCCTCCATCTAGCAGTGGACTGACAAACGGCCTTGATACATAGATGGAGCAACAATGTGGTGGAGCGGCGGTGTCGTGGTCGGCACACGACGCTGTGAACCTGACCACCTCAGTTCAACTCCCGGCCAAGGCTGACGTCGGTGGGCGAGTGACGTCAGAGCAGGTCCTGACCTCCCCCTGACCTCATTTCGCCAACCCACACTGACCAGCGTGGTGAAGTGTGATCAAACAAGCCCCATGACTGGCGTAGCATGTGCATCGACAAAGGGCTGCAAAAGACGAGAGATAACCATGTCGTGGTCGAGAACACAGCCTGTGAATAATAATAATAATGATATGCCACGTGACCTGAGAAGGGATGAATTTGAATGAGTTGGAAAATAATAATTAAAAATGTAAATGACTGCAGCTCGATCTTCCCTGGATGCTCTCTGTGGAAATGGAACATATATACTGGACAGATTGGCAGAACTATAGGAAATAGAGCACTTATCTCTCCGGCAATCTGGTCCTCGTTTGATCGCAAGGTCTGCTTTATTAACCGTGAGTACTTACATCATTAGCCTGCTGGGCAATCAAACTCAGGTTCAAAGATAAACTAATTTCCTTCCCTCCGTAAGCACTTTTGTTTTCGACCACCGACCATCACAAATTGGGTTGGGATCAAATTATGTGGGCGCTTCAGTCTCCCTCCATCCTTCCCCCTCCTCTCCTCGCTCCGGGGAAGTGAGCCTGATAAAACCCTGCAGTGTTCGGGCGAGTTCAGAGGCAATGCTCTCCTCTGCGTACAAAGCTCTGCTTCCACCCACACGTGGTTGTTGTGCCCCTAACCCACGTTGCCTGTCGGCTCGATGGTGAGCCAGTGGGTTTCCACGTTAGTTACGCAGCACGCTGTCGTGGTCTCGATGTACACAGCGGTGTCCTCCATTAACTTTCTTACTGTGGCTGCCCGCACGCCATTGCAAGGTCCTGCAAAACAAACAAGCCAGTGTGCCTGTGCCGTGTTTTGTCGAATCTCGGAAGCTTATTGGAGTTGCTCGAGGTTAATACTTGTATGGGAGACTGCCTGAGAATACCAGATGTGTTAGGCCTGGGCTGGGAGGTGGCAGCACAGCAATGGATTATTGAATATGTGTCTGTGTGGAGCTTCTCTGTGTACTCTGGCTGTCTCCCATATGCCACACACGTATTCGTGGCATTGCCAAAATATCCCAATGCAGGTAAACAACTATTTTGAGTGAGGCCTTCCTGGGTAAATAAATATATGTATGAATAATAATTATGATAAATAAGAATTTAGTAGATTTGGTTGACACATCAGCCATTGACCACAGAGATATCATGAAGGTGCTATGTTTCACTGATGTATTTCGTTTTCCAGTAAGAAGTCATGTTGTTACGTGTAATCCCAATTGAGTAATTTGAGGGTAATTTTACTAATCTGAATCTTGACGCCAGCACACAATGGCCTCATCATTTCGAATGACATCTGGGGGATCCTTACCGTCCCCTGTGAAGCAGACGGACTGTAAAGCATATTTGTATGGTAAATACGCCCGCAGTAATAACCAGAGCAGCCTACTGGATTCAAACCACGAACCTTTTGAACAAGCGGCAAATGCGCGACCGCTGGGTGACGTCACCGTCCCCAACTTTCAGTAACTATTCATATTTCCTGTATTCATTGAGTATCAATTGGATACTAAAGGCACCAAACGTATTTTATTTTAAATAGGCTGTTGAATTAAGTGTCATTAGCGCGCACCTATTGGACCCACATTTGAATAAAAGTGGATAATACTTGGATGATGATCTTTCACAATTAGTTTCCCTATACTAATGCTGATATATTCTATCAAGTACTCATTTAAGGCCGAATTAACATCAGCGAGGCCCTGCCTAGCTTTGTTTTCAGATAGAAGCTCCCAAGAATGTGCATGGTGGAGAATTATAAGAGTATAACAATATATGTATATAGTGTTGCTTTGAAGAAAGAAGTGTAACCTTTGAAAATTACGAGAACACATATGAGCACGTGCGTGTGTGTGTGCATCAAAAGCTGCAATATCTTTCTGATCCCTTATTAAGATGTACTTAGATATAAAAAGCATATCTTCGTCAAATCTGATATTGCATTTTAAGAGAATATCAAATTCCTTCGTGGTCTCGTGAGATAAAAAAAAACTTCTGTGCACATCTGCTGCATCGCTGCTGCTGCGAACCACGAAATGTGTCCCTCGTTATTTATTCATAAAAGCGAAATTAATTTTAAAAGGCCCAGAAAATAGACGAGGCAGAGAAGAATTGACGTTAATAAAACGTGGCTCTCTCTCTCTCTCTTTTCAAATGATGTTTTTTTCCTTCATCTGGACAGGTAAGGGCCAGAGAGTTGGCACCAGATGAAGGGCGAAGAACACTGTGGCCTGGCGATCAGCGCACTGACCAATTGAGTCCAATTCTCACATCTGTTTTGTTTTTTTGATCATTAAAATGCCATGATTACATTTCCAGAATATTTGCTTATTTTACGAATTTTATCTCCGTGTATTTAAAATTGTATGGGAGTCACGTGAATGACTCACGCGTGCAGAAACAGCCAAAAACGTTGATTATGAATGATTATGAATGATTATGAAGAAACAGCCATTTTGAAAATGTCTCGGACATGTTAAGGAATTTCTATCGAGTCCAGCCGTGGCCCTGAAAGATGACGCAATGTGAAACTATCTTATAGATTCACTTCAATGTCTTTGTCACCCAACACTGGATGGAGCTCCTTCACGTTCTATAAACCATCACATACATACAGACATTTTTAGCTCTTTGTGATTGTTAAACATTTTATATTTTTGTCACTGGTCAAAGAGCGATTACCAGAAACTCTTAGACTTGAATTGATTTGCCCATGGCTGGCTGCCTGTACACAAACTCAAATTCTCAGCAGTGCCAGCTCATTTGCCTCAACATGTTCATGAGCCTTCTAGGTCGCGCAGGGTACCACGTGAATTGTTTGCTGTGCAATGTAAAATTATGCTTACGGGATAAGCGTGTGCACGTGCGTGCTCGCGCTTATGCACATTTCTTTTCGCAGATCGAATGGTGGCACAGTGATGGGCGCATGCGTTACTAATCCAGCGACAAGAGTTCGATTCCCACTCACGGTCAACATCGGTTACGAATATCTGCACTGGACCTCCCCTAGGTTGGCTCAGCCTTAAACTCGCACCTGGATGCGGTGTGAAAAACATCATCATTGGGGAGACAAAGGCGGTCGGGCGTGGTCCTGGCCACCCACCCTCTCGTGTGCCATGCCAGCCTAAATATGTGCTGGCCAACAGCGGCTTGCCCAAACACTCTGTGAAGACATTATTGGCGGTGTTCTTTGTCACTATCCACACACTCCTTTGTTCTCATCGTGGACCTCTGACTGGCCACAGATCGAGCGGCAGTGCTCGCAGCGCGTGACAGACACGCGCGGGGGGGGGGCGATGCCGGCGTGTGCTCGCCGCGTCTAATCGGCAGCCAGGGCACGTGCGCTCCGCCTGAAAGGCTGGCACCATTAGAAGAGAGAGGCTCGGCTGTTTGTACGGCGCACGCCTCACGGATTACCTGGCGTGCGCTGGGGAGGGAACGCACCTACTCAAGGCCTCCTTCGGCCCAGGTCCGACCCGCTCACAGAAATGGGCTGCAGATGCTCCGCTTCCCTTTCATCGGCTGCCCATTTTGACCGAGCGTCGGATTCTTGAAGCGGCACCGACTTCCCCCCCCATCCCCCCCCCGCGTCAACCTCATACTGGGCTCGCAGTAGTCGCCAGGCTCCCCACAGTGTGGCTTGAATTTATCCGGTGACGCCCTACATTTTAGTTTTGGTTTGTGACTGCCAATGCCATGCATATCTGCGTGCGTGCTCTCATACATGACACATCGAACAAAGACGGTAACCGCATAGCGCGCATTCAGATGTGCTTATGCGGCCGTCTGGAACGCTCTTCTGAAATTATGAAGCCACTGGAGGTATGCACTTTTAAGTCTAAATTGAAAACTATTTTTTTCAGAACTGCTTTTTGTGCTTAGTTTGTTGTGCTTCCCCCGCACCTCCGATTAGCACGGTTGGTTACGTCCGGTGTAAAAGAAGTTTAACATACATACGTACACACACAAGATGCAGATGATCCAGAGCTGTATGTGATTGGAGTCAACGGGTCGCGCAAACACCTTGGCGTGAGTGAGACACGTAATCCGCAGAGATATGCGATGGGTGTGATACAAGCAGATGGCAGTATAGCAACTATATTTCTAGACTCTCTCTGTGTCCCTTTGCATCCATTAAACACTTTTATCCAGGCCCTCAAGTTGGTTTTCGTAGACATACCACTATACTCAACAAGGAATTGGCCACGCATCCCAACCATACCTTAGGGTATGCGTGTACACAATATTAAAGAGAATCAAGAATACATTGGGCAATGCTGTCATGATGTCGCTATTTGGAGGAGCAAAAACGTCTGCAGGAATTAATTTCCCGCTGTTCCAAATTCGGAATGTGGGTTGCTACCGGCACACAATGGGCATCTGTGCAAAAAGAGCTTCATAGCTCATCGGATTCCTCCAGTCAATATAAAGATTCTGATTCTAACGATGGCTCACTTACTATTTTGAGTGATTTCCCAGGGTCCATAACATCCACTTTACAAATTGACCACACACCCCGGTAATTCCATCAATAAATAACCAAGTGGCTTTGTGAATTCAACCATCGGCTCCGCGGAAACTGGGCGATACGACCTTCTAAATTATAAATGTCTTGAGTGAAACTGGGTTTCGGCTTCATCTCGTTAGGTCACGAAAGCTCAGCAGGGTCGGAGAAGATTAACAGTGGGATGGGTGACACCAAGGAAACCAGCTGCGAAAGGGTTGTTATTTATGCTCATTTACCCAGGAAAGCCTCACTAAACCTCAAGACTCGTTTTCAGGAGGATCCTGCAAAATGTTTTTACAGTGACGTTCTTATGTGTAATTCCCCATTGAGTAACATTGTCAGCATAGGTGATGCTTGGCCAATACCGGTTAGATTTTGGGCTTTTTTCAGCTATGGAAATAAACTGGAGAACTCAGAGTAAACCCGGACAGAACAAGTGGAGAACGCGCAAACTCTAATCAGAAAGGAGCCCGGGTCAGGAATTTAACCCAGTATCTTCCTGTTGTGGGTGCACGAGTGTAACCACTGGTAGACCCAATAATTGTGTTTGCATTGGGTGACACTAAACCAGAAAGTGTGCTATGGTAACACTGTTTTGCTGTAACTCACTCCGTCATGCATTTTTTTTTACAAAACTACGTTTACAGCAAATAGCAAACTTGAACTGCACGAAAAATGTAATCGTGTGCCGTTTAGACACAATCAACTTTTCATAATAAAGGTGTTTGGGTTAGATCGCGTTATTTATGAATGTGTCGCAACCCTCCACCACCCGACACGGCCAATCAGTAAAAAATGTGTCACGTTGACAAAAGACAAAATAGTTCACTACTTTAGCCCACCGGTGTGTTGAAGAGTGAATCCACAAAATTTACAATTTGAGTACGACGTTTCGGTGACACATTTATAAATAAAGCGATCTAACCCAAAAACCTTTATTATGAATAATACTGGTCGCGAAAGCCTACTACGTGTTAAACAATAAACTTTTGTTAATCCACTGCTGGATGAGGGGCCTCCCCACCCATGCCTTGCGGGGCGAGGGGGTTATTTTGGCCACGCGGTGGTGAGCGCGGGCTGCACAGATGTGAGAGCATAGAAGTACAGCACAACAGCAGATATGGCTGCACTGCTCCTGTTGACAATGTAGCCCTGCAGTAACCGACGACACCTCTTACAATTATAACGCAGTAAATAAGATAACAATGATAGTAGTAGCGAATAATATTATTGTCACTACAATTGACTAAGTTTAACAGGAAAGCCACACTCTCCTTGGGTTATTTTTCACAAGTCAATTCATGATGAGTGTTTATGCATTCTGTATAGATGGAAACACATGGTGATTCGTCTACTTGCTGTACTACCTCTCTCCTGGTGAGCCACGATATGGCACCTACTCGACGCCCACGGAGTTTCACGACATCCGCGCAGTGATCCACCAACCCTCGTTTCCAGAGTGCTGGGTGACAGGTCACGTGTACAGCCACCACTTCACAGCACTGGCGATTACACGGCAGTCGCCCATCCAAGCACGATTCAGGCTCAATGCTGCTTAGCTTTAAACAATATTTCTCACTTATATTCTTAGGTTTTTTCGGTAAAGTCATGTAGGTAAAACATCAAAATTAATGAAAATAAAATAAAATAAAACAAAAATCACGACGTTTCGGAGGCGTGATTTTTGTTTTATTTTATTTTATTTTCATTAATTTTGATGTTTTTCCTACGTGACTTTACCGAAAAAACCTAAGAATATGAATCCTTGCAGTCACGAAAGCTTCAAATCTAGAATTTCTCACTTAATTTCGGATACGCTTCCTTCCGATACTGGGAAGCCACTGGAGCGATGAACTTTTAGATCTATACTCTTTGGTTGTTTCGGTAAAGTCACGTAGGTAAAAAGTTCAATTAAATAAATGAAAACAACTAAATTAAATCACGACGTTTCGGGCGCAACACAAGCGTCCGTCATCAGGTGGGAAAGCATGGCCTACTGCTGATGCAGACTATTTTAAAACAAGAGTATGAATCCTTGCAGTCACGAAAGCTTCAAATCTAGAACTTTTAGATCTAGATTGATATCTCATTTCTATGGAATTGCTATTTGTGTTTAGTTTATTGTCCTTCCCCAGCACATCCGATGAGCACAGTTGGCTACGAATGTTGCAAAAGATGTTCGACGTATGTACATACATCTGACAAGATTCAGCACATTCCAGGGCATTGGTCATATGCTAGCAATATAGATCACGTGATGAAAATTGCAAGGAAGTCTTGATTTAGTCTTGCATAAGGTGAGCTCATTGCTCTAATCTAGGCCATGCTGCACGGGTTGGGGGCAGGTGTTTGTCTGTGTGCAGGCAATGGCAGGTTCGGCTTGTCGTTTCAATTCAGAGCAGCAAGCAGTTGTGTGTGGGGGGGCTCCGTCTGGCCATTACAGAAACCCAAGCAGCCGTTTTAAATTGTCCTGTCGTGCGGCGAATCGCCCTGCCACGAAGCTGGCAAAGAGAGGTCGAGGATTGCGGTTTGTTTTGGAAAATGCCAATTACATTTAAGTTTCGAGCAAAGAAAGTGCCGCGGACGAAATTCCTCGCGACCAAAGTCGCACGTGCCCAGAGCTGTAACAACGCTTCATTATTCATGCCCAGACAGAGTTAAAAGTCAACTTCATGAAGTTTGCGTTGAGAAAATATTTTTCTTTTTTACATTTTTATCGGGTGGAGCGATATTGGAGGAATTGAAAACAACAAGGTCAAATTACTCTATGAGAAGTTGGCCAAATGTCTCAGAAAAGACCCTCCTAAAAGAGCATCTTGTGATGCATAGAGACTTCGCTGGGTATTTTTCTATTGCCATAATCTATTCCAATTATTTTTTTATCATATTGGCATCGTGTCTTCAGATGAAGAATTCATTCACGACTCTCACAGAGCAGTGCACACCCCCCTTTCATTTTGAAAACAGGCCAGAAAAGGAGATTTAACAGAACTGCTTCTGAAATTATTTCAAGTGACCTTTTTTAGCCACACACGACGAAGTGAATTTCACCACATGCCCTGGTACAAAGAAACGCTTGTCACATGATAGTCTAGCTGTTTTCTATATTTTTTTTTATTCCATTTCAGTTATAATTTAAGTAAATTAAGTTGCAAACCCACTTTTTTAAAAATAATGAGATTTTTGTACAGTTATCATAGACTGGGCTAAAATGATCAACTCACTGCACATAAAAACTCTGTTTAACCATGGCCAGCTGACATTCTAATTTTAACCCAGGATCTCAGCGATGTTGGCTCAGCAGCGCTCTGACCTCAGAGCCACCTGACCACCTCCTTATTACATTGTCTTTCCTTTATGGCATTAAAGCGAATAAAACTTGTGAACATTTTACCGTTATAGTACAACGATGACTAAAATATCCTACAGCCCTTTGTTAATCCACGACTGGATGAAAGCCTCCGACACATGCAGGTCAGTCATGGGACTTGTCTTGACCATACTTCACCACGCTGGTGAATGTGGAGTGGCAAAAGAGAGCCCATGACTGGGTTAGAATACAACTCGCTACTAATGCTAGCCGTGGCCTGGAATGTAAATCAGACAGTTGAATGAATAGCGCTGAGAGCAAATCGCTGTGCCAAAGCTCCATATTATAATAAAAGGCTGCTGTGTAAAATGCCACGTGTAAAAAAAAAACATCTCTGAAAAAAATACATATAACATCATTACAGGCTAGACAATTGGTGTTGTAGTGGCCTTAAGTAATTTGCACCACTGCGGCAAAATTTGTCTTGGTGGCAGCCACTGATGGCCAAATCTGTAGATGCCTTTTAAGGACAGGAGAGTTGTGTTTTGTGCAACCACACTGCTGACAAATCGCTAATGAAATGTCTGCTGTGAAATGTCTGGGTAGGTTAGCGGCAGTGGCAGGAATATGCAGGCAGAGTCTGAAACAAGGCAGTAATTGGACGCACGGCACTCCACGTACAGCAGCGTTAAGCTTACCACGTTCCTGCAGTGCTGCATTCCGCAGAAGTTGGAAGCAAATCAACTCAATAGCAAAGCAGCGCGTGAAATGTAAAAATAATAAGCAGAGGTGTGGGACGTCATTACCAAACGACGGCCATGCTGCTTCGATTAGATGTATGCCCTTCTTCAACGGTTATCAGCTAAATTGTTAAACAAAGTTAGTCATTGTCAAATCATCCGACATTATGATTATTATTAGTATGAACACAATTCAGAGACAGTGATGTCATACTTAATGTACTGCGTTATTAAACCAGTGACCTCAGTAAACCAACCTACAATAACTAGCAAGGTAAAGTATGGTCAAACATTGCCCATGACTAACAAGGCATGGGAAGCCCTTCATTGAGCAGTGGACTTACAAATAACTGTAACGTATGGGCTATTTCCTGATATTTACGAAAAAATTGGATGTTGTCTAAGGTTTATTTGCATTCAAAGTTCTTGTAACGTTTTAATTAACATCGCTGTGATTTGAGTAAAATGTGGGCATTACCATTTGCACAGAAGCAATCAGAATATGGGTCACTTGTATGGTTGAATTACCAGGCGGCACACACACACGTGACCCAGTGCTTTGGAGGCAAGGATTTGCAGACCATGCAGAAGTGTGCAAGATTCCCAAACCAGGGTGACCTCTGCAGTGACCAGGAGGAGTTGGATGTACAGCAAGTAGATTCTTGAATCCATCCGTGCGAATCGTTGCGTATCATCTCCTTGTATGCGTGATGGATTTCTCCTTGTACTCCGATTTCCGTCGGCATGTAAAACACTCCACCAAACAAACTCCGAAAAGGCCCTCGTGAAACAAATATGTAAAGTGCTACTGATGTTAGCCGTGGCTGAGAAACGAAGTTGGGCTGGCGGGTTCACAGCGCTGGCAGGACAACCTCTGTAACCACCGGTCGACAATCTTGCCAAACATTAACAAATACTCCCCCTTGTTTAAGTCTCTATTTAAGGTACGGTAGAAAAAAGTAGTGAGGTTTTATTTATAGTGGAGTATATGCTGTATATATATGCCGACCAGCGGCTTTTCACAGTAATGCGTAACAGATGGCAAACCCCATTTCCCCAAAGGACTATTCTAAACTATTCATTGTTTGTTAGACCGAACACTGTGGGGCAAAACAGTGTTGTGTTGGTAGCCAAGTTGTTTCTGAATCAGGTTACTCTTTGAACGGAGACTTCTCTTGGTGGACTTGTGAATTGTGTGTGAGTGCTGGTATTAGATTTGTGATGAAAACATTGGGATCAATGCGATGGCTTTTATTTAACCCCATTTTTGGGGGAGGTTTATTGGCAGGCTAATGCTGTAGCGCACATTTTTGCTTTGAAAGTTCTAGACGTTGTTATACGTTTACTGCAGAAAAAATAAACATCTCCTTGAATTCAAACTTTAAAATAAAATAAAAAAAATAAAGCATTAAAGCCGTAACTCACGGGGGAAATGTCGTGCAATCGTTGCCAGATATTGGAACCGGCAATGGTCCGGCGCATCGTGTTCCGTTGTAAAAAATTCAGTTGCCAAAATCTGATCACCGATCCTCCCAGTAGGCAACAGGGATGTCGACTTCCAATCAGGTCACAGACAGAGGTCACGTGACAGCCCGAGGCGATGTGCCGTTGCATCGGGCAGTGTTTCTCAACTCCGGTTCTTGCAGCTCCCCCAAGCTGCTGATTTTTTTTATTTTGTGATTAGCAACCCGTTTCACTCATTTCCAAATTATTCCTCTGGTGCACCTGACGCTAATCATGGAAAGCTGACCCACGTGGAGTCGCGATGACTGGAGTTGACAATCACTCGTGTTGACCATTGTCCATCAAACGCACACTTTTCAACAAGTATGTTGTCATTTGATGGACAGAACTCCATTACTCTGTTATTGCCATACCAAGTTGCCGCAGGTACTCAGAGTAAATCCGATGCTGGTGATTGTTGCCGGAAATGCTTGCCCCTAAAATTGCCCGAGTCCATCATGAGATCGTGTAAGCACTGGGATAGAACCAGGGTGCTCTGCTTTACAATAAAAACATACCCTTGATAAATGTCTTTGTATAGCCTATTGAAAGAACAGATTTTTAAGAAACAGAACGTCAAAGTTCAAAATACTATTCACACTCTTAGTACCTGTATAAGATGTATTTATCAATTTGTAAACAAGGATGTTATTAAGATTGAGAGTAACAATGCATTGATTAATTGATTAATATAAATTAATTCTTCAGCTCAATGCATGCATCAATCACGTGTTTATGAATTGATGTATAATCGCACGCGTGCGCGTGTGTGATGGAGCGGTGGTGTAGCGGTTAGCACACTTTGCTCCGACCCTGGAGACCCGAGTTCGATTCCCGCTCACGGCCAACATCAGCGACGATGATCTGAGCCGAACATTGGCCTCCCCTACGTCGACTCAGCCTCAAATAAGTACCTCGTTCGCTGTCTAGACATCGCCACTGGGGGGTCAAAGGCGGCCGGGCGTGGTGCTAGTGTGCTTACATGGATAGGTGCTTGCTAACAGCACTTGCCCCAACAGTCTGTTATATGCTATACGTGGGATGCTTTGTCTTTTTTTCGATGGAGCAACAAGATCAGCTCACGGGCAGGGCCGAGTTGGATTGATGCATCGTAAGACCGTGAATGATGGGGACGGGGGGAGGCCTTCATCCAGCAGTGGATAAATGATGGCTGACGAGGTATCTTTTTTTTGTGTGAATACGTGCAGTGAACGCAAAACCAGAGTGTGCAACTGCATCCAGATTTCAAAGGCGCGCGCTACGTGACGTGGCGCAATGCGTGCAGGGGTTGGAACTAAAGGTCCGCAGATTGATGGGGTACATTTTTCCACGAGTAAATCATTTCCATGCAAAACATCTGCGCGCTTCACATCAGACGCCTCACAGGTGTGTGTGTGTGCGTGTGTGTGTGTCTTGTCGTCTCCCGAATGGCTGCCCCGTTCGCAGGTGTAAGTCGGAGAGCACAACCGAGGCACGACATTCTCTCTCTCTTCCTTCCCCCACCTCCTCCGTCTTTGCGACGGGAGAGTGGCCACGCGAGCGGCGGGGGTGGAGTTCGCGTGGCGCTGCAAAAGCACAACACTGGGGCATTGCGAGGATGCGCGCTGGATGTGTGCATGCGGATCTTCGTGCGCACCGCACGTAGCCAACCGCGCTAATCGGAGGTGCGGGAGGGAATGACAGCGCATCGTATGTGGCTTGATCGCGGCTCTTGAAAGCTGGCGGGTGATGTCCTCGCGTGTCCGACATTAATCGTCTTTAAAGCGCACCGGGGCAGAATCCCTGCTGAAAATTAGAAAAATCGTCACCTCCAGCGGCCGTAATCAGGAGCCGGCAGAACGGCGAACCTCTTCCACCCCACAATTACATTGTGAGCGCGGGGTGGGGGGGGGGTGCTGACGACTTTGATGAATGCGTTGCTATTTCTAGTGAGGCGAGCCCGCGTCCCTTCGCACCCACGCGCAGTCCACCAACTCCCCCTCCCTTCTTCCACCCCCCCCCCCCTCATGCCATTCCTCCACCACCGATCAATCCTCGACGCCCATAATCTCATCCCGGGGGTTAATTGGGCCGTAAGCAAATGTGATTTCTTTTTTGTTGCAATTTTCTCCCAATTTTGTTCCGATTATGATATCGGCTCCGTGCCAGTGCAACTCTTCGTAATCATTATTAGTGGAACGATTGGGTTAACGTGTCGTTCGCGCCGCCACCGTTCTCACAGCGCAAGGCCGTCACAAAGGCGCAGTGTTTCACAGGCAGAGAGAGTCCCATGGAAGGTGCTTCCAGTACGCGGCGGGCGATGGTAATGCGTGCCCTCCGCGTGATCCCACGTGAGCAACTTGCAGGTGAGTCGTAATTATTTTACTAATTTGGTCCATGACGCCAGCACAAATTGGCTTGCTCTATTCGACTGACGTCACGGGATATTTAGCGTTAAGCAGGCGGCGCATAACTTTTTTTTTGAATGAATGAATACATCTGCAGTAATAATATTAACCGGAGTAGCTTGTTGGATTCATACCACGAAATTCCCGACACTTGAGATTCCTGAATGAATCACGGGTGGCTATCCGGATTCGAACCCAGGATCTCAGCGGCACAAGCCCCATGCTCCAGCTGCCCAACTCGCAAATGATCCGTTGCGATGTATCGGCCCAGGCTACTGTGAGCTTGCCTCGTGAGTGCGGGTTGGTGAAGGGGGTGCCCCTATATTCACGTCAGATATTACTCGCCACTGATGTTGACTGTGTTACCGGAAGCAAACTCAGTTTTGCTGGGTTCATATCGCAATGCGCCAACCATTGCACCACCGCTCCATTCAATGATTTGCTACATCACAAAAAGGTAAAGATGCAGCCGTGCGATGCCATGCTTGCACCACTGCTGGCAGAAGGGCCTCCACTGTATATACATTTCTAGAGAATCATTTTGGCCTACTCTTCCACACTGGTCAGATGTCTGTGAAGAGGTGGGAATACCAACGCCTGGCACCACCACACGCGACCCGCCGATCAACTGACAGTGGCAGCAATTATTTAAATTCACAAACAGTGCACGTGGTATTCTTAGGTTTTTTTCGGTAAAGTCACGTAGGTAAAACATAAAAATTAATGAAAATAAAATAAAAACAAAAACAAAAATCACGACGTTTCGGAGGCAACACAAGTCTCCGTCATCAGGTGCATCTTGATGCAGCTAATTCGGCTGTGACGGTCCCACCTGATGACGGAGACTTGTGTTGCCTCCGAAACGTCGTGATTTTTGTTTTTGTTTTATTTTATTTTCATTAATTTTGATGTTTTACCTACGTGACTTTACCGAAAAACCTAAGAATATGATTCCTTGCAGTCACGAAAGCTTCAAATCTAGAATTAGTGCACGTGGTATTTGTTCACTGCCCACACAGCAGCGTGCACTTCACAATACTCTGCCTGGGACACACACACAGGGCGTATTGATAAACACTTAACAATGAAAGATGAGATACCTTTCTTTGCAGAAGTTAACCTTGTCCATTCTATTGAGGATAATGTTCACGTATCCCTCCTCGTGGCGCATACACGGATACGTGTCCTTGGGTTTCACTCGAATATTTAATTCGCAGATTATATTGGGGGGTGGGGGGGATAGGTGGCGCAGTGGTTATCACACTGCGCGATAAACCCAACACACCTGGGTTCGATTCCCAGCCACGGCTACATCAGTGGCGAGTGATATGATTCCTTTGTGGGCCTCTCACTTTACCAAACAGTATTCACCAGCGTGGTGAAGTATGGTCATGCAGCGAGCCCTTTGTACAGCAGTGGATTTACATAGCTGCAGCGTGAGAAGATTAATTATTAACATCATCATCAACCTAACCATCACCATCCCTCACAGAGCTGCGATGCCACAATCCAACTCGTCCCTGCACGTGATCTTATCATTCCATCTCCACGGTGGCCGGACTCTCGGATGAGTGCACGCCTTTTATCTGCCATTCTATCCCCAGTCTCATCCATCGATCATCTTCTCATTCTCACTCAAGTTAAATAAAAAAAACTTTTAAAAACCCAACACGTTCATCAATAACAAAGGGTGTTTATATTTTTTTCCCCGACACAGTCCAAGTGTTGTGTGTTGCAAGGTTCTAAAACAGCATGCGTCCTGTTTGTTTTCTAAAAAGTCACCTCGGATGTCACAGCGGAATTTCATCCATTCAAATCGAATCAGATCGTGAGTACATTTGGCACTCGTGCCATTCTTAGCGCGCAAGTTTCTCGCGCAGATGCTGTGTTCTAGCAGTGCTGTCAGTCATCTCAGCCAGTCAACCCACGGCACCTGGGCCAGTCCCCAGGTGCCACGGTTGGCTACTTGCGGAGCGAAACAAGTTCAATGTACATACGTCCCGTGACCTCCTGCCAGCGAGCCTTCAACACTTCACGTGGCCTCAAAGTGCATTTCGTGGTGAATGGTCGCCGATTTTGTTGCTGTACTGTAGTTGGTGATACTTTCCCAGCCACCCCTCACCTTCACCCGCTAGCACGGTGCCACAAACGGGTAGCACCATTTGGCCAATTAATTCCTTTTCGAGATACCATCCCAAAAGGAAAAAAGAACTATCAGCTGAAATGTGATTGTATTGGCACAGGTGTGGGTAATTATTACAAAGAATTTCCTCGTCCAAATGACTGCCTTTAGAATGGCATCTTCTTTTTCACCGCATCGGAATGCGTGAATGTTAATTTTCACGAGTGCATTGCCGTGGATGTTGTTTATTGTGAACACATTGGCACGAATGTCATCTTTGTTATGAGTGAGCTTGAATGTTAATGTTGTGACCGGGCCTGCCGGAACATTACTTTGTGCCCTTGGGTATAGTCAATTCATATGCTCCACTGGTAATTTCGGCACCTCCTGTTGGGTCTGCATATGTCAATGCACCCCCAACCAGCTGGAAATGTGAGTAATGAGTATTTTGTTTTTTCCAAACCTTTATCGAGGTTGCACCTATGATGATCTGAGATGCAGCGTTTGGTAAATTTGTGCATTTGGCTGCCTGCATGTGGTGAATTGAATTCAACAAAACGCTAAATAAGCGAAGCCAGTTGCCAGCCATCCTGTCCGTGTGCTTTTGACTGATGTGCAAACACCGTGTGGATGCCTCAGTAGCTTCTGAAAAAAACAAGTTAACATTAATCCTAATCCTTAAACTTACCTGATCAAAAAAATAACCGTCCAATGTAACTGGTAAAGGGTCAAGTATCCCAATCGTAACAATGTTGCCCCACCTTGCGATATTAACATTGTGTGTGTGCGTGTGTTTATTGTGTTGTCCCTCCCCGCACGTCCGATTATATAATAATCGCACGGTTGGATACGGACTGTGCGAAATAATCCCAAAGTGCATAAACACAAGTTGACAGGACCCTCCTGAAAAAATAGTCTTGAGACTTGGCGAGGCTTTGCTGGACAAACAAGGGGAATGACATGAAGTCTGCTTTGACTTAAACACGACAATTCTAAACGGGTTCCCGATGAGTTGGCATCATTAATGGCCGCTCCCCACTCGTTCGGGGTTATTGGCGCATTGCCCACGCAAAGTAGCACTAACAAAACAGACGATGCCTGTATTCCAGATAGGCCAACAAGAATGTTTCATTTCGATTTAAAGCTTTCGTGACTGCAGGGATTCATATTCTTGGTTCTTTCGGTAAAGTCGCGTAGAAGGAAAAAAATAAAATAAGAATAAAAAATTTAAATTTTTATTTTATTATTTCCCTTCTTCGTGACTTTACCGAAAGAACCAAGAACAACAAGAATGTCTTCATAGCCTCGTCTACATATGTTTTGGCTTCATTCTTCCCACCTCCGATTACCCCAAGAGAGTTGAATGTACCAAGATTCATGCACGTATGAATGCCCTACAATGAAATGAACGCTTACATCTCATCGGCGTGCATAACAGAAGTGATTACATGTATATGTAACGTGACACATTTACCCTCATCGGGTGGAAGGGAGGGTACATTGAAAGCATTAAAGACTTCAATTGAATGAAATCCCCCTGCCTCTAAGGGCAATGAACCAGCACTGTTAAGGTCCAGTGATTAAACCGGGTTCTCAAGTGTAGCGAATTTATAGTCTCAGCCGGGTCACCAGACTCCACACAAACTGCACCCCCCACCCACCATGACATAGATTCGGTGTTAACTTAGGCAATGCGTCTCAACGATGTCTGAGAGCTCTGATCCCCACGGTTGGCTACACAAGAAAGAAGTTCAACACATACAGAGCTGAAATATAAAAGTTTGTCAGATGATTGGCATACAGTGAATCATCATCGTGTCATCATCATGACCAACCATGATCAATCCACTGCTGGATTACGGTCTGCCCAAGTAGTCACCACCTCTCGTGGTTCTACGATGTAACAGTCCACCCACCACCTCCACGCACATGAGCCGATTGTACTGCTCCATCTCCACGGCGAGCGTGCTCTCTGACGCCACTGAGTCACTATGTTTGACAATGGCCCATCGTCTCCTCTTAGCGATGTGCCCTGCACACCCCCACTTACTTTTATAAACACTTTGAATTATGCCTCCAGAGGTTTAGCTTTAACTTGTAAAGTAAGCCGAAACCGTGTCGGAGAGGTGAAATGTGTACGTTTATTGGCCGCCTGTCGTGCAGTGCACCGCTTTGTACGCGCATGAAGGAGCGCTGTCTCAGGCGAGAGAGACCCGAGGAAATTAATCGAGAAGTCGCTCCGTTTTGTCATCTTCTGGAGCCGTTCCCCGGGAAGACACGAGGCTCTCGTGCCAGCACGAGGCTCCGGGCGAGCGTTTAATTTGCCTCGTGACACGAGTCCGATAGCACAGAGTACATCTGTTGATGATATAAAATAAATATTTTAATGAACAACGTTTCATCTCCTTCCATCTTTTGTTTTGTTGGCCGATTTGAGTGCCAAGCTACGCAGCTAACAGTCTATGACGGTTCAAACATATTTAAAGAGGTAAAGGTGCAGCCCTGAAATGTCTTGCTCATGCCACTGCTGGCGGAAGATCCTTCACGAGAGAGAGAGAGAGCTCTAGAGAAAGCCTCGAAACGGTATGTTGACATACTTTCCCATGCTGACCGGAACTCGCACACTTTAACCCACCTCTCTAGATCTGCCAATTGACGACACGTACTGTACCCATTGGGCGCCACTGCGGCAAGTTGTTAACTACCTTGCCTCTTATACAGGAGGTCGTGGGTTTGATCCTGACCCTGACGCCTGTGTATTTGCCGTTTCCATGTCTCTCTCCCCGCAGTTGCATGGATTTGTCTCCAGATACTCCGATGTTTTCCCTCCACATTAATAAACACGCGTTCAGATTATTTGGCTGCTATACATTTCCACGTGATAAACCGCGTCGTTGACCTATCACTCGTGGCAAGGTCGCTTCTGAAAAAAAACTACGTAGCTCAGTGGGCCTTAGCTGGTAAAATAAAATAAAAACACCACGGCAGCATCCCAATATTGTCCAGGCTGAAACAATCAAAACAAACAACAACAACACATTTCTTTAGTCAATGTTATCACTGCTGTCAAGGTGCCCACTGCCAACCATGCCAAGAAGGGCATCCACATCAGCACATTCGGCCCATTACGCTCACATCATTACGGGCATCACGTGGTCGAGGCTGATTGGTCACAACCTCATTAATTACTGTGATTAATGAACCTGTCCTCTGGCATCCCAGAGGGTGCTCCGCGAGACGGAGCTGGAATTTCGGTCGGAGACTTCTCAAGGCACCAGCCTCTCTTCCCCAACAAGATCTCACGTTTATTCGTAAACCCCATTTCAACGAAGGTGTTTAATCTTTTCGGACAATGTTATATATATATAGTCTACCTTCTCTAGTTTCTTCAATTACTACTTTTTAATAACGAAAAGTCATTGGAGCGCTGCAGGAAAAACAAGTGCACGGCTGCCCGCCTGCAAGCGAATGTTTTTTTGCGTGATTCATGGGTTGCCGGTGAAATCGTTAATTCCTTACAGTGTTTCCCATTAAACCCCCTTCGGAGAGGATCACATGCTTCACATAAACAGTCCCCTATGTTTCTTTCTTTTTAGGGTTATAAATTGTAGCTTTGTCAATAGCACAACGTGTCAGGATTTGGAAGAACGGGGCGCCGCTGCCAATGATCCTGTACACAAAGTGTTTGATATCAGCGGTAGCCGTGCGGCTTTTTCGTTTTGTGGGAGAGTTACACCTCCCCACTAACCGCGCCACCCCCCACCCCCCTCAAAGTTCTACCCCACACACTCTGCTCAGACACACTTCTGGTCCAAGCTCACGTTTTGGTGGAGCGCCAAGAGGCATGGAGGCTGTGGGTAGGAGGTGTCTCTTTCAAAGTGTGCTCCTCTGAAAGCTGTTGTGAAGTTCACACCCCCCCCACCCCCGTTGCGTTTGATCATTTCTGACAAGGGATCTGCCAGTCACAGTGCATCTCACATACCTGCTTTGGTATAGCGCACATACCAGGTGTTTCCCCCCCCCCATCGCCTTTTAGATTGTATGATTGTGAAAGAATGCGTGGATGGCTATCTGCTAGACCTACAGTGATTCGCCCTCCTTGCGATTCAACGAATGGTCACAGTGCAGGGTCACGGTTCCATCCATGTATCAACGTTTTTATTTGACACTGCGGTGAATGGGCGGTGACGCGGCCCAGCCGCAGAGGTTCGCGGTTCGAATCCAGCACCACTGCCCTGATTATTACCGCGGGTGTAATGACAAAACAAATGTATAACGCCACGTGCCGTCTACGTCACGTTGGGACGTTAAGAGATCCCGTGACGCCGTTCACAAAAGAAGATCACTGTGTGCCCCTGTTAGGGTCCGAATTTTTCCAAATCCTAAAATTGCCCGCTAATTACTCATTAATTACACGGCAATAATCGCCCCCTACTGGCATACTCATGCCCCAGGTCGCTCTTGCAAATGAGACCATATGCTTGTACCTTGAGTTCTCACCTGGTTAAATAAAATAAACTTGAATGATATTACCTCCAGTGGCTGCAGGGGTCACATTTACTAATTGCATAGAATGAATACAATTGAATATAAACTGGGTGCCATAGTGACAAGATGTTAACGACCTCACCTGGTATACAAGAGGTCATGGGTTCGTTCCCGACCCTCACGCCTGTATATTTGGGGTTTTCACGTGCTCACCGTGGTCGCTTGGATTTTTCTCCAGGTCCTCCGTTATCTTTTTTCTCTCCACATTTAGAATCACCACGACGTGTTTAGAGTCGTTGGCTGCTATAAATCTCCACGTGATAAGCCACTTTGGTTGACCTGTCGTTTGCTGCCAGGTCGCTTCTGGAAAAGAGCGATGGAGTAGCTCAGTGGGCCGTACCTGGTGAAATAAAAAATTGTTTAGTTTTTTAATCATGTATGCTACTAATTGTGCCATGATTGGGTTACTATGTATAGGTAAAGGTACAGCCCTGATTTTTTTTTACTATTTGTATTTGGCCAGGTGAGGCCCACTGGGCTATATTGCTATTTTTCAGAAGCGACCTGGCCACAAATGATAGCTCACCGAAGTGAACTATCAATAACGACACATCTATATATTTGCACTATCTGACCTAAAAAAACCTGTGTTATGGATTATATTGGTAGCGAAAGCCTACGTGTTAAACTCACCGAAGTGGCTTATCACGTGTACATTTACAGCAGGTAAATACTCTCAACGCATATTTCTAAATGTGGAGGGAAAACCCGGATTGAGCCCAGAGAAAAATCCACGCAACCACAGGGAGAACACACAAACTCCAAATATACAGGTGTCAGGTTCGGGATCGAACCCACGATCTCCTGTATAGCAGGCAGGGTAGTTAACATCACACCACCGTACTTGCTACGTCGCTGCCAGCATAAGAGTATCCACTGGAGGGATCTCTCTCGAGAGCTCCTCCAGAGGGTGTTTGTCCTTCTCTTCGATGCTGGCCCCGCCACACGAGGCCTGCGGATCAAGTAATTGTGGTGCACACCTTTATACTGCCGGATGGACAGAGCAACTTGGGGGGATTTTAGACTCTTTCTCATTGCTTCAACTCCCGTGTCGGGAGACTGAACCAGCCACATCTGGGTCACAAATCCAAGTGTGCTTATTGCACCACGGCAATATCCTTCAGGATTACTACGTATTGAATATTCTGTGTAGTACCTATAAGTGTAGAGCCATTTAGAGCCATCTCATACGTAATCTACAAAACATTAAGACACGGGGATCCATTCGCGTGGAGTTTATTTTCACCCTTTTGTGGAATTCTGCCGTGGAGGGGGAAAGCGTTTGCAGGTTTGCAAAAAATATGTCACCGTCTCATTGGCTCTGACCCCCCCCCAACCCTCCCCGACCCCCCTATCCCCCGGCGAGATGGGTGCGATCTTGTGTGGAATCGGTCGCACGTGGCTTGCAAGTCGCGTGAATCGTCCACGATTTTTTCCGCGAATTCATTCGCTCTCCAACGAAAAGTGCCAGCCCGGATGATGACGCCCGAAATAGCCACGCAAATTGGTCCCCACACAGCCTTTGGTAGGAAGAAAGAAGAAAAGGGGGGACGGGGTGCAATTTTAAACAATGTAATTACTCTGCCAAGGAGCTCTATTACAACATGATACGCGCGCATTAGTCCACCTTTGTTGAATTTTTCAAACTGTTCCAGATTTCACATCCACCGGGCACCAGCGCACTCGCCAAGAGACCTGCAGTGCGGAGCACTTTCTTTTGTCCTCGCGCTTAAAGCCGTGCCCGGCTCACGTTTTTTTGTTGTTGGGTTTTTTGCCGGCACCCTTGATGCGGGCAGGATGGTGTCCTCCCTCGCTTGGAAGGGGAACGCATTCCCAGTGGAGCGGAGCCCAGGGGGGGGGGGGGTGGGCGGGAGACGCGGCGACAATAATAATAATTTACGAATAATATCGCCGTCGTTTGGAGGGGGGGAGGGGGAATGCTGTCGGTTGGTAGTTTATCGACTTATCGTGAGAATTACTGTGGTTCCAATAAACATCAACGTGTCTTTATGTGTCACTGATACATTTGTTAGGGGGGACGAGAAAAAATATGCACAATTAAAAAAGGCCATCTATTTGATGTACGGTCGGCTGCTGTTTATGAGTTGGATACGCTGGCTATGAAATTGCCCCTCAACATGAATGTTTGTCTGGAATGGATCTAAAATGCATTTGGACGCCAAATAATTGGAATGCATTTCATGATCCTCTTTTGTTGCTGCTGCCACTGGTTCATGAAATGTAATAATTTAACATACACAATTTTTTTCCATGTATATATTGTAAAAAAATATGTATCATTTTATTAAGTTTAAGCTCCTGCTTCGTAAGAGCTTGATTTCATGGTTTCATGTTTTAATTTAGTGCCTGAATGACCGTGCTTCATATTTCAGTGTGAAGAGCGTGAATGCGTTTCTGAAAGGCTGGTCAAGCATTTCCATCAGCATTGCCCCACGTGTGTGCGTGCGAGCTAGAATATGTGGGGGGCGGTAGTGCAGCGGGGTCCGTGTGATCCGTAGTCTGGTGGGGAGTGCAAGCCTCGTGATTCGTGTACTGACTGCGCTACGAACCCGGCAACCCAAGTTCGATTCCCACCCATGGCCACTAACACCATTGACGAATGTCTGAACCGGTCCTGAGCATCCCCTACTGGGGAGACGAAGGCGGTTGGGCGTGGTGCTGGCCACCCACCCCCTCGTGCGCCGTTCCAGCCTTCATAGGTGCTCGCTAACAGCACTTGCCCATACAGTCTGTTAAGTCTATACGGGGGATCTTTGTCTTTGTGTGTCGTGTGTTGTGAGTGTCACGATGAGTCATGTTGCTGGTGACCTGGCTTCAATGTTAGACTCTGCGCACCATTTGGCACCTGTTAGCTGAACCTAGCCTGGATCTCCCCTAGGTGCACTCAGCCCCAAGTTAGCACCTTGAATCGTATAGTGTGCCAACATCAGCAATGTAAGCCAGATGTGAATCTGCTCACACCATTCCCTTGCGTGCTGTGCCCCCATTAGCAGACACCACGAGCACTGCGTAGATTTCCGCGGCTGCGCCGTGCAGCTCTCCGATGTGTTTTGGGTTCGCGCCGCGCGTTGCTTCGAGCGTAATGTCCAACGATTCGCAGAACGTCGCGGGCAACACGCAGTAACAACCCGAAGACATGTCGGAGAAATGACACTGGCACTGGATTCTACACAGCAATCATCGACCCCCCCCTCCACTGCAAGAACTTGGCAGGACCCTCCTGCAAATAGTCACGAGGCTCAGGGAGGCTTTCCTGGGTAAGTGAGCGGAATAATAACGCTGTGCTCGTGTGCGGCAGCGGGTCACCGGGCCGACGTCGTTTGTCGGGTGGGCACGCCGGTTCATGTGAAGGCGCGCACGTGCGCGTGCACGTGCACGCCTTGTCGGGGCGCGCCCTCTCCGTACGAACGTGCTCATTGAAATGGAGCCAGCGGATTGGCCCCCACGATTCGAGACACGTGCGTGACCTCGACTTTCGTACTTGGTGTGTCTCCTGCATCCCCTGGGATGAGCAAAACGTGCCCGGCGATTTCGCCCTTTCACGCCACCGCTCCCTCGTGATAGCAAAGGAAAAACCTCCTGCCCACGAGTATTTTGAGCGTGCTTTAAAATGCATCGCCGCGATGAAGATCGTCATCCTAGGCGTTACTCTAAATCATGCGAGAGCTCAGTGAGACAACAGCAACCCTTGTGCTTCAAAGAGCTGCAAACTTAACATTTGCACGTAAGTATAAACAATCCTAGAAATATTACACAAACAATTGTTGGAAAACTAAAATAAAATTGCGGATTCTAAAAATATGAACAATTCAATTGCGTGAAGCAGATTTATAACTTAAGCAGCGGACGGTGTGCAATCCAGAGACAACACATAGCCTCTGTCAATATAATTACGATTGTAAGTTATGAGAATTCAAGTTGAATGTTGGTGAGTGCCACAGCTGGGCACATTGGTCTCCTCTCACCAATTTGCATGGATAATTGTCAATTGAGGATTCAACATGTGAACTGAAAGTCGCTTTTGTAACGGTCAGGTTCAGAAAGCCCCATTACACGACACCCTGCGACACAGGACCTCCCCGAGTGAAGCGTCTGGTTTGCAATCTTTGTGCATATCGGGAAACGAGAGACCGAGTTAAATGCGCCACTTTGTACGGCGCACTAATTGGATAATGTCTTTTTTTGCAACGCAAGAGGCAGGGAGGACAAAGAATGGGTCTCAAACCAGTGAAGCTTGGTCAAGGAGAGATCCTCACCACCGCAAGACCACCCGTATTTGGCGATCATTACTCTGGAGGACGTAATGAGAGGGGCACGTAATAAGGAGCAGAAGGCAGCGGGAGACAGCGTTCAATTTAAGGGCACGCCATCAATATGCGTCCTTATTTGCTCGCCGTCAACCAATTGGAGGCAATGTTGTGCTGCGTGTGCTTGTGTTTGCCATGAGTGTTGTGCTATCCACGCGTTGAACGCGTGCGGGATCGAGCGGTGACGCACGGTCACCGCCCTGCACTGCGGCGATGATGAACTTGGCGCAGCGCACCGAGTTCGATTTCCCAGCCACGGCGAACGTCAGCGTTTGAGTGATGTGTGGACCGGTCCTGGGCCTCTCTTCACCGACCCACACTGACCGGCGTGGTGAAGCGTGGCAAAAACAACTGACGTGACACTGGGAGGGCTTTGTCCAGCAATGGATTAACAAAGGGCTGTGAGCGTATACCTGTGCACATCTGAAGTTTCCTGGGCCTAGTGTACACACTCTTAAAGCCATCCTGTGAACACCCTGATTTTGAAACAATAATTTTTTTTTATCTTGAATAATTATTGAAAATGAAGATTCCAGATTTTCTTCAGGCCATCGTTCATATATTTCATATCGCAATGTTCTGTTAATGGCTCTTGATCGGTCGAGGTTCGAGTCAGGCTGGAAGTGGTTTCGGGGAGAGGTCTGGGTGTTGAGATGTAACTTGAAAAATGTTGAGCTATTTTTACAAGTTTTCCCTTGCTTATGCAGCTAATAATGAAATTAAGAGAAAAAAACATTTTGGGAGCAAATTTAATCATAGCTCTATTGTAAGGAATGTTGTATTATACTCTTAGGTGTAATATATTAGGGGTGTAATGGTGCAATGAGTCATTGATTATAATTAGTTTTTTGAGAAGCGATTATTTAAAATCTGTACAAATCACAGTCATTTATTGTGCTAATATTGCATTTCGGCTAATGGGGCAAACAAAGCTGTAGAAGCGAGACAGATATAAACAAACGAAACACGCCAGAAAAATAATTCTTCAACCACAACACCGAGTGAGCTGTGACAATTCATCAACTCGCTGGAGGGGCGGTAAACTGTCCCATGCCTTGCATACCCGATTGGCTACGTACGATGCGAAATAAGTTCGACAACGGTCAAATTGTAAATGTGGAAGTGTCCGTGTGAAACCCATTCGTCATGCCGCCCGTATTCCCTGCCGTTTCCTCTCTCTGGAAACACCATCGCTTAGAAACAAGAAGCTTTGTGAAAGTGCCAGTAAATAAAATACGTTCGCCATTCTGAGCAGCCTCGGAATGGCGTACCGTCATAGACTGGCCGATTTCAACTGCGGCTTGAATATATAATGAACATTTACTTTCATTCCATCAATCTTTTTACATATGTATATTAATTTAAAAAACACATTTCCTCTGTGGTCAAAGTAAACAGACCAGCAACATCATGTTTGCTAATTTGACCACTTCATGAATTAAAAAATGCTAAATGTACTTCCTCTTGGCAAACCTATCCCAACTCCATCAATCAGGAGCTGCTTATCAACCGTTGGTCCCTTGTGAAGCCGCAGACGGAGGCTGCGATGGGCCCCGACCACCCATGCCTCTTGCACGTGGTAACGGAAGCCGGTGGCTTGCAGACATCACGTTAATGAGTGCGGTGAGTGAGCAAATGCAGTCATTTACAAAGTGCAATTCCTCTCTCCCGTTTTTTTTGTTTCAGGCAATTGAGGCAGAACCGTCTGCCGTGGAAGAAGCTGTTTGATATTCACGTTTAAAACGGTGCCCTAATTGCATGGGCTATGCAAGTGCGGGCGTTGTATTATTCACCCACTGCAGAGCAGAGGAGTTTTTCTTTGCAGAATGGACAGTCGCTTTGTGTTCACGGGAATCAGTGGTGGGGGTGCTGGCGCATTGGGCGCCCAATGCATAACCTCCAAGTGAGATGACAGAGGAGATTTTACACATAGGGTATGCAGAGAAATGACAGAAGTGTGGGCAACATATGGGAGAAGAGATACAGATGATAAGACAGAGGAAGTGGGCTGAGAGCTGCAGACAGGGGACCTTCGTCATTATAATTAACTTGATTTGTTTTTCAAGATCTGAATTTCAGCAGATTTTTAAAATATATTTGATGCATCCATATTTTGTTCTATTCATCCGGGGTCCCTTGAGCTACTTGGGACCCCAAGCCATTGCTCCGTTTGCTTCGGCCTCACTCCGCCACCAATATGGGCCTTTTAGTGTCCCATCGCCATAGGCAGTTCG
Source organism: Lampetra planeri (assembly GCF_965212315.1). Lineage (NCBI taxonomy): Eukaryota > Metazoa > Chordata > Hyperoartia > Petromyzontiformes > Petromyzontidae > Lampetra > Lampetra planeri. Next base: position 1,643,584 of record NC_136136.1, read on the forward strand.
TAATCAGTGAGGCGTCCACTCCTCTTCACACCCGCCTAACCACCTCTCGACCCGACCCAGCTGCCTCCTCGTACAAGGCTAGATACGTGTTTCATTGAGGCATCATTTGCACAACTTGCAGAGCCCTTCCATTTCCAGTAGCCCCAAAGACATCTAGCCGCAAATGTTTAAGAATATTAATGAGAGCTGCTTCAGTGGGTGCCTGTCTGCCTCTGCAGCTCTGAGCCATTGCACGGAGCCTCGGGCAAAAAAAATCCTAGACAAGAGCCCTTGCTGTGGTCCTCATGAACAACACGTGTTGTAGAAGTAAATGCAACCTACGGCCGAATCTCCCTAAACATGCCCAACCTCATTTTATCTCAGAAGCTAAACAGGATAAAAATTGCTTTGAGCATTGTACCTGGATGGAAGATTACCTGGTGTTGTAGGCTTAGGCTGTAAAGTGGCCAAGAGATAACAGAGTAAGAATGGTTAATGTATTCTGTCTGTGTGGAGTTATTATTTTAAAGTGCTACCCTTTGCCACCCCCCAACTCCATCTGTATGGGTTTTCTTGTGGCACTACAGTTTATTTCCACATGCTACTCATTCATAGAATTGGAAAAACGTTCCAATGCATGTTTGAGCTCATTCGCCAATAACTGTACACACACATACACAAAACCACATCACGCTCAATCTGTGTTCACTTAATTTAGAAGATTATGTTCTGGTTATACCGGTGCAATTAACACGCTCTTCAGGGCACATAAATCATGCTGCCCCAAAATATTGTCAAATCCGCTTACTGAAGTGGCTTCTAAAGTGCTTCTGTGAAGTCGTCTTACAGGACCCTTCCAACACACCACCGCTCACTGTGAGGGTTGCCAATGGAAACTATCTCCGTCTCGTAGCGTGATGCGGGCAACACAATTGTAACATAACTGGAGGAAAATATATCTGCACATTAAAACGAAAAAAGAGTCAAAGTCCATGTCGGAGAGAACATTATTTTACAAATCTGCGAGAATGAGCCACCGTGTCGAAATTATATTTAGCCACGAGTGACCAATCATGAGGCTATAAACTGTATTAGAAAATTCATCATGAAGATGGTGAAATCTAAAAATACTGGCACCGCTAAATCATGACCGCCAGACCTTCACATTTAAACACAGCTATCAGTGTAAAACATGTTTCCATCCGCAAATGCAACCGAGTCTTAAATGCTTTACATTGTACACCTTCTCCTTTTAAGTGTGCATTCACGTCCTGTCTGGTCCTGACATGGCAGTCCAAGCCAATAATGCCCTGTTTAATGAACCCCTGGTCAAAGGTAACCTTGTTTTTTTGGAAAGGGTCACAGGGAATGTCAAAGGTTGCACGCAATTAGCTCTTGAGGTTGGCATCAGGGGGTGGTGTTTTGTTAAAATACGCGTCCCATTACGGCGAGTAAATGTTTGTCCGTAAACATGTGTTTATGCAGGGGTGACACGAATCGTACGAAACATTTGGCCTTCCCCGTGGGTTAAACACGCGTCGTAATGTGCACTGGCGTGCAGTGTGCGATATTAAACGGCAGCGAAGGGCCAACGTCTGATGGCGATAATGCCCCACGAGTGGAGCTTACGCGATAATGGGACGAGGGGACTCTGGTGGAATGCGCAATGTTAATAATCAACACTGGGGACGAATGCGAAGTGCGGGTCCAGGCGCTGGTTGAAATAACAAACAGCACCGCATTCAAATAATAATCGTAGTAGTAGTAGGACCCCTCCTCTTATCTGTTCCGCTATTCCCAAATATACGAGGGAGCTGTATGGTCCTCGATAACTCGGATTGCGTGTTGGCACGTTCTTGCTATTATCTGCAGTTATCATAGATGAGTCCTCGCAGGTAAGTGAAGTCAACATGAGGTTAACCCTGCGGATAATCGGATTCACGACGTCGCTCTCCCTCGTCACATCACCGCAGTCCTTCGGTACATGACGACCAATTGCCAATCCACTGCTGGATGAATGCCACGCAGGTCTCGCTACGCAGGCAGTGTCGAGCACTGCGTTGCTTGGGGTGAAGGGGGTTGGGGGTGGTGGTGCAGGACTAGTCCGGATATCACTTGCCGCTGATGTTAGCTGTGGCCAGGGCTGGGAATCAAACTCAGGTCACAGGGTCGATGGTGCAACAGTGCAGCACGCGAAACCGCCGTGCAAGCATTACGCCGCCAATGCCAGCGTAGAACAGCGCCGGTGCTGCCAGCGTCACTGTTTTCTTTGTGGAGAAGTGGGGTGGCCGAGCGGGCTTTGGTAATTGCCCCACAGATTTGTATCACCAGCTGGCTCCCCGGCTCCGAAGCGTGGTCTTGCGAGCGGAATGCAAAGCAGAGATACGGAGCGAGAGCAAAGCGAGCGGGAGAGGAGGCGGTCGAGAGCGGAAAAGCGAGCGGGAGAGAGAGAGAGGCTGAGACAGATGGAGAACCAATGAAGATGGAAATGCGGAGGGAATGAGAACGCATGCGAGAGAGGGAGCACCGAGAGGGCAGAAAGTGCAGCAACGGAATCAATTCACGACGAGGGAGATACAGACGGACAAAAGGCATGAGCGTGGCGCGAGAAAGAAGGGCACTGAGAAGACGCTCAGTGATGAGAGAGACAGACAGAGTGAAGCGGGAGAGAGAGAGAGAGACAGAGATAGAGCAGCAGTGGTAGAGATAGAGGGATGCGATAAGGCTCAGCGGAGGGAATGGAGACAGCCAACTGACAGATTTATTGGGCTGCAGCTCAGGAATTGACGGCCAAGCCTCTCCGATGACACTGAGTCATTCCTCGCCACTCTGCGCGGCACCACGCGCCGAAGTTGCGCGCTGTCTTCGGTGACCCAGATTTCGCACGGCGCGCGTACGGCCCTCATCTGGTGCGACCCTCGTCTCGGGCAGCCAACGATGAAGGCCCAGCCGCAAGTCTCTACCTCGACTCGGGCGGAGATTTTTTTTCGGTTCCATTTAAAGAGACACGGCGAGACGTTGCTCTGGGTCTTATTATCTCCGCGGTGTCGCTTTACTCGACGCTTCGCGTACGAAGGTGAAAAGTTCCCCCGCTCTCCCCCCCCCCCACCACACAGTTTATTTTATCATGGTTTGTGTTTGGCAGGAAAAGGTATCGATTTTTTTAACGCTATTTGCTTGTTTTGGTATGCCCTCAACATATGGGTATATGCAGGGTTTCATTTCAGCTGGGTATGTCCAGGTAAGTGGCTAGAAAAATGCATCCACACCAGGTACATCACATCAATCATACCTGGACCACTGTGGCTATGGCTACGAGTCACGTACTACTTGGGCCCTGTCTCTACTTCTACGTCAGTCTGCCAGCAACCCAGAAAATTCTGTAAACAAAACCATTATGCATTGTAAAGTGTCTTGGGAAATAACATATATAAACAGACCTCCGTTCTGTGTCTCCAAATACAAATCATCGACCTATTATGCTTTCGAGAACAATACTATCCAGAATTATTTGTTTAAGCAAGCAAAACTGTGGACTAGTTTCAACTTAAGTGGGTCTCATCAGTAGCCAGGCTTGTTTAGACAAATCCTGCTGGGATCGCCAGATGTTATTGGCAACGGTACTCCATTTAAGCTATGGGGCCCTGTTCAACGCAAACAATATTTATCGATAAACTAAGCACTGAATTATATGCAAATTTGTCAAGTAGGGACATATTGTGGCGTTATTTAAATTTACAATATGGTCTTTGCTTATTGGATATGCCTACTCCACTTAACTGTCAACTCGTGAACGTTCATTCCAAGCAAGAAGGCATCGTTTAATATTTATTTATATTTATTTTACTCTCATTCGCCCCGAGGCTTCAAGCCAGGATTTCAGAGATGCTGGCTCAGTACTCCGCCAATAGTAAATTGATCCTCTAGGCAATAAGCAGAGCATTCGTGTAAATATATATAAATACAACATCTGCGGATGACTTGTTCAACAGACAAGTGGTAGCTCACTATTCCTGTGCCTCACAATTACTGCAGGAGGCGGCTGCTCAATGTTACATGGACACGATGTAAACCGTTCCTGAAACAAATATGGATCATGGCATTGACAATGAAAACCTACGTTTTTGCATAGTCACGTCGCTGAAATTGGGAGGTTCTGAAACTGTGTGATAGCTTTTATCAGAATCAGAATCTTCATGTATCCTGGTGGAACTATGAAGATATTTTTCACAGACGTCAAGTAGAGGCGGGTCAGCATGATATAAGCGGTCACCAATAATTCACAATTCATGAAAATGCTGCAGCATCTCAGCTCGCCTTTTTTGAAACATGCAAAAAGCATTAAAAAATTAAGACGGTTTCATGAATAATATACGTGAAACACAGACTGCATTTTTAAGTTAAGCCCTTGGAATTCTCGCTCACAGCTGCTGCTGCTGGCGCATGGGCCTTCACTCGGGCGAACTCTGAAGGGTATTTGGTCTACTCTTCCACATTGACAAGGCGTGTTGTAAAAGGTAGCGTACCCATACTTTCCTCCTCCACAAGCGACCTACCGATCGACTAACTGCGTTGTATCCAATCACACTGCTGGGTGGATAGAGGTTCTAGGACACTTAAGAGACGTGCCATACCGGGAGATTGAACGATGGGTGACGTTTTGACGGCACTATGAAAAACGTCCGTCGTCTGAAATGTTTACGTTGTGTCTTTATGGGCAGTGCTATTTGGAATACAATAATTCACGTTATTCTCTGGTCCAATTTGTTTTGTCTTTTCATCAGTGTGTATCTGTGTGGCTTATTGGCTCAAATTCCTGTTTAAATATTTTAATTGATTTGCTGGCATGCCAATTTAAGAAAATTTTAAAGATAAAAATCAAGCATTTAAAACAAAAATGCAGTCTGAGTAGCACGCGATCAAACACTCCGTATATAAATAATTGTCGTAATAGTTTATGCTGAAAGGGTGATAATTTAAAGTTTAATGTTGATGTGTCCAATTGGTATTAATATTTAAAATACATAGCACGCACATAGTCACGTGATCACTCTGTTATGCACGGGTGGAATGTTCTTCATGGATAAGAATCTATAGAGCTTTGAACAAACAAAATAATAATAACAATGTATATATATAAATAACAAAGCAAAACTTTACGTGTGCGGCAACGTGAAAATCTGATATGGGTAAGCGACGAATATCACAACAAAATAAAATAACAAAAATCTGTTGATATATGGACTGAGCTCATAAACTGCTTTACATGCTGCAAAGTGCCCCTTCGTAGCTTCATAAAGTGTGCATATGTTGCGAGATTATTTTATTATTAAAGCCTTTGCACTTAGGGAAATAAACACTTTAAGTTGTTTTTGTAAGTTGCTTAATTTCACCTGTATACAAATCAGATAAACACGTATATATTTTGTACCAACACAGATTGTCTTTCTTTAAATTACAAAGGTATGCTTAGTTAATTCAGGCAAAACATTCAAGAGATTGTTTTTGTTCCATATGCACACAGTGGAACCAAACAACAATATGAATAACGTTCACTGGTCAAGAAAATAATAATAATAACAGAATCACTTATTTACCCATGAAAGTCTCACTGAGAGCTATTTCTCAAGAGGCCTCTTCTCTGCGATATTTGACCAACGCCAATTAGATTGCATCTGTGTGTGTTCATCTATGGGAGGAAATCAGAGAACCCCCAGGAAACCCATTGCAATACAGGGGGAGAACATGCACATACCCCGTATCGAGTCAGTGTACGAACCCAGCTCCTTCTTGCTCTGAGGCACAAGTGTTGCCAATGCGCAGCCAGGAATTGCATCATTGGAGCTTCGCATGGAGATACAATCCTGCTCTATGCCTTCGATTTCACTAAACGGAGAATTTACCACTGGGATACAAAACTTCATCATTTATTGAGCAGTGGTTAAATTAACTGCACCCCCTCTTTCATCCATATTCGAAGAGGGATGTCTCCAAAGCCTGTCGTGTACACATGCGTATGTGCGTGTGCGTGCATGCGCATCTGTGTGTAAGGAGCGGTGGCGCCATGGATCGCACACTGCACCGCGAACCCGACGACCTGAGCTCGATTCCTGCTCGGGGCCAACTTCGGTGACGAATATCCGAACCGATCTTAAGCCTTTCTTAGATCGATTCAGCCTTAAACGTGTACCTGGTGCCGTGTGTAAACATAACAACTGCCTTCAGACAAAGGCGTGGTGCTGAACACTCACCCCATCGTGTACCGTGCCAGCCTTAATAGCTGCTCCCTAACAGCGCATGTCCCAACAGCCTGTTAAAATCTATACGGGGATCTTTGTCTTTATGTTTATATATGTATGGGATGAATGAATATGTACTTTTGCGGGTATCAGCAGCCAATCTATAAACAACAATATCAAAGTTATGCAAATTTAAGGAGATTAATCCCAGGCAGAGATCAGATCTCAGAGCTGAGCTCCTAATTTACAAAAAAACGCGCGGCTCATGGCCACACATGGGAAAAGAATTGCGCGTGCAGTTTATGCATAAAGATAATTCCTTTACAAAGCAGAATTGTTATAAATTATTTTAATTTTAAGGATTATCGCATTTGCTATGCATGTTGTTGTGCATATTGTGAATGTCTTAACGATATTTACGGGTTCTTAAATACTTCGTGTCTGGGAAGGATGCATCCAGAGCCTTTGCCTCCCACCACACATTTCTCATGATGTGCTACATTTTCCGCTTACGTGTTATGAGTCAGTGTCTACTTAAATCACTTTATATGCTGTAACATTGCTGTTATGAATGCACGCGTGTCCAAACAAGGTCATGAAATTGATTTTTTTTATTGCCAAATAAATTAGATTATATTTTGAAATGATAAAAAAGTTGAACAATAAACAATTTTGCAATACAGAAGCATTGAAGTTGATACTGAAAATGTGACTAAATAGTAGAGTGAACTTCCATTCCCTTGCAACCACGGAAAATTAATCCACAATTAGGTTATAAAAACAATTGGATGCCTCTTTATAGCCCTGAGCAAGTGGTGGAACTTCCATATTCCCGTGGTCGAGGAAAGTATTTTAATAGGATGACCACTGTTGACTTCTCTGCAAAGAGTTACTGCATTCATTTTATATCCTTTATTGTGGTGACCCTGGTGGTGACCCTGCAATCCAGAGGTCACTGGCTTGATCTCCTGGTGCAGTTGAAACAGCGGTGCAACTTTCTCAAATCCTCCTGCCTCTGTCCACCCAGGAGTATGAATTGGTACAACCACAGCAAGTCGATCATTAGGTCGCGTGTGTTGAGGTATCGTGTGGGTAACTCCCATCTCGCCCAAGACATCCGGTCAGTGTGGAATTGTAGAGGTCAAACACTCACTCGATGACTTCTGCAGAGCTCCGTCTGGAGGAGACCCTCCTGCCAGAAGTGACACGAGCAAGTCATAGCAGGATTGCACCTTTACCTATAGACATGGTGAGCTGAGATTCTAAGCTTTCGTGACTGCAGGAATTACTCTTTGGTTCTTTGGGTAAAGTTACGTAGTCACTAATTCGATTATTATTTAATTAAATTTATTTCTACGTGACTTTACCGAAAGAACCAAAGAGTATGGTGAGCTGAGTTGACCCCGAACCAGGATTTGAACTGATAACCTTAACATCCCAAGTTGCATACTCCCACTGCTTCGGCTGGACCTGTAGGACACTGGTATTCTGCTGACTCGCCCGTGATATAATTAAATAATAACCCTTTTCTCCTGAGGCCATTAAATGCACTTTGGTGGCAAACACAATATAAAATCTTCACCCCCTGGACAGAATCATAAATAAATAAGTTTATAAATATCTCAGCACAATGGCTGGCTGAACAACAATTGCAGTATTTATCGAGCAAAATTATTGGTTGATACAAAGCAATGGAGATATTTTACTGAGATACAAAAATAAGTTATTTTGGTTATGAAAATATATTAAAAAAAATACATTTCTAAGAGAGGATTACCTCACAAGGTGGCGGTTTTTTTTTATTTCCTTCATCGCCAAAATCTCTCATCGTTGCCAGCATAATTAATTACACTTTTCTGAGGCCACCTGCTACAGAGAAAGAATATTTAAACAGCTGCACGATGATTGAAGATGTTTTATTGGGCAAGCTGTTGATATATTTCCCCTAGGTGGAGAGAAGCTGTTACTGCAGTCTAAACAGAGCAATGTGTTGCTGTTGTGAATATCAACACACGTTCGCATACAATGCAAGTGCTGGAATGTTTTTTTTTCTTACCCATTACAGACAATAACTTTTGCGCGAAGCTCATCTGCGTTATCTCAATGCGTGCATTTTCATGTTGCAAGTTTATTCCACATTCCCCCTCCCCCGCACCTCCGACTCCATTCACCGCACCTGCGATTAACCCGGTTGGCTACGTACGGCGCGAAAGAAGTGGCTTTACCGAAAGACCCATAGAATAAAATTCACTTTAATGTGATCATTACGCTTCGTCATAGCATCTATGTGTATTGCTACTTTAAATTCCTCTAGCGGCATATTTATTCTCTTATATTATTCGCCAATACAACCATGAACATATGTTGCACGTGAATGCAACCTTCCTGCAAGTTTGACAAAACTAAAGTGTGCCAGTCTGATAATTATTCAACCTCACGATGGAAGAGATATAAAAAAAAATTGTCAAAAAAAATACATTGAACATTGACAGAGGTCAAATGAAGACAAACGGACAGGAAACAATGGGTACAGATTGACCACGTGCAAGATAAGTGGATACAGGATACCGTTTGAACAGGATACATTGGCATGTCGTATTCAATTGTGCGTCTGTGCTGTTGACCTGCCCCACCCGATAATGGGACGCATTGGTGGAATGTCCCATTAGACAATAGGGATGCGATGCGCGCCTGATGGGTCTAAACGTGGCGTTCAAATGTTACATCGAAATCGCTTTTCGGTGTGTGTGTGTACGCTCGCCTGTCTCACGTGCAGCTACGGACTTATCGACCAACATCTGGCCATTCATCACGCGTTATTTTATTGAAGTTCATTCGCTTATTCAAATTCACTGTTTTTGTTTGATGGCGTGCACAATTGAGCCGTGGCATGTCATCCCCCTCGGCAGGAATCCAGCCGCGTCTCCAAGTTAAATTACGAATTACCATCCTGCATGTTCCGCTTTTTTATATATATAATTTATGGCTGGAAGCGATTAATTGAGCCGGGAAAGAAGAAAAAAAAACGCCCCCAAAATCGCAGCGGCCGCACGCCAGCTCGGTGAGCTCTGTGGATGCTCAAGTTTGGTTGGCGAGAGCTGCCTGTGGCAAGGTGGCACAGGCTACGAGAACAGCCTGTGGCAAGGTGGCACAGGCCACGAGAACAGCCTGTGGCAAGGTGCCACAGGCTACGAGAACAGCCTGTGGCAAGGTGCCACAGGCTACGGGAGCAGCCTGTGGCAAGGTGGCACAGGCTACGAGAGCAGCCTGTGGCAAGGGTGGCACAGGCTACGAGAACAGCCTGTGGCAAGGGTGGCACAGGCTACGAGAGCAGCCTGTGGCAAGGTGGCACAGGCTACGAGAGCAGCCTGTGGCAAGGTGGCACAGGCTACGAGAACAGCCTGTGGCAAGGGTGGCACAGGCTACGAGAACAGCCTGTGTCAAGGTGGCACAGGCTACGAGAACAGCCTGTGGCAAGGGTGGCACAGGCCACGAGAACAGCCTGTGGCAAGGGTGGCACAGGCTACGAGAGCAGCCTGTGGCAAGGTGGCACAGGCTACGAGAGCTGTCTATGGCAAGGGTGCCACAGGCTACGAGAGCAGCATGTGGCAAGGTGGCACAGGCTACGAGAGCTGCCTGTGGCAAGGGTGGCACAGGCTACGAGAACAGCCTGTGGCAAGGTGGCACAGGCTACGAGTGGCTGCCCGCAGGAGCGTGTCGAATTGCGTCCCATCGACGGGAGGGGGAGGGCGACATTCAGGGATCTGCCATTTTTCTCCGAAACTGGAATGCAGAGTGAGCGTGATGAATTGATAACGCTTTTTCGTTATCAGATCAGGACCCTGAAGAACAACACGGAAGACTTTGACTCTTAAAGAACTTTTATTGCCACCAGCAGCAAAAGCACTGGAGGCGATTTCGATATGAAATACACACAGTCACCAGCAAACAAATGGAAATTAACGCTACAAATCGACGCGCTGTGGCGCTAAAAGCACCGCGCACAACACAAAAGAAAAGTCACGTGGTTGTGGTGGTCATCGCGGAAGAGAGAGGGAAGCAGGAATAGAAATACGCTCTAAGATCTACAACAACAAAACAATTAAAAGCAACCTTGCCATGAGTGAGTGTTACCTGTCTGCCACGTCTGGGCATTATTTACTGTCAGTGGCTATTGTTGCACCGCTGCTGTAATTCCGAGTAGGGCTGAACGATTAATCGATTTCAAATCGAAATCGCAATTTGAAACAATGTGATTAGCAAATCGCAAATACTGCGATTTTTTTTCGATTTGAAAAGTCCTATTACTTTATTATTGGAATTGTTTTATTTTATATTATTAAAACTTGATTTATTTAACTTAACAATTGTTCTATGTTTGATTGTTCTATTTCGATTAAAACATTTTAATAAATACATGTTAAAAGCAATTCACATATTTTAAGTTCTCATCCTTGCATTAGAATGTATAGAGCAGTTCATATTTTGATGGTATCATGTGGTAATGCTCCATCACATGTTTTAAATCTATTACACAGTGAATATTGAACTGAAGCTTGACTAAACCAAAATGTAATCGCAAATCAAATCGCAATATCTATCAGAAAAATCGCAATTAGATATTTTCCCCAAATCGATCAGCCCTAATTCCGAGGGTTTCATTGCACCGGTGGTTTGTGGTGGGCTTCGTGTCAAATCGCGTCGCATGGGGCGACAGAAAATATCCCCCTGCCACAAATCCTTGAGGCCTGTCTGGGAGGGCAAAACACCTCCCGCGGACGTTGTAAGATAAACCCAGAAGCGTTGCCGTGATTCAGTTCCTTGTTTAATTCGAGATTTATCTCTTGAAAATAGGCAGTGAAAAATATCAACCACGCTCCAAAACAATCAATTGTCTCGCTCAGTGTACGACGACGCGGTAGGAACTTGAGCTTTGCTCTTCATCGCCCACACAGTTGTATTTGAACGGCTTAGGAATGTTATATTCGTTATATACTTTCTCGAAAAATCGTATCTGTCGTTATTAACTTCAGCTATTGAGTCACGCGCACAATACGCACAGAGCGGCTGTGTTTGTTTTCTCTGCAGGCTGATGTACAAAAACCTCACAATCCGGACATTGCCAGTTCAATTCCTTGGTGGAGGAAGGTCGGCGTTTAAAATGTCGTTCACGTATCTCGATCAACGATTCCCTCCGTCCTTGTAGAGGCACAGTGAACGCACAGCAGTAAGTCGATAGTGAAGATCGGTTCTAATGTTTCTGGGAAACGTAGAGAACCAGGCTAAATACATCTCTCGTCAGTGGCAAGTTCCCTAAAGACTCCCCGCCGCAATTCCACCCAGCAGAACAATGGGTACAACCACAGTGAGTTGATGGGCAGGTCGCCTGCCGGGACGGAGGGTGGGAGTAGTAAATGACTTCTCCCATCTCTTACAATGCGTCTGGCCAGCGTGTACGAGTGGGTCAAAATACACTCCGGGGGGGGAGGGGGTGCTCTCTAAAACTCCTTCTAAGAGAAAGCATTCTGCCAGCAGTGACCTGAGCAAGCAATTGCAGGGCTGCTCCTTTACCTTGCGGGTCTCCTCGATGGAGCGAGGATCGCGACGCGCGGTTGCACGACCAAGCAAGTCTTTGCTGACCCTCGCCTTTATATATATCCATCGCCCTGAGAAGAGCTCCATAGACACATCCGTAAACTTGCGAATTGTAGCAGCACTGTTACAGGCTGCCGGCGTGCAAGCGGCAAAGAGGGGAGGGCGGCGTGAAGCCGCGTACGATCATGCGCTCTCCACCGCGCGGCGCGGGGAGTTTCGGAGACCCAGAGACGCAGCGCTCAGCGCAAGCACCACGGATCGTTGGGTCCTTGCTGATACTCGCACTGCACACGTCCAAAGCGGTTCGCGAACGCACGTCAGAGCTGTCATACGACACAGATAACCGTTTTGTCAGGCCGGCTTGGTGAGCAGCAACATGCTGCATTTGAAACACTGGTCTTGGTTGAAAGGTGGTGTGTGTGTGTATATGCGGGTGTGTACCATCAATCCTTGCGTGGGGAATGGGAGTGGGAGCGTTGGTGAGCTGATTCCGATTGCCACTGGTGACCAACATCAGTGGTGAATATTTGAATCGGTCCTGGGCCTTCCCTAGGTTGACTCAGCCTTAAATAAGTACCTGGTGCAATGTAGGCAAGCATCAGCGCTGGGAAGAAAAAGGTGGTGAGTGATTTCTGAACTGGTTCTGGCTCTCCACCCCCATAAAACGAGAAGACTTATTACAATTACTTTCATGCTCCCATTCTGCACACCTCCACCTCCCAAACTCCACCTATAATTGTCCATTTTGCCACGGATGCTCCGTAAATGTCACTCTCAATCAGACGGAGCCACTGGCCCAACATTGGTGCCGAGGACGAGATAATTGAGCTGTAATGCATAACGCCACATCGCATTACCTCTTCAGGTTTACCAGGTCAAGGCTGAATTACAGCCCGTGTCTCTTTGTATCACAGGACCTTTACATCATGGGATGTTGTGATAGCACTTTGTCCAGCCCGCTCGTGTTATTTAAATAAGCCTGTAACAATGCAATAAATATGTTAGCCTGTTCATTATACTGGAAGGCGTTCCTTAAATGCATTTATGCACATACTAATACATTTTTATGGAATATCTTAATTTATTTTACACTTTTTTACACACCCCATAATAAAATTATCATATATTTTTTCATCGCAGTATAAATACACTTCTGAATTCGGGCCTCCCTTTGCAATGCCGACCATAGAAGTGGTTGGACCATATTTTACCTTCCTGAGTCCTTTTTGATGGAGAACAGCAGAGGGCTCAGGACCATTTACAATCCACTCGTGGTCCATGGGCCCAGACCAAATCATTTACTTGCCGGTTCCAACGTGAGTTACACCGATATCTTTGAATCGCAAATAACAGTGAATTTTGCAATAACCTTGTTAAATGTATAGTATCACACTTATATTAACCATGTACAGAAATTGGTATATTTTTGACCCTATGGGTTATTCTTCATTATCCATCAGTGTAGGAGATAGCTGTAGATACTATGTGATGTTCTAATGCGGTTCAAAACAGACTCTTATTAGCTTGGAAAGTTGAAACTGAGAGGGTTTTCTGTTGGATCAGCAGTAAAGTGCTCGTTAGGAATGTGGGGGCATTGCCTTAGGTTGTTCTCCACTCTGCCTCACGATAGAATGAGGGCACTTCGTGAGAATTTGCGAGTTTATGAAGGTCCTCCTGGACACCCATAGGCTCGGCTTGGCTGTAACGCGGGTGTAGACGAGGAAATGTTTGTGCCTCTCTTCGGATTTTGGGCGGGTTTACGTGGGACAGAATTAGCAGAGTGCACAGCGCACATGCCGATGCATGCCGCTGCTACCGGACAGCGATGACTGTGGTCGCAGCTGCATACGGCGCGATTCGTCAATTCGCGTTACAGGGAATGACGCAGCCCTTCCCACAGAAAGGAAGCCGCGTTGGCATTTACGCGTTTATAAACCAGTGTTGCTTGCATCCATCAACATCGATCATGGGCCACTGTCTATCCACTGCTAGATTAAGCCCCCTCTTCGCCATCGTCGTTCATCATGGTAGCAGAGCTGCCAACATCCATCTCACTCTTGCACACACCTGACATTTCTGCAAATCCTCCAGTAGCTTAGGCCTCAACTCGAAGGACACGTGATGCTGCACTAGACTGAACAAGAATGCTGGCAGTGTGAAAATTCAACAGCTCATGACATAAAACCATTTTCAGTGGGTCAGGAGAGCATAGCGTCGTTATGGAAGTATAGTTTGATTTTTTGTACGACTGTAAAAGCTCACAAAATAATTTCTCGTACTTGTGAGAAGAAAAATTGTTATGGGACACACTTGCCAAACAGCTTATATTGCTTTTCCCGTCCTGTTTAGGGCAACAGAGCATGATTTTTCAATATCAGCGCGTTGTTGTGTGCACACAGCGCGAGTGCAAATGGAGTCACTTTGCAAGGGCACCCCAAACGCACTTTAACTGCTTTTGATTTTTTTATAGTGAAAATCTCGTCTCGAGAGATATGGAATGAATATACAATATTCTCACCAATTAAATGCAGAGATTTTTCAAAATGACAATCATAATGCTCAGTAAAATAGAAAAATCGCAGTAGCGCATTGTATATCTGTTTCACCTATTGTGCATTGCTTCCAGTATAATCGGCTTTGTTTACATATATATGATTTAGGCCAGAAATGGGTTAACATTTAAGGATCTCACTTTGGTTAAATTGAACCAAATACTCATTGAGGTTACCCTAAATGTGCCCACCTCTAATCATATCTCAGAAACTAAGCCGGGTCGAGCCTGGCTAGCGCTTGGATGAAGTGACCAATTCGGTTTGGTAGGCGTGGTGTGCACGGGGCTGCAGGGGTTCCAGATGGCAGCATCGTTCACCTACTGGCATCGGTGACATTCCTCCAGCACTGCAGCTTAATTCCCCTTTCTCAGAGAGGCTTTCCTTGTTGAAATAATTGACACTATTTCCGTAGGTCAACCTTTTCTAAAACGATTACCGATAGTGAAGAGCCCTTGAATGACACTACAAGAACTGCACGAATGAGTGCACCCATTTACATGCATAGCTGAAACATAAGTGTTCAATAACCAGAGGTGGGACAAAGTCATTGTTATGCAAGTCCAAGTCGAGTCGCAAGTCATCAAATTCATGACTCGAGTCTGACTCGAGTCCAAGTCACATGACTCGAGTCCACATCTCATAGGTGGGACAAAGTCATTGTTATGCAAGTCCAAGTCGAGTCGCAAGTCATCAAATTCATGACTCGAGTCTGACTCGAGTCCAAGTCACATGACTCGAGTCCACACCTCTGTCAATAACCCTACAATCCTCTGAGCAACGCTAGATGATCCACATATTGTACTCACTGGTTAGACCGTTGCATCGCCAGTCACGAGTTGTAGGATGGTCATCCGGAAAAAAACAGGGTGTGTGGCTTGTGTAAAGACTAAGGGCTTCTGTATAAGGCTCCCATACCATCGCTGTGATGGTATGTGTCGTGTGTGAATAGTTTCAGGCACTGGACCGAGAAGCCGTTCAAGCCATCCAATATGACGACGTTCAATCCTTGTCTCAACAACAAAAACTGCCATCAATTCATATTGGGTCACCACCCCACACCGTGGCTTGAAAAAGGTGAAGGTGCCCTTGTGTGGAAAGGCGATCTACTCCAGGCAGGCATGGCCCATGCCGCGTTTTATAACTTGCCAAGGTCGGGTGCAGCCCAAATTAAGTTAATTGAATGATTACAGTAGCTGTATGTACCAAGTGTGAATTCATCACAATGACCATTCCTGATGTTGGTCCGATACAAAACCTGGATTGGTCCCCAACTAAGAGCAACAGCATTTGTCTGGGCTATGAAACGCTGTTGTGCACTGGGCATTTCAAAACCAGCCTTGTTAACATGAATATCAATATCAAGTTTAGCCGTACGTACTATAAAAGAGAAATGCGCGGTCCTGTAATCGCTTGATCACGCGAACTACCTGCGGAAAAGCCTCCACTTGAGCGAACTCTCAAGGGTATTTGGTCTATTCTTCCATATCGACTAGATGTGTTTATAAGAGGTGGACATACCCACACTTTAACCCACCACACACGAGCTGCCGATCGACAAACTGTCCTGGACTCGTGCCGCTGAGTGGACAGGGGTGGACAGGGGTGGTTGGCTGCACTTGAGAAACTTGCGCCGTTGTTTCAACTGCCCCACCACGAGACTGAATTCAATCGGTGACCTTTGGATTTCAAGTCCAGTGGGCTAACCATTATACCACGATTCACTTTCATATCGGACCGCCCTGTGGTGAGTGCATCTTGAAATACTGTACTGTATTACATTTGCACTGCTGGCTGCGTCTGTGAATGTGTTTTGTTGTTAATGTATGATGGTGGATGCGGCTGTGTTGGTGTGTGTTCAATTTCGGGGCTTGTTAAATAAAACTCGCCTTTTGTCCGTCCAAGGACGGGTGTATTGCAGTAAATCTGAAACTTGCAAGCGAAGAGACAGACTGCGACGTGATATTGATTGCATCAATTCGTGTGCAATTTGTAAGGGCGCGGTGACACAGACTTCTTTCATGTGAAGGTTATAGTCCCTTGTTCATCACGACGTCCTTTTTACTTCGATGTCTCAATAGCGTGACGGAGATCGCGTGACGTGAGGGTTCTTCCTTTATAGTGAGGGTTGTAAGTTGACGCCGAGGAGGGGGGAGGAGGCGCCTCGCCCCCCCCCCCCGTGTGGAGTGACGTCATCCGCTAATTATTATTAAGAATAAGGCCACACTGAGCAGCAGATGTTCACGGGAATATGGAAAACCAAATTCCATATGCTCTGCTTTCAACTCGGGCACCCATAGCTGAATTCGTGAGCGATGGCATAGGGTGATTATGGAATAAGAATCGCTCAAACTGGGTTTTGTAGATGGCCCTTTATTTATCCAGAGGGTGGCTATGCAACTAAAACGAATCAATTAATTTCTAGACATTTTTTTATTTTACCACGTAAGGCCCACTGAGCTATGTTGCATTTTTTTCAGAAGCGACCTAGTCACAACTGATAGCTTAACGAAATGGCTTATCATCACGTGCAAATTAATAGCAGCCAAATACTCAGCGCACGTTGATTCTAAATGTGGAGGGGAAAATCGGAGGGCCGGAGAAATATCCACGCAACCACGAGGAGAGAGACATGCAAACTCCAAATATACAGCAGGCTTCAGGGTTAGGATCGAACCCACACCTCATGTATAGTAGGAGAGGTAGTTAGCATCTCGCCACTGTAGCGAGTTGAACACTGTGTTATGAACCCAGCATTTGAGCTTGATTCCTGGCAATGGCCATTCTGTTGAGTGGTCTTATTTGTATCAGTTTCCTTCAAGCTGTGCTGTTAGCGAGCACCTATGAAGGCTGGAACGGCACGCCAGGGGGTGAGTGGCCAGCACCATACCCTGCCGAATTTGGCTACCTAGTGGGGATGGTCTTACACACCGCACCAGGTAATAATTTAAAGCTGAGTCGACATAAATAGTGGTGAAGTAAGGTCAAACAAACCCATGACTGACACGCCATGGGCAGACCTTCATCCAGCAATGTACTGACAAATGGCTGTCCATTCTAATGTGTTGCTTTATTTACCACTGAGCGCCTCCACGACACTCAGGAGTCTTTATCAGCAGGGCCTTGAATTGGGACGTATGGCCATTTCCATCAGTGAGTGTTGAGCACGTGTAAGGACACCCACAGTTCTCGTAGGGAACCCACATATTCCAAAGGGATTAAAGCACGATTTCAAAAGATAGATTCAAGAATCCATTGGCATTCTGCCATGGCCGGATTCACCACACAGCCCTAGCTTGCAACTGCTGATGTTCCCAGACATCCACGTGTAATATGAGAATATATCCGGCTCACTGACGTATCACAACTTGTCATGGTGATTGGCTCTACCGGTCCTGGTTTACAGCCAATGGGGGGAAGCCTGGGGGCATGGCCTTGACGTGATGGAAGGGTGACAGCTATGGAGATTGGTTCTGCTGGCTTTGGCCTCAGCCAATGGGGAGATGAGTCAGGGGCGTGGTCCCGGGAGCTGACGAGGGAGCCTGGAAGATTCGATGCAGGCTAACGAGGATTGGCTGAAGCGTACCACGTGATCCGGGTATTAAATAGGGGTAGAGAGGAACGACACGGAGTCAGAACGGGAACGAACGGAGGAAGGAGCCACGCGAGAGTGGGGCTCCGAGTTGCCACGCGGCAGTGCGTCTCTCTCGGTCTATCTGTCCCTTCGCGTTGTCTATCAGCAGCGTGAAGTAGATGTAACCCAAAGTGAATAAAAGACGGATTCCAGAAGTCGTCTCAAAGAGTTGTATTACACACGTACTGTAATAGCCAAGGTCGACCCTTTATTTAGCTGGCTGATCAGGCGACATCGGGTTTCACTGGGGTGCATCTGTCGCTGATTTTCCAAGCACGTCCTCACAAACTGGTCAAATGTCAACGAATTTTCAATATATTTTTAATAACGAAACATTTTTTGGATTTGAAAGCACCGAAATCGCTGTTTAAATTTTGTATATATAAGAAAAACGTTTACTGTGCAAGGCCATTTTACCTATTACGTCTCTCGTTATCGCCCTGGAAATGGCATCAATATGAGATAACCTTGAGGTCCTGTGTCAGGATTTTGATCTGGAAATCGCTCTGATCCTGGGTTCAGACAGCCCCGAGCTGGTTAAATGAGGACGAACGAAACAACAACAAGAACAGCATCCTTGTTGGTCCTCCACCCCCTCCCCACCACCCTCGCCTTCACGAGCAGGGAAATTATAAGAACATTAAACCGCCCTTTAGCAAAAACAATTCTGTTCCCACTGTATGCGAATTGCGTGTGCAACAAATGTAAAACCCTGTGTGCATATGTCACACATTTATACTGCACAATTGCAAATTGACTTATACAACTTGCTTCCCGTATAACCTCAAGGCATTGCCGTGCGTCTGTGTTATATTTCACCAAATTTTCTTCCCCGCTACCAATGGTAAATCAGATACGATCGTACGCGCATGCCTCTCCCCATAATTAAGCGTGGGTCCTTTCGTGGAGCGCTTGTGCGCATAAAACTCTGTTGCTGGGTAATTTGGGAATAGCAGGACTCAGACAGGCAATCGGGACAAAGATTATGACGTGGATTAATATATAAGCTGGTTAAATTTCACACATTTGTCGCATTTCGCGGCGTAATACCTTAACTGTGCGGTGCGTATCTTAATACGTTGCAATGACTGCGTGCAACTCGTGTGCAAGTCCTCGCTCGTCCACCTGGCTGACGTACAGAATGTCCTGGAGGACTAGTGACTCTGCCACAGATCGCGCAAAGACTGTTGGGGAAAGTGCTGTTAGCAAGCACCTGTTAAGTCTGGCACAACACGAGGGAATAGGAGGCTAGCCTCATACCCGGCTACTTTTGTCTCCCCAGCGCTGATGTTTACACACTGCACCGGGTACTCATTTATAGCTGAGTCGGCGTAGGGAAGTCCAGTTCAAATATTCGTCACCGATGTTGGCCTTGGAGCGAGAATGGAACTCGAGTCGCCAGGTTCGTAGCGCAGCACGTGAACCACTAGACTACCACTCCCTACCAGAATACCGGTCCACACAGACCTCCCAATATGACCACACGCAGGCACTGTGAGGCAAAAGAATAAAACATTGAGTCGTGTTACTGCGCATGTTGTCGCGGCTGTCCTGCAGAGCTCTGTCGCGAGTGTACCGCTTTAAACTGCGACCACTACAGCATAATGTCCGACGTTTCGCTCCACGCGTTGTGAGCTTCATCAGTTGCTGAAGAATTCACTTCTCAAAGAGGAACCCAGCACATGCAAGGGAACGTTGTACATCATGTCCAACGACACGCAGCACAACCTGAAAACCCTTGGGCGGGGAGACGCAACTGTCAGTTCAACACGTAGGCTTTCGCCACCAACATCATCCGTAAAACAAGTGTTTTTTGGGTTAGATTTCTATAAACGTGTCCACGCGATCTAACCCAAACGAACGCTGTATTGTGGAAGACACAACTGTGTTTGTCAGTCGCTGTGCCTGGTATTGGCACCTCTTTCTGTGACTGCCACCTCCATGCTCAGCGAGGATCACCAACTGCCACTCCACTGCCCAATTAGACGCTCCTCTCCCCCCAAGCCGCCACACCGTCTCTCGCAATCCTGCGATGCGGTAAGCCACCAAACACCTGCGCTGAAGCCCATCTCATTGCTCAATCTCCGCGGCAGAACGAACGTATTTCATTCCTCGGCTGCCGCACCTGCTATTGGTCTTAGTCTGTTTTTGTATCAAGTCTGTTTTTAGTCTTAACAAATTGGCAATGGTCCCTTCGAGTGACGCATGCTGTCAAAGCCCACTTAATGTTCTTAACATTTTGGATGATCTCATTAACAAGCTGCAGACGTTTTCCAAACTGTGCGTTCATCTTTGTCTCTCGGTGTCATCGCAAGCGAACATTGTTTCACGATTCTGAGTGCACTTTTCAGTTTTGATTTAAAAAATGTGTTCACAACCTGAGTAAATATACAGACGTTATGCCATATATGGTTATAGAGAGGAAACTTTACATATATCTGTGTCTTTGTGAGTTTCTACTGAGATCGCAGCTGTAACAAAGTGATTATGGCATTCCGCCACGAACGCAGCGATCTGATCTCGATTCCCTTCATCACCAACCCGAATGGAGAATCTCTCAACTGCTCCTGGACATCCCCTATGTCGACTCAGCCTTAAATGAGTACCTGCTGTCGTGTGCGTCTATCGTCACGGAGGAGGAGAAGGCGGCGGTTGGGCGTGGTGCTGCCACTCACCCCCTGGTGTGCCACAGTGTCAGACCCCATCGGTGCTACTCGCTAACAGCAGCACTTGCCCCACAAGCGTCTTCAGGCTATGAGGGGGATCTTTGTTTTTTTGTCATTGTCTTGAATAAAACATCTAAAAGACTAAGACATTTCCCACCTGCTCCCCCCTCCCCCCACCATAGCTTTTTGTAATAACGTCAGATTAAAAGCTCATCCCTTAAACAGGCCAGGGGCTGCTTATTGGTGTGACACTTCTCAGCGGATGACGCAGCTGAACGCGGCGGTGCTCCTCCGACACGTCTCCCCGCAGACACCCACGGGGGCCTTTCATTTTGTGGCGAGGTGATCCCGTAAGTGGAGTCGGCCGCATTAGGAGGAGCCCCGAGGGGACTCCCCCGCCACCATCACCACCACCACCACCCATCAGAGGCCTCAACACAAATCTCCACCGTCGCTCGTTTCTCTCCTCCTGTGGCTGTCGAAGAGCAATTCCATCATTTTTTGTTATTGCTGCCTCCCTCCACCTTACGGTAATTTCATCGCTCGTCAGCGTTTATTTTGTCGCGCAAAAAAATAAATGCAGTTGCGTCGCACCCCAATTTTTTTAAGAGCGATTGGAAATGCTGTTTTCTTTGTCACCCGCCCCCCCCCCAATACTACTCTATATTCTCACTTCCATCATTACCCCCCTCCGCGCACCCCCCATGTCTTTCCAGCTCCTGCAGGGCGTAACGCGTTTTGACTCGGCGGTGACAAGGTGAAAATTAAACCCGTGCCAAACAAATTGTGCACCCAAGCAGAGCAACCGGCCACGTTTCACGCAACAGCCGCCAGCCTCGGATTGCACGGGCGGCTGCCTGCTTGTTAGAAGTCCACCAACCCCGCAGCGTGTTCTTGTGTAAACTGGGGCGGGGGGGGGGGGTGCATATAAATACTCAGACTCAGGGGTTACCCAAAACTAGAAATCTCTGGGCAAGGTTTACGGGACAAAGACATTTTCTCTTCGCAAGTGGACCCATATATGGCGGGCCCCACAAGCCCCTCAGGTCACTGTCATTGAAACTCATCCAATTTAAGTTCATCCACCGGACACACGTGAGTAACGACGGGAAAGATACCTTCACCTGACTCCTCCCGGGATTGACATAAGATGCCCGCCGGGCACAGTGCAGACGTACTCGCACGCCTTCGGGACATGCCTTGATATCTCGGGATTTGGCCAGGACATTACGGACTACTTTCACCGTAGTCCGTAATGTTTACTTGATACAGCAATTTTGCTGTGACGGTTCCACCTGAAGACGAAAGCTTGTGTTGCCTCCGAAACGTCGTGATTTATTATTTTATTTATATTATTTCTTCTATTATTTTTATTATTATTATTATGTTTTACGTGACTTTACCGAAAAAACCTAAGAGTACTTTCACCGTGTTTGCGACACGGGAGTATAACTCCTTTAGTTGACTCAACCCCTATTGGGATCAAGATCAAAAAGGATAAACAAAGTACCAGCACGCTCTGATGCAAACCTTCTCTATAGTGGCAAGGAAAAACGATTCTGGCCAACTGAAAAAACCATGACTCCCCCCTTTGAGGTTTGTACCATAGAAGTGTTCTCGCTCTGGCGGGAATGGAACATCTCAGCCATAATACTTTACAAGGGGAGGAGAGGGAATGTGAGGCCATACGGTCTCTGTTCTATTCTGAGCCCCAGCATGCATAGCCGTGGAATGGGGGCCGGGGAGAAGGGATGGAGGAGTCGAGATGGATCCAGGGACATTGCGTCACCGTCCCCTTCACACGGTGATCGATGCTCCTGGAAGATTAAACAAAAACGACAAACGTAGACATCGCGTCGATGCTATTTCGGGTCTAGTTTGGTGACATTGTTACACTGTTCACCCCCCCCCCCCACACACACAACCTCCCCGCTTATTTTTTTCCCGATGTCCTGCCCTGCCCCTTGAGATAATTGTCTGTCCTCGGTCTTTGCCCCTGCCATGGTAGGGCAGCGAGCCCAGGCGCACTCGTCCGTGGGTGCAGTGACTCACTATATCAATCGCACGTGTTGTTTATATATATACACACGCGTAAAAAAAATACTGTCCACGTTCAGCAAACTTTAGACGAATGTTAAACGCTCAGCGTAATGAGTCACGGTACTAGGTGCCGCCTACCTAGCCCGCGTGTGTGCACATTGAGGAAAGGCTGCGATGCCCACCGCTGAATTGTACTCGTTTTTGTGCCAAGATGTTTGACTTGAAGATACCAATTTAGAAGGAAGGCTGAGTCGAAGGAAATGGGTCGGAGTCGAATGCTTACGCGGCTGTATCCCGCAAGTTCTGTGCAGACTTGTCGCCAGATGAATTGTTGCAAAGATTCGCAAGATATTGGCGACTATTGACTCGTGATCAAGAGTGGAGGCGGCAGTTCGCTCACAAAGGCAACCTGGTTGAGAGGCAATTTGACGCGGCGCGTGGCCTCGCGAGCGAAAACAAAGTGTGGCCATGAAGTATGAAATGCTCAAAAAGAACGTATTGGTTGTTGTTGTTGTTATTGTTGTTATTGTTGCATACGTGCTTACAGTTCTTCCGTCGTTGTTTTCATCCCAGCGGGTGTCGGTCGTGATCAGTGCAGGGCTATCGAGGACATCCGTCACGCCGGTGTGGGCAAGTCAATTTTCTGCCTCTCTTCTCCGAGAAGCATCGTCGATGCAGATTGCCGTCGTAAATGCCGTGTTACTTCGTGCTGATAGATTCCACGGAGGCTTGCGAGCTGAAGCGTGACACTTATGGAGTGGCCCATTAAAACCCTGCTTTGAAGGCCCCATGTCTCTCTTTCGCCCCATGGTTAATATTCTCCCGCAAAGTGACACGTTAACCTGTTTAAGCCTCGACTGTCGAAAAAAGCCATTTCCTCAAATTAGCTGTCAATGCCCAGAGTGCAATATATTGCTCTCAATTCTCACATTTTGCTTGCAGGAAACACTCGAGCGCTTGTTATGTTTTCTTCGGAGGGTATTTTTCGCGTGTAAAAAATATACCCGGTAATACCCCGATTTTAGTCTTCCCCTTTCACGTCGTTTAGCAAATACGCCATCACTTTATTAATAACGCCACGACCCGATTTGCGTCGCCTCAAGCCCACGATCACGTCGCTGACAGCCTCGTCATCTGTCCTCTCTCGTTATCCATCGCCTCTCAGCCCCCCACCACCACCCCCCACTACTCCCCTGTAACCCGGGGTATCACTCGATGGGGGGTTTCTGTCTCTCCCTCTCTCGTTCGGCTGCTGCGTTGGAGCTGACCGAGACGTCAGCGTCTTGAGGAGCCACCCTCACGTTCATTTCACGCAGCATTCTTTGGCTAAACGCTTTGGTTCTTTCGGTAAAGTCACGTAGGTATAAAATAAAATTTATCACGACGTTTCGGGCGCAAGCGTCCGTCATCAGGTGGGACGCTTGTGTTTTGCTCCCGAAACGTCGTGATTCATTTTATTTTATACCTACGTGACTTTACCGAAAGAACCAACGAGTATGGATTCCTGCAGTCACGAAAGCTTCAAATCATTCTTCGGCTAACTACAACCGCATCGGTTTTCATGATGGCCATTGAGCACGCTTAGTGATCACGTGCAGACTTTCAAAGAATAGACGCTGAGCGTCATTTTAATCACCGTTAGATGTGTATGAAATGTAATACAGACACATTGTTGGTGCACCATTGGAACTTCCTTTGCCAGTAGCCAAATATGATAATTGTTTTTTTACACTTTTATCTGTCCAACAAAACTGACACCTTTTGGCGTCATCTGGTCCAACATCGTGTGAGACTAGGCTCTAAGAAAAGCTGTCTCGGGTGTGGACCAATCAATTTCAAGGACAGTGCATGCATTATCAGAGTTGTGTTTTTTGGTTGCATTCCGACCCCAGGTATTGTGGTCAATGCAAACATGACTCCTTGTAAAAAAGGTGTCAGTATTGTTGCCAGATAAAATGGTAAAAAAACTATTAGCATTGTTGGTGCATTTTTTATTTTCATATTTTTCCTCAGGATTTCAAAAAATGCAGTGGCGTTCAGCACATACGGGCTCAATAGTGTGTGTGGAAAGCTTAACACGTAGGCTTTCGCGACCAATATCGTCAAAAATATAGGTTTTGTTTGGAGTTAGATCGCGTAAATATAAGTGTCGTTAAATCCTCCACCACCCGACACAGCCAATTAGTAAGGTTTGTCACGTAAACAGAACGTGCCAATTCGTTACTCGTACAACACACCGGTGTGTTGGAGGGCAAAGCCACAACATTTACAATCTGTAATACAAAAAAAACCTGTATTATGGATGTGCGTGGACACTTAATAATAACGTTGAGGTGTGCAGCCCTGCAATCTCTTTCTCGCTCCACTGCTGGCAAGAGAGCGGTGCTTCTTCTGCTGAACCTGGGGTGCATCACGAACCCACTGGGGGTGCGAGATGCCCTTTCTGGGGGTGCGAGACATGAGCAGATTTTTTTAGAAGGTAAATCATCGAAACACAAACTAAGCACGGGCACGAAAGTACAATTACTCTGGTTCATCAAACCCCTATTTACGTATTAACATTGTACATTTGTTTTAATAATTGAGAATCAAGGGGGTGCAAGGTTGCAGTAAAAGTTAAAACCACTGCTCTAAAAGGTGTGTCGGCCTACGCCTGCAGGCTGACCAGAGGTTTTGAAATAGGTGGGAGTACACACACTTTATCTCCCACACGTGAGCTGCCGACTGCCGATTGATTGTTGGGTGGACAGAGGAATTTAAGAGCCTTATACACCGTCGACGTGCAGGGGTCCATTGTGCTAACACCATGGCGGCATCCCTGTTTTGGGAACGTAATGGTTAACAGAAATAACAATGTGATCCTCCCTTTGTCCATTAACAATTCACAATTGCTCGCGGGTTGGCAGGCACACATTTTCACAAGGGTAGTAACCATCCTCCGCATCACTGTAATCACTTGTAATTCATTTTTGTGCAATTAACAATTGGTGCGTTCAAATTTCGAGGCCTGCTGGATTGGGTTGCAAGGGGCATATACATATATAAATGTATTATAATAATAAAACATTTAATACATTAATATATAATTATGCATAGAAGTCATCTCTACACGAATCTACTATTTGTTATTGACATAAATCTACACACCTGTGTTTGCTCAATTAAACCATTCCTAATTATTCATAGCCTCTTTGCACAGCCACTGCTGGA
Source organism: Lampetra planeri (assembly GCF_965212315.1). Taxonomy (NCBI): domain Eukaryota; kingdom Metazoa; phylum Chordata; class Hyperoartia; order Petromyzontiformes; family Petromyzontidae; genus Lampetra; species Lampetra planeri. The sequence goes on from NC_136136.1 coordinate 1,669,496, forward strand.
TGATCATCTTTGCAATTCCATGTTTGCTCATAGCGGTTGTGCTGGGGAGACGTCATCATGCTGGTAAGCGCTGGTCCATGATGGGAGACGACTTAGGGCCAGTTGAGATATCATTTAACCACTCACGGTTAGCCATGGCTGAGAATCAAACTCATGTCGCAGGATTCATTGGTATAGGTATCGTTCCATTTAGGCCTCATTGCATTTGTTTGCTATTTATTTAACGCACATTGTTCATTTTACAGATTTGCGCACGTATTATGTTTATTCAGTTGCAATGAGTTTGTGCGGAGGATTATTTTATAATTCTGCTTCTTGTTTAGCCTCAGCCAGACGAGTGGCTTATGTGCCTTGCAGCGACGTTAATCCGCAGAAATGTGGATAAAGGCGGCTTGTTATTTTCATCTCTGCGCGCAGAATGCACGAACGCGTGCCTGTGCGTGCGCACTCAACAGACACCTCCGAAATCTCTTGTGTGCGGTTGCCAGACGCGCCCGTAGATCCAGCACTGTGGAGGCAGCGAGGGTTTTGGGAATCACAGAATGTGACGACACTCCCTTCCCGTGGACGTCGAGGAGGTACGATAATGCGGGATTGCCCGAAGAAGACGATACAGCAAAGTGCGGACTAACGTCATCTTCCCCTTCTGTACGAGGTAGAGTTTGTATTCTCCTGCTGCTGCAGCATCAGCAGAGGACGAGTGAGAGTCTTTGGTCCTTGGTACAACGCACTGAAGTGTGGTGGGGCGAACACGATTCTGAGAGTTTAGGTCCATGGGTACATTGTGGGCTGTGCTGCATGAGGTCATTTCCCAGAGATAGATAATATCAGTGACGAGTGATTGGAAAACCGGTCTTGGGGTGCCTCGTTCATGAACTCGAATTGACCGGTGTGGAGAAGTATGTTCAGACAGCTCCCATGACCAACACGGTGTGGGGAGATCTTCATCCAGCACTGGATTATTATCTGTAATCAAAAGAAGGTCCGCCACTAGTGGGGCGAGCCAGCCATCGCAGGGCTGCACCTTTACCTTTTTTTACCAGAGAGTCAAGTGGGTTAAATTAGCACTTTGTGGCTTCCTCTAACGCAGTGAGACCCGATGCAAAGAGCGCTGTTACAAAGTGACCTCCTGCCCGTAATGAAGCGTGCTTCCCAGAACAAGGTATCCCTCTCCTGTATGCTAAACCCGTGCGGGAGATCGTCTGTCTTTTAAAGGCCAATCTCCATTGAAGCGGTCGGTGGTCATTACGCAGGACGCACTGCTCCGTGCACAAGACTGGTTGGTGTCCTTTGTGTAATCATAGTAACAATATTTATAAACTGCATAGCGCATCACACCGAATCATAATTAGTGTTGAACTAGGACCAAAATCCCACAGAGACGGTCCTTGCCTATAAACATCTGACAGTTCACCAGCAATGGCTCAAGTAAGCCAGCGTCTGCTGATGAGACACTGGATGTCAAAATCGGTCCAGAGTTTGCATGTGGTGCGATCTGGAAGCCTCGAAGCCCGACGTCCTTGTCAGGGCTGCGTCCGTGTGGCTGAGGGTCGAGACCTGTACCTTGGCTGGGTCGGGTCAGCTAGCCTCCCTTAGGGCCCCTTAGCCGGAGGACCCGAGACCCTAGGGTAGGGTGTGTTCGGCTAAGTGTATCTCCCAGCTGCCAGCAGGTGAAGGGGCCGTTACCCCTTCAGCAAGTAGTCTGCACACAGTGTGGTTAACGTGTTTGTTCGTTAATAAATAAGCGTCGCCTCTACAAGTCGTCTGCACGTCCTAAAGAACCCACTACACATGTGTTGAATCAATGCTGCTGAAATTGTGCACTTCCAGAGTGAAGTCCTCCCCACACCATGCCGGTAATGGGGGTTGTTTGACCATAATGGTCAGGGCGGATTGGTGGCCAAGATTTGTTCCTATATCACTCGCAATTATTGTTATCGGTGGCCGGGATTTAACTCAGATCTCCGGTTCCATATCGCAGTGCTGCTAACCACTGCGCCAATGCCCCGCATCCTTTGTGTATGCACACAGATGCGCGTGTGTGTGTGTAAAGTGCTTACCGGCACATGTTATTACAGACCAGGAGCTTTGCTCCACAGCAGATGTAAGCCAGGGGATTAGACCATGCTCATGGCAGCCCTCCAAGATAACTCGTGTCAAAGTGGCTTTTCCCAATTTAATACCGACACTTGTCCGAGTCTTCTATCACAACATATATACAGTAGTTTATATTATACAGTTTTCAAAATTAGATACTTTTTTCCCCCCATTGAAGAGTTTTTTGTTTCAATCCAATTGAATTCCCTGAATACCTCGTTTTATTTTGGGGAGCAATGGTGCAGTGGCTTTGCGCATTATGCCATGAACCCAGCGACGAGTCAGAGTCCCGGTCATGGGGAACTTCGGCTGCCGTGATTTCATCGGCTGTCCTGCCCCCCTCCTACCCACCGACCCCCCCCCCCCCCCACTAACCAGCATGGATGAATGTGGGCAAACAATCCCCCACAAGCCATAGGACGGCGTTGGGAGGCCCTGATACCATCGGTGGATTGACAAACGGTCGTAACGTTATTCTTCTCCGTACAGCGAGATCGGATCGGTGTCGCAAGCAGCGCTCACCTGGTTAAAGAAAGATTAGCTATCGCTAGATCTTTCACATGGCTGACATAGAAATATTGTCATTCTGCTGACAAGCATGTTTTGACTCAGAGACTCACGAACGGATTAATTTCCACATGAACAGTTTTACAATATTATGTAACAACAATGGGGTTGGGATCAGTGGTAAGCTGACCGCACTACGAACGAGGTGACTCCAGTTCGATTCCCCGCCATGGCGAGCATCAGTGACGAGTGATATCTAAACCGGCACTGCCCCACCCCCAACACCGTCTTTTCGACAAACACCACTGCCCAGAAAGGTGAAGTATGGTGAAACAACCCCAATGCCCGACACAGCATCGGGACGGCCTTCATCCAGCAGTAGATCGACAAAAAATGCTATAATTCATGACATTATTTTACGATAGATGACAATGGATATTTATACTACATATACATAGTATATGTGAAATATATACACATCTGACAGGTTAATCAAGTACGTGGATATATATATTTTATACATGGACATTGCTATAGCCGGTGTGCGTACATCACAGTACACGCGTGTGTGTGTGTTCACTGCAGTTGTATTTTCTGTGAGGTTTTTTTTTACTGTCTCCCCCATGTGCGGTGATAGAATGCAGGCCGTGCATGAATCCTTTAACTCTCGCTGTCACTCGGGCGACACGAGGATTATCGTCTCCGTTGTTGCTCGCAACGCCGTGGGGTTTTTTTATTTGTTGCTTGCCCCTTCTCCTCGTTCCCCTGCCCCGCGTCGTCGAATCCCGCTGGCGAGAGCCTTGCCCGCACCTTCCCGGGGCCCTCTCGCCCCGGCACGCCGCGCGTCCTCTCTCGTCTCCTCCCCCTGTTGCTCCCCCCCCCCACCGAGCGCTCGTTTCGCACGCGCTCCCGAGGAATGCGCCCTTTCGCGGAGCGAATCGCCACTAATTTGGTCCGACAAGTGCAGGGGTTAAGATGGGAGGAGTCGGGGGGGGGGAGGTCGAGGAGGGGTGGTTGGGTGGTTGTCACCCGCGCAGCCATCCCGTGAAATGTGCGGAGGCATTTCCCCGTTCCATTATTGCGTCCACCGATCAGCACGTGACAGCAGCAAGTCACGGCGCGTCACACGCAGATGATTGTTTTCCACATCGACGCTTTGATCCGCCCGTGGTGGCGCGGCGCGAGAATAGAGCGGCTCGCCATCACAAGGTCGCGAGTTCGAATCCTGGGGAGTTGACTTGGCCAATCAACCCTTCCAAGGTCGATAAAATGTGTACTACGTTGTAGCAACATCAACGGTGGTCGTCCTATGTAGAGAGCCTCACCCCCAGAATGGGAATGTGGAATTTCAGCAACTGGCTCAGGGGTGTAACAGGAGATAAGCACCGTATCAACGCTTATTGGAGCAGGAAACTATTTGGTTTTGGTTTTCCAATACAAAGACAAATGTTCTCCCGTATAGCCTGCACAGACTATTGGGGAAAGTGCTGCTAGCGAGCGCCTGTGAAGGCCGGCATGGCACAAGAGGGGGTGGGTGGCCATCACCACGCTTGGCCGCCTTTGTCTCCCCAGTGGCGATGTTTACACACTGCTCCAGGTACTCATTTGAGGCTTGGTCGACCTATGGGAGGTCCAGGACCGATTCAGAGAATCGTCACCGGTGTTGGCCGTGAGTGGGAATTGAACTCGGGTCACCAGTTTCGTAGCGCAGCGTAGCGCTAACCGCTACATTACCATTTCCAATACACAAACACCTGCATGACACTATCTGGAACAATACAAATGATAAAACAACTGAAAAAAATAAGAATAGGTTGTACCCTTTCTGGCAATAAAGCAGGTGCTAAGATGTTCAACCACCAAATATAAATCTTTTACAAATAATCAAGTCAGTATAAAGCACGCGTACGTGTGGTGAACATGCAAACAAACATGCTCTGATAATATATACACGTTGTATTCTTGGGTTTTTTCGGTAAAGTCACGTAGGTAAAACATCAAAATTAATGAAAATAAAATAAAACAAAAATCACGACGTTTCGGAGGCAACACATGATTTTTGTTTTATTTTATTTTCATTAATTTTGATGTTTTACCTACGTGACTTTACCGAGAAAAAACCTAAGAATATGATTCCTTGCAGTCACGAAAGCTTCAAATCTAGAATTATACACGTTGTCTTTGGAAGTGATTGATGTAGGCCAATCAGTTTCAAAGGCATCTTAAAAGCTATTCTTATTTTTTTCAGAATTTGATACTGGCAGAAAAGGTCCAATTTTGAAAAAACATCTATAGATTACAGTAGCTTATGATAGATTTCTTACGTTGAAATCGATTACCCGATAAATGTTCGTGCAACGCTGTGGAATACTAATGAATGTTGAAAATGTTCATAGATTTAGAAGAGTTCAACATTTTACGGAACATTTCCTTGCAGCTTGCCAATTTGCCTTGCTTATCGACCGTGTAACTAATGCTAAATGCCGATACGATAACCGTAACTTACACAGTTCTGTAACTACAGAGTCAATAAGCACTCGACATTGACCAGCGCCGTCAGTAGTCGCAGCAGTGTACAATTCTGCAAATTATGGGACAAGTAAAAGCCATTGGCTTAGAGACACTTCAGTTGAAATCGCAATGCCTCAACCTTCAACCCACTCTCTCTCTCTCTCTCCACCTGGCACCACACCCTTCGATTTGTTCCGGGATTTTCTAACGCGCGACGAAACGGGCGTGTAATATCTCACAAGCTCCTCTGTCCAGCATGAAACCCTTTCTCGCCGCTCAGAGTCCATCTCTCTGATCCCGACAGTAATCTGTATTTAGCAGTTTGATAAAAAAAAAAAATGTCTTATGGCATTTGGGCACAGGTGCCTAAAACAAATGCTCGGAATTTCGTGCCAAGAAAGGAAAAGCAATGCAGAAGTGAGGAAAAGAACACGGCAGGTCAGTATCGTTAGGCCACGTGCGCATGATGTAGGAGGGCCGGTTACCGAGAGGGCCATTGGATCGGGGACACTGTCGCGGCAGATGTCGGAGGTCGCGCAGTCGACTGCAGCAGCTGCCGGATCTGCAAGAGGGCAGAAATCATCGGCGATGGGGTGCGGTGGCCTTCTACGACTTTGGCCATGATGACATCTTAAGTTCAATATTTCCACACCCCAACCCTCGCAGGTCCACGCTATGATTTGTAACGTGCTCTAAGTGCGACTCGATCCACAGTTAACCATTCGCAGGAGTCGTTCACGCTTTAGGGTGTTGCCCTCAGTGTCGGGCTCCAAGGTGCAATATGCCAGTTACAGTATAACTATTTTCCAATCTTTATTTGCCAGTGCCTTGATACGCTTGCAAATATAACCATAAATGGTGGTCACATTTTTTCTGTATGGATTGCATTCCATATGCAACACTGTTAGACGTCTTCCTTGGCATTGCTCTACTGACAACGCATATAATATACGCCTGTTTTAAGTATCAATGTAGATAAGTCACGATCGTTGGTGCCACCACACATCACCATTGCTTCCTTCTTTCTGCTCGATTCCCTAATTGTTCTGAAGCCAACTCCCGGCCGCCAAGGTCTTCTGTTGCATTATCCCACCGTCCGGCGTGAGCTCTTCCCGTTGATCACCAATTGCTCGGTGCCACTCTGACCCCCTATCTCGTAACCCTGCCTGCCTCCATCCTGCGCGAAGTCTCGCATCCATCCCAACCTACTTTTTCTTTCAAAACACATTATATTGCGAAATTACAAATTACTTTCCCTATCCTGCCATGAAATTCCCAAGGAATCTATGATTAATCTTGAACGTTTCCACCGTTATGATGCTGCTAATAATTATTTTGCAATGTGCTGTAACTTTTAGTCGCGACGGTACAGCGGGGACCCAGGACTAATTCAAATTCCAGCTGCACTAACCACTGCACCACTGCTCCATCCCAGTACAGCTAACATAGACAAGTAATGCTGCTTATTATTATCTTTCTGAACAGCATGTTTGGACAAAGCCAATGTTATCTCCATCATGAAGATGGCGGTTATGATTACAACTTTACCCTGGTCCATCATAATGCAGGAAAAGTTATGAAAGTGTTCATTATTCTTACAATTCACCCACAGCGGCAGCATGAGGTACAAGTCAACTAAGCAAAACGTTGGGGTGCAAAGCAGCTCATGGGCCCCCAAATAATTGATAAAGAATAGGGTTGCATCAAATATAATCTGAAATTTAAATCCTAATAAACATAATAAACGCATTCCCATCGAAAAAAAAACAATATAGTCCGTATCTCTCATCTCATTACATCTCGTTTTGTCGAAATCTCTTTCTATTTCACTGCATCTCTATTTCTGGTCTATATCTCTTCTGTGACCTCACTAGGATTGTATACATTGAAAGAGGAAGCCCCCACAAATCATGGATGCTTCTGGCATCCATGATATTACTGTAATGGCAGAACCATTGGCTACCCATACAGGCAAGCACACAGGATACCCACAAACACACACACAGTTAAACAACAGATATGAACAGTTAGAAGGCAGCTGCTAAATCACATGCATTCATACCTGACATTTAGGCAAATCAACAACCCAATTCAGTTGCCACAAGCTTCAGACCCTTCCTTTGATGGATGCTAACGAGAGCAATGTGTGTCAGGCATGGTGGCTGAACGCTGCACTCAGCTTCGCTGAATTTAGTGCAGGGAGTGAACTCTTGCCGAGGATAGTCGATGAACGTTTGCAAAGAATGTTTTAAATTATTCCCTGACGATTGAAAGGAAGAAAAATCTCGTTAAAAATCAAATGCTCATTCCGCACGAAGCATTATCGGGGTGCGAAATAACGTCACGAAATCTGGATGTGAAATGCTCCGATGGCAGTTTTCGCACAGAGATGCTCGGCTTACATTGCCCTGTAAATCTCTGTAACGTTAACGTGGAAATATTACTTTGTTTAACACGTAGGTTTTCGCGACCAGTATTATTCATAATAAAGGTTTTTGGGTCAGATCGCGTTATTTATAAATGTGTCGCAACCCTCCACCAGCCGACACGGCCAATCAGTCAAAAATGTGTCACGTTGGCAAAGCGCCAATTAGTTAATTAATGAATGCGCCTCTGCTAGATGTTTGTTTCTCTCTCTCTCTCTCGTGTTCTGCAGACTGCCACCACGGCGTAACTTACAGGTTATGGCTAATTATGCGCATGGTTAACGTGAAAAATTGAGTTTGAGGTTTGACGAAGTCACAGGTATAGTTGCGAGACATTTCATAGATTGTTTATTTCCTCCAAATTCGTTTTTTTTTCTCTCCGTATCAAGATGCGTTGCATGCTGTGTAGATGATTGCTGCATTGTGTGGTATTTTTTTAGATTTGAGGTTTCCACAGCCTTGATTAAAATGTATATTTCAACGTCACTTGGGTACGGCTGCATCTGACTTAGGCAACAACTGTGAATGAAGTCACACGTTCATTCGTACCCTAATAAAGTTTAAATGTGAATGTGATATTGTGTAATGTTTACACACGTGGGAGAAAAAATCACACCTATTAAAAAGGACAGCAGTATTAAAATTGAACGTAAGCTACAGATATTTACAAATCCCCTTGAAAATGCATTTTGTAATGGTGATTATTACGGGATCATGCATATGTTTCCAAATAATATCGTCACAGCTGTTAAGATAATCTTGCATTTAGCAAAGTCATAGCGACAAGTCAGACACAAAGTGCCTCACTGCTCATACACGCAATGGCATTACGTTTCTGTCGGTGGCTCTGAGCCAATGGTGGAAATTCCACATTACAATGGCAAGGAGCAGTCTTTGCACAGGATGATGACTGTTGACTTTCAACACAGTGGTGTTGACAGAAAGACATGATCATTCTTGGCATTTCAAACGTGTGTTTTTTTCTTAAGCAAGATACAGTAGACCGGGTGTTTAATGTATTTTTCAGATGAACAAAAATCCATTATATGGGGCAAAGTAATCCCACCCCACCTACAGCCATTCGGTGTATTGTCGTCATGAGATAAAATAAGATGTGCTTTCTTTGCCTCGTTTGTCGTTGCCATAGTGATAATAGTTGTGCCACTGGATTTGCAATCCAGAGGTCGCCAATTCAGTTTCTGCAGCAACTGAAACAATGTTACAAATGTCTTAAATCCACCGCCCCAATCCACATGACCACCTTTATCCACGCAGCAACATTAACGTTTGTCAATCAGCAGGTTACACGTGGTTGAGAAAAGTGTGCGTACCCCCACCTCTTCCAAGACATGTGGCCAGCGTGCAAGAATAGGCCAAATACCCTCCAGAGAGGCTTTCTAAGGCCCCTTCTGATGGACATCCTTCCGCCAGCATTGGTGGAAGGCGTAGAGAGACAGCTGCGTTGCAGTATATGCCCCTCTAAGTCACTGAAACACGACGGCGTCTGATCCAGGCTCTCCCAGTTAAACCAGCAGGACGGAGTGAGCGTGTCCATTGTAGGGCCGGCACCCTTACACCTTGTTTTACCCTCCTGTTATTTTGTTTAATCATGTTTTTTTTTGTGTCAGTCGCATTCACACAATACAATTGTGACCGTGCTTCGTTAGTCGAGATGTAACGGCAGCGTGAAATTAGTATTGAATTTGCGTAAATCGGTCAAGCACAACACTCACACACCACGCAATTTCATACGTGCACTGTATTGTGAGTGTAATTTGCTTTGATTGACGAATCAATGCATGTTTTTATGCCTACATTGAACAATGACGTTTTTGTTTAAAAAAAAAAAGGATTGTGGAATGGAAAAAAGTAGATAATCTTTTGAAGTTATTATGTAACAGAAATCATGCATAATGTGGTAGATTGTTACGGATTATCTTGCTACGGATATAATTGCAGGCGTTCAATACGCAATGGCTTCAAAATGCAGCTCTCATTAGACCGATGCCACACTGACAACTTTTAATCGGTCACAGTCGTAGCGCAGGTATCTAAATCAACAATAATAATGTTAACACATCGCCTACTCGTCTGCATGTTATCACGTGTGTCCCTCTGGATGACGCTCCAGCTGTGATCACCGAACAAGTCGATGTTTTGTTTCTTCACATCACCCACCATGCACCCTGGGCAATTACAGAGCAGCGCACAATGCTGCGAATCCGACCGCCACGTGTATCTGCCTCTGCCAATGCATTGCCCAAACCCTCTGTGCGAAATGTGTGCCTGGAGTAGCTCTTTCTTTACAACAAAATGTTTAAAAATCGGAACCTTGTCACCTCAGTTGCCGGTGAGGTGGACATGCGTACGTGCTGCACAGCATCGCACAACATCCGATTGGCACGGTTGGCTACGTACGGCGCGAAAGAAGTTCAGCATGCATACGTGCATGTTAGGAACCTGTTGTACACAATGGATACTGGTTAATATCCATGGGTCCCATGGTCGCGTTCGTTTGAGAGGTGGGGGGGGGGTGGCAGCATGAATGTCCGCATACAGCACAAGAAGCTCAACTCTTCATCCACTTCTGAAAGGGTCCCTTCTTAAAGGTCAGGGGTAAAGGCGCAAGCCTGCAATTGCTCGCTCTGCTGGCAGAAGGGCCTCCGCCAGAGGTCGATCTGGAGAGCCCCTCTAAGAGGGTACGTTGTCCCACATGCTGGCCGGACGTTTGTTGAAGAGGTGGGAGTTCTATTCCATCCTGTTCGCGCTACGATGGTCATACATTCAGGAGTTGAATGCCAATGTCAAGGTCTGCTAGCCACGACGAGAGGTTTTCAGGAGAGAGTTTATGTCGTTGTTTGCTATTCCTCCATTTAAGGAGGGCGGACGACAATGGTTTACTATACTGTATGACCCCAAGTTTGTATTGCACAGCCACACTCGCATTACTATGGCGTTGGCCTGTTAATGTTCCGATGTGGTTGACAACACACTGGTGTGTTCGTAGAATGTCAAAGCCAGAAGGTGCAATGTTTGCGTCCCCCGAATGAGGTGTGTATCATTCTCGACGTCTGAAGTTGTACGGGACCTGGGTGAGATGCTATGATGGTGACAGCAGCAGCAGCAGCAGCGGCGGCGGCGGCGGCGGCGGCGGCGCGATCTCAGAACGTGGATCTGCTCTTGAGTCGACGGTGAGGACTATCCAAAGTTGACCCCACCACACTCGACCAGACACCATCGACATGGTGGACAGAGGTGGCGTGTGGGGGGGGGTTTAAGAAAGGTGCCAGTTGTCCAAGCCGCTTCGCTGGGAGATTGAACCGGCGACCTCTGCAACGCGAGTCCAGCGAGATAGCCGATAGATATCCCCGCTCTGTAGAACACATCGCGTTATTCCATTCGCTGCCCCCCCACCCACTCACCCACCCCCCAGGCATCAATTCCTCTGGCAGAATATTAAACCCAGGCGTAGAGCTAATAAAGAACTGTCATGCGAGATTTATTGGCGTGTTTAAATTGATCGATAAACCAATGGGCTCGGAAAAAAATTAACTGCGTCTGCAAAAGGAATATGTGCACGGGAGACCAAGGGCGCGTGTTAGCGGGTCCCAGGCCAACCAGATTTGGTACCCAAGTTGATTTTGTCTTTAAAGATAATCGTGTTACCATGTGGTGGTGAATTACAGCGAGCATTTAAGTTCAAAAGAAAAATGTGTGTGTGTGTGTTACCGTTACAGCCACGTGGATAGAAATAGAGAATACGGAACAAAAACATTTACGTCCTTCAAAATGGAACGTGTATTTTGGATTGTAACGAGGCCCGTAGCAATGTGACCCTTCCATGATCCCATGATTCGGTTCTGGAATAGCGCGCACAGTAGTTTGCCCACAGCACTATGAACCCGGCAACATGAGTTTGACTCCCAGCCACGGCGACCCTCTGTGGCAAGTGATATTCATACCGGTCCGAGGATTCCGTCCTTTCGCCAAATCTACTAACTCACCAGCATGGTGAATGTAGTCAAAACATGGCCAACATAACACGGAGAGGCCTAAAACCGGCAGTTATTTGACAAGGTTCGTAAATTTACGATTTCAGTGACAGTATTAATGTTGCCGGAGACGACTGGTGAATGTGAAGAGGTAATGTTTAGGTCGGACATAGTGGACATCGGAGTTTCACAAGCCCCGGATTAGAAAACACATACAATGTGTTCGTGAATTGTATAGACGAAACGATAACAGAAGTCATCGCGTACCATTATCCCGGCCACATTCGTCAGCAATGTTAATCAGCTGTTCCCATGTGGGCATGCTGTTATTGAGTGCAGCGTGCCCCCCTGTAAGCATGCCCCTTTGTGGGAAATACGGAATGAAGCAATGCCTTATGAAGCACACGCGTGGCAGAACAAACTGAGTGAGGAATGAAAAACAGAATTAATGAATGAATGTCGCGTCGTTGTAAAGTGCCAAAATGTGTCCATTATAGCCGGACTTTATTAACGCTGGTTTTTTTTAGGACAAGTGGCAATGTATTTTTTCCGGTGTCTACCATTTGTTATGTTTTCTGAGACGTATGCATAATTTATTATTCATTAAATGATATTTACGCAGGGTAATGTGGTTAAGCTGAAGCCGGGGGTGATGGAATGCCTACCCGAGAAGCTTCTAAGGTGGCTCGTGGCGATGCTGTATATCACGAAGGCGTTCATCTCCTTCCACAACGATATGTGAAAAAGTCGCCTTCGTGTTTTTGTTGTATTACGTGCTTGCTTTTTTTTTGGCTTCGTTTTTTTTTTACAATTGCTGACGAAAGCTTATTGCCAGGAATGAGGTGGGTCTTGCAAAATGGATTCTACATAGATAATCCAGTTAGTTCAGGATATGTGTTGTGGAGAAGACACGTTTAAAATTGAGCCCTACATAAATCAATTTTGCGTATTGCCATGGGTAAGCAATGGCTGTGACGGGCACACACACACACATATGTTCCATTGGGGCGTGTGTTTTTAGACCATGCAGAATATTGTTTATCAGCCGGCAGTGACCATGTCGGAATTTTGTTAACCCATGGAGTCCATGACCACGTTGCTTTGTGATCAAGTGTGCTCATGCAGCTGTTAGCGCTCTGCGCTGCATATCCGGCGACCCGAATTTGATTCCCGCTCACGACCAATAACAGTGGCAAAAATCTGAACCGGTCCTTGGCCTCCCCTAGGTCGACTCAGCTTGAAATGAGTACCTGGTGCAATGTTTACACATCAGCACTGGAGATACAAAGGCGGCCGGACATGATACTGGTCTTCATATGTGCTCGCTAACAGCAATTGCCCCAACAGTCTGTTGTATTTGTACTCCACATGCTGTGGGTTAAGAAGTGCCCTCGTTAGTGCGCTGCAGCATTGCAGTGCAATCTCAGTGTTCTGGGGTTAATTCCTGGTCATGCCGAACACAACAGCGATTGCTATCTTAACATCTCAACCCAGCTCATATTGAGCACTGGGTGCATGCAGCACGGTCAACATGAGCACACTGTGGAGACAAAGGCAGTCAGACACGCGTCTGATTACAACGCTCCCGAGTGTGCCATGTTTGCTCTAATAGATGCCCATTAATGGCTCTTGCCCCAAAAGTCTGCTTTGTCTTTTTGTTACAGCATGACATACATACAAATTGCAGATCTCTGCCTGTGTGTGTACATGACATCATGTCGTGTAGCGGTTAGCGCGCTGCGCCATGAACCCAGCGACCCTAGTTCGATTCCCGCTCACGGACAACATCAGTGACGATTATCTGAACCGGTCCTGGGCCTCCCGTAGGTCGAGTCAGTCTGAAATGAGTACCTGGTGCGATGTGTAAACATCGCCACTAGGGAGACAATGGCGGTCGGGCGTAGTGCTGGCCACCCACCCTTCATGTGTCATGCCGGCCTTCATAGGTGCTCACTAACAGCACTTGCCCCAGCAGTCTGTTAAGGCTATACGGGTAATCTTTGTCATCATGTAAGTGGCTATACAACCCTTGGTATTCAGAGTACTGCACACGGCTTACATTCTGCGATTGGCATCACCAGCACACATTGGCGGCATTGCTTGTGATGCCACGAAAAGTTTGATAACTGCGCTCAGACTATTTTGTCATATCAGCACAAGAAGCACAGTCACTCCAAATTTTCAGCCACACTTGCAAAATAATCCGCATGTACAGGTACAGCAACATTGTCGATTTTATTTTTTACCAATAATATTGCATCCTCGTTAAATGAGTTTAAAAAATATAATAATCTATATTATAATTTATTATGTTTCACATGCATCTTCAGGGAGAAGCTGACAAGGAAACGGACTTCATATAATAGGCATAATAAGAAAAGGTATTAAACCGAAACAGGAGGATTTCCCCACAACTCTGGCTGTCGCCTGATGATGCAAGCTGTAATTATTGGGAAAACGTCCGACTAGAATTGTAAATGTTGTGGGTTTACTTTCCAACACACCGGTTAGTGCTGTACTCGTAATTAATTGGCATGTTTTGTTTACGTGACAACCCTTAGTCATTGGCCATGTCGGGTGGTGGCGGGCTTATTGACGCATTTATATTTACGCGATCTCACCCAAAACCCTCTATTATGGACATACATTGTAATCAATATTACTTTGATCATGATACTGAATTGGGGTGGAGTTGTGACACAGTGAGTAGTGCACTGCCCCTTGAAACGTGGCGAATCTAAGTTTAAGTCGCGAGCACGGTTAGCTTCAGTGGTGAGTGATATCTGAATTAGTCCTGGCTGACCCCACTTCGCCGACCCACACTGCCCATCGTGCTCCAAGGTCAAGTCAAACACACCTCGTGCCTGACAAGATGTGGGGAGGACTTCATCCAGCAGTGGACTGACAAACAGCGGTAAATTATTATACAGCCCAACGCCCCATATCCGACCATCGCATATCCGCCCTGACCAATTAATTGTTTGTTATTTTCTACAGATGATTACAAATCCGAGCTCTACACGTATCTACCGACACCTCAGTCCCCAGTGAGTCAAATATGCGACAATGTACTATATTATTAGACTGAACGATGTGTCCGCAATTAGAGTATGGCACTCAGCTTAAATGACATGTTGTTGATTCTGACCGGCGGTTAACAGACACGTTTGAGGTTGAGCACTCTGGTCAGGTTCGCGAGAAGTAACACAACGCCTGTGTCTACAGCATCGTGGGCCAGCGGTAACGGTGACGTGAATGGGTCCCGCGATGATTTCTACATATCGGTAAAAGATCGCCAAGGCCATCATGGACCGGAGCAAAGGCCAGCGTGTTCGTCCGCTCCAACACTCTCACCCTCTCCACTCAGCCCCCCCCCCTCCCCCCAGGGGGGTCAGATTGGTCAGAGCGCAGCGTTGGCAAGCGAGGCAAGATTTATCCACGGAGCTTGCAGAACATTACGCGGAAAAGGGGTCACACAATCACAAGGGGGTTAAGTGAATATGGCTGGCCAATTAACTTTGTTGGAAGGGGGCTGGAATGACCTTGCCCAAGCGAGACAGGATCGGCGAAAAATTATTTTGGTCGAATGTCCATTTGTCGAGGAGCGGAACGGCGCGTGCGGGGGCGTCGCGTTTGTTGAATCGTTAAAAGAATATCCTGACCGCATCGACGCATATGCCCCTCCTTGTTCAGGGGTATTATTTCACTATCAGCATCAGCCATATTCTATCCACTGCTTGATAAAGGAGATCCCAAGCTGTTGCTCTGGCTGTGCTGATAATAAGGACACACGTGCTCCGACGTGCAGCACATCTCCCCTGCAGATGTGCGAAGTATTTATAGAGGAAACAAATATTTTAATTTTAATATTCATGGTAGCAGTTGATGCGACAGAAGGCGTTATTAGAGTGGATCATTGCTTAATTAGTTATTTAAGAAAACTAATAAGCCAACTGCTTGATTACAATAATGATGATTAATAAAAGAAAATGTCGTTTTTATTTCATAATATCAGTATATGTGTAATGTTCATGCTGTCTACTTTATATGTCAGAATGCGATCATTATTTAATGCGGCACGAGTGAAATTTTTCAACTTAAAATCTTTATTCCATATTTAATCTCGAGAACGATAAAAGCAGACTCTAAAGTATTCATTTGCTTTTAGGAATATTGGTTTGTATACATGTACTACACATATTGTGCTACACAATACATGGAATTCCAATGCATATTTAATTTGTATTGTATTATGTATTCATGTGATTGTGGGGTGGAATGGTGGCATAGTGGTTAACACACTGTGCAATGAAACCGACGATGTGCATTCGATTACCAGTCACGGCAAACAGCAGTGGCGAGTGAAATCAGAACCGGTCTTGATTCCCATGCCTCGATTTAGTGGCGGAGAGGGGAGGAAATGGTGGAATTTCTTCAGTGCCAAAAATTATGCTGTGACATGGAGAGGGCTTGATTCAGGGGTGGATTTACTAAGGGTTGTGCACTTTACATCTAATATGATGATTTGGGTCTCCATATTGATGTTAGTGTGTATATATAGGGAACTCAGTATGCCTTTTGAGGATTAATTCCATTGCTTGTAATGAGAAGGTTAAAAAGGACCAGTGCAAATCCATGAGAGTGATACTCTAAAGGGATCAATCAATGAAATAATGAAAGAATAATAATGATCGTGAATAACGCAAGTGTTTTTCAATGTACAGTATTTATGAAGCCATTATCTATGTGTGTGCGTGTGTATATATCAGGCTCCTAACAAATACCCTTGCAACCACTAGTGGCCGCTACATTCAGCAGAACTGAATTCCATGGAACCAAATCACGAGCCTATGGCACTGGATCTTGACAATTCATTGAATCTCCGGGAACAGGGTTGATGGTGTGATTTGCTCGTAAATTAACGGTTATGAATAAATAAACATGGAATAATGTTAATTGGGATTACACATTGCAAGAGTCATTGCCCCCTACTGGCAGACGATTGCCCACTTGCAGGCCAGGTGCTGAGTCACGAATCCGTCACGCAGGGACAACTGCCGCTGGAGGTGCCCTTGCAATGTTTGAGAAGAGATGAGATGTGCTCACACACCACGGATCTCACTGTGAAATAGCCGCGCAACTAACGAAACGGGACCATCCGTGTAACAAATCAAATAAACAAAAATAAAATCAGTTTAAGGTTCTGTTTGAGTTGCCGATGCATTTAAGTGCCGTGAAATGCAAATATGATGATGATTATTACTAATTTATATTCACTTTAACCGTTGGGATTATTGTTTTTTTTTACTTACCCACTGAAATGAATGCATCGGGATACACTCAATATTGCATGGCCTCAAATGTAAAGAGAGGGAAATGCCTTTGGCGGTCTACAAACAGCGCGAGTCCCAGTGAGGCCGATGGCACGCGAGCGTGGCGACGGCGTGAGCTGCAGCCATGGCAGGAGAGAGGTCAGGTTATTTGTGATCTACAACCCAACCTTGACTTATGGATGCCCCCGTGTATACCCCCATCACATTTCTGCAGCTTGGCTGTAAATACTGATTAAATGATAATGATAATGGCTTCAATTTGCCTAATGGTAGCGTATATGTTGGGACATGTTGCATTATTTACATAAATAAATGTGTCTCCATCTTTGACCGTTATTACAACGTAAAACAAATGTCAACCGTTATTTATATTTTAGTGGGGACATGGCGAAAAATACCGCGGGCATCTATTGAACGAATAGAAGGCTGTCCTCAGGAAGAATTTCGAATTTAAAATATGGGGTCGATGCCGACATAAAACATGAACGTAAAAAAAATATAAACGCCTTTGACGTGCCCGATTACAATTTCATTACGATGCACAAATACGCGGGGAAATAAAACGCCGTAAAAATGCATCAACTCAGCAGTACGGACGAAAAGTTCATTAATGTTATATGCAAAATATGTAAATGTGGGTAAATGTCATTAACGGCTCATTAGGTACGCGTGCGGCATCGGCGCCGGGACCCTGACTGCAGGATTAACCCTCTGCGGACGACGAGGCTCCTCGGTGGCTGTGCAATGAATCGCATTTTGAAAACACTTGCGTGCAACGCGGGGTCGGGCGGTGCGCATGTTTATTTCGTGCTTTCCTCCCCAATGGCCACCGGCTGCTGCGATTGTTGATTCCATCGTCCCTGTAAAAACACTTCACGCCCAGCTCATCATGACCGCCCGCACCTTACCAAGTCACCACGCTGCCAGCTTCAACACCACGTGTGCCCAGTGTCCCTCCGGCCGCAACCGTGAGGCCCCTTTTCACAAAACAATGCCGTGACTCCAACCGTGTAAGTTGAACTTCTTTCGCACCATACATAGCCAACCGTGCTAATGGGATGTGCGAAACCTTGACCTGATTGTTTTTTGTCGGTTATGATCGTCGTTATATTCCATGCCTTTTTGTAATTTGTTCTATTTTTTAAATTTCCTTTTTCCTCCTTATGCATTGGCGGAGGTACTGTGGAAGTTAATGGCGCAGAATGACCCGAGTTCGATTGCTGCTGGCCACGACGAACATCAGTGGCGAGTGATGTCAGAGTCCCCACTACTTTCACCAATTCACACTGACCAGCGTGATGAAGCGTGGTGGACAATACTCCATGGCTTGGGGGAGGCATACATCCATTATTAGGAAGCCAGTGAAGCCATGCACTTTGAAATCTAAATTGAAAGCTCATTTCTTCATAATTGCTTTTTGTGTTTTAGTTTGCTCCCCCCCCGCACCTCCGATTATCACCATTGGCTAAATACGGTGCGAAAAAAATGCAACATGCATGCATTGGTGGCTTGAGAATATCTGGCATTGATGTATTTATTTGTACGCAGCAAATTCACTATCAGGGCAATGTCTTGACACTAGAATATCCATGCAGAGCTATTGCAGCGAGTGAGTCACGCGCCACTCCGCCTCGGTGAGAGGCTCTGGACGATGACATCGCGTCAATGCCTCTGAAGCCACGTCACGAGACCGCTTTGTCCACACGAGGTGCGCAATTTGGCACATTTGCATGATACCCTTCTGTCGTGGGAAGGCCGTTGAGATTGAACGAGAGCTGCGATAAGCTGAACTGAGTGAAACGATGATAATGCCGCATGTTGTTGTTGTTGTTGTTTGTCCACTGGGCTGAGACCACCATCGACTCACTCTACACTTGAGAATGCAGCTTCAATCATGGGCAGTTGAAACTGAGATTCAAATCCCAGAATTCAGAGGTCCCTGCTCGCCGCCCTGACACGCTATCGGTCCCCTGCACCGCCCAAACTGTTGTTTAAAAGTATTTTAATACATTTTACGTCGCTGATTCTACACGACATTAGCAGCTCGTCTGCATGCTTGCATATTTATAGGCTGCGGACTCAGCCTCAAATAAGTGCCGTGCCTCGTGCGGTGTGTCAACATCGCCACTCGGGAGACAAAGGCGGCCGGGCGTGGTTCTGGCCACCCATCCCCTCGTGTGCCCCAGCGCCGGCCTTCATGGGTGCTACTCGATAACAGCACTTGCCCCAACAGCCTGTGGAGGCTACACGGGGGAGCTTTGATCTCGGATGTAGCTTGTCCAAAGCACTCCTCAAAGACCGCTCTAATGGTTTCAATGAATGAGGAGTAATTTGAAAGATAATGATATGCAGTTTCTGCTCACAGGGTCAACATTTGGAGTGAAAGAACATACCTTTGACCCAATAATATCGCTAATTCAGCGTATTGGCGTCTGCGCTGCTTATCAACTTTACCATTTATAAATATATGGCTTATGATCGCAACTCCATTTCAAAATTATACAACAGATAAGTATAACCTGGCAGCTTTGAATCTCAGTGGGTTTCTCACAATTTTATATTTAACTCTGCCGAATTACTCTTTCACAATACGCCTTTATGTCGCCATTGCATGATAGATAGTTTATTATTGGACGTGTAAATGGATAGTTTTAATCAAATATAGTTGGTCCAACTTTTAAAGATGATAACTCTCTACACGATGTGTCACGTGTGTGCCTCGCATTCAAACGAATATATACTGGCGATGAGGAATACATGGTGAGATGCTGGCTGCTGTTGCAAATAACAAACTCTTATGAAAAACTACGAGCGGAAACTGGAAAAGCATTTTCGGAAACTTCGTAAATACATTTCTTTTTTATTGGGAGTAACTTCATGAGGTGTGCCTATTTATGTCTGATGGCGCGTCCATCACAATCATACCCACTGGTGGATGAAGGCCTCCCCAACCCATTGCTCCCGCTTTGCAATGCCATGATCCACCTACCTCCTGCACAGGAGCTGATCCCATCGCTCCATCTCCACAATGTCCGCCCGCGTAGGCGCGTCTCCTCCTTGGGCAGCCAACCTGTCGTCAGTCTCAACCACCGGTCATCATCCGAATGTGTCCTCGGCATGTCGATACGATGTTTCTCACTTACGTACGTTCACGTATTCGTGTGCTGTTGCTCTTTCGGCCTCTCAGTTTACTTCCTACAGCCGTGCATCTCTCCACCGTACCCAGTGCCCAATAGCACGCTGGTAGTTGCTGATGCAAGTGAGTCGAGGTGATCAGGTGGCCCAGTGGTGAGGGGGAACTGAACTGGCACCACTGGCAACCTGGGTCTGAATCCAGACGGCACACGTGATCAAATCTGGTACCCAAATCTGGTGGATTGTTTGTCTCGGCGCCCTGTATAAAATTAAATCAAATCAAACTTTACTAATATGACACAATCCGTGCATAAAATGCTTTACAGGACAAATTAAAGGTGGCTGACACAATTTAAACAACAATAAGATTTCAATTTAAAGCTTTCGTGACTGCAGGGATTTATATTCTTGGTTTTGTGGTTTTCACACCTGATGATGATTGCTTGTGTTGCAATCGAAACGTCGTGAGAATGTTATTGTTTAATTTTTTATTATTATTTCCCTTCTATGTGACTTTACCGAAAGAAGCAAGAATAACAATAAGATTAATACGTTCAAAAATACGTCACATTATAATGAACCATAAGTATAATAAAACGCATAATACGCACATAATCAGGGCATCCTAATTAAAAGCCAATCTAAAGAAGGGTATGTTTTAAGATGTCATTAAAAACATTCACTGCTTCTAATGCCCTCGCCAAGGACGGCTTGAGGAGGAAAAACACACACGACGTGTAAAATTCCAACTTTGACAATTAAACATACATCGCTATGACTGCCGTGCAACAAGTATTTCTCGGTAAGAAGGCTTTAAGGAAAAATGCAGCACCCACCCCCCCCCCGTGTGTCAAAGGGAGGTCGCACTTGAAGACAACCTCGAAAGCGTCTGTGCAATGTTAGTTTGTCTCCAGTTCGCCAAGCGGGACGATGCATCTCTCTGTGACACGCCACGTTCGCTTCCTCTCGTGACGTGACGCCGACAGTGCAGTGGAAACGAAGCTGAGAACACAGGCAGAGAACGTATTCTTGTTGTTGTTGTTGTTGTAAATAAGCAAAGCAACGCAACGTAAAGCGTGCGCATCGATAAGTAACTCCACCTGGCATGGGGAATGTGGGTTTGATACATTTCGACTGGTGTTGTGCAAAGCAAGTGACCGCCCCATATTTCCAGGGCATGAGGTTGAGCGACTGAGAGTGGATCTTCCTCGGCCGTGACGGCTTTGGGTTTTTGGACATTAACTGTGAGACGCCATCGCCGTCACATCTGATTGACTCGCAAAGGCCTGCACGTTGAGCGGAGTGGGGCAAAGGTGTCTCTCCAAGCCTCAGGGCGATTCAGATTGCGATGGCAGCGTGGCCTCAGCCGTGGCAAGTTCACCTCAGGGGTGAAGGGTCATCTACGAGGTGCTGTGGTCGTCACCCCTCAGCGCGAGCCACGTGAATGCCGTGGCCACGTTGAGCGCGATGGCCTTCGGAGCGACGTTAAGCCTGCTGTCACGTCCCCTTGCAGCCATCGCAGATTCCACAACTGTCTCCTGAAGAGTGGGCTATTGTGTGGTGGTCGGTCAAATGTGGCATCTACATGAGAGAGGCATTTCATGGCCCCCACAGGTAACATGGAGAGCTCTTGTCAGTAACATCTGGCAATCCATCAGAATTTGTTTAACAAGCCTGATTGCTAATGAGACCGGGAAGGTTGAAACCGGTTTATATTTGTATTGTTTAAACAAGTGCTGCTTGATAATACTGGTGTGAAAAGTCAATAGGCTGATAGACTAAAACATATTTTCTATTGATTTATAGACACAGTACAGAGTTCTGTTTAAATATGCTTTACTGTATTTTTAGAAAAACATCAGCCTCAGTGAAATATATTTTTATGTGAATGTTTCAAGAGAGGAAAGTTTATTTAAATTACTTAACATGGTAATTGAAAACGTTCTTTGTGAAAGCACCCCAGGTAAAGACGCGTTAAGGTTCGTAATTTGTCACGTAGACAGTTCGGTCAATGACATTCTCATGTACAGATTGAGCAGTGAACCCAGGTACCTGAGTCGATCTCCTGAGTATAACACAAAATACCCATATTCAGGACTAGGACCCGATCTTCAAGGGAAGCTCCTTGCCTATTACATCTGGCAGTTCACCAGCATTGATTGAAGCAAGCCTTCCTCTTCTAATGAGACACCATATGTCAAAACTTGTCAGATTTTCTTTTACTGAATCAATTCTAGCTGAAAATTTGCACTCCCAAAGGCCATGGGGCCGATGTGTTTGTGTAACAAAAAATCTATGAAAAATTGGCTTTACCCTTTCTGGAAATAAAACTGGTCTTAAGATGCTCAAACACCAAGGAATGAAGTCTGCATTTTACCACTGTTAAGTAACCACTGTATTGTTTGCCTTTTGGTGTTGTTCTCTGGTCTAACGCTGGCGAGACAAGGCCATAAAGAAGGCTGTCTTCGATGTAGGCCAATCAGTCTCAAAGACAATGCCCCATATATTATCAGAGCGTGTTTGTTTCAACGTTATCCACAACTACGCGTGGTTAATGCAGACTTGGTTCCTTGCAAAAGGTTTATATTTGGTGTTTGAACGTCTTAACACCTGCTGTTTTATTGTCACTGGCAAATAAGGTCCCTTGTCAGAATGCTGTAATATATATATGATGCGGAAAGAGAGCTAAATGAAAGCGATATCTTGTTGGCTTCTCTATTTCACTGATTAATTATAATCACCCTTTCAAGTTTAACACGTAGGCTTTCGCGACCAATATTGGGCTAAAGCAGTGAACTATTTGTCTTTTGTCAACGTGACACTTTTTTTTTACTGATTGGCCGTGTCGGGTGGTGGAGGGTTACGACACATTTATAAATAACGCGATCTACACCCTTTCAAGGTTGGCCTCAACAAAGCTAAACTAAAACTTTCTTTATTTTACCAGGTAAGGCCCACTGCGCAATATACCTATTTTTCAGAAGTGACCTATAGCTCAACGAAGTGGCTTATCATGGATTTGTATAGCAGCCATGTACTGTACGCTAAACGCGTGTTGATTCTCAATGTGGAAGGAAAATGCAGAGGGCCCGGAAATAAACTCCACGTGACCACGGAGAGAACATGCAAACTCCAAATTTTCAGGCGTCAGGATCGGGATCGAACCCACGCACTCCTGTATACCAGGACGAGGTAGTTAGCATCTCTCCACAAGTTGGCACCAAATACAGGGAATGCGATGGTGCCCATGCCTCTTTCCAAGCCTCACCAAAGCGAACCCTGCTGCCCTGCCCTTCTACCGTGTGCGTGATCTCTCCACGCTTCATCTTCTGTTAATGTGGCCTTCCGACAGAACCCTTGGCCAACAAATTGAGATAATCCGTTCTTTGAGCATAAATACGATATATTGATTGTTTTAGGAGCAGCATCAGCCATCGCCGCATCAATTCAACGTGCGCAAAAGTCCAAAGTTCAAGGGTCATGTGTGCTTCTGCCTTATGCTGCACCGTCCCTCGCCCACTCGTTACGTGCTCCGCCTGAAGTGTACGCTCACGTGTGCCCTCCTCCCTCTGTCGCCTTTGTTTGTTGAAAGACGCCGTCACACCTCGAGACGCCATAGTGAGACAGCTAAAGGCAGTGGACAGAAGCAAGCTCTTAAGAGGGAATTGACAGCATGGATAGCTGAGTGGAAAGAGGTTCCAAACTCGACTTTGCAGTTGCAAATTTAATTATCAAACAGATGAATGGCTTCATTTGTGGTGCACGTTGTAGCGTTCTGTTCTCTCTGTTGCAACAAAAGCTTTGAAGCGATCGTGCAAACAAAGGGAAATTAGATCAATCCGATTTAAATGCGGGAAGCCGATACCTTAATGCAACATCAGAGGTTGCCTAAACTTTAATGAGGATACGCTGGGTCCCCTGTAACGGCAAGTAATGTCCCCTTGCCGTGCATTTCCACATGTATCGCTCGCCCACAGGGTCTGTCTATCTGAAACCCCGTATGCCTTCTTGAGAGCTCTGTACAATGTATACCTTTCTATGAAATCCATCTGCATGACTTTGAGAGTATGTGTAAATACATATGGGTGTCTAATTGCCTACATATTTCATAATTACGGCTCCCAGCCGAGAAGTAGCGTTATATTAATGGTATGGACCTTGTTGTAGCATATGGTAACGTCCCATTACAGAGCGGACACGATGAGACAAAGGCATATTTAAGATGCGTTGTGTTTAAATGGCATCGCGCAATATAGTATGCACATAGAAATCGCATTATATATCCCATTTTATTATATATATGCTATTATAAAAATTGCCTTCTGCAGTCGGAGGCCAGTTAGATCATTGCACAGAATCACTGGGTAGGGAATTACACGTTAGCAATGTGACAGCAATGGTGTGGAGCGGTGGCGCAGAGTTTAGCGCACTGTGTGATAAACCGAGCGCCATAAGTTTGAATCGCTGCCACGGCTAACATCAATTGCGAGTGATACCTTTCAACCGGTCCTGGGCCTCCTCTTCACAAACCTGTAAATTAAAAAAAAACCTCACCATAGGCAACACGGATTGGTGAGGCATTCATCCAGCAGTGGATTGATAAAGGCCTGCATTGTTTATGAAGCCCATAGCAGCATGTTTCACAGTCGCTCTATTTGTCATTATCTATTGCATAGAATGGTATTTAGTAATATGAGAATTAGGGGTGGAATGATGCATCCCTTTATAAAGGAACACGTATCATTAGCTCGCAAATACAAACATAGAACTGCGCGCGTGTGTAATCAGGACTTTCTCACCCGTATTTGTTGCACGGAATGGGTTAGCAACAAACCTGCATCCAATCGAGGCGCTACCATTCACCACAAGGTGACAACATTATCGAATAACTTATTCATCCTGAGTTGGAAAAAAATGCACCAAATCAACATGGGTGAATCAGTCCACCACAGTGATGATAAAGAATCATTGTCTCAGAGGTTGTTTGACCATACTGTACTTTACTAGGCCGGCTACTGTGGGTGGTTGAAAGTGGGGTCCAGGACCGCACCTCCGATTATCACGGTTGGCTACGTAAAGTGCTAAAGAAGTTCAACACACAGTAAGTACATTCATAAATAAATAAATGGAATAAATAAATACCAGTTCAGATACCATTCTGCACAGACTTTAGCCATAGCCCGGATTCAAACTTAGGTCACCGGGTTCACAGCGCAGTGCCTGAAATCGCCGTACAATTAGCAACGACTTACATTTTGACGTTTGCTGATGCCATTCTTGGTATTCTGTTAAAGAGTGCCATCTGTGGACTGAAATGTCCTCGGTGAGATCTCTCTCTCTTGCTTCCGTGGCCCAGGCTTAGCAATGCGCGAATACAAAGGGGGAGAGAACACGCGTTTGATGATGTGCATAACCAAATTATTTCATACTTGCGAAATGTCACTGCTTGCGCAGTGGGCAGAGAGAGAGAAAATGCAGCTGCATTTACTGCGTAGAAAAACTGATTGAGGTCACTGAACCCGAGAAATGTCATTTTGTGTGCGCAAAGAGCTACTTATTCCCCCCCTTATTAATTCACACCAACAAACCCGCACCTGTGTATCTCCATGCCAGACCAGCTATCTGTCTAGTTGTTTCCACTGAGTGTCCTTATTCTTGAAAGCGGCATTACATTGCTTACACATTTTCTCAGAAGTACGGCGTATCATTTTCTTCATTACAGGCATATGCTTGCATGTGTGGTTTATAAAATGCTTCCTAAAATTGCCGTATTTCATGCGCAACACTTCTAACACCCCGCTCCAAGTAAACACAATGCGTATCATGTTTGCCAAGATTACAATGTGTACGTCATTTGTGTTTATCTTTACACGTTTTGATAATTATCTTTACGAAGCGTATGGCATTGGGTGGTGATCGTTATCGTTTGCTGTGCCTGGGGCTCTGCTGCAGTCTGGTGTGTGAGGCTGGTATTACTAAAATAAGAGCTTAATATATTGAACACCAATACCGATATGCTTTTAATTAAGAAATAAACAAACAAACGGAGGAGCTGGGAGGTTCAAAGTGTGAGAGCAACGAGCCGGCACCGCTAAGATCCTGGACGTGCATCTGGGTTTTAGCCACTGCCCGTGACTCAACTGGGTTTTCAGGTGGAGTGAGTTTACAGTCTCAGCCTGGTCACCAATGACTGAACAACAAATATAATCGTGGTGTTTTCACTGAAGTTGTACAACAAGAATCAACCCTGAGAACGAGCAAAGTTGTTTTGACTGCCATGCGACCGATGTCCCTAGAGGGGGGGGCATGTTGGAGAGTCCAGCGGCCTGGGTGTGGCGTCTCAGAAGCACCACTACTAGGTCTGTGATACTCTTTGGATCTTTCGGTAAAGTCACGTAGATAGAAAAAATAAAAGTAAATAAAAAAATAAAAACTACGACGTTTCGATCACAACACAAGCGATCGTCATCGGGAGAAAAAAAGGGGGGAAGGCCACTGAAGAGAAGTTGTTTTTAATGTATAATCTTAGTTTTTTCGGTAAAGTCACGTAGGTAAAAAATGAAATCAAAATTAATAAAAAATAAAATAATAAAAATCACGACGTTTCGGAGGCAACACAAGTCTCCGTCTTCAGGTGGGACCGTCACAGCCAGATTTGCTGTATCAAGTGAGGCAGGGATTCCAAGATGCAAGTTCTTAAATACAAGTTAAGGGGGAGGAGAGGGGGGGGCTTATCAGAATGTGGTAGCCAATGAATGGAAGGTTTAAAAATAGGCGTAGCACAAGCGTCCTGGTATCAGAACGAAGTGGGCGGGGCATAAGGACCCTGTGGCCGGAGAGCGCCGTGGTGCAGTATGAGAAGTTCCAAGAAAGACACGGAAGGTGACAGGAAAGAAACATCACAACTAGTTATGACTTAAAGTGGTTGATGACGTCCTTCCAATGATTGCTGAGTTTGTACCCATCCTCTCGGTTGAAATTGTGTCTGTGTTGAAATATGTGGATGGCTTCGTGAATTAATATTTGTTGAGCTTGCAAAGTACCATCGTCTTAGAGAAATCAATTTCGTGTGAACCAGCCACATTAAAATAATGATCAGCCACGGCAGAAGTATTGGTCCTACCGTGTTTAAAATCTGCCTTATGTTCACGAACACGGTCCGAGACATGTCGTTTAGTTTCCCCAATGTTACTGCTGCCGCAGACACAGCTTAGTTTGTAGATGCGGGGGTATTGCATGTCAGGGATCTTGTCCATAACAAATGCGATCAGATCACGAATTTTATGCACTGTGTTAAATCGAACCTGGATCTTGTGTTTGTTCATGATTTTGTAAATATTTTGGTTACCCCTGCTATGTATGGCAAGGTGATGGTTTTGATTGGATCCTCAGATGGCTCCTTCCTCACGGTTAGGGTGATGGTTTTGCGGATTGTGTAGTTGGAATATCCATTCTCCTTGAGAGCTTGGTGCACGTGTTTCAGTTCACTGGCTAGGTGATCATGGTCGGAGATACATTGAGCTCTATGGTGTAGAGTTTTGATGAGGGAATTCTTCTGGGATGGATGGTGGTGGGAGTCAGGTTTTAGGTAGGCATCAGTATGGGCTGCTTTCCTGTAGACATAATGGTACATTGAGCCATCTGGTCTCTTTTTGATTAGGACATCCAAGAAACGTAACTTGCCATCTTTTTCGACCTCCATGGTGAATTTGATGGCTGGGTGCATGGAATTGATGTGGTTGAGGAATTGGTTCAGAGCCGGTCGGCCACGTGGCCAGATGACGAACGTGTCACCCACGTGCCTCTTCCATCAGGACGGGCGTAGAGTGGATGCCTGGGTAGCGTCTGTCTCACATTCTTCCATGAAAACATTGGCTTGCCTCTGGCTTCAGTGGCCTTTCCCCCTTTTGCCTCCTGATGACGATCGCTTGTGTTGTGATCGAAACGTCGTAATTTTTATTTTGTATTTATTTTTATATCTACGTGACTTTACCGAAAGATCCAAAGAATATGAATTCCTGCAGTGACGAAAGTTTTAAGTAAAAATTTAGTTCTATGATATCAATTTTCTTCCACTGCACATGGAGGTCTAGATGTCTTGTGACCCTCATTTATACCTTGACTATTTTTGTTAAATAAATTATATTTTTTTTACGGAAATGAATATGCAAAGGAGAAAAAAATGTTATGGGTCGATTAATTTGGGTCACAAGACATCTGGACCACGCTGTACTATAACATGGGGCGATGCGCTCCTTTGCAAAAGCTACAAATGGGAACTCGTTTGTCTTGTTAAGATGCCACCGATTGTGTAGTTGGAACACCTTTGTGGAATAGACATACATAATACACTTCGATTAAACCGCAGTAAATTAAGCACACAACTTTATTCACACGTTTTTACAAGTAAGGGAATAACAAAAAATGAACACGTCCCTTTAGTCTTCGCATCATTCCGACATTCTTTCAACTAAACCGCCACCGCTGCCCTACATCGAAACCCGACGTTACCATTCGCAATTGGCAAGCAGCTGCCTTGCGAGCGAAGACCGACACCCGACACATCACGAGAACAGCGAGGCACGCCTGCAAACCGCCCATTGCACAAGACGGCCCAGGAGGAGGGCCGCGGTGTGGAGAGCAACGGGTCTGCAGAGGTGGGAGCGTGATCGGGATGGCAAAGCACCGTGTTGATCCGCACGTGGGCGCGCTTGCGAAGCGTGGTGCCAACGTACTTCATAGATGTGCTTGTGGCCACCTCTTCCCGTCACCATCTGTTGTTGTGGACGCCAGCCCCTTTCCTATACCCCCACACGCACACAGCTTTCCAAACGTCTCATCTCCGGTTGGCGAAGCATGCTTTTCCCCAAGGTCACCTATCTATCCATTGAGCGGCTTACACGTGCTTTGTGCGAACCACGGTGCAATTCGTCGTTTCTGTCATGCAAACACGTTCGTTTTTCAGTTGTGATGATAACATGAAACGTAGTTGCCGATGATGGTGGCATTATGAGTGTGTTTCATTTTTAAAGCAAGACTGGCACACAGTTCATCCCTTTTGTAGCTTAATATGTGACGCCGTCTTATATATATACATTAACATTTCATAACTTCCAGGCTTTGTTAATCCACTACTGGATGAAGGCAAGCTCATATTATATCAGTCGTGGATATTTTTGTTTACCATACTTCACCAAGCTGGTCAGTGCATGTTGGTGAAGGGAGCTCCTCAGATCGATTCAGATATCGCTTCGCCGCTGATGGAATCGAACTCAGGTGTCCAGGTCAAGAGCGCAGCGTACTTGCTAACGTCGATTCGCATGGTTGGCTACATACGGTGCGAATTAAATTCAACATACATACGAACTAACTATTTTCTATTTTACCAGCTAAGGCCCACTGAGCTATATAGCTCTTTTTCAGAAGTGACCTGGCCACAAATGATAGCTCAACGAAGTGGCTTATCACGTGGACATTTATAGCAGCCAAATACTCTGAAATTTTTTATTTTATTTTTTGTATTTACGCGACTTTACCGAAAGAACCAAGAATATGAATTCCTGCAGTCGCGAAAGTTTAAAGTCTAAATGTGGGGGGGGGGGGGGGCGTCCGACCACGGGGAGAACACGCAAACTCCACATATACGCAGGCGTCAGGGTCGCGATCGAACCCACGACCTCCTTCATACCAGGCGAGGGAGTTAACATCTCACCATCGTGGCACTTGCTACTTCTCCATCCCATACACGATACCTTTTCTTTAAAAGAAAAACAATTATATGCGCGCAATGTTCAGTCCACCACAGTGTGTGTATGTGTATAAGCGATGAGATTGCTCTAGCATTGAGCCTGCAAAAGCAGCGTACGTTCACGAATAATGAAAAAGCAAAACGGCTTCCTCAGTGAGCCCTTCAAGTGCTGATTTACGTGAATAGAGCAATGCGCATACAAGCCTACAACTTACATATGAAGCATTTTTCACGGCAGTGTAAACATTGAGGGAGATGCATGTGTAGGGTCGTTGCAAAACGCTCCCAGAATGCCAATTTCATAATTCACCGCTCATCCCGCACCGAGCACAAAAAGCAGCAAGTAAATGGTCGACAGCCACCAGTCTCGAGTCTCGACTCAACAAAGAGTTGCCGGCTACACAGCCCTCACAACAATCTTCGGGGGCACCAGGTCTGGCGGTTGCCAACAGAGAACAAGCCTGGCCGTGTGCATTACTCACAAATACAAATATCCCCCGTATAGCCTTTAACCGACTGTAGGTGGCAAGTGCTGTTAGCGAGCAGCACCTATATAGGGTGTAACGGTACACGAGGGGGTGGGTGGCCAGCACCACGCCCGACCGACTTTGTCTCCCCAGTGACGATGTTTACACATCGCACCAGGTACTCATTTGAAGCAGAGTCGACCTAGGGGAGGCCCGGGACCGATTCAGATAATCGTCACTGGTGTTGACCGTGAGCGGGAACCGAACTCGGGTCGCTGGATTCGTAGTGCAGCGCGCTCGCCTCTACACGACCGCTCCCCACTCACAGCTCACATGCTCACCCGCATTACATGAGGGATGGGAAGGTGACGTTAATGGGACCACCTCGCACTCATCTGAGTGGGAGGAGGGGTGGAAGGGGATTGGTCGGGAGATTTGAAAGGTAAAGGCAAGCAGGGGGTTATGGGAAAAGCGTGACAGTGGATTCAGGGCTTTTGTGTCTTTTTTTTTATTTAGGGCCCCTTTATAACATAATATGCCACAGACCCCGCACTAGCTGAATCCGGCACTGGAGGTCAAATGTGGGTGATTGCACCTCCTCCAAGACGTCTTGACAGCGTGGAAGAATAGGCCAAATGCCCTCGATGGGGGTTATTTGGAGGCCCCTCTACTGGTGACCCCCTTCCTGCTAGCATTGGCGTAAGCGAAGTATTTGCCGGGCCGCACCACCTTCTATTCAGTCCCGAAGTTAAATAAAATAAACAACAAAGCTATAAATAACAAGACTCCCACAGCAGCACTCGCCACAACATTAAAATGCACAAGACAAGATCATACTCTCCACATCCTCTCAATCTTTCTTATCCGGTATTTTATTGTTTTGCTCTTTCACTGTTCAGTGTAGATCCATGACGGCCTCCTGTTATAAGCGACACAAATAATCTCCAGTCACCTCCTTATCACTCTTCTATCGCTGCTACCATGGTTAGTTAACGTTTCCATGATTTCACTCGTAGATTCTTACACCCATGTTGAGGACTCAGTCTAGCAAGCGCCGTTCAACCACA
Organism: Lampetra planeri; assembly: GCF_965212315.1. NCBI lineage: Eukaryota > Metazoa > Chordata > Hyperoartia > Petromyzontiformes > Petromyzontidae > Lampetra > Lampetra planeri. Next base: position 1,700,779 of record NC_136136.1, read on the forward strand.
AACACTGCAGGTCACATCACTTGCTTCCTTCCACAATGGAATCCCATCGCATTATCTCCTTTCCCAAGTCCTTACCGCCTTGCTCAATCACAGACATGTATTGACGCTTATCTATTTCACCTCGAACAGCGCTGTTTGTTGCAGGCCACTCGGCGTTTGGGGCCTTGGACTCTGTGCTCAGCAATCGTGGGAAAAAATGCACAAGCTTTCTTGTCACTTAGTAAAAAACTATAAACTATGTTTGTATTTTAACAGGTAAGGCCCATTGAGCATTATAGCTCTTTTTTAGAAGCAAGCTGGCCACAAATAATAGCTCAACGAAGTGGCTAATCATGTGAACATGTGTAGCAGCCATATACTTTAATCGCGTGATGTTGATTCTAAACGTGGAAGGGAAAAACGGGAGGACCCGGAGAAAAATCCACGCGACCACGGGGAGAGACAACACGCAGACTCCAAAAATGCAGGCGAGGTAGTTAACATCTCGCCAACATTAGCGCCTAATAATTTATTTGTTCGCCGCGTGCTTTGCACACTTTACTTCATCCTCACGAGGATGTCGCCCCCATCAAGAGACGCCCCGTGCCATCTTGCTGCACAGCCAGCGCCTCAGCTCCGGCATGCTGTACAGGAACGGGCCCTTCCCACTCAGGTAGGCCACGCGGCCCTCACTGAGGACGCACGCTCGGCCGAACGAGGCGCCGAACGCCGCGTTTGCCTCCCCGGCCATGGAGTCGGCGGCGAGGCGGCAGGCGCCCAGAGGGTAGCGGCGCGCCAGGTCATGGGCGGCGGCTGCCCGCTCGCTCATGTCGCGGTGAGTTCGCACCTGCGGGAGAGACGGTGAGGTGACATGGTGAGGTGACACGGTGAGGAGAGACGGTGAGGTGACATGGTGAGCTAAGACGGGTCATCACTGCGAAGGCGTTTATTGAACAATGTTTTGTTTTTCTCCCAGTTTTGTTGAAATTGTGGTATTGAAGACGGGTATAAAAAAAAAGATGAAGAAATATTTATTTTTGTTACTGATGTTGAACTCTCACAAAACAATGCATTGCAACATGTTAGGGTTTGGCCCGCGGAAGGTGATATAATATCTGAGATCCCACACAAGGGGCACTTCCCCGTGTGCCCTCCCATTGCAGCGTTCTTCGTCGCAAGGCCCGTGGGCCACTGGCGGCCCCTCGTGACATGTCGTGCGGCCCCTCACGTGCGGCCCCTGACAATACACAAATGTGAATAATTTTCTCTTACAGGCGGCGTGGTGGTCCTCACACTGATTGCTTATTGGCGAACGTGGGACACTGGTCCCAGGCCAACAAGTATCCTCAACTCTGAACATGTAAATGGGTCCTGGAGTTGGGCCACCATGCTTTCAGGCAAACTTAATCTCAATTTCATAACTACTGAGATCTCAGAGTTTTTACATGGAATGGGAACCAATCACCTGATGTCATATTTAATACAATATTATATATATTTTTTTTGCCAAAAATGTAACCATGGATCAATTCATCGATTTATATTCTCTAGCAACTGCTCGGAGGTGACTCAGATGTTAGAGCACTGGGCTGAGCTTATGTACTCCAATTCAGACAGCCGGCCATGATTAGACCCATATCCTCAAGTGGAGTGAATCAATATTCCTCAGCCTGGTAACCAATTAATTTACAATTAAACCCATCATGTTAAATTGAGTTTACGCTTAATATCACTAACTTCCAGCTCTGAAAATTTCAAATATCGGTTTGACTATCATGTCAATTTTCTGCTCAAATAAGCATTGAGGCGATTCTCATTTCCCGTTAACAGCCCTGAGCCAGTGGGTGGAAATTCCCCTGTCCTATGTAGAGGGAGAGTCTCTCCATAAGACTTCCCCACAACATAGTACGTATTTTATCGACCCCGGAGGAATGATAGACCGATTCGACCGCCAACTAGGATATTAACTCACGGCCTTCCAATTGCGAGCCGCTCGCTCTCCATCTGAGCCAACTAGAATGAAGATTAATCTGCAGTAGGGTAGGATGGGAAAGTGGAGGGTCCCTCGATCACCTGAAGGGATATCAGAAGTAGCGGTCTCTTCTCCGACACAAGGCATCCCAGTGCTCTGCTCGAGCTCCTAATGGATTCGTAATCTCGGGACAGGACTCCGATCGATTGGGATAATTTTGGGGGGAAAGGGGCAATAAAATAAGAATGAAAAATCGAAAGAAGACGCCATCGAACTAAAGGATACTCCAAAAACAGTCCGCGTTTAATGGTTTCTGCAACCCACACACAATGGTCCCTGCGTTGCACCTGACTGGCCGAATTCACACGGTGATCCATTTGTAGATACCCCACCAAACTAACGGAGAAACGACAGCGAAAACGACATTACCGCATGTTTCGAATCCTCAACACGTCTCTCACCAACCACGGTGCCCTTAAGTCGCGTAACTCCCGCCTCTGTAGGAAAATGTATAGCCATTGCTTTCAACGATATTCCATCAGCTGTTGGGAAGAAATTAAAAGGGTCAGAGACATTGGATGGGTGTATATAATGTTATCACCCTGTACTCATGGCTGAAAACAAATCAATTCGGTAAAACCCAAATATTACTCATGACTGTGGCCCTCTGCTGCCTAACACTACTTTAGTTTAGCCCCTCACAACACCAGCAACCAAGTCTCTATTAAGCGCACACATATTTGAAGCAAGTACAACACGAAAATTACTAAAAAATAATTATAGAAAGGCAAATTATAGGATTATATTATCGGACATGTTATGAGAAAACATGATGTTTTGACTGGGAACCTCATAGGCGCAAGAATCCGGGGAAGACAGTGAGTTAAGTTACATACGCAGTTCAACAAATTGGATTCAACTGGGAATATCAAATGCGAACTCCGTGAGTAATGTTTGACGGAGTTAAACGGAATGAAGGCCGTTATTGATGGCATCTTTGGGAAAGGACATGGCACAGAGAGAGAGAGGTACATTTTTGGACGTGGTGTTCATGTGATATTTCGTAGCCGAAATCAATCGTTTTTCGCAAAACATTTTCACACAGCAATGGTAGAAATGTAGTTAAAATTGTGAAAATCCATGGAAATCCAAATCATTCCACAGCAAGCCTTGTTTGTTTTCTATTTTCTGGGCTTGGTAGGGATCCCTTCTCCAATGTGGTGCTTTTGGATTATACCCCAGGTGTTATTCGACATGATGACTGTGCAGTACAACCCATGCAGCAAAACCGCTGAGTCTTACATTTCTTCTCTGTACACCCACACCCCAGATCCAAAGCGCGGTGTACAGTGTACACAACCATTAACGGAGCATTTGAGTTTGCAACTCACGTATAATTGGGGTAAAGACCAGGCTAATCCCCACTTAAATGTTCCTATTGTATTTTGGCGATTTAAAAACACGCCTTTGCCAATAATATTGATATCAACTGTCTGCATACATAAGATAGACATCTGGCAATTGACCAGGTTGGGGGCAAACAATTGGCGCTCCGCCTTCACCCACCCGCACTACAAATGTGTAAACCACAGTTCGTCTACTGGCAGATGTGTGTTTAGTCATCTAAACATCTAAACACAACTATCTACTACCCTTTGTGATCACTCCGTGCACTCCAATTCCCCATTCCCAGACACATTTTACATGTTCTCTCTACCCTCCTCAAACCAAAACAGATTGTACCGGACATGTTTCAATGTTATAACGACTACAATTGCATTTATTTGTCGGCTTTAGAATTGTTATTGTGCAGTCGCCAATTTTTCCCGATGCTGAGCAGCAGAATTATTCATCGGTTAATATATTAATTTGGACCGCTCGCCATGATGTAATGGTTTGCGCACTGGATATTCAATCCAGAGGTCATCGATTCAACTCTATCTGCCGGCCCAGCAGTTAAAATAATGCCAACATTTATTAAATTACCTCACCTCTGTCCACCGAGCAGTATAAATGGGTCCAACGCTCTTGGCAGGCTGCGTGTGGCAGGGTAGAGTGTGGATACTCACACCTCCTCTAAGATCTGTGGCCAGTGAGGAAGAGTCAACCAAGATACTCCCTGTAAGTTCCCTTCCACTAACAGTGATGTGAGCAAGCAATTGCAGGGCTGCACCTTTAACTTGACCTCATTATTGAATGCATCAGACCACAGATGTCCAAGATGACCAGCCAGCGAGAGTGCCTTTATTTTCGAGCGACCGCGCGCGGCTTACCTGCAGTGCGCCAGGCACGGCCCAGCCATCGGACGGGTGAGCCTCCTCCACGTACACGAGCAGGAAATCGGCGGCGTGCGAGAAGTCGTCCACCATGCGACGGAACTCGGGCAGCCGCCCGACGAAAGGCGGTCAGCTCGCCGAGCCCATGTTGATCACGAGCGGCCGCCCCTCTCTCGACAGCTCTTGCAAGCGGCACGGGATCTCGGCGGCGGCAGCGGCTGCGGCCGGGGAAGACGACCGCGCGTCGGCGAGGAGCGCGACGCGCGGGTTCGGCGCCGGGTCGCCGGCTCGCTGGGCCTCCCGCCGGGCGTCCAGCAAGAAGCTGCGCCAGACGGCGCGCATGCCCGCGCGGGTGAGCACGCGGCGGCACGCGTCCGGCGAGCTCGGGCAGCACGAGGCGGGGACGTGGCGCGCGAAGAGGGCCCTCGTGGAGCGCGCCAGGAGGGCCAGCGCGTCGCGCAGCCCCAGGAAGAGGCAGCTGGTGAAGAAGCCCGGGAGAATGCGCAGCGCCACGAACACGTTGAGCTCAGCGGTCATCCTGGCTGCGTCGCTCGGTCTCGTTTTTTGCTTGTTCCTTGCCGCCGCTGGGACACGAATAATCGAGGGATGCAATGGGCTGCTGTCACTTCTTTGCCGCAAAGCGATAGGTGAGCGGATAATAAACCGAAGTCAACAGAACTGTTCAAAGCAATCTACGAGGCTGCGGCCACGGCGAGGTGTTTTTACAAATTCGCACGTCGTGTAGGGGAGAGATATCGATAGTAAGAACGTCTGTATTTCCCTGCAAGTCTTCTTCTCTGCATCTTTCTCCCTCTGTGTCCCTCCTGTAAGAGATCAAATGCAGGAGCACAGGAGTGACCTCCCACACAGTCTCAAGATGACCAAGTCCACGCATACCTCTTATTAAAGCTGCAACGGCTTTTCAGATTGACGCAGGATACAATTGATCCTTTTCACATGGCTACTTGTACCCACAACTGGACAGTTTTCAAAATCAGGCTAATGCTCATGATGACGAAAGCGGCGGTCGCTCCTGGCGGCTTACTCGTCCATGGGAACTTTTAAAAAGTCTCATTACATAATGATTTTGGCAAGATATGATTCTCTCAAAACATGTAGCACATGGGGTATGTTCCATAATGCCACTTGCACCTGCAGGTGGGGTGGTGGCACAGAAGTTAGCACACTGTGCCACTGAACCCAATGATCCCGATTCGATTGCCAGTCGTGGCTAACATTGTACTCTTGGTTTATTCGGTAAAGTCACGTAGGTAAAAATTGTAATAAAATAAAAATTTTACCTACATGACTTTACCGAAAAAAAACAAGAGTATGAATCCTTGCAGTCATGAAAGCTTCAAATCTAGTGGCTAACATTGTTGGTAAATGACAAGTGAAGTAAACCCTTCTCTGACCAGCGTGGAGGAGTGTGGAGTTTGGCATCATAAATAACTAAATAAAACACAACCAACAACGTGCACAGAGGGCTTCATCCAGCAGTGCATTTTCACATACCAAATTATACCTTTATAAAGCACAATAAATGTACATTAGATGGTAAGTTTTTTTTTTATAATCAGTTGAACCAATTACGCATTGACATAAACCATTAGAATTGGCAAAGTTGCATAAATCTGTTTTCAGAGCTTTAGTAATCTGTACTATTCACAAAATACAATAGACCATGAATTCATATAGTGTCTGAATACAACTGCATATCTTATTGATGTTAGTTTAGTTACTTGCAACTGTATCATAGGCACGGATGAGCTCCAATTTGTCATACAAACTCATGGTTTAAACTCTGTGGTAACGATACAATGGTATAATAAATGCACTTATTAATAAATAATACACGAATAAAATGTTTGGTAGCATAAATAGATACGAGTCCCGTAATTTTACAAAATATTTTATAAAACCAATACAATCATAGGACTCTTTCAGGAGGGTCCAGCATTGGGTAAAAAATGTTATGATGTTTTCAGCCAATTAATGAGTTTAGGGGAAGGCAACGCTCTATCCCCGTACGAATGGAAACTGACGGCGACTGGTCCACTCACTGCACCGCCGTCTCCTGGCGAGCGAGCCAGGGTGCGGCACCGCCTCGACGCACACGGGAAGGGAGTTTCGCAACATTTGTGCGATCCGCGTGCGCAGCCACCACCGCCTGGCGTGTAATCCTTTTGTGAAGAACAGGATGGCTTTTCTACAGTGATAGGTTTTTACCCTTTCAACTGGTACAAAAACTAACACCTTTATACAAGGCATCATGTTTGCAATAACCACAACACAAGCAGTCAAAATGCAAACAAAACCCTATCACTATATTTTGCCATTGATAAAGGAGATCTCATAGTGTAAATGCTTACCCCGAGCTCTCAATACTCTGATAGTGCGCTGTTTTTGAGTTGTACGCCTTTTGGCGTCATCTGGTCCAACACCAATGGAGACTAGGCTCTAAGAAAAGCTGTCTCGGGTGTGGACCAATCAACTTCAAGGACAGTGCATATCATTGTCATTATCAGAGTTGTTTATTTTTGTTTGCATTTTGACTGCTTGTGTTGTGGTTATTGCAAACATGATGCCTTGTATAAAGGTGTCATTTTTTGTACCAGTTGAAAGGGTAAAAACCTATCACTATATTTTGCCACTGGTAAAGGAGGTCTCATAGTGTAAAGGCTTTTCTACAGTTTACTTACGCTCATATCAAAAATACGTACAATACACAAACACGTAATCTGACGTGGCTTGAAAGCCGCAAGTTCCAGTACAGAGCTCGGCCCTCTCTCTCTGACCATGCGACGCACGAGGGTGCTTTGCGTGAGCCATAAAACTGTGCCAAGTTGGCAGTCATAAAAAAAACATTGTGATACCCATTAATATTATGACAGTGAAGGATTGAATTATAGTCACAGCCTCATTTCCCAAACCCTGCCCCCACCTGGCAGCGGGAGCTCGGGGGTTGGGGTGTGGGGGAGGGATGATGGGCATCATTTTTCGGAGCACCGATGACAGCCAGACAGCTCCGGCTGAAATTTAGCCCTGAATGTAGTTTCTGTTTTGTAGATGTGTATGTGAAGACAATCCAATGTGGTTTTTGTTTTGTTTATATCTGTATTTGTGCTTTTGATGCGAACATTTCAATGCTTTCTAAAAATGTTGCCCAGAATATTTTTTTTCCCCCAGCAAATGTGTTCAGTGCCCAATGTGTGTGCCCATTGTTGTCGCTATTTATCATGCAAATTTACAATAGCCAGGTGTTACTTTCTTATGCCTCTGTGTACCATGTCTAACTTTTACCATAAAGCCTGCCACGAGTTATCACTCGTAGCAGGTTGCTTGACCATCATCCACCACACTGGTCAGTGCCACTGTTAATCAGCACGAATATTATGTAAATACACTTGAAACACGTAACGTTAAATGTCTGGAGTAGAGAAGCGCTCATCACAGTTCACTCAATTTTCACCACGGCTATAGATTTAGTTTCTGGCGAGATTCCTAGGTAAGCGGGAGTCCGACTCTTCGTGCAGGCGCCAGGTCGCTCTTGCCAAAGAGACTATCCTCGTCTCACCTGGTTAAACAAATACACCCTGACTTGTGCCGAGTGCAGTTGGACATGGCCCATCCACACAAACAGGGCCGGCCCGAGGCATAAGCGAACTAAGCGGCTGCTTGGGGCCCCCTGGCCACCAGGGGGCCCCCGAATCGTTTTTTTTTTTTTACAATTAAATAACTTAAACAAGTGATATAAATGAATTAATGAATGAATGAATAAATGATTCAAGACAAGAAAGACATCTGCTAAAGAAATTTGTGAGCGGATGAACACAGAAGCAGTGCTCAAAGAGAAGCGATTGCGTTCTACAAAAAGGCACTTTGCCTATGAGGCTGCAGATGAGCCGATAGTGGACGCTATGAAGAGGCTGGAAGTGTCATTTTTTAATGCTGTAGTGGACCGTAGTATTCTGTCATTGGAGGATAGATTTAAGTCTCTAAGTGAGGTTAAAGAGAACTTTGGAGTGCTGCTCAATTTTAGGGAGCTAGATCAAAAGGTCCGGAGGGAACAATGTGAGCTTCTTGGGGAAAAACTCTCTTGTGGAGAGGAGGCTGATATTGATGGTAGCGCACTGGCAGTAGAGATAGAGAGTCTTCCTGAACTTCCCCAAACTATGATGACTGCCTTTGAGCTTCTCACATACCTCTCACAAAATGAGATGTGTGAGCTTTACCCAAATCTTTGGGTAGCTCTCAGGATAGCCTGCACTCTGCCTGTGTCAGTTGCCTCAGCAGAGAGGAGCTTTTCCAAGCTCAAATTGATAAAAACATATTTGAGATCATCAATGGCCCAGGAAAGACTAAGTGGACTTGCAGTCATTAGTATTAATAACAAAGTTGGCCAAGCAATACCATACAATGATGTCATTAGTGACTTTGCCTCCAGAAAAGCTAGGAAGGAACGATTTTGAGGTCATTGTTGTACAGTTGACATTGTTGAACCCTTGCTGTTCTTATGTTTGCTTTCATTATTTAAGTATCTTTTTTTTTGTAACATTCTATTTTTGATTAGATTAATGTTTGTCTATTTTGGTTTTATTTAAAAGATTGCACATTTAATGCACATTTGCAAATAATTTATTTAATATGTTTTTTGTGACCGTTTGTATTCAGAAGTTTTAATAAAAGAGTGAAGTATTTTAAGTGTTGTTTTTATTTTTTATTAATACATAACCTCACTGTATTCGTTTATAATATTCGCTATAACATTATAGTGTGACATTTGTGTCAATAATCTTCTAGCACAGATGAGTCTGCGTGGTGGGAGGGGGGCCCCCAAATCAAATTCTGCTTAGGGCCCCCAAGAGGCTCGGGCCGGCACTGCACACAAAGACCGTCGAGGCTGATGGCTTGCTGATGGCTTGTTCCCTTGAGCGTCTGTTCTGGGAAAGACCGGGACAGATGCCCCAATGATTGTGGCCAATAAGCAGTCACGGGAGACGTGCAACCTCCGCCAATATATACAAAAGCTTTCCTTGAGGGATTAAAGCAATTAGTTTGTCAGTTTTCTTGCTTACCTTGCACAGAATTGCATTATATTTTCACATTTCAACATTGAATGTCCCCTTTTGAAAAAATACGTCATGTCACAGCATTAAAATGTAAACTACCACGATAAATCTAGTCATTCACTCGAAACTTACCATATTCTCCAAATGTGATCTTGAAAGAGGCACTGCAAACTTATTCCCGGTGTCAAAAAAGATATACTCACCTAGTCACACAAAACAAAGATACCCCGTATAGCTTTAACAGACTGTTGGAGCACGTTATCTTAGCGTGCGCCTATGAAGGCCGGCACGAGGAGGTGGGTGGCCAGCACCACGCCCGGCCGCCTTTGTCTCCCTCGTGGGGATGTTTACACTCCGACCCAAGTTTTCAATTAAGGCTGAGTTGCCCTAGGGGAGGACCCAGGACCAGTTCAGATATTTGGTGTTGGCCGTGAGCGGGAATCGAACTCGGGTCGCCGGGTTTGTAGCGCAGCGCCTTGACAGTGGTGCTGACGACACTTCCCCTCCTCGCCATGCGTCACAATGACAACACCCACAATTCACAACTCAGCGACGATGACGTCACCATCGCGCCTGTGCCAGGCCAGGTGCACTTTGAGGCCACGTGAAAGCTCGCTGACAGGTCACGGGACATACCCAGGTGCCATGGGTTGGCTCACTGAGATGACTGGTAGATGCGCCAGCTGTACTGCGCAAACTTGCTGGATTTTATCTGCCCGGCGCTCCGCTCGTTGTTGTGAGCGTTACTCCTCTGCCCTCCGTGGTTGTTGGAGGGCGACTGCCTCCAAGTGCTCAGTAGCGTCTTTCACGAGCCTCCTCCATAGAGGCTGATCTTGACACCACTTGTACCAGTCTTCGGCAAGTCCACTCAGCTTCCCATCCTCCCGTACCGCATCACTCCATCACGTCTCCAGCCCATGTCGTGCCCGTTTAGTCCCCTCTATGCGGCCAAACAAAAGCTGCTTTGGCATGTGGTGGCTAGACATGCTGCATGAGCCAGCCAACGCAGTCACACGTACGCACACAGACACACCTGCAGGATTATAATATAAGCACCCCCAACCTTTCCTTTAAATTACAGGGAAGAAAGTGCGTCTTCTAATTGGGAGAATACAGTAATAACAAATTTTGACTTAAAACTTTCGTTACTGCAGGAATTCATATTCTTGGTTCTTTCGGTAAAGTCACGTAGATAGAAAATAAAATAAAAATAACGGATAATAAAATACAAATTTAAAATAATATTTTTGTTATATTATGTTCTTTTATTATGTTCTTTTATTTTCTATCTACGTGACTTCACCGAAAGAACCAAGAATACGGTGATAACAAGTCCACTTAATCTCATGAAACACTGATCAGTGTCATAATTACGACTGGTGGAAGCTTATGGTGAGGACAAGCACATTCTAAATAAAAATGTGATAGGTCCACGAATGCATAGCTAGTGAAGGCAATGTTTGTACTAAATAATACACACTTTAATATGCAGGTTAGTGCTTTAGGGAATAAATAGACACGCCCTGAAAAGGACGCTATATAGATTATGAATAGAATAGCCTTCTATTCGCCCCGCATCTAATCTGTGTAAAATGTGGGCCCTTTCCAGCTTTTCTAATCCCAGCCCCAAATCTCACAACACACAACCAGGTCAATGCCCGGGCAGACACGGAGAGCGCCGTCTTGGACACGCTAACGAAGTGATTATCGGGACAAGCGCTGCACAAGAGTGATCAGATTGGGGCGGGCGTTTCAAAAGTGATGGACCCATCCGTGAACCTGCATTAGGCATACACTTTGTACGAATCATCGTTGCCTTTTTATCGATATATTTTATGCAATAGAATTCCTTTTATCAATTGTGGTGTGGGGGAGCAATATCGCAAACCCTATTTATCCGCCGTGGTTATCCGCGATTTTACTCCGCTTACCCGTGGGGAGACCAAAAAAAACCCGCACACAATCGGATGAATTTACCGCTGAACTCCTCTCGTCCGCAAACACTTTCGATAATACAAGACGTCCTGCAAAGGAGGAGAAAAACCCGGGGATAGCCGAATAATAAATGCATGCGGTTATCACGAGTATTCACAGATCCTCCACCCTGGCGGATGAGTTGTGGAAAATCGTATCACGGATAAGAGGCGTTCGACCATATATAGTTCTACCGTACATGCCCTGGTTGGATTAATACTCAAGACGTGAAAGAACGACACCGCGACGATATTTGGATTGTAACTTTATTTGTAACTATGTACACACATTTCAACAATTAAATATGTAACACTTCATTCAATGAGTGCTGTCACATGTACTGGCACAGTATTAAAGGCAACATGGATGTGCTGCGATTGAAAATATTGGGTCATTTGTATATGTATATTCATTATCAGTGCCCTCAGTCCACAAGTATGAAAAGACTTTGACACGAATGCATCTGAGAAAAGATTGAAACCAAAGTTACTGGTCCTAAAGACGGAATTAAACAGTGCAATTTTAAGGCAACAATGTAGCTTCCAGGTGGAATGGTGGCACGGTAGTTAGCACACTGCTGTGAAACTGGCGACAGGAGTTTCATCCCTGCTTAGAGCAGCAGTAGCGAGTAATAACTGAACCTGCCCTTGGCAGCCCTTTAATTGGTGGAAGCTCACCATCAGCACCATCACTACCCACGACTACCTCGAGCAGCAACCGCCACCAGTGTGAGTAGTGTAATTACCTGGCAGCACCGCCCTACATGCTGCTGGGGGACACCGTTTTTGATCCCTTACATTAACACTAGCTACCCCGCCCATGCTGCCGACACTTAGGCTACGCCCATTTTAAACCTTTATAAACAGTTTGCCTTGAGAGGCTAACCCCCCTTTTCCTGATGACGACCGCTTGTGTTGCGATCGAAACGTCGTAGTTTTTTTGTTATTTTCTTTGAACCTATCTACGTGACTTTACCTAAAGACCCAAATAATATAAATATCTGAACCTGTTCTGTTACCCCTCTTCGTCAACCTGCCATGACCAGCGTGAAGGAGAGTCAAATAAACCCCCATGACCGACACAGCATAGGTAGACCTTGAACTAGCAGTAGCTTGACAAAACTTAAACACAATTTAAACTTGTAATGCGAACAGTATTCACCCACTCTCGAAGAGGCATGATGAACCACAGACAAGCAGGAAAGCAGCCACGCGGTGAGCCAGTGCCAATCATCGCCCAAGCTCTGCAGTCCTCTGTATATATCAATGTTATCGGCCAGTTAATGAGTGTTTACATGTGGGAGGAAACCGGAGCACTCTGAGAAAACCCACGTGTGCTGGAGGGACACACTCTATCTCATGCAGATGTAACAGGTGGAGTCCACATTTCTGCATTCTCCTGGTGAGTGCCTTGACTGCCACGGGAGTTTTGTCCACAGTGCTGGATTAACAGACGTACATAGCCACCGCCACCACCACTCGGCAGGAAAACTGTACCGTTTAACTTCCGTTACACTTAACAAAGACACGTGCAAATGCCAGCACGCTTCCTGTGCATTGCGTGATAAGTTAGTTTAGCACCAACCCCACTCACCTACTGTGACATGACAAACGCATCACATTATTTCTTGGTGTATTCGTGTAAATGTTTGTATGTTTGTGTTCAAAAAAGCTCTCCCCAAGAAATTGTTAGCACAAGGTATAATAAGTCCCCAGGTTGCGGAAGGCCCGACTTACGGAAATCCTACTTTACGGAAACGCTCCCGTAAATCATGTTTAAAAAAAAATTGCGGGTCGCCTGACGCCCCCTCCCTGCGCCAAAACGCCGCCTTCACCGAGCCTGAGCTTCACTCGGATTAAGGGAATTGTAATTTTTTTTTGCAGTGTTACGTAATTATTTTCCTTTTGTGGCATTACATAATAGTTTTTTCTATGCTTAGAACAATCTTTTTTTTCTCCACGTTTCTATTGCTAGTTTTCTTCTTTTTAGGTTTATTTCACGAGTTATTTTACTGTATGTACTTCATTTTTCACAATTGCACTTCGATTGCTTATGGTTGCAGCCAACGGCCATCGGGAAAAGTCGAGGCCTAGCCTAATGCACGGTAAACGAACATTCGGAAGTAACCACTTTCTGTTAACAGTTAAGATTACAATGTTTCATGGTGTTCATAAACAATCAGAAACATGATATGTTCCATTAGTTTAACTACGGGTAGTGTTAAGGTAGATATTCGAGGAAATGAAAGAATCATAGGAAGTGCAGAGTGTATGTACAGCGATACGATGCGGCTGGCGATAGAAAACAGACAACGGGATAAAAACTTTTCGGCTATGGGATTTTATCTTGAATTTGGGGTAAAATTGTCAGTTTCCAACACACGGAAAATTCGGGTTACGGATCGTTCTCGGGAACCTAACCCTTCCGTAACCCGGGGACTGCCTGTGCTATAAAGCTCGCAACTCGACTTCAATTCCTAGCCACAGCTTACCTCATTGGCCTGTATCTGAACTGTGTAGACATCATCACAGGGGAGCCAACGGCAGCTGGGCATGGTGTTGGCCACATCGCCACCTCGTAGGCTGTGCCAGCCCTCATAGGTGCTTGATAACAGCGCTTGTCCCAAGACTCTGTATCAGCTATTGGGGGGATATTGGCGTTCGTGAAAAGCACTCGCACTGGCCGAGTTCAATTCCTGGCCATGGACAACACTGTTAGTAGTCTGCACTTTAACCTGGTTTGGACCTCCGCTAGGCCTAAAACTAAAATGTGGTATGGTGTGGTCAAAATCAATACTACCATGAAAAGGTATGCAATGCTCATTAAGAGCACCAGCCCTAATAGCTGATTATACAAAATAAATAAAACCAAGCATATGCATGGATTCTGTACCACTTTCAAACATGCGATCGTCTTTAAAAAGTACTACAATTGTGATTTTACGTTGCAAGCCGCACAACAAGCCGCACATCACGTGACGTCGCGACATGACGTCAATAATTACATAATTCTGGACGGGAGGTGTCACATGCAACATTACAATCTTATCCAGCAAAGCCAATAATTCTAGCGCACGGTTTTTGTCACCAAATGTTTGGCAAATCTTTGATACATGTGCCGGATTTTCTCTGGCACAACAAAGCTTTATCCTAAAATGTTTATTTTGGATCATCTATACGAGTTATTGTGCCTCCCCCCGCGTCCCCCCCCCCCTGTTAGAGACCGACAGACGCACGGATACAACTATAACGCATTAATGCCTTCAACCTTAGCTCGACAGTGTCAATAAAAGGGGCATTCTCTTTGTATATTTTCTTTGTCTGCGCCAGCTTGTACATGTCCACACGAGTGTCTATGTGCGTGCGAATGCAGGTCAGGCTGCGACGGGCACGGACGTTGACGCGTGCGAGAGTGCGGTGCAGATCCAGCGTGCAGCGGCCGACGACTGCAGCCACAGGAGAAGCTCGTAGATGCGGAGGTGGCAGAGCGTGAGCGACGCGCCCAGCCGGACTCTCGCCCGGCCGACCCACGAAGCCTCGTGCTCCACTTCCCACCTGGCGATCGTCCACACAGAGCATTCGCCCAAACATTAACAACATTTACTTTGTACGATTAGAAATAGATTTTTTGGTGAGGTAACGTATTTAACTGGCCAAATCTTCGTCATGAAAGTCTCCACCACCTGATAAAGCATCTTCAGGTGACAGCATCTTCAGGGTGATTTACTGGAAGTCAGAGTGACTTCCTGGGTTCTGACATGAAGGTGGCTGATGCAGTTTCAAGCGAAATGTCACATCTGATGGATACATTTTGGTTGCAAGAATTGTTCTTCAACTGGTGAGCTGAAACAATAATTAATTTGCCCTTTAAATGCCGATACACGTGAAAATGCTGTGACAAAAATTTGGTCAGATCATTGTGGCCTTCACAAAAATCAATTATGAATCATGGGCCACATTGGCTGCGAAAACGCACGTGCATTTTTCTCTCTGCGACATTCAAAACAGTTAATTTGTTACGAAGTGAAAAGCGGTTATCACAGATCAATTCCCACAATGCTGCGGCCGCCTGCCCACGTTTCAACCGTGCCTCACAAAACGTAGCCACTTTCCATTCTCTGTCCACTACTGGATTTAAGGCCTTCGCCAACAACCAGCTGACCGGCGCACCTGCACAGGGCTCGCACGCAGCAGCGCGACATGGTGATGAAGGAGCTGGCGTCGGCGCGCGTTCGCAGCACCGTCTCGATGCCGCGCAGCAGGTCGTTCGTCTTGAGCAGCAGCAGCATCTCACGCGGCACGCGGTTCAGCAGGTCGCTGATTTGGGGCAGGTACTGGGCTGCACTGCCCCGCACCTCACTCTCCTGCGTCACGCAGCAGTAGCAGCAGCGAAAACAAAAAACAAAAAACACCACCCCCGTCTTTAGCCTGTGCAGGATTGAGGGATGGGTGGATGGGCGTTGTTGTTCGCGAGCACCTATTAACCCCATTCCGGTACATCTTCAACCTTGCACTGTATGTGTACGTCATCAGCTAATAACTTTGTCGATATGTCTTCAGGTCCGAAACCACTGTTGACCTTCCAAAAAAGTGGTAGTGTGTTATAACCACCTCGGTTGCCGATGATAATGACGATAATAACGGTGAGAACAACAACAGGCGGCTTGCAAACACAGATCTACCTCTTTGCTCGTGATGGGCGCCCGGTCGATGCCTTGCTGCACCACGTCCCAGGAGCGGGCCGTGAGCACGCACGCAAACAGCCCGTACAGCTCGCCGGCCCCCAAGCTCCTCGCGTGCTTCTCCACAGCGGCCACATCCGCCCGGAGCAACGCCTGCCACAGGCGGCAGTAGTCCACCCGGAAGCCGTCGGACAGCGTCTGCAGCATCAGCGACACGGCCAAGCGGAGGCAAATTGTTGCGGCGAGCTACTCAGCTTTTGCGGTTCGGGCTCGGTAACCTCCCCGGTGAATATTGTACAAGACGTATTAACCAAAAGGTACACGCCGTCCGCTTCACAGTGGATGTTAAATATTTCCATGAGGTCATGAGAAAAAGAGCAGGCCATGTCTGCTGGCGTCATGGTCCATGTTCGATAAATTACTTGCAAATTCACTGAGAGAAGCCACATAGCGACGTCACCCCTCTCCATACTGGCAAAGTAATGCCCATATGCAGGCGGATACGACGTCCACCTTGTGCCGCACAGGGACAGCTTTCAACGGGGGTCCCCCCTTGGCTCGTGCTACAGGGCACCTCGAGGTGCGAATACTAAGTGATGATGATGATGATTTTCAGGGGTAGCTAGGGGTACAAACGCAGAGGGTCAGCCTGAGCACAATGCAGTGATGCAGGTTTTAGATGTACAGTTGATCATCGATTTTCCGACGCGCGATTATCCGGCTTCTAACATCCGGCGGTCCCGGGTCAATCCGCCGAAACTGGTAAACCCGCTCCAAAGGCTGTGCAAGTCTGGCGATCAGCACCATGTGCGTGGCAAAAAAAAGGTAGCTATGCTTGATTTCAGTGTCCAATATTATTTACAGTACAATATACAAGACATACAACGTAATGAAAATACTGCACGTATGTATATTTTTCGTGACTAATAACCACATTCATAAAACAGCAAATATAGAGTGCGATCCGGTGAAAAAAGCATGTAACTCGGCGTTCGCCAGAGCGCCGGTCTAAAGGCTGCATCAGTCCGGCGATTGTCAAACGCATGTCATTGTAACAAGCGCGTAGTAGTGCTACGTACATAACCCGAAGCCGCCGGACAATCGATGATCAACTGTTTCTCATGAATATTATTTAATACAGCAAGTCAGGACTAGTGACTTGGTATGGAGAATTGCAGCTCTTTGTCAATGAACTGTTGTACGGGAGCCTCCCAGCACTCTGTGGGGTTGTGGGGTTATCTCTCTGCGACTCCCCAGTGTGGGTTGGTCAGCATAGAAAGTAAAATTATCAAAACAAACTTTATCTACGTAGCACAATTCGTGCAAACAATTCGATACAAAGTGCTATGCAGGACTATATGAAGGGACTGACGCAATGTAAACAATAAGAATGATACATAACAAAAATTACATGCATTATAATGAACTAAAAGTAGAATAAAATGCATAATAAAGCCATAATAACCAGTGGCTTTTCCTGCACTGCCATCTGCTGCCCAACACGTAGAGACGTGGTCTATGCTAGGAAAAACAAGGTTTGCTGCGTGTCGTAGCAATCAATCTAGAGCAAGAATTTGTGCAGTGTGCACTTTGTTTTACACATCTACCCATAGGTTTGCTGCACTGGCACACGTCTGTATAATGACCTGTCTGGACATAGACTCAGGCTTTTTTGTATCAGGGTCTCATGTTCATCAGAGGCATGTGACAACCTAAGTAATAAAATCCCGACAAACAGCACCAGTTAATCCTGGTATCAACACAGTAGTGGCTGGGTAAACCCACGCCTACTCTGGTGGCATTTCGGTGTCAATCCAGGATTAAGTAATCCATTTACACCATTCGATCCCACACACACACTCTCTGCCATCGGTTCCCCTCCCGCTGGTAGAATCCTCCAATAGGTTTACAGGCTCCCCATTGTCAGCTTTCACTCCCATCGCCAACACAACGAACTCACTGATAGTATTCAAGACTCCCGCCCAACTTTCTGTCCACTCTATCCCTCCTTTCCTTCAAGACTCCTCCGAGACAAACTTCCTGCCACTCATCCACTTCGTTCTCAAGCCTTTCTAACCAGTCTCTCAACACGGGCATCATTCCCAACAGTTTCACAACATCGGCTCTCACACCCTTTCCAAAACACCTTGGCTTAGATTAGGGTGATCTCTCCAACCTTCGCCCCATCTCCAACCTCTCGTTTCTTTCGAGAGTTCTTGAACGTGCTGTAGCGCACCGCATAACCGCTCATTTGACATAGAATGACCTGGACTATTTTCAATCAGGCTTCCGAGCGGGCCACAGCACAGAGACAGCATTGGTTCGGGTAGTGAATGACTTCCTTCAGTTGGCTGACAAGGGACACACTGGTGCACCGGTCCTTCACGATCTCAGTGCTGCAATTAAATTTAGGGTCCAATTTAAGGTGTTGCTGCTAACATACAAGGCCTTAAACGGCCTTGCCCCATTTAACATTCAACGGCCGATTCTGAGATCCTTGCATGAACTGCGCCTAAACATTTAAATGATTATTTTCATTTAGGCAATGTGTTAAAATATGAACTTTATCCCATTCTGAGTTTGGCTCGCATATGAACGAGCTGATAAGCTCTGTGAGTGGACAAAAATCATCAAGCGTGACGATGAACACAGCTACTACCCGCCAAAGACCTAAGCGTGCCTAACTGTGATGATACAAAATTTAAGGATCTGAATAAACCTAAATTAATCAATGTTATTTACCAGGTAAAGCCCACTGAGCTATTAGGTATTTTTCAAAGGCAACCTGGCCACACAGGATAACTTATTGAAGAGGCTCATCATATGTTGCAATTTATAGCTGCAGCCAAATAATCTAAACGCATGTTTCCGAATGTGCAGGGCAAAACCTGGCGGGAACTGAGAAAAATCCACGTGATTATGGAGAAAGAGAACAAGCAAACTCCAAATAAAAATATACAGGTATCATCAGGGTCGAGATGGAACCCACGATCTCCTGATTGTTTGACCTAATATTGGAGAAGGGGTGGGGGGGGGAGGAGTTGAATTGCATACCAATGAGATCAACATTTCTTTATGACCACTTTGGTCAACGCGTACCTGGTAGATGCCATGATCCAGCAGGATGACCTCCGTGTGACCAGACGCGGGGTCCCTGTGCACCAGCACGTTCCCGGGGTGCGGGTCGCAGTGCACGAACCCCTCCACGAAGATCATTTCGCTGTACATGCGGCCCAGGTACCGCGACACCTGGTTCACATCTATTCCATGCCTCTCCATGTACACGCGGTCGTTGATCTGCCCCCCTTCCACGAACTCCATCATGAGCACGCGATCCGTCGACAGCTCCCAGAAGATGCGAGGCACCTTCACGGCAACATCGTCACAATTGCCATTACCACCATCATCATCAATAATATAATCATTGCCATCAATTCGAAGCCACTCATCCGGAATGTATGTTTAACTTCTTTGGCACCGTACATAGCAAACCGTGCTTACCGGAAGTGTGGAAGGACAACAAACTAATCACAAAAATCAGTTCTAAAGAAAAACATGTGCCGAGTCTCATCTGATCTTCCTTTGGGTAAATCACCCTGAATGTGCACGAGCTCGTCAGATCTCAGAAGCTAAGCAGGGTTGAGTCTAGTTACCACATGAATGGAAGCCATCTTGGGGATACAGTAGCAGGTGTCATAGGCTGTACGGTGGCCAAGATAAGGTGATACAGACATGGATTCTATACCATTTGTGTGAAGCGATGAGCTTTAGCCCCTTGTATGCAAAGGTTTTATTGGGGTACTCCAGTTTCCTCCACTGAATAATGGTATTAGCCTTGAGACTGAGACAGGCTTTCCTGGATAGACAGATGGAATGCCGGGTTTTATATTATTGTGCACAGCTTGAGAAGATCTTTTCAATACTGAGACCAATGTAATATAAACGTATGAGAAGTAAATTAATTTTATGACTTTTACAAACTTACGTTTGTTCAGTCTGGCAAGAGTGATAATTAATATCTGCATGTTTTTTTTATCGTAATCATAATCTTAATCCAGCCGACGACATCCTGTGGAATTTTAGGCATGTCTTTGTGGAGAGAATGTAGTAATTACCTTAGTCTATGCAAATAAAGCAGTCCAATGTTTAATCCAGTTATAAGTTATGAAATGATGACATTGAGGTGGCTTGCAATTTTATCCCCTCTCCTCTCCATTCCCCCCCAATTTTATCAGGCCATCCAATGAGTAAGCTCGCCAATTACCACTGTGAGGCTTCCTCAATGCACTGCAGTCTCGAATTACTTTACTGAATCATCGTGGTCTGCATCTTCACTCATACTCGTGAATATTGACTTGTCACCGTTAGTCATGTTTTGACCTTAGGTGGGTAGTCACGATCACCATCATGCCTGATGATGTGCGTACACAATCATAGTCAATGTAGGTTCAAATAAGAAAAAATGTTGTCACGAAGTACATCTATAATATTGACAGTGCCTGGCATACAGGGTAGAAATTCGTGTTGGAAAACACTTAAATGTATGATAGTTTTTTAGTGGATATTCAGATCATTTACATGTATTAATTACAAATCTATCCGTGCGAGCATTAGTGATGTCACCTGATACCACGTTACATCACTTAAGGCAGTAAAAGCACCGAAGTGATATCATGAAAATAACATAAACTTCCTGATACGGCATGTTTTCAGGTCAATCTGAAACAAAACAAAAATCTTTTTTAAAATTTATCTCGGCCCAATGAAAGGATCAATCGAATTTTTGCCAGTTAATATCAAAACAGTGAACACATTCCTAAGCCACGGTGAACACATTGCGAGGCCACAGTGATTTCCCAGAGGGTGTGTGGTGAGTGCTGTGCCTTCAGGAAGTGGAACTTGTGCAGCATGGAGGCAGCGCGCTCAGCGTTGCGGCCTTCATTCATGAAGTCGAGCTCGACGGGGAGGTTCTTCCGAGCCTCTTCCACCAGCCACAGGAAGCGGAAGTCTGGGAAGAGCCAGGCAACTCCACGCACGAGCACCTGAACAAGCCAAGTATAAATAAATAAACAATCAGTGTTTTCGATTTAAAGCTTTCGTGACTGCAGGGATTCATCTTCTTGGTTCTTTCGGTAAAGTCACGTAGAAGGGAAATAATAAAATAATACAAATAAAACATAATAAAATAATTCTCACGACGTTTCGGCCACAACGCAAGAACAGAAGAAAGACCTGTTCTTCACCTGAGGACGGCTGCTTGCGTTGTGGCCGAAACGTCGTGAGAATTATTTTATTATGTTTTATTTTTATTATTTTATTATATCCTTTCTACGTGACTTTACCGAAAGAACCAAGAAGATGAATCAGTGTTTTGTAATACTGCTTGTGCATCTGTTTTATAACATTGCATTCTCAACGTAAGTAATGTTACCTCTCATTTTGTTCATGGTTAATTGCATTTGTGTTAACGCCTGGTAAAGGTTTTATCGTCTGACAGTTTCTTATGAGTTTTATGTTGTTTGCTGTTATGTGGTTATGTTTATAAGATTCTTCTGTAAAATGTTACGATGTACTGTCTGATGTTAATAGTATCCGCTTCAGAACTAAGATGTGACTCTCAGCCTTATCTACTATAACTAAACATCACATAAATTAAAATACACAATAATTATGGACTGCATTGGCAGAGGTGCACAAGCAAATACAATAAAACAAACTCGTAACATTTATCATTTGGCGTCCTCTGGTCTAACACCGTTTTGAGACTAGGCTCAAAAGAAAGCTGTCTCTGGTGTGGACCAATCGGTTTCAAAGACAATGCATATATTATTGTTTGCATTCTGACCACAAGTAGTGTGGTTAATGCAGACATGATCCCTTGTAAAAGGTTTCAGTTTGGTGTTTTAACATCTTACCACCTGATTGTTCCCAGAAAAAAAGGCAAAACATATTCTCAAGACAACCCTCTGTCACCACACTGCTAAATGAATGCATTGTTGGTGGGTTGTTTGACGATACTTCACCACGCACTTCCAATTAGCATTGTTGGCTGAGTAAGGTGCGAAATAATTTCAACATACAGCAAAACCTTGGATTGAGCGAGAGAGAGAGAAGAACCATCGGCTCAGTTGTGATCACGTGATGCTCGGCAGACAAAGCGTATACTGTACGTACTACTCGTATTGCAAGACCTCGCTCGTTTATCAAGTGAAAATGTATCAAAAAAATTTGCTCATCTTGCAAAACACTCGCAGACCAAGTTACTCGCAATCCAAGGTTTTACTGTACATACATACCACGCTGACAAGCACGGGTTGATGAAGGGGTGGAATGCCAAGGTGCTAGCTGTGGCCAGGAATCGAACTCAGGATGCCAGATTCTTAACACAGTGCACTAACCACCGCACCACTGCTCCACCCACATTCATGATCAATGCTGTCTTACAACAGGACAACATACATTGGCTGACGTGTGGGAGCAATGGTAAAGCAGTCCCACTGTGCTTTACAGACAGGAGGCGATGACGTTCATCCGGCCTCATCATCATCATCATCATCCGCCGTGTGACGATTGACAGAGGGGAAAAGAGAAAGAGGGAGCGAGAGAGGGCAAAGCTAGAGTTCGCCCACAGCCGCATGGCTTGTCGAGGAGTACGACCGCCCCCGCGTGACCGAGTTTGTGACGGCGAGGCGGGGTCCGGGCCTTGTGGTGCGGGCGGGGGGTCCGTACCTCCATGACGTCGAGGTCGCGGGTCGCCTGACTCCGCACCTTGCGGTGCTGCACCTTGACGGCCACCGTGCGGCCGTCGTGAAGCGTGGCGCGGTGCACCTGGGCCAGAGACGCCGTCCCCAGCGGCCGCGGATCAAAACTCTGGAACAGCTCACCCACCTGCATTGCCATCACATCGTCAAATATAGTGTTAAATTAAACATAATTTCAATGACCGCGACCGAATCGCCTGATCCTGACAGATCTCATGCACGGTTAAGCCTGCCTACTGTTCGGATGGGCGATCAATAAGCTTGCATGAACAGGCTGTGATAGACTGCGTGGCTGTGCTACGCAATGGCCAGTAGAGAGCAGTGCAGCAAAAATAATTGTTGGACCGTAAGTCTGCTCCTGTGTCGATGCCCTCTGCCTTAAGCAATCCGGTCAAATAACCCCCATGACCCGCACGACGTGATGAGGCCTTCATCCAACCATGTGGAGTGACTAACTCGGAGACAGTAAGACTTGGATGCACTTCTTTTATTTACAGAGCACCATCGGGATAATACACACCCTACGTGGATATACACTATGACTGTTGCTAGCCGATACACAACACTAACCGTCTAAGACTGACGGGGCTGAACGGAGACAGCCAACAACTATCTCAGCAGCGCAATATCGAGTGAGGACAGCAGCGACGATGGCGACGAGACGACAGCGACGATGGCGACGAGATGGTAACGACGATGGCGACGAGATGGTGACGACGATGGCGACGAGATGGTAACGACGATGGCGACGAGATGGTAACGACGATCTTGAGCAGCACGACGGGATCCCACTTCCAGCATCAGCCCCGAGGTCCCCCACAGGGGCCCCTCCTGTACTCTCAGCGTGGCCTCGCTCCGCCCTGGCCACGCCCCCTTTCTGGAACCTACCAGCGGGTTCCTGGTGGGCCCCTTCTGTGACCTTTCCCCTAGATCCCCCTCTGGTGTATCACGTGGCCTGCTGACGTCAGGACTGCCGTACGCCGCAGCTCCCCTTTTTTGCCAGCAGCCAGCGCTATGCCACTACACATGGATTGACCAAGGGACTGCACATTCAATAAGTCAACAATCAGTGTCTCTATGCGTAATAGGTCACCACACATTTTTAAGCTGTGTGGATTATGAGTATGAGATCAGTTGCACTTTAAGTGGTTAAAAGTGCTTCCATTGATTTTAAGTCCGGTTAAAGTTTGTTTAACCAGTTGGGAACTCAACAGACTCGGAAAGTCAAATGTACAAGTAACCTATGGCATTAGTCTGCCAGTAGGGTGGATATGATTGCTATGTACAATCCGAGTTTAGCAATTTGCAGGTAATGTAATTTTTTTTATCATGATGCTGGCACACAATGTCCTATTTATTTTGAATTATATTGGTGGATCTTTAATGTACACTGTGAAGCACACGGCGTATCGTATATATTTTAGTTAATGCACCCACATAAATAACTAGGGTGGCCCGCCGGATTCGAACTGCAAACACCAGCAACAAGCTTTTGAACGTGCTTCCGTTGGCCCATGTAACCACCACCAATGTGGAATTTCCACCGCTGTAAACAGGAGATGAGCACTGCTTTAATGCTCAATTTGAGCAGTAAACCACTTTGATGGGCACGGTTGGCTACGTATACACACACACACAAATTTGAATTGGCGATTCCCCACAGCGAAAGACGCGGCCGCGACGCACCTCTTTCCCCAGCTCTTCGCGGACGACTCTGTGCACGTCCTCGATGGGGCTGGTGGGCGCACTGCTGTGCAGCACCCGCAGCGTGCGCGTGTACTCCTCGGGCAGCAGGTAGTCCAGCGCGCCCAGGTGCTGCCCGGCCTTGATGAACGTGCCTCGATTCGCGCAGCACAGCTCCAGCAGCCGCTCGGCCGAGCGCAAGTGAACCTCGAACACGAACGATGCATTCTTCTGGTCAATACGTCCGTTGGCATTCACAGTTGCATCAAGCGTCATCGGCATCGGCAGCCATGCTCAAGTGGCTGCTGGATGAGAGCCTCTGCAAGACGGCGCCACCTCTCACGGTTCTACGAAGCAACATTCACTTAACAGCTACACGCACGCCGATCTTGTCGCTCCATATTCAAGAGGGATGTTAGCTTGGGGACGTTCTTTGGCTGCCATTCTGTCATTAGTCTCACCCACCGGCCGTCATCCTTTCTAATATCGTGTCCTGGCAAGCCCACTTATCTTAAAAGTTTAAACAATATGTGAATTATAATTTGAATATTTACAACGCGAATTATATGTTCTAAAATCCATGTGTTTGGCATTGTCTCCCAATAGAATTACAAGCATGGTGTTCTTCATACTTTTCAGCTGGTGTTAATTTTTTTTGTTAACGACCATGTTTCTGCACAATACGTGATAGCAGGTAGCCCGGTAAGTGGCCAAATAATGACTTGGTGAGGGCCATGGGACAACTGGAAGTAAGTGGACGAGCCTTGAAGAACTGGTAAAAGACAGACGGCAATGGTGAAGTGTGACAGATGGAATGAAAACAAAAACCATCGATGGCAAAATTGGACCTCTCCAGAGCCAAGCTCAGGAGTGAACTCCCTCCAGCAGGTGCCTTCGGATCAAAACGTCGTTTTGGTGTTTAATTTCCTGACAACGGGTTGCTTTCAAATTTGCCAAAAAACTTGAAAGTTTGTAACAATTCGTATATGATTTAAAAAACATGAAGCGAGCTTGAGCCTGACACGTCACTAGAAGTGACGGTAGATCCATGGACAAAACCGATGACGGAATGGCAACCGAGGGAGGGTAACAAGCCAAAGGGAACAACCACCACAGACGTGGAGCAAAGAGATGAGTTTGTACGCAGGAACGAGATGGATTGTGGCGTTGCAGGACAGTTCAGGGTAGGGACGTAAGGAGGCCTTCATCCAGCAGTGGATGGACTACGGTTAATCATGACTTGGCAGACTGTGTTTCTGATTTGATAAGCAGTAAGAAATCTTAATGTGGATGCGTGCCACCAATCAGTTCACATTGAAGGGACCAACATATCTGCATGCACCCCTTAATGAGTCTTCTTACCAACCTGTGACTTGGCTGCCCAGTACTCATCTGTTCCGTACTCCATACGTTTTAACGTCCTCATGTAGTCTGCACTGATCAGCGCGGTCTGTGTGTACAGGCACAAGTAATATTTCAAGATGATGTTTGGGAACACATCTTTAAAATAACACGATACATGATATTCATATTCTTGGTTCTTTCAGTAAAGTCACGTAGAAGGGAAATAATAAAATAATAAAAATATAAAACAATAAAAAAATATAAAGTTTACATGAGTATGTGTGTAAATTAATGCTTCTGTGTAAAAGTGTTTGTCTATGTGTATCTGTATATGTCTATGTGGGTCTATGATTTTCTACGTAAGTCAGTGTTGACTCGGCAGGGACCATCAACTCACTGCACTTGAGAAGCCAGATTATTGGATCTGACCCCAGCATCTCAGCGGTCAGATCAGCACCCTGACCTCCGAGCCACCAGGCCATCCCAGACATTGTCTAGCACGCGTTTCCCCACGACGACGCCACTGGTGCCCTGACCGTCCACACGGCGCGGCCGATCCTGACGGCGCTGATGTCCGCCGGGTCCAATCCGCTGCTAGCGTAGACGCCGATCCCCGAGACAGCCGCCACTGACAAGGTGAGGGCGAGGCGACGTGCCATGTTGGCACTGAGGGCACCTCCTGCATTCAAAGGTAGACCAAGGCAGGCAGGCAAGCATTACTTCAGTCGCTTGACAAAGACATCATGCTACTATTAAAAGTAATATATTCCTCGAGTTTCCTGGCTGGCTGCTGGCTGAGCTTCTCTCTGTCCCAAAAATGCAGGCTTCCCTCGCTTTATGGGGTAGTAGTAGATGCTTTCCAAAAAAAGGGCGCGCAAAGTGAAACTGCATGAGACAGCTGCCTACCGAGGAGCACATACACAGTAGAAGGTACACACACAGTACACACACAGTACACGGTACACACACAGTACAAGGTACACACACAGTACACGGTACACACACAGTACACGGTACACACACAGTACAAGGTACACACACAGTACAAGGTACACACACAGTACACGGTACACACACAGTACAAGGTACACACACAGTACACGGTACACACACAGTACACGGTACACACACAGTACAAGGTACACACACAGTACAAGGTACACACACAGTACAAGGTACAAACACAGTACACACACACAGTACACACACAGTACAAGGTACACACACAGTACACACACACAGTACACACACAGTACACGGTACACACACAGTACACACACAGTACACGGTACACACACAGTACACAGTGCAAGGTACAAATACAATACACACACAGAACAAGGTACACACAGTACACGGTACACACACAGTACACACACACAGTACACACACAGTACACGGTACACACACAGTACACACACAGTACACGGTACACACACAGTACACACACACAGTACACGGTACACACAGTACACGGTACACACACAGTACACAGTACACGGTAAACACACAGTACACACACAGTATACAGTACACACACAGTGGTGTCCCACGTCTGGCCGCATAGCGACACGTAGCGTGAATTCAAACCGCATACGGCGAATTTTGGGTAGAAATAGGTTAGCCGCGTATACGCGAAATCGCACAAGACGAACCCGCATAGGGAATATAAAAAACTCTAAATACATTTTATCTAGCCATTGTATTACATAAACAGGGAGAATAATTTTAGTGATCCGAGCACAGGTTTTTGAGAAGACTAATGAATTCGACAGCTCTCGTTCAAGGTACCAACATTTTCCACGAGGCAAGAGAGCACGTGTACCCACGGCTTAAGTATACAATGTTGTGACTTGCCCGATCATTAACGCAACTGGCACAACAGTGCTCGTTTGTTTTCGACTGGCTCGGCTTGGGATAACCCACGCATAGCGTGCCGAAATCCTCTCTCATTTAAATGCCCTCTCCCGCCGGTGCCGAGTTATGCTGTGGGTGTAGAGCAATGCCACGTGGGTGTACCCCATGCTGAGCCATCGCAATCCACGATGACAAGGCACTTACGTAATGAATTGTTTCCGCTTACGTAACTCGGATATATTGGAGCTACATGCTGTGTACGTCGCTTCCAGCAAGCCGCACCGACCAGAGCGGTGAAGTATGGTCGAATAACCGCCATGACCCACAGAGCATGGAGAGAGGCCCTAATCCAGCAGTGGATTGACAAAAGGGCTCTGTTCTGTACACTGTGATCCAGATGTCTGTACATGGAGATCCAGATGACAACTGACAATGTCCGCCTTGTATATTCATTCATGTTTTAAATAAACCTTACTTTTAAAATAACTATTTTAGACAGTTTAATTGGGGGGGGGGGGGTCACAACACATCTGGAGCACCGTGTACATGTGCAGTGCTGTGTGATAACATGACGCCCGTGATAGAGGCAAAGAGATCGTGCGATGGCTGGAGAACAGAAATGTGCCTCTGTAAGGCACCAGCACACGACTTCACTGCATCGCTCCATCTCCCACGGTCGGTGACCTCTCGTTCCGTGCTGGACAGCTGTGTGAAGAGCTTCTTAGCTCATCGGATTCGTCCGCTCTGAGTAGAGATTCCTCGATCATCGGCGACGCCCAACTAACTTTACGTGACAGTTGAATCCGTGGTTCCGTAACCTGCGTGTTCATCTCGTAGTCTCTCTAGGGTCTAGGGCTCTAGGCAGTGACCGATGTGTGTGTGTGTCTCGTTGTTGTTGTTGCCCTGTGTAGAAGTCACGCCGGTGTTTGACACGTGTGTCAAGCCCTTACCGTGCCTGATGGTCTGTCGCGTTGATTACGATGGTGATTGTATTGTCAGTAACGTGACAGTCGCTGTATTGTGTAGCGGTGGTACGAGCGGTGTGGAGGCTGTGTCGTGTTGAGCCGGTGAATGGAGCCAATCGAGCGCAAATCTGCGATCGCCGCCGTATAAATCGATTCCTAACACCAAGCTACTCTTATTTAGATTCCAAAGTTCGTTACCGTGGATATCTTCAAACCAGATTTACGCTATTGTTGAATTGCTGTGATCGCGTAACAATAGAAGGAGTGGGGAATGAGGAGTGATGTTGTTTTTTCATTGCAAAACAACACATGAGATTAATCGTTTGGAATCGGTTGTGATTTGTATCGCTTCGAATCGATGTAGATCCGTGTCTTTGCCTGATCGGCGCTCCATTGCTTGGGACCACGTTCCGTAACTAACCACGTGGGGTGGACAGAACACACGTGGTGGCACGAAGATATCTCCGCGGATATGCAAAAATAAGAATAGGTTTTACCCTTTCTGGCAATATATCGTTAAGGGGCCGTCCATAAATGACGTCACGCGATTTTGGACGATTTTTGACCACCCCCCCCCCCTCGTCACACGGCGTCACAAAAAGTCAGACCCCCCCCCCCTCAAATATGACGTCACAAAGCTCTGCACCCCCCCCCGCCCCCCAAAGCCATATTTACATTTTGAAAATTAAACACGCTTCAAATCGCTTTAAACTATTGTCATTGTAGTGCGTATTTAATGTGGCGCTGCACTCTGATGTTGTAGGAGAAAACACGTATTAAAAGGAGGCGTTGGAAAGATTATATTTAGCATAAACTTAACTTGAAAATATTCTACGTATAACTAAAACTGCAGATGTGCAATATTATACACTGTATTGAAATTATCTTACAATTATAAAATATTAAAAGTAATTATAACTATAAAAAAAATACTTACAACTTTGTAGTAGAACGAAGCAAAATGGAGAGTACAATTATAACAATCATACAGTATATTCATTCCATAGAATGAAAAGCCTTGGCAGAATCATTAGAATCAAAATGTTTAATAACAATCATAAAAAAAAATCAAAATGTATACTTTTCCGTTCTCCCATGGAGAAGCAAAATGCTCCTTCATGGAATAAATACAAGGTGACCTTAGTACATTTCCATAATCAAATAGTTAATAATGAAAATTCATCAAAATTAGTGTTGTTATAATAATTCTATATTTATTAAAAGTTGCGCATTTTGATGTGACGTCACATTTCTCACCCCCGTCACAAATGTCTGACCCCCCCCCCCCCCTTTCTGGCAATATATTTTTAATAAGAAAATATAACAACAGTTTTACCCTTCCTGGAAATATATCTTTAATATGAAAATATAAGAAGAGGTTTTACCCTTTCTGGCAATATGTATTTAGGGGCTATCCATTTAGTACGTACGCATGGAGGGGGAGGGGGGGTTAACCCAAATGCGTTCGCTTGCGTTTGGGGGGTCTACGGACAATGACGTACGCATAGAAAACGGGAGGGGGGGGGTATCAGCAATGCTTTTTTTGCCGCAGTCACTTGCCAATGAGGTGTTAGACCAGAGGTTAAACATAAAATACATTTACGGTGCTAGACCAGAGGTTTTAGACCAGAGGTCTAACACCGTTTGAGACGAGGCTCAAAAGAAAGCTGTCTCTGGTATGGACCAATCAGTTTCAAAGACAATACATATGTTATCAGAGTGTTTTTTGTTTGCATTCTGACCACAAGCATTGTGGTTAATGCAGACATGATTCCTTGTAAAAGGTTTCAGTTTGGTGTTTTAACATCTTAACACCTGTTTTGTTGCCAGAAAAAAGGGGAAAACCCTCTTGTCATATTTTGGTACTGGCAAAGGAGGTCCCATGATGAAAATACAAAATAATAATGTAATAAAGAATTTTGCAATAACGCCTGCCCCTTTGCAAGGGTGCCAGTATCTAAATTAACAAATCCAAGTGGCTCATGCTGTAATATTTAAAGGAATGGCACGAGGTGTTTCAATTTATTTAATGGCATCGACTTCAATATGCTGTCCTTAAATTTCTCGTAACCAAAGTAAAACCTTGATATGTACATCTCATCACCGACGGTAGCTCACACCTTAGCTCCAGTCGTCCAGATACACTTTACAAGACGAGCAGACAACGCGGCATAGCCCATCACTGTGCTGACATCTCGAGATGTTCATCTTCATCACAACAGCGGCGCCTCCCAAGAAAACTTGTCCGGAACACGAGGTGGCGCTAGCGGGAAAAATTATGAAAACGACTGCGCGCTTTGCTGAATGAGTACGTAACACACACAGCCCCTTCCATCAATCCACTGCTGGATGATGACCTGTCACCCCAACCCTCCAACGCCGTGAGAGTCTTGGCGGTTACTTGACCATACTTCACCACGCTGGTCAGTGCAGGTTGCTGAAGGCGGGGAGCGTAGACGTTGTGGCTGTAAAACAATGCATGTTGCTGCACTGACCTCTATTGACAAGGTAGCCCAAGCAGCAGCCTACAACACGTAATAATATTTTTTTTAATAATAATGTACAATATTTATTTATCCAGGACAACCACACCGAGCCGTCGGACTCTTTTACAGGAGGGTCCCGAATCGGGGTTTTAATGTTAAGACGTGTCCAGCCAGCGAATGACGAGTACGTGTATTACACACGAGTGTGTATTACACACGCGTGCGAAGAAACCGGAGCACCCGGAGAAAACCCTACGGCCGTACAGATGGAAACCGATGGCGATTAGTCCACTTGCCGTAAACCCGCCTTCTCCTGGCGAGCCCACCTCTTGGACGCGCGCAGGGAAGGAGTTTTGACAGCAGTGTTTGTGCGATCCGCCAAACCCATCTGAGCATTATTCAGGCACAAAGCTGCTTGGCTTATGAGAATCGGGCGCACATTACTACGAGAGACGTGGCCATATGCATCAACAGATGTCCATTTGACCAGGTTACGACTCATCGACGTGTCGTATTTCCCAAACAATACGTGATGAACATTCGTCCATTATATGTGTATTTAGAATTACTGATAGAACTACACAATATCATGTACGTGTAAGCTTCAGCTATATGTCCAATGCGATAGCCATAATACAATAATTTACATCTACAGTTCGAGCGCACTATGATCCTAGTTTGCTCAATCACGCTTTGCAAAGTCAGCTTCCTCTTGTATCTTCTTAGGTTTTTTCGGTAAAGTCACGTAGGTAAAACATCAAAATGAATGAAAATAAAATAAAATAAAAAATCACGACGTTTCGGAGGCAACACAAGTCTCCGTCATCAGGTGGGACCGTCACAGCCAGATTAGCTGCATCAAGTGAGGCAATGATTCAATATGTAATCCCTCTTCCTCTTGTACTTCCCGTAATGAGTCAACGCCACAAGGGTGCTGACTGTCGACACAGGAATGCATTCCACGGTTTGAGTGTAATAAAAAAAACATCGTGAGTTTCTCTGCAAAAAAAGTTTCCCGTTTGGGAAGATTCAGGCTCACTTCTGGAAGGAACGAAACGGAGCAGAAGCGCAGTAAGTGTACGGGCCAGAAAATAGTTGCAGGACTTTATGCGAAGGAATGACACAAATACACACCACGTTTTCTCATTGAAAATTGGTACATTTCAAAATATAACTGTTACAAAAGCAAAGTTTGTGGGGAACAATAGCCATTTTCTGTACTTTTGAGGCATAAGCAATTAGGGAATAACACTTACTACCAAGAACATTTTTTTTGTTACACAGTGATTCGTGACAGCGCCATCTGTCGGAGCGATGAGTCGCTGTTACAATCCCGTGAGCCACCCACCTCCACCACCGCTGCGAAGCGCAACAACATGGGGCGGTGACTCGCAAATTCCGCTTCTACAAATCGGACCATGACCCAGAATCCCTGGAAATTCGTGAATGAGAAGGAATCGTTGGACGGCGAAAGGAGTTGGTCCGTCCTTCGAGCGCGCCACCCACTTGGTTTTTCTGCCACCTGCAGCCGAGATCGTCGGCACAACTAATCAGCAACATCATCGTCATTGTGATCACACACCCACGTCGTCATAGTCATGTGAGCGGCGCTCGGCTTGCAACTTCAAAGGTCAAAACGCGGAAACTCAGCCTCAGTTTCACATCCGTGTTGGCTGCGTGCATCGGGACTCGTCACTACGAAGGGACCGGCTGTGGCTGCTGCTGCTGCTGCCGGGGTGGGTAGCATCCTCTCTGTGCGTGTGTGGTTGTCTTTGTCGCTGATATACACAGTGTGTGTGTGTGTGGTTGTCTTTGTCGCTGATGTTCACATTGTGTGTGTGTGGTTGTCTTTGTCGCTGATATACACAGTGTGTGTGTGTGTGTCTTTGTCGCTGATATACACAGTGTGTGTGTGGTTGTCTTTGTCGCTGATGTTCACATTGTGTGTGTGTGGTTCTTTGTCGCTGATATTCACACAGTGTGTGTGTGTGGTTGTCTTTGTCGCTGATGTTCACAGTGTGTGTGTAGAGAGTTATAAAGAGGCTTGAGAATGAAGATGACCGGCTGCTGGTGGTGGTGCAGCAGCAGCATCATCCTCGCCCTGCTCGCCTGCTGCTGCTCTCTCTTCCACGTGGGGAGCGCGGCGTTTTCAGGCGGTGAGTCTCCATCGATGTGCACCAGGAGCGCGCTTGCGTTTCTCTCTCTCTGTGTCTCTCTCCCTTCACTGGAACTTATCCCTCTCCACATTCAGCGGTCGCGTTCGCTCACGAAAGTTTCCGCTCACGAAACACAAACTCGCCTGTTGTTACCCCACGACCCCACTCGATCTCCCTCTCACAGCCACCACCGCTGCCACCGTTCCCTCTCCTCCTCCTCCATACTCTGTCCGCTTTCTTTCACTCGTTCACGCCGTTCTTTCGATCCATTCGTCGTCAATTTCTCTGTCGCCGAATTGACGAATCGTCACAGCTCTTTGGTTCTTTCGGTAAAGTCGCGTATGTGTAATATAAACTAAATCACGGCGATATGGCCTCTTGTCACGGCAGCCCTTTTTCCCACCTAAGCAATTGTTTCTTGCTGTGGTTGTCCCACCTGATGACGGACGCTTGTGTTGAGCCCGAAACGTCGTGATTTATTTTATTTTCTACCTACGTGACTTTACCGAAAGAACCAAAGAGTATGGATTCCTGCAGTCACGAAAACTTCAAATCTAGCATTGAGTCGTCACAGATTTGCCCACCTCATCTCCACCAACTTGACATCCGTGCGTTGTTGTTGTGCCGTCGTCAATTCTCTTGCCAAGCGCCTCGGTTTTTAGGCGCTTGTTTAAATGACGCCTCGGTAAGACGAGCGATGTCAGGCGAGTCACACGTGCTTTGTGTCGTCTGGATCGGCGACTATTCGAACGCTTCTCAACACGAG
Organism: Lampetra planeri; assembly: GCF_965212315.1. Taxonomy (NCBI): domain Eukaryota; kingdom Metazoa; phylum Chordata; class Hyperoartia; order Petromyzontiformes; family Petromyzontidae; genus Lampetra; species Lampetra planeri. Next base: position 1,734,751 of record NC_136136.1, read on the forward strand.
GGCGTTTTTACTTTACACGCTTTTTATTAAACTCACTCTGTCTGTTGTATCCTCAAATCTTGTAACTAAATTTTTACCCACTTCCCAATGTGGTATCGACTGCAAACTTGGTATACTTATGTCACACCGATGATAATACTATATTCTATCATTCAAAATAAAATAAAAATATTTTAAACATTCTTTTTTATATGTTATGTTTCGGCTTGGCTCTAATTGTCCACGCTCAACTCACGTTGGCTGTAAATCACCACGGCCCCCTTACGTTATGGCAAGCTTCGGGGCCACTTCCTGGTGTCGTGGAGTTCTTCCATTACGAGTAGGGTACATTTCATTAAAGCGTGTTTAAAAAATACTGTATATATATTACCAGAGGTGGGACAAAGTCATTGTTATGCAAGTCCAAGTCGAGTCGCAAGTCATCAAATTCATGACTCGAGTCTGACTCGAGTCCAAGTCACATGACTCGAGTCCACATCTCATAGGTGGGACAAAGTCATTGTTATGCAAGTCCAAGTCGAGTCGCAAGTCATCAAATTCATGACTCGAGTCTGACTCGAGTCCAAGTCACATGACTCGAGTCCACACCTCTGTATATTACTTATTTAAATTTCACATCAACGTAAAACCCCGTCTGTAGCACTCTTCCCGCACCGCGGCTCTCGTGCCCGACGCTAACACTAAAACCATTTACTGCTGGATTTATATTTGACCAGGTAAGGCCCACTGAGCCTATATCTAGCTCTTTCTCAGAAGTGACCTGGCCAGAAATGATAGCTCAACAAATTGACTCATCACGTGAACATTTATAGCAGCCAAATACTCTAAACACACGTTGATTCTAAATGTGGTGGGAAAAACCGGAGGACCCTGAGAAAAATGCACGCGACCACGGGGAGAGAGAGGACGTGCAAACTCCAAATATACAGGTGTCAGGGTCGGGATCGAACCCATGACTTATACTAGGCGAGGTAGTTAACGTCTCTCTCTCCCCACTTGAACGTTAATGATTCGCCATCGAGGGGTCTGTATGGCGACGGTCCTCAACGACTGAACGGCCAGATGCATGCGGCAACGTGTGTGCGAACATCTGCGTTGCGCGTGAGCTCGTCGAGTATTTGTGACATGGTACACAACAGTGCCTTTCGCTGCACCTGCCCCCTGATGCCCACGACGTAGCATAACCTCGAAGGAGCCAACAGCTACCTGGCATGTATGGTGACCGCCCCATCCTAACAACTGAACCTTATGGCGGGACACCGGGGGGTCCCATAAGCACCCGGCTCTCGCATAAACGCTTAATAATTTTGGCGTGGAAAGCCAAAAGGCTGATGGACTAAATAGATGCTTGTGTACATGTGAACAAATAGTGCGCCAATTTTACTCTGGCAATGACGAGGCCGAGCGGTAGCGCATTTGTGGCTTGTTGCAGAGGTGTTCGTGATTGGAGCCCGGCAACTGCCCTGGTTAATACTCGGGGTGAATCAAATGTAAATACGTGCCTTCTACTTGACAGTGGACGTAAAGATCCCATTAAGGTATTAACAAAAATATCGGCCATCACGTGTGCCGCCGTCATGGTTCAAAGTAGCAAAATTAAAGCATTTGCCCATAAATTACGCAAGTAAGAAACATCACAATGTCATCATCCCGACTGCAAAACTATTGCAGACGTTGCCCGAGACACAGAGCACCATTGTGTGATGGCATTGGCCTACACAAATGACGCGTATACCACGTGTACTCATGGTTTGATTCAAATTTACAATCCGTGCCCGTTATGTGGAAAAACCCAGTCTCTGACTTGGCTTGTGTCTCTCCTCCCGTAGGCCGGCATGCGTGGAGCACTCGGCAACGAATGCACACCCATCGCCAGCTGCAGCTGCGCCAGCACTTCTGGCAGACGGTGAAGCGGGAGCGCACCATGCCCAACGCCATCCTCTCCGAAATGCCCCAGGAGAGGTTCCTCCAACAGCCGCTCGACCACTTTGACCGCCGCACCAAAGAGACGTACAAGCAGGTGACGATGATGCCCTGAACCCTTTCCCATTCCGAGACGTCGGCAGGTTGCAGGAGCTGGTGTCCCCCGTTCACCGCTGAGTCAAGTGGTTCGCGTGGATTTTATTGAGAGACACGGGTAGTGCCGCTGTTTTTAAAGACACTATTCTCACCGCAGAGAGCTGTGACGACCGCGCTCTGTGACAGCTGATGCCAAACTGTGTCACACGCCCTCCCGCATTGCCTTTTACTTCCGATTCTGTTCCGATGATGTACACGTAAAAACAGGTACGTCACCGGAATGGGAAAGGGTTAATATCCTGGTTCACGACTCTGAACCACATCTATCTCTAGGCCTGCTTCCTCGAGCTCAGCCCTTGGTGGTTTCATGTTCATCATATTTTTTACCATTTTGTTTTTCCTCTCTTCTCGCGGCGTTCTCTAGCCATCTGTGTTGACTTGCCGTCAGCTTGTCCTCAGATGGCTATGATACGAAGGGGTTGTGGTGTTAAAAAACATATTTTTGCCGCTTATTGCAAAGATCCACAGTTCTAACTTGGCAGGCTGCCTTGGTTAATCCTGCAGTTGTATTAATGGTAAAACACTTGCTTTCTGCTTCACAGTGGACATTAAAGATCCCGTGGCGTCATTAAAAAGAGTAGGCCGTTGTGTATCGGCATCGTGGTTCAATTATGTCAAATTTGTCATAAATTGCCTGCAAATTACTCCAACGAGTTTACACAGTGATATCACCCCCTATTAAAATACTACAGGCTATGTCTGTAAATCATAGGACCTTCCTTTGTGATAGACTTGCGCAATAAAAATGGCCTGCGTACTAAATGTACTAAAATTATTATTTAATGTTCGTCATTTTATTTTGCCTGTGTTTGTGTGCATCCAGCGTTACTGGGTGAACAACATGAATTGGAAGGAACCTGATGGTCCTGTGTTCCTTCTCATTGGAGGAGAGGGTGCCCTGTCTGAATACGATGTGCTCGCGGGCAAGTGCAAACTTGACACACACACACCTTTCCCACACCGATACAAAGACAAATATCCCCATATATACTTTTAACAGACTGTTGGGGCAAGTGGTGTTAGCGAGCACTTATCAAGGCCGGCACGGCACAGGAGGGGTGGATGGTCAACACCATGCCTGACCACCTTTGTCTCCCCAGTGCTGATATGTACACAATACACGAGGCACTCTGTTAAGGCTGCGTCAACCTCGGAAGCCCCAGGACCGATTGATATATTCACCTCTGTTATTGGTCATGAGTGGGAATTGAACTTGGGTCTCCAGGCTCGTAGCACTGTCCACTGACGCCTACACATCCACTTCCCACGCAAGCAACGCAAACACGAACCCGCACCCATACATATTGTATATTGCATTCTAGATGAACAAATTACATTATTATAATAAATATAAATTCTAGTTAAATTAACAGCATCAAGTTCCCCACCAAACAGTACATGTGTCGCTTTAACATGACTCACAATATATTAAAATTATCCATGATATAGGTTTTTTGGGTTAGGTCGCGTAAATGAAATGTGTCTTTAAACCTGCCACCACCCGACAGCCAGTTACTAAGGTTTGTGACATAAACAGAACATGCTAATTCGTTACTAATACAGCACACCAGTGTGTTGGAGAGAAAATCCACAACATTTACAATCTGAATACGACGTTTTGCCAGTAATTCCAACTAGCTACGTGTTATATTAAAATTAGTATGTTGAACATGTTTGGTCAAATTTGATTGAACGTACATAGCTCACCATCATGACCACAGCCCCCTCCCCCCCCCCAGGTCCTTCCGGTCAAAATGAGCCATTGGTCGACTGTGCTATGCAATGGCTCGTGTGAGCAGCCACTTGCAGACGGGAAGCGAGGTTTCTGACTCCAGCTGCTGCCCCCCTCCCCACCCCGGCCGTGCCACAGGCGAGCATGTGGAGCTGTCTGCCAAGTACGGCGCGCTGGTGGCGGCCGTGGAGCACCGCTTCTACGGGGAGAGCATCAGCCCCGACGGCTTGAAGATGGAGAACTTGCAGTACCTGTCCAGCCAGCAGGCGTACGCATGCGCACCACTCGCCGGCTGCAACACTCCCCGGCCGCACCACTTCTCTGGCACACCACTCGCTTGCCGCATGATTCTCCCCGGACACACCGCTCTACGCCCATACCCCTCCACGGCGGCACCACTCTTCAGCCGCACCGCTCTCTGACCACACCAACCTTCAGCCGCGCCACTTTGGTCTTCTCACACTTTGGCCTTCTCACACTTGCCACTCTCTCACAGCAGAACTCTGTGGCCACAACGCTCTCTTGGCCGCAGCAATCTTTAACCATGCCGCAATACTGACCGTGTGTGTGTGTTGTGGTGTGTGTGTACATGCGTGTTGTGGTGTGTGTGTGGAGAGCGGTACTGTAGCGGTTAGCGCGCTTGCTATGAATCTGGCAACCCAGGTTCAATTCCCGCTCAGCCAACACCAGTGACGATTATCTGAACCGGTCCTGGGCCTCCCCTAGGTCGACTCAGCCTCAAATGAGTACCCGGTGCGGTGTGTAAACATCGCCACTGGGGAGACAAAGGCGGTCAGGCGTGGTGCTGGCCACCCACCCCCTCGTGTACCGTTCCGGCCTTCATAGGTGCTCGCTAACAGTACTTGCCCCTATAGTGTTAAGGCTACACGGGGGATCTTTGTCTTTGTGTGTGCCGACTGTAAATGTGTCTGTGTGTGTAATGACCATCGATGCAACATTTTGTCTGTCTTAGCCATGTCTAAACATGTTGGTGATGTCCATACACCCACGGCAGCTGCTGTTTGCCAGCCCATGCCAACTTTATTTTGTGGCCTGCTTCTCAGTTGGAGAACATTGCCCGCGTGCAATGAACATTGCTGTGAGATATTGTCCGGTTGTGATGTGCTCTTGTTGCTGATGATTCAGACTGGCTGACCTGGCCTCCTTCCATGCTTACCTGGTGGACACTTACAACCTGACTCGCAATAACACCTGGATCTGCTTTGGGGGCTCCTACCCAGGATCACTGTCCGCCTGGTTCCGACTCAAGGTATGGAGAGCAGCTGCTTGACATTTAGCATCATTGCTTCGCGGCTTGCCTGCCCATTGACGAGCAATGCGATATCTCTGAGCGTTACGGGTTAAAGAGAACGCGTAGGTTAATCGCGGTGGCGCTGCATGGCTCTCCGATGTGTTTGCGGGTTCTTCCGCAACTGAATTCAGGTCAGAAGTCGCGAGTGAACATTTCAATCAGGAGACCGCAAATTGGATGGCAGTTTCCTCCAGGTAACCCTACGCACTGACCACACGCGGCTAATTTTCCTCTGATTGCACCTCTGGTTCTTTTCGCAGTTTCCACATTTGGTGTTTGCGGCCGTGGCGTCGTCGGCTCCCGTGCGCGCCCAGCTCGACTTCCAGGGCTACAACAAGGTACCGTGTGTGTTGGGTGGTGTCACTTGGAGCTTTTCACTGGCACGCGACAGATTGCAAAGGCTCATGGTCTCCGAATAAAATTCTCCTGTGACTGAATCGCAGTCGTTGATAATAATATAACATGTTGAAAAAAACAGATTGTATTTCTACTCTCATCATACTTTACTCTTTTATTATTCAACATCGTGAAAATAATGTAGGCTGCCATGGTGGAATGGTCAGCAGACTGGACATTTAATCCAGAGGTCACCAGTTTGATTGTATTAGCACGGTTGGCTACGTACGGTGCGAAAGAAGTTCAACATACATACATACATCTCCCAGAGCGGCATGTTTAGTAAATCCTACCGCCCCCCCCCCAGCAGCAGATATAATGTTTACACCACAGTTAGTTCAGGTCACGTGTTGTGGGGTAAAATGTGGGTGCTTCCACCTCTTCCAAGATGCCTTACGAACATGGAAGAGGTGGCTCTCTGACGTTCCCTCTAGTGGAGCCCTTTCCATCAGCAGTGGCGTGAGCAGGCAAATTGTAGGGCTGGACCTTTTATCTTGAATTAAAAGCAAGTGAACAATTGAATAAGGCTCAAGGCACAAAAATAGATTAGCCTATATTTTTGGCCGTGAGAAAATTGTGCACCACTCCGCTATCAGCATGCTTATTTGTAATACCGGAAAGTAAAAATTGGGATAACGGACTAGAGAATTTATAAAAATTCTAATTGTCGAGTTCGGACGATAATAATTGCTCCCTTTCTTTTTGACGCTCTGATAAACTTGGGACACTTTGTCGGGATGGACCGCCGTGACGGGGATCGTGGGTTGTTCTTTCCGCAGGTCGTCGCTGCAAGCTTGGCAGACACAGTCGTGGGAGGCTCCGACAAGGTGCAGATTCGCCTGGAGGGCAAAAACACAATTTTGGTTAAAAACAAGAAAAAATTGAGTAAAAACTTACAAAGTAAAAAAAAACTCGTTTGGCTGGTTCTGCTGACAATAAACAAGTTAGGAAATATCATGCTTAAGCATGGGTCTACGTACCACTATCCCACACGTCTCGTCTGCAGAAGTAATTAAGTAGAATTCTGGAAGCTCATGTGCGGCTGTCGGAGCAAAATTCAGCTTATTCCTTGAAACCCTTTCATTTTGCTCTGGTTTGGGGTTTTGTGCAACGCTTTGATCAATTTGCGAGATTTTCAACACAGTTAGTCCCTAATAGGGACACAGCTTTGTACTACACTTTCAAAGAGAGCGAATGCATAAACACTGTCACCCAGAGTTGGAAAGCAATCAAAGACTGTAAGAATAAAAACGCTCCGATATGTTTTCGGATTGTGCCGCATGTTGAGCGGCAGGATGGCCGATGGTTGATTAGCTCCATGTGCGAGGCAGCTTCTTCAGCAGCTAAGTTTATCGTCAGAATTTGCGTGCAGTTCCTGAAGAACATGCAACCACGTGGGTCGAAACGTTCGGAACATTATGCCGAAGGACGTGTGGTGGTACAACCCGAAAACACGTCAGGGAGTTTTTATTATCTCTACGGTATTATATTTGAATGTGAAAATGTTTATTCATTAGCTGCCCGTCCGTAATGGGAATCAACGTGGAGCATTCGGGTGTCTCTATTTGGACCTTACTCGATTAAACATTTTCCAGTTTTATCAAAGGGCTCCTCGAAACACATTAAAGAGCTATACAACACAACCACAGACTTTTACTGGATTCTGTATTGAAGATGCCTGATGCAGTTTCAAGCCAAATATAGCCTCTTAATTGCTCAATTTGCTTCTGAGAATTATTCAACCTAGCAGGGAGCTGAAACAATACAATTTGCGTGTTCAATGCTCGTACACCATGCGAAATATGTCATTTGTTTGGCCACATTCCATGTTCGGTTATGGAGTATCTTACAACATACATTTGCCCACATCATTACCTGGCTTAAGCCACAAATCAATTACGAATCATGACATTGACTGCAAAAACCAACGTGTTTGTTGGGTGTAAAGGGTTGCCCGAAACACATCGGAGAGCTGTACGGCACAACCGCGAATGCGTACGCGGGGCAGTACAACAAAAAACTTGACGTCGTTGTTTGTTTTGTCAACAGTGCTTGTCCCGAGTCCGTGAAGCATTCGCGACTGTTGATGCGAAGCTGATCGGAAAAGAGTTCTCGGGCCTGGAGCGAGATTTCAAGTCGTGCGTACCGTTCGCCGGCCCCGACGACCTCGCGCTCTTTGCCAGCAACCTGGCCGACATCTTCATGTCCGTGGTTCAGTACAATCGCGAGATGCCCAACTCCGACATCCGGGTCCTGTGTGCCGCGATGATCGACACGGACAGGAGTGCCTACCAACAGCTCGTCGCCCTCAATGAGGTTCGAAGCGCTGCACATTTTTTTTTATTCACGACACAAACCAACTATTGTTTATGCGCGAGCTGTGCCCATCCGTCTGTCGTGATTGCTCGTGTAAAGAGGATCAAATGTGAATTATATTTTACTATCAAGTCGTGTTGCTATCGGGGACTTACTCTGTAGAAAACCGGCCAAAATTATCAAAGGGCTTGTCCAAAACTTGGCGATAAAATTCCAGCGCCACATTGAAAATCCACTTTCTGGACCCAAAGGCGATGACGTCACAATCCATGCACGTGCCTCTTTTCCCTGCGACGTCGGGATGTGTGACGCCACTTCATGCGATGTGCGGCTCAGAAGGTAACGCATTTTGTACAGCGTTACAAAATCCATGCGATCATTTTTATTGAGGCTCTTTTGTCAGCGGGCAGAGATTCTGTCTTTAATCAGCAGAGGGCATCCACGTGTTTGAGCCACACACAGCATTTTCATCAAAACACAGATGTGCTCCATGTGATGTCAATGTACCTGCTTTAGATTGGTACCCCACTGAAATTGTAGATTTAAACTAACAGAACACCTGGCGCACACAACGCACGTGGCAGACAGGAAAAACAAATGGAGAAGCTTCCCTTTAAAGTCCTCTCCGACACGTGTGTGAACAGTTTGACCTTTTTGTTCGGCCAGGTGAGAGCAGAAATGAGACTCGTCTCTTTCGAAAATAAACTGAAAAATACGTTTTGGTGCCAGCATAAAGCACAGGGTATACTGCTTACACGTATAACATTTAAATAATATTGAGTATTTTTGACGTGTATATGTCTTTGTGTGTATATAAAAGGCTAAAGAGTCTGTACTCAATCAACTATACCCCCCATAACAGTATATTTTCTACGTCTTGCCAATTTGGATTATGGTTCAATTTTCCACCACAATTACCCACCCCGCGTACTTTATACACGTGTGCGGAGACGGGGCGCCCCTGTGTTCTGACCGTTCAAACCCGTGTACGTTTGTGTGTTGGCCATGCAGAACTACTTGAACATCGAGCAGCAGAATTGCTCCGACAATACTTACGCCAACTTCATCGCCGACTTGTCGAACACGACCGCGACCCGGGTCGGCGTGGGCATGCGCCAGTGGACCTATCAGACCTGCACCGAGTTTGGCTACTGTGAGTAGGGGCGCCACGGTGGCGAGATGTTAACTCCCTCGCCCGGTATACAGGAGGTCGCGGATTCGATCCCGACCCTGACGCCTATTGTATATTTGGAGTTTGCACGTTCTCCCCGTGGTCGCGGGAATTTTTCTCCGGAACCTCTGGTTTTTCCCTCCACATTTAGAATCGCGCGTTTAGAGTATTTAGTTTCTATACATTTTTCACATGGTAAGCCACTTCATCGAGCTATCATTTATGGCCAGGTTGCTTCTCAAAAGAGCTATTTAGCTCAGTGGGCCTTACCTGGTAAAATACAACATTTTGGTTTAGTTTTAGTAGAGAATGTGTGTGCACTTCGCACCCATGTGATCTGTCATCGTCAGTCATGATCAGTCCACTGCTGGATGAAAGCCTAACCCAGCTGCTGCCATCTCTCGTGGTCCTGCGATATAACGATCCGCCTAGAACCTGCATACGAGATTATTTAACCGTTCCATCTCCGTCGTGGACGTGCTCTCCAGGAGCATTCCCTCCATTGGCTGCCACTCCTTTCTTATTCTTGCCCATCAGACGTCAGCCCTTCGAGCGACGTCCTGTCCTAGCAATGTCATGGAGGTCATACACTTTATTTAAAACCACTGAAAAACTTGAAGAAATGTGACACCACATACTCGGCATGTAACAAGGCACCAAATTCATCGATTATAATTATAGTCGGCCCTGACACTCTTAATTCATGAATCATGTAAGACTCACATCGGTAACATTGTGCAGTGAAGAAATCGAGACAGAAAGGAATGAAAAGAATACAAAGAGGTGATAAAAAATTTACAAAACCACAACCCTGAATCCTTAATCACTGGGCAATAAATGTGCGCGTGCCCCATGCTTACTTCCTCTATGTACACGCTGCTGCGGTAAAACTGTTAGCAAGTTTATTTTGGGGCAAACATGGCACGTCAAGGAATGGTGTGGCCAACACAGTCACCATAGCCGGTGGTGTCCACTCTGAGCACCTGGTACTCATTTTAGGCTGAATTGTCCTAGGTATGGCCCTTGAAAGGTTCAGATGTTAATCGTCATTGCTGTTATCCATAGCCTTGGAATCAAAGCCAGGGCCGCGGGAATTGTAGTGCAGCGTGCAAACCACCCAATGCCCCCACTCCACACAAGCCCACGTGTGGTTCATGGGCCAGAATTGAAATTGGTACCACCTGTGATGGCAAAAGATTGCTGTCTGTCTTTATGTGTGACCAATAAAAGCAAATTAATATCTGATGACATTACTTATTTTAAATGGTTATCGTATTTTTCATGTTCCAACATTTCTCATGGTGCCAAACAGGGGAGTTACTGACGTCATCTCCAATGTGAAAAAGTTCATTTCCATTCCTGATCCTTGGCCGGTGATGTTCGTCCCTCATCGCCGATTTGATGCCCCTCTTGAGGTCCAGCCTTAATACCTCCTCCTCTCCTCTACCGTTGGCTTCGTCAATTCTTAAGAATTCTCTCTTCCTCAATTACTCACCACCCATTCGCCCTTCCATCCTAATCGGCAAACCTCCCGTTCTCCCTCCGGTTTGCGTAAACGGGATGTGCCGTTGCACCGCAGTCGATACGCACCGCAGTCGATACGCACCGCAGTCGATACGCACCGCAGTCGATACGCACCGCAGTCGATACGCACCGCAGTCGATACGCACCGCAGTCGATACGCACCGCAGTCGATACGCACCGCAGTCGATACGCACCGCAGTCGATACGCACCGCAGTCGATACGCACCGCAGTCGATATGCACCGCAGTGCCGTTTCCCGCGGCAAAGAAGGAATCGTGGGCTCGTGTTTCTTTCGTCGTTGTGAGCTTGCGTTTATTTACTTTGTCTGAATGTACTGCTGACGTTTAACACGCCTGCCAAGCGCAGCGTCTAGAGACGCTTGGATATTTAGACGCTATCCATGCCGCCGCTATGGTTTTGCCACTCGACTTGGAACCGTCGAAGTGAAAATTATCTGATTTGGACTCTTGTGCGAATGCGCACAACGCAGTGCATTTTCTTCAGAAGTGCAGAGAGAGGCGCTCGCGTTGGCTCGACGCCACAATGTACAGAGGCCTCTGCCTCCGAGATGCTCTGAATGCCGTCGGGTGGTTATCCACTCATTATTTTGTTATTTTCCCAGTTGCACGACATTTGGAAGCCTGCCGCAGTGAAACGGATAGCGCAACCGGAATTCAGAGGTCGCCGGTCCGATTTCCATCTTCCGGCACGGCAGTTGAAATCGTTTCTTTTTTATCTCCCCAGCAGGTTAAGTGTGATGGAAGTGGGGGGGGGGTATATTGTGAAAGAGTTGTTCAAATACGTTCTAGAGAGGCTGTCCAGAGCTCTCTCAAGTCGAACAAGCAATTGCAGGCCTGCCCGTTTTACCATTACATTGCGATTGCGCTATCGCCCTCATGTCATGAGGCGAAATTGACTTCACTGCGCAACTATACCCTGCCAAGAATGTAGCACGTCAATAAAAACCGAAATTACGTTTAAATATTAGAGCTGGAATTTTTTCGAAAATTAATAAAATAAAATATTCTAGATTTGAAGCTTTCGTGACTGCAAGGAATCATCTTCTTAGGTTTTTTCGGTAAAGTCACGTATCATTGCTACAACTCGGTGGGCTCTCATGAAATTGTCTTTTCCGAGACCAAGGTTCTCTGCAAACCTCCCGGCTACCATCAAAGGTTTGTACACGAAGCCATACAAATATACAAACACAGACATAATTTCAACCGTGATGATGGGTACAAACTTAGTAATCATTGGAAAGATGTTATCAACCACGCAAAAAAGACTTAATCACAAATTTTTTTTTTGGACCATCTTATCTGACAGGCACTATTTTACTGTACTTTACCGAGTGTTAACATCCCCAGTTATTTTAACAGTACTCTCTTAATTGTTCAGCCAGCATTGGTATAAACATGGACATTTTCGTTCTTTTGTCTATCATGTGTATCAGACCCCCCCTCCCCCTCTCTCTCCATTGTGTTGGCGTGTGCAGTAATTGGCCGCTTGCGCACAAGCGCTTCCACGTCCGTCCCCCACCCTTTTGGCCTCGCCCCCCCCCCGCCCCCCCCTCCCTCCCGATACGTTCCATTCATTGGCTACCATAGTCTGATGAGCTCCCCCTAAGTTTGTACCCATCATCATTTTCGTTCTTTTGTCTATCATGTGTATTAGACCTCCCCTCCTCCTCTCTGCCCATTGTGTTGGCGGGTGCAGTGGCTGGTCGCTTGCGCACAATCGCTCCATTGTGTTGGCGTGTGCAGTAATTGGCCGCTGGCGCACAAGCGCTTCCACGTCCATCGCCCACCCTTTTGGCCTCGCCCCCCCTCCCTCCCGATACGTTCCTTTCATTGGCTACCATAGTCTGATGAGCTCCCCCCTCCCTCTCCCTCCCCCCTCAACTCGCTTTTAAGGGATTACATCTTGAATCATTGCCTCACTTGATACAGCTAATCTGACTGTGACGGTCCCACCTGATGACGGAGACTTGTGTTGCCTCCGAAACGTCGTGATTTTTGTTTTTTATTTTATTTTACTTTCTACGTGACTTTACCGAAAAAACCTAAGAAGATAAAATATTCATTTAATTCGATTTTTTTTTGCTTGCGCAGTCATCCGCGAGACCATCAACTCCGCTACGCTTGATAACCTCCATTTAAACATCTCAATATTCCAAGCTTCCAACCCAGGATCTCAGTGGTGCCTGCTCGTGCTATGCCACTTGGGGTCGAGCGTTTTTATCCATCCGTCTCTCTCTCTCCCGCATGTGCGTGTGTCTGCGCGCGCGATCCAGACCAGACGTGCGTGAGCGAGCGCGACTGCCCCTTCCTGCAGCTCATGACACTGAGCTGGAACCTGGATCTGTGCGGCCGCGTCTTCGGCGTGGACCCCTCCTCCGTCGCCAGCGCCGTGCGCTTCACCAACGAGTACTACGGCGCCGACCACCCCCGCGGCAGCCGCATCCTCTTCGTCAACGGTGCGTCGCTCGTCCGCCCTTCGTTCGTCCGACTGTCCGCTCGTCCGACTGTCCACTCTTCGTTTATTTAAAGTTCCGGAAGTCTTTTGCTCTTTTACATGACGCAAAGGACCCAGTTAATGTTTTCCAGAGTAAATACTTGAGAATTGTTTATAACTGTTTTGTGGCTCATATTCTTGGTTCTTTCGGTAAAGTCACGTAGAAGGGAAACAATAAAATAATACAAATATTAAACAATAAAATTCTCACGACGTTTCGACTGCAACACTGCAACACAAGCAATCATCATCACACCTGATGATCATCATCACACCTGATGATGATGATTGCTTGTGTTGCAGTCGAAATGTCGTGAGAATTTTATTGCTTTATATTTTTATTATTTTATTGTTTCCCTTCTACGTGACTAACGAAATAACCAAGAATATGAATCCCTGCAGTCACGAAAGCTTTAAATCATAATTGTTTTGTGGCTGTCAACCCACATTAATATGTTTTTAAAGTATGATTTAGGGGGTTTTAAGATCCACCTTCTCCCCTCCCACACCTCCACCCCGGTCGATGGATTGTCACAGTTCTGGGTGGGATTCAATTCAACGTTCGGTTTTTTATTTTACAATCGTGAACGTGGTGTCCAGTCGTGGCTCCAGGTGTTACACGAACCCATTGCATACAACGTATATAGAAGGTAAAGATGGTAAAAGGTGCAGCCCTGCAACTACTCACTCATGAGCACTGCTAGCAGAAGGGCCTCCACTAGAAGGAGGCCTGCTCTTTGATGCTGGCCAGATATCTTGGAAGAGGTGGGGAGTACCCACACTTTACCCCACCACACGTGACCTGCCAATAGACTTGCGGTGAACCCATTTATACTGTCGGATAGACCGCTGCATTAGCTTCTTGCAAGTCAGTTTTGCTAACCGTCATTACACAACAGCAGCATCCTCGTAAATATAAAACGTATTATTATACAAGCATCAATTCTTTAAACGCAATTCATTCCATGCGTCGTGAACTCAATAATCGTTATCAAATAGACTATTCGTTGGGCCATTCCCCCCACGGTGTCATTCTCGTCGGTGTTATTTTCCGCGTGCAGGTGACATCGACCCCTGGCACGCCCTGAGCGTCCTGCGGAACGAGACCCGTTCGGAAGTGGCAATCTTCATCAACGGCACGGCGCACTGCGCCAACATGAGTCCCACTTCTCCCAGCGACCCTCCGTCCCTCACCAACGCCCGGCTGGTGAGTCCAAGCTGAGTCACGCGCAACGGACGCGCCATTCGCTCCGTCTCTGGCGCTTCGTTGCCCCGAGCGCGTCATGGTCTGGGTCCGGTCCGGCACGGCAAATAGGCGGCGGGTAACCAGCCGCACTTGCGCGGCCCTCGGGGCTCGCTCCGCTCGATGTGCCAGCGCCGCGTCACTAAACGTTCTGGCAGGGATGGCCTCCGTAACATCGTCGCCAAAGGATACGTCCTGCAGCAAGCATGGTCACCACCACCACCACCAACAACACCGTACGTCACCACGCTGGTCAGCGCGAATTGGTGTGGGCAGGCAGCATCGATGTACAGTACAACAAATGGATTTTGCCGCGCCCGGCTCTGCTGCCCACCACGTAGCCGCGCCGTAGCCCCAAGGCACGTTGGTTGCACGCGGTGGTCACCCACCCGGGCTGAACGCTGGTTAGCTGCTGAGATGTGGCGCAATCGGGCTGCATTCCAGGTTATTTGACGCCACAGTGGGAACAAAAGGGTTTAGTCGGCTGAATATTAATTGCCTCTGAAAGCAGCCACTCCTGTTTTCCACCTCCAAATAGACTTCAGGGACCCGGTGTGCAAGCCGGTAACGTCACCGCACGAAACCCGTTCACCATAAAAGGAGAGGTTTGCTAATCGCAGGTGATTGGGTTTGTGCACCGGCTCACAATTGCGCATTCCCTCGGCAATTCTACCACTGGTTGTTTCACGGCTGACTTTCCAAAAGCAGGGTTTGTGTGTAATTCTCTGCGGCAATTAAAGGGCAACTGTGAGAAACTGTAGCACCCTTGCAAAGCCGGCGCTCGATGGAATGTGTGTACGTGCCGTGAGATTGCCGGTAGGTTAGCCCTGTAGAGGTATACGAATGGCTCAAGGATTTTTTTATTTAGGTGACTTTTTGTGACATCATCTTGCTTTGTCTTGCACACCTGCAACTGCTATTGAGTATATACTTTGTTGGTTCTCGGGATACGTCACCCATCTAGACCACTCGTGGAGGTGACGTCCACTGCAGCGTTAAAGAAAATAGATTCCTGAGCAAGCAATGTGATGTAGTCATGGACAATTATGCATTCATTTTTACATTTCATTGGATGTGCTATTCATTGTTTACGCATTTATTGCATAAGTTATGGATTTATGCTTGCTGCCGTCGTCCCAATTCGTGCTTGCCATGTGCCTGTGTGTGTGCCAGTTAATACCCTGGGCACCCTTACAGATGATATACTGCAGGTTAAATATTTCTTCGTAAATACAGAGCGAGATGAGTGAGGGTGGGGAGGGGGTGAATCACCTCTACTACCCAGCCATGTATAATTTTGTATAATTTTGAAAAATTTTATCTTTTTTCGGTGGTAAGTGGATTATTGCATGATTGTGACAGACTATGGCGGCTTGAGAAGGCATTCATCTAGCAGAGGATTAATTATAGCTGATGATCATTATATATCTTTTTTTTTATTATTCAGACCAGTCACCAATGCCTGCACCCAAAAACTATCACAGTGACATTTTTATTCATCACTTTGTCTCAATTGTATCTCTGAGAATGGAAACATGAATTTGACTGCCGTGCAACAAACATTTCTCCAGCGGGACGTGTAGAGAAAGCGCACACCCTTGTGTGTGGAGTAAAAGGGTCATTCGAAGGGATTTCAATAGCAGTTCTATGAAATCATCTTCTGTGGGCAGTTGTCTATCACATGGGGTGTGCACTCCTCAGCGAGAGTTTCCGTATTGATGACGCAACGGCAGAAACACAATTTTAATAAGAGTGGTAGGGGAAAGACAGAATACAAATTAATCAGGAGGATCCAGACGTTTGCGATCCGTCAAATGCTGCACACGTAACGTGTCTTTGTTTCCTTATTTTTCGTTTTGCAGAAAATCGACGAGCAGGTGGGCGATTGGCTGCATCAGGCGAAGCGTCGCCAACTTCTCTGACTCGGAGCCCCGAGTCCGTGTTGAGGTTTGGGCTTCCGGGTCGCCTTCCACCGTCCCCCACGTGGAGTATGTCCCCACCTTTCACTCGCACGGCGTTTTGTGAGGGAGAAGCCATCGAGAAACCATCGAGATTTTCCCCGGGTTGATTTTGAGATTTTTCTCACTGCAATCGTGCGTTGTGATGACGTTTTGTAAATACCTCGTGAATTTGTTTTCGATTTTTTTTTGTAATTGACACCTTCTGATTGCTGTGGTATGCTTTGGGATTGTCTACTTTATCGTCAGGTCTGTGTGCACTACTGCGATTTTAAACGGCGCTAAGAGTTAATAAAAGATTGATATTTTTCAAACATGTGTCATATTCATTTTTTATAAATACTTCCTAGTACTGTGATGAGAGTGCAGCACGTGTAGGGAGTACAAACCCCACGAATGCATTTGTAAAGGTTTCCAACTCGGGATGCAATTGTGAATGCGTATTCACTCCGTCAGTCTGTTCATCTGTCTGCTCGTAATACGCAGTCGCATTCACGATGACCCAGTACCAGCAAACGCTTCGTTCAAAAGTTGTGTTTTTAATTCAAGACAACTGAAAACTGGCCAAATGGATGGAAGGGTTACCCAAAACATGGGAGACAAAAACAATTCCTAAAGGACTATTTGTAAATATGTAATCACATTTCCCCCCCCCCCCCCCGCTTGCGTACTGCTAATGATGAATTGCCCAACACAAACGCATGTCGGAAATGGTGACGACGTTTGCTGAGTTGCCTGCCATGCGTGATCTCCACAAGAGATCTCTGTCACTGCCCATTGCTTTGACACTGCAAGTCAAAAAATACCCGAGATGCGAGTGGCTGAGTGGCCCTTTGGACTAATGCACTGTCAGAACGCCAGATCAACAATAACATTCTTCGTTGAAATCTCAGGAATTGGCTAGCGCGCTGTGGTTGCCGTCGTCCAGCGATGCAGTGCAGTCATCGTGGATATCTCTCTACCTTGAAGAATTTATTTTAGCAGTTGGTTACGAAACAAACATTGGCACTCAATCTCGTTCACAGCACTTTATGCAACGCTGTACTCGTGATAATTCACAGCCCCCTTGTTAATCCACTGCTGGACGGAGGCCACGCAAAGCTGCGTTGGCCATCGCAGTTGTACGACCGCGATGTCACGGAGGTCAGTGCGGGTTGGCAAAACGGGGCCGAGTGGCTCGGGACCGCTTCTGATGCCAGTCGTCACTGACGTTAGTCATGTCTGGGAATTGAACTCGGTTTGCTGGGCTCGTAGATAACCTCTGTACCACCACTCTACATCGCCAGATGTGCACTACTGCATGGGAGACGCAGGATACGTAATCAATTATTATTGTTGTTGCTGAATTGTAACACCCATGTATGGCGCATATGTTTGCAGCTTCAAAATTCCAAAAGCATTGATCGTGAAATATACATTTGACGACGCATCAACATGACAAGACGGGGGTCACATTAAGCTCGCGTGACCAAAGGTTTCCAACGTCTTAAAGACGGATCGCTGAACTTCTTTGAGCTTGCCGTGAAGGGTTGTTTATGATGCCCATTGTATCGGTCTCATCCGATCTCACAAGCTAAACAAGCTGAAGCCTGCCGAGTGCTTGAATAGGCGGTCGACTTGCGTAAAACTAAAGGGGGTGTTGTCGGTTGCTCCGGCTGTACGATGTCAGCAGAGGGCAGTGCAGCCAGATCCATTGTGCTGTACTATCCGCCTAGCCACCCCCAAACCCGCACTGACCAGCATGGTGAAGTATGGTCAATGACCCCTCACGACTCACGTTGTGGGTGTGCCCTCATCAAAGGGCTGTGTGCGCGCAATACATTATGGCATTTTACACATCTGAATTTCCAAACATCTTTTCACAAACGCTGCAAGCATCGTTACCATTTCTAGGGAGTCTTTTGGCACTTGAAGCCTGCTTCACGGTTTCGGTGACCCTGTGTTTTTTTTATTTTCGCCCAATCATGTCCGCCGTTGGAGGAGAGAGATATTTGGAATTCCGCTGTCTGTTGAGTGGCTTAGTCTCCATACCGAAGAGAATGTCCAGGGCACATTCAACCATTAATCCCTACTTTTCTTCGCTTGTTCAGTCTGCATTGGTCAAAATTACCACGCAGAGTCTACTGTGTACGGCTCGAGCCGAAGATTGATGCGTTGCACATGGTTTGCTTTTTTTTTGCTTCTGAACTAAAACCATTCGTTTTGAAAACTGCTTTGCAGTCATGTGATTGCACCCACCCACAAGTGATGTCACCTTTTGGCAAAGCCGCCTGCCGGGATATCGAAGCGTGCTTCTTTCTCCCTTTGCTCGGTCATTCATCGCTCTCGCTCTGGAATCGCCACGCGATGTGGAGAGATGGGATCGTTGCCAGCCCGCAAAGCTTAAACATGCCCACCCTTGGCACTTAGAAAATTGCTAACGATTAAATATGCACAATAAACATTTCTTAATGTGTTTTTCTTTTTTTGTCGATGATCAAATCAACCAAAATGGGCCCAATTTCATCAGTGGATAGACAAAGGGGCTTTACGTGCACACGTGGTTTATTTGTGCACTAACCTAATTATCCTGATGGCTTACGCCCACGCACAGCTTCCAGTGAAGCATTGTTAATGAACACTGAATAATTAAACGTGTGTACCCACTTCTGTCCAGCCAGCGGTAAAGAAATGGCCAATTACCCACTTGGCATGGGCGAGAGTGCAGATGCTCAGGCCTCTTCCGTGGTGTCTGATCAGTGTGGAAGAGCAGGCCAAGTACCCTCTCGAGGGACGCTCTATGTATCTGCCTCAAGGGGATGCCCTTCTGCCAGCAGTGAGAAAGTGCGGGGATGCACCTTTATCTCTTTGGCTGCACGTCTCGCGGGCTCCGAGCGGCCCGATTGAGCTGTGGAGGGGTCACGGGGAACCCTTCCGTTCACATAAATCGCAGTGGACGCGCACCGCTGACCTCCGCCTGCTGTAGAGATTCGGCGTCAATCCGACACGCGTGCCGCAGTCCGGCAACAGCCATCCTTGTCGTCTCGAGCCGTTTTCTAGGTTTTTTTCCACCCACAGGGTGGGCGGCGTGAAAGTGCCTCGCCTCCAACTCGCCGTCTCTCCGCATCGCCAATCTCCGCCCGCGTTGTCAATCTCCGCATTCCCCAATCCATTCGCTTCGCTCGTGCCTGGCGATGCTGTGGTCTCGCTTCTCTTCCGCCGACTTTGCAGCGATGGGTCCAATTGTTGTCGCTCTGATTCGCGCTTTCGAACGCTCCTCTTCTCCGTGACGCACACCTCTTCCACAAGTGGCAAAAAACAATGACCCGCAGTGCGACCGCCACCACCCCAACCAATGGCTCGTACCGTGAACGACCTGCATTGTACGGCGGCATGGACAGTATTACACGAGCTGCTCCCAAAGCTGTCACCAGGCTCACATGCTTCATACCCGGCTGAAGTATTTACACATACTTGCCGTACGCTGGAAGAAAAAGTGGGTGAATCATCCCCGTGGAAAATATAAGTCTGCCGGTTAAAATGCAAACAGTCCAAACGTGTTGTTAATTTCAGGACCTACATTGACACATTAACATGGAGTCTTGGCGCTGCGGTTGTTAGTGCGATACACTATAAACCTGGTGGCCTGAAATCGATTGCTGTCCAACAGGAGTGATATATCTCAGCCAGTCCTAGTCACCCCCTTCACCAGCCCGTCCTGACCAGTGTCGTGAAGTATGCTTTTATAAGTCCCAAGACCGACCGACACCCAGTAGTGGATTTGCAAAGGGTCGCAGATGTTGTTGTATTTTATTATGGACATCCATAATTACATATCATGGGCGAGATGTGAACGGATGATGGCAATATCACTCAGGGAAAGGAGTTGGAATGAAGAAGCCCTAGTAGGGGCTACGAATAGTATCTGTAAAGGAAGGCTAGATGTGTTGGAAAGAGACAAAGAAGATGCATTTAAAAGGGCTATGGAGATTAGAAACCCATAGATTAGCATACAGAACCATGGGCGTATACAGAGACCCATAGATTAGAATGGCTATGTAGACGCCACTGGCACAGCGCAGGAGGAGTCGAGGGAGATTGGGAGGTGGTGAAACGAGATATGAGGGCAGTGGACGTGACGAGAGAGGGGGCACAACATGCAAGCACGTGGAGAAGAAAAATATAAGCAGCCGATGCCACGTGACCAATGAGATTTTCTGGCTTGGAAGAAGAAGACTTCAATGTCATATTAAAAGGGCGACGTCCAAAGATAATGAACACGTGGGACTGCTGTGTTACAAGGCATTGGCAGGCACAAGGGAGGCATTTAGACCGCGCTGCAGACTCCTACGCATTCCAGTCCGCGTGCCAGGAACTCTTGAGCAGTTGAGCATGATTGCAGGTCCCCGCATAGCACGATGCACGATTCTTTCTCGTGCAATGTGCAGCGTGCACGTTATAGTTGCCGCGTGCAGCTCGGTTACCGCCGTATTCTCCCGTTTATAAGACGCTCCGGGAACGTAAGACGCACCCCAAACTTGTGCCCGGTGTCAATTTACAGAAATTTGGTCTTACGCAGACACACCTATCAGGTTATAAATATGCACCCAGCAACTTTTGCTGTCAAATAGAGGGAAGTGGGTCTTCATCTGGAGAATACGGTAGTATACTGTTCCGCTGAAATCCCTCACTCAGCCCCAATAAGTATCAGGAGGATACTCAGTTCAGATATATTGGCAATTCCATCGATCGGTGTTTGGCTTGCGGAAGGAAATCTGAGCATCCAGAGAAGATCAACTCATTCGAGGATGTAACATCCAAAAGCACCACGCAGAAAGATTCCAGATTCCGTTGCTGTCCTGGCCAAATCGCAGCTCAAGCGTCTGACGCCTAACCTCGTCAATCAGTGTCTCGAATCTGTGGTTACCAGGCTCAAAGCCCTGCTTGGCTTCTGTGATCTGACAAGATAGGACAGGCTCTACGGTATGAAAAACAAGGCTATCCCGAGATACAGCTGCCAGTGGCGTAGCTAGGATATTTTGCGCCCGGGGACGAACTATAAAATTGGTGCCCCCCCCCCCCCGTTTAATCACATACCAAAATGTAATTACATGACATGTAGGCTGTGTGTGGCGGGATATATAAACTTTTAGGTTGCGGTGTAGATTTGTGCAGTAGTTTCAGGCTGTTGCGCCCGCCGCGATAAGTTATAATGTAACGTTGTAAGCCTCATTTTGGCGCCCCTTTACCTTGGCGCCCGGGGACATATGTACCCCCCTGCCCCCCCCTCGCTACGCCTCTGACAGCTGCTCATCCCGAGCGAGTAATACTCGGCAACGTGCATTGCCTTTGTACGAGTCGCCTTTGGGCGTTGTTCTCTGGTCAGACACTGGTGAGACTATGCGTGTGGTTAATGCTGACTCCATTCCTTGACAAAGGCATCTACTTGGCGTTGTGTGTTTATTGCCAGAAAGGATAAAACCTATTATTATTTTTATACGTTCATATTGGCAAAAAAAGGTCCCATGTGATACGTTCAAACGGCGAGTTATTCTTCATCGGTTGTTGCGCAATGCCCCCAGTTATTCAGCAGCGAGCGCCGTCCTGCATCGGCTGCGTGTGAAGGGAACCCTTTCTTCACCCCCCCCCCCCCCGTGTGCGCCGCGTAAGCGAAAATAGTTTTTCGAACAAACGCAGCACAGCAAAGTGGCTCAAGCGTTTTGGCACTGGAGGCACCACTTCATATCCAGTGACAGAATTCGCTTTCTGAGGCAAGACTGAACTTGAGCCACTGGAAATGTTGCGACGTGATTGACCCAGGGGCTTTCTGCTGCGATGGAATTGTTTTTTTACACGATGACAGCACGGGCATGAATCTTGGCGTCCCTGTGTCGCGCGCTTCGTTTGCCAAAACGAACGATGGGGCTGCTCAAATATCTTTAGACTGATACATTTCGCCGGCAACTACGACGCGTCATCGTACAAACATTTTTGTTGTTGTTGTTAGATTATTTTACCGCCGCGTCTTTCGCTATCGAGTGTGCAGGCAGTGCCACTGCCCCGGGACTCGGGGCTGGAAGGGTCCATGCCAGCCCTGTGGAAAACAAAAAGCGGGGAATTTGACAGGGGGCACTGAATAGGCATTGCAACTAACTTCAGGCGGTACCATGTCTCCTATACAACAGTGGCAACAACAACGTAAAGATTGTATCGGTTCAAATACGGGTAACATCACCTGCAATGTAAGAAACAAACACATGGTTTATACTTTTGGAAACATCATGTTGGAAACATTAGAACGAACTCATGAAGGGTTGCCACCTCCTGAGGTACAACACACACCAGGGCATATCATGAGAATAAAGTAACCCACAATAGCGAAAGAAGGTTAAATCATGTGAACGCATTGATTTGAGAATTGTGTTGTTAGTAAAGATATGGGAAAAAACACGACTTATAAAGTCTTGGGAAGACTTACAGCTTTCTCAAGACAGCTACCTCAAAAAGAGGATGATCCTGGGAAATCAGGACAGGTGGCAACCGGATATCTCACGCACACAGCATGTCTATATCTTCAGAGTGATACTGTACAGACTTCCTCGGACTAATCTCATCCACAGATGATCAGTGGCCAGGGCCCATGAAAAGGGCTTTGTTCAGTTTTTTTTGTCGTACAGCTAGTACCGCCAGACTAGTATGTATGGATGTTGAACTTCTTTTGCACCGTGCTAATCGGAGGTGCGAGTGAAGGACAACAAACTAAACACCAAAAGCAGTTCTAAATAAATTAGTTTTCAATCTAAACGTAAAAGTGCATGGCCCCAGTGGCTTCCGAATATCGGAAGAGCGTTCCAGACGGCCAAAAAAAAGCGCCTCTTAAGGCGCGAGATACAGTGGCCACCTTTGTTCGACGGTTCGCCATAAGCCACTGTTGCTGCGAGGATGACTGCTAAAGATAGGTAGTTATACTCTTTGTTTTTTTTCGTAAAGTCACGTAGGTAAAAAATTTGATAAAATAGATTAAAACAACTACATTAAATAACGACGTTTCGGGCGCAACACAAGCGTCCTTCTTCAGGTGGGGACAACGTAGTGAAAGCACAACCGTTTAAGTGTGTCTAATAAATGGCTGTGACGAGGAATGATATAGTCGCGGGGGATGGAGGGAGGGGGGCCATGGTGAGTGTGTGGGCGGGCTGTGGACTGGGAGGCAACGATGTGAGGAACGGGGAGGACGTTGGGAGGCAAAGCATGGAGCTCAAACTGAAGCTTTGTGATGCAGGGGGGGCGGAAGTAGATAAGAAAGCTAAGATTAAGCAGCCTTTTGTTATGCTGCCGGGGGGAAAATTAGAAATGCGCAAGATGAACACTAACGTGTGGTAATGGTGATAGGTAGTGGTTGGTTACCAGTGGCGTGGAAATAATTAAATGGGGCCCCGTGTCCAATTTTCGTGGCCTGGCACCTAGGCCTTCACGCCCCGTGGGCTCAGTGCACACTTGGAAGCTTATGCCACTGGTGTTTATACCATGTTCATTGAGCGTGGGCTTCAACTTCTCACCGAGTGTTTGTTGAGGTCGCGGGTAGACTGGCATAGGTGCGTGGCCGATATCCACAGACAGAGCGAGAGGTACCAATGGATGTGGCGTGCCGTGCGATCGCTGACCCGCTGAAATTTGGCCCTGCGTTTTCACCGTAAAGACGCCTTGTGCGTCGGTAGATATTGTAGGGTCAAATTTCTGCCCGTATCGTGCGCGTAGAGATGGCCTTTCGAAACAACGGATGTTGACGAAGTTGTGGCTTTGTCTTCATCAGCATAACCATAGTTTCCTTTTCCTGTTCCTTTTTTGCTTCGAGTGGTGCTTTTATAAATGCACGTGCATCGGGGACGTCCATAAATGACGTCACGCGATTTTGGACGATTTTTGACCCCCCCCTCTCGTCACACGGCGTCACAAAAAGTCAGACCCCACCCAAAAAAACATGTTTCAAATCGCTTCAAATCGCTTTAAACTATTGTCATTGTAGTGCATATTTAATGTGGCGCTGCACTCTGATGTTGTAGGAGAAAACATTTATTAAAACGTCTATTTAATGAATTAGAACGTGTTGTCTCTATTTATTTAAAGTTGCGAATTTTGATGTGACGTCACATTTCTCAACCTCCCCCCGCTCGTCACACATCGTCACAAATGTCTGACCCCCCCTAGGTGCGTGACGTCATTTATGGACGGCGCCATCGCTGCGTGTAACTACGAATGAACCTTTGCCGCACTTAATACGGCATTATCAAACACAGGCGAAACATGTCACTTGTGAATGCGCTTATGATTTAAACAATCTGCAAAGATTGACTTGCATTAATGTATATCTTAATATCCTGCATGCGATATCACTGGGTGCCTGTGTGTGCTTTATAAATGCAGTTACAAGCGAATACAACTATAAGGCCCTTTGTAAATCCACTGCTGGATGAAGCTGGTCTCCCGACACGGTGTCAGTCATAAGAGTTGTTTATACAGTCACTGTTGTTAAACAGTCTACAATCACTGTATTAAACAGTCTACAATCACTGTATTAAACATTCTACAATCACTGTATTAAACAGTCTACAGTCACTCCATTAAACAGTCTACAATCACTGTATTAAACAGTCTACAATCACTGCATTAAACAGTCTACAATAACTGCATTATAGTCTACAGTCACTGCATTAAACAGTCTACAATCACTGCATTATAGTCTACGGTCACTGCATGCGAAATTATTTCACGAAAACAGCGTGGACGCGCCAGGGCAGCGTCCAACCTTCACATGCCACGGCTGCTGTTACTGGGATTAAAAAACATCGTGTTGAGCACAACGTGCACACGGTGAAGGTGGTGGGGTTTTTTTTTGCCCAAACAATCCACATTTTGTATTTTCTTTCCTTCTGTTCTCTTTGCTAAGAGTTCTTCTACAGTGTGCTTTTCCACATTCCGCCGTCCTGTTGGCAGGCTTGGACAAACACGGGTTTATTACATGCTCGGTCCTTCCCGGCGAAGAGGAATGCGGCTAATTTCCCTTTGGGTCCACGATATAACTTTCCCAAAAGGATGAAAAAAAAACCCTCCCGTTGCCTGTCTTTGCGCATAGGCTGCAGAAATATGGAGAAGGGATGCAGGCGTGCGTGGGTGTCGAGCGCATTTTTGGCACACGGCAGATTTTAAATCATCCATGTGTTGTGTGAACGCAGCTTAAAGTGGACCGGGACACTGGCTACAATCGGTAATACTTCTCGGGATTTGTTTTCCTCCTCCCAATTTCAAGGCTCATGGCTTGTGCACTTGGCGGGCGCAATGGACCGCGGGCCGTCGAGTTCCGAGTCCAACTCACCGCACTACGAAACTCGACGAGCCGAGTTCGATTCTCAACCACGGCTAACGTTACATGGCGAGTGGTATCTGAACCGGCCCCTAAAGGGCTCCTTTCACCAAGATGTGGTGAAGTGAAGCCAAACAACAGGTCGTGGCGAAAGCCTTCATCCAGCAGTGGATTGACAAAAATGTGTGAACTTTTTAAGTTTGGTGATTTTAATCCTATTGCCCTGGGTGAATTGACCTTTGTGAATCTTACAGCTCTACCCTCTGTACACAGCCACCGTCTCTCAAAACCTCCACTCTGAAATCCCTGTCCTGCTAAGGTCATCATCTTTCCAATCCAAAGATTTCCCGTATAGCCTGAACAGACTGTCGGGGCAAGTTATGTTAGCGAGCACCTATGAAGGCCCGCATGGCACAGGAGGGGGTGGGGTGGGCCAGTCCACCCACTCCCTGACTACCAACTTCAACCCCCACATCCGAGCTTACCCCCCCACCCCACCACCCAACCATCTACCAAACTCCCACCACATTCCCTATGCACTCAAGGCCCGTTCAACAGCCTCTGCACTTGTATGTGATGAATGCGTGTTTATTTTTCATGCCGCTTGCTCAGCTTGTCTTAAACTTGGCAAAATAACGCAGCAAACTCAAAAGGCGCTCGTGTGTGTATGCGTGTGCTTTTTTTTCCAATACCAGCCTCGATCAGGCTCTAGGAATAATAAATTCGATTTTTTTTCTGTTTTCCTTTGCCGAAATCTTTTGCTGTTGTCAAAATACACGGTGCTCTACGCACGATTTACGGGGTTTGAGGCAGTTTCTCGTGCCGAAGAGTGGCCGAGCATTTTAAGACATCTTTTTTGTTATAATTACATCGCAGTTCGTGAAATAAAAGATTGTAATGCCTGTTGCGGAAATGTGCCGTTCAAAATCTCAGACGACCGGGGGGGGGGAGGACGCCGTCGTGAGTCGCATGTGGCGGGGTAAAGTGTGGGTATGTCCACCTCGACCAACACATCTGGCCACGTTCAACACCACAGCACTCAACTTGTGCTACTCCAGCACAGTTTGGGAACGATCAGCAAGGACGACAGACCCTGCACTCAGTGACGCCTGCCGCATCATTAGAGGTCGCCTCAAACCCACAAACGTGATATCACCACCGTGGACATCCTTTGCCGTTGTAGCGCCACCGGACATCCGGAGAGCTGTGGCGAGTCGAGCGCAGAGGAGGAAACAAACAGGAGGCGCCAGACAGCCTCGACACCACCGTCACCGCTGCAGTCAAACGCCACAAGTCACAACAGCACTCGTTCCGCACAAAGTGCTTGCCACGAGTGAAACACAATACCTTGCTGATCTCGACAAGGAGCATAAAGCATCACGCAGAATCCGGTCATCCACGCAGCGGCTTTTGGCTGACCATCAAACAAAGAACGGCCACCACATCGCGCGCTTTCAGATGCGCTTCTGCGGCCTTCTGGAACGCTCTTCCTTCCGATATTAGGAAGAACACTGGAGCTGCTTTTTTGCGTTGAGTTTGCTCTCATTCCCCCGCACCTCCGATTAACACGGTTGGCTACGTACGGTACGAACATAGTTCAACACACACACACGGTCACTTTAAAAAAACACACACGGGGAGACGCGGCGCGAGCGTGGGCAATGGAACGAGAGTGAACGACCCTCTTCCCACAGGAGCAACTTCCCTCCGGGGCGGGCCACGTGGCGAATTCTGAACAGAATTCGCACCCAAGTCGGCAGGTCAAGGTTCAACCGGGCCACGCGGGCGGTGGCCCTCTCGCGGCAGGTAAACCCGCAGGCGCTGGGGGCGAGCACGCCACTGGAAGGACATGTGGTGGACGGGTACGAAAAGTAAAACGTAGATCAACGGATCTGGCCAAGATGGAAGAGTAGACCAAAGTGCCGTCTAGAGTGGCTATCTAGGGTTCCCTCTAGCGGAGGACCTTCTGCCAGCGTCACCTTCAGCAAGTAATCACGGCGCTGCACCTTTTAGGAAATAGATAACGATATACCGCATTTACTTGATTCCGATAACTTTGTGTTTGTCATTCGATTATGCGGGATTATTTACTATTACTATTATCAGTGCAGATCTTTCTCCACAATCGAAGTATAGCGCTTGTCACACGGGACTGCTGCAGTAGGCTAGAACAACTTCAAGAACAGCACCGCCGGCTTACACGTGGCGAGCGCAGCGACGCTTTAATGACGCTGAAAGGGGCCCCGCGAGCGGCAGTAATCTGCTTTTAATTGCATTTTTTGGAAAGAGATCACGCCCAGTCGCTGCAACGTTTTAATGGACGATTCCTGGAAGGTTATGTTTAATCTCCAGCATCCCGAGCTGCTGATCTAGAGGTCATGGCGATGCGTTTAATTAAATTATGGGGTGATGGAGCGGTGGTGCAGTGATTTGAACCCGGTGACCTGAGTTCAATTTCCACCCACGGCTAACAGTCGTGGCGTCGGGAAGTATGGTCAAACAACGCCCAGGACCGACATGGTGTGGGCAGGCCTTCATCTAGCAGTGGTTTGACAGAGGCATCTGAAATATCACTATCATTGTTATTATATTTTTGGGTCTTTCGGTAAAGTCACGTATATAGGGTCAAAGAAAATAACAAAAAAATATTAAAAAAACTACTCATAGCACTTGGCAGATGTGATTTTTGCCCAGTGCTCTGAGTAGTTTTTTGTTATTTTTGAACCTATCTCCGTGACTTTACCGAAAGACCCAAGAATATGAATTCCTGCAGTCACGAAAGCTTTGAGTCAAGATTTAACTCTCATTGTTATCATAGTCGGCGTTGTATGTACCGATTCACAATTGACGTGTTATTTCTTTAGGTGAGATCACGTGAGTACGTTGCCAATGTGTGTCGTGCAACCCTCCTCCACCCGGCACAGCCAAAATAAAAAAAAGTTCCCACGTGACCAGTCGTGACGATTGTTGTTGTTTCAGCAACACCGCGACTTGCCGAAAGAGAGAAATCAACACACGCATTCAACAATTAGCGCACGACGTTTGGCTGCGTTAACTACAGCCAGCATCGTCGAGTCCACAACATTGACACGCCGTTGGCTGTCTACAAACGCGGTATGACCCCACGAAAGCAATTGTGAAGTGCAACGTTGGTCACGCGAGCCGACGTGTTCAGTGTATCTCGCTGATCTCGTGAAGGAGAACAAAACATCACGCGAACTCCGCTCGTCACCCTCGCAGCAGCAACCGCCTTTTGGCTGCCGGCCATCGAACAAAGGCGGTGGTCACCGCATCGCGGGCTTTCAGATGCGCTTCTGCAGCCGTCTGGAACGCTCTTCCGTTCGATATTAGGAAGCCACTGGAGCTATATGCGCTTATAAATCATCTCGATAGAAAAAAAACGAATTTCTTGAGAACAGCTCTTTGTTTGTTGCCCTACCCCCGCACCTCCGATCAGCACGGTTGGCTACGCACAGTGCGACAGAAAGTTCAACATACATACGCACATACAAATCGTGTGCGCCCTCACTCCGTTTAGCTCCTTTGGTCCTCACTGCACACACGCGCCATTCGAATGCTTACGGAGAGCCCCACCACACTCGCGAGCAGTGCCGGATAATTATCCGAGTAGCAAAAGTATCTTCATTTGTAGCTACATACGTAGTAGCTACTACACTTTCAAGGGCCCCGCGCTAAATGCTTTCAAGCTATCAATTCCGGTTCAGTGATTCTTGCTCTATTACTATAGTACTATACTGCCTTCAACTTTTATAAACGACTGTGTGTTTAAGGTTAGCGATTTGTCGTATTATCTATCTGTATAGCAAATTAAAAAAGACAATAACTTTACCATGCAAGTAAAAATTTCGTGTTTTAATATTTAGGTTTTTTTTTATTTAGGGCCCCTTTATAACATATGCTACAGGCCCCGCACTAGCTTCATCCGGCACTGGCTGCGAGCCTGCCCGTCAATCACGCGCAGGCCTCGGGCCGCTCTGGGTTGTCGCTCAGCCACAGCGAGAGAGGGGAGGGGGCCTTGACACCGTGAGAGTCAGCCAACACGGCCTCCACGCGCTGGCGTGCATTCTTTATAGTCAACCTTGCTTTTGGGAAAGGACATCAAATTTGGCACGTAACCGGGTGGTGCAGGGCACGCTATGTATGTTGAACTTCTTTCGCGCCGTACGTAGCCAACCGTACTTATCGGAGGTGAGGGGTAAGGACAACACTAAAAACAAAACGCCGTTCGAAAGAAATTAGTCTTCAACCTCGACTTAAAAGTGCATAACTTCAGTGGCTTCCTAATAAAGAAAGGTAACCTTACAGTAAAAAGATCCTGGGTTGGATACCTGATTCGGGCGCCCTTTCTGTGTGGTGTGTTTGTCTGTTCTCCCCCTGTTCTGCGTGGGTTTCCTCCTGGCTCTCTGGTGTCCTCGCGAAAACTTGGCAGCACCCTCCTGAAGAAAAGCCTCGGCAGTCAGTGTGGGGTGCGCTGTCTAAACCACGCGCGCTGTCTCAACCACGTGCTCCTCTTTCTGTCTCTCGATGCAATTCAAAGCGTGCCACCACTCCACGCTTCTTTGCGCACTTTTCAGCTGCTCCGTCTTTATTGGTCACTGTCGACATGTGCGAGTGGGAACATTCCATGAAATTGAGTGGAGCTTCGACAAGCGGCGTACACGCCGTAAGACAGGCAATGGTGTACCTCTCGGTTCATATTCTTTGGTTATTTCGGTAAAGTCACGTAGATATGAAATGGATAACTAAAAAGAACCAGGCTACAGTCTACATTATAGATTGCCAGTACACTCACTCCGATTAAGAACCAGGCTACAGTCTACATTAGTGTTTTTTTTTACGTTATGTTCTATTCTTATCTTTCTATCTACAAGAACCAAAGAATGTGAATTCCTGCAGTCACGAAAGTTTTAAGTCAAAATTTACCTCTCGCTTCCTTGACAATACTCCAGAGATGCACATTCCCGCAATCTTTTTTGGGGGAATCTGAACCCAAATACAGTGAGATCCTCCCACACAGCTCCATTCACTCAGCCCACTATGGGGACCTTATGCCCTCGGTGTCACCCAGCACATGGCTATAAGAGCGCTTTCACTAGATAGGTAACTTACGTAATCAAAGAGTTAATATACATAACTCGCAGCCCCTTGTTTGTTCACTGCTGAATTAGATTCAGCTAAACATTCATAAGAAGATTTTTAAAAAACGTAATCAGGTTGCACAATTTAGGTGTTCTTCATTTTATCGTAAATATATATTTTAAATATCAATAACGGTACTAACGCACATTTTCTTAACATATGTGGATGTGAGGCTTAAACGAACAAGGATGTTTAAATGTAGGAAGTTAATTAACACATTCTTCCAGTGCTCGTGGATGTATGTGGGGTTCTTTTTTAGCTAATTGCCAAAGGAATGTGGCCACATTCCTGTAACTTGGGGTAAGCTTTGGTTTCTTAGGAACTGGTAGGATTGCTTAACATTACAGTACAACCATAATACGTAATTTACAGCCCTATGCTGATCCACTGCTGAATAAAAACCTCCCCACACAGTATGTCAGACTACTGACATTCAATACACACAAAGTGCTTGCCAAAAATGAATCACACATCCTTGCTCATCTCGTCAAGGACCATAAACCATCACGCAAACTCCGGGCATCCTCGCAGAAGCTTTTGGCTGGCCATCAAACAAAGAAAGTCACTGCATCGCGCGCTTTCAGATGCGCTGCTGTGGCCGTCTGGAACGCTCTTCCTTCCGATATTAGGAAGCCATTGGAGCTATGCACTTTTAAATAACCCTGATAGAAAACTCATGTCTCTATAACTGCTTTTTGTGTTTAGTTTGTTGTTCTGTCCTGCACCTCCGATTAGCGCAGTCGGCTACGTACGGTGCGAAAGAAGTCATGGTCAGTGAAAGTTGACGAAGGCAGGGCGAGGTAATCGGTTTAGATTATCACTCGCCACTGACGTACGCCATGGCCGGGAATCAAACTCATGTGGCCAGGTTGAAGAAGCCGCACGGCAAGAGAGAAACAACGGTGAGAAAATTGAGACTCCAAGCACTGCCACATTTAAACAAGATCGTGTTTTGTCTCTTTACACGTGTTATTTTCTTTAAGGCTATCATTTTGTTTTTCCTTCATTTTGTTTTTCCTTCGAAGAACTCGGGAGAACATTTCTATTTGTCAAGTGATGACAGATGTTTCCAAATTTTTTTTTATGGAATGCCGCAGTCCATGGAACGGCTTGCAAAAACCATAACCCCCCGTGGAAGCATTCCACCAAGACGTCTGTCTGGACAGCAGTGCTTTGAGCAATGGAGGCTGGAGTCTGATGTGTCACAATGTGGATGATATCCTCATTTCCAATTGTGTTTCATTTCGGGTTTAAATGTCACGTAATTAATTGCGTGTATCGCTTTGTGCGTGCAAGTTGTTTTGATCCTTTATCACATTTGTATACTGCACTCATATTAACTCGTAATTATTTTCCCACTTCTCCTTTTACAAAGAGAATCGACTTCGTGTCAATTGGTTCTCAGCTGATTTTAAATCAAGCTCGCTTCACTAACTCTATAACCATTGATGTGAACACACCGACTAACCATTGCAGTCCTAATTATTATTATTATGCTTGTTTACCCAGGAAAACCTCACTGAGTCTCTTGCAGGAGGGTCTTGACACTTTTTTTGCAGTAGAGTTTGATTGTTGCTACAATGGAGTAATTCCATCACCTTGTATTGCATTGTATGGGTGTTTATTTGAGTTTGTGGGTCTGTGTGAGTCTGTGGGTCTCTCTGAGTCTACGCGTCTGTTGTGCGAGTGTGTGGGTCGTCGTGTGAGTATGTGTGTCTCCACATGAATCTGTGAGTCTCTATGTGAGTCACATTGTCTTGTATGTGTCTACCAGAATCGGTGGGTCTCTATGTGTGTCGATGGGCTGCTGTGTGAGTCTCTGCGTGAGTCTATGAGCCTCCAGTGAAAGGCGCTCCATCACCCACTTCAAGGATCATTGGCCACAGTACACTATTGCAGAAGGTACAAATTGAATCCATCTGGCGACTCCAGACATTATAGAACGGCTTTCCAAATGCAACACGCAGTTATACACGCGGTCTGTTGCTTTTTAAATACCACACAAAAAAAATAAGATTGCTCTGTTCATGCATCGCACGAAGCTGCCGTGTAACATCATTTAAAATAAAGTAGAAAGGCCCACGTGATGCTCCTGTTAAAGTGACTGATGATCAGCCACCGTGCCCCACGTTGTAAATATTAAATAAAAGCGCAGACCCTGCAATTGCATGCTCACACCACTGCTGGCAGAAAAGTCTCCTCTAAGAGGGAGCTCGAGAGAGGGTTCTCTAGACAGCTCCTCTAGAGGGTGTATTTGGCCTACTCTTTCACACTAGCCGGACGTTCTTGGAAGAGGTGGGAGTACCTGAACTTTACCCCATGAGTTGCATCCTGCTGATCAATTTACATTGGTGGCGGTGTACTCAGGTTTTCGACTGGGTGGACAGAGACAGTTGGGGTGGATTTAATCAACTTAACAACCGCGGTACCGGGAGATGGAGCCGTTACTATTCACACCACCGGCGTAACTCCAGTGATCACAACAAGGTGTAATTGCATTCGAAATATATTTGCTACGGGACGATACTGCTGCATCTGAAGTGGGCCCAAAGGGTGACTAACGTAGCCCACCGGTGTGTTGAAGAGTGAATCCACAACATTTACAAAAACGTTTATTATGAATAATATTGGTCGCGAAAGCCTACGTGTTAAACTCACTCCGGGCTATCTGCCCATGGATCGTGATGATGATGATGATGTGCATGGTTGTGAGGTGGAAGTATCGTTACCCCATTTGTGCAAATATTGCATTTGCATCAGAAACCACGTGATGGTTCTAAATT
Source organism: Lampetra planeri (assembly GCF_965212315.1). Taxonomy (NCBI): domain Eukaryota; kingdom Metazoa; phylum Chordata; class Hyperoartia; order Petromyzontiformes; family Petromyzontidae; genus Lampetra; species Lampetra planeri. The sequence continues at coordinate 1,768,279 of NC_136136.1, forward strand.
TATCACGAGAGCACGACTATATTTGAACATCTCCCGAACTTACAATGGTGTGATTGTGACCGACAGCCAAGCGTGTAACATCAAAGGCGGACCCCAGTGATTGCTTGAGAATGTCTCAAATGCTGGAAAATCATCACGAGCATTGCCTGCAGCTCTGGGGAACAGAGAAATGTTTTGTGACAGCATCCCCCCACTCCCGCCATTGCAAGGCTAAAGCAAAGCTCCCCCATAAAGCCTTGACAGAATGGTGGGGCAAGTGCTGTTATCGAGCAACTACGAAGGCCAGAATGGCACACGAAGGAGTGGGTGGCTAGCACCACGCTCGGCAGCCTTTGTCTCCCTCGTGGCGATGTTTACACACCACACCAGTCAGTTATCTGAGGCTGAGTCGACATAAGAGAGGCCCACGGCCGGCTCATATAATCGTCACTGGTATTGTCCATGAGCAGGAATCAAACTCGGGTCGCTGGGTTCGTAGCGCAGTGCTCTAACCACTCCGCCACCGCTCCCCACATGCACACACAGACATACACGTGAATATACTCGCTCATTCAGAAACAAAGATTCCTCATGTAGCCTTTAACAGACTGTTGGGACAAGTGCTGTTGGCGAGCACATTTCAAGGCTGGCACGACACACAAGGGGACGGGTGGCCAACGCCACTCCCGACCAAGTGTTTCTCTCCAGTACTAATATCTACAAACAGTGCCAGGTACTCATGTAAGGCTGAGTCGATCTAGGAGAGATCCACTGATATTGGTCGTGAGCAGAAATTGGGTTCGCTACACGACCGCTCTTCACATACACACAAAGAACCCCCCTATAATCATGCAGAGTATTGGGGCAAGAGCTGTCAGCGTGAACCTATTAGGGCCGGGATGTCGCGTGTTGGAGTGGTGAGGCCAAACGCAGCCCCCCACATAGAGACGTTCAGCAACAACAGCCACCAATTACCACATAGACACTCACAAGCTGGCACACACCACAGTTTCCTGATAAAATATAGAAAAAAAATACTTTCCATATGTGGAATTAGCATATGTTTCACATATCACAATAGCGTATGCTTTTTATGTGTTTAATATTGAATCAGAATCACATAGTATAAATGCTAAACAGGCTATGTGTGTGCTGCAACCCATAACCCACGAACAAATTTTTTTTTTTTAATAATAATATTTCTAAACCCTTAGGGTTTGTTGTAAAAATTGAGATTCCCCGAATAGGCACGGATTCATACGGACAGCAGCAGGATGTTGCGGGCACTGCAGTTTGAGAAATATGGCCACGTTTCTTAAATGCCCCCCCCCCGCCTCTGTCCACGCATCAGCATCAATGGGTACAACGCAGTTAGGGGCCGTCCATAAATGACGTCACGCGATTTTTGACGATTTTTGACCCCCCCCCCCTAGTCACACGACGTCACAAAAAGTCAGACCCCCCTCAAATATGACGTCACAAAGCTCTGCCCCCCCCCAAAAAAAAATAAAACATGCTTCAAATCGCTTTTAACTATTGTCATTGTAGTGACTATTTAATGTGGCGCTGCACTCTGATGTTGTAGGAGAAAACATGTATTAAAAAGTGTATTTAATTAAGTAGAACGTGTTGTCGATATTTATTTAAAATTGCGCATTTTGATGTGACGTCACATTTCTTATGAACGGCCCCTTAGTCGATCGGCAGGTCGCGAGTTGGTGGGGCAAAGTGTGAGGTCCCACCTCTTCCGAGATGTATGGTGAACTTCTTTCCCACAGTACGTAGCCAACCGTGCTCATGGGAGCGTCTTGCGGGCGTTGGAAGAGAAGGCCAAAGCACCCACGGGAGGGCCCCACTCGCGTTCTTAGCGAGTGGGGCCCTCTGCAGCAGCCGTGGCGCGAGAACAAGGAATTGCAGAGCTGCACCGTGACCTTCCTACGCGCATTGTAGCATCGCAGGATCGTGAGAGGTGGCCGGGCCGCATGTGTGAGCCCTTCATCCAGCGTTGGATCGACCATGGCTGGTGATGCTGATAACCTTCACTTGAATCTAAGAGTGTTACTGGTGTTGGCCAAATATCCGACCTGGGCAGCACCCTCCTAAAAATAGAGTTTTCGAACTCTCTAGTCATTCTTCTTCTTTCGTATGGCTGATGTAGGTGCGGAGCAACAGCTGCAATGTCACGTCCAGGTGCTCCAGGCAGAAAGCCGCATCAGGAGCAGCGGAGGAGTGCATCGTCGCTGTGATGCCTCCTTCGTATTTGTGGATCGGCGCATCGCGTCGCTACACGTCGCTACGGTCTCTTCTGGGTGACCACGGTCGCACACCACGACTGGAGAGTTTAAAAAATTCCATTTGTGCACCAGGTATTCGCATCTACTGCCATGGTGTGTGCAGATGCTGTTGTTATTACGGGCAGCCTTCTCAGAATCATATACACGGCACGTGTAACTTGATTCTCAGAAGAGTTCATCACAATGACAACTTTTGGATTTGTTCCACCGTATTCGAGTCCGTCTGACTTTGCCACACGTGCGGCTCATGCCCACGGACGGGCGCAGATGTGTCCGCACACGTCTCTTGTTCTACCATTGGGGACAAATCGAGCGGAAAGAAGCCGTTGGCCGTTTTACGGGATCCCTTCAGCCGCCATAAAGGGCCCAGTGAGGGAGGGGGGGGGTAAAGATCCATAAAGCACCGAGCAAACATCTCAGCATTGTGGCCGCTTGAATGGGGGTGGCCTGCTACCGTCGCCCGCTGCCACGTTTCTCCCCCCCCCCCATGCACCTCCAAGCGAATTGTCAACGCAGATTTGCATTACAGTACTTATCGAGACAGCCATTGGAGGGGTGGAACGGCCGGGGAGTCAGAATTTAAGAGTAAAAGGGCAAGTTCGAAGAACCAGATGGTGGGATAGTCTATAGGATCGCCACCTTTTCCACAGACCGAACCAGGGCATTGTTATCGTGTCAGCACACTGCAGTAACTTTCAACACAATACCAGGAACATATCTCGGCACAAATAGAGTCCTACCGCGCGAACGCAGACGCCAATTGCCAGACTGTCACGGGCCAAGCATGGACAGGTGGTAACCGTCATACTCAAGGCGCAGATGTCAGGGCCAAGGTGGCAGACAGCAATAGGTTGACGATCCGGCAGAAGGAGAGTAGCGAGTGCAAAATGCGGTGGAATTTACTGCGATTTTTCCCAATGTTAGATTTTGAAGGTACGCATCAGTTGAGCTAATCTCAATTGTGCCTCCCATTAATGATGGCCCATCTTTCCACGTAAATAAAACATCGTGGTTGCATGCAATAAATGTTTTGTGTTTGTCCAAAGTTAGGCTAAATGCAGGCAAAGTTGAGCTATAAATACTGAATTATTTACACGAGCGAATGTAGAGATGGTTGTCACGGGATGTTTGTGAATCGGGCAGGGAATTAAGTGCCGTGGACACGGGCCAGAGCTTAAAGCGGGCGGCACGGGTTGGGAACGGAATGCAGCTGCTGCCGTTCAACACCCCGCGTGCCCTGCGCACGGGCACTATTGTTGGCAAACAGCAGTGAGCAGTGAAATAAAAGCGTTCAAAGGGTAACGTTAAAACGGTCGCACGCCCATTTAAAGTAAATTGGGTGGCAATTATTATTTTTGTTGTTTATCCCATTACGATCGAGATAAATTTGAGCATTTATTGGATTTAAGGGCATTTAGTAGAGGGCTGAGCCCACCTGGCATGTCATGGCTTGGGGGCTTTTCCCAACGCGTTGCAGCTGTGGCACCACGGTGGCACTGTTAGTGGTAGGGGGTGGATAGTCGGGTGGTGGTGGTGATTGGGTGGATTGTTGGTATGGTGGAGGTGTACTCTTAGATTTTTTCGGTAAAGTCATGTAGGTAAAAATAAATAATAAAAGTAAAAATAATAGAAATAATAATAGAAATAAAATTATGATTTCTATTATTTTTACTTTAATTATTTGTTTTTATATATTTTTACCTACGTGACTTTACCGAAAAAACCTAAGAGTATGAATCCTTGCAGTTACGAAAGCTTCAAATCTAGAATGGTGGAGGTGGTATACCAGAGTGGGTGGTGGAGATGGTTGGCGGTTATCGGATGGAAATGACATGGATTGGTGGTGATCGAGTGGTTGGTGGTGGTGGTGATTGAGTGGGGTGTCTGACTGGTGGAGGTGGTGTGGGTTGGTGGTTGGTGGGCACAGGTGGTGCTGTTGGTTGTTGTCGTGCTCTGTTGTGTGCGAAGTTTTTCACTTGTTTCTGTGACGTCGCTCACTCGACTAACCCAGAGATTCACAGCCTCAGGTTTCTCTCATTTATGTTTTAGCTTTGTTGTGCGTGATGATGTATTGTTGAGGTTTAGTGCTTTGTCAGGCGCTTGAATATGCCCACGGCATTTAAGCGCCGAATAAATACAAATCTTTATGTAATTAGGTTTTCTAACGATAAAAAACCCAACTAAACCATAATTGCATTGTATATGTTACCCAGACAAGCATCATCGAATTTCAAAATTAAGTTCATGAGTGTCTTGATTGTGGGATGTTTGCCAATTGCAGTACAGTAGTTTGTTTTTACACTTGGGAAGTCAGATAAAGGCGCCCCAAAATATGCATTGACAGATAGGCAAGACTCCGACTTTGCACTCTATCTCCTGCAGATTAGCTTGATGCTTAGCCAGGCCAGCCAAGGCAAGTTTAAATATTCACTTTTGGTGACGATCACATTTTTATCTGTGTAGATGTAGTCTACACACCTACTCGCTGTACTCTATGTCCTGCAGGTAAGAGGGCTTTCTCCATGCCTGCATGATCCACCAAACGTAGTTATAAATCCATACAAATTCTGAAACTTGAAAATAAAATACGAGGAATGTTTGTTTCACTCGACCTGCAATGGTTTAACACTTCGTACACAAGGCCGCAAAAGTGCTGAAGTTACGCAGTGGACAGCAGAGGGCAGTAAAACTAAATGTTATCAATGTTCTACAACTCTATGCTCCCACGTCTATTATCACAGCTTTCAACACCCCGCACTGAACAAGCAAGCAGTGGATACACTCAGCGCTGCGTTACGGTCAGCTCATACATAGCTTCGTATATGGAGTGCGCTTGCCAATATCATCTGGCAATTTGGCAGCTCTGCTGATGAGACCCAGGTCTAAACTGATCGAGTTTCCTTGCTCAAACAAATTTTCTGCTTGATTATGTTGCTCTGGAAAGCAACCAGGCTGATGGACTTTATAAAAAATAATATATAACGTACATACGTATTTATGGAGACAATTTATCCTAAAGTCACGTAGGTAGAAAAAAATAATAGATCACGACGTTTCGATCGCAGCACAAGCAATCGTCATCAGGTGGGACAACCACAGCAAAACAAAAACTGCTGAATTTGTCCCACTTTATGACGATTGCTTGTGTTGCGATCGAAACGTCGTGATCTATTTTTTGTTTCTACCTACGTGACTTTACCGACAGAACCAAAGAGTATGGATTCCTGCAGTCACGAAAGCTTAAAATCACAATTAATCCTACTTAATGGATATAATTTATTTTTAAATGGCCAATTTGCTCGAAAATAGGGGATCCCATTATTCTATTAAGTGAGTAATTTAAATCTCAATCGGTCCGGCAATCGATTACGAAATTAATCGTAGACCACAGCTCTATATCGCGTGATATCCGCCAATAACACTGCATCAAACGGTGGGGAAAGTACGATAGGCGACGTTTCGGGCCATGGTCCTTCTTCCTAACACACAGCGAGGCCAGAGAGCTTGTATTTTGCCTTTTAAAGCAGCGCTACAGACGAATGTGTTGAGGTTCTGTTTTGTTTGTTAATGATTTGTGCTTGTGCACCACTGCCAACGCAGCAGCAGCAGCATCACCACTCTGTCTTTTTAAACATTGCACATACGCAGCCAATATTCCAATCCCCCCTCCTCCACCACCACCACCACAATGCCTGCATGACCAACGACCGACCGGGCAGGGTCAGCCACCCCACACACGCTTCCCTCCCATGAGCCAGACAAGAGTTGGAGGGGGTGGTGGGTGGAGTGCGATGGAGGCTAATGGAACCCATGCAAATGTATGGATGGGGCTGGCCTTTGGTCTCTCTACCACGGCGTTCGCTCCTCCTCCTCCTCTTCCACGCGTGGAAGTGGGCGGGAATGATTCCAGTCGCGTCCCGGGCTGGGCTCTTCCATCCAATCGCGGGCAGCAGTTGGCAGCTGGAGTGTGCTTATTGCGGGGCGAGAGAGAGGAGAGAGAGAGACACGAAGAGGCATTGGCTGTGCTCTGGGTCTCACACTTCCACCGTTAGATGCGGTGGAGTCGGCTGTGTGCCTACAATGCTCCATGTGTCACCACCATCATCATCACCAGCGCACGCCATGCGTTCACGTTAATGTCTCTGAAGCCGACGGCTCGGGCTAGATTGTAATGCGGGAATAGGGCAAGACGAAAGCTTTGTGTTCAGTTGCTGTACGCGTATCTACCCCGCCCCGTCTCTCTCTCTCTGGCTGTCTGTCTGTCTGTCCCGGCACACTCCTCATCACGAAGAAGTCGCCAGCCTCGGGCCCATCGGCTGTCGTTGGGGTTCCGAACCGCGTTTGACTTGGCGACAACAACAACATCATCAACAAGAAGACGACGACGTGGCCACATTCACAAGCGGCTCCCACAACCCACGCCGCAGCAACGCAGCGCGAGACGCCCCTTTGTAGCGAACGCGCGTTGCAGTGATAGCATCACCACCACCATCAGCACCACCACCATCACGACCACCAGCACTATCACCAGCACCATCACGACCACCAGCACCATCACGACCACCAGCACCACCACCAGCACCATCAGCAGCGGCATCATTGTCACTGGCCAGTGGCGTGGAGTGGCGAGCCGGGCCCTCTCCGTTCCGTCCTCGTCTCGCACGTGGACGACAACAACAACAACAACACAAAAGGAGGCAAACACGGAGGAGACGAGGAGAGACACGAGGACCACCGTCATCGGGGAGAGACGGTGAGAGCCCACACAGAGCCACACAGAGCCACTCGCACGACACGTGCGTCTCACGACTCGAGTTTCGCCGGCGGTGGCTTTGGTTGACTGCTGATGAGACGCGAGACGTGGAAGCCGGTTCCGCAGAATGGGTGCTGTTGAAATTATGTGTGTGTGTGCAATACCCACACCCAAAGGCCGTCTGGCTGATGAGATGTGTGTGAAACAAACATACTAACGTGCTTTTTTAGAGAGAGATATAAATGGGAAAAAGGTTGATTGCGTATTTACTGTGGTTACAGTATTGAGGTTGTCTTCGAAATACCAGTTTCGCGGATAACGAATCACGGGATTATTGGACGCTGCAGAGAGTAAGTCTCACTCCGAACGTGTGCCCGGTGTGTCAATGAGAGTGGATACATCTGGCTGGCGCACACATCTACCGGATTATAAGACGCAGCCCCCCAACAATAGCTGTAAATTACGGGTGGAAGGGGGCAGTGAGTTTTAAATCCCCCCGGCCCCTACATCTCAATCGGTATTAATGGGGTACACCTCATTGAGTCTATCGGCAGGTGGCGTGTGGTGGGGTGAAGTGTGGGTACTCCCATGGGCGTGGTGCTTGCCACCCACCCACCCTCTCGTGTGCCGTGCCGGCCTTCATAGGTGCTCGCTAACAGCACTTGCCCCAACAGTTCTGTTTAAGGCTATACGGTGGATCTTTGTCTTTGTACTCCCACGGCTTCTCTGATACGTCTGGCCAGCATGGTAGATTAGGCTCCTTCTGCCATGAGTGGCATGAGCTAGCAATTGCAGGGCTGCACCTTAACCTCTCTTACCACTTTTCATGGATTGTCATCTGTCCAAGCCGAAGAGAGCCCTGTTGTGTCTGTTTGTGTGTGTGCCAGCTGATGCAAAGATGCCAAAACACGGGGCATTTTTTTTTTTAAACCGAAGCTTGTTTTGATGGAGTTGAGATTGAGTAGTCATAATAATTCTTCTGCTGGACAAAAAGTAATTCATTGATGTCTGGATATTGCTGGGGAACGAAACTGATGATGTATACTTTGGGCAATTATTGAATGTGGACCAGGATGAAAATAATGACTTTAAATATGCAAAGAAGAGCAGGCTGATGTGCATTTGCAAAATTGAACGTGGTGATGAAAATCAATATACCTAAGTGTGCTTCAAGTCGAACGTTTGCCATATGGATCAGAAACATAGAATTTGACAGCAGGAAGCAAACCCTGAAAAGCCTGCACAGAAGCATGGAGATTTATTTATTTTTACTGGGAATTACACTGAGACACAGACAGACGAACACATGGGTCAGAAAACACAGCCGAATTGGAGACATTGTTCACTGTTAAGACAGGTAAGCGATCTTGGGCAGGACACATGAGTTGCGAGTGGATATGATATCCCGTGGACACGACTATTGGTGGTATGGAAGCCAGAGGAAGGGAATCTGCCCAATAGGACCACCACCCTGGAGATGGAGCGATCATATCAGCTCCTTACTTGCAGGCGTGACGGTTATTGCGGCATCACAGGATGGCAAATACTTACGGTGGCCATCATCCATAAGTTTGATGGGTAATTGATGATTATATCACTTATAATAATGTCCATTATTTTTGCAAAGAAAGCCTCCCTGAATCTCAAGACACTCTTCCAGGAGAGTCCTGCCATATTGTGATATGGAGCACATTTTTTGAATGAGTGTCAAGTGGAAAGAAACTAGAGAGCCTGGGGATGACCCACACGTATGGTTGGGTAACGCTCAAAAGTTCCACACGGCAATAAATTAAACAATCCACCGCTGTAGCACCATATATGGTCCAATTCCTGGCCACCTCACGTGCACATTACTCTGCTTGGGAGATCAAATGCATTCATTACTCTGTGCTACTCTATTATAGTTTAATGCTTTCACGTTGCAGAATGTCCCAGCATTGCTGTTTATTTGGAGATTGATGTTTATAAGCAGGGGGGGACATTCGTCCCCCGATTTCATTACAATAATAAACAATTCACAATTTGTTTAAATGTGTGTATGGACATAATTGATGCTCTGCAAATGAGCAGACGCCAATCTTAACGGAGTTTGACTCGGAGGGATTTAAAAATAATATTTTGTATTTTGGAGGCCAATAAATAAGGGATGAGATACGAGAAAGTGCGATGAATGCAATTAGTGATAACTCGATGTTTGAATGAAAGCACGCAGCACGGATGGAGAGTCAAAGGAAGCGAAGAAGAAGATGATGATGATGATTTTCAGCCAGAATTGGACACTGGGGAGGGTCTCAACAGCCCTGGCAACCAGCGAGATGGAATTTCAGTCTTCGAGAGAGAGCAGCAGAGAAGGGGCAACCTCCCATTCAGCAGAGGTTGCCTGGAGGCTCGGACGCAAGGGCTTGGTTTGCTGGAGCAGAACGCAGAGAGAGAGAGGGGAATAGAGCTACATGAGACGAGGGAGGTAGAGGGGAAGGAAGTAAGTCCAGGGAGGGTATTAAATTACAGTAAAGCGGTTACTTAAATATTGCTTAATAACTACATGGCTGTCAGATAAGCCGAGGCTGTTTTTACCGATGTATCGTGTTCCATGCGATTAAATGTGAATAGGAAAACATACGCGCTCCGGTCGTATCGCAGTAGTTGTAACAACAATAATGATGTGCAGACCTTTGTCAATCCTCTGCTGGATGAAGGTCTCCCCATGCTGTAATGTTCATGGGAGTGGTTTCACCATACTTCACCACGCTGGGCGATGCGGATTGGTGAAGGGGGTGACCCAGGACCGTTTCGTATGTCGCTCGCCAATTACCGTTGTGTGCTAACCACTGCACCACCGCTCCACCCCTACACCCGTCATACAACATTGTAACAGCATCGATTCGTGTAACCCGGTTGGGCACTTTATTAGGATGTGTACATGCGCGTGGAAGAGTAGGCCAAATACCTTCGAGAGCGGCTCTTCAGAGCTCCCTGTAGTGGAGACCCTTCCGCCAGCAGTGATCGTGAGCAAGCAATTGCAGGGCTGCGCCGTTACCATTTACTCGCGCGCGGTGCATTCGTACAAATGTTATAGGGTTCACCGCATGGCATGGTCATATAAGGTCATGGGGTAGGAGAGCGTGGTTGTGTGTGGTCCATAGGCGACGACTGTGATATAGCTGCTGGTATAAAGCCGAACTGTATAGAGTCGACGAGCATTTGGCTGCAGGCTGCAGACAGCTGCTGTGCACAATGGAGACAAAGGGACGTGAACACAAAGGGGGTCAGCTTTGCAATGTGGTTAAACTGCAGGTGAATGCGGCCAGTTGGATTCGGCGTACATATGGGGCATAATGCATTGCGCCTCTACCACCATCCCAAGACTCGAGAGGCTTTCTCTCTCTCACTTTTCTTTTTTTTGTCTTTTTCTTTTTTTTTCTTCTCTTTAAGATGCTCGGTGTAGTCGGCACTTTGCTTCGTTCATCTAAAATATCTTCTTATTCTTCCCCCCCCTCTCTCTCGCTCCCCTATCTCTTACTCCACTCTATATCTCTCACTATCTCCCCCCCCCTCTCTCTCTCGATCTATTTTACTCCACTCTATATCTCTCACTCTCTCTCCCCTCTCTACTCACGCAACTTTTTCTCTCCTACCCCCTTCCTTTCTCTCTCTCTCTCTCTGCAAAGATTGTCCTTGGATGTTTATTGTCGTGGGTAAAATGCACTTTTGAGCCCTGGAGTTGCTCAGCACAAAATAAAACAGATGTTCCTAGTCCATCGGACAGTGACTATCCAGACTCGGGAGAATCCCTGGACATCTGCGAACAAGAGTTTTGAAGCTCGTCGAATTCCTCCAAACTAAATCAAGATTCTTAGCGTGGTATGTTTGCCTACACGTCCGCACTGGCCAGAAGTCTTGGATGAAGCGTGGGTAACACTTTATCTCATCACACGCGACTTACCGATCATTTGCTGTAACAGTTTTTTTTTGCATATACAGTTCTGTATTTTTAATTACATCATACAGACATTTACCAATCAATACGGCAATGAAATTTACCTTCATTGACATCCAGCATATGGATTGTATATTTCTGCCTTGGCAAATCAGTCACCCATAATAGAGGTTTTTGAGTTGGATCGCGTAAATATGAATGTGTCGTTAAACCCGCCACCACACAACAGCCAACTGGTAAGGTTTGTCACGTAAACAGAACGAGGCCAATTCGTCACTAGTACAGCACACCGGTGTGTTGGCGAGTAAATCCACAACATTTACAATTCGAGTATGATGTTTCGCCAGTAATTACTTCTAGCATCGTCAGGCGACAGCCAGATTTGTGGTGAAATCCTCCTGTTTCCTTCTTAAATCGAGGGATAAATGTGATGTCGTCACTTGTGAGCCAATCGGACCAGTTATATTAATTACGGAGCAAAAATGTCCTTTAATCCAGATCAGCGCCTCCTGAGTCTCAATATGCCGTTTCTCAGGAGGATCCTGCATATTAGGTTATTTGGCATTTGGTAGGAAACCAAAGGGTACCTGGAGAAACCCCACACGCACATAGGGTGGTAATCCCAACACTCAAAGCTCCGCCTAGGCTGGTCCACTGTACCGATGTCTTTCTGGCCACCGCTGAGCCTAGCAGGCTTAGTATTCTCACAAAATCTCTTCAGACCCAATAGCACTTGCCTCCAAAGTGCTGGATTACAGGCGTGAACCATCGCTCCCATTTGATACGTAACAACAGCCACGAGGCTTGTTGATGTCCAAGTAAACGTGCAACGTTGGGTCAACCATGGCATGTGGTTGGACAAATGTTGGCTCAACGTTCCATGTTCACTGGGACATTATCTCTGGCCATGTGCACGTGGAATTACCAATTCTGGTTCGGGACCCCCAAAGGTGATGAGTGTTATCCAACATTTTTTCGTCCAGGGACATGTTGCACCTCTCTGCCGCAGCACACTCCTTTGCAGGACGACATTGTCACCAGAAGACAGTGCAGCAGATGACATTGTTGTACGGTACCGTGTTTCTAAGTTTGTGCACTCTGCCAATTCACACTGACCAGTATAGTGAAGTATGGTCAAATAACTCCCACGATCCACACGATGTGGGGAAGTCCTCATTCAGCAGTACGTTGACAACAGGACTGTATATGTACGTGCACAAATCGTTTGTCACTTCTATAACAATACCGCCCTATACCTCCAGAGGTTTCCGCGGTTGTGCGCTAGAGCTCTTGAATATCGTTTTGGGGTTGTTACCGCTTGTTGTTGGGCGTAATGTCCGACATTTCAGCCTGCGAAGAAGCTCCGAGCCGGTGGAGCGAAACGTCGGACCAAAAGAAAAATCCCCCCGCGGTACAACCTGGTCAATCCCGAGGAGAGGCTCGCTTGAGCCTCAAGGCGCGCTGCGTCCGGCCCGTCGTGTGGCCGACGACGCTCACGAGCGTTCTGCGCGACGTGTAAAAACAACGCGCCGCGTCCTCCCCCCCCCCCTCCCCTACAGAGTGGTGCTGGGGGCGCAGACTCGGGCGCATTGCGGGCCCCTACCCGCAGGGCCGGGCGGCGCCATGAACGGACGCAGCACCCGGCCGCAGCTGATGGTGCCAGCCCGCCTCGACGGGCTGCCCCCGCTGCCCAAGAGCCTCAGCGGCCTCCTCAACTCGAGCGGGGGCTCGTGGCGTGACCTCGAGCGCATGTGCACCAAGCGCTCCATGATCCAGGACGACCTGAGCCGGGCCCGGCGTGGCGGCGGGGGCGGCGGGGGCGGCACCGCGGGAGACTCTCGCCTGCTCGCCGGACGTCCCGGCAACATGGAGTTGGCGCTGGCTCTGCTCCGCAAGGAGATGGTATGTACACGGGGGATCGGTTTCCGATTTCGCGTCCTTTTGATTTGTTCAGCACTTGTTTGGATTGCTTTGTATGTACGTGTTGAACTTCTTTTGCACCGTACATAGCCAACCGTGCAAATCAGAGGCGTGGGGGAAGGCAACAAACTAAGCACAAAAAGGATTTCTAACAAAATGAGTCTTCAATCTAGATGATTTAAAATTGCGTAGCTTCAGTGGCTACCTAATATCGGAAGGAAGAACATTTCAGGCGTCGTTGAAGCACACCTTAAAGCGCGCGGTTGTGGTGACCATCTTTGATCGATGGTTAGCCAAAAGCTGCTGCTGTGAGGATGAGCGGAGTTCGCGTGATGGTTTATACTCCTTGACGAGATCATCAAAATATTGTGGTTGATTGTGGCAAGCACTTTGTGTGTAATGAGCATGATGACCTTATAATGCATTCACTCGGCTTTCAGGCGTTTGGATGATTCCCATTACGTGATAATGGAATGCGACTCCGTGTTAACAAAAGTGATGTCACCGGATGTCATGTGACTTGCTGCGGTTTTAAGGCCAAATTTCGGATTCATTGCATGTTTTCATATTTTGGTATTTAAACTGATTAAATGCTGTTAATTGTTGTTCTCTATGCACTAAATGTAATAACTTCATATTCATCCCCGACATTTACATCTTGATGTAAAGACCCAACAGAAAAACTATATTTTTAAAATTTAATTAAGGAAAAAGTGACATCATGTGACGCCACTTTTGGCTGGAAAGGCACAGATGCGACACCATGAAAGTGATGTCACTCTTGGTGACATCACAATTTCTAATCATCGGAAATATAATTGACATGACCAGGATTTTCAGAATAATCCGACAATTGCTATAATGCCTCCAACGCGTTCTTACGTGCGTACGCGCCACGCCAACGCGCAACGTAAGACCGTTGTATTGGCCATTGTGTGTAATAAAATCGCCCTCCTATTTGTACGCAGGTACTGATCTTTAATTGCAGAGACCGTCGCGTGCACGTGGCCGAGCGTGCGAGCGTGCGAGCGTGCGACTGAATAATTCAGCAGCGCAATTGGCAGAAGGCCGCCGACGTTGCAGGGCGCTCGGCGTGAGAGGCCAACAGCTGCCGCGCGGGTCAACCGATTAGGGGATGTACAGTAGCGAGCGCGGCAACAAAACAGCCCCCCTCATCATCCCGGTTGGCGGATGGTGCGCCCGTGTGTGGATCGCCATCAACCGCCGTCACGATCACGATCCATGGGGCAGATAGCCCCGTTAGTGGGTGACCGCTGCACGTTTGAGTCTTTTGTTGTTTGTCCACTTTCCTCTGTGTTGTAGCGCCAAATATGCTCAAGTAGGGTGCAACATCTTTTTGGCACCGGTCTCTTATGTCGTCAAGCCCATTCTCTGTTCGGACTTTCTCTCTCTGCGGTTCCTTTCATTTGTCCCCAAACAAAAACAACAAAACACACTTTTAATTGTCCCGTCCGTCGTCCGTCCAACCTATTGTCAGTACCGTTTGAAAAGTTGGCGGTGGTTTTGGCGACTTGATTTACGAACTGCGCGAGAAGAAAAAGACGAAGAAGACGCCACTTTATGGGTTTTGCTTGGCCTGTGGTTGGTGGGGGTTCGGTTGGGGGCTGCGGGAAACCCGGAGGTGACAGATGGCATCGCGTATCTCGGGGGGGGGGGGGGGTGCGGGATTCAAGCCTCTTGTTACAGCCGGGACAGCTCGAGGACATTCGCACTTTCCACATCGGCCTCTCCACACGAACAATAACCGCATTGTCGCGTATGCGCCACAGGACTGTGTTCGAATAGTCTCGAAATAATCGGCTTTTAAAGCCGCCGCAGCAGCGTCCTAGAGATCGTCGGTGATTTACAAACGGTCTCCTTCGACTCGCGGCGGTGCGCACGGCGGGGAACAAGACCCAGACGGAGCGCCCGAGGAAGCGCGCGCGTGCATGCACCTGTAAACGCTTTGTCTGCCTCGGACGCATTGACACTGGTGTAGTGATGGTGGTGTACATCGTCTTCAGTTCATTGTTTGGAGAGAAAAAACCGTGACACCTGTAGAAATGTGTGGGGGCGGGGGGGGGGTGGGGGCTTTTGCTTGCGTTGGCAATGTCTGGTTAGCTTTGGCCAGCGCTAGATTTCTTTTTGTCGTCACTCTGCGCGATATAAGAGACTGCGAAGATAATAGCACTCTGCCCGTTCCCACGCGGAGGCGGAGGTGTTACAGACAAAGATCTCCCGCCGTGGCCTCGGCACATTGTTGGGGCAAGTGCTGTCGGCGAGGACCGAATGAACGACGGCACGGTTCAAGAAGCGGTGGCGTGGCTCGCACCGCTGATCTTTACGCACCGGTCCAGGCACTCGTTCAAGGCCGAGTTGCGTGAGGGAAAGCCCAGCATTCTGTTCCCATGTTTCCCACCGATGTTCGTCGTGAGCGGGGAAAGAACTCGGGTCACGGGGGTTGGCAGTGCTGTGTGTTAACCACTACACCACCGCTTCACCTACACGCAGGCGTACGCAAGCGGACCCTACGCACATGCACAAAGGCTGTCACCATGCAAGAGCCCAATGAGATCAGACTATTTCACAAGGGAGGCAATAAAGTTTAGAAATATAATGACGCATTTTTTTACTTGAAATAAGCACCGCTGTTTCGTGCCATAGTGTGCAATAACTGTTGTTTGTTTTCATCTTCCATGTCCTTTTATGTCAACATCGATATGTAGCTTTATCCAGAATTTAGCAATACCCTCCTGAAAAAAGAGTTGAGGCTCAGCGAGGCTTTCCCGAGGCGATAAAGGACGCGGTGATAGTAATAGTGGTGACTTAATTTACGTTCACATATTCCAATGTAATATCATATCTCTTAAATATAGATGACACGTTAGCAAATATGTTGCATAAAAAAGTAATGTAGTCTATTTTAAATTCTTCCGCTGGTAATGTCGGTGTCGTGGCGCTGCAGTCTTGGCTGTAAGTGCGCAGCCCTCGTCATTTCGTGAGTAAAAAAAACGTCGGAGGTCATTTGGTGGCGGTGGTGTGAATGGTAATGGTTTCATAAGGCAGAAAAGTCCCACGTCCAATAGGCTGTGAACGCCGTCGGTCGTGTCGACGTCTTCGTGTGTCGGTTTCACAACGCCAATTCGTGGCTAGGAGGGGGGGGGGGTGTCGGTTTTAGGGAAATCTCTCCCCAACGCGTACAGTGTCCCCGTCCTCCGCCGGCACAGTGGCTTCGTTTTTATTTCGTTGGCTTGTCGTCGGCGGCGCGGCGTGCCCATAGCCCGGCACCGTGGCAGCGAGAGTTTGGCGGATCGCACAAATGTCATGCCACAACTCCCCTTTGGCCGTCGATGTCACCATACCCTGGCTCGCCAGGAGAGGACAGAAGAGCAAGTGGATTGATCTCCATCTGTTTCCATCTGTCTCGGACTATTGGCAGGCATTAAACCAAGACACGCTTGCTTGCGCATTTTAATTGTGCGTGCAATAATTCGATGCCCTGGTACTAGTTTCCCCGTGCTTTACGCGATTAAACAAGAATGGCGCACGAGACGGCTGCCCGCCAGAATCGCAATCTTTATTTGGACTGCAGGAGGAATCCGATGAGCTACAAAGCTTTTTTTTCACAGATGTCCAGTCGGGGCGAGTCAGCGTGGCGCACGCAGTACACACACAGTGGTGTCCGACGTACGACTGCCCAGCCGCGTACGAGTGAATTTCAAACTGCGTTGATAGAAGTTTGGACAGAAATCGCACAAGCTGAACCTTAAATATCTTGATTTGGAGTCGAGCTTTAATTAAACTTTACAAAAAAAATGTTTTATTGGTATTGTTTGTGCCGAATTTACCATTAGTACTGCATGCCACATAGTATCCATCTGTAACGTCACGTCTCGTGTGTTCTCTCGTTCTTATTAGCTCAAGGGTACATTCGATTAATTTTGCATCTAGTTTTCCTAAAGCATACGTTTGCTTCTTAGACATAATTGTAATGTTTGTAACGTGACCATAGCTGTTGATTCTACTCAATGAATCGTTACATCGATATTTTTAAGATACCACCTATTTGGTGTCGTTTTCCAAACAATGAATGTGCCAGATCAAATTGATTGACATTCAGTTGACAGATGTACGTACAACTTCAAACAGTACCGTTTACTGATCTGCAGAAATGTTGGTTTTAATTTATCATCGTTACTTGATAAGCATGCAACATTGAGCACACGTTGGCATGTAGTTGGAACCGTTGGACTATCGTTGGCCCAGCGTTCCATGTTTACTGGGTAGCCGTGACCAATCCACTCCTCCACGGAGGGCTCCCCAAGCCGTCGATTTCTCTCGACGATCCTGCGATGCACGCGAGCGGATCTCAACGCTCCCATCTCTGCGGATGGAGGACCGCTAAAATGTGTTTCCCTCCTTGGACTGCCCACCCCATCCTCCGTCTCTTGCCCTACCCAAGCCCGCTTTCCTTTCTTAACAGTCAACTTGTCTATTAGAAGGAGAGAGAGAGGAACGGAGAATGAATGAGTTATTTTATTACTTTATTAGTTTCGAATTTGTATCCAGGATACACAGCAAAGATGTGGCATTGGGTTGGCAGGAGTTTCTTCTGGGCCCGGCTAACTTGGCTGCCGGGTGAGCTTGTTCCTGCAGAGCCGGAACGGTGGCGGAACTTGGGTTCCTCTGCCATGTGGTAGCTGCCAGTTGTTTGCACTATAAACACATGCAGTAAATGGTTTTCTTGTTTGGCCCTGTTATCTGACCCGCATCTGTGCCCAGCTGCCACATCACGCGATCCACCCCCCCACTCACGTCCTGTCCCTACCCCATCTCACAACATTCACCCCCCCACCACCCTTGCCCTGCCCGCAACCGCAAGAAGCCATCGCCGCTGACATGGCTGTGTGGGCGCGAGTCTGGCTCGCTGGCGGTCGTGTTTCAATTACAGGACGTGACCCCGTGGTGCGTCGCCTCCGCCAGCGCGGCACTGAAGAGGGGCACATATATTTACAGTACAACTCCTCTTATCCGCAACTCCTGTTATCCGGGGGAGCTGCAGGGTCCCCAAATTTTGCTCGCGGTTATCCGTGCCACGCCCTATTCTCTTGTTGATCTGCGACTATCTGCAATTTTTTGCAGATTATAATTTGAGCAAATTTGTGGATAATATTGCGGATATGTACAATAAATGCTTAATTTTTACTCGCATCATACGCATGATGCGTGTTTGCATCCCTGGTATAAAGGATTTTCCACCCAATATGTGCTACTGCGAACACTGTGCACATTTCAATTGAAAAACATTCAAGTTTGTGGGTAAGGGGAAGCCCGCTGTAATCTGTGAGGAGCTATACTCGGCATAATCTGCAATTTCCCGTGTAACCCAGCCTCCGGGCTGACGGGCCTTCCCCCCCCACCTCATCCTCCTTCCTTCCCTCTGCCCATCCTATCTATCTTCCATGAACAAATAAACCGTATCGCATTGTACATTTATCTCACTCGTTTTATGCGGCTCGAATATCCGAGGCATTTCCGCTGTGTATGGGCTACAAGGTCAACTTGTTTAGAATGAAATATTTGTTTGGTTTTGCCCGGCGATATTGATGCAGAACGTACGTCGCGTAGCGAAGGATAAAAAACAAAAAAATACATTCCAGACATTCTCAATCCACCACTGGATGTTGGCCTCACCGTTACATTTTGGTCATTTGGGCTTTTGACCATGCTTAACCTCAATGGTCGTAACGAAACGGTGAAGGAGGTGAGAGGGCAGCACCGTTTCAGATATCGCGCGCCACTGATGCTAGCCGTGTCTGGTAATCAAATCAGGCTGGCAGGTTCATAGCACAACACGCTAACCAGTGTATACTGCTTGCCGTCATAGAATCTGTTGCTTGGAGCCTGAATGGCCATGTCCGACGATAACAGATGGTCGAACGGCCCTACGCGTGCTCAATTTAGCTAATTTCATTTGGCTTAAAGCACACGTTGTGAGCATCTCTAATTTGTGTGGAGTCAATTGAATATGCTTGCGGGCCCATGCAGAGATGGTGGCTGGCTGTAAATGTTTAGTGTTTAAATTCGTTTTTTCCCTACGATTTATTGTGACCATGAACTTGTTTCCTTCCCAATTAGCCAACAAACTGGTATTAATAGCATCCATGGCTATCAGGGTAGAGTAATAGCCTTGTTTGCTAAAATTATATGCACCGTATGAAAACCTTTAATTATATTGTTGTTGAAATACTGTGGCGGTGGTTGGCGCAATGCGTCCTCAAACGAGTGACCTGAGTTTGATTCCCCGGCTATGCCTGATATTATTAGTGAGTGAAATCTGAACCAGTCCAAATATCCACTCTCAAGTTTCAAGTTGATTTTGTGTAACCAGGTGAGAGAGATCTCAAGAAACCAGCCATGAGCCTCATTTGTAACTCGGGCCACCAAAATTACAAAAACAAATTAAATAAAGCACAGTAATGAAAAAACCTAAGAGTAGAAAGAAGAGGTTAAACAAAAACTGCGTCATTTGAGAAATCGAAAATATTCCACGATATAAATACCCTCTTAAGAGTTTTCCACTTTCCTGGAATTGACCTGCACAGCCTGGGAATCGGCATATGTGTTCAGGTGGCAGGAATTGATTTGTACCGACATCTGGTGGCAATGATGAGAGACCACACGCGCTCACTCAAGGTGGCAACCCGCGGTGGTGTTTTATGGGCCAGTCTCTCCCTTGTCAAGAAGAAAGGTGGACAAAATGATTCCTCTCTGAATGGCAGCACTAATTGGTTGACATGCTGTGCCCGAGTTAAAACAAAAATCACTTCACCATTGCTCTCACGATTACCGGCACATCTTTCAAGCACCTGAAATGTACATCCTCAATCAGTGAAGTAGCCCCTTAATGTAACAACTCGGTCGAATTAATGTAATGAAATACGGTATTTATTTTCGGCACTTTCGATGATTACAAACGCGCCACAGTTAAATGCATTCACTCGAGCTTACGGTTTTAATTGTTACGGCAAACAGTAGTTGTGCAAAAAGTGCTTCGGATATACACACACCACGCAGAGCAGGGTTTACAAAACTCCTCTCTTTATGGGAACATGTGCCAACACAATTACGCCGCCTTGTCTGTCTCCGGGAACAGACGGCGGCGCGTAACTTATACCGGATTATGAGGATTTGTAGGATTCGGTAGAAATTCCTATGGGTATATTGAGGATTTTACTTCGCTTCATAAGTCGCGAGGCACGTCACGCACAGTGTCATATCGACGAGATCATTGTTGTTTTCGTTTTAAGCGGTACTGGGTCAAGGTGGTTGAGAGAAACCAGACAAGTGCAGGCAGGAGTGGAAGTGAGATTAATGTATGACACACACACATGTAGGGCCTCTCTTGACTTCAAATGGCTTTCCCTCCACTTTTCTGAATTCTGGCAATTTTCTCGGGAAACAAAATGGAAAGTTCTAGATTTGAAGCTTTCGTGACTGCAAGGATTCATACTCTTAGGTTTTTTCGGTAAAGTCACGTAGGTAAAAAAAATAATAAAATTAATAAAAGTAATAATAAAGTAATAAACAAAATGGAAAGTGTCACCTGACGGGCGCCACTCTGCACGCTAAACTGTACGGAGGCCTCGAGGTGCGCCCTGCCAAACTGCGCCCTGTCGCGTTTCAAAGTCTTTGCTTAAACCGAACGATGCCCGCTGCAGGTTTCCCGTCTTCCCCGCATCACGATACTTGCAGAGCATCGTGACCGTTACCGAATCGGAAGACTTTCCCCGTGCGCGCGGCCCAGCACCGATGCTCAATGACGTCGTTGAGCATTTCGTATTTTTTGTTCAGCAGAAGCTCCCGTCTGCTGTGTGCAAGAAATTCAATCGCCCGGTTTGATTTGAAATACTGTATACCAAAGCGTGACCTCACGCGAAAAAAAAAAGGCCTGAAACTCGGGAAGAATTTCCTGGGTCAGTGAAGAAATTGGAATGCGGAGCATGCTGCTATAATGTACAGTAAATGACATGTTAATTACATTTTTAAAAATAGATTTCATGTTGCCGAGTGGAAATCGGGCTGACTGTCCTTCCTCAGGAGTTATTGAAGTTTAGTGAAATATCCTCAAGGAACCCCCATGTTGGGAGCCTATCATCCAGCAGTGGCTTGGCAAGAGGGCTGTGTACATCTACAGAGCGTCTTGTTACAGATAGGGTTGAGTGGCAGATCATGTCAGATTGAAGTGGGTATGATGGACTCATTGAGGTGCAATGAGTCGTTGGAATTTTTTTTGTAAACATTTAAATTCCAGAAGTTAATGTGGGGATTGTCCTTACCGAAGTGGAATGAGTTTTCACAGTGTGGGTGGAGAGGCATTCGTGGGGGGTCAGACGGTCACCCAAACACGTGTTTTTTCTTTTGCAAAACTGCCGCAGCGGGAACCGAATAGCTTGTACTGTGCTCCGTGATGGACGTCGTCTTGTTAGTCTCAACCACTGGCCCGTCCGTCATCCCTTCTAGCGATGTGTTCTGCTCATTTCCACGCAGTTGTCTTAACAACCAACATATGATGTCGCTTCCGTGTGCACGTTCTCCAGTCCTTCGTTTTCCTCGACCTGTCTCGGTGTAAATCCAAGCATGCACCCTCTCCATGCTGAAATCCGCTCCTGTGAAGAGGCTCAACGGATTGTTGTCACAAATTAAGCACAAAAAGCAGTTCTAAAGAAATTCGTTTTCAACCTAGATGATTTTAAAGTGCATAGCTCCAGTGGCTTCCTAATATCAGAAGGAAGAGCGTTCCAGATGGCCGCTCCTCGTAGCAGCAGCTTTTGGCTGGCCCATCAAACAAAGACGGTCAATGCATCGCGCGCTTTCAGATGCGCTCCTGCGGCCGTCTGGAACGTTTTTTCTTCCGATATTAGGAAGCCGCTGGGAGCTATGAACTTTTAAATCACCTAGATTGAAAACTAGTTTGTTTAGAACTGCTTTTTGTGTTAAGTTTCTTGTCCTTCCCCCGCACCTCTTGATTCGTGTGGTTGGCTACGTACGGTGCAAAATAAATTAAACATACAGTACACACTTACATGAGACCGTGAGAGATGGCGACGACTCAAGCAGACCAAATCTAGCAGTGGATGAATCATGGCTGATGATTATTTTGACTGTACTCTACAGGAATTTGCCTATGCTGTATACATCTGGAAGTTCACCAGCACAGTTTCAAACCGATGCTGCTGAACATTCTGTACTCCCATAAGGCCGTGCTGGCTGATGGGATGTGTGCTAAATGCTTTTATTGAATTGAAGGAAGCGTTGTCCGCTTACTCGCCTCGTTTAACAGGCATTGGCAATTTGACATCAATGTATTTTAGTGAAACTCCACTGAGACCGTGAGCCATTAACCCCGTCCCGACTGTGTCCCCCTGCACAGCTGGGCCTGCGCCAGCTGGACATGTCCCTGCTGTGCCAGCTGTGGTCGCTGCACGAAGGCATCCAGGAGTACAAGGGGCTGGTGCAGGACCTGGGGCCGTGCGGCCCGCCCTCCACACCCGACGCGCCGCTCTCCTCGCTCGACATGAACGGCTGCTTCGACGACGACTTCGAGCTGGACCGGCCGTCGCCGCACGGCTCCCTCTCCCGCCCGTCCCCCTCCTCGTCCGGCGCTGCGACGTCGGCGATGACGCCTCCTTCGTCGCCGGCTGCGCACTCTGGATTCTCGTCGTCGGCGATGGGGCTCCGGGGGGCGTGGCTCACAGACTCGTTCCACATGACCATCTAACGCCGTCCGTCGCCCAAACGATTTTCCCGTCGCTGCTTTGTTAATGCGCCGGCCAAGGGGAAAGCAGCCTTGGTTTCATTTTCGTTTGTTCGTTCGATCGTACGTTGTGAAACTGTGATGGCCCGGCGAGACTTCCACGTGTTGTTCCAGATGCAAGGGAGACCATGGAGACCGTTAAAACAAATTGCCGTGCTGTAATTAATTAACTCTTCGTTTTGAAAGCTGTATTTATGAGGCAGGTGAGTGCCCAGTGAAACTCCGGTCGCAAGGAGACACCTTTTCGATTTGGGCACCGCTGGTGCGCGCGTGATTATGCATGCCCGAAATTAAAGATAATCGACATTTGTCGTAAAGGACATCGTACGCTGAGCTGTGTTTCAGCTTCGTGTGAAATGGCATCGGAGTTGAGACTCAAAGCGATTGGAGATTGCGTTCGTCTATACAGCATAGCAGGCGAACTTTGCCATTTGCCTTAAAACTTTGGTAACATTTTAATATAATTATCAAAATGGAAGCGCTGGCTTAAACAAACAACAGGCAATGGAGAGTCATCCTCGACATATCTCTGTTGAGTTATTGATAGGACATTTGAAGGATTAAAGGTGTGATAAACTTCGTCTACTGACAAGAATCTTGCTGTTTTCATTGGGTATGCATGCCCATCGATTGTGGAAAGGCAGTATAAATGGTCTCACCATGCATGACCTTACTTTTCGCAGTAGAGAACATTATTGCCACCACATATTTTAATTCTGCTTATGAATAACAAATAAATTAAAGGACTCTGAAGTGGTTTCGGTTTTGTACTGCACCTTCAATCAGCACGGTTGGCTGCATACGGTGCAAACGAAGTTCAACATACATACGTGTACCGCATTGTGTTGTTAGGGCACGATGCCCGACGTGTTTGCTGCGAGTGCTGGGAGCTACTTGGGTTCATCATTTCCCAAAAAGGCTCCCAGTATGTGGAGCCAAGCGTCGGACATTGTGCCGAACAACATGCAGTACGACCCGAATACGCATCGGAGATCTATCCCTCGCATCCGCGAATACCTATGCAGTTGAATAACTTAAAGGGATACATCAACATTGGTGGAAAGTCTGTAGATCGGTGCGAAAGAAGTTCACCATGCATACATAAAGTGTTTAAAAAAACTTCAACTAGAAGTGTGCTCTTGCACATACTGTTTTGTTAGGCGTTAGGGAGACGGCTGAAACAATGTTAAAATCTTGTAATTTTCTCAGATTTACCATGTAATCATGTGCATTTCCTTCAAATCAGACCCCAAAAAGATGAGATGGAACATTGCCTAATAGAGTTCATTACTTACCTGCCACAAGTGCAGAGTGGCCATATTTTACAACACAAACATCTCCATTTGTAAAATTCAAGATAAACAAATATGTATATCTAAGAGGGTAACAAAGGGGTAGGCAACCAAAATAACAAGTATAGCCATTTTTTTCGAATTCGCTAAATAACTCAATATTTCAAGAGTCGCAATGCATGTGAACACTGGAATGTGGTTCTTATTAAATAACGTCACGAAGCAGTTCTAAAAGAACCGTAGGTTGCCGGCCCCTGGGGTAGCACATTCACTTGCGATTCAAATGTTCACATTTCCATGTCGTGACCTCACCAACGGTGTATCACGTGGTGTATTAACAACAATGCAGTTCTCAATATTTGTTCTTGGCTTCGGCCACGCAGTGATTTTATTCCAAACTTCTCGTCATTAACCCTCCAGCATGACGACATACAGTAACTACCCCTACGTTTTAAGTTAACAAAGGGGATGTTTGCAAATGTTTTCTTTTATAGTTTGAGCACAATAATGCTGTTGTATTACAGTAAACACGCCGAGACAAATATATGTAATATTTCAACAAATAACACGATCCGTTTTTGTACTAATCGGCATTCTCTTACCCTTTTAGTCCAGAATATGAATCATTTGGACTTTCAAAATTTGGCAACATAAGGTTGATGAAAGTAATTACCTGGAGTATTGTGACCATGATCCAAGGCATGGCCTAGTATGCTGTATATTATTATTATAGGTGGTGCTGCATCCACATCACTCTGTTTTATGCCATGAGCAGCATTGGGGCAGTAACTCTTTGTTTCAGCCATGCAAGGAAGTGCCAGTTTGTGGTTTGTTTTAAAAAATCTGAATCTTGCTTTAAACTGGAGGAATCCGATGAGCTATGAAGCTCTTCTTTTGCTTTGCTGGCTGTCCTTTATGCAACCTTGATTAAGTAGACAAATCATTTGGTGATGCTGATGCTGCCTTATTGGGTAGTGGTGCACAAGCATAAATAACAAAATACTCATCAATAACAAAAATAAAGTATATAATCGGTGACGTTTCATGAAATGGCCCTCCTTCGAAGCACGGAGAGAGGTCACAGAAGTGGTGTTCTATGCAGAGGGCCATTGCTCAAAAACATGAGCCAGTCATTCTACTTTTCCCTATGAAGACCACGGTGTTATTGATTAATGGGTTGAGGTTTCTTGGCCGGGTAGGTACACAGGACGAAAGACAACACCAACAGATCAGAGCGGCCAAGTGAGGATGACATTACAAGACAAGCCAAACAACATCGCGATACCGTGGCTCGTGCCTTTGCTTTAATGACAACATCACAGTTCAAAAACAAATCGGATCTTTCAGTGAAGCCATATCATTCGTATTTTGGTGAGAACATTTCTTAGTTTTTGTGGGGTTTCGGTGTTAAGTAACATTTTGGTGAAGTGCCAAAAGGACCAAATTCAACTCCGTGCGTGTCCTGGAAAGCTTTTGTACTCAAATATTTAGAGTCCATCACGTACAGCCTCTTCTTTGCAAGTGGAGCTTCCATTCCACATTTTTGTGGTGTGGCACGATTTGAAAACCATTGTACGTCTCTGGATTCCTCGACTTTGATTATGCAACATATACTCTCTCTAAGCAGGCAAAAACTGCACTGACTCAATACGCAGTGTCTCTATTATCGAAAAGGTCCTTGCATATTATATATTTTGTTTATTTATTTAATAACAGAGTATTCACCAGCTATAAGTTACACTGTGAAAATATAGAGATGGTCGACGTTTGACCTTCAACTCACTTTGTTATTGTTGGGGTGCTGATGGTACATGGGGGGGGGGGGGGGGCGGTGTTTTGTAAAGGCAGGGGAGCGTTGTGATTCAATCGTAAGGGTCCCTTAATCGCTGCTTTCCCAGGCTTATCACCTGCCAAACAATCTGAGTCCTGCTCATTATTTTCTGAAGCCCAGTCGCACATTGGGGGCCCTTGTAAGCGTTCCATCACCCATCGCCTTGTTCCTTTCCTTCTTGAAAAAAAAAAACTGAAGGTCATTTCTTGCTCATGTCACCCACCGATGGAAGGCCTCCACTTGAGTGAGCTCTGGAGAGCCGCCTCCAGGGGGTATTTGGCCTACTCTTCCACGCTGGCCAGACTTTACCCCACCACGTGCAACCTGTCGTTCGACGTTCTGTGGCAGACCTGTTCGTGCTGCCACGTGGTGTACCCGTTTGTAAGGAGTATGGGGGGGGGGGGGGGTTAATAAACTAGCCCGTTCGTTTCAACGTATTGTACATTGCAGTGATTGTGACTGTTGTTTTTATTATATCTGCATGCGCGCTCAAAATATATCAGGCGCACGTACCCTCGTCGGCCTCGTACATTTGGAGGCTGTCCGCTGGTGCTCTTTTAATATCCGTGGTTTGTAAAGCGTTGTCGATTGCAAGGTAATTTTCGAGTAGACCATTGCTAGCCCCAGAGTACGGTACCTTGTGGAATTACCGGGGTTTACATACACCAAGGAAATTTGGTCGGGAAATGAAACGGCTCCAGCACTTTCTGTGCAACGTGAGACTTAGGTATGAATCACCCTGACTTGGTTAACTCATCAATTTTGTTTACCGCTGTGGAACATTTTTGTAACAATTATTTTGTTGTGTGTATGTGTGGTGTACATTTTGTAAATTAATTTCAGTATTGTAATTTTGTAATTTAAAAAGAAAACAATTCCTTGACTGTTTGGCAGCAACGTCGATGTGGACTGATTTAATGTGACAATCTAAGAGAGTGATTTTGTTTTTTCTTTATGCAGGGCATTTTATAATATTTTGGATCAAATGCAGTGAAAGTCGAAATTTGGTACAGTACTTCTATTTGTATATATGTATGGGTAGGAGTGACCAATACTGTGCAGTGGGTCCTTGATTGTGTGTGTGTATATGTGTACACAGTACTACATGTCTGAACATCAGGGCTATTTTCATGGTTTTCAACCATAATCAAAAACTGTTCAAGTTTTACCAGCAAACAGTGCCATGCCAAAACTATGTCGGTTTATACATCCTGGCCCGTTGACTTCTCCCCATTGTGACTGCATCTTGCTATTGATGGCATGAGTTGTTGACAGGGTATGTCTGCTATCTCTTTGGAATATTTCATTCAATGCAACGTTAACTTCAAAGAGACGCGTGCGTGGATGGCATATAGCTCAATATACACACGGACGGAGCCGTTTAGACACCTCACTGGTTTTCAACAACCCATCGTATGAACTGGGCGATTGATTATTCATGAAACCAATTGCTCTATATCACAGAGGGGAGAGTTAATCTCGGCTGTACCTGTATTGAAAATGGCGGGATATATGTCGAGGCTTTGAATTAAAATACTTTCCTCTTTTATGCCTCCCTTATTTTAGTGGGGTATCGATACACGGACCACCCTGTGTGATCACCATGCACTTTGGATGCATGCACATTACCGCTGTTATGGCTTGACTATTACTGCAGAAGGGTCCCACGTGTTTTCTACAACTTTCCCTCTTGATCGTGTGGATTTTCTCGCCGTTCCTAATGATTGTGAGCTGCTTCTCGTGTGGACCGATGTTTAAAATTGCTCCCCTGCATTTTAGAGAAACTATTTCACGGGCTTAAAACAACACCTAAAGATGGTAAAGCTGCCTTCTTATTAAAGGTATGCACTTTAGTTTGTCTTTTTATCGTTATCGACCGTCTGACTTGTCATGTTTCGTGTGCTGCTTTTGCTAAATGGTTGAGTGTTCTGCTGCATGCGTTCATTACCTTTATGGGGGGCAACTTTTTGGCCAAATGGTTCTTGCCCTCTTGTCCTTGACTCGGTGAATTCCAGAAAATCGATTGTTATTTTCTGTTTACAAAAATGACATGAACACAGATTGGAAAATGTAAAGTTTGGAAGTGTGGAAAACAATCCGTTCTATATGAGCCAATAAACAATTACAACTCTACACTTCCATCTATAAAAAATACCATAAAAGTTTTTTTTATCAGTAATATTTTGTGTAATGGCCCTTTTTCATAGCAGAGAAAACGGGCCATTGCCAAAAACATCACCGGTGTTATTGATTAATGTGTTGTGCGTATACACCTCTGCCAACCCAGTATCACGAAAAGTGTTGTTTAATAAATACATTTTGGTAATGAGTATTATGCAGTTTCAAGGCGAATGGAGGTTGTTTGCTGACATTGACATATTTAATCGGTGGCCCAGGATGCCTTTCCAGTAGTTGCCATACCCAGCGATGGTTTTTGTACATCGAAGGACCCTTTGCGAAGTGGCAAATGGAGACAAGTGTTTTAAAATGGGCATGTTAGGAAATTTCAGTTGACCTCGCATGTTTAGCTCTTTTGTGGGCACATTGTTACTGTTAGGCTCATCCAAAGCCGCCTTGCGCAAGCGTCGTGCTGAATTGGACGTGCAGCTTAGCCTGTTTGTGTTCTTGGCGACATTCTGTTCGGCAACGTTTATATCCGAAACCTAACTGCTGAGAACCACGGTGTTTTTATTTTATTTAATCCCAACATGAAGAGTGCACACGCTTAATGTAAATGTCTGCTGCGGTCAATGTGATCTGGAACCTGTTGACAGTTTGGTAATAAAGATGAGTGATGAAAGAACAGTTGAGTGTCCACTTTTTTTTGTTTTGAAATGAATGTCCGTGAAGATATTGTGCGTGTTGCGGCATTAGACAGTTGGATCGTAAAATTGTAATAAACAAACCAAACACAAGACTTAGCTAATATAGATGTGTTTTCACTTGGCATGAATTCAACATTTAAACCCTACACTTCGATGTGACACAGTGGTGAGTGCACTAAGCTATGCACCTGGTGGTGCGAGTTTGACCCTCCGATATGACTACATCGTGGCGGGGAGAAACATAACCAGCCGTTGCCACCCTCCCTGACCAGCATGGTGAAGTATAGTCAAACAACCCCAATAAATGGCACCGCGTTGGGAGGCCTTCATCAAGTATCTGTAAATTAGTATTTGTACAACACTGAGGATTTTGGCACTTAGGTTTGACGCCTCTCTGGGTTTGACCAAGGCAAGGGAACTGGCATGTGTTGAACATTGTTACGGGACACTGTCCAGTTTTGATTGACCTCGGCTGACTGGGAAATATGTCCAGGGGGGTCAAAAATCGTCCAAAATCGCGTGACGTCATTTATGGACGGCCCCTTGGACTCGGAGGTGAGAGGAAAGGGAGAGATATACAAACGCTTTCATCGTGGCAACTTTTTTCCCGTCGCAGAGGAAGAGCTGACATTATGGAGTTGGGATATTTAGTCTTTCCAGGATAATACTGTAATTTCATTTTATAGAGCGTCATTCATGCAATTGCATCCCACAACGCTGCACATCAATTATCCAGTTCTTTACACAGATAATACAAAAACAAAACCCTACTACATAGAAAATAAAAACATGAATACGTAAATAAGGAGAAAAAATATACGCATAAGAAAAAAATCATCGCAGAGAAAATAAATTAAAATGAATAAATCTTTTCGGTCCCCATACCCCAAACTACAATCCCAACATTTCGCCGGATTTAGGAGAACATTCATAGGAGGGATGGTGGAGTGGCCAAAAATGTTACAAGCCAGTTGGACCATCATACAAATGCCAATTTCCCAGCGAAGGCTTTAAGTCAAGACAGATTCTGATTCGGTGGACGAATCGGCTTTGCGAATCGGTAAAAATATAACTAATTCCGCGTCAGCCAATCGAGAGCTGGTGCCGCATTTGGCGTCACGAGCACGTGGGGAGGTTCTCTGCCCCACTTCCGGTGATGCCGAAGGGGCGACTCTGTGTGGACGTCTGCAGGACGTCTGTCGAAGGGTCGACTTCGTGAAGACGTCTGCCGAAGGGTCGACTTTGTGGTGACGTCTGTCGAAGGGGCGACTCTGTGGGGACGTCTGCTGAAGAGTCGACTTTGTGAAGACGTCTGTCGAAGGGGCGACTCTGTGGGGACGTCTGCCCAAGGGTCGACTTCGTGAAGACGTCTGCCCAAGGGGCGACAACGATCGCCGCCGTCGTCGCCGCGGTGACGCTCCGTGACGAGTGTGGTCACATCGCGAGTGGTCAGGATGAGCGTGCGAGCGCTCTGGGTTGTCTCCCGCACGGCGCGCGGCGAGGAGGCGCGCGTTCGATACTCGAGGTGAGCGATCGATACTCGAGGTGAGCGATCGATACTCGCGGTGAGCGTTCGATACTCGAGGTGAGCGATCGATACTTGCGGTGAGCGATCGATACTCGCGGTGAGCGTTCGATACTCGCGGTGAGCGTTCGATACTCGAGGTGAGCGATCGATACTCGAGCTGAGCGTTCGATACTCGAGGTGAGCGTTCGATACTCGAGGTGAGCGATCGATACTCGAGGTGAGCGATCGATACTCGAGGTGAGCGATCGATACTCGAGGTGAGCGATCGATACTCGAGGTGAGCGAGCGAGCGACGCTCCCCCCCCCTCCCCCCTCCGCCTTGTGTCGAGCGGCGTGCTCCTTGGGTTGTGTGCTCGGAATCTGTTTTTGTTTTAGATTTGCGGGAGGAATCCGATGAGGTGTGAAGCTCGGTGGTGGTGGTGGTTTTTAAATCACCGGTGTGCCAAGGATGGGTACAGGGGTCGGAGAGTTACAGCAGCAGCAAACAAGACGACAGTGCAAAATAGAGAAAATGATGAACAAGTCACGAAGTATATCTAATTAACGCATTCGTTGTGTATTCATAAATGCGATGTATTAAGGTTGGGCAAGGCAGCATACAGCACCAATAGAACAGTCCCAGACCACGCCAAGATAACGCCACACAGTACAATGGCACATTCACATTGCACGATCGATACTACACAGATAATGATCAAAGTTACAAATCACATTTGCAAATGTCCCTAATCGGCACTATTCTCCCGCTTCAGGATGTCTTTTTTAAACCTTCCTTCCTGAAGCAGAAGATTAGTGCTGGATATTGTTTAACGTCAGTTGCATGGCGTGATATACGTAAATAAAAGGAACACAATGGTCAACAATACTGCCTTAGAATATAACAATATATACATATTGGGCGACTTTTCGGGCAATAATAGCCCCTATCCTTAGTTATTTTGTTAATTGTGCTTTCGCACCACTGCCAACGCAGCAGCACCATCAATAATTATGATCATTTGCAACCCTTTGGCCATCCGCTACTGGATGAATACTTATTGTTTAAGCATACTTCACCAAGCGCGACGCTGTGGGTAGCTTAAGATGTGTTATCACTTGGCCAACGATGTTAGCCGGGACCGGGAATCAAACTCAGGTCGCCAGGTTGATAGGGCAGTACGCTAACCACTGTGCCACCGCTCCTCTAATGTTGTACCTGTACTATAGATATTTCTAGATTTGAAGCTTTCGTGACTGCAAGGATTCATACTCTTTGGGTTTTTTTTCGGTAAAGTCACGTAGGTAAAATATAAAATAAATGAAAACAACTAAATTAAATCACTTATTTTATTTTTTACCTACGTGACTTTACCGGAAAAAAACCCCAAAGAGTATAGATATCATGTTTAAGGGTATAATATCATACACACTGGTCGATTTCGATTTAAAGCTTTCGTGACTGCAGGGATTCATCTCCAGACATGCCGCAAGCAATTGCAGGGGCTGCACCTAGACCCTTTTCACATTTTAAATATGTTTTATACGAGACATGTTTGTGTCCATAACAAAGGTTTTTGGATTAGATCGCGTAAGTATAGGTGTGTTGTAACCCTCCACCACCCGACACAGTAAGGTTTGTCACGTAAACAAAAAGTAAATCCACAATGTTGTCGTAAATCCACCAGTCGGCTGAAGTAGTAACTAATTGGCGCGCTTTGTTTATGTGACAAACCTTCCTTGCTGTGTCGGGTGGTGGACGATTACGACTCATTTATACTGCGGGATCTAACCCAAAAACCTTTATTATTAATAATATTGCTCGCGAAAGCCTATGTGTTTGACTGTTTTCACACAGATGCTATCCCATCGTGGAGGCCCAAGCCCGGCGCCTCAACGGACACTCCTACTCTCCGGCACCCACACACGAAGAGCTCCTCCGCTTACTCGGCAACAATAAACACTCCCACAATCACCACCACCACAGTGGCGATAGTGATGATGACGTCGACGATCCGGACTGCTGCAGCGACGACGTGGATGACGGCGGCGTTGGCTCGTTCCACGCGGGCTTGGTGATCTCTGTGCACGGGCAGAGCGCGTGGCCCCTGCTCGTGACGCGTGCCACCCCCGAGTGGCATCTCGTGTGCCTGCCCCTCGTCGAGGGACCCCTGGAGCCCCGGCCACCCCTGGGGATGATTCTCGGGGTCCCTCAGGGCATGGCCCTCCTGCAGGGCATGGCTGCCTTCATGGTGGATCAGCAGCAGTCAAAGCCAGGGGCTGTTGATGCCAAGGTAAAACCACATCCAGTGTGGGACCACAAAATGATAAAGAGATATCATGATCATGATCATCATCCACTGCTGGATGAAGGCCTCCTCATGCCATCTCCAGTGCAGCCACCATTCTTTATGAACTGATTGAATTGCTCCATCTCCACAGTGGTTGCCCTCGAGGACGCACCCTCACTTTGGCCACCATTCCATCACCAATCTTGTCCTTCGGCCACAACCACGTTTTGCGCCAATCCAATTTGTTGCCAACAGGTTGCCCAGTTCAGCACGCTCATGATCTACGCCTGCCCGTTTGGCCGCCCGGCCGAAACCGACTTCAGAGTGCTGCTGCGGGAGCTGGCCACACCGTCTGGCAGCAGCGGAACATCAGAGCAGCAGCAGCGGCCTGCCCCGGCATGGCGGCCCCTGTGCGCTCAGCGAGTAAAGCCGCTCGTGCGGATGAGCGTGGCGGAGGTGGTGCGCTCCGTGCAGTACGGGCGCAGGGACGTGCCCGACGTCTGGGAGGTGTACGGATCCGTTGAGTGCAAGGTGAGCCCAGCGGCGCTCCCGAAGTTACGTGACAAACTGTGACAAACTGTGCCAAACTCACGTTTTCTTTTGTAATTAATAACTTACGCAGCTTGGCGCGCAAGGCATGTCTCATCAACATCATCGTTGGTTATTGTCTATCCATCACTGGATGAAGGCATCCCCATATATTTTCCATCCCTCACTATTACGTGATGCCACACAATCCATCTCACCCCTCCACATGAGCTGATCTTAATGCTCAATTTCCACGTTGGTCATCTTTTCGAGTGCACTTAGCTGCTGTTCCATCACCAGTCTTGTCCATCAACCATATATGCTGTCTCATGTTTATGTCTGTCGTGTTTCTAATCCAGAGAAAAACACGCCTAATGGTGCTTCAACAACATTGTACTGCTATATGCCTCGCTTGATGGCTCCTCACTGTCAAATGTTCCTAAGCTACAGCTGGCGCCTAATTTTTCACTGAATATTCTCCGGGTCCTTGTAAGACTGCAGTAGGTGCCACGTGACTAGCAGCCACAGCCATTGGGAGAGGTCTACTGGATGTGGTGCACCAGCTGTGTTTATACTTTTCAGGTCACTGACCCAGACAATCGGTGGCTGATTTCTTAAATGATGGCGGGTCTCTTATAGCGCGACTCTGCCTTAAATCTGTACCTTGTGCGATGTATAAACATCACCACCGGAGATACATGAAAGGCGGTCGAACGTGGTCGCTGGCCACACAGCTCTTTCATGCGCTGCACCTAGCCATCATAAGTGCCCGCTGAACAGCACTTTGCCTCAACATCCTGTGCGGGGCCAAACGCGTCATCTCCGTGTGCGGTCGTTCGCAGTGCGAGCTGGACGGCACGCCTGACGTGAGCGCAAATCTGACGCTGCCGGCGAACGGCGTCCCGCTGGAGGACCTGCTGCTGCACCAGTGCGTGTTGGCACCCGACCCGCAGCTCGTGTGCCCGCTGAGCGTCGCCGCTCCCAACGGAGGGGACCTGTCCTTCACGGGGCCCTACCGCTTCCGCTTCGTGCCACCGCACGACGGCTTCGCGCTGTGCTCCTACACGGCGCAGGTGTTGGCAAGATGCAGCGACGCTTGTCTTACTTATTTTGTCCGTGAATGAAGATGTTGTTCCTTAAATAAACTGTGATACTCTGATTAGCATGGTTGGCTACATGCGGTGCATAAGAAGTCGTACATACATATTGCATTGCCAGTGGTGCACAAGCGCAAATAACAATTACTTGGTTTTATCGATATCGTTGCCCTAAAGATAAAATATTTAAATTTGGTGTTTCAAGGAATAGCCCTTCTTCATAGTAAGCAATGGTAGGAAATGGCCTTTCTATGATGATGGACCTTTGCCCAAAATCGGATCTATTATTGTGTTTTAATTGTATTACGATGGAGCTGATTAGGCTTTCACATCCGTGTGAATTATTGAATGTGTTAAAATGTTTTACTTTATAAAATAATAAGAAAAAATTATCAAGTCTGGGGGTCCACAAAGGATTATATGTAGCTCTATAAAAGTAATATCCTTGTAGGAGTTGTAAACATTGAGCCTATAGTGCAGTATATTGACAACGAACATCAATTTCATAGAAACTTGAAGCTAATCTCTTAGCAGTTTTAACATGGTTAAAAATTACATTTGTGTTTGCTAATTGAATTGCTCATGGCACTAATTCAGTTAATTGGGTTTGTGTTACACCCCACAACAAAGTCTTGGTGTTTAAGTAATGTAATAACGTTACAAATTGAAAAATTGGTTTTCTTAAATCCTGTAATCCATGTCTAATCCACGTGCATTGTGCAGGCGCCCATTCCGCCTGTCCGTGGTTCCTTCCGCCTCGCTCTGGAGAAGGACGAAGACAAAGAAGACCATTTTGAGCGCTACGACAGGGAGAGCGGCGACCAGGACCGGTCGGATCGACGAACTGGGGAGGCTGGAAGTGAACGAAATGGCAAAGGACTGGCTCTGAGGTTGACCCTCGACTTGAGGCTACATGAAACCGTGAAAAATTCCTTTGACCACTTCGAGGCACGCATTCCCTTGGCGAACAGGTACACCCCTGGCGTGGAATTTGAAAATGGGCATTTTTTTTTTAAACCCCTTCCATTACCTCTGGCCACCCAACCGTATAGTCACACCACAGTTGATCGGTGGATTGTAATACGAGTTTTCCGACCTCTTCCAAGGCACCTCGCGAGCGTGGAAGAGTAGGCCATATACCCTCATCGAGGGATTATCTAGGGCTCCCTCTTGTGGCATAAGCAAGTAATCCCAGGGCTGAATTGTTAGCTTTTTCACGATGCACATGCTGTAGGTTGTTTTTTTGAGTGCAGCTGAATGATAGTTCAGATGTAACATGGAAATTCATCATTGAATGTATGAAACTTCACTTTCCCTTACTAATGCTACACAAGTATATTTGACGTGGATGGGATAGAAATGTTGGTAAATTCTTGGAATTCGTAATCCAATAACGATGTTTTAAATAGATGTTTTTTTAAGGAATAACAACTCCGTATTACGTGTGTATGAATATCTTAAGGGTGTCTGCTTTTGAGGCCCGTGCCATAAATATTCTAAATGGGGTGGGAAAAAATCCCACTCTAGTCACCATTTCAATCTTGCATTGAGTAATGCAGAATTGATACAAGCGTGTGGGGCATGGATGAATGACCTAGTTACATTAAGACTTTGATGTCTTGGAATTGACTTCACTACATACGGGGTCATGCATAATTATTGATGCTTTCTGTATATTTTATGTCACCTCTAGTGGCCCCATAACGAATGTGGCTTACAAAGTATCATGTGGTCAGTTGGAAGCACTCAGGGACCAGGATTTGCTCATCTGGACTATTGGTAAGCAATTGTATATTTTGTATGGTATGAGCAAGGGTCTGTATGGTATTAGATGCTTAAAGCTATGATTTTCAACTCGAATTACGTTTTACCACAGCAGTCTACTTTTCACTACATAACAAATTACAGTAAATATGTACGTGATATAATTTACATACAAGCCTAACATTTAATACATTTACCAATTTAATAATTTAAATGTAGTTGTATTTTGCTTCGTACAGTCGTGTACAATGTATGGATAAGATCCTGTACAATTTTCAGATATCGATCCACATATCATTGTTCTGTGAATTGCCATTGATTTTAGAATGTTAGGCAAAAGAAACGTACAGCCCTTCGTCAATCAACTTGTGTATGAAGACCTTGCCGTGTCAGTCATGGGGGTCGTTTGACCACACTGGCCAGTGTGGGTTGGTCAAGAGGGGGGGGAGGATCAAGGACCCGTTCAGATATCACTCGTCGCTGATGCTCACCATGACCCAGAATCAAACTGTTTGCTGGGTTTATAAATACACTGCGCTAATCACCCCGGCACATTCCTTTTTGTATTACTGATCTACATTGTTAGAACAGAAGCTACATATGATTACATTGCAACTGTATGAGAATAATGGTGTGCAACACATAGCGAAGGAACACTTAAGTGTAGAAAAATGGCAGGCACAAGGAACTAGGCTGTTTGTGGGTTAAAGAACTGATGTTGAAATCTTCTGACGTGGGTTTTTTTTCCCCTTTGCTAGGTCAACGGTTTCCAAAGTCCCTAGAAGCCAGTCTCGTTGCGTGCATTGGTGTGAGCTCGGAAAAGGAAGCTGTAGACATTTCCTGCAATGTACTCGATTCCTACGTTCAGGTTTGAAAAGCAACACACATTCTCTGCCAATAAACCACAGTAATGCAGACATGAAAAAAAATAATCCTGTTTGTTTCAATATCCTGTCCAAAATTCAGACTACCTAACATCTGCCAATCCTACTGATTTAAGCAGGAATCTAATGATGTTTTTAGTGTCACCACCGCATAACGATTTGCAATGCAAAAATTGTCAACGTTTTAGTAAAAAAAAATTCTAAGGTGCTTTGATCAGCTTTGAAATTCAGTTTGTGGTGAAATGGTTTCAAAATTGGCAGCCTTCTGCTTAAATTGGTAGGGTTGGCAAATACGCCTAATTGTAAATTTTCTTATTTGATTTTCGAGTTCCTCTGTATAATACATGCAGTAATAGATGAATGCATTTTACGAGTGGCAGTTTTAAGCGAGAAGGGAAGGAAATCAAATTTAAAATAAATCTGCCAATGTAATAAAGCACCACAATAATATATGTTTGTACTACAAACCTGAATTAATGATGACAAACTAATGAAGAAATGTTACATTGCCTGTTTAGCGATGTGCTTGAGAACAAATGAATTAATAATATACCGCGGTGGCGTAGATTAACGTTGCCTGCAGGTTATCAGCGTTAATGCATTTGGGTGTGGTCCCCATAGCGTTACGCATTGGAGGAAAACCTCATGGCCAGCTGTACAGTACATGGGCTGGGGATAGCCAGTTTGGAGAACCCAGCCTGCAGATGAATTCAGTTATTGATTTCGATTTAAAGCTTTCGTGACTGCAGGGATTCATCTTCTTGGTTCTTTCGGTAAAGTTACGTAGAATGGAAATAATAAAATAATAAAAATAAAACAATAAAATAATTCTCACGACGTTTCGGCCACAACGCAAGCAGCCGTCCTCAGGTGAAGAACAGGTCCGTCGATAAGACCGAGTCTGAATGACACGTCCTGGGCTTGGAGCGTCTATTTAAGCTGGGAGGGAGGAGGAAGAGCGCCTTGACAAAATAATTTGCATATCAAGAGGAATTTTAGCATATTTTTGTAAGATTACACTATGTATTATTCTACCCACCCTACTGCACACCACACTGCTGCTACGTGACTTTACCGAAAGAACCAAGAAGATAAGTTATTGATGTTTAATATGCCAGCTCATATGTACACATGCTGGTCCAATGAACTGCTATAACATAGTGTGTTACGTCTACTTGATAGGTGTGCATACTCAATGTGTTGACTAACAGGGGGGGGGGGGGAAGAGCACACTGAAAGCTGATACTCGTTTCCTGAGACTGCTGAGCTGATGTAAGCTAAGGCTACTGAGCTGACACAAGTTTACGAAGGCCATTGAGTTGATGCAAGCTGACCAAGACTACTGAGCTGATTATAGCTGCCGGAGACTGCTGAGGTGATTTAAGTTGACTTGAGTCTACCCAGCTGTTACAAGTTGATCCAGAGCCCTGAGCTGATACACGTTGGCTGATACAAGTTGACTAAGACTCTTGAGCTGATAGAAGTTGATTTCAGAATTCTAAGCGAATGCACGTTGACTAAGCCGATTGGGCAGATGCAATTTGCTTGAGACTTGTGAATATTTTTCATAAGCCACGCATACCGATAATGTCATGCACTTTATTTGTAATGTTTTTTTGTGGTGATTAAACATTGC
This sequence comes from Lampetra planeri, assembly GCF_965212315.1. Classification (NCBI taxonomy): domain Eukaryota; kingdom Metazoa; phylum Chordata; class Hyperoartia; order Petromyzontiformes; family Petromyzontidae; genus Lampetra; species Lampetra planeri. Next base: position 1,806,631 of record NC_136136.1, read on the forward strand.
GCTCATGCTTGAGACTAAATGCAGTTTGTGGCCACGCTGCACCGTGAAGTCCATGTAGTCCATGTATGTCTCTCTCCATGCAGCTGCGATTCAAGATTCAGGACTACACGCTGACGGGCTGCACCGTGGACCCACATTCCATACAAGTTCAGCCACCAGTCAAGCCCAAGCTGATCACCGGCAAGCAGCACACATAACGGGCGCACACGTGCCCACTCCGTGGGTGGTGCTGCAATCAACCATAACTCTTTACAAAGTCTCAACCTTTAAAAAAACCTGTTGATTGTTTTTGATTGTTGTGTTTTTTTCTTTTTCAGCAAGAGAACTCGTCTCCGCAGAATACATCATCTGGAACAAGTTGGGTGATGCGCCTATTGCCTACAGGCCCGATGCCTATGCTTAAAGGAAGCTTCCGACCCTGAAGCTCTCGTTCTTTCATTGGCAAACGGGGGCTTCAAAGCACAGCACGAATCAGTGACTTAACAGTAACTGCATAGGTTTATTTCTCATCCTGCACGCTAAGAAGTCGGCCAGCCTGTGGGTCTTTTTTCATCTTTGTAAAGCGACAAAAGAAAAATATGGAGCTGTAAATAATGCCTGGTCTCAAGCCTTTTCAATAAAGTGACTGTGATGATTGTGAAGATGTATTCTTTGTTTATTAAAAAAGAAAACTGCCATAATTATTGTTTTTCTTTCGAGGGTTGCAGCCGAATATTACCGGAGATTGAACAGTTGATGTTGGGATTAAGACACATTGCATTTCTACAATGGGCTATATACATCGCATTACTCAACAGTGTGCATTGGAAGTCTGTGACGCTTATGTTTAGAACATGTTTTCACAAGTATCAGTTCATGGGAAAGACACTGAAAAGGCATCAAATCGCAGAGTAGCATGAATATTGTCAGTGTATTGAGTGAACCAATTTTTTGTAACACGTAGGCTTTCGCAACCAATATCCATAATAGAGTTTTTTTAGGTTAGATGACGTAATATATAAATGTCGTTAAACCCGCCACCACCCGACAGCCAATCCGTAAGGTTTGCACACTCCAACACGCCGGTGTGCTGCACTAGTAACGGATTGGCATGTTCTGTTTACGTGACAAACCTTACTAATTGGCTGTGTCGGGTGGTGGCGGGTTTAACGACACATGCTATCTAACCCGGAAAAAAAAACATGAACCCAGTTTTTGCCATGCGCTCATGTGTTTTACCACTCATACCGGGTATAGCTTTCTGATAATACATTATTTGGCTCCTATAAATACCTCTGATTAGCCACTTCGATGAGCTGTCGTGTGTGACAAGGTCACCTCTGAAAAGAGCTAATAGCTCAAAATAAAGTAGTGTTATTGAGCGCAGGTGGAAACTGTCGTCTTCAAGATGTAGATGCTCACCCCGAGCCCTCATTACTTTGATGGTGCATTGTCTTTGAGCTGTTCGCCTTTTGGCGTCCTCTGGTCGAGCACCAATTGGGTCGAGGCTCAAAAGAAAGCCGTCCCTTGGTGTGGACCAATCAGTTTCAAGGACTGCATATATTATGAGTGTGTTTTTGTTTGCATTTGACTGCAAGTATTGTGGTTAATGCAGACATGAATCCTTGTAAAAAGGTTTAAGTTTTGTTGCCAGAAAAAAAGGGGAAAACCCCTATTATATTATATCTTGTCAATGGGAAGGATTATGAAGTTGCAGCTTGGTAACAAAATAAGTGGTTTTGCTCCTATAAAACATTGTGGCCACTTTTATCAAATTCGTGTTTACTGAATGTCATCACATTGCAACTATTACGTGAAACATCAAAGCGTGCGTGAGTGAAAGCTGGTTACTACAATAATCGCGTGTGTACGGTGTAACAGGAGACCCACAGCAACGTGGCCGTGTCAAAGCTGGCAGATCAAACACAGCAGTGTAGGGCTTGTGCGGAGAGGGGCAAAGGAGATCATACAACGCCCTACTTTAATACACGAGGAGGTATACGCATTGTATGGATGTACGGTGAACTTCTTTCGTACCGTACGTAGCCCACCGTGCTAATCGAAGGTGCGGGGGGAAATCCATTTGGTGAGCACTGCAGTGGCAATGTTGCGGAGCCAGGATTTTCAGGTAGGATGGGCAAACCCCTCCAGCAATGAAAAATGATAGGAGTTGTTAGTATGGACTTACTCTTTGGTTCTTTCGGTAAAGTCACGTAGAAAGAAAGTAAATTAAACAATATAATACGACGTTGCGATTGCAATAAAGGCAGTCATCAGGTAGAAAACAACCCCTAGTGAACTTCAAAATGTGTCTCCGTGTCTGTGTTTTGTCTCAAATTTTGAAGTTCACTAGGTTTGTTTTCTACCTGATGACGGCTGCTTGTGTTGCATCCCACTGGGATATTTGCACAGGGTTGGTGTACGGTGATTTTTTCTGCAATATTTTGCTCTTTTCTTGGATTTTCTGTTTGCACATAGTCACTTTAAGATGTTTTCTTGTTCATGTTTTTTGTTTGTTGCGGTTGCACCCGATTCAAGAGCCAAATGGCTCACAGGGCTATACCTAATAAATGAACTTTGAAACGTATTCTATTACTTAATTTATTTTCTTTCTACGTGACTTTACCGAAAGAACCAAAGAGTAATTGCTGCAGTCACGAAAGCTTCCAATCAAGTGAGGACTTTGTCCCTCGCTTTTTAGTCGACGCGTGTGCGGCGATGGCGCAGCCATCGATCGAGGGTCGATTTCGAACCGCGTTGTGTGATCGGCATCGCGCTCGCTGGAGGTGTTGATGCCTTCAGGGAAGTCGTGTGCTGGATACGTAACTGCGCACAATTCTGAATCACTTATAGCCGCTTTGCCGTTATTGCCAATTATGGACTCAGACTATTGTCCTATCATCTCATCAAGTTCCAGTTCATTTATTAGGTATAGCCCTGTGAGCCATTCGGTTCTTGAATCGGGTGCAACCGCAACAAACAAAAACATGAACAAAAAACATCTTAAAGTGAATATGTGACTGAGTGCAAACAGAAAATCCAAAAAAAGACAGCGAAATATTGCAGAAAAAACACCGTACACCAAAGCTGTGTGCAAAACTCCTAGTGGGATGCAAGTCAAACAACCAACAACAACCACAAGACAACATAGAGTCCCTGGCACGTAATAATATTCTACACAGTGGCAGTGGGGGTCGCAAAATGCCGATTTATTACTAATAAACCACAATGATCCGATCGAAATTAGGGATGTCGATCGGATCATTGGTGGGGGGGGGGCACGTGCAGTATGGTCAAACAACCCCCACGACTAACGGGCGGGGGTGGGGGGGACCTCATCCAGCAGTGGGTTGACATGAAGGGCTTCGCTATTTTGGCTGCCCATCGAACACAGACTGTGGGCACCGCGTCGCGCGCTTCTGCGGCCGTCTGGAACGCTCTTCCGATATTAGGAAGAACACTCGGGCGATGCACTTTCAAATCATCTCGACTGAAAACTAATTTCTTTGGAACTGCTGGCTGTGTTAGGTGCTGTTGTCCTTCCCCAGCACCTCCGACGAGCGCGGTTCGGCCACGTACGGCGCGAAACAAGTTGAACGTCAGCCGCTCGCGGGACACAAAAGCCGCAGCAACCAACCCATCAATGTCCCACCACCCCCCGTGCACGGTGTCAAATTCAAAGGTCAATTAAAATGTTGACTTACAACTTTCGTGACTGCAGGAATTAATATTATTGGTTATTTCGGTAAAGTCACGTAAATAGGAAACCAAAAAAATTATTTTAAAAATGTCAATAAAAATAATAAAAATAAAATCTCCGCCTGATGAAGACCGCGTGTGTTGCGATCGAAACGTCGTGGGTTTTTTGCTTTTATTATTTAAAATTTATTATTTTATTATTTTCATTAAATTGTATTATTTTACTTTTTTAGATTTTTTTGTTTTCTATTTACGTGACTTTACCGAAAGAACCAAGAATATCAAACGTCAATGGACCGGCGCCGCAACTTCGTTCTCAAGGACGCCCTCTCTCGGCTCACTTCCCCCATTCATATCGGCAGTGACAGCAGCGGCGGCAGCAGCAGCAGCTTGCGGCGTGTTGCTGTGGCCTTGCTCGCTTCGCCTCTTGGGTCGGCCGCTCCCCAGCGATGGACGGAGACGGCGTGAGGCAGAGGAAGAAGGAGCAGGCGACGAGGGTCAATGAAGCAGCAGCAGCAGGAGGAGGAGGAGGAGATGGAGGCAAGCCTCCGGAGGAGACGGAGCGAGGAAGCGCGCGGATTCTGCGGCCCGGATCTCTGTGGGCCACGCGGGAGCTGCTGCTGCGGGCCCTGGCGCTCATCTACGGTCAGAGCGTGAGACAAAGTCGTGCATTGGTACACTTCTTTGCCTCCCTCCACGACTACCCCCCCACACCCCATCTGGTCTGACGCCTCCCAGCCGTGGACATTCTTGGCACGGCAGTGGCTCGTCTCAAGCCCCATGCGCCCTGCTGGGTCTCACGCATTGGGCGTGAGTCGACCCGTGCCTTGTGAACTCACCACCACCGCCCCCCCCCTCACCACCCACCACCACCCACCACCCACCACCACCCACCACCACCCACCACCACCACCCACCACCACCACCACCACCCACCACCACCCACCACCACCACCCACCACCACCACCACCCACCACCACCACCACCCACCACCACCACCACCACCCACCACCACCACCCACCACCACCACCACCCACCACCACCCACCACCACCACCACCCACCACCACCACCACCCACCACCACCACCCACCACCACCACCCACCACCCCCACCACCACCACCCCCACCACCACCACCCCCACCACCACCACCCCCACCACCACAACCCACCACCACCCCCACCACCACCACCCCCCCCCACCACCACCACCACCACCACCCCCCCCACCACCACCACCCACCACCACCCACCACCCCCCCCACCACCACCACCCACCACCCCCACCACCACCCACCACCCACCACCCCCCCCACCACCACCACCCACCACCCCCCCCACCACCACCACCCACCACCCCCCCCCACCACCACCACCCCCCCCACCACCACCCCACCACCACCACCCACCACCACCCACCACCAACCACCACCTCCCACCACTACCACCACCCACCACCACCAACCACCACCTCCCACCACTACCACCACCCACCACCATTACCACCCACCCACCAATTCTCTCTCTCGAGTCTCACATCTCCAGCAGGCCACGGTGGCTCTTGGCTCACTGCTGCTGCTGCTGACTTGCACGCTGCCTGCGAGCTAGGCTGCATTGTTGTCAATGAATGAGAACGTTTGCAAATGTGAATTGTTTGTAGTAGGACCCAATTGCCCAAGAGAGATCATTGTTTTGTTTTTAATGGAACAGCTATTGATTATGTCAAAACGTCAGAATTCAAAGTCTCGCTATACGCAAATAAGCTTTAGGACTACCCATCTATCCTATGCCAGTACTCCTACATTCATGATGTACTGTCGTCTCGTTAGTACACTACTATTGTGTCGTTTCTACCGCATCTACAGTCCCAAAGAGTGTAATGGAATAGTAACCATAGGATTACCACTGTTAACTTCCCACAAAGTGGTACGCATTTTATCGACCACAGGAATGATACTGTTGATGATCCCGAGACATCCTCTGGCTAGGGCGGTCCCACCCAGCAATATTGTACTAAAGTAATTTAAACTTCAGCACAGTACTGTAGACGACACTTTTCATGACAGCATGGGGATGTTTCCAGCGTCCACAATCCGTCAACTTGTCTGTATTGCACGAGCCGACAGCACCTTTGCGGTCCTTTGCAACAATGAGACATCCACGGCAGCGAAATGGTGACAGTGATCGATTAGATGTGGCAAGCGAAAGACGAAGTGCAAACGTTCTGCCGCGGACGCAGTGTGCGTTGAGAGAGGGCTGGGTAGGCTGGCAGGCAACAGCTGAGATCCGGGTTCCAGCCAGCCGAGATTTAAATCAATGATGTGGTTGCTGCAGCGTTGGTAGTGATGCACGTGCCCAATTAACCAAAATAAAAACTGAACGCGTGTGTCATGTGCTACGCAGAAGGGTCATTGCCCGAAACGTTGCCGATAATTACGTCCTATTTCTTTCGGGGCAGTGTTATTGGCGGATTTGTTATTGCAAATGTGGTTTTGGTAAAGCGTAGGGACTCTTTCAAGATGTGTGACCAGTGTGGACAAGTAGGCCAAATTCCCTCTCGATCGGATCTCTATATCTCTCTGCACTCGAGTCCCTTCCACCAGCATTGGCGTCAGCGAGAAACCTCCAGGCCTGCACGTTTTACCATTACCTCGTGTACTGAATACGGCATGCGTGTGTGTCCCTTGGATCTCAACGGTGGGGAGCGGTAGTGTAGCGGTCAGCGCTACGCTGCGCTACGAACCTGGCGACCCGGGTTCGATTCCCGCTCACGGCCAACACCAGTGTTATCTGAACCGATCCTGGGCCTCCCCTAGGTTGACTCAGCTTCAAATGAGTACCTGGTTGCGGTGCGTAAACATTGTCACTGGGGCGACAAAGGCGGCCGGGCGTGGTGTTGGCCACCCACCCCCTCGTGTGCCATGCCGGCCTTCATAGGTGCTCGCTAACAACACTTGCCCCAACAGTCTGTAAATGCTATACGGGGGGATCTTTGTCCCAACAGTGGTGGCATTTTTGGTGGCACTGCACCAGAACAAAGCGCTGATCGGCGACAACGGCCTCCTGCCGGCGAGCCTCTACCTGCGGCGGATGCTGCGTTACGTCGGCGGTGGCCCCGTGGGCCTCCAGGCCTTCGCCCACGCGCCCACGCTGCTGTGGCTGGCGTTGGACGAAGCCTCTTCGCTGGACTGGGCCCTGGACGCCGTGGCGTGCGCAGGGCTGGCCCTGGCCGCGTTTGTGGCGCTGACTGGCCGTGCCAACATGATCGTGATGGCCGCGCTGTGGATGCTGTACCACTCGCTTGTGGCGGTCGGACAGATTTGGTGAGTCTGCCTTCGTGGTTGAGAGGGCTGTGGCATTCGCCGCAGTAAGTTTGTTGAAAATCCTCGATGAGCCGTTACCAGCTGGAATAATAATGGCCGTGTTTGTCACTTTTGCATTTAAGACTTTCCTAGTCTCTTGTGTTCTCACCTGGTTCTCATCTGGTCAAACAAAATAAACTCAACTCATGAATTTTGGAGGTGTAAACAATTCACTTAATCACCCAGTTATTTGATTAATTATTGCGAAACACAGTCATGATTTTATTCAATAATCTTTTATTTAATTGTTGTGGATCTTGCGGTCGCTAGTGCCTGCAAAAGTCACATGAATCATTGAATACAGCGTTTATTAATAATAATAAAACATTGATTCCTTCACTTTGATTTTATACGTGTCCAGTATTGCGATATTAATCGATGCATCATTGCACCTCTAATATATATAGCGTGTATATATAGCAATTTATGTTTGATTTTTATTGAATCAAGTGTAAAGTTATCGTATTTTCAAAGATGGCTATAGATTGAATATAATAATGGAAACATTCACTCAACACAAACTGCTTAAAATATTCAAGCCTAAATGTGTATGTCAACACGTTATAGAGGAGCGCAGTGACACAACAGTTAGCAACACTGTGCTATGATCTCAGTGGCTTGAGTTCGACTCCTGGTCACGATTTAACATCATTAGCGAGTGATATTGATACAAAACCTGATCCTCCGATTTCACCAACTCACATTGACCCCATGTGGTAATAAAGGATGTTCACATAGCCTCCATAATTGACATGGCATGGGCAGGACTTCATCCACAAATGTAGTGACAAAGGGCTGATTATTTAGAATATTTCACACTATATTTGCACGTGCCTCTAAATATTAACAGTGTGATATAATTTTTTGGAAAGATCGTTGGTAATGTTTGCTATTTTTTTACTTGATTTTTTATCTATTTCTAATATTCAAAATGATTTTGATCTCTTTCAGGTACTCCTTTGGTGAGTGATACAAATTTTATATAACTTTCATCTACAGTCAAAATTGAAAGGTAAAGTTTCAAGGTAACTTAAATGTAACGTTTGATTTATTTTTCTTTCAAAAGTTGGCAATTTCTTTAAAATAGATGATTTCATCAGAAAAAAATACAACAAAAAAACAAAAAGCTCTTGTCGATGTATAGCTATGCTGTGTGCTGAGCTCCCTGAAATAAGTTTGAAGCTTTGTTCATGAGTAGAAAAAACGTACGCTTTAGTGCGTCATTATCGCACTCTAATGAGATCACTCTGATACGTTTTCATGTGGGTGCAGTGCCATCACTGGTGCCTGACTACGTAACTTTTAAAGTTTTTTTCTCGCACGTGAAGCTTTAAACTTGTGTCGGATAACCCATTACCCACAGCCCAGGCGTGTGTACAAGTTAATATTCTATTCGTTTATTGGCTTGCCTATAATGACCGGTGGCTGGGGCTTGCGTGTCTTGCAGGGTGGGAATCGCAGCTGCTCGAGACTGGCTTCCTCGCCATATTTCTGTGCCCGCTGCTGTCACTGAAGCAGTACCCACGTGGCTCGCCACCTTCACGTATCGTCCTATGGGCCTTCCTCTGGCTCATATTTCGAATCATGCTCGGCGCTGTGAGTCCGATTAACACGCATCCTTCTGCTGCCCGTACAGTAACTCTCATCACTGCCACTGGGACGGTGACATGGCCGAGCGGTGACGCGTTTGCCGCCTGTTGCAGAGGGTTCTTGCGGTTCGAGCCCCACGGCATCCCTGGTTAATGTTGCGGGTGTATTAACCAAAATAAATACGTGTGGTCTGATTCGCAGTGGGGGGTCAGTGATCCTGTTATGTTATTGGAAAAAATGTAAGCCATGTGTACTGGTGTCAAATTTGACAAAATTTCCAAATTCGAAGAAATTCTCATAAAATGTACTCAATTAGGAAGATGCGTAGCAACGTCGCCCCCTCCTGTGAAAACTAATAGAGTCTTGAGACTAAGTGAAACATTGTTGGGCAAATGAATGTTACACAATAAAGGAATAACAGTAGTGAAACCCTCGAGCCATAACGTCGTTCAACCAGAATACGCTGCTAAGCTCGCAGTTTACAGATTGAAACGCATTTTTAAAAATCTATCTTTCGATTTTGGACTTTTTTGAGATTCCCGTGTACAGCAATGAAATCTGTTTAAATTATGTACTGCTGTGTTTTTGGCAGTGATGGACTCTTTTCGTGTGTCAATGTTTAACCTGACTTGAGATTTATTCAGGTTCTTAAGTTGCATGTGTCACAATTTATAGGCATAATCTCAATGATTGCCAGCAGGGACGTGTACATGTGAAGTATTAATGTGCGAGTACGGTTACATAAATGCACCTGATGAATGCCGCTGTTAAGTCGTCTATTACAGCAACAAACCATGTTTTTCAGGGTTTGATTAAAATCCGTGGCGATAAATGCTGGCGAGACCTCACATGCATGGATTACCACTATGAGGTAATGAGTGCCATTTTTCTTACCTTTTTCCCGCCTTTTTTCCCCGCCTTTTTTCCCCGCCTTTTTTCCCGCCTTTTCCCCCCAATGTTATTCTAGCTGTGTTGTTATCAACATTTTCAATTCGGAACTCTCCCAGCACAATGCAATGCTTCCGAGATCCCTTCAAGTAACCTCTTATTCACACTCGGAGTGCTGTGTTTTTCCCATATGCCCTGCTGTAGAAATGTTCATTGCATGGCAGTCAAATACATCTATATTTTTTTCAATCTCAAGGACCGACGTGCCAAATGTAATAAAAAAAATACATATTGAATAGGAGGGAGTAGTTTTTTGTGTGCACCCATTGGTGACTGGAGTGAGACCATCAACCACTTATTACAAATTCCTTTTAATTTCGGTCGAGGCAATGATTGCAATTTCAAAGTGACAAAGTTCACAAAATTGACCATCTCAGCCTCACACTGATAATACCAATCGTAATAAGAGTTTAAGTGATGACCCAATTGCACAATACTCTAAAACCGATTTTTATATAAAACATCACCTAACTAAATATTTGTTATTTTTTTGGGCAAAAATGTCCTCTTAGTTCGTTATGGCCAATATACATTAACATAAAACTCTCCATCTGACACTGTGGCAGCAAGTTTAACTTGAACTGGCGGGTTTGACATACTGTTGCTGAAAACCAACACGGTTACTTCATCATACCTGGCAACCCATACGGCTTACCCGTTTTGTACAGGTGTAGGGGTGTCAGGGGAAGGATTCCCACCAATAGATGGGTTAGGGGGAGGGGTGATCGAGGTGATATAAGGAGAGAACGGGCGGGAAAGAGGGGCCTTTGGCGGGAACGGGATTGGGACGGCTGGCGACAGGTGTGAATGGAAGGAAAGGAATAAAGGACGAGACCCCTGCAATCTCGTGTCGGCTCCTCTCTACATTTGGTGGCAGCGGTGGGATCCTAATGGCTACAAAGAAGAATCCTCGCGGGAGGGAGCCGAGGGAGGAGGAAGCAGGGGCCGGGGATCCTTCACATCCTGGGCAACAAGGGGGCCTGCTGTCAGAAGCAGCAGAAGGGGGCCCGGATCGCCTGGAGGATCGCATGGAGGACCGCATGGCCCGCGTGGAGAGGGCGCTCCAGGAGCTCTTGCAGAGGCTCCCTATGGGGGGCCCGCCGGCACCGGGACCCCCACCCCCACGCGTACTACGGGAGGAGAGGCCACGGGAACCGGACGCCGACCAGCCGGCCGGGCAGGAGCCGCAACCAACCTCGTCACGCCAGCCGCCGCCGCTCCCGCCAAAACCCCCAGGGCTAAACACCCAACACGGAGAGCAGGTGGCCGGACGGCCGCGTCGGCTGGGGCCCGTCGACAAGTTTGTGGCTGAGGAAGAAGATTGGGAGGAGTTTGTCCGCCGATTCGAGGCTGCCTTCCACGCTCTCGAGTGGACAGACGAAGAGGCCCTACGAGCGCTGCCATCTGTTCTGGGCAAAGAAGCACTCTCCTCTTACACCTCCCTTCCCTCGCACAGCAAGTCCACGCTACAGGCGGCCTACGAGGCTTTGGGGGAGATCTATTGCCCGGCGGAAGGAGCCTTTAAACGGTTCCAGGATCGCCAGCGAGGGGCTAAAGAATCCCCTTTAGCCTACAGGGGGGCGCTGCTCGTGTTGGCGAGGAGAGCTTTCCCTCGCCTGGCTGAAGAAGCGCTCGAGGACCTCGTGGTCGAGCACCTCATCGCCTACGCTTGCCGCGCCGGCGTTGTAATGCCCGTAGTGACGCCGGAAGAACGCACCTCGCTGTGGGCTGCCCGGACCATCCAAGCCCACGAGCAGGTCATGGGCCGGGCGCCACCCGTGGGCCCGGTGGCTGGCGCGGCGGGGGGGAACAGCCGAGCCGTTGCCGCGGCGCTACTTGGTCCAGCGACACTAACCGCCGAACCTGCACCGTCACCACAGGCTGCCGGTGGGGCATCTGGGGACGGACCGCCGACGTCTGAGACGGAGCCATCGCTGCGGGAGGTGTACGCGGCGATCCGGGGACTGGCGGAGCAGAGGGACCAGCCGCCGCGTCGCTGGCAGCCGCCTCTACAACATCGCGCCGAGCCCCCCCGACGCAACGCCCCGTGGGTCTGCCACCGTTGTGGTCGCGAGGGGCATGTGGCGAGGGGGTGCCGCACGGAGCCGGAGGCCGCCAACGTCACCTGGAACCTGCCGGGGCCGAACGCCGACAGGAGCCAGGCGAGTGACGCCGTCCCACCCGGCCTCTCGGGCGGGCCGGGTAATTACAATTCCGACGCCGCGAACTCACCGGGAGTCTCCTCGGGGTGGGCGCCGGTGGTGTCGTTTCCCGGTCCCCGCTGTTCTGGTCGGGGGAAGGGGATAGCGCCGGGGCCTGTGGTCGCATCGCGACCCGGAGTGGCGTCGCGAACGGACGTGACGTTGCGTCCGGAAGTGACGTCGCGGTCGGAAGTGGTGTCGCGGATCGCGCCGGGAATTGCGCCGGGGCCGTGGACCGCGCCTGGAATCGCGCCGGGGCCAGGGACCGCGTCGGGGATCGCGCCGAGGCCGGGGACCGCGCCGGGAGTCGCGCCGACGCCGGGAGGGACGTCGCGGACGGAGGTGACGTCGCGGGCGGAGGTGACGTCGCGGGCGGAAGTGACGTCGCGGCCGGCAGCGACGTCGATGCCGGGCGTGACGTCGCGCGCGGGCGGGGTTTCGCGGGCGGGCGTGACGTCGCGGGCGGGCGTGGGTTCGCGGGCGGGCGTGACGTCGCGGGTGGGCGTGGTTTCGCGGGCGGGCGGGGTTTCGCGGGCGGGCGTGACGTCGCGGGTGGGCGTGGTTTCGCGGGCGGGCGTGGGTTCGCGGGCGGGCGTGACGTCACCGGCGGGCGTGACGTCGCCGGCGGGCGTGACGTCACCAGTTACCTGCAACGCCGGCGAGTTGCCAGGGGCAACGGCCCGGGGGCGGAGGCAGCCCACACGATTGACATTGCGCCCTGGAGCAATTCCACGACCCGCCTCACCACCGCTTTGCGACAGAGCGAGACGGAACCAGGGGGACCACGCCCCCGTGACAAAGGAAAGGGAGGGGCTCACGGGAAGGCCCACCCCCCAGTCCCCACCGCCCCCTACAATGGGGGGGCCCCCCCACACCACAAGGGGGGCCCATCCTACGTCACCTAGGGGGGGCAATTTGCACTACATAGAGAGCCCAGCCCGCAACCCAGGGGTAAGCCCACACTATGTAACAAGGGCGCGTTCACCCTGCTGTGACGCACTCCAAAGGGAGGAACCCCATCTTCAGTCCATCCACACCCATCCCCCATCATTTCACCATGCACCACAGGATAACGAGACGCCGCCTGGTCAGTGGCCGGACTCAGCCACACAATGGAGGAAGCTGGCAAGGCGGGTGGTAGCGGCCACGTCAGGAACCTCGGTCCTGGTCGGTGAAATCGCGGGAGTGTCGGCACGTATCTTGGTCGATACGGGAGCATCAGCCACGATCATCTCGAGCACCATGCATGAGATGCTGCCGGATAAAATCCGACCTTTAGTCCCCGTCAAGACAACGTTCATTGCAGCAAATGGAGGCAGCATGGGCTTCCTGGGCCAGGTTGAAGCCCCGATACAGATTGGGCAGCTTTCGGTAGCAGGACCCATCCTTGTCTCCGCAACGTTGCCCGTACCCTGCCTGTTGGGGACGGACTTTCTGAGGCGGATGCCAATGAAAATCGATCTGGCCAATGGGCGGGTGGAAGTCCAGGGAACGCATCTCCATTTCCTAAAGGCGGAGGGGGCCAGCCGGGGTGTACCCTACGTGCAGGCTCTGGTCAGTAAGTCTGTCTCCATTCCCCCGGCAGCCCAGATGCTGGTTCCGCTGCAATATCGGTCCCCCCTCGTGACAGCCCGACCAGACTCACCCATCCTGGTGTCTCCGGCGTCAGCGGCCATGGATCGTCATGCGCTGGTGGGGGCCGAAACTATTGTACAGAGGAACCAGCATCTGTTCATTCAGGTGCTGAACACCTCCGATAGAACAGCGACGGTGCAGGAGGGAACAGTTCTGGCCCACGTTAGTCCCTTGTCACTAGGAGCCCCAGGGACAGAGCCCGAGCTTGTAGGCAGCATCAGCCAGTCCGAGGACAGAGGGGCCAAATCGTGGATGGACCAGCTGGCGGGGCCTGAGCCGGGATTGCCGCCCGACCAGAAACAGCAGCTGCACTCGTTATTGCAGGAGTTCTCGGACGTGTTCAGCCGGGGACCGTTCGACCTAGGGCGCACAAATCTGTCACAGCACCACATCAACACGGGAGATGCCGCACCCCTGCGCCAAAACACATATAGAATGAGCCCAATGGAAAAAGGGCACATTCAACAAGCGGTGCAGGAGATGCTGCGGGCCGACATAATTTCTCCATCCTCGAGTCCCTGGGGGGCACCGGTGGTCCTAGTCAAGAAGTCAGATGGGTCACTGAGATTCTGTGTGGACTTCCGACGCCTCAATGCCGTCACGCTGGCCGACGCATATCCCCTACCACGTATCGACGACTCATTGGATGCACTGGCGGGAGCAAAATTTTTCAGTACGCTGGATTTGTTGTCCGGGTTCTGGCAGGTCCCACTAGACGCGGACTCCCGGCCTAAAACAGCATTCCGGACACCACAGGGCCTGTTCGAGTTCAACTGCCTGCCTATGGGCCTCCAGACGGCGCCGGCAACGTTCCAACGCATAATGGAGTTGGCCTTGGCAGGCCTCCAATGGGAAACGTGCCTCATCTACCTGGACGACGTCATTGTTTTCAGCCGATCATTCGAGGAACACATTGACCGATTGCGTCAGGTGTTCCTGCGGTTCCGGAACGCGAACTTGAAGCTCAAGCCGTCGAAGTGCCACCTTATGCAGTCGTCGGTACGCTACTTGGGCCACGTCGTCAGTGAGTCGGGAGTGGCTACAGACCCGGAAAAGACGGCCTGCGTGAGGGCCTGGGCTGTTCCCACAACGGTTCCGGAGGTACGCCGGTTTGTGGGTTTCGTTTCTTACTACCGCCGGTTTGTGCCCAACTTCGCAACCATTGCCAAGCCCTTGCACGTGTTGACGGCGAAGAACCAGAGGTTTTATTGGGGCCCTCTGGAGGAAGAGGCATTCCAGCAGCTGCGCTCACGTCTGACAGATGCACCACCATTGGCCTTTCCGGATTTTGGCCTCCCCTTTATCCTGGACACGGACGCCAGCGATGTGGGCATCGGCAGTGTTTTGTCGCAAGTCCAGCAGGGTCGGGAGGTGGTTATCGCCTATGGTAGTCGCGTGCTTTCATCAGCGGAGCAGCGCTACTGCGTCACACGTAGGGAACTCCTGGCAGTCGTTCACTTTGTGCAGCAATTCCGACCCTACCTGTATGGTCGCAAATTTACGGTCCGCACTGACCACGCGGCCTTGCAGTATTCGCTCCGCATCGACCAGCCTTCGGGCCAGCTGGCCAGATGGATAGAACGCCTGCAGGAGTACAGGTACCAAGTAGTGCATCGCAAAGGGACCAGACATGCCAACGCAGACGCATTGTCCCGACTGGTGCCCCAGGGCCCTTGTGCATGCACCACAGGCGGGGCACGCTGCAAGGAGGCGAGGCCGGAGGGGACGGTCATCGCTCCCGTACGCACGGCGGAGGGCGCACAGGGTGAGGTCCAGCTGACCGACCACGACCTGGGGCTGACCTTGGACGATTGGAGACGGCTACAGCTGGAGGAAGCCCCACTGCGAACACTACGCGCCTCAGCAGAGGCAGGGGGGGAGGAGTACATCGTATGGGAGGATCTCCTCATGCGATGGGACCCGACAGGGCGCCGGCGATGCCTGGTAGTTCCGGAGTCGCTGCGTCAACAATTGGTTATGGACGTACACGGCCGCCAGCTGCTGCATCTGGCAGGGCGGAAGACACTGCACACATTACAGGGTCGGTACTTTTGGCCAGGTATGACCGCTGACGTGCATCGATGGGTCGCTACCTGCGTCGAATGTGCGCGGCGAAAGCCGCCACCCCGGGTAAGCCGGGCGCCCCTACAGCCCATCACGGTGACCAGGGTCAACGAATTGGTTGCGTTGGACATCTTGGGACCGCTGCCGGTCACGCCACGGGGAAATAAATACCTGTTGGTCGGAGTCGAGTACTGCACGAGGTGGCCGATGGCGTGGGCCCTCCCGGACCAAACGGCACAGACCATCGCCGATGCCTTCGTGGGAGGCTATGTCCTTGATAAGGGGGCACCGGAGCGGTTGCTCACGGATCAGGGCAGGAATTTCTCCTCACAGCTATTGAAGGACGTCTGCTCTATCCTGGGCACTAAAAAGGTCCGAACATCTCCATATCATCCCCAGACCGATGGGATGGTAGAGCGGCTTAACCGCACCATAGCGGCCATGCTGTCCCAAGTGGTGGACGAAAACCATTCCGACTGGGACCTCCACATTCCATCGGTCTTAGCGGCGTACAGGGTGGCCCCACACGCGGCGACGGGGTTCTCGCCGTTTTTCCTGATGTACGGACGGGATCCCGTTCCGCCTATTGAGGTGCAGCTGACGGACATTCCGGCAAGAGCCGACGCATGGCCGAAGGCACTAAAGACCTCCCTCATTTATTTGAGAGAGGCCCGCCAAGCAGCCGAGGCCGCATCGGCCGCGAGCCAAGAGAGTAATGTACGGATACGGGAGAGGACAGTGACAGCCAAGCCCTTTAAAGTCGGGGACCAGGCATGGCTACACTGTCCTCAGGTGCCGGTTGGCCTCTCACCAAAGCTGCACCGACCCTGGAAAGGGCCGGTCGAGGTCATCAAAGCACTCCGACCGCAGTGCGTCCAGGTCCAACTGGGTAAGCGACGATGGTTTGTACACCCCACCCGCCTTAAGCCATACATCTCTCCACCGTCATCTTCACCAACATCACCACCAACATCACTGCCAACATCATCATCATCCCTACCCAGGCCAAGGTCGCCGACCACCACGCGCCGACCGGCAGGGGGTTCGGTGCCCTGTGTTCCCTTGTCACCTACAGCACCCCATGTGAGGCCTGACGGAGCGGCGGCACGAGCGGGGGCCGGAGAGACAGCGGCGCCAGGCAAGGCGACACCGGCACCACCGAACCAGGGACCGCGACGAGAGGGCCTTCGAAGGAGGGGGCCGCCACGGTCATCTGCTGCCTGTGGATGTCCGGGCTGTTACGGGATGCTGGCTGGAGACCTGGGCAGGCCGCGCAATTGATTTGTTGTGTTATATTGCATTGTATGGTTGTGGGGGGGGGTAAGGGCTGTCGTCACTGTCAGTGGTGGGAGGCATGGGGAGACTTAAATGGTCCATGGGGGAGGCAGAACCGAGGACGGTTATTTTTTCTCCAGGGGGGGGGGGTGATGTAGGGGTGTCAGGGGAAGGATTCCCACCAATAGATGGGTTAGGGGGAGGGGTGATCGAGGTGATATAAGGAGAGAACGGGCGGGAAAGAGGGGCCTTTGGCGGGAACGGGATTGGGACGGCTGGCGACAGGTGTGAATGGAAGGAAAGGAATAAAGGACGAGACCCCTGCAATCTCGTGTCGGCTCCTCTCTACACAGGGAAATTGAGGCTTCAGGTCTATACAGTGTACAGCCGTTTCAATACGAGCAAAATTTAACAAGTATTTGTCTACTTGTTTGTGTTTTTCCCTTGTGATGGGACTTTGTAGGATGAACGTTGAGATTTATAAGAGCACGGGGTGACCAATACGGTCTGAATTGGTCTGTAATAAGCAGAGGTGTGGACTCGAGTCATGTGACTTGGACTCGAGTCAGACTCGAGTCATGAATTTGATGACTTGCGACTCGACTTGGACTTGCATAACAATGACTTTGTCCCACCTCTGAGATGTGGACTCGAGTCATGTGACTTGGACTCGAGTCAGACTCGAGTCATGAATTTGATGACTTGCGACTCGACTTGGACTTGCATAACAATGACTTTGTCCCACCTCTGGTAATAAGATAGGCACTGATACGGGGTTGACAGGGATGCTTCATATTCATTTCGAGAATAATGATGTAGTCTCATCCAAGGGATGGAACATGCCGGAGAATGCATCCATCACATCGAGATGTTGTAATGAAATCAATTGGTGTGCAGGTGCTGGGTGGATTGTTACATCGCACGACTCTTGAAAGATGAATGTATGTTTGTTGAACTTTTTTTGCACCGTGCGTAGCCCACCATGTTAATTGGAGGTGCAGGGGAAGGACAACAATTCGAATGCAAAAAGCAGTTCTAAAAAATTTGTTTTCCATCTAGATTATTTAAAAGTGCATAGCTCCAGTAGCTTCCTAATATCGGAAGGAAGAGCGTTCCAGATGGCCGCAGAAGTGCATCTGAGAGTGCCGTGCGATGCAGTGACCGTCTGAGAGATGGCGATGGAATGGGGGGGGGGCGGCATGGCGGGGTGAGCCTTAACCCAGCAGCGTATTGATCTTGGCTGATGACGACGACGATCGTGGTGATGTTGTTCCTCGGTGTCTCAACCAGACTCAGCCGGTGCCAAACCCCGTGGCGTACTATATGCACCGCGAGCCGGCGTGGTTCCACCGCGCCGAGACGCTCACGAACCACTTCATCGAGCTCGTGGTGCCCTTCTTCCTGCTGCTCGGGCGTCGTTTCCGCATCGTGCACGGCCTCCTGCAGATCCTCTTCCAGGTGCGGACCGCACTCGTCGCACGAAACGCGCACCCTCAAGGGATCACGGGCCGGGGGTCCGTACCTCCAATGAGCACGGTCGGCTACGTACGGTGTGAAAGAAGTTCAACATGTTCGTGCATACATAACGATGGACTGCTCGCCAAGGGGAGGGGAAAACATTGCTGGGAAAACACTGTCAATGAACAGTTTGCCAATACCATCATGCCTACAAATCCGGTTCCCTATGTAAGTCCATTATATTTTTGGTCAGTACTTTAATGCAATGCTTACCGAGGAACTTGCTTCAGAAGGGAGAGTGTGAAATCAACTCGGTCGTACCAAATTCGTATTTTATGGAGCACTCGGTGCGACGTTGAAAATGCATGAAGTGGCTGGGGTGGCTCAATGGGCTAATACGTAGTCAGAGCACTGAGCCTGGACCACTGAGAACCTGGGTTCGAATCCAGGTAACCCATCTGTGATTCAAAAGCGTTTTGAAGTGTGTCAGCTCCGTCGCCAATGACTGCACAAGAAAACGGTCATCATTCGTTTTTACGCGAACTTGGCTCTTTGCAACTCTGAAGACGAAACAAAAAATGTAGTTCGTAATTGCTATGTGACGACCATTTTGTAGTAGAGCACATGGGAATTTGCGCTGGGTTTTTTTTTTGGATAAAGGGCAATTGAATGGACCTCTGAAGTAATTTTTAACATGCGATAGAACGTGATGCGTTTAAATGTATTCATATCTCATCATGGTCATAGCGCAATCGGAATATAATTTAGATGAAAAAGCAAATGTTTAGTAAAACATGCAATGCTCTAAGATGACAAAAGTAGTGACATGGCTGTCGCCTGATGAAGCTAGTTGTAATTACTGGCGAATCGTCGTACTCAGATTGTAAATGTTGTGGCTTTGCTGTCCAACACACCGCTGTGCTGTACTAGTAACGAATTGGCACGTTCTGTTTATGTGACAAACCTTACTAGTTGGCTGTGTCAGGTGGTGGCGGGTTTAACGACACATCTATATATTTACGCGATCTAACCCAAAACATCTGTATTATGGAAAATTACTTTCCTGCATGAAAATTTGCCTTCGTCTGGTCAGCAAAAAATATGCTCTGTTGGCCTATCAGCATGCCCATCCGTGACTCTGGTTGACTTCGAAATGAACTCCTCACAGTGATGTGGTTTTCATCGTCTCTTTGTCTCGTGCCAGGTGGTGTTGATAATCAGCGGGAACCTCAGCTTCTTGAACTGGCTTACCATAATACCGAGCCTGGCCTGCTTCGACGACGCGTCTCTGAGCTTCCTCATGAGCCGGTCCAAAAGGGAGAAGTTGATGGCACTTCAAGCGGAAGAAGAAAAGGATAAGCCACCCCGCAAACTGGGTAAACCTGGGTGCCTTTCCACATGCGTTTAATTTCAGCTGTCGTCAATGCTTTTGCTTATTGGTGGGGGGGGAGGGGGCCCAATAGGAATTTTAAACGCAAAACGCCACTGAATTGTGATGCTGCCTTGGCAGTGGGGTGGACAGTGGCGATGAACAAAATCTCAACATATTCATCAATAACACTGCCCTCAAGAGGAACATATATATATACGATCGGCAATGTTACGGGCGATGCCCCTTTTTCATAACAGATCTTTCAGATGTCACCGAATGACGAATGGGTGTTGCCAGGTTGAAACTATTTATCTCTTGTCCTCAATTGGTGTGGCTAAGATGCTTGCAAGGATGGTAAATATCACTACTGCGCATAGGTTTTCTCAGTTGTGCTGTATCTGATAAAAAATATATATATAATTTGTGGGCTATTTTTAAGTAGTGGGCCTTACTTGGCTGCAAGCCGTACGAAATACATTTGTGGACCATAGCTTCCCCGCCCCTGGTTTAATACATCTCGAGATTTGTTTACATTCAGTTATACACATATATTTTAAACACGCGATTTCACGTGCGTATCAATTAATCTGTTCAACTTAAAACGTTTGAACGTTCCTTCTAGGTGCGCTGGTGCGCAGTTGCGTGCATGTGCTGCTCGCACTGCTCATCGCGTATCTGAGCGTGCCCGTGGTGCACAACCTCATGAGCTCCACGCAGCGCATGAACTCCTCCTTCGACCCGCTGCGCATCGTCAACACCTACGGCGCCTTCGGCAGGTGAGCCCGCCGGCTTCGTGCGACCGAGCAAGGCGGCGCTCGTCTGTCTCTTGTGTTCCCACGAGCGAATTGAATGTATCACGAGCTGCGTGACCCGATTGTATACGCACCTCGCTATCCCCATCCCCGTTCGCTCGCTCGTGTGTGTGCGTGCGTGTGCGTGCGTGCCTGCCTCTCTTGGCACTGTTCAAGTTTGTTTTTGTTTAACCAGGTGAGAGCTCAAGATAACAACACCAGGGTGCTCTTGAATTGCAGGAGTGGCCTGGCAAATAAAACTCGTAGGAAAACAAATGTGTCGTCACATGAGAAATCGATAATATTGCAGAAACGTAAATCTAAGTTAAACAATAAATTCATTGTCGGGGTAAGTCGGCTCGGGCAGATTTTTTTACGTTTCACTGTACAGGAAAAATTCAATTACAGAAACATTAAACAGATATAGGGGTGACTATTATATTAAAAGACATATATATAATGATTGTATTGATAAAGCGCCCTTCATCAAATATCTCAAAAGCGCTGTACAAGACGCAAGCAGCAGACCCTCAGCACAGTGACAACAAAGCGACGGTCAAATCATGAAAGCAATTTTTGAAAAACGTGAACGCGTGTGTCGTGCGCGTGGCCGCCGCCGCCGGCAGCATCACCAAGGAGCGCACGGAGGTCGTGCTGCAGGGCACGGCCAGCGTGGACCCGGCGGACGCGGCCACCGAGTGGGAGGAGTACGACTTTGTGTGCAAGCCGGGCGACACGCGCCGCCGCCCCTGCCTCGTCTCGCCCTACCACTACCGCCTCGACTGGCTCATGTGGTTCGCCGCTTTCCAGGTGCGTTCGGCCGCCTCGCCAGGAGCCTTTTCGACTGCCCCCTCGGCATCGGTCTTCACTGTAAACCGGCTTCCGCCTGCTCCCTTGAAAGCCGTCTCTCCTCCCTCGCCCATCCTGCTGCTACTCCCTGCCTCCGCCCCCCAGTGATGACCAGGCCTAACCCTATCACTTTCCCTATCACTTCCCCTATCCTTATCACTATCCTAACTCCTTTCACTACCCCAACCCCTATCACTACCCCTGACTTCCCCTATCACTACCGCTACTCCCTGCCCCCACCCCCAGCTACAACCAGCTCCACCCCAATCCCTCTGTAACCTTTCTTAACTATCACCAAAACTACACCACCACTAAATTTGGATTTAAAGCTTTCGTGACTGCAGGGATTCATCTTCTTGGTTCTTTCGGTAAAGTCACGTAGAAGGGAAGTAATAAAATAATAAAAATAAAACATAATAAAATAATTCTCACGACGTTTCGGCCACAACGCAAGCAGCCGTCCTCAGGTGAAGAATTATTTAATTATGTTTTTAAAAATTATTTTATTACTTCCCTTCTACGTGACTTTACACCACCACTTTTAATAAACCGCACTCTCAACAACTATCACCTCCTGTATCATTTTGATCATGGCTTGAAAGCGCCTGGGAATAAGGCACTGCATACATCTAGATGATAAGGTGATGATGATGTTCCGTTTACTGTTTTCACAATATTTGTTTTGTTCAAAACGTGTTTTTGCGTTGGCGCTGTCAGTTCTTTATTAGCTAGGAGGGGCACGGTAAGTCTCGTACAGACGGTTCAAAATGGAAAAAACTTTAGCATAAAGTTCTGTAGATATTTGGAACTTACCCTTATGAAAATTGGCCAAATTGATCTAAGGGTTTGCCAGAACCTATAGATCCAATGCAGAGCAAAAAAAAGCACAATTTTCAAATATGAAAATGCATTTTGCTCTGACAGCTGCCATAGCACTGATGAGATACTTCCAAGGACGAAGCCATTTTGGAAAGCTAGCCATGATCTTTGTGTTGAATGAATTCCATGACTTGCCTACTCTCTGATATCATTTTAATCAAAGTTAATTAATGAATTTTAAATGATAAAATATACTTCAGAACCCTCGAGGAGTGTTAGTAATTAGTTTTTTAATCAATGTTATGAATTTATTACTTGAAAAATTAATGCATACATTTGTCATTTTAATTAACTGTGTCATTGGGGTGTAAATTTTATGAATGTGTGGCCATTAGCTGTCTCGCCATTTTGCCTCAAATAACCCCAATAAATATCTTTTTACAGATTTTTTTTTTCTTTTAATAGAACCCGATGACATATGATATCTCTGGGGCGTTGGCAGAGTAGTTAACGCTGTGCGCTATGAACCCAGAAGCGTGGGGATCGCTCCGCGCACATCAGTGGCGAGCGATGTCTGAACCAACCTTGGGCGCCCCCTTCAACAATCCGCACTTTACTCAGCATGGTGAAAGTATGGTGAAAACTAAAAATAAGAACCATTATCAACATTGCATGGGAAAGCCTTCATCCCGTATTGGATTGATTCACCGCTGCAAATCAATGTGATTATTTTACACGCAACTGCAGCGGCCATGGTAAATCCTCAGCGAATAAAAAAAGATCGGCAACACGTCAACGCCGACGTGAAGCGTTGCTCGATGAAGTGTTTAACGAACGCGGCGTTGTCCCTGTTGTTCAATAAGACGTACGAGCAGAACCCCTGGCTTTTGCATCTTGTCGGGAAGCTGCTCACCAACGACAACCAAACGCTGTCTCTGATGGGCAAGAACCCCTTTGAGGGCCGCGACCCTCCCCGGTGAGTGGCGACCTTTCTAAAATCCACAGCCACTTGTTTACCCCTTTTCCATTGTACTGACTGAGCCGTGCCGGGGCCGTACCGAATGAGTCTGGTGCGGCTCAGGAGGCGCCAGGTTGACATTTCCGCTGCAGACGCCGTGCCGTGCTGCTGACGTCGCAAACAATAATCGATTCGGAGACGTGTGTAGGATGGGGTTGAAATGCAACGAACACACCATCGGCTCACTCGCGATATACACATCGAATCGTTTGCATGAAAATTGCTTATTTACAATGTATGCAAATAATATAATAATCTGACACTCGGCCTCATGAAAGCAAATCTGTATGAACGAGGTATAGAAATGAATGAGTTTGGAAAGGAGTTTGGTAAAAATGTTCGCCAAAGAAATTATAATTGATCCACGATTCGAATCACCCAGATGATAATATCCCGTCCCATAGCGTTGGCTGGACAACCCCGAAACCACCGTACCACGACAAACACCATCCCATTACCGCACACTGTTAACGACGGCTGCAAGCTAAACCTACCAGCCGGGAGAGGCCGCTAACACCGTCGCCTTGCAGGTGGATAAGGGCGCAGCACTTCCGCTACCAGTTCAGCGAGCCGGGCAGCGCCCGCGCGTCCGCCGGGCACTGGTGGCAGCGCAAACTCCTGGACCGCTACCTGCCGCCCGTCAACCTCGACTCGCTCGCCGCGTTCTTCCGCGCGCAGGAGTGGCCGCATCTCCGCGCGCCCCGCAACCAGCCCATTTAAACGCCGCTGCGCTCCCGCCGTCGCTCCCGAAAGACAGGGAAAACAACAACAAAACGAAGCACGTTTGCGGCGCAAAAAGCCGTGATGTATGTTGAAGTTCTTTCGCGCCGCACGCAGGCCAACCGTGCTGATCGTGCTTCGCTTGGCGACAGATGTTTGGGTGAACGACGGAAGGGTGGCGGTGGCCGGTGAGGCTGCAGGGAAGTATGCGCCCACTGCTGTCGGTTTTTCAGCTTCGTGCTGCTGCTGTAGCCCCGAGGGTGCTTAACGATCTTAGCGTGTGCCGGCAGGCCCACGTGACGTCACACGTCCGGTAACGTTTTAACGTTGCAGTGTCACGCGTACAGACGTTTATGACCTTGCGTGTCTCCGTGACGTCGTAACGTCGGCACGCGCGACCAGTAATCTGTCCCTCTCTCGTCTCAAGGGCTCTTGCTTATCTTGCTTTCATTGCACCGTTATCATTACCATCAGCCATGGTCAATCCACTGCTGGATGAAGCCCTTCCAAAGCTACCCCCCCTGTCCCCTTTCGCAATCCTGCAATCTAATAATCCTCCCAGCACCTGCTCGACACGAACTGATTTCATCGCTCCACCTTCCCAATGGACATCCTGTCGGACGCGTTCCATTCCTTGGCTGCCACTGCGTTACGATCCGCGGCTGCTTTTATCTCACAAATCTTTATCCCTTGTTTGGAGCATACTCATAGCTTGTTTAATATCTCACCTTACTAATCTGTCCCTGTTAGTTTACCATATCTCTCAATGGACCATATTTGACCTATGGGCCTCCAGTTGAAGAACCTTGCCATATCGATTATTGGGGATCATGGTGTTGGTATTGCACTTATTAGCCTTGCTATTGGGCACATTTTACACAAACCATATCCTAATTTAACACGGCCATGGGCACTTAATACGTTTTATAGGGCGAAAAGAAGACCTACTTATGATGATCATTTTGGCAATGTTTACTTTTTTCCACCATGTACTGCGCATACCAAGTCTACTGTATGGAGTTATTCTGTAATCGGAAACTTTGCACTGCGAAGACAGTAACGCCGATCGATTGGGGAAGACCATCAAACAATTACCTCGAGGTTCTCCATTGGTGGATTATCTGGCTTGCGGATTAACCGTCATTGTGAAAAAATAAAATATCTATGTACGCACCGATTCTATCAACTTTCCGCTCATCGAGGGACAGTGACCCGGTTCTTACTCCACCACAAATATCCATAAGTAAATGCAAACACGTGGCTTTAATTCAAGAAAAAATATATTTAAATAGCTGAGTGATGTGTACGTCACGTGTTTTCTGCCCTGCCGTGTAGAAACACGAGTTTGTTCTACTTCTTCACACGACATTCTACTTAGGTGAATAGTAAATAAGTTTTACGGAATATTTTTTGTTTATCTATCCGAGCCATCATTCCTCTCCCATTACCTCGGGAAATTCAGAGTTGGCTGCATGATCAGGCACTGCGGAGCTTGTCCCAACACCTGTCTAGCGAGTCACATTTAAAGAATGTGGAATTGGTTTAATTTCAAGGATTACATGTCTGGAAAGACTCAAGATTACGTTGCTTTATTGTATGTTTTGGAAGTAAAAGCATGAAGTGTATTTTTTTACCAGAACTCAAGAGACTAGGATAGTCTCATTTGCAAAGTATGTTTCACTCCGAGTCACCTTTTGTTGAACTGTTTTTGCCGAATCAAACGATTGCCAATTTAACGTTGTGTTTTCTTACAATCGTCGGCAAGTGTGCGTTCCCAGTAAACATCGCAACGTTGGGCCAACGTTAGAATGTGGTTAGAAGCTTTTGGACACTCGGCCCAACATTCCATATTTTCTGGATCAAGACTGAAACTTTACTTCACGGGAACCCTTCTACTCTGAGCAGGAACAAGGGAGGGTGAGGCCTCTTCGGTTGAGAGTGAATGGAGTAGCAACAAGGGGTCATTGCCGCAGGGAGGCGAGGTGGTCCACGCGTGTGTCTCAACGAGACGACCCAGCAACACGCGACCGATGGGTCACTGCCGGCACGTGGTTCGGTCGGCAGCCAAAGGTTGGCAGGCAACGTTTTTTTCCCAACGTTGGCCTAACATCCTGTTACGTTTCATGCAACACCAAAAAAAACACTGCTGTATGAATAAAGATTTATTTTGTGGCTCCAAATAAATGTCAATTTGGTACGGTGACCATCAGAAGCGTGTTTCCTTGAATAATTGCTACTTGTGAAAGATGCCGCCTGAGCGACGCCAAGTGTATCAATTACACACAACTCCGTTGTGGACGACATCAACATTTTTTTTTAGATCAAATCTAAAATACATTTTCAAGCGAACAACCGTCAATTATATCTGAAATGAATGCCTCAACGTGGTCATCTTGTGTGGTTGAGCGAGCAAACTAGGATGAAGGGTTCTCAAAGTATACATGACAAAACTCTGAAGCGGAGGTGCAAAGAGGAGGTATGAGCACGCGTACCGAGTGCACGCAGTTGGTCGCTGATATCACGGGGCATGGACGTGCTTTATCGGTTCTTGCGGGGCCAAGCAGATCGAGGCCTCGAGGTGCCCGGCTTTGCATCTTTGGCAGCATCGAGGATGGCGCTGCCGCCGCTGCTGCTGCTGCTCCCGCCGTCGTTGCTGTTCACGGGCGCTGGCGCCTGGCCATTGGCACCCGCTGCCTTCACCTGCATCTCTTTCAGTTGCCTCTTGTGGTCGCGCTGGTTCTCCATGATGAGGCGCACCTTCTCGCTGATGTGGGCGAGCATCGCCAGGTTGCTCTGCTCCTGAGCTTCTCCGTCCGCGCGGGTGGAGCTTTCCCTCGGCTGCTCGGCTTTGAAGCGCTTGCCGTTGCCTGCCATCGAGGACGCGTGAAACATTTTGCGCTTTTCGGCCCCGTCGAGTCTGCCGCCGTCGACGAACCCATCGGCGTAGCCGCCCGACTCCATCTCGTCGATGATGATCTCCTCCTCGTCGATCTCCACTTCGACGATTTCCTCTTCGGTGACCTCGTCAGTGTCGTCGCCGTTCGACCCCAGCTTGGTCGCGGAACTGGTCAGGACATGTGCGGGGCTCGCCTCGCCGTAGGGCCTTTTGTCGGTGACCGCCAGCATCGCGGCGACGCACGCCCTCACGGTGGCCACCTGCGTCTCGGACAGCGACGCTCTCCCTGTGGCCTCGGCGGGGGCCCCCTGCCTTGCATCGCTGCCGGCCGATTGTCTGCTGAATAAAGTGCCGACGACTATGTTCCACGCACTGTGTAGCTGTGCAGAAAAGAAAAAAAACACGGAACAGTTAATTGATGGAGAAACTTGAAACTATTCGGACGTTTCTTACACGGGTAAATAATGAAATAATGCCCAATGTGCATACCGTGTCAACCCGTACGGTTTACCCCCTATTCTTGTGCAGGAAATTGAGTTTTCAGGTCCATACGGCGTACAGCCGTTTCAATACGGGCGAAGTTTTTTGTATTTGTTTGTGCTTCTCCCTTGTGATGGGTCTTTGTAGGATGAACGTTGAGATTTATAGGGGGCACGGGATGACCAATAAGGTATGGATTGGTCTGTCAAAAGGTCGGCACTGATAAGGGGTTGACGGGTATGATTGTGTGAGTACTGTATTGTACATTGTCGCATAGCGGACCAGCTGAGAACAGAGGTATAGGCGTATATGTGAAAAAAGGTCAGATATGTGAACATCCAAAGCGAATAAGAGCAACACCAATGCGCTAATTTAATACTGCACTGGGTGTACGCGGTGAACCAGCCATGTGTGGGGTAGAATCATTTTCCATTCAAACACGTCCCAAGTGTTAATACTTCCCATTTGAGCCCTGCGGCCACTGGAGGCGCTGCATTCACGACGATGTTAAAATAATCGATTCTCGAATCAGATCGCGACATCGAATCGAAAATGCGTCGACTCGGGAAGCAGGAGGGTCGTTTGCGATGTTCATTTAGAAGACGTCTCCAAGTCCCGTTCAGGCTGACGGACCTGAATGTTAATGCTTTATCGACAAAGGTCCGTGCGTGTTGATTTAACCGTGTTCAATTAATATTGTAACCTAGTCCCCATCCCGTACCCAAAATAAACCAAACCGCACAACAGTCTTGGGGACTCGGTAAACAATGACGAGGTGTAAATCAATGATCTTAAAGATCCACCCTTTGCCGTTCTCAAGACATCTGTCAGCCTCATTTGGGGCCTTCGCCCGGTTTAAATCATAACAACAACAACAACGGAACTTTTACCGAACTCACCACGGAGATGACCGTAACTGCCACCGCCCGCAGGCCCCGCGCGACCGGCAGCAACGGCCAAGCGAGCAGATGGAGCAGCAGCACCGCCAGGAGCAGCAGCAACAGGAGGTCGCAGGCCTGGGCTACGCTCCAGCCGGCAGGGAGGGCACAGCAGGTCCAGCAGCCCGTGTCCTTGTCCGGCCGAGGCACGCACAGCACCGAGCGAGAACACGGAGATTCTTCACGGTCCCACTGCCGTCCCTCCGCGTGTCCTGCGCCGCCGCTTCCAGCTCCTCCTCCTCCACGCGGCGTCCCCTCTTGAACTTCAGCACCACTCCCGGTGAGGACAGCGATCGCGTTGCCCATAGTGGGGGTTGGTGGGTCGGTGCGTGTGGGTCGTCCCCTGGACCCCCCGCTCCCTCCTCTAGGTCGGCTCGACCTTATACGATGCCTGGTGCCATGTGGAAACGGCGATTGTCGAGATGAAGGCGGCCGTCCTGGGGTGATGATGGTGACGGCGGCAGCGCCGCCATCGCCTCCCTTCCTCAGCCGCGTGCAACCACCAGCTGACCGTGAACAACGCTTTGCCCCAACAGCGGCTATACCGTCGGGGGGAGGGCGTGTGGCTGTCTCGTGGGCGAAACTGTTGTTGTTGTCGTTATACTGCACACAGTAAATGCCAGAGCTTCAGCTTGTTTCAAGATCATTTTGCCAGTGTCTGTCCAACTAAACGGGTGTTGTGCTTCTTTTGAGTGCTGGGTAATGAATTCTCCTTATATCAGAATGAGAATGTTTTTTTTTATATATACTGGAGGAATCGGATCAGAACGCTACAACAAACAATACAAAAACACGATAGGAGTGCGAAGTATCAATAAGGTAAACAAATCACTTGAAAATATATACAAATAAAACTAAACTATTTTTGTATCTCACCAAGTAAAGCCCACTGACCTGGGTTTCTTTCTCAGAAGCGACCTGGCTACACATTATAGCCCAATCACTGGGTTTCCGGTAAGTGTGACAAATATAACTCGGCAAACTGGGATCAAAATGTAAGTCGTGGCCATGCAACCCAAACTATGGGCCGTGCGGAAAAGCACGAAGTCTACGCTCTTTCAACAGAGCAGGAGGAATAGCAAAACTCGACGAACTCCCAACGCCTGGAGCTCTCTCGTCCTGGCCTCCAGACCTACACATTGACAACCAGCTCCTGAACATATTGGCAGAGGCACGAATAGAATATCGAAATAATAAAGATGAATAACGCACTGCATTCGGGAATTTCCTCGTTCATAAAGCGCAAAGCTGCCGCTAATGCGCTGTTTCACAACGTCCGCAGTTTTTCACAGGCGGGGGAAATGTTGCGAGTAATCACATTCTCGTTATTTTCCTGGTGATTTGTTTTTTAATTGGCGAGAATAAAATATGAAGAATGTGTAAGTCAGATGATTTGTTTAATCGAGCGGCGTGTGCTTGGTGATGTATCGGTTGAACGTGCAGCGTTGCCTGTGACCTGTCCCTGACTGAATTCATGTCACGCGTGGTTTAATTTCACGTGGGACAAATTCGCTGCGTCCTAAAACCATTGCTGGATGAAGGACCGTGGGAGGTTATTTGACCATACTTCACCACGCTGATAATTGTACGTTGGTGCAGGCGGGATGCATAGAAGTGCAGCAGAACAATCCACTTTGCTGCATTGCCCACTGCGTGAAAGTGAATTCAGGTGCATTGGAAATCCAGTCATTGTAACTTGAACACAATGCGATGGGACATGGGCTGTCGTGTTTGTTAGGCATAAAAACAATGCATTTACCGAGATGCATAGGACCCGACTAAGTCCATTCTACGTGAACACATTGCATTGTTATCCCGAAGGTATTACGATCACCCACATTATTGGTATGATCGATTTGAACTCCTCGATATGGATGTATTGGAAGGCGTAGATTCAAGATTCAATTATTGTTTAATACTGAATGTAGTGGCCTCGAGTGGCTGAAGGGAATCACATGAAGCTATTACATACAATATATGCATTGAAAAACAGCGATCTTTACATGTGCAATTCGATTAGATTCCATGGACTATAGGTACAGATGCAATATTAATATATATCAATAGATGCATTGTCGCACCTAGAATTATTACGCCTATGTTTTCTTGCGTTCTTTTCAGGATATGCCATTTACAAGGCGAATCTCACACACAGTAGAAGTTTCAATACGACTGTATTGCTTTGGGTTAGATATATATATACGTACGGCAGCATTGTGACCGTGGGGATGCAAATACTTGGCCCAAAAGTAGTGCGCAATATAGCAACGATTACAATCCAACACCAGCTCACAAGGAGTCATGTGATCAGTTCAACAAAGTGTCCGCACCTTTGTGTAGAGCTGTCCCTACATCAGTAGCCTTGGAACAATGGCTTGTGACTGGCCAAGGCCAGGGTTACGTGTTTCCCCAGCGCCTTCACTGTGGCACTCCGTGGGAGGGATTTGAATCGGACAATGAGATCAGAATATCCATCTCATTGTGGTGCCGTTTTGAATTCTATTCGAATCGAGGCAAAATGAACAAAAACAAATATTCGCTTAAATTACCCACTTGTTGTTACGGTACTTTAATGTTTACGAATGTGTAAAAGAAGTATATTTAAGCGTTATATTTTTAAGGGAAAAAAAAGTCAACATCGGCGGTGGCAGTGCAAACTGCCACCGCCGATGGGCACGGTTGGCTACGTACGGTGCGAAATAAGTCCAACATCCATCCATGATGCAATCTTAGCCAAAGAGACCAGAATAGTCTCGTTTGCAAGAGCCACCAGGGTGATCATACTTACAAAAAGCAATGAAAAACAGTCCAACAATATAGCAAATAGAAGTCACGAGCAAGTTACAGCAGAGGTTGAAAACAGCACACAAACATCAATCAATATTAAATAAAATACATTTCGTTTTAAAACCAGTAACGGTAAGTTAAGTTACAGAAGCATCTGAAGAGTGATTCCTGCACTGATGTTGCACAGTTGTACCCTGCTAAGGGTGGCCATTCTGCCTTGTGAGTTGGGTTTGTCTGTCATTGCCTGCACTGTGGCTACGATGGTGCACTGCTAATAATCGGATTATATGAGCATGCATTGTAAATTGTTACGCGATATATGCAAACTGTGCAGTATATCTGTTGAATAAATTACATATAAATTTTTGCTGCTTAGAAATTTGTACGAGGTATACGCACTATGCTGTATATATATCAGTATATATCTATGCAACGTAGTGTTACATACTTAAATATGTATTTACATTTCAATACATAACATAATTGTTATTATGATTTTTATTATTTTCCCCACACAAAGCCATAGTCCCGATCCGTTTCTGCTCTGCCCCATCTCTGGAGCTGCTGTTCAGTTTTTATCGCAATGGATGCAGTCTGACTGAGGTGAGATGTAAAATAATGTCAGAGGTCTCTCTCCCCTTCCCTCCAATTCCTCTCGCGCCTTTGAATTGCTGCCTTCTGTGCGACGGGTCAACCAGAGGTGGGACAAAGTCATTGTTATGCAAGTCCAAGTCGAGTCGCAAGTCATCAAATTCATGACTCGAGTCTGACTCGAGTCCAAGTCACATGACTCGAGTCCACATCTCATAGGTGGGACAAAGTCATTGTTATGCAAGTCCAAGTCGAGTCGCAAGTCATCAAATTCATGACTCGAGTCTGACTCGAGTCCAAGTCACATGACTCGAGTCCACACCTCTGGGGTCAACACTCACCGACTGTTCGTCTGGTCTGCACTCCCTGCAGTGAACTGTTTACATGCAGTGGAGTAGCTGCTGAGTGTGCAGGCGGTGAACTGCGCCACGTTCCGCGAGCTACGGGAGCCCAGGTCTCAAGTTACAGAGAAAGAGAAAAATATTGTACAGGAGATCCCATTTTAGTATTGGTACCAAGGCCCATGCCAACCATGCTATGCCACTACTTTACATGTCAACTCTGTGCAGGGTTTCTGCATCATTTGTTTTGGGGGTTTTCTTTGGATGCATACTGCCAGTTCTTTTGGAACTCGTCATATTATGTGGGCATTGCTCAGGTGTATAATAACAACAATAACCACCATGTATTTAGCCTATTGTTTATCTGTCCACTTGTTTATGGATGGCACAGTTTAATTTTGCTGAGTGCAGCTCATATATTTTACGTGAAGAACTGCAGTCTGCCAACTCTGTATGGAAATGTATGCACTGTCCACTCTAAGATGTGTTGAAATCACATTGTGCCCGTGTGTGTGGACTACGAAAACTGATTTTAAAAATATGGCTCCCCCCCCACACTTCCCACTTGTGTTAGCAGCATCATAACAGGATACAAATAATCCATTTAGGAATCTCAAAGAAGTGTTTCGAGAATGGACTACAAAATATTTAACATTTTTTAATCCTTTACACAGTATGAGGCTCACTTTCACACGAGCTCTGCAATGAGATTATAACGTGACAATCCAATGTCTTTTTTTTTCAATTCTCAGAACAGGAATTGGTCAAACCGACATTCACAGAGTTAGAATTTCATCAAATCAAATTGCAAAACCGTATTTAATATACATTTTTCGGCAGTCATTTATATTCAGCTGAGACCATCAAATCATTAAACTTCAGAATCCGGTTTAATCAGGCGGATCAATGCCAAATCCAGACGGTGGTGGCACATGCCTATAATCCAACACCGCGGAGGTGAGGGTTGGTACATCACAAATCCCTTGGGCATTGAGGTGCCATGCCCTGGCTTGCCAGGAGAACGCGGGAAAGCGAACGTGGACTCCCATCGGTTCCAAATGGATGGGATGAAGCCTCTCCCCCGTGCACGCATGGGTTTTGTCTGGGCGTCCACTTTTCTCCCACATTAAAAAAATTATTAAATGGCTAAAAACGCCTTTACATATAGAGGGCCACAGAGCTTGGGAAACTGTTGGCATCTGCTCCACCACCTGCTGTCTGTGTGTCCCCGCGATACAACCCGGAAGCCTATGCAGCACAAGGGCGAAAGCCTACGCCGTAGCCTTAAAACAGGCCGAGAGACCGCAATGACGAAGTGTCATCTTTACGCGGAGACAAAGTGTGCTCCAGAAGCTGCAATGCAATATGTTTTTCTTAAATCGCTGTCGCTGACCACAGGCCCAGAGCTCCAAAACGCAATGCAGCCATCGACAAAACAGCACCCTCGAAGGTGCGAGAGATGAATGAGGGTGGACACATTCCTTGACTCTAATTGTGACGTCTAGAATGCGCTCTTGGCCAGCTTGGCCGCGCGGAAGGCCTGCATCACACTGGAGCACTCGCCCATCCGGTGGCATTCATCGGAGGCGGCGTCGGTGGCGGCCTCTGTGGTGGCGGCGGAGGCGCCGGCGGCGGCGCCGGCCGCGCGCGGCGTCCCGAGGGGCCGCTCTCCGTTCTGCGGCGCGGGCCCGCGGCCGCCCGGGGTCGCCGGCCGGGCGGGCCGGCCGGCGCGGGAGTGGCGGGCGGCGCGCATCCTCCTCAGCAGGCGCAGCGCCGCCTCGTCCCAGTCGGAGGGCAGCAGCAGCAGCGCGAAGGCGGCGCAGATGAGGAGGGTCGCGTTGAGCCGCACGGCGCTGAAGTCCACGTCGGATCGCAGGGCGTCCGTCACTGCACAGACGACGCACCCGCGACGTCCCCGTTATAGAGCAGCTCCCCGCTGACCTTGATCCCTTGCGTTACCAGGTAATCGCGTACGCGCGCAGCCCCTTTCGTCAATCCGCTGCTGGATGAATGCTGCCCCACCCCGTGCGGGTCATCGGGGTTATCTAACCGTACTTCGCCATGTTCGTCAGTGCGGTTTGGCGAAGACGGAGAGCACGAGATATTGGAGCAGAGTACAACACAACCGTGGATTTAGCTCCACTGCCCTCTGCTAAACCTTATATTTATATAGTGCCTCATATCCAAGGCGCTTTACAAGGGTTATAATGCTACAATGAGGTTGTCTTCGGGTGATATGGTGGCATATGAGAGGAGGAGGAGGAAAATAGGTGAGGGGGTAGGGATGGGTAAGTGGAGACAACCTCGTGGGAACGGGAATCACGGTGGGTGCCGAGGGATGAAGGATGGGCCAGGGAGAAGACGTGGGGGTCTTGAGGGAGGAGCGGAAACTCGACAGGGAGAGGGGTGCTTCTCGCTGCTTCATGTGGAGGGGAAGTTTGCTCCGGTGCAAGGGGGCGAGTAGGGAAAGGAGCAGAAACGGTGAATTGTGCACAAGGAGAGGGGGAGGTGATGAGTGGTGGGAGGGATTGAGAGCGGAGCGGGCGGGAGGGGACGCTGTGTGTTGTTTATCGTGATGCTCGCCCATTGAAACACGATCCAGGCTCAAGTCTGCTTAGCTTTCGAGATCTGACAACAGCGCGCACATTCACCGATGTGATTTGGTCATAGGCGTATACAGCTGATCCGACAGCTGGATACGTTTCACACGAGAGCCTATGCTGCCGAATTATTTTAGCAACACCATCGTCACCTAGTTGTCCATCTTCACGACTGTATACTGATGCCAGGTATTTCCACTGACTCTATATATATAGCCGGCATCTAATTGATATGGATGTCCCAAATCTAATGGAAAAAATGTATTTTTACATACTGGTGAGTAAGGGGTGATTTGGCCAGATCAGAGCTTAGAACTGGGATGTTACCCAGGATGGTAGGATTATGGCACCTGCCTTTATTAACGAGCATCAAGGGACCGTGAATGATTCTCCGCGAGGTGATGCACGTACAGGTAAATGCAAAGGCGCTGCCTTGATGGCAAAGAAGGGCCTCCACTAGCAGCAGCTCTACAGATCCCCTCCAGATTGTATGTTTTTGGCCTACTCTTCCACTCTTGACAGACGGTGATACAGGACCACAGATTGTTGTCTCATCTGAGACGACGTTTCCTTGCAAGTCAATCCACTGCTGGATGAGGTCCACCCCCACCAACACCGAACGAGTCGTGGGGGTTGTTTAATCACAATTTACCACACCGGTCAATGCAGGTTGGTGAAGGCCGGTAGCATAGACGTGGAAGCATAGTGCAGTACAACAAAGGGTACTTGCCTGCGTTTCCTGGCACACTGAGAAGCACCCCCAGGGAGATGAATATCGGGTAGGTGACCACCACTCCAAAGTTAACCAGAACGTTGAACACTGAAAATCAAACAAAACACCATCACAACGTTTTTGGAGCAAAGCCAAGTGAGCAATAAACACATCTTGAAATATCAACTGTTTTATTGTTAATAATTTTCAAAGTATGAGTGGAATTTTTTTTTGTAATTTTAAGCCTCGAAAATGTTTGAGACGTGTTGAAACAGCGTTGAGGAATGGCTCCCCGTTGGACCAACTTAGAGGCACTAAATGGAAGGATGCGTTGGAGCAGTGGCACAATGGTTAGCGGCGCTCGACTCTGAACCCAACAACCTGAGTTTTGTAACCAGCATGGTGAAGTATGGTCAAACAATCCCCATCCAAAGGTGGATTGACAAAGGTGATGTGAATCATCATCATCATTACGACGTAATGGTCGGAATGTGTCTTACCATTTAGCATGCTCACGTAAACGTGACAAAACCACGCACGGTTTGCGTGCAAATAAATGTCCTCGCACAATCGATCAGAGGTACAGAGACGAATGATGCCTCTATTTGTTCACACTATGAGACCTCCTTTACCAGTAGCAAAATATAGTAATAGGTTTTTACCCTTTCATCTGGTACAAAAACTGACACCTTTATACAAGGGATCATGTTTGCAATAACCACAACACAAGCAGTCAAAATGCAAACAAAAAGAAACAACTCTGATAATGATAATGATATGCACTGTCCTTGAAGTTGATTGGTCCATAACCGAGACAGCTTTTCTTAGAGCCTAGTCTCCATTGGTGTTGGACCAGATGACGCCAAAAGGCGTATAAAGGTGTCAGTTTTTGTACCAGATAAAAGGGTAAAAACCTATTACTCTATTTGTTCACCCTGGTAACGAAGCAGGTAACAATCTGCAGTCCTGGCACATTGCTGACTTGATACATCTTCACTGTTTATGACCAAATCCTATGTCCTATTTCTAGCACGTATCTTGCAATTTCTCTCCAGTTTATTCAGTCCTCTTTATTATCACAAAGGAACAATCACCTGTGATTTGCATATAGTCTGCAGGCATTGCAAACAATACGGTATACTCTTAAGCCACACTAATGCGAGGTTGCAAGCGGAAAAATCGATGTTAATGTATGAAACTATCCACGCTTCCTTGCCAACTGGAAGTGCCTCAACGAGTCCCAGAGCTCGCTCGCTCTCAAGGAGTCCCTACTTGAGAGGGGCCGCTGCCGGCCGTACGATAGCTCACTCACTCACTCGACTTGCAAGCCAGAGGTCACCCACCGGTGTCAATCTCCCGGGGCGGAATTTGGAAACAAGTTTATTAAATTCACCACCCCCGCCGCTCACCCCCCCCCCTACCATCTCTTGTCTACCCAGCAGTATATATTCATTTGTCATTTATAACTATTTTGTAACTCTTTTTTTTTTACCAGATAATTCCAACTATAGTACTATACCGCCTTCAACATTTATGAACGACGGGGTGTTTAAGGT
The DNA here is from genome assembly GCF_965212315.1 of Lampetra planeri. Taxonomy (NCBI): domain Eukaryota; kingdom Metazoa; phylum Chordata; class Hyperoartia; order Petromyzontiformes; family Petromyzontidae; genus Lampetra; species Lampetra planeri. Next base: position 1,843,314 of record NC_136136.1, read on the forward strand.
GAGCGATTTGTCGTATTATCTGGCCGTATAGCAAATGAAAAAATACAAATACTTTACTATGCAAGTTAAAAATGCGTGTTTTAATATTTATGTGTTTTTTTTCATTTAGGGCCCCTTTATAACATATTCTACAAGCCCCGCATTAGCTTAATCCAGCACTGCGTCCATGCCCATACATGTTCTCATGATCAACAACAGCCACAATGTATCTGTGCCCGTATGAAGTCCTGAAAAGAATGGATGTCGACTCGAGGCGACCGAGTCAAGTAGAGGAATCTGCAATTCTTCGGACACGTGACCGGGATGAATGGTGACCGGCTGCAGCGCCGCACCGCACGGCCGCCGCCGCGACGCGAGGACACACCGAGCAGCAGGCAGGCGAATCCGCACACGTGTCCCCAGGGCAGGGCGGCTGGCGAGGGCCAGTACTCGACGTGCGTGAAGTACAGCGCGACGGGCAGCACCCACACGAAGAGCAGGTCGAAGAGTCCCAGCGACGAGAGGAACTGCGACGCCTCGCCAAGCGTAGCGCTGCCCAGCAGCATCTTGCACAGGATCTGCGGGGGGCACGGCGAGTGGGGGGGGGGGCGCTTTAATCGACGGCCCCGATCGTATCGCCGCCGGGAGCCCGCGGACGGATTTGCATCGCCAGAGAATCGCCCGGGCATGGGTCCCCGGTCTCGTCAGATCTCAAGAGGCTAAGCGACGGTCGAGCTTGGCTAGCACTTGGAAGGGAAGACTGGCAGGGAATATTCGGCACTGTAGGTTTGGGCTACAAGGTGGACAAGAGATGGTGGTAGATCAGTGGATTCATACTCTTGGGTTTTTCGGTAAAGTCACGTAGGTAAAACATAAAAAATAATACAAATAATAATAGAAATAAAATAATAAATCACGACGTTTCGGAGGCAACACAAGTCTCCGTCATCAGATGGGACCGTCACAGATAGATTTACTGGCTCAAGTAAACCCACTCACTACGTCAAGGGGTGGAAACTGGAGTATGACATTAAAACGATACTCACAAAACAGCAATTTTTAACGGTGTTATGTTTCTCTTCTAAGACGTTTGGTCGAGCGTAGAAGAGTAGGCCAATAATACCTCCCCGTTAAGTGGTGGCTGTTCCTCAAGCAGTGTGGCATGAGAGACATGTCAGTGCTGTACCTTTACCGTTTATTACGTCTAATTTTTTTTACTTGTTCATGTTCAAGCATTAATATGAATAAGTGTAACTTATCTAAATAAATAAAAAATCTCACGTGTATTGCTTTTCATGGGGCTCTCATGGAATGTTGGGCCATGGACAAATTCCCCCATTTCCTCTCCACCCCATCCCCATCTCTCTGTCTGGCTCTGGCTGGAGGTTACACGAAGCACATGCTGCAGTGGGTCGGCAGAGCAGCCTGTGAATGCCCTCTCCGTCTCAGAGTGGCTCGCCATCTCTGGCACGTGATGCACTGCAATAAGTGATGGGCCCTGGAAACAATTAAACCGTCTAGGAAATTAAACACATCGTCTCGGCCCCGTTCTCTCCCCGGACTCTCTTTGCGGAATTATTAATGAAACTGTTTTTTTACTTCCATAAATCCTCTGGAAGCGAATTCTTTAACACAAGAAAACGGTGAACTATTGGAACGGGTTACCCGCCAATTGAATAGAATCTGACTCTATAAAGAGTACACATGGCAGAGGCGATGTGAGAAGTAGGTCAGTGGAAACAAGTCCAGACCTGGCTAAAGTATTCTAATGGGAGTCACCATCCATGTAACGTGCTGGCTACCGTCGTACCGGCTGCTCGATGCGGCCCCTGTAAACCCTCCCTTACAAAAAATACAACGATTTCGCACGGAAGATATGCTGCATATTCTTAGGTTTTTTCGGTAAAGTCACGTAGGTAACAAATTTAAATTAATAAAAGTGAAATAAAAATAAAATAAAAATCACGACGTTTCGGAGGCAACACAAGCTTCCGTCTTCAGGTGGAACCGTCACAGCACGATAGCTGTATCACAGCACGATAGCTGTATCACTTGATACAGCTATCGTACTGTGACGGTTCCACCTGAAGACGGAAGCTTGTGTTGCCTCCGAAACGTCGTGATTTTTATTTTACTTTTATTAATTTTATTTTTTTACCTACGTGACTTTAACGAAAAAACCTAAGAATATGAATCATTGCAGTCACGAAAGCTTCAAATCTAGATATGCTGCACTTACTAGCCATGTAACGACGATGCTTTGATGAAATCGATTCAAGTTGATTCACTAGCACGTGCACAGCCCTTTAGTCAATCCACTCGTACCGTTGGATTTGGTTTATTACTGCAGGAGGGTGCCAGGGAGATAGAAAGCTCCAAATGCGGGATTGCTGCATTCACTGCAGATGTTACTTCAAGCAAACAGAGTTTCAAACACGATTACTGCAGGCGAAGTTATATGTATTAATGACGGCGCCAAGATGGCAGGGCAAGAGTCTTGACACATGGCCAAAATTCATAAATGCTTGTCTTAGAAATAGAACGATGTATACCAGCGTGACAATTTCAAAAGGAACATTAATTGTAGGATAACATCTTGGTAATCAACATAATGAATGGCACCTTGTAAAAGAACAAATGAGATTATAAACCCACAGATTACTGGATTAGCCTCTCCCTAGGGCGGTGTATAGGCCATGGGGGTTAGAGGATCATACCTCAACACGCTGGTCAGTGCGCGTATTGGTGACGGCAGAGAGCGCAGACGTGAGGGCATAGTGCAGTACAACAATGGGTTTTGCTGCGCCGCTGTTCTCTGCTGCCACATCAGCTACAACACCTGTGTTGTACACAACGGCCACTCATACAATCACTCTCCGGGCTGACGCCTGCTTAGCTTCTGAGATCTGACGAGATTTCGGATGATTTGGTCTAAGGCTCACTCGCAATACATGTATCAAATTGCATGTTAAAAAGCTTTTATTTACAATGTATACACATGTTACATTTAGGCTAATGAGCGAATTCATGAGACGGTACAAGTGAGAAAAAAAGTTCCTGAATTGAATTGTCGATCACAAATTACGAAAATTCATCAAATTATCATGGGAGGGAGAATCATGGACTTTAGTGACATCTGTATATGCTGAGGATGCCTCCGTCACAACATTATTAAAGTGCAGGCCGGAAAAAAACCGGCTAACGAAAACGTGTACAAGAAAAAAAAACCTGTACACAGCCTCTGTGCATTGTGTTAAAAACCATGAGCAGCAGTTCCTGAAGAGGTGCATTGTGGTCCTCTCGTCTTCGGCCACCGTCAACGTTGTTTTTGGCTGCTAGCCACCGAGCAAAGACGGTGGTCACCGCATCGCGTGGCGCTTTCAGATGCGTTTCTGGGGCCGTCTGGAACGCTCTTCCTTCCGATATCAGGAAGCCGCTTGGAGCGATGCACTTTTAAATCATCTAGATTTACAAACTCATTTCTTTAGAACTGCTTTTAGTGTTTAGTTTGTTGCCCTACCCCCACACCTCCGATTAGCACGATTGGCTACGTACGGTGAGAAACAAATTCAACATACACACATGCAAAGTAAGTTTGAGCAAATGTGACCGATCGACAGGCAGCTGCGATACAGAGGCAGACAACAGCGGGCGGACCGGCGGCTGTCATTGTCAGCACTCATCGGCACAGTCCCTGCCTTGTAGAGGGCGGACGTGGAGGCGGAGCCGACAGCCAGGGCCACCCCGACCACGGAGTCGTGGTTGAATCCGTCCACGTACTGCACGTAGACCATCATCACGATGCCGGCAATGGCCAGGATAGTGGCCACCATCTGCGGCAACGCGGGAGGCGGTGTGGGGGGGACATTGGTTAGTGAGGGACGTCCCGTGGCTGAGTGGCATTTGCAGTGGTAATTGGTGATCACACTGAAGTGGCGGCATCTGCTCCAAAGTGGGACGTTAAAGATCCCGTGACGTCAGTCGCAATGAGTAGGCCACCGTTTGCCGGCGTAAAAATAAAAATACTAAATAATAATAATAACCCGCATAATTCATCCAAGCACTATCCAGGCTCGACCCTGCTTCGCCACCGTGATGGGGGCGCATTCCAGGTAACGTGGTCGTAGACTCGCCCCACTGACGACTGACGCTGCCAGTTATTCTAAGAAATCACGTAACGGCCCGCACGGCCAAGCCACGCGGGTATAAATGGGTGTCACGGCAGAGAGTCGCGCGCGCACCCTGGGCACACGCGTGTGGCTAGGGCGGCACATATGCAGCGGGGCCATGCACCACCAACTGCATCAAAGGCCGAGACGCACGTGACGTGACGCATCGATTACACTTGAAAGTGACGCGCAGGGCGGTGGTCAAGCACGCACATCAATAGCTTAAAACATTGGGGGGGGGGGGGGTGTGGAGGTTGCTTGATGTCATGCATCATTTAAATGTGTCGCTTCCTGGCCCATGAAGCACCAATTTCACGCACCTCGGTTGGCTACCTACGGTACCAAGGAAGTTCAACACACATACATACACACACACATCAAAGTAAAAGGTCTTCCTGCATCAAGTGCCAGATTCCTAGCTCCCCCTGAAACCCCCCGAGTTGACAGCTCGGCAGATGAATGAATTGCACGCGCGCAGAGATGGACTGCAAGTTGAATGCAAATCGAGACGCGATAGATGCCGCGGGTATTGAGAGGTCCGTTCATTAACTAATGCGCCGCATCTGTGTGCGTTCAGCCACAGTGTTTATTCGGTAGATGTCTAGTTTTAATCTAACCGTGCATGTGGCATCACCGTGCCATGAGCACGCTGACCCGAGGTTGATTCACGGACGTAGCTAACATCAACGACTGCTCATGAGCCCTGCCTTGGCCAACCGATCGGTAGCACGGTTGGCAACGTACGGTGCGAAAGAAGCTCAACATACATCGCAACCTGCTCTCATCATTGTGGTGAAGTATGGTCAAAAACAATCATGTGACTTGACAGGACTTTGAGTAGACCTTCATCCAGAAATTAATTGACAAAGGGCTCGGTATAATATATTTTCATTGCATCTATGTTGATTTTGTTCGCCACGACGTTTATCCATTTACTGAGCAATGTGATATTTTAAATGTAATTTCTAATTAGTAATTCATGGCGAATGTATTCCAGCAAACCAGGAAGGAGGCTATGCATTAACAATTAAAGATCATGCCCCTGGAGTGAGAGAGAAAAGTAAGCCCTGGCTCCCATCGCAGGGATGTGGAATGTTGAGGTGGCCGCGTGGGTCAGAGGTCAGAGAGGTGAACTAACGCCGCTGTGAGATCCTGGATTTGAATCTGAGATCCAGCTGCCCGTGATTACACCGGGTCTTGAAGTTTAGCAAGTGAATGGTCTCAGCTCAGTCGCCAATGACTGCACATATTAATATTCGGTGTTTAAATTAATTTGGGTAATTCTGGAATTAGAATATCGGTTAGGCTGCCATGTGAGGAATGTCAATCTCATATGAAGGTGTGTGGGGAAGTGCACCCCTGATTGACTAAAGATGACGAGGCGACACGAATATATATATTTGTATAGAAGTTCCATGAAGTCTCCTACGTCCTTGGGCATGTGGGATCGCACTCCGCCGCGAGAATTCCGAACAGCAGGACATGCCGCTGGGAATGTGGGCACCATCCAATAATGAGGATATTTAATTTTTCAGCCAATTCTTTGCAAAATCATAACAGCGCTCTGACGCGTCAGCGGGCTGCACCACGGGGAACGAAACGTCGGACATCGTGCCGATAGACAGCACGCGCGACACGACACGAAAACGCATCCGTGAGATGAACAGCAGCCACGAGAACCAACGCAGCGGCAGAAAAACAAATCTGACAACTGACTCGGCAAGCTGACGGTGGACGCCAAACAGACGAACGAGGAGGACCAGCGTGACACGTCGCAGGCTTTCACGACCAATGGAATCGATAAATGTGTCGTGAAAACCCGCCACCACCCGACAGCCAATGAGTGAGTTCCGTCACGTAAACAAAACGTGCCAATTCGTATCTTATATTTCAATAGCGCATTGATCCAATTCGTTACGACTCCATCACGCGCGGGTGTGTTGGAGAGTTAAACGCCACGACGAGCCGAGAATCGATCTGGAGGCACTTGGGCCAGACGCGGGGGCTCTGCCTCACCCTGACGCCCACGAAGCGATCCTTGAGCACGATCCACGACAGCAGGAACACGAAGGCCTTGTTGCAGCAGAAGAGAGCAGAGGCGTCGCTGGGCGGCAGCTTGCGGAGCGCCAGCAGGTACAGGTAGTGCGTGGCGAGCCACAGGGCGCAGAAGGGAGCCGCTCGCTTCACGAAGAGGCGCGCCGTGACTCCCTCCTCCCCCCGCAGCCGCACACACTCCCTGAGAATCAGAGACGCAAACAGACGCGGAGGTTTGCCCTCTTCCTGTCGCCCTCTCGCGCCACAGATTCCTCCACCCATGGCCGAGGACTCGGTGCATTACCGCGCTGGCTTGTTTTGTCTCGTCCGCGATGTGTTCACGCGCCTGCTGCTATAATGCAGGTCACAGCAACACACTCACGCGCCCAAGTTACCCACTCGCTCACGCGCTCCACCACCCACTCCACCACCCACTCCATCACTCACTCCACCACCCACTCCATCACCCGCTCCCATCCGCTCACACGCCCAACCATTCATCTATCGCGGTGATTCTTAACTTGGGGTGCACGCACTCCCTGGGGGTGCGAGACATGACATTTTTTTAGAAGGTAAATAATCGAAACACGAATTGGCACGTAAGTACAACTACTTTGTTTCATCAACCCTATGTATTTATTAACATTATACATTTTTTTACGATGAGAACCAAGGGCGCACGGCTGCAGTAAAGGTTAAGAACCACTGGTCTATCGCACTGATCATGGTTACTGTCCCCACTGCTTCCTCCGCCCATGCACACATTCAACATTTGTTTCCCAGCGCAGTATCCATGCTGCAGCCTACGCCCCTCCACACCCACGGGTTGAGAACCGCCGCTGAGCGCGCGTGTTAGCGAGACCTCCTCCTCCGCCGCCGCAGAAGAGACGGACAGAGTCAACGCTTTTGAGGTCTCACGCGGCGACCCCTCGGCTGAGACGGTGTTCCGAACAAACTAAAAAATCAACAACATCAGCCACGTACCGAAAAATCTTGATGGGAGAGCGCTTGTCACCGCGGTGGCTGAGCACGTGCATGGCGTAGTAGATGGGGAAGAGCAGCACGTTCCAGGCGGTGGAAAACCACGCCAGGAAGAATGGCGCAGACACCTTGCAGAAGGCGAGGCGGGCGAGCTGGCTGGCACCGACCAGGCACCCGGCCACGGACACCGAGACGAGAGCCCCCAGGGCGACCCGTGCCAGCACGCGGCTGGAGCATGGTGGCGCCCTGCGGACGGGGCAGCAGCCGGGGCAGCAGCAGCAGGAGCAGCAGCAGCGGCGAGCGGCGCTCGCCTCGCTCGCATCTCGAGTCTCGTCCTCGAGTCTTGTTGGCTCGGGGCTGTCGTGCCTGGCCCTGCCTGCGCGGGGGAGGGGTGGGGGCGGTAAGCGCGGCGCTGCGCGACAAACAACAAACCCTGGCCACCAGCTCACGGCCACGAACACCAAGTGACGATTATCTGAAGCGGTCCTGGGCCTCCCCTAGGTCGACTCAGCCTCAAATGAGTACCTGGTGCGGTGTGTAGAAATTAAACAACGCCACTGGGGAGACAAAGGCGGTCGGGCGTGGTGCTGGCCACCCACCCCCTCTTGTGCCGTGCCGGCCTTCATAGGTGCTACTCGCTAACAGCACTTACCCCAACAGTCTGTTTAATCATCTACGAACTTAAGAGACCAGGAGGACAACCTCATTTGCAAGAGCGACTTGGCGATGATTTGTTTGAGTGGTTCGCGGGCTACTTTTGGCACTGTGACAAGCTCGGACCCTCACCTACTCTTGTCCCACTCTTGCGACTGACGACAGGGCATCTTTAACATTCGCTGCGAAGCGGGGCATCACTTAGTGTGACACCCGCGGTGACCGTGAGGGCGGCGGCTGGTTTCGAACCCTGGCGCCTACGCAACGACATCGACACGCGGCCCTGGCGATGTTTCGCACTGCACGAGCAAACGTTGTGCCCGACCACGTTCCGACGTTCCGTGCGATGCGGCCAAGCGTGTCGCGTCTCTCGCTCACCTTCAGTGTGGCTGAGAGCCACTGCGGGTCCGCCGCAGGCAGTTAGAGGCGCCACTCTGGGCGAATGCTTCTTCATTGGTTTTGCTTTACCCTGCTGCTGCTGATGCTGATGATGCTATTGCTGAAGCCACTGCTGCTGATGATGATTCTGCTGATGATTACAGCGACCCCCGCGGACGATTTCCTATCCAGCGCGCGCACGTGAGTGTCCGCAGTGGAATAAACACCGTGCGCCCCACGTGCACAAAGGCAAAGATCCCCCGTGTAGCCTAAACGGGCTATTGGGACAAGTGCTGTCAGCGAGCGGCACTTATTAAGGCCGGCACGGCACACGAGGGGGTGGGTGGCCAGCACCACGCCCGACCGCCTTTGTCTCCCCAGTGGCGATTTTTTTTTTCTTTACACACCGAACCAGGTACTCATTTGAGGCTGAGTCGACCTAGTCGGAGGCCCATGTCCGGTTCAGAAAACCGCCACTGATGTTGGCCATGAGCGGGACTCGAACCCGAGTCGCCGGGTTTGTAGCGCAGCGCGCTAACTGCTCACTACCGCTCCGCACACACACACACGCGCGCGCGTGTGTGTGTCCACGTCTGTGCGTTCGCGTGTGCGCACACGCACGCGTCACACGCGCATAGATTTGCGCAAAAACAAACACTTGGCTCCAACCCCGCACTCGAGCAGCAGCAGCAGCAGCGCATCTGTAGGCTCCTGTCTCTCTCTCTCCTGTGGATCTCACCACCACAGGCAAATGTGTCCCCTCCTCAACCTTTCATCCTTTGCAGCTATCATCAAGACACTTCAGCAAGCATTGCAGCGCCGCTATCCATAGCCGCGTGGCACCACAGACAATTGATGTTTGTTTCTTAGCGCTTGGTTAAACTCAGATGGTTTGCGGCATAACACCACTTCTTTCTCCCTGTGGTGCATCAATTAATGTCATTTTCCCTTTTTAAACAATAAAGAGGGTAAAGGTGCAGTACTGACAATGTCTTGCTCACGTCACTGCTGGCGGAATGGCCTATTATGTACAGGGAGCTTCTCTCGTGGAAGGTATTTGGCCTATTATTCCACACCTGCCAGATGTCTTGGAATATGTTTTTGATACATATGCAGGGTTTCCCCCCCATTCTCTTGATTTGATATTTTGTTACAGTCCTCCCCAGAACATTCATGACTATTAGATCGTTATTGTATGAAACTCGTTAATTGGCAGGACACTCTTGAAAAAAAGTCACGCCACTTCGTGTGGCTCTCCTGCACAAATATGTGCATTGTTATTAATTGAATGATGGTGGTTATATCACATCATCACAACTGTTATTATTATTATTTTTACAATTCTGGACCGTTGTAGCAACCTTCGGTAATCATCTTCCTTGTAAACAATGCTTTTGTTTACATAATAATAATGATGCTTCGGTAAGAATAACAATCACCAGCAGCAGTCGGAGTGTCATTTCCCAATGAAGGACTACTCTGATGATCTCTGCTAATCATGTTTTTGTAAAGTAGAATAATAATCATCATGCTTGAAACCAATGATTTTGTTGGCAAAGGTCATTGCTTTGTATTTTCCCCAAAAAATATCAGCATCATAGGTATCTATATCACAATCTCTCTGCATTAATAACATTCGCCTATTAAAACAGCCCTTTCTCAATTAATTTCCGAAGGCTTTCCCAAGCCGTGTAGGTCGTGAGCGTGTATCGACCATACTTCACCACGCCGGTCACGGTAGGCTGATGATATTGTGCGGGGGCCAGGACCGGTTCAGATATTATTCGCCACCGATGTTACCCGCTGCCGGGAATCTAACTCTGACCTGCGGGTGCAGAGCGTCGTGCGCTAGCCACTGAGTCACCGCTTCACACACACAACTCCTGCCTTGCAAGCCACGCTTTGCTTTCCGAATACAATGCGTTTTTTTTTTAAATAAAAATCATCGTCATCATCATCGTCGTCCAATCCTGCACATATTCCGACAATATTTTGTGATTGTAACCTTCGCTTGAGCGGCAAATAATTGTTGTTAATCCGACACCCGCAGCTTTGCTAGCAACGCCTTTGTCACCGGAGTCTATAATCAGAGTCGAACCACAACGTGGAGTTCCACTAACGCACGTGGATTTCCCGCAGGGCACCTATCTCGACCACACTCTCCGTCGACGCAGCAATGCTCCAGCGACACCAACAGACGGCACCCCGGTGTCTGTTGATGCAGCACGGTATACACAGAAGTAGTGCAGTGGTTAGCGCGCTACACACCTGGCCACCCGAGTTCGATTCCCGCTCACGGCCAAGACCAGCGTCTTGTGCGGTGTGTAGTAAACATCGCCACTGGGGAGACAAAGGCGATCGGGCGTGGCGCTGGCCACCCAACTCCCCTCGTGTGCCGTACCGGCCTTCCTATGTGCTCGCTAACAGCAGCACTTGCTCCTAAAATCTGTCAAGGTTAACCAGGGGGATCTTTGTATATGGTAATAATACAGCAGGAGCGTTTGCTTCGCCGATGAGACCCAGGATGTCGAATCCAGCCCAGCGTTTTACTTGCTTTAGCAAATGCTGCTGGATAAGATTGCTCTGAAAAAAACCCCGATGGCCTTCAAGCAGGCGCGGTTCGTGTCCTCTAGGGCCGATGGGACGCCGCTCCACCGAGCAGCTGGACATGAGAAACGATTTTTCTAATACAAAAAAGTACTTTTCTATTAATTGCTTTGTTGTGTCTTAAAAAATAAATAAGTACATAATGATTACTTCAACGTGAATTCCCTACTGCAGATAAAATGTTAAGTTGTTCGTATTAAAAACCGCCGCAACGCCACGGTCTGATGGCTTTGTGCCTCGGGGTGGTCTCGGGGCGGCTGTGAATGTGTCCGAGTGAGAGATTTCCCCTTCTTGGTTCACTACGATCAGCGTCTAGCGTGGTAGCCACGCCGCTTGAGACCCATTCAGGGCGGTGACAAAGGCGCCCGTGGCCGTGATGAGTCGCGAGGGTGCATCGTGCAGAGAGATCAGCTCACAGCCGAGACGCTCGATTAGTCAGTGTCAGAGGGGGTTGTGTGTAGTGTGGACTTGAGGCTCATGGGGACAGCATTTGTGTGCGTTGTTTTGTTTCGTGTTGTTTATAAATGCCTACCGGGAGGGGCAATAACATGGCGAGGTTTTTGTTTTTACAGATGTCACTCACAACAGCCACGCCTAGTGGACATGCCACGAGCCGCCACTGACTAAATGTCCCTAATCTATCTCTCTCTAATCTCCCCCATTAACACAACTGACGTGCTTGCGTCCGGGGATGGGATTCAGACTCCGCTTGCTTGACCATCGCCACATAAATAGCCTCTTGTTGTAACAGCTCTCTCGCTGGTTCAGCAGTTCCACTGCTGGATAATTTTTTTCCGCCTGAGGACGACCGCTTGTGTTGCGATCGAAACGTCGTGATGTGTTACTTTTGTTTTATTTTTCTTCCTACGTGACTTTACCGAAAGAACCAACAAATATAAATGTATTTTGTTTCGATTTAAAGCTTTCGTGACTGCAGGGATTCATCTTCTTGGTTCTTTCGGTAAAGTCACGTCGTGAGAATTGTATTTTATTATGTTATATTTGTATTATTTTATTATTTCCCTTCTACGTTACTTTACCGAAAGAACCAATAAGATGTATTGTGTTTATTGTGTTTGTTGTGGGCGGCAGTGGTAATCGTTGTGCTTCACGGCAAGAACCCGGAGTTCGATTCCCGACTCGGGCCACCTTCCGAGCGTGTAGTTTGTGAGTTTCTCTCTCCCTGCTCTGCATGGCTGCGATTTCCTCCCATAGCTAAACAAACAGACAGAAAGCCATACAACGTCACTGGTTTTGGCCAAACATCCCAATGCTGAACATTTTACCTGTCAAATGACGTACTCATTTGGGATTACACACACACAGCAGCAGCAGCAACATCGCCACCCGCCTGCGAAGTCAGGAACTCCTCTTGAATTATTGGAGACTCAACGGAGCTGTTCAGTGTTCGTACAGTGGCAAGACTCTGTCCCTAGATGGCAATGCAAGATCGAGAAATCCGCTACCGTCTGCACGTCAAGTTAACATCTGACGGCATACCGTACACATGCAGCCCTACTATGAGCGTATAACCACAGCTACAGACTTAGTGCTGTTTGGAAGCGAATCATCAAATAATGCATTATTTAAATGCATGCCTATACAGGTCACCATACTTCAAATAGAGATTAACGTTGAACATTAACTGGCACGACTATTTGAGTGCGTACAATGGACAGGAGGTACAAGAACAATGGGCTTGCATAATGGGTATGCATAATGTACGTTGATTACCATATATATAACACAACCGGCAATGGATACCCATAGTCATTATATGCATTCGTTCATCCCCACCACCACTTCGCTCACGAAGGGCACACAAGTGACCTCATCACATCTACCCCTCTATTTGAGGAACGAAACAGGAGAATTTCTCCACATATCTGGCTATTTGCCTGATGAAGCTAGTTGTAATTACTGACGAAACATCGTACTCAGATTGTAATTGTTGTGGCTTTGCTCTCCAACACACCGGCGTGCTGTACTAGTGACGAATTGGCCACGTTCTGTCTACGTGACAAACCCCTCACTAGTTGGCTGTGTCGGGTGGTGGCGGGTTTAACGACACATTTATATATTTACGCGACCTAACCCAAGACACCTGTATTACGGGTGATATTAGTCGCGAAAGCCTTCTACATGCTCATCCACAGCCAGTGTACGCGTTCAGCCACGTTTGTCAATTCACTGCGGCATGAGTGCCTGCCCGCGCCATGCGGGTCGTGTGTGGGGTGGGCAGGTGATTTGGCCATTCTTCACCACTCTGCTCAGTGCTGGTTGGTGAAGGCGGGGAGCGTCGACGGGGAGGCATCGGCGTGGGTGCTGCACTGCCCTGTGCTGCCAAAGTGCTCGCGAACAGCACTTGCCCCAACAATCTGTTAAAAGGCTATACGGGGTAACTTTGTCTTTGCTGGACACCACGAACCCGAAACGGTAATACGGTCCGCAACTTCATTTTGTCTCCACAATAGTTGACGTCGAACTGATACAACATTGCGGATATTCATTCAGGGGAAATTTCAACGGAGTCTCTACATCATTGCGTCAAACGTGGAATCAAGGCAAACATTTCCATCACAGTTGAAGGATTTGCTGGCGTCACTTAACCGCTTGGGAACACGAACACAACGTGAATCGATGTCGTTCGCAAATGTGGCCCATGTAGGCCATCCTTCAAAGGGCCGAGCAGATGGAAATCTATGGGTGACACCTCTGAGCTGGTGGATGGGACAGCGCAGTCCACAAAGATGTAATGTAGTACACAATACCCCCTGTATGTAGTACATCCCCACCACCACAATATCCCCTGTATGTAGTACACAATACCTGTGTGTAGTACACAACACCCCCTGTATGTAGTACATCCCCACCACCACAATAGCCCCTGTATGTAGTACACAATACCTGTGTGTAGTACACAATAGCCCCTGTATGTAGTACATCCCCACCACCACAATAGCCCCTGTATGTAGTACACAATACCTGTGTGTAGTACACAATACCCCCTGTATGTAGTACATCCCCACCACCACAATAGCCCCTGTATGTAGTACACAATACCTGTGTGTAGTACACAATACCCCCTGTATGTACTCAGGCTTAATATGTGGCCCTGAATTGTTGTGTAGGAAAACTTCTGAAACCTTGACAGGGCCCTCCTGAAAATTAGTCCTGAGACTAATCGAGGTTTGGCTAGGTATTTTTATTTTTTAACCAGGTAAGGTCCCACTGAGATATACAGCTCTTTTTGAAAAGCGACTTGGCCACAAATGATAGCTCAACGAAGTGGCTTATGGTGTGGAAATGTGTAGCAGCCAAATACTCGAAACGCATCTTTCTAAACGTCGTGGGGAAAACCGGAGGACCCGGAGAAAAATGTACGTGACTACGGGAAGAATATGCAACCTCCAAATATACAGCAGGCGTCAGGGCTGGGATCGAACCCGTGCGCTTCTGTATACCAGGCGAGGCAGCTAACATCTCGCCACCGTGACAAGATGTTAACTGCCTTAAAATCACCCCAAACAAGTGAAATTCAACAACAAAAAATCCACCAAAGTGCCGCAAAAATTGACCACTACCACCGCGATCACAAAGTCCGAATGTTACAACAACAACAATAACGGGTGCGACAACTCACCCAGGTGCGAGCAGGAGAGGAGTGAATCTCTGCGGCTGCACGCGAGCCCTGCCCGCGGCGCGTAGTGGCCGTAGCAGCTTCCCGTGATGCGCATGATGCGCTGCTCGATGGACGCGAGACCCCCCGTGACGCTGGGCACGTCGAGGAAGGAGCGAGACGCGCGGACCCCGTCCGCCCCGGGGAAGCCCCCCCACGTCTCGCGCGCCGCGTGCAGCGAGCGCAGCTGCCCCAGCTGCGGGCTGATGTCCGACAGGCGCCGCATGGGGAACACGTGGGCAGGCACGGCTGCTGCTGCTGGGGCTACTGCTGCTGCTGGGGCTACTGCTGCTGCTGCTGGGGCTACTGCTGCTGCTGGGGCTGCTGCTGGGGCTACTGCTGCTGCTGCTGCTGGGGCTACTGCTGCTGCTGCTGGGGCTACTGCTGCTGCGAGGATGGCCTTTGGCTGCAGGTGTCCTCGGATGCAGATGGTCCTGTTGGAGGTGGTTCGGATGCAGATGGCCCTGTGGCAAGAGGTTCAGGTGGAGGTCTCTCGGATGAAAATGGTCCTGTTGCAGCTGGTACGGATGTAGATGGTCCTGCTGCAGGTGGTTCAGATGAAGGTGTCTCGGATGTAGAGGGTCCTGTTGCAGCTGGTTCGAATGCCGATGATCCTGTGGCAAGAGGTTCAGATGAAGGTGTCTCGGATGTCAAATGGTCCTGTTGCAAGAGGTTCAGATGAAGGTGTCTCGGATGTAGAGGGTCCTGTTGCAGCTGGTTCGGATGCCGATGATCCTGTGGCAAGAGGTTCAGGTGGAGGTCTCTAGGATGTAGATGGTCCTGCTGCAGATGGCACGGATATAGATGATCCTGTTCCAGGTGGTTCAGATGAAGGTGTCTCGTATGATGATGGTCCTGTTGCAAGTGGTTCGCATGCGGCTGTTTTCAATGTAGGTGTCTGTTTCAGATGTCTTCAACGGCTGGTGCACGATTGTCCTGCTACAGGTGTCTCACGTGTATTGGTGTCTCTTTTGCAAGTGGTCCTGCTGCATGTGTGTCGGATAAAGGTGTTTCTGTTGCAGTTGTCCTGGCTGTGTGTTGTCTGATGCATGTGTCCCAGCTGTACGTCTCTGATGTAGATGTCCGAGCTGCAGTTGTTCCGCGTTGCAGGTAACTTCGAAGCAACTATCCGTCTGATGCAGGTTTCTCGACAGCAAGCCTCTCATGCAGGCGTCCCGGCTGCAACTGCAGGTGCAATTTTACCCGGCACACCACACTCAGTATATCTCTCGCTGTGGCTGTGTCTGCAGGATCACTTGCTACCTACTCCGGTGTCAATCATCGACCAGGAAAATTAAGTGTCCTCACCCGGCACACCGCATCCAGGATCACCTCTCGCTGTAGCTGCGGCCACGATATTAGTCACACGCCAGCCGACCCCAGCGCTTGGCGTGCAAGTGTCGCGGTCTTTCCAATTGCCGACTCTACTCGCAAAGCCTCGATCATCGCCGCTGCCAACGCAGAGCTGCGTTACAATACAGGGGTGGCCGCCTCTTCTTGGCCGCTGTCTCACGCTCTCCGCAACTGCTGTGTGTAGTATCGAGCCACGCAGCACCGCCGTGCTAATGCGTTCACAGTCCCCTGCTCCTAAGAGCTTCTTCCGATGCGCTTCCCCCTGCCTCTGCGTGATGTGACGGCGCGCCTCTCCGAGCGTCCGAGTGTGGTTCGTGTAAAGTCGCACGCCGGTGTTGACCCAGTGTCTCTGTCTCTTTAATCTATGGGTCTACGGCAACCCCATTCGAGAGTGCCTTGAGTGATCCGCTAAAGAACGTACAGACATTTGCCCATCCACTGCTGGATGAGTTGCCACTCGATGCCACAGCCGAATAACCTTCCTCTCTTTATCCCACCATCATCACGTCCGTGCCGAACTCTCTGTCTCGCCCGCTGTGCATCTGTTTCTCCGTCTGCATTCTCAACGTGAATGCGTAAAATCGACTCCACTCCTTCCCAAGTCTCACCTGCCTGACGTCGTCAAATTGCAAACCGAATGCGCAGCAGCAGTAGCAGCAGTAGCAGCAGCAGGGCGCTCCGTGTCTCCCTTGCAGCTTTCGTGAATGACTCCGCGGCGCGGTCGCATCCGTGGCACTTTCCCGACAATTCACCTGCGAGTGAGTGGCGGTGACACCGCGAGCGAGCGAGCGAATGAGCGGCGTCGTCTACTCACGGCCGAGCAAGTGGGAAATGGATAAGCGTGTTGCTTCTACTGCTGCAGCAGCAGCAGTGGCGGGCATGAGCAGACGCAGCAGCAGCAGCAGCCTCAGCAGCAACAACAGCGGATGCAATAACAACAGCAATAGCAGCAGCAGCAGCACCCACGCGCTTATAGGTCAACGATGAATATTCACTCCCCTCCGCGCGTCTCATATGCCCCAGAATAACCAATTAAAATTACTTACATTCATCTTTAATTGGCCACTGGCGAAATACTTTTTTTTAAGGGGGAGAATTTCTCCCAAAACGCATTACATAATGCTGAAATTACACAAAGAATTACGCAGAAGCGCCTGCGGCTCGGTCTGCTGATACATCGTTGAAGGCGCAAAGCGATGCGAGCGGCATGATAAAGAAACCACGATTCGTCCAATTTAAGAATCAGTTTGCAAGTGTTCTCGACGATAGCTAATTCATGATGTTTATTTATAGCCCGATACGAATTGCCCCAGGCGTGCGCGTATCGGTGTCAAGCAAGAACACAATGTGTCATCATTATCTTTTATCTCGACATGCACGGACAGAGAAGAGCCGCCACCTGTCAATGTGCCTCCACTCCCCGTGCACCAACACCAAAGGAAAAGATCCCCCGTAAAGTCTTTAACGAACTGTTGGGGCAAGTGCTGTTTGGGAGGACATATGAAGGCCGGCACGGCACCACCAGCGGGTGGTTGGCCAACACCACGCCCGACCGCCTTAGTCTCCTCGGTGTTGATGTTTACACACCCGCACACCCGCACACCCATTTAAGGCTGAGTCTACCTAGGGGAGGAACAGGACCGGTTCCGATATTCGTCCCTGATATTGTTCGTAAGCGGGAATCGAACTCGTGTCGCCGAGTTCATCGCACACACGGTGCGCTAACCACTGCACCACCACGACTACTACTATCTCACCACCGGCGCTGCACAGTCGTTAGATGTATATACTACCCGTTAGATGTTTTTACTACCCACGGGGGCTCGCTCGGGCTGGAGTTTGAGTTTATAGGATGAATCACTCGCTGCACGGGAATTCAACACAAAAAAAAACATGGCAACATTTGACGCATTATAGCCAGTCATTTATTTCAGTCCAGAACAGTCTGGAACATTTTTCCTGGAGTTACTCTCAGTGGCGAGTGATATCTGAACGTCTCCTGGATGCGCTTTACAACGGCTAGCGTGGTTGAAGTATAGTCAATCACCACCCATGATGGACATGGTAGTACATTATTATTACTTATATTGTCTGCTGTGACCCGTGAATCAGAATACGTTGACTCTGATAAAAACCATGGATATAAGCTGAAAACACACACACACAGAAGCCTGGAGAGATGCATGCTGGAAATTTCACTGAGAGACAGAACGAGGAACACATGAGTCAGAAGCATCATGCGTACTGTAAGAGATGGAAGCATGCGCACCAAACTGGTGATGGAATTCAGCTCAAGGAAGAAACAAATAATACTGGTAGGAACCACCTGGTTCCACCAGCCCACAGGGGATAATTGTGTCCGTCCGTCGTGCATCCAAAAATGGGAGGGGTGGGGCTGGGTGGAGAGGGGAGGGTGGGGGGGCTGGGTGGGGAGGGGCTGGGTGGGGAGGGGAGGGTGGGGAGGGGCTGGGTGGGGAGGGTGGGGCTGGGTGGGGGGACTGGGTGCGGAGGGGCTGCTCACCCCGTGGAGTCCTTATAAAACTCAACGTTTAACCTACTCACGCCGGCTTGTGCCCGCCCTCACAGTCGGGCATAATTGCGGAGTACACCACGCCGCCGTTGACCCTGGCCATTGACCGAGCAACCCAACGTTCCTACCAGCTCCCTCCGCAGGAGGAATGTGTTTTATTTTGTGCTCTACTCATTGGTCACACGGCCTTCTCTGAGCGCACCCTATCAGCGGCATCTGTCCGATACAAGCAGACTCGAGATCGGTCTTGACATTCATTGACTCGTAAAAAAATCAGCCTTGCTTTGGCCAAAGCTGGTAAACCGCCAGATGTGAGAGACAAATATGGGAAGGAAGCATGATGTTTTATTAATTCAAAATTATGTATTCATGGCATGGCCTACGGGTAGCGCGGTCGCCGCTGGCTCCAGAGGTACACGGTTCGAATCCAGCGACCGCCCTGATTATTACCGTGGGTCGAACAACCACATAAATACAAAGCGCCGTCTGCTTTGTATTTGACGTTAAGCATAAGAGTTAGGCCATTATGTGGTGGTGCCATGATCCAAATTTGGACAAATTTGAAAAATGACCCGCAAATTGCTCATTTGGAACAGACAGAGCAATTAGATTATCGCCCCTTACTGTAAAAAAACTTGGCAGGATCCTGCTGAAAAATATTCATGAGCCTCGGTGATTTCATTTCCGTGAGTCAACAAGCTTTCAGATGCGCTTCCGCGGCTATACGGAACGCTCTGCCTTGCGAAATTATGAAATCGCTGGAGCTATGCACTTTTACATAATTTAGATTGAAAACTCATTTATTGAGAACTGATTTATGTGTTTCGTTTGTTGTCCTTCCCCCCCGCACCTCCGTTCCGTACGGTCGGCTACGTACGGTGCAACATACGTACAAGCATATTCATATGTATTGTATGATACTAGCAGCATTACACCAGCCCCAGCAGTGCTGGCATTGGTTGCGTTAACCCCCCACAGCCTCTCGTGCATGGCTTGATCAGAAGCGATGCTCTGACATATCAAAGAAATCTATTTTTGAACGTCTTTGTGAAATAGGCGAGATAAGATCAATGATCTCGGTTGGGCGAGCGGATTGTGTCCAGTGTCAGCTGTCAAATAATAATACTAATGTTGTTCTGCAGTGCATGGCGAAACAAAGACACATTTGAAAGATTCATTATGTCCACCCACAGTCGGTGTCGTTGTGAAATCGACCGTGCCAGGGGATGTGCGTGCAATAAATGTGGTGATTCGATTCTCGGGAGTAATTTGTTTTGTTACAAGCTGCTCTTGCACAAGCAAGCAAGTTCATCGATGGCATACATTCACATATACTGTACGTGTAGTATATGTGTGAACGCGTGGCTGAAATTCAACCGAAGCTTCTGGGGCTGAGGTGCAAAATATATACCAACAGAGGTGTGGACTCGAGTCATGTGACTTGGACTCGAGTCAGACTCGAGTCATGAATTTGATGACTTGCGACTCGACTTGGACTTGCATAACAATGACTTTGTCCCACCTATGAGATGTGGACTCGAGTCATGTGACTTGGACTCGAGTCAGACTCGAGTCATGAATTTGATGACTTGCGACTCGACTTGGACTTGCATAACAATGACTTTGTCCCACCTATGAGATGTGGACTCGAGTCATGTGACTTGGACTCGAGTCAGACTCGAGTCATGAATTTGATGACTTGCGACTCGACTTGGACTTGCATAACAATGACTTTGTCCCACCTCTGTATACCAACAACATGCTACCCCTTCCCACCTTCGGACCAATGAACTGGGAGCTGCAGAAAAGATTCCATGAGAAATGTAAGTCCCATGTAGATGTGCAGGCCCTTTGTCAAACCAATGCTGGTAGAGGGCCTCTCTAAGCTGTGCGAGTTGTGGGGGTCGTTTGACCATACTTCACCATGCTGGTCAGTATGGGTTGGGGGAGGGGTGGGAACAGAAACGTTGGAGCATAGTACAGTACAAGACTGGATAGTGCAGCACTGCCCATCGCTTACAAAGTAGCGGTGAGGTTTGGCTGTCCAGTCCAGTGCTGTGCAACCTCCATCCTTGACTCACACAGAAACCCGAAGCTCATTCGCCTCGGACGCAAATCAATGATGAGGAATACCCACAGACATCATCACTAACAACATCGTCGTCTGCATATACACGGTCGAGTTTGTAGCTCGTCAGTTCAATTTTAAGACGAATTATAATCATTCCTTTCCGGCAACCAAGTGCAGAAAATAAACACCCGGGTTGCACATTTTAAAGCTGACGCCGATTGGCAAGACTTGCAGCATCCTGGCTTGCGGTCAGCGTCACGCGTGTGGGCTTTCTGACAAATCGCCCGATGATGCTGGATGTAATTACCAGCCAAACGTCTTACTACTCAAATTGTCAATGTTCTAGATTTACTCTCCAACACACAGGTGAGCTGATGTGGTAACTAATTGCCGCGTTTTGTTTACGTGGCAAATCCCTTACTAGTTGGCTGTGTCGGGTGGGTGGTGGAGGGTTACGAAACATTTATACTGACGCTATCTAAGCCAAAACCTTGATTATGAACTGGCTTGCGGTGTCGGCGCACTTCTCTCTCAGCGTACAACGGGCGGGGCCAAACGTTGCTGGCAGGTTGTTGGCACCGTTGGCAAAAGTTGGCCCAGTGTTCAGTGTTTCGTGGTTTTCCACTTTATCTCGCTTCTTGTTGTCCTCCCATCAGTCCAAGAGGGACAATGCGGTTACATCAACTCCCCCCCCCCCCATCTGGATGAAGGCTTTCGCCACGTCTCACCACCCATGATTCTATAATTCACCATGCTGGTCAGTATAATAATGATGGCGGTGGTGGTGGTAGTATCAGTGTCAATTGCACTTTTAGGTCATTTGGACTTAACGCAGTTGATGTTTCTACGCGAGACATCAGTTCACATGCACGACACCAATGTGGAAACTTCGCCCACGTGCATCGGTGAAACCCAGAAAAGGACTGGCAGACAGATTGAGGAACGAACCAAGTATTCTCGCCATTCCCAGCCTCACACACTCTCACGAGTTACAGAATATCTAATATTCACGGGGACACATCCTCTCTGCAGTCACCATGTGGCTAGCTAAGATGATGTGGCTGTGCTTTGTTTTCGGGGTATCTCGCATGTTGGCCATCGTTTATGAAGGATCTCCCATCACACGGAGTTAAACGTGGGACACCAGGCCGAACAACACGTGGCACAACCCAAAAACACATCGGATAACCATGTGGTCTGTTGCCCAACTTAACAGATGAATTCTCTCGGTCAGAGGCAAGACTCACGTTGAGGCTCAGGATGAACGAGCATCTTGGCCTTGACGCCTACCTCTCATAATCCTGAGACTGGAGAAATCCGATGAGCTGTGAAGCTCTTTCCCAGTAAACCTATATAGACAATCCCCTTTTACATTTGTAGTGACCAACTCGGAGACACTAAGCGTTGGAGGCACTTCTTTATTAACAAGCACCATCGGGGTTTACACTTTTATAATTAGTTCGTCTATGATCAGCGACGTTACTCAGTCAGGAGAGTTGGTAGGCTGCCTGACTGGTGACGCCCCGAGATGAAGACGGAGACGACGACGAGAAGGATGGTGAAGACGACGAGAAGGATGAAGACTTGAGCAGCACGATGTGGATCCCACTCCATACGACAGCCCCGAGGTCCCCCATAGGGGCCCCTCTTATACTGTCACGTGGCCTGGCTCCGCCTCCGGCCACGCCCCCTTTCTAGAAGCTACCAGCAGGTTCTGGGTGTGCCCCTTCTGTGCCCCTTCTGTGACCTTTCCCCGAGATCCTCCTCTGGTGTATCACGTGGCCTGCTGACGTCAGGGCTGCCCGTAAGCCGCAGATCCCCCTCCCTGCCAGCAGCCAGCGCTATGCTGCTACATAACTGTTATTCTATGCCACTGCACATTCATGCAGCATGTTTACATCCCGAATCTCTGCATTTTCGTAGTAGTGATGGGCAGCAGTAGTGTAGTGGTCAGCGCACTTCGATACAAACCCGGCGACCCAAGTTCGATTGCCGCTCACGGCCAATATCAGTGACGATTATCTGAATCGTCTCGGCCTTAAAAAAAGTACCTGGTGTGGTGTGTAAACATCAGCACTGGGGAGACAAATGTGGTCAGGTGTGGTGCTAGCCACCCACCCCCTCGTGTGCCATACAAACGTTCATAGATGCTCGCGAACAACGCTTGCCAAGTCTGTTAAGGCTAAATGGGAGATGTTTTTGTAGTAGACATGCTATAGATTATGCATGTGGGAGGTAAGAATGGTTAGATGGCTCCGTTGTCTACACGTTTGCCATTCTGTAATTATTTATAATTAAGCAGTAGTCTTCACTCTGCGCAGCAAACATTTGCCAGATTATAGGAAGCGCTTCGTGGAGGCCCTTACCTTCAAAAGGCTTCAATCTTCAAAGGGCCCGATCATATTCACAAGCCTCTTCATCGCTTCTGGTTTAATCAGTAAACTTCTGAATGGGGTGTCCACACAAGTTTAAAACTGCACATCAAACGTCCGAAAATTAGAAACTTTTCGGACCTATTATTAATCAAATTCATAGTTGGTTTCTTGTAGGCATGTTAAGATAGTTTTTTTTAAGTATAACCCTCCACCATCCAACAAAGCAAAACAAATCAAGTTGTCACATCAGCAAAACCGGAAGAATTGTTTTCGTTGAACAGCAGGCACAATATTAGTTGTGAAGCTGCTCAAAGAGTTCCAAAATGGGTTGACTCCTTCATGAGACGACATCACCACATTGGAGACCGGTTGTTTCGCGACACTACCCATCGTCCTCTGCACAAGAACACACGCCACGTTCGTATGACAAAGCTCAAAAAAAGGTGCCTTTATTTTTTGTTCTCTTGTGCAGTCAATCACAAACACAACAACCATAGATTAAAAGCCAGCCGATCACCAACCACAGCACGTTAGTCACCACGACTCTACTGAACAATGCCTTCGGCCGTGCGGCAACATACAAACAAAACACCCACACAAACACACGATTCGTTATTAATCTAACGCGCTGGTTCAACTCGGCACAACCGGTGGGGTAGACTGCAGTTAAAATATGAATGCGAAGTCAGAGAACCGGCACGCACTCCATCTGAAGTGGTCTGCGGTTCATATTTCACCACCCACGCAAGGCGCTGCCGAAGTGCGCACGTGCAAACTTGAGATCAAACCGTTGAAAAATGGCTAAAAAATGACTCTCCAATTCCCGTTACAACCATTGGGGAATGCGTCAATTTGGGTGAGACGGAGTGCCTTCAAGGAGACATTTGCCATCGGCCACTTTGTAATCAAGAGCGTCTAATTACCGCTACAATTCACGAGTTGTGTAACTCCCGTAACGCCAATGTGGCGTTAGGCAGCGTTAACCGATAGCGCAATGAGCAAATTGCACAGCAGCAACAATGGTAATCGCATTGTGTTGGTAATACCATGCCTCCTCGTTGCATCGTTAGCTCGTTACACCACAGCGTCGTGGGACAAACGTGACCCGATTAAAAAAAAAAGTCTCGCGAACGGAACCTTTAGCTGCTCACTGCGCATCTCTTGTCGGACATCAAACGTTGTTTTCGTGCGATAAAAAAACATGGCGCGTTCAAGATGCTGACAATGTTGTGTTGCTATCCCAAGAGTGTTCGAGTTGCACCGCGTTTCGTTTGGCGCGACATTCATCTCCGTTCGCGATGAAAGCTCCCTCGACCCACTGGTGCCCATTACCCTTGCCAGCTCACATTTTATTACGATTGCTCATTGTTTGTTTCTACACTTGCCGAATTATCCAGGCTTTACAGCAGGACTTAACATCGTTCATTTGTCCCAGCACATGGGGAAGAGATAAAAACGCCGGGCAGCCACTCTTGAACAGCACGTGGAACCTACAATCGGAGAGCCCCGTAAGAGAACAACCGCAAATACATACGCAAGCGCATTGTACGGCATTCGCTACGCGAGAATTAAACCCTCGACCTCGAAACCGACGAGTCAAATGAGGCATGCCGACCGAGAGTGCAGACATAAATACCTAAAGCCATATGCAGCGTGACTGTAAACAACCTCGATTCAAAGTGTGTGGGCCAGCAAAGACGACCACTTTGCCACCCTTCGCGAATGGTTCACCGCAGAGGCGTTTCATCAGTCGCCGCCGACAAGATTTGTAAACAATGACTTTCTAAGCAGCATTCTCTCGTTTTGAAGTCCGTATATTTGCACTAAAAATGCGACCAATAGCTTCCCAGCCAGGTTCACAAAATACCTAGCAATAGCTTTGCACATCTCAGCTCAGAAATTAGGTTAAAAAAGCCTTCCCAAATAATGCAAAGTTTATGAAGACTCGTCTTAGTGCATACAGCAACACAAAATAATAATTCCATAGGGCACTTTGTGGCCAACAATGGAGTTAGATTCATACGGTTGGTTGCGTTGTAGCTTAAATACACGATCGTTTTCCAATGCGAAGCATGCTATTTTTTGTGTAAACAAAGTGAACTTCATTATTTATAAGTAAAACATCATTTATTCAGATAAATACCCACATGCACTGCATCCATGTAATGCTTCCTACATTCTTACTTCATGCTGCCCAAGGGCGTTCAGTTGAGATGCGATGCACTGCACAGTAGAAACGTAACAATTCACCGGAGCAAAGATCACGTGAATTGTCACAACTCCAGATTGTGATGCGAATCCAAAAATGTATAATTAGGTCTCGTTTTAACAATCTCGTTTCTATTGCATGTTATTTCTTCTGTCTCACGTCAAGTTTTTGTTCACGTCGGTATACTCAATGTTACTCAGTCAAATTTGCACAAATCGCAAACCATCGTTTTTCACGTTAACACACAACTTGCTGCTGTTCCATGAGCGCAAGAAATACATTTTTATCAATGAACCAAGCACATAGCTCACGACTGCATCGGAGAACGAAATTGAATAAAAGGTGTCGTGGATTCTAGTGACGGACTTAAATGGCCTTGAACGCCATCTGGCACAAGAGCCTGCGCGTGTGCTCAAGCATCTCGCATCAACGAACGGGGTGCAACTTTCACGGTTTGAAATTTGGTAATCAGAGAAACAAACACATTCAAGATCCATCCAATGGCTTTAAACATTGAGTGAAAAATGTACATCCAACAGTTAATTTCCGAACTCAACAGGGTCAGTTATGTTTGTAAAGTTAGCTTCTGTGTTGTTTTGCGAGTTAAAAAATTTCCCCTTTTTCTTATCGTGAAGATTTCATGAACAGTTAAATAATTTTTTTCTGTTAAATGCTTTGAAATGTCAACTCCAACTTTACACTGCGCTTTGTTTAAACTCTACATGCAAACAGGCGAGACGCCAAAGCCCTCCCCGTGTCATGCATCAAGTCCCCCGCGGGTGGACCGCTCCGATTCGGGGCGGCATTTCAGCAACGGTGCACAAAAGCCCCAAAGCGTTTGTGGTGCACGCAGCCCTCTCAACTCGGACGTGGTCCATCAGTGCGGCGGTGTTGGTGGCGATGGACAAATTGAAGATCACGGCCCAAACGTTGGGTAAAGCGGAGCTTGGAATTCACAAGCTGGCGGCTGGAAGCTTGGCACCCGCTGTAGAGAGACATTATCGGAATTCTTGCGATAAATTACGTGCACGCTTTTTTTGCGTATTTGAGGCGGGGTTGGGTTCCGTTGCCAATTAATAAATCACTTCATAACCAATTTAAAAATGTTTGCTTTCACTCCCAACAATATGCGCACGAGAGGGTGTTAAACAAAACACAGCTTTAAAAAAACGAATGTAACCCAACGGAGTTGAGATTTCGCCACGCTCACCGCGGCTTGAACCGGTCGCGTGGAAAACCGCAACGAATCCGTTTCACTTCCTGCCGGCGGTTGGCGACGTGGCGTCGGAGCCGCCCAGCGCCTGGTACGACACGGCCGGGCCGTCGCGCTTGCGATCGAACAGACGCCGGAGCATCCCGTCGCCGCTCTCCGCCTGCGCCGCCTCTGCGGGCGACGCCGGCGACGCGGAAGCCTCGCCGCCCGTCTCCTTGACGGTGTCGCCGCGGTGGGTCCGCACGAGGCCGTGCGGCGGCTGCTGCTGCTGCTGCTGCTCGGGAAGAGAGGGCGGCTCCCACTGTGGGTGGAAGACGGCCGTGAGACGGCGCATCTGCGGAAGCTCGCAGAACGTCTCCAGCACCAGCAGCATGGAGACGAGGCCCAGCAGCAGATAGACTGATGGGAGACAGGGGTGGGGGTGGGGGGGACACGGAGTGAGTGGGGCAGCGAGAAGGAATGAGAAACCTAATCGCTTACGAGGGGCGACGATTCATGTCGTCTTGCCCGAACACAAGTGTCGCTTAATCGAATTAAAACTTGGATGCGGTGGATAAATTTGTATCATTATCAACATCAGCCAAAATCAATCCACAGCTAAATGAAGGTTTGCTCAAGGGATCGCCATTTCAGCCAATCGCAGGACAGTGACATGCGAGCGAAACAAACAATCACATACGTTTCTATTTCGCTGCGTAAATTGATCGGACGCAGTGAATTGCATCGCCACCCAATCAACGCCCACCGCAAAGCAGACTGCGCATATTCCCGGCTAATACACCCGTAAGCGTTCACCGGGGCGCGACCCGCTGCACTCGAGCCGCGAACCCCAGCCACAGCCCAGCCGCAAAAGAGCTCGCGCCACCGTGCCGGCGCGGTCCGGCGCCACGCACCGGTGACGCAGACTTTGTAGAGCTCGCGGCTGGGCTGCCGGTCCGCCTCCCCCGGCACGTAGTCGCCGAGGCCGACGGTGCTCAGGGAGATGAAGCAGAAGTAGAAGGCGCCCAGGAATCCCCAGCCCTCCTCCAGCGACGTGAAGACGGCGGCGGGCACGACGAAGAAGAGCACGCCGACGCAGGCCAGGAGCAGCGCGGCGTGCGCCGCCGCCAGCAGCTCGGGCGACGACGAGGAGGAGGAGGAGGAGGCGAGCGACCGCAGCGGGCGGCGCGTCAGGTGCTCCATGAGGCGCTGGACGATGGAGGTGAGCAGCAGCAGGGTGAACGGGATGCCCAGCACGGCGTAGAGGATGCACAGGGCCTTGCCGGCGTCCGAAAGGGGCACCGTGTGCCCGTAGCCTGCGGCAAAAGCGTGTCCGCCAGTCAAGGGCAGGAGGAGTCGGCGGAGAGGAGCGGATGGTACATAAAGTGGAAATAAACTGAAAAAATTTACTTTTTCTTTTATTTATTTTACCCGGTAAGGCCCACCGTGCTGTATGGCTCGTTTTCAGAAGCGACCTGGCCACCAATGACAGCTCAACTTAGTATTTATTGCAGCCAAATACTCACAAAAAAATGCATGTTTTCAAATGGTGAGGGGAAAACACCGGAGGACCTGGTGAAAAATCCAGACGCGACCACGTGGAGAGCGTGCACATGGACAGCAAACCGGCGAGAGATGAGAGGCCATGTCAACTGCGGAGCGGAGACCAAAACGGAGTAAGAGGGCACTAGAGACGGAGGCAGCGGCAGCAGCAGCAGCAAGATGACGTCGCAGAGTTCGGGAGCCACGACTGGACAGGAGAGCAACCACAGCAACTTGTTTATGTCCACGACCCAGGGGCGTAGTGCGGTTGTCCTGGGCCCCAGTGAAATTTAATTGGTGCCCCCCCCCCAAACCCCCACCTCTCTCCACGCAAGCACCTTCGGCCCATGGGGCCACCGAGCGGCAGCTGCACTGCCCGCACACTGCGAGGCGATGCCACCAACCAGTGCAGAATCCATCGCACTTGGGCGAAAAAGGCACACAGCTAAGCCACTGAGAAACGAACAATTGTGTGAGGACATCCAATTTGTAGGCTAACACGCGTGAAAGGAATTTCTACAAATAACAACAATCATTATCATCATCCCAGATACCCTATTCCACCGAGAACAGATTTTGCCGACGTCTATAATTGAGGCATTAAAGTGAGTCACTGCCGAGACATTACCAACTGTGCAAATGGCAGGGCATGCACTGACATTTCAACGCGGAGTATAATCATCCACTCAGCCAGGAATTGTTAGGATGTTTCAACTTGGCGATGTTTTGCCAACCTCTTTTCACGTGGATTAAAACAAATGATAGATTAGAAAAAGCGCGAATCCTCTCCAGAATATTTTTATTTTTAAAGTGAGTCTTGTCCCCCCCCTCTACCTCCCACGCCTCACGAACCGGCACTAACCAGCGTGGTGAAGTATGGTCAAAGAACCCACGTGACCAACACGGTGTTGGTGGGGGGGGCGATCCTCCCGCAGGAACTTGACAAAAAGTTGTAAGATTATACATTTGTGGTTCAGCAGCCTGAGGGAGAATATACTAAGTGCCAGATTAATTTAATTAAGCTAGCAATCTGTCTATGGTCTGATTTCATCCAGTCAGACCTGTTAAACAACCCGTTCAGGCTAATTTGTTGTTGCAGATTTTGCATGTTGAAGGATTTTGCATGAAATAAGGAAACCTGCCAGCATTCTGAGAAAACCCACGCGTGTGAACACCTCTTAACTCCAGGCGCTTTCAAGTCCTGTATTGACATGTTTGGACAATGCCAATATTGGGTGTTTGGTATGTCAAAGGAAATCACCGTATTCAGAGAAAACCCACCATTGTATTCCTGGGGTATAACATCCGCACCTCCAATTAACACGGTTTGGCTATGTATGGTGCAAAAGAAAGTGACCGTACGTCCATCTCTGCACGTAATAATTAAATCATCTATGGCTGTGGCTGCCATTTTGCCACCCAACATACATCATCTAATACAGAACTGGGATTTGGATTTAAGAGATTCTATACTACATTTGCAAATCGGTCAATGTTTTACTGGGTGCGAAGTGGCCAGGGAAAGACAGCACTGTACAACAATGGGGGAGTGCAGGGAATTTAACACACAACAGAGAATAACAAATTATACACGACACAACAATGTCAAAATGTTTAAGCAATTCATCTAGTTAATCACACAAGTCCATGTGAAGGAGAAAATACCAAGTGCCAGCTTAGACGCCAAATTATGTCATGGATGAAGGAGCATCCTCCAAATCCGGCATTAAGTCTTGAACAGAAGTTAGAACGAGACACTTAGAGGCGCTCAAAGACAAGAGATGGAAAGTTCCACAAACTCAGGGGTACATTGCACACGCTTTAAATATGTGGGTCATACGTATGATCGTCCAGTGCACATGTGTGGGTGTACTATGTCAACCAATGAAAACTCACTAAATTTAAAACAATTTGTCCACCTTTCCAGACGAGGCATATTCATAAAATACCACCATGTCAGACACGGACACATTTTGATGGCGATGGGTGCATTTATGTTTATGGAGAGATCAATCCATTGATTCAGTCCAGATTGTAGGCCACATTTTCTAAAACCGTTGATTATAATGACACCCCATTTGTGTTATTAGAACAATTTGCATATTTTGACCATCGCCTAATCCGTGCAATTATAATATCAACTTGCGGAGCAGACAGAATTCACTCTCGATGAGAGACGACGACTCGGGAGGCACGAGGAGCCACAGA
Organism: Lampetra planeri; assembly: GCF_965212315.1. Classification (NCBI taxonomy): domain Eukaryota; kingdom Metazoa; phylum Chordata; class Hyperoartia; order Petromyzontiformes; family Petromyzontidae; genus Lampetra; species Lampetra planeri. The sequence goes on from NC_136136.1 coordinate 1,873,275, forward strand.
CGAACTCGGAGCCAAGCGTTGAGCCAGCACCAACAATTACCCAAGCTTTGCAGTCCTGTATATATATTAAAGTGTTATCGGCCCAATGATAAGCGCACGGTATACATGCGAGAGTAAACCAAAGCACCTGGAGAAAACCCACGCGTTCAAGGAGACGCGTTCAAGGAGACAACACTCTCATCCCATCCAGACGGAGCAGGTGGAGTCGAGATTTGTTTGCCGTGCCAACTTCTCCTGGCATGTCAGGGCCATGGCACCTCCCCAGCGTTCGCGAGAAGAGTTTGTTTCGCAAACATCGGCGCGGTGATCCCCCAACTTTCGCTGCTACCTCCAGTGCTGGATTACAGGCCACGTGGGTAGCCACCACCGCCCGAGCTAAACTCCCCGCGTGGATGAATGAACGCATTGACGGACAACAACAAACAACAACAAGGGGAGCGAGACGACATCTCCCCGACTATTGCGAGCAGGATTAAGGAGGCCATTCGGAAATTCGGACTCTTTGAGGGTCGCCGAATTGTGTGCGACTGCCCGGATGGGAGGACACCACACAACCGACAACAACAACCAACTCCTTACCGACTGTCGTGAGTACGGTACTGGCGAAGAACAGGGCAGACACGAAGTCCCAGTGGGGGCCGGCCGTGGCGTTGCGCAGCGCCGAGACGCCGTGCGCCTTGGCTTCGAGCGCGTCTCGCAGGAAGACCTCGAGCGCCTCGTCGGCCAGGCACGCGTGCTGCCGCACGAACTCGTCCCGGAGCCTCCTCACGTCGCTCCGGAGGCGCTCCTCGTACGGCCGCTCCAGGATGGAGAAGACGACGGCTCCCAGCATGAGGTACAAGGCATAGGTGGCCAGCAAGCCGACGAAGCACACCAGCGAACTCGAAGCCATCGTGTGAGTTGTTGTTTTCCGACAGCAGCAAGTCCACCCAACCCACCCTGCAGAAGATATTTGCTGTCCCTATGACACTTTAATTTCCACAGCTCTCTCTCTCTCGTTTGCCTTCTCTCTCTCTCTCCACGTCTACTGCAGTGTCGTGCGTTGGAGGTGTTCTACCGTGTACGGATATACAAGGGCTGGCAAGCCTGGCGTGTTGTTATATTAGTTGCAGAATAACCCACGGAATTAAAATAACGATGTGTTGTTGTTGAACGCGCAAGTTAGGCGGCCGAGTTACGCACGGTCGTTTTGTGTCATCACGAAGACGCGGCACCCTGGCACCCTGTGCGTCTCCGTGGAACCTATCGCCGCCTACGGCTGCATTCGTACAAGTCGCTAGAGGCGGGCGCTATTTAAATCATCCCGGCTTGCAAGTCGCGTGGTACACGTTGCGCGCGTCAACTTGCCGAAATGTTAGCCGACGATCTGAACGCGAAGCGTGTCGAGCCCAACATCTTTCTGGGGAGGTTTTAATCGAGTTTGGAGCGACCTTGGCCTGCTGATCGAGAGAGAGACAGCGAGCGAGCGAGCGAGAACCAGAAACGGCGGTTTTGAAATATAAAATGTGCACGTTGTTTATGTATTTATTAGAGCCGAACAATCGCACGGAATCGATCTCGCCGCTGTCTCCCCGTGTTGGCCACGCGTCTCTTTGACACGCGATCGCGAAAAAAAAATCCCCACCTTGCAAACCAACAATGGGGGAAGGGAGCCCTTTGAAGAGAGGAGGAGTCAATGAAAAACCACACCCGCCGCCTGGTCCATGTCGCCACTGATTTACTGGTGATGCCGAACGGCACGTAAACAATTACGTCTCATCATAGGCAGGAGCGGTCGTGGTACATCCACTGCTGGATGAAGCCCTCACCCCGCCCCCCGCTTCCCCCCACCCCACCGAGCTTTCGCCATCTCTCACGATTCTGCGATTTAATAATCCACCTAGCATCATCAGTATCATCTCACAATCCTGAGATTTAATAATCATCTATTATCATTAGCATCATCTCACAATCCTGAGATTTAATAATCATCTATTATCATTAGCATCATCTCACGATCCTGCGATTTAATAATCATCTAGCATCATCATCATCTCACGATCCTGCCATTTTATAATCCACCTATTATCATTATCATCATGTCATGATTCTGGGATGTATTAATCCACTATAGCATCATCTCACGCGACCTCGCGAATGTAATGCGGTAATCCACCGTGCCAACATCTGCACACGAGCTGATTACAATCTTGTTCCGTGATTATAATAATTATACACGTAAAAACACAACATTACATTACAAGTAGTACGCCAATTAAGTGGTGAACTGTTCGTGTGCGTTCGATTGTCGTGGGTTGGATTGTCAGATGCGTGCTCAAAGTGGGAGGGATATACAGTACTCTATTGAATAAAAACAATAATTAATTCATAATTAATCGTAGGCAACATCCTGTGTGTGTGGCATACGCTAAGCGTTACGAGGTTACCGTACATGTAATTAGCATTAATTGCACCGATATGTTAATGTTTACATACTGTACTGAATGTGTTTATTCTTTGGCAGGGGGAGACGCGGTGGCGCAGTGGTTAACGCACTGCGCTGTTCAGCCGGCGACCTGAGTTCAATTCCCCGGCCACGGCCAACATCGGTGACAACCGACGCGAGCACGGCGCTTGTGCCAGGCTAGGTGCACCACTTTAAGGCCACGTGAAGTGTCGAACGCCCGCTGGCAGGAGGTCATGGGTCAAACCCAGGTGGTGCCATGGGGTTGACTGACTGAGATGAGTGGCCGATGCACCGCCCGTGTCACCTCCAATGCCAACTTGTTGTGTTTTATCCGCCCGGAGCTCCGCTCGTTGTTGTGAGCTTCGCTCCTCTGCCCTCCGTTGTTGCTGGAGGGCGACTGCCTCCAACTGCCCAGCCCCCCCCCTACAACCTCCCCCGCCTCTACCAACCCGCAGTGACCAGAGTGGTGAAGTATGGCCAAACAACTGCCGTGGTCGACACGGCGTGGAGGAAGATGTGGACATTACAGTTGTATTCATTTGCGTACAAGTAAATGTAGTCAGCATATATCAGTGAATGTGCAATGTCAGTACCGTGTCATACATTCAGTGTAATGACTGCACGTTATATCTTACTTTACGGATTATAAGACTGTCTGGCAGGTAAGACGCACCCCAAACGTGTGGCTGGTGTCACTAAAGTTATTCAGATCTTCATCTCACACCCACACACACGCTCCTACCGAACTCTAAGACGCAATCTCCAACTACGCATTGCTCTTAGAAACACAGTGGAATCTGTGCGTCTTGCAATCGAGAGAATACGGTAAACGTTACTTTCAATATATGCGTGCGGACGCTTATCTCTGTGTTGAGAATGCATACCAATTAGGGCTTTGATGCCTTAATTGGGAAGGTGCGATTGATGAACAATTCATAGAAACACCCCACCCACTCCCCTTGTATTAGCATGACCACACACATACGAGTGCGTGTGTGTTAGGACGGTACACGCGTGTAAGCTATTATTATTGTACACCCCCACGTGATGTATTTTAACATTCACATCACATCCTAAAATGGGACCTGAACGGACCCGTTTGGTCCATTGCGAGTCTGTGAAGGTTCATAGAGAGAGATGGGGAAGGGTTTTTGCGATGATGATGATGATGCTTGTGGGGGTAAGATTTTCGTTACTAATTTAGCAATCCTGCCTGGAGCGATGCGATCGCTTCATGGAATTGCAGGTGGCTGAGTGGATTCGTGATGCAACACGATTTTTGTCCCTGGGTAGTACGTGTTCTTTTTAAATCCTTTATATTAAGTTCGCATGCTTGCTTGCTTGCGTGCTTGCGTGCTTGCTTGCTTGCTTACGACCGTGCAAATCTTTCGGTCGTTTTTTTAACCCACTTCCCGTGATCCAATCGAGCTGACATTTTCCACACAGACTCGTTGTGCCAGACAATTAATGTTCGTGAAAAAAAATTCCCAAAATTTTACACTTTTTAGGCAAAATTTTTTTATTTTACATATATTCAAATATAACTCATTCATCGTTTTGGCTGAACGTCACAGTATAAGAGCCCAGAGCGTAACCCCTCCACAGGCCGTGGCGGAGTAGCGCAGTTGGTAGCGCCCTCGCTTCCCATGCCAAAGGTCGCGGGATCGATCCCCGCGTCCTCCACAGGCGAATATATTTTTAAATCCTTTATATTACGTTCGCTGCCACGCATATAAAGGATTTATAGTGAAAAACTTTGTTTTTACGGGTTATACTTATTTATTGCTTATGCCTAGAAAAAGGAAAGTTTGTGGGGAATAATAGCAATTGTCTGTACTTTTAAGGCATATGCAATTAGGAAATAACACTTACTACCCAGGAACAAAAAATAATTAAATGTGTTACACAGTGTTATTGATGGAGTGGATTATTAACTTTGCTTTTGTGTCCTGGTGACAAAATAAAAGTTCGTGGGGAATAATAGCCATGTTCTGTACTTTTGAGGCATTAGCAATTAGGAAATAACACTTATTACCCAGGAACAATTGTGTTTGTTACACAGTGTTATTATTCCATCGCAGCTTCGTGAGAGGCGGCGGCGACTTGGGGAGGTCTTCATCCAGCAGTGGATTGGCCATGGGCTGATTCTTCTTCTTGGTTCATGGGCTGATTATGAAGATATTAGAAGGTCGGCCGAGCCTCCAGCAGAATTGGGACATTTAGTCCCCTTTCGTGTCTGACATCGCGATAATCGTCGCGACATCGTGTACCGCTGTACATCTTGAAATGTAATATCGTGCTATCGTCCGGTCAAATGAAAAACAAAATAACGGATCGGTTTGTTTTCTTCCCCGCACAGATCCATTCGAAACTGTGGGCAGTTTGTGGGTGGCGTCGGTGTGCTCTGTAATTGCCCTCTGCTGACTCTTGCTCTCATTGTTAGATACTGCATCGGCTTGCACACACACGTCGGTCCGCGGCATGACCCGGGTATATTGATGATCATTGAGCCAACGCAGGGGCATGTCTCTGGCACAGTATTATGTTGAACTTCTTTCACACCGTACGTAGCCGATCGTGATAATTCGGAGGTGCTGATGGCACTTACTGTGGATTACATTTCAGTCGTGTTGATTGCTTTGTCCCCACGGAAATTATGTCTGGCCAATCTGAAAAGTTAACGATATTAAGGGTTTTAATTGACATTTCAGCTGGAATAATGTGCGCTTAATTTGATGATAGAGTTAACGACTAGGGATACGGTGTCTCCGTAGGAATGCGGTTCAACTGGTTTCATCGATCCATCTCCAGGGCGGTGGTCCTTATGGGCAGGTTTCCCTCGTTTGGCTGCGTTAAGTCACCAGTCTCGTCCATCGCCATCAACCCTTCATGGTGCACGCCACCCGAATTGCCGAGTTACAGTCGTGCGCAGGCACTCCCCAGCTAATGACACTGGTGGACAGTTGAAACAAAAAAATAGAAATATAAGCTGACGTTTGAAGGAATGCTCTTAATTGGCAGAGCAGAGGCGCCTAGGCTGGGAATTGACATCGTGATTTTTTGGCAGTATATCCTCGAATAACATCACATCAATTTAACCGCAAGTGGTGCCATACCGACGCATACAGACCCTGCCCCAGGCCATTGATTTTGAACTCTGCCACGTAGATTTGGCGTCCGTCGCATCGGCGATGACAAGAGTTAGGATGTGCCGCGTGCTTGGCGCCAGTGCGAGGCAGCGTGACCCTGTGGAGACCCACATAGAGAGGAGACCCGTAGCCTCGCGTAGAGACCCGTAGACTGGCACAACTATTTATAGTCTCACACAGAGTTACATAAACTCACATAGAGTTCCATAGATTCAAGTAAGCGTTCCATAGCGTCAAACGCATAGAGACCCATAGACTTACAAATGGCTATCTGGACTCTTAGAGATCAATAGACTCGCATAGAGCCCCATAGACTCGCATAGAGATCCATAGATTCACCCATAGAGTCACATACAGGTCCATAGACTCATATTCTCACATAGAGTTACATAGAAGCACATAGAGACCCAGAGTGGGAGGCTAGCCCGACTCGATGAAGCAAGCCTTTTCCCGCAGACATCACAGGTGACGGCAGGAAGGCGATTCGTGATCAGGCTTCGGGTACACGCCGCCCCACTGCAGACTCGGTGTCTCTCCATCCTCGTCCCCACGATTTGCTCTACGCCTCGGAAACTCCTCCGTTGTGAGCGATCACGAGCTACCTCCTCCCATTCGTCTACGGAGATACCAGAAGCATTCAGACGCCGCTCGAGCAAATCGTTAATCCGCAGGCACTGTCCTCGTCAGCTGTGTAAGCAGGGCATCATTTCTAACTCGATATTTTCTGCAATGCTGCTGGCCTGGCTCGGAGTAGGGATTGTTGGCATAAGGTACTACCACTAGAGTACAAGGTATGTCTATCCATGATAATCCTATATTGTACCCAATATCCATATACTCCTATGATGAAGTGTACACGAATATAGGGCACAATGAGGACAAAGTCAAGCGAGATGGATGTGGAGTGCTAACATCATTCCCAGAGCAGTGCTCTGGACTTGATTTGAAGCGCTGCCCAAAAGGGCCTCGTCGAGAATTTGAACAACATTCGGATGATATTCTCGGGCCATGCAGAGACAGTGCGTTTTACATCGAAAAATATTAATGATTTATTTGTACATTGCAGCATTCATGAAAATTGCATCTGAAAATGCTGTAGCAGAATTTGTAGAGTGCGCAGTTTTGGCACGGAGGTGCGAGGGGAGACTATGGACAAGCCGGAGGGCAGCCAGAATCGATGCCAACAATTGCCCAAGCTATGTGGTCCTCTATTGGAATGTTTGGCCAACTCTGCAAATAATAACCATGCAATAGTTTCAGCGAAAATTCACTCCAAAGTGTCGTGCAAATTGAACCAGTAATGTCCAGCATTTATGCTAAATAAATTGTCATAATTGGCATTCATGAAAATTTTGCAGGAGTAATGGCAACATTTACATCTCATCTGAATTACACAATCTAAAGCCAGGCTCTGCATATGTGGGGCATAGCAAAAATAAAATTTAATCTAAAATACAGATGCAGTTTTCTTATGTAAAAATGTGTTCCGTGACGTGGCCTTGGGGCTGGTCATCATTGTATAAAATATCTGCTTAGTTCAATGGGGCCTTACCAGCTGAAATAAAGTGAGAGTATGCATGGTCGGTGTTCTCTGACAACACCAGTTTCCTCCCATACAAAGTCAAACACTCGTTCATATCAAAATGTAGCAGGACCCTACTGAAGATCTAAATTGACACCCAGTGAGGCTCCCTTGAGTGAATACAGTTATTTTTGGATACCTCTGCACACCATGGCGTTTGGTCTCTGACAATGCACAAAGTTGGAATAGGTAGCGTGTCCTCTTCCCACACACATGTGGGTTTTTTTCCCATTCACTGCTAGATTTCCTACATCATGTCAAACAATAATAATCTATAACTATAAACCTGAATCAGTTGTATAACACGCCTGGCTCGGGATATCCAGAATGTCAATACCAGGCCATGGATTGCTCGCTTTAGCAGATGCCGCTTCATAATATTGGCTCAGATGGCTAGTAGGCTGAGAAGTAGTCTTGAGACTCCGAGAGCCTATCCTGTGTAAGTTAAAAGCATAATTCATAATGTGTTATCCTTTTGTCCTGCAAAGTATTATCGTTTGTAAAGTGACGTGTGCTCAGCAGTTGATTTCACAGTCTCAATGGCTTTTCTGAACCAGACTGGAATGTTACAGGAATTGTCAAAGCAGGACGTCATTGATTTATTTTTTCCAAGTGCATTATGTGCACGCAGACCTTTAACCTACCTTCGTTAAAAAAATCTCACAGAGCTTTAGTATTCATCAATTATTTAAGCATCACTTTACTACATAGGAAATACAATGAAGATGTGTGTGATTGCATTTATTGGGTAATTACATCATAAATAAAACATCAAATGTAACATTTCTTTACCACGTATTAGAGGTTTGGGTCGAGCGGTGGGTGCAGTGGTGAGCGCGGTGCATTACGAACCCCGCAACCCGAGTTTGATTACCGGTGATAGCTGACATCAGTGGTGAGTGATTTCTAAATAGGTATTGTCACCCACCCCACCCCTTCAACCCATATTGACCAATATGGTGAAGTATGGCCAACAATTCCCATGACTGTCATGGCATGGGGAGGCTTTCGTCCAACAGTGGATTGACAAAGGCCTGTAAATTATTATTATTATTACTGATACTGTATGCCAAATGTGTAATTAGAGTTGTATCATGAAGCAATGATAACATCCTTACAGAACTCCTTCAGCCTGTAAACTATCGTTTCATCATTATCTTTGCGTTTTTATTGGTAGATCGTTGGTGCAAGTGGTTAGCGATGAACCCGGCGACCTGAGTTCGACTCCGAGCAACGGCTAACATCAGTGGCGACTGAGAGATTGTATCCTGGGCCCAGCTCCACCGCTCCCCACAGCCTTCATCGGTCCGCGTTGAGGAAGCGTGGCTGGCCCGATCCAACAAAGACGGCCACCGCATCGCCCGCTTTCAGGTTGCGCTTCTGCGGCCGTCTGGAACGCTCTTCCTTCCGATATTAGGAAGCCGCTCGGAGCGATGCGCTTTTAAATCCAGATTGAAAATTGGTGTATTGCTCTTCGTGTGTTAGTTTGTTGTCCCCCCTCTCCCCGCACCTCCGATTAGCACGGTTGGCTACGTACGGTGCGAAAGAAGTTCAACAAACGAACAAGCCCCAGCCACAGACCGACGAGGAGACGCGCGCGGGTGGACTTCAGCAGCGGGTTGACAGAAGCAGCGTCAAAAATGATGAATGATTTGTATCCGCGCTTTGTGTTTACAGCACAGCATTCCATGAGACGGCCGTTTAAACCACTTCACATCTGCCACGAATACGCAGCAGCAGTAGCAGCTGTTTTCTCACAGTCGCTGTTGGTCTGCACGCCTTTGCTGATTACACAGCGCTTACAGTCGAAATGTGCATCATTGCTTAGCCAAAGCCATTTCCCGTTTATGATTACGACATTTTGTCAGTTTTTTTTTCAAGATACAGTATTAATCTTGCTCATTCACTATACATATTGTGTGTGTGTGTGGATATGGTGCAGTGCGTGTGAGAATGGGATACAAAGGTGGTCGGGCGTGGTGATAACCATCCCCACAATGTCGGGCATCGTGCCTGCCTTCATAGGTGCTAAATAACAATACTTGCTCTCAGTCTGCCGAGGCTTATATAATTGACAGCATACACACCCCTATATTGTAAACTATGGTTGGCGCTATACCACAGTGGTAATTATCCACACTGCACTGTGAACCCAGCCACGGCTGACATCAGTGGTGAGCGATAACTCAACCGGTCCTAGTGCCCCAGCTTTGCAAACCCACACTGACCAGCGTGGTGAAGTATGGTTTAAACCCCACCTGGCTATTGCGTCATCCAGCAGTGGATTGACAAAAGGCTGCAGCTTTATAATTTGACATAGTAAACAGTAACCTAGATGAGGTATCTTTGTAACAGGTATGAAAGGTTCAAGTAGAGCAAACCCAGAGCACGCTGCCATAGCAACTGTATTGGCTGGTGGTGGTGGTGACAGTAATTTTTGGAGACACCAGACACTTTCATTTTTACTGCACTCCCGGGGAAGCTGGTCCCTTGTTTCGGAGGAACAGAGCCCTTGGTGCCACGACCTCAGACCTGGCACCACGGGCTTTTGCGTGTGTTGCGTGTGGTCTGCTCAGATGATGTTGTGGCAACAGAAAAGAAACATTGTCAGCTTGAACTCCGAATTAGAATGGCGGGAAAGCAATCTCTGATATATATTTTTCAAACAAAAATTCCTCCGGCTGATAGTATTCATGTGACTCGTGAATGCCGACCGCTGAATAATTTACTGCTATGTCAAGTCTCCTTTTATTCCTCTCCGTGTTGTGGAAAAGGAGGGCTTGTGTGGCTGAGCCACTTAGCGTGCTAACCCCCCCCCCCACCTGCGTTCAGAGGTCACGGGTTCACATGCAACCCTGTATCTCCGATGTATTTTTTTTTATATTTCCCCGACAACGTCTTAATCGCGCGGGTTTTTTTGTTTGTTCTCCCACCGCTTCATTTGTGCGTGCACCGAAAATATTCCTCGCGTTACTCGTAGCAGGAGATGGCTGTCAACAGCGTGAAAAAAAATAACAACCGCGTCTATTTGGGTCAAATTACTGCAAACCAATAATAGGAGGGTGTCCTTGAAAAATGTTTTATAACCCGCGATGCATTTTTTAAATAACCTGTCATGGAAGGCTGCTGTGGTATCATGTCTAGCAGCACACTTTCACTTGCTTGAGCAGGTAAGCGAAGCTCACAAGCTATAATTAATTGTGTTTGTAGTTACTATCATTCCAGGGCACAGAGTGTATAGCACCATGACCTCAATAGTTCAGACACAATCATGCATTTATGTATTTCGTGAAACATTTTAATGGTGCATTTCCCCTCTTGGACCTCCAAGTGTATTATATAATGTTTACAGTAACAAGTGATTTTCCAGACAAGCACACGCACACAAGAGCTTGAGTGATCAGAGGAGCCCTTGCGTAATTTCCTAAAGCCCAGCAACAAGATGCATCGGAAACCAGCGGTAATGTTACAGAATCTTGATCTTTTTCCTAAGATGCTACCCCTGGTCCTGTCCTTTTGAGATTAAGTCTCGGGACTGGTCGACGTGCCAGTCCAGTTTATCTAATCAGAATTAATGGAAGAAGTGTCCCAAACCATTTCATCATCATTATCATTAGCCATGATACACTATTGGATGAAGGCATTCCCATAAGCCATTACCATCTCTAATGATATTTCAATACAACAATCCATCTAGCTCTTGCACATGAGCTGAATCAAACGCTCGATATCAATAGACACATAGACATTAGTAAGCTGGAGGAACCCGATGAGCTATGAAGCTATTTTAACGTGGAATATGGCAGAGTAAGTTACATAGCTGGAAGGAAGTTACAAAGGTGACGCTCCATCTCCCATGTCCTCTTGGTCTTTGTCGCTCCTCTGGCTGTCACTCTTGTCATTCTCACCCACTGGCCAGTGTCTCTTCTCGTGACTGGGCCTGCCCAAGCCCACTTCAGTCAATATTACGTCTCTAATATGACGCGTCCTGTCCAATTTGGGCCTTAGAAATTATGCATAAGACCCAGTAAGCTGCTGATTGCCGATGCAGCTCACGAGGAAACAATGTGGTGAATTCTAAGATATCTATACCCTGGGGCATTATTCATCTCATAATTACTACCATTTTAATAATACTGCTGAAATAATATTCATCTTTCAATAATAATATTTATATCACGAAGCCTCAATGCTCTTGTAGAACGACCCTGACAGGGAATATTTGACCAAATTAAATATAAATTTCGATTTAAAGCTTCTTTCGTGACTGCAGGGATTCATCTTCTTGGTTATTTCGGTGAAGTCACGTAGAAGGGAAATAATAAAATAATAAAAATAAAACATGTTTTAATTAACTATTCCAGAATATTTGATGTGTGTGAGACGAAGCAGGATTTCCCAGGAAAAAAAACCCAACACGCATGACCAGGTCTACTTGCTGTACTCCCGTCCATAAACCACCTTGTCGCCAATTAAATCCAGGTTCACACTATAAAATTAACAACGTACAGCCTCGTTTTATTCACTGCTGGATGAAGGCCAGGTTATATCACTCCCTACCGATGCTAGCCATGGCCGAGATTCAAACTCGGGTGGGCCCGTTCATCGCGCTAACGGCTGCGCCACTGCCTCCCCCCAATGGCATCTAACCCTGAATCATAAACAAAAGCCACGCGTCCTTCGCTCGAGCGAAAACACAACACGTGTCGCCTAATGAGCGCGAGCCACGCCGCCTGCAGCAGCAGCGGCAGCTGCCTCTTGGCCGACACACGGCGTTCGTCTCCGGCATTTCGCTGTTGGCCGCAAACAGTTGTGAACTATCTTCTTATTCTTAGGTTTTTATTTTACTTTTATTAATTTTAATTTTTTACCTACGTCGTGAGAATTGTATTTTATTATGTTTTATTTGTATTATTTTATTATTTCCCTTCTACGTGACTTTACCGAAAGAACCAAGAAGAGGAATCCCTGCAGTCACGAAAGCTTTAAATCGAAGTTGTGAACCAATGAATGTGATCATCATTTGAAATGAGTGGTGGGGGGGGGGGGGCTAGCGTGTACCTCGCTCTTCGTTTGACCGCATGAGTACAGCGCTGCTGCGGCTCAAGTTATGCCGCCTGTGGTGGTACCGATTTCAGCTCTGGCCCATTTACGAGATGGTGGTGGTGGTGCAGTGATGTGTCATCGGACGTGTTTGGTGGGTTACAAAACCCCGTTGCTGAGACCACACGCTACGAGGGAATTAATTGCGTCCCAGTGGAATAGCCGTGGGTGGTAGCGGACACACACACACACGCAGTTTACAGGGTCTGTTAAATAACGCCTATTTTAAGGCGAGAGAGGATTAAAAACAAGACGTGTCTCATGTCTTTATTTCATGCTGTCGAACATACTGTTTTGTTCCCATGGACAGACTTGATGCGAATAAAAAAAAACAGTGGTTTCCTGTTCAAATGAGTACAGCTGCCACTCAACACCACTCTGATGCCATTGGTGGGAATCCATAGGAACGACGGTGGGGTCAAATCCATCCATAGGAAATCCACCGTCTAAGACTCTAAGCACGACATCACATATATTTGCATTAATCTTACATTAACTGTAATTTGCGTGTATAAAAAACGAAAATTGAATTATCTTGATGTTGTATTGATCATACACGGGCGGGGGGTCAAACACATTGACCCCGGCCTTGCAATTCCGCGAAGTGCCAGGATGCGATATCATAGCTTGATGCAAGATTGACCTCTTGATTGTAACACTGTGCTGACTGCAGCGGGCCTCTCTCTCTCTCGTTGCTGCGGGGATCACGCAAAGCCATTGCGTAAAACATGCAGCATCTGTGACGTCTCCACCGCGACTGTGCCAGGCCAGGTGCACTTTGAGGTGCACTAAACAAATGGACACGTATATACACACACACACACACGGTAAGTTAATAACCAAATTAATAAGCACACAAAGCAGATCTTTCTCTGCATAAAATATATAAGTTATATTGTACACTTCCCATCAGCCACTGCGCCTTCTGGGGGTTCATCATATCAGCAGCATTGGTGCAATGCAAGCAAACTGGTCCGGTTTCGATACTAAGTGTCTCACCGATGACTAAGCGTCCCACCGATTAACTTGCAGATGTTAAAAGGCAACGACACCCCCCCCCACCACTCTCCCTGTAATATATGGCTCCGAGTTCGACACAAAACTACATTATACACGGTGTTGCTTCTCAAGACAACAGAGGCAATCTTACGCGTTTCAATCGAAAGATGACGGTGAACAAAAGCAAATTGCAAACGCATTGATTACAAATGTAATACACCCCAATGCTACTCATTGCCTGGCTTTAGATCAATTGTTATACCTGTGTGTGCTGCAACACCACCCATGTCTTCATGTCTGCATGCAGGGCCACACGTGCATTGCAGATACAAAGCACTTTATTTTTAAACATGAATGCCACAACAACAAACGCAACGCTGCAATTTGTTCGGTTCGTAAATTAGGATGTGATGACCGTCGCCTTCGGAATTATTTTTGACCCAACTTGCTTAAACGGAAGATATCTTTACTGCAACAAAATAATAACACATTCAAAAATTAGATTGTTAGAAATAGTTTTTGACTTCACCAGGATCTCAAGTGTGCTGAGTTGATGACCTCAACCCGGTCGCCAATGACTGTACAAGCAACCCCAACACGTACATTTTTGCTTCTTGAATTAATTTGCCTTAATTGCTTTGCCCGTCGTGACAAACATCACTCTCATATTTCAGGGCTGGCGGGAAAGTGATGCCCCCCGTCTACTGAATGGACGTAGTGACTTGAAGGGAACTCAGAGGTAGCTCTGCAGTGTCCGCTTGCGTGGGCCATTCTCGATCACGAAGGGCTTGCACTGCTGCGTGAGATTCATGTCCTCGTCACGTGACACCCATAGCCCATCGATTGAACACAATATTTGCAGAACAGAACACCGGTACAGACCCGTCTCGCTGGGGCTGAGGTTTATAAGCAGATAAAAGGTCGGATAAGCGAACATCAATAGAAAACGTCAGTTGCACCGTGCAACACAAATGGGTGACTGGACTAAAGTGAAGAGCAAACACTTCCTTGGACGGGGAAAAAGGCTGGACTGTTCTTCGGAAGGGAATGTACGTGACATTAAGTACGTGACTGATTTATGAAAATCTGCAGAGAATTAGTTTGGTTTATTCAGTTTTTGGAACAAGCTGGCCAGTATTGGGCAAAAACGTATCACGTGACTTTTCACCCAGGCACCTGGAGAGCACAGACGAAGTGTTTCTAACCAAACATTACAAACAACAATCATAATTTAGAAGCAATCACTTGCAACGTGAACAAATACGACATTTTGTATTCACCCCGATCGCACGTACTTAATATAACGGCGAGGGTGTACACGCAGCTGCCAGGCAGCAGCAGCTCTCTGCCCTGCACAGCAATGTCACCACGGCGCGCTTGTGCCAGGCTAGGTGCACCTTGAGGCCACGTGAACTGTCGAAGGCTCACTGACAGGAGCGTCACGGAACAGATCCAGGTGCCCATGGGCTGACTGACCGAGATGTACGCACGCCGAACTTCTTTCGCACCGTACGTAGCCAACCGCGCGCCAGGAGGTGCGAAATGATGACGACCGGTAGGGAGGCACCAGCTCCACTCCCCACCACCGTGCCCTCTCGCGCTCCGCTCGTTGTTGTGCACACAACCGCCCCACACAACCACACGTACCAGCTCATGCACGCGGCTACCTCCGCCCCCCCACCAACAGCCCTCCTTATCCCCGTGTGTGCAATTGCCGAGCCTGCAACCTCCATGCATCATTTATAAAGGGAGAGTGGTGGGGTGGGGGAGCAGTGGTGGTTGCTAGCCCAGTGGGAGGCCCTAAGCAGAAAATCTTTTTCAGGTCTCTCCTCCATTTCCGTTGGTCGCATCCCTCGTGCGTGACAGAAGCGATGCAGACACAAGAGAACGCCCATGCAGGCAGGGGAGAGAGCAACGGATGAAATAACTGTACGGTGGTCTGAGAGAAGATACGAGCAGACAAGATCGCGATGAGAGGAATTTATTGGCTTTATAAAACCATAATCAGCTTACGTTGTTTTTTCGTTTTTTAATTATAAACATATGAAGATGAGATAAGGGAGATACAGCCAAGACAGGGATGTGAGATGTGCATTGCTTTTTTGCATTCGAATTAACGTCGACATTTATTGGGAGTCGAATTCGAGGTGTTCTTTGATGGATCGTAGTTTCTTTATTCGTGAATCCGGGGGCCCCTTGAGCCACTTGGATGCCCGAGCCAATGTTTGCCGCAATGTTTCCCCAGTGCCGTGCCACCGATGCGAGTTGCTCCCTCCCAGAGGCGCTGCTGTGCATAGAGATGAGTGCTGGCAAAAAAAAACCAACAACTACCACCGAGATGCGCAGACAGATCGAGGGACGCCCACTGTGTGTGTGTGTCTGTGTTACCGCGCGTTTAACTCCTTTCGCACACCGTAACGTGGCCAAATCGTGCTAACCGGAGCTCTTTCAAAACGGCTGCCGACTGACTTAATTCTGATTCACCGACAAACCGCTGAGAACGCGAACGCTCCTGCGTGATTTTTTTAAACGTAGAACCCAGGGGGGGGGGGGGGGGGACTTAATTTCAGCTCGAGTTATCTGGGGTTGGTGTCTGGAAAATATCCCACGAAAAACGAATCCCTCGTGCAGCTGCCGTTTAGGAGGCGAAAACTGTGCACGTGACGCACCGTCGGATCTAATTGTTGGATATAAAAAAGTAATAATTCATCATTGCGGTTGCCAATGTTCGTATTTAATGAATTTTGCTCAAATGTTAATCGTGTGTGCATAAAAAAGGTAAAGGTGCGGCCCTGCAATTCCTTGCTCAACCCACTGCCGGTAGAAGGACCTCCACCAGAGCGAACTCTGGAGGGTATTTGGCCTACTCTTCCACGCTGACCACACGTGTAGGAATAGGTGGACGTACCCACACTTTACCCCACCGCACGCGACCTGCTGTGGCGTAAACCCGTTTATACTGCTGGGTGGACGATGTCGGAGGAAATCAAGAATCTTGTCCATATTTGAACGGCTGCAACAGAAGATGGAATTGAACAGGCGTCCTCTGGATTGCAAGTACACTACGGTGTCCTGACCCATCACGCCGCTGTGGCAGCGTCCTGTGTCTGAAATCAATGTATGGATTGTAGATGTAAACAGGGTTGTATAATGTATGTCAATGTAAACAAGGGTGTATCATTTATGTGAGAATGGTTAAAAGCTTGATTTACATCATTGCAGTTCTTGAGCCGTATATTGAATTCATCATATCCAGTGACCGTTGCGGTTGCTCATCAGTCAATTACATGTTTCACAAACATATTCAGTGGAATGTAATGTAAACATTTTACAAGATTATATCCTTATTGATTTTATTCATCGCAAAAAAACAAAAATAAAACGTGCATTAAAGGCACTTTGATAATGGTTTCAGCAGCAGTTAATAAGTTGTCCGTTTAACAATAATTTCAAATGCAGTACAACCAAAAACAGTGTTGGGGCTTCTGGGTTGAATGACATAAGCTACGAATATGAGGTCAGAATGCTGGCAGACAAGTTGCTGGCTTTTGTGAAGCAAGACACACACACTCTCCTCCTCCGTATCGGTGACCACTTGCCTACCGCTCCGTGTCTCTGCAGGGGAACGGTTAAGTCCGGTGGGCGTAGCGTGCTTGGCACGGGCCCTGGTGCAAGGAATGAAATGCAATGTGGTGCTGCGTCCAATTTTGATCTTCGTAACCCGGCGCCGGGACTCCTCCAGGCCTGGCAGACCCTGGCACGGTTGCAACGTCCGCGTGCTCGATAGCCGCACCATCGGTTTGTCACGGCGCTCGTGGGCGTGGGTGCTCGAGGCTGGACCGGCCGCCTCCCTTTCGACTCGGCTCTGACGACACGCTCACCAGTAGGTGAGGAGGGTGAGCGTGCCCGGCGCTTCTGGGGAGGCTATCACCACGGCGGTTTCGCTCACCCACATGCGGTGGAGCAGCGACGGGTTCCTGTGCACCACGTTCAGCAGGCGGCCATTCTGTGAACCGAGACAAGCGGTACGTACGGTGATGATTCAGGTTCCGCCAACGTGCGCGATCCACCAAGCCTCGCCTCTCAAGCGCTGGTGAACGGGGCGCTTACCACCGTGTCTGGCTCAAATGCAAAGATCCTCAGTTCATCCGCAAAAGCGCTCACTGTGGGCACCCATGAAATATCGCCTCGAACGAGAGGGGTGGGAATGCAGTGTGGTGTCGCCTGGTTGTACGGGTGTTGTTATGGGTGTTAGTGCGAGGAAAGCGATGGGGTCCCCGTGTCCATTAGCCCCTCTTCGTAGCCCTGTGGCCTGACCCCTCCAGCCAGAGCAGTTGCACCGCCTGCACACTCGATAGGGCCCTGAGAAAGATTGTTTCAGGGCACTTTATGAATGTAAATTAGGAAATTATTATAATAAAAGTATTCATGATTGCGACACTACTGGAGACATGGGCATTACCATGCAATCATAATGATGATGATGATCAGGGCGTGCATTTACAGGTGTTTCTCTTTAACATGCCTCGGCAATTAAAAACGCCTGACGGCACATCCCGTCTCAACCATTCCAATCACCCTGTGCAGAGTAGCCGAGGGGACCCCGAGTGGCAGCTGTCCCAGTCTGGCACAGGTTGTACGCAGGTTGTACGCAGCACTGGTCTGTCAGGATGAATCTACTATTGTTTTTCCTGCCAATGAAGTAATTTGCGAGTAATGTATCAAAATGTCACGACCAACGTCGTGACCCATAACGCCCTGCACGAACGGCCCAGCCGTGGAATCTCGTGGGATCTTTAACGTCCACCATGTCCCCCCCTTCACTCGGCCGCGTCGCATCGAACACGTCGCATCGAACGCGCGCTGCTGTTTGCGGCATTCATGTTCCGCCCTTCGTTCGGTAAACCAGCGCTTTGTATCAGACTCTTGTTGAAGTGCAACAACAATTTTTTAATGTCCACTATGAAGCAGACATCGCATAGTATTTGACAGTTAATACGCACGCGCAGTACCAACCCAGGCGGCCGCTGAGCGCGAACCTCTTGCAGCAAGCGGCGAACGCGCGACCGCTCGGATCGTGTCACACGGTTCTCACCTTCACGTCCCAAACGACGATCTTCTTGCGGTTGCCGCCGCTGACGAGCCGGTCGCGGAGGAGGTGCAGGCACAGCACCACCCCCACGTGCTCGCGCAGAGTGAAGAGGCAGCGCCCTGCGCGCAGACGCGTCACGCGCCCAGTTGTCACGCTCGCGGTCGTCAGCACCAGCAATACCAGACAGCGGCAGTAACGCCGCCAGCGATACCGACAGCAGCGGCGACACCAGATATGCTAACAGCAGCAGCAACAAAAATAATACCAGAATAAACACATTCCTGTGGAGGGAGCTGGTAGGAACGTTGGGTTGCTCGGTCAATGGCCAGGGTCAACGGCGGCATGGTGTATTCCGCAAATATGCCCGACTGTGAGGGCGGGCACAAGCCGGCGTGAGTAGGTTAAACGTTGAGTTTTATAAGGGCACCACGGCGTGACCAGCCCCACCCTCCCCACCCAGCCCCACCCCTCCCACCCCCCACCCAGCCCCACCCTCCCCACCCACCCAGCCCCTCCCCACCCTCTCCACCCCCACCCAGCCCCTCCCCTCCCCACCCAGCCCCTCCCCACCCCACCCTCCCCTTCCCACCCAGCCCCTCCCTCCCCACCCAGCCCCTCCCTGCACGACGGACACAATAATCCCCTGTGGGCTGGTGTAACCAGGAGGTTCCTACCAGTATAATAATAATAATAGCAGCAGCGGCAATATCAGCCAGTGGCTCCCTATTCAATTTGTCTCATTGGTGTCATGCTATGAAACAAATGTACTGTGTTTCTGTTATGAACTCTCACGGCGAGCAGTGCACCACCCTGTGTTGGAGCACAACTCTGGTGTATGAGATAAGAAGGCTCCTTCTGAAGTCACTTTCATTGACCTCTTAATCCCTCTTTATCGTCACGTGCCAGTGAAGCCAACATTTTCAATTCTCATAGCTGGACCCAGCCGAAATTAAGTCCAACATCACGTATAACATGACGGATACTTTTTTTTATAATTCATCGCTGACCATGCTGACACTGTCAGCTCACCCCACGTGAGAGCCTCGTTTCGTTGTAGGCGGCTGCCAGGATTTAGACCCAGGAACCCAGCGGTGCCAGCTCGGTGCTCTGACGTGCCCGACTCACATGACTGCCTCCTGTCAGTGGGGTTCCCAATGGGTATGGCCACCTTCTGCTATAAAAAAAAATACCCTCGAAATAGCCAGAGTTGACATCTACCTGGCATATTTCTTTATGTTTCCAGACGTGGTTATCGTAACTTTGGCACGCCGAGTATACACGTTACGTGTCTGCCAACTATCTCATTCAGTTAACCCAGGGGTCGGCAACCGAAATATAAAAAAAACGAAATATTTCAAGAGACGCAAAGAATATGAATACCAGACGGTGGTCGTGCATAAATAACGTCACCAAGAAGTCCTTAAAGAGCCGCTCGCGGCGCTGGAGCCGCGGATTGCCGACGACCTCTGAGCTAACTCAAAAACACCTGGGTCTGCCGCGTGGCCTCCTGCCAGCCGGCCTTCGACATTTCACGTGGCCTCAAAGCCTGGGGGAGACGCTGTGGTGTTGTCACCACTACTTAAGTGGCGAACGGTGGCGGCGAGCGTTGGAAATGCGTCCGTGGATTTGCTGCAGGCAACAAGGTGGTGATGCCACACGCTATCGAGTCTCGCGCGGGCAAATCCCAGCACGTCCGTGTTCTCAGTGGCTCCACCTGAAAAAATAACTCCCCCGGTGGCGGCGCTACCCCCATTAAAACAAAAACCCAAATCCTGTTGAGGTGACAGAAGACAAACTGATAGTGGAGATGGAGACCAAAAAATGATGATAGAAATGAAGTGACTCGTTATGCTAATAAGATTTGTGTTTTAGAAGATGTGCATTTTAGATTATAATTTTTAAGTACTCTGGGTGCCCCTCGCACTACCTGAGGCCCTACGCCCAGCACCTCCCGTGCTCTCCATCCACATTGGTTATTGAAGAAGTTTCTCTGTGTGCCTATGTATGTGTCTCTCTCTATGTATCTCTGTGATATCTGTCCCTACTTATATGTCTGTCTATATGTCTCTGGTTCTGTGTTTTATCTCTCTCTCAAATTTAGCATTCTCAGGAAGAACGTAATCAACCAGGTAGGGTGTTGACTGTTATGTTATCCGACTCTCTAGTGTATTACATTACATTTCTAAGTATACTAGATTTGTGTTTCAATTTCATTTATACCTGATGATGATTGCTTGTGTTGCAATCGAAACGTCGTAAGCTAGTATTTAATGTATTATTTTCTCTTTATACGTGACTTTACCGAAAGAACCAAAGAGTATTGAAGAAGCATAATTAATTCAGCACACCGCCTAGCGATGTCTGCCAGAAAGACTGCTCTTGAGGTCCGTTGGCATTTTATTTCTTCATAAATGAGTTTAATTCCGTCGCTCCCTGTATTCCGTTTCTCCAAATAAGCACTGAGATTTGCAGTGGAATAGCGGTGTTCTCATGGAATAATAATAATAATAATGTACAGACCCATCGTCAATCCACTTTTGAATGAAAGCCTCTCCATGTCATGATGATTATGGGGGTTGTTGACCCATACTTCACTGCGTTGATCAGTGAGTAAAAAGGAGGCCCAGGACCATATCACTGATGTTCGCCTTTGGCCGGGTGTCAAACTCAGATCACCGATTTTATAACGCAGGACGCATAACCACAATGCCACCGCTCCACTCAAAATGTTTTAAGCAGCTCGATGCATGAAGTAGCTCGTGTAAAACACAAATTAATTGTTGTTGTTGCCTTATACAGCTGACCACTGGTACGAGGCTCAGTGAGCAAACTGTGATTGGCACAGCAGCATATGTGGCTCAAGTGCAATGGAGTGAGTGATTCTATAGTAGAATGTAATCGTACATGCCTAGACTTAAAAGTGTGTGTGCTCCAACCTCTTACAATACACTCCCACCTCTTCAAATACATCTGGCCAGTGTGGGAGAGTAGGCCAAAGTGCCCTCTAGCCTACAAGGAGGTCATCTCTGGAGCTCCCTCTAGTGGAGGCCCTTCTGCCAGCAGCGTCGTGAGCCAGACAATGCAGGGCTGCACCATTCACTTTTTTATTTTTATATTCTTGGTTCTTTCGGTAAAGTCACGTAGAAGTGAAATAATAAAATAATAAACGTCGTGAGAAATTTGTATCTTTTTTATTTTTATTATTTTATTATTTCCCTTCTACGTGACTTTACCGAAAGAACCAAGAATATGAATCCCTGTAGTCACGAAAGCTTTAAATAAAAATTAACGTTAAATTCTTACACGCCTATAATTGTGACAGTTCATTGAATCGTGAGAGGGATGAATCACGGACGACTGCTCGCTGCACGACGCCCGCCATCTCCTCCGTGCCGCGTTGGAAGCGCAAGGATGAGACGCTGCGCTGCCGACACTTTTGTGTACGTCGCCTTCACCGTGGCGCCTGTTTGATGTCGACCTGCAACCCCTACAGTCGTAGCGGCTGCTGATCACAACGAGGCAGCGACGCGGCCAAATGAAGAAAACGCAAAAGGTCACGGCAGGGAGGCCCCTCGGCCTTTTCCGTTTGACCGTCTTCGTGATGAAGGCTCGTCTGATGAGGTTTGACTGACACGCGTTAATTTGTTTGGCCCTTTTCATCCAGAGGCGTATGATGTGAAATAAAGCAGCCGGGTGACTTTTTTTCTTTCGAATGCAAACAGATGTTGTTGTTGTGGTTAACGCAATGTTATCACCGCCATCATCATCATAGCGTCGTTTTGCAAATGGATGAAGTGTTAAGGCAGAGTGGCGATATGGGCGGCTTTTGTTGCCGTGTGTGCAGGTACAGACCTTGAAAATTCCACACCCGGACGGAACTGTCGGCAGATCCGGAACAGATGACATTTTCATTGTAGGCGATGCAGTACTGTGAAAAACCAAGAGGCACACGTGACTTTGAAATTCTGATTAAAGTCCAGAAGCACGACCGTGAATTTTGCATGCCTGGCCACCAAACGAGCGGTCCTTTGAAATGGTAATGTCCTCATTTATTCCACCCAATGTTACTGTAAAGGCAAAGGCTCAGCCCTGCAAACACTTGTAAGAGGTGGGAGTGCCCACAATTTACCCCACCACACGCCGCCTGCCAATCGGCTGCTAGGCATGTAACGATGCAGTCGATAAATAAAATATTTTCATGCTCGCGTTACACGTACCTAAGTGTGTTCGTGTTCACACTTGATTAACCCAAAACGTACCCATTACATGCCTACCAGGCACCCAACAATAGATCGGGCTCAATCCTTGCACTCGCCATACATATGCATCAATTTGTTTGCTGTAGAACAAATGATGTTATGATTTATGCCGAATATATGGAAATGAATGTGGAAGAGTAGGTCGCAATAGGGTATAGAAGAGGCCCTCTAGAGCTCCCTCTAGTGGAGACCCTTCTTCCAGCAGTGGCGTGAGCTTACAGCTGCAGTGATATGATACTCCACAGGTCTCTCTTGCAGAGCGGCCTATGGCTGAGTGTTACTCAGCCGCGTTTCCAAATAGAACTGAACTGTTAATCAAATCGCCAGAGCAGGGTGTATGTGTGTGTGTGAATCAATACAAGACTGCTTCATGAACAAACAGCTTTGCATCCATGGCACACACCGCGGGAAGGAAAAGTCAGAGTCAAGGATGTTATGAATGGGCAAAGGGGACGGGAGAAGGAAGAGAGAAGAGAAAGAATGGGAAATGAGATGAAAGGGATGGGAAAAGAACAGAAAAAAACTGGAGCAAAAGGTCAGAAAATATGGGGACAGGGAGAGGCCGCACAAGGACATCTACGCTGCACGGTGCAGCGTCTCGATTTAAAGCTTTTGTGACTGCAGGGATTCATCTTCTTGGTTCTTTCGGTAAAGTCACGTAGAAGGGAAAAAAAACATAATAAAATAATTCTCACGACGTTTTGGCCACAACGCAAGCAGCCGTCTTCAGGTGGAGAACAGGTCTTCAGGTGGAGAACAGGTCTTCAGGTGGAGAACAGGTCTTCAGGTGGAGAACAGGTCTTCAGGTGGAGAACAGGTCTTCAGGTGGAGAACAGGTCTTCAAGTGGAGAACAGGTCTTCAGGTGGAGAACAGGTCTTCAGGTGGAGAACAGGTCTGTCGAGAAGGCAGACTCTGCCTTCTCGACAGACCTGTTCTCCACCTCGAGAAGGCAGACTCTGCCTTCTCGACAGACCTGTTCTCCACCTGAAGACGGCTGCTTGCGTTGTGGCCAAAACGTCGTGAGAATTATTTTATTATGTTTTATTTTTATTATTTTATTATTTTCCTTCTACGTGACTTTACCGAAAGAACCAAGAAGGTGCAGCGTCTGTTTTCACAGCGGGCGGTGAGGAGAGGGGACTGGATTGAGAGTGCGGATAGACACACACGTCAGTTTTGGATCAGAGACATGAGCTCATCGGTGCCACACCGACGCCGCCGCTCACCACCTCCTCCGTGTGGCCCGTGCACGTGGCCAGGCGCTCCCCACTCGCGGTGCTCCACACCACGACGAGGCCATCGCCCCCGCCGCTCACCACGCGCGCCACGTCGAACTGGCAGCAGTACACCGCTGCGGACAGGCGCAGCAGCCGCATTCTTTTGATAATGTTCAACACGGAGGCTTTCCCGACCAATGTTATCCGTAACAAAGGGTTTTTTTGGGTTAGATTGCGTAAATAGTCATATGTCCTTAAACCTGCCACTGCCCGACGCAGCCAAAAAAATTGCTTTTTATTATGGATGTTTTTATAATTTTTACTTAAAACTTTCGTGACTGCAGGAATTCATATTCAATTGTTCTTTTGGTAAAGTCACGTAGATAGAAAATAAAATAAAAATCATAAAAATATAAAAACCAAAAAACTCACGACGTTTCAATACTGTTTGGCCCCTATTCCCAGTCCCTGCATGTCTCAGGCGTGTTGGCCCTGGCTCAAGCGAGCCGGCTCAACGAAGCCACGCTCAACCTTGAGC
This sequence comes from Lampetra planeri, assembly GCF_965212315.1. Lineage (NCBI taxonomy): Eukaryota > Metazoa > Chordata > Hyperoartia > Petromyzontiformes > Petromyzontidae > Lampetra > Lampetra planeri. The sequence continues at coordinate 1,897,661 of NC_136136.1, forward strand.
CGGCTCTGAGCATGGTCCCCAGCCACTCAGGATTTCCGTGAGCTGAGAGTGAGCGGAGCCGTGGCTGAGCAGCCGCTCGCTCACACATCTCTGAAAGCAACCGGGCGGCTCAGGACTGAGCCAAGCCAGAGCTGAGCCATGAATGAGAATACGGCCCTGTTAGAGCCTACCTACAGGGTGCAGTTTTGCTCTCGATGAAGACGAAACCCTGTTGTGGGTTATTTATTTAAATGATTGTTCGTAATATTTCACTACATTTGGTATTTGCGCCATCCCCATAGCGCAAGGCCATCACGGAGGCGCTGCGCTTCACAGACGAGTTTAGTTTGAGAGCAGGGGGCGATGTTGTTTCGTGGTTTTACCCAATTCATTAATTTTCCGAGAACAATAGAACCCCTCATAACGACCGCCGCCTGTTAACGACTAATCTCTTAACGACGGGCCTCCCTAGAACACAATGTGTTCGCTTACCGACCATTCCCCTGTTAACGACGGGCTTAAGATGAGCATGCGACCGCCAATTTCGGCCAATCGGCGAGCTCCAAAGTGGTCTGATCAGGCCTCGGCCAATCAGCAACGTTCATTCGTGAGCATTGGGGCATTGTTTACATTTAGTGTCTGCAGCACTTTGAAGTTGAAACATCAACTCGCTTAACGACCAAATCACTTAACGAACAGTTTCGTTAAACCAGTTACCGTCGATAAGAGGGCTTCTACCGTATTTCATTTTTTGGCACTAGCCTACTCATGATATATCATGGTATCTGAGCAGACAAGGTGCAATTCATGATAAATACAGCCACAACATTGATGCCTCATCATGCTGTGTCAATCAAGGGGGTGTGTTGACCATATTTCACCATGTGGGTTGAAGAGGGTGCTCAGGAAGGGTTAAACTATCACTCGCCACTGATGTTCGCCATGGCCAGGAATTGAACTCGGGATAGCAGGTTCAAAGCACAATGCGTGAACCACTGCGCCACCACTTTCCCAATATAGCCATGACATATACACTGCACACGACGTGAGATGTGTCATCTGCAGCAGTGGCCACACTATTTAATTCTGTTATGACAGCTTTGGAAAAAGGAACTCATGTGGATCCTATTGACAATGTCTCACTGGAGTCATATACAGAGTGGTCTTGGTACCAAAGCCCAATGTTTAATATTTAACATCGCCCTGCTGTTATTTATTCATTTCTTTAGCATTTTTTCAAGTGGCAATTTTCTCCGACTCACATTATCAGGCTCAACGGAGGGGTTTCTGGCTCGGTGCCGTGCAAGATGACGTCAATGCTTTTTAACACCTGGGTTAGATGTGATCACATTCGGCCAAGAACTGCTACCCTGGGGATTGAATTTGAAATGCGCAGTTGGTGAGCCGAATTGTAATTGAGCTCAGAGGTATTATAAAACCCGGAATGTTGTTGTTCTTGTTGGGGTATTCTCTGGCGATTTAAATCAGCTACAACACAATGTGTGTGGGTCTATCCACTGCTGGATGAGGGCCTCCCCGCGCCGTATGGGTCGTGGTGATTAATACAACCATACTTCATAGTGCTGGTCAGGGCGAACTGGGGAACGTGGATATTCGTATGATCATATTGGCGGCACACCGGTGGTTCACGGTATAGATATTTTTTTAAACTAAATTTTCGCACTCAATCATTTATTTTCCCGCGATTTGCAACCCCGGTCAGAGCATCTTGAGGTGTGGTGGTGCGAGTCAAAATCAGTTCTCGTGATGTCGAAGCAGCCGGAAGACAAATCTTTACATGAGCGGCTGAACACGAAGAAGCTTCACAGTCTGTTGCCGTATAGCAGCACCCAGCCTGATGACGATTGGCTGGCTCCGTGTTCCGAAGGCAGATTTGATTCTTCGTGCCTTAAACTTGGTCGAACGGTTCCTCCATTCAAAGGACCCAAATCAACGGCCAATAATGACCCGTTTTTTGGCAAGTCACAGTAGACTGAATAAACCTTTGAATCGCGTCAAACTTGTCGACAGGGTCAATTAAAGACTGATAAACAGATGTGCTGATTCAAATTTATATTTATACTGTTTTATGAGGACCGGTGTGTTATGCTGCACCGTTGTACCACCAATACGTCCATGTATACGGGAACATTGAATTACAGTACAACAATGGATTTTGCTGCAAGGCCCTCTGTTGATGTTACATTGCAAAAGTCCCGCGGCAGAGCATGCCAACCTGGCGTGCATGGTGGTCACCCAGCCTCATAACATTCTGGCTGGCTTACGCAAGATGTAAATACATCATTACACGGATTACGAAAATGACTTGAGTCATATAAACCGACATGCCTTCACTTCCTCCGGAAAATGTTGCAAAGCACGGCTTTAATGATGGACATTAGCTATTTATCGAGAACTTAAATTGTTGAGTGTGTTATTTCAATAATATTTTGTCAATAAGTTAATAAATTGTATAGGATAAGCAACGATTAAAAATTATATTCAGAAAAAATGGGCGTTTCGATTACCGTGGAAACCATATCAAACGACGTATCGTAGTCGTGGATGTATTATTGTCCTTCCCCGGCACCTCCGATTAGCACGGTTGGCTACGTACGGTGTAAAAGAAGTCCAACATACACACGTATCGCGGCGAGCCTAGCAGGTACACACATTCCAGCATACCTTCGGAGTGACCCCTGAGGATGGCCTGGCACACTCCACGCTCCGTGTCCCACAGTCGCAGGCTGCAGTCCCAGGAGGCGCTGAGGGCCAGGAGTCCACACTGATGAAGGGCCTGCAAGTGACGGGGCAGTGGGCGAAGCTCAGAGTTGTTCAGCCCAAGCAGCGTCCTCCCACACATTTGACCTTTCTCGTATTGTTTTCACGTATGCTACTGCATTGGAAGCGTGACTCACGATGACACTACGCTCAATCATTTTCTATGGCCAATGGTATCAGGTTGAGTCTCTTTCTGAATTTTAAGTAGGCAACTAATTGACTCACTGCCAGATACATTTGTGCAATGCAGGGCCACGATTCGACGCGAGAAGCTATTTCGGTGTTTATCTACTCGTCTGTATTGTTTGTTGTTTGTCTTGCTTGCATATTTTTGCTCACTCCATTAGCCTACATGGAGCATTAAGATACAATTTACATCTAATTTTCATCAAACGATTGTTATGGTCGTGTTGACCTCATTGCAACAGGGTTACCCAGAATGCAATGTGCCAGAAATGTTTTATAATTTTAGTTTTCATACAAATAACTTCACAGGCAGTCCTCGACTTACGAATACCCGCACTTACAAAGCAGGTTCCATCATTTTTTTTTTACATTGACTTAAAACACGACCTCGCACTTGCAAACTGAACCATGGAACTATTTTGTTCAGCGGAGCGATCCTCCGCGAGACGTAATGAGTCTGCCTCGCACTGCGAGTGAGTGTTTGTGTGTGTGTGCGCGCACGCACGTGTGTGTGCGTGTGAAAGTGAGTGTGTGTGGAGCGGTTGTGTCGCGGTTAGCTCGCTGCGCTACGAAAGCGGGGACCCAAGTTCGATTCCCACTCACGGCCAACACCGGTGACGATTATCTGAACCGGAGTGGTGTTGGCCTATTGGCTTTCGAGGCCAGTATGGGATGGTATGAGATGGCCCCCACCTGTATCTCGTCTTCATGCCCACGCAGAATGTGCAAGCACCTGCCGCCTTTGACCGCCCACACGCGCACGGTCCTACACGCACACGTGCACACACATGCACGCTCTGTGTGTGTGTGTGGGCATTTTTTGTTAGTAGGGGAGCAGTAGTGTAACAGTGAGCGTGCTGCGCTACGAAACCTGGGGACCCGAGTTCGATTCCCGCTCATTGTCAACACCAGTGACGATTATCTGAACCGGTCCTGGGCTTCCCCTAGCTCGACTCAGCCTCAAATGAATACCTGGTGCGGTGTGTAAATATCTCCACTAGAAAGACAAAGGCGTGGTGCTGGCCACCCACCTCCTCGTGTGCCGTGCTGGCCTTCATAGGTGCTCGTGAACAGCCCTTGCCCCGACAGTCTGTTAAGCCTATACTGGGCATCTTTGTATTTGTGTACCATCATTAATGTACGTGTGTCATCACTAATGGTTATCGAGCGAGATGTATTGTCGATTCCCAGGGCCGTGGTGGCTTTGGGAAGGCATTCATCCAGCAGTGGATTAATTTTGGCTGACAATTATTTGAAGGAAAAATACAAAGACACCCCTTTGTAGCGATCACCAGACTCATTGGTTAAGTGAACAGCGGTGCAGAAGTTGCACGCAACATTATGAACCTGGCTCACATCAAGTGGTGACATTTTAACATCTGAGCCGACCCTGGGCATCATCCAGAGCGACACAGCCTTACATTAGTACCCAGTGTTTGTAAACATCGACACTGGGGAGACAAAGGTGGCTGGGCATGCACGGTCCTGACCGCACCACGCACTCATGTGCCGTGCCAGCTTATACATAGGTGGGTGCTAACAGCACTTGCCCCAATAGTCTGTGTAGGCTGCACCAGGATATTTGTCTTTTTTTATCCCATCATTAACCGAAGCCTTAATACAGCGAATGGCTAAAACCTTTTGTTGTTGTCGAGGTTGATTTGCAATTTCTACTCTCGCGTGGAAACAAAGCTTCCTTCAGTAATTCTTATTAAATATTAACGGAGGAATCAGTGCCGTAGCGTTCCCAGCCTCAGCCTACCGGCAAGATAACATCTGAAGGAATGGATACACTTTTAACTCTAGATCATCGACAACGATAACTCTACAATTACATTATGGAACCTCCTTTGCCAGTAGCAAGATATAGTAATAGGTTTTTACCCTTTTACCTGGCAACAAAACTGACACCTTTATACAAAAAACCCCTATTACTACGAACTCTCTACAACTTTGCGATGTTAGAAACGTCCCCCCCCCCCCCCATCACAGCGTCCGTCCATTCTCCCCGGTCTCCTCTGACACCACTCTGCCGCACCACCTTGCCAGCGGCCGCATCTTCACTCGCTCCGACCCAAAGTTCCCCGTCCTCCTCTCTCAGCGCGGAGCTTTGCAGGCACTTTCACGTCTCCTCCGAGGACCTCCGCAATCGGAAATACTGTCCCTCTTATGCACGAAAATATCCCACTGACACCCTAGTGCCCACCCTTACAACATTCATCGTTCAATAATTGTTTTAGACTCAGAGAGACTTCCTGAACATTCATGGTCAAGGAATCTCTCCTTAAGATCAAGATGTCATCTAAACTGCCCATCCTTTCCTCGTCAAAAAAAAACAAAGGCGGTCACCGCCAAGCATGCTTTAAGATGCGGTTCTGCGGCCGTCTGGAATGCTCTTCCTTCTGATATTAGGAAGCCACTGGAGCTGTGCACTTTTAAATCATCTAGATTGAAAACAAATTTCTTTAGATCTGCTTTTTGTGTTTAGTTTGTTGTCCTTCCCCCGCACCTCCGATGAGCGTGGTTGACTACGTTTGGTGCGAAAGAAATTAAACATACGTACGCACATACATTGCTGGTGCCTCTTTGTTCACCAGATAAACCCGTCCCGTTATCGTGGATCCCACAGTCTGCCCACCTGCCTTCACCCGGCCATGCCGTCAGTGGGCCCTGCTTGGGCAGGTTCCGGACACAGGGCGAGGAGTTCTCTGCGAGGCGGACCTCCACCCTTGGGGTCTTCGTGACAACCCACACTGCCGCTGTGGCACTGTACAAAAAACATTGTCGCGCATCGTCGTCGTCGATGATGATGATGACTGTCCACTGATTCGGTTCAGCGGAGGTCTACGGTGATTTCACGTAGCCGACGGGGACGCTATCGCATGGCTCGGCGATTTACGCACGCGCTGAATGAACCACGACTCGAACGAACGTTGCGAAGCTAACTGCATTTGGCGAAGTTTCACGGAATGTCCTTTCGTCATCGTAGCAGGCAGTTTTGACCCACCGAGCTGTACCGAGAGTGGCTCGGCCCGGCCCGGGATTTGTTTTCCAACAGCCGTGGAAACGCAACATCAGGCCATCGGCAGTGCCGGCACGGTGCTTTGCAAATAAGCGTTGCGTTCCCTTTTAAGCCAACCTTGCCACGTGCATCAAAGGCGAATGTTTCTTTTCGGACTTTGACAGCTAAAACTTTGATGTTCAAGCGCAATTGCACTCGTCTGCCGAGTCTATCGGAGTCCCTGAGCGGCAGGGCAGGAGATTTGCCAGGCGAGTGAGTTTCAGTATCTTCATGCTGCGATGTACTCACGCCACGCTTCAGACTTTTTGTATTGCACCTATTTTAGGATGCATCTATTAATAAACACGTGGCACATTGTCTGTTTTTTGCTAAAAGAAAACATGGTGTTTTGTTTTTTTGTAAAATGCGGTTACGCCGTGTGGCTCTCCGCTACGGTGTCGTGTTGTACACCGTGCTGCTCGCTCCACGCACTGAGGAGGCTGCCAAAATGTGGAGCGAAACGTTGGACACAATCTCGAATGACACGCGGTACGATCCCGAAAACACATCGGGGAGCTGTGAACAACGCTCGTGAGAGTGAAATGCCCTTTTAGGCCATTTAACTTTGGAACATATAATTTGGGTCTCTTTAGTGTGTAATTGCAGTGGCATCTCAGGAATGATGATTATTTTGAACGTCCTTTCCAATAGATTGTGTTTGTTTTGCAGTCTTTCCCAAAAGCCTACAGAGATATGGCCAATAGTTTTGCCTGTGCTGTGTGGTAAGTTTCATAGCAACTGGGTTACCGATAGTTTTGGAGTTGTTGTGAATATGAGATGGAACAGACGGATGGACAGAGAGACATATAAGCTCATGAGCATATAAGCAAGTAAGAAACACCGAGAAATTCATGCTTGAAGAGAAACATTTGAAATTGAGAACGTACGCAGGTAGGTGTATGCCATCATTCAAACGTAAGCAAAGTAAGGCGGGCTTGGGCAGGACACGGGGCCGGAAGAAACGAATCTGACGGTCAAGGATCATGACGGAGGGGCAGCAAGTGAATAGCGGAACCCGTGCACGTCCACCGGGGGAGACGGAGCGACTAAATCAGTTCGTGGGCAGGTGCTGGCTGGATTATTACATCGGAGGATTGTGAGAGATGGCGGCGACTTGGCGAGGCCTTCATCCAGAAGTGGATTGAACAAGGCTACTGCTGTTACTGCTGATGATGATATTGATCAGGCCATCAGTAGTGGTGAGATGTTAACTACCCTTCTCGGTATACAGGAGGATGTGGGTTCGACCCCACCCGGATGCCTGTATATATTAGGACTTGGCATGTTCTGCCCGTGGTCGCGTGGATTTTTCTCCGGGTCCTCCGGTATTTTCTCTCCACATTCAGAAACATGCGTTTAGAGTATTTGACTGCTACTATACATTTCCGCGTGATAAGCCACTTCGTTGAGCTATCATTTGTGGCCAGGTCGCTTCTGAAAAAGAGCCACATGGCTCAGTGGACCATAGATGCTAAAATAAAAAAAACATGGTTTTAGTTTACTGGTGCGCGTGCTTCACCTGTCCGCACTCGCGCTCAGAAGTCTCGCTCCGTCGTAGCAGAGGTGATCGACGGCAGCCGAGTGGCCCATGAGGGCGCGCGTGCACTCGCCCGTGGCTGCACTGAAGACGCGGATGAGGGAGTCGGAGCAGCCCGTGAGCACCACCCCGGCCTGCACACGTGACACGCACGCGTCACCGTACGTGCCACGCCGGGGGGCGTTGGGGACGCACGCCTGCCGTGTGATCGAGGATCCCACCGCCACCGAGAAGCAGTCACCTTCCTTACAACTGGAAAAAAAAAAGAATCTCCGAAAGCAACAAACGGTGGGACAACATCGTGTCTGGTAGGGCAACCCGGATTCGAAGACAATTTTTTTCAGGCGCGCCAGCTCAACGCTCTGGCGACCTCCGAACCACGTGGCCACGCATCTCTCTGTTCCCACTGTTCTTATTAGCGCAGAGAGTACCGTCAAATCTTATTTATCTGAGCTAATGGGAGGAAGCGGTGGGTGGGTAGGGTGGGTGGGAGTGGATGGCACAGATGACACCAGACCACAGACGATGCAAATGCACGCCTCGTGTGTATTTGACCGAGGGCGCAGCAGCGCTTACCCTGACCCGCACGGCGTTGACGGCGTCCGTGTGCCGGGCGAGCACGTGCGCGCACTCCGAGGTGGCCACGCGCCACACGCGCGCCGTGCCGTCCACGCTGCCGCTCACCAGCCACTCGCCTGCGGAGCGGCGGGCCACCAGGTACCCTCGTCGTCATCGTCATCATCGTCGTCATCGTCGTCGTCATCATCATCATCATCGTCGTCATCGTCGTCGTCGTCATCATCGTCGCCATCATCGTCGTCATCATCATCGTCATCATCGTTGTCGTCGTAATAATTGGAGGCGCACTTTTAAATCATCTAAATTTGAAACTCATTGCTTTAGAACTGCTGTTGGTGTTTAGTTTGTTGTCCTTCGCCGATTATCATGGTTGGCTATGTAAGGTGCGAAAGAAGTTCAAAACACATACATATATACATAGCAAGTACCGTGGTCGGCATCATCATCGTCGTCATCATAACCAAAGGCGCACAGGGGAAGGGGGGAATGGGCGATTGCCCCCCACTACCCCCCTTCCACCCCCCATCCAGCCCGCCCGCGAAAAATATATTTAGACAGCCGTCACATGTCATGCACATTTTTTTTTTCGAATAAAATTACTGATGAGTCTTGGCGTACATTTAATTTTAGATACACTTAATATTCAAGAAAGTGCTCTTAGTAGGACACCTAGTGTATTAAGGCAGCCGATGGCGCATGTGTGAGTGGTTTTGTCCATCGCTCCCGTCACTTAGATATCCGTGTGTTTTTTTTTTATACCAAACTGCATGAGTTTATTATTTTAGGCTGAGTTGACCTCGGGCAAAGCCAGGCCACAGTCAGATATCAATTGCCACTGGTGTTGGCCATTGCGAGACATTAATCGGATCACATTACAAACAGTCCCTGGGTCTCGGAAGACCCGATTTACGGAAATACGACCTTACGAAAAAGCTCCCATAAATCAAATGAATGCGTGGAAATGTTTGCGTTAGCTATGCAAGCGCAAGACGTGCAGCGCGGCGAGGTAGAGGATGAATACCGTGGAGCATTACGCCTCACTCTAGCTTCACTAGGATGAAGGTAAATGGAATTCATCTTGATTTTTGGAGGACAATTGTTCGGTTTCCGACATACGGAAAATTCGGGTAACGGATCGTTCTTGGGAACCTAACCCGTCCATAACCCGGGGACTGTCTGTATAGTCTGGGTTGGCCACCTGGGAAATGTGTGTGCGCACGGTACACAACATCCAGTATATCTCTCGTTATGGCTGTGGCTACGAGTTACGTGCCTCCCCCCAATCTATAAGCGCGACCAAGAAAATATCTGGTGAGAAATTAAGTGTGGAGAGTGCAGTTATAATCGCTTACGACTGCACACATTTTGTATTTCCGAAGCTCAGACCTGCAGCCAATAATAAAATGCGATTTGGATTGGCATAGTGGCTAATGCGACTGCATCTCAAGACATTTATAAATCCCTGGTGAGCAAATGAAATGTTCAATTTCATGCATACAATAATAATAATAAATAATAATCTTTCCATTTCTATAATTAGCCTCATACATGTTTTATTTGCAAAGTCAACTCAGAGTCAATTCCTGCTCCAATGAGCATTGAGGGACTGCTCATCTCCCATTTACAGCCCTGAGTCAGTGGGGGAAATTCCACATTCCTATGGCTGGGGGGGGGGGGGGAGCTTATTCAGAGAATAACCACTTGACTTCCTCACATTTTATATGAACTAAGAGTCCCCCAATCCCCAACCTGCACTATATTAGCTCGCAACCTTCTGATTGTGAGCTGCTCGCTCTACCGCTGAGCTAGCGAACCGGCTCCGCTCTATTTGCAGAGACCTCGCTCAATGTGCACTCGCACCCCAGGCTAGCAGCTGACAAACTCCCATCGTCATTCTCTCTCTCTCCCTTTATGTTTTATTAATTTGTGTGGAACCGAAATAACAGCCTCTGCCGAGTGAAAACTGCACTCCTCCCCCTGCAGAGATGACAGCCCCAGCGACCCTCACTGCAAGTTCACAAAGTGTACCCCAAAGAAAAATCATTGTGGGACCATTTTACAAAAGGGAGAAAAAAAACAAGGAAGAAAAATGATGTGTGCATGGATTTTATGATACGACCTAATGTGTGCTTGTCTTCGGATGCGTTTCGTTTTGTTTCGAGAACATACACCGGTTAATGACATTATTAAAACTGTTAATTAAAGTATGCATGTTGAACTTATTTTGCCCCGTACGTAGCCAAGCGTGCCCACGTGGCATTGGGCAGGACATGCCGCTATAAGTGACGATGGCAACATTGATCGTGATGGCCGGTGGTCAAGACTCACGTCGGGAGTGGAAACCAAAACTAGCTCTAATGTCACTTGTCACTGATCTTAGCCATGACCGAGACTCAAACTCTGGTCACATGGGTAACTGTGCCATGATATTTATTGTAATGTTTCATTTACATACATAGATTCATACAGTCCCGGTATTGAACCTATTTGTCCTTAAGCCACGTTAACTACCGTTCCCCCTCTGTGCGAACGTCGCAGCGCCGGAATCGGGGACCGTTCTGATATAGTTATGCACGCGGTGCTCTTAGTGCACCGTGATTTCTGTTATCCGGTCCGTTTGCTGATCCGCCTCGGGACTCAGGCTGACGCCTCACCGCCCGCTCACTCTCACAACTCACGCTTGCAATGCCTGAATTTAGCAGCTGCATCGCACCTATTCCCGCATGCGCCCTGGACAAATGAGCATCACCACAGCTCGGGTTGCCTCCCCTTCATGTACAAACCCCCCCCCACCCCCTAAAAACAACGACATATCATGGGCACAAGAATGATGTCTAACAATTGTGGAAGAGGGAAGAATTACATATCAATGGTATTGTCATGAGCAGTGTATTATTACACAACTGACAAACACCAGGAATTTTAATGACCTGGGAAAACGTAGACATTTCCCAGGACAGCTACACTCAAAAAGGGGATGATCCTGTGGAAACCAGGATAAGTGTCAACCTTATGCACAACGCAATCAATAAATAACGCTTGCACGCATGTCGTTTCCCCCTTCACTTTTCACGGATTTTTCCGCCAGGAATTTTATCTGTGCTTGTGCCGACAGATGGCGTGCCATTTGAATTTCATTATGGGGCCGTTAGGGTTGTGACGTTGCTATTTCCGTTCATCGTGATGACGCTTTGCTGAAGAGTTTATCAACTTGTTTTTATTATATTTAATTGATAAGTTGGCATCATGCCATGACTTTAAAACAATTCACCATTTGGCATGTGCATCGCCCTGTGTCAGAGAAAGCCCCCCTCAGAAGATGACCTGGAATTATTTCTAAAATAATCATCTCTGTGCACACTATAATAACATTAACTTATAACACACACAGTATCAGCTTGCTCTCGACGAGACAGCATGACTCAGAGGCACGAGGAGGAACCACAGATAAGCTGGAAGGCAGCCATGCTGTGGTCAGCCTGTGCCAATGATTTCCCAAGCTTTGTGGTCCTCCACTGTTATATATGAAGGTGTCATTGGCCAATTAATGAGTGTTTATATGTAGGTGAAAAACGGGGAACCCAGAGAAAACCAATGCGTGTGATGGGACAACACTCTATCCCACACAGGTTTTACAGGTGAGGTCCACATTTGCTGTGCTGCCTTTTCCTCGCGAGCCTCATCGACGCCCACGGGATGTGAATTTCAAAAAATGTGTGTGATCCGCCAACCCTCGCTGCCTCCACAGTGCTGGATTACAGGCCGCGTGCGTAGCCACCCGGTGAAATGAAACTAAAATATATCTACAAGCCAAAAAATATTGTATTTGACCAGGTAACGCCCACTGAGCTATTTAGTTATTTTTCAGAAGCAACTGTCCACAAATGATAGCTCAACCAAGTGGCTTATCATGTGGACATTTACTTCAGCCAAATACTCTAAACGCATGTTTCTAAAGGTGAGGGGAAAACCCGGAGGACCCGGAGAAAACCCACGTGACCACAGGGAGAACATGCAAACTCCAAATATACAGCAGGCGTCAAGGTTGGGATCGAACCGACGGCCTCCTGTATACCAGGCGAGGCAGGCAGACATGTGCCAGAATGAGGTGCGTATTGCGAGTGACTGCCTAGTCGGGGGACTGAAGGCAGCGGCGATTTTGAGACGAGTTCAAGGGTTTCGCGGGCAGCAGCGACCATCTCACCGTCGCAGTCGAGGCACGTGACGCGATCGCCGTGCCCTCGGAGTGCGCGCTCCACCGCGTACCGCCCGCTCGCCCAGTTGGCGCTCAGGTGAGCGGCGCGCGCGTGCACGCGCTTCCAGTGGCACGTGGGCACGAGCGAGCTTCTCCCCGTGTCGCGGATGCTGTGGTCTGTGTACGTGGGGCTGGTGCGGGCTGCAGTCATCACCACCACCACAACCAGGGATTCAATTCAACCGCGTCTGTCCGGAGTCGGCGATTCGGAAATGATTTCTGCACCCTTGCGCACCACGTCCAGTATACTACTCGCTACGGCTGATCATCGTCTGATTATTATCATCATCTGTTCATCATCCGTTCACAATTTTAAGATACATTTTCTCTGCATGTAAAACAATTGTTTTATTTAAGTCCATCATCATGTCTTCTGGAGTAATGTCACCACCGCAACCAGGGATTAATTTCACCCAGCTTTGTGCGGTTCAGTGACCCATAACATAATTTACATCTGGCGAACCACAGCCAGTATATATACCTCTCAATGTGGTTGTGACTACCAGTTAAGTAGCCTATTGGAGTCGCCAAATGACTGGGTGGGAAATTAAACCCTGACCACAACCATTGTCATGCATCATTAATCGTCAGTGTTGCCAGTGTCATTGTGACTGCCCTCTGTGGGTTTGTCAATACGCCCATCGTTGTCCTTTCCCCGCACCTCCGATAAGCATGGTTGGCTACGTACGGTGCGAAAGAAGTTCAACATAAATGCATCATATGTTTATCATTTTAAGATTCATTAAACAGATTTACATTTTCTTAGGTTTTTTTGGTAAAGTCACGTAGGTAAAAAAATAATAGAAATAAAATAATAATACATGAAAATACATTTATCTTATTTTTTACCTACGTGACTTTACCGAAAAAAACCTGAGAGTATGAATCCTTGCAGTCACGAAAGCTCGAATCTAGATTTGCATTTATCTCTGCACGTCAAAATAAAAAAAATACTTTAGTTCATCAGCCAATGTGCCTTTCGGACTAGGCTAGGATTGCTGACCAGATGCTATTTCAAGATACGGCCCTGTTCAACGCAAAAGCAATGTGCATGTACACATACAGCCCTTTGTCAATCCACTGCTGGATGAGGGTCTCCCCTGACCATGTGGGTCATACTTTAACCACGCTGGTTTGTGCCGGTTGGTTAAAGCAGGGAACGTTGGCACGGGGACATAGAATCACGGTGCAACAATATATTGCTGCCCCACGCTGCCCATAAAATCGCAAGCGTGTGATTACTCACTGTTGCGGACCATTACGGATAGTAAAATAAAAAAAAGTTGAAACCGTTTTTATTCCGTGGGCTCATGGAGGCTCTGGGTGTGTCTGTGTGCACCTGTAGCTGAGCAGTGGGAGCGTTGGGTCTCAACGAGGAGTTGATCCGTGCCAAGGTGGAGCCATCCCCGTGCCGCACACAGCCTCTTCCTGTGTGGAGCAGCACAGTAGTAACACGGACGTGGGAGTGCGGAAGTACCCTACAACACCGAATTCTGCTGGTGGAAATCCATCCAACGACTGTCCAGAATGAATCCTGTTTAGCTACCGAGATATGATGAGATCGAGTGCATTCCACCTGATTCAGCCGTAGGTAGACGGCACAGTAGGTGTTAATAATTCATCCATCCTGCCCTGCAGCATCACATTGGATGCCCATCGCATTCGAGATGCACGGTAAGATGGAGCATCCCAACCCAACCCAAACATCTATTTATTCTATGGGTCTTTTGGTAAAGCCACGTAGATAGAAAAATAATAAAAATATCACGACGTTTAGATCGCAACACAAGCAATCGTCTTCAGGTGAGATTGCTTGTGTTGCGATCGAAACGTCGTGATATTTTTATTATTATTTTTCTATCTACGTGGCTTTACCGAAAGACCCATAGAATATGTATTCATGCAGTCACGAAAGCTTTAAGTCAAGATCAAACATATATTATATAGAATTAACACGGGCAGGATGTAAATGTACAACATAGATTAACAGCAGGGTTGGGCGAGATCGCCGAGCAAATGGGCACACACTCGACACAGCTTATATGGCCCCTCCAATCGGCCAGAAAATGATTTAAGTTGAGTGTGTAGTGGCCCTATTCTCGATTTGGGTTCGAATAGGAGTGTCACTTGACATTGATTAAACTGACTTTTAAGTGGAGCAAGTTTATGGTCTCAGCCTAGTAACCAATGACTGCAGAAAAACGAATTGCCTTAAATTTGGCGTTTCATTTCATTTCAGCTGTGAGAATTCAACAATTTTGTTTGACTGCTGAGCAACAAACGTATCCTGCAGCCGGCTTTGTGGTAAATCCTCTCCCTGTGTGGACAAAAAGTCACTTGAAGGTTTCTCAGAGGTAGTTATATGACAACTGCTTCCGTGGGCGTTTCTCTAACAGACAGCACAAATGGAATCAAATTGGTCCAAAAATATCAGTACCATTTGGCGAAACTGCACAACTTAGTGGAAAATATAAAGTATTTGGGGAAAGTAGGTTGCTTCACAAACAGTGGATTGTCCACTACAGGGCTGGTTTCCACCTGTCGGAGCCTTCCCAGAATTTGTCCCTTTTTGGAGGTAGCTACTCTCCTGGATAATCTGTAAATGTCCCTGGGTCCTTAAAATTCTAGTTTTTTTTGTCAGTTGCATAATAACGGACCACTTCAAGACAATGCGTTTACATGTAATTATTCCCCCTCTTCCGGTTGTTTTGAGATACAGATCTGTATTCGTATGCCTGTGATGTGTCCCAGTATTTGTACCTCATGAACAGCCATTGGCCATGGATACTCGTTTGACCGCTTGGACATGGGGAACACATTCACTTTGAGCTTTGCCTGGTTGACCCAAGACATCTGGAGTTGTGGACCTGGCTGCATCTAAAAGTCTCGCTCTTTACCTGGGAAGGATGGGGAGGGAGTGTAGAACCCACCAGAGAACGTCGCTGTTGGCCCGCTCTCTCCACACGCGGCTGCAGAGGGCCACGTGGCACAGATCGGAGGGTCCAAGCAGCGCCAGGACCCGTTCGGCCAACTCGGCGGGCAGCAAGCGGACGGGGTCGACCAGGAGCAGCAGTCGGAGCGAAGCGAACGCCTCCCGCAGCTGCTGCGGCTATGTGGGGCAGAGACGCGTGGCCTCCGCATCACTGGATATGATCGTGATGATGACGGCGACGATGTAATAATGATGGTAGGATGATAGAGTGAAGGTGTATGGAGCAGTGGTTGTGCGATAGGGGTGACAGTCGTTCGCTAATCCACGTAGTTGTGTTTATTAGGATTTGAATTCGAGATGATTTGTTCGTACACCCCTTAGTTGCGTCAATTGATTATCTCGGGGCCCTCTTGAGCTACATAGGGCTCTGGGCTTTTGCTTGCTTCGCTTATAAGTTTAACATACACAGGCGTCAGGGTCGGAATCGAACCCACGACCTCCTGTATACCAGGCGAGGTAGTCAACATCTCGCCACTGTACACGTACACACACTAATTTATGTAGAACTGCTTTTTGTGTGTTTAGTTTGTTGTCCTTCCCCCACACCTCCGATTAGCGCGTGGTGGACAACGTTACGGTGCGAAAGAAGTTCAACAAACAACGACCGCCGCTCGACACTAAGTGGCGGTGACGTCACCACGGCGCTTGTGCCAGGCTAGGTGCACCACTTTAAGGCCACGTGGAGTGTCGGACGCCCGCTGGCAGGTCAGGGGGCAGACCCAGCAAGTGCCATGGGTCGACTGACTGAGATGACTGCTGGCCGATGCACCACCTGTGGCCCCCTATTACTGTGCAACACAAAAACAACAGTCCCCCCTACTACACACTGTAGGGGCAAGTGCTGTTAGATATACATACACACATACATACAGATATACATACACACACATACAGATATACATACACACACATACATACAGATATACATACACACAGACAGATATACATACACACACATACATACAGATATACATACACACACATACAGATTTACATACAGACATACATGCACATACATACAGAGATATACATACACACACACATTACATACAGATATACACACAAACAGATATACATACACACATACATACACACAGACAGATATACATACATACAGATATACATACATACACATACAGTACATACAGATACACACACAGACAGATATACATACATACATATAGACATACACACATACATACAGATATACATACACACATACAGATATACATACACACATACATACAGATATACATTCACACACAGACACAGATATAAACATAAAGATCACCCATATAGCCATAACAGACTGTAGGGGCAAGTGCTGTTAGCGAGCACCTATGAAGGCCGGCACGGCACACGAGGGGGTGGGTGGCCAGCACCACGCCCGACCGCCTTTGTCTCCCCAGTGGCGATGTTTACACACCGCACCAGGTACTCATTTGAGGCTGAGTCGACACACAAACACACAGACATACACACACAGACACGCAGACACACACACAGACACACACACACAAAGATAAAACAAAGATCCCCCGTATAGCCTTAACAGACTGTAGGGGCAAGTGCTGTTAGCGAGCACAGACACACACATACACAGACACACACATACACAGACACACACATACACAGACATACACAGACACACATACAGACATACACACACAGACATACATACACACAGACACACACACACAGACACCCCTAGGGCCTCTACCTCACCTGGCAGGTGAGGTAGAGGCGCGTGAGGGCGTCTCCCTGCCGCTTGGCAGGCAGCGAGGAGAAGAGCGCCACGATGTTGAGCAGCGTCTCGTCCACGCCACCCTGCAGCTGCTGCTGCTGCTCATGGGTCGTCATCTCTCCCTAGGCACAGGGCAGCGGGCACACCACCACCACCAACCACCAACAACCACCACCAACAACAACCACAACCACCACCACCTCCCGTGAGCGTCTCGATCCGTGTTGCCACGGCGACTCTGTGTGTGTGTGGAGCCCACGCGACGCGTCTCGTTCACCGCCTCGCACGAACAACGCTCGACTCATAAGTGGCGCACTTTTGCTCAAACGAGCACACGGTGTGGTCCAAAGGCGATGTACCCACAATGTAGGTTGTTTTGGTGGGAGGGAGGGGAGGGGGTAGATCGCATTAATATGAATGTGTCGTGAAACCTGCCACCACCCGACACTGTGGGTTTGTCACGTAAACAGAACGTGCCAATTAACGCGTTATCAGTACAGCAATAGCGGTGTGTTGGAGAGCAAAGCCGTGTGGTGGTCGTTTGACCATACTTCACCACGCTGGTCAGTGTGGGGGATTGTTGAAGGCTGAGTTGAGTTTTACCAGGTGAGAACTCACGAGACCAAGATAGGTCCCATTTGCAAGCATCACTTGGGTCTCACAACAATGCCAAAAAGCAAAAAAAAAATAGTAAAAACATAAACAACTACCACACGACAAATAAAAAAATATCGCACAAACATCAGTGTGAAATCAAAGTTAAATTAGACGCACAGTAAACCGGTTCGGACATTATTTTTGTACTGACCATTGCACGATTTCAAGATTTAGGGACAGCACAAAACACACGAGGACCGATATGGGTCTCGTTTGCGAGAGTGATGGTAACATCACCACGGGGTTAGTTCGTAGGCTCTCCTGCCGAAAACGTATAAATAACATTCCACATTTAGAACAAGAACAACAAACATTATCTTTGGCAAAATCTACAGCGATAGTAAAGGCTCGCAACAATAGCATCCTCTACGCGCTACCCATCACAGCCAAGTGTGCACACAGAGCAATTCATCTTTGCTATTGAATTGCTCAGACAAGCGTGTAATGAATGCATTTGTGTGTTGTCTCTGAAATATTATGCTACATACACCGCACGACTACTGCTGTTGGAAATATCCGCAATATATTGGGGAAATACCATATTCTCTACATTACAAGACGTTCTGGAAATTAAGACTTGCACACACAAAACCGTGTCATGTGAAAATTAGTTTTCATTTCCATCTTGTATAATTTGATGTTGCATTATGTCATTATGGTGACCTCCAGGTCACTCTTGCAAATGTGATTTATCCCAGGATTCTTGAGTTGTGTTTCCCTGTTTAAAACAAAATAGATCTTCCTAGAGTTGTACAAAACTGGTTACACGCACCTACCGACTTATATGACGCACCCTGAACTTTTTTCTCTAAATTACAAAGGGAAATGAGTGCGTCTTAAAATCCGGAGGGTATGGCAATCGTTCAGAAGATTCAACTCATCATGCTCGCCACGTGGAGAAAGAAATGATCTGACAAGAGGGATCTTGGCATACGTGATCATTGTTTAAAAAACATCTGTATTATATTGATGAGCTGTGTCATTTCATTCATTTGATTTATACTTCGTCGATTGACTGTCGTTTTAAAATTGATGACCACAATGTAGAAGTATCGTATGATGTAAACAAATAATATTTGATGTACGGTGGGCCCTCTGGAATAATAAAGACACATTGATGATTGTCAGCCCCTGTTGGCGATGAACGTTTATCGACGAAACTTTGCCACGTCCTGTCAGTGCGGGTTGATGATTCTGGTGGAGATGCTGCCGCACCTCCGATGAGCACGGTTGGCTACGTACGGTGCGAAAGAAGTCCATCATACAGCACACACATCCTGTGCCAGGACGAGCTCAAATATTATCACTCGCCATTGATGTTAGCTGTGCGTGGCCGGGAATCAAATTCAGGTGGGAGGACTTTGTGGTGCGGGGTGATCGCCACCGCTCCTCCAGCCCAGTGGCTGAGTCACCCCTCCGGTTGAGGAGTGTGTGCTTATATTAGCTTATATGAACATGAGTGTGTGCTTGTGTTGAATCAATGCTGCTGAAACGACGCACTCACAAGAATGCGGTGTGGCTGATGGGATGTGTTTAAAATATTTATACGTTTCCATAGATTTTTTTCACGTGGAGATACTATGGGTAGGATGCGTATTTATTGTCCCATATATACTGTTAGGGGTGCCGTGGTGGCGAGATGTTAACGACCTCGCCTGGTATACAGGAGGTCGTGGGTTCGATCCTGACGCCTGCTGTATATTTGGAGTTTGCGTGTCTCTTTCTCCGTGGTCGCGTGAATTTTTCCCGGGGTCCTCCGATTTTCCCTCCATATTTCGAATCAACATCACGCATTTTAGAATATTTGGCTGCTATACATTTCCACATTGGGCTATCATTTGTGGCCAGGTCGCTTCTGACAAAAGAAGAAGCTACATAGCTCTGTGAGTCTTACCTGGTAAAATGAAGAAACCACAAATCTTAATATTTTAATACATTTAACAGACGTTGATGAGCAAGTGACACATCCTATTTTATAACCGCGTCTGCAGGGACCCCTGGTGGACACGTCCCGCTAAAGCCACCACGCTGGTGAACATCCTGGGCATTGACCCAGGATGTTGATTCCGTGCCTGCCGAGGACTCTGGGATGGTCTCATTGAAACGTTCAGCCGGCCCGTACACACACACACGCTGTATGGGGCAGCCGCTAGCAGTTAGCGAGCACCTATTAAGGAGACCGGAACGAAGCACGTGGGAGTGTGGGTTGTGGCCAGCACCAAGCCCGGCAGCCTTGGTGTTGTGATACGTTGACCTGGATTCGAACCCAGGTCACGTCAGCCACGTGTGAAAAGCGCAATGCCCCTGGCTGATCCAGCCGTGAATCATTGATAACTTCAGTGGGCTGTGATTTACAACGCTGCGGTTTGGGCTGTGGTAACAGCCCAATCATCTTCACCGCCCTAAGCCAATGTCTATCTACTGCTGGATGAATGCCCCTCTCACTGGCCCGTGCTGCTTGCCCCCTCCATCTCAACTCCTGCGCGTGGACCGAATCCGTTCGCTCCATCTCCGCTGCGGTGGTGCCTTCTTAGCTCCTGGATGCGTTGGTGATATCAACGCAAACTCCCGAAACTGAGCGTGGTACGGTACTGTAGAGTAAAACGTTACTAACCATTACGGAATAAGGTAGTCTGTGCATGTTGGGTAATTGCATAATAACTCTGTAAATCCACTTCTGGATGGAGACCTCTCCCACGCCACAGTGTTCGAGGTCAGTGTGAGTTGTTTTGCCCATATTTCACCGCCGGTCAGTGTGTTTTTTAAACATAAATTGGGATTGCCCTGGACCGGTTGGGATATCGCTTGCCACTGATGTGAGCCTTGGACAGGAATCGAACCGAGTTGTCCACGGGGGTCAAGTAACGGTAGGCATGTCCATAGAACTCTAACAGTGTTCACGGTGATGATTAAACCGGCTGATAAGTTGAGGCCGATTTCGACTCGGCACTTTGTAAACATTGGCTCTGGCCCCTATATATGGTCACACGAGTCTTGCCTTATTATAGGCACACACACCACCACCACCAACAACAACCGGGAGGATAGTCGCATCAGTGTTGTGCGAGGGCATGCCACGGGCAATTTATAAGTTGGGTCTGAAAATGTAAAGATTGCATGAATGTTGGCTCCTCTCAGCCCTCTCTCTCCCTGTGGCCGTATCCAAATTCTCTCCAGAGTTGGACTCCTGGATGATGGACAGGATGTCGCTAATACCACCGCTGCTCTGCTGTTTGCTGTCCGTGCTGGTGGTGGTGTATCGTGAGTATCTATTGGACACGCTGAGACTAGCAGGTGAGTGAACGTGATTGGGGAGTGTGCACACGTTTCATGAAACTTTAATTAATGTGGCGTTCACTTCGGCGCGATGGGGGCAGATATGGGCGGAAACCCGTTTGATGTATGTATGCTGAACTTATTTCGCACCGTACGTAGCCAACCATGCGAATCGGAGGTGCTGTCTCCAAGCTAGTATTCCCTTGAAAAAAGATACTCTGAGGCTGTGGTCTCATTGGGTGCTTAGCTGGACCTGAAGCAGCATGGTTTATCCTGGCATGGGTGACCAAGCACGGCTTCATATTCTTGGTTCTTTCGGTAAAGTCACGTAGAAGGGAAATAATAAAATAATAAAATATAATTTCCCAAGAATATGAATCCCTGCAGTCACGAAAGCTTTAAATCAAAATTCAAGCAGGGCTTATCAGGTGTTATAGGCATGGGGCTGCGATGTGGCAGGGATATAGTAATGCTGAGTGTCACTCCCTCGTATATGCGGTGGGTTTTCTCTAGGTTGTCTGATTGTAAATGGTAATTGTTTACCTATAAGATACTCGTGAATTTAACCGCTGCTGTCTTTCATTATGGATGAATAATTTTAAATTCGCAAAGTCCAAATTTCTTAGCCCAGACTCATTACAGTTATGCACAGGCACTGATACAATGTTTGGTTGTGTGGGTTGTTACTCAATGTGTTTAGGTCTGTGGTCGTTACAGAAATGCAGCTGAGTGTCTTTCGCGTTTAATACAATTCCATGCGATTCTGAAATATTATCGCCAGCCATTATCTCGCCACTGCTGTATGAAGGTTCTTTCCCAGACATTATTTTGTTTGGCTGCCATTACATGACCCGTCCCATCTATTGACTCCCACCCCTTCCAATGATGTGTCCTGCATGAACGTACCTACGCATATTGAACTTCTTTCGTACCGTACGTAGTCCCGCCCAAGCCAAATTGCAATTATTCACAGTGAATATGACGTCTCTGATTTGTGTTTGTCTCATGTGCAACTCTGTCTTATTGTGATGCCAAGTGTACAAATATTTTTCCGTGGTTCTTTGCTCACTTTTCAAGTTTTTCTTTTTTCTCTGTCATTGTCCATGTCCCTGACCCTGACCCATATGCCGTAGCTGACATTATGAACCGATTGAAAATATTATTGTTTAAAATTTTAGTTTTCCAAACGCTCGATCTTGCTATTGTTCACCTCTGATGTTTCATTGTGGATTTAAACCACATTCAATGTTTGCCCTGACATTGTATACACATTCTCCTGTATTTTCCACTTGCGTCCCTCCAATAATGATTTATTTTGTTGGGTAAACTTATTTTTCCATCACTTTCATTTTGCCCGTATTGATCTTGTGCCCAAATGTGGTCTTTTTCCGTTTAGGATGGTGATGTCATCGGAAGATCTGACATGGAGTTTCTTAAACATAAAAAAAAAACTTTTAAAGTGATTCCCAAGTTGTTGTAAATGCATTGTTTCGGTATTTTATACAGGACCGCTGATGTTGAACTGGAATTTTCCAACTTAACATCGCGTTTACGGAACTTGTGTTGAATTATGCCTTGCCAATTGAGGTGACACGTTTACGTTTGGAAAATTTATGCCGCTGACTTATTTGTATACACTGTACTGTACCTACACTTGTGCATAAATGGCCAGTGCATGCCTACTGCTCACCTCATAAAAAATGTCTGCGAATGTAACAGTAGCATAGCGGGCTTATATATTTGATGGTTATAGTTCGTGTCACTTGGGATAACGATCAGCGCGGTATTGTGGTTCATTTGTGGCGAGCACTTTGTGTGTGTAATGAATATTGTACGATATATATTGTAGTATCCCCATATCGAGGCAAAGCCAGGCCTCAAGCGGTATTTGCGCCGACTGACGGACGAGTGGTTGCAGGATCACGAGCAGGATCGGTGGCGGTTGGTCGCTACGAGCTCGTGGTCGCCATCCTCTCCGCGAGGGACAACTGGGTGCTCAGGCAGGCTGTGCGTGACTCCTGGCTGCAGGCCGTGACGGCCAGCCCCTCACTGAGGAAGCGGTGAGTGTGGCCATCTCCTTTTCAATTGCCGTGGGTCAAAAGGCAGTAAAGTCGGTGCAGGTGGCTGGGTTTAAGTTTCAGCTTATTTTGATTTGTTACATGGATGATCGCGTTTTGTAGAGTTGCCCGGCTGTTGTACAAGGAAGATGCGTGGTGCGTGAGCACAGCAACAATAAAAATAAAGACAGAAACATCAGTACGGTATTGCAGAGAACGAGTACAAGGAATAATGGGGCATCACGGTGGCAAGATGTTAACTACCTCGCCTGTATGCACGAGGTTGTGGGTTCAGTCCTGACCCTGTGGTCTGTATATTTAGAGTTTGCATGTTCTCCCCATGGTCGTGTGGATTTTTCTTTGGATTCTCTTCCCTCCACATTTAGAATCAACATGCATTTAAAGTGGTTGCTATAAATGTCCACGTGATAAGCCACTTCGTTGAGCTATCATTTGTGGCCAGGTCACTTCTGAAAAAGAGCTACATAGCTCAGTGGGCCTTACCTGGTAAAATAAAAAAAAGTTAGTTATATTGTGGCTCAGGGGTTGGAGGACTGAGCTGGCACTGCCGAGATCCCGAGTTCAAATCTGGAAAATGTGTACGCAATACAGCAAATGTAATAACCAGAATATTTAGAAGAATGTTGTCCAATCTGTTTCTAGACAAGAGGCAAAGCAGTGGCAGCAGCAGCAGTGCTGGAGGTGCGGTAGTCATGTGATTGTGTGCGGTAGGGTCCTGCCGAGGTTTGTGGTCGGAAGCCGCGCATGTGACATTCACCCTGAAGACAGAGAGGACCCATACTCCTGCTCTTTACTCAACATCACTCTGCCTGGTGAGCTCCGACAAACTTACATCGCTCCGACAAACTTACATCGCTCCGACAAACTTACATCGCTCCACTTAAAAGTCAAAAGGTTGCTTTCTGGAGGTCATCAGGTGGCCCAGAGGTCAAGGCCTTGAACTTGCACCTCTGAGATCATGGCTTTAAAATCCAGCCAGTCCCTTGTGATTAAAACTGCCTTCTCAAATCTAGTGAGTTGATGGTGTCAGCATGGTCATGCATTACTGCACGAAATAAGCCATCGTATTCGAGCAGCACGTTAAATGCGACAAGCGTTGCCCACGGTGTCCAGAGCGGGTAGGCAAGTGCTGCCCCTTTCTGTGTGGACCACGGGATTTCAGAGGTAGCTCTGTGTTATCTTTGTTCTTTGGGCCATTTTCTAACACCAATGATTGCACTACTCTATGAAATATGCGAATGGATTCTTTATCTCATTACATCGATAGCGCAATAAAAAGACAATTGAGAAAAAATACAATTATTTTAATGGGCGTTTTATTCCTTTATCATTCTAATGTTGTTTTGCTTGTTGTTTCTCTCATGCCTACTGTCTTTATTGTGCTTGTTTTACGTGATTGATTTTGTCATATTTGTGACACAGGTCACTCTTTTAAATGAGACTCTCTTGGTCTCTTGATGTCTCAACAACAAAAACTTTTATCCCACAGGTTCGGTAGGATAGTACATTTGTATATGGTTGCTGCTGCGGGTGTGTTGACCATAGAATATGCGCCGTCGCCTTCACAGTGGATAGTACATGTGTCCCCTGGCATCTTTCGAAATGAGAGGGCCATTGTGTGCTGGCGTCATGGTCCGCAATTGCCGAATTAAAAAACAACTCCCCGCAAATGGCCCAATTGGGGTTACACACGCAGCAGAAATGTATCGCCCCCCCCTACAGAGTAATGTCCATTTGCAGAGCAGATGCTGAGTTACTTTGCACCCGCAAGGGCAGCTGCCACTGAGGGTGCCCTTTCCATAGTTTTAATAAGTATTTTCATAGTTAAAATTTGTTTAGATGAGATTTGATGTAACTTGCATATAATGTGTACAGCACCTTGAGGTGCCCCGGTGTAAAGGGCACAACATAAAAAAGAAAACCACGATTAATTGCTATTATTATAATTGCCATTATTAATATTCACGTTTTCAACGTGTTTTTTCGCCCCGTCCCACGACCAGCGAGCGAGCGGGAAATCGAGGCGGTGACTTGGCTGGAACCGGGGTCGGCGTCGCCGGGGGCCGGGCCCCGGACTCGCGTGGCACGGCCAACGTTGCTGGGGCTCGACTTCCGGGTTCGCCACCCAGTGGTGGTGACGGCGCTCGGTGTGTTCGCCTGGGACGGCACCGTCCCCAACGTCACCGTGCGGCTCCACAACGCGGCCACCAGGGTGACTGCTGCCATTGCCACCACCGCCGCCACCACCACTGCCACCACCGCCGCCACCACCACCGCCACCACCACCACTTCCGCCGCCACTACCGCCTCTGCCACCACTGCCACTACCGCCACCACCACGAGCTACGCCGCCACTACCGCCGCCGCCACCACCGTAATCTTAATTTGGACTGGAAGTACAGAAAAGCACAAGGGTAATTCAATACGAATCTTATATCGGCGTCAACCGTCATATCGTGAATATTTATATTGTATCTTGAAATATGAAATCGTTGAAGTTGTTGTGGTGACAGCCACCCAGTAAACGTACACCATTCGGCAAACGGTCGCATGTGGTCGGAACCGTTTGACCAACGTTTGCCCAAGGGTTCCATGTTTACTAGGCAGTCATTATTTTGTTCCTTGTCGAAATTACAGATCAAAGTATTCTTTACCCGAGCGTTTTTTTTTCTCCGGTCAGCAATGACCTTGAGCGGATGACGACCGATCATGGAGCCCGATGATGGCCACGGCTGCTGGCCCGCCGTCAAAGATCAAAGCGCGACTCCTATCTGCGTGACAAAGACGGAGTCAACGGGCCTCAGTGAAAGGCGCAGTCGCAGGCCAACGGTCGTGTCCGTCTGTTCTCAGGTGGTGCTGGCCGTGGCTCACTTCAGAGCCCTGAGCCCCGGCGTGCGCGTGCGAGCCTGCAGGTACAAGCCCGTGCAGCAGTTCGTGCTCCCCAAGGTGAACGTCATTCCGCTCGTTCACCCATGAGCTCTGTGACTTTGTTTTTTTGCAGGGGTGGGGGGCGGGGGGGCGGGGGGCAATTGTTGCTGTGTACGATCCCCAATTGAGTAATTTTTGGATAGGTTTTAAAAAATATATAGACTGTGACGCCGACGCACAATGGCCTGCTCCTTTGAACGACGTCACGGGATGTTTAACGTCCGCTGTGGAGCAGACGCCACGGCTAACACACCCGCAGTAGTAACCAGATACAAATGTACTATCCCTATCGTAACCTATGGAATACCAGTTTTTTTTATTGTTTTAATCAGCTGAGATCTCAAGAGATGACGGATAGTCCCATTTACAAGAGTGACCTGTGTCACACATGTGACAAAAGCAATCGCATAAAACAAGTACACTGAAGACAGTCGGCATGAAAGCAAACGCAAGCAAAATTAACATTAGTATGGTAGAACCTAAAGGAATATAACGTGCATTAAAATAATTGTCTTTTTCCCCAATTTCATTTCGATTGTGCTATCCGTGTCATGTAATCAGATAAGGAATTCATTCACATCTCTCATAGAGCTGTGCAACCTTTGGTGATGGAGAACGGCCCAGTAATAACCAGGGCGGCCACTGATTTTGAAGAGGATAATAATAATTATTAGAAGTACTTAAGAGTCTATATAAATTCGCATTTCAGGCACGAATTTGTAATCCACCGCTGTGAAGGCAAGGTTTAGGGGATCAAACTAATGTGAAGCGTCATTTTCTGTGCGTATTGAGGTGCCGTACCCTCGACTAATCTCCATCTGTTCCATCTGTATGGGATAGTGTTGCCCCCTTGCATGCATGGGTTTTCTCTGGTGCACCCACATGTAAAAAAACTCAATAATTGGCTGAAGATATTTTAACATATATATAGCGGACTGCAGAGCTTGGGCATGAAGCCTTGCTGCCTCCCCGCTTGCCTGTGACCACGTGTGATGTGCAGGGCTTCGAGGGCACCGTGGTGTGGGACGGGGTCACCCCGGCGGACATCGTGCTCTCTGAACCCGGCGACTACACGCTGGACGCGGGAGGGGGCGTTCTGAAATTCGCAGCGGTGCGCTCGCGCGGTCCCCCGCTCCCGATGTAACGCCGCCCGGCTCGTTCATCTCAACTCACGTGGCTATCTTGTGATGTCGAGAGCGCCGCGTCCGCGTCCATGCACCGTAGCAAAAGATTGTGTCCGCGAAGGCAAAGGACCGGGGAAGATTGTAGCTGCGTTATCTCGTGTGTGCGCGGCCAGATCGACTCGACCGCGTTAAACAAAGCGTGACCATCGATAACGCCGTGTTGCTGCATATATTTATAAGGGCCAGCTTTAATGAACTCCGGAAGAGCTTCTTAATCAAGTGCCCACTTTGTTCAATGCGTTTACGCAGGGTAACTAGCGGACTGCGCAAAGCCGCCGTGTTTATCTTGGGCCACCCGATATTGAGTGGACGGATCGATCGATCGATTACTTAATTAACGAGTGGGTGTATTTACGAATGTGCTGTTCAGACGGGGCGGTACGGAGAGGTGGGGGACGAGTTCCCGGAGTTCAGACAGGAGCGGGCGGCACTCGCGGGGTCCTTCACCTTCGCCGTTCAAGGTTAGTGACAGAGACGCCGTCGGGGTGGGGTGTGGGGGGAGAGGACGGGGGGGGGGGAGCGGCGGGGGGGTGTGGGGGGAGAGGCGGGGGGTGTGGGGGGAGAGTTGGGGGGGGGGGTGTGGAGGGAGAAGCAGGGGGGGGGGGGTGTGGGGGGAGAGGCGGGGTTTTTTTCGATAAAATATGACGTGTTTATAAATGCTTCTTTATTAAAAATGTTATCCTTTCAATTTTCCAAGTAATCTTAAATAAACGGCAATTATACTTTATTTTATCAACCTTCGCAGTTGATAAAAAAAACAAGAAACTTTTCACTCGGTAAAACAGTGGTCACCTACACATGGACTGGCCTCCACTTGGGGAACGTGGAATTTCCGCCACTGGCTCAGTGCAGCCAGCGAGTTCGAGCGCAGCCCCATCGCCCGATTGAGCGAGGCGCCACTCGGACTCTCATCATTCGCCATTTCTTTCCGCGTCTCTCTCCGCGTGCCGCATTTCACCGGCTTGCACATCCAACCCTCCCGCTCTCACCTGGCCCCTCGTCCAGACGGCGGCTCCCTCGCCGCCCACGCCTCCGGCCGGGTGCGCCGGAGCGCCGAGTGGGCCGAGACGGCGCGCCGGGAGGCGGCCGCCCTGCGCGACGAGTCGGCGCGTCACGGCGACCTCGTCCTGGTGAACGTCACCGACGTCTACCGCAGCCTGCCCAGCAAGATGCTGCTCTTCTCCCGCTGGTGGGCGGTGCGCACCGCTCATTCGCGCGTCGTTATGCACCCCCCTCGTCATCCATCCCCTTGTCATCCCTTGTCTGTATCGTTGAATGGATTGACTATGGCTGATGATGATTTATTATTCATTATTACCTCTCTTTCAGGAGGGTCCTGCCGGTTTTACATGGGGGTGGAGGGTGGATGGGGGGGCATGTTGCCGTGTGTGATCCAAATTGAGTAATTTGCAGGTACTTTTTCAACCCATTGGGATGTTTGGCCAATACCAATGTCACAATGTGTGATTGACGCGATGGCAGCAGCATAAGTGGAATGTCGTTGCTTGCGTTAACAACTCTTGTTGCCCATTGCGCACAGCGCTAGGACGAGTGACCTCTTATAACGCCACACGTGGTTCTCATTGTTCCAGGGCAGCAGCATCTCTGGACTTCAGGCTGCTCCTGAAGACGGATGACGACAGCTTTGTGGACGTGGCAGAGGTGCTGAGGAGCGCGGTGCTTCAGGGCTACGACCAGACCCCGGGCCTCTGGTGGGGCAGGTAATGGCAGCTCACCCCACCACCCAACTCAACTCACCCCACCACCCAACTCAGCTCACCCCACCACCCAACTCCGGCGGTGACAGCGCCAACTTGCTTTGAGGTACATATGTGATGAGTTATTCATTAATTGTCATTTTTTATTCATGACGAATCTAAAAGATAGTTTCATGATATCACGGCCAACTAATAATGGAGGAGGCAACTGCTCCTTATAACTACCCCCCCTCTCTGTATGTAAACTCATTGAATAGTTTATTTTATGAATGCAGAACCCTATTTAGAAATCTTCACATATCAGGACCCCTGCCTCCCAGGGAAGCTTCTAGATCCACCTCTGCCCCATGCACCTCTGGTTGCCTGCAACCAGAACTGCCAATGCCACACCGTCCGGCGGTTGCACCGTCGATTTTACAACAACGACGACGACGACTACGACTGTGACGACGACGAGAGCGTTCGCTCTGGACGATCGCTCACTCGCTCGCTCACCCGGTCCGCCGCACGCTCGGCAGCTTCCGTCGGAACTGGGCGGTCGACCACGCGGGGAAGTGGGCCGAGCTGAGCTACCCGGGCCCGGCGTACCCGGCCTTCGCGTGCGGCGCGGCGTATGTGCTGTCCGCCGACCTCGTGCGGTGGCTGTCCTCCAACTCCGACGTCCTCGCTGCCTACCAGGTACGCTTTAAGTCAAAATTTACCCCTTAATCCTTTGCGAAAATCAGGATTTTATCCGGGTTTAAGTGTTTCTGGCCTCATGCTCGACTCATGACAATGGATGGCGTTGGCGGAGGAGTAGACTGGGGCCTATGAGCAGGAGGCGTATAATCTATGGAAACCTATAATCCTCATGTAACAGATATGACTTTGCTGATGAGATTCCGCAAGTCGAAACCAGCCCCAGGTTTGTCTTATTTAACAAATTCTGCTGGAAGACGTTCGTCCGGAAGTCCCATGATAGGCTGATTGATTAAGTTATTTTATTTAAATGTGCAGAAACATGGTCATTGTCTATTTATTATCAAACATGATAAGCCAGAGTTGAAACTAAAGTGCATTAGTTGCGAATGATACCTGATGCATTTTGTTGAGCCTCGTAGTGTTGTGTAATTTACAAGCTGCTTCTTGAAAAAATTTTTTATTGCAAGTTGGATACATTCAAGGTCAAGAGGTCATCATGGCCAATGCCAATGATGCCACCTCACCTCGCCATCGGTTCCGTTTGCTGGATGCCATATTTCTCGTGAAGTCGACACCCCGACCTTCAAGTCCTTCTCCCCCCAGTCTCCCAACGGGTGGCCTCAGCTCTTCCCCGTGGTCATTGACCTGTGGGTGCTTCTCCAATGGCCGTCACATTAACCTGCCCTCCAAAGACAAAGATCCCCCGTATAGCCCGAACAGACTGCTGGGGCAAGTGCCGTTAGCGAACACCTATGAAAGTCGGCTCGGCGCACGAGGGGGTGGGTGGCCAGCACCTCGCCCGGCCGTCTTTGTCTCCCCAGTGGCGATTTATACACACCGCACCGGGTACTTATTCGAGGCTTAGTCGACCTTGGGGGAGGCCATTATATAATCGTCACTGGTGCTGGCCGTGAGCGGGAATCGAACTCGGGTGGCCGGGTTCGTAGTGCAGCGTGATAACCACTACACTCCACTGCCCTCCTCCACCCTGCACAATGTCCCACCCTTCACAACCCCCTTTTCCTGATTACATCTACAGCACTTTCCACATTCGCATGATGAACTTCCAAGTTGCTTTACCCAACCAAGTCTTTCCATGGAATTCCTGTTTTCAAATTCCAGAGGTTAGTTTTCTGCTTGTGTTCTGAAAGCATTATCAGCTAAGCGATGACGAGTACATTGTGTTAATTGGGTGAATGGCGTGTGCACGTACAGGGTGAAGATGTTTCCATGGGCATATGGATGGCAGCTTTGGCACCAACTAGGATACAGGTAAATGGTGTTTACACAGAGAGTGTACAAGCAAATGGACAGAATTCTCTCATGCCACTAACGTCGCCATCTGTGCCAGGTTTGCCAGGATCATCTTCGTGTAAAGGTAGCTGCCATGGGAATTCTGTGAGTCTTCCTGGGATATTATAAAAGTCCCGGATTTTGTCAGTTGTGTAAAAACCACCTCTCAAGACAATGACTTGACATGCAGTTCTCCTCTCTTCAGATATTTAGAGATATTTTTCCCCGATACGTCTCAATTGTTTGTGCTTCAAAGGTAGCAGCGCTATACGCCACTTATTGTAAGAAAAGATATATGTGAAAGCGTCTGTGTTAACATAGACCTCCCCCCGCACCTCCGATTAGCACGGTTGGTTGCATATGTTGTGAAAGAAGTTCAACACGCATACATGAGAACCAAAAAACATATCCTGATAGAGGTGTATTGCAAATGATTATGGATCCATTGTATTTTGAAAATGTTCATTAAAGTTAAATATTTTCTTTGCAAAAGTATCACAGCATGCACACGATTGTATGTAAAGTTTCGTTTAAAGCATTGTGCACCCGAGTTATTACAAAATGAAGTATATTATGGATTCTGATGATTAATGAGAGGATTGCGTAACAAAACTAGACGACTCAATGTGAAGGACACGTCCAAACACATCGGCAACAGCGTGGAACTCATCCCTGTAGGCAGCCCTGAGTCCACGGTGGAAATTCCACGTTGCATTCTCACCACAGGACAACCACCGTCGACGTTCAACAAATAAATTGCCGCTCGTTGTCGTGCTGCCCTGCAGGACGACCGCTGGTGGTGCGACGCGGCCTGCGAGCGCGGTGCCCTCGCCTCCTCGCAGCACTCGCCAGCGCGGCTCGCCACCATGTGGGCGGCAAAGCAGCGCTGCGGTGACGCGTGCACGCCGTGCGACGCGCCGGACGGCTAGGACGGCGGGCGCTCACTTACCCCCCCTCCATCACCCTCCCTCGCTCTCCTCACCCGCTCTCCTCGATCGCCCTCCCTCGCTCACCCTCCCTTCCCCTCCTCGCTCGCCCTCGCTCGACCGGGCCCACTCGTACGGGACTCCCGCCAGCGTCTCTGCAACTCGCACGCGTTCGTGCAGCGTCCGATTGCGACTGCTGTTCAGAACTGTGGGCTGGGACAGGACCTGGGCAGGACGCGCCGCTTGAAGGGGGCGATGGTCCGAGGTCGAGAATAAGCACCGAGCGGCAGACGAAGGTGGGGAAAGCGCCCGAGAGGACGTCGACCGTGGAGGCGGAGCGACGGGATCGCCTCCTCGAGTGCAGGCGCCGGGCGGATTGTTGTATTGCAGCACAGTAAAGAATGACGGCAACTTGCGGAGGCCGTTATCCAGCAGTGGATCGATTACAGCCCGGTGATGATGATAATTAATGCGACTGCATCTCTGAATGTTGCTGTGAAAATTAGGTGCAACGTGTGAAGAAAGTAGATCGGCAAAAAAGTATTTTTTAGAGGATACGGTTAAGCAGGGCAGGGAAGTGAGATGATGGCACGCTGGAGTGTGACTGAAGACATTTCATCGAGAAGAAACGGATGTTCGCCGGCTGTACAGGAAAGGAAAATGTGAAGTCTGGATGCGAACAAGGAAATGATCTTAGCAGTGTGAATTATTTGAGCAAGAGATTTCCAGACCATGAAGAAAGCTGTGGAAAAGGAGTGATCTCCCATTGAGCGGTTGACTGCAAGCTGATGCGTCCGTTTAGATTGCACGTTCGCATGGAACGGCTTATGTGGAGCCTTGCCAAACCATTGTCATGGACTTCAGAAGCCCGAGCAGGTTACCAACAACCACTGTGGCACCGAGCCAGAGAAATTCACTGACGAGACCAAGAAGAACTTGTATTGAACTTGGCATGAGCCGAACATGAATTCCCCGGCCAGAGCACCTATGCTGTTCTGTTACCGATCCTGCCCACGACATACATTACGTAAAGTGAATGAAATAGAAGTACAGCTGATCGCTCGTGAAGAAAGTGGCCGTGAGATACGATCCGTCACCAACAGCCGAGTAGTAGCACGCAGGCCCAATTCCGCCAGCTTTTCTCTTGGTGATTAAAATATGTATATACGTAAAGAACGAACAGCTAATGAAGCAGGACTTTGAAACAAGTTTTTATTGATTAAAACGACAAATACTGGAACAAAAAACCCCGATATATAGCTTCGTGTGGCATAGTGAATGTTGTGTCGTGAGTGCCGCGTGCCACGAGCAGTATTAGTGAGTGGCAGCTGTTGTGTCGTCAGTGTCGTATGATGACAGTGGTTGTGTTGAGCAGCGGCTCTCGGAGTGTGCTCCCTGGGCTGTGATGCAATTGCACGTTGATCAGAAAATAATGAAATAACTCATTCATATTTTACCCATATTTAATTTCAAAATGTAGTTGGGTAAATGACCCTGATTAAACTACCAGAACATCTAAATTCCCCTCCCCCTAAAAAAAACTCCTTGTAGCCGGTAATATGAATCATTTAGTATTAGTGGTATTTAGAGAGATAAGTGAAATGCGTTTTGTCACAAGGGGTGCGGGGGCTGGGTGGTGGTCCGTGGAAAAGTTTGAATCGGCTGAGTGTCTCACGGGTGGAGAGCGAGCGTGCGAGAAATGTTTAACGAGTAGCGAGTGTTGTATTGTGTGGAATAAAAATTGTGGGTGGGTGGGGAGGGAGGGAGCGGACTAAAGCAGGACTGTTTAAAACCAAAAACTGACTGAAAAAAAACTTTAAACAAAATCCCGTCAGGTGGCAGCCAAACCGTGCCCGCGTCCTCTCGGGCGACCATAGCCACCTCCCTGCAGACCAGTGGGTGCTCGATCAATTAAGTGTTTTGAAGTGCCAAACTCCACTTAAGGATGGGTGTTCCAAATCAACTAAATGCCTCTTTACGTTGTGCATCCTAACGCCCCATTCACCCGAGTCCTCGCGACAATATTTACATTATCACCGCACCAGGAGAAAAACAATTGTTATATCAGCAGAATGATTGCAAAATAAAACAACACAGGATTATTTAATGTATCCTTTATTTCTCATGCACAAACATACAAGTTATTTGTAATTTGAGTGTTCACAAGTATTGGCGTCACAGGATTTTATTGTGACATTGTTTACCGACAATTTTTCTTCTCGTAAAAATCTACCACGGTAACCTTGATATTATACGTCATTGTGGTCTAAAGAAAATATTTTCAAGAGAAACGTTGGCATATATCACCTTGAGTGTTACCGAATCGTAGTGTGACGTTAAAGGTGACGTTTTTGCAACAACAGTTTTAGAACCATTTAGCAGAACTGATAATAAAGACGATGGGAATAATGAAGATGATTGTTGATGATTTTATCACCGTTACCAGCGGACCACCAGGTTGTCTCCATCCTCGATAGAGTAAAATCTGAGTGGCCGAAGATCGTTGTCCAATTCAAACTCCTGCCCCTCCATCTGAATCCGCGCAGAAAGAACAAACGTTATCATTAAACATTGCCGTAGCTAATATATAAAGCCACTGTCAATTGGACAAAGCCAGGGTACATTCAAACAAACAATTCGTGTCTATAATGTGCACGTGCACGTATAGTCCTCGTGTGATTCACTGCTGAATGAGGGCCTCCACAGACCGTGCAGGTAGTGGGGATGACTTGACCATACTTCAAGCTGGTGAGTATGGGTTGGTGAAGGTGGGCAGCATAGACATGAGAGCACAGAAGTACAGTACAGCAATGGACTGCCCTGTGCTGCCCTGTGCTGCCTGCGATGTAGCTGCTGTTTTATCCATCCAGACGCTGTCCATGGCTCAGTGGACATCACCGATCTATTCACAATCTCTGTGACCACCATAACCTTCGTGTCAAAACTGTCGCCTTAATTATCGATCACGATAAAGTAGATTGACAACCCAAATCCGGGGCGTAGAGAGCGGTAGGAGAAAGTAGTCACTCACCTTGTGGCTCGTGTATGTCAGCACCAAGTCTGACGCCTGCACCTTCAACAGCCTGCACAGCATTCCTTTAAGGTTCTGTACCGTCATCGAGTCTGCATGGAGTGGTTATCATTGCTCGTTATCATCGTCAGCATCACCAGTGGAATAGTCAAGGCATATCAATAAGGCAATGTATTTATTCCAACGTGGGTTATGTTTGCAGTGTTTGTTTAGCATTCTTGTATCTGTGCGCTATAATGGGATCCTAGTCTTCTTCGTACGATGGGCAGTTGACCAGCAACATTTGTGTGTTCAAGGCGAGGTTGATGAGTGAGCCAGTGGGTGGCTACAGGAACAGTCTGATGAATATCTGAAACGCTTTCCACATACGACCAAAGCCGGCAGTCGTGTTACTGCACGGCCTATGGTTTGAGATATACTCATAGATAGATGTATATAGAGACCCATAGACTCACACAGACACAGTAGACTCCCTAACCTGATGAACATCTGATATGTTGCAAAGTGAATCATTCAAGTAGGCAGTTGCATGTGGTCCACAGTTTGCGATTCGTGACCACAGTCCCAGTGTGCAGTGTGGACCATTCTTTTGTTAGCATTTTTTATTGGTTTTTCAAGAACCCAGAATACAGTGGGAACATAAAAAGCCATTGGGGACTATTCTTAATTGTATCATCATTGGTGTAATAGATCGCTGCTTCTGCCTTGCCATGTTCTGATGTGATTCAGTAAAAGACCAGAGATTCAAGTAAACTGGATTCACTAGGTCTACTTATCCTAAACAGAGTACCCAGAGAGGACTTTCACTTTTGACTTGGGTCCTGGTCATGATGGTTGACTACTCAAGTCTTATTACTCTTGCATGAAGGTTAAGTAAATAATTCCTGAAAGGTAAACGGTAATTGCACCTTGCATTGTTTTAGTTCACGCACGTTACAAATACTTGTCTTCGCAGTGATGGCTACGGGAGAGTGTCAGTGGCACTGCGTTGTCCAGACACGAGCGGCCACAACAGACAAATCATTTCCGACCCCACAAAGGGAACCCACTGGCTTCGATCTGGCTCAAAAAAAAATGGGACCCAAACACAAATCATACACAAATGCATGAAGGCATCACATGGGCCTCTGCACCCATCTCATGCACCAAGTGCAAAAAAAAAATCTTCAATTGCGACTGCTGCTCCACGTCGCACACCGAGGACCACGTCCTGAACCACTGCCACACAACATCGTGCAGCGGAGGAGAGGAGCTACACACGGCCTCCATAAATGCCAGAATTCGGCTCAATCGACTGGACCTCGATATCTAAATTGCATTTTGACGATTTACATTCAGCCACGCGCGATAAGAATAAGTGGCCGGTGTACTTACTTGGCAGTTTTTTCTCTACAGTCTTGTGGTCCGCGAGGTCGGGGCATGTGATGTTAATTGCTGCAAATGACAAAACGACAAAGATCCCCTATACAGTCTTTTACCAGACTGTTAGAGCAAGATCTATTAGCGAGCACTGATGAAGGTCAGCACTTTATGAGAGGGAGTGGGTGGCCAACACCACGCCCGGTCGCCTTTGTCTCCCTAATGGCGATGTTTACACACCGCACCAGGTATTCATTTGAGGCTGAGTCGACCTAGGGGAGGCCCAAGACCAGTTCAGATCATTGTCACTGGTGTTGGCCGTCAGTGGGAATCGAACTCGGTTCGCCAGGTTCATAGCGCGGCGCGCGACCGTTCCTCTGACACACACACACCCGGGTAGTTAACCCACATTTGCACAAGTGCATACATATATTTTATGTATTCAAATATTAATACAGACCCCATCTTCTTTGGCTAAAATACGACAAATACTTGGTAAAC
This sequence comes from Lampetra planeri, assembly GCF_965212315.1. Lineage (NCBI taxonomy): Eukaryota > Metazoa > Chordata > Hyperoartia > Petromyzontiformes > Petromyzontidae > Lampetra > Lampetra planeri. Next base: position 1,934,407 of record NC_136136.1, read on the forward strand.
TAGATGTTGATAAGATATACAAAATGTTTAATTGTTCTTACGTTTTAATAGGATATACAGATCGAATAATAAAAAATATATATAGAAGTCAGTTTTCTCACCGACAAGTTTGCTCTTCAAAGTGAAGACTTCCTCCTTTAACTCTGAGTCTTCAGGAGCTCCATGCTCTGAGAAAAAAAAAGTCAAAGATGTAACAAGGCATAAGCTCACAATGCCCTACATGACCACACAGCCTGTGGCCAATGGAGACTGGGCACATTCTTCATAGTTTAATGCACCAAAACTACCAGTAGAGCAAGCAGGTTCCCGGCAAGTTATCTTTGCGTAACTTGAGTTTCATCTCTACATGAGTGTTTTCTCACGTCCCTCAAGTGTATTGCTGCATGCAAAAATACTACCTTAGAGATTTTTATAAATATCCCAAACATTATGCTGCTACAAAAGTCCATAGATCAGGGCCGTACCCAGCTTGCGACTTCATTTCATACGGCCCGCTGTCACATGAAGCACACCACTTTGAAATGGTCCGTATACAATATTTATCAATCGCTACAAGCATCATAGTCACGCTAATCAGGTACGAGAGGAGAACATTTTTGACCTGCAAAGGCTACATTTTAAATGTTAGCATGCTCAGTCACTTCAGCACACATGTTTGTTTGCTGCCCTGGGATATTAAAAGCTTCACCGTATGTTGCGCGCGTGCCTTTAGTGTTTGTGCATACATGGTACAGCTTTTACATTCACAGAACAGCGCAAGTAACATATGCATCAACAGAGTTGTTATTACTTGGTAACGTGAAGGTGTGTGTTAACGTGTGGCCTGCCAATGATGTTTAAAAGTCATATTTGGCTCACAGTAAGGAAAAGGTCTCCCCGCTTTGCTTTGGATTCACAAGATGTTAACTACCTCGCCTGGTATACAGGAGGTTGTGGGTTCGATCCCGACACCGATGCCTGTATATTTGGAGTTTGCATGTTCTCCCTGCGGTCATGTGAATTTTTCTCCAGGTCCTTCGGTTTTTCCCTCCATATTTATAAACATGCGTGTAGATTATTTGACTGCTAGAAATTCACAAGTGATAAGCCACTTCTTTGAGCTATCATTTGCGATCGCCAGGTCGCTTCTGAAAAACAGCTATGTAGCTCAGTGGGCCTTACACCTGGTAAAATAAAAAATAGTTTGTAATTTTAAAAGTTTACTTTAAAGCTCTCTTGGGTTACAGATGTGTTGTTGTAGAGAGAGTGTGACGGATGGTCTCACTGTGTACGATGGACATGTAGCGTGGGTGAGCCGCCGTGAATTCCGTGCTGGCGATTGCCAGCTCTCCATTCTGGCGGCCACCGGCTTCGAGCCAAGCCAGGCCGTAACGCTTCAAGTAGTCACGCTCTGCTCCGCTCCGCTCGTTACTGCACACCTGAACCCACGTACACGTGCACGCACACGCGCACGCATCAGTTCCAGTGTGTCCTCAAATTATTGCACTAACTCAGAATCAGAATATTTATACTGGAGGAATCCGATGAGCCGTAAAGCACTTTTTCACAGATGTTCAGTCGGGGTGGGTCAGAACGTTATCACAACAAACAGGGCAACAAACATGATAGTCGTGCCAAGTACAAGAAAGGTAAACAAATCACCCAAACACATACAAATGAAAAAATCAACATCCTCATCCTACCAGGCAAAGCCCATTGAGGTATTAACTTATTTTTCAGAAGTGACCTGGCCACAAATGATAGCTCAACAAAGTGGCCCATCAATTTGGAAATTTAATACGCAGGCTTTCACGACCAATATCCATAATATAGGTTTTTTGGGTTAGATCGTGTAAATATGTGTCGTTAAACCCGCCATCACCCGACACAGCCAATTAGTAAGGTTTGTCACGTTAACAGAACATGCCAATTCGTTACTAGTACGCGATCTAACCCAAAAAGCCGATATTATGGATTTGGAAATTTATAGCACCAAAATAATCTAAATAATCTCAATGTATGTTTCTAAATGTGGAGGGAAAAAACAAAGGACCCAGAGAAAAACACCACTTTTAAACTTTATCATTACTCATACAAGAATAAAATAAATCAAATAAGAACCTTGGAGTGGTTGAGCACCCGCAGACGTGCGATTTTGGCGATGATGATCTGCCAAACCGTATTTGGATTTATCTCGGGCGTTTCAAAGTATTCCAGACTCAGATTCACCACCTCCAGGCTCTGCAGCTTGTCCAGCTCATTCATCGAGCTCCACTGCACAGAGAACGTTGAGAACAGCGGTGGTGGCATCAGGGCATGAGGGCATGGGAAGCAGCAGCACACCACAAGTAGAAGGAAGCAGCAGGGAAATCAGGATATTTATTGACACTGCGGAAATCCGATGAGCTATAAAGCCCTTTTTCACAGATGTCCAGGAGTTTTCACAAATGGCAGAACAACGAGAAAGCTAGATTTGACGTTTTCGTGACTGCAAGGATCCATACTCTTTGGTTCTTTCGGTAAAGTCACGTAGATGAAAAATAATAAAAATAATAAAATGAAAATAATTAAATTCAATCACGACGTTTCGGAGGCAACACAAGCTTCCGTCATCAGGAGGAACAGCCACAGCAAAATTACTGGAAATTTACCACATAGCAAAATTACTGTGGCTGTTCCACCTGATGACGGAAGCTTGTGTTGCCTCCGAAACATCGTGATTTAATTTAGTTATTTTCATTGTATTATTTTTATTATTATTTTTCATCTACGTGACTTTACCGAAAGAACGAAAGAGTAACGAGAAAGGTGTTGGTAAAAGTGCAGCCCTGCAATTTCTTGTTCATGCCACTGCGAGCAGAAGGGCCTCCACTAGCAGGAGCTCTAGAGCCCTTCTGGAAGGTATTTTGGACTCCTTTTACAGATGTCTCGGAAGATGTGAGTTTACCCACATTTTACTCCACCAAGCGCGCCCCGCCAATCTACTAATTGTGGTGTACCCATTTACACTGTGCAGGGGTTGTGGAAGGAGGCTGCGGTGGGGGGGGGGGGGGAATTTAAGAATGTTGCTTCAACTTCTGCACCCACAAGTCCAATGTGCTCACCATTACACCATGGCAGCATTCCCAGGAAAGGAATAGGAGTGCAAAAATGTGTAAGAAATAACATACAATTCGACACATATCGGTATTTTGAAATGTCTTCTACGTCAATTGGATGGAGCTAAAACAATAAAAAGGCACCCCTGTTGAATAATATTCGTGGAAAGCATTGTTTTTATTGGTGACCACATACATACAATCGAAACACAATTGGGGTAAAACATTTTTTTTTTGTAATTTGTATGTGTACGCACTGCATAGTGTAATCTAATTTATTTGCAGAAGTTGTTATTGCTGTATTAGAATGAATGGAATGTACCTCTGAAACCTTATTGTTGTCGAGTGATAAAAATTTCAGCTTGGGGAACATACTTGTTTGGCAGCCTGGAATGTCAAAGCAAAGTAACAAAAATCAACGTATACAGAAAACATGTTATGTGAACACAGTTCATCAACCACAATAAGGAGGAGCTATTGTCTTTTTTTTTATTCTACCAATGAAATAAAATCCAGGCTAAATCTTAACTGAAATTCCACAAGTAGTCGTCATCGAGATTAAAATGCTGACTAAATTATGATCACACGCAGTGGGCGGCGAATTCCACGGTGGAAGTTATATTCGCTTTATTCGGACTCACCGCACTTGACGTCGTCAAAGTGAACGCTGGTCAAGCCACAGTCATTGAGCCGCAGTGATTCCAGGCTGGAACAGGGGACAGGCAGAGGTCAACATCGTCATTATTGGAGACCATCGGCAGCACTGTCACCAGCATAATTCCACAACGTGCGTCGCACACATCTGCAGTTACTAATCGTCCATAATAAAGGTTTTTTGGGTTGGATCACGTAAATATATAAATGCGTCGTTAAACCCGCAACCACCCGACACAGCCAACTAGTAAGGGTTGTCACGTAAACAGAACAAGCCAATTCGTCACTAGTACAGCACACCGGTGTGTTGGAGAGCCAAGCCACAACATTTACAATCTTGAGTACGACGTTTTGCCAGTAATTACAATGACCTTCATCACGCGACAACCAGATTTGTGGAGAAGTCCACAAATCATCACATCTACGCCTCTATATAAGGAACGAAACAGGTAGCAGCACAAATGATAGCACTCAGGTTATAAACCCCACCATTATTTTCTTCATGTGCACAACAATAAATCAGAACTTTCATCATGAAAATGATATTTTAAAGATATATAAACTATGATCATAATTTTGGCACTACTTCCTAAAACAGGAGTGCCTTGTGAATGCTGAGATATTTGTTGGTGTATGCCACCCATGGAAATAAATGTTGTTTGGTCATACAGTAGTATCCCGATTCACATCTTCCCCTTTCCTGTCATTTTGAAAATACGTCGTCACTTTATGAATGCCACTACTGGATTTGCGTCGCCTCAACCTCACACTTACGTAGCTGACAGCATCGTTCGTCCTTTCTCGTATCCGTCGCCTCTCAGCCTTCGCTGCCACCTACAGCCTGTAAATCGCTTTGATTGACGTCGTTTCGATTTTCGCCGTCGCACCTTTCAGGAACGCATCCCCGACGTAAACCGGGGTATTACTGTATACAGATTTTGGTGAAGTCCGTTATGTCCCGCCTTCAGAGCAAAGAGGAGTTGCTGCCAGACATGTTAACTTACAATATAGGTATTGGTATAAAGCAGTGTTAATGAATGAAGTGGCAATAGTTTTTTTTTATTCTAAATGTACACTACTGCCTACACGTCCTCTTCATTTAAATGATGTACTTTGAATTGTCTGGGTTTGCGCCATTCAACATGGGTGTTGCACCTTGCCCCACCTCGGCAACATTGCGATGTGATTGATCTGCTCATTGCCCTCCAAGCTGTTTCCTTCCAAATTCAAGCTGCGCAAGGTCTGCAGCACGCCCACCGGCCTGCAGATCACACAACCATCGTAAAACCAACAAGTTAGATCTTGCCAAAACATACGCATGGATTATGTCACGCGCTTGTCTTCGGAAGTATTTATTTAGCAGTATGGACACTGATGGGTAGCTGTCAGGGTAAAACACATTTGCAAAGTCCTTTTTTCTATGAAATGTTGAGAAAACCCTCCATCAATTTGGTTAGTTTGAAACAGGGTAAGCCCCTTATAGGAATGCAACTTTATACCAACGTTTTGTTTATACTGAATCATCTTTAAGTTCAATATAGTGCCCTCCCCCCCCCATTACAGATGGACAGACAGGGATAAAGCATAGACCCTTTCAACCTTAGCTGGAAAGTGTTAGAAATGTATTAGTGTAATATTATAATGGGTGATTCAGCTTAAACACTCTGTCCTTCCAATCCTCACTTCTCGAGAGTAGTGATATTGTTCTTCAGCAACTCAAGGTGTTCCACATTTGGCCACATTTCGGCACACACCAGCACCTGCCGACACACACACACACAGGAGTTTATGATGTTCACATCCTCTCCACTGCTTACAGGAACATCCAACAATAATACGGCTAACCCCGCCAGCTGTTTCATTTAGTATGTTGGTTAACGGTGAATAGCTACATTAACCCCCCTCTGGTCTTCGCACCTGATAGGCTCAAGGTGATGGTATCACCTTTACCCCCTCTATTTAATAGCAAAACAGGAAGAAGTATCCACAATTCTGGCTATTGCCTGATGAAGCTGGTTGTAATTACCAGAGAAACATCGTACTCGAATTGTAAATGCTGTGGGCTTACTCTCCAACACACCGGTTAGTGCTGTACTCATAACGAATTGGCACGTTTTGTTTACGTGACAAACCTTACTAATTGGCTGTGTCGGGTGGTGACCAGGTTTCATAACGCATTTATATTTACACGATCTCACCCGAAAAAAACCTCAATTATTTTTTTTCACTTCACAGTAACGCGATAACCACGGTGTGCGTGGTGCACATGCAGGTGATTGCGCGCGTATGCACCCACATGCCCACCTGTGACCAAGTTAATGAGCAGGAATTGAGGACCAGGACTGTCAGGTTGGAGAAGCAGGGGGACAGCGATCTGGGTGTCTCAGGAATGTCGAGACGATTCTTGCTGCATGCCACGCAAATAGAACAAATACACTTAGTGCTTAGTCCGTTGCGTGCAACTAACACGTCGAGCAATCCAACTTGTTGTGGGTTTGCGCCATATAGAGCAGCTGGGCTTTGTTAAAATGTCCATTTGGGTAAAGCAAATGCAGGAGCTACCATAAAGTACTTGGCTGTGCTGAAGAAGTTGGCCAAATACCTCACACAGAACCCTCCTGAAAAAGTACTGAGACTCATTGAGGCTTCCCTGGATTAAGTGCTATCACATGTATGTTATACCATTAGCCTGTATGTAATACTATGCATTGCATGTTGCAAGCCACATGAACAAAATGACTCGTGTAAAATATTGGTTGTTTTATAAAAAAAGTATCGGTATGCGAAAGCAATGTGTAGACTGACTTCTTGTTTCGTTTAACAGGGTGATTAGCAACACTATATGTTGCTATTGGGGTTGGTGAGCCAGTTGTACGTATACTCTTGATGACGGAGACTTGTGTTGCCTCCGAAACGTCGTGATTTTATTGTTTTATTTTTATTAATTTTTATTTCATTGTTTACCTACGTGACTTTACCGAAAGAACTAAGAGTATGAATCCTTGCAGTCACGAAAGCTTCAAATCTACAGTTGTACGTATGTTGAACTTATTTCCTACCATATGTAGCCAACTGTGCTAATAGGTGCAGGGGAAGAACAATAAAAAAAAGTTGAGTGAATGAGCACTCATCACCGCCCGATCTGTAATTCAAGCTCAGCAAAACAATGTAAATACGTTTACTATATATATTCCAAAATTCCAACTGAGTAGATGAATGCATGTAGGTTCACCTGAGGATCAGGATGGACAAGTTGCACAGCTGCCCTGTGATGAGGGCCACCTCTTGCCACGAAGGCAATAAGCTCCGTGAGATGTCGAGATCTCTGATATCTGATGCCATTTCATGAAGGACCACGAAGATTAAAAGCTTTTACAATCGGATGAAGTGTGATATGTGACCCGCTAATGTCATCGCAATTGTGTCACCTGAACGTTTCTCTTATGTTTTCAATGATAATCCGTTTTTATGATTTATGTAAACCGCAGGACTGAATAAAACAATAGTGATTCGATGCCCCAAGCATTCAACTGTGAAACACTATCTTTATCTTACAAAGTTAAAGAGTTAGGAGTGGAGCTGGAGCACAGTAGCCATCGCACTGTGCGATGACCTCGGCGACCTGGGTTCAGCTCCTGGCACCAGCTAACATCAGTGGCAAGCGATACGTGTGTATGTTGAACTTGTTTCGCACCATACGTAGCCAACCGTGCTAATCGGAGGTGCGGGAAAGGACAACAAACTAAACACAAAAAAGCAGTTTGAAATAAATGAGTTTTCAATCGAGATTTAAAAGTGCAAAACTCAAGGGGCTTCTTAATATTGGAAGAGAGTTCCAAATGGCTGCAGAAGAACATCTGAAAGTGCGCGATGCAGATACCGTCTTTCTTCTATGGCTCGCCAAAAGCCGCTGCGGGATGACCGAAGTTCGCGTGATGATTTATACTACTTGACGAGATCAGCAAGGTAGTGCGGTTCAATTGTGGCAAGCACTTTGTGTGTAATGAGTGTGACACCTGCCACCCCGCCCCTCTTCAATAACTGGCACTGACCCGTCATGGTGATGTGTGCTGAAATAACCCCCATAACCTGACAGGGCATGGAGAGGCCTTAATCCAGAAGTGAATTGACAATAGGCTGTACATCATTATTATTCTTAATGCGTTAAGCAAAAACTGCATTGATAGCCAAGGATACTGGGACATGCTTCTCGGATGGCCTCTGCTGGGCCAGGACTGTTCACCCCGAGTCCAGACAAGGCCACAATCTTCAGAGTCTCAAGGCAACTGCACTGGCACACAACGTACAATGCATCACAATCATCGCATCATCACCACCATCATCATCGCCACGTCAGTTGTCACGCCGCTGAATTCAATGTACAACGGTTTCCTCACCTTTGTTTCTGGAAAATCTTCTTCATTCCCACAACCTGCATGGGAATCTTCTGCGATGTGGAGCCGGCGGAAGACGTGTACTCCTGAGGGAGTTCTCCCGTGTCATCCTCTAGCTGTGCGTACTTGTCCCGCACAGCCGATAAAAACGGCACCCCTAGGTCTGCCTTCTTGGGCCGGATGAAGGAGCCCCCCGTCGGGTGTCTGCGAATGATGCACAAGATAACTGTGTGCAGAAGCATTCAATCACCTCTGTTTGCTCTATGCACATCTCAACAAACCTGCATGTTTTCTGGCAAACATTCCTAATCTCCATTGCTCTTAATGACACCACCAAAATGCACCTTGCAGTCTTTCAATTGCATCCAGTCTTCTCTGTTAGATCACATTTGTTTACATGATGGAAACCAAAATTCAAATGATTTAACAAAAATAGCCATGCAAACCAAGGTGAAATCAATTTCTCAAAGTGTTGCAAATTCTAACTCACCTCAATGAGGTTCTTTGTATTATTATAAAACATTTTGGTCAACAGCGATGTTTTATTCTCGTGTACAGCGGGGCACATGAGTGTTGAGCAATGCTGTGATGAATAACTGTGGTGTGGGACTGGGTCGCTCCTCACTGGCAGTGGAAGTAACGAACGCCGCCGTGGCTCCCGTCATGTTTGCCGCGTTCCGGGTTGTCCCACTCCACACCAAACCACAGTCCTGTCCAGCAGCCAATACCAAAGCTCATGAAACATAATTTTCAAACAGCACATGAGAGTATCAATTCATAAACCATCGCAACACTAGCGCATCTCGAGGTGCTATATAAAAATGTGGGAAAAAACCATAGGGGCAACATTACGGCATGTTCCGGGGCACAAAAAGGTCTGGGCAGAAGCCAGACCCACGTAGTTAGAACAGGCTGTTGACTGTGCAGGCAGTGTAGCTGCACTAAGGGCCCAGTGACCAGATGGGCCTCAGGCAGCAGGTTACAAAGAGGGGTGAAATTGGACAGGGAGCCCCAGGGCCAGCGGCGATATTACACAAACTCTGCCTCAATAGAAACAGCTTTGTACATACAGCCTGCATGCAAAGTAATGCTCAGCTGTATGTTTAGAAGCTACAGGAGTCACCCAATACACATCACTCACATACGGTCCACGGTTCATATTTGGCACTGCAGGGGAGGGTTAGTGGAGGCCTGGTGTGGTGAAATCTTCTTTAATGAGGGCTGAAAAGGACCTTTGGTGGGCCACACATTTACACCTAAGCATCATTAAAAACTGCAACAAAGTAAAACATTATTAGGGCTTGCATTTACTGAGCATGCTAACATAAGAAGCACATTGTTACTAGGTCAAAAATATTCCCACCGAGTACCCCATTAGTGTGGATTCTTGCAGTGACTGATATAATTATTGTCTGCGGGCTGGATCGAAGTGGTAATGTCATTGGTCCGCGAGCCTTATAAAACGAGGTTGCGGGCTGTGGGTTTCCCCAGCCCTGGGCTAGCGGTAGTGGTATGAGAGATGAAATCCGGGTCGATGGGTCAGGACTGTGATCAGGGACGCGTACGGGCTTGAGACGGGAGATGGCAAAAAGGGGTCTTTACCCTGTGTCGGAGGCACCTCGCCTACGAAGCGCACCCTGCCGCACTCTCCATCGCTGAGCACTCGCCTCCCAAGCACATCTTCAGGCACCTCGTCCATCGCCCTGGAATGACAGTAGATGTGGATCGTCTTGGGAGTTCTTAGATTGTGACCAAAGCACCTTCAGGAATGCCCCTGATCTCGTCAAGATCTCTGGGTTGTTATAAGATTGCTCCCAGGATGCACGCAGTGGTTCCTCGGCAGGGCGGTGCAGCAAAATCCATTGCTGTCCTGTGCTAATGTACTTCTATGCTCCCCGCCTGCGACAACCTGGCATTGACCAGCGTGGCGAAGTATGGTCAAGTCACCCCCAATGACCTAACACACACCGTACGGGGGGAATCATTTCATCCAGAAGTCGAAATGACAGAGGGATGTGATGAGAGCAGTATGGTTAAGCAGGTCTTGTGATTCCCAGCGTCGAGACTGGACATCTGTGAAAAATCCTGCAGTCTAAATAAAGATTCTGATTCTGTATTCTCATTTGCACAAGGACGCGCGTCCCACTGTTGTGTGGGTGTCTGCTCTGTGAGTCACTGAAAGACAGGTCAGGTACACGAGGCAGCATCATCATCATAATCCACGATAAATCCACTGCTGGATGAAGGCCTCCTCCATCAGCCATCGCAGTGTCTCTTGAAGGGCCTTTTAAAGAACAATAAACTTGTGAGACCATGGCATCATCATCATCAACCTCATCAATCGCGATGTGTGTCACGTAATTCAAACAATACTACACGCGAAAACACTGTATGGAGATCAGTCGTTAAGTGCTGAAGTGTACGTGTCTGAGCTATACGATGATTGTACACGTTAACAACTGTTAGCAATACAATCAATACAATCAATAATAATTGTGCTGCCCGACTGCCAATCTACTGCTGGATGAAGGCCTCGAAAGCGCGATGTCAACTCAAGCGGGGGGGGGGGGGGGGGGTCGTTCGACCATACTTCACGCTGGTCACGGAGCGCATAGGCCAAGGCGACTGCGAATGTTATCACGAACAAAAACAATTAAATTGTAACGCGAAATGTTAACAGCGGTAGGCGGAGGGCAACGCCGCCTTATACGAATACTGAGAGGGTGCCTTGCGTGTGACACAAATATAGAGGAATATGATGCGACGTTTATGAATAGTTGTAATTACAAGCGCGATCATGTAACGTTTGGTAAAGTAACGTTGTGTAAAGTAACGTTTTGCAATGTAACGTTATGTAATTTTAACTTACAATGCAGAACCCGCGAGAGTCGTCGGTGGTTCCGGTCACGGTTTCCACCCGGAAGATGCGACGGGCGTGAGGTGAATAGCATAGACCGCATAGGCAGTATCGGCGCGTGAGAGCGTTTGCATTTCATAGAGCGGAACGATCTTTTGATTTAAAGCTTTCGTTGACTGCAGTGATTCATATTCTTGGTTCTTTCGGTAAAGTCACGTAGAAGGGAAATAATAAAATAAGATAAATATAAAACAATATTTTTTTATTGTTTTATATTTATATCAAATAAAACAATATTTTTTTTTATAAATAATAAAACAAGATAAATATAAAACAATACGTTTTTTTATTGTTTTATATTTATATAAAATAAAACAAAAACATTTTTTATTGTTTTATATTCATCTTATTTTATTATTTCCCTTCTACGTGACTTTACCGAAAGAACCAAGAATACGGAACGATCTTCCTTCCGATATCGAGGAAGCCACTTGGAGCTGTGCGCTTGCGATTTCCCTCGATAGATAACCCAGATTGAGAACTTGATTATTTAGAACTGCTGCGTTGTCTTTAGTTTGTTGTCCCGATTATTGCAAGTTGGCTACGTACGGCGCGAAAGAAGTTCAAATAACTATTGCAGGCCCGGGTGCCGGGTCACATTTTTTTTATATTTTGTTATCCAAAAGCTGCCACTGGGGGGGTGCCCGCGATGAGATGTCAACTACCTCGCCGGGATTGCAGGAGGTCGTAGGTTCGATCCCTACATTATTTTGTCAGTTTTCAGTTTTCCATTTATTTTGTGTTGCCCTGTGAGCCATTCGGCTCTTGAATCGGCTGCAACCGCAACAACAAACAAAAGACAAAAACATGAACAAGAAAACATCTTAAAGTGAACATGTGTCATTTTGCACGTCTCATCTCCCCGTGGATTTTTCGCCGGGTCATCCGGATTTTCCCCTTCGCGTTTAGAATCAAGGTCACCCACGAGTTTGAACATTTGTTTTTTGGCCTCTTCGCCGAGCTATCGTTTGTTGGTGTATAAATTCGTGTTTAGTCTAAATATCCGAGATCAGCATGTACAAGGCATACCTGTCAACCCCTTAGCAGTGCCTAATTACAGACCAATTCAGACCTTATTGGTCACCCTATGGCCTATGCCCTTTTAAAATCTCAAAGTTAACCCGACAAAGTCCCATCACAAGGGAGAAACACAAAGACATTTTTTGCCCGTAAACTCAATTTCCCTGTACAATACGGGTACACCGTATGAGTTGACAGGTATGTTATATTAACATTTATGTTTCCCACACATCCGATTAGCACGTACGGTGCGAAAGAAGTCCAACGTGCAAGCAGTCTTCTACTTACGAACGATAGACTTCCTAACGGGTCTCAGGAACGAATTCGTAAACTGAGGACTGCCCGTACATAAATGTAACACCTCTTGTGTTTGCAGGAGTCATGCAAACCAATTAAACGTGTACATAAGTATTATAACACTCCTAGATGCGGTTGTTTGACCATACTTCACCACACTGAAGGGTGTGGGTTGGTAGAGGGGGGCAGAGCCGATTCAGAAACCATTAATCATTGAGGTTAGGCATGGCTGAGAATCAAATTACCTCCATACAACAGACGCATTGAAAATAAACAATTCCATAAAATAACTTATAACCGAAGAAAGATGTGAAAATGCTTCCAATAACTTTAAATATCCATACAGGTCATTCCAAAGGGTACACACAATGCAATGAGGCTTTATTTGCAAACAAAGATACACAAGTGAAAACAAAATCACGAACATTTGTGTACATTGCATTTATCACGTTGTATTTCAAAGCGTTTATTTAACTGTTTGGCATTCAATACAAAAAAGTCGTGTTCTGTGTAGAAAAGTTGCACAAGTACACCATTACACTCCAACACTAAAACGTAATTAAATGAAATATTGCAAAGCTAAACCATACATTTTTCAGTGTAAACAATTGTAAAAAATTCCAAATGTAATTGTTGCGGTATTGACTGAATCACAAACGCCTGTGCGTTTTCATAATTTGCACACAAGGTGTACACTTAACACTTATTTATGTAAGTGTTACATTTACGAGTGTACCAACTCTTTCCCTTTCACTTGAAAATGAGGCGTACTGCATCAAACTGGGGTATGTTTTCATCAGCAACGTTTAGGAACTAGTTCTGGCAACAGCAGACTTAAGTGGTTTTATGAGACTTCTCCAGGCAATGGTGAATCTCATATTAGTATGTGTCAACTCAGACAAATGCTAATTAAAGTCTGGCAAATGCAAGCATCCTGCGTGTGTATAAAATCAGTCGCGACAATCTGATATATCATACACCCCATGCAAAATAATGCAGTGTTCTTCTTTAGATGTTACGTTTTATCTTTTAGAATGGTGAGACTACCCTTCTGTTCCCGTTTTGCAATTACGTCTACTCATACAAGATGGATATTAAGGAAATTTGCTGCACTTCCTCTTAATGTAAGACTGATGAAGGGTGCAATTAACATTTGGCTTCCGTGTCACCATTACATTAAAATTGATTTTGCTCAATAATTGTATCGACGTGTGGAGTGGCAGCGCCGCAGTTTGTGGCGTTGCACTATGAACCTGTGAACCCATTTTCAATTCCCAGCCTTGGCTACGATCAGTTATTTTTGTAACTAGTCCTAGGCTTCCTCTTCATCAAGCGACTGACCAGCATAGCAAAGTCTCGCCAAACAAACCCCATGATTGATGTGGTGTGGGTTTACCTGCATGCAGCAATGAATTAACAGGTTGGAATTGTATTCATCATTTAGTCGATTGCATTGTCAATTGTGCGCCTCTACTTTTTCAACTTACATTTATTATTTCAAAAACATCCACTCATACAATGCCCTGAAGTACTAAACAAGAGCATGGTCAGAGCACCAAAGGGCAGAAACACCACTGGCATTCGAATAACGTTACCCTCCATCCGTGTTCTGTCCAAGTGCATTCCGCACGATTGCGTGTACTACTGCAATAGCTCGCACAGTGCTGCTTCTTCCGCGAAAGCCTTGCGCCTCGAGAATGGACGCGAACACCACATGCACTGAATGTACAGTACCAAGGGGTTAGTGCAGCGTTCCCTACTCCTGTGCATTTGGTTCCTGCTGGAAAATCTCCGCAAGGTGTTTGACCAGCGCCTCCAGGAGTGGATTCCCGCCCAGCTCGGCAATCTGCTTGTACGCTTGCTTCTCCAGTTGCAACAAAGTCTGCCTCGTGTACTCGAAGGAGCCCAAGCGTTCCAGATGCTCGACGCAGTACCGCTTGACGTCGATGTCTTCTGTCCGCTTTCGCAAGATGCTCAGCACCTGTCGGTGACGGAGACAATTGCAGGTTCAGGTTTGTGAAGGCTGAAAAAGTATGAAGACTAACCGTCAAGATGGGAGATGCAAGCAGAAAAACTAGTAGCTCATGAAGGTACATGGCGAGTACACATCCAACGTTTCAATTTGGACATTTTCCATCTATTAAATTCAATATTTTAGAAATGTTTCCAAAGAGACACAAGTAAGACCCTCAATTACCTGTGTGCAATTAGGCTCCGATTGTATGGCGTGGATGAGCGGAAATGAAAACTTTCCCTCAGTCAGGTCCTCGCAGTAACTTTTGTTCTCCATGTACTTTTGCGAGCGCAGGTTGGCGTAGTCATCCCGAATTTGGAAGAGCATCCCCAGCGTGTCAAGTATTGGCCGCAGGTTGGCTTTGTTCTCGCTGAACAGCTGCATAAGCCCCACCGCAAGTCCAAACAGACCGCCCGTCTTACGCAGAACCTACCAGGACAGAGAAACGCGTTCAGCATGTCAGGCAACCTGCACTAATGCTCTTATCACGGCACTCTTCTAAAAGGAAGATGCGGCAAAAAAAATATCAGCTCTTATTCTGTGGATACAAAGCAAGGATGTCAAACACGAGTTTTAACTTTTGTTAATGAGAAAAATAAATATAATAAAATATAGGAAAGCACGCCATTATGGCATTCTAGTGACATCACCCCAATAAGTGTTAATGATACATAATAACAAATGTCTAACAATGGACAATCCAGGATGCAGATCCTATATATCTACATAATACTAAAGACATGCTGTCGATTCTCTCTGGTTGGTGATTTTCGAAAAGTTTTTTGGTTTGGCCATGTTTGTTTGTTGTAGTACAGAGTTAGACTGATGGCCTTAATGTAAGTTGTCTTGTGGTTGTTGTTGTTTGACTTGCATCCCACTGGGATATTTGCACAGGGTTGGTGTATGGTGATTTTCTGCAATATTTTGCTGTCTTTTCCTGGATTTTCTGTTTGCACATAGTCACTTTAAGATGTTTTCTTGTTCATGTTTTTTGTTTGTTGCGGTTGCACCCGATTCAAGAGCCAAATGGCTCACAGGGCTATACCTAATAAATTAACTTTGAACTTGAACTTTGAAGTCCTCTCGATCTTCCTTTTTATATTTGCCTATGACTTTCTCTCTACGATATAAATGTTCAGTTTGTGCGCAGCATCTTGTGATTCACTTGCATTAAGATGCTATGGTGATCCAAATTGTATAAGAAGTTAATTATTTTTGGTCGGTGGGGGAAGGTTTGTATTCCTACGTAAAAAGACAATTCTTGTACCGTAAAATAACAACTGGAAGACACAGAAACACAAGCCATGCTACACAGGCGTGAGTGTGATGCCCAAGGCAACTTCACCATGCGTATGTAGTCCTCCTCGCTGGGGCAGGTGTAAGAGTCACGCCAGTAGATGTCCATGCCCTGGCCGCGGTGCAGCTCCAGCAGCTGGTTGGTGAACAGGGCGACGGCGTCAGCGTGGCCGAGCGTCAGCACCTTCTCCAGGCCGAGGAAGTAAACGTAGTTGGCGGAGTTGATGACAGAGGGAATGCCGTAGATGCTGTGCGCCACGGGCAGGCCGCGCCGCAGCTTCGAGTTGTCCTCGATGTCGTCCACCAACAGACTCGCATTGTGCAGCATTTGCGTCACCTCCATTATAATCTGCGGCGGATGGGCGACGTGAACATGGACGCACGCAAAAGTATGTTATAACAGCGGACATGTAAAGATTCACTGTGGATTTTTGAGGATGTGCTGTATGGCTCTGTGATGTATTTTCAGTTTGTACCGCATGCGTTGTTTGGCATGATGTCCGATGTTTAGAATTCAGTTCCTGACGATGCTCCCAGCATGTGCAGCCAAATGTGAGACATCGTGTCGAACAACACGCGGTACACAACCCGAAAACAAATCACGGAGCTGTGTAAATATTCACCCCTCGAGGGATCAGATGAATTGTCACAATATACAGTTACAATCTCACTTGTACTGCGTGGCTCGTGTCTCACTCAATTGTGCTGTGTTGTGTATTCTATCTCATTTGTACAGACTCCTTCCTTACATCTCATCTTCTGTCTCAGTTGTATATTTTTTTGGACTGTCTCATTTGTATGTTCTGTCAGGTTTTTTCGGTAAAGTCACGTAGGTAAAAAAATAAAATTAATAAAAGTAATAATAATATAAATAAAATAATGTATTTTATTTATATTATTACTTTTATTAATTTTATTTTTTTACCTACGTGACTTTACCGAAAAAAACCTAAGAGTATGAATCCTTGCAGTCACGAAAGCTTCAAATCTAGAATTGTATGTTCTGCTTTCGCATTTGTACCGTCTACCCCGTAAATTATCTCATGTTGTCTTGTTTGTTCAGTTTATCCCGTACGTGTTTTTATTTGTGCTGTCTGTATTTTGTGCCATATGATTTGCTCATTGTCTTGTAGATACCATTATTCTCAATGTATATTAGCACACATTTGCATAAATCCTGAATAATCAACTCTTAAGCCCATGATTTAAAACATTTATTTGGAGCGTAAGAACCAATGTCAATTGCGGAATTGATGTATCTTTACATGTTTAGTAGACAATGTTTGCCAAACTGATAGCGAATAGAATGAAATACAAAAATGCATTGAGAATGCAATATAGTAATAGAATGGTGGTGGTGTAAGGATTATCAGTGGGGTGGAGCAGTGGCATAAGAGTTAGCAAACTGTGCTATGAACCCAGCAATCAGTTTTATTCCCGGCCCCGGCTGATATTAGTGGTGAGTGATAGCTAACTGGCCCTAGTCCTAGATACCACCTTCACCAACCCATACTGACCAACATGGCACAGTATGGTGAAACATCCCCTTGAGAAAAAAGACTTGGGGAGGCCTTCATCCTGCATTTATATAGGGCTGTATGACAAACGACTATCATACTGTGGTTATTTAACTCTTAATTGATGTGTCTGCCTACCAGCTGTATCAATACATACATGGACTTTAGACTAATACTTTTTAAGACTGATAGGTATGTTTCCGTGGTGACATTTTCCACCTGTAATTTGTCTTCAGGGATGTGTAGCCAATAGTTGAAAGCCTTTGAGAGCTTGGTCCTTATTTGCGCACCTGTATAAATGCAGCACATTGTACAATCCCATGCCAACATTCGTTGACAGTACAAGACAGTAATTGTAAAAGTATTATTATATGGTCAATAAACCCCAACAATCCATATGGCACTCATCCAGTAGTGGACTAATACATGGCTGTACATTTACATTCAAGATCAAGATGTAATCATGGCCAAAGAGGGTGATGATACTGCACCATTTCAATGCGTTATACCCTCCGCCAAATCCTACAGCTGCTGCACAGTAGAACTGTGAGTTTCATTATTCAAGTGTGGCAACTTAAACTTTCTCCTCCATGTGAGAAATAACATTGCCAACTCAACTTTACTCACAGTGACATTAAATGAGCCCTTCCTCTCTCCATTACCAGTTCACTGGTTTGCCATAGTCTGACTATGCATTGCCAGATTTGTTAACGTGAAACCCAGCAATGCCTTCAGGACCAACCTGGCAATTGAAGCAAGTAGTTGTACGGCTCCATGAGGATTCTCTCTGTTTGATCTTCCTTTACGCTCTCCGCCATGCTGTCACGTCAGAGATTTAGTTGTGTCCCAACTGCAAGTACTGTAAGTACGAAAGGTTCAAAGCAAATAAAACGCAAGAATAACAGTACTTGTTTACAGGTGAGGAGTAAACCATTGTAAAACATATTCCAGTCCTACCACCTAAACTAATGAAATAGTTAACCAGCACTGAGCACTATTCAAACCTCTAAACCCACTTTGTCAGGTCCCTTTTTCACATCTTTGTTATACATCATCCCACCCCATTTGCGCTGATGCCAACTTTATAATTGGGGCGTTGTTTATGTGACAAACATTACTGGCTGTCGGGTGGAGGGTTACGACGCATTTATACTTACGCGATCTAAACCAAAAACCTTTATTATGAATATACAGATTGTACTCAAGACTTAATAAAATCACTGACCACCACTAAATAATGCCCTACACGAGTTCGATTCATGGCCACGGTTAAGATCAGTGGCAAGTTGATGCCTCAACTGAACGTCAGCATCCAGAAACCAGAACAAAGAATTCATACTCTTAGGTTTTTCGGTAAAGTCATAATAATGATTTTATTTCTAATATTATTTATTTTTTACCTGCGTGACTTTACCGAAAAACCTAAGAGTATGAATCCTTGCAGTCACGAAAGCTTCAAATCTAGAACAGAACAAGGCAGCATGAATTGAACATCTGAGCACATGACAGTTTTTAGTTTACGTGAACTTTAAGCAATTCATATTCAAAAGTATTGAGGTTAAACCATTCAACTTTTCCTGGAATAATATACCTATGAATACAGCACAATAACAGCGAGAGCAGTGATGCAATAACAGTACACTTCCCAATGAGGATAGCCACCTAAGTTTGACTCCAGGTCCTGGCTATCAAAATGTCCAATGCGGCACGATGCAACCGACCACCAACAAACCCGCATTGACCAGTGAGCATATCTATGGGACCCTTTTTACCCGTATCAAAGTGATACACAAAGTAAGAATAGACTTTACCCTTTCCGGCAAATTGTCAAAGTATTTTCTTATTGTTGCATTTAGTTTGGTCGTGACTGCCTCGTGACAGCTACTTATTAAACTAGATTTGAAGCTTTCGTGACTGCAATGATTCATACCCTTAGGTTTTTTCGGAAAAAGTCACGTAGGTCGTGATTTAATTTAGTCATTTTCATTTATTGTCATTTTATTTTATTGGAATAATTTTTTTTACCGAAAAAACCCGAGAGTACTTATTAAACGTTGATTTTTTTTAATTTACCGAATCCGAAAACAAAAACCGGCTTGGTTATTTCTGCCTGCTTGTGACGAGCGACATCGCACCGCATACACCTCCAAGACATTCGCTCTTATCACGCCGCAACCCAGACCACCACCCACTACACCACCTCAGCCGGGTAAAGGGACGTTTATAAATGACCTTACCCCCCGAACGACCGCGTCCTCCCGCCTTGTGAACAACAACAACAACTGAGATCGTCTCAACAAATCGCGACAGTCGGCAACGAGTCCATTCACAATACCGGCACCGAATTCCATACAACGCATAGGCAGAGGCCACCCTCCCCCCATCCCCTGCCCGCGACTCCGATTGGACCAGAGCCGGCCACGTGGTGCGTCCGGCAAAATAAATTTGCACCAATGAGGGTGGCCGAGCTGCTTATGCGTGTTGGGAAATGCAACGCGATTGCCGGAACAACAAAACAGCAACAACCCTCTAGCGGCTACCGGGGGGTTGTTGTTGTTGTTGTTGACTCCGGGGAGGTTCTTCTTATTCCTCCTCCGGAAGACATCGCCGCCAGTAACAATGTTACCGACGGACGTTTTCTAGAGCTCCATGGGGTGTTTGTGTGTGTGTGCGTTAGCTACGGCGTTATTAAGTCGCATACGTTCACGCGGGGTTCCCCGTTGCGCGAGACGACACCTCGTGTACCCACCAACACCCATCACCACCCATCACCTCCACCACCCACTAACACCACCAACAACACCACCACCACCCATCACCACCAACCAACACCACCACCCATCAACAACCATCACCACCATCACCCACCACCAACCAATACCACCACATATCAACCACCCACCATCAACAACCACCAACCAACACCACCGCCCATCAACAACCATTCACCACCACCACCCAACACCACCCCGCTTCAGACCACTCGGCGATGTTCAAACTCACTGCGGATTATTTTTCTTTTTGAGTTTCAAATTTTGAGGATACGACAGCAACAACAGAGTGAGTTAAATAAAAGCGTGTAAGTAATAATAAACACTTATCGCGCTCCTCAACAACGCCCCTCGTGGCCTGAAATACCAGTCAATACAAAGTCGTCACGTAGAAGTTTGTGGGGAGTTGACGACCACTATACATGCGGTAAATATTTTGGGGCATGACAAAAAAAAAGTGAATTTTTTTCCCGATCGTGTAGAGGTTGGTTTTAATTCGCACGAATGGAAGTTACACGTTTAAAGCCTAATGAGGGGAAATAAACGAAATTTCTGGAAATGAGCCACGTGTATGTCCTGAGGAATCATTGCCCGAAACGTCGCCCATGACTGTATCCTCAATATGCCCCCTCCCTTTAAAGCCACAAGCATGCACGGTGTGGTGATACTGTATGTGATGAACTGTGTGCTTTCAACACAGTACCGTATCCCAATACAGTACTGTCAATGCAGTACTTTATATCAGCACAGTACTTATATATACAGTGTTGTCAGCACAGTACTGTTAGTTTTGTTAGCCTTACCCAAGATGGCGGCGCCGGCTTCCGGCGAGCGGTCACGTGGCGGGCGGGGCTCCACCAGGAAGTGGCGGCGGCGTGAGGTGGGGTGGGCGTGGCTTGGTGGGGGTAGTAGGGGCTGGGCGGGTGGTAAAGGGGCGTGGTCTGGGGCAGAGGGGTGTGGTCTGGGGGCGAAGGGGCGTGGTCTGTGGGCGGAGGGGCGTGGTCTGGGGGCAGAGGGGCGTGGTCTGGGGGCATAGGGGCGTGGTCTGGGGGTGACGTCACGCGCGTGGTGTTGTCATCACGCCGTTGTTAGTTACTGGGAGCCGCCGTGGCCCCGCGGCCTCCCCTCCCGCCTTCTGTGTTGCCACTCGGCTCCCTCTCTCCCTCTCTCGCTCGCTCCGCTTTAACGTTTTGCGTGTTGACGACTTTGCTTCGTGTGGCGGGGGGGGTTGTTTTATTTACGAAGGCGACGTTGTGCAAAGAAAGCCAATACACTAGCAATAGTCATAATCGAACGCGATTGTTGCAGCCCGCTGCTGCTGCTGCTGGTGGTGGTCGGTAAATAATTAAATAATCGCAGCCCACGAAGCGGTTTCGACTGAAATTTGTTGAACATTTTTGTTTGTTTTTGCTCGCAATCAGTCGTAGTTTTTATTGTTTTAATTCCCTTGTTATGGTCATCGGTTCAGTTTTAAACGGCGATTATTCTAAATCGGCAGCGTTTGCAGGAGTCGTTCGCCCCCGTTAGTTACAACGATGTAATTATTTATATTAATAACAACACGATTAAAACGTGTTGTTATGTTCTTTAAGCGCTGATAAGTTCACTCCGTATGCATGGAGCCAGGGAAGTGGATGGCCTGACCACGGGTAATTATTACTGCTACATGTGTCACCCCACACGAGACACTCACTCGTTGATTCATAAACATCATCACCACCCATTCATTGTTACAAATTATCATTGCAATGTGTTATTTTCGTGTTGCTATTATAGTTTAAAATATCGTGGTATGTTTCGTGACTGCAGGAATTCATCTTCTTGGTTCTTTCGGTAAAGTCACGTAGAATCGAAATAATAGTATTTTATTACGTTATATTTTTATTATTTCCCTTCTACGTGACTTTACCGAAAGAACCATGAATATTATATCGTGTTATGTTATACCTTACATCACCATGCATAAACCAGCACACTACCCCATTCATTCATCACTGATTCCTCATTTTTAAAAATAATTGCATTGCTGTTACATGTCTTTAATGCTATGATAGTTTATAACATGTGCGTTCATCTCTGTGTCCTCATCACCTCCCTATCCATTCATAATTAAATCTGCCTTGCAGTGGTTTTGCTATGAGCATGCATTGTTGGTCTTTTGTGTTGCAACGCTGTGACCTCATCCAGCAGTGGATTGATTGATCGTGGCCGATGATGTTGGCTATGTTTCGGATTTGTCGATGTTATTGTTTGTTCCGCTGTGGTTTGGCATCGCTGTGGGATTTATCGTCAAGGATTTCAGGTGATCGCATGTTCATCTTTCTTTTATTGCTGCTCCGTTGCTGCTCCTGCTACCACTACGGTATTATTTAAAGTATTTTTTAAAAGAAAAAAAAATCAAGATGATTACGGTGTATCCATCCATCCATCTTGGTCGTTTCGTAGCAGTTGTGCGCTGCTTGCTTTGGACACAAGACGTCGGTGGAAGGACGTGGTGAATGCAAGTACTGTGTACAGTGCCGTGTATTAGTAGTATTAGTAATAAGAAGGGTAATAACGTTCCTTTATTTACACGGGAAAAAGCCTTGCCGAGTCTCAGCACTCGTTCACTTTGAGAGCATTCGGTGGACGCTAAGCCGCCACGTGTGTTTGGAGGAGAGAGAACGTGAGAGGTTTGGAGGAGAAGGATGAGGCCGTACACACAAGTGCCGGTTCACGATCGAAACCTCCACACAGATACAATGGCCACCTGTGTGTGTGTGTCTCTACGTTCAGACACGTTCCTCATACGTGAGATTCTGAGATTCTGCGTGTCGCCCGCGCAATAATCTTGCACGCTTCGCAAGTCCGGAGTTGTATATGGTCGATACTATCTATCCCTGCAGTGAACACGCATGCAGGTCAACGCGCCACGTGTGGTATTAGAATGAGACGCAGCATGCACACGCAATGTCTGATTACAAAATAAACAAAAGCTAAAAGATATTTAGATATTGACACGTCGTAATCGGTTGCTTGCTCGAGTACTAGGAGCGTGTTGCAGCGTCAGGATATGACACCGGCTCGGGAAGGCCTCATTCAGCAGTGGATTGAGCATGGCTAATGATGAGATTGCAGCAAGTACTACAACATCGTATGCACTGTAATATACACAGGACAGTATACTGTGTATTGTGACCATGAGTGCATCGGTCTGTTCAGCGATGTTTAGCATTAGTGCCTTACAGTGTCAATGTTTAACCCAACAGGGCTTCTATACCAAACATAGGATGACGTGTACGTGAACGCGAGACATTGTGTGAATCTCCTAAAGTATAAATCCTACTGCAGTATGCTACATACAGCCTGCGTTTGGTGTAATGTTTCACTTGCATAGTGTTTCACACATTGTACAACAGTGTGGAGGAGCATATTGGGTGATAAATAACCATCCCACAATGTTATGGTAACACATGCATCGATCATAATGGCACAGGAACACTTGATAAAAAAAAAACATGCATGTTGTATATTTAATTTGGTGTATCTGTGCATATAGTGGCTTTTCGAAGCATTGTTATTATCGTAAATGCACAGTCCGTATAAAACACTCTTCCACCACGTATCAGTTGTATCAACGACTCCTGCTCAAGTGCACTTGAAGCCATTGCAAATGTTTCCCTTTAAATTGTGAGTCAGATTTTTTATTCTCAGTCTCGTCTCGTTTGTAATCCAGGATTTAGAATCCTCCCTTTTTCCGTGCTCACTTTTCATTCGTCTGCTGCGTAACGCGTGTCGCCTTTTAGTATGCAGTGAACATGTGTCGGATAAATCTATGATTCGGCCAAAAGAAAATGTTCGTCTTGTTTTTGTTACATGTGCTTTTGTAGTTCGTGGTTGTAGGTATCCCGTGTGGAGACCCATCCATCATCTATCTTTTACTTGATAATGGCTCACTAAGATTATATTGTGGTTGTAGTCTATTTGGTCGTACCCAATTGTAGTTGCTGGCAATAAAACATATTTTATACCTACATGACTTTACCGAAAGAACCAAAGAGTATACTAATCAGAATCTTTGATTATTAAAAAAGGGTTTTGGTTTAGATCGCGTAAGTATAAATGTGTCATAACCCTCCACCACCCGACACAACAAGTAAGGGTTGTCACGTAAACAACGCGCCCATTAGTTACTACTTCAGCCCACCGGTGTGTTGGAGAGTAAATCCACAACATTTACTATTTGAATACGACGTTTTGCTGGTAATTATATCCAGCATCATCGGGTGGTGGAGGCTTACGGCACGTTTATATTTACGCGATTTAACCCAAAAACCTTTATTATCAATATAATATTGGTCGCGAAAGCCTACGTGCTAAACTCTTTTATTTATCCTGGAAAAATCCGATGAGCTATGAAGCTCGTATTCACATTTGTCCAGGAGGGCAGGTCAGAAAGTTACAGCAACAAACAATCACAAAAACGATTGTATTGCAAAGTATAGGAAAGGTAAGTACATCTAAAAAAATAAGCACGTAAAATAAATAATGTAAGCTAAAATTGCATAAATACACCAATCCCGCAACTCCGCTTAGCACGGGTGCTATGTATGGTGCGATAGAAGTTCCTGCATACAATTGCCAAGTTTGGGTAAGGCAGAAAAACAACAGCAAAAACAGTCCCAGACCACACAAAGACAACACACAGCCCCGCAATAAAATTGCACATCAACATTTAACTATCGATACTGGTTTTGGTCGTGAGTGGGAGTTGATACATGAGAAAGGTTAAAAGTTACAAATCACATTTGCAAATGCAGTCGTATCCAGCACTAATCTTCTCCTTCAGGATATATTTTAAAGGAAGATTTACGATGTTAAGGGAGGAAACAAGGTTGTTCCAAAACGTTAGTGCTGTATTGGAAAAGGTTTGGTCAACGTTTCTTGTTCTTGGGGTTAAAAAGCAAATAAATGAACGTCTTAGGTTTCTTGGCTTTGACAACGGGGTTAATAAATTAGCGAAGTATAGTTCCTATTTGCAAAGTAAGATTTTATGGATGAACAGGGCCCAGTGTATATTTATTTTTGCACCACGTGATGTCAGATTGGATTTTAAGTAGGGGTCACAATGGTGGGTCCTGTATGGTACATCCAGTGCAAATCGAAGAGTAGAATTATTTAAGCGGGTTAGTCCGTTTTGTGTTTCATTAGTAGCTGATCTATAAGCAGTGTCGCAGTAGCCAAGCAGTTGTAGAATTACGGCTTAAACTATTTCCAGGTGCAATGGAATGAGAAAACAATGTTTTTGTATAAAAACCCTATTTTTTATTTTATTTTAAGATGTGCTGATTATGGGATTGGAATGTAAGTTTTAAAATCAATCCATAAACCCATTTATATGAAGCACTCTGTTCGTTGATGTTGTTTCTGATATCCGTAATAGGTGTAGGCAATTAAAGTGGAGTTTTATTTGAAGAAAATGGCATGATCTTCCTTTGGGGATTTAGGAGCAATTTTAGTGATGATGATACAGCTCGACTTATGTTGAAGGAATTTGAATGATCAAGTGGTTTTCCTGTAAAAGTGGCTGTTTCTGTGGATGCTGGAGTTTTCTGCCACATGTAAAAACATACTAAAGAATAAGTAGGCCAAAGATCAAAAGAAGAACCTCAAAGAAAAAAAGATGATTGAGTCTCAGTGAGGCTTTCCTGTATAAATGAGAAAATGCACTACACAAAAATGGTCAATGAAATTCTCGAGTTGAGAGCATTGACAATTTTAAAGCATATGTTTATCAGTTGTTTTTGTAGATGTTTCGAGTAAATTTATTTTAAGTAGGTAAGAGCTCTTTGAGAGGCAGCATCTTTTTAAATTACAAGTTTAAATTGCCTGATGGTACTTATTTTGGCTATTGCCTGTAACATCCAGACAGCACTGCCAGTTATGTAGTCATTTGTGGCACGCCAATGGCTCGTACAAGTACAAAATCCGTGTCACGTTAAATAGCCGAGAGCAGAAAATGTTGACCTTGAAGGCATTATCAGCTCAACAGTTGATTTTTTTTTATCTTTTACGATGTTGAATGCACAGGATATGCTGAGTGATGGCACAGTGCGTAGTGTACTATGCTATGATCACGGTAGCCTAAGTTTGAATCCTGGCCACAGCTAACATTAGTACCGAGTTATATTTGAACCAATTCTGGCCCCACCCATTCACCATCCTGCACTGACCAGTATGGTGAAGTATGGCTAAGTAACCTCCGATGACGGAGAGTTCTTCATCTAGCAGTGGATTGACAAAGGGCTGTGAATTATTTCAGGCTATGCTGCGTCTGCAATGTTGTATTTAACAGGGGACGGGACACTGCAGTTGTCCGAGGCTGTGAACAGCATTGTTAAAAATTGTGATGGGGATTCTGAGCATGGAGAGAATTGGGTGCAGCCTGTCTGCGCCTTCCTTTAGCCCTGGTTGCCATCACGCCAGGCAGCACATTGTCTACATAGTGTGTGTGTGTATTTGAGCGTTGTGGGTGACGAGTTGTGTGGTCTCAGCAGATGGTGTGCAACATATTCTTGTAGTCATCTGCACACTTGCACACACGTACAACTTTGCCATTTTCCTTTGTTCCTTCTGACCAAGTCTTTGTTTTCATTAGGCAAATGTGTTACATACTGTGTGTGTAACATGACAAATATTTACTATTTTTTTAGAGAGATTAAAAAACCCTCTGAATCATAATTAAACCTAATAGAACAACTATCTATTGCAAGGGAGATCCTGGAAAAAATTATTATGCCATGATAATGTAAGAGTGAATGATAAGGTGTGTCTGTAATCACGTTTTTTTTATTTTTGCATAAAGGAAAAGAAGACATTTAAATGAACTGACCTTCAGGCACAAAGACATGAAGGTAAATGAAATGCATTTCTCTCTTTGTCACCTTCTCCCCACCTAATGCAAGTTTCACTTGGTTCAAAAGGGGTCGTTCCAATCAGCAAATTCCTTGTAAACAAGAGGATATGCTGGTAACACCACCAGCATTGCAGTGTTGGGAAAGTGTCCACTGTACATGCTCACAACCTAAGGACTATAGCTAAATGAGTGGTGTACATTTTCAATAATTTAATGGAAAAAGGACCTGATAGATTGCAGGTTTTATGTTAACAAAATGATTGGCTTAATATACGAGTGGGATGTCTCTAAATTGAAAACTCATTTCTTGATAAATGCTTTTTGTGTTTAGTTGTCCTTCCCACACACCTCCGATTATCACGGTTAGCTGTGTAAGGTGCGAAAGAAGTTGAACACACATACATACGTTGCTCGGCATGTGGCAGGAGGGAAGGCATGGGGCGGCCTTCATCGAGCAGTGGATTGACAAAAGGCTGTTGATTATTGTTTTTTGTAAAATTATTAAACAGCATGGTATTTACACAGACATAATGTTTACAATATTTGCATAAATACACACTACATTTTAGATGCATTTTTTATGCATCAATACATGACACATATATACTTCCTGGAATAAAAGCTTCTGAGATTAATATATTTTAATTCCGCTAAATGAGTACATATTTAAAATACTGATATTTCCATTGTTACATTTCCATAATGACCAGCACTTTAGCATGCTCCTGTGCAGTTTTAAATGGCGCCTTAAAATTGACACTCGTCATGTTCACTTAATTCGAGATTGTGAACATGGAATGGCATTTTGGTAATTCTACGAAACAAGTTTTGTGAGCAAGAGCATAAAAAACGAATTTGAAAGCTAAAAGTTTGGTTTTGTGTGATCTTTTAATTTTCTTTGTGGTGCATTGCTTATTGTGTGACAGACAATGAATGAACCTGCCTACCTCCTGGTCGGCACAGATGTGAGTGCCAAGTATCGGGGGGCCTTTTGCGAGGCCAAAATCAAAAGTGTAAAGAAGCTGGTCAAAGTGAAGGTGAGTCAATATATTTCTGTATATAATGGTTTAATATTTGGCTGTCTCTGGCTGTCTGATGAGGCTGGTTGTAATTACCGGCGAAACATCGTACTCTCATTGGAATTGTTGTTGGTTTACGCTCCAACACACTGTTGTGCTGAATTAGTAACGAATTGGTGTGTTCTGTTTACGTGACAAACCTTACTTATTGGCTGTGTCTTGTGGTTGCGGGTTTAACTACACATTTATCTAACCCAAAAACCTCTATAGTTTTGTATATGTATTACGCGGTCCTAGTACACAGTAAAAATGGACGTAAAGATGTAGTATACTATGACAGTGAAGGCGGCACACTGCTGTATTCTTAACGCTTTGGAGGCAAGGGTTGGTGGGTCACAGTTGGTCGACCACTTAGAGCGATGAATGAACTGGTCTTGTGAACCTATCTGTGTGGATATGTGCATGTTGTCCTCCTTGTGTGCGTGTATTTCCTCCAGGCGCTCTGCTTTCCTCCCATGTGCAAAATACTCCCTAAATACGAATTGGCCAAATAATCCTAATGCAGCAAACATGCTTTAAAAAAATGTTTGAGGCTGTCTTGGATATATAGCAGCATTTATGTATCATATATAAATGATGAAGTGTGTGTTCTTTGGTTCATTGTTTGGTGTCTCTTTAACCGCTTTAATAACGTACACGTTATATAATGCTTGTTTGCCCAGGAAAGTCTCGCTTCTTATTTCAGAGGGTCCTGTCAAGTTTTTGCAGTAGGGGGCCAATGATTGTTCTGCATAATGCATTTGAGTAAGATGTACCATTTGAATGCTTTTACAATTGGTTAATTTGTTATATAACTTATTGATTCTTCCTTTCGTTCTAAAATATGGTCGATAGATACATGACGATTCTCTGAACCCTTTCCGTTATCTTGTGGATGATTACTTCTGGATGTATTTTGGTCATTCAGGAAATATTTTCTGAAAGAATGTTAGCCATTGCAATCACTTCCCTTACTGATGATGTAAGAAGACATCTGGAGGACATGTAGACATTCATTCGTTAAATGTCTTTCGGACGGTTGTTACAAATGTATTTACATTCACTTGAGAACGAAGATAATTTATGGATGACGTTTGTGGTATTCAGAATATACTTCCATCTAGATTTGAAGCTTTCGTGACTGCAAGAATTCATACTCTTAGGTTTTTTCAGTAAAGTCACGTAGGTAAAAAATAAAAATAAAATTAATAAAAGTAGCAACCTCAGCCGCACCAACCTTACCATAAAAAAAGCTCCGATCCAGGGGCCTACCCTGGCTCCTCCCCCCTCAACCAGTATATATACAAGGTCGGGTCTCTTGCAATTTCTCTTTACTTGATATAGCAATCGTGCTGTGACGGTTCCACCTGAAGACGGAAGCTTGTGTTGCCTGCAAAAGTCGTGATTTTTTATTTAACTTTTTATTAATTTTAATTTAATTTTTTACCTACGTGACTTTACCGAAAAAACCTAAGAGTAAAACTTACATCATCTTATTCCAAATGTCACATCCAAATGGTGAACTTCTGGTGAGTGGCCCCTGGAGGAAGGGTTAACAGGGAAGGAAGTTTTGGGCCAAGCCGCGCACAACGGCTCACGGAGAACGTCCACTTGGTAGCACGGGTTACATTTGACTCTAAATATTTACAGCCTTTCCAAATCCACTGTTGAATGAAGGTCTCCCCATGTAATGTCGCTCATGGGGATCGTTTGATATTGGGGTTGTTTGACTGTTCTTCACCACTCTGGTGAGTGTGGGTTGGTGAGAAGGGTGGAAGGGCATGACTGTTTCAAATATTACTCGCTAATGTTGTTAGTCTTGGGTGGGAATTGAACTCTGTTGCTGAGTTGATGCCGCATTCCACTCATAACTGCAGCACGGAAGCTCCACCCCATTCTTAGGTAAATAAATCACTTTATTAATATTGAGTGAAAAAGTGTCAAATATAATTTTCCATATTTCCCACCTTTTGTTTTGATGGCAGCTCATTTGCGCCTGCCCACATTGCGAGACCGTTACCTCTGATGCATTGTATGCACGCTTATCTCAAAAGAAGGAAGTGTCAAGTCACCATTGTTACTCCACTGCTTTTCTGCAGGCTGCTAAGCCATGCGCCGTTATTGAGTCTCGTCTTCGTGTGACTTTTTGCCAGGTCCTGTTCAAGCAAGACTCCTCATCTCACGTTGTGCAGGACGACCAGATCAAAGGATGCCTCCGGGTTGGTCCCTCGATATAACGCACGCGCACACACGTACGTACGGACACACGCACGTACAAGGCGGTGACCTGGCCGAGCGGGAGCACTTTCCCCGCCTGTTGTAGGGGTTCGCGGTTTTAATCCAGCGGCCAAGCCTGATTATATTATCACTACTGGCGTAATATTAGAGATCTCCTAACATGATTCACGAGAGTGGGCCATTGTATGCTGGTGTCAGGATCTGAATTTTTTAATATAAAATTGCAATCATTGCCCCCTACTGGCAGGCTAATGCCCCAGGTCATTTGCAAAATGGACTCGTTTATTGAAAAATAAACTTAACTTGAACCCACTTACACACATTCAGCTGCTAATTCAACCCGCTTTGAATTTGCCGAGTGCAAGTTCACACTTTTATAGTGAGCTTTTAAAGTTTTGATGGGATATAATGAAATCATTTAAAAACATCGTTTAATACACACACTCTCATAATATAACTTTACGGCCCTGGACACATTGTTTCGCACTGTGAGCCTTCGACCATTTGGCAAAAAAAAAAGAACGGGATATTATAGGCTGCTGTGGGGTTACGTTGTGGCAGCAGAGGACATTGAAGTAAAAATGCATTGTTGTATTGTACTATGCTACTACATTTGTTCTCACCTTTAGTAGCCCACGTAAGGCAGTGTGGTGAAGTATGGTCGGACAACCCCCATGGACTGCAGGGCTCGGGCTGGCTGTCTGCCAGCAGCAGATTAACAAAAGGGTTGTACGTGTACATATGCACACGTACATTGATAATTAGATGTGTACCTGAGCATTTTGTCTCTGTATAGGCATGTGTTCACATATATGGTACATGCATTCGATGCAGTATGAACCTGGACTTTGTGGTGAGAGACAGATGTGGAGAAATGCGATCGTGTTGTTCTTAATAGCTGGAGAGCACATGGATGGTCACCTCACCTGACCTAGATGCGGTTCATGTACGTACGCAATACGTAACTGACTTTAAGTCATGTGTCCTGTTCCTCCTGATCCGTCCAGATCGGTGCTGCAGTGGAAATCAGGATGTCAGATGGAACTCTGCAGGAGGGCATGATTAGCAAGCTGACAGATGCAAGCTGGTACACCGTTGGTGAGGATGTCATGCAGTTGCACGCATATCTTGATTATTTTGTCATGGTTTATTTGTCTTTGTCCCCAATTATCTTCTGATTGTGAGATGAGCAATACATTCATACTGATGTTTTTTTTTATTCTCAGAACTGGAATTAAGCCAGACAAAGTGCCAAACTGATTTAAATGTGGTGATATTTTATACAATGATTTGGTGACTTGGCTGAGACCGCTAACTCACTACATTTTAGGAACCATTTGAATAAGAATCGGCTCCCTGGATTCGAATCCAGGTGATGAGCGCTCTGAGCCACCACGTCACTGTTGAATGAAGGAAATTAGCAAAGGCTGTAAATGATAATTATTAGCCGAGGGCAGTTCGTCTTATTGATGATGACTCGTTTCTCTGTCGGCTATGCTATCCACCACTTGGCCCAAAGAACAATGATTAGAAGCACTCCAAATTGCACGTAAACAAGACATTCTTACACGGACGATTCTAACGCACGTGTCAAGAGCATAACGCACGATTTTCATTGACAGCTTGTAGAATAATTACATCCCGAGTGTTGGCACTCCAACTGCTGCTTACTCACCAACCCCTCCTCTTCTGTATTGTCCCAGTTTTTGACGATGGCGACGAAACTGTGCTGCGACGATCTTCCTTGCGACTCAAAGGAGAGCGACACTTTGCCAAAAGCGAGGTAGGAGCTTGAGCTCGTCTGTCGCCACTCCGTTGTTTGTTTTTTCGATGCGTAGCCACTTGCGTTTGATAGTGGTACGGTTACTAAAAGTGCGCACCAACATTTTTTTTTCTCTCTCCCACCACCCCATTGCGTTGTGCTTGGCACTGCAGAGCTTGGACCAACTCCCGCTGACACATCCGGAGCACTTTGGTACGCCAGTCCTTGGAAGAAAATCCGTTAAGGGCAGGAGGTCGGGTCTGACGTAAGTAATGCACAGTGCTCCGTTGCTAACCCCCAGGGTGTGCGCATGCTACTGGGTGTCTACTCATGTAAAACTGTGTCAATTTAAAACTGGTCATTTGTCAAATTTCTTTTAAACGGTTCCAGTTTACTCAGGGTGTCACCAGTTTAACTTGCGAGATCTAAATGGATGTGAAAAGATCTTTCTGTCCTCTGGCTCTGCTCTGAAGATGGGGGATTTGCTGGAAATGTTAGCCTGTTATTGAATTTTGAATTTAATAGGCAGTCCTTGCGTATGATGGCAATGCGTTCAGGAGCTAAATGCCATTGTCAAGGTCTGCTAGCTACAACAGGGCTTCAGGGAGAGAGTTACGTAGTTTTTCTATTCCTCCATTGCAGGGGCAGTGTTAATAATGAAATCATAATAATAAATGCGCTCAGATTTGTTTACTTTACTCCAGTAAAAACGCATTGTAAAACAGACTTTTATTCGAATGAGTCAACTCTTTTAAATGCTCGTACTATATTAGCTTGCAAATTGTGGGCACACGATAATTGTCTATCTCACAAAAAAAGTAAAATAACATTGTAAAGAGGTGAGCACTTGTATTTTTTTCATATCGCCAACAGCACTTGCCACAACAGCCCATGCAGACTACATGAATGATTTGTGTGTGCCCTTATAAGTACAGCAGTGCATGGTTCCAGTACCGTTAGCATCAGCAGTCTGCTGAACGACCTTCATTCATCCACAGGCCATGTAAGATGTGAGCGAAGTGGATAAAGAAGTTATACCAAATGGCAAGAGTCTGTAATTGGCAGATATGAATAGATCAAATGGCCATGTGAGGGTCCACTCGGAATTCAGTGCACAACACTAGTTGTGTACTTCAATCTTAGTGTCTGGTAGTAGAGCATTCTGCTTGTGATGTAACTGTCTCTCATTGCTTTTGAAACAGCCTGAAGAGCATTGATTTTTTTGATCCTGTGTGTTTAATGATTCAGTATACCACCACATTAAATAACAAGTCTGTCCAAATGTTTAATAAATGTGCTTGCAAAGCGTGGCATGAAACGAAATGCAAATTTCGGTTTGTTAAAATAGATGTACAGCATTCAGCAATGCTAATTCAACTTTTGTTTATCAAAGTACTGCTCATCATATGAAATGTGTGTTTACATTCATTGCATTGACTTAGAAGTGCTGTACATGCAGCTCATTCACATGAGCATTGAGCCTTCTTGGGGAGAATACATCACCAAATTGCCCTTGGCAAGATATTGACAGAATTGGACCCTTGCATTGGCACACAATAGATTGTTGTAGAAAATTGTTGTAGCGCCTTCATGGCTCACTCCACCGGTAGATGCCTAACTTAGCATAATGCCCTTCACGGTTGGTGGATACCAGGTAGGGTTTTATCCAATTGGCCAGGGGTGGGAAGGTTTTTCCTTACCAAGGACATGAATACGACTTTCATATACCCATATGTAAATGAAATAAGACTCATTCTGCTGTGGGTGCTTTATTACACAACCATAGCTCTTGCTGTTGTAGCTCTTTGGACAGCCTCACTCTGTTTTTTTGCAATACTAAGTTTTACATCTCAGTGTATATTAACTGAGGTGGGGGGGGGAATCTACATTGATTTATTTCGTGATTGCATTGCATTGCATGAGAATTTTATAATAATGTTATTTTCAATTGCTACTGTATAAAAGCCAGTTGAGTGCTCTCAACCACAAATAACCACTGCACTGTTTACTTCAGTGTTTGAAAAATGGTCAGGCATTAATGTAGTTTTGCAATTTGTACTTATATGCTTTATATTTAGTGACTTGCTTACCTTTCCTATACTTCGGACTCCGATGGGTTTTTATATTGTTTGTTGATGCAATTTCCTGACCCGCCCTGACTGGACATCTGTGTAAAAGAGCTTCATAGCTCATCGGATTCCTCCAGGATGGTTAAAGATTCTGATTCTGTTTCAAACATGGCCGCAGGCAGCATTTTTAGTTCAAAATTGCACACGAGCATTTTATCCAGCAAAACAGTGGCACGTCCATCTAAAAGCATATCCGTTATCGACATCTGCTTGCGAGGCTGCCCACACAAGATGAACATTGCTAATGTTTACGTATAATAAGAGAGAGAGGAAAAAAACTATCGCTGTTCACTGGCACGTTGGGAATTGGCATGGGATTGGTGTTTGAAGGAATTGTGGCCAAAGGTTGGGCTAAGGCAGGTGTCGCCGCAGGGTGCGGTGTGCGTGCCAGCATGCGTACTCTTTGTCATGCGCACGCCTGGTTCTTCACTCGTGCGCAGGTTTGGTCCTTCGTGCTTTCAGTTGGTGTTTGTGCAGAGGCTCGATTGAAGCGTGCGCACGAAGTTTAGTTCGTGCGTGTTGGTGTGCGTGTTGGTGTGCGTGTTGGTGTGCGTGCGTGTGCAGTGCCGGAGAGGAGAAGGAGGTGGCGGAGTGGAGCGAGGAAGACGAGGCGGAGCGAGTTGTGGCCGACGACGGCACAGTGGGACACGTGGTGTGTGTGGAGGGTAGCGCAGACGACAAGAGGAAGGGCTACCCGCTGTTCCCCGCCCTGGTCAGTTTCTACGGCAGTCATTCGAAATATTTTGGAACTTATTGCAACAGTTTCTTGATGAATGTAATACAAAAATTGTACCTTCCTTTGTCAATCCCCTTTTGGATGAAGGTCTCCCCCACACCATCTGTGATCATTTATAAATAAAACATTTGGTTTTACTTTGACGGGATAAAACGTGACTGCAACAGAATGTTCAGGAAAGTGCATCGCCCACAGTGTGTGAATAAGAGGTCACTTGAAGGGATCTCAGACAGTAGTCCTGTAATGCCACCTATTGCAGTGCATTCTCTAACACATGGGGATGCACTGCTCCACGACCATTTCAAAAGGATATCTTCCGTCTCATAACATGACACCAGTGGCACAATTGCAATACAATTTTGAAAAAAGACTAACACGTGCAAAATCCTAATCTACAAGTAAGTTCCAGGAAATGGTTTTCACACGTTCCAGTTTTTGCCACAAGTTGGCAGTCTTAAGCAAATCATTACAACGTAGCTGCTTGGTGTTGTCGGAGGGTTATAATTTATTGTGTATTTTTCTAGAGGGAAGCAGAGCGATGCAGTGTATCATCCTTCAATTGGTGTTTATTTTTTAAACTAAATTACTGCATTTTTCTTTGTGCATGATAGGTCGTGTCCCCTGACTGCAACGATGAAGTCACAGTGAGAAGAGACCAGTGCTTGGTTCGATCTTTCAAGGACGGAACTTTGTAAGCCGTTGTTTGACTTTTCGTTGGTTCCTTTTGCAAACCCACTCGTCCTGAAGATTCCTGTTTGGGTTAGGGTTCAAAAGACCGCGCCAATTTACTATGCCATTTGGTCTTTTGTGCAGTCACTGCGTGGCACGGAAGGACATCCGCGTAATGGACAGGGAGTCCTTCCCAAAGCCAGAAGCTGCATTGAAGCAGGGTGAGTGACAGCTTTAATTAATGCCAAGGTCAAGTATATATATATTATTTCTTATTAAGCCACTTTAGCCTCAACTGTCTCACTTATTTTGGTTCCAGCTTTGTTGTTTTAAGTCTTAAACATGAATAGAATTGGCTGTGGAAATAATTGAACACTTCATCTCACCTGTAGGTGGTTCACAAATTGTAAGGTAAATATTGTAAATAGGCTAGATCTGCACCACGTTGTTTATGCTCACGCGAGGTATGCAATGCAATTTTTATTTTTCTCTAAATTTAGTGGTATGTGCTCACTCTTCCAGTATTTCTCGGGCCCAATGTTTAGTTACGCTATAAAATGTTTGCTATGATTGGACTACGACCTAGTTAAAATGAATAAAAACCGGTTTAAATCTGGAATAAACAAAAAATCTCCAAATAATATTTCACTGGGTTTCCATGAATGAGTAGAAAAATAACTTGGTTGAATCAAAATATATTTCTGGGAATTTAAATAAGTTGAGTAGCCCTTGCCATTTTCAAAATAGCCACTGATGTCTTCATGGACTGTGATCCATATATTTTGTTTAGAGTAAGTCTCCCAAAAAAAACATGTATTCGGATAGAATCGATCACGTGTATCTTATTCGTCTTATGATGTATTGACTACATTCTTTTTATTTTGATTCAACAATGTACAAAAGATGTATAGACTCTTATTTAAATAAACAATATGTAATTGGAAACTCAGTAATTTTACCACTCGTAACACACCAATGTGTAGATGTTATTGGGTATGCCAGCTCATAACACTGGTCAATAAAAACAAAAAGCATTTTTTTCTGGCCTGGACTTTTGCAGCTGTTTTAGACTAATTTCAGGGTGCTGATTCCAAATCTGATCTCAGATTTACTCTATCACATCTCATTTTATGCTATCGGCATACCCCATTTTCATTGATTCTACCAGAAATTAACTCTGTCACTTATGATTGCAAGTTGTTGCGAGTCAGTGACTGCTTTAGTGTTAAAATATGGTGCTGTATTTTTATGATGGTGTGTTTATAATATAATTTTATGTAGATATCCACATTCATTTAATATTTTCTTTTGCAGTTTTTATTGAAATTGCAATATTTGATATCTCAAAAACCTGATGTGATAGACAAAAACTGATGCCAGATTTGGAATCAGCACCTCAAAATTACTTTAAACCCGTTGGAATACCTTATGCCAGAAAAAGTGTGTTGACCGGTGATTGCCATTCATAACGATAGCATTTCTTGCATCTGTTTTGTGGTGTTCATGGTTTTCACAGCCTTTGAAGATGCCCTGGGCTTCTTGGAGGGCAAGGAATCTCCTGCCTCCTGGAAGAAGGATCTCAGCTCAGTCCACCAGGATGACTCGGGCAGTGAAATTGGAGGTGATGAGCAGACGGTGGAGCATGAGGAGGAAGAAGAGGTGAAAGACCATTTGCCTCATTCAGTCACATCCGCAGCCTCCTCCTCCTTGTTGATAGAAGCAAGCCTACTTTGTTGGGTCACGTGATTATGGCGGATTCAACTATACTTTAATCGTGCTCTTTATTTAGTAACGCCTCTGAGTCTGTCGACTTTAAGGTCAGTTTCATTAATAAGTGTAAACTGTGCGGAGAGAAACCATCTATACGAGGGGATCAACACTGTGTTCTGCACAGAACCAAGAATGCATTTGCGGTACTTCCCTTCTCCTGGCAATCTCGCTGGTGTAAGGGTTGGGGAGCTTCAAAAGTCTGACAAGCGGTGGATTATAGCCATGTGCCACCTCTCCTTGCTGATCTGACGAATAGCCATTGCCAGCGTTACACAAAGCTTGTATGATTTACACCAAGATTTTGTATCGATTTAGTGTGTTTGTTTTGGTAGATACACTAAATATTCAAAGCACATTTTTTTATAACTTTGTTTCCAACGCAAAAATAACTTAACAAAAATAACTGTCACAAAAAAACCACTTGATTCAAATGATTTCCAATTTGCTTGGGGCAATATCTTTTGTTTTGTTGTGTGTCATTACAAGAGTTGAATTTCTGTCTTGTTAAAGGCTGAAGATGAAGAGTCTGATCCTGAAGAAAGGGATAACTTTCTTCAGCAGCTCTATCAGTTCATGGAGAACAGAGGTAATATAAATGCTGTCTTGCAATCTAGAATGTGTTCACATATAAATGTGAGGACCGTTCGTTTCACCAAGTGTTTAAACAGGTTATTTTATATTTTATTGTCGATCCTTTGTAGTCGTTACTATTAAGTAAAATGATCTACTCTTAACCAATAGACAGGGTGGAGTGGTGGTGCAGTGTTTCAAGCACTCCGCTATGAATCCGGCGACCTAAGTTTGATTCCCGGCCACGGCTAGCATCAGTGGTAAGTGATGCTTGAACCGGTTCTGGGTCCCGTCCCTTCCTCAACCCGCACTAATGAGCGTGGTGAAGTATGGCAAAACAACCCCTGCATCGGGGATGCTCTCATCCAGCAGTGGAATTTTTAAAAGGACTGCAGGATATTTGGATTATTGAGATGTCAGTCTAGCCATTTGTGCTGTAACAATGCATTGATTTAACATTGATTCTTAAACATCAATATATGCATCGAATCACATGCATAATAATTCATGCTTCCAATTTGTATGCGTTGTATGTAAATGGCTGCGTGTGACCTGCATCCACTTGAGGGTGCTAGAGTTCTCACCTGCTTAAACAAAATACACTTTCTATATTTGATGATTATCTTTCGACAATGGGGTTTGCGTCATTGTTATCGTCTTGGCTGGTTTTGACCGGAGGTTCCATGTGTGTGCTGTAGGGACTCCGATCAACAGGCCCCCAGTGCTCTGCTATAGGAGACTCAACCTGTTCAAGCTGTACAGGCTGGTGCAGAAGAGAGGAGGATCTACCGGCGTGAGTTTACACTGGCAGGCAGCCGAACCACAGTGCCACGGTTCGTACACTGGACTTGCGATTCGGAGGTCGACTGTTCAATTCCATCTCCCGGCGCGGCAGATTAAACAACTGTGCAAGTTTATTAAAATGCCCCCGGCTCAGTCTACCCAGCGGTATAAATGGGCACGCCGGAGTTAGTCAGTCGGCAGAAGAGGTGGCTAATCCCACTTCTTCCCAGACGTCTGGCCAGCCTGGAAGAGTAGGCCAAATACTATGTAGAGCTGCCTCTATTTGATGCCCGACAGCTAACTTTAACGTCAGCAAGAAATTGCAAGGACTTTATCTTACCGAACCCTCGGGTTTCCGTCGGTGGATTATTCTGGTTGTGTAACAACCAAGCTTCTGAAAATATAAATAAGGGGTCACTGACTCGGTGCCCATGTGACCACAAATATGTCAGCAAGTAAACCGCTTACTTTGAAGGAATAAGAACATGGCATAGTCTATGTTTTTAGATGTACGTCTATGTAAACATTAAGTAAGTATGTTTTAATTACATTATTTACATTTTTAGCATTATCTTTTATTTGTTTTATCTTGGCCACCATATCCCAACCCCATTACCATGGATAATTGAGCATTGGCTATAATTCTGTTTGTATGCATCATTGTCAGCCTTGCTACGCAGGCATTAGTTATTCCTCGTAAGCTCTCAAGTGTTTTAGGGTTTAATCCACTTCATGGTTCTTTTTTACAGATCCATACCCTCGTCTGTCTAAGCCACTTGGTCAATGCTCATTGCTCACGTGGTGATGCACTGAGGTTATCCACCAGCTTTAAACCACCGTCATTGCGTTCAAAATAATGTTGTCTCATGAAAATCCTGGGGTGGAGCTTTGGCACAATGGTTCAGGT
Source organism: Lampetra planeri (assembly GCF_965212315.1). Lineage (NCBI taxonomy): Eukaryota > Metazoa > Chordata > Hyperoartia > Petromyzontiformes > Petromyzontidae > Lampetra > Lampetra planeri. Next base: position 1,973,881 of record NC_136136.1, read on the forward strand.
ACTGCTCGATTGACCGAGCGATCTGAGTTTGATTCTTGGTCACGGCTGACATTGGTGGCGAATGATATCTGAACCGGTGTTGGCTCACCTGCCACTGCTGCCCTTCTCTAACACGTGCTGTCCAGCGTGGTGAATTATGGCCAAACATCCCCCATGGCCGACAAGGCATGGCAAAGCTAACATGCCGCAGAATATTGACAGGGATGAAAGTTATTATTTTATTACTATTAAAACTCCTGCCTCATGTAAAATAGATAATTAACCGTGGCTCAATTACCTTAATTTGGTGTTCAGTGTTTGAAGTTGGATGTTATTCAATGGGTAACACCATTCGCTGATTAAGTAACCATTCTGAATGGCTTTGTGCCTGTATCATCTCTGCAGCTGTTGTCGATCAGGTCATGGCTAAATGTGCGTGATTATATGAACGGAGTTTAGCCTAGACGGGACAGTTTTGAAAAGGTGCCTTCGTGTGTGTGGGTCCCTCTACAGATAAAGAGTGGGACCACGTGGAAGCAGGTGTACAAAGAGCTGGGGGTCCCAGTGTTAAACTCTGCTGCTTCACACAACATCAAGAGCACCTACAGGAAGTGAGTGACCTACGCTGTCTGTAATAACAGTGTGAGTGCAATTGCAGCCTCTTAAGTCGGGGGTTGGGGAGCCTGTTGACTTCGTGGCGTATGGACCCACGGCCATATAAAGCCTACCACTTGGAGGCGGCCCTCAAACGATTGCTTTTATCAATCGCTGCAATCATCTTGGTTGCATTTATCAGGTACTCGAGGGGAATGTTGTTTTTTACCTGTGTTTCTATTTTTAGCACACTTAGCCACTTGCAGTGACAGATGTGACAGAGGTCTGTCTTTAATGCGTGGGCCGGCAAAAGTATTTGATGGTCATATTCGGCTACGTATGGTGCGAAAGAAGTTCAACATAATATTCAGCTCTTGGCATGGAAAAGGTTCCCCATCGTAGCTGTAATTCACGCTGGGTATGGTTGCCTCGGAGCGTAAATGTGTGTGTACTCACATACCTGTGCATTGGTAGACTTACACTGCAGGAGATGAGCAGCTTGAAAGTTAACGCTGTGCGCTGCACGCCCACGGATGTAGATTTCATTTTTAGAGATGCATGTAACAATTCTCGTACCTCTTGTTCTTTAGGCCAACATAAATTGTAATAATTAAATAAAAAAATGAATTAAATTAACCGGTAGCCCGAGCAAATTTTCCCTCATTCCATGGTTGAACTTGCATGTCGAGTGGTATCTGAATCGACTTCAGCAAAATAACCGTGGTAAAATGCTTAGCTAGATTGCCAGGTAACATCTGTATGTAGGTGCTACATGTAAGACAAGACTCATTTCTTTGGAGATTCCCTCCCTTTGTTTTTTTTTGACGGCCCCGTTCCTCTGATCGATTGCGGTCGCAGGTACCTCTTCGGCTTTGAGGAGTACTGCCGCTCGGTCCGCATCCGTTTCCGGAGCGTGGAGTACGCAATGGAGGCCGAGGGCCGGCAAGTCGGACGGCGCACGGGGAGGAGGAGGGAGGCGCCCGCACCCCAGCCCGACCCCGAGGAGCCATCGGCGGCAGACGAGGCCCCAATGTCCGACAAGAGAGAGGCGACGACGACGACGACGAGGAGGAGGACCAAGGCTTCTCCTGCCGCTGTTGCCTCCGAGGAAGAGTGCAGCGACGAAGGCACGGAGAAAAAGGAGGAGGAGGAGGAGATGATGGATGATGGCAACGCGGCCGCAGTTGAAGAAGGAAGCGAGAAGAAGGAGGAAGAGTCGGGCATCAAGGAGGAGCCCGACGGCCAGACCGTGGCGGCGGTGGTGGCGGCAGCGGCGCCGGTCGAGGAAATGGAGGAGAAGCTCGTGGAGGTGGAGGAGAACGATGAGAGGATGGAGACGTCCGTGGCAGAGGAGGTGTCCCGCAGCGAGAGCGATACCAACGTCGCGACCGGCAGGCTGGTCGCCAGAGCGGAGTTAAATGCGACGCCTCTGCGGGTGAGTGATTTTTACAGATGTAATGTTTGCCATCTAGTGATTCTCGTGCAAGAGGTTTTTTCGGGGCTCAATCGGCTCTCCTCTAGGTTTTAAGTATATTTTATATACCTACATTCCGTGCAATAATTTTGTCTCTTCCTAAAAATGGCCATGGTCAGCTTCAGTATGGTGACATCAATATGTGGGATGCATTTTTCTACTTTTTAAAAACATGCTAATTAATGTCGGGGCATTGAGGTGCATAGATTTTCGTACACATTTCCCCGTTGCATTTTAAGGACCTCTTATTATTTGTTCCATTTGTTTGGCCTATTACCAAATCGCCATGACCAAATGGAATGGGCCGTATCTTATCAGACCTTGGAAAGCTAACCATGGTTTAGCCTAGGATAGTGCTCGGATTGGCGGTTGTCATAGGCTGCCGTGGGGCTACCTATTGAGTAACGTAGGGCAGTGCAAAAAATCTATTGTACTGTACTTCTGTGCTTCCACATCTATGCTCCCCGCCTTCACGCCACACTAACGAGCTTGGTGAAGTATGGTCAAATAACCCCCGTGCCCCGCACGGTCGGGGGGAGACCGCATCCATCAATGGATTGAAAAAAGGGCAGTACATTTCCGCATGCACGCTGTACAATGACGCTCTTACCGTGTCTGTATGTGCATCTGTGCATTCTCAGATATACACGCAGGATTGTGCTTGTGCATGTTGAAGCGTGTGTTGTGCCCGATTTGCTCACAGGGACGCCGTCGGAGTGGCCGAATTCCCTCACCGGGCCTGCCGAAACCGACCGAGATGACCGAGACGGCCGAGACGACTGACACGACCGACACGACCGAGACGACCGAGACCACCCAGACAACCGAGACAACCGAGACAACCGAGACCACCCAGACAACCGAGACAACCGAGACAACCGAGAAAACCAAGACCACCGAGACAACCGAGACAACCGAGACCACCCAGACAACCGAGACAACAGAGACGTGCGAGACGGAAGAGAACAAAGGCACACCGAGAGACGTTAAACCGAACGTGGAAATGACGGATGAGCGGTGGACGGGATCGGAGGGTGGTGCCAGCAGCAACGGCGGTGGCGACGGCGGAAACGCCAGCAGCACCGCAGCGACCGCCGTCGCTGCCGAGGCTGTGGACGTCCCGGACGATGAGGACCGCGAAGAGGATGACGACGAGGCCGACGATGACATGGAGGATGACGACGGAGACGAGATGTCGGAGCGGAGCGGGGAATCTGACGCCCCGGGGGTGCCGTCGATGCGCGCGGTGCACCACAGGGTGGACACTGATGAGCAAGGCGATGAGAAGTGAGTGCTTCTCCGTCGTGTCCACCACCACCACCATCGCCACGGCACAATCATCATTACCATCATCATCACCTTTCACGTTTATCATCTTCAGAATCGTCACTGTCACCATCATCATCACTGTCTGCATCATCATTGCTGTCATGGTAGTTATTGGCATTGCCAACAGTCATCGTCATCAGCAACGTCATAACATTGTGGTTAATCTCTGTACGAAAATTGTGCGGCTTGGTTCATAGGATGGGAGCCCAGGACCGGTTCAGATATCACTCGCCACTGATATTAGCCGTAGCCGTGGATTGAGCTCAGGTTGCTAAAATTCACAGTGTAGTGCATTAACTATTGCACCATCTGTGCACCCCTTTAATTTTATACCACACATTTATTGGCTTGAGGATTGCAAACCGTAATTTTATTATTGACAGAAAAGTGATATGAGCAAGACGTGTTTTGCCAATGTTGGCCATCAACCCGAAAATGAAACGAGTATGATGTGAAAATAAATAAAATAAATATACATCCTTTGTGTATTGCCAGGACTACAAACACAATCTTGCTTTCAAGCTGTGTAAGATGATGGACTGAGGCAGTCTGAGGACTCCAAGCCCAATATTTCAAATCTTTTTTTTCTCATGTTGCAATATAATTACGGAAATGAATAGGTCGCTGCCGTATGCAAGTTACAAAGCGATAAACCTTGAGAGAAAATACGGGAGTGCACATAAGTGCATGTTTGGACAGTGCGAGCAGAGAGAGAGGGGAATGCACACTGTGATCACCCAAGCATCGAGGGTGGGAAACGGACGACATTTGCAGACTCTGCTACCCTAGTGAGACAGCGTCAAAGATGGCATGTTAGCTTGTCGGTGATGGGTGGCTTGATAGGTGGTATGATAGGTGGCATGGTCCTGGTTTGGCTGTGGTCGTCAGAGCCGCTGGCTGTCGTTGTAGCAGGGACTCTGATGGAGCGGACGATCTGGAGGGCTACCCGCTGGGCACGCGGCTCCAGGTGAAGTACGGCCGCGGCAAAACGCTCAAGGTGTACGAGGCGAGCATCCGCAAACGTGGCGTCGAGGCCGGGGAAATCATCTACCTTGTGCACTACTTTGGCTGGAATAGCAGGTATGTGCGACTTGCAAGTGTGCGCCTCTGGGTTGATGTGTGTGGGTTGATGTGTGTGGGTTGATGTGTGTGGTTTGATGTGTGTGGGTGGATGTGTGTGGGTGGATGTGTGTGCATGGATGTGTGTGCATGTGTGTGCATGGTTTTAGCCCACAACCACCCTCTTGTGTGCTGTGTTGGCCTAAAAAGCTGCTCGCTAATAGCACTTGCTCTTTGTCTTGTGCAATTGCGCATCCATATGTGCGTGCAGGTGGGTGTGTGGGGGCATGTCGGTGTGTATGTGCAGGCTTAGGTGTGTGCCAATACAGGGACGTGTCTGTGTGTGTGTAAATATTTGTGTTCCTTTGTGCACCTGAGTGTGTGTACATATGTGCGTGTGTAAGTATGGCAGAAGTAGTCGAGCAATGGTGAAGCACACTGTCCTGTGATCCCAGCTACCTGGGTCAATAATGGCAAAAGTTAACTAAATCTGTCCTGAGCCTCCTCGAGGTCATCTGTTCATCTTTTGCAGTGTGAAAACATCATCATTGGGGGGGGGGGGGTACTGACCATTACCCACCACACCCCCCTTGTATGCCAATGCTTGTCTCTTCATAGGTGCTCGACCAGCAGCACTTGCCCCATTAGTTAGTCTTTAAACTTTGGGTGATCCTTTTGCGCAAGCTTGAATGTCACTTTTTTTCACTTTGCCATGTCACGTAATTTACACGCAAATTTGTGTTTTGAGATGAAGTTTTAAAGGTTGACTATTTTATACCTGAATTTAACATCGAGTGTCATTGTTATTTTTTGGAGTGTTTTTTTTTACCTCTTGGCTGATTTTAACAGGTATGACGAGTGGATTAGGGCCGACAGGATTATTCGGCCCATTGATAAGAATGTTCCCAAAATAAAACATAAAAAGAAAATAAAGGTGAGATTTTACACAACTTTCCTGCCCCGGTTTTTGTTCAATTATAATAGACATTTTAAGACGTAACTTTGATTTCCTGTTATTTTGCCTTCTATGTGAGGGGAATTTTTTCTTAAAAGTAACAAAAAAAACACGCGCGATTTGATGCCCGCTTGTTTACGTTATCCGCAGCACAAGCATGACAAGGAGGAAGAAAAGGGGGGCGAAAAGCAAGAAGAAAAGGCCCTCACGCCGGCACGCCGCGGACGCCCTCCTTTACACGCAGCCAATCGCGTGCCCGGGTCCGGTGTCACGAGGACCCCCTCGAGAACCCTGGGCAGTGGCGGCCGTGGCAGTGCCCGAAGCACTCGCAGCACGCCAACGTGGGACTCGCCCAGCGATACGTCGGAAGGTAAGACAATTGGGATCGTGAGAAAAATTGTCCGTCGCTTAGAAATATTTAACATTTCAAATGCGTACATTTTATCAATATTTATTCTTAAATGCTTTGCCACAGAAGGTTAAGAGTGTTGTTACGTGAGCTATAGTGTCCGTCTGTCTCTATGTCCATCTGTGACGGTGATCCGGTATGAATGAGACTTTCACAAAGTTGCGTGGCCCGTGCTCCCCCAAGCAGAGCTGCCCTCCGAGCCACGTTGTCTCATTGCGGCATACAAATGTCGCACGAGCACGACTGTTATTTGCGCGAATTATTTGCGTTGAAAATCATTACAGAAGCCATGCGTACGCACGATTTTTCTCCCTCGTTTAATAACCAATGTTTTGCAGGACATTTGAGGAGGCATCGTGGACGTCAAACCGCTACAGAATCAGAGAAAGGCTCAAATGGTGAGTACTTATTTTCTTAATTCAATGTCATTCTTTTCCCCCCTGTCATGAGCAAAATGTGTGTCTGCTCTTGAATATCCCAGGGTAATGACGCCGCTCGCCTCTAATCCAACACTTTGAAGATAAGGGATACATGACGATGTCAATTTAAATATCATCTAAACGTGACCACATCTCAAGATACTGTACAGAAGAGGTGGGCATATTTATTTAAAAGAGAGAGGCAGTCGGTCATAGGCCATGGTGAAAAAGATATGGATGAGTTAATCTCTCCTATATGTCATGATTTTTGATTTATTAAGAAAATAAATACATTTCTGGTCCATGTTTACAAGCTTTGAAACCAAACCACATTTGATTGTCATAACCCTTAATTTACGCTCGTGTTGAATGTATACCACACTTCCGATTAGCACGGTTGGCTACGTACTGCGTGAAAGAAGTTCAACGTACATATATTCGTTGCTCAGCATGTGCCAGTAGTGAAGGCATGGAATATGAACATGGGAACATGGGAATGTGTCTGCGATGAACATTGTCGTGCGTGCCCAGACTCGGGAAGTTCCATGGATGACAGCGAGACGGAGGAGGATTATTCCACGACAGGCTCAGTGTCGCAGGATGGCGGCGGAAGCCGCAGCTCCCGTGGGCCCTCGGAGGGCGGCCCCCACAGAGCCCGCTACGCCGAGGATGGCGCCAGCGCGGCCTCCAGCGAAGCCGGCACCGCCGCGACGGACGCCCGGGGGTCGAGCGCCGAGAGCGGGAACGCCAATCGCACAGAGGAGGAGGAGGAGGATGACGATGATGAGGACGAGGAGGAGGTGATTACCGCCGAGGTGCGCACGCAAGTCCCGGCCTTGAACTGTGCCTGCTCCGAGGCTGAGCCGACGGAGGTCGTGGAGAAAGCCGATCTGTCTGACGAGCCGGCTGTGAAAAATGAAGTTGAGGTCGAGGCAGAGAGCGAAACACAGGAAGAGAAGGTGCCAGAAAAGGTGCAGGAGAAGGTGGAGGAGGAAAGTGACGTAAGGGCTCTCGACATAGATGATGCCCCTGATGCTCCGTCTCTCACGGAGGACGAGAAGAGCCTTGCGCTCATTGAAACGTCGGCCCAGGTCGTGTCTGCCAAGGGTCAAGAAGAAACTGAATCTGAGGTTGCGGCAGCCAAATGTGAAAAAGAAGAGGATTTGGAATCGAAGCTGCTGTGCCGCGAGGAGTTTTCTGACATTTTGGACGACAAGCGGGACAGCGAAGATGAGCGAGCTCCGTGTAAAGAGGAGGCCGTTCAGAAGAAGACTCCAAAGGAAGAAAGGAGGGGGAAAAGGAAAACGGATCAAAGCACAGTTGCCAAAAACCCCGTCAAGAAACCTCGAGGGGCTATCCTGGACGATGAGAAAGTGAACCGCAACAGCATTCCAAGTGAAGATGCCAAGATGCCGCTCTTGGAGGAGGAACGGGAAAATGTCTCCGATCCGAGTGATGTCGGGCCGGAGAAGCCACCAGAATCGGGAGTGGACGAGAGCCCTCCGAAACTCAACAAGGCAGGCGGCGGCGCCAAGGCAGCCGACCAAACGGCACAGGCGAAGCAAGTGACCTCGCTGTCCTGCGTGAAGAAAGCGTGCGCCGAGGAGAAGCAGGCGGGGGAGGAGAGTGGCGTGGGCGCGGACGCCGCTTGCCCGTCGTTGCCGGTTTCTCCTGCTCACGTGCGGGGAAGCTCCCCGCCGAAGAAGCGCGTGTTTGTGTCGCTGCCCCAGTGCGGCGTGCTGGGCCTCTCGGCTGGCCAGGACTCGCCCCTAGAGGTCGTTGGCGACGAGAAGGACAGCGTGGATGAACCCCGGGCGGACGACAAGGTCACCACGGAGGTGGACACGCCCGGCGTGATGGTTACGGAGTCGGCCTCCACCAGCGCTCACGAACCCGAGGCTCAAATCGAAGACGCTGTAGACGTCAAAGAAAGCGGCGACGGTGTGTCTGAGAGCACGGGGACTCGGAAAGCTGACGAGCCCTTAACCGCGGCACAGGATGAAACGAGCGCTCCGAGTTCCGCCTGCGCAGACGAGCAAGAGCAGACCACTGACGAAGACAGCAAAAACTCTAGCGGCGGCACTGAACCCGAGAGCCGCAGCGACGCAGCCGAGAATGAGAAGGAAGACTCGAGTCCCACGAATGGCCAAGAGGCCGGTAAGCAGAACTGGGAGGTCCGGGATGACAGCGGCTTCACCAGCTCCGCGGCGGAGACATCCCCGCCGGCTGACGCAAGCGCAGCCACGCCCGCAGTCGCGCCCGCAGTCGTGCCCGCAGTCGCTGTCTCGACGGCTCCATCTCCCGTGGCATCCCCGGCAGCCGTGGTGGTGGTGGCGGCAACGGAGACAGCGGGGCGCCCGCGGGAGGCTTCCCCCCCGCCACCGCCGGCACGCGAGACGACGACGACGACGACGATGGGCACGTCGTACGGGCGACGCGACGTGACCGGTGCCAGCTCCAGCTCGAGCAACACTCCCGAGCCAGAGCCACCACAGAGAGGTGAGAGGATGGAGACTCCAAGGGGGGGGGGCAGTGTTGTATGTGTTTTGAGTTGTGATAGGTCGCGTGTAAAAAAAAAAATTGCCAGTTATTTATACACGTCACGATGAGCCATGGCTTCGCCGCCACCTCGATGAAGGCCTCCCAATAGGAGCATCATCGTTCATGGTACTGCGGTGCCTGAAACCCATCTCACTATCTGCACGTGAACTGCTCTCATCACTTCATCTCCATGGTGGCTGTCCTCTGGGGCTATGTTCTCTCCGTTGGCTGCCATTCCATTGCCAGTCTCCCCTGTCAGATATTCCTTCTGGTGCCTTCTCAATTCAGTTTTTTTTGTCAATGCCTTTGCTTCTAATCGGTGTCATAGCAGGTAATATGCACCGATTTAGTACTTCTTTAAGCACATTGTAGGATGCTTTTCATTTTCAAGTTCAGTTTTTCAAAAACACTCCATCCTGTTCTTATCCGCCTACTGTTTGTATCATTTTTAAACCAACCCACCTTCAATAACTGTGCTAGTTGTACGTAATCTTACGTCTTGTTTTACAGTTCTTTCCCTTCAACAGATATTTTTGTGTATCAATTTTGTTTTGCTCATTTATTGAATAAGTTAAAGATGGAGCACTCTCTTTACTTACTCACAACACTGCTCACGGCAAGGGCCTCCACTAGAGGGAGTTCGAGACAGCCCCTCCTAGAGAATATCTTGGACTACCTTCCAGACATCTGTAAAGAAGTGGAAGTGCCCACGCTTTAGCCGACCACATGTGAGCTGACGATCGACTAACTGTGGTGAACCCATGTACACTTCTGGGTGGATAGAGGCTGCAGAGGGATTTAAGAAACTTGCACCGTTGTTTCAACTGCATCACCCGGAGAACGAATCGAACCAGCGACCTCTAGATTGCAAGTCAAGTGTGCTCACCATTACACCACTTGTGCCAGCATAATTTATTGTTTACCTGCAGTCAACAACGTGCATTAATTCATTCAAACTTAACTATGATTCTACGTTGCCCGGTGGGTGTGGGGGGGTGGTGGTGGTGGTGGTGTGTCCGCACGACCCCTTGCAGAAATGCTGCGCGGCGAAGTCGTGAGCTTCAAGCCTTCGTTTCACCAAGTGGACGCGGTGCCCCGGGGCGGACCGGCCACGTGGGGCATCTCCGTGCGCATGGGCTCCAGGCGGCGGGTGTACGTCGCGGGACAGAAGCGTGCCAAGGTTGGCGCTGCTGCAGCGGCCGCCGCCGCCGCCTCCGTCGCCGCCGCCAAAAAGCCGCGACTGAGCCCGAAGCACACGAGGAACAGCCCGAGAACGGAGCGCCACAGAGTCGGTAAGAGCGACGCGAGCGCAGGCACGGTGGTGGTGGTGGTGCTGGCCGTGTAGCCGTGTAACGATGTAACGGTGCACCATTCCATCGACTAGGGCCACTTGTTACGTACGCACATATGTTGAACTTCTTTAGCACCGTACGTAGCCAACCATGCGGAGGTGCGGATTACACTCGCAATGTGTGCGTTGAATCGTGTGTGTGTGTCGGTGGGTTCAATCGGCCAATCAATCTTTATTTTCCGTGCCAGCATCGCCCTGGGTAAAGTAGGCGTCAGTGCAGATTGCAGCAAAACGGGCATGGTGCAGCGATAGCAAAACGAATGCCAGATCAAGCCGCTGCTGGCCGCAAGGCATCCCCACTAGAGCGAGCTTTAGAAAGCTCCTCTAGTAGAATTGTGTGTGTGTAAGAATCGGCAATTTGTGAGTCAGAACACGGAGCAACCACTGCTGAGATTCTGGGTTTGAATCGAGGGAAGCCAATCGTGGCCCCTTCCGCCAACCGTTTGGTGAGCAAGTAAATGTCGGTCTGCACCGTTAAACAATAACGGTTGTGAAGTTTAACGAGTTGACGATCTCAATCCAGTTACCAATGGCTGCACCAAAACATTTGAATCCGTTCCATTTTTTTTCATGTAATTAAGCATACTTGAGGTCTGAGAACCAACAAATATTTGGTTTTATAGCAGGGTATGTGGAAACATGCATCACCTATTAATAATAATAATAAGAGCCAGTTAAAGTGACATAAATATTTCCGTGGTGTAATTGTATCGATCGTTCTCTAGCATGGGATTATGCACTGCTTTCTGTGAGAGTTGCAAATGCTGCACACACAAAATCCGTGTCGTGATGAATGAGGTATGAGGACAGTGGACGTTACTAGAGAATAGACGCGGGTTATACGCACGTGGAGAGAGAAAATCCAAGCAGCCAGACACATGCACCAATAGGACTTTCTGCTTTAAAGAAGAGTGAAACTTACAGCAATTTTTTAATATTATTAGGGGAGAAAAACATTAACATTTTTTACTCTTGGTCCATGGCAATAGGAATTTTTTTTCCTGTTCTTGCGAATGATATTAAGCAGGATTTAACATCCACTTGGCTCATGGACGAAACAAAATAAGACGTGAAAACTGAGACGATACAAATAAGCTGCTAAAAATGAGACAAAATAAACTAAGAAAATGAAATGAAAGAGTCGATATTTGAATTGAATCAGAGCCACGAATCATAACGCTTTGAATCAGTCAGAGAGGTGGGGGGGGCAGTGAAGCATTCCATGACTGACCAATACCAGTGTAACAAGTAAGGGAAATCATGCATAGGCAGGGTTTATTTAATGCATTCCAGCAAGCATTTGTTTTCAGGAATACTTAATTAATTGTTGGGGCAAAAACGCATTTGCAAATTTACAAATAGTATTTTATGCTATGGTTTTGGGTCTACAAGTTTTGGGCAACAATTTGATGAATTTGGCCGGTCTTCCAAGAGGGCAAGTCCCTAACAGCAACACGTTCTTATACGACATCTCAGTCCGTGTTCGATCGTCTGTACGAGAGTTATCGGGTCCCCCTCTCCCGCAACGGATGGACGGAGATAACAACAATAATAAAAGTACACTCCACCCTTTCCAGCCTTCCATTTAAAAACGCTTCTCGCACGTCGACGACGCAGGCCAGAGCAGCGACAGCGAGGAGCTGCCGCAGAACGAGCCGATGGGGGGCAAGAGTGCGGCGTCGCATGGCAAGCACGCGGCCGCCGGCGCGGCGAGCAGGAGCACCCGAGCCGCGCGCTCTCCCCCGGGGGGCTCCCCGCCATCCCTGCCGCTGGCAGGGACCGCCCACGGCCGATCGGGCGGTGAACGCGGGGCCGGGGAGAGGGTGGGACGACCGCCGCGCCTCAGCCTCCAGATCGGTATGCTGCCGCTGCCGCTGTCGTGCGGCTGACCGCGGCGGAAAGTCGAAGCTTTTTTTTTTGCCCTTTCCTCTGCTGAATCTCGGAACGCGCAAACGGTTAGAGCCGTTGTTTTCTAAAGGCGTTCCGCAGAGAACTGCAGCAACGTGAGCGCATTGTATGGAAGCTGGCGCCAAACTGCGCCACACGCCCTCCCGCATGGCTTTGTGGTACGTCTTCAGGTCGGAAGACGTACCGATAAAGTTGTTAGTTTTAAGGGACTTGCATCCTTTGAGTGACCAGCTTGAAATAAGCTTGACTGGTAACACGTGAAAGGTAAAGTTTATGCAAGGATGTGGCTGTTGATCTCATACGCGTATATAGCGTTTGTGTCTGCACTGTGTGGGGAGCGGTAGTGTAGCGGCCAACACCAGTGACGATTATCTGAATCGGTCCGTGTCTGCTACTCGGTCGACTCGGCCTCAAATGAGTACCTGGTGCGGTGTGTAAACATCACCACTGGGGAGACAAAGGCGGCTGAGCTTGGTGCTGGCCACCCACCCCCTCGTGTGCTGTGCCGGCCTTCATAAGTGCTAACAGCATTTGCCCCAACAGTCTGTTAAGGCTTTATGGGGGGGTCTTTGTTTCGTATGCTTATTAGCATTTCTCATTTCTCTAGAACTGGTGGGGATGAGCGGCGCGGAGAGGATCTCGTTCCTGCAGGAGCGCCTGCAGGAGATCCGCACGTACTACCTGTCCCTCAAGACCGAGGTGGCCACCATCGACCGGAGACGCAAGAAGCTCCGCAAGAGGGAGCGCGAGGGTGAGCCCCGTTTACACCCCCATCGCACCACATTTGCCAACGGCAGCACATCCACTGCTCCACCGCTTGAACTGACTGCAGGACCACATCCAATGCAGCATCTCTTCTTCTGCTGCTGCTGCACCACTTTCACTGCTGCACCACAATGTCAACTGCAGAACAACGTCAAGTGGAGCACCACATCCAATGCAGCGTCTCTTCCACTGCAGCACCACATTTATCAGCCGTGGCACATTCATCCGCAGGAGCACGTGCACCTGCAATACATCATCCACATGAATGTTTATATTTGGTTAAGCAATTATGTCAAAATGGCCTTAACCACGAGGTTTCCTGTACTGTCTGCCAGAGAAAAGGAAAGGGGAGAAGAGAGGGAGTTGAGTTGACGGCAACAGGGAAATAGTAAAATACTCGCACTCGCGTACAGGTGTCTGGGTCAAAGCTCAGGCATGTGGGGGAAGCTCCTCATAAATATGGGTTTGTAAACGTGTGTGCATCTACCAATGTGACACCGCTTTTATATCAGCAGTGCCACATCCACTAGAGCGATCACCTTCTGCTTGGGGCACCACATGCTTGTTGTGTGTATGTTTTTTTTGTTTGTATTAATCCTGCCTTCTTTCGGCAGCTACGAAGTCACTGACGTCATCCGAATCGTGCACAGGATCCCTGTCACCGGCCCGGCCTGCCCTGGCGTTGGAGCTCAGCTCGTAGCCGCGGCGTGTCGTCGCTGGGATATGCGAAAGGAACAAAAAACTCTTTAGAAGTGACCGTATCAAACGACGACAGCAACAACTATATCTATGTGTGTGTGTGTAGCATTTCGGGTGCGTGGTTCGTTGTTGCCAGAGACGGTTATCAGTGCCGTGGATTCTTTCACGGAACGTGCTGGAAAGTTAAGTTAAGGTTCAGAACAGCCAGTTCATTAAAATGTGACGGTGACAACGCTACGTTTTCATATCGCGCTCATGACGCCGGGGGGTGTCACCGGGAGCGCTTTACATCCACGTCTAATTTAAAACATTTGAAAGAGGGGACCCCCCACCAGTGGCAGCTGTGTCCCCTTGTGGGCACAAGGTGACTTCAGCACCTGGCTTGCAAACGGGCATTAGTCTGCCAAGTATGAGGGCGATGATTGCTTTGTGTAATCCCAATCGCGGTAGGTGGCAGAGATGAATTCAAAAGGGAGCGTTGTTGTGGGCGTCTGTGTACGTGCGTGGTGTGTGTGTGTGTGCGTGTACGTGTGATGTGTGTGCCATGTGCATCCTTCAGAGAAGGTGGTGCAAATAAGCAAACAGCCTCCAGCCAACGACAACCTGTTTCACCCGGTATGAATATGGCTGTCCCAACTAAGAGCGCGGAACAAACGGTGACGCAAAAGCTGTGCAAAGCAAAAAAAAAAGGCCCCTTTCCCTGGTTAATGCTACTGTGCGAAAGCTTTTTAAATAAAATGTGACATTTTTATCACGGTGGAACAAAACGGCCACGCAAGTGTTTAGTTGGTGCTCTGTCGCCTTCGAAACGTTCCATTGCGAGCGGTTCTTTGTGTTCGTGTGCACCTTTTGCAACTGCCATGTTTGATTTTAGTGGGGGGGGAAATCAAGGCAAAGTGTGTCTTCCTGATTACGGTGTGTTTGTATATGTATACAATGTGCAGCTTGTGGGTAAAGCGTTATGGCAGCTTCGTAGCCTTACCCGAAGACGAAACTTAAACCAAAAGTGTGCACACTGCGATTTCGGACGGCACCCATGGAACATTTTACACGCATTAAAGTATGGATTCTTATACACTATTTATACCCTAGTATTTATACAAACCAGTCTGGAAGCTAATTATATGAACCTTACATTTCTGAGGCTTACAAATTTGGTTAAATATAGATAGTTGGGGAAATTAAATGACACATCGCAAAATCCCGCGTGTTAAATGAAATGCGTTTTGGTTGCTTGATGCACTGAGATTCAGAATTGTTTTAAAAAGTTTGTTGAATTTTTTTAAATATCTAAAGTGCCACTGACCATTTTGGCTTAGTCTTAATGTGTTGCCTCTTTTGCAATTAAGACCAAATAGCAGAATATTTAACAGAATAGTATTTTTCCCATAATTCATGAGCCTAATGTTCAAAGCATGTGTTTTTATCCTAAGTTCTCAAAGCCATAATTCATCCCGTTGTTTACGTTGTTCCAAAGCTTGGATTTGTTCATTAAAATAACACGCAATTTATCATGTACTGCAGTAGATTGTAGTCCGAACGTATGTAGGCTTTTTTTTAAACATGTACTTTTTAATTGTTCAGAGTACCCGCTTACAAGTACCGATACTTCACCATCAACCCGTGTGCGTTCGTGTAAGCGTAGGAATTTCGGGGAGTGAAATGGTGACAATGAAGTGCTCATAAGTAGATCAATTAATTTATGAAATTGTATTTTTTAGCAGTTTATTTTTTGCGGTCCTCAGAGCCTGCTGGGTCTTATCGCGACGCGTTATTTGAATGCACTGTCGGCCTCTCAGATTCGTAACGACGTGCCGCGTCTTAGGGCATCCGGGTTGGTGTAAGGTGCCATCGGCAAACGAACCTAGTCAGGACACCGCAGCTGTTTTGCAAAACCCAAAACGTTACCAAAAAATAACACACAACTCAGATTGTTTGCATTACCAGGGTTCATTACTACCAACGATGCTTTATAAATGCATCGTTAATCCTTACAAAACCCAAAGTTCGCTGCATTTCAGTCACGGTATGCCGATAAGGAGTGGCATATGCACGGTCTCTACATTTCTGTCCGGTTTTCGTCGTGTTCTGCTCCGTTGATGTTACTGAACCATCTCTTGGTTTTATCACCCCAAGGTGCATTTTCCGTTCTTCTACAGGGTCCGGCACTTCGAGTGACTATTAGAACCACACGCCATGCCACCCATCCCCTTTTATTATCTGAAAACCGGCCTGAAAGCAATTATTTTGATACGTATAAGTATAAAAAAAACAAAAAAAATCAATTCTACAAAATTTATGACTTGAAAATGTTTCTCTTTCTATGGAGAAATGGTTTGATACATTTATTAAAAAAAAGTTATGAGAGATGTAAATGAACATTTTAACTTGCCTACGGTGAAATCTACTATAACGCATATTTATTCTAATAACGGTATACGTGTGTTGTTAGTGGTAGGGATTTTTTTCATGATGCTGTGCCGAGTATTATGTGGCTTTTTTCAGGTTCTTCCACGTCTTAGTATTGCATGTCCGCTTGTGCATGAAGCGCCATAGAGAGAGGTGGTCGAACATAGCCGGTTTTCACATCGTGTTGTGGACAAAGCCTGAACTATTCTGACATCAGTTGTTAATGCAAAAAAAAACCATTGTACTTAATCGATGTGCCCAAGTCATAGTTTTCAAATAAAACTATACTTAATCATACAAGAGGCCAAGTGGGGTATATATGACTTGTAAATAATAGTTTAAACTAGATTTTTTGTAAAAGGCCGGACGTCCAAGATAGCATTCATAACATATTTATCTAAATGTTGCGTCTGTTTCGATTACGGCATGACATTAAAACTGGGGAACTCCCAGAAAAGTTTTTTCAATAAATTGCCTTCCCAGTTAAAAAAAAAATACACTTGCAAAGTAGACAAGAATGCAATGACAGTATGGTATAGATTGAGGGCTTTTATTAACAATTCGAGCAGCCAAAGGCATGAGAACGTAAGGGTATTAAATTTAGTGGCGAGTCTGTGTGCTGTATACAGACGGACACATGCTTGAGATGATGCCTGCAGTGAACAGACTTAAGGAACCGTGGGACGTTTTAATTTTTTTGCAAGCAGGTTTATTATAGCCAAGACAAAAAAAATGTTCACGTTTTTGTACTATCATTGTATACTGTGATTTTGATGGAATTTCGTTGCTAGTTTTTTTACTGGTTTTGGTTCATTTTTTTTCATCGCGTACGATTTTCAGGTCGTTGATGATACAAGCATTTGTTTTCCTTCCATGGTGCGTACAGCAGAAGAGATCCACAATGGTACTTAAGCCAGACCTTTTAATCTTTGAAAATGCAGTTTGTAAACGAGTTTTAACGGTGCGTGTACTCGAATGAAGAGATAATGGGATTGTTTCATTTGCAGTCGGCGCTTGCCAACATGCTTTCTCATGCCTAGTCTCCCTCATGGGAGATGACAAGAGTGTCTTTATAGCTGATTGTACCATTTCCTCCGAAGCCACGGGCCAGAATTGTGACTTTTGAGCCAATGAGAAAGAAATGTTGTGCCTCTGTAGAATGCGAAGTCGTAGAGTGTTGTGATCCGTTTGTATTTAAAGAGTGGGGGCGGGGGGGGAGTTTATATATGGTAGGTGATTGAAACAATACTGTAATTGCAGTGCAATAGGCTTTTGTTCAAGAGAGAATGATATTAAGTCACACATTGTGGGCTCTGGAAGTATAGAGATGGTGGCATATTGTTTGAGTAAATAAAATCAGCAATATACAGCACCGCAATGTATTTTAAATAAACATGTACAGTATAAACCAGCAGACGATGGACATTTGCAAAAAAAAACCCAAAACGTATTTTTATGTACATTATGACATATGAACCGAATGTGCATTTGAAACAATCCTTGTTGTAATCAGTGTTTCGACTTTGAATGGTTGCTATATTAAATGTGGTTCCCCCCCAATGCGACAAAGTAATATCAGCTTGGGACGTGTTGTTTTGCTGTCGTTGAGATGAACGCATTAATTTAGTAGATTCTAGTAACGTTTTCTCTGCAGCGTACGACATATTTGTAACGAGCGTAGGTTCATATTAAGCACAATACATATAATTTTTAAAAAATACATTTATAATTCCTGCTGTAATCGGGAATAGCTTAACTTATCAGTACACGAAATAAAAAAAAAGAACGAGATGACATTGTGTCGATGCGACTCGCGTTTATTCAGCGCCGTGATTCGCTTGCACTTGCCACCAGAGGGCGCCAACGCGATTTCTCTGGTCACCTGGTCCACGTGGATTTGTGAGTGCTCCAGTTGGTTTTGTTCAACCAGGCGAGTTGTTCAATGACGGCAACAAGAGCATATCTGTCAACCCCTTATCAGTGCCATACCTTATTACACACCAATTCAGACCATGTTGGTCACCCCGTGTCATACATCTAAACGTTCAAACTTCAAAGTCCCATCACAAGGGAGAAACAAACAAATTGACACCTTTTTTGCCCGTAATGAAACGGCTGTACGCCGTATGGACCTGAAAATGCATTTTTCCTGTACAAGAATACGGGTAAACCGTATGGGTTGACAAGTATGCAAGAGGCCCTCTGTTTCCACTCTTGTTTCACATCTGCAATGTATTCTCGCGAAGTCTGACTCAAAAAAAAAATATCTCTACAATTCACCCGGAATCAATCGGGTTTGAGCGTGTATAGTGATGGGTTGGGTGGCCACGATGCATCAAAATACGTGCCGTGGGTTTTTACAGGGCCACACGCTGTCAGACGAGGGCAGTGCAACAACATGTACTGTAGTTTGCTCCCAACGTCTATGCTCCCCGCCTTCACACCACCCGACACGAACCAGCATGGTGAATGATGGACCAGGCGCGATCAGAATCGGTGTCTTTATTTGTATTGAAGGAATCCGATACGCTGTGAAGCTCGTTTTTCACAGATGTCCAGCACACGGGCGGGTCCGCAACGCTACATCGACAAGAAATGCAACGAAGGGTACACGAGTAAGATAGAGAAAATGTAATCAAGACAATCATGAATATAAATTAAGCGTGGAAGTACAAATTGCACTCGGTACATTCCTGCACATTTGTCAATTTGAGCGCAGGCTGACAATCCGCACGGCGTGGGGAAAGAGGTCCTCGTTCAGCAGTTGATTCACAAAAGGGCCGCACTTTTACACAGTGCAGCAATTCGTGCGGTGGTGCGGGGGGGTATGAGCTGTGCATGCTCGCCGTCGACTCTGTTCCGCACCGACCACGGAGGGAGACGCATACCGGCACCACCACTCCCGTATTTGTGATGCACTCCGCGTTTTAACAATCCCGCCTCCCACCGGGGGTATTTTAACCGCAGCATTTCCGCTCCATGCACGCGGTAAACATTCGGCAGCTGCAGTGAATTTAGTTGTGGCATCGCTGAGCCACGCGCACCGACAAGCCCTGACCACCGTTTTTTTTTAAACCTTCATCTCTCCCCCGGTTTAACCGAGCTATTGTCTATAGTCTATACAATGAACAAGCAGACACTCCGCCTCATTCACACGTGCCGCCTTCACACAACCAAAGCAAGCACCAATACACGAGTGTGTTTTACACATCCCATCGGCTGCACGTTTTCTGAGCAGGAAAGTCTGGACCGGTTTCTGATTTCAATGACTCGTCAGGCTTGCTTGTCCCAAATGCTGGTGAACTGCCAGATGTTTATACTGTATATCGGCAAGGATCCTCGCTTAGATACGAGCCCTTAGTTCGATGTAAAACTATAATATTTAGCATTTCACGATAGAGTATGCGTTTAATATGAGCAAGTGTGTGTGACGTTCTGCGTACCGAGGGTGGAATCGCAGTCTTTTGTAAACTTGCTGCTGGACGGATGAAAGCCTTCCCAAATGCGTTGTGTGACCATACTTCACCACACTGGTCAGTGCGAGTTCGTGAAGGGGGCGGTGGAGTGGGGGGGGCATGACCAGTGTAGACATGAACTCGCCGTGGCGGGGAATCGAACGCAGGGTATAGTGCTTCGAACTATCGCGAGCAGGCTACACTGAAGCACCCACCAGGAAAGCCCACGTGGTATTGACATAATTGACCGAGCGCTCAAAGAAAAATATATTTTTTAAACGGCGTCGAAAACGTGGCACTCGAGTACCCGATTCGTGCGGCTAAGATGCGGTGACGGACACCCATCGAAGTTGTGCGCCACGGCGCGTGGGGTTTTCGGGTTTATTTGACCATCCATCAGACGCGATCAGAGTGAATTGGGGCTGGTGCGCTCATCATCTACAATTATTCATGAACTGGTATACATACAGCGCAACAGAAATTGGTTGTATGGTACTGCCCACAACTTCGCCTAGGCACGACGCAGACACACCACGGACATAACCACACTTACAAAAGACAACGATACCCCGTATATAGCCTGCAGACTGTAGGGGAAAATGCTGTTAGCGAGCACCTATGAAGGCCGGCACGGCAGACGAGGGGGTGGGTGGCCAGCACCACGCCGGGCCGCCTTTGTCTCCTCAGTGTCGATATTTACACATCGCATCAGGTACTCGTTTGAGGCTGAGTCGACCTAGGGGAGGCACAGAACCGGTTCAGATAATCGTCGCTGGGTGTTGGCCGTAAGAGGGAATCGATCCTTGGTCGCTGGGTTCGTAACGCAGCGCGCTAACCGCTACACTACCGCTTTCCACAGCAAAGCTCCCCCGTATAGCCTTAATAGACTGTAGGGGCAAGTGCTGTTAGCGAGCACCTACAGCACACAGACAGACACACACAGACAGACACACAGACAGACACACATAGACAGACACACAGGCACACACACAGACAGACACACAGACACACACAGACAGACACACACACACAGACACACACACAGACAGACGCACAGACACACACACACAGACACACACACACACAGACAAACACAGAGACACACACACAGACACACACAGACAGACACACACAGACACACACAGACAGACACACACACAGACACACACACAGACACACACACAGACAGACAGACACACACACAGACAGACACACACAGACAGACACACACACACACAGACACACACACGTGCGTGCATCGCGCGGTGACGTCAGGGCTAGGCGCTCCGGCCGACCCTACGTCACGTCTCCTCTCATCCCGAGCGCGAGACGCGCCTTGGCTCGCGAGAGCCTCAACAGCGAGCGGCGAGAGACGAGGCGGGGAGGATTAGACGGCAGGAGTCGCACCGACAACAATAACAACATCAGCAACGGAGACACGGGGACAAAGAGTAGAATACCAATTGCAACAATAGCGACAATATTAAGCATTACAGTCATCATTGCCAGCACCACCATCACCATCACCTTCATCACAGCAAACACCACCACTTTTTTACCATTTGCCCAGTGATGTTATTATTATATTAATCTTGGGCTCGTTCGTGTAAGCGAGTGGCTTGTCCAGCCGTTACTGTAAATCGTCACCATCGCCTTCATTAACCCCGTGTATATTTAACGAGGGTGATGATTTCTTGGTGAAAGATAGCCACCCGTGCATCCATTCACTGCGCACGATCGACAGTTTACATAGACTGTACAACTTTACACACACACATACAGACCATTGTGGACAATCACCATGGTTGTAAATCAATTAGAAGACACCCACGAATCGGAACGAATAACAACGCATCGGTGTTGCCATAGCCTAATATAAGCGACGATACTACACCGGCATCGATAATAATATCGATATATAAAGTCGGTGGATGACACGGACATCGACCGGACAACACATCCCCGCCGCCGCTGTTAAATCATTCGAGGCGGAGTGTAGCAAGCACGAGGATGTCTTCGTCTCCGCGGAGGCAGTCGTGCTACCTGTGCGACCTTCCCCGCATGCCGTGGGCCATGGTGTGGGACTTCACCGAGCCGGTGTGCCGAGGCTGCGTCAACTACGAAGGAGCCGACCGGGCCGAGCTGGTGATCGGCACGGCCAGGAGGTTGCGACGTGCACACGGACTCCCTGTCCCAGGACCTGATCTCTCTCATCATCACCACCATCAACAACAACATCATCAGCAGCAGCATCAGCAGCAGCACCAGCAGCAGCAACATTCAAAAGCGGAGTCGCCCGAAGCTACGGCGGATGGAGCGGAAGCAGCGGAATCAGGACGAGAGGATGCGCGGAGCAGCAGCAGCAGCAGCCTTCATCATCATCAGCAGCAGCATCACCAGCATGCTCAGCAGCAGCAACATCGGCAGTCGCCAGCTATGATCAGCAGCAGCAATTGCAGCTACGGCGAGGGACGTGGTGCCTTTGTGCTGCGCTATCCCAGCGTGGAGCGCGGTGGTGCGGGTGGTGGCACGACCATCGCCACCACAGCCCACCCACGCCAACACCCGCTGCACGGAGCCATGCCTCTGGCGCTGTCTGGATCTGTCGCCTGCTCTTCGTCGACCTCGTCTTCCTCCGTGCCCTCCCCGCACGCACACGGCCGAGCTTTCAGCCACGCTGCGGCCGAGATGGAGGAATCTTCACCCCCGAGGGACTCAAGCCTGGATCAGTCGAGGAGACACCTCCTACACGCGGCGAACTCGACCAACAGCGGCAGCAGCAACTGCGGTATCAACTCTTCGAGCGCTGCCGCCACCACCATCACCACCACCACCACTTCCCCCTCCTCCTCCTCGTCGACTATCCTCTCTGCACAAGCTCCAAGCGGAAGCAACGGCTCTCGCTCATGCTACTCGCTGATGATCAGACGAACCGGCTCTCAAGGCCAGTCTCACTACAACACGACCACCTCCGCCAGCAGCAGTGGCAGTGGTGGCGGTAACGCTTTGGGAAACAGCAGCAGCAGCAGCAGCGCCGGCAGCGTTGGCATCAACCCGGAGATGCTTGTGATCGGCGCACAGGAGAGGACATCGGCCAGGGACAGGCAGAGGAACGCCGAGGTGATGGCCGAGCTGTGCGAGAGCTTGCGCAACCGCGCCGAGAGTTGGGCCAGCAAGCCGGCCACGGTGCGAGACACCTTGATGGCGCTGTCTCGGAGCTCGCCGTTCGAGGTGCGCTTCAAGAAGGACCACTCCCTCGTGGGCAGGGTCTTCGCCTTCGACGCCACCGCCAAGCCGGGCACGGAGTACGAGCTCAAGATCTACATCGAGTACCCGAGCGGCTCAGCCAACGTGTACTCGAGCGCGTCCGGCGTGGCCAAGCAGATGTATCAGGACAGCACCAAGGACTTCGGACGAGGCCTCTCCTCGGGCTTCAAGTACCTGGAGTACGAGAGGAAGCACGGCAGCGGCGACTGGAGGCTGCTCGGAGACGTTCTGCCCGAGTCGGTGAGGTTCTTCAAGGAGATGGTGGCGGGTGACCTCTTGCCGCTGCCCTTCCTGGACAGCAGGTGGCCCGTGCTGCCCTCGGCACTCTGCGAGCACCCGCGGTCGATGTCCGCTCCGGGTAGGGGCGCCGGCTCACGCAAGCGCAAGTCGTCCGTCCACCTCCACCTCAGCAGAGACGGCAAGATGCAGGCGGGCGGAGACGACCATCAGCAGCAGCAGCGACTGCGGCAGCACTGGCTGATGCAGCCTCAAGCTGACGTCCTCGTCAAGGTGCACGGGTGCAGGACGTCCGGTTCTGGCTCGGCAGGGTTTGGGCAGCAGCAGCAGCCGCCGCCGCCGCCGACCTCATCAACATCGTCATCCTCATCCCCGCGGCCGAACTGCTCGCCGGAAGTCACCGCGTGCAGCAACCTCACGGCCACCACCACCACCACCACGAGCACCACCACGAGCACGGGCGCGCTGAACTCGTTCGCTCAGCCCACGATGGAAGACGACGACGATCCGTCGTCGACGCACTCGCAGCAACACGCGGCGTCCACGCGCCCTCAGGGGGCCGGCTCGGAGGCCGAATCCGGAGGCCCTCTGCTCATCATCTCGCCACCGGCATGGCGAGGCTCCTCCCTGCGCAATGGGGACCAGGGTTCGCCGACCCCCGACGTCGCGTCCCAGGTGTCGCTGCACGGAACGGATCCGTCGGCGCTCACCCCGACCTCCGCTACGGCCTCGGCGGGTGCCACGGGCCCCTTGCACTGCGCGCTGTGCCAGGAGCGGCTGGAGGACACCCACTTTGTCCAGTGTCCCTCCGTGGCCGCGCATCGCTTCTGCTTCCCTTGCTCTCGGGGGAGCATCAGATCCCAGGGGGCCTGCGGCGAGGTGTACTGCCCCAGCGGGGAGCGCTGCCCATTGCTGGGATCGAGCGTGCCGTGGGCCTTCATGCAAGGAGAGATTGCCACCATCCTCGCCGGCGATGTGAAGGTGGAAAAGGAGAGAGACTGAAGATTGAACTTGAAACGTTTTGCTCCTTTGCGCGCGCGGATGTCTGGTTTATTAAAAAGCGACGTGTGATAATGTACAGCCCACATTTGTCAATCAATTACTGGATTAAGACCCTCACCACCTCATGCTGTATTGGTTGTGCGGGGTTGCTTGATCATACTTCACCACGCTGGTCAGTGCGGGTCGTCGGGAGTGCGGGTTGCAGACAATGTACAGCCGTTCGTCAAACTGTTTCTGAACGCAGACTTCTCCCCACTCTGTATCGGTTGTCGGGATTGTTTAACCGGACATCATCATGCTGATCACTGCCGGTTGGTGAATATTGGGGGATGTGTGTCCAAGACCGATTTCGGATATCGGTCAGGTCGCTGGATTCACAGTGCAATGTGATAACCGCTGAGCCACTTCTCCACCACCTCGCCGACAAGTCCAATATCCATGTCTGTGTAAGTCATGGCATCGGCTTTGTGCTCAGTTGAACCCATATCTGGGTTATTGATGTGACGCGCTCGCTTTGTGCAGCTTTGCTAAGGCTTACTTCGTGAGAAGGTAAAACCATGTTTTTTGTTTTGTAAAAGTCAAGGTTTGTTTCCCTACTCAAAACGGATGATAGGGAGGGGGGTCAGCCCTTGGCTCAGTTTGCGGGCATCAGTGGCTCGGTGGCTTGAAACGCATGGAGGTGAAACGCTCCCTCGGTTGGCAACGTGACTGTGTGTGGACGCTGGGGGGAAGTTCGCCTAAGGAATTGCAACAAATGGCCACAGACATCAAGGAGGTTTTGGGGGAAGAAAAAAAAACGTGTAAAGTCCCCCCAGTGTCCACCCAGTTGTATACACACGACGCAATGGCGCATTTATGTATTAATGTTCGTTTAAAGGCAGCGCTAATTACGAATGCGGTGATGGGGTTTTTGTTGTTTGTTCATTTGTGCTTGAGCACCACTGCCAACGCAGTCACTTCAAATAATTTTTGTTTATTTCCCCGTGTCTAGTGATGCAGTTATCAGAATCAGTCGGTATACTGGAGGTATCCGATGAGCCGTAAAGCTCTTTTTCCACGGATGCCCAGTTATGGGCAGGTCCAACCCCGACCCTGTGACTGAGGTATTCCCCCAGATCATAAGAGTCGTATAATACGTTTCTTTAAATTGCGCAAGGTCGTACGAATTCGGGGAAAGACACGATTGGAGGATATTCCAAAGCAAAGCAGTGCTGGATATCATGGCTCATCGGATTCCTCCAGGATAAACACAGATTCTGATTCTGAGAAGCAGAACGAGCAGGGGTGTGATCTGCAGGGTGATGGTGGTGGTGGTGGTTGAACGCAGTGTGGATGAGACGAAACAGTCCGGCTGACAGACCGAGTCCTCAACATGGGTGGAGGAATCAAGGAGCGAAGTTTGCGTGAACCGCACCCACGGTAGTAGCCATAGAAGCGTTACTAGAAAGGGGGGTGGGAGAGACTGGCGTCGATGAGTGTGACGAGAGTGCAGCGGTGAGTGCCGACTCGGGCCAGACGAGAGCGAGAGTCGTGTGTCGGGGTAGAGTTGACTCTGTGCGCATCCAGGAATTCATGGACTCACCCTGCTGGTCCCTTGCTCCCCATGCCGTACTCGTGTCAGCGTGCGGGGTGACGAGAGGTGACACGTGCTGGCCACGCTAATTGACAATGCGATAGGAGACAGCGGCGTAGCTTGCTTGGTAGGCAATAGGTCCTGGTGCCAGGATTTAAATGACCCCCCTCCCCCCACCACCACACACTCCACATCACTTTTTTCACCCAGAACCTGGACCCCCCCCCCCACACCGGCACGTGAGTTCCCGGTGCAGTTGCACCGCCGGCGCACTCAACAGCTAACGCCGCTGTAGCTGCATGTACGTGTGTGTGTGTTGGACTTCTTTCGCACCGTACGTAGCCAACCGTGCTGATCGTCGGTGCGAAATTTCACTTCATGCAAATCATTATACTCTCGATGATACTCAATTTCACACACAGAGACAAAGCTCTCTCCCATGTAGCCTCCAATAGGCTGTTGGGGCAAGTGCTGTTGCCGAGCACTTACGAAGGCCGATACGACAGAGTAGGGGGTGGGTGTCCAGAACCACGTCCGCGGCCGCCTTTGTCTCCATCGTGGCGATGTTTACACATCGCGCCAGGTACTCACTTGAGGCTGAGTCGACCTAGGGGAGGCCCACGAGCGGCTCACCGCTCCTCATAATTCCATGCAGACACAACGAAGACGACATCCTCAAGCGCGCTCAATTGTAAAGTGGCACTTTACCTGTCCCCCTCCCCACCTCCAAAATGTGAGCGATATAACGGTATATATGGTGCTTCATGTACACACGTATTCATAAAGGCTGCAGTGCCCTACTTACAACGTTGTAGTGTACAAAATATATATATAAACCGAGTTGGGGAAAACAAAGTATGTGTGTGATATGTCAGTGCAGTGGGAAAATGTTCACAAACCACGTGGCGGTATTGAAATACATACACGGGAGCTTTGTGTCTGTGATCATTCAAATGGGCTGGCTCTAATTAACGTTCTTATGCTAATGTTGTTAATTATTTAAATTAATTACCCGTGTCTGTCGGGTTATAGTGATTCGTCACCTCGCCAGCACTTCCACTAGACGTTTGCGATTTGTTTCAAGGCTCGATTCGGGTTTTTTTTTTCCTCCCTCCATGAACATTGTGGGCGAATGTAGCGGCCCCTAGTGGCTGGAGGGGATCACTTGAACCCAATAAATACCAATGTATACGAATCGAAAAACATCGATTACTGCACAAGAGATACGACACATGGTGAAATCGATAGTAATCGATGGATTGCGTAAAGTATTTACACCCACCACTGTTCCGTTACTTTTACGAATACATCAACAGACGTGCTCACGATTGAGTGTACTGTACAATACAGCCCTTTTGTTGTCAATCCACTGCGTGATGAGAGCTTCTCCACGCCGTTGTCGGTCGTGGCACTTAGTTCGACCATACTTCACCACCGCTTGGAGCGCAGTTCGAGTCGACAAAGCAGCTGGGACCCAGGACGGGTTCAGGTAGCGCTTGCCAGCTGATGATGTTCAGCCGTGGCAGGGAATCCAACTCGGGTTTCGATGGGATCGTGTACCGCAGTGCGATAACTACCGCAGTACGTATTAAATAATCGAATGCACTCGTGAGAACAACGTACACAACGTGGATACACAGGCGCGTCTCGCTTAACGAGCGTTCGTTGTTTTACGAGAATTCGCCATAACGAGCAATTTTCGCGGAACGCATCTCGCCCGTTGAACGAGACGCGCCTGTGCGGAATTGTGTTTCGTATGGGTTGCGCGCACGGTGATGTCTGTGGCGAGTTGATGGGATTCACGGTCCCATTGTTGTACATTTCTGCACGAATCATCACAACACACGCATTTGCTAAATGACGTCGACGTGTCGCTGTTTTATTTGATGGATCTTACGAACGAATGACTGTTAAGCCGAGCGATTCTCATGTTTGTACGATACCTTGTTTTTATTTGTAGCGGTCGCCAATGTTGTGTTTTGTTATTTTAAATTGTCAGTGTGTGTGTGTGTCTTGAGAGTTAAATTTGATATTTTTTTTCATGATTTCAGAACATTGCTGTTTACACGTTTTCTCCTTTTAACGACGATGTTTGGTGCCTTGGAGATTTTTAAAAAAGAATAATAAACATTTACCAGCCTCCGTTATCCCTTGTGAATTATTTTTAAATCCTTTATATTAAGTTCACTTGCTTGCTTGCTTGCGCGCTTACGACCGTGCAAATCTTTCGGTCGTTTTTAACCCACTTCCCGTGATCCAATCGAGCTGACATTTTGCACACAGACTCGTTGTGCGTGACAATTATTTTCGTTAAAAAAATTTCCTAAATTTTACACTTTTTAGGAAAAAATTAATTATATTTAATTATCAATTGCTTAATGGTGGCAGGCACTCATCTGACCCATAGGTGGCAGCCATCTCAAGCCAGAGGACGAGAGGACTCTAGCCGCCACGCATATAAAGGCTTTATAGTGAAAAAGTTTGTTTTTACGGGTTAATTTTTTACCGTCTGATATAGGCCACGCTTCCACGTATACTGTACAATAACAAATAATACGACTAATTACATCAGAGCTGTAATGTGCAGGCTCATTGTTTCCAAAACTCCAGACCCTCCCCCATCTCCTCTGTTGAGAGAGAGAGAGAGCCGATCCAAATTAAGATTGATAGGTCAGTGCGTGTGTGAGCACGTGGTCCACGTGTTAGACGCAGACGCAGCGTTAACCGCGTCGCGCGCGTCACGTGGGAACGTGTTTAACAAGCATCGGGCGCGTGCAGCGTGGAACGACTGTAATTTGTATTTCATTGACAGCGAATTCGCTTGGAAGCTGAAGAGACCTGTGTCGTCATGGGAGACTGCTATGGAATATCATTGTTATTGGCTTATACTGAGAGGAGAACAGCAGATGGTAGTAATACAGAAGTTGATTTTGGAATCTATCCGCGCGGAGCATTGAGTGTCCCACCCCTTCAATTCCCGCTCCCTCCCCCCTTCCCCTATGCATCGGTGGGTTTTGTTCTGGTTTTAAGCGTATTGCTTCATTTGCTCATATCATTAAAAAGACAATTACGTGTAAAGACTTGAAGATAGTTCGCAGTGTATTCCAGTGCACTCGAAACTCTGCAGCGTGCATGCGTTACACGCGCACTCCACAGAGAAGGCTGTAATATGCGAGCGATTGAATCCTGGCATTTGCAAAGCCAAGAGTGGGGTGGGGGGAGGCTTCCAGACTTCCAAGGATGCTCGACTTTCTGCTGACCTCACCGCCACAAAGAATGCCCCCGTTGTGTTTATAACCTCATGCTTGGCAGCTCAAGTGGCAGAAGGACACCGCTTGCATGCAAGCCAGCGAGCGCACTTGCACACTCACTCGCCTTAGCGGACATTGCTTCCCAAATGTACAACGCAGACACATCTTGAATGACTAGGGAGAAGGGTTTGGCGGAAGTGGAAATGTGAACATTATAATGATCATCAGCATCCACGGACCATCCGCTGCTGGATTAGACGCCCACCTCTTGCACGCATCCGCCAGACACTCACAGCAAGGTATTAGTTGTAACAGGAATGCTCATCATGTCGCAATATATCAGCGGCAGTCACCAGCAGCAGCATCACCAGCAGCATCAGACGTGGCAAATCTACTGTTGGATGAATTCCTCCACAAGGCACCACTACTACCTCTTTGGAAATATTTGGAGAACAAAAATTCAATTTGGATTGCATCTTGAGATGCAATAATTTACTTAGCACCTGCACACAAACGGATTTCGTCGCTCCATCTCCTTTGCGCATGTGCTCTCGGATGCGTTCCACTCGTTGAGAAAAGACAAGATTTTGTCTCTGGACACAAAAAAGTGAAAATTTACTTTTTTTAGTCCAATAGTTGATCGGTCTCTCTGGATTTGGATTCTGTGCGATGGGGTAAAAACGTCTGGCCAGCATGGAAGAATAGGCCAAAGTGCCCTCCAGAAGCCATCTTCATAACGCCCCCTCCTCCGGTGGAGGGGTTCGCTCTCTCTCTCTCTCTCGAGTGGAGGCCCTTCCGCCGACAGCATAGAGAACCAGACATTGCAGAGCTGCACCTTCATGGTTTATCAAGCGACGTTTGCTGGTGTTTGGTATCGGGCTGCTCTGTGCTTTTGCATCACAACTCCTCGGGAATCTATCAGTGATCTGATGAAGGGGATTGTATATTTCTGATGACGGGGATTGTATATTTCTGTACGTGTTTCGCAGGAGACGTGACACTATGTAGGCCGTTGGGTTTGGAACTCGTGGGAGATCCTAATTCGAGAAAAATACTTTCGAAATGTTCTCATTGTGAGCACACACAACATGAGAAGGGCCAGTGCCCGAAACGACGTCTGTGATATTATTTTTCTGTTAAAGCAGGGGTGCCACGGTGGCGAGATGTTAACTGTCTCGCCTGGTATACGGGAGGTCGTGGGTTCGATCCCGATCCCGACCCTGACGCCTGCTGCTGTATATTTGAAATTTGCGATCTCTCTCTCCCCGTGGTCGCGTGGACATTTTCTCTGGTCCCTTCGGGGTTTTCCTCCACATTTAGTAACACGCGTTTAGAGTATTTGGCCGCTATACATTTCCACACGCTAGGCCACTTAGTATATCTATCATCTGTGATAACCAGATCGCTTCTGAAAAAGAGCTACATAGCTCTGTGGGCCTTACCTGGTAAAAAAAAAGGAAACGGTTTAGTTATTGACGAATGTGTTACATCGTTGTGTGTGCTTGTGTATCACTACCAATGCAGGGTCACTAAATAAATGTTGTCTTGCCCTTCTACAACATCATTACATCAAGCCATCACTCAGTCGCGATATTCATCATTTCAGCCCGGAACTACCTCGGTCAGTGGCCCAAAATACATATATTTACGCACCCGGCATACCACATCAAGTATCAATTTCGCTACGGCCTGTGGCTACTAAAAACCCGTGCCACTTTATACTCCGGCTTTACCAGCCAAGGAAAAATTGCAGACACGTTCGCTGTCTGTGTGCATCAGCTATGCACGCAGGCGCGTCACGGACTCACGTGGATAGTAAGAATTCACTGCAAAAAATTCACTGCTAAGAATTCCTCGCCGGCCTCCCACCCCCTGTCTGCTGATTGTGCACATTTTTTAAGAGGCACCATTCTCCCGAAGCGGTAAATCCACTGTATGGGGCGTTGTGTGTTCCCACCCCTCGGGAGAGAAGCGAAAGCGAAGAGCGAAGGGCAGAGAGAGGGAGAGAGAAAGAGAGATGCGTGGATTTGAGAGACGGGAGATGGTGGAGAGTTATGCATTTATGTTGAACTTCTTTCGCGCCGTACGTAGGCAACCGTGCTAATCGTACTGGGGATGGGAGGAGGGGTGGTGGGGCAGGCAGACTTGGCGAGGCGGGGGATGGTGGAGGGGTGGGGATGGTGGTGGAGAGACAGACGCGAGGGTGGAGAGAGACGGGGAGAGGCGCATCAATATAGACGGGTAAGCATAGAAACGGGAGGATGTGGAGAGAGAGAGAGAGACACGGAGGGGTAGAGAGACGGGATATTGTGATGGAAAGAGAGAGTGGGGGAGGGGAGGGCAAGAGACGAGAGCGAGACAGGAAGACACCCCCCCAGTGAGCAGGCACCACCAGTGGCCACACTATATTAGTATGACCCGATAAAGCAATTTCACCGTGTACTGTACGGGGGGGGGGGGGGCACAGACGCTCCGTGCGTTCAATAAACGGAGCCGCGCGCGTCGTGAGCTGATTGCGCGATGACTTTGCAGGACTCCAGCGGGCATGCGTGGGATGCTTGCTGCTTGCTGCTGCTGCTGCGTCGTGCATGCCAAAGCGATCCCGTTGCCAGCACGCACCGCCCCGCCGCTGCTCACAGCCGTCTGCCTGTCCAGCAAAGGGGGCTGCTTTAACGTCCAGGAGATATCGTGTTAGGCGGAGCGCCATTCCCGCAGTGATTTTCGGCATCCAGAGACATCCATCTCGCCTGATTTTGTCATCATCTGTTTTTTTTGTATGTATACTGCATGTGTGTGTGTCTGCAGGATACACATACATATGCTCGCCGGATTATACAATAGGAATATAGTTATATAGTTATATATATGTATTTGTAGGGTCATCATTAGCATCATCACGGTGCATTGCCACATAGCCCGTCGGTGTCCATTGGGCATCTCGTCACGTGTTTCCACTCGCCTCTGTCTTGTGCCAATAGTATAGCGTGCAATGATATCTATGAATGGTATGGGTTGAATAGGCGTGTCTCGTGCTATAGTGATAGTGCCTTACGCCGATAATCCATACTCCACGCTAGCCTAGCGGCGTTGCGGGAATTATTGAGTGAGATATTAAGTCCTGGGGATATCGACGCACAGGGTAATGTTTTCAATACGAGCTAAAGGTGCAGCCCTGCACTTGCTAGCTCACGCCCCTGCTGGTGAAAGAGTCCCTATGATAGCGAGCCCTCAAGTGCCCATCTAGAAATTCAATAAAGGTGGAATTAAATAAAAAAAAACTTAGTCAAAAAATATAATGAATGTATTCATTGACGTAAAAAAGGGAGCGTCATTGAGTTATCACGCCTCTTGCAATGATCATGATAACCAGTGAGCACTCGATTATCCGTCATCATTTTATTATCTGCACCTGACCAATCGCATTTATATTAACCACGTGTCGAAAAAAAAATTCCACGTCAAAAACTATCAACGTAAAAAAAATGGTTCGTTATTTAATTACATATCATATCTGTATCTCTCAATCAGACATCCATTTGGTCACATACCAACAGTCAACATGAAGATCATCGACATCATTAACATCTTCTTCATCATCACTATCACCATCCTGATGACGATCAGCAATCACTCAACATCATCTTGGTGATCCAAAAAAATAAACAAAACCCGGGAGTGATCATGAAGCAAATCCTGCACGGGAACAAAACTCCCAAGGAATAGATAAATGAGCGGGCACTGACAGCACTCAGTCTGCAAGTAGCCGAGAACGAACGAGACCTCGACTCCTGCACGGACACGCGCCGGCCCTCTCTGTGCCCAAAGCGCGGCTCTCTGTCTGTCTTGGCACCTGGCACCGGAGTGCGCTGAGATCCCGATGTGATCTCGCCTGAGTGGTGACCTCAATTCCAGGCGCGCGCGTGCGCGCAGAGCTGCGACTTCGTCTCGCTTCATCCGGCGCCACGTCACTCTGTGCCACTGCGTGCGGCCGGCACAGATAACGTCTGGAATATGTAATAGCCTGGCTGACTGGCTGCCTGGCTGCCTGCCTGCCTGCCTGGCTGCCTGGCTGGCTGGCTGCCTGCCTGCCTGCCTGGCTGCCTGCCTGGCTGCCTGGCTGCCTGGCTGCCTGCCTGCATGCCTGGCTGCCTGCCTGGCTGGCTGCCTGGCTGCCTGGCTGCCTGCCTGGCTGGCTGCCTGGCTGGCTGCCTGCCTGGCTGCCTGGCTGCCTGCCTGGCTGCCTGCCTGCCTGCCTGGCTGCCTGCCTGCCTGGCTGCCTGGCTGGCTGCCTGCCTGGCTGCCTGCCTGGCTGCCTGGCTTCCTGCCTGGCTTCCTGCCTGCCTGTCTGTCTGTCTGCTTATCTGCATGCCTTCCGGCGTGGCTGCCCAAGCTATCACATGCCTACCTACCTGTCTGGCTAATTAGCTGAATGATTGCTTTCCCAGCTGGCTAGCCAAGTGGCTGATTGGCTGCCTGCTTAAATACTTTCCTGTTAGCCTGCCAGTCTGCCTAACAATTCTCCCGTCTGTATAGTTGTCTGCGTACCTGACAGGCAGAATGTCTGCCTGCCGACCTAACTGCCTATTTACCTGCCTATTTGATGGCTATCTATCGATCTACCTCCCCGACTACTTGCCTAATTAATTACCTATGTCCGACTACCTATCTGCATACCTGCCTGCCTACCTGCATGCCTACCTAGCTATCTACATGCCTGACTATCGGTCTGACCTACGTGCCTGACTAACCCGTGTGCACGTTGCTGCGGTTGCATGAGCAAGGCGCTGCTGGAAAGTCCGTGAGTCTCTGCGCTACATCTTACTCAGCCGCCACCCCCGTCTAAATGCCTGAGAACAATCGCTGAGATCTTGTGATCACCCCCCCCGAGCCCCCAGAGTCCCGCCCCGCACGCCGTCTTCATTTCTGGCGGTCGGTGCCAAGAAAAGGGCAGAAAAGCACAGCGAGGAGAGAGGCGAGGAGGGTGGTGCGGGGTGCGTGGTGCGTGGTGGGTGGTGGGTGGTGCGTGGTGCGTGGTGCGTGGTGGGTGGTGCGTGGTGCGTGGTGCGTGGTGCGTGGTGGGTGGTGCGTGGTGCGTGGTGCGTGGTGCGGGGTGCGTGATGTGTGGTGCGTGGTGCGTGGTGGGTGGTGCGTGATGCGTGATGCGGGGTCCGTGGTGCGTGGTGCGTGGTGCGTGGTGGGTGGTGCATGATGCGTGGTGCGTGGTGGGTGGTGCGTGATGCTTGATGCGGGGTGCGTGGTGCGTGGTGTGTGGTGCGTGGTGTGTGGTGCGTGGTGCGTGGTGTGTGGTGCGTGGTGGGTGGTGTGTGATGTATGGTGCGTGATGTGTGGTGCGTGATGTGTGGTACGTGGTGTGTGGTGCCTGGTGTGTGGTGGGTGGTGTGTGATGTGTGGTGCGTGATGTGTGATGTGTGGTGTGTGGTGGGTGGTGCGTGGTGTGTGATGTGTGGTGTGTGGTGGGTGGTGCGTGGTACGTGGTGTGTGGTGCGTGGTGCGTGGTGCGTGGTGCGTGGTGTGTGGTGTGTGGTGGGTGGTGCGTGGTGCGTGATGTGTGGTGCGTGATGTGTGGTACGTGGTGTGTGGTGCGTGGTGTGTGGGGGGTGGTGTGTGGTGCGTGATGTGTGGTGCGTGGTGTGTGGTGCGTGGTGCGTGATGTGTGGTGCGTGATGTGTGGTGCGTGATGTGTGGTGCGTGGTGTGTGGTGCGTGGTGTGTGGGGGGTGGTGTGTGGTGCGTGATGTGTGGTGCGTGATGTGTGGTGCGTGGTGTGTGGGGGGTGGTGTGTGGTGCGTGATGTGTGGTGCGTGGTGTGTGGTGCGTGGTGCGTGATGTGTGGTGCGTGATGTGTGGTGCGTGATGTGTGGGGGGTGGTGTGTGGTGCGTGATGTGTGGTGCGGGATGTGTGGTGCGTGGTGTGTGGTGCGTGGTACGTGGTGTGTGGTGCGTGGTGTGTGGTGCGTGGTGTGTGGTGCGTGGTGTGTGGTGTGTGATGTGTGGTGCATGGTGGGCACGAGCTGTCGTGGCGGACGCGGCTGGGAAGACGATTTGTAGGCTGAGGGTTAGAGAACAGACTGTGCACGAAGCTACACAGAATGATCATCATCATCGTCAGTGTCATCCCACAATCATTATAATAATATATACATATAAATGCATCATTCATCATCACAATGTTCATCATCATCATCAATTCATCCATGACTCATTCATCGATCCGCCATCATCATCTGCGATATGAACCAACGTTAACATGACGCGCTACTGTTGTGGATGTGTTTTTATTTAGGCCATTGGCAGTATGTGCATCTGGCTTTGCTGCTGATCCATAATTAGAGCGGAGCGCGTCTCCCCGTGCTGCACGCTGAGGACGAATCCGTGACTGCCGTGGAACGGTTCGGCTGTGTTTGTGAGTGAGAACACATTTTTGTAGAAATACAGTCGTACCCCGATTTACGTCTCTCCCTTTCACATCGTTTCGCAAATACGTCGTCACTCTATGAACACCGCTACCCGATCTGTGTCGCCTCAACCCCACGGTCACGTCGTACGTCCTGTCTCGATATCCGTCGCCTCTGAGAGTCTTCGCCTCCATCACTCGCCCTGTAAATCGCTTCTTTGATTGACGTCGTTTCTATATTCGTCATCGTACCTTTCAGGAACGCATCCCCGACGCAAGTTGGCTTATCGCGTGCACGTTAAAAGCAGCCAACTACTCTAAACGCGTGTTGTTGATTCTAAATGTGGAGGGGAAAACCCGGAGAGGCCCGGAGAAAAATTCACACGACCACGGGGAGAACACGCAAACTCCATAATACAGGCGTCAAAGTCGGGATCAAACCCAGGGCCTCCTGCATACCAGGCGAGGCAGTCAACATCGCGCCACCGCGGCTCCCATGGTAGGTAGCTGCCTGAGTACAATGGTTTAGCATTACACCAAGATCAGCAGTAGGCCAAACACCCTCGAGAGAAACTATCCAGAGCTCCTCCTAACAGAGGCCCTTCCTCCAGCAGTGGAGTGAGCAAGGTTTAAATTTGTCACTCGATATTTTCCGCAAGGCTGCTATGAATTGCCTTGGCTGAGTACGGATTATCTGTGTAAGGCCAAGCCTTATGCATAGTCGTTCACGTTAGCGTAGCCGAAATTCCTCCACACCGAGGACAACGGAGTGCGAGCAAGATGCGGAGTGCTCTCAAACAATTAGTGGAACGGGCGTTTCGGACTGCAATGCAATCCGTGAGGGCTGATGTACCCCCCACCACACCAATACCCCCGTTATGATGTCGCTTGCTCACCCAGGGGACAGCCTGACCGGGTATCGCGACTCTTTTTCATTTCTCCCGCGAGGGAGTTCTGGCTTCACCTATTGCAGCGGCAATAGATCACCCGGCGCAGTCCATGGTTGGAGCCACTCTCACTCCACCAACGAATGAAGGATACACACACACACACCATACATCAACGGGCACTCCCCGTAAGGTCCGTGAGTGGCTCGCCGTACATACTGAGTGGGTGGCAGTGGCTTCCCATCGCCCTCGGTCTCCTGCCCGCGTAGCGACTGCGCTCCCAAGTGACTCGGCTGCATCGTCAAAGGGCCTGTCGGTACTCGGCGCGCGTGTTGAGCCGTCGGTACGGACGCGTCGTTGTGTGTGTTTTTGGAATTATGAACTATTTAAAGAGATTTCAATTTGGGAACTCGCCCTCCACCACCCCCCCCTCGTCTATGCGGAAGATTCAGATCCGCTGCTGTGGCCACCGATGTCCTCACTTATATTACACCCAGCGAAGTCACAGGATGGATGGCGCTACATTATAATTGGGACCAATAGCACGGTATACTTTTTGGCTATGGGATAAATAAGAGCCCAGGGAAAAACTCCACAGCGAACATACAAACTGCACCGCAGAACGGCCACCGCCGAGTCAGCAATGAGACCTCCCCTAGGTCGACTGAGCCTCAACTGAGTATCTGGTGCGATGTGTAAACATCGCCATTGGGGAGACAAAGGCGGTCGGGCGTGGTGCTGGCCACCCACCCCCTCGTGCGCCGTGCCGGCCTTCATAGGTGCTGCTCGCTAACAGCACTTGCCCCGACCGTCTGCTCAGGCTACAGGGGGGATCTTTGTCTTTGTGTGTGTTGTGCGCGCACGAGTCATCGTTGCGTGTGCGCGTGCGATCGTGATGGTGGCCGCCGCTTTCAAACACGGCCTCAATTGAGCCGCACGCCGGGCAAATGCCCTCGTGTGCGATGGGGAGGGGGGCGATTGGAATGCGGGCATCGCGAGGCGTGGAGCGGTCTTCATCCGGAGAGCGAACAGAACAATGGCTGGTGATTGACGCGTGCCGTACTTGAGCGTGTTTTTAATAATTGATTTGGTATTATCATCATCATCATCATCATCAATTCATTGATCAGAGACAACTCTTGTATTGTATTCATCGGCATGAGCAATTGTCCGCTGCTCGATGAAGACGTAATTATGACGATGATTACGGTGGTCAAACGGCATTGAGCAAACACCACGGCCTTCTCAAAATCGGAGGTCGGCTGTCTGTCCGCCTGCTGTCTTTCGCCGTTGTGTTTAATATCAAACGATTTTGCATCACTTAACACACGCAGTCCTCCTTCCCTCCCTCCCTCCCTCCTGCAGCTCCTTAAACCCCCCCCACCCCCATCCGTCACCCTCCGTGCGCCCGCGCGCATGCAAACATCTTTCTCTCGCTGTCTCTGCTCCCTCCTTCGTCAGCACCAAACAAACTAAAACCCGCCCCCCCACCACATCCTCTAAACAACCACTCCACCCACACACACACAAAGCCCCCCCCACCCGCCATCCCATCCCCGTCTCTCTCGCTGCTCCCAACCATCTCGATCGCCGTTTGATTTGTTTTTATTCAAACGGCCACCATCAGCGCCATTCCCGCACACGCGGTGCGTGCGTCCCAGCTTGTGGGGGAGTGGGTGGGTTTGTGTGTGTGGGTGGGTGTGGGGGGGGGGTGTGGGTGTGTGGGTGTGTGTGTGGGTGGGTGTGGGGGGGTGTGGGTGTGTGGGTGTGTGTGTGTGGGTGTGTGTGGGTGTATGTGTGTGTGTGGGTGTGTGTGTGTGGGTGTGTCGGTGGGGGTGTGTGTGTGTGGGTGGATGTATGTGTGGGGGTGTGGGTGTGTGTGGGTGTATGTGGGTGTGTGTGTGGGTGTGTGTGTGTGTGGGTGGATGTGTGGGTGTGTGTGTGGGTGTGTGTGTGTGGCTGTGTCTGTGGGTGTGTGTGTGGGTGTGTGTCTGGGTGTGTGTGTCTCTGTGGGTGTGTGTGTGAGGGTGTGGGTGTGTGTGTGTGTGGCTGTGTGTGTGTGGGTGTGTATGGGTGTGTGTGTGTGGGTGTTTGTGGGTATGTGTGTATGGGTGTGTGTCTCTGTGTGTGTGTGTGTCTGGCTGTGTGTATGTCTCTGTGTCTGTGGGTGTGTGTGTGTGGGGAGCGGTAGTGTCGCAGTTAGCGCGACGCTGTGCTATGAACCCGGCGACCCGGGTTCGATTCCCGCTCACGGCCAACACCGGTAACAATTATCTGAACCGGTCCTGGGCCTCCCCTAGGTAGACTCAGCCTCAAATGAGTACATGGCACGGTGTGTAAACGTCAACACGAGAGGGGGGGAGACAAAGACGGCCGGGTTGCCATCGATGCTTTCCGCTCCAGCACCCCCCTCGTTCGCTGTTGCAAACATTAATTCGTAGGCGGTGCTCGCTAACAACAGCGCGCTGCGCTTACCGCCGAACTGCCAACGCGAGTCGGCTTACACGGCCGGTGGGTGGGGGTGGGGGTGGAGGAAGGGGGGGGGGAGCTTTGTCTGCTGTGCGCACTAGTGGCCCAGCCAGCGATGTGACACGCGTCCCGAGCGCTCGTGACGGCACTTGTCAGCAGAGACACGTACGGCGCAGATGCCGACGCCGCGTGGAATCAGCGGATTTGCGGCGCGCTGGGAGGGAGGCGCGCTGAGACGCCCCGCTTCTTGCCTGCACGCATGAACCACACGATCACGCGCAGCAAGCCATCCGGTTGCAACAGGAATGCGTATTTTAGTTGTGTGTGTGTGTGTGCATATAGTGGGGAGCGGTGATGATTATTTGAACCGGTCCTGGGACTCCCCTAGATCGACTCAGTCTCAAATGAGTACCTGGTGGAGATGTGTAAATATCGCCACTGGGAAGACAAAGGCGGCAGGGCGTGGTGTTGGCCACCCACCCCTTCGTGTGCCTTGCCGGCCGTCATAGGTGCTCGCGAACAGCACTTGCCCCAAACAGCCTGGTAAGGCTATACGGGGAACCGTTGTCTTTTGTTTTATCTAGTGCAATATATGAGCAGCAGCGGATGTAGCAACAGTAGCGGAGCTGCAGCCATGGTCAATCCACTGCTGGACGAAGCCCCCCCCCCCCTTAAGCAGCACGCCGCCGTCAACTCATCCCACGGCGATCCTGTTGAGATGAAAGCAGCCAGCGCCTCTGTCGCCAACTGATTTGCTAGCCGCATTTCATCGCTCCATCTCCTCTGCCGACGTGCTGTCGGACGCGTTTCTCTCACTGTGTGTGTGTGTGTACAGTGTACGCACGTGCGTGTTTATCGTTGATGCGAGCACATGTGGACTGCGGCCCGGATAATGCCTCTTGCGTTGCGTGATGTTGTCGTATGTTTATTTCATTTTTCTTGTTGCAGTCCGCTGTGCATGCAGACATATTCGGGAAATATAAAACAAAATTAGTCATTAACGGCCGCTTTGTCATTCCATTGTTGGGTGAATGGTTTTTTCTTCTTTCTGCGATGTGTGGGCTATATGGAGGTTGTTTGCCTTTGAGCAAACTTCCCCACAACTTGTCAGTGATGGATGGTGAAGCTTAGTTGGGGGGGGGGTGCGGGACGGATGTAGAAATTGCTTGCTACTGATGTTAGCCGTGCCCGG
Organism: Lampetra planeri; assembly: GCF_965212315.1. Lineage (NCBI taxonomy): Eukaryota > Metazoa > Chordata > Hyperoartia > Petromyzontiformes > Petromyzontidae > Lampetra > Lampetra planeri. The sequence continues at coordinate 2,013,519 of NC_136136.1, forward strand.
CAAGTATCCAGCTGTAGAGTTCAGCACGTTCATCGCTGCGCCCTAATGCATTCACGATTTTTTTTCCATCAATTAAAACCATATCTGCGTGTTTGTGTACGATGATGATTGCGTAGTCATGCTGCCCGTGGCCTGTAATCATCCGGCACTGTGGATGCAGCAGCGGGGGTTAGTGGATCACCGCACACAAGGAGGAGCCGTACCCAGGCTTGGCCACGAGAAAAAACAAATGTGGACTCCACCTGTTCCGCCTGCACGTGTGTTGAACTTCTTTTGCACCGTACGTAGCCAAACCGTGATAATCGGAGGTGCGGGATAGAGTGTTTCCCCCTCGCACTCGTGGCCTTTCACTGAGTGTTCCGGTTTCCTCCCACAGGCAAGCACTCGTGAATTGGCCATTAACAACTTCATATGTCATGTGGAGGACCGCAGAGCTTGGGAAATTGTTGGCGCCGGCTCACTGCGTGGCTGGCAGACTTCCCCCTCATCTGACATTCCTCCTTCCCGCTCGTCTAAGAATCCTCCGAGCGCATATGAGTCGTTCTCTCTCGACCAGAACGAGCGAATATTGTGCTAGCACAAGTTGAAACTATTATTAGGTTCACGGTCTGTGTGCAGTAATTACCATAGTGTTGTGTATGCACTGAATGCTGAAGTTCTTTTGCACCGTACGTAGCCAACCACGCTAATCAGAGGTGCGTAATGAATTATGAATTCATAATCGCTGCGTATGCATACGGATACAATGATAACTTGCACATATTAAATGTTGCAATAAAAAACAAATATTCCGGCACTAATTTTTACGTTAAGAGGAGCGCATCTCTTTTCGTGTCGCCTGTGATGGGTGAACGCGTCTGTTCACGCGTTCACATTCTCCATCGTTGTGCAGCAGTTACTTTGGCGATAGACAAAACAAACAGAGCAATCGCACTGCCAAATCGTCTCGCGGTCGCCGGATGTTTCAATGCGATGATGGCAATTGTTATCATTGTTGTACTATTTCACGTGGGAATGATGTCCCGTGCAACAAGGCTAACAATTGCATGCAATGCCTATCGCGCAGACAGTGGCGGGGAGCATGCATCACTTGTTGAATGATGCGTGCTGGTGTGGGTACCGTGTGTTTGAGCGACGCTCACAACAACGAGGGAGGGTAAAACACAGCAAGTTGGCACAGTAGGGGCCAGAGATGGTGCATCTACCGGTCATCTCAGTCAGTCGACCCATGGCACGTGCTGGGTCTGTCCTGCGACCTCCTTCCAGCGGGCGTTCGACACTCCACGTGGTTTTAAAGTGGTGCACCTCGCCTGGCACAAGCGCCGTGGGGACGTCACCGCTACTTAGTGGCGAATTGCGCTTGTTGTTGATTCTCGCTCACGGCGAACACCAGTGACGATTATTAGCACCGGTCCTGGGCCTCCCCTAGGTCGACTCAGCCTCAATTTTGTGTCTTGTGTGCTATGGAAACATTGCCACTGGGGAGACAAACGTGGCCGGGCGTGGTGCTGACCACCCAACCCCCATCGTTTAACGCACCGTCCTCCATACGTGCCTCGCTAACAGCACTTGCCCCGAGAGTCTGTTGAGGCTACACGGAGGAGGATCTTTGTGCGCGTGCACTTGCGTGAGCCGCGCTTTACTTATTCATCCCGACGCGCTGCTTGTGAAACCTTCCACGTGCGCTCGGAGTGCGCGCGTTGCTGCCCCCCCCCCCAGTGAAGCAGAGTCGTGGCCACGCCCTGGGGAGCATCTCATCGACAGGCTCATCCCGTCGCATCCTCCTCCTCCTCCATCTCATCCTTCCCTCCATCCCCTCCTACCCTCTTCCTCCTGCTGCTACATCTCCTCCCTCCCCTCCTCCCTCCCCTCCTTCTCCTCCCGCCCTCCCTCCCTCACTCCTCCCTCCCCTCCCCTCCCTTCCACTTCTCCCTCCCCTCCCTTCCTTACCTCCCTCCTTCCCTCCCTCCCTCCCACCCTCCCCTCCCTCCCTCCTCTCCCACCCTCCCCTCCCTCCCCCTACCACTCTCCTCTCTCGCGCCACCACCTTGTAGCACGTGCTACGCTGTCCTCAGCTGCGCCTGCAGACAGTGCTGGATGAGCGCTCTGCAGCGGCAGCACCCCCACCGCCTTCCTCCCCAAGGTCAAGGAGACATCGCGGTCAAAGTCGTTGATTCATTTATCGCGCGCATCGCTTCCTTCCTCCTGCCAAATCTCTCGGCTCGTTTGCTCAGTTGACAATCGACCTCCCCAGGTGCGCGCTCTCGCCGTTGTGTGGCGGCCGTCATCATCGTCAGCACCGCCTGACCTGACGTCTTCCCCTCGTCACACTGTGCACGTGTCCTCTGATGACCCCCTCCCCATAGTCTCACCACCACCACCACCATCATCATCAACGCCGTCTGGCGTAAGGCGTCGCCTTTGACATAGGCGACGCGTCCTTCAAAGAGCGCTCCCATAGCGCGATTACTACTACCACTACTACTACCACTACTACCACTACTACTACCACCACTACTACTACTACTACCACTACTACTACCACTACTACTACCACTACTACCACTACTACTACCACCACTACTACTACTACTACCACTACTACTACCACTACTACTACCACTACTACCACTACTACTACCACCACTACTACTACTACTACCACTACTACTACCACCACTACTACTACTACTACCACTACTACTACCACTACTACTACCACTACTACAACGACTTCTATCACTACTACTACCACTACTACTACCACTACTACTACGAATTCTATCACTACTACTATCACTACTACTACCACTACTACTATCACTATCACCATTTGACTCGGCGTTGACCTAGTTACTCTGTTGATACCTACTGCAAGGGCTGTTGTTGTTGTTGTTGACACCTACTGCAAGGATTGTTGTTGTTGTTGTTGACACCTACTGCAAGGGACTGCCGTTGCAGGTCTTCTCGTCCCCAGGGTGCCACTCCAATGCCCCGTGCCGGTAGCCTGCCCTGCTCCACCCAGTCACACGTGTCCCACCCTACCCACGTGTCCCACCCAGTCACACCCTCCTCTCTCTCCCTCTCTGTGTGTTGAACTTCGTTTGCCCCGTACGTAACGAAGCGTACTAATCGGAGGTGCGGGGCAATATCGACGCTTTTTTGCCGCATTCTGTTCCGAAAGCCAGAGTTGTTCGCCCTGACATGTGCCACGACATCCCCATACCTATCTGCGCTCGTGTGCCGCACCTCCGATGAGCACGGTTGGGTACGTACGGTGCGAAAGAAGCTCACTTAAAATCCCAAGCGTGAACCACAGCGCTACGTCTTGACCTTGGTCATGTTGTTGATATTGTTTATTTAATCGGGACACCATCCTTCAATTTAACAGCTTCGACTTCACAGTGTTGGTTGCCATGATGAGGCTTTCACGTTTCCGTCACGTCACAATTGCGCGGTTGTTCCTTAGCCCGACATTTGGTTCCTTGCTCCAGGGCCCATTCGAACCGGCCAACACCACTCCACCCACCTCCCCTCCTTTCCTCTCGCTCCACGTCGATTCCCATCCGCAGCCACAGCCATCGCAGCTCGCAAACCCTTCCGGGACCGGGCGGTAGCTCTCAACGTCGCGCCCTCGTTCGACATCGAGTCGCACACCGAGAGCACCGTGGGACAATTGCCAACGTCCCAAACAAGACCCATCACCAATTCCATCACATAACCGCCCCCCACCCCCCATCAAGAAATGAACCTACCAAGGAAGACCTTGGTCCACGTTTCACCAAATCCCCCCCCCCCCCCAGGCCACCTGTGACTGCCACAGCCGGGCTGCATCGTCCACCGATGAGCGCTTCTCTCAACTTCGCTGGCGGCATCTCAGAACATTCACAGAGGGCGTCGCTCCCCACTGGCTCCACAAACCTCTGGGCCACCAATGTTGCACACCGACTGAATTATCACCCTGGCGTAGGACGAATGGAGGCCGCCTTCTCGACCGCGCTCCAGTGGAGCGTGCTGGTAGCGTGCGGACCTCGGTACTGCAGCTGCATTCACACGCCGAAAACTACAGCTACGAACATGATACCAACCCTCGGATGCAATCTTGGGTACAAGAGACCTGGAGTGATTAGAACTGCGTACATGGTTACAGGAAAGATATAAATCATTGAACATATTTGTACATACCGGGATCAATAAGCCATCTTCTTTGTGTAAATGTTTGTTTTTGTTCCGCACGGTGACATAGGAAAGCCTTACCGAATCTCGTGACTCGTTAAATAATCAAAATCTTTCGTTGTTCCGCAGCAAGAATCCGATGAGTTATGAAGCTCTTTTTCACAGATGTCCAGTAGGGGCGGGTCAGAGCGTTACAACAACAAACAGTACAACAAACACGACAGGAGTGCGAAGGATATGAACGGTAAACAGATAACTAAAATACAGATAAATAAACAAAATTATTTTATTTTACCAGGTAAGGTCCACTGCGCTGTTAGATTATTTTTCAGAAGCGATCTGGCCACAAATGATAACTCAGCGAAGTGGCTTATCACGTGGAAATGTTTCGCTGCCAAATAATATAAATATCCTAAAGGCGTGCGGCCTTACCTGGTAAAATAAATAAAAATTAGTACGTATAAAATTAGTGAATTACAACAATAGAAGTACAACACAGTACCGCCATGGTGTTATCGGCTTCAAGGATACGTATAAACAATACGTGGATATCTAATTATCTATACAGCATTCGAGAGAACGTGTGGAAGGACTTGCATTGTTTTTATTTCCTCCTAAGAATTGTTATTTTATTTAAATTTATTTCAAAGCAAGTCAATACAGCTCCTATGACCGTAGCGTGGTGTGAGCCGGTCGTGCACGTGGGGGAAATCTCAGCGTCTGCCATGCTGCCACGAATATGATCATTGTTGACACTGGCAAACAATACCACACACACACACACGATGATTACTTCAGGTTGATGAAGGTTGGTGCAGTACAACAATGGAATTTGCTGCACTGGCCTATGCTGCATCTCATAACGCCGATTACGTTTGTCTTTTTGTGCAAGGTTGTAACCAATCAAAAGCACCATCCAAGCTAAAACCTCGCTTAGCTTACTAGATCTCACGAGATCGGGCCCATTCCGAGTGATGTCGGTGACATCATCATACTCCGTGTACAATGCGTTGTGGAATTCCGTTGGCGTGAATTAGGCGATGTAAAAGCGCCAGTATTAGTATTAAGGCACAGCGACCTTGGTTTGGACCACCACAATTCAAAGCGGTGGCCACGTTAGTTGCATTACTTTTAGGAATCATCAGTACGGTGTCGTCATCATTGCCTTCTGCTGCCCCGTGTCTCAGGGCTCGACGCTCTCCGATGTGTGTCCCGGTTGTGCCGCCGCGTGTTGTTCGGCATGTTGTCCGACGTTTCGCCCAGCCTGCTGGGAAGGACTTGAGAAAGCACGCTGCTCCAGTCGGCTCCTGCAGAGGGTCCCAGCGCTTGGCGTGAAACGGCGGACAGCATCCCGGACCACACGCAGTACAATCCGACGACACAGTGGACATCGACAGAGGCACAGCCGCAGCAAAACAACAACAACACGCGCTTAACCGCTCCTGATGAGTGTCGTTCAGAAGGGGAGGGGGTGACGGGGGTGGGGGAGAGGGGCGCCATCGGGGCTGGTGGTGGATGTTCGCACCTGATAAGAACAGACAATTATCGCTCATTGCGCCTCCATCACAAGCACGCACGTGTTTTTTTAATTAGCGAGTCGAAGCGCGAACATTTTGGAGCGATTGTCGAGTCGAAGAGTCAGCAGTGGTGAGGGTGCAGCCCTGCAAATGCTTGCTCGCGGCACTGCCGGCGGAAGGAACTCCAGTCGACGGAGTTTTAGAGAGACGGCCCTCGCTGGAGGGAGGGTATTTTGCCTACTCTTCCACGTTGGACGAGATGTGAGTGCCCACGCGTTATCTCACGACGCACGACTTGCCGAACGGACGAACTGTCGTGAACAAATTTACGCGGTGCCGTTGCGGCTGAACAGAGACGGTGGGGGGGGGGGAGCAGAGGAGTTAAGAAACCGATCTTTCGTGTCAATTGTCGCACCTGGAGATCGAATCGGCGGATTGAAAGTGCAGAGCAACGCCACACGGTGTCCCGTGTCCGGGAGGAGAGGAAGGGTTAATACAACAGCACCACGGCGCATGCAGCCCGTCCCCACGAGCCTCATTCCGAGTCTCGCTCAAATTAGCCACGGGCGGAGCGGACTTGGTTTCGCGCGTGGAAAATGCCAAACGTTTTAATCTCGAGTTGTTATAGAGCCATTAAGCCGTTAAATAACCGCAGGTATTTAAAAACAAAAACACACATTCTCCCGTGTTTGCCAAGCGATCTGTGTCGTTTAACACGTAGGAGGCTTTTGCGATCAATGTATCATCCATGATAGAGGGTTTTTTGGGGGGAGTAATTTCGCGTAAATATATAAATGTGTCGTTAAAACCCGCCACCACCCGACACAGCCAACTAGTAAGGGTTGTCACGTAAACAGAACGTGACCAATGTTGTGGCTTGGATCTCCAACACACCGGTGTGCTGTACTAGTGACGAATTGGCCACGTTCTGTTTACGTGACAACCCCTTACTAATAAGCTGTGTCGAGTGGTGGCAGGTTTTAACGACACATTTATATATTTACGCGATCTAACCCCCCCATAAAAGCCTCTATTATGGACGATCTGTGTCGAATGCACGAGGAACCACGACGAAGGCGCGCCGCGTAGTCGGGTGGTGAACTCTGTCCATGCCCGGGTACCAGTTTTGTCGTGGGCTGAAGCCGGCGAATTGGAGTTTGCGTGTCTCTCTCTTTCTCTCTTTCCCCGTGGTAGCGTGGGTTTTTTTCTCCGGGTCCTCCGGGGTTTCCCTCTACATTTGGAATCCACGTCACGTGTTTAGAGTATTCGGCTGCTATGAATTTCCACTTGATAAGCCGCTTCGTTGAGCTATCATCTGTAGCCGGGTCGCTTCTGAAAAATAATGATGTAGTTCGGTAGGCCTTACCTGGTATAATAAAAAAGAAATCGAGATTTCTTGCCTATGACATACCATCATCTATTAGCCATCAAACAAAGACGATCATTGCGTCGCGCGCTTTCAGATGCGCTTCTGCGGCCGTCTGGAACGCTCTTCCTTACGATGTTAGGAATCTACTGGAGCAATGCATTTTTTAAATCCAGATTGAAAACTAATTTATTTAGAAAAGTTGATTGTGTTGGTTGGCTACGCACGGTGCGAATGAAGTTCAACATATATATATAGAGGCTAATACAAATCTACTCGCTGTGCTGTCTCATGCGTGCGCGTGCCAATCATTTCACTGCGTCATTGTTGGCGTTCAATATCCCCGCGCCATCTCGGTGTGAGCCACCAACCAGACCCGCTCTCATTGAGGACAACAACAACAACAACAGCAACTCGAATACTCACCACTGACCCGAGTCTCGAGACTCATTCTCGGGAGGGCACTGCCGCATTGGGAAGTTTTGGATCAATTTCATTCAGGATCGTTTGGTTTTACCTGCCAGGTGGCAGGAGAGCGAACCCGGAGAAAACCCACCGATGTGTCGAGATAACGCTGCAAACTCCACACAGATGGATTCGATCTGAAAATTCGGCCCGTACAGTCTACGTAAACCAAACCCTGTCCTGTGCTGCCATCTGCCGCTCCGTGTCTGCCTCAACCCGGGCCCGTGTGACCACGTGGGTGTTCGTGCATGTGGGGAGGGAATTGTGGAGCGTTTAGCGCGCTGCTCTGCGCTACGAACCCAGCTGTGATGGGAGCGATCATTTATAAATAGCAACACACATCTTATGTTAAATGCACTAATATAGCTTCTTCATCCCAGGCGCTTTACAACAATGAAAACGTTTGCTGCTGAAACAGACGAAACAATGTTCATTTATTCGTCCATTCTCGCGTGCGGTTACGATCATTTATGAGCTTTCATTTGTGATGAATTTACGAGCTCGCACAAGTAATGTCTTCCCATTGCTGCTGCTCGTGATGGGTACTCTTAGTTCTTTCGGTAAAGTCACGTAGGTAAAAAATGAAATGAAAATTAATAAAAATAAAACAATAAAATCACGACGTTTCGGAGGCAACACAAGTCTCCGTCATCAGGTGGGACCATCACAGCCAGATTTGCTGCATAAAGACTTGTGTTGCCTCCGAAACGTCGTGATTTTATTGTTTTTTTTAATTAATTTTTATTTCATTTTTTACCTACGTGACTTTACCGAAAGAACTAAGAGTATGAATCCTTGCAGTCACGAAAGCTTAAAATCTAGCTCGTGATGGAGTCTTATGAGCTAGAGTCGCTGCTCATAGGCAGACCCAAGATGCGACGAGAGTCGGGAGGCACGGATGTGACTTTTCTCGTCTTCGGCAGCAGGAAAAGGGATATGAACTGCTACAGCTGCTGTTTTGATTTCGCCAGGTGAGGTCCACTGAGCTATGCAGCTCTTTCAGAAGCGACCTGGCCACAAATGATAGCTCAACGAAGTGGCTTATCACGTGGACATGTATGGCAGCCGAATTCTCTGAACGCATCGTGATTCTAAATGTGGAGAGAATGACCGGAGGACCCGGAGAACAATCGAACTCACGACCTCCTGTATACCAGGCGAAGTAGTTAACATCTCGCCACCGTGGCGCCTCCGAGGCTGGAGGCGTGCGGTAACCGGGTAAGTGGGCATCTGGAGTGCCATCGAACTGTATCCCTGCTCAGTAAGATGTGGGCTAGAAGAAGACGCACGTATGTACTGTACGGTGAACTTCTTTCGCGCCGCACATAGCCAACCGCGCTAATCGGAGGTGCGGGGGAAGGGCGGAATGCGTCGATTGTCGGAGCCGGGTGCGGATCTGCTGGTGCCACGTGACAGCTCCCCGGGGGTACTGGAGCGGCGCGCATCCACGCGGGGGCTAGAGGGCACTTAGCCTGGGCTGGAAATGGGAAGAAATTACTGTAGAAACTCATACATGATTCCACCCCACTCCCTACTAGTGTGTGGGTTTCTGTGTGTGTGGGTTTCTGTGCGTGTCTGTGGGTTTCTGTGCTTGTGTATGGGGTTCTGTGCGTGTCTGTGGACCTTTCTGTTCGTGTTGTAGTCTATCTTTGAGTCAAATAAATAAAAAAAGACGAATCCTGGATTACTTCCGGAAGGTAGTCTGGTTCAGATTTTCATTCCCACCACGGCGTTCAGAGGCGTTCCAGCCCCATTTTCACCACCGGTTCCAGCTGAACACAGAGAGAAGCTAACGCCGAAGAAGAGATCATCGGAAGCGACACATCCCTTTACACAATCTAGCGCTACAATAATCTACAGCAAAAAATATATTACAGGGTGTTCAATCTAGATTTGAAGTTTTCGTGACTGCAGGGATCCATATTCTTTGTTTTTTTCGGTAAATTCACGTAGGTATAAAATACAATAAATTAAGTCACGACGTTTCTGGCGCAACACAAGCGTCCGTCATCAGGTGGGACAACCACAACTTTTTCCTGCTGTGGTTATCCCACCTGATGATGGGCGCTTGTGTTGCGGCCGAAACGTCGTGATTTTATTTATTTTATTTATACCTACGTGACTTTACCGAAAGAACCAAAGAGTATTACAGGGTGTATCAAGGTTTGCAGGTAAAGGAAATTAAGTACCGGATAGCATTTTCATCTCGTTTCCTTGTCCATACACATACATGTCGTGTAGAGTTAAATTGCAACGGAGATGTGTATCTCCTTATGCTCTCAGTTGGTTGAATTACCGTAGTCTGAAATTGGTTCACAACGTTTCCACATTGATACGGTTTGATGCAATGATTGAATACACGACAGGACTGGCCCACAGATAGCATCTTGAGTGGGTGACGCAGAGGCATCTGCTGGAGGCTTGCACGCAGTGCCGGATTATCCCAGTAGCACAAGTAGCTATATATGTAGTAGCTACTACATATGTAGTAGCTACTACATATGTAGTAGCTACTACATATGTAGTAGCTACGGGCCCCGCACTTTCAAGGGCCCCGCGCTAAACGCTTTCAAACTGTCAATTCCGCTTCAGTGATTCTGCACTTGCTCTATTACTGTAGTACTATACCGCCTTCAACTTTTATGAACGACCGGGTGTTTAAGGTTAGCGATTTGTCGTATTATCCGGCTGTATATAAAAAAAAAATACTTTACTATGCAAGTAAAAAATGTGTGTTTTAATATTTATGTGTTTTTTCTTTTTTATTAGGGTCCGTTAATACCATATGCTACAGGCCCCGCACTAGCTTCATGCGGCACTGCATGCATGCTTGAGATTCCCAAATAAATACGCAATGGGGAACAATACTTGACAGGTATGGGAGGGTAGTGAATGCGTGACGCTTTTCATTGCTCAACTCTTCAGCATCTTTGCACAGGTAATGTTCCGCCCTCTGCTGTTAATAATCGTGAACTGCGCGCGTCCATCGGTGGCGAGGTTTGTATTGAAATATTCAAACAATATCGATGTTAAAATGTACAGAGCTTCATCCAGCCACTGCTGTGCCCGTCACGGGGGTTATTTGACCGTACTTCACCATGCTCGTCAGAGAAGAACATGTGGGAAAGGAGGGGACCCAAGACTGGTTCTGATGTAACTCGCCACTGATGTTTGTCGTTGCAGGGAATTAAACTCAAGTGGGCGGGTTGACAGTGCACCGCGATTAATAATTCACCGCTCTTCCAAATTAGCTGTCAGCAGTGGGGAGACAAACGGGAAGCTCCTTTCAAAATTTTTCAGGTGAAATATTTGAATAAAAAAAAGAATGCTTCTGTGCTACCAGATGTTCCTGGCCATAGCACTCAATCTATGATATAGGGTGCAGCAATTAAGTAAAAAATGTCTATCGGCCTATTGGTGTCTCAGAGCAACATTACCCAGCGGCATTTGTTTAAAAGCGAGAAAACTCTGGGCCGAGTACGACCGTCTGGGTGTCACCAGCGGTGTCAGGCTTGTTACACAGGACAGGACACCCTCTGAAAAGAGATGTCCTGCACCACGGCAGTCGACATGCACAGCGCCTTACCCTCCCATATGTTACCCACCCCACTCCTTCTTATCTCTCCCCTATCTCGCGTATTTATAAAAAAAAAATCGCAACAATGAGCTCTGTTATTTAGTGCTCGTACGACCTGTGCATGTCAGTCAGCGTGTTTATTGTTGTTATTTACCATGCGTTGGGAACGCGAGAAAATAAAAGCTGAAACGAAACGAGATGTTTCCATCTGTGAGAGACATTTTTGTTTTTCCAGGTGATATAATCTCCTACCCGATTACCAGATGTGCTGGACAAAAGAACTCCACCAACGGCAACCTCCTCCTCCCTCCTCCTCCACAGCTGCACTGGCAATTGTGCAGCACTGTATCCCCTCGGGGGATTTCCTGCACCCTTCCCCAAAGCCTCGTGGGGGAGGTTTGGGTGTCGAGACGTCGACTACGCCGCGCCGGATGGCGATATGACGCGCTTGCATCGAACGCGTCCTCAACTGATTTCCCTCGAGTCGCGTAAAAATACAGAGGTCGTAGTGCGTGGAGACGACACCCACCCCCCACTCCTCCTCCACCGAATATAGACCACGCGGAGTGACGCGTTCATGGCCGTTTATGACGCACTCGGGTCACGCGACCGCGTGCGCCCGTCCAGTCACGCGACGCTGATTGGGCGCGTGTTGAGTGTCGGGGGGAGCGGTGGCGCAGTGGTTAGCGCACTGGGCAACGGACCCGGCGAGGCGAATTCTATTTCCGCTCGCGGTCAATAACAGTGGCGAATGTTTTGAAGCGGTCCTGGGCATCCGCCTAAGTCGACACAGCCTTAAATGAGTAGCTGGTTTGGTTCGAAAATGTTTGTTAAAACGGTTTAAACTCTATTTTACTAGATAAGGCCCACTAAGCTGGCCACAAATGATAGCTCAACAAAGTGGCTTATCACGTGGAAATTCATAGCAGACAAATAATATAAACGCGTGATGTTGATTCTAAATGTGGAGAAAAAAAAAATGGAGGATCCCAGAGAAAAACCCACGTGACCACGGGGAGAAAGACACTCAAACTCCAAATTACAGGCGTCAGGGTTGGGATCGAACCCACGCTCTGCTGTATACTCTCAGACAATGCCACTGGAGAGACAAAGGCGGCTGTGCGTCGTGCTGTCCAACCACACCCTAGCAGCCTGTACCAGCCGTCATAGGTGCTCGCTAGCAGCACTCGCTCTCAGCCTGTGTGGGCTCTATGAGGGATCTCTGCTGGGGGTTGAAGGCGGTGATGTAAACGGTTCCAATGGCAACGTTGGCTCGACGTTGCCCTCCTCCCATACAGACGCGTTGTTGTGAAAGAGCCAGCGCAGAAGATCGCCTGGGGTTTGATCGTCCACGAAGCTCACGGTCCACCCTAAACCGCATCCACCGCACAAACCATGGCAGTAGATGCGGATACTCGATGTACGAATGGGAAATAAATACACAAAAATTCTCCAGCAGAACAGAGCGGACACAACGTAGAGCGACGCGATGCCCCGATCCACAAATACGAAGGAGACGTCACAGCGACGACGATGATGATGATGATGCACTACTCCGCCAGCTTCTGACGCGGTCGTCTGTGCCTGGCCACCTTAACGTTGACATCGGAGTTGTTTGCCCTGCGCCGACATCATCAGCAGTACGAAAGACAAGAGAGCGAGAGAGGAAACCGCATCGGCGAGCGAGCCCTCTGATTGGCCAGCGGATTGGAATTCGTTTAACGGACGAGTAGGGACGTGGGTTGGAGGGTTATTGAAGGGACGTGCAACGGGACCTTGGGTTCCCTCTTTCTCCTTCCTACCGCTGTTGGTGATGTCCACATGTTGCTCCGCTAAAGACTCCAAGCCGCGCGTGCTCAGCCAACCCGATGCAATCGCAACAACGAGCTGCGTAAATAATAAAGACGCGCGCGACCTGTCACGTGTATTGTTGTACCGTGCTGCACGTCAGAAGTGTGAATTAACACAACGACAACTACCCACGTGTTCTGCACGGGTGGGTCATGGCGCAGTTGCACCGCCTGCGCACTTGGCAGCTCCGGTACTGGCAGTGTGGTGTTGGAAGAGCGCATGTGTTGGGTTCTTTTTGTGTGTACGCATTTCCACGTGGTGGCTCGTAAATGCTCCCGTGTCATAAACTGTGATGAGTGATTTGAGGCTATGTTGACCTCCAAGGCGGTCCCATCTAATAAGTCAGCCTGAAGTTTCGACATATCGCAGCCGTGTTCACCTCGTTATTATTCCCAGGCGTGGCATTGGACGTACTTAATAACGCATGCCATCGGCGTGCGTTATTAAATACGATTTTGAAATATGTAATTCACAGATGTCATTTATATGCTAACTCTAACCTTGAAGAGAAAATAACATTTAAAGGCCTCGACTGCACATGCGACGACGCAGGATGCTATTAACATGGCGGGGGCCGGCGAGGGTGCGGTGTGGCAGTGGTTAGCGCACCGCGTTATGAACCTGGCCAACCCAGGGTCGATTCACGGTCACAGATACGTTCATTGGCGAGTGGGACATTGTATCGTCTTCAGCGGTGGATCGATAGGAGGCTGTGAATTAAAAGGGAAAAGATCCCCCCCCCCCACCACCCTCGCTCCCGGCTCTGGTAAAGTGAGTGACGCCACCCGCTTCGGCAGCGCGGGTGCCGAGCGAGCGAGTGCCGAGCGAGCGGCAGGCGGCCGTGAGGCGCACCGCCCTGGGCCTCGTTCTCACGGACCGCGCCGCCACCGCTTGCCGAGGGGACCGCGGATGCGCGTCGTTGTTGCGATGCGCATGAACAACTCCCGGACGCGTGAACGGTGTTCAATTGTCAGGCCGCCTCCCTCCCTCCCGCCCGCCCCCCCCCCCCCGGATAAAGACCACTGCCCCCCGTGATAGACACCACGGGACATCGAGAAGTCAGACGACGTCCACGCCTGTGGGACAAACTGTTTCATCTTTGCGCGAGTTTATTTTGTCGCCGCAACGTGGCGCTGATGCTCTCCGCGCACATTCAGAAGATTCCTCCTGCACGGTATCCATGCCGTAGCATGCGCCCACCCCCTTCCCCTCCCCTCCCTGGCTAGGCAGTGACGCCCTCTTTTGGTGGGGAGGGGGCTGGGTGGGGTGGGGAAAGATCGACGGATTGAGAACTGCACATCTGACCCCTTTTCTCCACGTGCACTTCACTTGCTTGACAAGAAAAAAACAAGCAGAGGAACAGCACGGAGCGAGGCGTGACGCTTCCCTTGCGCCGTGAAAGCCCAGCCCAGCTGCTGCTGCTGCTGGGGCACCCGTGAGCCATAAGCCGCGAGCCCCCGCCGTGAGATTGGGCTGGGTGCGCTGGGCCGCATTGTCGCGGTCAATCAGCCGACGCTAATGGACTCTTTAATCGCTCGCCGTGTGATCTAATCAGCTCCGATCCCACGGCAAGGGGGGGGGGGGTCTGCGTGCCCCCCCCCCGACGTCTCACAGCTTGTACCCCCCCAACACCCCCAGACAGCGTGGCTCACGCGAACACGAGAATAAATATTTGTTGTCGCGTTAAAATTGTTTTTATGCATTTCGCGTGAATGGTTATTAAAGTGCAGCCCTGACGATTCTTTCTCACGCCGCTGCTGACGGATGGGACCTCCAAGCGAGGGAGCTCGAGCGAGCCCCTCTCAATGAAATGTTGGCCTACTCTAAACTCATTTTTTATTTTATTTTAGCAGACAAGGCCCACTGAGCTATGTAGCTCTCTATCAGGAGCGATCTGGCCACAAATGATAGCGCAACGAAGTGGCTTATCGCGTAGAAATGTATAGCAGCCAGCTACTCTAAACGCATGATGTTGATTCTAAATGTGGAGGGGAAAACCGGAGGACCCGGAAAATGTTTTATGTGGAGAACGCGCAAACCTCAAATACACAGCAGGCGTCAGGGTCGGGATCGAACCCACGAACCTCCTGTATACCAGGCGAGGTAGTTAACATCTCCTAGCTACCTAGGCGCCCCTTCTCTTCCAGGCTGGCCAGACATGTTGGATGAGGTGTGGAACACCCCACGTTAAACTCCACCACAGGGGAAGCGTCGCTTGGTCAAGACTAACAACGGAGTGGCAGCCAAAGGTCAGAGCGTGCCCCGAGAGGACATCCACCGTGGAGCTGTCGCGGTGATATCAGCTCGTGTGCAAGTTGCGAGGTGGATGTCTACAGCACAGGATGGCTCGGGGAGGCCTTCATCCACCATTGTGTTGATCAGGGGGTGATGGCGATGACAAATCATCACAAGCATAAGTGCGTCATCGTAGTCGATAGATATTGAATTCAACCTTCGAAAAGGAATGTCGGGGCAGATGCCGTGGGCAAGCACGTCTTTACAAGCACCCGATCACGTATTGCCATCATCGTCATCATTGTCATCGTCGTCGCGTTCACCGACAAAATCATCTTACCACTCACTTATCGCGTGAGTTAACAAAACGCACTAACGCGTCCCAGCATTGCTCTCATTCTGCGTCAACAGCTGCATCGATTTCTGCGCCGCTGCGTTTTAACAGCTACTGCCCACGATAAACAATCGTGTCGCCACGCCGTAAAAAAAAACCCGTCGCTATATATAAAAGAAACGATTTCCAACATCTCTCCTCTCGAGCAGAATGCATTTCACAATAAACACGGCGCGACTTACTTGCACGGCCGTCCGTTACACGAGAGAGCGATGCGTCCAGAAGCGGACACACCGAGAGAGACGGATTACTTCAACTCACCGCACCGATGTCCCTCTCTAAGGGGTCAGGGGTCACTTGGAGACAGCAGTGAGTTTCGCAGCTCACAGAAAAACGCTGTAACATTTATTTTTGTTTCGAGAAGGGAGGGAAAGAGAAAAAAAACATCTAAAAGGAACACGCGAGATTAATGCGGGGGCGAGATAGGATCTCGCTTTCAAATCGTTAATCTTTTCATCGCTGTAAAATATTTGTTTTCTGTAGCTCTCGTTCCGCAGATCTCTCTCGCTCTCTCATGCTTGCGTTGAACCGCGCAAGACATTGCAATTGTCATGAGAATCGCAGTTATAATAGCGGTACTGTCGTCGTAGTAGTAATAACGACGTGGTGTATTTACCCATGAAGGAGGTCCAAATTCCGTTCCAAAGCAGCAGTTGTTTTGCTTTGTATGTACGTTACACTTATTTCGCACCGTACGTAGCCAACTGTGCTAATCGGAGGTGCGGGGAAGGACAACACACAACAAGCGTTCTGTTCAAGGAGAGTACAGTCCAACGTCGTAATATATCCGAACGTCAAACATTTGTCCTGACCAATTAACTGTCCACACCCAATACAGAAGCCATGCACGGTGTCACTGTTCACGTATCCGACATGTTCACATGTCCGCCTATACCTCGGTCCACCGGTAAGTCGGATTTGCGAATATGTACGGCACATGAAAGCAAATGCATCATGCGTATGGCGGGTTCACATTCAAATCAGATCTGCACGGTCGAGTTCACCAACCAACTTGCTGTACTGCCATCTTTTGGCCGTCTCTCAGCTCGGTGGATTCGGGCGTTTCACAAATCTCCATGTGATCCACAAACCCTTTAGCCTGCTTCACACGTTTGGAACGGTGTGTAGAGCAACACCGCATGCGTTTAGTCAATATTGCTTGTTGTATTAAACAGGCCTCCGTCGTTTGTATGGAGTGCTCTTGGCAATGACATCGGGAAACCGAGCAGCCTTTAGCGAGCCTGACTGCTGATGAGACCCATAAGGTCGGGACCTGTGGAAATTCTGCTCGCTTGACCAAATGCCGGTTTTGTATTGGTCTGGAAATCCAATAGGCCTATGGACTTAAATATATCCATGTATATGTGGACACAGAACGGAGTTCTGCTTATATTTGTTTTGATATATGTGGGGTTATGGTATATCAGAGCACTGACTGTCCTTACGTGATCCATCAACCCTTGCCTCCAAAGATCTGGATCACCGGAATGCGACACCACACGGGTCTGATGGGAGAGGCTGTTGGTGGTGTTCCATCAGAGAGCTATTGCGCTGTGATCCTCGCACCCGACGCTGCCTCTTTAACGATCAGTCACTTGGACCATTTCGCACTCTCTCTCTCTCGTGTGCCATTCATTAAAACCCGCACCACGAATATCTTCACGTCGTAACCAATGCAACGCGTGTGGGACACATACATATGTGTATGCTTTATATGCATATTAAAAATAGAGAGCATTGATTGAACGCAACATGAAATGTAATTACTGATGATTATGATTATTAGTTTACTGCCTTTTGCCATTTATGGAGAACTGGATTGGGGGGTTGATGGGGGGGGTGATGGGGGTTGGGGGGGCGGGTTTGGACCGATTCAGATATCACTCGGCACCGATATTGGCCGTGGCCAGGAATCAAAATCAAGTCGCCGGCGTCATGGGACACTTTGCTCACCCCTGGTGCCACGCGGCACCCCTCTTCAGATGAAGCCGCGAAATCGTCGCGTGAATAGGCCGATGGAGTCATCAGCAGCCGTCTGCGTTGCGTCTTCCCGACATTCGATGTCAATTATGTCGTCTCTCACCTTGCTCGGCACGAGAGCGCGCTTTGAATGCAGCGGAACCGTTATCATTCTAGATTTGAAGTTTTCGTGACTGCAAGGATCCATACCTGATGACGATTGCTTGTGTTGCAATCGAAACGTCGTGATTTAATTTTATTTATTTTTATTTTATTTGCATTTATTATTTTCTTTACCTACGTGACTTTTCCGAAATAACCAAGAGTATGGAACCGTTATCCTTTACTCACGACCCATTATGACTTTCACAGAGCATTGTCGGACCGCCGCACATCCACAAAGGTACGATACAGATGCCGCGTATAGCCTCAACATTCACACACACACACAGGCCAGCCTCTACGGTCACTGCACGAGGCCCTCCTTGCAAGTGACATAGGTGAGTGAGCGTGATCGAATTACAAACACAGTTGTTGACAGGTCTAAAATCCCCCCACCATCCGCCACCCCCTCCTACTAGTATCCGATTAGTGCGGCTAAGATGCTCGTAAGGGCGATTGAAATGCAACGACGCGGGTCTTGTTCGGCCCGCGGCCAGTAAGGTTCTGCAACCCCCTGGTCGTAATGCACACACACGTCGCCTTCTTCTCGTGGCCATATCCGCGAACCGTGCAAATATGCGTCGTCGTCATTATCATCATCGCCACCACCGTCACCATCATCATCGTCGCTACCACCGCCACCATCATCATCATCGCCACCACCGCCACCATGATCATCGCCACCACCGTCATCATCATCATCATCGCCACCACCGCCATCATCATCATCGACGCTACCACCGCCACCATCATCATCGACACCGCCACCATCATCATAATCATCGCTGCCACCGCCACCATCATCACCATCGCCACCACCACCATCATCCTCACCATCGCCACCACCATCATCATCGCCACAACCGCCATCATCATCAACATCGCCAACACCGTCATCATCATCATCGCCACCATCATCATCATCGCCACCACCGTCATCATCATCATCATCATCGACACCATAATCATCATCGCCACCACCGCCACCATCATCATCGCCACCACCGCCACCATCATGATGATCATCATCATCAGCGGCATTGCTGCGTGCGCTCGTACTGCGCTGTTTTTACTATCATGACGATGTGATGAAACGCATTCCGTATCTCTCTGTTTATATCATATTCCGTATCTCTCTGTTTATATCATATTCCGTATCTCTCTGTGTATATCATATTCCATATCTCTCTGTTGAAAGCGCGCTCAGTGAGACGCCCAGACAGCAAATCATCTCGATGACGTTTCGCTTTCGTAAGCCAAGGGCCACCTCTTATGTTGCACATGTTGCCCGAACAGCCCTTTTGTCAATCCACTGCTGGATGAACGTCACCCGATGCCGTTGTGGGTCGTGGAGGTTAATTGACCATACTTCACCACGCTCGTCAACACAGGTGGGTTAAAAAACTAGACTAACTTAACCATTGTATTTATTTACTTCATAGCTCAACGAAGTGGCCTAGCATGTGGGAATTTATAGCAGCCAAATACTCTAAACGCCTGATGCCTAATGTGGTGGGAAAAACCAGAGGACCCGGAGAAAAATCCACGCGATCACGGGGTGAGAGACACCGCAAACTCCAAATATACAGCAGCAGGCGTCAGGGCCGGAATTTGCATCGAGCTCCCGACCTCCTGTATACCCGGCGAGGTAGTTAACATCTCGCCTCCGCGGCGCCCCGTGGTTGAAGGGCTGGGCCAGGAGCGGTTTGAACGTGGCTCGCACACTGATGGTAGCCGAGTGCCGGGAATCGAACAGCACTCGGGCTTTTATGTAACAGTTGCTTGAGGATGACGAGATCGGCACCTGGTGGGGAGCTTTAAAGTGTGCGTGGGGGAGCGGTGGCGCAATGATTGGCGCACTGCACTGTAAACTCAACATTATTTTGTTCGATTCCTGAGCGATATCCGAATCTGTCCTGAGTCTTCCTCCCCCGCTTCGCCAACTGCTTGGTGACCCGTCTGGTGAAGTATGGTCAAACAACGCCCACGACCGACAAACAGTTGAGAGAGGGCTTTCATCCAGAAGTGGGTCGACAATGGGCTATAACATTAGAAAAAAGAAAATTGTAAGCGTGCAAGTTAGTTTGTACTTCTGTCTTTGCAGCGGCAGGGGGAGACACTTTATTTGTCTAATAAAATGTTCATCTGTAAAAAGGAAGACGAGGAAACTTGCTGCGTAAACCCTCGATTAACACTTTGACTTTTGCGGCTAATATATAAATGTGTCGTTAACCCACCACCGCCCGGCACAGCCAATTAGTAAGGGTTGTCGCGTGAACAAAACGTGTCAATTCGTTACTACTTCAGCACACCGGTGTGTTGGAGAGCAATCCCACAGCATTTACAATTTGAGTACGACGTTTCGCTGGCGATTACAACCAGCTTCAACAGGCGATTTACTCTCCAACACACCAGTGTGTTGAAGTAGGAATACATTGGCAAGTTTAGTTAACGCGACGAGCCTGACTACATTGGCTTTGTCGGGTGGTGGTGGGTGAACGACACATTGATTTTCACTCGATCTATGCAACAACAACAAAACACCTTTATTATGAGTAACCTCTGGTGTCTGATCGTGAGCCCTCGCACTCGACAACCGGCGGTGGCACGGCCTGGCGGTAGCACGGTCGCCGCTCGTTGTTTTTACCGCAGAGGTCCACGGTTCGAACTCCAGCGGCCGCCCCGATTAACACCGCGGCCGCCGCGAAAACGCCACTACGAGAGGCCCGCGCCGTCCGTTTGGCGGTGTGCGGTTCAGGAACTCGCGACGTCGTTCGCAAGAGAAGGAGCGAGGTCATCGCGTGGCTGCACGTCACGGTCCAAGTTTGACAAATTTGACAAAGCATTTACACCGCAAATTACTCGAACGGGGATTGTACACGATGATCATTGTCCCCGCGAGCTACGGACACTTGGCGGGACCTTCTCGGACAATAGTCGTGCGACTCGGACTTTCCTGGGGTAACGAGGCATTCATCTTCCTGGTTCTTTCGGTAAAGCAAGCAGCCGTCCTCAGTCACCTGAGGACGGCTGCTTGCGTTGTGGTCGAAACGTCGTGAGAATTGCATTTTATTATGTTTTATTTTTATTATTTTATTATTTCCCTTCTACGTGACTTTACCGAAAGAGCCAAGAAGATGAATCCCTGCAGTCACGAAAGCTTTAAATCGAAATTTAACGAGGCGTTCTAAATGAATAAATAATGGGAACGTCACTTAGCAGTGGAGTTTTGCTGTTGGAGTCTACACGATTATCTGCACTGTTCTAGGCAGTTGCAGACGAGCGCGGTGTTCGTGAGCTTAGGCAGCGGCTTTTATGATTTGTATTATTTGTGCAAGGGATCATTGCACAGTGGATAGGAGTAGTGATCATTATAACAATATAATTAATACAGCTAAGCATCATTACTATTGACACTCGAGACTCCTGCTGAGGAGGGTCCCGCATCGGGATGTTTGGCCAATTCTATTGTAGGAGGAGTTTTGCCTCTTGCGCTGCAGGGAGGAAAAGAGGGCGGACGATACTGCGAGGTTTCACGCAGTCGGGGTTTAAGAACCCACTTGCCGTGCTGCCTTCTCTGTGCCACATTGCAGCCCAGCGGATTCGGGAGATTCGTAAAATCTGCCTGATCCACCATAAAAACGTGCACGTAGCCTGTAGAAAAATCCACCAATACCGTCTTCAACCACTACACTTCTCTGTCTGTCTCTTCCCTCGTTAACGCTCGATTTTGGAATGCCCTCCTATCACCTTTTTTCCCAAGCTGTTATAATCCTGCTCAATTCTAGACACATCTTGTCTCTTTAAAAAAAAAACGTAAAACAGTGCATCGTCTTGACTATTTATTCATTCATCCGTGACGGGTCAATGATCCCGTTGCCCAATGTGACCCTTGCAAAATCTAATTGTTGTCTCAGTGGTGTCTCGCCTGGGTCCTCACATCATCATGATAATCATTACGAGGATCAATAGGTACATGCCTCTTCCACTCGGCTATGTTTTATACTCGGCCACACGTTCCTCTCTGTTTATGCAAAGCTCTTTTCTGTGCTATATCTCCTACTATAGGCGTCATCAATCTTTGATACCTTGGACATCCTTGCAAACGAGATACTCCATCTCAATGGATTATCCAGATACAATATCTAAATCCCCCACCCCCCAAAAAAGAAACGAATCGCCCGTGGCCAAATCAACCAGGAATTATCCCGCTATCGTCAGGGTCTACGGAAGATAAGCAGGGGTTGAACCTGGGTAGTGCTTGGGTGGGCGACCACCGCACACCCAAGTAGGTGGTACAAGCTCCTGCAGGTCTTCGTTTGTCACGGGAGCAGGGGCGCAGTGCGGCAATGTTCACTGTTGGGCTGCACGATTGAAGAGGAGGATGAGGAGCCGGTGGGACGTGCCGATTGCAATAAAATATCATCGCGACTCGCTCTCTCCTCGCCTCTCCGCAATGATTCACGCGCTTGTGTCCGCATCAGCAGCAGCAGCTCGCGGCCTCAAAAACAATCGCGGGTTCCGTCCAGACTGCAGCGCATTCCAAGCCGATGCCTCTGTCTGATTCTCAATACCCCCCGAGACGTGGTCATGCGCTCACGTTCCCAAGCGCTCCCCCCCACCACCACCCCACCCACCCACCACTCCTCCACTTCCATCTGCACGTGGTGGGGTCGCGCTCTTACTCATCTGCTGCTGTTCCGTTTGTTGTGTTGGATTGTTCCCCCGCGTAGAGTTGGCTTCGTGGTCTGATTTGTGCAGATAGCTTGATTGTATGCGTGTGTGTGCGCGCGCGTGTCAGTGCGTTGGGAGGGTTTGGGGAGCGGTAGTGCAGCGGTTTAGCGCACTGGGTTACGAACCCGGCGAGCCGAGTTGGATGCATCACTCAAGGCCACCAGCACCAGCGACGATTATCTGAACGGGTACCTGGGCCTCCCCTAGCTCGACTCAGCCTTAAGTGAGTACCTGGTGCGGTGTGTAAAACATCGCCACTCGGGAGACAAAGGCGGTCGGGCGTTGTGCTGGCCAACCCGCCCCCTCGTGTGGCCTGGCGGCCTGGATTTGGAGTGGGGAAGGCATTGCACTGCACTGTGTACCCTGAGGAATGGGTTCGACTCCTGCCCACGGCTGACATGTGGGACGTGTGATATCTGAACCGGTAATGCACCTCCCCGACTGCGGGTGCTGTACACACGGCGTGGAGACATCAGCACTGGGGAGATAAAGGCGGCCCGGCACGGTTCTGGCGACCCCAACGGCATCTTCGTCAGCCACGGCGGGCTTGATACACCACTCGCTTCGCAACAGTTCATCGTCATCGGCAGTCAGGGTCTGTCCACTGCTGGACGATGGCCTAACCTTTCCCATGCTGCTATCAGAATCTTGATGTATACCGGAGGAATCCGATGAGCTGAAAAGCTCTTGTCACAGATGTTCAGTAGGGGCGGGTCAGAGAGTTGCAACAACAAACAACGCTAAAACACCGTAGGAGTGTAATGCATATTAAAGGTAATCAAATCATTACTATCTAGATATGTTTATTTTACCTGGTTAATCCCACTGAGTTTATTTGCTTCTTTTTCAGAAGCGACCTGGCCACAAATGACAGCTCAAAGAAGTGGCTTATCACGTGGAACTTTACAGCAGCCAAAGATAATCTCAATAATCTCAACGCGCGTTCATTACAAATGTGGAGGGGGGAAAATCCAGAACCGGAGGAGCCGGAGAGAACGATCCACGCGCTGAGCTGGGTTGCATTTGGTTGTCGTGTCAGGGACGCGGGTGAAAGCATTATCGACCTCGCCAGATGAGATCGTGCATGATAGATAGATAGATACACACAGCACGCATTTAAGTGGATGTCCCTCGTGGATGTTATGGCCCACAGCCTACACTCACAGACGTGTACAACACCAGCTCTCCCGCAGCTGAGACAGTCCCTACGGCTGAACCGCTGTTGGATTTGTCTGCACACAACAAGGAAGAGGTTAAAGTAGTCCACGCGAAGCCAAGTGAGATGTAATGACACGTGTGGACGGGACGTGCACCGCCGTATGGAGGGGCATCTTCAAGGCGCGCGGGGTCCGTGAGAGGTGTCTGGCCATTAATTCTAGATTTGAAGTTTTCGTGACTGCAAGGATCCATACTTTTAGTTTTTTTCGGTAAAGTCACGTAGGTAAATAAATAAAATAAATTGAAATGAAAACAACTAAATTAAATCACGTGTTGCTTCCGAAACGTCGTGATTTTATTTAGTTGTTTTCATTTTTATTTATTTAATTAATTTTTTTACCTACGTGACTTTAGCGACAAAAAAACTAAAAGTGTGTGTCTGGTCATTCTTGGCCACGTTGGACGAAGGCGGGTTTGTGAAGGCTGGGAGCACAGATATAACATCATAGTACAGTATAACAATTGATAGATTTTTTTTCCCGCAATGCGCTTTCCAAGTGCTTCTTAACCTTTCCTGCAGCATTGTACTCCTTTGGTTCTTAATCGTTACAATTGTTATAATGTTAATTCGTACATAGGGGTTTGATGAAACAAAGTAGTTGTACTTACGTGCCCTTGCTTAATTTGTCTTTTGATGATTTACCTTCTACAAAAAAATCTGCTCATGTCTCGCACCCCCAGAAAGGGCATCTCGTACTCCCCAGGAGGTGCGTGATGCACCCCAGGCTAAGAAGAAGAACCACCGCTCTCTAACAACCTCTATACAACTTGCTGTTATACCTGGCTAGACCTGGATGTCGCACGGCCAAGCACGGCGTATGCGTGCTGAACTTCTTTAGCACCGTACGCAGCCAGCCGTGCTATCCAGGCTCAACGCCTACTTACCTTCCCAGGCGTGGTGATATCGGGGATATTCCGGGATATGTGGCCACAGGCGATTATTTTCCCTTTCTTCTGAAAATCGTGTTACATACATATGAAAACAAACATTTTGTTTAAAACTTAAGGTGTGGGCGTTACCGCACAGATATTACTTACGCGATGTTATAGATTGTTTTTTATTGATTATACTAATGTTTACGTGGATAATCCCTTGAGACGTTTGCAACGGTGACGAGGGTATCACTGATTCACGAAGCCTCCTAGAAAGCATCGCACAGAAAACATCGCCGAGTCGCAACAAAGGGCACATCGTCTATAGCGGAGGCCGCGCAGACATATCTATCACAATCATTCGTCATAATTATCATTGTTGTCTTCATCATAACGTGAGGACACAGGTGAGAAACTATCGAGCCAGCGAAACTAATTTCGGGATGGTTCATCTTGATCAACGGTGAACACGGACATTCGTCGATTGCATCTCCATGCAAGACTGCGCGCCAGAGATGGACATATTGCGCTCAGGTCGTGCGCGTTTTTTTGTTTGTTTGTTTGTTTAAGAGTACACGCCGTATATAAACTCAGTGACGCTTTAGAACGTCAACACACGTTGTTGTGAAATCTCGCGTCTATCTCCAAGGGCACAACGAGACATTGGGTGTACTGTGTATATGTTGTACAATATATATATCAATCAGGGGTTTAAACTCCAGTGCTCGCGGCCCACCACGATACACCCACTATGTGACCCCCCCCCCCCCCCAATATTTCCGTTCAAATAAACAATAGGGCGTTGCACGCTGCACGAGCATGATGATTGGTACACACGTCCCACATAACGCGGCATCCATTCAATTTGCCGTCAAATGATGATACGACACGGACGTTGAAAAGTTTGGCCGATGTAGGTGGTGCCAAAGAGAGGATTGGCCCAGTTTGAGTTGCACATAAACTCCGCCGATGAGTCCTAGTAAAGATGAACCCGGCACTCAATTGCTTTGTTTACCACGTAGGCTTTCGCGACCAATATCATCCATAATAGAGGTTTTTTTGGGGAGGTTAGATCGCGTAAATATGTAAATGTGTCGTTCAAACAATTACTATACTAGTGACGAATTGGCCACGTTCTGTTTACGTGACAACCCTTACTCGTTGGCTGTGCCGGGTGGTGGCGGGTTTGAACGACACATTTATATATTTACGCGATCTGACCTCGATGGAGCTGGGGGTCAGCACGTGATGCGGTTGTGTGCCGATGGCAGTGGCATCTGGAGGTGCCACGCGTGCCAGGAGGATTCCCGTTCGAGCCACGACTCTCCGGCCACGTTGATCGCGGGACGACGCCAAACCTGGAGACGCAATCCAGAGCTTTGAGGAACATTGGGGAACCCGTCTGCTTCCGTATTTCTAATGTAGAAAGCGCCGTGTAGGCCACGCGTATTGCATCGATGTATGTTTGACGTCTTTCTCACCGCACGTGGCCAACCGTGCTAATCGGAGGTGCGGGGGGAAGGACAACAAACTAAACACGACAAAACATGCCTGTAGGGAGCGGTAGTGTGCCGGTCCCGGGGCTCCCCTAGGTCGACTCAGCCTCAAATGAGTACCTGGTGCGATGTGTAACCACCGTCACTAGAGAGATAAAGGCGGCCGGGCGTGGTGTTGGCCACCCACCACCTCGCGTGCCGTGCCGGCCTTCATAGGTGCTCGCTAACAGCACTTGCTCCGACAGTCTGTTAAGGCTATATGGGGGATCTTTGTCTTTTATCTTTTGTGTGTGTGTGGAAACTTCAGCGTGGTGGGTAACGCACTGCCCTACGAACCCGGCGAACTGAGTTCGATTCCCGCTCACGGTCAACATCGGTCGCGAATCTCTGTACCGATCATTGGGCTCACGCTCGGTTGATTCCGCCTTTAAAATAAATTAGGACCCGGTTCGCTGTGTAAATATCAGAGACAAAGGCGTGCGTTACTTCGCAAGCTTGTTTGCCGTGTTGCGTTCTCGTCCGAATGGTCGGCAGTTCCACGCTCTAAATGCGTCCAGGTGCAGTTGATTCATAGTCGCAGTGCGAGCACGTGTAGTGCATGAGTCGAGGTCGTCGGGTGTCACGAGGGGGCACATCCAGGAGCGGGAGGGGGGGTCAAGGGGATGAAGGGGACCCTTTATAAACAAGAGGTCCCGCGTGCACCCCCTGAGAACTGCCCTGCAGGAGACCATTAACCTCCAGACTCGACCCTCCCGTCAAACCTTGGCCCGTGCACCAAACCCCTCTCTGGCCGCACGAACGGCCCGGCAGCTCTCACAGCCCCGAGCCCAGCTCAAGTCGAGAGCTCTGAGCCTCTCTGCAGGATGCCCCATTCAGTCGCCACGTGGGCATCACCTGGACTATTGCGCATGTGGAGCGGTGGCGCTGCGGTTAGCGCACTCTGCCATAGCGAATATAGGTGACGAGTGATATCTGAACCGGTCCTTGCAAAGGCTGTCAACCACCCCCCCCTTCCCTTCGTTCAATTACCATTGACCAGCGTGGTGAAGTATGGCTGAACATGTTCCATGGCTGACACGGCGTGGGAGACATCTTTATCCAGCAGTGGATAACTATTATTAGGTTGTGTTGCGCAAGTAACAATAAACGCACGCTCCGATTCAATGGTAGAACATCCTTGTAGTTCTCTCTGATTCATTGGAGAAGGCGGAGTAGCGATGCTCGTGGGGTTAGAGTTAAACCTTGACACAGAGGTGGCCCCTTTGTAAAAGAGCGCAAATGAGCGTTCAATTATATAGGTGAGATTTTCATTAGGTGAGTGTGTCTGTGTGTGCTAATGAGAGTGTACACGCGCGTGCGTGTGTGTGTGTGTATTAAATGATGTTTGCACCCATCAGGAACACAGTCGCATTAGTGGAGAACTGAATGCCGTCAGGTAATCGACAAGGGTTAATTGACGATGGTTGCTCGATGATAATTATAATTGATGAGGTTATGATTTTCGATGGTTGTCAATGGTATTTTACAGTTATTTAACTGTACAGTGCTGTAGCGAGCACCTGATAGCAGCCCAGCACACACACACACACCCTACCTACCGCCTCTGTTTCTCCGTTACTGCCATTGCCACAATTCTGCAGCGGGTGTTCTTTTTAGTCCGAGTCGACCTGTACGAGGCCCAAGCCATACCAGCAATGCAAAGATCCTGATCCTTGACAAAGTCTTTAAACCGACTGTTGGGGGAAAGTGCAGTCGGCGAGAATCTGTGTGGCAAGAACCACAGCGGTTCTGATAATTGCCCACCGCTCTCTAGCCAGTGAAGTAAGACCGAGTCGAGCCAGTGAGACTTCACGACAGATCCAGACACCACGTGCCGCTATTGTCAGCACGGATTGAGAATCTAACGGAGGGAAGGCGCGGTGACCACTGCGCCAGCAGAACCACCCACGCACACTGCCGGATGAAAGCGTCTCCTCTCCAGGGTTAGTGATGTGAATTGTTTGAACATACTTCACTACGCTGGCCAGTTTGGGTTGGCGTATAGGAGGCAACTGTAGATGTCTGCATCGTTTGCCACTGATATTGTACGTGGCTGGGAACCGAACCCAGGTGGCCGGTGTTGGTAACGCTGTGCGCTAACCACTGCTCCCTACCGCAAGTACCCGAATTCAGAGACACAGAGACTCGTACGTACACAGAGACACAGAGAGACTCACGCACACACAGAGACACACAGAGACTCACGCGTACACAGAGACACAGAGACTCACGCGTACACAGAGACACAGAGACTCACGCGTACACAGAGACACAGAGAGACTCACGCGTACACAGAGACACAGAGACTCGTACGTACACAGAGACACAGAGAGACTCACGCGTACACAGAGACACAGAGACTCGTACGTACACAGAGACACAGAGAGACTCGCGCGCACACAGAGACACGGAGACACAGAGAGACTCACGCGTACACAGAGACACATACAGACTCACGCGTACACAGAGACACAGAGACTCACGCGTACACAGAGACACATACAGACTCACGCGTACACAGAGACACAGAGACTCACGCGTACACAGAGACACATACAGACTCACGCGTACACAGAGACACAGAGACTCACGCGTACACAGAGACACAGAGACTCACGCGTACACAGAGACATACAGACGCACGCCTGCATGAGGAGGGGGTGGCTTGATGGAGCGGGTGGAGGTGGTGGTGTAGCGGCGCTACGCCATGAACCCAGCGATCCGGGTTCGATTCCCGCTCACGGTCAACGCCAGTGACGATTATCTGAACCGGTCCTGAACCGGTCCTGGACCTCTCCTAGGTCGACTCAGCCTCAAATGAGTACCTGGTGCTGTACGTAAGTATCGTCACTGGGGAGACAAAGGCGGACGGGTGAGGCGCTGCCTATCCCACCCACTCGTCTGCCGTGCCGGCCTTCATAGGTGCTCGCAAACAGCGCTTGCCCCAACAGTCTGTTAAGGCTATACGAGGAATCTTTGTCTTTGATGGATTGTGGAGGGAGAAGGGAGGAGGAGGAGGAGGCGGGGGATGAATGGTCAGCGCCGGCTGCTCGCCTCTTGCGCTCCACAAGCGGCGCAGTCGCGCTCAGACCAGCACGGAGGAGAGGCATTCCGTGAGCGCGTCTCGCGTTCTTCAGCACCATCACCATCAGCAAGCATCAGCCGGCCAGCCGGCGTTGTGTACACAGACATCGGCTGTTGCACACAATGTAGCCCGGACGAATACAACGGTGTCTTCTCAACACAACAATAACTCTACGTTGTGTTGAATTCTCTCCGGCTACCTCCTCCGTATTACAGCGGCAGCGAGAGAGAGAGAGGGGGGGCAATACGTTGGATGGGGCAAACCGAATGCAGATAGGCTCGGCAATCGAGACGTACGCCTGCAACGAATAAGACACAGCGTGGGTCACGACACAATCACGCATCTCGCCAGCCATGTCGGTGGGCGTGGAGGTGTCGCGCGAGAGGGTCGACGGGCCACCCCAAGACGCGGCCGCGCCTCTGTCGCTGCCGCTGTCCGCTGCCGGAGCTGCCCCGCGACTCACCGCCATCCGACTGGAGTCTGCTCTCGCCGGAATCCGTCACCTCGAGAGTCTCAAGCGGCGCCAGGGGGCGCTGGTTCGTGCTGCCCTGCACGGCCCCTTCGCTGGGCAAGGGCACGGCCAGGGGCAAGTCCAGGGGGGGCAGGGTCGTCCAGACTCGCCCCCGTGCCCCCTAGGAGGGCGCGACTGGCTGTACGCGCTGCTCGTGGGACCGCACTTGGTGAGTTATCACCGAGCACTGAGTTGTGATTTTAGTGACGGTGACGGTGATGATGATGATGATGTCGCGCGGGAGCGGTGGCGCAGCGGTTAGCATCGCGCTGCGAACCTGTGCGACCCGAGTTGAGATTCGCGAACACGGCCAACTCACGCCGGTGGCGAGCGATGTCCGAAACGGTGCTGGGCTTCGGCTCCAACAGCCCGCGATGACCGGCGTGGTGATGTACGGCCAAAGCAACGCTCGTCACTGGCGGCGACGTGGAGAGGCATTCATTCAGCAGTGGAGTGACAATGTGCACCCTACGTAACTAAACGCTACTGCTCCTTATTTAAAGCCGCACTGCGTCTCGAGGCTGCTCCTTAGGAGGGTCCTGCGCTTTCACGTTTGGCCAATTTCCTCCGATGAGAGAGTTGGCAATGTGGGAGGAAACCGGAGTTCCCGGAGAAAGCCCATCGCGCACCGTGAGGATGCCACTCACAGCTCCGCACGGATGGATTGCGACCAAATTTGCTGTGCTGTCATTTTCCTGGCCACCTGGCCGAGCACTGCTGGGTTTGGAAGTTTCGCAGATCTCTCTGTCGATCCACCAACCCTTGCCTCAAAAGTGCCGGATTGCGAACTCACACGATGGGTGTTATCATAGATGTGTGTGTGTGTGCTGTGTGTTCGTGACTTTACCTTCCTACATGGTCAGCCATCTCTCAATGCACTGCTGGACAAGGTCCTCCCCGCGCCGTTCGGGTCGTGCGGGTAGTTTGACCATACTTCACCGCGCTGGTTCCGCGTGCCTTGGTGAAGGCGGGGAGGGTAGACGGGGGGACACGGGCTACGTTGTGGGCAGTAGAGGGCATGGCGGTAAGATCCATTGTTGTACGGTAATGTGCATTGTTGTACTGCACTTCTATGCGACGGACACATCCCGTGCGATATGAACAAACACGCTCGGTGTTCATGTTATAGCCCTGAGCCAGTCAGTGCGCTGGTGGAAATGTCACGTTCCTATGTCATGCCCAACCACAGTTTGGTACCCGATTTACCCACCACCTGTGCAGATTGGGTGAAGGCGTGGAAATGTCATTTGTTTTTTTTTATTGTTTTTGTTTCCTCCAACTAATTGACATGTGTGTGGCCACGTGGGCTCTGCGTCACTGACCTGCTCCCTCCCGACAAGCGAGGAACTGTCGACTCTAACAAGCAAAAACAATGCTCGCTTTAAAATAAAACAAAAAATGCCATCTCCCTTTTGTTTGATTTCTTACGCCAGCTCGGCTAATCCGCAACCCTGAAAATGTGCGCGCGCGGGTGCACGAGGGATGTACCCTCCAGTGCTTTGAGTTCATCCGGAACAGTCCGTGAAAGCTGTTCCCGAATTGAAGGACGCGACGTCCACCTCGCCTCGTGTTGTCCTCACGACACTGCTGCGGTGGCGTGCTCATGGGATGACAGCAACACAGGGTACAATCATGTAGGATTTATCATCGATGACCGTTGCACCGTGCACTCTAGTGGTAGTGCCTTATGCCGCTAATGTATGCACGTTGCACTTATTTTCGCACCGCACTTAGGTAACCGTGATAATCGGAGGTGCGGGATAACCAGAACCCCAAGCTTGCCTAGCAGCAGCAGCCTTCGGGAACATACCGAGTGATATTTGAATCCGTATTTAACTGTGTCGCATGCGTTACACGCGCGGAGAATTCTGTAGGTTCTGCAAGTTGCCGAGTCACGCTGGAACTAGTTCAGGGCTCCATCAGCAGAGAGACGTGGTGGAAACCTCGTGTGTTGTGCGGTGGTCGAACTTATTCCAGATGTTTAGTCGAGAAAGGCACAATTCAGAGGCGCAGAGAGCTCTCGGTTAGTATTTCCCACGTCGTCTTTCAGACTAACGCGGCTTGCCTCTGCTCGTGTTGAGTAAAGGTCCCCTGTATCGATTACAGGAGTCGTGCCCGCCTAACGCCATTCCATTGCAGTCTTACGGCGCGGCTTGTGTTGTATTGATCCTCTCTTGCGCGACAATTACAGATCGCATTATTTACTCGCAGCCGCGTGTCAGTCAATCCAGTCGACGAAGACCTCTCTCATCGCCGTGTAGATGATCATGTGTTGGTTGTTCGCCCACGCTCTGGTCTGTGTGGTTGGCGAAGGGGTCGGCCAGGTGAGACTGGTTTCGATATCACTCGCTCGCCACTGACGTGCTAGCCGTGGCCGGGAGTTGAACTCATGGTGACCAGCATCATCGTGCAGTGCGCTAACCACCGTGACGCCGGCTCTACAGCCCACCGCAATAACAAATGCACGGTCACATTTGTACTGCCGAGCGGCAGTGTTACCACGGAGCGTGAATCACGCCTTGCCTTCCACAAGCAAGAGGGAAATCGTAACCCCAGACACACACAAAGAAGAGACGGACGCGTACATCAATCCGTTTAACGACGCCCTCTACTTTACGCATCACGAATTGTTTGTTTTTTTACACACGCGGGGAGCCGTTGCGGTACAATGGCTCAAATATTACATTTCCATCCCACCGCTGTCTTCCCACCACACAAGCAGCGTGGCGGACATCCTCTCTGTGCCATTAATGAGAGGAGAGAGAGAGAGAGACGCGCGCCGTTGTGTTCATTGTTTATAGAATTGCGAGCTGTGTACAAACCCCAGCGGACAGCCCTTTGATGGCTGTGGAGCGTTTGATATTCCGCATCCGCGATGCGAGAAATGCAAATGCTGCAATACCGGCTCTCAATAAACCACCAGTGTATCCATCTGTGCTATCGTATGTCTCGTCTCGCGTATTCCTGTAAGGGTTTTTTTTTATTGCCGCAGAAAGTATCCACGTTGAGTAATGAAGGGAGTTGAGTGGAGCAGTGGAGCAGTGGTTAGCGCTCTGCGCTATGAATCCGTCGATGTGACTTCGAATCCCATTCATGGTTTAAATCAACGGTGAGTGACATCTGAACCAGGTCCTCAGGTTGCCCTTCACCGACTCTCAATAACCAGTGTGGTGAAGTATGGTCAATCAACCCCAATGATCGACACATTCTGGGGAGGCCTTCTTACAGCGTTGTATTGACAAAGGTCTGTAAAAATTTTAACGAAAGGGATGGAACGTGCCCGTTTGGTACGTCCGCCGAGGAGATGGAGCACTCAAATCAATCAGTGTTCAGCTGAGACGTGACCTCCATCCAGCAGTGGATTGACCATGGCCGATGATTATAATGCTGATGGAGCAAGGACAGCATGCAGGCGATTTATCGTCGCATTCGTAGTAACGCGCCGTTTTCTAATTCAGGAATAAGAGGCTGCGTCCCTGGATGCTGGTCTGAGCTTGAAAAAAACCCATCTCAATGCAATGCAAGGCTTGAATTAAAGGGCTCAGCCTAACCCTTTTTGCAGACACTGTGTACGCGTACGCAGGCTCTGAATAGCACGCTGCAAGAACCACAGAAATTATTATTTTTCGATGAATCATTTTTTTCTTCCGTTTGTGCTCAGCCAAGCTTGAACACTTATCCACACACAGCCCCAGTTCAGTTACAGCGACTGTTATTTAAACGCAGCGCTTTCCATAAATGCTTTCACCAAAATACAAAAATCTGACCGCTTCATGATGAAAACAAAAAAATGCCAGCGAAACGCCGGCGATATCGCACGAGCCGTCGAAGCAAAGGCACACGGGCTCCTGATTGTGACTGCCGGATCGCATTGATCGCCCTGTGCCGAAACCTACATCGTTTGTCAAGTCGGAGGCAATATAGACCGCACCGCAACACATGGGGCCACACTGCAGCGCGCTCCGCGAGCCACGCTTTTTTGCACACAATGATGTATTCATGCAGTCGTGGGGGTGTTTTTTTACATGGGGGGCGGGGTTGGAGCGGTGGCGCAGCGGTTAGCGCAGTGAACTATGATTGCCGCGAGCGACATCTGACACAGTTCCCGGGCTCCCCCTCCCCAACCTACCAACCCACCCCCTCCGTGCCCCCCACCTTCACCAACTTGCTCTGACCAGGATGATGAAGTATGGACAAACAGCCCCCCCCCGCACTCCCCATTACTGACACGCAGTGGAGATGCTTTAATTCAGCAGTGGATTTACAAACGGCTGGAAGGTATTGTTGATTGAAGGGCGGTGCATAAATATCCGCCAAAATATACCGCCGTGTATCCATACGGAAAAATGAAGAGCAAGTGCTGTCAGGAAGCACCTATTGTGTACACGTGGCCTTATTTTTAAGTTAATTAATACTCCCATGGACGACCAAATTGAGCAGCAAATTATTCATTATTATTCACAGTATTCGGATGAATCATAATAAGACGAGACTGGCCAAACAGAAAGTAAGATAGTGTACCCTTCCAAAAACACAGGCTGCCACAGCAAGTGCTATCAGCGGACACATATGAAGGCTGGCACATATAAATACAAAGATCCCCCGTATAGCCCAAAAAGACTGTTGGGGCAGGTGCTGTTAGCGAGCAGCACCAATGAAGGCCGACACGGCACACGAGGGGGTGGGTGTGGCCAGCACCACGCCCACATACACACACCAAACCAGTACACATATCATTTTTCATTGTTGACACCGAGACAATGGGTGGAAGCAATCCAGGGAGATGAGAACAAAGCCCCAGGTGAGATGTTGGGTGGCGCGTGAAGGCAATTGTCACTGGGTCCTGCATGAAGGTGTCTTCCTGCTGCAGGCGCTGGTTAAGAGCCGTGGGCTTTCATCTCCGTCCTCCTGGGAAGAGCTATATTTACTCCGCTGTGCCCTTCCCCGCGGAAGCGGCGGCACAGATAAACCATAATCTCCCAAAGCAAGGCATTCTCAAGCCCTGTAGGGGGGTAGGGAGAGGTGTCTCTTGGTGCGTCTCTTCCCCCGCTCAATGCTCACAACAGTAGGGGCGCTGACGATGTGCAGAGACGCACACCCACCCACACACCCACCCACACACCCACCCACACACCCACACATCCACCAACACACCCACCCACACACCCACCCACCTACACACCCACCCACCCACACATACACATCCACACACACACCACCCACCCACACACCCACCCACCCACACACCCACCCACACACTCACCCAAATATTTCAGAGCTGCCAAATCGTTGCCACTTCAATGCAAAGTCGAGCAGCAGTGCAGCGGTTAGCACGCTGCGCCGTGAACCAGACGAGCCGAGTTCGATTGTCAGATGCGGTTTCGATTCCCAGATGTGGTAAGAGCATTGGCAAATTACCTGCATATCACAATTTGGTGCCACAGCCCACCCCTCTACCCTTTTTCACGAACTCAATGTGGTGAAGTATTGCTAAAAAACAACAACAACCCATGACCAACGCGGCACGGGGATGCTTTCACCCATCGGTAGATATAGATTGGGTGGAAATAATTAATTTAATTTCACAAAGTCACAAATTTTGTAAACCAAAATTCATCGCACGTAAAATAGAATTAAAAAAATCATTGTATCATCTTTAATGGATATAAAATAAAATTGACATCCATTGTTCGTTGCGATTAATTTTTAATTTTACGCTCTTGACATACATACATCATCATCTGTCACTTCCGTCAGCTCATTAGCGAGGAAGGAGCCAAATTATTTTTTTGTATTTTCATAAGGGTCCTCCTGTATTTCCCTCGACATTTAGAAACACGCGCTTAGACTATTGGGCTGCTCTCCATTTTCCACATGATAAGCCAACTGCGTTGAGCCGTCATTTATGGCCAGGTCGCTTCTGAAAAAGAGCTACATAGCTCAGTTGTTACTACCGGGTGAAATTGTTGTTTTAGGTAACTTCTTTCGCAGTTCTCTATCTTCATGCAATGCCAGCGCTTCTCTCAATCTCAATGTCCGTTTCTTCTCTACAACTTTTTCCACTGCACATGCCCAGCTGGTTTTGTTTTTAATCTTTTCCCCGACTATGATATATACACAACCATCCAAAAATATCTGGGAGGGGAAGGGGAGGGGCAGCACTGGTCTTGAGTGAGAGACTGACCAAGGGAGGGCTCTTTGTGAGTGGGATGAGTAATCGGCACAACTCTAATAGGAATTGGATTGATTGAGCATCTACATGTGAGCGCATCCCAAGTCGCACGTGAGTGAGGGATTACCAAAATATAGTTGGCCCTCTGTATATATTCTAGACAATGTTAGGAAGCCACTGGAGCGATGCACTTTTAAATCTAGATTGAAAACTCATTTCTTTAGAACAGCTTTCGGTTTTAAGTTTGCTGTCCTTCCCACCCGCACGTCTGACTAGCACGGTTGGCTACGTACGGTGTGAAGTACGTTCAACATACACACATTCAAGGGTAGTTTGAGAAACATTGTTACTCTAATTTAAGCAAATGCTACAGAGATGCATTGTATGGTAATGCTACATTTCAAATCAAGACCGCACCAAGCCAAGCCACCGTCATTCTTCAGTCTTGCGAATCAATAATCTATTTATCTCCGACGTAAAAACGATTTATCTCTATCATCTGTTTATCTCCTACATGATTGAATTGCTTCATCTCCACGGTGGTCGCCCTCTTGTGTGGACATCACATCATAACTAGTTATGATGCCGCGGTGGCGAGATGGTAACTACCTCGCCTGGTATGCTAGAAGTACGTGGGTTCAATCCCGACCCTGATTCCTGCTGCATATTTGTAGTTTGCCTGTCTCTCTCTCCCCGTGGTTGCGTGGATTTTTCTCAGGAACCTCCGGTTTTTTCCTCCACATTTCGAATCAACATCACGCGTTTACAGTATTTGGCCGCAATACATTTACACGTGAATAACCACTTCGTTGAGCTATCATTTGTGGCCAGATCGATTCTAAAAAAAGATCTGTATAGCTCAATGGGCCGACCTGGTAAAAATAAAAAATAAACTGTTTTCGTTGATTAGTTTTGACAACCGGCCGCTGTGTCTTCTCGTGACTCACCTCTTTGCGTTCCGCAGGCCTTCGTCAATCCGCTGCTGGATGAAGGCCTCCCAAAGTCGCGTCGATCATCGGGAATGTTTGATCATGCTTCACCGTGCTGTGTTTACGTGTCAGGGTTCTCCTCTAAATCGTCAATCATTTAGTTCCCCGTGCCAATCCTCGTTCACAATTTACGCGCTGATCGTGAGGTTAATGGGACTGTAATTATCCAATCTGGGTTTGTTTCCTTTTTTGAATAGAAGAAGGAAGCGAGGCGTCATTCCGACATTGAGATATTTCCATTCCGTGGAAAGATCCAACAGCTGGCCCCACTTCTTTGATGGTGTTCCCGGTTATTTCCTTTGATCTGGGAGCGTTCTCCATTTTTCATGCTGTGAAAGGCAGTGGCTTCGAGTGTGACACCCATAACCTCCTAATGGTCGTTCTGAAATATCATTCATTTACTGGTATATGTGCATTGTTTGTTTTCATGGCTTGCGATCCGTGTTACCTTCCTCCACTACTTTAATCTCCATCACGCCGGCTTCAATTGACACTTGCCACACCGATCTTAGCCACGGTCAGGACTCAAACCCAGGTTCGGCACGTGTTTCAAGTTGAGAATTGCACGTGTGCGTGCATGAGTGGATGGCTGGGCGTGTGGCGCTGTATGCGTGTGACGCGTGCCGTGCCACCCCTTCCCAGATGCTCGGTGGCAGCACTTTGCCACCCCTGACGGCCTGCGGGGGCTACACGGGGGGGGGGGGGGGAGTGGAGACTTTTGCCCGTGTGTTATTATCTTCGTATCTTTGTATCTTCGTATCTGTGTGACGCGCGGCTGCAGGCGAGGCAGCACGACCCCGCGTGCAGCACGGCGGGCTCCGTGCAGCTGCTGGAGCAGCGCTTCTGCGAGCTCGGCCTTCGGGGGGAGGGCGGCCCCCCCGCCGCCGCCGGCTCGGCGACCCCCCCAGCTCATCCGGGCGGCGGCGGCGGCGGCGACACGGACGGCGGGGAAAGCCCCACGGCGAGCGGAGGGCCGGCCAAGATCTCGAGCCCCGATGGGGTCTCGGCGGAAAGTGACAGCAGAGCGAGCTCCGGTACGCGGGGGGGGGGGGGGGGGAGGAGGCGGTACGGGGGAGGGGTACGCGGAGGGGGGGGGGGGGTACGTGGGGTGGGGGGTACGTGGGGGGGGGGGGGTCCCTGTCGCGCAAAGAGCGCGCGCGCTGTGAGGACGCGTGGACGTCTCGCGAGCGAGCGCGCACCTAATGCGGGTTGACGTGCGCGAATGTCTCTGTGACTTCGGGTTGGTTATCCCGCGTGTACGTCCCGCGTGTGTGTTCCACGTGTACGTCCCGCGTGTACGTCCCGCGTGTACGTCCCGCGCGATGTCCCGCGCGATGTCCCGGCGTGTTTCTGCACGGCCTGGGCGACTCGCTTCTTCGCTTCCTCGAATCGATTTCAAAAGCGATTGGAGAATAACGCGCGGTGACAACCCGAAAGGGCATCGGAGAGAACGTCAACAACCGAGCCAGTAAGAACATTGAGATATATTAATTTAAACCGATGTGGATATTGTTATGACACTGTTGGTGAGAATGATACAGCGCCATAAGGCACCAGCTTGGAGATGTCTTCATGCAACAGTGGATTGTTCATGGCTGATGATCATGATAATGATGAAAGTGTCGAATTTAGTTTGTTTCAATTTTGTAAAGTGTCCTGAAATGCGATTGCATGCTGTATGAATTTCAGCTGCTGCTGTAATGTTGTCTATGGTGGCGAGATGTTAACCACCTCGCCTGGTATACATGAAGTCACGGGTTCCATCCAGACCTTGACGCCCGTATATTTGGAGTTTGCATGTCTCTCTCGCTGTGGTCGTGTGGATTTTTCTCTGGGTCCTTCGGTTTTTCCCCCTCACATTTAGAAACCACGTGTGTTTAGAGCATTTGACTGCGAGACATTTCCACGTGATAAACCACTTCGTTTAGCTATCATGTGTGGCCAGGTCGCTTCTGAAAAAGAGCTGTATAGGTCAGTGTGCCTTACCTGGTAAAAATAAAAGGTAGTTTATTATATTTTGTGTTTAGCTTATTCAAATGTGGCTGCATTTCAAGGCGCTGGACAAATCGGGATAATCATGTTCATCCGGAGAGTTTTGCCGAACGGAGATGTATATTTTAGTTCCTTGTCGGAAATGATGGCCATAATTCTGTCGGCCCGAGGGGAAATGGAAGCGACCTTCGGGGAGATGTGCGCATGCTTCGTAGAGACGGGGCAGTCGGTGGCAAAAAAAACAATACAAGAGCAAAATCCTTGAACCTGAATTTGTACAGAGAGAGGAGAGAGGGGGTTTCAGTGGCGTGGACAGCCAGCAGAAGTTAATTCCAGACCGGTGAAGCATCAGCAGCTGCAGCAGAAAAAGATCAACCTCCCACACAGCAATGGCTCTAGCCTTGGCGGGTGCTGTGACAGAAAGCCACGGTTGCTAGAGCAGAGAGTGCGCGGAGGGGAGTTGAGTGAGAGGAGATGAGAGAGGGAGGCAACGGGCAGGTCTGTGGAGGATTTCTGAAACCGCTGTGGGTGACATCGCAGCTGCAGGGAGCTTTGGATCGGGAGCGTGGTCCCTTGTTTCACGTTTGCGAGCACGAAGTCTGAAAATCGGCAAAAAAAAAAAAGAAATCTAATTTGCGGCATTGACAGAGAGTCGCGTAATTGAGGTCGTCTGTGTAATTCGTTGGTTCTTTAAGCTGCGTACGAGCGGGATTGTCCTTGTTAACTCGTGAGCGAGCAGCTGCTAAACCCGTCATCCAATTTGCATGCAGATGAACACAAACAGCGAGAATAGTCGTTGTTGTTGTTGCGAAGAGGTGCGCTGATGGGCGTTTCCCCTCGAATCTGAAATACGTCAAGATATTGCAGAAAGTCTACGTGGACCTCACACTCGATGGTTAATATATCCATACGGTGTATATATGGGCAAGCGACGGGGAGTTTACTGCTTGTTGCAAAGAAAATATAGATTGTTTTTTTTAAACCGTGCTTACAAGCGTGTTACATACACACATTAGTCGTATCGGATTAGCAAGCTGGAAAGTTCAGGGCTAATAACAATCTCCAATACACGGAGAATAGTCATCACAGCCTCACGTATGTTCCACGCTATCGTTCTGAGAAAATAAGAGGAGAAAAGGAGGATAAATCACCTGGGATTAACTAATATACATGCAAGGCAGGTCATTATAAGATCTAAACGAAAGTGAGTTAACGCCCAATGTAAAATTAATTGTAGAATAGATCACACTCTACGTTATTGAGGTGTTTTGATTTGCCACGATATCAGAGTTGCGATTTGATTTAAGAATCAGTTATTTTGATCACGTTGTTGTGAGTGTAGTGAATATTGGTGGCTGCAGGGACGATGTGAACCTATTACATACAACCGATATGGTAATAAAACGAATACCACATTGGTTCCTAAGCACGCTATTCGATGCGTTACCCTGGACTTTCACGAATGAATATATTAATTTTTAAACCCGCAATTTTGATAATTCATTATGTATGAACGCTTTAGCATGTCTAATCAAGGTAAAAAATATATATTTGTCTATAATTCAAACCAATATAAATTACAGCGTCCAGGGTTTCATATTTCGCCCATCGTCAAATCTTCCTGAATGTGATTGACATCGTCAGATCTCAAAAGCCTCGCGGGGTTGAGCCTGGTTAGCAATTGGATGGGAATTTGTCCACCTATTGCTGCATATTGGCATATGTTATGAGATAACAGCACTAGCTTCACGAATCCATCTGTGCGGAGATATGAGTGTTATCCCATGGGTATCATCAGGGTCATTCGGTATCCTCCCTCACGCCGCACAATTAACATCGTTAAATGGAAAAAAGGTCCCAATGCAGTATACTCCCCAGAAAAAAAAGTCCTTGGGACACAATTAAGCTTTCGAGTGGAAAGAATGAACGTATTACTGCAAGCATCATATTATTACGTGTGCTGGAGTAGTGATGTTGTCCTTCTGACGCTGAACTCAACCCACAGTGGCCAGCGTGCTGAAGCATGACCAAGCAGACCTTCACGACCGACACGGCATGCGGGAGGCCTCCTCATCCACCAATGGATTTGCGCAGGGCCGCAGACTATTATTTAATTGCTATTATTAACTCCTGCGCTCCCGGCGTACCGCGTTCCTCCAAATTCCACGTAACCGCAGGAGGCAGCTGCCAGCCTTATTGGGCAAGCGTTCGTGATGAAGGACACGGCTGTTTGTGGGTCACGGCGTGACCCCGCACCCTTCACGATGAGCGACGAGGAGGACTCGAATCTGCGCCGGGTTGAATCTCCCGAGACCTGATTTCCCAACGTCTCCATGTACCTGACGTACATGGGTGATCCGTGCCTGATTGGACCAGATGTTTCGCCCCCTCCAGCTAAAGTGACCTTGAGAGGTGCAGTGAGAAGGGAGAGGTCTGTGTGCCGTGATGAACACTTGAAAGCGGGTGTCTGGAGTGGAAGGGTGTGACGTGCATTTGGCATTGTTATCCCGTGCGCAAACCACGGCTTCTGGACCGCTGCTCTCTATGTGCTGAATTTAAAATTGTTGGCGTTCTGTTGTGGTTGCCGCGGGCACACGTGTATATATATGTGTGTGTGTTTGTGTATTTATTAATTGTGAATGCGGCTGCTTGCGTGTTCGTTATATATTGTGCCTGTTACAGAGGCGTGACTAATACAAATCAGAATGGCTTCAGTACATTTTCTGACGTGAACAATAAATCAAATTCCAACTCATTTAGGACCAGGCGAGACGTTGGGGGTTGGAGCACCTCACAGCCCTGCGAAACTGGGTTCTCAGCTACAGCCTACATCGGTGGTTGACATCCAAACTGGAGCGAGGCCGCCTTTCCCACGGCGTTCACGAACCCGCCATTGACCAGGGCGGTGAAGTATGGTCAATCAACCTCCATGACTGGCAGAGGGTGGAGTGGCCTTCATCCAGCAGTGGATTGAGAGACACCTGTAAATTAATATTGTATTATTCTGAGATGAAACCTCATACAATGTAGTCTGCTCGCCTGTGACGTGGTAACTGCGTCCATGAAGAACACCGCGTTATGGAAAAATTGCCTTATAATAAGCATTGGTTCATTAATTAAATAAAAACGTGAAAATTAGTGAAAAATGCATGTTAACGTGTTATTCGCTAAGCCACTTATTTAAATCAACAAAGCAGCTCCCCGCCTTCTGTGAGGCTGCCGTACAACCGCCTATTCCGACTCGAGCGATGTACTTCTGTTCACTCAGTCGCGTTATATCTAATTCGCATTCGCGATAAAAAAAAAAGACGCGTTCCCTTCTACATTCATCGCGTGATACCCAATTCGCGTGATGAAAACACGCGCTATAGCAGAAGTGACTGTATCTGTGGCAAGTGGACATTTATTAACCACATTGTTTTTGTTTAAAGCTTCGTGTCCTTTAGCTGCACGTGTTCGAGTGAGAGTGCCGGCCTTCGTAGGTGCTGCAAGTAAAAAAAAATGTGTTTTAATATTTCTGTATTTTTTTATATTTAGTGTCCCTTTATAAAATATGCTACAGGCCCGCACTAGCTTAATTCAGGCACTGATTCCGTCTCGATGGGAAAAGCAATGCGTGCGTGCCATGGGTAACTGTGCGCGTGAGCAAGTGTGCGTGTGTTTCAGCATTTAATTCCAGCTGTGCCAACTCAACACCCCGCGACACGCGCGTCAATTGGTCACGTAACCCAAACAAACACAGACCGCCACGGACTTTGCATGTTGACCCCTGACCCATATCCACAGTCAACACTTTATTTCGCGCGAGGGATTTGGTCCCCGGCGCCGTAAACTTTTGAGTGAAAACCCCGGCCCGGGTCTGGAGCAGGCGCCGATCGGCTCTTGTACCTTGCGTGAAGACACGGATTTGGGTGTTTGCGATCAAGGCATTTGTAATCATTCAAAGGGTGGTTGTTTTTTTTTCATCTTTCCATGGCTAGTCAAGGAATGAGACCCTTACGGTTTGTGAGAAAGTTCCATGAAAAGTGACCCGCGAGCACACAGACGCACGCACACACACACACACAAAAGCAAAGATCCCCCGTATAGCATAAACAGACTGTCGGGGCAAGTGCTGTTAGCGAGTACCTATAACGGCTGACACGGCACACAAGGGGGTGGGTGGCCAACACAACGCGCGGCCGCCTTTGTCTCCCCAGTGGCAAAGTTTACACACCGCAGCAGGTTATAATTTGAGGCTGCGTCGACCTAGGGGACGCCCAAGACCGGTTCAAGTAATCGTAACTGGTGTTGGCCGTTAGCTGGAGTCGAACTCAGTGTCGCCAGATTTGTTGCGCAGCGCACTAACCACGACACTACCGCTCCCCACACACACGCGATCACCACCTACTTTTGGGAGTGACTTGTGGCCTTTCAGGGAATGGAGTCTAAACCCCAAAGCCTTACCTTGTAGTCATGTACGAGGGAGGCTTCTAAAGTAACACCACGGGAATTACCACAAAGGTGAGGTAGAGGGAGCATAGGAATTGGGAGTAGTCGGGAGAGGGGCAAGGCAAGGGCTGACTCTGCATTCACCTGATCTTGTCTTCACGTGGAATCAGGCGTCTGCAAAGCATAGCAATGAACAACGTCTAAAGAACTGGCTTAGAGGACTCATGATCAAAACAGGAGCTGGTATTGAGGTGGTTGGGTAATTTATGATTCAGATCACTAAGCTGACACCGCTGTGGGCCTGGATTCAAATCCAGGTTCCTGCGTTCGAATCCAGGTTCTATTTGCCCGTGTGTACACTGCCTTGTGTGTTTAGTTTGTTGTCCTTCACCCGCACCGCCGATGAGCACGGTTTGGCTACGTACGGTGCGAACGAAGTTCAAAATAATACATAAATCAAGTTTTCACTGAGTAGCCAGTTGAACACCAAAACAAACCCATCAAATACAATTCGGTCAGCACCTTAATGTGGTGTACTGCAGCTCTGTGAATTCGACGTCTTGGTTTGATTGCGATACGACGAACAGTCTTTGCAGCGCATTTCAAACACGTGTCCTTCGTTGTGAGTGTATGTCAATGAAGCGACATCAGAAGAAGGCCTGTGACATGACCTTCCACGGAGTTCTCACTGACACAGGGTGGCGCACTTAGATCTGCTAAAGACTCCGGTTGAAGTTTCTTCATCTCACGATGAAGCCTCCCGAGATGCCCTCTCTCGGGGCACTCCGGTGGGCATGAAGGAGGCCTTCTCCTCCACGCTGGTCAGATGTACAGGTCCTTCCGCCAGCACTGGTTACGGCGCCATGGTGGTGGGATGTTAACTACCTCGCCCGGAATGCAGGAGGTCGTGGGTTCGATCCCGATCCTGACGCCTGTGTATTATACGTGTATTTTTGGAGTTTGCACGTTCTCTCCGTGG
This sequence comes from Lampetra planeri, assembly GCF_965212315.1. NCBI lineage: Eukaryota > Metazoa > Chordata > Hyperoartia > Petromyzontiformes > Petromyzontidae > Lampetra > Lampetra planeri. The sequence continues at coordinate 2,057,740 of NC_136136.1, forward strand.
TCGTGTGGATTTTTGTCGGGGTCCTCCGGTTTTCCCCTCCACATTTAGAATCTATAAATTTGCACACGATGAGCTATAATTTGTGCCCAAGTCGCTTCTGAAAAAAAAGCTGTGTAGTTCAGTGGGCCCTACCTGGTTAAATACAAAAAAATAGTTTAAATAGTTAAATAAATTGCAGGGCTGTACCTGTACAGTTAACCTATTATTTACTTACATATCATTTACATACAAATTTCGCTGTATAAAGATAACAAAGGAGCAGGCTTAACAAGGCAAGGTGTGCACATGTGTGCCCGTATGATTGTGGTCACATTTTGCCAGGGGAATTTTCTTTTCCAATACCGGGTATTTTTAGTCACAGGTGCACTTGATTAAAATTAATTATCCCCCCTGCTGAAACCCCATATGCCCTAATCCACAGATCAGTGTAATGGCCCAGTTACCGTGACCATGCACTTGAGCAAAATCAGATTTCATGCTGTCTGCGAGAGTGGCTGACAATCAGCGGGCACTTTCGCACTTGTAGTAATCAACGTCATTGGCAATACCGGTTGTGTTGTACATGTGTACATGGGCAGTACTTTTGTCCATCCACTGCTGGATAAGGCCCCTACACGCATTGCAGGCCATGGGGGGGGGGGTTATTTGACCATACCGTGGTTAGTGGAGATTGGTTTATGGCGGGTAACATAGACGTGATATCATAGTACAATACAACAATGGATTTTGCTGCACTGCACAAAAGCCACAAAGCAAACTGTGGCTACACATGTGTGTGTGTGGGTGGTGGTCGCCCATCCAAGCACTTGCCAGGCTCCAAGCAGCTGAGCTTCCAAAATATGACAAGATCGGGCGCATTCGGGAAGATTTGGTCGTAGGTAACTTTACAAGATTAAAAATAGCAGTTTCATGAAAAAAATAAAGTTTTAATAATAACAGCGGGAGGTAAATGAGGTACGCGGACCTTTATTCTCACATTACGCGTGGGATATCGAGGTTTATGTTCCAACAGTGGATTATGCAGATGTGTGTCAAACACCCAAACTTGCTGAGCTTGAAATGGTAGTACAGGACAGCTAAGTGGATTATTGACTCCTCCCTGTATGGAAGCTTGCATGTTGTCTCCTTGTGTGTGTATGTGCTTGTTTTTTTCCAGTGGTTATGACACTCCACTATGAACCCGGCCACCCAAGTTCGATTCCCGCTCACGGCCAACACCAGCGGCAATTATCTGAACCGGTCTTCATTGGTGCTCGCCAATAACACTTTCCCCAAATAGTCTATAATATCTATACGGGGGATCTTTGTCTTTGTGGTGCTGGCCACCCAATCTCGTGTCCCGTGCTGGCCTTCATAGGTGCTTGCTAACAGCACTTGCTCAAAAAGCCTATTCAGGCTATAAGGCGGATCTTTGCTTTCCAAATACTCTGGTTTCCTCTACCATGCAAAACAACCTCTTGGAAAAGAGTGTTGAGACTCAGTGAGGCTCTCCTGGATATTAAAGGGCTTTTTCCCCTAACGATGCTGTTAATAGAGCACCAATAGCAGAGGGAGCGAGTGCTGCTTGCTGGTGGAGATATTGGTTTCACTGCCGGGAAATATGTCAGCAGAGGATGTTGGTAAAAATACCTAATGAGCACAGTTAGTGAAGGTCTGTTCCTGCACTAAGTTGGGGATTCTTGTTAATTCCCAATCTAAAGATGAGTTTCTCCTTTACCTATTAGTGGGAGAATTAGTCAATGGAGTTGCACCCAAGGCCCGCATATCATAATAATGAATAATGTTCGTTATTTATCCAGGATAGCCTCACTGAGTTTCAAGTCTTCTTTTCCAGAAGGGTCCTGCACTGGAATGTTTGGTCAATTTCATCGCGATAAGTTTGGTTAGTTTTGTGTGGAAGGCATCTGGGGCACCCAGAGAAATCACGTGTACACAAGCGGGCAACACTCGAAACTTTCACGGATAACTTCGATAATCCGTGGTGGCGAAAGGGGCGGCACGATGGCGAGACGTTAACTTACATCGCCTGGTATACAAGAGGTCATGGGTTCGATCCCGATGCTGACGCCAGTATATTTGGAGTTTCCATGTTCTCCCCGTGGCCGTGTGGAGTTTTCTTGGGGTCCTCCGGTGTTTCTCTCCACGTTTAAAAAGTTGCGTTTGGAGTATTTGGCTGCTATAAATGTCCACATGATAAGCCACTTCGTTGAGCTATCATTTGTGGCCAGGTCGCTTCCGAAAAAAGAGCTACATAGCTCAGTGGGCCTTACCTTGTGGTAATTTTTTTTTACAAAAAATTTAATATAGTTTTAATCCGTCGCTTTGCTGCCATTTCATCTGGCAACCTCGCTGCCCTTGCCTCAAAGCACCTGCTCATTCCCAGGCAGCCTCCCGCCTGAGTAAACTATTCAACGTGGTGATATAATCATAGGCGACTGAAGTAAAATGACATGGTCATCTCAGAAAAGCTATTGAATAATAACTAGAATAATTATATATTTTATGCAATGTATACAGGGTGCAGGTAGGGTTGTTATATTTATTTTAACAAATCGCATAGGGCGATTCTATTTATTGTAACCGATGCTCAAACTGACTTAATTAACATTGATGCACGCATGAATGCTCTTTTTAAAATAAATTTAGAACTTAAATCCGTTCATAAGTGTAATCGTTGAACATTAATCAACTATGTTTCGTTCAAATTTATTTAGGCTTTTTGGTTGAGCCTTATGAACGGATTTGAGGTGACCACATAGGAAGAAGAAAAATGCAAAATCATAATCATGACAGATAAAATATGAACATCAAGAATAAACAATTAATCTGTTTTAATGCCAGCGCTAAAATAAACGAAATAACTTTTGAGCCACCCTCTATAATTTCTTGCATTTCTGGTCCATCTGTCATTGCACAAGCCTCCTCAGCTGGACTGGCATGCTGAGATGATTAGTCAATCGGGCACAGTGGGAGCGTCAATAATTGGACGTTTTGAAATATTCAAACTTTGTGGATTCAAATGTTTTTTTTAAATCCACACAGCTTCCTTGCATTAAGCAGAATTCATTAACCTTTTCAGAAAGTGGGGCTAATTGGAGTTAACCGGGAATCAATTTTGAAGCTAGCGGGTGCTAAGATTGTGCATTATACGCGACATCTAAACTGAGACAGGGCTAATTGATTTGGATAAGTACATGCCGTGCCGCACACGTGTGCGCGCAAGGCGTATGTGTGCAGTGTATTACAATGTCTGTGCTAGGAGAGCTGTGGTTGTTAGTAATTTAGCTTAGTTGCATTGAGAGCGCAAGTGCTCTAACCACCGCGCCACCACTCACCACTTAACAACAGCACGTGACCTCAGCATTTGAAACCGCGTGGCTCCCCAGTGTACGCAAGAATTATGTAATTTCATGACCTTTAATTATTTCTCCACCCAGTCTGGCAGACCGAGGGTTCGGTCCACTACACTGACCATTTCGTTTCATCCCCACCATGTCGAAGGACCACTCTGCAGGCCACAACGCTTCTCTCTCCGCTTCGTCCACTCGCACCGCTTCACGTTAGAATCCTCCAACATCATCGTCCCTTTTCCCCAAGTTCTCATAATAACCTTGCTCCATTCAGGAACGGTTTTTTCCCGTTTGCAAGCCGGTGCAGCGTACATTTTGTGCGGCAAAGGGACAGCTGCTACTGGGGGTCCTCTAGGCTAGACTGCAGCATGACATTGGGATGGTTGTGATGAGATGTGATGTAAGGCTCTTTGAGCTGCTTGGGCATTAAGTGCCCTATAAATGCAAACCCTTGCTCTTAAATATTATATCCACAACCGTGCTTTTTTTTGCCGGCTGCTTGGCTGCCTCTAGGCTCGTGCTCAGCAGCCATTATTTAAAATATAAACAACGGCAGCCAGGGTCGTAATCCACAATGAGCGGCCGTTTTAATAGCGTCCGCCTCTGTCCTCGGCAGGGTTTTACGAGCTGAGCGACGCGGGAACGGGCTCGCTCTCCACCTCCTGCAACTCGGTGTTCAGCGACCTCGTGCCCAGCCCGTGCCTGGGGTCCGCCCGCGGTCTGCCAAGCCTGGGTCCGTCCCGGGGGTCGCCCGCCCAGGGGTCCCCGTGCCTGAGCCAAACGATCACGGAGCTGCAGGCGGCGGCGTCAGAACGGCGGCCGCTGTCTACAGGTAAGCGGTGCCCAGCGGCGCGTTGCAAACGGTCCGACAGAAAACGAACCGCACGACACATCTGAGCGATTGATGGCGCCCGAAATGTGAAATTCCAAGCCGTACGTGTGATTTGTACCCTCCTCCACGTGCAATGGGATTGCTCTTTTAGGTGACCTGAAGAGGCTGGCAGAAGAAGACGCGAACGGTACCTCCACTGCCCCGGACGGGAAGGTCAGGCGCTCGGCTTCGGAGCACGGCTCCGTTCCAGCGCCGCCGCTGCCGCCGCTATCGCCCCCCCGGCTCACCGTCCTGGACTCGGCCGAGCCGGGGGCGCCCTCTGCCCACCCAGCAATGACGCCCGACACCCGGAGCCGCGTCCACGGCACCTCGGAGGACACCACCGAGCGACTCGACGGATTCATCCGGGACCTGATCGAGCGCCGGGGCGACGGACGCCGCTTCAAGTCTCCCGGCAAAGCTCGTCCGATATCGACGACCGCGTCCATCAACGGCGCTGACCGCCACCTCCGGCACGGCAAAGCGCAGCAGTCCGGCGCGTCAAGCGTGCGTGGCGATGCCGCTCTGCCCATTACGAAGCAGCAGCAGCAGCCGACGGCGCAGGAGGCGACGCGCACCGCCCCGTGCGACAACGGCGCGGGCGACGATCGGCGACTGGGCGGCAGCGGCGCAGCCGAGGCAGTCGAAGGCTCGCTCAAGGAACCGAGGGCTCACGTCGCCGATACGATGAAGGTCGGCTGCCTGGCCGCTCCCTTGCCACCGCTGCCGCCGCCACCGCCGCCGCCTCCCGTGATGATGGCGATCCCCGAAGAGCAGCAGCCCCCGAAGGCGGAAAAGATTGTCAAGTTCGCCAAAACGAGCCGCTGCAGGGAGCCTAGCGGGAGGGCCGAGCCGCACGTGAACTCTGAACCCCGGACGGACGAGGGGAAGGGAGGCAGGCAGGCGCCCGCCAAGCGCTGCCGTTTCAGCGAGGACGTGGAGATCATCCGTGACGCCGGCGGGCAGAGGGCGACAGCGGCGGTGGCGGCGACGGTGGCGGGCGGCAAGGCGTGCCGCTCGCAGTCGGACAACAGCATCGTGGGGCGGCATGGACGCAGGACGCAGCCGGCGGGAGAAGCGTCCGGCAGGAGGAAGGACGTCGCGGCCGCGGCGTCCGGAGCGATGGCCGCGGCCGCTGCAGCTGCCACGACCGCCGCGCCGCCCTTGACGGGGACTCCGCAGGTCCAGCAGCGGCAGCGGAGGCTGAGCTCGCACAGGCGCTGGCGGTCGACGGTCGAAATCTGCCAGGGGGCGGCGGAGAGGGGCCTCGGTCTGCCCTCGCCCGCCACGGCCGCCCAGCCGCAGTGGTCAGGCCATGCCGCCGTGGGGCAGGTGGCGACGTCGGTGGCGGCGGCGCAGAGACCGGCGACCGTGGGAGGGCAGGCCGGTGGCTATGGCACGGCCGGTCGGGCGGGCGTCCGTCGAGCATCGCGCCGGGAAGCCGTCTGGCTGCAACAGCAGCAATCGGCAACTCGGCCATTTTCAGCCACAATGGGGGCGGCACGGAGGCCCATGCCGGTGATGGTGCCAGTAGCGCCGGCGGCGGCGGCGGCGGTGGGCGGAGGAGCGCGACACGGATCGCAGCGCCTCGTCGAAAGTGACTCGGAGTACTCAGCTGAGTGCGAGTCGCTCTTCCGCACCAGGTGAGTAGGCGCATTGCTTGGCCATCTGGTGATCTCGGGCACTATGGGGGCGAGGTGTTAACCACCTCACCTGGTATACAGGAGGTCGTGGGTTTGATCCTGACCCTGACGCCTGTTTATTTGGAATTTGCGTGTCTCTCTCTCCGTGGTGGCGTGGTATTTTCTCTGGGTCCTGCAGTTTTTCCTTCCACATTTAGAAACATACATTTGGAGTATTTGGCTGCTGTAAATGTCCATGTGATAAGCCACTTCGTTGAGCTACCATTTGTGGCCAGGTCGCTTCTGAAAAGGAGCTATATAGCTCAGTGGGCCTTGTAAAAGCAAGTAGTTTTTTTGCTATGAAGCATAATTGGCCAAAAATATCCCCTTTTGCATAGGTTTACCTGTTTAGGGCAATTATTCTTATTTTATACTCTCTGGTTCTTTCGGTAAAGTCACGTAGATAGAATACAATTTAATTTTATTATAATTTTTCTATCTACGGGCCTTCACTGAAGGACCCAAATAATGTGAATTCCTGCAGTCACGAAAGCTTTAAGTCAAGATTTAGTCTAATCTTATTGACGAATAATATTTGTCCTGCTCGGGCAACAGTAGAGATTAATTATTGAACATTTCTTGAATTGCCACCTCTTTCTCGGGGGAGTGAGATTGGAGTTTAAATTGAGGGCCCTTATTGAGCGGCCAGAATGGGACCCATGAGGGCTGTTTATTAGGGGGTGCGCGGCATGCGGCTCGATTTCTCCATCGAAATGTTGTGGGTTGCAGCTGCTATCTGCCCTCTGCCCCCAGTGTTCTGCTTTTATATGAGAAAAGTAACCTGATTGTTTAATTCCATTAAAGGTACAGTCGTTTAGAGTCGCCTGTTTCCTCAATCGTAGGACGAGCCAATTGGAATGAAGCAAGTATGAACTCATGAAGGTATCAACACTTTTGTATGAAACGATATAGTCTACATGAGGTTATACTTGGTTGTGCATTGAATCATAGGGTTTGCAAGGGCGAACTGGGAAACACACACTTTAATTGCACAAAAATAGACAGGAAGGGGCAAGGAAATACAGTGCACAACAGATTTGTGCGAAACTAAATTCCGGCAGTTCCGGAAAGAGCAGCACGGTAGGCTACGTACGGTACGAAACAAGTTCAATATAGATATGTAAATATAGTTACGTTGCTGAAACAGTTTCATTGCAATTGCAGATCGGTTTACACAAAATAAATGGTGCGGACCGCCACGATAGATCTGATAAGCAAGCTTTAAACTAAGTGAACATTTATAATATGAGTACCAAAAGGAATGTGTATCCCTTTTCCGCGATGGAGTGTGTCGATCGGCACTGGGTCTGAGTTTTGGTTGAAATGAGTTAAAGCACTCGTGCTTGGAGGCAGAGCAGTGGTGCAGTGATCAGCGCAATACGCTATGAACCCGGCGACCCGAGTTTGATTGCTGGCCACAACTATAGCAACATTGCCCAGTGTGCACCGACCATCTGGAACTCTCCCCCACTGCACGTATGGAGCATCCAAGCACCTCAAAGGTTCGCCTGTGCAGGCCTCGTCCAGGGCCCATTCAGGCCCTCACCCGTCCAGGGCCCTTCCAGGACTTCACCCGCGCTGTAAAAAATAAGCTCTTAAAATAACACAATAGTTACATTGTACGGAATGGCATTATCGGTATACTTGCCAATGAGAAGGAAGCGTTAAGACTGCTCATTTTGTTGTTATTTTATCTGAATGGACCGTAGTGTTCCATCATCGCTATTTATACGCCTTCATAGATGTGAAAGCGGCTATGAATTTTGGATTTTTCATCCATTCCGAGCCCGTCACGGCTGTTGATTCACAGCGCTGCCCAAAGCGGTCGCACAGCCACCGCTGCTGTTCTCGACGCGCCGTCAAATCCCACGCGAAGTGTTGAGACGAGTTACTTGGGTTGCGAAACACGTGAGCTCACGCCGCGCGATGGATACACAAAGCCTCGTTTTAACAGTCAGCCCATTGGTCAAAAGCGTCACTTGGCGAATTCGCTACGACTGAACAACACACTGTTAGTTATTTCACATTAGGGGGCTATTCTTTTCAGAAGGCTACATTTACGTGAAGCATCAATGTTGCCAAGTATGTCTACTTCTATTTTGAAGCCTCTCCTCACACCATCACCAGAACGTAGGTCTTGTGAAGCCACGATCTATCTCGTTCCTGTTCATGAAGTGTATGTATGCATGTTGAACTTATTTTGCACCGTACGTATCCAACCGCGCTAATCGGAGGTGCGGCGGAAGGACAACAAACTAAATCCAAAAAGCAGTTTTAAAGAAATTCGTTTAAAATTTATATTTAAAAAATGCACAGCTCCAATGGCTTCCTAATATCGGAAGGAAGAGCGTTCCAGACGGCCGCAGAAGCTCGCGATGTGGTGACCGTCTTTGTTCGATGGCCGGCCCAAAAAATATATCTGACAGCTCCTTATCTGCAGGAGTCATCCTCACTGTCAGCGCCCGAGTCTACTGTCCATTGTACGACCTCGTGATGTGTCCTGCCCATGCTCACTTATTTCCACTTTTTCAGTCATTCCACAGTAGTTCTTACGCGATCTGCTACGTTCTGAAATGATCCTGTTCAGAACATACCACGTTGTTTGCATTACCAATAGGTGGAGAGGTGGCACAGTGGTTAATGCACTGCTCGATGAACCCGTTGACCTGAATTATATTTTCGGCACGCGGCTAACATCAGTGGCGAGTGATATACGAACCGATCCTGGGCTTCCAGGCTTCACCGAGCCACACTCGTTAGAATATTCTTAGGTTTTTTCGGTAAAGTCACGTAGGTAAAACATCAAAATTAATGAAAATAAAATAAAATAAAAACAAAAATCACGACATCACTTGATGCAGCTAATCTGGCTGTGACGGTCCCACCTGATGACGGAGACTTGTGTTGCCTCCGAAACGTCGTGATTTTTGTTTTTATTTTATTTTATTTTCATTAATTTTGATGTTTTACCTACGTGACTTTACCGAAAAACCTAAGAATATGATTCCTTGCAGTCACGAAAGCTTCAAATCTAGAATTCGTTAGAATGGTGATGTATGATTGAACAACTCACGTGACCAACACGGCATGGAAAATGCCTTGATTAAGCAGTGGATTGATAAAGGTTCTTGTGCAGACTAAAAGGAGAGATACGTCTAATCCTGATCTTCTTTGAAATGCATTTCCTATTGTTTGCTCTGAGTGAAACTTAAGCATATCACAAACCCCCTTTCATCTAACGATTAAGAAAATATTATCAGAGGACACGGTCAGAGATATGGAACCTCAAAAAGTTGTTCTACCACGAGCAACTTCCCACTCGAAAGAACCTCTCTCACAACTCCTAACAGATTTTGATAAGAATAAACATTTTGATTACGAGTCCGAGTTATATTTACGGGGTCGCCTTTTGGCGTTCTCTGATCTAGCACTGGTGAGACAAGGCTGGAAAGAAGTCTGTCTCCGGTGTAGACCAATCAGTTTAAAATACAATTCACATATTAGAGCATTTTTGTTTGCATGTTTTGCCACAAGACTCGATGCGTTGAATGAAGTAGGTTTATATTTGATATTTGAACATCTTAACACCTGTTTCATTGCCAGAAAGGGTGAAGCCTATTCTTATTTTCTGAAACCGAGTTAATTTAAATCAATTCAACTCCGCCCGTAGTCTCACCTCCTCGTGCAAACGCAGCCGTGTAAGGAATCTCCGGCAGCAGAGTGGACACTCTGCCCTTGCGGTAGACGGCCACTGCTCGCTTGGCACTGAACGAAGAAGAAGTAATTTAAACCACGACTCCTAACTCGCATCCCAGTCATCCTCGCTACTGGTGACTTTTGGCTAACCATCGAAGAGAGACGGTCACCGCATCGGTTCGTATATCACTCGCCGCTGATGTTAGCCATGTGCCGAATATAGAATTCAGGTCAACGGGTTCGCAGTGCACTAACCACTGCGCAACCGCTCCACCTATTGGTTAAGTAAACAATGTGGTATTTTCTGAACAGGATAATTTCAGAACGTAGCAGATTTCGTAAGAACTACTGTGGAATGACTGAAAAAGTGGAAATAAGTGGGCATGGGCAGGACACATCACGAGGTCGTACAATGGACAGTAGACTCGAGCGCTGACAGTGAGGATGACTACTGCAGATAAGGAGCTGTCAGATATGTTTTTGGCTGGCCATCGAACAAATACGGTCACCACATCGCGAGCTTTCAGATGCGCTTCTGCGGCCGTCTGGAACGCTCTTCCTTCAGTTATTTGGAAGCCACTGGGAGCTACCCACTTTAAAATCTAAATTGAAAACTCATTTCTTTAGAAGTGCTTTTTGTGCGTTAGTTTGTTGTCTTTCTCCCCGCACATCCGATTAGTACGGTTGGCCACTTACGGTGCGAAAAAAGTTCAACACACGTACACCTATATACATGCCCCCTCCGTCCCCCATCCCCTATCCCCGCAGCTTCGGAGCCACGGGCTCGAGTGACGACGACGACGATGACGACGACCGTGACGAGGAAGACACGGACTGCGACGTTGACGACGCAGAAGACGCCCGTGGCGGCGGCGGCGGCGACACCGTGGGCCCGGCGGACGTCGCCGAAGGGGGCGGCCGCGCGGAGCCCGCCCTCACCGGCTCCACCGCCACGTCCTCCTCCATCTCCTCCTCCTCCTTCTTCTCGTCCTCTTCGTCGTCGTCGTCAGACGGACCCCGCGCCGGCGGCCTCGTGTGGCCCACGTACCGCCAGGGCTGCGGCGGGCGGCCCGGCGGGGGCCCTCCGGGGCCGTCCGGGCAGGGCCCGCAGGCGACGGCCGCGACCGCGGCCGCCACGGCGTCGGCGGCCGCGGCGGCGGCGGCGGCCGCGGCGGCGGCCGAGGGCTGCGTCCCCCAGGCTCAGATCTGCCGCATCAAAGCGTCGCACGCGCTCAAGAAGAAGATCCTGCGCTGCCGCTCGGGGTCACTGAAGCTCATGACCACGGTGTGAGAGTGACGGCGTGTGCGGAGCTCTCGGTCGCGGAGGTCGGCCTCACCGCCGAAAACCCGACGGCCCCGTGCACGGCTCTCGCCCGTCCAAGCGCCGTCCAGGCTCGCGCCTGCTTAGCCTGCGAGGTCAATTCGGAAACGGGCGTGTTCCCGGGGTGATTTGGCCACAAGTTCGAAACAGGTACCCGCGACGACCGGTATCTTAGGTTTAGCCAGGTCCGTCAGTCCAGGTCGGCGAGCCGAAATCTATTTCTGCACCCTTTGTGCCGCATTGTCGAGTTCGCCCCTCGCTATGATTTAGTTGCGTGCCACCTCCTCTGGTCTACACAGCGGCCCGGAAAATATTCAGTGAGAAATTAAACATGGCTTCCTCCCTTATTCCCTCCATCCCTCCCGTGTGAGCCTCATTTTCCTCCCAACTGCTTTGTCCTCTCTTGAGCCAGTTCCCCGTTGCCCTTACCATGATTTTTCTCGTCTCTGCCGCCTCTCCAGAGAGGCCCTTCTAAACCCCTGTCAATCCTTCCATCGTTTGCACGGCCAGCTTCCCATACCCTAGCTCTGGCCCGAACTCGTTCCTGTTTGTGGTCCAGCGGTAGATTCCCATTCTCAAACCGAGGCCCTTCGTAACGCCATCGTCTTCCCCATAGATTTGCTTCATTACAATGTTGTCCATTGTAAATCCCCATACTTTTTCTGCAGAGCCGGTTTTTCCTACCCTATCGTGAATGCTTAAATTATTATTTACGTGTTCATTATTTAAGCCCCTCTGATTATCACGGTTGGCTACATACGGTGTTGAAGAAGTTCAACATACATGCATACATTATTAATAATTATCTTCACATGTACCACCCCTCATGCGAACATTACCCACTCTCAATACCATCCTTATATCTGCATCTGCCTCCCTGTACCCTCACCCTAACCCTCGAAATCTTCTCCAGATGCAGTTCGTTCAACGCTATCTCCATCCCTTCTCACGTTCGATTATTTTCTCTTTAATCGCGGCCGCCCGTAATCCCACCCGAACCCTGCCGACAATCTTCAAGTTGCATCTCGCCACGGCTCTGAACTCCCAACCCTTGCCAACTCCATCCTTCTCGCCAGATCCATTTCCCTTCGACCCGCGCCCCGACCCCAAGCCTCGAGCCAGGGCCGAGTGTGGGAGCTGCCTCGAGAGAAGCAGGAATCTCTTTGTTTACGAGCAGAGCGGAGCGCCGGGGCAGCGGCGTGGAGGTGCAGGCACGGAGGGAGTCTCGTGGGAATCGGGAGGTGAAGGGGGTTACATTTTGCTCTCCGTGGTGATGAAAGTAAGGAGGCCAGGCAAAGAGAAAGAGGGGGGGGGGGGGAGACAGAGAGCGTAATTTTACATCTGAGAACATCTCTCACACGTTAATTGCCTTGCTTTGCCATAACTCACGCACGCTCACCACCCGCCTGTGAGTGATAGAGCAACATCATCTTTTGACGGAGCGGTTCGCGCTCGGTTCCGTGAACGCTCATTCAAATATAGAACGTCCATCCGCCACATCCCCCCCCTCCTCTCCCCACCACCACCCCCGCCCATGCTATAAAGCTTGCAAGCACTTTACACACATATACACGCTCTGGAAGTGAAGCTAAATAAATAAATTAGTGTGACCTTTCAGGGCGATGGAATGTGGACCTCCCCATTTTTCTCCAGCTCTGCGCAGATGTACCCCCAAAATCCCCTGGTGGATGTAGCACACGGTAAAGCAGAAACAGAAAAGGGAAATCTAAAATGACACGGACGGAGAGAAAATACACAGGAACCGATCTCTCTCTCTCTCTCTTTGGCCCATGACCCTGCGTTACTGCGACTGGCACGTGATTATACACACTCGGCCCTGGTGTGTGCGCGTGCGCGCCGTGAAAAACAAAAACGCGTTACGCTTCATGAGTTGTGACGGTCCTCGTATTGGGCGGCTCGGCGGATGAATGAGCGGCTCGCGGATCGGAAAGGTTGCGAGTTCAAATCCCGGCTTAAGGGTTCACTTGACCCATCATCGCACGGGCGGGAGGGTCCATAAAATACGGTAACACCTCGTGGGAAAGTCCACAGCGATTTCCCTCTGGATAGACTTTCCCCCGCCAAGGGACGGAGGAATTTCCACCACTGTCCCAGGGCTGGAAACGGGATATAACCACCGATGCGTCAATTCTCATCTTGAGCAAGAACTCACGTTGACTTCATCCGCTTTTGGCCACTGCCTTTGTGTTTTTGTTATTATTGAGACCGGCACCGTGGTGATGTCCACCGCGCCGGGCATACGTTGCTCCACGTAAACGCGCTTGCTGCGTTCCGTGAAATTGTGACGGTGGTGCTCGTGGGCTGCAAAAGCTCGTTGCATTGTTCGCGAGAGCGTGTGCGCGCTTCACGACGGACGGGTCTTGCAGTCGGAGGCTTTTTTGGCACTTAAATAACTAAATGATTGGTTTCCAGCCGCTGCCCGTGTCTGGCGATGTCGTAGCCACAGCGCGCGTGTGGTTGCCGCCAATCGCACGTTTTGCCGCGTGCTCGGCTTGACATGAATACGTGATTATTATAATTTTTTTTATTTTTGACTTAATTTATTTACAACAAAAATTAGGACAGATAAAACGCATGTTGGTGTAAACACCGTCTCGGGCAGTTGAAACCTGCCCCGGGTGGCTTGGCTTAGGAAAGAATGATTGCTGATGTGCCATTAGGATGTGTCAGCGCCTGGAAACGATTTGGAGATTCAGGTGGCAAGTGGCCATGGAGTCATCACGTTCAGTAGCCAAGGGTGCCCGCAGTGCTTTCCAGCTATCAAGTGTACAGGCGGTGCAACTGCACCGGGAGGGGGTGGGGAGGCAGGCTACGTCACTGCTTGCACCAGGGCCATGCTCACCACGCTACAGCGCTGTGCCTGACGATTATCATCACACTCACAGTGCTCGATGAAGCGTTTCTGTATGTCATCATGAATACACTCTTCCTTCCGATATTAGGAAGCCGCCGGAGCTATGCACTTTTAAATAATCTGCATTGAAAACTCATTTTTTTCTAACTACTTTGTGTGTTTAGATTGTTGTACTTCCGCCGCACCTCCGATTAGCACGCTTGGCTACGTACGGCGCGAAAGAAGTTCAACATGCATAGAAACCTGGGTTCGCGTGACACGCGTTATTGCCGTGGGCCGCGTTCGCACGCCGCTCCAATACCGCGTCTGCCATCGCCAGCGAGCAGCACACGAGAGGAGCGACTTCCGCGGGCCGGAACTCGGCGGCGACGTGGTGAGGGCACACGTCAACTGTGAGCAGCTGATCTGGTCAAGGAGCATCAACCATCGTCACGCGAGCCCCGGCGGTCATCCTCGCAGCAACAGCGGCTCTTGGCCGGCCATCGAACAAAGACGGTCGCCGCATCGCGCGCTTTCAGACGCGCTTCCGCGGCCGTCTGGAACGCTCTTCCTTCCGATATCAGGAAGCCATTGAGGCGATGCACTTTTAAATCATCGTCTAGATTGATAACTCATTTCTTTAGAACTGCTTTTTTTGCGTTTAGTTTGCCGTCCTTCCCCCTGCACCTCCGATTAGCGCGGTTGGCCACGTACGGTGGCGAATAAGTTCAACGTGTACACACACACACATCTTTGCAACCCGCTGCGGAGAATAGGAAACAAAGCAAACTCGCTCCAAACAGACGGATGCCGACGCTCTCGTGTATCGCCGGGGTACAGAAGCGTTGAGCTCGTAAGCGGCTGCGTGCCCCGGCCTCGCTGGACAGCGCCTGCGTCGCTTGGATGTGCGGGGAGGTTTTCATTCGGCGCATCCCTCCCGCGAGCGGCGAGCGGTGTGGGGGCGCCTCGCTCGGGAGACGGAGCAGACGTCCGCCGGTGGAGTGCAGCCACTGTGACCACCCCCCACCCCATCCCCTTTCGCGTGAGCGCAACGCAGCTGTCTGTCTCCGCCGGCTGCGTGACGGCTGCTGTTGGTGGTGGTGTTGGTGGTGTTGCGTTTGGGTGGGAATTCCGCTGCCCGCTTGCCACATTGTTTGTTGCTGCATTCGTTTCCACCCTCCGCTAATTACGCGCGTTTCCGTACGTTTACACTTAATTGCATGGATTTAAGTGTTTGTTTTAGTCCCATTGTGTGTGCTTGTTGGTCAACGGTATGCAGCAATGCTGTTGCTGATGCTGCACTTGCACAGTTTGTTTTGTACTGGGCCAGTGTTTTGTTTGTGTGTTTTGTCTGTTGAGTTTCCGTACCTGGGCAATGTGCTTATGACCTGTGCTGGTTTGGCAATGGAGGTTTTACTTAGTTGAGCGGCGTTCTCTTTTATATCTGCTGCCTAAACGCCGCATGGAAGCTGCCTGGTCTATCGCTCCATATGAAGCTCCGGGTCTTCTCGATCACAGTTATGCCCTTCCCTTTCTCTACGCTTGCGAAACGTGGAACCCTCTAAATGAACATCAGCGCCGGTTCAAACCAAAAAGGCTGGCCTGCCTATGATCCCTCCTAGGTTTAACAATACTGGATTTTACGAGGATTTCACAGATCTTTGAAAGGTTTCGACACAGTCCCATCAGTAAGCTCCCCTGGCAGGCGAGGCTGCGTTGGCAGTGTCATGTAACCCGCATGCTCAGCAAACGCATACCCAAGCACCTTCTGTTTGATTGGATGGAGGGGTGGGGGGGGGGGTAAGTGGGCTCGGCATGAACTGGAGAAAAGATTGGCTGATGTGGTACATACTTCTCAATGGCTGATACCAGCGGTGCCAAGATCGGTCTCTTGGGGGAAGAGGCTCGTGAAGGATGCTTCTTGGAAGTTGGAGGCAGTCGCCCTCCAGCAACAACGGAGGGTGGATGAGCGACGCTTGCAACAACGAGCGGAGCGAGGAACACGTTGCGTCTAAGACCGCATGCCTGTCAACCCACCACGGTTTACTACCCCGTGTTCTTGTAGAGGGAAATTGAGTTTTCAGGTCCATACGGTGTACAGCCGTTTCAATAGGTCAATAAAAAATGGTCTATTTGTGTTTCTCCCTTGTGATGGGACTCTGTAGGATGAACGTTGAGATGTATGAGGGGCAAGGGGTGACCACTAAGGTCTGAATTGGTCTGTAATCAGGTAGCCACTGATAAGGGGTTGACAGGTATGAGACCGTGGTCCGTTCCGTGACCTAACAGCGATCTTTTGACACTTCACGTACCCTTCAAGTGCACCTAGCTTGGCACAAGTGCTGTGGTGATGCCACCACCACTTCGGGGCGAATGGCGGTTGCTGTTGCAGCAGTAGTAGTCGTAGTGTATGTTTTGGGGGAGAGGCGGCAAGGCGGTTAGTGATTGACGATACAAAGAAAAGTAATCCGGGTTTGATTCCTAGCCATAAACAACGATCGTTGGAAATTGGAATCTGTACCTGGTCACGACTTCTCCTCGGTCAACTCAGCCTAAAATGTACAGTATACCTTGTGGTGTGTGTGCGGCCCGGGGTGGTGTCGGCCACACCACCCTCTCGTGAACTGTGCTGGCCTTAATATGTGCTCGCTACCAGCACTTGCCTCAACAGTCTGTGAGGCTATATTGAGATCTTTATATTTGTTTGCACATGTGTACGTATTATGCGGTTAATATGTGTGTGTGAGAGCGAGAAATGCAGAGTGCTCATATTCCTGTTCGTCAGTGAAGGGTGCAGCAGTGAGCTGTTGATATAAAAATGAGCACACGTGCAGCAGATGTGTCAACACTGGTGCATGGGAGAGACAAAGGAAGGCCATGGGTGGGATAACGGTGCTAGCTCCTCTGCCAACGTCACGTGCCGTGCCAGATGAAACGGTTGCTTGCTAACAACCCGCGCCCTCCCGCAAGAATATTCAACTTTCTTTATTTTATGTTTAACAGGCAAGGCCCACTGAGTTGTATAACTCGTTCTCAGAAGCGACCTTGCCACAAATGATAGCTCAACGAAGTGGCTTATCATGTGGAAATTTATAGCAGCCAAATATTCTCAACGCATGTTGATTCTGTATGTGGAAGGAAAAACCGGAGGATTCGGAGAAAAAACCACGTGACCACAGGGAGAACATGCAAACTCCAAATATACAACAGGCGACAGGGTCGGGTTCGAACCCACGACCTCCTGTATACCGGGCGAGGTAGTTAACATCTCGCCACCGTGCCGCCGAATTTTGTATTCGTGCGAGCGTAAAAAAACTAAAAAAAATTACAACCTTGCAATCCTGAATCAGTGGCCAGGGTCTCGTGGGTATTTCAACTTGGATCACAACGCTAGCAGGCTGTTGTGGAGCTGCTTGCCTGCCTTCAACTTTCCTGGGTTCCGGCCACTGGCGCGCAATAGCGTAGCATGACCTTACTTTAAAGGGTGAAGTGGGGAGGGGGGACGGGAGAATATTTTAAAACTGTGTAAACGCGAAACACAACCAAGAACGACGATACGATCCGCAATTTTCCTACCGCGCACTCTGCTCCGGCTCTTCTTCGCCCTCGCTGCGGACACACGAGGAAGATTGCTGCGACGTCCGTCACATAATTGTAATGTCATCATTTAGAAGGGTTTGGTGGAGGGGTTGGTGGTGGTGGTGGGCGGGGGGGGGGAGTGCGGCTGAGTTGTCAGCCAGCAGGAGGGGGGTAGTGGGGATCTCAGCTCCCTCCTCAAGTCATCCCCCCCCCGATCCCGACGCTACGGGGCTGCTGCTGCTGAGCGGCCTGCCGTACCACCCTGCTGGGTCGTGTCCTGTCCCGGTTGCGTTGGTCGCGCTCCGACCGTGTGCGTGGTTTTTGTTGTTGTTGTTGTTGCGAAACGGCGCTCTCTGTGTGCGGAATCGCGAGTTGTTGTGCGGTCTCCCGCTGTCTGCGTGCTTCGCTCCCCACCCCCCCCCCCCCACTAATTTGACTTAGAGGCTGCACTTGGCTCGCGAACACACTGTTGCAAATTGGCGGAAAGTGGCGGAATGGAATGAATGGCCCACATGGCCCATATTTGCCCGACCCTTACCAAGTAGACCAATGGTGGGGCTGGCTGCTGTGTACGCGGGGCATGGATTTTAGAGGATTGGAATTGCATGGAACGGCATGAGATGCTGTCGTGACTCCAACTACGTGGACTCCATAGCTGTGTTTTATTGTCACGGGCAGTTTCTGGTGCCGAGTGCGAGTTTACTTTGATTTGTGGAGGTGCTTTAATGAAGACTCCAGATTCCGGTTGATTCCATTCCAGATTTTGAATACGTTTTTCACCACACGTGGTCGACAGTCCCAATCGAGATTTACATCGAATTTTAGCAGCGCCACAAGTAAATCTCCTGACTGAGTTATACAGGACTTGGCCAATATTTCAACCTTTTTAGTGGGCTATGCTGTCTCGCTGACCTGGAATCTGGTAATGCCACGGCCTTTTAAATAATTTTGTAAAAAAAAACATACAAAAATGTATGCATGATTACAAAGTGTACGAATTGCAGACACTTTTTTTCCATTTTTAATGTCGCTAATATTGGGTTCGGGAATATTTTTCAAATTTTCTTTGAGGCTAATATTTCCTTATGTCAACATAATGGCTACATCGTTCATCCGTGGTCTGCGTATTATATGCTCACGTCGCGCTGTGTGAATGTCACTTCCATATACGAATGTACCCCATTGCCACGCGGTGAGTTGCCACTGTTACAACGCTGTACATAGAGAAGCACATTTCACGTACGAGAATGTTGGTAACACCGTGGACGGAGGAGTTGCGCGATCGATGATCGATGGCGTATTTGACAGAAATGCTATGTTATACACGGTAGTTTTTAATCTTAATGGAATGGTCATAATGTCATGCTTGTCTGCGTCAATGGCGCGCGTGCTCATGTCGGTGGGATGCTTGTGTTTAAGGTTGGCGTATATGCAGTAGATTTCTAAATGACTGTGTATTCATTTACCCATGTATTTCTTTTTCTTTGTGAAGAGTCATAGCCATTAAAATGTGCAACGAAAATCTCCCTGGCTTAGGAATTGGCCGAGAGATTTCAAATAAAAAAGAGAGATCGTCTTTGTGTGATTTTGTGATTGTGTGTGTGTGTGTGCGCGCGTGTGTTTCAATTATATGATTGTGCCATTCTGTTGAGTGTATAGGGCTAGCTTGTGGGGAGCGGCTAGCGCTGCGCTGCACTATGAACCCGGACAGCCTAGCTCGATTTCCGCTCACGGTCAACACCAGTGACTATTATCTGAACTGGTTCTGGGCTTCCCCTAGGTTGACTCAACCTCAAATGAGTACGGTACCTAAACATCGCCACTGTGGAGACAAAGTCGGCCGGGCGTGGTGCTGGCCACCCACCCACTCGTGTGTCGTGCCGGCCTTCATAGGTGCACGCGAACAGCACTTGTCCTAAAAGTCTGTTAAAGGCTATAAGGTGGATCTTTGTCTTTGTGTGTCGTTGTGTTCGTACGCACACACAATCAATACCATGCCCAGCTACGGAGATATGCATTTGCTTTTTTTTTTAAACGTGAACCCACCTGGCTAGATATTCTGGTCGTGGTCGTACACGCGCTCAGATTTGAAACCCACTCGGTGCCTGCCCTCTCTGAGGGTCGCAACCCCGCAAATGTGTGCGTGCGCATCGGCCATGAAATATTCACCCAATGCTTGATGGAACAAACATAGGTTGCTCCTTCAAGCATCCAACACACGTATATCCGTATACATGAATACGTATTCTTATATAGTTTCGAGTGGGGTTTTTTTTTTGTGTGCACGCAATTATAGTGTTGAGAAGTAAGTGGTTCCTTACAAAGAGGAAACATCATTGCAAACGTGAGGCAGCCGAGCCAATGGTGCATTAGTAATTCATTTCATTCGTCTTATCTTGGTCATCGCCCACTACGCAGATCCTCTCTCTGTGCTGAACCCGCAGTGAGAACCAAGAGTCCCTGCTTATGCTGCTGCTGCATCAGCATTTATTATCTATCACCATCACATTCACATTCAGAGCACGTCCGCGTATTGTGTTGCGCGCTCTGCGTTGCGCTGCCTGTGTGCTGCAGGTTTTCGCTGAAGAAGGGCTGTTGGCTAAAACGTCGAATGGGGGGCATTTTCGGTCGCTTAAAAAAACATCATACGTGATATCATGTATATGCAATTGACATTGTATACGTAGTTAATACACCAGATGTACATATTTATTGAGAATGACTAAATTATGGGGGAAAAAATCACAGGAATCAATTGTTATAATTGTCATCATTGTTCGCATTGTCTTAATGATGATGTCCGCAGCAAGTCTCAATGCACAGCCTCCAGGCTTGGTCAAATCACGGGAGGGCCCCATACACAACTTCAGCAGCTTTCATTCTTGTGCATTTGATTATTATTTTTGTAAATATTAATTGTATATATTCCGCGCTCACACACGCGTTTGCGGATTTTTTTTTGCTGTTCGCGCATTTGTTGAGGGCTTATCTAATTCTTGCGGGGCCACAATCTGCTGAGGCGTTGCTTTGTGCGTGTGTGCGAACAACCCCCTCCCATCACCGTCAGTTGTCACCAACTGACGCGAGAGAGAGAAAAAAAAAGACACCGCACCCCCAGCAGTCACCAGGGGATGGTGGTGACTTCCACTCAAGGCCGTTACAAATCCTAGGAAGCGCTCACAACAGTTCCCCACCACCCACTGCTTCTATTTATTACATAGCCCACTCCCCATCAGCCCCGCACCTTCAATTATGATACACCTTACACATCACGTGACAACAAATTGAGATTAAAACCAACAACAACAAAAAAACACCCCAACTATATCTCGCCAGTTTATTTTGACAAAGTTTGGTGGTGTTCATTCAGACGCTGTCTTCCCGACAGACCTGCTCTTCACCTGAGGACGGCTGCTTGCGTTGTGGCCGAAACGTCGTGAGAATTGTTTAATTATGTTTTATTTTGTATTATTTTATTATTTCCCTTCTACGTGACTTTACCGAAAGAACCAAGAAGATGAATCCCTGCAGTCACGAAAGCTTTACATCGAAATTTATTTTGACAACTTTACTCAAATCCAAGAAAGTGCACGCCGCAGATGGAGTTTGCGATCCATTGCACGGTGTGTCCTGCTTTCGGAGCCCGCCCGATGTGCCATCAGCGCGGGTCGTGGTTCATCCGCACGGCGCGTGTGGGTGCATTACATCACCTCGTAATGCCAGACGCAATGCAGAAATCACATCTTCCCTTCAGCACCCCCCACCACACTCCGATTTCCCCCACCCCCTCGCACCCCCACTGCCAGCCCTTCTCTCCACACACTGCAGTCACCAGCTGTGAACTGTGCAAAAGAGTGTCAGCCCTAACCATGACTGATGGTCCCTGGAATGTCTTCACACATTTAACCCAATATCCATTTTCCTCTTCCTATGCCGGGGATTAATTCAACTGGAAGCTGAAAATTTCCCTTTTGTCGAGCGATTTCTCCCCTCCCTCTGCTTAATTTGCCAGTTGATGCATTGGAGAAGCGCCATAAAACCGGTACGTGGAGGTCACAAAAACCGCAGGGTGTTTTCTCTTTTTGCATCGGCAGCTATTCCTTACACACACACAATAACCCCCCCCCCCACACAACACAGTGTTAAAACTTAAGCCTATTCTTTCCGCAGTGAAATTCGAGCATTACCACATTGTAATCCTCCTGTATCTGCCCCCTTTTATATGCATCCCGCGAAGGCCGACAGCGGCGTTTAACACCGCGAGCTCGTGGCGGCGGAGGCGGCGTTTAAAAGGCATCTCCTTGAGTCACCCAGGCAGGGCTTCCCTCCAGCCACGGCCAACGTTCGCTTCTGCCGCTCAACGTGAGACGAAAGTTTTGCAAACGCGTCAAAGGTGCAGCCCTGCAATGAGCTTGCTCAAGCCACTGCTGGAGGAAAACCCTCGACGAGAAGGAGCTCAAAGGAGCCTCTCTCTAGGTCAGTGTTCTTCACTAACTTTCAGAGGGGGGCGCGCGGGGCACTTTCGTCGATAAGACATCGTCAGTGCGAGACCCGTCGCACATTTTAAACCGTTGGGGGTTTGGCAGCACGATGATAATGGGGGGGCGGGGGTGTCACGTGTTGTGTATTGTCGGGGGGCGCACGAAAGGCCACCAGGGGCCGCCAGTGGCCCACGGGCCTTGCAATTGTAGTGACCTCTGACACGGACTGTTGAGGGTTTATACTCTTTGGTTCTTTTGGTAAAGTCACGTCGGGAAAAAAGAAAACAAAATTAATTTTACCGACTTTACCGAAAGAACCAAAGAGTATGGATCCCTGCAGTCACGAAATCTTCAAATCTAGATTGTTTGAGGGTTTATTTATTGCAACTTTAATTTGACGTAAGACTGCGCGTCGCGAGATAGCGGCGACGTGGAGACAGTAACGACGTGAAGAGAGCCGACGACGGCTCAAAACCCCAAACCAAACAGCCCCGAACCTCGCTCCTCCCCCCTTTGTATTCCCGGCGTGGCCCTCCTATCTCCTTGGCGAGTTCCCGAACCTTCCAGAAGCTTGCCGACACACTGTCTTTACACAATGAAGAGCATTGCCCTAAAGGGTCTTTTTTTGGCTATTCTTCCACACTGATCTTGGAAGAGATAAGAGCGGCCTCGCTTGACCCTACCACAACGCGGCCTGCCGATCGACGAACTCTTTTGCCCATTCATACTTCTGGATCTGACACAAGTCGCATGGGGATTTCAGAACTCTGGCCATTTCAACCCCCGCCCCGTGGGGTCGAACCGGCGACCCCCCCCGGATTGCAAATCCACAGTGCGCCAACCCATCGCACCACGGCAGCTTCCCCTTGAAATGGTCCCTCGAAACACCGAGCCAAGAGTGTCGGTCGGCTCAACCGAGCAATGGATCCAGGGTTCATATTCCTCCAGCGGCCACGAGAGAGTGGTGGAAATTCCACATTCTAACAATGATGACATGCCCACACTGTTAACCTGAATGTCAAATATCGATACCCCCGTGAACGCCCTTTTAAAAGATAAATCTAATACATGTTTTTGGTTGATATGCCTTTAATTTAAATGCTACCCCCCCCCCCATATCTATTATGCACCGTTCAACTGCTGCTGCGACCGCCACAGCAGAAACACACGTATACAACAGTGTAGGCTTTGCACTTAAAACACACATTTCCAACGCATGTCTTTGTTATGATCAAATAGCTCGTTGGGCACGACACGGCATGCTAATGTGTAAAACAGGAATGGAATTTACTGGCACGGCGGAACAAACGGCTGAAACATGACAATCCCTCGTCTTGTTGTGTTTTTTCAGCTTTATAAGCTACAAGGAGCTCATATCATCAGTCTTTATGAGTAACCCGTAACTCACCCATTGTGCGGTGGGAGGGAAATGTATACAAGAAGAGCAGTGTTACATACATTTCACCAAACTAGGACCACTGGAAATTCTGGAAAGAAAATGTTTTGTTTAAAGTTTATTTTTTAGTTTTGTTTACAAATGTTATTTTCTCTTTCAAAAGTTCAGCGACTCACGCGGCTCAATGTTACCGCTGCCGTGTCGTGCCAAGGTGCCGTGCCTCTTATCAGATTGGAAAGGAAAGGTGAAGTTAAATGTGTGAGCTTGTGTGCGGATGTCTGCAGGCCAAACATAATAACTCTACCAGACCACTGTCCCTCCCGGACCTGTTGTTAAAGGGAACAGTAATGGTTTCTGACATTAGCAGAGCCTGCTACTGTATTATAAGTGTGCAAGCAATAAGCAGCACGCCACTCATATACACGACGTCTACCATCGTGCCTATCGCGTGATTTCTTCATGGACCCACAGAAGTGATCACCAGGTTTGTGAGCGGTAGGATACGAGACAATATTCAATTGTCCACATGACAAAAACTGCTCCGATTACTATAACTATTGTTCAAATGAAATATTTAATATTTTTGTTCGGGCGCAGGTGGGGTGGCCATGACTAAATCACCCGGAACACTGATGATCTTCTCAGATTGTAGAAGCTAAGCAGAGTTGTTATTAGTCGTGAGCGAGAATCGAACTTGAGGATGTCCTGTTCGTAGTGCGGTGTGCCAACTACTGGACTACGCGTACCGTAATTGAGTTTGTACACACACAAAGACAGAGATCCCCCGTGTAGCCTTAACAGACTGTTGGGGCAAGTGCTGTTATCGAGCACCTCTAAAGGTCGGCACGGTACACGAGGGGGTGGGTGGACAGTACCACGCCCGGCCGCCTTTGTCTCCCAAGTGGCGATGTTTACACATCGCACCAGGTACTCATTTGAGGCTGAGTCGACCTAGGGGAGGCCCAGGACCGGTTCAGATAATCGTCACTGGTGTTGGCCGTGAGCGGGAATCGAACCTGGGTTGCCAGGTTCGTAGCGCAGCGCGTTAACCGCTACACTACCGCTCCCCACACACAGACACACACATACACACAATACATACACACACATACATATACAAACACACGCACATATATACACACACACATACGTGCGTTAACATCCGCACGCTGGCTTGGCTCACGTTTGTTGGTCACATACATGAGACGTGCATATGCAAACCGTGCGATTTCGCGCAAGAGGCCGTCACTATTGATTGCTAAGGCACGTTTTACTTAAAATTAACACTGAGGTCATGATACATATATTTATATATTTCCCTGAGCGCTAAACTTCTCAAGGCAATTAATTAATTCGCGTGAAAGAGTTAAGGTACAGAGCCCTAAATGTGCTTACTCAGGCTAATCCTTGCGTAAGGGCCTCCACTCGAAGGAGATCTAGAGCGCCTCCTCTCGATTGTATTTGGCCTACTCTTCCACCACGGCTGGACATCTCTATGCCGAGTCAAGAGTTTCGGCCTGAGCTCGGACAGGGCCCCGAGACAGTGGTGGGAATGTCCACATTCTCGTGGCAAGGCCAGTCTCTGCATAGCACGAACACTGACATTGCACACAACGGTACTAATTTATCCCCCCCTGCCCTCTGGGGAGGTGATTGGCTGAGTCAGCCCCCAACCAATTATTGAACTCACAACTTTCCGAATGTGAGATGAGGGCTTTGCCAAGTGTACTGCGTGGCTGGGTCATTAATCAACAGCGCGTATATGTATTACATATAGCATATATATAACGTTACGTGTAACGTATACAACGTGCACACACGAATTTTCCATTTTAAGCCTCTAAATCCCTTGGCTAGGGGCTATGGGGAAGCTTCGCAATTTCTTTCCAGCAGACCATCCTGCTCGCAATGAAACGAAATTAAGAGACTCTGTTGGCAGCGGCGCACAAGCACCGAAACAGAGACAAACTGGTAAGCCCAGCGCACCAAGGGAGCCTCGAAGTCAACGTTTGCTTTAACGCGCGGGCACGAAACGTAACTCAAGCACAATGTCGTTGTCATTCGTTGGCGAACCTTTGCCCACAAACGATACAAATGTGGACGAAAGAACGGCCGGGCTTTTTGGAAAGCATGTTGGCAATTCATAATAGAAGTTTTTTGGGGGGTTAGATCGCGTAAATATATAAATGTGTCGTTAAAACCCGCCACCACCCGGCACAGCCAACTAGTGAGGGTTGTCACGTAAACAGAACGTGCCAATTCTTCACTAGTACAGCACTAGTGTATAGTAGTGTAGTGTATAGTGTATAGTAGTGTATAGTGTAGTGTATAGTAGTGTATTGTAGTGTATAGTGTAGTGTATAGTAGTGTAGTGTATAGTGTAGTGTATAGTGTAGTATACTAGTACAGCACCACCGGTGTGCTGGAGAGCCAAGCCACAACATTTACAATCTGAGTACGACGTTTCGCCAGTAATTACCACTAGCTTCATCAGGCGACAGCCAGGTTTGTGGAGAAGTCCGTCTGTTTCGTTCCTTCTGTTGGTTCATGATCTCGAGTCGTGCCGCGTGCCGTTTGGTCATCTCGTCCGACGTTCGGAGCCTCTTCGGCAATTCAGGAAACCGACGGCACCACGCTGCGGCAGACCAACCGAGGCCTTCCGTGGAAGCCCTCCGGTCAACCTTCGCTCAGTGGGAGGAGGCTCATTTACCTCCACTGCCCCCCACAGCTGATCGCCCCCCCCCGTCCCCCCACACCCCCATCACCATGGAATGATTACTGGGCACACACAAATGAGCAGAGTGAAAAATGCCACAAAATCCTGCGACTAACGGTTGCATCGTAAAGGACGCGGACGTGAGTGAAGGTGGCGCGGCTTCTCTCAAGACACCCCTGTCCGCGTCTCGCTCCGTGCAACCCCCCCCCGCCCGCCCCTCTGGCACGCGGTTGGAATTAATCGCCTTGCCACGCGAGACCGGATTGGAATGAAATCGATATCGTCCAGACGCTCGGCAGATCGCCCCGTTGTTTATAAACAAGGTCATTGCCATACTTTGTGTGTGTTTTCGATCGGGCTTGGTGATCGCGACAATCGAAAATGACTTCGGACTAAACAAACGAACAAGTAAGCAAACCATGCCCGACGGTTGCAACGCAACCGACCTCGGCTACTAATCCGTGCCGCAGTGCTGTCGTTTTAACAGCATCAACCCACCCCCAGCGGGGAAGAGTAGGCCAACATCACCTCCTCTAGAAGGGCTCTCTTCAGGCCTCTCTCTCGAGTGAAGGCCCATCTACTAGCAGTGGTATGAGCAAGAAATTGCAGGGCTGCACTTGTATCCACCCAACCACCCTTCACCAACCCACCTCCACTAATAATGAACTGAATAATCAATCTCCATTCTGTATCTCCACGTAGCAATGACACTACCCTTTATTTTCACAGAATATTTGGCCTCTCGTATTGATGGCAAGCACGTGATTTGTTTCGTGCACGCAATTTTCTGGACTGGCTTTGCCCTTCCGGGACTCATCGGCAGTGAGGCGTGCCAAGTGAATGCCGCCGGTTCACCCGCGTGTTTGTTTTGGTAGGCGCTCTCTCGATCTACACCGCGGGCAATCAGCGACCAAAATAAACCACTCGCCCTCGTGTGTTCACCGCCATCATCAAGTACTACAATGGAGCAATTTGGGTAATGCACGACTCTGTTTCATATCTCCGTGTTCAATAAAAACAAATCTTGTCTACAGCTTTCTTCTCTCATCTCACTGCGTATCTGCCTCTTCTCTGCATCACTCTCGATACACTGCACTATACATTTCAGTCTCATCGGACTCTCATTGAGAGGGGTGGAGGGGAGAGAGATGGTGGGGGCAATACTAACTTCTGCTGAGGATCCTCAATGAGCTAGAAGCACAACTGAGAATGTGCATACTCCAATGCACGTCTCCCCATTTAACGTGGTTTCTCAAATACGTCGTCACTTTATCAACACCACGGCCTGATTTGCGACGCCTCAACGCCACGCCTACGTCGCTGACAGCATCGTCCGTCCGTTCTCGTTTTCCGTCGCCTCCACCTGCCCTGTACATCGCTTTGATTCACGTCGTTTCGGGTCACTATTCCATCGCTCACGACGTGGGCTTGACAAGCACAACTCCATGGAGTTGGGTGGAGCGGTCGGCGCAGCGGGGTAGACATCCTGAGTTCGACTCCCCCGCCGTGGATAACATCGGTGGGCAGTGGAAAATCTGAACCCGGGTTCTCAACAAGCTGGCCGTTATTTGGCTCTGGGGATATACACGTTGTGTGGAGCAAAATGTGTTGTTGTATTGTGCTTCTATGCTCCCACATCTCTATTCACTCCCCCCCCCCACTACTGCCTCTAACAAACAAACATGTTATAAAGGTGTGCAAACAAGCGTAGAGATGTGTTCGCTTTGCTGTCGTGGCTGTGGGTGGTGGATAGTTGGGAAATAAATTAATAAATAATGACATCATCGCAAATGATCGGCCAAACATTCCCAGCAGAATCCTCTCAAATATGAACCTTTTGACTCAATGCGGATTTTAGTGCTATTAAACGGATACTCTGTTAATTTACCACTCAAAATATTGATTGAAGCCGTATGAAGTTTTGGTGGTAAATTGCAAATGAGTTTGAACTGGCGGATTGCGTTTCCATGGCTTTTTTTTTTATTTTGCAAACATCTTTGTTGGTGGTTGTGCGCTGAGAAGCCAAGCGCAATAAAGATGCTTCGGGGGCATTGCCACGGTCCAAACGCCCGACATTCACCCGTAATCCATGGCGTGCAAAGTGTTCTTGAGCGGATAGCCCCAAAAAATAAACAGTTGTAAGTCAAGCACACACTCTTGAGACGCTAGTTGGATCACGTGACGGTTACTGCATTGCGTCAGCTCTGACACTTTCCCAAGTTCAATCCTGCAGTTTTTTCTCCTTCCAAGAGCGTAAAGTATTTATGTGTTTAGCATCGCATGTCAGCCAGACTTCTGCAACTCAATCCGCTGTGGCTTCCCTCGTCCCCAGACTCCACGGTCAAGAGGTCATCGTGGCCGATGCCATTGACGCCGCTACGCCTCGCCATTGACACCCGACCTTCATAAAGGTCTGCTCCTACAGTCTGCTCCTACAGGCTGCCAGCCTCTGTGGCTTTAACTCTTCCTCTTTGGCAGCCGACCTCTTGGCGCCACTCCAATGGCAGCCTCGGTAACCTTTCCTCCTCCACCCATCACACGCGTGTCCCACCCATCACACACGTGTCCCACCCATGACACGCGTGTCCCACCCATCGCACGCGTGTCCCACTCTACAGACCCTCCTCTTCCTGATTACATCTGCAACCCCTGCCACATTCTACTCGGAAGCTCCAAGTTGCTCACCCTCTCCTTCCATGAAAGTCCGAACATCTTGTGCACGTGCCTGCATTCAAAGGCTACACTCTTATTTTCTGGTTATTTTGTTAGAGTCCAGATCCGTGACCCATGCAGGAACATAAACATAACCTTTGCATCAAACACCCTTATCTTAACACTGAAATTGACCTCTCTGCTCTTTCAAATTGGTTTACGTAGTCTAACGCCACCCTCCTCCTAATTTACCTCTGCACAATCCCAGAGTAATGTGCACATAGCTGCAGCTGATTCAATATTTTGCTGTCGGACTTCTTTCCCGCACCCATAAATGTGATCACATCACCACGATACTCCGAACCCTCCCCTGGCTCCGAATCTAGGTCCTGGATTAACTTCCAGATCGCACTCACTGTCTGTAAGATCCTCCATGGACTCGCAACTGCTTACCTCTCCTCTCTCACCTACAATATCTCTACTCCATACACCTCTTTGCTGCTCCAACAAAGCAGGGCTTTAGGCACATTGATCTGATGATTTCATGATCAAATTCAACTGTCATAGCGACCTCTTACCCGCTCTTGTTCACCTTTATATTTCAGAATTTCCATCCCAGTCTGCCTCTAAAAAAGATGCCCGAGAAATATGTAGTTTTCTCTGTCACGTGGACGTCTTTGGTAGTCCGGCATTTACTGCTGAGGTGGTGTGGAGCTGCGCCTTCTCCTTGAACTCCTACAGCCCTTGTGGTGGGGGGCACCCCCCCCTCCCCAAAGGATGCCCCCCCCCCCCCACAATGCTGTCTGCCAGGAATATCCCAGATGGCCCACCCAGCGATGATGAAGGAGCGCCGATAAATATCCATGTCCTGACGGTACGTGGCTTGGCGTGAGACAAAGTGGTGGCATTCCAACCACGCAGCTACTGCCGCCCTCATTGATCTCAGTGGTGGAGGTAGCAAGTGGGATTTGTATGTATGTTGAACTTTTTTCGCACCGTACGTAGCCGACCGTACTCATCGGAGGTGCGTTTATTTTATTTCATCGCCAGTCACGGTCGATCCTCTGCTGGAAGAAGGCCTCCGTAAGCCGTCACCATCCTCTCGCGGCTTTGCAACGATGTCACAGTAGAAACGAGCACCTGCACACAAGGACCGTTCTCCTTGATGCCGACCCATCACGATTCTTGACCATCGGTCATCATCCCTTCCAGCGATGTGAACGGCCCAAAACCTGCTTCACCTTTTCTCAACGTTGTGAACTGTCTCCATCGCTGAGCAAGGTCTCAAATCCACGCGTCTTCTCCGTTTCTCGGTGAAATTCCAAGCACGCGTCGTTTTTGTCCATTATATATATGTACCGAAGAATATACCATCCCCAATCACATACTTATATCTGGCCACACTGGCAGAGCACCTTTAAGATAATGCATAAGGACAAGGACACATTCAGAATGGACTTTTTTTTTAGCGACCGCACAGAAGAGAGAACAAAAAACCAACCACATCTGGGCGCTTGAAATAAATTACACTTTTTTCCCCTTTCACCGGGCTGTAATTTTTTTTTCTAATTGCGTTTTCCTACTCTCGGCTTTCGCTGGCTGGGAAAGGACACAATATCGTATAATTACCCCATCCGTCTCGAGCCTGACACAGCGCGCATTTCCAAGAGGTAATTAAAGTGGGCGCATTGCGAATATCCTGTGCGAGCCCCAAGTCGAGCGATGATTTCTGTTCTGTGCGCCGCACCAGCCTCCAATTCGGCTCTGCCGAGCGTGCGAAGCCCTCTTTTTAAACACGGCTCGATAAAAATATAACATCTTAAAACAAATTCCGGCAATTATGGTTCATGGCATACGGACTCGTGTCCCATGGAACTCTGCACTGAAATTTGCTGCATTGCGTGAAAAGCGCCCGACGCCTCTTGATGAAAACCAAAACCACATTCACTTTGTGGAGCAAATGTTTGTGTGTGTTTGAGACCAGATTTGTATAGCTTTATCGATACCAGCCATTTTTTTGGGGTGGACGGTGGGATACGACGTAACACTGAACATGTACAGTCATTTTTGTCAATTAACTTCTGGATGAGGAACCACCCCACACCCGTGCAGGTCACGGAATATGATTTGACCATACTTCACCACGCTGGTCAGTACGGGTTAGTGAAGATCGTCGGGTGCATCGCGGTGCGATTTAACCACTGCGCCCCCCCCCCGCCCCCCCATGTCCCGCTCGATCCAGTAGCAGCACACTTAGCTATTTTTACAAATTATTTTTTCCTAATTTAACAAGTAGACTTTATTTTCGTCGAATAAAAAAAAACACAAATTACATAAAATAGCAAACGGTCCAATTCTGCATTGCCTGCACACGCGCCTGTGTGTGTGTGTGAGAGAGAGGGTGAAGTTATAGTGCTACTGTGACATTTATGTAGATCTGGGCCAAAAAGTCGAAACGCTTGGACGGGCGATATCCTTTATAATAGCCGCTATTTCATATCACGGAACAATATCTATAAAACAATTCTCTACTCTGCGTGACCTATCTCAACACGTACACCCCTCTTGTCAATCCACTGCTGGATTAAGGCGGCCCCCTACATCCTGTGACGTGGCCCGCGCTGGTCAGTGTGGGTTTGGTGAAGTCGGGGGGGGGGCGGGGGGGTGGCACATAGCGACGTACCGTACAACGGACCATTCCTGTCGCCTGGCTCCACCGAGGAGCCGCCGCGGACCGTGTGCCAACCTCTTCAATGCGCCAGCTTCACGGTCACCGCATCCAAACTCCGCCCAAGCTCAACGCTGCTTAGCTCCAGGTATCTGATGGGATCGGATGCAGTCCTTGGTGATCTGCGCACCACGGACACGTCGCAGACCATTGTATGTTGTCACAGTTCCACGTCAGCCTTGCTTTCGGTTTTTAGCAATGCTTTGTTTTTTTATTCACGATTTCAGAAAGGCAGCGAAAAATGTGTACGGCTTACAGTATTAACCTTTGCACCAAAAGGGGCCGTACATAAATGACGTCACGCGATTTTGGACGATTTTTGACCCCCCCCCCCCTCGTCACACGGCGTCACAAAAAGTCAGACCCCCCTCAAATGACGTCACAAAGCTCTGCCCCCCCCCCCCAAAAAAATGCTTCAAATCACTTTAAACTATTGTCATTGTAGTGCGTATTTAATGTGCCGCTGCACTCTGATGTTGTAGGAGAAAACATTTATTACAAAGTCTAATTAAGTAGAACGTGTTGTCTATATTTATTTAAATTTGCGCATTTTGATGTGACGTCACATTTCTCAAACCCCCCCCCCCCTCGTCACACATCGTCACAAATGTCTGACCCCCCCCCCCAAACCTAGGTGCGTGACGTCATTTATGGACGGCCCCAAAGACGCCCAGCGTGGACAATAAACTCGACTGCAAATCAACACAAACGCGACACGATCGTCAATGTGGACTGCCCCTAATAGGAAAAACCCATAAATAACCGACGTTTCGGGGCAATGGCCCTACTAAGCACACATTTCTCTGCGAATGAAGCTACATCTGCTCATGAAGAAGGACTGTCGTCCGAAACGACGCCGCCTGTTTATTTTTTACTTTTCCACGGCAGTGTGGAGTTGCGTTGCTCGCGCTTGTGTACCACCGTCGACGCGGCATCGCCGTTGTCTTGCGTTACTTCCATCTGCCGCGTTCATCGCATAACCGGTTGACTGTGGCACAGACGATGAGCTCACGCAACAAGGCGCGCACGCTCGCGTAATTTAGCCCATTGATTTAGAACGTCCGGTATTTAGACAATTGAGAACACGCGCAAACGTTAACGTTCTCAGCTAATTTCAAACAAAGGCATTTCCTGGTTGTTGTTGTGATTTCAAGCCCTGGTCACACTCCATGGAGAGAATTTTTCACATTCCATTGGCCCAGTGAAATTCACGGTATCTCAAAATCCACCGAGCATTCCTTAAAATTTTTCAAATATATATGAGGTCGTTCCACACGCTCCACGCGGCTGATGATTGGTAAACACGTTTCACGTGACGTAGAGATCGGTGCTGATTCAAATGACCAGAGATTGTGTTGTTTTCATCATTGTTATAAGCGTGTTTACCCAGGAAAGCCTGGTTAAGTCTCGTTACTCGTTTTCAAGAGGGGGCGGTTGTTTCTGTGTATAATTACAAATGACTACATACACTCACGTTGTGTATGAGTTTATGGGGAGCAGTAGCGTAGTTTTGAGCGCACTGCGCTATGGACACGGCCACCCGAGTTAGATGCCAGCTCACGGCCACCAACACCAGCGACATTTACCTGCCCCTCCCTAGGTCGACTCAGCCTCAAATGAGTACCTAGAGTGGTGTGTAAATATCGCCATTAGGGAGACAAAGGGGGCCGTGCGTGGTGCTGGCCACCCACCCCTCGTTTGCCATGCCGACCTTCATAGGTGCTCACTAACAGCACTTGCCCCGAAAGTCTGCAAAGGCAATAAGGGTGTCTTTGTCTTTTGTCTTAAGTGGACATCTGGCAGCCCATCCTTTCACCAACCCGCACAGTCCAGCGTGGTGAAGTATGGTCAAACAACCCCCCACGACCGAAACGGCGTGGGAAAGACTTCATCTAGCAGCGTATTGATAACCTGCTATACACGAGTATTATTATACAGCTTGTTTAAATGTGATGAAGCAATTGCGAGTGCTGCTCTAAATTAAGACACTATGAATCACCGTTGGGTACGTACGGGTTTGCCCTCCTTTGATGTAAGAGGACTTGATCATCAGCTTTCGCTACGTCACGTGGGGCCGTGTTTCGTAATCACCGTGCACGTGTTTCGTCTTTAAATTGGAAATTCGAACGGCGAAGATTGGTGAAGGTAGAAAGGCGGAAGCCGTGGCGAGTTGAAGTATCACACAGGGATGGAACTATTGCACGTGGGACACGGACCACGTGCAATAGTTCCATATTCATAGCATCCTATGAATATGTTTCCCACAATTTTGACTAATTTCAGTATAAGGTGAAATCGATGTGGTTGGGTGCCAACACAATTCCAGGATGATTCCGGTTGAAATGTAGCACTCGTGGTTCGGGCACCACACCAACCACTCTGTTCGACTTTTGCGGATGATTGAAGTTTTACCTATACGTGACTTGACCGCAAAAACCTAAAAGTATGAATCCTTGCAGTCACGAAAGCTTCAAATCTAGAATTGATTGAAGCAATGTTTGAAGGAGCTAAATGCCAATCTTGAGGTCTGATCGCCACGACAAGAGGGCTTCCGCGGAGAGTTGGTGGAGACTTGCTATTTCTCGCGTGTTGAAGTAGCGCAGACTAGAGTTGTCTTTCTACACGGTCCGTGGCTTTGATTGCATGCCCACACTCGCACCACTTTGGCTCGTCTTCGTTTTCTATTCATGAACGAGATGTGCGCTTCGGCCTGTTTAAAATTTCGGATGCAGCCGATGGTTTCCACCGGTGTCTTCGAGGAATGTCAAAGCTAGGTGTGCGATGTTTGGGTATCGAGTGAGGTGTTTATTCTCGAAGCCTGCGATGTTTCACTCTGTTCGCCAGCAGCGTTATTCCTGATCTGGGTGAGATTCGAGGATGGTGACAACAGCAGCAGCAGCCGCAAGACGCTCCCAGTTTCTCGGTGTTTGTCAAACTTATTTTTTTGCCTGGGGGCTACTCGTCCGATGCAAACATTGCCGCGGACCATCCAGCACCGCACCCCTTGGGACAAAACGCATTCGCTCATCTCGAAATACCAGTAATACAAACATGATATTGCGGAACAGAAATACTTTCTTTTTTAAAAGGTATATATATATAACTTTTTTTAGAGGACATTTAGATCTTAGGTTTAGGGTAGTTAAATAAGGGTAACTTACATAACGTCATTGTTTTATTAAGTGTCAAAAATAAAATATTAATTGATGTCCGAATCAAAAGGTATAAACGTTGTCATTTCCGGATCGACCTGCGTTTGCATCGCAGCCCCGCGGACCCACGTGGAGGAGCGTCACGGACCGACCACCTGGTGAGTCCCGGGGACCACCCTCTAGGAACCACTGCAGTCGGGGGATCGGACAGAGGCAGAAAAGATTGTCGACTGCGCGCACACGCACCCACACACAAACGCACACGCATCCACACACAACGGACACGGACCCACAACGCACACGCACCCACACACAACGGACACGCACCCACACACAACGCGCACACGCACACACACACAACGGACACGCACCCACACACAACGCGCACACGCACACACACAACGCGCATGCACACACACAACGCGCACGCATCCACACACAACGGACACGGACCCACAACGCCCACGCACCCACACACAACGCGCACACGCACACACACAACGCACACGCACCCACACACAACGCACACGCACCCACACACAACGGACACGGACCCACAACGCCCACGCACACACACACACAACTTGCACACGTGCGCGGCTGCACGCGATTGCAGGAACGCATTTTTAGAATTCCCACATTTTGCCAATCCCGCCAGCTCCACTCGGATTCAAGAGGACAAACACAGCCGCGGGCAGGCGTGTCCCCCAAAATGGAACGCGGCTTCTTAATTGTTAATGGCCACTCTCTGATTTCGAGTCTCCGTGCACTGTTGTGAATTACTTGCCGTGAAGAGCAGTCTTCAATTAATGGTGTTTGCACGCGATGTTATTGTAATGCGATTTATTTTCTTATATAAATAACTGGATGTTATTATGTTACAATGTAATATCATAATCTTATACACGCGATCCAATTCTGTTTAATAATGGGGTTTGCGCGTGATGTTATTCTGTTTCATAAGGCAGCTTTTCTTTGCTGTACTTAATATTTCACATTTTGTTTCAGGCCGCTGTTTTTTTTTTACTTTTTGGAAACTTGACTGCATTCTGCGCGTGGTCTCTCGATGTCTCTGTGTGTGGGTGTGTTGACGTGCGCGCGCTGCACTACGAACCCGGCCAGCCGAGTTCGATTCCCGCTTACGGCCAACACCGGTGACGATTATCTGATCTCGGGCTACAAAGGCGGTCAGGCGCGGTGACGCCACCCACCCCCTCGTGCGCCGTGCCGGCCTTAATAGGTGCCACTCGCTAACAGCATTTGCCCCAAGTCTATTCAGTCGATACAGGGGATCTTCGTCTTGTACATACACTAGTACGTTGGGGCAAGTGATGTTAGCGAGCACCTATTGAGACCAGCACTGTACACGAAGCTCGGCTTTAATAGGTGCATTGGTCTATCTGGCTATTGGTCTATATAAGCGTGGCTCTTGTGTGCGTGTGTAAAACATCTAGCATGGTGATTTACTTCAAAATTATGCTATTAAAAGGGTGGGTCAAAAGGTTTTCACTTGACGTGAAGTTAAGCAAACAATAATACTGCCCTTTGCCAAACCACTGCTGGAATGAAGGCCTCCCACGCTGTGAGCAAACCTCACCATTCGACGGTTTGTGAATTATTCTGCCAACAATTTGGCGGGAAACTATTTGGCGTGGCCGGGAATGGAACTCGGGTGGCCGGTCTAGGAAGGGAGTGCGCCAACCACGGTAAGAGCGGCCCCACTGGCCCGATAGGCGTTTGGTTTGCCTCCAAAAGGGCCCTAACATCCGTATACACGTCAAATAAAGCCTCATTACTGTGTGAAAATAAAGATGCATAATTAGATTTAACTGAAGGTTGTGTGTTTCCTGCTTGGGGTCGGGTAGAAACTGGGATTCAATCTGCGGTTTCGGCCATCCATGGCTCTCGGGGGTTGTGACCCTTAAGTTCACATCAACCTGAGTTTTCGAGTTGATATGGTCTTAACCTGATGCCTAAATGTCAAAGTCTATAATTCCAATGATTTTTTTCTCAGTTATTTGATAGTTCCACCTACCGAAGATGAACAGAAATCGAGGCTTAACTGCCATATGACAACAATTTGCTTGGAGCAGGATGTTGTGGGGAGAGCTTTCCCCACCAGAGAGAGAGAGTGGTTAAAAGAAGAGGTTATTTGAAGGGATCTGGGAAGTAGTTCTATGATGTCGCCTTCAACGGTGGCCGCTCTTGAACACGGCACGATGCACCGATGTGGTGTGAGAGTCCCGAATGGCCACTTGTTCCCGTGTCGTGACGCCGATGGTTACGATCGGAGTACAATTGCGAGAGGGAAAAAAAAGTTTTTAAAGTGGAACTTTTTAAAAGGCCAATTTTTCTTTAATCGATCGCCCTTTTCCAAATGCATTGTGTGGTTTTGAATGTGAGTGGTGGCCAAATGCCCATAAACATGCCTTTTAGTGATATTTATTTTTTAAACTCGAGCCGTACTTGCACCCCGCCCCCATCGCCGCTGTTTGTTATTGCTGTTCTCGAGCCTGCAGCGATGGCTGTGCTGTGGCGCGATCAACTTGAAAAGAAGAGTGATAGGTATTTGTGCCACGTGGCCTACAAATTATACACTGGGTCGATCCGAATGGAGGAAACGGAACTTTAGGGTTTCGTTGTCATGACATCAACAGCGGAGATCACTTTGCGGTGAGGGAGGGGGGATGGTGGGTACATTCGAACTAATTCGAGCAAAAAAAAAACCCGTGGAACTCTCGCGCAATGAATTTGTATTGATTGTTGCAATTTAATGTCTGAATGCAAATGAAAAACACGTGCGGCTTTATTCATGTGTGGATCCCGGAGGGGGGAGGGGTAATGTTCCACACTGACGATGGCTAACTTTTACAAGTTAATTTAAGCGCTGTGGTTATACGGAGTACGATTTAGTTGGTGGAGCAGCAAAGACCCCCCCCCACCCCACCCCACCGTGAGATTACGAGATCAAGTCCTGACCGTGGTGAACTTGGCATCGTGTGTATCTTTCACGTGGCGATGATGATGATCATATTTACAGTATTATAATCCCCCATCATCCACCTCGAGTGTCGTAATACTCAGCATTGTGATTCATTCTAATACTCATCAATAATAAAAACAAGTCAATTATTACTATCACATCATTGTCAAACGTCAATTAAAATAAATACATTTTACCCAACATCAACCAACGAAGGATCCCTCCAGGATCAGAAAAATGTCAATAACTGATTTGAGTTGCACGACCTGGTGGACAAGAGCGTTGATTGGTTTTCGTTGGACTGGTCCCTGCCATAGACATGTGGAATTTCCACCATGGCCTTAGTACCAGCAAAGATTAAATGAGCAGCACCCACTGCTCATTCAAACACGGGGCACAAAGATACAGATCCCCCGTATAGCCTGAGCACACTGTTGGGGTAAGTGCGTGTTAGCAAGCAGCTATGAAGGTCGACACGGCACTCTCAGGGGTGGGTGATGTTTACACGCCACACACAAGGTACTCATTTGATGCTGAGTTGATCTAGGAGGGAAACGCTTTAGATAATCGGTACATTTGTTTCCCGTGAGTAGGAATTGAACTCTGGTGACACGGTGTTCGTAGCACAAGCGCGCTAACCGCCACGCTACCACTCCCCACTCGCATTTCTGCTGTTGTGACATACAGTCGAGAGCATGGGTGTACATTGAAAAGTCTTGGGTTCTGCTGAAAAGCCTGAGCAGGGGCTGATGGGTTGACGCGCCGGTC
This sequence comes from Lampetra planeri, assembly GCF_965212315.1. Taxonomy (NCBI): domain Eukaryota; kingdom Metazoa; phylum Chordata; class Hyperoartia; order Petromyzontiformes; family Petromyzontidae; genus Lampetra; species Lampetra planeri. Next base: position 2,095,969 of record NC_136136.1, read on the forward strand.
TGACTGCTTAATGCATGGCAACATTGCAGGTAAGATTTATCATCACGCCGCACACACGGCACAACTATCCGCAGAGAGCCGGCTATTATTTAACGTGCTGTGTCGCTCGCAGGCACAAGTCTGCGTTCGTTTTAAAATAAGCCATCGACCGCGCCGTGGAAAAAAACGCACGGCACGTGCTAGTGGCCGTGCGTGCAGACCTCGGATGCACATAATAATTTAACGATGCTGTTGGTCCAATATATATAGGCATGTATAGAGTTGTGTAAACAGCCTATGTGTGTGATAGAAAACACGAAGTGCACTTTCCATTGGCCAAATTGTGATCGGTTGGTTGCCACATTTACGCAGTACGCTGTAACATAGGTTAACACTGGAGCAGTGGCGCAGTTCCGAGTCAACTTTATGTACCCAGCGACCCAATATCAATTCCTGGCTACGGTCACATTCGGCAGTGAGTGATATCTCACTGGTCCCAGGTTTTTCTTTCACCAAGCCAAACAGGCAAGAGTAGTAAAGTATGGTAAAACAACCGCAATGGCTGGCATGACATTACAAAGGGCTTAATCCAGTCGTGAATTTTCAGTGCTGTGAATTGTGAATTGTTTGTGTTTTTTAAATCTGGAAAACTTTAGCAAGAACAAGGACGTGCAAGCCAATGCGTTTTCAGTCAGCCATGTATTTTAAATTCCATGACCAAAATTGTCAAACTCGAATACAATTTCGTTGTACTGGTGACAATGACAATAAACGATCTATCTATCTATCTACAACCGAGCTTCGGTGAGCCTGTTACACAGCGGCCCATCCTTGTGCTGCCTCTGTGTCGTGAGTCGAACGTAACGTGAAGGACAAACATCGCTCAGTCAACAAATTGTCCCTCTGTCTGATACTGGTCTGCAGCTCATTTTAAGTCTCAAGAAAGTGTGTTTGTATGTGTGTGTGTATGGGCGGAGGAGCGACGCTCACAACAACTAGCGGAGCGCCGGGTGACTAAAGCACATCAAGTTAGTACAGTAGGGGTAACAGGTGGTGCATCAGCCAGTCATCTCGGTCATCTCGGTCAGTCGACCCGTGGCACCTGCTGGGTCTGCCCCGTGACCTCCTGCTAGCGGGCGTTCGACACTTCACGTGGCCTCAAGGTGCACATAGCCTGGCACAAGCGTCGTGGTGACGTCACCGCCACTTAGTGGCGAATGGCGGTTGTTGTTGTTGTGTATGGGTAGCCGTGATGTAGTGGTTAGCGCGCGGCGCTACGAACCTGGTGACCCGAGTTTGACTCCCGCTCACGGCCAACACCAGTGACAATTATCCGAGCTGGTCATGGGCCTCCCCTAGGTCGACTGGGCCTCAAATTAGTACCTGTTGCGGTGTGTAAACATCGCCACTGGGAAGACAAAGGCGGTCCCGCGTGGTACTGTCCACCCACCCCCTTGTGTGCCGTGCCGGCCTTCATGAGTGCTCGCTAACAGCACTTGCCCCAACAGTCTAAGGCTATGCGGGTGATCTTTCTCTACGTTGTGCGTGTCTAGAGTAGTGGTGGTCACATTGTTTTGCACACTGCACGGAGGTCGTGCGCGTCGATGCGAAGCCACGGCTAAGATAGGCGGTGATGATCTGATGCTTGGACCTCTCCGAGGTGTTTACAATGAGGTAGCCGGTGTGGTGCTGTACGTAAGACGTCTGTGCCGGGAAGTGAGAGGCACCCCGATGTGGTGCTGGCCACACCACCACTTCGATTTGTGCGCCGATAAACGCTCTCGCATCACTCGCCCCAACCGTTGAAGGCTCTCCACGGGACTTTCGTCTTTGTTTGACATTAGAATTCTCTGCATTTTAAATGGATTTATGATAAATCGCTTATAGGGCATAGTAATAACCCCGATTTCACGTCTTCCCTTTTCGCAACTGCGTCGTCACTTCATTAACACCACGACTTGATTCGCGTCGCCTCAACTCCACACTCACGTCGCTGACGGCTTCGTTCGTCCGTTCTCGTTATCCGTCGTCTCTCACAGCCTTCGCCTCCACCACTACCACCACCACCACCACCAGCCACCACCACCACCTCCACCACCACCAGCACCACCACCACCACCAGCCACCCTGTAAATCGCTTCGATTTACGTCGTTTCGATATCCGTCGCCTTTCACAGCCTTCGCCTCCACCACCACCATCACCACCAGCCACAACCACCACCAGCCACCCTGTGAATCGCTTCGATTTACGTCGTTTCGATATTCGTCGTCGCACCTTTTCAAGGAACGCATCTCCCCCCCACCCACCCGCCCACCCCGACGTAACCCGCGGTGAGTCGATTACCAAGTGACCCCAATCTCGCCAGATCCTGACAGCTCAGCAAGGGGTCGAACCTGGAGGGTGCTTCAGGTGGGGCGACCCCTTTGGGTCAAGCAGGCGGTGCAGGCTGCAGTGCGGCGCAGTGCACACCGCGCTGCCGCAGTGTGGTCACATCATCCCCAGGGGCATCTTCCAGCGGTGGATTAACGAGACGGGGGTGGCCGTACATGTGTACATCACCTCCGTGCATGTGTACATCACCCCCGTGCATGTGTACATCACCATCGCCTCCGTAAGGATCCACACGGATTTGGCCGCGTTAGAAAAAATAAACCCACCACCACCTACCTGCAACGTCAAAAGTTACGCCGTGGTTTTGTTTTTATTACGAATCCCAGAAAATGTACCCGACTGGGTGCGGTGCAGTGCCTGGTTTTGAGCAGACAAACATTCCACCCGACAGCTTTTTTATTTTTTTTATTTTTAAAAAGCAACTCCCGTACGTGCATCTGTCTTGCTGCTCATGAATAAGTCCTGGATGACTTTTGTGGGGTGCACCAATTCGTGTCGGTGCGTCACGCAAAAAAAATGTTCACCATTGACATTGTGGATATGCAACGCGCTATGGGGTTGGGGTTGGGGTTGGTTTTCCCATTGGTTTGCTCGCTGCAATACGAAGCCGGATACCTACGTTGTGATTCTAGATCACAGCTAACGTGCGCCGGTGGCCAGGTGATATTTGCTCCAGGTGATATTTGCGCCAGTCTTGGGTGCCACCTTTCACCAGCCTACACGATTCACGATGAGTGTGGCGAAGTATGGCAACACGAAGACAAATGTCCCCCGTATAGCCTTAACACACTGTTGGGGCAAGTGTTGTTTGCGAGCACTGAATGAGGGGCGGCATGGCACCGCGCCCGGCGGCCTTTGTCTCCCCAGTGGCGATGTTTACACATCGCACCAGGAACTCATTTGAGGCTCAGTCGACCTAGGGGAGGCCTAGGACCGGTTCTGATAATCGTCACTGGTGTTGGCCGTGAGCGAGAATCGAACCCGGGTCGCCAGGTTCATAACGTAGCGCGCTAACTGCTACACTGCCACTCCCCATGACAGATACGGAATATGGGAGACAGTGAGTTGTCAAAGGCTTGAAATAAATATGAAATGAATTAATAAATAAGATTCTCATCTTGACAGATTAATCATAGCGAGTTCACTTAACTAACGAATGGTGGTTGTCTTCAAGTGTTTTTCTGATATTTATGCTATGTAATTAATGCGCTCTGTTGCTTTTGGCAAACATTACTATGATTTCACCATCACTTAGTGGTTTTATATGAAATGTATCTCACAGCACTCCAATTGTGTGTGTGGTAGGGAGCGGTCGTGTAAGTGTTAGCGCACTGCACTACGAACCCGGGGACTCGAGTTCGATCCTCGCTCACGGCCAGTGACGAGTACCTGAACCGGTCCTGGGCCTCCCCTAGGTTAACTCAGCCTCAAATGAATACCTGATGCAGTGTATAAACATCGCCACTGGGGAAACAAAGGCGGCCGGGCGTAGTGCTGGCCACCCCACCCCTTTCGTGTGCGTACTGGCCTTCATAGGTGCTCGCTAACAGCACTTACCCCAGCATTCTGTTAAGACTACACGGGAGATCTTTGTCTGTGTATTAACATATGCAATGCATTCATGCAGCAATATATTGCATTTCATTAATAATGCATTTGTTTAAATATGTAGTGATTGTCCTTTTGTAATATAACCTGAATATTTAAACCACCTGGCCATGGCTAATTATTTGTCCAGACCTACGCTCAATAAACCAGGAAACATCCACGGCACAAAATCCCCACGTTCTCGTGGGAATATGGAATTCTTTCATTTGCCGGCGAGAATGGAAAACACACAAAAAATGCATTAAACCTAAACTCTCGACATTGCAGATGGTGAATGGATAGGTGCAGCCTTGCAATCACTTACCTCAGTCACTGCTAGTGGTCGGGCCTCCAATAGACAGAACTATAGGGAGCTCCCGGAAGAGAAGGTATTTGGCCTACTCTTTCATTCCGACCAGTTTTTCCTGTTAGAGCTGGGAGTTACCCATACGTTACCGCACCGGAGGCGACCTGCCAACCGCAGGGCTGGGGGCGTCCGTGCCGACGCTGCTGCGTGAACAGCGGTGGAGGAACTTTGCCCAATTTGTTTCAACTGCTACATCGGGACCTCCATAACGTCCCCCGGCATCGCTCGACGCCACGCAAGCCCCTTTTGCGTCGTAACCTTCGACGATGCGAGATGAGCCCCGATGCATCTTGGAGAGTCAAAACGACTCGCAAACAACCACCTCGCTGTGTAAGACCCAGCGCAGAAACCCCCCTGGGGGTTTGCTCTTCCACGAAGCTCACAGTCCACCCTAAACCGCATCCACCGCACAAACCGTGGCAGTAGATGCGGGTACCTGACGCACGAACATTAAAAACCTCTTCAGTGTGCGCCTGTGGGCATCCAGAATAATACCGTACAACGACGCAATTCCCGAGCCACAAATACGAAGGAGGAGACAATCGCAGCGACCCACTGCGCTGCTCCTGACGCAGTTGTCTGGCCATGTGAAATTGTAGTTGCATCTACATCAGCAGCCATACGAAAGAAACAAATGGGATTGTGAGTCCAGTGGCCTAACCGTTACACCTCGGTAGCGTACACGCCGCGGACGAATGCTTTAAAATCCGCATGCAATCCTGCGCGCGGGTCGCGTGCAGGTAGTGCGCGCACGAAACGCACGTTTTGAGATCTTGCAGGACGCTGCCAAGATAATTTGACTCTCGGTTGCCTGTCACTGGCGTTGCGCTCGGGTCTGGAATGCACGATTTGCGAGTCAACGAGGATGCGTGTTTCTCTAACATCCTCCGTCTGCTGCTGCTGATGCCTGGGAGGACGCGATTTTTTTTCCGTTCCCGCAGTGAGCTGTGAGATCAGAGCCCCATTGCATGCGGTCGAAACCGCGTCCCACATCTGTTTCAGGTTTACATTTTGGCTGGAAAAATCGGTGCTCTGGGGGGGGGGGTAGAGACTGGGTGGGATGTGGGGAGGTGTGCTGTTGACGACTAAAAGATTGCGATTGCGTAAACAATGAAATCGGCGGAGGTCCACTCGCTCGGGTTGAAACAATGTCTGCATTTCTCCAGAAGATAACTTCGCGATGATGGAAGGAGACCGAGGGTGTAGAGCGCACGCAGGTTTTAGATGAAATAACTTGAGTGAAGCAATGCAATTATTACACCGTTGTTTAGAAAAGCCGTGGCATTATGTCAAGGAAGGCTGTAAGTGTTAGTGACCGATGCTTAAATTATATTTCATCATCATGCGCCGGGGGTGTTAGCGCTATGCCGAGTGTGAATTAACGCGAATTCAGTCGATCGTGCCTCGTGTCGTTGGCTAATTATTAGAATGAGTCTCGTACATTCGGTATTAATAATGCGGGCCAAATATGATCCCAAGGGTGTTGTATTTTATCCTTCACGAATGTTCCTCAAGTGGCCCGGATCTTCGACTGGGATGGTACATTTTTGCAAAGCCCCTTTCTACCGGATTTAATTAAATCATGATAAACCGCCACGGTGGTCTTCGGTATATTAATGCCATCTGATCCACACACACACACACAACAATGCATCAACCGCACGGCAACGCACCGCCATTCCAAACCACGTGGCCCCCCACTGAATGGGCCTGGTGGGTTTACGGAGGCAGGGACTGACTAGGACGTATATTATAAGAGGAAGATGTGTCCCGGTGCAGGGATGAGCGCGTGTGCTGCACGTGGCTCTGATTTTTAACACTGGCAAATGCTTTTTATATGTTTCAAATAATAATAATCAAAGCAATTGGGATAGGTATTTGTAAAAAAAAGTCGACGTTGATATTTGCTCCTAGATAAATACAAATCCAAGCCCTAACCAAGAGCTTTTGTTTTTCAGCGGAATAATTACATCAATTCTGTTCGGCTGCAACCAATGAGTGCCATATGGTGCACACTATCGTATTGCTCGTCTTTGTGATTGTTAAATGTCGCCTCCTTTTTTGCGTTCTGAAATCTCCTGAAGCGATGGCACGTTGGCGAGAAATGCTCTTTGCAGGAATGACTTAAGGCTTTTGGTTTGCTCTGCTTAGTTTGGCGCAGACCTATCTGTTATTGTTCCACCGACGAGTTGGCGATGGTCGTTCTTGCAGTTGTTCTCAGCTGTCCATGCTGGATCGCTGCTCTATTTTTGTGGGCCTCCCATATCTGGATTGACTTAATAATAAATGGAATTCATATTGCGCCTCAATACAAGCACGTGTCCAGATGCTGTTCGTGGCAAACCTGCGTCATACAGTCAAAAAAAAAACACACGCGCAAAGAAATGGAGAAGAAGATTTAATAAATAAAAGTTTTATATATATAAAACTTAATATAAAAAAGTTGGGCAGACCGAGCATTGGCATGGTGCGGCTGTGCAATAGCGGCTGCAAGCACCGTGACCCCCACGCTTGATGGTGATTCCGTTGCAGTGTGTGGTGGTGGTTGATAAGGCGACACGCATCCTATAGTGTTGTGCAGGCATTACCAAAAATATTTCCGACATCTTGAACAAACACAGGATCTAGGTTCGTTTCAACACAGTACACAAAATCCGTGATTTAATCCCATTTGTAAAGGATGTGATTCCTGCCATGCTGTACCCTGGTGTCTACAAACTGAGTTGTGGTTGTGGAAGCAGTTACATTGGGGAAACGAAACGACATATCTCGGACCGCGTTCGTGAACACAAGGCAGATCTGAAACACGGTAGGACCAATACATCAGCCGTTGCCGATCATTGTTTTAATGCTGTGGGCTCACACGAAATTGATTTTTACAAGACGGAGGTACTCTGCAAACCTACCGGCTACCTTCAGAGATTTGTTCATGAAGCCATCCAGATATATAAAGACTGAGCAATCATTGGAAGGACGTTATTAACCAGGTCTGCCTATGTCAGCTGTTATTTCATGCTATTCTCTCACTTTAACATATCCACTTCCGTGCCCAGTTACATGCTAATTCCTCACTTTAACATCATGCTAATCTCTCACATTATCATCGCTACTTCCGTGCCCAGTTACATGCTAATTTCTCACTTTAACATCATGCTAATCTCTCACATGATCATAGCTACTTCCGTGCCCAGTTACATGCTAATTCCTCACTTTAACATCATGCTAATCTCTCACATTATCATAGCTACTTCCGTGCCCAGTTACATGCTAATTTCTCACTTTAACATCATGCTAATCTCTCACAGTAACATAGCCACTTCCGTACCCAGTTACATGCTAATTTCTCCCATTAACATCACGAGACCCAGCCACTCCTTTATGACCCTTGGGCTACACCCGTTTCAAACCTTTTTAAAACAGTCTGCATCAGCAGCAGACCACGCTTTCCCACCTGATGACGGACGCTTGTGTTGCGCCCGAAACGTCGTGATTTATTTTATTTTATACCTACGTGACTTTACCGAAAGAACCAAAGAGTACGGTGGTGCTCTGCATGGAGCTATAGAGTGGCCAGGAGATGGTAGTGCTGAGTATTATTCCTTTTTCTTAGGTTTTTTCGGTAAAGTCACGTAGAAAGTAAAATAAAAAAAATCACGACGTTTCGGAGGCAACACAAGTCTCCGTCATCAGGTGGGACCGTCACAGCCAGATTAGCTGTATCAAGTGAGGCAATGATTCAAGATGTAATCCCTTAAAAGCGAGTTGAGGGGGGAGGGAGAGGGAGGGGGGAGCTCATCAGACTATGGTAGCCAATGAAAGGAACGTATCGGGAGGGAGGGGGGGGCGAGGCCAAAAGGGTGGGCGATGGACGTGGAAGCGCTTGTGCGCAAGCGGCCAATTACTGCACACGCCAACACAATGGAGCGATTGTGCGCAAGCGGCCAGCCACTGCACCCGCCAACACAATGGGCAGAGAGGAGGAGGGGAGGTCTAATACACATGATAGACAAAAGAACGAAAATGATGATGGGTACAAACTTAGGGGGAGCTCATCAGACTATGGTAGCCAATGAATGGAACGTATCGGGAGGGCGGGGGGGGGCGGGGGGGGCGAGGCCAAAAGGGTGGGCGACGGACGTGGAAGCGCTTGTGCGCAAGCGGCCAATTACTGCACACGCCAACACAATGGAGAGAGAGGGGGAGGGGGGGGGGTCTGATACACATGATAGACAAAAGAACGAAAATGCCCATGTTTATACCAATGCTGGCTGAACAATGAAGAGAGTACTGTTAAAATAACTGGGGATGTTAACACTCGGTAAAGTACAGTAAAATAGTGCCTGTCAGTTGGCGTGTGCAGTAATTGGCCGCTGGCGCACAAGCGCTTCCACGTCCATCGCCCACCCTTTTGGCCTCGCCCCCCCCCCTCCCTCCCGATACGTTCCTTTCATTGGCTACCATAGTCTGATGAGCTCCCCCCTCCCTCTCCCTCCCCCCTCAACTCGCTTTTAAGGGATTACATCTTGAATCATTGCCTCACTTGATACAGCTAATCTGGCTGTGACGGTCCCACCTGATGACGGAGACTTGTGTTGCCTCCGAAACGTCGTGATTTTTGTTTTTATTTTATTTTACTTTCTACGTGACTTTACCGAAAAAACCTAAGAAGATGATTCCTTGCAGTCACGAAAGCTTCAAATCTAGAATATTATCCCTTTGTATTTGTAGTGAGTGCTCTAAGTTTCTTTCCACATTAAGCAAAACACTTAATTTATGGAATTGGTCAAACATCCCAATTTTAGGACCCTAGGTAAGGTATATAATTTGCATTCTGATTATTATTTGCATATACTATTCACAATGATCGCCCCTGGCCAGTGTGGTGGTGCATGGTCAACAGAGTGATTGAGTGGTTCTCCACTGCGTTGCGTAACCCACCAACCCCCATGACAGAACTTTACACCGTGCTATTTTTTGTCACGAAACATCATCACACGGGACACGTTTTACAGAGGTATTTTACATATAAAATGTACAACCAATGTATTAATGCATGGGGTTTGGTTTGACACACACTTCACCACTCTGGCCAGTGATGATGATGATGATGATATTCACCGCTGATCATTAGCTGTGGACAGGAATTCGACTAATATTATAATTGATAGTGTAACTTTTTAATGCGGGTATAACTGCGTATGAAGTTGGTTATCAACGCAGATCTACCAAAATATTTTAGATTATAAATCATAATCTAGGCAGTGGAAACCTTAAATGTAAGCGATCGTAGCACTGCGCATAAACCTTGTGGACAACCCGGTTAGGGTCTCTGGTTAATCCATTAAAACCAAGTCGGTGTAACCTTTCGTTTCCCCATTTGGTCGCCTCCAAGTTCACTTTGTAGACGCTAATTGTAAACCTTTAGTCGTTATCTTCATGTTCCTGTTGCATGTGAGCCCCAAATATTGACATGCGTTGCTTGCATCCCTCGCTCCCAATCCCAACTTTGACGATCATCCACTCATCTGTGTTTTTAAAATCTTAATTAAAGTTTACTTCGCATGTTGTTCTTTCTATGTGCACATTTGTTAAATAATTATTATTTTATTATTATTTTTTGGATAGATAATTGCTGACAATGAGATCATCCGTTTACGTAATTAGAGCCACAGGTTTTTCAGAGAATCAATTCTTCATAAAAAAAAATTCGCATAGGTTAAGCACAATAGTTCATACAAAGATTAAAACGTGGCTTGATGCTTGAAATATAAACACAATTTTTAGTTTAAAACATAATTATTTTAAACGGTAGAACTTCATTGCCATACCATGTACAGGGTTTGTTTACACAGTGCATCTGTTTTCCTTCAGGAAATATTACCTAGCTCTTGCGAGTGGTTAATTTGGCCCAAGCAATGCGTGGCCGCGCCTGCTTCTCGTTGGGCCGAGATGCCACGCGGTGTTGATGCAAGGGTCGGCACGAGACTCCTCCTGGAGGACACGGCTGTCTTAACTCCAACTCCAAATCGACGCCCCCCCCACCACCACCACATCCATCCCTTGCAAGCAGCGCATAACCCTGAGCAGTGTCATTATGACAACGACTGGACGTGGGAGTCGCGTGTGTGCTTTGGCTTTTGGGCTGATCGGACAATTATGTATGCTCATGCGAACGGATGTGTGCACCCCCCCCCCCATACACACACACTGCTGCACGCTTACCCACACACAGACAAATACAAAGATTCCCCGTATAGCCTCATCAGACTGGAGCAAGCGTCTTAGCGAGCAACACAAAGACAAAGATCCCCCGTGTAGCCTTAACAGACTGTCGAGGCAAGTGCTGTTAGCGAGCACCTATGAAGGCTGACACGGCACACGAGGGGGTGGGTGGCCAGCACCACGTCCGGCCGCCTTTGTCTCCCCAGTGGCGATGTTTACACGTCGCCGCAGGTACTCATTTGAGGCTGAGTCGACCTAGGGGAGGCCAAAGACCGGTTCTGATCATCGTCACCGGTGTTGGCCGTGAGCGGGAATTGAACCCGGGTCGCCAGGTTCGTAGCGCAGCACGCTAACCGGATACGAAAGACAAAGATCACCCGTGTAGCCTTTGACAGATCGTTGGGGCAAGTGTTGTTAGCGAGCGTCTCTTATAGGGTTGGCACTGCGCACAAGGCACTTATAGTTTGAGCAGTATTACACCCGGCTGCCTTTGTCTCCCCGCTACCAGTTTTGATATCACTCACCACTTGTGTCAAATAGTATTCTAGACACAGGCACACAAATGCAAATGTATCCTTTGTAGTCATTTAAACTGTGAGGGGAAGCGCTTTTGGTGGACATCTACTGTAATTAACGCCAGAATGCCAGAGAAGAGGGAAATTTACGTGAGCAACAACTCCACACGCTCAACTGTGTCTCTAGCCAGTGCTGATATTCTACACACTGCACCATGCACTCATCTTAAGGCTGGGTCGTACTCGGGTAGTCCCAAGATAATTTCATGTATCGGTCATCGTTGATGTTAACCATGGCTGGAAATTGAATTTAGGCGGCTGGGTTTGTGGTGCAGTGTGCTGACTCTTATACAGAAACCACAATGCGAGAGAGAAAAAAATGTAAAAGAATGGCTTTTAGTCTTAACATAAATAAATATAATAAAACGTATGTTTAGATTATTTCTTTGGCAGTTGGCCACCACTCCTTTTAAAAACCACACCACATCTTTGGGAAAGGGTGGATCAAATTATTATTGTTTTTCTTAGTAAAAATAAGACAAATCTTCAAATTGTGCTATTTGGATCAATGTGCCATGACACGTGGTCCATTACGAACTGTCACAGAAGGGTGAAATAGTGACTTACTAATTAACAAAATGTGTTCATGTGAAATTTAACAAAGAAATCTACTGATTAGTTTTTATATAGCATCGTTCATGCGAATTGCATCTCACAATCGCCGAGGAACCACAGGCGAGCTGGACGGCTGCCAGGCGGTGAACGGGCGCCAACAATTTGCTCCGCAGTTCTCTGTGCAGGCGGTCCCCGCGTTTGACGACACGACGCCTTTCTGGAAGCCCTCGCCGTCGTAAATCGGGACCCTGCTCCCCCCATGGACAGAATCAACGCGAGAAACGTCACTTGCCGGCGTGCTTTTGCCTTCATCAGCCACGTCTGCGAGGGGTTAGTGGGGAGAAATCCACGAGCACTTTGGCTAGAACAAAAGCTCCACGCCAAGTTACATCGGAAGCCAGACTGACTCTGACTTTTCAAAAGTGTTTCGGGGTCAATGCAGGAAGATGCGTCCTTAAATGGTTCTTAAATCGATCCATGGCGGTATGATATAGGCATCGTAAATATGACCATCGTGTGTTAAATGTGTTTTTATTGCACGCGTGGTAGGTAACTGAAGCGCCCAGAGAATCACCACGGACGCGAGGGTGCAACGTTGTGTCCCACACAGAAGGGACACATTCTACGAGTCCACACTTTGGTGCACTGCATGCTGTCGGCAAGCCACGGTATTACGACTCGATGCCCACGGGAAGGGAGCCTCCCCAGCATTTGTGCGGTGATCCACCATCCCTGGCCCTCCACAGTGCTGGATTTCTGTCGTGCACCCACCACCACCACCGCTGACACTGGGGGGGAAATGTTGGCCCCACGTGCCTTGCCACAGACACGCACCCACAAGGATCCCCTGCATAGTTCAACACGTAGGAGGCTGTCGCGACCAATATCATCCATAATAGAGAGTTTTTTTTGGGTTAGATCGTGTAAAAATATAAATGTGTCGTTAGAACCCGCCACCACCCGACACAGGCAACAGGTAAGGGTTGTCACGTAAACAGAACGTGGCCAATTCGTCACTAGTACAGCACGCCGGTGTGTTGGCTTGGCTCTCCGACACACCGGTTAGTGCTGTACTAGTGACGAATTGGCACGTTTTGTTTACGTGACATCCCCTGCATAGCCACATCGACTGGTTGGGGTTGACTTGTGTTTGCTCGAAAAAGCCTCCCTTAAGGACCAACACGATACGCACAAGATGCTGGCGTGGCAAGTGCCACGCCCGGCTGACTACATTTGTCGACTGAGTGGTGGTGTTTGTATGTCCTGCAAAAGATGCACATTTTACGATTGAGTTTACCTAGGGGATGCCCAGGACCGGTTCAGATACCACGGGCGTGGTGCTGGCCACCCACCCCCTCGTGTGTCGTGCCGGCCTTCATAGGTTTCACTCGCTAACAACACTTGCCTGAAGAGTCTGTTAAGTCGTTGGGGTGGGTGCACGACGCCCTAAACAACCCAATTGTGCAATATTATACGAATAAGGTGCCAGGAGCAAGGGGTGACTGAAAAGTGCTGCATTGTCTCGGTGTTTGTAGATGTTGGCAACATGCAACATCACAAGCTCGGCGAATCAACTGTGGTGAAGCCCATGCAATGCGAGGTGCCCGTGGAAATGTTCACTTATGGGTACACAAAATAAAAGTTGGTGCAGTGTGCTGGCCATGCATCGTATATACGGTTATACATTAAAAAGATGGAATTCATATCGAGGCTTACTGACTGTTGGGGCAAGTTTCTGTTAGCGAGCACCTATTAAGGATGGCGCAGTGCACGAGCAGGTGAATTCTTTTTAAGGTTGAGTCGACCTCGGGGAACTGCAGTTCACGCTGTGATGCCCGCGCACCACTGATGTCAGACATACTGTAGCCAGGAGTCGGAACTTAATTCGCCGGGTTCGCAGAGCGGCACAGCGGGCTAACCACTGCACCACCGCTCAACAACTGCACACCAGTTTTTTTTTCGTTTTTTTCATTTATTAGGTATAGCCCTGTGGGCCATTCGGCTCTTGAATCGGGTGCAACTGCAACAACGTCTGCTTGGTGCACTGACGATCATGTTAACGTGTGGTCAAACACCCCCCCCACAACCCCCCCCCCCATGACCAATCACGCATGGGGAGACCTCCAAACAACAGTGGCTTGACAATATGGTCTTTAACTAATAATACTAATTATTATACACATATCATGCAAAGCGCGTGGGCGTGAATTTGCGTGCACTACAATATATACGGTATCAATTCTCAAACTGCACGGTTGAAGACTGCCGCATTGAGCGTTTGCGCATATAAATGTACACCATTAAGGTGACCCATGTGTGCTTAAAACACATGCCCATTTACCATCATTCATTGACACGGCGGGGAACTAATGAGAAACAGAGCGGTGTCGCGAAGCATAAGGAGGCTTTGTTGAGGTTTGGCTACGGCTGGGACGTCACAGATCAAGGAGCTGCACGACCTGCAAGGCAAGGAGTGTGGAACGAACAGCATCGGCGAGCCACTGATGTTGCTTCTGCGTTTCCCATGATGCAAATGTAAAAAAAAAAGAAATGATAGCACAACGGTGAGATTAGTTCGCACCTCCGCACGTACTGCGTCTGTGTGTGTGCGTACGCATCTTTGTGCACGTGTGTGAAGAGTGGTGGCGCAGCGGTGAGCGCACGATGCTATGAACCCCGGCCACCCGAGTTCGATTCCTGCTCATGGCCGACGATAATTTTTGAACCGGTCCCTGGCCCTCCCATCGGTAAACTCAGCCGTTAATCGAGAACCTGGTGTGATGTGCAATATATAAACACTGGGGAGACAAAGGCGGCCGGGCGTGGTGTTGGTCACCCTACCGGCCTTCATAGGTGCTGCTGGCTAACATCACTTGCCCCAAAAGTATGTTGAACGCTGTAAGGGGATCTTTGTGCACATGTGGTCAACGCTACGTGTCAACCAACCACAGTTTGACACTCAACCGTTGTGCACATCTGTGAAAATGTCCACGTCTCTTTAATTGGTTGGGCTTCTCCACAGTGGATCTGTTTGAGTGCGTGGTGTGGCGTGGTGACACCTGCAACACTGAAGCGCTGTGCAGCACACCTGGTACAACACATAGCGCACAATAATCAATTGTGTCGACCTAGGACCCATGGCTAAGAGTCCTTGCCTATGAACATCTGACGCTGCCGCTTCTGATGAGACGTCTAATGCCGAAACTGGTCCAACACACCTGCACAACGTTCTGCAGCTACATCACAGCTTCGGAGCCCTGTGCACATTCTGTTCCATCAAAGTGTTGTTCAAGCGCCACCTCCCCGTGGCGTGACTCGTGTGTTCTTGCTGGGTGTTCGTGTCTTTCCTGGCGTCGGGGGTAGTCGGGGGTAGTCCCGTGTGTGGGTGCGAGCGAGCGTATGTTCTGAGTGTCAGCTGTGGCTTAGTAGTCGGTGCACTGCGCTACCAACCCAGCGGAACCTGAGTTCGATTCCCAAATGTGTCGAACATCAGCACGCGATCGCTCGCTCGCCTCATCTTGGGCCTGCCCAAGGTCGACTCGATCTTAAAGGAGGACCTTGGTGCGGGGAAAAACGCATCGACATTGGAGAGACCAAGCCAGCCGGGCGTGGTGCTGGCCGTCATAGGTGCTCGCTAACAGCACTTGCCCCAACCGTTTGTTAAAGGCCATACGGGAGATCTTTGTCTTTGGTGTGGGACCAGTAACGTGATGATGACGGGTGCTGACGATGTTGGTTTTTAGCAGGATGATGAAGGACGGCTGACATTGTGGTTTGGGGCTTGTGACTCGGAAAGTCCTGAGTTCAAATCCCGGTCAGGAGTCTGCTCTCAAATCCCCTCCCCTGTGGGGTTGATATAAACGAATGCGGCTTTATGGGACGTCAGCTTGTGGTATTTGAGCCGCAGGAATGTGGAGTTTCCACCATTTTTCCTCAAGGGCTGAGCAAGCAATTCGCATTGATGCGTATTTTGTTTAAACAGGAAATTGCAATTTTAATAATGTCTACAATATTGTTGTGCGTGGATGTGCTACTGTTACATTGGTGTGCATTAATTTTATAAATATGCACTCATGAGCACAGCAAGATGAACTATATATAAAATGTAGTAGGTAGCTGGTTGTTGGTTTCCATCAGCCTTGACGGCGCACTCCAATGGGGCCGAGTTACTTAGTCGACTGATTGTGGATGATACGTGTTTTTTTAAGTGTTCAAAAGAGATTAAAAATAAGCATATTAATTTATTGTTTGCAGCGATAACAACTAGCGAAGGCAACCAAATTATGTACCGTATCTGTAGGGCAATTACTGAAGGCAGACCGGGGTCAAAACGTGATGATATATACGAGGTGAGCGTGCTGAGGCTTTATTTGAGTGCTTTTGGAAAATTGAATTTGATAATGAGAAGCAACACTGTGATGTGCCTGAAAGAGGAAAGGTTTCGATCCGTGGGCACATTGCCTGCTGCCGTCATGCGGATGGTCAAAACGGACTGACACGAAACAATCCGCAACAAAACTAAAACGGTGTTCGTTACAAAAATGGATGGAAATTCTGGAAATTGCAGAGAGGGGCAGAGATAGAAAGAGGAACGCACTGATCGGTGAAACCCCAATGCCAACTGGTGGCATCGTGTGCTTCGCTGGGACACTACCGCATGCGACGGTGGCCGAGTGATGAGACTGGCGAGGGAATGACAGCCCAAGGAGAGAGGAGACATCCCGACAAGCCAAACTCTGCAGAGACGGGAGTGATGGGGAGTTCGCTAAATGTGTACCGGCGTGATTCATTACGGCATTGCAAGACCACGAGGCAAGGTGACGATGTCTTGGGAGCCCTTCATCCAGCAATGAATTGATTGTCTCTTGTTGATGATGAAACACGAGATTTAAATGCATTTTGATCTGACTCGGTTAAAGAAATCCGCATGAGCCGTAAGTTTTGGGTACACAATTTAGAAAATATATTTTTGGATATTTTTCATCCTTGGCCGTGACCTTTACATTTAATGCTGCCAAAATTTGAATTATCGAGACCATCTAGAAGCACGTGAACATGTTCGTTAGACACCGGGGTCTACGTTTATTCCAGATGTGCTGCACATTACCGGGCAGGAGCGTCCACGTGAGAGAGTCCATTTGTACATGTAGGTAGTGCATAGTGTGTGTGTGTACGTGTAGGCAGTGCATCGTGTGTGTATGTAGGCAGTGCATAATGTGTGTGTGGGTAGTGCGTAGTGTGTGTGTGTAGGCAGTGCAAAGTGTGTGTGTAGGCAGTGCATAGTGTGTGTAGGTAGTGCATAGTGTGTGTGTATACGTGTAGGCAGTGCATAGTGTGTGTAGGCAGTGCATAGTGTGTGTAGGCAGTGTATATTGTGTGTGTAGGTAGTGTATAGTGTGTGTGTAGGTAGTGCATAGTGTGTGTGTGTACGTGTAGGTAATGCATAGTGTGTGTGTGTAGGCAGTGCGTAGTGTGTGTGTACGTGTAGGCAGTGCATAGTGTGTGTAGGTAGTGCATAGTGTGTATGTTGTACTTAAGCTGTCATGGTTAATGATACACGCTCGTAGTTATGACGTTGGGTTATTTTCAAGCGGAAACCTCTATTTTTCTAGTCCCATCTTGTAAGAGGAACAAATCATCCGTGACTTAGGTGTCATGCATAGGTGTCAGAAAACAGCTGTGCCAGTGCCCTAGAAAGGATAATACCCGGCATCCGTAGTAGCTCTCATTAGCCAACACACACACGTGGTATACGTGCGTTCCTGTGTGTGTGTGTACGTGCCTGTGTGTGTGTGTACGTGCCTGTGTGTGTGTGTACGTGCGCGTGTTTTGAGAGCTGAAACGCAGCTATTGATTTTCGTCAGCCGTAAATAAACACGGAGCTTTAATTGCGTTACTGCAGATCGCACGGTGGACAAAAGCAATCTTTGGGTCCGGTAGACTGAAATTCAATGTAGCCAATTTATTCGCACGTTTGGCAAATGTTAAAATACACAACCGGATATCTTGTTCACATCGCCGTGCACGGTTTAGCTTCGTTTTGGTTTTCAAATCGGGAACACGTGGGCTTTCCGTGGCGAATGCGTTCTCTACCCACGTGAAGAAACGTGGGTGGGCAGACGTTCTTCGGGAGGAAAGGAGGGATTCGGCGTGCCTCTCTCAAGGTCATTTTAAAATTAAAGCCGCATCCTCGTTGTTGCAAGTGGAAACGCGTCCACAGCGGTGGAATAGGGGCAGCACAGTGGACTTGCAACCCGGGGGACGCCGGTTCAACTCCACCTCTTTCCGCTGCGGTTGAAACCATCGCCACGTTTCTTAAATCCAACCCCATCTTTAGTCCACCCAGAAGTTCGGATGGGGACGCCACAGTCAAGTTGAACGGCTGCAGGTCGCCTCTGATGGGGGGGGGGGGGGGGGGGGACGTGTGGGAACTCCCACCTCTTCCGAGACGATTGGCCAGAGTGGAAGAGTAGGCCCAAACACCCTCCTAAAGCCAGCAGTGGCATGAGCAAGCAAGTGCCGTGATGCGCCTTTATCCGTTTGCTTTTTTATTTATTTTCATGTTGCTGGTCATAATTACGTTTAAAAAAATTACAGGGCTGCACACTTTCCTGATGGCAGTGCTTGATAGTCCAACCTGGATCAATCATCGTTTAGAATCTCCGAGAAAGGCAGAAGCTCCCCCCCCCACCAGGATCATCTCAAGGTTTCCTTTCAGCCTCCTCCAGCTTGGAGAAGCCCCCCCGCCATTCCTTAAGCACACCGCCACACTCCCTTCCCTGCTTTTGAATAAGGCACCGATTTATCATCCAGCATGGGGTACGTACTCTTCCATCTTGGTGGGCTGTGTTCGATGTTTCTTTCCCTAACCCCCCCACCACCACCCTCCCGTTTCAACTATTTGTTATTTTCGTTTCAACAAACGTGACGGTGATGAATTAATCGCGATGTGCAGTTGAGTATATATTTATGCTGTTGCTGAAACGAGAATCGTCCTGAAAACAAAAAAAGACAAACCGGCAGCGTTAAATCTTCCGAGCACAGAACATCAATTGGAGGTGATGCTGCCTCTGTGCAGAGTTCAGCACGCAGGACTCGCATTGCAGAGGTCGTCGAAATGGACTGTGTCGCGTGTGTCTTGGTTCATCGTTCGGCAAGTCGCTTAATACTTGGCGGGAAGTCTGGGTACTCGCATATCCTTCGGCACTGTCTGGTCAAACATTTAAGAGTAGAAGGCCAAGTAAATGTATATATTTTTTTTTTACCAGACAAGGCCCACTGAGCGACGTGGCTCTTTTGCAGAAGTGACCTGCACACAAAGGATAGCTCCAAGGGAAGTGGCCTATCGTGCGGACATTTACAGCAGCCAAATGCTCTTAACGCGTCGTCTATAAATGTCTCTAAATGTGGAGGGGCAAAACCACAGGACCCGGAGGAAAAATCCTCGTGACCACTGGGAGGAGGACACGCAAACTCAAAATTCACGCGCATCAGGGTCGGGTTCGAACGCGCAACCTCCTGCGTACCAGGCGAGGTAGTTAACATCTCGCCACCACGGCAACCCCCCGAAGTTCCTTTCAAGAGCTGCCTTCAATGCAAGCTCATCCAGCAGCAGTGGAATGAGCAAGGAGTTGCAGGACTGAAACTTTTTACGTGTTATCTTTACTAACTTGCAATGGCGTTTTTGTTTTACCGGCTATAAATATGAATGAGAAAGATGAAATGGTTTGTGCAGTGTTTAACCGCACATACTCACATGGCTGCCTTGTCAGCAAAGTAGTGTAAAATTAATGGGAGATTTAGCAAAACCTGAGGAGTGTATCTTTTGGAAAAGATGAAAGGCGATGACACATACTTAAAAGTATTTATACCAGTTCGGGCCTTCGTGATAAATTATTTGATAAATGCAGACTCCGAACCCACGCAAATGGAAAAATCGCGAACAGAGAGGCAACCATTTAGACATCTTTAGAAGCTCTCATTCCACGGAATAAATTATATTAATAAAATATTGTAATACATTCATATGGGCACATTCTATATGTAAAAAACACAATGTACAGCGCTTTATTTAACCACTGCTCAAGGAAGTACTTTTTCCATGATCCGTCAGTCATCGGGGTTGTTTGACCATACTTCACCATTACGCGTCGTGCGGATTGGTGAACAGGTGCGGAGCGGGGAACGGTTCGGATATCACTCGCCACTGACGTTGGCTGTGGGCGGGAATCAAACTTATATCGCCGGGTTCATAGAGCCGTGCGCTAACCAGCGTGCCAACTCCGAATTTGTATACATTTTATCGAAACTATCTCTTTCACAACCATTATTATTTTGCATTTCTAGGAATTATTGGCATTGAAATAATATTGCCAATTAATTACGTAACTCAGGAAAGCCTCACAGAGTCTCAAGACTCTTCGTAGGATGGTGGGCCATTTGCACGGTTGGCTGCGTACGGTGCGAAAGAAGTTCAACACAGAGTACGTACACACATTACAATGTTTGGCTAGTACCAATGATGAGTGTTTGACACACGGGAAGGGAATGAAGTGCAAACCCAGGGGGTGACACTCAACACTGCCGCTCAGCAGCAGCACATGGCCTGATGCTCACCCATATAAAGACTAACCAGGCTCAAGTCTGCTTAGCTTCCAAGAGCCGATTTGATCGGGCACATTTCAGGATAATTAAGTCCCGGGCGAATTGTGTTCATACTTAGAAAAGCTGTACACAAACAAAAAAGGGACTTCATTAAAATTGATGTTCAAAAGGTGCCCCCCCCCCACACACCTTTGTGAACAATTGCTTCATGAATAAATAAACTCCCGAGAAATGTCACCCTCTTGAAGGAGAAGGAGCGACGAAAGTAGCTCGTGACCGGGTGCTTGGTGCATTGTTACATCGCAGGATCACGAGGTGGCGGAGGCTTGAGGGAGGCCTTCTTCAAGCAGTGGATTGACCATGGCCGATACTGTTTTTTGAGCAATTTGACATTCGGCGTGTTTCTAAAACTCGAGTTTTATATTCTTAGGTTTTTTTCGGTAAAGTCACGTAGGTAAAACATCAAAATTAATGAAAATAAAATAAAATAAAACAAAAATCACGACGTTTCGGAGGCAACACAAGTCTCCGTCATCAGGTGGGACCGTCACAGCCGATGCAGCTAATTCGGCTGTGACGGTCCCACCTGATGACGGAGACTTGTGTTGCCTCCGAAACGTCGTGATTTTTGTTTTATTTTATTTTCATTAATTTTGATGTTTTACCTACGTGACTTTACCGAAAAAACCTAAGAATATGATTCCTTGCAGTCACGAAAGCTTCAAATCTAGAATTAACTCGAGTTTTATTGTGAAATTAATTTATAGGTGGCCAGGTGGCTCGCCCACAGGCAACCGCGTTGAGGTGGCACCAACTGGCTGCGGCACGGTCAATAAAACCATGGCATTTAAACGTAGTTTTGCATTTAGTTTTGTGAAATTGCAGTTGTGAAAATTTAAATATCGGTTTGTGTCTCGTGCGACGAACGTTGCTCTCATATGCAGAGCGAGTTGGATTTGCTGCCCGCTTCCGTGGGTGAACCAGAGATCACTTGAAGGAATTTCAGGGGTAGCTCTTTGATATCCCCTTCAGTGGGCCGTTCTCTTAACCCAAACGTTGCACCTCTCTGCGAGAGTTCCGAAAAGGGCATTTGATTTCGTGAGGTGATGCCGATAGCCCAATATGAATAATGTTGTGGGGAAAAGTTTGAAACAACAATAACGCAACGGCCTTTTTATTTCTTCATACTTCTCAAGAATGCTGGCTTGCGCACACACCGTGAACGTGCATGTCCCCTTTAAGTTTCATGGGCAGTCGTATAGAAAACCGTCGTAAAACATTTTCATCCGCCGTGTTTGTACAATGTTTGGCAGGGAGCGACTCCCCGGACAGAATAAACTGACGGGCCCCTTGATGCTGGAGACGTGTTCATCCTCACCCTGATGCAAGCACCTCGATGCTGTAGACACTACACTGAACTGTCCTGACCCTCCACAGCATTGCTCGTTTGCGTTGTGTATTTTACGGCAATGTTAAGCTTGTTGGGTGTGGGGCGAGAAAGCCATGAATCTCGTGTTCGTGTACTGGCTGGATTAGTCATGTTTAGAGTCCATGTGTCAGAGCAGGTAATATACACCATTGGAAAGCTTCTTCTTTAGGCACAGTGGTATGTTGTTTGTCATTTGTCAAGTTTCATTTTCCAAAAGCACTCTACCCTGCTCTCACTCACCTCCTTTATTTCATCATTCATTTTGATTCTGGGCAACTAATGATTATTTCCCCAGATAAATATACTCTGCTGCGATATCCAGTTGTATGCCTCCAAAAAGTATTTACTGTACTTTCCTTCGGTGAGCTTGTTCCACGTGATTTTTGTTTTGCTCATTTTTATCCTTTCGGTCTCTCTCATGTCCTTGAATCATTTCCTGTTTTACTTACGACTTGCTGTTGTGAAGACCATGAAACAAGGGTTTAAAAGTAATGCAAAGAGGCGTGGAGAACTGCATGCTGGGGGAATTGCGAATGCGACACGGTAAGAGGGGGACGTTGATCGGCGAAGAAACGCAAGTTGTTCTAGGAATCGTCGAACATTTAAAACGGTAAATGGGTTTGGGCAGGGCCCTCACATCGAAGGGACGTAACAGATGGAGGAGGCTGGTGACAGAACGCCAGCCAAATGAGTGAACAGGCCCAAGGGGATAACCTCGTGAATACAGATCGATAAGATCTGCTCATTGTCTAAATTGAAAACTCATTTATTTTATAAATGTTTTTTTGTGCTCAATTAAACGTTTCTGTACGTCATCACAAATACGATTTTCCGATATTAGGAAGCCATAGCGGCTATGCACTTTTACATCATCTAGATTTAAAACGGAATCTTTTCAAACTGCTTTTTGTGTTTGTTGTCCTTCACCCGCACCTCCGATTAGCACGGCTGGATACGTACGGTGCGAAAGAAGTTGTATACATACAGCTCATGCACAGAAGGAAGATGAATTGCTGCATTAAATCAAACTTGAGGGATTGTAATGATGTCGGAAGGCCTTCATCCAGCAGTCAATAGAACATGAGTGAATTCCAATATTATCAACTACAATTATGAACATATATATTTTTTCCTTCTAAATATTCATTCCCTATGTCTTGATTTGCTGGATTTCCCCTTCGTTTACGTTTTCATCTCTTGTTATATACAAGGTTGCATGGGGATTGACCGCAACAAAAGGCGTTCACAAACGCAGCTTTCAAACGGTGGTGCTGCCGCAGAGCTGTCCTGGGTTCAAGTGTGTGCGAGTGTCCGCGTGTGTGCGTGCATTACCATCATCAAAGCTGGAAGAGCGTGGACGAAAATGGGCATTGCGTCTACCCCGTAAATCCCATTTGGACAGAGCAGACGCTGCCCTAGACTAATCTGCTGATTATTTGTCTCTTGGGAGGGAGGAATCCACACTACTCTTTTCATGTTCACAAGAGGCACTTTGCAAATGCATCCTGCTGCTGCTGCTGGAACACATTGTCTATCAGCATAAGGTGGAACCAGATCCTTTTGTGCGGGTTTATAATTTAAGATAACGGTTGAAAGCCCCCCCCCCCCAGAGCCTTGGATGCTATATGATCAATGAGGCAATTAAAGCAGGTGATTGTGAATGAGCTTTGAGACAATGCGCCGTGGGGGCTACTGGAACCTCGCGAGATATTTTGTGTACGTTGGGGGTATTGTTAGCTGCTTGCCGTTGCCACGGTGTAATGGTCAACACCCTGGGAGTTCCAGAGGTAGCTGGTCCGATTGAGTCATTTTATGAGCAAGTTTATTAAATCCCTTCCGCCTTCCGTCTTGCCAGCAGCGAAAATAAATAAGCAACAGATGGTCGATTCATAGGTGGTGGGGTAAAGTGTGGGAAACTCGTACCTCTTGCAGGATGTCTGGCCATCGTGGGAGAATAAGGATAAGTCAAAGTAGCCTCCTGTAGGGGGGTTCTCTACAGTTCCCTCTATTGGAGGCGCTCTTCCACCAGAAGTAGCGTGGGCAAGTAAGTCGCACGGCTGCACCTTCTTTTGAACCCTAATTGATATCGGAGTGTTTTTCATGTTGCCGTTCGCACAACCACCATTCGCTGGAGATGTGTTTTTAAAACTATCGACATCAGAAATGACGGGGGCTGTTGGGGGGTGGGAGGGGGCGAAATCAATTCTCCAAGCGCACAGAACTTGTGCTTCGTCCCATCTGCAATGTGCTGGACAGCCAAGCAATGAAAAGTGAATTATTCAAATCAGATCTGGCTTGCTGGTTGCAGACATCGCAGAGTGTGGGGAAGACATTGCAGGGTGTGGCAAGACAAGGAACTGATTTGAAAGAGATAAAAAAAATGGGGAGAAAGCAGAAACACGTGGCGTTGTTTTTTTGCCGATGAGAATCTGTAAGAGCTGTGTTCCTGCAACAAAGAATGCAAATTCTTCTTGCACACATGAATGACACACACAAGACAACCATCCAGGATTGTTTAACTCAATGCTTCTGAAGTTTAACGTTTGAATTGTTTCCACAGTTGTGAAATGAATGTAAAAATATATTTATCAAATTGAATGTCTAAATTTGATTAATATGTATATATATAATGAATTGCAGAACTCTAGTCTCCACTGCTGGATGAAAGTCTCATCCACGCTCTCGTCAGTTATGGGTGTCATTTGACCATACGGTGGTGATATGTTAACCGCCTCGCCCGGTATATAGGAGGACGTGGGTTCGATCCTCGACCCTGACGATGCCTGTATATTTGAAGCTTTCATGTTCTTCCCATGATAGCCTGGATTTTTCTCCGGATTCTCCGGTTTTTCCCTCTGCATTTTCACGTGATAAGCCAATTCGTTGAGCTACCGTTTGTGGCCGGGTCGCTTCTGAAAAAGAGCTATTGTATAGCTCAGTGGGCCTTAGCCGGGAAAATAAATGATAGTTTAGTTTAAAAATAATATACGTCGCGGAGTTGGTCAGTGCGGGTCGGTGAAGTGGGTGGGTGGGTGTACGGGACCGGTTAGGATATCACTCGGCAAGCTGACGTTGGTCGCGACCGGGAATCAAACTTGTCAACCACCAGCTTCATGGCGCGATGCGCAAACGACTCCACCACCACCGGTTCCACCGCTGAATTGAACAGTCTACCCATAACATGAATAAGATTTAATGCGAATGCATACACCCACACATTTTACGTAAATTCTAGCCTCGAAAGCATGAAAACAGAAAAACATCGGAATTAATTGTGGCCAACCCACGCAGCCAAATACAACGTATACGAACGCAGGATTATGTAGCGGAGATCGAGCAAGCGGCTATTAACTTGTCGCCCTGCCAGTTTCACGAGAAAATCAGCTCTCTGGCAAATAATTGCCTTCTCATCGCTTGCGGCGGAGGGGCATTTAATTATGTCCGAGCTGACCCTCAGGGCGCGGATGCCCTCTGAGTGGAGAGCGCAGTATCGAACCTAGGTCACGAGTATAGACGGACGGTGCACATCAAGCCAGCCGCAGCAAGCCTTCTACTCAGTTAATTGTTATTGAACAGTGAGTGATGAATGACTCTCCCCCCTTCTCTCTCTTTCGTTTTCGGAAGCCGTTTCGTGGCCTCATTTTGTGTTCCGTCGTGAGTTTGGCGTCTATCTCTTTCCACTTTTAGTTGTCCTCTGTATTCGTCTGCTCGCTTGGACGTGACCTATCTTCAGGGTGGCTTCATGGAGGGTGCAAGCCCCCCCCCCCCCCCGCGTGAGCGAGGCTGCTCAAATGAAAATGAGAACTGGAACGTCGGGGGTAAGAGCAGGTTTAGCACAACAAGGCCTGTGCTTCGTCAACCCGAGCGCGGCGTAACGCTCGCGCAGGGTAAACAACGGTCTGGGATTTATTTCGGCGGCCCTTTAAATGTGCTCGGACTCTACCTGGTGCAGGGACGAACTGAGGATTTCACATTGCGACCGAGGCTTTGTTTTAAACGTGTGCATTGTCGTCACAGTTGCCCACGTGCTAACAACCTCTGGATGTCTTTTAATATTGCAGTGGGCTCTGATCACCCAAGCCATCCGAGAAAGCGCGATCTCGTCAGATCTCGGGAGCTGAGCGACATCGAGCCTGTGGATAATGCTTTGACGGGCGCACACGATGCATACCAGGCATTACAGGTCGCAGGGCCACGTGACAGGCAGCAGAAAGAAGTGAAGCAAAGTAGTACATGATTTTACTGTGCTGCAATGTGCAGTCACACTATTTTAATTGTATTGTACAATTGATGCGCATATTTTAGTTGTGTAGGCAATTTTTCTTTACATTATCTTCTTGGAGTGTCTTGATGTCCCTGTATTTAGACATTTAATGAACTTAGAATCACTGTTTATTATTAAGGCTAATTAACAATTTTTTTTATCGCAGTTTGGGGATGCAGCAGTGGGGTAGTCGCTCGTATGTGGTGGTACGAATACAACGGTCTGAGTTCGATTCCCAGCCATCGCTCGCATCCATGGCGAGTGGTATCTGAAGCAATTCCGCACCATCCCCTCACCAACTGACCGAACATTCTAGATTTGAAGCTTTCGTGACTGCAAGGATTCATATTCTTAGGTTTTTTCGGTAAAGTCACGTAGGTAACAAATTTAAATTAATAAAAGTAAAATAAAGTAAAAATCACGACGTTTCGGAGGCAACACAAGCTTCCGTCTTCAGGTGGAACCGTCACAGCCACGACAGCTGTATCAAGTAAATGAGAGATTACAAGAGCTACCACTCCGTATATATAATGGTTGAAGAGGGGAAGGGCCAAGTACGGCACACGTTTTATTCATATGGTAAGGTGAGGCATAAGACTAAGAATAGACTGCATACCGAACAGACTGCATAACCGAACATGTCATGGGGAGGCCTTCACCCAGCAGTGGATTGACACGGGGCTGTGTATTATTCGAGCAGGTTTTTGCCTAGGAATACCTCTCCCAGCTCGATTTGTAGATTCGAAGTAATCGTCAGCCATGATCAATCCACTGTTGTAATGAAGGCCTCTCTCTCCAAGCCATCGCCGTCTCACATAGCCGTGCGATGTGAAACTCCACCGAGCACTTGAAGGTGAGCCGCGGTGGGTATCTCTTCAGGAGTGCGTTGCTTCCCTTAAGCTGCCACTGTTGATAGTCTAAGTTGGAATCTGGATATCGGATGCCAATGACTAAACTTGGGTTATCCAGCGTAGTGGGTTCGTGGTCTCAACCCTAGTTTGTAAAGGATGAAAAGGCCCCTTGATTAAGTTGTAAGGATGAAAAATAACTTCCATAAGCTCTTTCTGACTCATGGGGCATCCTGCTGTGAGATTTGTGAATGTCCTATTCATCCCATGGCATGTTAACAATAGTGCAATTAGAATAACATTGGTGGGGAACAAATGAAGATAAATACATTTATTTCATAATGTTTCAATTTTACCTCTGGAAAACATTACGGCATGCACTCTAGCGATAAGACCTCTCCAATTGAAACTTATATTTAAATTATCTTCTGAAACTTGGTGATCTCAAGATGTAGACAGTCAAGTAGTTACATATGGAACAATGTATGCGATGTTTTTTGTCTGGTGCTTTACCATGTGTTTTTTTTCCACGAAGGGTGGTGAGAGATGCTAAGTGATGGGGAGATTAAAACTGGCCCCACTTAGCAAGATTCTAAAGCCCGAGGTAAAGCTGCTTTCGTGCAATGTAATAGGGCTTTTAGGCTCGGTTCACAAGGGCAATTTCGGTGGGGGCCAATGAACGTATGTTGCGCACGTGCAGCAGCTTTGTCAATCCACTGCTGGATGAAGGCCTCCCAATGCTGTGTTGGTCATGGGGGGTTGTTGGATGATATTTCATCAATTCTAGATTTGAAGCTTTCGTGACTGCAATGATTCATACTCTTAGGTTTTTTCGGTAAAGTCACGTAGGTAAAAAAAAATGAAATAAAATAATAAATCACGGCGTTTCGGAGGCAACACAAGTCTCCGTCATCAGGTGGGACCGTCACAGCTGAATTTACTTAATACAGTAAATATACTTAATACAGTAAATTCAGCTGTGACGTTCCCACCTGATGAAGGAAACTTGTGTTGCCTCCGAAACGTCGTGATTTATTATTTTATTATTTCTATTATTTTTATTTATTTTTTATTTTTACCTACGTGACTTTACCGAAAAAAACCTAAGATATTTCATCACACTGGTCAGTGCAGGTTGGTGAAGGAAGACGGGGAGAGGGGGGGTACCCAGGACTGGTTCTAATATCACTCGGCACTGATGTTAGCGGCGCCAAGAAAACGAAACGCGCTGGTCGCTGGGTTCATGGCGTAATGTTCTAACCATTGCACCACCACTGCGCCCAGAGGTTCTTAATTTTACGCAATGTTAAGGCCTCCACACGTCAACAATTATGCATCTTTTATAGCTAGCCATTCGAGATATGAACAACTCATATGCATCATTAGACCTCCTTTGCCAGTACCAAAATATAATCGGGTTTTTGCCCCTTTTTCTGGCAACAAAACTGAAACCACAATACTTGCAGTCAAATGCAAGTATTGTGGTTAATGCAGACATTAATCCTCGTAAAAAGGTTTCAGTTTTGTTGCCAGAAAAAAGGGGAAAAGCCCTATTATTATGTTTGGTACTGGCAAAGGAGGTCTAATAATGTGGATGTTCACCCCGAGCCCTCATTACTTTGAAGTTCGTGCATTGCCTTTGAGCTGTACGCCTTTTGGCGTCCTCTGGTCGAGCACCAATTGGGTCGAGGCTCAAAAGAAAGCCGTCCCTTGGTGTGGACCAATCAGTTTCAAGGACAATGCATATATTATCATAGTGTGTTTTTTGTTTGCATTTGACTGCAAGTATTGTGTGGTTAATGCAGACATGAATCGTTGTAAAAAGGTTTCAGTTTTGTTGGCAAAAAAAAGTGGAAAACCTTTATTATCATAACCCATATGCACATTACAAGTTGCGAGTGCACAGTTTTCCTGACTGTACGAGTTGTGAACTATATTTGTTACAAAAAGACAATGACCACCCGCATCGCCCTAGAAACTGTCGTGGCAATTCCTGTTAGCGAACTCCTAAATAAGGCCGTCATGGCACAGCACAATGGGATGGTGTGACCAATGCCACTCACCAGCCAGCTTTGTCACTACAGTGGTGGTGTATACAAACTATACCAGGTACTCATTTGAGTCTGAGTCGACCTGGGGGAGACCGATGACATTTTCAGATACCACTCGCCGTTAGTGTTGTCCGTGGTTGGGAAATCGACTAAGCTCTCGCCGGGTTTGAGGTTCAAGCCAAGGCAAATTGTAATGCATGGTTTGTTGCTGTGGAGCTTTATGGGTACAAATACGGCTATGCAGGCGATCTCTGTGCTTGTGTAATGTGAGGATATATCCGGCTCACTGACGTATCACAACTCGTCATGATGATTGGCTCTGCCGGTCCTGGTTTATAGCCAATGGGGGAAAGCCTAGGGGCGTGGCCCTGACGTAATGGAAAGGTGACCGCTGTAAGGAGAGGATTGGTTCTGCTGGCTTTGGCCACAGCCAATGGGGAGATGAGTCAGGGGCGTGGTTCCGGGAGCCTACGAGGGAGCCTGGAATATTCCATGGAGGCTAACCAGGATTGGTGGAAACGTACCACGTGACCTGGGTATTAAATAGGGGTGGAGACGAACGACACGGAGTCAGAACGGGAACGAACGGAGGAAGGGGCCACGCGTGAGCGGGGCTCCGGGTTGCCACGTGGCGGTGCGTCTCTCTCTACCCCTCTCACGCTGCCTGTCAGCAGCGTGAAGGAAAGCTGTAATGCAAGTTGAATTAAAGACCGGATTCCAGAAGTCGCCTCAACGACCTTTATTACACTTGTATGTAAATAGATGGGGCACTGTGGTGGTCAGATGTAACATCTCGCCACCACAGTGCAGGAGGTTGTGGGTTTGATCCCGACCCTGATGCCTGTATAATTTGAAGTTTGCGTATTCTCTCTCTCTATCTCTGGTGGTTGTGTGGAATTTTCTCCGGGTCTTCTGGTTTTACCCTCCACATTTAGAAACAAGCGTTTCGATTATTTGGCTGCCACTACACATTCCCACTTATGATGATGATATCAGTCACTTCGATCAGCTATCACGTGCGGCCACGTCGCTTCTGAAAAATAACCAAAAGCTCAGGGTGATTTTTTTTACGGCAAATAAAATAGTTTCGTTTGTATTTGTTTTAGTCTATCAGCCTGTTGCCTTTCCAGGCCGAGCCCAAAGAGCCAATAGGCAGATGGACTGACAAATATATGTTTTACGTGGTCGCACAGAATGGATTTTTTTGTTTGTTACATGGGTGTTCAGCAAATTATAAGTTCTCTGGTGTGTGCGTCGATAGACAAAGTGGGAATGTAGGGAAGCAAAGTTGCGTTGTGGGTGGGCTCATGCGTTTTGGGAGAAGAGAAGTGCTGCCCTAGGCCAAGCCGGGTAAACAGGGGAGTGGTGGCATAAGTGTGAATGATGAGGTCCTTTACCTTAATGGAATAATGGTAATGACATAATGGAAGTGAGTGCCTATTTAGCTGTTTAGAGGGGGGGCCGGGGAAAGTTGAACACAAAACACTGATGAGAACCTAGCACTGCGCATCTTCATACGTAACGCACATTGATCGCTTGCTCACGGATAATGTCGACGTTTTGTAATAAACAACAAAAGTTGGACAATTCCACAGAATCCGCCTCGGTGCTGACATTTACCACGTCTCCCTTGCACGATACTAACTTCTGCAAGCACCATTCCATGCTTCAAGAAACATAATAAAAGGCTCTCGCACCACTCTCGGCAGAACAATTTGTGTCCACTCTGCTCACCGTGAAGCACTTTGACCATATAAGGACAGATTCATCCTGACATTGCCTTTGCGCAAAGATTTTTGGTATTGTTGGCTGTGTTTGTACGGCATGTTTTGGTTGCTTGGCAGACGCTTGGGGCATACAGTTGCATTATAAAAAAAAAGATATATGTTTTAACTTAATAATAAAATACGTGTAAAATATATCTGTATATATTTTGTTACGTTTGATAAGGTGCTGCTTTTTCACGCTATTAATGCACGTGATGCGATAAACAGGTCAAGGTGCAGATCTGCAATTGCTCACTCGCTACACTGCTGGCGGAAGGGCCTCCACTAGAGACAGATTTAGACAGCATCTCCAGAGGGTGTTTTGGCCTACTCTTCCACGCCGGCGAAACATCTGAGATAGAGGTTAACTTACAGATGCAGTGGCAGTATATATGCGATGCGTAATAATTTATAGCCCATTGTCAATTGATGGAGGCCTCTTTTACGCCATGCCCTTGGTTGTTTGAACATCGTTCACCACACCTGGTTAGTGTGGGTTGGTGAAGGGGGGGGGGGGTGCCCAGTACGTACTGGTTCAGCTATCTCTGAGCATTGATGTGAGCTGTGGCGGGGAATCGAACTCGGGTGACTGAACTCCTAAGGTAGTGCGCGAACCACAATGGCACCACTTCAAATATGCAATCCAAGAAAAAAAGTATTAGCATTGCTTTACGTGAAATTCCAAAATATCACGAATTTTAACATACATTGCGTTGATCAGTAGTTTATTTTTTGCATTTCCATCACTGCAGGTACGTGCTGGAGGATTGGATAGGGAAGTTGGATTTATGTTTCATATAAGATTTTTGCTACAGTGCGACAATTTAATCAGTGGCTTAACGACCGCAATTCAATGAATATAGGAAGCCTATTATTGGCGTATATATACTGTAATAAGTAATGGACGACTGTACAAGAGCAATACAACGGATGTGCATAATAGCGACATGTACTTTCTTTACCCCCCAAAAAATTGCTGTGATGCAGTTTGACCAGCAGTGGGCAACACTAATCTGATAAACAAAACTCACAATGGGCCCACTTCACAAGAGAAAATCAAATGTTGAGTGGAGAGGGGGGCGTTCTTTATGCGAAGACTTTCGGAAAACCCAAACAAGAAGCCCACTGTTGCACCCAGACGGCACGGAATCGAGAATTCGCCGTGAAATCTCCACGCTCCCACCACGCACACTTTGCGCGGTGTTGAAAACGTTCCCCGGTTGTTATTTCTCTTCTTTTTTTCCCTGGTAAAGCGATTTTTCCTCTCTCTCTCCTCTGTTTGACGTTGCCCTAACGACCGCTGGTTGAACAAAAAAATATATACCGCAGTCATATGATCTCGCCGCAGTCGGCTGAGGAATCTAATTAGGGGCCCGTGTTTTAGCAAACGCAGCCAATGTGGCACCCCTTGCTTCGCACCTCGCAAAGGGCTTCTTGCCTGACTCATAATGAAACGGCTACATTCCTTCCTGTCATGATTTGATGTTCTTAAATAATACATTGTGATCTTTGTGCCAACGTTTTTTTTTACATAGTCGAACGAACCCCATTCCCCCCCCAGCTTTTACGGCTTTTGAGGATGATATATTCGGCGGACGAAGGAGGGATGGGGGGGGGTTTGGCTCGCACAAGTTAATTGCAAGGCGCCCGCGTGCCTCATCTCGCTGAGCGGGGCGCGTCTGGGTTCCTTTCATAAATCAGGAGCCCTGTGCACAGTTCGCGTTGAGACGAGGGAGGCCGTTTTGCGCTGGGGGGTGGGATGCGCTCTCCTTTCGGTGCCGTGCGCGGGTCTCTGTTTAAATGTAGGACTTCTTTTTATTAAAATCGCAGATGCGCCGGGTGAGAGGTGTTGCCGCATGCGTGATTGTTGTTTGTTTGTTGATCAAGCACGCACGTTGGTTGCCTCCCGAGTGACGACACCACATGTATCCCCTCTATTTCAGACCGATCACAGGGGGAAGATGTCGCTTGACGAGGCTGTATGTAATGAATTACCGGCGAAACGGCGTTCTCCAATTGCGAATGTTGTGGGTTTACTTTCCAGCCCGCCGGTTAGAGCTGTACTCGTAACGAAGTGACATATTTTGTTTGCGTGACAAACCTTACTCGCTGGCTGTGTCGGGTGGTGGCGGGTTTAACGACATACTTATATTTATGCGCTCTAACCCCCCCCCACCCCACAAAAAAGTATGGACAACATTGGTCGCAAAAGCATGCTACGCGTTTAAACGGACAATGCATTGGAATGCCAATCCACGTTGCAGGGATGACCCAGTGCTGTATCGCTTGACGGGGTGTCCCGTTCTTAATTGGAGCTGGGTGGCTTCACTGATGCCACCTCGCCTAACGTATTGCGTTGCAGAGTCTCGGTTTATCCGGCAAGCTTTGAGCGGAAGACGCTGTCACGGGGTAATGTCTAACACACTGGACTTGCGATCCAGACATCCCTGGTTTGATCGCTCGGAGTGGCGGTTGAAAGAAGTGGGAAACTTTATTTAAAAAATCCCCCTATCTCTGACGATAATTGGTTAGACCACAAGTGAGTAGCGTGTGATCTGGTTAGATGTGGATTCTCTGACCTATGTCTATACATCTGGCCAGTGGAGGAGCAGGCCATAATATCCTCTAGAGGGGCTCTATCGAGCTCCCTCGTGGAGGGCTCTTCCACCAACGGTGGAGTGAGCAAGCAATTGCTGGGCTTGCACCTTGACCGTGTGACCTTGTGACCTTAGCCTTTGACACCAATGGCTGTGCAAAGAGCAAAGGTGGCAATGTACGACAGCATCCCTGTCAACCCATACGAATTACCCGTATTAATGTAGAGGGAAATTGAGTTACGAAAACATTTCTTTGTGTTTCTCCCTTTTGATGGAACTTTGTAGGATGAACATTGAGATGTTATATATCAATAAAGTGTGAATTGGTCTTGAATAAGGTAGGCACTGATAAGGGGTTGACAGGCATGCAACAGCGTCGCCTCATCCTTGTTGATGCTTTTGGGGTTCTTGAGTTGAAAGTAAATAAAAATGGACGAAACATTATTTATCACGTACATGGTCGCGTGGTGATGATGGCGATGAAAACGACCATTCGTTTTCAATGAACAGACAGATCGTGATGCAGAAGACAATGTTGCAATTCAGACATCCGTCGGTAGGTGTCTCTAGACGAGCAATCGAAAGCAAACCCAATCACCGGAACAAATGAAATATCTGCCCTCTCCAGCTCGGTCCATAACCCCTCTCGAATTAGACAGTTTATTTTTCGGACGGACGGAACAAAATTTTATTGATGTTTGCTGTCTTGCTCGTCATCTTAGTGATGTTGGTTTTACAGTTATAAGAGGTATGAATATATTTTAGCAAATAAATCTGTGTTTTTTTTTTACTTCTGACACTGCATACTCTGCTCCTGCCATCATGAATCGTTTGCCTGCCGCCCCCACCACTGTACTGTATACGCAACCCAGTGTAGCCAGGACATTCTGGCAGTAACTCTGTCTCACAGTTCATCTTAAAGGTTACATTCAGTTAATATATTTTAGTAAAAAATATATATATACACGTTGCCCAATTTTTATGTTGACTATTATCATTTGTATTTGTGCAATAATTGTGCAGTGAACAGGGGGTCTTGATTGTACAATTTTTGTAAAAAAAACATACACGCGTGTGCCGTAAAAGATCCACGTACTTTACAAGGTTAAACAAATGCATCGACTGCAAGGCCAGCGAAGGGCAATACCATCTAATATATGTACATAATCACATGAACCTACTGCACAATTTTTTTTTATAATGCACCATATTTAAATATATATGAGGGAGGCATTCAGCAGTTGATTGACCGTATCTGATGAAGTAGAAAAAAAATCCACTTAATAACACAAATGAATTCTAGGCACTCGAAATGGAATAGGCTGAACAATTTCAATGCAGGACCGTTCTGTAAAAAGGAAAAAAGGTCTCGAGAACGTAAGAACTTTCCCGGTTAAACACAGGGCAGATAAGGTAAACTAAATTTAAAAAAGTCGAGTGTGAGCGTATTACAAACAAAATATGAAAAAACAATCTAATTCTAGATTTGAAGCTTTCGTGACTGCAAGGATTCATATTCTTAGGTTTTTTCGGTAAAGTCACGTAGGTAAAAAATTTAAATTAATAAAAGTAAAATAAAAAATCTAATAAAAATCACGACGTTTCGGAGGCAACACAAGCTTCCGAAAAAACCTTTAAAAACAATCTAATGTATGGATGACCTGTAAAAACATTTCGGTGCGCTTTAAGACAAAATAAAGATGACTAAACTAAGCCTAATTTCATCCCCATGTCAAACCAAATGGATCAATTTGTGCCAGGCAGCTCTCCAAGGCACCTTGTTTAGTGCTTAGGGTAGGGCCACATGAGTTGAGGAATTTTGAAACAAGCGCTGAAATTCACCCTTGGCCCCCAAACAATCAATTAAAGTGCAGCGTCTCTGTGACCTTTGACCTCACCCATAAGGCCTCAGCTGGAGGAGCGTCCTTAACAAGATTTGGAGTGTTCCAAGGAAAAAAAAGTACATAAACTTCAGTGAAAAGATTCCCATTAAAAGCATTTTTTTCATTTTAAAGAAATTTTGTCACAATATGGTGACACTTAGATTCTAATATATTGCACGACAAAAACTGGAATATCTTTAACATTTTTTTTGTATCTTGTTTTCTTAAAATACATTTGAATAACATGCATTAATTTCATAGTTTTCCTGTATCACAATTACAATCTTAGACTCTTGTAGTCATCCATGTAATTGTGTATTGCGTAACTGAGGGCGTGCGGGTTTATAAGCACTATCGATTGTATAGCTGTAATGATTTTAAGTCTCACGGCAAGCGTATGTTGATTGAACTGCAGTTAATAAACCTATTAAGTAAACGTTAATCCTGCAAGCGAATAGAAGCATCAATACAGTCAAAAAAAAATGTGAAATATAAGTAAAGTATAAAGTTATAGGGGGGGGAGGGGAAATAATATCGCGAAATTCGTTGTATCGTGCAAAATGATCATTGCGGCAACCCTAACTGAAACTGAATTGAAGAGTTACGGTGGGTTACTTATCGGGGCACTACTGTGCACGTGAGGCTCGGGGTCCAATCTCTCATCACCGTTGCATTCACTGAAATGTTAATTTAAAAAAAGAAAACTCATCTGGTTCCCCGTAGCAACTAGCAGAGTGCACAATTATTATACGTGTGATGAATCACAGGTGAGCTCACATCGGCTACATTTACCCCTCCCTGAATCACACTAATTGTGGTACTCCCATCATTAGGCCTCCTTTGCCAGTACCAAAATATTATAATAGGGTTTTTCCCCTTTTTCTGGCAACAAAACTGAAACCTTTTTACAAGGATTCATGTCTGCATTAACCACAATACTTGCAGTCAAAATGCAAACAAAAAACAACTATGATAATCTATGCATTGTCCTTGAAACTGATTGGTCCACACCAAGGGACGGCTTTCTTTAGACATGAATCCTTGTAAAAAAGGTTTCAGTTTTGTTGCCAGAAAAAAGGTGAAAACCCCTATTATTGTGGTACTCCCATTCGAAAAACATTGAGGAAAGTGGTTATCAGTTATCTTCTATGAAGGAAATCACTCGACCTTTCCACGATAGCATCGGAGCGAGACGACCAAGCATCTGGACCCAAGTATACCTCAAGGACTCTGTCCTTATGACAGCTTGATAGCTACTCGCTTCACACATGCCCGCTTGGTGGAAAAAAAATTGGCCTTTTGTTTTATGTGGTTTCTCTTGCATTTTTAGCATTTATGTTAAAGTGGCAATCGTCAATCCAGGACATTTTGTAGTGTAAAAAAAACAATGAAAATTTAGGAAACAAACATTCGTTAATTGCAATATAATATTTATACTCACTGTATTTGCGAGGTATATTATTGTGTTGCATGATCGTGAGATTGTGGCTTAGGGAGGTCTTCATCCAGCAGTAGATCGATCATAGATGATGATGTAAGTTTAGTGTTACTTTATTAGGTGTGTAATAACGCATCAATTCACTGATTAATGTCGTAGCTTAAGCTCACATTACATGCATCAAATCGTGTGTAAGAAGTGATAATTAATCGTTTTATTGTGCACCAGTGAAGAACCCATTGCTCTGAAATGGAAAATAAGAGACGGCTGTCATTCTCATCTCGCAATCCTTTACTCGGAGCACTAAAAACAATCTGATTTTTACGAAATAAAATGCCAAGGTGATATGTTACGTGACGCTGGGTTTATTTTATCCAAGATATAAACACTATTCTGGTGAAATAATTACATTAACAGGATCACAAATTAAAAAGTGACAGCATTTTTAACTGAACCGTGTCGGTCTTCTGCATACGTTACTCCCACCTCTTCGTTCGCACTATTTATGAAACGTCTTCCAAACGTCTTCCGCAGTTTCAACTCGATGTTTATTTCTTGTGCAGACACTCCCCTTTGTCCAGTTACCCAGCTAGTTCCGACGGCAACGGCCCGCAGCCACGACTCAGAGTTGTTGTTGGGTGCAGGAGGAGCCCAGACAGGAACCAGCCAAGAAACTCGAGGCATTTTTTTATATTCATAGTAGCAGAATAACGTTTTTCGTGAGTTTGTGTGACCCATACAGGCACCAGTGGTCACTACAATTCCCTGCGATGTAAAACTAAATTACAATGCCATTTTCTGAGTGGAATTGTAACGCCACATCGCCCACAGGGGTCCGATCGTTACACCTGTAATTTCGAATAAGGCTTCGTTTCAGCAAATAGCCGTGTTGGGAGAGTTGTGAGCCCGGGAACATTTCTTTTGCTGCCGGTGGCCCAAACAAAGTGGCTGTTCTTTACCCCGTGTGTTTGCCTGCGGCTGCCTCTTGTATGGGGGGGGGGGGGGTTGGAAGATTGCCCGTCCACACGGCGTTCTGTCGCAGCGGTGGCCCATGGGGTTTTAGGATCTCCATGACAACTGGTGCTCATTTAGTATTGCCCCCCCCCTCCACATGGCCTTGCTCAGGTTGTCTGCCACAGCGGCCACACGAACGGTGGCAAGCTGTGGGCTAAGGTTTTTTTTGTTGTTGCTATAATCCCCCGGAGTTATTTTGAAATAAAGTCCTAATTGGTACACGTTTACGTAGTTGTTGGTGTGGTTGTGATTTCCCTTCTACTTTCCTATGGCTGATTTGAAAAGCAGCTTTAACACGTCGGCTTATTCATGAGAGGTTTTTTTTATGGGCTTAGATCGCGTAAATATAAATGTGTCGTTAATGCCAATTAGTTATTGTTCAGCACCCCGATGTGTTGGAGAGCAAACCCACAACATGTACACAATTGGCATGTTTTGTTTACGTGACAAACCTTACTAATTAGCTGTGTCGGGTGGTGGCAGGGTTAACAATATATTTATATTTACGAGATCTAAACCAAAAAATAAATATTGTTATAAAAATAAACTATTAGAGGCTCAGAAGTGATTTAGCCATTGGATTGCTTTGTCCTGAGAGTTGGGTAGTTGCAGATATACCAATCCACCCACCACCTTCATGTTTATATTCAGGCAGTCAGAATTTCTATGTCTCTATGGGTTTTGAGTTCATAGCTGCAGTCACTTTCTGCATTGGGTATCCACATACTCCGTCGTTTGTGCAGATCCCGATGAAGCGCTATCCACCGTTCCGATGATTGTGGTGGTTGGGGTCTCCGATCCGATGTTTTGACGTTGGGCACGTTGCTCGAAGCCCGCAAGATGTGCCATGCCGTGTTGGATGCTGACATTTTTATTTCCTTTGCCATCGAGTCGTTTTTCGCGGTTGTTTACTGCATTGCCCGCCGCTGTGCGTCTGTGTTTGTAGCGTGTGGTGTCCAGCCTTTGATGTCCGACGATTTTGCCCAATTTTCGTGGGAGCTTCTTCAGGGATTGAATCGTGCACAACCCGAAAGCACATTGAACAACGAGTATTTCCCCTCTCGAAGATTTTTTAAGAACGATGGGAAGGAAATGGCCTGAGAGATTGCAATACACGTTTCAAAATAAACCGGGTAAGAACCCATCGAGACTAAAGATGTATTTCTTTTAAGGGAAGCGTGGATTTTGAGGTCTCCACAGAGCCATGCTGTGTCAATGTAAGCTAACCGGAGACACGCTGTCACACAAATCAACGTGGGAACGAATACATCGCCCAGTAACAATAAATACGTTTACATTATGAAAAATAGTTGAAAGTTCAAAACATATTTTATTAACTACATCGAGGAAAGGAACATGTTATGCGCCCTCAGTCGCCAACCCGCACTGTCCAGTGTGACGAAATATGGTCCATGACC
The DNA here is from genome assembly GCF_965212315.1 of Lampetra planeri. Taxonomy (NCBI): domain Eukaryota; kingdom Metazoa; phylum Chordata; class Hyperoartia; order Petromyzontiformes; family Petromyzontidae; genus Lampetra; species Lampetra planeri. Next base: position 2,134,958 of record NC_136136.1, read on the forward strand.
TGCACTGCATGGGGAGGCCCTCATCCAGCAGTGGATTGACAATGGCTGATTTTTTTACGTGTCCCTGGTATGTTTCACTTACCCCTGGCAAACATTAAACCTGGAAAACCGTCCAACCCTCAACACAAGGGCTGTGCAAGCACACTTGCACACACACACACAGGTTATCATCAACAGTGCTTGTCAGGGTGTGGAGAAGGGGAGGCTCCCACACTTTTCAAGGTTGTGGTTCTTCTACGAGCGAATGTTTGCCGGCGGTTATTACTGAGATTACATATGCACATTGACCTATTATGTTATAATAATAATGCTACCATGAATTACTGTTGCGACACCATGTTTAGGACCGACACACACCTATTGAACAACTGTTAAACTGAACTAGTCTACGACAATGGTATTAAATCTCTGCAATTACTGACTCTGTAGTGAGCCGAGTGTTCGTGCTGCTACTGTGTATTCAAGGCATTTGCCTTGCCTTGTCAAAGAATGAAAAACGCAGAATGGAAAAAAAACACCGTTACTTTCATCCAGAAATATGACTCGTGGCCATATTAAGAAAAAAAATGTCAGGGGTATCTTGACATCCATGACACCCTTTAGAACTACTTTTTGTGTTTTAATTTGTTGTCCTTCCCCAGCGCCTCCGATCAGCATGGTTGGCTACGTACGGTGCGAAAGAAGTTCAACATACGTACGCGCATGCAAACCCCAACGGTGGCTGTGCCCGCTGGTGTGAAGGCGCAGCTTGCCCACGAATCGAACAAAGTGCTGCTTTCCACGTGACGTGGCCGTGCAACGTTTGGAATTCTGCGCGTGTTGCTCCAGCTGACGCGTGCTAGGCTCGTTCGCTCGCTCGCTCGCTCGCCGCCGTTCGAACCACTTCTCTTCCCCTGTGCCCCCGGGGTCTACCCGATCCTCAAGGTGGCGACACTTGGAGATGCAGAGAGACCGCGGAGACGCAAAAGACAAAGACACCCCCTCCCCACCCTCCCCACCCCGCCTACAGCCTTTAACAGACTGTTGGGGCAAGTGCTGTTAGCGAGCAACTGTGAAGGCCGACGGTGCACAAGAGGCGGTGGGTGGCCATCACCGCACCCGGTCACCTTTGTCTCCCGGGTGGCGATGTTTACGCATCGCACCGGCTACTTATATGAGGTTGAGTCAACCTTGGGGAGGTCCAGAACCGGTTCAGATAATCATCACTGGCCCGTGATACAGGGTTATTTTTGGGTTCGATCGCGTAAACCCGCCACCACCCGACACAGCCATTTAGTAAGGTTTGTTAACGTGACAATCCTTACTAATTGGCTGTGTCGGGTGGTGGCGGGTTTAACGACACATTTACGCGATTTAACCAAAATAAACCTGTTATGGATAATATTGGTCGCAAAAGCCTACGTGTTAAATCATCACTGGTGTTGACTGTGAGCAGAAATCGAACTTGGGTCACTGGGTTCGTAGCGCAGCGCGCTAACCGCTACGTTGCCGCTCCCCACATTGGAGATACACGCACACGCACGCACAGAGATAGAGATGCGGAGATACGTGCACAGAGATACGCGAGATGCGCACACACGCACGAACGCACAGCAAGCACACACACACACACGCAATTTTGCAACCAGAATTCTGTACCCAGAATTCCTGGGACGCGATGGGAGACAGGTGCCAAGGGTATTCATAGCTGCTTTGTCTAAAGATGGAGAGGCGGCCGGATTGGGCTTTTTATTTGGAGTTGGTCGCGTCACGTTGTCGGTGTGGCCGCCTGGCCCAGGAACCCGATATGCTCAGGTTCAGCTCTGTTTTGTCCACAGAGACAATCCAGAGAAATAATGAATTGCTCCCCTGGGAATGAGCCCTCTCCATAGAATTTTAATCAGGCCCTTTAAACAAGCCGCGTTTGGTTAGTGTCCCATTTTGGAGGGAGAGGTTGCGGGAAAGTAGGTTAGGTTGCGAAAACGCAGAACGGTTATAACGAGGACTTCAATGCAAAGATTTCAGTTTCTTAAAGAAGCTGCCAGGACACGAGGAGTTGAACGTTGGACATCGTGGCCAAGGACACGCGGTACGACCACTCAAACGCGTCGGAAGGCCGCAACTAAACGGTGGAGAAATCCAATGCAGTAGTAGCCTCAGTTCTCCCAATTTGCACAATGCATTAAATTTTCGGTTGGTTTGTAATAATTATTTTTTTGTTTTAAAATTTGAATATTAATATTAATGGGAATGACTTGACCGCTGTTAAAAAATATATATAATTGGTGATGGTAAGGGAAATGTCCCTTTATCACAGCACAGAAAGTTAGAGCCTAAAATCTAAATATCCTTTTTTTAAGGCAGTGGTATTATTATTTGTGCTTGTGCACCAGTGCCAACACAGTATCGCCACGTTATTTAACCGTTGAAGTGATTTTACTTTCCAATAAAAACGCACCATTTCCCAGCAAATTTAGTGCACAAATGCCGTTCAAAGAGATGTGTACATTTTCAGCTGACATGATTGTTTCCAGTTCCTCTTGTCCAATGAGCAATCCTCTAAGAACATTGAACCTCTGCAGTTGAGAAACGTGGAGGAGGATGAGACAACAGAGTTGACGTAAGGTCTCTAAGGCAAAGCGAACTGTTTGCCGCCACATATCGCAATTGATTGTGAGATTTCAGAGAATCCCAGGTGTTCTCCAACAACTGGGTGTCATTTAGAAATTGTTTATGTTTGTTACGTGCTGTTGTAGTTCATTAAAACTTTTGAACGCGAACAACAAAATATAGGTAAGGTGTGCAAATAAGCATATGGAGAGCTGCATGCTTGGAACTCTACTGTGCATTGTCACGTGCTAAGAAGGGCTGTTGCCTGAAACGTCGCCGATTGTATACTTTTAAGGCCACTGTTATTGACGAATGTATTGAGTTTTCATGTATTTGTGCATGTGCACCACTTCCAATGCAGTGTAGCTAAACAATTCGTGATTTAACAGACGGGCAGAGCAACACGGGGACTATGACACGTATGGAGGTTAATGTGCCCGTTAAAATTGCTGTGTTAAGAAATGTAAGCTGGCTTGGGCAGGAGATGCCACTTGAAAAGATGATGGACGATGGTCAAGAATAATAAATACGTGACGGCCATGAATGCAACTCGCCCGAGATAATTCCCAGCAAGGAGATGGAGCGATGAAATCCGTTCGTGTGCGGTTACCAGGTGGAACGTTAAGTCGCACGATTGTAAGATTTGGCAGCGGCGGCGGCTTAGGGAGGACTTAATCCAACTGTATTGATCATGGCTGATGATATCAGGAACATGTTGCAAATATTTCAACGGCATGGTTGATGACATACGCGTGTATTATTATTATTCGTTTGACTTGTGCGATTTGAAGGTTGCTCGATATAATCTGGTCGCTGCCACAGTTGAGGTTTGAAATGTCAAGCGTCAAAAGGGTGTTTCCTAACGGTGGTGCGTGCGTGTGACTTGCGTGGCATTCTGGGTCTCTCCGGGCCCTGCTCCCTTTTGGGTCATGGGATTCCAACGCCAACCTTACACCCGCAGCCCCATCGCGAAAGCCAAGCGGCCGAACATTCTTTCCATTACAAGGACATTCTGGTGTTTAAAAAGACCGGCAAGTGTGGAAGCATGAATTATCGCAGACATGCTCTGTGCATATGCACTGAGCCAGCACCTGTTAAGACGATGGGATCGGGCATGGAACAATGCAGCGACTCGTCGATTTAAATAGAATCGTATGCTCACAGTACATGTCAAACATGTATGTTAGAATTTATAAAACCAAAAAATACAATTTGTGCCAATTTACATTTTGACTAATGTAATGACCGATGGCACAACTAGTTATAACCTTTACGTATTTATCCAAGAGACCAAATTCAGTCCAAGTACTCTCTTTTCTGCATTGTATACAATTACAATATTTTTATATTAAGAAGTTGTCAGTCAATTAATTATGAGTGTGGATGGAAACTGGAGCACTCGGAGAAAACCCACGCATTCAAAGGGGAGGAAACACTCTGTCCCATACAAAATAAAACGGATGACAGCCCACATTGGCTGTTTTTGTCTCTTCCGGCAAGCCAGAACATGGCACCTTGATGCCCGCGGGAATGGAGTTTGATAACATTCGGGTGATCCGCGAACCGTCGCCTCCACAGCACTGGATCACAGGTGTGCCGCCCAGCAATGTGGCAGCCGGTAGAAAGAAGAGACAATAAAACGTACTCTGGAACTAAATTGTGAGAAATCATCCAATTATAAGGGCTAATTGTGATGTGCCTAGTTCAAGTTATGGAAGCAAAGCAGTGAAATATTTACTTATTTTGGGATTTTCTTTCGTCAAGAGGGTGTATCATCCATAATTTAACATTTAATAATTCGGCAGCAGCTTGAGCTGGGTCAATAACACCCCCAGACACGCGCGCACTTCCTCTGAACCGCCACGTGTCCACCATGACGTTGGCGGTGCACCTCGTGTCGAGATCGGAGAGAGTCCCCGGGAGGTCACTCCGATTGTGCGGAATGCTTCAGTTATTTAAAACTAAAATTTAACTATTTACGTTTTCTAGGTAAGGTCCACTGAACTATATACAGGAGCTTTTTTTCAGAAGCGACCTGCCCACATATGATAGCTCAACGAAGTGGTTTATCACGCGGAAATTTAAAGTGGAGGGAAAATCCGGACGACCCGGATAAAAATCCACACGACCACGGGGAGGACATGCAAACTCCAAATATACAGCAGGCGTCAGGGTCAGGCTCGAACCCACGACCTCATGTATACTAGGCGAGGAAGATGACATCTCACCACCGCTGCACAAGGCAGTGACGTGGTCTACAGTCACGCGTTCACAGTGTTGTGGTATGATGATAGCTTGCTTAAGAACATAATCTTAATATTTGTTCGTCTCGGTTACTTGTGCGGCTGTGGAGAAGGGTTACGGCGCAGATGGCGCCCATGCATTTGACACCGTCCACCTGTTCCTGCGACTCAAACTACTGAACGCAGCATCCTGGGTCATCCGTTGCTCGTTGATCGATCGAATGCATTTCATATTCGGAGCGGTCAACCGATCTGTAACCCACAAGGATCGGAACAATTGACTCAAGGGCACAAACGTTTTATTTAACCGGTCGAAAAATATCAAATTTTATCCCAGTGCTGCTTTGTATTTTTTGTGTGTCGCCCTTTGTGAGTCCATGATTGGATGAAGGTCTCTTCCACACCACTTACCACGTCAGTCATTGGGGATTGTTCGCTAATGTTTTGATTTGTTCACTTTATTGTGCTTCTCCCCCCACCCCTCCCGCCACAACATATATATTTTGAACATCGAAGTTTCCTTGTAGCTGTCGCAAATATGTTTGTAAAAAAAAATGTTTCCACAAACTCTGGTCAAAGGGTTGATAGTGCAATGCACTGCGCCACCCTGCTCGTAATTTGATGGAGAACAATATTTACTTTTGTCAATCCCCTGCTGGATGAAGGCCTCCTCATGTGGTGTTGGTTGCGGTCACAGGGTTGGCCACGGGCCCCGATGCAAGGAGTGAAATGATGGGGGTCCTGCCATGTCCAATTTCTCCCCCTATTCATAGCTTGCCATTGAGTCCCTGATGCAGTTGTACCGCCTTCACACTGGGATCTTACTTCACCACGCTGGTCAATGTGGGTTGGTGACGGGGGGGGGGTGCAAGGCCAGTTCACATAGCACTCGCCACTGATGTGAGTTCTGGCCAGGTATCAAACTCTGGTCACTGGGTTCATAGTGCAGTGTGATGATCACTGTTTCACCGCTCCACTCTTCTTGTATTAGAGATTGTTTTCTTTTTTACCGCTGTCTGGAACCCAGAACGTGAGATGCCGCCCCATGACTAATATAGACAAGTCATCAACTACTGCCCAGTAAACACGGCATGTTGGGCCAACATTGGTCTAACGTTATATGTTTACTGGGTGGAAGTTGTTTAGATTCATAAATAATGTTAATACAGTGCAGTGTAAGTTTAACACGTAGGCTTTCGTGACCAAAATTATCCATAAGAGATTTTTTTTAAAGTTAGATCGCGTAAATATGAATGTCATCAAACCCGCCACCACCCGACACAGCCAATTAGTAACGTATGTTACGTTAACAAAACATGTAAATTCGTTACTGTACAGCACACAGTGTTGTAGAGTAAATCCACAACACTTACAATCTGACGTTTCGCCAGTAATTACAACCAGCATCATCGCAGTGCAGTGTCACATGTCGAGTCAACGTTTCCGTTAACCAGTTGGGAGTAAGATACAGTGAATGAGCGCAATCTGTTCAAAACATTTCTTGAGTTTTCACCATGCCGCTCATCTTTCACGCGAAGCCAAACTGACGTCGTAGCATTCTCTCTTTTTTTTCTTCCCGATCAGATTTACAGCTGCGACATGCAGCAGCTGCTGTGAATTGCTGCCCGCTGAACAATCTTGACGGGCCAAAGGGGCCAAATGGACCGTTTGAGCACGCCCCGTGTTGTGCTCCCCTCTCCCAACGTGGGGAGTCGTGAGCCGCTACAGCACAGGACATCCGCTTGAGGCCAAACCACTCCTTGTGCCCGGGCTTCTCGCGAAATCACGACTTCGCATTTTACAACAACACGAAGTGTGGGGGGGGAACCCCCACAAGCCCTTTGGGGCGAGGGATTGGAGCCCAGTGGGGGGGGGGGTGGACGTGGAGGCTCCATCCTGTTTATGTAACCCACGCAGCAGCGTTGGCAAAGCCACAGAGCCTATGTTACCCTACGCCATCACCGCACGGCTTCTCTCTTTGGGGACGCTGCCTTAGATGGGAAATCGGGTGAGATTCTTCGCTCGCGTTCAGAACAGTTGTGAAAACAAAGTGGCCTGGATATAAAAAAAAGGAAATCCCCCCGCGTTCTAATTTTGCGATGGCATTGCGCGGGGCCCATTGGCGCTCGTGTTGGGCGGGCCAATATCTCGAAATGACGCCCCACTGCCTTTCTTAGGCATTTTTGTGGCGTTTCGAGATGACAATGAAAAGCGTCCGTCGTTCGTGCAAATGGCATCTCGCAATTTGTTGTGGAACCGCTGTGACGAGCTGGACGGGAGGTTATTGTTTGCAAAAGAATGTTAGCACAGTGCTGCACATTCTATAAGGAGGTGCAGCCATGCAGGGGCGGATTAATGTCCTTGTAGGCCCTAGGCACTTCTGTTTCGTCGGCCTTCAGTGATAACTTGCAAACAGTTGCTACTGCTGCTGCCCCGTGTCACTACTACCGCCGCTGTCACTCCGCTTGTGTCACGCGGCGCTTCGTCCAGCCGCTGGACAGACGGCGTCAGTGCCTACGATATTATATTATTTAGGCAGAGGGCCTACTGCGCCTATTGGATAATACGGCCCTGCTGCCATGGTTAGGACATTGAAGTTGCAATCCGGAGGTGTCTCCTCGATTGATCTCCTGTCACAGAACTTAAAATAAGGGGCAAAAATATGTTTGATGGTCAAATGTGGTTATTTATTTTATTTATACTCGGAGATAACCTCATGGAAGAGAAAGCTATCTTTGTCATACACTCTTCTCTCAATCCTGTAATCGGAGCACAAAAGTCATTGCTTTTTTTACGGAATCAAATGCCAAGATAACATGTATTGTGAGGGTTTTTGTATATTTTCTATTGTTTAAATAATATCGTGGCAAAACAATTCCATGAATAGAAAGCACAAACTTAAAAGTTAAAGTAATTTTAAACTAACCCGTGTCGGTCAACCCCATTCGTTACTCCCACATCCGTTGGTGGCGCTATCTTTGATAAGAGTTACCCAGCGAGTTTCAGTTGTTGGGGTGAAAGGAAGTCCAGCCAGCAGCCAGTCAGAAACTCACGGCAGAGATTATATTTCGATTTAAAGCTTTCGTGACTGCAGGGATTCATCTTCTTGGTTCTTTCGGTAAAGTCACGTAGAATGGAAATAATAAAATAATAAAATAAAACATAAGATAATTCTCACGACGTTTCGGCCACAACGCAAGCAGCCCTGGTCTTCACCTGAGGACGGCTGCTTGCGTTGTGGCATAGATTATGTTGAATAGCAAGCAGGACTTCTTCTCATACACTCCTGTCCATGTAGCTCTTTCTATATTTTAGAAGTGTAATTTTCTCGACTTTGTCCGATTTCTAAACGAATATAATTCAATTAGGAGCAAATTCACTCTTCGCCTCGGCAGTTTGTGGTGGAGACAATTGGCACGATTTTGCCAGCATGAACTCAAAGTTTTTACATATTTACTGCATGTACACACAACTACACCACACAATGCATGCAGGCTAATAGTTACAGCAAGCGAGCTTGTGCATGCAGGCACACACCACTGCTTACATCATTACTGTGTCATTTTAAATAGCGGCCTTGTTGACTTATGTTCAACCCTGGTGCTGCGGGGAATTGAGGCTCTGCGGCACGCGCACGCCTCCGAATCCCTGCAAGCGTTGCCCGGAGTTTATGCTGAGGTCTGTTTACACTTATCCCGGGTTGCACAGTTACCATGTGGGCCCACTTCAGGGCCGTTTGGCCGAGGCTCTTGCCCATTATTTTTAATTAACATTCGTCAACAGAGTTGCCTATGTAACTTGCCTCAAGGCAGAGATTTCAACTTTTTTTGGTGTGAACTTTTTGTGGATTTTTTTTTTGCCATAATTATCTAGGGGTTGGGAAATAGATAAATAAAATCTTATTACAATTAACAATACCCATGCTTTGTGTAAACTTTGTCGACGTTTGTCAGTTTGTATGTAGTGCAGTGACTGGGGTGTGTGTTTGTTGAACTTCTTTCGCACCGTACATAGCCAACCGTGCTAATCGGAGGTGTGGGTGTTCATCGCTGCTGACGTGCTGGTCATGATACTTTTTTTCTAGAAATTTAAGTATCGGGAAGACGAGGGGGGGGGGTTGCTATGCAGGTAGAGAAGCGGTGGGGTTTGGGGGCAGTGGGGAGAGGAGAGGGGACGAGTCCACTGTCCTATTTCTGGTTTGGGATGGTGTCTTTGAGTCTGGCCGGATGGTTGTGGAGAGCTTGAAATGAATGGTGACGATACATCTAGCAATTTTTAAACATCCTCTAGCCCCCCCCTACCTTTCCTTCGCCCACCGAGATCGTAAACACGGCACTGTGTAAGCAACACACAGTCAAGCAAAGGAAGCTTCAGTAGAGATCCAACACAAGCATCTAATAAAATTAGTGGTCCGTAACATTCCTGTTTGGATGAATGGCCGAATGGTGTATACATCTCCAGTGGTGATGAAGATACGTCAGCTGACTTTGAGCATATTTTATTTCTGTTGTATTTCAACTCCAGGCTTTCATCTCTTTGCTGAGTTCATTGCTCGAGACAGTTCAATATCTATGGGCCATTATCCAGAGTTTTGTTTTTGCTGTTGTTAACTTCTGATTCTGGAAAAATGTGGTTACTTTTTGTGTCGCGTTAAATCCCATCGAGACTGCAGGCCCTCGTACAAGGGTGACTTGGGTAAAGAGCAACAACAGACACGCACGTACACACATTTGAATATTATTTTTCTACGTTTTTTTAAGCATATGCTTAATGTTTTCCTTGCGAGTGGTTTGTTCTTCTCTCACAAGGATACGAATTTCTCAATGGTTACGCTATGTTGAATGCTGTTCAGTAATTTCCTTGCAACTAATTAGTTTGGGTAGAGAGAAAACCTGTTCGAAGTTTCCTGTCCTTTTAACTATTCCTCCCTATTAACTATTAACCCACATTGGTTAATGCTCCACAGTTTCCTCAGCAAACCACACACATTTTAAATTTTAAAATTACTTTTCTGGCCTACCACTAATAGGCATGAGCAATGCGAGGCTGTATAAATATTTTATCTCAGACATGTAGATTATTAACTTCTTCTTCCTGTAACCACAACTATTTTTTGAGAAACATAATATGCATTCTTGCGCCCCACCCCCATCTCCCCTTTTTTGGTGTAAATTTTTTTAGCCGCATTAGCTCCCTCTCTCTCTGAATATATATTAAAAGCGAGCTTTTACGAGCGTTACATTAACTCTGGCAGCGCTAATGCATGCGTGCTTTTGGGTTACGTTGACATCGCTTCCTCCATTCGGGCCGAGGTTCATTCCCTGATACCTCCTCCACCGCTCACCGTGAAACTAGGCAGCATCTGGAACCTATTTTCGTGGCTTTGTTTTTTTCTCAAAACCATTTTCAAACGGTGAAGTGGCTCAAACCACACACCTCACACTGTTGCTCGCCACAGGAAGGGCACTGGACGCGTAAAACAATGCAGACTTTTTTTATTATTTGGTGGAATGGGTGGAAAGGGAAAGTTAATGAGATGAAAGTCTCAAGTGTCAAATAAATTGCGTTGTCGCTAAAATTCTCGAACTTAAGTTGAAACTCACGAGGAAGGCGTAAAGGACACTTGCCACTGCTGATGTGCTTTGATGGCCTTGATATTGCAAGTCACAAGTGAACTCGTTAGCAAAAAAACAACTATTTCCACTCTTTAATTGTCCCTTTTTAGGTGTTTCTTGCGTGGTCAGTGCTGAGCCGCCTCCCCCCCGCCTCTTTGAGGAGTCTTGAAAAGTCTACTTTTGTGCCAACACCGGCAATAATTTCATTGCTTGCAGACAGCAGTCATTTGCTGTTCCCTGAAATGAGCACATTTTTCGAGTTATTTTTTTTATTTTGCAGAGGCCCACAAGGCCACATTGTAATTCCTCATCCAAAACTTTACTTTTATTTATTACAGATTAAAAACATCACGATTATTGTTACCTCTGTTGCATTTATTGTTGGTACTATATTTTATTATAATTGCGTGTTGCAGCCTTTTTTTTAAATACAAACTAATAATAATTATTGTATGCAGCATTCCTTTCGACTTGCGAAGTGGGATGCGAGATTGAATGCAGATGTCTATCACTGGACAAGGGACACACGGGGGTCTGTGGTTGGGGGAGGAGGGGGGAGAAGAGGGATGGATGATGAGACGGTGGGTGGGTGTGCGTGGGGCTGAAGGCTGCTGTTTGTGAAGTTTGTGAAGCTGTCACTGCTGGCTTTCCGTGCAAAGTTCCAGACACCCACACGCATGTTGCAGATAGGGAGGGCTATTTGGAAAGGATAACTTTGGGAGGGTCACGAAAGGGTTGGCCCACCTCAACGCACCATCACCTTCTCTGGCACATCAATCCCACCAACAGATCCAAGGCCCTTTTGTTAGCAGCAGACAGGGTTAAGTGGCTGCAGGTCACTGGAATTTGTAGGAAATGTCTGAGTTGAGAGTCATGTTTGGTATGTGCTGCAATCTAATTTTCTCGGGAGCTTAAACAGTCTGCCTGGAGGAGGCCGTGTGACTTGGTGGGCCTGTATACATCTCTAGGTGATGAGCTGGTATCTCTGATGCATCGTTTCCACAAATCAGGCTCCACTGGCCCATGGATGACCCAGTTCTGATGCAGGAACTCCTTCAGGCACAAGTCGAGGTCCCCGTGTTCCATGAGTCCTGGAGCTCCCTATGCTTGGCTGCTCCCCTATGCCCCACTCCCTGCCCTTAACGGGGTTGAGGTCGTCGTCATCATTATCAGCCATGGTCATTCCACTGCTGGATGAAGGCCTCCCCCAAGAAGTGGCTCCAGAGTTTGGAGTAGGGTTTGCAAATCGTTTTTTTGCATTTAACAAAGTTTTAATATAAACATTGATTAAATTACACGATTTACAAAGTAAAATCTACCGCTGAATTTTAAAATTTCCTTGCATGCTATAATAACACAAGCATGGTTGGGAAGGGAAGTTGAGCCAACCACGTGCCATCACATGTGGGCGCTTTTGCTTCTGAGTTGACCCAGTGACGCCGTGGGTCTGAGGTCGGCCTGGAGCCAATCGTGGCTATCGGCTTGTGGCACGGTGTACGAACGGTGCCACGAGGACTAAGGTCCCCGGTTCACATGAGATCGGTTTCGGCACGAGAGGATTGTCATGGAAATGCGGGCTCGTGAAGTCTGGCCTCAATCGAGCACTGTTCCAGCACAGTTTCCAGTGTCTGTGGAAATAAGGCAGAAGAGCCAAGGGGTTTGGGTCTTTACGAGAGTGGAAGAAATGGAAAAGGAAATGGATATTTCCTCCTCTTTGTGGAGTATTTTTGTGAGCAACGGGGTTTATGGTCTCCAGCACCGTTACCAACGAGTGCGCAACATTTATTTCGCAACCTAGAGACTTTTAATTTATTTTGCTCAATTATCTATGAAACGGAATACTATGATGTTTTTTGTTTATTGAAAAGTGCAGAAATATAATTAAATACACGAGGACAGTCTAGTATTTGGAAGAATTCATGTTTTTTGTAGAATTGAGGTGAAATATTTATTTACTTTAAGATTAACAATTTAAATTGAAAGCTGGGTTTCGGAACACGACACGGGTGTCTTCCTATAAAAAAAATATTCATCATTGCTACTCCACATTTGGACCGTGCAGCTTCTCTGTCTGCGGTTCCATCAATCGGGAACTCACTACCGCCACACGTTCAAGATATTCTGCAGAATATCCAAGACTGAACTTTAAAATAGGGCTCACAATGCACGAGCATTGTGCACTCTAGATAACCTCGGATTAAAGATTTTCACAATTATAAATGTACTTACTGACTACTAAATATAACATGCGTGTAGCTTGTCAATTTATTGCTGGATGAAAGGCTCCCCATGGCATGATGGTGGTTGTTTGACCGTGCTTCATCATACAGGTCAGTGTGGATTAGTGAAGGGAGAGGCCCAGAATCTGTTTATATCTCTCATGACTGATATTCGCTATAACCGGTAATCGAACAAAAGTTGACGGGTATCGTAGCACAGTACGCTAACCACTTCACGACCACTACCCACCATGTTTATATGAAACCTAATTTATGTAATAGGCATGAGGGAACTTTTAGCCCATGGGCCATATCTGGTCCATGACTTAATTTCATATGGCCACATACGGTCTACCACTTTGACACTGCCCGCAAATGATATTTATCCATCGCTGGAAGCATCTTAACCAAACTAACAGTGTTCTAGAGTGGCCTATAATCGACCAGAAACACACTTTATAATTTTAGTGCACTCAGTCACTTCGGAGGGAGGTATTGCAGTGACGGGCATGAGTGGTGAGTGGTGTGTATTCTTGCGTGGAAGTCGTGAGGAAATGGTGTCCCACCCCTGTATGAAGCAAACTTAGGGTGCGGCAGCGAATATGGCTTGAGGGCAGAGTGACCAGGGTGTCAAATCTTCTCGCCATCCGTCACACATTGAAGCTCCTCTTCCAATATGAAATGACACTCGATCGTTTAGCATTTGTTTCGGCGTTCTTCTTTGGTAGTAGTTTTTTGCCGTTTGATATTTTATTCCAAATGCAGTTTTAAAATAAGATAATGAAAGGAACAAGTAGAGGCAATGGGTGGTGGTTGGGCGCGAGATTGAGCCTGAAAAGTTGTTCTTTTCCACAACCTTTTTTGGGATGCGAGCCGGATAAATTCCAGCAGAGAGAAGAGCACTAACGGGTCATTGCATCGTTCATTTAAAATATTTCCCTCTCAACATTTTTGATACTTTTAACCGCAGCTTTCCTTGAAACAAATTTTCTAGGCTGTGAAGAAAACCGAGGGAAATTATCTGAAGTACTTTGACCCCTCTGTAATACGTGACAATTATAACGGTGGCGGCTGTGGTGCTGCTAATATAACAATTATTTAAAGAGAAACGGAATGTGTTTTTTCTTTTGTTTCATCACTTGCTTTGCTCACGTTGAGTTTGTATACTGCGCTCTGAAACCGGTGTCCCGAGTTCGATTCCTCACCACGGCTTGCATCATTCACGAGCGATTATATGAACCAGTGTAGGGGCCTTCCCATCACCAACAAAGTGTGGTAAAGTATGGTCAAACAATCCCTTTGAATGATGTAGCAAGGGTAGGCCTTTAACCAATGGTGGATTGACGAAGGGATACACCGTATTTGTACACCACCTTTTTTCTTACAAAGGTAGACTCGTAACGAATAAGGTATCTTAAACATTTCACAGTTGTCAACAATATTGTGAATGAGAATAACAATTAGAAAGCTATACAAATCAAAAAGTGAATGTTACGATAAGAAAAAAAAGTTTTAAACTTTGGAATAACGGGGCCAAAAAATAAAACGTAAATATATAGGTAAAACATTTAGCAAAAATGTTTGCAGCACAAAGGGACAAATCATGAATACTAACGAATAAATAACCATGAGTGGAAAAAATTACAAGCGAGGGCGGGAAAAAAACCGAGCACATCAAACTAAAACGCCATCAAAATCAAAACGCTTCGCCACTGCTCAAGATTCCACATTGGTGACAATTCCTGAAGCCCCCCTCCTGGCTTCTGATAAGTAGCAGCAGCATCACAGTGTGGCCTGCTCTGTTACATCACCGGAGCCACACTCTGGGCTCAATCTCACTCGCAAAGCCCGTTCATTAAAAGGGACTCCATCGGCTGAGCCTTGTCATGTTTTACTTCCCTCCTGCCCGTGGTACCTGGGTGTTTATTGGCACATAAAGACGCCGAGATATTTCCCTTTAACCTGAGCATGTTTTAATCGCTTATGTTAGTTGTAAAAAAAACACACCTTAAGTTCACAGGAACGTTATTCGCTTTATTCCCTGAGACTCGCACACGCACACACACGCGCGTCGCCAGTGTTATGCTCTGGGTTTCTTCTTCTTCCCAAGACCGTACCATGTGTTCATAAACACCGAATGCACAGGGAAGGAAAAACACACACACACACTCTGAGTTTTAGTAACCTCTGTAGCCTTCCGTTTACACAACTAACAATTCGTACGATTCAATTTTTTTTTATCATCGCCAACATGAAATAAATTCCCAAGTAAAAGCTTCGGCTTTTTTTGGACACTTTCGTCGTGTTCCTGGCACGTGAACGATGAACCCCTTTGGCATGAGCGCACAAACGCCCCCTTTCCCCATCTGCGGTCGAGAATGGACCGTTCCAGAGACGCGGAGTGCAGCGCCAGAGCGCGGCTCCCGAGTGGCTCGGGTTCTACCACGAGGATGGCGGCGTGACAGGGGGGGGGGTGATGACGAGAAGTGTAAGGAGGCTGCCCCCCCCCATCTCCAGTATCCTTGCAGACGAGCGGAAACGTCGTCTTCGTTCTTCGCGACCCGTGAGTGGTTTTTTTTTGTATCGCGCGCACACAAAACTCTGCCGCGTGTAACGGGGCGGTGGTGACGGCGGTGGTGGCCGCGGTTCGCTGGTTCATTGTCACGCCGTGAAGGAAAAGTGTTGTTCGCAAGTTGTGCAGATACAAGAAGGACGAAGTGAAGAGAGAGCGAGAGAGAGAGAGCGAGGCGACTTTTGAAAGGAAAATGAAGCAAACGGAATCAAAGCGTTGGGGCGGTGGGTAGCGGTCTCGGCGCGTTTCGGCTGCGATTGTTTTTGTTTGTTACGAATGTTGCTCTTTTATTCAAATGTCACGACACGATCCGAGTGCTATGCAGCGAGCGAGACAGAGACAGATCTCGGTCGTGAGTGTTAATGACGCGACGAACAGCTTATTTGACCAGACGTCGGCGTTGTTTTGTGCGTGCGAACGGCCGTGTCTGTCGTGGTTGGCGCGTTTCGCACTCTGTACCCGGCGAACCTGAGTTAGATTCCCGTCTCACGGCCACTGGGAAGACAAAGGCGGCCGGGAGTGGTCCTGGCCAGCCCACCACCCTCGTGTATCGTGCTTTAGCTTTATGGGTGCTACTCGCTAACAGCACTTGCCCGAAACGTCGGTTGAGGCTATAGAGGGGGGATCTTTATCTTTTGTGTGTACATTTCTACTTTTTATTTTTAAAATTTGCCCCCTTTGGTTTTTTAATTTGAGAACGAACATTGTGGGGGGGAGGGGGTGGGATTAAAAACTGGCTCCCCTGCCGTAGAGACTATCCCCGTGTCTCACGCCGAGATATTTAGCCATCTGTGTAACTCCACGGGGCGGTTTTGTGTGCAGCCCCAAAGCCAGGATTTGCTGCTCTAACGGGCATCACATTCAATCAGCATCAACCCTTGTTTCCCGATAATCCCCGATTTTTAAGGGCACCCGCAATTCGTTAATATGTTCGACGTGGCTTCAGCACAGTGTTGCTGAAATCTGTGGTTTTTTTGTAGGTCTCCACTCGGGTATTAAAAATGGAGAGAGTGGAAAAAAAAAGTTTCGTATTGGCTGTGGTGGTTGTGCTGAGGCTCTGTTCTCTGTGATTTGGGAAACATTCCAGCAATTTCCTGTGAGGAGTTCCACAGCTCAGGGGCCCATCTGCTGTATTAGAATCCGTGGCGTCAACTTGCAAACGGATGATAAACGCGGCAGCGTTGTTCGTGAGAAGAGTGCTGTGATTGTATCAGCACTGTTACTGTCTACGGAGGATTATCAAATGATTTATAGATATCCTAAATTACGTGCAAAATCATAATGATTTATATGGTTAAAGTCATATCTTCTCTTATTGTTATCATGATAATCATTTACAGTTTTCTAAATCCACTGTTGAATGAAGGTCTCCGACATGCCATGTCGGCCACGAGGACTATTTGATCGTACTTCTGGGTGTCACGGTGGCGAAATGTTAACTATCTCGCCTAGTATACGGGAGGTCGTCGGTTTGATCCCGACCCTGACGCCTGTGGTCGCGTGGATTTGTCTCTCTCCTCCGGTTTTTCTCTCCACATTTAGAAACATGGGTTTACAGTATTTGGCTGCTATAAATGTCCACGTGATAAGCCACTTCGTTGAGCTATCATTTGTGGCCAGGTCGCTTCTGAAAAAGAGCTATATATTGCTCAGTGGGCCTCACCTGGTAAAATACAAAATGTTTATAGTTTTATAGTTTACGTCACCACGCTGGTCAGTGCAAGTTGTTCAAGGTGCTCTCGGATTTAAGAGCGCAGTGTGCCAAACACTGCTTCACTCCTCCGATGCATTGCAATCTAATTAAATAGCCTGAAACATTTAAGATGGAACTTTCAAGATGGGTCTAAGTGTTTTAAGTTGTTGCCAAAACGGAGGAGGCATCTTTTGAGCATCTTGTTATGAATTAGGTTTGGTCTGGTCTCGTGTACTGTCCATGATTACAGCCGTTATTTATACGTGTGAGCAATTAGGAATAGTTTACATTGCAGTTTTTTTCAACCTATCCTGTCGAGTGTTTTTCTAGCCTAGACATCTTTTTTAATTAAGCTTGTGGTTTGCAAAATTCCTTTCAAAGTTTGTTTACTATTTATAATGGTACTGCTTGCTATCTGATTGTAAGATTTTAAGATAAACAAGGGGTGTGGGACTCAAATATCCTTCCCAGAACTGTGATTATTATTTTAGCATCCCCGTTAGTTAAGGGCCGAGCACAGTTAAGCCCTGCAGCAGCCAAATCGTGATCCCATCCACTGATGTGCATTGGTTCAGGCCATTCTCTTGGGGTGTTTCCTGTTGGATTATCAGAAGTGAATGTCTGTGTTTTCCAAAACCTTTGGCCAACATTCCCAGAAAACAAAAGCTGAGAACTTCTTCCCTGCAAATCATCCATTCAATTTGAGTGCCTCTACCCTCGCAATTTGACGATGCTGTAGTGTCATTGTGAGCAACGCTGGCCTTTGGAATCAAGAGGTTGACAGTTTTGTTCAATCTCCTTGGGCGCGCCGTGGCTTTTGAAACAATGGTGCACGTTTCTTCCGTCCCGCCTCCCCGCCAGTGTAAATGGGTGACATCACAGTTCATTGATTTGCCGGTCACGTGTGGCGAGGTAAATGGTGGGTTCTCGCACCTCTGCCAAGATGCCTGGCCATGGTAGAATAGTATGCCAAACACCTTCTTCAAGAGGGGCACCCTTGAATTCCATCTCGAGGAGACCCTTCCTCCAGCAGTGGTGTGTGTAAGTCATTTCAGGGCTGCACCTTTTACATTAACCTTAAAAAAAATTGGCCCTGAATAAAGTACATAAAAAAATAAACAATGCTTTTTTTGTAAATCAGCATATTGCTCCACAAGCTAAAAGCGACATGAGCACTCCCATGCTAAAAAGTCCAAACAAAAGCAAAGCTGTGCTGCCAAAAAGGAGTAGGGTATGAAAACGTTACAGCAACAAAAACAAAATCTACTTCTGTGAAATTAGATCCGGGCAACTTTCTCAACAAAGTTATATACCAGCCAGCGTGTTCGAGGCTTCTACTTAACCGCTAATTGTGTGCATGGATTGCTTCGGTGACTTACGCAGTGATCTCAGCGATGATACGTCGCGGCGGCCAGGAAGGCGTGCAACAAGCGGCAATTGTATTGCGGAGACAGTATCCAATGTCTTTCAGCTCGGAGAATTTGTGGAATTTCCTTTTATGCTGGGGGGAGCATACAGTCGACATTGTGTCCGGACTAACCCCCCGCACCGCCCCCCCTGCATGCACTTTAGAAAAATAAATAAATATGAATACTATGCTTTTGAAAGATATTTGAGGCTGATAGTTCATCTTATTAAAGGTTGGAGGTGAGATTATGGCTTTGAGTGGTTGAGCGTGGCGAGATGTTTTGAGAAGGGGCAGCAGTGTGTGTGTGTGCCGAATGAAATGGCACAGTAGGGGGCACAGGTGGTGCATCGGCTAGTCATCTCAGTCAGTCAACCCATGACACCTGGGTCTGCCCCGTGACCTGCCAACAGGCGTTCGACACTTCACATGGCCTTAACGTGCACCCAGCCTGCCACAAGCACCATGGTGATGTCACCGCCACTTAGTGGCGAATGGCGGTTGTTATTGTTGTTGCCGAATGAAAGTTGTTTTGTAATTTTCAATCTGATTGATTTGGCAAATATAAACCATGCAGGATACACATATCAGTACGGGCTATGTCTTATAAATGTACCGCGCTATTCAACGCATTACAGTTATATGCAGCATTACTATCTTACTATATGAAGCTCAGTTGTATATTCCAATTGAGAGTTGGTGTTTAATAATAGCGACATTAACTACAGGCCCTTTGTGACGCTGATTCTTGATGAAAGCCTTGCCGTGCTGTGTTGGTTA
The DNA here is from genome assembly GCF_965212315.1 of Lampetra planeri. NCBI lineage: Eukaryota > Metazoa > Chordata > Hyperoartia > Petromyzontiformes > Petromyzontidae > Lampetra > Lampetra planeri. The sequence goes on from NC_136136.1 coordinate 2,154,074, forward strand.
CGGGATTTGTTTGACCATACTTCACCGTGGCTGGTCATTGCCAGTTGGTACATGTGGAATATACCCAGGACTGGTTCAGATATCACGTGGCACGTCTGTTTACCGTGGCAGGGAAATCTTACTCGGCTCACCAGGTTCATATTATGGTACGTTAACGACGACACCACTTCTCCATCTCATAAAATGAATAAAGTAGCAGATTTGAGTTATATTATTGTAAATATAACTCTACACAGGATAAAGTCATGCTAAATTAATGTCAGAATGTGGACATGAATATAAGTTTGCAACGCAGCCTCATGAAAACCCATTTTCTCTTTCGACTTTTTTCTGGAACTACATTAGTGGCATTTAGACCTAAGGTGGTGTTTAAAGACGATTGTAGATGTTTCTCCAAACATAACAATCATCCCACCCCGGCTACATAAAATGTCCTATGAAGATATGTTTCATTGAAGCAAAACTGCCATTATCACCGACATGCAGAGGGCAAAATGAAATGTCACGGGTGAATGCTCAAGATAATAATAATAACAACAACATACGACTGCTGTGCAAGGATGGCTCTGAGACTACGCTAATCTTGTAGGCAAGCCGGTCCTGAGCTAAAACATTCAAAACGCTATCTTAGCACCCACTGTCAAGAGATAATATAATGTACTGTAATCAGCTGTGAGCTGCTTATCAATAAATCTCAAACAAGGATTAAAATAACCCTCTAAATATTACACAGGTTCACATTAATTGCTTAACATTTAAAAAAAGGCTCCTAATATATATGGATAGTGTGCACCATGCTATTTGCTCGGTGAGTTCAATTCATGGCCACGGCTAACATCAGTGACCAGTGATATCTGAAACAGTCGTGAGCCATCTGCCCCTTCACCAACTCTGCGCTGACCAACGTGGTGAAGTACGATCAAACAAAACGTGACTTGGGAAGCTATTCATCCAGCAATTCATTGACATAGGCTGTAAATCATTCATCGTATTATTATCATGGCTCTTGGCAAATGTTAAGCGAATGCGTTCTGTCCACAGATGCGATGGCGTTGCTGACGGCTTGGCGGCCCCACGTCGTTGGACCTTGAGGCCCCGATCACTCTGCTCACTCTGCGGCAGCAAATCTCAAACCCCGGACGGACGGACAAGCTGCGTGTGTCTGTCGTGGAGTGGTTTTTGAGAAAGGGGGGTGGTAGTGGAGGAGGAGGGGGGGTGGTCAGTGAAAGGCGAGTTTAGAAATCTCAAGGGGAGGGGTTGGGAAAGCTCCCTGTGACCCCCTCTCCCCAACCCCCCCCCCCCCACTGGGCCCCCTTGCCGAGTGTCTTCCCTGAGCCATGAGTGGGCGCTTGGGTTTCCAGAACAACCGCAGGATGCAGGAAAGGAGGAGAGTCCGAGTGTTGCTGCCCACCGGGGACGATCTCTCCATCATCATCCCCGTGAGCTCATCCCCCCCCCACCCCACCACCGTTACCGTCACAGGACACCCAGTGGCACGCGTGCGCACGCATGCACACATGCACGCACGCGCGATAACGAGCCTGGGATTCAGAATAGGTGGCAGTTGTGTACAATCATCACTCGGTTATCCAGGGTAATGGGAGGGAGGAACAAAGAATGGGTGGCCCGGAGAAAACAAAACCACGCGCAATGCAAAACGAATGTAAATTATCTTCTTGGTTCTTTCGGTAAAGTAAAGTATTTTATTATGTTTTATTTTCATTATTTTATTATTTCCCTTCTACGTGACTTTACCGAAAGAACCAAGAAGATGAATCCCTGCAGTCACGAAAGCTTTAAATCGAAAATAATATAAATGAAGCAAAGATTGAGCCGGCATGGTCGTGAGCCTGTGCGTTGGAAGAGAGGGCTGTCGTGTGCAGTCACACTGCCGTGTAGGCTGTCACGGTTGGGCTGCTTAGCTCTTCGATATCTTTTCTGGTTGTTGCCGCCAGCTGTTTGGCACGGCTTTTCTGATGTCTCACTCCTCGTGCTCGGAGCTTATTCAGGATCGGCACGATGGTCCTAAACATTTGTTACCCGGTACAACCCAAACGCCCCATTTGGAGAGTCATTATCTGGGGGTTGTGGTGCAGCTAAACAAAAACACAGATAATGCATAACATATGTAAATTAGCTGACCGGTGCGTTTATTGGATTGTGCCATGTTGCTTGGTGTTCGTCTCAATATTACATAGCTCAAAATCACGGCTACGTAAATCTATCGAGGCATATGTAAATGAGTGAATACAAATAAGGGGTCATCTATTTATTGTTACCTTTTAAAGTACTCTAATCGGGTTACTTTCCGACGTGCCCATGATCACCTGGGTACTGTGTACTGATCAACAACAAATAAGGAGGAGCTATTTATTCGGATACAGTATATTATATTTTTAATTTGTCAACCGCTGTTATTTTGCAACCGGGGTAACATGCTGCCGACAGATAATCGAGCGTTAACTCTAATTTCACGAGCTATGAGACTGAGCGATCTCCTCCATTCTCTTTTCTTGGTAATAATGATCACAGTTGACTACGTACGGTGCGAAAGAAATTCAACATATACGTACATACAACACAACATTTGCATGCATTCACAGCTAAAATGTCCCATGAATGTGTACACCAATTGCTGTCAACACATACACTACATGTGTATCACAGTCGCTGTAAAAACCTTCAGACTGATGCAACAGTGCCAGATCTCGGCGAGCATGCATAGAAGCAGACTACTCGGTCAAAGTAAGTGTGCGGCCCTGCAATTGCTACTCATTCCACTGCTTGCAGAAGGGCCTCCTATCGAGGGTATTTTGGCCTACTACTCCACACTCGCCAGACCTCTTCGAGGGAAAAAAGGGGGGTGGGGGAGTACCCACACTTTACCCCACCACATGCAAGCTGCACATCAACTAACTCACGTAGCCATTTATCCTGCTGGGTGGAGGAACGGGGTGAATTTAAGAAACTTTCCCCATTGTTTAAACTGCCACGGCCGGGCGATTAAATCGAACTGACAATCTCCGGATTGCGAGTGCGGTGTGCCAACCGTTACTGCACGGCAGTAAGCCTACTTCACAAAGTGCTGCATCCAAAACGGAGATCTAATTGCCAGTCAGGGCTTGGCTTGGGACTGTGTGCATGGGGGGGGGGAAGACGGAGGCAGCCCACACCACTGCCCCTTCAATACCCCGCGCCGCCGTTGCCAAACAGGTCTTGGCACGCCGAGGTCTTGCTCGCGGGAAGTGAGCTGTGTGCATTTGCACGGGTGGCTGAACACTCCGGTGAGGTCTGCTCAATGATGATCGGTGCCCTCGTCGCGGTTGCTTTCAATCACGAGCGGTATATTTTATTTGTGCACTCCAAGTTGCCATCGGAGGCTGCGGGGCTGTGCTCACGTGGCGAGCGTCCCAGAGGGCAGTGCGGCAGAATCTCCGGTCGTGCTGTGCTTGTGTGCTCCCCTGCTCATCTTCTTGGTTCTTTCGGTAAAGTCACGTAGAAGGGAAATAATAAAGTAATGAAAATAAAACATGACAAAATAATTCTCACGACGTTTCGGCCACAACGCAAGCAGTCGTCCTCGGGTGAAGAACAGGTCTGTCGGAAAGACAGCGTCTTTTTTTTCTTCACCTGAGGACGGCTGCTTGCGTTGTGGCCGAAACGTCGTGAGAATTATTTTATTATGTTTTATTTTTTTATTATTTTATTATTATTTTTCTACGTGACTTTACCGAAAGAACCAAGAAGATCAATCCCTGCAGTCACGAAAGATTTAAATCGAAAAATGCTCCCCTGCTTTCAAGCCGTACTGACCGGCGTGGTGAAGTACGGTTAAAGAACTCCCACGACCCGCACAGCATTGGGAGGCCCTCATCCAGTAATTAATTGACTGCAGAGCTGTCCACGCACGTGGTCATTTTTACCGTTATATTCTGCAGAGATGAATCTGGTGAGGCGTCTTTCAACCGTCCCAGTCGTGCAGGTCTCTGTGGACCCCATAGTTTTTGATTGAGTGATGCCCACCGCCTTATGACTTTTGTGGAGAATGTGGTTCTTAAGCATCGTCAGTTTACGAGTTTACTACCTAATGGAGCTTAAAGCAGTTTGAACGCAACGTCATATTTGGATTTTTTATTCAGTAATGAAAAGTCTAATGCCAGAAATATATTGGCATGTGTTAATAACATCTTTGTTGGGTGGTGGAGGGTTAGTGACACAAATTTTGGCGTTAAACTAACTACCATAGGACCCAACCCAAAACAAATATTGATTAGCTATTGTTATTAACGCTGTATTTTAGTGAAGTAACACATTCCAGAAAAATAAATAATGTTATGACTTTCCCTAAATATTAGCATGGTTAGGTCATAAAGTGTAATTAATGAGGACGACAGGAAAATGTCGCGCATCAGGGAATATAGGTGCGCGTTTAATAACAATAACAATGCAATTTATAACACGCACAATATTTCAGGGACGTAAATGCCCGTAACCCTGAGGTGCCAAGGGCATTTTCAGTTTCATGAAAAAAAACGTGATTTTGTTGGCCGAGCTTTTGAAGGCAATCGTCAACGTGATTGAAATGAGGAGTGCAATCTGCTGGATGCAGAATGGATGGGGGGGCCAGAATTTTGTTAAAGTAATCGGGATTAATGGCACTAGTGTTGAGCCCTATCAGCCAGAAATATAATCAGCCACTCTGCAGGGAATGCTATTATATCTGGGGAATTTGTATAACGGATGAAACGTCCAAATTAAATATCTTTCCAAAATTACACTGTCCACTTTTTGGAATCCGATTAAATGTGCATGTGATTAAAATATATTTAATTATTATGCTATGTTGTGTTTTGTTTTAATTGGCTTCATAATATGAAGGAGAGGTTTTTTTTTCTTCCCAGCAGGAGAACCGAAATGATATACTGCTTAACGCTCTTCACCTTTTCTCATAAATTATTTGCCCAAGTGCAAAAGTGGACGGTGAAAATTAATATCCGTTCTAAAAAACGCAAGCCCAATTTTTTGCATGCCCCCCGTATTAATACGTTGGCCTCAGAAGGGGAAACCTCATGCCTTTTGTGGGTCACAGACATCCCGTATCCCCATGTCAATCAATCTTACAACACTTTTCCCCTTTAGTACCACACTCTTTAATAAACATTGCACACATCTACAGATCGATTCACACTTCGATGTGGAATTTGTCCAGCTCACAATGACTGCAGTGCATGCTGCATCCTTAACAGACATTGTCTCTAAGGGGATGACAAGAGTGGCAGCCAAGGACTTTATTACGAGGGTGACGGAGCCATAAAATCAGCTCGTGTTCAGGTGCTAGGTGGTATTGTTACATTGCAGGATTGTTAGAGATGGCCAACTGTTTGGTGAGGTCTTGATCCAGCTACGGATCAATCATAGCTGATGATGTTCCTATAATACTGTGATTTACAATACATCACTGATACATCCCATAGCTCTTAAGGGTCACTAGTTTCATGTAAGAATTACATTAATGATGTTAAACTTTACAGAGATGTTTGACCAATGGATTAAACAGGTAGAATTGTATAATTAGCAGTCGGGTTGTGAATTGCTTATCGATTCTTCGATAATAGTTTTTAGAATACATTCTAAATGCCGGACAATCTGATGGTGGAACCCAGTTCAATTTTAGTAACTATTGAACCGACTGGCATGTGCGAACATTCAAACCACGCGGCACGTTCCAACGTGGACCGGTCGGCAGCAGCTGTCGTCAGTCCTCGTGTGCTACGTCCAACAGACACAAAGACAGACACGCACGTGGCAGTACTTTTACATCTGTCATTGGACATTCGTATATGTTCAGCAAATAATATCGACTTTTTTTGCGTGCGATGTATTGATAACTCTTCCAAAACCGACATCAACAACCATAATTTTGAGGCAACGATGACATGCGGCTTGGGTGCACATTGTGTGTGTGGAAGTACACGTGTCACGTCGTAAATGCATTTGGACATGCCTATCGGTTTGCATAAAAGGCCACTGGCATGTTCGGGAGTTTGGGTGTCTTGCATGCCACATTTGAAATGCATGCCTCTGGTTCATAACCTCTGTCGCGGTGAATTCTTGGAATCTTCGAATGAGCCCCCACCCCCTGCATCCATATTACATTCAATATGTAATTGTTAAAGTTATTTTGATAAATTGTTAATTGATTTTGTATTATATAAAGCTAATTATAAGCCAGTTCCAGTGGTTTACTGTGGTTCAACGTAGGCCCCGATGCAATGAATTGAATGAGCTCCGACCCTGTCCAGTATCCCCCTTCCTTTTTGAAGCCGTGCCTGGGCCGCCCTCTGACTCACGGGCCCCTCTGTGTGTCATTGCACCACCTGCACACTGGATAGCTATGCCACTGCCCAGTGCATCGGAGGCCTGACTGGCATTGATTTGCTACAATAGATCGATGAGCAACATGTTTCTTACACCGTGATTGGTTCAACGGCTTTGCGCGCTACAGCAGTGAAGTGAAATTCCACCATTCACATCCCAGGTAGCATGCTGCTTATGTAGTCTATTGTAGAAATTTAACCCCCCCCCCTTCCCACTGGTTAGTGGGTGTGCGACACGTGCTTTTCATACATTCCGTTAATGTTTAGCCAGAGGGCCTGCAATTGAATTGGCAGTAGTGGGGAGTAAAAACGCCAGACCTTGGTTTTAAATTCTCTTGCAGTTCTTACTCAGAGGGGGAATTGACCCGAGATCGTGAGGTTTATTGGTGGGGGCGTCGATAGCTTGTGCGATAGGAACATTTCCAGTTGTCTCTCTACTTCAATTGTAATGAGAAACGCAATAAAATGTGTTGCATGCTGGGAAATAATGGTGGGTCGCAATGAAAGCTGCGTTCTCTTTGCGGGCATGCATGTCCCTCAGTATGGTTGTCAAGATGCAAAAAATGTGGCAGTATCCTGAGACTGAGTGAGGCTTTCTGGGTAAACAAACATAATATAATCCATAATAGAGGTAATAATTAACGAATAATATAACATCCAGATACACACCAACACAAATTCAGATACACCAACACATCCGAGACATACCATGTGCCTATAGACATACACCAAAGACACACAACAAGACAAGACAGCGTTCCCCCGTATAGCCTAAATAGACGTTGGGGCTAGTGCTGTTAGTGACCACCTCTGAAAGCCGGCATGGCACATGAAGGGATGGGTAGCCAGCACAATTCTCGTCCGCTTTTGTCTCCCTAGTGACAATGTTTATACACTGCACCAGGTTCTCATTTAAGGCTGAGTCGGTGAGGCCCAGGACCATTTAAAAAAATCTCCACACACACACGCACACCATATTCAGATATACACAGACATGCATATCACATAGTCGGGATGTGTGTATCTGAATGTGTATATCTGTTTGTATAATACATTTTTTATCGAGATTGAAAACTCATTTTTTTAGAAACTGCTTTTTGTGTTCAGTTTGTTGTCCTTCCTCCGCACCTCCGATTAGCACGCTTGGCTACTCATGGTGCGAAAGAAGTTCTACATACATACGTGTGTATATGTCTATCGTGATGTTTGTTTAAATGTGTCAGGAAGAGTTTGTTGGTACATGTGTATGTGGGGAGTGATGTTGTGTTGTGGTGATCTCGCTCCGCTGCGAACCTGGCGACTCAAACCCGGCGACCCAATCATGGTCAACACCAGTGACGATTAATTATCTGAACTGGTCCTGGGCCTCCCATAGGTCGAATCACTCTCAAATGAGTACCTGGTGCGGTGTGTAAGATCGCAACTAGGGAGACAAATCGGCCGGGTGTGGTGCTGGCCACCCATCCCCTCATCTGTCTTGTTGGCCTTCATAGGTGCTGCACACTAACAGCACTTGCTCCAACAGTCGGTTAAGGCTATATGGGGGATCTTTGTCTTTTGCACCAGGTAAAGACGACCTGCCGAGAGCTCTTCTCCCAGGTGTGCGACCTCCTCAAGCTGAAGGACCCCAATTTCTTTGGGCTCAGCGTTCTGACAAGTAGGTTCTCAAATCCGTTCATTCGTTCTCATGAACACGACATGCCCACAACATGAACACCACCGACTTGGTATTCGTAAGAAAGGATGACCGAGCGCTTGTTATCACACACTCTTCTGAGTCCAGTCCATCACGAATGCGCGCTCAACTCGTACAGTATTCATCTCTTTTTTTTTTTGGGAACAACACTGATTTTTAAAGTCTGTTGAAACACTGGCTCGGACTCAAGGATGGATCGCGAACATCTGCAGGTAACTGGTTCCAGGTTTTGTGGTCTCCGGCCGCCCAGAGACCACGAAACTGATAGGCGCATTGCACATGTTAGCTTCATCCGTGCATGGGTGTGCATAGCCACCTCGTCACTCCACTGCTGGATGAATGCCTTTGCATCCCTTGCGGGGGCATGGGAGAGGTTATTTTACCATACTTCACTGCACTGGTCAGTGCAGCTCGGTGAGGTCGGGGAGCCGGGCTTGTGAGCATCGAAGTAAAGCACAACGCCTGCTTGGCCCGTGAGTTGGTGAACAAATTTTCTGGCGATGCGTTTACCACCAGAAGTACCGTGTGTGCACAGTGGCCACTTGCTTTGTGAAACGAAACGCCTCTGATACGATTTGATGCGTTGGGGAGCGTGAGAGTGGCGTCGCATTGTCCTTGTATTTCCGCGCAAAGCATTAATATCCGAGCGGTAAAGCACCGGTTGAACGCGGGTACTACTATGAATGTGCCACCACTTTCAGGTCAATTCCCTGTACGTGGAAAGGTTCGGAAGATGCGTCATAAGGATAACGGGATTTTACACGGGTTGATTCGCGGGGGGGGCACAGATTATAGGAAGTCCAGTCAACACACGGGGCTGTCGCGTGCGTGCAATATGCTGCCCATAGCGTCCGTCGTGCAGAATGAAGCCGTGCTGCGTCGCGTTATCGGTTTGGGCAACTCGGCGCTTTCCGTCCACCCACCCTCTTTGTGCAGACAATGAACACATTTTCATGGACCTTGAGCAGAAGCTGACCAAGTACTGCCCCAAGGAGTGGAAGAAAGAAGCCAGCAGGGTGAGCACACACTCACCCACCCAGCGCGCTGACAGCGCCACAATGGCTTTCACTTCAAAAGGCTGGGGAAGAGAGGGAGGAGAGAGAGAGAGAGAAAACAGAAACAGCCAGAGGAAAGAAAAAAAAACACAGTAGAAAAAGAGCTTTGACCACCCGACTGAATGAGCACCCACCCCCACCTCGCCGAAGTAGGTAAATAAAAAAATAAATGAGCATTAAAAAACATCCCTGCTGCGTGACCAAAATGCAACTGGTCATTGAGTTTTAAAAGCATTACACTTGGGCCGTGATTAATTGGATGCTGATGTTCGTTGTGGAAGTGACAGCGGCTGTGTGTGTGTGTGTTCGAGTGTGCGTGGCGAGTGGTAGTGCAGTGGTTGGTGCAGTTCGTTGTGAACCCTGTGGGCTGTGTTTGATTTCCCACCCACGACCAACACCAGTGACAATTATCTGAACTGGACCTGGGCTTCTCTGAGGTTGAATCGGCCTTAAATGTGTCCCTGGTGTCGTGTGAAAACATCAGAACTGGGGAGACAAAGGCGGCTGGGTGTGGTGTTGGCCTCTCACCACCTCGTGTGCCATGCTATGCCTTCATAGAGGCTCTCTTACAGCACTTGCCCCAACAGTCTTTTCAATGTTACAGGGTGGATCTTTGTTTTAAATGACGACCTGGTTGAGTGTGTAAAATATCACCAATGGGGAGACAAAGGTGGCTGAGTGTGATGTTGACCACACTCCCTGCATTATGTACTGTGTATGGATGATATTGGTCGCGAAAGCCTAAGTGTTAAAATCACTTGCCCTGCCAGTACGTCATGACTATGAATATAATGAGTAATAATGTACAGCCCCACTGTTGGATGAATCCCTCCCCACACTGTCTCAGTCATGGTTTGACCATACTTCACTCTGGTGGGTGGGAGTTGAAGAGGGAGGACCCAGAACTGGTTTAGGTATTGCTTGCCTCTGATGTTGGCTGTGGCTGAGAATCGAACTCAAGTTAAGCAGGTTCAGAGCTGAGTGGGCAAACCACGGTGCCACCACTCCCCCCCCACCCATAACGGCTATTTGGAGGTCTTTGTTAGTGAGTGAGTGAGTGGTGGGTGAGGGGCTCTTGTCTTGCCCACGCTGTTTGAAACCGCCTCTCTTCTTTGCAGGGGATTGACCACTTTGGGCCGCCCTTCAACATTCACTTCCGAGTGCAATATTACGTTGAGAACGGAAAGCTGATCAGGTAACTTTGGCTTTGTGAGTCTCCATCTGTGAGGTTGTCCAGTCTATCGTCGCTAACCTTAAAGGCCTCCCCAAGTCGTCGCCATCTCTCGTGGTCCTGCGATGCAACAATTCATCCCAGCTGCTGCTGCTGCTGGACATGAACTGATCTCATTGCTCCATCTCTTCCGTGGTCATCTTCTCGGACATGTTCCCCACTCTTTGCTTGCCAATCTGTATGCGTATTGCTAACACATACAATCGGCCATCTTTACAAAGGATTCTGGTTGTCTAGAAGGGCTAAGAATCAGAAAATTGCCATTAAATGTCGTCCATGCAGTGCTTGCAATGAAACAATTTCGAGGATGTAATCGCAAACGTTGAATTGTGACTACGTCAAATTGCCATGGGGGTCGCTGGATTCATAGTGCAGTGCGATGATTACTGCACCCAATTTTGAGTAAACTGATTGAAATTGCATGACACATGGACTGCATTATTTACTTGTGCTTGTGTATAATTACTCTTTGGTTCTTTCGGTAAAGTCACGTAGGTATAAAATAAATACCTACGTGACATTACCGAAAGAACCAAAGAGTATGGATTCCTGCAGTCACGAAAGCTTCAAATCAAGATTGTGTATCATTGCCGATGCTGTCCCTTAATTTAATACAACATAATCTCTAGGCGAGTTTGTGGAGAATATGAACGTATAAATATAAAAATTAAATATATAATGCCGCCTCCTCATGTTTGCACGTAGTCTTATGGGAGTGCATCTTAATTATCAGCGGCGATGTAGGTGGAGGTGTGTAATTGTGTGACATTACTATTGCGGAGGTGTTTGCGCTTTCTGTTGTTGAGTAGACTTGCTAATGACTGGTACCATTGGTGTTAAGATCGGCCTCTGTGAAGGAAGGAGGGATGCTACTAGGCAGTTGGAGGCAGTCGCCCTCCAGCAACAATGGAGGGCAGAGAAGCAACGCTCACAACAACGAGTCGAGCGCCGGGCGGCTAAAGGACAGAAAATTGGCGCAGTTGAGGGCACAGTTGGGGCACCTGCCAGTTATTTCATTCAGTCAACTAATGGCACCTGGGTCTGTCCCGTGATCTGCCAGTTGGCATTCGACATTTCACGTGGCTTTGCTATATGCCAGGCACATAGCCTGGCATAAGCGCCGTGGAGACGTCATCGCCACTTGTTGACGAATGGCGGTTGTTGTTGTTATTGCTGTTGAACAGCTCTCTGCCATGTCTTCAGGTTGTGCTGTGCCTTGTTTGGAATTACGTTTGACGTTTCGCTCTAGGCGGTGGAAGCTTCTTTAGGAACTCTTTTCAGAGTAAGAAAGTTGCCAGCGTGCAGAGCTGCACGCGGACACATTGTGTACTCACGACCTGTGTGTGTGTGTGTCTGCGTGTTGCTTGGGTGGCTGTGCTCGGCGGTGCATGCGCAGTGACAGGGTGGCACGCTTCTACTACTACAACCACCTGAAGAGCCAGGTGCTGAGCTCGCAGTGCGCCCTACGGGAGGAGGCGTACTTCCTACTCGCGGCGCACGCCCTGCAGGCCGACCTGGGGGACTTCCGGCCTTCCAGGCACCAGGGCCGCTACTTCCATCCAGAGGCCTACTTCCCAGCATGGGTAGGTGCTGTGTGCTCCTCTGCTGGCTCGCGTCCACACACAGTCAGTTCCGCCCATTGTGAACAATACACGGTCGGTTTTTGCCGTGTCGGGCAAGGTCTACGTCCGTTGTGGTGGAGTCCTTTCATCAAGTGTTTATAGGAATTCAGATGCAACCCAAACAGCCAAGCACCGGTCATGATGTTGCTGGATGGATCAGGCTGCGTGTTCAGGGCCGTCTGATTTACACCTAAAGCTTTGTTATTTCTGAAGTCGCTTAATTAGACCGCTTTATTCACATTAGGGATACAGAGGGGAATAAAACTGCAATTTTCAAATCGAAGAGCTAAATAATTTGGAAGACCACATTTTACTGTGACGGGTCATTGGTGACTGGGCTGAGCCCATAAACTCAGCTACACTTTGAGACATGGTTTCATTGTAGGTGGCTGTAATTTGTATTTGTTGTAATGTTCTGACCCGCCCCGACTGGACTTCTGTGAAAAAGAGCTTTAGAGCTCATCAAATTCCTCCAGGATACATCAATATTCTGATTCTGCATTTGAACCTTGGATCTCGGTGGTGCTATCTCAGCGCTTTGTTTTAACCTAACGAGCAACCTGGACTTTACTAGGAGCTGCGTTTTTGAGGCTCAACTTAAACCCGAATTTGAACCCAGGTTGTCAGCATTGCCAGTTCAGCACTGTGACCCCCTCAGCCACGCAGCCACTTTGGCTGCACCACAGTAAGTGGTGCTACGACGGGATCTGCGTGCTCATCTCGAGGTGCGGCGTAAGTGCCGTGCTGTTCCCCTGACCCTCTCGGGCAGGCGAGTGCCGTGCTGTTCCCCTGACCCTCTCGGGCAGGCGAGTGCCGTGCTGGCCCCTGACCCTCTCGGCCCTGCGAGTGCCGTGCTGTCCCCTTGACTGACCCTCTCGGCTCCGCACCCTCCCTTTCGTAGGTCATCAAGAAGCGCGGCGGCGACTACATCGTGAGGCACGTGCCAGCCATGCACCAGGACCAGGCCGGAATGTCTGCCAACGAGAGCCAGCTCTGCTACATCCGCGAGGCGGCGAGGCTCGAGGATGTGCCCGTGCACTTCTATGCCCTCTTCAAGGTTGGTCATTGCTGTGCCTGTGTATCTGCCTGCTTGTTTGTGCGTGTTAGTTGTGAGGAGTGCTAGTGCAGCGGTTGACGCGCTGCGCTACGAACCCAGCGACCCCAGTTCTATTCCCACTCATAGGCCAACACCTGTGACGATTTTCTGAACCGGTCCTGGGCCTTCCCTAGGCCAATTCAGCCTCAAATTAATGCCTGGTGTGGTGTGTAAACATCGCTACTGGGGAGAAAAAGAAGGCCAGGCGTGGTTCTGGCCATCCCACCCCCTCATGTGCTGTGCCGGCCTTCATAAGGTGCTAGCTAAACCACACTTGTGCTTTTCCGGCCTTCATAAGGTGCTAGCTAAACCACACTTGTGCTTTGCCGGCCTTCATAAGGTGCTAGCTAAACCACACTTGTGCTGTGCCGGCCTTCATAAGGTGCTAGCTAAACCACACTCGTGCTGTGCCGGCCTTCATAAGGTGCTAGCTAAACCACACTTGTGCTGTGCCGGCCTTCATAAGGTGCTAGCTAAACCACACTTGTGCTGTGCCGGCCTTCATAAGGTGCCAGCTAAACCACACTTGTGCTGTGCCGGCCTTCATAAGGTGCTAGCTAAACCACACTTGTGCTGTGCCGGCCTTCATAAGGTGCTAGCTAAACCACACTTGTGCTGTGTCGGCCTTCATAAGGTGCCAGCTAAACCACACTTGTGCTGTGCCGGCCTTCATAAGGTGCTAGCTAAACCACACTTGCCCCGAAAGTCTATTCAGGCTATACGGGGAAATTTGTTTGTGTTTGTCTGGTGCTTCGTCTGTTTATGTGTCTGCCTGCCTCTATTTGCATATCTGCACGTTTTGCCTGTCATTGCTGCGTGTGGGATTTCTGCCTATCTGCTTGTTTGTGTATGGGTCTCCCTGTGTCTGAATGTTGGTCAATATTTTTGCCTCTGCATTTGGCCGGCTGACTGTCGTGTGTCATCCACTTCTGTTTGTCTGTTGTGTTGTTTTTTTGTGTCCTGCCTGTCTTCTTGTCTGCCTACCCTTTAGTTGCTGTGCCTGTTTCTTCATATGTGCTCGCTAACAGCACTTGCTCCTACAGTCTGTTAAGGCTATACGGGGGTCTTTTGTGTCTATCTGTTCGCCATCAGTAGTTGACCTGTCAAGTCACACGTATCCATGTATATGCTTGCGCTTCCCCAATGTCCACAATCTTAGTTGACCTCACGTTTGAATGCGTTTTTTCGGCAATTATTTTCAAACTTGCACTACGGAAGACTAAAGCGTTGTGAATAAATATTCACTATTCTTGATTCTTTCGGTAAAGTCACGTAGAAGTGAAAAACATATCTATATCTTGTTTTATATGTTTATTATTTTATTATTTTATTATTTCACTTCTACGTGACTTTACCGAAAGAACCAAGAATATGAATCTCTGCAGTCACGAAAGCTTTAAATCAAAATTTAAATATTCACTGTTCAGATTTTCAGTGATGTTGGTGCTCCATTTTGTTTCTAGATGGATTCCATTCATGTGTTGTCGATTTTAATACAGTGACGTCATATTAATTAATACCATATGTTGTAATGTGTTGTGTATTCTCATTCTGGAGCGATCATTCAGCTGCTGTGGTGTGAAAACATCACCACTGGGAGACAAAGGTGGCTGGGCATGGCATTGGCCACCCACCCCCTCGTGCGCCATGCCAGCCTTCATAGGTGCCCGCTAACAGCACTTGCCCGAACAATCTGCTGAAGGCTACACTTTGTCTTTGTCTCATTCCACCAGGAGAAGAAAGACGATGAACCCACATTGCTGTTAGGATTGACTCTTAAAGGTCTCCAGATTTACCAGGTCAGTGCCTAACACAGCAGGTTCAACCCCTACCCAAACACTCAATTCAATGGAACCCCGAAAATAAAATCAACAAATCTTCAACACTGCGGTGAGGAACTTGGCTGCAGTGAAAACATTGAATAAACCTGGGCGGTTTTTTGTAATATTTTTTTTAAAAATCCATGGTGGTAGTTTATATAGTGCGAGGGTGTGTGGGCCCAGGGTGGTTGGATGGTCGAGAGTCTATGTAAAGTGAACCTCTATAATGTGCAATGAAAATATACGAAGTGGGGTCAGTGCAGGGGGCTAATGTATTTATCTCAGACATTCGCCTGCTCACCGGACACTGGCCTTGATTTTAGCAACAGCGGCGTGGAAAATGTGGAATTTATATTTTTCGTGGCTGTTTCTGGTTTAGATTTGGAGCGGTAAGGTCGGTTTATATAAACCCCGGATAACATTTCAAAAGAAATGTTAGTCATAAAATATATATATACAGCACATACAGTGCGTTCACATGTTGGTCACATCCTGTTGTTTACGACCACTTTGGAAAAACGGTTGTGAGTTTAAAATCGTCTGTGGTGTTCTCACCAGTCTAGAGTTTCGTTGGGGCATGTCAGCATTCTTATGTTTACAGTTTGACTCTTTCATGTCTGGACCCCCACGGACAGCTGACTGCGTTCTCAGAGGCCTTTGTTTAGTCTTTCTGGAGAGTTCTTTTAGACCAAAGGTTGCTTTGTTGCGCCCACATTAACGAGTCTATAAATATGAATTTGTCGGTGAATATATTTTTGGGACGCGAGTCGCGTGCGTGTAGCCACGACGGCATGAGCCGGTGGAATTTCTTTCGGGCCAGGCATTCCTCGCCTGCCTTGTGGAGCAACATGATATTCATCAATAATGCTTGGCATCGGTGTAAACAGCTCTATTTTCATCTTAAGGGATGAAATACATTGGGTCTCTCCAATTGACAACGCAACGTGTGCCACGTTATAAAGGATGCTGTCTCAGCCAAGTGCAGTCCGTTCAGATTGATGCCAGATTAACCAATGCCGACTTGACGAATGGATTGGATTTCGTCCGTTTCTCCCGAACCTTTTGGGAAATGCTCATTGTGACCTCGTGCTGCTGTTCATTGGTCCAACTTCTATCACAGCAGCGTTTTCACGGGAGTCTTCAGTTATAACAATAATAAAAGGTCAAAAAGTAAAGATGCAGCCCTGCAATTGCTTTCTCAAGACACTGCTGACAGGGAGGGCCTCCAATAGATGGAGCTTTAGAGAACCCCTCTAGAGAGTATTTGGCCTACTCCTCCACACTGGCTAGATATCTGCCGGTCCAACCAACTGTGGAGGACCCATTTTTACTGCTGGATGGACAAAGGCATCGGGGCGCGATTGGAGAAACTCGCCCCCCCCCCCCCCCATTGTTTCAACTGACGCGCCGGATGATGGGATCGAACTGGCAACCTCTGGATTGCTAGTCCAGTGCTCACCATTGCAACCATGGCAGCATAATAAGAATAATGATTAAAATGTCTGTTATTTACCCAGGAGAATCTCACTGAATCTCAATGAAAGTGTATTTTTTCATTTTTTTGAGGAGCCCTGCGCATTGTGGATATTTGGCCAATGCTGTTCATGAATGTTTGCCTGTTTGGCACGTGGGAGGACAGTTGAGCACCCAGAGAAAAATCGCACACAAGGGGATATCGCTCAAAAGATCTGCACAGATTGAAGCTATAATCCATTTCTGAAATGCCACCTCGCTATGAGACGTGGCCATATGTTCCTGGACTCTGCAGAGTCAATCACGAAGATCTCTATGGAGCGGCACCTGTCACCCGAAAAACAAATGCCAGGCGAACTGATTCGAGGATTTGTCAGTTATGTCTACAAATTATTTTCCCCATGT
Organism: Lampetra planeri; assembly: GCF_965212315.1. Taxonomy (NCBI): domain Eukaryota; kingdom Metazoa; phylum Chordata; class Hyperoartia; order Petromyzontiformes; family Petromyzontidae; genus Lampetra; species Lampetra planeri. The sequence continues at coordinate 2,170,849 of NC_136136.1, forward strand.
ATCACACTTTGCTTATTATAGGATTAGGCTTACTAATTGTAATTCAGTCGGTTAAGGACGATTAGGCAATGAACCCGATCACCTGCGTTCAGTTTTAGTTTCATTTATTAGGATTTAGACTGTGAGCCATTCGGCTCTTGATTTGGGTTCAACCGCAACAAACAATAACATTACAAGAAACACCTAAAATTCATTGTACACAAATCTAAACATCACATACGTAAACAATAAAATCCTACAGAAAAAGCACAACCCGTCCATGCTGCGTACAAAAAATGCCACGGTCAACTAGAGCAGTGCTTTCCCTCTGGTCCAGTCTTCACTGGCCAGCGTGGTGACAACCCCCCGTCACCTACACAGCATGGGTAACCCTCCATCCACTATTTGGTTCATTAAGAGTTATAGCTTATTTTTACGATTGCTTTATAATTTGATTTTAAGTATCAGCTTCATGCTGTATATTTTTGATTAATAGAGCTCGATAGCTCATCGGATATCCGTTTAACAGGTAGGAGGCTTTCGTGACCAATATCATTCATAATAGAGGTTTTTTGTTTGTTTTGGGTTAGATCGCGTAAATATATAAATGTGTCGATAAAACCCGCCACCACCCGACACAGCAAACTAGTAAGGGTTATCACGTAAACAGAACATGCCAATTCGTCACTAGTACAGCACACTGGTGTGTTGCAGAGCCAAGCCACAACATTTACAATCTGAGTACGACGTTCTCCAAGATAACTAAAGATTCTGAATTAATCTAATTCAGTGAGATTTAATTGAGAGATTTAATTGGATTCCTGCAGGCCAAACTCCCCGCTCTTGGCAAGTTACATCTTACCTTTCCCCATATCTGCACGTTATTGGTCCCCCATGTGCAATTATGATGTCCTGGCAGCCTGAAATACATCAGCTCTGGTCATGAGTTATTTTGCCAAATGCCCATCGCTTGTGCGGCGGTGTCACCCCTGGCGCACCCAGCGAAACAATTTGGAGGGGGGGAATTGTTTCAACGGCAGTGCAGAGTCATTAATTTCAGGAAACGATATTGATTGCCTGTCAATTAAGTTTTCATTTTTATTTTGTTAAATGTTTCTAATAAGGCGTATACATCAAGAGTGATGCATTACTTATTTACAATTTATAACATTGCAGATTTCTAAAATGGTCAATGGCTTTACGATGGCTGTCAAAAAAATTGAGTTGTGGAGTCAAATGACCCCACTCCCTCTCCCCCCCCCCGGGTACGCATCTGCTGTCGCCTTCATGCGAGTCTCGCAGTGCTCGTTTGTAAATGCACCTAGCTTGGCACAGGTCAATCTATGTGCATGGTGTTGGCCATACCACCCCTTCGTGCACCATCCTGGCCATTATGGGTGCTCGCTGACAACTTCCCCCAGCAGTCTGTTAAAGGCTACACGGGGCACATTTGTACTTGTTTTGTCCGTGTGTGCATGTTTGGGGAGTGGTGGTGCATCACTCGGTCATCTCAGTCAGTTAACCCATAACATCCGGGATTATTTGCCAGCGAGCCTTTGGTACAGCACGTGGTCTCAACGTGCACCTCGCCTGGCAGACGTGCTGTGGGATGATGTCACCATCATTAGTGGTGAATGGTGGCTGCTGTTGGCTGTTGCTGTTAGTCACGTGTCACCAGGTGCTGCTGTTGCTCGAAATGATGGTGTAAAATATACAGTCCCTTTTCATCATACCTTCTGGCTAGAGATTGCACAATAATAAGTGGAACAAAAGGGTACAGCAATGAATGAATGAACTAATTAATACGCTTGTACACAAAAACCATGCCTTGACATTTTTTGTTATTAAAAACAACATATGAAACCTGTGGCTTGCTTATGAAAGGCAGGATTGCTAAACGATGCGCATACAATAAACAGAAACGTGAATTAAGGAACAGAATTGGCAGCTGTGCACCAACGTGAATAAGACAAATTCTCCACCACGACCACCCTGTTGCTGCCTCGCATCGAAACGATAGATGATGACGATGTTTCAGGCAATGGCCTTTCTTTAAAACAGCAAAGCCAGGGCGTAGACTGACCTACTTAGAATCGGGAATTGCACTTTATACTGTGGGACGCTGGGAAAAACTGGGACACTTATAATAGAATTGATGGATTCACTATTTTGAAATGGCATGAACATTGGTCTATATGAACATATGAAAATCAGAAAAAAAAATATATTTCATGCGACTGAAGAACTGCAATATGGAAAATCAGTTTTTAATTATTAAAATTTTACCATTTATACTTTCCTCAGGTTTGCTTGATAAGCAATGTCTACTAAATGGTAAACTGTTCATATGTGAATTCAAAGCTGCTCATTGGTCAACTTTCCCAACAATCCCCAGTTTTCTGAGGGCCTCAGTGTAAAATGCAAACTCCAACTAAAAGGTCAGTGCAACTCAATTCCCTATCTTAGCTCTGAAGTAAGGCCATTGTCAGAAATGTCAGCCTAATGCAGTATATATTAGGGGCACCACGGTGTCAACATGTTAACTACCTTGCATTGTATAAAGAAGGCCGTGAGTTCAATCCCAACTTTGAAGCCTCTATATTTGGAGTATGCATACTCCCCCCATGGTCGCGTGGATTTTTCTCCAGGTCCACGTGATCAGCCACTCCATTGGGATATCATTTGTGACCAGTTCGCTTCTGAAAAAGAGCTATATGGCTCAGTGGGCCTTACCTGGTAAAATAAAAATCGTTGAGTTGATTTTATATTTTAGGCACGTGATTAGTAGCCGCAGCCATAGTCAGAGGTACTGTATACTGGATGGGGTGTGTCAGGGGGCCGCTGCCACGGGCAGACCCGGCTGAAATTAATCCCTGGATATAAGGGAGCGTTAATGATGCATCGGATTTTTTAAAATATTTGTTCTTTCGGCAGTAGATACGATGAGACAACAGATACAATCTGGAGCTCATTTGTTTTTAATTCGATTTAAGAAAAAAAATGCATTATGGCTGGTTAAATTTGCATTGCAAATTTTCCCCCTGAACGATCGTAGATAAGGCAGTGCCTGTGTGCAGCCTTTTTACTTTGCCTATGAGATACTTTTTTTTACTTTTACATGTCAAAATGCCATAATGCTGTGTGTGCGGGATTGTAATTCGCGCGTGTGTGTGTGTGTCTGCACAGGGACTGAGTGCCGAGAGCCAGCAGCTTTTGTACGACTTCCCGTGGTCAAATGTTGGAAAACTCATATTCATGGTAAGGAGTGACCGGTCGATGCCAGCGTGATTCATTAATTCGTTTATAGCAGCAGTGGTGGTGCTGGTCTCTTGGAAGCCCGAAGGAGATTTTATGTTTGAAACACGAGTGAGATGACAGACAGTTGGTAGCCAAGAAAAATACATTGTTATGACAAGAGATGTAGATCTCAGTGATGTAGTGAAACGAGAGAAGATATGTAGACGAGATATGTGTAGATGAAAGGTGTAAAATATCTAAATGTAGTCTTAAATTTGGACATAGATGAGTGAAGAGTGAAACAGACCGCATAGATAGGAGAGATTGTTACGAGATGGAGTGATAGAAGATGGTAAGAGAACATGGACATACATGGCCTTGGTGGAGGTCGTCTAATATCTATTTGGCCCTTGAGCTGCTTGGGAGCCTTCAGCGTTAACTAAAACTAAAACAGTTTTTATTTTACCAGGTAAGGCTCACTGAGCTATATAGCTCTTTTTCAGAAGCGACCTGGCCACAAATGATAGCTCAACGAAGTGGCTTATCACGTGGAAATTTATAGCAGCCGAATGAATACTCTTAAATGCACGTTTCTAAATGTGGAGGAGAATTCCGGAGGACCTGGAGAAAATTGAACGCCACCACAGGGAGAACATGCAAATTCCAAATACACAACAGGCGTCAAGGTCGGGATCGAACCCACGATTTCCTGTGTATACCAGGCAAAGTAGCTTCCATCTTGCTCGGTGCTTCCACTGACTCATGGCTTCTGCCACAAAGTGCCAAGCGGTGTTTTTTTTTTAACCAAACTACAATATATAATTCCACGGCAACGATGCAGATATTTTCTCCGGCGTAGTTAAAAGTGCTTCCTTTAAAACTATTAGTGACCTCGAGAGTGATTGCTTGTGCCGTATATATTAATTGAGGGTTGTTCCCCCACCATCCCCCCCCCCCCCCCATTCAACCCAGTGGTTTCACTTTCCCGTCGCTTAATGCCTGCCCGAGTTGGGCCTGTCTCAAATTCAAGGCTCCCTTTTCTGAAATTAGTCTCAGGTCTCCAAATACCCACGCTAATTTTCATTGTGCCTTGTGCTCGTTCAATTGCAGCCACCGCTGCCTTGTACGACTGGAGCAGTCCCCCCCCCACGTCCCCCCTGAATCCAAGGCATCAATCACCATCGCGCGAAGAAATACTGCGCACTTCCCGAAAGCAATAACCTGCACCGCTGTGCGCACACAACAACTGCGCAAAATAGTCTCCTTTTCAAGAGAGACCTGTGCTTAGATAAAATATTGTGGAGCCAAGTGGATGAATTGGGTAACCGCGTTAGGTAACTAAATACCCACAAATTGTATAACTCGACCTGTGTTAATTTCTGCAGCATGTACAGTATATATATAAAATATGCACACATGTTGGCTGAAATGTATTTTAAATTAATAAATCATAAATCCAGTTTAATAATGAAAACATAACAAGCCAGACAAAACAATACCCTCAGTTTAACACTATTCTGGCAAATCGCCCGATGATGCTGGATGTAATTACCAGCGTAAATGTGAATGTTGTGGATTCACTCTTCAAACACACCGGTGGGCTGAAGTAGTAACTAATTGGCGTTTTGTTTACGTGACAAATCCCTCACTGATTGGCCGTGTGGTGGAGGGTCTCGACACATTTATACTTACGCGATCTAACCCAAAAACCTTTATTATGAAAACAATACCCTCTCCATTGTGAGCACCTTTCCTTAAATGATTTTGACTTACATTTTCACCTTAAATAAGTTGGGCTGTTCATCTTACCATTTATTATTTTCATGACACTCTGAAATTACTGTGTACGCTGCATTTGCTTGTGCATGCATAACAAATTTATCAGAGCAGAAGTCCTTGTCATTTTAATTTCCCTTCGAGACAATGAGGTTACAAACAGGCTTTGGCTTGAGTGGGCGCAGATCAAACGGGTTAAGCAATGCTATCTCTGGATGGCACCGCAAGGTACAACGGTTGTCCTAACCAGTTTTACTGCCATGGCTTACGGTCCGAGATCTAAAGCCTCACTTGACTTCCTTGCATAAGCAATTCTCCACTGCTAAGGGCTACATCCAAATCAATTAATTGTTTTATGTTTGGTATTGAGGAACCCGCGGGTGGAGTCCGTCGCCAACCCTGAGTTCAATTCCTGACCACGGCTCTAACATCAGTGGCAAGTTACATCCGAATCTGTCCTGTTCTCCTCGCTCCCTTCTTACACCAACCCACATTGATCAGCGTGGTTAAGTATGGTTAGTAAAATTCCCATAACCGACATGGGGATTAGGAGGCCTTCATCCATTTGGTCGCTTGAGAGTGACCGGAAATTATGTTAATTTCATCGAGAAATCATTTCTGAAAAACGCAAAAGTGATCTCTCTCCTACTTGGGTAAGTTGTTTTTAAGTGACTGCGGAAACAAGCGTGTGGTTTTATAATCACATGACCATCCCCTTACACGACGTGGCCCTCCGCTTGGTGATAGCGGTTTCTTTTTACTGGCAGTGCCATTTCAGGATGTACAACGGGGATGGCGACAGCTTGGAGGAGGGGGGGGGAAGCCTTCAACAGCAGTGGATGGATCATGGCTGACATTGACGATGATGATAATGACGATCGTGCTCGTGCTGGTGCGCAGGGGAAGAAGTTTGAGATGGAGCCGGACGGACTGCCCTCGGCCCGGAAGCTCGTGTTCTACACGGGCTCGCCGCTGCGCTCGCGTCACCTCCTGCTGCTTCTCAGCACCAGCCACCGCCTCTTCATGACCGTGCAGCCGCTGCTCAGACATCTCCGGCGCCTCGAGGACTCCGAGGGTGAGTCCAGAGTTTGCGCGCCCAAAACGAACGCTTCCTGTCGTCGCGTAGATGCTTGGGAGGCCGGTCTGCCTATAGACTTACTTAGCACCCCCAGTTAGCACGTTTGGCTACGTGCGGTGCGAAAGCTGATGACCATACATTAATACGCACTTTACAACTCAAAATAATCGTTCGCATCGTTGTGAAGAGTATAAATAACAAAGTAATAAGCAGACAATTTGTCTCCTTCATATTTGTGTCTCTCTACATGAATCAAAGTCTTACTCAATCCGTCAGACGCACAGCCTTCTGGGAGTGCATAGTTTCACCAGCATCGTATTGAGACGTCCAAACTCTGGACCAGTTTTGACAACAGTGTCTCATCAGCAGAGTCAGGCTGGCTTGAAATCAATGCTCGTGGACTGCCGATCTCACGGGCAATGACCATCTGTGTATGATATGGAGCCCAAGAGTAGACCATTGGTTGGCAACAAAGATGGAACCTGTCAACCATTGTTAACTCTCCAAATATTTTAATTGGATCCCACCTTGGCACCAGTAACACATTTTTCAAAATTCAAATGAATATTTCGCACCACACGTAGCCAACCGTGCTAATCGGAGGTGTGGGAGTATATTGGTTGAATATGTTTCAGCCGATATTCACCACGAATTCGAATAAACAAAATTTAAAGGCTAAAATGTGCTTGATTCTGCTCCCTTGTTTGTCCACTATATTTTAAGCTATTCGTACGCCGTCTGAAAGTAATAATCTTTAGTTCATATAAAATGCATTAATTTTGGGTGCCAGTGGTGACTAATCATAGGTGCCTGGCTCTCTCTTATGGAGGACCTTCCGCCAGCAGTGACATGAACGAATAACTGCAGGGCTGCACCTTTTACCTTTTTTCACCCTCCTTCCCTCCCCCACCTACACGGGCTTCCGCACCTTAATGATACATTTATATCTATACACCCATACGTACACATGCAAACACCGATATATACACACCAGCCGTGCACCGCTGGTGGGCGCATCAACGACGTTTCGTTTGTCCCCCATTCAATCTCCCCCCGCCCGCGCTCACCGCTCAGCGCAAAAGCGATACCGCGAATCCTACATCAGCGACGCCCTGGAGATGGAGCTGGAGCGGCTGGGATCGAGGGCCAGGAGCAGCGGCGAGAGCAGCGGCGAGAGCAGCGGCGGCACTGTCAGCGGCGGCGGCAGCGTCGTCGCGGGCGGCATCGCGGCCGGACGGGCCGGCGCTGGCTCCTTCAGCAGCGTGGGCAGCACCAACACGTCGGGCATCGAGTCGGACGCCAAAACGCAGCCGGGGAAGGAGCCCTGCTCGCGTTTCCCGGTGAGCGACGTTTCGATCTCTCGTTGAAAGCGAACCTTCCTTTGCCGTTTCTAAACTCTTTGCGCGAAGTCGTCGTCATTACCGCGAGGCGACACGAGGCTTTCTAGAGCGCCTCCGATTGGCATGGAAGGCTACGTGCGTTGTCGTCGTCATCGTCGGGCACGATCCGTCTCCTGTTGGATGAAGGCCTTTTCAAGCGGCGACATCCGTCATGGTGCTGTGACTCAACAATCCACTCGGCACCTGCAAACGACCTGATCTTGTCGCTCAACTCTTGGTGGTGAACGCCCCCTTGGGTGCGTTCCTTCCTTTGGCTGCCAGTAAATTGTTTTGCCCGCTCATCGGCCATCATCCCTTCTGGAGATGTATCCTGCCCAGGCCCACTTAAGACTGGAGTTTGAATTATGTCACTAACCTATGTACGTTTTCAAATCCTTGTATTCATCTTTCTGTCCCTCAATGTAATCATACGTCTCTCCACGCCCATTTGCGCACTTTTTAACTTATGTTCCTTATGCTTTGTTGAAATATCTGTACTGCATTAATTTTACCAGTGAAACTCCAATTTTGGGCCCTCAACTTCATTCTTTCTTGAGAATAAAAATATTTATTTTCACACAACTTGTTCTGAAGTCACTTTAAATCGCCACTGCATCCATACTGTAGGTACACCGTTTGTATGCCTTGAAAACAAAGTTCATCATTTGGCAATTGAACCAAAATTAACGCTGTGTGAGCTGGAATATGTTTAAGTAAGTGAAACCCAACTTCACTATGTTTTATCGTGGAATTATTGACTCCAAAAACAAATAACTCGCTACACTTGAAACTGCAGTTTCATCACAGGTGGCTGGAACCCAGGTTTGAACCCAGGGTCTTAGCAGTGGCTCTGTCACGTGGTATTAGTCTACTGAGCCACTGGCTACTTCACCTATGCTGTCAATATCAAGTAACTTTGACATCCTAGAATTCCGGGGTATTGCTGTATTGCAATTTGAAGCAAACCAATTGTAACCATTGCTGAACAGTGAAGAGGCAGTAGAATTATACTTGAGTACTGGGGAACACCTTAATCTCCAGTCACGTGGGACATGCCTGTAATCCAAATTGCATTGACGTTGTAAATAGCGCACCTGGGACTGCTTTTGGCCTTGTTTTACAAGCACGATTAAAAAAAAACATAGGTGCCATCGTCGTGAACACAGTTTTGTCACAGAGATAGTGGAGAGAGCAGGCAGAGAAATGGGCAGACTTGAGGATTAATTGACGAGCAGCGCCTCACTGCTATCTGTGAGTCACACAGCAGGAGACATTGAGCAACTCCCAGGGTGTACAAAAGGTACATGGCTGAGACAAGACATCGTCCATCCATTGTGGCGACAACTGCAGGCACGGCCACAGTCGTCGCGAGATGCTACCAAACACACAACTGGGCGATTAGTTTTAACTACATTTGAAGCTGCATAAAGGCACACTCCCCTTAGGAGCAAGGTCGTGTGTGCTTATAACCAAAGTGCGCTGACGTCATAAGTTGCCTTATGCCTTCTCCCCCACCACCAGTATAATAGAAGGTGTTGTTGCTTATATCAGAACTGTGCTTATATAATTACCTGCAGCGATATTTAAATCGACGTGGCTGCTGCACGTCCGTTGCCTTTGGCCTGCCTCGCGACCCACTGCCCGCGATCGAAGCTCATTCGCGGCTGCTAACTGTTGCCTTTTCCACTTTGTTTGCCCTGGCGATCTTGACTCCCCCCCCCCCATCCACCCCACCCCGCCCCGCCTCAGCGGAGTCCCGGCTCGGAGAGGATGTCATGCGTCTCCGCCGGGCGCAAGGGGCCCCTGCAGGCGTGCAGCTCGGTGGACAGCCACAGCAGCTCGCACACGTCCGGCGTCGGGAGTGCCGGGCAAGAGCACCCCGAGGGCGACTCTCCTCTCCACGGTGAGGGCCTCCGTTTCGTCCCCGCCACCCACCCGCCCGCCCGCCCGCCCGCCCAACGTGTTCTTCTTAAACTGTGGTGGAGCACTCGACTCGCGAACGGAAAGTCCGAAAGGTTCAATCTCTGCACCGACGGTCGATTTAGTCTCACATGGGGTTGTAGGTTTCGAATCCCAGTTCGGTGCGATTTGCGCAGCTCTGTGGCTTATGAAATGGCACCCACTTTGTGGGAAGTGAACGGTTGGTTGGTGTCATGTGGAGGGACTGGCGCTGGCGCTGAATGTGTAATTGTCTATCACTGGCTCGGGGTACCGCCGGTTGGGCTGACCACTGTCCAATGCTCATTGAAGTTTGGAGATCCTTTGGCTTGGCAGTTATCGTGGGGAAAGCATTCACTCAAATTTGAGGTAGTTTTCAAATTGGGAATGTGTTTCAATAGGAGACAAGGTGCTAAATCATTAGAATGGTGTTGCGATGCTTAGTATTAGTGACTGTTTTGGACTTTTGCATACAGAGTGAGGGCTCGGTGAGGAAAAAGAGGAACAAACCTCACAATGACATCACCTGTGTACAACAAATATGTCTTTTCGGCCTAAGCGATGACATCACACACCATGGGCGCATCTCGCAGTGACTTCATTATTTGTGACGTAATTTCACGACGTTACTCAATGCACCACGCGACATCGTCTTTGAGTGCGTCTCGGTCTGCCCCTGCTTCGCCGACTCTTGAGTGGGCATTCCACGAGGAGTTTTTGTGGCCCACCTGACCTGTCGTGACCCCCTGACCTGCCCCTTTGTCCTCCCGCTCGTCCAGAAGTGGAGATGCTGGTGGACGATCCCAGCGACTTGGTGTTCCTCCAGCGAGCGGACAGCACGGATGACTCCATCTCCTCCACCTACATCTACGTGACCCAGGAGGACCTGGAGACTCCCTGTGTTAACACGCACGCCGGTAAAGACGAATGTACATGCACGCCCACAGTTTATTCCTACTGCGCTATTGGCCAATCATGCCATGAGACAAAGAATCAGTTTGTAAATCGCTCACAGCTGTGCATCAGCCACCGTTGGAGAAACAGCCAGTGGAAGCAGATGGTATAGAACTGCTTCTGAGATCTATTCAAGTGGCTTCTGTTCGGCACACACTTAGGGGGTGCTGCACTTTCACATTTGCTGCGCAGACATGTTTGCTGAATGACTCTCTTAATTATTTTAACTTCTCACAACTGAACATTAGCCTTGTTGAGAAAATGTTTTTTCTTTTATAATGATTTTTTGTACACAATTGTAACCGGGCTGAGACCATCCACTCACTTCACTCGAAAACCTTGGTTTAATCACGGCGCCCCTGAAAAGAACTGAATTTGAACCCAGTTCTCAGCAGTGGCCGGCTCAGAGCGCTTGCTATTACTCTTCAGCATCGCCGCTTTATCTGCTCCACCAGTGCAAAGCATGAATTCTAGTGAAATGTCAGGTAGGTATAGGGTTTTTATTTTTTACATGGTTGGTGACCGTAAAATACATCATAATTTATTATTACTAATATATCATGTTTTATTGTAGGGCTGGTGGTAAAGATGTTGAGTTGTGGCTTATCAGAGTCTCCGGATTTACTGCAAGGCAGCCCAGGCATAACGTCCTCGCACAAAGGGCAGGTACGTTCTCTCCTCCACTGCACCGAGACCTCACGGAAATGAGCAACGTGAACACCGAGTGTGGCCTCATTTTTCAGTGGCATGGAGCGTGCACGCATGTATATTTTCACGGCAATTCCATTTCCTGCCATACATCTTCGCTTGTCATTCGATTATTTTCTGCATGACATTTCTGCATGCCTCATTTCTTATTGGTTTGAAAAGAGCTGCACTTAACAGGGTTTTTTTTTTTTGAGAAGCAATCTTGCACATTTCTTGCTGAGCCGCAAGCATTCCAGCGAGCCTTACGCACACCCCAACTTCGTCACGACAGCCTTTTCAAGCCCGGGACCACACTGCTACCACTCCGGGATTTAAATGGGAAGGAACACAGGGTGGCCACACCAATCAGTTGTTGCCCGGTGAAGGCATTGGGCAGTTTGCCAGCATATCCAGAAGCATATTCACCAAACTTTAGTTTTCAAACCGAAGGAGCACAAGACTTGCATTTTAGGTGAGATTTACACGGTTTGACGGACACGGATTGTATTTTGGCGACACGTCACCTGTTTGTGCGCTTGATCGAGTCCTTACAATTGCTGTGCGCCCATTGACTGTGCACCCAATCTTCTCTCGACTGTCCGTGACGGGCGGGCGTGGGGGGGGCTGGCGGGGGTGATCTCGGGCCAGGCTGCGCTGAAGGCCCAGAGTCCAAAGACGGGACGGTGCCCTCGCCCGGCGTTTGGAGCGAAGACGTCAAAACTGCCGGAGACTTCCTTCCCAGCGGGGCGACCCTGGCCCGCAGTCTCCGCGTCGTCTGCCGCCATGGCCTTGCTGGACGACGAGTCTCTGCCCGAGTTTGTGGTTTGACCCGTGGAGCTACACCCCCTCCCCCCGGCCCCCTTGGCTTCGAACCGTGGCTTCCACGTCTATACATACATATATTACGTCGTCCTCGTGCCAAGCAATGCCTTGACTTTTTTCGAAGCTCGTCAAAGAACGAAGGTGGGCGACCGGCAAGCTCGCGCAAAGGGACAACCGCGGCGTCGCTGCGATTGCCGGTGAATCGCCATAAAATCTTCGCCACAAAAGATTGCCAACACCACCGCCGCATGGCCTGCTTCTATATGATGGGTGCCTTAGGAGTTGTTCTTTTTGCATATATATGTGAGTTAGCAGATGGCGCTTATTTTTACATAACTTGTATTATAATGTGCCCGCAATGGTTGTAGTTGGAAGGGGTTCATGAGAAAGTGGTATACATAGATGAGAGGAAGACCAAATGTGGGCAGCGTTGGCTTCAGTGCAGGCCATTTGAAAGTCAAGCCTAGCATTCATCGTCAAAGTCGTTTGTGGTCAGCATGGCCCTTGTTTTGACGCTCTTACCTCTCTTTGTTCTGCAATGTAATCCGACAAATACGGCCGCTTGTCTGGTATTCCCCCAATGGGGCGTCCCTCTTGCAGAGTTCACCGGGGTTAAGAGAGCCGCCTAATCCAGGAACCACAGGGCGGGACACCAATCCATTATGGTGCGGCGAAGGCATTGGGCAGGTGTGAAGTGTATCCAGTAGCAATGGCAGGGAATTATTTTCTAAAGCAAACAAACGCAAAAGCGTACACGTGGCGAAGAGGCATGGAGGTGTACATGGAAACGATTTGGATGCTTGTGCGCTTGACCGACCGAGTCTCTGAAATTATCTTGCGCCCGTTGACTAACCCGTGCACGTCCGGTGCTGCTTCCGTGCTCAAGCCGAGCGTTGGCGAAACGTCAAATGTTGCGCGCCATGTGCATAATTTACCTCCACCCGCGCATATTTCCATGGCAGCGTCATAACAGGGCATATGCAATCAATTATGCTTCCATTCTAAAACAATGCTAAGTGTGTATTCTGTTGAGAAAATCATGACAGATTGTAGGGAAGGGGAAATAATTGCTCTTCGAGGAAGCTCTCTAAACTAATAATGAAAAAAAAATGTTATTTCATCCATAGTTTGCAAAAATCTACAGAGAAAACAGCCCTTTAAAATGTGCCACTCCACTGTGTGGAGGCTTGCTCAATTTGTAAAATTAATGGCAGCGTAGACGTAACATGTGTAGACGTAACATGTGTAGACGTAACATGTGTAGACGTAACGTGTGTAGACGTAACGTGTGTAGACGTAACGTGTGTAGACGTAACGTGTGTAGACGTAACATGTGTAGACGTAACATGTGTAGACGTAACATGTGTAGACTTAACATGTGTAGACGTAACGTGTGTAGACGTAACATGTGTAGACGTAACATGTGTAGACGTAACGTGTGTAGACGTAACATGTGTAGACGTAACATGTGTAGACGTAACGTGTGTAGACGTAACATGTGTAGATGTAACATGTGTAGACGTAACATGTGTAGATGTAACATATGCACCAACGCATCCCTGACAGTGTCCCATTCGTTTTTATTTTTTTTTACTTGAAAATGCCACCGATAGCCATGAGCGAGCCCTCTTCGTATTCTATATTATTATTATATATTGCGCCACGGCTTCAGTAATTACATCAGCGGGCGTGAAACCGAATCGGTTTTTGAAAAACTGCTCCAATTATTAACCAGAGGGCGGCAGCAGCAGCGGCAGCAGCAGCAGCACGAAGGCACCACCCGAGCATCGAATCTTTTAAGTGGGGCTCATGGGGGGTCAACAGGGGTCATGCAAGGGGCGGCAGTGGCAGTGAACGATTGTTCTTTGGGATATTGCTATCGACCCCTTTTATTAATGTTTCTGTGATGTCTCATCATTGCAAAAGTGTGTGAGTGTGTTTCTTATTTTTCCTCTGCGTGCTATTCGGTTTGACGATGCCGTTGTGCGATGATGGTAAGCACGCTGGATTTGCAATCCGAAAGTCGCCAGTTCAATTTGCGTTCTTGAATTCCTTCACCCCTGTGCAGCCAGCGGTGTAAATCAGCACACCAGTTTCATAGATGGGCAGGTTGTGTGGGTACTCCTACCTCTTCCAAAGCATCTGGCTAGCATGGAAGAGTAGGCCAAATACCGTTAGGAGTGGCTCTTTCTGTAGCTCACTCTAGTGGGGGAGACCCTTCCGCCAGCAGTGGCATGTATTGCAAGGCTGCACCTTTTTGCTATTTGGTTTGGCTTCCCAACTTTAGCAGTGCTGCAGCAGAGACTTGAGTGCAGTCTTATGTTGTAAATTTCATCGGCGGTTTTTCGTAAGTTGACCGATTTTCTTTTTCCCCGATTAAGTAGTGATCTCCCCAAAGCTTGGCGTAATGCTGTTTGTGAAGAATATTGTCGGCAAATACATTACGCCAAGGAACTTTACGAAAGGGGTAAAAAACAACACATTGAATATCCCGCAGTACTAGATTATGGAGTGCAATTGCATGTAGGTGGGAGGGAAGGGTAGGCAGTCGGTGCACTGCGCTATGAACCAGGTGACCCGAGTTCGATTCCCACAGTCGACACCAGCGGCATTGGTCACCGCACTGGTCGTGGGCTCGCCGTTCACCGACCAGCACTGACCAACGTGGCGAAGTATGGTCAAGCAACTCATGGCAGAGAGGCATGGGGGGACCTTCATCCAGCAGAAGGTTGACAGAAAAGTTGTAAAAAATATATATACACGTAACGTACGTGTCATGTATATATAAAATTGTAAAGATGTGTTATTCATACTTGCTCATGGGTGCAAGCTTTAAAAAGGCTGCTTTTTCTTTTTTTAAAGGGCTCTCAATGTGCATATGAAGGAAGACGAGAGACAGATTGCCGCCCGTGACGCGGTGATGAGCGCGTGCGCTCCGCTTCAAAGATTTCTCGTGGAGGAGTGGTAGAATTCCAAATGCGGTGGGAATGGAAGGCGATGAACTCTGGGAGGTCCCGCGTGGAATTTAAATCTTCACAGCAGCCCCGTTTATGAGCGACTTGAGGCTGATGGATCAGTCGCACAGTCAGCCCCGGCTGCTTGTATGAAGACTGGAAAGGAGGGAGGTGAATTTCTTTCAGCAAAAGGCTTAAATCAGTATTATAGTAGCGCAGCGCACCGGAGCGCACCGTGACGCAGAATTCTTAGACAAGTCCCATGGACGGTTTTGCCTTGTGCGTGCAGTGCTTGTACAGTACCAATTTGTGCACCCTGTCAGCCGTGCATCGCATGGCCTCTAATGTGGTACAAGGATAGTGAAACGGTAATTGAACAGCGGTGATTTAGTGAGCGATGTTCGGAGTGTGGGAGAGCACTTTGGACACATGGTAGAAAGACCATCCCTTTTAGCTCAACTTTCACATTGAACAGATCTCTGCTGCAGGTAGCTGGGGGGGAGCAACTGGAAGCTGTCCTCAAATATTTTAGATGCGGCTAAAGAGACCCCACAAAGTTTTCGACGAAAACCCGATCATTTTTGGGGTCTGTGTATTTCTCCCGTCCACAAGGTGATACATGCTGATAATGCTGATGACGGGAACTAGTAGTTGTGCAGTAGGAACTCATCTGTGCCGCAGAGGTGGGGATGAACTTGGTGGATCCTATCTGTGATCTCACCGATAACCACCAGGGAAAAAATGTGCCAGTTGGAGGACACCCCCCTACTTGGAAAGTGTGGCTTCGTCCCTGATAGACGGTGCACTTCGAACAGGCCTGACCGCGGTTTGCACTTCTTGCAAGGTTGGTTTCGCTTGATTTGTGTGACGCATGGCGCAGCGGTCCATAATTTTTATGCACAATGTGACTTACATGATGAACTTGGCATTTTTACTTGTTGTTCTTGTCACTTTGATAAATAACAAGCAGGGAGTCGCAAATGGTGTTCGTCAAACTTGGTGCTCATCGTACAGGGCGAAGTGACGCTGGTGCAGCGATTGTTTCTGAGCAATAGGGTGTCCTCGAAATAGCGGGCTCATTCACGGGGTGGGCTACCCTGGTGAATCTGTTTACCTTAACAAAACCCAATTATTTCCACGATGCCCATTTAGGGGCTGTAATTGTATTATTGCTGTTGCTCTTTATTTTGTAGCAAGTATTTAAGAGCAAAAAAAAGGAACGGTAACAAAAAAATGACACACCACTGAAAATACTGCAAGTCACAAGTCATCTCTTGAACGCACCATACGATCTTCTTGGTTCTTTCGGTAAAGTCACGTAGAAGGGAAATAATAAAATAATAAGAAATAAAACAATAAAATAATTCTCACGACGTTCCGGCCACAACGCAAGTAGCCGTCCTCAGGTGAAGAACAGATCTGTCGGAAATACAGCGTCTGAATGGGTATACCATACGATGCCACGCGGTCACTGCTGTACAGAGATAACCCGGGACTGGCCGCTGTGCGAAGTTCACACTCGGCGTGGAGATGGAGCTGACAACACGCCAGCATTGCGTTACACGCTGATCGCTTTCACCTCCGGGAGAACGAGTTTCAGTTGATTCCCAATAGGCCCGTTAGATTGTGGTGACGCGGTATATATCCACTCGCATTATTTCGACGACAAAGCGAGTTAACAACGGAGCACGGGCAGTGTGCAATGAATGTTTGTGACCAGATTTGGCAATTGGTTTGTACACGATCACTGCAGAGTTTGTTGAATGGTCATGCCCTGAGTTTGTTGCAAGGATCGATGACATTCTTTACTATGGAGAGAGGCAATTGGAATACTTACATCATGGTCAAAGTATCAGATGTCATTGTCTCCTTGCTTACCAGCACAACAGTTAAAAAATTATGTTAAGTGCAGTAATACCATAGAAACTTAGGCATGTAACAACGCATCGATTAACATACATTCTTACACTTAAGTTACGTGAAACATGCAAATCAAATGCTGATAATGCTACAATAAGTCTCAGTATACCACAAACAATGCAACAACACAATGCAAGCGAGCCAATATTGTCAACGGCATGCGTCAAACCAATACAATAAATAAGCGATTTTTGAATCGAGTTGTGACACTAAACCATGACAATTTATGGAATTTCTGAGAAGTTAACGATTGCATGTCTAACAGTAATCACAACTCTATTGTATAGACCCTGGGCCGCTGGGGGGGGAGTAGTATTGTTCACGGGAGGTCACTGTAACACTGCTTTAAAACAGTGTCACTTCATCATTGCCCCGTGAGTCATTGGGCAATATCAGTGGCTAATGGACGAGAAGGGGAAGCAGGCAATTTAGTAAACTCACAAAAAATATCCAGTTAATGATGATAAACACGAGAGACGTGTTTTTTGACGGCTAAATCACGAGAGGAAATCCCCGGCATGCTCTGCACTCCAAGATGACGGCACCATTCTCACATAGATTCTGCCCACGGTTATTTGTCCACTTATTGTGGTGCCAATGCCCGAGGTGGCAAGGTTTTGTGTCCGGCCTGTGAGAGACGGTGCTATCCGATGTAACAGCCACACTGGGGTTGGCCACGTCGGCAAAAACAAAAGTATAGTTTCGTGATCACCCTTTGGCTGATTTATTAATTCATCCCCTGAAGTGTGGTGGGACAGCTGTTGTATGCCAGACGCGGCGGACCGCCCTGCTTGCTAAGCTGGACATTGGAGGGAGCGTTGTGTGCCGTGTTCACGACGGTGGGAATTCACCGCTTTCGTGCCACGTCTCCCAACGACGAAATGTCTCCCGAGCGCCGTGGGGTTGTCTGCAAGTGGGTCCGATGTTTTCAGTATTACAATAGCACCTTTTTTAATATACATGTTAAGTATTTTTTTTATACATTTTGTTTGTCATATCTGAAATGTATATTTTTCTACGCGTTTATATGCGAAACTTCGTTTGAGTATTCAATGCAGTGCATCTCCAATTAAGTGCTTTGATTTGTAAGTGTATTTACAGTGCAGTATATTAATTTCCCAGCCTGCAGAGTACTGTATATATCTGCAATTACAGATTTTTGAATAAAATTTAAACCTATGATATAAAACCACTCGTGAAGTTATTTGATGATAAACCTTCTTCATTGGTCACAGGCCGAGTTTAAAATGCCGAACGTGTTTTGACCTCTGAGTGTTGCACATTGCTATAATAAAATGCTGTTTTTAAACCCGGCTTTAAGGCTCTCCAAGAGAGGGTGCAGAAAATGGGAGTAAAACATTCACCGACTACACTTGGTTTTTTTTCGCAGCAGAGGGCAGTGCAGTAAAATCCATTGTTGTACAGTACTACACTTCTATTGTTCAACATCAATGCTCTCTCAACTTCACTGACCAGCGTGGTGATTTATGGTCAAATAACCCACAAGACCTGCACTGTGTGAGTCGGCCCTCATCCAGCAGTGGAAGATCCTGGACGCGGTTCGCAGAGATGGGGTCTGTGTCATTTTTATGGCACCCAATTGGCCGGGAGGAACTTGTTGGCGTTGACGTAAGGGCTGTTAACGTTCACATGAATGCGAGTACCCCCTTCTAATGCAGACATTCATTCAGCAGTGCATAGAGAATTCCTGTTGCTTGTTTTTTTCTTGTCGCCAGAGATAAGGATGAGCGGGCAGGCTTTGTGTTGCACAAATCTACACAAATGTGCAGCCAAGGGAGCTGGTTTGGGGGTGTGGGGGATATAATCCTTGTATTGAATGGAATCTGTGTTCCTAGAAGACAACAAAGGTTTGCGGTGTCTGTCAGCTGGCAGGCCATGTGACTTTTAGTGAAATTCAGATTTCTCGTGTGAAAAACAGATTTCAGAGTCTGCGAGAATATTCGAAAACATGCATAGCCCCCCCCCATCTTCCCAATGCCCCTTCTTTGACATTAACCCCCTTTTTTATCAGCACCTGACACATTGTTTCAATACGAGTCAGTTTTTGTTCAATGGGTCTTTTATTTCAAAGTGAAAACGTGTGATTTTTTTTATAGCATGGACTCGTGCTGAATGGACATGTGGTGAATTCCGTAAGCTTCCAATGCAGATCATGGGAGCGTGCATGATATACTAGTAATGATGACGACTAATTCATCCAGTAACCGTTATATTAATTCATTAAAAGTTTGTAAAACATTGTGAAACTTATTGGTTCAACAGTATATAAATAATTTACTAAACACAATCGACATCGCTTTGTCAATCCACTGTGGAACGAAAATCTCCCAATATCCTGCCGGTTATCGAGCTTGTTTAACCATACTACACCACACTGATCAGTGCAGGCTTGTGAGAGTGGGGCCCAGGACTGGTTCAGATATCACTCGCCACGAATGTTAGCCTTGTCCGGGAATCTGACTCGGGTTTTTCAGGTTCATAGCGCAGTTAATTAACCACGACGCCATTCATCCACTACACAATTCCAATATTTTAGTGTTATCGATCATGGCCAATGCTCTACACTCGTGTTATTGTCGTAAGTTTGTGTAACATGTTTTTTCATAGTCCAGTGCAGTAGTTCTTAACCCGGGCTGCACGCACCCCCTGCGAGTGCGAGATGCCCTTTCTGGGGGTGCGTTACATGCCAGATGTTTTAGAAGGTAAATAATCTAAAACACAAACTAAGCATTTTCGATTTAAATTTCGATTTAAAGCTTTCGTGACTGCAGGGATTCATCTTCTTGGTTTTTTCGGTAAAGTCACGTAGAAGGGAAGTAATACAATAATAAAAATATTATTGTTTTATTTTTATTATTTTATTACTTCCCTTCTACGTGACTTTACCGAAAAAACCAAAAAGACAAACTAAGCAGTACATCTACTTTGTATTTATCAACACATTTTATTTTACGATTCAGAACCAACGGGGTGAGGGGGGGGTGCACGGCTGCAGTTAAGGTTAAGAACCACTCGTCCAGTTTTATTGATGCATTTGCAATCCTGTGTATCTGCTTAATGATCGTAGTTTTGATTAAGCCACTGGGTAATTGTGTAACAGTGCAACGTTTGTCATTGTTGCGGAAATTATTTCATCACCTGCTTGCTGGACCTGGATCTTAGTCGCATGGTGGTAAATATAAATCTATCTTGCTCTGTGCACTCATTGCCCTCTGGTGGACAAAATTGCCCTCTATATTTCCCTCTGCTGCTCCTGCCCTAACTAGACGCTTGGTGGCAGTCTGAGCCTACCTCTGGGTCACGGTGAGACCGGGTCAGTCAAGGGGAACATTCTCACGGTTCAACCATTTGTGCGTCTCCTCTTATTCACTAATTCCCTCAATTCGCTCAGGGGGTTGTGTCGAACAGTGAAAGGGGCCACACTTTTGCTGTGGCCGTGACACGACCACGAGATGGCAGTACATTGATGATTTACTGAATCTTATCTGTACGGAGCTTTGTTACATTCTGCTTTCTGTAGGCACTATAGTGTCCTCCAAGCATGCAACATGCTCATTCATGATGGAATTTGCCAAATATCTCAATGCAGGACTCCTGAAAACGATTAATGGGATTCACCTATGGTTTGGCCATAACCCGCCACCCCCGACACCACAACTATATCCAGAGTGTTCTACCTGCGTGACATTTTAGAGATAAAAGACATTTCCATTTGGAGCTCTGGATGCGAGTAGTGTGCCCTGATTAGCGGCATCACAGATCTACGTCTGAAGTCTTTATCCACCCCAGGGACACGGTCAACATGCGTTTCTCACACGTCAATCAACCATTTGATGTTGAATTCTCGGAGCTGGCATCGAATATAAGTGTGCAGCTATTGGTGCACAAAACAAATCGAGTGCAATGTTTGTTTTGTGCAGCTATTGGTAACTGGGCTGACACCATAAACTCGCCGCACTTAAGAAACCAGGTTACTGTAATCGCGAATGGCTGCCCGGATTTTAATTCCAGGATCCAGGCGGTGCTGGCTGAGTGCTCTCACCCCTGGCCCACCCAGTCACCGTGTCGTCACTCTTCGCTTTAGGTCGACGAGGGCAACAATTGCTGGATGACGACACTAACTGGGAGTTGAACCCATGCCGCTGGCTACAGGCTTGAGAATCACACTCTCCCCTGTTGGTCGCGGTGTAAAATTTTTGACATCCAAAATCTCTAGGATGTTTTTTAAAAATATTTGGGGTTGGACCACGTGGTGTTCGGCTTGTGTCCGACAAATCGCTCTACACGCTCGAAGACATCGTCAGGAAATGAATTGGCCCAATTTCTGAGTTCATTAAAAAGCACCCGGCACGTGCCAGGAAGCATCGCGCAGCCCAAAAATATATCGGGAAAAGCCATCCAGCACAACCGTTGAAATCCTACGCAGTTGACGTCCAGTATTTTCGTGGCATCCAAACTGCTACGGAGGTCTCTCGTTCAACATATATGTACGTTGAACTTCTTTCGCACCGTACCTAG
This sequence comes from Lampetra planeri, assembly GCF_965212315.1. Taxonomy (NCBI): domain Eukaryota; kingdom Metazoa; phylum Chordata; class Hyperoartia; order Petromyzontiformes; family Petromyzontidae; genus Lampetra; species Lampetra planeri. Next base: position 2,192,112 of record NC_136136.1, read on the forward strand.
CCAACCGTGCTAATCGGAGGTGCGGGGTAAGAACAACAAATTGAACACAAAAATCAGTTCTAAATAAATGAGTTTTCATTCTAGATTATTTAAAAGTGCATAGCTCCAGTGGCTTCCTAATATCAGAAGGAAGAGCGTTCCAGGCGGTCGCAAATAAAGAGAAACCTCCCAGTTCAATTCTCAGGTGAACTGGTCAAGCTCCGTTGATGGTGGCATTAATTAGTGATCGCAATGACATAGGATGTAGATTCTCAATCTCATCACCTTTGTCAAGTACGTCGGCAAGCATCATTATCGCTCTTGCCACCAATGCTCCAAGGCTTTGCTTTCACAGCCGTCACTCGCACAATCTAGCTTTCCACACATGTCAGTGTTCCCCATTCACCAACTGTATCGGGAAATAGAGTCGAATGTCTTTTGACGCTATTCTATTGTGCACTGCCTGCTTATAGGGCTGAGAGTTTCTTCTTCCAATGACTACATTACCCAGAATGCGTCTGTGATCTCATTAGATCCTGGAAGCCAAGCCGGCTCGAACCTTGATATTGCTTAAAAGGGGGCACCTTCCCCGGCACACCTGGTTGTCATAGGTACTTGGTGGCCAGCAACGCACAGTGCGGAAGCATCCTTTGTTGTACCGTAATTGATATGATCTACACCATCACTCCACACTGACCAGCATGGCACAAAGTATGGTAAAATAACATCCACGATTTGCACAGCATGGGGAGATCTTAATCCATGCAGCAATGAGGCCGGTTTGTGTACGTGTTTCTATCTATCAACGTGTGAGCCTCATTGTAAACACAAAAAGTACAATGCACAGGAACTTTGCACATGGTAGCGATTATGATTATTTTTTTTGGCAAAAGCCATCGTAACAGCAACTTAATTCTTAACCGCTTATTCTACCCCCCCCCTCCCAAGGTTCTGACTTCCCTCGTTCCCTTCCATCGACACCACCATCATCCACTTCCAAACGATGCATGGGCCCACGAGAAGGGTCAGGGCTCGCCATGGATGAATGCATGCACGCATGCAATATATCTTCCGTCTATGAAAAGTAAAAACTACCTCTCCCGCGCGTAGCTTCGCAAGGGGGCAAATCCGAAATGCAACGCGATTGTGCTGTCAATGCCAGGATGCACAACCACCACACACACGTGCGTTAAAACAAACTGAACTGCATCGGTTTTTTTCATGCAGGATTTGATGAAGCAATCCTATTTAGAACATGTGCTCGAATGTGTGAAACATGGCTGCGAATTGGTCAGGAGTTGGAAATACAGCGATGCTTTTGCGTAGAGGATTGAGTGTTGTCCCGTCGTATGGATGAGAATCATCCAGGTGCTATGGTTCTCTCACGATTGGCCAAAATACGCGTTTAATTGAATTGGTCAAACGTCCAAATGTAGGTCCCTCCTTGCAAAACATTAGTGAGACTTTTCTGGATAAATCAATTAGTACATTATTGCTGACACTGCCCAGCGGGAGCGTGTTTGCCGTTTCTTTTTTTTTGCAGAGGTTCGCGGCTTGAATTTGAACGTTAGAGAGCCCCCTGAGATAATTCAACACGAGTTGGCCACTGGGTCCAAATTTTGGCAAAATTGAAAAATTCTCCTGCTACGAATCATTTAGGATTACACGTTGCAACATCGCCCCCTGCTGTGAACATACCGCAGACTGCCTGTGAAACATGGTTCCTTTTGTGATGACAATGGTGTAAGAATGGTGCGAATACCAAATGTCATTTACTTTATTTAGTATATTATTTGTGAACTACCATACTGCCTTTATTAACATTACAATTCATGAACGAGAAGAAAACTTAGATGTGGCATTATTTTCCTATGACCCGGTCATATTAATTTATATGAAACGGTTTAATTTGACGTTTAATTTAATTTGTTTAATAAGTATAGCGGTCCTGAATTTGTGTAGGTCATTGTTTTGTAAAGCAATAGTATTAGTTAAAATTTGATATGAAGTCGCTGAAAACGATTATGACCAGTCAGTAAAGTGGATTTGCAAGTGCAGTGAGTTGATGGTCTGATTCTAGTCACCAATGCTCAAAAACCCTCGTAAAATTATATTCGCATTTTTTAAACATAATTTGGCTTGTTCTAGGTCTGGTAAATATTTTGCCTTTATTGACATACTATAAAAAATAATCTTCCATTATTGTCATTAGCCATGGTCAATCCACTGCTGGATGAAGGCCTCTCCAAGCCACCGCCATCTCTCATGATCCTATAATGCAATCAAACACCAGGCACCTGCGCACTAGCTGAATTCATCACTCCGTCTCTCAGATGGACATCCTCTTGCTTTGCTGTACCTCAGTCATTATTCTTGACCATCGTTATTTCTCATGACGTTTCCTGCCCAAGCACAATTATTGTTGTTAAGAGTTTAAATTATCCCGTTACCCGGTGTACGCTCTCTAATCCACGCGTTCCTCTTTTCCTCAATGTATTTCCAAGCATGCGTCTGTAAATGCTTTTCTGTGGACTGTTCAGCTTTTGTTTAAAAAAATTCCGCTATTGACTTCGTTTCTGAACCATACGCCACATCCAGCAGTGTCCACTCATTTTTGTATTGTTTTGGTTTTACAATCTTTGCGAGATATCAAACGGCGTGACCTTCACAAGTAAATTATGTGATGTCATCTTCCGCGGACGTTCCGTTCTCCGGCAAAGGGTCACTGGGTGCTCATTGCAGGAGTTGCGAATGGAAAGTTCTTTGTCTCTTGACGCGGTGCTGAGAGCACAATTGAAATATAATTGGGTGGGGGAATAAAATAATAAAGAGAAGACGAAACCCGCAGATTTGTGCGAGATCACGCAAGTAACGAGCGGTCAGTGGCTGGAGGAAATGGGAGGTCGCGGGGTTGGGGAGGGTTGGGATCACCCCCACTTGCTCCCTAAACCTTTCACGGAATTGTTATTCAATTAGTAACAATTGCACTAAAAAAAGAAACCATTTTGAAGGGCAACCAGCATTGCCATTAGGCTCTGTAAACCGCGCTCTACACTGGTGGCAGTTTGAACATTTCGTACGCTTTGCTTGAGAGTAGCACGTGTGTTTCCACTGCCTCGGACCAAATAGCCACAAATGCGCCCAATCGCATTGGATTGTACGAGTTACGAAGGGTCACGGTCGGTTAGTAATTTGGACGGGTGACCTCAAAGGCTTGCCAGGTGTTCTATGGGTGGGGTTGCAAGATGCCAAACGTATTGCGGTGTTGAGTGTCTGCCTCTCATATGCATGATGGGCTTTCTCCAGGCATCTCCAGTTTTCTCTCATGTAAAGCCACTCACTCTTGAGTGGATTGGCCAGATATCTCAGTGTGTAGGACACTCGTGAAAAAGAGGTCTTAAGACTCAGGACTATATGATCATCGCCGTCGTCATGATCCACCCTCTGGTCCAGCGTATTGCCAGGTCAGCTGACGTACCAAACTTCTCCACGTTCTTTGTCCTTCCATATGTCCTCTTCCTCCGTCACCACTCTCCAGTCCTCACCTCTGTGTTTCACGTTGTGAAGTGAACTCGGGTCGCCGGCTTCATGCTGCATGGGGCTTACCAAGTGATTCCCGCACCTCCGATTAGTGCGGTTGGCTGCATATGGTGCGGAAAGGAGTTCACCGTACACGCGTACGTACATTGCCTATTAACAAGGTGAGTGGCCACGTGCGATAATGGCTGCTACCGTTACGAGTCGAGGACACTGACAGTCGCTCGACGCCTAAAATTAGCCGGCGGTGAATTATTCCAACAAGCTACGGGTGACGACTTCTGTATCTGATCTGCACCTACGGGGGTCGGGGGGGGGGGGTAGCAAGGGGCCCTTGGAGGTCGTGGATCAACACCCAAACCTCGTAAGCTCAAGGGCTGACCCCAGCGGATACTGGTTCAGGGACAATGGTGCGAGTGGTCATGTCTCCAGCAAGTCAGTACGTGGACGAATTGGTTCAAAGACAGAACATCCTCAAAGTTGCAATGTCTGCTCCTACAGCAGGCGATGGACCAGGCCAGGCCCAGTATATTTTGAATGTAAATGTTTGTGTGTTTTTGTTCCTCCCAAAAATGTCTATCCTCTCAGCAGAATGTTGAGTGGAAGAATCCATTCGGATATCTTGCAGAGCAGTGCGACACTTTACTTTAGACAAAAACACATTTTTACGCAATGCTATTGTTTTTGTGCAGTCAATGGCGTCGGGACTGAGACCATGAACACACCACGCTTGGTTCAATCAAAGGCGGTAGAGTGGATTCAAACCCAGGATATCAGCGGTGACCTCTAAGCCACCCAGCCACCTCGCGCCGGCATCATTTTAAAATCCAGGCCATACAATTTTAATAACTGGCAGGGACTCCGGATTTCCCGGGTAAACAAATGGCATTATTATTATTATCATCATCACTACTTTGAGTGATTCAAGCAGAGGGCTTTTTTAAAATGTCATCGCAAACGGTTTCATTTTGCACGGAGATAGCTCGGTCAGTACTCCACCTGTGTACAGTACAGGGCTGTCCAGATGTTTTGTGACACCCAATTAGTTAACCCCCTTACAATGTTGTACTTTGCATATTCATTTAAGCTTTGAATAAACCTGATTTAAAACAAAAAATCATGACGGTTTAGAGGATTAAATGGGGGTCACAAGACATCCGGATCGCCCTTGAATAAGTACATCTCGTATACATGAGTGGAGTGGTGGGCACAGTCGGTAACCCACCGCGACATGAACCTGGCGGACCCGAGTTCAATTCCCGGCCCAGGGCATATCGAAACTGCTCCTGTGCCTTCCCCATTCAACAACCCAGGGTGGTGAAGTATGGTCAAACAACCCACACAATCAATGCGGCGTTGGGAGGCCCTCATACGCCAAGGGTTTGGAAGAAGGCTGTAAACTGTTATAGTTGACGCGGTGAGAGAGACAAGTTTGATTCTGCAGGTCCTTGCACAGACGCATACAAAAACAGTACACTCTTGAATGTGGTCACATTGCATGTATTATAATTATTATTCCTACAGCACTGTGTTGTTATTATGCACATTTACTCCACAACGCGTGGCATAAGCTGCAGTGGTTTTAATTTTCAGAATGTCACATTTACCAAGTGAACAGGAGCTGCACTGCTTGGAAATACAGTATTGGTTTTGATTTGCAGGTAAAACCGTTGCATGTAGGGCGTGTGACAATATGCATCTTTACTCGTTACGACTGCATAAATGACAAAATATAATTCGCATCTGCCGAGAGTTTACGCTTGTAAAAGAACTAAATAATCTGAAATACGCAAGAGTTTTGTCGAGTGTCATTTTCCCTATTTTCAGCGTTCTGACATCAACAGCACAAAGTGAGCGGTTGTTTAAGTTACTGGCGCTCCCATCTCGTTTGCGAGTCTGCTGGAGACCCAGACACAAATCTGGCTACAAAATGTGTTCCGCTAAACGAGATAACACGATTTTACTTCTGCTGCATTCATAATTGATGTGTTGTGCATTCACAATGAGTGTAACGTAAAATATGACAGTCACGGGGATTAAACATAATTTCCACGTAAGCAAATTGTCTGCGGTATACGCGAAAATACAAACACAATAGCACCTTGACCTAGAAAAACAAGAAAATTAAATGCGTTCATCTTTTGACAGCTGAGATTTCAATTGCTTCCACAAAAAAAGAAGATACTTTGATATAATTATAGAAAATTACACAGAATACAAAATGAGGTATCATATTGTTAATAAAAGTACAGCCTCTTTTCTTTTTTTTGAGAGCTCAATTCATACTGTGCCAAACCATTTAAAATAGCTCTGTTATAAAATTCGTCTCCAACAGTTGCAATTAGTGCTGTAATGCCTCACATTAAATTGCATGACGTGTTTTAATAAGATATTTGACAAAGATCCTTTGTCGTACAAAATAAAAAGGTGGCCTTATTTTGAAAGAAATTACACTAGCAGTGCTCAAAAGAAACGGCAACAGAATAACGGGGAACTGGGTGGGCTGCGTTAGAATTTAACTTGAAACTATTGAAACACAAGTTTGATTTAAAAAAAAGCACCAAAAAATATATCTTTTGTATAAGTGACGACGCTCGAGTGTTACCATGGAAACGGGTATATGAGAGCACGTGTGTGTGTGTGTGCGTGTGTGCGCTTTGTACATACGCGTGCGATCCCACAACCGTGCATATATACATTCCCGTTAAAATGTATTTATTTCCATTACCCCACTGAATACATTTCACCAGCGTGTGGAGCCGAGGATGTTCATATCTTCCTCGCGAGGTGGTTCGTGTTTGTGTGCGGCGGTGCGTGGCTACATGACACGGCAGGCTGAATAGACGCTATACGTATTTACCAGTGGGAATAGACAAAATGTTTGTCGTGTTTGTACGTGTATATATATAGATTTTTAGAAACGTTGTCAACTTTTCTAAAGCAGTTGTCCAACAGTGCTGATGGATTTGAGCCATGCTCTGGTGTAACACCCAACCCAGGCAGCTTGCGTCAATTCCCACAATTAGCCTCGGAACAATGCTGTTCCTTTGTTGCGACAGCACAAACGTGAGCCAACAAAAGGACACGGAGGCGCTCTTTCATTCGGAACACAATGCTCAGAAGATAACACTAGTGCCCTTGTGTAATGTGCCCATTTTCACAATATGCCACTCTTGCCACTTAAACGTACGTCCCTGCACAGTGCTTCTCATTGATTTAATAATGCTTCGTAAGTACAGCTTTCCTCTTATCACGCCGAGGGTTTTCCATTGTGTGCTTGTTTACGCAATTAACATACGAATTTAAGTTGGATTCTAATGACATTTGTTGTGTATCCCCCTAAAAAATAACTATCCGCATATAACTCTCAATAGAATTCTCTCATCTCACTTCTGGGGTCAATGCCCCCTTTAAGACAAATAAGATATATAAAAAGTCTGGATTTGCCATATACAGCTGACAAGCCGTTATCAAAAGTCGCAATTATACCCACGACAAGATGAGCAACCACACACACTCCCCGCATTTGCAAATGAGTTTCACGATTCCCGCGGGAGCACGGAAGTGAACTTTTAATGAAGAGGAGGCCCTCTGCACGTGGTGACGTCGCCTTCGGAAAATAACCGCGTCCCTAACGGACCAGGCAGCGCGCTGTGCCCGCTCGTCCGGGCCAAGCCAACAAGAGCGCTACTCGAGCACTGAAGCTGCATTTAATTAAACGTCGGCGTGCATTTTTTTTGTGTCCAAACAAATTGGCCACCTATATCCCTTCCGGAGTGTAAGTGTACCCGTTGCGGCTTTTTTTTTCATTGCATTCGGCACCACGTTTAGTCTTTTATTCTAGCGGCTGCCCAATATTCACCGGCGTGGCTGCTAACTTTCTCTGGGTTTATTTTGTTTTCACGACCGGATACAAGGCCCTGGCGAAGTCAGCCAGGAACGACTGCATGGGTAGGGTGGGGGGGGGGTGTGTAGGAGGGGGGCCCTCCCGCCCCCGCCGTTTAACGTGTTCGACGCTTGCGGGGTTTCTCCGTTTTTGTCTTTCACGGCGGCCGCGGCGGGAATTGGAAGCTTTCTTTTTTTCCATCCAACGTCCGTGGGTCTGGCGAGGCCGCGTCCAACCTCTGGGTTACTGGCGCACCTCGGAGCAGCGCTCGGTGGCGGATGGAGTGTCGGGACAGAGGCAGGAGCGCCCCCCAGACTTGGGCACGCATAGGTGCGAGCAGCCGCCGTTGTTCACGCCGCAGTGGTTCTGACCTGCACGGGGAGACGCGGGGACATTTGGATGTTGCGCTTTATTAAATGCTCTTGTTAACAATGACATTGTGTGCATATATGCGTGTCTGTGTGTGTGTATATTAATCGTGGTATATATAGTGGGGAGCGGTAGCTTAGCGGTTAGCGCTCACGGTTAACACCAGTGACAATTATCTGAACCGGTCCTGGGCCTCCCCTCGGTCGACTCAGCCTAAAATGAGTACCTGGTGCGGTGTGTAAATTGCCACTAAGGAGAAAAATGCAGACTGGCGTGGTGCTGGCCACCCACACCCTCGTGTGCCTTGCTTGCCTTCACAGATGCTCGCTAACAGCTAACAGCACTTGCCCCAATAGTCTGTTAAAGGCTACATGGGGGATATGTGTCTTTGTATATAGGTAAAGGTGCAGTCCTGCAATTGGTTGCTCACACCACTGCTGGCAGAAGGCCCTCTACTAGAGGGAGCTCCAGAGAGCCCCTCTGAAGGTAATTTTGGCCTACTTCTCCACGCTGGCGAGATGGCTTAGAAGAGGTGGTGCTACCCACAATTCACCCCACCACACGCAACCTACCGATCGACTAATTGTGATGCACGTGTCCACTTCTACAGCTGGTTGGACAGCGGTGCGTGGGGGGTTAAGTAAAGTTGTGCCATTGTTTCGAGATAAAATCGGTAACCTCTGTATTGCAATTCCAGTGTTCTAACTTTACACCACAGCAGCAATACTCCGTATGGATATTGAGCAAAGCTTGAAGTGAGTCTCAATATTTTGCAGGATGATCGTTTTTGGCGTAAGCATTGGCATATTTACCCAATGCTAATTTAGTGGTGTATTTATTCATGTTAATTTCGTGCGCGAGGAAACAACCGTGACAAGAGAAATCCCACGCACGGGTAATTTAGAAAGTATTGTCCCTTATTAAACACACTACTCTCAGGTGGCCTCCCCACGCCATGTCAGTCAGCGACAGTTTCTTGACCATACTTCGCCGTGCTGGTCAGTGAGGGTCGGTGAACCATTCGTTGGTGGCGGGGGGAGGAGGAGGAGGCAAGCGGGCTCAGAACCGATTAAATTATCGACCTCCGCCGATGTTAGCCATGACCAGGAATTCAACTCAAGGTCATAGCACCGTGACCTCACGAGTGTGCCATCAATACCCCGTAAAACCATGGGCGGAGTTTGGGGGGTGGGCACGAGGGGGGGGGGGAGCAACGCCCCAGCCAAGCTGGTCACCTTCATTAATTTATTTCTCTAGTTTACAATTAAGTTTGAAAATAAATTAATTGTATGCACCCGCGATTCCGAATGTGAGGGACAAAGCGAACACCTGCCCCCCCCCAATATTGAAGTCTAACTCTGCCTATGACTTAAAACTATTCAGAAAGGTTAAAAAATAATATCCTTTCTTCACTGTACCCTATGGACTTTCGGTGTCTCCTAAAACACATTCCTGCGGAGGGAGTTGGTAGGAACGTTGGGTTGCTCGGTCAATGGCCAGGGTCAACGGCGGCGTGGTGTATTCCGCAAATATGCCCGACTGTGAGGGTGGGCACAAGCCGGCGTGAGTAGATTAAACGTTGAGTTTTATAAGGGCACCACGGGGTGACCAGCCCCTCCCCTCCCCACCCAGCCCATCCCTCCCCACCCTCCCCTCCCCACCCAGCCCCTCCCTCCCCACCCTCTCCTCTCCATCCAGCCCCACCCCTCCCACTTTTGGATGCACGACGGACGGACACAATAATCCCCTGTGGGCTGGTGTAACCAGGAGGTTCCTACCAGTATAACAGTACTGTAATTAAATTTCGATTTAAAGCTTTCGTAACTGCAGGGATTAATCTTCTCGGTTCTTTCGGTAAAGTCACGTAGAATGGAAATAATAAAATAATAAAAATAAAACATAATAAAATAATTCTCACGACGTTTCGGCCACAACGCAAGCAGCCGTCCTCAGGTGAAGACCAGGTCTGTCGGGGAGACAGCGTCTTCACCTGAGGACGGCTGCTTGCGTTGTGGCCGAAACGTCGTGAGAATTATTGTATTATGTTTTATTTTTATTATTTCATTATTTCCATTCTACGTGACTTTACCGAAAGAACCAAGAAGATGAGTACTGTAATTCCATCTCGACTCGACCCATCCTTGTAGTCCCTGTACTGCAGGCGTCGCCCACACTATCCCTGGGCAAATGCTCACCGTTGAATCATTCTTTCAAGTGGCCGAGATTAGCTGCAGCTTACACCTGAAGCCGAAACAAAGCCTCGGCGTCCCCCCCCCCCCACATGCCCCTTTGAGTCTGGCAATCACCCCCCACCCTGCCCTGCCCCGCCTTAATCCCATGAGCACACAGGCAGACAACAATCTGCTCCGACCGACCGGCCTTGATGGGTTGGGGCTACGCCGGGGCTTTCTGTCTGCATCTGAATTCATCAGCATCAGGGCGAGCAGCGGGGAACCCATTGGAGCTGTCCTGCCAACGCCTGTCCCCTGGACAACTGCCGACTCTATCTGCATAATGAATAGCTCTGGTGTGAACTCGGGCAATTGTATCGGCCGGTTCTAACACTTTGCGTATTTGACGAGCAACTCCTCTTGGACAGAGAAGTGCATGTAGGATGGAGACAAGCACGAGTGATGCTATGAGGAAAATGTCATTCCTAGATGGTAAAAGACAAGAGGATTGGTCCCCCCCCCCATCATTCCTCGCATGTCACGTGACATCACCACGCTGCATGCAAAATGCACAACAGCTTTGCTTTATAAGACATATACTTAAAAAAAAATCTAAATGGTGGTCGTATTGTGTTACACAGCAGCAGGTCAATGAGACCACTGTATGCCAGTTGTATCCTTATGAGGATACTTCTGTCCGGCACAGCCATCAATTCCGTACGACTACTGCCTTGTGCTCCGGCGTCATGTTGTGTACCAGCCCCTCTCCCTGATCACCGCGCGGAGAATTTGGTTCCGCTTAACGAGAGCAATAAACCAACTCTAACCACTTTGTGGAAAGCGACGGAGAGACTCAGACCGTGCGTGCAGGCTGGAATCAAAGAGCAATCATACAGCGCACACAAAAGGTGCGATCGTGACCACGAGATCACTCCTCCCCATCACGCCTTGCATGTCGCCTGACCGCTGCCAAAGCAGTCGCAGATTTGTTTTTCATTCTAAACATAATTTATATCGGTAACGCTGCTGCTACTGCTGCTTCTCCTGCCACTGTTGCTACTATACCGCTGCTACTGCTGCTACGATACTGCTGCTACCACTGCTGCTTCTCCTGCTGCTGCTTGCCGCTGCTTCTGCTGCTGCTACCGTGATACTGCTGCTACCACTGCTGCTACTACTGCTGTTGCTAACCGCTGCTGCTGCTAGCCGCTGCTGCTGCTACCGTGATACTGCTGCCACAGCTGCTACTACTGCTTGCCGCTGCTTCTGCTGCTGCTGCTACCGTGATACTGCTGCTACCACTGCTGCTACTACTGCTGCTGCCGCTGCTGCTGCTACCGTGATACTGCTGCCACAGCTGCTACTACTGCTTGCCGCTGCTTCTGCTGCTGCTGCTACCGTGATACTGCTGCTACCACTGCTGCTACTACTGCTGCTGCTAGCTGCTGCTGCTGCTACCGAGATACTGCTGCTACCACTGCTGCTACTACTGCTGCTGCTAGCTGCTGCTGCTGCTACCGTGATGCTGCTGCTGCTGCTACCGTGATACTGCTGCTACCACAGCTGCTACTACTGCTAGCCGCTGCTGCTGCTGCTGCTACCGAGATACTGCTGCCACAGCTGCTACTACTGCTGCTAGCTGCTGCTGCTACCGAGATACTGCTGCCACAGCTGCTACTACTGCTGCTGCTGCTTGCCGCTGCTGCTGCTGCTACCGAGATACTGCTACCACTGCTGCTACTACTGATGCTGCTTGCCGCTGCTGCTGCTACCGTGATACTGCTGCTGCCACAGCTGCTACTACTGCTTGCCGCTGCTTCTGCTGCTGCTGCTACCGTGATACTGCTGCTACCACAGCTGCTACTACTGATGCTGCTTGCCGCTGCTGCTGCTACCGTGATACTGCTGCTGCCACAGCTGCTACTACTGCTTGCCGCTGCTTCTGCTGCTGCTGCTACCGAGATACTGCTGCCACAGCTGCTGACCGGGTGGGCAGTGCGGCTGTGCGATGGTGATGCCGTAGGGGTGCGTGCGGAGCCCCGGCAGGAACTCGTCCACCTCGTCTGCCCCGTCGTTCCTCAGGGCCCGCACGCCGTCCCTGGTGTGTGCAGCACACGCGGCACGCGAGCACAGGGTGAGAGAGGTCGTGGGCGCCGCGGTGGCTAGGAGATGTTAACTTATTCTTTGGTTCTTTCGGTAAAGTCACGTCTAAAGATAAAATAATAAATTAAATAATAGCATACGACGTTTCGATTGCGACACAAGCAATCAGGTATAAATGAAATAGCAACAAAAAATCTAACCAGAAAACTATAGACAGACATATAAGCAGACAGATATCACCAAGATACATAGAGAGAGTAACACAGGTACAGAGATTGCTTGTGTTGGTAACTTTTTTGGTGCTATCATTTGTGGCCAGGTCACTTCTGGGCTTTATCTGGTAAAATATTTTTTTTTATTTTAGTGGCATTGTGGTGGTAATGGGTACATCACAAGCAGATGGAGGCCATCATTTTATTTGTAAATTGTTATTGCAGTAGCTGAGCACAAGCCCAAAGGAGCATAAGACCAAGCGGCCAAGAACAAAGGGCACGGATTGAAGCTGTAATCGATGAGAACCGATAAGTTCCTTGAGTTGAGCAAGGTTATTATAAGAGTTTGACGATGAGAGGGAATTCCAAAGCCGAGGGGTGGGAGGAAGAAGCCGAAAGATACATGTTTTGATCTGCTGTGTGGTTATTAGACACAGGACTGTATGGATGTTCGCAATGAATGAAAAACATCAATATCATTGTGAAGGGTAAATTTAACATTCTTGAAAAAGTCCAAAGTTCCCCTGTTCTTAAAATAAGTTTTAGATTGTCTCACTTGTGGCCTTAAGCCTGTGGGCGAAATTCCACATTCATATGTCAGGGGCCAGCATCTCCAAAGCCAACCGCTGTTGATAGTCCACAATGTTGTCACTCTGTGTATTGACCCCCGAGGGGTGTTGCACAATTAGCCCTTTAGGTATGTAACTGTGCATCATCGATTCATCAATTAAAATGAATCGATTCATCAATTAAAATGAATCCCTACGTTCACAATACACGAAGCATCAAGTCACGCATGTGAGAACCGATCATATTTCCAATCGCGAGGTGAGGGGCCTCGTGTTATGGCACCGCGTTCAGACCGTGACAAAGCAAGGGCGACTTCTCGACAATCACCACTACTGGCAATTAAATTGCCACAAGCAACGTTGGCGACTTGCAATGGTAGTGGCGTAGAGTGAGGACTTTCGTTGAGTCAACTAAAACAGAGTTTGTGTGTTCTTATGAACAACGATCGGTCTACAAAACACACCACCGCGGGTGACCTCTGTCTGCGATCTAATTGGAAGTTTGCTATCCAAGTTTCTTCCCTCCCGGTGGCAGGGGGGGAAGTGATCATATTTGTCCGGGTGTGGGCCAGCCAAACTTCAACACGTACAATAAACCAAAATCTGCTGCTACAAATATTGCCGATGACGGTTGCCGGCAACCATCGCCCTCGCGTGCCGTCGCGGTTTTACGGTTCGAGTTGAAGGGGGCGAGGGGGGTGATGGTGAGTGGCCGTACCTCTTCCAGTCGGTGTAGTAGAAGTAGTTTGCCAGCCTGGTGAGGCTGAACGGGTAGAGCATCCCAGACGTGAGCACGCGCCTCGCCGTGCCATCCGACTGCACGCACTCCAGACGCTTGGTACCTGGGCTCCGTCAGGGCGCAGGGCAAAAAACACCGGCAAATGCTGCTGCCTCTGCTGCTGCTGCTTGTGAATTCACACTGTGGTGTCTTGCCAGACAGCATTGAGCGGGGGTGGGAGTTAGGGGTAAATGTATAAAAATTAACCCGTAAAAACAAAGTTTTTCACTATAAATCCTTTATATGCGTGGCATCGGTTTTATTTTATTATTCATTTATGTTTTTCTTGAGTAAGAGTTTCATATTTTCACATTGGTATTTTAAATTAAATATGAATTTTTTCTTTCCTATAAAGTGGAACATTTTGGGAAAAAAATTTCACGAAAATAAATTGTCACGCACAACGAGTCTGTGTGCAAAATGTCAGCTCGATTGGATCACGGGAAGTGGGTTAAAAAACGACCGAAAGATTTGCACGGTCGTAAGCGCGCAAGCAAGCAAGTGAACTTAATATAAAGGATTTAAAAACACTCAGTTGGCTGAAACGTTGCGATATATCGAAGAACGCAGAGCTTGGACAATTCTTGGCACTGGATCAACACCGGGCTGCCCTTCCTGCTTATCTGTGATTTCTCGCACCTCCGCGCATGCATTGCAAATTGTGAATTGTTGTGAGATGCACTTTACATGATTGATGCTATATTAAAATTAAATATTTTATAGTGGTAGGTTTTTACCCTTTTTTGTACCTGATGTCAGTTTTGTACCAGTTTAAAGGGTAAAAACCTACGACTATATTTTGCCACTGGTAAAAGAGATCTCATAGTGTAAATATTTTATGTTGATAAATGTCCTGGTTTGCCCCGAATTCAGAAAGACTGTCCCGGTACGGGGTATCCTTCCTGAGCGTGAAAATTGAGACTTTTTATCAAGTAAAAAAAAACATCTTCTCACTTTGTTGAATCAAAGGGCAAAGTTATCCGAGTAGGGTGGAGTCTATGAGCAGTAGGTGGGAGGCCAACATGAGAGCGGGGAGGGTTGCAAGGCCCTGTGAGCGGCGCTAGTGCTGGAGTGGGCGTGGGCACGTAAAAGTGGGCGAGGCTGACTGAGGAAGAGGCAGCCGGCTCCCCACGTGTTCCAGTTGGGCCACCTCCCAGAAATTTGGTACCCTTTGAATAAAAACAAATCATAAACTGTATTTCGCAAATGGCTCTCTATTAGTCTATTGCCGTCAGTGGGTTCCAAAGCAGTCCGTTTAGCGACAGCACTGTGTATGAGAAGAAAAAATAATGTGCGTACGCAAATTTGTATGTAACACATACATAGGAGTATATATTTATTAATATATTAAAAATAATATTGCTAACGGAACTTAAGTTCACAATTAAGAATTTACATAATAATTATTTCAAATGTAAAACTATAATTTGCCTCATCTGCCATTTTAATTAAAATTTTGATATGGGAGAATTATATGAAAGGATTATTGAATTTTGTTGTAAGTGTTTAAATTATTTTACGACCGATTTCAATTAACTGTTTTACATAACCCTTTTTAAGCTCTTGATTTATTAGTTAATGCACCAAACCGTCTATAATTACCTTTACATGTCCATGCATTTCGCCGACTTGTATTGATTTATCATTTCAGCCTTTTTAATACAGCGTGAATTCTATGCCTCAAAGCTCCGATTCACTCAGACCAAATGGATTCTGAGTATCTGCATATGATGTCAATCTCCATTACAAAAAGGGTGATATGTTCTCCCTTTAGCTTCATGCCTACACCAAAGTGCTTTCGGAGAGTTGAGAAAATTTTACTAAAATCACGTTCGGAATAACACAACTCCCACAGAACCATACGTCTTTCTCGAGTGTTCCCGTGCGCAATATGAACTTGGCCTCTGATCCCCCACGACCGCCCCCACCTCCCCCCTCCGGGAAAATCAATGCTGGGTGAGCCACTGTAGCCACGGACCATTACTGAAAATGTCATCAAAAATTGCCAAACGGGTTAAGGGATAGTGAGGGCATCAATAGCAGGCAAGGCGGAGCGCATATGCGCGTGTACTTAATTATTCTCGCGTAGCTCACCGTGGAAAGAAGCTAATTTGGAGCAAAATGTTGCAAAAAGATTTCACCTTAGGTTAAAGGCATTCAACCCTCGTTTTTATTTCGCAAGAGTAGTGGGATTTATTCATTAACAGTAAGTGACATGTTATTTTATGTGCGTGGGAGTGCATGCTTATTAATGGCAAGTCTCGGAGCTGCAATCGCTGTGTTTACCTAAGGAGATCCATGGTTGTTATGTTCGAATACTATCGATCAGCCAGTCAATCCTTTTCTTTAAACCAAGTGAGAGCTTGCAGAGACGATGTGGTTTTTCTTTTCTTTTTTACGACGCACAACACAAGCTCAGCCCCGGCACGATAGCACTCCACTGGGATGCTATTATCAAACGCAAGCAGTCTGGTAATTTGCGAGGACGAAAAAATAATGATCGCATGACATTGGTTCACCAACGCAGGCCACTGCGTGTCGGTGTTACAGCAGAATTTGTAAAATCACCCGCGCTTAATAAATAACAGATTTTATCCTTCCGTGGGATGAATGCTGCTAACGTAAGCGAAATGTGACTCTTCAGGGTCAACGTCTGGCAGTGTGAGCCCGAGCACACGGCACGCGATATCGCGACGCCGCGGTGGCGAGATGTTAACTCCCTCGCCTGGTATGCCAGGAAGTCGTGGGTTCGATCCCGACCCTGACGCCTCCTGTATATTTGGAGTTTGCGTGTCTCTCTCCTCTTGGTCCTGTGGAGTTTTATCCGGGTTCCTCCGGTTTTTCCCTCCACATTTATAAACATCCGTTGAGAGTATTTGGCTGCTATCAATTTCCACGTGATAAGCCCTTTCGTTGAGCCATCACCAGTGGCCAGGTCGCTTCTGAAAACGAGTTGTATAGCTCGGTATGCCTAAAATAGTTTAGTTTCAATAGTTTAGGTTAGTACATGCACAGCCCTTTGATCAATCCACGACAAGATGAAGGCCCTCCAATGCCGTTCGGGCTATTTGACCATACTTTGCCATGCCAGGTCAGTGTGGGTTTATGAAAGCGACAAAATTTAAATGTGGGATCATAGAAGCGCAGGACAACGGCTACACCGTCGTCTGCTGCCCGTGACGTAGCACAGGTCTTGCAACTGCCAATAAATAACCCGGTGTGCAAGGTGGTCACCCATGCAAGCACTGTCCAGGTTCAATGCCACTCATCTTCTGGAATTGGAACTGATCGTGGGTGCATTCCGGGTGATTTGGTCAGAAGCTGCATGATAACGGCATCAAATAAATCCATGTGTGCGCTTTCACAAATACCGATGACATTTTAGTACTTTAGCATGTAATGATGCATCGATCGAGCTATTAAAATTTATTTTAAGCTTGCAATACTGGGAAGCCAATATTTATGATTTACAAAAAATATATGCAAACCATATGCTAAACTTCCATTGAGGCTAATCGACTGAAGAAAGTCGTAAAAATGATGTAAAAAAACTAGAGTGGGTGAATCTTGAATGGAATGGAATTGTGACAATGCACAGAATTTCTGGACAAGTTGAATCATAATTGTAGCTACTCTTATGCCCATTATCCGATTTTCAGCGAGCGTTCAGTGATTGTCCGTACAGTATTTGACAATGGCAAAATCACTGGGAATGAACGTCCAAATTTAGGACATCGTCACATCTGAATGCAGGAATTGTCTCTTGGTGTTTCATTAAAAAAAAACTTGCAGGGAAGTGCAAATCGGTGCCTTGTTACGTGTACATAGCGAGAGGTACGAAGATGCATTTGTAGGTGAAAGGCAATTTATAAGTCCATGATATAAGCATTGAATCATGCGTGCGGGAATCAGTATTTTTTTACTGACATATGATGTGCGAGTACGTTGCATAACCTTTGTCCAAAACACCCAGAATGTGTCCGATCTCATCAGATCTCAGAAGAAAAAGCGTAGTTGGGCTTGATCCGTGCTTGGCTGCTATGATGTGGGCAGTGGAGGATTTTGTGACGAAATCCACCGATGTTGTGAAACTATGCACCAACATCGACGAAGTCTGGTTAAATATCACCCATGACCAAAGTGGCACTGGGAGGCCTTCATCCAGCAGTGGATTGACACAAAGGACTGTACAAATAAAAACGTTGCGTGCACTGGGAACATTGGACCCCCTCCAGCCAATAGAGGCCACTGGAATCACCACAATATAAAACAGATTATTGAGTTTCGATTTAAAGCTTTCGTGACTGCAGGGATTCATCTTCTTGGTTCTTTCGGTAAAGTCACGTAGAAGGGAAATAATAAAATAATAAAAATAAAAATAATTCTCACGACGTTTCGGCTACAACGCAAGCAGATATCCTCTTCACCTGAGGACGGCTGCTTGCGTTGTAGCCGAAACGTCGTGAGAATGATTTTTATTATGTTTTATTTGTATTATTTTATTATTTCCCTTCTACGTGACTTTACCGAAAGAACCAAGAAGAAGATTATTGAGGTCAACGGGGACCCTGAATGGAGACAATTCGTTGAAACACAACAGGGGCAAATTGTCATGCTCCAATGAATAACAGATTTGTTTAAAAAAAAAAACCCTCTTTGTGTTCGTGTATACACATTTTTTATTCATTGTTCTTGCCAAGAACAGCAGCATTTGTTTATGAAGCCTGACTCTGCTGATGAGACCCAGAATGTTTATTAGCTTAAACAAATGCTGCTGGATTATATTGGGTTCTGATAGGCGACAGACTGATAGACTTAAAGAACGTTGACACGTGGAGACAGAGAATTATGTGCTGCTTCTACGTATATATTGATAAACAACAACGCATTTTGTAAACTATTGAGGCAGGGTCAGCAGAGGGTGTTTGGGGCGCTGGTTTACGTAGCAAGAGGGTGGCTCTGACACACGGAGCACCGCTCAGTATCTGATGAGACACCCAAGGCAGATCGAGGCTGCAGGAATCGTGGCTGGAAATGGTCGATGTTGTTTCTCAAGTGCGTACAGAAAAGTAACAACAGCGCCATTCCAAACGGTTTTGGATGCAGCAGAATTGACGTAAAAATTGATTCTCACGGTTATGCTGTACGCATCAAATTGCACATCTGAGAAATCATTTTTTTACACAATACATGCAAATTATAGACAAATCATATGGTAGGGCTAAATTAGTCTAAGAAACTGAACAAGACAGAACAATTGAGACAGAAAAGACAATGAGGTAATACAAAAGGGACTTAAAAATACATTTAAAAATATTATTGCACGCTAATTTATCAATGCTTGTATTTATACTTGTACTGTAGGTGTTGAGTGTATACCATGCCTGCAATGTTAATTGCAGCCAATGAGACAATTTTTACACAGTGCCGTGTAGTCTTAGACAATTTAATTAGTGGCAACATATTGTTTTCTTTATTACATTTGTTCGTTTTTTCTAATATTTATTTGATTCCAATCATGCTGTTGTCATTGTCCCACGAACTGAAGTATTGCTTGTTCATAACTCTAACGGAGCTGTGCGTCGTTCTTCGTAAGAGAATGGCCAGCGGAAGTTGATATCGTAGAACTAAATTTCGATTTAAAGCTTTCGTGACTGCAGGGATTCATCTTCTTGGTTCTTTCGGTAAAGTCACGTAGAAGGGAAATAATAAAATAATAAAAATAAAACATAATAAAATAATTCTCACGACGTTTCGGCCACAACGCAAGCAGCCGTCCTCAGGTGAAGAACAGGTCTGTCAGACGCTGTCTTTCCGACAGACCTGTTCTTCACCTGAGGACGGCTGCTTGCGTTGTGGCCGAAACGTCGTGAGAATTGTATTTTATTATGTTTTATTTTTATTATTTTATTACTTCCCTTCTACGTGACTTTACCGTAGAACTACTTCCGAGATACCTTCAAGACTGACCTCATGTCCACACGACGAGTGCTGCACTTTCCCAATCGCCCTGCCACAGAGGTGTTTGTCTCACGGTAGCTGAATCAAACACAAAAACATATGTCTGAAGTCTCAGAGTTGGATGTGATCAAACTAAAGTGGCATCCCATCGTCAATGTGATGGCTTTCAACGCAGTCACTGTCGCTCGGCTCACCACACTGGAGGACCTCGTTTCGACACGAGTGCGGCGCTCTCATATCTGAGCCGCGTCACTGTGAAGGTCGCGGTACGATTATCGACGGGAGTCCTAATGACATTAAGTGCGGTCACCTGCATCCACCCAGCAGAGCGTGCGGGTGGCCGGGTCGAAGGTCAGGCCGTTGGGCAGCCCAATGTCGTGTCCGACCAGCACGTGGCGGCCCGTGCCGTCCATGTGTGCGCTCTCGATTTTGGGGCCCTCGCGGTTCCAATCAGTCCAGTAGAGCATCCTGGCGCCACACGGGCGTTTGCACACGGGACACACCGATGCATGGGCACGTGTTTTTACGTGTGCAGACGAGCAGGAACACTGGCATGGACGCACACACACAAACGCGTATGCAGCCACACATAAACGCGTACACACTGGTATAGCGCACCGCACTATGAACTCGGTGACCTCAGTTCAATTCCAGGCCACAGATAACATCAGCGTGGTGAAGTATAGTCAATCAACCCCCATGACCGACACGGAATGGAGGAGGTCTTCACCAAGCATTGGATTGATAAAGGGCTGCAGATTATAGCAACACACAAGCAGATGCACTATCGTGTAAGCACAGTTGCATACACACACATACGGTACATGCACAAAGACATGAATACACATAAAGACATACATAAACTCACACGCACACACATGCATGTAAAATCACATACGGACACACGCATGCATGCCCAAAAACGTATACCCATACACGCTCGCACAAAACATTAATTCGATATACGCACACAAATGTACACAGCTTTAGAGGGCCATGTCTATACCCACATGAATACAACCATTGTCAAATGTGCAGGCAAAGATTCTGTTAATTTGGTCGCATACACTGCTTGTAGCGACACCATGTTATAGGGCCGGCATAAGCAGGGTAACTGAAAAATATAGCTCGTATAAAAATCTTGTAAATATTTTATTTATAGATCTATAGAGCACGGCACACATACAAGACTACAAATAACAAGACAAGGGTTACGATTTATCCTCTGTAGACTACCCTTGTGGCAAGTGCCATTATCGGAGCATCTCGTGAGGCTGGCATAGCACATGACGGCACCCAATGAACAAAGACGGTCACTGCATCGCGTGCTTTCAGATCCACTTCTGTGGCCGTCTGGAACGCTCTTCCGTTCAACATTAGGAAGTCACCGGAGCTATGCACTTTTTAAAATTTGGATTGAAAACTCATTTCGATAGAACTGCTTTTTGTGTCATATTTGTTGTCCTTCCCCCGCACCTCCGATTAGCACGGTTGGCTACGTACGGTGCGAAAGAAGTTCAACACACACACACATGTAGCCATCACCTGACATACTCAGCTGCCTCTGTCTTCGCAGTGTACACGTTAACACGTGGCATGTGGGGACCTCATTTTATTTTGAGTTCACCTCGGGGGAGGGAGGCTTAGAAACCGGTACAGATACAAAATGCCATCCGTGTCGCGCACGATTATGATCACACTATACGGCTGTGCTCTGAACACCATGGCACTACCCGGCACACGAGGAGGCGGTTGGTACCGGGCAGTGCTCGATGCCGACAGATCACGGGCTGCACTGCGCAGTTGGGGCGCAACGCAGTTCAGCGTGACTTCAACTATTTTTTTTATTTTACCAGGTAAAGCCCACTGAGCTATTTGGCACTTCTTCAGAAGCGACCCTGGCCACAAATGATAGCTCAGCGAAGTGGCTTAACACGTGGACATTTGTAGCGGACAAATGCTATAAAAACGCACATTTAAAAATGTGGAGGGAAAAACCGGAGGAGCTGGAGAAAAACCCACTCGACCACGGGGAGGACATGCAAAACTCCAAATATACAGCAGCAGGCGCCAGGGTCGGGATCGAACCCACGACCACCTGTATACCAGGCGAGGTAGTTAACATCTCGCCACCGTGCCATCGTCATTGGTGCGCGACTCACCCCTGCACGGGGTCAGCGACGATGGCGCGCGGGTTCACGAGGTCGGAGGTGACGAGCGTGCGGCGCGACGAGCCGTCCAGGCGTGCCACCTCCACGCGGTCCGTCCCCGAGTCCACCCAGAAGATGTTGCGGCTTAGGTGGTCGATCGCCAGCCCCTCCGGACTCATGAGGTCTGAACACGGGGAGCACGGTCGGCGTCGCGTCGCCATTGCAGCACGGAGCGCGCTGCTTTACTTCGTCGTAATTGGCATAATTTGAGGCCATGAATTGATTAAATACATTGTTTTTGTAATCTTCTCCCGTTTGTGCATATATGGTTGTGTCGGTAATTTCGATGTAACAAAAGCATATCGTTTGCATTTAGTAAACCTGAAGGCTTGGGAAAACTCAGAAGCCAAAAAAATCATCCTGAGGGCGTGATGGATGAAATCTGGATTAAGCGATGTGATTAATAAGTCCCAGGATATTTGAGAAGGACAACTCGGAAATCAATTCCACCCTAAGAATGGCCATGGACTGGTGCAATACGGCCAGCAATCACAGCGTACGATGACGATGATGTTGATCACTGATGGAACTCTCAATAGCGTGTGATATTTATAATACCTTAGAGCCCTTTGTCAGCTCATTTACAGTTGGAGGCCTCCCAAAGCCGTGTAAGTCATGGGGGTTGTATCAACAGCCCGTACTTCACCAGAATGATCAGTGCTGGCTGGTGATGGTGTGTTCAATGACCATACCCAGATGTTACTCGCCACTGATGTTATCCGTGGCCACAAACTAAAATAATATCACCAGGTTCCACAGTGCAGTTCGCTCACCAATGTGCCACCCTGATGATTTTCATATAATTTTCATACATTGTAAAATTATTTGTTTTGACACGTACGACGGACACGTCCGCGTTCAGAATCTCTTTCAATGATGAATCGATGCATCGTTGCATTCCTGATTGTAGTGTGCTGTGTGTCAGGTGGCGCTGTTAGGGTGCGCCAATTGCAATCTGAATGTCATCCAGATCAAATCCTGGTCAAGGGGTGCCGCAGCCAATTATCCCGAAGGGACCGACAAAATGAGTGCAGACCACTTTGTGGTGAAGCCATCAGTGTATGTAGTACGTATGTTCAAATCTTTCGCACAGTACGTAGCCAACCGTGCTAATTGGAGGTGCGGGGGGAGGACAACAAACTAAACACAAAACAGTTCTAAACAAATGAGTTTTCAATGTAGTGGTCGTCCTATATGAGACTGTGGCTTCTGCGCTGGGAGTGTGAAATTTCCACTGCTGGCTCATGGGCAACAATGCATACGAGTGATTCGAGTGCGAGCACAATGCACGTTGAAGCGTTCAAACACTGTGACTTTGACTTCAATTGTACAACGTTTTTAAAAAGTATATTACTAAAATCTCTGTAATCATAAATGTCTATCACAGGATAAAATTACATTGGGAAAGAAATCGTTTTTTTCCCCCATATAATTTAGCGTTCATTTCGAAAGCGCTAAAATAACTCGCAGTGAACTGAAAAAGTATTATTATTTTACATAATAAACATATTGTGGTTCAGCGGTGGTTAGCGCTCCGTACGAAGCAAGCAGAGACTGAGTTCAAATCCCAGCGACGGGTGACATCGGTTGCGAGTGATATGTGAAGCAGTTCTGGGCGACTCTTTCACCAAGCCATAATGACCAGCATGGTGAAGTATGATTAAACGACTTCCCCTGACCGACGTGGTGTGGGAAGGCCTACACACGGCCGTATATTATTACCGTATTACATCATATACAGATATACAGTAATATTGAATTCCGGGTTTAAGCGTGCATATGTATACACGCTTTATTACATTATAAAAAAAATTTGACCACCTCATAAAACATGCATTGTAAAGATATTGGCTTCACAATGAGTTTTTTTGCTGAATGAGAAATAAGATTAACATTTTGGCTGACGAATTTCGCAAGCTCAGCTTCTCCGATGACTCGGTATCAAGTCATGTAGACATCACATCAGAGTCAAAGTATCACCCCCGCAAGAGCATGGTCAGGGCAGCACTCATCCCCATTGGCAGCCCTCAGCGAGTGGTGCAAGTTCCACATTTGTACGATGGGGTCCAGCATGGCCATTGTACGAGCACTGTCGTACGACCATGTGCTGGGGTTGGCTCTGCACCAGCACATCTCACTGTGGGCCACCCATGTTCAGTTCATGTTCGCCCCGCGTATCACCGATGATGATGATGGCACCCCCCCTACCCCCCCAACATGACAGCCCTACTGGTCCCCACATCCGAGAGGAGCTGAAGCCAGTCCTGCCAAAAGTGGTCCTACATTTGTCTTGATTCTGGAAGGATGACGACGTTGATGTTGATGATGAGTCTGGCTAACTGAGAATGGGAACAAGCAACCTTCTATCCGTGAGTTGATTTCACTCTCGTAGCCCTGCGTGGTCAAAATGGAAATGTAGTTGGACAGCTGTGACGACTATACGTCCTGCAGTCCAGGTACACTGCCGTTTCCCCTCCGGCAGAAAAGTAACAATTCCCGAAAGTGCCGGCACACGAGTGTCTGGTGTTCTGAGGCACGGCGTGCCGTTGTATACTGCCCACATATTCCGCCCCCGTTCATTTACAACGAATGAAAGTTACATGCAATTGTCAGCTGTACCGTAACGAATGAATGAGACAGTCTTGATGAAATGGTGAAAACGAACTAGATGGCGTAAACCAGTATAAATAAATAAATCAATCTTTGAATCCAACTGTGACCGTGAATCGCGACAATGCATCGAATCGTGGAAGGAGACACTCGTGCAACGACGCTCGTCGTTCGCGCGTGGGAGCGGCGCACAAACCGGTGGCGATGATGCTCTGGGGCTCTCCGCCGCGCAGGCCGACGCGGTTGATGGTGCGTCCCACCACGTCGGTCCAGTAGACCATGCCCTCCACGCAGTCGAAGTCGATGCCCACGTTCACCGATCCCTGGGCGCGTGCGGCACACAGATCCACGGCGCGCCGTCAAGGTCCTTGCCGATCTCGTCGAGGAGAGTAAACCATCGTCACGCCAACTCCGGCGGTCATCCTCGCGGCAGCGGGTTTTGGCCGGCCATCGAACAAAGATGCGCTCCTGGAACGCTCTTCCTTCCGATATTAGGAAGCCGCTGGAGCTATGCACTTTTAAATCTATATTGAGAATTCATTTTTTTAGAACTGCTTCTCTAGTGTGTCGTCCTTCCCCGCAGCTCCGATAAGCACCGTGCCAGCCAAGCGGCCCGCCGCGATGTGCAAACAATAAACGCGCGACACTCACAGAGTGAGCAGCGGCATTCCTTCACCGTTCCATCCATCCCGCATGAGACCACGGTGAGATGGATGCTACGGCGGATTTAACGTCTCGTTGGAAATGCTGGAGCTGGCTGCGTACGAGCTCGGTAGAGATGAGTTCGTCGGTTCAATTATCCCCTCCGCTAACAGAATCCGAGAGAATCAGGAAAATTACGCCTTGTAACGAACCGTCAACACAACTTGCCCGTGAAGGATTCTCACCACTTTTTTTCAATGTGGCCCTTCATGATCACATTCCATTAAAAACAGTATCGTCGCATCTTCGGCCGCTGCTCAGTGCAGTATAATGATGACGACGACGATGATGACGACGACGATGATGTGACCGCCTCTGCTCCTACACAGCTGCAGTTCGTCTCAACACTAGCGCTGGCACGCAAATTGCAGGACGGCAGCTGCTCCTTCAACTCTTGGAAGCGAGCAGCGGAGCACTATCCTCCGCCCCCTCACTAACAATGATGACTCTTCCCAGGCCTCGTTGGCTGCTCGAGATGGGGGGTAGGGGGGGGGGTCCCCATGGATAATTGACGACCCAACTTCAAAATCGTTTGCACAACCCTACAAGGAAGTCCCTCGTGCGGCCTCATTGTATCTCCACTTTGGATGTCTGTGTGTGTTTGTGAGGGGAGCCGCGTTGCGCTATGTGCCCGTCGACCCGAGTTCCATTCCCGCTCGCGACCAATAACGGTGCGGAATGTTTGAGCCGGTCCTAAGCCTCCCCGAGGTCGACTCAGCTTTAAATAAGTAAACATCAGCACGAGGGAGACAAATGCGGCTAGGCATGGTACTGGTCACCCACCGCCTTGTGTGCCGTGTCAGCCTTCATAGGCGCTCACCAACAGCACTTGCCCCAACAGTGTGTTCAAGGCTATATGGGAGATGTTTGTCTTTATTTGGCGTGCTCACAATCAACACTTGCCCTGGCAGCCTGTGAAGGCTATATCGGGGGATCTTAGTCTTTTGTGTGCAAATTCTGTCACTCGATTGTCATCAGCTCCCATTCCCTACAGTGTTGCATCCTTGCCGGGGCTCGCTTACTTCCCTTTGAACAACGCGAGTCCTATTCGTTCACCATTTCAGAGGTGCCCCAAACCCCCCCCCCCCGTTCTCCTCTCTCTCAAGGTTATTCAAGCTGTGCAAAATTGTCCACGCGGATGCTGAACTTGCACCAGTTTTGTTTGCAAGTGACCACGTGTCACACGAACTGGCGGCGAGCACCCATTTTTAAAGATCCTCCGGTCACGACAGTTTTGCTCGTGGATGTAAAATAAAATAAAAACTCGTTTTTTCTAAAAATAATCTGCACTGCTCTCTTGTTTATCTATATTTAATCCGCTTTGATATCATCTGTCGTCGGTGCCTAAGGCGACATCGGAGAAGCTTGCTTATATTTTGCCTGCAAAAAGCCTTCTTCACAATTCTGAAACAATTAGTACAGCGACACACAGCACGAATGTGTCTGAAGTTGGAATCCTGCTGTCGTGTCTGGGGTAGCGCACCGAGTTCCTGCCCCACTGCAACTGATTAAATTGCAACGTTTAGCAGTGCGCGTGATTGATGACCCAGCACTCGATGATTTACGCACCATGAATTATCACCAGCAGACAGCCACCCCCTTGTCACTCTGCTATCGCGACTATTGTTCCTCTTCCCGTGGAACTTTGCCCGTGGATTCCTCCACCCATGTTGAGAATTCGGTCTGCCAGACTGACAAGTTTTCTTCTCATCAACACTGCGTCTCGCCACCATACTGCAGGTCGCGACAACACACTCACTCGTCGCGGCTCAAAACCCTTCACATTCCGCTTCTTCGCTCGCACTGCTCAACTTTGGACTTCGCTCCCCCTTCGTCTCGTTGGCCAGCTGTGTATGACCTTGCTCAAATCAACGAACGTATTTTCTAGTGATCTATTACAACCCTTCACATTCAAGTGCAATGCCTTGGGCATAAAGACCACCACGGCCGACGACCGATGATGCGCTGGAGACATTTCACGGGGAACAATTGATTTTGCGCATGGCCGGATACGCGGCACGTGGGAGACACTCGGCCTCGTGAAATTCGCAAAAAGCACCAGCAATTCCAGAAGAACTGCATTGTGGTCCTCTCGTCTGAGGTCAGCATCAAAGAACATGGTGGCAGAATGCAACCGACTGCTCAGACTTCTCACGATTCCAGAACTTGCAGATGTATTTTTTACATAATGCACGAGGCCGAGTGCTCTTCGTAAAGCATCACTGTGTAGCGTGCACAACGTACGCGCGGTTCGTTCCTCTACGATGGGCGCTCTCATCGTTTGTAGACGCTATAACTTGTAGAGACCGAAATCGGATCGGTCTTGAGAAGCTGGCCAAAGGACGGGCAGTGGATGGACGAGTGTCACTGTGGTACCAGTAGCCACACACCACCGTGCTGCTTGTTGCTGGCCCCTTGGCGCTTGGACACCGGTGCTGAGCAACTGTGATAACGACGACCACGAAAACCAATTGCATCCGTCTCCTTGTGCCGTAACCCACTTCCAATTGCTGCTGCTGCTGCTGCTGCGATCTCATCCCCATTGCCACGACCTCTTATCCCGTGTTCCCTGCTGCGTACTCCCCCACGCGTCACGGACGATGGGGCGGACGGGCGGCGAGGAGTTCCCAAGCGGCGTGGAGCGTCCGGCTACTCACGTGGACGGACACCAGGATCCTGGCGTCGCCCGCGTTCATGCTGGTGCCGTGCAGCGGCACCGTGCCGATCTGCTGCCCCTGGGCGTAGAGCAGCTGCGTGCCGGGAGGGCCCGGGTGGACCACGGGGCGAGTCGTCGGGTCGAGCACCGGCGGAGCGCTCGTCGGGAGGCCTGCGTCGGTGTGTGTGTGCGTGTGTGTGTGTATTTGAATGTGAGCGGGCGTGACAATGTGTGTTTGAGTGTGTGTGTGTGTTTTTTTTTGCGGAGAGCGGTAGAGTAGTGGTTAGCACGCTGCGTTACAAACCCGGCGACCCGAGTTCGAATCTCGCTCATGGCCACCAATTCCGATTATCTGAACCGGTTTTGGGCCTCCCCTTGGTCGACTCAGCCTCAAATGAGTACGTGGTGCGGTGTGTAAACATCGCCACTAGGGAGACAAAGGCGGTCGGGCGTGGTGCTGGCCACCCACCCCCTCGTGTGCCGTGCCGGCCTTCATAGGTGCTGCTCGCTAACAGCAATCGCCCAAAGAGTCTGTGAAGGCTACACGGGGGGATCTTTGTGTAGTCTTTGTGCAGATACACGTGTGTAGATCGATGTGTACGAGGGACATTTTCACTTCATAAACGTGGCGCGCGCGCAGATTAAACCATCTCGCAACGTTTATAGTGCCGAAATCACAATTAAAAGTGGCCCTTGCCCAATTTCTTTTGAGAGCGAAGGCCTAATGAGAAAAGAATTTGCTGTCCACCATCGGACGAAAAATTTCTCACGCGAAATGCGCAGTCTGACGGGAAGTCCAAGCCAGCTGCACAAGCAGCCACCTCCGTGGCGTGTAAATCAGACACCAGCCAAATTAAACAACACAACTGTCCTCGCCGATAGCACGCAGAAAAGTGTTTCTGGGCAGTGCGTGATTTAATGCACATTTCCTCTCCTCGTTCCCACCCTGCCTCTCCTCACCACCACCCCCCCCTACTCTCAATTTTCCCTGACCACGTTGCATTTATCATGTCTCCCGGGCCGCAAAGCACGCAGCGCGGCGTACTTGTGTGTGTGTGAAACTACCAGATGGTACCGATTGTTTCGTCGAGAGTAGGGAATTATGCTGTGAGCAGCCAAAAAAAAAAACATCGTAATAATATGGCCCTGTGCTTCGGAAAATATGAAAGCTTAAATTACTGCTTGCGTGATATATGTATTTTTACCTATGTAATTATTTGAATTATTCTTGGGCAATTTAGTGTTAGTATTTATCTCGCTCAAATAATTATTCTTCTGCGTGAATAGTACAACCTTAACACGTTGTTGTGTTTTTTTTACAAAACCACCTCCGTTTGGGAATGTTAATACCGGGCAACCTTTTCTTATGCTGAGCGCGCAGCAACTGTGTTCAATGTTAATGACCCAATTTATTTTACGTAATGAATGATATCCATCTCGATTGCTGGTGCTGACTGAGAAGCATACACTCCACGTTCCTATGGCACGTGCCAACATATCCAGGGGGATAACCTCTTTTTAACGTTCCACCGAGCAGTGCAGCTCACAAAATGGTACCAATTTTATAATCCCTGGAATGATGATGAGCTCAGTCTTCTGAAACTGCATTGCTGATGTTTTATATATATATGCATTGTAAGAAGAAAAACAAATCTCCGTAAAGATTTTTGGAGCCAATGTTTTTAGCAGGCGGCTATTAATCATATTAAAGTAACCATGGTAAGCTGCATGATGAGTTCGTCTAGCCAGCACCACAATTTGGCAACACTTTTATCTCGCTATTGCTGATGTCATCCTCTCAACGGACCACATTTTCTCCGACTTCTCTGGTTTCATTCCAAACATAAACATTCTCAACAGGAAACTGACGAAACATTCCAAGAGGAAAATGCCATTGACAAGCAGCACCACCATTGCAAGGTGGCCTTAGAGCAAATGATTCTAGACTCTATCTGTGCGGAGATGTGAGTGTTCTGCAGGTGCTCCGGTTTCCCTGCGCATGCCACTTATTCATGGAAATGGTCAGACGTGCCAAAGCAGCACCGGCTTTAAAAAATAAAAAATCTTGAGATTCAGGCTTTCCTGGGCAAATAAAGGGCATTGTAAATTACAGTGACGATCTTTGTTAATCGAAAACGTTTCATCCGAGATTTAGGCAGCCACTGATGCCTTCCCGACTAAACAAAGGGGGCATTATCATTCATTACGTTCGGCGATAAAAAAAAACCCCGCCGTGGTTCACGTTCCATGACGATAGTACGACACTTCATCTTTCTTTCGTAAGGTGGGGTTGGGGGGCAGCATTGATCAGCAAGGTTTCTATGTCCACGTCGAGGTTGGCGAGCGAGCCAGTGGGCGGCTTCAGGAGCAGCCTCGCAGTGAACGTCTGAAACGCCTTCCCGTCGCAAATGATCGAAGCTGGCGGCGGCGTTACTGTGCGGTCCGTGGTTTGTGATTGGCGACAGCCGGGACACTGTGGGCTATTAATTTTAGATTTGAAGCTTTCGTGACTGCAAGGATTCATATTCTTAGGTTTTTTCGGTAAAGTCACGTAGGTAAAAATTATACATTTAAATTAATAAAAGTAAAATAAAAATAAAATAAAAAATCACGACGTTTCGGAGGCAACACAAGCTTCCGTCTTCAGGTGGAACAGTCACAGCACGATAGCTGTATCAGCTTGTGTTGCCTCCGAAACGTCGTGATTTTTTATTTTATTTTTATTTTACTTTTATTAATTTAATTTTTTTACCTACGTGACTTTACCGAAAAAAACCTAAGAATACTGTGGGCTATTCTTAGTTGCCCGTCGGTGCACGAAGTGGCCAGTCTGTTCGTAGCACTAAAGCTCCTGTTGGTGGAGATGTTCCGTCATCGCACCACCAGCCAGTCGTGGCCGTTAGGGAAAATATATTGGTGCGGTGTGAAAACTCACGGAGGTGGGGTTGGGGATGATGGGGGAGGAGAGGGTGGAAGTGGGGAGCACACAGTTTACAATCTTTATAATGAGCAGGTAAGGTATTGTTAGAGTTTATTTCCCAATATCTTTTTCACCAAGTAGAGCCCACTCCCACAGGCCCCTAATAACAAACCACCACTGGAAACCACCATTAATCAATTTACGACTAAATTAACGACATATTATTTTCGCACCTCCGATTGATATGGTTGGCTATATGTATGTCAGCATACATACATAAATAAGAAGTTATTCATAATTGAGTTTAGGGTCAGATCGTCGTGTAAGTCAAACGTGTGACGTAAACCCTCCTCCACCCGACAAAGCCAATCAATAAAGTTGTCACGTGATGTTTCTGGCAACTGCTTGATTTTTTTTGTCAAGGCGCTCTTCCTCCCCTAATCCAGCTTAAATATACGCTGCCAAGCTTGGTGGTGTTCATTCAGATGCTGCATTTCCGACAGACCTGTTCTTCACCTGAGGATGGCTGCTTGCGTTGTGGCCGAAACGTCGTGAGAATTGTATTATTTTATTAAGTTTTATTTTTATTATTTTATTATCTCCCTTCTACGTGACTTTACCGAAAGAACCAAGAAGATGAACTGCTTGATTGCGCTGGTTGTAATTACCGGCAAAACTGCGGACTACCCAATTGTTAAACGCGTGCGGATCACTCTCCAATAACATTACAGACGTGCCAATTAAAAAAAAACATTGCATTTCTAACAACTGGCGAACGACGCTGGGTGTAACTTCCAGCGAAACGCCGTACCCACTTGAATATTGTGACATTACTCTGCGACACGCCGTTGCGTCGAAGCAGTAATAAATCGGCACGTTCGTTCAATCGCGCGACAACTTCATCTATCGGCTACGTCGGGTGGAGGAGGGTTTACGACACACATTTGTGCAAAGCCCAGCTCCTCTGCGCGCGCCAAACGAAGCTGAAGACGACCAAGCGGCGGGCACTCACACGGGGGCTCGGATCCGGGCGGGCTGCGCGTGCCGGCCACCTCCTGCCCGTCGCGCGTCACGCACCAGCAGTTGCCCGTGCTGCCGTGACACTGCACGGGACGGAAGGCCCCGTGCTCGTCGCACTGCGGCACGTAGCGGCCCACGATGGGCGGGCGCGGGCCGCGGGGGCTCGCGGCGCCAAGGACGCTGTCCCTCCACTGCTCGCACGGCGTGCGCTGACGGGACGGGGCCTCTGCGTGGAGACGCGTGCGGGCGACACAAAGACAAAGGTTCCCCCGTATAGCCTTTAGGAGACTGTTGGGGAAAGTGCGGTCAGCGAGTAGGCTGGGACGGTACATGTGGCGGTCGGGTGACCGGCAATACGCCCGGCCACATTTGTCTGCCGAGTGGCGGTGTTTACACACCGCACCAGGTACTCATTTGAGGCTTAGGCAACACACACCCACATACACACACACGCGCGCGCGTGTGCACACGCTGTTACCCGCATGACTATATACATACGTACGAATGTACGTGCCAAGAGTCATAATGATTTCTTGCTCAAATGAGCATTGAGGCTATGAGACATTGGTGCTCATCTTTTATTTTCAGCCCTGAGCCAGTGATGGAAATTCCTCATTCCTATGGTGGGGGAGGGCGTATCCACAGGACAACCAGTGTTGACCTCGAGACAAATCAGTAATTATTTTATCGACCCCGTAGGGCTGATGGGTTGAGTCAACCCTCAGCCGCTCGCTCAATTACTGAGCCACCTGAACAAGTGCTTAATTTCAGCCAGAATAGTCCGGAAGGTTTCCAGGATGAACCTAATTTCATGCACTTGAGCACTCGGTTTAATCACAAGCAGTTGCCCTCATTCAAATCCAGGATCTCAGCAGTGCCAGCTCAGTGCTCTGTGCGCTGCGCCACTCTTCGATTATATATAGCACAACTGACAGGAAAATTGTATCTCAAAACGGTGCAGAATTAGTAACGTGCGCCCTTATCTCACGGAGACGCGGGGAAAAAACGACAGACAAGCGGGGGAAAAGGCAGGCCCGAACCGGCGCAAACAATCGCCCAAGCTCTGCGGCCCTATAACGGCGCGTTTGTTCAACTCCACGAACGACGGCCGTTGTTTTTGCTGAATATGAATACTGTAGACCCCTCACCTGTGGCCACGGGCGCGCAGTTGAACCCGTCACCGTCATAGCCCTGGCTGCAGTGGCAGGCAAAGGAGCCGGGGGTATTGTGACACGCCGCGTCGTTGTGGCACACGCGTGTCACGCACTCGTCCACGTCTGAGACGAGCGCAAGGGGTGGGGGGTGAAGGGAAGCGGGTAAGGGGGGGGGGGTAAGAAACTACGCTCATCAGCCACAACCGGTGCCAGGAGACATCGTCGCACGTGGCGCTAATTCAATCTCTGCCTGCTACGATGGTAAACAAGGAACCTCACGCGAGAGTGCCGTAATGCAATTCCATTCTAAAGAGCCTCTTGATGACGAGTGAAATGGGATGCAAGCTGGCACGCGCTGCGTTATGCTCTGTGAATAAGTCAATTAGGACAATCAGACACATGCGTAGACAGAGAGAGAGAGCGCTGTGACATTAGGTGTGTGCAGAGTGAATGCAGTCGCTGCTGCTGATGCTTGGGCGATTGTACGCTGGTTGGGAAAAGCAATATAAGCAGGGGTTACTGTACTTTCATCTCGGGTATATTCCAAAGAAGGCTGTGTGAGTAAAATATTTTATTACGTACCATCTCAGAAGCGAACATAATTCCTGCATTCGTTATTTATAATCAGTCAACACGCTGCACGTATGAAACTCTTTTTTTTTATTGGCTTCAGCCTCCTACCTTTGGTGAATAAAATATATGACACGTTTTTTAGGCCAATCGTCCATGACATAAAAGCTTTGATTTCTGAGTGGCGTCAGGGTCCGGCGCTCAACCCAGCCGCGTGTTTCTCCGCGGAGGACCCCACGTGAAGTGTAGTCAATCGGTTTATTTCCCAACATAAACTATTCAGCGGACCACGCTGGAAGCTTGTCTCCCCTTGAAGTCTGTTGCAATGCTCACCCTGGATGGAGACCGGGATTTCCATTTCACCCGAGGGTGGGATTTTCCCGGCTGCTTCAAAACTCTTGCGCGTTCAGCACTTGGGTCGCCACCTCCGAGGTAGTACAACGGAGGTCGGGAGACGACCCCGGCGAAGGTATAACGTCTCGCGATTCTACTTGCTTACTGCTCGCTCGCTCGCTGTGCCGCAGATTGTTTGGCGCAACGTCCGAAATCGGCTTCGGAAGCTCCGAGTGCGGAAAGCGAAACGTCGGACGTCGTGCCGAGCGACACACGACACGACCCAAATAAGAGCAGTGTCTCACAAAACCCGGGAGCGGAGAGAGCTAAACGTACGTCGACTTGAGTGGCCGCACTTTATTACGTAACTGACCCAAAAAAAAAAGACCCGGACTTTTGAAGGCCCACTGGGGAATATTCACAGATTTCCCATGTAGAGGGGGGACGTCTTCGGGAAGACAAAAAACCAGGACGGGTTTGGCAAACCCCTCAAAGTGAAGCTGTCTCGAGGCAGTGACCGCGAGACGCCGCCGTGAACCGCGCGGCTCGTACCGTCGCAGCGGTGGCCGTTGCCCCAGTAGCCGGGTAGACAGATGCACGTGAACTCCTCTCCACCCACGTGTAGGCAACGGGCCCGGTCCGAAGGTGCGCAGTTGTTTCTGCCATCCCGGCACGGATCGCTCGGGGGGGCTTGCTCTGAAGTGGTCGGGGGGGGGGGGCAGAGAGGGTGGCGGTTGAGTTAGTAGACGAAACGCACGAACGCAATAAGCACCGCTATGCGTACAGCTTCCTGCGCTTGACCTGACTCGCTAAGCCTTGAGTCTTTATCTCTTTGTCGACGTCTGCTCTTTCCAGGATTTGCTTGCTTGATGCGATGCACTTCATAAGAAATGTTAAGAACTCTACGGAACGCTTTCATGACCAAGGCAACCATTCTCGTCTCTTCTTCATTAAGAGCCCGGGTTTCACACACATGCATTGCGATTGAACACATCACGTTTCTTCTTTGATGTCAGTTACATTGCTCTACTTTCCCATATTTTATCCAATTTCCCTTCAAGGCGGCTGTCACCGAGTCCCATTTTAATGTCCCTTTTTCACTCCCGGCATCTGCTGTAACGACGCTGCTCGATCATTTAGCCGGTATTTTGTTTTACTTGCAGATTGGATGCATACATATTTCACGAAAAAGACAAGAAGACCGGGGGTATATTGCCGCCCCAAAAAGTTTGGGGAATTTCACTTTGAAAGAGCATGCACTCATATGTACTACTCTCTACTTGAAGGTCATATATTAGCATGGGTTATTATAACGCAGATACATATTTTCAGGCGCTATTCTGTCAGTAGTATAGAATAACAGGCTACTTTTATTTAAAAGTCTTTTCAAGCAATCGCAGAGTGAAAAAGCTGTTTCTGACTCCAGTATGTCAGAATGCCTTTGCCGTGCCTCCCTCTCCGTCTCTGAAGGGCAATCGCCTTAAACATTGCCCGAAACAGTGCCTTACAATTACTCATCAGAGTTTGTTAAACATCATCAGTGGGTGAATTGTTACGTCATATTGCCACGTAAATATGAGGTTTAATACGTAGGTTTTCGCGACCAATATTATTCATAATCAACGTTTTTGGGTTTAGATCGCGTTATTGTACTCAAATTGTAAATGTTTTGGTTTCACGCTTCAACACACCGGTGGGCTAAAGCAGTGAACTATTTGTCTTTTGTCAACGTGACACTTTTTTACTGATTGGCCGTGTCGGGTGGTGGAGGGTTACAACACATTTATAAATAACGCGATCTAAACCCAAAAACGTTGATTGTAAATATAAGGGTCTTCAACGTGATACTTTCCGTCAAGTTTGTGCAACTTTATATTTGAGCGTCTTGGTGTCAGCCTTCTCTTCCATAACAACTCGAAACGCTTGATTAAACATGCCATTTAGGGACAATTATTTATTCACAGTGTCTCTTTCTCTCTCTCTATTGCCATCGCGAGTTTCCCTACGAATCCCTGCTACTCCTTACATAACCCACTCTCACATCTCCACTCTAAGAGCCCTCTGCTTGGTTAATAATATAATATAATGAGAGAGCAGCACTCCTTTTATGCTTGACTCCATCAACCTGTGACTTCTATTACCCATGTGAGTTATAGGCTCCACGAAAACTCCTATTCTATGCGGCCCTACGTCTTCCTAGTTTTCCCTGTAAAATCTGTTACAAAATGTAGTATTTTTATTCTTAGTATCCACAATGCCGTGGATAACAGGAATCGCGGGGAAATGTCACCACAATATCCACATGTTTTTTTCACCACATAAAATCGCGGAAAATGTTGCAGGCAATAGGAACTGTGATGCTCGTCAACAGGATCACCGCGCTTGAAAGGATTTCTACTGCGGTAACAATTCACAGGCGTCTGTCAATCCACCTATGGACAATGCCCTCCCCACGTCGTTTCATTCACGATGGTCAAGCGGCCATATTTCACCATGCCGTGCAGTGCGGGTATTGCGTGACGCTGCTACTGGGTAGTTGGAAGCAGATACCCCCAACAACAGCGGAGAAGCGACGCTCACAACAACGAGCGGAGCAACTAAAACGTTGGTGCAGTAGGGAGCAAAGGTGGTGCATCTGCCAGTCATCTCAGTTAACCCAAATGACCTGGGTACTCCTGCCAGTGAACCTTGGATATTTCACGTGGCCTCAAGGTGCACCTAGCCTGGCATAGGCACCGTGGTGGCGTCACCCTTCACTTCATGGCGAATGGCAGGCTGCTGTTGTTGTTGTGAGTTTAGATATCACTCGTCGCTGATCTTAGCCATGGCTGGGAATCGAATTCTGTGTCCACAGCGCTCGGCACTAAACAGTGCGCCCCAACCCCAACCCCCTCCCCCAACCCCTCGCTCGCTTATGAATGGGGAAACGTCAAAGCGCAGGTGTGTTGGTGCAAATAAAGAAAAAAAACAGCAAAGGTGCGGGGCAACAGCACAAGCCTTCCATTAAACTCCACCTGAGCGTCAGACGCCAGCCGGTGGGAATCTGGGAACGTTCCAAAGGGGGGCAAGGCAAAGAGCAAAAAAAAAGCAATCAGAATGCTCACGACCTTGTTCAGCGAGCCTTCGTGCGGCGAGGGGGCGTGTGTGTGTGATGTTTAGCAAGCGCACCTGTGCAGGTGGGCCGTGTCCTGTGAAACGAGCCAACATCCGGCTCATTGCACTAGCTCTTGAGCTTGGTATGCAATTAAAAGTTCCTTGTGATCGTTTGGAAATGGAAATTACCTTATTAATACGGTATAAATGTACCCTTGCTGCCTCGGCACATGAAGGCAAGCCAAAAGAAAATTGTTAAGAACAAAAAACTTTTTTTTAATCTCTTGCCAAAAAGGGGAGAAGACACAACAATTTGGCGATGGACTTTCCGTGGTGATTATTTTCACAGGAAGCTTGCCGACTGAAAGCTCCGGTCTGTCCTTTCAGACCTCGGAAGCCGAGTAAAGTCGAACCTGGTCGTCATTTGGATTGGGGAAATAGGGGGTTGTCACTTGTCCTGGTTTCCCAAGGAATGTCCTCTCTTTCAGGTCTCTAGGTCTTCCTGGGACGTTAAAAGTCTCTCTTTTGAATCAGTTGCAAACTGATACACGACCACTCAAGACGACGCTCTAAACGTGTGGTTCTCCGGCATTGCGAGATTCTTCTTCTTCCCTTGACATGTCCCAGTTGATTTTGTACCTCAGAAGTGGAAAACCTTAAGCCTGCGAAGGCATCAGTAGCCCATTGCTTCTATCTTTGCATAAATGCCTCTGCCTTGATATCAGCCTGACACACAGTGAAGGTGAACCTAAGAGACAGGCGGAGAAGTTACCACATGCATATTGTATAAACACTGTATACGGCTTGCAAGCATGTGCAGTTGCTTACGTAACTGACTAGCAGTATCATTGCCCAGTAAACATGGAATATTGGGCCAACGTTAACATGTGTATTGGCTAACTGGTGTGATGTTCATTGTCTTAATCCGACGTACTGGCAAGGACATGCTGTGTTCATGATTTTGGCAATCGCTCCGACTTCCATCCGCAAGTTACTCTGCTGCAGATTGTGTGTGCGTGTCTGTGTGTACCCGTGTTGTGCTTTGGCATTCCTTCATCTCTATACGGGGCGCCGCAGTGGGTTCGATCCCAACCCTGACGCCTGAGAATGTGGAGTTTGCATGGCTCTCTCCTTGTGGCCGTGCGTATTTTTCTCTGGGTCCTCCGGTTTTTCTCTCTAACATTTATAAACGGTCGTTTAGACTATTTGCCTGCTACACATTTCCACATGATAAGCCACTTTGTTGAGCTACCATTTGTGGTCAGGTCTTTTCTAAAAAAGATCAATATTGCTCAGTGGGCCTTACCTGGTATAATAAAAATAATTTTAAGCAATAGTTACATTTATCGCTGCATCGTTTGAGTCTGGCATTCTTGTTCATAGCATGTGATAATTGGATATGTTGATTGCAGTTGTGTTCATTTGCATGTTGTTCCTCGTTATGTGCACCCGGCCGACTGGGACATGTAATCGGCAAGAAAATCCCTTCAAAT
Source organism: Lampetra planeri (assembly GCF_965212315.1). NCBI lineage: Eukaryota > Metazoa > Chordata > Hyperoartia > Petromyzontiformes > Petromyzontidae > Lampetra > Lampetra planeri. The sequence continues at coordinate 2,230,438 of NC_136136.1, forward strand.
AAAGTAACAAAATAAACAGCGAACGACGCAGTGGTGGCATCATGCTCTCAAGGCACGTGGCGAATCTGAGCCCGGCTTTGTTGACAACGAACCGCAGCGCTGCGTCAAAACGCACGGTACAGTAATGCGCGACTCGTCACCGTGAGTTTGACGGCGCGGAAATTAATCCGCTTTTCCGATCGGCATCCAAGACAATCATTATAGCGCCGGGAAAGTAATCTTTCGTGATCATCGGAGAAAATGCGCTTTTAGTGAGATCCACGCCACCACTCTATCACTCTACATTTCTTACGTGGATCTCAAAGGATTTCCGTATTGGAAATGCAATCACTAATGTGGCCCATTAACAATGCCATAGAGGTTTATACCATATTCCTAGATGGGAGGTGACTGGCGCCTTGGGAAAATTATACGCACGCCAAACCAATGAGCCAACGCTGCTGGAACCCTCAGTTAGAATCCATGTGTGAGTGCACCGTAATTAAAACCAGCTTCTCAAGATGTTACATTCCCCCACTACCTACGATTGACTGCAACTCTCTATAAACTGAGATAAGCGATGAGTAAAACACACCTCAGAGGATGGCGTCAATGCATGCTATGTGGGCCAATGAGGGTTGTTTGACCATATTTCACCACGCTGGTCAGTGCGAATTCGTCAAGTTAAAAGCCCAGCTCCGATTAAAATGTCACTTGCCACTGATGGCAGCCATGGCTGGGAATCGCACTGAGGACACCAGGTTCATAGTGCAGTCCGTTAACTACCACCACAATTTATGTGGAACCATATTTTATCGGCATGAAATAATTGACCCCGCATCCTCTCCGCCAATCGATTGTCATCATTCAGGGTCACGAGATCCATTCAAGAAGTCGTTTCTTTTTCGTCTCCTTTTAGCCTTCTCATTCGCATTATCTCCCGTTTGTTTCGTCCCTGCTTTGCGGTTTTGTTTGCCAGGAAATCCGATGCTGTTGTTGATGAAACCCGACTCAAAGAGCTTCTTAGCTCACAGGGTACTTGAAAATAAACTGGACTGGATTAATTGAACTGAATTTGCCCAACATTAACATCCGCACATCGTTTGCCTAAATCACAAATAATCGATCCTGCCACACTTGACCGATGCGCAAGACTCGATAAGAGTTAATGAATCGATGCATCATTGCGTGCCCCCCCCCCCCCACCGCTCGTACGTGCGTGTCATTACTTGGCGGCGACTAAGAACAGATACAAAATTAGCACATTAATTAAACATAGTCACAAGTTTTATTTATACCGTCACTGGGCGGAAATGATGGGGACTCAACGAGGAGCGCTGCGCCGCGGGGAATGAATGCGCAATGAACCCCCCCACTGAATATCCAACTTCGCCTTGAAGACAATTTGAGCTTCTCCCCCTATATCTCTCTCTCTGTCCCCCTCTGGAAACCTCACCTTTAACTGACTCTGCAAAAATCCTGTAGAACATCAGTTGGCCAAAAGGGGTTTCTCTGGAGCTCACCCGAGTGGAGGCTCTTCTGCCAAAAGTGACGTGAGCAAGTATGCATGTACGCATGTGTGTATGTTGAGCGTCTTACACACCGCATGTAGCAAACCGTGCTAATTGCAGGTGCAGGGCTGCATCTTTAGCAACGTTTTCTACCCGTGCTTGCAGTACGTTTCGTGTCTGTGTCTCGGTTTGTGCGTACCTATGCATGTGTAACCATCAGGACTTGGCTGGTAGCCGGCCGAACAGTGGCATCTGTACGACCCCGGCAGGTTTTCACATTGGCCGTAAGGACCGCAACGGTTCACCTGGCATTCGTCGGTATCTGTGCGGTAAAGAAGAAGGGCGAGGGGTTATGGACATGAAACGGCGTGGCCACGATGGGTTGCACAATGTGAGATCCACAATACACGTGTCGCCCGTTTTAAAGAAAAAAACATCGCTGCCATGTGATTATCGTTCATCTTAAATAGCCATAACATAAGTTTTTTTTTTTTGGGGTTAGATCGCGTAAATATAAATGTGTCGATAAACCCGCCACCACCCGACACAGCTGATTAGTAAGGTTTGTCACGTACAAGTACAGCACACCGGTGTGTTGGAGAGGGCATCCACAACATTTACAATCTGAGTAGAATGTGTCGCTAGTAATCGCAACTCGCTTCATCAGGCGGACAGCCAGATTTGTGGAGACATACTCCTGCTTCGTACCTTAAATAAAAAGAATAGTAACAATATAGCAATTTATGTGATGTAATAATGTTCACAATTAATTTAATTGTTTTAACTATCCACAGTGTAGCTGACAGCATGTGCGTTTAAATAGTTATGGATTGAGCCCAGGCCTCACAATTCGCTTGTCGGTGTCACCCGAGGTGGCTTAACTTTAATGGTTATGGAAAGGTGTTTACGTGGTGAACAAGTTTATTTGATTTTTACTACACGGATGGTCCCATAAGCCAGTTGCCCTGCTATTTTACGAGGGGGGGGGGGTCTGTGGTGCGTGAGTGCAGCAACAACAATGAACAAAAGACAAAAACACCAATATCGCGGCGAGCGAGTACAGGCACGACTAACAAACGTGGTGCTTGACGGTCACAAGCGAAACGCATGCGAATAGAAATTAATAGTGCAAATATAGTAGCAGAGGAAGATGCATCAAAACAAGTGACGTGCAGGTGGTATAAGTAACCCTATATTCTAATCTAATTGTGACATAGCCACACGCAAGTCGAAAAGGACAATGCAAACATGAGGGAGCAAAGGGGTGCCAGCAAAAAAGTGATGCACATGTTCCAGTAAGCCCTGCGTGTTTGGGTTAATCGGGAGATGAAGAATGGGAGTGAATGGAAGGAACGGAGCTGTGAGGGTATTCCAGAAACGCGGGGCAGCAACGTGAGAAGACATGTTACCAAGCAAAGAGTGAATGATTTGATAACCATTTAAAACGAGAGAAATTATTTGTAATTATCAAATAAGCCAGTACGAATAAAGCCAGTACGACCACAGTTCGGCTACGTTGGACTAATGGTAACAATTTGTAGACCTGTGGCAGGCTAAGTTGAGTTCACTGCAGTCAGAGAACTAAAACAATAAATAAATGAAATTTTCAGTATTTTTTTTAAAGATTTTTTTTTCCCAATCGTACTGACAGTACAGCAAAGCACAACGACCGATGCAACAGTGACAACGTCCAAATGGTCAGAACGTTTACGGGAAAAAACGGACATCGGGGCGATCGTCGCGCGGAGAAATGTAATGTCGTATCGCGTGAGAAATAATACGGCGGCAGGCCCTCTTGAGCGAGCGCAAGCGATGGCAACTGCCAAAGTCTCCCCCATTCCCCCGCCTCTGCAACCCGAGCCTGGTTTGTCTTGTCTCAAAGCAGTCAGCTCCCGCGAGCGCGGCGGTGACGAGAGCAGCGATTAAACTTCCTCTCCCTCTGGCTGGTTCTACTGCTGCTCGCTTGCAATGCGTGCGCTTGTACCCAAGGCTTGGTCTCCCACGGTGCTATTTTGAACAAGTGGCAAATCAATTATTTATGTGCAGCACACGGCAAAGGGACACGCAATTCGACTCAACTAGCAGAACTTGACAAAGTGGCGTGTCGCTCTTTGTACACACGCGCGCAAAGTGTATTTATCTATTTATCGTGAATATTTATTTGACGTACATAATTCTTTTTTTTCGTGATTACACTGGGGAGATCAGAATCAGAATCTTAATTTATACTGGGGGAATCCGATGAGCTATGAAGCTCTTCTTCACAGGTGTCCAGTTGGGGCGGGTCAGAAAGTTAAAACAACAAACAATACAAACACGATGGGAGTGCAAAGTATAGGAGAGGTAAGCCAATCACATTTTTTTTTATTTTACCAGGTAAAGCCCACTGAGCTATGTAACTTTTTTTCAGAAGCGACCTGGCCACAAATGGCAGCTCAATGAAGTGGCTTATCACGTGGAAATTTAACGCAGCCAAATAATCTGAATAATATAAACGCGTGGGGATTCATTGACTCTACTTCACCGTCACTGATCAATGTGGGTTGGTAAAAGGGAGTCGAGAAAGGCCAGGTATCGAACTGAGGTGTTCAGGTCGATAGTTCAGTGCACGAACCACAGTGCCACCCTTCCCTTTAAGTGCCCAGTCATTTTTACATGAATGCAGACAGAGACTGCTATAATGCTGTAACACTGAATATTAAATCACGTGGACGTTTATAACTAGACCCAGCACCTTGTGACATAAAAATACAGTCGTCTTTTTTGTTGGATGGCGGTGAGTTGACCATCAACCTTTCTATGTTCATGTTTATGCGTGAGACGGTGGACGGCTTTCCGTGAATATCTGGCATGGAGAATGATCGGCAGGATGGACGTCTGTGAAAAACAGCTTCATAGCTAATCGGATTCCTCCAGTCTACATCAAGATTCTGATTCGGATCGAAGCCAACAGTGGTTTTACTCTGTGTTCAATGGCATGAGATCCAGACTAACACGGAGGCTAGCAGACGTACATGAACACGGATAGGCTCACAACGATGACCAGAGACTCGGACACCCGATGAATAACCGAAAATCTCCCGGCGAACGATTGAGCCCAACGACGGATTCACAGTGCCCTCGACGGATTGGAGTCGGAGACCGTGGCGGCACTGCAAGCTACGCTTCGTTGTCCATCGGGCGCGAGGGGGGAAGGCCACGTCGGCTTGTGCGCCGGGGGGGACAAGGCGACAACTTCCACGTGGCATGGCTGCCGGTCGCGCGCAACCGTTCCCATTGCTTCTTGCCGCCCGCTGTGAAATCTCGCGGCACGATTGCAGGCGAAGCCAAAGAACGCGTTCCTCGCCGCCGCCACCGGCGTTTCACCGGGCTCTGCCGCGCAAATCGAAACCCAAACGCGGCAGGCTGGCGTCGTGAATAACGATGCCCGCTACACGCGAGAGAGCACTAGGTAACAGCGGTTTGCGTATCACATTCGTCAGTAGCAACACTTGATCCTCTCTTACACTTTAGAACTCACACGGGTCCACCCACGCTCACAAGTGACTGAGTGTGCGCGCCGTCAAGAGCCGAAGCAGTCATCGTTTTTACATTTCACCCTGCGATCACTGTTTGGCTTGAAAGTTTAATAATTTCAAATTCAGCAATTATTGTATTGGCTGTGTCGCCGGAGACCGACTCGCAATGATGGGTGACACAGAATCAATGACAAGTCATTCATCAAGGTTGGCAATCTCGCCGAGCCCACAGCGCCAAGATGCATGAATAAGGACCTCATTGTGCTGATCGAGAACCACATTCGCAATCAATCAGCCCTTAATTGTAATAATTACTGGCACAGATGCTTCCTCAATTATTCATGGCCAGGTAAGTAGAAGCTCAATGGGATAAAAATGTATCTCCTTTCGAAAGTGACATGGGATAAATGTAGAGCATTAGGCTTTGCAACGATGCAGAGATTCATCAATTAAAATCAATTTGTATCTTACACATACAGTATATATATGGATCCAGCTGTGCATGTGTGAGAATAGATGTATGTAAAAGCTATGCAAGATGATAGGCAAATTTTGCATTGAGGGTAACGGGGGGGAGGGGCGGGGATGAACAAAACGGTACAAATGAGACCGTGAACACGAAACAAAAAAGTGGATCGATTATCTAAATGGAACCCGCGACCCCCAAAGTGAGACAAATTCATAGAATCCGCAGGTGGTGGCTCGTGAATTATTACAAAAGCCAGCGCGATAAAAAGCGTGCGGTGGAATCAACATCTGCGAAATAAAATTAAAATCAAAGGCGGAACGCCGCCCCGCGCTACTCATTCAATTACCGGTAGCGCGGGCTCCACGCGGCGGAGAGGGGCGATCACGTGCCGCGGAGGTGGAGGACAGTGAGGACAGCTGGGCTCACCTGCGCAACCGTGCCCCTCGGGAGTCGGCTGGTAGCCATGGGGACACTCGGGAGGGCCGCACCGGTAGGAGCCGGCGAAGTTCTCGCAGCGGCTCGACGTCCCGCACGGGTTCGCCCGGCACTCGTCCACATCTGGGAGAGGCGCCGCACAGATCGACCGTTCGAACGCCTTTTTAAATCCTTTATGTTAAGTTCGCTTGCTTGCTTGCTTGCGTGCTTGCGTGCTTGCTTGCTTGCTTACGACCGTGCAAATCTTTCGGTCGTTTTTTAACCCACTTCGTTTTTTAACACACTTCCCGTGATCCAATCGAGCTGGCATTTTGCACACAGACTCGTTGTGCGTGACAATTAATTTTCGTGAAAATTTTTTCCAAAATTTTACACTGTTTAGGAATTTTTTTTTAAATATTTAATTACCAATTGCTTAATGCTAGCAGACAATCATCTGACCCATAGGTGGCAGCCATCTCAAGCCAGAGGACGAGAGGACTCTAGCCGCCACGCATATAAAGGATTTAGAGTGAAAAACTTTGTTTTTACGGGTTAATTTTTTAATCCTTTATATTAAGTTCACTTGCTTGCTTGCTTGCGCGCTTACGACCGTGCAAATCTTTCGGTCGTTTTTTAACCCACTTCCCGTGATCCAATCGAGCTGACATTTTCCACACAGACTCGTTGTGCGTGACAATTTATTTTCGTGAAAAAACATTTCCAAAGTTTTCCACTTTTTAGGAAAAAAAAAAAATAATATTTCATTTAAAATACCAATGTGATAAAAATGAAACTCTTACTCAAGAAAAACAGAAATGAATAATAAAATAAAACCGATGCCACGCATATAAAGGATTTATAGTGAAAAACTTTGTTTTTACGGGTTAATTTTTTAGCGGTCGCATTCGTCAAGTTTGCTCTGCCCGACCCCACCCCCACCAACCCCCATCGCCCGTTGCTGACGAGGCAAGGCTTTTGGTTTCCCCTGCAGGGTAAGAGGGATACATGTGGAGCCCATACAATGATATTCTTAGGATTTTTCGGTAAAGTCACGTAGGTAAAAAATTAAAATTAATAAAAGTAAAATCAAAATAAAATAAAAATAACGAAAAGTTAAATAAAAATACAATTAAAATCACGACGTTTCGGAGGCAACACAAGCTTCCGTCTTCAGGTGGAACCGTCACAGCACGATAGCTGTATCAAGTGAGCAACCCATGCAATGAGTTGCTGGCACCACCGCCGTTGGAAGAGGCCGTCAATCGAGGGTTCATCTAGAGGGACATTTGGCCTCCTCTACCAAGCTGGCCAAATGTCTTGGAACATTTGTGAGTATCCCACGTTTTTCCCCACCATGCACGAGCTGACGACAGACTCGCTGTGGTTGTCCCCGTGTGTACTGCTGAGGGGGGGGACACGCTTAACTAGGCAAACATCCCCCTTAGCACACGGCAACAGGTACAGTGCTCATTTGAGGTTGAGTCGACCTAGGGGAGGACGAGGACCAGTTCAGATAATCGTCAATGGTGTTGGCCTTGAGCGGGAATCGAACTCGGGTCACTGGGTTCGTGGCGCAGCACGCTACACTACCCCTCCCCATGTATATTCAGTTGCATCGTATGTACACACCCACACACATCTTCTTAAGTGCAACTCACGAAGATGTAGTGTGTGTGGGTCATTTTAACAAGAACACTTTAACAGGAGCCAATGTACCTTGCTTTGCATCTAAGTAGGTTTGACTCTGCATGGCACATAGAGGGGTGGCCATCAAGGAACAGGCATATGATTGCCGGAGAGTGCCGATAGTGAAGTAGAAACACTCTATCCTCTGATCTGAAGACCGGGCTTTAAGAGATCCCCGAGCCCTTTGTGGCAATATTCATCAAACAGTTTGTATCCATCGTGTCGAGCGGTTATGGCATATGGACCCGGCGTCCGGAGTTTTATTCCTGGCCACAGCTACCATCAGTGCCTTGAAAACATCTGCACCGGTCCAGGGCACGGCCCCCTTTCACGAACCCTCGCTGACCAGTGTGTTGAAGCATGGTAAAAACAAACCCCAAGACACAGCATGGGGAGGGCCTTCGTGCAGCAGTGGTTTTCCATACGGCTGTAAACAAGGATTTCTATTCAGTGCTGCTGTGTGCGTTTATGAGCGACTTCAAAAGCATTGCTAATACACGGGCTATTGGGACGAAGATTATAGTTTTAATTAAAACTCGGTCTTCTCTGGACCAGATTGAATGTGATAACATCGTAATAATAATAATAATTAAATAGCATAAGAGAGCTGAACTTCAAAAGACAATCCGTTTGTGATCCCATATGAGTGTTCTAGCGACGTGATTTAATGAATGCTTTTCATTTGGTGCCATTTGACCATTAGTCATGGGTGGAGGCGTCTGCCGTGTTTAGCGAAGGGTATCCTGAGACCGCTGTCTTAGGTGGAGAGGAGGCATGTTGACCCAGACGGGGATAAGCACCAAAGCCTGAATCATGCGCCACAAGCGAGCCGGGCAAGACATCTCATGCCGTTACAATCACCTCGTGCTGTGCGCCAAGCAGACCTGCAGACCTCGCTAATCGCAAGCGTCACTTTACTGCAAAACGGCCACAATTTACATATACAGTTTTTTTTTATGATCAAATGCCTGCTGAAGGCTGATTGATGGACGGGCAGGCAAATAGGCAGGCGAATGGACGATTGATGGACAAGGAGAACAGATGGATCGGTGTACATGCAGACAGATGAGTGGGCGCGAGTTGGTGGGAGAGGGGAAAAAAGGCATGGACTGGTTAGAGCGGTTCCTTTGCTTTGCCGAGAAGCCGTACTGACAGCGGAGTGTGCAAGGGGATGGTCACACTCTCATCACAGCAGTGATGGCGTCCCCATTAAAATCTGAAAAAAACAAAATCGTGATATTTCGATGATACCAATTTTACGCTTGAACTCCGCCAAAAAAGGAGCACAGTGAATCAAATCACCGCGTCGCTAAATGCGTTTTTTGTTTACACCTTTTTTTTAATCGTACCGCTTTCTGTTGTTGTTGCCTTTCCACCAAAACACCGACTGCATCCCGAGAACTGAGAAGCGTCGAATGTATTTTTAGATTAATGTTCTCGCTTTAAATGTCACTGAGGAGGACTCGTGAACTATTGACTCGCACTTGGCGCATCTCGGAGCTGCTCGACCGTTGCTTTCGCTCGCCCGCGATCCATCTCTTCGTGTTGCCTGCGGTTCGCCGTTGAAATGCCGTCTCCGAGTTTAACCGCGTTGGCCTTGGAGGAGGCAACGGGTTAATGGCTTAGCTGTGCACGCCGGTCGTAAATTACGGCAAAAGAAATTGTCAGCGGTAAAGGTTAAAAGGTAAAGGTGCAGCCCTGCAATTTATTGCTCACACCACTGCTGGTGGCGGGGGCCTCCTGCACAGAGGCAGCTCTAGGGAAGTTATTTGGCCGACTCGTCTATGCTGGCCAGACGGCTTGGAAGCGATGGGAGTACCCACACTTTACCCACCATAACCGACCTGCCTACCCATCGACTATGAGTGTCCCCATTTACTCTGCGGGGTGGAGAGATGTGGGGGGGGGGGGAGGGGGTCGGTGGGGGGTTGGGGGGGGGGATCGTGCCTGGAGAACAAAGTGACGATCCCAGGATCGCTAACTCCACGGCAACATCCGTTAAAAAAAAAAGAAAAATCAATTCCGTACAAAAAATAAAATTGGAACAAAAAAGTGAAGCGAGCGAGCGAACGAGCGAGATGGGAGCAGGCCACTCACCGTAACAGTACCGGCCGTCGCCATCGAAGCCTGGCAGGCACTCGCATCGGTACTCGGCGGGGCCGGCGCCGGGGAGGCAGCGAGCGTTCTCCCCGCAGCCGTGCGTCCGCTCCGCGCAGGGATCCCTCGGCGGGGCAGGGGGCCGCTCTGTCAGGTCACGTGACAATGGTAAGGGTTCGCATTGACGGGTCACTTGAATTGCCTGAGCAACTCAAAACGCCTCGCGTCTCAACCACTCCGATGCAGCCTTAGCCGTAGGGGGGGGGGGGGGGGAACCCAAAGTGGCAGATTTCTCTGCGCAGCGCCAGGCGTGATGTAGCGCCGGACGGCACGTCGGCATTAGTCTGCAATGATGGGGGCGATGTTGTTGTGCGGTTTTGTTTCCCAATGACGTAATTTACGGGTAATTTGCTATTTTTATGTCCGCCGTGAAGCAGACAGCAGGTGCTTGTGGTTTCATAGACCTGCGGTATTAACAGGGCGGCCGCTGGGCTCCGAACCACAAACCTCTGCAACGAGCGGCAAATGCGCGATAAGCTCGGCCGTGTCACCACACCACGTGATTGTATTCACAACAATTACAATCACAGCAGTCACAAAGTTTAGGCTTTGATTACCTTGGAAAGCTTCGCTGAGGCACAGGGACCTGTTTACCAGCAGAGTCAGCTTGGTCGATTCGCTTAATGTATTTTTGTTATTCTTGTCATGAAACTGTTTTTGATTTATTTAAAAAAAAATGTCTTCCAGTTGTAACTCGAAAATCAAAACTAGTGCAGGTAGGGGCAATGCGGCACAATATCTGAAAAAAAAATCGACTTTTCAACTGCAAGATTTTTGTTGTTTAATTTTTTTTTATCTTCAGAAGACACGACCTGGTCTGAAGAGCGAGCAGAAACATTTAAGGGTGAAAATTAACAGCTTGGCAAAACCACTCCGCTCACTGCCTTCTACAAGCTGCAAAGCGATTGCTGTTGATCAAATGTCAGAGAGCGCAACACGGGGCATGTTTTCTTTTGTCAAGGCAAAGAGAGAAAGAGTGGGGATTGCAATCAATTCATCGCCCTTACACAGCGACAAATCGGACGGCAACTTCGAACACGGCCATGTCGTAGCGAGAGACGGTGCCAAAGGTGCCACCAGAACAAAGGTGAGTTAATTTCCGCATGGGAAGAAACTACGATGCCACAAAAAAACCCAAAGCGTACAGAGGGGCAAAAACATTCACAGGGGTCAACAGGGTTAGGTCAACAGCCCGCTTTGCTGTACGTACGTTGAACTTCTTTCGCACCGTACGGGGCCAACGGTGCTAATCGTCAAGCTGCCTCACTCACCGTAACAGTACCGGCCGTCGCCATCGAAGCCTGGCAGGCACTCGCATCGGTACTCGGCGGGGCCGGCGCCGGGGAGGCAGCGAGCGTTCTCCCCGCAGCCGTGCGTCCGCTCCGCGCAGGGATCCCTCGGCGGGGCAGGGGGCCGCTCTGTCAATAACAACAACAACAACAGTTGTAGCAATTTCACGAATAGAAGATGCGATGGAACCTCTCGAAACCAGAGTAATGCAGGGAAGCTATGCACTTTTAAATCGAGATTGAAAACTAATTTCTTTAGGACAGATTTTTGTGTTTCCTTCAAACATGAACAAGAAAACATCTTAAAGTGACTATGTGCAAACAGAAAATCCAAGAAAAGACAGCAAAATATTGCACCTCCGTTGGCTACGTACTGTGCAAAAGAAGTTCAACGTACATACATGCGAATGACCAAGGCCTCCTTCCAAGGCCACGGGTTCACCGGATTCCACACAACAGATACATATACAGAACTTTGAAATTGTCGTGCACGAACCCGCGTCAGTTGCGCGTCTTAAGCGGCAGTCGGGATTTGCGTCTTGCACTTCCCAGTGTCGATAAGTGCGTCGGGAAATCGCACGTGAGAGCAATGCTCAAACGTCCGAAAAAAAAGTTGGGCTAACGACCCACCTGCAGCCCTGCTCTCAAGTATGCCAATAATCGCTGCTTGATCCGCCGAGCCAGCCTCGAATGTTCTGCCCGACCAGCTTGTGGTGTGGCGCTACCCTCGGCTTGCTGACGGAGACTCGGCAGAAATGCCCAAAGGCAATCGGAATTGAAATTCATTAATATTCTCGTCCTCGTAATATTTGTGTTTTTGACATTTTCCCGGCTATTAATTAGAAAGTGCATCGTAGACACTTGGATCCACACCAACTCAAAATAGCTGATGTGGGGGCTCGTGAGGGAAAGCACGAGCAATGTATTTTAGAGATAATATTGTTGCAATTGTAAAGAAAAATCCAGAGCTGCGTCGCATTAATTGATTTGCTAAATTATACGAGTCAACCTTCGTTTAAATTGAAAATGTGTTAAAAGTATTTCAGTTCATCTTTTTTTTTTGCTCGTTTTCTCCCAAATCTTGTGAAGCTTTGGTTACTTTTGTTGGTGCACCACTGAAAATTGTTTACATGGATTATAAAACAACAATGTGAACGCTGTTACTGCAATAAGCGTTTTCACAATCCCAACGGTGGTAATAATAAACAGCCCTTCCTAATCAACTGCTGGATGAGAGCCTCACCATACCAAGTCCGTCTTGGGGAGGTTATTTGACCATATTTCATCACGATGGTCAAGGTGGGTTTGTGAGGGGGAAAGCCCAGGGTTGCTTCAGATAGCACTCGACTCTAACATTAGCCATGGCTGGGAATTGAACTCGGGTTGTCAGCTTCGTTGCGCAGCGCATGAGCTGATGTGCCACAGCTCCACGTGATCTCTTGAACCCTTGAAATTAATTTACAAATACCCGTGAAACACTTCCCGCCGCAATAGGGGGGGGGGGGCTGTATCCGTTCCCTTATTAGGAAAATGTGTTCATGTTGAAATTAGCCTCATGGGAATTATGGTATGAAAGCTTGAACGGGTCTGTCCAGTGTCTCAATGAGTTATATAAATTCCACGGAGAGAGAGAGAGAGAGTGACTTTAATGCACATCACCTACCCACAGCGCTGCCTCTTTGCTGCTCAACGGACTATTTTATTTTTTATTATATTGCCTTTTTGACTCCATTACTCTGAGAACTGCATCAACCCAACCCTGTAATAAGTACAGATAAACAGTCAAATGTGGCATTTTTAAATCCCACAAGTATGCTGACACTATCAACGGGTGCATTATTTTGCAAGGAGGAAGGCCTGCATTCAATATCCCACTCTCAACTCTCATTTGAAAAAAAAAGAATGTTAAAACCATTTCACTTGCAGGCACTACTGGTGATATGCCCATCATAATTATGCTACACAGCATACAAAAAGACCCATGCTGGCTTCTGAAAAGCGCCACACGGTAGCCTCCAGCAGAGAGCGAATTGCCCGGCCAGATTTTCACGAGTACAAATAGCGGCACCCACTTAGTGAACTTTGAGGCACACTCTCCAGCAGACGTCACGCAAAGGTCGTTTAAACCAACTGATATATTCCACTTTTATGATTTAGACTACTGTTGTCATCACCGATGAGTCTCTTTTTGCAGAGGCATAGAGAAAAGAATGCACTACAGGCACAGTCGGGCTCTCACTGAGCAAGCAATGGCTCACTTTAAGATCATCACGCCTTGAATAAGCACTGTGAGAGACCTTTAAGAAACGCGTCTTTGACTGTTCCAATGTCAGCTGAGCCACAGCTCCCCATTGCCAACATAAAACGACCGAACGCCTGCAGCGGGGACGTCTTGTGTGTGTTTCCGGCGCGCGTGCCTTGTGAGTGGCGGGAGAGCGAGCCAAGGGAATTTAATTGTGGGCACGTGGGGGTGGGGTACGTAACTTCACTCAAGGGCCACCTTTAAGAACGCTTCATTGGGGGGGGGGTAATCGGTGCCACAGCGCAGTCCAAACAAACCCGGAGATGGGTGTTCCCCATGGCGTGGCTCAGAGATCTGAGCACAGAGGACGCTTGCAAAGTCAGAAAGCTGCTGACGCCCTCCTAACAGCCAGCCGTCGCCTCCGTTGCAAAGCCACAAAGTTAGCTCGCACAAACAAACCGCTTCCTGTTCTGGGGAGAAACTTGGGAGGAGTCCTCCCAAAAATGCATCTGTTGTCTGTTTACTCATCAGCTGAGAAGCATAAATATTCCACGAGGTGCAGTCTCCAAGATTAAAGCCACTTTTGTTGCGAGAGTGCTTGTCAGCCGCTCACTTAATTGTGCTCTGTTGAATATTACACGCCGGCCGCCCGATGTTTGCAAAAACAAAATCAAAGAAGAGAAACCAAACACAAGTTGAAAAAAAAACAGCTCGGTCTGAAGTGTGAGCGAATGGAGTTTTCTTTAAGTGAAAAAATAAATGACACTGAGTCAAACAAAACCCTGGCTAATGTGGATGCAGCTTCCAAAACTGTAGATTAAAAAATAAATAAACTTAATGCTCTATTTATGAAGTGTTTTAATGAACACGCTCTAACTGAACGCTCTTCTGCCTTTTTCATTCATCACAGACTCGCTGATAAATTACGTGTGTACGCGACGAGCATTTGTTCTTTAACAGCATTATTTTTTGCTACGCTGCCTTGAGTAAAAAAAAAATCAAGCATGTGCTTTCATGCCTTCGCGTGTTTAACTCGTGCACATCCAGCGGTGGGCAAGGTTCCTGCTGTCACGGTGATTCAACAAAAAAAAACCCGGCTTCGCACCCATCTGTCCCTGGGAGGCGGTGGGGTCATTACAAGGTCGGTGCTAACCGCGTATTTTTACGAGCGCTCGGCCACGTGCAGACGGGCGGGTAGGTGTTGGCAGATTCGTGCTAATGCAGACATCAGAGAGCGGGCGATCGCAACCCAACCACGTTCAACCACGTGGCCAGCCTGGACCGCTGAGCGCAGCATCAAAGCGGTCATCCTTGTAATTATTATTATTATTATTTTTGCATTACAGCCGCAAAATGTCTGAAATAATGGCCGTGCAATTTCGCTTGGTCAATTAATTTCTTCTGCCGCCGTTGCCTGGATTGTGCAGAGTTGTCGCAGTCATGAGCGGCTTGCCTTGCGGTGGGAGCGGAAGCAATGGGACATAAAAATAGGACACGTATAGTAAAGATGAGGTTATTAAGCAGTAGATGTCTACTTATAATTTTCTACATCATTCACGACAGATGAATAGGGAATATAATGATGATGGGGATGATAAAAAATATATACTACTACAAACAGTAGCACTTAATGGTCATATCAATTTATCCTCATTGATGAAAATGTTCGTTTAATCTCCATTTTAAATGTATAGTTTTGTTTTCCAGAGGTTCATACTGTCCTGTTTCTCACTGTATGGGGTTTGCGTATAAATGAAATATTGTTCATGCACGGTAAGAATGAATGAGGTTGTACTATTCTACATAACACACGTTAACCTTTTAATAAGATATTATTATTTATAAACTGCCGCTTGCTTTAAGCGGCTCCAAAATATACTGCCTCTATGATCTCGCATGAATAATATTTCGTGCCTCAGATATATGTTCCAGTAAAATACAAATTCTTATTAAATCCAAGGTAATCAGCGGCTTAGAAGAGTTACATGACAAAAATATAATTAACTGATAAATAGACTAGAAGACGAATAGGTAGGTTGGAAATCATCAGTCGACGTACACAGGGCAAGTCCAACATTGGTCCGTGATAATTTGATTTTCTTTGTAGTTCGGCATGCCGGGAAAACGAGTCCATTGTACCATTAATTGCAAGCGACTTGAAAAGTCGACAATTCTTACATAATTGCAATTTCTCAAAACGTGAACCCCTATCGTTGCCCTATCGTCAGCCGGGCTGTACGCAGGAGCACAGAACCACAGCGATAACAAAACGAAATGCTTTGTGGGAGAAAAAAAAGCAGATACATTTGCGAGGTTGCACTATGGCCAATGGAAAATGTTGACCGTGAAGAGCTGTTGGCAGTTATTTTTCTTATGCAATTTATTTGATTCACCACAGAAGTACGTCATGCTAATGAGTATATATATACAGTATATACAAAAAATACAAAAATCTCCCGTATAACCTTAAAAGAAAGTGTTGGGCCAAGTGCTGTTAGCAAGCACCTATGAACCCCAGCACTGCACACGAGTGAGTGGGTGGACAGCACCACTCCCAGCCGCCTTTGTCTCCCAAGTGGCGATGTTTACACACCGTACCAGGTACTCATTTGAGGCTCAGTCGACTTAGAGGAGACCCAAGAGCGGTTCAAATAATCGTCACTGGTGTTGGCCGTGAGCGGGAATCGAACTTGGGTCGCCAGGTTCGTAGCACAGCGCGCTAACCGCGACACGAACGCTCCCCCTATATGCATATAGATGTACGTACTTACTCGCATGATTATCCTAACTAGTGGTGGTGCTGGCCAATTGGGGGCCCTGAGAATGCATTCTTTTTTCAGGCCTCCTCCCCCTTTCGATTTATCAACTCCCAGTGACAGAAGAGAGATGGATAAAAGAGAGATGGTGTTACACGAGAGGAGAGACACCAACAGGATAGGAATGAAAGAGATTAATTAGCTTTGTTAACTTTAATTAGCTTCTGTATACGTATCAGGTGTGATTTCAAGCTGCTATTTCCTCCCCGAACACAAGCTTATGAACAACCCACGCCAGTTAAAATAAACTGGTGCTTGTATGATTTTTCTGAGTTTATCAATTGAGTTCGGCAGGTCTTCCCAGAAATTAATATTCTCATGTAGGGAATCCAGGCCAACCTTCCCCCTCCCCCACCCCCCCAAAAAAGGACATTTGAATTGGTAGCCAACTCGAATTGTCTGCAAGCATGAAAACATCTCCGCGATGGTCTGCAGGGGGAGGGGTTGGAGGTGGAAGGGGGGTAGGACAAGGTGGGGGTCAACTCGTGTACACACCTCCACTTCTGTAAAACCAGGGTATTTGACATGTATTTGGCAAAATGAAAGTATTGTCCACGGTCAATTGTATTTGAGTGTGCAGGCAGTGCAACTGCACCGGGATTCCATGGGCCGAACGGGCCAAGGCTCTGGGCTACAACGAGGGAGGGAAGTGCGATCGAGCGCTGGAATTGGGACAACGTTGCGGGATGTTAACTCCCTCGCCCGGTGTACAGGAGGTCGTGAGTTCGATCTCGACCCTGACGCCTGTATATATTTGGAGTTTGCATGTTCTCTCTCCCCCCGTGGTCATGAGGATTTTTTGCTGGGATCTCCGGTTTTTACCTCCACGTTCAGAATCAACCAGCATTTCGTGTAAAATGGTTGCTATACATTTCCACATGATAAGCCACTTCGCTGAGCTATCACTTGTGGCCAGGTTACTCCTGAAAAAGAAGCTACATAGCTCAGTGCGCCTTACCTGGTAGAATAAAAAAAAACTACTTAGATCGTTAGTTAAGCCCCATTTCATTCACTGTGCCAGTGCCACACCGAGCCGCTGCCACTGCTCTCCTCCGTGGCGCCACTCGCCTGGTTGGGCGCTCCTCCTGCCCGTGATGGAGTAGCGCAGCACGCTCTCGCTGGGGTTGTACAGCGCAAACACGCGCTCCATGACGAAGGCCGGGGGGGCCGCGTCGCCCGAGCGAGCGCACGCCGGCCCCACGGCGTCGTACGTCAGGTTCTGGGTCAGCTCCAGCACCAGCGAGGTCTGCTCGCCGTTGGCGGTCACCGTCAGCTGCTGCTGCGACCGCACGGACATCGAGCCTGCAAAGACAAAGATTCCCCGCGTAGCCTTTAATATACTGTGAGGGCACACGAGGGGGGTGGGTGGCCAACACCACGTCCAGCCCTGGGAAAGGACCAGGGCTCGTTCAAATAATCGTCACTGGTGTGGGCCATGAGCGGGAACCAAACTCGGGTTGCTGGGTTCATAGCGCGGCGCGCTACCGCTCCCCAAAGACAAAGACAAAGATCCCCCGTATAGCCTTAACAGACTGTAGGGGCAAGTGCTGTTAGCGAGCACCTATGAAGACCGGAACGGTACACGAGGGGGTGGGTGGCCAGCACCACGCCCGACCGCCTTTGTCTCTCTAGTGGCACTGGGCACTCATTTGAGGCTGAGTCGACCTAGGGGAGGCCCCGGACCGTTTCAGATCATCGTCACCGGTGTTGGCCGTGGGAATCGAACTCGGGTCGCTGGGTTCATAGCGCGGCGCGCTACCGCTCCCCACACGCGCACACACACACACACGCATGAGTCTCTTCTGTCATGTTCGCTCGCTCGTGCTCAGTGTACCTCTCTACTGCGTGGGTTTCACCGGTTGCGCCGCACAGCCCGTCTCTGTGTTTGTTCCCTGTTTGTGCGGCGTGCTGCTCGGCACGATTTCGCGACAGTTCGCTACTCTTGCTGGCAGCTGCTTCAGTTCCTTCCACATTTCCATTTCAAACACCGATCGCATGCACACATCCATAAATTACACAAGCACGTCAACTTCTGTTGATTATTACCGTGGGTGTAATGGCCGCAATTATACGTGCCTTCTGCTTCACAATGGACTTTCAAGATCTCGTGACGTCATTTGCAAGAGGAGGACATTGCGTGTGCCGGTGTCAGCGTCCAAATTATCCCAAAATTACACCGCAATTTTACTCAATTGGGATTATACACGGGAATAATCACCCCTTACTCGCAGTCTAAAGCCACCCAGGTCAATCTTGCAAATGAGACTCATCCTGGTCTCTGGAGTTGGCACCTGGTTGAAGAAAATAAATGTGAAACTTAATATTTGAAGCATCTAGTGGGCTACACATTTCCCCACGTAAGGATATTCATTTAGAATTTAGATGGTGAAAGGCCATATCCGTAGTGTTGGACACGGCCAGGGATTGAACCTGAGTGGCTGGTTTCGTAGCAGAGTACACATGCCAACACAGCAAAGGCAGAGATCTCCCATGTGGTCCTTGTAGACTGTTGAGTCCCGTTTTGTTCGCAATCGCCTATTAAGGGCGCGGTGCAGGCCAGCACCACACTTCCTAGCACTGACGTCTACACAACGCAGCGGCTACTCTCTTTAAGGCGAGCCAATCTGGGAGAAGTCCATCAAAGGCTCAGACACCACTTCCCACTGTCGTTAGCTGTGGCCGGGGATTTAACGCGCCGGTTGCTGCCTCAGAGCGCAGTGCGCTAAACACTTCCCAACTGCACCCCGCACGCGCATATGATGTTAACTTAAGTACCGTTAACGAAGAGCAGTTAGTTTGAAACTATAGAGGAGAGAAAACCATTAAGTGAGATCTTATTCATCTGCATCTCATGGGCTGCTCACTCATCATCCCTTCCCTGGTGCGGTGATGCCCATGATGATTGAAATTTATTTGGTTTATTTAATTCAATTATGCTGACTTGCCTACATTGACCTTCATTAATGTGTCGGTTTTTTATTATTCGGCTATCCACGTAAGCATACCTTGGATATAAATACAAATTGTATTATAATTGAATGTTATCAGAATATACAAAGACAGAAACTCCTTCCCCCCCCCTATAGCTTTAACAAAATGTAGGGGCAAGTGCTGTTAGCGAGCACCTATGAAGGTCGGCATGGTACACGAGGGGATGGGTGGCCAATAACACACCCGGCCGCCTTTGTCGCCCCAGTGGCGATATTTACACACCGCATCACTTGATGCAGCTAATTCGGCTGTGACGGTCCCACCTGATGACGGAGACTTGTGTTGCCTCCGAAACGTCGTGAATTTTATTTTTGTTTTGTTTTATTTTACTTTCATTAATTTTAATGTTTTTACCTACGTGACTTTACCGAAAAAACCTGAGAATATGAATCATTGCAGTCACGAAAGCTTCAAATCTAGAACCGCACCAGGTATTCATTTGAGGCTGAGTCAACCTAGGGGATGCCCAGGACCGGTTCAGATAATCACCGGTGTTGGCCGTGAGCGGGAATCGAACTCGGGTCGCTGGGTTCGTAGCGCAGCGTACTGCTCCCAGCATACACACAAACACTATCGGACGCGCGCACACACACACACAGTTACATTATTATCAGAAGCACACACGCAGAGACACGCACACTCACTATCAGACGCACTATCTAAATTCAAAAAGTGCAGCACTTCAACATGATATCTTCGTTTGGTACAATTTATGCGGAAGATTTGCACAATTTTGTTTAGAAACCCCTCGCCACTTCAGATTGTTATCACTGAGCAGCGGAAAGAAGGCCTCCCTACCATTACCATGTTTACTGTTTTGATTTGCAAGACGTTGTTTGTTTTTACTCCCCACATTCTAACAAATCGTTAGGTGTGTGCCGATTGTAACAACTTTAGTAATAATAGGTGGAGACATGTCTACCTGGGCAGTCAGCACTTATCGCACACTCGCTTGATAGCGGCTGAGTTTAATTTAAAATTGCTTTAATTTTTGTTCGTGTTCTTACATGTTTATGTATTTCCGTCCAGAGCTGGGTATCTTGTCATGAAACCGAACACAAAACGCACGCTGCTCTATCACTACCTGTGGTTAGTTTCTCCCTACGTGCACTGAATCGCGTTGTTTGTGGTGTAGTTTGTTTGGATGTGTGTGTGTGTGTGCATACACTGTATATCATAAACGTTAGACACTCCATGCCCCGTGTATACTAGAAGACATACATCACACACGTGTTTGTCTCCGGTCAGGCTTACTGCTATAGAGCCTCCGAGTCTTCGCAGCGTATACATTACGTGAATGCAACAGGGACACTACTGCCACAGTTTGATGGCGAGACAAAATCTACCTGGGGTTTTCCAATTCCATGTGATGAGTGTAAGCGGTTTCATTGATCAATATGAATTCGGGGGCTATATTTAATGCACCAGTGCTGGGCTGCAGCCAGACGAGCTCCCTGGGGAAGCCGCATGGATTTCGTGAGTTGAAAAACCCAAGACAGAGTGCATTGCCACAACAGACTGGAGCCACAAGCAAGCACCATAACTGAAATAGTTTCCAACTCGCTGGCAGACTAGAATAGGCAACGTCCACAGCCGTAGCGATAGGTATACTGGATGCGGTGTGCCGGGGTGCAGAAATAATTCCAGGGTCAATGACCACGGACAGGCCCGGTTGAAATTAAATTCGGTATAGTTCCATGAACAACAACAAAACACAACCGTGCTCAGGGTTGTGGTTTGAAGTCCAATTTTCCACGATATGAATTTTTCTTTTACGTAACTGATACATTTATTCCGCTAATATTCAGCTCTAAAGGCTGTTATTAGATAAATACACTCGAAGACGTAAATTCGTCTATAGCATGCGTGCATTAGGGCTGACATGGTGACGGTTTGAATTGAAGGCTTCATTGTTGTTTTATATTTAATTAAGCCGATGACGTAAATTGTTGAGGGGGCATAATATGAAAATCCAATGTTCGGCTGACAAGCGCTAATTATCACGTGAAGGTGGCGTCAACGTCCCATGGTGACGAGCGCAGACTTGTGACCGTGCCCTGCTTGCCACGGATACGCTCAGACAACGCCGCACGGCAACACAGCATCTGGAGCCATCGCCTTGACCCAGGGCGAGTTGGAATCCAACACAGGGTCCAGTAACCACTGCCTTGGCCCCATGTACAGAACCAAACTCTTTGGGGGTACATCTTCTTGGTTCTTTCGGTGAAGAAGAATTTCTTCACCTGAGGATGGCTGCTTGCGTTGTGGCCGAAACGTCGTGAGAATTCTTTTCTTATGTTTTATTTTTATTATTTTATAATTTCCCTTCTACGTGACTTTACCGAAAGAACCAAGAAGATGAATCCCTGCAGTCACGAAAGCTTTAAATCGAAATTCTTTGGGGGTATTGCCACAGCTGTTATGAATACTCCAATATTGTACTCCTATTATTATTTTCGTCATCAAAAATAAACACTCCAACTACACATTTGAGAGACCGATGTAACATCTGTTGCTGATATTCATGCTGCTCCAGTTCATGTTGCAATTTGAAAAAAGAAGGGGACAGAGATTGCCTCGGATTGTGTATCGTCTGACTCTGCCACTTGTACAGACCATCCTTACGGAGCTTGCAGTTTTATATATAACTCAGCGCTGTTGTTGTTAACGTCACACCTTTCAGATGCCACTTCCTCGTGCGTAACGCAACTATGAATGTACGCAACGACACATTTATATTTACGACATCTAACCCAAAAAACCTCTTATGTATAATATTGGTCGCGAAAGCCGACGTGTTCAGCTAACTCTGGAATAGTTTGTTTAACAAGCCTGCCTCTGCTGATGAGACGCAGAAGGTCAAAAACGATCCAGAGTTTGTTTGTGTAACCAAACACCGCTTTGAAAATTATTCGTGTGGAAAGCCAACAAGCTGACGGACTAGAACAACATTTTGTTTGGAGACAGAATGGAGTTCTGCTTCTTCTTGTTTCGTATATCCTATGAAGAGTAACTAATACAGGATTGAGTCGTACTGTGATTTAACCATCGCATTGCTTTGTCTGCGAGTTGGTGAATGACAAATACCCCCACATTTATATTTTAGGATGTGTGCAGGGTCCATAGTTTAGAGTTCTTAGTGGCATTCGCACACGGGAGAGTAATTGATTTTCCACTTGCTGCTTACGCATATATACCAACTGACCGACCGATCGTATCTTTTCTCAGATACAATCGAGCGCTATCTGTTGTCTGCGGGTGGTGGCAGTAAGAACCCAGGAGGCAGGCAGGCAGGGCGGGCGGGCGGGCAGGCAGGCGGGCGGGCGGGCAGGGCGGGCGGGCGGGCAGGCGGGCGGGCGGGCAGGGCGGGCGGGCGGGCGGGCTTACCGGCGTGGGTCTGGTGGTACGTCTCGGTGTAGGGGTCGGAGTCGACGCGGGCGAGCGGCTCCACGTGGGGGAGGCTTCCCGACAGCTCCACGCTGGCGGCCAGGTACCCGCGCGGGTCCAGCCCCGAGAAGCGCTGGGTCACGTGCAGACGCTCGCCGCCCGGCGAGAAGGTGACGGTGGCGCGCTGCACGAGGCGCCCGCCTGCACGCACGGGCCGCAGTGCACAACGCGAGTACAACGTGATTGACAAGCACAACGTGACTGACAAGCACAACGTAATTGACAAGCACAACGTGACTGACAAGCACAACGTGATTGACAAGCACAACGTGACTGACAAGCACAACGTGATTGACAAGCACAACGTGATTGACAAGCACAACGTGATTGACAAGCACAACGTGATTGACAAGCACAACGTAAATTTCGATTTAAAGCTTTCGTGACTGCAGGGATTCTTTCTTCTTGGTTCTTTCGGTAAAGTCACGTAGAATGGAAATAATAAAATAATAAAAATAAAACATAATAAAATAATTCTCACGACGTTTCGGCCACAACGCAAGCAGCCGTCCTCTGGTGTATTATTTTATTATTTCCATTCTACGTGACTTTACCGAAAGAACCAAGAAGAAGCACAACGTGACTGACAAGTACAATGCGTGTACAATGACAATTCACAAATTCAATGCAAGCACAATGCAGGTTACAATTGCAACACAAGTACAATGTGGTTTACGATCACAGTAGAGTTACAATGCGATTTACAGTTGCTGCACAATTGCAATGCGGGTTACGACTACAACACCAGTGCAATGCAATGTATAATTGCAACACAATTCCACATGCAGTTGACGATTAGAATGCAATCAAATGCAATGCGGAGTTGCGTCGTACAAATCCAGGCGCAATCTCAATATGCCGAGCTCACGTCTCATCCCAACGCTGCTGCAAGAGTCACGCAGCTCCGTGACCTCTGCCGCCCCGACTCTGTACCCTCATCTCCTCCCCCCTCCCTTCCCTCCCAAGCCAGCAGGATGTGATCAACATTAATGTTTACATACGAACAAGGTCTAACGTGTGCTTGGGCAAGCTTACACTAATTTTCGACCGTGTTTTTTTTTCTTTAAACAAACAACACGGCCATTGAAGTTGACCTTGCCACAGAACACGGTCGTTATTCCACGTTGAGGCCATGATATCGTTTCCCAGGATGACACTTGCGCACGCTTCTGAAAGCGAGTTGGGTTAGCCCCAGTAAGGCTGCCATGAATCCAGGACCAGCCCATGGAAAACCCCGGCACGAGATTACCGGATCGTGCACCACTTGTCAAGATACACGTTTCAACACTCCTCTCCTAGGCGGTCATGTAAACGGACACAATACGTATTCATGTAACAGACAAACTACGTATTCATGTAACAGACACACTACGTATTCTAAACCATCTGCATCTTTAAAACAAACGATTTGTTCCGCCTTGTGATGATTTGGCCGTGCAAACTGCACTCTGTACTTGGTAAAGTGACATGCTGTCAACTGAGCAGAAAAGAACAAGTTTGTAATTTTGGTAAATTATGGTTATTCTCATTAATTTGGACACAGCCCACTGGCACACAATGACCTAACTCTTGCAAATAATGGCATGGATCTATTACACCGCGCAAATATCGGTGAGTCACAGGCATCTTTGATAATGTGCCCTCGGCGGATTATCACGGGGCTCAGGCTGGATCGAGATTGGTAAACCCTGAATCCACGTGAAATGGCAGAGCCACAGAGGCCACCCAGCCACCGCATTAATTACGCCGTGAAACATTTAGCATTGCGGACAAATTACTGGATGGGTGAGTGGACCATACCCCTCTCGATTCTGAAAAATGTATCACGTCTCCTGCAGTGTGCGGAGACAGGCAGACTAAGCATCAAGCTAATGCCAAACGTTCCACTCCAGGCAGAGGATCTCATTCTTTTGAGAGGCATTTAACATTTATTCTTCTTACATAATCGACGAACTAGAATGCTTACAATAAGGTCCTACAATGATAAATGTCAGCCTGGGCTTGGCTGATTGGCTGAGGAGGTTAAGCAGGAGACAGCAAGACACACGTCTAGACAGGAGACAGCCAGACACACGTCTAGACAGGAGACAGCGAGACACACGTCTAGACAGGAAACAGTGAGACACACGTCTAGACAGGAAACAGTGAGACACACGTCTAGACAGGAGACAGCGAGAAAACACGTCTAGACAGGAAACAGTGAGACACACGTCTAGACAGGGGACAGTGAGACACACGTCTAGACAGGAGACAGTAAGACACACGTCTAGACAGGGGACAGCGAGACACACGTCTAGACAGGATACAGTAAGACACACGTCTAGACAGGAGACAGCGAGACACACGTCTAGACAGGGGACAGCGAGACACACGTCTAGACAGGAGACAGTGAGACACACGTCTAGACAGGAGACAGCGAGCCACACGTCTAGACAGGAGACAGCGAGACACACGTCTAGACAGGATACAGCGAGACACACGTCTAGACAGGAGACAGTGAGACACACGTCTACACAGGATACAGCGAGACACACGTCTAGACAGGAGACAGTGAGACACATGTCTAGACAGGATACAGCGAGACACACGTCTAGACAGGAGACAGCGAGACACACGTCTAGACAGGAGACAGCGAGACACACGTCTAGACAGGATACAGCGAGACACACGTCTAGACAGGAGACAGTGAGACACACG
This sequence comes from Lampetra planeri, assembly GCF_965212315.1. Taxonomy (NCBI): domain Eukaryota; kingdom Metazoa; phylum Chordata; class Hyperoartia; order Petromyzontiformes; family Petromyzontidae; genus Lampetra; species Lampetra planeri. The sequence goes on from NC_136136.1 coordinate 2,255,657, forward strand.
TCTAGACAGGAGACAGCGAGACACACGTCTAGACAGGAGACAGTGAGACACACGTCTAGACAGGAGACAGCGAGACACACGTCTAGACAGGAGACAGTGAGACACACGTCTAGACAGGAGACAGTGAGACACACGTCTAGACAGGAGACAGTGAGACACACGTCTAGACAGGAGACAGCGAGACACACGTCTAGACAGGAGACAGTGAGACACACGTCTAGACAGGAGACAGTGAGACACACGTCTAGACAGGAGACAGCGAGACACACGTCTAGACAGGAGACAGTGAGACACACGTCTAGACAGGAGACAGCTAGACACACGTCTAGACAGGAGACAGTGAGACACACGTCTAGACAGGAGACAGCGAGACACACGTCTAGACAGGAGACAGTGAGACACACGTCTAGACAGGAGACAGTGAGACACACGTCTAGACAGGAGACAGTGAGACACACGTCTAGACAGGAGACAGCTAGACACGTCTAGACAGGGGACAGTGAGACACACGTCTAGACAGGAGACAGCGAGACACACGTCTAGACAGGAGACAGCGAGACACACGTCTAGACAGGAGACAGTGAGACACACGTCTAGACAGTGAGACACACGTCTAGACAGGAGACAGTGAGACACATGTCTAGACAGGAGACAGCGAGACACACGTCTAGACAGGAGACAGTGAGACACATGTCTAGACAGGAGACAGCGAGACACACGTCTAGACAGGAGACAGCGAGACACAAGTCTAGACAGGAGACAGCGAGACACACGTCTAGACAGGAGACAGCGAGACACACGTCTAGACAGGAGACAGCGAGACACACGTCTAGACAGGAGACAGTGAGATACACGTCTAGACAGGAGACAGCAAGACACACGTCTAGACAGGAGACAGTAAGACACACGTCTAGACAGGAGACAGCGAGACACACGTCTAGACAGGGGACAGCGAGACACACGTCTAGACAGGAGACAGCAAGACACACGTCTAGACAGGAGACAGTGAGACACACGTCTAGACAGGAGACAGTGAGACACACGTCTAGACAGGAGACAGCGAGACACACGTCTAGACAGGAGACAGCGAGACACACGTCTAGACAGGAGACAGTGAGACACACGTCTAGACAGGAGACAGCGAGACACACATCTAGACAGGGGACAGCGAGACACACGTCTAGACAGGAGACAGCGAGACACACGTCTAGACAGGAGACAGTGAGACACACGTCTAGACAGGAGACAGCGAGACACACGTCTAGACAGGGGACAGCGAGACACACGTCTAGACAGGAGACAGCGAGACACACGTCTAGACAGGAGACAGCGAGACACACGTCTAGACAGGAGACAGCGAGACACACGTCTAGACAGAAGACAGCGAGACACACATCTAGACAGGGGACAGCGAGATACACGTCTAGACAGGAGACAGCGAGACACACGTCTAGACAGGAGACAGTGAGACACACGTCTAGACAGGAGACAGCGAGACACACGTCTAGACAGGGGACAGCGAGACACACGTCTAGACATGAGACAGCAAGACACACGTCTAGACAGGAGACAGTGAGACACACGTCTAGACAGGAGACAGTGAGACACACGTCTAGACAGGAAACAGCGAGACACACGTCTAGACAGGAGACAGCGAGACACACGTCTAGACAGGAGACAGTGAGACACACGTCTAGACAGGAGACAGCGAGACACACGTCTAGACAGGAAACAGCGAGATACACGTCTAGACAGGAGACAGCGAGACACACGTCTAGACAGGAAACAGTGAGACACACGTCTAGACAGGAGACAGCGAGACACACGTCTAGACAGGAAACAGCGAGATACACGTCTAGACAGGAGACAGCGAGATACACGTCTAGACAGGAAACAGCGAAATACACGTCTAGACAGGAGACAGCGAGATACACGTCTAGACAGGAGACAGCGAGATACACGTCTAGACAGGAAACAGTGAGACACACGTCTAGACAGGAGACAGCGAGATACACGTCTAGACAGGAGACAGTGAGACACACGTCTAGACAGGAGACAGTGAGACACACGTCTAGACAGGAGACAGTGAGACACACGTCTAGACAGGAAACAGCGAGATACACGTCTAGACAGGAGACAGCGAGATACACGTCTAGACAGGAGACAGCGAGACACACGTCTAGACAGGAGACAGTGAGACACACGTCTAGACAGGAGACAGCGAGACACACGTCTAGACAGGAAACAGCGAGATACACGTCTAGACAGGAGACAGCGAGACACACGTCTAGACAGGAAACAGTGAGACACACGTCTAGACAGGAGACAGCGAGACACACGTCTAGACAGGAGACAGCGAGATACACGTCTAGACAGGGGACAGCGAGATTCACGTCTAGACAGGGGACAGCGAGACACACGTCTAGACAGGAAACAGCGAGATACACGTCTAGACAGGAGACAGCGAGACACACGTCTAGACAGGGGACAGCGAGACACACGTCTAGACAGGAAACAGCGAGATACACGTCTAGACAGGAGACAGCGAGACACACGTCTAGACAGGAAACAGTGAGACACACGTCTAGACAGGAGACAGCGAGACACACGTCTAGACAGGAAACAGCGAGATACAGGTCTAGACAGGAGACAGCGAGATACACGTCTAGACAGGAGACAGCGAGATACACGTCTAGACAGGAAACAGCGAAATACACGTCTAGACAGGAGACAGCGAGATACACGTCTAGACAGGGGACAGCGAGACACACGTCTAGACAGGAAACAGCGAGATACACGTCTAGACAGGAGACAGCGAGACACACGTCTAGACAGGAAACAGTGAGACACACGTCTAGACAGGAAACAGCGAGATACACGTCTAGACAGGAGACAGCGAGACACACGTCTAGACAGGAAACAGCGAGATACACGTCTAGACAGGAGACAGCGAGATACACGTCTAGACAGGAGACAGCGAGATACACGTCTAGACAGGAAACAGCGAAATACACGTCTAGACAGGAGACAGCGAGATACACGTCTAGACAGGAAACAGCGAAATACACGTCTAGACAGGAGACAGCGAGATACACGTCTAGACAGGAAACAGTGAGACACACGTCTAGACAGGAGACAGCGAGATACACGTCTAGACAGGAAACAGCGAAATACACGTCTAGACAGGAAACAGCGAGACACACGTCTAGACAGGAGACAGTGAGACACACGTCTAGACAGGAAACAGCAAGACACACGTCTAGACAGGAGACAGTGAGACACACGTCTAGACAGGAAACAGCGAGACACACGTCTAGACAGGAGACAGTGAGACACACGTCTAGACAGGAGACAGTGAGACACACGTCTAGACAGGAGACGAGCAGGCGACATCATTCACACCCAGTCCTCTCTAAGCCCCAGTGACTCGAATAATCAAGAATTGTGGTCAAGATTCGATTCACGATTCGATTTTGGGTGCCGATTTACCGACTTATTTGTATTGCATCTGCTTCATTTGCTCACTCGTGTATCCAGTCTAAGGGTAAAATCATGATTTGTTTCACGAATCAAATATGTTTTATCTACTTTTCTCCAACTCACCCGTATTGCTTCTCCTCTTCCCCTATCTCGTTTTTTTTCCTTCCTCCACGAGCGCACAAAAAAGCACCGCATGAACGTGTACGCTTGCGCCCTTTGTAAATAATCGAATGTCACGACTCGCGATGAGAATGCCACAGGCGTAACGAGCGCAACTACAAATCGATGCGGCGCCAGCGCCTGACACGGTGATGGTGCTGCTGTCCCTTTCGATGCCTCCAGTCCTTGTGAGTTGACAGGAGATGTGGCGAGGCTGGAGAAATGCCGACTAAACAACGGGAGCAATAGGGATAGGGGCAAGACGCTGGCACGCTTGGCTACGTACGGTGAAAAGGAAGTTCAACACACGTAGAGATGATGTCAAATGAGAGACGTAGAGACCAATATGGAATTAGGCGAGAGAACAGAGATACAGACAAGATAGGGATGAGAGATGTAATCATTTGTATATTTAAATGAGCTTGTTACGTTTATTAAGGATTTCAGTCATCGCTGACATTTTATTTTCCCTCTCTCTCTCACACGAACTTCGGGACACCCTGAGCCGACTTGCCTCCACCCCCCGTGCCTCGGCTTCCTTTGCTTGAGGCCTGGCACCACCACCAACCACCACCGAGCGCACGATAACCGCACACACGATATCCGCACAATAACCGCACGATAACCGCACACATGATATCCACACGATAACCGTATGATAACCGCATGATAACCACACGATAACCACACACACGATATCCACACGATAACCACATGATAACCACATGATAACCGCACAATAACCGCATGATAACCGCACGATAACCGCACACACGATATCCACACGATAACCACATGATAACCACATGGTAACCGCACAATAACCGCACAATAACCGCACACACGATAACCGCACAATAACCGCACACACGATATCCGCACGATAACCGCACACACGATATCCGTACCGGCAACGCCGAAGCCGCGCTGTCCGCCCGGCCCGGGCGAGTAGAGCCAGGCGAGGGGCGAGGCGAGCGAGGGCAGCAGCTGCAGAGCCCAGCCCAGAGCCGGCGGCACGCGGCTCACGGCCACGTAGACGCGCCCGTCCGCCGACACCACGTAGGCGTGCAGGTCGGCCTCGGCCAGCTCGGACTCCACGCCGCGGAGACTCACGCGGCCGCGCACTTTGCCGTTGACCCGCTGGGGGTGGCCTGCGGGAGCGAGTGGGGGGCAATTTGATGCGGATGCTTTCAAGTGTGTGGGGGGGTGGGGGGGTGGGGGGCGGTTATGGCAGCCACGGGGATGGACCCCTTTCGCCCGTCTAGGGACTGCTTCGCGACGTTCGAAGTGCACCGTTGTTCTACTTGTGCTTCGTTCCGCGCAGCTCCGACGAGCACCGCTGGCTACGTACGGCGTGAAAGAAGTTCAACGTGCGTACACGCAGCGTGCATCCGGAGTGGCGCAACGATGCCTCCTCCTACGTATGTGTTCATCGGGCATTGAGTCCCATGGTGAACACAGTCGAGTTTTTAATTTTTCATTTGTGGATCATCATCGAGTATCTGCATCTGATGCCACGATTTGTGCGGATGTGGTACAGGGCTGCCCGTAAGTTTCACGGAAATGCAGTTCTGTTGCCCTGCAACTCGTAGCGAGATCAGAATCTAAATCTGAATATTGATACTGGGAGGAATCCGATGAAACTGTATAGCTCTTTTTCTAGTTTCAGTTTTCAGTTTCATGTATTAGGTATAGCCCTGTGAGCCATGAGGCTCTTGCAACCGTAACAAACAAATCATGAACAAAGAACATCTTAAAGTGACGTTTCGTAACAGAAACATCCAGGAAAAAACAGTAAAAATGTCCAGTACGGCGTGGTAAGAACGTTGAGACCAACAAACAACAGAAAAACACGACAGGGGTACAACGTACAAGAAATGCAAACAAATCACCCAAAAACATACCCATTCAATTGAACCATCCTACCAGGCAAAGCCCACTGAGGTGTATGAGAGACGAAGGGGGGCTGCGCATCTACCCCCCCCCATCCCAGCCTGCTAAATTATTATGGGCGAAGTGTCAAAAAATATTGGCACAATTTGTTTTGTATAATTAAGAGATGGACATTGAAGCCTTTCCTCATATACACAGGGGGGGGGGTGAGAGCCGGAGCAGAATGCACGATAGACAAAGCAGATCGTATCGTTACTCATTACGCTTAGCCGTTAACATTCGTTTAAAGTTTGTTTAACATTGACTGTCGCATCTGTTCCCCCCCCCACCACCACTCCCGAGTCTTTGTATGCAAGGTCACGCGACAGGGTCGCATCGCTCTGATAAACCCTGAAGGTAATTCGGTAATTAAAGTCACAGCATCACCGCCGAAATTACAATTATTTTTTTTAAACCAGAACAGAAATATCAAAGCAAAATAACACCGGAAGTGTTTGCCGCATTGGTGGCTACCCAGACGTGAACTCAGGGGTTCGACAACGGCGGCTCAGCGCTCCGATGCCCCCCGAGGCTTCCAGCCACCTCAATGTTGGTCAGCCAAACTTTGATGCCACTGAAGCACGCTGGCCTCGCTGGGCACGTCAGCTGAGCCCCGTCCAAGGTTAGACTGGCAAAGCGTCGCTTGCAGAGTGCTCAAGTTGCTGCAGGCACACGGCCGATTATGAATGAATTTGTTTAGGATGAGTTTGAGACAAGCAATAGGTCTGTGCAGTTTACCCTTAAGTCAAGCTATCAGCCATTTGATGAAGGTAAATGCACATGTCGTATCCACAGGAGGCAAGCAAACCGAACGAATTCATACACAAAGCCAATGGTCCACACGTGGGATGGCAATTTATTGATCGAAATAGAGATTTGGTTGTAAGCGTGATAGAGATATTGTGGTCAGTGAAAGTAAAAAATAACATGGCAAATAATGTACAGCCCTGCGTCAGTCCACTGCTGGACGAGGGCTTTTGGGTCATGGATGTTGTTTGTTTTTATTTCAGCAAGTTGGTGAATGTACATCAGCAAGATGGTGAGTGCAGGATGGTGAAGAGGGGGGTGGGTGTCCAGGACTGATTCCGATGTCACTGCTGTTAGCCGTGAATCAACTAATTGTTTACTATTTTTTTTAATTTTACCCGGTAAGGCCCACTGAACTATATAGCTCTTTTTCAGAAGCGTCCTGGTTATCGCAAATGATAGCTCAACAAAGCGTCTCTCACGTGGGAAAGTGTAGCAGCCAAATATTCTAAACGCGTGTTTGTAAATGTGGAAGGGAAAAACCGGAGGACCTGGAGAATAATGCACGTGACCATGGGAGGACCATCCTAACTCCAAATACACAACAGGCGTCAGGGTCGGGATGGAACCCACGACCTCCTGTATACCAGGCGAGGGAGTTCACATCTCACCGTGCAGCATGCTGACCGCCGAGTTGCAGCTCCGCCCCCTCCATTGAACAGATATTAATATTTTAGAATGCAGTCTCTTGATTACGAATAGTTTGCAATGTCTTACATCACATGATGCACAAAGCAAAGGGCATTGCCAGAACACACATTTATTTTCATCGTGTTTTGCCTTTTTCACAACAACGAATTTTCAGATCAATTGCCACTACATTTCTATATATCAACATGCTTTAGGGTCATGAATGATTCAACATGTGAATTATTTACCCAAATAAATAAATAACATGTTAAATAATTGAACAAATTTGATCGATACAGAAATTCGATCTCATCGAATAGAATCCCTTGTTATTTAAAGATGAAAGAAAACGTGGGTGGGACACAAGGTAAAGGCGCAGCCCTGCAAGTGCTCGCTCACTCCACTACTGGCAGAAGGCCCTCCACTAGGAGCTCTGGAGAGCGCTGGAGATCGAATTTGGCCTACTCTTCCACATCGGCCAGACATGTCGGAAGAGGTGGAAGTACTCACACTTTACCCCACGAGCTGACGAACGACTAAATATGCCCCCCCCCCTACTTGTGAATCTGGGTTAGGCGGAAGTGGGGGTCGAATTTGAGAAGGCGCACTACTATTGCGACCGCCGCGTCGGGAGATCGAACCCAACTGGTGACCTCTCGACTGCAGGTCCGAGAGTGTGCTGACCGTCACACCATGGCAGAGCATTGCCGTTGGATGGGACATTAAGACCGGTAGGAACAAGCTGACGATCACATTGGCTTCGTGTGGCATGGCTCACCGTCCTGGAAGCAGTCTTTGCCGTTGCCCAGATGTCCCACCCGGCAGTGGCAGCAGAATCCAGTCGCGTGCTCCGTGCATTCGGCCAGGGGGGAGCATTCCGCACGGCCCGTGTCGCAGCCCTGACGAGGGGGGACTGCACACACACACGCAGAGATATCGTCATCACCACCACCACTACCACCGCTAACTACTACCCACCACCCTCATTATCACAACCACCATGAACAGCAACACTTTCACGAATACTCTTAGTTCTTTCGGTAAAGTCACGTAGGTAAAAAATGAAATTAAAATTAATAAAAAATAAAATAATAAAAATCACGACGTTTCGGAGGCAACACAAGTCTCCGTCATCAGGTGGGACCGTCACAGCCAGATTTGCTGCATCACTTTCACGAATACCACTATCATCACAACATCATCACCACCACTGCCATCATCATCATCACCACAGTCCCACCATAATTTTCACACCACTCCACCACCACTACTAACCACCACCACCACCGCCACAACTCTCATCACCGCCATAACACTATTTGTATTAAAATAATTCTCACATGTATTTCCATAAGCACGTGGAATATAATTTCGTTTTTGCGGACGGCGAGTGATGTGAGACGTTGCAGAATGTAAATATTGCTGCAGAAAGTGCCAACTCAGGTGGTGAGTAGAGGTGTTGACATTCCATACATTTCTTTCAAATTTACCGCTCACTGAACTAAACAACTTTACGTAATGGCACTGGTGAATAACTGCTACATGCCCACGATAAAAGTGATGTTACTCTAATTCCATTTGAATTCCATTACTATTGATGCATTGAAAAACGTTTGTTTGTTTTGCCTGCCATTCTGGTGATAGCTCGAGAAGCTATCGGATGAGAGAATAACCTGAAATCACGAAAATAAATCGACTTTCCACATCGTTCGAGGGCGAGCGACTTGACCTGCAAAAGCGGGCAGCAACGTTTAAGCAAGCAACGGCACGGCGAGCCATCTGCAAGTCTCAAAGCAACAGTTATGGAGCAAATACCAGAGAGTGCACAGACGTGCATGTATGGACGAGGCGAAGGGGAGAGAGAGAGAGAGAGTGGGGATCGCAAGCCATTCGTCTTCCATCCATTGTGGTGAAAGGATGGCAGCTCCGGGCATTGCCGCCAAAGCTGCCTGCGCGGGTTGTATTTACTAGCATTCTCTCATGAGCATGAATAAAGGTAGCGTATACGTTTATACCAATTTGCATATCATTTTCATTCGTTGAGTGTGTGCAAGGTCCTGCTCACCGTAGTGGTTGTAGCGTGGCACCTGCGCGACATCGCCTCTGCCTGCCTCTGGGTAACTCTGGGGATCATGGTAAGGTTGTGGTTGGGGATCATGGTAAGGTTGTGGTTGGGACTCAGGGTAACTCTGGGGGTCAGGGTAAGGTTGTGGTTGGGACTCAGGGTAAGGTTGTGGTTGGGACTCAGGGTAAGGTTGTGGTTGGGACTCAGGGTAACTCTGGGGATCATGGTAAGGTTGTGGTTGGGGATCATGGTAAGGTTGTGGTTGGGACTCAGGGTAACTCTGGGGGTCAGGGTAAGGTTGTGGTTGGGACTCAGGGTAAGGTTGTGGTTGGGACTCAGGGTAAGGTTGTGGTTGATACTCAGGGTAAGGCTGTGGTTGGGACTCAGGGTAAGGCTGTGGTTGCTGGTCAGGGTAAGGGTGTGGTTGAGGGTCATGGTAAGGCTGCGGTTGGGACTCAGGGTAAGGCTGTAGTTGGGGGTCATGGTAAGGCTGTGGTTGCTGGTCAGGGTAAGGCTGTGGTTGGGGGTCATGGTAAGGCTGTAGTTGGGGGTCATGGTAAGGCTGTGGTTGGGACTCAGGGTAAGGCTGTGGTTGCTGGTCAGGGTAAGGCTGTGGTTGGGGGTCATGGTAAGGCTGCGGTTGGGGGTCATGGTAAGGCTGTGGTTGGGGGTCATGGTAAGGCTGCGGTTGGGGGTCATGGTAAGGCTGCTGGACGCGATATTGCCGCTCGTCGACGCTCTGCTGCGGATCTCCCTCTCGACGGCCGTGCTCCCCGGGCTGCTCGTGCCGCTGCCGCTCGGGATGCCGCTCCGGCTGCCCGTACGGTTCTCGGTGACCGCCGTGAGGGTCGGGGTTGCTCTGGGTGATGCGGTGGTCGGGTGCCGGGTACGGGTAGGGGTATGTTTCCGGGTAAGGTGGCGGTTGGGCGCCGGGTGCGGGCTGGGTGGGCGCTGCGGGCCTCGGGTGCTCATCCAGGTCATCGAGGTCGGTTTCGTCGGTGTACACCGGGTAGAAGTCGTCATTCCCGTTGGCAGGATCTTGCAGGTCCCACTTGGGCAAAGGAGCAAGATTGTATTGGTGTTGCAGTTGCCAGACTTCTTCTGTCCTCTTCGCCGGTTCAATGTCCCCTAATCCAGAGGCGCTGCCTATGTGGAAAACCCAAACGCCCTGAGTTCCAGAGTTCCCCGTCCTGAAAAATAGCAATGTAAATACACGCACGCGTTGAAATTGCAATCTAAAATATACAGCCCTTTAACAATCCACTGTCAGATGAAAGCCTCCCCAAGCCGTGTGTACAGAACTAAGATAGAAGATTTGGGATAACAAACTTTTTTTAAAATAAAAATTACGTTCCATTGTAATGATTAATGAGATATTGTGGATAATGAATATAAATAAATAACACTACATATTTTATAGCCCTTTGTTAATCCACGGGCGGATAAAAGCCCGCCCTGTGCTGCTGCGTTAAGACAGTAGTTTGGCCATACTTCACCGCGCTGGTTCAGTGTGTGTTGGTGAATGGGCTGACCCAAAACTGGTTCGCATGACACTCGGCACTGACGAAAGCCGTTGTCGGGAATCGAGCTCGTGAACCACTGCGACACCGCTTACCTTCCAAACGTTCAAATATGCCTACATTATTCGATATTGCTGAGACATTTACATGCATACATACAGCACACACACACATACATTCACAACCAAATTCTCCCTGCTCCACATAAAGGGAAGTTCTATCGATTGTGTTGCCCGGAATATGCCTCTTGTGTATAATTAAAACACAATAAGACTGCAGCAATAGGTCTATGGATTTTTTTTTCTTATGCAATCAATTTATTAAAATAAAATGTACCTTATACAAGCAGAACAATTCCCATCACTGCTTGCATAGGCGTACCGTGCAAGGGCACGAAGTGCATTACAGTTGCAGAAAAACTAAACTTCAAGGGGTAAAACCGTCAATGTGTCCACCGCCCCCACTCTGCCAAAGTTTTTAAACGAACTGGGTCCCAGAGCGATAGAATCAATGTGTAAAAGCAAACCACAGGATGCTTTACTTTCCCACCTCTTCTATAAAACAATAACAGCAGCAGCAGTGACAACAACGGGACCCCCAAACTTTGGTGAGGTACCTTTGAAGAGCATGGGCCCTGAAAAAAAGATCACGGCGAGAGATTGTGGGCCAATAAACCAGCAGGTGTCCTCCTGCCTGGGTGGGGGGCCCTTTATACCTCTCCGTGGCCTAACAAAAGCTACCCCCCCCCCCCCGTGTGCTTATTAGTTGCAAACCCCAGCAGCGAGGGCCGTGACGAGGCGGGAGCACGCTGGATCTTTAATAATTATCGCTCGTCATGCTCGGCACACGTGGACATCTAAATGCACGTTCTGTCGCACAATCTGCCATCATAAAATTATGGTCGGTGGTCGTGGCGCAAAGTGGTTTTGGTTGGAGGGCCGCTGCGCTGTGCGTTTGATTCCAGTGCCGAGCGAGTGAGAGTTGCCCTCCCACCTAACGGGCACTTGAAACAAGAGTGGTGAAGTATGGTAAAGCGACCCCCCCCCCCCACACACACACACAATCCCCTCCTCTCCCCACCACGACCGACGCGGCAAGGGGGAGGCCGTCATCCAGCCATGTTTTTGACAAAGTGCTCTGAATTACTATCATTATTCTCAAAACAATAAATGGGGTGAAACGGAGGAGGAACCACCTCGGTGACCTACGGCAGGAGAATTTAAAACGAACGAAGGCGGCTTCCCAAACACACACGCGTCGCGTTGCAGCAACTTGCGTCACGTGCATAATTATTAATACGCTTTGCCGCGCGAATCATTAAAATATACAGTGGCTCTATCAATGTAGCTTAAACGCACCCGTGCACTTTCGTGCGAACAAACCAAAAAAAATGAAATCCCCCCAGGTGCGACTTAAAAGGTTAAAATAAAAAAAACAACGATATCCAGGTTCAGCACTTCCATTGCTTGCTTTGCGCTACCGCTGGAGTAAGGACTTCCACTCGAGGGACTGTCTCGGGAGTCGTTCTCGAGCGTATCTTGGCCTACTCCTCCACGCTGCTGGCCAGACGTCTTGGCGAGAGCACTGCGCCCGCATATTCTTTTGAACCCTGCCACGTGCGAAAGGCCGATCAGCTCGCCGTGGTGAATCCACGTGTGCGGACTGCTGGGTTGAACGGTTGCTTGGGGGGGGGGGGTTAAGAAACTGGGGCCATCGAAGAGGAAACTTCTGGATTTGCAAGCCCAGTGTGCGAGCCATTACGCGTGCAAATATCCGATGCTAATTCTTCAGCAACTCCTCACCTGCTTGCTAAAGGTTGGGGAGAGGCGAAATGACGCACCGACGATTAAACGCATTTTTAAACGGACCTGACAATTATTAGAGATATTGGGCAAACACGTTCTGCCTATGCAAGGCCGATTCTCAGCACTTTTTAAAAGTAACGACATTAAGGAGCACAAAAACGTGCACAATCTGTGCTCGTCAGCCGAGCGCTCGTCACTCGGATGGGGGCAGAGGGATCATCATTATTATTATTATGATTTCTTCTCCACGGAGTTGCCATCCTCAGCGGCAACATTTTAGATTCCCACGCATTTGTGTTCATCACCTTCAGCTGCTTCGGGGTGGCGGTGGTGGGGGTGGTGGTTGGTTGTGGGGGGTGGGGGGTGGGGGTACGGGATGGTGGGGGAGGGGGCCAGCATGACGGGGGGCCCCCCATGGTATCCGACCGGAGGATGATCGCTCACAAACGGGCCTCATGTTACGCTCCTCAATGGCTCACTGTCTCTGCTGGACAACGACAAGCGGCGTGGCGCGGGCGTAACTCGCGGCTCCCATCTAATTGAAAACACTCCCCGACACCGCCCCCCCTCCCCCGCTTCCACCAGCAATGAATGGGCCACATTCTGCCAGGAGCCCCCAGAGATGAACAAGAGAACAAGCATTTTCTTCTCAACGTTTTTGGAATTTTGGACGTGACCCGCTCTTCTCTCTCTCTCTCTCTCGCATGGGGTGATTGTGGCCCCGACGTCGTGCTTAGGCAGAGAGCCGCGTTGCCACGAGGGGACTCATTGGGTAGATTTTCGATTCTCTCTCTCTCTCTCGTTTTATTGCAATGTTGTTCTTTCAGAGCAACAACTACAACAACTAGAACTTCATATCCAGGTGGTGAAACCAGATCACTGCGTTGGCAGCAGCGGAGTGCGTCGCTGTGACGTCTCCTTTGTATTTGTGGCTCGGGTTTATTGCAATTACGGCGGGGAGACGGCACCTTTTCGTCCGTTTAACAGGTCGTGGGCTTCCACTACCAATATCATCCATAATGCAGGTTGTTTTGGGTTAGGTCGCGTAAATTTGGGACAAAAAGAAACCCCCAAATAAGAGTGGATCTTTGTCAATTTACGCGATCTAACCCAACAAAAACTGTCTCATGGAAGTTTTCATCCGTCGAATCAGACCAGTGCAAGTCCCCCTCGCCTGCGAGCAAACACGTGTTTTGCTTCCAGCGAGGATTAGCAAAGTGAGGCACCATTCAAATCCTTTTTCTTTGTCCCTCGCGCTCCAACGAACCTCGCGCAGATGACGAGCGAGACTCAGGGCTCTCTCTCTCCCCCGGGAGTCGGTGCGTGCCCTGGCAGGCACTCTGTCCGGCAGTCCCACACAGACCACCCTCCCCACGCTCACCAGCACGGAGCAGTCGGTGAAGAACCTCTACCAGTGAGTGGCGCGCGAGCACGTCGCCCTCTCTCTCAAAAAAGATGCTGGAAGGTGACACTGACGGCTGCTCTGTGCTTCCAGTGTTCAGAGGCCTGATTAAGGCGCGGCTCCGGCTGGAGCACGCGTACCACACACATGTCGGTGATGTGCAGCGCGTCTTCTTCGAACGCTAGGGAGCCGGACAAGCCCCTCTCTGCACCAGCGTGGACGGCACCCTCGTGGTGTTCACCTTCTGAAGCGCTCGCTCGTCACCGTGGCGTGCGCGATGACCACCACCACCACCACGTGACTTTTCTTTCGTGTTGTGTGCGGTGCTTTCAGCGCTACAGCGCGTGGATTTGTAGCGTTTATTTTCATTTGTTTGCTGGTGACTTTGTGCATTTCATATCGAAATCGCTTCCAGTGCTTTTGCTGCTGGCGCCAATAAAAATTGTTTAAAGTCAAAGTCTCTCTCCAGCTCTCTCTCTCTCTCTCCGTGTTTAGTTTTTAAGTCCCGAGTTTCGTTTGTTGAACGGGGCGAGAAGTCCCACCTGACCCCCCACCAATGATGCCAGTCCCGATTGGTTTGGGGGGTCGTGATTCAATACAAAGATCGACTACTTTTTTATTTGGGGGGGGGGGGCTTTTTTTTTTACAGTCTAAATTTGTATCGATCCCCCAATTTTTTTTGTATCATTTCAGCTTTGTGCGCTGCATTAGCCTCCGTGTGACACGGGCACCAACGTTAGCGTCTCATACCCTCCAGAGGGGCTCTCCAGAGCTCACTCGAGCGGAGGCCCCGCCACCAGCGGTGGTCTGAATAAGAAATTGCAGCGCTGCGCCTTCACCGTTCAACCTTTAGCAATTAAAATTTCTCTCGGGGTAATTTACGACCGACGTGCCAAGCTGCGCCGTTAAATGATAAAAGTTAAAGGTTGCGCTATTCACTTTTATCATTTGCGTTTATTTTTCATGATTACACCACGCCTACCATGCAGCACGTCGCGAATTGATTCTAATCGACGATTGGATGCACGCCTCCTGCACAGGCAGCTTTGTCAACAGCTCGGCAGGGCGCTGCCGTCATCGGGAGGATAATGCCAGCGCCGACTCAACAACCGTATTCACGGCAAAGGCGGCTTTCTCTTGGTTTTACTCGGGCGGATTCATGCGGAAACGTGCTTATGCCTCCTTAGCTCGCTTCAGCACTCGGAACACAGGCGGTGTTTTTGTGAACTGCGCGTCTAAGAAGGCAGAATGAGAAGGGATGTCTCGTAATGTGAGGGCGTCGCAGCGGCGGCGCAGTAGTAAGCGCACTTCTCCACGAATCCTGTGGCTTGAATTCGATTCTAGGCCACGGCTAGCATGGGTGGTGACTGATTTTTGTCCTCGTCCTGGGCTCGCCCAATCCCGTTCATCAACCTTCGCTGGCCAACGCTGCAAAGTGGAGCTAAAACAACCACCACGGAACGGCGTGTAGGGAGGCCTTTATCCGGCAGTGGAGTGACAGAGCCACAAGAGCATCATTATTCGTGACCTCACACAACGCGTGCGTCAGTCAGCTTCACTGCCCCCATAGTAAATCGACTGCCGGATGAAGGCCTCTCCAAAGCGTCGCCAACTGTCGCAAGCATGGGGAGGCAACTCCTGAAATCGTGGAATGACAGGAGGAAGCACATTATTTGGGTTTTTTTTATACACCAGGGTGATAGTGGCCATGGATACAGAAGTTTGAAGAAGAAAAAAAATAACTAATTCTATTTGTGTGATGATAGATATAGAGCTACTTGCGCCCGATGAAGATGAATGCACAATTACATATAGAGACAATTATGCGTACAGACAATTACATCTCGAGACAATGAGTTGATGATAAGGAGGTGCATTCTGTACGGGGCTGTTCAATTTGATGCAGCAGCAGATTTATCTGCAATGCTATTTACACATTCCTCACAGCAGATGTTGCCAAAATAGCTAAGTAATGAACAGATTCATATGAGAGTGTAATTACACTGAACTGGAAAGATGGTGGTGGTGGTGATGAAGATCGCATGAAACAAATAATAATGTTTGAAAAGCAAATTAGGCAGGAAGAAAAAAAGTGTGATATTTAAACACCTACAACGATAGCGATTGTTTTACGTTAAACTTGCTAATTGCGTACAAAACAAGTGTTGTGCCTGCATGCATGATCAAAGATTAAAACAGTTATATTTATAACGCAACCATTTCACACGACTGCACGATGATAACAATGATGATTAACTTGCCGCTGATTATAACAACGACGACTGGATTTGAGATGATGATGTTGAGAACGACGAACCTTTAATGATGATGCTGCTGATGATGACGATTGCTGACAACGATGACGATGGCGATGATAACGGTGCAGAGACTGGGACGAGTGATTTTTGACAATTCTGATAAAGACTGACTCACTGATGACGGTGCTGATGTTGACAATCACGACGGTAACTGACAATTGACTGTGACGTGTTGTCATCTTTTTTTCCATCTGCTATTTTGTCAATTTGGTGACAGAAGTTCACGCTTGCAAACGAGACCCGCCGCGTTCGCGTCAATGGGACTTCTCGCCCCGTTCAACAAACGGAACTCGGGACTTTAAAACTAAACAGATAGAGCGAGAGAGAGAGAGAGCGAGAGAGCGAGAGACGTGATCACGTGCCACTCACTGGTAGAGGTTCTTCACCGACTGCTCCGTGCTGGTGAGCGAGTAGGCGCGCCCTTCCGCTGCTCCGTCGCTCGCTCCGCCGCTGAAGCCGACGCGAGCCGGCAACTCCAGGTTGGCATAGAAGGAGGCGCGTGGCCGCGTCCCGAAGAAGCGCACGCCGTCTTCCGGGTAGAGGAATAGAGCGTACGTGTCCGCATGGTCCCACGCAACGACTGCCTGGAACGTGTTGGCCTGCAAGGGTAAACAACAGCAGCATGTTATTGAATCATGAATAAGACCCCCCCCTGTCCACCCCGTATAGCCATAACGGACTGTTGGGGCAAGTGATGTTGGCGAGCAGCACGGCACACGAGGGGGTGGGTGGCCAGCACCACGCCCGGCCGCCTTTGTCTCCCCAGTGGCGATGTTTACACGCCGCACCAGGTACTCATTTGAGGCTGAGTCGATCGAGGAGAGGCCCAAGACCGGTTCAGAAGATCCTCAGTGGTGTTGTCATCAAAAACAATTACTGTCACTATTAACGTCATCATCCCAATTGCCATCATCACTGTCATCGCCCATAATCGATCGTAATATGCATCACTTTATTTACTCAGGCTTTTCGCTAATTGTCACAAAATGCGGTTGCCATTATGAAAGGGAGGAAACCACGTGAAGTCATTTCAGAAGTGGAGCAGGGGGCTGGGCAGGACAGGCAGCAGGGGACAGGGAAACAGCAGAGAACCAGTCCGAGTTCTTTGGTCCAAACTCGGTGGAATTTGGGACCCGGGCGATGAGACCCAATTTAATAAAGCAGTGCGGCTGACGAGCACCCTCAGCGTGCAGAACGAATGGATTTCACCGCCGCGTTTTAGAAACCGACAGAAATTGAACTTAATATATTAAACCTAGAAAAAAAGCCGTAAAAAAACTCCGTGCAGATGCCGTTCACTACGCTGGGAGACACGAGGGGCTAATGCCCACCAGCTGGGAAAATGGACTGAATATTGAGAAATTCACTGCACCCATTAATTTTCTTTGCCTACCAATTAAATGAAAATTACAATTCTCCACCATATACTTTTTTGTATGAAGTTCGCAGCTGTAGTTTTACGTAACACGTACATGTAAAGTATTGCAATATCCAGAGTGCCTAAATCCTGATCATTTATGGGGGGGGGGGGGGGTGAATGTTATACAGAGAAACACTTAAGCCTTTAAGATTAAGGTTATCCATTTTTATTGTTTTCCCAATCGCAGTTTATTAAAATTGTACCATCGGTGTCAAGTCAAATTTCCATTCGTAACTCTGAGAGCGAGCAGTGCACCATCTGGTGCGAGAGAACAGCCCCGAGTGATGATGTTGCAGAGCTCCTCCTGAAATCCCTTTGGCGGGGCCTCTTGATCCACACTGCGAGGAGACCTTTGATACGCCCTGGAAAGGGTGCTGGATACAAATCTAAATAGGGTTTTTTTCATTCTTAAAGCTGTATTTTTTGCTCAAATGAGTGAAAACCTACATGTAGTATGAGTTTTTTTTGGGCACAGTCATTTGAGACTGGGTAGAGACCATGAATTAGCTACACTTGACTACCCAATTTAATAATGTCTCTGCACGTACAAAATGTAAGTATTTCTGTCCACTTATTTATCGCGTAACTTATATTCTCCACAACGGCTTTCCCGATTACGATTGTT
The DNA here is from genome assembly GCF_965212315.1 of Lampetra planeri. Classification (NCBI taxonomy): domain Eukaryota; kingdom Metazoa; phylum Chordata; class Hyperoartia; order Petromyzontiformes; family Petromyzontidae; genus Lampetra; species Lampetra planeri. Next base: position 2,273,820 of record NC_136136.1, read on the forward strand.
TTTGTTGTTTGTTTGTGTTACAGTCCAATAACGGGCGACTGAATCCCAGGATTCGATGCCCGGGATCTCAGCTGCGCTGACTCAACGCTCTAACCCTGAGGCCACGAGGCCACCCTTCTGACGGAACATTTTAAACAGATGCCCCGTAGTACTGGGACGGCAGTGTGTGTGTGTGTGGTTGTGTGGCAGTGTGTGTGTGTGGTTGTGTGGCAATGTGTGTGGTTGTGTGGCAATGTGTGTGTGTGGTTGTGTGGCAGTGTGTGTGGTTGTGTGGCAGTGTGTGTGTGTGGTTGTGTGTGTGTGGTTGTGTGGCAATGTGTGTGTGTGGTTGTGTGGCAGTGTGTGGTTGTGTGGCAGTGTGTGTGGTTGTGTGGCAGTGTGTGTGTGTGGTTGTGTGTGTGTGTGGTTGTGTGTGTGTGTGTGTGGTTGTGTGTGTGTGTGTGGTTGTGTGTGTGTGTGTGGTTGTGTGGCAGTGTGTGTGTGTGGTTGTGTGGCAGTGTGTGTGTGTGGTTGTGTGGCAGTGTGTGCGTGTGGTTGTGTGGCAGTGTGTGTCTGTGTGGTTGTGTGGCAGTGTGTGTTTGTGTGGCAGTGTGTGTGTGTGTGTGGGGGTTTTGCACACACACGCATTACTCCAATCGCCATTCGGTCCCAGAAGATGAATAGCTGGATGCAACATATATAGTGTGAAGCATGACAGCCAATCCAGGTTCGGCGCTTAACAGGGCACTGGAGGAATTTTTTTTTCCACTGAAACCATAACGCTCTTGCACACGTGTGAATTACGAGCCTGTGTGCGCGAGTGTTAAACTCACCCATCCGTCTGCACCGGCGCAGTAAATTGTGTTCACATGCACTGTGAACACAATTTGGATCACTCTTGATACAAAATAACCTAAATCTAATAATGTGAGCCCATTGCCGTGTTGGTGTGTCTTTAAGCATCGTTGAGAGAAGCGTGATATGCGTTACTTCAAGCAGGACAAATATGCACGATCGCACAAAATCACTTTCCTCGAAAGCTACACTTGATAAACATCAAAGTCATGCGGAAAAACATCCGCAGTCGGTATTCGTTCCAGAATAGCAATTCTGTGCAACGGATTTAAATATATAAAGTGAAAAGCAACATGCCGGTGCATGTGCAGTAGACGGTTTTCACAAATTTCAATCGGCACGTACAGGGCCGGATTAAGATTGTGTAGGCCCCTGGGCTAGAGGTACTGTTAGGCCCCCGGTAATACTTTCAAAAGGAAAAACAAAGTTAAAGAAAATGTTAATGTACTGTTTTACCAGGCTAACAACAAATACAATTCAGCATTCACAAATGAAATAACTTTTTTCGAGATTTGAAGCTTTCGTGACTGCAAGGATTCATACTCTTAGGTTTTTTCGGTAAAGTCACGTAGGTAAAAAATTAAAAATAAAATTAATAAAAGTAAAATGAAATAAAAATAAAATAAAAATCACGACGTTTCGGAGGCAACACAAGCTTCCGTCTTCAGGTGGAACCGTCACAGCCCTACAGCTGTATCAAGTAAGCTTCAAATCTAGAATCACGTAGGTAAAAAAATTAAATTAAAATTAATAAATGTAATAATAGAAATGTTTTTATTATTTTATTTTATTTCTATTATTACTTTAATTAATTTTTATTTAATGTTTTTACCTACGTGACTTTACCGAAGAAACCTAATAGTATGAAATAACTTTTCACTTAATCTCTAAAAGCCATCCAGCTGGCGGAGGCCCCTGGGCTCCAGCCCCGAAAGCCCCGTGCCTTAATCCGGCAGTGGGCACGTATTACCTGCCCGCGACGTGCGGATCGTAAAAAAAGACGTGGACTCTGACAATGAACGTTAAACAAAAGCCGAAAAGTGCACGGGAGATATGCGTGCTGGGAATTGCACGGAGCGAGAGAGAAAGGCAAACGCATGGATCGGCGAACGGATGCGAATGGGAGAGACATCGTATTGACTGTTGAGGACACATCACCGGCACGGACGGGGTGATGGCCGACGGAGAAAGATTGGTGACGGAATGGCGGGGAAGGGGAGAGAACGGACCGCCGAGAGAGGATGACCACCGCTGAGGTGGAGCGATGAGATGAGCCATTGTGCAGGAGTGGCATCATGGGTTCAAGAGCGATGGTGAGGGTGGAGGGAGGCCTTAATCATGGTCACGGTTGTTGTTGACGATGAGCAACAAAGCAATATGTGGTTTCATAACGTCTCGCACACACACACACGCACATGTACACGCCAACATACATGTAAACATATTACCATGTGCCATACATATTGACAATCGTGGCTGACCGATGTCAGTCCTAATGCTCCACAAGAGCTATACAATCTGAAATTTGGCACAACTACAGCCGATCTCATGCTTAAAATTAAACAGGCAAAATTCACATCCTTGAGGCTTTTTTTTGGTTTGTTTCACTCGTGGGGGTGGGCTCAGCCTACAATTCCACGTCGCTTTACGCCTCGCGATAAAAAGCTGATCCCCCCCATCATCGGCGAACCGAGCAATTTTCCCTCCCGTGGCGAATGACGCCGAAGTCGATGGAAAGCTGTGCACGGCCGGGCCGCCTGCACTTAGGCTCTTCTCTGCGCGGCGATCCCGGCGAGAAGGGATGGCCGGTGTCTGTGACTCCCGCTTGAAACTGCCCCGGAGCGACGCACACAGACGCGAGGGTGTGCACGCTCCTTGCCCGGAAAGGTGCGAAAGTGTGGACAGAGATGCTGCCGACGTACTCGCCAGCGTCTTTGTCTCGTCCGTCTGGCGATACGTTGAGAGCAACAAGCTGCCACGCTTTGCATGTTGAATTGCAGATTTGTGGTGGGGGGGGGGGGATTATAGTGGCGGGCGCGCTTGGCGAGGGCAAAATTGCTCGCCGATGATCGCGGTCCTGCGGAATTGCCGCTTTAAAAATCTTCTTGTGGCCCTTTATTCATTTAAGAGGATTTCGTTTACTTTGCCTGCCCCCCCCCTATCCCTACTCGCCCCCCCCCCCCCCCAGCAACTTTTTCTACATATACTTTTATTATCAACCAACTCCGTAGGAAATCCTTTTTATGAAAGGAAACATTCTTGATCTATCCCCGAATATAAACCACTATTGTTTTTTAAACACATTTGTTCACGGTCAGAGGCAATTTAATGCTCGCACGAGCCTGGACAACGAAACGTTGACGTCCCGAGCACTGAAACTCAGCCATAAATGGATATTTCAAAATCGCTCTCGGATCTAACCACGCGCAAGCCCCCCCCCCCCCCCCCGTTACTCGATCCCTTATATATTTATTTGTTTTTATTCCTTAATTTTTTTTTTGCTGCCGTTGTTGCAGACGTGTATCGGCCCTGACACGTGTAAACAGATACGCGCTCCCCTCTTGGGCACTGGGCTGCTGCCGCTGCTGCTGCTTAGCAAACAGCACGCAATGCGGCGACGAGGCAAGAAATACCTCTTTGCATGGCCATCTCTCGCGCGCGCGCACGCACGGAGCCGCACGCCAAATGCTGCTGATGATAGACCGCGGGGAGCAGAGCTAATGACTCGTGCAGGAGACACGGCCATAAGCGGTTCAACTCCTTGCCGCCACGCTCGACACGCACACAAAAAAGGGAACCCTTCAAATTCAATCTCCTACACCTGCGCGGTCAAATCGGCACATGTGAAGCAACGCAGGTGGAGCGTACCGAATGTGCCGCGCACTCCTCTCTCTTTTCCACGGGGATACTACGTGCGCATCGCTGCGAGAGTGCGTGCACTGTACGCGCGTGTATATTTTTTGCGAAAGTAATTTAAAATATCGTTTTATTGTGGCCTGCCGTAACATTTTCCTGTGGGGTTTAATTATACGAGAGCAAAGGCTTGTGTCACGCTTGCTGTGAAAGACATTTAGCCCTTAAGTTAGGTAATTCTCTGATAAAAGGTTCCTAATGGTTGCTGTTAATACACAACAATGTGTCCCCCAACTCCCTCCCTTCTTAATTTTGCCAGATGCTCTTTGCAAAACGTCTCAATTTTGGCAATGAGCATCAAAGCCTTGTTGTTTTTTTTACTGAATACAAAAAAACTGTTGCAAGCAACGGTGTAGGATTTTCGCAGTTATGCTGTACAGCCCTCCGAAGTATTTTTTGGATTGTACAGCCTGTTGTTCTGTTGTTTCGCACGATGTCGGACGCTTCGATTCACAATTCTGGGAGCTTATTCAGCTTTCTAAAGACCGCTTAACCCTTTCCCATTCCGATGACGTACACGAGTACGTACGTGTACGTCTTCAGTCTTTATTCCGATTGCATTCCGATGACGTATGTGCACATGCGGCATCAGAATTAAAATGAAATCAAATCATTTTATCGACACGTCTTCAGGTCGCAAGACGAAGCGAGGCTCCCACAAGGCCATGCGGGAGGGCGTGTGGCACAGTTTGGCACCAGCTGTCATAGAGCGTGGTCGTGTCGCTACAGTTCTCTGCGGCGAAGACAATGTCTTTAAAAACATTGGCGCTACGTTTCTCTGAATAAAATGAACGCTGAACCGCTTGTGTGTTCCGAGGTGGAGCGGTGAACGGGACACCGACCCTGCAACTTGCAGACGTCTCGGAACAAGAAAGGGTTAAGAATCTCCCAGCGCGCGATGCAAAACGTCAGAAGTCGTGCTGAACGACACACGGTACGACCCAGAGAAGGAAGACACGTCGGACATCCATGGCAAGCCAATTATCGTTCGTTTTCAGACGTTCAAGGTGTGCGTGCGTGCGTGCGTGACTGACCTTGTGCGAATCGGGCTCTTGGTAGGATCCCACCTGGTCCCACGTGACCACGACAATCTCACCGGGCGAGAACCCTACGAGCGCCGGGAAGGCGGAGCGGACCATCTCCCCGGCCCTCCAGAGGGCCTGGGTGGACGCGGCCGACACGCTCTCGTGCCGGAAGAGCACCCGGCCGCGCCGGGACTCCGCCGACGTGGCCAGGTCGGCCAGGAAAGGGGCGATGGCTGGAAAGTTGGTTGGGAAGCCCTCGTCCACGTACTGCGCCTGGCTCGGCAGCGGCAGAGGAGAAAGCACTCCGTTCGTACCCACCTGTCGGGTGAGAGCAGAAGCGTTGTTATTTTTTATTTTTTTTAAATCACAGTTGCGCAGCACAGGCCCAAAACGGCAAGCATCGAGCAATAAAGAGCACCCTTAAAGTTGTAACGGATGAGTAGTTCGTACATTTCTTGAGTCGAGCAAGGATATGGAAGAGCTCGGTGGGAGGAAATCCCCGGGTCGTGCAGTGCTTGGGAAGAAGCAGAAAGGGAAGTGTTGTGGCCTGCTTGGTTGTGATGGTGGTGGTTGAAGACAGCGTGGGAAATATGTTTGTATGTTGAACTTCTTTCGCACCGTACGTAGCCAATCGTGCTAATCGGAGATGCGAAAGAAGTTGAACAAACGAAACACAAAACGCAGTTGAAAAAATATGCAATCTAGATTTAAAAGTTCATAGCTTTGGTGGCTTCCTAACATCGAAAGGAAGAGTGTTCCAGACGGCCGCAGAAGGGCGCCTGAAAGTGCGCGATGCGATGACTGTCTTTGTTTGATGGTTAACAAAAGGCCGCTGCTGTGATGATGACTGGAATAAAGGTTTTTGGGTTAGACAAACTTACTAATTGGCTGCGTGGGGTAATGGCGGGTGTAACGACATTATTAATCTGTCGTTAGGGGCCATCCATTGAGTAGGTACGCAAACATCTGTCAAAACTTGACCCCTCCCTGTACGCACGCGGACTTTTTACACCCCCCCCCCCCACCTGCGTACGTACAGCTTGACGCCCCCCCCCTACCCCCCGAATCCTATGGAACGGCCGATATTTAATCCACACAGAAACGATCAAGGATGAATAATGTTAACGTGTTTAAGCAAACAGACAATCCACCGCCGGACTATCTAACTCAGTTGAAGGCCAATGTAGACAAATTATTATCGAGGCTTGACCCCCCCCCCCCCGTTTCCTATGCGAACAATGTCAGCAGACCCCCCACCATAGGCAAGCGGTACACATTTGGGTTAACCCCCCCCCACCTCCCCCTCCATGCGTACGTACTTAATGGATGGCCCCTTCATAATAATTACGCGATCTAACCCACAAACCTCTATTATGGATAATATTGGTCGTGAGAGTGTTACACAGGATTTACTGGAGTTTGCGCGATCGTTTACGCTCCTTGACGAGGTCACCAGCGGAGGCGTTGGGATGGACAAGGTGAGCGAGTCTGTCTGGCAGAGACCGAGTTGCTCAACGCGCAGCAGCAGCAGCAGCGAGAAGCTCGATGGGCCAAGTCCACGTGGAGCAGTGACCACCGCAGCAGCAAGAGGCGGGCTCCGAGGCCGGAAGAGTGGCGGGGTAGCCCACGTAACGTGCGACTCGCTCGAGTCCCACGCCACCCCCCGCGGAGTCGCGAGCGACGCGGGACCTTTGGTGGGCGGTGGATTGCCAATCAGCAAGGGTGTGTGCGCGCGCGCGCAACTGTTAATTAGGGGGTAATGATGATGCCAACCGCATTAGTCATTTGAGCTCAGATTTGAGGTTATTCTCAAGGGCACGGTGTGACGGACACATTATCCGGAATGAATATGCGGGGGCAACTTACGGCCGTGGGTTATTTGTTCGAGTTTGAAAGCGCGCGCAGCGGTTGTGAAGAAAAAAATATGAATAGCGTGGACTTCTGGAACAGGGGAAAATGTGTTGTGGTTGAGCAGGATGGACTTTGAGCAATGAAATCACACGACGAGTGTTTCTTGAACAAAGAAGAGAAAGGTGAAAAAAAAACTATCCACCCATATTTTCTGAGGCATTCAAAAAAACATTTGCGAGCCATTGAGTGCAACAGGGTTCAAAGAAAAAGATGGGAAGGCAATGACAGAAAAACGTAAAATGTAAAAATTATGCAAAGAAAAATGCATATACATGCGGTACGCACACACACTTAGATGTTGTGCTTTTTACATATTTCTCCTGGATGCACAACTGAGATGTATCATCCCGGTTACAGTGAGGTCCTTGTGATGGTGTAGGGGTCACATGCCAAAGCATACACATTACCACACCGCGCACATTTGCCCTGACGCCTTATCTCTGCTGCAGCACTCGGGGTTATGGATTTCTTCAAAACCGTGGAAATGTTGACACATTATTCCTTTAACTTCACCCCCACACACACCGCCGAGCCTCCACCAAACTCCACATCTCATACCCTTCCTCACACACACACACACACGTGCACTCACGCACGTACACACACGCGCACACACACACGTACACGTCGTCCTCAGCACCCATTGTGCCTGACACTGCACGGCAAGACCACCCCCACACCCCCGGACGATACTGCCTGCGGCTGATTGCAGGCGCGTTACTCTGGCACACGACGTTTGCATTTGATAGCGGCCGCGTTCGTGGTAGTTTGCGCTCGCGACAAAACAAACCGCCGTCGATGTTCAAATGAGGCCCTCTTTTCTATGTGACGTGCGCTTACGCGGGGTGGGGGGGAAGGAACAAAAACCGCGGAGCGGAGCGGGTTGCCGTGCGCGCATCTCGCGAAAGGCGCGGCGAGCGAGAGTTGTGTTGAAGCCCCGGGGTGAGAGAAAAAAACAACCACAGTCCGTCCGGTGTGTTCCTTCTCGGGGGTTGGCCTGTGAGGGTGTCACTCGTACAGCACGTGGCCTTTGGAAAATGAAAAAAAACTGACTGACAATTCCCCCCCTCCCCCCCCCACAATCCTCACCACCACCCCGGAGTAACCGTGCAGTGCAGATGGCCCAGCCCAGCCAGCAATCAGGCACAACAGTGAATGTTTTGCCTGTCAGAAACATGCACTATTTATGCATACAAACGACCGCTCACTTTCTGTTTGATTGTTACAAAGCGATATAAATACTGCGACGCGTGTTGCGTCGCAGTAATTCTGCTTTGCCGTTGCATTGTACGAGGGAGCATATGGCAGGTCAAGTCTGGTATTCAGATTTGTAATTCGCAATGCCTCTGTATTCCTTTAGATCCGCGCTGGGGAGTTTGATTTCCTTCAAGTCTTATTGATGAATTGAGGTCTCGTTTGGACAGTAGAAGAGCGTGTAAGGATAATCTCGGTATCCCTGCGTTATATTCGTTGGAGGACAGCCAACAATGGCTACATTCGATCATTGTATTGTTCCTGTTTGTGTGATTGCTTCTTTTATAAACCCAGGGACGCCGCCTCATGTCAAAGTCAAGGCCCTTTTCACGAGGGTGCTGCTTTACCTCCTCGGCCAGTTATTCAGTATATTGGGGATTGTGTCCTCCTCGTGTTATGCATTGAGCTTATACAAATAATGTAGCAATGGCGAATCTTTAATGGGTTAATATTAAACCAACAGATTGATTTCGTTTCTAGCACAACGATATTTGACACAATATAGAATTACTGTGCATGTGAACAAATCGCCCTGAATGCAACCGACGTTGTCAGATCTCGGAAGCTAAGCAAGTTTGAGCCTGGACAGTACTAGATGGGTGACCACAATGTAGAACAGGTCTATGTTGTGGCAACACAGCAGGAAATGGAGCAGCAGCAACATCATCAGTTGCCCCATGCTCCCCTGCTCTCACATCGATGCTCCCCACCTTCACCAGCCAGCATTGACCAGCGTGGTGAAGTATGGTCAAATAACCGCCATGACAAAGGGCTCGATATGTACAATAATTACTATGGGGAAGAGGCAAGGTGGGGTTGGGGGGTGGGGGTGGTGATTCATGCATGTACGATGCAAAGAACCAGGCTGAGTTTGTGTCCCGCTGATGGCTTACATGGGTGGTGAGTGATATCTGAACCCGCACCCCCCAACGCCCACCCGCATCGTTCAACCCACCCCGAGCGAAGTGATGAAGTGCAGTCAAACAACCCCCTATGACCGATATAGAACAGTGGATTGACGAATCGTTTTGAAGTTAGTAACATTGACACCAGATGTAATAACAAAATATATCTTCTGCTCACATTGTCATCGTGTATTCTTATCCATTTTAAATTATGCATATATCCGCATGCGTAATTGAATTAAACTCACGATTCTAGATTAAGCTCAGAGTTAACAGGAGCGAGAGGTGCAGGGGTGACTCAGAGGTCACAGAGCGTTGAGCCGGTGCTGCTGAGATCCTGGGTTCAGAATATTGTATTGATACTGGGGGGAATCCGATGAGCTATGAAGCTCTTTTTTACAGATGTCCAGTAGGGGGCGGGTGAGAACGTTACACCAAACAAAATACAAAAACACGATAGCGATTCAAATCCAGGCAGCTGCCTGTGATTCAATCGGGTTCTCAGATGATTATTGACGCTTCTTCATCCAGGGAATTCTCACTGAATCTCTTGACTATTTTTTTCAGGAGGTTTCCTGCCAATGTTTCGCAGTAACGGCAGCGGGGGGCGGGGGTGTGGGCGATGATTGCCATGAATATTCCTATGGAGTAAAAACTACAATAACAACAAACCCCATCACACGAGGTGTGGTTCTGCACCTAATCTCGCCAATTTCCAGCACTGACAATGTAAACGTTGGGCTCAGTTGTCAGTCTCGCACATGTGCAGGATGGGTGCGAAAGTGCTGCTGTGTGGGATGTAAATGTCCTAGCTCTGTAATAACCACTTCCGTGGGCCATTTTGTAGCACAAAGAGCTTCATCACTCTGCGAAGGATATGGACCGATGTATATTTCGTCCTGTGACACCGATAGCACAATGGGGATAAAAGTGGCAGAGAGAGAGAGATGCAACAAAAAAAAACATGCCAAAGAACATATACAAGCAAGGTCGAGCAGGCAGGAGCAGAAGGGAGGTGGCGGCTTCGAGAGTAGTGACTGTATGTGAAACGTCCCAGATACCCTCTATTGCCCCGACTGTGCGCTGGACACTCGCATGCGTAACGAGTGCCAGATGCCCGCGCTCCCCCGCATCTGCGCGGAGGCTTGTTCCTCCTAATAAGGAGGCGGATAAGATCAGCAATGCGCACGCAATACGTTCTCAAGGGAACTTCAAACGGTGAAACCAACGCATTTTGCGATAGGTCGACAGACCGTTTTATTGAGGCTCTTAACAACCGCCCGCATTTACGTTCAATTAAAAGAAAGATATGTGTGCGTGTGTGTGTGTGTGTATATAGTCCCACGCAGTTTGTAGTTGGGGCCAAGATGTTGTCCAAGTTTGTAAGTTTGCCGGTTGCATCCGCACACGTTATGACTTGAAGCACGGCACGTGCCGTGCCCGCTGGAATCGGGACCTGGTGCGTGCGCAGCGCATTCAAAGCGAGCGATCCTCAAGCCCGCGCTAAACCGCACGGAGGAGCAGCGAGGCTTCTCCACATTCATCATCGCAGCGTTCGCTGCGCGTGAATCTGCAGCCATCCCTCCCTCCCTCCCTTCCTCCCCCCCCGCCAATCGACTGTTGGATGATCGCGTCGACCATCCTTCACACGCTGGTCGGTGCCAGTTGGTATATCCGGGAATTACAACTTAAGCGATCGGGCTTACCGTTCGTGCGCGTTACGTAAAGAATAGCGATGAAATCACCAATCAAAAAGGCCAAGCAAGAAAATGACATTGGTTTTAATTTACATAAAGAAACGATGTTCTACAGTTATCGCAGTGCGTATGATGGGTTGGGGGAGGAGCGGTAGGGCAGTGAATCGCACGCTGTACCATGAATCCTGATCCTGGGTTCGATTCCCAGACCAGCATGCTAAAATATGGTCAAACAACCCCCCAGGTTCGACGCACGGCATGCTGGGGCAGTCGTTCATCACCAATGTCTGTAAGTTAGCACTGTATCGTTGTTAACGATTCCTTAGGCAGCTGCAGCCTGACATGGAACGATAACCCCTCTTCTTGTGTGTTGCTGTGTGACCTCTTAGAATCCAACAGCCAAAACTTATAATTGCGCGAGCGTGCGCGCGCAATTTTGATTGGGTTTTTTTTCTTCCTCCAATATTCATGCCATGCCTTGCACCGTGAGTGAGCGATAGGCATGGCGAAGGCTACTCTGTGGGTTGGTTTACACACACGCACACACTCAGCGCAGCAGGTCGGTGCTATACAGAGTGGTAATTGGTAAACGTGCCCAGTACGAGCAAGCGGAAGGGCACGCATCACGCCAGTGAGTTCGCCACACAGGTCTTGGCCGCCCAATGAAGAGCGCTGCGCTCCGCTGCATCCGTGCGCACGAGCGCGGCTCGTGGAGCGATGGTGGTGGAGGAGGAGGCGTCTCGCCTGACCTCGCAGTGCTGCTGCTGCTGGTCTGTGTATTGTGCGTTGGCGAACAAGCGTCAACAAGTTGCTCGCTCGTCACTAATAGCGCGGTCGGTATCCGTGGGTTGTGTGAAGTGCCGGCGAAGAGCTTCGACCGTGGTACCGGCTTGCGCCATAATTGCCAACTCGACAGAGAGTCAAGCCCGGCGCTGCGTTCTTATCCATATTTAAAAAAAAATAGATATATATCTAAAAAAAATATTCTCAGAAGGTCGATAGCACAATAACGAAACAAAAGTCAACACAACCACCAGCAACCACGACGACACTCGTCAGAATGTGAACATCGACCTGTGCCAGATAAGCGCAATCTGTTGCTGCGGCGCAGGGCTGGCAGTGTTTCTCGCGAACGCGTTCATTGATTCCCGTGCGCCGCGTGTGCTGTGGCGTCGCGCCGCGCGCTCCCCACACGAAGACTGCGTAATGCGCATCAGCAGCAGCGGGCTCCGGGCTCGCTGCCGCTGTTCGCGGTCGCGCGCCCTCCTCGCGTGATACTCACGTAGAGCTCGCTGTAAGGCGTCGAGTAGAGGAACAGGGGGTGAGCGAACCGCAGCGGTCCGAAGCTTGCGTCGTCTCCGCTCGGGAGCACCTGGTCCCCCGACCTCTCTCCGTGCTGCAGCAGCTCATCCCGGCTCAGCCCGCGCGCGCAGCCGAGGAGGGCAGCGGCCAGGCACAGGAGGGCAGCGGGCAGGGCTGCACATCCCACAGGGGATCTTGCCCTGGCTCCAGCCCTGGACATTCCCATTGGAAAATTGGTGGAAACACCAACACCAACCCCCACCCCACGAACCCTCGAAATGTAGCTGACCCGCACGCACGCGTGGAGGTGGAGGTTCCGCGTGCGTTTAACGGTGCCGACGCCGGCTCTTGGAACTTGTAGCGAGCGCGAGTGAATTCGGTGTTGCAGGGCGGCGCTCTAATGGGATAGGAGGGGCTTTGCTTTGACTGGGAGAGGCGTGTGCCTTGTGATGGGGGTTGGTGGTGGTGGCGGGGAGGATTTTGGAGGTGACAGTTATTTATTTATTTTGCTTTTATTGGTCCTGGGCGGAGTCTCTGGCCGGTACCCCCCCCCCACGCACCGCCCCCCCCCAGGAAAGGAGCCCCCCCCCCCCCCGCTGCTGCGCGAGTCGCGTGGCACCGCCGCGGTTTTAATCGCGGCCACGCGGGGACGCTGCAGCTCCACGTGGCTGGGTGACGACGCGCTCCCTCCGCAAGGCACCGACATCAGTGCCGGATTATCCTCGTAGCACAAGTAGCTACACACGCTACGTGCCCTGCGCTTTCAAAGGGCCCGCGCTAAAATGCTTTCAAGCTATCAATTCCGGTTCAGTGATTCTGCACTTGCTCTATTGCTATAGTACTATAGCGCCTTAAACTTTTATGAACGACTGGGTGTTAAAGGTTAGCGGTTTGTCGTATTATCTGGCTGTATAGCAAATGAAAAAATACAATAACTTTACTATGCAAGTAAAAAAAATCGTGTTTTAATATGTTTTTATTTAGGGCCCCTTTATAACATATGCTACAGGCCTCGCACTAGTTTAATCCGGCACTGACCTACATGCAATATGTGAGTAACCGTTCCACGATAACACTTCTGTTCCAGGTGATTCCCTTCCATTGACATTTACCCAGGAAAGCCTCAGTGAGTATCGAGGGTCATTTTCAGGAGGGTCCATGCATTTGGGACTATTTTGGCAATTCCATTCAAGAGTGGCTGCGTGTGTGGTCGATGCGGGAGAGAAGAGATGCATATAGGCATTGTCACCATCAGCCAGGATCAATCCGCTGTTGGATGGGTGTTCTACCAAGCAGTCGAGATCCATCACCGTCCTGAATTGTAAGCAATCCATCTCTCGCCTGCCGATAGAACTCCCTACCATGCGCACAAAGAGATAACGCTCGTATATCTGCACGGACACATTCACGAATCCATTGTTGTACAATGACGGCGCGTCGCAGCCACCTCAAAGCTCAAATCTACAGCACCTGCCATTCACAGGCAGTCAGTCTCCCATCCAAGTACTAACCAGGTTCAACTGTGCTCAGCTATTGAGATCTGACAAGTCCTGGCACATTCAGAGCCATTCGCTTGTCGGACATTTGCAATTCCCCGAAACGTTTTCACTGTTAATTAATGTATATAGATACACACACACACATTTTTTTTCCATCGAAATTTAACCAGAACGTGACGTTATTCATACATTGTTTTTTTGTCTGTACAAAATGAATTTTTTTATTGACGAGAGCAGAACAAGATGTCAGAGGTGTGTTCAATCTGCACAACGTCAAATGTGATATCGAGTTGAGTTCACTCAGGGGTCAGGACTAAGTGGGCACGGCGGAAATCCTGGATTCGGATCAACCTTTCAGCCGGCGACTGTGGTGAGATGTTAACTCCCTCACCTGGTATGCAGGAGGTCGTGGGTTCGAATCCTGACCCTGACGCCTGCTGCTGTATATTTTGAGTTTGCTGGTCGCGTGGAACTTCCTCCGGGGTATCCCTCAACATTTAGAAACGTACGTTTAAAGTATTTGGCTGTAAAACATGTGCACGTGATAAGCCACTTTGTTGAGCGATCATTTGTGGCCAGGTCGCTTCTGAAAAAGAGCTACACAGTGCAATGGGCCTTAGCTGCTTAATAAAATAAAAACTGTTTACAGTTCATAGAATACACCCGGTTCTCAAGTGTAGCGAGTTAATGGTTGCACGCCGGTCACCAATGTCTGCAAACCCCCCCAAAAAACGTTATTTTAATTGCGGCTCACGACTTAGTTCAGATTATTCCTGCTCTGTTCAACAAAGCGTACCCGACAAACAGTATTTGCAGAGTGTATATAATATATATATTCATAGCGTGGACAGAGGTATCCTGTATAATTGATTTTAGAAGGAGAGTACATTGGTATGCGGCGGACACTTACTGTGCAGGGCAAAACAAAATAAAAGTCTTCTCCAAAAAGTGAGCCCCCAAATACCTTTTGTCTCGTCCCGGCCCTGGCCATTTGTCTCATACAGGGTTGTGTGCACTGCCGGCTGCGAAAGTTACGAAACGTATATCTCCATCTCCCAATGGCGCGATGCCGATAGTACAATTTGAATAAGATTGTGGTGGAGGGGGGGGGATGAGAGGCGGTGCACGCGGCAGGAGGGAGGGGGGGGTCTGAAATTGCGATGGGCGGCTAAGTGTGATTGAGCAAGTCTCTGGGCTGGAGGTGCCAAATTGAGAGCCTTAGGGAAGTTGGAACACCAATCATCAGCCCGTTACATCGGATTAAGTGCGTGCTTAAAGGCGCAATTAAAAAAAAACCAAATAGCTCTCGCAGGTCTTCCGATGTGGTTCTGGGTGTACTGCGTGCTGCTGTTGTTCCTTGGCACGGTGTTTGTCGTCGTCTCTCTCCACGTCCTGGGAGCTTCTGCACTTCCTTGAGTTCCGTTCGCGAAGAAGTTATCATCAGTACGTGGAGAGGAATTGTACAACCGCAATCGCATCCACGGTAGTGATTGCGTCTTATCCTGTAGCACCTTCCTCTGACGTGTTTACAGGTCTGTACAACGCAAGTTTGAAGCTTAATTAATTTGAAAAAAGAAAGAAAGAAAAACGAAAACAAACACGTGGGTCATGCTCCAGTGATTGCTATTACGAGAGAGATGCCATGCAGCGAGTTCTTTAATTATGTATTTACGTCTCCAATGTTAAGCTGTGGATCAGGTGGCTTTTATATTTTCAATAAGCCATACCAATCATACGATACAATCTAAGGCTGGCAGTTCATACGAAAGTATTAGTTTTTAAAGTACCCTTAACATATAAAGACATTTTGGCGCCATACTAAATGTATTCTCTAAGTATGTACGCAACAAAGTAGTGTACGTGTAAGGGTTACTGACAATCATCATCACTCTCATCACTAATAGCGTGTAGTTTAAATCAGGGATTCATTTCTCAATTAATATTTTCTGAGTCGCTGGTAGACTGGAGTAGGCACTTGACTAATCGTATCCATAACGAGATGTCTTATACTTGTACATAGCTATGTTGAACTTCTTCTGCACCGTACGTAGCTAACCGCGCTAATAAGACGTACTTGATGTGGTGCCCAGCGTGCAGGAATATGTTTCCCATCAGAATACACCCGGCTGAAATTAAGTCGAGTTTTATAATCGCCTAATATCCATAACATACAAACAATTAAGACTACACTGGCCTCATGAAAACATTGAGACAAGAAGCCAAACAAAACAGGCCGAGCCGCAGTAGCGCCTAAATATGGTGATATTGGGAGAATGTTTATTTTTGTTCACAAAAAATAATGGAATTTTACATAAAACGACAGACCCTGCAAGGGAGACGATGGGTTGGGCCGGGGGCAATATTCGTGGCCACACAAGATCGAGCATAATTTGGTCGCCGCTTGGTCTACGGGTACCTATCGTGAATGATTTACATTTATTGTTGAATTTTTTTGTCATTTCTCCCCCCTCCCACTCCGATGCGAATGGTTTATATGGGCGTAGTGACACGAGGCGATGAAACTCTTCCTGTTGGGGAACGACTCACAGAAGCGGATATTACAGATCAACCTCTGAGATCCATTCAAGTGACCTCTGGCCCACACAGCAGAGAGCGGCGCTTTCCCACCCACCATCGCGTGACTGTCGCATGGCAGTGAATCCGATGTTTTAATTTCAGAACTGGAATGTATCCAAATTAAGCACAGACCCCCAAATCTAATGGTGTCTTTGTGTGTGTGTGTGTGCAGTCATTGGTGACCGGGCTGAAACCATCAACTCACCACGCTTGAAATGTGCTTTTAATCACATGCCTGCATTCAACCCCAGCGGTGCCAAGCTCAGCGCACAGACTGCCCACGTCTTAATGTACGGCAAGGCATGGCTTGGGATCAAGCCCCTCGAGACAGCCCCGTTCACCAAGGCTCCATTAACAAATAGCCGCAGCAGTCTTAACTGCGCTGAAGCTCATCGACATGACGGGAGGGAGCATCGCTGGGTTTAATTGAACCACGCAACACGGATGGTTGCGATGCACGTGGACAATCGTGTCCTGGCCGAGAGCCCAGGGCGCATACCCTCAACGCGATGTCCGTAATGGTGTGGGTAGCCTCCTCATTAGATGTCTTCTCCGCTGGCTTTGGGGACGTTAGCCTTGGCTCGTTGTCTGATTGGCATTGCCACGCACGCTCGATACCTGCCAACAACATTCCGCGGCTGAATTTGCACTCGAACGTATCAAATGGCAACGCCGTGCTTGCGATTTATAGCCTGTTTATGCAATGAGATAACTTGAAATATTTACGCAATAAAAACTCCATTACGGTTCTCCAGGACACATATACATTTTAATTACTAGTCCTGCCTTACACGTGTTCAGACAATGTATACTTATTACTATTTAGAATGTTTTGACTGCGTGTGGTACGGGAGCAGATGCGCGGGACGAGAAGAGTGACCGCACCATTCCAGGACGGAGAGTCACCCTGCCGACGGAATCAAAATATGTATTCATACTGGAGGAATCCGATGAGCAGTGAAGCTTCCCCCCCCCCTCCGCCCCCCACCCCCAACAAATGTCCAGCAGAGATTCGGCCAGCTGTGCCACTTTATGCAAGCAACGCCGTACGAGCGTGCTCACCCCACCAACAAAATATAAAAACGCAGGCTCGATTGACTTCGTCACGTGGCGTCGTACTCACCGCGAGGTTTAAGGAGTTTCTTTTCTTCCTCCGGATTTATGGACGGGGAGGCTTCAACGGCCAATAATCCGTCTCTCGCTCTCTCTCTCTCTTTCTCTGGCTACGTTTATTGATTTTATTTGTCTGAGCGCAAGGAGTTGCAGAGGGGAGGGTCAAAAGGATTAAGTCTCAACAGCGCGAGACTGCCGTGGCGAGTAGTTGATGTAAACGGAAAGATCGCGGCCAACTTTTTGCATCGGCAACTGTGGTCCCACCGTTGGGTGAAATTTGTCTCCACCGACGCTGACAACATCTTTATGGTTCGCAGGAAATAAAAACAATTTTAAGACAGGACTCGAACCGAAAGTGTGTGTTTGGTCATCTCTCCACGAGCCGCGTCCCATTATTTTGTCCAAACACTGGGTAATTGCACACAACGTGATTTTGTCTCAATCGAGGACGCATTAAACTGTTTGATGTTCGAAATTGGAATTCGGCGGGGCACTATTTGATCGCCTCCTCTTTTGTTTGGAGTGGCGATGAACAATCAGACAATGCAAGTAATGGCAGGCTTTGTGGGGTTGGAGAGGTGCTAGCTTGGGCACCGTGGAGAGAGGGCAAGTGCCTCTCACTTGTTTACGCTCTAATTAACTTGGGACACGCGATGGCCTCCGCGTGGTCAAAGGCACCCGTGCTACAGCTCTGGTAATTTCATGCGGTGTGAACCACGACAAAAAGGGGAGCATGAACAATCACCACGCGAAATAGGTCATCCTCGCAGCAGCGGCTTTTGGCTAACCATCTCTACAAAAGAAGGTCACCGTGTCGCGCGCTTTCAGATGCGGCCGTCTGGAACGCTCTTCCTTCCGATATTGGGAAGCCGCT
Source organism: Lampetra planeri (assembly GCF_965212315.1). Taxonomy (NCBI): domain Eukaryota; kingdom Metazoa; phylum Chordata; class Hyperoartia; order Petromyzontiformes; family Petromyzontidae; genus Lampetra; species Lampetra planeri. Next base: position 2,291,724 of record NC_136136.1, read on the forward strand.
GCAGCTATGTGCTTTTAAATATAGATTGAAAACGAATTTTTATAGAACTGCTGTTTTACTTTCCCCGCACCTTCGATAAGCGTGGTTGGCTACGTACGGTGCAAAAGAAGTTCAACATACATACAAAACACGTCCCATTGCTTCACTATGGAGGCAAAGTGAATTGTTGGGAATTTGGATGTCCATCATCAGGAATTGAGCCCAGAGTTTCTTGGCATCCTCCTTCTACCAAACTCTCCCTCACTGCTACCCATCCCAGCCCCGTACTTCACCAGCCTCATCAATGCCTCCGTTTCATGCTGCTCTGCTTCCTTATCTCTCAAGACCACAGCGGTCACTCCCATCCTGAAAATATCCACACTATACCCCAACTTCCTGCAAATGCCCATCCTATGCCAAATCTCCCTTTCTTTGGAAAAGTCAAACAACAGCCTATCTTAAACCATCTTCCCAAATTCCTCTCCCTCCATGGTCTCCACAACTCAGTTGTCTGGTTTCTGTCAAAGCCATTCGTTTGAAACTGCTTGCTACACGCGGGTAAACTATCTTCTCCAAACTATGGAACGCAGTGACTCCGAGTTCACTTCGACCCCTCTGCTGCTCTTGACATCACAGACCACTCCATAATCCTTGAGTGTCTCCAGAACTACGCTGGCATCTCAGGCGCACTTCTCTCCTGGTTCAGCTCTTACCTCTCGTAACATTTCATTTCTCTCGTACTTTCCGATTCACAGACTGTATTCCTCCAAGGGAGAACCCTCCCCCCCTCCACACGATGGTGTCCCACAAGACCCTTTTGTCTCGCTCCGGTCCATTTGCCACGCTGTTTGGCACCATTTGGTGTGCGCGTCACATGCACGTGTGATTGCGAAGCGGCACAACAAACATCTGTCCACGCCGTCGAGGGCTGCGCTACACGGCAGCGATAACGTGGAATGGAAGGGTTGATTGACCTCGATGTCGCGGCAATCAAGTGGTTGAGTGATTTGGACAGTGACCCGTGATGGTAAGCGCAGAGGGAAGACAAAACTCCATCCTCAGCCTCCTGCTCTTCTCATTATACCCCCTACGCCTTGGCAAAGCCATCTCCAGTTGTGACGTCGACCATGATTTCGATGCTGATAACACCCACCGCTGCATTGGCTTCATGAAACCAACCTCAGTGGCTATTCCCATGTCCTGCCTCGATGTGGTCTCACATTGGATTGGTTCTCTAACTTCCACCAGATAAATGTTGCCAGTTCTCCGTATCAGCAAAACACGTCCACCCTTGGCAAACCCTGCAGTTTGCGTGTGCACCTCTCAAATGTGTTACGTTGACAAAGGGCGTGTGAAACCTTGGGAGTTGTCATTTATCCGGAGCTCTAAATTTCTTCCCACATGTCTCAACTTATGAGTTCGCACTAATTGCACGCAAAGTGCTTGCCACAAATGAACCACAATATCTCGCTCATCTCGTCAAGGAACATAAACCATCACAGGAACTCCGGTCATCCCCACAGAGGCTTTTGGGCTGGCAGTCGAACAAAGAGGGTCACAGCGTCACACGCTTTCAGATGCGCTTCTGCGGCCATCTGGGACGCTCTTCCTTCTAATATTAGGAAGCCACTGGGGCTGCGCGCTTTTAAATCATCTGGATTGAAAACTCATTTCGTGAGAACAGTTTTTTTTGTGTTCAATTTGCTGTCCTTCCCTCGCACCTCCGATTAGCACGGCTGGCTACGTACCGTGCGAACGGAATTCAACATACACATCTCAACTCTGGAGGAGCTCCTACGTCCCTCTGCACAACATCTCCTGCATCCAACGTTGTTTCTTCTCCATCTAACCACTAAGATCTTCCACCATGCCATCGTCACAACCCGACTCGCCGAGCGCAACTCCCCAAAACCCCTCATCTCCCCACATTCCGCACCTCCAAACTAACAGATGGTTTCAAGCACCGCAGCCAAAATTCTCACCTGCATCCATAAACGAGACCGCATCAATTCAATACTCCAATCCCTCCACCGGCTCCCAATACAATCCCGGATCAATTTCAATATCGCACTCACAGTCTTCAAGAATCTCCATCAATTCCCCGCCCCCGCCCCCCCCACCCAGCTGCCTACATCTCCCCTGTCATCACCCTCCACTTCCCTCCACGTGTTCTCTGCTGCAGCAAGCTCGGCTTACCTGTCGAAGCCTCCAGTCGACCTTTGCTCAGCGGGAGCTTGCTCGCTATATTCTGCTGCAGCTTTTCTGAAGCTACCTTCCCGCAGCTGCCCGTGCTGTCGACTTCCTGCCACCCTCTTCAAGCCCCGGCCTCGTGATCTTTCCCTGCTCTCCTCTGCCCGTGATCGACTGCTTCTCTCGATAAAAAAAAACACAGATGCCACACATCGTTCTGCACAGCATCTTGAGATGCAGTCGCGTTTATTGTACGAATTGACTTCGTTATTGTATTCCGCTGCCGAGCAGCGTTTCTTACACCTGTACACATGCTGCATGTAAACGTACGAGCACGTATTGTGTTGTTGAACGGAGCGAGCCTCGGGGTCTGTATATTGTCTGGCGCTGTAGCCACTCTGCCGGCTACATGTGGAAAACAAGAGGCTCCGAGGGCATTTCACAAAATTCAATTTCATACGGGAACATCTGTTCGAGAGCCATTTCAATTACCGTTATGAGGTGGCTGGCTGATTCAGAAGCTAGAGCAATGAGCTCGCAGCGTTGTGTACCTGGGTTCACATCTAGGCAGTGGCTTGTGATTAAACTTGGTTTCCAAGTGGAGTTCGTGTGATGTTCTCAAGGCGCGTATCAATAATTGCTCTGAGAATTAAATATGGGCTTGACCGTCATGCGAAGGGCATTATTGTAATCGGCAGCGCAGGTGGGAAGATACTGCCCTCTACTGTGTGTGGATCAGAATTCGCTTTGAGTGACCTTAGAGGTAGCTCTGTCACATCTGCTTGCGTGGGCCATTCGCCAACACAGGGGGTTTGCCCTGCTCTACAAGAGTTTCACATCTTTATTTCGTCTCACGCCGTGACACCTCTTGCATAAGTTGGATGCAAGTGAAGTGAACATGTAACAATACGAGCTCGCGATCCACTGATGGATGAGGCTCGCGGTGTTTATTTGACCAGTGTGTGCGAAGCTATTGAGTTAAGGGCGAGGAACGAGGCACGGGAGCGTAGAAGTACGGTACAACGGAGATTTTTTATCTTCCCGACTGCCCTCTGCTGGCCACCACGAAACAGAGCCCCACAGTCGCCCATAACAACCATCCGTGCACTTGGCGGGCACCCATCCAAGCAGAGCGTTAGGGGCCGTCCATAAATGACGTCACGCGATTTTGGACGATTTTTGACCCCCCCCCCCCGCTTCGTCACACGGCGTCAGAAAAAGTCAGACCCCCCCTCAAATATGACATCACAACGCTCTGCTTCCCCCCCCCCAAAAAAAACATGCTTCAAATCGCTTTAAACTATTGTCATTGTAGTGCGTATTTAATGTGGCGCTGCACTCTGATGTAATATTTTTTTTTCATTAAAAAGTCTATTTAATTGAGTAGAACGTGTTGTCTATATTTATTAAAAGTTGCGCATTTTTACGTGATGTCACATTCCCCCCCCCCCCTCGTCACACATCGTCACAAATGTCTGACCCCCCCCCCCCTAGGCGCATGACGTAACTTATGGACGGCCCCTTATCCGGGCTCAACCCTGCCTTAGCTACCTCGATCTTCACGTGTGACTCGGCTCCAACACGCGCTTGTGCTATTTACGCAATCTAAAAATAACGCGCGATCAGTCAACTTTCGAAAAATTAGGTTGTTATCGACCTGCAAAGTGTGTGTGTGGGGGGGGGGAAGGTGGAGGCGGTGACCGTATTGAGCACGCGGATCAATGGTCAAGGTGAAGGAAGGTGAGGGCCAGGCGGGGGTGGGGACAATACCGATTCAGATTCTAGATTTGAAGCTTTCGTGACTGCAAGGATTCATACTCTCAATTTTAATTTCATTTTTTACCGACGTGACTTTACCGAAAGAACTAAAAGCACCGATTCAGATGTCACTCGCCACCGATGTGAACCGTGGCCAGGAATCCAACTCACGTGGTCAAGTACGTAGAGCACGATGCTGCGTGGAAACGTCATGAGGATGCTGATGACCGTCTATGTGTGTCTACGTGTGTCTACGTGTCTCTGTGTGTGTGTGTGTCTCTGTGTGTGTACGTGTGTGTCTGTGTGTGTACGTGTGTCTGTGTACGTGTGTGTGTCTACGTGTGTGTGTCTGTGTGTGTGGACGTGTGTGTGTCTGTGTGTGTGTACGTGTGTGTGTCTGAGTGTGTGTACGTGTGGGGAGCGATAGTGCAGCGGTTAGCGCGATGCGCTATGAACCCGGCGACACGGGTTCGATTCCCGCTCACGGCCAACACCAGTGACGATTATCTAAACCGGTCCCGGACCTCCCCTAGGTCGACTCAGCCTCAAATGAGTACCTGGTGCGGTGTGTAACCATTGCCACCGGGGAGACAAAGGCGGTCGGGCGTGGTGCTGGCCACCCACCCCGTCGTGTATCCTTCCGGCCTTCATAGGTGCTCGCTAACAGCACTTGCCCCTACAGTCTGTTAAGGCTTTACGGGGGATCTTTGTCTTTGTGTACGTTGGACGTAGCTAATTGGAGGCTGCGGTGGAAGGACAACAACGCGAAACACGCAAAAAGCAGTTCTCAAGAATTGAGTTCTGAATTTAGATTTTAAAGTGGCATAGCTCCATTGACTTCCTAATATCGGAAGGAAAAGGGTAGAGCTAATGCACGGGCGTGTCGCAGAGCTTGTACAGCGTGGGGAAGATTGCATTTACACTCTCCCTAAACTCTCTCTATATATACATACAACTCGTATTGGGTTTTTTTCTGTGAGCATTATTCAACAATGCGTGTAACTAATGAGTAGTTCAAGCCACCGAATCGCATGCGGGGCCATGCGGAGCTGTGGATCAACGCAAATGACGAATTGGCAGTGGCTCGCCACTCCAAATATGTTTGACTCGAATGCAACCTGCGTCGTCTGTGAAGCCGGGCACAGTCCGTGTATGCAAATGTGGCACAGCAAGAACCAAGGCACCTCCGATGAACAACGGTTGGCTACGTACGGCGCAGCATATGACCCTCCTGAAAAGGGGCCTTGAGACTCATTGGATCCTCTCGAGGGTAAACTGCGTCATATTTAATAACCAACATCGCTACGCAGTACGTATGTGTAAGCGCGTATCGTGCAATTGCCCAATATGCCAAAAAAAACTTCTCAAGGCAAGGGGGATCATTCCTGCAAAGCAGGAATATCGAGGTTCAGTGAAGCCACACATTGCGTGTGCCTCCATCTGAGCCGACTCGTTTGTATATTGTACGTGACGATCCATTTATAGATACCCCTGTTCCATTTATAGATGCCCCTGTGCTCTTAATTTATTCTCAACGGCTGATTGAATATTGTGAAGGCGGTGGTTACTTATATCACACGGGAGATTTGTTAAAATATTTAATGAGCGTACTGTTGAGATTGGCCAGAGACACGTTGAGGCTTTGAAATACACATTTGTATCACCAAGTAATGTATAGGTATCTATGTATCTATAAATAAATCATCGTCTGCTCAATGCCAGTCTTCAAATGCAAGTGATTATCAGTTGTGCAATCGATATAGAGGAAACCCACATTGTGTGCGTTTTACATTACGAGTTCGCACTTATTGCACGCAAAGTGCTTGCCACGAATGAACCAGACTGCCTTTCTGATCTCGCCAGGGAGCATAAGGCATCAGGGGAACTCCGGTCATCCTCGCAGCGGATTTTGACTGACCATCCAACAAAGACGGCCACTGCATCGCGTGTTTTTCTTTCACGCGCTTCTGCGGCCGTCTGGAACGCTCTTCCTTCCGATATTAGGAAGACACTGAACGCCATGCACTTTTAAAGCACCCACGACGAACTAATTCCTTTAGAACTGCTTTTTGTGTTTAGTTCGTTGTCCTTTCCGCAACCTCCGATGAGCACGGTTGGCTACGTACGGTGCGAAAGAAGTTCAAGATGCATAATACATAGGTATGTGATGCGATGACAGTTTATTTTTAAATACTCTTGTAGACAGGCGATGGTGGCTGAGTGGGGTAGAATCTGTTATTGTTTGGGCTAGAGAGGACTCAACCAGACCTCGCTGTGTACCCAAGAACCCCGTGCCCACTCCTGGCGGTTATTCCACTGTTGCGCGATTCGATCAGCTATTGATGTTTAACATTGTGGCGAATTTCACCATCACTATCATCATCACCACTGCACATTTCGTCATCTACAGTTTCTCTCTAACTTGTAGTGCCAATATGCTCAAGTAGTGGCCACATCGTTCTCTGTGAGGTCTTCCTCTCTTTCCAGTTCCTTCCATTTTTGCGAACAACACGCGTTTAATTCCCAGCTGTTGTCCATTCTACATATGCGTGGCGAATGTAGCCGCCTCTAACGGCTGTCAGGGGTCCACATGTACCCATTATATAGAGCAAATATCAAGAGAAAAATAAAGTCCATTATTTTGTTTGCCGGCCACGGCTACCATCAGTGGCCCAGTGATACCTAAACAGGTCCGAGGCGTCCCCTCCAACCAACAACGCACAGCGCCCAGAGTGGTGAAGTATGATCGAAACAACCCCACCAACTACCGACCCGGCGTGTAGGGGAATAAGCATCCATCCAGCTGTGGACATGTTGACACAAGTGTTCGACTTCCATCCTAAAACAAGTCTAAATAAACAAAAACACAATCCTTGCAACGATCAGCTTACACACCTTCACACCAGCAAACACAACAGCGCATATTCGCTCGCTTCTATATTTATCGTAAACCCGCGTGGCAACGATACGTCACTGTGTAATAATGACTTCAATTATTGCGTGTTCTGCGCCGTGCGCCGTTGCCGATGTTCATTGCGCAGTTGCCCCATAGGCACACAGGTGACGATGCTATTTTAATGACAGTCACACGTGCGTGCGTGTGTGGGTGAACTCGGCGGAGAAGTGCCAAGTTGTCTTAGAAACACGACTCACACGGACAACACACAGACAGACACCGCGAAAGCACTGACGGAGGTTACTTATGACGCCCGGAGGCAATGAACAACATCTCAAAATCCAGTTGTTCTTCTTTACTTTGGGCGGCGGCTTCTTTCCAACTTCTCTTCCCCCCCCGTCTTCCTCTCTCGCCGTGCCCTACTCCCTCCTTTGGTCCTGCCTTGCTCTCGAGTATCCGCGTCACATTGAGCAACGCGTGGGTGTGTGGGTGTGTTAATGGGAGGAGTAGGTGGCTAGGAGGGGGGGGGCCTTCGGGTGTATAGGCAGTGAGCTGCACAACGACGGACACTTTTATTTGACAGGCACGTAACTTTTTTTGGTCGCTCTTACTCACACTGACGACGCCGGGAACCGTGGGGGGAGGCACATCGAGTCCTGGACGCTGGAACTTCTTCCACGGGTTTCTAAATTGCACGCGCGAGAAACACAAACACAACGCACGCTCAGAAGACACTTGAAACAAACACACAACGCACGCTCAGAGACACGCGCCTTTTCTCGGCGCGGCGCTTGTGATAGACGGACAGAGCGACAAGACAGAGCGAGCCACAAGAAGAATGCCCGCACAGCGCAACAACAATGCACACGCCCGGCACGGCTGAGCTGCGCACGCAGCAGCGGTGCCTCCTCCATGGCCCTGTCCGCGGAGATGAACGGCATCACCGCCACCAGCACCACCACCACCACCACCGGCAGCAGCACCACCACCACCACGGCGGCCGCGACATCGAACGCGAGCTCGTGCGACGCGGTCCCAGAGGTGGCAGCCGCCCTCCCCGCCGCCCTCATGTTCGCCGTCGGCGTGCTGGGCAACGCGCTGGCGGTCACCATCCTGGCGTGCTCGCGCCGCGACAGCAAGCAGACCGTCTTCTTCGCGCTCGTGTGCGCGCTCACGGTCACGGACCTGCTGAGCACCTGCCTCTCCAGCCCGCTCGTGTTGGCCGCGTACGGCGCGCAGAAGACCATCGAGCAGCTGGGCGGCAACCCGCTCTGCGTCTACTTCACCTTTTGCATGCTCTTCTTCGGCTTCGCCACCATGGGCATCCTGTGCACCATGGCCGTGGAGCGCTGGCTGTCCATCGCGCACCCGTACGTCTACCAGAGGCGCGTGAGCCAGACGTGGGCGCGAGTCGCGCTCGCGATCGTGCTCGTGGCGAGCGCGGCGCTGTCCGCGCTGCCGCTGGCCGCCGGGGTGGTGCGCGCGCGCATGTACCGGCCGTGCACGTGGTGCTACGTGGACGCGAGGCTCGAGCGCGCCTACGGCTTTGTCTACGCCGCGGCCACGTCGCTACTCATCGGCGCCGTGGTGGCGTGCAACGTGGGCGCGGGGGTCGCGCTCTTTCGCATGAGGAGGAGGCTCACGCTGCGGGACGCGGTGCCAAACTCCCGGCGCGTCTCGGCGCGAGTTTCGGCGCCGCTTGCCGCTCTTCCACCGCCGCTTGCTCCTCCTCTGCCGTCGTCGTCGTCGTCCCAGCCGGGTCGAGACAGTCCCCTCGCCTCGCTCCGCAGGAAGATCTCCGTGCAGAGGTTGCAGCGCATCCACAGGCCGCGCGGAGTGGAGGTGGACAACCTGGTGCTGCTGGTGTTCATGACCATCATCTTTCTCGTGTGCTCGCTGCCTCTAACCGTACGTATACGAATGGCACTGGAGATGACCGATTTTTGTTTCAGCCAGGAACAACAACAAAAACATTATTGGTCCCTAACGCATTCCTGTTTTGCAGGATTGGTCCCTAACGCATTGAGAAGTTTTTGTTTGGCATGTTGGGCTAATTGCACGACAAGTGTTTACACATACGTACTGCGTAGCGATGTTGGTTATTTTAAAGAACAATTCAGTTTACCATTCAGAGTATCCAATGAGTCTCAAGGCCCATTTTCAGGAGGGTCCTATGTTTGTGTGCTGAACTAATTTCGCACCGCACGTAGCCAACTGTGCTCATCCGATGTGCGGGGGAAGGACAACAGACTAAACACAAAAGCTGTTTAAATAAATGAGTTTTCAATCGAGATTTAAAAGTGCATTGCTCCAGTGGCTTCCTAATATCGGAAGGAATCTTTGGCCAATTTTGGATGTTGGGGACAATTTCACGGAGAGTGTTAAATATACTTTGTAACAGCTTTGTTTCGAGTAAGCAACGCACTTTGTTTACCCGTGAAAGTCTTCATGAGTCTTAAGACGCCATTTTCACGGGAGTCCTGCATTGTGGACGTTTGGCGTATTTGAGAAGTTAGGACAATGGCATCGGATCGTGGTTAACGCATTTACAACTCCATCACTACATGCACGATACAGGGCTACGTGAAAGCTCGTCTAAAAATACGATGTACAATTGGCGGCGTATTGGGCAATGGCCCTTTTAACGTGCATGAAGAAGGGGCATTACCCGAAACATCGTTTATCATATTTTTATCTTCATAGGCCGATGTTATTGACACATTTTTGGAGTTTTTTTCAAATGAATAATTGTGCTTTTATCTCCACTGCCAACGCAGCGTCACCAAATTATTTCTCCAAAAGTAGGGACCATTAATGTTTCAACTTTCTGACCGCATTTCGCTTGGGGCCTTTTGCGGTGTGAATTTCGCCACGTTTTTCACAACGGAAACCAATCAATCTTGTACACCTAACGAAGTTCCAGTTGCTCGAAAAGTTCAACTCACCGTGCATTCGTTGAACGTGGTCGGGGGAGGTTTTTTTCCCCTTTCTTTCTCCCGAGGACAAAACGATGCTGCCACCCGGGGCACGCGGAGGTGGAGTGAGGGGCGCAGTGGCTTGGCTCTCCAACACACCGGTGGTGCTGGAGATCCACTGCGCCGCTGTGCTAGTGACGAATTGGCACGTTCTGTTTACGTGACAACCCTTACTAGATTTGAAGCTTTCGTGACTGCAAGGATTCATACTCTTAGTTTTTTCGGTAAAGTCACGTAGGTAAAAAAATGAAATTGGCTGTGACGGTCCCACCTGATGATGGAGACTTGTATTGCCTCCGAAACGTCGTGTTTTTTTTTTATTAATTAAAATTTCATTTTTTACCTACGTGACTTTACCGAAAAACTAAGAGTATGAACCCTTACTAGTTGGCTGTGTCGGGTGGTGGCGGGTTTTAACGACACATTTATATATTTACGTCATCTCACCCCCAAAAAAACCTCTATTTGGGGCGTAGTGGTTAGCTAACTGGCGCTAATACGCGGGTCAATTGGAGCCATTCGTTCAGCAAGCAACACCGACCAGCGTTGTAAAGTATGGCCAAATAAGCCCGATGACTGACACACGTATCGTTTCCTTGGGACCATGCATAATCCCATCACGTAAAGTCATCTCTGCCACCAATATACAGTAACTCAAATAGTGGTATTGTGCACATGCCTACCTCGCAAATATTGCCATCAGTTCAATTACGCAAAGAGTGGGCATTTGCGACAAACGGCACAGTTCTGCATTTCACGATGCTGGAATGGTCAGCACGCTGGACCTGAAATCCACAGGTAATCGGTTCGATTGCCCGGCATGGCAAGATGAAACAATGCACACACCCCTCCCCCCATCCACCCAGTAGTGTAAATATATCGGCAAATCACGTGTAGTGGGGTAAAATGTGGGTACACCTACCTCTTACAAGATATTTAGGCAGCGTGGCAGCATAGGCGCAAATATTATGATAAGAGTATCATCTCGTAGGTCTCTCTACAACTCCTTAGAGGACATCCTTCCAGTGGCGTGATCACTGTAATTTGACCGTTGCAACTTATATCCCAGTGGAGTGGTGGTGCAGTGGTTATCGGACTGGCCTAATGGCCTAGCCCAGTGAGTACGATGCCCGACTGAGTGGCTGATGATTTCTGAGCTGGTCCTGAGCTCCGCTCCATTCTCGTTCACCAAATCCGCCCTGACCAGTGCGGTGAAGTATGGTCAAGCAACCTCCCGTGAGACAACAGCAGTGGATCGACGAAGGGCTGCAAATATACTATTGCTATTACATTGCACAGTCTGGGTTAGAGTCTAGAAAAATTATGCAAGGTTTAAAAAAAAAAAACACGCGCTTTTTTATTTTTTCGGTCTACAACATTTTTGCGTAGTTCATAATAATAGTACGATAGTTGTCGATTATATAACAACGCACAGATACCAATAGATACATGCAATGAAACGATTCACTTAATGAAGTCTTAGTATTATTTTTTAATAATAATAGCGAGCTGGATGACTGACATGTGAGTACGTAGGTGTCAGGGTATTAAAGCAATCGCGTGAATATCAATTGGGTTTAGGCAATTATAATCTAATTCCATAACCTGTTGACCAACCATTATGATATACAAAGATGATTGCCACCGATGTAAAAACATTGTAATGTTTTAGTAGGGCTAGAAAGCTCAAAGGTGGCATACAGTGACGCCCATGCTTATTTAATATGAATACTTTACATCCTTTTATACATCCACTACTGGATGAAGACCTCCGCATGGCACAGCGTTTTCTGACCATACTTCACCACGCTGGTCAGTGGGTGGGGGCGTGGGTGACTGCACATGGTTCGGAGATCCTCCTCCTTCGTCTGTGTTAATTACGGTGGCCTGGATTCAAACTCGGGTGGCGGGTCTCACAGTACGGTGATTCCTTCCTGGGAAAACACGAGTTTCTGAACATGCATGCCCGAAAAATAATCACGTGGAGCTTTACCGATTTCACTCATAGTCCAGGGGCAGCCCGATGTCCTCAACTATCTGAAGTCTTAACACACAATCCAAATATTTGGTTGATCCGAGCAAATCTAACCGAGCAATTCTCATTCCGTGGCGAGTGGTCGTAAAGCAAATTCTGTTTAAAGCGCGTTGACGCATTTGCACACTGTTTACAGTTCCCGCACTCGCCGTGTGTCTGCACGGCATCTGTCATGTGTCAGCGACATTCATGTATGCCACTGCACGGTACAGACTGCAGGCATGCGGCGTTGAACTTTCCGCCGGCTTTCTGGCAAGTGCATACTTGAGTTTATCAGCACCTGCGGCTGTGCCTCCTTTTAGTTTTGGCCGCAAACACGAGCGTAGCCCTGGCTACCGCTCCTCTGCCCTTGTGTCTGGGACACATTTCAGATTTCGAGACGTCAACGACAGCGGTGGCCGAATTCCAGCGAACTCCACCGGACCGCCCTTTGGCTTTTTGCCGCCTGTTGCTGGAGTCTAACCGCGGGTCTTATGTACCGACCGGCGAAGGAATGAGGTTTTGGAACTGGAGGAACGATGTTTAGAAGATGGAGAAACGGGATAAGGAGTTGGAGGAAAATTATTAAATGAACACTTTGCAGATTCGGAAGAGTTGGGTGTTTCGTGCAGTCAGCTTGTGTTCAAATAGATTCATTTCTTGGAAATGTTAACTGAGAATGTTTTTGATAATTGCTCTGTGCAATTAATCGTGTACTACTGTATGTGATATCTGTTATAAAGGTTATTTGCTTATGTTGTGTTTGGTTTTCTATTATCGTAATTTGTTTATGATGCGGTAAACTTATATTGCCCGTTGTGTTATTATTTTCTTCTTGTATTTAAACTTTTAAAACGGGGTCTCCCTCCATTGTGCAATGCAGACGACCGTTAGACCCCCCCACCCCGCCGTACCAGCTGTGCGTGCAAATATCATTACAGATAATACTTTTTGACCATCACAAACTCTGTGTAAGTTTGCCTTAGAAGATATGAAAACTGGGCCTTTTCCAAAAAGATACGGGACGAATAATGCTTTTGGTGTGTCTTTCGTGTCATTTATTTACCCAGCAGAGTATTGCAGACGTCTTCTTGGTTCTTTCGGTAAAGTCATGTAGAAGGAAAATAATAAAATAAAATGTTTTAAACATAATCAAATAATTCTCACGACGTTTCGGCCACAACGCAAGCAGCCGAAACGTCGTGAGAATTATTTTATTATGTTTTATTTTTATTATTTTATTATTTCCCTTCTACGTGACTTTACCGAAAGAACCAAGAAGATGAATCCCTGCAGTCACAAAAGCTTTAAATCGAAATTTATTGCAGACGTCTCTGGATAATGCTATCATATTCATTGCACTGGCTATAATCATCACTTGATCTTGGACTTGGACTACATCACGCCCGGAAGGGTGATGCCGGCAATTATACCCCATTAGGGGCCATGCATGATCAACATCAAGATTGTTATTAGTATTAGCAATTATAATGACAGCCTTTTGTTCAGATACCGGCGCTCTTTGGCTAAAGTATAATAGGCAAAAAGTGTTGCGTAGCTTTTTGTTTTCTCCAAAATAAACCAAACTTTTATACGAGTTTGTCGCGGCTCACGTCGAGTTCAATTGATTTGTTTGTTCTTTGAATTCAATAGATTTCCACCTTGGCCAACACAAGCTCCATTACTGTTGACACTTTGTTAAGAACTACCGGTAACTTTTGTCTCTAAAGGCAATTGCAATTTCGGGGGGAGTAGCGCCCTGCGCTTGTGAGCCCGGTAAACCTGAGTTCGATTCCCAACCGTGGCTAACATTAGTGGCGTCGCCATCTTCTCTCCCCTTCACCAACTTGCACTTGGCAGTCGTTGACGCCGTGGTGGCACGATGTTTTCCCGCGGTGGTGTGGATTTTTCTCCGGGTCCTCCGGTGTTTCCCTCCGCTACTTAGATGACGTGGCTGCTCTAGAGTTCCACACGATGAGCCGACTTCGTTGAGCTATCATTTGTGGCCAGTGGGCATTAGCTGGTAAAATAGGAAAAATAGTTTAGTTTAGTTTTAGTTTAAAGTATGGTTAAACAACCTCCATGACCAAACGAGCGTGGGAAAGTTTTGATTCAGCAAGGGATTGACGCTATTATTATGTTTTAACTTGGGACCTTAACACGAGCTTTGAGACTATGAGGCTGTTGTGGTTGGCGTGGCTCTAACGATATTTGTTCTCATGGATTCCCACTCTCAGGTAGGATGAATAATGCTTAACATATGGTCGCAGTTTCATGAGTCCCCCTCTAACACGTGTTTATAACCGTGCCTTTGTATGTTTGTTTTGCTTCTACAACAATTTGGCAGATTGTGTAAATTCACACAATTTTTATGTCCAGCCACAGGACCTATTTTCGCGTGCGTTGGCATGAGTGTAATGGGATTTAATAGGCCATTTAATTGTGCATATCTCATCATTTGTATGATGGGTCCTACGGATTTGCTGGCCGTTTGTGTGAAATGTGTTTTCGCTTATTTAAAAAAAGTACACATATTTAGATTTCACAGTTCCCAAAGCGATGTATTTAATGAAATGCAGATCTCGTTTTATTTTATTCGTGTTCTCGTGATAATCTAGGATTTAACGACCGTAGCATAAACTCATAGAACCAAACCATTACACGCTATATACAAAACAATTATAGTGAGATGTGAGAGAATCCAAAATGCAGTGGATGAATAAAACACTAATAAATGCACAGCGCCTTTTGTCAATGGATGAAGGCCCTCCTACACTCTGTTTATCATCAGGGTTTTTGGGTCATACCTGCTACGTTGGTCAAATAAGGTTTGTGAAAGGACTGGCCAGAACAAATTCAGATGCTTACTCAGGAAGCCAGCGCTACACCCCATTCGTATAAATATGAAGCTACTTAGGTGGGCAGCACCTGAGTGGTACCTCTACGCTTCCACGTCTATGCTCCCCGCCTTCAACAGCCAGCATCAGCCAGCGTGTGAAGTTCGGCCAAAGAACAACCACGACCCACGCGGCGTGGGGAGGCCATCACACAGCAGTGGGACAACAAAGGGCTACACACACGTGCAGAGTAATGTCAAGCGATGCGGTATGTCTGGCTTACTAAGAAGACCCTGCGGCAGGCTTGTTCTCAAACGTTACCAGAAGCGACCATGTCGCAAGCAGCAGCAGGTGATTCGTGAACCCCATCGAGATGCTGTTCTCTCTCTTCCCCCCACCCTCCCTTGCCTCCTCCGCACGAAGGTCTCTACTCTAATCAATGCCATCTGGCCCACGAACACTGAATTCAAGCGCGACCTGGCCGGCCTACGCTTCGCCTCCTTCAACCCCATCCTCGACCCGTGGATCTTCATCATTGTGCGTCGCTCCGTGCTCGAGCGACTCCTCTCGGTGCCCGCGCGTCTCCGCGCCGCGCTTCTCCCCCAACGTGCCGGCGGCGACTCGCGCGGCTCCGGTTTGCTGCGCCACCTGGGCAAGGGCAAGGGCGGTGGTGGATCTTCCGAGTCCGCCTCGCTCTCCTCCTTCCAGCTCGCGCAGCTCATCCGCTCCGCCGACGCGTCGCCCATGATGGCGGGACGGCTGGCCGAGATCCTCGGCCGTGGCGTCGAGCCCAGTGCTCTGGACTCTGTGCGCAGTTCCCTGGACCTGGAGTTGCCGGACGGGAAGTTTAGCGAACTGTTGTCGTTGTCTCGGAGTCGACGAGAGGCAGAGACGTGACGGGTAAGGACGGCAAAAGATTTATAGCAACAACAAGTGTAAGCACTTGCTCCCGCCACTGCCGGAGGAAGTGTCTCCACTGGAGGGAGCTGAAGAGAGCCCCTCTGGAGGGTATTTTGGCTTTTGCAAGACGTGAGATCACTCGCACTGTATTCCACCAAACGCGGCATTGCTGGTCGACTGTGGTGAACTCGTTTAGACGGACAGAGGTGGAGCCACAGATCGAACTCGACTGGTGACCTCTGAAATACAGGCCCAAGTAATGCCAGTGCTTGAAGTCTCACCGAAGACAGGAGTAGGCCTCTCCCTGGCAGCCTCGGCCACAGTGAGAGATACACTGGTGACTCGTGTGGCGTCGCTGACCCGGACAGATCCAGCTGAAATTAGGCCCTGGGTTATGCTACCTGATACAGTGCACTGCCCTTATTTATAGATATATTTCACCGTGTGACACTTTTGCAATCAAGAGAAGGTATTCGGCACGAGCAGGACGTGTTTAATCTGTTTGGAGTGGTGAACACTGAAATATGTAAATATGTAAACTGATTTGAACTAAGAAAACATTTACCAAAAAAAATGCACTTTAATGCTTGCATGCACGTACCTACACACGCACGTACATGCAGCGCTACGAGTGTCCTTCGCAGCGAGCGTGATTATTCCACACGGACTTTGCGTCAGGACAATCCCCACACCATTACCGCCATTACCACTGTCACGGACTTTGTCACCACTTGACGGCGTTGTCATCAATCATCGTTCGAGCTGGCTCGTAGAAAATGAACGTGAATATGGAGCCTGCAGTTAGTCTCGCGACTTAGCGGGCGGAGTTTGTTGCGTGCACATCAATGAACGCGCAGTGACAGACGATGCCATCAGTGCCCGCAGATGTTTGGCGTGTGCATCGACACGCGTTATTGCGCTCACATTGGCGCCCGTGTTCTGCGCTAAATTGCGCACACGATATGAATTGCTCGTCGCCCATATGGATTCGGAGACAATGCCTGCAATATTGATGGGTTCTTGGCTCCATAGTGACTGCTGTTCGGCTGGCTTGTGTACACATGTGGCGATAAGGGTTTCCAGAGCGCATCGCTATCCTTCCACGTCTGGTGCCAAAGCAACTGCAGACACTCCAACGAGAGACAGGCGTTACGTTTGTGGCATGCGTGTGCCTTTCCAGGAGACCAGACGCTGTCGTGTCACCGACGCTGTGGTATACTGCTCCACGTGTGTGGTCAATCCTGTAGTTTACACTTTGAAGCCACCACTAATCCCTAAGGTGTTCCCGAGCCTGTTATGATGAACGTGCAGCCACTTTTATTGAGTTACTTTATTTTATCTTCTCCAAAAGGAAGACTAACAAAGTTTGGATTTTGTGTCATTACAACTTATGCCCCTCCCGCCCTCGCCCTTAAACCTGCACACACAGATCAGTAGTCACGGTGCCCCGAGCTGGGATGCCGCTTGCGTAATCTTGCCGGACCGGATTTGTCGTTAGGCGATGTGGAACATCGCGAAGATTCGCACTTGGCTGGCCACGGCCGGGCGGTCGGGGTAAGCGAGTGGCCGATCACTTTTCGAGCGAAACTCCGAACGCCCCTGCCGCCACCCCCCCCCCCATCCCTCTTGCAGCAGCGGAGGCCTGCAGAATGTTTACACGTTTCGTGCGGCGGTCGGGCCAGGGGGCTGTGTTCTCTCGGTGGTCTATTGAAGAAGAGATACCCGGGGATGGTCAAACATTTCACTTGCAGCAGCCGGTTGCCTCAAAAGCAACAGTTATTTGAGGAAAGCGACGGTTTGTCACCCATGGGGCTGCAGGCGGGTGTGTAAATGGTCTGTCGCATGTTCAAATGCATCCAATTTATTCTTACTGCCGCGTGCAGCAGCGGTATCCATTTCCTGGCAAGTAAATTGTTTTGCTCATTTTCAAAAGACAGACCCACACACTGTGTGACCCTGATAAACTCGAATGTATGTAATTGCGCATCCGCGGAGGTGGCCTGTAAAATTACAAGTTCGAAACTTCCACAGTGAACTCGTTCCTCCGAGGCCTACCTACAGTCCGCGTAAATTGCTCAACCTTCTGCGACGTCACCAGAATAAATGCCTTGAGGACGTTGGCGACAGCGCAAAATGCATGCGAGTGAATTGATTGGCGTCGTTGCACCGCGCCCTCTATTGTGTTTGTCAAGATAACGTGCCAGATGCGATGACTTACAGAAACTGATAAAAGTGTTGTCAGTACTTCTTGCGTGCAGCCGTGGCCATCACCGCAGATTTCTGCACGGAGTTGATATGCCATTCAAATGCCACCAGATAAGGTAAACATTTCTCTCTCCGTGGAGTGACACATTAATATTCTAATTTGTTTCCCCATACATAACCAATGAAGGAAATATGATTTCTCCCCATCAATTGATATTCTGTACTAGCTTCATTATCACCATCCTCAGGGGTTGCCAGGGTGGCAAGATGGGAACTACCTCGCCTGGTATGCAGGAGGATCGTGGGTTCGATCCTGACCCTGACGCCTGCTGTATATTTGGAATTTGGATGTCTCTCTCTCTCCCCGTGGTCGCGTGGATTTTTCTCTGGATCCGTCGGTTTTCCCCTCCACATTTAGAAACGTGCGTTTTAGAGATTTTGGCTGCTATAAATTGCCCCGTGATAAGCCACTTCGTTGAGCTATCATTTGTGGCCAGGTCGCTTCTAGAAAAAGAGCTACATAGCTCAGTGGGCCTCACCTGGTAAAATGAAAAAAGAGATTAAGTTTAGTTTATCATCATCAACATCATCAGCCACTGTCTATTCACTGCTGGATGATGACCTCACGCCGTCTCCATCTCTGTCCATCCTACGATGTCAAAATCAATGTCACTCCCGAAAATGTATCTTATTGCATCCACTCTGTGACGGTTGCCCGCTCGGTGTGTGTGCGCTTTAACTTTAATCGCCAGCATCGTCCACGGCACATTGTCCCCTCGGGCGATGCACCGTGCGAAAGCCCGATTACTTTCCTCAACCGTTCACGCGATTCTTCAATTGGGATAATATTCATTGCACGCGTCTACCACTTGGATAAAACATGCGAATGTTCACCACACGTGATCCTCGGAGCCCAGGGTTGCCCATCCATGAAATAAGATGTTGTGTGAGTTGCAGGGTAATGAGTAAGCAATGGCACCACCTCTTAAAACGAGCGATGTCTACTGCAGTGAGAGCTGTAGTAAGAATTACATCTAGAAAGGTGAAATAAGAAATAATAATTTGTGGCCCTTTGTCAACTCCCTGCCGGATGAGCACTTTGCACACGCCGCGGTGGCCACGGGGGTTATTTGACCATACTTCACCATGCTGGTCAATGCGAGCAGGTGAATGGGGTGGCTCAGAACTGGTTCAGATGTCAATTCGCCACTGATGTTATCCGTGGCCGGTAATCGAACTTAGTTTGCTGGACTCATAGCACAGTGCGCTAACCAGTGCTAAACTGATTCACCGGTTTTATATTTGCTCAACCGTCTACTCCCGATGGTTGGGCAAGTATAAGATCGGTGAACTTCATCAATTTTTAGCACACTGCAGCACTTCTGAAATGTGTCCCTGGAGAATGTAGTATTTCGTGACTGTGACCATGGTGATGATGATGATATCAGCCATGACAATTGTACAACGTGTTATTATATTAGTCAGACGCTGGGGTCGAATATCCACTGAGCAGTGTGCGTGACAATCTTACTCGAGAATCTACCCGATGTACGCAATATATGAAAGAGTGCCTACTCTTTGTTTCAAAAGCAGTAGCTCACGGGTGCTAAACTTGTGTGTAAACATTGTGAAATTTACTGTGACATTCATGACTCTGGGCCACACCTGACATCGTGACAATTCTCCCCACTGAAGCTGGATAAATTGGGGGTGCACCTTTCCATTAACAGTTGTACTGTGCTACGAATAATTAAGGGATGCATTTATTTACTACATTTTAATTACTTTACGTGGAATTGACAACTAAAATATTTCATGAATCTTAATTAAAACTTACTGAAATATTTGCTATTAAATATTTGCAATTTAAGAACAAACAAAACTCCAGATTGTATGCTGGAAGGCTGAGGTTCGCTAGATATGTTTGGTTGAAGAGGTTTTCTGATGGGCTTGAACATTGTATTATTGGTGAAATAAAAAAATAAAAACTTACATTCATGAAAGAGCCGAGAAGAACACGTGGCATCCACGGGAACAGGCTCACCACATCCCCTACAATAGATAAGTACGCAGCGTTTGAATTGCGAGTCAGCATACGAACGCCATCTCCTACAAAGCTTTTTTTTTGTTATTCTACAATTATTATTTATTTTGGGTAGCCTTCCGACGTGCCCAAAATTATTGGGCCGACTCAAGTCCGGCTTTGACACATTTCACCGTATCAAAAAGTGACGTATCCCTTGTAATGCTCATTACAAAATGTATAATCCCGTTTTTTTTTTTTAAAAGGGGCGACAGTACAACCAACGCTTGCCTTCAGTTTGGGACTACGCGACATTGCCGCATCCCAGACGAGCACGACTTCGCCATTTCAAACTACCACTGAACAAATACGTGTTTCGAAACGCTTTCCTTGTGTGTGTTTAAAACAAACTTTAACAGGACCTCACCATCTGCTAAAAAAAAAGTGTTAGTCGAGTTTTACCGGCAGCACGTGTCGCGTATGAGTGCGTCAACGTTTGAACCAGTGTGTGTTTTTTATGAATGTTAAATATTTATGACTTGAAAGACAATTATTTATTACGCATGTTCACGCTTATACGTTTCCTGATATTGTACCTTCATGCTTGACACCTGTGGAACTATGTTTTGCAATGAATGCAATAAAAGAGCATGCTTTCATGTTTCACATGAGGGCACGTGAAATGTTGTGTTCAAAGGTATCATTCTTAAATGCAAATACTGTGCACTCGTGAACCTACGACATCACACGCGTGTTATCTGAACTGAAAAGCAGCTGTCCTTGTTCTCATGATCCACGCCTACGATTGCTTTATTTACTTTCCACTGGAGATAATTACTAAATTTGTCTCTGAATGCTGAAACGTGAGTCTACGTAAGGCAGCTTACAACGCACGGGACCCACAAAGATACTGCAAGAAATGATCTAGGCAACGGGATACAGTTTTCGGATGCACTGCATTGTTTAACCAAATTGCGGGATATCACATTACACGGGGTGTGTGCGTGCGTGCTGTATGTGCCCTGAAGAATAACACGTTTCAACTGATAACTCGCGCACAGCGTTCGCTCGATCTCGTGGGGAGAGAACGACGGGGACTCGCAGACGAACGGGGAAGACATCAGCTCGGTGAGACACCGCCAACAATCGCCCAAGCTGTGTGTTCGTTGGACAATTAATGCCTGCTTAATTGTCCGATAACGTAAGGAACGCAAGTCCGTCTTGTGGGGGGCGGGGGGGGGAGAAATGTGGCAATGACCTACTTCCAAGATCTTCTTAGCCACACTAGAGACGCTGCAACGTACAAATGCATCCTGCAAACATACATTCATTATCATAGAACGGGAGTAAAACCAATGTTTTTCATTCTTTGTACATGAATATCCCCGCCACCCACCAAAACGACGAACCATATTTAATATGATGGGTTTTTGTTGTGTGCAGTCAGTAACCAGGCCGCGACCATTAACTTGCCACACAAGAGGGCCCAGTTTTGAGATGACGGGTGGCTACCAAGATTCGACTCCAAGATATCAGCGGTGCTGGTTAAGTATATCTGACCTCTGAGCCACCTGGCAACTTGTGCATTCATCTTGAGTGCGCCTTCCATCCATCACCCCCAGTTGGTGCGTGTGTGGTCATCGTGATGAATAATGCAGAGAGCACAAAACATCGTCTCCATTGATGCTCGCGCCCGTTCACGGGTCACAACGAAAGGTGGCTTGCGTCATGACATGTTCATAAGCTTCGCAGTGCAGTGGTGGCACACGCACAAATGTAGAATCCAGCAATGTGGAGGTGGGGTTCGTGATTCACGCCGAGATACCGTTTCTGATATGCAGTACAGCAGGTAGGTTCCGGACCTATTGCCTATGTTGATGTCGACTTTGATAGCCCCTCGTTTTCGTGTCTTCTCCAGGCACGCTTTGTGTGTATTTGTTTTCTTCTTTCTCCACAAGCGAAAGTGCTTCAAGAGGAAGTGGTCAAATATCACAAGCAGGACCCTCTTGCAAAATAGTCTTGAGGCTCTGACTCATCTGCTCCCATTGAATCATTCTCATTTCACGAAGATGAACATCGGCTTCTTGCTAAAATAGCAATCGTTTTACTTTCTGAAGAAATACTGCAATACCTAGACACACGCAAACGTGTAAATCATGTTCAAAGACACGTAACCTAAACAGTTTGAAATGAATCATATCATTAAGTCAGGAAACGATGTAACTTACACGGCCAATTACTTGAAACGAAGGGAATCTGTACATCATCGCCTTCTTCACCCCAGAATGTAAACAGCGGACACGTCACCGAGGGTCCACGCTTCCCACAGCAGTGCACTTATACGGTGTTGACGGTGCTGGCGGGAATCTCTCGTGCGTAGTTTTACCAAGAAGGTGACATTGATGTGCTCAATGTCCCTGTAGCCCTCTCCCCTTTATAGGGCTCTTGCCCACAGGTTGCCGTGATTGGTAGTGGGTGGTAAAGTGGCCCAGAGGTGGCTTAGCATTAAACACATGACTCAGTTTCCTGGATTCACTCGTAATCATTTCCAAGGTGGCACAGACGTCAGAGCAAGTCGGTGGGCTGCTGGGAAGATTCCCGTGGAACGCATCGAGGCAGATGTTTGGGCTTAAACCGCGTTTTCAACTCTCAACTTGTGGCGATGTCATCATCTCAGCCCAGCCACCGATGAATGCGCACACACGCACGCACACACACACGAACAAAACATACATCCAAATACATTTGTTTCATTTTTACCATCTTGCTGTGAAAATCACTCTCAGTGGCGGAGTGGATGGAAAAACCAAGAATATCAAGGTTCGTTTGTCGGGATCAACTCCGTGGTGTCCACTTTCTTCGGCCGCTCTGACACACGAAGGGTTGCTCTGCTCTGCAAGCGATCCGAATGGACTTCGCCACGTGACATGGCGCCGATACTACAATTGCAACAGAAGTGGTAAGCAACGTAAAAGGTAAATACAAAATAACGCAGTTTAGTTGGATTGGGAGGTGGCCAGGAGAAGGTAGTACATACAGCAATAGATTATTGGACCCATCTTCACACAGCGTTGAGTGTAACCCCCTCGTATGTACGGTGTGTTTTCTTCACGTACACTCGCCAAACAATATGAATTTTAATCGGTGAACATCACAAAGCAGAACCCCCCTTAAAAAGAGCCCTGAGACTCCGTGAGACTTTCCTGGGTATGTAAAGGACATTATTATTCCGTCTTAAAGAAAGCGTGAGTCTCAACGCTTCTTTAGGGGTCTTGAGTCCGGAGGACTTACATTAGGATTCTTACTTTGTTCAAATTTCATTTAGAGTTGTTCAATTATAATTGGCCTTGATACACAGCACCCGAGGCAACCGTGCATGCTCTTGGCCTTCCCCCGGCTCAGTAGCACCGAATGCAGTACTGCATGTCATTAACAAGTTAAGACTGATAACAACAACTGCCATTCGCTACTAAGTGGCGGTGACGTCCCCACGACGGTTGTGCCAGGCTAGGTGCACCTTGAGACCACGTGAAGTGTCGAACGCCCGCTGGCAAAAGGTCACGGGGTCAGACGCAGGTGCCACGGGTCGACTGACTGAGACGACTGGCTGATGCACCACCTGTGCCCCCTACTGTGCCAACTTGCTGTGCTTTAGCCACCCGGTGCTCCACTCATTGTTGTGAGCGTCGCTCCTCCACCCTCCGTTGTTGTTGGTGGGCGACTGCCTCCAACTGCCCAGTAGCGGCCTTCACGAGCCTCCTCCACAGAGGCCGATCTTGACACCGCTGGTACCAGTCATCGGCAAGTCCACTCAGCTCCACATCCTCTTGTACCACATCACTCCATCTCTTCTCCAGCCCGTGCCGCGCCCGTTTAGCCCCCTCGATCCGGCCGAACAAAAGCTGTTTAGGCATGCGGTGGCTGCGCATGCGGGCTGATGGGCATGGTGACACCACCACTCCCGCCACCACCCGCTTGTGGGTCATGTTGCCCTTCAGCATGAACACAAACATTGTACACTGCTCTTTGTCGATCCACCACATGTGAATGACGAGGGCCTCTGTACAGTGCGCAAGTCGTGGAGGTTATTTGACCATACTTCACCACGCCGGTCATCGCCGGTTGCTTTCAGGCCGGGAGGCATGGAAGACTTGGGAGCACAACAATGGAATGTGTGCACGATCTCCTGCTGGTTCCACCTTGCTGAGTGTACCAATCGCTGATGCAAATCAGGTGAACGTAGCCATTGGCTCTCACATAACACACGGGGTACCAAATAATACAAAATAGCCGAGGCAATTAAATCGTTTATTTCTGGGACACAATTTTTTCCAGGGGTGTACTCAACTTCGTAACTGGGGTACCAATCAATCCGACATCAATGCCACTCCGTGAAGTCGAAACGCAGCGAGGACGATTGCGCTGAAACCCTGAACGCTCGCGGTACGCACCGTAGTGGTGCATCTTAGTGCACAGCTCGTCGAGATGAGTCGATTGCCGCATCGCCGACCATCGAAAGACTAAAAGTGACTGCATCACGGACATGATGCGAGAGCCGGGGTGCTATCGCGACCCGGGGTTACTGCCATAAGGTTCATTTGCTGCCCTGTATAAGCTCGGCCGAATGGTGGGGGTGGTGATTATCTTATTTTTTCAAAGCGTGTGGGTGGGATAGCCCGTTCGGTAGGCTTCAACTCTTTTCCGGCAATAATACAGGAGGTGTGAAGATGTTCAAACACCAAATAGACACCTCGTACAAAAGCGTCGAGGCTGGCACGTAAAAAGGGTCCCATAGATAGCGCGTTCGGTAACGTGTGTGTGTGTGGGCGGGCATCTCGCTAGCAAAGGATAACGACGACGACGACGACAAACACGTGGACTGTCATCCGACGTGAAGCCACGGGGGGACCCGGCATCACAAACCAACAGCGTGGAGCAAGTGCGCGTCATTGTGTAACAAAGACAAAGACCCCACGCCGACCCGGATAGCCTTTACAGAATGTTGGGGCAAGTGCTGTTAGCGAGTCGCGCCTATAAAGGCCGGCACGGGACGCGAGGGGGTGGGTGGCCAGACACCACGCCCGACCGCCTTTGTCTCCCCAGTGGCGATGTTTACAATACCGCAGCAGGTACTCGTTTGAGGCTGAGTCGACCTGGGGGGGGGGAGGCGCCTCAGATAATCGTCACCGGTGTTGGCCGTGAGCGGAAATCGAAGTCGGGTCGCCGTGTTCGTAGCGCAGCGTGGCGCTAACCGCTGCGCCACCGCTCCTCGTGTCGTGTGGAGGCGAATGCACACGAACAAGTAAACCGAGATTTCAAAACCGGCCACGGTGCTTTTGGGGCTGCTTTGCGATGTTTTACTTCATCCCCCCCGCCCCCCACCTCCGTACACGGGGATGTGAACTTATTTCCTCAACCCATGAGCGTACAAAGATTATTACTATTATTAACAGTTATTAAACTGATAACCATTTTTTTATTTCATCAGGTAAGGCCCACTGAGATACTTAGCTTTTTTTTTCTTCCAAAAGCGACCAAACCCAAAATGATAGCTCAACGGATTGGCCTACAATGTGGAATGTTTTAAAATTCATTGATTGCAGCCAAGGTACTCTAAACGCGTGCCAATAAATGTGCGGTGAAAAACCCGGAGGCCAAACAAAATCCACGCGGCCACGAGGAGAGAGTGAGATAAACGCGAAATCCAAACGTACAGCAGGTGTCAGGCGTCGGGATCGAACCCACGAACCTCCTGTAAACCAGGCGAGGGAATTAACATCCCATAGCCACCGTGGCGACCCGTGTCACATGCTGGGGTGCTCCAGTCCACGTGGCGCTTGCCGGTTTCAGCTGCCTGTCACTTCTCTTCACATTTGTGTACGTACGAAAAGTACGGCATTTGTTCACAACTCATGCAGGACGATCGAATTTCCATACATAATTGAAGACTTCCGTCTGTCTAACCACACGTGTATACATACAGTACTGTATATATATACACTTTTTCTTCTTGGTTCTTTCGGTAAAGTCACGTAGAAGGGAAATAATAAAATAATAAAAATTTAACATAATAAAATACAATTCTCACGACGTTTCGGCCACAACGCAAGCAGCCGTCCTCGGGTGAAGAACAGGTCTGTCGGAAAGACAGCGTCTGAATGAACACCACCAGGCTTGGCAGCGTATATTTAAGCTGGGTTAGGGGAGGAAGGGCGCCTTGACTTTACCGAAAGAACCAAGAAGATGAATCCCTGCAGTCACCGAAAGCTTTAAATCGAAATGCATATATACACTATTTCATCAGGCAAAACCCACCGAGCTATATATATATTTTATTGAGAAGCCACAAATGATAGCTCAACGAAGTGGCTCATCGCGTGGAAATGTATAGCAGCCAAACACATTTAATGTATATATTTATTCTGTCAGACTATGGGGGCTTCGAGAAAGTATTTTTTAAAGTGCGTCCACAGGACAGATTTGTCTAAGCAGGCAAACTCTGGATTGGCTTTGATCTTCTGTGTCTCATCAGCAGTGTCAGGTTCCACATGTGAGAAGGCCAAGGCAAACTAGAGCGAGCTGGCTTGCTCATGAGCGGATTTTATTGTCAGGGGCCTGCTGGCGGTCGTCTGATTTTCATCGGCAGTCAATCGAGAGCCAAGGACATCAACATTCCATTTTGAAAGGTCTGATGTTAGCGATAACGCTTTAAACCCGGGCAAAAATATGCCCAAGTAAATGCTTCTGGTTATAATAAAAGTCTGGAAGGCCAAAGAGTTGATGGAATAAAAACGTACTGTATCTCTCTATGGATGGATCAAGATCTGTATCCAGTATATACACACACACACGCTGTACAGTATTTAAAATGTAGCCGATAATCATCCAGGACAGCGCATGGTAAATGTGTATCCTGTGCAGTATTTCCTACAAATGACACAACCACTTCGGGGCACTGACACAAAGTGTGTGTCGGGTGGTGGAGAGGGGAGGGATTTAACTACACAAAGTGTTCCTTTCAATTCTGAAATCACTCTACCTGCCCAGGTGCGTCACTCCACATTTCTCCTTTATTGATTGTCATACAACGTCGTTGCTAACCTACGTACCGATTTGGGCTGAACGATTTGGGGAAAATATCTAATTGCGATTTTTCTGACAGTTCAATATTCACTGTGTAATAGATTTAAAACATGTGATGGAGCATTACCACATGATGCCATCAAAATATTAACTGCTCTATATATTCTAATGCAAGGATGAGAACTTAAAATATATTAATTGCTTCCAACATGTATTTATTAAAATGTTTTAATTGAAATAGAATAATCAAACATAGAACAATTGTTAAGTAAAATGAAAAATGTTATAATAATAAAATAAACAATTCTAATAAAAAAGAAATTGGACTTTTCAAATCGCAAAAAATCGAAGCCTTTGCGATTTGCTGATCGCATTGTTTCAAATTGCGATTTCGATTTGAAATCGATTAATCGTTCAGCCCTAGTACCGATGCAATGCTGGCACCAATCCCCAGCGATGCTGTTGCTTGTGAGAGAAAGACCCGGGAGCCTTCAGTACGCAATGCTCAATCCTGAAATCCTGAGATATGGTGGTGGTCCAGATGTCTTGTGACCCACCCTCACAATATTTTCTGGACTTCCGATGGACAGTTTTGACTAATTCCTCGTTATACAGCAACTCGATATACGGTCATTTCTGTTCACGGACAACTTTGCGCGAAAGCATTTGTTCCGATGTCCGCATTAGCTATACGTAACAACAACCTGTCTCTATTTTAAATCACAGTTCTCATGATTACTGTTGTTACATTGATTTTATAGCGTTATTTTGGTGATTTCGAAAACATATGGGTAATATAAATTGTATTATGGTTGGTATTGTTTGACTTGCATCACACTGGGATTTTTGCACACAGCGGTTTTTTTTTTTCTGGAATATTTGCTGGTTTATCCAGGATGTTTCTGTTGCGCGTTGTCGCTTTAAGATGTTCTGTGTTCATATTTTGTTTGTTGAGGTTGCACCCGACTTAAGAGCTGCATGGCTCACAGGGCCATACCAAATAAATGAAACTTGAAAATGAAAACTTGAAACCTTTCTTCCCTGATTTTCTTTTATGGTTATATTTGCACAACTGCTTTTTGTGTTTAGTCTGCTGTCCTTCCCCCACGCACCTCCGATTAGCATAGTTGGCTACGTACGGTGCGAAAGAAGTTCAACATACATATTGTACGTTCATAAATTCCACAAACCTATGCACTGAATATTATTTCTACCTGCCTTGGATTCCCAGGATTTTGCCAGGATCGTGTTGTTTGTGGAGGCTGCTGCTGTGGCTTTCCTGCGAAATCTGAAATCCTCCGGGACATAAAAATTTCCCTATATTTTTTGTCACTTCATGTCATATGGCTCCACTTATGACAACGCAGTTGCATGATAGTCGGGGCTAAATTATGCACTCGGTATTTTCGCCTGAAGTAGGGATTAATTATAGGCATTGGGCACTACATTTACTTACGTTATTTTGGAGCATTATATGGATGTAGCATGTCAAAATAAATCTTGGAACAGCGTTCCGGACTACTCCGGCTGATATTAAGCGCCGCATATAGCTTTCCCATCTTGCCGGCGTTGTGAGATACTTTTCTTATGATGGCACGTCCAGTTTTTTTTGTACCTAAGAGGTGTCAACCCTAGCACTAAAGTATGTCAGAATACTAATAATATTTAGACTGGAGGACTCCGATTAGATATGACGCTCTTTTTTCACAGATGCTCAGGAGTCACCGATGTCCAATATGTAGGTCATCAACGTGGCAAATTGTGCACTTCTAACACTGTGGCAGTGCCCATACATTGGTGAAACAATCCCGGGGCTGGTGGAAACAGGAAGACTCGACTGGATGCACCTGGCATTGTCACCGTTACATAAGACATTATGTAACGACGTGGATGTTTTTAGTTGCTGCCTCTGGCGGATGGATGCTGCTTCATCAGAGTACAGGCAGCGAGTTCACAACCGTTGCAAGAGTAACATACAGCGCCGGCTGCAAATATAACCACAGCGTCGCGGGCATTAAAATACGTTTTCCTCATGAAATGGAATATCATCATCCATTATTTATCCCTTGCTGGATGACGGCCTACCCACCCACGACGTCGCGATCATAACGTGGTCTAATTATTCCGCAGTCCAACCCACTCCTGCAAACGAGCCAATGTAATCGCTCCATCTCTGGGATAGTCATCCACTTGGGTGCTTTAGCTTTATAAAAATACGCATCGATTTACTACTATAAATAACAACGTCAAATATTTACCTGCAAAAGCCCTCCCGAATCTCATGATTTCAGACCTGTCAACCCATACGGTTTACTCGCATTCTCGTGCAGGGAAATTGAGTTTTCAGGTCAATAGGGCGTCCAGCCGTTTCAATGTTTTTTAGACTCGTTGTGTTTCTCTCTTGTGATGGGACTTTGTAGGATGAACGTTGAGATTTATAAGGGCACGGGGTGACCAACAAGGTCTGAATTGGTCTGTAATAGGGTAGGGCACTGATACGGCGTTGACAGCGATGCGATTTGTTTGTCAGCATGCTGCTGAAATGGGGTGTTTGGCCATCTACAATAATGGGTGAGTTTTGCATGAGTCAACAAGTAGAGTAGCCAGAGAAAACCCCTCTCCTCGTATAAGGTAACAGTGCTTAAACCTCAACACATAGATTCAACCCACAACGGGAGGAAGGGTTGCGGTGGAAGGCACAACACCGGTTCAGGTATCACTCACCGCTGGAGTTAGCCAAGATTTCTACAATAGACTTTCATTAAATCCTTCGCGAGAACTTGGTTGATTGCATCAATTTCCACCGAGGCAAATGCCATGTCATAGTTTACAATGAATTGACAATGGGTTGTAAATTAATATTATCGGTATATTTCTATTTAAACATAAAATGCTTTCATGAATGTGTTGTACAGAAACGTATACAAAATGTCAACGAGGACTGAACCCATTGCTGTACTTCTCACACCCTTGCCAATCCTTGCCACATCTCAAGCACGCAACCTCATGCCTCTACACACCCCACAGTGGAGAGATCTTATCTCAATTTCTCTTGCCTGGAACGCACGAGGTCATGGTTTGCATAGCAACCCTGACGATGCCTGCATGTTTGGAGTATGCTTGTTCTCTCTCCCTCGCCCCGTGGTGGTCGTGTGAATTTATTTTGTTCAGGTTGCTCCGGTTGTACCCTCCATATTTAGAAACACGCGTTGAGATTATTTGGTTAATCCTATAAACCCCCCACAGAAGATGTTCGAGACACTTTGATGAGCTGTCGCGCGAGGCCAGGTCGCCTCTGAACAACAACAAAAAACAGCCAATAACTCGGTGGGCTTTACCTGGTAAATAAAATAGAAAATACTGTAAATAGAAGCAAACACCTGATATGCATTCTTTGGTTCTTTTCGGTTAAGTCACGTCTAAAAGTAAAATAAAATAATAAATAACATATTACGACGTTTCGATTGCAACACAAGCAATCATCAGGCATAAAAGAAACAGCAACAAAAAATCTAACTAGAAAACTCTAGACAGACATACAAGCAGACAGACATCACGACGGCACACAGAGAGAGGACACAAATCGGAAAACTATAGACAGACATACAAGCAGACAGACATCACGACGGCACACAGAGAGAGGACACAAATCGGCACAAAGAGAGGGGTCGTTTCTGTGACGGTCCTTAAATATAGAGAGGGGGGGCGGGGACGGAGAGAGGGAGGGGGCAGAGAGAATTAGCACATCAATGAGTGTACGGCAACGTAGTGTACGGCAACGTACTGCTGTGGAACGGGCACGCAAGATTGAAAACTAGGAGGCACACGAAAATTAAATAACCTAGCAAATTATCGAAATGTGATGTAATACAACACAGAGAGTCGGTTAACACACAATTAACAATTCCTGCAGTCACGAAAGCTCCTAAATTAACCTGATATGCACTGACAGTTGCCTAGCCAAGCAGCAACCAGGCTGAGGCCTAGCTGCAGAGGCCGGCACCACCCAGGGTGGTTTGATGAACGCATTTATGAGCTTGGTTTAAGGATAAGGTCCCCTTGCAGGCCATCATAGAAATACACGCACATATATCCGTAGATAAAATATAGACAAATTTTATGTACAGGGTGATCCTTTTATGGACTCGCCTCTGATCTGTCATCACCTTCATGTCCTTGTCAACAGCTGATTTGCATGTTGTGAAAGCGTTGGCTTCATTTCTCTTTTTTTGTGTATTGAGGCAATGTGCTGGCCCGATACACGGCGTTGCGACGCGCGTATCGTTGGCTTCATTTCATACAGAGGAGAGAGTTAAGGGATTGACAATCTGTATTGAGATTTGTGGGAAAAACGCGCAGAGGCTTTGATATAAAATGTAGCTTTCTTTGTGACGTCTCCCACTTATTACAGTGGGGTATATATACACACGCGGGTAACCCAGTATATGATATGGTGCATTTACAAAACGTGTTATAAATGTATAGGTAAGAGCAGACGGAAATTACTGCACTGTCCCTTTAAACAAATTATGGCAGCCTCTTTTCTATACGATTTGCCGTGCATATTCATGTGGGGGGCTTGTTTTTTCGATTCCAAATTCCGGGAAACGTACATGATTCTCGTCGTCGTCGGTGTGTGGATGTTTTGTGTGTGTGTGTGTGTTTTTTTCGTGGTTATGCATTTCCTGGACTGATGGTCTCTGCTAAGAGAACTCCTCAGAGGACCCTTCCCCCTCACTGAACCCCCCCCCCCTTGCACAGTGAACGCCCTCGTGGCTTTTTAACACGCATGGATGACTCACTCCACTTCCTCCAGCGTTACGACCCAATTCACGTACAGCGAACTCCCCATTGCCTCACTGCTGCGACTGGATGCCCCCCCCCCTCAGCCTTGCGCGTCTGCAGTAACTTCACGGCGCGTGCGTGCGCGCGTGCCCGTGTCTGCGTGGAGAGGCGGTGGCGCAGTGGTTAGCGCGCTTCAACGCGAAACCCAGCGACCCGAATTTGATTCACTCTCACGGCTCACGGCCAACACCAAGTGACGATTATTTGAATCTATCCTGGGCTTCCCCTAGGTCGACTGAGCCTCACATGAATACCTGGTGCGGAGGGAGATAAAGGCGGCCGGGGGTAGTGCTGGCCACTCACTCTCTCGTGTGCTGTGCCGGCCTTCATGGGTGCTCGTTAAAAGTGTTTGCCCCAAACGCCTGTTAAGGCTACACGGGAGATATTTGCTTTGTCTGTGTGTTACAAAACTATGGACAAAAATGAACAAAAAATTTGCAACACTGTCGGTTAGGATAATAATAGTACTTCCTATTACTGGTAGGAACCTCCTGGTTACACCAGCCCACAGGGGATTATTGTGTCCGTCCGTCGTGCAGGGAGGGGCTGGGTGGGTGGAGAGGGTGGGGAGGGGCTGGGAGGGGCTGGGTGGGGAGGGTGGGGAGGGGCTGGGAGGGGCTGGGTGGGGAGGGTGGGGCTGGGTGGGGAGGGTCTGGTCACCCCGTGGTGCCCTTATAAAACTCAACGTTTAACCTACTCACGCCGGCTTGTGCCCGCCCTCACATTCGGCCATATTTGCGGAATACACCACGCCGCCGTTGACCCTGCCCATTGACCGAGCAACCCAACGTTCCTACCAGCTCCCTCCGCAGGAATGTGTTAGTCAATGAACGCAATACTCTTGATGAGGCTGGCCCAGGCACGCTCAGGGCCAATTCCATGTTTGTGTTTTTGGCTTTTAATGTTAAATGACACCAGATTACCCAAGACAATAACACGAGCCGCGGTGGCAAGATGTTAACTCGCTTGCCTAGTGTGCAATAATTCGTGGGTTTGATCCCGACTCTGACGCCTCCGGTTTTTGCTTCCACATTTAGAAACATGCGGTTAGAGTATTTGGCTGCTATAAATTTCCACATGGAAAGCCAGTTTTTTTTGCTTTTAGTTGTGACCAGGTTGCTTCTGCAAAAAAGAGCTATATAGCTCAGTGGTAAAATAAAAAAAAGTTTTGTGTACAAACACTCAGATGTCTGTAGCAATAAAACAAATTATATGGTCATACTGGAAAGGCAGTGGTACTCAAGCCCAAATCACAAAAACGGTCAACAAACTCATCAATAACACTGCCACAAATATAAATTGGAAATAATGGGTAACGTTTTGGGAACTACTGTACAGTACAGAGAATATATTTCTGACATCTCCTGGCCACCCACCACGCAGCCAAACGTCTTACATTCCTGGATATTGCCCAGGGTAGTACAGCCCTGGTTGTGCCTTTGGATGTTTGGTCAATTTCATCCAATAAGTTTGCTTTCATGTGGGAAGAACTCAGGCAAAGGAGGAGATCGCACTCAAAGTTCCACACAGATTGAATCCCACTGCTATTACTGTAAACTCATTCATAATAAAGGTTTTTGGGTTAGATCGCGCAAATATTAATGTGTCATTCACCCACCACCACCCGACACGGCCAATTCGTAAGGTTTGTTACGTGAACAAAACGTGTCAATTAGCTATTCAGCACATCGGTGTGATGGCGAGTAAACCCACAAGATTTACAGTTGAGGATGACTTTTCGCTGGTGAGTACAACCAGCTACATCAGGCGATTTGTCAGAATTGTGAAAAAGTCTTCCTGCTTCCGGTATTAAAGATAGCAAGAAGATGTCATTGTGCAAAAACTAAAAAAACTTGTATGATGAACGTTTGTCGCGAAAGCCTACGTGATTAATTAACTGTAAACTTTCTGGCTACCTTGCAGCCTTCGATTAGCACGCTTGATTACGTACGGTGCAAAAGAAGTTCAACATACATATATATCCTTGACTGTACTATACTGTAGTTCCCAGACAATAACTCCACACAAGGACGGCTCAGGCTCCAACCTGCTGAGCTTCCAATTCTTGTCAAAAATGGGCACCATTGGCAGAGTTACATCAAGGAATTGGCTGTGTTGATTGGTGGCAGGTTTAACGACAAATTTATATATTTAAGCAATCTATCCCTAACAAAACCAACCTGCATTATGGAACATATTGGTCGAAAAGCCAACGTGTTAAACTTAACCAAAGGAAGCATGAATCGTAAAACGTATACATTTGAGAGGGGGTGACCCACCGCGCACAGTCGACTTTTGAAACGGGTTCTATCACCAAGTCGTACATGTGTCAGTAGCAGGAGTCGAACTGTGTTCAAAGAGGTCACGCCGGGTCTTTCAGCCTCGGCTGGAGTGAATCATATCGCTGGTTGGCATGTGGGTAAGCGGCCACTGGTGGCTTGGCCCGTTTCCCGTGTGAATAATCTGTGTGGTGTACGCAGAATGGAGCATGACAGGAAAGGGTTAACCATAGCATGTTTTGGCATTTAGCGCCCGTGCAAACTACCGCAAGTATTGGGGGTGAAAGTGGCTTTACACTACGAAATGTAAGATAAACAATTTTATACATTTTAACACGTACAAGTTGTCTCACAGAGGGTGTCACAAGTCCAGCCTGTGGCGATTCGGTAAATTGTTGTGACTGAGGGACAGGATTAATTAAAAAAATACATCTACTTTTGTTTTTGTTTCTGTGCTTGTTTCGTTTCCCCCGTATGCTTGTACACGAATACATTATTGTTTAGTCCACCCCATGAGTCTAGCTGTAACAACATACGCGTGTTTACATCGCTGGCTTGAATCAGACACACAATAATGTTGATTTTTAACGCAGGCAATGTGGCGATGCCTTTGTATCGTGAGACGCAGGCAGCGGATTGACAACGACACGAGGACTGCTTTTTGGTTTGCACACCGCAACTGAGGCCACCCGAGATCGATTCCTGCACACGGCAACCATCAGTGGCTTATCCTGGCCCCCCTCCCTCCGTCCTGCGCCCCATCGAGACTGACCACAGGATGAGAAAGAATGCTCCACCCCTCCTGCCCTGCCCTCCGCCCCCATGACCGACGTGGAGTGCGGAGGCGTTCATTCAACAGTGGATTGACAAAGGACTGCACGGTATTATTCATCATACATTTTTAATCCTGGAGTTGTGCCGGAGAGTGCATAATTAAATTGCGTCCAAAACATAATAATCCACATTGTTGTTAAATTAATAGAAAGCTTACTTTGAAGGCTTTTTTTGTTTATAACATATCATAAAATATTTCAAATTTTGAGTAAGATTACTAAATCAGGCTCTTAAATTACAAATCGCGTCACATTAGCCAAAATAAAGTGTCCTATGTTGGGGTTTCATCTGCCTGCAGCACACCTTGCGATGCTTCGAAGCTGCTCATCTAATATACATGGTGTTGTAAATCACTACATGCCATCATTTGTATTTTAACAGGGAATGTGCATTATTTACGACACGCTATATATTGTAGAATACAGGGCAATTTGTATATCGAATACACGTTAGGGCTACTTTCTCTAGTCAAATTCAATGAATGCTTAATCACTGAAAGATATCACAACCCTTTTGTCAGTCCACTGCTGGATCAAGACCTCCCAATACCATGTCGGTGGGCATGGTGTTTGTTTAACCATACTTCACCATCCCTGTTCGGGAAAAGTTGGTGGAGTGGGCAGAGGGGGCTGGGGGGAGGCACCGGTTCAGATATTATTCGCCAATGATTTCAGCGACGACATCCACAATCCAATTTTCGGAGAACGTCTTGCAATGTTGCTGTGTCTTCTTGGTTCTTTCGGTAAAGTCACGTAGAAGGGAAATAATAAAATAATAAAAATAAAGATAATAAAATAATTCTCACGACGTGTCGGCTACAACGTGAGCAGCCGTCCTCACCTGAGAATTATTTTATTATGTTTTATTTTTCTACGTGACTTTACCGAAAAAACCAAGAAGATGAATCCCTGCAGTCACGAAAGCTTTAAATCGAAATGTTGCTGTGAATAAATTTGCTTAAATGAATGTCTCCTTGTTCGTCTCCCCACTTTGTATTTTTCTGCTTTCTTCTTGCGTTCTCTGTTGTTCCGTATTTTTGTGAATAGCTTTTGTTTCTAAATATATATTTTTCAATGCCTTTGTTTATGAGCTTCGATGACTGCGTCAATTTCCGCTGAGTGAAATGTCTTTTCAGTCTACAATGGAATCGACAATGGGCTGTAAATAATGTTTTAAAATATAAACTGTGATCGTGAATTTGTGATACGGAGATTCTAGATTTGAAGCTTTCGTGACTGCAAGGATTCATACTCTTAGGTGTTTTTCGGTAAAGTCACGTAGGTAAAAATAAATATTAAAAATAAAATAATAGAAATAATAATAGAAATAAAATTATAAATCACGACGTTTCGGAGGCAACACAAGTCTCCGTCACCAGGTGGGACCGTCACAGCCAGATTTACTGTCTCAAGTGAGGAAAAATTCCAAGAGACAAGCCCTTAAATACAAGTTAAGGGGGGAGGAGGGGGGAGGGGGTTATCTGAATGTGGCAGCCAATGAATGGAACGTGTTGGGGGGGGTGGGCGGGGCTCAAAGAGAACAATAGGTGCACATGTTGTTGTTTTACCTGGAGTGTGATACGGAGACTTTACAAAATTGTCAACTTGTAAAAGTGGAACATATATCAAAATCTCATATACATTGTTCACATGCTCATGACCACTGGAGGACTTTTCCTGCTCCCTATCGGCTGCAGAATTACCTCCACGGAAAGTGAATTGTTTGCTTCATTCATAATAGGGAAAGTATATATATATATTTTTTTAGTGTTTAGCAAGAGACGTGCACACATTGTAACGTTTGGTATAGCCCTAACCTTTGAGTAATACCACTCAAATTTTGCCCTGAAATTTTGTGAGCCTAAGTGTAATATTTACCCTGTTGGATTTTCCTACTTACGCATGGACGTTTTTTGTTCTCCTTCTAGATAATCCAAAAGACCATTAGAATTGACATTGCTTAATTAAAATCCTCTTTTATTGTACTTATTTCATGAGACGAATACGCAGGGAGCAAGTGGTTATCTCACCGTGCTATGGACACAGTGATCCGAGATCGCTTCTCGACCACAGCAGTGACCAGTCATTTCTAAACCGGTCCTGGGCTCCGCTTCACCAACCTGCATTGACCAGAATAGTGAAGTATGGTCAAACAAATACGACCTCAACTGTATGGGCGAGGCCTTCATCCAGGACGGGCTTGAAAAAGGATTGACGCTTCCTATCACCGTATTATAATTGTATTCGTACACAAAACATACACGAAATAACATAGAACAACAGCAAAAAAACACGTGACCATTAGTTGCCGTTGTTGTGATGCTCGTGTCGTAGCGATGTGTGCCGGGCATGTTGTGCTCACGCAGCGCGTGTCTGCACATTTTTAAACCACATGCCGAACGTACTTACAGTGGGACGCGCCGAAATAACTCCTTAAAATGCACAGACTCCAGCGTGAAATAGTAATGCGATTTGCTGGTGCAACGTCACTTAAACTGGACAAACGTACCATCCAGTTTGTAAACAGCGTTTATAATCCACATGTGATATACACGTAGCCGTGTTGTCCCAGGTAGTGCGTGGATGGGGCTTCCTCGTGTAATCTGGACGGTCATTTTTAAAATATGAATACTGTACATACTTTGACATGTGTTGTATATCTCCACGTATTTTGCATCAGTTCATCTGCCTACTCGCATTCCAGGCCTATATTCGCCAGCTGCATTCGTTTAAGCGCACAAATCTGGACCGGATTCAACCTCATGGGGATCACCAACAGAGTTACGTGTCTGCCACAAATACCGCCGGTTATCCCGGATGTCGTTGAAAAGACCCGAGGTAGAGCGATGTGCAGCGGTTATGGCACTACACTGTGAATCCAGCTACCCGACTCTCATTCTGTGCTACGGATAACATACGTTGCGAGTGATATCCGAGCCGATCATTGTCTTTCTCTCCCGTCACCTCATTCCCCAACCCACAATGACCAGCGTGGTGAAGTATGGCCAAACGATGCCTCTGACTGACACAGCTTCGGGGACTCTTCATCAAGCAGTGGCTTGACAAATGGTTGTAAATATATATTTTTGGTAAGAGCGTGCCTCTAAGCCATGTTGGATTCCAGTATTTAAAACAACGATTGCGTAGAAACTCAACAAACCCTGTCATGGAGTGTTCTGGGAAATACATTTATATATTTTATATTTTAAAAAAAATCCTTCATTACGTACAGTACTTATTTCCTTTTATGAACCAATAATGTTTTACAAAAGCGTAAAAGTATAAAAGTTGTGGAGAAGTGCGTTCTTATAATTAAACTCTGAGACAGGAAGATTGACACGTGGATTTAGGGAACAAAATTCGGAGACATCATATCGACTCGAATAAAGGAAATGGACTTGAGCAGGACATGTCCCGAGGAGGAACCATGATGGCTGATGGCCTCGACTAATGATGAAGTGGTCAGCCAAAGAAGGGGACGTGCCCAAGAGCGTGCCCAAGAGCACGTCCAAAGCAGAGATGGAGCGATGAGGTCAGGTAATGCAGAGGAAGGAGATGGATCGTTTGCATTGCAGGACCGCAAGGAATGGCAATCGGCATGGGTAGGTTTTCCTCCATCTGTGGATAGATAGTGACTCATGATGACGATGATTATCCAGAATATTACAATACAATGAATAATGAGGTTTATATATATAACACAATGGGAACAATACTTGGCTGCGACGAGGAAGGAAAGATTGTCAGCCAGCTGATTATGCCCCTGAAGATGCCGTCACGCAGAATAAGTTAACATCTCGAATGAGAGAGGCGACATTATGGTAGATAGCTAAAGTAGCGTATTCTGTGTTGCAATTTAAATGTCAGATTTTATAATTTTATTTTAATTAGGCTTTTGCCTGTGCAACGACCTTTGGTGAATATCAACCGTAAGTTAACTGTCAAAGTAGTTGAAAATGCAGGTTTCATAGTAATAAATAATCAATGCACCGAACACATTGGCAATGGCTTTTCATTGTAACTTTCGGAAAACTTTTTTTACGACCTGGGTTTGGATTTTAGGACCCACCAACAGGCCAACTTCACGCCTCTCAGTGCATCTCCTTCATGTCGGCATTGGTATGGTTGGCCAATTCCATTCATGGGTGTTTGGCTTCGTGATGAAGGAAACTATAGCACTCAGAGAAAACACTAAACATTTGCACAAATGTGAAATAACCCATTGTTGTATTGTCATTTTCCAGGCAACCTCACAGCTCACACCTGTGTACGTATGTATGTTGAGATTCTTTCGCACCGTACGTATTTAACCGTGCGAATCGGAGGTGCGGGGGAAAGACACCAAACTAAACACAAAAAGCAGTTGTGCAAATATAACCATAAAAAACAATCAGGGAAGAAAGGTTTCAAGTTTTCATTTTCAAGTTTAATTTATTTGGTATGGTCCTGTGAGCCATGCGGCTCTTAAGTCGGGTGCAACCTCAACAAACAAAATATGAACAGAGAACATCTTAAAGCGACGACGCACAACAGAAACATCCTGGATAAACCAGCAAATCTTCAACAACAAAAAAACAGCTCTTAAAGAAATGGCCTTTCAAACTCGGGCCTATTTGGTTAGTCTTCTATCCAAGTACTGCACTGGCCAGGCTCAACGCCGGCGAGGTTCAGTGACCTGAACGTATCCAGTAAAGAGTTGCTCATACGCGATAAATAGCCGAGAGACGTGGCTGCGTGTGTACGGACAGCTGAGCTGACGACGCGGTGGGAACTTGGAAACGACTGTGGGAAAAACAAAACAGAAATGACAGCGACAAGTCGATAAACTACACCTGGCATGGCTACGAAGGACGCGGCTGACGTTGGTTATGGGGACGCGACGGCTGGGCCACAATTCCGCCACCCCTAGCGTGTGCGATGAGTGAGAGAGACTGCTCGAGACAGTCTTCCCGAGAGGAATTGGGCTTCCGAGAGCCATGGAAGTGGAGGAGGGGGGGAGCTCTTGGCTTGGAAACGGACGATTCTACCGTTGAGATGAATAATGCCTTGTATTAAAATAAATATCGTCGCCATCAGTGACTAGTCTCTGGCACGTGTACAGCCTAGTTTTGCCCCCCCCCCCCTGCACGCTTGCAGGAAGAGAGACGAAGCTTACATGCAAGTATATAATAAGTAGCTGTGTGTAACAGATACAGTTGTGCTGGCAGCTGTGGGCAAAATAAATGACTGACAGCAACTGTTGCGCAAACATTCGAATATGTTTGAAGGGGAAATAAAATGCGCGTGCTTTTTTTGTGGCAAATGAATATATGTTTGGGACTTTCCCAAACAAAGTATTAAATGTTTGTGGGTGTCTAGGCCTGTGCGTAGAGTGTTGCCACAGCGGTTTATGCACTACACAGTGAACCCGGCCACCTGAGTTCGATTCCCAGCTACGGCCAATCAATGTCAGTTCTGAGTGATAGTTGAGTCAGTCCTGGAACCCAGCTCCTCCCTCATGACCAACCCTCATTGACCAGCGTTGGTGGAGTTCGGCCAGACAATCGTCGCGACTGACACGGCGTGATCGAAGCATTGACAAAGTGGATGTAAGTTCGCATTGACTCATGAGTGGACGTTATACCACAGTCGGCTGAATTCATTAAAAAAATTGAATCACAAACGTGCAGTTGCACCAACTCATGAAATGCTGATTATATTGTAGCTTACATTACGGACGTTTTTTTTTAAACCTACATGTATAGAATGCGTTTGTCTTTGCAAGAAGTCTACCCAAGTTAAATGATGAATAAAGAAAGTACAGTAGAAAGGTAATATATTCACATTCCTGCGTAGGTTTGGAGCAAAGTGTGACGTCCGATATTTATGTATTCAAAGCGGTGTCAGCGAACTGAAATCTATTTACTCGACGGGATATAACGCAACGCTGCCGGTCACGGATGAACCCTGTTTAAACTTTGACGAGTGCGTAATCTGTCATTCATTCGTGGGGAACCAACCCCGTATTTCCCTTCTCATTTTCTCTCAGCTCTTTCTGTCAAAACATTGAGGAAGAGGAAACATTCCCATGGCGGTAAGCCAATGTTAATGTGCACTTTGTTGAGCGAGCGGGGGATGACCAGAGAACACAGCCACCTGTGTTGATCGGTGCCACGTTGTGAGGTTCATAGAGGTAAGGTGATGTTTTGTGCGGTTACTCGAGCGGCCAGTGTCTCGTCTCCTGCACACCTTAACAAGCTCGGCTCGAGGACATGAATTATTAAAGTACACCAGCTGCTGCTGGCTGCTAAGGGTGGGCCACTGGCAAGCTGTCAGCCCAGCGATTCACGGAGCCATAATGTATTCACAGAGCCGTGTTCGTGACAGTTTACATATTGGTACAGTGTCCGGATGAGTTTCGGATTTTAACATTTTGAAGAAAAAAATAAAAATCCGATATTTTGTTTTCCTACTTTCGGATCGCTGACACAATTTAGGCGGTGTCACTTTCTTTCATGGTGACATCACTTTTGGCAGGACATCCATCGTTCAAGTCATGTCACTTTCTGTGAACTTAAATCTGAACACACTTCTTCACAATTCATCTAATCGCATTAGGTGAACTGCTCCTTGCCGAGTTATTATTTTGACAGCCCTTTATGAATCCACAACTGGATGAAGGCCTCTGCACATCATGTCGTCACGGGGGTTGTTTGTTCATACTTCACCACACTGGTCAGTGGGCGCCACCTAGGTCTTGCCAGCTGATGTAAGCCATGGCACGTGCACAAACTCTGGTGGCCAGGTTTGGAGCTCAGTGCGCTAGCCACTGCACCACCACTCCACCCCATATCGAGTCATGTCAAGCAAATCTATCATCATTACCGCCATAATAATAATATTATCATTACGTTTTCATCGTTTAGCGATGAACTTGTTTTGAGGATAAACCAGCCTTCTGTGGTGATGGATTTGGGCTGTCTGGCCACTGATTCACACGGACCTGAAGGGGAGACATTTCACAATGTCACTGCGGCTAAATTGGAATTTGAGTCATGATCAGTCATCTGATTGACAGAATGTGGAACTGTAGCGTTTAATAACTTACAGCGTATTTTCAAGTGGAGAAATACAATACTGGCCAGTTTGTGGCGTAGCTTTGCCTCGATTCTCGGTAGTCATTAGCATGAAATGATTAATCTAGAAGAGACAAAAAAACACTCAAGTTGTTGATGCTCATTTACAGATTGTCTTGATAATGATATTTTAATATCGCCACTGAACCACATGCGGCTACTTTAGATATCCCTTGACCCACAACCCCCGTGGCGTTGCGTGACCTTCATTGAAGGGTGCGTACAAAAAAAAACTCAGGGGAGGCACGATCACAGCCAACGTTATAAAACTTTCAACAAAAGTTCAAAACGCCGAGCGGAATGAGTGATGACGCGATTTCGTCTATCGCGCATTCTGCCCAGACTCTCGCCCTGCTGTGTGCGCGAGCGACACCTGTGGTGCCCATCGTTTAGTTTTTGCTAATTTGTGCATTTTGTGCAACTATCGCTGACGGTCTGTAAATCATCGCATGAAGCTTGGTTATGCAACGAAGAATACTGTGGCAGATCGATCGGTTGGTTAGTTGGTGTGTGTGTGAACAGTCGATACAATCGTGGGGAGTGGTGGTGAACCAGATAGATCGCCGCGCTACGGACCCAGCGTCCCGAGTTCGATTCCCGCTCACGGCCAACATCAGTGACGATAATCTGAAACGGTCCTGGTTTAGTTGTATTTGTTTGCGTTTGGGTGATTTGTTTACCTTTCTTGTACTTTGCACGACTATCGTGTTTTTGTAACTGTTTGTTGTTATAAAGTCCTCCAGTATAAATAAATATTCTGATATCTGACCATAACTTCACCACGCTGGTCAGTGTGGGTTGGTGAAGGCCTGAAGCGTCTGTGTGGTGAGCATAGAAGTACAAAACGACAATGGCTTTCGCTGGGGTTATGCTCCCCGCCACATTGCCCTGCAGCTGCCTCTGACAAACTGCCATGCGTGGTCGTCACTCATCCGTGCACTGTCCCAGGCCAAATGTTGTTTTTAAACATCTGCTCAGCTTTCTGAGATGCGACGAAATCGCGTGCATTCCAGGTAATTTTGTCATATTCCACGAACCCACAGGTGTGTACTGTAATAGCGCCGGCTGGTGGACAGCACCGGCAGCTGTGGTGGACAGACAGCGCACATGCCGGTGAGCGTGTGCACGGGTGTGTTGGCAGAGAGGAGGAACTGGGGCAAGGGTCACGGAGGCCCCCATCTGGAGGCCCCTGGAACCTGCTAGTGGGTTCAAGAAGGCAGGCGCGGTCAGGGCGGGGCCAGGCCGCGCTGGGAGCATAAAAGGAGCCGAGAGCGGGGGGCTTGAGGCTGCCGGTGCTGGGAGTGGAGTCGTCTCGTCGTCGCTGTCGTCTCGTCGCCGTCGTCGCTGCCATCTTCGCTAGATATTGCGTTGCAGGAAGTTGTTGGCTATCTCAGTGTTAGACGGCCAGTGTTGTGTACATGCGAGGCTGAGCTACTGTGGAGAGTGTGTGGACGAGACCGTAAATGTTGATAATAAAGAAGGTGCCTCCTACAAACCTTGTCTCTGAATCACTGACACTACACATGCACCACATTCAC
Source organism: Lampetra planeri (assembly GCF_965212315.1). NCBI lineage: Eukaryota > Metazoa > Chordata > Hyperoartia > Petromyzontiformes > Petromyzontidae > Lampetra > Lampetra planeri. Next base: position 2,335,194 of record NC_136136.1, read on the forward strand.
CACAGTACACCTCTTACATTAACCCCCCTGTCATCATCTACACATGCCCAACCGTCCACCTTAGCCCCCGTTCTGCCACACTGCACACAAGCCGCAATTTTCACTTCCCGTAACACCCCCGCACCTTGACTACTGCTTGAAAATGGGGATATTCGATGTGTAGGCTATTGAAGGCCCAAACATTATTACGGTTCTTCCATCAAGACATTTGTGTCCACTCTTATTGCCTGAACTCGACAAATAATTCGAGGTTCACCAATCAGCCTGGTCATCATCAGCCATGATCTCTCCACTGCTGGATGAAGGTTTGTCGCCATCTCTTGATGGTCGCGCGATGCAACAGTCCACCTGGCTCACGCGCACGAGCAGATCTCAACGCATCATCTCTGCAGTGGACTACCTCTTGGGCATGTCCCATCCATGGCTGCCACTCGTTCGCTAGTCTTGCCCACCAGCCACTATCCCCTCCGGGGACATGTTCTGCCCAAGCCCACTGTTTCTGAACAGTTATGTGGAGATATGGATATTGCCGGATATAATGGTTAGCACACTGGACCTGTTAGCACACTGGTTGTTCGCAAGTTTCTTAAATCTCTCCGCCTCTGTCCACACAGCAGTGTAAACAATGGGTAGACCACAGTCAATTGTGCAGTAAAGTGGCCAAACACTCAAAAAAGGCAGTTTCCAAACCCTTTATGGGTCCCGCAGGCCACTGTCAACGCTCAACATATTTCCGAGGAACACCATTCGCCATAACTTCGTTTTAAACATTAAAATTACTCCAACTCCTTCCATCTGCTGCACCAGTTCCGTGGAGCACCTCGCATGGTGTTGCGGAGAGCAGTGGTCCACGTTGGGAAATATTGCACCTGATGATGGCTCTCTTGGGCTCCCTCAAATAGGGGACCTTCCACCAGCAGTGGCATGAAAAAGCAACTGTGGGACTGCACCTTTGCCTATATGGACGTGTCACATTTAAAAGTGAGGGATATGATTTTGGGTGAAGCCAATCGGAAGGAGGAAGTTCCAAGCAGTGGCCGAGAGGGAACACCCTGCCCATTGAGTGACAGCAAGAACGAAGAGAACGGACGCGGTGTTCTCTATTGTACATCCACCTCACCTGAACAAACGGCGAGGAGAGGCTCGCAGCACCCACGCAGTTGCACAATCAGGCGGCCAGGTGTTTGACCTTCAAAGAAAAGCTGTGAAACTCCAACTGTTGAATTTGCTCACGCAATGTTGCAGTGAATGGCGGGCCACAACACAATCGCGCAGACCTCCTAAACGGTTCCCACTTTAGTGAGGGTGACGAGTTTACATTTCCCACTATTAAATTACGGTTGCCTGCAGCTGATTTAGCGTTAACCTAATGCAGCCTTCACCATCGCTGGAACATACAGATGTGTTGTAAATTGCCCCGCACAGCCATCTGGAATTGTGTAAACAGCCCCCAACGAGTGGATGTATAGTGGAGATTAGAGAGGTGCCGGATAAAATCTCGCATGTTTGGAAGATTGGGTTTTGTCCTGCAAAACTTGGCCTGCTGTCATAATTTCTACACACTGGGCAGCTGGGTGGGCGAGTTTAACGCAACACTGGGGCCATTGAAAAACAAGATAAAGGTGCAAGCCTGCAATTATTCACATTTTTGCTGGTAGAAGGCCCTCCGCTAAGATGGAGTTGTAGAGATGCCACATCTAGAGGCTTTTTTCGCCTATTCTTCCAAGATGGCCAGGAGTCATGGAAGAGGTGTGAGTACTCCTACTTGAGCCCACCACGTGCGAATTGCAGATCTACGAGCTTGCGGTGGTACCTTGAGGAGGACATTTTAACGAAACCTTTTGCCCATATTTTCAACTGCCGTTGCCGGGACCCGGGGATTTTTGCAAATCAAGTCCGGTGTGCTCGCCACACGATGGAAGTGTCACCATAGCCCGTGAACCATAAGGGGAAACTTGAAGATCAGCATTTGTAGGCAAGGCTTTAAGGGAAATGTGATTAATGCAGAATGGATGATTTAGCGCTCAGCTGTGGGTGGGGGGGGGAACAAATATATCTCAAGCGAGAAACGTATGAGCTTGCAAGTTTTGATTTCATCATCCACATTTCTGAGTTGGGCGGCTCACACAAAAGCTCTCCGATTGAGCCAACGTTTGTTTTAATGATTGTAGTCCTTCAAAACAGGAAAGCGCACCCACTCCCAACGCTCTAACCTTTGACCAGAGGAAGAAACGTGTCCTTCATTTATTGTACCTGAATTGAAATATGTGAAAATTCAACATGTTATCCTGTTTGCAGAAATTCCGAAAAAGGAGTAAATCCTTACGTGTTTGCTGCCTTAAAATAGTACTGTACACGCAAATGGGAGATCCGTTTAAAATACAAAACATCAGCAAAAAAGAGGGCACAATCAGAGTGTGTGACGCTGAGTATGGGTTTTTTTTTAAAGAAAGCCCTGCATTTTCAACAGTAAACAATGAAAGATTACCCTGTTCCTTTTTTAACTTTGATCTGATGGGTCTGGTCTCGTGTAATAAATCACTGTTATCGGTTTTGGCGCCATCCGTGGTCATTTTCTATCCACTGCTGCTTTAAAGCCTTACAATTTCTAATACCATAACCTTCTGTCCTCTGAAATCTATTTCCATGGACATGTGGCCTGATTTATTTTGAGTTTTCAGCCATAATTCCAGGTCTTCATTCCTTAAAGTATTTTCTTACTAGTTGTTTGCAATAGCCACTTGGAGGCATTAATTTTTGTGGTAAAACATAATTTGTCACTCGCCCCATCCGTGGGCATGCTTTATAAAATTGACTTCGCAACAGCATGAATGTGTTGTGCTTGTACCAAGGAACTTTTTACACTTCCACCTCTACACTATCCGGCATTTTTTGTGTGATTCCTCACATTTCTACTCAACCTATATCGAGACGCCCTTTTTTCCACGGATTCTTTTTTTTAAATGGAACTATTGGCATGGGTTGCGGATAATTGGCTCGATAAGCCTGCAGAAATTATACGAAATAATGGCATATCTGTAAACACGTCACACTCGCAGCGTTGCACTCTGTGGCACATTGTTTAGACTTGCCTAATGCGGACAATCACGCCTGTTTATTCAATTAAGTGCACCCAGACGGAATGTGACAACGAGCGTTAGTTACTCATTGTTAATGCCCATTCAGGATGTGATGTTTCAGTTTGATATAACAAACGAGGAAGTCATGATAGAAAACAAAATTATACATATATATACAAACCATTTTTTGTACGTAATTTTGTATTCAGGACGTTGTACAGATGATCGTTTTGGTCGTGTGCACGTGGTCAGAAGAATAGTTTTTATGACCAATGGGAAAATTCACATTGTCTACTCTCTCACAATTATGAAAATTAAGAAAACATTCTTAAACAAATGTTTGTTACAAGAGAACTTGCTTATCAGCGACATCAAATAAATATCATTGTGTAATTGTGAAATGTTTAATTTACCATTTATAAGATAAAAAGTTGACTTAAAGCTTTCGTGACTGCATGAATTCTTATTCTTGGGTCTTTCGGTAAAGTCACGTAGATAGGTGACTTTTTCGAAAGACCCAATAATAAGATAACAAGTGCTATAAAACGTGTTGGTACACAAAATAATACCACTTCTCAGAACACCAATGTACCAGCAACATTTTTAAAAGGGATAGCAGTGAACATGTGTTGCCAGGATGATTAGGTTTCACGCCAAGACTTCTACATTTCCAATTCGACCACGGAAGATAATATATACACGTTTATAACATAAAGGGATTGCTTTGAGACTACACCGTGCAGTTATGCTTGTTGGAATGCGCACGGTGATTTTTTCCCCCCGAGTATATTATATATACACGTCTAAATATGCCGCAGATACTAAGACCATCAATTATTCGTATGAAAATAAAGCTAACTTTATATAAAAAAATAAAATCCACACCATAATTACTGTATATAAAGCATAATGCTGCATTTCAATAAATCATCAGCCATGATCAAACCGCTGATGGATGAAGGCCTTCCCAAACCATCGCCATTTCTCCCGGCCCTGCGATGTGGCAATTCATCTCGCACGTACACACAAGCTGATTTCATCATTCCATCTCTGCGGTGGATATCCTCTTGAGCACATTCCTTCTCTGTATGATACAATACAGTACCACACAATACCATACTGTGTATGGTATCGCTGCTGCTGCTGCTGGGATTTGCGCTGTGATCTCCGCGGAACCGGGCCAGAGAATACGTAAAACTTTTGGGGCCTGCAGCGCATTTGCCTCCCAGGACTCCAGCTCAAGCAGTGGAGTTAATTGATCGCATTCTTAGGTTTTTTCGGTAAAGTCACGTAGGTAAAAAATTAAAATTCATAAAAGTAAAATAAAAAACAAAATAAAAATAAAATATAATAAAAATCACGACGTTTCGGAGGCAACACAAGCCTCCGTCTTCAGGTGGACGGAGGCTTGTGTTGCCTCCGAAACGTCGTGATTTTTATTTGATTTTTATTTTACTTTTATTAATTTAAAATGTTTACCTACGTGACTTTACCGAAAAAACCTAAGAATATGAATCCTTGCAGTCACAAAAGCTTCAAATCTAGAATTCATTGATCGTGCCCATTCCCCCGCGGTGGCTTTTATCAACTTATATTCTGTCTTGTTCTGGCTGCTCTGGCTGCCCGCTAGTCGCTCTGTGGTGAGTCCACGCGTTAAGATACTAGATTGCCAAAAAAAGTCGTTTACTCTGAACTCCACCACGGTAAGAGGGTCCTCAGGAGGACAGAAGAAAAGGTTCAATGACGTCCTTAAAGCCTCATTTGACACAGACATCAATTCGTGAGAGTCCCGAGCTCAAATTCTTAGGTTTTTTCGGTAAAGTCACGTAGGTAAAACATCAAAATTAATGAAAATAAAATAAATAAAAACAAAAATCACGACGTTTCGGAGGCAACACAAGTCTCCATCATCAGGTGGGACTTGTGTTGCCTCCGAAACGTCGTGATTTTTGTTTTTATTTTATTTTATTTTCATTAATTTTGATGTTTTACCTACGTGACTTTACCGAAAAAACCTAAGAATATGATTCCTTGCAGTCACGAAAGCTTCAAATCTAGAATCCCGAGCTCAAGATCGCACGAGCTGCAGGAGAAGCATTCGGGTTGGCATTGTGCATTTTGAGTCACACTGGCAAGCATATCAGAAAGCCAAACAGTTCATGCTACCCCCATCCCCTCCCTTTGATGCTGCTAATCCTGCATAATGCACGGGCATAATATGACTTTGAAACCCCCCGCCCACCTCCTACGCATTTCCCATAAATATGCTAAATTCCTCTTGATATGCAAATTATTTTGTCAAGGCGCTCTTCTTCCCCCCTCCAACCCAGCTTAAATATACGCTCCAAGCTTGGTGGTGTTTCATTCTTCACCTGCGGACGGCTGCTTGCGTTGTGGCCGAAACGTCGTGAGAATTATTTTATTATGTTTTATTTTTATTATTTTATTACTTCCCTTCTACGTGACTTTACCGAAAGAACCAAGAAGATGAATCCCTGCAGTCACGAAAGCTTTAAATCGAAATTTAGTTCAGGAAAACTCTGCATGACTCATTTTTCCCTTTTCTTTGAGCATGTCCTCCCATTTTTTGATATTTGTATGCGTCTTGGTTTTATGGGTAGGACTACCTTCGTTTAATGTATACTGTAAAGTGTTGCGATGCCCTCTTCAGCAGCAAATAAGACGCTAAACTCAGCCCAGTAGCAAGTCAACTCGCTCTGTCATTGGATTTACAACGGATGTGTCACGCAAGACCCATCATTGTGAGTTGTACCTTAACTCAAATGTTATTTTGCTTGATTCCAGAAGAGATCCTCGTTGGGCTTTTATTCATCATGAACACTGTTCGTGGCACATATGCACTGTATGAAGCCGACTCTTTTTAACGCCACTGGGGAAAAATAACATTTAAAAAATTATCCCGTAAAAACAAAGTTTTTCACTATAAATCCTTTATATGCGTGGCGGCTAGAGTCCTCTCGTCCTCTGGATTGAGATGGCTGCCACCTATGGGTCAGATGATTGCCTGCCACCATTAAGCAATTGGTAATTAAATATAATTTATTTTTTCGTAAAAAGTGTAAAAATTTTGAAACATTTTCACGAAAATAAATTGTCACGCACAACGAGTCTGTGTGCAAAATGTCAGCTCGATTTGATCACGGGAAGTGGGTTAAAAAACGACCGAAAGATTTGCACGGTCGTAAGCGCGCAAGCAAGCAAGCAAGTGAACTTAATATAAAGGATTTAAAAAAGCTTTGATGGGCATTAAATTGCTTGTTGACTGTCCCTCGAACAGGAATCGGCCTTGGTACATTTGGTACCAAGAAATGCTCTTCAACTCATACCCGAGGTCAACTGCAGACACATTTGCAAGTGCGAGTTGCAACTACGATTTGACAACTGCGAATTTGCGAGTGTAATTTATGCCGTGTAATTTTTAACTCTTGCTTTTATTCTTTCTCTCCGTATTATTCTTTTGCGGTTGTTCGCGTTCATGATTTGTTTGATGTGTCTTACCGAGGTAACTACCTCTCAAAACTTTCACCGTTGACAACCAACTTCGACCCGGACACCTGTGAAAAAAAAGATTCAATGGTCAACGGATTCTTCCGGCTTCAATCGATTGTCTGTGTGTCTCTCCATTTGTTTACGCCACGCTTGATGATAGTACGCGGCTTCGCATTCATTGTCTTGGCCACACATGGTAAGAACTGCAGCTGTTCCACTTTGTAAAGCTGAGGATTATTATTTTTTTGCACCGTGTTGGTCATCATGTCTCGAATAACAAAATTAGATTTTTTGCGACGGTGTTCATTTTTGTTGTTGCAAACGTAGATAAATATATATATATATATTTTACTGTGATGGCAAAAAAAAAATCCAGCTCAGCAGTGAAGCTAAGGGCTAAAAGGTCGCTGTGAAACCACTGAAACTAAAACAACGCACACTCACACATGATAATGAAATAATCTATTTATTCTGTACCAGTTGACACCCGTTAGAGTGTTATGAAAGTACAACATATGATACAATTAGATACAGATTGTGAACATAATCATGAATCTTCCATTGACAAGACAGTCAGTAGTAATACATGGCATTGTACCTTTTTAAGAGGAACACATTTTTTAGATTGTAACCTTGTGATTCCATCTGTCATTTTAAGAGGGACTGTGGAAGCAATGCATTTGCCCTTGTGCATTTTTGTAGACCCACATAATACATGTGTACGCGGATATATATGTCTGTGCAAGCTTGGTACAATGATATGACATCGTGATAGCAAAGCAGTCAATGCAGTATCTTCATATTTTTTTTAAACATAGCAGCTGGTGTAATCTCGCACACACGATACAATGTTAATTCCAACGTGGAAGGAGAGCCTCCACATTTTGAGATATTTGTTCGGAACATGGATCACACAGAGCCAAACATTCCCTGTGTGGCCTTCATATGCTGTTGGGGCAAGTGCTGTTTGAGAGCGCCTGTGAAGGTTTGTACGTATGTACTGTATGTTGAACTTCTTTCGCACCGTACGTAGCCAACCGTGCAAATCGGAGGTGCACAAACACGTGGCGTGGTCAGCACCACGTCACGCCACCGCATTGTTACTCACTTAAGGCCAAGTTAATCTAGGGGAGGCCCAGAACCGGTCCTGATACCACTCGCCACAGGTGAGTCACCTGGGGGTGCAGGGCTCGTCACGCAGGGGAACAGCCAACTCGGCAACCGATCGTACACCTCCGCACGCACACGCCAATGTACAATTGTTGGTGTTCATGATGTAAGGTCGCGTGTCTAGCACATGGCCATTCCCTCCCAAGCTGCACTGTTCAGATAAACGATTCGGCGGTCGTGAATTGTGGTTGCAACCCAGCCAAGAGCGGCCACACGCGGGGCTGACACTGTTTACGTTTAGACGGAAGACTTTTCCGGACAAAGTGGTTGCACTTATTTTGTGTCGTGTAAAATTAAATGCCCGGGTTGATGCCTTCATTTGGAATGCCTGTTGTGGTGGTGTGGGACAGTGGGAGGGTGAGTCCTGTAAGTCGGACATGAGGAGCATGGTGGTTCTGAGGATGGTTTCCAACTCTGACGAGTACAATTCCACACCTCTTGACTCTGTAACACTTTAAAAATGGTCATTTCCCCCAATTTATGTAATGTTTCGCAAACTATTGTTTAATCATGTACTTGGTTCTTTCGGTAAAGTCACGTAGAAGGGAAATAGTAAAATAATAAAAATAAAACATAATAAAATACAATCCTCACGTTTCGGCCACAACGCAAGCAGCCGTCCTCAGGTGAAGAACAGGGCTGTCGGAAAGACAGCGTCCGAATGAACACCACCAGGCTTGGCAGCGTATATTTAAGCAGGGGTTAGAGAAGGAGAGCGCCTTGACAAAGGAATTTACATATCAACAGAGGAATTTAGCATATTTATGGAAAATGCAGATATGGGATTAGTCACTACTTGTGGAATGTGTAGGTGGTGGAGGTCTCAAAGTCATATTATGCTCGTGTATTATGTAGGATTAGCAGTAACAAAGGAAGTAGGATTAGCAGTAATAAAGGGAGGGAAATTTTAATAGTAAGGAGCTGCAGCAGCCAAACCAGCACGTAAAAAACTAAAATATAAACTGCATCAATATCATCAATATACTCAATATACTCTCCAATAAGCTGAGCTAATAACAGTAAGTCATACATTACACTTCTATGTCGCAAAAAATATAATATGCCTCCAGCTAAACTTTTTTCTCACATCACACGGATATACCCCGTACTATACACTGCCATAGACAAACCCAACATTAAATTATACACTGCGTTACTATACACCACCATATACTTTAGACTATACATTGTAATATTATACTATGTAAAGCATACACTATGTATGATTTTGTAATAATTACATTTAAAAATAATTTGATTTATACTAACAAATCATATATTTTAAAAAAATACCATTTTTGTTGTTTAAATAATGCCCATCTGCTGCTATTTAAGACGTATGGTGGAAATGTCTGTGGGTGGGTTCAGTTATTTTTAAACAATGTTTTGGGCATGACCCAACAACAGATTGCAATCTGTAGGTTTACCAGTAGCATGGGTTGTAAGCCCAGCCTTGTTTTTTATCATTCATCCAGTTTTCCATCTGTGTTTTTCCAACGAAAATGTAAAACGAAATTATAGTAAAATAATTCTGACTGCTGTGCCCTCCCTATAAGTCTTGTTTCTCCCTCCATAGGAGCTATTATAATTCAGAATTTGGGTGTTGCCATAAATACTGGGAAGTTTTCACAAGGTGACAGTTGAATGCATCTGTGATGATGAAGCCTCAGATAATTGAAACAAGTCTACTGAGTAAAACAAACCTTTAAATATTTCCCACAATTACGATGCAACAGGGGATTTGGCTTTCTGTATACAGTGTTTAATGAATTATCCTTAAGATGACTGATTAAAGCTATGAATCCGTGGGAATTGAGGGGGCATCAGCATTTTTTTCCCAAAGATAAGTCCACTCAGATCCGCTTAGGGATGTCCCTATGCAAAGGCATGCATTCTAAAAACTAAACTTTTTTTTAAATTTGATCAGGTAAGGCCCACTGAGCCATATAGCTCTTTTTAATAAAAGACCTGACCGCAAATGACATCTCAACGAAGTGGCTTATCACGTAGACATGTATAGCAGCCAAATAATGGAAATTAATGTTTCTAAATGTGGAGGGAAAAACCGGAGGACCCGGTGAACCACGGGGAGAGAGACATGTCAACTCCACATATACAGGTGTCAGGTTGGGATCGAACCCACGACCTCCGGTATACTTGGCGAGACAGTTAATATCTGAAAACCATTGCATTGGCACTTCATGTATATAGCTAGCACGCAGGCAGTGATTGGATATATAACATACAACTGTATTAACCATGCAAGCATCACACATCTTACAACACAACTGTGTCAGCCAAAAAAGGAGTTGCCACATGTCAAAATGCCACTCTTAGCCAAGCAAATAGCAATCACATCTTCAAATACCAGCGTTAGCCAAGCAATGCATTATACCATCTTAAGCTTCCATCATCTTTTCCCTATTGTTTGATTTATTGCCATTTAATTTTCCACAAACTCTGAAACCTAACACTTCGAAACACACTGCATGACTGAATTATATACTGTGTGTATGTTTTAAAACAAGGCAGCCTATCGGGGCAGATTGGGACATTGATCCGACTGTTGGATTCTTGGATCAGTTGCTTTAGTTTGGTTGATTTGAAATATGGTCTGGTGTTACAAGCAATTGCAGTGACCCATTCAAGAGTTTAACTTCTTGGCCACAGCTAACAAGAAGAGCAATATCTGACCTGGCATGGCGCCAACTCTCACTGATCAGCTTGAAGTATTACCAACCCGCCACGACAACGGTAGGTTTTCATCCATCAGTGGATTGGAAAATGACTGCAATCATTACTATACTACACACATTACACGTACGGTATATACACAATCTACATTCATAATATACACACATAGAGCGCAAAGACAATGTCCCCGTGCAGCTCTAAATGCTGTTGTGACACGTGCTCTTGAGTTCCATCCATATGTAATAAAAGACTTGACCACGATCTCTGGCTCAGTGTCCTTTATTCGGTCCGTACTGCGTTCCCACACGGCTGTCTCTCTTATTCTCTCTGTGCTGGTTCCGATGTCACTCCAGTCCACATCAGCAGCCCCGCTGCTGTTCTTGTCGCTCTTGCAGCCCCACAGCAGCTCCGCTGCTGTACTCTCACACAGCTCCCTTGGCTGTTCCTGCTGCAGCTCTGACAGCCTCGTGCTGTCTCGCCTTCTCGTCGCTCCTGCGACTCTTGGCAGCCACCCCGCTGCTCCTCACACACAGCCTTACTGCCTATCTCTATCTGCAGCTTTACACCTCCCAGTAGCTCCCTACTGTTCCCAGGGTTGGCTCCCGCTTCTCACGGTGCCCCCTCGGCTCGTACGCCCGCGTGGCCCCACACCTTTCCATTCACACCCCGACTGACTTCTCCTTCCGGTTTACCCGCTTAAGGACCCCCTACCTTTCACCCACGTCACCTGGCTCCGCCTCCTCGTGACGTCACATCCGGAAGGTCGCTTTCGCCCGCATTACACCACCCTCCCCCATAGAAAAAACCCAGCCGACCTCGGCTGAACAACACCAAAGCGTAATGCGGTGAACCGACCTTCCCCCTTAAAGGACACTAAGCATGCAATATAACAACAAGAACAACACACAAGTAACATCGACGAACGCACGAAAGCATGCGATAAATACGACAGCAAGAACAAGAACAATAACAACATACAATCAACGAAACGTAAGCGATTTGGAACGAGTGCGGGTCGCCGGCCCGTCCCGGACGGTCGGCGGCCCACTTGTAGAACGGGGACGCGATGGAACACGAGAAATGACAGGGGGTAATTCCCCTGCTGCGATTGGAAGTCCACCGACATCTCGTGTCCCTGACGAATCAGTCTTGGTCGTATTCCGCGAATGCGCCTGCAGCGGGGTCGGAAGGGTCGCCGGGCTTGAAGGTCCCGCAGCCCTGGCAGGCGCCCTCCGAACAGGCCCACTCCTCCCCCGCGGTGTCACGGTCGGCCTGTCTGGAACAGGTACGACAGGCGCTCCAGCAAGATCAATGGACGCAGGCGGGGAAGAGTCAGAGTCAGCAGCAACAGACCCCGGCAAGGCAACATTGGGAGATGACGCATCACGTAGGGGAGCAACATATGGTTTCAACCGCGACGTATGAACAAACCAACGGCGAGAACCAAACTGAACGCGCGCCGACTGTGGATTGGGAACCTCAATGAGGCGCACAGGACCATGCCAAGGTTTGTGCAATTTAGGAGAGGTCCCCGGCCGCACCTGCGGGCAATGGAGCCAGGCCAGGTCTCCCACCTTCCAGGGGCACTCCCCCTCAGACCGCCGAGCATACCGCTCGTTCCGGGCCTGGGCTTTGGCCGTAGCCACGCGGGCGTTTTCCCGCGCCTCCGTAACCCGGCGAACCGTGTCCTGAATGTATTCAGGGAGTGGTTTACGAGGTCCCTTCACCCCAGTACCCAATTGCACATCCACCGGAGGCACGTTTTCCCGACCATACATAAGGTAAAACGGCGAATACCCTGTAGCCGCATGGGGCGTCATCCTGTACGCCGAAAGCACTCCGGGGATGTGCAGATCCCAATCCGATTGCTGTTCACTCACAGTATGGCAAAGCATGGCAGACAATGTCCTGTTCAGCCGCTCAACCATACCATCCGTCTGCGGATGGTATGGAGATGTCCGTATCTTCTTAGTCCCAAGGCCTGCGCACACTTCAGCCAATAATTTAGAAGAGAAATTTCGGCCCTGGTCCGTGAGGAGTCTCTCCGGCGCCCCCTTGTCCATAATGTACCCAAACAAAAAGGCGTCGGTGATGGCCGCGGCCGACTGATCGGGCAACGGCCAGGCCATCGGCCAACGGGAGAGATACTCAACCCCTACCAGCAAATATTTATTTCCCCTCGCCGATGGTGGGAAGGGTCCCAATATGTCCAGTGCCACCAATTCATTGACTCGAGACACCTGAATCGACTGGAGAGGCGGCACGTAAGGATGTTTAGGCGGCTTACGCCGGGCGCATTCAGGGCACGCGCGCACGTGCCCTACGACATCTGTCACCATGCCGTGCCAAAAATAATGACGTTGTAACGTCAACAAGGTCTTCTGCACCCCTAAATGCAATAGTGTGTCACAATGGAGAGTTCTAATCAACTCAAATCGCAAGGACGTTGGTACCACCACACGCCAGCTTTCCTGGAACCTTTCTTGCCACATAAGCAGACCATCTCGGAGAGCGGTTCGCGGCCCCACAGCCGAACTCGGACTCCCATTGTCCCTCATAGACCGCTTCCGCATGGACAACAACGACTCGTCCATCATCTGTTCCCGAATCCAGACAGACCGCGGCAGATTCAAAACCCCATCAGTCGGTCCCGGTTCCATCGGAGTATCCGACTTCCCGACGGCCAACGTAAGCGGCTGAGGGGGGTTCAGAATCGGCGAACACCTATGCGTCCCCGACGCACATTTACAAGGGTCGCGCCCTGGTAATCTGGAAAGTGCGTCAGCGTTCGCATGGCGCACTCCCTTCCGATGTTGAATTTGGAAGGAAAATTCCTGCAGCGTGTCCAACCAACGTGCCCACTGTCCCGATGGCTGGTCCATTTTAAGTGCATATTGCAAGGCCGCATGATCCGTACGCACAATAAAAGAACGACCGTAAAGGTACGGTCGAAATTGCCGTAGGAAAAAAACAACCGCCAAAAGTTCTCTACGAGTGACACAGTAGCGTGTTTCCGCAGGCGACAAGACTCGGCTACCATACGCCACGACGCGCTCTACGCCCCCTTTAGACTGTGATAATACCGCCCCAATACCTGTGTCACTCGCGTCCGTATCAAGAATGAAAGGGCGATCAAAATCGGGATAATCCAATGTCGGGGCCGTAGCCAATAGATCACGCAGACTCCGAAAGGCCGCCTCTTCCGGCTCTCCCCAAACAAATTTCCGTCCTTTACCCGTAAGGAGATGCAAGGGCCTCGCAATCGTCGCAAACCCCGGCACAAATCTTCGGTAATACGAGGCAAATCCCAAAAAGCGCCGAACATCCCCCACAGAGGCCGGAGTCGGCCAATCCCGGACACACGCCGTCTTTTCCGGATCCGTGGACACCCCCTCTGCACTCACAATGTGCCCCAAATAACGGACGGACCGTTGCAGTAGGTGGCATTTCTTTGGTTTGAATTTCAAATTGGCAGAGCGCATCCTCGTGAACACTGTCTCCAGCCGCGTTAAATGTTCCTCAAATGTGCGGCTGAACACAATAATATCGTCCAAATATATAAGACACGTCTCCCACTGCAACCCCGTCAAAACGAGCTCCATCAATCTTTGAAATGTAGCAGGGGCCGCATTCAATCCCATCGGGAGGCAGTTGAATTGAAATAACCCCTGCGGCGTACGGAATGCGGTTTTCTCCCGTGAGGACTCGTCAAGGGGAAGCTGCCAAAATCCCGAAGAGAGGTCCAGTGTGGAAAAGAACTTAGCCCCCGACAATGCGTCAAGGGAGTCGTCCATACGCGGCAGGGGGTACGCATCTGCCACCGATATCTTATTCAATTTCCGGAAATCGACACAAAATCGCAAGTTGCCATCCTTTTTCTTAACCAAGACCACAGGAGCGCCCCATGGGCTGTTAGATGGCGATATAATGTCCGCAGCCAACATGTCTTCCACCGCCCCCCGAACGTGTTCTCGCTCCGCTGGACTCATCCGATGCGAATTTAACCGAATAGGGGCAGCGTCGCCCGTCTCAATGTGATGGGAAAGTAACGATGTGCGTCCCAAATCCAAATCGTCGGAGCTGAACACATCCGAATACGTCAGCAACAATTTACGCAGCGCATCACGTTGCCCCACGGACAGGGAAGAATTTTCATCACATAAGGTAGCGATCCAACGATTATCCGAACCCCTTGGCTCGGAAACACCAGCGACCACTCCTCGGCGATGCGGACAATCGCGCGTCGCAAACGCCGTAGTGGCATGTGCCACAACCGTACCGGCCGGAACACGGATGTTTTCCACCCCCGCATTAAGCACCTGTAAAACCGGTAATTGATCCGGCCGGACGATGGTCTGTGCCCCAACTAACGCCAATCCCGTTGTTATCGTGGCGGATGGTGACAACAAGACCCCTTGTGCTCCTAGCCGATTGGGCAGGGGCTTCCGATACCGCAAGGGTATAAGCATCTGTGAACCAGGTGGGATGTCCACAGATGCGACGGACAGCGCCTGCACCTGTACGGCCGAAGCAGGTCGCCCCCAGGGCGACGGCAGAAACGAGATTCGACGGCCCCCCGGCAATTCAATACAATTCTCATTGATTTTAATCAAAATGGGCATCTTAGCCAAAAAATCCGTGCCTAGTAAGCAAGGAACCGCCAAAGATCTCGATATTAACACAACGCCCGAAGCCGACACATCCCCTATAGATATCTTAGCATCCACCTGGCCCACGATACCCATACTACCCCCGTTCGCAGCGACGCAAGACCCATAAACCGGACGCACAGCCCCCGGCGGAATGCCCAACAGATGGAAAATGACATCCGATATAATAGTCGCAGACGCTCCCGAGTCGACCAAAATGCGCACGTCCACACCTTGTATGGACCCCGGCACAGTGGACGAACCCGTAGCGGCCGCGACAACTCTCCGTGCCAATTTGCGCCACTGCGTAACTGAATGACAAGGCCCCGTCGATGGCCTTTCTTTAACAACAACAATAGGATCGCGCAACAAGGGTGGTGGGTGAGGTGTAAAGCCTTGCCGAGTGTCTGGTGCGTGCCGACATGCCTGTTTCGGAGGTTCCTTGGTCGGCTTGTCCGGTGTTGTGGGCTCCTGCTGCGGCGGACCCGGGAAGCGGGCCCAGCAATCTTTGGCGTAATGGCCCCTACGGCCGCAGCGGAAGCAATCGGCCTCGTTGCGCCGAAGCGCAGGTCTTGCATCCCGGCGGCCCCGTCCCGATGGCGTAGCGCGCGGCCCCGGCCTTCCGCGTCCCGACCATGGAGAGGAGGCAGCCGTCAGCTCCTGTGGACCCCGCTCATCCGGCACATAGATCGCCCTTGTGGGGTCCCACCCCATCGCGCCTCCTTCCTTGACGGGCCCACCCGTCCATGCCGCCACTTGCTTCCAGCGACGGAGATTAAACTGCGCATCCAGACACTTTGCTGCCGCCCGGGACGTGAGCTTCTCATGCCCACACACAGGCATGGGGATCCCCAGATCCCGTGACAGCTCCAGCATTTTTCCCAATATGAGAGGCTCGAGCAGATCCTGTGGCGTGTCAGGATATGCTGCCATGGCCAGCTCCAACACCGCACCCCTGAACGCCACGGGCGATTCTTCGGGTGCTCGTTGTCGTTGAGCGAATCGCCGATGCGCGTCGTCAGGTGGCTCATAGGCGTCGGCCATTTCCTCAAAAACTCCACATAAAGTCTTCTTCTTATCGGCCGTTATGGAACGGAAAAATCGAACAGATTCGTCGTCCAGTAGAGTCGGCAACACTTCCAAGGCCTCCGCATCGGTCCATCTTGCTGAACGAACCGCCGCCAAAAATCGGCAGGCGAAAGCGCTCCAATCGCCCCCGATAGAGAATTCCTTAACTGTAGTAAGGTGGCGACTCCGACTCCTCTTTACGCCGTCTTCCAATGATGGTTGTTCTGGAGGCAAATTCAAAATGGCGTCGGCCCGCGGCGTGGCCAAGATGGCGGTTTGGCGCCGCGGAGCGCGCAAGATGGCGTCTTCTTGCCGCGTGGCCAATGGCGGCGGCAGGGCAGGCAACGTGGCGGCCCGTGGAGCACCTTCTCGTTCCATCGTCGTCCTTGGCGTAACGAGGTGACATAGATGCGCCAGGACGTCCTTGAGTGTCTCCAGTTGTTCTGCCACCTGTTGCCATCTTTGGTGAGCGTCCGATGTTGTTGACGGACCCGCCATCGCGCCGACATCTTCCACGCCCGTCCCCGTGCTCGCCTCAGCAGGGCTCTCCTCCACCACCCCAGCAGAATCCGTGGTCGGAGGGAATTCGTCGTCGTCGGACGAAGAAGCCGATGCTGGCGCCGGGGGAATTTTCTTCCTTACTTGCTTAGACATGCCGTTTCACTTCTGACCCCAGTGTAATAAAAGACTTGACCACGATCTCTGGCTCAGTGTCCTTTATTCGGTCCGTACTGCGTTCCCACACGGCTGTCTCTCTTATTCTCTCTGTGCTGGTTCCGATGTCACTCCAGTCCACATCAGCAGCCCCGCTGCTGTTCTTGTCGCTCTTGCAGCCCCACAGCAGCTCCGCTGCTGTACTCTCACACAGCTCCCTTGGCTGTTCCTGCTGCAGCTCTGACAGCCTCGTGCTGTCTCGCCTTCTCGTCGCTCCTGCGACTCTTGGCAGCCACCCCGCTGCTCCTCACACACAGCCTTACTGCCTATCTCTATCTGCAGCTTTACACCTCCCAGTAGCTCCCTACTGTTCCCAGGGTTGGCTCCCGCTTCTCACGGTGCCCCCTCGGCTCGTACGCCCGCGTGGCCCCACACCTTTCCATTCACACCCCGACTGACTTCTCCTTCCGGTTTACCCGCTTAAGGACCCCCTACCTTTCACCCACGTCACCTGGCTCCGCCTCCTCGTGACGTCACATCCGGAAGGTCGCTTTCGCCCACATTACACATATACACGCACACATACAGTGTGCACTTACACGATAGAGGTCTGTCGATGGGGCCATACTTATTGTGGTTACTGGACTTGGCGTCGGCATGACCGGACATTGTCCTTTAATTATTAATTTACTTATAAACTGCCATCACCTACATTTTAAAGTGTAGACCTCGATGTGCTAACTAGATTGGACAGCACACGAACGACGCATTCACGCAAGCACCCGATGCTCCGTTTTGAAGTTTTAATATGAAACATCTTTGAATTGTATTATGATTTGAATTAGATCATTGTATTTCTTCATTAAAAGCTTACATCATTTTACATCTGGAAGACTTAATTGAAAACGACATTTCGAGTGAATTTTCTATCATCGTTAAGTAGATGGCCTTGCTGGGGGTTCGGTTCGATGCGGACTTTCACCTGTTTGGGATTGCGGGATATGCCAGAATATAGTGTCTGTGTTCAAAGAATACAATTTACGTCGACACTATGAAACTCAACATAAAGATAAATATGATTGTTTGGTCGGAGAAGTGAGAAAAGATAAAATATTAAAACTGAAATACATTAACAACTCTGCAAAATACTTTTGTGAAGCAGAAGCAGCTAAATATTTCATCACTGCGAGCAAGTTTTCAAGTTGCCAAGCTAATAGCGTGCACTGGCAGACCATTCGTGGAGGGAGAATTTGTTAAAGAATGCCGATTTATTTAGTACAGTGAGTCTTTCAGGACCTACAATTACACGGAGGATTGAAGAAATGGGAGACAATTTGCATCAGCATTTGCAAAACTCCACAAAAAAACTTTCCTATTTTTCCTTGGCACTCGACGAAAGCAATGATGTTCGTGATTCTGCACAACTTCTAATTTTTATTCGTGGGACGAATGACTATTTCGATGTCACAGAAGAGCTTGCTGCACTGCAAAGCATCAAAGGAACAACTACAGGAGAGGATATCTATGAAAAAGTTTGCCAAACTGTGAATGGTTTGGAGCTGAACTGGGCTAAACTAGCCAGTGTGACAACTGATGGTGCTCCTAGCATGGTGGGGTCTAAGAAAGGAGTAATTGCTCGCATTAACCAAGAGATGGACAAACATAACCATTCTCATCCACCAACAAGCGCTGTGTAGTAAATCACTGAAGTGGGACTGTTATGAAAATTGTGGTATCTTGTGTTAACTTCATTAGAGCTCATGCACTAAACCACAGACAATTTCAGGAATTTCTGTCTGAACTAAATGTTGACTATGAAGATGTTCTGTACCACACAGAAGTCCGTTGGCTGAGTCGAGGGAGAGTTTTGAAACGTTTATATGACTTACTTCCACAGATTACAGCTTTTCTGCTTTCAAAAAACAAAGAAGTACCAGAGCTCAATGATGCAGAATGGAAATGGCACCTTGCCTTTCTGACAGATGTAACAGATCTACTCAACAGTTTCAATGTGCAACTTCAAGGAAAGGGGAAGCTCATCTGTGATATGCAATCACATGTCAAAGCATTTGAAGTAAAATTAGGCCTCCTCATCAACCAAGTTAAGGAGGAAAACTTCTGTCATCTCCCCACAACTCAAAATCTGTTAGCGGAAAAACCATTGGTTGCAATTCCCAAACAAAACATGTGTGGATTCACTGGAAAAATTGCAAAAGGAGTTCCAATTTAGATTTAAAGAGCTTCATCTCCATGAACAGGACATACAGCTTTTCCGTAACCCATTTTCTATTGACATTGAAAATATGGATACAATTTACCAAATGGAACTGGCTGAACTGCAGAATTGTGACTCTCTGAAAGACGCATTCAAGTCAAGCAGCCTTCATAATTTCTATGCATCTCTCCCCTCGGAGACATATCCTCATCTCAGGAACCATGCACTCAAAATGGCAACCATCTTTGGCAGCACTTATGTCTGTGAACAGACTTTTTCCAGAATGAAACATTTAAAATCTCCAACCAGATCTAGACTAACGGATGCACACTTGCATCACTTGTTACGACTAGCAGTGACAAATATGGAACCGGACATTGACCATCTCATTAGCCAAAAGCAGGCCCATAATTCCCATTGAAATACTGGCAAGTTTGTTGATTTAACTTTACTTGTTCATTTTAAATATTGTATTTGTTCCCGTTTTGTTTCTTCACTTCAAAATAAGATATATGCAGTGTGCATAGGAATTTGTTCATAGTTTTTTTTAACTATAGTCCAACCCTCCAACGGTCTGAGGGACAGTGAACTGGCCCCCTGTTTAAAAAGTTTGAGGACCCCTGATGTAGACTGTAGCCTGGTTATTAAGCTGGGTGGGTGTACTGGCAGTCTATAATGTAGACTGTAGCCTGGTTATTAAGCTGGGTGGGTGTACTGGCAGTCTATAATGTAGAATGTAGCCTGGTTATTAAGTAAAGTTAGTCAATTTGTAACACGTAGGCTTTCGCGACCATTATTAATAAACAACGTTATTGGGTTTAGATCGCCTTATTTATTAATGTGTTGTAACCCTCCACCACCCGACACGGCCAATCAGTAAAAAAGTGTCACGTTGATAAAAGACTAATAGTTGGTAGTGAGGGGAACATTTTATTTTGCGTTAAAAATGCTTTAAAAATACACTAAACGCTCAGGTAAATTCTTCACTGCGTGATGTCCCCCCCACCCCGATGCGTGCAGTGATTACTACTATACATTTGCTAGATGCTACCACTATAGGCCGTACATATTACTGCACAGCGGCCGAGGAGATCGTGGCTGGGGGGGGGGGGGCAGGGGTAGCAGGCCATCTGTGTATATATGTAAGGTTATTAAGAAATATATTTTTCACCCGGGCAACGCCGGGTACTTCTGCTAGTAAAATGTATAAAAGAACAAGAAAATCACTTAAAAATCGATTTAGTTTAAGTATGTAGCTGCAGTTACATACACGTATGTTTCAAATGCTAAAGGGGCATTGCCCCTAAAAGCCATATGGCATACAGAAAATGTTACAACCAAAAAGGGGATGATATAAAACCGCGAATTTTTTTATGCTTTTAGGGGTGCAAACACGCGAACAGTGTCATGTGTAACATGTGCTGCAACACAGAACACAAACCACATGGATGATCGCAACTTTAAATGTTTGCAATGCTATGTTAGACAAAACCAGAACAAAATTCCAGCGATTTGAAACATTTACAATCCAAATCCCAAAAACACATTGTTCTATAAACGTACACTTTATAAAATTGTAACGTTTTGTTGCCGAGTAACGCACGATTTCGAATTTGTAAAATACCAAAAGTAATTGTAAAACAGCAAAGCCCAGACGTGCGATAACGATAAGCTATTTACATTTGTAGCATTGATTCAGAGACCTATTGTCGGGACAACCGTTCCAAGTACGTCATCAACCGCACAGGCTAGAGATGAAAATCTGTTCTCCTCTGCGATGAATGGCAGTAGTATTTTATTGATGCGATGACAAGCAAGTGGGAAATAGGGTGAAGATGACATTGCTTGCCGTTCAAAAATATAAAGGATCATTGCCAAAGGTTGGTCAGAGTACACAAAGCATGCTCTTTTGGAGAGAAAAAAAACCCATATTTGGGATGTATTCTTCCCTGGCAGTGGACAAATATGAAACCTGACTTACAAAACCCTGACTTTGTAAGATGAAAAAATATATACTTTTCTTTAGTTCCACATTCTTTACACTTAATTTGACGATTAACTTCTATAACCTAAACCTGTTTTAAAATGAAACTAAATAGTATAAAAAATAAATTAAATAGTATTTTAATTTTGTTCAACAGTTGCTCATAAATCATAATATACATGAAGTTGTTTTTATGATGTCATAGTGCTATTCGTTTATGGTTGTCCAGATTCATTTTGCGAATGGGAACAATTGAGAAATTTCTATTAAATATACTCTAGTTCGCCTGAAGTTATGAGAAACATTTGGAACATGGCACAACTAATTGATGAACATTAAAACTTTTCTATGGTTCCATAACTTTCATATGTATCCAATGTCCAACATGTTTCAGTATGTCCACAACAAAGCTTTAATGCACTTATTTTGGGATAATTGTTTTTAGGGGAAAGCCACACTGAGTCATGTGATTCTTTTTTCAGGATGGTCCAGCAATGGGTTTGTTGTTTTTAATTTAGTTTGAAGCCAATTTATGAGTGTTTATATATATGTAGGAGGAAACCAGAGCACATGGAGAAAAAACATCACACACACGAGGGGGGGGGGGCGGCAACACTATCTAAAGATCTGGTGAATGGCACTCCCACAATCCAGAGACAGTAACGAATGACCAGTGTGTGTGTGGGAGCTGGGTCAAATGATGTATCGGATAATACTTTTGGACAAATGGTGGGATATTGATTTTGACAAGTGAAGCTTAACAGAGCCAGATGGGCTAAAAGGTGAGCTTTTTTCACATGGAACAAAACAGCTGCACTTTGATTGGCATGGAGTACCCTCCCCCGCAAAGAGCACGAGCAAGGCAACACCCAAAGTTATCCAAACAAGTCAGATACACAGCATGCACCACGATAAGAAAGGACATTCCAACACACGGGCAGCTGTATAATATATTTTTGGAATAAGAGTGGGGTGGAGAAAAAAAAGTGCCGCTCTCACTCATAGCTCGTCATGTCTGTCATGAGGCTGGCTTTGTGGTGGTGGCCGGGTTTGATGCATTTTCTCATTAGGGGCAAAATGACCGCCGCCAGCACTTTGGGGCACACGTGCTGGTAGAACTCCTTCCTCCCTCCCATTGTAAGCAGACGACACCCTGTGATTCGAATCCCTTTCACTCCACTCCTCCTGCTGCCCGCTATGCTCAGCGTCATCGTTGTCATCGTAATCTTCTTCACCGTCCCCTGCATGTCTGTCGTCGGTGTCGGCTCCATTCGGTTGACGGTTCTCGGCGAACCCCGGTGATTCGGCATCCATGATGGCCAGAAAGTCCAGATTTTGGCGTGACGGAGGCCATGTCTTGTCTGGCAGAACAGCTGGGGAAAACAAATAGGGTGGGTTGGTGGCATTAAATACGTCAGTCTGCAACCAGCCACAATGATATACATATACATTTTTTCCATTGCTGTATTTGAGCAATGTGCTTGTAAAATAACTTTGCCGGATGTTGTGGTCTTGTTAGATACAGCTTGAAGGACTTTACTTTGTTTCATTGCATTTACAAATCTCAACATCTGCGTATTGTTATGAAACTCAATGTTCTGTGTTTTGATATTAAATGAAAGCATTCATTATATTCTCCTCTTGCCTACAGCAATATGTTCAGGAGTTAAATGCCAATGTCGAGGTCAGATAGCCATAAGAGGACTTCAGAATAATCCGTGTCGTTTTTCTGTTCCTCCTCCTCCATTTAAAGGAGCACAGGCCACAGTGGTTTACTAAATGGTCCCATAGTAAACCACTGCAGTATGCGGATTTGGATACAAATTTAATGGAAATGAGCAACGTTTTTGTTTTAATGGCACTGCCCAAAATGTCGTTTACTGTTGATATGTGAAGCCATGCAAAATGAAAGGAAACCCACTCCATCAACTGACACGAAACTTCGAAAACACAAGCCAAGAAAAGTGCTGAATGTAAACAAAAAGCACTGTTAGAAACCTGAACAACAGTCTATAATTACACTTTAAAAATCAAATACACTTTGGCTCAGACATCCATTCAGAGTTAGATCGTGCTGTAATCTACCAAGGGTTTATCAAATTGATGCTGCAGAGAGGCTATTCGCATAAACAGCGACTGGAGTGTGGCAGTTTAT
Organism: Lampetra planeri; assembly: GCF_965212315.1. NCBI lineage: Eukaryota > Metazoa > Chordata > Hyperoartia > Petromyzontiformes > Petromyzontidae > Lampetra > Lampetra planeri. Next base: position 2,358,373 of record NC_136136.1, read on the forward strand.
CACTGGATTCACAGTGCTTTCACCAGCCACACCTATGATGAAGACTTGAGAAGACCAGGTCAGTGAATCGAACCACAGAATACAACCTGTTTTCCATGGCATGAATCCTGAGTTCATTCACATTTTTACGTGCTGTAACATCTTACTCACGTAGTCACTGAGAAGCAACACTATGTAAGAGCATGGCACCGAACGTCTAAAAGTATTTGGCATAAAAATGGTCATGCTTTGTTCGTCCAATAATAATGAGTATCATTTATAACACAAACAAAATATGTGCAGCCGTCTCGAATGCAAATCAGAGGTGCTGCAGTTAAAGTGACAAGAAAAGGAAGTGTTTTTTCCCCCACAAAGAATCTATTTGAGAAATCGAAGGCTCTTTAAAATAAATTGTGTCATGAAATGTGGCATCAATTGAGGAATAAAAGAGGCTTTTATTGTTTACTTTGAAATTCTATCAAATGCTGTGCAAACAGCCTTCATGACGGTGGTGCCAAAGGCAACACACTGAGTATGGGTGGAAACAACTCCTTGCCAGAATGTTGTAATTTTTTATTTCTTCTCAAACTACGAGAACATTCTTCCGCTACTTTTCCTTACCAATTGAAAACATCAAGATTATGGTTCAATACGACTTCCGCTAATGTCAAAAAAGTCGCTCATTACATTATTAACAATAATATATCCAGCAATGTGGCTCACCTGTATGGCGAGCAGCTCATAATCGGAAGGTTGTAAGTTCAAATCCTGGTTGGGGTCGACTCAATGATCCCACAGGGGTGGATGAAATGAGCATCGCGTGGAGAAGGTAACAGTGGTTGTCTTATGGATGGACTCGCCGTAAAAAATGTAGAAGTTTTACAACTGGCTCAGGGTTATAAACAGACGTGGGCTGCCGCAAATCTCATTTGAGCAGGAAATCATTTTGATTTTGAAACAATAATCGAAGGATTACAGTACAAAGTACGATTTTGTTGTTTTGAGTTATAAACTGGATGAATCTTAATAGAAAGTGTTTCGTTGAAATTTTATAGCAATGCAATATTTCAAGTTTTTGTAAGTTTCACTTCACCAATTTCTGCCTTTTGGACAAGTACTTGTAGTAACAGTGGTCCTTAACACCTCAGGCCATATTGGCAAAGTGCCAGTACAAGAGATTCGCAAACGCTAGTTTAATGAGGGGAGGGCAGGGAGGTAAAACATTCCCCTGATCAGGACAACTTTATACTTTTGCATGCTCCCATGCTGTGGGAAAAAGATATGCAAAGGAAAGAGATTCTATAAACGGGTGAGTAACATTCTGCATGAATGGAATTTTAAACGTGTGCTGTTTGAAAAGGAGTTACACATCGGTGGCGATGCGGGGAGGACAGTGTTGTCCAGAAATCAAAGCACCCTCAAAAAAAGTGGCTCATTCCATCACTAAGTGAAAACATGTGGGTGTACAACTCGGACGGCTTGCTGCGATACACGGAGGCTAATTTTACTGACTGTGAATCAGTGCAATTAGTACTATTTTCCCTTCGCTTTTTTTACCGTAAAATATATTCATCATTGCCCTTGAGAATAATTTCCCCGGCCACTAATTTTGCATTCAGAGTTTCCTGAAATGCCTAGACTACTGGCGGAAATGCAGCAAAATACAAAGGAGTATGGTTTTCCCATTTCTGAGTCATATACTCGGATGTATTGCACATGCGCTGTGTGAGCTTAGACTGAAGTTATTTTAAGAAGTCAAAAAGGATGACTGACAGTTTTACCACGTGCTAAGTGGAACTTTCCCCTTGCTTAAATTAACCTATTTACTCATTGCAGCTACAGCCATGCAATAAATATTTGTATATTCACACTGCAAAAAAAAAATCAAATTCCCTAAATGAAGCTCATCACTTTGTGACATGTCTGAGCGGGAGCACGTTTTCCACTTGTTGCAAAGGTTTGTGATGTTAGCACAGTGGCCACCCTGGTTAATACTGTGGGTATAATAACTACAAATATAAGCCAACTGCTTCACAGTGGACATTTAAGATCTCGTGATGTTATTTGGAAAAGAGTAGGCGATGTGTACCAGCATCACGGTCCAAATTAGCCACGTGAAAAATTACTCAATGACTTAATTAGGTAAAATCACACTAAACTGTTTTTATTTTACCAGATAAGGTCCACTGAGCTATACAGCATTTTTTTCAAAAACGATCTAAATGATAGCTCAGCGAAGCGGCCTATCAAGTGGAAATTATAACAGCCAAATACGCTAAAAGAATGCATCTAAATGTGGATGGAAAAACCGGAGGACCCAGAGAAAAATCCATGCGACCACAGGGAGAACTCCAAACTTACAGGCGTCAGGGTCGGGATCGAACCCATGCATGAACTTCTGCATACTAGGCGAGCGGGTTAATATCTTTCCACCGCAGCGCCCAACATCACCCTCTACTGGCAGACTATACCCATCTGCGAAACACTGCGTCTTTGTGATAGCCTTGCGCTATAAGAATGGCACAAAAAACGATGTGAAGGTTTCTAACACATGCCGCGTTAATATCTTGATAGCCAAATAGTCACAGTGGTATCATTAGGTTCTCAGATAACATCATGGTGCTCCTTCAGATCCATACCAAGAACGACCCTAATACTCAGACGACAGCTGACCTTTCAGACAATGACAACATTCCACTCGAGAAAACACTTGGGTGTTCATGATACATCGCTGATATTTTTTTGTCCAAACCTGTCGGCTGTAGGTTTTCAAGCCGGATACTCGTGAGCCACATAGAGATGGCAGAGCCGGTGAGTGGCTTGTCAGATTTGGGAAATGCGTAGACCTGTCCTGCGCCCTTGTGTGGGTTCACCAACACCAACTCCGGAGGGTTGGCTGTCCTCGGCAAGTATGTCTCCAGGATCTCCAAGCCCACTGGGTTGTCCACACTGCATACAAGAGATATAAGAAGCACATACCATGTTGTTTGTTTTACATGTGGAGACAAAGGCGGAGTTTGGCAGGGGTTCTCGCTTTGTCCCTCATATTAGGCATGGAGGGTGGATATAATTCATGTTTAATATTAATTGTAAACTACTGAAAATAAATTAAAGGTGCTTGGTTTGGGGGGGCGCTGCCTATCCCGCCCCCCCGCAAACTCCATCCATGTGCGGAGACCAGAAAATGCACAAGAATCATGTGCAACCCTTTGTCAATACACGACTGGATGAGAGCCTCCCCACGCCATGTCTTCCATGAGGGTTGTTAAGATCATACTTCACTATGCTGTCCAGTGTGCGTTGATGAAGGGAATGATTCAGATATTAAACTTCCACTCATGTTCGAGCCATCGCCAGGAATTAAACTCAGGTTCCCCTGGCTCATAGTTCAGAATGCTCATCATTGTGCCACCGCTCCACCCAGACAAGTACGAAAGTACGAACGTTTCCTATATCGTGCCGAGTACAATACAGACCAGCAGCGCACCACATTAAATACATGTCTGGTTTAAAAGATGACATTTTGGAAGTTTTCTAAAGATTTACATTTTTCTCAGCATGCAGTTCACTGGGAAGTGAGCTCCTAGCCGTAGACCGAGCATACGCGAAGGTGCGCTCCCAAAAGTTGACTATTTATAGGAGGCTAATTAAATGAGACACCGGTGGATATCCTGAATAGAATCACTCTATTCAAACCTGCAACAAGATGATTCCACAATTTATTTTCCAAGTAGCTGTGCACCATGTTAAGGAATGCTCACGAGTGTGCCAGATGCATTCAGTGTAGCCTAGTTTTCCTAAAGGCGATGACACGCTTCCGGTAACGTGTCCGGTAACGTGTTCATTATATTGCTGAAATGTCTCAATTGTCCTGGGAAATGCAACTAAAATTAGAAGAAAAAAATCCAAGTCAAACTCGTGGTTTTGTCGAAAACGATTCACTCTACACTTTTCTTGATGCATCTACCCTCACACTGCTGGACTTTGTATCTCCCCCTTCCATCATCTCGATTACCAAATGAATTCAAGCTTGTTCAATTCAAGAAACATACGAACTGTTATCTATATACACCTATAATAGTGAAAGCGTTTTTTTGCTGACCACAAGGTGTATCGGGCTTTTGGGTCTATGCTCAGTAACTGTGACGAAAAAATCTAGGTAAAACATCTTCTCGGCTCAAGATTGGTCAGGTTGACTACAGCGTGGAATGGATACGCGATGGGGCAGTTGTGTGCAGGCATTACGTGTCCATCCAGCAAGCCGTGCTGTAAGCCAGAGCCCCGCTTCGAGCTGCGGCTTCCAGTGTACGCATGGCTGACACGGAGGCTCCATCGCGGCCTCCAACAAACAGGATTAAGAGAGGCCGGCCGACACGTAGCAGCTTCGGTAGCAGCGACACGCTCAGCTCTGCCTGCAGGACAAGCGTTAAATGTCGCGAGTTAAAATGTAACGCGTTTGTACGTGCCAAAGAGGAAAACGCTCCCGAGAGGACAACAGACGTGAAAATTGAGGGACGATGTCGTCCTTCAATTTTAAAGCCGTGGTATGACGCGGGACAGCGACAGAAAGGGAAGATCATTCAGACGCTGTCTGAATGGTCTTCACCTGAGGACGGCTGCTTGCGTTGTGGCCGAAACGTCGTGAGAATTGTATTTTATTATGTTTTATTTTTATTATTTTATTACTTGCCTTCTACGTGACTTTACCGAAAGAACCAAGAAGAAGAAAGGGAAGATCTTCATCCAGCAGTGGATTAATCATGGTAAAGGGTGATGATGAGTAAACGTTTATGGTACTAAAGTGGGGTAACATGAGCTCGAGTTTGTTTTGTTTTATATGAAATATGGCTAAAGATGTTGTATGGAAGATACAAATATAGGTGACTTGATTTGGTTTCAAGTGAATTTTGTATTATGGGCGTTTTCCTTGTGACATGTCCTTATTCTGTTTATGAATACATTAGCGTGGCGGTTTAAAAAGAGTCAGAGATGATATCTGTAAGACAATTAACTTTAATCCAGCGACTTCACTTTGTTCTCCTAATCAGTGGAACCACCACGAGGCGATGCTGAGTTGTTAGTGGTGCGGCACTGAACTAAACTCTCGTTGGGTGTTTGTTTTTTCTGAAAACGAGCATTTAGCTGTTTGCACATTGCAATGAAGCGTACAGGACACAGCTGACACTTTCAATTGCAAATTTGCATGTTGATATGTAAATGCCCGACAAACACAAATTACTTCGGTGGCCAAACAAGGTGCTATGAAATTGATAAGAATGTGCTTTATGAAAGTATTCTACAAAATTCCATTGGAACCTGCATGCAAACAGGCAAGATAATGCTGAACGTTGACATGAAAAAACATTACTGGTGAAAAAATTATACTCGTGTGAATGATAAAATGAACATCTAAATTGGACAGTTTTGTCAATTCAAGTTTACAGGAAACAGTGCATTCCATATAATTAAAACGAACAACAGCGTTATTTAGAGATTTCGGAACACAAACGTTTGCGCAAACTTGAAACATGAGTTCATAAACGAAAATGCATTTAAATTTGAAAACTCATTACATGCACTGTTCAGTCTCCAAACGGTAAAACAAACTAATGTACATATATAAAGATGTAAAAGATTAAATAGGTAAATTTCAATACTGTCAACGTGAATGCTGTTGGCAATAATGTATTTAATCGGTTATTGTCAACTGCATATAGTGGTATGGAACAATGGTAAGGCTGACTATGGGATGATGTGGCCAGCCTCATGCATGCTACCACCATTTTCATGACGTTGATGTTGACACACCGCACCAATTTACTTTAAGCTGGGTAAACCTTGGGTAGGTTCAGGGCATTTCCATATATCCATTGCCAAAGGTGTGGACAGCAGGAAATTAGACCTGTACCACTGGGACCATAGAACAAGGCACGCACACCACAATACTACCACCCCCAACGCATGGAAACATGTTATGTAACACTGCTGCGTAGTACATTTCCAGTACAAAATACACATCCGCATTGATATTAAAGATAAAGGAGGAATTTTTTAACGAAACCAAATGTTTGGAATGCCAAGATACTGGTGTGTAAATAATACTTTCAAATAGAAGGGATTGCGAGATAGGGTGGGAAATAATATGGGAGGCTCATTGTTGATATGCATGTTTGAATCTGCGTAATTTACAAGAGCAGCATACAAATGCAGGCTGGCTGGAGTCGCGGATAGTTTTCACAGTGACATCTGCGCTGATCGGCCGTGGGAACGCAAATGTCTTTAAAAAAGGCTCCCCTCGTTTGAAGACAATTATGGAAGGAATGGTACTGCCAAGTTGAGTGGACCTAACAAGTAAAAACATTGACAAAAAAGGAAAGCCATCACCATTATACAACACAGACACAACACTCGTTTTTTAGAATGCTGATGTTTAAAGTTGGAGCAGAAAAAAAACGATTAAAAAAATGTCAATATGAACTGTGAAATATCCACGCAAACACAACAAAACGTTACTGCACTGTATACACTACTTTTACCACTTTCATTATGTGGCTTTTTAGATCACTAATGGTGTTTATAAGGCCATCACTGTCAGCCACGCGAGTTTAAACTGATTTCACCTCCAGAATGGAACTGAGCCATGGTGGCAGGTGTGACTTACACATCCAAGGCCACACGATCGGTGATGCACAATCCCATCAGAACTTCTCCTCTCAGGGCCTTACTGGCTTCAACAAAGGCTGTGGTCTCTGCAACATTAAATAAAAAAAGCACTTTTTCAATACATCATCATTCACCGTGTATTGATTCGCAGCAGTTTGGATCAGTGTGATTTCCTCTCATATCAAAGCAGGGGCATTTAACCCTATAAAGCCTTTTATTTACAGTCCTTTGTCAATCCACAACTAGAGGAGGCCTCCCCACGGTGTGCCAGTCATGGGGGTTGTTTGACCATATTTTACCACGAAGGTCAGTGCAGGTTTAGTAAATTGTGGGAGAAGCAAGAACTGTTCAGATATCATACATTAAGCCATGTCCAGCAAATCAAATTCAAGCCAGTGGTGACATGGCACATGGCTATGTGGTTTTCGGTTCTGGTGCTGGTTAATATGCCGTGTGTATTAACGAAAAATACCCGCCATCTGCTTAGCAGTGGACATTAAAGAACCCGGGACGTTAATGAAGTAAAGTAGTCCACGTGTGCCAGCTTCATGGTCCAAATGAGCAAAATTTTAAGATCACTTGCAAAAGACATAATTGGGGAAAGTCACGTAGCAACATTATCTACTGCTGTGAAACTACTGCAGACTGTAATCATCTGTGAAATAGAGTACCTCTGTAATAGCCTTGTGTGATAACGACGCGAATACCAAATGTATTGATGCTCTGATTTTATTCGGGTCGCTGGGTCCATAGTACTGTGTGTGAACCACTGCACCACAGCTAACCCCCATATAAAGTATTTAGTCGAGTGAAAGTGACTTAGGCTTAAACAGGCTTTGGGCAGTAGTTATTTACTTTGGTAATCCTGTTAGCAGTGAAACATTCCACATTTTAATGGCAGGAGCCAGCCTCTCCAATGGACAACCACTGCAGCGTGATGTTTTTCAGTGATGCTCATTTTGTGGATCACAAAGGGATAATAGGCTGAGCAGCTCCCCAACCGTGATTGTAATTCACAAGCGTTTGATTGTGAGTTGGGAACTCTTTCATCTTCTGGAATTGTTTGAAATGTTGGCGAGACACCAGCATACAATGGCATATTTTTGCAGTGACATTAGACCACTTACCTTATAGAGTTAGCACACATTGTGTTCACATTTCATAATGTTCTCTTAGAACATTACTGGGGACATTGACTGTATGAACACTTAATCAAGAGACAGGAAAAATAACCTCAAGGCCACCCACAAGCAAGAAAATACTAACAAATTTTCAATTTATTGTTATTTAAATCCAGAAGATGAAACCCAAACCTGCAGCTACAGGACCAGATGGTTGTGTTTTAGAAGCTTCAATAGGTGAACACTCCAAATTGAGTCACAGAACAAACATTTGAAGGAACTCCAAAAACAAACAGTTACTCTGCATAGAAAATGCTTTTAAGTTGTTACGTTGGCCTGAGTTTGTAATAAATCAAGTGCTCTAGGCACGGCTCACCAGCAGGCATGTTGACTGTGAGCAGTGCAAGGGCAGAAGTATTGCAAAGGTCGGCAGCACAGCTGGGCAAATCCCCTCGCAAGAAACTCATCGCTTCTTCCACCGAGTGCAACGGTAGTGGGCTGTCTACTCTAATCCTGTCACAATGAACAAACACATTTACGGGCATTTTAGGTACATTGCAAATATCAAACGGTGTAAGAGTGCACACACTCGAATGTACAAAATGACAGGGAAGGGCGATAAGACACCGATGTGATGTTGGTACAAATGTTATTTAATACTCACTCAGAGCAAGCAGCTTTAGTTAATTCCATGTGTTTGTTTGGCTTCTAAATGGAAGGTGTAATGTAAGAGGCCTTGGATATGGATGACAAATATGTTTAATGAAGCCTATAGACGAGGGCATAAATAATCAGGGCATAATTAATCTATCCAGTTATTGTATTTGTCTGGGTGATTCCATTTGTTGTAGAACTCATTTCTCACTGAATTGTAATTATGCACTTTATAATGCTCACACCGAGGATATATTTAATGTGTAATCATCAAAGGGTTGCTGTATCTGAGTAACATCTTATTCGTTTACACTTTCTTCATCACTGGAGCAAGTGCAAGCAATTGTCAAGGATTCATCAAAGACATGTTTTTGTCATGACTACAAATGTTAATTGTTATCCCGCTGATTAAAAAGTAACCCCCTGTATCAATGTAGTTACCGATAAAATATTTGCTGTGGATGGTAATGAGCCTTAACATTGAGCTTGACAGTGATAAAACACTTTCAGGACAAAGTGTAATTTTCCTGTATTTGTAACCTCCAAAAACTCACCCACAGCTGCCAGTGACATAAATATACTGGCACAGGCTCATCGCTGGCATACTTACAACCCGAGGGCCAGCAGATTTAATCGGTGCTGCAAAACCATTGAAGAGTATATAGGGATTGCAAAGAGATAACAAAAACATTCCCCACATATTATTGTTGAGACTTTCTCACATACATCAGACAGTATATGTGTGTGTTGTGCACATTATCAACTTTAAATGTGCTAAGGGACAGTGTGCAGACACTGACACCTACATCATACGTACAGGGGTTTGTGGGAGAATTGGGGCTTGGGGCCAGTTGCTGCAGATTCTATGACTAATGCTGTTTTTTGTGTTGGCAAACTACGCAAGTTTATTAAGGCATTTGTGCTGTGTATATACAATGCAGAAAAACCCGCACTACATGGAATTTATGATGGCTCTGACAGCACTTACCAAAGTTATACTAATAGCAGTGGAAGCCCACTCAATCTATTACGACGATCATTTGCTAATGCCACCATGACGTCCCAAAACAAATGTTTTCTATCATGGTTCGAATTACTGTTTGAATACTTGCAAAAGTAAATATTCTCATAATAATATTTGCAAAACATATTTACAAATGTACTTTTAAATAAACTCGCATTAGGGACATATGGACTGCCTGATTTTAACACATTGCTCATTTTAATATGTACAATATGATACACAATTTTTAAGCATCTGTACTTTTTCACATCTCATTTCCTAACATGCTCGGTTATTCAGTTTAACACGTAGTAGCAGGCTTTCGCGACCAATATTACTCATAATAAAGGTTTTTGGCTTAGATCGCGTAAATATAAATGTGTCGTAACCCTCCACCACCCGACACAGTCAATCAGTAATGCATTTGCCACGTAAACAAAACACCAATTAGTTGCTACTTCAGCCCACCGGTGTGTTGGAGAGCAAATCCACAACATTTACAATTTGAGTAGTACGATGTTTCGTTGGTAATTACGCGCTTCTGGCAAATCGCCCGATGAAGCTGGCTGTGGTAAATCCCTTACTAATTGGCTATGTAGGGTGGTGGAGGGTTGCGACACATTTATACTTAAGCGATCTAACCCAAACACCCTCTATTATAAATGCTCAGTTATACAAACTGAACAGCTTTGCATTGGGTCACATAGCTTATTATGATTTATTAGGCTAATAAAATGATAAATATACAACACATTCATCAAAAGCACTGCCCTAAAAGTTACAAAAATACATATACTGTCTGAGGCATGAGATATCTCTGCTATGAAGAAGGGACATTGCCAGAAATATCAACTCTTTATACGGGTATATATGTATATAGTATTATTGTAGGGTAGTGTTATTCATGAATGTGTTGCATTTTTGTTATTTGTGCTTGTGCACCACCGCTAATGCAGTATCGCCATATAATTAATTTAACTTAGAGAGGATAGTTGCTGAAGCTAGAAACATTTTGGAATATTCCAGCCATTATTATGATAGCTTAATCAAGATTTGTAATATGCCTGAAGTGTTGTCAACAGCCTAAATGAAAATGGCACCGAATTAAAGGTACTGTTGGTTCAGTAAGGTAAAACAAATACAAAAGGTGGCTGAAAATATTACATCGGATTCTCAAGAGTAAATAGTTGATGGTTTCAGCCTAGTCACTAATGGCTGCACAAATACAACATTTAAAATGTGGTTTTGTAATTAATTTGGCGAAATTCAACATCTGAGAATTACAAATATTGCTTTGATCGTCACGTAGAAGCATTCCTCGCGTGGACGAGGTAATTTCAAGGGATCTCAAATCGAGTTCCATAATATCTGCTTCTGTCGACAGTTCTTTTAATATGTGGAGTTGCATTCCTCTGTTGTGTTTTAAATGGTTAATCTTACGAGAAAATGCTGAGTAGTCAGAATAAAAGTCTTACTCTGCAGTCATTAACATAAATTAAGCTCACAATACACCCATCGATTGTCGTGTGCAAGATTCTAAAGTTTTTTTTTAATTGCTTCTCTTTTATGCCAGTAAAATATAGCGCTCTGCTTGCTATTGTACCGAACCTTTTCTGGCACCTCCTGCTCTCATATTTGCACAGGTTTTTTTAAATATTCGCAAGTGTTTCAGTTAGGGCCATTAAATACCTCGATTGTTAGTTGTGCAATATTCCTAAAGGACCCTGTACTCGTTCTCTGCAATATTGGTGTTTTTGTCTTTGTTATTGTTGCTGCTCGTAAAATAGCCAGACAACTGGCTAAACAGGATCATCCGTGTAACAAATAAACTAAATTTTAAATTAAACAACCATCTCCCTGCTTTCTCTTTCCCACCAAATCTCTTCAAGTTATCCGCCAATCCCCTGCGTTCTCCTGCCTAGCTGTGTCAAGCGTTGTTTCAATAATAATTTACTTATGGCGTCCTTATGTGATTACACATACATTCCAGAGTTTGTCCGATGTTGTATTTTAAATGGACTAAATTTCAGAAACAATATTTCACTTACCAACTATAGGAATATTGCATATGCTCAAATCGACAACTAATATTGCTTTTGGAAACCGATGCAAACATTGTATGACTTTGACTTACAACTGTCTAGTGTACATAAATATTGACAAGCCAAACAGAATTATCCATTTCCTGATAATGTGCTTTGAAACATTCTAAAATTGGTTATTCATACCGTACGTATATTTTACAAGTAGGACGTAACTTTTAAAGTGAGAAGTGAGTAATATTATACGCACAAATGCCAAAATAACAGTAATCGCACCCTGTGGGTGTTCGGTCACTTGAGATAATATTTAGAATTACATGGTTGCTGTGGCTAAAACCACAATTTCCTGTTATGTTGAACACACAAGGATTGAAAAAAAGCAAGTAAATGCTACTGTTAAAGAGGGAGTGAAAGTGAGCGAAATTTAATCAAAATACGTGTGCTCATTATTCAGGCAAAGAGTGTATAAACACTGACAAGATCATGCAAATTTCATGGGTAAAGTTTATTTAATAGACCTTTATCAATCCACTGCTGAAGACATTGCAAAGCCACATACGTAATGGGGATTGTTTGGCCATACTTGGCCACGCCGAGATGGTGAATGGAGATAGCGAGGACTGGTTGAGATATTATTCCACTGCCATGTTAGCCATGGCATGGGATCAAACTCAGGTTGCTGGGTTCATAGCAGTGCACTCGCCAGCTACACCATCATGGTATATTTACTTGAATGCATCTTTATATGAATAATACGTTATGTATGTTACAATTATTTCGCACTGCACGTAGCCAACTGTGCTCATTGAAGGTGCGGGGGAAGGACAAACTAAACAGGTATTTGGAGATCAGCATTACTGAGACGAGAATACAAAATAAATCAACACTCGATGTTTTGAATGCTCCAAGGGAAGTTGACACGCATGGGGTACAATTTCCTATAAGTGAAAAGCCTTTTATCACCAAACATTCAATAACAAACGTCGTATATTGTAAAAAAAATTGGTGCGTTTTCAACACACAATAGGTGAAAAAGCCTTCCGCCAATATGGGATTCGGGCTCATGGATTCTTTCAGGAGAGTCACTGTGAGGGATAACGAGAGAGCAAATTACTCACATCGCCACCCAGCTGAGAAGCGCATCCCTCGACAAGGTTCCGGGGTAGGCGGTTGGCCCCTGAACCAGTGATGAAAAGAGCAACACCACGGGGAGGCGGCTCGCATTGGCATGCTGGCAAACATCCGTCCACTCGGCACAGTCCACGCGCCACGGGGAGACTCGTCTGCCAACACCGCTGAAGGCTGCTGTGTGCACAAAATGTCAGACTTCTTAGGGCTGGGACTCGTGCAGCAAATGCCATTAAGGTTGCTCTCACATCCGCAAATAAGGCGTTTATTGGATGGAAATTGTGTTTAAATATTTGTCTTGGATAGGGCACGCGGGCAGACTTTCAAGTTTTAAGTGCACGGAGAGTGAATTTTTTTTAAGTCATACTTATTGGTAGGTGGACCATATTTCATGACAGTAAATATCTGCTGTGTTGTAGAATGCATTATGATGAATTTAAATACTAAACCATTTAGTGTCTGCTTTCTCAATCCATCAAACATTTTGCCAAGAACTAAATTGACATTCACTAGCTTAGATAACCATATTTTGAGGATGTAAATTATGATCTATATCGCAAAATAAAAAGTTAATTCTAAACTAGCCAAAAGCTGATTACCAGTTAAACTCCTTAAAAGTCACATACCTGATATCTTGTTGGCAACTTCTGCAAAGGTCCATAAAAAAGCTTTAGAGACAGCATCCCCTTGTGGATGAAAACACAAGCTACATTTATTCAACAGCAAAAGCTGCAACGTGAAAAATGTCAATGGCATGACAACTTATGTTCTTGTAATACATGTGTTAAAAAGCAATACTTTTTTAATCAGCAATGTATTTTACAAATAACAATACATAAACTGTGCACATAAAGTAACAGTTGTAATCATTTTGCACAAGTTCTTACGCAGCGTTAAGACTCGTTACCCTGCATTGAATACATATTTTTCATTTGTATAAACGTACAGCCAAGATAGAAGATGACTAGATCCATGTTTGGCTGTGATAAGACCCTTTGGTAGCCGACGTCCGTGAGTGCAGGGACTGATTCTTCCAGGTTGAGCTTCTTATTTTTTATTTTTTCTACAGCCATTACAACTTCATCATCCTGCATGGCTGCGAGGTAAGACCATACAGACAAAAACCAGCACATTTGAATACTTACACACATGGACATTGCAATTTCTGTGACAATTTATGAACTAATTTGCGGGAAGAACCCATGTTACACAATTCAAGTTTACACATAGGTTTTTCACAGCCGATACTTTTACGCATAAGCACAATTTTCCGATTCATAATGAATTCAATTAACAAAAAAACTCACGATAAAACTCTCCCCGAAGAAGATAACAAAAAATGACACGAATGATTGAGATATCCAGTTCGGATAATTGGAATCATATTTAATGGACTGCTCATAACTATTGCAAACTCCAGCCACAATAATTGTGATCAGTCCAGTTAAATATGAAACAATAAACTACATTGCACCAAGTACATCTAAAGCATGCAAGCAGTATAATTGCATTCATCCACTTTGCAACTATTTATTTACAGTGATGTCAATGCATTTGATTGCAGTGTCAATCGCTGAGATATTAACATTAACGAAACTGAAGAGTTGTTACCCCAGAGTGGCATAAAGTCTGAGGAAGAGGGGTCATAATCATCTTCTTCTTGGGGCTGACCATAACCACTGTGATCTGGCTCCTGCTCGGAGCCATGCGTCTCCTCCCGCTCCACTCGGGTGATCACCGCCTCAAATGACTGCATCAACAGATGCTCCACCTTTGCGCTCTGTAACCAGAAATGCATTCTTGAAAAAAAAACACGCTTGGCCATTCACTTTTTAGTTACATGTTGAAAATCATGTGCTTTATGTAGATGTACTGATGTAGGTTTTCACGGCTTGATGTATGAAAAAACACTCATAAAAGATGTTATTTTGGGATAGCCGTGGAAACCACTGCTTTCTCCTTCGTGACGTTTCTCCTCCCACGTTGGAGGCATCCTCAGGCAGAAAGGAGCAGCGCTAACCACGGCTATGCCGACAGAACAGCTTTTAAGAGCATGTTTCTATGCAGATTTCAGTAAAACTTACTGGATTTGCACCTCTGTAGGCGACATTGAAATCAGTTGGAAATGCAACTCCGTGTTCCTCACTGTGGCACATGATATAACACAACACAACACGAAACATTACAAATAGCACGGTTCATTGCAGTTTGCCTAATGCAATCAGCAGGATGACTAGGCAGCCTACGGAATGTCCTGTGGCCTTGTTGTAAAGAGAACATTACCAGCGGACAAGGACGACACCGGCTGAGCCCAGCAGGCGATGGGACAAGGTGCGCGCGGTGATTTTGTCATATTGGTACGTCTCTCTCCGTGAAAACAAAAACACCTCTGGGATGTGCAGCTCCGAAAAAAGTGTCTGCGCATGTGCAGGATCCTCTGTTGTTTCCACCTGAAAACGAAACTAGTTAGCAAAAAATAAATATATATACAAATACCTACAAGTGCATGGGACAGTGGCTTGGTGGTTAGCATAATGCAGTGTGGTAAACACCACACTACTGCTGCATATTTTTTACAGTTGTAAGTAGTATACATTTACCATTCTGTTAATATGAAGGTACTTTAGTGCAACCAATCAGCAATGGACTACAACTACTTACCATCTGTGTTAATAAATGATTATTCTTTCCAAATGTTACTCACATAAGGTGGCCCTGAAGCGAGCTTAAAGAAGCGATGCAAGTAAGGCAAGGTGAAGGGCTGCCGAAAGGCGGTCTCGGGGCATGGCTGGTCGTCGCTCAGTGACAAAGCCCCACAGCTGATGAGCCATAGGTGTGGGGAGAAGGAGCTCTCCAGCACTCTGTATGACAGCAAAGGAACAAAACAATTCGTAATGCACACCAGCATCTGTGGAATGTAGGATTAAAACCAAGGAAACTGTCACCAATTAATAAACAAACGCATCCATTACGTGAAATAACAGGTAGATGGAAAATGCTGTTCATGCTGTCACAGAGAAAAAAAAAATAGACCTTGGCATTTTGGCTGATGAGGTTTTCGCGATTGTGCTGTGTAACTCTCCGATGTGTTGTTGGGTTTCGATTTAAAGCTTTCGTGACTGCAGGGATTCATATTCTTGGTTCTTTCGGAAGTCACGTAGAAGGGAAATAATACAATAATAAAAATAAAACAATACAATTCTCACGACGTTTCGATTGCAACACAAGCAATCATTATCAGGTGTGAAAACCACAGCAAGAAATTTTTTGAAAAAGTTTTTTGCAATCAAAACGTCGTGAGAATTTTATTGTTTTATTTTTATTATTTCCCTTCTACGTGACTTTACCGAAAAAAAACAAGAATGTGTTTTTGGGTTGTACAGCGTGTTTTTTGGTGTTATATATTACATCCGGTGTTTTTCTCAACATGCTGGAAGCTCCGTTGGGAACTAATAAAACTGAAGAAGCTCCCAGCATGTTGAGAAAAACATTATACATAATAGCGAACAACACGTGGTACAACCGGAAAACACATTGGAAAGCTATTTTTGCCAAGTAATCTTAAGGAAATAAAAGCCAGGAGGCTGAAATGCTGAGCTCTTCCTTTTCACTAAGTGATGGTAAAAGCTGTTTTATACAAATAACATTGAAATTGTATGCATCGGTTAATGAAAACAGCAACTTAATAAACTTTCCCTTAATTACTGTAATCAAGATTTAGGTACAAACTCTCAGTTTATTTTCCCAAAACTATTAATAGTGCTCACCCAAGGTCCTTTAGAATGTTTTGGTCTGTTGAGAAGGCAAAGATGAATTTGTTTCCATAAACAAATGCCATTTCTATGAATATTCTGTGTTCTGAAAGTAAAACCACATCACTCAGAGAGGTTAGTAGTAATCTTGTAAAATGCTAAACAAAAGTACAAGGGGATCCATATATAGACAACTCATTTATTTCCAATTACCTCAGTATACGCATAATTGAATGCTGCAAATAAATTACTCCAGATATGTTGGATGAAGTGTATTCGGAGAATTCTAAAAGATTAAATACGTTGACATTGGTGGGAGACATGTAGACGATTTGAATTAAAATGAATATTTCTCTTTATTTTGAAAATTGTAGTTGTGTCTTTAAATAGATCACTCTGTTTCTACCTGTTTATGCATATTATAATGGAGTTTTAACAGAAGTTATATTCAATCGTAGGCAGGAAATGAAAAACTAGAGTTACAAGTCATGTGCAGTTAGTTTAGGGGATTGATCTATCCACACTGACCACGCAAAAAGAAAAGTGATTTGCACTTTTATTCTCAAGGCATTCCTACCTGGAAGACCAGTAGCACGGAGATAAGCAAACACAACATCCTTACGGCCCTTCTCTGTGTCCTTGAGGATCTGCAGCCCTTGCTTATCTTGGACAAATCTCACCTCCTCCATCAAGAGCAAGCTGTGGAAGTTTAACCAAAATAACAATGACACTTGACAAGATGGTGTACTCTTCCTTTCTTAAACAACTCAGGAAGAGATTTTTTTTTTACCTAGAATAATGATTGAATCACATACTATAACACATATATACTGTATGGCATTGTTACTTAAAGATGCATAACGAAAGTATAAGTGCATAACAAAATATAATGTTCAGCCATTTCTATATATATCCTGTAACTTACTATAAATGTTGTATTACCCCACATTAAATCCCCTTTAAAAACACATCCCAGTATCTGGAGGGTTTTTTGCTACATGCAACATTTACCCTCTACATGAGCGTACACGTTGTTTTAAGATAAACAAAAAAAAATGCTGCTCGGCCAATTCCCGCATTTTGGAGTGGGTCACAATGATACTTACTGCAGAGTGTTGGCCATGATCGAGTCGACATCGAATAGAGTGTCGAGGTATAGGGGTTGAGGTAGTTTGTTCAGCCTGCAATAGAGATTACACACCGTATGTTGATGTAAGAGGATAACGTTCCAAAGCTATAGAAATACTTTCTGTCCACCATAGCTGTGGCCCATGAAATAAAATGATGTCAAGACTGGACACTTACTGAAAGAGATAGGCTTTGTTGATAATATTGTCTTTCTCACAAAAGTGCTCCACGTGGTTTTCTTGGCAGTCAACCTGAAAAATATTATACAGTGTAATACAAAAAGAGAAACACAGTGATAAACACATCACTTTTTTCATATAATGCTTTAATATGTTACCCCTGTTATCTCTGTGTTTAATGTAAATACCTGCCAAACTGAAATTGCATACTGTTTAAGCAGTTCAGAAGCGTTATCCAGATTCTTCAAAAAATGTTTGACTTGGATGGTACCTGTGGTAGAGCATAAAAAAACAAGCTTAAATGTCCTCATCGATTAATCAATTTTCGTTCATTTTCACACTCATGATCCATGCACGAAGTAGTGCATGTGAGAATACATTATTTAGTTTATGAAAATGACACGAAGATGACATTTTAAGTTGATTTTACTTGCAACACGTATGATCGCGTTTAGCTGGTTTCCCCGGCTATCTCACAAGGGAAATCTCTGGTGCTTGAGCACAACAACAACAAAACAAAAACATAAACATTGCAGAGAACGAGTTTGGGGTCATTAAGAAATATTGCACAACCAACAAGGTGTTTGACAGTCGTAAACTAAGCACACGCGAATTAAAAACAAACATGCAAATCTGAGAGTGAGTGGCGCCAGAGGTAGGTACAAGCTCTATATTTTAGTCTAACAGTGACATAAACACGCAAATAAAAAAAACAGCTGCAAACGTGCGGCTAGAGGTGCCAGAATGTTAGGTATAGGTGCAATTATGCTCTGGGTTTGGTGTAATAGGGAAATACAGACATGGAGAGAAGGGAGGGAACTAAGCTGCAGATAAGCGGCAAGGGTATTCCAGAATTGTTTTATTTAGGCTAATGGAGCAGAATACAATTGTATAAAGGCGACAAGACGACCAAAACATTAATATAAGAATGCAGTAAAAAAATTAAATTTAACCGCTAACAATTCAACAAATTACTTGGGGTGGGGCGGGGGAGTTGAATACTTAAATGCCTAAACCAACTCATACAGCTGCATTTAAATAACACATTTCTTGAAATAATTACTCGAAATATTTCAACACTGCTGGTGGAAGGGCCTCCACTAGATGGGAGATTGACAGCCTCTGGTGGAGTATTGGCCCACACATTCACACTGGCCACACATCTTGGAAGAGAATACATTACATAGCGAAAGCACTATATCAAATAAACACACATTGAAATAACGTTCACAATGTACCACTTCCACAAGTGTCATCAAGTGATATGCTCATACTCAACCTATGCACGGATTGTCAATAAATGTCCGTTGCCGATGGTCCACATCTCAATGAATGCACGTGCATGGTTAAGCACATAAAAGTAGTTAAAGGGGGGAAGGGGGGGGGGAGTTAAATCTACAAAGCTAACCGGTCTTACTTTTCTGTTTAAAATAAATTAGGGAAGAATATGGAGAGTTGACCACGGTATTCATGTCGGTGGATTTGAGAGATGGGACTGTGCAGAGCGACAGTCCAGTCTGCTGCAGCAGCAGCAGCATTGGCAGCAGCAGCAGCAGCATGACTGTGTAGCGCCACCTGTAAACCACATTTGTGAACTTGAGACTTTTGTCACGTGCAGACTTGCACGTTCGTGAAAATGTGTGCTTCAAAATAATGGTAATGAAATAACCGAGATGTCAATCGAGTACATTACATGAAAACAACATTTTAATTCACTTTATTTTTTATTATGTTATTGTTATTATTTTTTCTGTCTACGTGACTTTACCGAAAGAACCATAGCATATAAAAACACTGTTCTTAATGCCAAATCGACGTGCATTTTGTAGTAAAAAAAAGTTATCACTGCCAGTGCATATATGTAACTTTTAAGCATATCGAATGCGCTGCAGACTTATACAATCAAGCAATACTATACAATAAGTGAACATGAACATATTTAAATACTGGTGTTATTTGATAACGTGAACGTTATATTACTGTGCGCAAAAATCATCATCCTTAACCCCAGCTATGACCCGAATGATTAACCACGTCTCAAAACCTTAGCCCCAATCCTAAACAGGAACCTTGCATTATTAAACACGAACCTTTTATGATTAAACACGATTCTAGGCACAACGCCGAACCTTGACGAAGAACCACAACGCTAACCCCTTGCTGTTCATGCACAGTACACGGCCTTTTGCGAGTACAGGTTGGAAAATAATTACGTTTATAGGCAGCACCAGAGCCTATGGAGCCGATCGCAAGACATCCGCACGCAAGCAGCGAGCTGCACGCGATGATGATTACGATCGTGGCCACTCCGTTTCGCGTGCGTAGTTGTAGGCCGAAGCCTACGCCCTGTCCTAGCCTCGCCGTCCGGGGAAGACGAGGGTGCCTCGGCCGCCGGCACGTTCACTGCCGGTGGCCGACACACGCACAAAGCACGCCTTTTAAAACTTACAACGCCGATTTGATATTTAGTGTAGGCAAGTCCGTGTCATCGCAATACCTTCTGTTGTTGTTTTTTAAGCTGTTGGCTGCAGTTTGGGAATATTTATAACGTGTTTATCCTGCATAGCGTTGTAAACACGTAACATGGGTTGGCTTTGAGGGGCCGCGCTCACTTGACGGCTAAAATAACCCTTCCCTGTCAAATGTGCACACATGGCCGCGGTCCCTTGCTAATTAGGCTGCTCAGCCTCTTGAAGGTTTGGCATTAAATCTAATTCAATGTAATTGTGATGTAGTAGAATTACTAACAAGTTTGGCAGTACTCACATAAGAGGCAGCATGCATGCTTTCCTGTGAGGTTGTAGGAAATAGTAGTTCCTTGTTGGTTTTGTCAGAAATGTCTACAAGAAAAACATGTTAAACCAGATCATTTGACAAGCAGCGTTTTGTGTTGTTTACTTCGAACTTAAGGATTCCAAGGCACTCCGTAAACTAAAATATGTGGAACACTTATACTGAGCGCAATAACCCGAAACTACCTAATGAGTAAGGTTCAGAGATATACAAAAACACAACATACGCCCTCTAAACTTGTGCCCAATCTGAATGTAGTTACACAAACTCCATCTATCACACTCACCATCTGACAGATTTTAAGAGGCTTGCTTTTAAAACTCCGGGCAAACTGCATCTTATCCAAAGAATCCGGTTATAATCAGCTGGGAGGAATGAGGAAGTTCAGAATAAAGTTTTTTGTTTTTGTACTGTCAACACGAAACCTGTGCTTATACTGATATACAGTACATTATTTTACACCTCAAATGTTAACATTTCACTTTTGTCCTTTTGTCCCAAATGTATTTCATTTGTGCTGTCAACATCACACCACGAAAAGAATACCGAAGAAGAACCTATCCTGCGGAAGCGTGCAACACAGAACTATTTCTGACATCATCACTTTTACATTTCATACGTGCAGTGCTCGCAGACATGTTCGTGGCATGTCAGTGCAACCTTTCCATGGATATTTCATTTCCAGAGGTGGAATTTAGCTACGTTTTAGCTCCATAATGTCATCGTTGACCTGCCTGAGACCAGAAGCCGGGTTTGGCTCTGCCCCGAGCCCTGAGCCGCCACCCGACCAGCTGCAAACATTGGTTCAACCTAAAATGTAAACCCACGGTTATCTTGCATAAACATTTCCCTTACATTCTTATGTCTTGGGGTGTTTGACACACTTTTGAAGCTCCGTTCATAAAACAAAGACTTAAAACATTACACGGTAACATATTTTAAACGGACATGATTTTGCTGATGTAAATCATCATGCAGAAACGGTTCAGTCCCCCTGCTAAAACAAACAGCTCAAAAACAATGGTCCATACGGAAGGCTCATAACGCTGATGGACTCAACAATACTTCCACGTAGAAATAAACTGACTTTTACTTATTTAAAATCACGTTGTTGGATTAACATATCACAACTACTTGAATCAGTACAACAAGCGCTGCTTGTTTATGTGGCCTGAAAATGTGTATGGCGCCCCACCTGCTTCTAAGTAGACCTATGAAGAATGATCATCACCCAAAACACTGCTTGTTATACAGTACTGTGTACACATTTTCCTTTCGGGCAGTGCTCTTGAATAAAGTGTTGAACATTTTTTTTTATGTAAATGGAATTTAAGCAACTCAAAATCATGCCAAAATCATCTCTAATGTGCATTGCCGTCTCATCGACGCGCTGTGGACATGAGGTTGAACGTTAAGGTCTCACTTGAAACGGTGGTTGAACTCGAGGTGTTTGTCCTGTTGGGAGTTGTTCCACTCGACAGGACCCACATTCTGAAAAGTGCGGTCACCGTAGGTGTTTAGCCCAGCTCGTCTAACAAGATCGTCACCGCCACGATCACCACGACGATCACCACCACGAGAAGCAGCAGTAGCATATCTTAAGTGCTGTCATTTCGGGTCATAGATTACTAGCGTGAAAAACTCCGACAAATGTCATCCGAACAATTAACATTCTTATACATACTTGTGTTTCGGCATTATAAGGGCTGGAGCACTGGTTATCTGACTGCGCTATGAACCTGCGATTTGAGTTCAGTTCCTGGCAACGGCTAGCATCAGTGGCGAATTTATATCACCAACACCAATATTGGCCATCGTGGTGAAGTACTGCACAGTGAAACATCCCCAAGCCCGACAGCATGGGGGGGGGGGGGGGGGCTTTTATCCAACAAGGGACTGGCAAAGGGCTGCACATTCTTATTCGTATTTATTAGATGCGAGCAATGAACAAAGTCGAAATTGTAAAATAACGATACATAAAAAAAACACATGCTGAAGTGGTGTGTTGGACCGAAAGCTGCAAAAAATATGCTGTTACGCAAAGTGCCACTGTGCGTTCATGAAAAAGCATGCACATTATACAAGCATTATTAACAAAAGCCTGCTATTACACACTCGGCGGACCATGTAAATTGTCAGCTGAGTGGCCACGAAAGGACACGAAGAGCGTCCTTGTTATGAGAATATATGCAATGCTCCCTGAACATGAGACAAGAGGCAGTAGAATAATGGCTTAATCCAGCCTTGTCTGTTTTGAAAAGAACACTAAGTAATCCTTACAGTCCATCCACTGTTGGGAAAAGGCCTCCTCCCTACGTAGTATCAGATCTATGGCCATACTTTACCACGCTGGACACCAATGGGTTTATGAATAGAGAGGTACGGTTTATCTTCTTGGTTCTTTCGGTAAAGTCACAAAGAAGGAACATAATAAAATAATGAACTATTTTATTATGCTTTATTTTTATTATATTATTATTTCCCTTCTACGTGACTTTACCGAAAGAACCAAGAAGATGAATCCCTGCAGTCACGAAAGCTTTAAATCGAAAAAGGTCAGGTTTAGCTATCACTCGCAACTGGTGTCAATCAGGCCCAAAAATCCACGCGACCACAGGGAGAACATGCAAGCTCCAAAAATACAACAGGTGTCAGCATCGGGTTCGAACTCACGACCAGAACAAACGCAAATTGTGTCTCTGATTACATTCTTAATTATAAATGGTTAAAGGAATATTTAGTTAAATAGCAGCACTTTGTTTTTGTTATATCATGTAGCATACGTCTTTGATTTCATAACTTTAGTGTTATGATCCCATAAAACAACAATGCAAGCTGCTCGTATATTTAGGCAAGATTAACAACATTCAAGTTGCATATTTTACAAAGCAGTTAATTTTGAATTGACACGTTTAGCAGGGCGTTACTATTCTGTCTAAGTTGTGAGACATTAAATCTTCATCAACACATTATCAACATCATCAATCGCCTATTCACAACTCGATGAGATCGTATTGGCATTCAAATCAGCCTTTTCAGTTTCATTTCATTTCAGTTTCATGGATGAGGTACAGCCCTGTGAGCCATGCGGCTCTTGACTCGGATGCAATTGCAACAAACAAAACATTAACAAAAAACATCTTAAAGTGAATAATAATAATAATAATAATAGGGGTTTTCCCCTTTTTTCTGGCAACAAAACTGAAACCTTTTTACAAGGAATCATGTGTGCATTAACCACAATATTTGTGGTCAACATGCAAACAGAAAACACACTCTGATAATATATGCATTGCCTTTTGGCATCCTCTGGTATAGCACCAATTGAGACGAGGCTCAAAAGAAAGCCGTCTCTGGTGTGGACCAATCAGTTTCAAGGACAATGCATATATTATCAGTGTGTTTTTTGTTTGCATTTTGACCACAAGTAGGGGTGGGGCTGGGTGGGGAGAGGCTGATCACCCCGTGGTGCCCTTATACAACTCAACGTTTAACCTACTCACGCCGGCTTGTGCCCGTCCTCACAGTCGGGCATATTTGCGGAATACACCACGCCGCCGTTGACCCTGGCCATTGACCGAGCAACCCAACGTTCCTACCAGCTCCCTCCGCAGGAATGTGTTCAAATATGAATCGCCTCGATTGTTCGTCGTGGCTGGGAAGCCAACCTCCGGTAACTGGTTTCGAAGGCCAGTGTGCTAACCATTGCACACTTGGCCTTCGAATTGCGCCACCTCTCCAGGTGAAAGACAACAAAGAGGTGTAGGCCTGCAACGGCTTGCTCACGCCACTGCTGCGAGTTGAGCCTTCACGGGTGATAGATCCAAGCGAGCTCCTGTATTTGGCCTACTCTTCCATAAGAGGTGGGAGTATCCATACTTTACCCGACCACACGCGATCTGCTGCTGATCGACTGACTGCAATTGTCTGGACGGAGCTGGGCTGGAGTTTAAGAAACTTCATCGTTTTAGCTGTCGCGCCAATGATATCGAACACGACCATCGACGGATGGATTGCACCCGTCGCTGATCATTACATCACGAGTGAGGTGAAACAAGGGGCCGTCCATAAATGACGTCACGCACCTAGGGGGGGGGGTTCAGACATTTTTAACGATGTGTGACGAGGGGGGGGGGTGTTTGAGAAATGTGACGTCACATCAAAATGCGCAACTTTAAATAAATATAGACAACACGTTCTACTTAATTAGACTTTTTGATGTTTTCTCCTACAACATCAGAGTGCAGTGCCACATTAAATACGCACTACAATGACAATAGTTTAAAGCGATTTGAAACATGTTTTATTGGGGGGGGGGGGGGGCAGAGCTTTGTGACGTCATATTTGAGGGGGGGGTCTGACTTTTTGTGGGGGGGGGGGGGCGGTCAAAAATCGTACAAAATCGCGTGACGTCATTTATGGACGGCCCCAAAGGGCATCGTTACTGTAAACTTGACAAACGCGAAACTCCTCCGATCGCCGTTGCGTATTTATTACATAAAGCACGAGCATATATAGAGATACCACTCAACACCGCACAGCCAGCTTGAATGAGAACGTCTGCCCGCGTGTGAGTGGGAGGAGGGGGGTGGAGCTGGCTACGCATGCGGGGATGTAAGCAAGGCAGGCGGCCAGAGAGGCACGCGGAGAGCGAGCAGGCAGGCCGGGAGAATATACGACCGTGGGTTTCAGTTCTTCTTATTCATTGGCAATCCACTGCTGGATGAAGAGCCTCCCACCAAGCCTTGCAGTTCGCGGCTGCTGCTGCTGTTGTTGTTGTTTCGCCACACCTCAACTGCGCTGTTCAGTGCGTGGTTGGTGAATGTCAGACGCCTGCTCCGGTTAGCCCGGGGCAGGAGCCGGGAGTCGAACTCGGGGATTGCCGGGTTCACGGTGGAGTGGGGCTGCCGGCTTGCGCCATCGCTGCAGACACGTGGTTTTCATCATATGCAGGGGGATGAGCGCTAAGGAATGGTGACTGAATGCACGGGACAGAAGAAACGCAGTGTGGTGTATATACATATAAAACAAATAGTGGTGATTAGCGTGTTATGTTGATGTTATACTACCGAAGTGTATCTTTGAGAGCGCGTGTGTTTATATCGACATCATAACACGTTGGGGGGGGGGGGGATGCTTGTTCTAGATGGCTCACAAAGGGAATACCGTGGAGGATGAACAAACGATGTGTGCTGGAGCGAGTGGAGCTTCTCAGAAGAAACCACACAACACCTAACAGGTAATGCGATCATTACCATATAGCAGTGATGAACGATTCCGATGTTTTGTTTGATCGACGAGGTTGAATAATTATAATCGGTGCAAATGCATGGGCGCAAAAGTTAATAAGTATACTGTCGTAAAAACGCGATGTCCATTGAAATGATGCAAGTATAACTGATTCATGCGAGTCTGATAATATAGGGTTTGAAGAAACTGTGAACTAAAGTTTGGGATAGGTAAGTGTGTGTGTGTCGTAGCGCGTAGCCCGTGTGAATTCATTGCGAGTACCGCGTTGAAGTTGGAATGTTTCACCTTTTATAAATGAAACCACACGAATGTTAACAATGAGCGCTGGCGTTTTCACATTGTGATTCTTGCTTATTATTAAAGTATCGTATAATAGTAATATAATAAGGTGGCTAGCGCACTGTGATGCTAGCACGGCCACCTGAATTCGATTCACGGTTAACATCAGTGGCGAGTTTCTACCTGAACCTGTCCTTCTCTCAACATCACGACTCTTGCACTGAGCAACGTGAAGTATGGGAAAAAAACAACTCCCCACGGCCGAAACAGAGAGAGAGAGGGACCCCTCATCCAGCAGTGGATTGACAAAGTGGTTGTAATATTGGCCTATTATTTATGCAGTCTTCTGTATTTGACTTAATTCAGGCAAACATTGCACGCACAAAGTACTTGCAGTTGTGCACACCTCACAATATGTAGATTATATTATAACCCACATATATACGATTGTCTTCTGTGCCGGTTTCAAATTATGCACGCCGCAGAACAAAAGCTGCTCCGGGCTCGCGCGGGTAATGACGATAATTAGTGCAGAGATGATTGTAATGACATTTAATTGCGCGTCAGACTGCATATGCAAGCGTGACACACAGTTGCAGCCAGTTCTCGCACAGTAACATAACGTGTTATTATTTGCTGCAGGGATACGTTATCCTAACCCACAATTACATGCTCGTCTCGATTGCATGCTTATTAATGCCCGTTATTTATAGTGCCGTACTCAGAAAATCCTGGGTTTTAAAGACCATTATTCACGATGCTCCTGTTACATTGCGATATTTGGTCAATTTAAATCATGAGGGTCTACCTTCCTGCAGAAGGAAACCAGTGTGTGTTACCGTGAGAAAATATGCGTTCGAGCGGATAACACAGATCCGCACAGTTGGATTCAATGATCCATTGCTCTACTGGTCAATTGACTGCTCAAGCCTCCAACAACACCGGGTACTGTAATCCCAGGCAGCCTCCCATCCCAAGCACTAACCAGGCTCGACTTTATTTCTGAGATCTAACGGGCATATTCAGGGTGATTTGGTCATAGGCAAATGGGCATTTTATCAATTAACACATGCAAGTTACATCAGTCGTAATAGCAGCATTGCAAAACTCGGCTATAGTATGCAATGTATGGGATTATAAACTACAGGAGAGAGAATTCACAAAAATTACAACTACGTTTGTTTACACGTATTCAATATAATTTGCCCACATGCAATCGCTTGCTTTGTTCGGCTAATGCTGTGGGGTGGCCTGTGTTAGCAGTTTGGGCCTTAATTGACGACTGGGTGCATGCTGCGTGTTGAAGGGTGGTGGGTGAGTTGTTCTGTTGGACCTAGACACTGTCACGTTGCATCAAGAGAGACGTGCAAGTCTGTTCGCCTCCCGGCAATGAGAATAGGCCGCTTCTTCAGCTCATCAGCTTGGCATATCTTGCATCCGCCATGGGTTCCGTGCGCTAAAATTGTACTGTGTAATTTCACAAGCCTTCTAAAATTCAGTTTCAAGGAGGAGATGGAGTGATAAAATCAGCTCCTATGTAGGTGTTATAGGTGGACTAAGAGCGTGAGAGATGGTTATGGCTTCGGGGGGCCTTCATCCAGCAGTGGATTGGACATGGCTGCTGATGAATTCCCCAAGCTGGAAGCTTATAGACCAGCTCCGATCATGGTCGACTTCATAATAGACGCAGATCCAGCTGTTGTAACAAAATAATCAGATATGTTCCTGAAATATTGAACAGATAATTATCACATTCATTCTTATCAACAAAAGGAGACAAAAATCACTTCAAGAATTACAGACCATGTGCTTCCTGTCACGTGTACGTACATTTTTTGTGAAGTTAATTGGGGAGATACTGGCTGTTTTATTATACCACAAACCATGTGAGCAAACTGGATTTAGGAAAGGGCTTTCTACGATGAATTTCAAGACGTATGTTTTATGAATCAGATTCTGGTTAAGACAAATTACTGTCAATACCAATATGACTAGCTAACCCTAATGATGGTTATTAAACAGATGCAAGGGACTGAGAGTGAACCATATCATGATGGATGGAGGTTTTAAAAATCACGATTATGTTCTAGTATTGTGGTAGTTTTGTTATGTACAGTAGTGTTTTTATTCAATATATGAAGTACGTTATCACTCCTGTTGAAATGAGTTGTTGAAAACCACGTCTGGCATGAAGTCGTGTGTGCTAGACCACTTGGTACAGATTTAGTGCTACGTTTTAATAGGCATACATTAAGTTATTTTCAAGGATTCCGCTATGGTGTTAATACCGTTGTAGTGGTTACCACACTGGTCTCCCAATCCACATGGTACAAGTTTAACTCAATCCCCCTCCCTGCCACTGCCTCTGTCCACCCCAGCAGTATAAACAGGTACAGTCACAGTTAGCTCGTGGGCAGGTAACACCTGGTGGGGTAAAGTGTGGGTATTCCCACCTCTTTCAAGATGTTGGACCAGTGTAGAGGCGACATCTCAAGCTCCCTCTACTAGTGGAGGCCCTTCCATCAGCAGTGCTGCACCTTTACCTTTTTACATTCAGTTTGTTAAACTATATGATTATAAGCCCTAATCACAAATACTATAAAGTTACTTTTGTTCGTTTAGCTTGGATATATCCCTCTCAAATAAAATGTTCAGTTGAAAAAAGTATCCGGGTAGGCTTCACGCTTTAGGTGATTTTCGGATTTTATTTTTGGTTTCTGCAAATATTCTTGCACGATAGATGGCTTGACATAAATATGCAGCTCTTTGATGTGCAGCCACATGGACGTATTCGACAAAGTCGCACGAATAGGTAAAAATAAATGAAAATGTGCTGTACCCAGGAAAGTCTGAATCTCAACATTTGTTTTTCAGGAGGGCCCTGCACAGGGATGTTTGATCACTTTAATGAGCGCCTGGCACATGAGGGCAAACAGGAGTACCTGGAGAAAACCCACATTATTTTAGGGAACATCAAAACTTGTCCACTGCGAAGCAGATGGCATGTGTTTTATGTATGTATGGTTTGAGCCACGTACGGGGCGAAAGAAAGTTCACTATACATCCATGAGAATGCATAGTTGTACTGTGTCTTGACCTGCCTCACCAGTGTTACAAATATTCTTTTAGGTTTAATTATTGGATTTTACATTGCGCACAATGTTTGCAAGTCACGAACCCTTCAAAGCCTGCATTATAATGATACAATTATAATTAATTTTGCATATATGTACCACTGCAGTCTCATCATGCAGCTGCATCTCAAGATGCTGATTTATGTCAATCGGCACTCTTTAGTAACACTCCACAGCATCATTGATTCACAGCAGGTTTCAGACCAACATATTCAGGCAGGCGTTTGTTAAGCATTAGGATGTCTATCCACTGCAGGTGGCAGCAGTGTGATGATGTTATATTTTCATTTGGGCATTTATTTGTCATCCTACTTTAGTAATTTATGCATGGTGAAGAACCCAAAACAACAAAGGGTAATTGTTGGATGCAGTGGAGCAATTGTACAGTGTGTCAAATTTCAAGTTCACTCGCTGAACCATGTGTAAGCTCAAGAGAACAGCATCGTCTCCGACAGAAATTTGTTTCTGTCTGTCCCAAGCCAAGATATAGGTTGGCGTCTGGTGGCAACCGGCAGTAAAACCGAACCGCCAATCTATGAAAAGTCCTTGCAAACAATTAGCCCTCGGCCCCCCGCAGCCCTTAGGTGGGCAGAGGGTGCGAAAAATCTCGGGACCTGATTAGCGCGATGCACTCTGAATGCTGTACTCCCGAGTTTGATTCCTGGCTCTAGTTAACAGCAGTGTCCCGGTGATATTTCAACCAGTTCTGGGCAGCCCCCCCCGCCCCCACAGGCAGCACCCCCCCCCCCCCCAGCACGGTACAATATAGTCAAACAATCCCCTCGACCAATTAAACTAAGCAGGGCTTTCATCCAGAAAGTCATTGACAAGATCTTCAAAGAATTCGTTTTCTTATTTATTAATATTATTATGTCGTTATGAAAATGTAATTTAGTGCTGCAATGTAGCAAAAAAAAAAAGGAGCCGTACAGCCTTCATTGACTTTTTTATTCGCTCGTGAGTTATTAAAAGTTCGGCTTTCTTTTCATCCGGAGCAGTGCTTATGAAAAGGGTAATTTCGTGAGTGCTCTTGGGCCTAACGGCAAATTCCTTTCGCTGCGGATGAGAGGAGCATTCAGGGCTCGAGCCAATTTATCCACGTGCCCTCTCCTCTTCCCAATGCACTGTGGACCAGCAGAGGGCAGTGCCAAATCCCAGAGTCTTAAACAAAGATTTCACCCGTGACCAGTTGACGGTCAATCGCTTTTTGTGAATAATATATAGAGGCAATGTTCGAGATGTCTCTGAGGTTAAACTTCTGGGCAGTAAATTCCAAGCAATGCGTAGCAGGGTTCTAGTCATCGAAATCTACGGAATTGACGCATTTGCCAAAATTATAAAACTTAATCCGAACAACCATGTTGGTGGTGCCATACGGAAGGGGGGATTCCAGAGGATTACTTCACATTAGCGTCAGGTTTAAGCCGCCAAGACCCGGATCGTTTTAAGACACTGTAATGTGCAGTGCTGGATTCAGCGTGGTGCTTCTTCACATTATAAAATATCAAAGCATTTGATTTCCCGTTTTAGAGTCGCAATGCATAGCACTGACTTCGGGCTTCGGTCTGCACAGTGTCTCTACCCCCCACCCCACCGCGTTTGTTACAGTTTGTGCCTTGTACCGGTCTCTTGCCAGAGTGTATAACACATTCCTGCGGAGGGATCTGGTAGGAACGTTGGGTTGCTCGGTCAATGGCCAGGGTCAACGGCGGCGTGGTGTATTTCGCAAATGTGCCCGACTTTGAGGACGGGCACAAGCCGGTGTGAGTAGGTTAAACGTTGAGTTTAATAAGGGCACCACGGGGTGACCAGTCCCTCCCCACCCAGCCTCTCCCCACCCAGCCCTCCCCACCCTCCCCTCTCCACCCAGCCCAACCCCTCCCATTTTTGGATGCACGACGGACGGACACAATAATCCCCTGTGGGCTGGTGGAACCAGGTGGTTTCTACCAGTATAACAGCTACTGTCGCTTCCTTTTCGAAGTGAATTTAGGGAATGAAGCCAATGCTATGATTTTTGGAGGGGATTTCTTGTTTGAAGGGGAGGGATGTTTTAAAGGGGTAACAAGTTGCACAGAGGGAGCTTATTATCCCTCTCTCCTGACAGACTCAGTTGGGTGGCGTTGACGGGGGAGGCAGAGGCCCAACGTTCAAAACGTTTCCACAGCAGGTAGCCGGAGTCCAAGTTTCATGCAGAGCTCTGCTTATGAAAGGGTATGGACACTTAAACAAGGGAGATTGTATACGTAAAAGCTTCGCCCTGCGTGCATGTGTTTTGAGGATAGATGCTCATGTTGTTGAAACAGTTTTGTGCCTTGCTGATTGTTCGGTGAACGGTACCCATGTACATTGTGGCGTTATGTAAGATCAAACTATGTCAAGTATAATATACATGTAATTCAAGTCCTATGTAAATGAATAATTGTGCGTTTGCACTATGTATAGGTCGATTACTGTAGAACCAACCAAAATGGCATGCCTAATTCAATCTTAAATCTCAGTGTCGTCTCATGCATGGTTTGTGAGCTGAACAATCAGTGCTGTTTCTGAAAGTTGTTAGGTTAAGTATGATGGGCACCTGAGTGGGTTTCATACATGGCATTGGGTTGTTTATCTCATATCATTAATAATTACTGCTTTGATTAAGAAGGCAAGGTGTTATTGGATCGACAGGTGGAAAGCAGATTTATAGCAGCCCCTCCCCCCGCCTCCAACCGCCACGGTATAAGCCGATTGACTTGTGTTGACTTGTGTTGATGCGATGTGGGGGTAGGCTTGGGAATAAGTAACCAACACGCGTCTCTCTTTGATGTGCATATCCTTGACTTGGTCATGAAATTACATGGAATAGAATGTCCAAAAAATGATAGCCATTTGCCATAAAAGTTTACTGCACTGTTCGTGAATGTTTAATTCAATGTTGTTTGATCAAAATGTTAGCTATTGAAGCGTTTTTCGAAGCAGAATTACAGCCCTTTCTCAATCCACTGCTGGATTACAGACCTCACCACTTCATGACAGTCATGAGTGGGTGTTGTTTGAACATTACATTTCATGCTGGTCAGTGTGGGTTGGTAAGGGGATGGGCTGCTCTGGAGCCAGTTCAGATAACACATTCCTGCTGCGGAGGGAGCTGCTAGGAACGTTGGGTTGCTCGGTCAATGGCCAGGGTCAACGGCGGCGTGGTGTATTCCGCAAATATGCCCGACTGTGAGAGCGGGCACAAGCCGCGGTGCGAGTAGGTTAAACGTTGAGTTTTATAAGGGCACCACGGGGTGACCAGCCCCTCCCCACCCAGCCCCTCCCCACCCAGCCCCTCCCCACCCAGCCCCACCCCTCCCACCCCCCACCCAGCCCCACCCAGCCCCTCCCCACCCTCCCCTCCTCACCCAGCCTGTCCCCACCCTCCCCTCCCCACCCAGCCCCTTCCCACCCTCCCCTCCCCACCCAGCCCCTCCCTCCCCACCCAGCCCCTCCCTGCACGACGGACACAATAATCCTCTGTGGGCTGGTGTAACCAGGAGGTTCCTTCCAGTAATATTCGCCACTGATTTTGGCTGTGGCCATGAATAAAAACGTAGCTTGCCAGGTTCTCGCTCAGTGCGGCAATCACTGCACCGCTCCTTCCCCCAGAAGCTTTTAGCCTAATTGAAAAATGTGGGCTACTTTATACGATTATTCACGTGGGCTCCAATAATTGATTGACATCGGTGGTTAGAAAAGTGTGTGCGTGTGCAAACAATGATTATGGAAATGGGTGTTTCATCTCGGTGGGGTTTTTTCATTGTCAGGTTCTTAAAGAAAATAACAACCATATAAAATATGAATGTATAGGTCCTTGGTCAATCCACTGTTGGTGAAGGCATCTACATGTCATGTCCGTCATGGGGGTTGTGTGACCATACTTCACCGCCATGGCCAATGTGGCCAAGGATCGGTTTCTATTGTGGTTTTGTTGCAATGCCGTACTGTAGTGGAGGGGAGATATTCAGTCCAAGCTTAGTTAAATCGTTACATTACGTTTGGCAGTGTTAGGTGTGTATGTATGTTGATCTTCTTTTGCAACTATATGTAGCCAACCGTGCTAATCACACACAAAACAGTTCTAAATAAATTATTCTTCAATCTAGGGAGAACAGATACGGTGGCGTTATTAAGCGTCTGGAATTGACGTGGCAGGAAATTAATTGCACACCACATCACCACATTTCCCACACCTCCAATCAGCACGGTTGTCCACGTTCGGTGCGGTGAAAGTTCAGCATAAATACATCAACAGTGCATATAGTCCAGTAACTCTAATAACGTGGCTGTTGGCAAAGAATTAAGCTGTGGTTGGCATGGGCTCTGCACCAATCAATGAAATGAGGGCCCTGTCCAATGTCCCTCCTGTTTTGTAGCCATGGTGCAGTTGGAGCACCTGCACACTCGATAACTGCACGGTGACGGGTTGAACGTTTTGCACGCCGTATTGGGTGGGTATGCACTTCTTTATTCCCAGCTCCTCCCCAAGCCTTGTGCGATTCTATGGATTGTCATAATTTGGGGGTCACAATTTAATTCAATGATAAATTCTTACTATCTCATTTTGAAGATTTCGTACGTTTATTATTGTTTCGCTTGTTCTGCCTCATTTTAAAATGTATGAATCGACGAATTGTGTTGCATTGTAACGCGCTTATATGTATAAAGTGGAAGATTACAGCCTCTTGACTTCAGCAGTTTGCTCAACTGCGGCTGCTTCTCATTGGCAGCCGTTCAGCCTTCATCAGGGGGAGGGGTGGTGGTCGGGAGAGAGAGAGAGGGGAGAGGGGGTGCAGTTGGGGCTGTTTCACTCCGGCATAAGAGGGGGCTCAGAAAGGGCTGAGGGGGGGGGCTTAGATGGGGCCTCATCTGGCATTTTGCCCCGGGCGTCCAAAAATTTTTCGGCAGTCCTGTTTGTCAGGGCACGATTCTTACTCAAGCATGATATCCGTTTGGCATACAATTATTATGAACTCAATTGTTACATGCTCAAGTGTTCATTTATCATCCTCGATCTATTCCACTGCTAGATGAAAGACTCGTTGAGGCGCCAATAATCCTCGGCGCCCAGTGATGTAAATAGATCCATCTAATCCATCTATCTCCTACAC
This sequence comes from Lampetra planeri, assembly GCF_965212315.1. Classification (NCBI taxonomy): domain Eukaryota; kingdom Metazoa; phylum Chordata; class Hyperoartia; order Petromyzontiformes; family Petromyzontidae; genus Lampetra; species Lampetra planeri. Next base: position 2,392,613 of record NC_136136.1, read on the forward strand.
ATGCGTCCAGTTTCATCGTTCCATTACCGTGGTGGACATATTCCCAGGCGCTTCCCCTCCTTTTGCTGTCCCTCCGTTGCCAGTCTCAACCATTGGCCCATGATCCCTTCTAGCCACGTGTCATGCCCAAACCCGGAAAGAGGATCAGTGAGCTAAAAAACCTGAAGAATTCTGAGGTGGGAGCAGTTGCTCAGTGGGTAGCGCGGTGCACTGTGAATCTGGCTTTGCGAGTTCACTTCCTGACCACATCCCTGGCAAGCGATGTCCGAGTACTGACCATTTTGATAAAGGATGGTAACACAACCTTTCTGCCAGATAAGGCACGTGGATAGGATACACATCCAACAGTATTGACAAAGAGATATTCAAGTATTACTCAACACATTCGTCAACAAAAAAATGTGTCCTTCAAAGAAAAAATATATAATTGGTGACATTGGGAGCAATGGCTCTTCAGAGCTTATGAACAGAGAGTCCAGATAGATATTGAGTCAGGTGGAGACTGCATTTTACACCATGGAGCGTCATGAGAAAATAGTTGATGTGTTTTCTTACAGCCAGTTATTAAATTGACATATGCATAGTGAATTATTACTGTATGATTATTCCAAAATACATTGTATTAAGTGTTTTGCAGTACACGTACGTTTGAAATACTACAAGAATTTTGTGCATGGTATTTTAAAATTAGATAATGTCACATTATTGTTCAAAGATCTTGAACTTTAACTCCAAGTCCAACATGAGCTTTGTGGTGGCGTCCTCAATGCTTAGCAAAGCTTTAATAATAATATTTAAAAGATGCTAACCTTGTGTTAACAATTTAATAGTTTCTGCTACAGTAAAAATGTAAAGTTGTCTATCACGGTTGTCTACGTATGGTGCGAAAGAAGTTCAACATAAATATGCACTCGTACAGCCAGTTTTTGTTCATACGCTGCTAAACAAATGCCTGCCCATGCTTTGTTAGCAATGATGGCTATTTGACCATACTTCACCATTCCGGTCAGCAAACGTTGGTGATGGTGGCGGTAGCTCTGAACAATTGATGTTGCTACACTTCCCTCCACCACCCACAACGTCTGTTACACTTATTTTTAGCACATGGTGATCAACCCTTCTAAGCAGCGTTCGGGCTCGGTTCTTCCCAGCTTTTTGAGATCTGTCGAGATCGGGCGCATTTCCTGGCGATTTGTGCGCACATCGCGACCGTAGTGCGTGTGCCGTGCGTGCTCACGTATCGTATGTGTAGCGCACGTGTAGTGCAATACGCTGCAATGCACACAATGTAATGTAAATCAATTAGAGGGTTGATGAAAATGCTCCGTGTGGCAGATGGCCCTGTGGGGCAATGTGGGTGGGTGGGTGGAGGGGAATCAGTGTTGGGGTGGAGGGGGGAGGCACGGGGAGGGGCCAATGGAGCGCAAGTATGGTCAGGCTTAAGTGTTCGCTGCCATACATTAACGACGTATTCTGTCGTAAGAAAAATAAAATAAGAACTCGACTCAAGCGTGGGGTTAAACCAACGCAAACAGCGCGGGCGGTCGCCTGCACAGTTGTGTTCTTTCCTTGGGGCAAAGGTGGCGCGGAGGGTTTGTGTTTTTTAATCCATGCTGGCCCTTTGCATTCTCCACAGATGGTGGTCCGTTGCCTTTGGAGAGCTCTCGCCACCGTCGTTCTAGACAACACCGCCGCGTGCCGGCCTCCGCAATTAGCATTCAGCTCCGGCCGCCCTCCCCCAAGCTCAGCTGCGGCAGCTGCCTTGTGTTTTTATAACCAGCTGCTCCTAAGCCGATGCGTGGGGGGACAAAGGAATATGACTATGGATGAATGAATGGCCACATTTCACATGGACACGCACTCGAAAATGTAATATTCATATGTAAATGACGAAAAAAAATTGCAACATTACCAAGGTAGAGGAGTGGCATGGCAAAATATCACACGGTGCTGTCGCTGCACGCGCGCTTTCGGGACGTGTGCCTGACGCGCTCGTATCAGTCCGCACTGGCGCCGGAGCACAGCGCTCGCATCGGGAACAAAAACGCGATCTCTGATTGGGGCGCCAGGTCCGGTGGGTCTGAGCATGCCCGAGGGAGCGACGCCTCGTTACGCGTGAGCTGCCTGCGCTCAGACGAACCGCTGCCGGGCGTTGGGCTCAGAGCCACCCCTGTATTGTTGCCGGAAAGCGTGAGCCAATTGCGCGCGATATCGGCAGCCTGGGATGGTGACTCGATAGGTGGGAACGTTGTCGTCGGTGCTGCGGCCCTCCGGCTGCGAGCGTGCCGCGGCAGCGGCGGCGAGCGTAGGGAAATGGGGAATCAGGATGGCAAGCTGAGGAAGGGCAGCGTTGCCGAGGGTGCCGGCGAGAGGGGACTAGCCGAGGATGCTGCGAGAGGCGAGGCCTCTGGAAAACCCACGTCCGCTTACAAAGACTCGGGCAAGAAGGGCAAGCTCGGCCGAAGCAAGGGCGAGCAGAAGAAGAAAGCGAAGGGAGATTCCTCCTCGGGCTCCTCCGTTTTTTCCGGGATTCGCAAACGTAAATCAGCGGCTGCCGTCTTTGCCGCCGCTGCCCACGGCCGCACCGAAGCCGTTGCTGCGGCCGACCTGGAAGCTGAGCACGAGAAATCGTCCACGCACACCGAGGACAGCGGTGATTTCACGGCCAGCGTCGGCGACGTCTGCGGCGGGAGGCAGGCGGTGCACGCTGGTGCCCAGGTCGGTAATGTCGTTCCCGGCACCAGGGTGGACAAGGAGAAGACGGAGCCGAAGACTGTCGCAGCGCTACAGAGAGAATGCACCGTGCTGAGCTCTGGATCTGACACAGACGCTTACAGCTTTCACTCTGCACCTGACTTTGACCAAGGACTGGACAAAGGCCTCATGGGTGGGGATGACCTGCTGGCTGATATACAGCTCGCTATGAAACTGCAGTTAATTCCAGGTGAACTCAAAGCAGCTTCAAAGCGCAGTGATGCAAACAATTTATCGCTGGAAGGCTCGACGGACCATGACGTGTGCCATGACAACAACAAGGCATCCGATGACAAACTTGTTGGCAGAAGTCCTTCCAATGTATCGGCAGGTGGAACGACTTTTTCACATCCTCCGTGTAGCACCTTGGATACTGGAAAACTTGACAAAACAGTACAACCGTTGAGTGAAGGAGCTCAAGACCACATTACACAGCTGGAAGTTACAGAACTGCAGTCAACCGATGGAAAAGCAATGGGAAACAATTTTAGAAGTACAGAGGTGGCTGATGTACAACCTTTGGTCGGTGACCTACCATCTGTTAAAGCTGTGAATGGTGGAATTGCGGAAGGGAATAAGTTCAAATTCGATGGAGATCAAGAAGTTGGCCATATCAACTTACCTGCATCATTTCTGGCTAATGCTGGTGCTACGAATGTGGAGGGAGCTTTGCAGGATCACAGAAAACCCAGCTTGGACGCTGCTGCGTTTGAAGGGGACTGCAGCAACACGAAGCAGGCCTGGGCACGCCGAGAGTCTAAGGCCGGCACCAGCGCGACCATGCTACTCGCTGACAAAAACTCTCATCCGCACCCCGGCACGCCGCTCGCCACCTCGACTCTGCGCGTATCTCCTCACCACCAACACCACCATCACATCAACACCACGTACGCCATCACCACCACGCGCCAGCTCAGCTCGCCTCTCTCCTCGCCGCTGCCCTCGCCGGCGCCCAGCCCGCTACTGCAGCGGCGTCTGGCCGGGCCCGAGACACCGGGCGACCAGGGGCAGCCCGGGGAGAATCGACACCGATGGAGGGACACGATGACGGTGGCCACCAAGCCGCTGGTCTCGGCCTGGGATGCCGTGGTGATGAGCCGCTCGGCTGACTGGACGGGGGAGATGATGAGGCTGCCGTGCGGAGAGCCACGCCTAAGGAGGGCCGGTTCCATGAGCCTCCTCGGATCTCCCGAAGCGGGCCAAGGCGGGACGCCTTCGTCACCGACCGTCGCCGTTTTCACAGGTGAGCGCAGTGGGTGTCGTGCCCCGTCCGTGAGGTATTGTTACCTGCTCTTGTGTTGTGTCGGTGTGTTTTTTTTTTTTGCGCCCGCTTCTGGAAAGTTCAGTCGGTGTACATTTTGGTTCGTGTGGAAAAGATGAGTCGTTGAAGTGGCGTTGGTGGGGATGGGTGTGCAGTTGAGGCTTGGATGGGTTGGTGAGGGGCGTGTTGTGTTTTTTTTTTACTTTTGAATGTGGCATACAAACATGGTGGCCCTACCCTGTGCCACCTTCGCCAACTCGCACTGATCATGTGGATGAGTATGGATAAAGAAAAAAAACTTCCTTCAGTGACACGGCATGGGGACGCCTTGCCATTGGCCGATTTAGCATGTCTGTAATTTATTATTGTGTAATTTAAGGTGGTGGCTTTTTGTCTTTCTGAAGCTTACGAGATAATTTATTATTATTAATATTAATGGCAGTGTTGCGGTAACCTGGCATCAACGTGTTTATTGTATGGCGCATTCATGCTATTTATCTGTGCGCACATTAATAGGGGGAGACCTGTTGCAGTGGTCAGCACTGCAAGTTGGTTCTGAGCTGAACTCCACAGAGAGAAAGAAAAAGAGGCGTGAGAGGGGGGAGCAAGTTGAGAGGATAAAAGAAACACGCACATTTTTGTTCTCTCACAACCCCCAACTGAGACTGGCAGGGCTTCCTCACACAGCGGCAGTAGGCACACCACGTAATGGCAACCAGTGAGGCTTGAATTACAAAGGTGGTAAATTTGTGGGCATTAAAGTACTTACAAGAATGCATTTAATCCAATGCTTTGTTGAAATGTAAAGCAAATCTTCGTTTTGTGTACGCTTCTGCCATAAATCCTTGACTCGGCACAATTGGTGGGTGGCACAGTGAGGGATTTCTTTTCATGCTTTCCCCATCTCCCTGGCCCTCTGGGTTTAAAGGCTCTTTAATGACGTGTCACAAATTGAAAAGGGCAGCCCTTTTCCCTTTGTGCTGGGCTAGTTGTCGGTTTACTTTATGTACAGGACTGCTTTCAAGTGCTCGGTGGAAACCCAGAAGAATAAATATTTTTTTTACATCACGCATTCCCACACCAGCCAGTTTCTCTCCGCTCACGAGATATATTCACATGCTCACTATGATCACATGCTGTAACTTAAGGTGGTGGCTTTTTGTCTTTCTGAAGCTTACGAGATGAATTCACACGTCTCTCTACGATCACGTAAAGTAAGGTCATGGATTATTGTCTTTCTGTGACTTGTGCTATAAGAGGAAAGATAAGCGTCTGCTTCAGTGGTCTTTGTTAAAGCAGCAGATGGAAGGCCGCCTTGACTATCCACCAGTAATAAGATTAACTTTCACTTGTCAAGAGAGTTGTGGGAGAAAGCTCTTTCATGTGGGAGGGGAAGTGGTGGTTGTGAGGCGTGAGGCAGAGTGCATTGGGGTCAAGGGTCATACCTAATGATGTGAGGCCTATACAATGCCACCAACGTTTGCGAAACAACCCTTCTGCATTACACATCCTGAACTATTGTACCAGTGCATGCCCATCCGAAATGTGTTTTTTTTTCACGAGGGGCTCAAACTCACAATTCGTGTTAACATTCATCAATGTGTATGCCCCTAACCATCTACCACAGTGATCAAAGCAATATATCAATGAAAACCTTTTGATTTGGGACACTGAACTCTGAACTCGCTGTCCTCTGTCAATGTCCTGCTGGATGAAGGTCTTGCCACACTGTTTATAGTGGGGGTTGTTTGGCCATACTTTACCGTGCTGGTCAATGTAGGTGGGTGAGGGGGAGGAGGGGTGGACTTGGTTTCGGGATATCGCAGATCTCACTTGCACTGATGTTAGCCGTGGCCGGTAATCGAACTCAGGTGGCCGATTTCAGAGCGCAGTGCACTCAACCACTGAACCACCGCTTCTCTCAGATTTGGGACTGCACATTACAATCGTGCTTGCCTCACTCTGCTGCACGCCAATTGTAGGGGGGGTGGGAAATAATGAGCCATAGCCAGGAATCTGTAATTAATATTATTATTACGCTTCTTTCCGACCTTGCAGAAATTATCATTAAAAAAAGTTACAATGAGCACCCACTCGATTTAAAAAAACGCATTAATCCATGAAAATAAAATGTGTTGTTGCTATAATTACAGAGAAACGCCATCCACAACCCGAGTAGTCGCTACTTCTGTTCCATGGCCCTGGATTGATGTGTGGAAATCACTTAAATGCACCAAATTCTTCCTGTTGTCCGTGCCACAATGAGGATAGGAAGAGTCACCCATAAGTGGTGGAATATGCAACCTATTCACATTTATCTCTGCGTTTACTGTGCGGATAAAATGCATTATCTGCATGGATGAATGTGGATACGGTAATAGGCTCCTCCACTCGTGACCACAAAATCACCTTTCAATAAGAGGAGCTTCACCGCACGCTGTCATATCATGTTTGCCTTCAATCGGAAGAAAAACAACTTAGCAATTTTTTTGGGAAATAATTGAAGCCATGAATGACATTTAAAAGATGGTGAGCTTCAGATATCCTTTATATAATACTTTGTTCGTGGTTCCAGCAGCCCATGAATAGCATTTGCAAGTTAGAGTATGTGCCAAGGAGACAGTCAGAGCCACGCACCATTTACTTAGGGCTTTAGTTATCAGTGCAGACCAGGTGGTGTGCTCTGAAATTGGTGCATTTTTGGTGGAAAGAAATTCTTCAAGCTGCTCAACTATACATGTTAAAGCTCTTTATAATCCGCGAGTGGGCTGTCACCGCAGACTGGGGACTGTGCTAGGATAGCGGCTTGCAACATGTCACTGTTGAAACTTTGTTACTTTACATATATAGTAGAACACTTAACCGTTATCACAGCTAATATTTTTAAATGACTCGTGCAATAAAAGTCATTTTATACAAATTTGTTCGTTATTTTAAAAATGTTTATGATGTGTGCTTGGATGTTCATGGCCATGATTATTTTTTACAGCCATTTGTAAATCAACTGCTGGATGAAGGGCTTCTCCACATTGTACCAATCACTGGAGTTGTTTGACCATACCTGACCACACTTTTCGGTGCCTGCTGGTGAAAGGCAAGCCCAGTTCGGATACCACTCGCCACTATTGTTAGCCATGGCCAGGAATTGAACTCGGGTGGCTCGGGTTCACTGCGAAGTGCGCTAACCACTGCGACACTACCTACCTCATTCTTTAAATCTCCGCAGAATAGTTGTATATACATTACAAATATAGTGTGGTCATTCAAAAGTAGTGTTCTTAACTTCCCCTGGAATACATGGCATTCAAACTTCATCATCTTTAAGGCTGCTGCTGCTGTACCGTACGTGGCCAAATGGCTCGCACGTAACAGCGCTGAGTTGGCACCACTGGGACCCTGGGGTTTATAATCAGTCAGCTGCCTCTGTTTAAACTGGTGTACTCAAGGGTGGTGAGTTGATGATCTCAGCCCATTGACCAATGGCTGTAAGGGATTTACAGGTTTCTCTCACTTCGTGCGGTAGATGCCATCCAAAGTAAATGGCGCACCGAAGAAAAAAACGCACGAAACAGCAGCCTACCGAGTAGCGCGCACAGAGTACACACAGTACACGGTAGACACACAGTACACGGTACACACACAATACACACACAGCGTTGTCCCACTTCTGACCGCATCGCCGCATATGAATGAATTCAAACTGCAGAGCACATTTTGTGTAGAAATAGGTTTGCTGCATGTACGTAAAATGGCACAAACGGAACTTGCATAAAGCGAGCCAAATCTATACTCAATTAGGATTATACATGGCAGTTGTCGCCCCCTACTGACAGACTAATGCCCCAAGTCACTCTTGCTAAAATTAAACTATCCTTGTCTCTCACCTGGCAAAATGCATAATAGAGAATTGAACTTGACTACACAAGAAAACCCATTTAAATAAAATGTGGTTCACTACTTAATTTGGCCAAATTATACTTCTGAGAATTTAAATGTCAGATTGACTGTCATGCGACAACATTCCTCTCATGTGGCATGGCGAGAGAAAAGTTCTGTCCTCTATCTTGTGGACCAGAGGTCCCTTGAAGGGATCTCAGAGGTAGCTCTGTAGTGTCCACTTCCATGGGCCATTCTCTAACACAAAGGGTTGCACTGCTCTGAGGAATCACAATCAGTAATCCATCTCGCGTTATATGACATCAATAGCACTGCTCTGTCAGAAATCCCAATAGATAATCCATTTCATGCTATGACGTTGACGGCACAATGTTAAGCTCCTTGATGAAAGGCGCTTTATAAATACAACATAGAATATAACATTTTGAGAAAATTATCCAAATACAAAAAAAAACTGCTGAAATATTTGCAATAGTGCAGTGTATGCTTGCCAACAGATGATAGTATGTTTAAGCAATCGCCAGTACTCTACTACTAATGCTGCAGTATGTAGATTAACAAAGACACTTAGCAGTTTTTCATACTCACCATATACAGTAATCACATCCTGTTCATCGAGTCCCTTTCTGGCTTTCAGTTACAGCCAACACTGTTTTACCAGAAATGCAAATTCGGGACACAAATTGTCATTAGGTCCCTGTTTTTCCATTGATGTTCTTAGACTCCAGCCGGGTATCGTGGGTGATGGGTGCGGTGCAATATAATGGTCTTCCTTTGATATGCACAAGCGGATGGAATTAATGTATCTAGAGATGGCTCATAAAAAAAACATTTTATTTGATCACACAGTTTAAAGGATGTCCAATTCGATGTTTTTCATGGCTAAATCAAACTGCAGGACTTGCAACCTTGGTTCGAAGGTTGTGAGTCACAATCCTGAACCAATGAGTTGCAATATTTTTCTTAAACTGATTTTAATTCAGATTTTTTGGTTAATTGTACAACTAGTGCTACAATTAGTACTAGTAGTACAATTAATATTTTTCGCAGCTTTGCAATATTTATTCCTTTAAAAATATTTCTTCATATTCCCCCCCCCCGTCATGTTATTCCAATTGTGCTATTGGTGTCATGCCATGCAATGAAGAATCCATTTGGAAATCTTCACCAATCAGCTGCCCAAGTGATTTTTCACAGGACTTCCGCTGAAGCAACCTTCTGCGTAACATTCTTTTCTCGACGCAGGAAGAGTTACATTTTCCCATTATGACGTTTTTTTGTGCCATGACGTGAAGCTGATTTTTTTTATCCTCAGAAATGCATTTAGGCCACATTAAGTGAAACCCCCCAATGTTACAGTTGTGGTTTGTTTTTGCAGTGATTGATGGCCAGGCTGAGAGCATCAACTCACTAGACTTGAGAGCACACTTTCATCACTAGTGGGCTGAAACTCGGATGAAAATCCAGGATCTCAGCAATGCTGGCTCCACACTATGACCATCTTGTCACTTCCATGTATACAGTCCATATATATAGCGAGAGCTGACAACAACATATCCCTCGCTTGGGATGCAGGATATAGTGGGTTAAATCCAAATCCTAATGATGCATGTATATTTTAATTTGGAGTTTGCGTGTTCCACCCGTGTTCTCGTGGATTACTCTCTGGGTCTTCTAGTTTTTGCCCTCCACAATTTATCAACAAGCGTTTAGATAATTTGGCTGCTTGAAATGCCCACGTGATGTTATAAGCCACTTGGATGAGCTATGATCACGTGTGGCGAGGTCGCCTTTGAAAATGAGCTGACAGCTTAGTGGGCTCTTACCTTGTGGAAAAGTACAGGACAAGAAAATTATCATACATGCACCCAATTTAATCACGTGTCCGAAGCTAAGCTGGGTGGATCCTGGTTGGTGCTTGGATGGGAGATTGCCTGGGGAATATCAGGCCTTAGGATTGCTTGATGGCCAGGCCATGCCAGTCCATCAATGGGTTCTGGAATATATCTGTGCAGAGCTTTGAGTGTCATCCTATTCATACGTTTTTCTCCAGGTTTACTAGATTCCTCACACATGAAACCAAACATTCCTGAATCAAATTGGCCAAATACCCAAATGCGGGAGCCTCCGAAAGTGAATGTTAATACAACATTTTTTGTAATATTGTGTGTTTATATATACAGGTAAAGCAGGATGTACACCGACCCAATGACCGTAAATGCACGTGAGATTATATCACCAGCTTCCATTTGGCCTCCCACCACCAGTGTAATTTGAGGATGCATTGCTTACTTTACATGTGTGCCTATATCCTTCTTCTATTGTATACGATAACACTGCTGTATATATGTTATGGGACATGTATGTTAATTGTATTTTTACCGTATAACATAATACATCATCCGCATTGCAGGAAGATATTAAGAAAGGGGTGTGTTCAATGCCCTGTCTGTATTGTACAATTATTGGTATTTACAATACAGTGCATATAAATAGAATGCGCTTCAGAATTGGCATGATGGATGAGTGTGCGACGTTGACAGCTGTTGCACGGGGAGTGTTTTGCGTGGGCCCGCAAGACGGTCCCACGACCATCGCTTCTCACTCTTCCTGTAATCCCGGCCGGCGAGCTCTGCGGGAGCCATGGAGGCTTCGTCGCCATGGCGATCGGAGCAGAAGACTCATCTTCCTCATGAGCTGGCCCCTCCAGGATTGGTGTGGACCACCAGTGAGGTTTACATCGTTTTGGCATTTTAACCGCCACCATCGCCTTCAAGTGTTATGGCCGCCCTTGTACCAAAAAACTGCGCTGCAGGGTTAATGCACGTTTTTTTGTGCGCTCTGCCGTGTTAGTTTTTTTTATTAATCTATGGCTGTGCACGTTTTTCACTCGGCTGCCGTGATAGGTATGCAGTATATTATTTATAGCCTTGTGAATGGATGCAGAATTAGGCGTGCAGGCTAGTCTATATATTCAAACCTGTCAAATCCCCCCCCCCCCTTATGAATGTAACAGTGGATATAAAAACTCCAAGGGAGAGGGTTTTTTTCATTATAATTTATTTTCCAGCGGTAGTAGGGTAATACATAACTTTCAGTGCATTGTTTTATTTTGCAAACAAACACTCCAAAGTGTGCGTAACTGCAAACTTTCAAAAGTCAACGAATTTAAGCGGCACATTTGGATTCAGTTAATGAGAATCAGTGTAGCCAATACATGTAATTAACAACCCATTCATAGATGATCTCTTTGCGATTCGTAAGATTTTGAAAATAATTTGTCCGACAATGCTGCTAAAAGTAACATTATGTCGTGTTTTATAGAAAAGTGTTTTTTTTCTATGTTTATTTTATTTTAACTTCATACACCTGCCACTATAAAACACATTCCTGCGGAGGGAGCTGGTAGGCGGCGTGCTGTATTCCACAAATATGCCCGACTGTGAGGGCGAGCACAAGCCGGCGTGAGTAGGTTAAACGTTGAGTTTTATAAGGGCACCACGGGGTGACCAGCCCCTCCTCACCCAGCCCCCACCCCCCACCCAGCCCCTCCCCACCCTCCCCTCCCCACCCTCCCCTCCCCACCCAGCCCCTCCCTGCAGCACGGACACAATAATCCCCTGTGGGCTGGTGCAACCAGGAGGTTCCTACCAGTAAAAGTTACGTCCTGCTCAAATCAGAATTCAGGCTGTGCTCCTCTCCTGCTCTCAGCCCTGAGACAGTAGTGGGAATTGCACATTCCTACGACATGCCTATGGCGCAGGGGCAAGTCGCTCTTATAGGGTCGCACTCATTACACACACGGTGCTTGCCACAAATGAACCACAACACCTTGCTGATGTTGTCAAGGAGCATAAAACATCACGCGAACTCCGCTCATCCTCGCAGTGTGGCTTTGGGCTAATCAATCGATGAAGGACGCTCACCGCATCACGCGCTTTCGGATGCGCTGTGTATTTTTATATCTAGATTCAAAACTAATTTCTTTAGAACTGCTTTTTGTGCTTAGTTGTCCTTTCCCCGCACCTCCGATTAGCACGGCTAGCTACGTACGGTGCGAAAGAAGTTCAACATAATACATAAATAGGACAACCACTGTTGACTTTCCCAGGAGGTGATAGCCATTTTATCACCCCAGAGGGATGATGGGCTGAATAAACCCCCTACTACAGCATTCGACCTCACAACATCACGACTGTGAAGCCATGAGTGTTCAACGAGCCGATACGATATCTCATTGTGTCACGTGTGGCATGGCAGTTTTATTTATTGAACCTCATCCATTTCCCAACTCGGAACAGTGTTTGCAACCAATTTTATGTTCCACTTGGCTGATGACAGCGCAGCAGTGGCTGAAGCTGCAGCATATATTTCACCAGAGGTATTTAAACTACAACAGCAGTAGCAGCATCATTGTCATTGTTCTGTAGAACATTTCCTCAATCTCATATTTTAGTCAGTCTTTGTCTCATCGACTAAAGCATTCAAACATTTAGGCCACTATTATTCGTTTCATCTTGGTGTGATGGGTTTGCACTTTTTCAGTTTCTGGATATTACGTGGTCGGCTAAATGTTGAACTTAGTACGTATTTGTGATGTACATATGCAGTATAACTCATGACCATTGTGGCATTCCTAAGTGCGCCACTGTCTCTAATAACCTTACTAAATTACCTGAGCCTGCATCTTCGATCAGACGAGTTGATATCGTCTCGTTCTAGTGTGTCACGCTTTGGTCTTTGGGGAGGTAGTAGTCAGAATCATGATGCGCGATGATTTTCATCCACTTGTAGTATTCGTTGCCTTAAAAAACAAATCTTTGCTGACAAACACTTAATCACTAATTTGGTTAAGACAATTTAACAGTCCGAAGGGCACGAATGTATGCGTGAAGTTGACTAAATTTCACTTTAAAGGTGACGTGTAATGAACTATCATCAAATATACTTGTTGGGCAAATGATGGGTAACATTTGTGCATGTTAGAATTGATCATTTTCAATTTGGGAACGTTATGTGGCAACGGTATGCCCTAATTTATGTCGGTTAAGGGAATAATAAACAAAACTCGAAAAATAGAACACACACGCACACACCCACGAATACCATTGAGACGGCAGAACTAGACACAAAATAATACATTCTTTAATTTAATAACTACTCCTGAAATTGTGAAAATTAATCAAAACTGCTTAGAATTTTTACCAAGCTAATGATCAACAACACGAAAAGCTCACATTACACAAAGCCCTCAAAGGTCCAGGCGAGGCGTTAACAATGTTTATGAATCAGCATTAAGTTTGAAAGAAAATGATCAGATTTATTTAAGTGCTGCCAATACTTATATGAAAACAGCATATGTTCAACAAAACGCATTTAATGAAGAATATGCAAAAATGACGTGACTTATTTAATGCTGTGGTTTGCTGCTTTTGTTTTTAAATTACACATTTCTACAGTGGGATGAAGCCTTCTCAATTAATTGTATTCGTCAGTGTGCAATCAATAGTGCTCTATAAGCCACGGGATGTCTTTAAAAGCAGGAAGGACAATAGATTTTTATCTTAGGTTTCATGTAACCAGATATGATTTAAATGTTTCCATTCACAAATAGCCCGTTCTACATGGTCCCATCGCATTGGAGGTTTTGTCGTAATTCGTTTATTCCAATTGCATTTACTCCGATTAACATTTTTAATTGGTATGTGTGCGTAATTTAAGCACATGTGGGTACATTAATTGCAAAAAAATCATGGGAGTTTTGTGTAAAGAAATCACACTTCGAGGATTCCCCGGGGTGACCTGCCACATGAGGTGGTAGGTTTGAATCTGAGTTTAAGCTTCCCATGATTATATCACATTTATAAGTATCTTGAGTTAATGGTCCCTTCCCCTCCCTCCTTCCCATCATCTCTCTTCTCCACATGCCTTACAACTGTGCTCAATTCAAGAACTATACTTACTCTTTGTCTACTATAACCTTCAATATCGCTGTTTGTTACTGGGAGCTTTGCATCTTGGTCCTTTGTGTTTGCGCTCGGCAAACGCAATTTCAGAAAAATGCGCCGGCAAAAGCGCGTGGTGGTTTTTTGCCCACACGAGCCACGGGGAGGGCAGCACCCGGGTGAGTCACGCGAAGAGACACAGAGAACCTCGCTCAGCTGACGCCCAAGAGAGAGAGAGAGTGCGTGGGATTGGAGTCAAGGTTGTGCGATTCTGTGGCAGTAACGTCATGCGGAGCGATAATTGGTTTTCACGGATTGCAGAGGAGAAGGCATGGTGCGCGTCAATGGAACCGGTTGTCTATTGAGTCGAGCGTTGTTCGGTATCTCGTCATCGAGAAGTGGCGCTCGTTGCATGCCGTGCCGCACAAGTCAAGGAGGAATGTCGATGTTTCAAAGGTTTGTCCCTTCTCATCACTGAGAGCTGTCTTTCAGATGTATTTATACTGGTAGGAACCTCCTGGTTACACCAGGCCACAGGAGATTATTGTATCCGTCGTGCAGGGTGGGGAGGGTGGGGAGGGGCTGGGTGGGGGGTGGGAGGGGTGGGGCTGGGTGGGGAGGGGTGGGGCTGGGTGGGGAGGGGCTGGTCACCCCATGGTGCCCTTATAACACATTCCTGCGGAGGGAGCTGGTAGGAACGTTGGGTTGCTCGGTCAATGGCCAGGGTCAACGGCGGCGTGGGGTATTCCGCAAATATGGCCAACTGTGAGGGCGGGCACAAGCCGGCGTGAGTAGGTTAAACGTTGAGTTTTATAAGGGCACCACGGGGTGACCAGCCCCTCCCCACCCAGCCCCTCCCCTCCCCTCCCCACCCAGCCCCACCCTTCCCCACCCTCCCCACCCTAACCTCCCCACCCAACCCCTCCCCACCCTGCCGTCTCTACCCAGCCCCACCCCTTCCATTTTTGGATGCATGACGGACGGACACAATAATCCCCTGTGGGCTGGTGGAACCAGGTGGTTCCTACCAATAAAACTCAACGTTTAACCTACTCACGCCGGCTTGTGCCCACCCTCACAGTCGGACATATTTGCGGAATACACCACGCCGCCGTTGACCCTGGCCATTGACCGAGCAACCCAACGTTCCTACCAGCTCCCTCCGCAGGAGGAATGTGTTTTTTCTACGTGGTTATTGATGCACTCCGCACTTTGTGCATTGATCTGTTCTCTCATAGATCGTCGACAAATTTCAGCATTCTGGCTAGCTGATCCAGCCGACTCACTTCAATATGTAGGATATACCAACATTCACATTATTCATAATACTGTCATAAATAACAACAATAATTTGCCACCCTTTGTGAACAACTGAACCTTTTTGTTTTACCGTTCTAATATTCCGAATTTACGCGCCTTAATCCACTGCTGGATGAAGGCCCACATGCATTACTTTTCCACGTTGGTCATTGCAAGTCGGTGAAGGGGATATCCAGAACCTGTTCACACATCACTCGCTTACAGATGTTAGCTGTGACTGGGAATCGAAGTCAGCGTGCTGGGTACATATAGCAGTGCACTAACTAACCACTGTGCTTACAACTCCACCATGAATGCTGTGTATATATGTACAGTAATCACATAAATAGAACACACATTCGGATACACTGGAGAATTCGTTCGTAAATAATTTGTCAGGCCTGAGTGTTGCCCAAGACGTTTCATGTTGCGTGCTATTTAGAAATAATCCATAATATCATTCCTAAATAGAGAAATGTATCAAGTTCACCGCTGTTTCCTCCAGATGTCAGACAGATGCAATTATGTGGCTATACAAGCATTTAAGGTTTAAAAAAATATATAATCTAAAACACGTCTAATATTAGGTGTACTTTGAGGAAAGGATATTAAAAGCAAATTAGCCATGTAGAACGGCTCATAAAGTATCCTGTTTCTCGTCACATTATGGAGGTTTTCGTGATGCGTTTTTGGGTTGTTGCCCCGTGTAGTTCGACGTTTTCCTCCGCGTGCTGGGAGATTCTTCTGAACTTTTCCAACCTGAAAACACGTTTGGAGAGAATCCTTCATATATTTGCTCTGGATGAAGAGGAAAGACCCCAGCTGGGCCCCAAAGTGAGAGGGCCAGGAGGTATGCAGTCAACAATGCTTGACTCAGGGAGGAGGACGCCCCTGCCATGCATAGTCCCATGGGATGTTGGCTATCAACAACAAGGCAACTCCTATGACTAATTGGGAATGGGACGCAAGCGTAGGATTGATCACCCTGTCGCTGGCCGCCTTTGGGGAGGGTGTATAGTATGAAAGGCCGAAACACCCTAGGAACCAAAGGTTCACTACTGACGATGCGCTCCCCAAATTTCACCAGGCTCACTGTTCATGAACTCTTGGAAGTGCTTGCGCAAAGGATAGTAACATCTCATCCTGTGTTCTTTGGAATATGTTAACTATGGCACGAACTACACATTAGGCCTTGAATTATGTATGGCTGCTGTAAGTCATAACAATAGAAGATTCCACTTTCTCATTACCCATACTCCTGAATCGATCTGCAGAAAATTATTTAATCCGCAACTTGAATTCATCCTATTGTTTGACCTTACCTACGGATAAGGTATATTCTATGGAGGTGGTAGCAGTCTTTCTATTATCCACACTTATCTGTGTTAAATAATTTGTACGTGCACATTCAGACTAGGAGTTACCGGGAGTGGCGACACAATGCTTGCACGCACGCATACACACACAAACGTGTGTAGTGGTGATAACTACTCGCTGTTCGCAAGCTGTGAGAGAGCAGTTGGTAAACAAGGTTTTTCCGCTCAATCAAACAGTTAGGGTCAAATGGGGTGAAATAGGATACAAACGCCAGATTGGGAAGAACCAATCGGAGGGGTCCAAGAGGTGGCCGGGGATTAGTTAACCCGGCCACGAACAGGTATAAAAGCCGGAGCGCTGAGAGCTCTTGGTTAGTTCTGCTACAGGAAGTCCCAAGTCGGCCGAAGACAGCTAGGACCCTGGACCAAGCCTTCCAGCCCTTGTCAGGGCTGGGGCTCAGTGTAACCAGTGGTCAGGGGGATAGGTCCTGGATAGGACCCTGGCTCCCAGCCTTCCCGCCCTTGTGAGGGCGAAGGTCCTGAGCGACCAGAGGGTCGGGGACCTGCCGGGCCAGCGGCGGGTCAGTGTGCCTCCCCTAGGTCCCAGCCGGAAGACGCTTGGCTAGCGGGGGAGATAGCCGGCAAGTCCGGAGTCTGTAGCATCGTCAGGATAACGGGTAAGGGGACCGTATACCCCTTGTGTTAGGTGTAGCAAGTATTTGGTGAATTAAATCGCGTGGCCTCTAAGAAGTCTTCGTCTCCTTCAAGAACGTTACACGTGTGTATAACACACGCGTGTCGATAGCAGGGCTACACACGATACTTTTCCATGAACGCCGCTTGCACGTGTCAACACCATGGCCCCGTGCTGTGCTTTGTCCAGTCGACTGTTCAAGCCGTGGGTTCTTTATCTGTGCCTGTGTGCGCGTGCGCACGTGTGTGTGTGCGCGTGCGCACGTGTGTGTGTGCGCGTGCGCACGTGTGTGTGTGCGCGTGCGCACGTGTGTGTGTGCGCGTGCCTGTGTGCGCCATCGTGTAGCGGTTAGCGCGCCGTGCTACGAACCTGGCGACCCGGGTTCAATTCCTGCTCACGGCCAACACCAGTGACGATTATCTAAACCAGCACTGGGCCTCCCCTAGGTCGACTCATCCTCAAATGAGTATCTGGTGCGGTGTGTAAACATCGCCACTTGGGAGACAAAGGCGGCTGGGCGTGGTTCTGGCTACCTCGTGTGCTGCGTCGGCTTAATAGATGCTCTCTAACAGCACTTGCCCCAACAGTCTGTTGTAAGGATATGCGGGGGATCTTTGTTTTTTGCGTGTGTGTACAGGTAAAACGTTGCTGGACTGGCTGTCCCATGCGCCGTTCGGAGAGGGGGCTCTCACCTTCGCTGTGACGGGCCCCACGGAGCTGGGTGGCCCAGGCGGACCAGGTGGCCCAGGCGGACCAGGTGGGCCAGGTGGGCCAGGCGGGCCAGGCATCCAAAGCGGCATGGAGGCCATGCCTGGTGACGCGGTGGGCCTCTGCTGCCACTTGCTGGAAGTGGGGCTTCTTCGAGCTGTCGGGGACTCTTTGGACCGCCTGGCTGTGGCTGATGACGCTCATGCCGACAAGTCGACGTTCAGGGTGAGATGAACTGGATGGCTCCGCTGGAGTGGGAGAAACAATGTTAAGGGGGGGGGGGGGGGGTGGGGGGGGGGAGTGATAGCATGGCTTATTTCAGTTATGTTTTCCAAAATGCAATTTATCTAACAGGTTTTTTGGGGGTTTTATCGCGTGTTGTTCCCATGATGTTGCAGTATAAGCCGACAGGACATCAGGGGGGGTTTAACAGCATCACCGTGAAAATCTGTCTTGTAGTAGTATCGCTTCTGATTTTCATCAATAACACTGTGGCTTAAAAGGGGTAAAAATATAATAGTTGATGTTTCATGCAATGGCTCTTCTTCATAGCACATGAATCTGTCCTTTGAATAATGGAAAATGTATTCGCGTTGTCGCAGAGCCATATTTCCCAAAACATCACCTGTTGTGTTTTCTCTTTTTTTAAGGCCCACAGTGTTATTAAATAAAAACAATTTAGATTTATGTTTGTGCGTCACTGCCAGCTCATCGTGACAAGTAATTTGTTTGTGTAATATTGAATTGTTTCTCTTTCACAGTCACCTTTGGCATCTTGAGCTCTGATTGATGCATTGTTTTTCAAGTAGCACCCTGACAATTACGGTCTGTGATTGTATAGAATCTGGCACGTGTAGCTTATTTCAACTTACATCTCACTTCCTAAATGTATCTATAGAAAACAAAACTGAAGGGAGGAGAATATAAATATCTATCCCATTCACAAGTAGAATACTTGTTTTCGGGAAAAACATATATTTGTATCCACTGTATCGATTTTCCAAATTACTTTTATTGAAATAAGCATACTTTGATTGGATTAAAAGTTAATTGTAAACTCGCTACAGCAGCTGGCTTGCCTATAACAAATAACCGAGTGGAGTAAAAAGTAAAAAGTACCATACATATAAAACAAGTTGATGAGTAAAAGTATAGACGTGCTGTACATCTGCACAGACCACCAATGGTTTGATGTGCTCTTTTCCTGACCCTGAACCAGTGGTGGAAATTCCACATTTCCATGACAGGGGACAGTCTTCCTATGCAAGGGAACACTATTGTATCTCCACAAAAGTGATTCTCGTGGCAGTGACTTGGGGAGTGATGCGTTGAGCAGACCCTCATTTGGAGTTTGAACTTTCAACCCTGCCACCGTGGGTCATGACCTCTAACCACAGGGACACCCGGCAAATCAGATAAGGGGCTGTCCATAAATGACGTCACGCGATTTTGGAAGATTTTTGACCCCCCCCCCCCTTCGTCACATGGCGTCACAAAAAGTCAGACCCACCCTCTAATATGACGTCACAAAGCTCTGACCCCCCCCCCCCCCCAAATAAAACATGCTTCAAATCGCTTTAAACTATTGTCATTGTAGTGCGTATTTAATGTGGCGCTGCACTTTGATGTTGTAGGAGAAAACTTGTATTAAAAAGTCTATTTAATTAAGTAGAACGGGTTGTCGATATTTATTTAAAGTTGCGCATTTTGATGTGACATCACATTTATCAAACCCCCCCCCCGTCGTCATACAACGTCACAAATGGCTGACCCCCCCCAGGTGCGTGACGTCATTTATGAACGGCCCCTAAGGAGGGATCCATTATTCCACTTTAGATTAGTCTCACATGTGGCAAACATTATAATAATCATTATTATGTATAGCCCTTTGTCAATCGAGTGCTTCATGAAGTGGTTGTGCGAGCTATAGAGATTGATTTAGTGCAGTTGGGTGAAGGCAGGGGCCCAGGACTGGTTCAAATATCGTTCGCCCCTGATGTTAACCGCTGTCTGAAATCAAGCTCAGGTCACTGAGTTCACAGAGCAGTGCAAGTACCACTGCGACACCACTCCACCCCGCTCACTTAATATGTAAGACATTCTGAAACTTCTTTACAGAACGGAGCACTTAAAGTAAATTATTATTTTGCTAATGCATGTACGGTGTGTACCTATCAGGCCTCCCAGCCAATGCGCGTGTAGTAATATGTTATTTAAAAACAGTTTTTGAAAAAAGGGTAATATGATCGAAGTGACATTAAATTGCGATCAACATTCTCTTTGTTTTTTTCGGGAAAGTCACGTAGGTGAAAACAAAATAAAATAAAAATGAAACAACTAAATTAAATCACGACGTTTCGTCAGTTTAGTTGTTTTATTTTTATTTTATTTTGTTTTCACCTACGTGACTTTACCGAAAGATACAAAGAGTATTGATCCTTGCAAGTCACAAAAACTTCAAATCTACAATTGCGATCAACATTCGATAACCAAAGCTAAGCAACTGTTCATGAAACATGACTGAGACCATTTGCCAAAGATGAAATCATTCTAATGCATTACAGCCGGGGGGGGGGGGGGGATGCTTCAGAGAGTATAGAAACTACACGATGCAGGGTGGTAGAAGGTTGCACAAAAGAATATGGAGGAGCCAATTCGATGGGTTGCTTTCTAATCCACCACTCCCTGAACTTCACTCACAAGTAGGCGAGACGGGAAATGCATAATTAACAATGTGGTGAATCCGTCAGCTTTTGAAGTAAAACCGCATAAGGTTACAAGGAGGGTTGAATAGAGGACTTGATAAGCCAAAACCAAAGCCGTTCTGTGTTTGCTTTGATATGCCCCCGACTGTCATGTTGCACATGTAAGTGCTTGTCATGTTTTACGTGATTTTCTATTTAATCTCTTCATAGTTGAGCACTCGAGGATTTGCTTAGAGGTTTTGGGCTGGAAGTGGATGGTAGAAATGTCTTTCTTTGGTCTTGGAACTGTCACTGTCGTCGCTGTGCGATGGAAAGAAACGTTTTTCGCAAGAGCAGTCGCTGCGCAGTTTTGTCGTCTGGGAAATAGGAAATAACATAGCATGGACGTCCAAGGTTTAATTTATTTTCGCTTGACATCTTGAAAGTGGATAATTTACCTGGCAGTATTCAACCTTTAGACGCAGGAGATGAAATGCGCAAGGCATCAAAAAAACCCCCTTTAATTTCCGATACGCACACAATTACAATTCATTAAACATCAGGGACAGTGGTATTTTATGAAGGTCATCGTAAGAATTCTGTCAAACATGCCCAGTAAGCAATGAGTACCAAATGATGCAGACCAGAGCAGGTCAATTATTCATGCAAGCTGCACACGTGTAGTGGTATGATTACCTGCTGGCAGCCGGCCCCGAGCTCTGAGGGTAGGCCCAACTTTTTTTCGTGCATGCTCCATTCAATTATAGAACGCCACAAAACCTGCCACTTGCTCGCCAGCCACGGCTTAATTGAAGCGAGTGCCATTTCCAAAATAGGCGCACGTTCAAGTGCAGCGGTGCCTGTGTTTGGTTGGGCAAAGCACTGGGAAAAACCTGCAGAAGCGGCTGGCTCTGCCGTGTGCTGTGAATAATTAACCGTGGTTTGTTACTTCATCTCAAATAGTTTTGAGCTCGCGAGATTGTTTGGACGGAATGCCCACCACGCCACCTAGCTAGTCTGAGTGTTCAACTTGGAGAGCAGCGGCGAAGCAGACTTCTGTGAGACCCTCGCCACGCGGACCTTGACGCTGACCTTGACGCTGACCTTGACGCTGACCTTGACGCTGACCTTGACGCTGCCCTTGACGCTGACCTTGACGCTCCACACAAAAAGACGTCACCTTTGAGTTTTTCAATCCAGCCTTGGCTGCGCTGCAAGTCACCGATCCAGCAGGTGGATGTGAATACTGAGGAATAATTAAGTTTCAGTGGAAATTATCCCTGTTTTTAACTTTGTTTTACTGTAGGGTATTACTTGGCAGTAGTTTTAGAGGATTGACCTGCATCGCATTATCACTTTTTTTTGCTTCAGTACAAGCAGCCCCACTGAGCTTGTGTTTTTTTTTATAATTTAAACTAAGAGATCGAATATACTGTAGATAAGTTAAGTGCTCTGCCTTTAAACTATATGGTCATTTCGTTTGGTGTTGGTTATCCACCTCCAGCAAAATAGCTCATTCCATAAAGAAAATGTCTGCTTGGTGGTGGACATCTAACACATGTACCGAATACAACTGTAACTCACAGAGTACATGTTGTAAATCGTAATTATTGTCTAGGATGGATCTAAAAGATAGGCATGCATATAGTTGAGTCGTTGCTTATAACTATAACAATAAAAAAAAACAAGTTTTAGTTTTGGACCCCCCCGAAAATCACACCATGGATCTTGATAATTTTATCTTTAGGATTAAACGTAAAAAAATACTTCAAGTATCACGCTAAACAATTAAACATAAGCAGTCCCCATCCACCAGTCAACAAAGTAATTTGTCTCATAGTCTTGTAGCTAAAGAGGATGAGAAGTGCGTTGAAGTGCTCTTATGGTTACGACAAATAGATAAGCAGAACGTGAATGGTGTTGCATGAGGCATGAGTGATTATGTGTGCGTGCATAGGGTAACGTTTAGCGCATAGCACTACAAACCTGGGACTCTGTGTTCAATTCCTGTCATAGCCAACACCAGTGACTATTATCTGAATCGGTCCTTCGCCTCCCCTAGGTCGAATTCGTCTCAAATGAGTACCTGGTGGGGTGTGCAAACATCGCTACTGGGGAGACAAAGCCGGTCAGGCAAAGTGCTGGCCATCCATACCCCCCTCGTGTGCCATGCTGGTCTTCATAGGTGCTGCTCGCTAACGGCACTTGCCCCCAAACGGCTGTTAAGGGTACACGGGGGAATCTTTGTCTTTGTATTTGTGTGCATCCACAGATGGAGCAGGAGTACACGTGGGTAGCCCTGGGGCAGCAGAGAGCCTCGTGGAAGAGACTACAGGCCGTGTGGCCTCCGCCTGCACTGCCTCAAGACGCAGAGGCCCACCCAACGCTGGACAGCTCCTTGTCGGGTAACATACGCTTGAATTCAGCCCACTCGGCGGTGGCTAGGTTGCTTCGAGGTCAGAGTGATGAGCTGTCACTGCCGAGACCCTGAGATCAAATACTAGCAGCCCCCTGCAATTAGTTTGGCTACATTTCAGCTCTAAGAATTAAATAATAACTGGATTGACTGTGCTTAATTATAATTTTCCAACCGTGAAATGTTCAGTATGCATATTTAGTCACTTTTGCTACCTTAAAATATCGTTTTATTATGTTGCTATACTTTTAAGAGTCAATGTTTGACAGAAAAAAAGAATGAAGAAAAATAACTGAACCTTGAGACTAATTGAATTATTTGTTGTTTTCAGGTGTGGATGACATTAAAGGTAGGTGACATTATTTTATCGTTGCTATGATACGAAGAGCAATGTCCTAATGCATCAACCATCAGTGCACTTTGAAATTAAACTTGGTGCCAATCTGACAAAATGCGCATCCGTGATCCATTCTGTGAGAGCACGCAAGGCATTACGACTGTGTGGGTTTGTGTGGTTGTGCCGTACAGCCCTCCGATGATGTTTTTCGGGTTGCGCCGCGTGTTGTTCGGCACCGTGTCCAACGTTTCGCTGCATGTGCTGGGGGACTTCTTCTGGAACTGAAGCAGATATTTCAACTTCGGCTTCCTCAGTTCCAGAAGAATCTCTAAGCACCTGGGATGAAACGACAGACATCATACCAAACAAACAACACGTGGTCCAATCCGGTGAATTCATGAGAGGCGTTGCATTAAAATAATTCATCCCGTGACAGACCGTATACAACCTCA
The DNA here is from genome assembly GCF_965212315.1 of Lampetra planeri. NCBI lineage: Eukaryota > Metazoa > Chordata > Hyperoartia > Petromyzontiformes > Petromyzontidae > Lampetra > Lampetra planeri. The sequence goes on from NC_136136.1 coordinate 2,416,376, forward strand.
CAAAGTGCTGTAGTGCATACATCTGGGTAGAAAGTTCAACAAATCACTTTCTGTTCCATGTCAACTCTCAGAATAAAATTGAAAACGTCTTCAATCTCTCAGCTTATTGGCCTACCATAACTGGAAGTTTCTTCAAAGCTTTTGTAAAATTGCGGATATTCACCATTACGTTTCTATGAATCGGTGTTGGGCAGTAGCGGTGCTTGAATTACGTAATAATGTACCAACTGTAAGAACATTTTCTATAATTGGAAGACCAATTGGCCTTAATGCCCTTTGACCTGCCGTAACGGCAAGGCCAATAAACCGAGCGACAAAGGCTATCTTTTTTTTTTATGTGGAAGGCGATTTACTCAATTTCTGTCCAATTATATAGTATGAGTGAACCATAGAACGCAATTGAAGAGACTGCATGCAAACACTTTAAATAATAATGATTTACAACCTTGTCCATCCCCTGCTGGATGATGACCTCCCCATGTCATGTCAGTCATACAAGTTGTTGTGGCACCATGGTGGCGAGATGTTAACTACCTCGTCAGGTATAAATAGGGTCGTGGGTTCTATCCTGATCCCGATCTGAACACCTGTATATTTAGTTAGCGTGTTCCTCTCTCTCCCCTCGGGTGCGTGGTTTTTTTTACAGGACTTCCAGTTTTTCCCTCCACATTTAGAATCATGCATTTAGAGTATTTGGCTGCATTAAATTTCCACGTGATAAGTCACTTTGTTTAGCTATCATTTGTGGCTGCTGAAAAAGAGCTACATTGCTCGGTGGGCCTTTCCTAGTAGATTAAAACATAGTTTCGTTTTTGTTTAGTGTTTGACCATACTTTGCCTCCATGGTTAGCGCAGGTTTGTGACTGGAAGGCCGAGGACTTATAAATATCACTCACCACTGGTGGTTGGCCATGGCCACGAATATAACTGTTGGGTTCATACTCTTAGTTTTTTCTTTACCGTATCAAGTGATACAGCAAATCTGGCTGTGACGGTCCCACCTGATGACGGAGACTTGTGTTGCCTCCGAAACGTCGTGATTTTTATTATTTTATTTTTTAAATTTAAATTTCATTTTTTACCTATGTGACTTTACCGAAAAAACTAAGAGCATGAATCCTTGCAGTCACGAAAGCTTCAAATCTAGAATTAACTGTTGGGTGTATTCATAGCACAGCGCAGTAACACTGCCCGAGCAGCGATTTCGCGGGCCAGGAATTTGTGGCTGCGTGCGTTTCCCGAGTGAATTAACGCACGGCAGCTGGTGAAACCTGCTGATGAAACGTACGGCTCAGTTGATTAGCTCACATTAGTGACAGAAACATTGTGGGGATGGCAATGTTATTGGAGGCTTGGTGTAATGAATTGGCTTAAGGAATAATGGGTAGTTGGGCAAAACAAAAGTCTCCCTCTGTAGTTCAGTAGGCTAATGCTGCTTTAAAGCACTGCGCTCGTACCGCTGGGGCCAGCTTCTGTTGGCCACTTGTAATTAAAATTGTGTTCAAGTGGTGATGATGTCAGCCCAGTTACCAATGACTGCACACACTATCGACAGTTACATTTGTTGTTTGTTTTTTTGACGTAGATTCCCTTATTCCACGTCTGAGAATTCAAACGTTTCTCTTTGGTGAGTGTTCTTTGCAGGGCATATAAAAGGGCATCGCTTTGTGTTTTATAAGAGGCTCTTAAAGGGGGCTTCAGAAACAGTTTTGCGATGTCACATTCCGGTGCTATTGTATTGCACCAGGTAGACCCCTGCTTACTGTGAATTTCTGATTGGAAGTTTCTTCCTCTTGTGGCGTGACCAGTGATGACCCAAGTGGAATAGACATGGATTGGGATGGGAAACACAAAAATAAAGGCTCCTTTTAGGGGCTGCTTTTCATTCTCTCGTACATTTTAATCCGAGCCCAATGTCTTCGGTTAAGAGGTCATATTCGCGTGATTTTAGCCCATGATATGGGACTTTGTCTCATATGCTTGGGATTTCGAGTCTTTTCATTTTGAGAAATAGTGAGCAGAAACGCCGATATTCATGTAGTTATATTTATTGAGTTTTGGAACCAACTAGCCAAAACTAGGCAAGGACACGGCACCACTATTATTCATCAGGGCAACCAGAGAGCAAAGATATATATATTTATTGACTAATAGCTGTAACAGAAAACAATTACACGCACATAAGAATCCACAATCTAGAAAATAAAGATAAAATTAACAATTTAGGAGAATAATTGAAATCACATTCTTTTAATTGAAATAAAACATGCTATCAGAGTCCTGGTGAATCTGGAGGTGTTATTTGTGTCATGATTAACATCTCTACAATGGCACTTAATGATTGATTTGTGTTATGTATTCTATAATGATGTATCAAACCAGGACCCATTTATCACAGTTCTTGTCGATTAACAATGGCCAGCTCACCAGCATCAGTTCGAGCAAGCCTGACTCCGCTTATGAAACACCGAATTTCAAAACCCATCCAGAGTTTCTTTGCATTGAATAATGCAAGCAATTGAATAATACAAGCCAACTGATAAGATGCATACCCAGAAGGCTGTGCAACCAATGGGTTGTGTAAAAAAATAATGTTTTTAAAGTGTGCAGAGACAAATATGGGTAGGAGATGTTACGTATTATTTTAAGAGAAAACAAAAATTGCTTTCGGAGGCAGTGCTGCGCTTTCCCAAAGGTGGTGACCTTGTGCCCATCTGCCTTGTGCCCATCTGCCTTGTGCCCATCTGCCCATCTGCAGAGCTCCAGGCTTCTCTCATCCACGTGCAGCACCAGCATGAAGAAGAACTACAGAAGCTTCAGGTACTGCTACACCGGGGGATCTTGCGCAGCAGATTCACGTGGATGCGATGTTAACTACTTGGCTTGGTACACAGGAGGTCGTGTGTTCGATCCCGACCCTGACGCCTTCATATTTGTAAGTTTCTCCCCGTGGTCACTTGGAGTTTTCTCCGGGCCATTCGGGTTTTCCCTCCACATTTAGAATCATGCATTGAAGTATTTGGCTACCTACATATGGTGCGAAAGAAGTTAAACATGCATACGTACTTGAGCTGCCATTTGTGACCAGTTTTCTTCTGAAAAAGGGCTATAGCTCAGTGGGCCTTACCTGGTACGTATTTTTTTTAAAGTTTAGATTCCATGAGTAACATCATTCATCAGAGGCAATTTTCGGTTCAACAGGGCATCCCGTGTTTGCACAAATTAATCGTTGAGTTGTGCACTCAGACAGACTGACCCAGTTCGCCAAGTTTTAGTTTTAATAAGCAGAAATTATATATAATAATAATACAAATATAGATAACTGTGACCAAGTGACAGGTGAATATTTATAATGATTTTCCGGAATGGCTGGGGTGCTGAACTTTGGTGCACATATGAGTCGAGTCTAAGTTTAGAAATTTTGAATTTAGGCCCCCAGAATTGCTGCCACCGAGTGGTTTAACTCATAAGGCAGTCACCTTCAAGTTGTAAATCCGTTTAATTTCACGCAAAACACTCACAAATACGTGGTCCCCATCGTCACCAAACTAAGTCATTCACCTTCGATGGTATGCAATGCTAAAGTAAATTGCTAGCATATGCCTTGAGTTTTCATAGATTGTGATCGAGCCATTGCATTATTTCAGAGGCCCCAAAATTCCAAGCCCGCCACATGTTATTGATAATACACAGGAGTGTTCACTTTGAGCTTAGAAATGACTTGAATAATTTGAATATCCCTACAGATGCACTTTTAAACATTAGTTGTATTCATCGTGAAAGACAATGACAAAATTCGCACATTTGAAAACGTAGCTTTAAAAAATTTGCGTATCAGCTTCATCTTGGAGGTTTGATCTGCACGCCCGCACACTTTCAGGACGAGAACGAGCAGGCGGTGACGCAGACGAGCGGCGAGCATGCGCGCCGTGTCTCCGACCTGGAGAGGACCATCGCGGAACTCCAGCAGAGGCTGAGCGAGCTGAGCGTGCGCCCGCCGGCCGACACGAGGGAGGCGGGGGTGGACACGCACGGCGATGTGTACACCACCATGCTGCAGCACGCGACGGTCCAGACTGAAAAACTAAACCTCCTGCTCGCCCTGGAGGAGCGCAACCAGCAGGCCAAGGGCGTGCAGACGTCGCCGGAGAAACCGAGGCATTCTCCGCCGAGCGATGTTTTTTCCAAAGAAGTGCCTTCATCACAACTGCAGCTCGGCGGCTCTGCAGAGCTGAGCAGCTTTATACCTCGACCTCCTCCCCTCCCAGGAGGTCCGGACTCTTCTGTGCCTCCACCACCACCCCCACCACCTCCTCCTCCGCCACCGCCGCTTCCACCTCTTCCCGAAGGATACATCCCTATTCCTCCTCCGCTTCCAGGAGGTTTTGTGTGCCCGCCTCCTCCGCCTCCTCCTCCTCCGCCTCCTCCGCCACCCCCGCCACCTCCTCTGCCAGGAGCTTCAGCATTCATCCCTCCTCCACCACCTCTGCCTGGAGGCCCAATGTGTCCACCTCCTCCGCCTCCTCTGCCGGGAGGCCCAATGTGTCCTCCCCCTCCTCCGCCTCTACCGGGGGCCTCAGGTGCTCCTCCAATGCCCCCACCGGCACCGCCAGGGCACGGTCTGAGCGCGCAGATGATGCTACCCGGGGGAGGCCTCGCGTTGACCCCACTGACGTCGATCCTTGACAAGCAGAGCAGGAAGCCACCCGTGGAGCCGAGCTGCCCCATGAAGCCACTTTATTGGACCCGCATTCAGCTCAAAGTGAAGAGGTACCGTCTGATGGGTGGACAATCGTCATGGTAAAGCAATACATGGTTGGGTGTGTAATCCTCTGAGCTGTATTGCTCTCAGATGTGTTTTCGGGTTGGTCTGCGATTTGTCCGCCATGGTGAGGACGTTTAGCTGCTCTTGCTGGAAGATTCTTGCTCAGTCGTGTAACGTTGCAGGCCTGCTGCTGGTATTTGTTGATTGGCTTAGATCAATGTAGGCCAGTCTACATCAGCACCAGCAGCAGCAGCAGCAGCAAGCAACGCTACTTACTTGAGAGAGAAAGTGAGCAGACATTGTGCCAAACAAAGCGCGGTAACAACCCGCAAACACATCGGAGAGCTGAGCAGTGGCATGACTGTGAAGACCTAAGCAGCAATTTTCTTCCAAGGTTTGTCTCGGTGCAGCTCTGCTGGCGGGCAGCAGAGAGGCAATGTCAGAGCTGCGGATAAGCCGCGTACCGGGCATTCTATGGGCATTGAGAATATTAATTATGACAGCGACGTTCGCGTAATGCACAATTTTTAAACGCAGCTTAAGTTCACATGACCGAACCAAAAAGAAAACTGCAGCTAGATCATCGGGGCCCATGTGGGGCGTTCAGTAATGGGCACCACGGGGCCACTGTAATAAGTTTTCATTTCTGTTGGAAAGAAATCATTTTTTTTGTAATATATTTTTTACAGATTAACAATGAGAAACTTTTTCTCTTTTCCCATCCTCCGTCAGGCAGACTTTCTGCACAGTGGTTCAGAGTAACGCTCTAAGTTAATGCATACATAATTAGTTATCTTTCAAGACTCTCCAGTGTTTGTCTTGACTTCTAAGTAATGTCGTGGCTGTGACGGTTCCACCTGAAGATGGAGGCTTGTGTTGCCTCCGAAACGTCGTGATTTTTATTTTATTTTACTTTTATTAATTTTAATGTTTTACCTACGTGACTTCACCGAAAAAACCTAAGAATGAATATTCTAACTCCTGTTAAAATAATGTAACTCGTATTATTTGTCAAAATGAGTGGTTGAATTATTCAGATGCCCAGAACATTATTTGCACCCCTAATGTTGAGGATTGTACAATTGACTGAAGGCTGTAGATACAGCAGATATTTAACTTATATCTATAAAAGGTCCTTCCACTTCTTCTCTACGATGGTACGGCTTAGATCCTTGTTTACTCTTGACGAAACTGAACCTGTCTGTCACAGCACTTGAGTAAAATGTCATCATGGAGCGTCGATTAAGGGGCCATTCTAACGAGAAGGAACGCCGTACTTTTGGTATAATTGATGAGCCATCTATGCCTTATGACCATTGACATGGATTCAAAAGAAGATGCAATTACAACACCATTGGAGGTCAACAGTGACTCAAGTTAGCTCCTACTAAAACGAGCATTGAGGCTGAACCACTTTTCGTGGGGTAATTTTGTTATTAAACAAAACACTTTCAAACCAGGTTCCCCCCCTGTGGCAATATTTGTATTACCTTCAAAATTTGTGTAGCCTGTATATTTTAGTATTTCGTTTTGAGCGTATTCCACATGAGCTCCCACGTGACAGCCGGGCTCTTGTCCGTTTTGGTTTGTGAATCGTGAAGGGACGATAGCAGCGATACATTCTGGGACAGCCTGGAGGAGCTGGTGATCAACCCCAAGGAGTTTGAAGAGCTCTTCTCGAAGAAGAGCGTCAAGGAGAAGAAGAAACCGCTGGCGGACACTTTCATTAAGAAGTCTAAAGTCAAGCAGGTGAGTACGGCAACGGATCGATGAAGAAAGTTAAGGAAGCGTTGTCTCTGCAGTGTGAATTAGCACTGTCATCATCGCTCACCTCCACAAAGCCTCTTGTGTTGACTATTCAAACTTTAAGTGCCACGATGCTGCTCTCTCTAGCCTAGGGAATCGCTCATTTATTGATCAACTTACCCTGACACCGAATGTGCCTGATCACTGAATATACTTGATCTTGCTATATATTGTAACCTCTGCAGGTTTTAGCCTGGTGTCTTATTTGGATGTGGGATTATCTTGGAAATACTATGTGTTTGTAGGTTCTAGCTGTGAGATGGCAGTTCATGGTAGTACCCCAAAGTAATTTTTAAATGTATCGATGCAGAACTTTGATTGTTGCCCCCTGATGGACGTGGTTTTTCTCTGGATTCGCCGATCTCCCCGCACGTGAAACGAAACTCTCCTTAAAGAAATTGGACAAACAACACTGAGGCCTTCATGGATAAACAAAGATAATTACAGTCATTACTGTATGTTTTGTAGTATTCAGCCAGCTGTTGAAATTCTATATTCTGATTAGTTGCGATGCGTTTGTCTATTGGAAAACCAAAGTTTACTTCCCACTGCCTTGGTTATAGTTCAAAAGAGTCACGTAATTTATATTCAGGGTTCAATCTTACGCAGTGGCGGCTCCTGCTAAATCTCTCAGGGGGGGGCAAATGTCTGGATGATTGATAAGGATAAGGTCCACCCATGCAATGGATAAATTAACAGCTTAAGCATGTAAAGGCAACTTCACTTCTTTAATATTAATGAAAAATAAAGTGACTCTTACAATACATCTTGTTTGTTTCTATACTCACTATTAATATACAATCCACTCAAGTTTCTTTTATTAAAAATTCCACTAGGTGGCGACAAATTATATTGTTGGATGAAACGTGCTTACGTATGATGACGTAAGCACGTTAGGGCGAGCCCTCCCGGAAGCCATAGAGAATGCATTGCAGCGCCCCCGTTCGAAAAAAAACATATTTGAATGTAAGTCTATGGGGCCACTCGGGGCGATTCTCAGCCGGAGGGAAATCGCCCAAAAAGAGGCGGTACTCCACAGAACGTGACATGACGCTGATTGGACTATATCCAGAGGCACAGTGACGGCTAGCGTGACTCTGTGGTTGAATGACATTGGTGGTGCGACGCCCAATCGCCCTAATGAAGAAACCGCCCCTGATCTTACGCCTGGAACCACAGAACGTATAACTTTATAATGTCACCTCAAATAATGTTTTCGTTTCAGCACGATCCCAGGCCAATGCCTGGCCATGTAATTTAATGCTGCGGGAAACATCATATAGTGCAGTGAACGAAAATAAAAATGAAGGCTTTTAAAGGCCTTGCCTTCTTTTACTTTACGCATTGGTACATGACAGATGATAATTTGTTTACTGATCCCATAGGAATGAGGCGCTGAATTGACCTTGAATTTGATTTATAACTTAGACCCTTATGGTCATTAGCTCGCTGTTCTCTAAGGTGGCCATTACCAGTTACATGCCCTGTGCCTACATCTAAAGTATTTGTTTTACTCCATCAACCTCGGGGGGCTTTTCAGATGATTGTTTTGCAAGAACAATTAAGCAGACTGTGGACTGGTTCCAACCTTTTGGCTTGCATCATCAAGAGTGTGGCCTGTTAAATCCATAATGCTGGGCTGCCAGATGTTATTGGAAAGAGCCAGTGTTGGCTCTTCTTTGTGAACATAAAATATTTTTTAAATCCTTTATATTAAGTTCGCTTGCTTGCTTAGGACCGTGCAAATCTTTCAGTCGTTTTTTAACCCACTTCCCGTGATCCAATCGAGCTGACATTTTCCACACAGACTCGTTGTGCGTGACAATTAATGTTCGTGAAAATTTTTTTCCAAAATTTTACACTTTTTAGGACAAAAATATTATATTTAATTACCAATTGCTTAATGGTGCAATACAATCATCTGACCCATAGGTGGCAGCCATCTCAAGCCAGAGGACGAGAGGACTCTAGCCGCCACGCATATAAAGGATTTATAGTGAAAAACTTTGTTTTTACGGGTTATACTTATTTTGGTATAAAATGCTGGCATGGTGTAACTGGACATGCGATCCGAAGGTCGTCGGGTCGATCTCCCAGTGCAGTGGTTGAAACTATGGGCACGTTTCTTAAATTGCCTCTGCCTCTGCCTATCAGAATAAATGGGTGCACCACGATCGGTGGGGTCGGGTGTCCTGGGTGATAGGTGCGGTTACTGCCGCCTCTTCCCAGGCGTCTGGCCAGTGTTGAAGAGCAGTCCGAAATACCCCTCCATGAGGGCTCTCTACCGCTCCCCCGAGTGGCAGGCCCATCCATCAGAATGGCCATGAGCAAGCAATGGCAGAGGCGGCCTCGATCTTTGATATTTTCTGTGGCAAAAGGCATCTATCTATTTTATGCTGTGGATGGATATTTTTGTTTCCATATCAGAGTTCTCTAGGAAATCGGTGGATTGCTGTTGGGCGCATGCAGGTGCCGTCCACGGTTGCTTTGTTGCAGTGCTCATACTTTCCTGGCACAGGTCGTGAAGGTCCTGGACAGCAAGCGGTCGCAAGCCGTCGGTATCCTCATGTCCAGCCTCCACCTGGAGATGAAGGACATTCAGCAAGGTGTGCCATCTCTCGCTTCGTTTGACACGCACACCGGATGGTGCGTCTTCTATCGCATCACTGGTGGCGAGACGTTAACTACCTTGCCTGGTATACAGGAGGTCGTGGGTTCGATTCCGACCCTGACGCCTGCTGTATATTTGGAGTTTACATGTTCTCCCCATGGTCGCGTAGATTTTTCACCACGTCCTCCGATTTTTCCCTCCCAAATTTAGAAACGTGCTTTTGAAGTATTTGGCTGCTATCCATGTTCACATGATAAGCCACTTGGTTGAGCTATCATTTGTGGCCAGGTCGCTTCTGAAAAAAAGAGCTACATAGCTCAGTGGGCCTTGCCTTGTATATTAAAACATAGTTTAGTTTTAGTTTAGTGGTTGACCATACTTTGCCTCCATGGTTAGTGCAGGTTAGTAACTGGAAGGCAAGATGGCTTATAAATATCACTCTCCACTTGTGTTGGCCACCAGTGGAGAGTGATATATGGCTCCGTGGGCCCTACCTGGTAAAATAACAAAAATAGTTTCAGTTTATAGTTTAGAATGCGTCCGATCCCGACACATCTCGGAAGCTAAGCAGGCTGGCACTTGCACGTGGCATAGATGGGTGACCACCATGCGCAATTGGCTGTTATGGGCTCTGGGGCTATTTGGCTATTTTGGTGGACAGGAGATGAAAGGGCAAAAACAAATGATTGTTGTACTGTACACGATGCTGTACTTCTAAGTCTTTGATCTCCGACTTCACTGACCCACACTAACTAGTGGGATGAAGTATGGGCAGATAACATGTTAAGGCTGGCACGGTGTAGGGAAGCCCTCGCACAGCAGTGGATTGACCAAGGGCTGGTGCACATTGCGTTGCTGCCCTCAAAACTCTCTTTGTGAGACTCGGGCATGAACACTGAGCCTCAGGCATTCGCATGAACCCCGAGGAATAGCGGTGAAACATAGACATTACACCGATGACACAACTGAGATAACATTGTGAAGAAAAGCAACAGAGGGATTTTGCCAAACATCGAAATGCAGAACCCTCTTAAGCGAGAGTCTTGGGACTCAATGAGGTATTCTTCAGTAAATAAATACAATTATTAGTACGTCTGCCTCATAGGGTGCTGTATTGTTCCCGGAATTATATCCTGTCCGTGGCTGCTACGTATGTAAGATGCTCGATAGATTTTTATCCGTATAAAATAAGATGAAAATAATGCACAAATTGATAGTAAATAGCGTGCTTTGTCATGTCAGAGCAGCACCCCCCACGTGTGCCGTGGCCTTCGGCTGACAGAGAACGCGCCCTGGCTGTCTGCTATTGTCACCCAAACGCTCCCTGTCATAGTCCGTGTAGGGTCAGCATTTGTGAGCAGTGATTCTGGCAAATTGCCCCTTGTCAGAGTTATGTCCAACGTCCAACATAACTCGGTGTAATTTGCGGAGTGTCGCAAGGCAACCCCCTAAAGCTTTTGTTAGCGATCGCATGTAATTCCGTGAGAAAGAAAAAAAAATGCAATTTATTTGTAAATTTCTCATACAGTTCGCGTCTGAAATTAGGCCATGTTATGCAAGTTTTAAACGATTTTTAAAGAATGCAATAGTCTTCATGTTAATTATTTTATTCTTAGGTTTTTTCGGTAAAGTCACGTCGGTAAAACATCAAAATTAATGAAAATAAAATAAAATAAAAACAAAAATCACGACGTTTCGGAGGCAACACAAGTCTCCGTCATCAGGTGGGACCGTCACAGCCAGATTAGCTGCATCTAATCTGGCTGTGACGGTCCCACCTGATGACGGAGACTTGTGTTGCCTCCGAAACGTCGTGATTTTTGTTTTTATTTTATTTTATTTTCATTAATTTTGATGTTTTACCGACGTGACTTTACCGAAAAAACCTAAGCATATGATTCCTTGCAGTCACGAAAGCTTCAAATCTAGAGTGTTAATTATTGTATGGTGCGCCTCCAAATAACTCTTGGTAAACACTGTGCTTTTAATGTTTGAAAACGTGAACGTGTAATCTCTTTACTCCGAGCAATGAATGTGACGCACTTGCATGTTGTATGTCTCTGACAGCTGTCTTATACTTGGACAATTCCGTCGTCGATTTGGAGACACTGCAGGCGCTTTATGAAAATGTGAGTGTCACACACGAAGCTTCACGCCAGATTACTTGGGTAGGGGGGAACTTTTAATGGAAGAAGTTTAGGAACGGATGCTCTGTGTTTTTCGCCTGATTAAAAAAGCCAATTACGATAAAATGAACAGAAATATATTTATTCGCATATGTAGGTACATTTCCAAGTCATCATTAGTATTCATTCCCATTGATATAGTCCATAAACAAAAGTTAATGGATATGTAAAACATTATTATCATGGTGGCAGAGTTCTTGGCACACTTGGCAATCAATCCGACGCTCTGGGTTCAATTCCCGGCCACAGCCAGAATCGGTGGCAAGTGACAATTTGAACAACGAGTTCTAATCCCCCCCCCCTTCACCAAACCTGCATTAACGAGCATCAAGAAGTATGGTCACACTACCCTCGTGACTGACACATTATAAGGCGTTGATATCATCCAACAGTGCATTGACAAACAGCTGCACATTATTATGATGCATTTTTCAATAAACATTTGCATTGTATATCCATATATAATACAACTCATTTGCAATTAGAATGTTATAGGAATACGTTGGTTTTAGAGCCAGTATTCTTGAGGTGGTTGGATAGCCCAGAGGGTCAGGGCACGAATGAGATCCTCGGTGCAAATGCTGTCATGAAACCGGCATCTAAAGCGGAGTGAGTTGATGGTCTCAGCCCAGTCACCAATGACTGCACAAAAACGTCTCATTAAGTTTGCTTCCGCACTTAATTTGGCTAATCTTCGACTATGGGAATGGAAAATATCAGTTTGATTGTCATGCAGTGAACGATGCTGTTTGTGGCAGAGCGAGTGAGAGAGCGTTGTCCTCTGTGGTGTGGAGCAGAGGTCACTTGAAGGAGGTTTCAGAGGTCACTCTGTGATATCCACTTCCGTGGGCCATTCTCTAACATGAAGGATTTCGCTGCTCTTGCGAGAGATCCAATAGATACTTGCCTCATGACGCCGGCATCACAAAGGGAGAAAGACAAAAAGACAAAAAAGACCAATAGTCATTCCGTGGAGAGCATTCCGCCATCGCTGCGTAGGTTTTCACGTTTGTGTTGCGTAGCTCTCCAATGTGTTGTTCGGCATCATGTCCGACGTTTCTCTGCACACACTAGGAGCTCCTACAGGAACCCAATCGAGCTGCTGAATTGCTCCCTCAAAAAACAAAGCGTTGGCTGCTGCTGTTTGCATAGGCCGGCGCTGATGTTGAGCCGAGCCAATCGGTAACACCAGCGGCGGTCTGCAACGCTCTGTATCACCGCGGTAGAATGCCAGCAGCGCTGTTTGGCTCCAAAGGAAGCTCGCATGATGCGGAGCAAATAATCGGAACGCCATGCCGAACAGCTTGCGGTTTAAAAAGTCCATCATTCCCGTCCACCAGAGGGTGCTGCTTAGCCGTGTGCTTGTTTGTTGCTTTCATATGGAAATGCTTTTGCAGAGAGCCCAGAAGGAAGAACTTGAGAAAATAGAGAAGCACGTGAAGCCGAGCAAAGACAAGAGCGAGCACAAGCCACTGGACAAACCCGAGCAGTAAGCCCAACGTTGTTGACCGACGTCAAGGTGTTTCAATCACGTTCGCGTCTGCCGTTCATCGTTGTGCTCAGCGTTGTCACAAATGCTTTGTTTCCATTGGACGCACAACCCGAGGCGCGACTTTGGCGGGTCCGAGTTGGCCTGGCTTCTCCCAGAACTCATATTAAGTGGCGAGTCGAGTTTGTAAATTTTCAACGGAAATGCGGCGTTTGCGTGATTTGCCGAATCGCTCGATTCATTCTGTGAGCTGGGCAGATCTTTCTCAGGCGTTCTTTTCAGCAAGACTTTTCCGAAAATAATAGAATAGGTGAAGACCACATTGCTGACACATGTATACATTGAACTTTAACTGCAATCTTCCTGCACAACAAAATGTTTGATTGAGGAGGAGAAGTGGTGAATTGTTAAACTCCCCATTGAGCTCGTTTGCTCTCTCATGGGCATTGCCACAAAAACAACGGCAGCATCTTGGCTACTCTGTTCGTTGCTCACACACCCAACCTCTCTTTGCCACTTTACTCACATTTTTTTGTTGCTAAACTCACCCGCCGGTGTCGCAAACTCCACTCAATGTGAGTGGACAATAAGATCATGTTAATGACCTGCAAGGCGCTAAATAGACGCCTTACAATGTGAATTATTGTTCACCCGGTGTCCCAACTCACAGGACGTACATCGCTGTTATCGATGACAACAATTACGCCCAAGCCAGCGTTGCTTTTGAAAGCCACCGATGGCGTCACAACCAAAAAAAACTCCTACCCCACTCCTGTGATCTCGGCACTATATCCACTTTCATTTTCACGTTTCCCGCTGTTAAATGGCGGTGTGCTTAGCGCATGTTGCATTTCGCGTCGCTAGCCACAAGGTGGCGGTCTCACTCTGCTCGACTGTGTTTCGCTGTGATGAGAGAGGCAATGTGCCTCTCCCAATGTGCCTCTCTCATCACAATGCCTCTCACGCTGACAGTGATTGTTGAATGGCAATGGTAGCTGCCCTCCGTGATTGCCTTTGTCTTGTTTCTCTCGATGGGTTGGTTTATATGCTACAACGGTGATGCAAAGTCAACAAGAATTTGACTTCGATAACATTAAAAACAGACATGTTTCAAGCACACCCGTTTGAATGCAAGGAACAAAATGACGCGTCTTAGCTAAACAACGCATGATGGTTTCCCTCAAAAGTTGTAATAATCAAACATCTGTAGCCAAATAATTGTAAAAAAAATATGAAGTTAATTCACGAAATCATATTTATAAAAAAACACATGTGCAACCGTTCAACTGCCGATAGCACAGTATACCAAACTCCAGTCCTCAACCCCCTACAGTGAGTAGAGTCTACGGTTCCTCACCTACCTGCAATCTCCTTTCAAATTCAAATGAAGTCATTACACGCTGCGTGTGCTCAGAAATGGCCCCCACGTCACATGACACCAATTCGCATGAAATGGCCCTCTTTTGTGTGAATGTGTTCACACATGCCTCGCGTGATGTAGAGTGCTATTTGAATATCTTATGCCATGTGGCGCATGGTTAGCGAGCTTCAGGCACATTCAGCATGTAATGAACCTTTCTGCATTTTCACGGAGAAGACCGCGGTGTACTGTGAGGAGCAGATTTTTGGAAGCGCTGGCGAGTTTTAAACGGTAACGGGGACGGTACGCGCGGCTTGATTTCAGCTGTTTCTGTTCGGCTCAGCGGCTTGTAAAATATTTCCCAACGCAGCACACCACATCCAGTATACCTCTCACGAGGGCTCTGGCTATTAAATACACGACACCTCTCGGACCTATTCCAGTCTAATCAGCAGTCCAGAAAACATTCCATGATAATTCAAGCCCTGACCGTGGGGACTGCAGTCTGGCGCCGGGCCTTCTTAGTTTTCATTGGTAATGGTGGCTCTTTGTGTGTGTGTGCGCGCGTGTGTGCGCTCGTGTGCCAAGGTTCCTGTACGAGCTGTCACGGATCCCGTGCTTCGCGGAACGCGTATTCTGCGTCATCTTCCAGGCCACGTTCACCGAGGGCATCACCACGATCCGCCGCAAGATGCTCATCCTGCAGCGCGTGTGCAAGGTGCGACGCCACCTCACCACTTACTCATCGTCATCGTCATCATAATAATAATAATTTGTTTTTGATATCGCACCCTTTATGCCGGGCCGTCTCAGAGCGCGTTACACGCAATAAGCAACTTAACGTCACTTCTCATCTCAAACATTTGAAAGGGCACCCCCAGGGGCAGCTGGCCCCGTGTGGCACAGGGTGACTCGGCACCAACCTGCCAGCGGGGCGTTACTCTGCCAGTAGCGGGAGGGAGGCGATGATTGCTGCTGCTGCTGCTGCTGCTGCTGCTGCTGCTGCTGCTGCTGCTGCTGCTGCTGCTGCTGCTGCTGCTGCTGCTGCTGCTGCTGCTGCTGCTGCTGCTGCTGCTGCTGCTGCTGCTGCTGCTGCTGCTGCTGCTGCTGCTGCTGCTGCTGCTGCTGCTGCTGCTGCTGCTGCTGCTGCTGCTGCTGCTGCTGCTGCTGCTGCTGCTGCTGCTGCTGCTGCTGCTGCTGCTGCTGCTGCTGCTGCTGCTGCTGCTGCTGCTGCTGCTGCTGCTGCTGCTGCTGCTGCTGCTGCTGCTGCTGCTGCTGCTGCTGCTGCTGCTGCTGCTGCTGCTGCTGCTGCTGCTGCTGCTGCTGCTGCTGCTGCTGCTGCTGCTGCTGCTGCTGCTGCTGCTGCTGCTGCTGCTGCTGCTGCTGCTGCTGCTGCTGCTGCTGCTGCTGCTGCTGCTGCTGCTGCTGCTGCTGCTGCTGCTGCTGCTGCTGCTGCTGCTGCTGCTGCTGCTGCTGCTGCTGCTGCTGCTGCTGCTGCTGCTGCTGCTGCTGCTGCTGCTGCTGCTGCTGCTGCTGCTGCTGCTGCTGCTGCTGCTGCTGCTGCTGCTGCTGCTGCTGCTGCTGCTGCTGCTGCTGCTGCTGCTGCTGCTGCTGCTGCTGCTGCTGCTGCTGCTGCTGCTGCTGCTGCTGCTGCTGCTGCTGCTGCTGCTGCTGCTGCTGCTGCTGCTGCTGCTGCTGCTGCTGCTGCTGCTGCTGCTGCTGCGTGTAATAACAATTGAGTGATTTGCAGGTAATTTAATTTGGTTTTAATTCTAGATTTGAAGCTTTTGTGACTGCAAGGATTCATATTCTTAGGTTTTTTCGGTAAAGTCACGTAGGTAAAAAATTAAAATTAATAAAAGTAAAATAAAAATATGTATGTTTGTGCCATGACGCCGGCACACAATGGCCCACTCATAAGCCGGGGGGCACCTTCCCCGTCTCCCGTGAAGCAGATGGCGCGAATGTTTTTACGCCGGGTATTTTCACTGCCTCGGACCATAACGCGACGTGCGTATCCCTCTCATGCCTCATCTCCCTCTGATCTCCTAATTTATCATCGTGTGTTGCGTTTGTGTGTTGCGCCTCGTCCTCCCTCTGCGTCTGCTTGACCTCGCTGCTGCTGCTGCTGCTGCTGGTGCGGCCGGTGGCGCCGCCATCAGAGCCTGCGCACCAGCGAGGGAGTGCAGCAGGTGCTGGGGCTCATCCTGGCGCTGGGGAACTACATGAACGGAGGGAACCGCACTCGGGGCCAGGCAGACGGATTCGGCCTCGAGATCCTTCCCAAGCTCAGCGACGTCAAGAGCAGCGTACGCGCCTCCCCTACCCCTCTCCTCCCTTGTCACGCGAGGGTCAAGGGATCGGTAGATTTACTCACTCTGCCAGTGAAGTACGCGAGAGTGGATCGAGGCTGCAGAGAGAGTGAGAAATGATGACGTAAGGAAACGGTTGGTGGTGAAAACAACTTTCGCGGACAAAGTCAAGGAGAGAAGAGACGACATTGGTGTTCGTGCACGCTACGAGAATGAGCCAGGAGTTGATCTCATCGTTGGTGATGCAGACAGGAGTGGAAGTAAAGAGGAGTAGGGGAAGAGAGAGAACACCAGGTAGATAGATGCAGTGGTAAGAGATCTAGAAGAATGGGGGATGAGATTGAGACGAGCAGTGATACTGGATAAAGAAAGAAAACCATGGTGGAAATTCATCCAGCCATATCTTTGCTGATGAGCTGATAGAAGAGACAGATGATGATGATATACTTGCAGGCATAAAATAGGCATGGTGGAGGAAGAGTGGCATAGTGATCCATGCACTACACTATGAACCTGGTAACCTAAGTTAGGTTCTTGGCCATGGCTGACATCAGTGGGATAGCCTGGGGAAGCCTTCAACTGGCAGTGGACTACCAAAGGGCTTTAGATTGTTATGTTTGTTAGACAGTAAAAATTCGGTCCTCAGTAGTTTTAGAATGGCGATGAAACTTTTTTAGGATCATTATTCAGTATCCAGGAATATTCTTGCTTGCGTATTTTTTGAAGTCTCATCAATTTGTGTGATCATTATTTTTGTCATTTATATGCGGTTATGTTCCCGCAAGGAAGCCAAAAGGCACAATTAGCCCATCGTTTGAATATAATTAGCATTTAATTGTTGATATTCAGATTACAGTTAAAGTTTTGACTCTGTGCTTAAGCATAATTTTAAATCAATTATGACATGCCTAGTGTGTAGGTCGAGTGTTTAGCATCAGGTATCTATTATGTCTGTGCGTGTGCCTCAAAGCTTATACTCGCCATAAGAAATGGCCGAACGTTGACAAATGTGGTCTAAGTGAAACCAGAATGACTGTCGGGAGGTAATGGGACAATGAAATTGGTTGGTTAACCTTTGACCTCCGAGTAGTAAATATGTACGGGGGCGTGTGGGGGTAACCAACTTCATAGATAGAAACGATGTATTTTATGCACCCTGGAATAACGATTCTAATTCTAATTGATGGACATTTCTTTTCCGCTAACCACTCGGTTTGCATTACAGCTGACTTGTTTCCATCCTGAGACGGGCTTATCGCTCATGGCCATGCGAGAAGCAAAAAGCACCGAGAAGCAAGCTCAATAGGAATCATCATGGGATCTCCCTTGCCAATATCAAAGCATAAGAATAGGTTTTACCCTTTCTTGCAATAAAACGGTTGTGTTAAGATGTTAAAAAACCAAACAGAAACCTTTTGCAAGGAATCATGTCTGCATTAACCACATATACTTGTGGTGAACATGCAAACAAAAAAGAACATGGTCTTTGAAACTGATTGGTCCACACCAAAGACAGCTTTCATTAGAGCCTCGTCTCAAATGGTGTTGGACCAGAGGACGCCAAAACGCGAACAGGATTGAGTCGGAGTATTTTTTTGGAAGTTTTGTCGATGGTACAGAGGTTTCAGTCTTTTCTTAATATTTTCAAACCAACCGAATATTTATAAACTAACCAATTTGTTTGTATTTTACCAGATGAGGCCCATTGAGCTCTATAGCTCTTTTTGAGAAGCAACCTGGCCACAAATGATATCCCAACGAGAAGTGGCTTACCGTGTGGAAATGTATAGCAGCCAAATACTTTAAAAGCACGTTTAAAAATGTTGAAGGAAATACCCGAGGACCCGGAGAAAGATCCACGTGACCACGGGGAGTACATGCAAACTCCAAATATGGTCGGGATCGAATCCACAACCTCCTGTATACCAGGCGAGGCAGTTAACATTTCACCACCACGGCACCCAGAGTCACCAGATGAACTCACGTGTGACCTTCTTGGGCTTGGATTCACACTCGTGTGGAAAGAAAGGTGGAATGGAGAGGCTGTGGGAATAAGGAGAGTACATCGGTTAAAACGCCGTGCTACGGAACCAGCGACACGAGTTCGATTCCCAACCGTGGCGACTGACATCAATGGCAAGTGATATCAAAACCATCCCCATTCACCAACCTACATTGACTAATGTGGTGAATATAGCTCAAAACTAACCCTCATAACTGACAAGGTGTAATGAGGCCTTCATCCATCGGTGTATTGAGTGGCTGGAATGTTTTTATTGTAAAAAAGAATTGCATAACTTTGTTTATGTTGCTGTGATTTATAAACATTTGGCAACTCATTGGTATAGGTGAGCAATCGACTAGGTTCTTATTTTACAAAATAATGTAATATTTATTTATGATATTTCATACATCAACAATGCTTACTAAAAGCAGATGCTGTGATTACTTCAAGGTATTTACAGCACGTTTTATTTCATTTTGAAGTTTCTAAATGGCTATGCAGAATTGCCGTTTTCACTGTATGCTGTCATATGTATGTCATGTTTAATGAATGCAACCCAAATCTCTCGCCAATAGAAATTCTACATGGTATTTGCACGTGTTAATTCTGTAAAGACCAAAAACAATTGTACTTGATAAAATACTGGCCAGAAAACAACTATCATAAACAAATAACTGGTCATTATTTTTTTAAAGATATTTTTAAATGTTTTATCTTTACCAGCAGATTAACATTAGCTTTACTTGCAATCAAACAGCGTGCTTTCTACGTACAACTCAATGTAGCTATTCCACAGGTTTAGTAAATACTTATTTTTAACATTTTTAAAGCTGATTTTTAAACCAACAAACGCTAGATTCATAATTGGCTTATTTTGGGTTTGGTCTTAAATAATGTGTTTGTCGTAAACCCTCCTCCACCCGACAAAGCCAATTAATAAAAGTGTCACGTGAATTAAACGTGCCAAGTTTATTACAGCTTTGGCAGCACCACCGGTGTTGTTAGAGGGCAAACTCCCAACATTTAAACGGACGCGACATATCACCGGAGATTACATCGGCATCGTTACATCGTTACCAGGAGCTCGGATCTCAACTGCAAGCGCTTTCCTGGAGATATCTTCTTGGTTCTTTCGGTATTATGTTTAATTTTATTATTTTAATGTTATTATTTTATTATTTCCCTTCTACGTGACTTTACCGAAAGAACCAAGAAGATGAATCCCTGCAGTCACGAAAGCTTAAATCGAAAATTCCTGGAGATACTTGTGTAAAACTTGGGAGCAAGAGAAAGCCACAGTGAATGAATATTTCATAAACATCTACTGCAGGCGATGTCACCATTGCGCTGCTTAGATCTCTGGTGCGTCGGCGGGTTTGTGCCAAATGTTGTGCGGCGTGATGTCTGATGTTTCGATGCACGTGCTGGGAAGCTTCTTCAGTTCATGAGCTCTTTCAATTGTGAAGTTGGAACGATCGTTTATACAAAGCAAAGTCATCATCACGGCACGTATATAGATCACCACGTAAATCCACAACATATTGTATCGTGCCAAGCAACATGCCGTGCAACCTGAGAACACATCACGGAGCTATTTTATTCTTCACCGGTGATGTATTCATATGCCTTTTATTATTCGTTTTTAGTTTTGCCCACTTCACCTTTGGCAAGAGCCTGGAATAATTGAGTACATCTGATCTCTTGTGTTTTTTCCCACCTCCCATTAGGACAATCGAATCAGCCTGGTCAGCTACATCGTCACGTTTTATCTGAGAAACATCGACAAGGTAGCGGATGGTGGTGTGGGGGGTGGTGGGGGGGGTACGCCCCTGTCTACATTAATCAACGCGATGGGGACCTCCCCCACGCTCGGGGGACATTACGAGCAGCGCCGCTTGCGGCATCAAAGCCCCCCGCAAGTTTCAAAGTCGTCACCGTCTTCGTTTGCATTCTTCGGGCTCTCGCTTGATCGGCTCCACATGTTGTTCGGACGTGGCGTGGGTCCCTCTTAGTGAGCCGGATAATTAGTTGTGCAGGCTTGTCGCTTGTCATTGCTGGGCAGGGCCATGGATGCCACTCGCCTCCCTAGGGAGATTACCTATCTGTCTGTGTAGCATGCTCCTCTCTCTTTCTTGCTCGCCCTGATATCCTTCTTGCACGCGTGTGTGTGTGTGTGCGCGTCTTGTACATGTAGAGCTATGTGCGTGTGTGCCTATAAA
The DNA here is from genome assembly GCF_965212315.1 of Lampetra planeri. NCBI lineage: Eukaryota > Metazoa > Chordata > Hyperoartia > Petromyzontiformes > Petromyzontidae > Lampetra > Lampetra planeri. The sequence continues at coordinate 2,437,129 of NC_136136.1, forward strand.
GGCGGTCCCGTTTGTCTTGTCTTGCATGCCTCGGCTTTTTTTGTTATTTGTAGTTGTGTTGTTTTAAATGCAACTTGTCTGCGTTAGATTGCTTCCTTGTTGAAGATAAATGTGTTTGTGTCTTTAACTGACAAAATATATGCGTGCACAGTTCCATGATAATGTAGCACATTGCTGAATTCATGTACGAGCACTACATGGTAGTGTATACAAGCCAAAACCGTGAGATGTCATACTGCACAAACAAATAATGCATACAAAACTAAATAATGAAACCAAAAAATGAATATTATCACCATCATTATAATCATCATCATCATCATCATCATTCATTCTCAACTCATCTATGTATCACCATCTGTCTGTGTTGACATCCCATGATGCACCTACAAGTAATGTGCACTAAGTGACGACGCTATAAAATACAGATCATCACCTTCATCATCATCAATACTAAACTCGCGCACGTATCGCCATCTGTCTGTGTTGACATCACCAAAACCCATCCCTGCGTGCCCTGATTGTATTATTTCGGCATCTTCGCTACCACACCGTAATAAATTCTGTGCATCAGTCATCATCTGTCCACGCAATGTGTCTCGTCCGATTGCCCTTGCCTTGAAGGTAAGCGCATGAACACTTCTACAATGCCCACCATCTCACGTTAAATATCAGCACTGCTCACCCACTGACCTGCTCACACCAAACTCTGGCACTAGCCTACCTAATGCACCACTCTGTTGGCTCTTAACAGCTCTTAACTCAGAGCTGAGGAGGGGATAGATGTTATTGGCTACACATCTGGCAATACAATCCCTTCTTATGAATTGTTATTTTTCACGTGGACGCACTGTTTTTAACAATCCTAAAATGCTGCAGCAGCGCTTGCATCTTAATGATGCAGCTGATGTATTTTATTTGAAAAAAATGTGTAGAGTTGTATTTTTTATGCTTTTTTGGGTTGTTTTTGTCTCCTTATTTCAGAATGCTGGCACGGATCACAGTGTGTTCCCCTTGCCAGAGCCGCAGGATTTGTTCCAAGTCTCGCAGCTCAAGTTTGAAGATTTTCAAAAAGATCTGCGGAAATTGAGGAAAGATCTACAAGGTGTCTGCTTACATTTTCTAAATCAGTAACTTTGTACATGTACATCCGTGTTTGTCAGCCCGCTTCTGGCTCAGGCTCTCGCCAATGCCTTGCTGGTGATGGGGGATATTTGACCATACTTGACCACATGCTGATCAATGCGGGTTCGTGAATGCGGACAGCATAGACGTTCTAGGATTGTACAGTACAACAGTGGATTTTTCTGCACCGGTCTGTGCTGACAACTTAACCCCACAGCGGCCTACACCACCTGGTCTATGCAAGGTGGTCACCCATCCAAGGGCTATCCAGACTCGAACCTGCTTAGCTTCCCAGGTCTGCTGAGGTCAGGTGAATTCTGGGTGATTCTGTCATAAGCTGACTCATTAACCTTAAGAAGGTAAAAACATCTTTTGATCGGCAGTCGTGAGAGAAATTAAAAGAAAAAAAAATTCTGACCGTGCACTGAGTGAAGAGTAATATCTACAATGTGTTTTCGTTTTTGAAGACCCCAGTGAAAGCGGTAACAACGCTGCACGATGATGTAATCGAGCGGACGTGGTCGATGGATCGTGACCAAAGGAGAAATATCGACGCGGCAAACGATTCCCTGACTTTACCACGGCGCCCCATTGACCTCGCGAGCGCCACATCGTGGCCGCGAGCTCCACGCGTTGCCGAAACGGCCAGGTTTGCATCGCGTCAGCAGTTTGCCGCATCGTCGGTTGACGGAGGGGTCTGCCGCGTTTTTGTCGAAACGCCGATGATGAAAAGGACCGTTTCGGGCTTTGAGCGGCATCGGGACCTGCAAGCGGGGGGCGGGGGAGGGGGGGGTGGCGGCCACACTATGGAAGTTGGGAGTAGGGGTCGGCACGGTTTGGCTCAAACCACCAAACCGCGGTTTGAACCGAACCAAATCGGTTTGGTTTGGCTCTGTTTGAACTGGTTCAGTTTGGTTTGGGGCTACGAAAACCGACTCGGTTTGGCTCGGACAGGGTGGAACCGGCTCAAACTAGTTTGGTTCAAGCCAACTTAAGAGGTTTGGTTTAGCTTAGTTTGGTTTGGTTTTGGTTTGGTTTGGTTCAGTCGTCGCTGGTTTGGTTTGGATTGCTCAATTTGAAACCAGTTTGAGTCGGTTCAAACCGTGCCGACCCCTAGTTGGGAGCTGTCCGACGCCGGAATGGTTGGTTCCTGGTGGCTATTGGGTAGATTATAGATGGCATCCCCAACAAGTGAATGGTTGGTTCATGATGGTTCTTGGGTAGATTATAGATAGGATCCCTAAAGTTCACCCCCCCCCCCCCCCAACATCATCGCGGATAAGAGGAGTCCTCTAACTACAATTAAATCTATGCCACTACTGGCTACTGGCTCGGTACTGAGCCGGACTGTTTGCGTGCCCCGCTGTGTATTCAATGTTTCCATCATCGACATAGAAATCAGCGATTATAATCACCTTGTGGAAGAGAGAAAAAAGCCTGGACTCAATAATATACCGCGAGTTTCCCCCCCTAAAAATGTGCCTCTCAGCCATGTCAAAACATTTAGCTGGGTGCCCGGACCCCCACAATAATCACAGGTGGCTTGTGCTCCTTTCCTTAAAAAGAACATACAGACATGGAAGTGCTTGCTACAGAACCTTTTCGGTTGGAAAACAATGAAGGGGATAATGGTACCCCGACTGAAACGCCCTTCGTATATAATATGAACGCAAGCATTCAAAGCTGTTGCTGCTTGTTCCTTGTCGAACATCTCCACTTGAGATCTCATCAAATCGAAATTTGTATAGGGCCTTGGAAGAGACGCTTTTAAGGCGATTCTAAAATTGTCCATAAGACGATGCTGGTTTTGAGACGACCAATGGGGGTTATTGAAAGTGTCGGTGTAGTTTTCGTGACGGCAGAACAGGCGCGCGAGAGTTAAGGAGAGCGGTCGTGGTGGCGGTAGGCCTGGTCGTAGCTGGCAGGGTAACGGAAAGCCCGGGGAGGCTGGGAAAATGTTGAGGCATCGCATTGGGAAGACAAAGATGGTCAGTGGAGCGGGGGGTTGGGGGTGAGGTATGTTCGCCGGACGGGGATATGGACCTCACAATTGACGGACGCTTCTGCCCCCTTTAGCGCGGTGCACGCGCCGTTACCGCAACGGTTGCGACGTGTACGGGTCGACGGCGCGAGAGGTTCTCGGTTACAAGGTGAATCTGGCGATCGATCGCTGTAGGTTGTAAAAATAATTTGTTTTCGGCAATAAATGGGATGAAAGAGAGAGCGGGCTGGGATTAGAGGAAACTTTAGCCCAGTGCAGAGGGGGTCCTTGGTTGTTGGACCCCAGGAAGCGGTGTCTGGCGCTGGCTGGTAATCAGCGCGTCTATAAAAACAATTTACAGCCGGTGATAAACGGGGAGACCCCAAGTGTAAAAGTGTCAGTGGGAGCCCCTGCTACCGTACTGCGTCACTCGAAGCACCCCCCCCCCCCCCCCAATAATGCACAGCTAATAATAAAAGAAAATTACAGACAGACCAAGGTAATGAGGGTCAAAATACAAAATACGCTGCCGCCATTTTCGCTTGGCGTTCTTGAACGTTCTGGTTCGACGTGCTCTCACCTGTGTGGGTGTGGGCGAGCGGTGGTGCAGCGGTTAGCGCCACGCTGCGCTACGAACCAGGCGAACCGAGTTCGATTCCCGCTCACGGCCAACGCCAGTGACGATTATCTGAACCGTTTATGGGCCTCCCCTAGGTCGACTCGGCCTCAAACTAGTACCTGGTGCGGTGTGTAAACATCGCTACTAGGGAGACGAAGGCAGCCAAGCGTGGTATTGGCCCGTTCGTGTGCTGTGCTCGTGAACGGCACTTGCCGCAAAAGTCTGCTACAGGCTATACGGGGGATCTTTGTCTTTGTTTTGACATGGAGGATATATTTCACACGCAGAGCTGTAAATTAAAGCTGGAACAATCTTGGGTAAACTGTAGTGATGGGTGACAACCATGGAAACTTGGCCTACAATGCTTCAAGGACTTTTGTGCGCACCTTTATATGAATGCTGTAGTCGACCCAATGAACTCCATAAATCACTCTGCGCCTGATCTGGTTTGATCTCTGGAGCTAAGCACGCTTTGAACTTGGTATTTGAATGGGAGGCTTATGGGAATAGATGAATGTAGGCTTGGGTTATGTGGCCAATGGATTTTTGAAACTGTCTGTGGGGAACTTTGAGACCGTTACCTCCTCGTATGAATGGGGTTACTCCCATCTATTCTACTGTTGTTCCCACATGCCAAATACCTATTATTGGAATTGAACAAACATCCAAATGCACGACCCTTCTAAAAAGGTGCCTGTGGCACTCAGAGAGGCTTTCCTTGGTGCAAGGGCGCCGCTGTGGAGAGATATAAATTACCTCGCCTGGTATACAGGAGGTCGTGGGTTCGATCCCTTCCATGATTTTTGCTGTATATTTGGGGTTTGCATGTCTCTCTCCCCGTGGTCGCGTGAATGTTTTTCTGGGTCCTCCGGTTTTCCCCTCCACATTTAGAAACATGCGTTTAGAGTATTTCGCTGCTATCAATTTCCATGTGATAAGCCACATCGTTGAGCTACCATTGTTGGCCAGGTCTCTTCTGAAAAAGAGCTATATACAGTAGCTCAGTGGGCCATACCTGGTCAAATTAAACATACTTCTTATTACGTGAGTGTCGTAATTTAGAGTCTGCATTTTCCAGCACAAGCTGCATAACAAAAAAATATTTAAAAAAACATAAACCCACACACTCTATGGCCAAATTACCTAAAATTCGCCCAATCATCTCCAAGCACTATTTCCAAGTTGATCCTCGATGCACGCAAATGCATTTATAGGCTGCTGTTGCTGGGCGGAGGGGGGTTACATTGTCACCAATGCAGCAAAATAAATTGTTGTACTGTAACATGCCCTCACGACTGTGTCCTCCCATCTTCACCGACCCGCACTGACCAGCGTGGTGAAGAATTATTAAATAACCGCAATGGCCTGCGCGGAGTGGCTTGGCCCTAATCCAGCCGTGGATTGGCAAATGCGGGTATATATGTTCCAAACAAAATAAAAACCCGCTTCAGTTCTTCCACTTTCTGCTTTTATTTTTGGAGGCCTTGGGACACCTGTTACTGACACCTATTGTCCTGAAATCGAGCACCACCTTCGCACCTCTCTTCACTCCTGAACCAAGGAAAGGTGCAGTAATGGGAAACAATGCAGGAGGCGTGAGACTGTGAAATAACAACGTATTGTTCCCTGCAGCGCGTAAACTGAGCAGACGATGACACGTTCAGGTGTCGTGGGTTGTTGTTTTGTCGTCCAGGAGAGAATTCGGTGAATGTATTGAATTGGGGTCGGTGGCGTGCGACGTGGCATTTTTGAATGTCTGCGAGCTTTTAAAGAAATCTCCATGTGTGTGCGTGAGTGTTTGCCCGTTGAAAGGTGTCCGTGCTGGTCACCCTGTGTTTTGCTTGCCGAATATTTTCCTTTTGCAAAATAAATCCGGGCCTCAAATGGTGTGAAAACAGGTCTGGAGAAAGGCTCAAATGATTATGTCAGCCAAGCGTGTTTTAAGTTTGTTACTTAACGTGGTACCACTTATGTAAATGTGGGTAATAACATCTGGTATGAAAACAAAAGGGCAACATGTTTTGCACCAAGCAATATAATTTCATTGACGAAATCCCCTGATGTTGGCACCTACTATTTAAACTTGTCAACAAATTTAAATTCCCAATGGCTCTATTATCCACCGAGTTGCAATGCTTGTTAGATTAGTACACGTATGACAGTTCACCCTCAAAGTGATTTGATTAATTGTGAGGTCTCATGTTCCGTTTGTCTTTTTTAAATTAATTCGTACTGCCTTGTTTGTGCAATCTCGCTTTACCCTCCGTTTCCCATGTCCTGTCTCGTTTGTATTGCCTGCCTCCTATGAGTTCCACCTTCGTTTGCTCTGATCAGGCTCCGTGTAACAGAAGCTCCACATTCGCACATGAACACGCGTGATTTTTCGCATCTATTACCAGCAAGAAAAAATCTACATCTGTGATTGCTCATTCAACGCGTCGTTACTCGCCATACAAGTCTGTGACTTAAACCACCGGGCCCCTTTTCGCATCTCTCCCTTGCAGTGTGCGAGACTGAGATGGCGAAGGTTTGCCGACTTTCCAGCGAGGAAAACCTGGAGCCGTTCAAGTCCGAAATGGAAGAATTCATCGAGAAAGGTGCGCGGCCGCCGTAAGGCACGGATGACGGTGGCCGGTGGCCCATCCCGCGCTCGGAGTTTCGGATTCTCGTGCCACGTTCCCTGCGGTAGCTGCGGCGAGCCGGCCCGGATTTCCCACGTCGGCCGAACTGGGCCGAGGAGGCTCGCGCGCGAGGCCCGCTTGCTCGATATCAGAAACCTGCAAAGTAGGCCGGTAATTGGAGCTGCTCTCCGGAAGTAGTTATAATGCCATCGGATAATAATAATGTACTCTCTTAAAGCACCTTTTATGTGGAAGCTGCTAAGTGCCTTATTTAGCTAAAAAGATAAATTGCACTTGTAAAGAAAGAAAAAAAACCAGTAAAAAATGAAATATCTGCATAAAATGGCGACGCATAGGCAAAATTACATATGGAGAGATTTTAGCTTTGTATAGTATGTGTTAACACAAACACCTATTAAACCTTATTATGAATTACTCATGCCCACCTCTGGGCGAAGGGAGAGGTGGCGAGGGATGGAGGAGGAGTCGGAATCAGAAATATTTCTTCATCCTGGACAAATCCGTTGAGCTATGAACAGGGGCGGTTTCTTCATTAGGGCGATTGGGCGACGCACCACCAATGTCATTCAACCACAGAGTCATGCTAGCCGTCACTGTGCCTCTGGATATAGTCCAATCAGCGTCATGCTACGTTCTGTGGAGTACCGCCTCTTTTTGGGCGATTTCCCTCCAGCTGAGAATCGCCCAGAGTGGTCCCATAGACTTACATTCAAAGATGTTTTTTTTCGAACGGGGGCGCTGCAATGCATTCTCTATGGCTTCCGGGAGGGCTCGCCCTAACGTGCTTACGTCATCATACGTGCTTACGTCATCATACGTAAGCACGTTTCATCCAACAATATAATTTGTCGCCACCTAGTGGAATCTTTAATAAAATAAACCTGAGTGGTTTGTTTTAATAGTGAGTATAGAAACAAACAAGATGTATTGTAAGAGTCACTTTATTTTTCATTAATATTAAAGAAGTGAAGTTGCCTTTACATGCTTAAGCTGTTAATTTATCCATTGCATGGGTGGACCTTATCCTTATCAATCATCCAGACATTTGCCCCCCCCCTGAGAGATTTTGCAGGAGCCGCCACTGGCTATGAAGCTCTTTTTCACAGATGTCCAGTCCCGAGCCCATGGAGCCGTGCGAAAATGAAACTTTGAGGCAAGAAATGAGCTCTGCCGGGCTATGACAAGAACGTTGAAGCGTTACTCGGGTCTGGTTACCGATGGCCGTGGAAACGCAGCATGGTATCTTCGCTTAACCCTCTTAGAGTCTGCCAGCTCATTGGCTTTTAGCCCAGGCTCTTAGACCTTGGTTTAGTATGAAGGGCAGAGCAGGAAGGGAATTACACATCATCACACCCTTCCACTGGTTGGCCAGTGAATTGGCCTCCGATAAGTTAATTACTGTATTTGATCTCACAGCCATAATGTGCAAGTGTAGGGTCACCGTGGCTGATTTTTAATCAAAGTGCGATTCTCAAATTGCAATAAAGTGTTCTTTGTTAGCAGGCCAAATACCACTTAATTAATCTGCTCTTGAAAATGAACACACTGCCAGCAAGAGCAATTGTAATTGTGAGCATTAATGGCCTCATTAAAATAGCAACTTAAGCGTTATCAATTACAGAAATATTAAATTGCTTCGTGTAGAAATTATTACGAAAAAATGTTTGATTTGTGGATATGGAAAAGGTTAATGTGCAGTCCTGCAATTTCTTTTTCACTCCACTGCTAGCAACAGGGCCGACACAAGAGGGGTCTCGAGAGCCCCCTTGGAGGGAAGTTTGGCCTACTCTTCCACACTGAGCAAACATCTTGGAAGAAGTTGGAAATCCCCACACTTTACCCCCACGATATGCAACCTGATGATTATCTGTGGGGCACCCATTTGTAATCGCTGGGTGGACGGTGGCAGGGATATTTTGTTAAAACTAGACAGATTGTTTAACGCCACGGCAGTCTCCACCAATCCACGTTTACTTTTACAACAACAAGAACGTTATGCCTGCAACGTGTTTTTATACAATTCGTGGCGACTGAAATAATATCTGTTCACATATGTGTAGGTCTTCAGTTGATGAAATGTATCTCTCCGCGGGTAGTCGCGGTGGCTGACGAAGTGAAGCCTCATCGTGTGCCCTCAGATCAGTAATCCCTAGGCCCTCCTCCAGTTGCAGTGGGCCGGTGCTGCCCGTAGGGTAGTGCTGAAACAATATATCGGGTGACTTGTTTACAAAAACAACCTATTAAATGCTTCACAGCGGGTTCCGTCAGTGCCACTCAAAATTGATTTTTTTTCAGCCGCATTGATCCAAAAAGCTTAGTAAGGTGAGCAGTTGATGTCGCGTAGAGATGAAGGCAGCTTGCGGAGGTAAAGAGCTCGCGTGTCAGAATATTGGTGTATCGCGTGTGCAGGAACGCATCGCCCCATTCGCAAAGCCGCTTTCAAAGCTTGCAAGGCTTCCTTGTAACGAGTGATTAATCCGCAACTCCAACTTCGATACTTTGTCAATCCTGATTGTTCATAATCTGCAGCGGAATGGCACAGCTGTGCGGTCAGTGGTGGCACAGTGGTTAGCCCACTGCGTGGTGAGCCTAGCCACTTGGGTTTGTTCCCCGGCCGTGACTAACATCCGTGGCGAGTGATCTATGAAGGAGCCCTGGGCACTGAACAGCATGGTGAAGTATGGTCAATCAATTCTAGATTTGAAGCTTTCGTGACTGTAAGGATTCATACTCTTAGTTTTTTCGGTAAAGTCACGTAGGTAAAAAATGAAATTAAAATTAATAATATTCTTTTATTTTTATTAATTTCATTTTTTACCTACGTGACTTTACCGAAAAAGCTAAGAGTATATGGTCAATCAACCGCCATGACCAACAACAGTGTGGTGGGTGGAGGCATTCATCCATGCATACACGGCGCAATAAATTCTAAATAAAAATTCTAGTAACATGACTGGAAGTGTGACATTTCACTAATTGCCTTATCTTCCGTGGCATTTTCAGCGTAGTGACATAACGGGTACAATTGCCGATCTTAATTACAATTGAGAGCAACTTTCCGAAAAGTTTTCGAGCGTCGCCGATGTAATTGCTGGAACAACACGGCCTGACCCCCATCATCCGGCGTGCTGCGAGTGCGGCGCTGGAGCCGGCGACAGAGAGGAGGTGGACGTTGTAACAGTAGCGAAGAAACAACACGCGCGAGATGAAAGGTGGCCTCACAATTTGAGCGGGAGAGAGAGAGGGGCCAGCGAGTTGCCTGCCTGCCTGCGCGCGGGGAAAAGTCACGGCCTGAGACCAATGCATTAGTCACAAGGCGCCTGATGAAAGGCGCAGCGGAGCGAGAGGGCGGAGAGAAAGGGCAGAGGTCAGGGCGGCTACGGCCAGGCAGCGGCCTCCCTGCCTCACCCCCCCCCACCCCCCCCTGCTGTGTGCTGCTGCACCCTGCGGAGGCACCAAGTGATACATAGTTCATCCTGTCCGACTTCCCAACGGAATGGCAAACGCGTGAGAGAGTGGCGGAGGGGGGAAAAACTGAGACTTAAGCGGTCTTTTTCTTGCCGCCCAAGTGGGAGAGGTTTGTTAGGGACACTATCCCTCTTTCTGGGGGCTTAACCCCTTAAAGACCCCGGCGATGTCACGCCGGCAGTTTTGCTTGCAAGCGTATTTGTTTGTCTAATGAGTTGCTTGTTTATTTTTTAACAAGAAAGAACTTCTTTCACTGGAAAATTTCTACTGTTGCTTTTTTTTCTTCTTCGTGTTATTCTTTTCCAGTTCAAATCGAGACGTCAGGAGTGTTTGATGTCACCTTAAAACATGTCTTTGCATATATCCTGAAATGATTAAGACTTGGTTTGTTTTTTTAAGGTGCAAAAGCTCGAACAGTGTAATGAGTTAAGGTTCAGGTAGCAAAAAATGTTGCCTATAATTGGACGATTGCTTTGATTTCGTTTAGAATAGCCTGTAAGAAGGCCAGAATGTTTCCTACATTGAGCCTCAGCCAATTAAACCTTCTGACAGTATACTGCGTTAACGTTTGAAACAATCTTTGCAATTTACTTCGCTAAAGTGCAATACATTTTTGTTCAGTCTATTTAATAGTTCAAAATAGATTGATATTAATCAGAAATTATTCACTTAAAATGTGTAACGTAAGCCCGGTGCCAGCAGAAAACATCGCGGTCCATAACGGCAGTGGCTTTTTGTAACAAGTGGACCGAGCAGATTTGTCTTCGCCCGGTTGTTTTTGGACGCAGCTTCTGTGAGCTTGGCCAGCAACAACATTCATCCCCGCGTCAGGCATCTCGGCTCGCCCGCGAGGACTTCTGAAGCCAATAAATATATACGCGTGGGGAAAAATAAACTCCCAACCTTTTACGGTGCCTAACCAAAAAAAATAATGTTTAACGGTGTTGGCAGCAGTACAATTCCTCGTCTTTGCTAAATAGCAACAATTAGATCCATTCGCGCAACAATTATTGCGAACTACTTGTGTGCTTGTGCTTCCAAGCTGTATACAACTGTGAGAAATCGAAAGGCCGTGTCGGCGCTCTAAATGTGCATGCCTGGTTTCCAAGTGTCACAATTTGAGGTCACAATTCTATTCAGGAATCCACTCTGTCTCAATTGTATGATCTTTATTTGCAATGTATTTGTTAATGTGTTCTGTCTTGTTCCGCTATTTTTTAAATGTAGCATACATGACAACAACAATTACTATTTAGATTTATCTTGCATCTAGATTCAACCGATATCAATATGCTGTGTAACTTGCTTACCATTTGAATAATTAGTAAACGTTCGCATTATTATGTCCATGATAGTTGTTGGTGATTTGAGTTAGTAAACACAACAAAAAATATGTATTTTTACTTGTGTTTGTTACATGACTATTGCCAAACATTGCTTTGATGCATAAATGAATGATATAGTGTTTCACATTTTCAGTCTGCTGTGAGAAATGCCAACAGCAGACAACTTATTAACACAGATATCGACAAAACAAGGCAACCTTGCGCTCAAGTAAATATGAATAGCCCCCCCCCCACATTTGTAATGCACCATTGGTTTTGTTGCTGGAATATATTGATTTCCAGAATTCCGCTTCGCTATTCCAGTTGGCGCAATAAACATTAATTCTAAAGAGTTCTCCTTGTGTTACCGTGTCTGTATATATTTTCAGCAAAAGTTGAACAAGATGCGGAGGAGAGGTTTCTGGAAGAATCGCACACAAGGTAAGCCCACAGGAACAGGATGAAAGACCAGGCATGATCTAACGAACTTTTTTACGGCGCCAAAATAACTATTGAATCACTCGAAGCAAATGTTTTAACTTTCCAGAAAAATAAGCCAGCAGTGTTAATTATTTTATTTTTCGTAGCTTTTACTAAAAGTGGCATTTCATAGTTTTCTCGATTTATCTTTGTGCATGTTTAACGCTGACATTTAACGTTACAAGGCAATGCTCATGAGAACGATCGTACAGCACAATGACACATATCCGACTGTCCCTTGTACAATTGACTGCCCACACTCACTGTGTGGCATTGGCGGATACATTCATGCTTATCTATACGTTCAAAAATCTGGCCCTTTTCACATATCCACCTATATACAACAACATTTCCCTGCAAGTCGGATATGTGACGGTGTGTACTGTGTTTTATTATGTTGATGGAGGCGATTGTGTCAGTGATGATGATGACGATGATAATAATGATGATGACGATGTGCGTTTGCAATTGTTTATCGGGTCAGTTTTCTCGAGACGGCTCGCTTCTTTGGTATAAAGCCCCGGTCAGGAGAGAAGGAGGTCTCTCCAAATCATTTCTTTTCGCTGTGGCACGAGTTCTGCTCACACTTCAAGGACTGCTGGAAGAAAGACAGCAAGCTCATCGCTGCAGAGCTGTAAGATCCTGATATTTCTAGTACGCTATGGCACGGCGAGGCATGGCTAAACAATCATGCGGAGCTATGTGATATTTGTTAGCTTTTGCTTGTACTGGTGATATGATCCACTCTACCTTTATGTAACATGCCCATCGGTCTGCTGAATTTCAAAGTAAGTTATTGCTTCAATGAGCATTGAAGTGTTGGTCATCTGCTGTTTTTACAGTCCTGAGCCAGTGGTGCATATCACACACTTGTATGGTGGTGGCAGGTTTTTCCACAGGGCAACCACAAAGTGGTACTCGTTTTAATGACCCCAGGAATGATGATGGGACCTCCAGAATGTGAGCCGCTTGCTCTACCGCTGAGCGAGCTGCTGCAATTAGCCATCCACTGCACATGTATTCCCATCCCCTTTAATCACACTGGCTCTCGTGGTTCACTTTAAGTGTTACTATACCAAAGTGCTTCAATTTTAATAATAAACAGTGGTGTAAAATGTTCATTTTGTTTAGTTCACACGTGAGTTTTTAAGCGTTTCTTTACGGAACTAACTTGTAGGAAAAATAAAAAAAACAATTGCAGATATAAAATAATAGCGACGGCCACTGCGATTGACGTAACATTGAATAAGTTACGTACGAGACGGCTAGCAATGCGCGTTGGGGCTTGGGGGTGAGGCAAGTATTCAGGGTGTGCTATGAACAATGGCACAAATTGCCACTGCAATGTCACCTTGTGTGCTTTTAGAGCTAACCATGCGCGCATCGTGAGATTTACACTCCCCGTTGTTAATTCCGTGCCAGTCTTAGTCACATTACCGACTCCCATCATCACATGGTGTAAATAAAAACCCCTACGCTGATGACTAATGCTTCTACCTAATGCTCATTAGGGGAGGACTGGAAAATATATATGGCCATGCTGAGACACTCGGAGGCTTTCTGAAGTTCAGATACATGTGTGTCACGTCCTTGCCCAGTTATGTATGTATGTATGTTGAACTTCTTTTGCACAGTACGTAGCCAACAGTAATAATCGAAGGTGCGGGGGAAGGACGAAAAACTCAACACAAAAAGCAATTCTAAATTAATGAGTTTTCATCCGAGATTTAAAATTACGTAGCTTCAGTGGCTTCCTAATGTTGGAAGGAAGAGCGTTCCAGACGGCTGCAGAAGCATATCTGAAAGTCGTAGGCTGACGATTTGCTAACCCTTTTACTGCTTGCCGACTTTCAGCACAAGTGTTGCATCCAAGGCGTTGAATTTCTGTTCGGAAATGTTATATAGCGATAATGATTTACTTAGAAAATCGGTGGAGAGGAAAAAGGTTTAAAATAACCAGCATACCGCTTTAACCATCGGTAGGGTGGGCAAGTATGTGTAAAATAATGCACGGTCCAATACAAAGTTGGGGAAATAAATTTGGAGTCGTTTTAAATTTCATATACATGTAAAATAAAAATCTGCTTGAAATACAATTCTACTGCTGTGGTTGCCTAAACAGTTCCCCTACAAATTTGGAGAGGCAAACTCTCCGTTCGGGTTACCACGTTGCTGAAGAATCTTTCAATTTTTTCCACATTCGCCCAAATAAATAAAAGCAAATCCACACTGTATATCACTTTAAAAAAATTCACACACACACACACAAGCTGTCATAGGTTATAATTTACACTACATAAGTTTTAATGTATTAATTTTAGGTTTAATATGATGGAGGGAAATTTATTTTACTTTGCCTCTCCCGCATCATCTATTTATTTTTACTTGCTGCTCTACGAGGCGGTTGGCATGAGTGAGTTTTCCCTCGCTTGCATGGCCTCTGCACGTTGGCTATTAGCGTGACTTTCAGTGGCACGCAAACCCAGGCGCACAGACCTTTCCGTACGTATTTGGCAACCACCCCCAAATAACATTGTAAGAACGAGATCATTGCCCTTTAATGTACTCTTGTGTGTTTAAAATATACGCTTTTTTATACAAATTATTGACTGCATATTGCAATCGTCGAAGAGTAGGCCAAATACCCTCAAGACTAATCCCTTTAATAGAGGCCCTTTTGTCAGCAGTGATGTGAGCAACAATTACAGGACTGCATCTTTGCCTAATTTACAGCCCTTGGTCAGTTCAATGTTGAAGGTCATTGGGGTTTGACCATACTTCGCCACACTAGTCAATGCGGATTCGCAAAGTAGCTGACCCCATTACCATTATCAGATATCACTCAACACTGATGTTAGCTATTGATGAGATTCAAATTAAGGTTCATACTGCAGTGCGTTTACTGCTGCCCTAGCGCTCCAGACATTCCTATCACAATTAAAATACGGCTGACTTTTAAGATGACAAGAATACAACATGCCTGTGCATATACGCGTGGTTTTGTTTTTTTATTCTAGACTCAAACAAGCACAGCAGAATGTCCAGCAGAAGATGGAAGAAAAGAAGGCACCGACTACTGTCAAAAAGTCAACAGGACTGGTAAGGTCATACCAGCTGCTCACCCCAGCAATTGTGAACTTAACTGTACTAAAAAAAGTCTTATGAAATATTGCAAACACAAGTAAAAACACATTAAGGCAATGTCAAGAGCTTTAATGTATCATTGTATATTATGTGTAGTCGTGTGCATTTGTACAGTAGTCTCATCGGGTGACTGACAAATACTGACTAGCTTTTTGTTGCGATGTAACAGTTTTTAATTAATTGCATGAGAATGTGTTATGTTTAATGATTTGAATCACTTTGTTGGTCGTAAAAATTGTGATGCTCGGGTTTTTTGCAGCACGAATTTCTTTTGTAAATCATCTCAATGTGTCTAACACTGCACAATTCATTCTTTTACCCAGCTATGCCTCAAATGTTTTACACAGTTTCTTAATAATGCACAGCAGTGTTCAATGACAAGATTTAAGACTTTAAATGCGATGCAATATTTTTAAAATTTTTCAAACTATGTTCCTCTACTTTGTTGTCAAATAAGTATTGGCAAGAACACTGTTCTGTGTCTCTACATTAGAATAAAATAATATTTTCGTCCATCAGTCCATTTGCGTTCCAGACCAATATTACCAAACAGCATTTGTTTAACCAAGCAAACTCTGGACTGGTTTCAACAATTCTGGGTCTCATCGGCAATAAAACTTGTAAATAAATGCTCTGGGATGTTCGCGGAAAGAACGCTCCATATAAAAGAAAGGGCTCGCACTTGATGCAAAACGCAATCCTGTACACAAACCCATCATGCGCTGCTGTGGAGCACTTCTTATAAAATAGAGCTTCGTTACATGTTGAATTGTGGCGAGCACTTACTCGTCTGAGAAACAAAAATATATATTTGTCGACGCTACGTTGGCACTGGTGCAAATATTGATGCGTCAAAGTTGCGTACTCGTTATGCGTGATGATAGAAACGCCATTGCCTGAAACGTCACCTAGGATTGGTTTTTATTTATTCAATTTTAAGGCCGTAGTATTATTGACGAATGTGTCGAGTTTTGGTCTGTGACTTGTCTGAGACACGTGTCTACATTTGTATTTTTTTTTTCTTTGCAGAAAGCCAAACTACATCAGAAGGAGGCCAAACCCTAGTTCTCTGCAAACGTTGACCGACGTGGAAACTTCCAGTGTCAAGCCCCCTGCATATTCACCACGCACATTTTGTGGCCAATGGTATTTCACTGAAGTTTATAAGTGGGCCCTGAAGACTTCTGCAAGTCTGCGTGATACCGTTTACCGCATCGTTGTTTACAAAGGTATAGCAGGAAGGACATACACTGGTGGCACTATCCGGTGGTTTGCCATCACTGTGTCACCCCCGTGTGTGTGTGTGTGTGCATTCGAACATTCCAAATTGTAATGCCACACATCCGCCAGTGTTGCAGTCATATGATGAAAGCTGGAGTGATTGCAAAAATATATCAAGGAAGATCCACGCGACGGAAGCAAATATCGCCGAGAGAATGGAAAAATGCATCTTGTGCAGTGGATGTAATTGAGGTGGATGCACTTTTTGTTGCCACCTTAACTCGAAGAGAATGATTATCCAGCTTAGGATTCCCAAAAAAATAGAAATCAAGAAAAGCAATAGTTTGCACATTGTAAATAATTGTACATAATTTACACCTACAATAGCAATGTATAGGTGAAGTAGTTGTCTCTCAAATTTGAATGTATCAAATGTGTACTTGCAATTTTATTTCTTTGCCCCAATGTGTGTATGTGTACGTGCCGTTATAGCATAGCTTGCCATATTTTATCAGACATTGGTCTTTTTGCGTGCATAATTGCCATTTATGAACTCTGCAGTATTTTTGTTTTTAAGTCGACATTGTACACTTACCCTACTGAACTACTCTCGCAGCTATCTGGAAATTTGAGAAATAAATGAGTGACTTGACCATATTTTTTTCACCATGCTGGTCAGTGAGAGTTGCTGAAGGGGTGTCCAGGTGCAGCTCCGATTCAAATCGCCACCGATGTTAGCAGCGGCCAGGAATCTTAACTCAGGTAGCCGGGGTTCAAGTTGCAGTGGGCATCTTCCGTTTCACTCCCAAATTAGAATAAGGTGGTTAAATGATGTATTTTAAACTGTCGACAGCAAGAAAAGAAAATGGGGAGTGGGCACGACACATGGCGAGAGATGGCCGATAGTCGAGGATTGTGACGCGTCTGAGAGCACCGCCGACCATTGTGGAGATGGAGCGGTGAAATCGGCTCCTGTGTATTAGGTGAGCTGGCGATGGCTAGAGGGGAGGCCTTCATCCAGCAGTGGATCGCTCGTTGCTGCTCGTGGTTAATGATGCCTTGAAGAAAACGGATCATGTGCCCTTTATCCAGGCCGAAGCCCTTTAATCGCCACGTGCCCACAAGCGTACACATCACATGCACATCTTGAAATCTTAATCAAGATGAACTGTAGTTCAAGATTTTTTTTTTATTAAAAGACAACACATAATTTTAAAAGCCTCATTTTTCCCACGTATCTTTTATGTATTTCACAAAAAGGACTGCAATGCACAAATAAGCAAGTATGATTATAGTTTACAAATAAAAAAATATATTTCCAAGCATTTTTATGACAATATTTAACAAAAAAATATTCAAAGTAATTATCAATGTTGGGTCCAAAGTCCTCAAGTTTGGCTCTTTTATTGAAGATAGTGAAACTGGGCAAAATGCTACAGTTTATATATAAAACAAATGAAACCCAGGCGAAATCTTCTCACGTCATTGTAAAGAACATCAGCTTTGTAAATCTCGGATGCTATCTTTACAACTATGCACATCATTACGAGCGTCTCTTTATGACCAACAGTATTTTACGTATCCAGTTACCTGAACGTGTAATGCCGTAAAAACGATTTTAAATCCAATTTTAAATATTCATGTGGTGTAATAATCTCTAAAGTGCTGTTGCACTGTATGCTTAGAATGATGTAGCTTTTCATGCAAGGGCATCGCCTTTGCGAGGGCTGCAGAAACCTGGGCCAGATATTTTTTTCCCCCAGGTTTAAATTAATGAACTGAACCCAATTGCCATATGAAGACTCATAATATACAATGCACATTGCTTAACACACAATAGGCTTTTCTTATTCTTCTTAATAATAATAATAATATACTTTTTCATATCTACCGCGCAAAATCAAATGTATCCGATAATGGCACAATTGTGACGTATTAAAATATAATTGCTTTCCCCCCACACCCCCCCCCCCCACCCCCAGTATTCTTCAGCAAAAGTTGGGGGTGCATAATGTTCTGGAGAATAGGTTAGTTTTACATGAAATAACATCTTGAAATTGCGTAAACTTGTTTTTATTAAAGTTCACTACTGTGTTCGGTAAAGCACGGAAAATAGGCAATGTCACATTTTTGCTTAAAAAAAATCTGAACATTTGAGTAACTTATTGATTTTGCAAAAAACCTTGGGTTATATTCTGATTGAGAACCACCTCTGTGACAGACGTACAGAAACACACACCATAGGGAACCTCGGAAACAATAATTCAACCTCTTTCGTATCAGTTTTAAGCATTTGACACACAACACACTAAGACCCCTTGGCTTGAAAATCGTCTCGAACGCTACCCATCGGATGGAAACCAATCGGAAATTATGAATTCCTGGAGGGGTATTCAACGGCAGTCGTGTTGAGTGGAGTCGATCGCACGGAGCTGAAGTGGTCCAAGGAAGGGATCACTCCCAAGAGGGTCGTGTTTATTATTCCAACCGCGTGCCCCTCTTTGATGCGCTATTGATCCGATATTTTCCAGGTTTAAGTGTTTTAATTGTAGCAACATACTCTAAAAGAAAATAAAAACCCCAGGAGTAGGCGAGATGAATAGCCGAGGCTTGTTCATTGTTTACACGCGGCCGTCGGTAATTCTTCCATCGTGCACGCGCGGGTATTTCTCTTTTTTATTACTCCAGACAACAACAACAACAACAATTGGGGCGCCATGGTGATGAGATGTTAACTACCTCGCCTGGTATACAGCATGTCGTGGGTTTGATTCCGACTGTGACATTTCCTCGGGTCCTCTAGTTATTCCCTCCACATTTAGAATCAACGCGCGTTTAGGGTATTTGGCTGCATTAAATTGTCCACGTGATAAGCCACTTCGTTGAGCTGTCATTTGTGGGCAGTTCTGAAAACGAGCTATAGCTCAGTGGGCCTTACCTGGTAAAATAAAAAAAACTTTAAGTTTTAACTGGGTGACTTTCACCTGAACATGAAGCAATTTTGGAACATCAAAAAACATACAGCCGAAACCAGTGTTCGTTTAGTCAGACTTTTTAATTATAATCTTAGCCTAGTCGACTAAGGTGGGAAGGCAGTCAAATGTAGTATATCCTCAGTTGCTAAATGTTGGTGTAAAGGGGCAAGCAATCTGACCCCCTTCTCTTAATACTATCAGGTCAGCCAATCGGTGAACTGGGTAACATCTTGTATATACATCTAAGGTCTCGAAAATTACTTACTTTGATCTTCCTCGGTACACTGCTGTCTCTAAGAACTTAACTAAATTATCTTAGACTGCATTTTCAGTCAGACTTCGTTAAGATTCCCGTAATAATCTCGGTGGGCAGTTGCAGTCATTTTCATCCACTCACAGCCATAATTACCTGAAATAAAAACGGCTGAATATTTTTAAGAAAACGTAACACTGGCCATTTCACTGCCCGACAACCACGAAAGTCCATCGTCGCCTTCTCCCGGCGTCTCTTGCGAGCAAGACCGGGCCGAGCGGCGGCAAAAACGAAACGTAGCTCAGTCTCCGACGCTTACGGACATGCAGCGGCACCGCTTGATGCGCGGCACCAGCTTGCGCGTCACGGCGGGCTGGCGGCCCGGGCAGTCCAGCGCCACGGCGAGCGTGCCGACCTGCTGCGGCTTGCAGAAGGCGCACGACTGGAAGGCGTTCGCGCCGAGGGGGCCTGCCGCGCCCCGCGGGATGTAGAACGAGTTGCACTGGCCGTAGCAGAAGCGGTTGATGACCGTGCGGCTGTTGCAGCCCTCCTCGCTCACGGTCTGCCGCAGCGGCTGCGTCTTGCACCAGTCGCTCTTGAGGTAGCGGCGCTCCGTCACCACGAGGGCGTCCTGGCTGGAGGCCAGCACCTCGTCCTTGGGCGCGCGTCCGGCCGAGCTGTTGGGACGCTCTTTGCGCGGCGAGGGCAAGTCCCCCGGGGGTCTGGCCGCAGCCGCTTGCCGCTTGGGTCCCTGGGTCAGCGACTGCGCACAGCACAGCCACAGCAGCAGGATGGTGGCGATGTGCAGGGAAAGGCCCCTTCTCCCTCTGTGCCTGCAGGCCACCTGCTTGCACACGAGATCAAACGCAGAAGTGGCATTATCTCACAACCCCATGGAATGGTAAATAATCATTCACAGCCCTTTGTGAATAATTGACCACTGCACTTCATCTGTTTACAGCATTTATGCACTTTATGTTTGCAATTATTTACTGCATTTGCAAAAATTCATTAAGAGGAAATGTATAAATTTTTTACACATTATATTCAATTCAACGCAATAAAATGCTCGAAGGTGCTGCACTGCAATTTCTTGCTCACAACCACCGCTGGTGGGAACACCTCCACTCGAGGGGTGGGGGATTCTGGAGAGTCATTTTGGAAGGAATCTGGCCTACTCTTCCACTGGCCAGTTTGTCCTGGAAGATGTGGGGATATCCACACACATTGCCAAACAACACACACCATGTCTGTTGACCGTGGTGCACCCATTGTATACAAGTCTGAGTTCTAACAAAACAATGTGCAGCACTTGGCTGGATGGTGGGCCCCTGGATAGTGCTGGTTATTGAAAGAGTGACCAGGGCCAGTTCAGATACCACTCGCCACCGATGTCATCGCAAAACAGGTTGGACTGTTTAGAGCGTCTAGATACAACTGGATTTAAACACGTTGTTTTTAAACAGCAGGATATTGTCATCTTGTGGAAGCATATTGAGATACATTCTCTTTCGCAAGAAAAATGCGGAAGCCTATGCAAGTACCCACGTCTGCATGATTAAACAGTTGCAGGTAAATTTCAAACTGGGATCTCGAGTATGAAGTGAGCACACAAGACTTACGAATGCAAATTATTTAACTAATATACTCAAGTTATACATTGAGCAGTACATGCAAAAATGTGAAATTTGGGCGTTTCACAGCTGGGTCGACAGATCTGACGCCCGTGTATTTTGAGTTTGCGTGTCTCTTTCCCCGTGGTCACGTGGATTTTTTGTCCGGGTTCTCCACTTTCTCCCTCCACATTTACAATCGTGCGTGCACAGTATTTGACTGCCAGAAATGTCCACGTGATAGGCCACTTTGTTGAGCTATCATTTGTGGCCAGGTCACTTCTGAAAAAGAGCTATACAGCTCAGTGGACCTTACCTGGTAAAAAAAAAAATACGCATTACTTCTCGAGAAATGCATAGGCTTTACACCTATAACACGAACCATACATGTGTTATTTATTGTGGCTACTGTCCCCAAAGATGTTTATTCAAGCATTGACCATATTTTCATCCGATCACAGGCGTCAGGGTCAAGTGAGTTTAGTTTTATATGTGCTGTTTATGGGTGCGGTATATGGCTACCACTTAAACGTTCATGGTTAGTGTTTGGACATCAGGGGTTAGGGCTTAAGCTTAGGAGTTTCTAGTTAAGTTCAGCGGTTGAGAGATTATGGTTGAATAGTTATCGTTTGCTGTTATGGACAATAGTACCCACAAATTTTGTCCGTATGAATCTGTGGGCCAAGTAGTCTGGAATTGTAATTACGACTGAAAGCACCTCAGCTGAGAGCGGTCCTATTGAATGTCCCGATAAGAAATCACGGAGGTCACAACCATCCCCTATATTATTACTGTTAACGCTGCACTGAAACCTGCGGCCAATATTCCATTTAACTTGTCACATTAGACGCGCCCTTTAGGTCCTCATTGATTCGAACCTGTTAATCTGTCACTGATAGGGCACACACGTCAAGCTTGTGTATTAAATGAGCTATCACGTTTCCGCTGCAGTGACATACGGAAAATTACTTTTTTTGCGATACTGGGTCCGCAAATAATAAAATAACACATTCTTCAATAACACTGCCTTAGAGATAGAGAAAAAAAAAACATAATACGTGACGTTTCGGGCAATGTCCCTTCGTAACAAAAGATATTCCTCTTGAGGGCAGTGTTATTGACAAATGCGTTCAGTTTTCGTGACATGATAGATTGAATGACCCCACAGGAATGTTTTAAGCGTGAATAGCGTCCGTTAATCTCGGTGACTCTTCTAAAAAAAACACGATTCTTATATATGAACATGTTAGTTAATGTCCATTGAATACCAACACGCATGTTTAGGCACACGCCGGTGTTGTGGTACTGTAACGCTGGAAGGTGTCACGGGCAGGTTGTCGTCTTGCCGGTGTTTGGCCCAATTCCCACCATCGCTAAATGTGACCGTCTCACGTAGCCCAGATTCATTGGGTCCTGGCAACAGTTACGGCGATGACTATCGCATGCGGCGGGGGAACGCACCCAGAGTAGAATAGGGCGTCCCAAACAACCAATTTGTCCGTGCTGTTAAGTAGAACTTCTTTGGGCACCGTGTGTAGTGGCCAACCGTGCTTCTCGGAGGTTCGGAGGATGAACTTAACACAAGCAAGCGGTTCGAAAGACGTGGGGGTTTCACTCGAGATTTAAAAGCGCATAAGCTGCAGTGACGACCTCGGCTAACCCACAGCACGCTGGACAAAAATGCTCCTGTTTGAGTTACACAACAAGGTGATGAATATTATCGGTTCTTTCGGTAAAGTCACGTAGAAGGGAAATAACAAAAATATAAAACTAAATTCTCACGACGTTTCGACTGCAACACAAGCAATCATCATCAGGTGTGAAATCCACAACAAGAAACGTCGTGAGAATTTTATTGTTTTATATTTGTATTATTTCCCTTCTACGTGACTTTACCGAAAGAACCAATAACATGAATCCATGCAGTCACGAAAGCTTTAAATCAAAGTGATAAATGCCGATTTTGTTGACAACGAAGTCTTAAAAAAAAAGTACACAGCAGCCAACAAAACCCCAGCACTGAGCTCAAGCAAGCAGCAAGTAGCGTTGCATTTCATGTTAACCACAGTACCCGGTCTGTCATCGATCACCTGACAGGGTCCAGCCGTTCACGCGAAGTTTCTCGCCCACGAACAACAAACGCGTGGCCCCCGCATGTGCTTTGAGCTCCGCGTGCGCTTTAAATCGGAGCTCCGACGTCAGTCGGTTACCTGATGCGTAGACCGCGGTGTCGTTCCTGCCGGAGGCCTCGTGGCGCCCGTGACAACGACGAGAGGCATCGCGACGGGAGGGCGAGACGTCAGTTGCGTAACCCGTGCGCTCGGTTTTTTGCACTGAGCAATATTCCATGAGAGTCGTTGATTAGAGCCACGCGACGCCGCCTCTCGCCCTACCCTCTGTTTTTCAACCCCCATCTCCCCCCTTTAAGAGTCCTTGAAGCTCGTGAAGTTGGGGCGGGCAGGCGGGGGGGGGTGGTACGAGCCCAAGTTGCTCTTTATACTCCGCACATTTCCGTGCCACGAGCACGCGTGGGGTCGTCAGGGGTTGCCGGCGATTGGCTGTGGCGAAATATCAAATCGAGTTTAATTCTTCAAAAAGTTTCACCCACCTCCACCCCACCCACCCACCCATCATCCTCAGGGCAGAAATTCAAAGGCTCAATTGTCAGACATGTAAATGTGTAAATAAATCAAAACAGTACGCGTGTTGAACATTGTACAGTCATAGATGTTATGTGCTCCATCAAAATCTACATCAGCCATGTTCGTTCCACTGCTGGTCAGCACGTGCTGACTTCATCATCCCCAACTTCCGGGATTGTTAGAAGTCTTGAAAGTTGTTTCAATTATTGCCAACTTTACATTTCTTGGCCGGTAATCCGTCACTATTATTGACTATCGTCCATCATCAACTCTTCTTACGACGTGCCCTGGCCCAATTCCACTTTTTAAATTGATGTTCCAAATGTTCCTTCTCAAATGGGTTCATTGCGTGCAAACTAATTGAGCAAATATTTGGAGCGTGCTTTATGAAAAGTAATGCCATAGGAGCTAAACTGGAAATATTTGAATTCTACACGTGGGTATGGCAAATTGCTAAATTGACCGCATAGCACAATGTAATTTCTTTTTTACGAAATAATAATTACAGTTTAACATTTTGTTGAAGGTCTGATGTGGGATCAAAAAAAATCCTGACATTTAGACAACTATATTTGGACAGGTTTTGTAAGTACTGTATATTTCTATGCACTTTAATGTGCAATTAAATTTCAAACGGACAATTGCTTGAAAAATAACTGGATAGCTTATAAGTTTAATAAAAAATCGTATTCTCAGGATTATAAGACGATCCGTAAAATAAGATGCACCCCAAACTTGTGCCCAGTGTCAATAAAGTTATAATCTGGTAAAACAAACACCCACAATGCTGATTTAACATATGGGAAAAAATGCATCTTATAATCCGGAAAAACACGGCCATAATCAGATATTTACTTAGAACAACAAAATAGAGTAATAATTAAAAACATCTCTATTTCAAGTCGGGCCTGGCAAGATGGTAACGATATATCAGTTGCACATAAAGTTTACATTTTTAAAAAGAAGGAAACTAATGTATCATTCGTATGTCATTTGGACATAGCTAAGATAAATAAACTGCATGCGAACATAAATCTTAAAGCCAAATGAAATACAAATACATGAGAAAATGTCGTATAAATGTTCTTACAATCTGGAAAATACCTTTTGCGAAAGAATCCTTTTATGTGACAACATTTTTACCATCCCTGTATTCATTTAAGTGTATTAAGTGTTCTTTATTGAATGACTAGCTATTGGTTGAAAGAAAAAACTGGCAAATGCACATACGTAGAAATTAACACACACGGACATGGAGGGCTACATTATGATAAAGTCGGTGTGTGATGGCCAAATATGGTTATCCTGGGCGTATGCTTGTCCATACAAGGAATTACTGGACATTTGTAGGAAAAGAGTTTTACGGCTCATCGGATTCCTCCAGTATAAATACATATTGTGATTCTGGTCGACATCGTGCTCGATTCCGTGCTCAAATCTATAACACCTTTCCAGAGTGGTTGACCTCATGCTCAACCACGAGTTACACTGGATCCATGACCACGGGTTACAGCATGGGATCGACCATGGGTACACGATGTTGCGGGTTTGAGTGTGATCGAGCATGGAATAGGAATTAAAGATCATCACATTTTGGAGAAATTAAAAAAATAAAAGTTCAGAAGGAAAGAAGCGATGGCGAGGTGTGATCATATCAATGGGCCAGAGGTCGTGATCGCCTCTTCATTGTCACTTCCAGTGTCTCCTCAGTGACCGCAAGGACTCAATGTAGCCGCACGTCTCTGAGCAAATACGTACAGCGGAGGAGAAAGTTGAAGGGCGAGTTCCTGACCTCCGTTCGCCCCCTTGTGGCTGAGTTATTGGTCGTCTGGGAAGGTGGCTTTGCAGGATTTTCTGGCCACGATCATTGACCACGGCAATATCATCATTGCTTGCTTCTCGACTTTTAGCGTCACACTCTACGGAAGGTGAAAATTTATTTCCTTAATTTCAAGTTTCAAGTTCATTTATTAGGTATAGCCCTGCGAGCCATTCGACTCTTGAATCGGGTGCAACCGCAACAAACAAAAAAACATAAACATGAAAAAGAAAACATCTTAAAGTGAATATGTGAATATGTGAATATATGACCAAAATTGATTATAGGGACAGTAGATTGGGAAGCGTTTAGCACGAGACTTAAAACAAGGTTGGTCTCTCGGCTAACCGTTGCGTGTAGGGGTGTAAATCGTTACATCCCTACTTATAAATATTGTGTACATGCTTAAGGGCCATATTGGCCGAAACGTCTGCCGATGATACATATTGCAATTTTACAGGCGGTGTCGTTGACAAGTGTTTTGAGTTTTTGTTAGTGATAAACATGACCTCAGCCATACCAAACGTCAGCCTTCGCTGGGACTTTGAGAACATGAATCGAATGGACATCATACACGATGCATTTATTGTCGAGCATTTGGCAGCTATACATTTCCACGTGATAAGCCACTTTGTTGAGCTATCATTTGAGGCCAGGTCGCTTCTGAAAAAGAATCTACATAGCTCGAAGTGCTTTAACTGGTTAAACCACACCTGATGATGATTGCTTGTGTTACAATCGAAACGTCGTGAGAATTGTATTGTTTTATATTTTTATTATTTTATTATTTCCCTTCTACGTGACTTTACCGAAAGAACCAAGAATGTGAATTCCTGCAGTCACAAACGCTTTAAATCGAAATACAATAAATCGTTTAGTTTTATTTGTATAATTTTAAGTGATGTGTTTACCTTTCCTATACTTTGATATTCCTATCGTGTTGTTTCTATTGTTTGTTGTAACGTTCTGACCTGCCTCTACTGGACATCTGTGAAAAAAGAGCTTTATCGCTCACCGGATTCCTCCAGTATGAATAAATATTCTGATTATTTTTGTTCGATATATTGAATACACACAGGTGGTTAACAGTTGGGATCCTTCGATATGCAAATTAAGCACGTCTACAGTAAGTGTCCTGCCTGATGCTGTGTTTCACTTTTCAACAGCTGAGGCTATGTCTGGCTTGGGTTCTCCAGTAAATAATTATCTAACCTTCGAAAATGTCGAGGTCATATCAGCTCGCCATCATGTCGTCAATTGCCCCAGCAAACGTGTCGCAAACAACACATTTGATCGGCAATTATATACGTATTTGGAACCTGAATGTGCCTTTGATAATTCCATCGATAATTCCATCATTATTTAGCCCAGGCACCAAATGTGAAATGTCAAGTGACCTTCATCACGATACGATGTTTTTAAATCCTTTATATTAAGTTCACTTGCTTGCTTGCGCGCTTACGACCGTGCAAATCTTTCGGTCCTTTTTTAACCCACTTCCCGTGACCCAATCGAGCTGACATTTTGCACACAGACTCGTTGTGCGTGACAATTAATGTTCGTGAAATTTTTTTTCCAAAATTTTACACTTTTTAGGACAAAAATATTATATTTATTTACCAATTGCTTAATGGTGCAATGCAATCATCTGACCCATAGGTGGCAGCCATCTCAAGCCAGGGGACGAGAGGACTCTAGCCGCCACGCAAATAAAGGATTTATAGTGAAAAACTTTGTTTTTACGGGTTAATTTTTTCTTCTTTGTCAACCAACTCCAGCCATGAACTCGATCGTCGGAAGTTCGTGGAGAACCAAGCCAAGTAAAAGCACGACCCTCTGGCACTCTCTGTCCGCGTGTCTCTCGCGGAGATTCAAATTGAACACCGCAGTCAGTAACACACTTGGACGGAATTAAATGTATAATAGCTTCGAACAATAGACCTTAAATCCAATTATGGGATATTGCTGTAGAACGACTGGTCGTGTTGCGTGCTTTATTCAGAGAGCTGCAAAGGGTCCTTGGTGTTTTTGCAATCACGTTGTGAGCAGTATGGTAAATTAGCAAGCAATTTGTCGCGGCATTTTGCCCGTTTATCCGCTTAAGCGCCACGGGAGGCGAATTACTTGATTCACTGATGATAGGGATGGTGAGAGCCGTGAAGGTTAAAACAATGTTCAGTATAGCTAATGTGGAATGTCAGGCTTGAGCCGGTTGTCCGAGTGAGACCGAGCAACTTCCAGGCCGAAGCTCTTGCTTCTCAGATTCTTGGCTCTTTCGGTAACGTCATGGAGATGGACGTAGCTTCTCAGATTTGAAGCTTTCGTGACTGCAAGGATTCATATTGTTAGGTTTTTTCGGTAAAGTCACGTAGGTAAAACATTAAAATTAATAAAAGTAAAATAAAATAAAAATCATGATTAAAATAAAAATCTTTATTTTTATTTTATTTTAATAAAAGTAAAATAAAATAAAAATCATGATTTTTATTTTATTTGACTTTTATTAATTTTTATGTTTTACCTACGTGACTTTACCGAAAAAAACCTAAGAATAGCTTCTCAGAGTTGTGTAGTTATTAACATAGCGTCGACTATAGTATGTATACCATTTCAGGTTGCTAGTCTTTCTAGAACATTATAAGATTTTACATAAGCTAGTCAGTCGCGATTGCCTGTGAGTTCGATAACCTTTTTGTGTTCATGGTGTAACACGTTTCCAAAATGTTCACTTATCCAACCCTGTTCCATTATTATCCGACACCCACACACACTAAAATATTCTGAATCTCTCGTGCAAGAATTTTCTGAAGTATTCCCAGATTGTTTATGTTCACGATGTAACTCATTTTCAATATAACACGAAGTCGGCTTTTGCGACCAATATCATCCATAATACAGCTGTTTTGGGGTTAGATCACGTAACACACGGGTGTACTGTACTCTTAACGAATTGGCCACGTTCTATCTACGTGACAAACCTTTTCTAATTGGCTGTGTCGGGTGGTGGCGGGTTTAACGACACATTTATATATTTACGCGATCTAACGCAACAAACCTGTCTCATGGATAGTTTTCAATACGTCCACTTATCCCAACACTGTTCACTTATCCGACGCGGGTCACCCACTAAATGAGTCTGAATCTCTCTTAAGCGCTCTGCTTAAGAAATTCCCTCTTAGGGGCCACCCACTGAGTAGGTACGCACAAATCTGTCAAAACTTGACCCCTCCCCCCTCCCCGTACGCACGCGGACTCGTTACCCCCCTACCCCCACCTGCGTACGTACGCCTGACGCACCCCCCCCCGAATCCTATCGAACGGCCGATATTTAATCCACGCAGAAACGATCAAGGATTAATAATATCCACGTGTTTACGCAAACAGACAGTCCACCGCCGGACTATCTGACTCAGTTGAAGGCCAATGTAGACAAATCATTATCGAGGCTTGACACCCCCCCCCCCCTCGTTTCCTATGCGAACAATGTCAGTAGACCCCCCCCCCCCATACGTAAGCGGTACGCATTTTGGTTACCCCCCCTCCTTCCCCCTCCATGCATGCGTACGTGCTAAATGGATGACCCCTGAAGCTGGATGATTGCTTGCTCGGTATTGGACGCATGGGGTGTTATCGGGCATCGATCAGCCACGGGTCTTTGTCACGACTTTCGCACGCCGCGTGTATCTCACGGAGCTGTTGAGTCACACGTGGACAGCACGCTTGATGTTTCCCGCTATGCGTGCGAAGAAGAACGATCCTGTTAAGAGTTCTGTGACGTGCCAAAATGCCCAATGCGTAGTGCCAAACTCAACACGTTTCTATTCATTGGAGTCCAACTGGAATTCATTCTCTTGCGGCTGCCAGGGTAAAACATTAACACGGTTTCACATTAAATTTCGATTTAAAGCTTTCGTGACTGCAGGGATTCATCTTCTTGGTTCTTTCGGTAAAGTGACACTACCGAAAGAACCAAGAAGACGGCTTCACATTGTTATAGGATGTAGACTATGCCACCTTGTAGAGAGTACAGCATATTCTATTGTGTAATTGAATAGTATGCACGTACAGGGGTGGTCCATCAATAGAAACCCCGCTGGTTGTTCGCTAAATGAACGCTAACATTGTACGATGGGAAGCGACGACTCCATATATCTTACAGATGAGAGTGTTTCTCGGGTCAACTCGTCTCTGGAGATTGGCGGGAGACGTGGCCGAGGCGTTGTGATACAACTCTGGCTGCTGTATAAACCCACAATCCTCGTGACTTTAGTGGCGTATCGATAATTGGATCGCAGCGCCGTTGTATCCATTCGCGTGAATTTCCGTTGCCGCTTGTCAGCGCGTAGACTTTGCGTTCCCGTTCGAGCAAATTATTTCGATGCTGCTTTGGCGGTGGTGCAACAAGGCCACTTCGTGAAGAATGCCCATTGCTTGGAACCTATTTTTATCTGAGAAGGCAGTGTTGGGGGTGTGTTAATTATGTTAAGTCATCTCGGTCATCTCGGTCAGTCGACCCGTGGCACCTGCTGGGTCTGCCCCGTGACCTCCTGCCAGCCGGCGTTCGACACTTCACGTGGCCTCAAGGTGCACTTGGCCTGGCACAGGCGTCTTGGTGACGTCACCGCCACTTAGTGGCGAATGGCGGTTGTTGTTGTTAATTCTGTGATACTGGGCAAAGCCGCTGGATGGCATGTGTGTCAAGTGAATTCGAAACGCGTTCGCAGCTGCGTGGAGGCGAGAAAACAACGTGTGGAGGAGCGGCGCCAGATAAGTGAACAGGACCCGATGAGTGAACACAAAAAAGAGGTTCAAACAATTGGGAAATGCGTTACATGTGACTGTGTACAAGATTTAGGATGCTTTCGTGTGTGTGTGGCGAGTTCGATGAGTGTGTTAGTTTTAAGGACTGATTTTCTTGGTTTGGACTGCAGCGAAGATCGAGCAAGCTCGAAATTGTGTCCTGGAATTTAATTACGGGATTTCAGTTGCTAAATTCACATATTTTGCCAAACATTTGTAAAGTACTGGATATCATAATACATGTTTCATATCGCAGTCACTGCATAATTATAGCATTTGCGATGGTTTTGATATTTTTGCCAACCATGTCTTATAATGCCTTAATTCTCATATAGTTCAGGTGGCTTATTTAATTATTTTAGCTTTCACAGCCTTGGGCATTCTCACTTAATCCCAAGAAACCATTCCTATGTGGAAGGCTTACATAGGCTTAGTGTGCAGGTTCATTCCACCCGTCTGAGGTCACGTAAATCCGTTTGGGTTTTTCCAAAACATATCAGTGGCTCATATTATTGGTTCTTTCGGTAAAGTCACGTAGAAGGGAAATAATAAAATAATAAAAATATAAAACAAAAAAAATTCTCACGACGTTTCGACTGCAACACAAGCAATCATCATACGTGACTTTACCGAAAGAACCAAGAATATGAATCCCTGCAGTCACGAAAGCTTTAAATCCAAATATCAGTGGCTATTCTCTCATTTTCGTACACACATAGGGCACCAGTTTGAACACATACAGAGGCTTGTTTTTGTATATTCATGGCTAAATGACTGCCATTTGCCACTCGCTACACGCGCTGGCTTATGCCTGCCTATGCATATTTAGAAGGGGAAAAAATGCTAAACCGAACCTTTATTATAGATCTGGTTGAACCATCTCAAGAAATAGATTATATATATATATATTGGCCAACTCTTCCACGCTAGGCGAGACATCTCGGTACCCACGCTCGACCCACCCTGCCGCACATGGGCTGTCGATCGACCTTACTGCGCTATTTTATTTTACACTGCCGTGTGGACAGTGTGGGTGGAGGAGTGCAAGATTTAATAACCGTGCCCCATTGTTTCAACTGTCAACTCTTGATTACAAAACAGTATGCTAACCCTGTACACCCTGGCAGATGCCCCAGCTGCTATTGCACAGGAAAGTTAATGTACAAACATGGAATGGCTCCGACTGGAGTACATTTTTTTGTTATTGCGATTCCATTACTTGTAAAACAAGCTGGTGCTTATTCACGGTCCACTTACAAACTGCATACTTAATTTAAAGTGCACCGAAAAAGTTACTGCATTAAAATACATCAATGTACTTTTCGTTACATGTCATCACAGTAACATAACAGCCTATGCCTAATTAATTGCTGCAATATAAATGTAATCTTCAAGATGTATTTTTTGTTGTTGCAGAGAGCCCGTGGCGCCGCAATTTAATTAACCTTTTCTTATTGGCGCAAGTCTATAGCAGAAAGGTGTGGCTATAACAAAATGAAATCCGTTGCAAGAACAAAGACCAGGCTCCACTTGTAATGTAATGTCCTTTGTTGAAGCATCTTGGCGTTGATACAGCTCAATGCCGATACAGCATCATCATCATCATCGGCCATGAGCTCTCCGCAGCCGTATGAAGTCCTCCCCAGTGTGACACAATCTTTCGTGGTCGTGTGATAGCACAATCCATCGTGCAAAAATTATGGTTGTAACAAAAACGATGTAAACGTGAAATTGGCAAAAAGAAAGCTGATGGTTAGTAACTCGCAAACAGTCGCTCTTTGACGGGAAGATGGGACTGTATCTCAACATAGTGACACAAGCCTTTTGTGCAGATTTTCTCCAGCGCCTGTGGAAGTATATAATATATGTAAACTTCTTGCCTAGATTTGTGTTGGAGACAAACTGCCATGTCATTTTTTACACACCGGCCATCATCACAGTTTGATCACTTGTCCCTGTGTACCTGCATGTGTGTCCTCTACACGTTTAGACCGTTAATTTACGAGGGAGAAAGTAAGATTTGTGCGTTTTCAAGATGCGCAAACACATGGCGAGTACCTAGCGTTTTCAGCATACCTGAACCCGGATGACACTCGGATTCCAGGCTCCCTGCGGCCCGCGTGTGCGTTTTTTTTTATCGACTGCACATGCAGTGCCCACACAAGCAATATTAACTGGAGCAGCTGTCTCGCACAGCCTCACCCCTGTGCAGTTGATCATTGTTCACATGTCGTGTTGCGTTCCATCTGTGACAAAACATGTGCCTCTGGAATGATTTACTTCGACTCTTTCACGCGGTCTTTTAGTGGCGTGTTTCCTTAGCCTCCATCGATTTTATATATTGGGCATGCATTAAAAGTGTTGTTCTTCCGTGTGATACACCCGATGCAATTTCAGTGGCAGGTCATTCTTAATTGAATTCACCGTTCTCCCTTCCAACCCAAGTGTGTCGAGTTTTGCTGCCAACACATTGAACCTTTGCCTCTAAAAGTTGCCCCACATTTCCAACGCGCCATTATCAAAAGTTTCCAAATATTGAATCCGTCAGTAAGGAAGGCTGTACATTTTTAACGTAACTTCAGACAGTTTTAACTGAAAGACTCAAGTTGTTTTATTTGTGTTGCCAATATATACATAGAGGGAACACACACCGTCGCTACTGCAAACGACGAGATGCTGTTACGTGTCGGCGCTCGTTCCATTACGGTTTTAATTCTAGATTTGAAATTTTCGTGACTGCAAGGATCCATACTCTTTGGTTTTTTCGTTAAAGTCACGTAGGTTAAAATAAAACAGATACATTTTTCTTTGTTACTCCCCACAGAGAACTCGGTCCGCTGTGGCCAGTCCCACCTGTGGTAGTGCGCCTTGGTGTCCCTGATGTCCCAAAGGCAAAGATAGCAGGGAAACTTGGTAAAACCGCCTTGGAGACCCATCAGGAATGCCACCATTTTGAAGTCTCCGATGACCTCTCAGCCATACTTCAAGGTGTCCAGCAAGGTCTTGATACCGTTGTAATCCTCTTTGAGGTGCACCGAGTGAGCCAGGGGAAGAGACGGGTACTTATTACCATTATAGAGCAGCACGGCTTTAAGGCTCCTGGATGAGCTGTCAATGAAGAGGCGCCACTCATTCTGGTTACAGGCGATTCCGATTGCCTCGAACAGACTGGTCACATTGTGGCAGAAGCAGAGCCCATCTTGAGGTGTGAAGAAGCTGCAAAAAGGTTGGTGACACTTCCTCTGATCTGCGACTTGCACACTTTCATCCAACAAGTTCCACTGCTTGAGCCTAGACATCAAAAGCTCGGCATTGGACTTGGTGAGACCAAGATCTCTGATCAAGTCGTTAAGGTCTTTTTGGTTGGGGTAGTATGGGTTTCTCTCCTTAGCTCCACCTCTGAAATTGTCATCTGGATCTACATCATCTTCCTCGCTCTCTGACTTGCTGCTCTCTTCTAAAGACGGCTGCTTTCTCTCCGGAGGAGTGGGTACGGGGAGCTCATGGCAGTGTGGCACCGGGGCGATGGATGCAGGAAGGTCCGGGTACGTGATAGCAGGTGCATTCTTGCCAGTCCGACGGTTGGAAGGGTCCACCACGCAGAAGCAGCAATACTAGAGTGGTCAGTGGGTTCCCGCCAAACTATTTGGATAGCGAACTTCATGGCTCTCTTTTCCCCTCTGTACCATCCTACAAAAATACATTTATTTCACTCATGACTAATGTGTAAGAGATTATCACAGCATTTTTCATATCTGATTTGTTTTTTCAATAACATTGAAAACTGTAAAACATTTTAAAATTAAAAACTTACATTTAAAAAAAAAAATGTGATGACATCGAATTCCGAGCAACAATTGTCCATCTTACCTTCCAGAGTTTTTTTGTATTGCTCGCAGGTGAAATGAGGTGCCCAGGGTTTGTCTTGATCCCCGACAGGCATGCCGAAATATGCCTTGTAGGCCTCACACATCTTAGCAGATGCTTCAACAGAGTACTTTTTCGCTCTTGTCTTGATAAATTGGCCGCAGACAAAGCAAAATGTGTCTGCCGGATGCTTGCAGCTTCTTGATGCCATCTCAGAAAAATGCAGACATGTATCCACTTAGGCAGCTGGAACTAAACTGAACTGGTGGGCTTAAGGCCCCTGTATTTATGCTACTATTTATATTACTGTAAAGCAGAGGTGTGGACTCGAGTCATGTGACTTGGACTCGAGTCAGACTCGAGTCATGAATTTGATGACTTGCGACTCGACTTGGACTTGCATAACAATGACTTTGTCCCACCTATGAGATGTGGACTCGAGTCATGTGACTTGGACTCGAGTCAGACTCGAGTCATGAATTTGATGACTTGCGACTCGACTTGGACTTGCATAACAATGACTTTGTCCCACCTCTGCTGTAAAGTAATAGAATGTTCTAGAAGTTACTCCAAGTTTACTCAGCACTGAATCTATCTGGAATATTCTGGAAAATTGGTCAATTTCAAAATATCACTGTCCTGGTCACAAAAGAAAAGTTTGTGGGGAATAACAGTCATTTATTGTACTTTTTAGGCATAAGCAATTATAAAATAACACTTACTACTCAGGAACGAAACAAATTGTTACACAGTGTCATCAGTTCAAGAAATTGTGAAAAAAGGAATTGTGAAAAAGATTACGTGTTGCTTGTAATAGTATCATGTCAAGCGACAAAGCTTTCCTACAAACGTGTTATGTTTATATGTCCAAGTATGCACATTTATTTCCTAATATTTAACAGATACTTTTTCAGACATAGCTTCTGTCTCGAAGCTAAAATGCATTCTTATTATATGGTGCTCTGTAATTAGTGCAGATCGATTGAATGCCCTGTGTATGTGCATGCACATTATAACACAGTTGGAACATTAGTCTCCTTAATCATCGCAACTCCCATTAGTACTAAGTCTCTGCGTACAAGACAAAGCTGGCAATAATAATGAAATGGTCATGAATAATGTTGCATATATTACCATTAAAAGACAATTTGTAAATCCATAACCGTTGTTGTATTCATATGCATCGCGGTGCTGAAAATGTTCCTTTGTTGGTGTCCATTTAAAAAAAAACAAAGTAACAGTCCACTGAGACCAAATGTCTTCGAGTGTAAAGTGTGAAGGTAACTTCACTACTGTAGGGTAAATGTATGGCATTTTAGAGATGCATCGATGCATACTTTATACTTTTATATATATTGTCTGACCTTCACGACATATGCATCGATTCGCGTAGTTGTATGGTGAATATGCAGCAGTGTGGTGTGCAGTAGGGTGGGTAGAATAATACATAGTGTAATATTACAAAAATATGCTAAAATTCCTCTTGATATGTAAATTATTTTGTCAAGGCGCTCTTCCTCCTCCCTCCCAGCTTAAATAGACGCTCCAAGCCCAGGACGTGTCATTCAGACTCTGTCTTATCGACAGACCTGTTCTTCACCTGAGGATGGCTGCTTGCGTTGTGACCGAAACGTCGTGAGAATTATTTTATTATATTTTATTTTATTATTTTATTATTTTCATTCTACGTGACTTTACCGAAAGAACCAAGAAGATGAATCCCTGCAGTCACGAAAGCTTTATATCGAAAATTTAAATAAGCTGTTTACAATTCGTGAAAAGTGCATTCTAATGTTTACTGGAAAAACATGTGAGCGAACCAAAAGCGACACCCTTACAAGCCATGGTCAATCCACTACTGGATGAAGACCTCCACAAGCCGCAGGGACCTCTCCCGATCCTGCGGTATAAATAATCCACCCGGTTCCTGCGCAGGAGCCGATTTCATCACTCTGTCTCCGCGGTAGACGCCCTCTGAAAATACGTTCCATTCCTTGGCTGTCACTCCATTACTCTTCTTTACAATCGCCCATCATATCTGCCAGCAGCGTCTCCTGCACAAGCCAACTCACTCTTATTAATAGTTTGGATGTGTTTGACACGTGTATGCTCTCTCATCCACGTGTTTATCGTTGTCTCCCCAATGTAATTCCAAGCACGTATCTCTCCCCGCTTCTCTCGTGCACTGTTTAGTTTTTTGTTTTGCATGTCTAATTACCGTACTTGTTTCTTAGCCACATGTCGTGGCAGGTGCTATGCAATGTTTGGAAACTTTGTTCTTTAGGCTCTTTGGTAAGTTCAGCTCAAAAGCAGTGTCGCATCTTCTCATCTGCCTCTTTACTTAATATTCATATTTCTTTCATGGCCACCTTCACCAGCTGTCCCACGTTCACACACATTCACACAGCTGTGTTCTCCTGTTTTGTTCCTCCGACAGACGTCTCCAATAGGTGGCTAAAATTACGACGAAAAAATACATGTGCTTGATTCTAATCGTGACTCCGGATTGTGACAAGTGCATTGCATTTCTGGGAGGGTAAGTTGTGAGATGCCGAGACATTTAAGTTGTGGGAAATCTTTACTCTTGTCATGTTGGCTACACTGAACGGCTATTTTCAAGTTCACTCAATGGCTATTTCACTTTCCGTGTCCTAGAGAATACTTTTGCGATGGATGGATGGCTGAAGGAATAAAAATACCAATGCTGTCTAATCTGCTCAATGGCAAGCAAGCTGAGCACCAGCCTATTCAGATAGGCTACATCATACAGGTGTAGCATACAAATAACTCCCAATTCTGGACACTGGACACTCCAGAGAGGTTGCCAGATCGATCTCCCAGCACGGTAGTTGTAACAATGGTGAAAGTGTCTAAAATACTCCCACCTCTGTCCACTCATCAATATCATGAATACACCACTGTTAGTCGATCGGCAGAATTTGGTGTGGTAAAGGGTGGATACTCCCTCTTCTTGGACACATGTAGGATGGGCACAATTGTAGGATGGACAATAGCAGGAAAATTAAAAGTGTGTGTTTTTAAAAAAAAAAAATAATGTAAACAGAGAAAGACCTAACAGAGAATGGCTTCACAATGTCGATTGAGCATGTTGGTACAGGACAGAGGAAAGTGGAAACAAATTATGAAATGCATCGTGGACATTTACAGGTCTCTCTGCCCAATGGATCGTGACGACCATGATGATGACGACTCACACTTTTTCCAAGATGTGTGGAAAGAGTAGGCCAAAAATACCCTCTCTAGATCTCCTCTTGTGGGAGCAGTGGCGTGAGTAAGAAATTGCAGGGCTGCACCTTTATTTGTTATATACACCGTTGTGAAGCGAATCGCCTGCTGTCCATGGAATTCGCAGCCACATTTACCTTTGCGTTGTGTGTATTACGTGCTATATATTTAGTGAAAATAGAAGAACAGGATAGAACAGAAACATGCCCTCTGAAGATTACCTCTGCATGTTTCTGTTATATATTGTTGGGAATAATACGCAATAAATATCTACACAATGTAATAACAATCATTATGAAAAACCCATTGAAAACACCTGAAGTATATGTGGCAAATATTTGTTTTGTGCGTCACTATTGAGGTCATTTCCCATGCCATGAACACATTTGCAAAATACCACGAAGGTCAGTCACATTTGCATGCCTCTTCCTTCAGAAATAAAATATCTATTGTAGCCCTTTAAAATGCGTAGAGAATTTATTTCCCATTTACTATCGGGCCAAAATGCTGTTTGACAGCAATTAATTAATTACATTTTGAGCTCCCACTTAGATGGTGTTGTGATCGGCTGAGGACGGAATTGCTTACCGGCGCAAGCTTCCGTAATGTTCAGCCTGGCTTTTATCGCATTTTCCGCGGCAGACGTGGCAAATTGATGTAATGGAGGATTATATGTAGACTGCTTAAATTCACCTTCGTCAAGTTGACCTCTTCTGGTTGAGCAGAAGGGTAGAGGTGTGGTGTCTGCACCAGTAGTGTAGCTTAGTGTTGTTGGCACGGGTCCTGGTGCCATTGATGAATATCCCTCCCCTCCTCCTTCACCCCCCGCTCTTGCACCTCCCCCCACCTCTTCGTAGTCCAGTACCTGCGACCCCTCTCACCTGAGAGTCCTGGTGCAGTTGCATCACCTGCACGCGCGGTGTTCACACCAAGAAAAACATGTATGTATGTGCTGTATGTTGAACTTCTTTGACACCGTACGTCGCCAACCGTGATAATCGAAGGTGCGGGGGAAGCACGACAAATTAAATATCGCTCTCTCTTTCTCTTGGGATACCAACACTGCACTGTGCTAAAGCGTGAGGGCTGCGAGGTGCCAGTAGGTGGCAGTACAGCAAGGAGTGTGGTCCATGGACAAATTTGATCCAGTCTTTGGATTGAGTCTGTGGGCTGCTTGTATCTGTGCGGAGCTTTGAGTTTAGCGCGGGTTTTATTTAGCGCGGGTTTAATTTTGCTTTGCTTTTAAATTGCGCGGGTTTTGTTTTGTACGGCTCTTGCACGGGGTTTCATTTTCCGCGGTTTTATTTTGTGCGGCTTTTATTTTGCACGGGGTTTTTTTTTTGCACGGTTTTTATTTGGCGTGGGTTTTATTTTGCGCGGGTCTTACTTAGCGTGGGTTTTATTTTGCGCGGCTTTTATTTTGCGCGCGGTTTCATTTTCTGCAGCTTGTATTTTTCGTGGCTTTTATATTCCGCGGTATTTTATTCAGGTGCTTCATGGATTGGCGAAACATCGCAAAACGCAGGGCCTTCCCAAACAAGAGTTGTGAGATCCAGTGACGCCTTCTTAGGTAAATGGCATTGACTCCACGCCTTGCCCATCAGCGTTACAAATAGACCGGCTGTCATGTACTCGTTGTTTTCTCCTGGTTATCGTCGCTCGTTTAATTTCTCACAAGTATTTAATTTCCATAAAAAAATCTCAAATAATTATAGTAATTAAAGTTGACAATAGCAATTATAGTTCGAAACAAATATTTATTACCAATGAAATCATTGCTATGTAAAGCGTTTTCCGGAGTAATTGATGGCCAAGTCATCACTTCGGATACCGTGTGCGTTGCGAACCTTCCCCTCACACCTCTGATGAGCACGGTTGGTTACGTTTGGTGCGAAAGAAGTTCCACATCCATGCATGAGCATTATAGTTTGAAAATCGGCGATGATGAGAAGACTTAAGGCAGGCTTGTGTTGAGTGGACTACAGTTTAAGAACTTTGAAGTGAAGTTTATTTGTACATAAAATATACATGAGGATAGAAACAGGACGACAAAGATGTAAGATACTCGACAAAGTTCAGTGCAACTGATATGAAAATGATCGCGGTATCGTAAAATTCAAAATCATTTTCTTGGTTCTTTCGGTAAAGTCACGTAGAAGGGAAGTAATAAAATAATAAAAATAAAACATAATAAAATAATTACATATAATTATAATTACATATAATTATTTTATTATGTTTTATTTTTATTATTTTATTACTTCCCTTCTACGTGACTTTACCGAAAGAACCAAGAAGATGAATCCCTGCAGTCACGAAAGCTTTAAATCGAAATTTAAGCCATGTCGTCTTCGCTTCGACACGGACAGCTATCAGCTGGGAATGATGAAATCAGCTCACAACTGAATTGCAATTAGTGCCACACCTGAGAAACGCGTCATACGATGGACATGCGATGCGCGCGTGCTAATTTTTGCCTGCTGGGTTTGGCTCGATAGGCTGTGTGGGAGAAGATCTGATTATTCCAATGTTTCTCACCAGAAAACAAACGTAATCTTGGCATCATTGATCGATTCCTTTTGCTTTTCTTAGCACATTCAAGATAAAGTGATGAGCTCCATGCTGGGCAGCTAATAAATATGTATGTAATATAATGCACTCAAACGCATGCACGTACGCACACACAAATGAGAGCTGTAGGCTCGGAGGATGTGTGGATGGCAAGCATGTCTGCTGGGAGAAATGTGTGAATATTGACCTCTGTGCTTCGTCCCAGCTACTCAGAGAAAGCAGAGCATTTGCGCCCTTCTTGTCATCAATCGGTTCTTAATTTTGCTGACATTAATAAGAGGTGGAAATTAATCTCGTAAATTAGTCACACTTTTTTTACGACCTTTTTGTAAAAGCACTGCTAGATAAAGGCTCCCCCATGCAATGTTGGTGACTGTTTTGTGTGTGTGTGTTTTTGTGTGTGTGTGTTTGTGTTTTTGTGTGTGTGTTTTTGTGCGTGTGTTTTTGTGTGTGTGTGTGCTTTTTGTGCGTGTGTGTTTTGTGTGTGTGTTTTTGTGTATTTTTGTGTGTGTGTGTTTTTTTGTGTGTGTGTTTTTGTGTGTGTGTGTGTGTTTTTGTGTGTGTGTGTGTATGTTTGTGTGTATTTTATCGTGGTTCACCACGGTTTCCCATTCGTGAGCGTGGGTTGAAGTCTGGCAGGGGGGGCGGCGGCTCGGAATTGAACTCATGTCGCTGAGTTCGTAAGACGATGGGCAAAACCACTGCGCCTTCGCTCCACCAAGCGATGTAACAAAGGAACATTTTGATCGAATGTACTTGCTAGACTGTGCAAGCAAATTTGTCAAAGCTGTTGTGAGTTCTTTTGGCTCTCTTCCAATAGCTGTTCTTCCATGTTCACTGGCAACCCCAATTCTGTATTCTAGGAGCGATGCTGACACTGAGAGGTGACATGTTTGCGTTTGACCGTAGCCGCAGGACCGTTATAAACATTGCAGTGACATTGAGCATTCCAATGTACTCGTAAAGGTTTGTGCGAATGTGCAATTTGAATGGCATATCCAAGTTGTGTGTTTTTTTTCTTTCCCAGTGTCCGGAGTGAGCATTATTTAACCACTAAATAAATGAATGGGTAAAGGGTATAATTATTTACTTTTGCGTGTACGTTGTCTATGTGAATAATAGGAGCATGTCTCCCACGAGGTGAACAAT
Organism: Lampetra planeri; assembly: GCF_965212315.1. Classification (NCBI taxonomy): domain Eukaryota; kingdom Metazoa; phylum Chordata; class Hyperoartia; order Petromyzontiformes; family Petromyzontidae; genus Lampetra; species Lampetra planeri. The sequence continues at coordinate 2,478,069 of NC_136136.1, forward strand.
CTACCTCATTAAAATGCTGCCGATAGCCGTTACACAGAAACGGAATGGATTACTTTTCCCTCGGGAGTGTTATGCTTTTTTTTGTTGTTGTTGTTGTATACATTTACATTGGTTTGTGCGGAATACTCGTTTGTGTCTTCACTCATTCTGCGCGAATGCTCAGCGACGTGGCCGGCTGCCTGTGAAACAAGCACGACTCAGGATATTAATTTGACAACAATCCCTGGCAAGTGCGTGCTTTTTTTACCGCCTTCACAAGGTATAATTGTTCATCAATCTTGCGCGGCACAATCGGTGACAGATCTGCAGCGGGGGAGAGACGCTGTTCGGGCCGGCGTACTTGAAACGCTCTTTTGCAGAACGCAATTGACGTTATGCACGTGTAGCTGATGCATTAAGCCATTTTGAGGAGCTTGGAGCTGGAATGAGGTATTGTCCGGAGCATGCTCTTCTTCTTGAGAACGGTTGTGCTGCAAGGTGTTTTGTATCTCTACTTTTTTTCTATTCAACGTTTCCCAACTTGTAATTGTATCTTGTATTTTTGTCATACACTATATGCATGCCGCCTTAAAATCACCGCGTTGAAAAGAGTTGTGCACAAGAATACCATTAAAAAAAATATCACATGAATCATTAACACTGCTTCATGACAACATAAGAGGCTGACATTATGGATAAAAAAAGGTTATTCCTTCCCCAAAAAATGTACCTTGTTGCATATTTTTATGTTAAAAGGCAGTGCTAATTATGAGTGTGATCACTAAATTATATATTTAACATACACCTGTTTTGAAGATGTTTATACCTTTAATATGGGCAAAAAAAGTGAACTGCATAATGGATTTCAATGTTGATTGGTATCAAGAGAATATCTAGCACACAGGGAACAGATTAATATTTTTTTTTGTCTCCAAAAACTGTAACAGCTATTAAATATTTCCGAACTGAAATAATAGTTAAATGTATTCATGGAAAACGTATAATTTGGCAATTGCGACGTCGTGGACGCCGGGCTGAGAGGCAAACCTCTAACCTAGCTTCATTACAAACACATTATGCATTCAAGTCCTTGGTAAGGACATTACCACGCAGCCCTTCGATGCGGTGCTTTTGTCTCCCTCCTAAAGACTTGAATGTCTAATCGTGTTCAACATGGGCCAGCGCTCATTTACTCTGATATTAATAAACATATATACATTCATATTCGCAAGGTGTCTCGAGTATTATTTGAGAAATATTTGGTTTAATAAGGCTGGGAAAATTATAATACTTTTAAATGGCCGCATTCCCGCGTGAAATGCATTAATCATTCGTGGCGTGCTAAAAGCTGTCGCTTTATGTGATGCTTCAGGCCATAGCCTGACGAATAGCTTGCAGTTCACCGCAAAAAAAAACATTGCTAGAAAATACAAAGATTAAATTATGAATGTTACTAAAACATTCAAGCCTCGTAGCTTTTATTTTTCATGAAACATCCACGGGAGATGTAAATTAGGAATGGCGCTGCGTAGGTTTTTGGCCGCTGTGCTGTACAGCTCTCTGATGTGTTTTTGGGTTCTTACCGCGTGTTGTTCAGTGTAAGGTCCAGAAATTTCGCTGCGTATGCTGGAACCTTCCACGTAGAATTGAATTGAACAGCTAGCTTTCGCCCATGGTTATATAGCGCTGCGGGCTGCTGTTGGAAATACATAAAAAATTGAAAGACGTGAAACTGTAGAATAATTGTTCATAACAGGGCCCTTATAAAAAAAAGACCATAAAATCAGCACATCCTTTTATGGAAAAGGAAAACCATATTTGACTTGAGTTAGTGGTTCTCTCTGCTCCTGTGTAAAATGTTTTGGGGAAGGAAAAAAAAATAAGTCTGGCCCGTCACCGTGTGGGCGTGAATCTGACATTTAAAGAGGCGCGCTCAAGGCTATATAACCCCACGCTGTGTGGCATGTATGCAAGCGGCAGGATACTGAGGAGGAACATGTGGGCAGGCAATATATGGTGAGCTTTTGTGATGGGAAGGGGAGGAGGAGGAAGGCGAAATTGAGTGTGTCTGCATAACCAAGATGAGACAGATTTACGTGTATTCTATCTCCTATGCAGGCACACGGTGTAGGTGATGGTGTCCCACTGATTTGGACAATAATTACAGCGCCTTTCTTTGACGGATTAATGTGAGGAGGTTTGCACACTTCCGTTTAATACACATGTGTTTTCAGCCACGTAATTGGGCATATGCAATATCTATTAGTTTATATTGTGTAACAAAAAAAACCAGCACATGATGAATTACGATTCTTAATTCATGCAAATGATGACTGATGTTGGTGAAGAGGAATAAGAGTATTTTATTTAGTAATGTGTGGAAGGTAGGGCCTCTGCCAGAGGTCGCAACCGGGTACCCGATACCCGTACCCTAATATTAACAAAAACCTCCTTCAATGAAATAATGCAAAATCTGGAAAATCCAATGTGGACAAATTTGACTTAAGACCTGTCTTGAAGGTGGACTTCTTGATTACGATAACGATAGCCACAGTAATGGAGGCGATAATGGCCCTGATTAACCTTTTAACGTTTTACTCTCTGATGAAAGAATCAGCGCTGTCACGTGAGAGAGCGAGTGACGATATCTGTCGTGAGAGAACGAGGAACGATAGCTGTCATGCATTCTGCTCCAGCACTCAGCCCCTGTGGTCGGGGACACGACCATCGCTTAATTGCCACTCGTGTGAAATATTTTACGAACACATTTTTATTTTAGAAGGGGGTCTGCGTCTTCAGTAGTGGGTTCGGCATGAATTATTTAAAGGGGGTGAAAAATAATCTAAATTATTGTTTTGGGATTTAATGTGAATGTAGTCAATGGCATCGCCAGAAATGTGTTTTTTCTTAATTTTATTTACTCACAATGTAATCTCAGTGCTCATTATAACGGACAGTGTCCATTGCAGTGATGATGGCGGGAAGAATCTCAGTGTCCATGACAATGATGAAGGCTGGTAGGGAATCTCAATGTCCATTACAATGATGATGGCTGGGAGAATCTCAATGTCCATTACAATGGACATTATAATGGGCCAAGATGGTGGCTGGTAGAGAATCTCAGTGTCCAGTGTCAAATGATTGCGGCTCACCCAATAGTTCAGAAGCAGACATGACAATGCACACCGAGATTCTCGCAGTCACCGTCTTTGAAGCTAAGCTCTAATTTTCCCAATGATGCTGCCATTGTCGTCATATGGCTCACCACTCAGTTGTTGCATTTAATCGATGACATCTTATGGAGGGGGTAGCCTTGAGGCGTGTGCACCGTGCCTGAAATGACAATGTCGTAGCAGTCCACCGCTGCGGACATAATCCCATAAGAGGGTTAACTATGTGGAGGTGCTGGGCTGATTGTTGCACGACCAGTCCATTCCTAATTGTCAGTGCAGCACAGGCAAATGTGCGATCAACCCTCCTTGACCGTGGCACCGCTGACTTGCCATTGACCGCCGCTCACATCAGGCGTTTGGCTCGACGGTGATTCTATCGGCTTCGACAACTGTGCGCTGTCCGTCGTGCACTGACTGTCGAGACAGCTACGGTGCTTGTCCATGCATTCGTCATCAGCCACACCGACTATTGCAGCTTTGGCTGTGCTAGCAGTGAGTGCATCTGTAGTAGGTTCACTTGAGAGACACACAAATTCAGGAGGCAACACGTCTATTCTACGACCACAACGGGGTAACTACATATCCAGTAACCACAACGGGATAACTACATAACCGGTAACCACCACGGGGTAACTATATTAACGGGTCAAGTCAGTTGGCACACTGCCTGACCCACGATGCCGAGCAGGGAGACCGGAGACGGAGGAGAAGACGTAGCACGGCGGGATCCATTCCAGCAGACAGCCCCGATGCAGCCCCAGGACTCCACTTTTATGCCCCTCAGCGTGGTCCCGCTCCGCCCTCGGACACGCCCCCTTCTGGAACCTACTGGAAGGTTCTGGGCCCTACGACACGTGTCCCCTCTGTCACCTTCGGCCTACATCTTCACCTCGCCCTATCACGTGCCCTTGCCAGCCAATCGGGCTACTACATCCTCAAATGCCCCCTACTCTGCCAGCCCCCAGAACCATGCTCCCCTAGAGACCTCTTCCATGACATCGTGTACTCTGCTAGCAGAGAGGGCTACTACACACGCAATTCCCCTCTCTCTGTCGGTAGATGGCGCTAGGCGCTGTATTGTCACTACACATCCGCTACAGTCGGTGTTGAATGCTACGGCTCAACTTGATCCCATCACGACCTCGATAGCGCACGAGTTACATCGGCTACCCATCGCACATGGGATTATTGATCAACTATGTCTACTCGTCTAAAAGAGTCTTCACCGATCTGCACCGTCCCATCTCACTAAGCAGTGTGCAGTAGCAGCCTCAATGGACTCCAATCGACGTCGTCTATGACGAGCAGTCCACAGTGACCCTACTGCTCCTGCTGCTGCTCTAACCGTGTCACACCTCTTGCGGCGATACAGGGTCTCTGGCCCAGACACACCGGGCCCAGTTACCGACAGCAAAGGATCAGTATCCATCCTTGAGTCTGAGCCAGTTTTGCAGCAGTATTTCAGACGCTGTCTTTCCGACAGACCTGTTCTTCACCTGAGGACGGCTGCTTGCGTTGTGGCCGAAACGTCGTGATAATTATTTTATTATGTTATATTTTTATTATTGTATTATTTCCCTTCTACGTGACTTTACCGAAAGAACCAAGAAGAAGAGTATTAAAGCAGTTTTTTTCCAAAGAGCTGGCTACTATATGTGATCAGCACGCATTCGTAATGGACTTTACTGGACTGATAAGAGCGCGCAATAACAAGTGATCAGATTTACTTAACTCATTGTTTGAGAGGAGATCTCTTGGTAACCTATACGGCCTGAACAGATTGCACTTATGAGCAGCAGGTACTCACATGTTCACTGCTTTGTGTGCAAAACTTACATTTTAAACTTAACCCTACTGGCAACCAGTGTAATTTTCATAATAAAAAAAATAGTGGGAATTGATAAACACAAAATTCAACACTTGTGAATCACTCTCGCAACTGCTTATTGTACGAGCTCTAACTTTTTTAATAAGCAGCCATATAATTTAAAGAGAAACTGGTCGATGACCGAATGTGCAAATAGGCCGCAAGGGAAACAGTGGAACAATTCAGGAATGTTACGTCCTCGAAAGGACCAACTTCTTGTTCCATAATTTATTAGATGCGACATACATATCATCAGCCATGGTCAATCCACTGCTGGATGAAGTCCTCCCAAAGCCGCCGCCATCCCTCACGATCCTGGCGTGTAACAATCCACCTGGCGTGCAACATTCCACCTGGCGTGCAACAATCCACCTGGCGTGCAACATTCCACCTGGCGTGCAACATTCCACCTCTCGCCTGTGCGTGTCCTCGGCAGCCACCGTGCCCATTCCTTGGCTGCCACTCCGCTGTGATTCTTATTTACCTTCTACGTGACTTTACCGAAAGAACCAAGAAGATTAATACAACACAATCTAGATTTGAAGTTTTCGTGACTGCAGGGATCCATACTCTTTGGTTCTTTCGGTAAAGTCACGTGGGTATAAAATAATTAAATAAATACAACACAACCCGATAGGATCGCAACATATAGGAAAAGGTAAGCAAGTCACTAAATATAAAAAAATACATAAAATACAATAATCATTATATACATCCGATTTATCAAGCTTGGGAAAGGCAGCAAAAAGGACAATAAAAAATCCCAGACCACACCAAGATAACACCAGGGCAGCAGCGGTCCCTCAATAAAACGGCACGTGAACATTGAACTATCGATGCACAGGTAACGGTCAAAGTTACAAGTTTCAGCCAACCATTATTCATCCGGGTTTTCAAGGAAAGCGAGTTCATGGTCTCAGCCTGGTCACCAATAGCGCTACAAAAAGCCGCGCGCTGAATTTGATTTGTCACTCAATCTGGCTTATTCCAGTTGTGTGAAGATTTTTTTAAATCTCTGATTAAAATGCGACGAACACTCTCTGCAGGGCCTATTCAAGGTGCGTCTGAATAAAGAGGCCTGATTGAATTGCGCTGGAAGCTGAAAGAGTTTCAAACAGATTTGTGATAGTCTCGTGACATGATGCCGATAATACATTAACATTTCTGGAAACTAACACAACAAACACTCAACGCTAATGGAATGGCATTGTGGCCAGGTATCGTGATGGCACCACCTACAATCTACCGATTGGAGGCAGTGTGGGTGGATCACATGTAAATGAGCCACCTATTTGCCATGGCACCGAGTATATGCATGGAACAATACAGAAAGTAGTTTGCTGGCTCAATACTTTTTTTAAATTCGTGTAGATTTTTCTCCAGGAATTTCGTTGTCTTTGTCTTTCAGCCGAAAACATTATGCGCAAGGGTTCAGCTGTGCAGACGTGATTGTCAATGATATGCGACCACCCCAACTGGGTCCACGGATCATGGTGGTGACGTTGCCCAGCCGTAGCGCGTTCGCCCCTTGTTGAAGAGGTGCGTGTTTTTCTAATCCAGCGGCCGCCCTGGTTATTACTGTGGGGTGTAGTGACCATAACGATACGCGCAGTCTGATGCACGGTGGATGTTCAAGATCTCTTGAGATCAGTCGCAGGAGTAGGCCATATTTGTCAATGTAAAAAAACAAAATGACCTGCAAATTACACAGTTGGGATTATACACACAGCAGTAATCGTAGCCCCCTACTGGCAGACTAATGCCCCAGGCCACTCTTGCAAACGGGACTCATCCTGGTCTCTTGACTTTCTCACCTGGTTAAACAAACTACATTTGAATCTTAAACGCACATTTTTGTGTATTGTGCCTTGTTACATTTTTACTGCTGTGTGATCCGAATGAGTAGTTGTAGTACACCATTGCTTTGACAATGTAGTTATTTTGCCAAGTATGGGATTGAGTCTTCAATTGTTCACATAAATAATCACGACAGCAGGTAACTCGCTCGCATTTATTTAAATGAGACCGATTGATTGAATTTTAAATTACAACTATTGAATGTGATTTTGAACAATTCATTTCAAGTGTCATTTGTATTTTGTGTCTAGTTCCGATACGAACAGTGGAAGAAAAACAAGATGTAATGCAATATTATTTGCTACGAAGTTGTACAAGCTTCTGTTGATTAAAATGATTGTTTAGTGACCACATTTGACCCCCTCCAATTTTATATCAGACTTTACAATGAGCCCTTTGTAACATTTTTATTCATTTCAATTGTACAGTATATGCATACTACGTTTGAGTGAACACACTATAATTCTTCAGTCTTTGCCAGCTATTATAGTTTATCTATTCACTGAACCTAAATTATGTTGCCTTTTTTTCAATAAGCAAACAATAGAAAGATTTGCATTTCATCAGAGCAAATTGACTTGAGATTTCAAATTTATTTAAAGAAGCTTTTCTCACTGGTACATTCAGCAGTCTACCAGGTTATGATAGCAAATGTCATAATATATATAAGACCACAGGAACGGAGCCTTTTTTTCAATATGGGGAAAAGATTACAGTTTTACTTAGAAGGGCTTTTCTCAAGATGTATTATACCTCATACTCATGCTATACATAATAATGCCCCAAAGGCAGGACATATAGGGTTATTTAATTTATTTCAACACTGTCATTACAACATTTGTATTGGTTATTCTTCAAGTTAATATTGTATCTATTATTATTAATATCATTTTTTCTTCTTCCTGTGGGGTCACCTCAAATCCGTCATGTACAAAACTCAACCAAGAACCCTGAGTGGATTGAGACAAAACGTAATTCATGAACGTTCACCGATGAAACATTTTTATTATATCAATAAATTCATTTCGAAAGATAATTAATTCGTGCGTGCATTAATATTCACGGAAGTCGCTTTAAACATTTGTTAAAATAAATGCCGGTCTTTTGTGCCGTCCTGTATGCGGCATATATATATATACATAGTTAATCCATTCAGGGGGGGGCGGGGTGGATGCTCCTGTGATATAATGGTGGGCGGAACTGGACTTGCAATCCAGAGGTCACCGGTTCGATCAACCTGTGCGGCAGTTGAAACTGTGGGGCAAGCTCTTTAATGCGCCCGCCTCTGTTAGTACCCACGGTATAAATGGATGCACCTCCCGTTTGTGGATCGCAGGCTGTGGGTGGTGGAGTCAACGTTAGGTGTGTCCACCCCTTCTGAGACGACTGGTCAGCGTAGAAGAGGAGGCCGATACCTTTTCTCGAGGAGCTCTGCAAAACTCCCTCTAGTGGAGACCATTCTGCTCGCGGTGGCGTAATCAAGCACTTGCATGGCCGCGCCTTTTAGATTATGCATTGATATATAATTCAATATATATGAATCCATATATTAATGATCTTTAACATAATCTGCGCGAGTAAATGTAGAATATCACAATCACTGTGTGGCACATCAGCCCTACACATCACCAACTGCCATCTGGGTCATTATCATTGCAAAATTCCAATTAAACGCACCCAGTGGCCACCTGTTTGGGCACCCCTAATTTCTCTATTTCTCGTTTTCTGGGGGTGTTTTTTTTGCATCACACATTGCTGATGGTATCACGGAGCATTCAACAAGGGTCAGGTGAGATTTTTTCTCTCACCCTCCTCCCGCCCCCCGGCAATTCTTTTAAAGCTCCTAATTGGTTTTTTGTAAAATAAGGATCGATATGCCAAATCCCAGGCATTCATCATGGTCCGAGCTAGCCGGAATAAGGTCAAAGGTGCCTTTTGTGGGGCTGCATTTTCAATGGCACACCGATCGTACCGCCGCTTTCTTTGGGAGCAGTTTGTTCCCAACAAATCCGATTAAGGTCAGAGCACGTGGATTTTAGTTTTTTGTTGTATGGTTTATACCTTCCACTCACAAGTACTTTTGCTTTTACAAACAGATTTATTTAAAATTATAGATTTCGCTAATTATTTGTGTTGTTTGTTACTGGCCATGTTTCAAAGCTACATGGTTGTACTTACCGATTAAATATGTTTTTTTTGCGGGAGCATTGGTATGTTAATTATTATTATTATTATGTGTACACTAACCCATGAAAAACCTCACCGAGTCTCATGTCTCTTGTTCACGAGGGTCCTGTCAACTGTTTTGTCCTTTTCATGAGTGGGTGATTATGCTGCTCAGAAGTTGTCATCCCAATTGAGTAATGTCGTCGTTATTTTTTTGAGGAATGAGATGTTTGGCCAATACCAGTTACATTGTGTTTGTGTGTTTTGTTTTAATTTAGGAAGAACTCGGTGGAAGCCCACGCAGAATAGCGTGAGAAACGTACAAACTCCACGGAAAAAGGCGCTCGTGTAGGGAAACACACTCAGGGCATTTCTGGTGCGAGGCACGAGTGATACCACTGTGCCACACAGCAATTGAAAAGTGTGCAAAGATGCACTGAAAGAGATGCACGCTTGGGATTACACTGAGAGACGTGATTTGGAGATCATACACCGGGGTTAAACACTAAATTCAAACGTTACGTCTACCACCGAGAGATAGAGCGATGAAATCGGCGTGCGGAGAGCCACCACGTGGATTATTACATCGCAGAATCACGGGACCAAGATAGCGACCTCCTCGGGGGGTAGGACTTCATCCATCAACGTTTGACCGTGCCTGATGATTATGATTACACACGCATAATCCATTGTGTGTGAAGCCACGGCCGTGGCAAATAATGCAGTGCAATATTATTTTGCAACTCTGACATTTTGACGCTCGTTAGTGGCTATAAAACAAACAAAACAACGTAATATGTAATTCCCAGCCAGGGATCTAATCACTGGCAAGTAATATATGAATCAGTATTGAAAATCTATTCACCAAACTGCACTGCCCAGTGTGATACTAGACATGGGGATGCTTTCATCCAGCGGTGGATTGACAAAGGGACTATGATTTTATTTGGAGAGCGTGGCTAAACAGAAGGCTACCGAAACAGATAATTGAAGGGTGCTTTAGATATAATCACTCTGGGGCCAACACTCTATTAAGAGAGTGTGCTCCTGTTAGTGGTATGAGCTTCTTGGGGGAGCATCTGTCTGTGCGTTTGATTTATCATCGTAGCAAAATGAAATGTGCTCTGCCTACCTTGCTTTATTTTTATTCCTCAACATTTGGCAGCCTGAACCTTTTACGGCATCGTAAAAATGTGCTGGCAAACTCCAGCTTGTGAATTTATGTTAATGTAATTGTTCACGTGTGATGCTCGAATCATATTGCATCTTGTAAACGAGGCAAAGAGTAACGTAGATGATAAATAATAAAATAATAAAAATAAACATAATAAAATTCTCACGACGTTTCGGCCACAACACAAGCAGCCGTCCTCAGGCGAAGAACAGAACTGAAACGTCGTGAGAATTTTATTGTTATATTTTTATTATTTTATTATTTCCCTTCTACGTGACTTTACCAAAAGAACCAATAATATGAATCCCTGCAGTCACGAAAGCTTTAAATCGAAATGTAAGGCAAAGAGTGCACAATTGTTATTCCAGATTTATCGCTATGCTATGTTATAGGGAAGAGTTTCGGATTTAAATGTTTCAGATTTTGTATTTCTAAAGACAGTTTTAGGATATCTTCAGATTTCTGGATTGTTAAGTCATTAAATAACTTAACGTGTCTCCGCTTTAACAAGAATCTACTTCACCCAGTGTCACTTGACGCTGCTTTTTGGCGGGTAAATCAGAGATGTTGCCATAATGTGATGTTATTTTCTCTGACGTCACATTTTCAGGTCAATCCATATCTATGAATATTTTTTTTCAGATCTTCCGAAATTTCATATCTAGGCCCAATTGTTGTTCTTGCCCTGCAACCTCCGATTAGCACGGCTGGCTACGTGCGGTGCTAAAAAAAAGTTCTACAGACATGCCGTGCATATATAGGCCCGTTTGTCCGTTTTCTAAGATGAATAAAAAAAACAGGAACACATTCTTACTATCTTGGCCCCTTTCATTACATGCAGTCTTTAACAAGCTGACGCTAACCTTTGTTATTGTTTCGCAAACAAGGATAATGCCACAGCACAGAAGAAGCAAATCAGACGAATGGATGGTACTTAAGTTCTTAAAGTAGGAGCGAAAAGTTTGGTCTGAAATAAAGAGTCCAGGAAGAAGGCAAGCCAACAGAAAATTGACTCAGGTGGCGAGGGGGATATGTCGGTTAGGCTTAGGTGTTAGCGGTGCCCGTCTCAGTCTGGCTGAGGGAAAGTTGACTCCGATGTACGTAGCTAACCGTGCAAATCGGAGGTTCGGGGGAAGGACAACAAACGACACACACAAAAAACAGTTCTAAAGAACCACATCGGAAGCAGAGAGGTGATGGACATGGAAGCGACAGGGCAGAGGTCTAGAGGCAGGAGGCATGCCTTGAGAGGGGTGGCTCCAGCTGGTAAGCGAGGATGTGAAGGACTGTGGAGTGGATTTGGAGATGATGACCCAGGACAGGAATGAGTGGAAGAGGAGGGCTAAGAAGGCAGACCCCACGTGGGGGGGGGGGGGGGGAATTCCAAGAAGTCAAAGGCTGAAATGAAGCCATTAAGTCAGTGCTTGTATGATAATTGATAAATGGGTGTCCCTTGCCATTTTACAACATGAGGTTAATCATGCCGATCATGGCCGAGCTAGAGAATACACAACAGTGCATCCACCAGAGCCATTCAAATGTCTGCCCTAAGGCCATAATTGCCCTTTTTCATCATAATTTTACATGGATTTATACAAAACTGTGTATAATTATACAGAATTTTGCATGAATCGACATGCCTGGTGCAATATACGTGCAGCACCTGCGTGTGTTTGTTGACGTACCTTTCTGAACATGAAACTGTTTTGCGGTCCACCACCTCCTCACTTTGACCGTGGATGCCTCTCCGTCCAAGATCTCCGTGACCACTCCCACCGCTTTGGACACCAACGACCACGATACGGTACCCTCCTCAAGCATCTCCATCCCACGCAGGCATCTAGCCCCTTAGCGGCGGGGAGGCTGCAAGGGGCCATGCCCCCCCCCCCCCCCCCCCCATGATAAAAGCTCAGCCCTCACCCCCTCCGCTAAATAGTTGAAAGTCTGTGAAACATCGCCTGCGCCGTGCCCCCTCTAGTTTGTTGAATTGCACTCTCCTTTAAACGAGGAGATGCGTAGGGGCTGTAAGCGTCGCCGGCTCTGCTCTTGCCTCTCGAATGTCTCCTCCGACGTTTCCACACGGTGGCCATCTCCTTCTCCACAGACTTCCATCCTTGGCCCTTTGCTCTTCTCAGCGTATCTCTCTCCGAGCGCTCACGTCTTTAGAACTGCTTTTTGTCTTTAGTTGATTGTCCTTGCAGGACCTCACACCTCCCATCTGCACACCTCTCGTCCCAGTGGTCGCTGTGATCCCCATACACGCCCTTCGTCACATATCGACAGTGACTACTACAACAACTCCTCCACACTCTCCCCACATCTCTCATCTCCAAATGGCGGATACTATTTTTTATTTTTTTTAACCACATAAGGCCCGCTGAGCTATATAGCACTTTTTCAGAAGCCACCTGGCCACGATTGATAGCTGCGCGAAGTGGCTTATCACGTGGACATTTATAGCAGCCAATTGGTCGCTTCTTCTTGCTCAGACATGTAAACAAGACCACATCACCCCAATGCTCAAATCTAGTCTTGGAACAACGACGCGCTTGTCCTCCCCATCTTCGACATCATCCATGGACTCGGCTCCTGTCACTGCTCCCCCTTCAATATCACTCTGCAGCCCATTGCATGCGTGCTCCCCACACCAGCAAACAAGTCCCTCCGTGGAAGCCCCAAGTCAGCCTCTGCTTTGTGTGCGGTCGCTCCTTCACTGTTGCTCTGGTCATCTGGAACTCCTCTTTCACCAGTTATCTGTGCTGCTGCTGAACTTGCAGCAGTGAGCATTCGTGATTATGCTGTTGCTGATGAATCTTAATAAAGATGACGCCGGTTTACAGTTGTATCCGTGTCAATGTGGCATCTTAGATAATAGAACCACAATGCACTTCAGGAACTGCTGTCGACTTGTTTTCACAACACGTAAAGGCCGAATGCTTTTCAGATCATTTGGTGTCTTGTTTGAAACTCCTCTTGAAGTAAAGCCTCGAGACCTTCCTCATATTCCATGATTATGATTTGACTGTGTATTTAAAAAAACGTGTACAGTTAGTTAAATTGAAAGTTAGTTATGCATGTAATAAAAAAGCCTCCTTTTTGCCAGTTTTATTTGTACAATGTTTCAAATATGTGGTTGCAATTATATGCAATAAGTGTTAATAAAAAAAGTGTTTTATTGTATACTGTGTCCATTGATATGCGCATATGTCATCTATGCATTTCTGTTTGTCCATGCACACAAGCTTGATGTCTCGCATAAGTACAGGTGTTCGTGTGCATGCGATCTTTGTATATGTCTGCAAGTATATCTCAGCCCTGAGATCTTACGAAATCGGGCACATTTATTAATGATTTGGGTGGTGATTTGGCCACAGGCAGTACTAAAAATATCAATATCACAAGAATGATACGCCCATGTGAATGATCCAGCATTCAGTGTCTTTTATATCTCATGTGCGAAACATATTGAAGAACAGGTCAGATCAATTTGGCTTATGGATTTGTAGTTTAAGTTAATCCTTCAAATGCTAAACACAATGCACTTGACTTCAAAGTTCTGTTTGTGTATCGAATGCAAGGATTAGATTGCCCAGACACCACTAGGTATACACCATCTATGGAATTAAATATTTCCTTGCGGAGCTCGTCTGTATGGGCGCGTAAATACATTAATACATTCCAAGAGAAGCTAAAAGAGCGCCTTGATATATTGAATGTGATTGGAAGTCAAATTATGCAGAGTGAAATTACTTTGAGAATTCTCAGTGGAACTGACATTCATCAGGATTCACATTCAGGCACTGTTAAAGAATAGTTCATTAATGGACTTAGCGATGCTTGGGAGTTGGATTAATTTACTATTCTGAGCAGGTTTGTGGTGTATGTCGTGGAGATGATGCTCGCTCCTATTGTGCTGATCCCTACGAAGATGCCTTCCGCACCACGGCTGTCCCCAACTGGTGTAAATTTAACTAGTGCTCTCCACATTTGCCGGAAATTAGTTTGAGTTGATCGATCAACACGTCCAATTTTAAAGTGGTGTCCGACGGATTTTTTTTTAAATTGTATTTTACTTTAACCCCCATTTGGTCTATGCTACATGGCAGGTTCACCAACCCACTCTGACTGGCATAGTGAAGTGTGGTTCAACTAATTCCCAACATCGTTGACTGCTGTGGGTTGAAAGGGGGGCTGTGCACCCGTAACAAACGCAATATAAAAGAAACATAACTGCATGTCGAGAGAATGAAAGAGATTAAGAGAATTCTGCAGAGACAGCCATTGAGTTTGAGTGTCGAGCGACAAGAAATTCGTTGCAGAGTGAGTAACAATGTGCTCCCCCCCCCCCCCTCATGCTGTGCAAGGGACAAAAAGGCCACTTGACGGATTTGTCAGAAGTCCTGTCAAAAATATCTGCCGTGGTCCATTTTTATGATGATGATGATGATGATGACGAAGATGTTGTTGTTGAAGATCGTGATGATGATGATGAAGAATATGCTATTTATTGTAGTAAAAATAACGACAGTGTTTGATTGTGCTACTTATGAAAATCGAACATGAATGCAGTGCTAAAATGTAGATGATATAGGCAGTCTCTACTGACCAAGGCCGAAGGCCATGGAGTCAACATTGGTGGGGACCAAATCTTCCAGGGGGTCTAGGGGCCGCCCTCCCCCCCCCAGAAAAAAAATCTAAATTTGAAAACTAATTTCCTGCCATTTACTGCCTAAAATCCAATATTGCGGCCAAGGTTTAGCAAATTCTTGTTTTTATTTACATAGCATAACAATTATTATTTAAAAAAATATATTGTTTATTGCAATATATTGTTGGGGGACATGTTGAGCATATTTGATTATTATAATAACGGCCTTGATACTGACTAACGTTAGCCGTGGCCGAGCCGAGGTTAACCGGTTCATACCGCATCCCCCCCACCACCACCAGCCCCCCCCCTCCACCTCTCCTCCCCCTCCTCCCCACCACTAGCCCGTGACTTGTGTCAATAGCCTATGAGGCTCCACAGGGAATCGTTGCCCTTATGCACATGTGTGTGTGGCCTTGTGTGAACGCGCGCGTCAATACGTGTTGGTGGAGCGTGTAAGCGTTGTGGTCCGCACACTGCACTACGAACGCGGCTTTTTCCCCGAGTTCGATTCCTGGGCCAACGTCCCACATCGGTGGAGAGTACATATATGAACCGGTTTTGGGCCTCCACTGGGTTGACTCAGCCTAAAAAATAGTATGCATTGACACGATGGAGATGAAGGCGGCCGCGCGTGGTTCTGGCCACAACCCACTCACGCGCTGTGCCGGCCTTAATAGGTGCTCACTAACACCACGGGGTTGGGGATCTTTTTAGAGTGTGTGCATTGGCATCTGCGTATACGTGTGCTTTTGCAAGTACGTGTGTGTGGTTTGGAGGACCCAGTGGCTGAAGTTTGATTACTGGTCACAGCACGCGTGAGTGGCAGGTGGTTATGAGAGCTTATTCCTCGCCTCTCTTCTTGCACCTTAAATGGGCGCCTCGTGCAACTTGCGCGTGACGCTCGCAATCTCATCATTCTGGAGGCGTGGGATCGGTGGATTACTTGAGGATTTATGAGATTCCCAATCCCACTTGGCTGCGAGACGGCCAGCGAAGGCAGTTACGGCAAGTTTCATTTATTTCTTGTTGTTTTTTTACCAGGTTAAAAATGCAAGAGACCAGGGGTTAGTTGCATTTGCAAAAGATGACCACGGGTTACAACAACAAAAATAACAAAAGTATTAAAATAAGCGAACAAAAAAATGACTGCATCACGTGAGGAGTTCAAAATATTGCAACAAAAAATATTCCCCGTTGTGCAAATCTGCTCGGCGAAGATTATGTCCGAAATGAATAGCGCAAATTACAAAGCTAAGTCCACCCAGAAACATTAAACAGAGAGTACCACTGTGTAAACAAACAAACAAAGATATTCTGTATATATATGAAATGGAATCGCGAGCGATATTATCCTATTGAATCAACAGTTTAGTATCAAATTGTGATTTAGATGAGGAGAGCAACCATAGTGATGTATTTTTCATCTTTGTCCTGAAATTTGATTGCTGCCTGTTGTTATGGGTTTCTGTGTCACATTCAGGTCCATTCTGCTTGCCACACACTCTTCGAAACGAGCCTTAGGAAACAGCACAATGAGGCATTCCCTGGAGTCTTTCCGCTTCTGCATAATCTTCTTCATTATTAGCAGCGATGGCAGCAGCAATATCAGCGGCCGCATCGACAGTAACAGCATCAACATCATCATCATCATCGTCAACATAATCATCATAACAGTCATCAACATCATTGTCTTTATCAAAAGCATCATCATTATAATGCTGTAAACGCTCATTAATTGTTCTAAAACCCCTTTATGTAGAGGGGACCGCAGAGCTTGGAGGGAAATTTGGCACCCTGCTCGTCATTATCTCTCTTTTCGAGATTGAGCGAATACTGTGCAGCGCATGACAACTTGAATCATCCTCGTCTTTATTCATCATCACCACCATTGTCTTCGTGTTGTGCATACAAATTGACATTCTGCACATTGTCACGAAGTATAGAAAAACAAAAACCTGCTCTCAAATGTTGGATCGGAGGCTCCAAACGTGCGCGCGATTTGGTATTGAATGGGCTGCCGCAGTGCCCTCTACTCCCTGCTCAATGGAGGAGAGATCCCACAAGTACAGGGTGCTTCAAACATTCTTAATTTGGAGCTTTCGTGACTGCAGGAATTACTCTTTGGTTCTTTCGGTAAAGTCACGTATAAAGATACAATTATTTTATTTATTATTTTATCTTTATACGTGACTTAGCTTCAAACATGTTTAACACTCGTATGGGACTATCGTTTTAAATGGACGAAAGAACGGATGATAATACACTGTAACATGATAACAAATGTATGCTAATAGCTTCAAAAAGCCAAAGAGGCTCCACTTCTTCGCAATCATCGTCAGCACATGCCTGGAATCTTCTCCAGGCGGTCTCCAAAGCCCGGAGGCACATTTATTGTAGTATTGTTGCAAATGCTTAGAATTGTTAAACAGAAAATGTAAAGCATTTGCAGAAACTCGTCTGGCATCGTTGTCTCCACCCTCGCCCCCACCCGAACCCTGCCCACTTTGAGCCATTTTGCAATTGCTCCACTCTAAGTCGTAACGGCATGGATGGGTTTGGTTGTTGTACAAAATCAGTCCCGTGTGAATTAAAAATGTGGAATTTCCCCAAAAATATTTTTTTAATGGCCATCATTTTTCCGAAGAGTAGTGATGCAAATAATATCTGCAGGCATTTGCACCCATTCTCTTTGTAAACCTTCCACCTTCAATATTGCTCATTGGCTCTGCTCTAACCCACCTCCGATGTGCACGGTTGGCTACGTACGGTGCGAAAGAAGTTCAACATACATACATATATACATGTCACGTGCAATGAGACACTGAGACAAAAAATAGCAACACAAGGACCAGGGAAATTACACAAATCAGAGGCATCATATTGACAATTCAGGAAAATGAAATGGACTTCAGCAGGACATATTGCTCGAGATGTGGTGATGATGATGGCCGATGGATGGGACTGGTGATCGAATGGCAGCCGACAGAGACGTGCCCAAAAGGTTGAGATTAAGCGATGGGATGAGATTATGTGCAGCTTTGAAATGGATGGTAGCGGTATTGGATCATGAGGAATGTGATGCTTGTAGGGAGGCCTTCATCCAGCAGTCGATAGACCATGGCTGATGATGATTATGATGATAATCGTGATGAATGTGTTATTGTGAACGCTGCCAGTTGAACACGTTTCAGCAGTGGTTGCGTCTGCACCTCTGGAAATTCACGTCAGACTCTCCGGCTGTGTGCGGCTATTGTGCTCAAATTTTTGCCCCGCTGCCTGCCTGCCTGCCCTCCCTTAAATCATTTATATCCAAATAATTGCATTAAACATTTCCCATATATTTGTGCGAGACCCGCAGCACCGAGGGGGCTATTCTGCTGTCACGCGCAATATTTCCGATTCCCTAATATTTTATGCATGACGCATTTCCAGCAGCTTTCAATGTTATTGCCACATGCGAACCAAAAATGATTTTTTTTTCACTACAATTCCACGAATGCCCGCGAATGTCACGTGTGCCCAGTGGAGCACAAAAAAGAATAAAAATGCTTACAATTTAGATTTTTTTTCATAGACGAGTCAGTCATCTCGGTGTTATCAAACGGCCGGTGAATCCAGGAATCGGAGCGAATTTGTGCTTCGAGTGATAGTGCTCCATGCCGTGTACGTGAAACGCATACAGGCTGCGCCTGATACGAGCGCTGCTAAAGATTAGAGCTGCCTTGTTTTATCGCAGCATGCTGGCAAATTGAACCTCTCACAGTGAAATCTTCTTGTCTGCGTCATGGTTATTGAAACATAAAAGATGTGCTATCTCTGCTTGTGTCCACGCTCGTTGAACTCGTGCTTGTTTTAATCGTGACTCGTGACGTCGTTCCGGGAGGAGCCGTGGCGCAGTGGTTAACGTGCTGCGCTATGAACCTGGACACGTGGGTTCAATTCCCAGCCACGGCTAACAGCAGTTGCGAGTGACGTTATGCGTAACAAAATTCTGACTTCTCTGTTTCCAAGAATGGCCTTTGAGCAAAACATATTTTTCTTAGCGTACATGTATTTTCCTTCCATTTATAAGACAGCGTTAATAAATAATGGTGGTCATAAAATATTATCGGCCTATAAGTATTTGATATATTAAATAATAAAATTCAGCCTTTTGTCAATCTACCGCTGGAGAAAGGCCTCCGCAAGCTCTGTCAATCATGAAGGGAGGGGAGGTGGTGGGATTAACCATATTTCACCATGCTGGTCAGTGTGTATTGCTCAGTCGGGAGAGGTGATGAGGGGTGCCAGGACCCTTCAGATGTCACTTGCCACAAATGTTGGCAGTGCCCGAGGTTACTGGGCTCATAGCGCAGATCAGGAATAACTATATAACTCCTCCACCCAAAATATTCCTGATCCAATGTGTCTCTAAATACATCATCCATTGTTAAATCAAAGCATCCCTCGATTTACGAACGTTCAGTTTATAAAATTTGACATTCAAGCAATTGCCAAATTAGGGACACTTTTCGATGAACGAAATCGAATCTCCACGTTAACAAAATTTCACGACGGCACGCCCCATGATGTCATCAAAAAGCAGCTCCGGGGAGGCTGCGTCGTCATCCATCCGTGACAGCGTCACGGTGTCCCTGTAGTGTGTGACAGCGACACCCCCAAGTCACCTTTCTGGTCATTCCAACATGCAGCAGATATGTTGGTGAGTTATCTGAAAAAATATTTTAATTAATTATGAAATCGTTTTAATAGTTATGTTTTTTATTACTATTTTCGTATTGTGAACAGTGATTTAGGTGTACAGTTTTAGGTTAGGAGATGAGCTGGAATGACTGTGTGAAACACATCCCTATCATTTAGTATCAAATTAATGGTCAAAGCCGTTCCGATTAACGATATTTCGTTTTGCGTGCGTTTTTTTAAGAACGCATCCGTTTCGTAAATCGAGGGATACCCGTAATTGTAATTCGACGGCTATTCAATCGGTGCAAGTTGAAATATTTGTCAACGTACCCCTGATAAACTTTTTGTTGCTGTTAAAGACCTAAACGCTTCGGTGATCTTCGACAGCGCTTAACAAAAGCGTGTAATACAATCACAGCTGAGATGTGAGCAAACACCTGGGCCTCACCCACACCTCGACACGACCTCAGTCACCAAAACACCGCGACGGACCCGCGGATCGGGTGGAGGCAGTGCCAGATTATCCCAGTAGTAATCGAGCACTGGGTGGAGGGATGAGTGAGATTCACGATAAAGTCTTCAAAACGGCTCCGTGCGTTCGCATCGTTTATCGATCCGGCTCACCCGAACGTCTCGTTTACGACGCTTTAATGAATGGATGTTAGCCACCGTAGACGACACCGCGCATAAACCTCGCATGCTTATTCCGCGTGCGAGACCACGTCCACAGATGCACGTTGGGATCGTGGTGTGCCTGTCTCTGCTGCGTGCGCGTGACGAGGCCCGCAGCGTCATCGTCGAGCGTCACGGTAAGATCTCAGCGCGCACAACAGATCATGGGGGGGGGGGATTACCGCAGTCACAGTGAGCAGCGCGCGACCACCAGATTCAGCTTATCGGGGCCATCAGATGGTAACGGCTCGGATGAGACCTTCATCTAGCAGTGGATCGGTTATGGCTGATGTGAATCCCCCCCCCTCCTCTCTCTCTCTGCCCCCCCCCCTCTCTTTCTCTCTCTCTCTGCCCCCCCCCTCTCTCTCTCTCTGCCCCCCCCTCTCTCTCTGCCCCCCCCCTCTCTCTCTCTCTGCCCCCCCCCTCTCTCTCTGCCCCCCCCTCTCTCTTTCTCTGGGACCCCCCTCGCCACCCCAACACCACTCCCCCGACCCGCCCCCACCTCCTGTCACTGAAGCAACAGCCGTGTCACAACCGCTTGAGGTTTCCGTCTCTGTTGTCCGTCTACTCGTGGCGTCCGCGTAGGCGGCTGGCGTACGGCCACAGCAGGGTCTGGAATGCTGTTGCCAATAAATTGCAACTTGAGTCACTACCTATGAGATTTTCACTCAAAACTGCACTAGAGGAGTTGTACACCCCTAGCTGCCAGTGCTATTCAGTGGCCTAAAATAAAATATTTCGCTTCGGATGATCGCTGCAAAGTATGACCTGTGCTTTGATTTAGTTTGCTGATCTTAAAGGTGCATTGAAACATTTAAATACTCCGATTGATGCTCCTGCTGTTGTGGAGTGACTCATGCAGCCAGCTATGGCTGCAGGGTTTTTGGTAGTAAATGTTGTTTATGTCATTTATTGGGAAAATTCCGTCACAGTTCCAATAAACTTTTCGAAAAGTTTATTGGTTTAGCCAAGTTTGTTTGTTGTAGTATGGAGTAAGACTGATGGCCTTAATCTAAGTTGTCTTGTGGTTGTTGTTGTTTGACTTGCATCCCACTGGGATTTTTGCACACAGCGTTGGTGTGCGGTGCTTTTTCTGCAATATTTAGCTGTCTTTTCTTGGATTTTCTGTTTGCACTTAGTCACATATTCACTTTAAGATGTTTTCTTGTTCATGTTTTTGTTTTTTGTTTGTTGCATTTGCACCCGATTCAAGAGCCGAATGGCTCACAGGGCTATATACCAAATAAATGAACTTTAACTTGAAACCTCGTGGCCAGCGAGCGGCGGCACGGCCCTCTCCTATCCGCCTGAAAACACGTCACGTGCGTGGCCAGGAAAGTGCCACGTGACCGTATGGGCGCCTGAGCATACGATCGAAAGCCAGCATTCTGGGTTTTGTATTATTATATATTATATATCTACCAAGAAGATCCATTCGTCTACCATTTGCTGAGAAATGTACTCAAAACTCGGTTGGTGTTTTTCATGCAGTAAATATCAAATGGCTTGACACTTGACATTTAGCTCATAGAGCGATATGAACAGCGGGCCTCGGGCGAATGGACCGGGCTGTCGTTACCCGTTACCCGTGACCGTGCTAACGTGGGGGGGGGGGGGGCTTTTCTTCGGCCGGCTTTGACATTCAGTGTTTTTAAACTTTTACAACCTTTCTACGTCGTTAATAATGAATCGTTCTGTGCGCTGTATGTGTCATCGTGTGCTCATATAGAATCGATTCGCTTGAATACAATGTGTGCCGCATCGAGAGAGAGAAAAGTAACTATTTAAATACTAAGAGAATAGGTTTTCACCTTTTTTCTGGCAACAAAACAGGTATTAAGATGTTTAAACACCAAACTGAAACATTTTACAAGGAATCATGTCTGCATTAACCACACTACTTGTGGTCAGAATGCAATCTGATAATATATGCATTGTCTTTGAAACTGATCGGTCCACACCAGAGACAGCTTTCTTTTGAGCCGCGTCTCAAACCGGTGTTAGACCAGAGGACGCCAAAAGGCGTGACAAAGGAGGTCCCATGATATTTAAATACTACACACATAAAATAGTTGAGTTACATATTTCATTGATGGAGATCGAGACATAGTTTTACGTTTTCTGTCAACAACATTCATTCTTGC
This sequence comes from Lampetra planeri, assembly GCF_965212315.1. Classification (NCBI taxonomy): domain Eukaryota; kingdom Metazoa; phylum Chordata; class Hyperoartia; order Petromyzontiformes; family Petromyzontidae; genus Lampetra; species Lampetra planeri. The sequence continues at coordinate 2,500,435 of NC_136136.1, forward strand.
TGCTGTTAATCCAGACATTGGATGAAGGCCTTCCCATGTCATGTCATAATGGGTTTATCTTTTTTGGTTATAACCATACTTCACCTTGCTGGTAGTCAGCGTGGGTTGGCTGAAGCGTGGAGAGGACAGGACTGGGCGTGCACGTCAGACTAGCTGGCGCCACGTACATTAATGTTTGCCTTGGAAAGCGATGCTGAATTTACAATGCTCAGAGCTCATGACGTTTTTAGGCGAGCAATCTAATGCTTTTAAAGATCAATCTGAACGGGAATAAAATAGAGGCAATTAAGATTTAGTTGTGTACAGCACTTGTAAAGCTGTGAAACGATTTAAGGACACTTTGAATACCCATATAAAGAACATATGTCTCTCAACAGATTTACAATGACAATTACGTGCAGTTAGAAAAAAATTCCAGACACTTTGTAGTTATTGAGACATAAAGTTAAAGGTGCAGCCCTGCAAATGCTTGCTCATGCGCTGCTGGTGTAAAGGCCTCATCTAGTGGGAGCTCTAGAGAGAGGGTAGTTAGGCGACTCTCCCACACTGGCCACACGTCTTGGAAGAGGTGGCTGTACTCGTGTGGACTGCTGGCTGTGTAGACAGACTGACTGTGGTGGTGGTACACGTGTGTACTGCTGGCTGTGTAGACAGACTGACTGTGGTGGTGGTACACGTGTGTACTGCTGGCTGAGTAGACAGACTGACTCTGGTGGTGGTACACGTGTGTACTGCTGGCTGAGTAGACAGACTGACTGTGGTGGTGGTACACGTGTGTACTGCTGGCTGAGTAGACAGACTGACTCTGGTGGTGGTACACGTGTGTACTGCTGGCTGTGTAGACAGACTGACTGTGGTGGTGGTACACGTGTGTACTGCTGGCTGAGTAGACAGACTGACTCTGGTGGTGGTACACGTGTGTACTGCTGGCTGAGTAGACACACTGACTGTGGTTGCTGTACACCTGTGTACTACTGGCTGGGTAGACAGACTGACTGTGGTGGTGGTACTCGTGTGTACTGCTGGCTGAGTAGACAGACTGACTGTGGTGGCTGTACACGTGTGTACTGCTGGCTGAGTAAACAGACTGTGGTGGATGTACCTGTATGTGTACTGCTGGCTGAGTAGACAGACTGACTGTGGTGGCTGTACACGTGTGTACTACTGGCTGAGTAGACAGCATGACTGTGGTTGCTGTACACGTGTGTACTGCTGGCTGGGTAGACAGACTGACTGTGGTGGCTGTACACGTGTGTACTGCTGGCTGTGTAGACAGACTGACTGTGGTGGTGGTACACGTGTGTACTGCTGGCTGAGTAGACAGACTGACTATGGTGGCTGTACCCGTGTGGACTGCTGGCTGTGTAGACAGACTGACTGTGGTGGTGGTACAAGTGTGTACTGCTGGCTGGGTAGACATACTGACTGTGGTGGCTGTACTCGTGTGGACTGCTGGCTGGGTAGACAGACTGACTGTGGTGGTGGTACCCGTGTGGACTGCTGGCTGTGTAGACAGACTGACTGTGGTGGCTGTACTCGTGTGGACTGCTGGCTAGGTAGACAGACTGACTGTGGTTGCTGTACACGTGTGTACTGCTGGCTGAGTAGACAGACTGACTGTGGTGGTGGTACACGTGTGTACTGCTGGCTGAGTAGACAGACTGACTGTGGTGGTGGTACTCGTGTGTACTGCTGGCTGAGTAGACAGCCTGACTGTGGTGGTGGTACACGTGTGTACTGCTGGCTGAGTAGACAGCCTGACTGTGGTGGTGGTACTCGTGTGTACTGCTGGCTGAGTAGACAGACTGACTGTGGTGGTGGTACTCGTGTGTACTGCTGGCTGAGTAGACAGACTGACTGTGGTTGTGGTACTCGTGTGTACTGCTGGCTGAGTAGACAGACTGACTGTGGTGGTTGTACTCGTGTGTACTGCTGGCTGAGTAGACAGACTGACTGTGGTGGTGGTACACGTGTGTACTGCTGGCTGAGTAGACAGCCTGACTGTGGTGGTGGTACTCGTGTGTACTGCTGCCTGGGTAGACAGACTGACTGTGGTGGTGGTACACGTGTGGACTGCTGGCTGGGTAGACAGACTGACTCTGGTGGTGGTACACGTGTGTACTGCTGGCTGAGTAGACAGACTGACTGTGGTGGTGGTACACGTGTGTACTGCTGGCTGAGTAGACACACTGACTGTGGTTGCTGTACACCTGTGTACTACTGGCTGGGTAGACAGACTGACTGTGGTGGTGGTACTCGTGTGTACTGCTGGCTGAGTAGACAGACTGACTGTGGTGGTGGTACTCGTGTGTACTGCTGGCTGAGTAGACAGACTGACTGTGGTGGTGGTACTCGTGTGTACTGCTGGCTGAGTAGACAGACTGACTGTGGTGGCTGTACACGTGTGTACTTCTGGCTGAGTAAACAGACTGTGGTGGATGTACCTGTATGTGTACTGCTGGCTGAGTAGACAGACTGACTGTGGTGGCTGTACACGTGTGTACTACTGGCTGAGTAGACAGCATGACTGTGGTTGCTGTACACGTGTGTACTGCTGGCTGGGTAGACAGACTGACTGTGGTGGCTGTACACGTGTGTACTGCTGGCTGAGTAGACAGACTAACTGTGGTTGCTGTACACGTGTGTACTGCTGCCTGGGTAGACAGACTAACTGTGGTGGTGGTACACGTGTGTACTGCTGGCTGAGTAGACAGACTGACTATGGTGGCTGTACACGTGTGTACTGCTGGCTGGGTAGACTGACTGTGGTGGTGGTACCTGTGTGGACTGCTGGCTGTGTAGACAGACTGACTGTGGTGGTGGTACATGTGTGTACTGCTGGCTGAGTAGACAGACTGACTATGGTGGCTGTACCCGTGTGGACTGCTGGCTGTGTAGACAGACTGACTGTGGTGGTGGTACACGTGTGTACTGCTGGCTGAGTAGACAGACTGACTGTGGTGGTGGTACACGTGTGTACTGCTGGCTGAGTAGACAGCCTGACTGTGGTGGTGGTACTCGTGTGTACTGCTGCCTGGGTAGACAGACTGACTGTGGTGGTGGTACACGTGTGGACTGCTGGCTGGGTAGACAGACTGACTCTGGTGGTGGTACACGTGTGTACTGCTGGCTGAGTAGACAGGCTGACTGTGGTTGCTGTACACGTGTGTACTGCTGGCTGAGTAAACAGACTGTGGTGGATGTACCTGTATGTGTACTGCTGGCTGAGTAGACAGACTGACTGTGGTGGCTGTACACGTGTGTACTACTGGCTGAGTATACAACCTGACTGTGGTTGCTGTACACGTGTGTACTGCTGGCTGGGTAGACAGACTGACTGTGGTGGCTGTACACGTGTGTACTACTGGCTGAGTAGACAGATTAACTGTGGTTGCTGTACACGTGTGTACTGCTGCCTGGGTAGACAGACTAACTGTGGTGGTGGTGGTACACGTGTGTACTGCTGGCTGAGTAGACAGACTGACTATGGTGGCTGTACACGTGTGTACTGCTGGCTGGGTAGACTGACTGTGGTGGTGGTACCTGTGTGGACTGCTGGCTGTGTAGACAGACTGACTGTGGTGGTGGTACATGTGTGTACTGCTGGCTGAGTAGACAGACTGACTATGGTGGCTGTACCCGTGTGGACTGCTGGCTGTGTAGACAGACTGACTGTGGTGGTAGTACACGTGTGTACTGCTGGCTGGGTAGACATACTGACTGTGGTGGCTGTACTCATGTGGACTGCTGGCTGGGTAGACAGACTGACTGTGGTGGTGGTACCCGTGTGGACTGCTGGCTGTGTAGACAGTCTGACTGTGGTGGTGGTACACGTGTGTACTGCTGGCTGAGTAGACAGACTGACTGTGGTGGTGGTACACGTGTGTACTGCTGGCTGAGTAGACAGCCTGACTGTGGTGGTGGTACTCGTGTGTACTGCTGCCTGGGTAGACAGACTGACTGTGGTGGTGGTACACGTGTGGACTGCTGGCTGGGTAGACAGACTGACTCTGGTGGTGGTACACGTGTGTACTGCTGGCTGAGTAGACAGACTGACTGTGGTTGCTGTACACGTGTGTACTACTGGCTGGGTAGACAGACTGACTGTGGTGGTGGTGGTACTCGTGTGTACTGCTGGCTGAGTAGACAGACTGACTGTGGTGGTGGTACTCGTGTATACTGCTGGCTGAGTAGACAGACTGACTGTGGTGGTGGTACTCGTGTGTACTGCTGGCTGAGTAGACAGACTGACTGTGGTGGCTGTACACGTGTGGACTGCTGGCTGAGTAAACAGACTGTGGTGGATGTACCTGTATGTGTACTGCTGGCTGAGTAGACAGACTGACTGTGGTGGCTGTACACGTGTGTACTGCTGGCTGAGTAGACAGCCTGCCTGTGGTTGCTGTACACGTGTGTACTGCTGGCTGGGTAGACAGACTGACTGTGGTGGCTGTACACGTGTGTACTGCTGGCTGAGTAGACAGACTAACTGTGGTTGCTGTACACGTGTGTACTGCTGCCTGGGTAGACAGACTAACTGTGGTGGTGGTACATGTGTGTACTGCTGGCTGAATAGACAGCCTGACTGTGGTGGTTGTACACGTGTGTACTGCTGGCTGAGTAGACATACTGACTGTGGTTGCTGTACTCGTGTGTACTGCTGGCTGGGTAGACAGACTGACTGTGGTGGTGGTTCTCGTGTGTACTGCTGGCTGGGTAGACAGACTGACTGTGGTGGTGGTACACGTGTGTACTGCTGGCTGAGTAGACAGACTGACTGTGGTGGTGGTACACGTGTGTACTGCTGGCTGAGTAGACACACTGACTGTGGTTGCTGTACACGTGTGTACTGCTGGCTGAGTAGACAGCCTGACTGTGGTGGTAGTACACGTGTGTACTGCTGGCTGAGTAGACAGACTGACTGTGGTGGTGGTACACGTGTGTACTGCTGGCTGAGTAGACACACTGACTGTGGTTGCTGTACACGTGTGTACTGCTGGCTGAGTAGACAGCCTGACTGTGGTGGTAGTACACGTGTGTACTGCTGGCTGAGTAGACAGACTGACTGTGGTGGTTGTACACGTGTGTACTGCTGGCTGAGTAGACAGACTGACTGTGGTGGTGGTACTCGTGTGTACTGCTGGCTGGGTAGACAGACTGACTGTGGTGGTGGTACACGTGTGTACTGCTGGCTGAGTAGACACACTGACTGTGGTTGCTGTACACGTGTGTACTGCTGGCTGAGTAGACAGCCTGACTGTGGTGGTAGTACACGTGTGTACTGCTGGCTGAGTAGACAGACTGACTGTGGTGGTGGTACACGTGTGTACTGCTGGCTGAGTAGACAGACTGACTGTGGTGGTGGTACTCGTGTGTACTGCTGGCTGAGTAGACATACTGACTGTGGTGGTGGTACTCGTGTGTACTGCTGGCTGAGTAGACAGACTGACTGTGGTTGCTGTACACGTGTGTACTGCTGGCTGGGTAGACAGACTGACTGTGGTTGCTGTACTCGTGTGTACTGCTGGCTGGGTAGACAGACTGACTGTGGTTGCTGTACACGTGTCTACTGCTGGCTGGGTAGACAGACTGACTGTGGTTGCTGTACACGTGTGTACTGCTGGCTGGGTAGACAGACTGACTGTGGTGGTGGTACTCGTGTGTACTGCTGGCTGGGTAGACAGACTGACTGTGGTGGTGGTACACGTGTGTACTGCTGGCTGAGTAGACAGACTGACTGTGGTGGTGGTACACGTGTGTACTGCTGGCTGAGTAGACACACTGACTGTGGTTGCTGTACACGTGTGTACTGCTGGCTGAGTAGACAGCCTGACTGTGGTGGTAGTACACGTGTGTACTGCTGGCTGAGTAGACAGACTGACTGTGGTGGTGGTACACGTGTGTACTGCTGGCTGGGTAGACAGACTGACTGTGGTGGTGGTACTCGTGTGTACTGCTGGCTGGGTACTGGGTAGACAGCCTAACTGTGGTGGCTGTACACGTGTGTACTGCTGGCTGGGTTGACAGAGGCAGTGGGGCAGAAGGGATCTGAGAACCACACCGAGATATCGACTCGAATCGGCAACCTCTGCATTTTGGTGTAACAAATACACCACAGCGCTATCCCCGTTAACAGTCTGACTTAACAGACTTAACTTATTTTAACGCGAACATATGGTTGCTTAATCGTAATATAATTGTGCGTGAAAATATTATAGGGAGACTTTTTTAGGGCAATGAGATATCCGATAATGAATCGGATGCGATGTGAATGTTGTGAGAAAAGTCCGTCAGAGCTATTCGCGTCTAATCTCAAACGGCGTACGCGCACAACCACTGCGGCGTCTATATATATACACCGGCGAGTTATCAAGTTTAATTCTCGCTCGCCGTGTTCCTGGGCAATGTGTCCACAGCCAACGCTATCGATGATTGCGCCGCTCCTTTTTCCACCTTCATCATTACAGTTGTTACCTTTCTCTTAATTAAAATCGGTTGCTGTACGGTGAACAGCACGGCCCATTGTCGGTCGACCGGTGGATAGCTGGGCGGTGGTGGCTATTGTGCACGTGCCCTGCAAACCAGCACTACATTTTACTTTTATTAATTTTAATTTAAATTTTTTACCTACGTGACTTTACCGAAAAAACCTAAGAATACAGCACTGCAGAGGCAGCGAGGGTTGATGTATCACACGCGGATGTTATGAAATTCCCTTCCTGTGGCCGTTGGAGGAGGTACCATTCCCTGGCTCGCCAGGAGAAGGAGTTCGGCAAGTGGACTAATCTCCATCTGTTTCCATCTGTGTGGGGATCTCGATGTCCTCTCGTGCAAGGCGTGGGGTTTCTCCTGGTCCTCTGGCTTCCACTGACTTGTATGAACACTCATGACTTGGCTGAAATGATCTCAAAACAAAAGTCCAATGTAGCAGACGTTCCGGAAAATGAGTACGACGACTCAGTGTGGCTTTCCTGGATAAATAAGTAAATGTAAATTGTATATTATTGACCATTCTAAGACCACTGGTTTCATAGTACAATGCGCAAACCATTGCACCACCGATGCAATCCACATTAGCGGTAATTGGCATCAAACTAATTATTATTTTAGATTATAATCTATCCTGGAATGCCTCTCTACGTCTCAAGACACTTATTTGGAGGGTCCTGATTTATGTTTGGCCAATCCCATAACTGAGTGTTTGGCACGTGGCGAGGAAACCGCAGTGTGTGCACGTACCCGTAGCAAATCCACGCACACAAAGTGAAGTATGTATGTTGAACTTCTTTTGCACCTTACGTAGGCAACCGCGCTAATTAGAGGTGCTTGGAGAAGGACAACAAACTAAACATAAAACGCAGCTATAAAGAAATGAGCTTTTAATCTAGATTTAAAAGTGCATAGCTACCTGTGGCTTCCTAATATCGGAAGGAAGAACGTTCCAGACGGCCGCAGAAGCGCATCTGAAAGTGTGTGATGCAGTGACCGATAACATAAGGCTCTGCACAGATGGGTTTTTTACAAAACCACGTGCTGTGCTGCCACCTTACAGCTCAGAATGTTTTGTCAAATTGATTATGGTATAAGACTTCTGAAATTAGAAAATGGTTACCATGTTCAAGTGGCAGAGTTGGGACTGTTTGATCATTTAATTCCATGGTTATATTATGCGACTAAATCGTACACCATGAAATAGTTAAGTTGAAAAAGGCTCGCGTCCCATCCCACTTGTGTCGTCGAATTGAAGGTGATGGGCAGGCCCTAGTGATGTCGCCATTATCCGCAGCCGGGTCACGATGGGCGTGGCTTGTAGGGGGTTTCCTGCCTTCAGGAGCTTCCGTTTTTAAAGGGGCCCGAGCAATTGACCACAAAAAGTAGCCGTTTACAATTTTCTATATTTTTAACTCAATCGACCGATTGTCGGAACTCATGGGATGGGGGGGGGGGAGCTGAGTTGATGTGGCTGTGACTGGTCTTTTCAGCGATTTGATGAATTCTTGATTCAACTTCACAATTCTCTCCGTTTTTATTACTACCTTAATTTCTACTGTCACTTTTTTTCTTTCTCTGTCTGTTTCATGTATTTTTCTATTAGCTCTATTAGCCTGTGTAATTTGCATAGCTCAGAAATAATTGATTCTCATATATTCGTGGGCACGATTTTAACATGTCTATCGTGAGCATCCTTGCATGCCGGATGAGGTTTTACATTAACAAGTGACCAATTTTTTACACGTGTGAAATGCATGAGAATTTGTGCTGCTGCTGCTGTGAGGGTATCAGAATCTGAATCTGTATTTATTCTGCAGAAATGCAATGAGCTATGAAGCTCTTTTTCACAGATGTCCAGTAGGGGCGGGTCACGTGCGATGTACGTCGTAATCTCGAGACTTGAGAGCTATTGCTTGCTCAAGCGCGACTGGTGTAAATGCCTCCAATCGCGGTGTAAAGGCCTCCACTCGCATGAGCTCTAGAAGGCCCCTTTAGAGGGCATCTGGCCTGCTCTTTCACACTGGCCACACGTCTTGAAAGATGCCGGAGTACCCCAACTTTACGCCACTGCACGTGACCTGCCGATGGACAAACTGGGGTGTACTTATGCTGCTGGGTGGACAGAGGTTGGTGGGGGGGGGGGATATTTTAGAAATTGGCACCATTATTTCCAATGTCACACAAGCGATCAAATTGAATTGGCAACCTCTCAATTGCAAGTCCGGTGTACTAACTATTACACCGAGGCAGCATCGTTATTTAAAGCATCTGCCATGAATGGCCCCTGCCCAATACATTCGAAAGGGCCGTGGACAAACTGCTTGAATTGTCCCGAAGACATGTCAAAGTAACCAAAGAAATAAATAAAAACACATTCGGGAAAACGCGGAGCTTAACATACATCATCGCGTGCTGCACATTCGTCGCGCGGGGGTCAATATGTTCCCCCTTTCCCCGCGAAGAATAAATAAGGAGGTGGATGGATAAATAAATAACTCCCAGGGTGCGTGGCGACGCATTAAGCAGCCCGGCTCATGTCCGAGTCAGAAATTGTGTGGCTGGAGTCGCACATTAACCATCCGCGCGGTCGATATCGCTGGACACCTCTTGGCCGCACTGATCCCCACAATTGAACTCGGCAGCACCGCGGCTGTATTATGGCTTTCAGGCCACCTTCCCACCCGCAAGTGACATAACGTGATGAATAGCAGCGCACTCGTGCCAATTGCGTTGTATTTATGGTATTAGAAGTAATATATAGACTCGCCGTGTCTCTCTGTTTCTCCTAGGATATGCAATGCATCCGCCCCCGATGCTTGCAATGTGACGGTCACGAGTTGAATTCCCTGGTTGGGGAGTTGAGGCAGCCCATCGTCCCTTGGGTCGATAAAATGAGTTCCACTTTGCAGAGAAGAAAAGAGTGTTGCTTTTTTTGTATGGATAAACCTATCACCGCCATAGGAACGTGCCATTTCCACCACTGGCTCGGTTTTGTAAACATGTGATGAGCACCGCCTCAATGCTCGTTTGAGTAGGAAATCACTTGAACCTTTTTTGTCAACCCACTGTTGGGAAGGAGGCTTTGTTGGTCACGGGAGATGTTTGATGATGCTGCGCCATGCTGGAGAGTGTGAGGTGACAGATAGATTACTCGCCACTGATATTAGCCATCAGCGTCTGAGAGCAAGTCCAACCGAGGAGATGGAGTGATGAAATCAGCTTGTGTGCAGGACTATGACGGATCGAGACAGCTTGTGGAGTCCTTCATGCAGCAGTTGATCAAACATGATCTATGATGGCTATGGTGGTGGTTAATGCTACCGCGGGTTGACTGCCCAAAACCGTGTTTGAATCTGAGTTGTGTTCTGTGAGAATGTACTGTCGATGGGTTTGTGCCGATTTTCATGTGGACATGAAATTGCAATTATTGCTCACGGACGTGATGCGTTTTTGAGACGAGCGTTGACAAATGAAACGCGTTGACAATGGAACGTGATCACGGTGTGCCGTCGCCGATGCACAAATCTCACACCACGTGTAGAATAAGCACCACGTTAAACATCCTACCACTGTAGCACATATCGTACAAATGTGGATTCGCGCAGCAGCTGAATAGAAATGCATCTCGTGGCACTATGCGATCGAGGGAGTGTGTAGACTGGTTCCTTCACACGGAGGTTCGGGGCGGTCAACTGGTCACATGCAGCGCGGCTTGCACGAGTTACGGATAGAACATTGTGCACAATAGGACCGTGAATGACACTTTGCCCACGTAAAATGAGCTATTATTACAGGGGGCGGTGAACTAAATAAAGCATTCGTACCACGTTGGGCACACAAACAAACGTACATGCGCATTTAATGGCGATGGATAAGGGGAGTGGAGTCCACGAGGTGACCCCACCAGGTAGAGGGAGTTGAATCCCAGAGGAGGCAGCCAAGAGAAGGGGCGACCTCCCATTGAGTGGAGGTCACCTGGAGGTCTTGAGAGAAGACGGTCGGTCTGAGCTTGTGCGGTGATCGTGTGCGAGGAAGCAAATTAGGCCGTGTGCGCTAAGTCTTAATGAGCCTGGAACATGTGATCAGGAGGGAATGGGCTGGGGGGTGGGGGTGGGGCGGAGTGATGTGTCCCTCCAGGGGCAGATTGCTGCCACTAATCCGTGCAGTGTGCCCCGTGCGGTCTTGCTTAATAGGAAGAGTGCGAGTATGCCTGCAATGTTCCAGTTGCCTCAAATTGATCGTGCAATATAGACACGAGGTGCCTTAACAGCCACGGCCACGATCCAGTAACGCGTGAGAAACTTTGATAACAATTATAATGGCAAGCCTTTTTTGGAGGGCGTCACATCGTTCAAACTGCATATCTCAAAGTCGCACCATTCGCGGGCACCGAGCTGAAAAATCCACGCAGATATATCCGGCCAAGTCACGTAGGTATGAAATAAAATAAAATAGATCCCGACGTTTCGGGCCCAACACAAGCGTCCGCCATCAGGTGCTTTCCCACCTGATGACGGACGCTTGTGTTGCGCCCGAAACGTCGTGTTCTATTTCATTTTATACCTACGTGACTTTACCGAAAGAACCAAAGGGCATGGATTACTGCAGTCAGGAAAGCTTCAAATCAAGATTAATATCCGGCCAATTGAACGAGTGTTCATACAAGTTTCAGGACATGGGCGCACCCAGAGATAACCCCACTAATTCTAGATTTGAAGCTTTCGTGACTGCAAGGATTCATACTCTTAGTTCTTTCGGTAAAGTCACGTAGGTAAAAAATTAAAATTAAAATTAATACAAATAAAACAATAAAAATCACGATCCAGTAAACGTCGTGATTTTTATTGTTTTATTTTTATTAATTTTTATTTCATTTTTTACCTACGTGACTTTACCGAAATAACTAAGAGTATTAACCCCGCTAATGTCTGGCGGCCAACGCGTCTGTCCTCACACACACAGATGGAAATTAGTGCCCACTTGCTGTACCGCCGTCTCCTGGCCATCCAGGGTATTGCACCAGCTCGGTGCTCACGAGAAGAGAGTTTTGCAACGTCTGCGCCTGTGATCCGCCAAGCCCTCGCTGCCGCCTGCAAATGGTTGGACTACAGGCCACGTGCAGCGTAGCCACCACTGCCCATCTACCTTTCTCTGGCCGAAAATGTATTGGACAAATGTATGAAAGCTGCCGCAGTCACTGACGTACGTGTATTGGATTTTAATGGAGAGACGCATGAATGCCCTAATTAAAATCAAATCATCGTTAGACGGGACGCAGAGTTCCATTTAAACATTTTAATATGAACCATGTACAAAATGTACCACTTCATATCAGCACAACATTGTATGGAAGTGATTTTTCACACTTTTTTTTTTCCTTTTTTTTTCTTATTCTTCGAACAATAGTTTACATTGTACAATATATACCGGTGTCATTTTGAAACGGGACAAAGGCAACATATTACTGTGTGAACACACAAAAAAATAAACCTGACATGGCTTATACTGTGCATATGTATAAGTATGCATTCATATTTTGCCACGTATTTTTTTCTTTTTATATATATATTTTTTTCCATTGCACACAAAAAAGGGGCATAACACTACATCAAGTTACGGCCAGGGGCACCTATCTGTTACCATTGGTGGCTGATCTTTTGCCAGTAATGATGGATTGCATGTGCGGGAATAGGTAGCCCTGTGTCTTCCACCGCTCCCACTGACACAGAAGTATCCATTTGAAAGTCTTTCGGAAGGTCTTGTTGCACAGCGCGTAGCACATCGGGTTGACGGTGCTGTTGACGTAGCAGAGCCAGTAGCCGAGGCGCCACCAAACCTTCGGGATGCAGTTGTCGCAGAACGTCGACACCAGCACCATGATGTTGTACGGCAGCCAGGTGATGATGAAGGCCAGCAGAATGGCGCTCAGAGTCTTGGCTGCCTTCTTTTCCTTGATGAGCGTGATGCGCTTCCGCTTGGTGATGCGGCTCCGGGCCTTCGCCGCAAACTGCTTGGCCACCACCGCCTCCTTCAGGGTGATGCCTCCGGGCAGCCGCACCGGGGGGGCGCTCTCCGCGTCGCTCGCCGCTTTGTCCGGGTTGGCCGGCGGGGCGGCTGTGTCGTCCCCATCCGGGGACTCGGCCCCTGTCGCTCCCTGCTGCTGCTGCTGCGTGCAGTGGTCCGCGTTGGCTTCCGTTCGATCGTCGCGTGTGGCGGTGGCGGCAGCGGCGGCGGCGACAGCGGTGGCGTTCGCCGCCGGCGAGGCGATGGCGCCGTCGTGGCCGTTGGCGGCGACGACGGCGCCAGTCGCGGCACCGGAAGTGGTGGTGGCGGCGTCCGAGTCGTTGGCGACGGTCGTGGCGGCGGCGGCGATGACGGCTGCGGCTGCGGCATCGGCGGCGCTGCCGTCCTTCTCGCACTTTCCGTTCGTCTTCTCGGGGCCCACGGTCGCGTTGGCGTTCTTGGAGTTGGCGTTGCCGGCGGCGTTTGCGACGTTTGCGGCGGGCACCTTGACGGCGATGGCGGAAGCTGCGATCATCTTGCTCGCGATGGACATGGCGACGCGAGCACCCCGCGTCCTGCGCTCCTCGTCCGTGTCCTCCTCGTCCGACGGCTCTGGCGAGTGCAGCATGGCCTTGTGGCCGGGGAACGTGAGCACAATGGAGAAGATGGCCTTGGGCCTCTGCGGCGGAGGGTCGTCGTCTTCGTCGGAGCAGAGGGAATGGATGGGCGAGGGGTCTCCCTCGCGCACGCTGTTCCACTTCACCTTGCGCGCTCGGTCCCGGCCGTCCCGCGATTTTATGGACTTCACTCGCTGTGAAAGACGGGTCGGAGGAGGGCATTGGAATAGAGAAGTTGGGGATGATTATGATTGTTTTTCATATTGCGCACCGACACCGCTGGTGGCCCACAATATTTATTTTCCACTGGACAAATGGGCCGTGCCTGGTTCTTGCTGATCTCGGCCGATGCAGCTCAGGAGGGACCAGGTGGTTATTCCACTGCAGAAGCCGACATTGAAAGTCCCGTTGGTTGTAATTTGGGTCGTAGTAGTAATCATAACAATTATTATAATGCACAATTCAAGACAATGCGTTAACATGTAGTTCTCCCCTTTTCTGATATTGGTGATATTTAATGTCCTTGGAGGACATTTAATTGAAAAAAGGATCATCCTGGAGAAACCAGAACAGGTGGCAACTCTAATCAAAGCCATAATCTATCCACCAATTGGATGAATGCCTGCCCCAGACATCACAAAGCTTACATTATCCTGTCACAGATCAGGTTAATCGTCGCAATTTTTAAACTGTATTTTCCGATATTTTCAGATATTCTACATCCATGAGACATATATATATATATATATGTTTGTACCTCAGAGGTAGCAACCCAACTCATGCTGCAATTTCCTCAATTTCGGATTATACATAGTAAGCATTGCCCCCTACTGGCAGTCAAATGCCCATTTGCAGGGTCGGGATCGGGATCGAGCCCACGACCTGCCGAACACCAGGCGAGTGCTTTAACATCTCATCACCGTATTATAATAATTATGATGATGATAATGACGAAGGGTTTACCTTGAGCAGGCCGTACTTGGAGGGCCGCTTGGTTTGTCCCGGCTGGGCGGGGTCCGTGTCCGTGGCCGTCCCCTCCGCCGTGCTCGACTGGCGCGAGCTGCCGGGCTGCGTGAGGATGCGGCTGCTGGACTCGAACTGAGAGCCCTGCAGCCCGGCGAGCTCCCGCGTCCTCTTCTGCGTCTCCAGGTAGATGCGCCAGTAGAGCACCGTCATGATGGTCACGGGCAGGTAGAACGCGGCGATGGCCGTGCCGAAGGTGATCGCCGGCACGGACAGGAACTGGATGAAGCACTCGTTGTCCGGCACGGTGCGCTTGCCGTCGACGTACTGCCAGAAGAGGATAGCCGGGCCCCAGAGCACGAGCGAGACGACCCACGCGAGGCCGATCATGAGGGCCACGCGCTTGGTCGTTCGTTTCGCCTTGTACTTGAGCGGGCGCGTGATGGACAGGTAACGGTCGAAGCTGATGACCAGCAGGTTCATGACGGACGCGTTGCTCGCCACGTAGTCCACCACCAGCCACAGGTCACACGCGGCCTGGCCCAGAGCCCAGCGGCTCATGATGATGTAGGTGGTGTAAAGGTTCATGGAGACCACGCCGATGATGAGGTCGGCGATGGCGAGGCTGAGCAGGAAGTAGTTGTTGACCGTCTTGAGCTGCCGGTTGACCTTGAAGGCCACCATGACCAGAATGTTACCCACGATGGTCAGGAGGCTGACGATGCCGGTCAGCGTGCCGATGACGATCACCTCGAGCACCGTGTGTCCGCCGAGCGGGTCGTTGCTGGCGATGGCGTGGTCCAGCAGAGGGTCCGAGAAGTTCTTCAAAAATTCGGCGGACATGGTGTCGGTGGACTCCCGCTCAGTGTCCTCCATTGCAGTCGAGCTGCGTCAGAATGGAACGGCGTGATGCTGGCGACAGCGACGCTGGCCTGCGGACTCTAGAGCATCGCCGAGTCGTCGCACTGCGCGTGAATAGCATTCGCGACATAGACACGTCTCCATGCTTGTCACTCGATGGCTGCTTGGTCTTTCATTGCTCGGTTGTTTTCAAAGTTCTTTGCGCCCGGGTGTTCACGTTGTTAGTCTGCTCAACGATAGTTTGAAGGACGCCGCTTTTAAAATGTCTAGTCTTCGCAGTTGAATTTATTGAACTGACGTTTCAGATCGAGGTAAGAAGGAAAGCTTCGGTGTAGGAGCAGCACGCAGCTATTTTAAAGAATTACTGTCCGTATTTGGTTTGATCTGAAAAAGAAATGAAATGTTCAGAAAAGTGCGTTATTGTAACACTTCAGTTATTTTAAGAAATGTATTATAGCCTCATAAATTGCAAGTGCATGAACATAAAACACTGCACATATCAGATTTCATCATTTTTAATCCAAGTTTGACATTTGTCACGTTTATTTGTCTCATCCTCTCCGAGCCTGGATGCGAACGTGACAAAAGATTATTATTTGCCGAAATCGTTAGCGAGAAATCTCAATTGCATTTGACACACTCGAACGATCGTTCGAGCCACGCCACATTGGGGCAGAGTCCGTCGCGCTCGCTAACGGCAAACTGTCATTTACGGTCACGTGATGGCGCAGATTTTGGAAGGCCGTACAAGCTCTTGGCAGATTCTGAGGAACCCCCCCCCACCCCCCCGTGTTCGCCATAACTCTCGTGTAATTCTTTGGCGTCTCTGTTTTGAAACGCACGCAACTTAATCATCGCCGACACTTCCTTCGCTCCCCACGCGACCCTCGTTTCCCCCGTGCGGCTTCCGCGGGCGGTATTTTTTGACCCCGTCGGCCGAGCGTGCCGCTATCCCGAGCCAATTACTTTTGACGGCCATCTGTTAACGACGGTTAACCGTGAGTGTCGCTTGCGCACGTCTCAGGCATTGCTCCCGCTTCCAGATGCTCAAACGTGAAGCTAAAGTCGGTGGTTATGGAATGTTGGTATTCTTGCAAAAAAATATGAGGATGAACCAAATTGGGCAGGGAATATGTCTGAAAGGCCTTCCCACTTGTAAGATATTGTGATTCTTTTAGGCGCTCTATACATTTTGAGTTATTTCATTACACGGGCACATGTAACTACCCCCTTGGATATCCTCCGTGCAGGGTGACCACTATTGTGGAACCATTTGGCCCAGGTATTGGCTGTGACCATGAATCACCTTACGTCCTCACATATCCCAGATATTTTAATTAGAAATAAAAAAAAACCTCTTGAAGGTCATGAAATACTCCATTTCCACAAATTTCCGATTCAACTTGACTAGCATTGTTGCTGAATTGGCTACGCATAGTGAAGGACAGCATTTGGAGATCAAATAACATTTCCATGGGTGCTAGATATGCGTTAGGCGATCTTCCCGACTCATTTAATTGCAAAAGAAAACTATTACGCAGGAGTGCTGGTAGGTAACGAAGGTGTGCTTTTTATGTTCCTATTGCTGGTTTGCTTTGCTGTAGATGGTAGAGTATTATAATTTGACAGCCTAGAACATTAAAAAATGTGGGGACATTTTTTTGTATTTATTTAAACAATGTCTTAAATG
Source organism: Lampetra planeri (assembly GCF_965212315.1). Taxonomy (NCBI): domain Eukaryota; kingdom Metazoa; phylum Chordata; class Hyperoartia; order Petromyzontiformes; family Petromyzontidae; genus Lampetra; species Lampetra planeri. Next base: position 2,517,061 of record NC_136136.1, read on the forward strand.
ATGCAGGTAATATGCACTAGTGGTAGCATTGTTTTATTTTGCAAACATTTGCAATTATTTTCACCAATATATATTTTATTTGTGATTTGCAACAACACTTCAGGACCAAATGATAGAGAAAAAAGAGGTCGATAAGAAAATAAACATAATCCACAGTAATCTTCGGTTGTGATGTATATGGTTTTACATTGAACAAGAACCCATATCTAACAGAGAGGGCCCTTGCCTATAAAAATCTGGCATTTTACCAGCATTGCTTCAAGCAATCCTGACTCTGCTGATGAGACTTTGAATGTTAAAACCGGTCCGAGGTTTGCTTGTGTTGGACTTCTGTTGAAATGATGTCTCTCCCAGCAGGCTCTACGGCTGATGGCATGCGTAACAAATACTTAGATTGTTTTCGTGGAGGGACAGATGGGAACAAGGCATAGTATCTGCTTATTTATCCTATGACTTATATTCTCAACAACGACTCAAATTATTATTTTGTGAACGTTACACGTCGGTTTTTTGTTGGGATCACGTCGCGTAAATAAAAAAACGTGTGCCGTAAACCCTCCTCAACGTGACACAGCCGGTGGATAAAGTTGTCTGGCGAACAAACGTGCCAATTTAAACAAACAAGCAATTACAGGCCACTGCTCGTCGACGTTGGGTGCCACTGCCAGCGAAACGTCGTGCCCCACGTGAACGATGTCACGTGACTCCCCAACACACCGGCGTGCTTAAAGCGGAGTTGTACATCGGCACGTTTGTTCGCGTGGCAAACTCGGCTCATTATAATTTCGTGCGAATAAAACGAGTAGAACGCTTCACGAGGGAGGCTGGCTGAGAGAGAGAACATACGGAGACACCAAACAGAGGGAGAAGAAAATGAGAGAGCAAATTGCGGTGAAAACATTTGTAAATTCCAACATTTTAGTTGCCCTGTTCTGAAATCGTCACGTTCTAAGGAAAATGCAAATGTATGCATGCTGAACTTCTTTCGCACAGTAAGTAGCCAACTGTGCTAATCGGAGGTGCGGGGAAAGTGATGATGTTTGCAGGTTAATTTTCTTAATGATCGCCAACATGTTGCCACACGTACAATTGTGGATATGTTCCGCGATTAATTAAGACAATAAATTGCGACGTATACCCACGCCATACATTCACTGTATCCCCAGAGCTCTATGCACAGACTGTTGGTTGATAGTTTAAAAACATAGTGGTGCTTACCAGTGAACAGGGCGCTTTAATGGTGGCATTATGTGCAGATCTTTTTACCCTTGAATGCTTTCGGGCTGATTTTTGCCTTCGCAATGTGGCACTTAGTCGGCGAGTTGCTACGCACCGACTCCCTTGCTTCTGTTTATTGTGCGCGAATACCTTCATGCCAGCGTCCAAAACTAATATTTGAGAAGTCATCAGTGCCCCCTTAATGTGTGCCGAATGAAGTCCCTCGACCTGGGGGTCTGCGTCGTCTGCGGCTGCTGCTTTTGCCGGGACCGGAGCAGGGATGACTTCAGCAAAGCAAAAAACAACACAGAACCCCCCCCCCTCCCACTCACACACACTTGTGACTGCGCGCGGGATCGAGCGATGCCCCTCGCACGGGCCGAGGCTGCGTGGCTTGTTTTCTGGTCGACATTTCCCATCCTCGTGTCGGGCGAGCGGCACTGCCTTGCGGATGCAATTGAGGGACCTCCTATCCAATTAGTGGTGTTATGTGGGGGGGGGGGGGGTGTGGGGGGGTCCTCGACCTCCTGTAACGCGCCCCGTGCCGCGCGTTGCGCACGGTCCGTCGTATTAAAGTGGCCGCACATTTGTCAACTGCTTCACGGTGCAGCGGATGCCGAACTGGGTGCACACAATGGGGTTTTCCTGCTGCTGCTGCAACTTCATTACCAGAAAAGTCATGGAGGCCACCGACGAACCCTCCGTCCAAACGATGTTGTGTGAGGTGAGTGGCTCTACGCTACTCGTCATGGTGGAGCAATGGAACGCACTGCCTGGGCCCATCAAGAAGGCCACGAGTTAGGCCGTCTCCAGGAAAAAAATCTCAAGAATATATGTTTTCACATTGGCTTTTCCAGAATTTAAATGTATTTTTGCTCATTGTACGAAGATTGTGTTTTGTTTCATCCGAGTTTTTAACAAATGTTTCTGTTCACATGATTGTCGTTAGCCGTGATCAATAGTCCATCGCCAGTTCTCACCGTCCCGCGATGTTCCAATCCAACCAGCGCTATGCGTGCACGGGATTATCTCATCGCTTGCTCCCAATTGCTGCTTCTCAAGCCCATCCTCCTCTAGCTGTCACTATCACACTCTTTGGTTCTTTCGGTAAAGTCACGTAAAAAAAAATGAAAACCACTAAAATAAATCACGACGTGTTGGGCGCAACACAAGTGTCCTTCTTCAGGTGGGGACAACGTAGCGAATGCATAACCGCTTAAGTGTGTCTAAGAGATGGCTGTGACGAGGAATTATATAGTCGCAGGGGATGGAGGGAGGGGAGGGGCCATGGTGAGTGTGTGGGCGGGCTGTGGACTGGGAGGCAACGTTGTGAAGCACGGGGGGGGGGGGCGCTGGAGGCAATGCATGGAGTTCAAACTGAAGCTTTGTGATGCAGGGGGCGGAAGTAGATAAGAAAGCTAAGATTAAGCAGCCTTTTGTTATCACGTCAGTCATCACCATCGGCCATTATTCCTTCTACTCGCATCAATACATTTCAACTTGCCGTTGTGCAAATACACGTCCCAGGATTTGTTTTAAAGGCGGTTTGCAAAAATAATAATGTTATTGTTTTAAAAGAGGAGGTTAAACGTGTAAACCTGTGATTGCAACCCCCAGCAGGGGCAGACAGTCAGCAAAAACATTGGCAAATTCATCTTCAATTGGCTTCAGTGACCCCAATCATGAACCTGCAGTCAACATCGTCATCGTGGACCTTGATCACTCTTACCAACAGAGTGTTGAGTTTGTGTTGCACCCTTAAACCCCCTGGGCTTCGTAGATGCATTGTGTAGTTCAGCTTGTGTTTGTGCTCCTCCAAATAATATGGATGTACTCTATTAGGAATGTGCCTATAAACAAAACACCCACAATGCCCCCGATCTTGTCAGTTCTCAGCAGCTAAGCATCGGCCCGCACTGACCAGCATGAAGTATGGCCTGCACGGGTGTGGGAGGACCTACTCCAGCAGTAGATTATCAACATTCAAGGTCGCGATTCAATTCGATAAAAACATTATCTGGAAACATTGCGGTGGATTCAGTGCCTCTAGCAGCTGCGAGGGTCACGTGAACCCATTTTACTTACATAATTGAGAATCATAATTTATGTACAGGCGGCTTGATATTAAGAAAGACGTCGTTAAGAAATAAAGTTTGATTGATTGATTGATTGCCTACAAGTAATCTAGCCTTGTGGCTCAGCGGCAGAGCCACCGGCTCGCAAATGGGAAGGTTGCGAGTTCAAACCCTTGGTTTGGGTCTCACTCAGCCCATCATCCCTCTGGGGTCATTAAAATGAGAATGACACTGACAGTGTGAAATGTCACAGATCCCTTGTTGATTTTAAAAGACTGTTAAAAGTTAAATATGCCCACTCTCCGTGTACCAGTGTCTTGAGATACGATGTGCATTTAGACGCTAAATCCACATCGTATTTTATTGTAAAATGGCAATTTCAATAATAATGCCAAAATCTGCATTTCCATTGGATTGATTTTGGACATCGTCCTAGCCATCTCGTATGAATTCAACACTGAGCCGCGAACAGCCATGTGCGTGGGGATTTCCTCACCCAACAATCATATAATCTCTAGCCAATTAATAAGCATTGGCAACATCAGTTTGTGTCAGTCTGAGCAGACTTTCCCATAGGCCGTTTAACTTTTCCTTAAATGTGTTTTTTTCTCTCATTGCTTATCCATTAGTCGACGCATTTACATTATTTTCTCCTTTATTCCAACGGGCCGGCGAACGTTGTCATGAAATATTGAGCCCATCCGTAAAAGCGATAGCCAGCCATATCCATTTGGAAAGATTGCTGGGATTAAAAGCTTAAAGGTACACGCGAGGGTGGGAAAAGTACGTTCGCAAAAAAAAGGATGCGGCAGAAACGTTAATTCAGTTCCTATCGCTACCGTGTAATCCGTTTATCTGCTAAATCATTGCATTTTCTAGAGCCTCCGATAAAACACAGACGCGTGCTCGTGGACATACGAGGAGACATGCAAATAGACTTGCGCCCGTGGGCCGCGTGCAAGCACACGACAAGCACGCGTCCGCACATCCATGGGATATTTGTCCATTACAAAGGCACGGTGTGTGCACTAGGTGTGCTAATGTGGCGTTCACCTAAAGTGGCTTTGCAATTATTGCAAAATGCAGCGCGGCAGATGCGCTCGTTTATTGCCGCATGCCTCGGAGCCCTTCGAGGCAAGTGCGCACGGAGCGTGAAATGGCACTTGGCATTTACTAAATTACTGCCAAATGATGTCTGTGCATAAGGCACGGTGGGATATATATATATACCGTAGATAACGGCAAAAGCCATCGCGCTAGATGATAGGTGAGCACTTTGTTTTGTCCGCGGCTGCGCACCGATAATGGATAGACGACGGGATCGGTGGCGTCCGGCTGAGAGGGCCGCGCATTCTTTCGCCGCGACACCGTGGCGGAGTGGAATTCATCGATTCTGCCCCGGCTACCGGGAGTCGTGGGGGCAATTGGGGGGGGGGGGGGTGGGACATGCTTAATTAAATAGAACCACACCTGCGCAGCCCCCCGTGTGTCGCCGTGTGGGCGTGATGTGCGTTCCGCACGCGGTCAGGCTCCCGGAGTAACCGTCGCGCCTGGTGCACCGCACTGAGAGAAGCCGGCTCCCCGAAGGCTCGCACGCCTCCCCACGACGCTTGCCGTGATAATGAGCCCGGGGGTTGACCACGGGGTCTCTGGCTCGCGCTGTCCATCAGAACCCCGATTTCCCAGCGTCCGCAGCAGGCTGGTTGGTGGTGAAGGACCCCGTGGGGATTGAAATTTAAGAATATACATACACAAAGACAAAGGTCCCTCCGTATAGCCTCAACAGACTGTTGGGGCAAGTGTTGTTAGAGAGTAGCATCTGTGAAGGGGTTGGTGGCCAGCTCCACACCCAACCACCTTTGTCTCCCCAGTGCCGATGTTTACACATTGCACCAGGTACTCATTTGAGGCTGAGTCGACCTAGGGAAAGCCCAGGACCGGTTCGGATTATCGTCACTGCTATGGCCGTGAGCGGGAATTGAACTCGTGTCGGCGGATTCATAGCACACGGCGCGAATCGCTACACCACCGCTCTCCACACACACACACACGGCCACACACACACACTCACACGTGTGGCATGCTTGAGGGAGTATAGAATAATGCCTGGCATGGAGCCCAATGTGTCCTTAATTTAAGACTGTGTGGAGTATTACACTTTTAGCAAAGGGGTGCTACTGGGAATCGGCCACCACCACGTCGCTGACAATGCTATTCTCTATCCACCCCCAAGCAGTCGTGACGATGTTGTCGTCTCCTTACCCTGTTTAGCCATAGTGGAGGTACTGCGAGAGAAACATGATCTAATTTTAAATATCCGCATTGTCTCAAAGTCAGGCGGCAATGATGAATGGAGTTTTGGCAGCAGTGCATTTGACATTGAATATTTTTAAAATAAACAATTGTTCGCAGTCATAGCGCCTCAGTACACCACATGTACGTCTAAGCACTTCTATGGGTGTCCTATTTTTGTCATAGTAACACGGTACTACATTGTATTTAGCTTGTATTTCACAATGTGACCCTTTGTTTCTTCTTAAAATTTAAAATGAATGTACGCTGTATTACATAGCCACGCGATATATATATGTGCAAGTATTACGAAGAGTCGACTGTGTTCGTTATAAATGTGCAATCTTTATAATTTACTGCCCTTTTTCAATCCACTGCTAGATTAGGGCCTCCCCACTCCGCTCTGATGATAATGGGAGTTGCTAGGCCATACTTCACTAAACTGGTCAGTGCAGATTTAAAGCTTTCGTGACTGCAGGGATTCATCTTCTTGGTTCTTTCGGTAAAGTCACGTAGAATAGAAATAATAAAATAATAAAATAAAACATAATAAAATAATTCTCACGACGTTTCGGCCACAACGTAAGCAGCCGTCCTCAGGTGAAGAACAGGTCTGTCGAGAAGACAGCGTCTGACCCTTTGCTTTGAGTCTGAAGACTCTGTCTTCTCGACAGACCTGGTCTTCACCTGAGGACAGCTGCTTGCGTTGTGGCCGAAACGTCGTGAGAATTATTTTATTATGTTTTATTTTTATTATTTTATTATTTCCATTCTACGTGACTTTACCGAAAGAACCAAGAAGATGGTCAGTGCAGGTTGGTGAAGGGGGTGCCCCTGGGATTAAGCTCTGGTCGCCAGGTAAATATCCAGGTAAATATCCAGGTAAATATCCAGGTAAATATCCAGGTGAATATCCAGGTAAATATCCAGGTAAAAATCCAGGTGAATATCCAAGTAAATATCCAGGTAAATATCCAGGTAAATATCCAGGTAAATATCCAGGTGAATATCCAGGTAAATATCCAGGTAAATATCCAGGTAAATATCCAGGTAAATATCCAGGTAAATATCCAGGTAAATATCCAGGTAAATATCCAGGTAAATATCCAGGTGAATATCCAGGTAAATATCCAGGTAAATATCCAGGTAAATATCCAGGTGAATATCCAGGTGTCCAACGTCTCTCCGCATATTGCTAATGGCCCAGTATTGGACTTGCATTGCGCTGCAAGGTTAGGTTTGGAGAAATTGCAAAGCGCGCTTTGATATGATTTCCCCAAGTGGCAATTAAGTAAAGTGTTTCAAAAAGAAAACCAATGCAAACAAAAATCAATGAATATCTACCCCGTTAGTCGTTTTAATTTATTAAAAGTGGACAGTGTTCTCCTTTCTCTCCATGTTAAATTATTTTTGCTGATTTATACAAAGAAAAGTACAATGCTCCTGTATGGTTAAAATATAATGAACACAAAAAATATCTGTGGTTGTCTTTTTCTCTCGATTTGGGTTTGGCCGTGTGTTTAGAAATATCCGTCTTCCAACCGGCTTCTACGCAATCGTCGTCCCATTGATTTAGCGCAACCACAAACATAATGTAGAGCAACGTGCGCAGTTTAAAAGAAAAAAAAGCTGACGGTGGGATATCTTAATTGGCATGAAATAAGCTCTCAAATTGCAAGATTATTCAATACGCAAAAGCTCTTCACTACGCAATGCGCTTCAACTCGTATTGTCGTATAATTCCATTTCCTTTGCTGGTTAAAACTTAAACGGTGCGTGGCGAATGAAAATTATTTGAGGAAAAGATTTGTATCACCAGGTTGGGCATATGCAATTCCATTCGTGATTATGAGAGTCATCTCTCGTGTGAAATATTTCATTTTTTAAAATACAGTATGTAGAAAATGTGACAATGGTGACGATGATTCGAATATTTATGACAATAAATTTGATTTATTTTCATCTCGCCATATAAATTAGTGAGGTCGGGGGGGGGGGGGGGGTGTAACACAGTGGTCATCACACCCTGCCGTAAACCTGGGTTTGATTCCAGACCACAGCTATCATTAGTGGCGAGTGATATAAGAACCACGACGTGACCACCCATTTCACCACTGCACTGACCAGCAACTATGGAAGCATGGTCAACCAAATTGCATGAGTTAGCCTTCATCCACCAGTGGACTGACATTGGGCTTAACATATTTTAAATATATTTATTGTAATTTAAGGATATTGCCACAGTATAATGGTTCGCACATTGGACTTTTGGTGTCAAGTTATAAGCAGAATTATGGGTTATTACTTAGCACATTGGATTTGCAATTCAGAGGTCATTGGTTCAGTCTCGTGGCGGGGCAGTTGCAACAGGGGCCAGGTTTATTGAATTCCCCTGTGGCGCTCGCCAGCAATAAATGGGGACACCACAGTCAATTGGTAGGTTGCATGTGGTGGGGTAACATGTGGTGGGGTAACACGTGGTGGCGTAACACGTGGTGGCGTAACACGTGGGTATGCCCACATTTTTCCAAGACATCTGGCCAGCATGGAAGAATAGGCCAAAATAATTTGCTATAAAGAGCTGTCATGGAGGCCCTATTGTAAGCAGTGAACATGAGCAAGCAATTGCTGGGCTGCATAGGTATCCAACATCGTAATTAAGTAGTTTATTTTTATATATATACGTGAATCTAAATTCCTTGATCACATCAATATTGGCTGTTCGCTGACTGCTTGCCATGCAGACACTGAAAAAATAGCGTTTGTTTTTTCACCATGACTCAAACCACATCCCATTATGTGTATCACCCTGCTAAAGAATGACATTCAAGTGTGTTAAATTTGTTTCCTTTATAAACCAGCGATTTGGCACAAAGCTACGGGAATTACCCATCCTTTTCAAAAAAACCAGTGAAGCACATAACACCAATCCGGGAAAACTATGAACCATCATTATCACTATTAACACCACATGCCAGATGCAAAATGTGGATGAATTAACTCTGAAAGCATTGCCGGTTTATGTGTCGAGGTCCCAATCTACTCGCGTCCCAGTGGCAAGTTCAAATTTAACACCTCATTATTTCTAAACTGTGACTGTGAATGGGCCTAACATGCATCGAGTTTACAATATAACAAGGCACGCGTGAGTGTTTGGGGGACTGAGGTTCAGTTATAACTTACGTGCGACTCTCATTCCATTATTTGACCGTACTTCACCGTGCCGTCCAGTGATGGTCGGTGGTGAATATGCACGAGCGTAGGAGACTAGTTCAACGACGTAATGTTGCTGCCGCTGCCTCCTGCTACCCACCCACGTGGCCCGTGCAAAGCCCTCCAGGGTGCTGATGTAGGTAAACATTAACACGGACGTTCGCAATGCTCGGTTATTAAACATTAATGTTGCCAGCTCCTTTTGTGTATTAGTAATATTGCCCTCGCTCTTGCCGTGTGTCAGAACATCCACTGTTAAATACTCGAGATTATGTTGGCATTAATAATTCACGCTGCACCAGGAGGAAAAATAAACATTTGTCGACATGAAATTGCATTAAGCATGGAAATATATCAACAGAGATGGCCTAGAAAAGAAGTTAGTGTACCGTCCGTCTTCCACTGACTTCCTACTCCTGTCTTACGGTTCACAGGTGTCGATGTTGAAATAATAATAATAATAATTACGCACGATTCGATTAATTCTTCTCGTACAATATTCCGTCGATGTTGGTCGTCAAAATAAGGTGGCGTTTCGCAAGGGTTCGGAGATTTGTTTTAATGCGCGGCCCTTCCTGCGCTCTTCCCGGCTCAGCCATCCTGCTGAGAATTCTGTTGCTGTGCCTTGGTCCGAAAAGGCTTTTCATTTCACGCATTCGGCCACCACCGAAATGGGCTCATCCAAGTCAACAATGACTTCAAGAGGATGAAAACTGGTTTTTAGAAAATTATGTTTGCACTTGAGTCCATCATGCTAATCTCGAGATGAAATGGATAGCGGATGACCGTGCGAGGGCATCGGGTGTGGTTATGTCAGTTCCGTCAGGAGAACTCGGCAGACTCGAAGACAATGCACAAGATTGGGTAATACTGGTAGGAACCTCCTGGTTACACCAGCCCACAGGGGATTATTGTGTCCGTCCGTCCGTCGTGCATCCAAAAATGGGAGGGGTGGGGCTGGGTGGAGAGGGGAGGGTGGGGAGGGGCTGGGTGGGGATGGGAGGGTGGGAAGGGGCTGGGTGGGGAGGGTGGGGCTGGGTGGGGGGTGGGAGGGGTGGGGCTGGGTGGGGAGGGGCTGGTCACCCCGTGGTGCCCTTATAAAACTCAACGTTAAACCTACTCACACCGGCTTGTGCCTGCCCTCACAGTCGGCCACGTTTGCGGAATACACCACGCCGCCGTTGACCCTGGCCATTGACCGAGCAACCCAACGTTCCTACCAGCTCCCTCCGCAGGAATGTGTTTAATTGATGATTTTTTTTTTATAACGATGTCGACAAGTTTGTCATGTTTCCCTCCTGAATTGCTTACACAATCCATTGCACCTCGGATGAGGACGGTTGGCTACGTACGGTGCGAAAGAAGTTCAACATACGTACGTACATATACATAACAAGCAAACTCTGGAGCAGTTTCGACGTACAGTATCTCATGAGCAGTCGAGCTTGCTTGCATCAATGCTGGTGTGAAAATCGTGTTGCAGTGTAATCGTAATGGAAAGTATCATGAGTTAACATTGCTTTTTTACGTTATTTCTGATCCAATGTCTCACGACAGGGCGCTGCGGGGCTACGATGTCAGCCGCGGGCACTGCAAAACAAATCCGTCGCTGTACTGCACTATGCTCCGACCTCTATGCTCCCCCCAACCTTCCCCAACCTTCCCCAACCAACCCGCATTGATCAGCGTGATGAACCATGATCAATCGATACTCTTTGTTTTTTTCGGTAAAGTCACGTAGGTGAAAACAAAATAAAATAAAAATTAAACAACTAAATTAAATCACGACGTTTCAGAAGCAACACTAGCATCCGTCATCAGGTGTGACTGCTCCAGCGTGATTTAATTTAGATGTGTTATTTTCATTTTATTTTGTTTTCACCTACGTGACTTTACCGAAAAAAACAAAGAGTATGGATCCTTGCAGTCACGAAAACTTCAAATCTAGAATATGATCGATCAACTCCCATGACCAGCACGGCATGGGCAGACGCTCGTCCAGCAGTGGTTTGCGACAGGAGAATGGGACCACGTGCAGTTGTTTGTTCTCCCCGCAGAGTGCGGATTGAAACGCACCTCTCCCCCGATGTCTCTGTGTCTGTGCTCTTTGATTGCCACCCGCTTCCTTTTGAACTGCATTGCCACCAATATTCTTAGGTTTGTTCGGTAAAGTCACGTAGGTAAAAATGTTTAATTAATAAAAGTAAAAGTAAAATTAAAATAAAATAAAAATCACGACGTTTCGGAGGCAACACAAGCTTCCGTCTTCAGGTGGAAGCTTGTGTTGCCTCCGAAACGTCGTGATTTTAATTTTATTTTTATTTTACTTTTATTAATTGAAATTTTATTTTTTTACCTACGTGACTTTACCGAAAATTTTCGATTTAAAGCTTTCGTGACTGCAGGGATTCATCTTCTACGTGACTTTACCGAAAGAACCAAGAAGATTTACCGAAAAAACCTAAGAATATGAGTCCGTGCAGTCACGAAAGCTTGAAATCTAGAATGCATTGCCACCGCGGCGAAATGGCACGCGCGGTGGCATTGGAGGCTGGAACCCCATCGGCTATTGTCATTTGGCTATTGCCATTTGGATGGTACTGACAGACATAGGAACATGTGCTCGGCTTGTGTGTGGCCAGTATGCTGAGACGAGGACATTACGCTGCCTAATCTCTCTTGAAGCTGCTTAGTGAGATTGATTGTCTGTCACTTGGTGATTTGCATCGATAGGGGAAGAGTTGTGCCTGCCATGCTGGGTTAAGCCCTCTGAGCAGTTGGAAAACTACGACTCCGTGTAAATGCTCGCCTGATTATTCTTTTTTAAAAGCGAATTATTAGCAATGAATTACCACGTGACCTTTATTAAACAATACAAGCTTTGCACAATGAGATGGGTTTTAAAAATAGCTGCACCTTTTTGAACCTGGTGACACGGGAGCAAAACTGTGCTAATTTGTACCAACGAAAGGAACCATGTTGCGTTATTTATATATTTAGTTTTTGTGTCAGAAATGTCATGTTTTTTTATGCTTGATTTGCTGCCATTCGTCGTCACCAAAATCGTTAATGGTATTTATTTTACACGCCTTTAAATTACTTTGTAGAGCCAGTGTGGAGAGTGACAGCAATTATTTAATTAAAAAAAACTGAGTTTGTAACGAGGTGGAGTGATGGCACAGCATGTGGTCTGCACTACGAAACCCGGCGACCCGAGTTCGGCTCCCAGACAGGGCGAACATGAGAGGCAAGCGGTATTTGAACTGGTCCCTGCCGCCGTCACAAGCCTGCACTGGCAAAGCGTGGGGAAGTATGGTCAAACAATGCCCATGACCTACACAGTGCGAATTAAACGTGTGGGGAATGTAAATCCCCGTTTATTCTACATGGTGATTAATTCATTATTAGGCTTACCGCTCACAATTAATACAAAAATAACCGCTACATGTTTAATCTAATGAGTGAATGTTGTTATTAACAAACTCCGTGAAACTTTATCATAAATATCGGTGTTGCGGACATTCATACAGGCGTTGAAACTTTAAATTGTGTATTGATTAAACAGCGATGGGACCCCTTTCCGACTCTGCATAGCGCATTGATTTGAGGCTTTACGCGGTTTAACAAATATGTTCTCTTCTTGGTTTATTCGGTAAAGTCACGTAGAAGGAAAGTAATAAAATAAAAAAAAATAAAACATAATAAAACATAATAAAATAATAATAAAAATAAAACATAATACAATAATTATTATGTTTTATTTTTATTATTTTATTACTTCCCTTCTACGTGACTTTACCGAAAGAACCAAGAAGATGAATCCCTGCAGTCACGAAAGCTTTAAATCGAAAAATATGTTCTCTTACCACATTTGTGCACGCTATTCCACAGATGGTGCCATCATCCCCTTTCATCGTTTCAATCTTCGTCTTCTGTATCTTAGTCTTCTGCAATGAATAGCACAGGAGACACAAGTCCAGCATAATTAATGTCACTCGTTTGATGTTCATAATGTGCCTTTGTTCACATTTGTCAGTTACGCGGGAATGAATTGATCAAATGCGCAATGTACATTGCTTTAGCTCACTGCTGTGTGAAGGCCTTCCCGTGCCGTATGTATCGTGGGGGTGGGGGTAGGTGACCATATTTCACCATGCTGCTTGGTGCAAGTTGGTGAAGAGGGGGGGGGGGGGCATGGCAGGAGGCGGCAAGCATCAGGTCAAATATCACTCGCCGCCAATGATTTTAGTCTTCACCAGGCAGCCAACATCAAGCCGCGTCCGTGAATCATTGCCCCAATTGTACCCTAATTAATATTTCATTTATATCTCGATTCGTGTCATTCAACCCTAAAATGATACAACATGGAGATGCACGACCTAATCGTTGCGCGTATTAAAAGGCCTCATTATGAAGACGGCGTCAAGCAAAATAGGGACTTAAAGACATATCGTGGACAGTTACCGATGAGAGTACCCTAAGATTGAGTGCCTACAGGGGCTTGAGTACGATGGTGGAACCTCACGGAGGCTCCTTCTGCCTTTAGGCTGCCATGTGGAGGCATCTATTGCCACGGCTGACTGCCAACTCGTTGAAGTACTTGAAATAATTGTACAGCAAGCTGTGTGTCTGACCAAGGGCGTTAAAAAATGTGAATATCAGCAGCGCAAGCTGATAAAGGCCACCTGGTTGGGAGCTGACCCATTGGTTGTAAGATGACCAGAAGCAGCACTTTCGATTTAAAAAGTCGTATGAGTTAATGTTTATTTATTTGACTATGTTGATGTATAAATGTTATGGTTATCGAGGAGAATAACCTTCAAACGAAATAATGCTGAAATTGCGCAATCCCTTTTATCCTACAAATGTAAATGCTAACAAAGACAGTTGTCTCGTTTAGCTCTGCCAACTCCATTTTATTTGTAGGTATTCCACGAATAGATGTATAGTGTATTGACACGCACACACTTCTCTCCATGTATTTTTCCACTCATCGTACATTGAACGTTAATCTGCTTTTGTTGAAAATGGGACCGTGTGTCTATTAAAGAGCCCAGCATGTAAAAATATCACGATAGATTGTCCTGCTTATTGTTTATGTTTCATTTAATATTTTGCCTCATCTGTTTATCTGATGGCTAGTCTGTATTTCTAATCTGTTTCTAACGGCGTTGTTTGTTTCTTTGTGCCCCTATCTGTCTCCACGTGTCTTTGTACAAGCCTCCCTTTATGCGGTGGGGTTCCTTGTTTGTATACCAATTCCATCAATAGACGGTAAATATCACTCTCGTAGGTTTTTTTTGGCTTGCCATTTTTTGCTGATGATATCAAAGCACCCAGCCATGTGATCTGCGATGCAAGCAGTCAATCATATAGATCCAGTTGCAATCCCCCCCCCGCCCCTTAAGTGATTGGCAGCTGTTTCCTCCAAACAGGACTACTAACATCTGCACGTTGCCCATTCTATGTATATTCTATTTGGGGTTAGCATTTTATTTTTGCTTAAAAATCCATCTTGATACCCCATAATACAAACTTGAATATGGCGTCCCCTGCAGCACACATTTTTTGTGTGGAAATAGAAACATCTGGAATCCTTCCACACCAAAGCCGACTGAATTTTCCAATGTAGTGCTATCCTTTTGAAATGTGAATAATAATTTAAAAAAAACATCATCAACGTACACACTTTGAATCGAACTCTAGCAAGCAATGAATGTGATTAAAATGTAAAAAAAAATGTTCTTCGCCTATTTTTAGTTTAAGTATTAAAACTGTGAAAAGGTCCAGGGATTTGGCTGCGTTTTGTGTGTGAGTTCATTTGCATGGATCGTTAAGGTCAAATTGGATTGGTATAAGTATTCATCCCAGCACTTGTGCTATTCCTGTAATTGACCCATCTTTTAATGGCGCTTGAGGTTATATAATTTCATACTGATGTATCAGCTTGCAAGTGGTGAGAGTTTCTATACCTTTCCAGGATTATGATACTTGATTCATAGCAATGGGCATTAACAACAAAATGTTTGCTTTAAACAAACGCTTACAAGCGCGCTAAAAGACGTGGAGAGATGCAGGCGGTTTGGAATTACACTGATAAGCAGAGGAACACGTGGATTCGAGAACATACGCAGGTTAGAGACAATTCAAACTGTTAAGAAAACCAAGTGGGATTGGACAGTGATTATGCCAGATGATCAATGATAGTGACCGAGCGTCAGCCAAGGAATTGAAGACGTCGAACAGAGGGCCTGCCAAGGAGATGGAGCGATGCAATCAGCTTGTGTGCAAGATACTAGGTGGATTACTACGTCGTAGGATCGTGCGAGATGGCAGCGACGTAGGGAAGCCTGTATCCAGTCACAAGCTGAAAGTGAAAATTATGAAAACAGATTCCAGTAAACAAAAAAACACATGCATTAACAAGGCGTGTTAATATGCGTGGTCTTCATTATCATCATCTTGCGACATTGTCTATCTACTGATGGATGGAGGCCCCCACATGCTGTCACCCTCTCTCCGCTGGTTTACCGATAACCAACAGGCCATCTCCTGCACATGACCTGATCTCATCGCTCGATCGTCGTGGCAGTCAATCTCAGGCAAGCGCTCTCTGTCGGCTATCGTTTTTGTTACCAGTCTCGCCCGTTGGCCCATCGTCTCTTCTAGAGATGAATCCAGCCCAAGCCTACTGACTCCCCTGCACAGTCACCACTGCGTGTCCGTCACTTAGCGTATGCATTCCCTGATCCACGTGTTCCTCTTTATGTCTCTCGGTGTAATTCCAATCGTGCATCCTCTCCAAGCTCATCCTGTATGTCCACGTGTTTTTTTTGTTCCATTTTGTTTGTCATTGTCCCGTGAATGTATTTAAATCGTTTTTCTTCAGGAACATCACAATCTTGACCTTGATTTAAGAGAAAGATTGAATCTACTTTTCAAAAGCACTCCATCCTCCCGTCGATTGCCTTTTGTTTTATTTTGATCCTGGAGCACCTTCAATAAACGCCCTCGGGGGTAACTTTTGTGCTCTCATTCCAGTTGTGTCCCCCCCCCAAAAATTATAGTTTTATATTCAGCAAACTTGTCATACGTGTGTAGTTGTTGTTTTTCTCACATTTATCTTGAGCTCAACTTTTCACTCATCATTGTTCAGTTCTCTTCAATTATAATCTGCAGTTAATTTTCCCTTGGCATTGATTATGCCACCAGAAATTCTGAGATGGCTAATGCTCTGTCCGTGTACGCTTTTGCCTTTATTTCTCAAAAGTTTCATCGGAGTCGTGCAAACCAGGTTTTGAAACAAAAGTGTCACGCATATTTATCAGACGTGTGCGCAGAAGTAGACCACTTCAGTTGTGGAGCTATGCTTCCGTCACATGTATAATTAGAAAATGGAGACAAACGTGATCTGAAAAATGTACAGACCTATTAGCTGATTTATTACATGCACAGCAGAGTATATATTGTTAGCAAAAACCACAGGGAACTGAGCGATGGTTATTTTAGAGGCCATCTCAACGATGTCAGCACGATGGTTTTAGAATTGATTAATTTGCTATGAAGAAGAAGGCTCATTGCCTGCAACGTCGTCTCTGATTTTTTTTTACTTTTCAGGCCACGGTGTTACTGATGAATGTGTTGAGTTTTTGGGATTTACAATGGGGGTTTGTTATCACGGGCCACCAAACATACTATAAATCAGATCCCAGAAAATTTAGATTATCATCATATCACATAAACGATAAAAATTAATTTGATTCATGTGTGACTGATGCATTCATCTACGCTCTTACAAAGGCATTAATGTAACAACAAAAATATAGACATTGTCAAAAAGCATTGCTGAAGATGGACCAGCTACGTTGAGATTGCAAGAGTCAGGCAAGGGGCGATTCTCTCATCAAAGCAATTGACAGCAACATTAGAAGACCACCCGAGTAGTGACTCGCCATTTAAGTCGTGCCATTTGTTTTACCGCATCATAGCTATTACATTATGCTGCACCATGAACTGAAATGTATATGAATTAACATTTATCAACATTTAATATTCTTCTACACCAATGCAGTCAGCATAAGAGCGACAGCACACTTTATCATATTTATGTCACGGTAGATGTTTTTTATAGTGCATATGATCGTATCTGTGTCTTAATGTAACCCATGGTATTATACGCTTTGGCAAATGTTTTTCTCTGTGATAATGCAAAAAGGACATATTTCATTGTACATGCTTTGATAACAATAATAATAATAAAAGATGGGAGATATATTATCTGGTGAACAGACTGACACGCATCTAAAGAAATGTCCGTTTAACCCAAACGCAACAATGCCCCACATATATGCAGCGCCGTTATCTTCATCAGATGCATCTTAATATTGTGGCCAATACATCTGTATGATACATAAGGCTGACTTTCACGAAGGCCTACTGTCAAAAAGAAAAACTCAGGCACACAAGCCTGACAATCCGTTCGTAACTCCGATTAGCACGATTGACTACGTACGGTGCGAAAGAAGTTCAACTAACGTTCATCCATCCATAACGATTTGTCGAGCGAAATTTGCCGTTGCTCTTGATCAAATATATATTTATATAATTCATCCTCGAAATCATCGTCGGAATGATCATCGTGAACAGCGGTGTCAACGCAAAGGACAGAGTTAACAATATTGCAATACACACATATTCTGTGGCGCAGCGCCGTATTTCAAAGCCATAATTGCTTTTCTTATAAACACATTAGGACCGTCGGCTACGCTGGAGGCACGTTATATATTCAGTCTCGTTGGAATAATATTTTAAAAAGGGGCACTGTAATATTATCTCGAATTTCAAAGCATCGTTAAATGGGGCTCCATTCTTTCAGCTGTTAAATATTCACTTGACGTGTGTTTAAATTCCAAGAAGTGTAATTGGATTCCGACGACATAGCGACGTCATTTATGCCGCCCGAATCGCTGATGACCACCGCACCTCGCCGCCTCTCATTATGTTTCGCGGAGGTTCGCAAGGAAATTAGCGATCGTAGCGGACAAGCCCTCGCTGAAGGTCACGAAACGAAGAACGCCCATCACACCCTCCCACCCCTGTGACCCACCCCCACTTGCCCACCTGCCCCCCCCACCCCCGTCCCACCCCCAACCTTCCCAACCCACTCTCTGCACCCCCCCCCCCCAAACTCTCGACCGCATGCCTCCTCCATCCTCTACAGCCCACCGTGTATCCTTGGTGGTAGCAAGGCACTCGCAGGCATGCAGATGGAGCACACACGGATCTGAATTCTGTTGTTTGGTCGGCTGTAAGGCCGTGGCTGTTTTATTTTTCTGGTTAAAAAAAAAATCCAATTTCTGAAATTGAGCCGTGAGGTACAGAAAAAGATTTGCTTCCCATCGCCTTAACTCCTCTGTCAACATTCATGTGACCAGGTCTGAGGATTTAAAATTAAGATGTGATTGTGCTGAACTTGTTTTTCCTGCTATTGTTCGATTACCCGCAGCAGCCAGATGAGGCTCATTGCATGTGGAATTGAAATTTCTACAATACGAATTCTGAAATGATTAATTTTAAATTGAAGTGATTTTTTCCCTGTGGAATATCAATGTGTTTACATATCTTGAAAAAATGCATTCACATCGTACAAAGGACTACAAACGCAACGTGATAGACCTTACAATATGTACATTTTACCTCCAAATAAAACGCTCCAACTTTGTGTGACTTGTAATACCAGACATTAAAAAAATGTGACAATTATGTATTTTAAGTTCCAAGCAAGCTTTAAAAAAACAACAACATATGAGGTGTTCGTTTTATTGACGTGATTTTTTTTTTACTTGAGATAGCCTCACGCTCGAATGGGTTTTCTCAAAAGTTGCATTGCAGAATTATCTACTTGCTGATTAAAAGGCAATTAAAATTTACAAAATGAAAAACTTGAGTACTGTAATAATTTCAGCCTGTCTTGCGCGACTCTTGTTGTGCATGCAACTATGTTTGCCAGTGATGCGACCATTTTAGTGCAACATTTTTATGCAACACGACTTGCATTAAAATGCAACTCGTGTTGCATTAAAATTCCCCAGGCTTTTCAGATGTTGGATGTTCATGGCACCAAGCACTTTCCAATGAAGTTAAATCCCAGCACCAAAATATACATTCAATCACCAAATTAATGTTATAAGGAGATGGCATTTTATGTTGTTTACAGATGATTTTTTTTATTAAACACCACGAGCCAGCGAAACTTAATTTTGCGAGGCCTTTAACACAAGATAATTGACAGGTGGTCGGGTTATTTTTTATCTTTTCCACCAAATTTTTTTAATATATGGTATCGGTGTGAAAATAGCATCTCCCTACCATGGTGACCTCGCCTGGTATACAGGAGATTGTGGGTTCGATCCCGACTGACGCCTGTATATTTGGAGTTCGCATGTTCTCCCCGTGGTCGTGTGGATTTTTCTCTGCGTCCTCCGGTTTTTTCCTCCACATGCGCTTAGAATATTTGGCTGCTATGCATTTCCACATGAAAAGCCACTTCATGGAGCTATCATTTGTGGTCAGTTCGCTTCTGAAAAAGAACTATATATCTCAGTGGGCCATACCTGGTAAAATAAATAAAAATATGACTTGATTTGTAGGGATTTTTATCTTCTTCATAATGATGTTTGAGGAAACAGCTATGTTACAAACACACACAAATAAATATTTCCCCAATATAGCCTACGCAGGCTGTTGGGGGTAAGGGATGTTAGCCAGTGGCTATGAAGCCCAGCATTTCACACGCCCAGCACCACGCCCAGCCTCAATTGTGTCTCCCCTGTGCTGATGTTCGCACACTGGACCAAGTAACTAATTTAAGGCTGAGTTGACCAAGGGAAGGCCCCAGGTCTGTTTCTGATAATCACCACCGGTGTTATAGCCATGGCCAGAAATCTAAAACGGTTTCTAACTTCGTCGTACACTACGGTAACTACTTACACCACCACTCACATCTGCAAACACACACATTCACCTTCACACCATCTGGAAGTGCATTGCTAATTTCCTGTGACATTAGGAAATAGTGTATCTTCATATCTTCACTATTTAAATGACGCACGTAATAACCTTGTATTTGAAACATATTTAAAAGTGATAATTTGCAATGAAAACATAAACACACGTGGAATACTTGATTAATAACAAACACAAAATCAGAGTGACATTAGACAGTACAGCCTTGATAAAATATTTACTTTAATTGCAGTGGTGTCTTTTATGCAGTAATGGCTGACGGAAAGCCATTATTCTTAACCGTAAGTCACACAAGCAATGACTAAGCAGAATCAGGTTCACAGCAACGTAAACTGTTTGTTTATCTTTTGAAAGGTTACTAGTTGTTTATGAGTGGAATAATAATAATACATTGAGCTGCAGAGATAAACAAAAAGTGGCTCCAAGAAACAAGCCTATTGTACACGGCGTATAAATGTCAGCATTTGCATTTAAGCAGCTTATCGTGAATTCAGTTTGCGAGAATTAGGAATTTAGATTTTGCACGTCTGGAGTGTCCGTTTAGACTCTTATCAGTTAATTAGGAAAATGATATGCTTCCACACCACAAGCTGACCTCATGACAGAGTATGAGAAATATCATTAGGGGAGCATTGGGAGGTGGTGGTGGTTGAAAAGTGGGGGGGGGGGGAGAAAAATGTAATTGCGTCATTGACTGCCATTTTGTGGTTCTGTGTCGCGTTCATTATTATCGTACCGCGTTCTCTGCACCGGCCCGTGTGACTGGCGTACGGAATAATGCAGCTCACAAAAAGGTTGTGCTGTTCACTATATTCATGTAGGGCACACTCCTGCTGCGAGCCTGCACAAAAGGCCACGGAGAAGGTAAAAAGGATAAATAGCGAGGAGCATGAAAGAGTGGCGGACGGCACTCGCTCCAGATGTCTGGGGCCGTCTGAATCGGAAAGACGGCAGAGGAAGGTTCGGCAGTAATGCGAACATTGCGAACATTACTGGCCGGCTTGATTGAAGCAAGACACTGCCCCCCGGAATACGTATTTAGCTTTGGCAGCACGGTGCAGGAATGCATAACAGGGGCAATGCCACGAGCAGGTTGAAAAAGGCAAACGATACGCGCCGCTTGTTTATACCTGCCCACAAGGCCACAGAAACCATCGACACCATAAGCTATATTCTCATTATAGAACCGCATTTCAGTGTTACACGGATGGCTGTGAAATATGAATTCGCATCTGCATCTGCAAATTTAGATTTGTATTTTGTAGCTCACTCCTCCCGTTGTGGGGAAATAGCTTAGATGTGAAAAATGGTATGCCCCCCGGTGCCATGGATAATTATGGCGTGGAGCGGTGGTGCAGCAATTCCCACACTGTGCAATGGACCACGGCTCTGATTCCCAGCCACAGCCACATCAGTGGCTAGTCATGTGGTACCAATATTGGACCACTCGCTTCACCAGCTCGCACTCACCAATATGGTGAAGAATGGTCAAAGGACTACCCATGACCTGCATAATAGGGGGGGGGGGGTGCTTCAGCCGTGGGCTGACAAAATGCTGCACAGTACTGTAAATGCAAGGGATGTATAGGTAATATTTAGTTGCACGCTTTCAATCGAATATATTGTGCTTTGCACCAATGCGGTGGCTGCATAACTCCTAAACCCACTTGCAGTATCAACCGCAACGGAGTAGCTTGAAGATGATAACTTTACCTAATAAAAAATAACCCCCCCCCCTCTATGATAAATGGTACGCTCCACCAATGCCTTGGCTAATTACACGTGCCTGATTTAATAAGGGACCCTGCTGTTTGACGTACAGGTGAACACATTAATTGGGGAGCAAACGGGAGTGTGCATCTCTATCGGGCTCAGGCCACCTCCCCCATTCCACAAAATGAGATCAATTAATTGCTTAATTATTTTCGATATACTTATACATATTCCATACATAATGTAACCGCACTTTCGTCATGTAGAAACAAATTGCCTGTGCTCTTATACGGCGTAATTTTGTTCCCTTTCCTCACTGAATACAAAATGCCATATATGCGCAGAAATGTATGTACAAAAAAATTGGCGTGCATTTAGAGTGGTTATACGAGTTTGTATCACGATGTTGCTCATGCCTCTGTAATTCTCTCTCACTCAGAGCTTCAATGATGGGCATAGGAATACATGGAGGCCACGTCAAAGCGTGCCATTGAGGAATGCCTGTCGTTTGTATTGTGAATTGTACAGGGTGGGTCAAGACGTATTGTGATCCACAATTAATTGTGCCCCAACATTTGAGGATAGGTTTTCCCATTTTTTCTGGCAACAAAACAGCTGTGTTAAGATGTTAAAACACCAAACTGAAACATTTTACAAGGAATCATGTCTGCATTAACTACAATACTTGTGGTCAGAATGCAAACAAAAAAACCGTACTCTGATAATATATGCATTGTCTTTGAAACTGATTGGTTCACACCAGAGACAGCTTTCTTTTGAGCCTAGTCTCAAACGGTGCTAGACCAGAAGACGCCAAAAGGCGTGCCCCAACATTTGTTTTTCTTTGCGTGATAATTCCTGTTTTAAATAAACCTTCCTTAAAAATATATATTACGTTCTAGATAATTAAATGGGGTCACAAGACATCTGGACCTCCCTGCGCTATAAACCTTACACCCCCCCCCCTCCCCCGGAATGTATATAATTTGTAAATTAATTGGGTTAACAGTAAAAACATTATAACGTACGTATTACTCATTGCATGGAACAGCAGGGGCAGGCCGTTGTCGAGAAGAGCACTCGCTTCTGTGCTCAGAGCAGTCGTACGGTATATTTGACCTCTACACCGAAAAAAAAAATTCGCGAATAAAAAAAACGAGCTGCAATCTTCAATTTTCAAAAGCCAGTTTGACTTTCCCTCTAAGGGTTAATGAGGCAGATAGCGTCCCTAAATATATAAAATTGTTCCACTGCTTTAAATCATAGCATGAGAAGATTACAGCAGTGCGCTTGCGCACAAAATCATTAAGGTCTAATGATTAATAAATTACTGTTCGATCTGTGCACATAATGCATGAACATTCCTCTGACATTGATAATTGCGTACTTGATTCTAAGTATGCATTAAGATGAACGTCCCACCTTGCGTTTAGTAAATTTCTTATGAAAAATAATATAACAAGTGGTACATTTACATCTTTGTTTTGTGTGCTTTACATTAAGTCATGCAGAAGCGGTCACGTACGTTATTTTATACGGGCACCACAACCCACGGATGTGAATGGTTAGTCGTTATCATTGTTACTAGCACGCCACGCAGTTGCAGTTATATGATATCACAGTTATGTTGCCGTCGATTTTGTTCAGTCAAGGTTACAATGCACAATACACACGGCAGTAATTCCCCATTGACAGGCTGCTTGACGTGGCTTGCGTTTATTCATTACGCCGATCGGCGAAGCTCTTGTGAAGTTTAGAGACACGTGGGGGGGGGGGGCAGTAAATAAGGGCAAGGGGTGGTCACTTGTGAGTACCAAAAAGCATATTACAAAAGGGTGACTAATATCTTAAAGCGAATATTACGTCGCCCGTCATGCACCCACAATTTGTCAAGGGTGCGAACAAAGCATTAGACGCCCTGTGTAGGTAGCGTTGTTTCCGAGTCAAATGGCAGAACCACGTATCAAAGCATGAGCTTCATTATTGACCAGTGGAGGCATCATTTATTGTAATAATCCAGAGAGAATGACTTTCCCTTGGCCCGTCGTGTCTCCAGCATGAGAAATAGGAGGATCTTTAGGGTCGCGTGGGTCAGCGAGCCGTAAGCAAAAAGAAAATAGGGTGCAGCTCGGTGAAGATGCAAGGTCCATCCAGCACAGAGGCTCTTAATCTCAATGTACTCTCACCAGCTCGTGATTGACGAATTAATACGTAGGGGTGATGACAGTGATAATAATTATGATCATGATGGGAGTGATTATAGTTACGGGGTGAAGAGGTGGGATGGGATACTCTCGCTGAAATAAATTTGGAAAATGTAATATTGCCCTGGAGTGAACTTCAAGATGATAAATTGGGAAAATCGAATTTTATCTTGTGGTGACCTTAAAATATAATTCTTAATTTTGAACAATTGATTTATGTTTATTGAGAATTCGTATTGGTTACGGGCATACATTGGGTTTGGTTAGGTGTGCCTACTGTTATTGTTGCTTCTTGTTTAACACGTAGGCTTTCACGACCAAAATTATCTAAAATATAGTTTTTTTGGGTTAGATCGCATTAATGTAAGTGTTGTTACATGTGTCGTTAAACGCACCACCACCCGACACAGCCAATTAGTTACGTTTGTCACGTGACACTATTTTTAAGTGACCTAACCCACAACACCTCTATCATTGTTGCGTCTTGTTCTTGGTGGTTATGAGTCACAGTTTGCCAGTTTGATCTTCAGGCGCGGCAGTTGAAACAATATGACAAGTTCGTGAAATCGCCCCACCTCTGTTTCAGCAGTATAAATGGGTACAACCACGGTTGGTGGAGCAGCAGGTCAAGTTTGGTGGTGAGGTCTTAAAGCGAGGGGGGCTCCCACGTCATCCAGGACGTGTGGCCAGTGTGGGAAGTTAGGCCAAATGTCCTCTATCGGAGACCCTTTCGCCAGCAAGACATTGCAGGGCTGCACCTGTGCCTTTTTCGCTTCCATTGACGTCTTGCGCATAATATTTTGCTGCAGCTCAAGAGCCTAGATTTACAAGTGTAAAATTGCACGGTCATGCTTTAACCTTAACACCTGTTTCCATATAATTGCAGATGAGCATTGAATATTTTCCAATGATTGATTATGGCATAACATCTGGGTTCGTAATGAGGCCATATGGACGGAGTTTTACATCCATCCATTGTTCTAATTTAATTTGACCGTAGCATGATTTGTAATACTACACAAAACACTGCCAGTCAATTAATCATGCGTCCATGATCAGCGGAGACCGTCATCGATGGAAATGCACGAGAGTTGAACTGCACTTGGCACGATGAAGCCGCCGCGTTGCGTTCGACTCCCGACTACGGCTGCAATGAGCGTCGAGTGATATCTGGACTGGCTCCTCCGCCCCCCCCCTCCTCCCCTCCTCCCCTCCTCCCCACACCAACCCACATTGACTAGCGTGATGAAGTATGCTCATAAAAATATATGACTGATATGGTGTCGGTGGCTATTCATCCAGCAGTGGATTGACGGTTGGCTGTAAATGAACTCCACTTAACAACCGATTGCATAGCTTTGGCGAGGTAAGTGGATTGCCTTGCGTGATGCCAGTTTGCCTTGCATGAATCTGTTATTCTGGCTGCGTGAGACGGATGCATCACACACTCCTCCCCTGTCATTGTGCCGCTTCAACAAATAACTTCAGTCCACAAAGAACAACCTGACATTTTTGAACGTCGCGTGCAGCACTTTGGGAGATTACGTGTCAAATTATTGTAAAAAAAAACGGAACCTTGCACTGGCTAAAAAACAATTCACGTTTCACCTGTCAACAGCGTTTAACAAACGTGTGGTTATGAACGGCATCTTTAGAGCATCGTATATTTTCTCGGTAGAGTAGTTTTAAGGGCAAATGTTGACACTGTATATCCAAGAGTCATTGGCATTTGCTTTGTGTGCGGTTGGTGAAATCAGCGGGTTAAATAACGTACCGATTAGTGTTTATGTAGCATTAAATGTGCAGTGTTTTATAATCGCCAAACGTCACTGCAAATAAATAGATGTGTGTGTGCAATGAATCAATAGCGGGTGTATGTGTGTGCAGTTGTAATTGCGACGGTGACTCAACACTATTGACATTTTCTGAATTAAAAAAATACTTCAAAAGTCAACCACAACACGGCTGCGATGACAGATTTGTATTGCAAGGTGGTCGGCCTTTGCAAATGCAACGACTGAAGCCCTCATTAACAATAATGACGTTGATGCCGATCGTGATGAAAAGAACAACAACAACAAAAAACAATTGCACAGATGAATTCGTGAGATGTAAAAAAAAACTATGAAGTTGACACGGAGCACACGTTAATCCATGTTACGTGGATGACCATGAGTATGGAATACATGTAATTGTCTTCTCCTGCCAAGTACACAGTGTCTGGGTTTAAAGTGAGAGAAAAAAAACACCCCAGATGCTGCCACATTTACTCATGTGCTGGAAGGCACTGCAGTTCTCAGAGCCAGAGATTCTGCTGAATCCCTCTGTCAATCCCCTGGCAATGTGAAACGCGGTGACACTTGACAATATGTCATAATAGTCAATGTCTTGCCCTTAAAAAAACACACACACACACCAAAACAGAGATGTGGCGCACACATACACACGCTATACCGTATATGAAAATCATTTCGTATGTGGCTTTTTCAATATAATCAGTTCTGCTCAGTGCCGCGAATGTTTAAAGGTCTCGCATACCATGTTTCAGCTAGGGCTGTGACACTTAGTCAGTTGGACCTTTGTCGGGATTTTTGGGACACTCCCATGCAATGATGGCACGTAAAGATACTAGCGGGAAGCTCTTTGGCATTCAATGATAATAAATGACTTCGAGACATCCGCAGAGAAAAAAATGTATATGCCAGGTTACTCCTATCTGCTCTATTATTTTGAAATGGGCATATGTGTCACAGGCTAGGACACTTCAAAATGGGTGAATGCATGAGCAGCATTAGAGCTGATGTATGACTAAAAACATCAGATCGAAGGTAACATTTTAGGGGTAATTTTGACTTCGTTTGTATGAATTAAAAATCTAAATTATATGTATTGGTAATCCGCTGACACTGGAAATGTTAAATTTTGATTTAAAGCTTTCGCGACTGCAGGGATTCATATTCTTGGTTATTTCGGTAAAGTCACGTAGAAGGGAAATAACAAAATAATATAAATATAAAACAGTCGAAACGTCGTGAGAATTTTTATTGTTTTATATTTATATTATTTTATTATTTCCCTTCTACGTGACTTTACCGAAAGAACCAAGAATACTGGAAATGTTGTTGAAATATATAACGGGAGTCACGTCCACGTCTGTCTATCCCCAATAGGACGTGACATATATGTTTATAAAATGAAATCATTACGTGAATGTTTTTCCAAGGGCGTTTTTCATCAAAAATATATATCTATGATCTCTATGTACCTTATACATTTTAATTTGCAATACTATGAATGTTGCAGACACTTATATTTATGGGTGTTTATATATAAAAATATACATAAATAAAGTGGTTTTCAAATTAATTTCGTAGAGGGCTGTGCTAATCTCCAGCTTAAAGCCCTGAGCCAGTGGTAGAGATTCCACATTCCGATGGTGGGGATGAGTCGTCCATAGGACCAGAGTCAGATTAACCTCAACAGGCTAATATTTTGGAGGCCCTCCATCCCATTTTCTAGTATCAACTGAGCTACGGTAACATGGCCATCGGAATTATTGTTTGTCTTAGAATAACGACGGTAGCATTCATGACTTTGCCACAGCTAAAGCTAGGGGAAATATGTGTTTGTATTGAAGAAATTAGTGTCGTGAGTGATTTATGTTCGTTGAATTTACCTTGAGTCGAATACATTTGTAAATTTCACATAGTTAAATACATATTTTTGATTACTTAATTGTGTTTTTTTTTTGCAATATGTAATACTTACTTAGGCTCTTACCTCCTGTTCGCCTTCGCCCCCCACCATAATCTTAATCTGGCCCTGTATAGGACAATCTCTATTGACCTCCCCACAACATGGGAATATGGTACGTGTATCCACTCGGAAAGGATGAATAGACGGATTCACCATGATCGGAATTTTAACTCGCAGCATTCTAAGTGCAAGTCGTGCACTTTCCCACTGCGCCGCCTAGCCCCGCATGTGTGCGTACATTGTATATGCATTGCAGGAGGATTCCTCTCACTCGCAGTGGCGTGAGAACAGAAATGATGGATTCCATTATCCATGGAATTTATCTGTGAAAATAAAAACCACGTGGACAATAGGGTGAATCTGCCGTTGGAACTCCACTTATCCATGATAAAAGGGTGGATAATGGTAAGCTGTTTTGCAAGGAGTCATTGGAAAACGTTAGATAATTGAAGATAGTAGGGGTGCAGATGATGAGCTTTTTCGGACCCTATAGTTCCCATGGGGAATAGGAGTTCTGGTTAATAGGGTCATGGATAAGAGTTCAACTGTAATTTAAAAGTGCAGTACTGAAATATAAATCAGTACTGCACTTCGCAAATACTGAACTATTAATCAGTACTGCACTTCGCCAATACTGGAATATAATTCAGTACTGCACTCTGCAAATACAGTTACGTTTTTAAAGTATGTATATATGCTTAAAAACACAGTTGTGTCTTATTTAAACACGTGCTACAATAAATGGTACGATTCTTTTGGGATTTGATACATTTGTGAGTTGTCACACCTTCACAGATGTGCCTGGAAAATAATAGTGTAATATAGCAGTGGTATGCGCACAAGGCTACAGCGATGCCTTCATAAATTGCCACTGCACTGGGACAAAGGCACTGAGAGAGAAATAAACCAAGCCCACACCCCCCCCCCCCCCATACTTCCAAAGCTTATGACTTCTCCGTGAATTTCTGCTCTGATGCGGATCACACCCGAAGTTAAAGTAATACATCTGCGTTTGCATATACAGGGTGGACCATACGTAATTACCTGATTTGAAATCGCGGTATTTGGTGTTAAATTATTTTCTGAAAAAAAAATGTTTTTGCAGAAATAAAGTAGACGTCTGGGAGTTTATGATGAAGCGGTAGACACTTCTACGGCGTGCAAGAATAGTTGAAATTTATCTCAGAATCAACTGTTCAATTATTTGAACACGGAGATACTCTTGCAGATATTCTGAGACCCAAAC
Source organism: Lampetra planeri (assembly GCF_965212315.1). NCBI lineage: Eukaryota > Metazoa > Chordata > Hyperoartia > Petromyzontiformes > Petromyzontidae > Lampetra > Lampetra planeri. The sequence continues at coordinate 2,545,803 of NC_136136.1, forward strand.
GGCTCCAACCGCGCACCGTATTCGGGCGTTGATTTCCCGATTTCGGGAATCGGGACCCACGGTGCATGAAAAGCGTCGTGTTGACCGACCTCTAAGTGGTCGGTCCCCGACTTTTATTGAGCAAAAGGAAGGGGAGATTGTCAACGTAATGGAAAATGTCGTTGAGAGAGCACGGATTTGTCAACGCAACGCATGGAGATTCGATAATTATATCGAATCTCCATGCATTAAAGACTGTTCTATATTTTAGAGTTCGTGTTTTTATTTCATTTTTCAAAAGATAAAGGCAAAATAAATTACCGGTAGTTAGTTACTTATGGCCCAACCTGTATATTAGTCTCCTGTCGTGTTAAAACTGTTCATTTTTACTGTCTAATGTATGTACTTTATAACATAGTAACTCATGGCCACTACACGTTAAAAGAGGTCTCATTCGCTGAATGATGAGTGCAGAACAACATCTTATTCGATAGAACAGCGGGTTGCGTTGTACAACCCACCTCTGTCCACCCTGCCGTATAAATTGGTCCACCTTAGTCGATTGGCAGGCCATGTGTTTGGTGGGGTCAAGTGTGGGTACTTCGACATCTTCCAGGATGTTTGGCCAGTGTGGAAGAGGAGGTCAATTACCCCACAGAGGGTCTCTCTGCAGCTCCCTCTTGTGGAGGGCCTAATGCCAGCAGTGACATGGGCCACTAATCACCAGGTTGCACCGGCAATTTCCTCCAAGAGTAACCAATATCTGTATGTAATCTTTATCAGTAGTTCAAGTTCATTTATTAGGTATAGACCTGTGAGCCATTCGGCTCTTGAATCGGGTGCAACCGAAACAAAAAAAAAACATGAACAAAAAACATCTTAAAGTGAATCAGAACAAGCATCTGACTAATTTAAGTGGCTTTGCTGATTTTATTTTAATGAGCACACCAAGCTCATTGCAGCAACTGTGAATGCTTTTTTCTTCTTCCCGTTTGCGTGCCACTATTTGTACTTTTACTGGGTGTGCCTTTAAATGTATTAATGTGAAATATTGTGCCAAGGGCTTTTTTGGCCACTCACTTGGCACGTGTGGAGGCATCGCCCCATGACATCAGTTGAGCACCCTGCACTGTGTGGTATGGACCTCTGGGTGGTTCAAGCCAGGATTCTTCACCATAATAAATTTTGCTCAAATTCAAAAGTGGTAAGCAGCACATCGCCACTTACCATCATCAGCCATGATCAATTCACTGCTGGATGGAGGCTTCCCCTAGCCGTTGGCACTTCTCACAGCTGTGCGGAGCAACAATCCACGTGGCTCCTGCACAACAGCTGATTTTTAAAGCTCCATCTCCTTGGTGGATGTCCTATTATAGACTGCATTTTGTTCCTCGCCTGCCACTCGTGTCGTTTCTCTTGGCCATCTGCCGTCATTCCTTCTAGCGACGTGTCCCAGCCAAGCCCACTCGCTCTTATGAACAGTTCGAATCGTGTCTTTAACCGGCGCACGCTCTCTAATCCGCGTCCTCTCCTTTCTGTATCTCATTATAATTCCAAGCACGCATCTCTCCACGCTTCTCGATGCACTTAAAAAAAAAGAGCGAGGGAACAGCATATATCTACGTACAACAGAAACACCGCAATGTTGATGCCGATGATGATTCAACTACTTGAATAACACTTTAACCTCTAAGAAAAAAATGTTCATAATTGCCTTGGCATTTATATAACAATCATATTTGACAGCATTGTGTCAATCCACTCTTCCATGAATGCCTCGCCATCCTATGGAAATTCTCCCTTCACATCTGCATTTATAAATTCAGTACTTCATATATATTCATGCTGGTGAGGCCAGGTTGGTGAAAGTGGTGCCCCAGACAATTTCAATATCACTCACCACTTAGCCATATCACTAGCCATGGCAGGGAATCAAACTCAGATGACTGGGTCCAAAGCGCAGTCTGCGCACCAATGCACCACTGCTCCACCATTGTTAATTGCTAATTAGCACTGCGATCGTTATGACCCAGCCTCACGGGCTCGTCAGTAGAGCAAGCGGCTCGCATTCGGAAGGCTGCGAGTTCAAATCCTGGTTGGTTGTTGACGCAGCCCATTATCCCTCTGGGGTCGATAAAATGATTAACACTTTGCGGGGGAATCAACAGCGGCTGTCGTGTGAGAAGACTCATCCTCACCATGGGAATGTGCAAATCCCGACTCTTGCGCAGGGCCGTATAGCACGAGTTGAGCACTCCCTCAGGAAATCATTTGACGTTTGACTGAAATTATTAATTGCATTACTCGTCGTTATTTTTCACCAACGTTTCTTGAAGGAAAAAAAAACTACGGGGGATTATGGTTGAGGATAATAGAGGATCGCAGTCCGTGCGGACCTCTATTTATTTCCAGTTGAGAGTACATTGAGGCTCTGTGTTGACACGGGTCACATAGGGCAGGTACAAACATAATACAGGAATTAAAATGTAAAATATCATGCACAAGCCATTAAATTAAATGCAAATCCAATAAACTAGTAATACATCGCAAATTCAACACTCGGCAATGAATGACGACACGCAACTAGACGAGCTAAAAGAACGATGATCAAAAGCCCGAGCGCTCAACATTCTTCTGAGAAAAATGCTTTTTGCCGCCGCGTTTTATTTATTTCCGCTTTGTCGTTAGTCGCCTTCGTCGCCATTGTTGTTTAACCTCCAGTTGAAGTGCAGATAATTTGACGAGGGTCAGGGCACCGCGTGCAACCAGCCAAGGTGCACGTGGGGGCACTACCCTGAGCGCAGAGCACCAGGGGTTCGCCTTCACAGTCAAGGTCACGAAGCGAGGCTCCCTCCTTCGCTTTCACACACACACACACGGCCAAGTCAGGCACCGGCAGAGGCGCGTAGATGAGATCGAGTACTAATTGGATCACTGGTTTATTTCAGCGATTCTTTTTTTTTGTTTAATGGAGAAGGGCGGCAGCTTGTAAGTCAAGGAGAGGGGAAAAAAATACCGTGAAATTTGTAACTAATTTAAGGGGTGACACGTGGGGAGGGATAATCGTGAAGGGTTGTGTTTCTCTCTCTTTCTCTCTCCTTTATTTCTGCACTTTTCTGAACGATAGCCGGGGCCACCCATCCAAAAGTCCAGGCCAATATTTACATGTCGTGGCGTCGATGTACAAAGTAGTCATTGCATGTCCACTCAATGAACAAACAAATATAAATAAATGCTTGATGGATAACACTTTCAGATAAATGTTTGCAGGCCAAGTGGTATTGCTTGACGTTTTGTTAAATATGTATTTACCATCCATAAAGCCTTTTCTTCTTGAATTTCGTATTAATTTCTAAGTTGTCATTGATAGCTGAACAATGTCAATGGCTTCTGCATGTACTTTGATAATTACGACTAAAACCGTCTAATTGAGGCGTCACTTATACGAAAAAAAATCTCTCCGGCAGTTTGCGATGTGTAATATTGAAAGAGCCACTCAAATGAAAACGTAATCTGTTGCGAGACATTATATGTTGCTTTTTGTTGTTTTGTTGTGAAATAAGAGGTTACCGTCGCAAAGGACGTGGTGTGCATAGGATGGACACACCAAGGTTACCGAGATTGCGAATTGGAGTGATGCCCATGAGGTTAAGTGACCAGCATCAAGGCCTGCGAGACATTGAGTGGGCTACTAAGAGAACAGATCGTCAATGTTGGCTGTCAGCTTCCCAACGCCCGCAGAATTCTAACAGAAGGAAGGAATCGATGGCTATGTGTGCTAGCATCGACAGCATTGGCAATGATAACCTCTTGACCTTAATTTTTGTTCCGTTCATCCAAAAATCATATCCCACGTGCCATCAATTGGCATTCCTTTGGAGGTACAGATGGCCGTAGTCATGCGTTCCACACACTCCATTTACCACGGATGCCCACTGGTCAGAACAGGCGCTGGACGAGACACTCATATTAGCAACTGCCTGCTATTACAACTGGAAGTGGCTGTGTTTGACAGCACATCCTGTACCCCATCTCTAACGTATTACGGATGAGGGAAGGAATCCCAATGAAATGGAATTGAAGCAAATCCAGCACGGCCATGAACAATGCACCCATTGGTATGGCTTTTTTGACAACAAAATGTGTAGGAAATAAAAGAAAACTCACTTGTGTTGCATATGAGACGCGAAGGTCGATTTTTTTTTAAAGGATCAAAGATCACAACTATTCTGTTTGTGTATTTTTATTGCAGTGGTTTTTTTACCGTAATGGTGTACCCCCTCGGCAATGCTTTCATCAAACATAGGCGCCTCGTATAAACTAATCATGACTGTGAGCTTGAACGCTGTTTTTTTTGTATTGTTGTTTTTAAATCAATGATTAATGTGCTTTGAGGCAAGAGGGAAGCAGAGGTTAAGTGTGTAGAGTTGTCGGTATACGTTTATGAGTTTGTTGATTTTGCAGTGCACACGTCACGCCTTCAAATGACCAAATTCCGTTTTTGCATATCAGTCCGTTCTTTTAATTATGTTTCAGCAATGTTTTTTTTGCTGGATTCGTCGATGAAGATGTCATGCATAAAGACACATGCCTCTTGTGGAAATCCACACGCAAGGATTGTTTGGCAAGATGAGAAGTCATGCAGACAGTATTGCACTTTTGGCCAGGAACATACAACAAATTCCAAAAGGCAGAGGCGCAGCCCTGCAATTGCTTGCTCACACCACTGCTGTGTCAAAGTTAGTGTCCACTCGAGAGAACGCTGTAGAGCCTCTCTCGAGTGTATTTTAGCCTACTCCTCCACACCGGCTGGACGTCTTGAAAGAAGTTTCGACTCTCCTTCTTCTTGGTTATTTCGGTAAAGTCACGTAGAATGGAAATAATAAAATAATAAAAATAAAACATAATAAAATAATTCTCACGACGTTTCGGCCACAACGCAAGCAGCTGTCCTCAGGTGGAGAACAGGTCTGTCGAGAAGACAGAGTCTGAATGACTCTGTTTTCGACTACCCACAATTTCCCCCACCACGTGCTGCCTGATGATCGACGTACTGTGGTGGACCCAATCCATGCTGCTGGGTGGGCAGAGATCGAGGAGGATTTAATAAACGTGCCCAATTGTTTCAACCTCTGTGCCTGGAGAATGAACAGGCGACGCTTTGTATTGCGAATACTGTATAACCATTATACCGCGGCGAAAGCAGCAGCAGCAGCAGCAGTATCCTGGGAGCAAAATGCTGCCGCATGCAAAATATTGATTGGGGAGAAAGAGCAAAGACAGAAGAAGACGCTGCAGGATCCATGGGTAATAGGGTGACAATTAGCCGATCATTCTCTTCGCATTGGCAATCACCTTCTGTCAGTCCCTCCGTGAACCCACTGAGACATCTGGCTTGTCATTTTATATTATTAAAAAAGAGTAACACGAGTGTGAGTGGACAGAGCCTTGCTTTGAAATGATTGATATGATTGCTCAAAGTCAAACATTCAGAGCGCGTGTAATGTTTTTTGGTAGGTGTTGCGCGAGCATTGTTTCCAACCACTGCTCGGCCACTGTTCGCTTGTCTTTGACGCTGTGTGCAGAGAACAGCCAAGTTGCAATGCCAACGTTGATGATGATGGTGATTGGGTCTCATCATCGCTATTGGTGATTCCCAATCCCCTGCTGAATGAAAACCTCTCAATAACCACTGCTCCTTGTCTTCGTGTGAACACAAACTATAATTCATCAGTCCGTATCCCATTTTGTCTCGCTGTCATGGATTCTATTCTCCTGCCTGATATTCCATCCCTCGCTGTATATCCATCGCCTGTCACCTGTCCTCGTGATGCATTGTGCCTGTGTCACGTCCTTTATCCTAATGGCGAATGCCATGTCTCAAACGATTATTTTTTGGTTTATCTAGCAGCTTTCGCGTCTGCCCTTGTTGCCTTCGAGTTAGTTACGGCACTCAACTCCCCATTTAATCATACGGCCATGAGCGCGGACGTGCAATTGTCTCTTCGACTGCTTTGTGTCTAATTTTGAAAGAGGTTCATGTGACTCACTGGTCATCCTGACCACGTGACAGCGTGTGACACTGCTGGTAATCTATTATAGATGGGAATTAGAATATGAATTAAAATGTATTATTAACAGACCTCACTTACTTTGAGAACAAAATCCAATTAAGCTCTTGCATACCGAAAAGTGCGGTGCTTTCGAAAATGTTCCGAGTGTATTGAGCTATTTGCTACTCACGTTAATCTTGATATTTCATGCAAAAAAATGTGCTAACAGCTAACTATCTTCTATATTGGAGACTTTTAGTGCCATTGAAATATATACTTTTAAGAAGCGAATATCAAAAGAATTATTCATTTACAGCACATTGTTTCTTTCATCGAACTATTATATTAAAATATATAGTTTGAGTATTCATTTATATTTTACATGTATCTGTGGATGTAATTTTAAATAATATATGTATGGGCTTTAAAGGTGTTCAAGTCAGTATGGAATTACATTTTTATCCAGACTAATCTGAATGCTAATATTTTCATTTTTGGATGAGAATTAGGCCGAGAAATTGTGAAACCCTGCTTAGGAATAAAACAAAAACCACGTTGATCATCTATTCACGGTGGCTGATTCGATCTCGTGACTGAAATGAAAACACCATACCTTGCCGCTTAAATAATTTGCCACAAATGGACTTGAATAATACCGACAATCAAACGGACCTGTGGCCGATGATCGGTGGATGTAAATATCCTTGGATTCTGCTTTCATTATTGATTTTTTTTCTCTCATTATTTTCGTGTCACGATAATAATAATAAAAAAAAATCACACAATTCCGTGCGCGTGTGTCGTGGGCAGATGTTCTCACGAAGCGGCTTTGTTCAAATTATGTTCGGATGTGCTTCTTCCCCACCCCCCCTCCCAAAAAAAATCCTAAATGAGGGCAGCCCACACATACACCCACAACAGCGATAGCCATCACTGACCTGTGCTCTGACCTACACACACAGTACAAGTGCACACCGTAAACACCAATTGAAGAAAAACGGCAATGTCAGAAGGAATGGCGGGGGCCGGGAAGTGATGGGGTAGGGGGGGTTAGTGGTGGGGGGAGTTGACAGATGAGAGAGGGAATGCAAGGACATCTTTGTCAGGAAAGCCCAATGGAGCCATACTCTCTATATATTTTATGTGGGGGTTTCTCCAATCGATAATATTAAAGGTCGTTAGATAAGCTAAATAATTACGGTGATGAATTGGTATGGACGTGGATCGTTATTTGATTGAGAATGCCATGGGCGCGTTTAATTTTGTGCTAAATAGCAGGAGCTGATCATCAGTCATGTATTCATTTTGTTTTTATAGTAAACGAATCTCTGAACGAAGTGATGTTTAAACATTACACCCCGAGCTGTAAATGGTCCGATAGTGGCATTGTCTTTGTGCTGTTTGCTTTTGGACGTCCTCTGGCTGTCTCTGGTGTAGGCCAATCAGTTTCAAAGACAATGCCATATCTTATCGGAGCATATTTGTTTGCATTTTCACCACAAGTACTCTGTGTGCGGTTAATGCAGACTTGATTCCTTGCAAAAGGTTTCTATTTGGTGTTTGAACATCTTAACACCTGTTTTATTGCCAGATAATGTAAAACCTATTAATATTTTTCATACTTTTATATGGTACAATGTGTTTTGTGTAGAATACACAAGTGTGCATACATTAGAGAGCTTAACCCAGAAATGTATATTTCATTAGTGCCCGGCGTTTTGGGGTCTATATATATAGCTTTGGGGAAAAAAGTGTTTCTGCTATAATAGTTTCATTATTTAAAATATATATATATATAATAAACAGTTGCAGAGGAGCCAGTTGAGGTGGTTCGCCACCTGGTAAGGATGCCCCCCGATAGACTCCCTCTGGAACTCTACCAGGCAGCAGCAGCAGCACGTCCCACTGGGCGAAGACCCCGGGGCCGGCTCAGGACACGCTGGCGGTGGGACGATGTCGCTTGGCTGGCCTGGGAACACCTGGGAATTCACCAGGAAAGAGTATGTGTGTAATAAAAGACTCTCAGGCGATGTTGTTCTCCGTGTCCTTTATTGGGTTCTTGCTCGCACCCCGCGATGTCTCCGCTCGGACCCGCACCTTCTCCGCCTCGTGCCTCCACACGTTGTCTGAGTCCTCCGCTCTCTCTCTCTCTTTGCAGACACCCTGCTGCTCCGTGTGCTCCCACACACTCTGCAGACACCCCCGCTGCCCCACGAACACCGCTGGCCGACGGTGCCGTGACTCCAGCCTCGTGGCAATCGCGCCACTCCTCGCCAGCACTCCGCGTGGCCTCTCCCTTCTCTATTCTGTCTCCACTCCCGATCCCCTTCCGGTTCTCCCCTTATATCCTCCCCCTCACGTGACCCTGACTCCTCCTCACGTGACCCTGACTCCGCCCACACTCACGTGACCCTGTCCTTGCTCGCATTACATGTGTATAGTGCATAGTAGTGTAGTTTGTAGTGTGGTGTGTAGTGTAGTGTATGGTAGTGTAGCGTATAGTAGTGTAGTGTATAGTTTGTAGTGTATAGTAGTGTAGTTTGTAGTGTAGTGTATAGTGTAGTGTATAGTAGTGTAGTGTATAGTAGTGTAGTGTATAGTGTAGTGTGTAGTAGTGTAGTGTATGGTAGTGTGGTGTATAGTAGTGTAGTGTATAGTGGTGTAGTGTATAGTGTAGTGTATAGTAGTGTATAGTGTAGTGTATAGTAGTGTAGTGTATGGTAGTGTAGTGTATAATGGTGTAGTGTATAGTGGTGTGGTGTATAGTAGTGTAGTGTACTAGTGTATAGTATGGTAGTGCTGGAGTCCGTCGCCAGGGAGAGGGAGGTCTGGACCGCCATACTCAACACGCTGTCGCCGCGACCCTCACGATGACAAGCGGATTGAGCAACAAGCGAATGAACGAAGAGTTACACATTTATTTTTCTGTTGCCAAGCTGAAAAGAAACGTGTTTCCTGTTGCCTAGCATTCTCGCGAGACAGAGCCTCGAGTCTCGAGCCCATACACCGTCTGCATAAAATAATGATTTTGTTTATCAATAAGTGTAAGTTAATAAACATTGGGTGGAACACGAACAATCCTTCAACAATGTACAACTTTCCCCTAGACTAGTCAATGTGCCTCGTCTTAAACTCCCAAAAGGCAAGATTGGCTGCCAATCTTCGCACTCCTTTTGTTTTTGCCAAAGCTTTTCAGAGCCCAGAATAGCGAATCGGGTCTGCTGCTTTGCAAACAGGCCACACGGCAATGTGGTATTTTAACATTGATGTCTTTGGGCGTCTGGGTCAAGACCAACAAACTCACTCGCACAAGCGGTGGGGGAGGTGGGGTGAGTTCTGCCGAACGAGTTCTAAGCAATCACCTCCCCCCCTCCTCCCCCTGGGCCATCGTTCAAATCGTGGCTCACAAAATTGCCTCTCTGAGTTCTCTAATGTCTGGATGCAGCAAGAACAGTCTGCGTTAAAAGGATGCTGTTTGACGGGCCGTTTGCACTGCCACCCCCCCCCCCCCTCAAAAAATCAACGAATGACAAGGCACACTCTTGTTTTTTTTACTTTTACTCCGAAACTTTGGGAGACTTTTGGTGTCGGTGTTCAAGTTCACGTGCCACGGCTGATTGGGTGCGGATGCTTGGCCTGAGCTCGCTTTTAAAGAGAGACCGTAACCGAAGATTATTACGTGCGATTTTCTGTAAAAACAAAATTGCATTGCAGGTGCATAAACAAAAGGATACATTCGATGAAAAAATAATAATTCCGAAAGAGGCCGCAATTGCTATTAATTGCCTCTTATCATCGTGCGTTGTATGCTTACAGGCAATACGTGGCTTGCTATGATTAGTCCTTCGCTCCTCAAGAGTCTACTTATCCTGGGCCGGGCACGATGCTAAGTTATGATGATGGCTGTTGTTGTTTAAACAAAACAAAAAACCCCATTAATAAGCCATACGTACTCGTGTAGAAATACACTTCACACGTAATGTTCTCAATGGCATGAAAGGATGAGGATGCTAAGCACGGCCGTGGCTGGAGAGCACATCTGGGTTTGACGCAAACACTGCATCCTGTCTTTTCTCTCTAGCCCAGTGACAAAACACATCTATTCATTCCCATTAAGCACTGTTGTTGTGTATGACGGCCTCGGAGAGTGTCCACTTGTTGTTGCACCGCTGTCCAAAACCCCACCAAACTCCTCTTCTGTCTGTGTGTGCACTCCGCACGCTACGTCCGTCGAATCGTGAAGCAGCCTTCGAGTGTCCCATCCTACTGCCGATGTTGCTCCATCAAAAGCCACCTCGCCCTGTCCACCCAGTCGAGGGAGAGAAAGGCTTCCAGCTCTCATCTCGAGAAAGACTGAACGCTTCAGGAGGTGGATTCCTGTTGTTTATGCAGTCATCTGACAAGAGCTCTTTCATCCCGGCTGGCACGCTCGGCTCCCAGTGAGCTCTCCTCTACAATTTTCTTTAAAAAATATCTGAGCAGAGTATCCTTGTGCATGGAGGGGAAAGGCCAGAACTGAACAAAAACGACTTATACCGCCCCTCTCCGTTCTGGCAGACATGTATGGCTCTAAGGGGACCGCGTCGCCAGAGTCAACGCTGCGCATGAAATGTGCACTTGACCGACACCCAAGGAGGACCCTAATGATCAAGCGCAAATCCCGGAGCACTTTTCTCGGTATAACCGGAGGGCTTTCCGCCACCAATTTTTAGTCTTTGAGCTCTGAACAATGGAGGATGTTGGTGCTCTAGAGTTGACTTAAAAGGTCAAAGATTTCTTAACCTCACCACAACCCCCGTGTTCTCAGAGATGTAATGAATGCATTTTAGTTTAATCATATTTGGCTGTGAACTATGGAGCGACGACTCTCAACATGGGTCTCGTTTTTCTTTCTTGGTGCACTCTCAAACCAACTGTGGTTTGGCTCACGGTGCTTTCTGCGTCACACATTGAATCGCGCTGAAGGCAACTTGGTAGCAACATTTTAGCACATTTGCTAAGACCCCCTTTGCATCAAATGGATCAGACAGAGCACAACGATGCTCGGATTTGTATAAACCCCCGCGCCCCCCCCCCCCCCAGCTCTGCCAAGGTGTCTCTCGGGCATTTTTGTTCCCGAAGATTTTGGATCGCAGCTTGTAACTTCTCTCAAAAGCAATTTTCAAATGCTCCCGTGCGATGCTAAGCACGGTGTCCGATGACTGGCTTCAAACTGACGAAGCCGCACAGCCAGCACGAGCAGCGAAACGTCGGGACGTCGCTTCCAAACAACGCGAGGTGCAGTCCGTTCTCCTACAACGCCGCGCAATATTCGTAACGCGAATTGGAATATGACGCGATGGATGCATTGGAGAACACAATCTTTTAAAACGCGGATGCGAATTGGATATATAACGCGATTGAGTGAACAAAACTAGGTCGCGCGAGTAGGAATACGCGGTTTGTAGCGGCTGCCTCAATGTAGCATCACACAAGGCATCGGGATGCTGCTGGATCATTCTAGATGCTACCCACACGCCCTCAGCCTTGGTTCAGCCTGCATACCCATCCCACGTGTTATCGCAGATACCCGCCGGAGAGCTATAGAGCACAACCTCGAAAACACAAGCAGCAGTATCAGTGTGGTGTGCATTTAAAGTGTTGACCCTGAGCTGACACAAACAGATGTATTCGGAGACGACCGAATCGTTTCGACATCGGTTGCAAACCCCGCCGATGCAGTGGCTCACTCCGCGAAGCCTCCACCCCCCCCACTCCCAACGTGTGACCTCCGCTGTATGAGTGGCGTGTCGCATTGACGCAGCTTTCGCCAGAAGCAGCGTTGCCGTGCGAGCTGCCTTGCCTGCCGCTCATCCATCCGTCCACGCGTATTTCCTCCTCGGATCGAAACGACGGGTTAATTGCACAAAAACGTTCGTATTTCAGGTCATGGGCTCGATGCTGTATGCGTGGAGTTTGCGTGTCTCTCTCGCCCTGGTCGTGTGGTGTATTCTCCCGAGCCAATACGGGTTTTCCCCTCCACATTTAGAAACGTGTGGCTGCGATAAATCCCCACGTGATGAGCCACTTCGCTGAGCTATCATTTGTGGCCTGGTCGCTACTGAAAAAGAGCTATGCATAGCTATATAACAGACACAGTTCAAGGTCACGGATCATGCAACCTGATAACTGACGTACAGATAGATATGTGAAAAGGATAGGTACGTGAACATCTACAGAAAACCATAGGTACAACATGCACACACACTGCTCCGGGCGCGGGCACTTGTTCACGGGAGGGGATATGCAATGGTCGGATGCGCGGCGTCCCCTCCTGTATGTACACACATGGGTCATCAAACCTTACATACAACCCGCAATGGATGGACAGCTCGTCGTATATGTTACATACAAAGACAAATATCCCCCGTATCGCCTTTAACAGACAGTTGGTGAAAGTGCTGTTAGCGAGCATCACTATGCATGGGGGGGGGGGGGGGTGGTGGTCAGCACCACACCCGGCCGCCTTTGTCTCCCGAATGCTGATGTTTACACTACACCAGGTACTCATTAAAGGCTGAGTTGACTTAGGGGATGCCCCGGACAGGTTCAGATGTTCGTTGTTGGCCGTGAGCGGGAATTGAACTCGGGTCTCCCGGGTTCGTTACGCAGTGCGCTAACCACTGTGCCACTGCTCCCCCCTTTGACATACATACACACACGTGACATACATACATACACGTGCATTGGCCAGGGATCCGCATTCCAACTGAAGGCTGCAACTCAGAGCCCCGTAACTCACAGCTCTCAGCAGCACAAAAGTGCTGCGAGATGACAACTGACAGCGGCTCGGCAGTTTTTCCCAAAGAGTTCTTCCCAAGCTCCTGAATTAAAGCGCAGCATTCCCTGTTTGCTGCTCCGGGCAGGGGAATGTTCGTCATTGTTGTCCTTGGCGGTTGTGGCACGGGAAACGGGAAAGACATTTGGCTACCGTGTGGAGTGGTCTGCGCATTGCGCTGCCATTCTCACCAGTAGCTATGTCGTGCCACCCTCTGCCGCACAGTTGTATCCACTTGCGTTGGACTTCCTTTGCACCGTACGTAGCCAACCGTGCTAATCGGAGGTGCGGGGAAAAGACAGCAAACTAAAGGCAAACAGCAGTTGTAAAGACGCTGGTTTTCAATCTATATTTCAAAGTGGAATAGCTCCAGTGGCTTCATAATGTCGGAAGGAAGAGCGTTCCAGACGGCCGCAGAAGCGCATCTGAAAGCGCGCGTGGGCGGTGAGCGTCTTTGTTCGATGGTTCGACAAAGATGCTGCGAGGATGACGGAGTCGTTCGTTTATGGCAAGCACTTTGTGTGCAATGAGTGCGACCTCGTCATGTGTTCATTCAGCAATACAATCAGCTCGTGCCCTGCTCACATGCATCTCGCAGCGCAACAACTTATCCATACGATGTATGTATTTTAAAATTGGCTATAACTACATCACGCGGGACGCGCCGGGTCTCGTCAGATGTCAGAAGCTAAGCACGGCTGAGAATGGATCGTGCTTGGATGGGCGACGGCCGCAAACATCTGGTCCGTTGTAGACAGCTGTGGGGCCAACGTGATACAGGAATATAAGGATCATTGTGGCGGCCTTCTGTGCCAGCATGTCTATGCCCCCCGCCCCCCTTCACAGCCCGCAGCGACCAGCACGGTGAAGTGTGGTGAAATAACCTCCACGATCCATCAGGCGTGTGGAGGCCCTCATCCAGCAAAGGATTGACAAAGGGCTGTAGGTGTACATTTTGAAAGTGATTTGTTTATATAGATATTCTTCTTCTAAGCCAATAGTCCCATTGATCCTCAGATTGTGCATCGCTCACTGTCCTCACGGTCTCGAGGCGACACACTCGGGGTGAGGACGGTGCTTTTGTAATTGCGACACCTAAACTATGGAATTCATTGTACTTTGATACACTTATAAATTCTCAAATCTCGACTAAAAACGTATCTGTTTAAAATGGCTCTTTCTCTTTAGTTATTTGCAAACGTCTTTCTCACTTATAAAGAACAGGGTTTCCCCCTTTTTTTCTGGCAACAAAACTGAAACCTTTTTACAAGGGATCATGTCTGCATTAACCACAATACATGTGGTCAGAGTGCAAACAAAAAACACACTCTGATAATATATGCATTGTCCTTGAAACTGGTCGGTCCACACCAGAGACAGCTTTCTTTTGAGCCTCGTCTCAAACGATGCTAGACCGTTTCTCACTTCTTCTTCCCTTGTTTGATGTTAAACTATTTCCACATTTCCATGCACAGCGCGCTGAGAATGATTGTTTCAGGGTGCTTAATGATTTTTAATTATTAGTAGTAATAGTATTGTTCCATGGGGTGGGCTGATGGATTCTTCTTTCTCCGTGTGCTTCTGTGCTGTGCCTCCCCTCCACCGCTCTCATATCTCAGGTCCACAATATCCTTCTCTCTCCCCCCTCGGTCTCGCTCTACTCTTGAAATATATATATATTTTTTTAATTTTGAAATGACAATATGTTAGCACTGATAGTTATTTGAAAACATTGTTTCCGATGCTAAATGAGATTGAAGATGAAGGACCTCAAGAGGCAGATGTTGTTATTGTTGTCGAAACCATGAGGCATCCTCACCAAATGGTGTGCAGAGGCATCGACAGATTTTCACACGAAACATTTGGCGGATGAGAAACATTTTCCGACACGTGAATGGGCCTTCATATGCATGGGAATACCCTCGTGCAGATGCAGCGAGGCGCATGTAGGTGACAGCACAGCCAGGAAGATGCTGACCCATATGTGTGTGGCGTTTGAATCATATCATTTGCTATGCATGGATTTATTTTTCCAAGCACTTTGATGTATGCCTACACACAACATGTTTAATGCATATTCAATCGGTCAAACACCTCAAGATTCAGCAAGGCCGTCCGAGTATAAATATACAAACGGCAAAGTTGCTAAAGGCGCAGTCCCTGCAATTGCCTTCTCACGCCACTGCTGGAGGAAGGGCCTCCGTTAGAAGGCGCTCTGGAGAGCCCCGCTAGAGGGTAGTTTGCCTACTCGTCCATGCTGGCCAGACGTCTAGGAAAGGGTGGGATTACTCAGACTCTACCTCACCACACGCGAGCTGCCGATCGACTCACGATGATGCACCCATTCACGCTGCTGGTGGACAGCGGCGGAGGCATTGAGGAGATCTCGCCGGGGAAATCGAACCGGTGACCTCTGGGGTGTCCAGTGCGCCAACCATTATACCGTTGCGGTATATACATGAACATAATATATAGATTATATTCGTGAATATTTTCAGGACGTAACTTTGGTTTCATATATAGGGGACAGCAAAACAAGTGAAACTGCCGTCACATCCCATTGCACTGCACCACACGGATTAGGTACAACGGTCTCACGTGGGCAATGCAAACGTATAACGGGCTAAGTGTCTGGAAGTTTGTCCTCTTTGAAACATGTGCCGTCTCTTTACCAGTCCCTGGAGAGGGATGAGCAAGGCTGACACAGCAACATCAAATACCTTCAAAACAATTTTCACTGCTCAACAGCTTATCTGGCATCACAGTGCAACAAGGCAAGACATTTCACGATATCAATTTAGATTTTTTTTTAGTTTTGTTCAGCATGTGCCAATGAAAGCCCCTTTTCAAAAAGGAAAAAAAAATCCCTCGGGAATGAAACTCCCTTGGAAGTGTGATCACACAGTCACAGTCATGTTGATCACTTGTTCCAAGTAAAGTGCCGTTACCCCTTTTTATCGTAGTCTCTTTAGTAAAGGTCTGCATTTTCAAATGGATTTATTTAAAATACTTAATCCATTTGACATAATAATGTAAATGCCGCTGTCTGATCAACGTTTCCGAATAGCTCCTGCATTTATCAAAACGGAGCCGTTACATGGTGATGTGCATTTGTTAAATAACGTTACGGCTTTGTGGTTGATCTCATGTGAGGTCCCGTCTAGAGGGCATGGCCACAGCGGTTAGCATACTAAGCTATGACCCAGCAACCTCAATCATCTGTTTCCCAGTCACGCCGAACATCGCCAGTGGCCAATGATATCCGTTCCCTTTCGAATCACCTCCCCGCTCTTCTCTCCACCGACTGGCATGGTGAAGTATGGTCGAATAACCCACATGCGAGAGACCAAGTGAGGCGCCCTCCATCCAGCAATAGGCTGACAAACGGCTGTAAAGCATAGTAATAGGTTTTTACCCTTTTAACTGGTACAAAATCTGACACCTTTATACAAGGCATCATGTTTGCAATAACCTCAACACAAGAAGTCAAAATGCAAACAAAAAGAAACAACTCTGATGATGATAATGTATCCACTGTCCTTGAAGTTGATTGGTCCACACCCGAGACAGCTTTCTTTAGAGCCTAGTCTCCATTGGTGTTGGACCAGATGACGCCAAAAGGCGTAAAGCATTTGTTATTTTATAACATGTATCATCATCCAGTGCTTCGACATACTTAGTGCAGAGTTACAATTGAGCACATATTTTACATCGTTCATCAGCAATTGGACATATGATTAAGTATCATCAGCGATTGTCTATACACTGCTGGATGAAGGTCTCCCAACGCCACTCTCCATCCCTCGCAGTCCATCACTGGTGCTTCACATGAGCTGATCTCATCGCTCCATCTTCACAGAAGTCGTCCTCTTGGATGTGTTCCCTCCTTCTGCTGCCATTCCCTCACCAACCTTGCCCACTGGCCATAATTCTGTCCTGCAGCTGTGTCCTGCCCAAGTCCGTTTGCTTTCCAGCAAATTGAGGAATCATGAATTGCAGTGTTGCATGTTGCCTTGAAAAAATGCTTTACGTAGATTATTCTTTTCAGTATTCATTAACTTACCTCATTTTTCATTAACTGTGTATCGTTAATGGTAAGTTCCCAGGCAATGTAACGTAACACAATTAGAGATGAAAAAAACATCTTGATATCCAGCAATTTCATCTTGTGATTTATTTAACTTTATTAATTTTATAGATGCTCACGCTTGGGAGACACTTAATAGCTCATCACATTACTAATTTAAAACAATCTCTCTTTAAAGTCAATCAAATATATTCTAGTTGATATACTCTGCCTGCAGATATGTTCCTTCTCGTGACAAAAATAAATGCCTGGTGTCGTTTATATCTGCGAACTAAACGAGTAGCAGAATTAATACTGGTAGGAACCTCCTGGTTACACCAGCCCACAGGGGATTATTGTGTCCGTCCGTCCGCCGTGCAGGGAGGGGCTGGGTGGGGATGGGCTGGGTAGGGAGGGTGGGGAGGGGCTGGGTGGGGAGGGTAGGGAGGGGCTGGTTACCCCGTGGTACCCTTATAAAACTCAACGTTTAACCTACTCACGCCGGCTTGTGCCCGCCCTCACAGTCGGGCATATTTGCTGAATACACCACGCCGCCGTTGACCCTGCCCATTGACCGAGCAGCCCAACGTTCCTACCAGCTCCCTCCGCAGGACAATGTGTTATATTCCTTGACGGGAGGCCCTTACCCTACGCTCTTTGTTCCCTACCTGTGGTTTGTGGGCCACTGGTGATTCGCAAGGCTGTGGGTAAGTGTTCCACCGAACTGTTGACAGATATTAAGATTATATAATTTGTTTTTTTACGAAACACCGTTCTTTACTGCGCCATTGCGCACCTGTTTAGATTATTCAACACAAAAGTGAGTTCGTCGTTTCCGTGGATTTTTGTATTACCATTTTACTACACATTCGGAGCAGTTTGTTTTAATTGGAGGTGGGGGGGGGAGACAATAGGTTATTGGCACATGGCGGTCCGCCAAAATATTTCGAGGGTTGACTGTGATCATAGTGTGTACAGAATGGTTCGGGACCTCCCAGTCTCTGGTATGGAACTCGGTGTGGTTTTAAGTGAATAAATGAATGGTGCTTTAAAAGTAATCATTAATATTTTTTTTAATTCCCATTAACCCCGGTGTGAGTCTGCTATCTTCTAATTAAAACTTAAAATTGTAAAATAATAAAACTTACATTTTTTACAACTATTATTACACTGTGTAACAAATGTTTTTATTAGTTTTTTTTTCCTGGGTAGTAAGTGTTATTTCCTAATTACCTATGCCTCAAAAGTACAGAAAATGGCTATTATTCCCCACGAACTTTGCTTTTGTGACCAGGACAGTGATATTTTGAAATTTACCTAATTTCCAGAACATTCCAGATAGATTCAGTGCTGAGTAAACTTGGAATAACTTTTAAAACATTCTAGAACTTTCCAGTAATATAAATAGTAGTATAAATACAGGGGCCTTAAGCCCACCAGTTCATTATGGGACCTCCTTTTCCAGTACCAAAATATGAGAAAAGGTTTTCCCCTATTTTCTGGCAACAAAACAGGTGTTAAGATGTTAAAACACCAAACTGAAATCTTTTACAAGGAATCATGTCTGCATTAACCACACTACTTGTGGTCAGAATGCAAACAAAAAACCTACTCTTATAATATATGTATTGTCTTTGAAACTGAAAAGACACAAATTCTCATTGAAAATAGGTGAATTTCAAAATATCACTGTCCTGGTCACAAAAGCAAAGCTTGTGGGGAAAAATATCCATTTTCTATACATTTTAGCCATACACAATTACGAAATAACACTTACTACCCAGGAACAAAAATTGTGTTACATATTGTTATAAAATAATGAAAAATTATCTTAACACGTCATATGTTTGCCTTCTTTCTGCCAACCCCTTTCAGAATTCACGCTGTTGGTGTGCGTCAGACGCCTCCACAAAGGCACGTAAATTCTCACAGCATATTGGAGTGTGCTGCCACAGCAGATGTTTCAATTAACAGGAGGCACATACTGCAGATGCCCCACGAACTTAGAAGGATATATTTTTAGCAATAAACCCAACAGCGCAAGCCACAGTTTTGAACGGGGCTGATGGCCACAAGACGCCAGATAAATTACTCTGCTTATCGTTTGTACCGATGTTATTGCAGAAAGTATTTTAACATTTTGTTGGATGTTGTTCGACTTTTATTGGATTTGTTCCAAGATATATTTTGGAATGCAAATAAATTCTTACCGTAAACTATTGCTAATAATATTCTTACAAAATGCAATGAGCTTCAGGCGAATACATTAAACAAATTAATTTGCAAATATTTATTACTTTCTAGACGCAAAGTGTTTGAATTATTCCATGCACGCTCATGTACACACTTGAAATTACATATGCATACACACACACATAAAGATTCCCTGTACAGGCTGAACAGACTGTAGGGGCAAGTGCTGTTAGCGAGCACCTATGAAGGCCAGAACGGTGCACGAGGGGGTGGGTGGCCAGCACCACGCCCGACCGCCTTTGTCTCCCTAGTGGCGATGTTTACACACCACGCCAGGTACTAATTTGAGGCTGAGTCGACCTAGGGGAGGCCCAGAACCAGTTCTGATAATAGTTACTGGCGTTGGTAGCTGTGAGCAGGAATTGAACTCTGGTCGCTGCTTTTGTAGCGCTAACTGCCACGCCACCGCTTCACACCCAAACACACAGACAAAGTCGTGTACACAGCCTGCTGAAGAAAATGCTGTTAGTGAGAACCTATTAATGAGCTGGCATGGCATGGCACGAGAGAGAATGGTGTGGTCAGGACCACACTCATCTGTTTTGGTTCCCCAGTGCTAATGTTTACTTACCGCAACGTGTACTCATTTAAACCGAAGTTGACATAGGGGTGGGCCAAGGAATAGTTCACATATCACTCACCAATCATGTTAGCCGTGGCAGGGAATTGAACTCGGGTCACTGGCTTCATAAGCAGTAACCCGAGCGTGCTTACCATTGCACAATTGCTTCCCACAATGCACACATGTACATACCTCTACATGCATGTACACACAAACACATATTTAATCAGGCACACATGTTCACACAGTCACACAGGTGATTAAAAAGGCGATTTTTTTTATTAATCAATTTCAATTAATGACATTTGTATTGATTATATTTTGTAATGTATTGTTCACTTACTTTATTAATCCTCCATCTTTGCCTGTGTGCACTTGCGCCAAGACCCTGCTGTTAGCGAGCACCTATTAAGGCTGACAAGCCACATGAAAGGATGGTGTGTCCAGCACCACTCCTGGCCTGCTTTGTGCCCCCAGTGTTTACACGCCACGGCACAGTGCACGAACCATAATGCCGTAAAACCGAAGACAAAGATCACCATGGAGCCAACAGACACTGATCAGGCAAGTGCTGTTTTTGAGCACCTATGAAGGCTGGCACGGCACACATGGGGGCGCGGGTGGCCAGCCTTCTCCCCCGTGGTGATATTTACACACCACACGAGTTATTAAACTACTTGTTTTTTTTACCAGGTAAGGCCCACGGATTTATAGCAGCCAAATACTCTTAGCGCATTTTATTTCGATTTAAAGCTTTCGTGACTGCAGGGATTCATCTTCTTGGTTCTTTCGGTAAAGTCACGTGACTTTACCGAAAGAACCAAGAAGATGACTCTTAGCGCATGTTTCTAAATGTGGAGGGAAAACCCAGAGGAACCGGAAAAATCCAGGTGACCACGGGGAAAACGTGCAAATTTCAAATATACAACAGACGTTAGGGTCTGGATCGAACCCACGATCTCCTGTATACCAGGCGAGGCAGATAACATCTCGCCATCAGGGCACCATATTAATTTAGGTTATCCTAGGGAAGGCCGAGGACCAGTTCAAATATTCATTACTTATCATTGGTGGTCAGCGGGAATCAAACTTGGGTAGCCGGGTTCATAGCGCAGTGCATTAACCACTGCACTATCGCTCCCCATATACACAAACACGCATGCGCGTGCACCCATACTGGGATCATAGAGTCTAACAAGCCTGGAGGAGGGAATACATTTAAAGCACCAGTGAGTCAATGTTTATGTCACGGAGCTTGATGAATTATTTCAAGGTTGACTTGCTTCCATTTGTTTTTTCTCCTATCAGTGTCAAATTAATATAATTTCTCCACTATTTTGCCAAAGTCTCCACAACTGTTTTGAGCCTAGTCTCAAAGTGTTAGACCAGCTATCGCCAAAAGGCGAACAGCACAAAGACAATGAACTATCAGGGGAGAGCAGCTACAATATGAGACCCTTCTTGTATATTAAATATAACAATATGTTTTACCCTTTCTGGCAATAAAACACGTGTCAAGATTTTAAAACACCAAACAGAATCCTTATTCAAGGAAACATAATCTAATTTCATAATAATAATAGTGTATAGAGTCGTGCTCACTTTTATATATACACAACAGTCATAGAAAATTGTTACAAATTCTAACTTTTATGAGCTACTAAAATAGGTACGCCCCTGTTTGGAAATGGAATTCAGATAGCACCGTGGTAATGGTTTATCAGACATTGCTAGCATAGAATCTGTGACTATACTAGCATATGTTCAGAAAAAAAGCCACTGTTTTGAGAGAGAAAAACAGACCTTTTCAAAGTTTGTCCGCCTGGTTCTTTTGGTAAAGTCACGTAGAACGGATATAATGAAATAATAAAAATAAAATAATATATTATTTTATTTTATTATTTCCCTTCTATGTGACTTTACCGAAAGAACCAAGAAGATGAATCCCTGCAGTCACGAAAGCTTTAAATCGAAATTTTCAGAGTTTCTCCGCCTGGTGGAGTTTATATTTTCTTACCGCAAAGATTGAGTAAAGTAAACATGCATCGACAGTATCTTGTCAAGTCAGTCCACTGCTGGATGAAGGTCCACCCACGCCATGTCGATCACGTCGCCAGGGATTAGTTCAGAAATGACTTAACCACTCTGGGATGAAGGCCTCCACATTCCACATCGGTTGTTTGCCCATAATTAGCCGATGTTAGCCATGGCCAGGAGCGGGAATCGGCTCAACGGGTGCGTAGCTCAGTGTTGTAGACCACCGCGCGCCTTAATTTAGCATTTGCCGACTACGTTCCAAATACAATTTAATCTTAGCGTCTTCTTCATCTTCTTCTGGCCCACCCCCTCTTACGTCAATCTAATTTGTTTGCGCTGATCATTGTTGTTGTTGTTATTATTTGCACTTAGTCACATATTCACTTTAAGATGTTTTTTGTTCGTGTTTTTGTTTTTTGTTTGTTGCGGTTGCACCCGATTCAAGAGCTGAAATGGCTCACAGGGCTATACCTAATAAATGAACTTGAAATAAATTAACTTGAACTTGAATTATTCGGCGCCGCAGCCGATCTCAATGTGCGCCCGGACGGGGTATAGCGCACTTTTTTTGTCGGCGTCATGACCACCGCGGTTATCACAATGTAGCCACCGATGTTGGCACGATGGGCCGTTTCCACGGCGATTCCTCGAATATCGGTCCCGTCGCCTGCAATATGAGCTTGCCCCCAGCGGCCAATCCAACGCTCCACCCCCCCCTGCCAGCCTCCTACAAACTCCTTAAAACCACACCATTTCATTACATTCTGGGCAGCCGGAATTACCATCCCTCAAGCGTGACAGCACGTGAACACAATGTACCTAACACACACCGTGTTGCACTTTAGTTTTTAACGCCACCAGCACTGCATTATTAAGCGGTTTAACCGCCCAACTTTTCAATGTTTGACCATTGCAATTGTGCCCTGTGCGTGAGTTTCCCAGCACAGAAAGGTAAAAATCACAGCCCTACAAATGCTTGCTGAATGGTCTCCACTGTATCGTGCTCAAGACAGCTCCTCCGGAGGGTATTTGGCCTACTCTTCCACGCTGTCCAGACATATTGGCAGGGGTGGGGGTACCTACGATTTACCCCACCACACACGACCTTATGCTCGGCTGAGATGGGGAGACATTTAAGATCCCCGCCCATTGTATCCACAGCCACGGCCGGGAGAGAGCGAACCGAGCCGGCGACCTCCACTGCGCTAACCACGACCGCACAGCAGCAACCCTCGCAGGGAGCAGTCGACACCGACGTAGCAGCGTTACGCTTGGACGAGTGAGTGCGTACACAAAATCCGTTCGCACAACCATTCTCTCCACGCGTCAAGTTGCACCCCACTCCGTCGGCAGCGCCTCGATTTCGACTCAATTGAGCCGGCCGCTTCGATTGCTTGCGCACAGCCTCGGCTCGGTGCCAGAAAGCGGCCGGGAAACGAGGGTGAAACCGCGGCACGGCTGTCGACCGAGGAGGCTTACCTCGAGGTGCGTGCGTCGCGCGTCTTCGGAGGGACGGCGGAGGCGACGGGGCCGATATCGGCATGCCGCGAGCGTTGCCTCGCTCGTTACACCCGGTGGCCTTTCGCGGAGGACACAAAACGACAACGCTGTTGGGCGAGTTTGACCCGCCAGAGGTCAGCACCCCAAATGTCTCGGCGCAGGTGGCCCTCCGAACGTCGCGGCGACAGCGCGTAGGGAGTTGGCTCCGAAGGTGCTTCGCAAATCGAACAAAAAAAAAGCGGTGGTGGTTGTTTTTTGTGTGTGGAGTTAATTCTCCTCGGTGAACTTGAATTATTACTCTCTGGCGACCGCGTGTGTACGTGCATGCCACGGCGGCTGGGCTCGGACTACGGGGTGGTGTTTCAGTTGGTTTGATTTTCTCCTCTTTTGAAAAGGGAGGCAGACTTGCGTAGCAAAATCAACAAGGACTCTGACCGGCACGTCGAATGTGCGTGTTTGGCTCACCTTGTTGCTCCATCTCGGGGGGGGGGGGGGGGGGGGGGGTCTTATTTTTAACCAAGTCTGTATTAGGCAAGAATTGCAACATTGTTGAATGAAGGCAGATCGTTTTATGTAAGAAAGCTGAAAAAGAATTACGGATTCAAAAATGAAAATAGAGACAATGAGAAGTCAAACTAGAGAAGGGAGAGAGGGAATACAAATATATAAAGAACAGCCTTATGAGATTAGGAGCGTGCATTTTTGATAATCCTGTCGCACTGTGGGGGAAGGACTTCGCCACCGATGTCCCCGCATGACGTCCAGAAATGCGTACTGATAGCTGTAAATGCTATGGCACGAAGTAAAAAAAATGTGTGTACGCATGGAAAGAGAAAACGAAAACTCCAGCACAAATCGATGTCGTGAATGCAACAGAATTTGAGTCGAGATTTAAGGTTGTGGCACTGCCTCATACTCTCATACATACAGAGGACCCACCCCTTCCACCCCAGTCATGAACACTTTCATAGTGCTCTCCATGCATGTCCGAGGCAGGTAATGCTGTTATTTGAGATAGGATGCAATACAATTTCGTGACGCCCTCACCGCAGGTTTTCATTACACCAAAACAACAACAACAAAGGACACCGTGTCTGGAGAACGAAACGTATTCTCTCTTTCTGTGCATAACATGTCATGAATTCTGAAAACGTGCAAACTCCAGATAGAAGTGTCATTTCAGAAGAGTGCAGTCGTCGTCTTGTCTTACGTTACCGTACCGGCGAAGTGGCTGCTGCCTTGAACTCTCTATCCTCTATCTCTGCACTCCTCTCGTATCGACAGGAGGGGGCAGGGGGTGGGGGTCGGGAGCGGGGGGGGGGCATTACCTTGAGTCTAATCCCCCAGCCACCGAACCTCTCCTGGTGTTCCATCTGATGGCATCCATTCGGCCAAGATGTACCGCAGGGGGGAAAAGGTTTTTGAATCCTTCTCCCCTGGCAATTTTTCTCATCTGATATATGAAATGAAACCCACCGAGCCCAAAAGTTTGGGAGCGGCCGTCCACGGTTATCTGGACCAGAATGCGCCGTGAAATTCCCAATGCTGCTTCGGCGACAATCTGAGACGCAGCGGGAGATATTCTATTTGAGTTATACGGAGCCGTGTTATAGCACCGTTGCAAGTAAAACCCTAAAATTGTTTATTTTGTATTGTAGGCACTTATTAAATATCAATAACGTCGCGTGTGTAAAATTGTTTTTCGAAATATCCAATGGTTGTATAAGCTCATAGCATATCGGGGACACTTGCAGACCAATGTGATGGCTGGCCCAAGACTGGGTCATTGTTCGTACTGGCAATATGAACAAAAACACCGACGCCAAAATGCCCCTCGCAGGAGTTAACCTGGTAGATGTGTTCACAAGTGTGCCGAGAATGTTAAGAGATTCGTCTCACGCACGGTTTTCCGAGGCGTGGGAGGACCAAAAAGTTTTCTGGGAGGAAAAAAAGCGCGTGGAGGAAAAGTGCATGGAATTACAATTGGTATTTTTTACAGACACGAGATGTGACCGAAACGTCGTGAGAATAATTTTATTATGTTTCATTTTTATTATTTTATTACTTCCCTTCTACGTGACTTTACCGAAAGAACCAAGAAGAAGACACGAGTCATCAAATATGTACCTTCCTGTGGTAGCACGCTCGCGTTTGCGATGAAGGGTGCACACACACGTATTCTTTGGGTCTTTCGGTAAAGTCACGTAGATAGGTAAAAAAATGAAAAAAAACTACGACGTGTCGTGGGTCTTATCCTGATGACGACCGATTGTGTTGCGATCGAAACGTCGTAGTTTTATTGTTATTTTCTTTGAACCTATCTACGTGACTTTACCGAAAGACCCAAAGAATATTAATTCCTGCAGTCACGAAAGCTTAAGGTGCACGCACGGTTAACAAGTTTGTATGGTTGATTGCAAATGGGCAGTTTTAAATTATACCATTTGAGATCATTTTTTTTAATGATTATTAATGTAGCAAATATATCAGAGGGGTTGTGTAATGTTATAAACATTACTGGTCCGACTCTCAGGGTTACCAGAGTCTATTAATGCTAATTGCGTGAGTTGTTTATTTGGCAATTATTTTTGTTTGTTTTAATCTTCAAGTTTCATTAAATTGTGCCATGTGTGAAGGAACAATACTGTGTGTGTGCTGCTGCTGTAGCCACTGAACAAAGGTCCCGTGGCTTTTCATTTAAATGCGCAATTTATGATTTGACATTTACTTCGGTGATGTTTCGGAGACACGTTGAGGTTAGTTAATTATAATGTGTGGGCTGTAATGTGTGGGCAGTATTGTGAGTGCCTAAATGCCGGTGCTCGGGACAGAGGTGGGCGTTGCATTAAGAATTGTAATCAATGTAATAACGATCGTGTAAGTACAAACAAAATACACACACACACACACTGCGAATATGTGCATCTTCTCTTAAGTCAACGTAGGATAGACAAACCCCTTTGACCACGGCATCTCACGCCATAAATCCCAGGATATTGTCGCCTTAGGATAGGAATTCACACACCCCAGCCCTCCTGCCACAACAAGAGGCCACCTTTTTTCGTCCCCTGTCAATATTCTATCGTCAAATGTCCCGTACATTATGCCAATTTACAGGGGTGGTCCAGATGTCTTGTAACCACCCCCCATTCAATTCTCTAAAACTTTATCTGTTTTAAAGCAAGGTGTATTTAAAAAAATACACTAATGATTATGCCAAGGACAAACATGTTAGGGGCCAATTAGCAAAGTGGACTTCCAGAGGTCGCTTGTTCGATTCAGTGAGACCGGAGCGGCAGTTAAAACAACGGTGCGGTGTTCTTAACACCTCTTGCATCTGTCCATCCAGGAGTATCAATGGCAGCTCCGTGGTTAGTAGATCGTCAGGTCGTGTGTGATGGGGTTATGTGTGGCTACT
Source organism: Lampetra planeri (assembly GCF_965212315.1). NCBI lineage: Eukaryota > Metazoa > Chordata > Hyperoartia > Petromyzontiformes > Petromyzontidae > Lampetra > Lampetra planeri. The sequence continues at coordinate 2,572,488 of NC_136136.1, forward strand.
CCCCCCCCCCCTTCCTCCCAGAAGTCTGTCCAGCATGACAATGTTAGGCCAGATACCCTCTGGGAAGGGTTCCCTCTAGTCGACGCGCCTTCTGTCAGCAGTGGTGTGAGCAAGCAATTGCAGGGCTGCGCCTGTATTTTTTACATGGCTTTCTACCTAAAAAAATGAAGAAGAAAAACACAAACGTGCATCATGATGCAAGGACTGAAGTCGCATAAATGCTGGATTGTGGGAATCGCATTGGATTGTCTGTGCTCTGTGGTGAATCCAGGGAGGGGGTAGATGGGATCTCGAAAGACCCTGAAAATTGGTATTTTGTTGACATTTGCCAGAAAATTACATATTTTTCTCATGTAGGGCCTTATTTAAAAAGCTTACAATTTTACGACCACCCACCCCACCATTCTGTGAGGGTTTCTATTTTAAAGACACGTCGTGACATTTGTACAACAACGTGAATTACGATGATTAGAGGTTCAAGTCGTCTTATGTTCCTCCGCGAGCGACGATTGCAACAATTAGAACAATAACTTGCAGCCCTCGTGTCAATCCACTGCTGGCTGAAGGCTTGTCCACAACCGTGTCAATCGTGTGGGTTGTTCCACAGCGATTCGCAGTAGTCAGTGCGGGTTGGACAAGTGGAGAGGCTAAGGTCCGGTTCAGATATCGCTTGCTGCTGATGTTAGCCGTGGCCGGGAATTGAAATTCGGTTTTGCCCGGTTCATAGCCACCACTTCATCCCCCAGTGGTTAGTATGTATGGTGTACAATGTTGTACGTATGTTGAACATCTTTCGCACCGTACGTAGCCAACCGTGCTGATCTGTGCAGGGGACAACAAACTCAAGACAGAAAAAAGAGTTGTAAAGGAATGAGTTTTCAATCGAGATTAAAAGTGATGAGCTCTCCTGGCTTACTCATATCGGCAGGAAGAGAATTCCAGACGGCCGCAGAAGGGCATCTGAAAGTGGACCATGCAGTGTCCGTCTTTGTTCGATGGTTAGCCAAAAGCTACCGCTGCAAGGACGACGGGAGTTTGCGTGAAGGTTGAGCAGCAAGGTATTGTGGTTCATTTGTGGCAAGCACTTTCGCACCTCCGATTAGCACGGTTGGGTACGTACAGTGCGAAAGAAGTTCAACATACATACTGTATATACTTTGCGTTTAATGAGTGCGGCCTTAGTAATCGACTTCAATATGTATAGCAATTATATCATCATAGAATACCGTCGTGTGAGAGTCGAGCTTTTGCTTAGCACCTGATGATGCTGGATAGAATCTCCAGCGAAAGGTGGGGCGTAAAATTGTCAAATGTTTATTTGCTTTTCAACACTCTCGTTTTGCTGCACATTTGTCCACGCGACACCTTCATTCGATTCCCTCGGTCGGGTGGTGGAGGATTGGAGTGAAAAAATGAAACGTTGACATCTTACCTCAGTATCTAACCCAATAGAAACCAATTAGGAAGCAGAATACTGTATTATTTTGAATGAAATTTGGTCTAAAATTACATATGTCATATATCTCTCCATATAATATATTTGGGGGGATACAGTGGCATAATGGTTAGCACACTGCATGTAAACATGTTTATCTGATTTGAATTCTTAGAAACATTTACCATCGATAATTGGTTCTTTACCCTTCTATCTGGCAACAAAAGGTATTGCGGTCTATGCAAACATGACTCCTTGTAAAAAGGTGTCAGTTTTGTTGCCAGATAGAAGGGTAAAGAACCAATTATCATATTTTTACTGGCAAATGAGGTTCCCATAGAGAACATTTACCATCATCAACCTTTCCTGACCAGCATGGTGAAGTATGGTCAAGCAAGCCCTATGACTGGCACGGCATCGTGTTGTAGACGAATCATTGTTATTTATTAGTATACTTTTATTTGTCAGTGTAAGTTTGCCAGGATACAATCCTTGAGATGCATTTCTCATTTATTATTGTTTATTATGGAATGGACTGTAAAATGAGCGACATTAAATGTATTTTAAAGTGTTAGTATAAAGGATTAACTTAAGTCAACGTTGGCCTGATCTGAAATATTAATATATTTTTATATAACGTATGAACTGGAAAAAAATATATATATATATAAATTGCAATACAATTTATTCCATTACCATGTGAGTGCAAATGCATTTTGGATGCTATATAAAAGTGTAGATGGTTATGCAAGTGACATATCCAAAAGTTAATAACACGAGGCAATATTTGAGAATATGTTTTTGCCACTTATGCAGCGATCACCCTTCATTTTAGTTGTATGTCCTGTCTGGCCTGTGGTTGAGATGAACATACAAAACCAGTGCTTCCTGTTTCTAACCGAATACAAAATATCAACGCGCAATGGGTCAGTGCTCTTTACAGGATAAACGGATGGAACTAAAAAAGCACGCGCGTGTATTTACCTTGAATTCTAACAATGGACAGATACAGCTGCGCTCCAACTGTTTTAAATGCAGCAAACACAAATCTATGCGCAATGACTTAGTCAATGCCGTCTGTCGGCTTCGGTAATGCTCTCTGTATATCTCAGCAAAAGATAAACTGGACATTATGTTGTTCCCCCTTATTGCCGACTCCTTATCAGGCCGCAACAACTTATAAATGCTTAAATCAATCCAGTGGCCATCAGCAGTTAAGCCCAAATAAATCCTGCTACCGATGATAACATTTTTTTATACAGCTGCGTGACCCAGTTTTTTGCCATTGCATTTGTTCCTTTGCGTGTGCGTAAGAGATAATTATTGGTGCAGTGGCTAGCACACTGCACTATGAACCCAGCCACCTGGGTTCGATTCCCAGCCATAGCTAACATCAACGGCGAATGGTATCTGAACTTTTCCTCTGCCTCCCCGAGCTCAACCCAGTTCGAAATGGAAACCTGATGTTGCTATATAAAACTCAGCACTGGGGAGACATTGGCATCGGGGCATGATGCTATCCACAACACCCCCTCGTGTGCCGTGCTGGCCTTCATAGATGCTCGCGAACAGCACTTAACTACAACAGTTCGTACAGCTATACAAATATGAAGAGGGTGGTTCGTTGTGCGCCTGTTTTTTTTGCAGTACTGCCTAGGAGGTGGTACGATTACCCTTGGAGACATTTTGCACGGAATTTATGGCTCAAATTTAATGTGGGGAATTTACAAAGCAAACCCTCTTCTGCAAAAGGAAGGTTAAAGATCGTAGAATGTCATTCTCATTGCGTTGTAGTGTAATGTTCCAAATTATTAATTACCCTTCAACCCTGACCAGCCACAATACTTCTAAGCTGCGTGCGAGAGAAGCTACATATAGGGAATGATGACGATGATCAGGCCTTAATCTCAGCTGGAGCTGTCTGGGGCTGAGCTATGGAAAATATTTCCTCAGCCCCATCCACCTCTTCCCCCACTTTCACTATCAGAAGAGGAGCAGGGGATGGATACGAGGGGAATATGATGAGGAAAACGATGTGACTAATTAGTCAACATTTACTGTGGCGTCCTAATTTTTTTTTGGGAGGGTGGGTGTGTAAGTCTAAATGAATGCAACACAAACTTTCATAAAATTATTCTGCTAAGCCAATTATACGGATTGAAATTAAATATGCATGCCTCTCATGTTAAATGTATACTTGATCTGCCCTTATACAAGATAAGCTGCCTTAAAACAACAGTCACATTGTCTCAGACCTACATGGAACTTGAAAGCATTTTTCTTTTTATTATCTCTGGATGCTAAAAGCCATTTTGGAATTGTTTAGGTCTGATTTTTATTTCATGCGTCCCGTATTTAATGAGGTGATTTGTGCAATGGAGGAAATTTTGGCAAAAAATATTTTTGTTAATATATATTCATCATTCTCTTAAATATCTAAATCAAAGGGTGTGGGATTGCTGAGGATGCATTTTGCTTATCCCACGATGACGTCTGTCAAGTGACACATTTCCTCGGTTGTGTGAACCGCATTTTTAAAAACGTGATAGGATCCGTAGTCATATTATAGCCACCGTCTTATCTTATCCATGCATTTCTCTATGTATCTTCTTGTCCCAGGAAGCACGTGTGATTTTTGCTTGAATTGGCCACTCAAGCAATTGGCTACTGCTGCTCGTTATTTATTTCGCTGTGCCTTTAAGTATATCGCAAATACGTGTTTTTCTTCCCATTCAGAAACCTTTATTTCAGACAGTATCATTCGATGCTATCTTTAACAGTGAGTGGTACCGCCGCTGTTTGTGTCTCCTATTACAATCGCATGCGCCGAATGAAGATCCAAAGGTTCGCAAATGCTCTCTTGATCGGGAGCGATGATTATTGCCACTCGTACGTTAAGACGAGCGAACTGGCCTACTGGCTGACAATACCGCGCGTGCTACATTGGTTACCTTTCAGATGCCAAATGATAATGTCAAAAATCCCGAAAAGCAGATCTGCCCAGGCGATTATGTGTATGTGTTTTGTGTCTCCAAAGAAACACAAATGTCACGTTCGCAGGCGCAACCTCGCCTTATGTCTCCCCCGCCCCTCCCACTGAGCACTGTTTTTGACAGCGTCTCGTTCTTCATTCTCGTGTTCATACAATTACATGGCGCCATCGGACGCACGGTGAACGAGCATGGTCGGTGAGACGGCCTTTCTCATCTCTGGAGAGAGTAGCCGAGTTCCACCCGCTAAACCTTGGAGGAGGGGATCCCCTTGTGTTTGCTAGGTGGGACGCAGCCAAGCACAACTGTGTTGGGACATTAAAACAAACTGCAGTGAAATTGATCGCGCTGTCCTTTGCAAGCGGGATGTTCCATCTCTTTCATTCTTGGACGTAGAAAAAAGGTCGGCCGAGCGATGTTTGTAAAGGAAGGCCACAATGTGCCGCCTGGCTCCTTAAAACTCTCACTGGGCACCTATTGTTGTGTCATGCTACCGCTTCGCCCTGGCCTTTTGCTATGTACCAGCAGGACCACCTGCTTTTCTAACACTTGTTCAATACCACCCTCCCCACACAAGCAGGTAAACTCACTCACTCTTAAGCCCTTTGCCAATCCACTGCTGGATGATGCCGTGCTGGTCGTACTTCACCACCCAGGTCACTCGTCAGATTGGGTTGGTTGAAGGGGTACCCGCGGAACGGTTTAGATGTCACTTTGCCACTGATGTTATTCGTCGTGATTTGGAATCGAACTCGGGTTGTTGGGTTCAAAGCGCTCCACGTCTTAAGACAATTTTCACACAATATTTGTTGAAATTATAGTTCGAGTGGTCTAGAAGAATATAGATATTTTATACTGTAAATTGTCATTTCTTGGTAATGGGATTACAGCATGGGACACAGAACCTTATAATCATGAAATTTAACGCAAGCATCGTTTTGGCTTTATAGTTTATCCTAAATGTTCTCACAGCAGGCAATTGAGATGCATAAAAGTGCCTCTTCCATTGCTGTGTCTAATATTCTCCCTGCATTGTTCTTGCAATTCCGTTACCATGGAATAGCCTATATACGTAATCACATCTGCTCGTGGTGCGTATACACCTATACGTATAAACATGCCTGGAAGTTGCCTTTTTTGCATGCTATAGTGCACAGCCATACATGTCACAAAACAAAGATTTACAGCCCCTTCATCAATCCATGGGGAGTTTGTGACCATACGTCACCACGCTAAAAAGTGCGTGTTGCATGGAAACAATGAAAATAATAAAATAAAACATGATAAAATAATTCTCACGACGTTTCGGCCACAACGCAAGCAGCCGTCATGAGGTGAAGACCAGGTCTGTCAGGGAGACAGCGTCTTTCTTCGTCGTGAGAATTATTTTATTATGTTTTATTTTATTATTTTTATTGTTTCCATTCTACGTGACTTTACCGAAAGAACCAAGAAGATGAATCCCCGCAGTCACGAAAGCTTTAAATCGAAATTTAAGTGCGTGTTGGTGAAGGGTGGTTGGTTCTCAGGACTGGATCACATGCCATTCGCCAATGATATTCGCTGTGACCGGGAACGACACTCCAGATGGACGGATTCATCACGCTAGTGTGCGCAAATCACTGCGCCACTCCTCCGCCCAGTCAGAAGGTGTTTCGCTGTCGTGAATAGGCTTTAAAAAACGATAACAAGCATACATCTGCATGCGATCATGTTTGTTTCAAATTCAAATGCTATGATGCTGAGGATGCACACTGTTTGAAGCTCCACCTGCCTTCTGTTACTTGCACAGGATGTTTTAAAAGCAGCCTGCACGAAGCACAATTGATGTCCGAGTGGCTTTTTGATGCTGCAATTTGCCTTTCACGGCAAACATCTGGGCCACAGGCAAATGCCTTTACGCAGCTTTCAGGCAATGCCTTTCAAAGCGTGGCGTTTGGTAATAGATATTCTGGACGTGACATCACGGCACCTTTACAAATAAAGGCTGCTACAGGAATTCATAGATATTGAATTATATTAATATACGGTCTATATAAATGTTAATTTTGGAGCTTTCGTGACTGCATTACATCACATTTCGATATTTTGCGAGGTTAATTAATTTTAGTGTGCCTTCCTCCTAATTTTCAAGCTTGCGTGCCGTGCCACGTCGTCATCTTACTTGCGCAGCAGCAACACGTTGCCGTCCACTCATTGATATGCTAATTTTCTCTGCCCCCCTCACTCTCTCCGTCCCCGCTCCCCCCTCTCTATATTTAAGGGACCGTCACAGAAACGACCCCTCTCTCTGTGCCGATATGTGTCCTCTCTCTGTGTGTCCTTGTGATGTCTGTCTGCTTGTATGTCTGTCTATAGTTTTATAGTTAGATTTTTGTTGCTATTTCTTTTCTTTTATGCCTGATGATGATTGCTTGTGTTGCAATCGAAACGTCGCTATTATTTTAATTTATTATTTTATCTTTAGACGTGACTTAACCGAAAGAACCAAAGAATAAGGTCTATATAAAATATTATTCACCATTGGATGAAGGCCTCGCACTCCCTTCATGCCACGATCAGTCGCATTGCCGTGCACTAACCCGATCTCACTGCTCCGTCTCCGTGCTGGTCGTAATTTTGAATGCATTCCCTCCTTTGGCTTCCATTTCGTTGCCAGCCTCTTCCATTGTCCATCATGTCTTATAGCCAGGATGTGCCTCCTGCCCAAGTCCGCGTACTTTAATTTACAGCCAACTTGATGTCTCTGACTTGAAGCTTTCGTGACTGCAGGAATTCATATTCTTTGGGTCTTTCGGTAAAGTCACGTAGATAGGTTCAAAGAAATAAGAAAAAACTACGATGTTTCGATCACAACACAAGCGGTCGTCATCGGGAAAAAGGTGGGGGGATGACGACCGCTTGCGTTGCGATCGAAACGTCGTAGTTTTTTGTCATTTTCTTTGAACCCATCTCCGTGACTTTACCGAAAGACCCAAATAATATTTGATGTCTCTCATTTTGCAACTCCCTGGATCCATCTCCTCCCCTCTTCTATTTCTCAGTGTAAGTCCAAGCATGCTTCTCTCCACGCTTCTTTGCATGCTTCGTTACAGACGTGATGCTCAATTTATAGATACCACATCGACTTCTGATGAACCTCTTGCTTTCAACTCCACAGGTGATTGAATATGGGGAAAGCTGCGTTGGGCAGAGGTTATCAGAGCATGTTGAAATATTGAGATCAGCGGGAGACGCGTAGAGCCTTTGGAAATAAATTTGTACTTTCCTCTGTAACATTACATTTTTTTTTTGCTGGGATATCGGTACATGGATCCACCTATTGGTGGCTACACACACGCTGTGCATACACGAAGCAAATACATTGAAAAAGTTTGCACTCATGGACCCATGGTGTGTGTTTTGAAAAATGCACGGTTCATTTCAGACCGTGTGCTTCGCGATGAGCACATGTCCAGCATGCAGGCAGGCTGAGCAGCTAGGCAAACAGCAACGGGAGGCTAAAGCCGACGCTAGGTTTTCATTTTTGCACGAGGGTGAGTGAAATATAGGATGGCAAGACAAGACGCTTGGCTACCACACTGGGCATAAGTGAGCAGCTGATAATGAGCCTGTCGTAAAATGTCGCGGCAATTCCGAAAAGGAGAATAACATGCGCTAATACAACCGCCCCCTCCCTCGCCACAAATAATCAAACGGACCGCAAATAACATTAAGACAAATATGTAAACGTCATTGACAGTGAAGTAATTTTTTTGATTCCAACTGTCTTTCGATTTAAAGCTTTCGTGACTGCAGGGATTCATCTTCTTGGTTCATTCGGTAAAGTAACGTAGAAGGGAAGTAATAAAATAATAAAAATAAAACATAATAAAATAATTCTCACGACGTTTCGGCCACAACGCAAGCAGCCGTCCTCAGGTGAAGACCAGGTCTGTCGGGGAGACAGCAGGTCTGTCGGGGAGACAGCAGCCGTCCTCAAGTGAAGACCAGGTCTGTCGGGGAGACGCTGAGGACGGCTGCTTGCGTTGTTGCCGAAACGTCGTGATAATTATTTTATTATGTTTTATTTTTATTATTTTATTACTTCCCTTCTACGTGACTTTAGCGAAAGAACCAAGAAGATCCAACTGTCTTCTTTAACAATGTGAACCGTGACGTGTTTTTTTTGTTAATTTCATCTGCAGTCACTTTTAAAAAAAAAATCAGAATTTCGCGTTGAATGTGGTGAAAAAAAAAGAGAATTGCCCTCCTATGAGCAATCCGCGGAAGGAGGTGAGAGCAACACAGCTCAGTACCCCGGTGTGCTAAATTGGTTCTGACAGGAGCTCCCGTGGGGTGCCGAGGTCCGGTGGTTGCCTGGGATTGTTTTAGCCTTTGGAGAAGAGAGCCCCGGACATGCGGGAGGCGTCATGGCACATATTGGAACGCGAGAGAGTGAGAGCAAGCACCCCCGGGGGAATAAATGGCGAAGGAGCAGGCGGTCAGGAAGCTGCCCCCCCCCCCCTCGCGGACTCACCCCTAATGCACCTTATTTATATTATCTGCATGTCATAATTCAATCTGCGGCGCTATGATGTAGTGGCCAGGTTTGGCTTCGCCCGGGGAAGTGGCGTCGGGCGGGGTAGGGAGCTGGCCCAGACACGCGTACGCACGCGCGCACTGGCTGGAGAACAAAAGAAGGCTGGGAATGACTGGTTATGCATCCCCGCCTGTTGTTTAAATGAAGTAATTCCGTGAGAGGGAATAATTACAGTGATTGCCACACGAGTCTAGGGCTGTGGAAAGGCACCACGAGTGCAATACAGATGCATTGTTTATTGACATTAATTCATGCATTCATGGGGTTTTGCGATATAGGCGTCACCAATCTCTGGCTGGGAGGAGAGCATTTAATGGTCCGCTGTGGGGTTTGCGAATTCCCCGTGTCACATGTGCCCAATGTAGCTAATTGAAGCGTACATTAATAGCGGTACCTTCACATTTCCCTCGTTGAATATCCCTTGTGTAAAAATAAATGTATCTCATAGCATTATGATTTTTGCACCTGACTCGAGATTATTGTTTTTGTTCAGCAAGCGTATGACGATGAACATCATAGATTCATAGATTTAAAATCAGTGCATAGCCTCGGCATGCAAGCGCAAACATGGTGCAGGTAATAATCGGCGAGCTTCAAACACGCGCCAAAGAAGTTGCACGCAAATTATATTCTAATGCTATATTTACACTAATGGTGGGAACAAAATTGCATCAAACAAGACGAATGAAAATAGTGAAGCCACTACAAGGTAGACGGTAATAATGAAAACAAAAGAGACAAGGAATATTCAAGTGTTGATACCCAACCGCCCTGATGTACGAGTGCATCGGGGTTCGCAGTTCGAAACGCCGAGTTGTTTGGCACGACGTCCGATGCTTTGCTCTGCAACGCTGGGGAGATACATTTATTCAGTCCTTCTCTTCAGCTCTTCTCTTCAACGCTGGGGAGCTTCTTCTCTTCAATTCCCGCTCAGTTCCTGAAGAAGCTCTCGGCATCTTCTTGGTTCTTTCGATATAGTCAAGTAGAATGGAAATAATAAAATAATAAAAATACAACATAATAAAATAATTCTCACGACGTTTCGGCCACAAAGCAAGCAGCCGTCCTCAGGTGAAGAACAGGTCTGTCGGAAAGACAGCATCTGAATTGGCCGAAACGTCGTGAGAATTATTTTATTATGTTTTATTTTTTTTTCCCTTCTACGTGACTTTACCGAAAGAACCAAGAAAATGAATCCCTGCAGTCACGAAAGCTTTAAATCGAAATAAAAGCTCTCGGCACTTGAGTAGAAATATCGGACCACGTGCCGAACGACACGCGGTACGACCCGAAGACTCAATGAGGCACTGTGGCAGCCCTGAATTGTGACGATTCGTAAATATATCGGCGGGTAAGGGTGAATAACAACAAGCGCATTGTTTACAATGCGTATACTGAATAACAAAAATTCATACAATAATTAATAACTCAACGAGGAAAGCTTTGGCCAGTCAATAAATTATCGTTAATGAGGATTCTGCTTTAAATGTCATACTATATTAGGAAAAAAGTTTTGCTGGCTGGTTTCCTGCCTGAAGGAAGATACGGAGAGGACGGGACAGGAGGCGAGTGGGGATAGAGTGGAAGGGCATCAAATGGAGAGGAAATAGAGAGAGCAAAACAGAAACGGAGTGACAAGCAGTCGGAGCAAGGATTAGGAATAGAGACAAGAGAGAGATTGAGAAGGGAAAAGGGGAGATGAAAATAAAGAACAGCGAGGGTGAGGGAAACAGGTAGAGGGGAGGGAGGGCACATATGAATTGATGAAACAGATGAAAATAGAAACAAAAGTGACAATATCGAGATACATAGGGATTTTGAGTACAGAGACGGTAAGAGAAAGGTGGAGAGAGACAAGGCTCTATGTAAGATTAAACGTTTACTGGCTGGCTCGGACGGATGGCAGGATGGTCTGGCGGTCACGTCCAAAGGACATGCTGGTTGCAAGTTTCGATAAATCGTCTTACAAAGTAGTTTTGCCCGTGGGAGGAAAATAGCATGCCCAGCCGCAATGCGTTCACCGTTTGTTGCAGAAGTTCACAGTTCAAATCCGGCAGGCCGCCCTGGTTATTGTCGCGGGTGTATCAACCATGAAATATACAAGACGTCTGCTTCGTAGTGCACGTCAAAGATCCCTCCAACGCAATTTAAAAGAATCGGCCATTGTCTGCTGGCATCATGGTCTAAGGTTTGACAAATTCGCAAAATATTACCCACAAATCACTCAGTTAGAATTACGCAGAGCAACATCGCCCCCGAGTCGTGAAACTATAAGAATGGTGTGAATGACATTTTTTTTCATTCTTTAACAGTAATCATTATGTAATAATAATTTTTATTTAATAATATAACAATTATTATTAATTATTCAAGCTTTGTACAGATTCGTTAGAAACCTGTCATTCAAACTATGCAATCCCACAAGGCCGTTGAGCTGATGGGTTGTTTTGGAAATACTTTTTTTTTATTATTACGTGGAGAGACAGGAATATGCTTATATCGTTTGACATTAATATTTTCCACAATCACACTTTTGATTATTTTGTGTGTTTGCTTGATATCTTCCTACCGGCACTGTGCCATTTTTTGTGTCTCTCGTTTGCGTTACGTATTCTTGGTCCACACAAAACCCCACCTCGAGATTACAGGCACATTGGCGTTGGTGGAAATGATGGCGAGCCACCGAAAATTGGCAGCATCAGTAAGCACCGTGGGTGAGCTGAATGAAGAGGGAACGCCTCTTATCCGGCACGTTGGAGGCAAGAGAGTCCGTGGATCGCGTTGCTCTCTGAGATTTCAAAACCCCACTGGGCTGCAAGTCGACCAAGGAGGTGACCGATGCAACAAGCGGATTGTGAGCCGATCTTTTCTGCGTGTCATCTCTTCCCATTGTTATGTTGTTGTGTCACTTGACACCATTGACGCGTTGAGAATGAGCGGTTCCGTCTTAAACAATTTCCCAGGTTAAATATTGCAGTTAAGAAATACAAAATGCGTGCTAGTTTTTTGCAGGTGATTACAATTCTGCGTTTCTTCCACATGCAACGCACCGTTTATGGAATTGGCCAACCATCACAATTGCCGGACTCCTCTCCTTAAAAGGGAGTCTTGAGACTCGGCGAGGAATTCCTGAATAAACAAATAGCCACCGTTGCATTATTTACCAATAGGCAATGGTTAATACGAAAACAAATGCTTAAAAAATGTTACGAACCTTAAAAATAATAATTCCGTGTCGCTGATGCAAGCAGCGTGAAATGCTCATGAAAGTGGGAACTGCTTGTGCCCCTTGTCCTTGCATCTCTCAATCTCGTCTGTGGAGAAATTAGCCCACTCGTTTTTCTTTTTTGAAACTCCACCAGACGCTACCTCCGGGCGAGCAATATGGAAATCGTAACGTAACTCTTAAATGACAAAGCACTCGTTAAAATTAAAAGTGAGCGATTAACGCCGACACTTTTGTAATTCCGGATCACCTTCAGGCAAATAAACCCAGACAGTTTCAATTCGGTCTCTATGACCCGCGATTCTGCAAGCGTGTTGCGAGTTAACAGACTTTTTTTTTCAATGAGCTATGTTTGATGGTGCAGCAAGGTAGTCCATGTCAGGTAGCCAAGTCATCGGTGGGACCATTGGCCATTTGTCGATTAAATGTCTGTGGATGCTGTGCTATGGAGCGGTAGCGTCGCGGTTAGCGCGCTGCACTGCAAGCCCAGCGACCTGTGTTCGATTCCCACACACAGCCAAGATCAATGACGATTATCTGAACCGGTCCTGGGCCTCCCCAAGGTCGAATCAGCCTCAAATGAGTACCTGGTGTAGTGTGTATACATCGCCAATTCTCGTGTGTCTCTCCGGCCATCACAGGTGCTACTCGCTAACAAGCACTTGCCCCAGCAGTCTGTTAAGGCTGTACGGGGGATCTTTGTCTGTGCTCTGGTGTCGTGTGCATTAAGTGACAGAATCCACCGTCTTTCAGTAGCATAGTAGGCTGGATCACTCGGCCTTTATCAACGAATGATGGCTTCTCCAAGCCACTGCCATCTCTAAAGTAGTCATCCACTTAGCAGTTGCACACGAGGTGATTTCGTCGCTCCATCTCCACGAGAGACGTCCGCTCAGACACGCTCCATTCCTTGGCTGCCAGTCCGTCACGGTGCTCTACCATCGGCCATCATCCCTGCCAGTGACGCGACGTTAATTTTTCTTCACAGTTTGAGTCACAGGATGTCTTTCGACCTCCGTGCGTTCTCCATTCCATGTGTTCCCCTTTCTGTCTCCCAAAGCAAATTCCGAGGATGCCTTTAGGAGAGACTAAAACGCTTCAGAGCAAATGACCTCAATTTGAGAATGCCCAATGCCAATTGTGTGTTGGTCCTCCTCCCTGCACCCTCCGCAAAACGCGGATCTAAAACATCATTCCACAGTCGTCTGATGTAACGACGACGCGCCTTCAAAATGTGACCTTTTTGCCAGTATCAAAGTATGAAAAGGGTAAAACGTATTCTCATTTTTTCATCACGTGCCTTGTAAGCGTACGTGGGCATTGATCATTCTGCGTGCGTGTGTGAACTTCGTAAAACGGGAGGGCACTTTTTTCACGCGAAACCAGCCACGCCACCGTCTCAAATGCCATGCCTGACCTTAATATGTGCTCTCAAACAGGGCCATCTCGAGCAATCTTAAAACTTCATGGGAGATCGTATATATGTATGCGTGAATTCTGAAGGAGAAAAACAGACACGGATTGCAAGTATTGAATAATTTCTGGACCAATACATCAACGGTGAAATTAAAAAATCACATTTCCTTTACTCACTTAAGTCAATCCATGCAAGCAGCGACACTGAAATTATTTAAGTTTTGTGTCTTTCTATGCATATTTACATAGTTCCTGTATACAAGGTAGACAGTGTGAGGCTGTGGGCTATGCACTTTGTTGTATTGCCAAGATACCAGCCGCTGAATCATAGCGGGACCTGTAAAAATCAACACATAGCAGTTTGCTCAAAACGTACCGCAGCTATAATTTCTACATTAAGCCTGATTCAAGGCAGAATTGCACAAATTTACTGCGGAACCATTATTACAGACATTAAACTAAAGCAAGGCACGTTTCTCCGTGGCAATAGTAATCCCACTGGTTACAGATTCATTATGATTAACTCCATGCGATTCACATGGTCTCCAAATAAAAGCGTGATACCGTGGGTCCTTGCCATAGCAATCCTTGGCATGCGTTGTTCGTCCACACACCGGCACACTTGGACGATGCAAACATTCATCTCATTCCAGACAACATGCCAAGCCTGCCATTGCACTGATTTCACACACACACACAAAAAACGGCCGCATTGTGTCTGTTTTAAAGAGATAAAGTTCCCCCTTTTTTGTGTTTGCGCGCTATTTTCAAGTCATGCATCCCTCATACACGCCACCTGTCGAGGCTCACGACCACTCAGATGCGCGCCGTGGGTTTATAGCCGCTGAAATCCCCCTGTAGTCTGTGCACCAGGATAAGAGGGTTGTAAAAATGAAGTATTTGCAAGCTCGGTCCGAGCGCGTGCGGGGCTACGTTCGCCGACGAGCCGGCTAGGACTGTGACAAAGACAAAGACAAAGATCCCCTGTATAGCCTTAACAGACTGTAGGGGCAAGTGCTGTTAGCGAGCACCTATGAAGGCCGGAACGGTACACGAGGGGGTGGGTGGCCAGCACCACGCCCGACCGCCTTTGTCTCCCTAGTGGCGATGTTTTACACACCGCACCAGGTACTCATTTGAGGCTGAGTCGACCTAGGGGAGGCCCGGGACCGGTTCAGATAATCGTCACTGGTGTTGGCCGTGAGCAGAAATCGAACTCGTAGTTGTAGCGCGCTGACCGCTACACTACCGCTCCCCACTGCTTCTCCGTGGCAATAGTAATCCCACTGTAGTCCGACTGTGACACACACACACACAGCCGCGGCCGCGTGGACTCGCATCCGTGCCAGAACCGTTCGAAGAGCGTCGTTGACTGGCGCGAGTCGATATCCGTGTGCTCGAGGCTCTATATAGACACACAGGCGCAAGTGCGCACGTCATTGTGATGCAAATATAAACACGTGCACTTTATAATGCGCACAGCCCTTTGTTAGGTCACCGCTGGATGCTCGATCGTGTGGTGACTGTAAGGTCAAACCAACCCCCCCCCCCCATGATCGACTCAGCATGGGGAGGCCGTCATCCAGCAGTGGATAAACAGACTCTGCCTTCTCGACAGACCTGTTCTCCACCTGAAGACGGCTGCTTGCGTTGTGGCCGAAACGTCGTAAGAATTATGTTATATGTTTTATTTTTATTATTTTATTATTTTCCTTCTACGTGACTTTACCGAAAGAACCAAGAAGATGAATCCCTGCAGTCACGAAAGCTTTAAATCGAAATTTAAACACACAGCTTTCAATAATTCTATATATATTTTAATGGCCTATGAACAAATCACCTAGATGCAATCGATGTCATCAGATCTCAAAAGTAGGATTGAGCCTGATTTGACGAGTATTTGGTTGGGTGACTGCAGCGCATGAAATCGGTGTTGTAGGATTGCCGCGGAATTACATTGCCATCAATATCCATTGTTGTACTGTACTACGCCCCAACGTATATGCTCCTGGCCTTCAACCAAAGGCGCACTGATCAGCTTGGTGAAGTATGGTCAAGTAACCTCCATGACCCGCACGCCATGGCGAGGCACTCATCCAAAGGTTGTTCAAGCATATTTTGAAATCTATTTCAATGCAAAAATGTTTATTATTTAAAGCAAAAAAGGAAAAAAATAATGTACTCACTCCACTGTTAACGAATGCACATTAATGCAATATATAGTATATATGTGTGTGTATACACTCGCTGTGTATGCACACGTATATATAATGAACGTGTACATATAAACATTGTGCATCTGTGAGCATGTATGACTTCGATAAAATGCCCAGGGGTGGCTTGGCTGGAGCTATGACAATCCAAGCAGAATGCACACAGCACATCGGACGCGTGAAAAATTAATGAGCTCCTCCCGAAAGGATGCCTAAGTATTCCCGGAGATGGGAAGAAAAAAATCAACCAATGGACCCTGAAAAAGGGAAAACTTCATTCTTTAGAATTCATATTGGAATCACGAACGCCTCCCTTCAACATTGCATACGTCTCTACCCGTTACAAATGTGTTGTGTGTGCGTGTGTATGTGTGGGGAGCAGTGGCAGTGGGAACCCGGTGACCTCGGTTTGATTCCTGCCCATGGTTTAACGTCGGTGGCGAGTAATATCAGCACCGTTCATGGGCTTCCCCTTGGTTGATTCGGCCTTAAATGGATGTGTGAACATTAGGGCATGGTCTTGATCCCACCATCCCCTCGTAAGCAGTGTGGCCATAGTAGGCGCTTGCAAACAGTTTGTTGGTAAAATGTCCTGTGTCATCTTCTGACATGAGTCAGAAACGCATGGCTTTGACGTACGTCTTGCTTTGAATTGAACCTGTGCAAAATTTCACGTGAATTTTTTTTTTACTCACACGGACTCCTTAAGTCACACATTTACCGATTCCCGAAATGCTAAGTATTAAAAATATTTGTGTTAGTATAATTTTTTTTAATTCCTTGAATTAAAAACAATCTGCAACAACTGCACAAACTTGACCACAATAATTAGTAACATAGATCACCCGAAAGTGGCTATCAACCAAAATTCCACTGATTCATTTCAGGATAATACAAACTGTTGTGGCATGCATTGTCCACAATGGGCTTTGTCAGACCTTACAAATGTGGACAAAACATTTATGTTTTTTTGTATTTACATCAACAATATTTTTTGTTTGACATTTGTCAGAAATTTTTGACAAGCAGAAATGAAGTCTAATTTATTTCTATGCTTTAAGTTTTAACCTTGGTGGGGGGGGGGTGGATTTTTCCACAGATTGCAGGCATTGCTGTAAATTCATGAGAGGTCCTAAAGTGGCGGTAATTTTTTTGTAAATTCCTTCGCCGTGCCATTCCAGTCCTCGGACATCCATCACAAACACATCACTGTGATTTTCATTACTGCTTTTGTGTTGCGACTAACCTGATTCATGGCTTTACACGGATTGAGTCCTCTTTCCCCTGCGTAAACCCCCTTTAAGAACACACACACATTCATTCAATCTCATTTCAACAAATGCAAATTATGTCCCAGTTGTTTGCGAAACATCAACACGTATATATTATTTACAACATACATCATGCAGTTCACTTTTGAAGTAGAATAAGGCTAGATTTGTATAGTCCATTGAATTATACAGTTTAGATTGTATTATTCTGACGCACAATATTGCACAGCACAAGCAGTGTGATAACAATTTCAGAGAAAAAAAATTACGGAAAAATATTTCGTCTCATTTGCATTTTAGGTTGGGGTTTTAAACCCAATATTGTGATGTCTAAATATTGAAAGGAAGACACAATATTTAACATTTACTCGGCAGCAGGCTGTATTTACATGAATCAATATGAAGATGTCAGCCATATATTATAATAACAACGATAATTGCAGCCCTCTGTAGTAAATCCACTGCTAGATGAAGACCTCCCCAAGCTGCGTTCGTTCGGGGTTGGTGTCAGGAGTGACCTCAGGACCGATCCGCACATATCGCTCGCCACTCACGCGAACCGTGGCAAGGAATCAAACGCAGGTCACCAGGTTCATATGGCACATGGTGCGTTAAGCAATGCGCTGCCACGCCTCCCAGCCATTCGCACAAGGCGCGTAGAACCGAGTGTGCCCTGAGCCTGAGTGAACCAAACCTGATTTCTCGTTTTGGAGCTAGTGCCCCCCCCCTCCAACCCCCCAACTTGTTTGAAAATAAAAAAAAATATTATCAGGAAGTTTCCGTATCACGTATTTTAACACGTGTATTGTTCATGATAAGCCACGGTTAGATTTTTGCTTGTGAAAAGGTGTCAGCATTTCGATTTAAAGCTTTCGTGACTGCAGGGATTCATCTTCTTGGTTCTTTCGGTAAAGTCACGTAGAATGGAAATAATAAAATAATAAAAATAAAACATAATAAAATAATTCTCACGACGTTTCGGCCACACCTGAGGACGGCTGCTTGCGTTGTGGCCGAAACGTCGTGATAATTATTTTATTATGTTTTATTTTTATTATTTTATTATTTCCATTCTACGTGACTTTACCGAAAGAACCAAGAAGAAGGTGTCAGCAATTAAGAGATTATAGTTTCCTTCCCTTTTAGTTGTGTCCATTAATATTCTTTGGGCGTGTTTAACTTAGACCCGTGGTGTCACCCAAGACTCACAGTGTTCAAAATGAGCCTACGTTTTAATTACTTGCAAGTACGTCATGATTGGGGGTGGAGCACTATGAACCCAGTAACGATTCCAGGTCACGGGCTCACATCAGTAGCGACTGGTATCTGAACAGTTGTGCCCCTTCTCCCCTAAACAAATCCGCATTGACCAATTTGGTGAAATATGGTCAAACAACCCACCATGACCAACATGGCCTGGGAAGGCTTTTATCCAACAGTAAATTGGCTAAAGGCTGTGAATGAATATTATGATCATGACTCGTGTTTCACGATCTTATATCTGTGTATCGAGACGATATTTTTTTCAAACACAAAGCGCAGCGTACCTGTCAACGTGACATAGAGTCATAAAGCGCTCATTTAAAATTCAGTCAATAAGTCTTGACATAATACGCCAAATTACTTATCTCTTTTTTATTTTTACACGGAATAGCCGCATGCGCACGCACGCGCAAGTGTGTGCGTGTGCGTGCGTGCTCGCAAGTTGGGTGAGCTCTCATTCCACGCTGGAAACAACGGCGCAATAATTCCCACCCCGAAAATAAACACGGCAATGTCACGTTTCCCCTGGTGCCCTCTTCGGGAAACAACAAAAATTATCAATGACAAAAAAAATCTCGCGTCGTTTTCTTTTTTCTTCTTTCGGGGCCAGCTTTTTCCGGTCGCTACACCGGGCGCCAAAAACAGACTGGCAGTGATCGACGGTTGAATTCTCAATTACAGCACCCCTCCCCCTCCTCCCCTCCCTTCCATTAAACGCCTTCAAGCTGCTTAAATTAAATGTGGGCTTTTACCTGAGATTCGGTGGCCACTTAATTGCTGGACAACTGTGAACTTCAATCACGGTGCATCTACACGCAGACGCAATTCTTTCCGGCTCAGCCTTTCAGGAATGGATTCCGAACGTTTGGTTTTGAAGGTGAACTGATCACATCAATCGCGACGGTGTTTATGTGAATTGAAAAGCGATGCGTTCGTCAGTCACCATCGTGAAAGAGACATCATATCTCTGTCACTGGGCTCTTATAACATACGTTCACCATTGTTTCCCCCTTATCTCGCACACAATAAAAAATATAGGTGTCTTCCCCGGCCTCTGTGTATTAGCAGCGGCAAGAGCAAATCAATTTCCAAGCTGCACCTTTACCTTTTTTTTTAATATACCGGATCGTGAATTGTTTAGGCAGCTCGTGGAAGCCTTCATCCAGCAGTGGAACGACCATGGCCGATGATGATGAGCACAGTATACACTTGCAACGCATTAGCAAGACAAACAAAAATAGCTGTTTGTTAATCCCTCTGGAAAGGCTTGGAAACCGACAGTGTGCTGCCGGGATATTTTTGGCTCTTATTTTATTGCGCAAAAAGGGGAGGATCGTCAGTAAGGGTTAAGACGTGTCACTTGGCTACACGTCTCATACAATTAACAAAACGAACAATAAAATATATAAAAGTAATTGGATTTTGTGTTGTTGTTGTTGTACCTAATTGGTTGTATACCACGCAAATGATATCCTCTGCTCAGGTTCATGTGTAGACTACCCCGCAGTGGTAAATCTGCGTCTTTGGCTGTAGTAACTAATTGAAGCGGGAAATCTGGTCTCGTGTTAAGTTGACTGAAATGGAAAATTAGTCATGAGCGCTGTCAGCTAATTCACAAGGGTCTGACACGTACATTTTTTAAAGATCATTATTATTTTAAAAGCAACGAAAGCCAGATCATAATTGTGACTGCTGAGCATTCTACAAGCCTGTTTGTAAGTACGCATTAAATAGATCCTGTTGAATATTTAAATGCATTGCTGTAATGCTGCTACCAGCATTATTTTGACACTGAGAACAGTGGATTGTCATGCTGTTTTGGTGCATGATATAATTGTATGTTCTCTTTTGGGTGAGAAACTAAACATTGCAAATACGTCTTCTGTAGCGTCACGCTTCGTTGACCATTCGCTAACTGCGGTAATTAATTTTGAACGATCAAATTAATTTTGTAGCAGGCACACACCAACATGCATTCGTGTTTAAACCACTACGAAATGAGCATGAAACAAAATAATAAATACATCATAGTAACAGTGTGGTACACACTTAGCCAAGAACACAGTTCACATAGCTGTACTGATAATATATCGTAATTCCATTAAGTAATTCGTTCTACTAAAACTGATTGATGTGGCTGATGAGGAATATAAGGTGCAGTTCTCTTAATCACACACTTACTTCTCTTTGACCACTACTCCCCAAAAATTATTGGGGGAAAAAAAACCACACAAAGCATGATATCTGGCGGAGCATTCTTAACAGCTTACACATTTGCACACCCACAAAGTAAAAACGATTTTTAAAAAATTACATACATTTTTTGCTTTTGTTTAAACCGAACACAAAACCCACCGCAACACGACAAACGAGAGCCCAAGGTGACAGCTCTTACCGCCGCCTCCTTCTCGTCCGTGCAAAGTCTCCTCTCACCTGATGCCGTTGACCGTGTGCGAACGCCGGCTCCTGTGGTTGTTGACGGAGTGGTGGTGGTGGTGGTGGCGGAGGTGGTCAGCGCAGGCTGGTGGGACGGCCGGAGCGCAGCATCAGTGCCCATGTGGAGGCGGGAATTCGCGAAGCGAGCAGAGGGGCGCTCTTGTTCCCCGCTACCCGTTGCTTTCCACGCCGTTTGGCCGATGCTCGCAGCAAAGAAGCATCGCGGCAGAGAGGGAGGGGGAGGGAGGGGGAGGGAGGGTTTGGGGAGCTGTGGCGTCACAAATTTATCAGACACCGGGGAAAGGTGCGTTCCCACGTGCGTGGCAGCGTTATGCTCATTGTGAATGTGTGTGTGTGTGCATATGCAAGTGTGTGCGTGTGTGCTTGTCGACTCAGCGTCAAATGAGTATCTGGTGCGGCGTGTCAACGTCGCCACCGGGGAGACAAAGGCGACCGGACGTGGTGCTGGCCACCCACCCCGTCGTGTGCCGTGCACGGCATCTTCATGAGTGCTACTGGGTAACAGCACTTGCCCCAACAGTCTGTTAAGGCTATACGGGGGATCTTTGTTTTTGTGTGCGCCGCGTGCCTCTTTGCATATAGGCTTGCTTCTGCGTTCTGTGCTGTTTTGTTTAACAATTGTTTTGGTATTCTCTCCCGTTCAAAATATTTTCTTAATTTATTGTGCCACGTAATGTCACGGAAGCTGTGTAATGCAGTGTGCCAGTCATATCTAGAGCATGTTATCGTGAGATATGGTTCCCTCTCGGTGGTGGATAAATTGGCCGTTTAATTGAACTGAATTTCCTGTCAGTATTAATTGAATTACCACTATTTGTAGCTTTGACTGGTCTGTTGGATTTTTTTCATTTTTATGCATGTGTGTACATGTGGGTACAGCAAGTAATTCTGAATATGTGTTATCAATACATAAAATCCTCATATGTATAAAGTACGTAACAATATTTCTTAGTATTTTCATTCTATGTCAATCCATTTTTTTTTATATAAATGCACATTTTATACATGTGTAAAGTTTACATGCATGTTTCTAGGGTTATACATTCACATGAATTTGTTTTCTGCAGTAGTAGTTGTCAAACGGTGCACCCTATTTGATACATCATACGCCTTTGTGTGTCTATAAATGTTTCATTTGTAAGTATGCACGTGTTACGCATTGAAGGTGCATCTCATATTGTGTGTGCGCATTTTTTTTTTAATACATGTTCACGCAAGCCTTGCCTGGTCTTGTTTTCCATTCAAATCATGTTAGGGGATAACACGCCGCTTATTGGTTTGGTATGCAATGTATAGCTATATGGAATTTAGATATGTTATAATTTCCCCTTTTCCATAAATTACTGCACAATCTAAGTTCATTCATGGTATAACATTTACAAAGCCTCCTAAGCACAAGGTAAATAATTAATTAAACATCCATACGACATGGTCGTGGTGCTTCAATGGTATAATATCTCGGATTTGGATGGAAAAAAGAGCTTTGAAATATCGATTTAATTTATCGTTCGTTAAATGTTTGGCACTAAATTAGTTGCAATTAAAATTAATTAATTGAAACCTGCATTCTTAATTTATTGTGCATCTGTCGATGCAAACCCACATATACTGCAAGAGTTTGATATCAGCTTAGCCAGCTGGTACATTTTAATTGTACACATTCAATCATATGTATTTTTACAGAATATAAAATATATTAGAAATAGTCGGTTTTTCCCAGTCTATTTCTATCAGGCAATGGTACTCGGTCAAATGTCAAAGTAATAATTATGCTGAATAAATTCGCGAGATAACTGAGAGATAATGATCTGTAAATGGTTACAAATGCCACTTTTTCCACTGACGCATCTGAGCCAAGCCAGTAGTACGGGTGCTTTTTCCACTGGCTATTTACTCTGCTGATCCAGGACCAAACCGAGACGAGCTGGCATTTGGATCAGAGCCAAGCAGGGCCAGGGGCCACACTAATGACAGATTCATTACGTGTGATGTCAATCAACACGTTGTGAGGAGACGGTGTCACCGCGTCATTCGCGTGAGTCTTGACTCATTCATTACCTGTGACGTTAGCTGCAAGGCTCAGCTTCTGCGGTAGATACACATGCTGGTGTCTCCCTTCGTTACACTGGGATTGCTCAGCTCGTCTCGTTTGTACGTTGGAAAATATGTAATTATCTTTGCATCAAAGTGTGTGGCCACGCCTAGGTGTTGGCAGATTTAATTGCTTAAATTCTCTCATGGTACAGCATTCCTGGTTGAACCTGTAAATTAATGCGTTTACTTTATCCTTGTGTTTCTTGCACAGACCAAGGGTTAATTTCCACCCACTTTTGTAATGGAGGTATGCATAATTCTATCAGCAGTCAAGTGAATGTCTTATAGAAAAAAATGCAATCATATTTCATCTCCATTGATTCAGGAGCATTGCTAAGCTGATGGATAAGATTGTCGGCATAGTTAGCGCGCTGCATTATGAACCCAGCGACCCAAGTTTATTTTCCTGACGTGCCTAACATCCGACGGCAGAGATGCTCTGACTGATCTCAGGTCCTCCTTCATCAACCCACACAAACACCGCCATGACAAATATGGAGTGGTGAGGTCTTCATCAAAGAGTCAATAAAATACTGTGAATTATGTATTTTAAAAAAGTTACACACGCAGGACTGCCCACAACTATCCATTATTGTAGAATGTAAATGTTTAATCGCTGTATGAAAATGCAATTAAAGATGTAATTTAGATTCATATCATCTCAATAAGACTAATCTGAAGATGCCAGTATTTGTAATTGTATTGACTTGTGTTTGCGTTGGGGAAATTTAAAATATTTCATTTGCCTGGCATATTTAGTTCAATCCAATATCTTTTCTTTTGCCTTCTTCTCATAGGGATATGGCACAATCTGTAGTCATCTGTGCTGTGCATCTCTTTTGAACCACAAACCTAAAATCCAGAGAGAAAAAAAATAATTATATTGACGAGCATCTGCCGTTTTAATTATCTAACAAACATAGCGAATTTAAGCCGGCTTAAAATAATTCGCAAACATTCGCGATTGTTGTGAATTCAAAACGTTCAAAGATTGCTTTCCCATTTCAAAGTAAATAGATCAGACGTATCGCACCTCTTAGAAGACGTCCGAGCTACCCACGCTTTACCCCACCACACGCGATCTGCCCATCGACTAACTATGCGTGCAACTTCATTTGCACCGCTGGGTTGGCTGACGTTGGAAGGGATTCAAGAAACTTGGCAAATTGTTCCAACTGCTACGTCGAGGAGATCAAAGAGGCAACGTCTGGATTGCAAACCCTGTGTGTGGTCACCATGGTGGCATCCCTTAAATGCAATATCCATCAACATATTTACATCTAATATTTTAAGGGTACAAATAAAGAAAATATTTAACATAGCGTATCATCTACAGCTATGTAAATTCACTGCTGGTTGAAAGTCTTCACATGTAGGTTCTGAAGGCTTGTTTAACCATTTTTACTATCCATAATAGTATCTATAATAATCAAGTTTTTTGGGGGTTAGATCGCGTAACTATAAATATGTCGTGTAGTTTTACTCTCCAACACAACTGGTGTGCTGAAGCAGTAGTTAACTGACATGTTGTGTTCACGTGACAAATCTTACTCATCGGCTGTGTCGGGTGGTGGCGGGTTAACAACACATTTAAATTTCAAACGATCTAACCTAAAAAATAAGTTTATTATTGTTTGACGCTATTTCACGATGTTGTTCGCTGTGGTTTTTGAGGAGAGCGGTTCTGGGACTGAAATTCGCTGTTGACTTGTTAAGCATGGCTGGGACTCGACCTCAAGTGGCCATGTCCACGAGTGGGCACTGCTCTAATCATTATGCCACGACTCCACCCTCACTTCGTGCGTAAAAAGTTTCGTGTCTACAGTCCAATGAAATGTTATCCTACCTCACTACTTAATATTTACCAATAAAAAAACACAATTGCCTTCACAATTGAACTTTTCACCTTTCAGCGAGATAGATATTGCCTCAAATTCTTATTTCTATTTAATCAACATCTGTATGATGGGCGATACGGCAATGCGTGCACTGTATTGCATATTGGCATATCTGGGTTATTTTTTTCATTAAAAGCACACTTTTTGACCTGCATGATCAACCTCGGATATCTTGCGGGATCCTGGTTTATTATATAAAAGAATTACCCGAGGGGAAATGAAAAATGCTCCGATATAAGATGCCGGCGATATGCGTTTACAGTAAAGGTTTTAAAATGTGCACTATATATAGATTCAGTTAATGTAGTTAGCGGTTTTTGGTGACCACGCACGGATGCTGATCAAGGGCCCCACGCTTGCAGAACCCCCGCTGCTTTTGAAAGCGGCAATATTTCCCCGCTAATGTTTATTGTTTTTTTGCTTCATTGTATCCAGCAGTGCCTGTTATTGCTAGGTGTGGATTTTTTGTGGGCCCATTGCTTACTAACGATATAGAATGCCCTGCTGTTCCATGCTAATAACTATTCTTAGTTATGAATACGTGTATATATTCGTTTTACATGTAATATTTTTTATTCATTTATAAAGCAACTGTGGATGAAGGCCCTCCCCACTCAATGTTGTTCACGGGGGGGGGGGGGCGGTTGACCATACTTCACCATGCCAGTCAGGGTGAGTTTGTGAATAGGGAGGGATGTGGGGGGCAGGGCCAGCTCAGACATCACTCGCCACCGATGTTAACCCTGACTCGGAATCAAACTTTGCACAATCACCGCTGCACCTCTACTGCCCTCGCTGCTTTAATCGAAATAGCGCTTTGATTTTTTTTTGTAATTATCCCCAATTTTATCCCAATTGTGCTATTGGCATCTTGTCACGAGACGAAGGATCAATTTGGATCGCTCGCAGAGCAGTGCAACACTTCGCGTGAGACAGAAGTGGATAACCATAGAGCCAGCTCTAAAATACCTTCCTTCCAATGACCTCTGGGCAACACAGTAGAGGGCATCACTCCCCGAACCACTCTGCATATGAGATGTTCGTCACGTGACAGTGACACCGATATTGTAATTCTCATCCTTGAAATTTATCCCAATTAAGTGCAGTACTAAATGTATCGCGATGGGTTTCGTGTGTGCGCGCGCGTGTGTGTGTGCAGTCATTCGCGGACAGGCTGAGATCACCAACTGGCTCCACTTGAGAAACCCCTGTTCCATCACGGGCAGCTGCATGGATTACATCCCGCGATCTCAGCAGTGCCACCTCGGGGCTCTGACCTCTAAACCACCCAGCCACCTCTCGGAGAGATTGCTCACACACGTGCCTCTGTTTTATACAACGACCGGAGAGAAATACAATTTTTCGCAACATGCGTGGGTCAAACGAGAGTCCATCCCCACCAGTAATTAGCACCCACCCACCCACCTTTGCTCTGTAGACTCTCCAATATCTGCAGCATCATGAGTGAAAAAAATGTTCCCCCGCACACCCATCTGTGCATTCCTGTGTGTACAACTCCAGAGAGAGAGAGAGTGCTTGTTTCTCATCTCTCTGACCTATATATGGGATATAGCCAAAATACGAGTAGGTGAAAGGGGTGGGTTCCTGGCAGCAACGGGTTCAAGGGGGATTTCCATTGGCATAAAAATGGCATCTGGATGGCTCGCTTTGACCGGAAGGTCACATCTGCAGAATCAAGACCTTATTGAAGCATGATTGGAAAGCACGTGTGATTGAATTGTAAGGCCAGGCTGAGTTCAAAGAATGCAGCACACATATAAATGTAATTGGTCACTAGGAGAGACAAAAAAGAGTGATAAAACATGAGCATGTAAAGGTGAGATGCTGAATATTTATCCTAGAGGAATCACGATAAAATACATACTTGGTTCTCGACAATGAAACCAAAAAAGAGAATGGCATGAACGACACGTACACATTGTACATATGCTCTATATACTGTGTATGTATATAGCAGGTATCTAGAGTATTGTGTTCAAATTCCCGTCGCCTACAGTGAGCACTAGGGAGCATAAATAAACTGACTTGGTGCAAGTGTAAGCCCCTAATTGTTTTGTTTTTCTAAATCTGGCCAGTCACGAAAATAAAATATGGCCATTGATGAAATGGTTAACTCCAGATCAGCATGCTAATGCACTACTTTGCTATAAATACACTCCCTCCTAAGGCGTGTAGACCATGACTTGGGCCCTTAGAGATATCGTTTGCCCGCTGCATTATACCGATAAGGATTCTTATATTGCCCCCAGCACTCCTCCTCCATTTTTTTACACTTTGCTTTGCTGAACTTGCCCCAGGAAAGTGATTTGAAAGTATTTATGCATCAGAGAAAAACTGAACTTTGAAATGAAAAAAACATAAAGCGTGTGTGGCATGCCATGTGCACCAATGACATCCTCAATCCTCCGATAAACTTTTAGCACTGTCATCGCTGTCATCATCACTTTGCACTTTTTGAAAATATAAAACATCACCAAGTTTATGGAAAGGTATCCCCTTTCGTATTCAATGTCATGCTAAACAGTTATTATTATTTTATTTAAATTCATGACATTCATATTGCTGAATATTGTATGTGAGGAACGATGTGTAATGGTTGACACACAAAGAACGCCGGTTCCTTCTCTCGGCGCGGTGAAACACAGGGGAACGTTACTTAAATCCGCCCACCTCTAGCCACCCAGCGGAATAAATCAGTACACCACAATTATACATAATAGAGGTTTTTTGGGGGGTTACATCGCGTAAATATATAAATGTGTCGTTAAAACCCGCCACCACCCGACACAGCCAACTAGTAAGGGTTGTCGCGTAAACAGAACTTGGCCAATTAGTCACTAGTACAGCACACCGGTGTGTTGTGAGAGCCAAGCCACAACATTTACAATCTGAGTTTTAACGACACATTTATATATTTACGCAATCTAACTCCAAAAAATCCTCTATTATGGATGCTATTGGTCGCGAAAGCCTCCTACGTCTTAAACACACTACAGTTTACCTCCTCGACTACTCCGAGACGTTCTGTCGGGGTGGAAGAGGAGGCCAAAATACCTTTTACATTTATAATCATGAAAAATAGAATTCATTTTACGTGGTCACTGTGACATCGGTTACAAGGCTTAATCCTGCACGTGTTAAGAAGTGGCGGACGCTGGAGAGAATGTAAGAAAAGGTCGTACGTGAGTGTTTGTGGAAATAAGCTACTCTAGCAAGTCTTGAAAACCTTACATGTACTGATGTAAGACAAGACCAAACCCCGATGATGTATATCTTTGTATGTAAATCTTCTCATATCTATCATCGCAGATATGCTCTAATGACTGGCGTATTAATGCCTATGGTATTAAGCGCAAAGGCCTGATTGAAAATCACCCATTAGGGATGGCATTAATTTAAAATTCTGTAATTAATTAATGTGGGATTATGGGAGATGAACAACGTCTAGCAGACACGTGCATTAGCTCGCTCCCACTGACAATTACGCTGCAACTATGTGCATGCAAAGTGTAGTCCCGACAATATTTTTGTACAATTTCCCCGGTCGCACCATTTTCGCTTCTCTATCACAAGCATGGCCATAGTCAAATAAAAATGTGCATCTGAACACTGAGGCTAATGAGCCAATTTATCACGTGATTGCAGGTCCTCCACCATCCATAATTCCCTCCTCCTTTTCCCTTGCCAATGCTTAGTACCACACACACACACAGTGACTGAAGGCATTGAACTCCTTAGTGTCCTGGACTAGATTTACAGTCGTTGGTCGACTGATTGATGCTCCGGAAAATGAGTTCGACTGAATCCGTTTCAAAATAACAGTGCTGTCAGATGATATCTTTTGGATGAGACTTCGTCATCGCAAACACTTGACGTCTGTGGCTACTCTACTCGCGTGGTTTATTCAGCGAGCTGGGATTATCTACAAACAAGTTCACAAGGCTTGCGTGGTGGTGTGTGTGTGTAGGTGCACGTGTGTTTTGTCAGATGTGCACACGTCCAATAGATTGAACCGAACATTTCGTGGAGCTTAAAAATGTGCTTATTTTTTGTATTATTCATTGTGTGTATTATTTTAGAATGGTGCAGTAAATATTTGAAGTTTTACAATCATGTTTGTTTCCATTGATTGTAAAGATAATAATAATAATAAAGAATGCAAAGGTGAGCTCAAGATAAATATGAGCAAAGCAAAAGTCTTGTATAACAAGTTTGCTCGTAAACAAGGACGATATTTGTTGGAGGTAAACAACTAGAAAACGCATCAAAATACGCATTGCGAGGGTAATTATTGAAGGGGAACCACAGTCAAGATAAATTACAGAGACAGCAAAGAGCAGGCGGCGAGTGCTGTTGGCGGACTGAAGTTGACGATGAAAAGAAAAATACCAATGTGCTTGATGAAGACAATGAGTGCATATTCTTACGTCCATTCTATCAGCTCGTCAGCTACGACAGAGCTGAATCAAATTCTGCCACATGTCTCTTTCCCTGATCTGCTAAATATTATGAATGGGGGGGGGGGTCCATATGGAGGACGTAACCTGTTCATGATTACTAATGAGGGGGCTGTTCGATGTGGAGTGACGTCACTTGCTCATGATTATTAATAATGGGGGGGGCGAGCTTGTTTGACCGTCCTAGGACGGAAGCTGTAATGTTTACGAAAATAATTGAGCAATGCATAATTGTATCTTGTGTAAATTTAATGGCAGTGAATCTTGCACAAAAGTATGTCAAACACTTCCCTTCATTTCACTGTAGCACTGTATATAACTGACCTTCAATTTGTTCAAATTCAATGCTCTGATACTTTATTCTGTTCTGCTTTCAGTCGCTGGGGTTGAAATAAATTGGAATTCGATAGAATATCTGGAAAATCACCGAGAAATGTCTCTTTTACCAGAATGTAAAAGCATAAATTAGACTTACCTTGGTCTCAAGTGCTGAAGAAATAAATAAAGACACCAAATCAACTTTGTTGCTGCGTATAATTATTTATTTGATTCAATTTCAATAAAGAAACGTCAAACTTAAAGCGAATTTGCGTAAAAAATTGTTCTCGCCGCTCGAGTGTAGAATTCCACCCGCTCAGGAATATTAATGAGGCATGCGGAGTGACGTCACGCGCGTTACAGACAAACGGACATTCTTGGCCCATTATAGTAGTAATATGAAATT
This sequence comes from Lampetra planeri, assembly GCF_965212315.1. Lineage (NCBI taxonomy): Eukaryota > Metazoa > Chordata > Hyperoartia > Petromyzontiformes > Petromyzontidae > Lampetra > Lampetra planeri. The sequence goes on from NC_136136.1 coordinate 2,602,535, forward strand.
ATTTTGTTAGCGAAGACATTATGAAGCTTACAATAGAGAAAATGGTGATTCACGCTCGGATACCGAAAACTCCCAGGGTAATTTTAAATATCAATTTATTTAACAGTAATACAAATGGGCAGAAGAAAGTTAAGAAGACTTCAATTATTTATATGCTTATATATTTACATATTGGTTTTATCAAATAAATATAACAGCAGCATCATTTTAATTTCCCTCCACCACAGTACAATTCTGAGCAAACTGCTAAATTCGCACCGTGGTCATTATGCAGCGTTTGTGAACAAAAGAAAGTGAACGTAGATTTGTGCTCGTTCAACCATCTCATTACGCTAATCAAATGGATCGTGGGCAAAATTCTATATCATTGCTACAGGCAATCCAAGTGCTGGTGTGGCAACGTGAGATTTGATTAAATTTTATTTTCATCATTATTTTGTTTGTCGTGTGGCGGTTTTTTTTTCTCTCGCACGCATCGTTTCAATGTTATTGTTTCAACGTGTGCCACAATTCTTCATTATTGTTCTTTTGTGTTTTCGTCTCTGTGCCGCATAATTAATCACCTGATTACAGCGGTTCCTGCGCACGGCTGTGTGATGCGTGTTGCGATATTCACGTTTTTCTGGAAAGTTATAGGTCATTAATTTCGAATATGATAAATTATTCCAAATGTCAGTGTTAAAATTGGAGTTTCGTATTAACGGTGGCAGTGATGAATTAAGCCCAAAATGTTAGCTGAGGCAGGTAATGATTTTCTGCTTTAAATTGTTTGTTGGCTGAATTCAATGTATAATTACCTGACAGTGACACCGTGAGAAATACTTAACCATTTTTCATAGAATTCTCTCAAACCTGTTAATGATACTTAATTTTTTTCAAGGGACGGTATTGGGTGGATTTCATTCAAGCCGGCTCACATGCGTGCGCTGTAAAGTAGTGGCAGGATTCCAAGTTCACTCATCCTGCGAGCACTTGCAAGCAATCATTTCCGATTTTGCTTGTACATTATAACCCCAAGCAGCCAATTATGTACGTGTGGCAGTTAAGGAAATAATTTAATATGCCTTAAGTTAACAGTTCATACGGCAGTGTTCGATATTAAGCAGTATGTTATTTTAATGGGTTCCCTTTTAAACCGTGTCACGTCATTGATATCTAGCAAAAGCCACCACCTTAAAGGTGACTTAGAAAAAAAAATATGTAAAACAGGGCACAAAATTAACCACAGTCCCCCGCCTCTTTCTCTGTTAACACGTTTAATTGAAGGCTTCGTGCGGACAGCCTTGGTAATTATTAATGCTCGCAAGAAGCCACCACAGTTGTAGACATCTCCACTCGTCAACATGCCATTACTTGTCAGTTCACACCGGCGAAGCTCAACTCAAAGCATCCCTGTGCCTCCTCGGGGGAGGGGGCGGAGGTGTCTCACCGTCAGTCTTCAAGCAACTTATCTCACATCGAGGAACCTACGGGGTGCTGATTAAGGAGCAACAAATGGTTATAGATGGGCAATGCATGAAAGTCGTTCATATTTGTAAAACAAAAATTCATTACCGAGCATTGTGTGTTCAAAGTGTTATTCTGTGCGGTGGGTCACGTGTCTCGGCATGTACATATATGCATGGAGGTGCGTGCTGGGTATGTTTGTGTATGGATGGACACTTTAATTTGCAACCCTTTGTCAATCGACTGCTGGATGAAGGCCTCCCCATGCTGTATTGCTCATGGGGCTTCTTTGACCATCTTTGACCTTGCTGGTCGACGAAGGGTGCGACTCGGGACCGGTTTAGATATTAATTACCGCTGATGAACTCAGGTAACAGGGTCCATAGCGCGGCATGCTAACGACTTGCACCCCGTCTCCACCCATGTCTGTGTGCCACTCTTGTACGTTTGCGTACGGATTCCTTTGCGTCAGTGCATGCGTGCATGACTATGGCAAGTGTGTTCGCATGTAAATGCGTGCAGATATGCGTTGGGGGGGAGTGGGGGAGTGGGGGTGTGTGCTGCGTGTGTGCTGTGCGTGCGATGTGTTTACGCGGAAACGAATGAATCAATGAAACACGGACGGCATAGCTGTCAAGCAGGCGCGGCGGTGTCCGTGTCGCGAGGTGCAGCCGAGGATGACGGCGGCGGCGGCGGCGATCTGGGATTTTGCATTAAAACCGCGCGTGGCCACGTGGCGCGCACTGCCGGGGTCCCGGGCTCTGAGACGGGAGCAGAAACTCCGCCTGGATTGCAATCAGGCGGAGCCGCGGGTTTGTCGCCAGCGACTCGACCCTTGACAAACAAAAAAACATACGCCCCCAGCACGCTTGCTCCACACACACACACGCCACACACACACTCCCTCCACATACTCCCTCCACACACACACACTCCCTACACACTCACACTCCCTACACACACACTCCACATACTCCCTCCACACACACTCCCTCCCTACACACACACTCCCTACACACACACTCCCTACACACACACACACACCTACACACAGACACCTTACACACACACACTCCCTACACACACACTCCCTACACACACACTCCCTACACACACACTCCCTACACACACACACTCCCTACACACACTCTCCCTACACACACACACTCCCTACACACTCACTACACACACACTCCACATACTCCCTCCACACACACTCCCTCCCTACACACACACTCCCTACACACACACACCCTACACACACACTCCCTACACACACACACCTTACACACACACACTCCCTATACACACACTCCCTACACACACACACACCCTACACACACACACTCCCTACACACACACACCTTACACACACACACTCCCTATACACACACTCCCTACACACACACACACCGTACACACACACACTCCCTACACACACACTCCCTACACACACACACCCTACACACACACACTCCCTACACACACACACACTCCCTACACACACCCCCTACACACACACACTCCCTACACACTCCCTCCATACACACACACGCCCTACACACACACTCCCTACACACACACACTCCCTACACACACACTCCCTACACACCCTACACACACCCTACACACACACACTCAGCCTGTGCCCTCCAATTGTTCTGCATCTCCCCCCCCTCTCCACCAGCTCACACGTGTGTAGTGGTGATACGCGCTGGGTGTATATGTCGTGTGCCAGCGCGTATGTACGTGTGTGTGTGCGGTGACGCGCGCTGACGGGGAGGAGCAGGCGTCAGTGCGCGGGTGGGGGTAGTGCTGCTGATTGGCTGTGTGCCGGTGACGCGCCCAGAGGGAGTGATCGGGTAGCAGCGCGGTGTGATTGGTCGGGGAGTGGAAACACGCGCTGAGCGGAACCGGATCGTAGGGATAGCGCGTGGGGATTGGGTAACTGGGGAGCGGTGCCGACGTTGAGGTCCGCATCCGCTCCGTCTCCCGGGAAGAAGGGGTATATAAGGTGATGCACAGAGGAGCAGGGGGCAGAAGTGGAACCATCTAAGAATGAAGACGAAGGTGCAGAGATAGAGCCCGGAGAGGAGAGTAATGGAGAGTAGCGAGTGAGTAATGTGTAGTGTGTAGCCAGCGAGAGAGAAAGGTCTACACGAGCTGAGTAATGTATAGTGTGTAGCCAGCGAGGGAGAAAGGTCTACACGAGCTGAGTAATGTATAGTGTGTAGCCAGCGAGGGAGAAAGGTCTACACGAGCTGAGTAATGTATAGTGTGTAGCCAGCGAGAGAGAAAGGTCTACACGAGCTGAGTAATGTATAGTGTGTAGCCAGCGAGAGAGAGAGGTCTACACGAGCTGAGTAATGTATAGTGTGTAGCCAGCGAGAGAGAAAGGTCTACACGAGCCGAGTATGCATACGGTGTAGCCAGCGAGAGAGAAAGGTCTACACGAGCCGAGTATGCATACGGTGTAGCCAGAGGGAGATGCAAAGTCTACACGAGGCGAGTGGAGAGTGTAGCAGAGGCGCAGAGTCTACACGAGGCGAGAGAGGAGTGTAGCCGAGGCGCGGAGTCTACACGAGGCACAGAGAGCCGGCAGCACAGAATCCAGAGTCAAGAGAAGCGCATTGTGAGAAGAGAGGCCACGCGTTGTATTGTTACGAGTCAAGATTTAATAAAAGAAGTGTGTTCCCGTCAAGGAGTTTCCTGCCGTCATTTTCCAATACTTCATCTGGCGTCAGAAGTGAAACGGGCTTCCAAGTATGGAGACGAGGAAGACCCGTAGGACCCACGGGATTGACCGCGAGGAAGACCTGGACGACTCGGGGCCGCTGGTGGCGGGGGGTGAGGAAGAGGACTTGCCCACGCTGCAGGGTCCGTCGACGGCGCCGGCCGAGCGACCGGGGACAGACGCCGGGCTTCGTGAGGCGCACTCCCGACTGGGGGAGCTGCTGCTCGCCGCCGCGTCCATCTTGGCGGAGATCAGCTCGTCGGGAGGAGCGGGGACGGTGGGGGACATTTTACAAGGTCGCCCCGCAGATTCCCGCCAAAACGAATGGGGGATTCCCGCCATTGCGCCTGGGCCTACTTTTGGCGGGAACGGCGAGCGCCACGTGGTGGTGGGTTCCCAAGCGCGCGCATCGACGTCATCAGCGCGAGAGGGGGTCCGCCATCTTACGTCTGCTGCTGGAGCCGCCATCTTAGACACCGACGGACAGGCGGAGAGGAACCACGAGGCGGATGACTTCATTTTTCAGCAGCGCCTGCCCACGTTGTCAGCCTTCAAGGCGGAAGGCGGAGACTGGGGCCAATTTCAGCAAAGGTTTTTGGCCCATCAAGAGATGTCAGCGTGGTCCGATGCTACGGCGCTGCGGGCATTGCCCGCCATGCTGGACGACGATGCGCTCGCGGCCTTCAGGGCTGCACGGAAGTCGGACCGCTCCACGCTGAAGGATGCGCTGGGGTTGTTGGCCAGGGTCTACGGGCCTCCCTCTACGTGCCGCCATCAGTTCTACGCAAGACGGAAAACGGCCACGGAGACCGCGCTGGCCTATCGCACGGCGTTGCTGGCTCTTGCTGATGCTGCGTTCCCTCGGATGGACGAGGAGGGCCAAGACGCGATGGTTTTGGAGCAGCTGCTCAAGTTGGCGCAGGACCTGGGGGTCCCTATCAACACAGCTGACGAGATTGATATTTCTTCTTTGAGAGTCGCCACGAGTATTCAAGCGCACGAGGCCCTACAACGGAAGCAAGGCGTTGGTGGCAACGCTGCTGTCGTCGCAGCCCCGGGTTTGGTGGTCGCCGAACCCCAAGTCGTCAGCCCACGAGAGGAGGCGTTCGCCACGGGACGACCAGGGGACTGGAGGCCGGGGGCCCGGTCGCCTCTGCGATCGGGCCGAAAGTCGGAGCAACCAAGATCTACTCCGACCCTCGTCACGTGCTATAACTGCGGCCTCCGGGGCCACGTGGCGTCCGGGTGCCGCGCTCCGCGGCAGCGCGCCATGGGAGCTCGGCTGGACGACGACCGAGAGCCCAAGTCATCTCTACAATCCCCGGCAAGTCGCGGCACCTCACACGCTCGGCCTGTTTATTCGGCACACATGGGACGCCGCGTTGCGGCGGAGGAGGGCCGGTTAAGGTTCGGGGATTCGGTTCGGCGAGGGGGGTTCGGCCGGGACCAGGGAGACATTGAATGGGCGCAATTGGGGCATAGAATTGTGGCTGCTTCGGCGGGTTCGTCCGTTGTTACGGGATCTATTGATGGGGTTGAGATTAGGGTGTTAGTGGACACGGGGGCATCGGCAACTATTATATCGGACCTCATTTATAATATTCTTCCGGTCCAATGTCGTCCGCTGCTTCCAGTGGATGTGCCATTTTACGCCGCTAACGGGGGATCGTTGGGCATTATCGGTCAGGTTAGGGCGTCCATTTGCATTGGAGATATCAAATTGTCGGGACCCGTTTTCGTTTCGTCTTCTTTGGCAGTTCCGTGTCTTTTGGGCACTGACTTTTTGGCTAAAATGCCCATTAAAATTCTTATCGGTCAACGATGCATTGAACTGCCATCGGGTCGCCGGATTTCATTTTTGACGGGCCCTACTGACATTCGGACGGCGTGCGCTACGATACAAGCGGTGGCGACGCAGACAGTGCAAGTGCCCCCGGGTTCACAGATGTTGATTCCCCTCCGGTTGCGGAAACCATGGGTGAGGGAGGCTTCGGGACAGAGTATGCTTTTGGGTCCCTCTAACAAGGCTGTCGGGGGTCTTGATTTATCGGTGGCTCACACTTTGGTGCGGGCTGACAGGGATCCGTTTGTGATGGTTTTGAACGCGGGGTCGCGACCAGCTGTCATTCCGCAGGGCACCGTGCTGGCTCACGCGGCGCAGGTCCCTGGGGATGATGGTTTGGTTGCGCAGGTGGGCGCGAGCCCCGCGCGGAACGTTGAGCCAAAGGAAGACCTTGAGTGGGTCCATTCGTTATGTGCCGCCTCGGACGATTTGTCGGCGGCGCAGTTGGGTGCGCTGCGCGAGTTGCTCATTGAATTCTCGGATGTATTCAGTAAACATAAGTATGACATTGGGTGCACGGATTTGTTGCACCATCACATTGAAACGGGCGATGCGGCGCCGGTCAGGCTAAATCCCTTCCGACTGAGTCCCGTGGAGAAGGAACATGTTCAGTCGGCTGTTAACGATATGCTAGAAGCCGATATTATTTCGCCCTCCTCTAGCCCGTGGGGAGCGCCTATTGTGCTGGTTAAGAAGCAGGACGGGTCCCTGCGATTCTGCGTTGATTTCCGTCGCCTGAATAAGATCTCTGTGGCTGACGCGTATCCGCTCCCCAGGATGGATGAGTCCCTCGATGCATTGTCTGGTGCGCGATATTTTTCGACTCTTGATTTGTTATCGGGGTTTTGGCAGTTGCCGCTCGACGAAGAGTCGAAACCTAAGACAGCATTTCGGACTCCAGGGGGGCTGTTCCAGTTTAACCGGTTACCCATGGGACTTCACTCCTCTCCAGCGACGTTTCAGCGACTTATGGAGCTGGTTTTGTCGGGCTTGCAGTGGGATACATGCTTGATTTATATGGACGATGTCATTGTTTTCAGTAAAACGTTTGAGGAACACCTCCGGCGATTGAGAGGGGTGTTCTTGCGAATGCGATCGGCTAAGTTGAAATTTAAACCGGCCAAATGTCACCTCCTTCGTAGGTCCGTTAGATACTTGGGTCACATTGTCGATTCTTCAGGGATCTCCACCGATCCCGCGAAGACGGATTGTGTCGGTTCGTGGCCGACACCTACGTCCGTTTCCGACGTGCGTAGTTTCATCGGGTTTGCTTCTTATTATCGGCGGTTCGTTGAGCACTTCGCCACTATTGCAAAACCCTTGCACGCTCTAACGGCGAAGGGAGTGAAGTTCAAATGGGGACCGGAGGAGGAGGCCGCGTTTCGCTCCCTCCGGGACGCCTTGGTGGGTGCCCCACCCTTGTGTTATCCCGATTTTGCCAGTCCCTTTTTGCTGGACACGGATGCTAGCAACACGGGCATTGGGGGGGTGCTATCCCAAGTCGTTGGGGGTGTCGAAAGAGTTGTCGCCTACGGTAGTAGGGTGTTGTCTCCGGCGGAGCAGCGCTACTGTGTCACCCGTCGCGAGCTGCTTGCCATTGTTTTTTTTGTGCAGCAGTTTAGGCCATATCTTTATGGTCGTCACTTTACAGTCCGAACGGACCACGCGGCGCTACAGTATTCATTGAGGGTCGCCCAGCCCTCGGGCCAGTTGTCGCGTTGGTTGGAAGTCCTCCAGGACTATCAGTTTACGACTACGTACCGTAAGGGGTTGCGACACACGAATGCCGATTGCTTGTCGCGGTTGTTGCCTTGTGATGAATGCGCGTGTTTGTCGGGATCGGCGCGCTGTAAACCGACGCTTGCGGGGGAGATGGGGGCACTGGCTGCGACAGCGGGCGCACCGATCGGGGATGATTCCACTGCCTCTCAGGGTCGGGACTCGCTGCTCTCGCTGTCGCTCAGCGAGTGGGGCCGCCTCCAGATGGCGGACAGCTCGCTGCTAGCATTGCGCCGCAAGGTTGGGGGTCCCGAGGGGGACCAGGAGCGTACCGGCTCCTATGTACTTGAGCGGGGCGTGTTGTTGAAATGGGACAGTTTGTCCCGGCGGAACGCACTCGTGGTGCCTTCCGCTGTGAGGGGGAGGGTTGTCTTGGCGGCACACGAACGCCTCTTGCACTTGGGAGTTAACAAGACGCTTGCCCTGCTTCAGCGTGACTATTACTGGCCGGGAATGGGAAGTGATGTGGTGCATATCCTGAAGGGGTGCGTTGAATGCGCCAGGCGTAAACCACCGGCCGTGGCAGCTAATCCACCGCTGCAATCTATTCAGGTCTCGCGTACCAACGAGCTCGTTGCACTCGATATTTTGGGGCCCTTCCCAGTCACGCCGAGAGGGAATAAATATTTGTTAGTGGGGGTCGAATACTTTACCCGATGGCCTATGGCGTGGCCTCTCGCTAACCAGTCGGCAGCGGCTGTGACGGATGCCTTCGTCCAGGGCTATGTCCTGGACAAGGGGGCTCCCGAACGCCTGCTGACCGACCAAGGTAAAAATTTTTCGAGTAAATTGTTGCAAGAGGTGTGCGATCTGTTGGGTACCAAGAAGGTGCGTACCTCCCCGTACCACCCGCAGACTGACGGGATGGTGGAGAGACTCCACAAAACCTTGACTTCCATGCTGTGCCAGCAGGTGTGCGAGGCACATGTAGATTGGGACCTGCAGGTCCCGGGAGTCCTTGCTGCGTATAGAATGGCCCCCCATGCAGCTACGGGGTTTTCCCCATTCTATTTGATGTACGGTCGGGAAGCTGACCCGCCAATAGAAACGCAACTTGGCCTGTCCGCTCCACGAACTAATTCTAATTTGGCAGAACATATTAAGTTTAATATTCACAAGCTGACAGAGGCGAGGGAGGCCGCGCGGCTTAATTCGCGGGCTCGCCAAATTGCTAATGAACGGTTGCGGGCACGGAAGGTGTCCATGCACGAATGGAAACCAGGTGACAGGGCCTGGCTGCATTGCCCTCAGGCACCCTCTGCTACGTCGCCTAAATTGTTGAGGCCGTGGAGGGGACCCGTGGAGGTCGTGCGCGTTGCACGGCCCCAGTGCGTTCAGATAAAGTGGGGAAAGCGCCGGTGGTACGTTCACCCCTCCCGACTGAAACCGTTCTCGCCTCCATATGGCCTCCCCTTGTGTCGTGATGGCCGGGCGTGTGACGTGACCGGCGACCCAGGGGGGGAAATGTCTCTGCCTGATCCACACGTATTTTCGCCTGATCTGCTCCCAGGTGTCTCGGAACTGACAGCTGCCGATCACCGGCGGCCGGATCTCCGCGACGGGGCCGGCCCTTTCAGGCCCGTTCCGCGCCGTCTGGAGCAGCCGGAACCGCCGGACGGTCGTCAGTGTCCCGCCCCATACGATGGACCAGCCAGACGGACTCGCGCCAGGTCGTGCTACTTTGCATGACCTGCCTCGTGAAGAGTCGGGGCAGTTGGAGCGCCTCGTCACTGCGTGTAGTCGCAGGGACGTGGGGCGCGTTCGTTTCGAATTTGCTCGTATCGTGTTATTGTTGACTTTTCGGGTTCATTGTCGATCTGTACATAGTTATTCTTGTTGTTGTTGTTGTTGTGTTATGTTACGGGGCACACTCGGGGGGTTACGGGGTTTTTTTTTGTTGGTTGTCGTTTTATCGTCGCGGTTGGTTGTTGTTAGCAGCCGGGCCGGCTGCGAGCTATGTGGGAGGGGGTGATGTAGTGGTGATACGCGCTGGGTGTATATGTCGTGTGCCAGCGCGTATGTACGTGTGTGTGTGCGGTGACGCGCGCTGACGGGGAGGAGCAGGCGTCAGTGCGCGGGTGGGGGTAGTGCTGCTGATTGGCTGTGTGCCGGTGACGCGCCCAGAGGGAGTGATCGGGTAGCAGCGCGGTGTGATTGGTCGGGGAGTGGAAACACGCGCTGAGCGGAACCGGATCGTAGGGATAGCGCGTGGGGATTGGGTAACTGGGGAGCGGTGCCGACGTTGAGGTCCGCATCCGCTCCGTCTCCCGGGAAGAAGGGGTATATAAGGTGATGCACAGAGGAGCAGGGGGCAGAAGTGGAACCATCTAAGAATGAAGACGAAGGTGCAGAGATAGAGCCCGGAGAGGAGAGTAATGGAGAGTAGCGAGTGAGTAATGTGTAGTGTGTAGCCAGCGAGAGAGAAAGGTCTACACGAGCTGAGTAATGTATAGTGTGTAGCCAGCGAGGGAGAAAGGTCTACACGAGCTGAGTAATGTATAGTGTGTAGCCAGCGAGGGAGAAAGGTCTACACGAGCTGAGTAATGTATAGTGTGTAGCCAGCGAGAGAGAAAGGTCTACACGAGCTGAGTAATGTATAGTGTGTAGCCAGCGAGAGAGAGAGGTCTACACGAGCTGAGTAATGTATAGTGTGTAGCCAGCGAGAGAGAAAGGTCTACACGAGCCGAGTATGCATACGGTGTAGCCAGCGAGAGAGAAAGGTCTACACGAGCCGAGTATGCATACGGTGTAGCCAGAGGGAGATGCAAAGTCTACACGAGGCGAGTGGAGAGTGTAGCAGAGGCGCAGAGTCTACACGAGGCGAGAGAGGAGTGTAGCCGAGGCGCGGAGTCTACACGAGGCACAGAGAGCCGGCAGCACAGAATCCAGAGTCAAGAGAAGCGCATTGTGAGAAGAGAGGCCACGCGTTGTATTGTTACGAGTCAAGATTTAATAAAAGAAGTGTGTTCCCGTCAAGGAGTTTCCTGCCGTCATTTTCCAATACTTCACGTGTGCCATGGAAGGAGACGGCGTCGTTTCTCCCTGGCTACAGCATTATGCTTCGATAGGAATGTTTTGATCGTACAGCGCTATCATCCCGTGGTAATTGGACGGCTTGCTTTATCTACGACCGTGACAGATGCAGGAAACGTATTACAAACGACACTACATTATTATTATATATAAAGTTTGCCGTGTTCTTTAATTTTATTATTTTCACCAATACAATTTGTTGAAGCTTAGGCATTAACCAGCGCATAACATATCTGGTTTTTTTCACAGCATCACCTGAACACAATTTATTTTACTGAATGTCGTCATAAGAAAATCAACTGCTGCCACACACATACCACCCTCGCATATACAAGAGAGCTGGTAACGTTTTGGATGTTTATGCATTACCCGGTCTCCTGATTGTAATTTCAGCGAAATCACAATTCCATTGTGCTCGGTAATCTGCGAGCCCAGTTTGTGTTTGAATGCAGCTTTCTGTGCCGCCACTCGCGAACGTTTATTTGGTTTTGATTTTTGAAGAGTTTCGCCCTCCAGGTCTCCTTCCCTTTCCCCCCTGATTCCCTCTGAGCCTCACACCGCACCGCGAAATGTTCCCGCTTCGTTCACCCATCACCTCCACCACCCCCCCCCCCCCCAAATATTTCTCCCCCCACCCTCCTCACCCCCAAAATCTTTCGTCCCCCACCTCCCTCCTCACCCCCCCCCCCCCCGAGTCTTTCGCCCCCTCCACCCCCCCCCCAAATCTTTCGCCCCCTCCACCCCCCCCCAAAATCTTTCGCCCCCCCCCCTCCTCACCCCCAAAATCTTTCGCCCCCCTCCCTCCTCACCCCCCCCCCCCGAGTCTTTCGCCCCCTCCACCCCCCCCCCCAAAATCTTTCGACCCCCCCCCTCCTCACCCCCAAAATCTTTCACCCCCCTCCCTCCACCACCTCCCCCCCCAAATATTTCTCCCCCCACCCTCCTCACCCCCAAAATGTTTCTCCCTCCCTCCTCACCCCCCCCCCCCCCAAGTCTTTCGCTCCCCTCCCTCCTCACCCCCCGAATTTTTCGCCCCCCCTTCCTCCTCACCCCCGAGTCTTTCGCACCCTCCACCCCCCCCCCCCAATCTTTCGCTCCCCCTCCCTCCTCACCCCTCCGTCTTTCGCCCCCTCCTCCCTCCTCACCCCCCAGTCTTTCGCCCCTCCCCACTTTTCCACGTTGATGACAATCTCTTGCGATTTTAAAATTGAGCCAGATGCCTCTAAGTAGAGCCGGTTTGGAAATATTTCATTAGCTATTCCCCCAGAGGGGGGGGGGGGAAACTAGAAATATATTTCCGTGCAATGTTTGGCAATGTAAACAGCTCTTGCTGCATTGCCTTGCAGCTCCCAGAGAGTGCCCTGATATACGCAGCGCTGTGTTCTGTGAATCAGAATAAACGAACTGAAATGTTCTAAGTTCATCGGCGGATCGGCATTACAGATTAATGTTAATTGAGCAGTTTTGCATAAGCGATCAACTTCGAGGTCTCACCATGGAAAGTCAATAGGCTGATGGACTTTGTGTATATACAGAATGGAGCTCTGCTTGTACCATATATTCTACTTAAAATATATATATTCTTTTACACAATGCTCCACAACAATGAGTTTGAGAGCCCAAGTTGAATCACATTTTTTTACGTGTAAATCACACAATTCAATTATAAATGCGCTTCAAGTTCATGGCAAACAATAAACAAATGAAGATATATCATTTTTATTTTAAGCCAATTAAAATGTTCTCATGTGGAAACTCGACAGCATCTGCCCTTTAAAAGTCACATGATAGATGAAAGTTGAATATGCCACCACATTTGAAAGTCAATTAAACTTTTTCTAAATCTAAATTATGTTTAACATTCATAAAATAAAATTACGTCGTTAAAGTCAGTAACCTTTAAAGAAAGAAGATAATTTCAATGTGTTTTGTAAATTGACCTTTTCCACGTAATTCATAATCATAATTAACAGGCTTGAGGTGAGCTGTTCTGACTATTACAGCGCATGGCAAGGCAGATTTAAGTTCTCATTATGAATATAGAGTGGCTTCAATTTAAATATTTGATGCTGTCCAAACATGTGCAATAAAGACGCTCCTTCGAGACGGCCATTTTTAATAAGTAGAGTCTTTATTTCTAAAGTTAACGTATTTACCACTTCGAGCGTTATCACAACGCCGCGTGTAATTACTACCCCGATATTGGTCAGCCCCGATGGTTTCCACCTTGTCGCTCCGTGATCGGTCAGCCCCGATATCGTCCACCTTGTTCATTGTCGGTTCCCCGGGCAAGCGAGGAGACCGCAGGCCTCGCTCCGCTTATATACCCGCTTGGCCCTGCCCCTATCAGACAGTGCCCTCTACCCCACTATGGCACGTGTCTTAATCTAAACAGTACCTTCCGGCCACCTGTTCTTAATTATCTCAACGTGTACTCTAGCACTTTCTCTTTACAATCCCCAACATCACCCCACCACCCTCCCACGACGCAAAACATAGCCGTCCCGGCTACAACACTAAATTTCACAATAGGGGACTCAACATTGTTGGAGTATGAAATATCACGAGGGAATTTTCCCTGGGAACACGGATTTTTCAACACATTGCCATCTAGGTCAACGCTGAAACATAGGCCCTCGAAACAAGGGTGGCAAGCCATTACAACCGACAATACTCTTTGTCTTCGGTCGGTACGGTCAACCCGGCTCATCCTTATGTTTAATACTCTGGTAAAAGGGAACATTACAATGCACAACCAACAGGTACAACCTCCTCGACCGTCAGATCAATTTATCGTCCAGACGTGTGCTTGGACGACTCCGTTGGCATCCCCCATCCTCCTCATCTTCATCGGGGTCGTGCCTGATTCTCTCTTGTGAAGTCCTGCATTGTTGCTCTGAGATGGCTTGATTGTCTCGAGTTGACTTCACCCCAGCATCCTCTTGCAATGTGGCCCGGCCTCCCGCAGCAGTAGCAGTTTGTCTCGACACGCTCCCAGGTCCCTCCGCATGTCTGCCATGGTCGCTGCTGTTGTCAATCACGCTTTGAGCTGCTGAATTCATGGATTGCCGCTGCCATCTCCTCCAAGGTCGCTTTTAGATTGCTGCTCATGCTGGGCCGGGCGATGGCCGCCGACGCACTGCTCCTGTCGGTTCTGTTGGCTCCCTGGCTCCTCCATTCTCCGTGGTCTCCGTCACCTGTGCCGCCATTTCAGACGGCGCTCTTGCCTCTTTATGTGCTCCGAGACCCTTGGCGAACCATATGGAGGTCTGGTCGCACTATGGCACGTGTCTTAATCTATACAGTACCTTCCTGCCACCTGTTCCGAATGATCTCAACATCTGCTCTAGCACTTTCTCTTTCCGGTCCCCTACACATGGAATTTTAATAATTGAATAAAATCTGAAAACATACTCCTGCATGTAATGCTTTCATAACAAGTCACATTAATAGTGATGCATCTTTGTAAACTAAAACATATGGAATAAAAACAACTACGCAAGTTTCATTGCAAAGCGATTTCATCAATACGTTTATCATGCAGGGTCATTACAAAGACGGTCAGTGCATTGCGTGCTTTCAGAGGCGCTTCTGCGGCCGTCTGGAATGCTCTTCCCTCCAATATTTTGAAGCCACTGAAGCTATGCGAACTAGATTGACAACTCGTTTCTTTCTAACAGTGTTTGTGTTTAGTTTGTTGTCCTCCCACACTTTCGATTAGCACGGTTGGCTCCGCACGGTGCAAAATAAGTTCAAGATACATACATACACTATTGGATTAAGGCCTAGCCCATGAAACATGGGTGGAGTGGTCAGGACTGAATGAGTTATCACTCACCACTGATGCTAGCTGTAACCGGGAAGCGGGGAAGCCAGGTTCACAGCGCAATGCACTAACCACTGCAACGCTGCTCCATCACGTTTACACGGAACACATCATTGAATTAAACATTCAAATTGGAGCACATTTTCCGATTGTTATATAATTTTATTCAAGATATAGTTCTGGTTATTTTTTTATAATTATATTATGAATTTATATAATCTGTATTCACTGTATTGTAAACAATAAAATAACATTTGAATATATATGAAAATATTGTCTTTTCTCAAGAATAGAATTATACGGAGTTGATCAATATAATAAACTCAACAATAATAATAACAACCCCTCCTGTATTCTGTGCACATCTGAGGTGCCTGCAGATGGCAGCGGCACAAATAGGTTAATTGTGTTTTAGTGTTACCATTGTCAATAGAGTACTGTATATGGATTGTTCCAGGTAATCTTTTTTTATTAAATATGTTGGACAAATATCCCAAGCAGGATCTTCCTGAAAAATAGTCCTTAGGCTCAGTGATTATTTTATAAATAAACGAAACTACAAATAGTAATTTTGTGCGTTGGTTACATAGACATACAACAACGTTAAATTACTCTGTGTTTAATCGACAAGCAAATTAATCAGAATTGACAAAGTGTCATTGATTTTCGTCAGAATTGATTCAGTATTGAAACACTAATATATTTTCCAATTCCTTACTTTTTTATATATATTGTCTTCATTTCCCCAATTTTGTTCCACTTCATTCGGGAGCGGTGGCACGGTGGTCAATTCACTCTGCTGTGAATCTGGCGACCTAAGTTCAATTCCTGACCACAGCAAACTTCAGTGCTTAGTCATAAATTAACCGGCCCTCTACCGCCCTCCCCGTCCACACCTTCACCAACCCTGCGTTGACCAGCATGGGGAAGTATGATAAAACATTTTACTGTGACTGACATGGTTTTATAAGGCCGTCATCCAGCAGTGACTTGACTAAAGAACGTGCATTGTTATTCCACCACTGGTATTCGTGTCATGTCATGAGGCAAAATATCCATGTGGAACTTTCTCAGAGTGGTGCAACCCTGTATTAGAGAACAGTCCTCTCTGAAGGAGAGATCATGGAAGTACCTCTGAGATCCCGTCCAGTGATTCATTTTTCCCCACACACATTTGACACGACTTTCGCAATTCGCATGCCACAGAGACATGTTTATTGGCCGACAAACCAATATTATGAATTCTAGATTTGAAGCTTTCGTGACTGCAAGGATTCATACTCTTAGTTTTTTCGGTAAAGTCACGTAGGTAAAAAAAATGAAATTAAAATGAATAAATAATAAAATTCACGACGTTTCGGAGGCAACACAAGTCTCCGTCATCAGGTGGGACCGTCACAGCCAGATTTGCTGTATCAAGCAGATTTGCTGTATCAAGCAGATTTGCTGTATCTTGATATCTTGATACAGCAAATCTGGCTGTGACGGTCCCACCTGATGACGGAGACTTGTGTTGCCTCCGAAACGTCGTGATTTTTATTACTTTATTTTTATTAATTTTAATTAAAAATTTTACCTACGTGACTTTACCGAAAAAACTAAGAGTACAATATTATTTAATTGCAAGGACTGGAATCGTGCCACGTTCTGTGACGAACCAGGTTTAACATAATGCCATTTGTGGGGGCATAGGCGACTGGGCTGAGACCATTAACCCGCTGCACTTGAGATACCAGATTAATCATGAGCGGCTGTTCGTATATCAGCTGGGGCCAGTGGTTCGGGGCAGCAACCCCTGAGCTACCTGGCTTTACCTCTCCATGATTTGAAATTTAAGAAGCCACAATGAGCTCCTCCCGTGGGGGTTGATGGGGGTGCATACAAATCCCTTGTCCTTATTTCGCAGTAGAATACACAACTAAAAAATCCCACTTTAAGATTACTTGGTGGCTCCTGGAATAAATGCATCGTGTCCGGGCACTGAGCAAGCACCTCTGTGATCTTCGCTCTTAAGTCCCCGAGGCAGGAGAGCATAAACAAATAAAGTTGTTCCATCCCATTTGGAAGCGTAAAAAAAGGGTCCTTATACGCGCGGCACATTTGCTCGCAAGCTCGGTCGACCCTGTGTGTGTGTGTATTTGCACACAAAGAATGTTCACACAAATGTGTGTTTGCACTTAGTTTGGCCACACTCAGCTAGGCGAGGCGCAGGCATCGGCAGGTGATGTGCTGGAGAATCCATTATCCCGCAGTCTGACGGTGCGTTAGCGAAGTCCATCGTGACCAACCCCCACCCCAAAAACGTGCCAGGGAAACTGCCTTTGAAATTATCCGTTGGTTAAGGTGTTTGAAGAGGAGTGCTAGGACACAGTGATGCAACAGCTTTACTGGGGTATAGGTGCGCAGGGCTGTGCCTCGGCTCTCCGATTGGGAGCAGCGGGCAGAACGTAATAATCAGGCTGCGCACCCATCACTCACGCGTAGGCAGCGGCGAGGGTAAATGTCAGGCTGCATATCGGGCCCATTTCTCACAGCTGGAGGAAGTCCCCCGCAACCCCCCCGCTTTTTGAGTGCAATTTAAGACAATATTACTCCTCCCTGACCTTGTGCCGTACAAATAAGGAGATACCCACACTTTGCCCCACCGCAAGCGACACTCCAACCAGCCTGTTGTCGTGGTCCGCTGTGGGGTGGGTTTTTTTTTGTGTGGAATCTTGCGTAGTCACGGCCAATGGTCACGTGACGCAAATAGCTAAACATTTAACGTTCCCACACAAGGAAGTTGACCCCGTGACTCGGTATTGCGAGGCCAGAGTGTAAGGTGATGGGAAATGTAACTGAAACAAGATGAAGAGACGGGCAAAAGAAAAGATGCAATTGTTACAAATGTGTCTGCGGTCTCCCACTGGAAATGCATGCGCTATTTTGATCGTGCTAAATACGCCCACGTCTTCCGAGGTGTCTGGCCCGTGTGGAGGAGTAGGCCAAATGTCCATTGGAAGAGCTCCGTCTAGAGGAGGCCAGTTTGACAGCAGCGGCATGAGCAAGACATTGCAGGGCTGCACCTTTACCTTTCACGTTGGAGTGTCGACATCTGCATGCCGGGTGTTTTCTTTGTTCACCCCGCTTCCTGATTAAAAAAAAATAAGAATTCTTAACGGGCTTGTGCTGCGTTTATTTCATTCAACAAAATGTGGATTAAAGAGCACAGAGGCAATGCAGATAGCCTTGTGAAATTGACAGTTCTGAATTCAACACGTTTAGTATGATGTTTTTTTGCCATGATGTCGTTTCCGCACATTGCATTAGCGCACAAGCCGAGTTAATTCATTACGGACAGAAAATTCTATTTGACACCTGAAAATGCTTCACAGCGTGGGCACAGGCAAAAGGAAAACAAAATTGAAAAAAATTGATTTCGATGCAATTTTTTTTTTCGTGAAAGAGAGCTCCAATTTTTATTGGGTTGGTTGGTTTATTGAACTTTGCGATAAGGTGGTGAAATCACCCAGGGATAATGGGTTTTGCGTTCATATTGCAGGCCGTGGCAATGGTGAAGGTGGGCGATTTTTTTTGGGAGGGGTTGTGAAGGGGGGCTACTGCCCTTTTCCCAGTAGGCAATGGTTTGTGAGCAGCAATGCCCATATCTTGAGTTGATTCACCTGGTCGCTCTGTGCGCAATAACACAACCAGATGTGAGATAAATGCGTACAACGCGCCGTTCCTTTGCGCTCTGAAATAGACGATATCAGAACAAATAATTGTCATTGCTCATCGCCTTGCGCCTATCCATTCTACGTAACGCGATGAACGCACAAAAAGTGGCTTGCGAGGGCTCCAAATTGGCTTCTTTGTCTCATAACGTGACGAGAGCACAACCTTTTTCATTCTGACAACAATCCCGCATCCACAGCGGCCGCGGGAAAACGCAACGCGGTTATTCCGCGTCGGGCAAGACGGGTGCGCTGACAGATACAAATAAAAAAATGTGTGTGTATTGAGCCGCTTTTACTCATTACATTCACGACGATAGCCTTACAAATGTGTGAATGGATCTGTGTGGGGGGGGGGGCGGTGGAAATGTCAAAATGGTTCCGGCGGAGGAAGCATGCATGCTTAGGTCAAGGGTTCACACATTTGGTTCCTGGGTGCGGGCGGGGGGGGAATGAGGTGAAGCAAGGATGGTGGCGAAGCAGCCGATGTTTCACTCCGCACAACGGATGCTCTCGCGCGTGGAGATGAAATGTCACCAGCCTGACATCGGGGCCTCTCCTAATCGTCGTCATCATCATCATCACGTGTTCACAGCACGAGCAGTATTTATAAAGCAGCAATGGAATTTTGATTTAAAGCTTTCGTGACTGCAGGGATTCATATTCTTCGTTCTTTCGGTAAAGTCACGTAGAAGGGAGACAATAAAATAATGAAACATATAAAGCAATAAAATGATGATTGCTTGTGTTGCAGTCGAAACGTCGTGAGAATGTTATTGTTTTATATTTTTATTATTTTATTGTTTTATATTTTTATTCTTTTATTGTTTTATATTTTTATTCTTTTATTGTTTTCCTTCTACGTGACTTTACCGACAGAACCAAGAATACAACAATGGCATGTTATGGAGGATCCTGTCATGGTGTACACGGTTAGCACGCAGTGCTTGACAGTGCAAAAGTCGCCGGTACAGTTTCGTTTTCAGGCGCGGCAGTTGAAGCAATGGAGCAGCTTAAATCCCCCTCCTCTCACCTCTTTTGTGTCTGCACAGCAATAAATTGCCCTTAGGTGGGCAGAGGGTGCCTCCGAAACGTCGTGGTTTTTTATTTTTATTTTACTTTTATTAATTTTTATTTTTATTTTTTACCTACGTGACTTTACCGAAAAACCTAAGAATATGAATCCTTGCAGTCACGAAGGCTTCAAATCTAGAATAAATGGCTACACCGCAGTTGATTGGCTAACCATCGAACAAAGACGGTCCACTGCGTCGCGTGTTTTCAGATGCGCTTCTGCGGCCGTCTGGAACGCTCTTCCTTCCGATATTAGGAAGCCGCTAGGAGCTATGCACTTTGAGATCTAGATTGAAAACTCGTTTCTTTAGAACAGCTTTTGTGTTTAGCTTGTTGTCCCCCCCCCCCCCCAGCACCTCCGATGAGCACGGTTGGCTATGTACGGTGCAAACGAAGATCAACATACATACACACATGTCTCCTGTGGTGTTCTTAAGTGTGGGCACTCCCACCTCTTCCAAGATGTCTGGCCAGGGTGGAAGAGTAAACAAAATCTCTTCAATGGGATCCCTTCGGAGATACCTCTCGTGGAGGCCTTTCTGCCAGCAGCGGCGTGAGAAAGGAACTGCAGTGCTACACCTGCAGTGCTACACCTGCAGTGCTACACCTGCAGTGCTACACCTGCAGTGCTACACCTTTACCATTTGGTGAATATGACGACACGCTGGAAATAGTATTAGTTGAGGAATAATGACAACACAAACAAAGCAGCAGATAATATAAAGGCAAGCTCGAGAGTGTGATTTCATAAATGTGTCCAATGTATAATGTCAGAGAGGAGATGGACTGATGAAATAAGAACCTAGGCTGGTGCGAGGTGGATTGTTACATCGCATAAACGTGAGTGATAGTGTCAACTTGTGGTGGCTTTCATCCAGAAGTGGAATTGATCATTGGTTGATAATGATGATTACATTTTTCCATAATAGTGGAAAGTGGTCTGACTTGGAGGTCTATGTACAAAGTGATATGTCAGTGTGGTTTTATTTTATTCTTGCACAAAAGTTGTGGGTAAAAACCCCTAATTGCAAAACATACCATTGGACTTTCCCCGTGGCATCCCTCATGTAAAATTCATGAAAAGTCACCCACGTTTTCCGCAACTCTTCATTAGACCAGCGGTGGAACATGCTGGGGAGGTTTTATATTCTCAAGATTTACAAATGCTTTCAGAGATCAGTGCTGTTAGTGTGAACATATGTCCCGAGTAAATGCAGATGGTGTAGTTACCACTGTGGAATCAATATCGCTTACTCCACTGAGAGCGAAAGAGAGAGAAAAGGCCCAAAAAAACTGGGATAATTACCGATTCTGCCTTTTGTAAAAGTTAATATTTGGAGGTTGTGAAAGGCACGTTTGCAGTCGTGGGTTTGTTTAATCAGTTTGGCGTTTACAGTTGCGGTCAGTGGCTTGTTTTCCTACCCTGAGTACACTTACCGTTAATCAGCTCAGGGTTAGGAAAATACCCCTGTTTGATGTCGCATATTGATCCCTCGGGGTTTTCCCGTAGACAACCGGTGTTAGCAGTCGCGTGTGTTTTTTTCGTTGTTGGGGTAATCGCAGACTGGATGCGTCGCAGTGAATTCCAAAAAGGGAAACTGCTCCGTCATCTAAGAGTCAAATTACATCACGTGGCGCTGGTGCGGCGGCCGTAAATTGAAGGCATTTCATAATTCAAGTTTCTTTGGTTTAGATGGCGTACACATTTTGGGTTAGGTCGCGTAAACGGCAACTTGTGATGGCTTTCATCCGGATGTGGAAATGATCACGGTTGATCATGATAATGACATTTTTCCATAATAGTGGAAGTGGTCTGACTTTGAGGTCTATGTACAAAGTGATATGTCAATGTGTTTTTATATTATTTTTCTATTTACGCGATCTAACCCCCCCCCCCCAAAAAAAAAAACCCTGTATTATGGATGATATTGGTCGCGAAAGCCTACCACGTGTTAAACTGGACGACAGTTATCTGCGAAGAAACACAGGGGGTTGTGGTCGTCTCCCCCAACAAAATAATAAAAATACTCGGGCAGTGCGGATTGACAAACCGCCCAAGTGTTGACATCGATCTTACAGTAATGATATTCATTGACTGCCTTCGAGGCGATCCGACGCATCGTTAGGTCTCACGTCCGTGTACGCCCGCGTGTAGTTTTCACACCGTGTTCTTTTGGACCACCGCGCGCGCGCGCGAGCTCGGCAAAAATTCCGTCAGCGCTCACCGCAGGCAAGGAAGACATTTAAAATGAAAATATTGCACGTGGTTTAGTTTTTTTTTTAAATATATAAAATGAATCCTTTGTCCAGCTTTCATATATATATATAAATAAGCTAAACAATGTATTCATTTCAGTTCCAAATATCAGAGGTTGAGCTCTGGAAAATACTTGTCCCCCTCGCCCAGAAAATATTTATGAAAGATATCCATGGGAAATTGAGCCCTCAATACACATTGATGCGATGGGCATCAATGTGTATTGAGGGATCTTCACAGCCGACTGTAATGGACGCATTCCTTGAGTGTTCTGTTCATATATGGATGCCTTTTCATCACGGCCATGGGCTGCTCTCGTACACGTTCGATACAAAGACAGAGCGACGTTGTAAACGAACTGATACCGATTTGTGTGTGAGAGGAGATGCAACGAAAGAGACATCCCAAACTGACCAATGATGGAATAGGCACGGTCTGCCAGAGGGGATCCTCTTTGCTTCACAAAATCCTGATTTCATGACGTGAAACGAGGTGATTAATCGCCAAAGGATGCCCACGCGCATATATTTGTACCCGTGGAGCCATTTCAGCTTTGTGCGTGTGTGCAAATGTTGGCTCAAGCTGAGTGTATTTCCTCTGTGCCCCGTTATTTCCGATCTTTTATTCTGCTCGCGCTCACACATGTACACATTATGTGGACGAACAGAGGAAACACATCTCGCTTTAAAATATCAGTGACTCGATTTGCTTTTGCGTTTCATCGTACGCTCTGCCATTGAATTAGGAAGTTAATCCCGCGGCACTTTGCAAACGCGGCCGCGGCATGCATTAGAAAATAAACACGCGCGCATATTAAAGTCAACATTTACGTGAAAACTGCGAAACTGTTGGGAGCTCGGCAAAACGTTATCGCAATGTTATCGGGGTGAGTGCAAATTGCTAATTTTCTTGAAAAATATTGGATCGTCGTGCGCTAAACTATTCACGGCAGCCGGCAAATGGGGACAGCCCAAGCCTGTGGATGAAAAAAAAAATCCTTGAAAGGATTTCAGAGGTAGTTCCATGATGCATCCTTCAGAATGCTGTTTTGTAACACGGGGGTTGCACTGCTCTAGATATTTTGCCTCATGACATGACAACAACGTATGCGGCAGGTTGTAAGAATCCATTTTTTCTCTCTCTCTAAACACCCGTCTCTTGCAACAACTTTGTTTGTTGCAAAGCAACGCAATGCGGGGACCATGCTAATGCATCACTCTGCAGAGGCACAAATGACGAACCACACGCTTTGACTGTGGATACGAAGCCACTGAGCACGCAGCAGTCGTTAGAGCCAGAGTGACTCATTAATGAGCCCACTGGCGTGCAAATCACTGAGCCACACTTTCTACCACGGGGATTCAATAATAATAATAATTCTAATAATTTGCACACCTTTATCTCTCCGCTTCTGGATGAAGGCTTCTTCCATGCTGTGTAGATCACGGGCATTTGTTCAAGCATCTTTTCACTTGCGCCAGTCATTGCGGTGTTGGTGAAGTGGGTAGGGGAAAGGCCATTAACTAGGTTCAGATCTCATTCGCCACTGATGTTAACCGTGTCTAGCATGAGTGACAGAACAATTAAACTCGTGGAGAAATAGTATGCAGATATCTTTATATATTAAAACATATCACGTGAAAGAAATTCAGGTGCGAAGGAGGAGGTTAATTTCGCGATCATTATTTGCCTGCTGTGAATTTCCACATTGAAAACCCACGCCGTGGAGGTATCGTTTGTGGTCAGGTCGCTTCTGAGAAATAAGCTAATAGCTCAGTGTGCTTTATCTGGTAGAATAAAAAAGATATAGTTTAGATTTATTTGTATTTTTTGTGATTTGTTTACCTTTTCTATATTTTGCACTCATATCGTGTTTTTGTTTATTGTTTATTGATGTCACGTTTTGATGCGCCCCTACTGGACATCTGTGAAAAAGAGCTTCAAAGCTCATCTGATTCATCCAGTATAAATACACATTCTGATTCTGTGCAGTTTGCGGGGAAATGGAGGATGGTTTGCAGTGCTCATTAATTATTAATTTAAATTAATTCTTCCATTAATTGTCTGCTCAAGACCAATTTATTCATTGTTGCTATCTCTTTGTGCATGCCTTGCCGATGTCAGATTTAATATTTGTGCAGAGTATGCTTAATAATTAGGTGTTTGTTATTTGCTAGAAAGTTTCCATTGAAATTTTGAGCGGAAAATTGCTGTTATTTTATCTAACATACTTCAATCTCCAATTTTTATAACGACATTTTCCGTGGCAAACTGCATATATGGCATGTCAGATATCTGCCGCTTTTACATTACATGGCCGTGTTCCAGGGAATATTAAAATGTAGCAGTGTGTGGTGACTTGACCGAGGAAGAAAACTTTATTTCTTTTTTATTAAAATGTCATCTTTGTCAGAAACTCGCCTTTTCCTTTAAATAATGAAGCGCAGAGTGTGTTGGGTACAAGTTGTGAATTTAGTGTCTTTCCAAAAAAATGTTCTTCTCTATCTCAGCATCGCAGGTTTAAAAAAAACTCTCCTTGCATTTGGATTGACTCCCAGGTTGCACATTGGGATGTGAACATAGTGCGAAAGCAAGCAAACAAAAGATAAAACGAGATGCGTTGTGTTTAAACGGCAGACGATTCATTTCGTGGTTACGAATGTTGTGTACAAACATAGCTGAACAGCTCAAAGCCTGCACAATGATGGCTGTGTACAAGCATACATCTGAAATATTTACACATGCGGATATCTATAAATAATGCATGAAGCTCCATCGTGAAGGCGGTTGGAAGTTTTTAGAGAGGTCATGCTCATGGCAAATATAAGTAGTAAAAAATAGCAATCGCTCTTCAACAAACTTGATAGTCGGGCTGCTGGGTCAGTGGTTGATATACGACAGGGTTTGGCTGAGAGCGAGGTGAGATTTCCCACTCATACCACCCATTGTAGTTCTCCCCTTGGGTGGCCTCAATCAGATTACTTCACTTAGGCTGGCAGTAGAGCTACGGGCCTGGACACTTTCTCAAATGCATGGGAAGGCTTTGCTTGTATGTATGTATGTTTGTATGTATGTTGAACTTCTTTCGCACCGCACGTAGCAATCCGTGCTCATCGGAGGTGCGGGGGGAAGGACAACAAACTAAACACATTTCTTGAATTGAGCAGATTTATGATTATTGGAGCTTGCGAAAAAAGGCGATGGGAGGGAATTCCAAAGCGGAGCATTGCGATGGAAGATCCATGAACTAACTAAACTCATCTTACTAGAACTAAACTGATATTGCGATAATCGCCGTATCGTGTAAGTTGATATCCCATCATATTGTATTGTAACAAAAATGATAACTCACCAACCCCGGTGTTAATCCTAGCCTAACATCATATTCCCAGCCTTAATTTAAGTTGTCTTGTGGTTGTTGTTGTTGTTGTTTGACTTGCATCCCACTGGGATTTTTGCACACAGTGTTGGTGTACGGTGTTTTTTCTGCAATATTTTGCTGTCTTTTCTTGGATTTTATGTTTGCACTTAGTCACATATTCACTTTAAGATGTTTTTTGTTCATGTTTTTGTTTTTTTTTGTTGCGGTTGCACCCGATTCAAGAGCCGAATGGCTCACAGGACTACACCTAATAAATGAAACTTGAAAACTTGAGGGTACTTCCTTATCACTCGTCTAGCGCTACTACCGTGATTGCTGATTGTGTGATCTCCACCCACTGATACCCCTACCCTGGTTGAGAACTCAGTCTACCAGACAGAGACTGCTTCGTCACATCCTTCGTCTCATCCACACTGCGCTCAAACAAATCGCCCACAACTTCAATTCCTACCTCTTCACACGCACGGCTCAGCTTCAGAATTATCTCTCGTTGTCTAAAATCCCAAGCTTTTTTTTTATATATAATAACCTTGCTCCACTGAGCTCGTATCGACTCACAACTTTGATAGTGCTGTTTGTTGCTGGCTCCTTGACACGCGCTCTGGGCCTGGGGCTTGTGGCCAGACGCTTGCAGCTTGCAAAGCAGAAGGTCGTGCGTCTTGCGACCCAATCAAAATCCCTGTCGCTGTGGGTTACAGTCGCTTAGCAACCCGGGGCTGCTTGAACTAAATGGAAGCAACAGTTGATAGAACTTCACAATTGATCGCTATTTATTACTCAGAAGAAGAAAAAAAAAGTGTTCGATTTTATGATATATCGATATAAATAAAAGTGCAGCTATGCCAGAGCCTTATACGTGTTTTACTGTATTGTAAAACACATTTGACCCTGTGAGATTCATTTCAATGTATTTGTTTTTTGGGCTTGTTTGTAATGTATTGCGTTATGCGTGGGTTATTCTCATCGCTAAGGCAGCGTCGTAGTGGAGTGATGACCCAGGAGATGGCGGTACCAACAACAGATTATTGTATCCATCGCTGAGGTTTTTTTTTTCTTTCAAGAAAAGCTTCGTTGTTTGATCTAACACGTAAAGTTTATCACATCCATATGTAAATATGGAACAGCTGCACTGAGATTGCATGAAGAAAGTAACAAATCCTAGGCGGAGTCAGGCAAGGGGATACAACTCCAAGTCTATGGATTTGGCCAAACATGCCAGTGTATGGCTTGGTGAGATTGTTTTCGCGTAAATAAAGGGCATTCGTGTTTTTATAACCGAGTTTTCTGACGTAACGTGTAATTTTGTTCGTGATGTTGTTGCTGCTGCTGCTGCTGCAGAACAGCTAATGTGCAGTGCCGTAGTTACTCGGGGTAATAGGTCTTGTTAGCATTGCCCTATGCAGCTACACTGTGATCCAAATCACTGAAAACATTGCAGGACAACATTCATGCTCCCCCCCACCCCCCACACACACACACAGAGATAGAGAAAGTCATGAGCACGTGTTCTCTGAGCATTATCTCCCGTGTCAAACCGCGCGGACAGACTTTGTGGCTATGTCTGTGGAAAGAAACTTTGTTCCAAGCTGATGAATCCCATCACAGGGGGCACAAGTCAATGCAGCAGTCGGATAAGAATTTCAAAGCGAGCACAATCTCGCGTTGTCTGTGGAACCGTGAATATGTACGGTCTTTCGTCAATCACCTTCTGTGTGAAAGCCACACGCCGTTCCAGTCATCGGGGTTGTTTGACCATACTTCGCCACGCCGGTCAGTGCGGTGTCGGCGATGGAGAGATCGTCCAGACGCGGTTCAGATACCGCTTCCCCCCGCAACTCCGATTAGCGCGGTTGGCTGCGTGCGGTGCGAAAGAAGTTCAACGTACATGTGTACAGACTTGCCGCTGATTGTTAGTCGTGTCCAGAAGTTGAACTCGGGGTGCCGTGGTTTGGAGCGCAGTGCGTCAACCACCGTGCCACCGCGCAGGTAAACACAGAGTGGCGTCAACATCACTTGTCAAAGCAATGCGTACTATACTCTTTGGTTCTTTCGGTAAAGTCACGTGGTTAGAAAATAAATAGATCACGACGTTTCGATCGCAACAACAAGCGAGCGTCTTCAGGTGAGAGAATCAGACTGCTGTGGACGAGGAATTATATACCATGTGTCCCGTCGAGTTTCATCCTTTCCAACATTTCAGTTAAATATTGGCTGCATAACTCGGCATATCCCTCCCAGAGAGGGCCTTGCAAATGTGTTTTTTTGTTTTCATTCTATTTACGTGCGAAAACCACGTGGTTGTGTCTATCACACGTAAAGGAAACTTGAGTCTGTCATGAATACTCTCCCGGTGCAAACGAGTTTAATTGCCACAGGGAAAAAAATGTATTTTCAATAATAAACACAACTTGGTGGTGTAAAGTAAATATTATTTGGCATCAGCAGCATTATCATCCCAATGCCATGTGGATGGATTATTGAGTTAAATTTATTTAAAAATTACGTTAAACTTTTGGGAAAATACAACAACATTGCCTCGTGAACAAGGGATACATGTCTAACCTCTATTGCTCCGAATTATGAAGTTTCATATTATCATCATCATCATTATTATCAGGTTCACATTTTATAATCACAACACATACCCCCGTACGTATTCACCTTAGCCACCTCAGCCGTGTAGATGCTGTTATTATACATTACGTCCGGCGAATGCTGGAGAGGGCTTGGGGGGAAGAGGAAGATACACGGATGTGACAGATTTCATTATGAACTCTGGATTTGGCTGTTACGGCACTGTGGCAGCAGGGATATGTAACGTCGAGCTCGGCCCTGGGGCTACGTCAGGATGCGATGAGCAAGAGGGCCGAATCGTGACTGCGAAGGGCAGAGCACCGTTGAGAAGCTACAGATCATGGATTACGACGAATGCAATTCAGGTACTGGGACTGGGGTATCGGCCACACTGTTCCAGTTATTGTTATTATTATTATTCCATATCCGGTCATTATAATTGTTGTTATATTATAGCTTTGATTGTTGAAGGGTTTCTTCATGACTCACAAGCCATGAATAGGTAGCCATGCATGTGCTCGTTTAAAAACTGATAATATAATCGGGAAACCGTTACAAATTTAAACTTTCATCACGCCCCCTCAAAATAAAGAGCAGTCTCCAATTCTTATCGACTCTATCTCTCTGGGCTCTCTATTTACGCCATGAAGAAATGCCATTTCCCAGAAAACGTCGAATATTATCTACTTTTCATTTTAAGGCCACAGCGGTATTGACGATATTTTTTTTTGTTATTTGCACTCGGACACCACTGCCAACGCAGCGTCACCAAAATAATCAGGCGTCGTGCATTTGCTTGGCAGGAACACAATTTCAAACAGCTTGGAGTGTTTCGGGTGTTCAAGATTGGCGTGCAAGCCAAACAACTGAGATGATCTCAGAGCCTGACTACACAATCGAGCGATGTGGATTTACGTGGCTCACGATATTCCTTCCGAAGCTGTAATGAGCCCAGGGCGCGGAAGGTCGAATGAAAGTGGTTGTTTGTTGTCTATATATATTATTTTTTGAAATGGGACCAGACGAGTCTGCGCGTTGAGCAACAAACGGAGACAGCCAGGGATTCATTTCTCACTGAATATTTTCCGGGTTTGCCGGCCGACTGGAGGGGTGTGCTCGATAGCGAGAGGGTGATCTGATGGATGTGGTGTGCCGGGTGCAGACATATTTTCTGGGTCACCGACAGACGTTGGCTGAAATGATTCCTCGTGACAGGATCCAACGCGTTGCGAGCACGATGATTGTCGCATGCACACCACGATTGGATGTGGAATAGTTCCATAATGGAAAAAAAAGGTGCGCTGGTGAATCTACGAATACAACGATCCATCCCCTCTCACGTTCTCCTACCTCGCTCCCTGTCGTCCAAGGGTAGTCGTGTATGCGTGGTGCTTCCAAAACATTTGATTTAGAGAGCTGCTAGGGATTCCGGCAGCCGGCTTCGTGATGGGGGGGGGAGGACGCAGCTTCTCCCAGGGGCAGTAAACACCGGGCCTGCAGCAATGCATCACGACACACGTGTGTAATTGTGCACTTGAGAACCGGTTCATTGCAATGCGCGCAATGTCTATGCAAATGTTATGCCAGTGTACATATTATGCTAACAGATTGAGCAACAGTGTACTAACAAGACAGGCACGAAGAAGCGATGCAAAAAGTTAATGTTAACATTAAATACGTCGTGATCAAATTTACGGACTAAATGGTGTGGGTTGGGTTGGGGGGTGTTTGAGGGAAGCGTGGTTGATAAGAGCAGTTACATCGCTCTCGATCTCGTTGTTTGTGATGTGGGTAAGGTTACACGTTTGGGGATACGGTAACGTTTAGTTAATTCACAGCCGAGGTGCGGGGAATGCTCCCCGCTCCTATAATCCAGAGAACAATCACAGGAGAGGTGGTGCCTCACTTAAAAATGCACTTTAAAACACAGTATTATAACTAAAATACAATTTGTTAAAATAAGCTTCGAAAGGTTTTTTGATTGTTTGTTTTATCAAGTGTGGCCAATTTAAATATAAGACTTTTTTTTGCGTTCATACTCAGATTTTGGTTGAATTAATTCAACGCGAATATGAATAATCAAAGTCAGGGTCACTTGGGTTGGCAGAGGGACAGTCCTTATTTCTCTCCCTCCCACGCCCCTCCTCCTCTGCAATAGTATTGTCAGTGCGTGACGTGTGGCATTTTTGTTAAAAGGAAATCAAGGATGGGCCTTAATCACATGCGGTTTTTTTTCAGGCTATCCCAATATTTCACGGGCCTCATTCAAATTCACGATTTACCTGACCACCGTTCGTAACCTCTCTGCCAAAATCGCAGCTTTAGTTATGAGCCTAAGCCAGTCCTAAAATAGCCCAGGTAGATCAGTCGGCAGAGTGGCAAACCAATGATTTTTACAGGGCACAAGTTCAAATCCTGTCCAAGGTTAGCTCAACCCATCATTTCTCTGCTCTCTTAAGCTCTCTATGCCTTGGGGGCAGGTCCAGAGCTCAAGCTGTCTCCATTCAATCTGCCCCCACATCTCCTCTTCACTTGGCAACACCGCGCTCGCCACATGCCCTGGGGTGCTTGAGCCACTACTAAAAAAGGACAGTTGAGGTTGTTCCCCCACGCATTCCCGAAGTGATTCTTTAGGTGACGCCGTCACCGTTTACCTGGGATGATTGACAACTATGCCATCATGGGGCGCCACGGTGGCGAGATCTTAACCGCCTCGCCTGGTGGGGTTTGAATGTTTTCCCCTGGTCGCGTGGATTTCTCTCCGGGTCCTCCGGTTATTCCCTCCACGTTTAGAAACATGCGTTTAGAGTACAGTTTTTGGCTGATATATATTTCCACGCGATAAGCCACTTCATTGAGCTATTATTTGTAGCCAGGTCACTTCTAAAAAAAGAGCCATATAGCTCAGTGAGCCTTACCTGGTAAAATAAAAATTGTAAAATAGTCGAGTATATATACTCAATGATCACCACCTCGTAATATCCGTTGAGGATGAATCCAAGAGTGGTTGTCAAATGAATGCACTCATCCCCACCACGGGACTGTGGAATTTCCAACACTCACTCAGGACCATCAACTGGTGCAATTTGAGCACCATTCAACTCTCGGCAAGTGATGAGAAACCACCAATTGCTTCCACTGCATCTGCTCTTGCATCTTCGCGAACACCACTTGGAGAATTCAAAGCGCTGCTTGAGCTGAGCGGTGTCTGGCTTCACATGTGTGCGGTGGAAATTGGGCCAAGCTTCCGAAACGTGATTGACATGGCTTTTTAGAGATTTTAACTTTAAGGTTAAGGTTCATCCACGTATATTCCTGCTTGCACAACCAACCATGGTGTGCCTTTGAAGAAAGGGGGGCTTTCAGAGATAAATGAAAGCGTGTATTCCAGATATTGAGTGCTTGCGTGTCGCGTGTGTGCGTGCCGTGTGTGTGCATGTGTCCGTAATCTTCTGTTCACCTAGGTGCTCTTTAACAGCACTTACCCCCTTACGCACCGTGAAGATAAGCGGGTAAACGTGTCTCTTTTGTAACGTTTCATATGTAAATGATAAACTTGATGTAACAGGCGTTATATTTTCCACGACCTCAGTTTAATGAGCTGTCGGTACTTGATGTGCTCCGCATTACACAGTGTGCTTGTACAATTGTGGTTTACGATATTTACAAAACAAATTTTGCCTCTCAATAGCCTATACATAGCGATTCCGTCCCCTGAATGTTACGACCCTACGTTCACTGCCACGAGGTTCATTCACTTTCACGTCGGACAAAGTGTGCAGGAGCGCAGCATTCGTCACCGGCCTGCTATATCTACGGCGATTCCTAATCTCTTGCCATGGTCGTGTGCAGAATCCAAATTCTAGCAAAGTTCAGCAGCAGTGACTCATCCAGCCATCAGAACTTATTATTATTCTGGCAGTATAGCAAACCGTGGCAATGTCGAGATTGCCTGCCGTAGAACCGGACCCCGGATTTTCTCGTAGACCGGCAACAGCACTTGTGGCCCTCTGAACTTTGTCGGCAAAAAAAAAACCGCAGATGAATTGCTGTCTAAATTTTACGTGACTTGGTCTATTCATTTGCAATGAAGAGGTTCGACGGGACGAACTCAATGCATCCCGGGCACGGCGGGCGAAGTGGTCACAACTAGTGAATCACAGCAAGAAGGTCACTTGGGGTTCAAATCCCGACCAGGATGCCTTCCTGTGCGGAGGTTGTACGTTCTCCCCCTGTTCTGCGTGGGTATCCTTTATGTTCTAAAGTTTCCTCCTATAGCAATAAAAAAATGTTTGATGTTGGCTGAAAGTTTACCTGTTAATTACTCTCTTTGGGATTACACATTGCAGCAAATATGCTGTGAAAACTTGACAGGCAGGACCCTCCTGAAAAAAAGCATCATGAGACTCTTGAATGGAGCTTTCCTGGGTATACTCATCATCACATCATCATCATCATAGTAATTATAACACACATGGATCTTTCCGTAGCATTTCGCATGCTGGTGTTTGACAATGGATTATCGCGACATCGGTATAATTCTGTGCCTGCATTTAAATTAGCATACGCGAGCGCACACAGCATGCTGAAATGTCCTTGAATGTGAATCTATAGTTGTGGGTTTGTTCATGCGGGACGATGTTGTACATTTGAAGGCTGTTATGGTGAAATTATATATAATGACTGATGTGACTGTTTCATAACACTATGTAATACCATTTTTGTTCCTGGGTAGTAAGTGTTATTTCGTAATTGTTTATGTCTAAAAAGTATAGAAAATGGCTATTATTTCCCACGACCTTTGCTTTTGTGACCAGGACAGTGACATTTGAAATGTACCTATTTTCAATGAGAAAACGGGCGAATTGTGTCTTTTAGTTCACATGAAGTCAGAAAAAAAACATATTAATACAAATTTTCATGTATTTATACTGAAGTAATACAGAAATGACTACAAAAGATTTAGAAGTGAATCGTTTATCGAGATTGTTCCCACCCCCTGTTCCGTCTGTGGTAGTGCGCCTTGGTGTCTAAATATTTTGTAGTAATTGTTGTATTACTTCAGTATAAATACATGGAAATTTTCATTCACATGTTTTTTTCTGACTTTATGTGAACGAAAAGACACAAATTCGCCCGTTTTTTTTTCATTGAAAATAGGTACATTTCAAAATATCACTGTCCTGGTCACAAAAGCAAAGTTTGTGGGGAATAACAGCAATTTTCTGTACTTTTGAGGCATAAGCAATTAGAAAATAACACTTACTACCCCAAAAAAACGTGTTACACAGTGCAATCAAGGCCACAATGCAGAACAATATTGCCAGAGAAAGAGGCGATATCGGAAAAAAGCAAAGGACAATACTTTCTATGTAATCTATGCCGGATGTCAATTTAATAATTTATTGGAGAAATGCAGGATTTTTTTTCGCCTTTCCTTTTGATCCCACACAGCTCATTTGCATTAACTTTCATTTGTATGGATGATTCGTGTAATTTTATTCATTATTTCTTTTCCCCCCGAATAACAAAACAAAAGAGGTTGATTGGAATACAAAGCAACTGAGGTTTGAAACTTCAGACGTATTCCTTTGAATTATTGTCGTAACCATTATCATTATTGTAAACATTACAATTTTTTATTATTGCAGCAACAATCTTTTACCATAGGGTAAATACACGAAGACATTTTCGTGGCACAGAAAAGTGCATTATGGCCTTTTCGTGCACTTTATTTATTTATACTTACATACACCAATATTTAATGATCTCTCAAAGACTCGTATAAATTATTATTATTTTTTGAATACTCTACACACACACACCAAAAAAAAACAACGGGACAAAATAACAACGCTCGGGTGACTCACGCGCTCATGGCGAGAGCACTTTTATGACTAAATAAAAAAAATTGTTATTCACGAAGTGCGTCAGAATTGCAGCCAGTGGCACGCGCGTGCACATCCCATCGCCGTCACGTGCGCGGAGGCACACGAAGCGCATCTGCCGCGGTGCGGGGGTGACACACCGCTGTTGACGTCGCGCGTGCACACACGAGTGCACCTCGCCACCCGCGGCAACACGTGCGCACGGTCATTGGACGTCTGGTTTCTGCCCCCTTTTGTACGCGCGATGGAAGAACAAAAATGTGTACGCACGCATGAATCGGGGACGCTCTTTTAGCATTGCGGGTGGAACAACTGCGTGCGGGTAGAGAGGGTGTCCCGCGGGTTACGAGTTTTTACGAATGATAATGATTTTTGATTGGGATCCTTCACTGTTCACCTTTGTTCATGTGTTATCCAGAAGCGCAGTATCCATGTAATAGATCTCAAAGCTATGAATTAATCAAGTGTAGGTTATAAACCAGAGCAGCTGTTTTGGTTTTCATAACTTGGCTTGAAGAGCAATGACTCAGCCCACGTGCTATGAATTAAATATATTCCGACCGACAGAGATGTACATTTTTTAGTGAAAAAATAATTCCGCTCAGTATATTGTTTTGGGATTAATTAGCAGCAAGTTACTCTAGCGACTAATTAGTTTTTTGAAGCAAAAAAAAATGTTGTGCATAGTTTGCAGTGAGATAAAGACAGCTAACTCCACAAACAAGTCAAAAATTGATCAAGCGCAACTGACTCGTTCAGAACGTGAGAAATAATCATCAAACCTGTATTGCTAAAATACTCGGGCCATGAAGCCTCTGTGGATTAGAAAGACCCCGTGGTGCAATTTCAGAAAGAACATCTCAGCCCAGCTTTCTTGGCTTGAATCCCATTATAGGTTTATAATATCTGTACCGTCCAAATTTCACTGTCTCAACAAAGAAATATCCACTGGTCTAAGTTCGTTTTTCAAAACGTAAACTAAAAGATCTGCCTTTAGGCTTATCCCGTTTGCTTATTTATACCGGGTTAAAACTTTAGCAAATTAAGATATGCTTTTTAATCAATGAGTCATGGACTGTGACTCAATACCATATTCTTGACGTACCCAGGATGACGTGGTGTATCTTCTATGATTCGTGTCCGTTTCACGCACATAGTTTTCTAGGATAAACTCGATACGTAGCGCAATCATTCTTCTGATGGTTGTTCATCAGCATGTATTTATAATTATATATCATGGCTTGCTGAGCACAGGTCCAAATGCCAAAAAAAACTAACAGCCAATAACAAGAATTGTTTTGCCCCGTTAAATCACTTCCATGGCCGTTTGCCGCGATAAACGGTTAATGATCGCTTGCTATTACCACACTCTCTCCCATCGCTATGTCCAAACATATGCTCTGATATTCATGAAAAAACATCTATTGGTTTGCGAATCATAAATGGCAGTCAAGCTGGTGGTTGCCGAGCTGTTTGTGGACTTCGTTAAATATATATTTTTTGAAACATGAGTTTTGGCTGTTATCAATTTCCACACGATAAGCCACTTCGTTGGGTTATAATTTGAGGCCAGGTCGCTTCTGAAAAAAAAAGCTATATAGCTCAGTGGGCCTTGCCTGGTAAGATAAAAACTAAAATTGTTGAGTTAGTTAGTTGTGGTCGAGCCATTTAAGGATATATTTTGCACATTTCTGTTGAATTTCTCTTCTCTGTTCAATATTTGGTGATCAATTTGATGGGTTAATCGTGACCTCACTGCTACTTGCAAATCTGAGGTCACTATTTTAATCTCCCAGCGCAGAAGTTGAAACAATGGGACACGTGTCTGAAAGCTCTCCCACCACAGTCCATCCAGCAGTGTAAGTGGATTCATCGCAGTTTGTCGAACATCAGGTCGCATGTAGTGCAGTAAAGTGGGGGTATATCCCACCTCCTCCAATACGTCTGCGCAGGCGTGGAAGAGGAGGCCAAAATGCCCTCTAGAGGGGTCCTCCCGCGAGTAGAGACCCTTCTGCCAGCAGTGACGTGAGCACTTAAATCTTTGTTCATAATATTAAAATGTGTACCTGATGATGTATAGAACATTGCAAGGTTCCTCTGAGCCATAAACCCAACTCCTGCCCACTGTTGCCACTTGAATTCTATCGTGCTCCTGTCCTACCTGCTCCTTGCACAGAACACGAACACAAAAACCACTCGCATCATCACAGCCCCCGTCCACCCTGTCCCTTCTATTGTTGTCCCTTCAAAACATGCTGGCTGCCGTGGGATTCACGATTCCTCACTCGACTCCTCAAGGTCACACGGAGTAAGCGATTAGAGGCACAGTCGGCCCCCCTCTTTGCGGCTCGACTGCAGCTACACAGGCCACGCAATCAGGCGACTGAATAGCTCGGGGCACTGAGTTGCTGCATTACACACGCGAGGAGAGGGAGCCACGTGGCTCACGGACATCGTGTTGATTCGCCGTGCGTGGCATTTTTGGCGGGGGGGGCGATGGCGCGCGACGGAAGACGGGGTTGGGTGTGGGCAGGCAACACGTGGAAGCCCGTGGGCAGATGGACATCGCTCGCTGACCTAGCGGCTCCGTGAGCAACTTGAAGAAATGCGTCAGCTCTCCCGTCGAGTGCCATCGCTCTCGAAATTCCGTTGTGAGCCCGTTCGCTCCGCCTCGATGTGCACGGACAGACGGACGACAGACGGACCGCACGCACGCACGCCCGCATGGACTCGCCGACGGACGGATGGCCACATGAACGAGGGACGCGCTGGGTGAATGTGCCCGCACGGCGTGACGAGTGCGGTGGAATCCACACGGCTGTTCACGGGGCCGTAAGATGAATGTAAAGCCCGGGCAGGAATGAGTTTATGAACCGGCGAACCTTGGGCGCGGAGGTTTAGAGCGTTACCTCCGAGTCGGTGATTGGGAATAAGGTTGATCTTACAAGCAGAGCGGCTTCTGATTAAAATGATAGTCCGGGCTTTTTCCGCTAGACCATACACACGCTACGCACACACACACACAGACGCATCATTAATCTTTGCTGTACTTGTTATCTTGAGTTATAATCCTCGCAGACCTTAGGGCCTAATCTGGACCCTTGATAAAATGTATTTTCCGTGCTGACCTATGTTAAATATGTAATAGAAAACATACGTATATTATATTTTGTGCTGAGGATGCTTGCTGT
Organism: Lampetra planeri; assembly: GCF_965212315.1. NCBI lineage: Eukaryota > Metazoa > Chordata > Hyperoartia > Petromyzontiformes > Petromyzontidae > Lampetra > Lampetra planeri. The sequence continues at coordinate 2,639,275 of NC_136136.1, forward strand.
GCAAAATGCATGCGCTTATTGTCCATAAATAGAATGGCATTTTTCACCAATTGCTACTGCTTTTTATAGATTTTTTTTATTCGTGTCAGGAGAGTAATTAAATAATATGTCTGCAAATGGACTGGAAAATTGGAATGATTAAAGAAAACATTTTTAGTTACGCGATTCTGGAGCCATATTCAAAGGCATTTTTTTTGGCAGACTTAGCTGCTGGAGATGTTCTCTCAACTCGCTGTGCACATGGCCAACACTGCAAATGGTTTAAAGGTTGATGTGAGCCGGTGAGCTAGCATTTCAAAGAGCAGGAGCGACTTTGCACTGTGTGCCGAGACATTGACATTATTACGGATAAAATTGTGATAAGCCACTTCACCAAAGCATGAATGGCCGATTTTACCACGTGAACATTCCTTCACCACACAGCACAACGACAACAACAACACTAATAAACTCTCACCTGTCCGTGTAAATTCCTCGCCCCCACAGCTTCCCCTTCTTCCGCTCTCCCCCCCCCCCCACTCCGGCACCCCCGACTAAAGCCATTTCGATTCTCATTTAAAATGCCTTGAGAGACAGGCAGGTAAGACTTTTACATCGTGTTTGGAAAGTAAGTCCATTAAAGAGTGCGCTCCCTTAGTGTTAGGCAGCGACGGGCGCATTGGTACATTGCGGTCACAATGGAATGTGCTGTCTTGAGTTCGCGAGGAAGATGCATTAACTGGCCTTGGGAGAAAACATTTTTGGAATCAGTCCAAAAATACTGCCAGGCATTTTGACATCGCGGTGCAGCCAGCATGTTGATAATAAAGGCCTTGGCAAGCGCAGAGTGATCAAGCACACGTTTGCTCCTCATTGACACCTGGAACATGGAAAACAAAACCAAGGGCAATGCATTGATTGACTGCATTTTACTCTCTATATTCGTATGGCACAGAGATATTTAATGCAATGTTAATATAATGTTTTGGTGATGCAGCGTTGGCAATGGTGCACAATCATGCACAAAAAACTCTACATAATCCTTCAAAAATCTACAATAGGCAACGTTTTGGTGCAATGATGCTTCTGCATAGCACACATATGAAGAAGAGCCGTTCTTAACATCACCTATTACGTATTCTTTTTAAAGCAGTGTTCAGGTCGAATGTATTGAGAGATATGTAATAAGGTAGGTTGAACTGCTAGATGGACTCATCTTTGGCAGGATGACTTACAGAATCATGAACCATTATTTTGGGAGGCATAACATCGCATAAATTATACCATTTTACTGCCTTTTCAATCTTACTGGTGCATAGCAACCTTGTGTATCCCCAGGTGGCAATGATATGAAATTAATACATTGCCATCATACTTTATTGCTTATTACTTACAATACACATGCGCAGAGGCTAATTACTAATGACATTTTTTAATGTCAAAAGGAATATGTGGGCATATTACGCCACTTTCCCTGCCAGCGGTATTCATCTTTGCATGATTACGCGTTCATCTGTTAGTGTGTCTGTGTACATGCTTTTGAATGGGAATATGTGGGTGTGGATCAATTTGAACTATGAAAATGTTGATTGTGGAATTCCGTTAATATTTCCATAAACATGGGAAGATTTCCGTGGAGGTATTCACTTAAATGTTTATGTTATATTTATTTTATCGTGTGTCACTGCTCATTACAACCCCACTCTTTATATCAACTACTATCTTACATACAAATTTAGAATTGCTGTAAAGCGCTTTGGAATAAGGCGCTCGATGCATCTATAGAACACAATATGATATGACTGAAGTGTGCATAATATGCATTCATTACAGAGAAAATAATCATAATTATTATAATTATCTAGAAGCTAAGATGTGCTATTTTCTAGAGTGTAACAATGGATCATTCCATTGAATGCCTTTCTGTTATTATGTTCACGATTCATCCAAGTACAATGAACAGTGAGCACAAGAAAATCTATTTTCTCCCCCCCAAATGTATCCACAGCTTGCGTTAGAGTGGCCTTATGCTATGAGATGAAGTATCCATTCAGATCTGTCACAGAGCAGTGCGACTCGTCGTGCAAGAGAGAACGGCCCACAACAGCTGAAGTCACAGAAATGCCTTCAGATGGCCTCTGGTCCAGTCGAGGGTAGAACTTCCCCACCCACTCGGCATATGAGTTATTGTCATCGGCACGACGCTTTAATCCGATGGTTAATTATCAGAGGTGGAATTTTGCCAAATTAAGTGCATATCCACATTTCGATTTAAAGCTTTCGTGACTGCAGGGATTCATCTTCTTGGTTCTTTCGGTAAAGTCACGTACCATGCGGCATACTTTCATAATGCAGATATTAGCTTCTTCACTTCTATACTGATGACTGCAGCATTGCTATGGTGATGTCCATTGCACTGTGTCTGAAACGTATCAGAGTCTCGTGTCAGCGTTGCTTCCACCTGCGCCTTAATTAAATGTCTATATATAACTAGATACATTTTCATCTTGGTTCTTTCGGTAAAGTCACGTAGAAGGGAAATAATAAAATAATAATAAAAATAAAAAAAATAAAAATAATTCTCACGACGTTTCGGCCACAACGCAAGCAGCCGTCCTCAGGTGAAGAACAGGTCTGTCGGGAAGAGAGCGTCTGAATGATCCTTTACATTTTACGTGACTTTACCGAAAGAACCAAGAAGATGCATATCCACATTTAGGATAATGGAGTGAACTGAACTGGAAAGAGAACTCGCAGGAACAAATGACGTGATACAATAAGAGAGTGTAAATTAGACGAAACTAATCTTTTTTTTTTAAATCAAATTACAACCCTCAATTGTGACGATTCGTCTAATCACTTGGTTGCGCATCCAAACACACATTATTCTCTCCGTTGGCGGTATTTTACACCGTACCAGGTACTCATTTGAGGCTGAGTCGACATAGGGGAAGCTTAGGATCGAATCGTCACTGGTGTTGGCCGTGAGCGGGAATCGAACTTGGGTCGCCGGGTTCGTAGCGCAGCACGCGAACCACTACACTACCTCTCCCACACTAGCACACACACTCAAACAGCGGTGAAGACACATACATGCAGCGGTACATCACTGTTTTTACCCAGAGATCCCATAAGCCCTAGGATTGCCGCTATCCACTTGGACACATATATGCACTCATCCCAAGCTTGATTGTATTCAGACTCGGATAAAGCTAAATTCGAGACAGACAAAGCTTCAAATAACTGTGTTGCCATCGATCTGACTTGAGCAATGCTGTGCGTCAGATACACGCGCGAAACAAATGTGGGACTCACACAACAGTGAAGTTGCTTTACTTTGTGAAAATGTCACTGCTGAAGTTGGTAATCTAAAGCGGATGTCCCTGCATCAGAGCTCGCGTGTTTGTGCTCAATAATTCCTGCTCACAAGTGACCATGCTGTCTTCTTTCATTGACGTAATTTTTTTTATTCCTGGCCATGCATGCTTCTGTAAAAGTCGAAATAAAAATGATCTAAATTTCGATTTAAAGCTTTCGTGACTGCAGGGATTTATCATCTTGGTTCTTTCGGTAAAGTCACGTAGAAGGGAAATAATAAAAGGATAAAAAATTAAACATAATAAAATAATTCTCACGACGTTTCGGCCACAACGCAAGCAGCTGTCCTCAGGTGAAGAACAGGTCTGTCAGGAAGACAGCGTCTGAATGACGCTGTCTTCCCGAAAATGTAAAGGATCATTCAGACGCTCTCTTCCCGACAGACCTGTTCTTCACCTGAGGACGGCTGCTTGCGTTGTGGCCGAAACGTCGTGAGAATTATTTTATTATTTTTATTTTTTTATTATTTTATTATTTCCCTTCTACGTGACTTTACCGAAAGAACCAAGATGAAAATGTATCTAGTTATATATAGACATTTAATTAAGGCGCAGGTGGAAGCAACGCTGACACGAGACTCTGATACGTTTCAGACACAGTGCAATGGACATCACCATAGCAATGCTGCAGTCATCAGTATAGAACTGAAGAAGCTAATATCTGCATTATGAAAGTATGCCGCATGGTAAGCACGCATGCTTTGCACATATACACACAAAACGGGTTACTAGTAGAGACAGCATGGGCAGTTTTGAGATTGATAAGTTGCAAGGGCAATTGGGCAATATAGATATAGCATCGGAGAAGGCCGCGCATTCATTCACATATTGCGTACTGCCGGAGGCGGTGGAGCGCCGATTGGTTCACCGCGCTATAATCCTGGTGACCCGAGTTCAATTCCTGCCACAGCTGACATCAGCTGTGAGTTTGAGATTGGAACTATCCTGGAAATCCCGGCAGGGTTGGTCCGTGAAACCTTTACATTTCCAACTCCTGTAAACATTCTGACCACCCGCCCTCCGCATGGATATCTAATGTAAATAATGTACAGCTTTGGAAATTTGCTGCATATTACATTACGTGAGAGACCATCAATTATCATAATTCTCCCTTGGTGAGGAATTAAGTGGGGCGTACAAATTACTTTCCCTTCTGCAATCAATTTATATTTTTTTGCAGGGCCGCTGATTGATAAATACCGCGAGTGTTTATGACTTCCACGAATCAGCATTCTTGCCTCCGAGCTAATAAGGATGTAAGGCATTACTGAGCTTGCTTTACTGATGTTTCCATGAAGGATAATGAAAACGGCGGTGGGTCTCTTTCCGAATCATCATTGACGCTGGCGACTTGCTGCGTTCTTAAGTGTCTGCAATTTGAGCGAAGTGTGCAGATGCCCTGAAATTCGTATAAAGCGGCTTATGATTTACCAATGACATAATCGTACGGGTGAGTTGTTTATAAACTGTACCTCTTTTGATAATTGATTTAAAATGTAATGACACAATCAGAGGGTAATTTGGCTTTGTAAAACACGCTTTGTTTAAACGTGTATATGACTGTACAGGACAAACTTAAATTAATTAAAAGTAAGATTATCAGCTCTTTGGAACTCTGAGCCATTGAGCTAACTTCAATGGCAATGGTCCAATTTGTCGGTATAGAATGTTGCATTTGCCCATTACATTTTAAGCCGAAAAAATGTACGTTAAAATATAGAACACAGTGAGCATTATTTTGAAGTGAACATTTTAACGTGCCCGAGTCAGTTATTATGACACCAATGTTCAGCTTCTCCCTACAAATGCCATGCCATGGGTTCACGCTCGCGATAACTGGTTTCGCATTTCGTTAAAGTGTTATCGTTCTTTCTAGATTTGAAGCTTTAGTGACTGCAAGGATTCATATTCTTAGGTTTTTTCGGTAAAGTCACGTAGGTAAAACATTAAAATTAATAAAAGTAAAATAAAATAAAAATCACGACGTTTCGGAGGCAACACAAGCTTCCGTCTTCAAATGGAACCGTCACAGCCACGACAGCTGTATCAAGTAAAAGACGGAAGCTTGTGTTGCCTCCGAAACGTCGTGATTTTTATTTTATTTTACTTTTATTAATTTTAATGTTTTACCTACGTGACTTTACCGAAAAAATCTAAGAATGTGATCGTTCTATTCTCTTCGAGTGACCGTGTATAGCTGCGTGTTTTATTTGCACCTCAAACATTGGTTACATCACTTTTTTCTTGTTGTTATTCTTGTTGTTGCTGCTTTCATTATTTTTTTTGTAAGACCTAATCATATCAGAACCGGCTATGGGGCTTAGCAATAGTGAGGGACGCCAAATCGGAAGGCTGAGAGTTCAAATCCTGGTTGAGGGTTTGGCTTCGTCCATTATCCCTCCGCGATCGATACAACGACTACCAATTTGTGGGGAGATCAACAATGGGTGCCACGGTGGCTAGGAGATGCTAACTACCTCGCCTGGTATGCAGGAGGTCGATCCCGACCCTGACACCTGTATATTTGGAGTTTGCGTGTTCTCCCTGTGGTTGCGTGTGTTTATAGTATTTGGCTGCTCTCGATTACCACGTGATAAGCCACCTGGCTGGGCTATCATTTGTGGCCAGGTCGTTTCTGAACAAAAGAGCAGTATAGCTCAGTGGGCCTTACCTGGTAAAATTAAAATTGTTTAAACAAATATTTTAGTTAAATGCTCACCCCCGTCATAGGAATGTGGAATTTCCCACACTGGCTCATCAGGGCTATAAACAGGAGATGAGCACGGGGTGGAGAAGTGGTGCAGCTGTTAGCGCATTGCACTGTGGACTCGTCAGCCAGAGGAGGTTCATCACCTGCCCGTGCCAACATCGGTGGTGAGTAATGTCTGAACGAGTTATTGGGGGCATCCCCCTTCATTCACCTTTACGCACTGGCCAGTGTGGTGAAGCAACGGTGAAACAACGCATGCAATTGACACGGCACCGGGAGGCTTTCATGTTGCAATGCGGCACATTGACAGAGCTGTAAGAATCACATCCAGCAGAATTACGCACGGCAATAAGAATTACAGCATAAACTCACAACAGCATACTTACGTATGATTACAAAGACACGTGGCGCGCAATTAAAATTGATCTTTGCAATCCATTTGTCATGGAAAAAGGAGAGCGACTTATATATAAAAAAGGGGACAAACAACTTATCATTATTTTAGATTTTACCAATGTTATCTCCACGCACTTGATTGAACCATTAGCAAAGGGGGAAAAGAAACAATTTGAAGGCGGGAGAGAAGCGTTTTTAATGCGGCACATTAAATGAGCATTATTTCTACCGGGAGTGTTCACAAATAGGACGGCACGCAGCACCGTCACCCTCCGAGTGACCCGACTCCCCGCAGAGCGGCAAAAAACGGAGTTGGCTTTCAAATTCCCATTCCGCAGCGCCGGCCAAATTGAGCCGGACCCTCTGGGTTTCTTTTTTTTAGAAGCCGTCGTGAACCGGACAGATTATTCGTTACCTGGTTTAGACTCGGTTTTATTTGTGTTGTTGTTGTTGTTTTGAACAGGTATCTTTTCAATCGTGGCCGATATCAGGAGAGCCGGTACTCGCTTGCAGAGGTCGCAACCGGGTACCCGACACCCGTACCCTACCCGATACCCGGCTACCCGTACCCGGCCGGGTACGGGTACGGGTAGCCGTTTGCGATCCTGGTGCGGCCGGGTACGGATAGGCCGTGAGTCACTGGTGAGTAGCCTTTTGTCACTCATTTCGGGTAGGGAACGGGTACGGGTATGGAACGGCCGGGTACGGGTAGCCGTTTGCGACCCTGGTGCGGCCGGGTACGGGTACGGGTAAGGAATCAAAACCCGTTTGCGACCTCTGCCCGCTTGGCACGCCGGATAAGCTCTCCTAGGGAGCGCGCGTGCACGGCAGCTGGGTGGGGCGCCGCCAAAAGACGAAACATCTTTTGGCGGGAGATCGCATATTGAATTGGGCGTCCCCAATTAACGCTACAATTGCTTTGGGCTTTGTTGCCCGCATTTTGCCCGTGGCCATGCGTACAAGAATAAATTAAGCCCACGCACAGATTCGGCATTTGGCTCTGACTTCAAATGTCACAATCTCGCCCTTCCACACTGATGTGCACTCGTGGTGGTATACGGACCGTGTGTCAGAGCACGACCGCACGAATAAACACCTTGACAGTCAATGTTTGTCCAATTCTACTTCCCGTACGCAAGCCTTGCTTTCATCTACGTGACAGCGCTGAGCCGAGGATGCTACATTTGTGTTTAAGACTTCAGTCTATACCACTCTAAACACTGCCCCACCCCCACCCCACTGCACCCGCTTCATTTCCTCTCTGAGAGCGCAACTTTAGTATTCGCAAATGTTATATACATCGCATCGATCAAGTGGTTGAAAGAGAAAATGCGTAAGCGGTCATTAATTTGTTCAGAGAATATTGTGCAGCTTTGAAGTCAATTGCAGGTTCATAGTGCAGCCACTGCATGTCATTTTCTTTCTTACAGTCGTGCATTACACTTTGTTGTTACGTTACATCGCGGGTATATGAACATGAAGCAGCAAATAAATCCATAATAATGCCCAGTCTTTCTGTGCATGTTGAGATGCGGTTGCATTTGGAAGCTATATGATTCCAAACGTATTGTAGTGTGCACTATTTTACTTGAGAAATATGAAATGTGTTTTTAAATCTACATGTGTGAACCATGTAGTGCATGTCTTATTAAAAGATGGTAAAGGTGCAGCCCTGCAACCGCTTGCTCACGCAACTGCTGGTAGAACGACCTCCACGAGAGGAAACTCTAGAAGGTCCCTCTAAGAAGGTGCTTTGGCCTACTCTTCCACGCTAGGCAAGGATCCATGTAGAGGTGGGACTAGCCACACTTTACCCAACCACGCGTGAGCTGCCGATACATTAACCGTGGTGTAGCCACTTCTTATGCTGAGTGGACATAAGTAGAGGGATACAAAAAAATTTGCCCCATTGTTTAAGTGCCCTCTACATTACACCACGATAGGATGTCGTTCTTTGAAAGGGGCACTTTAAAAAAGATCAGCTTAGATTAACGTGCAGCAAAAAGAAATCCCATTACTTAGAATTAGGGAATTGTCAACCTAAAGCAATTAGGCAAACTCTAACAAATGGGCAATTGTAGAACAGTGGGAATTAATTTGTCTTTTACAGTTACATATCTTTAATTAAGTCCGGACAGTCTATGACTGGAGCTGATTAATGACCCATGTTGTGCTCTGCGAAGACGAAGATAAATCCTGAGGGCATGATGTTTAAGCATTTAAATATTTAGAATACCTGTCTTCAAAGACCTTAATTTGCTTACTGTATGCCAGAGGCATAGTGAACCACGTGGTTTAAAATGGAGCGGAGGGAGAGCGAGAGAGCGAGAACAAAAGAATAGAGACTTCAGCGATAGGGGCAGTGACAGACCGACAAAGAGACAGGTGAGACGTATGGACAAAGACACAAAGGCCAGAAGATAGGCAGATAAACAGATGATAAGAGAGAATAGATGTTTGTAAAGACAAGACAAAGTGGCAAGGTCAGAGATAAAGCAGCGACCCAGGCAACATTTATATTTGATCTTCAAGGGGTTGCTCTGCCACGCGCATTTGTTAATGAAATTGAGGGTTAATGCAACACATTGGAGAGCGTAATTCGGAAAATTGACTCTGTACGGTCATCACTTGAGCCAGTGCAGTGGATTTCAACTCCCAGGCATTCTGCACCGACGAATTGCAGCACAATGCATTGAGTTCATCGGCGTTTGATGGAATCACACAGAGAGCTCTACAATGTTCTCTCAATCGCGCCCTGATGAAATACCGTGCAGCGGCAATACACACATCTCCCATTAGCCATCAAAGGAGACGGGCCATGATTTGCGTGGGACTCTGTATGGGAAGAGACAGGAGGGATATTGGCTTTGGGCTCAGGGAGAATGAGCTTGTTTGGCAGAGACGTGCCTCTTCCTTGTTAGGTTTATCTTGTTTTGTGCACATTTTTGGGGTTGGATATTTTTTTCTTCTTCTTCGTCAATCTGCTCCGCCACCCACGCTCTCCGATTAACTCTGAACACACACGCGGCTCCGGGCGGCCACCACGCCTCAGACCGAACGGGGCGACTGGATTCTGCAGCGTTAATTACGGCATTATAAGGTCAGACGAAATGTCCCGGTAGATCCATAAGGTTCCTTTGCCCTGAATTCTACCGCACTGCCCCGTGCATGCCCCCGTGCTTGCTAATTTGAAGACGCACCACTGTGGGGAGAAATTGGAGAGCAGTGGGGTGTACGCGATTATCCACGTTACAGCCTTTGTGTACCAAGAATTGTATTAGTTTCTCCCGTCGCCAAGGGAGAGAAACTACCGCAATAGCCGAAGAGCGTGTGGGCATGTGGGCACGTGGGTGTACACGTGGTAGTGGGGAGCGGTTGGGCGCAGCGCTACGAACCCGGCGAACCCAGTTTAATTCCCGCTCTGGGCCAACACAAGTGACGGTAATATACATTGGTATTGAGCCTCCCCCAGATCGACTCAGCCTCAAATGAGCACCAAGTGCGGTGTGTAAACATCGCCACTGGGGAAGACAAAGGCGGTCGGGCGTGGTGCTGGCTACCCACCCACTCGAAAACCGTGTCGGCCTTCATAGGTACTCGCTAACAGCACTTGCCCCAAAAGTCCATTAAGGCTATACGGGGGATCTTTGTCTCGTGTTTCTGTGTGTGTTTATAGATCTGCGTGTGTATGTATCTCTGCATTTGTGTATGAATGAAAGGAGCGGTATAGTGTAGTGGTTAGCGCAACTGCGCTGCAAGCTATAAGTTGCGCTAACCACTACACTACCGCTGCTTTCACACATTTCACCTGAGTTCAATTCCCACTCACGGTCAACTGGCATCTGAACCGGTGCTGGGTATCACCGAGACGGACTCAGCCGTGAAATGGGTTACCCATTCCAGGTGTGTGAACTTCAGTACTGGAGAGACAAAGGCGACCAGGATTGGCGCTATCATAGGATGCTCGCGAACAGCCCTTGCTCCAGTAGTCTTCGCGCGTGTGTGTGTGTTCACACGTGTGTTGAGTTTCTCATTGCGGTGTGTGTTTTTATCAGTATTATCGGAAAAGCACTCCGCTGTGTTGCTGCATTGCAGGAAGCCCTCTCTCCCAGTCGACTCACGATCAGTCGACGCGCTCGCTCTGACGCACACTTCGCGCTGCGATGTCGCGTCCCGCGGTGGCAGAGCAATTTGTGGGGCAGCAAACCGCGTGCGGAGAACGCGGCCCGGAGTGATGTGTGGCAGAAGAAGAGGAGGAGGAAGAGGAAGAGGAGGGGGAGCTTCACTCGTGCTGCAATTAAACCGTGGACTGATGGCAAAAGTGGATCACACACGGTTAGATGTAAGCAGCGAGAGTGTTTTATCTACTCTCATCTTTAACCATATCTGTCAAGGAAACGAAGCATGACTACGAAGGCTGGTATTTATAATCCACGGCAATGTGTACCTGTGTATCACACAGCGCCATCGATCACGACAATAACACATCGCATTGAAGCGACGGCAACGTTTCATCAGTGTAAAAATAGCCTCGAACACGCATTGTCCACGAATGAATTAACGTCACCATCCCATCTGAAGAAAATACATCTTGGCTCGATTAGCCGGTTCTTTTTTCTTCTCCTTCTAAGCCAACAGTCACACGGACACATCGTGTCAGCTGCTCAAATCTTCTTCCCCCATGTACCGTACATTTATTTCTGTGCCTCTTATTGAGTCATGTTCACCGTCTTCGAATGTCGTTCCACTGCACCCTCCCATATTCACCCTGGGTCTCTGTTGAGACCCTCACCGCTGCACCGGTGGCATCTCCATAGCCCCTCTGGTCTGTTGGTCTCTCTGTGATACAGTGGGTCTATGTGTTAGTCTGTTGGTTTGTATGTGATACAATGGGTATCTGTGTTAGTCTGTTGGTCTGTATGTGATACAATGGGTCTCTGTGTTAGTCTGTTGGTCTCTATGTGAGTGTACGGGTCTCCATAGCCCTTCATAATTTCATAATCTTTGTCTTTTCTCAGCACCTGCCCAAAGCCATCGACAATCAGCTTTGCTCGCCTTCTGAAGACCATTAGTAACCCCTTGCTAAGCCTTATTCATTCCGCCTTATTCCCCTTAGAGATACTCCCAACATCCACACTTGATCTCACCTCATTTCTCAGAAGGCGCAATCGGCTTCGAGGGGGTCCCTGGGGAGCAAAGAGCCCCCCGTTTTTTCCCCAAAGTGAAAGCTGTTACTAAAAATGCCCTTATTAATTTTGTTTTGTTTGTGAACGTTGGCTAGGCGATGAGCGGACAGCCGAGTTGGGACATGTGCCGACAGCACGCGTGATAACAAAGGCCAATGAGCAAAGTGGTTATCCTGGGACGCGTAGTCCTTCGTCTGTAGCAAGCGAATGCCTCTCACACGCACGGGTCGAAAGTAAAAAAACTCTCTCTCAGGTGAAGCGTCTGAGATTGCTGTGCTGCATGCGGTCTGGTCGGGAATGTTTATGTTTAAACAAGACAAAGGCGTGTGTGTGTGTGTTTGTCCTTCGCCGAAAATGTGATGGTAACGTTGTTCAACACGAATGTGTGCAAAGTACCACGAGTGTGGTTAACGTCAATTAAACCCAATGTCACTTAATTCTCCTGTCCCTCAATGGAAGCCATTAGAGGCGAGCAGCCCTAATTGGCGCCTCTGCACATCCTTTAAAAGGTCTTGGGCACTTATGGCTCAAAGCACCAAACGTAATTTGCTATGAGGGTAGGAGTGTCAGCTGTATCCCCCCCCCCCCTCCTTGAATCGGTTAGTGAGATTGACAGCCTGTAGTGCGAAAGAACATACGCGTGTATACGCGTGCAAAAAATACAAAATGCGTTTATTTCCACAGAATGTTTGCTCATGGGAGAGCGCTTCATTTATTTACTTGCGCGCGCGCGCCCACGTCTCTCTGTTTTCTCGCGGTGAGTTTTCCTTATTTCGGAGGACTTTACGTTTGCCGGTGACGGGTGTGCGTATAGCTGCCAAACGATAGACGCCGCTGTGAAAGCGCTTCGCGTAATTCGCGATGACAAACTTGTGAGTCACGAGATTCGGCGCGTCAATATATAAACGCGTCGGGCACCCAAGCACCGCACGACGCAGCCGGTCAGTAAGGTTTGTCACCTGAAGGAAACGTGTCGATGTTGCGAGTACACACTGCACGTCGGCATACCCGGCGAGTTAGAGGCGATTGCTAGAAGATGCTGGCTTGCAATCACCAGTGAATCGACGCGCGCTCAATTGCAAATGTTTAAACGTTTTCTCCCTCTCCACGCACCGGTGTGCTGAAGTCGTGACACACGGGGGACGTTCTGTTCAGGCGACAAACCTCGCTGATCTGGCCGTGTCGGGTGGAGGACAGATTTGTGTGCGACAGATTTACATTGATGCGACGTAACCCCTGAAGATGAACGAAAATAAACTTCATCATGAATAAGATCGGTCGCGAAAGTCTGCTTCGTGTTAGAATCGCTCACGCTATGGAGAGTACGGGAATGGCTCTCTGTGTGTGTGCGCGCGTGTTTCATTTGTTCTTGAATGGACGGCGTGGACGTTGTCAAGCATCGATGCGACGATTCACTGCGCACCCCGCCCCCATCCCATTCCAGGTGCTCCGTTCAATTGTGGCTCGTCAGATCGAGCCCTCCTCTGCAAACTAATTTCCACGTGGTCGCCGCGGTGTGGTGTAGAACGTCCGTCTACTCGAACAGTTTTTATTTTTTTCCGATTTTAGTTTTCAGAGGGACAGCTGCCTTGACGAGATATCGCACCTAGACATTTCGAAGAACAAATCTCATCAGCAAATATGGGCGGTGGGGGGGTCATGGGGGCTTGCTCTGTAATTTCATGTCGGTTTTTTTCTGTTCGCCCAAAGTAACCTTTGCTTATTTTATAATCATCACCAACTCCCCACACCTCATTTCAACCCCACCCCAATCTCACCCACTGTACAAGTATAAATACCAAATCGGTCAAAACAATATGATCCGGGGCTGGCAAGATGGCTCAATATTAATTAGTTCGGTCACTGGAGGCGGGAGGTTAAAACGGTGCATAATTAAAATGGTAATGAAGAAATGCATCGCACGTAATGCGTCGACCGGCCTATTTATAATTAATAGCGTAAGTAACGGCGCAAATTGTAACGATAAATCAAAAGGATTTTTGCCAGTCGATGCCTAAGGGGCTTGCTTGGACCGTGTTGCATGAGGCCGGCGTTCCAATCAATAGCGGCGTCGTCGGCGAACACTGCGCGGCCGGAGGAGGAGGAGGAGGGGGAGGAAGGGGAGGAGGGGGGAGGAGGAGGGGGAAGAAGGGAGAGACACTTCCTTAGTACTGAGCTCCAGGATCATTGCAGCGGCGGTGTGCATAGCTGGATCGATATTGCATCCCACATGTCCAGTCGGCCAGCGCAGCCGGGAAGGCTTTTTGGCTGAAATGGTTTCGGGCAACGCTCGCTCGTGATGCTTTAGAAGTGGAAATGTTTTTAAATGTGGTCGTCATTAAGGCTCCAGCACGTCTCGGGATCGAACCGAGCGGGCGTATCCATCGTCACGTTTTGTTTTTTGCCGCGAGGAAGTGAAGCGATGTCCTCGCCTTCGCGGGAACTCCTTCCGCTGACTCTCTGATGCGGTGTTTGGGGGGCCGTGCCGCGGCGTGTTGGTTCGGTGTGGTTGTCCGACGTTTCGTTCCGCGCGCTGGGAGCTTCTCCAGGAACGTCTCGAGGAAGGAAGAGCGCAGCCCGTGAAGCAAACACGTCCATCGTAACGCCCAACACCACACGGCACAAACAGCAAACACGGAGAGGTGTACAGCTCAACCGCAAAAAAGAACACGTACACGCGAGACTTGCCCCTCTTGCTAATATCCTCTCTTTAAAAATGTGATTTTAAAAGGCCCACATTTCCCCCCATTTCACTGTTTAACAAAAATGATTTTTTTTGTTCCTGGGTAGTAAGTGTTATTTTATAATTGCTAATGCCTCAAAAGTACAGAACATGGCTATTATTATTCCCCACAAACTTTGCTTTTTTGACCAGGACACAAAAGAAAAGTTAATAATCCACTCCATTAATGACATTGTGTAACAAATTTATTAAAATTGTGTTCCTGGGTAGTAAGTGTTATTTTCTAATTGCTAATGCCTCAAAAGTACAGAACATGGCTATTAGTCCCCACAAACTTTGCTTTGTGACCAGGACAGTGATATTGTGAAATTTACCTATTTTCAATGAGAATTTGTGCATTTGTGTCATTCCTTCACATAAAGTCATGGTCACAAAAGCAAAGTTTGTGGGGAATAACAATAGACATTTTATATACTTTTGAGGCATAAGCAATTAGAAAATAACACTTAATACTCAGGCACAACAATCTTGTTAAATATAATCGAATCATGCTTTCATTTGGCATCCTTGAGTTACGGTGGCATTTAGAAAGCGTCGTGAATTCAAATTGCATTTTCATTGTCGACTTAAAAGGTATTAATAAAGCTGCAGCCGCCAGGTCTATTTCTCTCTCCCCCTCTTCTCTCTCTCTCCATAGCACCGCTGCTGCTCTCCCAGGAGTGAGCCCCCTATTTTTTAGAGACTTTCGTCAACCTCATCTATAACACCAAATGACCCACAGCTCGCTTCCCTCACCTCTATTATAGAGTTTTAGTGTACGGTATTATTTTTTTCAAATTGAATGCCTTTACGATTCACACTTCCCACACTTAAGACGCGTGCCCTCAGTTGTCCATTGCAACCGCTTTTAGCCGATGCACATCGACGGGCCCGTGCGTTCTTGTCTCATCGCCACAAGGCGAAGCAGACGTAGAAAATGCTCGTTTGTGTTTTTTCACCTTGTCTGTTTTAAAATACAACCTCAGGGACAACATTGGGTAGAATTGAATTCCGAGATCGCACTGCAGAAGCGCGTCAAAACACATGACGACTGAATCCATTAACAAGCAACTGCCTTTTAACTTTAAAATATTTATCGCGAACACTTTACTCAGGAGCCCTTCGCAGACTGAAAATAATGATGACTCTCTGGAACAAACATTGCAGATACAACTAATAATCACTTATTTGAGGTTGAAGCATTCACATACATACCTGAGTTGATGATGTAATAATTAGAATATAATTTTACAAACTTTTCTCTATCCACTGCTGATTGAAGATCTCCCCCATGCCCGCATCGCTCATGTGGGGGGATCGCTTTACGATACGTAACCACGATGGTCAGTGCGAGCTGGTGAAGTTGCTTCCCAGGATACGTACAGATGTTGGTCGTTGATGGCGATCGAACTCAGGTGATGGGTCCATAGCTCAGCGCGTTATTCACCCCTCTGCCCCTATGCCAATCTAGTGCTGAACATAATAATAATAATAATATAGAATTTTGCTGATGCAGAATGATTAAACATTACTTTCTCATTTAAGTTCACGATTTCCTTCGGTGACCGTAAAAACAATTCTGCATGGGTAATGCTCTGAAAAGGTTAAGGGCAAGGAATGGATTATGTAAGTGTGCCATGATGCATTGTATAGAAATGTATGTGCCGCTGCTATTCCACTGATATCTTTAAACGAGTTTATTACCTGAGCTGGTGTATACGGCAGCAGCACATACTGCACAGACTCAAGTAAATAAGACCTCAACACAGGAGCGAACAGACGAATTGTCCCTGGATGACTATAATCGAGTTCTATTATTGGTGTCAAGGCACTAATTGATGGGTACCGTCCACCAGGTCCATCAGTCAGTCCTTTATCTATAACCAGATAAGCACCCATTGTGAAGCAATTTAGCTTTTTCAAGTAGGACATTGGGCCAATGTGGGGGGGCATCAATCATGGTCGCAGTCACGAGTCGACGTTTGTGCGATGATGCAATTCACAAAAGCGATGAGTGGGCATCCAAAACACGTTGCTATACACTGATGATTTGTTTTAAAAATAATCCTTTCTTGCAAGTACAGTCGTTCTCTTCATCGTAGCAATCTATTGTAAACGCTTGTTAATTCGATACATACATGTATTAGGCTCTGGCCTTGCCGATTTAGGGGCCGTCCATAAATGACGTCACGCATCTGGGGGGGGGGGGGTGGGGTCAGACATTTGTGACGATGTGTGACGAGGGGGGGGGGGGGAGTTGAGAAATGTGACGGCCCATCAAAATGCGCAACTTTAAATAAATATAGACAACACGTTCTACTTAATTAAATAGAGATTTTAATAAATGTTTTCTCCTACAACATCAGAGTGCAGCGGCACATTAAATACGCACTACAATGACAATAGTTTAAAGCGATTTGAAGCATGTTTTATATTTTTCTGGGGGGGGGGGCAGAGCTTAGTGACGTCATATTTGAGGGGGGGGGGGGTCTGACTTTTTGTGACGCCTTGTGACGATAGGGGGGGGGGGGTCAATAATCGTCCAAAATCGCGGGACGTCATTCATGGACGGCCCCTCATCCAATATTACGAATCATGTACAATGGCACTCACAAGTGCCTCCTGCCCCATCACTTTATTTGTTTCAAAATTTGTTTCCCAAACTCTTCACACACCGTAAGCATTGACACACCTTCACCAATGATATCCAAAACAGTGGATTTATCTGGGCAGACTAATGGATTTATACTGCAGTCCGTTTCTATTACTTCTTGATGTCGGTGTAGACGACATTTCTGAGAGGGTTGGCTTGCACAGAGGGCATGAACAAGGTAACGTCCAAAGTAACAGATCAGCACTAACGCCCACCACGCCCTACGCCACGAGACTGAGTCATTGTTTCGGCCACGGCGTGCGGCGTCGCTCCACGCGAATGCCGAAATTGGACCATTCGCTACTGCAATTCGGCTCATGGCGAATTATCCCCAATTACGAATTATAAAATATAGAAACAAGGAGGTTTCACTGTATTGCCGTGTATGTACCCAGGGAAGCTGCGACCACATTACCCCGAGCGTGACCAATCTCGTAAAAGTCTCGGAATCTAAGCAGAGGTTGAGCCTGGATAGTGCTTGGATGGGCGACTACCATGCATTAAACAGGTTGGTATAGCTCTTGTGGGCAGCAGAGGGCAGTGCAGCAAATATAAGTTGTCCTATAGTAATAGGTTTTAACCCTTTCAAATGGTACAAAAACTGACACCTTTATACAAGGCATCATGTTTGCAATAACCACAACACAAGCAGTCAAAATGCAAACAAAAAGAAACAACTCTGATAATGATAATGATATGCACTGTCCTTGAAGTTGATTGGTCCACACCCGAGACAGCTTTTCTTAGAGCCTAGTCTTCATTGGTGTTGGACCAGATGACGCCAAAAGGCGTACAACTAAAAAACAGCGCACTATCAGAGTATTGAGAGCTTTTACACTATGAGACCTCCTTTACCGGTGGCAAAATGTAGTAATAGGTTTTTACCCTTTCAACTGGTACAAAAACTGACACCTTTATACAAGGCATCATGGTATAAGTTGTCCTGTCCTATACTCCCTGCCATTGCCAACTGATGAGGGTGCTGAAGTATGGTCAAATTACCCACGTGACTCGCAAGGCATGGGGAGGGGGGCTTATATCCAGAATAGATTTAAAAAAAAAACACTGTACATGTCCATACATGATAATTGTTTTTTACCCTTCTATCTGGCAACAAAACTGACACCTTTTTACAAGGAGTCATGTTTGCATAGACCACAATACCTGCAGTCATAAATACAAACAAAACACACAACTCTGATAATGTATGCACTGTCCTTGAAGGAGTTGTGTGTTTTGTTTGTATTTATGACTGCAGGTATTGTGGTCTATGCAAACATGACTCCTTGTAAAAAGGTGTCAGTTTTGTTGCCAGATAGAAGGGTAAAAAACCAATTATCATATTTTTTACTGGCAAATGAGGTTCCAATGATGTCCATACATGTACATTTATTCAGGAAAGCCTCACTGAGTGTTAAGGCTCCTGGGATGTTTGGCCGATTCTAGTAATGAGTGTTTGGGATGTGGGAGGAACCCGAGTACCTGGGTAAGCCATAACAAAGCGGGTAACACTCAAAGTTCCGCACAAATAGATTTAATAATCCATTGCTCTGCTTACGTCTCCTGGCTACCTCGCGACCCAAGCCTGCGACACGTGTTGTTCACAAGTAGTCTTTCATCCAAATAGTTTTCAGGCTCAACCCCACTGAGCTTTTGAGATTCGATGACTTTGGGGTGCATTCGTAGTGATTTTGGTTCGTGTCGGCTTGTCGCTAGAGGAGTTAATGTCCCACTGGAGGAAAAAACAATCCAGAAAAAAACTTAAATAAAACATATCTGCTAATTGTAAATATTATAAATGGAATACAATCACCCTTCCCTTCCTTCGCGCACATACCCCCCCCCCCCACCCCATCCCTCCTGCCACCCCCACAGGCTTCCGTGACCCCACAAATACAGAATCAGAATCTTGATTTCAACTGCAGGAGGAATCCGATGAGATGTGAAGCTCTTTTCTTCACAGACGTTGTAGTATAGGGCGGGTCAGCAACGCATGTCCCGACCCATCACCGTAGCATGTGGGTACTTGGCAAAAGCGTGCAGCGGCATCTTGCAACGATGATCGGTCGAGTTAACGCCACTCGTGAGTGTCTATAACACGTGCTCGAGTTCTTGAGATTGTTTTCTTCAGATTGGAAGGTCCCTCGAATTAACGCTTGGTTGAAAATGTCTGATTTGCCTCTAGCTGTTTACACATCACCCCGTTGTCCCTTGTGCAAATGTTACCGTGATCCCATGGCAGATGAAAATGTTTGCTGAACCGTTAATGCCGGGATCTACCACGTCTTGGCTCGATGCAGTTACCCAGCATGAGACCACAATTAATTGCCACGTTACTCCATTAGGATGCCGATCGATACCGTTGTGTGTTTGTGCATTTTTTTTTACTCAGCAAATTAATTCCGAGCCATTGCAAGCAGTTTAGAAGTTTCTGCGAGTGGAGCGCAATGCTTTTAGGCGAGCAGTCATTAGTTTGTGTGTACGGTTGGTAAACTTAAGCGGCGATAATTGATACCGGTAAGTGCAGAGTGTTCCTTGTTCGCTCTTGTAATAAAGCTGCTGATGCTGCTGCTGCAGAGAAATTGCTAGAAAAGAAGAAAAAACTTGCATAAGTATGGCTTATGTAGTGCTTTCCAAAAGGTGTTTTTGTCGAGATAATTTGATTCGCTATGAATACCAATTCCTTCAGACTTATAGGAGATACCATTATCATGTCGCCACCCTCTTGATCAAACTGACCGAATCGCCGTAGAAGTCCCTGATGGCGACGCGACTTAACGCCTAATTTGTGTTCGTATTTTGGATCATCCTTCGCAAGAGTTGCCATGAAGCCTACAGACAGACGCGCAGCGAATGCATCAACGCACTCAAACTCCGTGGGTGAGAGTCCACGTCCTTGTCTCTTTGAAACGACCGTGCTGTTGTGGAGCTGCCCATTGCCGACTTGAAGCCCCGTGCCAGTGGTGGAAATTCCGCATTCCGACAAAATGGTATACGTTTAACAATCCCCATAGATTTCGATTTAAAGCTTTCGTGACTGCAGGGATTCATCTTCTTGGTTCTTTCGGTAAAGTCACGTAGAAGGGAAATAACAAAACAAAATAATAAAACATAATAAAATTAAATTCTCACGACGTTTCGGCCACAACGCAAGCAGCTGTCCTCAGGTGAAGAACAGGGTTGTCCTCAGGTGAAGAACAGGGCTGTAGGAAAGACAGCCCTGTTCTTCACCTGAGGACGACTGCTTCCTTTTATTATTTTATTATTTCCCTTCTACGTGACTTTACCGAAAGAACCAAGAAGATGAATCCCCATAGAGATGACGTTCCTGAGTGGACCATAACTGAGATTTGATGTTGCCAGCGTCTTGTTTTCACGTCCACACGAACTACTCTAGCCAATGCTGCGTTGCATTTATGCTGGGCGATTAGTTGATGAGGTCAACGAATCGACGGAAACGTTTTAACGGATGGCTTTTTCGGCAGTCAATTACACGTGGCCTCTCGAAAGCAGGAAACTCCCACCGCCCCACCTGCAATACACACTCAGCGTGACGCTGCCGCTGATGCGTGTGAAGTTACAAAGCCCTGCCCATCACCTCCCGTCCAGCGGCACACGTGGAAACAGTGAGGTTAGACTGTTTAATTTGATTTCCCCCCCTCCAAGTGTTTTTTTTATGTTACCCTACAATTAGAGAAATCGAACCGACAATTAGTAGAGTAATCGATTACTTAAATTACGGGAAACGACCCGGATCTTCACTGGTGCCGCGTTCTCCTTTACTTAACGCCAGGTGAGAGACCTCTTGAGACCAATATTCTCTGTTTCAATGGAGGCCCTGGGTCGATTAAGTAAAGCAAATGTGCACCTTAGCTTATTGAGCCGGCCCTCTAGATTTATTGTGGCATGAATCCTTATTTGTAATGCTCCTCTCGTGTGACCTATCTGTCACAGAAATACATGCTAATTAGCCCATTATAGCTTTTAACGCATTTTCAATGGAGCCTGACCGTTCTGCCATCGTCTTTGTTTTTTTATTAATCCGAAGCTTTCCTTTTTACTCAATTCCCGTGTTATCTGCCGTGTCTATCATCAGCGTGTGCTAATGCGCATAACAAACAAACAGAAATCTGCCCCCGTGTCCGGGTTGCATTGAGCTAAAGATGCACGTCGCACACAAGCTTGAGCACGTGGCAAATGCGTCAATTAATTAACGAAACGAACACGGAAATAAATAATGAACTCTGGTTCTCATCAAGGGGCGGGGGGGGGGTCTTTGGAAGGATTATCTCGACTCATGAAAGCGCCAGGACACTTCCCACTGCAGCTCGTGACCGGTATTTAACGGGGACCCGTGTTTCCAGGAGCGAGTTGTCTGCCAGCACATTCACCCTCCAGACAATTTCTCAACCCCAGGGAACCCCTTGAAGGAGCAGAGGCCACGGACTGAGAGGACAAAAAGGGGGTCCCGTGCCTCCATTTCCACCGCCCCCCTCCACAAAACGCGTACAATACACATCAATGTCTTATATTGTGCCTAGAGCCTGCAATCGTAAAGGGCGTGCGGGAAGGACAACGGATATATAATGATGCCGAGAAAGACATTTCCACAATGTATCATTTCTGCTCGTAAGGATGTTGTTGGTGTGACCACCACAAACAAGTTTCATTCACCATGCACTGCTGGATGAAGTCATCCCCATGTCATTGCCGTTGGTCACGATCGTTTAATTAAAATAATCCATCCTGAACACGAGCTGATTTCATCGCTCCATCTCGCCAGCGGACGTTCAATTAGGCGCGACCTCTACTTTGACCTCTACTTTGACCTCTGCTTTGAGCTGCCCACCGGCCATCACCCACTTTGAGTAACGTGGCCAGCCAAAGGCGGCTGAACCTTTCTCAATGGCCAATGCGATGTCTCCAAGTGACCAAAAATAACCTTAAACGACTCCAATGTGTTCCGCAACGGAATTATATTCAGCATAAAAAAAAGGACGCACACACAAAACAATATTGCCTGCCGCTTACACGGGCAGTTTTGTTTCCCTTCTGAGAGGCGAACGCGAGGGAACCGTGCACTCGACGCCGCCGTGATATTTCTCCTTCCACTCGCCGAAGCAGAAACAACAAAAAGCCGGTCACGATCGAATGCCACATCACGGGCGAGCTGACGCCCGTTGTGACCTACGCGGCCAATTCGCGGACACTGTGAAAATCTGGCTTAGAGCCATGCCCCCTGGCTCTGTCCTCCTTCCTAACCACGGCGGCAAGATGTGAAACCCCTCTCCTGCTATGCAAGAGGTCGTGGGTACGATCCCGTGCCTGGCGCCTGTATATTTGGAGTGTGCATGTTCTCGCCGTGCTCACGTGGATTTTTATCCGGGGTCATCCGGTACCGCCCCACACACTCCACATTCAGAACCAACATCACGCGTTTAGAGTAGTTGGCTGCTATAAATGTCCCACGTGATGAGCGATCACGGCGTGGGGGCATACCCTGGTCCACGCATGCCCCACGCCAAACCTCCACCTCCGTCCCTACTCCCAGCTGTCGTCCGCCGCGCATCTGGAAAACATTTTTTTTTATCGTAATTCCCGAACGGCGCGTGCCTCGCCGGCGTGGACAGGCGAGCGCCAGCGCGTTCCGCTCATTTAGCCCGCTGGTGATTTACGACGGCGGTGCGGCAGGTGTCCTAACGATGCGGCAATGATGACAAATGCGTGTATGTATATATATTTTTTATTAATTAATTCAGTTTTCGTTCCCGGCGTCACAACGCCGCACGGGTGGCCGCTCTTGCGTGCCGAGGCAGCGGAGGTCACGCCGCATGGGTGTTGTCGAACCCGACCGACCAGCTTCTGGCATTCGAGCGGTGACAGGGACGTGAAGCGAGGCCAAGGACTCGCTCGCTCGGCGCGGACGGCACGTCCACACAGTCCGCCCGAGCTCTCGCACCCCCTATGTGTATGCCGGAGTATGCTGTGAGTATGTTGTGAGTATGTTGTGAGTATGTTGTGAGTATGTTGTGAGCATGTTGTGCGGCGGTGCAGCGATGTGGCGCGCCGCGCTACTAAGCCGACGCCTCGAATTCGATTCCCGCTCACGGCCAACGCCGGTGAGGATCATTTGAGCCGGTCCCTGGGCCTCCCCTAGGTCGGCTCGGTCTCAAAATGATTACCTGGTGCGATGTATAAACATCGCCACTCGGGAGACAAGAGCGGCCGGGCGTGGTATTGGTCAGCCACCTCCTCGCACGCCGTGCTGGCCCTCATTGGTGCTCGCGAACAGCACTTGCCCCACCAGTCTGTTAAGGCTATACGGGTGTACTTTGTATATTGAACACATTTTTGAACCAAAATGTATTGACTTTCCAATAGGAATTTAGCCGGTGGAGGCTCAATCCCATCCAGTCTTCTGGCGTTACGGGACTTTTTTAGGCACTTGTGATTTCACGAGGTTCTCAAATGTAGTGAGTCAATGGTCTCAGTCCAGTCTCCAATGATGGCACACACACACACACAAAATCCCCGTCATACAAAATTTTATTTTTCACTTCATTCGGTTGAAATTCCAGCACTGATAATAAAATACATCCCTGCAGCAGGGCAACTGAGAAGGCACTGCCGCCCCGTGTGGATAAGCGGTTACTTGAACATATTTCACAAGTAGTTCTGTGATATCTCCTTCCAAAGACTGTTCCCTAACATGGGGGTGTTGCACTGCTCTGCGATAAATTTCCAAATTCATTCTACGTCTCATGACACGGAGCCGATCACTAATTTGGGATCAACATAGGTTGGGGGGGGGGGTAAGAAAAATGAAGCTTATCCAAATGTGGTGGTGGATCAAAGTCATAACTGGCATGGAACACCCAAATCAGACTTCGCTGATCTCTATAGATTGAACATAAAGCAGTCAGGCTGATTGATGGTCAAACACTCATTCGTATGCATGTTGAACTTCGTTTGCACCGTACGGAGCCAACCACACTGATCGGAAGTGCGGAGGAAAGCACAACAAACTGAACACAAACAGCGGTTCTTAAGAAATTAGTTTCCAATACAGACTTGAAAGTGCATTAGCTCCAGTGGCTTCCGAATATCGGAAGGAAAGGCGTACCGGAGAGCCGTAGAAGGGCATCTGAAAGCGCGCGACGCAGTGAGCGTCTATGGAGTGAGTCACTCCCGTCCTTCGCTCACTGGCAATTGCCTGGAGTCAGTCGCCCCCTTATCACCTATATACGAGCGCCGCCACCATGGTTACAGTCCTCCTGAATCTCACTCATCGTCACGCTCACCCGTATATTGAGGACTCGGATTCATCGTATCCACATCGTGTTCAGCCACCACACTGCGGTTAACCCCCCCCCCCTCTTTGTCTTTCTTCCCCCGCAGTGCTCGACTTTGGATGTTCCTCCCGTTGTCATATTTTTTGTTTTATTTTATTACCCAAGGTTCTTAAAACCACGTTTAATTCAAACAACGCATTTGCACATTCGTCTAACTGCATCTTTAGCAGTGCTCTTTCTTGCCGGAATGCATGGCATTGTGGGATTTTTTTGTTTTGTTAAAAAGGCCTGATCTCATCGACTGTGATTGGAATTAAAACAATTGCTCAGCGTAGGTCGGGGTTGCCTCCTTGATCTCAACAAGAGCCTTGCCAACTTGTCCCGTCGTGCGTACCGTTGAGCGAGGCGACTCTAGCCTGAGTCACCGTTGTGTTGACGCGCAAGATGACACCGCGAGACAAAGGGACCCGGCATGCACTGCGGGGCGCATTCAACGAGCTTGTGAATAAGAGTGGGTGGGTGGGTGGGTTTGGGGGCTATTAAAGACATTTATGAAGTGTTAATTGCGTGTTTCGGGGTAATTTCTTGAATTGGAATGTTTTCACAACATCTTTTGAACAACAACAAACAACGCGAATTAAAGTTGAGATTACTGTATTACCTTTTTAAAAATATAGTAATTGTAATGTCGGGTTAATATGGCCTTTTTGGTTCTTTATCGAAATGGTTTTATTCCCCACTCGAACACATTTAAGTTGATTTGTAAATATCGTCGTGATTCAATCTCGCGATTGATTCGCGTATAAATTATATTGTTTTTACACCGTCGCGAATATTTGCTCTTCTAGTGACTGCAAAGTTCACGTGAACCTCTTACACCCAACATATGGTGAATTAAAACGTATAGATTCGAACACACACACAATGCGACACATTATCGCGAGTTTAGTCATCTATGTTGACCAATTAACCAGCTTTTAACGCCATGCATTGTGACACTTTTATAATGTCTGGAAATATACGCACGCGAGCACTGCTCAGGTTTTTTGCCAGAGCAGGGTTAACCGACTGCCGTGTGTTTACGAAATAAAATTCAGCACAAAGGAACTTATCGGCTGAGTCTTGCATGAATGACCTCTCGAGAGTCAAATAGCTGCAGTTTGCAGTTTTTCTTCTCCCACGTCTCCTTTGTGGCAGGACAGAGAAGGAGCGAACATGAACACACATTACGTGTCTTTGTGTGTGTGTGTGTATATGTGTGTGGGGGAGCAGTGGACTAGCGGTTCGCGCACCACACTACAAACCCGAGGGATCGAGTTCGATTCGCGATGATTATTTCAACCGGTTCTGGGCCTCTGATAGGTCAACTCAGCCTTAAAAATAGCTGGTGCAGTGTGCAAATATTTGCATTGGGGAGACAAAGGCGGCCAGGCATGATACTGGCAACCCACCCCTTTGTGTGAACACCCACCTGCTGGCTTTAATAGGTGCTCGCTAACAGCACTTGCCCCAACAGTCTGTTTCAGACTGTCTGGGGGATCTTTGTCTTTGTTTGTATGTATGTATGTAGCGTGGAACGGTGGGGCAATGGTGAGCACACTATGTTACAAGCCCAGGAACCTCGGTTCGATTTCCGATCATGGTTAACATCAGTGGCGAGTGATGTATGGATTGGTCCAAGGCCTATCCTGGGTTGACTCAACTTCTAACTGTTTAATGTTCATGTTGATTCTTCAGCGGCCTTTTAATGGCTTGCCATGTTATGGTGCTTTAGAAGTCATCGTTATTATTATTATTAATGAGTTCCTAGTGCGGTGTGTAAACAAACACTGTGGATAGAAAGTGTGCCAGGCGTGGTGATGATCACACGGTTCTCTTGTACTCTGTGCTGGTCTGAATAGTTTGTTGCTAACAGCACTTGCACCAACAGTTGATATCGACTATACCGAAGGATCTTTGTCCTGCAGTATTAGGGATGGATTTTGAGTTTAAACATTGCGTCTTTATATTTTTAAGGACATTACTCCAAATTTTCGATATATTTGGGTGCTCATGTCAAAAACCTGTTCATGCTAACCATAGTGACGTTACCTGAAGCCACGTGACTTTTGGAGTAAAATCGTGGGAGTGGCTTCAACTGTCGCCAATCTGAAATAAACAAACAAAAAAACTGTTTGCATCATGGGACATCTCACGCCTGGGCCTGATTTTCAAGTTGGCGCAAATGAAATCCCAAAGTTGGGAGCACATCCATCGCACACGGAGGCGGTCTTCGACTTAAGGCGACTCGAGTTACGTCGGTCAGGTCGCCAAATGCCACCCCACGTTGTTCACTCGCGGCGGTCAGACACGCGCTGAACGGCACGGCGCTGACTCAGGCGACGTTGACGGGACGTCGCCCAGCCGGTCTGCGTTGATGAACCTCCGTGCCTCCAGTTCAACACTGAGTAAAGCTTTCGCGGCCAATTTCATCGTAATACGGAGGGTTGTGTTGGGTTTGATCGCGTGATATTTACGCGATCTAACCAAAAAAATATTAACCCGTAAAAACAAAGTTTTTCACTATAAATCCTTTATATGCGTGGCGGCTAGAGTCCTCTCGTCCTCTGGCTTGAGATGGCTGCCACCTATGGGTCAGATGATTGCCTGCCACCATTAAGCAATTGGTAATTAAATATAAAAAAACAATTCCTAAAAAGTGTAACATTTTGGAATTTTTTTTTTCATGAAAATAAATTGTCACGCACAACGAGTCTGTGTGCAAAATGTCAGCTCGATTGGATCACGGGAAGTGGGTTAGAAAACGACCGAAAGATTTGCACGGTCGTAAGCGCGCAAGCAAGCAAGCAAGTGAACTTAATATAAAGGATTTTTTAAAAAAACCTCTGTGCGTCCTTTGTGATTTTTAAGCTTTTTTTTTGTTTTACATATATTTCAGCCATTAAAATGTCGACTGAAAGAAAAGGCAGTGCCATCGTGATGGTGTTGAAAATAAACGCAGCAGAAAGGTCATTGCAATAGTGTACTGTATGCGTGATTGATAGTTAATGAAATATGCTATTTAGATTAATATCTATAAAAAAAATGGCATATCGGACCCTATTATATCATTGTTTACCTGGGAAAGTCGCTCTCGACTTACGTCGTTTCGACTTACGTCGTTTCGAGAACCTCCAGTTCAACTGGAGGTCCTCAGACTGTACATGAAGATTAATCGAACATTTTTGCTCATGGAATTCCGAAATATGTGCTTACACTTGTATTAATGTGCGTGATTTTGAAATACAATCACAAAATATGTCATGTATATTATTTGGGTCTTTCGGTAAAACCACGTAGATATAAAAAAAAATCATAAAAAATCATTTGACAAAATCACGACGTTTCGATCGCAACACAAGCAATCGTCATCAGGTGAAAAAATATAGCGGGAGAGCTGCTGAGGCACGAAAAAATATAGCTATACTTTTTTATTAATTACTGCAGTCACGAAAGCTTTAAGTCAATATTTAATATATACATTCTGAAAATATTTACATGTGAAGGACACTGACACTATTTAGAATGTCCCTTCTTTGTCTGTTGGCTGCCCACCCAGTAATACTTGCAATTGGTAAGAAACAAAAAATATATATATAAATCAACCCTTTGGATGAAGAACCCCCATCCCCACTATTCCATATGGTTCGTGGACGTTTTCTTTTAATCATACTTCACCAAGGTGGCTTGTGCACATTGCTAAAGGAGTCTTGGGACCGATTCACGATATATATTATTCGCCACTAATCTTAGCTGTGGCCAGGGATTACAGTCTATTGCCTATTTTTATTTTACCCGTTAAGGCCCACTGAGACACATAGCTCTTTTTCAGAAACAACCAGGCCACAAATGATAGCTCAACGAAGTGGCTTATCGAGTTGGAAATGTATCACAGACAAACACTCTAAACGCGTGTTTATAAATATGAAAGGAAAAACCAGAGGACCCCGAGAAAAATCCACGCGACCACGGGGACAGACACACGCAAACTCCAAATATACAGCAGGCGTCAGGATCGATCGAACCCACGACATTCTACATACCAGGCGAGGTAGTTAACATCTGACGAGGGATAATCTGAACTGGTCCTGGTCACCCTCCCCCTTCCCCCTCCACTCCACACCACACAAACCACCTTTTACAAAACCCATGTTGTTCCACACTCAGGTCACCAGCTTCAAAGTATAGTGCGGTTACCATTGTGCAACCACTCCAGACGGAGATACACATTTTTTTTTACGTACTGATCAATTTTTTTTTACATATATTATATACATGTTTAATGTACATATATATAGATATAGAGCATGTCAAATATGTATTATCATCACCCATCTCCAATAACACAAAAATACTCGAATTAAAATTTTAATAAATAAGTAAATGCACCAATACATTATCTGTTCATGCCTTCAGAGTGGATTATTGCCATAGCCAAATGTTCCTGTGGGCCCTGTGCCCTGCTATCTGTATGGAATTTAAATTGGTGGCAGCACTGGCGTAATGAGGGCCCCTTTGGTTGATATCCACAATGGATAAAATAACCACATTATCATGAGAAAAGGAAAACTAAGAAGTAATTCACTGGGTGACCCTTTAACTGTGAGTGCCCAGTGATAGTCCTTTGCAGCTATTCCTGGCCATCTTTTCGCATTTCCTATTAAGATAATAATCATTGTCGGGTTGAGTCAACCAAGTAGGTTGACAACAACAAATGTTGGGCATTTCAACAGAAATCAAATCCGAACGTACGGTCGTTGTGGAAGTCCGAAGCGTCGATTGCATTTCACGTTTAATTAGCCACTTTAGCTCAACGCGACCGCGCGCGCGAATCGATGTTGCCCGCAACGCACGTCACTAACTCACCTGCCCGCCCCGTGCGATTCCACCGCGGCTCATCGATATAAATTTGCTTAACTTATTAAGTGCCGTGGCCATTCGTGGGCACCACATTTGGCCCCTTACAAGCGGCGGGATGCATTGCTATTTTGTGCGTGGTCGTTCACGCTCAGGCGGTGTTGTGTTGTGCTGTGTTGGATTCTCCGCGCGTAGGCTTTGGTGAATTGCGTTATGGCCAGCGAGCACCGATGCCTGCTGTCTACATTCCAAGCGAGTGGCAGTCGCCGATGGGCAAAATTACACGTTGATGGTAACAAAACAAACAAAAAAATTGAGATCAATTAACGCGCAATGCCGGTTGTTTTCAAGTGCTCGCGCACGCCAGCGTGAATAGCCGCACGTTTATATTGTATCTCTCCCTATTTCACACAACCCCGCGCATAGTAATTTGGCACAAAAGCCACTCGAAGCACTTTAAGCTACAGGTAAAAATAATTTATATTTTTTTAAACCCGATCGTTCATATTGCTTTCCGAAGATCATCGTGCGATGACACCAGTAATTGTTTGTGCGGTCTCAATAGCTGACGGGAGGAAAAGATTTGGGCGGGGAGGGAAACCATGAATTACCACGGCGCAGAAATATCTTCCTCGCGAGGAGTTCTGCGTCGTTCGTGATGAACGCCGGCCCCCGGCCCCCCAACAGGCTTTGGGCGAGCTTGCGTGCGCGCGTGTGTGTTTTATTTTATTTTGCTGAGCAATGTGGGTACCGGTTACAACCCCGCCCGCAATCAGCCTCCTCAAATTGTCTACATAGGCCACTATTAACAATGATCAGAAAATCTTACGTGGGTAAGTAGAGTAGGATTTGCTATTGACTGGAAATTAGCATATATATTGGGCAGCGGCAGCAGCAGCATATGGGCTTGCAGTGGTGCAACCGACAAAGCCAGAGTTCTGTGACAGCGGTTGCAATTTTCAGCACGGTGATGAAGTGTGGTGGATAGGGGGGGGGGAGTTAAAATTACCAAGCAAATTGGGATGACTATAAAAGTGCCGTAAAAACTTGAGAATTGGGAGAATAGAGAGGGGAGGGGGGTAGTGGCGGAGAGATGGGGGAGAGATGGGGGAATTTGAATTAGAGAAATACATTTTTTTTTAAGTGCATGCTATTTTTTTGGGTAAGTGGCGTCAGGTTTAGGTAGAGCATGTTCCTTGTGACAGCGAGTCGCATTGAGATGGATCGCTTGGCAGATTGCTATGACTGCTGTAAACATGACTAACACAACACATGACGTTAATTGCATACTAATGCAAGATTGTTCTCCCCCCCTCGCCTCACACATAAGCCTGTAAGCCCTTACTGTAGGTAACCCGTGTAGTAATTGAGCACCATTACACCGCATTTTAGACCTCTTGCCATTGGTCTGGTGCTGTACTCTGCATGTTAATGCCCTTAATGACTATTGACCAAGGCTAAACATAAATGCATATTGAAAAACTTTTAACTGAAAATGTTTGAATGTGTGCGTGTGTATTTTTTTGTGTGGGGAGCGGTGGTGCAGCGGTTAGCGCTACGCTGCGCTCCGAATCCGGCGTCCCGAGTTCGATTCCCACTCACAACCAACACCGGTGACGATTATCTGAACCGGTCCTGGGCCTCCGCTAGGGCGACTTGGCCTCAAATGAGTACCTGGTGCGATGTGTAAACATCGCCACTAGGGAGACAAAGGCGGCCGGGCGTGGTGTTGGCCACCCACCCCCTCGTGTGCCGTACCGGCCTTCATAGGTGCTCGCTAACAGCACTTGCCTCAATAGTCTATTAAGGCTATACGGGGGATCTTTGTCTTTGTGTGGGTGACATATCGGTGAGCACACTGCGCATCAAATAAGGCGACCTAATTTCGATTCTCGGCCACATCCAACGTCAGTGGTGATTATATGAACCAGGCCTGGGCCTCCCCATTGTCAAATGGGTATCTAGTGCAGTGTGTGAACATTTGCTGTGGGGAGACAAAGGCTGCCATGCGTGGTGATGGCCACCAAAGCCCCTCGTGTGCCGTGCCGGCCTTCATAGGTGCTCGCCAACAGCACTTGCGTCAACAGTCTGTTGGTGGCTATACAGGACATTTTTGCCTTTTTGTCTGTAAATGTTGTTCACGTATGTCTCAGGAAATCCATGTGTGGTCAAGAACAATAATGGAGTGGAAGTCAAGGGATGGAATCAGACTTTGTCCACCAAGGAAATAGAGCGCTACATTCAGTTTATCATATTGCAGGATCGTAAAGACGTGTCGGCGGCTAGGGGAGGCCTTCATCCAGCAGTGGATTGACCCTGGCTGACGATGATTGGGAGACCTTTCTACAGTGAAATCTTACTGCGATCGCGCGGCGCATTTGCGTGAAATTAATGTGGTAAACATTTTTTGACAATTTCGATTTAAAGCTTTCGTGATTGCAGAGATTCATCTTCTTGGTTCTTTCGGTAAAGTCACGTAGAAGGAAAGTAATAAAATAATGAAAATAATATTATTATATTATTATTGTATTATTTTACTATGTTTTATTTTTATTATTTTATTATTTTCCTTCTACGTGACTTTACCGAAAGAACCAAGAATATTTTTTGACAAATGCTAATTATCTTCCCGTCAGAATTTGCGCTGAAATTTATACTTCATTTCATGAGCGCACAGTTTGTGCTGCCCCCCATTAACATCTTGACCTGTCGCGAAGTAATGCTGCGTATGCTGGCACAGCTGTTCCAACCAGTTCGGAAAGGCATGTGCCAGTTTAGTTTGAGACATCCCAGATGTGCTGAGCTGCAACGAGTGAAGAGGGAAAATAAGGCACGGAAAAAAAAACCACGTGAACGCAATTGTGCGTGGTTTTTCTGTTTGAATGATGAGCTCCATTCGTTCGGTCACAAAAAAATCAAACAAACGCCATCGCTCGTGACTGCTCACCGCGATATACAAAGTGCTTCGTGGAAAGTTGAACTTCTGTCCTAAATTCGTGGCATTGGGAAAGGTCATCGAGTGCATTAAATACCCCACGCGTAAGCAACTGCGTTATTTTATTAAATCCTTTATATTAAGTTCGCTTGCTTGCTTGCGTGCTTGCGTGCTTGCTTGCTTGCTTACGACCGTGCAAATATTTCGGTCGTTTTTTAACCCACTTCCCGTGATCCAATCGAGCTGACATTTTGCACACAGACTCGTTGTGCGTGACAATTTATTTTCGTGAAATTTTTTTCTCCAAAATTTTACACTTTTTAGGGGAAAATAAATACATATTTAATTACCAATTGCTTAATGCTGCCAGACAATCATCTGACCCATAGGTGGCAGCCATCTCAAGCCAGAGGACGAGAGGACTCTAGCCGCCACGCATATAAAGGATTTAGAGTGAAAAACTTTGTTTTTACGGGTTAATTTTTTTTTTCACTTCTTTCTCTGAGCTTGCACAGCCATAGCAAAAAAGAAAAATCAATGCTAGGAAAGGAGGAAATTTAATTTTCTTTCTAATCTTGCATCATATTGACCTGAAGCCTTGGGCAAGCAACGTGGCAAGATCTGCTTTATTTCTGGATTGTAGCGCTTTAATATTATTCAGTCGTCGACTGATGCACGTGGAAATGCTTTGAATGCGAGGGGTGTTTGTAGGCACACTTTGGTAGGTAAATGTATTTGATATAACTGAGAAGGTTGTAAATGTACAGACATTACTTTATTTTGTTCTGTTGATTTGTTTTTAAATAATGTTGTTATATTATAGCAACGGCAGGGATGTATATCTCGAGGATACTTTTTTTACTTTCCATTATATTGTGTACTTCCACCCAAAGATCTATTTAGTTGCATTCAATTAAGGCTGTCCTCAAGACAAATATTCTCTCTGTGCGCAAATGATAAACTATTGAACATAATAATGATATCACGTAAACATTTTTTAAATATATATTTTTATAGAGATTCATGTGCCAGTAGTTTATTTTTCACTTATTTTTTGTATCACCAAACCAGGATTTTCTGAATAAAACAAATACACTTCACACGTTGAAAGAACAGGCACACGATGAAGCGTTATTATTTAAGCGGCGTGAAGTGTGTGCTAGCGTAGACGCAGTGCATCTTGCACTGCTTGTGTTTGACAAATAAGGTTTGAATTGCAGTTTACAAAGCCGAATACATCCCTCGGTGCAATTTCACGAGCATCCAATGAAGTGGCTTGTAATCGATTCATCCATAAGTATTGATTCTTCAGCTTACGAACCACGCATCGAATAGACGTTATCAGTTATCGCGATCCGCACCGCTACATATTTCCGCGTTTACCAATTTACTCCCCATTCAAATACAAATCAAACTCGTTCGACGCTGAACGCACCTGATGATTGTTAAATGTATCACACGTAACCCGGCGAGGAATGAACACAGCCTGCATTTATAGAGAGCCGGTAAAAATTAAGATTGAGAGCTCGGTGTGTGTGCGCGCACGCGCGTTCCACGTGACTTATCGTTAATTGCTTGGCTTGTCACGTGGGCCGTGTTTAACAAGCATCAGGCACGTGCAGCGTGGAACGAGTTATTTTGTGCTTCAATGGGGAGGATTTAAATTGGTAATCGCGAAATTTGGAGTGCGGAAAACCCTCCGTTACTGTAGTCACGTGTGTCGTATGTAATGAGATATTCTCACCTTTGCTGCCACTAAGGGCTCCACCGTTCACCTTGATGTTAAAAAAAGAATCGTGACTCCCCAGAGGACCCAACTCATAAATCGTTTCCTCCACCCCCCCTCCTTCCACCATACCCTCCGAGTATTCCCCTTTTCTGTAAGTGCCGGACATGTGAAAATCCCAATAAAGATGTATTACAAACAAAAGCAAGAAAAGTAATCGTGACTAGAATGATAATCCCTACATTGCAATAATCGAGTCACTGGGAAAGGGGGTTTCAGGGGTAGGGGTCGATTAATCGTTACACTCCAAGTATTAAAATGCACTTTTTTCATGGACGTACATTTTTTTATATTTAAAATAAGAAAAGTGTTCACGTGAAATATTTATTTTTACAATGTAGACCTGATCAACCATAATACTTGTATAAAATCTTTAAACAATTCATAGCTTCATTTTTTTTTCAACCTTTCCTCCAAAAGGTGTCTGATTCTTTGCAAAAAGGTATATATTTGGTGTTTGAACATCTCAACGTTTTATTTCCAGAAAGGGTTAAACTTATTATTATTTTTCAAACGTTTGTTTTGCTTTGACCTGAACACTCAATGTCCCACTCTTGTACAATGACTTCTCGTAGTATATTTCTATACAGGCTACAATGTGAGTTGATAACAGTGCTCCACAGCCTTACGGAATAAACCATCAACCCAGTGCAAACTCATCAACCCAGTGTCCATATGCAGCATTTATATTCATTGCAAATGCAGCATGCACTCAACGCTATTACCCTGAGGCCAACAACAACAACAATTTAAATTTAAATATTTATTCTATCTACTAGGGCTGCAACCGATGTCCTTTGGGCCAAAAGTAATGGTATCGAGTGTGGCCTCCCACCAATATTATGGACTCAAAGGTCAGCCCCGGCTTTTGTTAGTGGCGCTGTCCATGGTTCTGGAGCTCTGGGTTTTGACCGGGCTACTATTGGAGCGTACAGAAGGCACCAATTGCATTTCGGTGTGGCTCGCCTTGACCTCCCTGTGACTCTTAAGTCATGAGCTGAGAATCAGCACATGTGCAATGCATTCTTGTGCAGTCATGCATAAATTCTTGATTTATAGTCGAGTCTCTAATGCCAATATGTATTGGCCACAACGGCTGATGTATAATCCCATATACAACACATTACCCACGATAGTGATCCACGTTTAAATGATGAAGAAAAAAAAACATCACGTAAAAAAACGTTTATTCATAAACATAATCGGTGGTATTTGGTCACATGTAGACGCAGTGTAAATCCAAATTGTATTGAGCTGTGGGTGGTTACGTGGCTGGTTGCGGTGGTGGTGGTGGGGGGGGGGGGATATTGGTGAGACAAAGAGGGACCGGTCTGCAGAGTAGCTTTGTTCTCTGTCATACGTGGGAGAGTCGCAGTGCTCAAGGAGGGCCTCGTTGAATATTTATTTTCTGGGGCACGTGCCTACGGGTTGTGTTTTTTGTTCACGTATTTTTTGTTTAAAGTGATGTAGAACCCGTGAGCTCAGGGGCGATTCGGTAGATGCAAGAGGAGCACTCGATGGGGTTCCGCGAGCCCCAGGTGGGAAACGTAACGCCAAGGAGACAGATTTCCACAATATTTTTTGATGATACTGCATTGCCACACAGCAATACAAGTCAACAAATTCCACGCATTAATCAATAACACCGCATTTGAAGGATAAGTATATAACAGGCGACGTTTTGGGCAATGCCTCTTCTTCATAGCACATCACAAAGTGCCCTCTGTGAGATCGGACAGAGGGATAAGTGTGGCCGTGACTCTCGGTAAGCCTTGGTAACCTGCGCAACATGCACGGCGGCAGTCTTGTGTCTGGCATGCATGTCAAAGCACTGCGTCTATCGAGTGGAAGGTAGGGGGTGTGAAGTGCTTTTACAATAAGTGCTACACTGCCCAACTTGAAGTTTTCATGCCTTTTTGTTGTTGCTGCAGTGACTGGATTATATAAAAGCCAAAGCATCAGATTTCCTGTATTTTATGCACAAGTCCTGCATTAAGTGGGCACTCAATATGCAATTTAGAAATTACTGAACACAATTTTACACACTATTTAAAAAGGGTTGTATTAAAAGTTAAACTGAGGATGCCTGTTGGTTTGTTTTCTAATAAGGATATATAAATTACATGTTTAAGCCTTGCATACCACAATGAAATTACGAAGTTGTCTTCCATGTAACTTCGAGCCTATTGCAACGAAGCCAATTTTGTTACATAAAACCTTTCATTACGTTCAAGTTGCACCATTATGACAATTGCACACGTATTATAGTTCTGTGTTGTTTATCAAGGTACTTGATTATATTATTGGATCTTTCGGTAAAGTTACGTAAAAGGAAAATAATAAAATAATAAAAATAAAACATAATTAAATTCTCACGACGTTTTGGCACAACACAAGCAGCTGTCCTCAGGTGAAGAACAGAGCTGTCGGAAAGACAGCGTCCTAATGAACACTGCTAAGCTTTAAATCGAACTTTATTTTATTCTATTTTCCATTATACATATTTCGTTGGAAAAAAGTTGTATGAAAGTGGTCATCAGCAATTTTTTTTATAAATATTTCATACAATTATGTTATAAAAGTAATATACCATACATAATTTTGTTTAGACAAACACTATAATAGCTAACTCTAGTACAGTATCAGGATAATTCATATAAACTAAAAAAAATGCCGCTTGTCATCATTTATTTTACGATGCTAGTACACACAAAAGTAACAGAGAAGATTTATGAAAAATATATTACGTGATTTTTCCCCTCCAAAAAACATTAAAGTGCCTTCATACTCTCATACACGCCATTTTATAGACAATCCGTTTCAAGACTATTTAGTTTACAAGTTACCTGTAAATATTTTATGAGTGTGCTTAAAAAATATATCGCTGCATGGGCCATGAGTCCTTGGCAGAGTTGAATAGGTGACCTGGTATCGTTACTATGGAAACCACTTAATATCACCTTATATCCATACACTGTTTATAACTAAAGGAGGCATGGGCAATGTGGTACGAATTTGTCAGAAATCGTCTCTTGTTGCATGCTACATGCACTGTTGCACAAACAAACTGCAAGTAATGTTTTATTCACCGTCACTTCCATCGAGACAGGTGATTGAGAAAAGCCTTTTGTCCCCACAACAAACCGGAGACTTGCCAAAACAATAGCCTGACCCTGCTGATGAGATCCCGAATGTTGAAACCGGTCCAGAGTTTGCTTGCTTAAAACAATGTTTTTTGGACAATAGCGAAGAGGCTGATGGAAGAACAACATAAGGATACATCTTCTTGGTTCTTTCGGTAAAGTCACGTAGAAGGGAAATAATAAAAATAAAACATAAATAATTCTCACGACGTTTCGGCCACAACGCAAGCAGCCGTCCTCCGGTGAAGAACAGGTCTGTCGGAAAGACAGCGTCTGAATGACACTGTCTTTCCACAACGCAAGCAGCCGTCCTCAGGTGAAGAACATGTCTGTCAGAAAGACAGCGTCATTCAGACGTCGTGAGAATTATTTGATTATGTTGTATTTTAATTATTTTATTATTTCCCTTCTCCGTGACTTTACCGAAAGAACCAAGAAGATGAATCCCTGCAGTCACGAAAGCTTTAAATAGAAGCATAAGGATAACATTTTTTATAAGTAGAGATCCAGAAAACCGCTTTACCTACATGTTCATTTTTTACGAAAGTAAACCTGTTTTTGAATCCACTACTGGATGAAGGCCTCCTCATGCCATTTCGGTCCTGGGGGTTGTTTGACCCCACATTTCGCCATACTGTTCAATGCATGTTCGTGAAGTGGAGAGGAGGGGGGGGGGCAGGACCGGTTCAGATATCACTCGTCCCTGATGTTAAGCCATAGCTGGCAATTTAACTCATGCCGTTGAAGTCATCGCGCAGTGCATAAACCGCTGCGCCGCCGCCCCAATGCAGACTTTCCACAGGATCATGGAATTTCCACTACTGGGGAAGAGCGCCGCGCTAAGTTTGCTTTAGCAGATACACACATTGACCGTTGACTTTCCACCAGGTCACTGCTTCTTTGATCGACGTGGTTTCATCTTGTCTGTAAATGGGCCTTGCTTAGACTATTGTATACAGTTGTTATATCCTCGTGTGAATTTCATTGGCCAAGAGCAAACTATAAAGGGAATTTCAACAACAACAAAAAAACCTAGATTATGTATATAAAGGGCATACTTTTAAAATAAAACCATCACAAAAATTAAATCTAGGCTCTGAACAATTAGAGTAGGAATTCATCTAAAAAATTGAATAAAAGCCTTTCGAAATAATCTGCCTACAGCATCCACATAAATTATTTCATGAGAGTTTTGCATTTTAAAAACAATTACGTGAAGTGGAAAATGTTGCATGTCACCAGATTTTATATTGCCCTGTGATTTTGATTATCTGCTCATGAATGCAATGAAAAGAAAGTACATGAAACATACAGCTGTGAATACCTTGATCATCCGTAACGAAGGATAGGGCTTAAACCCTTGCAATACCCACCGCGTTCAATGTAGAGACATTTTTGGTAAAGATTCCAAGACCGCGGTGGTGTTGCATAACTCTCCGATGTGTTTTCAGATTGTGCCACGTGGTGTTCGGCACGATGTCCGACGTTTCGCTCCACGTTCTCGGAGCTTCCTCAGTTCCAGAAGGAGCCCCCAGCATGCGGAGCACGTGGAGTGAAACGTCGGGCGTCGTGCAGAACGACACGTGGTACAACCTGAAAACGCATCAGAGAGCCACAACGATTCCATTTGCACGGTTTTATGGTTTTCCTATATTTTTTTTATTATGACCATTAATGAATTGTGAAGGCCACACTCCAGAGAAGGCACAATGTAAAGGTCACTATTAATTCAGATAAATTACACAGTGGTGTTGAATGGAGAAATAATCTGGATTACTGTATTTTCAAATCTGACAATTAGAAATGGATTAAATTTTAATTACAGCGTTTGCCTCTGCTCTGGACAATAAACGGCCACTAAATCAATAAAAGGACTTAACGCGTTTCTTTTAAAATTTAACAAAGCGGTCAAAACTTCAGCATTAGAGACTGTTAAAAATAATTGCTTTCCTTGGCCATCAAAATTTCAGTAAGATATAAAAAAACATATATTTCTCACATTTTATATCCTCGGCTGTCTTATATTACGGTTTATTTATATGATGGCCTGAACTCTTCGAAATATTTAGCATGAAAAAAATGTTTGAAAAATAACATGCCATCACAAAAGGAATAAGAAAAAAATACTATAATTGCCTCATGCCGTTACACTATTTGAGACCCATAAAATGTGCATTAGAGAGGAATTATCATTTAGTAATCATCTTGTCATCCACAATTAATCTCTGTATTAGATCCTGAGACGCTCTTAAAATCTTGCGGTTCCACTCTCAGATCAAGATCCTGTTTGGACTCTCATGGCTTTCTCAGAATATGGGCATTGTTGCAAAGCGTCTTTCAATCCCCAATCAATGGACATCACAGCCTCTCCAGACGAAGCCCTCCGCTGGAGCAGCAGGGACATTTTGCCGTGCGCTTGTTAAGCGTTCTGCTGATTTTTCATTTGCCGTGTTGCTATAAGGCATACAACCAGGTCTACTTTGCAAACAAGATATTGTATCGGAATTGGCTCTCATCTGGTTCTAAATAAAGGGCCACTGCTCATTATACCGAGACGCTCTTTGCAAAATAGATATACCTCGAGAGACTCCCAGCTGAATCTAAAAATAAGAATGTCTTATCTTCTGCTTTTCTGGACAATCAAGATGCATATGATGGAATCAAACTCAAACACCATTTTTTTTTGGGAAGGGGAGGAGAGGGGGCCCGGTTTGGAGAGAAGGACATTACTCTAAAGGTGCTGAGACTAACACAGCCTGGAGAGTTGCACACACCATTGCAGCGACGTGTGATCTGAATACCCCCAGATGTTGTTTGGATTATATAATATATGAATATTTCGTGTTCCATGACAAGATAATTGTTCGAAATATTTGCTTTCTTGTCATTTATTTTTAATCCCACTTAAAATTGCGATGAACTACGACGCTGAAAGCATCCGCTCTATATGCACGTTTGTGCGAACATGCCTTTCACGCTTAATACATTCGTAAAATGTGTATAAATAAATCCTTCAGATTAACTGCATTTTACTGGCCTGAAGACCAGAGGGCTCTGTACACAAACACAAACAATTTTCTCAGACCATTTCTGGGCAGAGACCTCAATTTCCTCTGAAACAAACAAACAGGCTCCTGAGATGCTCCTTTAGTCTTTAAGGAATTCATTAATCTTTAATGGATTCCACAGTTGTTTGGTAAAACCATCCAATGTCTTCTTAAAAAAAAGGAATGAAAACCCTCGCTAAGCGACGGGGAACAGCTTCATGGGCATTGCAGTCTTGACGGGGGGGGGGGGGGAGTCAGGTGATGTGTGCAGGCCGACTGTACGCATATCGTAAGGGTTGGGTTCAAAGTGTATTTTTAACGCACGTGGATATACCATAAGCTTGGCACTCACATGACTTGCTCATTGGGTGCATGAAGACATCTTGTCGCTCGCTCGCGAAATTTTGTACCGGTTATTTTTGTTCACATTATGTCGAATGCGATATTAAATTTAATTACGTATTTTAACATTGGCTTGTTTGTTGAACCACGTCCAATTCCTTGTTTTATATCTATATACACACATTACAAAAAAAATGTAAAAGACACATACTTGAAGCACGTGCATTATCGGTGCCATTGTCCACACTCCAGCGGGTCATGCATCGCCTCCAACACAAGTGCCTTCCATTCTGGCCACAAGCATTGTCAGCATTGCAAGAACGTGGGACCCACTTAAGCGAGGATCGATGCTCGTACCCTGTGGCACGCACGCACGCACGCACTCTCTCTCTGCAGATGTGTTTCCATTTCAAATAGCGTCGAGGAGAAGAGAATATTTTTGCACGAGTGTTTGCGGTTGCGCTGACTACAGCTCTCTCCGATGTGCATTTCGGTGTTTGCTCTGGACGACTCCCGAACGTTTTGATCCACGTACTGGGACGTTCTGAATTAAATTCTGAAGTAGTCGCAAGCGCATGGAGAGAAACCTCCATGCCAGTATCTGAATTTATTTCCCAAGAAGCTCGCAACATCATGTGCAGCGAAACGTCCTTGATCTTTTCGTATTTGGCAATGGGTGGCTCATTATTGTTTTTGGGAAGACAGAACAGAGTTTATCCGTTGCTCTCTCTCTTTTTGGGCAAATCGCAGCTCTTTTAGACTTTATCTGTGGGCGCATGCAGTTGGGATGACTTTTGTACGCACATGCTGCTTGAATGGCTGCACTTCAGGCGGTCTATGATGTGCCTATTGCAACGAGGAAGGGGGAACTGTTGTGGCCCTTTGACCTGGAGGGCATATCTCTTTGGTAAAATCTCAAATCTATCATCTCTCCATCAAAATAGTGCACATGCTTTAGTATTCTTCGGTCAAGGTCTGTTAATTTTTTTTCCCACTAAAATATGTTGTATTTAATCAAACTGTTGTAAGTAATACATTTACCCAGTGCTATTGAGCACCGTTCGTTATGTTACAACATGGGACCTTTCTTGCAAGTATAGAAGTATAAGAATAGGTTTCACCCTTTCTGACAATAAAACAGTTGTGTTCAGATGTCCAAACACCAAACAGAAACCTTTTGCAAGGAGTCATGTCTGCATTAACCACACATACTTGTGGCGAACATGCAAAGAAAAACATGCTCTGTATAACACGTAGACTTTCTTCAATTAATATAATCCATAATATAGTGGTATTTTTGGGGGTTTGATCGCGTAAATATATTAATGTGTCGTTAAAACCCGCCACCACCCGACACAGCCAACTAGCAAGGGTTGTCACGTAAACAGAACATGCCATAAAGGGGTAAAACCTATTAATATACGTTCTTTATGTTGCTTGGGAAGGTACATAGCACTCTCCAAAAAGTGCCATGAAAGCAAAGTGGTCCATACAGAATGATAAATGAGACTTCCTCTCATTCTTCTTTTAAAAGTCACATGGATTGATGTGTTTGTCATCATTTGAAGCAAAGGAAAATGTCCAGATCCATGAAATACTGTACAATAAAGTGGTTGTTCAAACGTGTTCACGTATTCTCACGAGTAAATGT
The DNA here is from genome assembly GCF_965212315.1 of Lampetra planeri. NCBI lineage: Eukaryota > Metazoa > Chordata > Hyperoartia > Petromyzontiformes > Petromyzontidae > Lampetra > Lampetra planeri. Next base: position 2,681,390 of record NC_136136.1, read on the forward strand.
GTATATATTAAAAAAAACACTTCGTTTTGATAAAACAAGAAATTACAAATATTTCTGACCAACAGATTTAAGAAACATTTCGCGGCAACACTTTTGTGTCCACATAACACGGGTGGCTGCCTCGTCACTCATGCCAGTCTATCTTCGTTAAGCATCAAGGCCAAGCGATATTTTAAAATAATAAACGGTCGAGCTAAAATAAGTCTTGCACGTGCGTTGGCGTATGGTCTTTTTGCCGAAAAGCTGTGATGAGAGATGGAGAGGGGTGAAAGAAGATAAATGGGAGAGGCGAAACGATGGGAATGCCTGTGGGGCCAGAAAAACCTCCAGGGCCTCTTTGTTTGTGTCTCCAAATGGCAAGTGCTTTTTATACTTGAATTCATCTTAGGGAACCATACATCTCATTGCGCACGTGATCTTAAGAACAGCTCTCTCGAGGCACCGTACCATGCATGCATGGATAAATGCGGGTAATACGATGCCACCACCGTGGAAATAAAGTCGCGGTTATCGTTATTGTCTAAGCAATGTCTTTGTCGTCGACAGGAAACCTGGGATGCACTGGACGCATCTGTGAAACATCCTTCATTGTCGCCATCACACTATAACTGATTTATTTAAAGATGTCTATTTGTCCTTAGTCCAGTTATAAGTCAAGCATCAAATATATTAGGATGGGCAAACACAAAAAAATGGTTAAGACATTTTCCACGTTCCAAAATGCAACTTTATGCGAGGACTAACCTTACCTGTCAATCAAGCAAAATCATAAATTGGAGATAACATGTTCGTAAAAACTGCCTCACTGCCATCTGCGAGTTGCAAAATAATAGATATTTTTTTGTATATTGAGGGTACACAAAGGTGCATTCTTGGATAAGACAGAGAGTCAAAATTGCATACCATTGTTAACTTGTTGGCAAACAAAAAAAGCCATGCAGACATGGGCACAGTATCAAATGAGTGCCAAAGTCGCCATGAAATCCAATTTATAAACAATAGTCACGCATAAGGATAAGGATAGACTATAAAAAAAACTGTTGTGATGCCCCGTGAGGACTACGATAATAAAATCAAAGATTTACTCGATGAAGGTACCTACCTTAAAATTAAACGAGACCCAACCAGCACCTTGGAACGTAAAACAACGGCAGTCATTGCCCAAGCCATCAATTCCCAAGGAAGAGCAAAACCTGATCAAACCAAGGGCATCAAAACCACCAAGCCTTTATGGGCGAGCAACAATTCACAAACCTGATGTCCCATTAAGACCCATAGTACAATAGTCTCTGCCACATACAAATTAGCACAATACGTAATGAAACAAATACAAACCGGCATCGGTAGAACCTCTTAGTTCATAAAAAAAACTCTAAACATCTCGTAAATATAATTAAAGATTTCGATTTAAAGCTTTCGTGACTGCAGGGATTCATATTCTTGGTTCTTTCGGTAAAGTCATGTAGAAGGGAAATAATAAAATGATAAAAATAAAACAATAACATTCTCACGACGTTTCGATTGCAACACAAGCAATCATCAGGTGTGAAAACCACAGCAAGAAAATTTGAAAAAAGTGGCGGTTTTTTTCTTAACGTCAGCACCACGGACAGCAACTGGCGGTTGTTCAGACGGATAAGTCCGTCGGAACGGAGGAGGGGGGAGAGAACGAGAATGGAATGCGGTCTGAAACGTCGTGAGAATTTTGTTTTCTTTTTATTATTTTATTATTTCCCTTCTACGTGACTTTACCGAAAGAACCAAGACTATAATTAAAGATATTAAGCTTAAGTTTGTATGTAACTTATCTGTTCACGAGGGTTCCGGTCAACGAGTCAATTGAACTACTCGACACTCTGGTAACGAACAAAGGTTTCGCCAAAGATATCCCAAGACTAGCTGAACACTGTCTAAAGAACACCTATTTCTCGTGGAAAGGTGACTTCTATAAAAAAAAAAGGAAGCAGCAGCAATGGGCTCTCCTTTGTCTCCTGTGCTAGCGAATTTGTACATGGAAGATTTTCAAACAAAAGCAATAGCTTCAAACACACTAAAACCCTCTGCTTGGTTTAGATATGTGGATGACACATTGGTGGTCTGGCCACACGGCAAAGATACACTTAACGAATTTCTAAATCATCTCAACTCGCAAAACCCATCCATCCAGTTCACCATGGAAGTAGACGCTGACAGAACTTTACCATTTCTGGATATTCTGCTTGGACGGGGTCTAAATGGTAAAATAACACACAGCATTTACCAAACGCATACTGACGCCTATCTGAATGCAGTCACACCATCACCCCGCAGAGAAATCTGCTCTTATCAAGACGCTCATTCATCGAGCTAACAAAGTGTCAGATGATGACAGTCTGAGAAGTGAAATTCAACATGTTAAAGAAGCGCTGCAAATGAACGGTTTCTATGATGCACAAATCAACAGGGCATTGGATGCCAAAACCAAATCAAATAACACGAGCACTGAAACTGCCCAAGTAATTAAAACGATCAAAATACCGTACATTGCGGGAGTAACTGTAAACTAGCCAGATGTTTGGAAAAACAAACATCCGAGTCAGATATGGCACGGTACATAAAATACAGAAATTCATATTTTGTACAAATATATATTACCGAAGCTATCAACAGAAGCTGTGTACAGGATTAACTGCACTTGTGGAAAATGTTATGTTGGGCAAACAGGATGAATGATCAGCACGAGACTAAAATAACATCAGAGATATATTAAATACTCCCAAATACAACTGTCAGTAGTAGCAGAACACGCGTGCCAACAAGGACACTCAATTGATTTTGATAGTTGAAGTTCTGTGCAAAACTAGCTCCTACTGGCCAAGACTAATTCGTTTATCGAAATTGAAAGAAATTATTAGTTTAACCGTTCGGATAGCTACCGACTTAGTGCTGCGTGGAAGCGAATAATCAAATAATACATTTTTAAATGCATGCCTACAAAGGGCAGCATACTTCAATAGGGATTAGCGTTGGTACGGCTATTTTAATACACACAATGGACAGGAAGGACAATATCAAAGGGCTCGCATAATGCGCATGCATAATGTACGTTGGCTCATTAATCCCCCACCCCCTACCTTTGCGCAAGACCGCAGAAGTGTGGTCACCAAATCTACGCCTCTATATAGAAAACGAGACAGGTGGACTTCTCCACGAATCTGGCTGTCGCCTGACGGAGCTTGTTGTAATTACTGGCGAAACGTCGTACCCAGATTGTAAATGTTGTGGCTTGGCTCTCCAACACACCGGTGTGCTGTACTAGTGACGAATTGGCACGTTCTGTTTACGTGACAACCCTTACTAGTTGGCTGTGTCGGGTGGTGGCGGGTTTTAACGACACATTTATATATTTATGCAATCTAACCCCAAAAAAACCTCTATGTTTATAAAAAAAAACCTACCTCTCTACTTTTACCATGCACACTGCCGAAATAGAATATTCTTTGAGCAATGGTCCCCTTTGAGACCAATAAAATATGCAATAACTTTTTGCGCGACTTGTGTTTGCAGAAAGTTTTACAATTCGCTACCCAAACACCGAGGAATTTGGATACTGCATTTGCCGTAAAAAATGTTGATTATGTTAACATGTTATATCAATATACAAATTTTTTAATATTAGTATTTGCCAATTTAGTCCATTTTTATTTCAATAGGTGAGAAGTTATCAATCACCACAAGACACTTGGACAATGTGATGCTGGATTATTCAGTGATGGATTTTCCAAAAAACACAATTATAGGCTTTAGTGGAAATTTAAAAATGTTATGCAGTGCGTGACACATGAATTATAATGCTGTTACCAATGACGTTTGTTTATGATATTTAGATTATGTTGGCACAGCCCAGCAACTGTGCGTAATGACAAATATCACTGTTCATTATCCTGTATCTGTGGACTCCGCAAAGTCAAACTGCCTTTGAGGAGCTCCAATTACATTATTGCCACGTCAGTTTGCACGAATTTAAGAGTTCTTATTTTGGTTATATCTTTAAAATAGAGGCATGCGAGAAATTAGTTTCTAGGGTACAGAAAATGGAAGGACAAAGGGAGACAACATATGAAAATACTTTAATATTACGGAGCAAATCTCACGAGCCCATTTGTTCTGTCAAATCACGTGCCATGCATATATCAGTAATGTGTAAAACAGTTCTATATTAGGTACTGGCTTAAAAATGTGTTAACAAGACACACCTGTTTCCCAGGTATACTCCTTTAAAAACCTCACGGTAGCTTTGGTGTGTCACATTTTGTTCTCATTATTCTATTCACCAAACATTGTAAAAGTTCAGAATATTTTAATTAACCATTGTCATCTTTTATATATTAAAGCATGTACCCCAATGACCTCAAGAATATTTTTTTTATAATCCGCATGATCGCACTAACGTGGTTGCATGTCCAAGTTTCTTAAATTCATGCCACGAGAATCAATAATTTTGCCATCAGAATCACGTTGGTTTCTAGAGTGAAATTTTAAATCCGGTGCTTCACCAAAAATTTCAACAAAATATCCTGAAATGTTTTTACATGGCGATAGCAGCTTGGCAGGGCACGTCGCCTGCCCTGAGTGAGGACAGAGGTGTTATATGAAGAATAAAAAGTACAAATTGATGCCCATCACAACGACAGCGCCCTGATGGGTTTTTCTAATCGGTGGCAGGCTGGTGCACATGACGGATTGAGCAGTGATTTTCCCCTATCTGCACCACAGTGCCGTGTCTATCATTATTTTTGGGGGAACTGAGCAGCAGTTTGTGCACCTAAAACCCAGCTCCCATAAAACTCTGGGTCCCCCGCTGGCTACTTCACAACTCCAGCCAATTGGTTATACATCACGATCAATGCCATCAAAGAGGATTTTCCACTCGCTCATCTGTATGTGTGGTCACGGACTCCCAACATCAGCAGCCGGCTTGCTGATGTTTTTTTTTACAAGATCGTTTATTATGTGGTTGAATCGTCAAACTGCCGAGGAGAGGCTGTACCAACCCGCATTTACGAGTACGCCCAAACGTCGATGTTAGGCTTCCCCCTGCAAATTAGCCACAACCACGTGGGGTCATCAATGATCTGAAACCGTGGCGGCATTTACACCATAGGTGATGGAACTGCGCGTCGCATTTCACAATGAAAATTATTATAATTATTCGTGAAATATGTACGGCACTTAAAAACACTACGGTGAGGATATATAGTTTTTTTATGATATAGTGGCCTATCAATTGATTTTTGTATTACATATAACGCCTTGTATCTGGCCAAGCAGTGGTAAAAAGGTAATATGTCGCAATGGTGTAATTGTATTAATATAGCATGTGCTATTCAACTTAGTTGAAGATTATTAATTATTGCTGTCCTATGTAGACAGCTGACACAAAGCTGCAGAAAAGATGTTAAGGAATGGCACTGCTGTCATGTTTTCATATTTCCCATTGAATTCACTCATCACTCGTGACCTGAATTATTGTCCCTAGGGAGGTGATGGCATGCGGGGGGGGGGGGGCAGTGTTTGCAAAAATGATGATTCAGAGACCGTATAAGATTGCTTGCTTTGTGACAGGCACATGGTCATAAATTGGTATTGTTGGACTGATGTGAGCGAGATGTACTATTTCTACCAATTGTGATACAATCAGTGTGAGAATGATGTGTTTTGGCTGCCTGCTGTGCACTGCCCAACACACACTTGGGGTGATTGAAGAGAGTGCTTATATATTTTTTAAGGTCACCACGCACGTACAGGTAACGAAAATCACAATTACACAATTATATATGGCTTTACATTCCATGGTAAACCGATTATCTTTACATTTTTACGGCCATATTTGTAAAAACAAACGACCACAAATGATACAAAAAGTAAAATGTAGGAAAATAAACGATTTAATAAAAGTCAAGATCATTTTCTTTTTATATTAAAACGTCTGTTATAAAGGACACGTGCCTTTTAAGGGAGCCTCTTTATTTTGGTAGGAAGAATTGCATAAAAGAAAGCTCACGTCTGCCCTCTGTCGGCACTTTTTGAATACATGCAGCTTGTACCTCTCAATATAAAAAAAACCATCCATTACCATGCTGCATATCAACGTCTAAAACATTCACGTGGATTTTAAATAGTTTATAAAATTGCATAGAGCAATCGGTGTCACTGAAGTGCATCAAAATACTGTAAAATTAGATGATACAAATATTTAACAACATTAATCATGTACCATCATATCGAGTCAATGCATCACCACTTTTTGAACCATTAAATAGCCATCATGTTTTACAATTCTCAAAACATTACAATCTAGCCAAAAGGCTTCATGACCAAAACATTTGACTAAGCTGCACTGTTTTCATAATATTTTTTTTAAATCCCATGTGAAATTCTTTCATCAGGTAGTGGTAGATTTGGGGCTTTTCCATCAAATCCGTTTTTGGTGCCTTCTGAAGTAACTATGCTTTTCGTGTCAATTTATACTCCCATGCTGAGGACTCGGTCTACTAAACAGACAGGTTAGTCTCATGCAAGCTGCGTTCATCCACCATACTGAAGGTAAAAACAAAAACCTCTTTCGGCTTCAATCCTAACACTGCTCTCCTCAAAAAAATCCTCCAGTCGTCCCTTTTCCCACATTTTACAAGCTTTGCTCAATTCAAGAAACGCATTCATTTTTACCTATTAACCTCAACAGTAAAGTTTTCTTACCGACCGCTTGGCATATTGGCGCCTGTGCTCAGCAACCGTGATTTAACAACAACAAAAACGCAAATATGCAATCGGTCACTTGAGCTCCGAAAAATCGACAATCACCGGCTCGTGACCCGTCGCTCGCACGAAGCGCATGAAGTCCGGCGTCCGCATGCCGAGCGTGGCCGCGTTGCTCATCGGGTGGCAGTAAACTCGCTCGTACGGACCCTGCTCGGACGCGATCTCGGCGTCCAGCACGAAAGTTACTTTCGGGCGGCTGTCGGGCTCGCCGGGGGCGTTGAAATCGGCCGAGTCGCGATACAGCGCAAGCGCGGTGGCACAGCCGGCCCCGACGCCCAGCGCCTCGCGCATGGCCAGCTCGTCGGTGAACCTCAGCGAGCCCGAGCCGAGCCCCAGGCGCTTTGAGAGCGCGCCGAGCGGCAGGGAGCGGTCGTGCAGGGCGGTGACGAGCCACAGGCCACCGCGCTTCTTGTCTCGCAGGAACAGGTTCTTGGTGTGGGCGCCAAGCAGGTGGCTCACATGCGGCATCATCTCGTCCACCGTGAACACCTGGACGATAGAGCAAGGCGAGTGCACGCATGAAGATTAGCATGTATGCACGTACAGCGCCAACATTCTGCCCCCTCTACACAAAATACTAAGCATTTGTCATTCTCTCTAAAGTTTAGCTATTTGATTCTAGATGTGAAGCTTTCGTGTCTGCAAGGATTCATACTTAGTTTTTTTCGGTAAAGTCACGTAGGTAAAAAAATGAAATTAAAATGAATAAATTATTATTTTATTTTTTATTTATTTTCATTTCATTTTTTTACCTACGTGACTTTACCGAAAAAACTAAGAGTATTAGCTATTTGAGGCAGTGCATCACTGCATGGTGGGCAAATGATCTGCGGATGGAGATATCACAGAACTGCTTAAAAATTCGAAACCAGGATCTCAGTTTTGGCAGCTCAGCACCATCACCTCTGAGTCACCTCAGAGTTGTGGCAATTTAAATTCCGGCTTCTCTTCCACTTCAGTAAAAATGTATTGCTGTGGTTGTCATACCTGATGATGATTGCTTGTGTTGCAATCGAAACGTCGTGATTTTATTTATTTATTATTTTTTACCTACGTGACTTTACCGAAAGAACCAAGAGTATGTATCCTTGCAGTCACGAAAACTTCAAATCTAGAATCAATTTTAATTTATTTCATTAAACAAAAATAGAGGTTCTTCCCCACCAACAAATAAAAACTAGTTGCACATTTGAAGTTAACTTTAGTCTCATACAACCATGCACTGGTGAGGGCACACTCTTTACTGAAAAGGTTGGCCCTTGGAAACAGTCCCTGAGAGCGTTAGGTGTAGGAAAATAAAGTTATATTTGATAATACTCTTAGTTCTTTCGGTAAAGTCACGTAGGTAAAAAAATGAAATTAAAATTAATAAAAATTTAAATAATAAACTCACGACGTTTCGGAGGCAACACAAGTCTCCGTCATCAGGTGGGACCGTCACAGCCAGATTTGCTGCATCAATATGACGGAGACTTGTGTTGCCTCCGAAACGTCGTGAGTTTATTATTTTATTTTTATGAATTTTAATTTCATTTTTTACCTACGTGACTTTACCGAAAGAACTAAGAGTATGAATCCTTGCAGTCACGAAAGCTTCAAATCTAGAATTATATTTGATAAGTATGTAGAAAACATTTACCCCTCCAGAAATTCAACAAACTCTTGACGATTAGAAGGCACTGTTTAATGAAATAATGCATTTTGTTACCTATCTTGTCTCATTCTTTGCTATCCTTTGAGTAACATATGCATATAATTTACAGACGTAATAAACGTGAAAAGTGATTCAATGCATTTATAAAGATAATAATAATAGTTGTTTTCATTTATTTTATTACATTTTTTACCTACGTGACTTTACCGAAAAAACCAAAGAGTATGAGTAATAATAAAACGGTTTTAATAAATTGTTACATTTTTAAGAATGAGCATTTGGGGTAGTGAAATTGTAAGTCACGTGTGAATCGAGTTCAGGGCAGTGGGGGATTGGTGAGGTGTAGGCATAGCACGTGGGTGTTAGGTACTGTATCTCTATTAATTTCTCAAGAGGCTAACTCCAATTCCCATTTCAATATGAAGGTCAATCAGACCACAGCCGCAGTGGTACATACGTAACAATGCTACACTGATTTCCACAATCACATCTCCAGTGATAGCATAGCAAAATACCTGCTAAATATACAGCATTTGCATGCATGACGTTCCACAATATTTAGTGTGCATTTCAGACACTTTGATGAACATGGGGTAATCATGAGTACAATCATGCAGTGAAGATTTACTCCGGCATTGTGTGCCAACAAAGTAGGACGAAAATTCACGTATAAATAAATTGTCCACCTTTCTTGATGAGGGGGAATTGCTCATACAACATCAAGGTGTCTGATGTACCCCGACAAGCTGACAATTTCTTCCATGGTCAAAGGGCATTCAGCTACGTGTTGTCTACTGTTCTTTCGTCCAAGTAGTTCACAGTTCCTATGATCACTGTGTCATTGCTTTCATGGCTTTATTTTGGTGATTTTCGAAAAGTTTTTTGGTTTGGCCATGTTTGTTTGTTGTAGTACAGAGTTACACTGATGGCCTTAATCTAAGTTGTCTTGTGGTTGTTGTTGTTGTTTGACTTGCATCCCACTGGGATATTTGCACAGGGTTGGCGTACGGTGATTTTTCTGCAATATTTTGCTGTCTTTTCTTGGATTTTCTGTTTGCACATAGTCACTTTAAGATGTTTTCTTGTTCATGTTTTTGTTTTTTGTTTGTTGCGGTTGCACCCGATTCAAGAGCCGAATGGCTCACAGGGATATACCTAATAAATTAACTTTGAACTTTGTGATTACACTCAGGATGGTCTGGCAACGGATAAAGAACGAGGCTGCATTAAACAATTTAAGTCTTTACTAAACAACTTCGGTGGCAACAACAAGCACTAATACAGATTTGAATTGTTTCATAAAGCCTTCAAACCCCCACTTAATGACCCTTATTTACAGTTGACTGTCCGAGGCCATCCCGGGTGTAATCATCTGAGTGCCGCGTGTTTGTGCCAAGACCCTCTTCCATAGCCAAGACCCTCTTCCTTAGCCAAGGTCCCCTTCCATAGCCAAGACCCTCTTCCTTAACCAAGACCCCCTTCCATAGCCAAGACCCTCTTCCTTAGCCAAGGTCCCCTTCCATAACCAAGACCCTCTTCCTTAACCAATACCCCCTTCCATAGCCAAGACCCTCTTCCTTAGCCAAGGTCCCCTTCCATAACCAAGACCCTCTTCCTTAACCAATACCCCCTTCCATAGCCAAGACCCTCTTCCTTAGCCAAGGTCCCCTTCCATAGCCAAGACCCTCTTCCTTAGCCAAGGTCCCCTTCCATAACCAAGACCCTCTTCCTTAACCAAGACCCCCTTCCATAGCCAAGACCCTCTTCCATAACCAAGGCACATTCGTATAGACAACAGCCCTTTAAAATGACGACACGTCGTGTATTATTGGGGCAGTAATTTCCACTGCGAGATTGCATCAATTTGTCGGCGAAATCCCACGGGCATCCAAGACTACTACAACAACAAAAACAATAAGCAAGTGTACAACAGAGGCATGCTTCATGCAGGGTCAATAAGCAATGGTTTTAATGAACGAAAACCTCGAAACAAGATTAGCAATGCACGATTAAGCAACGTGGTGGAACACCGCCGCGCTTTTACGTAACAGCATCGTGAAGTGATGCTATTTTTCCTCCGGATGACGATTGCTTGTGTTGCGATCGAAAAGTCGTAGTTTCTTATTTGTTGTTATTTTATTAGAACCTTTCTACGTGACTTTACCGAAAGACCCAAGATTATCGTGAAGTGATTCACTTGATCCAACGGAGCCGTCTGTCAAGCTCACGACGACGAAATCTTTTCGCTAAAACAACGTGGCAACGACAGCCGTGCCCACCGCAACAACACGATGTTTCGATTTAAAGCTTTCGTGACTGCAGGGATTCATCTTCTTGGTTCTTTCGGTAAAGTCACGTAGAATGGAAATAATAAAATAATAAAAAATAAAACATAATAAAATCCAATTCTCACGACGTTTCGGCCACAACGCAAGCAGCCGTCCCCAGGTGAAGAACAGGTCTGTCGAAACGACAGAGTCTGAATGATGTTGCGAAGACAACACGTTCAACAACAACAACAACAAACAATTGTGACACTCTTGTTTATCGAGTTGGCGTGTGAGCTTAAGCGAATTCACAGCGCGACGTGACCGCGGACTTGTTAACGAGGCTTAAGGAAACTCTTTGACGGAACGAGGCGCACGAAACACTTCAGCCGTCAGTGTAACAACGCAACAAGAAAGTTACAATCCCCTCACAATCCCGTCACCTCGGGGTGTTCCACACAGTCGAATTCGATGCCCAGCTTGTGTAGGAACGACTCCAGTTGACGTCTCAGATTCTCAGACGCCATGGCGAGCAAGTCTTGAAGCGTGGATATTATTATTGTTTAGGTGGATATGTCTGGATAACTGTGAATTGTAACCGTTGTTGTTGTTTCGAACGAACGGAAATTTAATGTTGAATGGGTTAATAGAAATCAATTAAAGTGACTTCCCCCACCCCCCTCCTCTTAGCGTTGCTCTGACGTGGCCTCAAAGCGGGTGGTGGGAAACCGACCCGGATGTATACATGTGTAGCACCGGCTTTAACACACAACAACAATAATAACATTCACTCCTCTATAACATTGACGCATCCGTGAGCGTGTCGTGTACATATTGCACGGCGGCAAACGACGCGGGTGTTATTTTAATCGAGCTGACCCGTTTTGGTGATTTGGGGCTTGTTTTACCAACTCGTGACAGACCGGAACGTTTTATCGCGCGAGGTTTTTTTTTCCCGACGGAACTTTGTGAATGTTGCCCGCCCCCCTACTTGCGCAGAGGCTCGCGGGACTTTAAAGATGGCGGCGCCCATTGCGGCTAGGTGCTTCGTGAAGTGAATCGGAGATTTTTTTTTAATTTCCAAACTTTAAAAAGATAAACTCTTTATTCGAGTGAACTCCGCGCCGAGGTAATGCGCTTGCGTGTCGACCGACGCCTACAATGCCGGTTGTATTTATTTATTATTTTGCTTTAAAGGCCGAGATGTGACAGCCACACCGCGAGTTTATGGGAGACGCGGGGGGGTCAGACTCAGAGTCAATGAGAGCGGAAAACCACGACTCGACTCCCCCGTCTCTTTAGAGCACAGCTATTGCGCACAGCTTACGATGCAGAGTATAAGAAGTGCAGTGCAATGCGCCCGAAGAAGTGATACCTTCCGGTGCTGCTTGATATTAAAAATCAGCCACGCTTGTTGCATAATTCTGTCCAGTGGTATATAAACACGGCACTGTACGATGCAAATACATCGGTTGAGGTCATTTAATCACGTGCGATATGATTGCTATGCAACTCATTGCATTGTTGTATATGTATTGTCCAGCCATAGAGTTACCAATCACGTTCCACTATTATACACAATTTTGTCGTATTGCATTGCCCTCTGAAGCCAATCGCAACCCATATTACAATTTTGAACTGCTGTGCAGTGTTCCTTAATCACGTATTATTAAATTACAGAGTTAAATGCAGTATTAATTTCACCACGCATTGCTATACAATCATACGGTGACTGCATGATACGATCATGCAGTTCAGTACGGTTGGCTACGTACGGTGCGAAAAAGCTTCAACAAATACAGTTTTCAAGTTTTGTGAAATTTGCTAAATGACTGGACAATTTTATATAAAGTGAATGCATTTTTATGTAAATATCACGACGTTTCGATCGCAACACAAGCAATCATCATCATTGTTATTTTTTATATCTACGTGACTTTACCGAAAGACCCAAAGAATATGAATTCCTGCAGTCACGAAAGCTTTAAGTCAAAATGAATGTACATTCACTGTTATGGTTGAGAAATATTGCAATGAACGTTATGCATTTTACATAATTTTCGTTCAAATAGTTTTCAAATAAACTACAGTGCATTATAATCGTAATTGGATATTACACTGAACTTTTATTTATATAGCAGCTTTCCCTCTCTTTTTTCTCCTGATGACGATTGCTTGTGTTGCGATCGAAACGTCGTGATATTTTATTATTATTTTTCATTCACTTTATTTTTTAATTGTTTTTTTTCGATCTACGTGACTTTACCGAACGACCCAAAGAATGTGTACATTCATTGTCCAGTTCAGTGCAATGCTATTAAATTCATTATACACTATACGTGCCATTTAACGAAAATGGGGTTAACATGTATACGGCTCCACAATATACTACGGTATATCCTTAAATTACACCAAGTTCAATCTCATTCCCAGCGCGCAGAGGCGGTAGAAACATTTTAAGAAGCATCCGGTACGTGAAAGAGTGGGGGGTGGCGTGGCCGCTTGGTCATCATGCAGGCTTTGTGTCTTCAGTCCTTAGCCTACAAGCTAATATTGCTACATTGTGGGTGTCTCTAGTCTACAAGCAGGTATCTCAATGTAATACGCAGAACGTGCCTTGCAGAATTAGAATAATCCACTTGCATATTAGGAGGGCATTGTCCAGGCGATACATTTTCATGGGGAAAGGGGCACCTGCCCATGCGAAATGCTTTATGTCTACGAGAACACATTTTATGCAAATAATGGATACAGCCCTTTGTTAGATTAAGGGCTCCCCGCACTATTCGGGTTACAGGCATTATCCATAGTTCCCCACCAGTGCAGATTGATCAAGGGGAGGGGGGGGGGCCTGACCAGTTTTCATATGGACCTTAGGTCGTTCGGTTTATCATGACCCTCATTGAGTGAGTTTAACAATTCAAGGTGAAGCATTGCCACCAGTTAAGCGTCAGCTCTGCTACTAATATCCTCGGCTCATTTCCTGTATCTATCTCTGCAGCAATTTCAACAATGCAATTGAATACCTCTGCATCATCCAATTTGTTAGGCAAACATTTTAATCTGTTGTTTATGCAGAATGAACGTACGTGCGAGATTGATTAAGTGCGCCTGGACAACTGGGGTGGTCCAAGCACACAGAGCACCTGCCTGGTGCTGCAGGCACCCAACTATGCAACCCCATCCACAGCCTTCCTGCTTCCCAAGTGGCTTTCGACATATGGCAACAACTGAGGTGTGATATTTTTACATTTACTTCGTTTGCGTCGTTTGATTTTGGTCTACATCTGCCAGGATGTTCAATGTAGGTACTATAAATATGAAAAACAACCCGTGAACATTTTTTTTGTTTTCAGCCATGGAAATCAAATGAAAACATCAGCAAAATCAATGTGGCCAAACATGAGAATCGCAAGAAGAAATCTGACACTCAAGTTGTGATGATTCGACAGAAAATGAGGGTATCTGAACTTGCAAAAGCAATGAACAAGGATATTGGTGAGTGCTTTAACATCTTGGCTTTGCGTAATTAACATTGTAATGCACTGATATACCTTCATGGTATTTTTAGGTGCATTGTCATGTGTCACAGTGAAATTAAACGACTTGAATTTTCAAACACAGACCATGTTTACGAAGCTCTACTGCATAGAGATGACCTGAATGTTGAACGCATGAAGCCGAGCACTTTTCTCAATGAGGCTGTCATCAAAGATGTAATCAAGAAGTCTGGTATGAAGTACATGTCAGAGAAGATAAAGGTTGAGAAGATAAGAGAAAACAAAGATGCAGTGAAAAGGTATTCCGAAGTTAAATATCACTTAAACAGAGAGGGTAAATATGGATAATTTTGTCAATTTGTGTCACGTAATGGTTATAAGAAAAAAAAATATACAAATGTCCTGTATGTGTATTTATCTATTAAGTTATATAATGCTGATATGGGGAGATGTTCATTCAGTCAGGTGGCTTATTGCTTAGGATGATAATGATGGAGTAACCTATACATATCATGGATTATATAGTTACAGCTGTGGAGTATACAGTATTCACTTAGACATATACAATTCTAGTTGGGAGTCATCTCAGCCAATTAGCTTGCAGAGGTTGATAACAATAAGTTCATTTTGTGGCGAATTTTGGCAGTGATTTTTATTGGGCAATACTATTCCCTGCCATAGGAATGTGGATTTTCACCACTGGCTGGCTCATAGTTGTAAAGAGGAGGTGAGTATCACCCCACACTTAATTGAGCAAGACACCATCTTGCTTGAAGAATCTGCAGTCAATTTATCTAATAGGGCATTTACGTGTGGGCTGGGGCACTTTAACAAAATCATGGTTGCTGAGCAAAGGCCAAAAAGGCATCTAGCGGCAAATACATTTTTTTAAAAGGTGTAATGAATGAGCATTACATGTTTCTTTAATTCAGCAAAGTTATCATAACTTGATAATAGAGACAATGGGAGGGATTTCCAGAATCGAGTCATGCAAGGAAAGATGTATGGATGAGATGAAACGGGTCATGCATACATGCATCTGTCCATCGCTTGTGTGTGTTCCGACACGCAGCCCTCCTGCAGATGCCTCAGCTCTGGTGCCACGCCCACCCATCATCACTATCATGGGCCATGTGGACCACGGCAAGACCACGCTGCTCGACAGCTTGCGCCACACGCAGGTGGCAGCTGGGGAAGAGGGCGGCATCACGCAGCACATCGGAGCATTCCACGGTAAATTGGGTTCTTGTGATGTTTGTTATTGCGTCACTCTCCAACCTCACTGGCATCTACCGCTTTGTGAGAACTCAATAGCCGTGTATTATCAAAAGACTGCACCTCTCCCCCTAATACGAATGTGGATTTTAATCCACTGGCTTGTTCATATGAGCAGCACTACACGATTAAAATTTCCCTCTCTTTATTACTGCTAATCCTACTTCCTCCCTTCATCACTGCTAATCCTACATAATACACTAGCATAATATGACTTTGAGACCCTCCCACCACCTACACATTCCACAAGGAGTGACTAATCCCATATCTGCATTTTCCATCAATATGCTTAATTCCGGTGTTGATATGTAAACTCCTTTGTAAAGGCGCTCTCCTCCCCCCAAACCAGCTTAAATATACGCTGCCAAGCTTTGCGGTGTTCATTGGGACGCTGTCTTTCCGACAGCTCTGTTTATTCACCTGAGGACGGCTGCTTGTGTTGTGGCCGAAACGTCGTGATAATTTTTATTTTATTATGTTTTATTTTTATTATTTTCCTTCTACGTAACTTTACCAAAAGAACCAAGAAGACAGCACTACACACATAGTTGAGCATTGAGACAGTTGCACCTTTGTTAATTTAATTTGACTATATACACGTGCATGTGATACGTATATAATAAATGATGTATCCTCATGTTTACGTTTTAAAATCACATTTGGGAAGCAGTCCCAAAGGCCCATAGCATGAATGATATAATGGATAATATTGAACACATTTCTTGAATTGAGTTAGCTAATAGCAACTTTGTCTATGACCAAATTATTTAGAATGTGCTCAATCTTAGTGCTTGGTTGGGTGACCACCATGCATAAAACATGTCTCGTATTGAGTAGGTCAGAGAAATCGATTGTACTGTACCATGCTGCAACAACTATGCTCCCCACCTTCAACAACCCGCACTGACCAGCGTGGTAAAGTATGGTCAGATATTCTCCATGACATGTACGGTGTGGAGAGGCATTGACAAAATGCATGCACGCATTGATGCAGATGTATCTGCAATGCACTTAACACACGTCATCCTTTCAGCTTAATGGCCCCAGACTCTGGTGACCTGTGGCTACAATGCCTTAATGTATGCCGACCAATCTACACCATGAATATTGCATTGTAGTTTATAATCATTACAGTAAAGTCATTTTTTATCTTTACAGAAAGGCTTTACTGAGTCTCAAGACACTTTTATAGGAGGGTCTTGCATCGGCAGTGTAGCGGTTTGCACGCTGTGCCACAAACCTGGCCACCCAATTTCGATTCCTGTTCGCAGCCAACACCAGAGACGATTATCCGAACTCGTCCTGGGCCTCCCTAGGTCGACTAAGCCTTAAATGAGTACCTGGTGTGATGTGTAAACATCGCCACGAGGGAGATAAAGGTGGTCGGGCGTGGTGCTGGCCACCCACCCCCTCATGTGCCGTGCCAGCTTTCATAGGTGCTCGCTTACAGCATTTGCCCCAAAGTCTGTTCAGGCTATACGGAGGATCTTTGTCTCTTATATGCACATATTCGTGCTTATATGACCATGTCTGTGACCTATGTCTGACCGTTAGTGGCACTGCCCTCCGGGGAGTACATCACTTTCCTGGACACACCTGGCCACGCCGCCTTCTCAAACATACGAATGCGCGGCGCTCTCGTGACGGACATCGTGGTGCTGGTGGTCGCGGCTGACGACGGCGTCATGGAACAGACTATCGAGTCCATCAAATATGCTAAGGCAGCCAAAGGTGAGAAATTCACACAGTGTTGTGACGGGCCAAGACGGCATTTTATGATGCCAATGACTTAGTCGCTCTGAATTCGCTCTCCCAATCTCCTCTTAACACTTTTCTGTTGCGAGACATCTGCAAGTTGCAGGGTGGGTCTTGTTCAACGCTGAATTTCCGACCTGAAGACGTACCGATGAAGTTAATTAATATTAGTTTTTCTTCCAATTTTGTCCGGATGACGTACATGTACCCACGTCATCGGAATGTATGCATACATCATCGATAGAAAAACTGATGACGTACATCTAAGTACGTCATCGGAATGGGAAAAGGGTTAACTGACAGATTGATTAATTGTGTGATCCGGTGTGTTTGGGTACTAATATGGGCATTGCATAATAATGCGTTTGCTGTGTTGTATGTGTGCATGACATCATTACAATGCTCACATAACGAGGTGCCTGCACCTATAACTGTGGGCTGCACAAGTATGTGCACTTTATTGTGTTCGTATAAAAAAAAATCCACATTGACCTTACAAAATTTAACGCGTGCTTCTCTGTTTCTACACTCAAGACACAGCACATGCTTACAGGCATCTTACATATTTTACATCAGTTGTTACACGATGACCAATAATGAGACTGGATTCACATTTTCCACTCCTTTCTTTCTCTGGCCACGTCAGTCGCTTCCTCCAGAACTACTAAGTTAAGTTCCCGATGCCGTGAATCCACCTCTTTCATTGACGGGCTACAACTTCTTGCTCCTTCTGCTTAGCAGTGCAAGGCATTGATGGTTACTTGTTGGCCTCCTTCTTTGCTACATTATCACTGACCCTCTTTTGCCTCATTTTGATCTTAAATTTACAACAAATCGCGATGGCATGAAGACAGCCAGAGCGGCAAGTGCGTTGTTGCGTGTGACGTGCCTCTCTCTCGGCTCGTAGTGCCCATCCTCGTGGCGGTAAACAAGTGCGACAAGCCAGGCGTGGACCCACAGCACGTCAAGCACGAGCTCCTGGCGCACGAGGTGGTGTGCGAGGAGCTCGGCGGCGACGTGCAGGTGGTGCACGTGTCTGCGCTCAAGGTGCGGAACCCCGCGCGTCAAATGGCTCGACAGCGAGTGCGGTGATTGTATGCCACCTAGGTTCTTAAATTAAAGCACGCGTCGTTGTCGTCATCGTTGTCGTCGTCATCACCCTAACCCAATCGTGCCCCCTCCGTGCCCTGTGCCCAGTCATGCTTTTGTTCCTTTTCCCTTCTTATTCCCCTTCACTGGAATCATCCCCCACTGCACATAAAACAATCATCTTGACGAATTAGTTTCTTTCTTAAAAGCCATCTCTTCTCCCTAGCCCATCCTGCTTACGCTACTCCCTGCCCACGCCCACCAGCTACGACCAGCTCCACCCCAACCACCTCCTTAACCTTTCCTTAACCTCTCCCGCTGTTCTCCTGTCACCATAACCACACCACCACTTTGAATAACCCTCACTCTTTATCTCAACCACTATCATCTTGTGTATTTTATTCTCATACGTTTTAATGTGACTTCCCTGTTCACGAGGGTTCCCCTCAACGAGTCAATTAAATTAAGCGATACTCTGGTAACGAACACAGGTTTAGCCGAAGATACCCCACAACTAGCTGAACACTGTCTAAAGAACACCTATTTCTTGTGGAAAGGTGTTTTTTATAAACAAAAGGAAGGAGTGGCAATGGGCTCTCCTTTGTCTCCTGTGATTGCGAATTTGTACATGGAATATTTTGAAGCAAAAGCAATAGCTGCAAGCACACTAAAACCCTCTGCTTGGTTTAGATATGTGGATGACACATTGGTGGTCTGGCCACATGGCAAATATACACTTGACGAATTTTTAAATTATCTCAACTCCAAAACCCATCCATCCAGTTCACCATAGAAATGGAAGTTGACATAACTCTAACATTTTTGGATATTCTGCTTGGGCGTGAACGAAATGGTAAAATATCACACAGCGGTTACCGATATCTGAATGCAGAGTCACACCGTCACCCCGCACAGAAATCCTCTCTCATCAAGACGCTCATGCATCGGGCGAAGAAATTGTCAGATGGTGATAGTCTGAGAAGTGAAATTGAACATGTTCAAGCAGCGCTGCAATTGAACGGTTACAATGATGGACAAATTTATCAGGGCACTGAATACCAAAACCAAATCAAGTAACACGAGAGTTGAAACTGATCAAGTACAGTAAAACCTTGGATTGCGAGCATATTTCGTTCCGGAAACGTGTTTGTAATCATAAGCACTCGTATATCAAAGCACTCGTATATCAGTTGTGATCACGTGACGCTCGGCAGACAAAGCGTATACTGTACGTACTACTCGTATTGCAAGACCTCGCTCGTTTATCAAATTAATATTTATTATAAAAAATTGCTCGTCTTGCAAAACACTCGCAGACCAAGTTACTCGCAATCCAAGGTTATACTGTAATTTAAACTATTAAAATACCATACATTGCGGGAGTAACTGATAAACTAGTCAGATTTTTGGGGAAAAAAACATCCGAGTCAGATTTGGCACGGTGCATAACATACAGAAACGAATGTCTGCTCCTAAAGATGTATTTCCGAATCGATCAACAGAAGGTGTATATCGGATTAATTGCACTTGTGGCACATGCTATGTTGGTCAGACAGTACGAATGATCAGCAGGAGACTAAAAGGACACCAAATAAATATGAAATACTCCCAGATACAACTGTCAGCAGTGACAGAACACACATCCCAACAAGGACACTCAATTAATATTGATAATGTCGAAGTTCTGTGCAAAACTAGTTAATACTGGCCAAGACTAATTCGAGAATCTATCGAAATTGAGAGAAATAGAAATAGTTGTAACCGTTCGGACAGCTAAAGGCTTCGTGCTGCTTGGAAGCAAATCACCAAATAACACTGGTCAACACACTTTTTCTGGCATAAGGTATTACAAAGGTTTTTAGGTAATTTTGGGGTACTGATTGCAAATCTGGCATCAGTTTTTGTCTATCACATCAGGTTTTTGAGATATCAAATATTGCATTTTCAATAAAAACTGCAGAAGAAAAATATTAAATAGATGTGGATATCTACATAAAATTATATTATAAACACACTATCCTAAAAATACAGCACCATATTTTAACACTAGAGCAGTCACTGACTCGCAACAACTTGCAATCATAAGTGACAAGAGTTAGTTTCGGGTAAAATCCATGAAAATGGGGTATGCCGATAGCATAAAATGAGATGTGATAGAGCAAATCTGAGATCAGATTTAGAATCAGCACCCTGAAATTAGTCTAAAACAGCTGCAAAAGTCCAGGCCAGAATTTTTTTTTTTGTTGACCAGTGTAATATATTGTTTAAATGGATGCCTATACAGGTCACCATATGTCAATTGGGATTACCTGTGCACAGGTACTGCTATTTTAGAGGACACAAACGACAGAAGGTGCAAGGGACAATGTGCATGCATAATGTGCATGCATAATGTGCGTTGATTGCCATATTAATAACCCAACCCGTAATGGAAACCCATTGTAATTTATGTGCATTCATGAATCCCCCCCCCCTTCGCACTTGAAGGGCTCACAATTGACGTCATCACATCTATTCTTCTATTTAAGGAACGAAACAGGAGGATTTCTTTATGCTCGTAATTACTGGCGAAACGTCGTACTCAGATTGTAAATGTTCTGGATTTGCTCTCCAACACACCGGCGTGCTGTACCAGTAATGAATCGGCACGTTCTGTTTACATGACAAACCTTACTAATTGGCTGTGTTAGGTGGTGGCGGGTTTAATGACACATTTATATTCATGCGATCCCCAAAAAAAACTATATTATTTATGTTTGCTGTAAAGCGCCTTGGAATAAGGTGCTATTTAAACCTATATAAGATAAATGATAATATTCCGGTAAATGGGCTAGATGAGTCAAGGAACTCCCCAAGCGATCGTCATCTCTCACAGTCCTGAGATGTATGTGCGGCGGACATCCTCTCAGGTGCGTTCCCTCCCTTGCTTGCAACGTCATTCTTAGTCTTGACCACCAGCCATCATACCATCCTAGCCCAGCTACGTTTTTTTTTTACAATTATAATGATATCCTTAACCGTGCATATTATTCTATAATCCAAATGTTACTTTCAATGCAGTTCCAATGTCTCTAAATGCAGTTCCAAGCATGCACCTTTCCATGTTTATTTTGAAAACGTTCCATTATTTTCACACTTTACCTTTTCTTTTCTTAATGTTCAGGTTCATGATCCGTATTTCTCGTGGATGATTCACATTTGTAAGAATAAGCTGCCGAGGACAAATGCATGTTCAATACATTTCTGCATTTTCCTGATTTTTTTTCGCTTTTTGTATTGACTTTTGAATGTTTCATTTTGAATATGTTTATTGTTGAATGTGAATCATTGTGAATTGTTATACATTTGTGTTATGCCTTGCTTGATGAGTCAGATATTCCTTGAAAACTACACTTTTGATATCAGTGGGCTCTTACCTTCTTTAAATCAAGCTTTGATAATGACGATGAAAATATATCTAATATACAGCCCTTTGGGGATACACTGCTGGTTATGGTAGTTCTTGGACAATAATAATTACATTTTATATAGCGTCATTCATGCAAAACTGCAGCTCACAACACTGTACAAGATGACAGCAAAAACAAATCACATATTATTCCCATGCTGGTCGTACGAGTTCAGGAATGGGACTGCCCAGGACTGTTTCAGATATCACTCGCCTCTGATGTTGCTGATAATGGAAATTAGTTCACGTGGTTCATATGACAGTACAGTGGAAATTGGTACCTAGCACAGTACGGTGACCACTGATGATTTTTTTTAGTTTTTAGCGAGTGGAAAAAGATAAAATTGTCACACCTGACACTTGCATGGCGCTAATCACATTACCACGGTAAATAAATCCCGTCGGCCCAATCCTCGCGGTGCAGTGAAGGGAGCTTGTTGTTGTCTCCAGGGAGAGAACCTGGCGGCGCTGACGGAGGCGATCATGGCACAGGCCGAGGTGATGGAGCTGAAGGCCGATCCCGCTGGCCTTGTAGAGGGCACCATCATCGAGGCGAGCACCAATAAGGGAAAAGGGTCAGCAATTTTGTTTTCATACCTAATTGGTTCATGTGATGACACAATATACTAGTGGTGCTGCAATAACTACAATCCAAAATAGTATTTGTTTCTTGGTTCGAATCTCGGCCTTGAATTGTGACAATTCTTCGAATTGCAAAGGGTAGAATTTCTGCATGCCCGATCGAGCACATTGCGCTTGGCTCGCATCCTTTCCATTTTGCCTATGCCGTAGTTGGACAACGTCACTACATTTGCTACCACCACCGCCACCTCTACCATTGCCATCGCCACCGCTTCCACCGCTATCACTACCGCCACCATTGCCACCGCCACCTACACAACCACCGCCTTCACCGCCACCACCTCCGCAAACCGCCACCACTTCCGCATCCACCACCGCTACCGTCACCAGCATCACCACAACCAACACCAAATCCACTACCGCCACCTCTTGCGTCACGCAGGCCCGTGGCGACGGTGATGGTGCATCGCGGCACGCTGCGGCGAGGCTGCGTGCTCGTGTCGGGCCTCTCCTGGGCGAGGGTGCGCGGGACGTTCGACGAGCGCGGCCGCCCCGTGGCCGCCGCCACCCCCAGCATCGCCGTGGAGGTCGTGGGCTGGAAGACGCTGCCCTCGGCCGGGGACGAGGTGCTCGAGGTGGAGTCCGAGGTGAGTGGCGCCTCCCTGTAACGGTGGCACGAGCGACGTTGCTGCGCACGCACGCACGCCCGCACACCCGCCCGCCTGCCGCCCCCATGAACACGTGAAGAGTTACGCTCGTTGTCCCTGTGTTTCTGCCTGTGCGGCTTTGTCGGAAATTACCTGACTTGCAAGCGTGTACGCGTGCATGTTGAACTCCGTCATGTAGCCAACCGTGCCAATCGGAGGTGCGGGGTGGGGAAAGGACACAATGTTTTGGTTCATCGTGTGGAATCAACTGTTGTGCTCATGGCACATACCAAATCGTGCATGAGAATTGTGGCCTTTCCACAACAGTTGCAGATGATATGCATATTACATGCTGTTGTTATATTTGGGTGAACGGGTCATATTCAATTCCACAAATGAGACAGAAATTATACAAATCGGACAGTGAAAATTGTACACGGAGTTAATTGATTCCTGAATTGAATTGCAGCAGTAAATAATGATACATTATCCAGTCCAGTGTGGGGGATCAAGGAGTGGTAATTAATAGTTACATATTAAAGAATTGGTGCTATAATTTCTGGAGAGGAGCAAATTGAATAGCATTATGTTAACTCTTTGAAATGTGCGATTGAACTTGAAAATGTGACCCTTAAGAGCTTTGAATGGGTTCTTGCTTGGTAAAATAAATCCAATAAATCAATATATTCCCAGTTGTATTATTAGGCTACACGACCCGTGTTCAGGGAAGTTGTTTAATTTGTGTCTTTGATATGACCCAATAACAGTGATTTATGCGGCAACTAGAGTGTGGGGTGCGTAGGGGATTTTTTTGTTTACCAAAATGGGTGACAAGACCAGCCAATGATTAATGTCCAATCGTGTGGACTTGTTTTTGTTGATTTATGTATTCAAAAAAAAAATCTGCAACATAAGTTTCCATTGAACTAGACTGTCATCGCCTACTTTAAAGCACATTGGAAAGGCTCGTCGCTACACATGAGTTACGATCGCCGCTGATGAGACATCGCAGCACTCTCAGATGGACCCACCACGACATTTATGTTGATAAGTCGTTGCTGGAAAATTGTGATATCGCATGCCACGTGACGTCACACCGTCCAACAGATGGTATTACTTGGCTCTCCTTTGCATTATCGCTCATATTTACATGCTATACATCAGGCTGTAAATGGAGGTGAGCAGTCGCAGCATATCAATGTATATACACCCTATATATACTGAGACCAGTGCTGTTAGCTCCCACCAAGTGAAGCTGGAGATGGTGTGGTTAGTACCACCCTGAGCCGCCTTTGTCTCCCCACTGCTGATGGTTTAAACACCTCCTAGGTACTACTTTAAGGCTGACTAATCATAGGGGAAGATTCAGGACTGCTTCATGTATCACTCGCAACTGATGTTGGCCGTAGCCGGGAATTAAGCCAGTTCAACGGACTTATTGCACACTGCGCTAACCACTGCGATACCACTCCTCACATGAACAACAACAACCGCCATTCGCCACTAAGTGGCGGTGATGTCACCACGACGCTTGTGCCAGGCTATGTGCACCTTGAGGCCACGTAGCCTGGCACAAGCATCGTGGTGACGTCACCACCACTCCTCACACACACACACACAGCAAATCATACAATAGCATACAAATTACCAGACTAAAGCACCTTTCGGGTTCTAGGAGTTGAGCGTTCTTGCCTGAGACACTTCGTCAGTCTCAGACACCGTTGGGATTTGTCGGGGTTTATTATTATTGCCCAAAGATTTCACAAAATCAAGCAAAGGCACCTTCAGGAGTAATAATGCCCGAGACTCAACGGTGGTACAGTGGTTAGCACACCGTCTATGAACCCAGCAACTCCAGTTTGATTCCTGGCTGTGGCCAACACCAGCGCTGTGTGATTTGTATGTATGTTGAACTTCTTTCTCACCGTACGTAGCCAACCGTGCTAATCGGAGGTACGGTATCAGTATCAAGGAGCGGTATAGCCGCGGCAAAAGTCGTCTCGTAATCAAAAACGCGCGTAGCAACGTGACACGGCCGCCGTTTGTTTTTTTATCGTTGTTTGTTATTGCACCTTAACGAAGGCGCGCGCCAAGGAGGTGGTGGAGTGGCGCACGGAGATGGAGAGGCTGGAGAGGCAGGAGGCCGAGGGCGAGGCGATCCGCGCCCGGCAGGAGGATGACCGCGAGGCGTACGTGAGGCTGCGCGAGGACCTGTCTTCGCTGAGCAGGCGCAAGCAGAAGGTGGCCAAGGCTCTGGCGTATAAGCAGGGGGAGCAGCAGGCGGCTGCCGGCAGGGCCCTGGAGGAAGCCGAGCCTCGCCTGTCGCTCGTCGTCAAGGGTGAGCGGTTGCTCCGTGGAAGGGGGCCCTCGCCATCAAACGACCGCTCCCCGGTTTGCGCAAAGCGGCACACGGTGATGGGATACGACGAGTTGACCAAAAAAGCGCAGCGTGTCCATCTGTAATGCCGCGGTGGTGAGATTTTATCTGCCTCGCCTGGTACGCAGGAGGTCGTAGGTTCGATCCCGACCGCGTGTTCTCCCCGAGGTCACATGGATTTTTCTCTGGGTCCTACAGTTTTTTCCTCCACGTTTAGAATAATGTGTTTACATTTCCACGTGATGATAAGCCACTTCGTTGAGCTATCTTCTGTGGCTAGGTCGCTCATGAAAAAGAGCAACATAGCTCAGTGGGCCTTACTTGGTAATATAAAAATTGTTTTAGATAGTAACGCTGCCATAAAACGAAGGGCCATTGCCAAAAATGTTGACTATTTATGTACGTATGTTTAACTGCTTTTGCACAGTATGTAGTCAACTGCGCTAATCGGAAGTGCGGGGGTAGGACAACAAACGAAACACAAAAAGCTGTTCTAAAGAAATGGGTTTTCAGTGTAGGTGATTTTAAAGTGTGCATAGCTCCAGTGGCTTCCTAATATCGGAAGGAATCGCGTTCCTGACTGCTGCGGAAGCGCATCTGAAAGCGTGCAGTGCGGTGTTTTTTTCCCTTTTAAGGCAACAGTGTTTTTGATGAATGTGTTTTTGTTGTTGTTTGTGCTTGTGCAGCACTGCCAATGCAGTATTACCAAATTATTTGTTTCATGGTTTCACAGATAAGACTGAATCGTCGTTCTCCGATGCTGATTCACCATATAGCTTTCACCATATAGCTTTCACCATATAGCTTTCACCATATAGCTTTCACTATATAGGACCTTTGCCTCTTACCAACTCATTCGATATGTGCCTTACCTCATTAGATCCTGGAAGCTAAGCAGGATTTTAAACCTCGATAATGCATGGTCAGGTGACCACCAGGTTTAGAAACAGGTCATAATATAGTTTGTGTGCTGGGTTACATTGTAAAGTGCGAGAGAGCAGTGCAGCAAAAATCTTTAGTACCATACTATGCACCCACACCTCTGCTTCCCGCCTTGACCAACCCACACTGACAAGCGTAGTGAAGTTTGATTAAATAACATTCACTCCCCCACCGGGTGTGGGGGACCCCTCGTTCAGCAGTGGATTGACAAAAACAAGGTTATAAGAACATTGCTTATGGCCAAAATGACACAAAATGTATCCGATATTGTCTGATCTTGGAAGCCAAGTAGGATTGAGTCTGCATTGTGCTTTGATGAGTGACCACCATGCATAGAAAACAGGTTGCTAAATCGGCTGCTGTGGGCCCACAGTGTTGGCAGCAGAGGGCAGTGTCAGAAAAGCAATGTCTGCACTATGCTGCTCACATCTTATGCTCTCCCAGCTTTCACCAACCCACACTTAGTAGTAGTAGTAATAGGTTTTTACCCTTTTATCTGGCAACAAAAGTGACACCTTTCTACAAGGGATCATGTTTGCATTAACCACAACGCTTGCGGTCAAAATGCAAAAGGCCTTTTGGCGTCATCTGGTCCAACACCTTGTGAGACTGGGCTCTAAGAAAAGCTGTCTCGGGTGTGGACCAATCAATTTCAAGGACAGTGCATACATTATCAGAGTTGTCTTTTTTGTTTGCGTTTTGACCGCAAGTGTTGTGGTTAATGCAAACATGATCCCTTGCATGAAGGTGTCAGTTTTGTTGCCAGATTAAAGGGTAAAAACCTATTACTATATCTTGCTACTGGCAAAGGAGGTCTCATAATGTAAATGCTCAACCCACACTTTTCAGTGTGGTCACATGTGGTCAAATAACTCTCACATCACTCATCTCGCAGTGGGTTGACAACGGGATGTACATGTATGCACAACTCTGGTGGTTTGCTATGGCAGTGGCGCAGTGACACGAATGCGATTAGCCAATGGAAAGACAGTTGACAAATGTGTTGCGAACAACGATTGGTCTTGGGAGCACACAACCTTGGGAAGTCATGTCACCTCGGCCGGTGATCTCATTGTTTTTTGCTGTTCCAGTTTTTTCACTGAAGTGAAGCAGCTCGTGTTGCAATCTAAACGTCGTGATCTATTATTTATTTAATTTTGTCTTTCTACGTGACTTTGCTGAAAGAACCAAAGAGCAATTGTCTGCAGTCACGAAAGCTTCAAATCAAGATTAAAGCATTGTATTAGATTAGTTCACCTTTTTTGCAACGATGCTTTTTACAATAAAAACAATTGTACACCACCCGTTGCCGATGACAGTTTGCCCTAAAATTTCCCAGATGTCGATTTAAAGCTTTCGTGACTGCAGGGATTCATATTCTTGGATCTTTCGGTAAAGTCGTTGGGACGCTGTCTTTCCCACCGCTCTGTTTCTTCACCTGAGGACGGCTGCTTGTGTTGTGGCCGAAACGTCGTGAGAATTAGATTTTGTATTATTATTTTATTATTTTATTATTTCCCTTCTATGTGACTTTACCGAAAGATCCAAGAATATTGCCCAGATGGGCGTGTGTGGGAAACAATTGGGCTGCGAGAGGCAGTGCATAGCCTGTGGCCAGTGGTGTAGTCATCAAAGGTAGGCTGTACTTCCAAAGGAATTATAATTTGGCAACTACTGGAATGCAAAGGCGTGTGTTTGTTTGTAAATAATTATTTAAATAACTGTAAAGGTCATATATATATAAAAGTCGTTATGAACCTACTAAACAATCTTGACTTTTGGCTCAGGTCATAGTTATGCCCAGCTGAGTAAAATGTTTGTCAATGTTTAGACGTGGTGATTAATTAGTGTTATGTTCGGTTTTTACATCAAAATATTTGTAGCCAGATTTACGGTTTTATTGCTGGTCTTTGGAAATTTGTATCTGAACCAGTGCTGGACAGTCCATCGGTTCACTCAGCCATACAATTGAAACGAGTTGCAATGTGACAACATCAGCAAGAGGGAGATAAATGCAGGTCACTGTTTATCCTTCTCGCCACATCAGCCTTCGTGTGCCACATAGTCCATAATTGGCATTCACTAACAGCACTGTCCTGAAAAGCCTGTACGGCTAAATTGATCTTTGTTACATGTAGGTTTGCGAAATGCAGTGAGCGAATTACTATTCAGTGTTGGATGGCTTCTATGCTCTTCACAGCTTCAATGCTCTTCAGTACCCACTCAAGGGTACTGCAGTTTAAAGATGTACATGTCATTAAAATTATGAAATATATAAGGCTTCAATTTAAAGCGTGTAAGTGTAGTCTAACTTGCGAGCAGGTCCGTCGAGAGATATGTGGGGACCCAGTTCGTGATAATGTTTGGCTGAGGGGCCCCATCCCTTCACATCCTCCGTCACTTTTGTAAAAGTGAGAAACTTTTCCTCGGCCAAGGTCGAAATATGTGGCTGAGATATTAACCACAAATTTACATTATAATATACCCCGACATATTTAGCATTTATCGTAAGAATTGGTTTGATTTCAATGGTATGTAGTGCTTGTTTTTGTTGTTGTTGCATCTTTCCAAATATTGCAATAATATGAAACAATCACTGAATTATAAATGTAATAATTGCTTGTAATTATTTGCACCTCCCCTGAGCTCGGAGTCCATTTGCAGTTGTACCCTCTATCCCCCCTCCCCCACCCTCTCCTAAGGCCCACTGTGAGCCTGTATTCTGATCACCAAGTGATCACAATGCACACTCTCTCGCAGGTGACGTTGATGGCTCGGTGGAGTCAATACTCAATGTTCTGGATAGCTACGATTGCAACGACGCGGTCAAGATGGACGTCTTGCACTTCGGCATCGGGGACGTGAGCGAAAAAGACGTTCTCTTGGCAGAGACCTTCAGTGGTGCGCATTTCTCTTGTCTTCCTGCCCGGCCCTTTTATTGAGGCCACTGGGTCAACGATTGTCCAGCAACAGTCCTCCACTGTTGATGAACATCATATGCCATTTGTTGCTGATGTTACCTTCTTAATCCTCTTTGTTCTCTGCCTCTCTTATTTTCCACCAACGTTGCCTTTGCTAGTTTAATACCACGTAGGCTTTCACGACCAATATCCATAATACGGGTTATTTATTTTGGGTTAGATGGCGTTAATATATAAATGTGCCATTAAACCCACCACCACCCGATACAGCCAATTAGTAAGGTTTGTCATGGAAACAGAATATGCAAATTCGTTACTTGTACAGCACGCTGGTGTGTTAGAGAGCAAAGCCACAATATTTACAATCTGAGCACGACGTTTCGCCAATAATTACAACAAGCTTCATCAGGCGACAGCGATATTTGTAGAGAAATCTCCTGTTGCATTCTTTAAATAGCTGGGTAGATGTGATGGCATCACTGTTTGGTGTCATAAGGCATGCGACTCCGGTTAACTCTCAATTAACGACGTGGGCATAACCCCCACTCCCCTTCCCATTGATTTGATGAATTGATGTTACAGGAGGTCAGGATTCGATTTAAGCTGACTGGATTCGAACCCAGGATGTCATTGGTGCCAGATCAGTGCTCTAACCTTTGAGCCACGTGGCCACCTTGTTTTGTGGCACCACCTTTTGGCAAGAATGGCTTTACGATGCAGTTATCTCGCGTAAGTAACGATGCGGTGTGATTTAATGTGCGCAGGGACGGTGTACGGGTTTGGCGTGAATGCCAACAAAGTGGTTATGCAGCTGGCTGAAAAGAAGAACGTACCCATCAAACTCCACAAAATAATTTACAGGCTGGTGGATGACCTGAAAGCCGAACTGGACAGCAAGCTGCCGCTGATGACGGAGGAGGTAGTCGTAGGTGGGTGGCCTGTGCCTGTGAACTGAAGTCCTGGTGTTTCATTTCTCGTTTTGTGAGCATCGCATCGGACTGGACTAACGTATGGTTCTGGCTCACCGTGTGTGTAATGCATTTTTTGCGCACAGGCAGTGCCACTGTCCTGGCCAAGTTCGATGTCACTGTGGGCAAGAATGAAGTTCCAGTGGCAGGCTGCCGCATTAAGAAGGGCCGATTTGATCGAAATTTTTATTTCAAGATCGTCCGCAACAACTACGAGACTATTTGGCAAGGTAAATAAAGCATTGGGTGCACTCGTAGATGCATCTATGTTGGTTAATATAATGCACTATACCTCGTATATGAACTCGTCAATTTCACATGCTGTCGCGTGAAAATGTGTTCTGCCATAATGGGCCAAAACTCGTCCAGCTCACTCATCCATGCCTCCTCACTTCCCCATCTCCCCCTGCTTGAAACCTTCCCTCCATCCTCCACAGCAAACCCAATTTCTTGACTTTAGTCGTTAATCACAAAGATTAATTGGACACTCCCAACCACTCTCCTAATGAGAAGTGTATACCAAATTATGCCATTTCATCCCTAGGAAGGCCTCACTGAGTCTCCAGTCTCTTTCAGTAGAGTCTTGC
Source organism: Lampetra planeri (assembly GCF_965212315.1). Lineage (NCBI taxonomy): Eukaryota > Metazoa > Chordata > Hyperoartia > Petromyzontiformes > Petromyzontidae > Lampetra > Lampetra planeri. The sequence continues at coordinate 2,712,203 of NC_136136.1, forward strand.
ATTGTGATATTTGACCAATACCGTTAATGACTATTTGACAAGTGGGAGGAAACTAGGGTAGCTAGAGAAAACCTTTCTATACGAGGGGGCAATACCCAAACATCCACACAGTTTAAATCTAAGAATCTGGTGCTGTATTGCCATCTGCTGGCTATTTCGCAGCATTTCCTTACAAATTATATTTTTCTCACAAAGGTTTGAAAGTCATTCACAATTGTTTTGCCCGTTTGCCTCCTCAGGGAAGTTGTCGTCACTTAAGCACCACAAGGATGACGTGCAGGAGGTGAAGACAGGCATGGAGTGTGGCGTGATGATGGATGATGATGATGCCGACTTTCAAATCGGGGACAGCATTATCTGTTATGAAGAACAGAAGGTTTCTCAGCAGATACAATGGAAACCTCCAGGGTTTTAGAAACACACCGTCGCCCAGAATGTATGATTATCGAAATATTAAAAAGTGTATTGCTTACTTGGTAATGCAGGCATCAATGCAATTCTGTTAGGTGGCCATGTGTGTTAAAGTTGTACAAAGGGGTTGTTTTTTGCACTTCCATGCACATGCTTGCACACTAATTTTCTTTACCCAACTGAATTCTCAAAAAGGCAATCTCCCTCGCATGCATATAAAATGTTCTTCTCGTAGTCACTGCTATCCTTTCATAGCACGAGCATGTACCATGCTATTGCATAACTGTTACAATGTTTCACGAGAATATCAAGTGCTATTAGTGGTAATGCTATACTTGTAAAAATTGCATTTCCTCAAAGATAAGAAGTGCGAGACTTAATTTGCAGACCCAGCATGTTTTCTGCATCTGTGTGCGATGGAAGATGTGTTCCAAAATTGTATTGGTGGAGAAATAATAGCATAAGTATGAATGTAAAAAAATATTAACTGTTACTTATTTGGTGATGACATAGTCATTATAGCAACCAATGGAAAACGAACTGCAGGAAATGATGGAAGACGTTAATAAAGGCTGCAAGTAGGGCTCGAGATAAATATAAGCAACACGAGTCATCCAAAAAGTTCACCTTAATTGAAGCTATCTATCAGAAGGGAAATAACTGGAATGTACATCAGACTACAGGTATCTAGGGTAGGATATTGAAGGTAGTCTCGCATACAAATTGTTTAAATAAAGAAGTTCTTGAAAACAGGTTGGGGTACTTTTGTAAAACTGAACTCTTAATGAAAAACATGGCAAGAAATCTGCATCAGTTGACAGTAATTCTGATTTCCTGGATTGTTACTCAGACTTTTTGGATATTGTCATTATTTTTGATGTAGTTGCATATGAAACGTTATATCTAATTGCGAAATTTGGTTGTGAGAATAGTTCAATTTAACGGTGAGCTGACAATAATAACGGGTGCGTTAAACAGTTGTGCACGTGACAATTTTAGATTATGCCCGGTGGTGAACGGTTGTTTAATGACATTGTCAGATCAGTACGTGGCCTAACCTAACAATCAATTATGAATCAACTTGGCGATGTTCCCAAGAAGAACATGTTTAATTAGCTTTGGCATAACGCGTCATGAACATTGATAATACTGTATGAAAAATATGAACAGTGGACAAATCAGCATGGAAAGGTACATGCTTGGAATTATACGGAGAGGAAAAGAACCTGGATTTAGAGAACAAACGGAGACATTTAAATAGGCTTGGGCAGGACACAACTAGAATGATGGTCGAGAATACTGATGGAGTGGCGGCCAAAGGAAGGAACGTGGCTGAGGTTATTGACTGCAGAGATGGAGTCATGAAATCAGCTCTTGTAAGCACTAAATGTATTGTATCACAAGGCCATGAGAGATGACAACCGCTTGAGTGGTAGTCCTTCATACATCAGTGGATAGCTCATGACCGATAACATTGTGTTGAAGATGAGAAACGTACATATGTTTAACGTTTTTTAAACGACATGTACGATCAGCCTGTATCATATTAACTTGTAAAATTATGTGTACGTGTTGACATATTGCGACTGTAAAAATACTGATTTCATGTTTGCTGCTGAGGGCAGTATATAAAAAGTAATATATTTTCTAGAAATATGAAACTGTCATATCAGATAATTGGCTTTCCTAGTTTAACATTTTAGAAATGTGAAAAAATCGCATGTAATTCAATATATGCCAAACACATTCAAGACTTAAAAATACATTTTGCTGCCCGTTAAGTGCGCGGTGGTGACGTCACTCGCATCCCAGAGACTTTGAGCAGGGTTCGTGTGGTCGTGTATCCCACAAAAATCCGTGGGTAGTGCTACTTTACCTGACGGATACATCCACTTTCATGACAAGTGGTGCAAAAGTTGGTCCCCTGCACTACGAACCCAGTCACCAGAGTTCGATTCGTGGGATTGGAGAACACCAGTCGTGAACTCTGGCCCTGGTTTTCCTGCCCCTTCAACCAGAGCAGACATGGACGCGCTTCCAGCCTCCTCTCGAACAAAATGTGGTTTTCATCTTTCTTCACTGGTAAACCCTTTTGTATATTGGTGTTTTCCACAAATAGTTTCAATCACTTTATTTCATTGTGTTGACGGGTCGGAGTCCAGGCCTGGTGGATTTGTAGTTTAATTTGGCTAGTCACATACCCACACTGACTAGCGTGAAGTATAGTCAACTATTCCCATGACCATCACGAGGTATTTATCAAGCAGCAGTTTCAAAACTGAATTGTTTCATAAACCAGATGTGAATATCTATAAAAGTCACGTGAAAATAGGATTTCTGCAGTGAATATCAATATTTAAAATCTAAAAATTACTGTTCACTTATATATTTTTAAGCCGATGTTTTGAATTGTGCATAAAAATGGTTTGCTGAAATTTGAAGATGGGCCTGTTTTGGTGAAACCTTTCAGACCTCTCAGGAAAATCATAAAATGCATGGCCATGTTTGACCAAAACAAAACAATGAATATGAATGTAATGTTCCTTTTTTAAATAAAAAATACCAGAAGGTAACATTGCATCACTGCGTGAATATGGTTATTGATGAAAATACTATTTTATTGTAATGATTATAGATGTTTTAATTATGTGATTTTTTTATTCTACATGCATCTCATTTCCTCATCGAGCTGAGAGCTTTCACCTGGGTAAAGATTAATAAGTCCTATTCCATGTCTGTACATTCAATATATGTTCATGTATAGCACATTTGTTAATCCACTGCTGGATGAGGGCCTCTCCGTGTTATCCAGGTCGTCGGGTTTATTTCAACATTCACTCGTCAAGGTTGGTGGGCAGACATTGGAACATAGTCGAGTACAACAATGGATTTTGCTAGTTTTCTGCTGACAGTGCATGATGGCCACTCATCCAGCACTGTTCGGACCGTCATATGGAGCTGAGACACATACATGGAGATGTTGGTCTGGTGTAACGATTATCACACTAGATTTGCATTCTAGGGTTTAATTCAATTTCCCAGCACAAGAGTTGGAATGGGCACATTTATTAAATTACCCCTGCCTCTGTCCACCCAGCAGTAAAAATGTGTGCAACCACAATTAGTCAGTCTATGGGCAGGTCGTGTGTAGTGGTGTAAAGTGTTGTTACTCCCATCTCTTCTACGATGTTTGGCCAGCATGGAAGAATGGGCCAAATACCCTTTTATGGGACTCTTTTGATCTCCCTGAAGTGGGAGGGCCCTTCCACCAACAGTAGTGTGATCAATATATTTCTGGGCTTGCACCATTTATATGCACTTGGGCTCATTTTTTTACCCATTCATCAAAATTCTCAGGCATTTTCCCTATCATTTGATCAGCTCAATGTAAATCATCTTGCACAGCTGCTTATTAGTTCAGGCATAAATGCACTCCAGACAGCACCACCTTTTCACCGCCTCCATGCGTTTATTTATAAGCTTAACACTACCGTAGATAGATTCACCAAGTCCCATGCAACATTTAAAAAGAAAAATAGAAAAATGAAAACAATTGTAGATATTGGTGTACGATTGTTATGTTGTAACTAAGCAGAATGAACCAATAGCCACGTTACAGTAAATTGACGTTTACTTTAATTGACATTGGGAGTTTTAGCAAACCAGAATGTGTATGCAGGTTTGTCGTTAACATGCCTAGCCTAGGTCTTCAGATAACACAATAGCAAACATTGAGTTTGCGCTATATGAATCACAGAATAACTGGGCTTTGGTTGTCTAAAAAGCTAGTCTGCGAAACAAATTAACCCAAACACTTTGGCAAAGACAAACCCCACAAGCACTTAAAATATACCATAGTGCAAAGCAGTAACATCTGTATAGGATGCAGAGAAACTTGAAACTTGACAAATTGGCAATAAAATTAACAGTCTCCTATGAATTCATTCCAACATACAATATATGTACATGTCTCGGCCAATTCCACCACTCTATTATCAAACTACACTTTTGCTTATTTAAGCTATTTTCATGCATATTAAATAATTAAAATGGAATAAAGATACTGATGGCTGTTAGCTGATTACAGCTGTAAATCCATTATAGACATGTATAACATTTTCTGTAGACAGCATTCCAGTAATTTGTTCCTCTTTAATGAGTAGTGGGCGACACACGGAAACATACGTCAAGATTTGAGTTTTTTCCTCAAGTATGTCCTAAAAATAGCAATTTGTTCTTCGTCGTTTGGTTGAACGCCTTCCACATTCACTTTGCTGTCATCATTTGGACAAATTCTGTAAAACAACAAAATACACAACGTAAGTTTTTTTTCCACACAACAAAATTGCAAAAGAGGAAATGTTTCATATGGCTCATCAGGTTCATGTAATCTGGTTAATGGATGTTGCTACTAAATAAATTCCAATCATGCCTAATTTTGACCACATTTTGAAAGGTATAAATTGTTGTGTGAACAAATATACCTTCAACATGCATATTTGTGTTCAAAATCAGTAAGGCTGAACTGAGATGAATTTACTATATTGGACCAACATTTCTAAAATATCAAAATGCCTTGAATGGTGATTGAAACAAGCCTGGATTTACAAACATTATTTTCTCAAAGCATCGTGGATGCCCAATGCCACAACGGTCGAAGCGTTTTACAATTAGCTCACTTCCCCGCTCCATAATATCTGCTTGTCACAACATAAGATACTTTGTGTAAATAATCTGCCATTTAACACAGCATCAACAAAATTTATGTACCTTCATAGTTGACTTGTCCGTCTCCATCGATGTCAGCCTCTCGTATCATCTCGTCCACCTCCTCGTCCGTGAGCTTCTCCCCCAGGTTCGTCATGACGTGACGCAGCTCTGCCGCACTGATGTAGCCATTCCCATCCTGTGTAAATGCAAAAAATATATAAACTTGTAATCAATTAAACATGACTGCATAACAAAACGGTGTTTCATGCCTGCAACAGATGGTGGAAAACTGCGTGGGTTCAGTTATTGAACCAAAACTTCATCTGGTAATGGTAAGGCTTCATATGCAAGCTGCTTCAAAGCAACTAATTTAGACCACGTGACATCATTAACAATAAAAAGCCATTGTGGTTTTTTTTATGGTCTGAACTTGAACACTGCGGTGTAAAAATGCTTTTTACTAACCCACGTGGGTTTGTGGGACAAACTGCCACAAGGCACAAATTGGCATGCAATACAATTCAGATGTATAAAGCATCTCAATGCAATTGCATCAAAAGGTACAATTTATGAATGAATCACAAAAATCAGTCGGTACATTTGTCGTTTTTACCACTGGTTCTAAAAAAGCTCAAGTTGCTCATCTCACCTTGTCAAACACTCGGAAAGCTTCTCGTATCTCTTCCTCACTATCGGTGTCTTTCATTTTTCTCGCCATCATTGTCAGAAACTCGGGGAAATCAATGGTTCCATTTCCTGAAAACATAAAAAGGGATAAAAAGTTCAAGTTAGGGAAAAAGAAATGGTGCAATTGTTTTGACTTCTTTGTAAATAAATCTATGTTATGAGATCATGTAGCACAAATGGCTGGTACTTCCTACAAATGGTTTTCATTACAAAAAAAGGCCACGCCTATGCCAGGCGATCAACTGAAGAGAAAAGTTAAACTTTCTAACCAATGGCATTCTTGTCATCTTTGCTGATGGCAAGCTACCTTAGGGTGTGAGACAGAAAAAAATAGATGACTCGTGATACTTGACAGGTCTTTGAACGTACCATCGGCATCCACCTCATTGATCATGTCCTGCAGCTCAGCCTCGGTGGGATTTTGGCCCAGAGACCTCATGACGGTGCCCAGCTCCTTGACAGTGATGGTACCGTCGCCATCCTTGTCAAAAAGGGAGAACGCCTCCTTGAACTCTGCAAGGAAAATGAGAGAATTATCAACCGTATAGCGTAGAAAGACAGTTGGGGCAAGCGCTGCAGGCAAGGATCTATTAAGGTCGATGTGCCATGCAAGGAGGTGGTCTGGTCAGCACCACACCCGACCACCATTGTCTCCCAAGTGCTGATGTTGACTACTGCACCGAGTTGACTTCGGTGGGTTCCCAGGCCAGTTCAATAGCACGCCACACTAATGTTGGCCATGGCAGGGTCACTGGATTCGTAGGGCAGTGTGCTAGCCACCACGGCACCACTCTATACCAGCACACAAACACGCACATGCTCACATGCAAAATAGAAAACATTCAGGGAATTGAATAGCTTAGCTCACTACTGTGCAAACTTGAGGCATTTTAATAATGCACAGAATGCATGTGTGGTCTTTAATGATTGCACTTATGGCATAATGGATGTACTCCGTGCTGTAAAATATCCATGCCATGCAAACATGTCACCTACCCGCAATTTGCTCTTCTGTAAGCTGGTCTGCCTGAAAAATTATAGAAATGGAACATGTTAGGGACAGCAGCTTTACAATCAGTGCATTCAAAACCTTTGACACGTATATATCTCAGTCACCGTTTCACATGGACGCACATGGACGCTTTACAATGTTAATGGTGAAATGTATTTATCACGCCACTACGGGCAGAAAGGCCTCCCCGCTAGAGGGGGCTCAAAAGAGCTAATTTCGATGGCATTTTGTCTTCTCTTCCATGCCGACCCAGACGTCTTGCAATGGGTGGGAGTGCCCACACTCTACCCCACCACACGTGATTTGTCGATGGGACTAACTGTTGTGTACCCATAGATATTTATATAAACACGAATGGATGGACAGGAAGGTGAAATTAATCGAATAAACGTGCACATTTTTTTCAGCTGCCGCGCTGGGAGGTCAAATCAAACCGGCGACCTCTGCATTGCAAGTCCAGGATGTTCACCATTAACACCTGGCGGAAGCATCCCCGTTGAACAATGCAAATATATTATGAATATTATGAATGCAAATGTCGTAGAATCCTTTTTGCCGATCCAAAAACCCATGCAAACCGTAACCTCCCCAACCCAACCACACACAATCAATACACGGTCATCCATCAATAGCTCTAGCTCGTGTAGGCAGAGACACTGGCTACCAATGCCCCACGTTGTCACCGATAATGGTTTATACACGCCAAAGCATTAACCTGAATATATTTTGCCTTCTCTATTGTGCTGTATATTAGCGTTACGTATTCGTGTCAAATTTGGTGAGCAAAATGTACAATTGGTAAACAAAAAACCCCCCGTTACTTTTGAATGGGCTCTCCAGCCGCCTTAAAATAGATAGATGCTGGGTTTTATTCATTTAAAATGAGACGAAATAAACGACATCCTTGAAAAAAATATTAAAATCCAGCGAGGCTTCTTTCAATGAAATTGTATTAACTAAACAAAAATGTACGGATACATTTCACGGATATCGTCCACGTAAAAAAATCGTCATGCACAAATATAAAATATATATCGTCAACATAATGTAAAATAAAATGTGTGAACCACGCCGTTGTTATCAGCTATGGCCACTACTGCATCATTGCAAGACATCGTCGTGTGGATCGTGGGATGAGCAATGCCCACGTATTGCGTGTGTATATATATACACACCAGCACGTATTACATCATACTGCACATTACATCCTAATAACGCCGCCATATGTCGCAACGTACACTTTGTCCCAGAAAAACGTTAAATACAAAACATCACTTAAATATTTACTCGTATTCATTAAAGAACCGACCCCCATTTAACCATCCGCATTCATCAACACGCATATCGCCACCATTTAACATTTTTGTTTTACATGCAACGCGCCCTTACGCGTATTCAATTGTCGCGTTTTATAACCATTCGCGCAAGACCACACAAAAAAAACGACGACACCCAACCAAAGTACGTATACGCATTTACCTCAAATTCCAAATCCCACGAATATATATCCACATTGAGAAAAATTAACACGAGCCGCGTTCGAAACACAGCAAAGAAGACAACAACGACGACAACCACGACCTACCATTTCGCGTTCGTGCCGTTCGTTCGCGCGGGGTTTGACAGCTTCGGCTTGCCGCACACCGACGACACACGGGCAACCGGATCACACGCGGCGGTGAAGCGGCCTATTTATTATTATTCGCGCCATAGGCGTGGTGTGTGGTGGGTGGGTGGGGGGGAGCGCAGGAGGGGGGGCGGGGCTGGGCGGGGTGTATCGCTCCGCCTTGTGTCCTTCCGCGCGCCGCATTCGCAACGGCACCCGCCAACACGCATTTGCATTTCCCAGCGCGGATAAGCACCGCCCGCTGGCGCGCCTCGCCTCGACCAATGGGAGCGCGGGGCCCGGCTTATCCGCGCTGGTAAATGTAATCGGGTGTTTGTCACCCCCCCCCCTCTCCACCACCGCCACGGCTCTTTGTTAGAGGCGCCGTGCAGTGGATGGAGCCTGACCCCCCCCCCCCCGGTGCTGTGAGCAGCCTTGAGCCGATGTCATAGCGCACTGCGCTATCAAGCACGAGTCCCGGCCAGCTTCCATTGCTGCTGCTGCTGCTACACGCGATGATAGGCGGGGAGGGAGGGGAGGGGGGGGAATGTTGCGACGCGAGCTGACAAACAGCGGTTGCATCAATCTGCACCGGTCTTCGTCTAGGTCGGCTCGGCCTGAAAATGAATGCGTGGTGGTGATGTTGTTGATGGTGGTGTTGGTGTTGTTGATGGTGGTGGTTGATAGCCGTTGTGCGCTATGCAGACAAAAGGGACACCGGGGCGTGGTGCTGCTCAGAGGGCCCTCTTTGTCTCTCCCGTCGGCCTTAATAGGCGCTCGCTGACACACAACGCTGTGCGTATGTCGGAGTCAACCATTATCATGACGATCTTTGTCGTCTTGGTACGCGTGCACTGTCAGTCGCGATAAAGATGTTGCATCTACGATCCCGTGAACAACAACAAGATGATCATCGGAGCGTGGACACCCTCTAGGTCGACTCAACCTAAAATGTGGTACATTACGTACCGACGGATGTTTTCCTCGCCAAATAAAAATCCCCACAATGTTATTTTGTCCGATATACAACAGCAATTGTGCTCGGTTGCCTCGACATTTAACAACATCCGCCAAACCGTATACGCCCGTACGTGACGTGTTGCCTTGGTATTATTAATGTTACTAAATAGGTGCTCGCGAGCAAAAAGCATTGTAGAGAAAATAATAAAAGATAACCACGTCGGTTAAAATGCAACAGCGAAGGAGAGATAAATAAACGTGATGGAATAAAACGGTGGTGGTGGTGGGGGTGTGGTGGTGTTGTGTGCAATGCAGTGGTGAGACGCCGCCGCTGCTGCGACTGCCGGGCGCGCTATGAGCACTGCGGATGGCGTGACGCACAACGCAGCCACTGCAGCGACACACAAGGGGGTGGTGGTGGATGGTTGGTGATGGTGGTGGTGGTTGGTTGATGGTGGTGGTTGGTTGATGGTGGTGGTTGGTTGGTGTTGGTGGTTGGTGATGGTGGTGGTTGGTGGTGGTGGTTGGTTGGTGGTGGTTGGTGGTGGTGGTGGTTGGTTGGTGGTGGTGGTGGTGAGTTGTGGTGGTTGGTGGTGGTTGGTGGTGGTGGTGGTGGTTGGTTGGTGGTGGTGGTTGGGTGGTGGTGGTTGGTTGGTGGTGGTTGGTGGTGGTGGTTGGTAGGTGGTTGGTTGGTTGGTGGTGGTGGTTGTTTGGTGGTTGGTGGTGGTTGGTTGATGGTGGTGGTTGGTTGGTGGTTGGTTGGTGGTGGTGGTGGTTGGTTGGTGTTGGTGGTTGGTGATGGTGGTGGTTGGTTGGTGGTGGTGGTGGTTGGTTGGTTGGTGGTGGTGGTTGGTTGGTGGTGGTTTGTTGGTGGTGGTGGGTTGGTTGGTGGTGGTGGTTGGTTGGTGGTGGTGGTTTGTTGGTGGTGGTGGGTTGGTGGTGGTTGGTTGGTGGTAGTGGTTGGTGGGTGGTGGTTGGTTGGTGGTGGTTGGTTGGTGGTGGTGGTGGTTGGTGGTTGGTGGTTGGTGGTTGGTTGGTGGTGGTGGTGGTGGTTGGTTGGTGATGGTGGTGGTGGGTTGGTGGTGGTGGTTGGTTGGTGGTGGTGGGTGGTGGTGGTGGTTGGTTGGTGGTGGTGGTTGGTTGGTTGATGGTTGGTTGGTGGTGGTTGGTTGGTGGTGGTGGTTGGTTGGTGGTGGTGGTTGGTTGGTGGTGGTGGTGGTGGTGGTGGCCCCGTGTGGTCGAGACGAACTACGGATTGGCAGCCAACGGAGGGAAACGCGCCCCGGAAGGAAAAAAAAAGAACGTCCGACGTGGAGACGGAGTGATGATATCGTCGTCGGGCCTCAATATCATCCAGAAGCAGTGGATACATCATGGCCGTCGATGGTAATGACGATAGGAAATTCAGAAAGATATCCGTCAATTAAACTTCTGAACGCGTGGATGATTTCCCCATGCGGATTGGTTGGTTGACCATACTTCACTGCGCCGGTCATCGCTTGTTGGTTCACACATCAGTGCTGGACCACTGCTGTTAGTTTAACACGTAGTGGGCTAGATCTCGTAAGTAGAAATGTTGTGTCGTAACCCTCCATCACCCGACACAGCCAATGAGTAAGGGATTTGCCACGTAAACAAAACGCGCCAATTAGTTACCACTCCAGCCCACCGGTGTGTTGGAGAGCAAATCGACAACATTTACAATTTGAGTAGTCCGACGTTTCGCTGGTAATTACATCCAGCATCATCGGGCGATGTGCCAGACTGCTGTTGGTGTGTTTGGTCGCGGCCACGGATCGCCTGTCGAACCCCGTGGGATCGTTCCCCCTTTGCGCTAACCACTGCGCCACCGCTCCACCCAATGGTCATCGCAGCCCCTCCCAATTAAAAAATCCGATTACGTTTGAATGGGCGAAAGTGATCATTGCGATATTTAATTAACGAGGAGGGAAAGACTCCGCCTCTTCTCGCCTTCAGCGGACGGTTTCTTAATTGCGGAATCTGCAATGCTTAATTGGAGGTTGGACTCTTACGTCGTCCTCCACGACACTGCAGAGATAACGATGATATCCTGTCGTGGTGGAGTGGTTAACATGCTGCACTTGCAATCCAGATGTTGCTGGTTGCATCCACTGGCACGGCACTTCTTGGAACAATAGTGCACGTTTCTTAACCCCTCCCCCCCCCGCTGGCCCCCGTCCACCCAGCAGTATAAATGGGTAACACCACCACATTTAATCAGATTCTTTCTTCTGACTGGAGGAATCCGATGAGCGATTAAGCTCTTTTTCACAGGTTGCCATTAGTTACGATAACAAGGAATTAAAACAAAGGGTAGGAGTGAAAAATAGAAAACAAGGTAAACATATCAAGAAAAATAAATAACCAATACATTGAGTATGCAAGTACAAATTCATAAATTCCCGGCGATGTTTCGAGACTAAATGCAAGCTTGGGCAAGGCAGCAAACCAACACCAGTTCCAGACCATACCAAAACCAGCACACAGTCCCTCTTTAAAAGTGCACATTAAAATGTTGTGTGGGCACTCCCACCTCTTATAAGACGTTCGGTCAGCTTGAAAGAGAGATGCGGCTAAATTGCCTCGAGGAGCGGAGCTCGCGAGAGCGCCCTTCTGCCATCAGTGGTGTCAGTGCAGTACTGTAATTGCAGGGCTGCACCTTTATCTTTTACGATTAGCCAATTGCAGGAGTTTACCAAACTCGTCCTCCAAAGGAGATGGAGCGATGAAATCAGCTTGTGTGCAGGATTATTTCATCGCAGAGCGAGATGACACGAGTTTGAAGAGGCCTTCATCCAGCAGTGAACTGACGTTAGCCGATGATGATGATAATGATGATGACAGCATGATAAGCGAAATTCGAAAAGTCAAATAAAAATAATGCACGGCAATGAGCTGATCCGTATGTCGATTGACAGTAATACTGCTACTGTCGTAAGCAACTTAGGCATTACGGCACAGACAATTACATAAGGGCTTACGTGTTGTCAATAATGGCAAAGCCAATCAGGCAAACTGCAATCACTGTTATCGGAATACAGCGTGATGGAGTTTTACAATGTTGCGATTTTGAATTCAACGGGCCCCATTTCTTAAGTGGATAGCTCTTGCCAATAACACTGGTCAGCACGGCAGCAATTGACTATGACCAAAACACTTTAAATGTGGCTTGATCTCGCCAGATCTCTAAGCTGGTTGGAGCCTGGTTAATATATTTTATGGGTGGCCACTGGGTGTTGTAGGTGCGCGGGTACGATGTTGCCAAGTCGTCTTGAGTGTTACCACCCCATCCGCACGCATGGGTGGTTATTCTGGGTATTCCGGTTTCCTCCAACATGAATCCACTCATTAATGGCATTAGCCAAACATTACAAAAGCAAGACCCTCTTCACAATGTATTGAGACTCAGTGAGGATTAGCTCGGTAAATAATTTGTCATGATTATCGTTTAACAGGCGTGACTCTATCGATGCAACCCAGTGTGTTTGATCTGGTCCAGAGTTTGCCCTGCTCAAATAATGATGTTAAACATTGGCCTGGAAGACCCATAGACTGGTGAATTGAATTGAAAAATATATTTTACTTTTATGTGAAGAAAGTGGCTGCTTAAATGGCCATGCCTTGTCCACAAGTCAGTGTCCCCGTGGTCTAACAAGCATTGGGCGGCACATATGTCAATGACCATTGCACACACCAAGGGCAATTACTGTTGACATTCCACCAAATCAGATGCGTAGAAATTGAGGGTTCAGGCAGTGCCACTGCCCATGGGCCCCCTGTGCAGAGGAGGGCAGGCACCGGGCTGCAATAGAGGTGGAGAAATACTCGGGGCGAGTGCTGGTGGTTGACTGGAGCCATGTCCGTGCCGGCTTTAGGCGTATGCAATTGGAGTCATTTGCCCAGGGCGGTGGCAAATTGTTGGGACTCTGGAGGGATAACGGCAATGTCAAATTCTGCAGTCGGGTGGCCGGGATTGGTGGGCTTGTGGGCATGCGAACTGCTCACGTGAGCGTGTGAAATGCGCTATTGGCACGCGAAGACGTGACGTGTGAGGTGACAGTGATAGATCACAGGGGGTCCCATTTTCATTCCTAGCATCAGGACCATTGCCAACGGTGCAACGCCACTGCACCAAATGATGCTCGCCTTTTAGCACAGGCTATCGTAATGAGGCGTTCACCTACTGAATCTCAATAGGTGTACACCTGTCAAAACTAAACCCGCTCTTCATTGGAAGGCAACACAAAGACTCCCATCTCCAATTATTGCTTGATATCCATTTCAAATAAGGGATGAAAGGCTTAATTGATTTGTGAAGATGGACTGAGTTGGGCCAGCGAATCATTATATATACGGAGTGGTAGCTCTTGTAATCTCTCATTTACTTGATACAGCTGTCGTGGCTGTGACGGTTCCACCTGAAGACGGAAGCTTGTGTTGCCTCCGAAACGTCGTGATTTTTATTTAATTTTACTTTTATTTTAATTAAAACATTTTACCTACGTGACTCTACCGAAAAAACCTAAGAATAAGCATTGACTGCCCCATATGCCAACAGTCGTCAATACGCTAGAAAACATTTCAAACAGTGGGGTAGCGTGCATGATTGGCATGGGCTCTGGCGGTTTGATGGTGCTGAAATGTTTCTGCCTCTTCATAGCCTGGCGTCTGGGTCACTCCACTGCCCGCACATTCGATCATTGTACCGCTCATAGCAAACACATTGGTCAATGTTTTCACATCTGTAGTAGTAGCGGTCACCACAATACACGCACACGCGTATCGCGAATTTTGGTCTGAATGAGACAGCGAGGAAAGTGTGGCTGACTTCAGACGCAGCGTGTGTACGAATCCACACTGCGTGATATAATCACGTTCTTCCCTTGACCCCCAGTGCTGTGTTTAACACCATTATTTATTTATTGAACACACCACGCTAGCACGCACGCGGATTTGTCTTGCTGGCACGGCCATCACACGTGACACCACACCGCAAGCAGTGCAGTTCAATTACAATATTATATTCAATTCAATTGACTTTGATTTCAGGCTACGTAAGAGACCAAACAACGTTATTTTCTCCAACGAAAACGTGGGTAAAAATGATTGAACATTGCATCAGCAATGGTTCTGGAGTAGTACATTAATACATAATTAAACATCAAAAACAGCAGCAACAATCAGGTTATAGAGTGCAGCAAATTGAGCATTAATGTGTGCAACATTTTCAAATTCAGAATTATTCAATCATGAACGGTAAACATCAAAACAACATGTTCTAGAATGCTACGAATCACAATTCACAAATAGTAAATATAACAGCAAAAGGTTCTGGACTGCTACCATGTAAACAATCACAAGCAGTGAACATCACAACCGCGAAAGGTTTTCGCGTGCCACAATTCAACATTAATCACTTACCAATCGTACACAATAATTGCTTGATATCCTCACCTCCGATAAGCACGGTTCGCTACGTACGGTGCGAAAGAAGTTCACCAGATATGCATACATAAACCTGTCACCGCGAACATTGGACAATGAATGGCTAGGTCCTGGTGTCAGTGAATTGCTCTGCGGGCCATAATGGATTTTAAACCTCACGTCATTAGCATCTTCCTACCCCTAGACGTATGCCACTGACTGCTTTTTTTGTCACATAAAAACAAAATCGACACGAGAACAATAGGAAAAACAATGAGTACTTGCGTAAGGATTGGTTTTTAAGGTTGCTTCAATTTACCTTTCATTCAAACTGCCAAGATTAAGGTCTTTGGCAGACGCGATAACTTTCTGTTGTCAATGTATTCATTAACATTTTTCAACAATGGCATCAACTTCATATTGGTAGCCTTTGATTTAATGAATTGCTGTAATTGTACGGCGCAGTCCCTTAGCCGACTATTCCCAATTCTTCTCACGTATCCAAAGGACCACCTTAAAGCAGGATAGTATAAGACAGAGTATATATATAGCGAAGGCTCTATTGCCACGGGACACTGTGTCATTTGCTGAACCAATGCTGCACATTGAATAAAAATAAAAGGAAATATATTGCAACAACTGTTACATAACTTTACTGTGGCTGGCTAGAAATGCGCTATGTTCACAGTTAGTATTTAGTTTTAACTTGTGTGGTGGAGCTTCACGTTGGCTGCAAGTTATATTTTTGAATGTGTTCAACTGCACTGTAGGAATAAGGCAACATCTCTTTGTCAGACACGCCGAGAAGAAGCGTTGCGGAGCCCCAACGCGGTTTCAAACCGGAGGAGTCGTGTACCAGATTTCATTTGCTTTGGCCGTGTGCTACAGCAGAGGTGTAGAGAATTCCAACAGGACCCACATCTCTGCTTTATTGACCTGGTCAAGGCTAATGATACCCTAAATAGGCCAGGGGCTCTGCGTTATTTTCCGTGATTTTAGAGTCACTGACCGTCTGCTCACAATAATTAAGGATCTTCATTGCAGTGGGCAAGCCCCGAATGAAGTTGCGTGGCTGGGTGTCGGAACCTTCGATTCGGGGTGCGACAGGGATGTCCTCTGGCCCCTACATTGTTTAACATTGCCTTCGACCATGTAGTTTTAGCTATCCATAGATATACCGGTTAAATTTCCGTCTGGTGTAGATACAATGGGATGCTGATCGATGCTTGGGTGCGGTCAAGGGATGGCCTCCTATTGGTCAACCATATGTATGCTGATGATCTGGGGCTTGCTGCCTACTGTGAGGAGTTGGAGATGCTACTGCTGAACCTGGAGCATGTTACTAAGAAATAGGGACTTAGCATCAGCCCCTCAAATACTAAGCACCTGCCTGGGTGTTTTATGTCATCAAATGCTCCCCTCCCTCGAATCCCCATAAGTTGATGAGGCAGTTGCGGAGAGAGCGGAGAAGTTTCCATATATGGGCCAGCACCGCTTTGGCAACCGAAGGTCTCACATCAGTCAAGTTGCATTATATTTTCATCAGCTGCATAACACTGTGTAAGATACCTGACCTGTCGCTCCATATAAAGCTCCGGGTATTCTCGGCCACAGTTATACCCTTCTTTATGTTTGCAAAACGTGGAACCCTCTAAAAAAATACCTGCGCTGGTTTGAAATATTCAGGCTAGCCTGCCTACGATCCATCCTGGATTTAACCGGACTGGATTGTGTGAGAAGTTCACAGAACCTTGAAAGATTTGGACACAGGCCCATCAGTGAGCTCCTCTGGCAAGCGAAACTGCGGTTGGATGGGTCATGTAGCCCGCATCCCCAGCCACCGCATGCCCAAGGAATTTTTGTTCGGCGATTTTGACCGGATAGATGGGGCGAAGCAGACACGGCACGGGCTAGAGAAGAGATGGATTGATGTGGGACAGAAGGATGGGAATCTCATTGTACTTGCCGATGACTGGTACCAGCGGTGTCAAGATCGGCATCTGTGGAGGATGTTCGTGAAGGACGCTTCTGGGCAGTTGGAGGCAGTCACCCTCCAGCAACAACAGAGGGTAGAGGAGCGACGCTCCCAACAATAAACGCAGAGAGTTGGCACAATAGGGAGCACAGTTGGCGCATCTGCCAGTCATCTCGGTCAACCCATGGCACCTGTTTCTGTTCCGTGACCTCCATTCACCAGTCCTTCGACATTTCACGTGGCCTCAAAGTGCACCTAGCATGGCACAAGCGCCATGGTGACGTCACCAGCACTTAGTGGTGAACGGCGGTTGTTGTTGGTGGTATTGGAATAATACTGTCGTAATAATAATGTACGGCTCTTTGCTAATCTACTGCTGGATGATGGCCTCCCGTGGTTTGTTTACCCATACTTGACCATTCTGTTGAGAATTGGTTGATGGAATGGGCGACGGTGGAAGTGGAGGGGGGCGGGGGGTGGGATGGTGCAGGCAGCCAAAACCGGCTCAGATGCCACTCGTCACTGATGGTAACCCATGGCCAGGAATCGAACTGAGGTTTACCGGCGTTATAGTGCTGTATAGAAACCACTATGCCCACTACTCGGCACATGGCAATATACATTAGTACAATTTTCTGAGCAAAGTCATCTTTGTCTCGTTTTTACAGTCTTGTTGGCATTGTTTCTCTCTTTTCCATGTTGTTTGTCTAGTTTTCTTCAATCACTTTATTACCCTATATGAAACATTAGCCTGATATTGGGCATATCAATTGCACGAATACAAAAAAAAATGCTCATTCATACGAATGAATGTTACTGATAAATCAACACACCCATGTTGGCTGGCGCATAATTAAAACGGGCAGCTTTTTTAAAATGGTGGTGGCTATGCACGTGACCTGTCATCCAGCACTGTGGAGGCGAGGGTTGATGGATCACACAAACGTTGTGAAACTCCCCTGCCGTGGGCGTCGAGGAGGTGTCACATGCCCTGGCTCGTCAGCAGAAGGCGATCAAGCGAGTGCGGAGTCCACTTATTCCATCTGTACGGGATAGAGTGTTGCCCCCTCGCACGTGTTGGCTTTTACCAGGTGCTCTGGTTTCCTCCCACATGTAAACACCTTTATTTGGCTGATAACACCCTTAACATATGAGGACCGCAGAGCTTGGACAAGTTTTGGCACCTGGCTCACTGCTTTAATTGCCCCCTACCGCTTATCTGTGGTTCCTCGCACATCTGAGTTGTTCTCTCTCTTCAAGAGCGAATAGTGCGCGGCGCGTTGAGTTGAAATTATGATTAAAACAATGCTTTTGCACCATGTGCAAGACAGTGATTATTGTTGCATGTGCATTCTGGCAGACTGCATGTGATGGTTAACTGCTAATAGTGAAAACCAGTTGTATTGCATTGATTCACATTGAAATATGGGGTTGACGTATATGGCACGTGTGGACATGTTCGACCGATGATTTTGGTGACTATGCGTTTGCAGAAATGAAACGGCTTGCGAGAGTGAAGTTTGTGTGTAATTTTTTTTTATTTCAAAATCAAGTGTTAAGGCAAAACAATTTCCGGACACAAAAACAATATGATTTACATTCGCGTTTACATTTAAGGACGTAATATAACCGTGGATTATTCCTTCTTAGAGATACACTTAAATCACATACAATCATGAACTAAGACTGGGAAAAACTCACAGCAACACAATATATCTCTGCACTACTCCAAACATATAAAGTATTAATAATGTTAGCTGACCGCTGGAAGGTTTAGGCATTGTGTGAGCATTTTTTCGAATCAATGAGGGTTGGTGTAGGTGATTGCATGGGGTTGGTTTTTTTCTTCCTCGAGCGAGAGCCGAACTACGCGACGCAAGCCACATGCGCCTCCATCTCAGTCACGAGGTCCTCGCTCTTGCCGCTCAAGCTGAAGGGACGGCCCTCAGACATGGCCAGGGAGATGGCTTCGGACTCTGCGAATGGTCACGGAAGAAACAATGAATATGACGTGTAGGTGTGTGCGTGGTGTCTTAGGGGGAACGCAGCAGCGTGGGCTACGAACCCAGGGCCCACCGAGTTAAATTCCCGGCTATGGTTAACAACAGTGGTGGTTATCATATCCACCTTAGGGCCTCCCTTTGGTTGAATCAGCATTAAATGAGTAAATGGTATGGAGCACAATTATCAGCTATGGGGAGTCAAAGGTGGCCAGATGTGGAGTTGGTGAAAACCACCCCTCATGGACTGGCGAGCTGAGCTTAATAGGTGCTCATCAAACACAATTTCCTCTCCAAGATTTTCTGTAGCTATATCCAGTGGCGGTGCTAGTCATAAGCTTTGGTCGTCATGCAGCCGAAGCTCAAGGTGTCCTCAGATTCTTTTACAAAATAGCTCTGCATCAATATCTCAAATTCATATTCAAACAAACATCGCAAACCCAATATCAAAAAGCCAATCAACGTCCCTCATCACTATTCTTGTTTGCATCTCCCTTCACCCATTTCAGTAAATCTCTATTTCTGTCTATATTATTTTTACTCTCACTGCATCTATAGCTCTTGTCTACGTATCTTTCGCTGGCCTGATGGGCTAATAGTTATCATCACGTTTTGTTTGTCTTTTTGAGAGGTGGCAGCAGCTTCGGGGGAAGCCTTCATCCAGCAGCGGATTGACCATGGCTAATCATGATGACGATGATGGTTTATGGTGGAGCTGCTACTCACCGGCTGGCAGGCAGTGCATGGCCACAGACACTGGCACGGAGCGGGAGGCTGAGCAGGTGGCAGGGCAGCGCATGATGGGCTCGGTGGAGTAGCAGTTCTCGCGAGACCCGCTGATGACGGAGGTGCTCTCCTTGTGCACGGTCTGGCGGCTCAGGGCGCAGGCTGATGCATAGTGTCGGCACACACGAGAGCACACACGAGAGTACACACAGAGACAAAGATGAAGATCCCCCCCCCCTCCCTCCGCGTAGCTTTTAAGCGGACAGTCGGAGTCAAGTGCTGTGAGCGAGCGTGCGTCGAGCGGCCATGTTTCAACATTGTACCGGTTACTCGTTTGAGGCCGAGTCGACCTAGGGGGAGGCTCAAGACCGGATCGGATATTCGCCAATGGCGTTGGCCGTGAGCGGGAATCGAACTCGGGTGCGCTCACCGGCGCACGAGCACTTTCCACGAGAGCGCTCGCACACACTCACGCTACACGAGCATTTGCTTGTACTCATCTCGAGATGGTGATCTGAAGCCAGAGATGGCATTGCCACATTAATATGGTCCATGTTGGTGACCGATTTCGCATCATCTCCAGATGTAACATTATCAACTGGTGATAATTCTATCTTTACTTTTACCGATGACTAAATCGCCATGAATGTGCCCGATTTCATCAGTATCTAAGCAGGGTGGTGCCTGGTTAGTGCTTGACTGCCTAGGAGGACCCAGTGTTGTAGACCTTGGCTGTGAGATGACAATGAGATGGCTATACAGCAATGGATTATTGAATCCATTTGTAAGGAGCATTTAGTGTTACCCGCTCATAATCATGGCTTTTCTCCGGCTACTAGTTTCCTCCCACATGCAGCCAGCCATTGGTGAATGAAATTGGCCCATCGTCCCAATTTCCAGGCCCCTTTCTGAAGAAAAAAACCCCCCACTTAAAAAGACTCGACGAAGCATTCCTGGCTAAATAAATGGCATTATTGATTCATTATTACTTCCACCGACTGGTTATTGGTGTGCAAGTGTGAGATGGACAGGCCACATACCACCACCGCAGGTCTCGTCCGGTGCAATCCAGGAGTGGGCGAAGCTCGTGAAGTCTTTGGCCACTTCCAGGTTGGGCATGCGCATCTCAGTCACCAGCTCGTCGTCGTTGTGGCCGCACAGACCGCACGTTTGTCCCTTCAGCGACGACGGCACCCAAACCTGCCACCACCCCACCCACACACACGGCTCCGTTGCTTAATCGGATCACGGTGATTGCATTTGCCAAGGGTGTTGTACGTAAACTGGCTCAGCTGGCAGCGTGCTGAGCCGGCAAAACCGCTCAGATCCTGCATTGGAATCTACGTCCCGAATGCCCGCGATGAATGTCTCATTACCTATCTCAATTCAAGAACTGTGTTAACTCTTAAATTTCGATTTAAAGCTTTCGTGACTGCAGGGATTCATCTTCTTGGTTCTTTCGGTAAAGTCACGTAGAAGGGAAGTAATAAAATAATAAAAATAAAACATTATAAAATAATTCTCACGACGTTGCGGCTACAACGCAAGCAGCTCCAAGCTTGGCAGTGTCTCATTCTTCACCTGAAGACGGCTGCTTGCGTTGTAGCCGAAACGTCGTGAGATTTATTTTATTATGTTTTATTTTTATTATTTTATTACTTTCCTTCTACGTGACTTTACCGAAAGAACCAAGAAGATGTTAACTCTTATTATTATTATATCTGTTGTGGGGTGTGGATGTCTGAAACTTACCATGCGACGCCCTCTAGTGGCCACAGCGGGTAAGTCTTGCATGACGGATTTTTCGTGGTATCAAGTGTATGGAGCGGTTGTTTAAGTGAGGAATTATGGGGTTGGATACATTAGATTGATGCGTGTTTACATGTGCATGGATGCATGAAAGTTTAGCACGTGTGTGTGCTAGCATTAATGGGAGCCATGCTGTAGCCATGTTTAGCCGAGGCACTTCCAACCATTCAAATCCGCAGGTATTAAACTCATAACGTAATGTAGATGCATTCGGCCTTTTAAACGTGGACATTGACTTTTTTTTAAATCCTTTATATTAAGTTCGCTTGCTTGCTTGCTTGCGTGCTTGCTTGCTTGCTTACGACCGTGCAAATCTTTCGGTCGTTTTTTAACCCACTTCCCGTGATCCAATCGAGCTGACATTTTGCACACAGACTCGTTGTGCGTGACAATTAATTTTCGTGAATTTTTTTTTCAAAAATTTTACACTGTTTAGGGAATTTTTTTTAAAATATTTAATTACCAATTGCTTAATGGTGGCAGACAATCATCTGACCCATAGGTGGCAGCCATCTCAAGCCAGAGGACGAGAGGACTCTAGCCGCCACGCATATAAAGAATTTATAGTGAAAAACTTTGTTTTAACGGATTAATTTTTTTATGAAGAGACGAGTCATAGGGTCAGATAGATGACAGCACAGATGGCAGGGGGCCAGACTGTGGGGGTCTCTGCACGTCTCGTGCTCCCACTGAGACGAGTCCCCATTCATTCCGCCTCGCCTGCGTCTTGCCGAGGGCTCACGTGAATGCGACTGGAGGGTACTGTCATTCTCACCTGAACGGATGAGGAGTTGAACGACACTTTCAGATCCTTATACTTGAGTAGGAGGTGCACTCCGTCATCCAGAATCAGAAAACCTGACGGAAAAAGTGCATATGTCGTAACTTGAGCAACCACCAAGTTCAAGAGGAGAGTAATGCTGTATTCATAGGATGATTTAACAGCTCGGTGTATCCGTTACTTTGAAAGTGACCGCCTCCGTTGTTTGTGTTGATTGCGATATTGACATTGCATTTAGTATGCATATTTTAAATAGTCAGAAGAAACATGTGGATCGCGTAAGACGGTACGAAAAGGTGTGCGAGTGTCGTCTTACCGAATTGATTTTTCTGGGACAGACGACGCAGGGGCACCTTTTCGCCATCGATTCTGATGTCGTTCCTGCTCGCAATCCTCACCTTTCTGTAACGAAATAATAACCGAGGCCCAACAATCACCAGCAGAATACCTCAGTACATCGGTGCACGCTGACACGCGTGGCACAGCTAAAGAGATGCCCGTAACCAATCTTCCCTCTGTATCTTGGAAGCTTGGTTAGGTTTTCAGCTTGGTCAGTGATTGTTGGATGGGGTGACCACAATGACTTGCCGGGGGTTACGGGGCATGGAGCTGCGATGTGTTGCCTAGAGGTGGCAGCGGCGAGCGTCACCCCTTCAATATTCTTTGTGGGGGTTCTCTTCGATTTCCTCCCACGTGAAGCCAAACTCTCATGAATGGGAATTGAGAATACAATCCAATGCATCATCCTGAAAAAAAATGAGTCTTTACGACTCGGTGCGGATTTTCTGAGTAGACATTTAACAACGTTACTATTCGTGTTATTTGTTACACGGTGCGTTGCATTAAACGCATGTAAGTACACAAGCGTGGTTGCGGCTTGTTTACATACTTGTCATCGAGCTGGAGCTCAAGAGAGAGACGTCTTTCGGAGTCGAGTTTGACGAGAACGATGACATGAGGCTTGGAACCGCATTCCTGTGCCAGCACGTGGTAGCAACTCTCCGGCATGTCATAGTTGAAGAAGGCGCCGTTAAACGTGGTCAGGGATTGTTCATTCAGCTCGCACACAGCTACAAGACATTGACACATCAGAGGGAAAGGACAAAAAAAACATCACGTTACACGATCTGTGTACAGTCAGTTGCAACTGTCGCTGCAGAGGATGTGACGTGGTTCCGGCTGTTTGGGTGCAACTCCAAATTTGGACGAAATATTCTTTAAAAAACAGATATTTACTGGATAATTGAAGGACAAAAAAGTAACATTACTTTTAGCTCTCTGCTATGTTGTTGGTTTGTGCCACGTGTTCTACAGCTGTCTGACGTTTTGCGCCACGTTTTGGGAGCTCCTCAAGTTCAGTTCCTGAAGAAGCTCGCAGTAGATGGAGCGAAAATCTCGGCTATCGTGTTGAACCCACACATCCGATTGGCACGTTTGGCTACATACGGTGCAAAAAAACGTTCAACATACGGACCACACATGGTGCAGTCTGCAAAACACTTCAGAGAGGACTATCATAACAAGGGTGTATATTTCGAAAGCGGTCCTCACAGGCGACGGGGTCTTGGGCGATGCCTGAGAAGGCGCTGGCGATCTGAGATGGAAGACTCTCGGATTGGGATCCTTCGGGACGATCCCAGAACCGTGGTGAGGGGAAGGTGAATGGCAATAAAATGCCCTGCTGGTAATAAGTGACCTGTTGGGAAAAAAAAACAACAAAAAGCGATGAGCGGAAATGTCATAGCCTCGCAAACACCGACGCAAAGCATCTTTGGCTTTCTAAATAGATGTTCGTTAAAAAAGGGGAAACATTCTTTAATAATTTCCCCTTGATCCTTCGCTATTGGATTAAATGAGTATGCTCCCGGCTCGGAGCTAGATGGATCGTTACATTGCGTGACCACGAGGAATGGCTATCGTTTAAGGAAGACTTCATTCAGCAGTGGAGAGATCATGGCTGCTGCTGCTGCTGATGATTAAGGACAATGACGACACATTTTAACATGTATCTGTATTATGTAACACTGCCAAATCACAAAAAAAAACATGTTTGTAAACCCACAGATTGCCAGAACTTAACTGGGACGGAACATAAATGGTAGTGGGCCCGAGCACACGGGCACCCACTCGCACTACCTGTTTCCTCATTCCTCTGTTGTGTGTCAACTCAAGGCTCCCATTCAATTCCCACAAGGTTCTTGAAAGGTCCTGGCCCAAGGCCATCAATTGTCATGAAAGTCACCCACCTCAAGACTCCTCCGGTTTGGTTTCAGGGATTTGTAACCAACATCTAAAACCGGCGCGAGGATTTCGTTTTGATGCTTTTATTTTAAATCCTACCTTGGGGAGCTTCACGATGATGTTCATTCTCCTGGGGGTCATGGCTGCTAAAATTACAGAGACTTGATGTTTCTGGCTCTTCTTTGGAATGACTTCCATCTGCAACTTGGAGGCGATCACAGGGGCTTTGTTCTGAAGCCTGGAAATACATGCGGCCATTCTCAGTTAGCCTCATCCGTCACGAATTAAGCGGGGATGTCCGCAGCAGCGTAG
Source organism: Lampetra planeri (assembly GCF_965212315.1). NCBI lineage: Eukaryota > Metazoa > Chordata > Hyperoartia > Petromyzontiformes > Petromyzontidae > Lampetra > Lampetra planeri. Next base: position 2,736,878 of record NC_136136.1, read on the forward strand.
TGGTTGTGACGACACAGCTTGTCTGCCTGAACAAACACAAGCCTTCACCTATAGATCAACGACAACTGCGTTAGGTGCGGAGTGTACCATTATTATATCCGGCCCGGCGACACAGTGTAAGACGATGCGGGTCACAGTGACAAGGCCTGCGAGTTCAACACCTGCTCAAGGAGACATCCCTCTTGAGGTGCAATGAATTGAGTACCACTCTGCGGGGAAGACAACAGTGGTTGTCCCTATGGAAAGACTCACCCCCGCTAAAGGCATGTGGAATTTACACCACTGGCGTAGGGATTTCAAATGAAATCAACGATACCCTGATCCAGAGGTGTGGACTCGAGTCATGTGACTTGGACTCGAGTCAGACTCGAGTCATGAATTTGATGACTTGCGACTCGACTTGGACTTGCATAACAATGACTTTGTCCCACCTATGAGATGTGGACTCGAGTCATGTGACTTGGACTCGAGTCAGACTCGAGTCATGAATTTGATGACTTGCGACTCGACTTGGACTTGCATAACAATGACTTTGTCCCACCTATGAGATGTGGACTCGAGTCATGTGACTTGGACTCGAGTCAGACTCGAGTCATGAATTTGATGACTTGCGACTCGACTTGGACTTGCATAACACTGACTTTGTCCCACCTATGAGATGTGGACTCGAGTCATGTGACTTGGACTCGAGTCAGACTCGAGTCATGAATTTGATGACTTGCGACTCGACTTGGACTTGCATAACAATGACTTTGTCCCACCTATGCCCTGATCTGAACGGAGCGGAAAACCACTTAGATTTTTTCACTTTTTTTTACATTATCGATAGAGGTTTTCGTGTTGAAATGGTCGATCCAATTAATTACAAAGTCTGAGCATGATATTAGGCGTTAAGTCCCATTTAATGTATACTGCACGAGACAGCCTTTGCTTCGTAGCGTTTTCCCCGTTGTGCTGCGTGGCTCTCGGATGCGTTTTCGGTTTGCGCCGCCGTCGTTTGGCACGATGTCCGACGTTTTTCCTCCACGTGCTGTGAGGTCGTCGAGCTTCTGAGGGGCAGGAGGAGAGAGCTACGTGGCTGTTGTGGGCGCGTGTGTCGACTGCACTCACAGTGAGTTCTTCGCTCTCTGCCAGGAGCTGGGCAGGCGGCCCCACTTCATATCCACGCGGGCGGCAGGGTGCGACTGGAGGTTGCCGGTCGATGCCTCCAGCATGACGCGGTACTGCTGGCAGTTCTTTCCCCAGCCGATTGCAGCCTACATACAAGATCAAGATCAAGTTCAAGTTCATTTATTAGGTATATAGCCCAGTGAGCCATTCGGCTCTTGAATCGGGTGCAACCGCAACAAACAAAAAACAAAAAATGAACAAGAAAACATCTTAAAGTGAATATGTGACTGAGTGCAAACAGAAAATCCAAGAAAAGATAGTAAAATATTGCATAAAAAGCACCGTACACAAAAATGTGCAAACATCCCAGTGGGATGCAAGTCAAACAACAGCAACAACCACAAGACAACTTAGATTAAGGCCATCAGTCTAACTCTGTAAGATGCACAAGCGCAAGCAAGATGCAGGCATGTGTGCGTTACTGGTGCTGCAAAGCCCAGGCTTTGTGATTCTCATGGCAATGTATTTATTTATTAACTATCTATGTTGGGTCGCAGAGAGGGCATTGTCCGCCTCGCTCGTACTGATCCAAAGGCACTCGTTTGCAACGGAACTCCTCGCGATCCTGGCTCCTCAGGGCTGCAGGCGGCAGATGAATGCCGCCACCCCGTGCTCATTGGGAGCTGGGAATGACTTTGAGGTTTTTTTTTTTAATGAAATAACTCCGGTGTGGTAAAATGTGGCCATACAATCATGACTGAGACAGGATGGCGAGAGGCCTTTATCCAGATGTCAATTAACAAAGTGCTGAATATATACACACAGACGTGTTCTTTTACCCATATCAAATATACGTAACGAGGCCCTGCGAACCCTACACAGGCTGTTGGGGGTGGATCGGCAAACGCCACGCCCGGCCACCTTTGTCTCCCTTGCGCCGATGTTCACACACCGCACCAGGTACTCACTTGAAGCTGCGTCGACCGAGGCTAGGCCCAGGACCAGTTCAGATATTCGTCACCGATGTTGGTCATGAAGCGAAAAACAAACCCTGAGCGCAGTGCGCCAACCACTGCACCACCACTCCCCCGTACACGCATCACGCACGGCGAAGACACGCGCGCACGCGCTACCTTTGCCTTGATGTGGGCGGACAAGCGGAACTTGGCGCACAACTTCCACACGCTCAGATCGCTGAGCTCGACGGTAACGATCTTTGCCTTGGGCAGCCCGCTGGACGTGAGGCCGTAGTACAAGGTGGTCTGCAGGCCCTGCTGCTTGCCGTCGGCGCGCACCGCACGCAGCACGATCACCACCTTCGGCTTCGAGTGCTTCTGCGGTTTGCGGTCGGCACGGTGACACGAGAGGAGAGAGAGAGAGAAGAAACACAGAACGGGGCTCATCAGTCTCTGCCGAGCCGAATGGCTCACAGGGCTATACCTAATAAATGAACTTGAACTTGAACTAGTCGATGGGTGGCACTCTCCCTGCGCTGTGACGTGTACAGGCACAGCCCCTGCAATTACTTACGCGTGATGGCCATGCCACCGTGAGTGGAAGGGCCTGCTCTATGGGGACGGGGGGGGGGGGGCACTGGAGATCCCTCTCGAGATGATACCTTGACACCTATGTGCTGATCGACCGTGGTGAACCCATTCATGCTGCTGTGTGGACAAAGGGATTTCATAAACTCGCCCCCGTTGTTTCAACTGCTGCACTGGGAAAGGCAAGTCCAGTGTGCATGTATGGTATAAGAGGTATTATTTATCTACTTGCTAACAACGTTAACACAATTAGTAACATGTAGCTCCTGAAATGTCGTGACGATATGTTAAAGCATTCTGGCGGCGATCACGCATGGGAAGCTTTTTGTAATTATAATAATTATTGATCAGGCACGGGAATATTAAAACAGAATTGTGCACGCATTGTTCTCGTGTGGCAGTGGCACAGTTTGGGATGATGAGGAGCCAAGACCTAATGTGTGGCGAGACATCACAGGAAAGCCTGCAAGCTGACAACATCTCACAATGTGCCACACCTTGTCGCTTACTATCTAAGGTGACTTATTTCGAGTGCGAACTGATCGCACGTCGGCGCACCGTTTTTTATGCAGCGTTCACACGCGAATTCACCGCGTGTGTGTGTGTGATGCACATCGTGAAGGCACCTCAAACGATTCGGCGCTGACAGTCATGGCGCTGTCACTGGAAGAGGAGGAGCTGCTGCTGCTGCTGCTGCTACTGCTGCTGCTGCTGGCAGGAGAGTGTCTGCGGGAAGTCTGCACGCTCACAGCGATCCAGTTGCAGACTCGATCAATATTCCTTGTGTTCAGCGACAACTGGAAGCACTTTGCGGTACAGAGTGTAAATCACCAACATGCGTTGTTGCAGTGAGATCCTGCTAGGCTTCGTTTGCCTCATACCTGGGGCTTCCTGTGGGGGACGTATTTGAAGTTGTAGAATGCGCTCTGGTTCACGTCCTGCAAATGATAAGGAGGTTGTTATTCGGTCGCTCAACGCGTTAGGAAAATATGCACACATTTCATTTTGGCGGTCGGCTGCGTTTCTCGCACCAAGCTCACAGTTGTGCAGCAAGAGAGCGAGACACACGCCGCACCGGTAATATCGCATCCTTGCCCGAAAAGACGTCGATTTTTTTCGCAGCCAGTACGATACACAATAGATTTGTGGATTCGGTCTCGCGGCGAACCCCTTTCGACTTGCCGTTGAGCTCGAACAATAACATTCGCCGCATTAGCAATTGCGCACGTGGCAATTTAAGTTGTTTGAGTGTGTTGGGTGGTGGAGGGCTTCACAACAACAAAAGTGCCCATATCATTACGTGGCCGAACCCAAAAATCGATATTTCGTCGATTCGCTTCTCCGGCGTGAAAATCCTTCCAAACGCCCGCCACTGCGACATGCGCACGCACCTTGACCGCGAGCCACTCAAGGCTCTTGCTCTCGCTGCTGCTGCTGCTGCTTGAGCTGGAGCTTGAGCTGGAGCTTGAGCTTGAGCTGGAGTCGGAGCTGGAGCTGGAACTGGAGCTGCGGGCCGGACGGGGCTTCCTGGTCATGGGCGGCCGGACGGTGCTGAACGGCTTGCTGGCGCTGCTGCTGCTGCTGCTGCTACTGCTGCTGCTGGACGAGGAATGCGACTGGGGTCCCAGGTGCGGGGCGCCGTGTCCGGCGTGGTGCCCCTTTGACCCGCGGTGCTTGTGGGGCGACTTGGAGCTGTCCGACGAGCTGGACGACGAGCTGGACGACGAGCTGCTGGAGTGCTTCCCGCGCTGCTTCTTGGAGGCCCCCTTGGCAGCCAGGTTCACGGTGCCGGACTTGCGCGGCTTCTTTGTGCCGGCCTTATCCGATGATGATGATGATGATGAGGACGACGACGACGATGACGACGATGACGACGATGAAGATGACGACGAAGAACTGGCTGGTTTTTTAGCTTTCTTGTCCTGCGAGGAGTTGGAAATTGGGGAAACGGCGCAGCATCAGTGTGTCTGAAAGTCAATTTGAAGTCATCGGTATGCAGTGACATTGGTTGTCATCAAAATAATAATAGCAACACATTCTGCAGTGCCATAGCATGACAAGCTATTACAACGGCGCTGAGCAAACGACACAAACATCGAAACACGAGTCCATCAGAGGATGAGACAGATGTAGAGTCACTCGTGGCGACTTCGCAGTTTTGATCGAGACTTTGAATGACAGCTGCCGCTCAGCAGCTCCGACAGACCGCTCCAAGGACAGGTGCCGGTGACGGCACCTCTGCCAAAAGGCCAGTGCAGGTGGAGCGACTGTGCTCCTCCATGGCAATGTTTAGTCTCCACGCACAATCGCCAAACAGGCCACGGGCACGACTTAAAAAGAAAATTAGGTTAAAAAAAAAAGCTTTTCAATGCGCACGCTTTAATTTGCGGTCAAAAGGTAGAACATTCATTATTTTGACCCCGAAATTAATCAAAAGTGCTCAATAAAAGTGAGTGGCTTCAATGAAGAAAATGGAAAATATGGAAAGGAAATAAATTGAAAGTGTGCCACTCGGTTTTCGTTTTGAATGCGGAAACACCAAGCGATGGTGCGCGCCTGTAAATCCAGCGCTTTCAAAGGCTATGGGGTAGGTGGATCACGTCGACGTTTGTAAAAAATCTGCCAAACCCATTGTTGGGCCGCGAGAACTGGCCAGAAGGTGATGATGGTGCCTCTGCAGCCAAGACGGATTGCATGAAATATGAATAACACTGGGATATTTCGTTTCGATTTAAAGCTTTCGTGACTGCAGGGATTCATCTTCTTGGTTCTTTCGGTAAAGTCACGTAGAAGGAAAATAATAAAATTATAAATGAGCCATTCAGACTCTGTCTTCTCGACAGACCTTTTCTCCACCTGAAGACGGCTGCTTGCGTTGTGGCCGAAACGTCGTGAGAATTATTTTATTATGTTTTATTTTTATTATTTTCCTTCTACGTGACTTTACCGAAAGAACCAAGAAGATGAAACACTGGGAGAGGAAACATCGAATAGGCTCCTCGATGAGGGTGGCTCCATACTTTGCCACTGACAAGGATCTTCTTGAGCTCAGAGATGATCGTTTCTCCAACACCCTCCTCCGTAATGGTGGCGTTTTTCTTTGACTTCTTGCTTGCCTTGGCCACCTGAGCGTGTGACAGAGCCAGGGCGACATGGTATGTTGTTACTCGACAACAGATGTGCGTTTGCTCTCAAATTGTTGCGAAATAAATATGTTATATTGCCGTTCGTATACTTTCCTTTGACTGTTTCTGTGCAGCGTCGTGATATGCGGTCACATTTAGACGCAATGTCAATCAAAATTATTGCTATGAACGTCAACATAAATCACAATCAACAGGCACAATCAATCCAGCGCTGGATGAAAGCCTCTTCAAGACCTCCTCGGCGGCTAACCTCTCGTGAAGTTAGGTGAAAGTTGTAACACATGCACCAAATGAGATTATATTCGCGTGTGTGTGTGTAATGAATGATTTAAACGCACAAACCCCATTAACCCCCTTCGTTAATCCGACGCACACTAAACTGTACGAAGACCAGGTAACCTGCTTCTAATTCATCCGTCTCCCGTACACGCGCTCGCACGTCTTTCTGTCTGTCTGCACGGCGCTCACCAGTTCCACCATGCGGATGACCTTTTCAGCCGCCTGGGGTCCGGCTTGGAACTCGAGCTCCACCTTTTGGATCTGAGCCTTGCTGCTCGCTGTCAAGAGGCACGGACCACAACGCACGCAAGCAGCACGTTCTCGAGACTCGCTTGTGGCTTCGACAGCCGAGGCTCTGGGCTCTGGCAGCCCATGAAGTCTACGCGTTCATCGGAACCCGAATATTACGCGCCTTACTATCATCAATATTATTATTATTATTCCCAGTGTGATTGTGAGCCGCACGAAAGTGACCGTTGGGGAGCGCGCGCGCGCGTGCGTGCACTCACTGGGCTGGACGTAGACCTTGCTGACGTAGTCTCCGATGATCTTGTAGAGCAGCGCGTTGCGGATGAACGCGGCGTTGCGGATCCGGGCGGAGAAGCACACCTTGGTGGAGAGCGCTGCTATCTTGGAGCAGTGCTGCTTCCTGCGCATCACGGGGCGCGCCGTCATGATGTCGTGGATCTGCTTCTGCTCGGCTGACGAGAACTCGTGGGAAGCCCATGGGTGTTGGTAGGCCTGGCAGTGGGCGAGAACGGGGGGGGGGGGGGGCAACACGGAGAGCACGTCGTTCCGAACATTGGTTATGTCTCACACTTTTGGGGCGATGGAGGCATCGCTGCCACCCAGCCTGCGTTCGTGTACATATCTTGACATCTGAATGCACACTGTTCAGCAGCAGTAGTGGCGACGACATCTCGACCTGTTCTGGGCCTTTCCCGGCCCCCCTTTTGCCAATGCACACTGACCAATCCGATAAAGTGTGGTCAAAGATCCCCGTGACTGACTGTGGCGACCTTCATCCAGCAGTGGATGGAGGGTCTGGAAGTTATTTTTATTGTAACAAAGCATGCAAAAGGAGATATAAATGTGTACTGATCATATCTGATAAGTAGCCATTTAGGTCCAAATATATCTTCTATGTAATTGTCATCAAAGTGATCGTTAAATATTTTTTGTAATATTAAAGAGCCTGAAAACACACGAAATACAAAGTAGCGTACAGAATACTTCAATGAATGAATAAATGTATCAACAATCTACTGCTGGATGGGCACTGCCCCAAAGCTGTGTGAGGTCATACGGCTAAATTTCGCCACTCTGATCAGTGCCAGCTGGTGAAAGTGGACAGCGTGTCATTTGGGGCATAGGGATATCGTGCAGCAATAGACCTTACCGCCCTGACCCTGCTGCCCACAACGTAGCCCCGGACAATGCTTTCCGAACGAATGTTTTGCGAACAATGTTTCTAAACGCAAAACAGCGGGATGGAGGGGAGGCGCGAGGACCACCGTTTCTGTTCCGCGGCGCGTGGTGCGTGGTGCGTTTGCAATAGTAATGAGCGTTTAATGGAAGTACGCACTCCGGTTGAGTGTCAATTGCAGCTTATTGGAGCTTAAGGGCAAGAGTCGGTGGTGTTCATAATCATAATTTCATTCTATTAATGAACAAAGAAGCTGAAAGAGCACTAAGTTTACGCACGTAAGAAAAAATGCTGATTAGCTGTGAGGATAATCGCACTCGCGGCGCATTTGCTGGTTACTTAATTCTAGTTGCAAAAAAAGACCCGGATCGGTCTCTCTCTCTCTCTATAACAGAGGTTTGTGGGAGGATTTCTCCATAAATCTGGCTGTCGCCTGATGATGCTGGTTGTAATTACTGGCGAAACATCGTACTCGAATTGTAAATGTCGTGGGATTACTCTCCAAGATACCGGTTAGTGCCGTACTAGTAATGAATTGGCACGTTTTGTTAATGGGCTGTGTCGGGTGATGGCGGGTTTTAACGACACATTTATATTCACGCAATCTAACCCAAAAATTCCTCCGTCATGGATAATATTGGTCGTGAAAGCCTCCGTGTTGGACTCTCTCTCTCTTTCCATGAAAAAGGAAGCAATTCGCACAACGAGCTGTCCGCACGTTTAACGGGTGGGGGGGGGTGTTTGGCCCGCTGGCACTCACACACCGTGCGCTTTTCAAAAACCCGCTGGAAGTTCGCCAAATCGCTCGTCTGCACACTCGATGGAAAAGTTATTCCTCGACGAGGACGTGGGCTCACTTTGGAACCAAGGGAAGGTTAAACTCAAGAAAGCAAACAGCTCGTAAAATGTTCTGTGCCTGCTCTCTATGCCTACTTAAGCCCATTGCGACGGGGGGAGGTGGTGGGGGGGGGGGCAGGTGGGAATTCAGATGGCTATGAGCTGTTCACTTATCAAACTCATGAGCTTTTCTGATGAGCTAACTTCTTGGTATAAGTATCCAGATATCCCGGCCACTCTACGTGTAGTTGAGCCTTAAGCTGTGGATGTGTCGTGAGGCTGTCACACGTTTGAAGCTTTGCTCATGAAATAAAAAAAGACTTCAAAATCACACGAGGCACGAAATAGCCACATCAATGCAGCATCACCCTTCTAAAAAAAACATTTAATGCCACTGCAGAGGCAACATTGGCATTTTCCCAATGTGTTTTATTCAAGAATATGTTTTCATTCACGAAGCTTTAAACTCAACTTGGAAGGCCTAAGCCACGCACACGTTAGGTATGTGCACTATCCACAACACGTTACTGATATCTGTATTGGCTTGCGCCTTTGTTTAGGTCATTAGTCAAGACTGTGAAATGCGCAGTTTTTTTTTTCCACCCACTATTGACAGACTAATTCACACATGCAGGGCCGTGCTATATTCACCTTTGGCCGCACAGGGGCAGCTTGCTTCACAGTGTCCCCTAGGCTTAAACATTAGCTGGGCGTTGAAATTATTGAGATAATGATGACGATGACGATTGAGATTTAAGGCTTCTAGAGTTGCCGAAGAATGGAGGCATCGTACAAATGCACATCGTTAATCACGTCATTTTTCATAAGTGGTGTTGGCTGCCCACGTTGGTTCACTTACCGCTCTGGACTGGTGCTGGCCGCGCTGGTGTGGATGTTGCTGGCGGTGTTGCTGCTGCTGCTGCTGGGATGTGAGTCCCCTGTCCAAAGTCATCTTCGGGGGCAGCACGGGCAAGATACGGCTGCCGGAGGCGTCTCTCACGAACACAATGGATTCCATGCTGCACACACGGACGGGGCAAAGACACTCACTCCTCTTTAGTATTCTTGAGGGCTTATGCTTAGGCTTTGAATATACGTGTAAGCTAGAGTTAGGCCAGACTTGGGTTAAGATGGGGTGGAGGCATTGGCTGGATTTCGACTTTTGACCAGGGTTAGAATTAGGGTAGGGTTACAATAAGGCGAGCATTAGCCCGAGGCAATAGTTTGATTTAGGATAGAGTTAGGCTAGGGTTAGAATGTGGCTAGATTAGAACTTACGCTTGGGTCAGACTTAAGCTAGGTTTAGACTGCGAGGTCTGGTTTGGCTTTGTCTAGAATTGGAGTTGCGACGGAGACTTCTTCAACGGGAATCGAGGTGCATGCTGGCAAGTTTTGAAGGTTTCATATTATTCCGTCCCACGAACGAATCTCACGTTGATAGCACCACGACGGTCTTCTGCTGGAAGGGCTTCATTGACACCTTGAAGTTGCTCTCCCTGGCGTTCATCTCAATCTTGCCGTTGACTCCGAGGCCTGCGCTCATCTTGTAGTGGTTCTGCATACCGGCTTTGACCAGATCCGTGGTGAGTCCCATGATAGCCACGGCATGCTTGGAGATGCTGTTAAGAGAGGAGAGAAGGAACGTGAGAACTTGTTGGTCATTGCTGGGGGGATTCAGGACTGGCATTTGTCATGTTTTGTCGATCATATCCCAATTGTGCTGTCCAAACGTCAGCAGTGCAACGCATCGTGTTAGAGGATGGCCCACGGAAGTCGAGATACCATTGCTACCTTTGAGACCCCTTCACGTGACCGCTGATTCACGCAGTAGAGGGCAGCACTTTCCTAACAGCTCTGCATATGAGAGTCATGTTTATCGAATGACAGTGAAAGCGTGATGGCTTATTTTATTTTATAACATGATGCCTTTTTTTATGTGCCGGCCATTGGAAAGCAGGCAGGGGCCATCAACTTACTACACTTGAAAGCCCGGTTTAAAACATAGTTAGCGGCCTTGAATTGAACCCAGAATCTCAGCGGTGCCGGCTCAGGATTTCTGACCTCCGAGCCACGCAAACAATTTGAATGGCGATGCGCAACTCGGGGATGAGATGGAGGGGGGGGCGGGGTGGGGGGGGGTTACACGTCAAGTGCATACCTGGTAGTCGCAGCCACGTGCAGCTCAATGTTGGCGGCGAGGAGGTCTGCGAGCTTCATGTCCGCGGGCAGCGATTGCGCGAAGCTGGCGTGAACTGTGCACAGGGGAGACGCAACTCATCACTTCTAAGCCAGCCCGTGTTCGCATACACCCCCCCAACTTTGTTTTAGAATTGTGCCCAGTCATCATCATTGTCGTCAGCAGCAGCAACCATGCTCTATCCATTGTCGGATGAAGAATTACCCATGTCATCACCATCCCTCATGGCTCTGCAATGCCGTACAAGCTCCCATCTAGCGTCTCATCTGGACATCTGTGAAAACTACTGGGTGACGTCTGTGAAAAAGAGCTTCATAGCTCATCAGATTGCTCCAATGTTAACAAAGATTCTGATTCATCGTTCCAGCTGCGACGTCAACGACATGGACGGGGGGGGTGGCGGGGGGGGGGACGTACGGTTGGCGCGGTTGGTGGTCACTCCGGCGACCAGGAGGTTGAGGTCCATGGCGATGCCGATGCACACGGGCTGCATGTAGCGAACTTCGGACACCATGTAGCCCTTGGTGAGGAGCACGTCCATGCCCTGCTCCAGCTTGCTCACGACCGCTCGGATCTGCTCCTGCGCCGCCGTGTGGTGCGAGCGTGCGCTGTGCCACATCTGCGGAAGCACCGTTATTTGCCGGGCGGCGGTGAATGTTTTAAAGAGGAAAAAAAAATTAACCCGTAAAAACAACGTTTTTCACTATAAATCCTTTATATGCGTGGCATCGGTTTAATTTTATAATTCATTTCTGTTTTTCTTGAGTAAGAGTTTCATTTTTATCACATTGGTATTTTAAATTAAATATGAATTATTTTTTTTCATGAACAGTGGAAAATTTTGGAGAAAAAATTTTCACGAAAATAAATTGTCACGCACAACGAGTCTGTGTGCAAAATGTCAGTTCGATTGGATCACGGGAAGTGGGTTAAAGAACGACCGAAAGATTTGCACGGTCGTAAGCACGCAAGCAAGCAAGTGAACTTAATATAAAGGATTTAAAAACGATTGAAACTTATTTTTTTTATTTAACCGGGTAAGGATCACTGAGCAATAGGATTGACTTTTTTTTACCTTTTCCGTTTAGCAAGCATATGCATTGCTGCCCAATAGTATTGATTGTGTGCTGTATTGACCGTGACATATCCTAAACCGTGCAGCGAAGCCATCGGACACATATCGTATGGGATATTTTTGTGTTTAGTTTGTTGGCCTTCCCCCGTGTCTCCGATTAGCACGGTTAGCTACGTACGGTGAGAGAGAAGTTCAACATACAACGTACATATGTACAAGAAAGAGCACTCAGCACTTGCCTGTGAGATTCGCTGCATCATTTTCTTGTCAAGCTCTGCAAACACCACCTCCTGCCCATGAACCTTCACGTATCCTGAGGCAAGTGGCCTCTCTTCAGGGACAGACTTCCAGTCCGACAGCTGCCCGGCACACACAGACAGAGGCATGAGGAAGGAAACACGTTGGAATTGTTTTGAATTTAAGTTATGCCACGATTTCATCATCAACCCCGACCCAGTAATTTTTACAAAGTGTCAAAACTTGGAGGTCGATGATTCAATTGACGAATTTATTCTTCATTGTGTCGTGCTAACTGTCTCATTTGTAGCATCTCATTTGTATTGTCCATTATTGTATTTTACGTCCAATATCTTTATTTAATTTGATCTGTCTCCTTTGTTCTATCTTTTTTGGACTGTCCCTGAAATAAATCCTGCCTGTCTCTTTCGAATCATGAGCTATTTGCTTTACACTGTTACATTAGCCTAATTGCACACATAACGTGCACATCATATGCATACATCAAAATAACATTTCTCCGCTCATGTTGTGAATCGATGCATCATCATCACCATCATCGACGACGATGCATCATTTACACGCCCGGGCAGATGTCTAGCAACGGGACTACTTTTTTTTTTTGTTCGTTTACGCATCACGCGTTTCTCGTTTTTACTCGGCGCGTCAGCGCGCTCCGCGAGCTCCGTGGCGCGCTCCGTCCGAGACCGCCGCTTGGCGTCTTGCCTTGCGCAGGGTGTCGTGGATGCTGGACACGTGGCTCCTTGCTTGGCTGCTGCGCAGTACAGTCTGCCTGTCCATGGCCGTGCCGTAGGCATCTTGCTCCTGGCTGCCCCTGTACAGCAGCTCCTGGAGACCTTCGGCGCGCAGTCCAAACTGCAAGGGCGGGGCAGGGCGGGGGGTTGCAGAGGAATAACGCAAAACAAAGAATGGGTGAGGAACGGGTTGAGAAAAAAATGCTCGAGGCTGCTGAGACAAATCAATTAGCAGTCTGGGTCTGTGCGTCGAGTCAAGGTGAGACGAAGCGCAAAGTGAACGTGATCATTTCTTGTGCGGGGAATTACCGAAAAGCGTACGGCCCAGTTGTGAAGTGGCCCTCGAAGATGTTGTGATAAAATGTAAATGTGTCGTGATAAAATGTAAATGTGTTCTGGTGGCTAAGGTCGAATCCCAAATTTGAAACTCGAGAGAATAATTTTTTTTTCAAAGTAGCTTCACGTAATTACATTTACCCACGTCTCGTGGGTGAATGAGACATGGGTAAATTTAATTACGTAAAAGCAGGGAATTCAATAGGCATTAGCATGGTCAAATAAAGGATATCAACCAGCGAACTTCAATTAAGGTTTTGGAGACTAATTAGTGGTATATTGAATTGCACCCAATAAACGAATGTCCACTCGGCAGAAAAAACAGCCAACCCAGCAGCATTTGTTTAGGAAAGCATGACTGCTGATGAGAGCATGAAGGTCAAAACCGGTCTAGAGTTTGCTTATATGAACGAATACCGGTGAATAACATTGGCTGGCGGACTAAAACAAATATCTCACTATGAGAGTCCAAACTGAGATCTATCCGTTAATGAGATTTCATTGCGCACGGATGCCCCCACAAACAAGGCACCGGTAATGCATTCTCAACGGTCCGATGGCAATAGCCGTGCACAGCGCCCCGTGCTGTCTCGTCACTGTAACATTGCCCCGGTCAGTTTCGTCGCGCGCACCTCCAGAATGTCGCTGGCGTAGCCCATGCCCTGGCCGCGGATCTTGGCTGCCAAAGCACGAGGCAGAGGGCCGGATGGGGAGTTGATCCTGAAGTAGTCAGCAGAGACACCAGCCATGGTCCTCGCTGCAAGCAGAACCGTACGACAACCAAAGGGTAAATAGCAACAACAACAACAACAGCAGCAGCAGCAAGCTCATGGTGGTCGTTTATGCTCTACTTAGGATAATGCGGTGTTCTTATAACAGTTTTTTGAGGTCAAGCCCAAAAGCCTCAAATACAAACAAACAGAGAGCGTTAATATGAATACGGCTGATAATAATTAAAACATTTCTTGAATTTGGCAAAGTTATAGAAGCTTTGGAAAACAGATATTGACGACGGGAGGGAGTTTCCATCACGATTGGAGGGAGCCAGCAAGACAGAGCACGAATGATAGTACAGCAGATAGGATCCAAAACGTTTCTTAAATTGAGCAGGGTTACAGGAACCTCCGGAAAGAGATGATGAGAGGGCATTATAATTCGTACAGGATGAAGAAAGGAAAAATGATGGGTCCTGCAATATGGAAGTTGAACACAGCACGAATGAGAAGGAACACTCAATCTGATAGAACAAGTGCTTAACATGGACAGATGTATCAAGGCATGACAATTATGAGAATGATGAATGATTGGCAAGTGACTGAACAATACTGGCATGTAGAAGCAGCAATCAATTTAACTTCTAGAATTATATGCAGCAGTCAGGTAATTGATACAAAACTTTATCTAACTGATTTTTTTAAACGAATTGTAAGTCTATTTTTTACACTTTACAACTCCCACTCACGTAATTCACCAGTTTCCCAACACGAGCCTGCATTCAATCCCACAGTTTCTTGAAATATGCCCTATTTACCCTTAGAATGTGTACCTTCCACCAAGTTAAGTCAATGTACATTTGACTTTGGCCCTAGCAAGAGCTTAGACATTGCACTTGCGTAGGTCATTTCGTCAGGCAGCGATGGGCAAAACAAATTTCTGGTCCAATTTACCGGAGTGACGAAATGTAGATACAAATTCCCAATTATTTTGAAGTGTGTAATTTAAATACCAATTGCAAATGATGATGACATTCATCATCATCATCATCGGCTGTAATCCATCCCCTGCTGTATTACGGGCTCCCCATGCCACCTCAGCCATGTAATCAAATGACATAATTTGAATGGCATGCGATTGAGATGTTTCCCATCTCTGCGGCGACTCCGACGTAACGCGACTGCGTGGGGTTCGACGGCGGCTCTACAGACCGTTGAACATGTCCACGTGCACGGCCTTGCTGTAGCGGCTTCCGAGGCGATCCAGTTTGGAGCCCATCATCTTGATGGCCACGCTGCAGGCTGCGGCACTGGATGAACCAAACCGGATGAGAAATACAATTCAGATTAACGACCCGAAGGAAACCAATTCTAGAATGGTGATGCGGCGTGTCTCTCACGACCGGTACGGTGCCTGCACGCCTGCAATCCATCGGCTTGGAGGTGGGATTGGTGGATCGTGCAGGGACTTAGTGGGCACAAATCGATGCATTTATTGTGACTGCCAGAATTGATCAATTAAAAAAAATCGATGCATCATTAAATGAGCATACTGACTGGACTTGCAATCCAGAAATCGCTGGTCGCTGGTATTATTCAATCTCCCGGCATAGCAGTTGAAACAAGGGACGAATTTTATAAATTCAGTCCACGAAACAGTCTAACTGAGCACACTGCTGTTGATCGGCAGGTCACGTGTGATCGAGAGCCTTCGACACTTCACGCGATAACCTCAAAGTGCACCTGGCCTGGCACAGGCGCCGTGGTGATAGTGGCGAATGTAAAGCTGTCAACCCATACGTTTAGCCGTATTCTTGCACTGGGAAATTGAGTTTCCAGGTCCGCACGGCGTACAGCCGTTTCAATACGGGCAAACAAAGTCTAATGTGTTTCTTGTGTTTCTCCCTTGTGATGGGACTTTGTAGAATGAACGCTGAGATGTATAAGTGGCACGGGATGACCAATAAGCTCTGAATTGGTCTGTAATAAGGTAAGGGCACTGATAAGAGTGGTTGACAGGCATGTGAATGTTGTTGATGTTCTTGCTGTCGTTGTCGTTGTTGTTGTTGTCGTTGTTGTTGGTGGTGGTGGTGGTGTCAGTGGTGGTGGCTGCTGTGCGGCGTTACTCACACGTCCCTGAACTCGGGGTTGCTGCTCCGGGACAACGAGCGCATTTGAGAGTAGGCGAAACTCGCCACCTGCAGGTTGGGCTCACGACGAATGCGCACGGCGACCATGCTGACCAGCGCCACGGAGGGCTTCGACTCGAGAAACACGATGCAGGCGCGGATCCGGAGCTCCGACTTGATGGCCGCGTTCAGGAAGATGGGCAGCACGATCTCTTGCACCTTTGCGGCGGCGGCGGCGGTGGCGGATGAAACAGAGAGGGTGGCGTTAGCGGAGACGCGTCGGTGCCACCCGCGCCGAATGTTTGGGTGGCGCGCCTTAATGGGTCAACCTCCTAAGAGCGCAAGCTCAAGCCAGGGTGTTGCTCAAACTCCAGTTGCTCACGACTCACGGCAACCGCAGCAACACAAATTAACTCGTTACGCGCCGCACGCGACCCGACGATTGTTCATCACGTCCCACGTGACGCGCTAAGCGATTAACGCTGCACCACGTGGAACACGAATACAAAGATCCCCCGTATAGCCTTGAACAGACTGTTAGGGCAAGTGCTGTTAGCGAGCACCTATAAAGGCCGGCGCGGCACGCGAGAGTGTGGGTGGACAACACCACGCACAGCCGCCTTTGTCTCTCCAGTGGTGATATATTTACACACCACACTCGGTACTTATTTGAGGTTGAGTCGACCTAGGGGATTGGGGGGGGGCAGCAGGACCGGTTCAGATCATTGTCACGTGTTGGCCGTAAACAGGAATCGAACTTGGGCGGGCAGGTTCGCAGCGCAGCGAACTGACCGCTGCACTCTCTACGTGTAACACGTGCATGCTCTAAGTCTATTTATTTAGTATTTGAATGAGGATTCAACTGGGAAACGCAGGAAAAATATAGCGTGGTGGCGGGTCGCGAAAACTGGAGTTTGGGGGGAAAACTCTGCTCGCAGTTGCAAACAAACGCCGCATACAAATCCATGACTTAATTAAACGCAAGTGATGGTGTGAACATAACGCGCTCGATTCGTCATTGCCGCAGTTGCAAGAGCTTGTTGTGTGTGAATTCATGTTAACCCTGAGACTGAATGGGAACCCACCATCAGCCACAGGGAATAATTCCCCCACGTGGCATCTTTGATGTTGTTTGTGTGCACCGTGTCTTAATTGTTGGTCGCAGATTGCTCTTAGATGGCTTCTGTTCGTAAAATCAGTTTCACTAAGCATCGCTGGACATCCAAAAAAATATCAGCGCATGGCAGATCACACGTGTTGAGTTATTATTGATTGTGTGTGCTTACAATTGCTGATAGTCACACTTCCACTGGACTGGGTGATTGAGGCAATTCATGTAAAAAACATGCATCTGTTGCACTGAGAACACCCAAAATGTACATATTCAATTGGAAATACATACAGATAACGTTACATAATGTACTCTTGTACATAACATCCCGTTTTATGAATGCAATAATAAAATGAAAACGATTACGTAAACTTCGCCGACTGCATTTAACAGCTGGGGGCTATTGAGCGGGTAAAGGCCGACCTCTCACTCTCATTACCCAGCAAGCACACGGACGATGTAGGGTAATGAAGTGTGTCAAGAGGAATTATAATATCTCGAGAGAGAGGGGTAGAGGGGGTGTGTGTGCTTGCACTTCAATAAACGCCGGGGTACGCGAGCGCATATTTAGGGAAATTGTGTCACTGGCAATCAGAATCAGAATTTAGACTGCCGGAGAGAATCCGATGAGCTATGAAGCTCTTTGTTTTTTTCCACAGATGTTCCAGTATGGGCCGGTCAGCAAGTTACAACGGCGAACAACACCGACAAAAAATAACCGAAATGAATGCGAAATAGAGAAAATGGTAAGCAAGTCACCGAATGTAAATTATGAATTTCTTATTTAAATGCGTCCAACTTATGGAGCTTGGGCAAATCACGACAGTGTGGTTACAAAGTGGCCAGCCGTGACAACTTGGTACAGCGACGGCAGAGAGAGAGAGAAGAAGAAGCCGCGTCAGGCCGTTTGATGACCGCCGTGTTTGATGAACAATGATCGCTCTGGATGAGCGCACAACCTCGGGCGCTCACGTGACCGTTGTGGCACGACTGAGGGCCCCATCGTAAGTTGCCCGCTTGGAGGAAGACCGGATCAGATATCTCCAAATTTGGTCAAAATATTTGTGATTTTTTTACGCACAACACTACATGGCCAATTACGGGTGAAACAAACAGACGGGTATTGTGCGAGGTTTCTTCTTTGCATTTTGCAGGTGATGATTGCAGGCCAACAACTTGCCATCCAATGACCTCCAAGCGCATCGCGGCGTCGAGGGAGTAGGATGAGTGCGTTGCACCGCGGCTCGGCGCGGGCACGAGCTCACCTTGCGCGGGTCTCTCTTGGCGATGTTCCTCAACGACATGATCGCCTCGGCCTGCACACGGGTCGAGTACTCGTCCAGGGACTTGCCCTGTGCCGGCAGGAACCTCTGGATCTTCTTCAGGCTGCTGGGTTGCCCGGCGTTACCCATGGCCTTGAGGGCCAGGATGATCTCCTCCTCGTCGGCTCTGTCTGCTGACTGGCTCAGCAGGTCGTGGAGCGGCTGCACAGGCGGATGCGAGAGAACACAACGGCGAATTATTTCGTAAGTCACCGAGGTCAAGGGCTGTGTGTGCGCAAAAGCGTCGATGCGTCGTGGCGGTTGCGACGGAAGTGCGCGGCATGTGCCGAGTTGTCGCATGAAAGTGTGCAGAGCAGCACAAGCGCACACGGCCATGCGACTGCATAGATAGCTAGTCAGACGATGATGTGCCTCCTTCGTATTACTGTCTCTCCACGTAAAATCTAAAAGTATATCTTATATAACCCAGCAGGCCCCACTGCTATCTGGGAGTGCACAATTTCAGCAGCATTGATTCAGTAAAGGTAAACTTTCGAACGCTCATGACTAACAGTGTCTCGCCAGCAGCCAGGCTTGATTGAATCATTGCTGGTGAACGACGGGATGTTTTAGGCAAGGGACCTCACGTTAAAATAGGGGTACTGTTTTCACATGTACAAAAGGTCGTTGCATCAGCCCCACCCAGATCACATCCAACGTTTCCACACCTTGCCACTGCGGTACAACGTTGAGATAGCAACGAATGACAAGGGGGTGATGAGCTGTATTTCTTGAGTGTGAACGGCTTTGAGTCGTTACACAAAACTAGATTGTTGACTGTATGAAGGACGCTTTTGTGCTGTGGAGATGAGAATTGGAACATGTCGAATCATTCTGCTGATCCATAGCACCTGTAACCTCTCGCCTTAAGAACTGTATCTGTCCAATGATCTCAAGAAATACGATAAATTGTGTGCTTGGATTTTACATTCCTGCAGCCATCTGCTCATATCAGAGTGAAATTACCAAATCTCACTGTATGATGTTAAGCAAATGTTAATTTGCAGAAGCAAGCATGCATGTACCAGGGCTGTAGCCCAAAATAGCCAACCAATTTGAAAATCAGCAGCACCTACATTATTAAATCACGTAACTACTCCTGCACAACTTCCGATTTCAGCTCTCCGTTGCAAAAAACATACATTTAATTGGGCTCTCACCTGATTAAGTAAAGTGCTAAATATAATCCTGAGTCTATATTTGCTTTTAATTTATCATACAATTCCCGGCCGTGGCTAACATAAGCGGCAAGTGATATCCGAACTAGTATTGGGCCCTCTCTTCACCAATCCACACGGGCCAGCGTGGTGAAGTATGGTCAATCGATCCCCACGAAGGACACGACATAGGGAAGAGGCCTTAGGGCATTCACAAAAGGACTGTTAATGTTTTTTTATTTTCTCTTTTGTTCAATCCGATGAATCGTCACCGAGTCCCAGGGCTCACGCTTTACTCTCAAATTCACCTGCAGCAACTCATCGGGGCAGGAGACGGTGTTGGCGCAGTAGCGGAAGACAAGCGAGCCGTATCCCAGCACCGTGGTCTTACGCAGCATGGGGCGGTTCCTGATGAAGCTGGAGTGGAGCAAATCCTGCACGGAGACACGGCCATTCGCACAGCGGGAGGGAAGGAGGGAGTGATTGAAAGCCTTCCTTTAAAAACATCAAAATTGCCAACATTTTTCTCGTAGGACTAGATTGCACTTCTCTAAATTCCGTTGCAAAAATTGTAATTCGCATCGAGAAGGCAGTTTGTTTGAAATGCCATTCTTTGAAACGGTGGCACTAAACTGGTGTCCATTGCATGCACGGTGTGCACACTAGTCCAATTTATTTGCATTTAAGCAGGGTTGATGGGAGACTTTACATTAACAAAATAAAATTAGCATTTCCAAAAGGTTTACCAATAGATGGTATCTTCAAATGGCAGAATCACATTTTACAAATCTTTTTGAGTTCCCACGAAACACACAGATTTCACAAATACTTCACAAATACTACACAAATACTACACAAGGCATGGCTAGCATCAGTGGCGAGTCATATCCAAACTGTTTTTGGGCCCCTGCTTCACCAACCTGCACTGACCAGCATGGTGAAGTATGGTCAAAAAAATTCCCATGACCAGCACAGCATTGCTGGTGGCCTTAGACCACCAGTCGTTTGACTAAGGGGTGTAAATTATGATAGTGATTTCTACTCGGCATTACATGCATTTCCCAGCCTGTGGAGTATGCATGCATGTTGAACTTCTTTCGCACCGTACGTAGCCAACCGTGCTAATCGGAAGGTCAAGAATAACAAATTGAGCAGGAAACCACACAGCCGGCTCTGTTACCCGTGCGTAGTTGAGCGAATCGCGAGTGGCCTGCTGATGGCTCAGGGTGCAGTAGACGATCTGCGTGGCCTCGGCCGTGGTCAGCTGCTCGCTGGCGAGCGTCCGCTTCAGGAAGATCAGTGCCTCGGATGTGGCCATGGCTGGGATCGCGTCCAAAATCCAGCGCCTGTCACGAATGCAGAACCACAACAGCGGCAACATGCAGGGTCAGTTGATTTCCTCCCCAATGTGCGAGCACTTTACAAGCTGCTATTCACATGACAGCTATGTGCAATGCATGACAGTCAAACCGGTATTTTATTGAAAGCAGCTCAAATGTTGTTTAATTAAGAGCATTTCTTTTTTTACGTTGATGGCTTTTTTTGCAAGCGGTCATTCGTCAGCCAGCGGACATCATAAACTACCATCTCGTTAGCTATGGAATATTCCTTAAGGGCGCTGTCCTCGTTATGGGCAATATTGATTTTGATTTGAAGCTTTCGTGACTGCAGGAATCCATACTCTTGGTTCTTTCGGTAAAGTCACGTAGATAGAAAATTTATAGATCACGACATTCTGTTTACGTGCCAAACCCTTACTGGTTAGCTGTGTCGGGTGGTGGCGGGTTTAACGACACAGCATTTATACATTTCGATTTAAAGCTTTCGTGACTGCAGGGATTCATGTTCTTGGTTCTTTCGGTAAAGTCACGTAGAATGGAAATAATAAAATAATAAAAATTAAAATAATAAAATAATTCTCACGACGTTTCGCCAGAACGCAAGCAGCCGTCCTCAGGTAAAGAACAGGTCAGGTGAAGAACAGGTCTGTCTTCTCGACAGACCTGTTCTTCACCTGAGGACGGCTGCTTGCGTTGTGGCCGTAACGTCGTGAGAATAATTTTATTATGTTTAATTTGTATAATTTTATTATGTTTTATTTTCATTATTTTATTATGTTTTATTTTATTATTTTATTATTTCCATTCTAGCATTTATACATTTACGAAATCTAACCTCCTTCCCTCCCAAAAAAAAGCTGAAGAAGCCCTGCCGGGCAACAGCACGAAGACCACCGCACCTGTAGTCCTTCTGCTGGTGGAGCTTGTGCCAGAGTGACTGGAGGACGTCGGCGTCCACGTTGCGAAGGAAGGCGGTGAGACGGAGGAACTTGGCGGGCGCGTCCTCGTGGACGGAGAGCTGGTTGTTCTCCACCAGGTGCTTGAGTACGGTGTGGATCTGCGAACAGAGAGGGCACACGAGGGCAGCGTTGCGTCATCGTCAGCGGCGGGGCATTTACTCTGAGCGGCCGCTGCAGCTTGGTATTGCCGTGGTGTAGAGCAGTGGTTTTTTCAAATTTACTGTAGCCTTGCACCATCTTTGGTTCTCAATCGTAAATACATTGTATAATGTTTATAAGTACGTAGGTGTTTGATGAAACAGTGCTTGTTCTTACGTGTCCGTGCTTAATTTGTTTTTCGATTATTTACCTTCTAAACAAATCTCGCACCCCCAGAAAGGACATCTCGCACCCTCACGGGGTGAGTGCACCCCAGGTTAAGAACCACAGATAGGCAGTCAAATACGTAGTTTGTAGTTTGTCGGAAATTGTATTGGATGAGCAATGATTTGCCTCGATAACACAATATTTGGTGGTCATGTGACTTCTGTCTGTGACTTGATTGCTTTCCCAGTTTCCCACAAAGCTGGGGCAATGTTCAAATTAATCGACACAGTATTTGGATATCAACATGTTTACAAGCGAAAATTGTGCGGCAATTAATGCAAAAGACGATTGCTTGCAACAGTTGCCCTAAATTGCCCTTATGTTATTGTGGACTTTATGGCTAATATGGTCAAACAGATGCACACTTTAAGAGATGCTGCTGCTACTTAGTGAAACATAATCTTCCGTACAAAAGATTTTCCATACAGAATACATATATTTACCATATATTTGTTCCAATGAATGGATGCCCTAAAATAATTAATTCCATAAAAAGGTAAGTACACCGTTAACGTCCCTTTATTACTTTCATTGCAAATCGATTTCTGCTCTGCAATGTTTAAGGTTGCCGAACTAATATTCGGTATCAGTTTGGTAATTAATACACCGTGCCAACGATGCGCCTGATGCACGTGTGAGCTGTGTCATTCACGGGTTGATGTACAAATCCCGTAAGGGCGCAACACTCTACCTCTGACTCGAGATTCTTCCCCTTGGTCACAAAGAGGGACGACGTCTTGGTGATAGCTGACGAAGGGAATTTGTACATGAGTCCACCGCGGTTCTGCAGAGAAGCTGCCTGGCTGGCTGCCGGAGCAGATTGGATTCCCTCCAGGATCAGCTTTTGCCTGCAAAACACACACGTGGGTCACAGGGTCACGTGTTCAGTAGCATGGGTTTCAGACATGAAGCATTCTGGATCTATTCCAGATTATTTTGCAAGAACAATTTGCGATCAATTTTTTTTTTCAGACGTGTGGTTTTCGTGCCAACAAGCGATTGCGTTGTCCACGTGATGTCACGCGATGCCACTGTTGGAAAATCATGGGAATTATGTAATATACGTGATGCGAAATCCTGTGATGAAACATTCTCAATCCTGGGATATTTCTTATCTGTGCTTCAATTTCGGATTAAACTAAACATTGGGAGCAAACTCCAAGTATATCATGTTCTTGTATATTTTATTTAAAAACATATTCTTTCCCAGTCAATCAGTTTTTAATAGAACATTCCTGTCATCAATTGGTCATTATCAATGTAAATTATTTTGAACTATATTCTATTCCACAGCTAAAATGTACCTGAGTAGAAATGAATATTACAAATCTGTTTCATTATACACCATTAATTATTGTAATGTGCCTATTGTTAAAATCTCCAAAAAGGTGGTGTAGTTTTCATAGTTTATTTAAATTAATATCAGGGTTATAGTATTAGATGTTTCACTAGTTTGTTTACGTGTTTGATCCATTGCATTGTGGTCTGGGTCTCCCTGGAAAGAGAGACTTTTGGTCTCAATGGGCTCTCATCTGTTAGAAATAACAGTTTTTTATTTATTTACCAGGTAAGGCCCACTGAGCTATATAACTCTTTTTCAGAAACGACCTGGCCACAAATGATAGCTCAACGAAGTGGCTTATCATGTGGAAATGTATAGCAGCCAAATACTCTAAACGTATATTCTCAGGTTTTTTCGGTAAAGTCACGTAGGTAAAAACATTAAAATTAATGAAAGTAAAATAAAACAAAACAAAATAAAATTCACGACGTTTCGGAGGCAACACAAGTCTCCGTCATCAGGTGGGACCGTCACAGCCGAATTAGCTGCATCAAGTGAAGCAATGATTCAAGATGTAATCCCTTATAAGCAAGTTGAAGGGAGGTGGAGAGGGGGGGGGGAGAGCTTATCAGGCTGTGGTAGCCAATGAATGGAAACGTATCGGGAGGGAGGAGGAGCGGTGATCAAAGACTGCACGCAGTGCTCAACACAATGAATGGAGACGTGTCGGGACGGAGGGCGAGCGGCGATCAAAGACTGCACGCAGTGCTCAACACAATGAATGGAGACGCGCCGGGACGGAGGGCGAGCGGTGATCAAAGACATCACGTAGTGCTCAACACAATGAATGGAAACGTGGCGAGCGGTGATCAAAGAACAATGAAGAGATTACTGTTAAACACTGTGGATGTTAACACTCGGTGAAGTAAATTAAAATAGTGCCTGTCAGATAAGATGGTCCAAAAAGTGTAATTAAGTCTTTTTTGCGTGGTTAATAACATCTTTCCAGTGATTACTGAGTTTGTACCCATCATCACGGTTGAAATTATGTCTGTGTTTGTATATTTGTATGGCTTCGTGTACAAACCTTTGATGGTAGCCCGGAGGTTTGCAGAGAACCTTGGTCTCGGAAAAGACAATTTCATGAGAGCCCGCCGAGTTGTAGCAATGATCGGCAACGGCCGAAGAATCAGTTCTGCCGTGTTTCAGATCTGACTTGTGCTCGCGGACACGATCAGCAACATGACGTTTTGTTTCTCCAATGTAGCAATCACCACAAATGCAACTCAATTTGTAGACTCCAGGATACTGTAAGTCAGGAACGACATCCTTCACAGATGGAATCAGATCACGGATTTTATGCACTGTACTGAATCGGACTTGGATCTTATGTTTGTTTAGAATTTTGGAGATCTTTTTGGTCACGCCTGCTATGTATGGTAACGTGATAGTTTTGGTCAGAGTTTCATGTGGTTGTTTCTGTGTGGTGGGAGAGACAGCTTGGCGGATAGTGCGGTCAGAGTATCCGTTCATCCTGAGGGCCCGATGTACATGTCTTAATTCATCAGTCAGGTGGTGTTGGTCAGAAATGCCATGGGCTCTGTGGTATAGCGTTTTGATGAGAGAATTCTTTTGAGATGGGTGGTGGTGGGAATCCGGTTTCAAGTAGGAATTTGTGTGGGTGGCTTTCCTGTAGACAGAATGTCCCAAGGATCCGTCAAGCCTCCTCTTAAACAGAATATCCAAGAATGGTAGTTTACCGTCTTTCTCCACTTCCATGGTGAATCTGATAGATGGGTGTCTAGAATTGATGTGGTCCAAGAAGTGGTTCAATGCTGGGAGGCCATGTGGCCAGATGACGAAAGTGTCATCCACATATCTCTTCCACAGGGAAGGACGCAGGGTGGATGTCTGGATGGCGTCTGATTCAAACTTTTCCATGAACATGTTGGCTATAACTGGTGACAAGGGGGAGCCCATAGGGGTACCCTCATTCTGTTTGTAGAAGGTGCCATTCCAGGTAAAATAGGTGTTGGTGAGGCAATGCCTAACCAGCGCAGGTACATCAGAATTCAATCCATGTTGGACTAAGTCCTCAATTATTGTTAGGGTGTCCGGTACTGGGACTTTGGTAAACATTCTGTCTACAGGAAAGCCACCCACACAAATTCCTACTTGAAACCGGATTCCCACCACCACCCATCTCAAAAGAATTCTCTCATCAAAACGCTATACCACAGAGCCCATGGCATTTCTGACCAACACCACCTGACTGATGAATTAAGACATGTACATCGGGCCCTCAGGATGAACGGATACTCTGACCGCACTATCCGCCAAGCTGTCTCTCCCACCACACAGAAACAACCACATGAAACTCTGACCAAAACTATCACGTTACCATACATAGCAGGCGTGACCAAAAAGATCTCCAAAATTCTAAACAAACATAAGATCCAAGTCCGATTCAGTACAGTGCATAAAATCCGTGATCTGATTCCATCTGTGAAGGATGTCGTTCCTGACTTACAGTATCCTGGAGTCTACAAATTGAGTTGCATTTGTGGTGATTGCTACATTGGAGAAACAAAACGTCATGTTGCTGATCGTGTCCGCGAGCACAAGTCAGATCTGAAACACGGCAGAACTGATTCTTCGGCCGTTGCCGATCATTGCTACAACTCGGCGGGCTCTCATGAAATTGTCTTTTCCGAGACCAAGGTTCTCTGCAAACCTCCGGGCTACCATCAAAGGTTTGTACACGAAGCCATACAAATATACAAACACAGACATAATTTCAACCGTGATGATGGGTACAAACTCAGTAATCACTGGAAAGATGTTATTAACCACGCAAAAAAGACTTAATTACACTTTTTGGACCATCTTATCTGACAGGCACTATTTTAATTTACTTCACCGAGTGTTAACATCCACAGTGTTTAACAGTAATCTCTTCATTGTTCTTTGATCACCGCTCGCCACGTTTCCATTCATTGTGTTGAGCACTACGTGATGTCTTTGATCACCGCTCGCCCTCCGTCCCGGCGCGTCTCCATTCATTGTGTTGAGCACTGCGTGCAGTCTTTGATCGCCGCTCGCCCTCCGTCCCGACACGTCTCCATTCATTGTGTTGAGCACTGCGTGCAGTCTTTGATCACCGCTCCTCCTCCCTCCCGATACGTTTCCATTCATTGGCTACCACAGCCTGATAAGCTCTCCCCCCCCCCTCTCCACCTCCCTTCAACTTGCTTATAAGGGATTACATCTTGAATCATTGCTTCACTTGATGCAGCTAATTCGGCTGTGACGGTCCCACCTGATGACGGAGACTTGTGTTGCCTCCGAAACGTCGTGAATTTTATTTTGTTTTGTTTTATTTTACTTTCATTAATTTTAATGTTTTTACCTACGTGACTTTACCGAAAAAACCTGAGAATATGAATCATTGCAGTCACGAAAGCTTCAAATCTAGACTCTAAACGTATGTTTCTAAATGTGGACGGAAAAAACCGGAGGGACCAAAGAAAAATCCACGTGACCACAGGCAGAGCACGCAAACTCCAAATACGCAGGCGTCAGAGTCGGGATCGAACCCACGACCTCCTGCATACCAGGCGAGGGAGTTAACATTGCCCCCCTCACCTTGATTCAATGACCACGTTCCCTTCTTTGATGTCGAACACGCTCAGCTGCTGGATCTCTTCGGAGTGTGCGCTCTTGATGATGTAGCCGGAGGGCTCGTCGAAGATGGAGTAGCTGTACACGGCAGTGCTACGCAGGTTCTTGTTCATCTGCATTGCACAAACACGACCATCACCATCATGGGACCTCCTTTGCCAGTACCAAAATATACTACCATGGGTACCTCATTTGCCAGTAAAAATATGATCATTGTTTTTTACCCTTCTATCTGGCAACAAAACTGACACCTTTTTACAAGGAGTCACGTTTGCATAGACCACAATACCTGCAGTCATAATGCATTTTGGCGTCATCTGGTCCAACCCATGTGAGACTAGGCTCTAAGGAAAGCTGTCTCGGGTGTGGACCAATCAACTTCAAGGACAGTGCACATTATCAGAGTTATGTTTTTTGTTTGCATTATGACTGCAGGTATTGTGGTCTATGCAAACGTGACTCCTTGTAAAAAGGTGTCAGTTTTGTTGCCAGATAGAAGGGTAAAAAACAATTATCAAAATATACTAATAGGGTTTTTCCCCTTTTCTTTTTTTCCGGCAACAAAAACTGACACCTTTTGCAAGGAATCATGCTTACATTAACCACAATACTTGCAGTCAAATGCAAACAAAAAACAATGCTCTGATAATTTATGCATTGTCTTTGACACTGATTGGTCCACACCAGAGACAGCTTTCTTCAGAGCCTAGTCTCATATGGTGTTCGACCAGATGACGCCAAAAGGCGCACAGTTCAAAGACAACGCACTACCAGAGTAATGAGAGCTCGGGGTGAGCAGCTACATCATGGGACCATCATCATCATCATCCACTACGTGGGGTCTTAAAACTCAGGCCTAGCTATTAATTTCCCATTGATCTGGAGAGAATTTAGTTTTCGAAATAATCTGAACATAATCTGACGTCGCTTCTGTGAATGAACGTGCGTGCTTTGCTTGATTCATTCGTTGTCACATGGTGTCGGATGACATCACTTTTGACTGCATAAACAACATGTAAATTTATTATTATCCTGGATAAATACTGAGCATTGTTATGAAATGTTTACATGTTTGTACAAGATGCAACCAATGGCAACCTACTAAAGGGCTGCTTTCATGTGGTACCACAGTACAACAGTGAAGATCTTCCTGTATATTTCATCGTCAGTGGAGTAATGTATATCGATCAAACTTATTGTAAGGCATGTCCTCAGCGATTACACACACGCTGCGGTGTGGTACACAGTTGGACGCTGCATAATTCATGTTTAAGTGCGATATGGTGATGTATAATGATTAATAGACTTCATGTAAGGCACCTTGGAGTGCCTCGCCAATGGAAGGGGGGAATATAAATGTCATCATCCTAACTTCCAGAAGCGACGGGGTGCTGGATGAATCGTGACGTCGCAGGATCCTGGGAAGTGGCAGCAGCTTGGACGAGGCTCTTCGTCCAGCAATGTATTGATCATAGATGTTGCTGATGATGATTTTTAAAAATATATATTTATTTCGCTCCCCCCCCCACCCCCGGGGCCTGCTCTGATGAGTCCGGTTTACATGATATCATCGTTGTCCCTGGTAATGCCAGAATCAGAATATTTATTTATACTGGAGGAATCCGATGAGCTATGAAGCTCTTCATCACAGATATCCAGTGGTAAGAACGTTATAACAACCAACAATACAAAAAAACATGACACGAGTGCAAAGTACAAGAAAGGTAAACAAATCACCTGGCCACAAATGAAAGTTCAACAAAGTGGCTTATCATTTGCACATTTATAGCAGCAAAATAATCTAAAGAGTCTAAAGGCATGTTTCTAAATGTGGAAGGAACAACTGGAGGACCGGGAGAAAAAAAATCTACGCGACCACGTGGAGAGAGATCATTGCAAACTCCAAATATAGAGCAGCGTCTTATTAAAATAAAATAAAAACAAAGTTTAGAAGGCTCACCTTTTGGCAGGACGGGCAGCGCTCAGCGTAGGCAACTCCCATCGTCTTGTAAACCTTGTGGTCGCAATTGTTCAGGTCCTTGGTCTTCACCACCGCCATCTCGTTCGTGCGGTAACCCTGTCCGATGACGTAGGTCGTCTGGCAGACACCTTCCACGCCGGTCTGCGCGGCCACAACGGAGCGCGATGGGACGAGAATGTGGAGGAGTGAGAGTCAAGTTGGGCGAACGGCTTGTGAGCAATCCGCAGTTACACCGAGCACAAATGACAGCCCTGGCACTGGGTGCGGGCAGCTAAATTGATGGTGGTGACCATGTGACAGTCGGATACGTAGACGTTTGACTGCGCGAGGCATCATCATCCACTGCCGTTACTTATTAAAGAGGCGCCTGTGTCCGGCAGTGACGCGGCACCGAGGCTCGTTTATGATCAACGCTGAACACGGGAGGAACAAAATCTGTGCGTAGGGGCCTCCGGATGTGAGTGCTGACAGACGTGCTGCTGCTGCTGCTGCTGCCATACCTCCTGGAGCTCGAAGGTCTGCTGGTTCTTCTTGAGGGACAGCTGGAAGAGGTTGAGGATTCCCCTGATTATGTTCACCGCGGTGTCGGTGACCTGGGGCGGAGCGTAGATGTCTCCGACGCGGCCGGCACTGTAGTCAAACCTTACGGGCACCTCGAGCTGCTGGATGATGTGGTCGTACCCCGCTGTCAACGGGTTGAACGAGTCGGAAGGCCACGGTCCCAGGAAATACTTGAAGTTCACCTGCGTAATCTGCACGGGGTCATGGCCAAGAGAGACGGACACGGGGGGGGGGGGGGGGTTGAACACTCATTCCTTTAGAAGTGGCTTTGTGTGTGCGCGTCCTTCCCGACGCACGGTTGGCTACGTACGGCGCGAAAGAAGTTCAACATTCAGTACGTACACACATGCACGTTGCATTAGAGTCGGATCTGGAAACTTCACAAGGCGGGCGAGAGGGGGGGGGGGGGTCCTGCACATTAAACAAAAAAAACTAAGATTTTTTTGGGATGATAAATATCGATAAAATACAAATATTCGGGGTCTCTAAAGGGGGGGGGGGCAATGGACACACCACTTTTCTGCATTGGCAGTGGAGCACAAATGAAGTCCAAGACACATGTTTCAAGAACACAGAGGAAGAAGTCCTTCAACACAAAACGACACACCTCTGTGTACGCTGTGTGTGTGTACGTGTCTGAATGCATGTACATGTGTATAGTTGGTGTGTATCGGCCAGTCATCTCATCGGCCAATTCATCTCAGTCAGTCAACCCATGGCACCACCTGGGTCGGTCCCGTGACCTACTGCCAACAGGCGTTCGACACTTCGCGTGGCCTTAAAGTGCACTTAGCCTGACACAAGCGCCGTGGTGATGTCGCCGCCACTATTGTTGTTGTTTGTGTTTACTTGTTGTTATGCTAACATACATTTAACGTTGGGGGGCGGCGGGTGGGGGGGGGGTTATTAGCCCCCTCGAACCCATCCATTAGGTGATGCGTCTGCCACTCATCTCGATCCGTCAAACCATAAACAGCCAGGGGTCATATTCTTTGGGTCTTTCGGTAAAGTCACGTAGATAGGATTCAAATAACCTATCTACGTGACAAATAATATGAATTCCTACAGTCACGAAAGCTTTAAGTCAAGATTTAGCCGGGGGTCAGTCCCGTGACCTCCTACCAGTGAGCCGCGCCTCCGATGACGACGCATTTTTTGTATTTAACGCGATCGCCTCTAAAGCGCACCTAGCCTGGCACAACAAAAAATAGCGCCGTGGGCACTTCGCCGCTACTTTCTTAGCGAGTGATGTTGGCCGTCGCTGACGATGTTTGTTTGTTTGGTTGTTGCTGTGGACAACACTCGCACCTTCAGAGTGGCCTGGTTGTGCGTGTGTCCTTGGATCTCGATCTTCATGTCGCCGCTGAGTCCCGCGCGGTTTACGCCAGGTTCGGGCAGCCCAGACACAGAGAAGGCGTCGTAGGAGTAGCGGTAAACCTTCCCCGGCTGGAACTGCGCATCTGCAACCCACGGAGAGGACATGGGGGGGGGGGGGGGTGACGAGGGTGAGAGCGAGAAGACTTTATGCTGCGTCTTCATCATCATCATCATCAGGCGAGCGGTTAATGCTGTGTGGGTTTACTCCTCCAGCACACCGGCGTGTCAGAGAAGTAACGAATTGGCACGTTTTGTTTACGTGACAGCCCGTACTGATCGGCTGTGTCGGGTGGTGGCGGGTTTAACGACACAAAATAAAGCGCTATTATGAACAGCTTAAAGAGTTACCATTCGGCCGCAGCAACGTAACAATGCTGTAGTAAATTTCGATTTAAAGTTTTCGTGACTGCAGGGATTCATCTTCTTGGTTCTTTCGGTAAAGTCACTTTCGGTAAAGTCACTTTACCGAAATGACCAAGAAAATGTTGTAGTAGCTGCTGATGAGACCCAGACGGTCAAAACCGGTTCCGAGTTTACTCGCTTCAACAAATGCTGCCTGCTGAAATTGATCTGGAAAGTCAAATAGGCTAAAGCCATACGTGTGTCTGCGGACACGGAATGCAACGTCGTATTACCTGCTGATGAGATCCAGAGAGTCGAAACGGGGTCACAGTTTACTTGCTGCAGCAAACGAAGCTTAATGATTTTGGTCTCGAAAGCTGATAGGCTGGTAGACTTCAGCAATCGTTTTAGTTGAGGGCTTGATGGAGTTCTGCTGATATTTGCTTTACAATATCGAATTTGCAGTTGCTCACTCCGAGCTATAAATGCCGTGAGAGTGGCATTGTCTTTGTGCTGTTCGCCTTTTGGTGTCCTCTGGTCTAACACTGTTTGAGGCTCGGCTCTAACGAAAGTTGTCTCTGGTGTGGACCAATCAGTTTCGAAGACAATGCATATATTACCAGAGCATGTGTTGTGTGCATGTTCACCACAAGTACGTGTGGTTAATGCAGACATGATTCCTTGCAAAAAGGTTTTCGTTTGGTGTTTTAACATCTTAACACAACTGTTTTATTGCCAGAAAGGGTAAAACAATTCGTATAAATTGAGGATTGTTGTTTAGGGTACGCTTTATATTTAAAATTCACCAATGCAACATATTTTTACTGATAAGCTTCATTGCCCACGATACAAATGTTAAGAATGAAGTTGAGTATTTGTTTTAGAATGCACGTTACACTCTGTGTTATGAACCCGTGCGAATCGAGTTTGAGTGATATCCGATCTGACCCTGCCCTCTGCCGCCTTCACAATCCGCACTGGCCAGCCAGCGTGGTGAAGTATGGTCAAACAACCCCCAGGAACCACATGGGTGCTTTTTGATGAGACGATTGACAAAGGGCTGTAAGTTTATTATGATAATAATATCCCTACTTTACAGCTATCATTGCACCGTGTTTGACACTTTATATTTTTGTTCAGATAATTTTTGCTATTTTCACCAAGGTGACAAGTTCGTGCGGCGAACGACTGCGCCACCGCTCCCCCTATCATCCCAAGACAATGATGTTCATGGGTGACCTTCCGCTATAGTAGACATCATCACATTAAGGCACAGCATTAAACCCGAGCAATATTTGAGTACTCAAATAAGACTTGGGCCACGCCGGTTTTCTAAAGTAATCGACCAAAATATCCCAACGCAGGACCTCTGCAGAAAATATCTTTTTATCATAGACTCTGTGAGACTCTCCTGTATAACGGCTATACTGAGCCACAATACAAAGATTAAGATCCCCTGCGTAGCCTCTGTAGGCTGTTGGGGCAAGTGTCATCGGTTATTACACAATGCACGAGATGCGCACCTACTGTGGCGGGCACTGCGCCCAGCAGCCTTTATCTCCTTGAATGCCGATCTTTGCATTTAAATCGGGTACTCACTTAAGGCTGAGTCTACCTGCGGGAGGCCCAGCGCCGGTTCAAATGGCGCTCTCCACTGACATTATCCGGGGGTGGGAATTGAACTTAGGTGGCCGGGCTCACAACGCGGCACATTAGCCACTCTGTCGCCGCTCCCCGTAAGCTCCAATACTGGACACACAGAATAAGAATTTCAGACGCTGCGTGGTTTTTTTGCAGTTGTGCTATACGGCTCCCCGATACAGTTTTACGGGTTGTCGGCTCGTGTTGTCCGGCTTGGTGCCCGACGTTTCGTTGCACGTGCTAAACAAGCACGTGGAGTGAAACGTCGGACATCACAACTCTTCTCTGTATACATAACTCAAATTGTGTGTAAAGCAGTGAGTGGGACTTACCTGCTAGGGCAAACGCCAAAGCCACCAGGAGTAACTTCCACATGGCTGCGGTGTTTGTTGTTGAGCGGTGGTGGTCAGCAGTCGGCGAGAGAAGTCCTGGAGGAGTCCGAAGAGAGGAGAGAGCTGGGTTACTATTCCCAGAACTCTGCTCGCTGCTGGACTGCCTTTACAACGGCGGAGGTCTCTCCTTTTATACGGATCGGAGCCGTCTCCTTATCAGCACCAGCACGAGTGCCAGGTGACACTAACCTCGGTTTTGCGTGCGCGCCCAGTTTCTGCAGCCAATGTCACTTGTGGCGTGGCGAAGCAGCAGCAGCAGCAGGGAGTTGGGGACAAGCCTTCAGAGTCTGACATGGGTCCGAAAAACAACGAACGCCCCTTCATGCTTGTCAGCGGTTTTCGTGTCAAGAGGACCTCGCCACGGCACGCGGGACACGTGGCCGCACTGCTGATGAGATGTTGACGAGACGAAGAAAACGACACGGGGCAGTGAGTGCGCAATGCATGCCGATGCTGGCTGCATGTGTGCGCCTGTCATCCAGGCAGTGAGGGTTTGTGGATCGCACAAATGTTGGAAGACTCCCTTCACCTGGCTCACCAGGAGAAGGCAGTACAGCAAAAATGTGCACTCCACCTGTCCCATCTGTATGGGCCAGAGCGGTGGTTCTCAACTCCACCACCCTTGCCTAACCCAACATGGTTCTGAGAAATAAACGTGTGAAAAATGAGCATCGATATTTTCACCAATTGTCCATTTTGTGAGGTATCTTAACTAGCGAGTAATTGCAAGCGAATAGCAAAAAACAACAACAACAGATGCTCTGCATGCGTGACGTAAGTTGTTCACGCTCGCAGGTCACTCTTTGAAACCACGTTTTTTTCCGATCAATGAGTTCAGAAAGGTATTTTATATCGCTCTAGGCCACCATATGGATTCGAATGTTATCGTAGTTATTTTATATTGGCAGATTCACACATGATTATTCACCAATGACTCTCATGTATGATATCACTAGCTTTTTGCCCGTGCAAGGACGAGCGTAGTTCAGTAAATCTGAAACTTGCAAGCGAAAGCAGACCGCGACGTGATATTCATTGCATCTATTCGTGTGCAATTTGTAAGGGTGCGGTGACACAGACCTATTTCATTTAAAGGTTATAATCCCTTGTTCATCGCGACGTCCTTTTTACTTTGATGTCTCAACAGCGTTACGGAGATCACGTGACGTGAGGGTTCTGCCTTTGTAGTGAGGGTTGTCAGTTGGCGCCGAAGAAGGGGGAGGAGGCGTCTCGCCCCCCCCCCCCATGTGGAGGGACGTCACTTGCTAATTAATTTTAATGGAGGGGGAGGGTGTCCATTTGGAAGACGTCACCTCTTCATGATTTATTAATGTGGGGGGCAGTTCGATGTGGAGTGACGTCACCAGCTTATGATTATTAATGAGGGAGGGGGGGTCCACGTGGAGGACGTCACCTGTTCATGAGTATTAATGAGGGGGGCTGGCCGACATGGAGTGACGTCACGCGCGGGACACACAGACATTCTTGGCTCAATATAATAGTACATTTCACGCACTTACAAACCACCTCACATACCCCCTGGGGCATTGCCTCGTACCCCCAGGGGTTCGCGGAGGCCCAGGTGGGAACCACTGGGATAGAGCGTTGCCCCCTCGCATGCGTGGACTTTCTCTGGATGCTCCGTTTTCCTCCCACATGGAAATACTCATGAATCATGAATTGGTTTAACACGTAGGAGGCTTTCGCGACCAATATCATCCATAATGGAGCATTTTTTTGGGTTAGATCGCGTAAATATATAAATATGTCATTAAACCCGCCGTACTAATGACGAATTGGCACGTTCTGTTTACGTGACAACCCTTACCAGTTGGCTGTGTCGGGTGGTGGAGGGTTTAACGACACATGTATATATTTACATGATCTAACCCAAAATAGTCTATTATGGACTCATGAATTGGCTGATAACGTAATATATATGTATCGAGAATCGTATAGTTTGGGCAAAATGCTGGCACTGGCTCATTACGTGGCTGCCTTCCCGCTTGTCTGTGCGTCCTCGGTGCCTCTGAGCCGTTCTCCCTCTTCGCTTTACAAGTTACGTGTGCATTACGTGTTACAAGTTACGTTACATTACAAGTTACGTGTGAATTACGTGCGTGAGATCACTGCACGGTGCATTGAGTTCTGCTTTAATGAGCTGATGACTGTGGCATTTGTCCATGCATACACAAGTGGAAGCCCAAGGACTGGCAACCACGCCATTGTAGCCATTGTGATATCCAAAGGTGTGACCTGTCCACCAGAGGGTAGTGGGCGCCACGGTGCCGAGATGTTAACTACCTCGCTTGGTATACAGGAGGTCGTGTGTTCGATCTCGACCCTGACACCTCTATATTTGGGGTCTGTATGTCCTCTCTCCCCGTAGTGGCATGGATTTTTCTCCAGGTCCTCCGGTTTTTCCCTCCACATTTAGAAACGTGTTTAGAGCATTTGGCTGCTACAAATATCCACGTGATAAGCCACTTCGTTGAGCTATAATTTGTGACCAGGCCGCTTCTGAAAAAGAGCTATATGACTCAGTGGGCCAAACCTGGTAAAATACAAATAAAATATTTTAGTTTCTAGTTTTAGTCTGGTGGAACGTCGTGTCTGGTGATAGATGGCCAAGGCCTAGTGTGGTGATAGATGTCCAAGGCCTAGTCGTGTCACTTGGCCAACCTGCAGCAGTCACAAACTTTGGTGGACTGGCAGATGCATTTGTCGAACTCGTCGTTCATGCGGGAATTGCTCCACTTCCAGAGTCAGTTGTGCAGCAATATCGTCTCATGTGGATGCACAAAAGAATGCACGTCACACAATTGCACTATATGTATTGTAATTAAAGTCCCTTGTGACTAGACGTATGACGATTTGGAGTTAATCGGTGGTGCATATAAATATATCAGTTGTTTGTGTGACTTGAATTGATATATTCATATATATTTACAGAAATAAATCAAGGATCAGCAATATATGTGTTACATAATTTCCCACACATTTTCCATTGCAGGGTTTTAATAAGACTTTCCACACATATTTTGAATATAGCCCTATTTTACTTTATTCATAGTATTTATAATTATCAAACACATAGTATTGTATGCAAAGATAATAGATATATCGCCATTTTTTGGGGGAGATTTTGGTCCTAAATCATCAACATTGGGCATGGAAAACACAATACTCAGTTTCACCATGAACCCAAATCGGTTGTAAAACAAAAATACTTGAAAAACTTTTCCTGATAAATGCCTCCTAAAACATTATGCAACAACATATATGAAGATTTGACCTCGTCTATATCAGGTAAGTTCATTACCAGCGATTGTCATAATTGAATCTGAGACGGTTTATTATTTCACCATTTATCTTCAGGCCATTAGTTCTCGAATCCATTTGTATTGGTAAACATCTTCAATGTAGAAGCTCACCAACCAGGAGAACAAGTTATTTCTAGAAAAGGAATGCTTAAGCAGTATGATTATAGAAAATGCAGTAAAAAAAAAAATTAACCCGTAAAAAACAAAGTTTTTCACTATTAATCCTTTATATGCGTGGCATCGGTTTTATTTTATTATTCATTTCTGTTTTTCTTGAGTAAGAGTTTCATTTTTATCACATTGATATTTTAAATTAAATATGAAAAAAACATTTTCCTAAAAAGTGGAAAATTTTGGAAAAATTTTTCACGAAAATAAATTGTCACGCACAACGAGTCTGTGTGCAAAATGTCAGCTCGATTGGGGGAAGTGGGTTAAAAAACGACCGAAAGATTTGCACGGTCGTAAGCGTGCAAGCAAGCAAGCAAGTGAACTTAATATAAAGGATTTAACAACACCGTTTTTCCTAGCTTTAGTAGATTACAAAAGCGCATTCGATTCAGTGGAAGTTGATACAGTCATCCAAGTTCTCACAAACCAGGGTCCTAATACATTAATATATCTTCGTTCGCTAAATAATGCAGAATGAGGGAATAGTTATACTGAGATTGCATAACAATTTTATACTGAGTCAGAATAAGGGGGACACCGGCCAGGTTCTCGATGCAAATCACCCCTCTAAGCATGGCCAGGCATCCAACCAGCATGCTTTTAAAGCATATACTGTACAACATATATAAAATGTGAAATTAATGTTGAAAAACAAAATGTTAAACGCGAGACCGTGGCACCAACATCGGTGGCAGAGGTGTCGATGTTCATCGCACGGCTGAAAATTAGACATTGCCGCTCGACCACATCCACACGCCGATTCTCAAATCATGCTTGGACCTTGCTTGCGCCGCTGATCGTACACTCGGCAAATCTTTCATTCAGCGAGGCCTGTTTTCCAGACCGGTTCAAAATGGCGCAGCTAGCACCGCTCCTGAAACAAGTTGGATTGAGCCATAGTGACCCCTCTAACTATCGGCCCCATCTCAAACCTGAGTACGATTTCAAAGGTCATAGAGCACCTGTGCCCGAAGCGGTGACCTCCCCACGTTGCTGTGACGGGCAGATTCCACCCGTTGCAGTCGGCATACCGGCAGTTCCACAGCAATGAGACGGCCCTACCAAGATGGCTAATGCCCTCGACAAGATTATGGGTGACCGGTGCGCCGCAGCGTTGGCTGGCCTCAATCTCTCAGCCACCTTTGACACCATCGACCGTGAGATACTCATCGGTCGGCCAAGTGGGGTGGATTGAGTCAAACCTACATGGTCGATCACAGTTTGTCACGCTGGGCGATGAACAGTCATCATCTATGCCATGTCGAGTTAACATACCACTGGGGTCTATCTTCGGGCCCTTCCTATTTTCAACATACGTCCCTCCGATCGCATGACATCAAGTTCCATCAACATGCTCATGATAGACAATTGTACACCGCAGTGAAGTCAAAGTTGGATATGGAGAGCCTCGGAAACCTCGAAGATTTCTACTCTTCGAAAGAGACTCGGAACCATACTCGACCAAAATATTTCGTTTGATCACCACGTGCAAAATAGAGAAACGTCCTGCAATTTTTATATCAGGGCTCTACGACAACATTCCACCACTATTGAGTAGTAACATAGCCAACACGGTGACGTGTAGCATAGTATCGACAAGATTCGATTCTTGCAACTCACTACTCTACGTGACGTCTGGCAAAAACATTAGCAAGCTGCAGCGTGTAAAACATTCTCTGGCACGTGTCGTGACAGGCACTGCAGGATCCGACCGTGTCCGTCCAGTGCTCGCCGAGTTGCATATCCTTCCTGTTGCCGGACTAAAATAATTATAAGGTAGCGCTCATTGCACAGCAATTGCTTGCCACATCTTATCAAAGAGCTTAACTCATCTGGCGAACTCTGGTCATCCTCGCAGTGGCTTTTGGCTGGCCATTGAATAAAGACGGTCACTGCATCGCGTGCTTTCAAATGTGCTTCTGCGGCCGTCTGGAGCGCTCTTCCGATATTAGGAAGCCGATGGAGCCATGCACTTTAAATCTAGATTGAAAACAAATTTCTTTAGAACTGCCTTTTTTGTGTTCAGTTTGTTGTCCTTCCCCCGCACCTCCGATTAAAATCCCTGCTAAAAAGTATGTCCTTTGACATTGGACTCGGCTTGGTGTTGCATGCCTCTAATGCAACACTTTTGGAGAAAACTTTGTGGATTATGTGCATTTGTAAAACTCTCACACCCACTAAGATGCGAGGCAGCCATGGAACATCGGTACGGCAAAACGGACTGTTTAATGAATCAGTACAGAGCTTGAGTGTTTGTCCTCTCATATTACATGGCATCTCTTCACGTAACTCTACGTTCCTCATACATGCAATGTATGTATTATATTGAACTTCATTCGCACAAGACGTAACCGACGGTACTAATCAGCAGTGCGGGAAAATCATCATCAACATCGTCAGCCATGATCAATCCACGACTGTTCGAACGCCTCCTTCCCAAAGCCACCACCAGCTCCGACGATCTCATGATGGACACAATCCAGCCCAGCACGTGCAGACA
Source organism: Lampetra planeri (assembly GCF_965212315.1). Lineage (NCBI taxonomy): Eukaryota > Metazoa > Chordata > Hyperoartia > Petromyzontiformes > Petromyzontidae > Lampetra > Lampetra planeri. The sequence continues at coordinate 2,776,168 of NC_136136.1, forward strand.
AACTCATCTCATCACTCCATCTCCTCGGTGTAGGCACTCTCAACCGTGCTGCATTCGGGCATTGCCAAACGCACAATGCAGGCCGCGTCTGACCCTCCCGACGATGAGACTCGAGACTCATTTGAAGCTTTCCCCGTGTAAGTTGTTGGTGAGTGGACACGTGGACGCGGTGAAAAGAAATAAATGCTGAGGTGGCTCAGCCTGACCGTGCCAGTGAGCTCAGGAGAGCGGGCAGGACACTCCGACCGTGACTGCCCTCTTTTGAACAAATATGTAGTCGCTGGACCCCGTGTCCCCGAAAGCCAACATTACTCAATTTGCTGTCGATGTGAGATTGCACAAACGTGACGTATTTTTTTCAGATCCCGAGAAAGGTTATATATACCTTTTCTTGGTTCTTTCTGTAAAGTCACGTTGAAGGGAAATAATATAGTTTAATATTTTTATTATTTTATTAATTCCCTTCTACGTGACTTTACCGATAGAACCAAGAATATGAATCCCTGCCGTCACGAAAGCTTTAAATTTAAAGTCATACATACGCTTTTGCGGATCGAGTAGGCTGCACATATTTTAAATGCAATCTATTATTCTTTCTTGATTTGAAGCGTAATATATTATTATTCATAGATCGTGACGATATAGAGGCGTATTATTGGCAGCTCAAAACCAAAAATTCTAGACAGGTCTCCGTTGGGTTTTTGTGTTGTTCGGTGTGTCTGACGTTTCGCTGCATGTGCTGGGGAGGGTTTTCAGGAACTGTTCCTGAAGATGCTACCCGCAGTTTCTCAAGATCGTGAAGAAGAATCATCCCAGTAAGTGAAGCTCAATGTCGAACATTGTGCCGAACAACACGAGGTTCAATCCGAAAATACACCACAGAGCTATTCAGCAGGACATAGAAACATTGAGGTCACTTTAATTTCGCTGTACGTCGTAGTTTGCTTCTTTGGGTGTTGTAGTTTCTCACGAAAACGACGGATTGGACATTCTGACGGGGTTAAGCATTGCAGTCCAACCGGTTCAATGCAGCGCAAAAGAGACGCTCAGGTGCCTTACGGCCACAGTGGTTATCCGAGGGGGTACCACACCTCCGATGAGCACGGTTGGCCACGTTCGCTTTCGAAAGAAGTTCAAAATAACGCACGGTACACACCGTGCAACGTTTGAATAATCACGGTGGCGAAGCACGGGGCCAGACTCAAAACGCCAATCGGCAGCAACTTGCAGCGCCGTCGAAGGCAAAACAGAGGAGTGAGTTCGTACATTTCTTGAATTGGGGAAGATCGCGATAACTCGGGAACATGTAGACTCTCATATTCTTGGTTCTATCGGTAAAGTCACGTAGAAGGGAAATAATAAAATAATACAAATATTAAACAATAAAATTATCAGGACGTTTCGACTGCAACACAGGCAATCATAATCACCTGAAAATGTTATTGTTTTATATTTTTATTATTTTATCATTTCCCTTATACGTGACTTTACCGAAAGAACCAAGAATATGAATCCTTGCAGTCACGAAAGCTTTAAATCAAAACATGTAGACTGTGTTGATTTGAAGCTTTCGTGACTGCAGGAATCCACACTCTTTGGTTCTTTCGGCTAAAGTCACGTAGGTATCAAATAAAATAAATCACGACGTTTCGATCGCAACACAAGCGGTCGTCCTCAGACGGAAATAATATAATCCAGCAATTTTTTCCGCTTGAGGACGACCGCTTGTGTTGCGATCGAAACGTCGTGATTTATTTTACTTTATACCTACGTGACTTTACCAAATAAAGAACCAAAGAGTATGTCGACTGTGCTTGGATTCATCGCGGGGAAGGTGAGGAGCCAGCATTGATTGCCCCTGGCATGCTGGTATCTCAAGTTTGTGTGCTCCCTGGATGGGGAATTGTATCTGCTCCCTTTTTGTTATGGTGGGTACGGTTAACAGAGGGCAGTGTGTGGATTTCGTCCTCAAATTTATCTGTAATTCTGATTACTGTGACCGATTAACAATATCCCTCCATCTTCTTGGTTCTTTCGGTAAAGTCACGTAGAAGGGAAATAATAAAATAATAAAAATAAACCATAATAAAATACAATTCTCACGACGTTTCGGCCACAACGCAAGCAGCCGTCCTCAGGTGAAGAACATGTCTGAATGACCGTCCTCACCTGAAGAACAGGTCATTCAGACGGCTGCTTGCGTTGTGGCCGAAACGTCGTGAGAATTGTATTTTATTATGGTTTATTTGTATTATTGCATTATTTCCCTTCTACGTGACTTTACCGAAAGAACCAAGACGATGAATCCCTGCAGTCATGAAAGCTTTAAATCGTAATATCCTTCCACTAATTTTCTTAATATTCTGTCTAATATGTTCTGCTTCCATCTGCTAATTAGCACTCGTTAACTTCCTAAGCGACTTGCGATGCTCCTCCCTATTCCTGCTGACATCGTCAAATAACTGTGTCGTGGTTTCTTCACTGCTTTTCTCTCGCCACCTGATTATTTTACGGAGTGGCTATGTTATGTGTGGATTGTTCATCCTCTTTGAATGCAACTCCCGTGTTTTTCATCATCTCTCGTGATGTCACATAAACCTGTTCCGTTTGCCTGTTTCACCGTGCTTCCACGCTCTCCTCCCCCTCCACCCCCGCTGGAAAAAAAAACTATCACATTTTTATTTTTATTATGGCAAACGTGATGTCCTTGTGCTTGCACGCCATTTCCAACGCAGTCCCACACATATGTATTTGTGCATACCGCATCCCACGAGTGCACATCAGAATTAACACCTCTTTGATAAAACTTCTCACGTTCGTCATCAAGGCATCGTTAGCCGTGATCAATCCACTGCTGGATGACGGCCTCCGCACTCAATCTCCACCAAGGACGACTTCTCGGGCAAATTCCCCCTCCTTCCCGTTGCCACGTGGTTCGCCTCGTCTGCTCGGCCATCGTTCCTTCTTGGGCGATCTCAGCGATGTCTCCAGTCAGAATGGTTTGGTTGGTAAGGATTAGTGAGCAGGAGGTGAGACACTTCGGCTAGGCGGAGTTCGACTTCTCTATTGGTGGGGGGCGGCAGGGGTTCTCTTTATCCCTCACATCAGGAATCGCGGGTACAAATAAATGTTTTTAAATTTGAAACTACTGAAAGTAAATTAAAGGTATCCAGTTTGGGGGGAAGAGGCGTTGCCCCCTCCCCCCGCAAACTCCACCCATGCATTTAGGTGCGTGTGTTAATAACATAAACATCCCAAAACCTTAAAATGTTAAATTACAGTATCGCGTATGTTAATCGCAGATACAACTTTCAGTCAGGTATACTGTACACACCTCAACACACAGGATGAGATATGGGTAATACAAATATTTAAGCAATGGATTAATTTACCGTTATCAGTTCAACACTGATTAATCGGCAAATCGCAGCTTAACAGACGTTTAGCTGTTGCCACTGGTAAACACATTCCTGCGGAGGGAGCTGGTAGGAACGTTGGGTTGCTCGGTCAATGGCCAGGGTCAAAGGCGGCGTGGTGTATTCCGCAAATATGCCCGACTGTGAGGGCGGGCACAAGCCGGCGTGAGTTGGTTAAACGTTGAGTTTTATAAGGGCACCACGGGGTAACCAGCCCCCCCCACCCAGCCCCACCCCTCACCTAGCCACACCCCACCCAGCCCCTCCCTACCCAGCCCCTCCCTGCACAACGGACGGACACAATAATCCCCTGTGGGCTGGTGTAACCAGGAGGTTCCTACCAGTATTGTGTAACAGTTGTTTTCGACTCTGCAACACACGATTTCCGCATCCTAATCATCTCCACATCGCTGTAATGTTACACTGCGCCCACAGAGCGTCACTATTTGGCCACGCAGTTCTAAAGTTGACACATCCGTCCGTGACTTGAAATTGCAAGCAAGGCACTGCGAGGCTTAAAAAACAAATCTAATTAGATTAGAAAGACAACAGCACACACGACACAAGAGCATCGTCCTTTCTCAAGAAAAAAAAAACAAGTTTAATTTTCATACATTACAGCAGTCTGTACAGTTGTTTTCTTTGTGCAATATGCACGAGAACATTGCTATGAAATTAACATTTCTACAGGTGCGCACACGCCCAGAATTTCAAAGGCAGGTCTGCCAAACGTAGGTGTTTCAGTTCCTATGAGTTGCTTTAAGCGATGCAATCCATACATTTGGCAAAATATTACACTCTGACTGCAGTGGATCAAGCCTTCAGTGGCATGCTGTAGACTGAAAATTACATTTCCCCAATTAAAAATGCAATTAACACGTTTTCTAAGTAGCGTTTGATGGTTTTAGGGTTGTACCACATGTTTTGGTTTTCCGTTTGACATTTTGCTCCATGTGCCGAGCTGAAAAAGCTCAGTTACTGAAGAAGCATGTGGAGGGAAACGTCAGACATCCCAAACAAAGAGGTTCAACCCGAAAATACATGGGACGGCTAATACAGCACCGACTGTGATAAAACACACAGCAGTATGAATAAGTATTATGCGAGTGAAATATGAATTACACTTTTGCATTTTTTGTCAGTGTAGTTCCCAAACCTTGCTTTTATTTCCATATTTGTGAGTTTTAACGACGTAGAAACAACACGCTTGCTTTCCTACAAATGTATAGACACTTAGGATTTAAACGAAACAAATGTCACATCTTATTGGGGGAAAAAAAATAAAAAAAAACACTTACCAAAGTAGCCAACAAATCTAACCTGCCTATGAAAATAATGATTTTCCTTTTCACGTCATTTTGTACACGCGTCAAAATTTTCCGATTTGTTTAAACTTTGAAAAAAAAACCAAGAAAACAAAGCAAACAATAAGTGTTACACCCTGTCAGGTGCCTTCCTTGCCTCTGGTCATCAACAATAATCAATCTTACACATAAATTACGTTTCATGTTTCCTAAGCAAATGAATGCAAGACAATAACTTAATGCTGTTCATGACTACAATTTGCCTTAAAGTTTTTGTGAAATAAGCAATGCTGCGTGCCATACAAGCACAATATATGACCAACAAAGTATGTTTTGAGTAGCAGAAAATTATAAATGGAGCATTTAAGTTTAATTACATAATCAGATCACACTGTTGTTGAGCTGCTTTCAGCACTCGGCGATGTACATTACACATTTCACGTGAAGACATGAACGTGCTTCAATTAAGTATGCTTTCTTAAATCTTATTCAACTCTCACCAAGCTCAACACGAGGCAGATGGACAACTAATATTCAAACATTTAATCACTGGGCGACTGTCCACGGAAATATCTGCACTTGTTAAAATTTGTCATACAAAGCAGATATCGGAAAAGTCACGGATGCAATAAACCCACGTTAACAAAGAAAACCGAATGTACAAATGGCTTTGCAAGGGACAAAAACGAAACAAAAAAAACCATCTGACCAATTGGTTTCACCAAAACATTCCTCTGCAGGCTTGGCAGGGCTTGTGCAATGAGCACGAGCAAAGAAAGGATGGGTGGGGCACGAATTGAGTCCAGGTCCTCTCTCCATCCAGTGTGCAGGAGCATATAAAACTAGATTTCCCCCCCCCGCCCCTATCTCCTCCGTCAGTTCGAACGATTGCTCACAGGCCCTCACTGCCTGCTGTCAGATTCCAGCTTCTGCAGGCGCCGCCGTCGCAGCTCGTTCGCATCGGGCTCATTCGGCAGGGAGCCTTCCGATGGCTCACCACCCTGCGTCGTCGACTCCTCGGGCTGCTCGCCACCAAACGCACCACCTTCCGGCACGATGAGGGGGGGGGCACACAGAGCAGAACGTGAGCAGTGCAATGTACACCCAACGGTGCTGAGTTATACAGCATCCAACAAGACGGCAATTGTGGAATCCTCTTCCACGGTCCGTTAGGGATTAGGAGTCAATTTCACTTTCTAAATTACGTCTTAAAACTACTTGTACAACAGGCTTTCCCTGTAACTTAAGATAAAACAAAAAAGTTGTTGTCCGATTGGATTACTCTGTAATTCTTATTTGCTTTCATCATAGTTTATTTTATTTTATTTGGATTTCGAGAGTAGTCATTGATATTATTATTATACACTTTTTATTTCCCTTATTTAATCTATACTTGCGAGCGTACTCTTTGGTTCTTTCGGTAAAGTCACGTGGGGAGAAATAAAATAAACACAAATCACGACGTTTCGATCGCAACACAAGCAATCTTCATCAGGTGGAACAACCACAGCAATAAAAAGCTGAAGTAGGCGAGCGAGCTGCCGTGGCAAGAGGTTATATAGGTAAGAGAAAGGGGGGAGAGAGGGAGGGGTTGTGGGGTAAGGGAAGGGGGGGGGCTGCGTGAGCACGAGGTGAAGAGGACGTGAGGCTGGGGAAGGAAGTGGGCGGGGCTAGAAGTGGGAGGCTGAGCGTGGGACACGGGGGGGGTGAAATAAAAATGTACTAGTAAACAGCAGGTACGATGGAAACAACCACAACCAGTTAAGGCATTTGAGCGTAGTTTTATCTTAATGTACACTGCTTTGAGACACTTCAATATGAAAGGTGCTTTATAAAATAAATATTATTATTCCCGCAAGATTTACACAAACACACCAAACAATCCCACTCTGCACTTCATCTAATGGGCTTGCATTGACATTAATGTAGTCAAGAGGCAAACTAAAAGCAATGTTGCGATTGTAAAATGTGATCATTTACAGCTCTTATGTGAATCCACTTCTGGATATCGGCCTCCCACGCAAGCGTCGGTAATGGGATTTGTATTTCCATATTTCACGACGAAGGGAAGAGCGGCAGAACTGGTTCAGCAGATATCACGGGCCACTGATATTCGCTGTAGCTGGGAATCCAACTCAGGTTGCCGGGTTCATAGCTTGGTGTGCTCACCACAGCGCAACCATTCCACTCGTGCAAAATATTTACAGGGTTGCAGCTATTGTCAAACGACATGTTTGTATGTTACAGTGAGAGCTGTAACATATAAAGCAATGATATCAAGCATAAACTTGGTAGGCCTTGTAATTCTTGTGAATGCAGTGAACGTGAAGCCAGACATAGAACCGTTTGCATTGTTTAATATGACGACATTACCAAATCCATCCTCTGCTTCAGCGCCGGCCTCAAGGGTTTCAATCCCAGCTGCCTCCACTCCAGCAGAGCGGAGGTCTGCGGAGCCATGGGCTCCGAGGGTGGTGGGTGTTGTTTCCGAAGTGGAAGCAGGCGGCGGGTCATTATTCATCGACAACAGACTGCTGCTCGTTCCCGCGGCCGTTGGCTCAGTTCTTTGCTCTCCAGCAACACTGCAAAAAAATTAACCCGTAAAAAACTAAGTTTTTCACTATAAATCCTTTATATGTGTGGCATCGGTTTTATTTTATTATTAATTTCTGTTTTTCTTGAGTAAGAGTTTCATTTTTATCACATTGGTATTTTAAATTAAATGTGAATTTTTTTATCCTAAGAAGTGGAAAATTTAGGAAATTTTTTTTCACGAAAATAAATTGTCACGCACAACGAGTCTGTGTGCAAAATGTCAGCTCGATTGGATCACGGGAAGTGGGTTAAAAAACTACCGAAAGATTTGCACGGTCGTAAGCGCGCAAGCAAGCAAGTGAACTTAATATAAAGGATTTTTAAAAAAGGTAAGGCACTGTGTTACTATTACAAGTTAATGTACAGCCCTTGGACAATGCACTGCTGGATGAAGGCTCACTCTCGTCTTTGTTACATGGGACGATTGACCATGTTTATTAATGTTATTATCAGCTGGTTAGGGCAATTTGCCAACCACTGCATCACCACTCCATTTAATATTAATGTCAGTAAAAGTATATTGGTTAAATGAGCGACATTTGGACGATGAAGGTCATCCGTACAATTCACCATCGCGTTGTATAAAGAGCAAGAGCAGTGTGTTGCATTTGATCCTGCAATATTACAAATAACGCTTAAGAGGGCATTAGAAAGCGAGAGCATCTCAAAATTCTACACTACAGGTGGACACGTGTGCAGGGAGTGGAACAGCGAAGCAAAATGTATATTTTTTTAGGCATCTAGGTTGGGGCAGGCAAGTGAGATTAGAGCACGGTAAGGTGCAATTGCAAAACTTTATATCTAAGAGACAGTATCCAAAGGCTGTGGACAAAAGGTCATGATCCCTGGACCTGAGCAGGGAAAGGTTCTTACCATGCACCACTCCACTGGAATAAACTCTCCTTTTACATGAAGCAGTCCACCTCCTTAACCTCCTTGCGTTCCTCTCTGAAAGCCCACCTCGTCTCACTTGCCCAGTCTCTTCCTCTTGCTTCGCACTGCCACGCCTCTTCTTCCCGTCCCTCCCCTCGCCTTTCCTAACCCCTGCTCACCCTCGACCGTGGTCACCCTTTGCTCAAACCCTGCACCGTGCCTGCCATGTAAATAATGTATTTGTTCATCCCGTTTTTTTAATTATGTTCAGCGCCTTGATCAAAGGTGCTCTATAAACATAAAACGAGGAGATCCCAGACCAAGGGGGCAGCTGCTGCTGAGAAGGAATGACCGCACGTTTGGCCGCCGAGTAGGCTACTTGCCTCAAGGTCGCGACGAGGGTCGAGTACTGCTGCATTTGCATGACGGCGGCGTCGAGGAGCGTCTGGATGTTGCGCAGACAGCGCACCCGCGCCTCCAGGTGGCGTCGCTCCGTGCCCTCCATGGCACGCAGCTCCTCCTCACTCAGCCCTCCCAGGTCGTCCGGCGGCGTGGGCATGGGTGGCAGGCCTGCGACCCAACGAGCGACAGGCCACGGTTGGCTGAGTCGAGTGGCAGCCGGCATGCGCATGATACAGTCGAAACGTGAAGCACATTCGGCATGATGGGAATCCTTTGCGCATCACATTGTACCCATTTGACATTACTCTTGAGCATGTGTACATGCGTAGCCTCTCCGTACAGTCCACAGCTGATGAGGGCCTCCCCATGCTATGCGGGGGTAGTGAGGGGTTATTTGACCACACTTCACCGCGCTGGTCAGTGCGGGTTAATGAAGGCAAGGGTCTCAGGCGTGAGGACATAGAAGTACAGTACAACAATGGATTTTGCTGCACCCACTGTTTTTACCACGTTGCCTCCCAGCAACCCACTACAACCTGACGTGCAATGTGCTCACCCATCCTAGCACCATCGAGGCTAAACCACGCCAGGCTTCCGAGATCCGACGATAACGAGTGTGTTCCAGGTGAAATGAACGTATTGTTTTTGAGCAGCAGGAGTCAAGAGTGAAACCAAACCTCACTCACCAAACACCTGGGGAGGTGCGAATCCCGGCATAAAGAGTGGCGGCAGATGAGGGGGGAAAGCAGAGAAGTCCGGGAAGGACCCTGGTAAAGCGTTGGCTGAAGCCGAGGCCCCATTTGCAGCACTCTCACCAACGCCTGCCAGTGGGTAAAACGGCGGCATTAAGACTGCAGCAGAAGAAACTTTCAACGGCAACAAAACATTTTGGATAAAAAAAAGCACGTTCTGCAAACCTGACGCATCCCACAAATGTAAAAGTAACAACACTCGTGTGGAGTTAATGTGGCTAACACACACCGACGAAGCCACGGCGCGATTCGTAGGTTCGGCTGCAAACATAAATTGACGTATTAACAAAACCAGAAAGCCATTAAGTGTCACAGGTAATTCAACAAAAGGCACAGAATCAGTTGGAACCCGTGGCCAACAGGAGAGTATAAGTGTGGGACGAAATGCATGACTGGGTCTTTATATTTTAAGCACACGTAATTATGAGATAACAGGCAGAAAAAATATGAGAGAAATGTCTCAGCATTGAGCATGCCCTCTGTCTGGTGACAAGAGTGAGCCTTCATCCAGCAGTGCATTGTCCAAGGGCTGTACATTAACTTGTAAATTAAAAAACAGCCTCTACATTGCTTTCCACCACCTCACGCTCCTCTCGGAAAGTATGGCCAACACTGCACATGGCAGGCCTCTCGCTGCCTCAGCCTGCCCAGGGGGTGGGACTGCAGGGAAGTGGGGTGGGCCTAAGACACAATCCGTGGAGGCCGCTCCTGCAGATTCATGCCAGCTCTTGAGTGATCAATTTCACATTGGATGTCAATTTTGGTGACAATTCATCCATGTCATCCTACACACCTGTTACATTCCTATGATACTTTTTCATGATGACATTACACATTTATTGACATATGCCATTGAGACGTACCTGCACCTGATGAACCGTGATCAGTCCCAGCATCCCGTGCAGGCATGTGTGGGGCAGCAGCTCCCCCATGTTGAGGGATTGGAACAGGACCCATAGGTGGCCAAAGAGGGAACATCCCCGGGAAAGGGGGCATCATGCCCTGTGGCACTGAAAAAAAAAAAAAAAATTAGTTATCAATCTGTCATTCACGGTTTATTAAAAAGTTTAAACGGACTTAACGGAGGACACCGTTTCTGAAAATGCCATCCCCTCTTGAGCCACAGGTCAAACTTTTCACGATGATGTTTTCCAAAATGCGTTTGTCTTTTGGAGTATTTAATTAACAGTACGGAATCTGATAGGTCACTCACGCCAAAACAGGGTTGCATATTGGCAAGGAGTACTTTTTGCCCTGGTTTCTTTATCTTAAGTTTTGGACAATATTTTGATCAATGTGGCCAGTTGTCAATAAAGTAAGTCCCAAATAAACAAAAAAAACTAAGCTATTTTATGAGCCAGGTTAAGCCCACTGAGTAATTAGCACTTTTTCAGAGGTGATATAAGCCTAACATGATAGCTCATCAAAGTGGCTGATATCATCATGTGAGAATTTATAGCAGCCAAATATCCTAAACGAAATTTTCTACGTGTGAAGGGCAAAACCAGAGAAACCGGATTAGAATCCGCATCACCACGGTGAGAGAACACACAGACTCGTATACAGGCAACGTAAGGAGCGGGATCGAGCCCACGACCTCGTGCACACTAGGCGAGGGAAACATCATCCTCGCCACCACGGCGTCCCTAATAGCAGCACAACATTAAACTAACCAGCCCCCCCCCCCCCCACTGGTTACGGACGGACAGAGCTAATGCATAGACACTTTTAACCTTAGTTATAATGCACTGAAAAGTTACTTTCATAAAATATTTGAAGTTTTCGTGACTGCAAGGATCCATACTCTTGGTTCTTTCGGTAAAGTCACGTAGGTAAAGAAAATTAAACATAAATAAAATCACGTTTCGATTGCAACACAAGCAATCATCATTATTTTCTTTACCTACGTGACTTTACCAAAAAAAACAAGATTATACTTTCATAAAGTTGGCACACTTACGGTTTGGCTGGTTTTGGCCTGCATGCTGAGGGGCCTGCTGTTGGTGTGGCTGTTGCTGTTGCTGCTGCTGCTGTTGTTGCTGGTGATTTTGTTGCTGTGCTCCAGCCTGGCCCTGGCCTTGTCCTTGCCCTGCCACCGTGTTGCGCAGGATGTCCATGCGACACGTGGGGCAAGTCTGCTGGCGCTGGAACCATGAGCGCAAGCAGCTGTGCAGAGCATGCGGCGAGATTAGCATTAAAAGCTGTCAGATTTTCACACGCATGGCAACAAACGATTTGCTAGAACCACGGTTATTTTATGGCCACGACCAACAAATATCCGTGGACAATTTCTTCTTGTTACGCATTTCGACTCGATATTTGTATGGTGCTTTATAGGTATGTGATCTTATCTGCTGCTGCTTTGCCTGTGTTGTGCTGCATTACCAGGTGATGGTCAAGAATATTAGATGAAAAGTTCCAGAACCGCTCAACACCCAGTGCTCGCTTCAATGAATATAGGTGACGTTCATTTTGTGGAACATTTTGCTGAAGATCTGACTTAAATTGCCAGGATACCTTCGTTGACACAGTTTGCTTTGAATATGTAAAAATGACACTTGAAAGAAAGGAACAATTAAATATGAAAATAACCTACGTAAGATTAATCATCTCCCGCTGGAGACTGAACCCAGTCTCTCAAGATTGTGATATGAACTTCATATTTTTAAAGATTTTACCAGGTAAGGCCAACTGAGCTATGCAGCTTTTTCAGAAGTGACCTTGCCACAAATGACAGCTCAACGAAGTGGCTCATCATGTGGACATTTATAGCAACCAAATACTCTAAACAAGCTTAGAAATGTGGAGGGGAAAACTGGAGTACCCAGAGAAAAATCCACGCGAACAATGGGAGAAGAGACAAACTTCAAATACACAGCAGGCGTCAGGGTCAGGATCAAACCCACGACACCTTCTGCATACCAGGCGAGAGAGCAGAGGGGAGTTCTGACTGCGGAGTTGCTGAAACGTGCGTTACCTGCTGCATGACCGTCTGCGTTACCTGTAGGTCTCATCAATAACGAGACCCTTTGCTAAACACCGCGTGAGCCGAATCCCTTCATCTGGTGGCAGTGGTGGGATTCTTTATTATGGTGGCTTTACTATAGTGGCTTTCGTTCCACAACTCCTCAGTTGATCTTAAATCCCTACACATGCATCTCCCACTGTCACAATCATTCAAGACACTTATTCCACAATCGGATATAATGCACACACACACACCTCGTGTGGAATATGTGATTGCAGGGCAGTCGCTTGGCACCAGTGACCATCTCTTCTCGGCAGATAATGCAGACATTGTCTGTTGCTGCAAGCTCCTCTGGGGTTGCATCTGGATACCTGCCAAGCAAAGCAAATGCAAGTTGTGTCCATCGGTAACGACGGAGCAAACGCATTGACCGAGATGATGCGATTTGCACGAGCTTATTTCATAACGCTGGACAAGTTGGGTTTGCATTGGGCACATTGTGTGGACCGACATCATGCAAAATCTGGGTATACATGCGGCATTGATATTTATGTAAATATAAAAAAACTGTACATCAAAAAAACTATAATGCACCATGGGAAAAACATTCCCTGATAGTGCATTGTCTTTGTACTGTTTGCCTTTTGGCGTTCCATGGTCTGACACTGGTGAGACTAGGCCATAAAAAAGGCTGTCTCTGGTGTAGGCCAATCAGTGTGGTTAATGCAAACGTGATTCCTTGAAAAATGTTTCTATTTGGATTTGAACATCTTAACACCTGTTTTTTGTGAGATAGGTTAAAACATATTCTTATTTCTTCATAACTGTAATGTAGCCTAAAAACACAACAAAGTTAAAAAAACAAGTGGGGGTCTCCAAATTGATTTATTTGCGGCGACTGATGATGCCACGCATACATTTTAGTTTTGCCCCAATTACATGCCAATTGTGCATTCGGCATCATGTTACGAGACAAATCATTTAACACATCAACATCACTGGAGTGAGGGGTGCAGCACTCAATGTCGAGGAATGGCCCTGGAAGATGATCTCAAAGAACTACTTCTGAAGTCACTTCAATAGAACCCATTCTCAGCATCACAGGCCCACCTTTGTTTACACCCTGCGAATTGTGGCAACAAAACCCAAGTTATGTTTTACAAGCAAGATGCAATTTATGTTGTCTCAAAGATGGAATTTGTGACATAAGCGAAAAACCACATTCATGTGTTTTTTCACTTGTGTGTGTGAATCATTGGTGACCTGGCCGAGACCATCACCTGATTACACTTGAGAACCTGATTTAATCACAGGTCACTGCAGCCCAAATACAAACCCAGGACTTCTGAGATGCCAGCTCAGTCCTCCGATCCTTGAGCCATTTTGTACACCTTCTGATACCACATTAGGTGATGTATTTATGCACTGTAAACTTACAAAGTGTTCATATTCCTGATTGCTCTCCGAGACATGATGGCATCCGTTACAGCTTTCTTGAATTGCCTGTACAAGGGTAAAAATGATAAATTAGTTTTGGTGTCAAGAGGCTTAAATAAAAATACGTATATAAAGCACACGCGATGCTGGAGTGTGGCATGTTTTGCGAACATTAATCGTAAAAATGGTGTATAAACAGCCAATACGCTTTAATATGGACATACCGACACACAGAACCATTCCTGCAATCACTCACCGCATGGTCAGGTACATTGGCCGTATTGCAAACAGGGGGAAAGTGTGGACCTTGATCATGATGGTCATGAATGTGCCATAGAGGAGCACTTTAATTAGCCCTGTTAAGGAAAAAGATTTAAAACATAACCAGCCACATAAATACATCCCGCTGAAATCCAGAGCATAGATGCGTAATTGCTGCACAAAAGTCGAACAAAGAAGTATAAGGCATGATAACATGAAGAACTGGCATGCTGTGGGATGTCCGTTTTCCATTAGATGAATTCACATTGAGTAATGCACACCGAAATATAAAAAACTGAGAGTGTGCTGTTTGACTACACCCGTTGAGCATACATACAAACACTACGGGGTATGGTCAAACATGCTTTTCACTTCCTGCATGCCATACATTTCAAAGTATTAACACAGCATACTATTTTTTGTAATATTTCACTTAAATGACACCTTGCTTTTGTACATGCAAGTAGAGTTCACATTCTTTAGACGTGACTATCCATTCCTCTTTCTGTTTCTCCAAGCCGTAAAAAGTTTTTTTTAACATAGTACGATTCTACAAATAAACATTTATTAAGTAAATATGTTTTCAATGATATATATATGCGAAAGTAAATGGATGCGTTGATTACTTGATTAACAAGCAAAGAAATAAACATCTTAGTTAACCTTGGTTTGAAGAAATTATCAATGGTATTAAAAAAATAACATCACACAATACGTAGACAAAGTGGACAATATTTGCTGGGTGGAATCGAAGAGTGGTGTAGTGCTTATAATATATTGCATTATGAAGCCAGTGACCCAGGTTTGACTCCAGGACATGGCTACCATCAGTGAGGAGTGCCCTTAACCTAAACCGCATGGACCAGCATGAAGAAATAGCGTAAAATTACTCCCTTTATTGACCCAGTATGAGGAGGACTTCATCAAAAAGCCGACTGACAAAGGGCGGTGAATTGGTATTATTTTGTAATTTGGGTATCTGTGTGTGTGTGGCTCGTGTGTGTTGTGGCTTTACCAGTGAAGAGCTCGGTGTAAAGCATGTACACCGCTTTGTTGTCCCATGGGTTTTCACTCTGCAGGTCTATGGTGTGCAGCAAATACTTGATGAATATGGTGAGCACCATTGTGAGCAGGATGGCATACTGCAACCGAGATGAGAAAAGAAAACCCACCGTTAAAGTATCGGAACAACTCGGTGCATATCGGTGCAAAAGCGAAACGCAAAACCTTGGTCTACGACGTTTATTTCACTCACCTCAAAGCCAAAAACGAGCTGTACTGAAGCTCCGCGGGTGATGACACTGTAATAAGCGAGGTGAACCAAAAAGCCATCCGCTGCAGAGAGCACCAGCATCAGGGCTGAAAGGGCAGGCACATCGCAGAGATCAAAAAGACTGAATGGAAAACACCGTCTAGGAGCCACAGACACAAAAACCCCACCGCATGAATCGGTCTATGGAGCTCTTTTTGGAGGAGAGCGGAGATGCAAAAATTAAAATTTAAATCACTTTGCAGCAGAGGGATTCTACTTAAATTGCCATGTGCATGCACAACCCTTGGTTCTAGCCGCTGCTGAATGAGGGGCTAACCCTGCCATGTGGGTCACGGGGGTCATTTTGCAATATTGCTCCACGCTGGGCACTGTAGATTGGTGAAGGCGTGGAACGTAAGATGTAGAATTACACTGCAACAATGGGTTTTGCTGGACTGCCCTCTGCTGAACACAATGTCGCTGTAATATCAGGTGTGCCGCCTTAGCATAATGCATACAATATTGTTAGGTCTCAAAACAATCACAAGGTGTACAAATTACAAAGCCCAATTTGGTTGTGCTTACGCTGTGCATTCTCATTACAGTGACTCGAGATTTAAAATTCAGTCTATGACCGGTTCACACATTACTCGCCAATAACATTAGCCATGGCCGGGCTTCGAACTCAGGTTGCCAGGTTCATAGCACCGTGCAATAACCAGTGCTCCTCAACATATGGTTTGGATTATTGCAAGCGATAAATGCATATTTAGTTGTAATAGCATAAGTAATATACTGTAATAACACTTTAATATCGAAGTAATTTTAACGGTTTACTTTAATAGAGAACCTTTGCACTGCCGAACTGTATATTTAGACAATATCAGCGAGTAAACACAACGATATACTCCAAGCGAATGTGAACATGGGAAATATATTTCGTTCACTGCGCACATTACAAAAAAACTACGGTACTCACAAAAAACACGAATGTGAAAAAGCCACGATATGACAGGACTTCTTTCCATCTGCAGGATGAAAGGACAGGATCAAAACGTTTAGTTTTTTTGCTCAAAACATTCAGCACAGTGCAGGTGATTGTTTTATGTTTCCATCATTTGAAAAACAGTCACCGGATAGATACCCACAGCAGTGCATGGATCATTGGTAATGTGTACGCTTAAAATCACTACCACCAGTAAATACTATATACGGAGAAAAAGAAAGCATATATGTATTGATTTGATGACAGACATATTTACGAAAAAAATTATTTTAATATGCAGCTTATGTTCTGAACGTAATGCTAATATAATTTACAGCTATGTGTTAATCCACTGCTATGTAAAGAATTTTCCACGCTACGTCGATCAAGGAGCTTGTTTAAGAATACTTCCCCATGTGGGTTAAAGGATGAGGCGATGCCCAAGACCGATTCGATATCGCTCGCCAATGACATTAGCCGTGGCTAGGAATCAAACTCGGGTTGCCGGGATCATGGTGCAGTGCATGAAACACGGCGGTGCCCCAGCTGGTATCCAGGAGGTAATGGTTTCGATCCCGACCCTGACACTATTTTGGAGTTTGCATGTTCACCCCGTGGTCCTGTGGATTTTTCTCCGGGTCCTCCGGTTTTTCCCTACACATTTAGAATCAACATGCGCGCTTAGAGTATTTGGCTGCTATAAATGTCCACATGATAAGCCACTTCATTGGGCTATAATGTGGCCAGCTCGCTCCTGAAAAAGAGCTACATAGCTCAGTGGGCTTTACCTGGCAAAATAAAAAAAATGTATAGCTGCTGCGGTTTATTTAAGCGCTTAAACTTAAACGCCAACAAACAATGGGTAAACAACAGAGCTGAGACATTGAGTGCAGAGGACAAGCGGCGAGTATAGTGCCATACTCACAAAGTCAACGCGATCCTCGGCCAGCCAGTGAAAGCACTTGAGGAAGAGCAAGAGGGTGAAGAGAGCCACGAAGCGAGGGCTGACATCGTCCCTGAACACCGTGAAGGCGAGGCAAGTCTCCGTCACGGCGTACCAGGAGCGCTCGATGAGGTGCTGAGGAACGCAAGGATCCGGCGTACACGTGTATCAGTCAGTAATATACCACTGCTGGATCGAGGCTCTCCCCCCCACCATGGTACTTACGTCGTGGGAGGGGGTTAATTGACCATGCTTTGCTGCGCTGGACAGTGCAGGCTGATGATGGAGGGGAGGCATTGATGTGGGAGCATTGAAGCACAGTACAACAAGAGTGGGATGCAGAGCGGCTTCACGGTCCAGTTGCAGAGTTTGAAAAGTTACCCGCAAATTACGTAATTAGGTAAAACCACTTTGCAACATCGCCCACTGACAGACTATATCCATGAGTGAAATTCACCGCCTTCATGATAACCTTTGTGCTCAAAGAATGGCGTGAATACAAAATGTACCATATTTCAAATAAATGCATGTTCATGTTTTTGCTGGAATGCCCTCTCCTGTCCAGAATGTAGCACAGCCCCCGTGGATGCCTATGAGAATCTTATGTGCATCGTAGTTGCCCATCCAAGGACTATCCAGGCTTCAGCCAGCTTAGTTTCCGAGGTCTCATGGGATCGGGTGCCCCGATCATTGGTGGGGCACACATATGATCAGATGAAAGAGTCTTCAATTTTGTACCGATATTTGCACCATTACATTCTAACAGTTGCAAGTAGTTTCATGACCGTGACAACCACATCCTGATATGAAGTGACTTGCCACAGTCGTGTCCTGGCAAGTTGCGGAAATACAAATACTGTATAATCTATATTTGAACAAGTGCTTTTACCATCTCACAATGTGTGGCATTGTGCAGTAAAGAGAGAGTTTGATAAAGATGGAGGAGACCGTGCAGAAATTTCCACAGGGTCTCATACAAACACATGCTTAAAAATAACCCCGCTGTACTCTGACACACATGCAGATGGGTCATGGGTTTGGTACATGTTGTCATGACAAACACTTTTAATGCAAATAAGCAAATAATGCCCTCCATTGGCAATAGAGCTTGTGCCAGGCTATACGCACTGAGACCCCGTTAAGTGTCGATGACTCACTGGAGACACAAGCGTTATGGGTTAACCGACTGACTCCCCACTATGCACATCCACATAATACTGTTTAGAACTGCCCGTGAAAACAGTGTCCACATCTCCTGCCTGGAGTTTATTTCATATATACACATACACATTTTCACACACACACGATGACTTGGAGGACGAACTGGACTGGCGTTAAAGCTGGGGCTAGCCCCAATCCTTTTTTAGCTTATTATAAGAATAACATGGGGGCTTAGCCCCCTTATATAAACGAGTTCAGTGGCTCAGCTTAAGCTATCTTGAGCCTCACCATAAGCCTCACCTCTGTTTCTGCTGCTCGCAGTTGCCCGAAGAAAACTTTTCGCATTAACTTTCCCAATAGGAAGACCAGGACGAACGCCTGCAGGTAGAGCACCTACCAGAGGGAATACAGCAGCAGCAGCACAAGTTAAGCACCTGTATTAACACAACCCTTGGCAAACAGTTCGACTCTACCGATTACCAAACAAGAGTATTAAGTAAACGAACAACACAATCACATCACATTTTTTATCTAACTTTTCTCCCTTTTGACGTTTGTTTCAAGGGCAGCCTCGCTAGTTGGCGTGGCATTTTATGAAGACTCCGCTTGGGGTGCTAGCCCATTCATTCTACGTGAAAAGTTATATGCTAGTGCCACGTCACCATCAAGCCCACATTATAAACAAGCACTGTGTGAGTGATGTAGTGAAGTGTTGAGCCCCGTTTGATAAGCTGTTGACAGAGCAATAATGATAACAAACCCACATAGATCTTCGAGGTATGTAAAGGTGTATGTTATGAATACATTTTGATCAATTCATATGCGAATGATGCATTATTTTATTCGTGCACTCAATAATATATTTTTTTACATTATTTTAAGTTATTGATTCACGTGACCTCTGCAGGCATGAGACTCCACATAATGATGCTAATTACTTAGTTAACCAGGAAAGCCACACTGAATCTGAGAACTGAATCTGCAGACTTTTTTTCAGGGGGTCCTGGCATTGGGATGCTTGTCCAACACCAATGACACCGTATGTTTGTATCTTTGGGAGGAAAGCGGAGATCCGGAGGAAACCCACGTCGAACAGCAGGCGAGAACATACAAACTCCACGCAGAAAAGTTCCCAAATTCAGGAATCAAACGCAGGTCATTCTTACCATCAGCCATGAGTGTTACCAATGTGCCACGCTGCCACCACCGTGATGAAAATGAGTGAATCTTTGAGTTGAATCACAAATACAAAATCATGAAAATCCATCGATCCTGAAGATATTGTTGCACACCTTGAACCCACAATATTTCCACATCATTGGAAGTTTTTATTTATTTACTTAGCGACGATAAATGCCGCACGGAGAACACACAATAAAATACCTTACACTGTACAGTATGCACATTACGAATTAATAAAAACGTGAAACAATAATCACCATTCCCATACGAGAGTTTTATGTTTCACATAAATAGTTTCGCGTTCAGAGAAAAATATTTAAATGACAGAGAACGTTTTCATTGATTAACTTTTTAAAATTTATTTTCCGACTCAACTGGTTACAACAAAGGAGTGTTTGTAGATGCCCTCTTTTGCAAGCCTGTCTGATTAGAGGTTGACAATATTTTCAAAACCCGTTTTGAAAAAAATCAAACAGGAATCCTCCTTTGGTAGCTGTGTTGGCATCAATCAACGACAAAATAAATTGTGGTTGGTGGATCGTGGTGAGATTGACTGAGACAGCCACCTACTGGACACCTGGGTGATTGATACTTTGAGAGAGCAGAATAAGAAGCAGGATTCCAAAGCCTTCATATGCAGCAGAGTTTGAGTATTATTTTCTCACATGTGGGCACTCCGGTTACCTCTCACAAGCAAAACACTCATGTACAGTAAAGGGACTGGTCAAAGATACCAAGAAAGACCATCTTGAAAGAGTAGAGATTCCGTTTTTTTCTGATTAAATAATTACATCGAATACAGCATGCATGGTTATCAGAGCCAATTCAAGTGTCTAACTTACTTATCCTTCATAGGCCACGCTGAGGAAGTGGTGGAAATTCCACACTTCCATAGAAAGTGGAGGCTCTCCATAGCAAATTCAATGTAACCAACTGGTATCATTATTATCAGCACCACCATCATTACGACACTTATTTGTTACATTGCGTATGGCTTTATTTTGGGGATTTCGAAAAGTTTTTTGGTTTGACCATGTTTGCTTGTTGTAGTACGGAGTTAGAATGATGGCTTTAATCTAAGTTGTCTTGTGGTTGTTGTTTGATTTGCATCCCACTGGGATGTTTGCACAGCGTTGGTGTACGGTGCTTTTTTCTGGAAGACTTTGCAGTTTTTTCCTGGATGTTTCTGTTTGCGCAGTCACTTTAAGATGTTTTCTTGTTCATGTTTTTGTTTGTTGCGGTTGCACCCGATTCAAGAGCCGAATGGCTCACATGGCTATACCAAATAAATGAATCTGAAACAACACTGAAATTTATATCTTCCAGTTTTGACAACACTACCACTGCCATTGAGTCCAAACAGCCTGGGCCCTGCTAGTTTTACATGCGCTTGCATAAGATAGCTAGGAGTTGAGTGTCAAAAGACAAGAAAGCAGACTGCTGGTGAGAGTGGTTTGTAGCGGTGGTGGTCGTGGGGAAAAATGTCAACCTGAGTTCAATTCGTTCGACTTTTGGTAATGCCAGTGGCAAGTGTTGTCCTGGGGACCAGTTTAAAACAGCAGCTGCTACTAATCAAATGATTTGTGAGGTGCGTTGGAAGCGAGGCACACGCGCAAATAACACAACTTTCACATTCTTCAATAACGCTGCAATGAAGGCAACACTATACAAAAGGCGGCGTTTCGGGCAATGCCCCTACTTCATAGGTGATACAATGATTATCAGGTTAACTTCTCCAGTTTTTAAAATAATCCAAGTACTTCACGTGAAGTGTGTTTTATGAAACTGGTTGGTCAACTCGGCATCACCGAGGCCGACTTGGCCTTACACATCAAGAACCAAGTGAAGTATGAACATCAACAGCGGGGAGACAAAGCCATCCTGATGGATGTACATGGTTCTGGCCACAACACCGCCGAGTGCCCGTAGACAGCCCTAATGTGTGCTCACGAACAACACCTGCTCCAGTGGTGGGCTATCCTTGGCTACACGCGGGATCTTTGTTGTATGGTGAAGCGATGCTAACGATGGTGGTGAAAATGCTGGTGATGATGGTAAGCGGTTGTGGGAACAGTGGTAGTACTGGCGTTTTTGTTGATGGTAAAACAAATGCCTGTACTGGTGGTATTACTGCCCCGGTCGTGCTGCTGATGAGAGTTGATCCCACTGTCGATGCCGAGATGTGATACTAATCCGATGGGTGCTGCTGTTGCTACTGCTGGTGTCGATAGCTTTGGCAAGTGCTGTCACTGCTGCTGGTCGTGGCGATTGTGAGAGGCGCTGCCGATTCTTGGTGGCGTTGACATCGTTGGCAGTGGAGTTTCTGCTGCTGCTGCTGATCAGTGCTGCGTGCGGCTGGTCGTGTTGCTAACGCTATTGAGTACTGCTTCTGCTGGTGGCAGGGCTGGTGGTGAGAGGTGATACTACTGTTGTTGCTGCTGCTGAAGCTGCTAATGGTTGCTACTGTTGGTTTAGATAGTGGCTGGCGCTGGTGTTGATAGAGCTGTTGAGTGCTGATACTGCTGCTACTGCTGCTAAGTGACACGGACTGTTGCTGCTGCTGCTACTGATGGGTGGTTTCCCCCACGAGGGTGCCGTCTCACTCACCGCTAGGCAGGGGCTGGACTTGGTGAGGTAGACAACGGTGGGGTAGAACTGCCGCTTGGTGTAGGTGGCGTGCAGTACCACGGCCGAGGTGAGCAGCGCGCTCACCCCGCTCAGCACCGCCAGCCGCATCGCCGCCGCCGCCGCCACCGCCGCCGTCGTCAACAGCTTCTTCTTAGCAGCAGCACGGTAGCAAAGACGTCGCTGTTTGTACGGCGGTCGGGGTACTAGCCAGAGAGGTGGAGGAGGAGGCGGTGTGGAGATGAACGCACGTACAGTGGAGCGGGCAGGAATGTACACGACATCACATTGCCGTGACCCCTGACCCCGCGCGCTCTTCCGGGATATACCATCTCGCCCCCCCCCCCCCCCGTTCGAAGCCACACGTTTAAACGCCGGCAATTTTCGTTAGATTGTTATGTTAGAAACTAAACTAATTTTGTAAAATTTATTTTGTTTGTTGTTGTACCGAAAAACGCTATACTTGCTTAGCCGTTGCTGCTGTGAGAAATTCCACGTTGTATATCTGCTGTGAGTAATTTGATGGGTGGAGTTTGTTTGGGTGGGGGGGGTGTTTGGCGTCGAGTGGTACAGTCCGCAGCCCGTGGTGCTGATATTTCCGTGGCCGCCACTGATTGGTGGAAATTCTCCCCGGAGGTGTCAGCGTGGCGGGTCGCTCGCACGTGGCGCTGTTCGTCGTTTAACACAGGGGGGGGGGGGGCATGGGATGGGTTTTAACCTTTCTGGCAATGATACAGGTGTTGTTAAGATGTTAAAGCACCAGCTTTTTGAAGTCTCGGTGTTAGACCAGACAATGCAATGTCGGGGCATTGAGGGCGCGGGGTTGAGCGGCTACTTCACGTGACGTCCCTTCAAGTTTTCAAGTTCATGTATTAGGTATAGCCCTGTGAGCCATTCGGCTCTTGAATCGGGTGCAACCGCAACAAACAAAAAACAAAAACATGAACAAAAAACATCTTAAAGTGAATATGTAACTGAGTGCAAACAGAAAATCCAAGAAAAGAGCAAAATATTGCAGAAAAAAACACCGTACACCAACGCTGTGTGCAAAAATCCCAGTGGGATGCAAGTCAAACAACCAACAACAACCACAAGACAACTTAGATTAAGGCCATCAGTCTAACTCTGTACTACAACAACACAAACATGGCTAAACCAATACACTTTTCGAAATCACCAAAATAAAGCCATGAAACCAATGAAACAGTGATCATAGGAACTGTGACGGAATTTTCACAATAAAGGGCATGAACAATATGTACTACCAAAACCCTGCAGCCATAGCTGGCTGCATGAGTCACTCCACAACAGCAGCAGGAGCATCAATCGGAGTATTCTAATTTTTCAATGCACCTTTAAGATCAGCACACTAAATCAAAACACAGGTACTTTGTAGCGATCGTCCGGAGAAATCAAAATACAAGAATAGGTTTTTACACTTTCTGACAATAAAGCCAGGTGTGAAGATGTTAAAACACCAAAGAGAAATCTTTCACAAGTGGAATCATGTCTGCATTAACCACGCATAGTTGTGGTGAACATGCAAACAAAACAAACGCTCGGGTAATTTTTGGATTGCTTTTGAAACTGGTCCACACCAGAGACAAGCTTTTTTTAGTTTCAGTATTAGAACAGACGACGCCAAAAGGCGAAAAGCACAAAGGCAATTCACTATCAGGGTATTGAGAGCTCGGGGTGAGCAACGAAATCATGGAACCTCCCATGATGTATCACCAGAGGTGTGGACTCGAGTCATGTGACTTGGACTCGAGTCAGACTCGAGTCATGAATTTGATGACTTGCGACTCGACTTGGACTTGCATAACAATGACTTTGTCCCACCTATGAGATGTGGACTCGAGTCATGTGACTTGGACTCGAGTCAGACTCGAGTCATGAATTTGATGACTTGCGACTCGACTTGGACTTGCATAACAATGACTTTGTCCCACCTCTGTGTATCACCATTGATACCATTATTTGACAAATTATTAGAAACCCAAATTGGTAAATTTATCTTAGAAAATAAGCTACTACATCCTAAACAATCGGGTTTCCGTAAAAAAATACTGTACTTCACAGCTTCTGCTGTTTTGGACTCATGTTTAATATTCTGGAGAGAAACGAGTACTGTGCCTCCGTATTTTTAGATTTATCTAAAGCCTATGACACAGTAGACCATAGCATTTTATTAAATAGACTTCGAAGCCTGCAATTATCGGAGCATACAGTTAACTGGTTTAAAAGCTGTCTCTTTTCACGTAACCAGCTAGTATATTTTGCTAACCTGGTTTCAACCAAAATTTGTATTACAAAGGGTGTACCTCAAGGATCCGTTCTTCGTCCAATATTCTCCATACTGTATATGTAAATAACTTGGGTACCCAGCTTCAACATTCTAGGATCAACATTTTTGCCGATGATACTATATTGCTGGTCGCTGATCATTCCCCCCCAAGATGTTTACATAAAGTTACAAAGCGACTTTATTAAAATTCAACAACTCATCACACTTAAACTGGTCCTTAATACCAGGAAATCAAAAGTAATGTGTTTCTCTCAGAAAAAGACAACCTGCAGTTCTTCCCCAATTATATACGCTTGAAAACAAACTTATTGAGCAGGTAGACAAAACGAATTACCTTGGGCTCATAATAGATTCAAAACTTACGTTCCATGATCCTATTGATCATGCTGGAAAAAAGTAAAAATTTAAACTGGCTTTCTTTATAGGAAAAAACATTGTTTCCCAGATAAACTTCGTCTTGAGTTGATAAGGGCAACTTTCCTGCCTTTGATTACTGACATATTCTTGGTTCTTTCGGTAAAGTCATGTAGAAGGGAAAGCTTTAAATCAAAATTTACTGTGACATTGTTTATTAGTCTGCATAAATTCATTGCTAAATAAGCTCAACCCAATATATAATTCGGCTCTAAGATTTGCTCTGGATACCCCATATAAAACTCATCATTGTTACCTATATAGAGACTGGCCTAACATCCCTCCATGATCGCATAATTATTTACCAGGCTTTTTTTTATTTAAAATGTCCTTAGTTCCAATTCGGCAGAGTATTTGTTGGATCTGTTGACACCACGGGATGCCAGACCTAACCTGAGGAGCTCACCATTGTTTTATGTTCCTATAGGTACAAAACAGCATTGGCTGTGGTGGGTTTAATGACACATTTATATTTACACGATCTAACTCAAATACACCTTTATTATGCAGCGTGTTGTGTGGGGTGGGGAGGATCCCCACCTACTAACCACATACCGGAATTCCATTTGAATGTTTTTTTAGAAGTGTTAATTACTCTGCAAAGTCAGTTTTACGACTCAGTTCCTAAAATGTGCTCGGAGTCGGGGGAACGATTTTGCTACGCCTGTTGGAATAAGTGTAGTTTTATTTATATATGTGTAGTGGAGTAGAACGACACTGTATTGGCTCGGTATGGGGGCTGTAGGCAGGTGTCACGGGGGTCGTGTCGGGCCGTGACACTCTGCGTGAACCCAACAGGACACGTGACCAGATAAAGGGGGGCCAGGGGCCCCAGGGGGGTCACATGGTTGGGGTTCGGGCCTTACCCGAAGGATCGGGAAGGGGGGCGTGGCCTGGGGCGGAGCCCACCATGCCGGAGTGGTTATAAGCGGGGTGTGGACGGTGATCTGGGCTGTTCTGCTGGGTCCACTCTGGGATGAAGCCACCATCTACGATCCTTGGTCTCCGGTCCAGAAATGTAGTATCCCCGTGTGTTAGCGAAGTTAGGAACGGTGGTTACCACCACCCTATGTCGTTATCCTGTTAATGTTAAGAGTTACCCGTTGTGTTTAGATAAGTGTTGCCTCCAAAGTCCCAGTGTGCGCCTGAATTTAACCCACTATGTTTGAGTGATTTGCTTCCCGTTCCTATGCTTTGCACTCCTATCGTGCTTTGGTATTGTAACGTTCTGACCAACTCCTACTGGATATGTGGGAAAGAACTTTATCGCTCAACAGATTCCTCCAAATATTCTTGTGTAATGCCCAATTAAGTAATGTTCAAGTAATTATTCTGCATTTGCTATGTTTGGCCAGGACTATGCTGTACCAGTCAAGTATATTCGAGTTTCGTGGGGTTTAAATGTTATACTGTATCACAGTTAATTTGGGTTTCTAAAATGTGATGTAACCTCAATTTGGTTGAAAACGGCAAGTTTGATTTTGTTTTAACGACCGCACTTGAGGCAGAGGTAGTACAGTAAACACCGGTTTAAGTGTCCAGGTACATCGGTTTTCATTATCCAGAGCTTTTTAAATGCACTGCAACCTGCTCTCCTTTCCACACCCCTAATTGCAGTTTATTGTCAGTCCACTGCAGGATGAAATCCTTCTCCCCCATACCTTGTTGGTCATGGCCCATAAAAGTTGTTTGAACGTAACGCTTCACGCGAATTGACATCACTCACCAATGATGCCCGTGTGCGTTTAAAAGGATATCCGTTGTAATTAGCACTAATCCCAGTCTTGTTAACGTTGAATGCTTCGCCATCACTACCAGACCTAAATTGTGAGCACTGTTTACAAGATGCGTTGAAGTGCGGAATGAGTGCATCTCGAGGCCACGTGTGGATAATACATCGACATCATTTATTGATTTCATAGAACAACAGTGTCAGTAAACGGATATGGAAAGTCTCCAAATCTTAACTGTGCCACTTTTTTAATGTGAGAAACCAAGTAACGGCTTCATTCGTGAGGGGAACACTACATGGCAACACACATATAAAACAATGTGGCGCACTCAAATAATCAGTTATTACAACTAGACGATTGGCTTCTACATATAAAAAATACAAATGTATACTCATCACCTGTCACAGCACGCTTGTAAATTTGTACACGATATTTTCCAAACACTAATGAGTCAAGTTTTAGTAAGACTAACACAACTGTATCAAACAAAAAAAATAAGATTTTCGTTTTAAAGATTGAAGCATCATCTCGTAGTTTAAGCTCTTTACACCCCTTAAAAATGCAAGTGACAGACAAATACATAGAAATTTAACGCGTAAATCAATAATTAAAGGTCACTTACATTTTGGGTTTAGGGCAGGACAGTACAGTATGAAAGGGAATAAAAAAAAGCTGCAGCATAAACCTTATAAAATATTCCTTCGTTTTGAATTTCATAACTTAGGCAAAACTAACACTGCTATTTATATTATCTTCCCAGTTAAAATGCCTGGGGGCTACATATCATGTCTAAGCAGACGCTGCTTAAAGAGAGTGCGTACCCTTGGTCATGCTCTCCAGAACGTCATAAATTATATCAATGTCTGAGAAAGTATAGGTAAAAAATAGTATGGTGGGTTACCATATAAAAAATGAGTTAATGTGGATTTAAGACGACTGGTGGTTTTATGATTAAGAAATAAAGAATAAGTAGCCATTAGGAATCTGTGTTGGCCATAAGTGGCTTGTAACCCATTAATGAGCCGATTCGATGACAACTATTACACCAAAAAATGTTCAACTTTGAATCAAAAGCCTTTATTAGACATTGATTAACTCAGTCATGAGTGTAGGTGTATGGCAGTGCTGATGGCAATCAGATAAACAAGAGTACTTAATTGAATCAAAACGCTGTTCATTTGTGTGAAATGAATGAGCTCGTTTGCAGCATTACATTTTAATAGGCAAGTAATTTTTTTATTTTAGTTCAAATAAGTACCCAAAGAACGAACCACGCAAAATGAAATTAAGATGTACATACCCCATGTGCATTTAGGTTAAGCCAAGTGGTAATTATATAGACTGGGCCTGAGGAACGAAGAGTGCCATGATGCCAATGTCACTTTTCTCCTGGTCTTCAATACTTACGGTCCGCTTTTGCCGCTGAAATAACCGCGGCAGGTCACGGATCTGAATTTCGTTGCGGAACTTCTGCCCGATGTCCTTCTGCAAGCCGTGAGCAGACATGGAAACAGATGAACAGTGGCAGGGTCATGACACAAGTGTGAAAAGGTAAAAGAGCAAAGCACAGGAAAAAAAATACGCCAGAGCACCCCACTGCATTGAAATTCACGGTCATGTTGTACAGCTCCGTGTTTTCGGGTTGGACCACATGTTTGGCATGATGTCCAACGTATTGATCGACATACCAGGAGCTTCTACAATTAGAGGTTGCTGTAGTTCTCAGGACATGGCGCAAAACATCAGCCATTATGCCCAATTAGCTATGTACGGTGCGAAAGAAGTTTAACATACGTACAACATGCAGTAAAAACCCCAAAAAAACGCAGAGAAATTAAATGCAGATTTTTCAACTAAAAAAAAAGATCGACTAGGACTAAAATACAAGTACAGGAGACAGACAATGAACGAATAAAAACAATCTCAAGTTGTAACCAACCGCAATGACGCCAGCAATCAGCTTCTTGAAAGTGTCCTTGCGTCGCCTCTCGGCCTGCTTCACAGCGTTAGGTCCAACGGGCCCCGGAGGCCCTTCAGGAGCCATCAGATCGCCGATCAGCTTCTGCTCGTACATACTGAGGGTGTCTGCCGAGATGTTGGGGATTTGGTTCATTATGGCGTTCAGCTCGGTGAAGCGGGGCCGCTGGAAAAACAGGGTTTGAGAGATGGGTTCACACGGATATCATTTTAGGAAGCAACTACAGCTAAAACAAATTGTGCAATCTTAAGTGATAAACTTGCAAGAAAGCTACATTTCACAGCTGAACGATGATTTTAACTTATGTTATTTTAATTTATATAGGGCCTTGATTAAGGCGCTGAACAAAGAATTAGCTATTTGTACAGCAGAAGTGAGATGCATTGATGAGAAGGATGGTTTCAAGGGCTACAAGACTGATAAACGACTTGAAACCGCGATGCATCAGTGCGTTCTATCGAGCAACACTAACACAGAAGAAAGGGTGCATTTCTAAAGAGAAGTCAGTGGCATGGCAAGCCAATATAAATGAATCTACACTATGCCAGGAAGCTGGTCGCAAGGAATAATGGCAATTCTCAAAAAAACATTCTGGTGGCAAATATATACATATATGCACAGTCCTAAGTTGGCCACGTGGTTCAGAGGTCAGTTGACCAAGCCGAGCTCAAATCCAGCCAGCCACCTGTCATTACACTTGGTTCTGAACTGTTGTGAGTGGATGGTTTTTTAAAATAGCCGCAATCGGCAAATCCGTGATCCGCAAACCCAATGACAAATAGGAAAACGAAAGTTTGATTCACGTTCTGCAATACGACACTCCCCTCCCCCTTTTGTTTCATGTCCCTCTACATTACTCCAAACATGAAACAGAAAGTATTTTGAATGTAAAATTATTATTTTAGATAAAATTACATATAACTCATAGTGTAAATGCATAAAATAAAAAAAAATGTAGTGTACAGTACTGTTATGTACACATAAATAAATGCAAACCTGAAAATGAACATCAAGTTAATGATGCAGCACTCACCTTTTGCAAGGCTGTCATGGAATTCAACTTTCTTGCTAAGAGACATCACCTTCCTCTGCTTCTTTTCACTAGATTCACTACCAATTCATTTTGTTTCAGGGGCCATTGCAAAATAATCAATAAGGGTACTGATGAAAATGTAAGAAAAATCACGCGGCTGAACCTCACTGCCTCACTGGGAGCACGTGAAATGAGACCGGTGATGAATTGCGTTTGAGGCAAAACGGCGTGGAAATTTTTCCGTAGAAGCATCATTGCGAAAAGCGCACTTATAATGTGTACAGGCATCCCGTGGTCAACCACGAATGTTCGAGCTACAGCGGAGCGATCAATACATTTGGCGTGAAAAGTCAAATCCGCGACGGGAAAACCCTCGATGGGCAAGGTTATGGTGTACACAGGCACCGCAGCCACTCACCATGTTCTCATAAATCTGGAACGCCAGGTTCACCAGTATGGACTGACTGCAGTCGTGTTGACCATGCACTTCCAGCCCCCGCAGAACAGCTGTGAAGCACCACACCATTGCTTCCGGTGATAGCGAGTGCTGTGCTGCCTGTGAAAGCAAGTATAGTGGTTAGGTGTTTTATTTATCTTCTTGGTTCTTTCGGTAAAGTCACGTAGAAGGGAAGTAATAAAATAATAAAAAACAAAACGTAATAAAATAATATAATTCTCACGACGTTTCGGCCACAACGCAAGCAGCCGTCCTCAGGTGAAGAATATGTATGTATGTTGAACTTATTTCGCACCGTACGTAGCCAACCGTGCTAATCGGAGGTGCGGGTGTTACTCTGTTGTAGAGTGCTCTGTCAGGTCGGTTATCCGCAGGTACCCACAGGTAACCCGCAAAGTGAGTTGAAACCAAGTCGTTTTTACGGCTTGATGCTTGGGCTATTATTCATCGCGTCATGTCTGACCGGCAACCGAACGGTTAACTGTAAAAGCAACTTAGTTCTGACCAGTTTTGTGGGTCAACCATAGGTCACCTGCAGGAAACCAAATCAATGCAAGATTCTAAATTAGTACGTGTTTTATGACTATAATTTACCATTCATTACAGCATCTCAGACTATGAATGCAGTACTAAGAGGGTGACCCAGTTGGAACTACTCTACACAAAATATGGAAATTATAGAAAAGTGTATTTAATTTATAACAAAGCCTCTGCATGAGTCCGACCAATCTAAATGCACTCATACATATGTTAACCCTCTCCTCTGCTAAGATAAGGAGCCATCACAATTGTACTATTCAACTACCCGTTGAGAATAAACTCAAGAGAGTCCTTACAAATCAGTGGGGTATTTTTACAAATTATGTGTAACATAACAAGTGTTATTATTCGGTGATTCTGGGATGGCAGTCAATAATACTCCCTTAAAAATTAATAAAAAATATATATCATAGGCGACATATTGAGCAATTGCCCTTCATCAGAGCACATCATGTGCTGGTGAAGAATGGCCATATAAATGTTTGCGTGCAATTAACCCAACAGTCAATACTATGACTGGAAAGCATTCCCAAGGCACATCTCTGTTTTCACCTGTTTGAGGACCGGCCAGCAGAGGTGGGTGGCAGCCTTGTGACAGGTGGGAGTGTCATTCCAGGAGAGGGCAGTGAATGCACTCAAGAGGATCGCTTGGCAGGCCTCCTATTGCACAAGAGGACCATGTTGTAAAACAACAACAACAACACACTATGGGACCAGGTGGTGGTCAAACTTTCCTGGCCTTACGAGCCGCCTCACGTGGCTGAGGCCCACAAGACGCACACGGTGGTCACACCGCCAATTCGCTCACGCTGGATGGCTGCGGAGTTTTTAAAATTTGGAAATCTGAAGAAGGATAACTCATGGAAGCTGTCAGGAACAACTGCCCCGGGTCACTTTTATTTCGCAGATTTTTCCCCGTTTCAAACAATGTGTTGACAATAAAATGAGCTGCTTCTCTTGTGGGCTAAAATTAAACTGCCCGAGATCTGCATGCGGCTCATAAGCCATGATTTGGCTAGCCCTGCTATGGACTATGGCATTTGCCATAATACATTAATACTGCATTGCATTACTTCACATTTATGTGCGTAGATTTGTACATACCTCATTCATGATCAGCCCCTTCCCCAGTTCACTGATTTCATCAGATTCACTTGGGGCAGCCTCTATCGCCATGACCTCATCCTCTGAACAAAGAAAATAACACAGCAGTCAGGGGACAGCTAATAAAAAGGTAATGAATAAACGGTATAAACAATGCTCATTGAACTACACAATAGTGAAATGTTTTATTCAAAACGCACCATCCATATTCTCCATAGTGGTTGGCAGCTCTGCAGATTTTTTCACACTGACACAAGCACCTGCACAAGAAATCGACGGAATAGTCAGAGCAGAATTACAGTCAGCAATGGCCAGATAACAGCAATTGTCGTGCATATTTTTATTTAAAACTTTCGTGACTGCAGGAATTAATATTCTTTGGTTTTTTCAGTAAAGACTTTACCGAAAGAACCAAAGAATGTCGTGCATTTCTTATGTTACCATTTTAAGGCCACACGAGTCGCTCGATTGATGCGAGTTGCTGATGATTATCTTAAGGGACATAACACATCTACTCAGGGCCATCTGCTTAAAGTATTGGTTGTTAACCAGGGGTGCACGCACCCCCTGGGGGTGCGAGATGCCCTTCTAGGGGTGCGAGACGTGGCCAGATCTTTTTTAGAACGTAAATCATCGAAACACAAATTAAGCACGGGCACGTACGTACAACGACTTTATTTCATCAAACCTATGTATTTATTAACATACTTTTTTTTTACGATTGAGAACCAAAGGGGGCGTTAGGCTGCAGTAAAGATTAAGAACCACTGGTGTATTATTTTATTATTTCCCTTCTACGTGACTTTACCGAAAGAACCAAGAAGATGTAGCAACGTAGTGAAAATGATTTGAATTAGGACTCACAGAGGATCTCCAAGTATTCGCGTGTCACCAACCGCGTCAGCTGATCCTCCAGAACCTCCTGGGCATCATCCGCGCGATCCTCCTCGGAACTTTTTTCGAAACGCATTACCAAAATGGCATAGACAGTCATCAATAACGAGGTTACACCAACAGTGATGATGCTCAATCTACTGCTGGATGAAGGCCTCCCTAAGGTCATTACCATCCCAACGAGTGATGACCTCATCACTCCACCTCCACGACGCGCTCAC
This sequence comes from Lampetra planeri, assembly GCF_965212315.1. NCBI lineage: Eukaryota > Metazoa > Chordata > Hyperoartia > Petromyzontiformes > Petromyzontidae > Lampetra > Lampetra planeri. The sequence goes on from NC_136136.1 coordinate 2,809,006, forward strand.
ATTCTTGGGGACGTTCACAGCTGCCACTCTGTCGTCATTAATTTGTCGTTGTTTTTTAACTCGACAAGAGAGGCCGGATACAGAGAACAAACCAGTAACAAGAGAAAGAGGGCACAGAAATTCCGCAGACAAAAGCCCCGAAACGGTGCTCAGGGAGAAAAGCGAGCTCACTGCCGTACTCGCAAAGGGACCGCAAGCGGGAACTTAGATTTTATTTTATATGGGGAAGAGGAACAAAAGGGGGAAAAGGGTGGGATGGGGGGGGGGGGATCTGTCATCATTCTTAATGATCGGCCAATCGTCCTTTCCAGCGATGTGTCCCTGTTCAAGCCTACTTGCTTTTCTTAACAGGAAATATGATTTCCCCAATATCGAATAGTTGTTTAAGCCACAGAAAAAATCCAGCATGCTCATTATCAGCAACGTCCTTTAGGAGCCGTAATCCACGTTAAAATGTTGTCGGTCTTTGCCAGGGATGGATAGCACTACGGCTTATTTAACACGTAGGCTTTCGCGACCAATATTAAAATTAACGACACATTTATATTTACGCGATCTAACCCAAAAAAACTCTTATGGACTACAGTTTATAATGCAATGAACAGACAGGAGGGTGCAATATGTAACAATGGACACTGCTTCATTAAACATGTATGTAACATACCTCTCCATTGACCTTTGGACCAAGTTCTGCCACAGTATGCTCAATTTCTGTGGCGAAACAAAGAATCATGATATACGTTTAGGCATCACCACACACAACACACGGAACCCAAAGTTTAAACATGACGACAATCTCATAATACACTGTGAAGTGTTTTTTTTTTCATTTGACTGCATAAACGAGGTTAGACAAATACTTCTTTAAAACACCAACTTAACAAGACAACAGTTTGTGCCAAAGCAAGGGTTGTGTGTCGGGCATATTTTGAACGCCTTGTTAATTCATACGCCGCTCACCTGCAGCATCACAGAAAACACGGGTCCACAGATGGGAATCAGAACGGAGTTGTAGCTCTCAGCGGGGCACGTCTGAATGAACAGCTTCAGAAAGAACTGTGGGCAGCACGGTCAAGGGAAGTGGCTCTGCTCAATGTGCACGACAGAAAACGTTCACGCTCCACCATCATCGTTTCGACATGCTGGTGCATGCAGCGAGCGACGGCGCCAATGCGTGTGCACATTACAGAGGTCGTGACGTCGCGCAGGAATGGGCTGAAGAATGTTCTACGGTTAAGTGCATGTACAGCCTTTCTTCAATCCACCAATAAATAAGGGCTTCCCCGCACCATGTAGGTCACGACGGTTGTTTGACTAAACTTCACCATTCTGGTCGGTGCAGATGGGCGATAGTGGGGAGCACACATATGGGAGCATCGGAGTATAGTACAACTATTAATTTTGCTGTATCGCCCAGGTGCTGTCCAACACTTGTTTAAATAGACAGATAGAAGAACAGTACATATTTGACAATGCCAACAATAATACCTTCTGCAACAATTCCCACAGATGGCAGCATTTGATACTTTGTGCAAAGCACGCAGGCGTACAGCAATACAACTGCTACACACACACTCCCACATTGAGCATTATTTACTTACACTAAAGAGGGATAGGTGGAATTTTGCTTGCTCACTACTGCAACCTCTCTCCCTGCTAGTTCTCAAAAGCACTGTGACCTTAACCTTTGACGTTTTGAAAAGCAATTCCAAGCAAGACATTTGTGGTCTCGGAGTCTCTGAAAAGTTTGTCCAAAATGATCAAACGGTTCAGATGTCGTGGGTACAAGCAGGAATGCTAGGCTTTTGATATTGCCATAACCTTGGTCTCCCTTTGACCTTTTTATCTAAAAAGCAATCAGAGGCAAGATATTGTGGTCATGAGCCACCCCTGAAAATGTTGTCAACATTGATCCAACCGTACAAAATATCTCATGAGCAAACGAATTGATGTACAGAAATGATTACTTGGTTGGCTTTCACCCTTTGCGGTCAGAACAGTTTTGTTTTCGGCGAGAATGCATACATTTTTTACGTAACAAAGTTTTACACCGCACATCTGAAAATGATTCAATTTACAAAAATTATCATTGCACGCATGGTGCGAAAGAAGTTCAACATATATACATACAAGTGACTTGAATTGTTGGTAGTAGGCTTATTTTGATTGGTATACAAGTAACGCAAAGTTGTTCACTCATACGACACGGGGAAGCAGCAGCAATGGATATTGAGCAGGGCTCGAAGGCGGTGTTCGGTAGAGATGTCCAGATGGGAGAGAGCCGAATCGAGCAGCAACTGCGCCACATTCGGGATGTTGTAGAAGTCACGTCCAAGGGCACTCCCTACCTTGCCCAGTATAATGTAGCTGTCACATGCGATGGAACACAAATATGCTTCATTTAGCAAGAACAAAAGGAGGCATTAAAAGCACTACAATAATGCCAACTGAATAGCCAATGTGAATCTCCTTTATGACAACACAATGTTGTAAATACATGCAATGTTTCACTACTGTACATGCTATTTTTAAACTACCATCCACGGCCGACTATTCGTTGGTGAATTACCCAGGTTGTGGTTTAACAGTGCTCACTCACCCCTTTAACTCACGTCGCTTTAGTGAAAAGCTGCTCCTCACTCTTCGAGACTCAGTAATTCAGTGCCCACGTTGACCACAAACACCTCCCACATGTATAAACACCCATTAGTTGACTAAACTAACTTGATATCTATGCACCTCCGTGTTTGTGGATTGTGTAGCGGCTGAGATGCATGAATGATGCTACATAAAAATGCTCGTCCCTTTTATTACCTTGGATAATCACCAGGTGACTGCATTAGCATTCCTCTTTCAACATAAACGTTTCTGGACCGAATGAGTTTATAGTCACAGCATCTTAACTTTTTTCCTGCGAGTGGATTATACGTCCCATAAGCGGACAAGCTAATGCCTTTAAATATTACATTCCTACATTTTTTGAAGGGATAGTGAAGAGAATATGAAGCAGATGTAGGGAAATTTACCAGCTTTCGTGCATTGTGGTGATGAAACTCTGCATTCTTTCCAGCGGCGTTCGGATCTTCTTGTGGTGCTCAGTAAGGGGCAATGGGATGGCTTGAGGCAACCATATGAAACGGCCAATAAACAAACAAGAACACACATTAATCCTGTTATATTGTATTAAAGGGCACACTGTGATACATTGTCTAGTCTGGACCAATAATGCAATAACTCAAAGCACAAACTAAATTAACATTAAATGTATCCAATTAGAGTTTTGAACAGCATCGCGTGGCATGATTACATAGAACACGTTTGATAAAACCTATGATCATCCCATCTTGATTAGTGTCCTTCAAGCCTGCAGGCAAGGTTGGTTGGCAATCAAAAAAGGTGGAGCTGCTGTATTGTGATGCAGCGAAGAAGCTGAACAGTGAACATTTCCCCCATGTGGTATTGTTGCAAGATAGAAGATAGCTCATAATTATAACAAAAAAATGTTTTGCTGTGGTCTCGGTCAGGCACACAAACAAACAATTAATAGATTGCACACATTCACCAACCTAGCAAGTTATGTTTTTCCGATTCCATGCACTCAAATGCGAGTTCATAGTCCTTGTTTAACTTGGCACGTTGCTCCGGTAGCCAGAAGGAATGAAAAGTCCTGCAACACAGGTGCACATACAACACATTCCAAATGCTTTTTAATCAAAACACTGTTGGAATTCCACTGAGTATGGATGCTGTTTCCAGAACAGCTGTCTGTGTTGTGCCTATGTGTCCCAACATAAGGCACAAATGGCTAAACAGTGTGAGAAATGTAATTATGTAAGAGTGACCTTCAGCATACTATAGGTTATTGGCCATGCACTGCAATATAGGAAATTCGATTTTTTTTTTACCCAATGAAGTAATTGAACCAAGAAGGTTTTATGCTATCATACATTTATATTGGCATACACTATATATCAAGCATTGCAAGCTGCATTTGAAATGCGTGCTTTAGTTAGGTAATGTCAGAATTTCAGCAATGCTTTGGTATATACAAAGTATATATATTTCAAGCTCACAAAGAATGAGTGGTATGGTGAGCACGGTAGTTCGTACACTCTGCTATGAACTCGGTAACCTGACTTTGATCCCTGGCACCAGCTAACATCAGAGCATGAGCAATATCCGAATTAGACCTGGGCTACCCTTTCATCAACTCGCACTAACTGGCGTGGTGAAGTATGGTCAAGTAATCCTGATGATCAATAGAAACACGTGCACATTCTTCAACTTTTGATGAGCTTTTTCCAAAAAAACGATTATTCTCTCTTGAATACTGAAATGCAAGCATAAGACTGTACCAGCAGTGGCATTTGCCGCCAATCACAGCCACATTATAAAAAGAAACTGGGCCCACACAGCATGACTATTGTGTGCCTATCTGTACAAGATTAATTATACTTGGTCTTAGGATAAATAATGTAACTTTCATATCCTGTTACACCATAAACATGTGCACTTGCACAATCCTGTTGTCAAACCACTGCTGGATGAGGGCATCCCCACAAACTGCGGGTAATGGGGGTTATTTCATGTTACTTCAACATGCTGGTCAGTGCAGGTTGGTGAAGACAGGGAGCACTGACGTGGGAACATACAAGTACAGTCCAACAATGGACTTTGTTTAAATCCTCTCTCCTGTCAACAAAGTAGCCCTGCAGCATCCTGAACACCTGTTTACGTAAGTGTGTCACCCAAGCAAGCACACTATCCAGGCTGAACTCTACTTAGCTTCTGAGATCCGATTAGATCAGGCGCATTTCTGGTGATTTGGTCACGGGCGTACAAAACACGTGACGTCCACAGCATTTGCATCCGGTGTAACTACCCGCTGCGTGCGACTTGACGTGCGAAGCCTCACCTGGAGAGTGTCAGCATGTTTTCCAGCATCTTGCAAACAAACTGGGAGCACGCGTTGCGATAGACAGGGCCGCCCGAGGGCGTTTCGCCAACCACGAAACCGCCAGCCTGTGCCTCCTCTATGCCCTCCGGCCATCTGGCTCGCTTCACCAGCATGCACATCATGTTCATGCAGTACACCAACTGCAAAGGCACGACAAACGATTCCTTGACAACGCTCGCCGGGCCCCATGCACAGAAACAGCACCTCCCACACATGCAATGGGATGTCTTTTCCCCCTAAACCACGCAGGAAACAATTCCACCTGCAAACAACGGTTGTGTAAATTCACACTTTAGATTGGAGATACGTTTTTCTCAAATTAATATAACTGCGAGCTGGGCCGTCGATAGTTGAAACTTTAGTTGATCAGTAATGAGCACAGGGTAATTTCTACAACAAAGCACTAAAATGGCAATTTTTGTTTTCCATGTGAAAATTAAGCACATGGCATGTAAAATGTTAGTTTAATCACTTGCAAAAAGAGCAGAGGTCGTAAAGCAACTTTTTAATACTTTTGGTCCAAGACCAAGTACCTGACCACGGTGAAGGCCTGCGATGTCCTCCATTCCATCCGGCACAATGCTCTTGTCCAATCCAAAGTACGCCAAAAATCCATCTGTGCTCCACAGGGCTCTATTGGAGAGGAAGGTGCAAAACGAAAGCACCAAGTGTGTACGTATACAACATAACCTAAATCGCCTATACAATTAAGTTTATGTACATTCCAAAGAATATACAGCGGTTATGCAAATCTACTAAAGGGTGAGTGTGTTCATCCTCACGCCATACAGGTCATGGGGATTTGACCATGCTTCTCCACGCAAGTTCGTGTGGGTCCGGAGGTGGGCTGGGTACACGTGTGAAGTATAAAAGAGTGCACCAGTGGATATTTATGCACAGGCCCCACACCGTCAGATGTGCCTCCGCATATTGTCTACACGTTTTAAGCACCAACATTTGTTTCTGGTTAAGTCAAATATTAACACAATCTAGTTGAGTAAAATGTATGGGTCCTCCAATGTGCTATGCACTGCATTTGCACCCTCATTACAGTAAGGTAGGCTTTCACTTTCAGAGAGAGAATTAGATGGAGGTCTCTGCAGCCAGACTTTATCACCCAGTATAACCGCTGGGGCGAAAATAATAAAGGCGGCCAGGCGTAAGCCGCAAGGACACATATCCCATTATGTAAAAGGTAAAGGTGCAGCCCTGCAATTGCTTGCTCACACCGCTACTGGCGGAAGGGTCTCCACGTGAGGGGCGTTTTTGAGAGCCCCTTTGGAGGGTATTTGGCCAAATCTTCTACGCGAGACAAACATCTTGGAAGAGGTGGGAGTAAGCCACACTTTAACCCACCACACACAGCCTGCCGGTCGACTAACTAACCAATCAAGTGTGTCCTTCCAATGCATATCCAGTCACTTAGGTACAACACAACGCATGACCGTTTTCTCTTTTACGCATTCTGGAAGGCTCAATTTCCAAGGAAGCCAACAAAGGGATTTAGCTTAGTATATAATCAATAAAGTTCTGGTGTGGCAAATGCATCAACCCAGCTATAAAGGGAGCACGCCACACTGTGTATGGGAATTACTTATATGTCAGTCATCAAATCAGTTGATGGGAAATATTATTATTATTCTAACAGGATTGTGGCTATGCCAGCATATTTCCAACAAGCTACATGACGTTATCTTGACCCTCTTGTCAATGGTACGCTATAAAATCTGGCAACCAAAAATGATGACAGCACCGATACAAACCCAATGATAATTTGATGGTTAACTCGATAGTTTTACTCCTTTTAAATAAAAACTTAGCTAAATATAGTTGGGTGCAGTAATTGTGTGCGGTCTTTGGTGCGCTGCGCTATAAACTCAGAGACCGGAATATTGACGCCTGGTCACAGCCAACATCAGTGGCGAGTGAATATGTGAACCGGTTCTGGGCAACCCCCTTCACCAACTCACACTGACTGCCATTGTGAAGTAAGATAACAAAAGTTACCACGAACAATATGGGGTGGGGGAGGTCTTCTTTGTCCACCAGTGGACTGTCAAAGGACTGTAAATTAATGTTACTCGATCTTTATCCACGCAATGCACCTGTTTTAAGAGTTATTAAATGAACGTTAGCGAATGACCCATTTACTCTACAAGGGTCCTTCTACGTATAGAATCTACGTAAGTGTCTCACGCAAATGCGATGCCTGGGAAACCCAACAAGAAGCAGCACTCACTGCTGCATGTCAGGCTCCATCCACAACGCCATGAGGGTGGTCAGCATCTGCTCCAGGAAGGCACGCTGGCGATCGTAGTTGCATAGCTTGTTGCTGATGATGACGAGGCACTCCATGAAGGCGACTCGCTCCAGCTGGGTCATGCCTTCCATCTTATGCAGGCGCAGGAGATGCTCGCAGAAACTTTCAAAGCACGGCTGCGACGGGCACATTTTAAACATCGAATCATCATTGTCGTCAATGTTAATACCATGCCTCCTACGTGGCACATAAGATTACTCAAAAGGAATTTATTGAAGAGCAAATACAATGCGCAGAGCACAAAACGAGGGAAATATTTAAAACTAAAAATAATTGCGTGAGTCTTCAAATCTTGATTGAAATTTCATATCAGCTCTTTATATGCCATCTTCAAAGTATTACATTGAATGATAAAGGAGTGAGGAATTCAAAGGTGTGTTTGAAATATGAGACGTTACAATGTCGTACTTATCTAAGAAAGCACCGCCAAGTCTGAAGACCTATTTTTGAAGGGGCTTGCATATGAAGGGATAATACTCAAAGATTTACAATGAACGGTTCATTATCACACTTGCTGAACTGTAATTTACAAGCCAATTTACAGCTTGGAAACTTTAGGAGTTTCACCATCAAAGCGCTGGATCAGGTGTTCAACACCATTATACATGCTTAAACATAATTTCAAAAACATTTCAGTGGTTATTAATATTAAGATCATATAATTATAGGTAAACATTAATGAGTACCAGAGAAAAAAAACGAGACTGTGGCTGTGGAGGCTTTATGTGAAATTTCACAATGCACTCCATAGGGTAGATGCTGCTATAAATGTCCACATGATAAGCCACTTCGTTGAGCTATCATTTGTGGCCAGGTCGCTTCTGAAAAAGAAGCTACATAGCTCAGTGGGCATTACGTGGTAAGATAAAAAAAAAAGAGTTAAAGCTTTATTTGCCTTTACATTGCACTGCTATCGTGTTTTTGTATTGTTTGTTGTTGTAACATTCTCACCCCGTGCCCCTATTGGACACATCTGTGATATAAAAAAAAAGAGCTTTATATAGCTCATCGGATTCCTCCCGTATAAATAAATAAACTGATTTCTGGCTCGGACATGGTCATCTCTCAAAGAACGGCGTTTCCGTACCAGAAGCAGCTCCGGGTAATCTCTGCAGATCCTCACGAGGCACGAGCAAGCGTGGCGTCGAACATTTTTCACAGATCGGCTGCGTGGCACCTGGAAAAAGTTTATAACATAAAATAAAAAAGTGCAATATAACTCTATGGCAACTTTGAAAGAAAATTATTTGAAAAAAAAAAACCCACACAACTGAAATGGTGAAGTGTGTGTGTGTCAATGTATGGTCAGTAAAGACTTACAAAAGCACCAGGTGCCTTGATTCCTTCTTGCTGACAAAATGTCACGGAAGAGAACAACTGTGGACAAATCAATTTCGAGCTACGTGTTAGTACTACTGTAATTGTTTAAGCATATCAGTATCGATAAGCATCACAGTATTAAGTTTATAACACACATTATATGTTAAAACAATCGAACACATTAACATTCTAGGGACGACAAAAAACAACACACTGAAACTCTCTGCTAAAATTCACTGACAGATTATGCAGGGCACCTCACCTTGTCGAGCACCCGTGGCACAGCAGAGGAATCATGCGACAGGAAGGGCATGAGCGTCGACATGCACGAGAGGGCGCATGACAGCACCAGCGGGTCGCCAGGTTCATAGGACAGCACCAGGTTCAGTAGGCGGATGCCTTCCTCCACCAATTGCTGTCGAGGAGGTTGCAGTAGGTGTGACAAAGACAAAGATCCCCCATATTGCCTTTAACAGACTGTTGGGGCAAGGGCCATTGGCAGGTCGCACCGATGAAGACCACCACGGTACATAAGGGGGTGGGTGGCCAGCATGATGCCCGGCCGCCTTTGTCCCCGAGTGGCGACGTTTACACACCGCACCAGGTACTCATTTGATGCCGAGTCGACCTAGGGGAGGCTCAGGACTGGTTCAGATATTCGTCACCAATGTTAGTGGTGATCACCAGATTCGTAGCGCAGGGCGCTAATCGCTATGCTACAGCAGGTGTGAACACACACACACACACAAAGGGCAGCCAGTGAAAACAAAAATCTTTAGATGGGAACTTACCTCTGACCTTCATCTACTAGCTCAAACACAGCCCCTCTAACAAACACGTTTTCAAGCCTGGCTCTGTTGTGTTCCCCTGGGACAGGGCATACGGGTGGGAAGGAATTGTTTGGCAAGGATTGATAAGGTCACATATTATTAAAGTTTCGAATTTTCAGGGCACCATAACAATTTTGTGCAGAAAACTTATTTTATTACAGGTACAAAAGTGATATATTATGATGCCCACGTTTATAATGTGTTTTTAACGTATGTTTACACTAAATACAGACAAAACAAATGACATCCCGTCGAAGAAAATCGTATGTTTAAAAACAATTACAATATTACTCTGCAGAATATATCAGCCTATAACAAAGGTCACCCAGGTATTTAATCTAGCCAGGAAAAAGTCGTGTTTTTATCCCCAAGCAATGGCAGAGTACAAATGATTGTGCTTTCAGTGCAAGACCTCACAGCGAGCAGCCCCTTCTTCTCCAGGGCTTTGAGGAGATGGCTCATGGTGCAATCCATGAAGGTGTTGAGAGCATCCCACTGAATGAAAGATGGCGAGTACGTGGTGCAGGTCCCAGCTTCGTCGTCACAGATCAAGCCGTTGGCTATGACAATCAGAGACACACACACACACACACGAGTCAGAACTCACTCAGGAGCGTAACACAGTCGTACACGGTGCCAAATAAACAAATGTGTTCTTGATATATTTAATGTGTGGACAATTAGAAAATACAGTGACACCACTCTTTGTCGCGTGTTCACTCGCGATTAAACAGGGATAACAGAATGGACAAGTTTGCTGTGATGCCTTATCCAATTTTTTGTTTGGCAATAGATTAATTTCATGTTTTCAGCGACCACTTTCCGATGAGTGATAATGGGACAAATTTGCTGCACAATTCCTCTTATTGATAAAAAAAACACACAAATTGGATTCATGTTTATCATGCGAATCCTCTCGCCTGCAAAATAAAGTGAACGGAAGCTCACGTTGATCTATTAGCGGCCACAACTACGCGAGTCGTAGACAATACGGGCGAGTACAGAGGAAGCTTCACTGCATTTAACCATCAACATTAATTCACGTTCATATTTGTATGACGCGACCAATTTTCACTTACTTGTGCCTGGTTCAATTGGAGCGGTAAGCTGAAACTGCAGCCACTTGCTAGCCACCTGGAAGGTTGCCTCCGGGGCTATACGGCAGGCCCATCGGATACCTTCTCCTTGTTGAGCTCGGAATGCTGCAACAAGCACGGCATATGCAACCATTCACTGAAATGCTAAATCGATAAATGACTGAATTATTTCATGTAAATTTAGAGAGACTCTTCCATAATAAGAGGACTACATTTTGATTCACATGGAAGGTGAATCAATAACAAACTTGGCAATAATCTCAGGTCAGGAGATTAGAGCAGTAGGACATAACACCATAACAACATTTTATCAAGCTCAGCCATGTTTAAGATAAACATATAAATAACAATTGAGAGCATTTGTCAATCCACTGCTGGATGAATGCCTCCCCATGCCATGTTAGTAATAGGAGCTGTGTGACCATATTTCACGATTCTGTTGGTTGAGTTCATGAGAAGAATGGCCCACGACCGATACAAATATAACTCGCCAGGAATGGTTCAGATCTCTCTCCCCACTGTGACCAGGAATCAAATTCTGGTCACCAGCTTGAGAGTCTAGTGCGTGAGGCGCTGTGCCATCACTTTCCAGCACTACGGTTCAATGAACTCAAGTCCACCCAAAATGAAAGAAAAACTATTCACAAATCTAACCAACGTATGAAAGAAAAAAATGCGAAGTCATGGTATACACCAGAGGTGGGACAAAGTCATTGTTATGCAAGTCACAAGTAAGTCTCAAGTCTTTGCTCTCGAGTCCCGAGTCAAGTCGAGTCAAAGATGAGGCAAGTCCAAGTCGAGTCTGAAGTCATCAAAATCATGACTCGAGTCTGACTCGAGTCCAAGTCGCATGACTCGAGTCCACACCTCTGAGGTGGGACAAAGTCATTGTTGTGCAAGTCACAAGTAAGTCTCAAGTCTTTGCTCTCGAGTCCCGAGTCAAGTCGAGTCAAAGATGAGGCAAGTCCAAGTCGAGTCTGAAGTCATCAAAATCATGACTCGAGTCTGACTCGAGTCCAAGTCGCATGACTCGAGTCCACACCTCTGGTATACACCATACACAACGGAGGAGGTTCCATCATATTCAGATGTTTAGAGTTCCCGCTGTGGGTGAAGGTGCAATCTCACTTGAGAAAAAGTTGTTGTATTCCTCATCGCTCTCGAAGTCCAGACGAGAGTACTCGCAGCTTGGGCTGTCATTCTTTGAAGGAAAGCCAACCTGTGCGCATCCAAAAAAAAGTGTAAGCGTTATAAAACTAAATAAATAAAGATGGCACATTTTTAAACGTATATGCCCTAGGCTGTACTGACCTTCAGCAGTTTTGTCGTGTAAATGTCCAGCAATTGTGGCAGGATTTGCAGGAGCAAAGCATCCTGAGAGATGATTTCATGGCGAAAGAATGCACACCATGTGCTCATCGTGCTGAAGCTGAGATACTGAAAAGAAAAACCAATGACAAGCAAAAAAATTTCACCCGATTATAAGTGACCTGTAAAATATTACGATTGAGCGCAATATAAGAATCAAGTTGCACGAGTTGTATTTGTTTGCTTACATCTTCACCTCACCTGACTGGGATGTTTGGTGAAAGCCAAAATTGAGAGAAGATACTCGTGAAAAGTTGCCGGTTGCACGACACTTCTATCGACGCCCTAGCAGCAAAGGGGTTGTGAGAAATAACACGCAAACATTTTTACACGCACAAAAAGGCATTTTAGACAACGCATTCAAATGATGTTTAACCCCGAGGTCGATTGTGCATTAACTCACCAAAACCGCATTGAGCTGCACCCCAAGTGCTATGAGCACCTGGCACAGCTGCTTGAGGAAGAAATAGTGCCTCTCTTCGAGCCCCGCATCGTGAGCAGACCTGGTTGGACCATCGGAACATATCGCCATGGACAGTGGGGTGTTAAAATTATACATATAAATCCAAGCAATGAAACACCGGCTTTTATAGTCACAAGACATAGAGGCTTTGCTGGACCAAAGGGCATTCTTTATTCTTATTTTATGAGCAGGCAGTTGCATACCAGAGCGAGATAAATTCATGAATTTAGAACTAGGGGCTGTTAAGATATAATTATAAATGCATATGTGGGAACATGTGTTTCAATAAGTTAGAAATTGTCAAAATGTATGTAAAGGAATATGTAATATTTTGATTTGCACCATAACAGTGACACATACAACAGTCTAGAATGTTCATTTGAAAGTGGTCACAGAATTTTGGTCATGTTTGCAGCATCAATTGACCATCAGAGGTGAGGGAAATCCATAAAAAATATCTTGATGAAAAGTGTACCAAAAAAATTGCAGTAACTTCACTACTTATGCGTGTCTAGATCACACGTGCATTGTTACTGCATAACAGACTTACACAGCGGCTTGAAGGATGGACATCATGGCTGGCTTGGAAAATAGAACCAGCAGCGGTTTCCGTTCCTCCATCTTACCCTGCCCAAAAGGTCAAGAGACACAACATAAACAATTGACATGAACACTGTAGCATGACCTGAAATATTTAAAGGGGAGGCATCCCAAAACCTCAGGGGAGGTACGACACAATGTTGAACTTTAAATAATTGTTAAAATCTAAGCAAGATGAGTAACAAAATAATCAGATTTTGTCGATAATGAATTCTGCTCTAGCTCATACATAGGTATGTATGAGAAGAGGCTGTGACAACCGCCACATTTCAACTGGTGTAATAAATGTAAAAAAATATTTGAGTTGACTAAAATTTTTGCAGCCTCCACAACGCTCCAGGGCTGCATCACATCACTCTCCACAATAATGTCCTATGTATAAACAATGTACGTAATCCCCGTCATACAAATTCGAAATCTATCATAATCAGATAACATCCTTTGCTTTCATGCATTTTTTTTACACAAAAACCCACGCTCCGCGCACACCTGTAATGATCCATCATAGCTGAAAGTAATCACTCGTTTAAGTGATGCAGGATTATGCACTCCATTTTACAAATGGCCATCTGTCCCACATGTACTACCATATGAACCAATGACCTTAATACCACAGTAATTAATATTTTTCAGCTCGGATGTGTATTATATTAAAAAAAAATATGTATTGAATACACAAATGTTTACCTTTCGACGAACAATGAGCAGTAAGCACTCCGCAGCCTCCAACTGAAAGCGTGGCTCTCCCAGGAGTGAGCAAAGCGTGCGGAGAAGGGCACAGTCCTTAAACGCCAGATGTGTCATGTTCACCCACTCCACAAAGCCGGCAAGAGTTGCAAGCGTTGCGCACGCCACCCGGCAATGAGTTGTGGCCTGTCCGACATCAAAACACATTTACTAAAGCTCGTGAGACTTGCAATCATGTGAATGCCTCAATGTTAAAATTACAGTGAAGTGTGAGAACATTTTAATAAAAATTTAGTTCACCTGTTTTTGCGCTTCTTCTGTTGGAGAGTCTTTCTGTTGGAGAAAATTAAAAAGTAAATTGTCAGAATTCAAAGCATCCATGTTCTGTCCAACTTAACTTTCATAATATTAAACTGCACCGGATGAAAATGGATGTACCCATGGAATTATTTTCACTCATTAAATTTTTCTGGATAATTTAAACTAGGCAATGCTGGAAAGGACAAAAGGACATGTGGTCCAATAAACCAAAGTTTGGAGTATGATTTTATTGCATTGGAAAGGATAATGAAAACTGAATGCACTTTGGTATTAAAATGGACCCGAGTCCAACCCCCCCCCCCCCCAACCTGTATCCTTTCCTTTAACATGAACACAAAATACTGGTGCATTGGCTCATGCAATCCTGTCAGCAATTTCTCACGAACGACCAAATAATGATTCTTAAGACGGCCTATTAATGCCCGATTTGTAACAAAGCGATTAATTATTGTTCTCTAAATCATAATTTATACTTTGAAAATAATTCAGTGAAGACAATGACGACTTTAAGACAAATACGATTACATTTAAAGGCATGCCCATATAAATAATTTGAGGACCGCTTGCTGCGTCTACATGAACATTGGCAATAACTTATTGGGGGGGGGGGGAATAAATACTTTGAAAAGAATCCCACATTAAAAACAAATAGGATAATGATTACTTTGGAATATTTCACCTATTAGTTTGCAATTCATTTGCCGAGATGCTAACTACCTCGCCTAGATACAGAAGTTTGTGGGTTCGATCCCAACCCTAACGCCTGTATATTCGGAGTTTGCATGTCTCTCCCTGTGGTGGCGTGGATTTTTCACCAGGTCCTCCGGTTTTTCTCCTCCACATTTAGAAATGTGCGTTTAAGAGTATTTGGCTGCTATAAATGTCTACGTGCTAAGCCAGTTCATTGAGCTATCATTTGTGGCCAGGTTGTTTCTCAAAGAGAGCTATATAGCTCAGTGGGCCTTACTTGGTTAAAATAAAAACAGAATAGAATAGCTAGTTAGACTTACGAGTTGCTGGAATTTGTTGGAGTGTTCTATAAGAATATCCAGTAGGAAGCCCAGCAGCATCACATTCTTGTGGGTAAGCGCCTGCATGATATCTCTCCGTCGCTGCTGGGGCAGCGCCTGGAAAGCCACCACATCCTCTGCCAATCTCAGCAATACTAGCAGCATCAGCTCCGCTTGTGTCTCCTACAAGGGGTAACGTGAACATCATACAATACAGTCATGGTTATTTCTTTAAAATACCGTTATAGGATTTGTATAGCCATTTCATGGCCATTTTAAGGCGATGGAATTTGTTAAAACAACATTAATCTTTAGAAAGTATAACAGTATTATTTAAGTGTGATTAATGATTATCATGTATTGTAAATGTATGTACTGAATGTACATCATTCATCAATCTTGTATCATGAAATACGTAACTAACTGGTAAGACAGAGAACTCTCACAGAAAAGCAAAGAAATGTGCAATTTACTTCAACAAACATTTTTAACCATAAGTTTGAATAGTTAGTATGTATGCTAAAATATCAAATTAAATCCTTACGCCTAATTTGCTGGTTGCGAAGAGTTCTTGCAGCATCTCAGGCCATTGTTGAGGCCACTCTCGTTTAATCATCTCTACCATTAGCCGTGAGACAGCATCTTTTATGTAGGGTTCTTCTTCCAGAAGGTGTTTAGTGCCCTACACACACGTACACACATATACGGAAGCTTAGTATACCTATACATTTCATTTTCATAAAAGTTGACACTTCCAAATTGGTGGTTTCTTCAGTGAGTCACTATTTTATAAATACCTGAGAAAATCCTAACACAGATGAGTGAAGCAACAACTTAAAACACTTATTTGTTAATATAATAAACTGCATTGCAAGAATTTGATGGTCAAGCTCTAGGACTCGGATTTGTTTGCAGACATTTCGCTCCACATGGTGGAAGCTTCTTCATTATTCATTCCTGAAGCTCCCAGAAAGTGGTGCAGAATGTCAGACATCGTACATACATCGTACGACAACACATGGTACAAAAAATGCATCGGAGAGCTATGAAAATATACATACAAATTGCAAAATATCCAGAACCCATGACTAAAGAGTTTACTCTGATCATGAATATTAAAAAATACAGTAATACCTATATATTTGAATAATTGTTTGGCTTCATTGTCACACTTGCATTGTGTTGTAATTGCCATACCTTTGAAAGTAGCCCCATGACATTTTCTTTCACTTGACACTTTTCCACCTGGCTCATGTTATTCCAGCGAAACCTGGAGTAAAAAAAAATGCCCATCAACACCATGAATGAAACACACATGCAATGCAGGAGAATCCACTGCTGGGGGCACCATGGTGGCAAGATATTAACGACCTCGCCTGATATCCAGGGGTCGTGGGTTCAATCCTAACCCTGATGCCTGTATATTGGGAGTTTGCATGATCTCCTTGTGGTCATGTGGATTTTTCTGTGGGTCCTCCGATTTTTCCCTCCACATTAAAAACATACGTTTAGAGAATTTAGCCTCAAGAGTTGAGGCACTGCTCCTCCGGATTGAGAGAAGCCAGTTGAGGTGGTTCGGGCACCAGGTAAGGATGCCCCCTGGAACTCTACCGGGCATGTCCCACTGGGCGAAGACCTCTCGGCTGGCTTATAAAAGCCTGGGAATCTGCAAGCTGTCACCAGGGAATGGGAAGTCTGGACCGCCCTACTCAATACGCTGCTGCCGCGACCCTCACCAGGACAAGCGGATTGAGAAATTAACGAACGAAATTTCCATGTGATCAGCCACTTCGTTGAGCTAAAATACGTGGCCAGGTCGCATCTGAAAAAGAGCTACATAGCTCAGTGGGCTTTACCTGGTAAAATAAAAATAGTTAATATAATGTTTAGTTTAGTCACTTACTTAATGCAGTGCTCCAACAGTTGCAGGCCCAAGTGTCTCACAATGCCTGCGTTGTCTTTGTCTGCCATCATCATTCCGCACTGGACGCACTGCGGGGAGTTCTGTTTGAAGTCTTCACAAAACTGGGATCGTTCACACAAAACAAAAAAACGCCTTCTAAATATCGTGTAACAACGAAGAAAATAGAACAAATACAAGTGTGATCAGCAGCATGCAGACATTCATTCTTGGAATTGCATTGAGAAACTTAAAGAGGAGCAACTGGATTCGATATGTCCGGGTTAATGACATAATTCAGGACACATTGCTCGCAAAGATGATGGCAGATCATCACCATCATGAGTTATGATCAATCCACTGCTCGATCAAGATCTCCGCAAAGCGCCGCTATAACTCACAATCTTGTAATGCAACAAATCATCCAGCACCTGCATATAAACTGATTGTATCGTTCAATCTCCGCTGCAAAGACTTCTCGGGCGCATTTCATTCCTTTGCTGTCATTCCGTTATTATCTTTTTATATTTTATATCATTTCATTAACCTCTCTAATCCATGTTCCACTTTCTGTCACTCACTGTAATTGCGAGCACGCGTCCCTTTATGCTTATTTGGACACTTTTCAGTTTTTGTTCTATCCTAGTTTGTAAATGACCCATGTTTCTGAAGCACGTAATAACAGAAGGTACAACACACTGATGAAACACGTTCTTTTTTTTGCACATTGGGTGTACCTTACTTTGGCAGATGGTCAAGACATGACGGAGTGTCAGCCGAACCATGGAACGTTTGTCTAAAAGGTCGTCTACCCGAGGAGATGGAGGAATTAAACTGAACTCGTGCGATAAAATCAGCTCGTGTGCCTTCACAGAAGCGGCTTGAATTTGGCTGATTGTTGCTCATCGTGAACTATTCACGCACCGAGCAGCCGAGCTTAAAACGACTACGCGCGCTCAGCTCCACGCACGGCGCACACTTAAACGATCAGTAACCAAAGCGACAATGCTTTACGTGAATACTACGACGTCAGTGTACAATGCACGGCTGAGAACGTCAGCATAAAATCGCATTACGTATGTCGAATGAATGAGGTGGCGCCGGGTGTCGAGATCACATCTGTGTGACAAAAGCACCACGCAATTCGCACGCAGAAACTCCCACGTGCACCGCACAAAACGCAATAACTCCACACACACACAGCACGCCGGCATAACGTACAATGATGGCCTTCGGCAGAGGCCAAGATGCGACAAGACGGAGTGCTGCTACTGCCACATTCTCAATCCACTGCTGGATGTCGGCCCGTTACCCCAACCCACACTACACGCCGGGGCCCGTTGACTTGGGAGCACATATGGTACAGTACAACAATGCATTTTTTGACAAGCCCAGAACCGCGTCTGATAATAACTTGCTGCTGCATTAGAAACAAAAAAATAATAATTAAAATTGACCCTTAAACGTGGCCCATTGAGTGAGCGAGGCCTACAGCTTTTTGCGGGCCCCCCGGCCTTTCCTGAACATCCCGGCCGTGCCATGTACGGGACAGGGCGGCGGCGGCGGCGGTGTGGGGGTAGTACGCTCACTCACCTTCAAGGCCTCCGCACGCTGCTGATGCGTCGACGCCGAGTCCATGACCACGTAGAGCGCTCTTATGAGCTCCTCGCAGACGGCGGAGATTTCCTGAGCCATTCTCGCTGCGAAGTATAAACGTGACGATGCGGCCGATGCGATTTTGGCCGAAGAGGCAGAAAAAAAGGCGAGAAACACCGTGGTCGTGAAGCGTTCCACGCGCGTTCAATTCCCTAGCGCGCTTAGGCGATCCGCCATCGTGATTGGCTGAAGGCCCCCCCCCCCCCACCACGCGGCCGCGAGGGCGCGTAACTCCATTGGCCACCGCCTCGCACCGCGTTCCAATCGGCGGCGACGCCGTCCCTGAGCGCGCTACCAATTTCAAACGGCGATCCGCCGGGGCCCAGCCATCAATCCGACGTCAACTTCGCCAGCGGCCGTGCTCTGTCCACTGCTGCACGTGAGGATTTCCCTTTCTCCTCTCACCCTCGAACCCCCCAAAAATCTGTCTCTATCGCTAGCAGTCTTTCACTGCGGTAGGGGCAATCTGTGGCAACCACTCACGCTCGATCCACTTCTGCGTTGCGAGGTCTCGCAGTTACCACTCGCCACTCTGGTGTCGGGGAGAGCGTCTCTGGAAACTTTCTTAAAACATCGTCAGCGAATGCTCTCTTGTCCAGGCTTTCGCAAAAGCAGTCGCCGTCCTCCTTCGCAGCGATCCACAAGATCTAGCTCCTTCCTCGACCACGAGTTTGGTGTTTTAATAACATCCCTGCCACTCGTTAATCTCAACCACAGCGTCCAAGCATTGCCTGACTTCGACACTGCGATGTACTGAGAAAGGATTGTTTCTCGAAAGTCGCCTATTTTTTTTATTTAATGGCAGTGTTATTAACAAATGCGTCGAGCATTGTTCGATGCCCAAGCCCCATTAATGTGGGTAACAAGTCCATGTTTATTTCGCTTTAACATCGAAGACACCGCTGCTGTCATCAACCGCATGAGAACGTCAACCGGCCGATGCACAACAGCTTCATGAATGGAAACTTTAAAAGTCGCATGCGTGCGATTGTGGCCATTGTGACCCAAAACTACGGTATAAACTTAAAACTAAACCACTGTTGTATATTCTTGGTTCTTTCGGTAAAGTCACGTAGAAGGGAAACAATTAAATAATAAAAATATAAAACAATAAAATTATCACGACGTTTCGATCGCAACACAAGCAATCATCAGGTGTGAAAACCACAGCAAGATTTTTTTTTTAAAGTGTTGTATAGTTAACGAAGGAATTTGCAAAACGACACAAACTCTTTCATAAAGCCCTCCCATGGCGAGCAGACCTCGACTTTGGCATTTCGCTACTGAACTGTCATACGATTGAATATAATTGGGTAGTATAGGACGACATAGCTGTCAACCCTTACGGTGTACCCGTATTCTTGCACAGGGAAATTGAGTTTTCAAGTCCATATGGCGTACAGCCGTTTCAAAACTGGCATTTTTTTATTGTCTATTTGTGTTTTTCCCTTGTGATGGGATTTTGTAGGATGAACGTTGAGATTTATAAGGGCACGGGGTGACCAATACGGTCTGAAATGGTCTGTAATAAGGTAGGCACTGAAAAGGGATTGACAGGTATGGCGTGATGAGTAAAAGAAATAACTCTTGGGGCTGTAAAGAAAGGGTAAAGGTGTGACCCTGCAATTACTTGTGCACCCCACTGCTGAAGGAAGGGTCTCCACTAGAGCCCCACTAGTCCATTTTTAAATCCTTTATATTAAGTTCGCGTGCTTGCTTGCTTGCGTGCTTGCTTGCTTGCTTAGGACCGTGCAAATATTTCGGTCGTTATTTAACCCACTTCCCGTGATCCAATCGAGCTGACATTTTCCACACAGACTCGTTGTGCCAGACAATTATTGTTCGTGAAAAAAAATTCCTAAAATGTTACACTTTTTAGGCAAAATTTTTTTATTTTACATATATTCAAATAGAACGCATTCATGGCTTTGGCTGAACGTCAGAGTGTAAGAGCCCAGAGCGTAACCCCTCCACAGGCCGTGGCGGAGTAGCGCAGTTGGTAGCGCCCTCGCTTCCCATGCCAAAGGTCGCGGGATCGATCCCCGCGTCCTCCACAGGCGAATATATTTTTAAATCCTTTATATTAAGTTCGCTGCCACGCATATAAAGGATTTATAGTGAACAACTTTGTTTTTACGGGTTATACTTATTAAGTGATGAACTTTGCTAAGATGAAATGTCACAACAAACACGCTAAAGCAAAATGTGACAATGGCCAACACTCCTTTAAAATATGTTTCCAATTGCATTACCATATACCTCTCCATTGAGTTTTGGACCAAGTTTTGTCATGAAGCCTCTAACTTACCTTTCTTCTCTGATCCATGTGTTACTCCTTCTGACTTGAAGTAATTTCAAGCATGAATCTCTTTGTTTACTTTCAGTTTTACCCTTTTCTTTGTCATTGTCCATGATGCTGATCTGTATCTCATAGCTGGTCATACCCTCCTGCTTAATAGTGATACAATAATGCACCTTATTTCTCTATTAAAATAGTTTCATATAGTGTCAAGCATGGCATAGCAGAGAGTTTTTTAGGATAAATTTGGAATCTTAATTTTAGGCTATAACCACCAGCATTGGTTCGTGGGGCTGCACTTTTCTGATAAGACTTTAATTTGAAACGCTTTCTGATGTCTCCTACCAGTAACCTAAAGGCACCCAGTGATATTAACTTCTAATCACTGATGACACTGAAATTAGATAAAACATTTCCCGTAAGAACATTAAAGTTTCCATTGGCATTAGTTTAAAAGGCATGCTGATGAAGCGTGAAGTTGAAACTGGACAAAGGCTGCCCTGTTCAAACAAATGCTAATGGAAAACGTATTTTTTATTTAATTATCTGCCGAAGGGCAGGTTCTTATATCAAGTTTCCTCCTCCAATCTTACACTTTACTCATCAATTAGTCATTAAATATTAAAGTTGCCGAACAACATTCATTTTTCAACCCTTCTAAAGCTTCCTTCAGCAAGTCTTCACCTGGCAATACATCCAATCCAAATTTATTTTGCATTTTATTAATTAGAATTAAATGTCTCTCTTTGTGAACCTGCTCAAGCCTTTTGCAAATTTTTTATGTCCAGCTAATTTGCTTCATTTTATGCGACACATCCATCCAAATAAAAATCCATCTTTCTTTTGTCTTCCTTCAACACAATAGCAGTGTTGAGTGCCCAGTCAAAGAAACATCAAACATTTGATCAGTGAGAGGTTTGGCCGCATGCCACCCTACAGCTGTGTGTAAAGTCAAGGTGCGCAGTGGGGACTAAGTGTCGAGGAGAAGTGTCAAGCTAGCTAGCCTCATTACTCCTGACTGCGTCACACCTGGATGTAGCACTCCTGGCCCCGTCACACCTGGTTGCGCTACACCGGAGCCATGGACTCGTGTGAGTGACTGGCTGGAGTAGAGGCTGCGACAAACCTTTTTTTGGTCAAGGGAAGTAATAATACACGATGTCTTACTTTATAAATGTCCACGTCTGTGTTGAATATAACACCACACTCCGTACTAGGCTCTTTGCGGGTCTCTTCTGTCATGCTGTACTCATCCATCTTATCAGCAGCACTTTGTACTTGGTGGATGCCGCTATGCCCATGACAATTCTAGTTCTAATCTCCTTCGAACAACTGTCATATTCTGTGAAATTACTACCCACATACCTGAACTATACCACCAGTTTTATCTGTTTTCCATCCACTCTGATATTTAATCTTCTTACACTTTTCCGATCAAGGCTGATAAACAAAACTTTACGTAATGTATTGTGCGGGGGTTACGTCGTGGTTCAATGGCTCATGCTATGAACCCGGCAACCTCAGAGCTAAAAATCAGTGGCGAGGTGATGGTCTGAGCCGGTTCTAGGTCCCTCCTTTACCAACTCACATTGACCAGCATGGTGAAGTATGTTCACACAAACCTCTGTGACCGACATGGCATAGGGGATACCTTCATCCAGCAGCGAATTGAGGCAATGCTGTGTAATATGTATTTTGTACTTTACGTACGGAATTTTACAAACTCATGAAATAATTTTAGCAGTTTATTACCTTGCCTTTTTCAAATCATATAACTATATTGCATATATTTCCCAATCTCGTAAAAAAGACGAGCTTTTTTAATGTGCTCTCACCTGGCACCATGGGATTATGTTGTATTTGACATAATTTAAATTATTGATTTAATCATTCACAACTACAGGCTACATTAATGAAGTGCCATCATGGCTAGATTACTTATAGTTGGATGTGTTTCATTATCTGGCTTATGTATGGTATTTTTAGTACTGGTGAATGTGAATGTGCGATGGCGGGGAGGAAGCCGCAATGGCGTGGAGGAGGCCGTGATGGCGTGGAGGATGCCGTGATACACTCACTCATCATACGCTGACTCACTCACACATCATACACTGACTCACTCACACATCATACACTCACACAACCACTGACCCATTCACTCATGATACACTGATTCACTCATCATACACTCACTCATCATACGCTGACTCACTCACACATCATACACTAACTCACTCACACATCATACACTGACTCACTCATCATACACTCACTCATAATACGCTGACTCACTCACACATCATACACTCACTCACACTACCACTGACTCACACATCATACACTCACTCACACTGACTCACTCACACATCATACACTGGGAGTGTCATGCTGCCAGATATGGCTGCAAGTTTGGTCGTGCATGTGATGTATATCGTTTATTGTTAAATATGAATAAAATTTCCTATGATTACGGTTGTTACATTGTATTTTATAGCTTTATTTTGGTGATTTCGAAAACATGGTTAAGCCATGTTTCTTGCGGAAGTGCGGAGTTGGCCTGATAACTTTAATCTAAATTGTCTTATGGTTGTTATTGTTTGACTTGCATCACACTGGGAATTTTTGCACACAGCGTTGTAATACGGTGTTTTTTTCTGAAAGATTTTCTGGTTTATCCAGGATGTTTCTGTTGCGCGTCGTCGCTTTAAGATGTTCTCTGTTCTAATTTTGTTTGTTGCCGTTGCACCCGACTCAAGAGCCGCATGGCTCATAAATGAAACTTGAATCTGAAGTACAGTACGTATAAATTACTACCACAGCACAAAGTAAACCCAACACTGTATAGATATTCACAATTATAAATGGATTGGCAAAATTATCTTGGCACGTTATGCAAGAAGACTCACACCATTTATTTTTGAAGATTAAAATTATTAGCTATGCGTTTTCTTTAACAAATGTTATTGCAGATATATTGTTTCCCATTTTCGCGGATGTTTAATGACATAGGCAATCTAGTGAATAATTTTCATGGTTTTGAATAAATGAAAACACATAGTAAAATTCACTTTTAATGGTGCTATATCACGTTTTATTGGTTGAAAATGGAAGTCCATACCATTTAACTACAGTTTTGTCATTAAATTAAATAGACTGTGATATATATTTTTCACTGACTTCATGAGGCAGATTCTGTTAATTCTAAAGCATTGCCTTGGCACTTTTATTCCAACAGATGGAGGCCAAGACACATTTGGGAATAACTAAACAGCTATTCAATATACATCCCTGCAGACCCGACGCAATGCGGAAGGAAAAAAAGCACTGTTGATATTGACCAAAATTTAATGGGCATGCCATTGTATACCAAATGATAAAATCACGTAATTTCTGTTAATATATGACAACGGAAGGAATTTAGTCGGCCTAGCGCAGCTTTGCGCCCACGCTCACAGCAAGGTACGATCACATTTAGACAAGAAAATGATTTGTGACACAACAATAAAGTCAACAACATGTCGTGTAAGGGTCTCCAGATGTTCAATAAAGATAGCAACATAAATGCTCCACAGATCAAGGGACACAGCAGGAGTCCGTGGTTGATGTGGTGGGAATCTCTTTGGTCAAGGTTATTCATGTTCAGGTGGATAAATGCAGGTTAAGGAATTACAAAAAAAACGATACCTCAAACAACCTTTGCCTAATTATTTTTTAATTGTAATCTGCCTGCCAATTATGCATCGTTAGATATAACATTACAATGAGTACAAACGGAAAGCCAGCAGGACAGCGGGCAAAGAGAGCTATTTGAATAAAAATATGAGCATAAATGTAATCCATGCTTTGTTGTGCCAGCTATGTTTTGAGGGTTTAGACTTATAATATCACTAGCTATCTCAGGATTTTGTGTTTTTTTTTACAAGCAGTGCTTTTTGTCATATATTCAATTCCATCACGAAAGTGGCTGCTGTCGACTTTACTGGCATAATGGTAGGATATATTTGATGTATCAGAACCCTAGCACACAATATATTGGCTTTTGCACCATGGGGAACATGATTGCGGTTGAGAAATGCAACTTCTCAGATACGATCTTCCTTTTTCTATTGTAATTTTGGGATATGGTGCGTGTAGTGCATAGGCACAATTCTTAGCTCATTTCCAGTGTTCTGGCATGAGCTACAGGGTACGTACTTGCATTGACAGATACCAAATTACATTTATACTTGTGTGCACACACATCCACACAGCCACTCACATCGGTAAACAGCCACCATTTCATATCTTGCTCAATGTTTTAACCAAATTGAGCTTAAATCACGTAAAGACAAGAACATGATTTGTGATGTGACAATGTAATCTCTAAACTCCACTTGACTCTGAAAAAAATGCAACGTAACTGGCCTTGGCCAAACATCCCAATGCTGAAATATTACCTGCAAATTACATATTTAGGAATACACGTCGCAAAAATTAGCAGGACCTTCCTGAAAAGAAGGAATGGGACTCGGTGAGGATTTCCTAGATAAACAAGTGAATAATAGTGATGTATGAAATATAGAAGTGTATTAACCATCCAAAAAGTGATTTGCATATTTATGAATATCATTGTTTAAACATTGTCTTCATGTCTCACAGTTTTCATTATTGAAATGGGAGCCTGATTTAAAAAAAAAACATCTTCACTCATTGTTTTCATTAACGTTCGGATTGACAGGACAAGTACTTATGCATGTTGCATCAGAGGCTTTGCAATTGTTAAGCAAGTGACTCGGACATTGGCATGAAAGTACACGCAATGTTTATTGTGGCCATGGAGAATTGCGGACTATTGTAATTGTCTGGCACCACGGGTTTGTGGGCTCTGGACCAGCTCGACGTTGCATCAATAGACAAAACAAAAAAAACTGTATTAACATTCCATATCGTCTCCCAAGGCAGTGCTCAAATATAGTTGAGCTCTTGTGAGTGCATTGGATCAGCAGTGCTGCTGTAGTTGAGATTTATGTTTGGGATTTGGCTCCTTGACACAGATTGGGCAGGGGGCACTGATTTCGAAATGGCATGCTGCCACCAGGGTATTGGGGCATTGAGTTGGCTATTGCTGCCAAATTAAATGTAGTTTTCTGAAATTATGCTGACAGTATTGCTGGTCACACACACACACAATAAAGAATAAAAATCAGGCTCTTGTAATTTAAATGCTTTATCCTGTACGCTTGTGTTTTACAAAGATATATTTTTTATGCAATACACTTGTAATATCAGCACCAACATTAGGCGTTGGGCGTGTAAGACAATTGATTGTTTTGTGAGCATTGTTCCTCTTGGATATAAATTCTATTTGTGTCTCTTCACCCGGAAATTAATGATCGTTTATTTCAGCAGTGAAAAATGGGAATGGATTTGCACTTCGCACTCGTGCATATTAGATGTGTGTATGAAAATTGTTATTACATACTGCGCATGTATCTGTGCACAAAGAGCCCACCGTGTAGCCTTAAGAGGCTGTTGGAGCAAATGCTGTTAGCGAGCACCTATGAAGGCCGGCACGGCACACAAAGGGGGTGGGTGGCCAGCAACCACTCCCGGCCGCCTTTGTCTCCTTAGTAGCGATGTTTACATATTGCACAAGGCACTCATTTGAGGCTGAATTGATGTCGGGGAGGCCCAGGACCAGTTCAGATAATAGCCTGGTTCGTAGCACAGTGCGATAACCGCCACAATACCGCTCCCCACACGTGCACACCACCGTAACCACATGTATGCATGTTATGTATGGTGTCCATGGTGTATTTTTATCTGCACCCAACAGGGTTTACAGATGCGTGGAAATACAAGCAGCAAAATGGACCACTCACTGATGGGACACTTTGGGCCTGAAATCAGCAAGATGTATGGGTGTAATAAGATGCTACTGCATACAAAAAGATTTGGATTCCAAACTTTCCTTATTCACAATGCTCTTGAGTGCTAAAGCCATTACTCAGCAGCTTTCAACTAAAACCCTCTCTAAGTTACACTTAGTCCCTTTATCTTGTGTGAAATATTTGTCGACAGACACTACTTCATAACCTTTATTTGCTTCCACGCTCTGGCAGTTTCCAACATGTGGGGTTTTTCACGCACCAGTGTATTGTAGGTTAATATTCCAGCATGCCATGAAATATTAATCTGCTAGAATGCGAAAGCACTCGTAGCATATAGACAAAGATTTTTGTTTTTTTAAATAAATGAAATATTAACTACTAAATAATGAATGGGCCCTTAAAAAAGGGTGATCGTGCCTTCGGATACATTGACAAAATCAATGTGGCCACGGTCGGAGATTTCTATGAAAGGGAGTAACCTTCGGAATCCAAGAGGCCACCATGCACGGAATGCGTATGTCTGTTATCTGTCAGTCACTCTGATCAATACTTTGACAGTCTGTCGTGCCTGTGATGTAACCTCGTTATTGCATCGATCAGGAGATATGCACTTGCTGGTGTGTTGGTCGGACTAGCCTTGCAGGTGGCGTCAGCGTCTCATTTGTATTCGTCGAAGGCCCCCAGAACCACCTCTGTCCGAGCTGTAATGATTGAAACAGGCTCAGATTTGTTAAAGGGCCAGTGTACACCTAATCGATGGAAAGGGAGCATTAGACCCAGGGCAGTAATTTGGTACACAGTGTGCAGTTTAGGCAACATTACATTACGAGTAATTCAATTCGTAAGGCACCAAGCTGAGAGGTTTCTCTGCAGAAATGAAGGTAATTATGATATTAATGAACAATTAAATTGCTGTGATTCTCAATCGCATCGAACTTGATGCAATAATTGCTTTAAGTTCGGGTGTATGATGGTGCAAATGCCAACCTCGTCAGGTTAAGCATTTAATATTAGCCCCATGTCTTCTCATGAAATGCAAGATTAAGTTTTGCGACGCATTCAGTGCACCGGCGGTGGTGGTCATATGTCATGAAAAATGGATATTATTCTGAGGGCATCATCAAGATAATTTATCCAGAGCGTTGATTCAATTTTCAAACGCAGCTCACCTCATTGGGCAGAAATGTATGTTGCCATAGTAATACTAGGCTGTGTAAAAAATATATATATATCTGGAACATTTGACTGCAGGGTTGACCTAATGGGACAATACAGATAACGTTAAAAACAATGTGAGATGGCATAATTACAGGACTGGTATCCAGAGGCAATCTTGGGGATATTGAGGCCCCAGCATGTACCACTGCCTCCACTGGTGGCATATATAAATGAAATATTAGGCAAGCATGGCATTAAAGGCAATTATACTGTGACGGCCTGCATAATAACCTTACTATCTCGGCTAATTAGCTAGGAAAATTGAAGTGCAGTACTTGACAAGTAATGCTTACTTTTACCCACCTTAAAATGCCCCACTAAGGTGGTGTAATATTAGAAGTGTCAGACTGGTGATCAGCTTAGCATGGAGTCACCGTCATGCCACTAAGAATTGCACTTTCATCATCAGAGATTACAATTTTTAATATCCTGCAGCCAAATGTCCAGACATCCTATATTGCTGTGCAACGCGGAACCTAAGAAGAACGATGGCTGTCTGACACGTGATGATTCACCTCTACAGCAGTTCAATACACGGACACGATCCAGGGTCGTGGTTCAATTTAAACCACATTGCTTTTTGTGGCTTTAAACTTTTTCGTGTAATTATCTGGTTTGTAACGCGTCTCATTTTTGTTTCTTATCTATAATTTGTTCGCTCGATTGTCCTAGAAGTAATATGAAATGTTTTATATGGTTTACATATACAGGAAAGCCTTGCCCGATGCGGCTTCATTGAACGCGTGTTTCGGCTATATACGGTTTACCTAGTGAGGTCTGTTTTCTGGAACATGGGGGCGATGTTTCCACTCCACGCGGTTTAATGTGGCTAATCTCATCTCCGCGTCAAAAAGTAAGACCCCCAGAGTGGTGCATCTGTTGGGATCTGTGAATGAATCGACTGTGAGAGCTGTTTATTTACCATGTGTATCTTGTGCATGTTTTTGCGTGATAATGTAACACTCAACGCGCACAACACAAGTGTTTACACATTGGCGAACACATCTAGCCGTCCACTCGTTGCAGACGTCAGATGGATACCTATGTAGTGGTTCAACTCGGAGGCAGTAATTCTTGGAGCCACTTTTATTATACTCACAATCTCCCTTCACACACCCTACATAGGCTACACACACCCTCGCCTATACACAACACTAGCCGTCTAATACCGATGGTGCTGACCGATACCGCCAACAACCGTATAACAGCGCAATATCAAGCGACGACGACTGCGGCGACTAAGAGAAGAATGGTGACGATGGACTTGAGCAGCACGACGGGATCCCACTTACAATCAACAGCCCCGAGGTCCCCTACAGGGGCCTTTCTCATACTGTCACGTGGCCTGGCTCCGCCCCCGGCCACGCCCCCTTTCTAGAATCTACCGGCGGGTTCTGGGTGTGCCCCTTCTGTGACCTTTCTGTGACCTTTCCGCGAGATCCTCTGGTGTATCACGTGGCCTGCTGATGTCAGGGCTGCCGTAAGCC
Source organism: Lampetra planeri (assembly GCF_965212315.1). Classification (NCBI taxonomy): domain Eukaryota; kingdom Metazoa; phylum Chordata; class Hyperoartia; order Petromyzontiformes; family Petromyzontidae; genus Lampetra; species Lampetra planeri. Next base: position 2,838,409 of record NC_136136.1, read on the forward strand.
GCAGATCCCCTTCCCTGCCAGCAGCCAGCGCTATGCTGCTACATTACTATTCTATGCCACTACACCTAGATGGCGAATCATCAACACGCTCTCAAGACAACGACACAACAGCAAGAACGCAAATGTACGCAAATGTTCACACATTGACGAATGAGGACGTTAGTCATACGGACGTCTAGATTTCGAATCATTAACGTGCAAGTGACTGTGTTAGGAACGATAGTCAGGCTGAGAATTCAGTGTCAGGGGAGAGTGCTGGCCCTGAGTACCGCGATGTGTGATAGAAGTAGAGACGGGGGTTTTGTGCTGCGGTGAAATTGAAAACTAAGTGTGTACACACACACATAGAAGAAATGGAGAGCGAATCTACATTTTTTTGTACAATAACATTAGTTAAAGAAAGAGGGAGGGGGTGATCATTTCGGACCCAGGACCGCAACCCTGCTTTTCCCTTAAGGTCTATTATTCGTCGAACGCGGTTTTGCCCAACGCAGCATCTTTTAGGGATGTAACCACCGCGTTCGGCGAGGTTAGGCCTGTACCCTACAAAAATATACCTACATGCTTAATTTAACGAATGTATCTTGCATACGATAATCGATTTTAATCCATTAAAGTGTGCATTATACTATGCCGGCCAGCTGTAGTGTTAATGCTGTGTTAAGCTGCTGTGGTTGAACGGCATGCGATGCTTAATATGCTGCACATTCTTGCATCTGCTCCGATGTAACCAATTTCCCAGCACTGTTCCGTTTACATAAATTAAAAAGCAAACACAAAGTCAAAACAGGGCATTGTTAAGCCCCAGACGTGGGGCGAGAGTTATGGGTAAGGCTGGAGATAATGAGCTGGTTATATAATTTGCTTTGATATGTGTAAAATAGCTGGTATTGTCATCCTGCACAGGGAGCAGCACATATAACCAAAACTCTACACATCCGTCAATAACACTGCCCTCATAAAAAATAACGTTTCGCCATCATGCTAAGTAGAAGGGCATTGCCTGAAACGTCACCTATTCTATAATTGTTTTCCTTTTTGGGGGCATTCTTATTGATGGATGCGTTGAGTTGGTGTAAAGTGGAGTTAGTCTTGCGAGTGTGTGTGCTACCCGCTCACAGGTTTCACGTTCCTCCATTTGCCCAGTATGGCCTCTGTACTTTGCTTTTCATTGTTTGGTGTTTGCACTTCTGAAGGGGTGGGTGCCACGCTCCAGAAGGAACCATCTTACAGACGATACGCAATGCGACGCGAGGATATGTGCACCCAATAGAGAGTATGAACATCACAGATCATGTGAGCTGCTTCAATAGAGCAGGGGGGTTAACCCAAGCCTTCTGGCTAAAATCTCACTACAGCTCAATCGGATCTCCTGCCTTTTCCAAATTCCCGTCACGTGACTTATTTGTAAACATTTTATTTTGCCCCCTATGGTGGTTGAACATCACTGTCAACATGGTGTATACGGCTCATACGGATGTGTATTGTGAGTTCTAAATATCGCTTTTAAAAAAAAATCGAAATATTGATGTGCACCAGTTAAAATCAGCGGTGACATTGAATACGCTGATCACGAATCCTGAGGCGTTATAAACGATTATAATCCCTCTAAGTTGGGAGAACACAACACGTTGGTAGCCAGATGGTTAATATTCCACACGCTCCTCTTGAATGCAACCAACGTAAAGCACAAACAATGTATTGTACAGCATACATTTCAACGCGAAGCCGATAATCGAGTAATTTTCCAGACTAGGTGAGAATAGCTGCACTGACAATTTCCATGCAATGTTTGACACGTGACTATCTGTTAACAATGCTCCAGATGTTGTGCAAGCAGCATGACTAGGAGGCAAAGACACGGTCGCAATACGCAACGTGTGTTCATCAGAATATGTATTTACACTAGAAGAATGCGATGAGCTTGGAAGCGCTTTTTCACAGATATCCATTGTACTCGGGTAATAAAGTAAAGTTGTGGCCCACATTTTTCGATTTTAAGCTTTCGTGACTGCATGGATTAATCTTACTGGTTCTTTCGGTAAAGTCACGTAGAAGGGAAGTAATAAAATAATAAAAATAAAACAATAAAATAATTCTCACGACGTTTCGGCCACAACGCAAGCAGCCGTCCTCAGGTGAAGACCAGGTCTGTCTCAGACTCTGTCTGTGGCCGAGACGTCGTGAGAATTATTTTATTATGTTTTATTTTTATTATTGTATTACTTCCCTTCTACGTGACTTTACCGAAAGAACCAGGAAGTTGTGGCCCACAATTGTTTACTCACACAACTGCTGGTGGGGCGGCCTCCACCAGAGAATATTCTTAAGAGTCCTCCACTCATACTTTGGCCTACTCTTCTCGCTGGCCAGACGTGAGAGGGGGTGGGGGGGGGTAAGAAACGTACCCATTGTTTCTACTGCCGTGCCGGGAGATAGAGCCGGCGACGTCTGTATGACAAGTGCAGTGTGATCACCATCACAACACAGCAGCAACCCGGCAGGTCATCGTACTATACTAATATGTCTACGAATACTATTTTTACGATGCCAATCAAATATAACGTTTTTTTTTTGTAAAGGCGCAAATGGAAATCGCAGTTGTAAATTATTGAAAGATGATTGGAATCAAAATTATGAAATAAAAAAAGAGATGAAAAAGAGCAGGAGGAAGTATTTTATTTTTAAGCGAGCGCGATAATGAGTCACAGCATGCCGTGGCGTCTGAAGCAGCAAGTTTTCAATCTGTCCATATTGCCACCTATATACTGTTTGGATCAAAAACTTTGAACGCTGTCAAGGTTTAAAATTGCATGAAGAAGTGGCAAATACACGAATGATCACACCAAGAGACAGAAATATGAACACTTTGATCAGGGAACAACTGCAATTATCAGAGACAATATTGATTTGTTAAGATAAGTAAATGGGTTCGGGCAGGACACGCGTTTCGAAAGGAGTATGGCCAATGGACAAGACTGGTCATGGAACGGCAGCCAATGGATAGAACACACCCAAGAAGACCACAAAGACGTGAGAGTGATGATAGCAGTTATGCGCAGGACTGTGGAAACGCAGGGCCATAAGAGATTGTCACGGAGTGGGGAGACTTTCATCCAGCAGTGGATACACTATGGCTGATGATGACGATAATAATTATCTACAAAGTTATTGTATATTTCGTAATATGGATGTGGTAGGGCATTTAGCCCCAAAACGAATGATATATCTAAAGATAAGTATTGAGAATATATTCAGGACCAATATTGTAGTATAATTCTTTGAACTATTGAAAATATTTTATGGTTCCCTACTGATGTTATATGTAATATAGTATATAACAGCTACTTCAATGACTCTCAGAAATTAACTTTGCACAGTACTTTGCCCACACGAATAAATTTACATCATTTTCTGGCTGCGGTTATTGCCAGAAGCTAAAAATGGCCATTGTTTTCATTTCATTGTAAAGAAATATGCGATTAAACGTTCACGATGTATCCAATGAAGTAGAATTGAATTACGCTTATTCCTGTTTATGAATTATCCCGTTCTATAATAACACTCTATTTTCGTTTTTTTCCAATCATTAAAAACCTACACTACACCGAACATTTTTGTTGATGAATATGTATCTGCAGTTGTACAAGTCATCGCTTTAAAATTAAGAGATCCATTGATTTTTATATCCTACATGGGACCACTGTTTTTCACCGAGTCAGAGTGTTGTTATTCATGCGGGGCTAATTTCTTACAAGGTATGAAGTATTGTATTTATTGTGGCAATTCATGTTGGAATTTGCAGTGCACTGAACAGCGCATTCAATTAAACTCCACATTATTAACTTGTTAATTCATTAATTTTATGCACTCCGCTTTGCCGCGTGGCATCTCTCAGGTAGACAGCAGTGATGTAGGAATTTATATCGTGCTATTAAAGTTTATCTTGTATTCCAACCATCTGGCATTGGCGTAATTAAGCATTTTACAGTTAATTTATTGGAGTGTACTTCAGGAGCACAACACAATCAATAAGTTAGTTGCAATGCCATCGAGGAGTTGTTTCTCTCCATCATTGATTCCCGCTGGCAGCAATGATAATGCGTTAACGTCCTGCGAGGGGCAAGGCCACATTCCCCAAACACGACGGGACGCGGGACATGTGGCACGAATGCTCTCCGAGCAACACGTAAAGAAGTCGTTCCACCAGATTGACTGTCTGCTCCCACCCTCCGGATTATAAAGAATGTAAAGGCGCAGCCCTGCAAAAGCTTTTTCCTCTGACACCACTGCTGGAAGAAGCGGACTCCACTGGAGGGAGCTCCACCTGGCTCCTTTTAGAGGATATTTGGGCCTCTTTCACGCTGGTCAGATGTCTCGGGTGAGCAGGGAGTGCCCACAAAGATCCCCCCCGTATCGCCTTAACAGACCGTAGGGGCAAGTGCTGTTAGCGAGCACCTATGAAGAGGCCGGCACGGCACGGCACACGAGGGGGTTGGTGGCCAGCACCACGCTCGACCGCCTTTGTCTCCCCAGTGGCGATGTTTACACATTGTACTCGGTACTAATTTGAGGCTGAGTCGACCTAGAGGAGGCCCAGGACCGGTTCATATAATCGTCACTGGTGTTGGCCGTAAGCGGGAATCGAACCCGGGTCGTCAGGTTCGTAGCGCAGCGTAGCGCTAAGCAACTTTACGATAAACTAACCATGGTGTACCCATTTATACTGAACAGTAGACAGGGGCCATGGGATTTAAGAAGCTTACCTATTGTAAGACTATAGTATTGTAAAGAACTATAAATATATCTTCCTCCTTCTGTCCTCACACTACTTCATGGTTGACATCCCTCCCATCGTCGCTTTTGCCAAGTTCCGATAACCTTACTCAATGTTATGTTTTATCTTGCTGTGCTATTATTTGCACACTCTTTTGCTAGCCACTGTGTGTTCCAGGTCTTTGGGTTTTTGTTCCGTAGCTTTGATGTCATATTAACAGAAAATGGTGCTGATCACATTTGCAGTACGGTTACATCTAATTTGAAATTAAATTTATATTTAATTTTGTTTGGTTTTTCCGAGCCAACTTGTTAAAATGGAGCCACTGGCATTGTTTCATGGAACAATGAATACATTTTGGAAATGGAAATCCCACAGAGCAGTGTGCCCCATGTGTCAGGGAATAGCTGCAGAATACATTTTTTACAGGGCCTTACCCCATAAAATCTTTCAGGTAAATCTATTTTTGCTTGACACGGATATGAGTCACATTTGCCTACATGGATTGTGTACGTGTCCAATAATTGGTGATGGGGCTGAGGCTATCAACTTACTTCGCTTGTGAAGCTGATTTTGGTCACGAGTAGCTTCCCGGATTCAAATCCAGGACCTCACCGATGCTACGCTTTGAGCTCTAACCTCTAGGGCCACCTAATCAACTCGGACAATAATTTTCATCTACCCTCTGCACCACTTGTGGCTGCAGTTGATTCCCTGGAAACACTACAAAGCGGTGTGATTAATGATGTTTAAATTTCATTAAAGCACGTGCTTTGCTCTGTATATAGATCATTTACGAAAGACATGAATAAGTAATTAATGCAGGTACTGCTGTGTTTAATTAATGCCATAATATATTTTTTCATATCGATCATTATTTTCATAGCATAGATGGTACATTTAGCAATATTTCATCATGAAATATTACTAAGATCCACAAACTCATGCACGATTTAGTATCAACCAAATGAGGACCAACTGGTGAAGGTGCATCACTTGGGTGGGAGGTCAAAGGTGGTCTCTGCCATAGGAATGGAGAATTTCACCTGCTGGCTGAAAACAAATCCACTGGAGATAATTAAAACAAAAACAATTACAGTCCTCTGGCAATCCACTGCTAGATAACGGACTCCCCAAATGATGTCTTGTCACGGGGGGGGGGGGGGGTTCAACCATACTTTGCCACTCGCATCAGTGTGGGTTGGTGAAAAGGGCGCTCAGAACCAGTTCAAATATCGCTCGCCACTGATTATTATAATAATTATTAACTATGGTCGGGAATCGAACTCAATATCACGAGGTTCATAGCGCCTCGGATATGCGCACCATGGAATACTCATTTGAGCCTGGGGGAGTTTCGACTAAACTTTGGCTGCAAGATTGTGGATGAGGGCTGCTTAACAGAGCAGTCACATCCACAAAGGAGTGCGATAAGCCACAGGCATTGGTCACGAGAGATACTGAATTTTTTTTGTAAAGGCCAGCAGACGCCAAAGAGAGATGCACATTTATTTTAATAACATTTCGTTTGTGAAGTAACGGAAGATGTTAAGCGACACGCAGCTTGAAACATTAATCCAAATTAACGTGTGCCAATAAACCCAAGGCACATATTTGTCATGGAATTTCACAAAAAGTTAAATGTCTGCTGGTCTCGGCATTACCTGCGATATCAAGCAGGATATTAAACACCGCATGGGCATTTATTAAACGTTACAATAACGACAACTTCAGATGGGGTCCTATCTTTGGCAGACATAAGCGCCACAACCTCGCGTCGAGAATAGAAAGTTAACCGCATTGTACCCAAGAATGTACAATCTCACCCGCAAAAAAAGACGTGGAGCCATTTTTTTGGCCTAACTAAACTTCTGGGGCAAGGACTGTCAGCATGTACCATTACAACTGGCATGACACATTATATGATGTTCTGGTGGGATCAGCTTCCCAGATAATTTCTCTCAGCGGTGATTGTGACACATTGCTCCCTTTGGTATGTCGACCCAGAAAAGTGTAAGCCAGGTGCAGAAACCAATTTCTACTTGATGTGTACGGCCGGCAATTGATCCTGGTTTTTATCACAGCACAGAATGCTAATTACCATGTAATTACAATTCAATTACTCCCCATGCATACATTCATAAATGGGCACATGCATATATGCATGTTTGTAAGCAATACATTCTTTCTCAGAGGAGGGTGAAATTAAAAAGAGTGATAATGTACACGTTACAATTTGAAAGTATTATATTATTACGCGGTATTATTTAGGTGTCTTTTCGTTGCAGATGGTGGCGTTGGAAGACCTCCAACCAGAATTAGATTAATCATGGCTGATGATATTCATGATGGTGAATGATAATCCACAGTGTTATATGCATATTTAGTGTTACAAATCATAATGGGGTGGAGCATTGGCACAATTGAGCACTGCTGCACTTGTGAACTCTGCGACATGAGTTCTATTCCTGGCCACAACTAACGTCAGTCACGAGTGACTTCTGAACCGGTCCTGGGTTCGGGGCCGCCACCCCCTTTCCCCAGCCTCGCCAACCTGCACACACAAAACCTGCACTCGCCAACCTGCACTCACCAAACCTGCACTCGCCAACCTGCACTCGCCAACCTGCACTCGCCAACCTGCACTCGCCAAACCTGCACTCGCCAACCTGCACTCGCCAACCTGCACTCGCCAAACCTGCACTCGCCAACCTGCACTCGCCAACCTGCACTCGCCAAACTGCACTCACCAAACCTGCACTCGCCAACCTGCACTCACCAAACCTGCACTCGCCAACCTGCACTCGCCAAACCTGCACTCGCCAACCTGCACTCGCCAACCTGCACTCACCAAACCTGCACTCGCCAACCTGCACTCGCCAACCTGCACTCACCAAACCTGCACTCACCAAACCTGCACTCGCCAACCTGCACTCACCAAACCTGCACTCGCCAACCTGCACTCGCCAACCTGCACTCGCCAACCTGCACTCGCCAATCTGCACTCGCCAATCTGCACTCACCAACCTGGTAAAATATGGAGATTTTGTTTAATCCTATAACTGAAAGGGCATGGGAAGGTCTTCATCCAGCAGTGGATTTATAAATGGCACTGAATGCGAGTCCACCAAATATAGCTCACAATTGTACGATAAAATTTTGACCCCCCCCCCCCTCGGTAACATAGCCAGCGTTAGAGTTGTTGGTAAACATCGTCCACCGCGTCATTGTTATCGGCCTGCCTGGCGGTATTTATTGCCGCTAGGTAAATCTTCTGGTGCGGTAAGTCCGCTCAATCCCATGGAACCTTCTATTGACCTGGGAATAGTGAGGAGACGGATCCCAACTTGTGGTCCATTTCCATGAGAAGGGGGGGACGCTCGCGAGCGGCAAGTAATTGAAAATTGCCTGGACGGGGGCGATAAGCAAAGCCCAGGCGATAGCAAATGGGACGCTCTGATTTGATTGTGGAGCCTGGCGATGCACGCCCGTCAAATGTTGGGAGCAGCACAGGTGGCAGTGCCAAGGGGCCCTGCAAAAAGAGAAGGGCCCTTTAAAAATGTAACGTCGACAAAATGGAACCTGACACGATACGCTCAGTGGTACCTCGGCCCACATTTGAACACGTGTTCGCGTGGTGAATCTTCGTTTTTGCTTTTCATATTTATTTCAGCGGTGGAAAATAAATAACCGGTACAGGAGGGAATTGAAGGATTGTTGCGTATATATTTCTAGATTTAAAGCTTTCGTGACTGCAAGGATTCATACTCTTAGTTTTTTCGGTAAAGTCACGTAGGTAAAAAAATGAAATATAAATTTTAATTTCATTCACGTAGATAAAAAAATGAAATATTAATTTTAATTTTATTTTTTACCTACGTGACTTTACCGAAAACTAAGAGTAAGAGTATGCGTATATATTTGTTTATTTTTAACTTCTTCACAATGGGAGCACTAAATCTTTAGGAGGTGACATTTAGCTGCTGGCTTGCGGATGTTAAAGACTTCAAGACATTTTACTCGTGCATTCGATGTATTTGCATATACAGTGGAAGCTGTATATAAACACACCCCTTCTCAGCAAGGCGAGGTGTCTTTGTGTCTGAAGTAATGTGCTTGTATCAGATGGTGCCCTTCACGATTCCTTCAACCGTTTAATGTAACCATGTGTTGATCCATTTTTGTTTTAGGAGGAGGCCACGTGTTGTTTTTCATGCCAAATTTCTTGGCATTAACCCCCAACCAATTTTGTCATAAAGCCACCACCATGTGGCCAAACCAAAAAAAAACTAATTTGGATCATCATATTGGCTATGAAAACCTATGTTTAAAGTTTGTGGCACTTATACTTTAACTGTGCTTATGTTAGGTGTGCTCATATCCAGCCTTCACGGTGTCAGGTAAAAGGTGGGTGAGAGAGGCAACGGTTAAAGGCCTTGTAAGATTACATTGAACAAATCTTTGCTATACAAACGGTGCATTCCACAGCTCTTGATTGGCACAAATTCTTTAAATGCTGCAACAGCAGCTGCCAAATGTGCAGGTAAGTGCATTGATTTTAGGGCAAGAATAGCGAACCAACTTGTATTCATTAACCTCCATCCTCTGAGCTGCCAACGCATTTAACATGCCTTTTTAATACTTGACTTGAGCACCAAAAGAAAAACATATCGTTTCCCAGTAACGAAACAATCGTACCTTGTAAAGAACAAAAATATACAAGCCTTTTGGGCAACAATAACACGACTGCATGCGCCATTTAAAGATTTTTTTTTTCACCTAAAAAAAAAAATTCGGAATAAAACCACGAGCTGTTTATATGTCATCAATATACATAATACAAACTACAAAGCTCTGTTGCAACGAGAGTCAAACCACCCCCCTCCCCCCCCGCAAAAAAAAACACCACCAAAGAAGCATGATGTAATTGCCCATATACTTTTCCAGCTCAATATATTTTTTTGCAATTTCCCTTATCTAGTCATTCGGCATGCTAGGACACAGTTGAAAGGGCTGGCATGTTTTTATTTATTTATGTATTCGATATTTGTAATTTTATATTTATATTTTTTTATTCTATATATATATCTTTATTTTCATTTTCTACCCTTGCACGGCTCCTGCAGTTTGTTGCTTATCACTGCCAAAAGGCAAGTAGATTTTGTTTTATTGTTGTTGTTGCTATTTCATTGCAACTTCCAAGCCGTTTAATGAGTTGTAAGCAAATACGCCACTCTGCATTTGGCAATGACCCCAGCACAGACTACACGTTCACTTGGGGAGAGGGGTGGGAACTAAAATATAGATTTTTTTTTCCATGGCCTCCTGGTATTTGTGATAGTTATTGCAAACATTGCTAATGAATCTATCTGCTTAGCTTTAAGTTGGCCTGAGCAGCACATAACATGGAACTACAAGCCAGCAGCCAGTGGTCTCCAAAACTGTCGCGAAACAGATGGCTCCGTACTCATTTGTTTTTCTTGCCGAAAGCGTGCGCGAGTGTTCTTCGGAACGGTAAATGGCGCGTGAAACTTTGTTTTGATCGTGTTCGTCTCCCAGCAAAGAGTCACGAAAATATAAAACTCAGCACGAATGCACAAGCATCGCAGTGAAACAAAAACATCAGTTGATGAGGGGTGGGGAGACAAAGCTTACATCTTTTTTTTGCCCGCCTAGTGAGAAAAATGCTGAATAGTTGTTTTGCCCTGCTGTTTGTTACAAACAAGGACTCTGTCCGCTTCTGGAAGGACGTTCGCAGCTGTCGGGAAGATTTATATGGATCACTTACTAATCAATGCTTGAATGCATCCAATTCAATTAACTGCCGCTAACAGAGCTCCCACGTGTGGACAAGTCCATTTGTGGCATCCTGCAACAACAACAACAACAACAAAAGATTTCGGAACGTCAAAAGCGGCGGTCGTGTGGCAGATACGTTGTATGTAATACACGGGCCACGTATGTAATATTGCTATAATTACCCACGGGAAGGGGCAACTGAGGCATCAAACTGAATGGGAATATCATCCACCATGAATTACGTTGGCCTTATCTCCAAAGAATGCTCGAGATTAAATATGTTTTGCCATTATTGTGGCACGCATGATTGGATTGTTACTGCATATCTTGCTAAGATAGGCTGAGAGTACAATGGGGCAGGATTTATGTAAGGCCCACAAATTTAAACATTAACTATTATTTTCCCTTCATGTATTCTGTATATATTTTTTGCAACAATGATACATTGAGTGTTTTTTTTGTTACATGTAATGGCTTAATGGAATAAGCCCAATTCTTTGACAGAATGCGGCATTCATTGGCCATGACACTATTACTGTGCATGCTGTTATCTTGATCAGAATTCATAATTGGGGGGTTCTTATACCAGGCTCTTTTCAATATAATGGAGCAGCAGATGTTTTCTGAGCAGTGTGGTCCAGAGAGCAGACACTCGCCTGTCTCGTGACTGAGTTAATGTCCCAGAAAAGAGGGAGCGAAAAAAAAAACCCTAGCATAAAATGCCTGCGATTCGGTAACGAAGCCCCAAGAGTGGCTAATCCAATTTAATTAAAGTAGAGTGGAGCCCTAATTAATGTGCGCATCAAAGGTTCATTTGCTTTGGAAATTATTAACTGGCTGTCCAAGGTAAATGCATTTTAATTGTCAGAATGGATGACTGCTAAGACTAAGTGCAATGCTTTTAAAAGTACTGTCATGGAATATAACCCTCAATGCACGGTTAGGTTTTTGGGAATTTGAGTGTGCATAACACCTGTTACGAAATTACATCTGACCCATTCCAATTAAAACTACGAAAAATCAGCATGTGTATTTTAAGCAGCATTCAGAAAAAAAGTTGCATTTTAGAAAAGCCAAATTCTCTAGTGCACAATACAGAGGGGCATATTAAAAAAAGACGAAATTGACACGCTTAATGAAAATTATAACAAAAGCATAAATAACCATGAATTAAAAGCAGCTAATGCATTATTCATATTTGGAAGGCATTTTTTTTCCTTCAGATTATTTTAATATTTTTTGGTGACTCGAAACAGCATCCACTAATCAAACGTTTATCGTGGCACCTGAGCTCTTCCCAAAAATATTTAGAGAAATGTAATGCCTGGCATGGAATCCAACAATGTAATAAACCAGAGGCATCAAGCCCGATTCATCTCAACATTCTATCCCTCTGTTGATACAACAAGGGATCCATGGCTTGGTAGCGCCTGTACAAGCGAGATTTGGTGAACAATCGTTTTGGCTTCATACAGTTTTAATAGTGTTGTTTTCCAATCCCCCAAAGATGCTAACTGCATATCCCTTGTAATTCACATTTAATCAATAAGCATTCGGGATGGGCTATGATTAGGGGACCCCGAGCAGCATATGCCGGGCCCAGCAGGGTGAAAATAACAACGGCAGGTGTGCACAGCCAACACTGATTCTGACCCGTCTCACCTCACCACCAGCAGGGCTGCATGTCACCGGGTACCAATACCGAAGCGTAACTATCCTGCGATGAGCAGCAGCGTGAGCCACTCAGCCACGTAATATCAATCCAGTCAAGCGTTCTCAAATCTTATAATGAAATTGCAACTCTGGTTTTTTTTTGAGTGGAGTGGTTTTTTGTTTTTTTGTATTTTTGTGCCTTTTCCTTTTCCTGTAGTAACAAGGGTCTTGCATGGCAATCGAGAAGAGGAGGCTTCGTGGAAATGAATAATTAAATGTTGTGAGATAAAAACAATCATTTTTATTTTATTTAACGTGTAATGGAAATTGATTAAAACAAAACAATTATAATAACATATATATATATATATATCTCTGCGGAAAATATGTAAAGTTAAAGAGCGATGACGCAGTGGTTCGTGCACCGCAGTGTGGACCGGGTGACCTGAGCACAATGTGTGGCCATGGTTAACATCAGTGTGCTCCCTCCTTCACTAAACAACACTGGCCAGCGTGGCGAAGTATAGTCAGACAAGTCACACGACTGAAATGTCATGGGGAGGCATTCATCCTGCAATGTATTGACAAAGGGTTCTACATCAATCTAGTGGTTAAACACATTCCTGCGGAGGGAGCTGGTAGGAACGTTGGGTTGCTTGGTCAATGGCCAGGGTCAACGGTGGCGTGGTGTATTCCGTAAATATGGCCGACTGTAAGGGCGGGCACAAGCCGGCGTGAGTAGGTTTAACGTTGAGTTTTATAAGGGCACCACGGGGTGACCAGCCCCTCCACACCCACCCCCCACCCAGCCCCACCCTCCCCACCCAGCCCCTCCCCACCCTTCCTCCCCACCCTCCCTCCCCACCCAGCCGCTCCCCACCCAGCCCATCCACTCCCATTTCTGGATTCACGACGGACGGACGGACACAATAATCCCCTGTGGGCTGGTGTAACCAGGAGGTTCTTACCAGTATTATTACATCGAAGTATGATATCCGTATGAACCACAGCATATATTTCTTTTGCCAACACTTTGCAGCCTTTGTGCTCCAAATTTTCCATGTTTCTATTCGTCTGTCTTACGTGATGCTCAACAGCAATTCTATATTCCCAGCTGGGATTCAGTTTGGAACGTCCAGAAATTGCATGCAGTGATCCGTGAGGTGGAGTGTCGCAATGCAAACCGGGCTCTGCAGCGGCAGTGGTAACCAATTTGAAGGCACACCCACAAAAACGGCCATGTACAGTACGCATAGTTGAGTTTACTGGCTTGAATTTATTTTGCGTTAATTGCGTCAAGTAAATGATGACAGCAGTGAATTCGTGATGCTGCGTTGGCAGTGGTGCACAAGCAGGAACAACAAAAACAACAATAACAACAACAAAAGTCGACACATTAATCAATTACACTGCCCCAAAGGGAAAATAAATATGTGATAGGCAGCGTTTCAAGACATGGTCCTTTTTCAGAGCAGAGATTGAGAGGCCAGATACATTCAATGACTAATAGTTGCAGACTTCACTCTACAGCATTGGGCGTTCATCAACATTTTATTTCAAAAATGTGTATACATCAACAGTCTTTATTTTATTTTGGAATAATTATCAATTTATAGATATTTAGTAACACAGTCAAAAAATATAAGCATAGACTAATTTGTGTTTAGAGTAAACTAATAAGAAAATGACGCATTGCATTCTGGGTACCCATTGTGCTTTAGACTCAAAAGTTCCCATGCTACATTGGTGATATATTTTATACATTTTGACAAATATCAAAAGGTAGTATGCATATTTTATTGAATGCCAGAACATTGTGAACACAATCTCCAGCGGTCAATATTGACATGAAATGAATGCCTTTTCTAAACAGCTGTCGTGAATGAATACACTGAAATAATGTGAAACCTTTTAGAGACTTTGTTTCCTTACACATGTTCATAGCGTGTGATGTACATTGCAAATTCATTGCAATGGAAATGTTGGCAATGTTTTTTTACATTGCGAAAAGTCTCAAACTATTAGCGTGCCAGATCAATTGACAAGCAGGTAGAGGCAATGTCCCTTCCGTTGTTATGTTATTTCCGTCATAATGTGCCAGGTTGCCAAAGTTGATTCGTAAACAGCGACTATCAGCCGCAATGGTGACATTCAGGTGGATGGATAGCTTAAAAGAGCCCAGTGGCTGTTACAGAATGCTACGCCATCATTTTTTATGAACATGAGAGTAGTCTGTGGCTTTAAAAAATATATCCTTCCTCAGAATATTGGTGAGTGCAGTTTTCACAAAAATAAAGCCAGCGAGGTATACATATCCGAAATATATTTGTACATATTGACCATGGTTATTCAAAATATAATCACATTTTTTAAGCTCACTCAAGTGTCTGCTGTACCACTAAGCAGCGTGGGAATGAGACAAGCACATTCAATCGCCAGTAGATGATTGTGCACATGGGTATCCTATGGTCACTGCACAGATAATAACACCGGCATTAAATCAACAATACGAGTGTGGACATAGTCATCACTTTCAGGGCCCAATTCACGAAGGGGCTTTAGGTGCTCAGATTTTTCAGGAGCCCCGCCCCCAAAAATTTGTTTTGCTTTAAAATGGTTGAAACACAACACTGTAGCACAATGATAGATCAGATACTGTCAAAAAATCTGGTAATAAAAATTATAACATCACTCTGTACCACTATACAGTTATTTGTTGTATTAACATAAAAAATGTTTTTCTCGTGAACCTTTTGATTTAGCTTTTGCAATTCATATATCACGTAAAAAAATTCATATAACTGAAATAACCGAGGTACATTACAATAATTGCAGTGTTTTGGGTTCAGGCATTGGGTGTGATGGCAAAAGAGCCAAGGGAATGAATTTAATTTGCAAAGTAGTGCCTCCCCGCCGCCCCCCCCCCCCCCTAAAAAATAAAAAAGGCAGTCCCAGACCCACCTCAAACCTAATCTGGCCCTGATCGTCATCCACACGAGCCGGTGGGTGCCGGTGTGAAAATGCCACACACGCATTCTAGGAGATGCCCTTTGTCTCCAGCGATGATACTTGCTAAAAGTTGCATGGCACGCTAACACGTAGAGCGATGGACAGAGCGAAACATGGATGGGGCGGAAACATAAATTAAGTGACAGTAACCATTAAACTAGCTGTTGGGGGACACACAAAACAACGAACTGTGCCAGTGACAGATGGATTCTCAGATGCCCTTTTGGGCACAGTAATTTGTTTTTTGTTTTTAATGTATGGCAGTATACACATGAAAAAAAACCACATTCAAATAGGGCAATGTGATGTTGTAATTTATATCTGTGAGCAACGAAGTGACAGTCGAGCACCCGAATAGTAAATGCATTTCTGTAAATCGTGCTTTTCCAACGGAACATTATGCACGACTAAAACGCCGTGCAATTTTAACATTAATAGGCACATACGAGGTTTTGTTGGAGAAACAGCCAAAGGTTGATGCTGTAATATGTTACTTTGACGAGATGTATAATATAAAGGGTCTGCTAATATTCATACATCTCTTTTAAAAGGGCATCTCATTCTCAGGTAAGAAGTCTGCAGCAGTTGCCACGTAGATCTCATTTGGCAAGGGCGTAGGGTTTAGGACATGGTGGGGAGTTAACAACTCTGCTATTTTTCATAGAGCAGCACTCGATCTTCAATATACAAACAGAAGACAGGATGTATGTATGTTGACTTTTTTCGCACGATACGTAATCGGAGGTGCAGGGGAAGGACAACAAACTAAATACAAAAATCAGTTCTAAAGAAATACATTTTAAATCTAGCTTTAAAGTTGCATAGCTCCAGTGGCTTCCTAATATCGGAAGGAAAAGTGTTCCAGACGGCCGCAGAAGCGCACCTGAAAGTGCACGATTAAGTGAATGTCCTTTTTCGATGGTTAGCCAAACGTTCGATGGGACCTGAGCATTGAGGGCCAGAACCCGATGACATCAGCAAGAATAAACAACATTCACGGCACACTACTCAGAGTGGCCAGTTTAAAATTAGCCACTTGATGTTACGTAGTGTCAATTATCATTTGCTTTGTTTTATACTGGTAGGAACCTCCTGGTTATACCAGCCCACAGGGGATTATTGTGTCCGTCCGTCGTGCAGGGAGGGAGGGGCTGGGTGGGGACGGGAGGGTGGGGAGGGGAGGGGCTGGGTGGGGAGGGAGGGAGGGTGGGGCTGGGTGGGGAGGGGTTGGGTGGGGAGGGGCTGGGTGGGGAGGGTGGGGAGGGGCTGGGTGGGGAGGGTGAGGCTGGGTAGGTGGTGGGAGGGGTGGGGCTGGGTGGGGAGGGGCTGGTCACCCCGTGATGCCCTTATAAAACTCAACGTTTAACCTACTCACGCCGGCTTGTGCCCACCCTCACAGTCGGCCATATTTGCGGAATACACCACGCCGCCGTTGACCCTGGCCATTTACCGAGCAACCCAACGTTCCTACCAGCTCCCTCCGCAGGAATGTGGTTTATGTGGCTTGCTTTGGTGCTCAGAGCCTGATGCTGCAAAATCCTACAGTAATCCTAAACAAACATATTTTTTTCCATTAGACTTGCCTCATTTAGATTTGTTTGCATATTTCTAATTTAAACTTTTAAATACAAAAGGCATTACCTTAGTACAGCTGTAGTAATCTTTAGATCCTGAAACAAATACGGTATGATGTGTTCCTCCGATGCCTTTTATATATTATCCTTCACAACTTACAATACAATAAAACACTAATAATTATTTCAATTAAACATTAGCTACCAGTTTACATTAAAATTGCAAGCTGCATTATTACATTGGCATAAAAGTCACACTTTATAAAATCAATCAGGTGAAATTTACTTTGCTACATCACAGTAATGCAAGCTCGAAGCTAATTACATTCCTAAAGAGTTTTTTGAACAGGAAATTGCAATTTAATAGGCAACTTTTTTTTTAAAAAGTAAAACGTAAAGCAAGACCCATGAATGAAGTGACAGAGGTTGTAAAAGTTATTTTAGCTCGGTTGTTTCAAATAAAATATACGATGTACCTTTTATGGGTGTCGGTCATTTTTCTAACCCGTCCCATAATTTTGAAGAGGACCTCAAATTTACCCTGCTGGCCACGGTTTAATACCCCAGCATTTCTGAATATATTAAGTTGCTTTTAATGTCCGCAGGTGCAGCCGACAGAGAAGGGGTGGTTTCATGTCTGGATAGAACTATCGACATGGTAATTAACTGTGTGGCCTTCATCTCCGGCCCAAAGTCAATTGGCTGCAAGCACGCACAGGCGCACACAGAATCAAAACTCTTTATTCATACTGGAGGAATCTGACGAGCTATTCAGCTTTTTTTGCACGTATGTCCAGGAGGGGTGGGTCAGCAAGTTACATCGACAAAAAGTAGAAGAAATGATAGAGCGATGAGACAGAGAAGAGTTAAGCAAATCAATAATACATACATGTAGATGTAGCATGGAAGTATAATCTTCTTGGTTCTTTCGGAAAAGTCGCGTAGAAGGGAAATAATAAAATAATGAAAATAAAACATAATAAAATAAAACGTCCGAATGAACATGCTGCCAAGCTTGGTGGTGTTCATTCGGACGCTGTCTTTCTGACAGCCCTGTTCTTCACCTGAGGACGGCTGCTTGCATTGTGGCCGATACGTCGTGAGAATTTTATTTAATGTTTTATTTATATTATTTTATTATTTCCCTTCTACGTGACTTTACCGAAAGAACCAAGAAGATGAATCCCTGCAGTCACGAAACCTTTAAATCGAAATTGAAGTATAATTCGCACAAGTATGTACATTGCTGCAGATTTCTCAAGTCAAATGCAGCACACACGTGCGTGCATGTGCGCGCGAGTGAATAAAATATAAATAAATAACAAGCCAACAATGTCTGTGAAAATAAAAAAAATGCAGTGAAAATAAAAAGGCACAATTTTATTTCATGACACCGACAGAATCTGACAGCTTAACAAGATCTCCGCTGCTAAAATCAGTGTTTCAGCCCATGGCCTGGGGTGCATAGCAGCGCAGCGTGCTTTGATGTGTCTCCCGAGAATGTTGCCACGATTTTGTAGGTGAGAGGTAGGTATCCAGGGTATCCTTTGAAATGTGCCAGAGGCAGCATTTTGCCAAAATATCATCAGGCCACCGTTTGTCTTATTTTATGAATATTAACACCGCATCGAAAACAATAATTATCAAAAATAATCCCTGCTTTAAAAAAAAAACATTTGGGAGGGAATGTTTTACCATGGGGAACAATTTTTTGTCTTTGAAATTACAATATTCTGAAACTATAAATGTTTCTCACAACGAATTCTCAACGACTTTATCTCGTAATTTCAAACATATCAACGGGGCAAGTACACAGGCCTCAGACAATATGAAATGCCGTTTTTTATTTAAAAATCTACATTTTGAGAAAAGGTACTACTTATTTTCTACTGATTTTCGCCGGTCGAAGTTGAAGAAGCAATTCATAAGGGCTTGGCCGCAGTCTTTACTGGCAGGCTCTCCATGGGAAAACAGGTGGAGCCACTGTACTTTGATATTCGTCAAGACCAAGCCCGCAGCAACAATTAGCATAAGAAGGCTCTAGTAATGAACGTCCTTTATGTTTGCTGTGCACCTGTTGACTGATCGCAATGAACCTGTTCCCTGGAGCCGATCTCCAGCTGCCGTACTGGCTCACTTATAATGACACTCACACACTACCTGGGGGGTCGCTACTGTAACACGCACAACTTAAGCATCTAAGCCAACGGCAAGGATGCATTGCATATTCTTAGGTTTTTTCGGTAAAGTCACGTAGGTAAAAAAATAATAATTAATAAAAGTAAAATAAAAATAAAATAAAAATCACGACGTTTCGGAGGCAACACAAGCTTCCGTCTTCAGGTGGAACCGTCACAGCACGATAGCTGTATCAAGTGAGAGAAATTCCAAGAAAACAGTCCTTGTATATATACTGGTTGAGGGTGGGAGGAGCCAAGGTAGGCCCTGAATATTATTTTTTAAATCCTTTATATTAAGTTCGCTTGCTTGCTTGCTTGCGTGCTTGCTTGCGTGCTTGCTTGCTTGCTTACGACCGTGCAAAACTTTCGGTCGTTTTTTAACCCACTTCCCGTGATATAATCGAGCTGACATTTTCCACACAGACTCGTTGTGCGAGACAATTAATGTTCGTGAAAAAAAAATCCCAAAATTTTACACTTTTTAGGCAAAAAAATTTATTTTACATATATTCAAATAGAACTCATTCATGGCTTTGACTGAACGTCACAGTGTAAGAGCCCAGAGCGTAACCCCTCCACAGGCCGTGGCGGAGTAGCGCAGTTGGTAGCGCCCTCGCTTCCCATGCCAAAGGTCGCGGGATCGATCCCCGCGTCCTCCACAGGCGAATATATTTTTAAATCCTTTATATTAAGTTCGCTGCCACGCATATAAAGGATTTATAGTGAAAAACTTTGTTTTTACGGGTTATACTTATTTGAGGTTCGGTGCGGCTGAAGCACGCTGTTAGGAATGAGCCTTTGTTGTGTAAACTAGGTGCGGATGATGCATTGCATCTTCCAGATTCGCTGATGTACCTCACAATTAATGGATTACGTTACAATTGCACACATTCTGGCAGGGTTAATATCGTTCAGGTTTTGCATTTCTGTACTAGAATATGTGCGCATCTGCGTTGTGTGCGTGTGTGCACGGCATATGGAGAGTGGTGTCACAGTGGTTAGCGCGTGGTTAGAGCTACGAAGCATGTGACCTGACTTTTATTCCAGGCTACGGCTGATATCAGTGGTGAATGGACATCTGAACTGGTCTTGGACCTCCCCTCGGTTGACTCAGCGTTGAATGAGATCCCGATGCAGTGTTTAAAACAAACAGCACCGGGGGATTCATACTCATTTTAGTGATTTTAATTTAATTTTTTATTAATTTTAATTGAATTTTTTTACCTACGTGACTTTAGCGAAAGAACTAAGAGTATAAATCCTTGCAGTCACGAAAGCTTCAAATCTAGAAGCACCGGGGGAGACAAAGGCAGATCGGCGTAGTGCTGTCCTGAACACCTCCTCACGCACCGTGCCAGTCTTTAATTGGTGCTCAATTCACTGCGGTTTGCTACGACAGTCTGCGTGGGCATTACAGCGGCGGGAGGAAGGGGGGCCTCAAGCTTATGTTGTGTACAGATATATCTATCCATCCGTCTAAATGTGATTTATAAATTACTGTACAGCGTTACAGAGCGCCACCGCGTATACGTGGCATTAAACACGCGGCGTTCTTAAATGCGTCTTCAAAACTGGAGTCCCAGAGATTAAAAAAAGCATGCATGCACCACGTTTTGAAATGACAAATTAGGTCCGCCCGAAAACAAATCATGCCCTGCCATCCAGCAGAGTGACAATAACGCGACGCTTGCCTGTGCAATATGGCAGCAATATTGGACATCCTTCCACTAAATTGATGGTGATGCCCCGCGCATGCCGGCAATAACTATACGAATCGAATTACTACTCGCTCACAGCCTGCAACGCACGGATGATGAGTTTTTGTGAAAATCTCATATCGCTGTGCCGGTAATTATCAGGACATACTGTCAGGCGAGGTTATTTGTCAGGCTAAAGCTAATGTTATGATTTATTCCCCCCACCCCTTTTTATTTAGTGATAACTCGTACCGGAATATGTGAATGTGTGCGTGCGTGTGTTTTAATGGCACTTAATGTGTTGACTGGCATTACATTTTAAAAGTGCTCATTTGCATGCTGTTAAACCCACACGGGTTACACTTTGATTTATGGAGTCAAAATCATTTGACTCGTGATACTTATACGTTGTCGTTTATATGCGGACGGCGTTTGTTATGATTGCAATAACGTTGGTTTGCCCAAGGTTATGGGGGTGGCGTTACATAACAGCGACGGGCATTAGCGCTCTAAATAACCTTTCAGTTTGGCCGCGTACAATTGGGCTACGCGACTGGTGTGACTGCATCTCGCCTTGATCTACATGGCAACGGTGAGACCCCACGGCGCAATTGTTATAACGACGTGTGGTCTAATAATCGACACGAGTCTCAAAAGTACGCGCGGCAAATATAGTTCACAAACAGCGAATCGAATGCGTTCGCCGAGTATGTCACAAAAAATGTGTAAGTCGTTCATCGGCCGCGTGCGTGACCGAAATGTGCGTCGCCGTTCCCAAAGGCAGGCAATCGCGTGTGGTTCTTAACGCGTTTGACGGATTTTCCAACAACGCGGTTCGGCGCGACACGGAACGCGACGCGACGTGTTACGCGCGCCAGCGTTGGCGCCACGTGCGTTAACGCGACGCATGCAGGACTTCAATTACGTATGTATCTGGCTTTAAAAAAAAAAAACGCGTTACAACTGCTCGGTTTCCGCCGCGGCTACGGAATAAACAATTTGCTTATAGAAATTGCAGATTATTTGTCATGGTTGGATTTTTCTCGGAGTCGGCGTCAAGATTCTCTCCCCCCCCCCTCCCCTCCTCTGGCCTAGGGGAATCTCCCCGCGCACGCGGAAATCCAATTTGTTCTGCTCTCTGCTCCTGCGGAAGATGCGTGCCGGCATGGCCTCAATAGGAGGACATTTAATCTAATCTCACAATGAGAGGCTGCTTCTGCATGGCATGCCGCTGTTTGCTGCTTCTGCTGCCGTTGCTGCTGCTGCTGCTGCTTCTTGTTATGCCTCATGCTTGCGCCTACCGCATGGCGTCATCTTACAGGTTGTTTTGACCCAATGTGTTAATTCAACTGCCTCCATCCCGCCGCCTCGAACCATCTCATCAATACCACTTGACACGGCCATGCCTCCCCGTCCTGTTCTTCGCAGCTCTGAGCTCAGCGATTCCTAGAAACACGCAATTTAGTCATCCCTTCATTGCCATCTATTTATCAGTATGCTTAGCTATTGAGTCATTTGTTTTCTGCGTTCGGGGTTTTATTATATTTTCAAATTTTACTGCATTTTGAAAAGCTCCAGGTATTGTGAAAGTAAATAGTTGATATTCATGTCGATGTATTTTTGCCAATTGTTATCCACCGCAATTGGAGTTAAGCTACTCGAGTGGCACATTGTCCGTTCATTTCGAACAGACAATGGTTATGTGCCCATTGGGATGCACTTATCGTCAATAGTCTAAAGCCAGTTTTCGGAGAAATGTAAGTACACGTAAATGTGGACGTTACTGAGCATCCATCCTTTTTGATTTCGCGAGCGGAGTTGATCAGTAATGGTTGCATGTTTCTGGTTGAGCTTGGTAAGTGAGCCATTAGACGACTTCAGAAAGAGCTAGGCGGATATCTGAAATGCTGGCGAATGATCGTCGCTGTTAGTGGTGTTACTGTGTCGTTTGAGATTGGTGGCCACAGTCATCATACTCTGAGCTATTCTGAAAACAAAAAGTTCAAGATCAGAAGAGGCTAAATTTAATATTCATCCTTCGTCGCATGCTGAGCAGTGAGCACTGGGTTAATGTCAGCGATTGAAACATTACAGTTGCCCAAATGTGTTCCCGTTGTCGCTATAAATTCGTCAAATTTTTCGAAATTAATTTAGCTTCAGCATGTTCAAAAGAATGCCTTTCACGGAGGTCCACAGAACATTGTCCCGTCATTGAAGGGAACTCTCTGAAGATGCGTCACGTCTGCTTTTTGCCTGCGTACTTAAAATACCATTCGGCAGCCTGAAACTAATTTTCCCCATCCCCGTAAACTTGCAAGCGAGTCACAAAGGGATTTTGCTCCTCACAATTATATTTTAATGCGCTCCAACATCATGGGGTGCATCTCTCTTTTGTTGTTGTTTTCATAATGGAAATGAAGAAAAGATTGCGAACAAAAAAATTCCAGAAAAAAGACATTCTGTATGCAAATGCCCTGCAAAGCAGAATAAAGTAATTAATAAAAAAATACAAAATCATTACACAAAGATTCAAAAACGTCTGTCACTTTTAAATATAGAGCAGTAGTATTATTCAAGGCACAATTATATTAAATTCATTGTGTGCGATTTGCATTTGGGAATGTTTTATTTCGCTAGCATGCTCCTACATATATTTCGGTCGTCTTTTGTACACACACTCAGACACTATTTAGCCTCTGGGGATTATACAGGACACCTTTAAATGGAGCAAACAATTTTTTTTTTCAAATTCTGTAAGCATAGCTGCTAATACGATGGTAATATATTCATGTAGTCGCTACTCATTAGCATTATCATGCACGATGAGAACGGCCCGTGTTGGTTGGAGAATGATTGCCACTGGCATGCATGTGTTCCAAAGCCTCCGGTTTACATTTCGCTCACATTAGCAATTGAAGCATTGCTTGGCATTCTTCACCAAGAGCGAGGCCAACGCCACGTTTGGACACAATGACGAAGCGTCCTGGGTATTAGCAACAACGGGTCCTTTGCAGGATGCAATCATAATCTGCGAGCAGCCGGCAAAACAATTCAACTGCTCTACACGTGTGAAAATTGTTTAAGGGTCCGGGTGAATTTATATGACAATGCTGCAGTCGATTACGATTATGCATATATAATATATATATGCACACACAAACAAGAAATATCGAAAACGGTGTGATTTTTGTTTTGTTATCTAACAGAGGCTGTTGGGTAAAACAAATTATTTTTCATAAACAACGACCGGACCGAGTTGCTCAGCAGTCGAGTCGTGGGAAGGTTGAGAGCTCAAATGCTTGCTGGGGTTTTGACTCGACCCATCATACCCTCGGGGTCAAGAAAATAACTCCCATTTATTTGGATGTACAGTAATCCCTCGCCACTTCGCGGTTCAAGTTTCGCGGCCTCAGTGCATCGCGGATTTTTCGAACTGATTTAAAGGCCTCATTTATACCTGTGCAGTAACACCATCATCATCATCATTCATCATCACATTCATCGAACTGCACAGGTCTGTCATCGTCGTCATTGTCATCGTCATTGTTGTCGTCGTCGTCGTCATTACTGGAGTCAAGTCTCAAGATACTACTGTCATTGGTGAGTGTAGAACACCATAATATGTATCGTATGAGAGAGAGAGTGAATGTATAATATTAAGGTTTTATAACTAAATAGATTTAAGTAAAATATATATATATATAAAGTATAAATATACATATTTTAAACATAACTGGTACCCACACACACATATACGGAAATTCCTAGGGGGCCAATCCTACTTCGCGGATTTTCACCTATTGCGAGGGGTTCCAGTCCCCATTAACCGCGATAAACGAGGGATCACTGTATCAACATCAGTTGTCCGTAGTTTAAGACTTACCCCCCTTGCCATAGGAATGTGGAATTTCCACCACTAGCTCCGGGAGCTCGAAACAGGAGACGAGCACAGCCTCAATGCTCATTTGAGCAGGAACTCACTTTGATTCGGATTTACATTGGTGGTCATAAAATACATACACAACGAATTACAGCCATTTTCATTCCACCACTGTGTAATGACCGAAATTAACAGGCACTCACTCCACTTTCAAGAGCCGATTGGCTCACAGGGCTATACCAAATAAATAAATGAAACTGAAGCCAATGTGCAGCCTAACGGTTATTCAAAATTAGGCCAAGGTCTCAGATTGGCGGAAAGAGGCTTCCACGGTGATTGGTCGGGGAGGCGGGGCTTTCGACGTGATTGGAGGAAAAAGGTTTGAACGAGAATAGCCGGGAACCAGAGCGGAAGCCCAGAGGCGATGGTTGGGATCCTTTCGAGGAGAAGGACGGTGATTGGCTGGGGGGGAAAACAGTGAGGGAAGATTCTAGAGAGGGGGGGTGCTCGAGAGAGATAAAAGGGGAGAGCAGGAGGGGAAGGGGACGTTCTAGGGAAGGGGACGAGCTTCAAGACCAATCACGGAATTCCGACCTCATGTTGTTACTTTGTCAACATAAACAGGCCCCTGGTAGTTCGTCGTTTGAGTCTTTTAAAATGGATGAAGGCGACTCCCCGCTATGTCAGTCACGGGGTTTTGAGACCACACTTCACCATCAGCAGTTTTACAGGCCACACTTTACACGCATAAAGCAGCAAGATTTCCCGTTTAGCCACACAGACTGCTGCAGACGAATGTTGGTGTGCAATGGCCTATAAAGACTGGCCCATCACGCCAATGTGGTTATGTGACCAGCACCACACTCGGCTGCTTTTGTTTTGCAATTGCTAATGAAGACATTTATTTTCGGCTGAGCCAATCTTGGGGAAGGTTTGTGCCAGGTTCAGATAGCAATTACCACTTGTGCCTGGAGGGGTTTAGGAACCAGGTCACGGGGATCATAGCGGTGTGTACAAGCCATTGTGACACCACTCCCCAGGTCAAATAATTATGATTTGTTCTTGATACAGTGCCATGTACGATTGCAAACAGGCATTAGGCTGCCAGTAGGGGGGTGATGATTTGAGGGTAATTTTCCAATTTGCCAAATTTGGACCGTGATAATGGCCTAGTTTTTGCGAATGACATCACGTAATCTTTCGCATCCACTGTGGATCACATTGCACTTATTATGGTTATTACATTCGCAGTAATAATCAGGGTAGACGCTGGAGTCGAACCATAAACTTCTGCAACAAGCAGTCGACGCATTACCGCTAGGCCAAACAAAGTAAAGATCCTCAATTTAGCCATAATAAGCTTTACAGGCATGTACTGATAGCAATACTCTACTATGGCCAGGGCCGGATTAAGATTGTGTAGGCCCCTGAGCTACAGGTACTGTGAGGCTCCCTCAGTAATATTTTCAAAAGGAAAACAAAGTTAAAGAAGAATAAAATTAATTTTTACAAGGCAAACAACAAATAAAATTCAGCATTCACAAATTAAATAACTATTCACTTCATCTCTGGAGGGCGCCCCAGATGACGGAGGCCCTTGGACTGCAGCCCCTAAAGCCCGTGCCTTAATCCGGCCCTGATCATGCCTGGTGTGGTACAAGAGAAAGTGATGTGGCCTGAAATGTGCATGGCCACTTTTGTCTTCCCAGTGCTGATAGTTTCACACCACGCCAGGTACTCGTTTAGGGCTCATAACAAATGCCGCCTCTGTTATCCATATCCGGGAGTCGAAGTCTGTTGACTGAAGTTGTCACGTGGTGATTATTTTACGCTAATTATGGTCATCCTCGCAGCAAGGTTTGGCTAATCACACTGTGTAACTATTTTTTTGTTACTGGGTAGTAAGCGTTATTTACTAATTGCTTATGCCTCAAAAGTACAGAAAGTGGCTATTATTCCCCACAAACTTTGCTTTTGTGACCAAAGTCCATATCCTTGATGCCCATCTTGATAAATTCGAGGAGAACATGGGAGCGTGCTCGGAGGAGCAAGGCGAGTGCTTCCACCAGGATATACTGGACTTTGAACACCGCTACCAAGGGCGGTATAACGGGAACATTTGGGGGCTGATTCGTGAAAGTGATTTACAGTATAATCGTAATTCTCGAAAATCTACTCACTTCTAAATCTTGATTTGAAGCTTTCGTGACTGCAGGAATCTTTTTTTGTTAGGTAGAAAAATAAAGAACAAAAATAATATATCACGAACGTGGATCGCAACACAAGCGGTCGTCCTCAGGCGGAAAAATAATCCAGCAGTGGAACTGCTAATCTCTCTCCCTAATCTCTCTTCCCCTAATCTCCCCCATTAACACAACTGACGAGCTTGCGTCCGGGGATGTAATTCCTTTCCAGCTCAGACTCCGCTTGCTTGCCCATCGCCACCTTAATAACATCTTGTTGTAACAGCTCTCTCGCTGGTTCAGCAGTTCCACTGCTGGATAATTTTTCCGCTTGAGGACGACCGCTTGTGTTGCGATCGAACATCGTGATGTGTTACTTTTTGTTTTATTTTTCTACCAACGTGACTTTACCGAAATAACTTCTAAATCTTTAGTGGTAATTATTCTTTGGGTCTTTCGGTAAAGTCACGTAGATAGGTTCAAAGAAAATTATGAAAATAACAAAAAACTACTGTAGTACATTTTGTATTACTTTCGTATAAATACATGTTAATTTTCATCCATATGTTGTTTTTTTCTGACTTTATGTGAACGAAAAGACACAAATTCGCCCGTTTTCTCATTGAAAATAGTTACATTTCTAAATATCACTGTCCTGGTCACGAAAGCAAAGTTTGTGGGAAATCATAGCCATTTTCTGTACTTTTTAGGCAAAAGCAATTACGAAATAACACTTACTACCCAGGAACAAAAATTGTGTTACATAGTGTCATCAAACAAAGCCGTTTACTGCATCGCGCACTTTCAGATGCGCTCCTGTGGCCGTCTGGAACGCTCTTCCTTCCAATATTAGGAAACCACTAGAGCTATGGACTTTTAAATCTAAATTGAAAACTATATTTTTTTACAACTGCTTTTTGTGTTTAGTTTGTTGTCCTTCCCCTACACCTCCGATTAGCACGTTTGGCTACGTACGGTGGGAAATAAGTTCAACATACGTACACGCTCTACTGCTTACCAATACCGGTGCACACACACATGGTGATCCATTCATAGACATCAGACTGATTTATAATGGCCCTTTGTATTCTCAGCAGGTGATTGGCTCGTGTGGATGCGATGGCTCGGCATCTTACAGAGGAACCGCAAAGGAAGGTGGTGGTAACACGGGTGGAGCGTTGTAGATCTGTGGTTCACACACATCGATTCGAACATCTATTCAATTGCTGCCTTCTCTATAATCTCATCGGGTTGTTGAATTTTAACGAGGCATCTATATATGGACCACCGTGTATGTGAACTCTCAAATTTAGGAATGACATGCTTTTAATGCCTACTTAAGAAGATGGTTCTCATCTTCAGACCCTTGACTTACCTGTAGAGACATGGCCTACATAATACATTACCAGTGAGCAAAAGTGGTGGGGGTAGGGCAGAGGGTGGGAGCAATTTATGAGCACTAAGAAGTTTTGCGGATATTTCTCGGAAAACATGTAAAGAATTATTCATGAATGATAATTGCAAAATGGAGCCAAAGGCACGCACGGGCTTTATTTTTGTATGAATAAAGCTTCTGACCCGAAGAGCATTGCCATGCATTTTTATAAATGTTAATCTGTCAATTGCTGTTGCTGAAATGCACATCCTGAATGAGAAAGTGCAGATATTCCCATACGGGTTAAGGATTTCAGTAAATGAAACAGTTACTATTATTGCCGCTATATATATATAACACATCTGTTGATTGTATTCTGCTGCCACCGCATATTTTTGGGTCGTTTAATGAGTGTTTCTTCTTCTGTCGGAAAATGAAATTTTAATTAAAAGTTGTCAACGCATCACACCCTCTATTCTCAAAATATATTTTACTCCTGACCTCTGCTCGCGCGCTAACACTGAATAGCAGCTTTTTTTATTATTTTTTCAAGCCAATTAAGGCCCCCCCCCCCTTGCACTTTGCACCAAACAAAGCAGTTTCATTTTCTGCTGTTGACGTCTTCCCTAAGTAGCCGCGCGCATGTTTACAGTGCAGCGGGCGGGTGCTATCCGTTATAATTACGCACACGAAAGTCTCCGAAGACGCTGTTGGGTGGCGTGGATATGGGGGGCAGAGAGGGGGGGGGGTTCGTGTGAAGGCGTTGGTGAGAAGGTTTAGGGTGCTGGGTGGCAGCTGGATTTGTGGGGAGCGTGCGGTGGTGTAGCGGTGAGTACGCGGCACCGAACCCGGCCCACCCGAGTTCGACTCCTGCTCACGGCCGCGGACAGCAGTGACGATTATCTGAACCGGTGCTGGGTCTCCCCTAGGTCGCCTCGGCCGTCAATTAGTTCCTGGTGCGGTGTGTAAAAACATCGCCACTGGGGAGACAAAGGCGGCCGGGCGTGTCGTTGGCGTGCCGGCCTTCATAGGTGCTACTCACTAGCAGCACTTTCCGCAAACAGTCTGTTAAGGCTACACGGGGGAGCTTTGTCTTTGAGGGGCTGCATAATTGGGGGCAAGCTCGGTGTTGGGAAGGCGTGAGACAATCCACATTCTCTTGCGATTTCATAAATTGTCGCGATTTAACGTTTAGATTTAAGAAGATATATATTTAAAATATTGTCGTTTTATTCCCATTTTCGACGTACCGCATGCATGGTGCATTTTCGACGATGAACACCCCACCCTGGCGTTTACAGGTCGTGCACGTCTTTCTTTAGATAGCTCACTGTTGGGATTTTTATAAGGTTGGCTCAACTTATTTTTTCTTCTCAAAATCAACACACGATGTTTGGGGGAAGAGCAGGGGGCCGTGGGGCCGTGGGTAAAGTATGGGAGGTCTAAGACCTGCGCAGGGGCGAAGTTTAAAGAAGTATACTGTTTAAACACTGGTTAATCCATTAGAGGGGTTTTTTTGGGTTCGATCGCGTAAATATAAATGTGACTATCGGTGCGTTGTTCTGGGCTTGCGTGCTTACAAAAAATTATATAAAATGTGTCGTTAAACCCGCCATCATCCGACACAGCCAATTAGTAAGGGGTTGTCACGTAAGCGAAACGTGCCAATGAGTCACGACTCGAGCACACCGGCGTTTTGGAGAGTAGATGCCCAACATTCATAATTCGAGGACGACGTTGGCTGTGTCGGGTGGTGGCGGGTTTCACGACACATTTCATATTTACGCGATCTAACACCGAACAAAAAAAAACATTTATCATGGATACTATTGGTCACGACAAACCTATAACGTCTTCTTGGTTCTTTCGGTAAAGTCACGTAGAATGGAAATGATACAATTATAAAAATAAAACAATAAAATAATTCTCACGACGTTTCGGCCACAACGCAAGCAGCCGTCCTCAGGTGGAGAGCAGGTCTGTCGAGTATTTTTATTATTTTATTATTTCCATTCTACGTGACTTTACCGAAAGAACCAAGAAGATGAATCCCTGCAGTCACGAAAGCTTTAAATCGAAAATTAAACCTATAACGTGTTAAATATGTGGCGAACATAGCGACGCGTCGTGGCCGCGGGAGTGGTGATGCCGACCAATTGCGGTGCAGTACGCACAACACACGAACGACAACAATAGAGGCGACTACTGGCACAGCTCTTCTCAATTCACTGCTAGACGTTGTCCCCCCCCCCCCAATTCCATTGTCACCCTCGGGTTGGAGTTGCTCGACCACACGTGCCCCACGCTGGCTGGAAAAACTCGCGGTTGGCGTTCGAGCGCTGGGGCGGTGTGGTTGCGAACGCATCATTTACCCAACATTAGTATCGGTCCAGCACACGCCAAAGACGAAGATTCCCCCGTATAGCCTGAGCAGACTGCTGGGGCAAGTGCTGTTGGCGGGCACCTATGAAGGCCGGTACGGCACACGAAGGGGTGGGTTGGCCAACACCACGCCCGGGGCCGCCTTTGTCTCCCTAGTGGCGATGTTTACTCACCGCACCAGGTACTCATTTGAGGCTGAGTCGACCTCGCGGAAGCCCAGCACAGGTTCAGATAATCGTCACCGGTGTTGGTCGTGAGCGTGAATCGAACTCGGGTCGCCGGGTTCATCGCACAGCGCGCTAACCGCTACACCACCGCTCCGCTACACTACAGCTCACACTACACGCACGGAGCCCTTGGGCAAGCTGTCAAGGGGCACAAGGAGCGAGAGGGCTACCATATAAATTGCGGTATGACCCCGAGGGTGCATGAAGGAGTCACAACCGCCGACCGCGAACTGATCGTAGCCTCCCTCGTTCTCCTCCGGGATTGCTGTTGGTAGGACAAAACATTATCCAGAGCCCGTATTTGTTGTTGTTCCTGCAACGATTGAATACATCTACATGTACACATCGTTTTCGGGTTTGGAAGAGGGCCAGGGTGGGCACGGCTTGGCTATGTAGGCGGCGAAAGGAATTCAACGTACGTACGTGGGTTGTACGTGCGTACGTGGGTTGTACGTGCGTACGTGGGTTGTACGTGCGTACGTGGGTTGTACGTGCGTACGTGGGTTGTACGTGCGTGCGTGGAGGCATGGGAAATGAAGGCGGACCGGAGTCTCCTTGGCGTTGAGTGTCACACCTCAGCACCGCCGCTGCTTACGAATCACACCGCGATGCAAGTTTTGTACATTTTTATAAAATCCCACTTCCAGGCTGTGCTGTCGTGTGGTTTGTACGGAAGAATTAACGAGTGCACTTTGTGCACGCACGCTTGCTCGCACACTTCACATCAAATTCTCGTCTGCGATATTGTTTTGTGGAGCACGCTTGCATTTTTTAAGAAGTGCTGGCTATGCAAGGGACGGTAATGCAAGCCCTGTTAATTGGCTTCCAATTGGGAGACGGGTAGATTTTCAGGGTGATCTCCGTACTGTTCCCACTTGCCTCCCTGTTTGGGGATTTGCAAGTGAAGCCGGCAAAGGCATTTTCTTTGTTTTGGACACACTGCCTATGCATGGTCACAACGAATGTGTTTAGACTGAAATTTGCAAAGTGCAATAATGTTGATTACTAAAATGTACCAGCTGTTTCGTTTTAGGAACACAAACTTTACTTGAAAACGAGACGTGAGTTGCAATATTATTCATGCTGAACGTCTTTTCCTAAATGCCCCTTTTGACACTATAAACCCCTGGGCTATAATATGTATTGCTCACGTACTTAATTACCAGCGTAAACACAACGAGTAATATTAATTATATTATCAAGCTGTCACTCCAAAAGCAATAAACTGTACTCTATCGTGGTAATCTAGTTCAAAACTAGGACTCCACACGCACACCCGTGGAGGAGACCACATCACCTTAATCACCTTAATAGGTAAAGTGGCTCACCATCTAGTTCCAGATCAACGCCAAGATCATACCGTCTTCAATACCCTCCATGGACTTTACGGTTGCCATCCGTTTATGTTTGACCCAGACAGTCGAGGAAATGGATCTGTGTTTGGGTGGCAGGAATTGATTTGTACCGAGATATGGTCGTATTACGTTGAACTTTATAACAGTAAACCGCACAGTTTTTATAGACCTAGACTGACTGAGAAATATGTTCGGGTTTGGCAACCCTTAATTGGACTTGCCTTGCCTATCTCTCCACTCTCGTCTCACTATACTCCTCTCCATTCACTCTCCACTCCAGCAATCGAAGCCTTTTCACTGATTTTCCTCCGTTGCCCCCACAGTCTGCAACTCCCTTCACCCCGGTCTTCCATGCCGCCTACCCTCTGCCTCTATTTCAAGTCCACGCTCAAGATCTTCCTTCTATCCTGTGGCTTTGCCGTCCCTTTTACTGCACACACCTTTGTTGAGGACAATGCTGAATGAGGCCCTCCCCACGCTGTGTTGGTCGTGGAAGTTGCTTCAGTATATTTCACCACGCTGGTTCGTAGTGCTGGTTGGTGAAGGCTGGTGGCCAGCAACTCGTTCATGCAGCGGTCCCCACAACCTTCTTGGCACCAGGGACCGGTTTCGTGGAAGACAATTTTTTCACGGACCGGTGAGGGGGGGGGTTCATCATTGGGTCTTTCCCCCTTTTCAAAGAAGCTCTCCAGCGACGTTTGTTGTTTTACTCATTGTGGCTACTAGGGGTTAGCAGCTTGTGGGCTCACCAACACTGTGACCGAGACAAGTGCCCAGTACGGGAAAGAGGCGCGGACGGAAGTGGTAAATCATAAAACAATGGGGGCGGGTTCCACGCGTGGACTCACCGCTCTCACCTCCTGCTGCTGTGCGGCCCGGTTCCTAACAGGCCACAGACCAGTACCGGTCCACGGCCCGGGGGTTGGGGAATTCAACTCGTCACCACTACCACCATTTTGTCTCTATTTTAAACAAATAAATATACAGTGCCTCTTTTCCCACATGATACCCATGTCCCACTATGCGATACAATTGGCTGAGATGCGGTTGCATTTAGATGCTATATTCATCCAAATTGCATTTGTATTGTATCAAGGTCTCTCTCCGATGCATTTGGCTTCGCCATCACCCCCCTCCTTGTGAATTCCTCGCAGGAGCCACAGACAGGAGCCATGGATGCAGAGTAATCAGGTTGCTGACCGGTTGGGCTTGTTAGCGCCTCGGTCTAGCCCTGGGCTCATCATTGTGGTCAACACTGGGAAAACCTTCAATCTACGCCGCCCTGGGCTCCCCCAGAGAATTGGCTCCTACACCCGGGCTTCTGAGCCTTTTTCGTCTTGAGACTGAGGACTCCTTAAGTATGGATTCTGAGTTGAATGCATCTTTATGGCCCCCTTGTTGCTCGGAGAACCTCACGCTGACCTCCTCGTTGTGACGACGGTGGTGTACGGCTGCATACAGACCTGGAGCCATGATGCGGATGTCAAGTCGGGGTTGAAACGAGGTCATTTTTAAATCCTTTATATTAAGTTCACTTGCTTGCTTGCTTGCGCGCTTACGACCATGCAAATCTTTCGGTCGTTTTTTAACCCACTTCCCGTGATCCAATCAAGCTGACATTTTGCACACAGACTCGTTGTGCGTGACAATTTATTTTCGTGAAATTTTTTCCTAAATTTTCCACTTTCTAGGAAAAAAAAAATGTCATATTTAATTTAAAATACCAATGTGATAAAAATGAAACTCTTACTCAAGAAAAACAGAAATGAATAATAAAATAAAACCGATGCCACGCATATAAAGGATTTATAGTGAAAAACTTTGTTTTTACGTGTTAATTTTATCATGGTGTGATGCCACATTTCGTGATGTGACGATTATCGAGATATCAGTTGACTCTAACCTTGTGCTTTAAATCTGCAATTGTATTGTGCTGTTTGTGCATTTTGTTGTGTTTCTCTTACAAATAAATATACCTTGCATTCCTGTTGAACTTCTTTCGCACCGTATATAGCCAACCGGGATAATTGGAGGTTAGCACGGCTAAAGGTTCATCAACCGCAGTTCACTCAACATAAGCCTGCAACAAATATTGCAATACATCATCCTTTTAACAGATATTCTGTCAGATAAACAAATATGAAAACAAATTAAATGGAACAAGGCATCATATAATCTCGGTGCCATCGATTACTCCAGAAAACATTTTGCAAGGCACTAATCTAATGAGTGATAGTTTGCTGTGTCGAACATTAATTGCTGCATTTGGTAAATAAATACATATTTAATCAGGATAGTGAATATAAAGAAGCGAATAAAAATTAGCAACGATAGTCGTGACATCACGATGTGTTTTGTTTTTTTGCTGAACGGACGATAGCGTGACCGTGGCACACACCACGTGACAGATCATAGTATCGCCATATCACAAAAATCCTAACGCCAAGCCCCTGGTCACTTCAGAGTGGAAATGAGGTGGGCAACGGCGTGAATAGAGTGGCAATGTTCCCTTGCTGGTGCCAACTCCCATGCACTGGGGCAGAGCCCTCCTATCAACCCCGAACCTTTCACAGACCCCTATTAATCGCTGCCACTGCTCCTTAGGGCAACAAATACGGCCGTGGTAGGAAACTTTTTGTCCTAGTCCGTAGGGCACTCAAAGCAATCGATAACCCACGAGTTCGTATTGGATAGGTTCCTCCTCCCACATCTGGCCTATGCCCTGAGACTTTGAAAAAAAGTTAAACGTTCAACTTATTTTCGATACAGTTGCCCTTTACTTGAGTATGGTGTAAGCACAATCAATTGTTTTGCTTAGTATTCAATATCAAATTAGATTTTTTTTTGGCATGGGAAGTATCAATTACGACAGCATCGATTCCCTTACACTTCCACTGCCGGTGAGTTAGTTAAGGACCGTGTAGCTGTGGGTATGTTCATTAACTGCGTCTTTAATTAAATAAATAGATCATCCATAAACCCGGTCCCTGAACTGTGCTCCCTCTCCCAAGCGAGTGGTCCCACGTCCTCTTTAAACGGTGGCATCGTGGCATACATAATTGAAAGGAGCCTCAAAGTCCCGTGGAAAAAAAAAAATCACACCATTGAAGTGTAACAGTGCCTTCTGATATAACAGCTGTCGATGGCAATTTAATGAAGATACATCACGATGAGAAATGCCCTGCAACTGAAGCACCTTTTTTTCACCCTTCTTCTGCCAAACCGCAAAAAAAGCGGTGTCAAATAAAAAATAAAATTACATTTTCACCCCGAGTGGCTTTGCGTATAATTTCCGAATAACCACCTTGGGCTACGTCCGTGCGTTTAATGCTGAACGGCTCAAAACATTGATTTTTTTTGGAGGGGGGGGGGGGCGGGGAGAGCAGAGGAGGAGGGGGGGGGGCACGTAACCCACGTCACTCGCGTACGCGTACGGAGCAGTCGCCACAGACTCCGTAACAAAGGAGGTCGATCAGAAGCCGCGGCCTTTAATGTGACACGAAGGGTCTGTTAGGGAGGGCCGTTAATGCACCGCTGGTGACAAAACGCGTGCTGCCGGAGGACCGTGCCCAATCACCGGGCCGGGCCGTTCCTTTATCTTCAGTTGCACATCCCGCGGCATTTGTCTCACAAATGAACAGTGTCAACCAACGCCGAACAACCTGCTGGAATGCTGTCTGGGGGCGCTGTTATTGATTGCGGTGTAAAACAAATATAAGATCGTGCAAAATTACCAATATCGCTGTGTCCGCGAGTGTTGTTCGCTGCGAAACGTAGAGGGCCTTTTTTTGTCTTACATTTGATATTTAGTTTTGTAGCATATATTCCTTTTTCGTGATGTGTTAATCACGCGAAGTGCTGTTTTGTTATTTACTACCACGAGCAGGGGAATGTTTAAGCGGTGGAATGACGAACACACCGGATTCGCGACCCAAAGGTCGTCAGCTCGTTCTCCGCGCGAGGAAGTTGAAACGGTGGTCAGTTTTTTTTTTCATCAA
Source organism: Lampetra planeri (assembly GCF_965212315.1). NCBI lineage: Eukaryota > Metazoa > Chordata > Hyperoartia > Petromyzontiformes > Petromyzontidae > Lampetra > Lampetra planeri. The sequence continues at coordinate 2,874,498 of NC_136136.1, forward strand.
TTGCCCCACCACCGCCTCTGTCCACCCAAGCAAATATAAATTGCTTCCACCACAGTTAGTCGTGAGTGGTGGAGGGGTAGACTGTGAGGGGCTCCAATCTCTTTCAAGATGTTCCAGTGTGGAAAAGTAGGCCAATATACACCCAAGAGAGGGACTCACCAGAGCACCGTCCTAGCAGCTGCCGTTCTGCCAGCAGTGGCATGAACCCACTGATGGAAAAAGATGCCCATTTTACGTACAAACCACAGTCCGTTTAGAGTAAAGTCTCATTTTTCTTGGTTCTTTCGGTAAAGTCACGTAGAAGGGAAACAATAAAATAATAAAAATATAAAACAATAACATTTGATTGTTTTATATTTGTATTATTGTATTGTTTCCTTTCTACGTGACTTTACAGAAAGAACCAATAATATGAATCCCTGCAGTCACGAAAGCTTTAAATCAAAATTTAAAGTCTCATTGTCAAGGGAGACTTTTGACTTGAATTGTCTCAGTGACACTGCCAGGTCAGCGCGAGTGGCAGCCCACTCACGGCCACCTTCCGATTGTGCCTGGCTCTGGATATGGCCTCTCCGCTTCTGGAAATGCGATTTACAGTTCCAGACAATCTTCTGTGATGTTATCGAGCCATCTTTCCCTCTGATGTGCTGTAATGCTTGTTCCACTGATGTCACCATACAGGGCGATGTCGGGAAATCTCTCTTCGTCCGTCCTAAGTATGTGCGCCAAGTATGATGATTATTTTAGGTCTCTTTTGGATGATGTCTGTGACGTCCCTTTTTATCTCGAATTATTATTTAATTTCAAGAATTCCCCCGGGTCAAAAGGGGATACAGTATACACTATGCAAGAGGATGGATAGTCGCAAACAATGTCAAAACTAAACAGTCAATAAATAACAATAATCAAAATATGGGTTACAAATAGGATCGCATTTCCAGTATTTGCACGTGGTATACACCCGAATGCCCCGATGTCGTCAGATCTCGGAAGCTGAGCAGCAGGAAAGAGCCAAGATAGTGTTTGGGTGGATAGGTGACTGCCATGCGTAGCAGGTGTTATAGGCTGCAGGGCTATGTAATGGGCAGCAGAGGGAAGGGCAGAAGCAATCCGCTGTTGTTCTGTGGTATACAGTATATGTTCGCAAACTGATGCTCCACTCCTTCACCGACCTGCATTAACCAGCATGCCGAAGTATGGTAAAATAACCTCCATGACCCACGTGGAGCCGTGGGGCCGTTATCCACAAGTGGATTGACACGTGGACTGTTATGCAGCATGGCCAACAGCACTTCCACAAAATCATTGTCGGCACGAGTGTCATCTTGTTAGCTGTCATCTTCATCTCCACCGTGGTCGCGTTGAGCGCCGTGTCATTAATCTGCTAATTGCCATCAGCAAATTCACCGCCATCAACAACAGTAGCAGCTGGCATTATTAGCATGTGAAATATGTCGATTGCAGGGCGTACAACCCTATTTCCGCAAATGGTACGCTCTGCGGCGAACTGCACGGCTGGGAGACCCACAATCAACATGGCCTGTCCCATTGCCATTACGGGGGGGGGGGGGGGGGTGGCAAGGGGGTGATGCTGTAGCCTGGAGGAGAGTTTCGTGAGAGCCCAGCTCTGGTTTCAGCAGGGAATTCATGAATCATCCCACAAGCGATTTTCCAGGCTAGCGGATCGATAATCCGATCTGCAGTAAAACAAAAAAAAAACGATACACACAATAAAGGCACTAATATTTATTGCCACTTCCACGTGAGTATGCCCTATAACTATCATATATCCCATATATATAGCTTGTGTGCCTAATCGTGTTTGTATACTGCATACTATAATTGTGTAACAATTCGCCCACCCCATACGATTTAATGAATTGTCGCGATGCAATGTCACGACTCGATTCAAGAATATTTTGCAGTGTGTGGTTCGTGTTGCAACACCTACCGGCTGCAGCAGTGATTGCTAACAATTGCGCCCAATATATATAAACAACGACAATTTACAGCCATTCTCAATTCGCTGCTGCTGCTGGACAAGCCAGTTATGTGGGTTGTCAGACCATAACCTCACCACGCTGGTCAGTTCAGTTTAAGTTAAGTTTAAGCGTCATAAAGCTGTCACTGAAGTCGAGTCATATTGAAACACAGGAAGAATTACACGAAACAGAGAGCTGAAGAGTATGCAAACGATGCTGGGAGAAAAACATGTTGGAAATAACACTGGGAGAGAAAAAAGAAGTGGTCATGGAGACACACACGTGAGATAAATAATATTCTTTGTTTTTTTCGGTAAAGTCACGTAGGTAAAAAACAAAAGAAAATAAATTAACATAAAAACAACGAAAATTAAAACAAATCACGACGTTTCGAAGGCAACACAAGCCTCCGTCATCAGGTGGCTGCTCCAGCAAAATTACTGTAGCGTATGAAGAGAGCTATTTCTGAGACACATGTTTATATGGGATACTTTTGTTTTTTACCTACGTGACTTTATGGAAAACACCAAAAAGTATGGATCCTTGCAGTCACGAAAACTTCAAATCAAAGAAGAAATCATATTGACTGTTCAGCAGAGCAAGTGTGCTTGGGCAGGAGGACATTATTCGAAAGGATCATTTCCGATGCACAAGACTAAGGACAAGACGGCCACTGTGGAGATGGAGTCATAAGATCAGCTCATGTTGAGTGAGATGAATGGTAGCATTTGCAGGTCTGTGAGGGATGTAGTCAATATGGTGTAGCCTTCATATAGCAGTGGATATACCCTTGATGAAGATGATGCTGATAACAAAATATCCTTATTGTTTTAATATGTCTACGTACGGTGCGAAATAAGTTAAACACGCATACATAGAATCATACTAATTGCTAAGAATTGCTGCAAAGTCAACTGTTGTATAGGTTTGATTGATTTGTCATTTTGGCTATACCGTCTTGTCTGATATTTTATTGTATGATGCTTATATGTTCATAACGTATGCCAGAAACAATATTGTATAGTGATACATACTGCAGTGCTAGTTTGCAGAAGGGCCTCCGCTATAGGAAGCTCTCGAGGTACCCTCTTCTTCACTGCTAAAAAAAGGCTGGGAAGACTCACACTTTACCCCGTGACATGCAATCTGCCGATCCCACTGACGGTGGTGCATCAATTTATAATGCTTGGTGGACAGAAGTGTACGTATATATGTGTGTGTTGAACTTACTTCACACCGTACGTAAACAACCGCGCTAATCGGTGGTGTGGGGGTAGGACAACACGCTAAACACATCAAGCAGTTCTAAAGAAATACGTTTTACATCTTTACTTGAAAGTGCATCGCTCCAGTAACTTCCGGACGTGAGAAGGAAGAGCGTTCCAGACGGCCACAGAAGCGCATCGGAAAGCGCGCGGTGCAGTGATCGTCTTTGCTCGGTGGTTAGCCAAAAGTCGCTGTGAGGATGACCGGAGTTTGCGTGATGCTTTATGCTCTTTGACAAGATCATTTGTGGCAAGAAATAGGGGAAATTAAGTAACTTGACCTTTTGTTTCAACTACCCAGTCAGGAGATTGAACTAGTGACCTCTGGGTTCCAAGTCCAGTTTGTGAACCATTACACCACAGCAGCTAACTATGAAGTACACATTTAATGGTATACGTTTTTAATAATTAAATATATTTTTTTATTTCAGGGAATAAATGCTGCAAGCAAATGTCATAGTTTATAATTGTGATGAAAACCAGAATTGACACGATGAGTCATACTCTAATAAAAAAACATGTCCTGCCAAAGTATAACATCATTATTACGGGTTAGAATGCTCATATCAATATGTACGTCATAGTTTGACACAATAGCTAAAATGTAGTCATGCTTAGCACCATGGCAGGAAATTAATACACTCATGCCCATATGTATATCAATGCGGATCAGGGGAGGTGGGGAATTCCAGATTTAATGCCTTTATATTTCTCGATGTTTCATAACTAGCACAGACTTTGGACTCAGATATCATTACATGAAGACTGTTGTTTTCCAAGATGCATGGTTCGCAATGCAGTGAGAAGCTGACACTTAACCTGGCTGACCTTCTCTACCCAAAGTCAATTCGCTCATTGTGCACGAGCTCATCATCCCTGGCTCTGTTGACTTCAGAATAGAGGCAAGATTCAAAGATGAGCTCGAACACAATCCACTGGATACCATCATCATCACCATCGTCATCATCATCATCTGCTGTGATCTTATCTCATGGTGGACGAATCCCTCCCCACACCTTCACCATCACTCACGGTCCATCGATGTAACGATCGATGTAGCTAATGCACGTGAGCTGATTCCGTCGCTTCGTCAGCGTGGTGGACACCCTCTTGGGTGTGTTCCCTCCGTTGGCTGCCACTCCATCATGAGTCTCGGACACTGTCCACAATCCCTACGAGTGATGTGTCCCGCTCAAGCCAGCTTCATTTCCCTCACGGTCGATGCGATGTCCCGTACCTGTGCACGTCCTCTGGCCCACGTGTCGCTCTCCATCCCGTCTCTCGGTGATATTTCCAATCGTTCACGTTGATGTGTAACCACGGCGACCATCAAGCCAAAATCCTCACGTGATCAACCATACACAGGGTGCTTAAAGTGGCTTTAACGCTTCTGAGAATTTGCAACAACACCACGAGAAATGTGCCTCCGTGCTCTGGAGACCACCTGGACAAGATTCCAGGCACGTGTTGACAATGACGGTGAACAAGTGGAGACTTTTTTAAAGCTATCGACGTACATATGTTATCATGTTACAGTGTAGTATCCGTTCTCTTTCCATTAAAAACGATCGCCCCATGCAAGTGTTAACATCTTTTTGAAGCACCCTGTATTTAGTTGACTATCACCTTTCCACGATAAATTAATGTGTTCCTAACCTTCGTCCAGATAAAACCCTGACCCCAATTATAACCTTAACCCTCAAGAGTTCGCTGATAGATACCCAGCGAGAAGAATGCCATGCGTGGGCCCTGATGCGAGAAAACTCATTGGGAGCCCCTGGCCAAAATCACCATCCCTCGTGGCCCAGAAGCCGTACCCCTCCGGCGCGTGGGGGCCAGGTGCAGTTTCACCGCCTGCACACTCGACAGCTACCACGCCACTGCTACCACACGATGAACAGCTGAAGCAGTTAGTAGCAGTCCTCGTGCGGACATTGCTTTTGCGGGAATACAAGAGTCACGTAGGCACGGGTGATTAATCAGCGTGTGTCACGTACGCACGCACGCATACACACGCCTACGCACGCACACGCTGGTGCATCACACACTGACTATGCAAAGTGCCTGGGGAATTCTGAAATGCATACCTTGAAACAAATGCCATAAGGTCGCAAGCCATAAGTCAATGGTGATGAATTGAATTGTCAAAATGTGCCTATCACGAGCATGATCAATGTGGCCATCGACTCCAAGTCAATGGATGGTTATTTTTCGTGCAGTGGTCATTTTGAATCATTATTTAAAACATATTGCCCATGACAGCACAGATTATTCATTCTTAAATGTGTTTATGGCTAAAATCAAAACGCTTAATCTATGTTTTTTCCCCATCAACCTTCCAACCTCATTTACACCTCCAGCCCTTTGTTAATAATCTGGATGAAGACATCCCCATGCCATATTTACTCATGGAGGGGGGAGTGGGTTCGACCATGCTTGACCATGCCGGCCAATGCGGCTTGGTGAGGGGTGAGGTCCGGACATAACTCGCAAGTGATGTTAGCCATGGACGGCAATTAATCTCAGTTCACCGGGTTCAGAGACAAAGACAAAGATCCCCCGTATAGCCTGAACAGACTTTTGGGGCAAGTGCTCTTAGCGGGCACACGGGGCGGTGGGCGGGCATCAGCATGCCCGGCCACCTTCGTCTCCCGAGTGGCGATGTTTACATACCGCACCAGCTATTCATTTTGTAAGCTGAGTCAACCTAGGGGATGCCCGGGACCGGTTCTGATAAATGTCACCGGTGTTGGCCGTGGGTTTATCGCGCAGCATGCTAACCACTGCGCCACTGCTCCCCCGACACATACATGCAACATATACATATAGACAGATACAGAGCTGTTTCATAAACGAGTCTCAATAAAATTGGCTTTAGAAATTAACTGTAAGGAAACTAAATGGGTTTTTGGTTCATCGGTTGCAATGCGAGCTGGTGTTGGGTGAAGTTTAAGGGAATTTTACAGCAGAGCTTCCGATCTCCACAAGTAGCCGGTGGCCCTGATTGATGCTAAGTTGTTGCAATAGGTGAATAAGCGGTGTGTTACCTGCATCGCGAGTAGCCTAATTGAGCCCTCGGGACAGGGTCAAAGTGCATTCTCGGATCAATCGAATCACTTCAAAGTGCAGTCCGCTCAATCGGCAAGTGAATGCAGCGTTCAGGCCAAAGATAACAAAACCCAAATCATTAACAAAATAAAATTTTGCTGCGTCGTTGTCATGTCGCCTACGACCAAATCACCCAGAATGGACCAGATCCCGTCGGCTCTCAGAAGCTCAGCGGCGTTGAGCCTGGTGCGTGTTTGGATGTGTGGCCGTCATCGATGCCGGGTTGCCAAACGCTACATTGTGTGCAGCGCAGCGAAATCCAACGTTGCAATGTGCTCCTATGCTGCCACGTCTAAATAACTCCCCGCAATCCACACGGTGTAAGAGAGGCCCTCATCCAGCAGTGGATTGACAAAAGGGCTAGACACGTACTTTACCGCATCACCAATGAAGTGTGTTCCACACGGTAGTTTGTTGTCCTTCCCCCGCACCTCTGATCAGCATTGGTTGGCTACGTACGGTGCGAAAGAAGTTCAACATACACATGGTGATATGTAAGTCTGCTTGAGGGAAACAGTGCTACAGTATTGGCATGTTGTTTAACAGTTTTTTTTTGACAGTGATACAGCTAAGTGGCATCAACCCTGTACGAAATAAAAACCAAAGAAGATGCTTGTGTATATTTAACTTTTTTTCGCACCGTACGTAGCCCAACCGTGCTAATGGAAGGTGCTACAAGGTGCCATTATTGGTGGCCGTTGTCTGGTGCGATCGCGCTTGATTGCGGGAGTGCAACTGTTGTTGGGGGAGAGAAGAGTCCTCGGCTGGTGATTCGAGAGTCGGTGCATGTGCTGTCGCGGCTAGCCATGCCACAAGCGAAAGCCACGTCTGGCGAGTCCCCACTTGAAGCAACACTTACGAGGCAGGGTAGCAATTTTCCCCGGATGCAAGGGTGCTGATGCCTTCAAAGTGGTAGCTGTTGCAGAGCAACAAGAACAAAATAACCGACGTCCATATTGTGCGTGTTGGCACTGAAATAATGCTCCACCCCGAACATAGATAGCATGATTTAAAGCTTTCGTGACTGCAGGGATTCATCTTCTTGGTTCTTTCGGTAAAGTCACGTAGAAGGGAAATAATAAAGTAATAAAAATAAAACATAATAAAATAATTATTTTATTATGTTTTATTTTTATTATTATGTTTTATTTTTATTATTTTATTATTTCCCTTCAACGTGACTTTACCGAAAGAACCAAGGAGATAGATAACATGATTACACTTCGTTAGTATGGGCAGACGAGGCTACAAAAGGATTTGTGCCCTGGAATATCTTGAAGAAAAATATTAAATTTTTCGCTAAATATATGAACGCATTATATATTAACATATATTACTGCTTAATTAGAAAACTATGCGTGCATATGTAAACTTCACGTAAGGACAAAGACACGTAAACATTCGCACTTGAATGCACTGCAAATTACCTCGACGTAAAATATCGTGGACGCAGCCAGCCAATGATTTTGTTTTGGGTTCCACCATTTCCCAAGGCCCTCCTGTGGTTTCAGGATTTGCAGGAGCCTTGGGCCAGCCGTTATAAGGGAGGCGCAGAGGTGCCAAGCCACGGGACTCAGCGATCAATACCATTTAATGGATGAGTTCGGCCGTGGCATTTTATTTCCGCCGTTGAACACACGCATACACACACACAAAGATCCCCCGTATAGACTTAACAGACTGTAGGGGCAAGTGCTGTTAGCGAGCACCTATGAAGGCCGGAACGGTACACGAGGGGGTGGGTGGCCAGCACCACGCGCGACCGCCTTTGTCTCCCTAGCGGCGATGTTTACACACCGCACCAGGTACTCATTTGAGGCTGAGTCGACCTAGGGGAGGCCCAGGACCGGTTCAGATAATCGTCACTGGTGTTTGCCGTGAGCGGGAATTGAACCCGGGTCGCCAGGTTCATAGTGCAGCGCGCTAACCACTACACTACCGCTCCCCATAACACACACACACACACGCATACACACACACACACGCGCACACACACACACGCATACACACACACACATGCATACACACACACGCACACACACGCATACACACACACACACGCACACACACGCATACACACACACACACGCGCACACACACGCATACACACACACACACGCGCACACACACACACGCATACACACACACACATGCATACACACACACGCACACACACGCATACACACACACACACGCGCACACACGCATACACACACACACACGCGCACACACACGCATACACACACACCAAGGCCGTAATTATTATATATATTGGGGGACACACATTTTGAGCATATTTTTATATTGGAGGGGGAGGTGTCCCCCCCGATATATTGCCATAAAAATATTTTAAAATAATAATAATTGCTATGTTATGTATATAAAAACAACAATTTGCTAAACCTTGGCCACAATATCTGGACTTGTCTTCATATAACAATGCATAGATTTCTGTTTAAGTTATTGTGGTTATGGTTGTACTTTATTAATCCCTCATCTCTGCCATTACATACAATGAAACAATACAAGGTAAAAAAGATAAAACAGAGCAATGTATTACAATACACTCGTAGACATTATTGTAAAAAATAAATACAAAATCCATCTCATTTGTTAGTGAATTTTTCAATATTTTAGGCAGGAAATTAGTTTTAAATTTTAGATTTCTTTTCTGGGGGGGGGGGGGGGGGGGACCCCCAGACCCCCTGGAAGATTTGGTCCCCCCCCAATGTTGACTCCATGGCTACGGACTTGACACACACGCATACACACACACAACAACAACCGCCATTCGCCACTATAGTAGTAGCGGTGACGTTACCACGGCGCTTGTGCCAGGCTATGTGCACGTTGAGGCCACATGAAGTGTCGAACGCCCGCTGGCATGAGGTCACGGGGCAGACCCCGGTGCCACGGGTCGAGTGACTGAGATGAGTGGTTCCGATGCACACACACACACACGCATAAACACACGCATACACACACGCATACACACACGCATACACACACGCATACACACGCGCATACACACGCGCATTCACAAATAACGTACACGCATTTTCGCACGACGTTTCGATCGCAACACAAGCGATCGAAACGTCGTAGTTTTATTTTTATTTTTTGAACCTATCCACGTGACTTTACCGAAAGACCCAAAGAATATTAATTACTGCAGTCACGAAAGCTTTAAGTCAAGATTTTAACATGTTTTTTGGTTCACGAAATTAACTCTGGTAGACACACAGCTACCATCGGTGGCTACTTTGAGTCTCAACGTGAACGCAACGTAGTCAAGACGAGCATCTGTCGGTATCCCACGTGCCCCGGTCCAATCGATCATTTTGTTTGCACTCCGCAAGAGCTTAACACGCCGTTCAGGGTGTGTGCTATAACAAATAGCAGTGGATTTATTTTTTATTTAAGGATGGGCAAAGGGGTCGCTGCCCTGTCATCATCAGGAACACGGCAGTGGAATGAAGCCCACCACATCTTGTCTCGGTGTTTGAATTGGGTGCCATACCGCTCCGCTGAGGATGGTCACAGGAAGAGCTATGATTGTGCACAGACACCACGGACCCTTCCGTCCATGCCGTTCGCAATAAAGGCGAGAGCTGAGATTTTGTGAACACCTGATGATGATGATGCTGGATTATAATTTTCTAGTGAAACGTCGCGTAAAATTGTCAAAATTGTCCTTGCGCTTGAATATTCGTCCTCCGGTTTTTACTGAACACCTTAAATAAATCTTCTTGGTTCTTTCGGTAAAGTCACGTAGAATGGAAATAATAAAAAAATAAAAATAAAACATAATAAAATAATTCTCACGACGTTTCGGCTCTGTCTTCTAGACAGACCTGTTCTTCACCTGAGGACGGCTGCTTGCGTTGTGGCCGAAACGTCGTGAGAATTATTTTATTATGTTTTATTTTTATTATTTTATTATTTCCATTCTACGTGACTTTACCGAAAGAACCAAGAAGATGAATCCCTGCAGTCACGAAAGCTTTAAATAGAAACCTTATATACATTTTGGAATGTTTGCCCACGTAACAACTCCTAATTTTTTTTCAGCAACTCAAATTCCACTAGTCTTTGGATTTTTCGGTAAAGTCACTTAGGTAAAACAATCAATAAAATAAAATGAATGAAAAACACTAAATTATATCACGACGTTTCGGAGGCAACACAAGCTTCCTTCGTCAGGTGTAATAAAGGCACAGCAAAATAACTGTAGCAGTCACGAAAGCTTCAAATCTAGAATAAAATTCCACTGTTGGATGAAGGCCTCTCCACGCCACGTTTCGCATGGGGGTCTTCACCTGAGGACGGCTGCTTGCGTTGTGGCCGAAACGTCGTGAGAATTATTTTATTATCTTCTTGGTTCTTTCGGTAAAGTCACGTAGAAGGGAAGTAATAAAGTAATAAAATATGTTTTATTTTTATTATGTTTTATTTTTATTATTTTATTACTTCCCTTCTACGTGACTTTACCGAAAGAACCAAGAAGATGAATCCCTGCAGTCACGAAAGCTTTAAATCGAAATTTATTTTATTATATTTTACTTTTATTATTTTATTACTTCCCTTCTACGTGACTTTACCGAAAGAACCAAGAAGATGAATCCCTGCAGTCACGAAAGCTTTAAATCGAAATTTATTTTATTATATTTTATTTTTATTATTTTATTACTTCCCTTCTACGTGACTTTACCGTAAGGACCAAGAAGTTGCCCACAGTGGTCAGTGCTGGTTGGTGAAGGTAGGGAGGGCGGGAGGGGTGGCGGGAGTCAAGAATCATTCTGATATCGCTCGCCACTGAGGTTAGTTACGACTGAGAAGCCAAATCAGGCCGCTGAGGTCACAGCGCAGTGCGCTAACCGCGGCGCCACCGTTCCACCCACTCGTATATTTTTTTCTTGGGTTTTGCTCCGATCTTACGTAAGCATGTTGAATTGTTTCATGCTTAACTTTATTTCACGCTTATGCAATTGTGTTGTCTACCGACACAAATTTAAGCTGCACGAATAGACAACTGAAACGTTACTAAATGATGAATTACCACATCAACAGAAACAAAATAAATTGGTTTTAATAATTGTTTTGTTGTCTAATTATGTTTGTGATTTTCAAAGCGTCATTAGAAAAACGAACACGCGTACGCATGGATTTTGTCTAGGCTTTAATGTTCACGCTTCCCAGCATGCCCCCAGTAAATGATCAATGTGTGCTCGCAATGTGTAAACGCGCCAGTGAAATGAAGATCCATGCTCCTTGATGCGTGAGAAGAGTGATGTTCGCGCGCAGATAATTGAATAAGGGAGCTTTTGCGTTATTTTCTCACCTACAAAAATGTAACAAAATGTAGCAAAGTAAATGTGTTTTTTGAACACACAAGGGTTAACAGAGGTAAAGGTGCAGCCCTGCAATTGCTTGCTTATGCCACTGCTGGCAGAAAAGCCTTCACCAGAGGGAGCCATAGAGAGTTCCTCTCACGGAGGCTATCACTAAATGGGAAGTAAATTAAACAAAACGCCCCTTCGTTTTGGTGTAGTCAAATATTACAAATGTTTTTTTTACCCACAAAAAGATAAAAGATATACATTCAGTCGGGTCACATATATCTGTGTCACTATCTTCTCCATAAACACATTGCATTGCTAACAACAAATGTTTGTATCGTATGTAAGACCCGAGTCTGTAGTAGTGATATGCAGACATTCAAATCACGGGCATAAGTAGGTCTTTTTTTTGGGAAATATCTCATTTTATGCGATAGCAAACAAGACGACAACATGCTGGTTACATAATGGTGGCAACTCAATAGCATATTGAGCAGACATACAGTGCGTGTGTGCGTGTGGGCGATTCTCCGCTGCAATACGAGCATGCCTATAATCCCACGATCAATAATAACCCGTTCAAGAAAACAAAGCAAAGAAATACCTTCACAACCTGTGATGTTTACTTTTTTTTTGATCACGAACTTTGGGGGTCGCTGCAAGTTGTCTTAGTCACAGCAGCCCACGTTCACGGTGGTTCCAATGAATTTCATTCGCCACTGACTCGAACAGAAACATCAAAATCAACTTATCTGAGATCCTGAGCGTCGCGGGAGCAACCTTCCAAGTGACGTTTTGCGGTTGCCTCGTTAAAAATTGCGTCGTTCAATGAACATATTTACCAAGGAGACTCCAAACCAAGGCCCTAATTATAATATATATTTGGGGGAGGGGACCCAATCTTCAAATATTCTCAAAATGTCCCCCCCAATATATTGCTATAAAATAGATTTCTGTTCATATGATTGTGGTTATGGTTGTACTTTATTAATCCCTAATCTCTGCCATTACATACAATGAAACAAGAAAAGGTTAAAAAGAAAATACAGAGCAATGTAATACAATACACTATTAGACATTATTGTAAAAAAATGAACAAAAAGTCCATCCTATGTGTTAGTGCATTTTTCAATATTTTAGGCAGGAAATGAGTTTAAAAATTTTGATTTTTTTTCTGGAGGGGGGGGGGGGGGACCCCCAGACCCCCTGGAAGATTTGTTCCCCCCCAATGTTGACTCCATGGCTACGGCCTTGCCCCAAACACAAGGTGTGTACATCGGAATGTTTTATTATTATTAAATGTAGTGTCCCCAAGCTCAATAGAGCAGTGGGTATTGTTTGTCTCTATGGGAGATCCAGAATCAGCGGTGAATGCTTCTATATCCCTACGGTCCTGGATTAGTACAACCAATCTCTCTCTCTCTCTCTGAAGGATACCTACTGTTGAATTCCTACCAAGCGTTGCTGTTAGTCTCACCAGGCAATGCTCATATTCACAGACCGCAATGTGCAAGTGTATATATATATGTATACACGGCATATAAAATAATAACAAGGTGGAAATGTTGTGCACCAGCCGCCGTGATGATAATATATGTTGCTCATGCTGAGCGTGCAATGTGTGTGCGGGCCCAAGGGAAGTGGTCCGCCACCTGTGCATGACATGCTGGAGGATAAAAGTGAGGCTGCGCATCGCGGAGAGCGACCGCGGCAGGAAAAAAAAGCCTCACCGAGTCTCAAGAACGTATGTGTGTATACGTTTTCAGAAGGGTGCTGCTTGGCGGGGCTTAATTTCTCGTGGAGTATTTCCTGGAAGCCCCTAACCCCGACCCCTAAATTCCTGCCCTACCAGTCAAATAAATATGGGTGGTTGGAGGGATTTGTGGGTAAATATTTTCAGAAGCTCCGGCTAATATCAGGCCCTGGCTACACTGGAAGCTGCACAACGCTGAACTGGTGACTTCACTTGCGGTACCTGCGCACGTGCCTACACATCCACAATTGGGGCTGTTCTCCCACTCGCGTACCCATCTCTCGCCGACGCTTTGACACTTTCGATTCTATTTTCTTTGACCACGTACCAAGCCAACGTGAGACTCCTTAATACTGCAGGTGATGTTTCGCCACATTTCTTAAAGCCCTTTTTGAACGTGACAGCGTAGAACCGAAGTGTCCAGAGATAATTCACTTCTTTGGTTTGGCTGTGAATTGAGTAGCAACCGATTTATTGATGTCCAGGTTGGAAACCCAGTTGCTGGCTTCACAGCGCGGCCAGTGAATGCCACCCGTGTCGTGGGAAAACGCTAGCAGTGGACATGCAGTTGCATTTGGGGTGAATCTGTTTTTACCTTTCTTGTACGTTGCACCACTGTCGTGTTAAATTTCGATTTAAAGATTTCGTGACTGCAGGGATTCATCTTCTTGGTTCTTTCGGTAAAGTCACGTAGAATGGAAATAATAAAATAATAAAAATAAAACATAATAAAATAATATAATATTTTATTATGTTTTATTTTTATTATTTTAATAATAAATAAAACATTATTTTATCATGTTTAATTTTTATTATTTTATTATTTCCATTCTACGTGACTTTACCGAAACAACCAAGAAGACACTGTCGTGTTGTCGTGTTGTTTGTTGTTGGAACGTTCTGACCCGCCCCTACTGGACCTCTGTGAAAAAGAGCTTTATTGCTCTTCGAATTCCTCCGGTATAATTAATTATTCTGAAACCGTAATTGTCCACGTGCAGGAGCACGACGTCAAATACTCCAAATAACCTGCTGGTTATTTGGAGTATTTGACTGCTGGACATTTCCACGTGAAGAGTCAATCCGTTGAGCTATCATTATTTTTTTGCCAGATCGCTTTTGAAAAATAAGCTAATGGCTCAGTGGGCTTTACCTGGTTAAAAAAGTGATTTGTTTACCTTTTCAATACTTTGTATTCCTGCCGTGTTTTGTATTATTTGTTGTTGTTTTAACTGTCTGACCCGCCCCGACTGGAGATCTGTGAACAAGAACTGAATCGCTAATCGGATTCTTCCAGGATAAATAACATTCCGATTCCACCTGATGGGTGGGTGATGGTGGGGGTTCGCATCATTTGGGGGTGAATTTGTGATTGTCCACGTGTGAGAGGTAAGGGATTGCGCCTTCCGTAGCCCACTGCTAGCACGTCAGCGTGTCTTGTTGTTGGTGTTGTTGTTGTTGTTGCTCTGGCGACCGGGAGATCGATGATCGACATTCGGTCGCCGCGTTGATATCATTCATCCTCATTTCTCACTTCAACAGAGTGGGTACGGCAGTGAAGCTTCCTGATGGCTGGGTGGTTGGTGGTGGTGCTGGTGGTGGGATTCACGATGAGGTGCTCATTCTGGATGCTGTCTCGTGTCTGCGTTATCCCAATGTCTCCTACCGCCGGTCTTCGGTGCTGCCCGGCGCATGGCCGAGTCTTCCCGCATTGTTCTAAAACGAAGAGGAACAAAGAAAACTCACTCACAGTGTGGAACTTCCCCTCTCACAGCTCTTCAAGTCCATGCTCAACACCTTCCCGTGGCTTCGTGACGACATTATCAGCTCAGGGGGCGCGGCAACCGGTCATGTGGGGCGCCAATATTGTGATTTGTCTTGGCTATTATATACCGCTCCTCCTCTTGCCTAATGACGTCATCGTTCCGCTCACGGTCTCGAACATTTAACGCTGTAGGGGGCGCTCATGGTGGTTGTGGCTAGGAGGCGCCTACTCGTAGCTTTGGCCACCAGGGGGCGGGGGGTGGGGGCAAGGCACCCCTTGCCTCCACGCTCGTTGCTCTACCGAGACCTTTGTATCTCGGCCTATTCCTCACTGCCACTCTCTACAAAATAAATAAATAAATATTCTCAACGTTTCCGTACAGCACCTTCGAGATGTGGTCACATTAAGATCGTTTCTGTGCAGAAGTAAAAAAATAAAAAAAATCGCAGTACAATTGTATGAGCAAACAACACTCAAATTCCACAGATGCTGCACTGGTCCCAGTGGATATTCCTCAATCTCAGTCGGTAGAATTTAGAGATTGATCCACGAACTCCGTTTTCAAGTGCGCCACTGCTCTTTGACAAAAATATATATCTCCGGGTTTCTGACGAGAGATCGTTAATGGCATGCTATCCTGTCGCCTTTTACACCAAGATAACCAAGCACCTTCATTTCATCGTGACCTTCTGACCGTCTTAGCCATCCCGGCGGCCTCCAGCAAGACTCAATCTCTCCTTGGCACTCGAATCACGTGGCGTCACCCCTTCAGCCGCGTTATGACGGTGCGGAGCATTGCGGGGCTTCAAGGCAGATTGCTGCGTTATCATCACCATCTTGTGCACCGTGTGAGCGAGCTGAGCGAACGTACTGCCGTTGGCGTGGCCACACTCAAACATGTGGCTTAGAACATCCTGCTATTCGTAGCTTCATGCAAGCGGATTTATTTATTTCGGGGGGGGGGGGGGGTGACAGTCTGTGGCTTGAAGCTTAGTTCAGGGACAAAAAGGAAACCTGCTTTAAAGGCTGATTTTCACTTTGTAAAAGGTTCCATATCAGAGGTTTTTGAGTTACATCGCGTAAATATAAACGTGTCGATGTCTTCGCGATGGATATCCATTATAATTTATATGCATACATGACCCCCCCCCCCCCTTTCTGGCTTTCGCACCTGATTGGATCACATTTACCCCTCTATTTAAGACCAAAACAGGATTCATCCACATCTTTGGCTGTCGCCTGATGATGCAAGTTGTAATTCCTGGTGTAACGTCGTTTTCGAATTGTAAATGTTGTGGGTTTACTCTCCAACACTCCGGTGTGCTGTACTAGTAACGAATTTACATGTTTTGTTAATGTGACACACCTTCCTAATTGGCTGTGTCGGGTGGTGGCGGGTTTAACGACACATTCATATTTAGGCGAGCTAACTCAAAAACCTCCATTGTGGATGATATTGGTTGCGAAAGCCTACGTGTTAAATTTGAAAAGGTTATTATTTTTTTTAAAATCAATGTCACAAGAAAGTGTGTCTGGGAAATTTCAGGATTTATCTACGATGAAGCCTTGAATGAATTCGATATCAAAAGCTAAGAATGGTTGAGGCTGGTTAGCACTTGAATGGGAGAATGCTTTGGCAATGCACGGTGCATTGCAGGTTTGGGCTATGGGACAGCAGCAACAATAATGAATTATTGAATTTATCTGCGCGGAGTTTTGAGTGTAAGACCCTCATGCGAACGTGGACTTTCTCTGGGCACTCTGGTTTCCTCGCACATGGCGATCTCATTCATGAATGTAACTCAACATCCCAATGGAGAGCCCTCCTGAAAAACAGACCCGAGGCCTGGTAAAGGCTTTCGTGGATTCTTGTTTTTTTTTATTCAAAGTGCCTGTTTTGTTGGGTTGGTAGTAACACTATTCAAAACTAGACCTTTATTGCAACTTTACTTTCTACTCATAGTTTGTTTTGTATGAATGGTGAAATAACGACCATATTCTCGGAATTACATGCTGCTCAAAAAATAAGATGCATACCAAACCTGTGCCCAAGGTGTGCATAAATTCATACAAACCTAGTCACACACTCACACGCCATATTATAAAATCAAACTCAACTTTTGCTTTAAAATTGATTTTTTTTTATAATACAGAGAATACGGTAAAGTTTTGACGTGAAAAAATGTGTTTAACTTTTTTTGACTTCTTTGAAAAAATGAAACGACAAAAACAGGCACACTTTAAATCGACTTCGCTTGCTACGAACTTTGGGAATATTAATTTAAACTCACAGCTCATCATTTCTAATGATCTGAAAAGAAACACAACAAGATATCCTGCTGTGGTCGCACCACGAGCTGAAACCTGACATCCTAAAACAAGTTCCAAGATACAAAGTGGCTCTGCGCTCTTGCTCATTCGCACTGCTGTGCAGAAACGCCATTTGCACCGCTGCTTAATGAGAAATCCACGTTTTAGAGGTGGCTGGGTGACTCAGAAGGTCAGAGCACTGAGCCACAAACACAGATCCTGGGTTTACATTTGGGTATCAGCTACTCGTGACTAAACAGAATGTCCCAGTGTAGGTGGCCGATGATAATAGCTGCATAGAAAAAAAAATACCCATCCTATAAAGTTAGATTTTGTGTCCTTATTTGGCGGCATTTCAGCTCTGGAGATGCACAAACATATTTCTCCGCCACATGGTGTGCGGTAAAGTGCGTTCCTTAGCGTGGGGAGCGCTATTGTAGTGGTGAGCTTGCTGCGCCGCGAACCCAGCTACCTGGGTTCGATTCCCGCTCACGGCCAACACCAGTGACGATTATCTGAACCGGTCCTGGGCCTCCCCTAGGTCGACTCAGCTTCAAATGAGTACCCGGTGTGGTGTGGAGTAAACATCGCCACTAGGGAGATAAAGGCGGCCGGGCGTGGTGCTGGCCACCCCCCCCACCCCCTCGTGTGCCGTGTCAGCCTTCGTAGGTGCTCGCTAACAGCACTTGCCCGAACAATCTGTTACATGCTATACGGGGGACTTTTGTTTTTGTCCGTAGCATGGATAAAAAAAAAAGTCACTTGGATTGGTTTCAAAAACAGTTCTATTAAATATCCTTCGGTGGGCCATTCTCAGATACCCCGGGTGATACACTGAGCTGCAAAAATGTTGAATCGACACTTTATCTCGTGGCATGGCGCCGAAAGCACAGTTGGAAGAAATACATTTCCCTGTAGCCCCGTGTCCAAATGCTTTCAAATGCAGGACGATGTTAACGGTGTTGTATTTCGTGTTGGAAGTGCCACACTGTTGCTTGTAACGTTGTAATGAACTGTTCTTCATTCATAATTAAATCTGTACTCCGATGCATTTCACAGTAATCTGCGGGAGCTCATTCTTTCATTATCTCTGTTGTTAAATATCGGTTAATCTTCGATGTGCAATGGGGCAAATTAGACAATTAAAATGTCAGTTTCGAGTAGGCCGTGAGCGCATACAATTAGACCTGAGCTTGATATCAGAGTATTTGTCTCTTATCGGATAATGCTGTGGCTCTATCTTTTTGCCAAGGGTGTATTGCAACCTCTATCTAACGGAAAGCGTTCAGTTTAATTCTGATAAATGTAAAAAAAAAATTGCAACCAACACTTCGTGGCGTGATTATTGTTTCGCTCAAAAGAAAAATTGCCGTCACCAAAACAGAAAAAAAAACCCCGACGGAATGAAACAGCCTGCGACACGCGTGAAGAGGCACGGACGACAGCCCCTGGGGCACCTCGCAGGGAGTTGTTTGCTCCAAACATTGGGAGAATTTTCATTGATTCAAGCACTTAAAATATTGGCATGCACTCACATTAGCGACGCTTGCTTTTTTTTTATTGAAACGAAACGAATGGACTCGGAACATGCAGCGTACGGCTCGGTACATTTCCTCTCAACTCTCTCGCTTCGCCCCCCCCCCCAACATTTCTCTCCACTCCACGTGACGTGTACCCTATTCATCCTATTCAACCGACAGACAAAAAAAGAATAAAAGCGCTTAAGAATGATAAACTCTAACAACGGAACAAGGGGGGCAATGCATCCATCTTTAAGACGCGTGCCCTGTACATATACGCGGACGCTCTCGCTCTGCGTGGGCTCAGCCCAAACTACGGCCTCTTAAGCGGGCACTTTAATGAAACGAGCTGATTGATGAGATGTATTCATTTGCTTAAAAATAAATGAATTTGCTCCGAATGTGCGCACCTCGACGAGAAGTTGGGATGACGGTCGTGCAACCTCGGGGTGAGAGCGAGAGAGACAGAGAGAGAGAGAGAGACAAAGGGATGCGACCTCTTGCGAATGTTTAAGTAGGAGCAGGGTGAGCCACCCCCCCTCCCCCCCTCGAGACTACTGCTCATTTTCACATGCTGCACTTTATCACCGAAGCCTTTATCAGCATATTGCCGAGTAATTCTAATCTCAAATTCGGATCGGTTAAGAGGTAACGCGGGCATTCGAGCCATAACCCTAACATTAACCCGAGCCTCACCTTAACCCTCGATGTTTAATTTTAAAAAAATTTATATGAAAAATAGCATTTTCGCGCGATGAAAATCACGCTCACGTGAAAGCGGGGTGATTTCCGAGATTGGCTGTGGGGTGGGGAGAGAGCGTTCATTGCAGCCGAGACCAGGTGCAGTCAGGAACAATGCGACAAGACCAGAATACTTAATCCGAAGCAGACATTCATGCAGAAAAATTACTGATTTGCGGTCGATTAATCAGGATTCCCGTATAATGCAGTCGTTGCCAAAATCGCTACATTACACGTGTGGACAGAGCACACGGCGAAAATGTATTCACTCTGCCCGTGTGAATGGCATGCTGTGGAAATTGGAATGTTATTACATAAAAATTGGCCTGCGTGTAACATTACTTTTGCTTTTGAGATCTCATACTCAACTCTTCCCCTGATTTCTCCACTCGCTTCTCCACCCTACAAATCTGTGACGTTTTTATTACGTTTCATTAGAACTTTTTTTTCCAACCATCCCCCCACCCACCCCGCCATCCCCACCCCTGACATCTAGAAAACAACTCGATGGATTCGTGCAGGATTTTCAAAATCTAGTCAAGCATACATAATGGCTCAACCATGATAAAGCGACAGTCTGCACTCGAGAAGTTGTTGTTGCAATAGCTGGCTTCAGTTCTTCTCTGCGTTCATAGTCATTATATTGTCGGTCACCATCTTCCATTCGTCACCTATGCGGGACTGCTCACTCCTGAATCAATGTGCTGCTGTTGCTGCTGCGTTAAAGGCACCGCTGTCTTGCACGTGCAAAGACTCTGCCACAACTGTTCCACCTCTGCATGGAAGTACACATAAGCATGAGGCTGTGGATATTAAGTTGGCGACAATTGAATGGTCTCGGTCCAGATGAGATTCGACCCCAAGGTTTGATCGGCGCTGGTAGGATGTCGTGGCAATCTTGCTCTCAGGAAACAGAGAGAGAAAGAGCCAAAGTGCGCATACAAATCTATGTTTTCTAGTGAACTTAAATTTAAACCGGATGGGAGCAAAATGAGACCACGATCGTACTTATTCAAGGGCTATAGGTGGGAGACAAATGAAAACAGGTTAAAAGCATTACAGCAAATATAGCGCAAAGGTTTCAAACAAAAACACGTCCAAAGGCTGGAAACAGAGCCTAAACGTCCGTGTGATTTGGATTAAACATTTACGCGGAGAAAATATTAACACTGATTCGTGAAACGCAGCGGGAATCAGTCGCTCGATGCGTATTCTCCGCTGCTGCCAGCCCTGTGAACCGATTTCAATGACTGTCCACCACGACTAACGTCTGTGACGAATGATCGATCCAAACGGGTCCTGGGCCATCCTCTTCAGCAACCGACACTGACCAGCAACTGTTGAAGTGTGATCGACCAGCTCTCACGACCGAGATGGCCATCACGTCGGGGATTGATATGGGGAAAAACCCTAGGCGAAGCCCGCGTGTGATGTGGACGCGAGATGATCAAAGGCATTTACATTCTTATTATCCAAACAATGCACACCGGTTGTCAATAGGAAACGTAACGTGACCGGCAGAGGCGTTACATGAAAGGGAGCGACCGTGTTGGTCCAGGTTCGTGAATCATCGCGGGCGAAGGGGCATACTTCAACTCGGGCACGAGCTCTGGGCACACGATATGTGATCCGGTGTGGCGCATCCTGGGCTGTTTTTGCAAAAGACAGAACCTTAAGACAGCCGTGCTTGCACACATTTGCTCTTCCACTTCACGGCGACACCAACCGGAAACAATGTACGCGGCTAAAAAAAAAAAAATCGAAAACTAATTTCTTTACAACTGCTCCGATTGGCACGGTTGCCTACGTACGGTGCGAAAGAAGTCCGACATCATACATGCAACACAGTATTTGCCCTCGGAGGTATTTATGAGCGGAAGCCGGCGGGCGTCAACCTACTATAGAGAGCGTTGCAATGAAAAAAAACTACGGTGTGAAATCACTCTTGAATACACCGGTGGGCTAAAGTAGTGACCCATTTATAAATAACGCGATCTAACTCAAAAACGTTTATTATGGGTATCCACAAAAGCAACATTCAACACATTTTGTGAGGATCAGATCAGAAGGAAAGAAGCATTCATGGGATAGAGGTGCAAGCTAGTTTAAGGCTGGGGAAGGCCCAACGAATGGTAAAAGTAAATAAAACAGGGAAATGTACAGCCATGCAATTTCATGATCACGCCATCGTTGGCAGAATGATCTCCATTAAAGGGAGCTCTGGAGAACCCATCGAGAGGGAAATGGCCTACTCTTCCACTCTGGCTCAGACACTTTACCCAACCACACCCGACCTGTCAATCGACCAATCTTGCTTGTAACCCATTTATACCGCTGGGTTATTACAAAAGCAGAGGGATTTAAGACACGAACTGGATGTTTGAACTGCTGCAATGGGGGGACTGATCTGCTGACTTCTGGATTGCAAGTCCAGTGTGCTAACCATTACCCTACAGCAGCATCCTGAGAACAATATCAATGTGTATCATCATCATCATCAATCCCGATCCACGGGCAGATTGTCCGTAGATGTTCACTGCACATTTCGTCTTCGTTTCCACTTTCCTCCCGTCTTGTGCCAAAATGTTCAAGTAATGTACATTTTTCTGGCACCAATCTCTTATGTCGTCGTGAAGCCATTCTCTGTTAGGTTTTCCTCTCTTTCAGCTTCCTTCCATTTTTCCGAACAACAACAACAACAACACACTTTTGATCTTCCTGTTGTTGTTGACCATCCTACACGAATGTCGAAATAGTGCCAGTTGAATTCTCAACACTGCCTGCATCATCAGGTTGTCTTCTTCTGTGTGCAACATTTGTCTTACTTCTAAGTTGGTCGCTCTTTGGGTCCAGCTTAGAGAACAGTTTCCTTCAATAGCAATACATTTAAAATGCCAATAACTCATCTCTGTCAGATATAAATGTGTATACATATATATAAACAATATGGTATCAGCTAGAACAAAAGTCAACACATTTTGTGAGGATGAGGACACAGTGAGATAAACATTCATGGGATAGCGGAGGAAGCTGATGCTTTCAAGCCTGGGGGAACTCGGTGCTGAATTGCACGGCGGTACGTATCCACGGTCTGGACACAATGACCGAGCCAGAGAAACTGGCTGGTAATTTGGAAAAGACATCAACACAAATCATTCCAAATTCACCAGCTTCGTGACAAACAGACCAGCCAACCGTGTCGGCCAGCCTCCTCTCAATTAAATTCGTGAAAAGTGCATGCGTCGGCAACTTTGTGCATCCACGAATGTGGCGAAATACATCAAGGAAATTAAAATAAGCTCTGGAAAGCACACGGAAAAACAAGACAAAGCAAATATAACATGTGTTTAATTTGCTGATGTTTAATTGCTTAAAACTTAAAAGTACACAGCCCTTATTTGTTTTTCACAGAAATTATATTTTTGCCAAATAAACACAGTTGGCGCTATTTATGTATCCCCAGTGGTCATCATGTGTGCTGCTGCGGTGTGTTTCCAGGCTTGTGAGCAGTCCATGGTGACGCTATTTATGCATTACGTGTTTAAAACAAATATCCACACAAGCTAATTTGTAATAATTTCTAGGGCAAACATACAAAAAAATTCAGCCATTTTCAATCTACTGCTGGATGGACAACCTCCTCATGTCGTGTCGGTCATGGGGGGTTTTATGACCATACCTTACCACCCAAGTCAGTACGAGTTGGTGAACCGATGTTAGTTGTGGCCAAGATTCTAACTCGCGTGACAAGGTAGACAATACAGTTGACTAACCACTGTGCAGTCGCTCCATCTAAGTCGTTTCAAGTCCTCACGAGCTAATTATGCTTCAGCACAGGCAACGATGACTTACAAACGTGACTGCAGTATAACAGGGGCACGAGCACCATGTTTTCTCTACACACCACAAGGTGCACATGTGATGACCCCAATGGGCTGTGTGATGATACCGTGTTGCGCTTAAACTAAAACGCGACGGATAAGCCCAATTATTTAAACGCTAAAAGTATTCAGTCCGTCACAACGCTGATGACTCAACTTTAGAACTGATCAAATTAAGCCCTTTTGTTTGGCACACTTTTGTAAATTACTGCATCTGGGAAATAGCTGATGGCACAATAACTACAAAGGTTACGCAGAATACGATGACGCGCGTTAGGATGCACAGATTACAATTAAAACACCAACTACCTGGGTCATCACCCAGGGTGGCGCTCCAAATGGCTTTAAGCACAGACTCATTTAACCGGCTCTTAAATAACCAGAACCAACACAATGGGTTGCCGGCTAATGGATGATTTTATAGTGTTTCTGCAGACGTAATATGCATATTGTGTGCATGCTGTGTTACAGGCAATTTCGCAACAGAGACATGGATTGTTAAGTGTCTTAAAGTCAGCCTTTCGGGCTAGTCATATTAGTAATTAATTACACTTTCAGATTAATTACAATTATGGTAGCAATACCAATTGGAATACTTTAGAAATAAAAATAACTCGTGGCATTTCAACAGCAATCAGACCTCAAGTAATTTGAGGCTTAGGCGTAATTAAATGCAATTTGCCGCACGTGCTACTTGTGTGCGGATCGTAAAGGCTTGACTTATTGTGACACGGTGGAAAATATTCACGCGGTGGACAAAATTATATCTGTTATTCCTAAAGAATGAGGCCCGCTGCTGGAATGTGGGTTGTTAACGCCAGCAGTGAGAAAACATCTTCTCTTAGTGTCAGCACGATGATCTAATGCTCCACGTATTTTCTCGCGGCCTGTACACACCGCGAAGCTCCGTGGGATGTCACTGTCTGCGTATGTCCCCTGGAATGTTTTTTATTTTTTTTCTTTTCACAAAAAAACTCCTTTATGGCAGAATGTTTAATTTCTCGACGTGACACGTGGGACGTGTTATTCAGCCTTACATGCGCCGCGATGCAAATGCTCGCCTACTCACGCATTTATTAATGGAGCATCCGCCTGCTATTTTCACCAGGGCAGCAAGGTAAAAGAAGGATTATAATTCACCTTAGGTGCCCTATAGTTTGCAGTCGTTACAATTTCCGCAATGTACATTTTTATTATTATTAATTGAATCACAAATAGCGATGGGTGTGAATTGTCACAACCGTACAGCAATGCCTTCAACAGCCTTCATAGTTGATATCCCTTTGTTAAGTCACTGCTGGATGAAGAACTCCCAACACGTGTCAGTCATGGAGATTGTTTGGGGGGTGGAGGGGAGGGGGATGTAGCACCCGGTTTAGATCGCATTGACCCTCATGTTAGCCGTGGTCAGGAATCGAACTCCAGTCGTCGGTGGCCACAGCACAGTGAAGGAACCACTGTGCCACCACTTTTGCTTTGAAAAATGTATATTCAGCAAAATTACAGATACCAGGCAGCAAAAAAAACCACACACTTTCATTCCAGAATCTAAAGTATATAATTTTGTCTTTGCACTAGAAAATGTCATGGGCGTGAAAATGGGGAGCTCTGGGGCAATAGCGTTTGGCAATCCTGACTGTGCTGATGAGAGACAGCAGGTTGAAACTCGCCCAGGGTTTTCCGCTTCAACAAACACTGCCAGATAACGTCAGTCCAAAGGGCTGACAAAATGAACAGTTGCACATTTATGTATTTAATTACTTTTATTCCATTAATTACGTTCTTCGTTTGCAAACCAAAGTGGCCAAAAATAATCGTGGTCCGAGCAAACGACACCGGGAGTGATGCGCTGAATGCGTGCAGGACACCTTAACGACGGCTCATATTAGACAAGCCTCCGCACTCACGTGACCTTTTGCACGGCATGCCTGGCATGAGCAGAGCCCCCTGGCTGGGGCAAACATCTGTTGAGAGACCAATCTCACCCCCGCGTGCAATGGCAGATGCGAAGCGGAGACGCAAAATCTCAGCGTGGCAAGATGCTCACGTGACTGTCCTCCTCCTCCTCCCCCGCTCCGCATCCGGCGTACAACTGCAGCGCTCTGAAAAACGCATCCAGGGCACGCTTTGCAACGCTGCGGAACGGCCGCAGCGAATCTTTTTTTTAATTAACGTGCAATTTCTCGAGCAGGGGAAGCAGCGTGCCGAGTCGCAACTCTGCAATTTGTGAACATTCTGATTGAGCTGTGGAGATGGAGGGGCCAGGAAGGGGGGGAGAGAGAGAGATGGGCAGCGAGGGGTAGGGCTGGGCTGCAGGGAAAGAGGATGGCACCTCGCGGAGGAACCTGTGCCTTTGGATCAATCACGGTGCAAAAAAACTCACTGCTGCTGCTGCTGCTGTAACAATCCCACATCAATTTGGAACACACGCGGACACTGGGGGCATCCGATGCCTCCTCTGAAAAGCTTTAGCACGAGCGAATGTTAACGCCTTAATTTGTTCGACTGAAGCAACACATGAAATGCTACATCGCGAGCAAGGCTTGCAGCGAGAAATTGAATTGTTGATTAAAATACTTTTATTACATATCGAATCATGCGAGTACGAATTTAGTATTAACCTTGTATGCGAATTATATGCTAATGATATGTTAATGTTACATTTAGGCTAATATGACAAAGTGAAATTGTACAAATGAGGTAGAAAAATTATATTTCAAACGGCACAAATTAGATGGTTAATATCAAAAAAGCATTCTCAATTATTGAATAGAATCACAATGCTGAATCGTGACAATTCCTAAAATCACTGCAGGAGTGAATCATTGCATGCTTAATCTATGTCCATTAAATCAAGAGCATCGTTGCAGGAAGTGTACTCAATTCCTAAGATTCCACCTTTTTCAAAACACTGGGATTCTATAGTAATACTATTGTTATTCTTGGCTACCTATCGGCTAAGCTTAGTTTACCAACGCCTCGCCGATTCGGGCTGACTAGAATGGCGATTAAGGCCGATTTCAGGAGACCATAATATTTGCCATTGTAATGTATTGCCAATTCCTTGGGTGTGGAGTTTGCCCGATTTCATGCCCGATTCCAGCATGGGTGCTCAGGCAACGTGGGAAGAACTGTGCTCGTCCGGCCCAGTTAAACGTGCCATTGAAAGTATAGCCAAATGCCGATGCAATGCATTTCTATAGCAATCCTGGGTCAATACCCGCCACCTGCTATTGAGGTTGACCACCGAGACTATCACTGGGACGATCAGAACGACTACTTGGACCAATGAGACGACACTCTGGGATCTTCTGGACAATCGCTTTGAGCACCAGGACCGACAGAACCATCGGTAGCACGGAGACCGCCATTCGGATCGACAAGACCACATTACTGACATCACACAGCTCATACGGTGGTTCCATTGGCAGTCCTGGTGGTTCCCATGGTGAAGATCAATGTCAGTTGTCAAGCATCGATCAAAAACGCGATTGAAAAATACTCCATGCGTGTCAATGGCGATCAAACTCGGGCGACTGGTCTCGTTGACACCCAGTGCTCGCGCCACCGTAGGCTTCTGATAGACTGAGCACTCCAACATTTCATACTGTTGCCAAATCCCACAATCACTAGGGGAATCGTACAAGATGATAAGAACGGAATCCCAATTCCAGGCTAGGAATTCCCCAGTTGTAATATGTGTTTACCTTTCCTATACTTTGCGCTCCTATCGTGTTTTTTTGTATTGTTTGTTGTTGTAGCGTTCGTACCCGTCCCTACCGGACATCTGTAAAGAATATATTTTTAGCTCATCGGTATACGTAAAGATTTTGATTCTAATATCCACCCGTTTCATTGTTTGACTCGTGCGGCGACATTAGTGTGCAGCTGCTGTCCATGGTAGCTGCCTGCCATGGTGAGAGGTCACACTCCTTAGTACCGCAGGTGTCTCCCAAGCAGCACTCTCTCTTTGTTCTCGCACAGCAATTCCACCACAAAGGGACTGTGCACAACCCCAGACTCATCGTTTCCCAGGCACTCACTGCAGCTTCACGAGGTGAACCGCCCTGTGAGAAGCGCAGGGGCTAGAGGCCTGCCGTAGTGAGGCACCCGCAGGCTGGCGGAAAAACAAAGACTAAAGCGGCATCGCGAGCGACCGCCGATCCTTGGGAAGCAAAGTTTCGCTTTTTGCGCAGCAGACGCCCTCGGATTCACGGTGAAGATACCGCGTGCGTGCCGAGTCGACGAGGCCTTTAATACCGACAACGTGTGAAATATCATCGCCTCCCCCCACAATGATAGCAGGCTGGACCTCTGCGCCTTGGCCCGAGCCACCTCTTCAACAAAGGGCTCGTTGTGCCCGCGTCGTTCCCTGTGGTCAAGCCGTCGCGCTCCGTGCTCCGAGCCGCCTGGGTTGGGGCCAAGGCGACGTCTGAAACGCACTTTGCAATTGGCCGGCCTGTGACGTGCCCTGCTCCGCTTGGCTTGATGGATATCCCCTGCAACCGGGGGGGGGGGTGGAGTTTGGGGGGGACATTGCCAAAAGTTGGCTGCATTGTCAGAGAATGCAGCGTGAGAACATAATGTTTGTCAATTTTTTACTTCGAAGCTTGGGTCCAGCTCAGCAAGGCGCTGCAGACGGAGTGTGCAACTCACAGCAGCACGGGAGGTTTACGAGTTGAAATCTCAGCCGGGAGTCAACTTAGTCTGTCGGCCCTATGGCGTTCAAAAGAATAAGTGCTGCTTCGTGAGAAGTCGGTTGACGGATGTCCCGCGTAGAAGCCGGTCCCCGCCAGCGGCGCATCTCCGTGTGTCTCGCCGGTTTCAGGCCAACTTCACAATATCTTTAGGTACCGCTTAGAGGCACCCATCCATTCGAGAGTATGGATAAAGCTACGCGACGCTTCTACTCATTGCATTTTTGAGTCTGATCTTTTATTGTTGTGTTCCGTCAACAAGGTAACATACATGCTGATCTAGTCGATGGCAGGACCTTGAAGTACAAAGTAGCGCACATACAGGAGGCTCAATACTCAGTCAGTAGCGAGAGGGTGCGAATATTGAATTAGGTTACATGAGAGTGGTTCTCTTCAATTGAATGCATGTCAGCACTACATATAAGTATGGCAACAGTGTTGATTTGAAGCTTTCGTGACTGCAGGAATCCAAATAAATCACGACGTTTCGGGCACGTGTTGCGCCCGAAACGTCGTGATTTATTTTATCTTATACCTACGTGACTTTACCGAAAGAACCAAAGAACATGGCAACATATAATGGTAGGTTTTTACCCTTTTAACTGGTACAAAACTGACACCTTTATTCGAGGCATCATGCCTTGAATAAAGGTGTCAGTTTTGTACCAGTTAAAAGGGTAAAAACCTACCATTATATTTTGCCACTGGTAAAAGAGATCTCATAGTGTAAACATGGCAACAGTATCTTCTTGGTTCTTTCGGTAAAATCACGTAGAATGGAAATAATAAAATCATAAAAATAAAACACGCTGTCTTTCT
The DNA here is from genome assembly GCF_965212315.1 of Lampetra planeri. Classification (NCBI taxonomy): domain Eukaryota; kingdom Metazoa; phylum Chordata; class Hyperoartia; order Petromyzontiformes; family Petromyzontidae; genus Lampetra; species Lampetra planeri. The sequence goes on from NC_136136.1 coordinate 2,903,678, forward strand.
GACAAACCTGTTCTTCACCTGAGGACGGCTGCTTGCGTTGTGGCCGAAACGTCGTGAGAATTATTTTATTATGTTTTATTTTTATTATTTTATTATTTCCATTCTATGTGACTTTACCGAAAGAACCAATAAGATGAATCCCTGCAGTCACGAAAGCTTTAAATCGAAATTTATGCCAACAGCAATTAACAAAAGCTTTCCAAAACAATGAGCCACTGTGCATCTGTCACCTAACCAATAACCACCAGGACCCATCGGCTCGTAGGGCACTTTCACCACAGAGAGAGAGTGCAACGAGAATGATTCTGTGCCCAATGGAGGTGAGTGCCACCCCAATTCACACTGAAGCAGGGACATGCTTTGTTGCTGGAGACTACGCATACTATGGGCTCATCTTGCAACTCCTAATTTCTCTCCGAATTCAGCATCAATCAGTTGTTTTCATTGACGATTCTGCATTCCAATCTCTCTTGTCAATCCTTGTCACTCTTTTACCGCTACTACCATAGCAGTTTGTGCCGTGAAATTCACGCTTTGACACCTCTGCCAATGTGAACGACTCGTGGGACTAGCACTGTGTTCTTCGTTGCAAGGCCCGCGGGCCTTTGAAGACACCTCGTGGCCTTTACTGTGGCCCCCGACAATATTCAAATGTGAACGACTTTGTCTTGCAGGCGGTGTGGCGGCTCTCGCACTGATGATGTCTTATCGGCGAAAGCGGCCCCACCCCTCTGAAAATTAGTGAAGAACACTGGACTAGATTGACTGTTTGCTGTCACCCGTATTAATTCTCAATGTTTGGAATTCATCCACATTAAATGCGGAACTACGACAAATGTAATGTGATGTTGTTGTTGTTGTGCAGTCATCAGTTTCCCGAGAGCATGAAGTCACTGCACATGCAAACCTGGCTTAAAGCCAGGCAGCTACCCGGATCGAACCCAGGCTCTCGGCGCTGCCGGCTCACCTCTCTGACCTCTGAGCCACGGGGCCACCTCTATTCCACCTTCTGTGATGTCTTCACGACTGCAATATAGCCCGCAATGTGATGGACACATCTGAAAAGATTGTCAATCGCAGCCATGCAAGTGCGTAATGACCACAACACACTGATGGTCCTATGCAGAAGTAAACATTATTTTGTTCAAATGCTTTGTTTTGTTTTCTACCAACCACCACCCTCGGGGGGGGGGGGGGCTTTTATATGGGTTTGTTGTTGGGGTTTTTTTCCATTAGCAGCAGACCGAAGTGCTTCACATCAATATTTGCAGATCCTGTTGCGTCTTCACAGCTGCACCATGCAGTAAGTCTGTATCGCAAAGCCAATACGAGCGAACTGAGAATATGAGTCTGCATGTTGTGCATCATTAGAGTACATTACTCAGAAGCAGGTGGCTGCAGACGAGAGCGAAGCTCCGGGGTTAGCGTTACGCCGAGCTCAGCGTGCATCAGCGGCGCGCCCGCAGGTTCGCGATCGGCTGCAGTTGTGTTTTTGAAAATTATCCCATCAATTTCCCTGCAATTAAATCCAATTTCGTCGTGCGGCGGGTCTCATCGTGCCTTGCACAGAATGTACGGCAAAGCAACGCGTGCATTGCTCTTGCGGATAGGCGTGCTGACCCTGCTGCACGTGACACTTTGTTCTATGACTTGCAGGCAGATGCCCTTGCGAACATTGGAGGGAGAAAAAAAAACGGAGGGAGGTGGGGTGGGCGGGAGAAGTCGACGTTAAAAGCTTGACCGGCGGCACCAGTTTGCAGAGGTCACGTTGGAGAGAAGGAAATGGGATGACAGTTCAGATGTTGCTGTTTTTTTTAACACTCACTGCGTGTCGTTGTCATCGTTGGTGATTTTGGTGGGTTAGTCCCAGCTTGAACTTGTACGTGGGGATTTTGCAAATGCATTTTAAAAAAAAATCAAGGTTGGTTGACAACGATGTGGTTAATGTCAGCAAATGACTTACTCAACTTTTAGTTTTTTCAAATTCCACACCGATGGGTCAGCAAACCGACTTGCTACACAACTTCCTACCGGAGCTTGGGTGTCGACGTGGCGGTTGAATGGTCAGGCAGACCTGTTCTCAGCGTGATCGGTGACCTCGTCTGCAATCCATAGGATTCTATTTACGTGCCAGCACACCTCTGATGTTAGTTAATTATTAAGTGCGTCTCGCCAGCTGGCCAGGATTGGGCACAACACAGCCCACCATTTTTCACCCAGGCAACTGGAGAACAAATTAAGTGTTTCGAACCTAACATTCAATCTAACAATAACATTTTTCGATTTGAAGCTTTCGTGACTGCAGGGATTCATCTTCTTGGTTCTTTCGGTAAAGTCACGTAGAAGGGAAATAATATAATAATAATAAAATAATACAATTCTCACGATGTTTCGGCTACAACGCAAGCAGCCGTCCTCAGGTGAAGAATAACGCTGTCGGAAAGACAGCGTCCGAATGAACACCACCAAGCTTGACAGCGTATATTTAAGCTGGGTTAGAGGAGGAGAGCGCCTTGACAATAAAATATTTCAGAATCAGAGTTAAGAGATAAAAAAAACACATATACTTAAAAAAAAACCTCTTATAAATGGTCCTTGTACTACACGGGACACTGTGCTGGTGCTCAACCAGGCTATTCTGAACACCGTGAGCACCAACGGAACGCCGCGAGGAAAATGTGTTGCAATTTTAAAGCATGCCATGGATCTGAATGTATGCGTGTATGCGTGTATGTTGAACTTCTTTCGCACCGTACGTAGCCACCTGTGCTAAGCGAAGGTGTGGGGGAAGGACAAGACACTAAACACGACAAGCAGTTAGAACGGCACGAGTTTTCAATCTAGATTCAAAAGTGCAGAGCTCCAGTGCCTTTCCAATATCGGAAGAGCGTTCCAGACGGCCGCAGAAGTGCCTCCAATATAGCGTGCGGTGAGCGTCTTTGCTCGACGGCTGGGTGAGTATGGGAGGTACATTTTCCCTTCGGTTGATACCATTTTTTTGACGTGTCTATCAGGGGCACAGCGCAAGGCATAAATAAACGAAACAAATGCTTCGTAAGCCAAGCAGCTCAAAGGTTCCCTGGATTCATGAAACCCAAGCGGGGTGCATCGAACAACGACTCAAATTCCATACCATGATTTTAAAAAAACGAGCGAATCAACATAAAATCGAACTATTTATACAAAAAAATATAAACACCCAATACGATGTATCTGATGTTGGCCAGACATCCTAATGCTAAAAAAGAATACCTGCAAATTGATGCAACTGGGATTACATGAAGCAACGTCTCACAAAAACCTTGGCAGGAATCTTCCTGAAACAAAAGTCTTTGCTTTCCTGGGTGATTTTTTTTTAATAAATAAAATCGTTTCTCTCAACTCTATCTTGTCTGCAACTCTCGCCTGTCATATCAATACATCTCGATATTTGTCGACATTTTTCCTTATCTCACTACATCTACACGTCTTGTGGATGTCTCTTTTTGTCATCTCACTAGACTTTAATACATTGAATGGGAGGACACTGCAATATAATTTCTGCTTTTGTCTTCCTCACTCCTGATGAGTTAATGAGTTAATGATGACGTCACCCTGCTGCTGCTGCTCTATATAAGAACGGGAGACACAGCAGAGCCTCACCATTCTGGCGAATTGCCCGATGATGCTGGATGCAATTACCAGCGAAACGTCGTACTCAAATTGTAAATGTTGTGGTTTCACGCTTCAACACACCGGTGGGCTAAAGCAGTGAACGATTTGTCTTTTTGTCAACGTGACACTTTTTTACCGATTGGCCGTGTCGGGTGGTGGAGGGTTATGACACATTTATAAATAACGCGATCTAAACCCAAAAACGTTGATTATGAATAATATTGGTCGCGAAAGCCTGCCACGTGTTAAACTCACTCCAGGTGCTTGACTGTCGTGACTGCCACGAATGAATGCACTGGGTCCTTTTGTTCCGAAGCTGCTGGTCACCGCACACGCTGGGCGCGTACCGCGTCTGCACGCATCCTCGACATTTACAATGTAATCAGGCAGCCACTACATAGATAAACGAGATGTCCTCATGAGAATAGGTTTTCCCCTTTTTTCTGGCAACAAAACAGGTGTTAAGATGTTAAAACGCCAAACTGAAACCTTTTACAAGGAATCATGTCTGCATTAACCACAGTACTTGTGGTCAGAATGCAAACAAAAAAGGTACCCTGATAATATATGCATTTTCTTGGTTCTTTCGGTAAAGTCACGTAGAAGGGAAGTAATAAAATAATAAAAATAAAACATAATAAAATTATTCTCACGACGTTTCGGCCACAACGCAAGCAGCCGTCCTCAGGTGAAAACCAGGTCCGTCGAGGCGACTGTCGCCTCGACGGACCTGGTTTTCACCTGAGGACGGTTTTCACCTGAGGACGGCTGCTTGTGTTGTGGCCGAAACGTCGTGAGAATAATTTTATTATGTTTTATTTTTATTATTTTATTACTTCCCTTCTACGTGACTTTACCGAAAGAACCAAGAAGATGAATCCCTGCAGTCACGAAAGCTTTAAATCAAAATGTAATATATGCATTGTCTTTGAAACTGATTGGTCCGCGCCACAGACAGCTTTCTTTTGGGATGTGCTCATGCCCGCCAGTCTTTACAAACCGGGCACCTGAAAACTGGCATATTCTCCATCCTCAAACTGGCCACTGCATCTCTGAGTGAGTGAGTGTGCGTGGCTGAGGTGTGAAGGTGGGTGAGCGGCAGGGTACTGATTAGCGTGCTGTGCTATGAACCCGCCCACCCGTTTCGATTCCCGCTCATGGCCAACACCAGTGTTGATTATCTGAATCGATCTTTCCCCCCACGCCCCCCCCCCTGTACCTGGTGCGGTGTGTAGTAAACATCGTCACTGGGGAGACAAAGGCGGCCGGGCGTGGTGCTGGCCACCCACCTCCGTGTCTGCCGTGCCGGCCTTCATGGGTGCTCGCTAACAACACTTGTCCCAACAGCCTGTTCAGGTTATACGGGGGATCTTTGTCTTTGGAGCGTGTCGGGCTATTTACCCGTATCCACGATGAGAGACACTGTCAGGATGGAATAAAGAAGGAAACTGAGCTCATCTGGTGACACTGTCTCACGGTGTTTGCTTCATTTATCAGCAGGAGGTAAATTAGCATCCTGTAAACAGGTAAAAGCGAAATCAAAGGCAGTGTTCTTCATTAGCCACGTGCTAGCAGATTGACTGGGAACACTAAGTACTTTTGCTTTTTTGAATTCGCTTAATTGCATTTTAAGTCTGGCGAGCTCACAGGCTCGCAGTTTTCTGCTGCACATTTCACAACTGTCCAAGGTTAACGAATTAATTAACGGCGTGCAATGCTCCAAAACGGGTTTTAAATACCCGCCTTTCCTTGATCGCCTCGCCGTCGGCGATAATGGTAAACTGACGCAACACCGCGCGAATAAACAACAACAACAATAACAACAACACTTATTAAAAATGTTGCGCAAAGCTCCAGATGTGGGGGGAAATGTGTCCGGCTTCACAGTGTCAAAGGATGCGGTGGTCATTGCAAACGAATGTATGACCATCGTTATAACGAGAATGAACACACCGTGGGAGCTTGGCCACTTTCCGTGACAAACCCGTGCGATGCGCCGTGGGGGGGAGGGGAGGGGGTCATGGAACACGAGGCCACAAAACATTCACGTGAAACGCGGAATGCAAAACGCACCTCGCGAGCGTGGGAGGGGATGTATATGCGCTCGCGCTCGCAAAGACTTCCCTACCGCCGCAATGCAGACCGCTGGTGCAAGTGCTGTCGGTGGGCACCTACGGAGACCGGTGTAACAGGCTAAAATAACCCCTGCCCCGATTAAACCCGGGTATAGTTTGGCCCTGGCCAGAGTATACCCGGGGGGATAAAGTGTCCTCGGCTAAACTATACCCCCCGGGGGTTTAAACTAGACTGGGCCAGACCATGCCCCTCCAGGCCAGAATATGCCCCATGTGAAAGTTCAAAGGCAATTATCCATACAGAGAACAGCCGACAATTAGCTTCAATCGATATCTAAAAAGCGTATAAATGGAAGTAAGAATCTCAATTTGATCAATTGAAGCATTTTTATGGCTAGGGTTGTTATGAAAGTTGTTCTGGTTGAAGCAATCAAAGTCTATGTGTTACTAAATAAAATGTAGTAATGCACGTGTATATCGCTCAACACTATTACTATCATGGGGGTATGATTTGGCCTAGAGGGCCATAATTTGGCCTAGGCCATAATATACCCCAAAGTATAAATTGGCCTAGGCCATAATATACCCGGGTATAATCTAGCCTAGGCCGTTTTAACCCCGGGTATACTACGGCCTGTGGGTATACTACGGCCTGTTACACCGGCAAGGACGCGGTGTGAACCCGCACGGCGCCCGGCCCGCTCTTTGTCTCCCTGGCGACGGTGTTCACGCACTGCGCCGGGCAGAGGGCACTCGTTCGACGGCCGAGTCAACCTAGCGGAGGTCCAGAACGCCACTCGGGGATTATTCGCCGCCGACGCTAGACCGCGAGCGGCGCCGCAATTTGGGGGTCGTCCGGGCAGGCGGAGCGGGTCCACTTTAAACAGCGCGCGCAGGGACCGTTCGCGCATGTCCGCACGCGAAGGGAATTTGTGCGCGACGCGGCCTCTGTTACACGCACGCAGGAGCCACACGAGACGTCCAATGCCTCTCTCGTCTCTCTTCCAGCCTCTTCTGCCGTGCGCCGCTTTAAGTGAGAGCCAGAGGGAAGGCGACGTGGGACGGAGACACCCGGGCAAGGTACTACAACAAAGAGAAAACGAGGAGGAGGGAGAGGAGATGTTACTGACGGCGACGCAGAAGGGGTGCCGGAGGTGGGGATGGAAAAAGAAATGGAGACAGGCAGAACCATGGTGTGGGTTTAATGATGTGCTCTTTCTCGCAGGGACTGACGCACATCACTCCCATCACTCCCAATTAGAGGCTATGCCAGTGGCGCCCCAGAGAGAGAGAGAGAGCCATGGCCACACCGCAAGGGTCCAGCCATCCATCTCATATCCCTTTTTTCACGGACAATGAGAAGAGATGTACTTCGCCGCTCGTCGTGTTAAAAATCATGGGTGAGATTTTCTTTCAAAGCCACCTTCATGTTTTGCTCGTAACTCTGACAAGTAAAACCTCTAAACGCACTTCCATTCACTCCTCCTCGCATCACGTCAGTATAAGCCCCACACATTGAGCCTTTCAGTGGAATACAATTTGGATGTTTATAGCGTCCACATTGCAACTACATCTCAAGACGGTCACCAAACAGTGGTGGCATATCCCTCGCCACCTGAAAACACGGGCAGCAGTGGGATACTAATGTAGTCACACAGACAGGGAATCTGTCCTTTTTTTAAAACATCTAAAACAGGGGTTGAAAAGTCAAACGTGTCAGAACACGTTTTCTCTTTGTTTGTGACAAGGTGAATACAAAAAAGAAATTGCATCTGTCAGAAAATTGTCAATACAAGGCATTATCCAGAGCACTGTGCGTGTGTGTGTGCGTTTATGTACACACTTTACATGGACAAAAATTTTGAAGAATGTAATGCTAATGTACTTTATGGTTTTGTGTACGGGTGGGGTAAAATATGGCCATGGAGAGACCCCTATCCAGTTATGCTTTTATACAGGGCTCCGTCTAACATTTCACATAGTTCTGTATATTCATAGCAGGTATGCACACATTGCATAACGAGCATGGTGTACGATACACTCACATAAGAATGTTAGACAAAAGAAACGGTTTCAATCCGTGCATGCGTTTGGAAGGAAATAACAAAGGCTCGAGCACTTAAACTAATTAATGAGGCATTTGGTAGACTTCTCACTGGCTCTCCATCATCACATCGCTCATCCGCTCTCTCTCTCTCTCTTTAGCCAAGCTCCATTTTCCCCAAACGTGAGAGGCTGTTGATATTCTGACACAACCGTTTCGAATGAGGCGCTCGCCCTCATTATATAACGGCGGAGGCAGGGGCGTTCGCCGATTTCACAAAAAAAAATGCCCCGCTCAATCGCGGGGCACGCGCCACCGTTTGTCAGCCGGCGAGCGTCCGTCCGTCGGCCACCCCCCCCCACCTCCTCTCTTCTTCGCCAGCCACCACCACCAACAACAGCGGAGGTGGCGATGTGAGCGTCGTATCGTGCGTGCGACAGGGGACCCTGGGGCGCGCCACGGAAAATCACCGCGCAGGTACAGCACCTGGTCGCTACTGCCGAATCCCCGGCAGTAGCCCAAGATGTTTTTTTTGTCCCACCCCTCCCCTCTCAAGTCCGATGAGTGTTGCTGCTCGCCAACACTGTATCTCTCTCGGGGTCGGTGGCTCACGGTTCGAGATAGCGTGAACCGCCGACCCCGAGAGAGATACCGTGTAAGGCGAGCAGCAACACTCTTCTGCCACAGTCCCGTCACAACCTTTAGTGTCTTATGCAATCACGACGTGGCTAAAAATACCCGCTTGACATCTCAATGCAATTGTGGGTGGACTTGATTCTGCGGCAGTTTTTTTTTTCTTCACATAAATTGATTCCTTTTTGTTGTTAAACGATGGAATAAAATGCCTCTCAAAAAATGTGAGCATATTAATTTGTGATTTTGACACAATGCAGCGGAATTATACACCTCTGCGTGTTATTGACAGGTACAAATTTAGACATTCAATGTATTTGAGGCAACGTTGGCTGTGCAGCAACAAATTATTAGGCGCGCGAGTATCCAATCAAAATCGATTCTTATGCTGATGATACCTGCAATGGAAATGGAAATATAGGAAGTGAGCTTGGGCACGAAACTGAAAGGGTAAGAAGGGATGATGACCGAAGATCAAGAATAATGACAGAGTAGCGACCAAGAAATGGTACGTGTCCGAGAGGGCATCTATCCAAGAGGTGGGAACCACAGTGGTGGGATGGTAACTACCTCGTCTGGTTTCCAGGAGGTCGTGGAGTTCGATCTCGACCCTGACGCCTGCTGTATATTTGGAATTTGCATGTTTTTCCTGTAGTCGCATGGATTTTACTCCGGGTCCTCCGCTTTTCCCTACGTATTTAGAATTATCGTCCGTTTATAGTATTTGGCTGCTATGAATTTCCACATGATAAAACCGCTCCGTTGAGCTATCATTTGTGGCCGGGTCGCTTTTGAAAAATAATTATGTAGCTCAGTGGACCTTACCTTCGTGAAATAACAAAAAAGTTTAATAGGTTAGTTTATAGATGGAGGAATGGAATCAGCTCGTGTGCTGTTGCTGGGTGGATTATCCCATTGCTCAACAGTAAGAGATGACGAGAGCCTGGGGAGGCCCTCATCCACCAGTGGATTGGTCATGGCTGATGATGATGATGAATAGTAAAAATATCTTTGCTTCATACGCACACTTCAATCCGTCAGGCAGTAATTATTTGCACAATCGTAAAATCTATAACAATGGGCAAGTGCGTTGAGTCCTGTTGCCCGGCCCAGTAAACGAAGATCGGATATTGCTTCATGCATATGCGATGACCCATTTTTTTGCATGAAGCAGCAATGTGATTCAGCGCACCACCTTCCAATAATTAGCGGCATTGACGATGCCCGAGAGGTTACTTTGAGCCGTAAAACTTGGTCTGCGTTGCTGCGATACTGCAGTGGATTTCCGCAGTGGACATTTAAATAAAAAAAGAACGTGCCGCAAGTTTGGCAACACTCCTGCGGTTAGGATGAAATTTAAAAGGTTTACACGTGATAGATATTCCTTTTTACTTTGTTGCCACCGTGGTACATGCAGGTGCTTGCTGATATTGCCTGCAGCCAAATCCTACGATCAGATCAGCCTGAATGCATCCAATTATCGTCAGATCTCAGAGGCCAAGCAGGTGACGAGCCTGGCTGGTACTTGAATGGGAGACTGGTCATCATGAGCGAGTGATGCAGGTTGTCAGCCTGTAATATGACCAGGACTTTGCAGTTCACCAATGTGTTGAATCAGTCGTGTAATAATCCACCTAAGTTTGCTTCGGGTATTCTAGTTTCCTTTCGTAGGCTACTCAGCCATGAATGGCATTGGTTAAATATTCCAAATGTCTCCAGCCACAATGAGGCCTTACTCGGTAAATAAAAGGCATTACTCACATTCTCATCATTATTATTTGTATGTTGTGCCTTCCAATGCCTTCATATAGCAGCCATTATAGAATGCGAGCCACACTGCCTCAAAGTTACAGAATAGTGCATTTCTAACGTCCTTCAAATGACTGGGAGCTGCATATTCACTCTCACCTTCATAGGTAGCCTTTCTTGTGCAAGTGCATTCGTGATGATCACTATCGTTCCATTTCACCAGTCAGAAAAGACGACGAATTGGTGGCTCATGAAAGGCGTGATTATTCAGAACACGAGTGTGCATGCTATCATTAAAGTCCATCTCAGAGCAGCAGCTGTCGATCTGCTATTGGCGTCACACCTGCAGTCCTATTTTATTTTTCAAATTGCTTAATGCATTTATCTAATTACTGCCGTGCATAACAACCACGTATTATATATAAATATTTAATGGGCATTCAAAAGAAATGCACTTTTGCAAGTTACTTTAAAAGGTTTTCGATTTACAAAATATGGTAATGAGACACTAATTATAAGTGCCAAATATAGCTTATATTTGAGGCTTTGAACACTAATTAATGGCACTATATGCCCAATGTGGTGTTGGCACAATGTATAAATACAAATATTTTTCAATATAATTTGACAAAATATTTTCAGCTACTGAGCAATATACGACTAGGTGTGTACTCATCCATTGATTCATCTTTAAAAATTGATTTCCATACTCAAGGTGCATCCAGTGTGAGAATCAATGATTAACGTTTCACACTGATTCCATGATCATTTTACACTTGAGGCCAATTAAGGGAATGAATATTAAACAAAGGTGACATCATCGCATTAATAGGATTACCCATTTAGTTTTGTTTTTAATTACCACCAAGCTTTGGGCAACATTTCGATTTAAAGCTTTCGTGACTGCAGGGATTCATATTCTTGGTTCTTTCGGTAAAGTCACGTAGAAGGGAGATAATAAAATAATACAAATAAAACAATAAAATCATCATGATTGCTTGTATTGCAATCGAAACGTCGTGAGAACTTTATAGTAAAAATTTTATTATTTTATTATTTCCCTTCTACGTGACTTTACCGAAAGAACCAAGAATTTGGGCAACATCTTGATCGACATGGCCGATTTTATTTGGAGTAAGTCCCTCACAGCAACATAACTTTACACAAAAACAACCAACCGATGTTTACCACTGAGCCACCACTCCAACAATATCATGAACAATTGTTCATAAGTCTCTCTTCACACAGACATGCTAAAAGAAGATACGCATTTTTTCAAAAATAGTGCCTGCCCATTTTCTTACACGTGCAACGCACAACATCCTCGCCCAAAAAAATGTCAGCGCTATAAAGAGCAATTTTTTATTTTTGCAATGGGGGAAAAGGAATGGTTTAAGCCGGGCGAGGTGACAAGCATCTGGGATCGGGTTGCCTGGTGGCTGGAAGTAGTGGATCTCTAGAGGATGGAAGCACTTTGTCTCAGCTAATGCCCTCATTATCCCCGAGCGAACTGACAGGGAACGTGCCAACGGCATGACGAACAGACGCAGGCAGAGGTTAAATTATCAACAAATAAAATATTGTCCACCCTTTCACAAAATACTGCACACTTTTTACGCATACGTTGTTGACCGTTAAGCGATCGTGCCATCTCAAACGTAGCCGTGTTATTTTCTTTTTTATTATGGGCAATATAAATTGTACGTACAGTATTTTTGAAAGATTTAGTAACTCCACAGAGCATCTACTTCACAATACCACGGTACATAATGTGATATATTGCCATATTTTCTTATGTATGGATGTTAGCGACGCATTCATATTTTAGACGCGGCAATGTTGTCGACCTGCTCGTTTGCTTGCACAGAAGCTCGGTCGTGTAACTGTTGGCGAGGCAGCCTCCGAGTTCAAACGATGCAGGTTCGAATACTCCTTGGTCAATTTCTTCATCCTAAAAAAAGTCACTTGAAACAAATCTTTCAAACACGAGTCTGAACTCCGCAAATTCTACGCACCAATGGTAGAAATCCTTCGCCGTTCTTACAAAAAGTACTAGCTATTAAAACTAGGTCCTTTGCGTAATAGAGGTTATTGTTTTTTTTAGGGGGGGGGGTTGGAGCATGTAAATATAAATGTGTCGTTAAACCCGCCACCACCTGACACAGCCACTTAGTGAGGTTTTGTCAAGTCAACAAAATATTCCAATTTGTATGTTGGGGAATCAAATGTTTCGTGGTTTATTGGAGTGTTGGAGAGTAAACCTTACACATTTTCCTTGTCGGGTGGTGGCGGGTTTCACGACACATTTATATTTACGCAATCTAACAAAAAAAACACCCTCTAATAGGTCCTTCCATGCTACTGCTGTTGCCCCATGTTACGAAAATGCCCTTGCTTCCTGCTTAGGCTCCTCTCCTCCCACCCTCCCTTCCCCTCCCCTCCCTTCACCATCTCCAATCACTCCGAGCTCAGGATACTCACCGTTGTGGCTGCTGTACCCAAGCCGCGTGCTGTATATACCTCGCGTTCCCGTAATGGTGGTGGTTGTTGTTGTTGTTTTGCTCCACTGGGTTGGCTTCACCTCTTGTTCACCTTTCTCTCCAAACGTTAATTGTGTTTTGTGCAACGTGCCCGTTGTTTATTTGTTAAAATTGTTGATGTTTTGCTCTTTGACAGACTATTCCTCCGATGCGCTCTGCTCCAATGTTGCCTTGTTTCCTCCGCACAGATTGCTTTGATGGTTGCTCTTCTTCTCATGTGCCGCCGTTATCTCCGTTGCAAAATAGACGGGTAGCTGAATGAACGGGATTTTGCGTGTGCCAAATAAACATGTGATTCAATTTACGTTTAAAATATTTCCATTTACAAAATGCTTTTTTTTATTATACGTAATGAAGACTTTTTTTTTCGCCCTCATATAGTCATAAAATAGTGTTTCAAAATTGTAAAACAAGATACCACTGAGTTGAGACATATTATAGACAAAGCTATTCACCCATCCGCAAAATAATACATTGGCCGTAAATATAACAACAAATGTCACGATAGCAAAACCCCAAACGCACAGAGTTAATGACGCATGTGGGAAAGTGTGTCCACGAGTTCCATTAATTTTGTGTGGCTGTCTAAGCACTTGTAATAATTTTTTGCCATTTCAAACAATGTCTAAAGGTCATGGAAAGCCAAATTAAAATTTCTCAAATACATAAAAAGGGACTTCTCAAACAAGCTCTGCTCGATTCCTCTTTCTATTATAGCCGAGGTTGAGAGTGTGGATGGCCGTTCCAACATTGCATCCAGGATCTCACCACACCCAGTGGCTTTCTTGCGCTCCCTTCAATAATCCCCGCGCTCCAGAGTGCATTCCGCATTATGTACACACACACGTATATATGCATGTACGCATGTACGTGTATGTGCGTGAGTGACTGTGGACTCCTTTGAAACACTACGTGTGTTTCAGCCCCCTACCCCCCCCCCCCCCCTTAATAGAAATCTGTTCTCTCACTGAGCTTATTTTGCTTAAAAGCCAAGCGGAGTGGCATTAAAGTGATATGCAGGTCATAAATAGCGAACTGCAATCAATCTACTGTATCAGCACGGCTCACGTGCTTAGCTCGGTGTTGCTGCACTTGCTCTCCGTCTCCGCTTGTACGTATGGAACATTTAGTGCGTGGCATTAGCTCCCAGCAATCCATTATGTGTGGCGATTCATCACGTCTTAAGTTGGGGCAAAAAAACAATCAATACCGTTTAATGATGGCCTGCCATTGCACGCTGTGCAAGGGTTTGCTTGCTCGCCTGGTGGCGATGTCACCCAGACCTGCCATGCATTGCATTTTGTCTGTTTGCAATAAATAATTGGTCCTTATCCTTTCCCAATGTAAACGGGCAGACTACCGAAGCCTGGCAGCCGAGACAACAGCCTGGGGAAATGAGCCAAGACCTACTGTTAATTAGCTGCCATGGAGTTTAATCTGGCAAGCCAAGCGGTGACACCAGTGCGCTGATATGTGAGGCATAAAAGCAATCATTGTTTATTTCATTCCAGCAGCATTTCTCTCCCAGTGCTTAATTAGCTCCTGGGGAGTGTAACTTTTTCCACGAAGCCCCAGAGACTCGGGAACATTTAAACGCTCAGCGTGGGCCTGTGAGTCTCGATCCGCTGTCATCTTATTTTTTGTAGCAGACTCAACGCGGCGCTACAAGTGACATTTCCAGCCTGTGTTGTTGTCAGGCGGTCAGCGGAGGAATGGCAAAGGCAGGGTAAGGGCAGGGACCTTTACGCGATGACGGCAAACAAACTTTGGAGGGACAAATTTAAATTATTATGGCAAAGTCAGAATTGAAATGCTGCCTCTCTGTGTGCTTGCACAGACCTAAGATTTACTTTGTACTGCAACATCACCTTACGGTATTTTTGTTAATTATTAATAAGCGAACAGAGAATGTTGGTGGTGATGATGATGATGATGATAGAGAAACTATTAGAGATTAAGTTCAAAGTGATTTAGCCATTCGATTGTTTTGTCTGAGAGTTGGCGAATGGCAAATACACACCGCCTTCAAATGTATATTTGGGACGATCTCGAGTTATATGGTTAGTGAATAACAAGTTGTCTGCAATCACAAAGGACAGGATTAGGACGAGCAAAGACATACACTTGATGGAGATGCTCAGCAAATGAATGAACGCACGAACAACTGTAAAATGATGAGAAAAATTATGAGAAAAAAAATCGGAGAACACAACACAAGAGTGAGTGAAGACGTCACAGCAAGCACATTGAAGATGAAGGCAGCAAAAATGAGGCTGATTATTGGCCATTCACAAATAATGATTGGCCATTCACAAATGATAGCCCTTGGGGAGAGAGATGGAACTCTAATTCATGACAGAAAAGAAATGTAAATGAAGGTTTATTAATTTGAAGATTTCGTGACTACAGGAATCCATACTCGCCTACTTCAGCAGTTTTTCTTGCTGTGGTTGTCCCACCTGATGACGATTGCTTTGTTTGCGATCGAAACGTCGTGATCTATTATTTTTCTACCTACGTGACTTTACCGAAAGAACCAAAGAGTATGAAGGTTTATTAGTGGAGGAATGTTATGGAAAATAAATGTATGCTGACCATTCGGAAGCATTTCCCTACTTTAAATACACCTTTTGTTACAAATGACTTGCATATTTCTGATGGTGCACTCTGATGGTGCATTGTCTTTGAGTTGTGCGCCTTTTGGCATCATCTGGTCCAACACCATGTGAGACTAGGCTCTAAGGAAAGCTGTCTCGGGTGTGGACCAATCAACTTCAAGGACAGTGCACATTATCAGAGTTATGTATTTTGTTTGCATTATGACTACAGGTATTGTGGTCTATGCAAGCATGACTCCTTGTAAAAAAGGTGTCAGTTTTGTTGCCAGATAGAAGGGTAAAAAAACAATTATCATGCATATTTCTGTCTCAATTAAATAGTTTGTAACAATTGGTTTACTTGTTTCAGAAATTAACATATTGAATTTCAATGTGTCCGACACTGTATTTAAATAGTTAGTCGTTGTGCTGTTATTAGGAGGGTTTCATCTTCTTGGTTCTTTCGGTAAAGTCACGTAGAAGGGAAATAATAAAATAATAAAAATAAAACATAATAAGATAAAATTCTCACGACGTTTCGGCCACAACGCAAGCAGCCGTCCTCAAGTGAAGATCAGGTCTGTCGGAAAGACAACATCCAGACGCTGTATGTTCTTCACCTGAGGACGGCTGCTTGCGTTGTGGCCGAAACGTCGTGAGAATTGTATTTTATTATGTTTTATTTCTTTTATTTTATTATTTCCCTTCTACGTGACTTTACCGAAAGAACCAAGAAGATGAATCCCTGCAGTCACGAAAGCTTTAAATCGAAAATATAATATTTTGCTAAACGCAATGTAAAGATGATTTGTGATATCAGTTTTCATTAACGTTTACATTGTATGTAACATTATTTATATCATCCTTTGTGCTTTTTTACAGTTGAATATTGATTGCTTGAAAATTATTCAGCTGCAGTTCACTCATTACAATCCTGTCATTAAAATATGTATAACTTTGGCCCTTATAGTACAACAGGTATCGTGATTTTGCTATATCGGGTAACGCCTAGCTATTGTATGTAGTGTGGCAATCCAGATTGAAAACGTATTTCTTGACAAGTGATTTTTGTGTTTAGTTTGTTGTCCTTTCCCCACACCTACGATCAGCATGCTTGGCTACGTACGGTGCAAAAGGAGTTTAACGTACATACAATCAACCCTGAAACTACTGACTACTTTCGAGGTGAAGGATATTATTTTATTATCTTAGAAGTCTAACTATAATGAAAATTGTCACGAACCATACTTCTATTTCTTTCTGGCAAGTCCGTAAAAGGTGAAAGCAATTATGCAAAATGTCAGCCAAGTCCTGATAACTTAAGCTCATTTTTCAGCTATTACTATACATATTTTATCTACTTGCATTTTTAAGGAAAATAGTCTGGCCGAAAATGATTCATTGCCATTTAGAGGTAGTGATAACGGGCACTGGGTGTCAGAGTGTCTGTGACCCCCTACGGATCAAGATTAATTAAAGCACTATGAAGTTTCCTGATTAAAATCTTAATCACTGCTGCACGCAATCATCCACTGGCCACTGGTGGAATGCCTTTTTGCCAAACGCATTACCAGAGTGCAAGCGCACACACATCACAACCTACCTTTTTGCATTCATGAATGTTCACACAAGCAATCGCATTTGGATAGGGTCAGTGGATGGTGTCCTGTGGCACGTATGATCTTTTTATTTTTTTTACAGAACAGATCAACAGTTTCAGTTTCATTTATTTGGTATAGCCCTGTGAGCCATTCGGCTTTTGAATCGAAGACAAACGGGTACCCATTGATTCAGACTCCTCCAGATTTGTGCAGAGTAAGCACCAAGACCCCCCCCGCTCCCCCCCCCCCCACATCTTCAAGTTTGTGTTCTGACCTGTCGGTAACCATTGCAGCAAGGTAAGAACCCGTTGAGGTGGCGCCGTGTCTCTATTTGAAGTAATTGAACAGCAGAGAGCGGCTATTGGAATCCACACAGGTTATATCTGGTTGTCACTCTCCTCACTTTGGATTGCATTTTTAATATCCTTTTCACCTTGCAAAACCGAACCACAAATATATATATTTTTTAATGCATAGGTGGTTGCAGTGGCACATGCATTCAGGGCTCCCGCAAGGGTGAAGCCCTGGACGAATTGCTCACGCCACTGCTGGCAAGAGGGCCTCCACTCGAGGACACTCTTGACAACCCATCGAGTGGCTACCACTCCGTCCATGCTGGGCAGCAGCTGCTCTGTATCCCACCATCGGCTAACTCTGGTATTCCCCTGCATAATACACGGGCAAAACATGACTTTAAACCCCCTGCCAAACCTCCTACGCATTTCACAAGTAGTACTAATCGCATATCTGCATTTTCCATAAATATGCAAAAATTCCTTTTGATATGCAAATTATTTTGTCAAGGCGCTCTTCCTCCTCCATCCCAGCTTAAATAGACGCTCCAAGCCTGGGGTTGTCATTCAGACTCTGTCTTATCGACAGACCTGGTCTTCGCCTGAGGACGGCTGCTTGCGTTGTGGCCGTAACGTCGTGAGAATTATTTTATTATGTTTTATTTTTATTATTTTATTATTTCCATTCTACGTGACTTTACCGAAATAACCAAGAAGATGAATCCCTGCAGTCACGAAAGCTTTAAATCGAAAAATGTGGTATTCCCATGTACCTATTCCTACCGCTTGGTAAGCAGAGATGGGGTGGTGGTGGTGGGGGGGCATATTTGAAAATGTTTCATTGTTGTAAGGTTAAGGTATCGGCGTAGATTATAAAAAAAATAAGAATATTATTGCCAGTTTAATATACACGGTTGAAACGTCGGTTAAACATCCCTCATGTCGGGGGGATTTTTTTGTTTTCACAAAAAGCTCGAGTGATCTTCCACGGCACGTAGCAGAAGCGTTAGATCCAATCGCAGCCGATATGTTTGCAAACACCCAGGACACCTTTACATCTCGCTACGATGTGCGTTGCCAGTGCCGCGGAGGACATGCAAAGGTTTAGAGGGATCAGGTTCGGGCGATAAAAAAAAAAACATCTTCATACGACCAAGCGAGCGCGACACAAACTGGGATATAATTATAATTCTTTAATAATAGATGACAGTAGAACATCCTGTATACCTTCAGCGCTGGCTTGATAATTCACTGCCCGCATTTGTCACCATCTTCATCATGCTATTCAAAAGGGAGTGGGCCGTGTGTGTAAACAAAGGGACCATTCTTATTTCTAATTGGAAATAACATTTTTGGGGTGTGCAACGTCAACATCAACACCGCAGCCTCCATTTAGCAGTCTTCTTCTTTCACACGTCTGATTGCTTCTACAAATCGCACATCCCTTGCCAATGTTTACTCATATGTGAGCAGTGTTAATATTTGCAGATTTCAGTTTTTGAGACCCAACTGCTTCATAAAATATTCGTGCGAGGACATTTGCCCCTCTTCCCCCCCCCCCTCCGGGTTCCCGCTCGTAATGATGCGGAGTGCAGGTGTAGGTCTTTGAAAAACGGTTTGGCTCGGCACGACCCTCCACGCTTCACACGTTGCACGATGCATTTCTCTGATTTTTTTTGGGGGGCGAAGGATGCAAACCGCCATTTGTTTCCCTTCCACAGCACGCGGGCTCGTCGAGAAAGCAACCACGTTTCTCACGACAATCCTTTAATTACCCGAATGCCCACTCTGGGATGTTTGCTAAGGTAAGAACAATTCCTTCGAGTGAAAACTGTCACGTTGCAAACCATGGCACATGCAAATATTATGATGTAATTACAATACTGTTCGTGTTTACACAGCACTGAAATACAAGGAGTCTCCTCTGATTAGCATGGTTAGCTACGTACGGTGCGAAAGAAGTTCAGCATACATACAATCACGTGGGCAATGTGTACTTATTTGTAAAGGTGCAGCCCTGCCAAGTATGTAAGCATGGTGAACTTCTTTCGCACCGTACGTCGGCAACCGTGCTTATCGGAGGTGCTTTTGCTCACTCCACCGCTGGCAGAAGAACCTCTGCTAGAGGGAGCTCTAGACAGCCCCTCTAGAGGGGCCTTTGGCCTCCTCTTCCACGCTGACTAAAGATCTTAACAGAGGTGCGAGTATCCACACTTTATTCCACCACACGCGACCTACTGTGATTTAATCATTTATACTAATGGATGGGCACTGGGTGGGGGGGGGGGGCGATTTAATAAACTTGCACGTTATTTCAACCGCCGTTCCAGAAGATCAAATCATGCTCGTTGACCTCTGGGTTGCAAGTTCAATGCGCTAACTATTGCACTGCTGCGGCATTCCCCGTATTATTTTAAAAGCTTGTGTCTATAGCTCCTGAAATCCACTTCATTTCATTACGGTGGCGCGTCCAGTGCAGTACTGGGATAAATTAGCCCTTTGCTCTAATTTAACTCAGTTTGTTCATTTGCAATCTAGTGGGGGAGGGGGGGGGGGCGTTCCTATTTGCTCGTCCTGATTATGTTGTCTCGGCGTGTTCGTCGCCAATGCCAAATTAGCAAGTCGGCTGCATTCGAATTTATATTTGGATAATGAGGCAATGAAGATCACGTGATTACTACTGTGAACAGACCCACGCAAGAAAGAAAAATGTGGGATGTAAAATGCTGTAATAATCATGGTAATAATTGTTATAATAATAAAGAAATCCGCAGCATATAAACATTATATCGGATAATGAAGCAATTAATTAATTAATTGACAGCAATTCCATTTAGGTCCTTAGATCTAAGCGTTAGATTTTGTTGTATTTGTTCACCATATTTCTCATTCATTTCTGGGTGAGGCAGATGTCACACGCACACACATAGGAAAATATTTTACTGCGCTCGCGATGCAAATATAGCCCATTGTGTCTCATTCGCATAAGAGAGAGAGAGTGTATGTGAAAGTCATGCTGCAATAAATATGGATATTTTTGCTATATTAAATGGTGGGCATTGGTCGGTTATATATAAAAAAAATTAGTTTTCCAAGAAAAATATCCACGTTTTTTGGTTACCGTTCATTAGATGAATTAGATGAATGGTAACAAATTAATTATATGAATGGTAACAATTTAATTGTATGCATGGTAACAAATTCACTAGATGAATGGAAAAAAATCATTAGATGAATGGTAACAAAAACTGAAAATGTTTCTCCACGCGACGCCTTCGCCGAATGAAAAGCTCTCGTGACATTTGCACGAGTCTCGCTATTATGCGCATTCTATCTGCACGGGATCACACAGGCCGCTGTTGAACATGCATGGGGAGAGAGGATCTTGACAAAATTCATCGCCGTATGGATTTCGACGTCTGCCCACCGGGCCCATGCTCGTTATGCCAGTGCTCTATGAGGCGTCTTCAACCTCCTCATTCCCAAAGAAAAACAAGGACCATTGCGAGCGAGGTTTAACAGTGAAGTGTTTACGCAAGCACGTGTGCATTCGAATGCATGCACGTGCGCATGCATGCAACGAAACGATTCCCTCCCCTCCCCCGACCCGCTTCATGTCGTCTTTTACAGACTTTTGGGGCAAATGCTGTCAGCGAGGTCCTATTAAAAAGGCGTTTATCGCGCAGGACGGGATGGTGTGACCAGCACAAATGGCGTACGGCGAGGTAGCGTTTGGGTGCTCCCACATTTTTCAAGATATCTGGCCAGTGTGGAAGAGAAGGCCAAAATCGCCTCTAGAGGGGCTCTCTAGAGCTCCCCCTAGTGGATGCCCTTCTGCCAGCAGTCACCTGAGCAAGACAATTCGGCCTGCACTTCCATCCATCCCCCGCATAGCCTTAGCAGACGGTTGGAGCAAGTGCTGTTAGCGAGCACCTATGAATGCCAGAACGGCACACGAGGTGGCCAGCACCACGCCCGGCCGCCTTTGTCTCCTTTGTGCTCTAGTTTACACACTTTCAGTAGGTACTCATTTAAGGCTGAGTCGACTTAAGGGAGGCCCGGGACCAGTTAAGACATTACTTATAACTGATGTTGGCCTTGGCCAGGATATTCCATACAGGTCACCAAGCTGATAGCCCTTGCATTCACACACACACACACAAAGGCCTGCAAACACACATTAATAGTACGTACAATAAAAAATATGTGCACGCGTACATGCACATAGATATGCTTTAATGGCTGTTGTGGTGCTCGGTTTAGCTTATCGGCTAAGAAAATAAATATTACACAACCAGGGAGCAGAGGAGACTAAGGATTTGTGGAATTAAACTTACATTGCCATCAGGCAATCTCCAGTCACCACTGGCAGAAGGGATCCGTCCCTGGTGTTGATTTTACGTAACATTTTAAAGGGCGGGAATTGTTATGTTCATTTAAAACTAAATTAGTTACCCTCAATTAAAAGAGATAGTATGCATGCGAAGTCCACTTTGATTTAAATATTCATTGTTGTCGTGTTTTGATATGCAAATTACATTTCTACATTTCATTTTATCATTTTCCTCTTTGGTCTTTGGCCATTTTAAGTTGTTTTAAAGTATTACTGTTTTCTTTTCGTATCTCCAATTCCACGCGTATGCGTGTGTGTGAATAAACAGAGAGAAAGGGGGATTTTTTAATTGCACAAAGCTGTAACGCTTGATCTCAGACTTTTAATCATTAAAATATTGCTGAATCCTCATTCTTTAACCCCTAATTAGAATTTTTTTTCCAAGTTCAAAAACACAATACCAAATTATTAACGGTCGTAGCAAAAAAAAACTCTCAGAATTAATAAAAAAAAATTGCCTTTCGCTGATTAACAAATACAGCCTCACGTGCAAAAGCTTCATGGCTGCAACAATATTATAAAGGAAATAAAATAAAGAATAAATACTCAAAGGTCATATTGCAATAATTATGTTTCTGCAAGTGTCAGAACAGGCCTAATTACTGTGTAGTCTAATCTAATCTCAACAAAAAAAATGGAAATTTTAAAACATTAAATTGTCTCAGTATAAACTGGTTTCTCAACGTGGCAGAAAAATACGCGGGGGTTTACACGCGAAAGATATTAGCCCAGAGACTACGAATTTGCAAGAAGTACTATTTTTCTTCTTCATCTTACGAATGTTAATTACCGTGCATTAAACATTCCAGTCACTTCGAAAAGGAAAGCTTCGTTTTCATCCACCGCGTCGTAGGTGTTACCGTTTGAGTAACACATTAGGCATATGCGTAACGGGTGTACAAATTAAGAAAACTGTGACTTTACGAAGTTAACTCAATTTTCATATTATGAGTGCCCTTCTCGAGAAGTGCCCTTCTCTCTAGAAGGGCACTTCTCATAATATGAAAATCGAGTCTTCTAGATTAGAGCAAATTAAGCCCAGCAGACGTGAGCTTCCCATTGGTTCCTTGCTCAAACTGTAAGTGACTTCTGTTTTCCTTCGTGTGCAAAACAACCGCTCAAAAGGACTGAACTATGGAATTATCAGGCATTTCAAACCGCAGTTAAACGTTGGTATAGCAAGGAACGTGCACTGATTTAATCGCTCCCTTAACATTTACAATTTGTTGTTTTAAATTGACGAGGCGGTAGCATGGGGAGGACTTCATCCATCCGTAGATCGGCCATGGTTCATGGTGATGATGAGGATAACTTGATGGCAAACAAGATCTGTCAAGAGATAAATGCATCGACATCAAAGGTCGTTGCCTGAACTGACTGTGCCGTGTATTCGGCATGGCAATAAGGCTCCGCAAGCCTCTATTTACACATGCAGCCCTGTTGTACAGGGTGGTCCAGATGTATTGAGATGTTACGTTTTTTTATTCTTGGCTCTTTCGGTAAAGTCACGTAGAAGGGAAATAATAAAATAATAAAAATAAAACATAATAAAATACAATTCTCACGACGTTTCGGCCACAACGCAAGCAGCCGTCCTCAGGTGAAGATCAGGGCTGTCGGAAAGACAGCGTCTGAATGACTTTACCGAAAGAACCAAGAAGATGAATCCCTGCAGTCACGAAAGCTTTAAATCGAAAAATGTTACGTTTTATCCTAAACGTTCCCACTCCGGAGGTTGATGCAATGCATGAAAGAGCCGAAGTCGTTGCTGCATCTTACCTGCCTCGTCAATTGCTCTTTGTAATTCAGTAACCGTAAAAGACAGGTAATCCCTCGATTTTTACGAACATTTTTGGTAACGAAATTCCGCGTGAACGCAAGTGACAAATTAAGGACGCTTTCCCATTTAACGGAACGGAATTCCCTCGTGAACGAAATTTCACTGCTGGCGGTCGCGCGCCACGAGACCGTCAAAGTAGAAGCGACCCAGGAAGGCTGCGTCGTCATCCACCCGTGACAACGTCACATTGTCGCTGCGACAGCGACGCCTCCACAGCGCCTCGCCAGCCACTCCAACATGCAGCGAGGTCTTTTGGTGAGTTCCCTGAAAAGGTTAATTATTTTCGTTTCGAATAAATTAGTATGCAAACGTTTGAATACTGATGTTCTTTATTGTTATTTTTGTAATGTGGAAAGTGATGTAGGTGGTGTATTTTTATGACAGGAGTAGAGTTGGAATGGCTGTTTGGAACACATCCCTCATTTTTAGTATTCAATTAATGGGAAAAGCCGTTCCGATTTTACGGAATTTCGTTTTGCGTGTGCTTTTTTGAAGAACGCATCCGTTTCGTAAATCGAGGGATACCTGTATTCCATATCTATTTAATACAATGTCATGATTAAGGGCCACAATTTGATTCCAGAATTGGGCGTGTCTCATTTTTGCCATCTAATTTGTATAGTTTTTCTTTTGCTTAATCTCGTTTGTGTGATTTTGTTCATCCCATTTGCCGTAATGTAACATTAGTGCATCATATTGCATTATTGAATTTTAAAAACCTTTCTGATGCATGTGGTTCACAGCATGTATCGTGAGCTTTACGAACCTATATTAATGATTGAACCAATCAATGCATCATCGAATGTTCAATGGCATCGTACAAGAACATACGAGAAACCTCCAGATTTTCATGCAAGGAAAATGTGATATGAATACAGAAATCCACTTTAATCTGCCGACTGTCAATCGCATTCTCCACTCCGAACCAAACTTCCTGAGTTCAAATCCCAGCCCGTTAACATCAGTTGTGATTAGCACGCTTGGCTATGTACATAGATCCAAACTGATTCTGGGACATCACATTTAACCCTCTAATTAAGACCAAAAGATGAGGATTTGTGAACAATTCCTGTTGTCGCCTGATGAAACTGGTTGTTATTACCAGCGAAACATCATGCTCGAATTGTAAATGTTGTGGGTTTACTCTCCAACACACCGGTGTGCTGTACTAGTAACTAATTGGCATGTTTTGTTTACTTGACAAACATTACTAATTGGCTGTGTCGGATGGTTGCGGGTTTAATGACCCATTTATATTTACGCGATCTAATCCAAAAAAAACCTCTATTATGGATAATATTGCTCGCGAAAGCCTGCGACGTGTTAAACTGTGTCTGGGGCTCTCCTAGATTGACTTACACTTAAATAAGTAGTTGGTGCGGTTCGTGCACATCAGCAAAGGCAGCGACGCATGGTTTTGGGCACCCCCCACCCCCCCCCCAGTGGTCTGTGCTTGTCCTTAATGGGTGCCAGCATTTGCCCAAGCAGTCTATTCATAGCATTGATGAAAATGTGGCTCAGAGTACATTTAAACACAATTGAAGTCATCAAAAATTGTGTGCCGATAGCATGGCCAGATAAATTCAACATGTGCATGGAAGGGTAAGACAAATAACACATTCCATTACGCGGAGGTGAGCTGCAATTCACGGCGAACGCATTCAGTGGTTGCCTATTGCTCGAGGGAAACATATATATTAATATGCTAAAAGGTGTTCAATACATTAATGTTGCCAATATGTTGGTTATGTAGAAAGCAAAGACTTGAATATTAATCAAAAAGAATTAACCAAACGAGATAGCCTCCGCGTCCGCAGAGGCCTCGGTGCTTCTGGTTTGTAGAAGTCCCCGAAGACATCGACACGTTAGTCATCTCAAGCCGCTCCGTAATTGCTTTCGTTCATACGTAGACGCGTGACGAGCGCCTGTTGAAAGTGCGCGCTCAGTTTTGATTCCCCGTAGACACCTGAGGTCTGTTTCGTGACCTGCTGCCGGGAACGGGGCATTCGACACCTGCACGTGGCACCCAGCGTGGCACGAGCGTCGTGGTGACGTCACCGCCACTGAGTGGTGAACGGCGGTGGTTTGTTGTTGTTCTTCTTGGTTCTTTCGGTAAAGTCACGTAGAAGGGAAATAAGAAAATAAAAAAATAAAACAGAATAAAATAATTCTCACGACGTTTCGGCCACAACGCAAGCAGCCGTCCTCAGGTGAAGAACAGGTCTGTCGGGAAGACAGCGTCTGACGCTGTCCCTTCTACGTGACTTTACCGAAAGAACCAAGAAGATGAATCCCTGCAGTCACGAAAGCTTTAAATCGAAAAGTTGTTGTTGTTGGTGAGTTTTTGATCCGCGGCTCCTCATGCGCTAACGTTGATCCCTGGCATCTCTGCAAGGATTCCAAAGAAATGCATGCTTTCTTGTTTTCTTACCTAACGTTTTGATTAAATTGGGTGCATCCATACATGTGCGCACACATGAAGACGTCTGCCGCGGTGTAATGGGTCAACATGCTGGAATGTTTTTTATCCAGTGGTCACCGGTTTGATCTCCGGCTTAAAGAATGATGAAAGTTTCTTAAATCCTCCAACCTCTGTCCACCCAGTGGTATAAATAGGGGCACCACAGTTGATTGGCAGGTAGTGTGTTGTGGGGTAGAGTGTGGGAAAATATCGCCAAAATGCCCTCTAGAGGGACCTCTCTAGAGCGCCCTCGAGTTAGGCAAGTACTTGCCTTTACCCTCAACATGAACAGAATGTTACGAGAATCTGGATATTAAAGTTCACCCGCGTTGAAAGTGGTTTCCTGTTCAATTGAGCATGGGACAGTACACCTACTGCTTAGAGCCCTGTCGCTGAGCTCAAGCAACCAGCCTCGAAACGCATCTCATTAAGGCTCGACTGAGATAGCGAGATCACGTGCTCCGAAATAAACGAAAGTTATTATTTGGAATCCTCGCGGCAACGACGGACAGTAGCGATCGTACACGACGTTCCGTCAAATGAAATCTGACGAAACTTACTTTAACTCTGGCCGAAGTGTTTTACATTTTGTCAAACGCTCCCTCGGCGGGATGACAACACGCTATACAGGGGACTCACAATCGGCGGAGATCGACTTCTATATTTCATATTGTCCTTCACATTAGGAATCGTGGGTGCATATTAAAAATGTATTAACGTATTTACTTTCTTAAGTATAAACTACTGAAATGCTCACTCACTCGGTATAACGCGACCACCAAAAGGCCGGTTCGTGATGGGCCACAAAGCTTTGAAAATCAGCATGCGGCTGTGGCCACGGAGAAGGTCCACATGAAGTTGCCTCTCAGCAGCCAGCGATGGCTGTCTCCTTGTTTTAGGCTTTACGCGCATTCACGTGTTTCCGGTGTGCTGTCGTGTAATAATAATAATAATTAGTGGGGTACCTCTACGCAAGGCCCAGGGGGAGCGGTGCGAGTTTGCACCTGGTGGGCATTCATATCAACGCCGTTGTTGGACAATGCCGGTGTACATTTGTCTGTCTCTGTGTGGCTGCTGCCCGCCAGTCGTCACATTTGCTCAATTCGGGAAGGCCGCTGTGCAGTTCTTGAGGAAATGCTGATGGTTTTTGCATTCTGCGCAAAGGATGAGTGATTTTCACGCATCCTTTGTGTGTGGTTTTAAACTCACGGTCGTGTGAGCACCGCATGCATCCGTCTCATTAGCCACGTGTGGACGAGTACTTCACACAACTGACTCTTACTCCTCCAGGGACATTCGTTTCATTCCATGCGGCTTATGTAGTGGAGCGGCCGTCATGGATGCATCGGGCACGTTCAGATGCGCTTCTGCGACCGTCTGGAACGTTCTTCCTTCTGATATTAGGAAGCCACTGGAGATATGCATTTTTAAATATGGATTGAAAGCGCATTTCTTCAGAATTGCGAAAAAAATGTTAACATACATACATACACGTAAAATCGCCATTCAATTGCACTAGTATGAGAGTTGGTTAATTGCCGGCACACCCATCCATCACTTTCACGTTTAAATTTCGGGCAGTGCAACATTATATGGCCCACTGTGTGGAATCTGTAGCCATATTCACACACAATGGAGTCGTTTGACTTCCCAGGGAAGAATGCCGATCAATGACCTCCCGGTCAGGAGGGGAAAATGTCAAGGTCATAAATACGGCACCACAGGAGCGAAACCTTTAATCACGTGGGCCCGGGAAATAATATTCATGAACTCAACATGAAGGGCCCTTCCCAGGTGAAGTGTGGGTATCTTGCGAAGCAAGTGAAACTCGCTCACGCTTTCGCCCTCCGCGTGGTATCTGCCGATCCATTAACTGTGCCGCACCCATTTGTACTGCTGGATGGACAGAGGCTCTGGGATATTTAATAAACAACAACTGACGAATGCTAATTAATCGAGGGAGGGAGTGTAAGCTGGTCAATGTCCAGTAGCTGTTGGACTGGTCATCTGGGAGAAAAGTAGCTTGATAGCTCATCGGATTCCCCCCGTATAAATAAATAAACATCCTGATTATTCCCAATGAAGCTGCTGAAGCAGTTCCCAGCACATGGGGGCAAAGGTCAGACCTCATGCCAACCAACACGTGTTACAATCCGAAAGCACGTTTCAATAGCCGCAACGAGATATACAATTGGTGAGCTGTGGATTGCGAGTCAAGCGTGATAACCATTTCACATCACTGTTTATGCAGGCTGTATATGTGTATACGGAATGTGTTCCCGATTTTCGTATTAATCCGAGAAATCTGGTAATCGGGTCTTCATACGAAATTCTTAATAGTCCCAAAAAAATAAGGTTATGGTTGATATGAAAATACGACGTCGCATGATGTGACCGCCATTCACCGGCAAATCGCGTCGCAATCGCCTCGGATAACATTACTTTTGTCAAATTATAACAAAGTGCAAATATAAAAAAAAATCAGAAAAAAATATGTAAACGTATCCTTAAAAAAAATCCTAAATTTGTAAATCTCGAACTCATTTGTAATATAAAATAAATATTTACAGAGAAGCCCCATGTTGACCTATATCAATCTGATAAACAGGTCTAGATGCATTGCCTTGTAATGACAGATTTGCTGCTGAGAGGTCACTTTGAATCATTATCTTGTGACTGAAAATATAACCAGGGGGGCAATGGCTTCCATCAAAAAATGTGTCGCGTCAGCTGGCCGCTGGCAGAAATATTATCATCCTGCAACTTTGCAACTCGATGTTCCCTGGGTATAACGGTCACCACACTGGACTACTTGCAATCCAAAGGTCACCGGTTCAATGTCCAGGCGCGGCAATTGAAACCGTGGGCCAACGTTCTTCAATCCACCCCCCCCACCAACCCCTCCCCCCCCCCCGGCCTTTCTCCATCCAGCAGTATCAATCAGTTCAACCATAGTGGATCGGCAGGTGGTCACGCGTTGTAGGGTCAACTTTGGATTCTCCCACATCTTCCAAAAAGTAGGCTGAAACACCCTCTTAAAAAGGAGGCTCTTTAGAGCTCCCTCTAGTGGAGGCCCTTCCACCAGCAGTGGATGTGAGCGGGCAATTGCAGGACTGCCCCCTTTTTCTTTACGCTGCTTAAAAGTGTTTTTAATGATTGGTTGCAGGAAATAACACGTCTGCTGCCCCCTTCGCGAGGTCCTGTATGATGCAGGTTGGTAAAATAAGGCGATTTGTGCGTATGCTGGAAAAGTAATCACGTGATTTTCTATCATTACGTGAACCCTTTCATCGTATGATTTCTAGACGTATTGTTGGTCCTGTACATGCGATACACAATCTCGCGAGGCTTTCAAAGTGGTGACAGATAACGTATGGACGTTGCGTAATATTGGTGAGAAATATTGCTTTAAAATATCCTGTAATTCGAAGCTGCTTTTGTCATCTTGCACCCGGTAAATTGTATGTACTATTATTATCAATCAACTTATTATTATTATTATTACCCTGACATGAGACAATTTAGTCTTATGGAACATCAACGTACAAAGTTAGTTTTGTGTGCTGTACTGCGATGGTGATGTATATTTGTATTTTTCTGAACATTGCAGATAAATTATGCTTTCAGCATAATCAAGGCACATTTTAAATGACTCAGTGCTACATCACTTGTGGAATATAAAGTTAATATTCTAATGGTGCAATTATATAAATAAATGACGTGGATTTTCCGGAAATGGGAATTCTACTACGCAGTCATTTGTGATTTGCAGAAACATAATTTTCACTCTCAAGCATAATGTCTATCACACATTTACATCTAAGTAAGTAAGTTTACAAACTAAAACTAAACGATTTTTTTTTTATTTTAGCACGTAAGGCCCACTGCGACATAAAGCTGTATTTCAGAAACCGACCTGGCCACAAATTATTGCTCAACGAAGCGGCTTATCACGGAGAACATTGATAGCAAGCAACACCCTACATACGTGTTTCTAAATGTGGAGGGAAAAACCAGAGGACCCGAAAATAAATCCACGCGACCACGGGGAGAGAAACATGCATACCCCAAATATACAGGTGTGAGGGTTGGGATCGAACCCATGACCCTGTATATCAGGCAAGATAGTTAACAACTCGGCTGCTTTCTGCGCAAGTGATGTTGCCGTGGTGTAATGGTCGGCGCCCTGGTCTTGTAAATCAGAGGGCATCGGTTCGATCTCCTAGCGCAGCAACAAATGTGCAAGTTTCTTGAGTCTCTCTGTCTATGTCCATCCAGCGGTGTAAATTGGTAGACCACAGTTAGTCGATCGGTAGGTCGCATATTGCGAGCTAAGATGCGGGTGCTCGCATCCTTTTCGAGAGATCTGGCCAGTGTAGAAGAGAAGGCCAACATCGCCTCTCTACAGGAGGGCTCTCTGCAGCTCCCCCTAGTGGACACCCTTCAGCCAGCAGTGACGTGAGCAAGACGATGCAGGTGCTGCACTTTTATTGATATCCACACGTGGACCAACATCCATTGGGGAAATATTTGAGCATACGTCACCATGCGGGTCAATGTGAGATGGTGAAGATAGTCACCGGACAGGGGGAGAGAAAAAAAAACACATCAGCAACATCATGGTGATTGTTCAGAAAAGTAAGTGGGCTTGGGCAGGACACATCACTCGAAGAGACGACGGCCGATAGACAAGGTTGGTGATGGAGTGGTCAACTGCGACCACCATGGAGATGGAGTGAGGAATTTAGCTCGTGTGTCAGTGGAGGTGTTGAGGAGACCTTCATCTAGCAGTAGATAGATTACTACGTTTGACGATTAAAAAATTAATACCTCCAATATTAGCAGATTTTGGCGAACCATTGAACAAAGATGGGCTCTACATCGCGTGCTTTCAGATGCGTTTCTGTATCCGTCTGAAACGTTCTTCCTTCTGATATTAGGAAGCCACTGGAGCTATGCACTTTTAAATCTCGATTGAAAACGAATTTCTTTGGAACTAATTTTTGTGTTTAGTTTGTTGTCCTTCCGCCGCACCTCCAATTATCACGGTTGGCTACGTACGGTGCGAAAGAAGTCCTACACACATACGAAGGAGTGAGCATCATCGCTGCAGCGAATACTCGCCCTCTCCGCAACTCCTGGCCCCAGTTTTCCAAGCTCGACTACCAGCATGCCAAAAATCGTCATTGAGATTCAAGACTCTTTTTTATTCAAAGTAAACTTCACCATGCCCCCCCCCCTCCCGATACGTTCCATTCATTGGCTACCACATTCTGATAAGCTCCCCCCCATTCCTCCCCCTTAACTTGTATTTAAGAACTTGCATCTTGGAATCCCTGCCTCACTTGATACAGCAAATCTGGCTGTGACGGTCCCACCTAATGACGGAGACTTGTGTTGCCTCCGAAACGTCGTGATTTTTTAAAATTATTATTTTATTTTTATTAATTTTAATTTCATTTTTTACCTACGTGACTTTACCGAAAAAACTACGAGTATGAATCCTTGCAGTCACGAAAGCTTCAAATCTAGAATCTTCACCATGCTGTCAATGCGGGATTTTATGACTCCGATTTTTTGTTACGACAAAAGTCACATTCCATCACAACGTCTGTCCAATCTGTGATGGCAACGTTTTTGGTGTGGGACAAAATCATCACTCAGGCCAGAAGACCTACTTACTGCACTACCTCCTATAGGCACCTCAGTGACCTGCAAATGGGTTAAATCGTACATTCGGTAAACTATTGACGTTCGTATTTGCGAATTATTGTCCCTTATCCTTTTATGTATGCATTATATTATTAAAAGAAAAACACTGCATTATTATTATTGGTTTGACGTGATTTTTTTCGTCGGAAATATTGTTTTGCCATATAATTTATCACAATATTCAGTTCATGCCCATTACCCCGGAGATTCTACCGGCCACCACCAACGTGAAATGCCAGGTTCTCTCCTGTTGGTGTCTGCGGTAGGCATCGCATTGTCCAACTCTCAGCTTTCTGCCCTGAATCGACGGCGTCCCACGGAGAGAACTCCACCCAAACAATAAACAAAGCAAACCGTGAGGCAATGCTCATCGTGGGCCGAAATGCAAACGAATCGTAGCAGTCCACCGCAACGGACATAATGCAAGAGCGTTTTGAGGACATAAGAAACCCTCTGCATCTGCATTTATTGCTGGACGAGCCCCTCTGCTGTGTTCTATTTAAGCTTGCTACCAAAAACCATGAGTTCACTCCATTGCAGATTCCCCTCGCTTGCCTATTGTTCAATGTTTCGCCCGAGGCAGGGAACGGGGGGGGGGGGCAGAGGTCAGCGAGCTGAATGGTGGCTCCGACAGCGAGGGCCACTTTACATCTCACCTGCAAAACAAAACACTGCTCTCAAAGGTGTCCGAGCTAAATGGCGGGGGCGGGGGGGGGGATACATATATTTCTTGTTGTTTTATTATTAGCACTATGTATGCAAGGGTACTGCATGAAATAAAATGAGGTTTTATATGTATATACAATTTATATCGCAAAACGTTGAAATATGTATACGGGAATATGCCGCTGAAGATGGCAATTGAATAATTCCGCGAAACAAAACTTTGGCTGTGGGTTTTAAATCACGATTTCCGTCAAGCATGTCACCAACGGACAATGATTCGCTGCCGACTCTCACGTGCGCCCGTGTTTGTTTATATGACAAGTGAAGGTGCAGCCCTGCAATTGAGGTGCTGGAGAGCCCCTCCAGATGTCTTTGGAACAAGCGGGAGAGAGCGCGCCAACATGTACCATGCAGAGGTCGCAAACGGGTTTTGATTCAATCTTAATTTAGGAGCTTTCGTGACTGCAGGAATTATTCTTTGGTTCTTTTCGGTTAAGTCACGTCTAAAAATAAAATAATAACTCAAAATAAAATAACACATTACGACGTTTCGATTGCAACACACCCGGCCGCACCAGGGTCGCAAATGGGTACCCGTACACGTATCCGGCCGGGTACGGGTACCCGTTCCCTACCCGTACCCGTACCCTACCCGAAATGAGTGACAAACGGTGACTCACCAGTGACTCACGGCCTACCCGTACCCGTACCCGGCCGCACCAGGGTCGCAAACGGCTACCCGGGTATCGGGTAGGGTATGGGTATCGGGTACCCAGTTGCGACCTCTGGTACCATGGCACCACGGTCGACCAGCCCGACTGGGCTGTAACTCGTCTACCGCTGCGATCGGGAGACTCAAGTCGACCTGCGTGCACCCTCTCAAGCTGCCGTGGTACGAGATCGAACTGGCGATGGAAAGTCCAGTGCTGCTGCTGACCCTTACACCCCGGCAGTGTCCCAGCTTATTTATATTAGAAGCGTCGTCGTTTATTAATCTGCTGCTCATTGATTGCATCTGCAGCAATTATTTATAAAGCTGATTTAATAAAAAATATGTATATCCATAATGCAATAATAATTATTTACAACCCCCCTTTTTCAATACACTAAGCGCGGAGAAGCACCATGCGGGGAATTACAATGAGAAAACAGATGCATCACGGAACAAACACACGTCAGAGGCATCATGGTGACCGTTCAGACGAGCGGGGCTTTAGCAGGGGCACAGTTCGGGAAGGGATGACGGCCAATGGAGGGCACTGGCCATGCAATGACAGCCGGCGAAGGGATACACTCCCATGGAGGACGGTGACTGTGGAGATGGAACGATGACATTCCAGTGCTGGATGAAGGCCTCCCGTGTCGTGTCAATCGCGGGTGTTATTTGACAGGTACTCACCAATTAATTCTAGATTTGAAGCTTTCGTGACTGCAAGGATTCATACTCTTAGTTCTTTCGGTAAAGTCACGTAGGTAGAAAAAAAAATGAAATTAAAATTAAAAAAATAAAACAATAAAATCACGACGTTTCGGAGGCAACACAAGTCTCCGTCATCAGGTGGGACCGTCACAGCCAGATTTGCTGCATCACCAACGCTGATAATTGCGGCCGTGTTGATGAAGAGGAGCCCGTGACCGGCTCAGACGGCACCCGCCCACTGCTGTTAGGTAGCCATGGTCGGGATTCTAACCCAGCTCACTAGATCACAGCTCCACCCACGAGCGGGTTTACCCTCAAGTGTTCTCTCAGTTCTTCACACAACATGCACTCGAGGAGTTCTCTATTTCAGAAACCAAGGTCCGTTACCGAAGCCCCCAGTCGACACACACCCAGTGGGTGGTCCCCCCTTCTCCTCTACTGCTCCCAGACTTTTGAACTCTTTGGCTCCCTGGCTACATCTGTGCTCTTGACTTCACTGCTCCTGTTTAAGTCCAGGATCAAGACCTTCTTATACTCCTCTGCCCTATGACTGAATTTCTTGTCTGTAAAAAAAAGTATATCTTAACAGTATGCACTATATATACTATATATACACACACTGCAGCGTCCCCAAACAACCACAGCGTGCGACACCCCCCAACAACCACAGCGTGCGGCGGCCCCCAACAGACTGGTCAAGTAAATCCTCACGATCCACTCGCACAGCGTGCGGTGGGCCTTCATCCAGCAGTGGATTTAAGCATAAAAAAACTCGAGTACTAATGTAATGGACAGAGCACGGCTCTCTCTCAGGGCAGCAGCGGAGCGAGCACGGCTCTACCTCAGGGCAGCAGTGGAGAGAGTGCGTCTGGCTCCCTCACGGCAGCAGTGGAGACAGCGCGGCTCTCCCTCTAACCAGCTGCGGAGAGCACGGGGGTTCCTCAGGGCAGCAGTGGATGGAGCACGGCTCTGCCTCACTCTCACTCACCCGTCTCCTCTGAGCTGCACGCGATTGTGTGTGAGTGTGAGTGAGCTGTGTGTATGAGTGAGCTGTGTGTGTGTGAGCTGTGTGTGTGTGAGTGAGCTGTGTGTGTGAGAGTGAGCTGTGTGTGTGTGAGCTGTGTGTGTGTGAGTGAGCTGTGTGTATGAGTGAGCCGTGTGTGAGTGGATCGACCGTCAGCTTTCCGTGGCTGCGTCTCCGGCGCTTTGGCCATCATGTTGCTGCTTCACGAAGTGGGCAGCTCGCGGTCACGTGACGCACTTCAACCAATCCGGGGGAAATTAATCACAGTCACAGAAGGACAGATCTGGGCTATTATATATGTGTATACTATGTATTGAGTGTGGTAGGATCAATTGTGGGTTCTCGCACATCTTTACAAAAATCTGGCCTGTGCTGCCTAAATAGGCAAGACACACTATGCAATGGTGCATTTTAGAGTTCCCTCTTGTAGAGGGCCTTCTGCCAGCAGTGGTGTGAGCAAGACGTTGCAAGGCTGCACCTTATGCAGCATATAAATATGCCTCCTCGGTTCTCCGTAATGAACACGCCTCAGTTTTGCACAGCATCACCAATACGCGGTTGCATTTAGACGCCGTCTGAAATGATACATCCCGATTGCATTGCATGGTCCGTACGGGAGGAGATTAAATCGGCTTCAAAACAGTACGGTATATTTCACGAAATAAATCACAACAACAAAAAACCCGTGCTTGCATCAAGTGTGCGAGTAACACAGGTACCGATGTGAACGGAGGCACGGCTTTCCGTGTCGTCGCCTATGTTGGGAATCTAACACGGCCGTGACCCCACTCTGAATGTTGTGTGTGCAGCACGCGAGCATAAATCTCCACATGGACCCTGGTGTTTGCTCCTCTTTATTACGTTTTTTTCCCTCCTGGCAGGCAAATTAAATCGGCTTGTCGCTCAACCTTGACGGCTGCGTAACGTTACTTCTTGCAGATTGCAATCCGAGCAACTGTGATTAGATTTTTATAACACATTCAGCGCCGCCCCTTGAGTAAATCAGACGCTCTTGATCATAAAACTATTTTTTTCCCTTCTCATTTTTTTCACATCTGATACGGCGGCACTTAACACTTCGAGCTGTGTGTGATTTTTTTTTAAAGTTGAAATTATTTTGCCGTCAAACGCAATCAACTTTTTTGTGTGTGTAACGATTCTGGCAAACAGACGTTTCGTACCCGTGACCTTAATCGCCACGGATGTGCCCAACCGCGTCAGCTCCAGCAAGCTAAGCAGGTCGGCCCCTGGCTACTACTTTTGGACGTGCAGCCACTGGAGCTTGCCAGGTGTTGTAGGCTGCGAGGTGTGGCCATGAGAGGGCAATGCCATGTGCCGCCCGTTCGTATGTACGGTGGGTTTGCTTTGGGTGTGGTGAATTCCTCGCACATGAAGCCAAACACTCGTTCACGGAAATGACCAAACATCCCATTTGCAGTCGAGCCTAACTGAAAAAGATTATTGAGACTTTCCTTGGCAAACAGTGGGCGTCATTGTTATATCCGTCTATGGGCCAAATCGCCCATAACGCACTCGATATCGAAAGGATTCAGAAGCTAAGGGGGTTTAAGCTTGGATAGTGCTTAGGTGGGCGACCACAATGCATCAAACTAGTGTCGAAGGCTGCTCAAGGACTAGTATGACAGCAGAGGCTGGTGCAAAAAAAATCCATTGTTGGACTATACCATGCTCCAACATCTATGCTTCCTGCCCTCACCAACCCGCACTGAGCAGGAAGTTAAAGTTGTACCTCGCTGATCTCGTCAAAGAGCAGAAACCATCATCACGTGATCTCCGATCATCCTCGCAGTGCAGGCTTTTGGGGAACCATCATTCAAAGGCGGCCACTGCATCGCGCGCTTTCAGATGCACTTCTGCGGACGTCTGGAACGCTCTTCCTTCCGATGTTAGGAACCCACTTTAGCTATGCACTGTTAAATGATCTAGATTTAAAACTATTTTTTTAGAACAATGTTTTGTGTGTGTTTAGTTTGTTGTCCTTCCCCACACACCTCCCATTAACACGGCTGGATATGTACGGTGCGAAATAAGTTCAGCAAACATGCACGCTCTACTGCTGACCAATACAGATGCACACACACGTAAGGTGGTCCTATGTGTGTGCGCACACACATATGGCATGGGGAGACCCTCATCCAGCAGTGGACGTATCACATGCATATGGTGGCCCTTTTGTAGCTTGCATTGTGAATCTCTCACCACAACTGCATATTAACATGAGAAACTGCCGTTCCATTTTGTTTTACAAAGGCACCCCTGCCCACTAAAATTAATTTGTGATTCAAAAAAATGTCTGTTGAAGAGGTTAATTTTCTGCGGTTTGGCAACTTGTTCAAGGGGTTATGAATGTTGCAATCAATGCACTCGATCTAACAGCGTTGCGGGCTGACTGATCAATCATTGCAAGGCTTCAACATGAGACCAAAAGTCTGTGCGGGGACAACACAAGTTCATGTGCGCTGCTATGGATGTGCATTAAGGAGTGGCATGCTCTTACAAGCGTTGCGCTATGATCCCTTTTAAGCCTCGGTCGATTTCTGGCATTGGAAAAATAGGGGATGATCCAATTATAGATACCTCACTATTGACACATGTGTTCCGGATTTTTTTTGTTAATTCCACTAAAATAACTGCAAGGAGATAATATGCAGAAAACAGCATTTTATTGCAAAGCCTCTACAAGTGTCCCACCAACCTCAATAATACACTAATTAAATATCTCTCTCAACGCTCTCCCCTTTCAAAATATTCAATCGACTGCTGATAAGAGAATGAGGGTCATTAGAAGGCAATGAGGTAGCTGTAAATGGATCACACTGCACTCGAGGCACGTACACGGGCATCCCATAGAGTTGACTCATTAAATGGATGCAGCACTGTACTCAGTGTGCAGTGTGAACACCACCACCACTCTAGAGGCAGGGTTGGCCTCATAGCCTGCTCTTGTACTACGCCAGTAGAGTTTCAACCTGTCCTGGTTTTCCCAACTCTCTCTCCTAGGAAATCTCTAAGTCTTTTCGGGACATTACAAGTCCAAATTTGGGTTAGTTTGTCAGTTCCATAATAATAATACACCATGAAAGATGAGGCATTTCTACGTGGTTCCACCCCACCTACCCCTCAACCCCCGCCCCCCGGCCCCCCCTCTATAGTGTCCTTTTATTTCAACAAAGTGGGGAAGGTTTTTTTGTATCTCGGATGTCGCAAACCCTATATATGCCAGCCGAAATAGGTGCTTGCTGACGGAATTTTCCACTCGCAGTTGCATTTCTATGAAGTTCGTTTTTGTCCTTGCGTGCGATGGAGTGTTTAGCGGGATTTTATTTGGGATAAGTGTAGTGGTAAAAGCTAATAATATTCCCAAGGACAATGACACACTTATTAATCTTGGGTTGCATCGCAATGAGCTATGAGACTCGGACATCAATTCAAAGGTCGGTTGAGTGTTTTTTTTTCTAAATATCTCAGCGAAACATGTGACAGAGAGAACTGCAAATGAAGCACGTAACATCGATGCAGAAAAATCAACATCATAACCACACATTCTTAATTCAAGAGGGTGTGCAAGGCTCAATACCACATTATGGAAAAACATCTAAATAAGTGGCATATATCTTCTTGGTTTTTTCGGTAAAGTCACGTAGAAGGGAGATAATAAAATAATAAAAATAAAACATAATAAAATAATACAATTCTCACGACGTTTCGGCCACAACGCAAGCAGCCGTCCTCAGGTGAAGAACAGGTCTGTCGGAAAGCATATAACAGATAAAAAAAGCATATAACAGATAAAAAAAATATTCACGAATAACATGACATCAAGTGATTGTAAAATAGAACCACATGGCAAGTAACCACTACGTTTATTTAAGCTGTATATTTAAATTTTGAATTTAATGTCGCTACATATGTTATGATTAGCTATTTTATGTTGATATTTGTAAGTTTAAGGAAAATTATATTTCACCATAAAACCATTAAAAAGTTAAATGTTAACTGTTATTCATGTTTGTAAAACCTTTTATGTTGTTATCAGAAATGTCTCAATAAGTCAAAGATTTTTTCTCCCCAAAAAATTGCCACATTTCCAACTTGAAGCGTTGCCTTTGAAAAGACGTAAATTATAATGACTGAAAATGTGAAGCGTTAATACCATTGCGTGATTCCAGAATAATGAAAAAGGTGAAGTTATGAATTTTAAAATTCTTCGAAAAATATCGGCAGAATACATTTCAGCAAAAAAAAAAAATCGGACGACCTAATCCTTATAAAATTTCAAGGATCCGTATTTAATGCAAATGAGAGGCCATTATATTATTTTCAGGCATAAATGAAAATGTCCTGCCAGGCTGAGAAAGTTATTTGCTCTTATAAAGATTTAAAAAGTAAAACTGTTCTTTTAAATGTTTGACGGCATCAGAGTCATAGAGCTAATATTGAGTCTGGATTCAAATATAACCAACAAAGCTCCAGACAATACATCGGATTTGGCCTACCTTAGTAATTTAAAATTACATTACTGAGTAAAATACAAAGGTGCAGATTATTTATGTTTCAAATCCATGGTTTCAAAAGTTCAACAGTATGTCTCCAATACTTTCTGTGTGACTTCTAATAGAAATGTACTCGCATGAACGACGACACTAAATATAATCATATTTCCTCTTCCATCGCCTGTCGCAAAACAAACAATAACGCGTTGTCCTTCTCCTTTTGTTTCAACTGGGAAAAATATTTTTAGAAGAAGAAGAGGTTTTTTTTTCTTGCAAGAAAGAACTGGTGGATTATATTGACCAACTAATATATTTAAAAAAATCATCTCCCGGGTGGTGCGTCATACGTGGAGCGATTGCGAAGACAGCGAGCTGTGAGTGCCGTTGCCTTTATCTCATACGCGGTAACCATCGCAAGCCACGAGCAATGCACAATGGCTTTAAAGTAGAGAGCTAAAACTGTCTCATGCTTGACAGTACATTAAAGTGGAATCGTATTTTTTGTTCAAAGTAATTGTGTTTGTTTTGAAAATAACTGATAGGCTTAAGATGATGGATTTTAACCGCTTCTCTGAAAGCAACCTTGTATTCATTTATGCTAATCAATTCCGATACCTTGTGGCTGTGAATCTTAAAAGGTACATTTCATCAGAAAAAGAAAATACTCTTCTTTATTCCCACGTGCATACCTAATGAAATTGAGTTGTGTCGTTTAAAAAATATATATAATTTCGAATGAAATGTATGCGTATGTTTAACTACGTATGTGCGTTCTTACCGCCGTAGTTATTAAATGAAGATGCGATGAACAATGCTGCAGTGATTTAATCGTAAGAGACGAATGCTCCCGCGCACGAACACGATTTAAAGTGATTTCACCGTGAGAGACCAACGCTCCGACATATTTCTAAACGTTGCTGCTCTTTCATCAACCCCCCTGATTTGGCTGAACGTCTTTGGGCATTTTAACACGTAGTAGGCTTTCGCGACCAATATTATTCATAATCAACGTTTTTGGGTTTAGATCGCGTTATTTATAAATGTGTCGTAACCCTCCACCACCCGACACGGCCAATCAGTAAAAAAGTGTCACGTTGACAAAAGACAAATAGTTCACTGCTTTAGCCCACCGGTGTGTTGAAGCGTGAAACCACAACATTTACAATTTGAGTACGACGTTTCGCTGGTAATTGCATCCAGCATCATCAGGCAATTCGCCAGAATGGTGAGGCTCTGCTCTGTCTCTATATAAGAACGGGAGACAGAGCAGATGATGCTGGATGCAATTACCAGCGAAACGTCGTACAACTCAAATTGTAAATGTTGTGGTTTCACGCTTCAACACACCGGTGGGCTAAAGCAGTGAACTATTTGTCTTTGGGCATGCTTGTGTCTGCGACAGGCATCATGTTCGTCGAGCGATTATACTGGCGACTGATTTCTGATAACGGTACGAAATCGCGTAACTACACCTCAGTGGGCTTTGTCTGGTAGGATGGGGATGGTTTAGTGGCGTGTGTTTGGGTGATTTGTTTACCTTTCTTGTACTTTGCACCGAATGTCGTGTTTTGTGTTGATTGTTGTTTCTAGATTTGAAGCTTTCGTGACTGCAAGGATTCATACTCTTAGGTTTGTTCGGTAAAGTCACGTAGGTAAAAAATAAGTAATGAAAATAAATAATAAAAAATAGAAAAAATAATAGAAATAAAATAATAAATCACGACGTTTCGGAGGCAACACAAGCTTCCGTCTTCAGGTGGAACCGTCACCGCACAATTGCTGTATCATTATTTCTATAATTTTTTCTATTATTTGTTATTATGTATTTTTATTATTTATTTTTTCCTACGTGACTTTACCGAAAAAACCTAAGAGTTTGATTGTTGTTGTCACGTTCTTACCCCGTGCCCCTACTGGACATCAGTGAAAGAAATAGCTTCATAGCTAATCGGATTCCTCCAGTAAAATTAAATATGCTGGTATTATTGAAGATAGATGCCGCAATGAAACAAAAAAACATAATTCTAGATTTGAAGCTTTCGTGACTGCAAGGATCCATATTCTTAGGTTTTTTCGGTAAAGTCACGTAGGTAAAAAATTAAAATTAATAAAAGTAAAATAAAAATAAAATAAAAATCACGACGTTTCGGAGGCAACACAAGCCACTTGATACAGCTATCGAGCTGTGACGGTCCCACCTGAAGACGGAAGCTTGTGTTGCCTCCGAAACGTCGTGATTTTTATTTTATTTTTAATTTTACTTTTATTAATTTTAATTTTTTACCTACGTGACTTTACCGAAAAAACCTAAGAATAAAAAAACATGAATAAAAAAACACAAATGTCGAGACAAAAACAACCCTTACTTTGCACTCTTCTGAACTGTTTGTATCCGTGATTAAATGTCGTCTTAAAATTAGGTAACGAGCCAGTGCAGATTAAAAAATATAGAACTTCATAGCTCATAAGATTCCACCACTATAAATACATTTTCTGATTAATTCCCCCATCGTCGTGCGGAGACCCCAGACAGATCTAGTGACATTTCCAAACTTGCCTGTTTTATTGTAGTTTACAATGACTCACTTCTCTACAAGCTTAAGCCTTTGTATCTCTCAAGAAATACCAGCTACTACACTAATTGGCGGATGTAAATAATAATAGTGCCGTGTTTTAGTGAGGCAGATACATTGTACTTGTTCGTGAGGATGTTAATTTGGAAAACGAGAATAAACTATACTTTTTAAAGCTCTAACTTATACTTAATGTCACTTTAATATTGTTCATACAACTGTATGGGGGATATAGTAATAGGTTTTTACCCTTTCAACTGGTACAAAAACTGACACCTTTATACAAGGCATCATGTTTGCAATAACCACAACACAAGCAGTCAAAATGCAAACAAAAAGAAACAACTCTGATGATGATAATGATATCCACTGTCCTTGAAGTTGATTGGTCCACACCCGAGACAGCTTTTCTTAGAGCCTAGTCTCCATTGGTGTTGGACCAGGTGACGCCAAAAGGTCCAACACCAATGGAGACTAGGCTCTAAGAAAAGCTGTCTCGGGTGTGGACCAATCAGTTTCAAAGACAATGCATATATTATCAGTGTGTGTTTTTTGTTTGCATTCTGACCACAAGTACTGTGGTTAATGCAGACATGATTCCTTGTTAAAGGTTTCAGTTTGGTGTTTTAACATCTTAACACCTGTTTTGTTGCCAGAAAGAGGGGGAAAACCTATTCTCATGATCGTTTAATGTCCATCTGTTTTCACAAATCTTGAAGAACGCAGCAAACGTTATATAGGTGACTTTAAATCAATTATTGGACTAATAATAGTAATAATTTACGGTATTTTGTCAATCCACTTCTGGATGGAGGCCTCTTCACATATTTCAGTCGTGCAGTTGTTTGACCATACTTCATCACTCTTGGTGCAATGTCTACCACCAAGCGGTGAGTTTTTTGTTGTTTAGCCTATCCTTGTACATCGAGGGTGAGAGGGAGAGCAGAATGGACGACAGAACATATCGTTACCCATCTGTTTGTCAGACGACAGAGTTTTTTTTTTTCACACCCCCTCCACCTTTGTCGGAGAAGATCATTGCCAAGAGGGCAGCGATTCCACACGTAAGAGAGCCGGTGACAAACACAGAATTCGCTGTGCGTGTCTGAACCCTCTCTGGTTCCACGTGCTATTTTTATTTTCGCGACTGCTATTAGAAGTGACTGCGGGAGCCGTGGGCTGCGGTAGCAGCGGCAAACTTCCCCCGCAGAATTAGCCCACTCGCGTTCCAAACGTAACGGAGTTAGGCGGAATGGGGACAGTTTCGTTTGATCGTCTTCGTTTGGCAGGGAAATAAAAATCCCTGCCTTGAGCCAATTGCTCAGAGTTGTCTTGGGGCAACTGGAAGCAGGCGAATGAGTAAAACAGAAACTTGATTTGAGAATAACAGGGAGAAGACTGTGGACAAATGCTAGGAAGTGTGTAGGGAAATTCAAAAGCCACGCAGCTTTTTTCGAGCCTAGCAATTTTCTACGAAGTTGTTCTGGATGGAGAGGAAAAAAATTATAATCAAATTTTTTTCATCTTTTAATGAATAGAAAGTAGGCTCACCAGCGAAAAATCAGGCTGGTTATAATTCTTCAAACCGTATAGGTTTCATTAGGTCCTATTGATTTACTTTACCCATGTGGCCGCGTTTCTTTATTGTGATAATGGAGGACTGGCTGGAATGCACACACTTTTCATTCACTCTATTGCCATTAATATTTATAGTGCCAGATTATCTCTCTCTTTGATAGCCGTCGAAATTAGCGAATTCATTTAAAAATGGTGATGAAGCTGAGCAAACGCTGGAATTTTGTAGAATCCCTCCCCGCTCTCTTCTCTTCCACGTGAAATCATCAGGAATTAGCAGACAAAAGGAACTTCAACAATTTCACATATTGCTAGATCTGGCCAAAGGACGGGTTAATGATGTGGTCCAGAGTGGTCCCAATTTAGCGGTCTGATGAAGAAGATATGGATAGCGAACTAACAAATAGTGATATCATTATCAACACATGCAGCCTTCCAGTAACCCTCCATGACCCGTCTCATACCTTAGGCAGGTGCCTAATTCGCGATATTATGGAGGGAATCTGTTGCTCCCTTTTGTTGTCTGTTCCAAAGCGGCTAATAGGCACAGAACGGGAGCGATGGTGCAGCAGTTAGTACGCTCCGTCAAAGCTGTTGCAATCCGGGCTCATTTACAATTTGAAGGAACACACATTTTTAAATAGCATTTTGGTGCGTACAGTGGTTTATGATTTTATTTCTCGACGGGGTAACATTCTACGTATTATACGCAGTTGCAGATCTAAGATAGCACGCTACGTATTATACGCAGTTGCAGATCTAAGGTAACACACTACGTATTATACGCAGTGTCAAATCTACGGTAACACGCTACGTATTATACGCAGTTGCAGATCTAAGGTAACACACTACGTATTATACGCAGTGTCAAATCTACGGTAACACGCTACGTATTATACGCAGTTGCAGATCTAAGGTAACACACTACGTATTATACGCAGTGTCAAATCTACGGTAACACGCTACGTATTATACGCAGTTGCAGATCTAAGGTAACACACTACGTATTATACGC
The DNA here is from genome assembly GCF_965212315.1 of Lampetra planeri. NCBI lineage: Eukaryota > Metazoa > Chordata > Hyperoartia > Petromyzontiformes > Petromyzontidae > Lampetra > Lampetra planeri. Next base: position 2,948,057 of record NC_136136.1, read on the forward strand.
AGTGGCAGATGTAAGGGGAGGAGGTTGGGGGAGCGTTTGCCCTCACCCCTTTGAGACCCTGATCATTGGCACTTTATTGATATTTACGAGAAGCAAACACATTGAATCTGTGTGGGTTTTTTTATGATTATTCATTTCGGGACATATTTTAACAGCTTAAAATGTTGGGATCCGCGCTCCCCCCTGGGAAGTTTCTTACTCCGCCTGTGGTGGCCTGCGTTCAGTCGGGTAGGCGCTCGTTTATTTTCTTCCGTTATTTTATTATTTGACACGTCGATCATTCGCTGACATAAATGTGTCCGAGGTTAAATTGTTTTCACTTAATAAAACCCGACATGAATTGCGTAATGAGTGAAGGCCGTATGACTTAGCTTACCCACGGGGGGGGTAGCCTGCGCCATGCCAGCGTGCCCTGAAACTGAACATCTGAAGCGAGGTTCGTCAGGCTGCGGAGGAGGTAATTGCATCCGAAAGCAATACAGGAATCTCTCGCCGCAGCCCAACTCGCTTGACGGCACGGCCACAGCCCTCAGTGGCCCAGGGCTCGCCTGTCATTGCAACAAACACGACAATCCGGACTTTAATTCGACGCTTTTCAAACGTGTACGGGCAGCACTGCAAGACAAATATTGGTGCTCGAGGTTTTGTTCTATTTTCACCAAGGGAATACCGTACGTGTCAAAAATAGACAGGTTAATGACGTATAAATTCGGCAATTGAATTTGAATCTCACGCTCACAACAACACGGGCTCTGAATCTTGCGTGTGACAATATATATATTTTGTTCACCCAACTTATGCTCATTGTATAGATACGATGCTCTCATATTAATGCCCGGGGTTTTATGGCAAACTGTATCAAGTGATGGCGATACCAAAATATATATATATACACCGCTTAGCAAGGCGAGGAAGAAACGACAGGAGGAAGCAGTACAGCAAGTGGACTAGGGGGGGGGGGGGGGGGTGGTGGTGTGGGTTTTAGATACAAAGTACAACTTTCCCGTTCTCCTGTAGTCAACTTTAGGTGGGGCGCCACGGTGGCGAGATGTTAACTACCTTCCGTGGTATACGGGAGGTCGTGGGTTTGGTTACGACCCTGACGCCCGTATATTTGGATTCATATTCTTAGGTTTTTTCGGTAAAGTCACGTACTTCAGCCGCACCGAACCTCACAAAAATAATATTCAGGGCCTACCTTGGCTCCTCCCACCCTAAACCAGTATATATACAAATACTGTGTTCTTGGAATTTCTCTCACTTGATACAGCTAGCGTACTGTGACGGTTCCACCTGAAGACGGAAGCTTGTGTTGCCTCCGAAACTTTTACTTTTATTAATTTTAATTTTTTACCTACGTGACTTTATCGAAAAAACCTAAAAATATGAATCCTTGCAGTCACGAAAGCTTCAAATCTGGAACGTATATTTGGCGTTTGTATGTCTCACTCTCTCCGTGGTCGCGTGGATTTTTCTTCGGGTCCTCCGGTTTTTCCCTCCGTTTAGAGTGCTTGGCTGCTATACATTTCAACGAAGTGGTTTATCGCGTAATAAGCCACAAAGACGGTCACTCTATCGCGTGCGTTTAGATGTGCTTCTGCCACTGTGTGGAAAGCCCTTCCTTCCCATATTAGGAAGCCACTGGATCTATGCACTTTCAAATATGGATTGAAACTAATTTCTTTCGAACTGATTTTTGTGTTTAGCTTGTTGTCCTTCCCCCATGCCTCCAATTAGCACGTTTGGCTACGTACGGTGCAAAAGAGGTTCAAAGTACACACACGTACATACAATGTCACAGGTGCTTCCCATAAGGCAGAATGTTGGGTTGGGGAAAGAAGTGAGCCAGTGGAATCGGCTGGGATAGAGAGAGCTTGAACCATGGACCTGTCCTTGACCAGGGAAGCTAAGAAGGTGGAGATACCCTAATGTTACACTTGGACTAATTAAGTGTACAAAAAAACCGAGAGCCAATATAAAATAAATTGTTAAAATCAGACAATTAATAGAATTTCTGGGAACGTGAAGCATTGAATTACTATTCAGCAGCCTCAAGTGAAATATGATAATTAAAGTATGCATTCGTGTAATGCCCACAATAAAGAGGCAGCCCATAGGGTTTTAAAATCGGGTGCGTACGATGCGTTAGAAGTTCAACATCTAGAATATGACAATTAATTTACAGGCATTTCCCAATGCCCTGTTGGATAGAGGCCTCCTCGAGGCAAGTTGGTCACAGGGGTTGTTTGACGTACGATACGATACTGCACTATATCATGCTGGCCAGTGCAGCTTGGTGATGGGGCTGCAGTAGCATCCTGGATGACTCGGATGCCATTCGCTACTGGTGTTAACCGTGGCTGGGAATTCAATCTCGTGCTGGCCGGTTTACCATGCAGTGTGCTTACCACATGAATTTTTCAGGAGGGTCCTGAATTGGTTAAACTGAGGTGGATCTCGAAACTTCCCAATGGGAGGCTATGCAGTCTTGGAATTCCAAGGCATTTAAATAGAATCCTGCATTAATAATAATACAACATTCTAAATATTTTCTCTGGTAAATAACAATAAAATACCAATTTTCTGGGTCTCAAGGTAGCAGGGAAATCCCCCCCTCCCCCCATCAACCTCTCACATCCATCTACTTCCTTTGAATTTGCCACTGTCGTCAAATTTTCCAATGCTGTGAAGAGGTGAGGCATTCCTCGTATTTACGTGACTTTTTTTCGTCCTTAAATAACAACAACAAAATATATTATTACACAAAATTGTAAATCCAATTCCAATGGATCAAGGTCACATGACAAGACCAATCAGGATAGATCCAGAGAAACATGGATCGGTTCAGGATCAGATTATGGTCCCAATCTAAACCGTGTGGCCCCTGTTATTTACCGCTTTGTTTTCATTTATTCACAATTGTATTTAACGTTACTTTTCAGACATTTGTTTTAAACATTTATTGTGATTAAAAACGATTTTATTTATGACTTGCAGGTGCTGAATGTATTTAATAAGGCTGTAACTGTTGCCCTGTGTGTAAAATCAATTAACGTCAATTTGTATGAAACAGATCACACGTAATCTGATCTAATGATTTTGTTACAATCTGATTGTCACTTCGATCAATTCTAAATGTAGCAAATGTTAAGCCAATCTGCCAAACTGACAGACCGGATGGGTCAGAGGCCATGAAATTTGTGACAATTACCGATCCAATGATACACCCCTGGTTGATACCAAAGGTTTATTTGGAAATGCATTGACAGTATGTAAAACTGCATAATTTACGTGTTAATTATTGCCACAATTTTTTGCAAACAAGAAACTATTTAATGTTGTTCATAATCAACGTTTTTGGGTTTAGATCGCGTTATTTATAAATGTGTCATAACCCTTCACCACCCGACACGGCCAATCAGTAAAAAAGTGTCACGTTGACAAAAGACAAATAGTTCACTGCTTTAGCCCACCGGTGTGTTGAAGCGTGAAACCACAACATTTACAATTTGAGTACGACGTTTCGCTGGTAATTGCATCCAGCATCATCGGGCAATTGATTTGAAGCTTTCGTGACTGCAGGAATCCATACTATCTGGTTCTTTTGGTAAAGTCACGTAGATAGAAAAAATAATAATAAAAGAACAGGACGTTTTGGTCGCAACACAAGCATCCGTCATAATTTCTGCCACGGTGATTATTTATTTGATTTGTATAGATTTCTTTTATTCCTTGCATGTGAAAAGCAACGTTGTGTTTTTTTTATTCAGCCACTTGCCTTTGCGAATGCTGGAGAATGGAAAAGTTACAATTGCAGCTGTGTTTTATTATTCCGTAGAAAATTCAGGGCAGAACCTTAATTCTATCCCATGTGTGTCTCTGTATGTGTGCACATTTGCTGTCTCAGCCACTCTACACAGACTATTAAATAATATGCTACAACAGACAATTGCATGTCATTAGATTACCCCAAATCCCAGCTTCCACATTATCCAACTAGATTCTGAGCTAATGAATCTCAGTAGGATCTCTCGTGGTTCAATAAAAGGGGAAATAAATCAAGAATTGGTAAAAAAAACGTGGAAGAATGAGGCAAGTAGTTTTTTTGTATTATTATGAGCCAAAAAATCCGTATCTCAGCAATAGTCTACTGCAATTTATACAGACTACTATATATGTAGTCGTCCTATTTTAAAGGCATACACATACACAAGCACACGCATTACCTCCAACCTCAATCCTCTGCCCACCTAGCTTATTTAAATGCCTCTCAATCCTGGTTTCCAGGCTGTGGTACAATTCATGTAGATGCCCCCCCCCCTGGTCCATCCCCCGACCCCCACCTACACAATGGATCCCAATATCCCTGAAAATATCCCCTCCCATCTCGAACCTTTCTTTCCTTGCCAACGTCCATAAAGAGTTATCTGTTCCCACCATGCCCTTCATGGCCCAATCCATTTTTCCACCAAGGTCACACTCTAATGGGGCTGCAGCGCTGCGTGTCATTGACCTCACCCCCTACCCTCCACACCTCCACACACGGCTCCCTCTCGTCGTCGTAGTTTTTCTCGACTTCCACTCTCCTTGAACACCTCCACAACTGCTTATGCGTCTCTTGCACGCCTCTTTTCTAAATTCTGCTCTTACTTCGCAATCAGCTTGTCGTGCTTTTTGATTTGTTTGTCTCCTTAGTACAAGAGTTATTTTCTTCTCAAAAAATCCCTTTGCAGTGATGTTCCAGAATCTTCCTTGCATACTATTCTGATGACCCACTTATATACGTATACCAATAATTTCCCCTTGCTCTGTGTTCTCACATCCTGCCTTGATGCAGACTTACCTTGGACTGGTTGTACATTTTTCCATCTACACCTACCAAACATTAGAGTCCTCGTTGACAAAAAAGTTGACCCTCAATGAAGACTCCAGATCGAGTGTGGTCCAACTTAACTCGAACATCAAGCCCACCAAGAGCATCCAAAACATTGGTATCATCATTCAGACACGACATAATTCAAATTATTACTGCCATTGCAAACTGTCTTTGATATGGCTTCCTCAAAATTTCATACCTGGAACCATCAAAGGATCTCGCCTCATTAGATCACTCCACGATATTCTCATACAATCCCGAAACAACTACAAGCTCACCCATCATCTTGGAAATCCTCCGTGGACTCGCCCCTATCTGCCTCTCTCCTCTCATCTCACTCTACTCCCGTCTATGTAACCTCCGCTCCAGCACCCAAGGGCTTCGGTTAAAATCCCCGGTCAACCTTTGCTCAATTAAAGTATGCTCTTTTTCCCTTGCTGCCCTCTGTATCTAAATAACCATCTCCCTGACCATCTGTGAGGTTGAGATCAATCCCCTGATCAAGTCCAGGCTCAAGACCTTTCTCTTGTCCTCTGGCTAAGACGATCTCTCTCTTTGTGAAGTGTCTCCCCCCTCCCTATCTGCCATAGAGCCACTCTCTCTCTCTCATCACTCTTCTGAAAATTACCTGAAAAAAAAGCCTTCTCTTTCCCCATGACTCCCAAGATGTGCATGGCCTCCCTGTTTATGCAGTGCCTTGTGTTGCAGTTGCATTTGGAATGTGGAAGGTATATTTTGTCAGTCCAAATTGCATTGCATAACCCTCACTGCAGAACATTGCACTAGAATTACAAAGCACACGCTGCGTGAATATATGTGAAGAGACATCCAAACATTATATTAATGCTTTTCAGGTTCCCATAAAGGTGGACACCATCATTGCAACTGTGTAATCATCTGTTTGCACCTTTGTCGTAACGGCATAGAACCTTTTATATCCAGTGGTGATAATGTGAGAATAATTACCCTACTCTTCAATTTGGGTAACGTAGAATAATCGCACCTTCATCTGTGATAGCATTGATGAAAAAATAAAGTAGCTGCGTTTGGTTAAGACTCTTTAATGATTATTTGCAACAAAATAATTATCCATTAAATGCAATAAGCAGTGCATGGCTCAGGGCAATCTGGTATTTAGCAGTCTTCAATCTAGCATTTAGCACTGCAACACAATTATAACGCACAATTATTAGGTCGTTGATAAATAAAAAAGTATGGCTTTTAAGACACGATTCATGACAAATCATAATATCCTATTGCCTCTGTTTTCTTCGATTCTCAGGGCAGAGTGTATACAGGGCAGAGTGTGATTAGTGACTCGTTAAAGTGTGACACTGGCAGATGGGGGTTAAGGTTTGTGGTGACTGCATTGTGAAGTAATGCGGGAGATTTGTGCGGGGGTAATGCTACGGATGGTTTGTGGAATCTGGATAGGGGAAGCTTGAAAATTGCAGCCGCTCATGAATTATTCACCGGCCACTTAAATGGTTTTGCCATCTCCCTGTGTGCTTCTGGCCATGGTGAGCCACACACACACACTCAACTGCCAAAGCATAAATGCGCACGTATTGCGCTGCAGACACCTGTGAGGCCTTATTGTGATGCCTGAGATGCAATGCTCTTAAAATTTCACATTACCTTTCCGTAAATCCTTCCACTAATGCAATCCTATCAATATATGTTAAGGGGGGTGGGGGTGGGGGGGGCAGGAGTAGAAATTTCCTCGCTCTTTTCAACTTGTATTCGTTAACATTTTCCAGATTTAAAATTCATTGGAACATGACATCAGTCTCTTTGAATTAAGCCTCCTCATAGATACGAGAGACAGACTCCATTGGTTGTTGCACTTAATTTATAGATGTGGTTAGATCCCCGGAGCTTAAAACATGTAGTTGTTACTGTCTGTCATTTTCACTCCACTTAGGTTAACTGCCGCATAAAAAAAACAACAGAACGCAACCCATCCAAGAACTAAAGAGCTGTCACAGATCATTTGCTATTTAATTTGCTATTCATGAAATAAATTGTCGGGCTAATTAAAAAGTGCATTTTAAAACTACACGTGGCAAATCATCGTGAGCCTAGCTTTTTTTTTCAAAATACATTTCCCTCTCTAATTTTTTAAATGCCTTTAGCTGATAACCATAGTTATTCTGCAGGGCATGTAAGTTTTGGGACCAGTACATTTTCTCACCACTGGAACAAAAGGTGAAAAAAAATAGTTTTTTAGTTGTTAAATAGTCGTCTCCTAAGTTGTTTTTCGTCCGTGCTGAGAATTAATGTACCCACACTTTTTCAGGCAATACAGCGACAATCTGTGTCGCGTATGACAATTACATTAGACCGTTGCTTATAATTTACAACGTGTAGCTTATTTTGTGGCCTTTGTAAATTATTTCGGGCAAATTAAATGCACGGCTGTGTCTCGCGCCCGCCTCGCGCTCGCAGACGCCGTTTTCACGAGCGGCGTTTTCAGTTTCTTAAAGTGAGACGGAGCACAGCAACTCAGCGGGGGATCGCCCCGGGGAAACAAACAGCACAATTGGGCAGAGAATAGATTCAAACATTTTACAAATTTTTTTTTTCACTAATTCACTTCATTAAAATGCATAGAGGAGTTCTTTTCATTCCCACCCTGACCCAAGCATTGAATGGCAAATATTTTTTTTGTTATTTAGACCGTCAACCAAACAAGCCTCTCAACCGCATGACTGCCAGTTTTCTTCCTTTGGATGAATGCCATCTGCAAATATATATAAATAAACATTTGACGACGACAAGCGACTATTTTGAACAGCACCTGACTTGACTCCCAATTGGCTAAGTGTGGCCGCACTGCATACAAAGCGGTTTGTGGGCGTGAAAGGCCCTTTTGTGCACACGCATTGCCGTGAGCGTGTTGTGTTACAACACGATGTTGAGGATTCCGACTCAGGCGAGCAGGAGGGGAGCAAAGAGAACATGAAGTGGCGTGGCCGTGATTAAGGGCATCATTATTCTCCCGGTCGTTACAGTCATTATTACCTTGTAGTCGACATCTTTGCGACTTAATTATTGCCCGTGCTAATTCTCCTGGTATTTGCGCTGTTAATTTGATTGTGCTTTATTTGTGTTTGCTTTAACGGTGTAATCTTTATTTATTGGTCAGTTCCTTGTTATGAATTTTACTTATCGTGACATGGCATGTAAAACTGAGTGGCGTTGCAGTGGTTAGCGCACGAATGTTATGAACCGAACAATCTGAATTCGATGACTGCCCACAGCTGACAGCAGTGGCAAATTAAATCTGAAGCAGTCCTGGGCTCCCTTTGAGCAACTCGCACTGGCCAATGTGACTAAGTTGGTCAAACAATCCCCGCTAGCAACGTGGAATAGAAATGGCTTCATGCGGATGTGAATTGAAAAAGGGCTGAAAAATATTATCATTTTTGTATAATTTTTTATTATGTTTTATTTTTATTATTTTATTATTTCCCTTCTACGTGACATTACCGAAAGAACCAAGAAGATGAATATTATCATCATTCCACGATTGTTAAGTACTGTATAGCAGTAAACAAACGTCAAGGGGGAGGGGGGGGTTCCTACTCTATTTAGCATGAGGCATTGTTCATTTCCTGATTACAGCCCTGAGCCAATGGTGGGAATTCCACATTACTATGGCAGTGCTGAGCCTACCCAAAGGACAAACACTATTGACCTCTCCCTACACAATGTTACTCTGATTATTATCGATAAATGAATGATGAGCCGAGCCATTTCAACACTGAGGCGTGAACCCGCAAGCTCTAGATTGCAAACAGTGCCCTCTGGCTATTATAACAGTGCCGGAGTATATGTGATTCATATATACTAATGAGGAAAACTCAAAATATCCACGAGTCCAATATGCCCCTATCGTGCGAACTCAAAGCAATCGACACTCTGTCATGTCACCCCAATTTCTGCGCATGTGAAATGTCGCAAAGGCTCCCTTCCACAACGTGCAGCAACACCGTAAACTAGTGACGTATATTTGGATGGAGACGATGTATGTCAGGATCCCGTTCTTGCGGGACACTTTTATTTGATAATGTAGGTCACGACACCACTTTGTGCCGGTTCCCAGGGGCGTGGCAGCGGCATATGACATCCTTCACAAGAGTTCGCGTTAAAAATAATAAAAACGTTTCATCGTAATCCTCGCCACAGACGCGTCGTTCTCGTCGTCGGCGGCGACTTCCCATCGTCAGCGAGACGCGTGATAAGAGAAGGAAGCGGAGGGCAAAAAAAATACAATTACCAATACCACCAAGACCTTGGGCGCACAGCCCCCTTGTTGCGTCTAATTTGCATGCATTAATCTTTGCCCCGGTTTGCCTGTGATCTGATGTTAATTGTGCGGTGCGCGGAGTGCGTAACCTTTTCACGCCGGGTCATAATTTACGCCGCTAATGAGGGCGGGGTGGCCCATCAACAGCAATAACCAAGCGCAATTCAATTAAACTGGCTCCTGCCAGCCAGTGCCCTCGGACCCCTACACAGCAAAAGACCCAAAGTTAATGTATCCTCACAACAAAATTAGTGCAGACTGCAAAATACTATCGAAGACAAAATTAATAACATGTTTTTTTTAACACGAATGTGTAGCCCTCTCTCTATATATATTACGCACGACGGATGAGTTCCAGATTCAGGGAATTTCAAGGACAATTTCAGATTTTAAACAAAGTAATGTTTTCATTGAAAGAGTATCGACAAAACTGATGTCACCGATGCCACGTGACCCCACATTGAGCGGGTAAAGCACAGAAGTAGCATGTGATGTCATTTCCTGTGATATCATGAATTTGGATCAATGCAAAGCAAAAAAATATGTTCTGATCATCTGAAATTTCATCGGCATGATTTTCTGATTTTTAGAATTAATTTGAAAATCACGTCCCTACTATGCATACGTTACTATATGTACATTACAAGTTATTTGTGCAATAATTGGTCTTCATATGTATTCTAGTGAGGTGGCTAGGTCACTCAGATGGCAGCTGGTGCTGCTGCAAATACAGCTTTCAGCTGTTTGTTATTCGTGCAGCAAGTTGATGGGTTCCGGCTCTATCACCATTGGTTAGAGAAAAAAACCCCATCAAATACATAAATTAATTTGGCTAAATCCCAAATCTGGAAATTCAATCCTTATTTGGTTCATTGTTTAGCAATAAATAGTCTCATAGCAGAGTATGTAGGAAAGTGTGACTCCTTCTGTGTAAATTAAAGAAGGCTACTTGAAGGATTATTACGGAAAAGTCCCTGCGAGGACATATCTTCTGCAGCCATTCCTAATGGATTCGTCATCCTTTGACATGATGCTGATAGCACAATTTATATACATTTGGGGGATAATTTGTTTTAAGACGGAAACATCATCTTTGTTTATCACAATGCATTCATAATAAGGGACCTCATTAACGTGTTTATATTTCTCTACGTGCCATGTCCTTTCTCAGAGACATACGCAATTGTGGCCTTCAATTTAGCTCTGTCCATTGTATTACTCGGGATCTTTGCTTTAGATACTCAGTATACATTCAGTTTTCCAAATTGCTTACCTACTTAATTCTCTGTCTTCCCCAGCTTCTTGAACGTCTAATTTTCTCTGTCATAACATGGTATTTAGTATCTTGCCTTTCTCTAATATTTTTTTTAATTAATTTTCATTTTTATTTACATTTCAACCACCATTAAATCAATGACAGCGGCCGAGAGGACGGAGTCAACGGATACAACACAAACGGAACGACACTCGTGGTTCTGACCACTTTACATGGTGGGCCAAATGTCTTGTGACCCCCATTTAATTCTCTAAAACTCAAAAAAAATTTCACGCGAGGGTTGTTTAAAACAGAAATGAAATTGCAAAGGAAAAAAAAAATTTAGGGGTCAATTAACGAGGGGGTCACGGGACATCTGGACCACCCTGTACACAGCATCAACGTCATTGTGCAGCAGTGCATTGATGCACAATATGAGAAACCAAACTAAAGGTTGCATTATCAGCTGACTCCATTTTATACCAAACATAGGTGGCATTAGTAACTCACTCGATTTTATCCCAAACAGCTCTTTTGATCCGCGCTGCATCTGTAAAGGCACGGCGGCATCTTTTGTTGGGCGCATATGTAGTTTGGAGAAAATACGGGCAACTGATGGCATAATACGATGTATGCTGGAAAAGATGTCTCAATACAGCCTTAAATTATTGTTTGCACCACGTAACAAAATAGCCATGGAAAATGGCTTGAAAATGTGCATCACGATGCCCAACACTATTGTCAACAAACACCACACTGGTTCAGTCATCCAGACATTCACTTATACTGGTAGGAACCTCCTGGTTACACCAGCCCACAGGGGATTATTGTGTCCGTTCGTCGTGCAGGGAAGGGCTGGGTAGGGAGGGAGGGGCTGGGTGGGGAGGGTGGGGAGGGTGGGGAGGGGCTGGGTGGGGAGGAGCTGGGTAGGGAGGGTGGGGCTGGGTGGGGGGTGGGAGGGGTAAGGCTGGGTGGGGAGGGGCTGGTCACCCCGTGGTGCCCTTATAAAACTCAACGTTTAACCTACTGACGCCGGCTTGTGCCCGCCCTCACAGTCGGGCATATTTGCGGAATACAACACACCGCCGTTGACCCTGGCCATTGACCGAGCAACCCAACGTTCCTACCAGCTCCCTCCGCAGGAATGTGTTTTAAATACTGGGGAAATAGCAACTGTCAATCTCATATATTTGAATTATTTCTAATTTATATATTTTTCATAATATTTGAGTGCAATTGTTTCTCAATTGTATTGCTAGGTCATGGTCGGTGCCATGCATTTGCTCTAACCTAAATCATGATCCTGGCAACCTAAGCGTAACTCCTAGCCATGGCTAACACCAGTGATGAGTAATGCATCTGAAGCTTTGCTGGGTTAAGTATGGACAATCAACCAAAATGACGGACACAGCAATCTCCATATATATAAAAGGCAAAGTTGTGAATGTGTGTCTGTTCAAAATGTTTAGCGTACTTCCCGACATGCAACAAACTGGAAATTTGCCATGTGGGTACTTTCCAGACTGTACACCATGCAAAAATTATAAAAATACACTTTTTTTGGGGGGGGAGCTCAATAATGCATATATTTTTTGCAAGGCAAGTGAGCTGTGACGCATTGTAGTGTAGTGGTTAGCTCGCCGCGCTATGAACCCGGCGACCCGAGTTCGATTCCCGCTCACGGCCACCACCGGTGACGATTATTTTAACTGCTCCTGCGCCTCCCCTAGGTCGACTCAGCCTCAAACGAGTAACTGCTGTGGTGTGTGAACATCGCCACTGGAGAGACAAAGGCGGCCGGGCGTGGTCCTGTCACCCACCCCCTCGTGGATTAACAAAGGGCTATGATTTACTCTCACAATGAAACCTCTCGTAGTTTGCCGTACTCGAGTAAGTCACCATCTGAAGTGAGCCGGAAAGGCTTATATGGATACACTTTTTTTAGTTTGTTGTTCTTCCCCCGCACCTCCGATTATCACGGTTGGCTACGTACGGTGCGAAAGAAGTTCAACATATGCACAGTATATACGGACCACTGAGACTCACTGTGGCTAACACCAGTTGCTGTTCGCCTTTGGCATCAAGCAAAACAAAAAGTACGGAAGGATTCACACAAATAAATCGATATATAGAAGAAGTCAACCAAAAGGAATCCGAACCAGACCATTGTTTGGACACTAATTAAGCTGGGAATGGGGGAAGACGATGTTCTGCAGTCAATCCGTGTACATCAGTCAAAACACACGGTCAGGCTCTCTGCTAATAATGTGCTTGTCAACATTAGGGAGTGCAAGGCACCATCCCGATCACCGAAATAAACAAAATTCGATGCATTTCTACACAAGCAATTCCAAAGCTATATACTTGTATGTTGGGCGAAAGTGTATGAACCCGTGCCCTTTGGATGCGTGGGTAAATCCACGTGGTTTGGTAATGCTCTCTCGTTTTTATAAATATATTTATGGTACAGAAATGTAACAAACCCAACAAATGTAATTATTCATGCTCATTAGAAACCTCTTTTGTTGACGGTGAACCGGATTGAACTGTACAGTTGTGATATACAAAGTGTTATTAGAATTAAAACTTTATTTTTTTGTAATGTTAGTTAATTGATCTAAAGTGCTAATTAAATGTGCTAGGTGTTAATTATGTGCAAATATGGCAAATGCTGTATTAATTAATAATTTAAGAATGCCAGGTATCCCCAACACACAGATAGATTATCTCTCCCAATTAATTCACTCTTGAAAGGTGTTCGTGTACAATAAGTAATTGAGAAAATTACGCTCATTCTAAGTTGAAAACAACAAATATCCTAGACCCAGTGGTGGCTGGTGACTAAAATAAAGAAATATATTGGTAGGCCAAGGATGCCCGTGGGGCTGGAGGAAGGGGGAGCGAGGAGCAGAGCAGGAAGAGGGTGGTAGGAGAGAGAGGGGGTCATGCGGTTTATAATCTCTATAATGAGCAAGTATGAATTGTTAAAGTTTTATCCTTTTTATTTTTCACCGTTGGTGCCTGGCTCCACCGGCCCATAATCACCACGTTATATAACTACCAACATTGTATTTTCCTGTCTCCTGTCTATTATAATGGCAGTGATATGTTTTTTTTTAATATTTGATAGAGTGCACTATACGCTGGTTGCGGTCCCAAGAGGGCTTTACATATCACATCTCATCTCAAACAATTGGAAAGGGCACCCCCAGTGGCAGCTGTCCCGTGGGCAAAAGGTGGCTCAGCACCTCGCCTGCAATCCGGCAATAGTTTGTCAGTTACGGAGCGTTTATTGCGATGTGTAATTCCAATTGAGGGGTTTGCCAGTACCTTTCTAATTTGGCTCTCATTCAATCACTGGTTCTACTCACCAATTTACATTCATCCTAAAGTGACATTTCTAGTCCAAGCCCATTTGCATTTTCGTGCTGTGATGTCTCACACTCTTGTTCAGTAATTCATCATGCATGTTGTTTCCACGTTCATAATTGAATGCGAGGTACAATGCAACTTCGCCTAATTGCAACTGCAACCTAAAGATTGCACACGTGAGTTGGACTTCAAGAGGGCGTGTACATCAGGAGGAGTTCATTTTAATCATACCATTATTTAAGACAGGAGGAAGCGTGAGGGTAGACAGCCACTTAGCAGAGAGGGAAAGGATATGACAGTATGGCAGAGGTGATTGTGAAGACCCCTCATAGAGAAGGGGCAATTTAAACTACTTTATACGCTGAACTCTTTTTATTTTACCAGGCAAAGCCTACTGAGTTATGTAGATTTTTTTTCAGAAGCGACCGAGCCACAAATGATAGCTCAACGAAGTAGATCATCAATTGGAAATGAATATTGGCCAAATACTCTAAACACGCGTTGATTATAAATGTGGAGGGAAAAACCGGAGGACCCGGAGAAAAATCCACGTGACCACGGGGAGAACACGCAAACTCCAAATATACAGCAGCAGGCGTCAGGGTCAGGGATTGAACCCACGCACTCCTGTATACCAGGCGAGGTAGTTAGCATATTTCCACCGTGACGCCCCTTTGGTCACAAGGCAGAGGAGGGGAGGAAAGTCGTAAGGGTGGACTGGAACATTGAGTGAAGTTGACTGCAGCCGTGTAACAATTTGCCCTCTTGCAATGCAATAGAATGTTCTGACTAGAGGTCATTCTTTGATTTTTTTTCCATCGCGGTGAATGTGGAACGTCGAGAACGTCGAGGACCTCCGTGGCTGCAGGGTTTACTGAAATCGATGACAACCGCTCTCGCACGCCACTGTTGGAGGAAGGGTGTCCGCTAGAGGGAGCGCTAACCAGCCCCTCTAGGAGGGTATTTTTGCATACTCCTTCATGCTTGGGAGACGTCTTGGAAGAGGTGAGGCGCCACGATGATTACGAGATGTGAACTACCTCGCCTGGTATACAGGAGGTTGTGGGTTCGATCCCGGCCCTGATGCCAGTACATTTGGAGTTTGCATGTTCTGCCCATTGTGGCGTGGATTGTTCTCCGGATCTCCCAGCTTTTCCTCTCCACATTTAGAATCAACATCACGCGTTTAGAGCAGTGGCGGCTCCTGCAAAATCTCTCAGGGGGGCCAAATGTCTGGATGATTTATAAGGATAAGGTCCACCCATGCAATGGATAAATTAACAGGTTAAGCATGTAAAGGCAACTTCACTTCTTTAATATTAATGAAAAATAAAGTGACTCTTACAATACATCTTCTTTGTTTCTATACTCACTATTAATACAATCCACTCAAGTTTATTTTATTAAAGATTCCACTAGGTGGCGACAAATAATATTGTTGGATGCAACGTGCTTACGTATGATGACGTAAGCACGTTAGTGCGAGCCCTCCCGGAAGCCATAGAGAATGCATTGCAGCGCCCCCCGTTCGAAAAAAAACATCTTTGAATGTAAGTCTATGGGAACACTTTGGGCGATTCTCAGCCGGAGTGAAATCGCCCAAAAAGAGGCGGTACTCCACAGAACGTGACATGACGCTGATTGGACTATATCCAGAGGCACAGTGACGGCTAGCGTGACTCTGTGGTTGAATGACATTGGTGGTGCATCGCCCAATCGCCCTAATGAAGAAACCGCCCCTGGTTTAGAGTATTTGGCTGCTATACGTGATAAGCCACTTCGTTGAGTGATCACTTGTGGCCAGGTCACAAAAACCGAGCAATATAGCTCAGTGGGCCTTATCTGGTAAAATAAAATAAAATTGTTTCAAATTGTTTCATTGAGTTTAAATACCCACACTTTCCCCAACCACAAGCGATCTGCCAATCGACTGTGTCTGGACCCATTTGTCGGTTTGCACGTCACGTGTGCCATACGTTACCCCACGGCAGTCACAACACAGAGCAATGTAACATCACGGATTCTCACGTACACGACTCATTGGACCGACGAATCGTCCATTTTAATCGATGCATCAATGTATCGGTACAAGCCTTGATGACGTGGCAGTAGAAGTTTGAAAAAGAAGGCCTGTGTTTGAGTGAGAAGTATACGTAGGGGCATAATTCGGAGTTGAGACTGGAGAGTCGAGCAAGGCGAGTCTACGGAAGAGTCCACGGAGGCTCTTGAAGATGGTGAGATGATCTTCAATTGATTCTGGGACTCGGTTTGGAGCCAGTGGCATGATCTGAACGTTGGGGTGGTGCGGTGTAATGTATAGGTGCAGAAGACAATCGCTACAATGACTGCATTTTTAAATGTGCTTAAGTATAGTAGAGCCTATGAGAACTCACTCGGAATGCCACCGATGCCATTTAGATTTCGGAAGCTTAGCAGGGTTAGCCCCGGATAATGCTTGGATGAGTGATCAACATTCAAACATAGCAGGTGTTAATAGGCTATGTTATCGGCTGCAGACAGCAGTGCAGTGACACATTGTTGTGCTGAACTTCTATGCTCCCTACCTTCACCAACCCGCACTGACCCACATGGTGAAGTATGGTCAAATAACCTTCATGCAGGCATAGTGGAGCGCACTTCAACCAGCTGTGGATTGGCACGTGGGGGTGTAGGTGCACAAAGTAAAACAAACATAGATCCAGAGTGCGGGGCGCACGATATTTTTTTATTAGTTTATTTCTTCTGCTCTAAAATGGCCTGCTATAATTGCAAAATCGACAGCTGTTAATTGATGACTCATTTGTTGAAATCGTTTTTCTAAAAAAAAAAAACCCTCCTTAAAATAATCAGCAAAGGGTACAGCCGTGTAATTATAATGTAACAAAATATCCAATGAACAGTGATACCCATCAAAACCGGGCACTAGAGATTTTATAAAAGACATTATTAGCATCTAAAGGGTAATAAATCACGTATGCGTCTCCAAAATTATAATGCCCTCTGGATCAAATGATGCACTTCGGTGCAACACTTACTCGATGGCTCTGTCATCAAATCTAGAGCCCCGTGCACCCGAATTAGCACACGTTGGCAGATTACAGGATACAATTACCCGTTCACTTGTACTCAACTTCATATGGGGCACCACGGTGGCGAGATGTTAACTACCTTGCCCGGTATACAGGAGGGCATGGGTTCGATCCCGATCCTGACGCCTGTATATTTGGAGCTTGCAAGTTCTCCCTGTGGTCACGTGGATTTTTATCAGGGTCCTCTGGGTTTTACCTCCACATTCAGAAACATGCGTTTGGAGTATTTGGCTGCTATACATTTTCTCATGATCAGCCACTTCGTTGAAGTGGCTTCGTTGAAGTGGCTGATCAAGTAATAAGCCACAAAGGCGGTGGTCACTGCATCGCACGCATTCAGATGCGCTTCTGCGGCCGTCTGGAACGCTCTTCCTTCCGATATTAGGAAGCCAGTGGAGCTATGCACTTTGAAGTGTGGATTGAAACTAATTTCTTTAGAACTGCTTTTTGTATTTAATTATTAGTCCTTCCCCCGTACCTCTAATTAGCATGGTTGGCTATAATTTGTGGCCAGGTCGCTTCCAAAAGAAGATGTATATATATCTGTGGACATAACCAGATAAAACATAAACATAGTTTTAGTTAATATCACGATAAACACGCGGTCGGTGAGCTGCAACTATTTCTGCCAAGCAGATCTAACCAGCTCTCTTCATCCACATCATATGGGGGTCATATTTCATCTTTACTCAATTAATTTTGTTCTCTCTGTGATTGTTAAATTTAGCTTATCATTATTGAGTTATTTCGGTAAAGTCACGTAGAAAAAAAAATGGAATACACGACGTTTCGATTGCAACACATTTATTTGCATTCTACATGACTTTACCGAAAGAATCAAAGAGTAATTCCTGCAGTCACGAAAGCTTCAAATCAAGGTTTAGCTTATCATGTACACGGCATGCTGGTGAAGGCCCTCCCCCCCCCATGCTGTGTCGGATATATAGGGGAGGGAGTTCACCATACTTTACCACGCTGCTCAATACGGATTGGTGAAGTGGAGGGAGTTGCCCAGGACTAGTTGAGATATCACACGACACTGACATTAGGTGTGGCCGGGAATTGCACTCAGGTGACCAGATTCACATTGCCATATGTTAACCACTGCAGCACTCCTTCCCGTTTAATGCATAAAAAAACATTTATTTAGACATATTTCGATGCTTGATTATTTAACTCTGCAAGCGTATTTCACTTTTTGTTTCAGAGGCTATTGCACAAATGTGTAAAATATATGTCCACTTTTGGGTTTAATCATTGACCAGATTTGTTTGCACTTTGCAAGTGATTTGTAACGTTTACTACATGTTGTATAGAAATACAGGGTAAGCCACTAACGATTGCTTAGTGTTGATTACGTTATGCGGTGGAGCGGTAGCAAAGTGGTATGGGTTCTGCGTCATGAACCCAAGCTACCTGAGGTTGATTCCCAGCCACGGATGACACCAGTGACGAGTCAAATCTGAACTGGCCCTGCCCACGATCTCAACCACTACCCTCCAGTAACCCGAACCGACTCGTGCGCTGAAGTATGGTCAAACATTATTCTCCATGGTCAAACAACCCGCATGACAGACATAGTGGATTGATGACGAGTTCTACACGCATAATCTGGTATCATCGGTGACAGAATCAACGACACTATTAAACGCACCACACATAACTTGCCCATCGATGCAGACAGTACATGGGATACTTACACACGTGTAGGCAGCAGCTACACGTTCGCATGCCCTTGCAAACTAGCCACGCGGAGCGCTAAGATCGCGCAAGAGACACGAGCGAGGCGCCCGTTGAATGCAAAGCAAAAGCCAGGATGAGCAGCACCTTTTACAGAGGAAGTACAAATCACTGCTCCTCCCAGGGTAAGGTGGTAAGTTCAATACGGCCCTTTATATATTATTATACTAGCTGTACTACCCGGCTTCGCCCGGGACTTGGATCCACCACGACCGGCTGCCTTTGTCTCCCCAGTGGCGATGTTCACATCACGGCAGTTACTCGTTTGAGGCTGAGTCGACCTAGGGGAGGCCCAGGACCGGTTCAAATAATCGTCACCGGTGGTGGTGGTGGCCGTGAGCGGGAATCGAACTCGGGTCGCTGGGTTCGTAGCGCAGCGCGCTAACCACTACACTACAATGCGTGACGCATCCACGTGCGCGGGTCACATGACAGATGTGACGTCACAGTTCACTTGCCATGCAAAAAATATATGCATTATTGAGCTCCCCCACCCCCCCAAAAATAAAAGCGTATTTTTATAATGTATGCATGGTGTACAGTCTGGAAAGTACACACATAGCAAATTTCCAGTTTGTTGCATGTCGGGAAGTACGCTGAACATTTTGAACAAACACATATTCACAACTTTGCCTTATTTATATGGAGATAACCTTTATATGTATCGCATGTCCCTAAAATATTTTATATCTGTTATATATTTAAAGCGCTATTTATATATTTTTATGTCACAAATATATTTATATATATTAAAAATCATACATATTGCACGCAAAAAAACAACCCCATCTAGGTTTCTTTTTTTCAGCTCAGGACGACTGCTCGTGTACAAACGAAGGGCACGTCCCAGAATGTATCGAGCACGGCAAATGGGTCGAAGGTGAACGGATGTTGCGAATTTGCTCCCAGGGACTGGCACAGTCAGAGCAGCAGCAGCGGCAGCAACAGCAGCGGCATGGGCAGCAGCGGCAGAAGCGTCGGTGCAAATTCGCGGAATGAAAAGGACGCGTTCGTGGTTCCCTTTAACATCCCCATCTCTGGCGGAGAGGTCAAAACAACCGCGGCAGACGATCCGCTGTCTGAACATTTTCGTAGCCGTTGTTTGGCCATTGCATTAACCCTTTGCGTGACCTTCCCCGCTCGCGCTGCGACAGCATGTAATGCTAATAGAAACTAGATTAGATTTCCACACCCCGTGTGAATATTGCGGTACCGAGTAGCTCCCCTCTTGGTTGATTGTTTGGCTTTGAGGATTTGCGGGTACTGGACGAGGAATATCGAGAGGTGGCTACTTGTGTGTACAATTCAAATTTGCGTAACCTATTTTTACCACGTTTTTTGGATGAACGTCATTAGATAATTAGCTACTGATGCACTTCAATGTGAGAGGTATTGTATATCTGGCAGTATTTTAATCTGCTTTAGAGCAGATGTCATGCGCGTGTTTGTGTGTGTTTACGGTATATCTCATCTGGGGAACGGTAGTGTAGCGGTTAGCGCTACGCTGCGCTATGAACCCGGCGACCCGAGTTCGATTCCCGCTCACGGCCAACACCAGTGACGATATCTGAATCGGTCCTGGGCCACTCCTAGGTCGACTCAGCCTCAAATGAGTACCCGGTGCGATGTGTAAACATCGCCACTAGGGAGACAAAGGCGGTATGGCGTGGTGCTGGCCACCCACCCCCTCGTGTACCGTTCCGGCCTTCTTAGGTGCTCGCTAACAGCACTTGCCCCTACAGTCTGTTATAGGCTATACGGAGGACCTTTGTTATATCTCATGCGATAAGTTAAAAGCCATTTGTTCTATATTTATGATTCAAAGGTTATAACTGCAAATGTTCATAGTAATTAGGCGAAAGTGGTAAAGGTTACTGCATTTTTTATAGCATTATTTTCACTTTGAACGAACCCCTGTTGCCAAGACATATATCGCGGTGCACGAACCCAGAACACTTGAAGTTATTAAGATGGGACAAATGCAGTGTATTGTATAACAAGTCCTATTAGGAAGATTCCTCGAACACATCCTATTACCCGGTGCTGAACCTCAAGGTTATTTGTCAGCGGTTGGCTTTTCTGGCAGGATGTATTGCAATGTCATTTACAACTTCTCCAAGTAGATGTATTTAATGAGAAAAGCGGTAGCCCCCTCCCCTCGCGCCCCGTGAAAAGTGAACTTAAATGGGAAAGTTGTAATGAGAAAAAAATCCGAAAAAGAAACATTTTAAAATACTTTAATCCAATTGGTTATAATAATTATATATGATAATAACACAATTCACACTTTTTAACCTTAAGTGCACGCAATTAAGAGCTTTTCGTCTAAGAAAAGCAATGAGGGTATGGCACTCTGAAGGGAAATCAGCAGACAGTCACGAATTTTTGCACCAGATGCCCCATAGAATTTGGTTAAAAGCAGTGATAATTTGAAACGTGGTTCCCCACCACCACCACCACCACACACGTTTAATATAAATGTCTTGCACGTCAAATTAATTATCCTTGTGTTTATGAATTGCTTACACTCATACATTATCGAGCATAAACACAAATTGCTCGTACGCAGGGGTGGGGAACGTCCGGCCCGCGGGCCGTACGAGGCCCGCGAAATCATTTGGTGTGGCCCTGCCAAGGCAACCGCAGGCGGGACTCGAAATTCAATAAATCTAGGAGCAAACCTGGAAAAGCAGTTGCGAGTAGCAACAACATCATCAATACCAGCTAACATCACACGCCTCACTAAAGAGAAGCAGTTCCAGCCATCGCACTAGGGGCGAGTTAATTAAATGTTTGACCAAAATATGACAGGCTAATTGTTAAGTTGATGATTTTGTATGGCCCGCGAATGATGTTAGAAATATCCAAATGGCCCTTGGCAGAACAAAGCTTCCCCACCCCTGATGTAGAGAGACACTAAAACAAAGAATGCAATGACGCTGGTAAAACACCACATCGGCTTATTGCCATTGGCTGATTGTAGTCTCCGTCTTGGAGTTGAAGTCTACATGCATGTGTAAGTCTATGTATGTATTAATAATCATAATGATTGTATGAATTTCACATATTGGACGCAATTTGCATATTTGTTTTACGATTTGTTACGTGTTTAATCTCGATAACAGCAATTATCGTTATTATGCGACTTTGCATGGATGTGTTTGCAAAGTATAACGTACAAATTGATTTGTTAACCTCGTAATTATCTGAAGTCTGGTGAGGTTTGTAACACTAAAAATATTTGCCCATTAAAATACAATTTACACCACAGTTTCAATGACAATGTTGTACAGAATCCCACCGTGTATTACTCCAATGATCTGTGTTTCGTATGTTCTCCACTCTATGTTCTATGTTTCTATATGTTATCCACTAAACATGAACGTTCGCATACGTTTAGGACCCTACAGTGGCTACAGCAGTCGTGCAACCCAATTACACACACCCGGGATAACAGCAACAATGTGTCGTGTTTCACCATTTCTATCCAGATTGTGCCGTCAGTGTCACATCACGAGACGCATTCTCTACTCGGGTCTCTCTCACAGAGCAGTGCAATCCTCCATGTCAGAGAATGGCCCGTGTAAGTGGATATCACAGAGCTATCTGTGGGATTCATTTCATTAACCCCCTATGTCACACAGTAGAGGGCAGCATTTGATTGCTCCCTCTGCTGCACGACAGTCGTGTTTGTCACGTGACAGACAACAGATTATTGTTTTATTTCTCACAGAGCCAAATCAAGAGAACTACATTAATTGTGATAGGTTTTTTTTGTTGTGCGCTGAAACCATCAACTAAACAAGAGAACCAGCCCACTGCTCCGATGTCTGAACCACCCAGGCACCTTCGTAACAATACACATTGTAATATTTTCGTAGCTTTTCCGATCCACAGCTGGATGGAGGCCTCTCCATGCCATGTCAGTCATTGGGGTTGTTTGACCCTACTCCACGCGCCAGTCAGTGGGCTTGTGAAAGGGGCCGGTTTAAATATCACCCACCACTGATGCTAGCCCTGGTCGGCAAATAAGACAGGATTAATATAAAGCACAATATTGATGATGAACAAGACGTGGTAATGAAGCCATTATGCGGAAGTGTTTTTGGGGGTTAGATCGTTTAAATATGTCGTTAAACCCGCCACCACCCGACACAGACAATTAGTAAGGCTTGTTACGTAAACAAAAAGTGCCAATTCGTTACTAGTACAGCACACCGGTGTGTTGGAGAGTAACCCCACAATATTTACCATTCGAGTACAACGTTTCGCCAGTAATTACAACTAGCATCATCAGGCGACAGCCAGAGTTGTAGATAAATCCTGTTTCGGTCTTAAGCAGAGGGATAAATGTGATATTTTCACTTGTTAGCCAATCAGGTGCGAAGGCCATAGGGGTGGTGGGGTGGGGGGAGTTAGTTTTTTTTATTTTTTAAAGGTTACACGATTCTTTAAAATATATATAGCCAGGTCACTTAAGAGTCCAAAAAATACTAAGTCGAGACACTGAGCCAGGCCTTGTGAGAATCTGCATTCATGCCCCATATAGAGAGCTTTGATACGTAATGTTCTTTATCCATTTGTGAGAGCTACCATTCATATTGATTTAAAGTTGCCGAGCAGTAAATCATGAAACTCCACAAACGGATTCTGCATATAGTTAGCAATGTAACCAGCACTTGGCTGGAATGATATTCTAACGCAGCTCTATCTATTTGAATGAAAAAAGGAAGTAAAAATTCGGTTTAACGCTTGACCTGTTGGTGCACTTTACATTTAAAAGAGCACGTGGCAGAGCACAGGAAACAACGCTGAGCCTTGACACACTTTTATTTCGATTTCTCTGTCGTTTCACTGCTCTTCCCAATGCAAAAAAGTATAATAACACTGGTCAACACACTTTTTCTGGCATAAGGTATTCCAACGGGTTTAATGTAATTTTGGGGTGTTGATTCCAAATCTGGAATCAGTTTTTGTCTATCATATCAGGTTTTTGAGATATCAAATATTGCATTTTCAATAAAAACTGCAGAAGAAAATTATTTAATAAATGTGAATATCTACATGAAATGATATTATAAACACACTATCCTAAAAATACAGCACGATATTTTAACACTAAAGCAGTCACTGACTCGCAACAACTTGCAATCATAAGTGACAGAGTTAATTTCGGGTAAAATCAATGAATATGGGGTATGCCGATAGCATAAAAATGAGATGTGATAGAGCAAATCTGAGATCAGATTTGGAATCAGCACCCGAAAATTAGTCTAAAACAGCTGCAAAAGTCCAGACCAGAAAAAAATGTTTTTTTTTGTTGACCAGTGTAATACAACGAAACACTATCCATCCATAAATCATTGCATTTGCGTACCTTTAGCACCGTAAGTAATAATCTGCATTGCCACGATATCTCCCCGCAGAATTGCACACTCATGGACACGATCCCTCAGAAACATCCGTTTCTTTTTTTGCGCTCAACTCGGACACAACACGGAGACATCTCATTTAATATGATCATCAAAATCGTGGTTTAAGAGTGTCATAACGCGTCCTTGGATGTTTTTGTGCTGGCGTGCGCACGCTTTCCAGCGAGAATGTGCTTTGTGCAACGCTTGTTTTCTTTCGTCGTCTTCAGCCATATGGTAGGCTCCTTAGGAATGCATCGTCGATGCCAGGGGGCTTGTGGCCAAACTAATGTGCCCTAACGGAACAACCTGGCAAGACATGTGGCACGTGTGCACGGCGTGATGCCAACGCATTGGGCACAAACTGTTCCGTCACTTTCACTGACACTTTGGACGGCCGTCGGTCATTCTAACCTCAAAGGTTACGGTTAATTAGGTCAGTATTTCTCTTCTTGGTTGTTTCGCTAAAGTCACGTAGAAGGGAAACAATAAAATAATAAAAATATAAAACGATAACATTCTCACGACGTTTCGACTGCAACACAAGCAATCATCAGGTGTGAAATCCACAGCAAGAAAATGTCACACCTGATGATGATTGCTTGTGTTGCAGTCGAAACGTTGTGAGGATTTTATTTTTTCATTCTTTTATCGTTTCCCTTCTACGTGACTTTACCGAAAGAACCAAGAATATGAATCCCTGCAGTCACGAAAGCTTTAAATCAAAATTTAAGTTCAACGTACTAAATTCGTCATCTCTGTCTGCGTCTTCGTTGAAACCCGTCGCTAATTTCGTCTCGTCACGGTGAGTCGCCTTTCCCTTTGTGGTGGGCAGCAGTCGTTAACGTCATCACGCTTGCTCAGTTTGTTCGTCCGCTCGTAGTCACCGATAACTAAAAAGTTAAACAAAAAAGGTCACAAGCAAAATATGTTCGCCACTGATTATGTCAATTAAGATCATTGCTGCCCAGAAATATCCCTGCATAGGTGCTGCAGCCATGTGTAGAGTTTGAGTTTATTTTCATTTTATGTCTTACAGATGAAATATATAATGGTCCCGTTTAGCCAGTTGCCCGATTGTTTGACACGGGAGATCCGCACTGCATGCACAACAGCAGCAGCAAAAGACAAAGACATCGATATTGCAGAGAATGAGTACAGGGTCCTGAAGGAATATTGCACAACTAACAAAAGAGGTATTTGACGGTCATAAACGAAACACGTGTGAATACTATTCTTAGGTTTTCTCGGTAAAGTCACGTAGGTAAAACATTAAAAAAGTAAAATAAAATAAAAATCACGACGTTTCGGAGGCTGTACCGAAAAAACCTAAGAATATGAATCCTTGCAGTCACGAAAGCTTCAAATCTAGAACGTGTGAATAACAAAAACAGTGCAAATGTAGGATGGCAGCAAGAGGCGCTGCCATCCTACATTTGCACTATTTGGACTAATATTGACATGAAGAGGTGGGTTGAAGGGAGGTAACGAAGCTCTGGATGAGGGGGAAGGGGATGGCGAAGGTCCACACAGTCTATAAGCGACCGGACTGAAGGGCGATTCTGCACAATGAAAGAAACACTGATATATTTTATCTTTATTTTAAGCGCATCGCATGTACATTGCTGTTGTTGTTGGCCGTTTTCTCATAAGCACTATTGTTACTATCGTTAGTATTCAGTGGGTTAAGTAACAATCATTGCAAATAGTAGAGTAGTCGGGTTATCTGATTATCTAAGTACTGTCAGTGATCAGTCTATCGGTTATTAGTTCGATTTACTCGATAACACGAAAATAAGTTACGAAAAAAGTTTCCCACAGGTGCCGCTGGACGGGAGGTGGTGGGCGGGGCTTGGTGGCGTCATTGTCATCAGCAGCCGCATCGCGCTGGGTGGGGCTTCAAGGGGGTTTCCCGCTTTCTAGATGAAGGATGTGGGTGCTGTTCTTGTAGCTTTTAAAGGGGCCTGAGTAATCGACCCCACACAAAAAAATGTCAATTATATATTTGTATTGATTAATCGACTTAATAAACGTATCGCCTGGCTCTAAGAGTGTGGCTACCCAAAGCGTGGCTTAGTCAGCTCAATTAAAAATAAATGATGCTGACAAGAACAACAATAATACAAATTGCAAGGAGCAATTTAGATTAAAAATAAATCATGCATGGCACTCACTGGGTAAGAATAATATTGCCGATTGTGTCAAGCGATAGGCAACACAGGTCACGGGCACCTTTCTGTTTGTTGGGGAAAAATTGGCTTTTTTAAAAGTCCTGTATATGTACCATAACGAGAGCGGAATTGGCTGGACTGCAGGCACATTGACGATCTCTACAAAAAGAATCCGCGCGGGAACCTTTAGCCACATTAATTTGCAGACACGTTGACCTTGCTGCCTGGGTCATGGTTTCCAGAATGTCAAATAGGGGTACCTCTGTGGTTGTATTCGTGAGGAAATGAAAAGCAAAAAAAAAACACAATTTGCAGATCTAAATAATGGGTGAAAGTTGATCATCTGCCTGCATTATCCTCGTGTGAACTATTGTACAAATAATAATGAGCTGATTTAAATTTTTACCGGCTCATGATCGTCGCACAAACATGCATTGCATTGCAAATTATTCTTTTAAAGCATTTCAACAAAATCTTCATTACTGAACATAATCTCCTGTCACAGACAGAATATATATATTCAATGTTTTGTAGGAGCCCAGTGCATTTATATCTGTTCAAGAGTCCTTCGCACAAAGACATGAAAAATGCATCGTCTCTGTATGTGTATGAATAAGTCATTTTCATACAAACAAATCTCGATAAGTCAAAAAACAATTGTTTCTTTCCTCAATGCTGCTGATTTTGAGAGCAACTAAAATTTGCAGTTATTCATCAATAAAAAATAAATTATAACAACACCCTATGCTTTGCCACTATCGTGCGCAAATAACCGACTGGTGGATCCTTTGTAACAGCAAGCTCGTGCTGAAGCGCATGATGAGGCATGTAATGAACCAAGGTGCTCTGCAAACCTTCTGGCTACCATCAAAGGTTTGTACGCGAAGCCATCCAGATATACAAACACAGACATAACTTCAACCGTGATGATGGGTACAAACTGAGTAATCATTGGAAAGATGTTATTAACTATGCAAAAAATATTTAACTACACATTTTTGTACCATCTTATTTGACAGGCACTATTCTACTTTACCGAGTGTTGACATCCCCAGCGTTTAACAGCGCTGCCTTTTTTGTATTTGGATTGTCAGCCAACACCGGTTACAACCCCAAGTCGAGATGAACCGATTGTTCTCTGTTAGCCCCCCCCCCCCAACACGTTCCGTTCATTGGCTACCACATTCAGATAAGCCCATCCCCCCGTCCCCCTTAACTTGTATTTAAGAGCTTTTCTCTTGGAATTTTGCCTCACTTGATACAGTAAATTTTAGCTGTGACGGTCCCACCTGATGATGGAGACTTGTGTTGCCTCCGAAACGTAGTGATTTATTATTTTATTTCAATGATTTTTGTTATTTATTATTATTATTATTATTTATTTTTACCTACGTGACTTTACCGAAAAAACCTAAGAGAATGAAGCGCGTGTTGAAGCGCGTGCTGAAGCACGTGATGACGCACGTGATGACGCTCGTGAT
The DNA here is from genome assembly GCF_965212315.1 of Lampetra planeri. NCBI lineage: Eukaryota > Metazoa > Chordata > Hyperoartia > Petromyzontiformes > Petromyzontidae > Lampetra > Lampetra planeri. The sequence continues at coordinate 2,975,764 of NC_136136.1, forward strand.
GACGCTCGTGATGACGCGCGTGATGACGCTCGTGATGACGCGCGTGATGAAGCGCGTGTTGAAGCGCGCGCTGAAGCACGTGATGACGCTCGTGATGACGCACGTGATGAAGCACGTGATGAAGCGCGTGTTGACCAATAAAGTAATTTGGGGATGAATAATTGTCCATTGCAGCTGCCAAGATTAACACGACTACTCCCTTGGACGTAATTGTCACGTCACTTTTTTATTGCTTTGAGTGGAAAATTTAGACTCTTTCGCATTTATTTATCATTTCGCTCATCTTAAATGCCGGGAAAGATGTTAAGATCCACGATAACGGCATGCACTATTGCTAAATTAATATCTGTTTTCAAACAGAACCCAAAAGTCGCTTGGTGCCGCGACATCCTCGATCCAAGGGTGAAGAGCAAACTCCTCCGATCGCGTGACTCCAACACCGAAGACAAAGATCCCCCGTATAGCCTCAACAGACTGTAGGGGCAAGTGCTGTTAGTGAGCACTTATGAAGGCCAGAACGGTACACGAGGGGGCCGGTGGCCAGCACCACGCCCGACCACCTTTGTCTCCCTAGTGGCGATGTTTACACACCGCACCAGGTACTCATTTGAGGCTGAGTCGACCTAGGGGAGGCCCAGGATCGGTTTAGATAATCGTCACTGATGTTGGCCGCGAGCGGGAATCGAACTCGGGTGGCCGGGTTCGTAGCGCAGCGCGCTACTGTTTGACAACATTGCCGTCCTGTGCAGGTGGAGAAATCTAAGCAAGAAGTAAGTAACTAAAAATAACCTTTAAAGCAACACTCTCAAAAAGTACTTGACGGGCACAGCCACACGGCGAGCCCTGTATGTCCCACGACCTACGTTGTCTACGAGGCCGCGAACGAGACGGACGCTGCTACCACCACCCCCCCATCCCCTCCCCGCTGATGCCCGGCCGCTTTGAGCACGACGCTTTACGCTCGCTTAACCGCTTCACCGGTGGCACCGCTTCATTTTCTCAATTGCCACCCTTCCCGTTAATGCATTGCCCAACAAGCGCAAGGTGCAGTTTCCCCCATCGTCGATTGATTTTCTCCTGCAATGCCCGCTGCGATTGCATTTGCCCCGCAGCAGACCAACATGTTCTATCCACCCTCTAGACTGCGTTGGCAGAGAGTGATTGACAGCAGTTTCATTGCCTCACAATGAGAGTTTAAAACTGCAGATTTTATATTCCCTTAAGACTGCAAACGTGATTTCGTGGAAGTGCAACTTTTGATGATACAGCATTGCCGTCAAGCAGATAACATACATACACACAAACAAGCAAGCGCATGCACACACACACACGTCTGTAACGAATTTTAAATTTAGATTTAAAGCTTTCGTGACTGCAGGGATTCATATTCTTGGTTCTTTCGGTAAAGTCACGTAGAAGGGAAATAATAAAATAATAAAAATTTAAAACAATATTTGTATTATATATTTAATATAAAACAATATTAGCATTATTGTATTATTTCCCTTCTACGTGACTTTACCGAAAGAACCAAGCATAGAAATGTATTTAGTTATTTTTTTTCCAAGGAAGTAGCTACCATGAATGCTACCTAGGTGACTATTACTACTACTATGTATCCACGCACTTGGGGAATTGTTGCGGGGCGCACAATCTTCGCATATTCCACGCGTGGCAGGCAGCCAAACACGCCGTCAGCCAGCCGGGCGGGTGGCAACGGCAGGCTAATGGGAGGCACTACCACAGGGACCCACATCGCGTCCATTAACCGCTTACCGAAAAGATTCTCGACAGGAAAGAAATATGTCGGTGGCATTGCACGGCGCGCGAAGGACGCACACGCGCACAACAAAGGTAAAGATCCCCCGTGTAGCCTGAACAGACTGTTCGGGTTAAGGTGCTGCTAGCGAGCACCTAAGAAGAAGGCAGGTGGGTAGGCAGCACCACGCCCGACCGCCTTTGTCTCCTCAGTGTCGACGTTTACACCCCGCACCAGGTACTTATTTGAGGCTGAATCTATCTAGCGGAGGCTCAGATAATCGTCACTGGTATTGGCCGTGAGCGGGAATCGAACTCGGGTCGCCGGGTTTGTAGCGCAGCGCGCTAACCTCTTCACCACCGCTCCCTACACAAAGACAAAGATCGCCCGTATAGCCTTAACAAACTGTTGGGGCAAGTGCTGTTAGCGAGCACCTATAAAGGCCGGCACGGCACACGAGGGGGTGGGGTGGCCAGCACCACGCCCGACCGCCTTTGTCTCCCTCGTGGCGATATTTACACATGGCACCAGTTACTCTTTTGAGACCGAGTCGATCTAGGGGAGGCCCAGGACCGGTTCAGATAATCGTCACCGGTGTTGGATGTGAGCGGGAATCGAACCCAGGTCGCCGGGTTCGTAGCGCAGTGCGCTAACCGCCACGCCACCGCTCCTCACTACCGCTCCCCAGACACAAATATCAAAGACAAAGATCCCCCGTATAGCCTTAACAGACTGTAGGGGCAAGTGCTGTTAGCGAGCACCTATGAAGGCCGGAACGGTACACGAGGGGGTGGGTGGCCAGCACCACGCCCGACCGCCTTTGTCTCCCCAGTGGCGATGTTTACACACCGCACCGGGTACTCATTTGAGGCTGAGTCGACCTAGGGGAGGCCCAGGACCGGTTCAGATAATCGTCATTGGTGTTGGCCGTGAGCGGGAATCGAACCTGTGTCGCCAGGTTCATAGCGCAGCGCGCTAACCGCTACACTACCGCTTCCCAGACACACACACACTTGCACACACACACACGCACACACACATACTTGCACACACACACACTTGCACACACGCACACACACACACTTGCACACACACACACGCACACACACACACTTGCACACACACACACGCACACACACATACTTGCACACACACGCACACACACACACTTGCACACACACACACGCACACACACACACTTGCACACACACACACACGCACACACACATACTTGCACACACACACACGCACACACACACACTTGCACACACACACACACGCACACACGCGCGTGTACTTAATTTTTGCGTGGCCGCCAATCTGCTGCGCAACACGCGATGTCGGAAGCGTTAACAGAAGTTCGAACGAATTGCCAGGCCCTCCCCAAATTAGACAATCACAGCCGGCGAGATGGCCGCACGGCACGGGAACTAATTGCAATGATCCATTCGCAATGCGACGGAGTAAAGTTGCAAGGGACAAAGCGTTAATGTACAACAACCACCCACCCAACCCCCTTTGCGTTAAAGCGACGTAATATGTTTTGACCCCCACCTCCCGATGTGACCACTGGAAATGTACAAAGCAGTCAGAGAATTTGCATCGCCTCAGTTTTAGTTTCCAGTTTCATTTATTAGGATTTACCCTGTGAGCCATTCGGCTCTTGTTTGGGCGCGGAGTGCGCGCATCCCTTAGGGGCCGTCCATAAATGACGTCACGCACCTAGGGGGGGGGGGGGGTCAGACATTTGTGACGATGTGTGACGAGGGGGGGGGGGTTTAAGAAATGTGGCGTCACATCAAAATGCGCAACTTTAAATAAATATAGACAACACGTTCTACTTAATTATATAGTATTTTTAATAAATGTTTTCTCCTACAACATCAGCGTGCAGCGCCACATTAAATACGCACTACAATGACAATAGTTTAAAGCGATTTGAAGCATGTTTTATTTTTTTGGGGGGAGGGGGGGGCAGAGCTTTGTGACGTCATATTTGAGGGGGGGGGGTCTGACTTTTTGTGACGCCGTGTGACGAAGGGGGGAGGGGGGTCAGAAATCGTCAAAAATCGCGTGACGTCATTTATGAACGGCCCCTTACGAGGAGAGCGCAGACAAAGGCTCAAACACATCGCGGTGAACACGGAACGGGGGGGGGGGGGTGCCACGTGCTGTCCGGCAGAACGTGACGTCCGACCATTCCACATTCCGCGTTTCCTTTCTGCACGTTTTTCGCATGTCGTACCCAATGTTCTACATCGTGTACGTCACCGCACCATCATCGGTTCGTGCAAATTAAGCAACTCGACGTGACGCTCTTTTGCCCTCGACGATTTTTAATAGAATCTGCACAGTTAATTGAGTGCTGGAAATGGCCATTGTGTGCTCCTGGCCCGTGGGCGGTGTCATGGCAAGTGCTTCCACTCGTCTATCCACACAGCAATTGAGGCAAATTGCTCATTTCAAATATCGTATGCAGAATCGCTTGGTGAGTGATTGGGTGGCAGCCCTCCCCCCTGCCCCCTCACACCCCTCGCCTATTGTAATCTGCCCACTCGACAGCTTTTAAGATTGTGTGGCTTTCCCGAGATGGAAGCATTGGCATTTAAAAAATAAGTTTTTCACTTCCATAAAAGTCTCCGCTGATAAAGCTGGCCTGTGTTCCAGCCAGCCTCCACACACACACACACAACAGATTTGTCTTAAAAAAAAGTGTGGCTACTCCAACACAAATTTTATTTTAAAAGATAAATGCTGTTGTTATTGCCATTGTCCAAACAAAAAAAGGCTAGCACACTGGACTTGCAATGTCGAAGTTGCTCATTTGATTTTGTTTATCCCCAGTGCACCACTTGCAAACATCATCCCTCCCACCGCTGAGTGCGGAACTCCCCAGATACCCCTAACTCGTACCTCCTCATGACAGATGTGTTTGACTTGAATACCAAATAATATGGCGTTAAAATGTGCGCTCTGATGTGCACAGGTATTGTGCTGTGTAATGTCAAATTATATATTACAAAAAAATTACACACATTTACTCAACAGATATGGTGTGATTTGGGTGTTCTTTCCAGAAGCGTTTTCATAGGCTTCAAGGTTTCTCCATATGACAACATTAACTTTTGTAAAGTAATTATATCGATGTGACTGGATGGTTATGTTTGTTAATATAATGAGCCAGAACCACTGAAAACCTGGGTTCTAATCCGCGTTACAGCCAAATAAAAATTTCCAGTGTTACAAATTGGTGGTGTTAGCCTGGTCTAGGCTTTCGCTTCCAATAGTATCGACAATAGAGGTTTTTGGGTTAGATCGCGCAAATATAAATGTGTCGTTAAACCCACCACCACCCGACACAGCCAATTAGTAAGGTTTGTCACGTAAACCAAATATGCCAATTCGTTACTGGTTCAGCACACCGATGTGTTGGATACTAAACCCACAACATTTACAATTCTTGTACGACGTAACGCCAGTAATTGCAACCAGCATGTTGATGCACTACTCCAAGAGGGCGTTCAAATGCGCAATTTGTCTCATGACATTGCACTAAACGCACAATTATATTATAATGAAGAAGAGGCAGATTAATAAATAAACCCAGTGTGTGATTGATGTGAAGCAATGCAGCACCAGCAGACAACGTAGCAATAGTAAGTCCGCCTACTCCAGCCTAAGGGGAACTGGTTACAAGTCAAAGTCTCAATCTACCTCTTTATGAAGGCATCCTTCACACCATGTCGGTCTTTAAAAATAACATACTTCACCATGCTGATCAATATGGATTGGTGAATCAATGGGGAAGGGCAGAATCATGGCCAGGATTGAAACTCAGGCCGTTGCGTTAACATGTGGCAAGCAGTGCGCTAACCACCATGCCACTACTCCAACCACTTGTGTGTTGTTTAAAATAATGAGAGTATTGTATTTGCATGACATATTGCATTGTGACGCTGCGACTTTCATTGCCACGATGTGCTCCGCACGATTTGGCAATCTGACGCGAGCCACGGGTTTGAACTCAGGTCGCCAGGTTCATAGCGCGGCATGCAAAACCAGCGCACGACAGCTCCACCCCGCAACACAGAGGCAGTTGCTACTGCATATTTAATATTCAGTCAACTGGATGGGTCAAGGTTGAAGCCCTGGACTGATTGTTTATTACTTTACTTGCGATGTGTCTCTGTTTGACGATGCCATTTTATTAGGCTCCAACATGGGGAGACGACCACCCACAGACTGACATTTATAAATTATGCATCTGCCATTCAAAATAAAGCTCCTCTCGCTTCGTTATCAAACAGAGGGGCTTGCTGACACTTGGAGCGTCCCTGTGCTTTTACAATTCTGTGTGCGACATACGCACAGAGGCACACGCGCACGCACGCACACACGTGTGCGCGTTCGTGCGCGTGTGCGCGTTCGTGCGTCTCCGTAGCGCTCACCTCTCCCGTCTGTCAGATGCGGGTCTCAAGTGACTCGGTGCATTAGACCGCCGTGCAGCGCTTGGAAAACAACCACAAAAACAACAAATAAACTGAGCTGTACAGAACTTTAGCAGCTCTCGTCAGTTTATATCAGAAGTTTCGGGGAGGTCAATGATGGATGAAGGGAGGAAGATACCGGATTAAAACAGCGGAGCAAGACGGTTGTCACACTGGTTGGCTGAGCAAAAGAGCAATGAGAGAAAGGCAGTGAAGTCGACGCCATAAGGAGTTGGATTCCATTTATTCAACCGGAGGTCACTGCCCATATCCTGCGTTGAACGATGGTCGCGCGCTCTCTTTAGAATTCATGGCAAACAGTTCGAAAAAAAGAAAAAAAGAAAACTCTCTTCAGGTCGTTGCGTATCGAAACGCTGTGGATTATTTCTGCGATGGCTATTAAGTGGTTAGATAAAGCTCGTGTTGTTATATCACGAACTATGCAATGGAGTTGCCTTTGTTTTCTTTCTTTTCTTCCGGTGGAAGTTTAATATGCTTTAATCCCAGTTTTAGAATTGAACCATTACTGCTTGATTTAAACTACATTGTGAGTTATACAGGAGAGCAATTCAACTTTCCAATTTTCTCTCCCACCTCGCCGAGACCCAGCGATTGAATCGCTTCGTGCGGCTTAATCTCAAACTTTGTCTCTTTCACACCGTTTAATGCAACCCTTGCCGCGTTTACGCCATTCCCCAAAGCTTCCAATTTGTGATATTTTATGTGCCGGTAAACTAACGAAATATAAAAAAAGACAACAATTTTGGCATGCAAAAAAAAGGTTGATTAATTATAACTTACTCAGGCATTGCTGGCGCTCTCCCACCAGACAGCAGGGTCACAGCTCTGGATATTAAACACGGCCTAATAAATGTGTAAATAAATCCACAACGGGGGGGCTGAATGCCACAGGACGACTCAGTGTGAAGTCAGTCACACAATTGCCCGCATGCGGGGTGCGGGTGCAGTGTGCAGCGCACACATGTCAATTAGGGCACGCCTGAAATGCAGTTCATTAACGAGTGAGAAAGGTCTAAATCATTGGTTGCCTTTTTAATTATACACCGTATGAAATTTTCATGAGGCACTGCAACGCGCTGCCTGCAGCGGCTCAGAAAATGTCCTTTTCTACAGAATCCCCATTTTAATTTAAATAGGAATTGAAGTCCCTTTCTTTTTTACAGATTACTTAATTCATTTTTAAATACAATTTAGAGCGACGTCTTTCCGGATAAAGGCATAATGGCAGAAACGTAAAGGCAGCAAATTTCTAGTTATTTCCTCGCTCCCCGGGGTAATTGAATTATGTTTTGGGAATAAATATTAATGATTTTATGCTGACATTTGCATTGCAAAGATGCTTCATTTCATTGTAATTACAAGCAAATTAGCAATAATTTTCCAAATAGCCTTGCAGCACTCTTGTGTGCTGCCTCATTTGGCTCTCGACCGTATCGCTCATCAGTAAACTTTCCCTACCTCGCAAGCATCTGGGAAAAATTTTTTTTACGGATTCCGTGAGAGCTTTTACTTTCCGGCGCACGACAAACCACACAACAAAGGAGACATGGCATCCGCGCGCCCGCCCGCCCGCCACTGTGTTTTACTGCAAATGCCTCGGTAAGATTGCTCCTCGACCACGGGCATCGATGTACATTAAGGTAAAGTGCTAAAGGTGCAGCCCTGAAATGGCGGTCAGCTGCAGAGAGTCCAGGTTGTGATTCTAGGGTGACAAAGGCGGGGGGCGATTTGAGAACCGTGCCCATTGGTTCAACTGCTGCGCCGGTAGATTGTATCGAACCGGTGAGCTTTGGATTTCAATTCCAGTGTGCTAACCGTTATAACAGCAGCTGTGCATATAGGACACTTGAAATAAAATTACCTTGCGAAACACTGACACATAATGATTTGATTCGGACTCCGTGAGAGCCTTTCATTGCAAATGCCAGGGCGAGAGAATAACGCAGCAGCATTGGAGACAGTGTTAATGGTATGTGGCTCTTTGTCAAAGTCAAGATGACCCTCATTCCTAGCCGACTTTGAAACGGAGCCAAGTTCATTTACTTTATTTCCTTTAAAAAAAAAATTCAATTCTGTGACCATGAGAAACGGAACATGCTCGCTAGATTTGCTTGTTAAATTAATATGTTCCATTGCACATGGAGCACTGATAATGGTTAGTTGAATTGAATTGCTATATATTGTAATTAGATAAGGCATCCATTTATAAATCTGACCGGGTAGGTAAATAGCATGTAATCACACCTAACGAGTTCAAAATGCTGCCACCTAATCTTCAGCGAAATTTTGCTCGTGTAGTTTGATGACTGCAAACGTAATAAAACAAACTTGTATTTTTTTTCCAGATCGACACGTGTATACATTAGCTGCTATATTTTACATGCACGTACTGCATCACAAAACAGTCTTTTTTGCAATAAGAGCGATTCCTCCGAAGGTGGCTCAAAAGTCAGGGTTCTGGATTAAAAACTGGGTCCTTAAGTGTTGTAAATTGATGGTCTCGGCCCAGTCAACTATGGTTGCACTAAAACAACTCACATTCAATTCACCTGTGCACTTAATTTGGATAAATTCCACCTCGAGGACATTAAAAACCGGTTCTACTGTCATGCTGTGAAAATTAATCTCCTATGCAGAGTGCGTGGGGAAGTGCTGGCTCTCTATTGCGTGTGTATCAGATGGACATTGAAGGGATTTCAGCGGTAGCTCCACAATATTCGCTTCCGTGGGCCATTCTCCAATGGGAAGGATTGCACTGCTCGGCGCGAGATTCGATTGGCTAGCTTGATCTCGTGAAATGACGCCAACAGCACAAGAAGGATAACAGTGGAGGAAAAAGTAATGCAACAAAAATAGAAACGTAAGCTATCGGTCTATTAGACAAAATAGATTTTTGTTTTAGCAAAAGTGTGGGAAACTCGTTCCTCATATGAAGTAATTTTAAATTAATATCAGCCACACACAAAGTCAATGAACCCATAGCAACCAAAACTTACAATTGCAATACTTTTGGTATAACATTTACACCTGACCAACATCTCATTTTACACTGCTTAGTTTGAATAAATAACGCAACATTAGCTGTATCACAATCAAGTGAGTCAATCGCATCAATATGTAATCATGGAGGCGATAACAATGTGCAGGGCTGCTAGGTTATTTTCGAATTAATATAGTTGTCACAGAAATACACGAGAACTTCTCAAACAGGCCTGGGAAATAAGAAGTAAATATAATAGTAATTTCCAAACCAAAAAAATGTATGCCCAGCAATCAGTTACGTACACGGGTGTGTCTGTCATTCGAGCATGTGCCTTTGCATACACGGAAGGCATTATCTTCCAGATTTGCAGTCTGCGCTGCGTTCTTGCACAAAGGCCTGCTGCTTCCCCCTACGATCTGTGATTAATAGGAGTTATTGCAATGGGTTCATTAACACGTGACAAAGTAAACAAGCTTAACATAGAAAAAATAAATACATTTTTGTTCGCGTGTGCAAATATTGAAAAGAAAAAATGTGGGCACATAAGAGAAGGACACGTGAGAATCTTAGGCACACAATAGACTTTTGTTTGCGCATTTAAACACATTCTTAATGCATTCGTGTACGCGTCGCTTTCATTCGGACACAAGCAACCTGTTGACATCCTTGTTCTGTATTTCTGCTTTGGTTGCAGGTGATTAATTTGGCCGTGCCGACGGCACACAATGATCGACTTTCACGGAGAATGCTGCCAGGAGACCTTTTTGTGCTAAAGGGAGCAGGCACGAAAGTGGGGTGAACCAATTATTTCAAAATTCTGTGCGGATTTTGAACAGCGCAACAATGCCGATGAGTCCAAGCATAGAGCACCGGCATTATACTAATTATAGTTATTATATTTACGTGGAACTTATTTCGCACACATACATATGATACTAATTATTAGTACTATATTCCCCACGCTCTATGCTTGGACTCGTTGTTTTTTTTTATAAAAAGGTGTTTATATTTTGCATTTTGTCACCCACCCAGTTCAATGTCGTGCCCGACTTACACGTGCACACAACCAGCGGCAGCGTGAACAAACAAAGCAAAATAGCAGCGGGCCCAAGCGGGTGAAGGGGACTCCAGCTTCAAGAAAAACATGGGAGTGTATAAAATAATATCGGCTGAAATTCAAAGCATACTACGCATAACAAGCAGATTAACATAAAACACGAATCAATTTCTCTCACCTTCTGCTTGTTTCTGCATCTCACTACATCTCTACCAGGATTTACATTTCTCACATCCCACATGCATCTCGACATCTTGTCTCCATCTCTTCCCTCGTCTCACTTTGGTTGTCTTTTTCGTCCTCTCATCTCACTGCACTTCTAGTTTTTGTCTACATTTCTCTCACCTCACTGCACATTGCTTATACCTCTTCTGCCATTGCATTATCAGTTCATACATTGAACGGGATTGGTCCCCCCCCCCTAACGTTCATTTATGCTTTGGGCCACAAGTGGGCTAGCACCACCACTCCTCGAAAACCACGGAGAGAGCACAGACAACACATCACCCAGAAACAACGATGGGTCTCCAGCACCTGATAGGCTCGGAGTATGCAGATGTTACAGAGCAGGTATCTGAGTCAAGGGCATCGTAGGGGTAATACAGATCTGGTAGATTTAAACACTCACAATAATAGAATACGACGTTTCGATTGCAACACAAGCAGTCGTCATTAGGTAAAACTAAATTTGAGAGAGAGACAAAACACAGACACGGAGACACACAGACAGACACACAAGCAGAGAGAGACAACACAGAGACACACAGAGAGACACACAACACTCTGTGTTATTTTATTTATTTTCTTTCTACGTGACTTTTACCGAAAGAACCAGAGAGTAATTCCTGCAGTCACGAAAGCTTCAAATCAAGTTTAAACACTCAAGTTGAACATTGTTGTCTTAATGTTGGCTTTCCCAAAATAATGTGAACGGCAGTTGTTATGAACGGGACCCCATGCTCCTTCGTCAAGTTTCATTAGTAAATGAGAAAGTGGCGATTGTAAAATACTCTATTAAGGCGGTCACAAAAACAAGGGGTTTTAGTGTTAAGAGATGCGTGTTTGGGGTATGAATAAGTCCAGAGGTGTGGACTCGAGTCATGTGACTTGGACTCGAGTCAGACTCGAGTCATGAATTTGATGACTTGCGACTCGACTTGGACTTGCATAACAATGACTTTGTCCCACCTATGAGATGTGGACTCGAGTCATGTGACTTGGACTCGAGTCAGACTCGAGTCATGAATTTGATGACTTGCGACTCGACTTGGACTTGCATAACAATGACTTTGTCCCACCTATGAGATGTGGACTCGAGTCATGTGACTTGGACTCGAGTCAGACTCGAGTCATAAATTTGATGACTTGCGACTCGACTTGGACTTGCATAACAATGACTTTGTCCCACCTATGAGATGTGGACTCGAGTCATGTGACTTGGACTCGAGTCAGACTCGAGTCATAAATTTGATGACTTGCGACTCGACTTGGACTTGCATAACAATGACTTTGTCCCACCTATGAGATGTGGACTCGAGTCATGTGACTTGGACTCGAGTCAGACTCGAGTCATGAATTTGATGACTTGCGACTCGACTTGGACTTGCATAACAATGACTTTGTCCCACCTCTGTGAATAACATGTGTCTGTTACTGCATGGCTCACAGCCTCCTAATCCAGACGCACGTAGGGGCTGCTAAGAATTTCATCGGAGTAGAATGTAACCAACTTGGCCTCAGAGGTGGTTCAGAATAAACCACAACACGAAGGTGTTTTAAGAGGCTGTGATAGGTGGGACGTGTGAACGATGGGGGAGAGCAAATCGCCAGCACAGGCAATGTGACGGCAACCAGAGGTCGCTGACCAAGAGGAAGACACTGAAGCCACATTATCGGTTGCTGTAAAAAATAAATATTGCAAGTTGAGTGTTGACATTGCAACAAAATGCAAGGATCTGCCAGAAGGAATGAAGTTACTGTGAGGTCTGGTGGCATCAATAGCATTTGGCATGATTTCGATTTAAAGCTTTCGTGACTGCAGGGATTAATCTTCTTGGTTCTTTCGGTAAAGTCACGTGACTTTACCGAAAGAACCAAGAAGATTTGGCATGATGTCATCTTGACTTTGACTTGTGCAAACACCCTACATTTCTTAGCCTACATACAAGACAAAGTGTGTCTTAACAAAACGGTGTCCACTGAAATGTAATCTCATGTCTGTCTGTCTTGTTACAGTGGTGCAACACGATTGACAACGGGTCTTGTTCATGGAGTTAAAAGAGGCCCTCTATAAATTTCCCCTGCTCTCCATAACCTGCTGCATGGGGCCCTACAACCTATTGGCTCTGTGATATGGTAACACACATGACTTCCATCTCTTCGGTCGCAATAATACTTAAAGATTGACCTCAAAAATAGGACCGTCCTGGGAAAACCATGGCAGGTGACAGCCCTCGTTGCACCACCTGCACACTCAACAGCTACACACAATCAAATCCCAGCAACGGTGTCGGCGTCGTCGTGATGGCACTGGTTGGAATGCGGTGGTGGCGGTGGTGGTGGTTGCAATGCAAGCCGACAATTCATGCGCTGAGCCATCTGTTGGTAAACTCAAATGGCTATAGTTGACTGGCGATAGGGTGAGGTCAAAATCAAAATAGACATCAAGCCCCAAGGTTTGGCCCCAAAGAAAACTATACCTGACATGCGCATTAAATTCTGCATTAATGACTTAGAAATTATTTAAATTTAATTGTCTTAGGGCTAAGCCAAATCATTAAAACAGCCATGGGTATTTCGTAAATTCAAATCCAATAAGCTCATTTTGTACATTAAGCGAGTGACTACTTGTGCATATATATATCAACATGAACAAAGATGTTAAATAGCAAAAAACGATACAGAACCACTGCATAACCATTTTGCATATTCTGTCAGGTGGGAAAGTCGACTGTTGGCATTGGTTTTGACAACCTTTTTGGGGACACAAAATCCATCTTGTCCCACCGAGAACATTCACAACATGCATAGATTTTATGGCTGTAATTAAATACTTATATGACCTGGTACCCGCAGGGTCAATAGTATAATCTGTTTTTTTTTTCGTAAAGACTTGTCAATCATGCAACACACTTGAAGAAATCAGGAATTCTATAAAGGTCTTGCCCTACCATTTAATTACACTCAACGCCAGGGATTGCTAAATGTTAACGCTTTGCATAAGTGGCGTGGGTTAGCCGGGTGGCACCAAGGATTGGGCTACTGATCATTCTTACCAGCAACCTGACTTTAATGGCAGCTGCTCCCAGCCACGTATCTACCGCAATTTAATTTGCCCTATGATCTTCACGAACAATGTATATATATATACATGTGTGTGATAACAGACTCATGGTTCCCTACGTCTTCAAATCATCGAGGTATTGTTCAAAAACGGAGCGCAGTGTGTTTAATTTCTGAATTAAGAAAAATCTGGTAAATTCTAAACTCTTTGGTTCTTTCGGTAAAGTCACGTAGGTATAAAATAAAATAAATAAAATTAAATCACGACGTTTCGGGCGCAACACAATTGCCCACTTCAGCAATTGTTTCATGCTGTGATTGTCCCACCTGATGACGGGCACTTGTGTTGCGCCCGAAACGTCGTGATTTAATTTATTTTATTTTATACCTACGTGACTTTACCGAAAGAACCAAAGAGTATGGATCCATGCCGTCACGAAAACTTCAAATCTAGATACAGGTAAATTCTGTACTGTAGCTCAGTGGGAGAGTGAGCGGTTCACAATAGTAAGGTTGCGAGTTCCAATTCAAATTTGGGCTGACTTGACCCATCATTCTTTGCGAGTTGATAAAATTGGTACCACTTTGTCAGGAAGTCAACGGTAGTTATCCTATGGATATACTCACCCCCGCCATAGGAATGTGTGTATTACAGAATTGGTTCAGGGCTGTGAACAGATGGCCAAGGCCAAAATGTTCTTTTGAGCAGGATATCTCTTTGATTCTGTAGTTTTAAACATAAAAATATTTCCTTCTTTGATGGCGTTCAAATTTAATTCTACAGGGTGCTATGAATTTAAAACTAAATTTAAATAATGAAAAATAACATACTAACGTACCAAAAGAGGAAACCTTCAATCAGAGCACACTACCTGCTATCCTTGTTTGGATCAGCAACATGAAAACTCCCAAATATATTCCAATAGAAGCTAAAAGCAGTCACAGCAGCATGGGAATTATATTGTGAAACCCAAAAAATTATCCGCATGGTTCAAAGAACAAACGCCCCTTGGAGACATCATTGCGACTTTAAAAAAAGATTGTCAGCTTGGGCAGAACGCATTGTTTGAAGGGTTGACGGCTGATGGATGAGTCTGATGATGGAGTCGCAGTAGGGGGAGGGATCACGCCTCTCAGTGTGACCACAGTCGAGATGGGAGTGATGAGATGAGCTCGTGCCAGAGTGAGACGGATTGTGGAATCGCGGGAGTGCGGAGAGCGGCGATGATGTGGGGTGGCCTTCATCCAACAGTGGAGAGAACACTGTTGATGGTGATCTATTTAGCTGTTTATCTGGATGAGATATGTTGTTCCATGATCATTGCTGTCCTGATCGTTATTATGAAGATACATTTATATATGTATACTAGCGGTAAGTATCTGGCGTTGCCTGGGCGAAAAAGGCAGACATACACATGGACTTACACACAGACATCGACCCATACATATAGAAACGCATCGACTTAGACGCACACACACACACATATGGTTAAACCCAGGATGGATCATTAGCAGGCCAGCCTAAATGTTTCTAACTGGCGAAGATGTTCCATTAGGGGGATCCAAGAGAAGGGAGGGATTGACCGTGTGCGAGAAGACCTGGAGGTTCGTGCGGAGCGAGAGAGCAGTTAGCTTCCACACAGTGTAACGCAGCCAATGAAAAGATAATGCCGCTCGACTGATTCGGAGTGAGACCTCTGCTGTGAAACCGGAGCTGGTCATGAGCACACTGGCCAGGTATGGTAAACTCTCCACTCTCTCCACAACTGCCCCATCACCAATTGTGAGTTGTGGGGGTGGATTAGCCGATGGTACAAAATAACCAGGCAGGTGCTTAGTTTTGATGGTAAGGCTCCACCTCTTAGTGGCAAGCTCCAGTTTCAGCAGCAGTGCATCCAACTCCTCCTCTGAGTGAGCATCAGGGCTTCATAAATTAATCACAACAGATTTCATTATTTTATGTTCACCAATCGTTGCTGTTCAAATACACAAACTCAGTCATTACACGTTGCACACGAACGGTTGATGGTTGGTTATTCACACGGGAGACATGCGTACACACACAATATGATAGACACAAAGACACACACAAGATTGCAGACGCACGTTCATACACAAGATGCAGTGTGTATCTCCTAATCAGCATTCTCAATGTCACTTTAGACATGTGTAGCAAATCATCAGCGGGATTAATAAACTATAAATTGGAGTTTCACTCCCACTTTGATTCGGGTCCGTATTTATCCAATAGACACAGTAGGCACTGTGCCCAGGGGCCAACGAAAACTAAAGTGCCTACGAAAACAAAATTTGAATCATGTTTGTATGATTGAAAAAAATTGTAAGCAAGATATCTTCTCGAATAAATATATCCATAGCGCAAGGATAGGCAACAGTGTTTCAAATTAAATCTGCTTATCTGCGGCACGCAGCGCGCTCCCATCGAATTAGGGCACAGACTAAATAATGAACGTGTCCGTAACGACGTCTGTCCAGCGGCTAGACGGAGTACCGCGTGACACAAGCGGAGTGACAGCGGCGGTAGTAGTGACATGGGGCAGCAGCAGTAGCAATTGTTGGAAAGTTATCACTGAAGGCCGACGAAACAGAAGTGCCTAGGGTCTACAAGAACCTCGAATCTGGCTCTGCTTTGCATTGCAAAGAAGATTAAGATGAAACAAAAATTGGCGTCATTCACAGACGTGATTTTTTTTATATATATGGATAGATTTAGATATCTCCAGAAGAATCTGAATCTCCCAGTGCATGGTGCAAATGATCGGTCATCCATGCCGAAAAATGCCTTTGGACAGACCAGAATCGCATTGCAAAGCTATACAGCACAGTCGTGAAACCGACCCAGTGGATTAGCCACTTGTTATAGAGATATGGGCTACTGAATTATAATTATCTATATGGACAGATGTTCAACAGTGGTCCGTGTTTATGTAAAAATGGAACTCTTTGAAAACTGTTTCACAATGTCTTGAGTAAGACATTTCGTTTTCGAAAGTTTACTTTTATTATTTTGTCACGGGAACTTTCTCTGCATGCACGAGTGTTTTTAATCAGTGCCTACATCCCATGCCACATATAGATCTGAATGAAAAATCACGGTGTTTGCAGAAGAAAAAAGAATCACGCGACACTAAACGTGTGAAAAAGATGCATTGCAGGCAAATGCATTAAATTAAAACAAGTAAAACTTGGACAGTGCCCAAACTAATATAGCGATTTGCCTTTCTTTTTTCTTTTTATTGTGCCTGTCTTACTCAGCGTTGTTATTATAAACCTCATCCATCGGTTAAGATAAAACATAGTCAATGTTATGAAAAATGAAGGCAGCTGTAACGAATTAACTTCATTAAAAAAAGTTTTTTTTGTTTCGTTTCATCACTTTGTATTCCAGCATGAGGCTCCATGCACAGAATGTCTTCACAGTTTCTGAACCTCTGCGGACGACACGGAGGTGGGACGCAGCGTCGTGAAGTTGTCAAAGGTGGCCAAAGGTCAGAGGTCGTAACCGAGTACCCGATACGCGTACCCTACCCGATACCCGGCTGGGTACGGGTACGGGTCGCCGTTTGCGACCCTGGTGCGGCCGGGTACGGGTAAGGAATCAAAACCCGTTTGCGACCTCTGCCAAAGGTGCGAGGTCGAAAAATATGACGTAAACGAAGCTCGCGGAACACACACTGTCGTCATCGCCAGCCTCGATCTGTCCACTGCTGGATGGAAGGCCTCCAAAGCCATCACACCGTTCCTCATGGATCCAGCTCCTGCGCACAAGCTGTTGTCATCGCTCCGTCTCCTGCAGCAGACGTTCACTCTCGGGCGTGTTTCCCACTATTGACTTCCACTCCACTGTTAGTCTCGCCCACCAGCTACCATTCCTTCTTGCGACGTGTCGTACCACAAGTAGTACTAATCGCATATCTGCATTTCCCATAAATATGCTAAATTCCTCTTGATATGCAAATTATTTTGTCAAGACGCTCTTCGCCCCTCCATCCCAGCATAAATAGTCGCTCCAAGCCTGGAGCGTGCCATTCAGACTGTCTACTTGACAGACCTGTTCTCCACCTGAAGACGGCTGCTTGCGTTGTGGCCGAAACGTCGTGAGAATTATTTTATTATGTTTTATTTTTATTACTTTATTATTTCCCTTCTACGTGACTTTACCGAAAGAACCAAGAAGAGTAAGTCATACATTACAATTCTATGTCGCAAAAAATATAATATGCCTCCAGCTAAACTTTTTTCTCTTACATCTTCTTTTGTTTTGTTAAGAAAAAGAGACTCATTGCCCAAAACTTCACCTGTTGTATATTTTGGTTATTTTTCAAGGCAGTGTTATTGATGAACATGTTTTTTTTTTAATGTGCTTGTTCACCAGCCCCTACTCTGTATGACACAATTGTTGTTTATTTCTCTGAACAGTCAATGGGACATCACCATCTGGCGTCTATTATTTAATCCATGTTGTGCTCTTTCTGTCTCTCGGGATAATATCCGAGCTCGCATCTCTCCACGCTTCTTCTCTGTGGACGTTTCAGTATTTGTTCTCGCATGTCCATGTTGCTGTTTCATTAGTCACACGTTGTGAAATCCATACCGACCTGATATGAGACGGACACTCCAAAGTAGAACGTATCCATGTTCCAACTGTTAATACGCTTCTCTGTCCTCAAGACACGCTGAACACTTTGCATATATTTAAAATAAGCTACGGATTTATCAACGTAAATTTTTGTAAAGTGTTACTCCATGGCAAAGGTTTCACTTGTCGGTGATTATTAATATGTAACCGCTCAACTTCGATTGCATAGCTGTGCGTTTTGTGAATAAGGATTTGGAAACTAAATAAGAAATGGGGCACGTGTGAAGTGAAGCAAATAAAATATACATTCCCATCAATGTACATTCTCCATCTTCAGGGATCAATTCAAAGTTTCAGTATTTTTTTAAGTCGATTAATGAATGCTTTCCAACTGAAGTTGTGTTATGCATTATTGCTGTTCATCTGTGACAAGGGGCACGATTTCTTGCGAATATGATCCAATATGAACCAACTTGTCATATAAAGTTGTGTTGCTATTCAGACGCTATCCTTTTACAAAAAAAAAACTGCCCACATTGATCAAAAAGTTGCTCAAAAGTTGAAGACACTAAACCATTTTGCCATGACAGCTGTCAGCTTCTGTATCTAATTAAATACTTCCGAAGACAACTGTTATGATGCATTAATATGTAATGCTTTCTGTCACAGTTGGGGCTTATATATTTACCCGACGGCTTATTCTTTTCCATGTTTTATTCATTTCAAACATATTTAGACAAATATCATTAATGACAGCTGCTGCTGATATGTATCTATATACACGATGGAGTTACGAATAAAGTTATAGTTCTTTTTCATTTCGTAAAGTGTATTTTGTTGAACTCTTAACTCATCCCTTTGTGAACACTACAGCTCTAAACTCAATATTTATATGGATATATACACATAGGACCTGACATTTATTTTTGCACAAGCTATCATATTTTCATGATATTGTATACATTGTAAATCCACTGCTGGATGAAGGCCCCCTTGCTCCATATCAAGATACTCACCTGTACCACATTGGTCAGTGCAAGTTGGTGATTTGGTGATAGCCACTGCTCAACAACGATGTTAAGCCATGATTGGGAACTGAACTCAATGTTACCCAGGTTCATAGCACAGCGCAGCAACAACTTCCTCAACTGCTCTCGCAGTAAGGATGAACTTTCATTGCCGAAAATGTTTTTAATACAATACCATCAATTATATTGGCAATCGAACAAAACATCACGCATTTGTGTTCTTTAATAACGTGGATATAGTTGAATAATTAGTCAGGGTTAATAGTGTACGTACATAGTAAATGCATGAGCAGCGTCCGCATTCCTTTGGGCAATTAAAGCTACGTGGGGTATATTAAACCACTGAGCGTTCATATGAGCTGATCAATAACCAAGTAATGGTACCTGATAGACTTTTGTATTTGCAGAGTAGTGTTTCTTCTCATGCTGTGAAACAATGAAAATACATTCCAGCTCTTCTCATCCTCCAATGGATGAAGGCCTCCCCATGCCACAGTGGGCGAGATGTGAACTACCTCCCCTGGTATGCAGGAGGCCGTAGGTTCGATCCCAACCCTGACGCTTGTATGTTGGAGTTTGCATGTTCTCCCCGTGGTCGCATGGATTTTCTCCGGGTCCTCCAGTTTTTCTCTCCACATTTAGAACGTGTGTTTAGAGTATTTGGCTGCTATAAATTCCACGTGATGAGCCACTTTATTGGCCTATCATTTGTGGCCAGGTTATTTCAAAATACGTAATATTTTAAAATACTTTTTTTTAAAACACGCTTAAATGAAATGTACCGTATGAGTAATGGAAGAACTCCACGACTCCAGGAAGTGGCCCCGAGGCTTGCCATAACGTAAGGGGCCGTGGCCAATTATAGCCAACGTCAGTTGACTGTGGACAATTAGAGCCAAGCTGCAACATAACATATAAAAATATGGTTTAAAAATGTGTTTTCTATTTTTAATGATAGAATATAGTATTCTCATCAGTATGACATGAGTATACCAAGTTTGCAGTCGATACCATATTGGGAAGTGGGTTAAAATTGAGTTACAAGATTTGAGGATACGACAACGTGTAAAAAGAGCCATGTAGCTCAGTGGGCCTTACCTGGTAAATATCAAAATAAATTGGTTAGTTTAGTTTTTAGTTCACGTCAGTCAGATTTTATTCACCATATTTCACCGCACTGATCAGTCTTGGTTGGTGAAGGTGTGAGGAGGAGGAACAGGGCTAGTTCTGCTATCACTCGCCAATGATGTTAGTCGTGACCGTTAATCAAATGTACTTTGGAAGACAAACGCAGATTGCAAAACATTACATGATCCATGCATATGCATCGTCGGGTTCATGGTGAAGCGCACGAACCACTACCATTGCTCCCTTCCATGCTGTAGCTTAGCATGATAGGCGAAAAGAGCCACACGTTAAATTATGTATGTGTAGTGACAGAACGGTCACTACTGTGTTGGCCTGTACGAAGGGATCCGGACCTTCCCAGAGGTGGGGGAAGTGAGGCGTGTCCTGGGAAGGGAGGCGTGGCCTGAAGAGAGCCAGCCACGCCGGGGCGGAGACAGCCACGCCAAACCAGATATATAAGCGTGGTGTGAACGCTGAGCGAGGCTGTTGTACTGTACTCCAAGGTGAAGACATCTTCGGTCGTCAAGTCCCGAGTCGTCGTCCTGGGCCAGGCAGGCCGTTGCCTGCCTGGTCCAGTCTGTGTCGCGTTCCAGAGTGTTAGTGAGTTGAGGAAGGTGGTCACCACCTCATGTAGAGTGTTATATTATTTACCGTTTAATAAATAGTGTTGCCTCCAAGTTGCGTGTGTGTGCACCTAATTCGAACCTACTACATATGTATGTTGAACTTAATAATTGGGTTTTTACCCTTCTATCTGGCAACAAAATTGACACCTTTTTTACAAGGAGTCATGTTTGCATAGGGAGTGCGCATAAGGAGTGCGCCTTTTGGCGTCATCTGGTCCAACCCATGTGAGACTAGGCTCTAAGGAAAGCTGTCTCGGGTGTGGACCAATCAACTTCAAGGACAGTGCATACATTATCAGAGTTATGTTTTTTGTTTGCATTATGACTGCAGCTATTGTGGTCTATGCAAACATGACTCCTTGTAAAAAAAGGTGTCAGTTTTGTTGCCAGATAGAAGGGTAAAACACCAATTATATTTTTTACTGGCAAATGAGGTTCCAATGGTATGTTGAACTTCTTACCAACTTATTTTGTTGTCCTTCCGCCGCACCTCCAATTAGCACGTTTGGCTACGTATCATGCGAGAGAAGTTCAACATACAGGGTAGTCCAGGTGTCTTGTGTCAGCCATATAATTCTCTAAATAGTAATATTTTATACGTGAGGTTGATTTAAAACGGAAATGAATATGCAAGACGTCCGCCGTACGTAGCCAACCGTGCTCACCAGGTGCGAAACTAGAGGTTTAAGCAGATGTAGCGGTACACATGCCTGTGCAAGTGTAGTGACTAACTTGGAGACGTAAGTTCTTGGAGGCAGTTCTTTAATCAACAATGAGCACACTTTGTACAATACACAACCTACACTGGCACACACTCTGCTGTCTCTCACTTATACGCAACTCTACACAGGTTGATCGCCTACACACAACTCTAGCCGTCTGACACTGACGGCGCTAAACCGCGACAGCCAACTACCGTCTAGCAGCGCAAGTGACGACGACAGCGACGAAGGCGGCTAGACGACAGCGATGGTGGTGACGATCTTCTTGGTTCTTTCGGTAAAGTCACGTAAAATGGAAATAATAACATAATAAAAATAAAACATAATAAAATAATTCTCACTGATGACGATCTTCAGCAGCAACGACGACGGGGATCCCACTCCAAACGACAGCCCCGAGGTCCCCTCCCGGGGCTCCTCTTATACTCTCAGCGCGGCCTGGCTCCGCCTCGGCCACGCCCCCTTTCTGGAACCTGCTAGCGGGTTCCCGACGTGCCCCTTCCGTAACCTTTCCACTAGATCCCTCTCGGGTCTATCACGTGGCCTGCTGTCAGTCAGGGCTGCTGTAAGCTGCAGATCCCCTTCCCTGCCAGCAGCCAGCGCTATACTGCTAAGTGATCAATTCTATGTCACTACACAAGCAATGAGCACTCAGGTGTCTTCCTTGCGCATTGGCCACAGCCTTGTGCTAGAGCACCTGGCATTGGCTGGGCCTGGACACAGACTTCCTCAATATCAAAGGCTCCGCACCTCAACCTTATGGCTCCTCACTAGGGAGTTGCCACGTCTAGGGTACAAACAAAAACACCAAAACATATACCGGGAAGAAGAATAGCTCACGATCAGTGCCGGATTATCCGCGTAGCAAAAGTAGCTGCACATGCGGCGGGCCTCGCACTTTCAAGGGCCCCGCGCTAAATGCTTTCAAGCTATCAATTCCAGTTCAGCGATTCTGCACTTGCTCTATTACTATAGTATTATACTGCCTTAAACTTTTATGAACGACTGGGTGTTTAAAGTTAGCGATTTATCGTATTATCTGGCTGTATAGCAAATGAAAAAATACAATTACTTTACTGTGCAAGTTAAAAATGTGTTTTAATATTTATTTAGGGCCCCTGAATAACATATGCTACAAGCCCCGCACCAGCTTAATCCGGCACTGCTCACGATAGCAGAGGCAGGGAGATCTACATGTGATTGCATCGCCTTGAGTGGTGTATTATGGCACACATTGACAACAACAAAAGGTGGGAATGTCAATGTCCTAGAAGACTTGTACATTTCTCCACGCAACTACCTAAACAACAGGGTGATCCTGGTAAAACCAGGACAGGTGGCAACGCTACGTTTGACCTTAACCTTCGCCTTGGGTGTCTCATGGAGGCCTTGAACCCAAGACTAGCGAGATAATCAGGGGTGGTGCAAACATTTTTAGGATTTTAAATGCGAGTGTAGAATCCACTCCATTCCAGCGAGTTGCCCAATTCCTAAGAATCTAGCGTTTCTTTCTGTTCCCATTGTGCTGGCGTGGTAATAAAAAAACGGTTGAATGCATGGGAGAGCAGAGGCCGGTGGCTGCTACCACATGTTAGACATCTGCTGATATAATCTGCTGCAGACTGGTACAGTAGAGGTGATAATTAAGCGTACCACCCCATACCTCACACGTCCTCCGTATTCAACAACGCCCGATCCTTACCACTGAGCCACGCCGATTATGAGTGGCACCTAGGTTTGTTGACGCACATTCTATTACCATCGGTCAATAAATCAATCCTTCATTTATAAGCAGGTGATAGCCCGTTGACACCAAAAGGTCTCTTTTTTTACGGGAGAAATGGGTTAGAAACAAGAATATCAGGGTGAGGGGGAAAAACCAAAGCACAAATGAGTAATCATCATCACCACCATTGTCATTAGCCATTGTCAATCAACTTTTGACTGAAAGGCTCTGCACGCCATTACCGGTCCACATGGGTCACTCGATGACAGAATCCAAGCCACTCCGGCAAATGGGCTGAGCTTGTCACTGCATAGCCGTGGCATCACTCACGCCGTGAGAAGATGTATCCACTCGGATGTGTCGCAGAGCAGTGCTACCACCTCATACTGGAGAATGGCCCACGGAAGCAGATATCACAGAGTTAATGTCTGGGACATCGTCAATCGATCTATGTTCCGCAGAGTAGGGGGCCAGCGCTTAACCCACCAATTCTGCCAGAGAGAGTAATGTTCAACACGTGACGGTAAAAATGGTAATTCCATCCTCAGAACGAACATTTTTTAAAATTAAGTGTGGAACCAAATGTGTATTGATGGGCTTGTTTAATGCTGTAATTGGTGGCTGCTGGATTGAGAACCTGGGATTAATCAGAGGTGGCTGTCTATGTTCTAATACTACTTTTATATTTTAGTGGGTAAGGCCCACTGAACTATGTAGCTCTTTTTCAGAAGCGACCTGGCCACGAATGATAGCTCAACGAAGTGGCTTATCATTTGGAAATGTATAGCAGCCAAATAATCTAAACGTGTTGTAGTCGATTCTAAATGTGTAGAGAAAAATCGGAGGACCCGGAGCAAAATCCACGCGACAACAAGGAGAAAGACACGCAAACTCCAAATATGCAGCCGTCAGGTTTAGGATCGAACCCACGACCTCTTGCATACCAGGCGAGGTTGTTAACATCTCGCCTCCGCGGCGCTTCTATATTCATCTCCGAGGTTTTCTTGGTTAAAATGAATAATGATGATGGCGAGAATCACAATGATGATGATGATGATTAAAGGCCTTGGAAACGGCCTCAACCTTTTTTTGTTACGATAGACATATCAACGTCTGACATGTCCTCCCCTGCGGCGCTCAAGCTAAGCTGTCCAGTTGTTTATGGTAAAGTCCCTAATGGGGCTCGGCGTTGAAACATTACGAATGTGCACAGTCCACCCACTCACCGCTGCTCCGTATCGCGAGCGCGAATACAAAGAATGCGCTACGGCTCAATGCATCTCCTTTTCAGACGCGCCAGTGTGGATAGCGCGCAGTATAGATTACAGGCAACCTTGAACCATTGTGTATTAATGTGTAAGTGTTTCCGATACACGGGCATATTTAGTGGTATCTGTAAGTGAATCCAGAACAAAGGTAACCATTTATAGAATATAAGAGAGTGGACCCGTTTTCTTGTGGTCGAATATCTACAGTGTATAACCAATATTTCTTACACTAGTCTTACAATGTAAAAAAAAAGCCAAGCCTGATTCCGCAATGCCAATAGTTATTGCCGATTATCACACACTGTACTGGCTTATACAACTTTCTACATATATATTAACTACAACAATGAAAGGAGTAGCAATGAAAATAATAATCTGCTAAAATGCTATTACGGTTATCCCGATGAATTGATGTAATCTTATTGTAAACACCCACAGCTTACAAATCTCTCTCCCGAAAGCAGTAACGTTCCAATTTCTGCGTGGCTTGTCACTGAAATGACAGCAAGTGCTTGAAGCGTATAGGGAGTGGGTCTAGACACGACGAGATTGCGTCTCACAACTCACATCTTCCCCGACACCATTCCCCGGTGCATGGCTTTTCAGCCACTGCCTGGGTTGTTTACCTGAAATATAACTGGTCAGCAATGTGTTTTTAAAGCCTGCATAATGGTGCGAAAATAGTTGTTAACTCGTGCGTATTAAGGGGGGGGGGGGGCGGGGGTCGTGGGGTGCTGCTATGGCAGGGGTCGGCAACCTACGGCTCCGGAGCCGCATGCGGCTCTTTACGGGCTGCTTCTTGACGATATGTACGTATGTACAGTATGTACTCAGATGCATTGCGGCTCTTGAAATACTGAATTTTGTACCGAATTGGAAAGAAATGGCTCTTCTTGTTATTTTGGTTGCCGACCCCTGTGCTATGGTGTCGTGATTATCGCAGTGGACTTGCAATCCAACAGGTCGCCGGATCATCCCAGAGCAGCACGTTTCTTATATCCCAGCAGTGGTTAGCCGATGCGAAGGTCGTGTGTTGGTGGGGTAAAGTGTGGGTAACCCGGCCTCTTCCCAGACGTTTGATCAGCGTGGAAGAGTAGGCCAAATACCGTCTAGCGAGGCTCTCTGGAGCTCCAGAAAGTGAAGGCTAACTCACCAGCGGTGGCGTGAGCAATAATTTGCAGGGCTGCTCTTTCGCTCTCTTGTCGATGTTTCCAGCGACGTCTGTGGCAAAGGAATGCCACCGAAACATCTGCGGAAAACTCTGAAGTGAATGTCGTGTCTTCTTTGTGTTGTGGCCTGCAGTACCCAGACAGTAAACTCTCGAGTGGATGCCTTTTTTTGCTGGCAATGGCAGAAGCAAGCCATTTCATAGTTGTACCTTTACCTAATGAGGCTGATTTTTTCTCTTTTCAAAGGAAACCACCTTTATTGTGCTGTTTTGCTATTTCTCAGCAAAGCCACTGCAATCCTACCCATGCACACCAGACATGCTCGATCTCCCCAGCAGTCAAATCAGATAAAATATGTCCCGCTGCATATAACGAATGAGTGGGAGTAATTTAAATCTGCAGGAGTAATACAATTCAATACAATTAGGATTTATAAAGCGGCAAATAAATGCCACAATGTCTCAAGATCCTGTGCGGAACATTGCGTGCATTTCTTTTACAGACAGAGACAATCAGTCATCGTGTAAAAACAAAACTGGAATAGCATGCTGGTTATCAGGTAAGCAGACATGCAGACACAGTCAACACATGAATATAATGAAATGTAAGTTAGTATCATCCGCCCTGACTCTTTCCCTCGTGGCTCTGAAGATTGGCCATTGTCTGAAATGTTAACATATAAATGATAATTGACCAATATCATAATTCACAGCCCTTTGTCAAAGCACTGCTGGATAAAAGTTATCCCCATGCTGTCGGTCATGGGATGTTTGATTGGTCATTCAACACGAAGGTCAATGCGGGTGGGTGAAGCGGACGAGAATTGGTTCGAATATCACTCACCACTGATGTTGGTCGTGACGTGGAATCGAACTGCGGTCACCACGGTTCATAGCGCAGTGCGCTGCCCACTGCACCATCACTCCGATCGGAGCGGCGGTGGGCCTTGCCCATGGCAATATTGGCATGGCATTTTTTGACAACGCTTTTGTTGATCATCAAGGTAAAGTAAAACAGCTATCATCATCACTCTCAATTAACATACAGGTGAACTCAGTATTAAATGTATTTTTGTGGCTAGCCGCAATGTCGACCGTGTGAGTTCTGTGGCCATATCATTCTCCCGACGACCGTTTAGAGTCGGACAGTAGATTAATCGGCGTGGTCCGCCACTCTGACACGCATTGTTATTCATGTTTGTGGGCCGGCTGGTCCTCCGCGGTGGTGAATCGCAACCATCGGGCTCCTTAATCGCAAGGGGGGCACTCCACTTGCACTCTCGCGAGAGAGAACAGCGCTCACGAATCGCAAGCCCCCCCCCCTCCGCCCACCTTTCCGGAGATCAAAAGAACGGGGGTGTGGGGGTGGCATACTCAGATGTTACCTTGCAAACGGGCACTCACACAGAAAAAAACAAAGATCCCCGTATAGCGTGTAACAGACTGTTGGGACAAGTGCTGTTAGCGAGCACCTATGAAGGCCGGCACAGCACACGAGGGGGTGGGTGGCCAGCACCACGTCCGGCTCTGATTTTTTCACCCTCGTGGCGATGTTTACACATCGCACTAGGTGCTCATTTGAGGCTGAGTCGACATAGGGGAGGCCCAGGATCGGTTCAGATAATTATTTCTAGATTTGAAGCTTTCTTGACTGCAAGGATTCATACTCTTAGTTGTTTCGGTAAAGTCACGTAGGTAAAAATTTAAATTAAAATTAATACAAAATAAAATAATAATTTTAATTTCATTTTTTACCTACGTGACTTTACCGAAAAAAACTAAGAGTACAGATAATTACTAATCATTCGTGGTGTTGGCCGTGAGCGGGTATGGAACCCGGGTCGCAAGGCTCGTAGCGCGGCGCACCAACCGCTGCACCACCGCTCCCTACGGACACGCGCACGCACGCACGCACATCAGAGCTCAGCCTAATTGTTCCCCTTTGATTCCAACAATTATTACAGTGGCAAGATCACGAGCAGCCACGGAAACACTGTAAGGCAATAGAATGTTAACATCGTTTCAGACGCTGCAGTTATTATTATTATACATGCCTTACGATTTACCGAAGCTTTTTTTTTATATCAAACCCTCCGAGAACAGCTCTAGCTGCAGAATAGACATCGTATACTGATGTGACAGCGAACTACTGCAATGCGTCAGAAGTTCACCGACAATCATATTTTACAAGCGTTCGTTGAATGCATTGATGCTGTAATCAGCTTCGAGAAGTAAAGTAAATAAAATTACATCTTTCTACCAGCAGAAGCAATATACCTGAACGGGCATGAACGTAGGCGTATCGTAGTATATTGCATTACAATTATCACCAGCATCTGAAAATAGAGTTAGCCTATAGTACACGGCAATATCTCACAGTGTTAAGTAGCTTCATAAAACTAATTCAATGTGAATGCGAACATATATTACATTTATGTACATTACATCATTGCTTCTGTTACCTGAACAGACAATGTACGTGTGTCCCAACCGGAAAAGAGCATCCCGCTTTTTGCAATAACTTGCAAGTTTAACGTTATGTCCATACTCATCCGTGATGAGTCTATAACGGTGTAATAATCGCACGCCAAATTATAACACGACACATTTTTTGGTTTGGAATAGTGTGGGGTCTTTCTGTCTTGTGCAGCCCCAGTAATGTCCACAGGCAAACTACAACGCCAAGAACTGTGATTTTTTTTTGCTATCGCCGGAGCCAAATGAATTCCAAATGGTTTCCTCCCATGGCAAGATTTGAACGCAAAAAAACCCCCCAGAGGCGCGGGTTGTCCTATTGTTGTGCCGCCCGAGTTTTAACCCTCTAAGCCACCCAAGGGCATTTTTAAATCAAACTTGACATTCATCTCATAATGAAATTATTTTTTTAACGTAATTGACAACTGCAATACTGTAGACCATCGTAAGCATAATTAAGGATAATTGGAAGAGCCTGACTGTAATCCTGCACTCAGGAGCAAAGCTGGATTATTATTGAAACAATTTAGGGGGGGTGAGAGTATGAAATGTAAGGTTCGTTCTGGGCCAACAACTCCAGAGAGGCACCACAAAAAAATATACATGACATGTTTTATTAACATTTTTTACAACTGTTTATTGACCGCTTGGCATCAATAACCGCAGGGGACGGTGTATCTGTGTGTGTTTGGGGAGGTGGATTTTACTCTGGTGTTCTGGAAGCAAAGATACCCAAATTTGGCCCTCCACAGGAGGTAGGAATGATAGAATGATTCTGGATCGCGTGTTTGTGTGTGTGTCAGACAAGGTGGAGTTACATTCATGGTTTGCTAACCTATTTGAATAATAAGGAATGAGCAGCTGAGACACGGGCTGCAGCTGGGAGGACCTCTACTGAGGAGATGGAATGATGAAACTCGCTCGTGTGCAGGTGCAAGGGGGATTATTACATTGCAGATTTGTGGAGGATGGCGATGGCTTGGGAAGGACCTTCATCCAGCAGTGGATTGATCACTGCCGATAATCATCCTATTTATTTGCATGTTTTTCTCGTCAGTCTCTTGTGCACATTTTCATTGGGCTGTTCAGCTTGCTTCTAAAGTAAACGGACAGCGGTTAGTAATCAATTGGGCACTCCTTTTTTTAGACTTCAAATTACCAAAATATTTCTTATGATGACAATGAGCTTTGATTTCGGTGAATGGAAACCGTTACAATTGCAGCACTCTACATTATACAACACTGCCCTCATGTATCCCCTCATGGAACTTACCACGTATTTAAGCCTGGAGGTTTGAATATATGGAACGTTTCAGAAGAGCCCAGATTAGCCAATCGTAAGGCAGGGGGGTTAATATATTCACGTGACTTATCTATTGACCACCGCATGCATTCACACTCACTTATGCACTAGTGCCGCCTCACGATTGTATGTTGAATTTATTTCGTCCCGTACGTAGCCAACCGCGCTAATCGGAGGTGCGGGGGAAGGACAACAAACTAAACACTAAAATCAGTTCTAAAGAAATTAGTTCGTCAATCGAGATGATGATGATGATTTAAAAGTGCATCATAGCTCCCAGCAGCTTCATAATATCGGATGGAAGAGCGTTCCAGACGGCCGCAGAAGCGCATCTGAATGCGCCGCGCGAATGCTCGCCAAAAGTAATTGCTGTGGGCATGACCAGAGTTCGCGTGATGGTTTATACGATTGGCCACATCCCACCCGGTTCCCAGCTGCAGTACCCTTCCCACCACTGCAATAATACTACTACTGTATTGACATCTCAATACACTTGGAAACAGCTAGGAATGAATTAGTTACACATTATCGCACACTAATTGTTAACGATTATCATGTTGCAAGTAGAGCAGATGCGTTTAGGGCATGTCATGCATTTTTTATGTTCAATACAGACAATGGAGATTGTATTATCAAGCACAGCGGTACTAAATCCTTAAAGTTATTGCAGGTGCAGTCTAATTTTAAAATTGATGCCAATAGAATACATTACTGTGCAGGGCACAGCAGAGCACTGGGAATTAGCTGGAGCTCATGGAAATGTGCTCTGATACTCATTGAGCCTTTTCTGAGTAAACAAAGGCACATACGGTATAACGCATTTTAGGATGAAAACACACACACACACACATGGTTTAAAAAACACTTTTTTTCCAACACTTGGAAAAGTCCAAAACATTACATTTTTCAATTTCGCTCGGCAGAAAATGTCCATATTGTTATGAATGCGTTTATTTTGAATCTTTACGCGTTGACTGGAACTGAAAATAAAATGTCAGAACAATTCTTCGGATGAATCCTCAGGCAAGTATCAGGATAATCATTCCTGCGATTTATTTTCGGCTTGGTCCGTGCATTCCGTGGAGCGATGTTCGACGTTTCGCCCCACCAGCTGCGCTGGGAGAGCTTCTTTAGATCCACGTACTGCTGGAAATTCCTCTTCACGCAAACAACAAAAGAAACATCCCAGGGCCTGGAGTGAAAGATACAGACAACCACGCAGTACAACCCCAAAACACACCGGAGAGCGATACAAAACAACCAAACAGTCGATTTTATATTCTGCGTGCAGAGTTAGAAATCTTGTTGGAGCCGTTTTTTGTCTCCCGTGGTCATATTGCCACCACCCCCCCCTCTCTCCGAGGTGCAGTTGGCAAAGCGTTCTTGGCTGAATTCAAAAAGGACGTGGTGAGCATTACAAGTTTGTGAATGAGCTACATAACTTTGCAGTGTGAAGACCCCTTTGAATGTGGCGGAATGGGGAAGGAGGCGGAGGGGCGGTCTATGACAGATGCGTCACTACGAGCAGGTCAGAGAGACACCAAGAATAACCAAAACCCAAAACTCGCCCCGGTGAATTATGTTTGAACTAATCCATGTTTTAAATTGAAATTGTAGCATAGCGCGCGTGGGGGGTGGTGGTGGGGGACGAGGGATCTCCACTTGGAATTGATGTGTAAAAAAAAAAATAAACGAACGTTTGAGTAATGAATTCCATTTCAAAGGACTGCAGGATAAAAGTACGTACGACCACCATGACCTTAGATTGAAGCCAAATAGTTAACAGACTCTGGCGATCACAATTGCTCTTCTTCATCCCCCACGCTCGCTTGGCCCCCATGCGCGCGTTGCTTAACGCCCACCAATCAAGCGGGTTGGGCGCACCGCTGCCCAGCCCGCAACTCGCATCCAACCCCCCTCCCTCTCGCCGTCCAGGCTCAACAACAAAAAAATCGAGTGGAGCAACTAAGCGCTCCACTCTCTCCTGCCCTCTCTACCTTGCCCCAATCGACCAAGCCGCTGCTAATCCCACAAAACTTCCCCGAAACGAGACAGCTCCCCTCCCTCCCTACCACCACCACACCACCAATGCTCGTTTACACCTCAATCATTCCACCCACCCACCCCAAAACACTCCTCCGCCACACACCCACACACCCACGGACAAATAACATCCACCGGTCAAACTGAACAGCCCAAAATGCCGAATGGCAAACTTATCGGCTGCCACCGGTGTGATGGGTGTCCCGACTTGGTAAGTAATAACGCTGCCTGGTCGAGGGTTTTTGGGGGGTCGCGTGCGCGCACAGGGAGGGATAGGGAAGTATTCTTAGGTATTCTTAGGTTTTTTCGGTAAAGTCACGTAGGTAAAACATTAAAATTAATAAAAGTAAAATAAAATAAAAATCAGGACGTTTCAGAGGCAACACATTATATAAATGGAGTGGTAGCTCCTGCAATCTCTCGTTTACTTGATACAGCTGTCGTGGCTGTGACGGTTCCACCTGAAGACGGAAGCTTGTGTTGCCTCCGAAACGTCGTGATTTTTATTTTATTTTACTTTTATTAATTTTAATGTTTTACCTACGTGACTTTACCGAAACAACCTAAGAATATGAATCCTTGCAGTCACGAAAGCTTCAAATCTGGGATAGGGAAGTGTAGGGCAGGCTGGGGTAGAGAAGGGGTGGGGGGGGGAGAGGAGGAAAGGCAGATAGGTGGAGGCACGGGGGACTTTGTTTGGGCGGAAGGTGGTGACGAGTGCAGGGGGAGTGGGTGCTGATTGTTGTGTTGGTTTGGCATTCTCGTTGTGGAGGGATGGGGGTTGATTGGAGGGGGCGTGAGGGTGGGGGGTGATGGGTGGGGGGGTGCCACCCTGCCACTGCCGACCTGGGGAGTGTAGCATGAAGGTGAAAGTTAATTAGATGTAAGACACGGCCTCGTTGTCAGCGAGCGAAGTGCTGCCGCCCCACAGGCGCAAGAGCATCATTGCTGCGTGGAACTGCACTCTATCCATACTGTCACTTTGCTTAAAATGTTTTTGTTAATGCAATAGATATATAACGCGGGGGGGAGGTGGGGGTGTAAACAAATAAATAAACAGGCGCGAAGCATTTTTCACTCAACGGGAATAAAGATTTAGCATTGTGCTGACAAATCTTCCTCAAGAGCCGTCCGATGAAATATTGTCACTTTCTTATGCATTCAGCATAAATTGATTTTTGTCTTCTTCCTTAACTCGTGAAATGGGCGAATAATCACAAAATGCTGCAGCGTGTTTTTACTTTTGTATTCTCTTGATATCCACCAAAGCGCATGTCCTTGCACACGATCATATTCACGATATATACAAACATTCATTACCATTTAACTAGTTTATTACTTTGACATAATGAATGGCGGTATGATGTACCACTGGAAAAGTGTAAATAAATCTTCCATGAGCTGCAGTGCAAACAGGATTTAATATCCCTGTAACGCTGCAAACCATCTAATACATTTTAGAAGCGTGACACGAATAATGACGTTTATACACTCGGAGATCTTGCAATCAAGCAATTCATTTGACGCATTATTGCCACACGGTTACGGTAACTGACACGCGCTATATATAGATAGTCGAGACGACGCTCTCGCGATATTTCCAAATGCTTATTGTTTGCATAATTCAGGCGCAAGCAATCTCATTTATATACAGACGTAACTTTTAACACGTCCCCTGTGCATTTCCTGCTGGGGACAGAGGCAATATTGTGGAGTCCTTTAAACTGGAAAGTGCTGAGATTAAGATGTAATCGCTTAGACATTTGTAATGCTCCTGCATGCCCTTGCCACGCTGTCACTTTGAATCTGAAATGCAAGTGGCTTCATCTTCCACCTCAAGTTTTACATGTCGACTTAACCATATCGTGGAGCCAGTTTGAGTCTCAAATTGCTCGCAATTAGCGCGCGATTGTGCAGGCCAATTGCTTTGCACCACTTAAAGCCTGGATAAATGAATACATAATTGGCTTATATTCTTGGTTCTTTCGGTAAAGTCACGTAGAAGGGAATAAATAAAATAATTCAAATAAAACAACAAAATTCTCACGACGTTTCGATTGCAACATAAGCAATCATCATCAAGTGTGAAAACCACAGCAAAAATTTTTAAAAAAAGTGCCGATTTTTTTTATTTTCTTAATGTGGTTTTTCACATCTGATGATTGCTTGTGTTGCAATCGAAACGTCGTGAGAATGTTATTGTTTTATTTTTATCATTTTATTTATTCCCTTCTACGTGACTTTACCGAAAAACCCAATAATATGAATCCCTGCAGTCACGAAAGCTTTAAATCGAAAAAAAATCATTGCCTTAATTATAATGTTTTGTAAGGAGGGATTGAGGGTGCATGTTTTTTTTTAATCGTTTCTCTTGGCGAGAATATGTATACAGCATTTGTTTCCCCATCCACATGTTCCGCTATCGTCGTTGCCGTCTATCGGTTGCACGAATGGTTTCGAGGCAAATAGGGTCGCCTCGACACCGGAGGAGCTTCTATTCAAAACGCTGCAGACATTCGTCTTGAGGACACGCATTGTGCTCGGCTACTTCTCCGTAAAACAATACCAATTAATCACTCTGCGCGCATAAATGGCGCGATCAAATCCGCCCGTCATATGAAAGTTCACACAAAATTACTTTAATCGTAACAGCTCCAGCCATGCCCATCGTCACCACCACCATTATTGTCTCCACTGCAATTACCGCTTCTTTTTGTTGTTGTTGTTGTTGTCAAAAGTGAACGCAAAGTTGAGTCGTCTGAACCTTTCCCCACCTGCGCCGTGCTCACAACCAACGAATGCCACTGCCTCGTCTCGGTCCCACATCCCCACCGCCGTACTCCCCCCCCCCTCATCTCGACGGTGAAGTGGTTGTGCCCACCTGTGACCTCATCGCCTCGTGGATTTGGTGCCGAGAGCGGCGTGCAGGAGGGGGAGGGCTGCGAGAGGAGGGCTCCAGTGAGCGAGCGCACGCGGAGGAGGAGGTTGTGGCTTGCGGCCGCAGCTGCTGCTGCTGCGTTGGTTATCAGTGCTGCTTCGTCTCTGGCTGCTCATCCTTACCCACCAACCCCACCCCCCACCCCGCCACCCTCCTCGCCCTCCAATCTCTCTCGCGCGTTCTCTCTCTCTCTCACTCTGCCTCGCGCTGTCATCTGTGCCGGCCAGCAAGCTGCGCTCACAGGGCATGACAAGTGCAAGTGACGGAGCTTCTTCGAGGAAATCGCGTGTCACCACCATCTGTTCTTTAAAAAACTTCATAGCCCGTGGGTTCGGAGAAAGAAACGAACAATTAAAGAGGCTCCGGGTTGTGTTTGCGTAATCAAGACAGAGGGTGGTGAGTTGCTGTTTTTCATTATTCTCCTCCGACCACCCAACCCCCCTGCGTCGTATTTGTTGATGAATTCCATTAAACAAGGAAAACTGTTCCCGTGCGTACATGCGGACATGCATGCATGTGCACACACACACATGTGCAAACTGTACGTGCTGAAGTGAAGTGTGAATGACAAATTAAGTAGGGGTGTGAAAACGACCGTTCGTGTGGGTTTGTGTGTTTTGCGTTGTTGTCTATACGTGCATGTCTGGCTTTTTTTTATTTTCGCTCGGCGATTGTGTTTGTTTGTTGCGGGGCGCACATTCGCTTGGGCGTGCGCGCAGTGGCATGCCGAATTATTCACTCGCGTGCCTTCGATGTTGTTGTTCCTTGAGCGTGCGCTGTTCGATGGCCGTGTTCGTGGATTGCGCGTGTGAGAGTGCGAGTGTGGGGAGCGGCGGTCAGCGCTACGCTGCGCTACGAACCCGGCGACCCGAGTACGATTCCCGATCACGGCCAACACCGGTGACGATTATCTGTACCGGTCCTGGGTCTCCCCTAGGTCGACTCAGCCTCAAATGAGTACCTGGTGCGGTGTGTAAATATCGCCACTGGGGAGACAAAGGCGGCCGGGCGTGGTGCTGGCCACCCACAAACCCTCGTGTGCCGATCCGGCCTTTCATAGGTGCTTGCTCACAGCACTTGTCTGTGTGTGCGCGCGCGTGCGTGTGCGCGCGCGCGCGTATTTACCAGCGAAAGTGTCGGCTCAGGAATGACCTAAAGTGTGCGAGGCTGTGTGGTGAGCATGTCTGTGACTCACGGTGCTGCACCGTCGCGTTTCAAGTGCGTTGCGGCTTGTGCGCATCCACGCGTGTGCACACAATCGCCAGTCGGGAGACAAAGGCGGCCGGGCATGGTGCTGGCCACCCACAAACCCTCGTGTGCCGTGCCGGCCTTCCCGTAGGTGCTCGCAAACGGTAACTTGCCCCAACAGTCTGTTCAGGCTATGCGGGTGATCTCGTCGTCTTTGATAGCTCGCGTGAACACGTTGCGCTGATGGGTGTGTGTGTGTGTGCAGCATTTTGTCCCCTCGGTCCAAATTGCTCGCAGTGTGCCGGTCGGATGGGTTTTGAATGGAAAACGTTGAAACCCCCCCAAGGAAAATATGCGGCTATATTGGGTCCCCCCTTCGAGAACCAGAGCCATGGAGATGGACAGGGGATTTAGCGAGCAGGGGGACTTTGATTTCCAGTTGTTTATTTGAGACGCAGGTTGCTCAGACGGCTAAAGGGGCGGGGGGGGGCTGGAGTGTGGAGTCAGACAAACCAAGAGAGGTGAGAATGATAGCAATTTAAACGTTGCAGTGGATTTGAAATGTAACTGTGAAGATTAGGCTGTGAAGCCACTCCGCAGCTCTCTGTCTGCTGACATCTCTTTAAAAAGAGAGAAAAAAATTGAGGTAGAAACAGCATCGCTTCGCCAATTTCGAAGAAATGATTCCAATTCGCATGACAGACGGCACACACTCTATGCCCTAACCCTAACCCCAACCCAAACCGAAGTGCCCCCGTGTTCCATTTAAGATGCGGGTAGAGGTTTTGGGAAAAAGATAGCAGAGATAAGAAATCCCCTATATTATAGCCTGCGCTGATTCCCTGAGCTGTAGATGGTTTAATCTGTTTATATATAATACATGATGTGCTGTACATATCCAGATTCTGGCTTAAATTATTCACCAGTGTGCTTTTAGATAACGAACCATCAAATACATATTTAGAAACCAACAATACTTAAGCAAAATATATGATGGCGATCATAATAAGAGTAAAATATATCGCAACCTCTTTTCACAAATCACTAAAGAGACAAAATTCAATAAAATAAAAAGGAAAAACATAAGCTGCTAAATTTAAGTTTAAATTCATATAGTGTCATCTGTAGAGGCTGACAAAAGAGAGGCAATTTCAGGGTCCTAAATTAAGTTTTTTTTTTCAAGAGAGATAAGACATTTAAAAAAAGGAAATGAAAAGTGAGACGTAGGTGTCGCATTTGTCAGTGGTCCAGAAAGGCAGTGAGAATGAAAAAGTGACCAATATTGCAATCTGTTTGTCCCTAACCATTTTGCTCATTTTTTGTTATTATATTTCTCTGTCTCTCTCTCTCTCTCTGAGGTCCACACTAAATTGATTTTTGGATAAGACTATAAAATGAATTAAGGGCACGTGTTTCAAAAGATAAATTTCCTCGTGATCCGAATGGCGGAGAGAAGGGAAAATAAATAATCGAGCTTAATTCTGCTGTTATCTAGAATGGGTCTCTCACCTCCCAACTATTGCATTAAAGGCTCAGGGCTATGAAACAGCAGCTCACACGAAGCTTCCAGCGTCAGCTGCACACACGGTCGCAATTGACTGCTGTTCAGAGTACCACATTGCGAGGTGGGTCTGTCTGCCTGTGTATTATTATTATTCCTGAATATTAGCATTGAGCAAATCGATTTCCGGTAATGAAAGTCGTTGTAAAAAAATGTATATTGTATTTTAAGCAGACACAATCGAGGATTGTACGACACTCTTCACGATGTTCCAATGCGGGTTTTCTGCGTGATGTCTAATATTTCGAGAAGCGGTCACGCTGTTTGTGGGTTGTTTTTTTTTGGGACGTATCTCACAATGGCTCGTAATTTGTTATTGAATCTTTTTTTCGAGTTAATGGTTAACACACACACACAGAGACGGTATTACAAGGTAGAGTATTGCGCAGGGTTTGTGATCAGCGGCGCTGTGATGATGCTGTGATGTGCGTCGCTGTGTATTGCGCTATTGCGACCATCGGCAGTTGCGTCCATCCAGCGTTCAGCCTGTCCCCGTACCATGAATGACCGAATGCAGTGGTCTACAGAAGAGGCTACCGCTTCTTAATTCATACTCTGGGGCTGCCCGGTCGCTGAAGGAGAGAGTGTTTGTGAAGGCATGGTTATTTCACGCGCATGAAAACGCAATCAGCGCGCTAAGCACTAATACAATCGCCCAAAGGAAATGGCACAGGGCTTCCGTTATCAAGACTGATGTAAATATAGTGCACCCAGGCAGATTTATTTTAATCAGCTCAATGTGACTAGTTTCACCGCTTGCTTCTTAAAATTTTAAAATAAAATAAAACGCTACGTCCGTGTAGATTTTGATCATTTATTTTTACCATATGCATTCCTTTTGATTCGTTCTGAAATATAATTTACTTGGCTGCATTGCTTCCACAATAAATTATCTTGGTAACACATTTCATTTGCAGAAAAAGAATATCATTTTTATTTGATCTCAGCTGATGAGTGCTAAGAAATCAAATAGAGAGGATACCTCGTGCACGAATGTGGAAACTGAGAAATTGCTTTCGATGTTGCCTTTGTTTGGGGGGGGGAAACATTCCAAATAAAAGATGATTATAGGTGTATCTCGATTGGAATACGATGCGTTTATCTTGCATTGAGATAACCTTGACTTTAAAAAATGCAACACAGAGAGAACAACTTTTATTCATAATTCACGGCAAACAACACCGAGCAATGAGTGCAGCAGTATTCTATGGATACGATAGCTGACCTGTGCTGCGTGTGAGCCATCACCCAACGTGTCTCTGAAGGCATTTCCGAATGCATTCAGAGCTTAAGCATAAACTCGACCAACCTGACGACACACCACGTGCATGTATGCACACACAGCCATCAGCATACACACAAAAGAACACGAAGCAAATAATATCTCATATATTAATAGAGCCATTCGGATTCAAAATACTAACCCCCCTTCCAACCGCCCATAGCGTTTATCCGACTATTAGAACTCGATAGATGTTATTTATTTCAGCAGGAAGGGCCCAATAAGCTGTTAGGCTCCATTTCGTGGGCCTCCTGCAACGGTACAGATGTGATTACACGGTACGGATCTCAGCTACAATCATGGTTACATATGTCGCAAACGGCGAGTATTGCAACAGGCTTAGCATGTTACAGGAATAGGGAATTGGGAAGAGCAAATGCAGTTAGGGGGGCACTCATTAAGGCCAGCATGTTTTACAAACGGGTAGTGTGATACAATAACATGTCTGGCCATCTTTGTCTTCCCAGTGCTGATGTTTATACACCAAACATGTTACTGAATTCATTATCCAAGCCTGGTTCAGGTGGCAATTGACACTGATGGGAGCAGTGGCGCGGAATCGAGCTCAGGTTCGAAGTGCAGGGCGCTAACCGTTTCAGCACCGCTCGCAATATACCCAAAGACACACGTTCACACATCGGCGACGATATACTCACGCACGCATATACACACTGAGCGGCAACCTCTATTCGCATCTCAAGTCTTACATACCTCCTGTAGATACATACACACCATTAACAGAGCAGCACCAGTGTACTTTAATAATTGTGGAGTGGACCGTTTTCGTAAGTGCATAATGGTATATATATTTATATATAGGATGATTCATCAGATAAACAAGAGCAGAATGAAATGCCATTCCACTATAGTTCAGTATATTGTTTGTTCATACAAATTGCCATAGGTATGCGGCTGTCAATTTATGCACGCTTTTGTGCCGCTATTAGAATAAACCAATGTCTCCGACAAAATTGGTAGGTTTTGAGCGAGAAGGTGGTAATTTACAGAGGCAGTGAGCGGGAGGAGATTAATGAATGTGAAAATAAACGACTAAATACAACACACACAGACAACAAAGAGACGTAAATACGGCAAGGGAAATACGGACAGACAGGAGAGGGAAAGTGAGTGGGGGGAGCAAGCAAATCCACAAACGCTCCACACATTAAATGACTATGGCAGAAAAAAGGCCTGCAGAAACCATGGCGTTAGCAGCGTCTGCACGATGTCATGGGAATGACATCGCATGGAAACAAACGAAACATTGTCAGCTCTAGAAGGGCGAAACTCAGATATATTCGTGAAATAATTGGGGTCTGCAGAAATAATGATAATGCACTATTAAACTCTTTGGGTATTTCGGTAAAGTCACGTAAATAGAAAACTAATGACTTTACCAATAGACGCAAAGAGTATGAATTTCTGCAGTTACGAAAGCCTTAAGTCAAGAATGCACTATTAGTTTTTTTTTGCAGATTCTCAGATGCTGCTGATTCGTTTTCATTCTGCGCGCACCTTAACGACGGAGTGAAGAGGCCTGCGAGCTGCGAGCAGCAGGGGATGTGACATTGGTGGGGCATGCCGATATATTCTCGGAGTCATATTTTGCAAATGCAGATGATCAATTCTTCGGAGTTTAAACTGTATAATGGACCACCATTAATTTTTGCTGTTTGTTTTTCGCAACGCACGTAATGTTTTCTTACTGTACGAACACATATTGTAGCATGGACCAAATGGCCCAAGTTTAAATTCTGGCCAGGTCTAACATCCATGGCGAGTTGATATCTGAACAAGTCCTGAACCCCACCTCCGTCCCCCAGTTCCGTTCACACTGACCGGCGTGGTGAGGTATAGCGAAGCAATTCAAATGACAGACACACCATGGAAAATCCTTTATACAGCAGTGCATTGACAAGGGGTTGTAGACACGAGAAATAAAAAGCTTACTTAATGTCAGCACAAACACATGCCAGCACTTGAAAGTCTTTACTGTCAATGACAGGACCGTGGATAGATATATCATTTCATCAAGATTTGTGTCTGATTAAAGCTCTGCAGTTGAAATATTGTCAGTCCAAAGTGGGAGCTTCAAAGGGACCATCGAATGCAAATGTTGGAGATTATAGCCGGTTGCTATGTGTGTTGTTGTTGTGTAGCGCCATGAAGATGTGAACCCACCAACAAAATGCAGCACTTGTTATATAAATGGTTGATGATCATCAATAATCCTGCTCCAAGCAATAATGATACATTACAAGCCCATACATTACAAGCCCCCCAGGGCACTGGATAGAAATGTTAACCCTTTTGTAAATAGACATCCGTGATATAAACCTGCTGATTTTCTAACTATCCACGTGGTGTATTAAACCAGCCCATGTTTACATGCACGTATTGTAAGATGCTGCCGTGGCAGGATGGTGAGTACGCTGGACTTCCAAACTAATGGTCACCGGTTCAATCTCCCAGCGTGGCAGTGAAAGCTGGGGCATGTTGGCAAATCCCCTCGCCTCTGTCCACCGAGCAGTGTCGTTGAAAACACCGCAGTTGACCCGACAGGCCGCATGTGTTGGAGTACAGTGTGGGAACGTCCACCTCAAGAGGGGCTTACTAGAACACCCTCTGGTGGAGGCCATTCCACCAGCAGTGGTAAAGATCCCCCGTATAGCCTTTAACAGGCTGTTGGGGCAAGTGTTGTTAGCGAGCACCTATGAAGGCCGGAACGGTACACGAGGGGGTCGGTGGCCAGCACCACGCGCGACCGCCTTTGTCTCGCCAGTGGCGATGTTTACACAGCGCACTCATTTGAGGCTGAATCGACCTAGGGGAGGCCCAGGACCGGTACAGATAAGCGTCACTGGTGTTGGCCGTAAGCGGGCATTGAACTCGGGTCGCCGGGTTCGTAGCGCAGCGCGCTAACCACTACACTACCGCTTCCCGCTATCCCATATATACACACACACACACTGCATATAAATAGACTGATCAAACATACTACGCTGCTTTTTTGAGCAATCTTTGCGAATTTTTGAAGGGAAGCCCATTCGTGTCATTTGCAATGTTGTTGTTAGATGTGACATTTCATTTGATGCAAAGTATCTTGCATGAGGCAGTGCAACAAGTAGGCTGTTGACCCATCTATGAAAATATTTCACATTATACTCTCATACACGTGGGTGATGGTTCGGGCAGGGGGGCATTCCATCTAGCAGTGGATAGATAATGTCTGGTGATGATGATAATGACTGATCAAATGGTATTTTCTTTTGCATACGCTGATCAAACGTCCCTTGCAGCCTTCGTGAACAGAGTTCCCTGACTCAGTGGAGACTTTTTCTTTTCCTGAAATAATTCGGGACCACACAACTGACGTTATTACGAATGCGAATTGCTAAAATTTAAGATTGCAAGATATTTCACTGCATGGAAATTCGAACTTTTTCAAGTGATGTCGGCTACACATATTATGGTGAATAAAAACAGATCACAAAGAAAATATAATACTGTGCCCTTTAATTCCAATATACGATTTTTTTATTTCCGGTGGTGTATTCATAGCAATGCATTTTTAAAATGTGCATGCCTTTGCAAATGTAAGAAACAAAAGTTAATCTGATATCTACGTGTGTGTACATTTGCTTGCACTCTTGTGTGCAAGCTTTGCATGGCATTTGAAACGAACAAGGAAATGCAGAAAGATTAAAGATTAATGCAACGTAGAGAATACATGACTGTGGAAGAAGCCGTTTTATGAGATAGAGAAAGTATACATTACAGTAGAGTATAATCTTGGTAGTGTATCTATCAATTACGTAGAGAAATACTTTGAAGGGAAATTAGACATATAGGCAGTAAAACGGTTTAAAATTAAAAAAGCCTAATAGAATATGCATCACACTTGACAACTGCCATGGGTCCTAAGGAGACATCAACTCTTAAGCGTTGACCATTTGCGCCAGTAAAACATGTTTACGATAAAACTGCGTTGCTACTGTGGAGTAAAAACCAAAGAATCAAACAGCAATCTCAAAACAGGTAAAAGAGGTCAAGGGGCAGCCAATGAAATTCCCTGCTGAGGCCACTGCTGGCAGAGGGACATCCACAAGATGGAGCTCAAGAGTCGGGTATTTGGCCTACTCTTCCGCATTGGTCAGAAAAATTTGCAAGAGGGGGGAGTACCCAAACTAACCCACACCACACGTGACCTGCCAATCGACGGTCACGTGTGGCTGTATATAGCGCTGGGTGGACAGCTGTGGGCAGATTAACGAAACGTGTCCATTGCCTCAACTGCGGCGCTGGGAGATAGAATCAACCTCCCGACGCGGCAAGTCCAGTGTCTTGACTGCTGCACCACGACTTGAAACATGTCTAGTTACTTTGTTCGTCAACTATGCTTGATTCCACATCCCCCCTCACATCACACACTGCAACATCCTGTATCAGGCACACCACATTCATCAAAGCAGGCGGGGTGGGGGGTTGGCCGGTCCTTGCCATTCTGGGCTTAGGTATTTAAGACTCGTCTAAGGTTTAGCAATGGACCCCATGCACGTGCTGTATTCTTCTTCCTTGTCTTTGAGCTTATAGCTCAGATGCTCATACATATACAATTCTACATGGGTGTGCGCGTGTGTGAGTGCTTAACAATGGCCGATATTTTCAATGTTAAAATGGAAATGTGGCATTTTTAAATCCTTTATATTAAGTTCGCGTGCTTGCTTGCTTGCTTGCGTGCTTGCTTAGGACCGTGCAAATCTTTCGGTCGTTTTTAAACCCACTTCCCGTGATCCAATCGAGCTGACATTTTCCACACAGACTCGTTGTGCCAGACAATTATTGTTCGTGAAAAAAAATTCCCAAAATTTTACACTTTTTAGGCAAAAAAAATGTATTTTACATATATTCAAATAGAACGCATTCATGGCTTTGGTTGAACGTCAGAGTGTAAGAGCCCAGAGCGTAACCCCTCCACAGGCCGTGGCAGAGTAGCGCAGTTGGTAGTGCCCTCGCTTCCCATGCCAAAGGTCGCGGGATCGATCCCCGCGTCCCTCCACAGGCGAATATATTTTTAAATCATTTATATTAAGTTCGCTTGCTTGCTTAGGACCGTGCAAATCTTTCGCTCGTTTTTTAACCCACTTCCCGTGATCCAATCGAGCTGACATTTTCCACACAGACTCGTTGTGTGTGACAATTAATTTTCGTGAAAAAAAAAATCAAAAATGTTACACTGTTTAGGGAAAACAAATTAAATATTTAATTACCAATTGCTTAATGGTGGCAGACAATCATCTGACGCATAGGTGGCAGCCATCTCAAGCCAGAGGACGAGAGGACTCTAGCCGCCACGCATAAAAAGGATTTATAGTGAAAAACTTTGTTTTTACGGGTTTACTTGTTCAATTGCCCTAAGCTGCCATGTAAAGTAAGGGACGGCCCCCCCCGCCCGCCATGAATGTGATGATGCATGCAAGGGAGAACAAGTAGTGAACAGCAACACTGCAGCCGCCTGAAAGTGGACAACAGAGGCCTTACAGCCTTTTGGGAAGTTGAAAAACAGCATTGCTGGACAAACAAAAACCTCCGTGGCAAATCATAATCTCCCTCTTCCGTGATGGTCTCAGCATCGTCGATGCGTGCACGTGGGCATATCGTGTGTGTGTGTGTGCGCGCTCTGGAAGTGGCATGTGTGTGTGTGTGTGTGCGCTCTGGAAGTGGCACGTGTGTGTGTGTGTGCTCTGGAAGTGGCACGTGTGTGTGTGTGTGCGCTCTGGAAGTGGCATGTGTGTGTGTGCGCTCTGGAAGTGGCATGTGTGTGTGTGTGTGCTCTGGTAGTGGCACGTGTGTGTGTGTGTGTGCTCTGGAAGTGGCACGTGTGTGTGTGCGCTCTGGAAGTGGCATGTGTGTGTGTGTGCGCTCTGGAAGTGGCACGTGTGTGTGTGTGTGTGCTCTGGAAGTGGCACGTGTGTGTGTGCGCTCTGGAAGTGGCATGTGTGTGTGTGTGTGCTCTGGTAGTGGCACGTGTGTGTGTGTGCTCTGGTAGTGGTACGTGTGTGTGTGTGCTCTGGTAGTGGCACGTGTGTGTGTGTGTGTGCTCTGGAAGTGGCACGTGTGTGTGTGTGCTCTGGAAGTGGCACGTGTGTGTGTGTGTGCGCTCTGGAAGTGG
This sequence comes from Lampetra planeri, assembly GCF_965212315.1. Lineage (NCBI taxonomy): Eukaryota > Metazoa > Chordata > Hyperoartia > Petromyzontiformes > Petromyzontidae > Lampetra > Lampetra planeri. The sequence goes on from NC_136136.1 coordinate 3,020,581, forward strand.
CACGTGTGTGTGTGTGTGTTCTGGTAGTGGCGCGTGTGTGTGCTCTAGTAGTGGCACGTGTGTGTGTGTGCTCTGGTAGTGGCACGTGTGTGTGTGTGTGCTCTGGTAGTGGCACGTGTGTGTGTTTGTGTGCTCTGGTAGTGGCACGTGTGTGTGTGCTCTGGTAGTGGCACGTGTGTGTGTTTGTGTGTGCTCTGGTAGTGGTACGTGTGTGTGTTTGTGTGCTCTGGTAGTGGCACGTGTGTGTGTGTGTGTGCTCTGGTAGTGGCACGTGTGTGTGTGCTCTGGTAGTGGCACGTGTGTGTGTGTGTGTGCTCTGGAAGTGGCACGTGTGTGTGTGTGTGTGTGCTCTGGTAGTGGTACGTGTGTGTGTGTGTGCTCTGGAAGTGGCACGTGTGTGTGTGTGCTCTGGAAGTGGCACGTGTGTGTGTGCTCTGGAAGTGGCACGTGTGTGTGTGTGTGCTCTGGAAGTGGCACGTGTGTGTGTGCGCTCGCGCGTGTGCCCTTGTTCGACTGTCTGACCAAATCTCTCTTCTTCCCCCTTATCCGCCCGATCTCATCAGATCTCGCAAACTAATCTGGATTGAGCTTGGCTCGTACATGGATTGGAGAATGTCTCGGAATATCAGGCAGTTGTAAGCTTGAGCTGTGAGGCAGCCAGCAGATGAAAGTTCAGAAGTGGAATATTGAATCTATCTGTGCTGAGAAGTGTGCGTGGTGGGTTTTCTCCACGGAGTCGAGTTGACTCCCATACGGAGCCCGAAGTTCGTGGGTGAAATTGCCAAACCTCCCAATGTAGGACACTGCTGAAGTAGTCTTAAAGTGTCGGCGATGCTCGCCTGGAGAAGCACATGGCATGGTTATTACGACACGTGCCAGTGCTTATGTATTCCGCTTTTCGGGATAAAACCCGCAGTCGAGTTACGCTGAGCTTGGCATGCGCCGTAATCCTCTGTGTAAATTATTGTCAGTGTAATTTTTTTTAAGCACAGCATAGATGAATAATCTCTGAGTTAATTTTGTTTACGTAATTGCTGTACGGAGCCTGACATTCAACGCACAATCAAGTGATCTCATTTTTAGATAAGTTAAAACAGGTACAAATTAATTTGTTGTAATAAATGTCCTAGCCTTTCCTGGAAAGTAGTTTTTTAAAGATTATGTAAAACATTTTTATAACTGGTGTCATAGTTATCCATTTCTTCAAGGATACAAATCCATATAATTTAAGATTCCATTTGTTGAATTTCCAATGGTCGATAATGATGGCGGATCTGCAGTCAAGGAATGGAATGCCATCTGAGAGAATGCACACGAGGAAGATGGAGCAATGAAATCAGCTTGCGTGTAGGTGCCAGGTGGATTATTACGTCATGTCGACAATTCACATAGCCTCGACGTGCACATAGACTGACAAAAGCGCCGTGGTGACGTCACCGCCACTTCGTGGTGAATGGCGGTTGTTGTTATTACATCACAGGATCAGAAGAGATGGTGATTGAGTGGGGGGATGCGTTCATTCAGCAGTGGAACGATCATGACTAATTATGTATTTAAAAAATAATAATTTACATGTTGCTTCTGTTGTTGAAATAAGATACCACTGATATTAAGACGACCTATAATGTAAACGTGAACCGTTTTAACGTATTACAAATTGCCAGGAAATATTTGTGCTTTCACGTGTTTTTGTTATTTCCACAATGTTACCAAATGTCGGGTCAATTTAGGTGAAACGACGCCTTAACATTGCACGGCTGGTAACGTTTTTGAGCTTTTAAACTTAGAAACACCGGGCAAGAATTGACGCGTACATCTGTTCCCAGAATTTCAATTTGTCGGTTAGGTCACATCTTTAGTGATATTAGTGACTTAACAATTAGAGTTTCATTCCCAGCAACGGCTAACATAATTAATTGTATTTTATCAGGTAAGGCCGACCGAGCTTTCCAGCGCTTTTTCAGCACCGACCTGGCTTTCACAAATGAAAGCTCAGCGGAGTGGCTTATCACGTGGACATTTATAGCGGCCAACTACTCTGCACCAGGGGTCAGTGACCTGTGGCGTAGGAGCCGCATGCGGTGGATCTTTAAGGACCGTGCTTCGTGACGTCGCCTATTAAGGAGCCACCACCGTCTCCCATTCACCACGTGCATTGCAGCTCTTGAAATATTGAGTTGCTTTACCGAATTCGAAAACGAAAAGATGTTCTCGTTGTTTTGGTTGCCGACCCCTGCTCTGAACGCGTGATGTTGATTTTGTAATGTGGAGGGAAAAACCGGAGGACCCGGAGAAAAAAAAACATTCACTAGACCACGGGGAGAGAGACATGCTAACTCAAAATATACAGCAGGTGTCAGGGGTCAGGATCGAACCCATGGCCTCCTGTATACCAGGGGAGGTAGTTAACATCTGACGAGGGATAATCTGAACCGGTCCTGCCCACCCTCCACCTCACACCACACAACCACCTTTTACAAAACCCACACTTACCAGCATAAATTCTAGATTTGAAGCTTTCGTGACTGCAATGATTCATATTCTTAGGTTTTTTCGGTAAAGTCACGTAGGTACCACCTGAAGACGGAAGCTTGTGTTGCCTCCGAAACGTCGTGATTTTTATTTTATTTTACTTTTTAATGTTTTTACCTACGTGACTTTACCGAAAAACCTAAGAATACTGACCAGCGTGGTGAAGTATGGTCAAACAACCCCCACGACCTAGACGGCGTGGGAAGAACCTTCATCCGGGCAGAGAATTGACAAGGGAGTTGAAGGGACTGTAAATTATAATTGTTATTTTTCGCGTGACCTTTAATGAAGAGAGGGAGGGAGGAGAGTCTCGACTTGATGTATGCCGTGTCAAGTAAGCGCCAGGAAACGCCGGGCAGCATGCATTAAGCGTGTGGTGCTTAATAAACGCGGAAATAAAATTCAGATGCACATCCATTCCAGATATTTATATGGCACTTACCGGGGCAAACGATGCGCATTGTGCACGTTCCGTTTGAGGGTGTAAGCTTGACGAAGGAAGCTCTTGGAAGGACGGATGTTGAGACAGGGGGCCTCGAATCAGATGCTTGACGACTTGTAAGGAATTGAGAGCTGGGCCGTACAGTCAAATGATGAAGAAAGCTCGAGATTGAATAGCGTCAAAGGGGGTTTTCGTCAAACAGACCTGCCATAGGGCAGCGGATTCTGAGTATTTGCATTTTTGTTATATTAAACGTAGAGCTCACGACAACACCTAGGATGATGGACTAGCTCACTTGATGGGCATATAAACATACTCACAAACACTTCCACGATCCAGTTGATCCATCAACCGACTGACCTTAGTTGAATCCGTTTTGTGACAATAGATAGATTAACAAACGGATTGATCAGAAAGCATTCCCCGTTTGGGAATGTAACTCTGTTTTGTTTAGGATTTGTGTTCAACGTGCTGTTTACACCACCGCAGAAGTACGCTTTTTACGAAAAAAAATTACGTCTGCAGATGGAGTTGATTTTTCTTCGGGCAGTAAAACATGATGACTAAAACTCCATTTTCTTGCTCATCTGTGAGCAGTCCCTCTTCTCGCTGTGGCTTTATTTACGCTTTAGCTGCTAAACTATCTGGGGGGAGGAGGGGCGTAATGACCACAGGGTTTTGTCGAACGGAGGATGAGATTGGGGTGGCCGTGTGGTTGAGATGGATGTTGTGTTGTGGTTGGTGGAACTGGGTTTTGCTCGTATGCCCTTCGGGTATCGGACTTTGTCTCAGGGGACCGGGTGGTGTTTAACCTTGGTGGCTCTTGCGCTCCTGACAGGCCGTGGGCAGGGTGTTTGGTTGTCCTCTGCAGGATTTTTAGCCGTCCGCATTGTTCTCCTTATTGTGTTCCCCCCCCCCCCCCCCTGTTCTCTTGGCCATGCCTCCGCTCTGGCAATATCGGAATTTCTTGGCGACATGTTGCAAAGCGCTGTGAAATGCGGTCGCACATAAGCGCTAAATATATGCAAATCCTTATCCTAAATTTTCTGTACTCCATATGGCCATTTGTCAGAACTTCACAATACAAAATAGAATTAACATTGATGACTTTTTTTTTATTGGGGAAAACATTCGCAATTGCGTATTTTTAGCTAAAATAACACACGTGCACAACGCGTTCGAAAATAAGAACCATTCATTCACAGTTTCCATGACCAAAAGAGCCCCTGAAATTCACACGCACCCTAAGCTTCTCTCCAATATTCCCTAAACACGTTAAGTGTGCCTCCTTTCACAACGCTGCACGGGTTCACTCACAGCACCACGATACGGCTCAGCCTTTCGGTCTCAAGGGACCACTGCGGTCCAACTTTCTAAAGTCTACCAATCAGCAGATGCACTCGCTATAATCTGTACAATTTACATGTATACGGATACCTCATTTACATACAAATGGAGTAGTCTGCCTGATGATGAAATTTGGACGAGAGTGGCCTCTGTGGACTGGAGGATTGTGAACTCACGGCTCTACGACTCTTCAAGGAAGAGACGCTTCAGCAAGCTCCCGGTTGCGCTGTTTGTCGCATGGTGAACAGGAACTCTCGTTCCACGGGATGCGTTTGAATTAAATATTTTACATTCGCAAGCCCCATTAAACTTTAATAATTTTTTTTTTTTAAACCTCCCATCATATTCCCTCTTCCACTCTCCACTGCTGCAATTAGTCCCAGTCCTTTCAATCTGTCTTCTTTGCGCACACGCTTAAAGGTTATTAATGTGATTAATGTGCACTTGACGACCTGTTTAATAAACTTAACCTTTTTCGGCATACCCAATTTACGCCAAAACCATTGTAGGAAATAATATCCATTTAAAATAGAATAATTAATGGCAACGAGATATGGCGTGATGTACATTTGCATGTTACATGCTCTGCAAAGCACATTTATAATTGGGAGATATTTTCGGTGCGGTGTCCAAGTTGAGCATTACATATTCGCGCGTGCAGCGACGATTCCCTGAGTCTTGTATCCAAAATGCTAAGCATACGGCGGGGGTTGATGTCACGCTAATAAGAAAACATTAACATGCCCCTTCAAAATCCAATTTACATTGATCTAGACATTGGCAAGCACATTAAGTGTGTTGCTATACTCGGACTACAGCCCCTCGCGAATGGCTACGCGTAGATGCTTGCCCCCCTTGCGACAGACACTGAAGGAGCCCCAACCTTCCACCCTCCCGCACGCCATTAGATTCCATTTCTGACCACCATTCACACCGATAATTGGTGGTAATTATGTCCAGTGGGAAATGGGCCAACACTGAGTGTGACCAGGCTGCGAGGAAATAGAATTCAGCTCGGTTCCCCCTTTTTCCGTGCCTGTTGCAACACGAGTCTGACGTCTCAAGATCGTGACCTTGCCTCTGCCTTGCCAAGCGTCCGTACACATATGGACCAGGAATGTGATCATGAATACAATGCTTCAGCTGGATTCAGGCTTGCGTGTGATTCCACCTTCTATGAATGCGCATGCATACATGCATGCATGCTAGGTAGTGTGCCTGTCTTCAAGACTAAGATCGCCCATTTTGCCATGCAGATTGTCAAAGCAGATCGCAGTCCGTGCCTGCACAGCGTGCTACGGACTTGTATTCCCAGATTTATGTTTGTCTGGCCGCTTGTTTATTCAATTTGTGCTATCGGAATCATGCCATGAGACAAAGTATCCACTCAGAATTCTTGCAAAGTGGTGAATCACTCCCGTGTTAGAGAATGATCCGCAGAAGGAGATATCGAATTCAATCGGAGATCCCTTCAAGTGACCTATTGAGCCATAACGGCTGGCAGAGCATTTCAGGACGCCTATCCATCGGTCTCGAACGCTCTGCCAGACGACCGTCGGTCCATCCCGTCTCACGAGACGTTCAAAGGAACGTTTACAAACAGCTTTGCTTCGCGCAGCCTTTGGGACTGGGACCGATAGTCACCGGCACCTCTCCGCACCCCGAGCATCACCACAGGTCTCGTGACATCGCCTCTGAAATATGGCTCCGGACAAATAAATGTGATTATTATTATTGCTGCTGCTGCTGCGATTCAGATAAGTATTCATCACGTGGAATGGGAACACGCCAAATCAAGTGAAACACCAAATTTAATATGATGGGGGCATTTGTGTGCGGTCATTGATGCCTTGACCAAGACTGCTCACTCACTGCACTTGAGAATGCAGTTTAATCACGTGTTTCTGAAACCTAGATTATGTGGCTGAAAGCTGGATTTTAACCCTGGATTTGAGGAGTGTTCGCTAAGTGCTCATGCCACCTGGGTCACCTGGTTATTTCTCCCTCTTGCTGATGTTGATCGCACCATGGCCAGGTGCTCATTTCGGGCTGAATCGACCGAGGTTCAGACATCAATTTCCATTGGTGTGTATGGCCAGGAATTGGATCTTGGTTGCTAAGATTGTAGCACAGCAAACGATCCACGATGCCCCTGCTCCCTACGATTATATTTAATAACGTGATGGCTTTGTTTGTCTTTCGTTTTTCATTTCAATAAAATCACAGTCAATGTGCTTCCATTGTTTCTCAGCACAATGACTTTGTATCAGCTTACAGTTAATAGCATGCAGGGTCATTACCACATTCAGTTTAGCGTTTAGTCTAGTAATCTTGCACTCCAGACGTACCCATATTATAAACTGGACATCGGCTGCTGAAGTCACCCTCCACGCGGTAAGAAGGATTTTAAATTTCGATTTAAAGCTTTCGTGACTGCAGGGATTCATCTTCTTGGTTCTTTCGGTAAAGTCACGTAGAAGGGAAATAAAATGTTATTATTTTTATTATTTTATTATTTCCCTTATTATTTTATTATTTCCCTTCTACGTGACTTTACCGAAAGAACCAAGAAGAAGGATTTTAAACTCATATCAACTGGGAGTGGTGACGTAGTGGTTCGCACACGGCACTATGAGCCCAGCGTCTCGCGTTTGATTCCTGGCCATGGTTAACGCCATTGCCGTGTGATATATGAACGAGTGTGTGGAGCACCCCCTTCAACCAGCTGGCACCGAGCAGCGTGGAGAAGTATGGCCAAACAACCCCCATTATCGGCACAGCATGGGAAGACCTTTATTCAGCAGTGGGTTGAAACTGTGCTGAACATTGTGAATTGTAGATTTGAAGCTTCAGGTAACTGCAAGGATTCATATTCTTAGGTTTTTTCGGTAAAGTCACGTAGGTAAAAAATGTTTCATTAATAAAAGTAAAATAAAAAATAAAATAAAAATCACGACGTTTCGGAGGCAACACAAGCTTCCGTCTTCAGGTGGAACCGTCACAGCACTTGATACAGCTATCGTGCTGTGACGGTTCCACCTGAAGACAGAAGCTTGTGTTGCCTCCGAAACGTCGTGATTTTTTATTTTATTTTTTATTTTATTAATTTTAATTTTTTACCTACGTGACTTTACCGAAAAAACCTAAGAACATTGTGAATTGTCATTATTATATATATAAACGGATACAGAGAACTCTAGGGGCCGTTAATCAAGACTGGTTTGGCTCCTAATAACCCCAAGCTGAAGGAAAATTATATTCGCAGGATATTTTAAGGATGCAGCCTGATTTTTAAGGGTGCAAAACATTGCTGAGGATTGGCATTCATTATGGTTTTACTTTTCCAATTGACATATATAATTCCAAAAACCTTACAATTTATCATCGGTGATAAAAAAAAAGTTTCGTCTGTGATTGATTGCAAAATGCCTTACATCAATTGAATAAATCGGTTTCTAAAATAGCAACAAACAACCTGGCGGCATTTTCATGTTTTTGGTTTTCATTTTACCTTTTTTTGATCAGCCGGAAATTTGAAGAATACCCAAAACTTATAAGTGGACAAACATAATAATGACTTGCGTTTTAATTTCGCAGTCATGCTGCGGTTACTTTAACTTTTCAGAAAATTGCTGACCTAACAACAAAGCACACTCTGGGATTATTATGCAGTGACAGTGGTACCTGTCATGGTCATGCACGTGTGCTTGCAAATTAAAATTCAGCCTCAACTGCTTTTTGGCTGACGGAACAATTGTCTTTGAATGCCTCTCAGCCGCCTCTTCCTCTCCTTAACGTGAGCACGCGCAGCATGCGAATGTGTGGGAGGCCCAGGTGACAGTTCAACCCGGCACCTGTCTCAAAGAACTTACGCACCAACCCTCTTCAGTAACAACACGGGTGGGGACACTGCGGCTCATGTATTCGCTACAGCTGGTCAACCCGTGCACACATGTGTCTGTAATCTGGGCCCCAGGACTATAACTCTTCTAAGCCTGAACCAATATAATTATTATTTCATTATAATGAGTAAACATGTGTCATTTCATTACAGTAATTTGCAGGTAATTTTTATTTACATTGGGATCTTTGGCCAATACCAGTTATATTGTACTGGTGTTTTAACTATAGCAGTCAACCAAAGAAAGTGCAGGAACTTCTGCAGAGAAGGGGCAAAAATATCCAAACTCCACACTGAAAGGTGCTGAAATTGGGAATTGAACCCATGCCCTTCTTGATGTGAGCTGCGAGTGTTACCACTGCGCCACCCTGGGTAACAGGCATATGCACCTGAAAACCGGCCAATTCGATCACACAGTTGTCACCAATTTGCGGACCCAACCCAGAGCAAAAAAGGACATTGTGAAAATATGCAAATGTATTTTGTCCTGACAGCTACTCATCAGCTTCCATACTTCCAAAATACACGCGTTGGAAAACACGCAATTTTTTTTCTCCTGGCTTGTATTTTTTTGTCTAACGGTGTAAATAAACCTCATTGCAAATCACGCTTGCTAAGTGTGTCACGAACACGGGCTCAAAACGGGCATGTCCACGTACAAGCTGGGTGCGCGCAAACCTCACCACAGGATAATGTGCGTCAACACTTGCAAGCACAATGGCAGCATTTCCTAAATTCCACCCCACCACCCATCTTTCCCCTCCTGCACAAGTGCTTCTTAATTAAATGTAGACGAGATTATGCACGTACTAATTGTGAGCCGCTGACCGAAGCGAACTAATTAATGCCTTGTGCAAGATGCAATTAATTACGTGTGTGAGCTTTACCGAGGATGGAGGTTTGTTTGATCTCAGCAGGTAGCTGCTAAGTAATTGAAAGGGCCCAACAATGATGCTTATTTGGAACCTTTTTCGATAAATACTACCATATGTTTAAGTCACCAAGTCGAGTGAATTGCCAGAACCATTTACAAATAGGCCTTTTTTAATATAATGGTAAAATATGTATAAGCATGTGACTGAAATTTAATTTTTTACGTTTGCAGGATATTTGAATGATGTTCAAATACACGAGTATATATTGTGGAGTGTGACATATTGCGTGTGTGTGTGATCACACTTATTGCAGAATGCCATTTGTACAAAATATAACAGTAACACTATCATCAATACCCTTATTCTATGATCAATATACAAAGATGGGGGCTGGAAAATAACCTTGACAATAGGTCGATGTGGCGTTTTAGTCTCTCCTCCGCCAACCATGTACATCACATCGTTTCTCGTCGTTTCCATGTTCGGCGTCGCACCTTTCAGGAACCCATCCCCGACGTAAAGCAGAGTATTGCCATGCTCGCATTCGTAAACGATTACAGAAGAAAATAAGTGACACAATCTGAGACAGAGCAGCCGTTATTGTTCACCCCAATAGATACCAGTCCACAGTCGTGCCAATCCTTCTGAACAGAGGTCACTAACGGGTTTTGATTCCTTACCCGTACCCGTACCGGGCCGCATCAGGGTCGCAAACGGGTTCCCGATACCCGTACCCTACCCGATACCCGGCTACCCGTACCCGGCCGGGTATCGGGTAGGGTACGGGTATCGGGTACCCGATTGCGACCTCTGCTTCCGAAGCAATTGCTAAACGTGCATATACCGGACGTAAATAACTGTAGATAATGCCTGTATGGATGGTTTAGGTTAAACTTCAAGTAAATAACCATCCCAAATTGGTTCCGTGTCCCCACCACCACGAATATCATTGTGGAAGCATCCAGATTTGTTAAACACTTAACCTGGCCTGGGCACCGTGCTCATGTCAGGAGCGCAACAATAATGTTGTCCAATAAATTATATTAAAGCACCACCCCATGTTTGTCTCTTCACGTAAACAATGTAAATTTATTTACACATTCCATTAACCACACCAGCTTCTGGGAGCGCACTAGATACTTATAATATTCAGTGTCTAATCAACAGCCAGGCTTTGCTTAAAGCATTCATTGTGAACTGCCTCACGTTTAAAGGCACTCTCTCCGTTCGAAATGGGTGGTAGCTCGACACAAAACTATACCCACACCACATAAAAGGTACGAGTCATCGAGCGTCGTTATGATGAATGTAAATTCCAAAATTAATGAGCACACAAAACGCATCCTCTCCATATTTGTCCCTCCACTTAACATTTTTTACAGTTTAACTTGTTTACACATTCCACCGGTCACACATTAAACGTCGGGCAATTTCAAAAGGGTGTGGATCCTTTGGGGGCGTGTGATCTGACAATGTCCTCTTTACATCTGAACCCCGGGTTGAGAACAAAGCCCTCAGTGACCAATCCAATACTGCCTTTTTCGCATTGGCCACACGTGTGCAGGATAATGCCACCACCTACAGGAGCCACTTTAACCATGACCCTGAGAGTTGTGTGATGGAGACACTGCTCCACTGCTATTGATTGCCACTCGGTAAAAAAAAAAACTTGAAATTCCTCTCGCTGCACTGTCCCCTCCCCGTGCTGGTCTCGTCAAGGTGCATAAACCATCGCGGGTACTCTGGTCACCCAAGCAGCAGCAGTAGCAGCTGCTTTTGGCTGGCCATCGAACAAAAACGGTCACCACATCGTGCACTTTCAGGTGCGCTTCTGCGGAAAACGCTCTTCTTTCTGATATTAGGAAGCCACTGGAGCCATGCACTTTGAAATCTAGATTGAAAACTCGTTTTTTTAAAACTGATTTGTACGTCTAGTTTGTTGTCCTTTCCCCGCACCGATGATCACCGCAGTTGGCTTCGTATGATGCGATAAAAGTTCAGTACCAAAAACATCCATATTCCTCTCTCTTTCTTTCAATCGGCGTCCAGATTTGCAAGAAATAGTGTTGTGCAAATTCTAATAAATAATTGTGCTTCCATTCTGGCTTCTTAAAAAAATAAAATATGAAGGAAAACATTTTAAAAACACGATGCAAACCTTTAAATATACATGAAAAACCGCAGGAGCAGATGCATCTGTGGATACAAAGTAATCAAACTGTAGAACATGTTGACTCTGACGTGACACAAATTGCATTTTTTTGGAAATACTGTAAACGCCAGCATGCGTGATGTATGTTGCGCGAGAAAAGAAAATGTTGGTCTATTTCACTCTCGGTACAATTTTCAAAAAATACAAAATAAAAGGCATTTTTAGTGTGCAGCGTTAACTTTGAAATGAGTGAGAGTACCATAATTGAAGCAGTCTAACGTCATAATTTTTTTAAACCTTGACATTTATACAAAACCGAGTCCACAGCACAAAACGTTACTTAAAGAAAAAGCAGACGAAGACGTCTCGGTTAATATGTTCAAAAAATATGTAACATTAGCAAATGATACTGCACAAAAGAAGGATCTTTACCCTAATAGCAAAGTAAGCTACCTCCCTGTACAGTTGCACGCTCCAACACACACAATCACACACACACACACACCTTGGCTTGAATGGTGCTCCTATCTCTTTGGAGCAGGTAAACAATATCGGGAAAATCAATACCAGGTTGCTGTGTGCACGTACACGTGTGCTCGTGCATGCACACGCCCATCCCTCGCCTACCCTTAACCTTGCTCCTCCAATCAATACTCCCCCCCCCCCTCCAAATAGACCATCGAATTGAATCCAAACACTGGGCCACCTGAGCCACAGGGTTAATGATATAGCAGTGGCACACAAAAAAATAAAGAGAATTACTGAAGAAATCAATTTTTACTTTATGCCACTGTTATTCCAACCACGTAGAAGAAATCTCTCTTAAGTCAAAACTTCTCTGCTGCGTGGCTCTCCGTTGCGTTGTCGGTTTGTTACCGCACGTCGTTCGGTAAGACGTCTGACGTTTCGCCCCCCCCGCCCCTGCCTGCTGCGAGCTTTCTCCAAGAACGAGTCAATTCCTGGCCCGAAAAAAAAAAAACCAGGCTAGGAGCAAACCGAACAAAAATCTATCGGAAGGGCCGTATAACAACAACTGCACAAAACCTGCACGGCGCTTCGTTGGCTTGGTGAATGATTTATTATCCAAGCGAAGAGGCGGCGATGCACAACAGCGAGGGATCCAGTAATAATAATAACAAGCCGGCGTGTGCACATGCGCGCATTCACTTTGTCCAAGGGTGAGGCAAAGAAGAGTGGCCGAGCAGCACGGTTGAGACGACATGGCGCCACTACGGTACGTTGCACGATTCTAGATCCGCAACAAATGGCGTGATTAATTTTGTTAAATGTCGTCGTCGTCGACGTTGTTGTTGTTGTCGGCCTGGAAAGTCGCACTTTTTTGAGGAAAGGCCTCCCACCATCTCCTTCCATTGCTCCCTTTACCTTCGCCAGCTCTTGTTCAGCAGTGGCCTGTACGTGCAGTATTGTGGGCTCACCTCGCACCGTACGGAGCCAGCCGTGCGAATCGGAGGTGCGAGGGGGAAGGACCACAAACGGTGTCATGTTGATCTGCTCATGGCTTCCTTTGTTTCCCTCTCATCATTTTGCCTTCCCTCAATATACAATACAGCTCTCTCATCATTCGCATTACTCATGCTCTTTCACTTTCATGTTTTAGTTCCCGAGAATATCGATATTGGTAGAATAACAAAGGTACAATAATTACAAATTGTAAAAAGTTATAGCTGTTGCCAATTAAATTTAATATTTACTACTAATTTACAGCACGGTAGTTATATGACATAATTGTTGTTGAATTTAATGTTATTTCTTTAATCATGTCCTGGTATAGCTGGCAGCATATCCATTATAAGCATTAGGGATTGTAGAATTGCAATGTCTATAAATCTTACAGCAGGCTTATGCTGAGTGTACTGCAGTTAGAGAAGTTTTAGGTAACATTTAATTACGTATGCTAAGCAGTAGTACAGCAAAGCGATACAGTTGAATCGCCAAGTAACATTGCAAACCGATGATAAACTTATACCGCAGTAACGGTCATATCGTGCAAAGCAATATCGTAGCGCTTCGTGAAAAAAATGCATTTTTTGGCAACCTGACCGAACTGGCATTGGTGATATACCCTTAGAGTCACGCAATCTCAACCTCTTCGCTTGTCCAAACAATCAAACAGTCCGAGCCTCCGCAAGCTTTCCACCGAACCCGATGGATATTTTGAAATGCTTTGCTATTGATCTGACGGACGGTTTGTATGGCCACAGAGCATGGGATTGTCCGTGCTTCTGTGGCATTTTGCACAAAGTAGGAGCCTCCCCCCCCCCCCCGTTCGCACTGGCTTTTGTTGTTTGCGATGACATTGAGCGGAATGGGATCAGACACCCGAGTGGACGCTCCAGGAGCCTTGGTCTGGCATGAGTATGAGCTTGCCATTTAAATCAACGCAAGATAAAGCATCGCCCAGACGCTGCATTTATCGTGCAAAGGGGCCGATTTAAAAGAAGCGATCCTTGAGTTGGAACCCGTGTCTCGGTTTCCGCGCAACATCGCAGTGCGAGGGTGAGTTTTTGACTTGTGAGGCCAAGGAAGCAGACACTAACTGGGACTCCGACAGCCACCGTGTGTGTATGGGAGGGTTTGAATTAGGGTTTTGCCGACATATGGCGATGCTACAAAAAATCGTATCGTCCCGAGTTTCAAATTATCGCCAAATCGTGATTCTTGTTACTTCATCTCATGTTCTAGATTTGAAGCTTTCGTGACTGCAAGGATTCATATTGTTAGGTTTTTTCGGTAAAGTCACGTAGGTAAAACATCAAATGAATATTAATTTTGATGTTTTACCTACGTGACTTTACCGAAAAAACCTAAGAATATTCATCTCATGTTTTTTTACGTACATTTCATTTCCTGACAAAATACCATTTGCGGTAATGATTAAAGTGGCCAAAAAATGATATTACTCGTCAAACTAATGCTTCGTAAAACATTTCCCAGAGTCTTTGATTGCATGATTGTTCTATCATGTAATAGCTTCGTATTAATAATATAATTAAATTAATTAACTGACAGCGTGTGAATTACAGATTGTAAAGTTGCAATGATTTGACGACTTACTTTGAGTGAACTGCAGCTGAAAGAATTTTAATTTGTACTCGACGTGGATCAAAGCATAAGAACAAGACGATTAGAACCGAAATACATGTACAAAGTTACAGAAAAAATATATCATGATAAATATAACTTGCTTAATATTCTTAGGTTTTTTCGGTAAAGTCACGTAGGTAAAAAATGAAAATTAATAAAAGTAAAATTAAACAAAATAAAAATAAAAAATCACGACGTTTCGGAAGCAACACAAGCCTCCGTCTTCAGGTGGAACCGTCACAGCCACGACAGCTGCATCAAGTAAAGGAGAGATTGCAAGAAATACCACCCCGTATATATAATGGTTGATCTCTGCTTTACTTGATACAGCTGTCGTGGCTGTGACGGTTCCACCTGAAGACGGAGGCTTGTGTTGCTTCCGAAACGTCGTGATTTTTTATTTTTTATTTTGTTTTATTTTACTTTTATTAATTTACATTTTTTACCTACGTGACTTTACCGAAAAAACCTAAGAATATGAATCCTTGCAGTCACGAAAGCTTCAAATCTAGAAATAACTTGTTTAAATTGATGTATATTTTTTACGTGTCAACTTGGGTTTTTAGCTCTTTGTCCATTTCCTGCTGGATGGAGGCTTCTCCACGCTGTGTTGGTTATGGGTGATATACTGGTAATATTTCACCGTGCTGGTCAGTATGGGTCGGTGAAGCCAAGGGGCCAGAACCGGTTGCAGATGTCTCTTGCCATTGATGTTAGCCATAGCTGGAATTCGAACTCAGGTTGCTGAATTCATTGCACTGTGTATTTCCCACTGTACCCATCACTCCCCCATATGCTTTATAGTAAATCTCTGTTCCATATAGCCACATAATCTCTTTTCAATACAGGCACACGCTTTAGCCAGCAATCATCCAGTGCCTTAAACCAGTTTATTGTTGACGTTTGAACTTCATCACCTTGGCTCCGGAGCATATCTTCAGACGTAGAATCATGTTTAATCTTTGAGCACCTGAATGCACTTTGCACTGAACGCCACTCGTCAGCACGGACAGCCTCATACATTTTATGGATTTCACGACGCGGGAGGATTTTTCTGCCAACAAAAAAAATGAATAACAGCAGACATCATTTATTTTGCCACAACACATACCGGATGCCACAAACTTTTAAATTAAATTCCCAGAAGTGAGGGGGTCATGTAGTGTGTGACTGTTGAGTAGGCGGATATTATCCTGGTGACTCCGGTGTTCGCCCCACCGTTGTTATAATTTCAACATCGCATTTAAAACTGCCCGTTTGAACTTGTGTTTTTTTTGTGTTTGTGCTTTTCTCCAATCGTATCGTAAAAGAGCTGTATCGGTGTCATAATAATAATTGAGATTTATTTGTAAGGTGCCTTCCAATAATGTCCCAAGGCGCCTACAAATATACGTTCAGAATCCTTGTTAGAAAATAGTCCACAGAAGCAGATATTACAGAACTGCTTCTGAGACCCTTTCAAGTGACTGCAGGTCCACGCAGTGGATAACGGGCACTCTTCCATCCACCCCGCTAAAGAGTAATGTTCATCACAAGATGTTCAAAGCAATTATTTTCAAAAGTTCGGAGCTAGAATTTCTGCAAAGTGATTGCAAAACCACATTTATCCTGATGGGGTCTTTTGTGTGTGCAGTCATTGGTCATCTGGCCGAGAGCATCAATCCACTGTGATTGACCTCCAGATCTCAGCGGTGACCGCTCAGTCAGTGTTCTTGACATTTGAACCAACTGGCCATCTCTTGGAGCCTTTAGCTTTTAAACTGAAGATCTAATTTATTAAATAATACATTGTATTTCCAATGAAGGAACATAAACAATTAGAAACCTAAAAATCAATTGCCATATTACTTAATCAATTCTCATATTCCCCATTTGACCACGGATCTCACAGCTAGCAATCCACGTTTTTCCTGGAGGTAGGATGGTCTATTTAGAGCAATAATTAGAGATGCACATACAAGTGATTGGCCTGCTGAATTGCGTTGAGAGTTCTTGAATCGCGAGATACACCATCTTCTAATCTATATTCCACCCAGTGTGAGTTTGTAGTGCTCCACAGTTTGGAGTTCGTAGCCGCTGTCGCACAAAGGAGAGAATCTGATTTCCTTACTCGTGAGGACAGACCCCGATTTGTCAACCACCAGCCACATGTTGGCTCGGCATCAACCTTGATTCTGCACATTTCTGTTGATGAGTGGACCTGACCAGGACCTATGTGCTGGGTGCAGCGGCTGACACACAATTTGAATCACTCAGATGTAAACACGGCGGTGCATTAGCTACGCCACTGCAACTAAAATTGTGAACGCGAGACACTTAAGCGGATTCAGACATCCGCATTTCAGAAACGCGATAAAGAACACACTTGCGCATCACAGCTAAAAATGTACGTGCGCCAATAATGCAATGCAATGCTGCGAAGCAATTTAAATCTATAGCAGGGTTTTTTTTTTCATTATTTAAAACACACACTCAACTCTCCTGCGGCCCTGATTTTTGCACCAAGTGGCATTGCATTAGCAGTTGCAATTGTCTCTTTTTATATTTTGCATGCCATCGCTACCCAGTAGCTAGAAGCACTGCGATTCACTTTATAATATTTGAGATTAGAAGAACCTGTTTTATTGAGTTACCCAACGTGTTAAATACGGAGATACTTGCAAGGCATCAAACGGGAGGCAAGCTTCAAGGGACAGCTTTGGGAAATTCAATGCATTATGGATAGCTTTGAGATGCAATATTTACTTACATTTATCCAAATTGTATATGTATGTGCTTTTAACAATTTATCACCTTGTCTTGAAAACAGTTGATGTAATTTGTCAAGAGGCAGCCATCGGTGGGATATTGCCACACACACACACAAGCCCCCACACACACATCCACCCACGCATCCATTTTTAATAACAGTGGCTCGATCTGCACGTGGGCTCTGCGAATCTGTTCTGGAGACAACGAGCAGTTTGAGGGATATTCTCCCGCTACGTGTCAGAACACCAAACATCAATTACGCTGAGCTAGGCCAAATATACATTTCATTCGGGGCAGTTTGTGGTGCAGGATTATTAAAAAGTTGTCACGTGATTAATTTAGAGTGACAGGTGCGCAACTTTACGCACGAAGCCAACAAAAAATTGCATCAAAACAAGTGAAGGGAAGCAGATGAAGAGGTTCATCTTGGGGATGCGATGATTTTACCACTCCAGAAATGCAATAAATGATGATTCATGGTCACGACGAATAAAATAAAAAGTAAATTCGTCAATTTTTTTTCTGTATCGTTGGGGCAAATGTGTAGTCTTCAACAACCCGAATGTTACATTAGCATACAATTTGAATTGCGTGTACGCAATTCTCACCTTCACGACTCGATACACGGCGCTGTGAAATATATTCATTGGTGCGTTGTGGCATATGCCTGGTTATTAACCAGGCATTTGCAAATATCAAAATGAACACCATCTTTGTGGGGGCCAGTGTTTGTCTCTCGGTGTAGATTGCTGCACGTTCGCCTTCATCGAACACTCCTTTTGTGGTTTGGAATGCGGCCTCCCTGTAAAGTGTGCTTTCCCACGTGGGGCTTCACCGTGCACTGTTCTGACTGTTGATTGTTTCCGCTTAGGTGCTTTGAAGTCGAATGGGGGCATACAAAAGTTGCAAGCCACGTGGGGCTTTTTTTTTTCTCCATGAGCTACAAAATTGGCATGCGAACCGAGCTTTCCAAAGGGGGCTCTGCCTGAGAGAGCCTTTTGGGGGCTGTAGACGTGACCTCGGTGGCCACCCGGAACCGTTGTTTTTTTGTTGTTGCGCACGGCCGAAAGGAGGGGCGCTCAATTTGAAGCGGAGCTTTGGGTGAAGAGGGCAAAGTCGGCGATGGGTGGAATGCAGCGCAAGCTTCTCGTCCATCAGACAGTCCCACTGGGCAGACTTTGCAGTGCATAATATACTTGATTCCGAAGCACACAATGCACAGTGCATATATACATATGTGAATTGGATAGGATTGCGTTGCTTCCGTGATAATGTTCAAGTAATAATAGCAATATGTAACCCATTGTCGATCCACCGCTGGATGAAGGTCTTCACGTGCTGCAATGTTCGTATGTATTCATGTTGAACTTCTTTTGCACCATACGTAGCCAACCGTGCTAATCGGAGGTGTGTGGGAACGATAACAAACTGAACGCAAAGAGCAGTTTTAAAGAAATGAGTTTTCAATCTAGATGTAACAGGCATGGGGTTTGTTTGACTATACTTCACCATGCTGTACTATGCGGGTTGGAGAAGTGAGTGCCTCGGGCCATTCTGATATCACTCAGCACTGCTGTGCAATGTGGACAGGAATTGAACTCGGATCACCGAGTGCATAGTGTTAAGTGCAACAACCAATACACCACTAACCCCCAAAACCGTGTAAAAGTTACAACATGACAAAGAAAGCAATTTGTTTTTGAACAATATGAACATGCCTCATGGTAGAGAAGGTGAAATAATGGTATCCGTAATTGCAAGAAATTCTAATCATTGACATTTGAATATATTTTATTAAATAGGGCCACGCAATGAAACATGCTTGAAGCCATTGGGAGTCAAATAAATTGAATGTTGTCCATTCATTGCCATTCAACCACGACAAGTAAATAACGATACTCTTTGGTTCATTCGGTTAAGTCACGTACCTGATGACGGACGCTTGTGTTGCGCCCAAAACGTCGTGATTTATTTTATTTTCTACCTACGTGACTTTACCGAAAGAACCAAAGAGTGTGGATCCCTGCAGTCACGAAAGCTTCAAATCAAGAAGTAAATAACGAGACTGACATTAATAGTTGGAGGTGTATTCTGAGGACGGGGTGTATTCATATCAGAACGCAGGGTTCCTGGGTTGGAATATGGATGACCACACATGCCTCAATCAGATCCTCACAAAAGAGCCGTGAATTAATGGTCTTGCGTCTAAATGGAAAAGAACATCAGGTTACCTTTTTTCACTTCATATTCGGTGTATACATCAGCTGTAAATAAATATCAAATTCTGATGAGCGTGGATCAGAAACGATTTGCAGAACATGTAAAGTGGTACAACCCAGTGGCGGCTCCTGCAAAATCTCTCAGGGGGGGCAAATGTCTGGATGATTGATAAGGATAAGGTCCACCCATGCAATGGATAAATTAACAGCTTAAGCATGTAAAGGCAACTTCACTTCTTTAAAATTAATGAAAAATAAAGTGACTCTTACAATACATCTTGTTTGTTTCTATACTCACTATTAAAACAAACCACTCAAGTTTCTTTCATTAAAGATTCCACTAGGTGGCGACAAATAATTGTGTTGGATGAAACGTGCTTACGTATGATGACGTAAGCACGTTAGGGCGAGCCCTCCCGGAATCCATAGAGAATGCATTGCAGCGCCCCCGTTCGAAAAAAAACATCTTTGAATGTAAGTCTATGGGGCCACTCGGGGCGATTCTCAGCCGGAGGGAAATCGCCCAAAAAGAGGCGGTACTCCACAGAACGTGACATGACGCTGATTGGACTATATCCAGAGGCACAGTGACGGCTAGCGTGACTCTGGTTGAATGACATTGGTGGTGCGTCGCCCAATCGCCCTAATGAAGAAACCGCCTCTGGTACAACCTTAAATTTCGATTTAAAGCTTTCGTGACTGCAGGGATTCATCTTCTTGGTTCTTCCGGTAAAATCACGTAGAAGGGAAATAATAAAATAATAAAAATATATTAAAAAAAATGTTATTATGTTTTATTGTTATTCTTTTATTATTTCCCTTCTACGTGACTTTACCGAAAGAACCAAGAAGATGGTACAACCTTGTACAGAGTAAATATGGCTGTCAAAGTGATTTCAGAAGTCGTTCCATGCCTTGATTATCTTCGCTCATTGTCAAGCACGAGATGGTGTGTCCTTGCGGAATTGGAACACGTCTTTGTCTCATAAAACGTTGACTCGAAGAGCACAATTTTAATAGAATAGCGAGAGATAATGAAAATGATACGTAGAAAGAAGATGATTTGTACTGAGGAGCGATAAATATAATTTCAGGCAGAGTAAATAACTCTTTAAATAAAGCAATTACTTTGACGCACAATGGTGCATAACACCTGGGAAACTATTTCAAAGGATCTTAATATCCACGAACATTCGCAGATGGTTAGACTGTTTCATTATTCAGTGGCTGAAACGTCTTTTAAAAATAATACAATTAAAATCACATCCCTTTATGAGTCACCAATATGAGATATAATTAATATTATTGTAAAAAAAATAAAGAAATTGCGCTACCACTCATGCAGCCCGCATCTCGGCGAATAAGCCATGAAGGCGATGTTAAAAAATATATCAAAGATAGATTTATTTTTTAATCTCTTTCTCTGTTTCTTTAGCCGAGCAGCAAAAAAAAAAATCGTATATGTTGGCCATTTGATGTGACAGTGGATTTGGTCCCGTAAAGCTAAGGTAAAGCAGACGTGTGTACGCTTCATACGAATGACAGCACTTTGGATGCGACATGCACGAGCACATGCAAATCTGGGAAGAAAAGAACATCTGGTCCGGCATGATAAATCCACAGAAAGGGAAAAAAAGCCGGCTCAACTGACAGCGTTTGATGTTTTTTTTTGTCCCTAAGCATGCCACAAACGTGCACTCATTTTAAAAGTATGGCAACTAAATGAATATTTTATACAATGGAACTATTCCCGTGACATATTTTGAATGCAAACAATAAGGCATTTATATTTTTTTAGGGATGGCAGTTTTAAAAGATTTTAAAGTTCCGTAAACATGCTTTTATTTTGTCACAATGTCAAGATCCAGGCATACGAACAGGCCCTAATGGATGGTGACTCTGGCATATTGAGTCATAAATAAATAAAAACAAGCCTTACAGAATGTGCACATTTTGCTTTCTGGAAAGCAGCTATTTCACGATTAATCACAACTGTGCACACTATGCATACGGCCTATGGACAGAGGTTGGTAGGACAATAATATTAAAATAAGACATTCTTAAAGCTATTCCGAATGCACAGCACTTTTCAACTCACTTGTGGATGAAGGCATCCCCACACCATGTCAGTGGTAACACTCATGCCTCACAACCAACAAGTCCGAGGTTGAGAGCCTTTCTGTGTGGACTTTGTATGTTCTCCCCCTGTTCTACGTAGGTGGTGAGATATTAACTACCTCGCGTGGTATACAGGGGGTCGTGGGTTCTTTCCCGAACCTGACGCCTGCTGTATATTTGTAGTTTGTATGTCTCTCTCCCTGTGGTCGCGTGCATTTTTCTCAGGGTCCTCCGGTTTTTCCCTCCACATTTAGAATCAGCGTGCGTTCCGAGTATTTGGCTGATATAAATTTGCACGCGATAAGCCACGGCGTTGAACGATCATTCGTGGCCAGGCCGCTTCTGAAAAAGAGCTACATAGCTCAGTGTGAACCTTACCTGGTAAAATAAAAAAAATAGTTTATAATAGTTGTAATACTTCTTTGATTTCCTCCCATAACTAAAAGCGCACAATGTAATTGGTGTTGGCCAACCATTCCAATGCAGGAATCTCGTGCTCAGTGTGACTTTCCTGGGTAAGGAAATGAGCTTCACTTCACCATGCTTGGTGAAGATTCGGAGGAGAGGCGCCGGGGGTGTGGGTGTGGTGTGGGGGGGGGTTGCGGTGCGGCTGGGAGAGATGGGAGGCTAAAACCAATTCAGATATCACTCGTGAATGATGTCAGCACACGGCAAGACTCAAACTCAAGTTAACGCGTTCATAGTGCAGTGAGCTAAGTACTGTGTTACCTTTCCACCCCAAAAGCTATACGCTTTTTTCTCTTTCATTTTACTTTCTAAGAAATTTGTGTTTCAAAAGTCGGCTGTAACATTCGATATATAACCGAGCGCTCGAACGTGTTTGCTCAGAAAGTGCGCAGTTTCATGACACTGAGAAGTGCCGACATGGGCACTAATTTGGAGGATATGCCATTCATTTATTGATGACTGCTGTACTAAGAACTTCCCAGTGCAGACCCAAATCAGCAGGAAACAATGTACACACAGCACTGTTTACCCTGACGGCTGCCAAGTAATGGGAGAGAGTGAGAGAGAGAGAGAGAGGACAGCGAAGACACTCAGAAGAATCTTGCATATCGAGAGAATATTAAACTAATGGACACTAGGCTTTGAACAGCGTTGTGTCCAATTTAAGTCTCGGGCCTCAGGGAGGATACTGCCACGGTGTAACGGTTCGCACCTCTAGACTTGCAATCGATGGGTCGCCTATTCGATTCGATCTCCCGATGCGGAATCTGAAACAAGGGGGGGGGGGGGGAATTTGCTTAAATCCCCCCCCCCCCCCCCACCTGTGTCCACCCAGCAGCGTCAATGGCTTCACGACAGTCGATCGGCAGGTCCACGCGTGGTGGGATGGAAGAGTAGGCCAACTCCCCCCCCCACCCCGCCCTGGAGAAGCTCTCGAGAACTCCCTCGAATTGAGGCCCTTCCACCAGCGATGGCACAGGTCACACATTTGAAGGATGCACCGTTGCCTTTGCTCAGGGGGTAGCAACGGACGTGAAAACTCCTCTTCCTCCGATGCACCACAATGGATACGCTCGGCCATATGGCAGAGGTCGCAACCGGGTACCCGATACCCGTACCCTACCGATACCCGGCTACCCGTACCCGGCCGGGTACGGGTACGGGTAGCCTTTAGCGACCCTGGTGCGGCCGGGTACGGGTAGGCCGTGAGTCACTGGTGAGTAACCGTTTGTCACTCATTTCGGGTAGGGTACGGGTAGGGAACGGGTACCCGTACCCGGCCGGGTACGGGTACCCATTTGCGACCCTGGTGTGGCCGGGTACGGGTACGGGTAAGGAATCAAAACCCGTTTGCGACCTCTGCCATATGGAGCTCTGCAGCTGTGCAAGATGTCACAGTGATGACTGCTAGCCAGAAGGGAATCGTTTTGAACAAAACTTGGAATCTTTCAAGTTGGCAATTATATAACTGAGTAAATGTAGTCACGGAAACTAATCAACGTGTATGCAAAGAAAAAAAAATCTCATGCTGAGATCAATACATTTGTTCACAAATAAATGATCAGACAATAGGCAGTCGGGGGCGGGAGGTTACACATTGATATATCAACGTCGTAGCTTCCATGCGGCCCTTCAGATTCTTAACCAAACGGGATACAGATCCGTCTTGGTGTGTCAGCAGCAGCAGCAGCGCGACTTTGTTCAAAGGGAGGCTCAGGGTGGCACAACGCGGTCAATGTTGAACTTTGAGTAAATGTTCATCGTTCAAGGGAATGAGTAACGATGCCCATCTGCGATTGTCTATCGGGCATTCTGCCCTTTGCCCGCCACGGCCTGTGTATAGGAGGGGAGGCTGCGAGGCCTATGCATTTATTGTAATAATTTTTGCATTTTTTCCACAGAGTTTAAACACTATTGCATGACCTTTTTGTTATATATACTGCATACATTAATATCATATGACGTTTGGACATGATACGGACACCATAGCAGATCAAGTGCAATCGATGCCAAGCTTGAGAAAAAACCGCGATCATTTGTGAAAAAATTTGTACCAGCAAATGTTGTTTTTTGGACTTGACCATGAAAAATATTGAAGGGAAGTCAAGTCTTCAGCATCGACAGCGGGTAGTTCAGCCCCCTCCTCCCTGTCTCTTACAGCCCCATCTCTCCAATAGCTCCCCCCCACCCCCGACGATTCGGGGCTGTCGGTATCAGATTTGAACGCCACATCAATTCGGCAGGGGGGGGGGGACACAGACTGCATAGAAAACAAATCCCCGTGCTACTTTCTTGGTTCCCCAGAGGAGGCCCTGGATAGGCCAGCGTGGCGATGCCGCCTTGTGGAGTGAGTCACGCGACGTGAGACACGGGGGGAGGTGGTGTGGTGTGGTGTGTGAAGGGGGGAGGCATTGCTGAGAGCAGAGAGCAACTCGGGAGGCCAGGTAACACCGCCCTTCTCTCCAATTAAGCTAAACGCTTACGCACACGACCCGTACAATGGAGCACATGGCAGCATGATGAATGCCATAATTGAGCTCTTTGCTTGCTTAGTGGCAGCTGCTATTAATGCAAAATGTGCGCGCCGCGTATGGCTTTGCGCGCGTGTGATTTATTCAGAATTCCCATCACAAAGGGAAGTTTTTTGTGAACGTTTAACCCCAGTGGGCTTGTCTGTCACGTTTTCTTTAATAGCGAACGCATTTCCTCCACTCTCTTTTACGGATGAACAATTAAAAAAAGTGTTTTTTTTTACGTAAAAAGACTCATCGATAACTCTCGCGACGTTATACTTAACACCCCTTCCAACCCGAGACATTAAGGTTTGTCATAAATTGCCATCTGGGATAATTACATAAATATACTTTACAAAACTTTCAAGCAATTTAGGAAAGAATTTAAGTGATTGTGTTCACGTGATGATTTTTTTTCCAGGAATCTTAAGACGTGCAATTACTTTCTTTCGAGGCTTGCGCGTGTCTGCGTCTGTTTTTGCTGCTGCTGCTGCATAAGCACGGTACAGTGACATCACCTTGAGAGAGACAAATGCAAGTTAATCACAGCACCATCAGTCAGGATATTGCCTAAATAAAAAGAATTCTCACTCGGTGTCACCTTATTACCCCCTCCCCCCCCCCCCATAAAAGCATTAATCACATCGTCAGTAGCTGCATCGGTAGAGTACTTTAACCATGTATATATTTTTGTTCATGTAGCACGTGTTGTTTTTACTGGCAGATTGGCCATTGCATCCCCTCTTTTGCGGGTGAACACAATGTCCCACTCATTGCACTAAGTGGGACAGTGTGGCAGATTGTAAACGGGAAGGTGTTCTTCCGCTGTCTTTGGGGTGTACATTGCCTCTGGTTTTCTCGTTGCCAAACCCCATACGTTGGCCAGCGAAAGAGTAGTGATCTCTGCGCGGAATCACGTATCACTCGTAGTGTTGGGTGGTTAGGCTTGCCACCTGTCCTGGTTTTCCCAGGATAGGATCATCGTCGGGAAGTCTTCACGGACATTTACAGTCCCTACGTTTCTTAGTTGATTATGATGAATGCAACACCAAAGACAATGATGCATTTACATGTGACTCTACCCTCTTCTGGTATTGTGAGATGTTCTTCTTCTTCCCTGGCTCATGCCCTACATTCGTAGGTGGCAACTCTTTGGGGGCACACTCAGCTACGGGGCGCCACGGAGGCTAGGAGATGTTAACTACCTCGCCTGGTTTACAGGAGGTCGTGGGTTCGATCCCGACCCTGACGCCTGCTGTATATTTGGAGTTTGCGGTGTCTCTCTCCCTGTGGTGGCATGGAGTTTTTGTCTGGGTCCTCCGGTTTTTTCCCTCCACATTTAGAATCAACATGGGTGTATAGTATTTGGCTGCTATAAATGTCCACATGATAAGCCACTTCGTTGAGCTATCATTTGTGGCTAGGTGTCTTCTGAAAAACAGCTATATAGGTCAGTGGGCCTCACTTGGTAGTAAACTAAGAATTTAATCTCTAGTTCCACGCGATATTGTGGCACGTGCATCGTCATATGCCATTATTACTCTTGCAACAAATGATGCAGTGAGTTTAATAATGTGTACTGATTTCTCTTTAATAAACAGCATCGAGACTGCCTTTGCAATTATAGAGTATATATATAGATATACGTAGCCCTTTGTCAATGCACTGCTGGGAGAATGCATCTCTGTGCCGCTATTGGTCGTGGGGTTTGTTTGAACATTCTTCAGGAGCTCGGCAGTGTGGGTCGGTGAAGAGAGGACCCACCACCGGTTAGGATATGAGTGGTCATTGTTGTAAGCCGTGACCGGGAATTCAATGCGGGTTGCTAGGTTCAGAGCGTAGCACGCCAGCCGCTGCACCACGGCTTTACCGCCCACACAACCACGGCGGTGATTACACAACGTGCTTCCTTCACGCGTGACCATTCGTTCAATCGTCATCGATTAGGATAGCACTGTATCACGCGCATTCACGAAGGCACGAGCAGCTGTAGAGCAATTCTCACGCTTTTATGGGGGCTTCTCCGTTTAACGAATAACCGGCAAGCGAAATTCCTTTCGCAGCTGAACGCTCGCACCTTTGCTGTCATCAGCGTTGCGTTTTCCCATTCATTCCGGATCGAGATTAAACATTTCCACAAAGGAAGATTAGTTAAATGTAACAACGCATCACAGTGATGCGTTCCGATTGTGGCGCTTGGCCTTGAGTAGTTTGCAGTTATCACGAAGAGACGCGTCAACCCATGCGTGCAGCTCAAATGTAACGAGAGGCGGTACAAGCCGATGAGATTCCACTGAATTATGTTCCTTGGCTTGCAGCTTTGTTGAAAAATAATAAAATATACATGTTTGTCTCTTTGCCTGCCCGCTTACGGGATGGAGTCATTGCGCCTTGTCAATCGTGGGAAGGAGTGACGACACTTCTCCACACTGGTCAGCGCAGATTGACGAAGTGGAGGAAACACAGGAACTGTTTAGACATCGCCCGCCACTGATGTGTGAGCCGTGCCCGAGAGCTAGGGTCACCGGGTTCACAGTGCCCGCGTGTGAACCGCGCCGAGTGCTAAAATGAATCTACAAAGCGACGTACTCCCGATTGCTTTCATTATATCCGTAGAGTGTGGCTGGGTCAGCACCGCCACCGATGGGGCGGTGTGCGATTGGATTGTTGCGAGCTCAAATCTTGGTCGGAAGAAACTTGAGCTTTTCATCATCCCGCCAGGATTTGAAGAAATGGCACCGCTTTGCGCCGGAGGCTGGTTGTCCTATGGATAGACTTGCCCCCGCTGTAGGAATGTGGAATGTCCAGCACCGGCTCAGGGCTGTAAGCTGGAGGTTAGCTTCGGCCCACGCTCAATTAATCGGTAAACCACTTTGACTTTCAAAATAAATACGTGTAGTGCTACAGTATAATTATTATTACAAAGGTACGAATTGTTAAAACGGGCATGCGCTAATAAATAACGAATGCCGTTATTACGTATGATGATGTCATTTCCCAAAATGATCCAGCATTTATTTCCTGTCTGTGGGCTTAGGGAGGAGACTTTGGGAGGAGACTTTTGGGAAAATAGCAAACATAAGCCTGTTTGTGGGAGGGCAGACATGGAACTGAAGGACTTTACAGTTTATTGGTCAAAGCAATTGAATGCCAAGTTGAGAACGTGTACGTCTTCATAGGATGAGCCCAACGGTAGTGCTGTAGCAGTGGCATTGTACAATGCCGGGGGGGGGAGACCTTATCTCATAATTGAGTGAACCAGCCAACGTGGCCCCACTGTGGCATTTGGACACTGCTGGTAGAAAGATGCAGCACTTTAATATCACCCAGACGTTTTTTTATTATTTAAAACTCAACGTGCAATTCTTCGCATGTCAGGATCATTTGTCTTTTCCATAATATTCACAAAATTGGAAGCCCAGTGAATTATGCAAGCGAAAAAAATATAAACTATTACGTGCGAAATATTTCTTAACCGTAAGCATTATTTCTTCGTGTAGCAGGTAACCTCAATGCGGAGGAGAATGTAAAGTATTTTTAGCAAAATGTAATGGAAATTTTAATAGAAACAGCTTTTTAAATTTTAAGGATGTAAGACTTTTTAAAATTAAAAAATCTAAAAATAATTTACGTTTCCTTTCAGACGATTTTTTTAATGTTATATCCAGTTGCATCTCTTTCAATGTTTAACAAAATACAACGTTATTTTGGATATGTTATTTTCATAATGTTTGTTTTAAGGAGCAGAGAAGGGGAATAAAATTGTTCCACCTAAAAAAAGACGTTTCATAAATGTGCTTGCCACACGGGCTGGTGCCCTGCGCGTTGCACCTGCTAACCTGAGTTCGATTGCTATCCATGGCTAAACATCAGTGACGAGTGACATCTAAAACAATCATTCTTGACTGACCAATGCGGTGAAGCACAGTAGAACAATTGTCATGAGCAACATGGAAGGGGAGGCCTTTATCCAGCAGTGGATTGAGAGTTGCTGAAATATTACTTTCTTTGTGTTATGAATTGTATTAACAGAATGGTAGGGTGTCTCAGCAAAATAATAGCTACTACCCCAAGCCATGGCACCTCATATAAAGGGCTGTACATTTACAAAGGTGTGTAAACTAATGTTGATATTATTTGCTTCGTGTTAAAAACAAACATGTGGTAACATTTCTCAATCCTTTTAAAATATATATTTTTTAAAATAATTTTTTAATTTTCACTCAGAGAAAAAAAAACCCTACCAGTTAAAAGTAACATTTAAAATATCGTGTTTAATTATGCTTGTCGAGTTTATGATAATTCCACAGAATGTTATCTATTAAGCAGGTTTGAGTGGCTCATAACCGTATTATATATTATTCAGCAATGAAGAGGCTTTTGTAAGGTGGCTTAATATTGGGCAGTATCTTAAAAGGACACTATAGAATCGCTTATCTGTCTCAGTGATTAAAGCGGCTTGGAACTGGATCTTAGGATGGCAGGCCCATGGACATCGTCGCGCTGGTATAGCAGGTATGGCAATACGTGACATTAATGGGATGAAAGTAGGGCCATCACACAAAATAAAGTGATTCATCTTCTTGGTTCATTCGGTAAAGTCACGTAGAAGGGAAGTAATAAAATAATAAAAACAAACATAATAAAATAATAGTGAGAATTATTTTATTATGTTTTGTTTTTATTATTTTATTACTTCCCTTCTACGTGACTTTACCGAAAGAACCAAGAAGATGAATCCCTGCAGTCACGAAAGCTTTAAATCGAAAACATAAAGTGACATTGTTTCATTAATACCATAGCCCTAATAACAGCTCATGCCACAGTGCCCGGGTACCCATTGCAAAGCGTTCCACAAAATATAGCGTTCTGGATAAATCGGCGTTGTGCCCTCTTTGTGTAAAAATGGCCACTTCAACGGGGGGAGGGGGGGGGGGAGTTCTTCTTCTTCTTTAGTGCTGCCTAACGGCGTGTGCGACTTCACGATGGTATTGGTCCCGGTCTCGCACGGCGTGTAGAGTTTGTGCTGCTGTTGTTAATTGTAGCCATGTTTTGATGTTACTGAGCCATGTCGTTTTTGGCCGTCCTGGTCGTTTTTTCCCTTCGATTTTTCCTTCCAGGATTAGCTTTAATAGCTGGTATTTGTGGTCGTCTCGGGCAATGTGGCCTAGGCAGTAACACTTCCTGCTAATGACGGTCTTCAGCAGTTGCCTGTCAGTGTCCATATCTTGCAGAACTTGTGTATTGGTGGTTTTGGCTGTCCATGGGATTTTCAGCATTCTTCGATACAGCCACATCTCGAAAGCTTCAAGCCTTTTTGTTGCTGTTGTTGTCAATGTCCACGTCTCTACTCCGTACAGCAATTCTATTACAATAAGTACGGTATCATAAAGACCCTTCTCTGCTCGTACATACTCTCCAGTTGTGTGTGTGAACAGAGTTAGGGAGCGTGTGTCCGCGGCAAAGTACGAGATAATACTAAACCAATCTCATGCTCCGATAGCCCTTTTCATCACCCGCTCTGCCCCCCCCCCACTACGCCTCCCTGCCACTCACAGAAATACACAGCACCTCCTAATGCGAGCGCTTTGCTCCAAGAGGCTGGATCATTAAAGCGCGCTTCGCGAGATGATACAGTGGCCACTGCCAGGCACACACCTGACACAAAACAAAGACTTTGCTTTGTGCGTGATGTCTGTGCAAATCCACAGACGGGAGGGTTAAGGAGACTGCGGTTTTTTTTGTGTCCGTTTGAGATTATTTCGTGTTCATGCATAAATAAAGTGGCTGCATTGATGATAAGAAGACGACGATGAGTTGATATGTAGATGATGAGATGACTCGTGATAATTATTTTTGATCACTGACAATTATTAATTAAAATTTCTGCTGGTGACAATGATTATGACTGCTGCTGATGTTTCGCTGCTCACGGTGATGACAATAAGTGGTGTTGATGCTGCTGATGATGATGACTGCTGCAAATGTTTTCATGATGATCTTTGATTTTAATGATTGCTGGTGATGATGATGATATTATATGATGATTGTGATTGATATTGATAACTGCTGCTGAGAAGATGATACAATGTTGGCCTGTGAAATGCCTGATACCATTGTTACGTATGTGTTACGAACATATATTGGAAACATTGATCATAATTACGTAACTATATTGACATTGACATGCTGTAATTCAAAAGCTATGACGTCTGGTTGAATGATCATGAAACGATATTAAATATAGCAATCGACTCAACGGCAACAATACGTATTAATACAATCATATCACATTGTTCTTTGAATCACAATTAACTTTAATTGCCAGTAAATTGAAATTGTATAAAGCCACTCATAGTTTCAGCCCAAATGATGTTAAATTAAAAAAGTGTCCCGTTATTTGTATCATCGCCATTAATCACGCGTGACCATTAATTCGGCGTTAACATTCAAACAATCTCTTTGATTAAGTCATAAAAGCTATGAACTGGTGTAAATTAAACATTCATGCTCCTATAATCGGTAAAACACTGACTGTGACGGTGCAGTGAGTGCTTCGTGCTTTGCACCATGAATCCAACGGCATTCGAGTTTGACTCCCCATTCGCTGCCAACATGAGCAGAGTTACAGCTCCACTTGTCCCGGGCTCCGACCTTCATTAACGTGCAGTGACCAGCGTGGTGAAGTATAGTCAAAGAACCCCCCCCATTGACTGACATGGCGACGGGAGGCCTTCATCCATCCAGCATTGGATTTACGAAGGGCTGTGAATTGTTGTTTTTAAAACCAACATGGATATGTGCATCTAATTGTATGACTTTTATTGGATAATATTTCAAAAATTCCCTCACATGTATCGAGAGATAAAACAGTGAGTTTGCTGTTACAGCCAATATAGCCGCGGCACATATTTGGTATTTAAGCATAAAAATGAGATAAACGACACTCATATTGTGATACTTATTATAAGTAAAGCGAAGAACGGCTGCTGCGTTGGCGATTGGCAGCCATCAATATTAAACAGCAATACGTCTTTTAATTGCTCCGAATGAAAATATTTCATTGTCATCTTCCTTAATAAACACCGTCGTGCAACCTTAACATGCAGCGCACCATCAGCCGATGCCGCACGCGGTGACCTTTGTTGAGCAGCAACTTCCCCTCTCTAATTTAAAATTCTCGAAAGCCACTCCCAATGCACAAAAGAAAGCTAACAAGTTGAACTTGCCGTTTGACACGTGCTCTGACCGCCGTAATCGCTGCCCCGCTCGCAATGACACGTGCTTTAAAATCCGAGAAATCCAAAAAGCACATGTTCTTATTTCAGCGGCTAAATCCTGACAACTTGAAGCTTCCTTTGAATCAGAGTAATCTCTTGCAAATGGCGAGTTTCCACATTTACGCATAGAGACATCAAACATCCAACGAAATAACTGGCACCAGGTGCCTAGGTGGCATTACAAACTGCAGCAGTGGGAAAACAAACTGAAAGTACGCCCTCGTGATTTCAATGGCTGGGCACCACCAGGGGAAGCACAGGTGGATACACACTTCGACAGAAATCCGTGCAATTCACTCGGCGCCTAAGCTTAGTAATGTCGCTCACTCCATGACAAGGGGGGGGGGGAAATATTATTTTCTATTCGACGAAGGCTGCAGTGACCCATGCGCAAGTGTGGCCAGTTAATTGGAGCGTGCGACGTGAAGCCTTCAAATTTACTACAAAAGCTGGGGGGGGGGGGGTGGTGGGGGTATTGTCCACTTCAACCTTCTCGACCAATGCTGGAGGGTATGGTTCTATTCTTAGGGTAAGGACCAAAAATATTCAACTTCATCGGTAAAAGATATCGACCTAATGATGTGACTTATTCCAGGAACACTGAAGATTCCACCGGTGTGCGTGTGATGTGTCCGTGCGTGTGTGACTCGGAGCAGTGGTTCAGCGGTTAGCTCATTGCGCTACGGATCCTGTGATCCGAGTTATTTCCTGCTCACGGCTAACGCCAGTAACGATTGTCTGAACCAGTCATGGGCCTCCCCTATGTCGACTCAGTTTCAGATATGTACCTTGGTGCGGCGTGTATACATCGCCACTGGCGTGGTGCTGGCCACCCACCCCTCGTGTACCTTGCCGGCCTTCATAAGCGCTACTCGCTAACAGCACTTGCCCCAACAGCCTATGAAAGGCTCTCAAGGGGATCTGTGTCTTTGTTGTGTATGCGTATAAGCATGCAAGTGCTCCATTGAAGTGTGCATGACGTGTATGGCAATATGTTTATATGTATGCGCGTGCTTATATCAGTGCCGTGGTGTGAGAAGTCTTGCCACAGTGGTTAGCGCACTGCACTATGAACCTCGTAACCTGAGTTCAATTCCCAGCCACAGCGAGCAGAAGCGAGTAAACAGTGCCAGAACTGTTGCTGGGCCGATTCTACACACTTAGCTACGATTAGCACGTTTGGCTCCGTGCGGTGCAAAGGAAATTCAATGCACATACATACGGACACGTGGGCGTACCATGCAGCCATGGGCATCTGCAGAGAAGTGTTTTGTATCCAATGGCCAAGTGCGCGTCCATTCAACCGGGTGTCGATAAAATGTTGCAGATGTCGATACACCGGCCCGAGAGGCATTTTCATCTGTGGCCACCACCACCACCCATTCCTTCTCTCCTGGGCATGTCTCTGGTGAACCGCGCTTTAGGCGGCGTTCCAACGTTTTCCCGACTTATAGTCAACAGCGCAACGAGAAGCCAATTCACGGACGGGGTTCCCCCCCCCGCCCCCGCCGCCGCCGCCCTCGTTATTTCTGTAATTGGACTGTCACTCGTCGTGAACGTGAAACAGCGGCGCGGATTCGAGCGGAGCCTTTTAGCTCGCACCCTCAGGTCGGGCGCAGAGGCGACGCGTAAACGGAGACCCCCACCCCACCCCCTGCCCCCCCCCCCCCACCATTTGCCCCCCACCCTCTGCCCCCCACGATCGCGCGGTGCGCGGAATCCGAGCGGCAGGGCCAGAGAGAGGGGCGCCGCAGTGTGAGCGCGAATGACGAAGGGTCCACGCGCACTCTGAAGCCAATTAATGATGAATTCATTAATTAAAGGTGGTGTGGGGAGTGGGGGGGGTGCTGGACCGAGGCGAGGAGGCAATATGGATGAGGCGAGAAGTGTGGGCAGTGATTAAGAAGAGAGATGAGACAGCAGAAAGAGATTATCGCAGTGGAGAAATATGTGACATTTCCACGATTTTTATTATTTTGAATATTAAAAAGATAAAAAGGCATCCCTTCACGAGAGGAGAATTACAGGTAAAAGATAACGGTAGGAAAGATAAAATAGCACTCTGGGTTAGTGAAGAGAAACAAATAGTAAAATAATAAATTGGGGGTTTTATTTTTTTTTTGCGTTAATGATCATGATGAGTGAGAGTG
Organism: Lampetra planeri; assembly: GCF_965212315.1. NCBI lineage: Eukaryota > Metazoa > Chordata > Hyperoartia > Petromyzontiformes > Petromyzontidae > Lampetra > Lampetra planeri. Next base: position 3,054,434 of record NC_136136.1, read on the forward strand.
CCCAGTGCAGTCGTACGCACAACACGGCCGGCCGGCAAGTGACAATGAACGTTTTTTGTAGAACGCTGATTTTAATTAATGCAGCTTGTCCTTGCCATTGGCATATTACACGCGTAACCATCATATATTTTATTTAGCAGTGAGCAAGCACAACTAATGTGCACCGGGCGTAGTAATTAAACACGCTCTCGTATGCACACGTGTGCGCGTGCGAGTGCGTACCCGGAAGGTTTTTTTTTATTCCACTGACCCTTTATTCTTTTTTTATTTTTCACAAAATGCGTGTTAACAGGAGAGACTAAAATTGGATTGGCGCATTAGGAGAGGGAGAGAGAGCCACTGGGCGAGAGAGCACGCTGGTGTGTAAGTGCTGCAGGCAAACTACACTGCATTAGAGCGCATGTAGCAAGTGGCGCTTTCATCCACCCAATTTTGCCGTGCCGAGTCTTGCCGCCGATGCACACTCCCCAGCGCCCTTTCGTTCGTTTAAAAAACAACTGTGAAAGCCGGGGTTAAGATACAGACGGCCAAGGGAGTCAGGAGGAAAAAAAGAAATACTTGGAAGGGATAATAATAATAATATACACGTAGACGAGAAGTAGGTTTGTCAGCGTGTGACCACGCTCTTCAAAACTTCAAGCCTATTGGATTCATAATTCCTTTCGCTCCCGGCGAGTAGAGGCAAAACAAAAATCATCTTCCGCCGGATCTTCAGCCGAGCAAGGTTTCGTGCAAAGAGGCACGTGGAGCAGGTCACTGGCGTCGCGCTTGAAAAGGACGGGATGTGACTGGGTGATGGGAGCAAAGGAGTGCAAAGCCTCCTCCACTCTATGTACGCAACACTCACTGGCAGGGGATAACGGCTGCTGCTGAAGCCCTCCCACGTTCGCGCGGGGGAGAGGGGGGGGCACTGACAGCGAACGGTCACTTTGTGGTGGGGTGTTGGGGGAGACGGGATGAGCGGAATAATAGTTGCTGTGAGGGCTCACGCAGCGAGTGAGCCTTTCTGATCGAGGGGGGGAAGCGTTAGGAGCCAGCGAGCAAGCCACGTTATTACCTCTGGAGGAGGCACTTTCTTCTCAGGCTTCTGCTTGGTCCAAGGATGCGAGAAAAGGGACTCGAAAGTCAATAATGTGATGTGAGCATTAAGCTCGTTGCAAAAAAAAAATGTGTCTAACGATGGCCGGCCTACCCACCCATCTGCGTGCCCTCGGGTAACAAGCTCTGCTCGTTGTGCCGACACAGACCAACTGCCAGCCCGGCTTACAATCTTATTATCGTCGCCACGGCACAGAAACGTCTACGGACACCAAAACATATTACGTAGAGCGTTCTGCGCGGAGGTGGGTGGGCTAGTCGGCGCAGAGGATCTTCGTAGAAATAAACCCCCGTGCATGTCGACAGCGCGATGGGTTCACGTCCGTGGGATTTGCTTCCCGTGGGAATCCCTCCTCGAGGCACGAACCGGCGTGCTTATAACGTCGGACGAAGGTACGCGTTGGTTCTTATTTTGCTCCGCCTCTTGTCTCGCTTTGCCACGGTTTTCACCCACATCCCCACCCCACCCCCATCCTGGTGTAATATTTCTGGTATTATTTTTTTGGAACAATGCTGCTGATGTCTTTGTCTAGTTGGATGCTTGCTGCATCGATGCTGCATCATGGTATGGGTTTATGATTTATTGTGACAGCTTTGGTCGTTTATCATTCGGCGCCTCTGCGCAGTGTAACAAGGTCATTGTATGTGTTCAGTTGCTGAAAACCAACATACCATTATAACATTAGTAGGCATCGTTGCTTCTCAACAATTTTACCCCTGGCTGATCTTAACAACGAAGTTATTTTCAAAATGGTCGGTTTTTTTTTGCTAGGCACTCCCAATTAATTTAACACGTTCGTTTGTGTGACCGTAATTCTGATACGTATGGCCCTGCTGGCACATGGGTATTCTCAAATTAGTTTATTTTTACAAAAATTAAACGGGACGTTTGTTTATTAAGCACTAAATGAGCTGTCCATTTTATTATTGATAATGATTTATTACCGAATCCTTCTCGATTACATTCAAAGCGGCTCTGTATTCCGAGAGATGACGGCGATTTAGGGTGATAGACAATGGGGGCGTTATTTGAGAGCGCGGGACACATAAACGAGTCACTTCTTTGCGCACAACTGACTCATGCGACCAGAGTGCTCAATCAACCACAATGCTCTTACTGTACAAAATCATGTCCAGCCATCAACAACAAAAAATGCCACAACGATATTAACAACAACGAAACTTCATTAGCCCTCACTTAAAAAGTATTCCTTGCAAGCTCCAATGAAACGTTTGTCGAGTCGAACTCTCGCCGCTAATTCTTTCACATTGAAGAGAAAAAAATGACGAATTGCGCCGTGGTGCCCCCTTAAAAGAGGCCGCGATGGCACCGCTCTGTGGAGAAGGCCGATGCAGGAGAGAAGCGCATTCCACAATTGACACTTTAGCTGATCGAGAGCCAGACGGCCTGTCACGGGCTTCTTGGTAACGGCCACCGACGGAGTTGCCCAAAGGACATGGGCATCTGCTCTGACAACTCTCTTCGCCCCCGGCAAACCCTCCCTCCGCGCCCCCCCTCCCCCACCCTCCTTCACTCCCTTCTTGTTTTTCTCTTTTCCTTGTATTTTCACAGAGCCCAGCGCAAGCATCCGCTGGCCCGGTGACAACGTGTTATCTCGATAGCGATGTTGTGGCAGTAATGATATCCCAACCGCTGGCTGGCCCGGGGCGGACCAGACAGCCAATTAGTGGGCAGTACAAAGTGAAGGCGGCTCTCGGCGTGCCGCAAGGGCCACTTTGCAGGGATGCTAATGAATGTTTTGATGTCCCCCCCCACTCCCACCCCACCCGCCATCCCCCACCATCTTTCGCCTGCAGAGGCGATGAATGGAACCAGGCCACTGGCGCACATTATCCGTGACGTCCCAATCCGTCTCGTCCGAGTGCTGACTAACGACTGCCATTAAAGGAAGGGACTTTGCGAGGTGGACAGCGCGTGGTGCGCACGTGGCCCAACATGGCGGCGGGAACGGGTCACTCCGTCGGCGCGGCCCATGGACGCGAATTGTCACGGAGGAACCCGACGGCTACGCGAGCCAGCGGGGTCGGATGCCACCGCGGCGCGTCGTCGAGGCGCTCACGATGTCCGAATCCACAACGGGCCGGGCCCGGCTCCCTCGTGCCGTCAGCACACAAGTCGCTGCTGCACTCGCTGTTGCTGCTGCTGCAGTTGCTGCTGCTGCTGTGCCCCGAGACGGCTGCGGATTCGTGCCCGGCCGTGTGCCGATGCAACAGCGGCTTTATTTACTGCAACGACCGCGGTCTCACGGCCGTGCCGAGCGGGCTGCCGCGAGACGCCACCACCATCTACCTGCAGAACAACCGCATCACCAACGCCGGCCTTCCCGCCATGCTGCAGGCGCTGTCGTCCGTCGAGGTCCTCTACCTGTACGACAACCAGCTGGAGGAGTTCCCAGCGCACCTGCCCCCGAACCTGCGTGAGCTCCACCTGCAGGAGAACAACATCGAGGTGGTGCCGGGCGTGGTGCTGGAGCGCACGCCATTCCTCGAGAAGCTCCACCTGAACGACAACTCCGTGTCGAGCGCCGGCATCGAGCCCGCCACGTTCCACGGGACGCCGCGCCTCAAGCTGCTCTTCCTCTCCCGCAATCACCTGAGCAGCGTCCCCCGCGGCCTGCCGAGGGGCCTCGAGGAGCTGCGGCTGGACGACAACAGGATCTCGCGCATCCCCGACCGCATCTTCGGCCAGCTGACCTACCTGAGCCGCCTGGCGCTCGACGGGAACATCCTGGGAGACGCCAGCATCTCGGCCTCCTCCTTCTCGGGGCTGCCGTCCCTCACCGAGCTGTCGCTTGCTCGGAACGTTCTCACCACTGTCCCCACGCACCTGCCCATGCTTGGCCTGCAGAAGCTGATTCTGCAGGACAACCAGATCTCGCGCCTTCCGCCCGGCGTCTTCTACGGCCTCAAGCAGCTGCAGAGGATCGACTTGTCCGGGAATGGGCTTCGCAGCCTGTCGCAGGGCTCCTTCAACGGCCTCGAGTCCCTGAGCCACCTCTCGGCGTGCAACAACCCCTGGCACTGCGACTGCGGCCTCATCTGGCTGCGGAACTGGCTGCGGAGCAGACCCAACGTGAACGCGAGAGGGCTCACGTGCCAGACGCCGGAGCGGTTCAAGGGGACGCTCATCCGCGACTTTGGCCTCAAGGAGATTTCTTGCATCGGCATCTCCAAGGGGATGGCGCCGGCCGGCATGCCGCCCATGCCGCTGGCCACGGTGCTGACGGAAGCCGATGACTTCTCCTCCACGTCGTCGTCCGTTTTCACGTACGGGAGGGAGGGCGGGGGCGGCGGCCACGCCAAGGTCATCTCCTCGTCTTCGAGGATCCACGTGCCAGGCACGATCTCGGCTCCGATGTCCGACGGAACGCAGCTCGTCTTCTCCCCGTGCCCGGAAAGGGAGAACAGCGTGCGCCTGCACTGGCAGGACGCGGGTGCACGCTCGTCGCCCACGGCCGCCTACCGTGTCAGCTGGGTGCGCCTGGGCCTGGCCGCCAGGGGTGCGGGCCCCCCGCCGTCCGCCAGCGAGCCGCACCTCGACAGCCACGAGGCCACCGTGCTGGGCGCCGGCGAGTTTCTCATCGCCAACCTGGAGCCGCGCTCCACCTATCGGATCTGCGCCACCCCGTTGCCGCACGCCAAGGGGGCCCAACGCCGCGGGCAGTTTGCGCAGGAGCAGGGCACGGCGGAGGAGCGGCCCGCGGACGGCACCTGCGTGAACGTCGACACGACGCGGCTGCAGAAGGCCGGGGCGCGGCACCCGGGCAAGGGGCCCGCGGCGGCCTCGTCGGCGGTCGGGCCCGGCGGCGGCGGCGGCGGCGGCGAGGAGCAGCGGCCACGGCAGCAGCAGCCATCGCTGCTGCCGCTCGCCGGGATGGTAGGCGGCGCGGTGGCGGCGGCCCTCTTCGTGGCGCTGCTCGCCGCCTTCTGCTGGTACGTGCACCACCACCACCGCCGCCACGGCGGGTCGCGCCGCTCCGCGGGGCAGCCGCTGTACGGGCGCGCGCAGCAGCGCCCGGCGAGAGGCCGGGGGCACGCGTGGAGCCAGGGCGGCCGCCGCCAGAGCTGGAGCCGAGGACGCGCCGAGGACGGGGGCGACGTGGGGGACGAGGATGAGGAGGACAACGACGAGAGGGCGGAGGTCGGCTACTACGAGCCGGCCACTAAGCCCGGCGGCGGCTCCATCCTGGAGATCTGCGAGACGCGCTTCGAGGCAGTGCCGCTCAACGAGCCGTGCTGCGCCGGCGTGGCCAAGTCGGCGTACGCCATACGGACCATCTTCCCGCCGGCGCGCGGAGGGGAGCTCATGGTTTACCAGCGGGACACGAGCAATAGCAGCAACAGCAGCAACCGCAGCTACAGGGACAGCGGGATTCCGGACTCTGACTACTCGCACACGTGATGCGTCCCGTCATGCTTCCCCATAATAACAGATTATTGTTGTTGTTGTTGTTATAATAATAGCGTCGCTAAGGTGGCACAGAGCAGGAGGGCTACGACGATAATCACGCCGCTCGCACGGGAGTACGTACCCAGACTTGTCGATGCAAAGCAGAGAGAGGCAAAATTAATCGACGGCATAAATATATAACGCGAAACGTTTCACGAAGAACAAAACAAGAGGCGGGTGGGAAGGAACAAGAAGATGAATACAACTGAACACGACATCAATGTATCAAATATTTTATACTGTTAATATATCACTGGACTGTCGAAAACTGGAACCAATTATTTTGTTTCTATAGGACGAAACTGTACACGTTTTATTAGCACTTGGACTTTTAGTGTGGTTTATGGGTATTTTTAAAATTGACAAATGTGTTACCTTTGGTTGAGTGGTTTATGTTGCTTACATAAAGGTGCCGAAAGCTATCGCTTGCTGTTCGTTGTGCATAAAACACTATAAGGTAACGTTCGCTGCATTTGTAAAAGCTTATTTAGGTAAATAACACTTAAGGCTGGTTTATTTTTTCATGTTTAAACAGCCTTTGCTTCGATAACCTATTTGGGGAAATACGATTAAAAAAAAAAGTTGCGTATGCTTTTGTTGTCCAGAGATAAGACTGCTGTATAAAAAAAATCAAGAATCTGTTTTAAATATTTATGCACTGTTGCTGCAGGGTTACTGGAATGCAGTTTTTCAAGCCAATGGCAATGATCAACACACATCGACCGAATGACCATGAGTATAGCGCTATCGATTGCATTTGAATGGAAGCACTGTACATATTCACGTTTCCATTTTACACCGCATGGAGTTTCACATTTTTGGGGGGGTATTTTTTTTTACACTTAACAAGCGTTCAGCAGGGTACGGAGACTTGTGATCTTAGCAGAAATGCATAGCGATGACAGCCCAGCCACAATCAGGCTCGTCGAAGAGGTGCTTTTCCTGCTCTCTGCGTCTGCTGGGGCGTGAAGGCAAGTCGTTATTTTTTGTAATCAAATGAAGGGGGGAGGGAACAGCTGAAGGCATTGAAAATCTCCCAATATTTTGTTTGTTGTTTAAGTACACGCTACCCGAAAATATGTCCTCGTGTAAATTATTACTATTGTTATTAACACTGCTGTCATTAAATATTCGTAAGGTTTTAGTTCAAATGCTTTCAGCAAGACAGACGTCAGGCATTCTTGTGTTTTTTTTTTTGGGGGGGGGGGGGGAGTCCAGTCTACATTTCGCGCAAATCGCAAGACATTCGACTCACTTTGCTCGTGAATTGATCGGGGTCAAAAGACGTCTCTCCCACTCAGACGTGGCATTGACGATCGGTTGAAGCAAAAGTGTAGGCGTCTAAAGCCTGGAATGCGGTGAGTTATGAAGCTGTGGGTGTCCTCAATTTTTGGGCCCTGGCCCACAAGCGAACTTTAAGGCACGTCAATTGTAATCGTCCGCGGGGACGTTTTTATAAAACTTGGACTTGTGTTCCCCAAAAAAACATATACCCTCGAAAGCAGATGGCTGTTGTTTACCTGGCAGAAGGGAAAGCCTCAAATTGAAAGTGGCAAAAAAGCTGCATCACCGCAATTTCCTGCTCACCCCACCATGGTGTTCGGTAACAAAAAAAAGTAGCGGTGTGATTATTACACTTTGCTTCTGCCTCCCCCAAGGTACAGCAAATCTCGCACGGTCCCCCATGATCCACACCATTTCATGTGGCAGAGCAGAGCAAATGGTTGTGATTGTTTTAAAAGAAACACACACACCGGGGGCGGACGGGAGATTAGCGGCTCAGATGATTCCATTTGCAGCTTCCGCAACTGCAACTGCGAGAAGGTTCACAAAAGGAGAGCAGCGGTGACGAACGAAAAGGCGTCTCCCGCACGACGTCGATTCGCGCGGACAAAAATGCGTCCGACCCTGGCGCACGCGGCAAACGGTCTCGCAATGTTCTCTGCGCACGACGCACGGCAGTCGAGACGGGGTTGTCCTGTGCCGCCACGCGTTATGAACGGGTCACGTTGGTTCGGAGACCGCTCTTTGTTGTTTTTTTTCCGGAGACTGTGGAGGATGGCGGTGGGTGAAGATTTTTTTGAGGGGCTATGCAGAGGGATGTTACGTTTCTCCGTACCCACGGTTTTTTTTTAAATCTATTTATTCCCTTACCGTTCACAGTTCAGTGGGTGTCAAGCCTAAAATTATTTTTGATTCTGATGTAGTGTAAGAACGTGCTCGCTACATGTATATACTTATCAAAATAATATATATATAATTTCGGTGAAACATACTTCAATTTATGTGGCCAAAATTTGCTAATATGCATTGGTTCTTAATTTTACGCAACTGCACGCACACACACACACATCCACACAGGAATTCATACATATTCATGGCAGACGATCACTACAGATTAACAAGCACGCATGAATTACGGCACGCAAATACATGCGCGCGCACACACACGAGCATGCATACCCATATACACACACACACAGAGAGTTACGAAAGGTCAAGCTAAGGCTAAGTTTACATTGGCCTAAGGGAAGTTTCCTTCATTTCAATAACATTGCATTTTTACACGTCAAAATCTAATCCTAATTTTGGTGCATTGATTGGAGTGTTATACAATCGTCTGTGTCATTATTGCTGCCTCTGTATTTTAGTTTATTTTATTTACTTTTTAAAGCGGTAGCTTTTTTTTATCAACCAAAGCCAAAATATCTGATTGCCTTATGGCAGCGTGTGCCTTGATGTATCTCCCTGATGAGTCGCTTTGGGAGCCCGTGTGTGCATTTAAATGTTTTGCACAAAAAAAGGAGAGGAGGAAGGGGGGAAACAAAAAAACAAATCGTGTGAATAATTAATGAAAAGTGTACCTTTCCTTTGTGCTGAAAATAAACGGTCCAATAAAAAAACACACACTCCCGAAGTTTTTTTTTATTTGTTGAATATAAAACATGTTATGCGAATGCTGCGAGCTGATGGCTGTCATCGTGTCCTTAAAATACCCACACCCCCACTCTAAGCCACCCACTCCCCCATTCCTTTCGTCACGTAAACGCTGGATGTTTAAACCTTTGACCCCAACGGCCTCCGATTGTTTAACTAAAGTGTACCATTTGTCATTTCATTATCGTCGGTTTTCAGGCAAATCATACAAAGACAAACATCCCTCCCACCCACACCCACCTCCCCCGTTGAGCTTTTAACAGACAATTTTGTTAACGGGTAGCACCTACTGAAGGCTGACACCGGCACACAAGGGGGTAGTGGCTGGTCAACACCACACCCAGCCGCTTCCCCTGCCCTGATGTTTACGCACCCCAGCAGGTACTCATTTGAGGCTGAGCTGAGCTAGGGGAGGTCCAGGACCGGTTCGAATATTCGTCACTGTTATGAGCCGAAATCGTGCGTAGGAATAGAGCTCCGGTCGCTGGGCCCTTAATGCAGTGCGCGAACCGCCGCCACACTACTCTCCACCGCAAAGACAAAGATCTCCCGTGTAGCCTGAAGAGACTGTTGGGACAAGTGCTGTTTGCGAGCACATATGAAGGCCGGCACGGCACACGGCTAAGGGATGTTGGCCAGCACCACGCCTGGCCGCCTTTGCCTCCCCAGTGGCGATGTTTTTACACACCGCACATTTGAAGCTGAGTCGACCACGGGGAGGCCCCAAGACCGGTTCAGATGATAATCGTCACCAGTGTTGGTGGCCGTGAGCCGGATCAAGACTCGGATCGCCGGGTTCGTGGCACAGCGTAGCGCTAACCGCTACACCACCGCTCCCCGGACTCAATCAAACACACACACGCACAATCCCACACAGGCGGAGAAACGAAACATACGTGCACGGTCACGCACGCCGCACACACACACGGGAACACGGAGGGCACACATGTAAGGTCCCCAGGCACCGTAACTTCTGCTCGCAACACATTCAATCGCAGAAAGGGAAAATTAAGATACAATTACGATAAGCCGACGCGTGCACGCACCGAGGACCACGGCAACGCTGACAAGATCAGAATTTTCACGAGTAAGCACACACTCCGAGCACTTTAAACCGCAGCACTTCATCAACGGACGTATCTCAATCACCAGCAGAAGAATATCTCACACATGCATGAACCGCACCGCCCCCCCCCGCGTCCGCCCCCCTCCTCGCATGCAAATTACATTTGTCTCGTTCAATCATCATTACGTTGCCTCCCCCAGCTGTCCGCCTACAGCTTTGGCAATTTCTTTATTATTATTATTATTTTTAAACATCTATTTGTATTCCGCCCCCCCGGCCCGCAACAGTCACTTCACTTATCTCTGTGTATGTTTTGTTTTCTTCTATGATACGTAACAAATAAAAACAAAAGGTAAAGGTGCAGCCCCTGCAGTGGCTTCGTCACGCCGCTGCTGGTGGATGGATCTCAACGAGAGGGAGTTCCAGAGAGGCCCCATCTCTAGAATGCGTTTTGGCCGACTCCGTCTGCCACCGTGGCCAGAACGCCTCGGAAGAGATGGGAAACGTACCGCGCCTCCGATGAGCACGGTCAGCTACGTACGGTGCGAAAGAAGTTCCAAAGTACGAGCTTGACGTGCATGCGTTACCAACAACTTCACCATAACGCGACTTTGCCGATGGGCCCTATTGTGGCGCGCAACACACAACAACGATCGGCGTCGTCGTGACAGAATGTAGCCAAATAAAATAAAAGGAGACATTGACCCTCGGCATATGGGGATACATAAAAAATTAACGTTTTAATCGACGTGTGTATCCCATTGTACACACTGCTGGGTGGACGGGAGGGCTTTAGGAAACGTGCCCCAATGCTTCCCCTGCCACGCCGGGAGGTTCAATCTCACCCGATACCTCTCTGCACCGCTGGTCCAGCGCGCTGCTGACCATTAACGCCACAGTGGCAGCATCCCCCCGCGCCAAACTCCGCATATGAACACACACACACATTTATCTATGTTTGCGTAAACGTTTTTTTCTTATTCTTCTTCTGTTTGTGCAAAAACCCATACGAGGCAGCACACTCCCCCCCCCCCACTGAGGGTAGATAATTAGGGCCAAGGAGGGGGGTTAGACATGCCCATCTGCCGTCGCTTACGTCTCCATGCGCCCGCACGCACCACGCGCAGACATCAGAAACCAAACAGACACCCCCGCAGACAGCCCCCCAACATACCTACAATTGGGGGGGGGTGGCGGGTGTTGGTGGGGAGAGGTCTGCAAGTGGGTGCTCCGCGCACGAGAGAGATGGCACCGCTGATCCTTAATTCTGCAGAGTCGGCGATCGGAGTGATATCTCCCGCGTGGACAGATCTGAAGCTTCGCGTTCGCTGCATTGCCTGCAACCCAATCGTGCGTGTGTCGCTCGAAAGGAAGATAATTAGCGCATTGGTTATTTTTGTTGTTGTTGTTGCATGCGCATAAATAAATACCGCACCCGTGTTTGCTCAGGCTGGGTGAGAGACAATCGCGCTATTAAAAAGCGGATGTGTATATTTGTTTTGTCGGCTGTGTTTGGATAGCTGAGCATGCAAGCGAAGTTGTAATTTTAAAATTGTGGCTCGAGTTGGCTCAGCCCATCATCTCCTCCAGGGTGTATAAAGCAGGCAACCACCTGGTGAGCGCCACATTGTGGGAAGTCAGCAGCGATCACACCATATACAGGCACTTGTCCCTGCCATAAGAATGTGGATTTTCCCGCAACGAGCCCATGACTCTCATCAGAGACATCCAACTGTCCATGACTCGCTTGATCATTCAGGCATGGATATATATATAACTAGCTTTACTACCCGGCTTGGATTCACGACGCCCGGCCGCCTTTGTCTCCCCAGTGGCGATGTTCCCACACCACACCAGTTACTCGTTTGAGGCTGTGTCGACCTAGGGGAGGCCCAGGACCGGTTAAAATAATCGTCACCGGTGGTGGCCGTGAGCGGGAATCGAACTCGGGTCGCCGGGTTCGTAGCGCAGCGCGCTAACCACTACACTACAATGCGTTACGCTTCCACATGCGCGGGTCACATGACAGATTTGACGTCACAACTCACTTGCCGTCAAAAAAATATATGCTTTGTTGAGCTCCCCCATCCCTCCCCCCCCAAATAAAAAAGTGTATTTTTATAATTTGTGCATGGTGTACAGTCTGGAAAGTACCCACATGGCAAATTTCAAGTTTGTTGCATGTCGGGAAGTACGCTAAACATTTTTAAGAGACACACATAACCACTACTTTGCCTTTTGAAGTGTGTAGTAAATGGGATATTTCACATTTGGAGTAAAATATGTAGCAGAGGAATGCAAGATAAGTGTAAAATATAGGAAGGGATGCAGTAACACATTTTCAATTTCAAGGTTTCTAATTAAATTTGCACATAGGGTAGTAAATTAGTGCCGAAAGTGCTCATTAATACCAGGTGCCACGTTGAGAGAAAACTAAATTGCTTCTTTCCTTTAAAAAAAAACTCAGTATACTAAGCATGGCATTAAACATGTTTTGACCAACAGCAGCCATTCGCCCCTAAGTGGTCGTGACGTCACCGCCATGCTTGTGCTAGGTGCACTTTGAGGCCACGTCAAGCGTCGAAGGCTCGCTGGCAGAAGAAGGTCACGGGACGGACCCAGGTGCCATGGGTGACTGACCGAGATGACTGGCAAATGCACCACCTGTGCTCCCGACTGTGCCAGCTTTCTGTGTTTTAGCCACCCGAAGCTTCGCTCGTTTTTGTGAGCGTTGCTCCTCTGCCTTCCGCTGTTGTTGGAGGGCGACAGTGCCTACATGGCCGTGCACATGTTGACACACACAACAACAACAGCCGTCATTCGCCACTGAGTGGCGATGACGTCACCACGGGCTGTGTGCCAGGCCAGGTGCACTTTGTAGACACACACAGAAAGACATGTGAGCATACTCACAGGCATATTCTCAAGAAACATGCTTTTATACAGAAGCAACTCTTGTACACATCTTATCCCCTCTGGGCATAATAGACCCTTACACTTGCCCTACGATTACCCAAAGCTGAAAAAAACATTTAATGGGAAAAAAAGTCAATGTTATTGTTCTACTAAATTCCTTCACTTGTCTAAAATGCAGAGCCATCGTGTTTTTTTTTTGTCAACAGCAAAGATAAATGTATGGCCCTGGTGTGTGTTTGCCGGGTGTACTACAACATCTTTGAGTTCAGTCCCTGAGGAAGCACGTGGAGCGAAACGTCGGACAGAGAGCTGTACAACTGAACCGTGAAAGCCTACACAGTAATTCTAGATTTGAAGCTTTCGTGACTGCAAGGATTCATATTCTTAGGTTTTTTCGGTAAAGTCACGTAGGTAAAAAAAATTAAATTAATAAAAGTAAAATAAAAATAAAATAAAAATCACGACGTTTCGGAGGCAACACAAGCTTCCGTCTTCATGTGGGACCGTCACTGCACGATTGCTGTATCAAGCTTACTTGATACAGCTATTTTATTTTTATTTTACTTTTATTTTTTTTACCTACACAGTAAAACAAATCATGTATATCACGATGATTCTGGCATGCGTGCAAGTAAAAATGAAACATGTATGATAATCGTTTGTTTGCAAAAAACAATTTTTTCTCTCTCTCTCTCTCTCTGCGCTGGCTCATTCAGAAAATATTTCCTTAATTAATGTTTGACGTCGCTGTGCCTTAAGGAACTTATTAAACTTAGATAGTTGTGACGTTTACAACAGCAAACATATAATGGCGTTCATTTGGCCTCGGCAAACTAATAGGTTTGCATATGTGATGCAAAATGAACGCGCGGTGTAAGGACAGCTGTTCGTTTCTCGGAATAAATAAATAAATACGATGCGTCGACATGCATCCGAGCACATTGCGAGAGCTCGTCAGAGGAATTCAACCTGAAACTTCACCAATATCGCTCATTCTGAACATCAAATTTAATGAGTCTGTCCACACAATGGAAAACATCAATAGCCATCTGCAATTCGAAGGCAAAGCGTATATATTTACGCCTATTATAACGAATAAACAGCTTTCACGTGATTATTATTCTTTTATTGCGCGGGGAGGAGAAAAGGCAGCTCAAAGGGACAAAATCTGAATAACGCCGAGACTGAGCGATTGCGCGGAGCAAACATCTGTTCAAAAATCCCGCACTGTACATAAAAGCTGGGTTTTTTTCGCCACCGTAGCTAATGGGTGGGTTATTCAAATGAATGCGCATCTGGAACCCCCCCCCCCCCCCACTTATAGTGCCGTGCTATAAAACGCATTTGCTTAAAGACACCAAAACGTTGTGCGCAGATCGATCACAATCTTCACCGCGCGCGGGTAATGTGCGCATTATCTGTGCCTCCAGCCCCCCGGCTTTGAGAGTGGCCGCAGAGAGACTGCGACCGCTGCAAATGAGGGGACGCAGCAGCTCGCACGCGTCGTCCGACCTTCGGTTCACGTGCATGGTCACGCCTTGAAAAAGGGGTGGGGGGTGGAGGAAAGCCATAATGCTACCATTCAACGCCACAGGGGGCACCTTAGACGCCACGCTAGTGAACAACATGCCATGCCCGATGGCTCTAGGAGATAACGGAATGACTAAATGCTCTCTTGATGAAGGTGAGCCGTCCTTGGCAGCGAGTAGTGAAGTCTGCAAGGAGTGGCAGACATTTTTTTTGAGGAGTGATGGCAACCCGAATGTTAAAAGCGAAGAATGCCACCCAGGGCACGAACATTGCCGAAAGCTCCATTTCAACCGTGTGCTATTATCCGTGAAGTGATGCTCTCGAGCGTGAACGCAGTCGTGATGCACAAGTGTGGGTCTGCCGAGTGAGTCTCTTTGTGTTTTATAGATGTAATATGATGCCAGAGTGTACCTCCACAGGAGAGCGAAGCCATGTTAATGAACAAACGTGGCGGACAACACACTGGGCGTGCAAGTATATGCACAAGGGTGCACAGACTGCACTTTAAAATACCGGTTGTAGTCCTCGTGTAGAATGCTAAGCCGCGAGTTTGTGATATTTAGGCCCCCTTGACTTTATGGAAATGTATACATGCAACAAATGAGAATAAACGGGCAGCACCTAGCCAAGTTGGGATGGAGGGGATGAACTGTCACTTTGATTCATATTCCCAACACTGCAGCCCTGCATTCTTTGAGACCAGGGAAGCAAAGGACTATTAGGATGATTTAACCGTCCGCCATTAAGTAGCGCCACGGTACAGCGAAAAATATCGGTCTGCAAATTAATAATTAAATTGGGAACAACACATGGGGAGAATATGAACCGCATAAAGCAGCCTCCCTGGGAATTTCAAATGAGAAACTGCTGGGTGCGAATACGAACAGCTTCCATTATTACTTAATTTGCAGCCGGCGTTATTTTCAAACTCACGCCCGCGTGTGCAACTGATTATTATTTTTTTCACTTCCAAAATTGCATTTTTCATATACATATTTTTTTATGCTCAGGCAATCGCAAAAAAGTACTTTAGGTGGAAGAGTACGATTAATATGTGATTGATAGCCCGTGTAATTGGCATGTTAATACACGTCCCGCTGTGTGCAGCAACTGGATGGGACCAGATCCCTCTTAACATCGTTGCCAGCTGCCCACAATGCGGTACGATGACAAGCGACGCGTATGTTGCAGGGCCTTGCCAGCACTCATTTAATGCAACCCTCATTTAAGGCCTATGCCATTAGCTCTTACATATATTGATCGGTCCCAGCTTTTAACAGCTATCACTCCAAGAGGCACCATTAACAATTTAGAGTAATTGGTCTGAAATGCTGATCCTTTAAGTCGGCCTTCAAGCGTCTTGTATACGCGCGCGTGCACGTGTGTATGTACACTGGGCCATAATAAGGGCATCGTTCTTACTTCTTTTGGCCTTGACTTTGGGACAGTTTTTTTTTCTTTTGCTGGTGTCTTTTAAACCATTAGTATTGGGATGGAGGTCAAGGTCACCCTGTGGCCAGAGGTAGAGAGAGAGGTACGCTTAGCAGCAAGTCGCTTGGGAGATAAAATAAAACAATAAAAATACCCCGAGCATCTCAGCAGGCAGCGGGCGTAACGACGCTGGATCCACGTCTGCTGCACGCACACACATAAGCCCAATGAGCATCTCCTTCAGGGAGCTGACCGATGGTTGAGCTTTGACCCTGAATTTCTGAACCGTAGGCTCTGTAGACTCTAGTACGGGAGTCCGCAGAGATGGAATGGTTAGCCCACTGGACTTGCAATCCATAGGTCACCAGTTTATTCTCCCAGCGTGGCAAATGGAACATTGGGGAAAGTTTCTTAAACTCCCCTCGCCTCATTCCACCCCAGCAGTGTAAATGAGTAGTCAGTCGATCGGCAGGTTGTGTGTGGCGGAGTAAAGTGTGGCTACTCCGTCCTCCTCCATGAAGGCTCGCTAGTGTGGAAGAGTAGGCCAAAGAGCCCACCGTAAGGATCGTCTAGACCGTCCTCGAGTTGAGGCCATTCTGCAGGATGTGGAACGGACAAGCAATACCCTTGGCCTTCATACCAACTGCGATATACTCTCTGCTACATACATATACCTGCAAGACTCGAGCGAACACAAGTGTGCTAGAAACATTGCTCTATTCAGTCTACACATTAATTTTGCTCGAGCTGGGTTTTTTTTTTATAGCAAAAGCCCATTTTTTTCCCCTTTACCACTTCATCTTCTCGTGCCCTTACGATACGGAACAGGGTCGTCTCCTCCCCCGCTCTCCCACACACACTCTCACACTCACTCCTCCGCACAATCCCATTTTCTAACCCCGTCCTTGTGCCTGTCCTGAGGCAAAAAAATAAAAACCCACCAAGAGAAAGACACCATGCGAATCTCAAGCTGAACAAAAGAAATCTGCACGGTAATCTCAGAAAATCTCTTATTCTCAAAGGCAATCTCATTCAAAACGAAATACAAGAACTGCACCAATGTGCACCCCCCCCCCCCCCCCCCCGTTTTCAAGTGGCAGGCTTCCAGCACACATCCCCTTTAAGCCCCATCCCCAGCCTTTAATACATAGCGATGGGCTCACGCTTTGAAATAGAAGCAAGATTAAATTGTGGCAGGTTGGTTGATAGGCCTAACCCCCCCCCCAACAAACCTCCCTATTTCAAGGTGTTGAGCTGGCACCTCTGTAAATCCCAGTTTGTTTAATGTGCGATTGGCTAAGCGTACGGGCACGTGCAGATCCGGTGAGGTGGAGGGCAATGGCGGAGCCACGATTTTCAGGTAGGGGGGGGGGGCAACTCCTCCAGCAATGAAAAATTATAGGAGTTGTTAGTAAGTAATGAGTTGTTAGTAAGTAAGGACTTGTCCCTTGATTTTTATTCGACGCGTGTGTGGCGTCGATCGGGCGTCGAATTCGAACCGCGTGGTGTGATCGGCATCGCGCTCGCTGGAGGTGTTGATGCCTTCAGGGAAGTCGTGTACTGGATACGCAACTGCGTACAATTCTGTGAGTCACTTGTAACTGCTTTGCCGTTACTTATTGCCAATTATGGACTCAGACTATTGTCCTATCATATTCTACACAGTTGTAGTGGGAGTGGCAAAATGCCAATTTATTACTAATAAACCCCAATGATCCGATCGAAATTAGGGATTTCGATCGGATCATTGGGGGGGGGGGGGGCACGTGCCACTCCCACCACTGGCTCTGCCACGATCGCGGGTTTAGCGCCGGTCTCAGCTCGCCTTTCCCTCAGAATCGCCCCTGCCGCTTTAAGTTTTCTCCTCCCTCCCTCCCTCACTCCCCACCGTCCCTTTCCGCCGTGCCAAAAACCCCGAGGGGAGAACGGGGCCTGAAATCTGACGGGTGATGCAATTCACTCCGACGTGGCTTCTAATCGTGCGCGATTGTCGTTTGATGACGGCGATGTAAGCTGTTTCGCCGAGCGCAGTCAGGACTTCTGTTCAATCCCGACTCCTATTAAAATATTAATTCACTGCATGTGAAGGGCTTTTATACGTGTGTGTGTGTGTATGAAAAGGCGGCTTATTAAAATGTTGCGAATAATTAAACGATGTATGACTTTGCCGACATGATGTGTAAAGTAATTTATATATCTAAGAGTTTAAGTCGTAAGGTATCGAGAGCGAGACGCTGAAAAATGCCACTTCAACTTAATATCTTTGTCGTGGGTTTTAAATGTTCAAATGATTATTATATTTTGGAATTGGTGAGAAAATAATATGTGAGTGCCGAAAAATGACAGTTAGTTTACTCAGCATTTTGTCAATGTACTGATGGGTGAAGTCCTCCCCGTACTGTTGTGGTCAAAAGAGGTGTTTGACCATACTTCACCATGCAGGTCAATTATGTTATCCATGTTCAAAGCACGGAAATTGAACCAATGAGCCACCACCCGCCCACGATGGGTGTGTACATATATATCTAAAATCAAGGAAAAGTTAAGAATGTGAGTCCATCAATTCTCTCAATGTCACATTCTCAAAACATAAATGCAGTACGTATGCATGCAAAGATGGTAACATGCGGTGAGGATTTGAAATCAGGCATCTAGAAATGCCTGTGTCCTAAAGAATGCTGTGCTTCTGGCACGAAGGCATTACAACACCGATGGGACACGTGTGTACATGCAGCAGGGGAATACCTTGACAAAATTGGGTCAGTTTCAATCACTCCCCTCTAATTTTTTTCCCAACTAAACATGCAGGTTAACCTTAAATGGCCCTCGTATAAAGAGTAGGTGACACTTCAATGGTTCTTCTTCAGTTCTTCAGAGCAGATATAGGGGGGGGGGGGGGGGACAGGGATATTCACTGGCTTGGAGTCGGTGATAATATTCTAAATTATGGGGCCCGGATAAACCAGGGAAATATTAAGTCAAATATATGTTAAGTTGAAAAAGTATTGCTTTGAATTGACGTATGAAGAGTGTAGAGGGTTTTCAAACTATCAAGTCAGTCAAGCTCTCTGCCCTCCCTCTCTCTGCTCTGAACAAGGGGCATTGACAAATGAGGCCTCATGATGTTAATGCTTACCCCGAGCCCTAATACTCTGATAGTGCGTTGTCTTTGAGTTGTGCGCCTTTTGGCGTCATCTGGTCAAACACCATGTGAGACTGGGCTCTAAGAAAAGCTGTCTCTGGTGTGGACCAATCAATTTCAAGGACAATGCATACATTAAAAGAGTTGTTTTTGTTTGCATTCTGACCACAGGTATTGTGGTTAATGCAAACATGATTCCTTGAAAAAAGGTGTCAGTTTTATTGCCAGAAAAAGGGTAAAAAACCTATTATTATAAGGGGCATTGCTTTAAATGTCAACCTACTACTGTATATATTTGAATCATTATGATCATTTACAGCCCTTTGTCAATGCACTGCTATGTGAAGACCCATCCCATGCTCTCAGTGATGGAGGAAGGTTTGACCATATTTCACCATATCCTGGTCAGCGCAAATATTGGTAAAGTAAAAGACCCAAGGCAGGTGCCACTGATGCTAGTCCTGGCCAGGAACCGAACTCAGGTGGCTTTTTTCAGAGCGCAATACGTTAACCACTGCATCCACGGCTCCACGTCTCTTCTCTTTTTATCATGCAGTGTAAATACCAAATATGGCGAGTCTTTTGTTGTTGTTGTTGTTTACATCATGCCTGTGAATCCAGTCTATGATGTTTTTGTTATTGTATGGGTAACATCGACGACTCTAAATTGAAAACTCATTTCTTTGGAAGTGCTTTTTGTGTTTAGTTTATTGTCCTACCCCCGCAGCTCCGATTAGCGCGGTTGGCTATGTACGGTGCAAAACAAGTTCAACATACATGCACACATGATTTGTATACCGTGTATATATTTATACAAAAGAGGTTTTTTCGGTTAGATTTCATAAATATATGAATGTGTCGTTAAACCCGCCACCACCCGACACAGCCAATTAGTAAGGTTTGTCACGTAAACAGAACATGTCAATTCATTACTAGTGTAATGACAGGGTGCCACCTGTCGTCCTGAAGGGGTAATCACGGTTATGGGCATGATATGTGATGTCTAATTATTAGGAGGGCGTAACAGGGGTAAAGGTGAAAGGTGGAGTCAGTCGGGAAGCTCCGGGAAATTGCTCGAATGTTCTAGAAGGGGGTGTGGCCGGAGGCGGGGCTTGGCCGCGCTGGGGTGTATATAAGGGGGACCGAACCAGAGGTTCGGTGCTGTTGCGGGTCCTGCCTGCGTCATTGCTCGCCGTCATCTCTCTTCGTCGTCCGGCCACGTGGCCGATCTTATGCAAGGCTCTTATCGTCGCTATCGCTGTGCGAGTCAGACAGCTGTGTAGTTGGACGCCGACGATGGGGTTGTGTAGAAGGGTCGGCTCTGTGTAGCTACGTAGAACGTTACATAGATGATGTCGCCCAGTGTTGTGCTTAAAGTTTGAGAATTAACAAGAAGCCTTCGACACGACGTGTCTCGGAAGTCGCTCACTACACTAGTGTAGCACTAACCAGGGTGTGTTGGAAAGCAAAGCCAGAACATTTACAATCTGAGTATCACGCTTCGCCAGTAATTACAACTAGCTTCATCAGGCAACAGCCAGATTTTTGGAGAAATCATCCTGCTTCGTTCATTAAATAGAGGAATAGATGTGATGGCATCACTTGTGTGTCATTATTGCACGAAGTGGGGGAGGGATTAATGAATGCACATAAATGACACTGGGTAGCGATTGGCGTTTGGGTTATTTATATGGTAATCAATGTATATTATGCATCCACATTATGCAAGCCGATTGTTCTTGTAACTCATGTCGATTGTGTGCACTCAAATAGCCGTACCAACAGCAATCCCTATTGAAGCATGGTGACCTGTATAGGCATGCATTTAAACAACTTATTATTTCATGATTCGCTTCCAAACAGCACTAAGTCTGTAGCTATCCGAACGATTACATTTATTTTTATTTCTCTCAATTTCTTGCCCAGTAGTAACTAGTTTTGCAAAGAACTTCAACATTATCAATATCAATTGAGTGTCCTTGGCACACGTGCTCTGTCACTGCTGACAGTTGTATTTGGGAATATTTCATATTTCGTTGGTGTTCTTTTAGTCTCGTGCTGAGCATTCGTCCTGTTTGCCCAACACAGCATTTGCCACAAGCGCAATTAATCCAGGATACATCTTCTGTTGATAGCTTTGGTAATACATCTTTTATACCAGATATAAATTTCTGTATTTTATGTACAGTTCCAAATATGACTCGGATGTTTTGTTTTTCCAAACATCTGGCTTATTTATCAGTTATTCCCGCAATGTATGGTGTTTTATTCGTTTTTATTAATTGGTCAGTTTCAACGCTCGTGTTATTTGATTTGGTTTTGGCATTCAATGCCCTGTTGATTTGTGCATCATTGTAACCGTTCAATTGCAGCGCTTATTTAACATGTTTAATGACACTTTCTTAGCCCAATGCATGAGCGTCTTGATGAGAGAGTCTTTCTTTGCCGGGTGATGTTGTGACTGCATTCAGATAGGTATCAGTGTGTGTTTTCTCTTGGTAAATGCTGTGTTATTTTTCCATTTTAACCGCACCCATGCAGAATATCCAGAAATGGAAAAGTTCTATCAGCTTCCACTTCCATGGTGAACTGGATGCATGGGTTTTCCGAGTTAAGATTATTTAGAAATTCGTTAAGCCTTGTGGCCAGACCACCAATGTGTCATCCACATATATAAACTAAACAGAGGGTTTTAGTGTGCTTTAAGCTATTGCTTTTGTTTCAAAATATTCCATGTACAAATTCGCAATCACAGGTGACAAATGAGAGCCCATTGCTGCTCCTTCTTTTGTTTATAGAAGTCACCTTTCCACAAGAAATAGGTGTTCTTTAGACAGTCTTCAGCAAGTCGTGGCATATCTTTGGCTAAACCTGTGTTTGGTACCAGAGTATCAAGTAATTTAATTGACTCGTTGACTGGAACCCTCGTGAACAGAGAAGTCACATCAAAACTTAAGAGAATATCATTATAGTCAAACTTAATATCTTAGATTATATTTACGAGAGTTTTTAATGAACAAAGAGGTCCTGCCGATGTTGGGCTGCATTTGTTTTATTACGTATTGTGCTCATTTGTATGTGGTAGAGCCTATTGTACTAATTATGGGTCTTAATGGAACATCAGGTCTGTGAATCTTTGGTAGGCCATAAAGTCTTGATGGTTTTGACACCCTTGATTTGATCAAGTATTGCTCTTCCTTGGGTATTGGTGACTTGGCAATGATTGCCGTTGTTTTACGTTCTAAGGTGTTGGTTGTGTCTCGCTCAATTTTAAGGTAGATACCTTCACAGAGTAAAACTTTGAATGTATTACCGTAATCCTCATGGGGCATCACAGTTGGTCAGGAGCAATAATTTGATATCTTTATTTGCTCTGAATTATCTTTAGGCTTTTGCTTCACTTAATCAAAAATTAGTTTTGCCATTTTAATGTTCTCAATAATTGAGCAACCTCACGCCTAGTCATCTCAGCTTAATTGTGGGAGATGTCTAACGACTGATTCCACTTCAGCAATCATCTCATCGACAGGGATTGTACGTGGGGCAACAGCAAAGTTAAGACCTTTAGACAGGACTGAAACCATATTTCTGGATAATTCAACGTCAGTCATGTTGCTAACCGTTTTGTTTATAAAATGTTCATTTTTATTTGAGAGTTGTTTGTTAGTCAGTCTAGCAAATGTGTTCACTTGGGTATTATTAGTTTTGTTAAATACATTATCAGCTGATTGCTGTGTAATTGTGTCGATTATATTCCAGTAATCTGTAGAGACACTGTTGCTAATGTTTTTATGTATAACGACATTAGTGATTTATAAATGTGACTCCTATTATATTGTATTCTCTCTTTTAGCAACAATTCACTAGCTTTATGCAGCATTTGATTTGCTTTAAGTGACTTAATGTGATGAGTTACTTTAACTGCGTGTAGTATTACTTTTGAATCTCTGCATCTTTTGAGGAACGCCAGTGAAGACAACAGCTCCATCCGCATAATTTGGAGTTTCTCCAATTTTATGGTTTGAAGAAAAGTATCCTCCCCATAGAGGTTAGTTAGTTTAACACGTAAGCTTTTGCGACCAATATCATCCATAATACAAGTTTGATTTGGGTTACATCGCGTAAATATACATTTATACTTACATTTGTTACAAGTGTAACGACCAACTATAATAAGGGGAGCGTAACTGGGCTAAAGGTTAAAGGCGGGGAGTCGGGGAGCTCTGGGAACCTGCTCGAAGGTTCTAGAAGGGGGCGTGGCCGGAGGCGGGGCCTGGCCACACCCAGGAGTATATAGGGAGGACGTGACCAAATATTCGGGGCTGTCGTGGGGTCCGGGTCCTGGCTGCCATCGCTGTCTTCGCCGCCATCTCTTCTCCATCGTCCAGCCGCATGGCCGATCCGCTGTACGGCTCCCATAGTCGTCATCGCTATATTAGTCAGCCAGCTATATAGTTAGATGCCGATGATGGGGCTGTGTGGATGGGCCAGCTATGCGTAGCCCTGTATATCCATGTGTCGCTCAGTGATTGTGCCTGTAAGTGTGAGAAATAAATAAGGAGCCCTCTACACGTCGTGTCTCGGAAGTCGCTCACTACACAAGCATTACGTTACACTTGGAGCCACAGATATAAATTTGGAGTATAAATCAATATTGCCCTTGGGCAGGACACAGGGGATGATGGGAAATAGTCCGAACTGGTGATGGAACGGCAGCCGATGGACACAACATGCCGGAGAAGTCGCCCACCTCGGAGATAAAGCGGCGAGGTCAGCTCAAGTGCCAGATGGATCACTGCATCAAGAGACCGCGAGAGTTTGGTGACATCTTCTTGGTTCTTTCGGTAAAGTCACGTAGAAGAGAAATAATAAAATAATAAAAATAAAACATTATTAAATAATTCTCACGACGTTTCGGCCACAACGCAAACAGCCGTCCTCAGGTGAAGAACAGGTCTGAATGACGCTGTCTTTCCGACAGACCTGTTCTTCACCTGAGGACGGCTGTTTGCGTTGTGACCGAAACGTCGTGAGAATTATTTTATTATGTTTTATTTTTATTATTTTATTATTTCCCTTTTACGTGACTTTACCGAAAGAACCAAGAAGATGAATCCCTGCAGTCACAAAAGCTTTAAATCGAAGTTTGGTGACAATTCGGGAGGCCTTCATCCGGCAGTGAACAGTTGTGTGTGTGTGTGTTGAACTTCTTTTTGCACCGTACGTTGGCAACCGTGCTAATCAAAGGTCATGACTGATTACGGTAATTACGATAACAAGCAATCTTTGCCACGCTTGCCACTCATCAGCATCTGAAGCAGTGCCAAGTCACTGCCCTCCGTGCACACGACTGTGGCAATGAGGGCACGTGGCATTGAGCAGACACGCCTGTGGCAGGCCAAAGATGAGGAATTGAGCATTTTAGAGAGATGCCGGGTACAGCTATGATTGTGCTATTGATTGTGTGGCTAATGCATTTCTAGATTATTAACCTCATTGCACAAAAACAGAAAATGAATTAAGACTGCTTTGAAAGAAGAAGAAAATAATTACTTTGTTTCAAAGTTGAAATGCATTTCATTGTGCGGTTAAGTGCCTTCTTATGAATAGTGATGGGGAAAAAATACAATAACATAAGTCTGGGTTTTAGCTCGTATAAACTGCAGATGTTTAATTAAGCTAATTATAGTGTTGTCTTGCAAAGTGAGTGCATTATTGTGCGGGTAAATACAAATTCACCCCGTTCTCGGTCTTTCCAAAGCAAGTAACTACACCGGGTTTATTCTGTGGAGTTTTGTGCTTGCAGATGATGCAAGGGCACATTGAACAGGGGGGGATGTGGTATGAGATTTTTTTTTTTAAAGCTAACTTTAAGTGGGTTGGCTGCGAGATTAATATGGAAATAAGGACGAAAATAAATTACAGGGAGGATGAGATTTATCAACGGTAACACCAAACCAAAATGGATTGGCTTCAGTTAAGTAATCCGCATGGCGATAGCTGTAAAGCGAGCATCAATAACCAACCCTGTGTTCTCTGCTCGACGGTGAGACACGTTTATAACGATGGTGATTTATGGTGATAAGGATTATTATTATTATTTCTGCAGCGGCTAATCAAGTACCCCGTATACACACTTTTCACATTTACATGGCGTTTTGTCATTGTTATCCTTATTTATGTATCACTACCATTTCCGAGACAGCGGCCTAGGTCATGTGGAATTGTGAAGGTCTGTGCCTCAAGTGTTTGCGAACTGACGATCACAATCATCCTCCGTGGCGATGAATACACCGCTGGAAGAAAGACTTCTCTCTAAGCCATCACCACCATCCATCTCTCTCTCGCTCTCTCGTGATCCAGTGATGTAATAATCCACTGTACAAGAGCAGATTTCATCCCACCATCCATCTCCTCGGTGGAAGTCCTTCGGAACACGTTCGATCCCGTGGCTGCCACTTCCCTCATTATTCTGAACCACCACTCAATCGTCCCGTCTAGCCATGCTGTTCTGCCCAGGCCCATTTACTTTTCTCAACATTTGAAATTGTATCTTTAACCGGCGTTTGTTCTCTAATTTGTGCGCTGCTTCTCTCTGCGTCTGTCAACGCAATTTAAAGCATACATCTTAACGCAATTCTTTATGTTCATGTTTCTCCTTTATGCGGGGGCTCGATTTGGTTAGCCAGCAAAACACACACACACACACAGGAGTATAAATGGGTGCACCAACAGGTAAGACTATCGGCCGGTCACGTGGTGGGGTGAAGTGTGGGTACTCCAACCTCTTTCAAGATGTCTTACCAGCGATGTGGACGTGTAAGACAAACACTGTGCTCTTTAGAGGTGTCTTCGTATAGCCGCTTCTAATGGAGGCCGTTTCGCCATTTGTGGTGTGAAGAAGTTATCACAGGGCCGCACCTAAAATCTATTTACATTGTTTGGAGATGTGAGGATGGCAGTGTCATAGCCAATATTCAAAAATAAACGAATTGCTAATGAATCCCATAATGGCACGGTGAAATTGTAATGTTTGTTTTGGTATTTTTTATGGCGGCGGCGGGGGGGGATTAAGTAAAATATTATTTCCTTTAATGTTTTTAGTTAGATTTTTCACCAGCTGCAGCTTTCTTGTGGCCAGAAGTGGCTCTCAAATCCTGTTGCCAGGGCAACACGTCCCATGGGATTTCAAGAATAATCGTGCACAGTGTTTAATACAAACTGTTTGATGGGAAATCATTGAAGGGGTTTGTTTGTTTGTTACATCTTGTAAGGGTGAGTCCCGGTGCTTGTACCCGATTTGAGCCGGGAAGTATCTCTGTCACAAACAAAACTTGAAACCTGATTGCCACCATGTATCCGAGTATCTCACAGATAACAAAAAAAATCAATTTCTCTCACAAGGGCCAACAGCGCCTGGTTAGAATACCCGGCTTATCGCCTTAGATATCTGCTCAAGCTTTTGGTAGCTATATAAAACAAATCTGTGAATTCATAGAATGGAGGAAGAAGCGTGGAAAAGTCAAACGTTTGACAATTCTATAGAATAGGTTTATACAGTTTACGACGGTTGTGCCATATAGTAACTGTGATCCTTGCCTGTGTATCGATAGTTCAATGTTGATGTGCCATTTTATTGAGGCACTACTGCTGTTTGGTGTTATCTTGGTGTGGTCTGGGACTGTTTTGTTGTTGTTTTTGCTGCCTTACCCAATCTTTATGAATCGTAATTATATCAATATTATTTTATTATTAAGTGACTTGCTTACTTTTTCTATATTTTGTACTATCGGTTTTTTTTTGTTTACTGTTGTGACTTGCTGACCCACCCATGATTGGACATCTGCAACATAGAGCTGCATAGCTCATCGGATTCCTCCAGTCTAAATAAAGATTCTGATTCTGTATAAAATCACACAATGGCACTTTTGCTCTCCTGTGCGTTTCCAAGTCGTGCCTGCGCGTTGTCCGGCAAGATGTCGCAACTTCATCAGTTCTTGACCATTCTCTGGCGTGGTTTGGGTGGTGATGCACCTTTCTCAGAGCGTTCCGAATGGATTTTTGTTCCTCTCGTAAAGTGAACCTGATACCACAACCGGGATGTAAAATATATATATTTTACAATCCCATCAGACTTCTGCGATTGACCGCCAAATCCTTACTCGTGATTCCGCCGACCAAGATGTAATGTTCTGGTCAGCAGAATCGCCTCTCCATCGGCCTCAAATGCACTGCCAAACCATCTTCGGTCCATCCCGTCTCGAGAGACGTTCAAAGAACGTTTACAAACAGCTTTCCTTCGCGCAGCCTTTGGGACTCCGACCGAAAGTCACCGGCACCTCTCCACACCCCGAGCATCGCCACAAGCCTTGGCCCCTAATGACATCGCCTCTGAAATATGGCTCTGGACAAATAAATGTGCTCAATTTTACGATTGTTTTTTTTATTTACATACGTGAAAGTTGTAAAACACATCCACTTTATTCATGATTACTTCTCAATGGGATGCTGCGGTGGTACAATGGTCATAATGGTTAACACACTGGACTTTCAATCAAGAGGATCGATCTCCAAGCACAGCAATTGAAACAATCGGTACGTTTTTTTTTCAATCCCCCCCACCCCAACCTCCTCTTCTTCTCTTAAAATGCACCTCCATCCCTGTTATGTGGACTTTGTATCAATCGCGAATTGTTTCCCAAAGGGATGAACATTGTATGCGCCGAGTCGATCAGTGGGCGGCGTGTAGAGGGGTAAAGCGTGGGTCCTCCCACCTCTTCCAAGAAACCATTTTTTAAACCATTACACGATTTCTACTTTACCAGGTAAGACCCGCTGAACTATATAGAGTAACTCTTTTTTCAGAAGCGACCTTGCCACAAATGACAGCTCAATGAAGTGGCTCATTACGTGTAAATTGTATTGCAGCCAAGTACGCTAAACGTACGCCTATAAATGTGGAGGGAACAAACTAGAGGAGACCCAAAGACAAATCGAGGCGGCCACGGGGAGAGAGACATGCAAACCCCAAATGTAAAGACGTCGGGGCCAGTAAGGAACCCAGAACCTCTTGCATACCACGCGAGGTATTTAACATCTTGCCACCGCGACGCTTGACATCTCTGCAGCGTGAACAAGAAGGCCAAATACCCTCTATCTTCTTGGTTCTTTCGGTAAAGTCACGTAGAAGGGAAGTAATAAAATAATAAAAACAAAACATAATAAAATAATTCTCACGACGTTTCGGCCACAACGCAAGCAGCCGTCTTCACCTGAGGACGGCTGCTTGCGTTGTGGCCGAAACGTCGTGATAATTATTTTATTATGTTTTGTTTTTATTATTTTATTACTTCCCTTCTACGTGACTTTACCGAAAGAACCAAGAAGATGAATCCCTGCAGTCACGAAAGCTTTAAATCGAAAAATACCCTCTAGTGGAGCTCTCTTGGGCTCCCTCTAGTGAAGGCCTTCTCGTCAGCAGTTGCGTGAGCAAGTAATTGCAGGCTGCACCTTTAACCTAGCGTATAACATCCTAGCCATCGTAACCTACCGATAACGCCGGAGTCTGCTAGATCAGACAACGGCAGTGGCATATCGCCCACTGCCATGGGAGCTACCCACACTGGCTGGTGCCCTCCTCGGAATATAAATGACACCGCACTCACGCGGCTTGCACTTCACCCGCGTCCAAATGCAACGCGAGAGCAGTTCATCAACGCGGCGCCGCACAACCCGATGCGTCGCGTCCCCGCGGCAGTGCAACAGGGGCACGGCGAGCGCGGCACTACGCGGCACAACTCGGTAACGCGGTGACAGAGAAGGAGGTTCGTGCGGCGACCACACAGAAAGAGCGCTTGGGTGCGGTGCGGCGCGCGGTACGTTGCACTGAGAGCTCAACGCGGCACGAAACAGAAGCGAATACGAAACGACGCGACAAAAAAACAATCCGTTGGGCGAATACGGAGCACGGCGCATGACACGCGATCCCCAATGTTGCATAATGGGACGTGATGTTGTGCAGCAAGGCACGGTAACGCGTGCAGTTGTTTTTTTCTCATCCGTTTTTATGGTTCTTTCCCCCAAGTCGCCAGTTTCGTGCCAAGCGATTGCTACTGCTTCCCCGTGCGCCGTCCTTCCAGATGGCTGCTTACCACCACCCGTGTGACCGGCATAGCAGTGGACGCTCGCTTCCTTTGCTCGCCGAGATCTCTGCGTGGGCAGCCCGAGCGGCCCCAAGTGTCTACTCACGTACACCGATAGGCCCCGCTTCCCGCACCTCGATCCCTCGCCTCTCTTTCCATTCTCGGCCCAAAAAAAAAAAAAAATTGAGACGTATTCTGTGTGCACGGCGAATGAAAAACGCTTCGGACGTGGATCAACAATTAATTTCCACGATTTTTTTGCAAGAGCCGGCAGGAGTCGAGCACGAACATTTTCGCGGCCAATTCCGGGGACAGGCGCGGGCATCGGCACGGCGGCGTGCCCAGTCAACGGTGGCCGTGTGACCTTTTCTCATATGCCACACAATCTGGCAATATCGGCAGGGCGAAACAATAACATCACTCCATCGCCCAATAATTTATTTTCTTCATAATCACTGAACCAAGGTGATGCACGGGGTACCTTGGGAAATAGTTTGCGCTATGTCAAAAGCATAGCACAATTCCTGGATTTTAGGGGCTTGCAGGGGAAAAATGGAAAGAAAAAAGCAATCATTTGAGGCAAATCTGGTCGTCTTTCTTTTCTCTTTCTTTTTTAACCCTTGGCTGGCTCTGGAAGGTTAATGTATTACTCCCTGTCCTGGCTACGGAAAGCATGAGGTGGGTGGAGCTTCATGCACATCACACTTTGTTTCTGCTTGTAACAGAACAATCCAACACTGCTTGACAAAACAACAAAAATACATTAAAATGCAAGTCCAGGGACCTGTTAGAAGGAATTCCTCTGGCACGGTGGCATCGCGCATTCTAAATTCATGACCGCCGTCAAGCCTAATGGATGCAAAGTTTCTTGGCAGCATTCGTGACGCCGTTGGAAATCGGGTGCAGATGAGAGCGGGGCAGGAAGCGTCCAAATTGTGATGGCCTGCGAATTGCCACTTTCGGTTTGTGACATCGCAAAATGCACGCCTGTGGCATCGTGAATTCACTGTGTCCTTGGCCAATGTTCCCGCAAGGATAGGCGAGTTGTTTCCGTTCCAAGGTCGCCGTGACGCTGCTTTGCTGGGTGCCCCTCGGATGGCCACCCTGTCTCGTCGGGAATTGTGGGAGATTCATAGCATAGCGAAGCCAACCGGACGAATCACACGCGTCGGGCGTGAAGATTCACGGTGTGGCGTCGGAAATTGTTGCACCATTACGACTCCACTGCAATGCCCACAAAGCATTCGCCATAAAACCAAACACGCACTATTCCAGGCTTTCAATCACGACTGCCCCAACACCTGAAAATATATAGTTGATAGGCCTATACAGTTAACATCTCGGTGGCGAGATGTTAACTACCTCGCCTGGCATGTAGGAGGCCATGGGTTCGATCCCGATCCCGACCCTGACGCCTGTATATTGGGGAGTTTGCATGTTCTCCCCGTGGTCACGTAGATTTTTCTCTGGGTGTTCCGGTTTTTCCCTCCATATTTTGAATCACCGTGCGTTCAGAGTATTTGGCTGCTATAATTGTCACGTGACAAGCCACTGCGTTGGGCTGTCATTTGTGGCCTAGTCGCTTCTGAAAACGAGATATATAGCTGAGTGGTCCTTACCTGGTAAAATAAAATAGTTTTTTTTATACATACTCGATAACAAAACTGTTCAGCATAAAAGCTAGTGGTTTAGTTTCATCATATTAGCTGCAAGTGATTTTCAAGCAGTGGGTACATTGGGCGAAGCATGTAGCAATTACGATTATTTTCTTCATCATAATAACCATTACGATCACTGCATTAAAAGTGAAACGGTTGGCAATTATTTTTAAACGTTGAGGAGAACATCAAATAGTACGTAAATTTTGTTGAAGGAAAACAATTATGCTAAAGGTTTAAAAATAAAAATATTTGGCTTCCTCTTGAACAATTTCACAAAAAAATGGTTTTCAAAGTGCATGGACCCTCACGAGCCAGTTTGGTGAAGTATGGCTGATTAAATCCGACAACCTGCAAGGCGTGGGAAGAAACTCATTCCGCAGTGGATGAACAATGCTATTTCACTTAGAGCGTCTCATTAGCAAAATAAATATATACATTTATTATTTTCAAATGAGCATCTAACATATTGAAGGAAAGCGAGCTAAAATACATTGCGACTAATGATGTAATAATGAAGGTAAAGGTGCAGCCCTGCAATTGCCCTCGCGTTGTCATAGCTCGCAGAAGGGGGTTCTACGAGAAGGAGCTCAAGAAAAAACCCCTCGAATGATTATTTTTCCCAGTCTTGCACGGTGGCTAGGAGTTTTCGTGTACCCACGCATTACCCCACTCACACGCAAATTACTGATCGACTAACCACAGTGTACTCAATAATACTGCCTGGTGCTCAGATGTGGGCAAGCTGGGGTGGGAATCGGGGAAGGGATTTAAGAAACTTGCTCCATTATTTCAATTGCCATGCCAGGAGTGCTGTGATGGGTAGCACAATGAACTTGCCACCACGACGTCGCCGGTTCTGTACAGTAATAATAATTTGGCCAATTTGTACTCCATAGCAGCAACGCATCTGGCAAGTTGGCCCAACCTAAATGTTTCGTCGCATTAAAAATTCCCATTTAAAAAGTAATTCTGCAAATCTAATAATTTGCTCGGTTTAATGTTTATTGCTTTTGATGTCTATTACGAAGCAAAGCAGGGGAAGCAATTTTTTGCTGTGGGCATAGCGGACTTGCAACACCTTGTTTAATC
The DNA here is from genome assembly GCF_965212315.1 of Lampetra planeri. Classification (NCBI taxonomy): domain Eukaryota; kingdom Metazoa; phylum Chordata; class Hyperoartia; order Petromyzontiformes; family Petromyzontidae; genus Lampetra; species Lampetra planeri. The sequence goes on from NC_136136.1 coordinate 3,085,917, forward strand.
TGCGATAACAGGTACAGACGAGAAAAAAAGCCAAGTTGTAACAAGACTATTTAAAATCCACGTGATTAAAAATGCATTTTCTCTCAACGTTATTTCTACTGCCTCGCGAGCTCGCGAATTTCTGCGCACGGTGCAAATCACCGAGCCCTCAACCATTTGCAGTTTTAGGTCCCTGACCCTGGGGTGCAAGTCGCGCACATTTATCAGACACAGTCTGCGGACCGGGGCTTTAAACACGACAGGGTTAACAATGCAGCGGGGCTTTGCTCAACAGTAAATGGCTTGGAAATATGGCACAGAATGAATTTTGCACAGCTGAGCGGTTGCCAGGGCTGCAGAAATGTGAACCATGGAAGATGTCCCAGCCATTGACAAGCCAAATGTTGCAATGGGGAGTATACTTGCAAAACTATAATGCCTGGGTACGTGCGTGCATGTTTGCACATACGTAATATACCTACTATGATCACCCAGGAATGTCCTTAACGCTCGTGACGTCACTCCACGTCGACCAGCCGCCCTCATTAATATTCATGAGCAGGTGACGTCCTCAAAATGGACACCCGCCACCCCTCATTAATAATCATGCGCAAGTGACGACACTCCACATCGAACAGTCCCCCTCATTAATAATCATGCGCAAGTGACGTCACTCCATAATGGCGCACCCTCCCACCTCATTAACAATCATTATCAGGTGACGTCCTTCAAATAGACACACCCCCCCCATTGATACTAATTAGCGGCTGACGTCACTCCACATGGGGGGGGCGAGGCGCCTCCTCCCCCCTCCTCAGCTTCAACTCACAACTCTCACTACAAAGGCAGAACCCTCACGTCACGTGATCTCCGTGACGCTGTTGAGACATTGGAGTAAAGAGGACGTCATGGTGAACAAGGAATTAAAACCTTTAAATGAAATAGGTCCGTGTCACCTTACAAATTGCACACGAATGGATGCAATGAATATCACGTCGCGGTCTGTTTTTCGCTTGCAAGCTTCAGATTTACTGCAATACGCCCGTCCTTGGACGGGCAAAAGGCTAGTAATATATAAAGAGCTAAGCCGAAGTGTGTACGCATATCGGCTCGCAAAAATCCGCTGCATTTTGAGAGCATTTGTACACCGGCAAAGGCACATGAAGTGGGGGGAGGGGGTGTTTGTACAGCACTTTGTATGTCCACCGCTGTCATCCCAGTGCTGATGCTCACATCGGTTATTTATTTAAGGCGGAATCAAAGCCCAGGGCAGGTTCACATACCAATTGACACCGGTGCTGTGCATGGCCGTGAATCAAAGGTGGGCTTGATGGGATTGCAGCGTGTGTGGGATTGTATGTGCTCGCATATATATATGGCACATGGAGACGCGGGTACAAATCATGCGTACGCATGCACAAGTAAGCATGCTCGCCGTGCGTGCAAATACTACTTGACTGTATCGAGCAAGCCAAAATATTGCCAACGGAAAACATGTGCTTGTATTCTGATTATGGCTCATTAAAAAAAAACATCCTGCATTCTTAACTCGCAGATGGCTTCCATCGAGAAAGTGTGAATGGCACGCATGGCATGACTGCGGTTTATATCCACGTGCAAATGGAATGCGATGTCGACAGACAATTTACGGCATCTCGTCGCATAAAATTGTTCGCGTAACCCGATGTCAGTGCCATTTTTTTGTTCCACATTCCAAAAACAAAACTCCGCGCATTTTTTGTTTTTTTGTTTTTTTGGCCGCATTTGCATTTTACGTTCGTGAATTATTGAATATTTCCCGTTACGCGCTACATTTTTCGTGCAGCGAGGAGAGCTCGTTTACAAAGACACCTGCATTGCTTTTAGAAGTCTGCGGTTGCTTCATCTTGCCACAGCGTGCCTCACTGCACGTCTCGTGTTGCACCATCAATGTCTGCAAGCACATTGAATACAGACTGCTCGGAGCGTAGTGCTGTTAGCGAGTGCCTATGAAGGCCGTCACTGTCCGCCTTTATTTCCCCCAGTTGCTGATGTTCACACGCCACACCAGATGCTCATTTGAGGCTGAGTCGACCTAGGGGAGGCTCAAAGGACCGGTTCCAATATTCGCCGGGTTTATAACCGCTGCGCCCTAAGCGCAACGCGACCGCTCTCCACACAGCGACACACGCACGCGGGCGTTTAAAGAGCACAGAACGCTGCATTTTCTTAGTAATTTCCAATTTCATTACATTCGAGCGATCGTTTTTAGTGTCAACTTCGTCATGTTTTTTTGCTGACATTATCACATTGCGTATTGAATTTGTACCCGCACCATGACCTGTCATTTCTGTGGTTTTGTTAACCACTGTGTATGGTGTCAGCTCATGGACACAAAGATCCACCTTGTACGTTCTTAGACTGTTTACAAAAAATATAATACACTGATGTGTTGTCACTGTTGCTGAGCACAGGGGGCACAAAGTTGCACAATGCACAGCAGTCGGCAACTGGGAGTACGAACGAGAGCACAGCGAACTAAACTCGTTTATTGAACTGAGAAAAGTTGTTCGGACTTGGGAAAGGAGGCGATGGCAAAGAGGCAGCGGGAGGGAATGCCTCCGATTTGTGACGGTTGTGCGACATGCGGTGCGAAAGAAGTTCAGCATACTCACAAAGCCAAGCAGTTTGAGAAAGGTATGAAAAGGAGAAACGATTTTCCCTTCAATAACCACTCACAATGCCCGCTCATTCACGTGGAATCCGCGGATGTGTGTGGGAGGATGGGTGGGTGGGGGGGCATGACGTCAGCACGCACAAACCAGACTCATCACTGTGGCATGCAGGTGACGTCACCACGCAGATGTGCGTGGTAAGACGTCATCCCGACGCCCTATCCGTGCGCCAGCCAGCAAAACTTTTTAAAATATATCTATTGCGTGATGTAATACGGCGGCTGACCACATTATGTGTGAGAGTAAACAGTCAATTTCGTTGAATAAGTCCTTTAAATGGGCCGAGGTATGAAGGCGTGAAAGCAATAACCGTGGAAAGGAAGAAACTGAACGATTGTGGCAATTACTGGAGTGAATCAGTCTCAACAGGATAATCAGTGAAAGCAATCTGCTTTAAACTGAATTCTATCAGCATTAGGTCGGAATTATGAGCTTCGTCCCATCCAAATGTCAAAGCACTGCCTCAATGCAAGGCTAAATCTCTACTTTGTATTTACTTGCATTTATTTACGCTCGTTTAGCCATGCTGCCGTGTATAATCCCACTTGAATGACTTAAGGGTACATTACAGCATTGGCATGTTTGGCCAACACCAGTTGCATCGTGTTGGTGTTTATTTTTTTTTAAAGAAATCGCCTTAAATGTTTAGCTAATGTTGCTCTGCTTTAACATTTAAGATCACTCCGACATTTTGCGCCGTTTTCTTTGGTAATTGCTGTTGCTGTTTTTCCAACGCCATGGGCCATTACATGTGGGTTCAAGTTGAGATGACACGGAAATTAAGGAATACACGCATAAAACTGGCGCGGATTACATGGGAAAACGACGATGACGTTTTCACACCTGGTGCTCTCCGAGGCGAAATTTATTCACCTTGCAAATTGAATATGTGCGCCAAAATTACCTTCACTTTCCTTACTCTTATGTTTTTCGGTAAAGTCACGTAGGTAAAAAATAATGGAAATAAAATAATAATAAATGAAAATAAATCAATTTACTTGATACAGTAAATCTAGCTGTGACGGTCCCACCTGAAGACGGAGACTTGTGTTGCCTCCGAAACGTCGTGATTCAATTGATTTATTTTCATTTATTATTATCTTACTTCTATTATTATTTTTTACCTACGTGACTTTACCGAAAAATCCCAAGAGTATGAATCCTTGCAGTCACGAAAGCTTCAAATCTAGAATTCACTTTCCTTATTGTTTCATTAAAAATTTCCACCGTCGTCGAATTTGTCTCGCTGAATTCTACGCATTAAAAAAACCACGATACATTTCCACGACCTCTTTTTCATTTTTTAAACACGTAAAGTCTTCTTCTATCCGAACACACGCGGTCATTTGCCGTGATCCTGTGTTACGCCGAGCTCTCAGCCTCACAGCCCCGGGGGTGTGCTGGCAATGGGCCCGCCCAGGCCCCTTCCACGCCACGGCACCATCGCTTGGAGGCACGGATTACTCGGGCCCCGTAATTCCCCCCCCCACACACAAATTAATGGCACTTCAATTAGGCACGGTTCGCCTGCCATGCCAATCTGCCGTTCCACCACCGCAGTCACGTCGCCAACAAAACCTGGCAGTGAATTGGACAACGCTGACTTCATCGCTGACTGTTGTGTTATTCGCGTTTGGAAATTGTTATGATGTGCATGATGAACGTAATCGTCGTAAGAATGCCCCTTTTTCTTCATCTCGGAGAACCTCGTTGAGTCGTAAGGCTCGTCTGCGGGAGGGTCCCGCTACTTTTGGGATCATTGGCTAATTCCGTGAACGAGTTGTTTGGCTTGCGGGAGGGAATTGGTGTACCCGGGGAAAATCTGTGCACGTGCGGGGAATTACACTGAAAGAACCGCACATATAGATTCACTCAACTTGCCTTTGTGATGTCATCTCCTGGCCACTTTGCAACACAGTGAGATTTGAAAGTCCTACAGATGTGTGCAATCCTCCAAACCCTTGCCTGCATATAGTACACAGTGCCGGATATCTACTGCACATTTCGCCACTTAAACATAACTATATACAACCCACTCCAAAATAAACTCCGATTGTTTATGTGACTGAGAAGGAAAGGTAATACAGCAGACATTTGGCGAGCATATTGGACCCATCTCAATGTTTCAACTGCATCAACAATGGCTTGCTTCTGCCCGTTGCCATCTTCCACGAATGGCAAGAAAGTGATTTCAATGCCACAATTTTTGCTCGTGCGCAGCAGAAACACGCGTCCATAATACTGTTCCCTTGGCGACTTCAGAATGTCTTAACAATACGCGTGCCGTTTCATGTGAAACCGGGTTAGTCCAATAAGCGCTCAGCGATGTAAATGGATGTGATATGTTGGGCGCTCTCCCTCTCCGTATAGCACTTTCTTTAGTTTCCCCTTGGGGAAATGTCCCTTGCAAGATACCGGCATTCACGCAGATAAGTACGCATCAGATATACGATGTTTTAAACGATGAATGTACTGCCATTTTTTGGGTTGCAGAGATCTTTTTGCTGACAACATGTAACCACTGGTCGTATGAGAATGTAATGGAAGTTTAACACGTAGGCTTTCGCGACCAATATCATCCATAATAGAGTTTTATGTGGTTAAATCGCCCGATGAAGCTAGTTGTAATTAGTGGCGAAACGTCGTACTCAGATTGTAAATGTTGTGGCTTGGCTCTCCAACACACCGGTGTTGCTGTACTAGTGACGAATTGGCCACGTTCTGTTTACGTGACAACCCTTACCTAGTTGGCTGTGTCGGGTGGTGGCGTGTTTTAACGACACATTTATATATTTACGTGATCTAACCCAAAAAACAAGCCTGTATTATGAATACAATGTCAGTTTGCTCTCGGCTATGTTTCCGGGTCGAACCGGGTGTCGTTCGGCACGACGATCGTCGTTTCGCACCACGCCCTCGGAGCTTCTTCACGCGGCGGAGCGAAACGTCGGGACATCGTGACGGGCAACACGTGACACGACCCGAAAACAAACAAACAAACAACTCGGAAGAGCTTCGCCACACAACCTCGACAACGTGCGAGCTGCACTCGTCAAAGTTGAATATTTCTAAATCGATTTCTTTTTTCGGAAAGCCTTGAATCACCTTTTGCGGGCACGAGTTTTGCAGCAGCAACAACAAGAAAAAGCACGTGTTTTCTGTTTCGCATTCGTACTCAGGTCGCCAAAGACTGTGGGATGGGCTCCATAAGAAGGGACAGACGGTGACATCATGCCATCCAATATCGGGAGAAGATATCCGATGAAGAGGCCCTTAGCTGGGGAGAGAAGGGCCATGTTCATTAGTTTCATTACCTCAGTTATGCCAGCTATTATTGTCGTCTTTTGCGAGGGCTAATTTACGGAAATAACAAGCCTCTGAGCACTGGGGGTTTTTATCCACCGTAGCACAGCGTCCTGAGACCCACACACGCTATTCGAATGCGTTGTTTTCTTCGTATGACTCGCATAGGTGGAGAAAACTCGATTTATATTTTGCTATAGAACCCTCGTTGCGTAAGTGGGAATGGTTTACATGGACCCCATAAACTACCGAGAACCGGTGCTGCTTTTCAGTGGCTACAAGGTCCGTGAACGTTGCTTGAAATGAAGTGCAGAGGGATTTGAATCAAAAGCGAAAAAAGACGTACAGCTTAAATTTCGATTTAAAGCTTTCGTGACTGCAGGGATTCATCTTCTTGGTTCTTTCGGTAAAGTCACGTAGAAGGGAAGTAATACAATAATAAAAATAACACATAATAAAATAATTCCCTTCTACGTGACTTTACCGAAAGAACCAAGAAGACGTACAGCTTGTTTCATCACGAGAGTGTGAATGCTGAGCCATTAAATCTGGTCTTATGGATTCGAGTTTCAGGACACTCAGGGGCACGTTCTGATGCTCGAGGCACAGTGGTTCCCGGCCTGTGGTACGCATACCCATGGGGGGGTACGTGTGGCATCTCTTGGGGATGGGGTGTTAAGAAAGGTAGCGACATAATGGCGACGGGTACGTGGGGTACGGTCAAAAGAGGTACGAAGTGTATGTATATTGAAGTTCTTTCACACCATAGGTAGCCAATCGGAGGTACGGAGGAAGGTCAACAAACTAAACGCAAAAAAAGTGTTCTAAAGAAAATGGTTTTCAATCTAGATTATTTAAGGGTGCATAGCGCCAGTGGCTTCTGAATATCGGAAGGAAGAGCGTTCCAGACGGCGATGCGGTGAGCGTCTTTTCAGTTTCAGTTTCATGTATTAGGTATAACCCTGTGAGCCATGCGGCTCTTGACTCGGGTGCAACCGCAACAAAACCAAAACATGAACAAGAAACATCTTAAAGTGACTAACACGCAACAGACAAAATCCTGGAAAAAACAGCAAAGTCTTCCAGATAAAACACCGCATTTCAACGCCGTGTGCAAAAATCCCAGTGGGATGCAAGTCAAACGTCGCTGGCGCGAGGATGGACCGGAGTTCGCGTGATGGTTTATGCTCCTTGACGAGATTAGCGAGGTGTTGTAGTTCGTTTGTGGCGAGCACTTTGTGTGTGTAATGAGTTCGAAGTTGGTGCTGCTCTTTGCTTTTGTGCACTTTCAATTATAAATCAATGTACTGTCCACTCATCTGTCGTGTTGAGTTCAGTGAACCCGTTCGCTCGAATGCCACGGTCATCCGCATGCTCCACTCGGGTTCTCGCTCTCTCGTTTTTTTTAAATATTTTATTTTACAAATAAACTAAATAGTTACGGCAAGCCCATCAGAAAATCTTTTCAGCATTCCATACCCAGTGTTCCTCAGCTTTCATCATCTTGCTTCATGGGTGATGGTAAGTCACTCGGCTGAAAATGTACAGGAGTTGTGTTTTTAAAGTGTTATTAAAGTGTAAGTGCTAAATAGTTTATTAAGTTAAGTGTGAACGTCTTGGCTTTTATTTATTATTATTATATCACAGATGCTGAGCACAGAAATGATAGGCCCAAAAAGTCAAGCGGCCAGCAATGAACAGCACAATCAATATTGCAACAGATTACAATTATTTACGCCACTTGAATTAAAATACAAGTTATTGTAAGAGCTTGGCAAGAGATATGGATGATGAAAGGAAATTTGCAAAGTCGGGCAGTACAAGGGAAGAAGCGTAAAGAGAAGCGTTGTGACCTGCAGTGTGGTGGTTGAGTGGTTGAGTGGGTGGGTGACTAGATGGGTGCGTACTGTGTCGTTGTGACCTGCAGTGTGGTGGTTGAGTGGGTGAGTGGGTGGGTGACTAGATGGGTGAGTACTGTGTTGTTGTGACCTGCAGTGTGGTGGTTGAGTGGGTGAGTGGGTGGGTGACTAGATGGGTGAGCACTGTGTCATTGTGACCTGCAGTGTGGTGGTTGAGTGGGAGGGTGACTAGATGGGGGAGTACTGTGTCGTTGTAATCAGCAGTGTGGTGGTTGAGTGGGTGAGTGGGTGGGTGACTAGATGGGTGAGTACTGTGTCGTTGTGACCTGCAGTGTTGTGGTTGAGTGGTTGAGTGGGTGGGTGAGTAGATGGGTGAGTACTGTGTCATTGTGACCTGCAGTGTTGTGATTGAGTGGTTGAGTGGGTGGGTGAGTAGATGGGTGAGTACTGTGTCATTGTGACCTGCAGTGTGGTGGTTGAGTGGGTGAGTGAGTGGGTGAGTAGATGGGTGAGTACTGTGTCGTTGTGATCTGCAGTGTGGTGGTTGAGTGGGTGAGTGGGTGGGTGACTAGATGGGTGAGTACTGTGTTGTTGTAATCAGCAGTGTGGTGGTTGAGTGGGTGAGTGGGTGGGTGACTAGATGGGTGAGTACTGTGTCGTTGTGACCTGCAGTGTTGTGGTTGAGTGGTTGAGTGGGTGGATGAGTAGATGGGTGAGTACTGTGTCGTTGTGATCTGCAGTGTGGTGGTTGAGTGGGTGGGTGACTAGATGGGTGAGTACTGTGTCGTTGTGATCTGCAGTGTGGTGGTTGAGTGGGTGAGTGGGTGGGTGACTAGATGGGTGAGTACTGTGTTGTTGTGATCAGCAGTGTGGTGGTTGAGTGGGTGAGTGGGTGGGTGACTAGATGGGTGAGTACTGTGTCGTTGTGACCTGCAGTGTGGTGGTTGAGTGGGTGAGTGGGTGGGTGACTAGATGGGTGAGTACTGTGTTGTTGTGATCTGCAGTGTGGTGGTTGAGTGGGTGAGTGGGTGGGTGACTAGATGGGTGAGTACTGTGTCGTTGTGACCTGCAGTGTGGTGGTTGAGTGGGTGAGTGGGTGGGTGACTAGATGGGTGAGTACTGTGTCGTTGTGACCTGCAGTGTGGTGGTTGAGTGGGTGAGTGGGTGGGTGACTAGATGGGTGAGTACTGTGTTGTTGTGATCTGCAGTGTGGTGGTTGAGTGGGTGAGTGAGTGGGTGACTAGATGGGTGAGCACTGTGTCGTTGTGACCTGCAGTGTGGTGGATGAGTGGGTGAGTGGGTGGGTGACTAGATGGGTGAGCACTGTGTCGTTGTGACCTGCAGTGTGGTGGATGAGTGGGTGAGTGGGTGGGTGACTAGATGGGTGAGTACTCTGTCGTTGTGACCTGCAGTGTGGTAGTTGAAAGCAGTGTAGGCAGATCACGTGCTCAACATGGGTGGACGAATCAATTGGTGACGTTCACAGCAACAGTAACCATGGTAGTAGGAATAGAAGAGTGTCAAGGGGGTGACTGACCACCAGTACGCGAGTGACTGTCGTGAAAAATGTCTGAACGTAACGAATGCAGTAATATTTTAATTAGTATAATTAAATACGTAACATATCCGGAGGTAGGTATAGGTGGATGGTCGTTTCGGCTGGTAGGAGTTACAAGACCAGCACAATTTGAGGACTACCGCTACAGCCTAATAGGGTTTCAGGAAAAGCTTTCAACAATAATCGCACACGTAACGCACGCGATCAACAATAAATAAACCATAGAGGCGCGCTTAAGGATGCCAAATGTACGAGTCTTTCTAAGGCTTTTTTTCGTGTGTACCCAGGTCTGTGGATTTAAGCAGCGGGCACCGCCAGTAATTCCAACATTGCTCAAAACAAAACAAAAAAAGCGAAGGCAATGGACAGAATTGGTCTCATTTCACAGACTCGCAATTCTGTGTGAGACGAGACCCTCACAAGATGCTGCGCTGCACAGACGTTAAGTAGGGCCCTTTTGTGGGCTCAGTGAGGATTGTTTGCTCACAGATGCGCGCGTGATTGCCACTGCCTGCCAAAACAACTAAACAAGCCTCCGCACCCGTAATGGTAATTGCCTGCAAAAAATCTCCATGTCTTCCAACGAAAATATAAAAGGAACAAAAAAGTTGCAGCCCTGCAATTACTTGCTCATGCCACTGCTAGCTTGAAGGGTCTCAAGTAGAAGAACCGCTAGAGAGTGCCTCTAAATGGTATTTGCCTACTCCTCCACGCTGCCTAGACGTCTTGGAAGAGGTGGTCATGACTACATTTTAGTCGTTTGTATTTCTGGGTGGACAGAGGTGGGGTGAGGTGCAGGGCAGGGCGCGGGATTTAAAAAATGTGAACCATTGCTTCTACTTTTGCACCAGGGGATTAAACCCCAAAAAAATCTACATCCATCCAAATTAACCTCAATTTGGAAAAGGTGGTAAATATATATATATTTTTTACATGGATGACAATGAGAATTATGAATAACGAGACCCCATGTGGATTTTTTCCCTGGGTCTGCAACAGCCCTAATTACCCCCGTTGCATCGAATATGTTTTTTTTGTTATTCCAATTAATATTGCATGGATGTTGAAAACCTTTCACAGAGTGGAGTACACACATACAATATTGACTTGACTTTTTTTCTCTCAATGATCGAGCTCCATTTGTGCAATAACTATTCATTACACACAAAGTGCTCGCCGCAAATGAGCCACAATCGCATGCTCATCTCGTCAAGGAGCATACACCATCACGTGTCCTCCGGTCATCCTCGCAGCAGCGGCGGCGGCGGCGGCGGCGGCGGCGGCGGCGGCGGCGGCGGCGGCGGCGGCGGCGGCGGCGGCGGCGGCGGCGGCGGCGGCGGCGGCGGCGGCGGCGGCGGCGGCGGCGGCGGCGGCGGCGGCGGCGGCAGCAGCAGCAGCTTTTGACTCGGCCATCGACCAAAGACTTTCACCGCATCGCGCACTTTCAGATGCACTTCTGCGGCCGTCTGGAATGTTCTTCTGATATTAGGAAGCCACTGGAACTATGTACTTTAAAATCTATATTTTACGAAAAAACTCATTTCTTTAGAAACATTTAGTTTGTTGTCGTTTCCCGCAACCTCGTGTATACCGGGCGAGATTTTGAACATCTCGCCACCCTGGCATAAATTATGATGATATCATGTAAATATGGTTATCCTCACACTATACCGACTGATGTCACTCACAATGAAGGTGACATTTGCCCCGTCCCTAGTACAGCATTCTTCCCGAGCTCGATTTGGGTATCTTGTGAGGCCAGCGTATCACGGTTGGGTTCCAGCTGAGCAAAGCAAATTGCCAGTGGAAAATACCATTACTGTAATTGTCCCGTGCTGGCTTGGCTCAGATTTGCTCGTGGAAAAGAGATGTAAGCTATGTCTGCCTAACTAGAACTATTCAAAACAGCAACAAATGGGCGATGCACCATATAATACCCCAATGGGGCCAAGCTCATGTGAACACTTTATTTTGGCTTTGTTTGAGAACCTGCAGGGCAGATCGTGCCACCTGACTTAATTATACCATTATCATCTCCCCGGCTCGCTCCACACATCTGGAAAATGTGCCGGTGCTTGACGACTCGGAGCAAAGGCCGGCTGGCACTCAGGCTTGTTTGTCCTTGTGTTAGCCCTGCCAGAATTATCCACAGACAGCGGCTGTACTCCACACGCCGTACAACTGGGCCAAATGCCGCATTGTAAAACAAAAACTGAGCAATAGGTAGACTGGTGGCTCTGAAGGATAATGTCCGTATTACTATACATTTTTATTTTATTTTAACCAGATAAAGCCACTGAGTTACATCGCTCTGATTCAGAAGCGACCTGGCCACAAATGATAGCCAACGAAGTGGCTTATCATCTGTAAATGTATAGCAGCCAAACACTCTAAACGCACGGCTCTAAATGTGGAGGGTAAAACCGGAGGGACTAGAGAAAATCTATGCAACCACGGGAAGAACATGCAAACTCCAAAGATATAGGCGTGTATCATTACCACTGCCATCCTAACGTTTTCATTTGAGAAGACAGCTTTGATGAAATAAATTTGGCAGTCGCAGCCTGATCATCAATGACTGCACAATAAACCCCAATTAATTGTACTTTTTTCACTGAATTCGGTATTGTTAACTTCTAGTATCATTGAAAGTGTCTGTACAATTCCCACCTCTTAAGCAGATTGACAATATTCATTGTAGAACAGACGTGGGGTCATGTGCATCACTTCCAGATCGATATTCATACCTCCGCTCCCTTGAATGGACGCATGACAGCTCAATATAAAATATAGGTTTATGAAAGAACACAATAAATCAACGGTATTCATGAACTTCTGCTCCCACTCTTTGCAATCTTTCAAATACGTTGGCCCATGCTGTGGCAGTACATTATATCCGGTGTAAACATATTGGTGCTCAAAAGAACCGATAAAACAGAGGAACGTCCGGGCAGAGTGGTTTGAAAGAGTGACGTGGGTAGCAGAGGGACAGACGCTTTGTTTGGAAGGGGAGGGGCTCATGCGCACAGGGGAAGCTCAATAACGCTCCCAATTGCACTGCCCTTGTAATGCGTGACCCAAAAGAGGCCAGTGGCAAATGCTGCATTTCCATTACCATTGTAAAGCTGTTCTGAGAATGGCCTGGCATGCATCATTTCGTATCCCATCGCTTCGTGAGCTGCACTACTCAGTGGCCTCAATCCCTCCCGCCGCCGCTTCTTCCTCTCCCTCTCCATGTGACCACAGGCAAAGCGATGTCGTTTTAATGTTGCAGTGAAGTAATCCTGGGTTAGCTTTTGCTATCCGAAACCAAAATGATTTTTTTTTAATATAATATTCTAGATCGCTTTTCTTAGTTAACAAAAACACCAAGGTTTAACACGTAGGCTTTCGCGAACAATATCATCCATAATTGAGGTTCTTTGGGTTAGATCGCGTATAAATATATAAATGTGTCGTTAAACCCGCCACCACCCGACACAGCCAACTAGTAAGGGTTGTCAAGTTAACAGAACGTGGCAAATTCGTCACTCGTACAGCACACCGGTGTGTAGTGTATAGTGTATAGTAGTGTATAGTAGTGTATAGTTGTGTAGTGTATAGTGTAGTGTATAGTGTAGTGTATAGTGTAGTGTATAGTAGTGTAGTGTATAGTGTAGTGTATAGTGTAGTATACTAGTACAGCACGCCGGTGTGTTGGAGAGCCAAGCCACAACATTTACAATCTGAAGTTCGACGTTTGGCAGTAACTACAATTAGCTTCATCAGACGAAAGCATTACTGAGTCAACGTACATTATGCATGCGCATTATGCGAGCCCATTGATATTGTCCTTCCTGTCCATTGTGTGTATTAAAATAGCCGTACCAACACTGAAGTTCACCCCAATGAGAGATGCCACTTTCACGTTGACAATACGACATCATGACTTTACTAAATGTGGGCTGGGTGAAAGCGTGGAACTCCCTTTTAGGAGAGGGAGCCACCCAGCACGGCTGCTGCTGCAGAGGTCGCAACCGGGTACCCGATACCCGTACCCTACCCGATACCCGGCTACCCGTACCCGGCCGGGTACGAGTACCCGTTTGCGACTCTGGTGCAGCCGGGTACGGGTACGGGTAGGCCGTGAGTCACTGGTGAGTAAGTGTTTGTCACTCATTACCCGACTTCTTGTCTCTTCTCACAATTCAAGTTCCTAGAATCAACCCACCCACGCCTGCAACATGGCTTCATCCCAGAGGTCGCAATCAGGTACCCGATACCCGTACTCTACCCGTACCCGGCCGGGTACGGGAAGGGTACGGGTACGGCCGGGTACGGGTACCCATTTGCGACCCTGGTGCGGCCGGGTACGGGTACGGGTAAGGAATCAAAACCTGTTTGCGACCTCTGTGCTGGTGGGTTTGCCGGGCAAGGCCAACGTGAGCATCCAGGCTCAACCCGATTCGGACGGTTCACAAATCCTGGACCGGCTCACTTGCTCCCGCATTGTTTTCGTGGGAACGTGGAATGAATGAGAATCGCAAGGCTTCATATTCTTAGGTTTTTTCGGTAAAGTCACGTAGGTAAAAAATTCATAAAAGTAAAATTAAAATAAATCAAGTGATACAGCTATCGTGCTGCGACGGTTCCACCTGAAGACGGAAGCTCGTGTTGCCTCCGAAACGTCGTGATTTTTATTTTATTTTTACTTTTACTTTTATTAATTTTAATTTTTTACCTACGTGACTTTACCGAAAACAACCTAAGAATATGAATCCTTGCAGTCACGAAAGCTTCAAATCTAGAATCGCAAGACTGCTTGAGGCTCCTGTTGAATCTCACGCGGCTAATTAACACGTTCCAGCTGCACCTGTGTCAGAGCCTGATGTGCCATGACATGACATGACTGTCGACCGTTCTCCATCCACCACGCCCGATGGAGAACGAAGCAAGCTGCCGTAAACATTACGGGGAAAGCAAACCGTCGAATGAGACGCGATGTTTTTTTTTGTTATTTACATAGGCAAGCCTCATTTAGTCTCAACACTTTTGTTCTCAGCCGGATCCTGCACTGAGTCGGTTGGACAGTTCTACGAATGTTTGGCATGTTGGGTGGAAACCCGAGGTGGCCCTCGTGGATAGATTTAAACATCCGCAGTTGGACTGACATCTCCTGACCACTTAAGGGGCATCATCATAAATGAGACATTTGGTGCTCAGTTGAGAGCTTCCTAACTGACGTTATGAACCTGCAATAAATTGTCACGTGTTATCATTATAGGTTAGAAAAAGGGAATGTGGTCAACGTGTTAATCTGCAAATATGCATACATGTTCAGATCCATATCTTTGAGAGAAAAAAAATCACTTTACCTCACCATCCTTGACACGGAAGACTGCCTTAATCATTCCTGCGTGCATTCGGATAAAGCTGCCAACACCTCCATCAAAAGCAGGCAGTTTTACAGAGCAGCTGGTCACCCTGCAAACTAAGTAATTGCACAAGACAGGATCCACTTCCTTTTTCTGTTTTGCGGGGGGAACGTGGCCAAAAACGTTTTTATTTTGCGTCTTCCATTTCCAGCCAAATGCCCAACGGGCACCATTCGCGCAGGGACCAGCAGAACAACAAAGCTCCGCTCGCATTTCCGAGGCTTGTATTTGTGAGTAGTAAATGAGCGCCGCACGTCCTTGTTAAACCGACAAACACAGCGGACAAACGCACTGCCTTGGAGCCCGCTCGCTGTGATGTTGGTTACCTGGCAACATTTCCTCAAAGGTGAAAATGACGGTTATTTTGTTTTTCAGTGCGCGCACGTTGACAGACATGTACCGTGTTATGTGAGCAGAACGGGCCAGGCTTATTTTGTCAGAATGAAAAAATATATGCTGTGTTTCAGGACATTGTATCAGAAAATGAAACATTTTTTTATCTAAGCTATGGTTTATTTATATAAAAATAAATAAATTAACAACAAAATATAACGTCTGATTTTCCTTTTTTCTGATGGAAAAAATGTCACTGATACTTACAACGAGCATTTAATCCTGATGATTTTAACAATTGATGAAATGACCCTGACACTCAATGCTCCCTGTTAAAATTGGAGATATGGCCATCCAATGAAAGCATTGCGATTGTCAGAGCGAATACCACAATTGTGCCTTTCTGAAAAATGTATGGGCAATTGGGGGAAAATACATAAATAAATACATGCGAGAATTGTCTCTTAGGGAAACAAATAAATGATTAAGAAGCCACTGAAGTCTTCCTTCTTTTGTCAAAGCATCGAACGGTTTACATTTTTGTTGGTGCATTCAGTACTCAATGAAACAGAAGCTGATGTTACAATGATGTCCCCTCTTCGTGGGCACATTATTACCTCTGAAAACCCGAATTAGGAACACATGGTGCCCTAGGTGCGGTACAAGATCTCGCCTCTATCTCTTGCCCACCACCCAAGTGATGACACACTCAGCATTTGAGAAACAGGACTGCACTCCGGCACTGCTTATGTCACTGCTGATGGAAAAGAGCAATGCGGCAGAACGTAATTGGTCAACAATTCAAACAGCTAAATAGCCCAGGTGAAATGTAAACGCACATATACAGTATCGTGCTAAAGGTACAGCCTTTAAATGTCTTGCTCGTGCTACTGCTGGTGGAAGGACCTCCATGAGAGGGAGTTCTAGAGCGAGCAAGAGATACCCTCTCGAGAGTAGTTGGCCTACTCTTCCACACTGCCCAGGCGTCTTGGATGAGGCTTGAGTACCCACACTGCACCTCGCCACACAGGACTTGCCTATCAACTGTGGTGTAAGTATTTATACGAATAGATGGATAAAGACTGGGGGATTAAGAAACTCGCATGCTCTTTTAACCGCCACGTCGGAAAATCGAACCGGCGGTGGTTGGATCGTATGCTCAGTGTGCCAACCATTACACCATGGCACGAAACTATATGGGCTGTTATTCAAAAATAAAGAGGCTTTTGTAAGGTGGCTTGATCATGGGAGGTATTTTCAAAGGGCACGTATGGAATTGGTTACCATATATATACGTGCAGCATCCACATATATATGAAATTGTGCATAAATAGATTCATAGATGTCACATATATTCCAAATATGGCTATGAATAATTGTTGTGAAAAGTATGTTGCTATTATTATGATAAAGTGAGATATTCAAGCCAGGTCTGAGTTTGGCAGTAATTCTCCATCTGTGCCCGTTCACTGCTGCCAACACCTTCATAATTAAAGTCACGAGAATTAGGTTGTTTTTCCTTCTCACTGTCGATAATTTTCAGCACAAGAACAACAACCATGCCTTCCTCCCAAGGCCTCTTCAAAAGATAATCTCCTTTAAGTTTGTAACAGTTTATCACCCACCCAGATTTGCAGTGAGTTGTCGCGATTATGCCCACGGTTCGATGTAATATTATGTACTCTGTCAGTTAAACACGTAGGCTTTCGCCACCTATATTAACGACACATTAATATTTGCGCGATCTAACCCAAAAACCTCTATTAGGATAAAATTACTAATTACAATTTCGTGATGCGTTTGACCACCACTGACAAGCTGGTTAATGTCTTCATACCTTTGGTCTACTTCTAAATATTCATGGTTTGTTTTAGTTCTCAAAGTTGCGTGTAAGTTTAGCATACATTGTCCGTATGATCAGGGATACAACATTTCTAAAATTCTAATTTGTACAACAACAAGTGCAATTTAAATATATCGTCTTAAATCTTAACTTAAAGCTTTCGTGACTGCAGGAATTCATATTCTTTGGGTCTGTCGGTAAAGTCACGTAGATAGAACAATAAAATAATAAAAATGGAAACAAAGTGAATAAAAAATAATCATAAAAATATATCACGACGTTTCGATCGCAACACAAGCAATCGTGACTTACCGAATATAACTGAATCTTACAGTTGAAGTGGGGGGGGGGGCACAGGGAGGGGGGGAGTCGGGAGGAAGGGGGGATGGGCAAGACTGTGGCAAAGCCCAGGACAAAGCAACTAGGACCCAGCAACACCAACAATGACGACAACTACGATGGCAACGAAGCCCCAGGACAGCTGTGCCAGCCACGGCAGTCTCGTTTGTATTGGCCAAACATCCCAATGTAGGACAGCAGAGCTTGGGAAATTGTTGGCGTGGGCCCTGATGGCCTTTTCACATCGTCTCTGTGGTTCCCCGCGCCTCCGTGTGATAACGGTGCACGTCGCAAATTCCCCAGCGTTTTGAGAATGCAATTTCGCATGAATGCCATTACGTACAAATGAAACATTGTCATTATTATTCTTTCTTGTCGGTACAAATGTGTTTGCCACATTATCCTATCGTCTAACTCACTGTATTTGACGTGTGTGTCATGAGCATGCGAATCGATGTCAATCCATGAATGTATACATCGATGCATGTGTAATATGAATGATGCAGGTTTTTACAATTCCATAAAACTACAAATAGCCTTATGGACTGTTTGGGCAATTGCTGTTCATTCGCCACTTACGTTTGCAATGACCCAGACAGCGAACTCTCAGACCGCCGGCTTCACGGCACAGTCTGGCATGAACCCTTCGCAAACCAACGCGCCGTTCCCCCTCAACGCGCGCTCGCACGAAAGGAGTTTTCGCAGCTCCATCATACGAAGTCATCACAGCATCCGTGTGTGTTTTTTTCTTTCTTTCTGAAGAGCTGGCCTCACGGAACGGACACGCATGAGAAAACACAACGGGGAGACGTCGACGCAGAGAGGCGCGTGTGTGTGTGTGCATCCTGCCGGACGATGGCCTCACAAAAGAGCGCGCGGCTTTTACTTTGCAACGCAGCGAGCGCCGAACGAAATGCATTAACCGCTATTGGGGGAAATCTTTCGCGCTGGAAAAATGACCACGGCTCTTCGAATGCTTTCACATCTTTGAGCTTCAGTTGTAAGTGACGTTTGCTGATAACAAGCCAAGCCGTTTACGGGATCCATTGCTCTGGATGTTTTCAAGGCTAGCGAAAAGCATTATCAGCCATGGATGAGCATACAGAATAAGTATATTTTAACACAACGTAAACTTTCTTGCCGTTATCCCTGTGTATTTCATCTTTACACTTCATGGGACAGATGTTTTGCAATTCCTGGAGAAATTATTTTTGATACATTTTAAGGTTCACATTTTCATGCCGCTGAAAATGGGTAGCAAGATTATTTTAGGATTAAAGTTATCGGGAAATAGTCCCATAATTCCATACGAAGGCATATTTGTCCTTTAAAACATATCAAAATAATATTTTGTACGGCTGCGTCAATTAAATATAATTTTCCCATTAAAATAAGCTACCGTACAAAACACGCAAAAAAGATTGTTCAACAGAGAGGAAGGAATGCACATTGCGGCCTAAATATATTAACGATGCATGCTGCAGAAAAAACCTCCCGGGCCGAAACTTTCGCGTCCCCTTTTAATTGTACGCATTACCGGAGCCCATTTGTGTAAAATAAAAGCGCTAAAATAAAATGGACAGTTTAATATCGGACGGATTAAAAGACACTCACGTAGTAATTGGTGCGGATCACTGGCCCAGAACGGTGCCACTCACGCACTCACACCCGTGACACGGTGCCACTCGCACGCTTCCGTGACACGGTGCCACTCGCTCCTTGGCCAAAAAGACATGCCGTCCAATTTGGCGACCGCTAAAGATATCTCCGCGGGTTTGTTCAGCGGCAGTCGAGACACACGAAAAAAAAGCCAAGAGCATTTCCAGCCCAAGTAACATCGCAGTATCCCAGCAGCCAATGTCAAATCCCTTTATGCTATGCAATGGCCCCATGTTGGAGATCGTAAGACACGACACAGGACTGTTTTGTCACGAACAAAAGGTCCAAACTATAGTCAAGCCTATGACAAACAATGGATGCAATGTGAAAAGGCTATTCAATGTTCTGTTATTTTTTTTTGTTTTATATTAATTGCACTGCATAGCTGAGATGATTAATTATGTTTAGAGGATGGCAATCATATTTTGTGTAGCATTTTGTTTTTATATAAATGGAATTCTGGATTAGTAAAACAGACTGCTTACAATGCTTTGCAGTGATTTCTGAGAATACGTAATTCAAAAATGTTTTCTTTTATAAATAAATAAAATGTACCACACAGTGAGCTGCTTATTATCCAGACAAAAACATTGAGCGAATGTGTTTTAGGCTAAACAACCCTTAGCCACTCTCCAAAACAGCCAGATTTCACGTCAGCTTTTTACATCATTAAAAAACCACTGTTGAATATTTGTTTTGTTTGTTATGTAAGCCTTAGTATGGCCTACTGAAAATAAAGGGGACATTGTAGGTCTAGGAATGGGCACGTCCGGAGGGATGGGCAGAGGCTTCGATATTGGGCAGCATAAAAAATAAAACAATGTGGCTCGAGCAGTGGCATATTGTGGTTTCGCGTGCTATACGACAAACCATGAGACTGATTCCCGGCCACGGTAAACATCAGCGGCAGGGTACTTTCTTTGTTTAATTCTCTGTTTAAATTGAATAACAAAAAACATATTGATAGTCATCAAGAAGAGTACATTGAGATGACACGGGCAACTCTGAAAATCCAGTGCAAATCTATTAAAAAGTTTGAGTACACCTCGTGTTGTGGCAAGTGCACTGCATTATGCATCGAGCTACATGAGTTCGATTCCCGGCCAGAGTTAGCATGAGTGGCAATGCTATCTGAACCAGTCATGGACACTAACCAGCACAAACCAGCTTTGGTGAAGTATGGTCAAACAACCCCAATGTCTGACACGCCCGTAGGAGGTCTTCGTCTAGCAGCAGATTGACAAGGGGTTGTAAATGTCAGATACAGAGAACACGAGGAAGATGTGGAGGCAGATAATAAAGGCTCAGTTATTTGTTATGTAGTCTATTCCCATCTACATGGCAGAGGCTCTGTCTCATATACAGCATTTTGTTATGTAGGCTAGGCATAGTCACAAACCGCACCTCTTCATAACAAAGGCTCAGTCATTTGTTATGTAGTCTATTCGTAGTCTCAAGCCGCACCTTACCATAATAATGAAAAGTGAGCCGTTCCTGGCCCTTCCCCCCCCCCCTCAACCATTATATATACGGAGTGGTATCTCTTGTAATCTCTCATTTACTTGATACAGCTGTCGGGCTGTGACGGTTCCACCTGAAGACGGAAGCTTGTGTTGCCTCCGAAACGTCGTGATTTTTATTTTACTTTTATTAATTTTAATTTTTTACCTACGTGACTTTACCGAAAAAACCTAAGAATATGAATCTCTGCAGTCACGAAAGCTTCAAATCTAGAATGTGAAGGCAGCTTTGGGAGCGCGCTGTTGACGTGTGCGACAACAGTGAGCCGATATGATGAACGACCGAGGCTCGCTAGATTGGCTGGCTTGCTCAGTTCGCCGTCGTCCAAGGTAGTACGCCGAATGTGAGACAAGGTGACTGCCTATGAACGTGTTGATTTGTCACGAGTCGCTCGTGTCGTTGTTGTTTGTTTGGGCCGAGAGGGCATCTTGACATGACGCGGAGCGAGTGTCTCAGCCCAGTGACACTTCCCCGGCAGAAGATGAATCTTTTGATGTGCGGCTCTCATCCAGCTTCCAAATGTGTTGATTAAAAGAGTCTCGTTTGGAAGGCTGCACCATTTGGGACCCCCATGCTCAGCTCTTTTATTGCACGGTATCCGGAGCGCAGCTACTGGACGTGATGGCTCCGATTAGCTGATGTGCACTTCATTTGACAAAGCAGCTCCATTGCTTTGCACTTAAGAGACAAAGCTTTTAAACCCCGTGTACATTATGGAATACAATTATACCTACATATGACAAAGATAAAAACCGCAAGCGCTGTCAGCGAGCACCTATGAAGGCCGGCAGCACACGATGGGGGTGAGTGGCCACCACCACGCCTGGCCACCTTTGTCTCCCTAGTGGCGATGTTTATGCATAGCACCACTTTTTATTAGCCGTTAGTCAGAATCAAACTCGGTTCACGGGGTTCATAGCGCAGCGCACTCACCACTACGCGCCTGCTCCCCACATATATATGCATATACACAAAGACACATTCACACACTGGCAAAGGATATTGGTTCAATTAGATATACGGTGTTAAACGTTTGTATTTCTGAACTGTAACACTTCTCATATTTTACCAAGATAAAACTATGGCTCACAATGATAATTAGCTGACTGATTATGACTGATCAAAATGTGACATCTGAGATACCTTCAAAAAAGGCAATGTGGTGAAAAAAATCCGTATAACTATTGGGGATGCTTTGAAATGTACATAAGGTTTTTGTAGAATCCCTTTTAATGTATTCAATGACATGTGACAGTGGAAACAATTTTTCGTAAAACTAGAATAATTGGTAGCTATATATTTACTTTCTCCAAAACAAATTGCAGTCACTATTTTTGTTCTAAGTACTTATATTCGTTTTAAATGTATAATAAAGACTGATCAAAACAACATGGTACATATTAACTAATTAAACGTGCATGTTGCTTTCTACCAATGTGTTTAAAAGAAATGCATTCGTTAAACATTAAAGCTCTTTAAAAAAGAATTCTAATCACCATTAACTAGCATGGCATTTAATTAAGTTGCAGTCTTCAGAAGCAACGCCAGGCAGCAAAGGATTGTTCAAACAACTGCAATTACTGCCTCAACCAAGATTTTGTTTTCAAATCAAAAGCCCCAACCAAATGTGTTGCTGTTGCTATCGGTCTCATTTCCCATCTCGAATGAAGATAACGTGGCAGAAAATAAACGACCTTCCCTTGTCTCGTTGCGATTGACCTCGGGGGGGGGGGGGTAGTGCCCCCTTCCCTCCGAAAAATTGTCATCTTTTCATGCGAGCCTATCCCCCTGCCCCCCATCACAAAGTTGTCGGTGAAATGCACAGGAATTGTGTGTCAGACGTCAATCCGTGCTTCACCACGTCCCAAATCAAACTGCTCACATCACTGCCTGGGGACAACAGGCGCGGCCAATTTTACGCCACGATCATCAAGGGGAAATGTGAAAGGTTCGGAGGTGGGTGGCGGGGGGAGCAGGAGAGTAGTCCTCACAGTTAGTACGAGGCAAAAGATGGACTTTGTCGTATTTCCCTCCCCCTATTTCAGACCTGGAAACTTTCTTGCAAAGTAGCAAGGGAGATGGTCGCGGGGTTAACCCTTTCAGTAGAAGAGAAACAAGCAAAAAATGCACATCGTAGGGCCAGTTGTAGCCTGTGGCGAGCATTGCCAATTGGATTCCAAAATCACTCAGGCGAGAGGTAACCATGAAAGTTATTGCAAGTACACTAATAGTCACACGCTCTGCAATTAGAATACCTCCCGTTGGCCACACCTGGCATATGAGCTTGCACAACTGAAAGTAAATTGCTGCGTTGCCAAGGACAGCTGACTGGCAATTATGAACTTAAATTAAGAAAAAACATTTAAACAAAAAACAATTTCCTGCGCTGTGTTTAACACACCGAGGTGGCCTTGCCATGGTAGTGCCACCAACGGCAGCTATTGGGTGCGAGAGTCTGCAGACAACGCGAAGGAAATTCTTTGATTTCACGTTCGTTTCCGAGCATTTTGCCCATTTGCTTACGGACAAGTTTGCATCGATTCGGAAATCTGGCCGTGAATTTCCACAAAAAATAAATTCACACCGGATTATTTGCCTCCGAAAGAACCTACTCCCCACCCACCCACCACCACCACAACAACAGCAAGCTGCTTAAGAGGTATGGATTTTGCTTTGAGCAGCAAGTTAAGCAAACCGTTAATCGATGGCCACAAAAAGGGTTAACATTTGCAGCCCCACGCTCAACAGACCTTTCTCGCGGTCCTTGGAGGGCGTTAGCAACAGGATGACTGATGTCGAGGTTCCCGTTGCCTCAAGTGGACTTGTCTAACAAGGCGAGCTGGGTATGTTTTGGCAGGGTTCCTCGCTTGGAGGTGGCGGGGCAGACGGGGGCGAGCGACGACGGGTTGATAAGGCATCTCTTATCGCCGGGCGCGCGCGTGGCGCTGTGTCTACGAAACTGGCTAGACCGTAAGTACCGAATCTGGCATCGGCAGCATGTGTTGCCCCTGGAACAGCCCTTGCCAAAAGAAAAAAATACAAACAGCTTCGCCATCACTTCAATTTATGGTGCCCTCTCTCTCACTCGGGTATTTCTTTTTAGGGCAAATTTAAATGAGACAAGGTAGCGAGGACCATTGTAGCAGGACCATATGATTGTTTTTTCTTTGCTTACTAGATAAACAGTGTGGCCTCTTTGGATGCATCAAAATAACGTACTGCCGCCCATTAAGGCGGTAATTATTACAGCAATTACCGAGCCTGTAGACATTTCCTTGAACTTTGAAATCGTTCTGAAAAATTAATTGCGGCGGAGTGCATATACAGCCGATGAATTTGTTTTCCACGTGTTACAAATGCTCGCGGATCGCGCGGCTTCATCCGTGCCTTATCGCGCTCAAAGGCAGCTAAAGGCAATTTTTCCACTTAAATAGCCTTTATTTGGCGTAAGCGGCCAACGTGGTGGCCGTGATGACAGCAGCGCTTTAATTCATGCAACGAGGAAGGCCGTTCCGCCAGCCCTGGCGTTAACAGGTCATTTCAGGTCTGCGCCTTTAACTAGACCGGGACGCGCAAAGTGGCGGCCGGGCCTGGTATTCTCTGGAGCGGCGTCTCTCCCCCCACCTG
Organism: Lampetra planeri; assembly: GCF_965212315.1. NCBI lineage: Eukaryota > Metazoa > Chordata > Hyperoartia > Petromyzontiformes > Petromyzontidae > Lampetra > Lampetra planeri. The sequence goes on from NC_136136.1 coordinate 3,110,066, forward strand.
CTTCCGTGCCATTTTCAAGCTCCCGCTCCACTTCCTTCCCGTCCGCGTCAGGGCAGTCGACCGCAGGGAACGAAAAGACGTGAGGAGTGAGACGAGCTCCCAGCACCAGCACCACCACCCCCTCCCCTCCCAGGGCAATAGCTGCAGGTACGTGCCCGGCCACTTGCCTCTCTGGTTCACTTTATTGTTGACGTAAACAGGCTGCCGTGATGTCAATAGCGAGTGGCGCGAGCGTGATCGTGACGGATGGCTGCCCTGTTCTGGCCTCTCTCTTGAGTGCAGGCGGAGGTGTAGAGGGGTGGGGGGGGTCAATCGTAGCTAAAATACATTTTTTGCTTAAAATATTGTTTGCTCATATGTAAATGCTTCATCTGGTTGTTTTTTTGGTTAACGTTGGTTAAACCGAAAAAAAAGAGGCTCCAAAAATGTGTTATTACTTCAACACTGATAATCATAAACGTATATTATAATACTGGTAACGCAAGTATGTTATCAGTATTATTACGGGAGTGCCTTTTTGAGAAAACCTAAACAGGTTTTTTTGCAGGAGGGTCCTACATTGACAATGTCTGGTCAATTATACTTGTAAGTCTATGACGTGTGGGAGGAAGTCAGAGTACCTGGAGACAACCCACGAACATGAGGGGCCACCGTTCAAATCTATACACATCCAGATTCAAGAATCTGCTTCTTTACTGCTACCCCATGATCACCTTGCTGCTCAAGCCTACAGCACCTGGTATTCTCGGGAAAGTTTCCCATCGAGGTACATGCACGCTCAACCATGCCTAGCTAAGGACAGCGGACAACGTTGGGTACATTCATGGCGATTTTTGCGTAGGCCGTGACGTGTTGCGCGCATCAATCGGGTTGTTTTAGATTCCGTCAATTCATGAATCACAGCCTCTAGGACCAATCGCTCAGAATGTGCCCGGCTCATCAGATCTCACAAGCTAAGCATTGCCAAGCCTGGATAGTGCTCGGATGGGTGACCATCCATGTGTAATATGCTTTGTGGGAAGTAGAGGTCAGTGCAGTAAAATAAAATGTTTTTCTGCACTCCTCCTACTTTAACCAGTGTGGTGAAGTATGGCAATTATTTCTAGATTTGAAGCTTTCGTGACTGCAAGGATTCATATTCTTGGGTTTTTTCGGTAAAGTCACGTAGGTAAAAAAATTAAATTAATGAAAGTAAAATAAAAAATAAAATAAAAATCACGACGTTTCGGAGGCAACACAAGCCTCCGTCTTCAGGTGGAACCGTCGCAGCACGATAGCTACGTGACTTTACCGAAAAAACCCAAGAATATGGCAATTATATCCCATAAGGCGTTGTGGGGTGGCCCTTATCCAGAAGTGCGATTGACAAATATGGGCTGTACATTTTGCGTGTAATGAATTACCGGCATGCATTTCTCACTCACGTGATCTAAGATGATCCACCGCTGAGATGGCCAATTGGATTTAAAAAAAAAACACCTTATGTGCACTGCATTTGATTAAATAATTAAACGATATAAATGCTCAAGGTTCCTAGGTAACATACACACGTCTACCTAAAAGCTTTCCCTCGCGCGTGCATTAAGATAATTTTGAAATCAATTAAGTCCAATTTCAATTAAACCATTCGCCGAAAACAATTTCGCTAAGTGACATGAGTTGGGCATAAAAACACCGCTAAATTGCTTCGAATGAACATAAAAGCACCGTGCACGTCATTTTCACAATGCTAGGTCAAAAATTAATTGGCCAATGCAAAATGTCATTAAATTGACAAGGTAAACTTAAATATACGCGAGGCCAATATTAATTCTGACAGGTATACGGTCGCGCCGAGTTGTAAGGCTTGCGATCACAGCACAGGGCCGTCATAAATTGGCGTCCGGGGCAAATGTTTACCCGCGATGAGACCGCACTAAAAGCACAACACACATGAATTCTAGATTTGAAGCTTTTGTGACTGCAAGGATTCATATTCTTAGGGTTTTTCGGTAAAGTCACGTAGGTAAAAAAAATTAAATTAATAAAAGTAAAATAAAAATAAAATAAAAAAACTTTCTTAATTTTAATTTTTTACCTACGTGACTTTACCGAAAAATAACCTAAGAATAACAACACACATTGTCTAGCAGTCATCACCATCAACCAGCAGCAGGGACAGCAGCAGTGGCTGATGTTGTGATTTCAAAAAGTCTTGTTGCAGACTGCGGCTGTGGCCCATCATTTATCTTGATCGGTGACAGAGGACATCAGGTCAAAGTCGGAAATGACTTTTTTTTGGGGACCCCGCTGGGATTTATGAGCTCAGGTGGACTTTCACTGAAAATGGGTAGAAGTCACGATAGCAGGCCTTACGTAATCCCGCCATCACATGTTCTTACACAATGATATGCTGGTTGAAAACACTTTCTTAATAAACCTAGCATTTTTTTAATACTCATATCACATTGCGAAGTAAAAAAAACCGATGCATTCAGTTCTATCAGCAGTCCCAGAAGGAGCTTATCAAATATCAGCGACGATGTTGTGAAATGGAGCTCTTCGCGACGATTGGATCTATGTGGTACGTGAAGCTGGCGCTTAAATAATTTGTCTGTTCAAAATTCTCAGCGAACAATAGGCGAACACATCAATGCCCTGTGGTTTATTTCTCTAAAAGCAAAATAACTGCAGAGATGCACTGGTGGCCTTGGCATTCTCACTGAGCAGTACAATATATTTAAGAGCAGAGGGCACATCACGTTTGAGTACAAACGTACTCTAATTCCAAACCTATGATTACCGGACATGAAACAACAGGAATGAAATGCAATTGGATTTTTTCCCATTGCACACAATCTAAGGTGACATTTACCGTGCACTGCAACTCTTAGCGGTTATGAAGTCAGCATTCACATTATTTTCATAGACATTTTAACTTGGCAACCCCCGCCCCCGCTAATTATGTTTTTTAGGCCACAAGTCCACATAACTAAACACACACAAAACAAAACAACTTATAAAAGAGGGAAGCAGGACAGAAACGATGAAAATAACTGTGAAAAAGTAAAACCTTGGTTCTAAGTTAAAATCAATAATACCTTGCTTGAGTTTATAAATAAAATAATATTGGATTTGTAAGCAATAATTATTAATTATCAAGTCATCCTGTTATGGACCCAACAAAATTACTTTTGCAGGATGGAAAAAAGCTTGGGAGCCATTTAAATTCACTGATAGGATATACAAAACATCAACTTGACAGTTTCCATTGCAAGTACAATTAATGACACCATTAAAAATAGAAATACAAAAATCTACATGCCAGGATAATTCTTTTTTAGAACAATTCTGCTGTGAAAGGATGTAATTTAAACCGGCTACTAAGTACCCACCCTTATTTGTGATGTTACCATATTAATGCCATTTATTACTTCATGCTCGAGGGATGTAAAAAAATAGATAATTTAACATTCAACTTAATCATGCCGAAAGTATGTCATATTATGGACGGATTTATTATACGATTAAGCAATGCATTCATTATGAATTGTTTTGTGCTAATAACTTCATTATCAGAGCTAATACCAAATCATTCAGTATATCTGTTCCTATCAGATATCGGAAGCGAAGCCTGTTCAGTGCATGTTTGGGATACTGACTGAGAATACCATATGCTGCAGGTTTTGGATGCAAGGAAGCTGGGAGATCGCATTATAGCGATAGATTCGTGAAGCTATCCGAGTTGAGTTGTAAGCCTTACCCCATCATGTGGGGGTTTTCTCTGGGTGTTCCGATGTACTTCTAAAATCCCAAACACAGATTTCTGGAAATGTCCAAACATCCCAATGTAGGGCACTGCTAAAAAATTTACCCGTAAAAACAAAGTTTTTCACTATAAATCCTTTATATGCGTGGCATCGGTTTTATTTTATTATTCATTTCTGTTTTTCTTGAGTAAGAGTTTCATTTTTATCACATTGGTATTTTAAATGAAATATGAAAAAAAAAAAATTCCTAAAAAGTAGAAAATTTTGGAAAAAATTTTCACGAAAATAAATTGTCACGCACAACGAGTCTGTGTGCAAAATGTCAGTTCGATTGGATTCACGGGAAGTGGGTTAAAAACGACCGAAAGATTTGCACGGTCGTAAGCGCGCAAGCAAGCAAGCAAGTCAACTTAATATAAAGGATTTAAAAATAAGTGTTGAGACTCGCCCTGGCTTTCCTTGGTGAATAGCATGATATCATTGTCAATTAATATTGCAATGAACATTTTATAAATACTCTTTGGTTCTTTCGTTAAAGTCTCGTAGATAGAAAAAATAACTAACGTTTCGATAGCAACACAAGCCATCGTCTTCAGGTGAAACAATACAGCAGGCGGACTGCTGAGGAGGAAATGTAGCGAGAGAGCTACTGCAACCAAAGGTTATAGACGTTTGTGGTGGCTACAACCCGAGGGTAAGTGGGCGGGACTAGGGATGGAATTTGTAGGTAAATGTAATCGCAGAGAGGGTAGGGGTGGGTGACCTCGGCTAATCCGAGAGGGGGGAAGGGGGGCTGCCGCAACGGGCGAGAGGGTGGGGGTGAAATTTACAGAGGGAAAAAGGTGATAGAGAGAAAAAAAAGAAAAAAAATCAAACTTATCAAACTTAGAAATGTAATGCAACTCAGAGAGTCGGCCAACACAACAGTTAACACTATACCTGGTTGCTCATCGTCCTTCCAAAGATTGATAAATAATATTTTATGAATAATAACCTTAGAAAATGAATAATGTGTACATATAAGCATCATACATTATAAAATTTATGAATATCTTAATCAGACAAGATACTATGTATCTGAGATGCGGTGCACGTTTAAGCAAATATATAAATATAAAATTCGAGTTCAAATTAACCAACGTATTTTATTTCTCATTAACATCTTGATATAATCCAGCAACGTCAAAAACGTAAATGTGCCATTTCAATTTTCAACAACAACATTATTGACATTTTTCTGATTAAGAAAAATAAATTGACAGTTTTCTCTGCTCGATCTACATTTAATCTCCATGCAGGGAGTTCAGCGCTTGCTAAATTTCGCTCCCAAAGTCAACATTAAGACTTAATGTTCGACACGCGTGCCCAGTTTCCATAGGCAAAAAAAAACACGAGTGTGCCATCAAAGTTATGAATTTGCTTTAGTTCCCTTATTAAACCAACCAAGCATGAGGTGACCGATCGCTAAACACAGATTGCATTTATTGTCAAGTAGCAATCGTTGTAGCGGTTCCCAGTTCCAAAGCCATTGTAATAATTCCTGGAAAAAGCCACTGCTGCCGGCCTAATTGGACATCACACGCGCGCTCACACGCACAGACATTGGCTTGCGGAACACACACACACACACCGCCGCGTCCCGAGTCGGGCCACGGCGGTCTTTCGAGGCTGCTCCGTCAGCCGCTCCCCCACCCAGCGCTGCCGGTCGGCACAAACGAGCCCAATGCCAAGCTCGGGGGACAAAGAGGGCAATGGGGAGCTCGTTCGCGAAAAGTCATTGTGCACGACGGAGCGCGTTTTTTAACACGCGTCTCAATGCCGCTTTTCATCAACTGATTTTCCACATCATTATGGTGTGCCTTGCGTTGCTGTGTTTCTTTTTTTTTGCGCTGCATATGAAAGAGCAGCGAGCAAAATAAAAGTGACCGGATAATACAAAAAAGGGGCGCTGGAAATTGGCACGCCGACTATAAAGCCACAGTTTTGAACCCTCGCTCCCCCCCCTCTCGCCCCCCCCCAAAAAAAACCCTGGGTACAATCGATGTTTATTTTTACTTATTTATTTCCACAACGGGGATAGATGTAAAAACACGAAGCGAAGGACAATCGCAGAAGTAAATCACCCGAGAGAAAGAGCTTGGTACAACAACAAAAAACCTTCCTGGTTCTTTCGGTAAAGTCACGTAGAAGGGAAATAATAAAATAATAATAATAAAACATAATAAAATATGTTATTTTTTTATTATTTTTTTTATAATAAAATATGTTTTTTTTATTTCATTATTTCCCTTCTACGTGACTTTACCGAAAGAACCAAGAAGATGAATCCCTGCAGTCACGAAAGCTTTAAATCGAAGTTTCCCCGCAGCTTGTTTGACGACTGCCCCCCATAAAATTTGTGGCGATGTCACGCCTGAACACGTTTTCACTGCGTGACGATGAACCTAGCCTCCCGCTCGTGCGGCGAAGGGAGAATATAATGGGTGGAATGCCCGCGAACGTATCGACAATTGCCACTACTAATCTGTCAGTGGGTGGACGTCGTCAGGGCGGGGAGCAAAATAAAACGCTCATTTACAAGTTATAAATTTTCAGAAAAAGCGTGCACAGGGAGGGACCCGGGCGTGCATTTGTGTAGATTGCTCGGCTCATTTGCAGTGCCCCTGCGTGATTAATGTTGTATAAATCTTCCCGGCGGAACCAGTCCGTCCAGGGCAAACATGCAATCCTGTCCACAGCGGCAATCATTTCTCCACACTGCAAAGACGTCTCTGCACCTGGCTGCACCGTTGCTGCTTTGAAGTGGTGACGTCCCAGGCAACCCCTTGTGCAGTCGCGTGACGACTACACAAAGCTGCACCCGATTGCTGCTCGCTGGTTACATGCGGGCATTTAGGCACGGGCATTGTATAATTTGCACTGTCACTACATGGTTCGTTAACTACATCAGAACAAAAAACCTCAATAAATCGAACTCGACTTAAAGCTTTCGTGACTGCAGGAATTCATATCGTTCGGGTCTTTCGGTAGAGTTGGGTTTCTCAGTAAAGTCACGTAGATCGGTTAAAAGCCACGTAGATAGGTTAAAACCTACATTATGGAACCTCCTTTGCCAGTACCAAAATATGAGAATAGGTTTAACCCTTTTTTCTGGCAACAAAACAGGTGTTAGGATGTTAAAACACCAAACTGAAACCTTTTACAAGGAATCATGTCTGCATTAACCACAATACTTGTGGTCAGAATGCAAACAAAAAAAACGTACTCTGATAATATATGCATTGTCTTTGAAACTGATTGGTCCACACCAGAGACAGCTTTCTTTTGAGCCTAGTCTCAAAACGGTGTTAGACCAGCGGACGCCCCAATGTCATGTTGGTCATCAGGTTTTTTTTGTTTGACTTGTGCTTGTTTAGTGGTGTATGAGAGAGGGTAGTACCATGGGCCAGGAACCAATCTCATGTTGCTGTATTCATATTACAGCGCACTCACCACCGTGCTACCACTCCACCCTGTAAGGTGCACACAAATGTGTTATGGATTCTCACCAACATTTTTCAAGTTTCCCCTTTTTCACGTGAATGTAAATGTCAGTCGAGTTTCTGAAATCAATAGCTGAATGTTAAAATCCTGAAAATCCTAAACACATTTTATCGTGCATTATTTTTAAAATGAAACTAAGAAAATGCCCTGCCTATAAACTCCCGTTTATGATTTAATTGTAATCACTGGAAATGCATCTTGAATGTCCCCTCTTTAAGCGTTCGTACAATTTTCCACCTCTTAAGCAGTTTGACGATATTCATTGTAGAACAGGCCTTGGGTCATGTGCATCATGTCCTGATCAATATCTATACCCGGCTGTCTCGAATGGATGCATGACCGTTCAATATAAAATATAGGCTTAAAAAGGGACGCTATAAATCACGCCGTATTCATGAAGAGGCATTAAGTGGCCTATAAGCTTAATGCATCCCCTGTATTGCAGCCAACTATTTACATATTGGTAAACAATGCGTCACAGCGCTTCCTTCGCCAATACATCAGCAGGAGGAACGCTTCCTGACAGGGAAAATACTAAGATGCTGCGGCTGCGGCGGTGGCGTTCATCTGTAAGCAGCCGCTCAATGGGTGAACGGTTGTCGGAGGCTCATGTGCATGGGCCGGACGATGCATCAGCGACGTCGTGTCGCTCCGCACCTGCATGTCACGCCACTGAGATGATCCCTGCATGAAACGAAGCGGCAGTGCTGTGCACGCAGCACATTAAAACCGACACGTTTGGCAACATGCCGAGCCGCGTTTGGTGGTGGTGGTGGTGGTGGTTGTGGCGGGGGTTCTGCAAGCCTATGGAGGATGGGATTGATGGATCACAAAGTGATGTGTGAAAGTCCGAAATCTGCTTAGCTGTGAGGTGGTCAGAACGTGGCAGTACAGCAAATGGGTTGTGAAGCCATCTGTACAGACCGTTGTGTGTTATCCTCCACTCACGAACAACATCTCGTGAGAGGTGTCAGTGAAGCTTTCATGGAGAAATAAAGAGGATTTCAATATTGTTACACCTGATATATATATAACACATTCATGTATTTTGTTTCGCATTCATGCACTGTTCCATGAATCTGGTGACACGAGTTCGTTCTGAGCCACGATCAACATTAGTGGCAATGGTATCTGAATCTGTCCTGAGCAGCGCTTCCGTTGATGCCACCTTAGATGAGTACTCGGTGTGGTGTGGTGTGTACAACACCCGCACTGAGGAAGCAGAGGCACTCCCCCTGGGCATGGAGCCTCACGATGGCTGTTTGTAGGTGCTTGCCATCAGCTGTTTTTTTGCCCGAAATGTCTGTACACGGTCATACAGGAGGAGATCTTTTGTAAAGTTTGCATTTCGTATTAAAAATTTAAATTCGAAAAAGGGTTCCGGTAGGGGAGAGGAAGGCGATAAGCCGCAGCACGCCATGATTAGATTATGATTGGAACAGACAAAAGTTTGGCAGCGAAACATACGTCTTGCGTGCCAACAACGAAAGTGAGATCGATATGATCTAGTTATGGCAGCAATAAGAGACAATAATGCATGCTGCGGTAACAAACAAGGGTTTGTTTCTCCCAGACAGCTAGTTGCCGTGGCATAAAGAATGCACCTAATGGGCTGGAGGAATTGCTGGCCACAGGCAAAAGTAACATTGGTTCATAAAATCGACAAATACATTTTTACGAACAACAAAAGAACGCCTGCTGTGCATGCAAGCGCCTCGCCAACAATGGAAGGACAATATTAATCTAACGCATTGTCACGCAGCCAGAATAATCTGATGCCTCGCATTGCACGAGCGCATACAGAGATTTAACCTGAAATCTCACCGCCGGTGAAATGCAATGCCCAACAGCATTTATGCACAGATGGTGTTTATATAAAAAAAAAAGTTAAATACAAAAAGAGCCTGGCTCTGACACTAAGCTCGTTTTATTTTAATGTTGAAAGAAACTCACTTTAGTTGCAAGCACTTACAGGTTTCAAAATCTGCCTGCGAAACAAAATGCATACGTTATCAGCACAGGATATCTTTACCGATGGTAACATATCCCCATTAGAACCTAAATTGTTTTCTACAACACGATGAGCAAAGAGTGATCTGATAATGGTTTCTGGATGTTTTCACGAAAATAAGCAATACCGGCAAGACTAAAAAGGATGCTTGAATTATCACGATGTGACGATAAGGAATCCAATTGCTCTTTTTCAATTTGAATACGTAGAAATATTTTCCCCCAAATTGTCTATTTTGTATGGGGACAAAAAGAACAAAACATACAATTCCAGTCGAAAATGTGCTACAATCTACAAATTGACCTGCATTCGTGGAGCCAGAAAATATATTAGAGTTTGTCTCGTGATGTTTTTCTTTTTTTACCAAAATACAAAAATGACAATAGCAAAAATGTAATTCAGGCAAATATAAAGGAACGATATTGCTAATTTGAACCCACTCACTACATGCAGAGCATGCACCGTACAACCCCTTTGTGTCAATCTGCTGATGGGGTTCCCCTCGCCCCTTGACAAGGAGTCTTTTCAAACCTTTCCGGGCCGCGGGGTTTACTTTATTAACACACGCAAGCAATACTAAACAACACAGCCTTCACTTTGCATGAAAAACACCTCATTACATACCAGGCAAAACAACCGATCATTTCACTCCTGACACCCAAACCACGCCACCAACCACCACCAACAACAACCAAAACACAACGCCACGTGGTTAGACAGATCATTCTCATTTGCAGCACCACACCTCTGGAACAACCTCCTGGAGGCAATCTGCACATTCAACTCTACCACCGCGTTCACAGTCACAGCTCGAAACACGTGACTATGCGAGCTAACTCACAGCCACGGCATGCTCTTATATTAATGTTGATGGGTGTAATGATGTGATGGCGCTTTAGCTGGCAGATATTTGCCATAAGAGTGCCACGGGTTGAGTAAAAATAAATTGACTTGACCACGTAAAAAAAATATATCCCCTTCAAAATAAGAAGAATCACATCTACAATGTGACGTTTGCTTTTTTGAGAAATATTTTTAATGTTTGTAGGACACCGTTGAACATTCGTAACCATATGTAATTACCTAAAACTATTGTAACTTGCATCGAATTTGACATTGTTGGCCTGGCACATAAACTAACGCGCCTCTAAAACTTTGTGGTTGCACTTAATACGATTGATTGTATCCATCTATAGAAGTAGACCATGAGTGACTGCTTGGAACAAGGCATTTTTCTAAATTTTATACATCATCTGTTCTTTAACTCTTTCAGAACCCTCATGAGACATCCATCCCATTGCCAGTTGACGGGACTCCACAGTGACTGTGAATACACACGCGTGCCCTTCGGAAAGAAAATTATGTTCCAATACATTTTATGTTACAATTGCACCTTTGGTTGTCACAGCACTGGGTAAAAAAAAAGAATTTCAAACTAATGCAATTGAAAATGAATTCGGAAGAAAATGTGCTTCACGTATACGGTCATCAAGTTCCCTTTGAAGCCAACCGAAATTTATAATTCATAATTTTAAAGGACACTTGTAAAATCATGAAAGAATCCTGTTCCAAAGAGGACCTGACATTGAGAATTTCAAGTGTATCGAGGTTTCTCTGCGTTTTAAATGCCATTTTAACTGCCAACTGTGTTAACGTTGCTGCGAGTAAAAAAATATATAATCCTTGGAATATATATATATTTTAATATAGGAGTCTTTACAGATTTCTGTTGACCTCTTGAAAATGTACAAAGCAAGTCAACCCGCCATAAATTTGTATCCTGGGGCATTTTACAATATATCAGATGAAGCTTTAAACAGGCCACACTATATTATATATATAAAAGATGCAAAGGCAGGTTGCCCCAAGCCACAACTTAGCGAAATCATAAAAAACCAGATGCTTTGCAATCGTGGCACTGTGCCAATACGTCTTTACTGAGATTAACCACCTTAAGAGAAGAGAGGGGATTTTTATTTTCATCATTGTACTTTGGACAATTCCCGAAACCGTGAGTTCCTTGCAATTAAATTCATTTTTAAAAACGCAGCCATCCGAGGGATTAATTAAGCATAACTCATGGTATTTAGAGCCACGTTGCATAGAAAAATCCCATCCATGCAAGGCTGCCCCTGTAAATATATTCCCATCATTGTTACCGTGGCTCCAATTAAAACAAATGCTACCTCAATGGGACCACAAAATAGGCCGCGACACTGTCGGAGAGCGACACGCGGAATAAATATAATGAATTTCAGCGCCTGGAGCAAATGGCTAAGCTTCCCTTAAAGCCCATTGCTCTGATGCATTGCGCGTAGCCAAAGATGGGAAACCTCAAAGCAGGGCGGCATATCGGCTTATTATTATGCATTCCCCTTTTTTGTTTTCTCTTTTTTGCTTCTATTACATTTTCTCTTTGGGGGGGGGGGGTGAATTGGTGTGCAGGGAGCTTTATGCACGAAGCCAACCCGAGGCTTTCCGAATCGGAGTGCATATATTCAGGGACCTCGTGTGCCTGATAATCAGATCCTGCTCTGCTTCAGTAGGAGGGCATTTTTTAATGCAGATAGCACATGTCAGTGAACATTTTCCGTGCGGGATACATGCTACGGCACACAAGTTACCGTTCCATACCGATATATATGTGTGTGTGGTGAAAGCAGAGTCGCTGGGGGCTCTTTGAGAAATGCCTCGGTGAAAGTTTTAAAAACCGATCTGCTGCTACTGACAACCGAACGAGCTGGACGCACCAAATGGTCCCCTCTCATTTATAACCTTTCCTATGTTCTTATACTGCTATGAAAAGAAATACCCATAAGCAGGACGGGGTCATGAATTATATGGTACTTCTGTGTTGTATATTACAATGTAGAAATGTATGATGATGATGATAATAATAGTGATGATGAATGTGTAAATTTAATGTATGGATGGTAATTTTGTTTTAATTGTACTAAGAATACTTTATCTTCTTGGTTCTTTCGGTAAAGTCACGTAGAAGGGAAGTAATAAAACAACGCAAGCAGCCGTCCTCAGGTGAGGACGGCTGCTTGCGCTGTGGCCGAAACGTCGTGAGAATTATTTTATTATGTTTTATTTTTATTATTTTATTACTTCCCTTCTACGTGACTTTACCGAAAGAACCAATAAGATGAATCCCTGCAGTCACGAAAGCTTTAAATCGAAAGAATACTTTACTTACGCAAAAAAGCATCAACCAAGTAACTTAACGGGGTTCTTCTTCTTGTATATTCCATATGGCCTTGTCTCTACTTTCTGTACGCGTGTAGGCCTTAAGGTTACATTTCTATGCACCTCTTTAGAGACAATCACGACTGTGTTTTTTTTTATAATGAAACGCACTAACACAATACGCATCTTAAAAAAAAACATGCATGCGATCGCACTACAATTGAAAAGAGCCTTGTATTTTGTCTCAAAATAAAATGTACAGACATCTGTCAATTCACTGCTGCCCCACGCTAGAACGATCGTATGAGTTGCCTGACCATACTTCACCATGCTGGTCACTGCAGATTGGTGAAACGAGGTCAGGAATGGTTCAGCTATAACCCACCTCGGAACTAAGCTGTGACCGCGAATCCAACTTGGTTTTTGCTACCCCTCAATTTCAGTCCCATGGTTATGGTCTCTGAAATTCATGATATAATACCTATAAATGACGTGTTTCTTTATAACAGCAACCGCAGGTTTAGGTAAAGCTGTGTGACAAAAAAAAAACGCGGTAGCGGTCTATTTGCATTACGCAGTCCTTTTTCCATTAAGCTCGCATGCGTTGGTAAGCGTTTTGTAGAGTTCCTGTTACACGCTAAGTGACAGTCACTTTAGTGTCTACTTTTATCGGCGGAATTCTCGCCAGCTCCCAGGTTAATCTCAATGGCAATCAGTGGCAGACCTTGAAGAGAGCTTAGAGATCATCGCACTGTCTTCACGGCACACTTTGTCCCAAGCACATTTAGTAATAGCCGCTCTCAGAGGTGGGAGGAAGGGCTGGGCTGCTAGAGGAGAATGACGATGGGTGGCAATTGAAAAATCGCAAGTGTGTATTGCTGCGGTGTAACAGCGAGCACGCTGGACACGCAACCCAGAGGTCGCCGGTTCTCACCGATCTCTTCAATCGCAGCGGTTGTGTGTACGTGGAACTTCTTTTGCACCGTACGTAGCCAACCGTGCTAATCGGAGGTGCAGGGTAAGGACAACAAATTCAACTCAAAAAGCAGTTCTCGTTACTTGATACAGCAAGCGTGCTGTGACGGTTCCACCTGAAGACGGAAGTTTGTGTTGCCTCCGAAACGTCGTGATCTTTATTTTATTTGTATTTTACTTTTATTAATTTTAATTTTTTACCTACGTGACTTTACCGAAAAAACCCAAGAATATGAATCCTTGCAGTCACGAAAGCTTGAAATCTAGAATTAGTTCTCGAGAAATTAATTTTAAATATTGATCATGTAAATGTGCACAGCTCCAGTGGCGTCCTAGTATCGGAAGGAAGAGCGTTCCAGACGGCCGCAGAAGCGCGCGATGCAGTGACCGCCTTTGTTCGATGGTTAGCCAATATCCGCTGCTGTGAGTATGGCCAGAGTTCGCGTGATGGTTTGTTCTCCATGACGAGATCAGCAGCAAGGTATTGTGGTTCATTTGTGGCAAGCACTTTGCGTGTGAGTGCGACCTTGTCATGTGTCCGTTCGGCCACCGGAAGCCAATCGCAGCTCAAGCGAGCACTGGACGGACGATGGCGCAAGGTTCTTCAATCCCCTCCCCACCCTCCCCTCCAATGCCTCTGACCAGCCAGCAGTCGATACACCACAGTTCGTTGACTGGCAGGTCGTGAATGGTGGGGTAAAGTGTGGGTATTCCAACGTCCTCCAAGAGGCAGCGTGGTAGAGTAGAGAATAGATTAACATTCGTTCTCTAGAACTGCCCCCCCCCCCCCCCATTGGAGGCCCTTCTACCAGCAGCGGTGTAATGAAGACTTTGCAGGGCCGCACCTTTGCGTTTTGCAGGGCAAGTGTTAGAAATAGTTCCTTCCACAGCACAATAGCGCTGGCATTAGTAATTGTAATGTAATTGTGATGTGCAGCTCTCCGTCAATACACTGCTGGTGTTTCTGCACTATGTCAGTCAACGGGAGTTTGTTGATCCACAGTTCACCACCCTGGCGAGTGTGTGTTGGTGAGCGTGGAAGTGATGAAAGACCGGTTCATACAGTATGTCACTCGCTACTGATGTTATTTGTGGCCAGCTTTCAAACTCATAGTTGCAGTGCACTAACTATGTATCAACACTGCTTTTTCCCTTCCTTCAACGGACACGTCTACACGAGCCATTATAATATTTAGCACACTTTAATTAGTAATTCACACTATTAGTAATTGAAGCGTTATGAATAATATAGGGGCTTGTGTAGGCATGTTGACAAAAAGAAAAACGACCAATTTTAATCTGGACATAGATGAAGGCGTTTGACATCCGTAATTATAAATCTCACGCAGAAAATCAGCTGTGGATATAGCGAGTATGTACAAGTGAGATTAATAATGCAAACACCAAAAATATTCAAGTGCACATCAAACCTAAGGCAGGGCAATTTAATGATGAAAACGACAAAAAATGTAACCTAAAAGTTGCGAAGACGTGCACTCATTTCGTTAGCCAAATGAAAAAAAAAACTTTCAACGTGACAAGTTGAGACACCATCAAATTTTTTAAGCGTATTACCATGTACGCCATAATATTATTCCTTTAAAATCGAAAACACAAGCCCAACTGCCTCTCTCGGTGATCGCAACCATTTACATAACGCACCATCTATGGATCGACTTCTCTGGCTGAAGACGTAACTTCTCCCGGACGTTTGAAATCTGTCACTCGACTGGATAACACAGATGTTAATCCGTGAGCTATTTCTCACCTTCTTTGCTAAGCCAACGTTTTGTTGTTGTTGTTGCCCCAAGTTGTTCAACTAGCCTAATCCCATTCCCTCTTAACCTGTTACACACATGCACGTCCTCCGAGCAGCGATGGCTGCTGACGAGCTCTCGCTTTGTATGCGAATGCCTTCCGTGTCTTGCTACCTTATCATCGCCCCCCCCCCCACCCCCTTGCTCTCCGCATTGCTCAATCTTCGTTTACGAGCGGGCAACACACGCGCGTCACGTGATCGAGCGCGCGCACTTTACTCCCCCCCCCCCCTCCGTTCTTGTTGTCTCATCCATAATTAAGAGCAGTTAATCGTAAAGCAGAGCAAAGGCAAATAACATTGCGGAGCAATCTCAGGTGGCCGCAAAGCCAATCTTGCGAGCGCGGAGAAGACGCCGTTTGGAAAGGCGACGAACGCAGACGACAGATGACGCGGTTCACGACTCCAGGTGACTCTTCGCAACGCTGACTTATATCTTCCTAATGATCGCTAATCAAGAGCAAATACTGCCCCCTTCGACATAACTCACGAACACGCGTCTTATCCTTGTTATTGGATGTCATTTTCAAATGCTAAAGTCTCAATGAAGTGGCAGTGTGGTGTATTTAAATATGTATGTGTAGGGGTGTTAGAGAGAGAGCCGTTATGCATGGCAGCTTATGGGAAACAAACACAGTGGGCGGGGCTACGTGAGTGCACGGGGGGGGGGTGCTCTCAACGACGTCCGCACCAGGCAGCCCGGGGCCCCACCCCTCAGCGGGGGTGGAGTATAAAGGGGGATGTGTCAGAGGGCTCGGGGCAGAATGTTAAAGCTAAACCAGTGAAGAGCGAAGATCGTCCAGCTAGAGCCCTGGACTCCCCTGGGACGCCGCCCTTGTCAGGGCCGCGCAGGACCGAGCCAGCGGCGTGGTCCCGAGAACCAGAGCTAGTGCTCTGGGACTCCGGGTACCATAGCCCGACTTACCAGTGTCGGGCCAGACAGCCTCCCCTAGCCCGTTAGTGGAGGACTAGGAGGTAGGTCAGAGATAGCTAGCAGTGTATTCCCAGCTAGCCGGGTGAGGGGGCCGATACCCCCTCCAGTATTGTATGTCCACAGTTGTGACTACTTGTACGGAATAAATACGTGTGCCTCACCAACGGTGTCCAAGAGTCATCAATGGTACTTCATATGTGTGACACTGTGTTGGGATGGGAGCAGTGGTTAGCGGGCGGTATCATGTACATTCTGAATTATTTTGCCATTGGCTTTCTTATCAGACCTTTCTATAGTGATGGCATCCATCCTTCGAGGAATGAAACCGTCCAAACGAAAAACTATCGCGCAACTTAGAGGAAAGAGAGTTCTATAAAACAATAATAGATCACAACGTTTCGATCGCCACACAACCAACCGTCACCTGGTGACTTTACCGAAAGAACCAAAGAGTATAGATTCCTGCAGTCACGAAAGCTTCAAATCGATATTCTATAAAACACTTTAGGAGGGTCCTACATTGAACTTGTTATTCTTCTTCGAGCGATGTTCTAGCTCAATCGGCCTTACCAGCTGAAATAAAGGTCCGAGTCTGAAATGTGCTTCCAATTAGATTTTAACGAGTGTCTGGCATGTGCGAGGAAACTTTGAGCATCTCGAGAAACCTCATGCATAATTTGTGCACGTTTGGTATTTTTCACCGTTTTTTATTATCCAAGGCTATCACATAGGCACAATGTTTCAAAGGGATTATAGAAACGGGTGGACTTCTCCACAAATCTGTCTGTCGCGTGATGAAGCTAGCTGTAATTACTGGCGAAACGTTGTACGTCAGATTGTTAATGGTATGGCTTGGCTCTTCAACACACCGGTGTGCTGTACTAGTGACGAATTGGCACGTTCTGTTTACATTTTACGTAACAAACCCTTACTAGTTGGCTGTGTCGGGTGGTGGCGGGTTTAACGACACGTTTATATATTTACGCGATCTAACCAAAAAACTCCATTATGGATGACATTGGTAGCGAAAGCCTACGTGTTAAACAAATTATAGTCTGCCAGTAGGGTGTGATGGTAATTCGCGGTAATATCCAATTGAGACATTTTGCAAAGTTATGCTTCAAATATGGTCAATTTGGACTGTAATACCGCTCACGCGGACTGCTCTTCTCCTCTTTAACATCCACGCTGAAGCAAAAGCAAGCGGCGCGTTGTATCTGCGGTGAGAACACCCGCAGAAATTCATCAAGGAGGCCGCCAGCCTGGAACCTCTGCAACGAGCGGCGAGCGCGCAACCGCTCAGCCTCCAAGGTCGACGCAGACGAACTCGCGAACCCACGTTTTGTACGGCCACCACCACCACCACCCGCCCCCCCAGGCCACCCTCACAGCAGCCCATCGGGAGATATTTGTGAGGTTCACACGTCCACGCTATCCACCGAACCCTTGCCTCCGAAGTTCTGGATCATCGACGTGAAGAGCGCGGGAGCAGAGTGGAGAACATCGTGGCATGTCCATCTCACCCGGGGCCGATATGTGAACAGGAGTGAACATGGGAACGTGTCGAGGCATGGACAGTCACGCCACCGTGCACAGTTACTGCGCTGGGTCGGGGCGGTTAAATGGTCGCGGTGGATATGCGACGTTTGACTGTGCGCCAAACGTCATTCACTCCGCGGTCGCAATCGCAGCATCCTGAACGGGTAAACTTCACCAACAAAGGGAAACATTCACCCCCCCTTCTTCTTGGTTCTTTCGGTAAAGTCACGTAGAAGGGAAGTAATAAAATAATAAAAATAAAACATAATAAAATAATTCTCACGACGTTCACCCCCCCCCGTCAAGCCGAAGTCACCATGGATTACAAATAATATCTGCGTGGCTCAAAGCACTTTCACTGGCACAGCACTCAACATGAATTAACATCTAAATAGGCTGCACACCAATTAACCGTAAATTACATTTACTCTGCTGATCCTCCTCTAAATGCGTCTTGAGTGGGATTTGTCTTCTCTCTTCGTGCCCCACTTTGGCCCCAACGGAAACTTTCGCTGCGTGCACACAGCTCCGGTTAGAATGAATACGGGACATCGACTTCACATCTCGCCTCCAGTAGCTAACACCTCTTTCAATCTTCTCGGTTCTTTCGGTAAAGTCGCGTAGAAGGGAAATAATAAAATAATAAAATATAATAAAATAAAATTCTCACGACGTTTCGGCCACAACACAAGCAGCCGTACTCAGGTGAAGAAACAGAGCTGTCGGAAAGACAGCGCTCCAATGAACACTGCTAAGCTGTCTTTCCGACAGACCTGTTCTTCACCTGAGGACGGCTCCTTGCGTTGTGGCCGAAACGTCGTGAGAATTGTATTTTATTATGTTTAATTTTTATTATTTTATTATTTCCCTTCTACGTGACTTTACCGAATGAACCAAGAAGACTGCTAAGCTTGGCAGCGTATTTAAGCTGGGTGGGAAGAGCAGAGCGCCTTGACAATGGAGTTTACATATCAACCTCTTTCAATGTCCACGCTTCCATATCCGTGTTTTATGGCAGGCTATGTACGAAGGCGCAGCCCTGCAATTGCTTGCTCAAGCCACTGCTGGCGGATGGCCCTCTCCACTTGAGGGCGCTATAGAGGCCCACCTCTAAAGTGGTATTTTGGGCGAGACTTCCATGCCGGTCAGATGCCTTTAAAGAGGTTCAAATGCCCACACTTTACCCCACCACACACACTCTACCTGTGTTTAACACGTAGGCATTCGCGACCAATATCCATAATTGTGAATGCTGTGGGTTTACTCTCCGACACACCGGTGTGCTGAAGAAGTAACGAATTGGCACGTTTTGTTAAGGTGATATAAAACCTTACAATCACGAATCTACCTCTGGCTTACCCGTTTATACTGCTGGGTGCACAGAGACGGGGGAGGGAGTTTAAGCAATCTGTAGCTGGTAAAATACGCTGGTCAAAGAGATCTTATACAGATAGGAACAACAGGTTCCACACTGCCCACCAGGGATTATTTGTCTGTCTGTCGTGCATATGGGGAGGGGAGGGTGGGGGTGGGGCTGGGGCTGGGTGGAGGGGGGAGGGTGGGGAGGGGCTGGGTGGGGAGGGGAGGGTGGGGAGGGGAGGGTGGGGAGGGGCTGGGTGAGGAGAGGCTGGGTGGGGAGGGTGGGGAGGGGCTGGGTGGGGAGGGGCTGGGTGAGGAGGGGCTGGGTGGGGAGGGTGGGGAGGGGCTGGGTTGGGAGGGTGGGGGGTGGGAGGGGTGGGGCTGGGTGGGGAGGGGAGGGGCTGGTCACCCCGTGGTGCCCTTATAAAACTCAACGTTTAACCTACACACTACACTATACACGACACGATTCATCTTCTTGGTTCTTTCGGTAAAGACACGTAGAAGGGAAATAATAAAATAATAAAAAAATAAAACATAATAGGACGGCTGCTTGCGTTGTGGCCGAAACATCGTGAGAATTATTTTATTATGTTTTATTTTTTATTATTTTATTATTTCCCTTCTACGTGACTTTACTGAAAGAACCAAGAAGATCTGGAACTCACTCACACCGCCCGACTGCCTGCCACCGGACGTCCGAAACTCGCCGAATGTCTCTCAACTCCGTGGTCTGTGCGAGCACACGCCTGCTTACAAATAAAGGTGTTTGGGTTTGATCGCGTAGATATAAATGTGTCGTAACCCTCCACCACCCGACACAGCCAATTAGTAAGGGGTTTGCCACGTAAACAACGCGCCAATTAGTTACTACTGCAGCCCACTGGTGTGTTGGAGAGTAAATCCACAATATTTATAATTTGAAAACGACGTTTCGCTGGTAATTATGTTCAGCATCATCGGGCGATTTGGCAAATCGCCCAAAAAACTTTATCGTAAGTAATATTGGTCGCGAAAGCCTTCGTGTTAGACACCTGTTCACGCTCGCCTTCCCCTAACATCTAAAATTTAAGACGTGGGGGGGGGCACTAAAAAACTGTTTCTTTACTTTTTATTAATTGTATTTACTTCTTATTTTTCTCATGCTACTAGGTACCGATGTCGTTCCGTTGTACTGTGCACTGATGCCTACTGCATTGAGGGCGATATTGGCACGCAAAATAAAGATTCATTGCTCATCATCATCACCATCAGCATATTCATCATAAACCTTCCAGGATCAGAAAATCAGCATTACGTGGTGAGTCTGCACAGCTTCCCGATAAGTCTACGGTTGGTTATTCAACAGCAAAAAGCAGTCCTTGCCATGGGAAAGTGGACATTTATGAACACAGCTATCACAACGATTTCATCATTTGTATATCGCCATAGCTTCTTCGAGTTTCACTCTAGATGCTGTCTGCATTTACAAGCCCAAACTGCAAAGTGGCATAATCACTTTCTTGGATTTACATTTGCTATACACAGCGGCACGTCCAAGTAATGCATTAGGAGCCATCATCTAAAGTGGTGGAGGGATAATAATTTGTGCATGATACAAAAGCCAAGTAAGACCATAACCTTGGGAAGTCATTCAAGAGGTCTAACCTGCTATAGACGTATCGTGAGTGCGTTATGTGTGTGTGCACGTGTACACGTGGGGAGCGGTAGTGCACTGCACTACGGACCTGGAAACCCGGGTTCAATTACCGCTCACGGCCACCAACAGTGACGATTATCTGAACCGGTCCTGGGTCTCCCCTAGGTCGACTCAGCCTCAAATGAGTACCTGGTGCAGTGTGCAAACATCGCCACTGGGGAGACAGAGGCGGCCGGGCGTTTTGCTGGCCACCCACCCCCTCGTGTGCCGTGCCGGTCTTCAAAGGTGCTCGCTAATAGCACTTGCCCCAACAGTCTGCCAAGGCTATTCGGGGGATCTTTGTGTGCACGTGATATCTGAACAAGTGCTGGGCCTCAAATATTTTTTTTATGGATAGACATGTCCCACTGAAACTGCATGTAGAAAGTAACCACGTAAAAATCAGAAGAGCAGGAGACATGCCCTCACCTAGGTTATTTACAGCGACATTATACATGTACACTAGCTTTACAACCCGGCTTCGCCCGGGACTTGGATTCACCACGCCCGGGACTTGGATTCACCACGCCCGGCCGCCTTTGTCTCCCCAGTGGCGATGTTCACACACCAATTACTCGTTTGAGGCTGAGTCGACCTAGGGGAGGCCCAGGACCGGTTCAAATAATCGTCACACACACAACTTTCAGGGTTCGTACGGCAGTAAACGACCCACATAATAAAGCAATGCTGCGCGAAGAACGCCTTAGACCTGCAACACATTTGTATTTCACTTTACTCGCAGAGGGTTGGGGGGGATGCGTGACGTCAGCAGGCACACTGCATTACGCTTCTGCATACGGGTCACATGACAGAGGTGACGTCACAGCTCACTTGACGTGCAAAATATATGCATTATTGCGCCTCCCCCCACCCAAAAAATATATACAAAAGTCTATTTTTATAATTTTTGCATGGTGTACAGTCTGGAAAGTACCCACATGGCAAATTTCAAGTTTGTTGCATGTCGGGAAGTACGCTAAACATTTTGAACAGGCGGACATTCACAAATTTCCCTTTCATATATATAGATATGTTGAAATTCTTTCCCGCCATAATTAAACCATTTTTAGATTGTCATAATAGAAATTTAAATTGATGAAGAATATAAGAGGCTTGATAAAAAATAAAATATGCGAGGGAGATAAAAGTTGTCCAACAATTTTGCTGAACAAAATATAGAAATTGTTGATGACACAGAACTGTGAGATGCAAGAGAGCATTTGTATCTATGGCAATTACTGAAGACTGACTGGCATAAAAATTATGACATACAAAGGTGAGTCAGTGCAAGTTGCAATTTATTTGAAAACGTTTATTTGAGAAATAATACTAACATACCAATGAGCCTTAAGTCAAAAGCTCAGTTGCATATTACTGCCGTGACACATGAATCAGAAACAAGGACCCTGACAATGAAGGTAAAATAAAAACCAATCTGAAAAGCGCACAGAGCAGCATGGCGAGATAAAAACTACAGCGAGAGAGAGAGCAACACGTGAATCAAAGGAACAAAAGTACAAATTAGAGACATCATATGCACTGCTCGTGAAAGTAAGCGCACTTGAGCAGCCTACGCCCACTGGAAGAATGATCAGACCGATGGATGATTGAAGATGAGCAAAAGGAGGTTACACGTTAGAGCGGCCGTCCAGTTCATAGTGGCGATCATCCAGCAGTGGATAAATAATGTCTGTTGATGATGCCGATGATGATCAATGACAGTTATGGCTAATTGAGGCAACTGCAGACTCACCACTCTCTTCACCTGCACTCAATTAACGACAGTGTGCAGAAGACGACACCCATCGCTGCCTGTCAATGTGGTTCCAGACAATTGACTTCAAATCGCACATTGGACTCCATTCAACCTTCCTTTCCACATCAATCCTACGTGGATGGGGTTTCTGAAATCTATACTATGACCAGAAATGTGTGGTCCACAGTAACAGAGAGCCACACTGAAAGAGCCTCAACAACAACAACAGCTTTAATGGTGAGATGTCATCTTCCTCGCATGATATGCAGGAGGTCGGGGGTTCGATCCCAACCCTGACGCCTGCTCTATATTTGGAGTTTGCATCTCTCTCTCTCTCTCCGTGGTTGCGTGGACTTTTTTTCTCCGGGTCCTCCGGTATTTCCCTCCACATTTAGAAACATGCGTTTCGACGATTTTAATTATTTTGCTACTATAAATTTCCAAATGATAAGACACTTTGTTGAGCTATCATTTGTGGCCAGGTCGCTTTTGAAATATAATTGAATACCTCATCGGGCTTTGCCTGATAGGATAGTTCAATTTCATTTGTATGTGTTTTGGTGATTTATTTACCTTCCTCGTACTTTGCACTCCTATGTTTGTGTACTGTTTGTTGCTGTCACTTTCTTACCCGCTCCAACTGGACATCTGTGAAAAAAAGAGCTTTACAACTAATCGGATTCCTCCAGTATA
This sequence comes from Lampetra planeri, assembly GCF_965212315.1. Classification (NCBI taxonomy): domain Eukaryota; kingdom Metazoa; phylum Chordata; class Hyperoartia; order Petromyzontiformes; family Petromyzontidae; genus Lampetra; species Lampetra planeri. The sequence continues at coordinate 3,133,311 of NC_136136.1, forward strand.
ATTACATATTTTGATTCTGATATAACTGAAGAGAGACACCGCAATGAAAAGATTTTTATTTAAATAACTCTTACTTTGTACAATTCTAAGCTGTTTGTTTACGTGATTAAATTTCGTCTCAAAATTAGGCAAAGAGCGATTGCAGATTAAATTGGACAATGTTAGGAAAATTAACAGCTCAATTTTTGATTATTGTCATTAAAATGCGAAAAAAAATCCTGATTCATGCAGCTGATTAATCAGAATACCTTAATTAAATGCATTCTAAATCAATAATGAAATGCATTGCCATCGCAGTCCAGATAACAAATATTATACCACTAAAGCCAGCTCTGCATAAAGCGCGATGACTTTAATAAAGTCTCATTTGCAGGGGATCTTATACATTAATTGATTAATTTTTTTGGACCTTCATATAAAGTGAGGTAATGTCGTCCTTTTTTTGTTTTACTTCTCACATCTGACTGAAGGCGTTCTGAACGGTGCAACACATTTCATGGACTTTCTGGGACATGTTCTAATCATTCAAGTGACCCATTTGCCTCATTGGCATTAACACACCGCGAGCAGCAACAACAAAAACAACAACAACAACAACAACACAATACGAAGAGGACCTTGTGTTGTGTTTAAAAAAGGATTGCTTTTCTCATTAACGCCAAGCAAGCTTGCCAATGGCCCGACCACATCGTTATGAGTACCTAGGACAGATTGCATCCCATACAACTTTGCCGAGGGAGGTGGAGATGGGTTGCAACCGTGCCAAATTCATCCATCAGCAGTCACAGCTGTGTAATGCTGAAACGCGTTTGGACTGAACAAGCGTTGTCCCTTATCGTCAGGGATCGAATGGAGAGTCTGTGTGTTAAGTCTTGTACGTACTCGCACGTTCGCTGTCGATTGGAGAAAATGTTCGCGTTTTAAATAGACTCGTGCCCCTGTTGGTGTGCACAATAGGAACGTAACAGACAGCCAACACTGCGTAAATGTCTCTGAGCATCTTCTTGGTTCTTTCGGTAAAGTCACGTAGAAGGAAAGACGGCTGCTTGCGTTGTAGCCGAAACGTCGTGAGAATTATTTTATTATGTTTTATTTTTATTATTTTATTACTTCCCTTCTACGAGACTTTACCGAAAGAACCAAGAAGATGAATCCCTGCAGTCACGAAAGCTTTAAATCGAAAAGTCTTTGAGCATGGCACAAAGTGCCAAAGGCTGCACAGGACGAGACAAATGAAGAATATCCCACCAGGGCGACAGCCGTACGGTAGGAAGTTGGAGGCGTCTTATTAGAAAAATGTTGCACGCTGTTCTCAGATAGATTGCAGATACACAACAGTTAATTTCTAATGCTATCGTTAGTCACCGTTGACATGTTTCGCGTCGTATTTCGTCAAAGTGATTTCTGGCTGAAATTTAAACATGAGCGGCGCTCATCTCCTGTTAACCGCCCTGAACCAGTGGTGGAGATTCCACATTCATATGCCGGGACGGGGGGAGAGTGTATCTATAAGACAACCACTGTTGACGTCTCCTCAAAGTGGTTCCCTATTTTATCAACCCGGGTGGATTGATGGATTTGAGTCAACTCTCGACCAGAATGTTCACGTGCAAACTTCCAAATTGCGAGCCGTTCGCTCTACCGCTGAGCCAGTGGGCGCGTTATGCAATGTGTAGTACTGACAGCCCCTACTCGACAGCTCTTCCTCAACAACCCCACCGTGCCCTAATTATATTGAACGAACGCCACTGCGGGTTACCAACTCAGCACCGAAGCCGACTGCGCTGGCACGGCTGCGTAAGTGGACGTCGCTCTGTTCAACGGATGAAAGACGACACGTGCTCAAACGTGCCCCGTGATTTTTTTTGGGTCCAACTTTATCTAGTTTTTTTCTCTGTCTCTTTCAGTCGTACCCCAAACAAGATCGGTGGTTGTCTGGCCAACCGACGACACGCACAGTGGCGGCAAATCCCTCCGTCCGACCGCCGCAAAGTGCATTTCACATGCAACAAGCAACAACGTGAACTCCACTGTGTGCATAGGTGATTTTTTTTTTTTATAAACCCAAGACTTTTCCCTGGGTTTTCTTTGTTTGGGTTGGAGGGAGGGGAGGAAGGGAGAGAGGGAGGGGATGGAGGAAGGGGAGGGAGGGAGGGATTTTTTTTTATTTTTGTTTCTTCCCTTTTCGAACACTCTGGCAACATGTCATCGACGGCGAGACGATGAATTGTGACTGCCTGGATACAACCACCGGAGGAGCGTGGTAAGCTAAGGTCCGAACCCCTTTTCACTTCACTCGATGGATACATCTCTCAGGGCAACCACCTTATTCCCCAGACACTCCACAATTCCTGAGATCGATATTGCTTTTAAGACAGAGAGAGGGAGCGAAAAAGTATTTACGAGAAAAAAATAAACGAAATAATTTAAACTCGGGCAACCCCCACGCCCCACCCCCACGCCCCCCCCCACGCGCCCCCCCCCCCCCCCCACTGCCCCCCCCCTAAATATCCGCCTTCTCAGTGTACGCTCAAAGTCCAGTGACCCAAAACGGGTGACATTCTTTCCTCCGTGCACACGGATATAAGGCTTGAGCGATGGTTTGGACGTGAAAACTCTCGTTTTGACCTTCAAAGGCACCACCGTTCGCCTTGGAATACAAATCCGGTGACCTTTTTAGTAGATCAGCCGCCACGTGGCATTCTCTGCATGCGGTTTATTTATGCGTCGGCTCGTTTTTGTACGTGGATTTAGAATTTGTTTTGTTTATATATATGTTGTTGTTGTTGTCACTTGGTATTATCTCACATTGTTGCGTGCACGCGTTCGCCGTTTGGTTTTGGCGTTCATTTTAAGTGAATTAATGTACTGTGTACATTTAATCTCGAGACGTGAGACGCAACGAGCATTGATTGACGCGGCGATTAATAACCAGCAGGAATGGTGGTGCAACGTTTTGAATATTTACGCATATGCTAGGCGTGTAACGATGCTTCAATTAATTGCTTACAATCTATTCTTGCACTCATTATACCACTGTGCGCAAAGGAGTTCCAGCCCGGGTGAGTCTTTAACTTCGTCTTTGTTACGTCCTTCCACAAAGCATCCGCATCCTTTCCAGAACTTTCTATGACTCTGCACCAAATCCCATTTTCATTTCTCCTCACGGTTACCCAATAGATTTCCCCCCCCACCCCCCTCTATTTTCCATTCAGGATTCCCTGACGACCAATTGCCGTGAATGCATATCTGTCAACCCCCTATCAGTGCCCCCTACCTTGTTACAGACCAATCCAGACCGTATTGCTCATCCCGTGCCCCTTATACATCTCAACGTTCATCCTACAAAGACCCATCACAAGGGAGACACACAAACAAATAGACAAAAAAACATTATTTTTGCCCGTATTGAAACGGCTGTAAGCCGCATGGACCTGAAAACTCAATTTCCCTGTACAAGAATACGGGGTAAAACCGTACGGATTGACAGCTCTGCGAAAGTTCTCCACCTTCATATCCGATTGTCGTTCCTCTCCGTCGGCTGCCCCCGTGAAAGCTCCTCGCGAGCCCTTCGAACTCGCGACCCGGTGAGTGGGTATCTAGTTATTTATGTATTTCCTGATGGGATTTGCCTCTCGCCATTCCCTCTCGCCATTCCCTGAACCACGTGCATCGTGCCATTACGATGAGAATCGATTTTAGTCATGGTTGATTCAAATGAAATGCGAATTTTATGTCGATGTTAGATTTAAACTAATGAGCGAACAAAACCTTTCAAAAAAGACAGAATTGTATAATTAGACATTATGATGAATCAAACTTTTCTGGGGGGGGGAAGGGGGAGGAGCCCCTAACTCTAAAAAATAAAAGTTTAAGGCAAATCATCGCATGCCCGGTGAGGCACCATCACAGTCCGTTACAAACAGACACGACCACCACATCGCAGGGAACGCGCCCGATCTCATCAGATCTCGCATGGCAAGCAAGGTTTGAGCCTGGATGGGTGACCACCATGCATTGAGTACAGGTGTCGCTTATAGACTGTTGAGATATGTGTTCGTGGTGGAGTACGGCCCAAAGCTGCCCATAACCCACGTTCTTGCGTGGGGGCCCTCACACAGCGGTGTATTGACAGAGGGCAATGCATGCACAAGATTTGGGTGGTACCGCACAATGTAATAGACACACGCTGTACAAAAGCACTCGCCTTAAATGCCTCGATACTTCTCTTAAAATATCCGCAGCCGTCAGGGCGGTTGCTGCCCCATGCATCTTCTTCTCATTCTTGGAGTTTCTCGCCAATGACAACCTCATTTAATTTACCGCCGATTTATCTAATTTTTCAAGGTTACAGTTCGTCACTGATGTCCCCCCCCCCCACACCCCCGTCTGATAGGCACCCGCGAGCCTCCAATCTCGCACTGCCGCGGGGGCGTTTTCCGATTCGTTCCCTGCCAATGCGCTCAACTCGTCCGCACGGTCGCCCCCATCCCAGGCCTCACCACTCTCCCACGGAATCACAACCCCCCGCATCTCCACCCATCATTGCCTGAACCCTCCTCATCCCCTTCTCTCTCTCTCTCTCTACAGTGTCCCTTCTCTCTCTCCACCGTTTTCCTCCTTGAGCTGATATTGGTCTCGGGGCTTTAAAAGCAAAGAGAGTTGAATCGGATGTTTTTTCTTCTGACAATCAATTAGCCGTCAGGGACACTCATATTGCTATGCGTGATTTCATTTTTTGGGGTCGTGTGTACAGGATTAACTGCACGTGTGGTGAATGTTATGTTGGGCAAACAGGGCGGATGATCAGCACGAGACTAAAAAAACATCAGAGAAATATGAAATACTCCCAAATACAACTGTCAGCAGTAGCAGAACACGCGTGCCACTCAATTGATTTTGATAATGTTGAAGTTCTGTGCAAAACCAGCTACTACTCACCAAGACTAATTAGAGAATCTATCGAAATTTAAAGAAGTAAAAAAAAACTTTAATCATTCGGATAGCTACCGCCTTAGTGCTGCATGGAAGCGAATAATCAAATAATACATTATAATACATGGTTTAAATGCATGCCTACAAAGGGCAGCATACTTCAATAAGGATTACCCTTGGTACGGCTATTATAATACACACGCATTTGTATTCTTTCGTATGGCATTGTGAAAAGCAACAGTTTTAAATTTATCTTAATGATCGCCATAAATGAATGCAAAGGCTCATCGTCCTTGTACCAATGATATGGTTGACACACTGGATATCAGCGTTCCCGCCAGGATGTGCATAGATGGAGCATCCATCGGTGATGTGCTTGATGGTTTGGACTTCTACGCAATCGCAGTCGGGCGATTCTTTGATCTTACATTGATGGAATGTGTACGCGCATCTGCCGTGTTGTGTTCGAGCGCGGTTCAGTGTGGTCCATACACAATAGACAGGAAGGACAAGTTCAAAGGGCTCGCTTAATGCACAATGTAAGTTGCCTCAATATCCCCACTCCTCCGCCCCCCCCCCCCCCACGTGGTGCAAGAGCGCAGAAGCGTGGTCACCACATTTACGCCTTCTCCACAAATATGTCTGTCGCCTGATGAAGCTAGTTGTAATTACTGGCGAAACGTCGTACTCAGATTGTAAATATTGTGGCTTGGCTCTCAAACACACAGGTGTGCTGTACTAGTGACGAATTGGCCACGTTTTGTTTACGTGACAACCCTTACTAGTTGGCTGTGTCTACGCGATCTAACCCAAACACCTCGATTATGGAGTCTAATCAACTCTTGTGGGTTTAATTTTCGATTTAAAGCTTTCGTTACTGCAGGGATTCATAATAATAATAGTTCAATTTGTAACGCGCGCAAATTTGCAGACGTAGTGGCCGCAACTCAGAGGCGCGGAGCCAAGCTCAGAGTCGCTCGAAAGCACGTGATTGTAGAGGTGAATTTTTAAGTGTCTCTTGAAGGAGGCGATTGAGGCGATGCTGCGAATGTGCAGAGGGATATTGTTCCAGACTGTTGGGGCTGCCACCGAGAAGCGGCGCATAGACATGACCATCCTGGATCTTGGTATCAAGATAGCGTCCGACAGCTCTGTTTCTTCACCTGAGGACGGCTGCTTGTGTTGTGTGCGAAACGTCGTGAGAATTTTTATTTTAATGTTTTATTTTTATTATTTTATTATTTCCCTTCTTCGTGACTTTACCGAAAAAACCAAGAAAATCTTGTGGGTTTGTATTATGCTTTTGCTACTTTCGTGTAACTGAGCATTTCCTCACTAACAATGACCTACAGCACACAGTCGCCCAACAAGCTAGTTAACGCAGCACATCCGTGGATAGGTGTGTATAAATAAATACAAAACAAATAAATAAATAAACTTCCCAGATGCATCACAGCGACTGACAGTCATTTTGATCACAGCGAGTAACTTCCATGTCCCCTTACGAATGACAAAATAACAATGGCTATTTCCATTACAGACCAGCTGCACAATAATTGGGCGATAGCAATTTTAAACTTGTTCTTCAAAAGTGGCATTATATAAGTAGACTGCGAACACTTTTTTCATGCTTTCCCACAATCGACAACAACAATTCAAAGACATGTCTAAAGTATTTGGATTATTTTGTTTAATCTGATTGTGCAGCAATTTTATTTTGAAAATACGACGTTGGGATGCTGCTGTGGTGTAATGATTATAGCACTGGCCTTGCAATCCAGGTGTGTCCAGTTCAGTTCTTTTCTCCTGGCGCGACAGTTGAAGCAATGGGGAAGGCTTTGCATTCGCCGTTCCCATATCCACTTAGCAGTACGATCGAACGGCACTTCGCGTGCGGTAGAAGAGTAGGCCAAAACACCCCCTAGAAGGACCCTGAAGAGATCCCTTGAGTAGAGGCCCTTCTGTCAGCAGTGGCGTGAGCAGGAACTTGCAGGGCTGCGCCTTAACCTTTTTAAAATGCAAACTCACAAACTATTGCACTAATGCCGTTTTGAAATGAAATCAATGCGAGCATGGAATGCGTGTATCTTTACCAGGTTAATCTTGCACAAGCGGTCCTTAATTTGCAACAATACTTCCCATCTCTGTCTCCCTGACATTCTGTTCACGATCACTAAAGACTGTGTAACTGTGTTCCACAGACACATGACGGCCCGGATTTACATCTAGGTTCAACATATTGAACTCAACGTTTTGCCAATTTGCCCCAATGTTAGTAAAGCAAATAACCCGAATATGGGCATCGGATAGCATGCGACTTGCGGCGCATTATGTACATACACATTGCATTACCTAATATGTAAACATACAATTGTCTGGTTTGCCAATTACAAAGCCACGTATTGCTCCATTCGTGTTTGGAACTTTGAGACCAATGCGTTTCCAGCAGCAATTTCGACGTCGGGCAACCTGTTTGGCTTCTCTGCATCTCATCCGAAGAATGTGACCGCTTAAACAGATGGCACTGGGTAGACAGTTGATGTCGTAAAAAGCATTCGCAGGTGCTACTCGTGCAGCAAGGGAGTAAAGTGTGGTTTTGTGAAAGTCCTCACGTGCTGTGCAGTACATCAATACACGTGCGTACACCAGCATGCGATGACTGAGCTGGGCCTGTGGGTGACTGGCAGGGTTATTGATTAACCGGACTTGTACACCAGCCACGTGGTTAATGGCGACTCTGTTGAGGATTGCTGCGTGTGGCACACGTGCTGTTGCATTTTTACAGATTAACCACAATAAATGTGTTTGCCCTCGATTTGGAGCACCTGCCCACGTCATTCATTGCGAGTGTGCAACATATGTAGCCTCTTTGTGGGTGACCTGAAGGCCCAAACATGAGAGTGCTGAGCTGGCACCGCTGACTGTGATTATATAACCAAATAATGTAATAAGAACAGGTTCTCAAGTGTAACGAGTTGACAATGGTCTCAGCATGGCTGCAAATAAGCGCACAAGAAAATCACGGCGATAACTTTGGCACTACTCTTAATTTTGGCTAAATTCCAGCTATTCGAATTGTATATGTCAGTTTGACTGTAATGTAACAAACATTACTCTCAGTGGCAGAGTTGATGAGAAAGTGATGTCCCCTATTGTATGGGAAAGAGGTCATTTTAAGGAGTACTATCTGCTTTCATGGGCTGTTTTTTTTTAAATAAAGTACTGCACTGAAAGATAACTGAATGGATCCTTTGCCTCGTCAAGTCATGTCAACAGCAGAATGAGGATAAAAAAAAAACTGGGGGAAAGATACGAAAAAATTCCATTTAAAAAATGCCATTCAGACCATTCTGTGCAGTACTGCGCATTTTATATTTGATTCCATAAAACAAACTGAATACTTTGTGCTTATTAAAACGGCGGAAATTAAACGTACCCGACCGGTGTTTTCAAAAATGTCAACATTTAAAACGACACTGATTACTTTGGAAATGAAATCAAGCACGGGGTGACGATAAACTCAACGCAATCACCTGCGGTGTGAACACATTTATCGCAGAGTCACGTGGGAGAATGCTTTACGATAATAAACAATCAATTATGTTATTATGGTGATGCGCCGGTCTCTCCCAATAACGATATAACTTTGCAATGTTTTACAGGAAATTCATCTAAACCGAGTGGCTTCTTTTGAGAAAACACGGTAAAACTATATCATGATTTTTAATCACGCAAATATTTTCCTGTTTCAATAAATGTATTCATTCTTTGCTCAAATAACATGGTTTTAACACAGAATGGCGTGGATGTGTCGGGCCAGAATAAGTTTGACGAGGCCTCAGGGGCTGTTGTAGTTTTTAGGGTACCTACAATATTCAATTTTAAAGGTGTACATATATTGGAAGGCCGTCTTGGCATCAGGGCGCCTTGGGCCGCGTGTGAATCTGGCCCTTTTGTATGCATCATCAAACTCATGGCACATTTACCATGGTAAGTATTTTCTCATTAACAACATTCAAAATGACAATCTACAGCTGTATAAAGGTCAGTTTAACACGTAGGCTTCTGGCGAATTGCCCGATGATGCTGGATGCAATTACCAGCGAAACGTCGTACTCAAATTGTAAATGTTGTGGTTTCATGCTTCAACACACCGGTGGGCTAAAGCAGTGAACTATTTGTCTTTTGTCAACGTGACACTTTTTTACTGATTGGCCGTGTCGGGTGGTGGAGGGTTACGACACATTTATAAATAACGCGATCTAAACCCAAAAACGTTGATTCTGTATAAAGGTCTCCCCCCCCACCCCCCATGCCATCCCAGTCAAAGGAATTGCTTGACCATACTTCACCGCGCTGGTCAATGCATGTTGGTGAAGTGGGCACAGGGTTCTGGCACAAATTCGGACGTCACTCGTTAGTGACGTCACCTGTAACCGGGAATCAAACTTAGGTCACAGGGTACAGAGTGTAGTAGGCTACCCTCTGTACCCCCCCCCTCTCCTACCATGTAAAATGTTTACATAATTCAAACTTTAAAACTGTAAATCACTCATTTTAAGCCTGCATGGTGCTTGGATGTACAACCCAAATGCAAAATGCAGATGTGATATAGGCTGCTGTGAGCCTATACAGATAGTCCCCGAGTTACGATGGTCCGACTTACGATATTTCAATCTTACGATGGCGATAGCGATACGACAAAATTGTTAGATATTAAACATTTCGCGCAGCATTCGAACGCAGCAGCGTACGAGGTACGATACTGCACGTTGGGACGCTGCCGGGATATACGCATCTCCCGCCTTGTGTGATGCAGATAGGATTGCTTCCTGAAAAAAACTTCCTATTAAATTGCAGTTCATATAGGTTGGCTTAGAATTTACCTTTTTTTTACTTTACATTTTACTGTGCAATACAGTATTGTAATTAATAAATACGTACAGTATATAGTTTATACAGTACGGTACTGTAAATTGCTTTGTTTTGCTAAAATATCACCATTCTTTAAGACTCCTGGGTAGGCTAGGCCATCTTCGACTTACGATATTTTTGACTTACGATGGGGTCGTCGTAACGCATCTCCATCGTAAATAGAGGACTACCTGTATTGTGGACAGCAGAACAAAATCCATTTCTGTACTCTACTCTGCTCCCACATCAATGCTTCCTTTCTTCACGAACCGGCACTGACCATCGTGATGAAATCAAATGTGACCACACAAGCCCCCCACGACACACGCAACGGTGGAACATCCGCACATTCACGCGCACATTAATACCTCGTCGTCTCTATCAGTTTTAGGTACGGGCAAATTGAGTGCAAATGGCAACTGGAAGACGGCAAGATGGAATCGATTATTCAAGTATCTTTCGTTTTGTTGTTGTTGCAAAACCATCTGAGGCCATCAAAACACTCCGTGACACATGACGACCGTTTCACCCTGAGGACAAGGCCACCAGAAGGATGGCTTCAATGATGACAGTCGTCCTGGAGTTCATCTCCCTTCGGGGCACGCTGTAGGTTTGAAATGAATGGACTGAGTTTACACGGAGGTCATGCGGCGATGAGAGGCATGCGGAGGGGCCAACCGCCGCTGCAATGTATCCCTGGCCCAAAGATAATCCCTGAAGGGTCGTGGCCATTTCTGCGTGTCCCAACCTAGACTTGATCCCAGAACTCCTAAACTATCACAAAAAGATAACAGCAACGACGATGTTTGTCAATGAGGTGATTTCCCTCCCCGCATCACTCTTCCCAAGCTCCGATAATATGACATCCGTGCCCCATTCAGGAGACGTATAGAACTATTAAACTCTTTAGCTATTTTGGTTATTTTACCAGGTAAGGCCCACTGAGTTATATAGTTTTTTTTCAGACGTAAACTGGCCACAAATGTAGCTCCACAATGTGGCTTATCGTGTGGAAATTTACAGCATCCAAGTATTCGAAACGCATTTTGTTTATAAATGTGCAGGGAATAATCGGAGGACCCAGAGAAAAATCCACACGACCACGGGGAGAACAAGCAAACTCCAAATATACAGGTGTCAGGGTCGGGATTGAACCCACGACCTCCTGTATACCAGGCGAGGTGGTTAACATCTTTCCACTGCAGCGAGATGGCGCGGTAGCTTGCTAAAGGTGAAGATGTAATTCTGAATTTACTTTTTCAAGCCACTGCTTGGAAAAAGTACCTCCACCAGACAGATCTCTAGAGACAACCTTCTAGAGGAAATTTTGGCCTATTCTTCCATGCCCCACACATGTTTTGGAAGTTGCGAGAGTAACCCCTAACTTACCCCACGACAAGTGGCCTGCCAACTGACTAAAGGTGGGAGACCTGTCGATGCTGATGAGTGGATAGAGGCGAAGGGATTATAGAAAAGTGCCCATTGTTTCAACTACTGCACCAAGTTACTGAATCGAACTGGTCAGCTCTGGACTTCAATGTCCAGTGTGCTAATCATTAAATAACGGCAGCGTCCGTCGGTACTCTGACCTGGGCATTAGCATGGAGAGCTAAACGAGGCTGGACCACGACTTCCTTACACACCGTGGCTCTAAAGGCCAAGCCACCGCTGCCAAGGTTGCACCATCGACCGTTTTGATCTCCGTGCGAACGGCAAGTCGTGATCGTGGAGAAGCTCTCAGGACACGGAGCGAAACGTTGGACATCATGCCAAAAAAACACTCGGCACAACCCGCTGACGCAACGAAGAGCTATTGCACCTACATGCAGTGCAGCGGTAATTTAGTCAAACATTCCATTTGCACAAAAAGTGTATATCCACTGCAGCGGGTAACATTCTTTGTTTCAAAAAAAGTAATTTTAAAAAGTGCGTATAAATTCAATGTTTAGAACTCTAAACTAAAATATGTGCACAAAGCAAACGTACAAAGAATTGGTGACAAAGGCAAGAACAAAATGATAAAATATTGCGTGGGCGAAACGGATTTCTGTGTGGGTAATAAGGTGGCGGTGCCAACGCATACGTTATTTAACGTGTTATGTCGCTTTTTTTACGTAACAAATGAAACTCATATCTGTAATGGCACTGCATCATATTCCATCAGCGGGGACACGCGGCAAACGAGATGCTGTGAATTCTGGAAGAAATATTTAAATAAAGGGAAAACGCCGCCTTAGAGTGCATTTCCGTTGTTGGGAAAAGGTGATGCATTGCACGCAGGACACGGAACGACAGTGTCCAATATAAACTGCCTCGACTCGGAGGTGTGTTTTGTCTCCTTGGTTAATGGGTGGTCCTTATGCCTTAAGGGGCCCATTGCACTGAGGTTTTGCCTCCTGATAGGAAATGTCGACACACCGCGGATAACGGAAGCGCGCACACACACACACCCCTTTATGTGGATAAATAGGCTCTCCTCCCAAGCGACAATTCTTTTATAATGGTTTCTGCTTTTCTGCTGTAAATTATGACGAACTGCAGGCGCACGATATATTAGCACCCGTAAGCATACTTTGTACGACCTCCAGCAGCGATTTTGAAAAAAATAAAAAGAGTCATATAAATTCATAACAAAAATTCAACACGTTCATTAGTAACACTGCCCCCTAAGAGGAAATAAAGTATAACAGGACGCGTTTCTGGCAATAGCCCTTCTTCACAGCACCGGGGTAGAGAGGCTGGAGAGATCAAGTGATTAATAGTTGAAGAATGCACTATACAAGCACGATGTCCTGATAGAAACGTATTCTAAAATAATGTTTCCATATGAACGATCTTAAATTGGCCTACGAAGAGTTACCCACGAGTCGATGCGCACTGAAAGACACACAACCCCATTGCTCAATGCAGCATTACGAAACATTTGGTAGAATAAATAACGGAGGATTAAAGCGGTTCCCATCCCCGCCCACCCCCGCTAGATTCCTCTTTCTCAAGATTCCACGAAATTAGGAAATTGAGGGTCGCGATTCAATTTGAGAATTATATTAATTGCAAAACGGCACAATAGCGAAGCAGCCAATGGCGGCTACCTACACGATGCGGGAAACCCGTGAAATAGAACATTTGAAAACCGATTTTTTTTTTTTGACATATATTAATCCAATGGTACAACCCCGCAGTGTCACCTTGTTTAAGAGGGCAGTGGAGGGGGGGGCATACAAAGATTCATGACACAGAGCCCCCCCCTAACAAATGTGATTCGCCTAACACAATGAGTGATGATGTAAACTGCTCTTATTCTTAGGTTTTTTCGGTAAAGTCACGTAGGTAAAAAATAAAAATTAATAAAAGTAAAATTAAATAAAAATAAAAATTAAAATCACGACGTATCGATTGCAACACAAGCAATCATCATCAGGTATAAATGCAATAGCAACAGAGACGATCTCCCTCTCTGTACCTGTGTTACTCTCTATGTATCTTGGTGATATCTGTCTGCTTATATGTCTGTCTATAGTTTTTCTGGTTAGAATTTTTTGTTGCTATTGCATTTATACCTGATGATGATTGCTTGTGTTGCAATCGAAACGTCGTGATTTTTATTTTTATTTTATTTTACTTTTATTAATTTTAATTTTTTTACCTATGTGACTTTACCGAAAAAAACCTAACAATATGAATCCTTGCAGTCACGAAAGCTTCAAATCTAGAATTAAACTGCTCTTGTCTGTGATGCACTCTCCTCTAGCTCGCGCTCCTTGTGTACACGAGGAAAGGATGAGAAACGCAATCGCTCCATTGTACTAATTTGTGCGATTTTGTCCAAAACCCCTGCAGCTGTTCACGAATACTAAATATGCTCAGAGCGCAAAGTATAATTCTATAACCGACAGAGTGAGTGAAGCCTCGTTTAATGCACCCTTGTCTTTGGTACATCAGTCGCAACCAATTTCATGAACAAAACCGCTCCCGTCTTTTATGTTTCCTCCCAACAAAAACAAATTAAGTGATGTCAAGCTGCCCCATTGCGGATGTTTGCACAACAAACGCCCACAGCAGTACGGAGTGCACGCGTACCTCCTTACACGGCAGATTTCACCACCAAGAGAACCCACCAACTTCCTGTTCATTGCCCTGAGCCGGTGGTAGAAATCCCTCATTCAAGGGGCAGACGAAAGTATTTTAATTGTTAAAAAAAAAGCGGCACGCAATGTATTCACCCAAAATGGAGGGTGGGTGGTGTTATTATGAATTCACAACCTTCCAATTGCAAGGCGCTAGGTGGGTAGCCAGATGTTAACTACCTCGCCTGGTATACAGAAGGTCGTGGGTTCGATCCCGACCCTGACGCCTGCTGTAAATGTGGACTTCATATTTCTCTTGCATAATCATTACGATGGCGTGATGTTAACTACCTCGCCTGGTATACAGGAGGTCGTGGGTTCGATCCAGACCCTGTGACGCCTGCTGTATATTTGGAGTTCATATTTCTCTTGCATCATCATTACGATGGCGAGTTGTTAACTACCTCGCCCGATATACAGGAGGTCGTGGGTTCGATCCCGACCCTGACGCCTGCTGTATATTTGGAGTTTGCGTGTTCTCCCCATGGTCGTGTAGATTTTTTCCAGTTCCTCCGGGTTTTCCCCTCCACATTTAGAATGAACATGTGTTTAAAAGTATGTGGCTACTATACATATCCACGTGATAAGCCACTTCATTGAGCTATCATTTGTGATAAGTAGGTCGCTTCTGAAAACGAGTTATATTGCTCACTGGGCCTTACATGGTCAAATAAAAACATTAAATAGTTAATAGTTTACGCCTAAGGGGAGAAAATCTCGCCTGGAAGGTCTGTGACTCATCGCGGCACCTGACAATTCCTGATATTTGTCAGTTATGTAACGCAATGCACTTCCACGCGGTTCTCTCCCACGCTGGTACTGTGAGACATTCTTCGCACGATTTCTCCCAGATGATGTGTTCGTTAGAGGTGGGCGACCCGGCAAGCCGCTCACTCCTCTGCTGTTCCGCTCAGCTGGATATAAAACCTCATCCAAACGATAATACAACAAAAAAGCGGACACCCGCTATGGTTAAACAGTGAATAGAAATGTGAAGTTAATAACAGACAATTGGGGACACGTCCTGTTTTAGATGCCACAGGTGGCAATCACAGGTCTTTCACGTACACGTTAGTCAGCCTGGATGTGTGTGTGTGTCTTAGTGATGCTGGAGCGGTTCGCGCGCTGCCCTACGAATCCGGCGACCCGAGTTCGATTCCCGCTTGCGGCCAACACCAGTGAAGATTGTCTGAACCGCTCCTGGGCCACACCTAAGTCGAATCAGCCTCCAATGAGTGCCTGGTGTAGTGTGTAAACATCGCCACTGGGGAGACAAAGGCGGTTGGGAGTGGTGCTGGCCACCCACCCCAACGCGTAACGTTCCGGCCTTCACAGGTACCACTCGCTCACAGCACTTGACCCAACAGTCTGTTAAAGCTATACGGGGGATCTTTGTCTTTGTGCGCCCATGTGGAGGGCGAGAGTGTAGTGGTTAGGACACTGCACTGGTTAGGGCACTGCACTGTGAAATCGGATATCCGACTGCACGTGGGAGGGTGTGCATACGTGTTAATACTGACAATTAACGGCATTGGTTCATATCTGAAATAGTCCTGGGCCTCCCCGAGGTCGACTCAGCCTGAACACCACCACTGGGAAAGAAAGGTGGCACCCACTGAATGCGCAGTGCCGGCCATCATTGGGTGGTCACCAGCCCAGAGCTCTTGCCCCGGTAGTTTATGAAGGCCACCTGGGAGGATCCTTATCCCTGTTGGATTGAACGTGTTGCCACGTGCATATGCCCGGGTTCACGCTAAGTGACCCGGTCTCGTTTTTAAAGTGCGTCGTGAGAGAGTGGCGCATTTACGGGGGACCGGCAGCCAGAGCCACACAAACTCTGACACGCGTAATTTTGTTTGAGATTATATGCGATATTGCTTTTATACAGGGTGGTCCAAATGTCGGGAAACATGCGGTTATTTAATTTATTTTAACACTGGCATTAAAACGTCATCATTGTTTAAGTCAACATTTTATCTATTATCCTTATTCTCATCTATTTTTTTACTTTTTTCCCATTGGGTGGGGGTCACCTTAAATTCGTCTTTTACAAAACTCGACCGCACTGCGGCAAAACCATAATTGACGAATGTTCAAACATCACATCTGTAATCTTGGAAAAAGAAAATCTCCTAAATTAATTTTAAAAGAGAATTTATGCATTCATTAATGTCAATGGAAGTCAGTTTAAACGTGTGTTAAAATAAATGTTAACTCTGTGTGTCCTGCATTTTTGGGCCACCGTGGTCATGTGACAATCCAGTGAGCAATTGTTTCACAAACCTCATCAAGATGATGAGACCCAGACGGTCATGTGACAATCCAGTGAGCAATTGTTTCACAAGCCTCATCAAGATGATGAGACCCAGACGGTCAAAAATCCAGACCAGAGTTGTCCTGCTGACACGAATGGTGCTGGATTGTGCCGCGCATAGCCAACGCATTTTAACGTGATTCTATTAATATTTATAGACAGAGATGCTCCACGACAAAGCATACGTGTATTTGTGTGCAATATTTAATGAATTAACATTTGTGTAAATTGTAAGATTTACTGTCTGATAAATAATGTATTGCTCATTGTTTTGTAACACACTATTAGATTATTATTATTATTATTCGTGCTGTATTATTAATTCACGTGATGCTTACACCATTACATGAAAGGGGTTAAAGAAAAAAAAACTAGGAAAAATTACATATGCGACAATTCGTTATTGACATTTTTTATTGCTATGATAATTTAAGAGGAGGTTATTTATCTCAATTCTGTGACCAACGGCAACACAAACCATTTAGCCACTTGACCAATCGCGGGTCCCCAAGGTTGCCGTGCTGCTTATATATATTAGCTCCATTTATAGCATTCGAAGCCCTGCGGACTTCTCAGCATGCATTAAACACTGGAAGTGGGAAAATTCACCATTATCACCCCCCCCCCCCCCCCCCAGCTGGCTCATTAATTATCTCTTTCCTGTGCGTTTTCCGGTTGTGCCACACGGTGTTCGACAAGTTGTCTGACGTTTCGTGGCACGTACCGGCAGCTCCTTCATGGACGGAGGGGCTCGCCTTCTCCACCCTCGATGCTTGCAGAGTTGCCCGGCTGATGCCGTTAGGATTTGACGTTAGGGCGGGGCCGATGTGATTTACTAACCCCGTCACTTGTGCATACAAAGATCATCACTCGATGCAAACTCCGGTCACATCACACAGCTATCCATCTATGCAGCACAGCCGCGGAAAACCCGCGTCGTCGTAGTATTCGATGAACGGCCGCGATTCAATTCAATAATTGAGCCTGGTTGTTTTTTGTTGTTACATTGTTGTTAATATAAGTGCATCCAGATGATTGTTATACAAACTCGTCAGATGCTACACAGTTAAAAACAAAGCATGTAATCTTACGCGTGAGATTTCACGCGATGTAACACTGGACCTAAGATTGGTTGTTATGATGAATGCGTCGCCTCCGAATCAGAGACAGTTCACACATTTTGCATTTAAGTGAATGCATTTGTGTCTCCAATCGACATTTTGGGCCAATAAATTCCGAGTGTTGCCATGCATAGCTTTGAAGTTTGAAGATTGGACTGAAGACCTTGAGAAAACGCTGAAAAACGTGGGGCTAAGATGAGTGTAAGCAAATCTAAAAGTGGCGTATTTACGTTGGAGAACAAAAAGTACAGCCTGTAACAGTTGCGGAAATGCAACTGGAAAAAATTAACCCGTAAAAACAAAGTTTTTCACTATAAATCCTTTATATGCGTGGCGGCTAGAGTCCTCTCGTCCTCTGGCTTGAGATGGCTGCCACCTATAGGTCAGATGATTGCCTGCCACCATTAAGCAATTGGTAATTAAATATAATTATTTTTTTCTTAAAAAGTGTAAAATTTTGGAAGAAAAAAAATTCACGAAAATAAATTGTCACGCACAACGAGTCTGTGTGCAAAATGTCAGCTCGATTGGATCACGGGAAGTGGGTTAAAAAACGACCGAAGATTTGCACGGTCGTAAGCGCGCAAGCAAGCAAGCAAGTGAACTTAATATAAAGGATTTTAAAAAACCCGATGCGGTATCTGTGTGTGGGTGTGTGGGGAGCAGCATGCATATACATGCAGAACATGCTCATGCCTGTGTACAAGCAGATACATTTAAGAAAGGCTAGTTTACCTATCCACCACCCCCTCCCCACCTTTAAGGGTATTAAAGTGTATTCCTTGCATTTGCAAGCTACTTTGTAATTCAAAGATGTGCAAATGCAATGCACAAGCTTGTTCGACTGTACGCACATTTATTCGGCCATGTGAACTGCATAGCTATTCGTACACCTACACAAAGACCCCCCCCCCATAGCCTTAACATACTGTAGGGGCAAGTGTTGTTAGCGAGCACCTACGAAGGCCTACATGACACACGAGGGGGTGGGTGGCCGGCACCACGCCCAGCCGCATTTGTCTCCCTGGTGGCCATGTTTACACACCACACCAGGTACTCATTTGAGGCTGAGTCGACCTAAGGGGAGGACAAGGACCGGTTCAGATAATCGTCACTGGTGTTGGACACCCACACCGGCATGCATGCAGGAGCATCCCTCTCTGAAAGGCGCATCTGATACATGTTCCAGAATCAAGTCCACAAGCAACACAATCCTTTAGAAGATGTTATGCGATGCTCCCGTTAATGCAAGTTCGTTACGAATACTGCACTCACACACAAAAAAAAACAAGAATCCTGACTTTTATTTATTTAAAAAAAAGCTCGAAACGAACAGCTGCATTGGATTCGTAACGAATATAGCAGAGCAGAGATGACGGGTCAAAGTAACCTCCTGCGTACAATGACAAAGAACCGCATTGTGGGTACAAAATGTGCATGAATTGAAAATTATTGGTTTATTTTAATTAGCACAACATGAATATATTCGTACAAAACCTTCTGAAGAACATTGTTTTAATGTCAGTGCGGTGAAAGAATGAATGACAAAAGGAAGGAACAAAACCATGGAAAAATAATGAGCATCGCATTTCTGTACTAAACTAGATATGCAAACGAGGTCACCATCTTCCAGCGTGTCCCCTTTGCGTGTTGAACAAGTGGAACCTGTGCACTGGTTGGGATGCATCTTTTGAAATCGTGTTCTGTTACCGACCGCCCCATCAGTTTATTTCACTGTGTAACAAAAACTAATTTTTCCTGGGTAGTAAGTGTTATTTCCTAATTGCTTATGCCTCGAAAGCACAGAAAATGGCTATTATTCCCCACAAACTTTGCTTTTGTGACCAGGACAGTGATATTTTAAAATGTACCTATGTTCAATGATAAAACGTGTAGATTTGTGTCATTCCTTCACGCAAAGTCCTGGTCACAAAAGCAAAGTTTGTGGGGAATAATAGTCATTTTCTATACGTTTGAGGCATAAGCGATTAAAAAATAACACTTACTACCCAGGGACAAAAATCGTGTTACATAGTCAATATTTGAGCAGACTGCCCTCGCGACAGCAGAAAAGTGCTGCACAATTTAAAAAACCCTTTTTTGCAAAATTATAATTTGTGCTCTTTTGAAATATCAATGATTAAACGAAACGTGATCCAAACTTAAGGCCCACATGCACCGGTGTGGATTATGACCGTCTCGCTACTTACTCCGCGTCCCGATCACGTGTGCCTGTTTGACCACAAGGCTCCACGCTGCTCTGTGTGGGTAAGATCAGCGGTGGCTATGGCCACGGAGCGGTGGCGCAGCGGTTAGCGCTACGCTGCACTACGAACCCGCCTATGTCCCGAGACCGATTCCCGCTCACGGCCAACACCAGTGACGATTTTCCGAGCCGGTCCTGGGCCTCCCCCAGGTCGACTCAGCCTCAAATTAGCGCCCGCAGCTGTGTCTAAACATCGCCACTGGGAACACAAAAGCGGCCGGACGTGGTGCTGGCCACCCACCCCTCGTGATCTGTGCCGGCCTTCATAGGTGCTACTCGCTAACCGCACTTTCCCAGCAGTCTTAAAAGCTACACAGTGGATCTTTGTTCTTTGGGGATTGTTTGCGGAACGCAGCACCGATTCAGATACCACTGGGCACCGATATTAGCCGAGGCCTTGAATCCAACCCGAGTCACCAGATTCATAGTGCAGAGTTAAAATTATTATGCCACCACTCCACTTAAAGACTAGTTTTTAGGCAATTGAATTTATAATATTAACTAAACTGCAAACATATATATATTTCGATGCAGAAGAGAGAGAATAAACACGAGAAAATGATAAAACTATTAATACCACTGATCAATTATGAAGGAAACACAAATCAAAATTTAATTACAAATTGGCAGCTCATGCTTGTGTTGCTTTAAAACAACAAAACCGGTGTCATTGTGATGTATCTATTTGGTGTTTGTCTATTTTAATGTTTATAATGAAGTCATTTTGCAATAAAAACATTAACCTAATTCACGTGCACACATGTAGAAACATTCGTACAATATTGCACCGTATAATATATATATATTTTAAAGCTGTATTCGTCAACGTCCGAGCGCTTTCAAACACGTATTCTCATCTCAGGAATCTTGGACGTAAATTCGAAAGTTTGTCCCCGTTACTAAGACAGCCATAAACTCCCGTCACATTCACTTGAGATGCCACGATATGTTTAATGCGCTTCCAAGAAGCAGTCACGCTTTAGTCTCTCGTGCATGGAAACAAGAACACGTTTTAAAAATAACACATTTCCCCTGCTCGAATTGCTTTTCTTGTGTCTATTTATCAACCGTCGTATATCCACTGCTTGATGAAGATCTTCCCAAACATCGTTGCCATCTTCATTGGTTCTTTCGGTAAAGTCACGTAGAATGGAAATAATAAAATAATAAAAATAAAACATCATAAAATAATTCTCACGACGTTTCGGCCACAACGCAAGCAGCCGTCCTCAGGTGAGGAACAGGTCTGTCGAGAAGACAGAGTCTGAATGAAACACCCCAGGCTTGGAGCGTCTATCCTTCAGAGTCTTGCCACGAACCATCTCACCCTTGATGGATCGCGTAAATATGAATGCGTCGTTAAACCCGCCACCACCCGACAGCGGCCAATAAGTCAGGTTTGTCAAGTAAACAAAGCATGCCAATTCGTTACTAGTTCAGCACACCACTGCGTGCTGAACAGCCTGATGAGGCTGGTTGTTAGTACCGCCCAAACGTCGTAGTCGAATTGAAAAATGTCGTGGGTTTACTCTCCAAACACACCGGTGTGCTGAACTAGGAATGAATTGGTATGTTTTGTTGACGTGGCAAACCTTACTAATTGGCTGTGTCGGGTGGTGGCGAATTTAACGACTAATTTATCTAATCCAAAATACCTCTATTATGGGTAAATATTGGTCGCGAATGCCTACTTCGTGTTAAACATTTCACCCTTGCACATGAACTGATCCCATCACGTCATCGCTTCGGTCGTCTTCCCCTTGGGCACATTCTCTCCTTTGGCTGGCATGCCGTCACTAGTCTCGGCCATCACTCTCCCTTCTCACAACGCGTCTTTCCCAATGCAATGTAATTTTGTAGTAAGGACCTCCACTAGAGGGAACCTCAGAGAGCCCCTCTGGAAGGCGCTTGACCTCACTCTCATACTGACCGGGCATCTTGGAAGAGGTGAAAGTGGCCACACTTTACCCCAGCGCACGCGACCTACTGATAGACCAACTTTGGTTGCACCCATTTCCACTGCTGGCTGCGCGGACAGAGGAATGGGAATTTAAGAAACAACCACCGTTCCAACTGTAGAAAAATATTACAATTAAAATGAAACAGGCCGTTATTCTAAAATGAAAGTAAATCGGAATTTAGCTGCAGGCACCCTTTTGACACTGTGTTTTATATTCCACTATGTATTTGCGATAGCATTGTAACTGCCACCCCATCCAAAATGTGTGCAAGATTGTGCCCACCCCATCACAGCCGACATTTCCTATCGTTTCTCCGCACAATACATCCTCCCAAATAACGGCCATTATTTTTCCCCATTCTCGACTGGAGGTTTTCTATATTAAAAAGAATTCCTCATCCTCTGATAGACATCCAAGGAAATGTCGCATTTAAGCAGCCTTCTGTCTGAGCTACGGAGGCAATTTGCCATTTAAAAATGTGCAATTCAGGGTCGTGACCGGAGAAGGGTTTCAGTGACAAGCACCCATGACGTAGTTAACCCTTTCCCGTTCCGATGACGTACATGTACTGAAATGAAATAACTTTATTGGTACCGAGGCTCCCGCAAGGACATGCGGGAAGGCGTGTGGCACAGTTTGGTGCCAACTGTCAGAGTGTGGTCGTGTCGCTACAGTTCTCTGCGTTGAGTACAACGTATTTTAAAACGGCGCTGCTACACCTCTCTATGTCAAATGAACGCTGGACCACTTGCGCGTTCCGAGATTCAGCGGTGAACGAGACACCGACCCAGCGCCTTGCAGACGTATTGGAACAGGAAAGGGGTTAACAAGTCTTTCTCTGTCACCAGGAGACGAGCTGTCGTCCGTTTGTTTGCAGCACGGCAGCTTTAATTTAGGTGGCAGGACAGCGCAGTGGTGACACTCGTGCCTCGCAGCAAGAAGGCCCTGGATTCGATTCCCGACTCGGGCGCTTTCTCGTGTGCAGTTTGTATTGGCGTATCTGAAATTGGCGGGGTTGTCTATGTATGGTGTGAAAGAAGTTCAACATCCATACAAACATACGTATGAACTCCCTTTTTTCTGCGTGGGCTTCCTCCAGTATTCCCGGTCTCCTCCCGGAGCTAAAAACTCAAAACCCCACAATATTACTGGTATCGGCCAAACTTTCCGAATGCTGCAAATATAACCTGGAAATTATTCATTTGGGATTACACACGGCCACGTTGCCCCCTGCGGTGAAAATATGGCAGGACCCTTCTGAAAAATTATCTTGAGACTCAGCGAGGCTTTCCTGGGTGAATAAGAGTACTAATAACAACAATATATCTCAGTACTGGTTGGGTTCTACGATGTATTTTCAGTGTGTGCCGCGTGATGTCTGACGTCTCGCTCCAATTCAATTCCTGAATAATTAAATTTCGTTTCCCCACACCCTGAAGAATCTCCCAGCACGTGAAGCGAAGCGTTGGACACAATGCCAAACAACGCAGGACAAAGCGTTGGACACAATTCCGAACAAAGCGTTGGACAAAATGCCGCACAAAGCGTTGGACACAATTCCGCACAAAGCGTTGGACACAATGCCGCACAAAGCGTTGGACACAATGCCGAACAAAGCGTTGGACACAATTCCGAACAAAACGTAGGACACAATTCCGAACAAAGCGTTGGACACAATTCCGAACAAAGCGTTGGACAAAATGCCGCACAAAGCGTTGGACACAATTCCGCACAAAGCGTTGGACACAATTCCGAACAAAGCGTTGGACACAATTCCGAACAAAGCGTTGGACACAATTCCGAACAAAGCGTTGGACAAAATGCCGCACAAAGCGTTGGACACAATTCCGCACAAAGCGTTGGACACAATGCCGCACAAAGCGTTGGACACAATGCCGAACAAAGCGTTGGACACAATGCCGAACAAAGCGTTGGACACAATTCCGAACAAAGCGTTGGACACAATTCCGCACAAAGCGTTGGACACATTTCCGAACAAAGCGTTGGACACAATTCCGAACAAAGCGTTGGACACAATTCCGAACAAAGCGTTGGACACAATTCCGAACAAAGCGTTGGACACAATTCCGAACAAAGCGTTGGATCCAATGCCGAACAAAGCCGCGGCACGAGCTGAAAAAAAAACGCACCAGAAAGCGACGCAGCGCAGCCGCGAAAAACCCCCACGTAGGTGCAGGTGTCAGTAATTGGCTGCAGAGAACCGCACGTTATGGGGCTTAGTGTCCAGAGGGCTTCACGTTAGGACACAGCTGCCTTGTTCGATTAACGTCTCTCCAGTGAAATGAAAGAAATGGAGAGAACTAAACCGAACGGGAGCGCTGACCTCTTTCTAAAAATGTTGCGTCTGTGGAACACACGCACACACACACACAGGGAGTCCCTCCCTGTCTTCATGGGCTCATCTGTGGTACAGCAGAGGGGTGGGGCAGAATGTCGCGGCACGAGTGACCAGAGGCAGCTGGGCGACTGACTCATGTTCCAACTCGCACACACGCACACGTGCGCTCGGCATTATTGTTGGACTCCATCATTCTGTTTGAGATGTTGCTCTTGCTGCCCCCTCCTCCCAACCCCCCTGCCCTACTCCCCCCCACCACCTCTCCACTGCCCTTCTAGCCATAGGCATAACCGCTCAAGTGTCCCGCCTCGATCAATTCGGTGCTAACACGAGCACACAACGGGCTGCGAGAAAAAAGGGGAGCAGGAACTCCGCGGGATATCCGTCGCGCACCGCGGCGCAGAGGTTACCACCGTGGGGGGTGGTGGGAGAGAGAAAAGCGCGGCTCACACCGTGCGCTTTCCAGACGCGACAAAGACCCCCACGCTAATCCTGAACCGCGAGCGGCCGTCGCGACTGAACGACCGATCGAGCGGCGTCGTCGACGCGAAACTCGCAAGCGACGCGGCTTTTACGCACCCGGGCGCCGCCGTTAGCAGCGCCCGCTGATTTGATTGGAAAGAGGCTAAAGACATCGTCGGCGGTGCAGGCGAGAGAGCGGCTGCTGCTGCTGCTGCTTCAGGTAATGGATCGCGGTGGTCTGCAGTGGCGCTTTTGCGAGATGAGGTCAGTAATGGATGCGACAGCGCCCGTATGCAGCCACTCACGGGTGGGAAATATACGACCGCCATTCTTCCC
The DNA here is from genome assembly GCF_965212315.1 of Lampetra planeri. NCBI lineage: Eukaryota > Metazoa > Chordata > Hyperoartia > Petromyzontiformes > Petromyzontidae > Lampetra > Lampetra planeri. The sequence goes on from NC_136136.1 coordinate 3,158,106, forward strand.
ATCCCCCCCCGTCTCCTCCAGCTCACGCTCGCTCGCTCGGACCTCCATCGCTGAGCGCTCGCTCCCGCAGTACAAGTTGTCACCAGTGTTGGCCACGCGCAGCCCCCCCCCCCCCCACTTGAGATTAGGTCAGAAACCACGACGATCCGAGGTCAAAAAAATGCAATTGTCCACCGTGGTCACTGTGTCGTTGTTGTTGTTGTTGATGCCCGACGGGCGACGCGAGTGATGGTTCGCAGGAGGTGAGTTATCGTGCGAGGTGACGGCAGCGGCGCTTGTCAATTTCGTTAGGCAGATAGCGTCGCACGCCTCGGCTCTGTCATCATCAGGGTCAGAGCCAAGGTGCTGGCCCTCCCACATACATCAGTCACAGAAGCACAGCCACTAAATAATCTTACAGCTACACGAGACAAAAAAAAAACGCAAAGACAAATATCCCCCGTATAGCCTTAACAGACTGTCGGGGCAAGTGCTGTTAGCGAGCACCCATGAAGGCCGCAACGGTACACGAGGGTTTGGGTGACCAGCACCACAGCCGACCGCCTTTGTCTCCCTAGTAGCGATGTTTACACACCGCACCAGGTACTCATTTGAGGCTGAGTCGACCTACACGAGACACACGCTGACACATACACCGACAAAAGACAAAGATCCCTCGTATAGCCTAATCAGGCTGTTGGGGCAAGTGCTGTTTGCGAGCTCTTATGAAGGCCGGCACTGCACAAGAACGAAGGGGGTGGGTGGCCAGCACTACGCCCGGCCGCCTTTGTCTCCCTACTGGCGATATGTACACATCGCACCAGGTACTCATTTGAGGCTGAGCAGGCCTAGGGGTGGCCCATGACCGGTTCAGATAATCGTCACCGGTGTTAGCCGTGAGCGAAAATCGAATTCGAGTCGCGCTAAGTGCTCCACTTCCACTCCTCGCACACACGCACAGCCACACGTGCAAGCGCACACGCACGCATACACACACACACACACAAACACACACGCACGCATACACACACACACACAAACACACACGCACGCATACACACACACACAAACACACACGCACGCATACACACACACACACAAACACACACGCACGCATACACACACACACACAAACACACACGCACGCATACACACACACACACAAACACACACGCACAGCCACACGTGCAAACACACACGCACGCATACACACACACAAACACACACACACGCACAGCCACACGTGCAAGCGCACACGCACGCATACACACACACACACAAACACACACGCACAGCCACACGTGCAAACACACACGCACGCATACACACACACAAACACACACACACGCACAGCCACACGTGCAAGCGCACACGCACGCATACACACACACACACACACAAACACACACGCACGCATACACACACACACACAAACACACACGCACGCATACACACACACACAAACACACACGCACGCATACACACACACACACAAACACACACGCACAGCCACACGTGCAAGCGCACACGCACGCATACACACACACACACAAACACACACGCACACATACACACAAGGACAGAAAATATACCGACAGGCTGACCACTCCAGCAAATCCGTGTAAATCAAGCAATGTGCACCCAAGTTGTGTTAATGGAATGAAATGCCTCGGGTATTTTCTTCTTCGAGAAACACTGCCTCCTAAATGCTGCCACTCTACCCCCCCCCACTCATCCTTGATCCCACCTCATACCCTGATGCCCACCCCCAACCAAACACACCGGCCTTGAGTGTTATTGATCTGGGACTCTGGCCTCTCCCAATGAAATTACGACTCTTTCAAACTCGCTGTTTAAAATAATTGTCTCAACCTTTGCAACGGGAACAAAAAAAAAAACACTCGGTGACAAAAGCATATCCCAGCCAAACATGCATTGCCCCCCCCTCCCCTCCCTCCGATGGAGCAGGAATATTGTATGTTACATACAATAACGGGCAGGAAAAGAACACGAAATAAATTGCTTGGCTTTGCCGGAGATCGACCCACATTTGAAGGCGACCGTAATGGTGTTATGGATTAAGACTTTGAATAGTTCTCCATTTTAATATAATTAACTGAACGTGCTTTAAAAAAAAAAGTAATTCGTGGAATGTATAACTAGCAGGCAGTAAGGTCACACATCCGTACAGTAAATTGGATACCGTACCATTTCACAAGAAAATCTTAAATAGACTCAAACAATTTTAATGAATTTGCAATTTTGGCAGCCCGATGGCGTGGCGACATTTTTAGCGCTGCCGAATTTCTACCGCCTTCTCTCGTAATGCCCTACGTTCGCGATGCTTTTATTTAATCACCTTTCCCTTTCTTTACACTGCACAATGCTGACACGGTCCGCTGAAAATTTGCGCATTGCTGCGACGAAGTGAACTGCACACTGCCCAGCACATGAACACAAACACAACACACACACACAGCTCCAAATCACGAGCCATGAATAAGTGATGGCCAACAGTGGCTGCGTTTGCATAACGCGCAAAAATATGAATCGTTACACGTACCACCACGACATGAAACAACAATCCAGGAAAAATATCACGTCCAGCGCTGAGCGACAAGCGTGCGAGCTTCCAATAAAAGAAGCTCCACTCGTTGTTTTGTCGCCTTCGACGAGACAGCGGCCCAAGCGTTCCGTGTGCGTTAATTTGCATGTTGAAAATTATCCTTACGCGGCATTTTTTTGTTATTTTATCCGCGCAAAGCGGATTATGCCTCGCCGTGCATGATACACTATTCAAGACTGGATTAAGATGATCCTTGCACTAAGCCAGGACAATATTTTGGGTTTCCTTTGACCCCTCTGGACCTTTTGAAATTGCATGCAGAGCCCATGGGCAGGCGGCTTATTCTCAGGCTGTCGCGCAACCAGATGCTGAAGAACGGGACAACATTCCACCAAAAGTGGGAATCATGAATGGGCTCACATGGAGAGTCCCAGAGGCACCGCGTTGGTTTGAGCAGTTGTTGCTTGTGCGGCTCACCGCTTTGCGTGTGTGCCACGTGTTGTTCCGCGTGATGCCCAACGTTTCACTCCACGTGCTGGTAGCTACGGGGAATGCATTACTGTATATTACAGAAGGGCGCCACGGTAGCGAAATGTTAATTCCCTCGCCTGGTATGCAGGAGGTTCGATCCCAATCCTGACGCCTGTATATTTGGAGTTTGCATGCTCTCCCCGTGAACACGTGGATTTTTCTCAGGGTCCTCCAGGTTTGTCCCTACACATTTAGGAACATGCGTCTAGAGTATTTGGCAGATATAAATTTCCACGTGATGAGCCACTTCGTTGAGCTATCATTTGTGGGCAGGTCGCTTCTGAAAAAAGATCTATCTAGCTCGGTGGGCCTTATCCCGGTAAAATAAATTAAATGAAAATTATCGTGCATTTAATACTGATTCATCTTCGCGCAATACTTTCAATTGCTCATGTCACACAGTTGTTCGTCCACCCTATCTCCACTTGCTTTATTGCAGTTTTTTTTATGTTATTCGTTGTGTTTTTGACATATTGGTGACCAAGGCCACTCTTGCAAACGAGATTTAATCCTGGTCTCTAATGTCCTCGCCAACTGGTTTCGCAAAATCAACTTGAGCATTCGTCAGCAACTGAGTTGAGCAACTCGCGTTCAGAAAGCGGGCTTGCTCATTTCAAGACTGCGAGAGACGGCAACAGTTTGTGGCGGCCTTCATCCAGCAGCGGATGAATCATGGCCGATGATGTACTTTGTTGGGGTGAGTAATACAATTCCCACATGATTGATGGCGGTGCACTCTAATGATTGTCTGGAAAGTTTACTCTGAGCAGCTACTGGCCGTGTCATATTTACAGTCTCCGTGGCTTTATTTCAAGTGTTGGGCTTGGCACAATCACGTTCAGTGTCAAGCATGTGTGCTGCAGTGGGCCGGGAAATATCGCATCAGTGCAAGCGCGTTACAGCTGCACACTGCAGGAAGGTGTATTCTGCATCCAAGACCATCCGTCCATGAAGTTATCAGCATGACTCCTTTTCACGAGGGAAGCTCTCCAGTTGACATTTAACAGCCACCCCGAAAGTTGCTGCTGAATTCTATGCGACACGCCGATCATCTCTGCTTCATATCTCCAAACAATTGGGGAGCTTCCTCCGAGTGCTTCCTCCGGGTTTCCACGCGAGACAAAGCGAAACGACACTGGCCCACCGAAGCCAGAGAGCTGAGCCAAGAACTAGAGACACGAACAGCGGCCGACAATGTTCTATATCTGAGGGGAAAAGTTCATATCAGTTCCTGAAGAAGCTCCCAATGCATGGAGCGAAACGTTTACGTAACGTTGAACAACGCATGGTCCAGCCCGAAAACATGTCCGACGGCAAAATTTTACTCTCCGCTTTGCTTTGTGAATCGCAGTGACTGCACTGATACTGAGGCCAATGATTACAATGTATGTGTGTTGTTCAACTTCTCACACCTGACGTAGCCAACCGTGATAATTGGATGTGTGGGGGAAGGACAATACATTAAACACACACATTTTTTTCTTCTTATAATTCCAATACTATAATAATGTACAGCTCCCTGTCAATCCACTGCTGGATGAAGGTCTCTCTCATGTCGCGTGAGTCATGGGAGTTGTTTGAACTTACTTCACCATGCTGGTAACACTCAGCACTTCTGATAACCTCAAGCCTCATGTCCACAACATATGACAAGCCCTACACGATAGCGGTGGGAGTATCCCGCTGTTTATCGAACCAGACCCGACCTGGCGATCAACTTAACTTGTGGGGTAAATTTGTTATTTATACATAGCACTTTACTTCCGTAGCATTCATATAACCCATCAATTTCTATGCACCCAACACGTCGTGTGAGCTATAAGAACCAATATTAATTGATGAGTTAATACAGAGTGACACGTTTACGCGACTTCGTATCGCAGACTCCTCCTGAGACCGAGTGGAGCAATGCGGTGAAGCTTCCCTCAATAAATAAATCACATTTGCGAATACAAAAAATCGGATTACGGGGAAGCGAGCACTGAATTCTTGGCTGCGAAACGCGTGGCCAGAAACCGTCTCTTCGGTTTCTCCGATTGCAGTAGAGGGGGGGATGCCTTGAGAGACAACGGTTTTAGCGTTCAAAGCTTCCGTGTCCCGCACATGCCATTGTTTCCCGAGTTGCAATTTAACCTCTGCCAAACACGATTTTCCCATTTTCAATAATAATCCCAAGGACAGCTTGAGATTAACGGGGGGGGGGGGGGGAGACGGAAATTATGCTCTGCAGCATCAGGTGTGAGAGATTTTCATTGGGTTTATCGGCGATGATGGCCATGGGTTATTCAGCATTGTCAAGTATTTCACGATGCTGCATAATGTGCACATTAATGGTCTCAACAATTCTAAGCCTTGCTAACTCCCACAATTGGTTTTCACAATTTCACAATGCCCACTGATTTTAATAACGTATTAATGGTGGCAGCTTAACCTTTGGCATGTCAATATTAAAATCGTATAATTCCCTCTATTTTATGAATCTGTTTGCTTTGTGTGTGTGTGTAGCTTTTGTATTATTCTTCCCGTCGTGCTGTCGTGGAAGTGCCCGTTCGGAACTTGAGCAGAATGGTACATCGCACCGTGTTAGACAATGGCCTGTGGAACGAGATGCTACAGAACTTCATCCGAGTTAGCTCCTTTTGCTGTACCCACCCACAAACGGGCCCTGCGGTGTTACCACGTGCCCCGCTATGGAGAAATGCTTGTCGTACGGAATAATCAGATGTTTCTGTATCACTCAGAACTGGAACTTAGTGAAAACAAGTGAGCAACCACATTTTACGTGATCGATATTTGTGCAATTAACATGTATGTTTGCAAAGTCTAGAATTATTCATGTAATGGGTGTGTTTTGTACATATATACGCGTTCTTATTCTGATTGCAGTTTACTTATTTTGCTTTTGTTTTGTTTGATTTTGCTCGTTGTCATCGTTGTGACCCATGTGACTGTTGCGAATTGAGACCTCCTATCCCCGGGTCTCCCGATTTTGCTCACCTGGTTGCACAAAATCAACCTGCAAATCTTGCGACTAAGCAAAAAAACAATCAAATCACAGCATGGCTCGGTGCACGGAATGGAACCCCGTATTTCGGTGCTGGAAGCTCAAGTGATATATGACCTCTAAGCTACCGAGGCCACCACGGAGGTCTTATCGCTCTAAACAAAAAAAACCTCGCACAATACTTTGTGGTTCTGAGTCATTTATATATTCCTAATTTTTGGAGCTTTCGTGACTGCAGGAATTATTATTTGTTTTTTTCGGTAAAGTCACGTATAAAGATAAAATAATTATTTAATTTATTATTTTACATTTATATATTTACAATATATTTATTTCACGATATGTGAGCAGCTATACTTTAAACTACACGTAAGTATCATGGGACCGTTTTTTGGAAATATTAAAGTATAAAAGTATGAAGTGTATGAAAAATATGAATAGGTTTTTTACCCTTTTAACCATTTATTTTTTCTTGTTTTTCATACACGACCGTAGTACCCTTTTCATTATCGGTGCTGAAGACTCCTCGAGGCCCTTGTGTGCAAAACCTGAAACTAAATGTTCAGTGTAGCATCAATACAAAATCACATTAGCGCACCTCATAACGCCACTCGTTCTTAACAGCCGTGTCTTCATTGCTGTATGAGCAGGTCACCGCCATTGTGGTGCAATTGTCGATACGAGTGTGCATGCTCCTTAACACGCGCGCGTGCATGTCGAACGCAGCGTCCACTTCCACTCGTGAAACTCTGTATACAACCGACAGATGGTTGCAAAATATACTGACATGGATTCCTCATCAATGTGTTCGTATACAGCGCCCCTTTGTCAATGCACTGCCACTATGAGATCTCTTTTACCAGTGGCAAAATATAATGGTAGGTTTTTACCCTTTTAACTGGTACAAAACTGACACCTTTATTCAAGGCATCATGTTTGCAATGACCACAACACAAGTAGTCAATAAAGCAAACAAAAAGAATCAACTCTGATAAGGATAATAATAATAATAAAGGACAGTGCATATTATTATCCTTATCAGAGTTGCTTCTTTTTGTTTGCTTTATTGACTACTTGTGTTGTGGTCATTGCAAACATGATGCCTTGAATAAAGGTGTCAGTTTTGTACCAGTTAAAAGGGTAAAAACCTACCATTAATGCACTGCCAGTTAAGGGCCTTCTTACGACGTGTGCGGGCATGGGGGCTATTTGACGATACTTCACCGCGATGGCCATCGAAGGGAATATTGATGGATGGATGGTGAACCTCTTTGGCACCGTACGTAGCTAACCGTGCTAATGAAAGGAATGGATTTTGCTGCACTGCCTGCTGCTGACCACAACATAGCCCCTACAGCCTATAACACCTGCTACGCATGCTGGACGGCCAATTCAAGCGATATCCACGCTTCTCAACCCTGCCCAGGTGCTGAGATCGGGTGGTACCCCAGAGGTGATTTGAGCAAACGCCGTTGATGTGTGTGATGATGTACAACACGGCGATTGGTTTAATGTTCATTGTTTTCTCTTCTAACTAATCATCGTCTCCGTTTTAAAGCTCCAGTACTATGCGTGTCACCGTTGCTTGCGTTTGAGAACTGGATATCAAGAGGCCACATTGGAGATGTACCGTCGGTTGAGGTTAAGAATTGGATGGATCGGATTTATGCTGCAACATTTTGGAATTTTATCGGCTCTTCGGGTCGACCGAGCATAGTATTGGGCTATGAGCTGACTTATGTTAGTTCACATTTCTATAAAAAAAATTATCGGATTATTTTTTTTACGTTAGAATTCGATCGTGTAGAATATAAGATAGCTGCAGATGGATGCTTACATGAAAGGATCGACAATGGTGGTGATGGTTTTGGGAAACCTTCATCCAGGAGTGGAGCGACCAAGGCTACATATGATGATGATGAATGTAAATAACTTGTTGACTCATTATTTCTATTGTTGAATGGAAAGCGATCGCATTTTTGAGAAGGTGTATAATGTTTCCCACGCAGGCGAGCACGAGGTCCTGATCCCCCACGATGTAAATTCCACACTTATATGGAAGAGCACAATTCTATCAATAGAACGACCACTACTGTGGTTCCAACCCCATTGTGTTGCAACGCACCGCACACTACGTGACGGCATTTGCTATTTTTTTTTCTCCCAATCCGGTGGCAATCACAATGTGGCAGGTTAATATCGAGGCCTCCTTCTCCCTTATGCGTCACATGGCTCATTTTTTGACACAGCAGTAAACTAGATGTAGTGCCAATCCACCGCAGTGCAGGACATTTCACCCCCCCCCCTTCCCTCTTGCTCTCGTCCCAGTCTATGCAATTCCAACGACGCAAACCAAAAAAAAGCGCACCATAACAGATAGACTGTGTTTCAGTGCGGCAATGAAACACTCAATATTCCGGCTGTCCCCAAAGTCCCAATGGCAGGTGTGATTGATAGAGTTAAGTGAAAGAGTGACGAGCTACCAATACGTTTCACATTAATTCCATTAGCGGCACCCGACTTTTGGGGCCAGGCAAAAACTCGTGGTGAATTGTGCTCCTGCGCCGTAAGCGACCGCCCCCCCCCTCCTCCTCCAAAGACAAATTGTGGAGAAAGGCGCCAGCCCACGAAACAATAGCACGAGTCACAGTGTGCGGTCGTGACAAAATATTGCATATACACACACACACACGTGCGAAGATGAAGACTCACCACATGGCCACGTGGACTGTTGCGACAATTTCTATTAGCGAGCACCTTATAAGGGACCGTGGCACATTCGGGGTTGGGGTGGCGAGCACCTCGCCCGACTCCTCTTTGTGACCTCACAGTGCAGATGTGTACACATCGCACCAGGTAATCACTTTAGGCTGAGTCGACCTAGGGGAGGCGCACGACCGGTTCAGAAAATCGTGAACCGACGTTGGCCGGATTCGTAGCGCGGTGTGCTGACCACTGCACCACCGCTCCACCCACGCGACGCATCTCACGCGCAATCCCACACGCACACAGAGACACGGGCAGTAGGGCAAGCCAGGGATCAGGACAACTGATGGATATTGAGTTTAATCTTGATTAATTGGACATTCATCATCACGCACGAACCCCTCCGGCAACCCCACACCGTGCACTCCTGCTCTGCTGATGAGCACACAGCCATGCCAATATGCCACCTTGATGCTAATCCGGGTATTATTAGGTTACTGCTAAGAGGCCACGCAGTGTATCACTTCGCTCGGGCAGCTGCCAACAACTATCCCCCAGCTCCCGACACCGCTGGGGCGCTTCCACGCTCGCGCACCACGCTTGTCATTTAACTTCGATTTAAATGCTTGATTCTGAATTTCCTATTCGAGTCTACTTATGAAATTGCCTTAACGTGCGCCGAGATGAGTGATTGATGGCCGACGCAAGGCGCTGTGCGGCTTAGCAGCGTCCCACACAGCAAGGCAGACTACTACAGCCGGTGTCTGCGTGGATGAGCGGCGGGTGTAATTTTGGCCGACGGGGAAAAAAATCACCGTAAGATTGCCGTCACTTTTATCCTTCATGGGATCGGCGCTCTATATTGCTTGTTAACAACGAAGGCTGCATTTTGCCCATGTAATGTTCTGCCAAAAATAATGTGGGTTTGTGTTTTGCTGTTTGAAAGCATCTAAGTGCTTGCTTTTAAAAGCCAGGAATGCGTGCTCTATTCTAATGTCATTAAAAAAAGCCAACCCTTTCACAACCAAGAAAGCCATCCGTAAAAGCGATGCTGAATGTTGTTGTTGATGTTATTATTATAATCATTATTTTACAAGGGTTTTGCTAATATTGTTGTCATGTGTACTCATTACGGAGCCACAAGCAGAAGAGGTGAGATACTCCCCTTTGTCGACACTAATGCGACTGCAGTCAGCGCTAATTAAAATGAAAAGGGCTCTGTTTGGTATGTATCTATGATTAGTTATTGCGCTCGTACTGCTGCAAAAAAGGTGTCAAATTAAATGAGCGTGGATCTTCACAAAAATACATAAACAAAACCACGAATTCGAATGATTAAGTCGTGATAATTACATCAAAACAACAACAAAGTGCAAGTTGAAAATGACTTTGCAAACGGGAGGAAGAAATATCCACCCGCCTACTTGACAACTCACGTAGGAAAACATGGGACGGTGGTGACAGAAAGGACATGAGGAGCAACGATGACTGACGAACCCCAACACTGACATTCAACATCGTAACGCGCTCATATTTCCTCCCTGCACAATTAGTCAAGGACTGTCGTGAAAGCATCATAACTCAATGGCTCACGACTCAAACAACGATTCAATGGAAGATCCTTTTTTTGGTACTTCACGCCGTTCTTTGATCCTGTATTATTAACGTGTTTTTCCTCCACGTTTTTCATAATTTGCAATATACTTGACAGCTCAGGCGCGGGAATGGGAGCGGTAGCGTAGTGATTAACGCACTACATTGAGTGATATCCTACCAGGCCGCACCGACCGGCATCACGAGGTCGAAACCAAACTTTCCCCCGTAACCGACACAGTGTCCAGAGACCTTCGCCAAGCAGCTGCTTGAGAAAGAGCTGCACATTGTCATTTAAAAAACTAAATTAAACATTATTTATTGAATTGATTGCTGTCCATGCAACGCGTGTGTCCATCCATATGTAATATTAACACAACATCATCATCATCACGCACTAACCAGCGTGGTCAAGTATGGTCATTACAATTCCATGACGTAGCTTTGGGACACCTCGTAGGGCAGTGGGATTATGAAGTTGAACACGGAGGCGTTCGCGACCAATCTCATCCATAACATGCTTCTTGGGGTTAGATCGCTTAAATATGCATTAACCCCCCCCCCCTTTCGCACGTGACGTCATCACATCTACGCCTCTATCTAAGGAACGATACAGGAGGATTTCTCCACAAATCTGGCTGTCGCCCGATGAAGCTGGTTGTAATTACTGGCGAAACGTCGTACTCAGATTGTAAATGTTGTGGATTTGCTCTCCAACACACCGGTGTGCTGTACTAGTGACGAATTGGCCACGTTCTGCTTACGTGACAACCCTTCAGAATTGGCTGTGTTGGGTGGTGGCGGTTTTAACATTTATATTCACGCAATCTACCCCAAAAACCCTGTTATGGATGGAATTATAAAACCTATGCTGGCAATCGAACATTTCTACTCAAGGCAAATCTACTGCAGAGCTGAAACTCAAGATCTCCCTTTGAATAATATAAATACATTTTCTTGTTCTCTCGGTGCTCACCTAGAGTCACAAACGTCCACTTCTGCTTATTTCATAATGCAAAATGTGCAAAAATATCTACAAAACGGTATAAAATGAAAACATCAAAACACCACGCAATCACCAGACTTGTCACGAGCGCAACTTTCACGTTGGCTTTTGGCGAGGAACAAGCCAGGTGACAGCCGCATTGGGAAGTTTCATTTTTCCCAAGTACACTTCAGTGCAGTTTTACAGCAGCCGCGCGTCGTGTTTTACGCGTGCACGTCTCCCTCGCTCTCTCTCTCTCTCAGCGCCTCGGGAAAGCCAATCTCGCAAACAAAGCGGGCCGTCGCAGGCAGCCGGACAGGCGCCCCTGCGCCAAGAAAACGTCGCGAGTCACGGCACGCTTAGCGAGGAGGTGGTGATCACGTGCTCACGGCGTCACGGTGGCTAGGAGATATAGCCGTAGTCTCAAGCCGCACCTCACCATAATAAAGGCTCAGTCATTTGTTATGTAGTCTAGCCGTAGTCTCAAGCCGCACCTTACCATAATAATAAAAAGTGTGCCGATCCTGGTTCTTCCCCCCCCCTCAACCATTATATATACGGAGTGGTAGCTCTTGTAATCTCTCATTTACTTGATACAGCTGTCGTGCTGTGACGGTTCCACCTGAAGACGGAAGCTTGTGTTGCCTCCGAAACGTCGTGATTTTTATTTTATTTGTATTTTACTTTTATACATTTTTATTTTTATGTTTTACCTACGTGACTTTACCGAAAAAAACCTAAGAATATGGCTAGGAGATGTTAACTACCTCGTCCTGGTATGTAGGAGGTCGAGGGTTCGATCCCGACCCCTAACGCCTGCTGTATATTTTTTTTAGTTTGCAGTGTCTCTCTCTCCCCGTGGTCGCGTGGATTTTTTTCCGGGTCCTCCGGGTTTTTCCCTCCACGTTTAGAAACATGCGTTGAAGAGTGTTTGGCTGCTATACATTTCCACATTATCATTTGAGGCCAGGTCGCTTTCGAAATATATATATATAGCTCCGTAGGCCTTACTTGGAAACACAAAAAAATTGTTGAATTTGGCTGGGGCGGATGCCAAGCACTCTTGATGTCGCGATGGAAATAAACACTCTCCCGATGTTGTCCGTATGCGTACGACATCGGAAAAAAACCTAAAAGAAAACTAAAATAAAATTATATTATCGGTACCGTCTTCAGGTCGGAAGACGTAGTGAAGCTCCACAAGGCGTGTGGCATAGTTTGGCGCCAGCTATTATAGAGTGTGGTCGTGTCGCTACAGTTTTCTGTGGTGAGTACAATACCTTTAAAACCCAACGGCGCTACTACGCATCTCTCTAAATACATTTGAGATTGAACCGCTTGTGCGTTCTGAGATTCAGCAGCAAACGGGACCGACCCTGCAACTTGCAGACGCCTTGGAAAGGGTTAAGTGACGAAGATATTCGTCAACGAAGGCATTTCCCTCCCGTCAAAGCTCTTCCTAAGCTCTGATAACAACCGTGCCCCATTCAGGAAACATATTAAACATGATTTTTTACTCAAACTATTTTTTTTTATTTTACCAGGTAAGGCCCGCTGAGCAATATAGCTCTTTTTTCAGATGCGACCTGGCTATCACAAATGATAGCGCGACGAAGTGGCTTATCGTTGGGAAATTTAAAGCAGCCAAATACTCTTAAACGTATGTTGATTCTAATGTGGATGGAAAAACTGGAGGACCCGGAAAAAATCCACGCGACCACGGGGAGAGAGAACGTGCAAACCCCAAATATATAGCAGGCATCAGGGTCGGATCGAACTCACGGCCTCCTGTATACCTGGCGAGGTAGTGAACATCTCGCAACCGTGGCGCCCTATCCATTGCACCTTCAATGGTGCTGTTTTTTGCTGGCCAGCTTGACGTTTTGGGCGTGTGCTGGGCGACTGCGTTAAAAAAGAGAAACGACTGTGACAGGATGAATGTTTGGGAGGGGGGCAAGGGAATTACACACCCTTCACGGCAACGTGCAATAGCTCAGAGTGGGCTACACGTGTGGCAGCTTTAGTTGACTGGAGCAAGCACAACTCAATGTAATCCGCGCAGCGAGACGTGATGAATATTCCACAGGTTGTCATCGTCTAGACTATGACTGAAATAAACAAAAATTCTGATCAACCTAACACTGGACACTGTCAGACAGCAGCCGCCACTGCGTCAAACTTGCCGGGTCGAAATTGCGTCAGCTCAGTTTGACGCTTAACAGCGTTGGAATCGTGAGCTTTTCGGAACGACCCAATTTCACCCACATTCGTTGCAGTGAGCGCTTTGTGCAGTCGCCGATGTGTTTTCCAGTTGTTTCTGGCGTGTTGTTCGATGCAACACACACAACACCATGAAGAGCGGACAGGGCACAACGCCACCAAATATCTGAATCTGGCTCGAGGGCCAAGCAGGGCGAGGGGTGGGGTTCATCATTATCGTCACGCGAGTCATCCGAATGTGACTCGACCCGACGTGTCCACCGCGTGCGATGTCGGCAGCGCGGCTCGGGTCCTGGAGCAGAGAAACAAAGCCGGTGCCTTCTGATCGACGCCAAGGCTGGCTCCGCACAGCGCGAACGCAGCACGGCTGAAACAGCGGCAATGAGGAAATGTGGAGCCGGCTCGGCTTGACACTCGGAGTGCGACGAAGCGAGTTGAACTGCAGGCCTCCTTATTCATCCAGGTACGCGCTGAAAAAAAGGTCATCACTTTTTGGACCAATTTGGACCGATTGATGTAAATGAGTTGGAACTTTCTGGCACTCCACCCCCTCCTCCTGTGATGGTTTCCTAGCTTGGTTGGGAAGCTGGTATCGTGGTCTGGGATGTGTAGTAGATCTAATGCACTCTCATTTATTGGTTGTGATCACTTTTTGTTGTTGTTTGTGTTTTTGTTGCTTTGGTGCCATTTCTTAATTTGTTGGTAAATGTTTAAGGTTTCGCTTGGTAGTATGTGTTTGCATTTTCTTGGTAATGGCTGTAGATGGGATGTACAAAACTGTGCGATGCTATTAGCATGAATGACGCTCTATATAAAATGAACAATGAAGTAAAGTCGCTTTGGGACGATGCCGACCTCTTAGGCGGACTTTGCGGGCTGCAGCGGCCGATATGCGAACACAACGGACGGGCTCTTCCCACTGCACCGCGTCGGCTTGGAGCGAGCGACACCCGGGCACAAAACCTCCCCGAAAACGCATCGGAAAGCCGCAAGCACCACCCGCGAAAAGCCGCACACGCGAGCGTGGGGGGGCGATGCAATGGAGGTGCCAGTGTCTGAATGTCAAGCAGAGATCACCGGCCCAATGCCTGACTAATGAGCAAAATATCTGTTTCCAATGATGAATAGCGATGGAGAAAAACAGGGACGTCGTTAATTTTTGATAACTATAATTAATTGGTCTGTGATAAATCCTGAATATGGGGTTAACATTATCTTTTTTTTTTACCTCCCGCACAAGAATAACAAACTTCATTATCTCTTCCGTAAAAAAATACCGTTCGCTCATCACAAGCAAAGTGTAGATGTTAACTTTCGCAACTTCAAGTGTATGGGCTATGTGACATTACAAACAAACCGCGAGGCACAGTGCATCTGATAACACTGGTCAACATAAAAAAAAAATTCTAGCCTGGACTTTTGCAGCTGTTTTAGACTAATTTCAGGGTGCTGATTCCAAATCTGATCTCATATTTGCTCTATTACATCTAATTTTTATGCTATCGGCATACCCCATTTTCATTGATTTTACCCGAAATTAACTCTGTCACTTATGATTGCAAGTGTTTGCGAGTCAGTGACTGCTTCAGTGTTAAAATATGGTGCTGTATTTTTAGGATAGTGTGCTTATAATATAATTTTATGTAGATATCCACATTTTTTAAATATTTTTCTTCTGCAGTTTTTATTGAAAATGCTATATTTGATATCTAAAAAACCTGAAGTGATAGACAAAAACTGATGCCAGATTTGGAATCAGCACCCCAGAATGACCTTAAAACCGTTGGAATACCTTATGCCAGAAAAGGTGTGTTGACCAGTATTATCCACAATGTATCAGTGCTCAGTCATGCGAGCCAAAAGGACATTTCTACTTTTTTTGGCGAAAAAAATGTATCCACAAAATCAGCCCCCTCTCCCCATCGCCCCCTACCCCCCACGTCCCCAGACAAGAGAAAAATAACCAGTGCATGCATGTTTCTGCGAAGATGTATTGCATTAAAGAAGCCACACAGAGCACAATTGATTATTGGTGTTTCCCTTCGTTTCATTAATTGCTTGATTGATTATTTAGCAACTAAATCAACAGTGTCCTTGGACAGACATTTAGAAGTGCATCACTAGGCAGTGGAGTGACTTAAGTTCGGGAAAGGTGTTGGGACTATGAAGAGAACCCCCATTAATATCACACAAAAGAAGACATTCATGCGTGTTTCCGTATGAATTAAATCTATTTTCGCCCACACATTTTATTCACAAGCAGAGACAGAGTGAAGTTCTGCTGACATTAGCTTCTACCCGTAATACGCCAGAACAACACAATGGGTTTGTCGAAAATGTGAAACTTGAATCCCTAATTTCTGCAGGAAAAAAAAATAAAAATGTCAAGACAAAATAACACTCAAACTCTGCTTAGGATTTTGTGTGCAATTCCCTCCACTACCAAACCCATTTCATCCTTCATACTCATCACACTGGAATTGGCCAAACATCCCAATGCGGGACCCTCCTCAGCAAAGGCTTTCTTAGGCAAATGGCATTTGCGATTGATGATTTCCAGTACGGAGACCCACTCGCTGAAGGATTTCACGCGGGTACCTATGTTGTCCTACGTGCGACTGGCATTTGACGGATTCATACTCTTTGGTTCTTTCGGTAAAGTCACGTAGGTAAAAAATGAAATAAAAATTAATAAAAATTAAAACAATAAAATCACGACGTTTCGGAGGCAACACAAGTTTCCGTCTTCGGGTGAAACTGTCACAGCAAAAAATCTGCATCAAGTGGATGCGGAGGAACCCCGTGACCGACCTCTGGTCCCGCTGATCGGGAGGCAGAACTTACCCAGCCACTCCGCCACGGAGAGCAATGTCCATTGCGTGACAGTCAAAGCAATAGTTGTAATTGCTGGAGCTGGAATTCGGGCAAAAAATTAAGTGAAGAACCAACTCTATATGTAATAGTTTTGTTTTTTGTCCACTAGAGAAACCCGTCTTCTTGGTTCTTTCGGTAAAGTCACGTAGAAGGGAAGTAATAAAATAATAAAAAATACAACATAATAAAATAATTCTCACGACGTTTCGGCCACAACGCGAGAATTATTTTATTATGTTTTATTTTTATTATGTTATTACTTCCCTTCTACGTGACTTTACCGAAAGAACCACGAAGATGAATCTCTGCAGTCACGAAAGCTTTAAATCGAAATTTAGAGAAACCCGTTTACTCTCAGGCGGCTGCTGCCTGGTTTCCATCCCGGTACCTCAACGGTGTCAACTCAGCGCTCTGACCAATAAAAAACTAGACACCAAACTATTTTATTTATTTCACCAGCTAAGGCCCACTGAGCTATTTCAGAAGTGACTTGGCTGTCACAAATGATAGCCCAACGAAGTGGCTTATCGCTTGGAAATATATAGCAGCCAAATACTCTTAAACGTATGTTGATTCTAAATGCGGAGGGGGAAACGCAGAGGGCCCGGAGAAAAATCCACGCGGAGAGAACACGCAAACTTAAAATATACAGGCATCAGGGTCGGGATCGAACCCATACGTTCCTGCATACCAGGCGAGGTAGTTAAAATATCGCTACCACGACCTGTGAGCCATTGGTCACCTCCTACAAGTGGGTATTAAATGCATTTGAATGCCATAATTGTGAGACCCACTACCCCTGTTGCTCTATTCAATGCCGTATTTTCATGGTATTCCTTTTTATCAGCAAACATATAAATCATACTTTACCTTCGCACACAACCATTGACTAAAAATTCGCCAATAAACTAACTTTGAAGGCAACGTAAAATAAAAGAAAAATCTTTAGGCTATCTCAGCAGTCACTCAGTTCGTAAATTAACCGTGGCTCATGGACCCCTCTCTCATGAGAGAGATATTTATTACATTTATCTTTGCAGTGTTAGTATTGTCATCATTAGCATTCACTATACTACTTGCGCTGGTTTTTGCGATTGTACTGTCGATATCTCCGATGTTGTTGTTGTTGTTGGGTTGCACCGCGCGTTGTTGCGCACAATGTCCGACGTTTCGCTCCACCTGCCGGCAACCGAATTCGGCACGATGGAAAGTAGCTCCCAGCACCGTGGCACGAAACGTCATTGCTCCAAACCACACACGGCACAACCCAATATCACACGACCGTAATAGATAGAGAGAGAGAGAGCTCAACGGCACATCTGCGAAAACCTACCCAGCAGTAAACATTTATTCTTGCAGTGGTGTTATCGCTGCTATTAGCATTCACAATGTTTGTGACGAGCTCCACCCTCTTGGCTTCACCGGCTGAGTGTGCCGACTGAATCCCAAAGACTCCAAAAATCCATAGGCTACTATTAGCGGCCCAGACAGACGAATACGGAACAAGCAGGCTGCCGGATCATGTCACGTAGCTGTCTGCTTAATCCCGCCGTCACTTCCAGTGATATTGCAGTCGATATGAGATGGTCTTCGCTAATTGAATTCAGTGCATTATAACAATGACAGGTACTGTTATTGTGATATTCAAACCTTCCTGCGGTTTTGACACTACCACGTGTCATTATGAAGCGTTGATCTTTTCTTTCTTTCCTCAAAAGTAGTTCACAATCCGCTCTCGTTTCATTATGAAAGGTAATAAAGCCAATTGTCACCGCATACATGAATTATTTCGACACGACTGGAGTTTATGGTGTATCGCAAAGTTTCGCACTATGTTGTGAATGTTGTTTTATCCAGATGAAGATACACTTTCCCCACCCCACTGTATTTTAAAACAAAGTTGGGGATCCATCTCCTGATCCTGTCGGTGTGCGTGACCAGATGTGTCGTGTGCAGTTCCGGCCTTCATAGGTGCTCGCTAACACCACTTGCCCCAAAAGTCTGTTGAAGGCTACATGGGGATCGGTGTCTTCGTACAACTTTATTGGCATGAGGCAGAGTCAACAACTTTAAATCCACCACACAGCCACTTCCCATCATATGGCCATATTTCTTCGGATTATGAGATGCACTTTTTTCCCCTAGGGTCCACTCTATATTTGGCAACTTTATATTTTTCACCCCTGTTTCCGATTGCCCTGGAACAACATGAAAACATTTTCTCAAAGTGACCCGAAATATTGAACTGCATCTTACTTTCCGCATCAACATCCGCAATGTAATCTGGAAAATTCCGTAATTATTTGCTGCAGGGATCTCCATTGCTTCTGGAAGTTTAATCCATTTGCCAAAATGAAGATACTAAAGCTATAAGGGCACACAGTTTTGAAGCTGATCCCACGGGTTACTTCATTTAGAGTACAAATTTCTGTGCAGCCCAGATAAGAACAGTGCACGTTTGAGCTATGGGTTTATGGAAAGTAGCTGGCACCTTTGACTGAACTTTCGGTAAGACATCCGACCAGGCCAGCAAACAGTGAAAAAGTTTTGTAGCTTCATATCGTGTTATGAAGTAATTTGCCTTCAAACTTCCTTCCTCGACAAATAGACACATACATATACACACATGCGCGCACTGAAACAACAACCGCCATTCACCACAAAGTGGTGGTGACATCACCACGGCACCTGTGCGAGGCCAGGTGCACTTTGAGGCCAGGTGAAGTGTCGAAGGCTCATTGACAGGTCACAGGAAAGACCCATGTGACATGTGTTGACTGAATGAGATGACTGCTAGATGCACCAGCTGTGCCCCCTATTGTGCCAAATTGCTGAATTTTATCCACCCGGCGCTTCGCTCATTGTTGTGAGCGTCGCTCCTCTGCCCTCCGTTGTTGTTGGATCGTGTATGCCTCCCAACTGACAAGTAGCGTCTTTAACGAGCCTCCTCCACAGAGGCCGATCATGACACCGCTAGTACCAGCCATTGGCAAGTCCACTCAGCTCCAGGAGCGAAAACTATTTCCTTCAGACTGTGTTCATCAGCAATTTCCCAACCAATTTGAGAATGTGTGTATGTGGGGGAGCGAAGGCGCAATGGTTAGTGCACTGCGCTTACAAAGCTTAGCAAACCGAATTCAATTCCCACTCATGGCCAATATGAGGGGGTGAATATCTGAACAAAAAACTACATTGCCAATAACACTGTGGGCTTAAAATGAAAATTTCATAGACGATGTTTTGGGCATTAGCCCTTCTTTACAGCACTTACGGATAACACCATAGGGCTTGTTAACATAAGAAAAAGATTCCTGATGAACAGATTTGAAATTTTATTTTATACCTATGTGACTTTACCGAAAGAACAAAAGAGATGGATTCCTGCACTCACGAAAGCTTCAAATCTAAAGGCATGTGAATAGTTACATATTTTTAGAGATATTGAACAACAGAAACCCCTTCACCAATGAAAAAAAAACTAATTTGTATGAAAAGTAATATTCTACAATGTTTCTGGCAAACTTGCAATATTGGTAGCCGTCTTGCAGTGAGGTCAACGTTAGAACAATACCCGAGGTCAAGTCGCCCTTAAATTAGTACCTCGGGCGTGTTCAATGGGCAGAGCGCTCCAGAACACGTTTCTATCGAACGACCTGCAAGTCCCAGAGTGCATTGTGACATGAGCCAACCACGTGCTCGAGCAGCTGCTTCGCCGAGCGTTAGGCGGGACGTGTCAAAATCCGGCCAATCGGAGGCGCCGTACCCTTCTGTGCACTCCCACGCGAACGCGATGCTCGGCCGATCATTGGCCGAGCCGGGCGCGTGCGTGCGTAACGTCATGAAGCATCGTTCAACGAGAGCGAAAACGGACCGCTAACGGTCCGCCTCCGTAACAGTGCCAGGGCAGAGCGCTCTGCCCATTGAACGCCCCCCCCCACCCCGTCAATGGTGTCGTGTGTAAACATTGCCACCGGGGAGACAAACGTGGCCAGACGTTGTGCCAACAACCATGTCACGTGTTGAGCGTCACGATTCTGTAGACGTGCAACGTCCCTCATGTTTGTGCACTGTCTTGAGAAATGCTCACATTCCGATGCGATAAAAAAAGAAAATGCACGTAGTTTTGGAGGGAATAATGAACGTAAAAAAAAACTCCAACCAATGTTATCCTGATTTTGCTGTTAGCATCATGTCATGATGCAAAGTACCCATTCAGCTATGGGTTTTGTGAAATTATTGATGTGACTGGACTGATACCGTCAAATCATGGTATTTTAAACCCCCAATTTAATAAGAGAGCTTCTCGGAATTGAACCCAGGAAACCCAGCTGTACCTTGTGAGCCCTTTGACTTCTGAGTTGCCAAGCCACCTTGTTGTGCATTGTACAATTTACAACGTGAATAGCATTACAACTTTCCATTAAAAAAAACGTCAAACAAAATGTGCTGCCTTTTGCAGGCATTGGAGGTAACCTTCTGCACACCTAAATGTATGAAAAATGTATGATCACCCTTAGACTCTTGCTCTATGAAAAGGATAAGCAACTATACGGAGCCAGAATGCATTCTTCCATTGGCTAAAACTGTTGCCAATCCCTACTGAGTTACACGAGACAAATACATTGATGAGCAGTCTTGCGCTGCAAAACTTTTTTTTCTATTCAAGTAGTGCCCATAAATTCTATTCAGTGTTTGGACCTCGTTTCAATTACCAATCTACATTTTCCAATGCCTAACTCTGGCCTGACACTAATCCTTACAAAGTGAGTTAGAAGCACGAGTTTTTACTTGTCCTGACCATCAAATCTGATTTGACGCACCGCATTTGAAGCCATCGCCTTAAACCAGTCTGGAGTCGAGCGGTTTTTAAACCGATTTTGAGCGGCAGGTACATTTTTAAACATGCAAGTACGACACCGCTAAATACATTTAAATTCCACTTGAGATATTGCCACGAACAAAATACCGCGCGCAACGATTTGTCTTTTCAGCCAATTAGAGAGAGCGCGTGCGAGCGGGCCCTGGTCGTAACAGCTACTGAACGCAGACGACGAGCGGGTTAGGCGACCTGTGCACGGTGACGAATGCGAATGTAGTGAGTCACTTCTGAGACACTAATAGTAAGAGGCAACACACGTTGATTCTACACCTTTGCACACTGTTCACACACGGGATAACTATAAACGGGTCAGAACAGTTGGCACGCTGTCTGACCCACGACGCCAGAGACGAACACGTAGGACCTTGAGTTCCATTCCAACGACAGACAGCCCCGATCCAGGCTCGGGACTTCCCTTTAATGCCCCCCCCCGGCGTGGCCTGGCTCCGCCCTCGGCCATGCCCTCTTCTGGAACCTACCAGAAGGTTCTAGTCCACCTTCCACGTGTCCCCTGCCTGGCTCCGCCCCTGGCTACGCCCCTTTCTGGAACCCACCAGAAATTTCTGGGCTATACCTCACGTGTCCACTCGGTCACCTTTGCCCCACATCCATTACCCCGGCTGATCACGTGCTCCACCAGCCGGCCGGGGTTGCCACGTCCTCATTTGCCCCCTTCTGCCAACAGCCAGCGCCACGCACCCTGGTGACCCCCTCAGTGGCATTGCTCTACTGTCAGAACGGCTGCCACACCCTGCTCTGCCGTAGGTCGCCCCTTATGCCCACAATCCCTCTCTCTGTCAGTAACCAGCGCTACGCGCCTGAGTGACCCATTCTGTGACACTACACAAACACACTGTTCACACACGGGATAACTATAAACAAAATCTCAAAACGCACACGTTTAAAAAAAAACTATTTTCTTTAGAATTGCTTTTGCGTTTGGTTTCGCTGCCCTTCCCTCCCCCGCACCTCCGATTATCCGCGGTGGGCTGCGTATGGCGCGAAAGAAGTTCGGTGTGCGTACGTACGTGCACGTACCTTCCCTGAGAGGCACGGTTTTAACGCGAGTCGCGCTCGTGGACACGCGCACACATGCACAAAACCGAATACAATTTCTATAAGAAATAAATAAATCGCTCGATTTAATGCGCTTCAGCGGAAGCAACGTATTGCTCCAAGCGCACGTAAGAGTGACCTTATTATGGCAAATTAAATCGGGGGAATTTTAAGATGCCCATGAATATATTCCAACCACAGTGAAATTACATTTCGCCGTTATAGCTCCGGATTTTGTTAACCCGCTATATTTATCCGTACGCTTCCAAAAAAAATTATGACGCTTCGCATTTTGCTGTTTCGATGCAATAAGGTGCTGTGCAATCAATTTCAAACACGCATTCAATTGCTTAAATAAAAAGCTTGCATGCTCTCAATAATAAATAAAAATGTAAAAACACCGAAAAATGAATTTATAGGTCCCATTTTATGCTATCCCTTATTGTTTTTCGTTTCATTTTTTTTACTCTGTCGGAAGCCAGCAGTTTTTTTTTTTGCTTTGTTAGCAACAAATTAATGAGCTGCATTGGAAAGCTGTCGCAGTGTGGGCGATAATTGCATGTCAGTGGCAGTCAGATGCCATAGTTGGAGGTAAAGGAAGGGGCACTTTCAAGCGGACTTGCCTTCCCCACTCCTACCCACCTATCTAAAGGTTATCCGGGCGTGTTTGCCGCAAACCACAATCATATCTGTCCCGACTCCAGCAAGGGATCGTAGCCCACGGCAAACGCGCGGCATCTCGGCTAATATTTTTGTGTTTTCCACCGATTGTTCCTTTTGTGTGTGTGTGTGCGCGCGGCAGGGTCAGTGACGAACATAATGGGCTCAATTAGGCCAATATTTAGTTTTTTTTTATTATTATTTTAATAATTAACGGGTGCAGTAACGCTTGAGCCAACTAAACGTGACAATGTAGACGTCCAAAAGCGTGTGAAAAAATACACAAAATCACTTCAACACGATTCATTTGGTGTTCGCTGTATTTATTTACGCGTCGTGAAATTCGCAGAAACGTCCCATGATTAAACAACGTGTACGGCCACGATTTGTAAACCGCACGAAAAAAATGCATGTTGATTAGCGACGCCTTAAAGCAACGGAAATACAATTAAATACAATCCAAGATTGCATGATGTGGTGGCTCTCACATACATTTCGTAAACACATTCGACACTTTCTATATAAATACACCGTTTGAAGTGTTAACGCGGATAATGCACTGCACTATGATCCCAGTGATCTGGATTCAAGTAATGGCCATGGCTAATATCAGTGGTGAGCAATATCAGAACTTGGTCATGCTCCCTGCTTCATCACCCCTTGCTGACCCACCCCGACTGGACATCTGTGAAAAAGAGCTGTATAGCTCATCGGATTCCTCCAGTCTACGTAACGATTTTATTCTGAACTCGCAGTGCAGTGACCAGCACGGTGAAGTATGGTTAAACAAAATAGTATGTAGCTGCAGCTACATACTATTAACACTCCTTCCCTTTATTAGTGCTACCCCTATCCCCTCCCTTTGATGCTGCTAGTCCTGCATAATGCACGGGCATAAGTAGTACTAATCACATACCTGCATTTCCCATAAATATGCCCATAAATATGCTAAATTCCTCTTGATATGCAAATTATTTTGTCAAGGCGCCCTTCCCCCCCCCCCTTCCAACCCAGCTTAAATATACGCTCCAAGCATGGTGCTGTTTCATTCAGACGCTGTCTCCCCGACAGACCTGGTCTTCACCTGATGACGGCTGCTTGCGTTGTGGCCGAAACGTCGTGAGAATTATTTTATTTATCATTTTTATTGTTTCTATTCTACGTGACTTTACCGAAAGAACCAAGAAGATGAATCCCTGCAGTCACGAAAGCTTAAAATCGAAAAAAACCTCCACTACTGAAACAATGTGGTGGGGCTTTCACCCAGCAGTGGATTGACAGAGGGCTGTGCATTATTGTGAAATAAATATTATAATACACTATGTATTACATTGTACGATGTCTGTCGAGCCACATGCACATCCATATGTAATTTCAACACATAATCATTTATTATTTACACCGCACCTCCCATGCAGAAGTATGGAGGCGCCACCGCATAGGGAGGGCTTTGTGAAATAATGAGTCGGTAAGAATGCGATTTCAGACCAAATACAATATTCAATAATGCCACAGTATACATAATACAAACAACAAGGGATAAATAAAAAAAACACTAAATTCAAAGGCTAAACCAGTACTTGATTACGGCCACACACAACTTACAGTGTGTAGCCGTGGAACATTCACACCCTTCAGGGTAAAGAAAACCCATGATCCATAACACCTGTGTGTGTGCAAAAGGTAAAGTTGGAGCCGTGAAATGTCTTCCTCATGCCACCATTGGCGGGAGGGCCTCCACGGGAGGCAGCTCTAGAGAGCTCTAGAGAAGGTCCTTTCGTCTACTCGTCCACGCTGGCAAGATGTCTTGTACGAGGTAGGGTGCTACGGTGGCGAGATCTTACCTACCTCGCCTGGCATACCAGAAGGTCGTGGGTTCGATCCCGATCCCGGCCCTGACGCCTGTATTTTTGGAGTTGGCATATTCTCCCCGTGGTCGCATGGGTTTTTCTCCGGGTCCTCCACATTTAGAATCAACGTGTGTTTAGAGTATTTGGCTGCTATATCGTGTGTGATAGCCAAATCGCTTCTGCAAAAGAGCTCAGTGGGCCTCCACCTGCTAAAATAACAAGAGTTTAGTTTTGTTCAAATCAATTGGCCATGGCTAACAATAGTGGTGAGTAATATCTGAAGCATTCCTAAGATCCCCCCGACGATGGCTTCACCGAAAATGAGTACCTCATGCAGTGTATCATCAGCACTGGGAAGATAAAGGTGGCTGGGCCTGGTGCCAGCCAGGTTGCCTCCTTGTGCGTTGTGCTAACCTTAATAGGTGCTCGCTATCCACAGCACTTTGCCCAACAGGCTATATAGACATTGCCGAGCCAGCCTAGCGTTTTGCGCGAAAGTTTACGCAACGAGCGTTCACATGTTCCCGATGCACACAATTAATAAAAACGAAGACATTGCGGACAAAGTGGTTCATCTGAAAATATTTGAACGTTGTAAGCACGAAGAGGACATTCTGTATGTGTGCATCAAGCATGACTGTGCAAAGCAGCGTAGAGTTACTTAAAATGTTCCAAGGAAAAATGCCGAATCGCTGGACTGGGCCCAAATGCCACGAGGCAACACGTGACTTGCGCATGAATTATTCAGGACAAATTAAGTGTAAGCAGGGTATCTAATTTGTTATTTTGAGTATCTTGTTAAGTTTCACCTTCCTTTAACATTTTCTTTGCTTGGACGAAAGGCGTATTACGTTGCAGCCGCCTCATTAACATTCTGCTAGTCTCCAAAGATTTATGCTAATTACATGAAGATGTTAAAACGAAATATTATGCAGATAACCTTATCTCATCAGCGGAGCACTCTCTGTTCACTCTGCACGCCCTCACAATGAAAATATTACAAGCCACTGATCGTTACGTTTTCTGTGCGGATATTAAACGTGGATGTGGATGCTCCCTTCGACCACCCACCACCACCATCATATTTATTGCTATAATAGTATGTGCATGTTTACGACCAACATTTGCATTTAATAAATAAAAAGGTTATAAAAAATATTTTGGCCATTTTTTCATTATTTATTTATGCTGTTTTAACCATCAGTGTCCAGCGGGCGCCTTTATATATTTATTTATTTACTTCTTTATTTCGAGTATGTAAATGCCCCCACGCGAATGCAGATTAATATGCCGGCATCCGTGCGATCCGTGCGCGTGTGATGAAGCCAATTACGTCACAGAAAATGAATCGCTGTTCATCGCGTGTAAATTAAATATCATCACCGTTGTTCAACGACGGAAATCTAACCGCCGTCGTCGATTTTATTTGCATCCAGAAGAAGAAACCATCAGGATGCGCGCGCATAGATACAGCGGCGTGGCGGAACCATTCCTTGACGAGAGCATTGGCAGGAGCACACATGATGTCAACGATAATTGAGCTGCCTCACAAAGCACCCGCAGTTATAGACGTTCCCGTTGAATGCAAGAAAACATCGATTGAATCATCGAATCGCGCCACCGGGCGAAGATTTGTCCCACGTTGCTTTGTGGAATGTAACGCGACGATTTGTTTGTTTTACCTCGACAAGAAAATGCCGCCAACTCGGCACAAAGAGCACGATTTGAACCGACACTTTTTTTTTACTTTGCCCCAGCCCCCCTCCCCCCCCCCTTCTATTTATTCCCTTGGTAAAACAAATATTGTGTTAATACTGTGCCCGCCGAGCCACAAAACAAGTAAAACATTGATTAAAATTGATTTCCGCGGTCCCCCAGGGGGGCTGTTTAAAGCGCGATTTCGGCTGTAAGGAATCCGAAACGGCTCCACGAAATAAATGATCGGCGTGTTCAGCACGCGCGCGACCGGGGTAGCGTATGGGGGAGAGAAGGACACTGAGGTGGTTGTGGTGGTTGTGGTGGTGGGCAGGCTGGCAGAGGATAGGGGGCAGCTGGACCGAGAAACCTTTGATCGTTCGGGGCCGACGGCACCACTGACATTTGAAGATGCACAGCTCTCTCTCTCTGCCTTAATTGCCTCGTGGATGGTGAAAGAACACGGACATCTTTTTATTTGTCATCCCAAATTAAAAAAAATGCCCCAAAATATTTAAAAGACGGCATTTCAAATGTTATATGGCACGATACAACACGTGCCCACCGCGAGTTTTAGTTTGTTTTTGTATTATCGCTATGTTACCGAGCAGCTTTGTCGCATTTTCCCCATATACGGATGCACTAATGGAATCGTTTGAGACAATTTCTGACATTTGAAGTCAAGTTGAGGAAATACAACTTTGTTCTGTTTTTGTTTACGCGTTTGTCTGGGCTTGTTTTCCAGTAAAATTGAAATTTTACCTCTAAATGGAAATGTTGCCGAAATGCTTTCACACATTTCTCTAAATTGGAAAAACGTGATTTTCCGTTCACAAATCGGACAGTCAAAAATTGCGATCTGTCGGTTTGTGTTAACCAGCCAACAAACGGGGAGCCAAGCATTCTGTATCTGACCACTCGGTAGGCAGGGACACCCTCAAGCGACAACGCCCTGGGATAACGGCAGCACTGTAAGCATCATAAAACCTACCTTGAACAAAACACTAACGAAGTGAACATGTAATGTAGAGCCCTTTTGTATATCCACTGCTGGATTAGGGCCTCCTTGCAGGGGTCATTTAAGCATATTTCACTGCGCCTGACAGTGTAGGTTCATGAAGGCGAGGGAGCAATAGACACGGGAGCATAGTACAGTACAACGCTGGATTAAGGCAGCAGCCTGTAACAATGTGTCCATACCTTTCTAGGCCAAGCTCTGCTTAGCTTATCTGGTTCATTTAGTCAACGGCAAGATGCTACCATGCGTCCATAAAGAGTGTCCTTCTGGGGATGCCAATTCTGTGATAAAAACAACACATCCGGGGTATATCGTGGGAAGATAATGACATACCCCACAACGCTGTACATTTATTATATGAGGATCAAATCCCATATACAGCCACTACCAAGCAAAGGAAACCCCTACTCCTCCCGAGTAAGATTTTAAAAAAATCAAGAAGTAAACTAATCAATAAATGGCACCAAAACAAAAATCACAACAAATGAATCGGTTCATTAGCATAGGGGGAGAACTATAGGCAACCGACAAGGACTTCCAATCTTTAATATTTCGTGGAAGGCTTTGCGATTTCCCTGGACGGCTACCTCGATGATGCTGACGATCCTTAAAAAAGCAGAACAGGTGGGCAACATAACGCGTTGTGTCTTTGGAGGATCCAGGGTATCTATGCACGTAGACGGAGGGGGGGAAAAAGCATCTGCATCTGTAAGGAGACGCGGTCTGATGTATGTATGTATGCATGTTGAAGTGATATCGCACTGCACGCAGCCAACCGTGCTACTCGGAGGTGCGGGGGTAGGACAACACAAAAGTAGCATTGGCAGATTCAAGGATGGGGGCGGGTGATCGCTCTCCACCCCTCCATGCCCTCTCTTGAAACCCCACAGATTTGGATAGCATTGATATTTGCCAGACAAAATGCGTCGATTGTCCGTATTATGAATGTAGGGCACTATTTAAAAAAACTAAAATTTTGAAATTCCAACACCGCTTCCTCCTGCCCCCCCCCTCTCCGCCCCCGTCACCCCGCTTCCTCCTCGCATGCTCGGGAATGTTCTACAGATCGCGAGGGATGGGAGGGAGGGAGGGAGCCGAGCGACACTGCGGGGGGCGGGAGAGAGTTTGCGGCAGAATTTTGTGGAGGATGGATGAGCGGCGAATTCCCGAGGAAGCCGGGCAAAGGGACACCTCCAGGAAAAAGTGGCCACGTGGGAGACGCGGCCTGGAATGGAGTTGCGCCGTAATGACAATTGCAAATGAGAACAGGATTGAGAATAATCTGGAGGGAGAGGGCACGGGGAAAGGAAGCTGGCGGAGAAGGTCAAACTGAGATTCTGACATCGCTTTTAACCACCAGATGCATCTGGGACTCCCCGTGGATATACACTAATGTAGCGGTAGTGTATTTATGTAGAGAGTGTGTGTGTGTGTGCGGGGAGTGGTGGTGCAAGTGGTTCAGGTTGCGTGCTACGTACGATCTCAGTGACCGATATCCTTTAAAAAAACTTAATCAGGAATTCGTCCCTCATGTGTACGTGCGTGTGTTAGCGCACTGCTCTACGAAGCTGGTGACCCGAGTTCGATTCCCGCTCACAGCCAACGCTATTGGCGATTATCTGAACCGGTCCTGGGCCTCCCCTCAGTCGACTGAAAGCAATACCTGGTGCAGTGAGTAAAAACATCGCCACTGGGGAGACAAAGGCGACCGGGCGTGATGCTGGCCACCCACCCCCCTCGTGTGCCGTGCCGGCCTTCATAGGTGCTCGCTAACAGCACTTGCTCCAACCGTCTGTTGAGGCTATACGGGGGACCGTTGTCTCTGCTTGTGTTTGCATGCTGGTAGTGTGAAGTGGTGGCACTGCGGTTGGCGCACACGAGCTATACAACCTGGCGAATTGAGTTAATTTCCCAGTCACAGATAGCATCAGTGGCAAGGTGGTAGCCGAGCCTGTCCCGAGCGTCCCCTGGGTTGTCTTCGTCTGAAATGAGGACCTGGCTGCAGAATAGAAACAATGAGGAGACACAGAAGCAAGCGAAGGTGCTGGAGAAATGAAGGCAGCCAGCGAGTAGTGCTGGCGACACCACCCCTGTCGCTTGCCATGCTGATCTTAATAGGTGCCTGCTAACAGCGTTCGTCTCAACCGGTGCTGGGCCTCCCCCTAGGTCGGCTCAGCCTCAAATGAGTACCTGGTGCGGTGTGTAAATATCGCCACCTGGGAGACAAAGGCGGTCGGGCGTGGTGATAGCCACTCACCCCCTCGTGTGCCGTGTAGGCACTTGCCCCAACAGTCTGTTAAGGCTATACGGGGAACTGTAACTTTGTTTCGTGTGCAACTGTTTGTCTGCATTTATGTGTTAAATTTAAATCATCTGAACACACAAACGGCTCTGACAGAAAAACCCTAGAATTCGTCTAATTGAACGTCATGGTCGTCAAATGATACGCTGTCAACATTTTTATCTTAATTCTTGACGGGCTAAAGCATAGCTAGCCCCTAAGAGGTGTTAGCAAGAAGTTAAAGGCAAGTTATAGTCCAGCACAGAAGCCTATTTCACCAAACCGTAAAAGCAAACGTGCGGCGCATGAGAGCAAGCAGACAAAAGGGTTCTGGAGAGACGTTGCTGTACCCGCTCGTCTATCCGCTGGAGATATACGCAAAGCTGCAGTGCAGCTTGCATATGAGTTCGGATGAAATTGCCACCTGCCAAAGACGACATTGCCCATACTGTGCCCGATCTCGTTGGTTCTCGAAAGCGTGTATGATGGGTTAAACAGCATGCAGCACATGAAACAGATGTTGGAGGCTGCCGCAGGGCTATGCTGTCAGCCGAGCACGGCACAGCAAATCCGCTGTTGTACCCTACTATGCTCGAAACATCTATGCTCCATGCATTCATTGACCCGCTGCAACTTACCGAGGAAGAAGTACTGACAGATAATCTCCACGGCGTGGGAAGGGCCTGCGTTCGGCAGTGGATTGAAAAATTGGAGGTACGCGTGGCACGATCCCGAGTATAGCAACAAAACCACCCCCTCCCCCCGCCCACTAAAAAACAAATTGCATTGGCTTATGCTTTTCTGTGTAAGTGTTATTTGTATATCATTTGTAAACTCCCTCCTCTCCTCCAAGCCCCCTTGTTGTGTGTGTCCACCCGGTGTACGCGGTGTTTTTATTTATTTTAGATGCAGTCACATTTAGACACTTTCTAAATTAAAATTGATCGCATTGTATTATTACTGCCGAGCTCCGCTCGCAACGTTTCAGCAGAAGGTAATTTTTAATTATTTATTTGACTCTGCTCGGCTCATTATTCCAAGGCTACATCGTAGCTCCCGGGAAGGAGCGGTGGTGCAGCGGTTAGCACGCCGCAGTGATCCCGGCAACTTACATTAGATTCCCGGCCACGGCAAACATCAGTGGCGAGGGATAACTCAACTGGGCCCGATTCACCTCCCACGACCATTTTACCAAAGTTTATGGTCAAACATCCCCCTTGACTGGTCAGGCATGAGTGGGACTTCAACCAGAAATTGGTTGACAAAGAGATGTAAAATAGTATTATTATTCAAGTGGCTCTCTCTAAAAAAAACACACATTTTTCATCTCATTTATCTTAATCTCCACAATATTGACAGTATTTCAGCATGGCAGGCGACAGATGCTAACCAAATAATCTACAACTAAAAAACATGTTTACCAGGTAAGGCCCCACTGAGCTATATGGTTCTTGTTCAGAAGCGACCTGGCCACAAATGATAGCTCAACGAAGTGGCCCATCACGTGGAAATTTTGAGCAGTCAAAGAACTCAAAACGCACCTTGATTCTAAATGTGGAGGGGAAAACCGGAGGACCTGGAGAAAAATCTACGCAACCACGGTGAGAACATGGAAACTCCAAAAATGCAGGTGTCAGGGTCGGGCTCCAACCCACGACCTCCTGTATACCAAGCGAGGCAGTTAACATCTCGCCACCCGTGGAGGATGCATTGATGATAACGATGGCACACTTGTGTGGTGTGGCATGGGCCCTGCTGCAAGGAATAAGATGGGGGTATTCAACCCACCTTGTCCTCTACCCCGCCCCCCCTCCTCTTCCACCAACTTCTTCATCTTGAAGGGCCAGAACCTGGGCCACTACTGAAATGACAACACCAAAGCATCCGCTGTTGCTTCTCGTGGTGGTGATCATGATATTGGTGGTGATCGTGATGGTCTTCCTACATGATCCAGACGAAAAACGAACACTGATCGCAATTTCCAGAATGCGGGCCCCGTCAAGTGGAACAATCCTCAAGAACACCTCGAGTCAAAACACCATCTCGAGCGAGAGATAAACGCTCCTCCTATGTCAAGCAGCCTGATGGAACGGCATTTTGCATTAAGAGATTCCTTTTGCAAAATGTTGTCTTTCCTCAATTACCGTTCACGTCACATTACTTCCGGCCCACGAACCCCCCGTACAGATGCACCACCTACACACTCGAGTGCTACGCCGCTGGACGACGGTGATGATGATACATTGCTCATGGTGCATTCGATAGGGGGGGGGGGCTGTCGAATTATCTATCCCTCACTGCCCTCTACGGAGCTCAGCGCCCGAGTCCCTCCAATCTGTGGGTCCCGGTGCAGTTGCACCGCCGGCGCACTCGATAGCTCGCCCAAGCGAATGATGGCGATGCAGAAGAAATGAATGGCATCCTTTTAAAACCCCGAAACGCAATGGTTTGCCGTCATAAGCCATGGAATGCAGGCTCACTTCTGCCCTGCCTTTCATCTCCAGGATTTTAAATCAAAGCTCTTCCAGTGGCCCCGCGTCTGCGTGACCCACACGATGCCAGGGAGCGACGGGGCACGTTCGCGCACGAAATATTGTTTAATTGCGGACTGGGAAAAATGAGGCGCAGCTGTTTGGGAAGTATGACACCGAGACCTTAACATGCAATCAACTAATCCAGCAGGCAGTAATCAATGCACTGGCGGCGATGCTCGGGGTGAGTGCATATACTTTTGAAGACGACTCAGCGTTTAATGTTGTCCGGATCAATGGCACTCAGCTGAAGCGTCCAGGTGCCAGCACACACTGGCTTCCCCCTTTTAATTCCTACGCGAACCGGGCACGCATTTACATGCTCAGCCGTTTTCTTAGTCGATAAAACTGCCGTAGCACGATCCATCGCAGTCCACGGCAATATCACAATCCACAGCAGGGCAGTGGGGAGAAAAAAGGGGTTATCTGTTGGCGTGTGTGTTATCAGCCAACATGAGGGTAGCGACGGATATTGGCATGAATTTCGATTTAAAGCTTTCGTGACTGCAGGGATTCATCTTCTTGGTTCTTTCGGTAAAGTCACGTAAAGTCACGTAGAAGGGAAATAATAAAACAATAAAAATAAAACGTAATAAAATAAAATTCTCACGACGTTTCGGCAACAGCACAAGCAGCCGTCCTCTGTCTTCACCTGAGGACGGCTGCTTGTGTTGTGGCCGAAACGTCGTGAGAATTTTATTTCAAAATGTTTTATTTTTTATTATTTTATTATTTCCCTTCTACGTGACTTTACCGAAAGAACCAAGAAGAATATTGGCATGTAAACGTGGTTCACTGGGACACAGGGACAGCCTCGCGCGCTTTGTTCACAAGAGCACCCTGCAGAGCGGTAGCAATTGCGCATCAGAGAGCCAACCTTGAACTTGACACTAATTCGACGAACGTGCACTATAAATCTACGGCCCTCATTGTCAATCCACGTGGGCGCTCCCCCGCGGCATGCGGCTTTGCGGGCACAGTTTGAAGGCGGGGAGCAAGCGACGGGGAGACGTGGAAGTAGGGCACAACAATGGATGTAGCGCACCTCCCGCCGGACATTTTCGACGTAGCCACGCAGCAGCTCATGGCACCCGTGATATGCACGGCGGGATGCCCATCCGACCAAACACTAACCAGAAGAAGAGTACAGGACGGTGCAGTCCTTCGTGAGAGTAGGAGAAGCTCCTGTGCCATCTTGAAGAGGCAGCAGCGCAAATCTAGCAAGGAAGGACTTGTGACTGCACCTCAGAGCTCGACATCCTCCCTGACCTGTCCAGTGTGCCACAGAGAATTCCGGGCTCGGAGTGGCCTGTTCAGCCATCTGCGCACTCATCAAAACCCAACAAAATGACAAACGTGCCATGGTCATCATCAACTTTGATGGACGGACAAGAAGAAGAAGAACCAGGCGCGTGCCTGCTCGCCGTGGCGGATACCACGAGGTGGGCCACGCTCCGGCCGAAGTTGGTCACAGGAGAATCGAGCTACATTTAACGTGTACATTACGGTGGGGGAGGGGGAGGGGGGCACGTGACAGCACCTGGTCGTTTGGCGCATATTATGGAGGCAAGCTTGAACTGGGTCCAAAAGGCTTGCTTTTGGGACTGCCCTACTGACTTACGGCCAAGGAATAATGAATGTGGTTAATGCCAAAACGCTTGGATCTTTACACATCGACTCCCCGGTGGAAATTTGTCAAAGAGCAGGGTGGATTTCGGTGATTCTGTGGTGGAAGGTTTGTAGCGGGGTTGGGTAATATTTGGGGGGGGGGAGACGGGAGGAGGGTGGGGGGGGGCAAGGCCGATGTGCACACGCAATTGTTAAATAGTGATGATAAATCATCCGTATTTAAGCTTAATTGAGGTACGATTGCATTATCATACCCGGAAAAGTTTGAATTATTATTGCTTGCTAAATAATAATAATGTACAGCCTTATATCAATCCACTGCAAGATGAAAGCCTCTCCACGCTGTGTCGTTCATGGGGGAGGTCGTTGACTCTACTACTGCACGCGTGTCATTTCAGGATGGTGAATGGGGAATCCAAGAACGGATTCATATTTCACAGGCCACTGGTGTTAGCCTTGGTCAGGAATCAAACTCAGAGCACGGTGCACGAAGCAACGCGCCACCGCAAAATGAATGTGTCTGTCGTGTGGGAGGCGCTGTAGCTGAGGGTGAACAAGGCAAGTGGCGCTTTGCGTGACCTGGGGATGACGCGGGTTTGAATTCCCATCTCAGATCTTGAACTTTTTAATTTTTAAACCCCCCTCTCCCCTCGGCTACGTTGTCTTTCCACTGAGTGATGCCGTGCGCCGCGTTTAACTTCAGTAATCTATAGCGCATTACTATTTAATGAACTATAGACGTTATTTTAACAGTAACACGTTTGTGTCAATAATAATTAAGTAAATTGGCTTCTACCTCCTTGTCCACGGGGAGTTTTCTTTTTTTTTTAATCGCGGGGGAGCGGGGGAGGGGGGGGAACTCAAGTCTATCGTTCGTCCACCTATCCGCGACGCCGCTGATGAGCCGCATGGTCAACGTGACGAACGTCGCCGCGCGGACGTGGAGGAGCCCCCGTTGGTCGCGGGCGATCTGAAAAGGGCGACGCGGAAGAGGTAACCTCTCAATCGGCGCAAGGCCGAGAAGTCGTCGTGGCCAAAGACGTGCGGTGCCGCCGCACCTCACCAAATGCTTTCCTGCCCTCTGCCAGAGCGAGCAGCTGTTGCACAGCAGATGCGCGACCTCCGAGTTCTGCCCTAACAAGATCCCACCATCTGATCTTTGGCCTTCCCCATAGTCGCCGAATGCATGGGGACCATTCCCAATGCCCATCTCACTCGATGCGCGGCCCAGGTTCCACGCACTTCCGAGCGTCACAGCAAATTCAAAATTATCTTTTTTATTTTATCCACAGTGGCCCAAGGATTGTGCGCGTGTGCGTGTGTGTGTGGCCCTGCCTCGTTTTAGCGACGGTCACAATCGCGTTGATGCCACCGTGGGGTCGCATCGGCGCTTGCCAGCAGGGGCGAGCTGAGACACATTTTGGGGGCTCTGGAAAAATGTGGCGTCACAATACGACGTCACACGTGATGCGCCATGATGTCATCGCTTGAGCCGACAAGGCTCGACTATTGAACCCTTTCCCGTTCCAACGCCATACGTGTACGTCATCCATTTTTCTTCCAATTCTGTTGCGATGACGCATGTGTACGTCAACGTAATCGAATAGGAAGTGAAAGGCCATGCAGGAGGGCGTGGGGCACAGTTTAATGCCAGCTATCATAGAGTGCAGTCGTATCGTTACAGTTCTGCACGGTGAGTACTACTTCTATTAAAATAGCGGCGCTACGCCTCTCTAAATAAAATCAACTTTAACCGCTTGCGCATTCCGAGATTCAGCGGTGAAAGGGACACCCACACCCTGCAACTTGCGGACATCTCGAAATGGTAAAGGGGTTAAACACAGTGACGTCATTGTGATGTACGGGCCGATTTCCCCTATCGTGACCTCCTGTTCTGTGCCCAGTGGCCCAATCGGTGAGTCCACCACTGCTCTAAAGCCTCACCCGCACAGTTCGCAGGAAGCATCCAACCACCTAGTCCACGTTTGTGATGCGCGCGCCAGTTTTTCCCCCGCTCCTTTAATCGAGTTCAATTCTATCTCATTATCACGCCAATCTTCCCGTCATTCAATTGAGTTTAATTCTACCCTACCCTGCGCTGGGTTGCCTCCGGCTTTATCTGCTCACTTGTTTGGGCAGTGGTTGTCAAAGCAGCAGGGGGGTATTTGTGTGGGTGGTAAATCCACGGGTAGGAAATGTGCCAGTGATATGTAACGTACCAGCCAATGTTTGTTGCTCGGGTCAGGATTAGGTTAGGGCTGGCACGTAATGAAGATCAGCACGTTCAATAACGTGAGCGATATCCAATGCTTGCATAAACATGCAAATCTAATTTACATTTAGCAATGTGCACTTGTCCGCATCTTATTAAAAAAAGTCACGACCGTGATTATCAAATGACAATTTGCGTGATAAATTACCGCAGACACAACCTGCTAATATAACAAATTAAAAAAATACAGAAATGACCTCTGCACCGGGTTGCGATGGGCGGAAAAAATGTGCACGCAAAAGCATCTCCAAGGTCCTTGGTTTTCGGAAATTGAGAAATAACGAGACACTGGGACGGGATCTCCTGAACACTGATGCCCGATCACTGCTGCATCGTCGAGAGAAGAGGCCTCTCCGGGTGAGAGCAACTGGCAGATGCTGATTGGAGCTTGGCACTGGCCTCGGGCAACCTAAAGGCTGCGTCGAGCCGATAATGATGGTGCCAGCTGGCTTCGGCTGGAAATGCCCAAGGCAGCTGGTCTTACTTTGGCATCCTGGCCACCAAGCCCCATTCGGCTGTCTCCAGCCACAGCCACAACCACAAAAAAGCGTCTGGTCCGCTACTGGTATGGGATGA
The DNA here is from genome assembly GCF_965212315.1 of Lampetra planeri. Lineage (NCBI taxonomy): Eukaryota > Metazoa > Chordata > Hyperoartia > Petromyzontiformes > Petromyzontidae > Lampetra > Lampetra planeri. The sequence continues at coordinate 3,195,011 of NC_136136.1, forward strand.
TTAGCGATCCCGCTGGAGACACCGCTTCTCACTCGAGAATCATCCCAAGGAGTTGAATTATTTCACTGTTTACTTCGACCTCTTTGTGCCGCGCATCGGGATTTCAACGTTAGCTTGTGCGTAGCTATATTGCAATCGGGTTCGGCTTGTTCCGCCGAATGTCTTCATATGCCGCCGCTCCATTAGGCTACACACACAGCTCGCTCACAAAGGGGGCTTTCTTTGGCCGAGCTGAATACATTAGCAAGGGGCAACTTCATTAGCCATTACGCCGGCCGCACACAGCCCATTTATTAGGTGGCCTGTTTGCTTGCGAGACCATTCCGCTTTATAACATTTGCTAAACGTTGGCATTGGCGCATTAAACAAAGGCCTAATCCCACCGAGGGTAACGTGACATCGTTAATGCAGTTAGGTGCTTAGGAACGCAATGTTTAGTATCAAATATCGCCCAGCCACCCCCTCAAGAACAAGACACCTCCTAGGCGGGGATTGGAGAGGATTTAAAAAGGATGAGCTTCAGACTTGGTTTCAATTCAAAGGTCCTAGAGATATTGGAACGACCAAACCTTTGCAAACACCAGGTATAGCCGGGCTATACAATTGTGTTTTCGGGTTGTACCGAGTGTTGTTGACGTGTCCGCGTGAAGCTCCCAACATGGGAAGCTTCTTCAGCAAAATTAAATGGGGAATCCGGGGTGGTGAGGAGATCCCTCGCCTGGTGCCCAGGAGGTCCGTGGGTTCGATCTGGACCCTGACGATGGCTGAATATTTGTGTGTTCTTCATGTGGTCACATTGCTTTTTGTCCAGGTCCTCTGGGTTTTCCCTCCACATTTAGAAATGTGGATTAAGAGTGTTTGGCTGCAACTATGAATGTATACGTGTGATGATAAGCCACTTCGATGAGCTATCATGTGAGGCCAGGATCGCCTTTTAAAAAAGAGCGTATAGCTCAGTTGGCTTTACCCGATAAATAAAATAGTTTAAATAGTAAATCAGGATATGTATTCAGTATCTGAAAAGGCTTATGGCACGTGGAGCAAAACGTCGTACATCGTGTGGTACAGTGTATGGTACAATCCGAAAGAGCCCATTTCCTGGAGGAATCCGATGAGCCACGAATCTCTTTGTCACAAATGTCCAGGAGGACCACGTGGCACAACCACTAAACTGTACGCAGCGCCGGGAAGCCCAATTCAAAAATGCAAATGCAATGTTTGCACGCGCCCTGCTATTGCAGCGTAACTTTTCTAATGTGGGTTTTATCACTTAATGTTACAGCCCGAAACAAATCCCTTCATTAGCCACAAAACATCGCCCGAATTTTATTGCTTTCTCACCAACATCTGTCAGAGCTGCAGTAATAGTGTCGGATGCTTGCCGTCACGCGAGTCTGTTTAAGCCAAACGAAACATCTGCCTGTGGCTGAAGGAGACTTATTTTTTTCATATCACAGCAGCACCAAATCACGACGACGGTACCGTGCTTCACAATAATGCATATATCCGCGGTGTGCACTGCAACTCGCTGCCTGCGCCTGAACACATTAAGGTGAACACAAAGTGGACACGTTCAGGTTTAACCCTGCCGCCCTGAACGCTATTCCTCAAGCGGTGCCAAGAGACTCGCCGCCCTAAGATCTGCACCTCGGCCAGGTTTGGCCCGTCAGTCGGGGACGGTTGCCGTTTTGTGGAGCCACTGCGACGAGGTGGATTACCCCTAAGGCTAATGGTCCAAGGCTCCAGCACGTTGCCATGATGGGACTGCCGCAGAAGCCGTTTCGACCCCCTGGGGGAACTCCCCGAGGCGCCGCGGTGGTTCGCTGACCCGAGTTCGAACCCGGTGGCCTGAATTAACTGACCGGTTCGCAGCCGCGGTTGACATCACCACGCCGCTCAGTGTGGCGTGGTGAAGTTACCGTACGCTCCATTATCCCGGCGTGAAGCATTGGGCACGGGATATGCATGCAATTGGGGTCTCGCGCACGCAATTCGATGCACGTTTCGCGGGCCGTAGTCGTCGATTTCATTCGACGAATCGATGCAATGATTCACGCCGAGCTCGGGGCGATGTAGCAGGGCATGGAGTCGACCCTACGTTCATTGGATTGGAGAACCGATTTTATTTTATTTTTTATTAATAAAATGCTATGTTCACAGGCAAAGCAACTGGCAGGATATTTCTACGCCTTGCAAAGGTAAACAAAAATTATTGTCAACCTAAGCACGTGAATTGGACCGCCGCAAATAACGCTCGGGCAAATTTCACTCGTAGAGCCCTCGTTGCCAAACCGGGACAGTTGGTACCCAAATGTGTTTCAAGCAGCGTTGCATTCGTTATTTACTTATCATCGTGATCACACGCAAGCCGCAGTCTGCCAGCAACAAAGCAATCTGCTACCTCAAAAGCCATCTTTAACGGGAACATCAAAAGCTAGTGTAAGCATTAACCAGAAGCATTTTCACGGCCGTGTTATGACAGGTACAGATGCAATGTAATTAGTGTTTATGTTGTATGTAATGCTATGCTGCATACATATGTGTGTGTGTTTTTTTACCACCACTACCTACTTGCGCGATAGTGCATGAAATGGCTTTTTTAAAGGAAAGCACGCATATAAATTAAGTTTAAAATCCTTTTTAAGCAAGTCGGCAAAAAATTGTAACGATGCTCGCATATTTGTTGTTCTCGCCCGCCTTCCTTGTGCGTAACACCGCGAATGCACGAAGAGATGGAGAAACACACACTATTCGTAAATAAAAGAGCCTACCCATTAAAAACGACGCTTTAAACTGCGTGAAATTAGACAGCTGCAAAGCGTTCAAAGCGTTCGGATGTTCTGACCGTGATGAAAGTTGTTTTGTATCCAAAGTTTCGGGTTGGGCCGAGTGAAATTTTCAATCCCCACAAAACTTTGCTGCGGGTTGCACCGAATCAATCAGTCTCATCCATCCATCCGGCCAGCCACCCATCGCCCCATCAGGGAGCCACATGGCCCCAAAAACAAATGGGGGTAATTACTCTACATTGATTTTTTTTTTCCCACCCTGGGACTGGAAAATTCCGTCGATTAATCAGCGGGCAAGGCACACGGTGGGGGATTGCGTTCGCACGGAGCACGCACGAGCCACCACGTGAACGCGCACAGAGCACGCACTTGAGCCTGAGTCGACCTAGAGGAGGGCCAAGACCGGTTCAGATAAACGCCACGGTTGTTGGTCGCGAGTGGGGATCGAACTCGGCTCACCGGGTTCGTAGCGTACACGTATGTACACGTACGTACACATAAAATAAAGACAAAGATCCTCTGTATAGCCTTAACAGACTGTAGGGGCAAGTGCTGTTAGCGAGCATCTATGAAGGCCGGAACGGTACACGATGGGGTGGGTGGCCAGCACCACGCCCGACCGCCTTTGTCTCCCCAGTAGCGATGTTTACACACCACACCAGATACTCATTTGAGGCTGAGTCGACCTAGGGGAGGCCCCAAACCGGTTCAGATAATCATCACTGGTGTTGGCCGTGAGCGGGAATCCAACCCGGGTCGCCGGGTTCATAGCGCAGCGCGCTAACCGCTACACTACCACTCCCCACTATACGTACACACATACATACACACACACATACACAAACACATACACACACATACACACATACACACACGTACGCGCGCAAGGACAAGTCGACATTTCATCTGCGTGCGACGCTCTGCACGGCAGAAGCGGCGATGCGCCCGTGCTTACGTATCATGTCCACGCACGCCATCGCAGGCAAACGCATGCGTGTGCGCAATAGATAGATGCGTGTGTGTGTGTGCATACGCGCGACGTACTTATGTGCATTTTTTTTCAAAGGCCACGGATGTTTTGCACATGGTAAATAAGGGATTTGGGGCCATGCACAGTACGGGTAAGTCAGCGATTAGCGGCTCTGCTGGTTCAATCTACTCACGCCCCGGATCGATCGTAACCTTAACAGAGCTGCCAGGTAATATTTTTGACAGCTGTGCCCTCCGTTTCGTAATATGTTCTGTAAATGAATATCGTACATCAATTTTGGACTTTGTGAAACATTTTCACTTCCCTTTTTTATAATATTTGCAAGGTTTTTTTTCCCAGTCAAGTAAATTACGTGAGTTTTTTTCTCTTCACTTTTTTTAATTATAAAAAAAACGCAGCCTATTTCACCCTTCCCTACAGTCCCAATCAAGCGTGGAGTTTTCAGGGTTAGCGAGTTTGCAAAGTGAGGTTCATTAAACCGCTATTAAGCGATGTGTCCACCGCTTTATTGTGGAGGAGCAAGGCACTGGTGGCTGCCAACATGAATTAAAAGGTCACAGGGCATTAACGCTCATTTTCAGACCAATTAAATTCTATTTAAATTCCATTTCATCGCCACTCTTCAATTTCGCAGCCTCTATTTGAACAATCTGCACCCTTGTGATATCTCCCACATAAGGCAGTATGAATATCTAGTTTTGGGGAAGAAAAACATTAAGGCCGCTTTTATTACTTCAGAGTTATTTCTATCCCCCTCCTTCCCCCCACCCCAACTCGCCCCCCCCCTCCCCGCCCCATTGGAAAAGGTCAGCTGGTCAAACTAAATAATGATGTGTGCTTTTTAACGTTTGCCTATCATTTCAAATTTAACCATCCAGCTATAGATTGACAGAGGGTGGAAATTTATAATTAGTAGTACACCAGGAATAACAACCACTGGTCGTTCACCACTCAGTGGCGGTGACGTCACCACGACGCATGTGCCAGGCTAGGTGCACTTTAAGGCCACGCGAAGGTTTCGAAGGCCCGCTGGCAGGAGGTCACGGAACAGACGCAGGAGCCATGGGTTGCCTCACTGAGATTACTGGCAGATGCACCAACTGGGCTCCCTACTGTGCCAACTCTTCATTTTAGCCAACCGGCGCCCTGCCGATTGTTGTGAGCGTCGCTCCTCTACCCTCTGTTGATGCTGGAGGGAGACTAACTCCGACTGCCCAATGGAAGCGTCCTTCACGAGCCTCCTCCATATAGGCCGATCTTGACACCGCTGGTACCGGTCGTCGGCAAGTCCACTCAACTCAAGTTCCTTCTCTACCACATTGGATAAGGCAGTAATTAACCATTTCACGGAGATACCGAAGTAAAAACACGTGAACCATTGGACATACGCACAATATTGACCTTAAAAAAACGCATTACGTGGGCTTGAGCAGGATAAATCACGAATTGGCCGATGGACAATGGTGGTTACGAAATAGCAGCCAAATGAGAGAATTACTCACGAGGGGACGATCACGACGAAGATGGAGCAATGAGATCAGTTCCTACGAAGAAGTGAGATGGATTGTGGCATCGCAGGACCATAATGAATTGGTGAAAGTGCGTCTAAGTCCTCATCCAGCAGTGGATATTCAATGGCTGATGGTGGTGATCATGACATGGGTGCTCAGTGACATCACAGAACCAAGTGGTTGTGATGACATAAAAGCTGCTTGTTTACAAAATGCATGTACAGTATTCCCAAAGTACCCATATATATAAGGTGTTGATACCAATAACGGTAATTTAATTCTAAAGTAATATCATGAGAGCCTCCCACTACATTAACTTCCATGAAATCTCATTCCGGTGATTGTATTTCTTCAGAGGATACTTCCTTTCCACACCTTTGTAATAGCAGTCTCAATATTACTAATCAGTGAACAATGCAACGATTCATCAATATAAATCTATTCTTACACTTATGATAAACGCATTGAATAATGCGTGCGAGAATCTATTACACAAATTACACGGATACGTTCACACGTGGGTGCGTGGAGAATTAACTTTATTTTGTTTAACCAGGTGGAAAATTAAAAGAGACCGTGATATCCTCATTTGCAAGTCACCTGGGGGAACAGTCAACCAGTAGGGGGAGCTGATTACCGCTCTGAATAATCCCAATGGGAATATTTACAGTTCTAGATTTGAAGCTTTCGTGACTGCAAGGATTCATATTCTTAGGTTTTTTTCGGTAAAGTCACGTAGGTAAAAAAAATAATAAAAGTAAAATAAAATAAAATCACGACGTTTCGGAGGAAGACGGAAGCTTGTGTTGCCTCCGAAACGTCGTGATTTTTATTTTATTTGACTTTTATTAATTTAAATTTTTTACCTACGTGACTTTACCGAAAAAACCTAAGGATATTTAGTGTCATTTTTGAATCTGGTTATTGTGGACCCTGGCGTCAACACAATGTCCTACCCCTGTCAATGACGCCCACGAGGGGCAGGCCACACAATGGCCTTCCCCTTCTGGACATCTGTAAAAAAAAAGAAAGAGCTTCATAGCTCATCGGATTCTTCCGGTAGAAATAAATATTCTCATTGTGATGTCAGTGGATGTTTCATGTCCACCGGGAAACAGACGGCGCCTGGTATTACAGTTTTTACACCCGTGGTAATTATCAGAGGGTATTTGGTATGAAAAGTATTAAACTATTTATTTTTACCAGGTAAGGCCCACTGAGCTATATAGCAGTTTTTTTCAGAAGCGACGTGGTCACAAATGATAGCTCAACGACGAAGTGGCTTCATCACGTGTACATTTATATCGGCCAAATACTCTAAAAGCGAGTTAGTAGTTATAGATGTGAAGGGACAAGCCGGAAGACCAGGGGAAATATCCACGCGACCATAGGGAGAGAGACACGCATATTTCAATTATACAACAGGCGTCAAGGGTCGGGATCGAACCCACGAACTCCAGCATACCAGGCGAGGTCGTTCACATTTCGTCAGCGTGGCACCCAAGATATGCATTCACTCCACACTCACCAGGAGTCTTGGGAAGAGGTGGGTGGGAGTTACCCACACTCTACCCCACAACGTGGAATTGTTACATGATTCGGCCCGGGGGTTGTATTGCTCTTCTGTGCCCAATTAAACAAGCGCATGTCTACGCTGGACGACTTGCACGTGCGTGTGTGTGTGCCGGTGGCCTCGTGTTAGCTTGTCGCGATACGGTGACACTGCAACGCAATAGAAGCTGCATTGAAGAACCACACTTGCGTGCTTATATCTGAGATGTGATTGTCTTCTCCTTACCAGTACTGTATTCATGGCGTAAGGATGTGCTGCTTGTATCAGAGCGATGCTTCTGTAAGGCGTGGTCATGTCCGGCGTCTGCTGCGTATGGAATGATGTCATTTCCACGACAGCCGTTATCATCCGTTTCGCAACGTATCGTTGCGGCGCGATTACCTCTCGCTCGTTGTCTTGCCCTTGAACGGTGTATTTCGTGACCGAAAATATTTACCGAACCAGATCGAACTCGACCGTGCGAAACAGTTGCGAGGAGAGAACGACGCAAAAAAAATTCGGTTGAAATTATTCACGAAACGGGCTGCTTTTTCGCGTTCGCGTTAATTCGGAGCAATCGACGGAATGGTAGTTGCAATAAGACCGCCGTTGTTTGCACCAGTGCGTTGAATTACGTAATGACTTATCGTGTACACACGGTAGCTGTCAGCATATCCATCATCGGAGTTATGTGATGGCCAGAAGAGGCTTCGGTCGAGTGAACCGCGGTCGAACAAAGCCCCCAACGTGATATTCATTCGGAATAGTTTAAGAAATCGGAATATTGTATTTATGCTGTAGGAATCCGATGAGCTATGAAGCTATTTTTTTTTTACAGATGTCCAGGAAGGAGGGGCAGGTCAGAACGTTACAACAACAAATACAAACACACGAGAGTGCACGGTCGAGGGAAGGTAAACAAATCACTTAATATAAATACACAAATACAACCAGACTATACTCTTGGGTTTGTCGGTAAAGTCACGTAGGTAAAAATAAATAATAAAAATTAAAATAATAGAAATACAATTTTTACTATTTTATTTTTACCTACGTGACTTTACCGAAAAAAACATAAGAGTATGAATCCTTGCAGTCACGAAAGCTTCAAATCTAGAAATAACTAGACTATGATGTATCTGACTCGGTGAGGCCCACCGAGCCATTAGCTTCTTGTTCAGAAGCGACCTGGCCACAAATGAAATCTCAACGTTGTGCATCATCGCGTGGAAATCCACAACAGCAAGACAATCTAAACCCGACGGACGCGTCTTTTTAATTGAGGAGGGAAAACCCCGAGGACTGGCAGTACAGCCAAGCACAAAACGCAATTCCAATACAACAAAAATACGCGAAATATAGTAGAATTACACGCATTTTGATGTGACGTCACATTTCTCACCCCCCCCCCCCTCGTCACACATCGTCACAAATGTCTGACCCGCCCCCCCCCCCCTAGGTGCGTGACGTCATTTATGGATGGCCCCTAACCACTACGCCCCCCCCCCCCCCGCCGCCTATAGCCAAGCCCCCCCCCCCCCCGCCGCCTATAGGGGCCGTTGTTTGTGAGCCGGTTTCGTGGATTCTCCTCTCAACGCACTCAGGCAATGTCGACGATCTGCACCGCTTTGCGATTTAACGAGTTTCACGTGACTTGGTGTGGGGGGTCACGTTTCAATTTTAGAAAAATCGATGTGATGTGTGTGTGTGTTTCGACGCTGGGTCATGCAGCCCGCATGCCCAGCCACCGCATGCCCCAACCACCGCATGCCCCAGCCACCGCATGCCCCAGCCACCGCATGCCCCAGCCACCGCATGCCCCAGCCACCGCATGCCCCAGCCACCGCATGCCCCAGCCACCGCATGCCCATGCAGCTTCTGTTTGGCCGCATAGAGGGGGGGACAAACGGGCACGACACGTGCTAGAGAAGAGATGGAGCTGATGCGGTACGGGAGGATGTGGAGCTGAATGGACTTGCCGACGACTGCTACCAGCGGTGTCAAGATCGGCCTCTGTGGAGGAGGCTCGTGAAGGACGCTGCTGCTGCTACTGGGCAGTTGGAGGCAGTCGTCCTCCTGCAACAACGGAGGGCACGAGGAGCGACGCTCACAACAACGAGCGGAGCGCCGGGCGGGTAAAATTAATCAAGCTGGGTGCATCTATACCGGTTATCTCAGCCAGCCAACCCATGGCACCAGGTTCTGTCCCGAGACCTGCCAGCAGCGAACTTTCGACACTCCACGTGGCCTCAACGTGCACTTGGCCTGGCACAGGCGCCGTGGTGACGTCATCGTCACTTCGTGGCCAATGGCTTGTGTATTGGTATTGGTTTTGACGCTGTGGTGTACATTGTGGATAAATAATATAATTAATTACTGTATATAGCGCCTCTAGTGGCTGCAGGGGTCACGTGAATCAATTATGAAGGCCTTGACAATTCATCAGCCACCCTCCACCCTGCTGCCACTGCCCCCCCCCCACCCCTGGCCAAGAGATTTGATGAATTGCCACGATCCAGGGTTGATATTTCGACAAAAAAAACTCAATGGTTTACATTGTGCTGCGTGCGGCGCCTTCAGTCACTACAGAGGTCACGTAACATCAATGGCATTCCGAGATATACGAACGGAACAACTTTGACTCAAATACACATTAATTGCCGCTTGCATTGTGTGAGCTCAGAAAAAAATCTATATGAATCTATAAATACATGCGTCAATACACCTCTACCAATTGCATGCTGCGCATCAGCCATGATCTATCCACCTAGGATATGGGTCCTACTCAAGCCTTTGCCCTCTCTCGTGGCCCTGCGATGCAAAACTACCTCCCGCGCGCGAGCTAATTTCATTGCTCCGTCTCCTTAGTGGAGATCCTCTCGGGCATGTGACAAATTGACAATGCAGTAATGTATTCTTAGACTCACGAATCGATGCTGGTACTGCGAGCTGAAAAAAGAAAATCTATATTTATCAAAGAATCCATGCGTCGTTACATGCCAACCACTGACCGCAACTATCGTCATTGCCGTTTCAGCAGCTTCACGCGTTTAACAACAACAAAAAACCCGGCGACAGACAATCCGATTAGTTAATCCGGTGCCGCGTGTCAATCCTGGTTCTCTGCACCCTCTCGCAGGGATGGACGAATAGTGGCAGCTCTTCTGAGCCTCTAGATAGGAGCGCCACCATTGCCAACTTACCTGCCCCTGTCGTATTTTGCAAACGCCTTTCATCTACGGCAGGGTTCCTCAAATGGAAGTCACCGTGGCCCATCGTGTGCCATCGCTCAATTAATAAGCGCATTTATTGTGCTACTTATTTCCCCCCACATCGATAGGAATTGTTATTACGTAGCGTTACGCACTGTGCTGTTTTCAGTTTTCAATTGTTATCGAACGATGGCGCATATCTTCCTAAGAGAAGGGGCCTTCGCCTAGACATATCTGGCGTCTAAGATCGCCAGCATTGGTTCAAGCAAGCCTGAGTCTACTCACGAGACATCTCGTGAGTCGAAACCGGTCCAGAGTTTGCTGCTAAAATCAAAGGCTGCGCGACACTCCCAGAATGCTGTGCGCCTTTTTTTACGTTCAGTGGAAACAAGAAGATGCTCGGTGTAGTCGGCACTTTGCTTCGTTCATCATTTCGTAATTTTTTTTTTTACTTTGCTTATTGTAAACCCCCACCTCTCGCTCACTCTCTGTGCGTCTGACGGGATGTATACAAAACAAGCGGGCATTTTTTCGATGTGAAGGAAACATTGTCCGCTAATTTATTGTTTGTCCCTGTTTATCAGTGTTCTCCATTCAAATAGAACATTCGGTCGTTACACCATGCACGCAGCGCATTACTGCTAAACAATAGCCAGCCCAACGACGTGTGGAGAGTGCCTCGTAATGAGCACAGCTTAGCATCATCAGGGACATGCACGTGCACACACACACACTGGAATTGGGTTTCTGAAGAAGCTCCCAGCACGTGCAGCGAAACGTCGGACAACGTGCCGAACAGATCGTGGTACGACCCGAAAACGCATCGGAGAGTAAAAGCGCACAACCGCGAAAACCCTCACAGTCGTATCTCAAACATACACAGACAAAGATCACCCTTGTTGCCTAAACGCACTTTTGGATAAAGTGCTGTTAGCGAGCACCTATGAAGGCCGGCACGGCACACGAGGGGGTGGGTGGCCAACACCACGCCCGGCCGCCTTTGTCTCCCCAGCGGCGATGTTTACACATCGTATCAGGCACTCATTTGAGGCTGAGTTAACCTAGCAGAGGCCCAGGACCAGTTCAGATAATCGTCACTGGTGTTAGCCGTGAGCGGGAATCGAACCCGGGTCACCGGGTTCACAGAGCAGTGCGCTAACCGCTACACCACCGCTCCCCACAAAAAGCTAAATATCCCCCATATAGCCTTAACAGACTGTAGGGGCAAGTGCTGTTAGCGAGCACCTATAAAGGCCGGCACGGCACACGAGGGGGTGGGTGGCCAACACCACGCCCGGCCGCCTTTGTCTCCCTAGTGGCGATGTTTACACATCGCACCAGGTATTTATTTGAGGCTGAATCGACCTAGGGGAGGCCCAGATAATCGTCACTGATGTTGGCCGTGAGCGGTAATCGATCCCGGGTCGCTAGGTTTGTAGCACAGCGCGCTAACTGCTACACTACCGCTCCCCACACACACACATACACACAGACACACACACACATACACACAGACACACACACAGGATTTCTGTCAATTTGAATCTGTGCTTTCCATGCCACGTGTGATGCGTTTAACAGGCATCGGGCTTGTGCAGTTTGTAAGCACATCTTTTGTATTTTAAGGGAGGTCAATTTGTCAACTTGGAAATACGTGCCCATATGGATCGTAACCTGGAGTTTCAGAAACACTAATCTTCAGCATCTCATGTGGACAATATTAGCCGCTGTGTTAGCATTGCCACCTCCAAATATGAAACCATAATAACGAATGTCTCTCACCCTCTGGATAGGGCGAATATCCCTTCTCACTGCAACTCATCACTCATTAGTTACGTGCACGTCAGCCAAAGCATTTGATTTGTATTAACAGATTCAGAACTGTGACTCCAGCTTATGAATGTTCCATCCCGCTTGCAAATGCAGTCTCGTCAATGTCAAATACGACAACAGCAAAACACAACAAATAAATAAAAATAAAACACAGGAAGGACTTTAAATGTTAATGTGAGCCATACATGTTGCAACCACATTGCGATAACGTGCAGAGAGTTGCTCAATATGCTCAGCACCTTGTGTGGATTTCAGCCATCTAATACCCACGATACCAAATAGCATTAGTTTCCTCCGTTTTTTACAAATGTGCACTTTATTAATGCGTTCTTGCCAATTGGTGGCATGTTTAAAATTACAAACCTGTGCAAGTTTCAGCAAAACTGCAAGACTGTGATTAGAGCTGCAGTCACTCCAGTGAGTGTTATTTTTTCTAAGTGTCTCAGTCACACTATATACTCTAGCGGACAAATATGTTTTAAATTAACTCATTCATACACATACATTGCATGTGCATATACATGCCCCATATGGCCTACATACAAAAATGTAGAGCCCTTTATCAATCCACTGCTGGATGACGGCATCCGCGTGCCTTTCAGTCGGGGAGTCTGTTTGACCATACTTCACCACGCTGGTCAGGACAGGTAACTGAACCAAAATTACCAGGTTCGGAGCAGTGTGCTAACCATACTGCCATAATTCCACCCCGTGACCTATATATCACCAATTTTATGTATATATACACACCATTAATTTTAATCGCGTAAAACTAACCCCATTGACAATGCATTTTCAGCCCTTCCCAATAAATGCATACATCATAATCCCATCCCAGCCTACAGGGAGGGAGCGAAAGGCGGTTGGTTAATAATTTTCTTTAGTTTAAGGCCAGTATCAGAGCCAAATTATCTGCGGTATGGCCGGGCAATATATCAAACCCAGATCTCTGCTGCCCTGATAATGCATTTTGTGGGAACATTATCAAATAAGCGAGCGGGCCTTCATTGGGAATAACCCATCTGCTGGCTTACGGCTTTAAAGAGCCCATGCCACTATCCACAGGGGTACATTGCGCACAGCGGCACCGTATTCCGGCGCCTGCCAAATTCCCTCACAATTTACCCAACATTTTTTCTTTTGTTTTAAATATAAATCCAGATTCACTTGTCAGAGATGCTTTTAAAAAAAATGGTGCTCTATTGTTTCCCGCGGCAACTTCATACGGCAGCAACATTAAGTGAAGGGAATAAATAAATAAATTTGCTATGAAAAAATATAGCGTAGCTCCAAGCTGCAGATGAAATTAAGGCATAAAAAAATCAAGCCATCCGCTAGTCAAGTTCATCACATGAAAGCACGTCATGGCAGAGACTCAAACCCACCTAGAGCCACGTTTTTGTCTTTTAAGCAACAGTGCATTGTTTTATATCCGTGGGTTTTCATCCAACTTCCCCCCTTCCACTCTCGGCAAAAACAGTGAGCTTACTATGTCCCGGAGCTCAAAGAGCTGTGCTCAGCGTTGCACTCTTGGTATGAGCCGTGATTGTGTATATGCAAAACCTGCTCAATATCTCTCGGCACGAATCCACACCAATCTAAAAGTTTTTTTTTGTTCGGCTGATGAAAGGTTTTAATATTTTTCTTTTCAACGAGTGAAGCAGAACAAAGAACGTTTCAAGACAACCCACGGCCGTTTGCAGATTAAATCCAAATTTTTTTAATCTATGCTGCCTCGATAAACTGCTCGATGAAGGCCTCCTTCCCATGTCATGTCAGTCAAAGGAATTGCTTGACCATACTTCTTGGTTCTTTCGGTAAAGTCACGTATAAGGGAAATAATAAAATAATAAAAATAAAACATAATAAAATAATTCTCACGACGTGTCGGCCACAACGCAAGCAGCCGTCCTCAGGTGAAGACCAGGTCTGTCGGGGAGACCACGTCTGAATGCTGTCTCCCCGACAGACCTGGTCTTCACCTGAGGACGGCTGCTTGCGTTGTTACCGAAACGTCGTGAGAATTATTTAATTATGTTTTATTTTTATTATTTTATCATTTCCCTTCTACGTGACTTTACCGAAAGAACCAAGAAGATGAATCCCTGCAGTCACGAAAGCTTTAAATCGAAATGCTTGACCATAATTCACCACGCTGGTCAGTGTCGGTTCGTGAAGGTAAGGGGCCCAACACTGGTTCAGATATCACTCGTCACTGATGTTAGGCACGGCCCGGAATTGAAACCAGGTCGCCGCGTTGACCAGCATAGTGAAGTATGCTCAACCAATCCCTGTGATTAACGCCGCAAGAGGAGGGCTTCATCCAGCAGTTGACTGTGAATTACTATATAATTACTGTTATTTTAATTAATTTGTGTTTTTTTATCTTGCAGTGGCTAAGCACAGGCTACAAAACGATGGAGGGAGTAAGAACAATACATGTTCTTAAAATATGTTTGATATCGTTACTGAATTGTTTTGTGTAAAGGGGTGAGAATAAATCATGCAATAACATGGAGTGAAATCTCCACACATCCGTCAACAACACTTCCCGATCGAAAAAAAAACGGAATCGGCGATGTTTTGTGTAACGGCCCTTGATCATCAGAGACTGATGATCGCTCTCTCGCAGATATTGTTTTTTAAATTTCGTTTTTAATCTCTCTCTCTCTCTGCTATAAAGAGGGGCAATTGCCTGAAAGATCACCTATTATATAATTTCTCATCTTCAGAGTTGCAGGTCAACGTGTTGAGCTTAACTCGCAGTTTATTCATGGAAACATTGGACACTGGGCTTACGCTCCTTCAAAAAACAGTGCGGCCGTGCATTGAAGAGGCTTGAAAAGAAAACATCTTCTCTCCATCGCTCGGTTATTTTAACATCAAACCAAAAACGCCGCCACGGAGGCGTCTTCGGGGAATCCGCCAGCCGATTTTGAATATGCATTAGGACGAACATACTTTGCGACAGCGTTTGATCACGTATTAATGTGCTTTTTTTTTCAAAAATAAAATAAGGAGTCGCTTTACACCCCGGTGCGAACAGCAAGTTCTGCGCCGAGCCGCGCGTAGCCCACAACTCGCGGCTTCGCACCCCCCTCCTCCCCCGACTTTCTCCTCCCACCTCAACGCAGAAGGCCCCTTCGACGAAAACCGCCCGCAGCCATGGAGCCGTGGAAGGGCGGTGCCATTGATGTGATATCAAAAGCCGAAGAGAGCACACTCGGCAACCCGCCGCACTGAGCGCGTTCTTGCGTCGGCTCCCACTGCTCCCACGCGCTTGCCAAGCCGGCCCTCGGATGAAGATGTCCAGATGCACAGTTTTAAATATGTACGGGTGAAGGTGCAGCCCTGCAATTTCTTGCTCGTGCCACTGCTAGCGGAAGGATCTTTCAGGAGGGTATTTTGAGGGTATTTTGACGTAATCTTCTACGACGGTCAGACGTCTTGGAAGAAGTGGGAATACCCACGCTTCGTCATCCCGAGCTGCTGTGAACACGTTTCTACTGCTGGATCGACAGAGGCAGGGCTGGACTAAGAAGTTCGCTCAATATTGAAACCTCCGCTCTGGGAGATTGATCCGGTGACCCTCCGGATTGCAAGTTGGGGTGGTGTTGATCATTACACCACGGCTGCGTTGATCAGGGATTCATTTCTCACTGAATATTTTCCGGGTCGCTGGCAGACTGTAGAAGACACAGCCATAGCAAGAGGTATACTGGATGTGGTGTGCTGAGGCATGGAAATATTTTTTTGTCTTAATTAATTCCCTCCTGGTGTTGACCATTGTGAAGAGATTAAAGTTCCCCTTGCACAAGCCTGCATCTGCAAGTCTAGATTGATGGACATGTTACTGCTGTTACTAGAAGAACATGGACCCTAAATCATGTTTCTTTTGAGATCAGGCAACGGAAATCTAGAACCACACCCCAGTGAATCAATGACTCACGGTGACACCATTTGATTAAATAATGTATTATTTGTGTCTTGTTTGTACCGCCTTTCTCGTGCTGTGTTTTGTCATTAGTCTCTCCGTGTTTGTTCCATGAGCCAGGATGTGCTTCAGCATATAATACTAACATGATTTACATGAATCGGAAATGCTTGAGTTTTAGAGCCACGATTCGATACATACGTCATGAGCGTAAAACCAGATTGTCATTGATAAGTGAACTAAACTTTATATCTCGAGTAGACATGAATAATTTTATAGAAGGTTCTGTTTTAGAGAATCCATTAAACACATCCCCTGCCTACTCCCTGTTTAATGTGCCGCTTCTGCTATAGAACGACTGTGAGATAACGTTGTTCAGCCTCAACGTAACATGCAGCATTCCCTCGTTATTCGCGAATGGATACATTCTGGAGATGCTCATGAAGAGCAAATTTCGCAGATAATGATATTGGCCGATGAACGAATGAATGACCATAATAAATACGTAAATAAACTATGAAATAAATTAAAACTATCACAATAACACGACAAAATAAAAATTGGTTATAATAAACGTAAAATAAAATAAATGTTAAAGTGTTAAATAATACTTATAATGAAGGTTTTTGGGTTATATCGCGTAAGTATAAATGTGTCGTAACCCTCCACCACCCGACACAGCCAATAACGTTTGTCACGTAAACAACGCGCCAGTTAGCAACTTCTTCAGCACACCGGTGTGTTGGAGAGCCAATCCACAATTACAATTGTAATTGGCTCGTTGTTTACGTGACAAACCTTACTGACAATGGGGTGGTGGAGGTTTACGACACATTTATACTTACGCGATCTAACCCAAAAACCTTTATTTTGAACAATATTGGTCGCGAAAGTCTACGTGTTAAACTGTCAAATAATAGCTTGGAAATGTTGATGATGCTGCGCAGTAGAAGGATGCAGTAACGATGATGCTGACGATGACGATGGTGACGATGACTATGATGATGATCGTTGTGATGTCGTTACTGCTCCCATGTAAATGTAGAGTTCTAGATGCGATTCGCGGATAGCCAAAATCGCGAATAGCAAATTCGTGAATAACGAGGGAATATTGTAATTTTACAAAAGTAAACTGCAGATAGACAAACGTCAAAGCTGGCAACGGGCAAAATTTTATTTTGTAATCCTCAAAAATAAACTTTCTGTTTAGTATTTTTAACAAGGGCCCTAACACGCTGTAAACAAAAAATACTTGCATTCATATGTTTTTCAATTACCAAAAAAAGATTCTCAAAATGAAACTAAAAACAAACGAGCTCATTATTATTATTGTGACATAAGCGGTGAAATTTGAACCCGTAAGTTCAAGACGGACATACACAGTTTGACATGAATACTGTGTATATATGTACAGCAGTTACAAACAAGCAACATTAACTTCTGCTGTGATCCATTGGCTGTTATTAACAAACTTACTATGCTCTTTGCTAAATTAAACCATTATGTGTCAGTGTCATGGGCAAATTAACACACCGTTCTGCAGTAAATAACTTTCCTTTCATTATAAAATAGGGGAGAGGGTGGGGGCCGGTCGGGGTATACAAGCAAATCTAACTAAATAGCCCTGCACCGTAAACATATTTTTCAGAAAATAAATAAATATGCAACCACTCAGCTGGGAGTCTTTGTAGAAAGTTCTAACATCATTATCATCATCATAAATCACCCAGAGAAACCCATGTTACCTTGAAATGTTCCGGCAGTGAATCCATTACACACAACAGTATTTTTTTTTACTTTAAATCAAAGCCGCTTCCCTACTGACATACAAGGTCACACGCAGAGGTCAGCTAGCAGCAGCCTGTTAGTGGCCTGGTTTACAGAACACCTCTTCGCATTAGCAAGCCTTTAACACAAATACACAATTATCTGCTTTAACCTCGGCTCCATCTTAATTAGTGATAGGAAATGGGCAAAATAATAATTACAATAGCGTCGTGACATCGAAAGTCTCAACTGCCACCGCGAAATGTCCGACTACGAAATTACCGATCGGCTAATGTTGTTTGCGACCGCAGAATTATTCAGAGAGTCACGTTTTTTTTCAAACAACACGCGCCGTTTGAACTAAATTTCCCCAGCGTCAATTAAAGGGGCAGAGATGGGGGGGTGGGTGGGTTCGTTTTAAGCAAAAGCAACTCGCTTAACCGAAGAAAAAAAATCATCTCAAGTGATGCTTTTGCATGCACCGTGCACGTTTAAAGTGCTTTTACTTTGCCCGTTTAGAGAGGCAGATGGCGATGTCAACGTTTAGGGACCGGCGACAGATGTGAGGAATATAACGGCGCCATGGACACACAACAGTTTTATTTAAAAACAAAAACAAGTTGAAATTTGCACATGGGTTTTGGCAAACAATTCAATGATCAATCATCTAATTTTGGGTTAGGCCACGTGGGGGTAGTTTTATGCCATAATTATTGTCATATACCCTCCACCACTCGACAAGATTGTCACGTTTATATCACTATTATTGTTTTTCATACTTGGCAATGTATTGATTAAATTGTGAACAATGACGCTACTCCTCAACGGCGGATTCAGGCTTTCCATGGCTGAGTTTAACATCAACTTTTTTCGCCCAGAGTACTTTCAGCTTTGTCAGCTTCATCAGCTCAATTCGTATGGGGTTCAACTGTTATTCATTTAATCCGTACGTTTCAGTATGTGAGCTAACACTCGACTTATACAGCAGCCTCAACATAGCAGACAAAAAATACCCCTTACTATTGCACCGACTGGCTCCAAATTCCCAACAATAGCAATTCTAAGCTGTTTTTTTTTGTTACATTACACACAGACAGGTATTGCCTACCACAAAATTACACACGTCTCCACAGCTACACCCCCCGAATGTAATCTCCTGACCAAACAACCGCTGTGCACGAGCACGTGTTGCAAAGTTTTCGAAGTTGTGGGGGGGGGGGAGAGGGGTGTTTTTGTTGTTGTTTTTGTTGTTGTGTCTATGCGCGCGTGGCTCTCAACAGGCACGCGGCGTGTGTGCACTGCGCTGGGTGGGTAATCCATCACCGCCAATGTGAATCCGCAGGCTGCCGTACGGCCGTGCGCTGGGGGCAGCCAGGAATAAGCAAAGCAAAGCGAAGCCCCCCCACCCCATTAGGCTCAAAGGGGCCCTGGATTCATCAAAGAAATTACAGCGGACCATCGCACACGTAGATCATCTCGATGTCAAATCCTAACCAGCGTAACAAGATCATTAACATAGTAGAGCCCTCAGATATCTCTCTCTCTCTCCCGCATTCCTGTATCTCTTTTCTCTCACCTATCTCTGTCTCTCTTTCAATTTAAAGCTGTCGTGACTGCAGGGATTCATCTTCTTGGTTCTACGTGACTTTACCGAAAGAACCAAGAAGATCGGTCTCTCTTGTGAACACCACTCCCGTTTTCACGACATCTCGGTCTCATCTGTACCTCTCTTCTACGACCTCACCACTCGTCCGTTCACGTGTCTCTGATCTCCCGACATCTCCGCGTCTTGGTCCATTCTCTCCTCCGTTATCTCACGAGGAGTTTACAAATTGAAATGTTGGGGGGGGGGGCGGGGGGGGGGGCTTCCCCACCCCCCCTCCCCTCCCTTCCCCAAATAATTATTTAACACTTTGCGCCCCTCCCCTCAAACCCCAATGGGCCAGCACCACCAATGCGGGCATGCAATGGAGCTGTGGTTCTCTGTGGTTCTCTGTGGATCTCTCTGTGGTTCTCTCTGTGGTTCTCTGTGATTCTCTCTGTGGTTGTCTCTGTGGTTCTCCGTAGTTCTCTGTGGTTCTCTCTGTGGTTCTCTCTGTGGTTCTCTGTGGTTCTCTCTGTGGTTCTCTCTGTGGTTCTCTGTGGTTCTCTCTGTGGTTCTCTCTGTGGTTCTCTGTGATTCTCTCTGTGGTTGTCTCTGTGGTTCTCCGTAGTTCTCTGTGGTTCTCTCTGTGGTTCTCTCTGTGGTTCTCTGTGGTTCTCTGTGGTTCTCTCTGTGGTTTTCTGTGGTTCTCCGTGGTTCTCTCTGTGGTTCTCTCTGTGGTTTTCTGTGGTTCTCCGTGGTTCTCTCTGTGGTTCTCTCCGTGGTTCTCTGTGGTTCTCTCTGTGGTTCTCTCTGTGGTTCTCTCTGTGGTTCTCTCTGTGGTTCTCTGTGGTTCTCTGTGGTTCTCTCTGTGGTTCTCTCTGTGGTTCTCTCTGTGGTTCTCTGTGGCTCTCTGTGGTTATCTGTGGTTCTCCGTGGCGACTTCAGCGTGCCCTGGCCGCCTCTTCGGCAACGTGGAGACGCGCCGCGGTGTCACGGAATATAAAAAAAATCTGGAATCGGAATCTTTATTCATCCTAGAGAAATCCGACGAGCTGCGAGGCTCTTTTTTGGCAATACGTCCACTGGGGCTATGGGCTCCCCGCACCTCCCCGATGAACACGGTGGCCGCGTGCGGCGCGAAAGAGGTCCGACTTGCGGGCGCACACGCGGCTCTCGCTCGCGCGCTAATTGCACGGTGCTGTGGCGAGAGTGACAGCGGGGATTTAGGAAACCTTTGCTCTCGCGCGAATCATGTTGACGCCGCTACTGCTGCTGCCGCTGCTGCTGCCGCTGCTGCTGCCGCTGCTGCTGCCGCCGCTGCTGCCGCTGCTGCATTGGCAGTGGTGCGCACGCGCGAAGGACCGGCAGATCCGTCAATAGCGCTGCTCGTAGCACTGCCCTAAAGAGAAAGAAAACATAATCAACAACATGTCATCACAGAGAGAGGGATATTTTGTTGTTGTTGTTATCATCTGTCTGTGATGAAAAAGAAGACGAAGACGAAGGGCCATTGCCCGAAACATCGCCTGTTTGTACAATTTAACCGCTTGAGAGCAGCGTTATTGGCTCATGCATTGAATCGCTTTCTTTCCGTAGTTCAGTTCAAAGTAATTTGCGCAGACCGCACCGAAATGCGTGCAGAACCCCCAGATGTGATGTCAAGTAAACGCGGCTTTCGTGGAGTGGGAAGGGATGTCCCCCATGATGTTCATCTGCGGATAAGGGGGCCTCATTTAACCAACAACTGAATGTATTTTAAAAACGTGCGTGTGTTTTGTGTAATTTATGCAGAGGAGCAGCGGGAATAACGGTGATGATGATGATGATGAATCTTCTTGGTTCTTTCGGTAAAGTCACGTAGAAGAAAAGTAATAAAATAATAAAAATAAAACATAATACAATTATTTTATTACTTCCCTTCTACGTGACTTTACCGAAAGAACCAAGAAGATTAATCCATGCAGTCACGAAAGCTTTAAATCGAAAGATGATGATGAATTTGAAGAAAAATGTGGTGGTACGTCCTACAATGTGGTAGGCATCTGTGTGTGTTTGAGCGGTGGGTGTAGTGGTTGGCGCACTGCAATATGAACCTGGCGACTCGAGTTCGATTCCCACTCACGGCCAACACGAGTTACGATTATTTGAACCGGTCATGGGCCTCCCCTAGGTCGACTCAGCCTCAAATGAGTACCTGGTGTGGTGTGTAAACATCGCCACCAGGGAGACCAAGGCGGTCGGGCGTGGTACTGGCAACCCACCCCACTCGTGTACCGTTCCGGCATCCATAGGTACTCTCTAACAGCACTTGCCCCAACAGTCCGTTAAGGCTATACGGGGGATCTTTGCATTTGTTTGTGTGAGATCAGATTAGTCACGCTTTATTGACACTGGGCACACGTTTTGGATGAGTCTTCCGTTCCGGATCGTCAAATGATCTGGGGAATCTGACGATAGAGGCTGGGTTAAACGGTGCCTCGTCTGATAATCTAGTTCTCACTTTGGCAAAGGAGCTTTCGTCTCATCACAAACATCAATTTCTTCCACGCAATGCATATTATTCAAGTGAAATTATTGCGACTGACCGAGGCGAAGATATGCGGTCCACCTCACCCAGTCTCCCTGAAGTTGCAAGGCTATGCAGCGCAAAAGCTCAATATTTTCCTGGAAACGCTCCACATTCTTCCTTATTGGAAGCAACCCAAGGAATCTTCCAACATACCGTTTTGCTATGACCACATGGGTAACTTATTCCCAGATCGTGTCAGGTTGGCGAAAGCTATTTGCCGCACGCGTGAATATGAGTGTAAGAACGCCACGGTGGCATTTTGTGAACGTGGTGTCGATGTTTTTTTTTCCTCGTGAATTATTATTCTCAGACAATCTTATTTTAGCAAGGAATTTTGAGGAACAATTCCGCTGGGTAAAAGAAAAAGCCGCTAAATTGCGCCAAGCTTTTTTTCTTTCATATCGCCGTTGGGCGAGCGTAGGGCCCCAAAAGGCCCAAAACTGCGAAGCGGCCAGCAACGAACAGCACTGTTGGAAGGGCAAATAGGTCAGAGTTGACACGTTTCTCGAACTGAGCAAGGTGGGCGAGCATTTGTAAGAATATAAACACGGAAACGATGAGGGAACAAAAGAAAAAACGTTTTCCCAAAGCAATAGACTGTTAATTATGCTTCAATAATAGAGCGTCGCTAATTAATAATTACATCAGTAACGTATTTCATTGTTTGATAATTGGTTTTGACGAATCCCGGTGAAAGGGAGGCACAACTTAACCCGTACGCAGTGTTTCATGTAGTTTTGGTAACAATGAACTATAGAGCACTTTAATGGCTTTAGCACAAGGCAGGTGATCAATGGTAATGCACAGGGTCCATTTCAAGGATATACAGGGTGGGCATTTACTTTTGCCGTCACTGACAAGGTATGGTAAGCCATGCCAAAGGGTCTAATTCTTTGCCAGATTCCCCTACACCATTGCCAAACATCTTCAATTGGATACGGTCGGTCAGCAGACTTCTTGTTCGACATCGCCACTTATGGCACAACCTCGCAAGGATTCACGGCGACCTTTAGCGTTTAGCACTCATTAAATAATACACACATCCAGGTATCGTGTTGATTGGGTTAATATACCATATGGGGTCATCATCATTAGTCAGCTGTGATCAATCCACTGCTCGTTGAATGTCTTCCCAAGCATTCACCATCTCTCATGGCCCCGCGATGTAACAATCCAGCGGGCATCGGCACACGAGCTGGATTCGTCGCTCCATCTGTGCGGCGGACGTCTTCCCGGGGCGCGTTCCATCCCGTGTCTGCCACTCCGCCGTTAGTCTCGACCACCGGACACCGTTTCCCTTCTCGCCGTGACGCTTGCTGCCTAAGCAAGCGCACTCTACTTCTCTACCAACATCCACATTCATGCCTTGCACGTGTGTATGTATGATGGACTTCTTTCACACCGTACATAGACAACCGTGCTAAATCGGAGGTGCGGGAGCCTCCTCCGTTAGCCAGGGTTTCTGGAGAGGTCTGGCTTGCATACCCAAAGCAGCCATATGCAGCTGCATGAACCACAGTCCTGAACCTCACCCATTTACCCGCAGGGATCGGGGGAGGGAGGCAATGGATGCCAATCCCAGTTGCAAGCTATTATTACTTTTTTGCTTGTAACCTTCATTAGCAAGCTGAGACCAGTCGACTGTGGCTTTCAATGGGGTCCTGTGTGGACATTCACCACCGCAGTGGAAGAATGGCAGGCGCATCTTTCAGATGACAAGCCAATAGTCAGTGGGCAGATCAGCTCCACGGTAAGGCATCAAGGACGTGGTCCCGCATCCGCTGTTCTGTCACTATGTAGTCCAGCAGATGTCCTTGCTTGGACCCGGCGTGCATCCATGATGTAGTGTGGATATGCCGATACCGGAACAGAGTATTGGTGATTACAAGCCCATGGGCTGCACAGGAGTCTAGCAGCCTCCTACCATCGTTATTGAGCTGATCTGGCCCATGACTTCCAATCACTCCGGCTCAGGTGCCTTGAAGTTCCAATCAATGCGCTCCTCTTTCTGTCTCTCATATCGGTATGAGCTTGTGATGTCCTGTTCTATGAAACATTATTATATATATTTCCTTATACAATGTTAGTTTAAAAAAAAATGTATTTCAAAAACATCAAAATAACCGCAGAATGTGATTTTTTCCCCTTCAAATATTTAAATAATTTAGCAAATATTTTGGATTAGGTTAGGACGCGTCGCGACAAGAAAGGAATGCGTTCTGGAGAACCTCTCGACCAAGGAGATGGAGCGATGGAATTGGCTCATGTGCAGCTGCTGGGTGGATCGTCACACCGCAGCACGGCGGAGAGATGGCGGTGGCTTGGGGCGCCTTCGTCCAGCAGCGGATCCACCATGGCTAGTGACGACGACGACGAATATTCGCGCAACGTGATTCCTCGACGTTGCCCTGTCGCTACACGTGCTGCACGAGTGTGCTACCCAATTACCCAAGGGTAATGACATTTGCACGCGCGTAATTTTTTTTCTCTCCCCCCCCCCCCCCGTACTCTTCTTTCTTACTTTGCTTTACTCCCCATTTAACGGCAAGTCAAAATACTCGGAGCGAGCGTAATCCGCAACGAAAGCAAATACTGCACTACAGCCCCCCATTGCTTTTTTTTGGTGAAAATGCCCCCTTGAAGACACAGTTGACCTTTGGGTTTAGCAAGTGGGATTGAGCCAAGAGAGCTCTCTCCCTCCCTCTCTCTCTCCCTCCCTCCCTCCCTCTCTCTCTCTCTCTCTCTCCTCCCTCCCTCTCTCCCTCCCTCTCTCTCTCCCTCTCTCTCTCCTGCCACCGCCATCGTTACGGTCACGTTCCCTCCGTCGCTCGCTCCGACGCGACCGTGCGCAGGACACGTTGGCTGCGTGTCGACGTCCCGTCATTGCCACCGCGAGCCACGTGTGCTTGTGGGGCGAACATTCGACGGCAGCTCTGTGACCAGAATCGCCCAGGGTGGGCCCGATGGCTCGTCGAATCTCAGATGCTAACCGGTTGAAGAGCCCTGATGATGCTCGGATGGGCGACTGTCCTGCGTAAAACGGGCATCGTCGGCTGCTGCAGGGCAGAAAAATCGAATGTTGTACAGTGATTCTATGCTACAATGTCTGATGCTCCACGCCTTCACCGACCCGCACTGACCAGCGTGGTGAAGTATGGCGATTATAAGCGCCATGACCAAAAGGCCCTCATCTAGCAGTGGTTTGATGAAAGGTCATTTCCGCCGCGAGCCACGTGTTGATGGAAGGTATCATGCGTGAACATTAGATGGGGGAAAATGGTGGCGCAGTCGTTGGTTGGCGCACTGCACTATTCGGCTCCCAGACCGAGTCAGTGATGTCTGACTCGGTACTGGTGGTGTCCCTTCATCGCCAACCCACACTGATCGGCGTGGTGTGGGAGTATGGTCGAACAGGCCCCTGTGAGTGAAGAGTGAGTGGAGGCCTTCATCCAGCAGTTGATTGACCAAGGGTTGTTAAAAAATAATGACAACGTAATTAGGGCACTTACTATGGTATTCCTTTCACTCAAATGACAGCAGTTCAGAGTGTTTACACCAGCGAGCGGGCTGAAGCAATTCCGTGAATATAATGAAGGGTGTGCGGGTGCATGCTCATCACGTGGCAATGTTAAACTATTTATTATTTGGAGAGCTCCAAATCTATGCATTGTTTAATGCCATAGAAGAATACAAATTAACGCACACTCCACTGATCGCACTTGCTACGAATGATTTCTATTTCAATAAGAATCAGTTTATTAAAAGAAAAATAATATGAAAGGGCATTTTTTTTATTTTTAATCATTCTCAAATTTCGACCAATCCATCCGCACCTTTGCTTTTCAGGGGGAGATTTGATTTTTTTTTTTATATAAAGCCAAAAACTCTGGCAATGCGGGCTTCTCATCAATCACACTTGGTCTCTGCACTTTATTAACAATAAAAGGGCTAACGCTGCTCGATGCATCATAGGTGGCGGACAAAAGACGCCAGAAGGAATTTAAATCATTGCACTGCGAACACTGCTCGCGAATCTTGAAGGCGGCGTTCGCGCCGCCGAAAATGATTGCGTTCACACGAGCAAAGAGAGCCGGCGGAATTAGCGTCGGCAAAAAAAAATTGTTAAAATGTGCATGCTGGCTTCAAACCGCGAGGACGCTCGCCGTCGCGCGCCTCTCTCCGCTGCAATCACCGCAGAGCTCGTGCGTCTCGCTCGGGTATCCGTCGCATCTCGGCACGCTCCACTCCCTCCCGCCGGGACCCTGGCTACGCGACGAGCTGCACGGCCGACCCACAGCCCGCACCCCGCACCCACCAACTCTCCGTCCCTCTCGGCGTCTTGTAACACAAAGAACGTCGTCGTCATCGTCCCCCCCCACACACTCTTTTTTGTTTCGCGTGAAAATATGTGGCCGCCGCTCAAGTTGTCGGGAACACTCACGCCCGTGCAGTGTTCGGGCGCTGAACAAACGGAATTCAGTTTGGGAGAGAGAAGTTCGCAAACTGGAAAGCACTGCAGAGGACTAATATCTCGAGATGGCTGCGGGGAGAACGATTATTGTAGGCGGCGGTCCGGGATAAACACCACGGTGAAACAAAGGAGGCGAGCGAGATGAGAATGGAGTGCGTCCGGGAAATTCCACGTGATAATGAGAGACGAAAGTGGCAATAAGCCTGTCGAAGATGAAGGGAAGCGAATCCGTGCCTTTTACCCTTCCCATGGCTCACGGGGATCTGACAACTCGGACTAAAACTAAACACCTGAAGAAGAACGTGAAAGCAAATCTGAAAATTATGCAAAGACGCATTGAGATGAGATAATAAGAAGGTATGACTTGGCACCGAGGTTATCCACGGCTTAGATTCGCAACGGGGAACCGTGGACTGTGACGAATAAGATGAAACAAAAGCTGAAAATTATGCAAAAAAGGGCACTAATATAGAAAGATGAAAACGTGGATCACGTGACAAATGTATATTAGACATATCATAATAATAATAATGATGATGTCTAAAAGGAAGCAAGCGGGCTCGGGCATGGCTCATCCCGAGAAGCGGCGTAGCTGCGTGTACAAGACCGGCGATGGAATGGCAGGCGAACGTGTGGAACATCGGAGCGTTAGAGATGCAGCGACGAGATGAGATCATGCCCAGGAGCGAGATACGTTGTGGCATCGTAGGACAGCGAGGGATGGTAACAATGTTGGATGGAGGACTTTGTCTAGCAGCGGATAGAACTTGGCTATTGATGATTCCACCGTGGTTATTGTATTTTGAAGAAATTATTAATATTTCTTACATTTTAATTTGATCCATTAACCTCTTTAAAACCGATTAAGTTACAAATTGTGTTGTATTTTATAATAATATTTGTAATGTCAATCCACTGCTGGGTGAAGAGCTCAAAATGCCTTGTTAGTAATGGGAGTTGTTTGACCATACTTCGCTACGCTGGTCAATGCGGGTTAGTGAAGGGGGGGAGGGGGCAGTTTTTCAAGGAAGTTCAGATATCACTCTCTATGAACGTTGGCCATGATCGGGAATCAAACTCGGGTCAACGGGGTCTATAGCGCATTTCACTTATCCCCTAAACCACCACCGCTCCAGCCCTATGGGCTTATAATAACACATTTGAACACACATACACCGTACAGACCAGAGAAAAACCCAGTAATAGATGGATTAAAGAATAATACAGATGACAAGAGGACATCTGGGATAGGCTTCTTACCAAATAAGCAGTTAAAGCATCAGAAGATTGAATCACAGCTCTCATCTAGGCAACGATCGATCCGTGCGGCAGCCCTCGTCGGAATCATGACTCTCTTTATTCCTTTTTATGACGCGGTGCTATATGTCAAGTGCACGGCAGGGCTAAGACAAGCAATAGCTCATGGTCCTCCTTCTGGGTAGTTTGCATCTCAATAAAGTTCACATGTGTCACGGGAAATGGATTTAAGCGCCGGAGCCTAATCCGGCAGCACATGCACGGACACGCGAACGCACGCACGCGCACGCACGCGCACGGACACGCGCACGGACACGCGCACGGACACGCGCACGCACGCACGCGCGCGCACGGACACGCGCACGGACACGCGCACGGACACGCGCACGCACGCACGCGCGCGCACGAACACGCGCACGGACACGCGCACGGACACGCGCACGCACGCACGCGCGCGCTCGCACGCGCACGCACGCGCACGGACACGCGCACGTACGAGCAAACTGATGCGGGCAGCCGATGCAAACCCATTACCCCGCGCACGTGGGGCTGAGGGGCGTGCAATCGAGCGCCCTTGCAAATGCCAACGTGCGTGCGAGCCGCTTGCCCACAACGCACGAATGCGTGCCAGCGAATAATGCGTTAACGCGGAACAAGCAGCGCGCTCCGATGCATGACCAGATCGCTAACAGGTATGGCAGCAGAGTGGGTGTTGGGCCAGAAATTGGAAGCCGCTGGCGTCGTTTTGCCCGTTGCTGCTGGAATTACTGTCAAAAATAAGAACGTACGAGTAAGCGAGCGAATTCTTCAAGGATAAGCACGGTGAATGTACCACTTCTTGCTCGACACTGTCAACTAACTACATATTGGGTGCACAGCTATAGATTGCGCCGGAGGAGAGCCTTGCGGCAAAAATGGTAAAATACAGATCTGCGCAAAGTGGACCAAATTGCCTTTTTCCCTCCTCACCTTCATCTTGCCCTGTGATTCGAACAAATGTACAACATTTTATGGTACTTTTTGTGAATCAACGCACCCGAAAATCTAATTTGACAGTCTGTTCTTTTTGGCACCAATGACTCAAAAGTAAAAGACTCTCTCAGCGCTGCGATGAGCAGGATAAGCTCTGCGGAGTTGAGATGAATGGCACTTTATACAGGGCAGCAGAACATTTGTTAGCGAAGACTCTCAGCTCTGTAACTGGACCACCGCGCTTGCCTTTCTTCAGATTCCATCACAGAAAACTTTATCCAGCCGTGTTATTTTTACAGTAATACTCCGATTTACGTCTCCTCCTTCCCATGTCGTCACCTTATGAACACCGCTACCCGACTTGCGTCGCCTCGACCCCCGTGCCTCGGGCTTCGCGTCCACCACTCACTCACCCTGTACATCGCTTCTTTGATTGACGTCGCTTCGATATTCGTCGCCCCGCACCTTTCAGGAACGCATTCGCGAAGTAAGCCGGGGTGTTATTGTACGTGCTTTATTTTTTAATTGCTGCCTGTACTTTGAAATACGACTTTATTTTCGAAATAATCTCATTTTAAGTATTCCTATATCTACAGAATTTTTAAACTAAATAAATAAATATCCCATGGATTATAAATATTAAATAAAAAATAATCACTCGGCTTAAAATGTTTCGTAGGGTGAGAAAAATGTGAAGTCTACTTTCTTTCAACTCTGTAGAATCTTGTTTGGTATTTAAACAATTTTAATGTAGTCGTGAATAAATCCGTCCTTAGCTGTAAATATATTCTGGTGCCTAGGTGGCCGGCACATTTCCATAATTCATCATTTGCATTTTGGTGAAGATCTTTCATTCTTCTGTCGGCGCAATACCGCACCACCACACGCACAGCAGTCCAGGACGTGACCTGCATCGAACACTCACTCCTGTGTGATTAGTGTCGGTGAGTAATTGATGAGAGGCTTGCGCTAAACAGGCCCTGTGGCCTTGGAAGAAAGAAAAAAACACCAGTTGGGATTTCCGTCCGAAATAAATGGCTTTAAATTTTTGCCAGCTCTGGGAGCGTGTGATAAAGAGGCGGGGTCAAAATGTCATTAGCCTGACCTTATGGCAGAGAGCCTGGAAGCCACTGCAAAAATGCGGTTAAGTTAAACACAAAACCGAAGGCGCCACCGATTTCTCGCACCAGTCAATCACGGGCATTTGTCTCGATGCCCGGTTAAAGGACGCGAAGAACGATGCGGTTAAAGGGGAGGAGAATATCGACGGGGCCTTTGTAATTCCTCTGCTGAACGTTCGGCCCTTCCCAATGTCATGCCAGTCAAGGGAGCTGTGGTGTAAGAAGGAAAAACAAGACTGCTTAAAATTGCCATCGTATGTGCCCAGCCGGTACCAAAGTAAATATTTATCTCATGGAGGATGCCGTGTACCTCCAGTGTTCATCCAATAACTGAAGCACACATTCAAACACATTCCTGCGGAGGGAGCTGGTAGGAACGTTGGGTTGCTCGGTCAATGGCCAGGGTCAACGGCGGCGTGGTGTATTCCGCAAATATTCCCGACTGTGAGGGCGGGCACAAGCCGGCGTGAGTAGGTTAAACGTTGAGTTTTATAAGGGCACCTCCCCATCCAGCCCCAACCCTCCCACTCCCCACCCAGCCCCACCCTCCCCGCCCAGCCCCTCCCCACCCTCCCCTCCCCACCCAGCCCCACCCTCCCACCTAGCCCCTCCCCACCCCCCTCCCTACCCAGCCCCTCCCTCCCCACCCAGCCCCTCCCTGCACGACGGACGGACACAATAATCTCCTGTGGGCTGGTTCCTATCAGTACAATTGATAAACTGCAGCCCTTTGTCAACGCACTGCTGAATGGAGGACCTTCACCGATGCCACTTCGATCATGTGGGTTGTTTGACCATACTTCACCGCGTTGGTCGTTGCGGGTTGGTGAAGGTGGGGATGGGTCCCGGGACTGATTCGGACATCACTCACCGCCTGATGTTAACTTTGTGGCCGGGAATGTAAGTCAGGTCACTGGAGTCACGGTGCAGTGCACTAATCACCGCACCACATTTCCATCCCCAACATAAATACAACACAAAAATCGCCACAAGTGCGACCGCAAAACAATTGCATTACAGTTGAAACAGATATGTATGTAAAGAACCAGGGTGTGTTTTAATTTTCTTTACAACTGGACCTGCCTTCGGGCAAATAATCTGGAATGCATTGGATTTTATCAGATCTGGGAAGCTAAGCATGGTTGAGCCTGGATCTAGCTTGGACGAATGCCAATCATGCATAATAAGGTTTTACAGGTTCCAGGACAATATGGAGGCAGTGAAACAACATCTATTGCTGTACTGCACATCTATGCTCCCCTATCTATGCTATCTGCCTTTACCAATCTGCACTGACCAGCGTGGTGAACAAATACAAATATCTTGCTCTGTTTATAAATCTATATACCTTTGTCAACACACTTAACCTCCAACCTCAACGTATTTGCCCAACGCTTCAATGAGTTATTAGAGAAACAATAGCGCATCATATCATGAATGATTTATTTTATAAGTGTGGAATCTATACGCATCATCTACATTGCAATGGAAGCACTCAACATGCGGAGGCGTTTAAAATTTCACGGAACGCTGGATGAGGCACTGTGTGATAAGGACAGAAATTTTACAATGACAGACTTTTTATTATCATAAACAATACTAAAACTAAACAATTATTTTTATCTTACCAGGTAAATCCCACTGTGCTATATAGTTCTTCTTTTAGAAGCGACCTGGTGACACATGATAGCTCAACGAAGTGGCTTATCGCGTGGAAATGTATAGCAGCTGAATTATCTAAACGCGTGCTTCTAAATGTGGAGGGGAAAACCGGAGGACCCGGATAAAAATCCACGCAACCACGGGGGGAGAAACACCGCAAACTCCAAATATACAGCAGGCGTCAGTGTCGGGATCGAACCCACGACCTCCTGTATACCATGCGATGTAGTTAACATCTCGTTACCACGGCGGCCACGGTGGTATAAGTGATCCAGCCAGCTCATGCAGCGATTCTAGATTTGAAGTTTTCGTGACTGCAAGGATTCATATTCTTAGGTTTTTTCGGTAAAGTCACGTAGGTAAAAAATTAAAATTAATAAAAGTAAAATATAAATAAAATCACGACGTTTCGGAGGCAACCTGAAGACGGAAGCTTGTGTTGCCTCCGAAACGTCGTGATTTTATTTTTATTTTTATTTTACTTTTATTAATTTAAATTTTTTACCTACGTGACTTTACCGAAAAAACCTAAGAATCATGCAGCGATCTTTGATAACTCATGTAATTAATGGTTATGTGTCCGTTGAGAAGACCTCCTTATTTGTGATCACGTCCTTACGGGATGTATGTAATATTGCCCTCGACCATCCGTGGTCGGTGGCTTCCAGCCTGCTTGCACTTGTTAATCCCAATAATGAATGTCACGAAGTTATTTCCACCACATTGCTCACAATTACATTTTCCATACAGAACTCGTTGCATAACGACAACTTTACATTTTCCGTGCAGTTCGTTTGGCATGGGAAAAAAAAAATGTTGTCACAATCCCTGCTGTATTACCCACAGTGATAGCTATGGCTTCGTGGATATAAATATTTTTTAGTAAAAATGAAAAGTAATACTGATGAATTATTCATGCGCTCAATTGCCAATCTTCTACTAATCCCATATTCGTGATGAATTTTTATTCATATATATAAATGATAATAATTGGAATGCATTAAGCTTGTTTTTCCACGTGTCGTGCGACGAGCATTCTTATGCCAGACACTGATTCAATTAGAGTGGCACGGATCACATTGCACCGTTATAACCGCTGCCGGAAATAAATGATATTATAATTACTTCTACTTTGTTTATCCTTAATACCAGCTCGAGGCCACAAACCACCCACCCCACCGTCGTACATCTCCCCAACTAAAGTTTGCACCGATGCATGCTGCGTCGACAGCCAAAGCAACGTTCCCCTTGGCGCGCAGGTCTCAAACTCGACGTGCATCGCGGAATGTGTAAACGCCTCGCGAAGATTCGCTTTGAAAGTTGTGCTCGAGCACGCCTCTCGCGCCCAGACAGATAACAGCTCCTCTAAATATATATATAAAAAAACATTAATTGAGGTAGCAGAGGGGTATAGAGTACCTTTAAGCTCATTGTGTGGCAATCAAGTTGGCTATCTCTTGCTGCACCAGGGCTCTTTTTACAATGTCTGATGGAAGGCTTAAGACCTCTCGTACTGCCCGTGGCTCCTGTCCAAGTAGCTTCTTCGTGTGTGCAAAGGCTTCAGCCACTATTATTACCGCAGGTTTGAACGTTAAAGTGCCGGGCGTGTGAATAATGCATGACACTTTTTCTCCGGGTACATAATCACTGCGGTTGCCGTGATATCATTTTTCACGGTACAATATGAACGTCATTATCATCATCGGCCACGTCCAATCCACTGCTGGTGTAAGCTTCAAACGCTCATGATCCTGCGATAGAATAAGCTGCCGAGCACCTGCCCATGAATGGATTTCATCACTCCATCTCCCTTATGGACATTCTCTCAGACACCTTCCAATCCTTGGCTGCGACTCCGACATTCTCCTTTAAAACTGGCCACTAATCCTTCTCCTAATCTCCCGCCAAAGCCCGCTTATTTTCTTAATATTTGTATTGATGGCATTGTTCTCTCGTCCACGTGTTCCCGTTTCCGTCTCTAAATTTTCATTTCAAGCATTCATTTCTCCATGCTACTTTGCAATTTTTTTCAGTCGTTCGCTCTCTACACGCATTAATAACCAACCGTGTTTCTATACCATTTGTCATAGCAGCTTTTTCACTCAGCTGTAACCTTTCACGCCCTGACTACTATTTCGATATCAGTTTCCCCGAACTTATTCACTATATTTCACGTTATATACGCCACGATTGTATTTGATGTACAAAGCATGAATATAGATTGGTTAAAACACTCGACTGTAGTTCGCTCAACAGGGGCCGACCCATACGTTTATCCAATCGTCAGTTCTTTACCATGTTTTTTCACTGAGTAGAGACTGTGTTATCCCTGAAGTAATGCGCATTGCATCCACCCCGCCCCTCTCTGCAAACCGTGTGATTTTTGTTGCAATCAAAGCGCAAAAGTTGAGCAAAGGGTAAAGCGAGAACGTTGCTTTCCCAGGCATAACTCCAGAACACGGCTCTCAGTCACGTTGAGCGCAGCATCACGGTGATGTATCGTCCAGTTGCGTTCGCCTCGTAAATATATATTATTTACATTTATATACAAATATAAAAAAAAATCGGTGCCCGTTGTTTGCACGCTTCCCGATTAGTCACACACGGATCACTGGAACTGTGAATTAAAAGTGGAAATGTTCCATATTTTGCGAGATAAATTGTCGCCATTCTATTTACCACCATTTTTTCTTTTACATTAACATTTAATTTTACCAGATAAGGCGCACTGAGCTGTATTGCTCTTTTTCAGAAGTGACTTGACCATAAATGATAGCTCAATTAAGTGACTTATCACGTGGAAATTATAGCAGCCAAATACTATAAGCGCACGGTTCTAAATGCGGAGGGAAACCCCGAAGGACATGGAGAAAAATCCATGCACCACGGGGAAAAAAGAAACATTCAAAGTCCAAATATACAGCAGCAGGCGTCAGGGTCGGGATCGGGATCGAGCCCACGACCTCCTGCACACCAGGCGAGAGAGATAACATCTCACCACCGCGGCACCCGGCCGTCAGGGAACGATGGCACCTAGAGAGATGCCACCAGTGGACCTGTTTGTAGGCGAGGTCACGAGCGGAGTGCCTGTGGCCAAATCAGAGGAAATGCTCAATGATGCTGTCGTCACATCTCAGGAGCCAAGCAGCTTGAGCCTGGATAGTTTTTGTACGGGCATTCACCATGCACACAACACGAGATGTGGGTGGGGGGGTGGTGGTGTTACGTTGTTGGCATAGGGCAGCGTAGTCAAATCAATTGTACTATTGCAACTCTATGCTCCAGCGTCTATGCCAACCCTCACTGACCAGCGTGGTGGAGTATGGTCGAATGACACCCACGATCCAATAGTCTGATAGAGGCTATGCGGGTGGGACTTTGTGGTTTTTCTACTACCAGGACATTCCGCATGATTTCTTTTTCTAGTCTGGGCCTTGTGGTAAAGAGCGTCGATTTTTTTAGGCAAAAGTCAATGTGGGGGGGGGGGGGGTGGAGAGATTTGCATGCTTCAGCGGCTTTAATCAACGCTGCCCGCTCACCCACCCTGAGCCCCCCCCCCACCTCCAACCTCTCCAACCCGAGGTCGTGCATTGACATCACGGCCCGATGTTCATTGACGCACGTAAGCACTCGACATTAGACGTCGCCACGTGCAGATGGGGGCATGTTTGTACTTCGCAATTACAACGGACCAGAGCATGCTAATATGGCAGCGTAATTCCATTTATGATCAAGGAGTGAACTTGTCGCCTTATGGATCCGATGAAACCACTTATTTGCACTTTTTTCCTACACCCCCCCCACCCCCGCGAAGATTGATTTCGTGTCACCGCGTGCCCTTTCGTAAATCAGTCTGACAGCCGCATATTGCCACCGCGGAAACGTACGGGGCCCTTAGCCCCTTTTAATACCGCAGTAATGCAGAACGTCAAAGCGTATTGCGAGCATACTTCTCGCGTGCCAAGGTGCCGCCCCCGTGCTTGGTACTAACTGAGCTGACACACACACACGTACAAACATAGAGACACATACACACACATACACACACATACATACACAAACATACAGACACACACATACACACACACACACATACACACACATACACACACATACATACACATACATATACACACACATACACACTTACACACACATACACACACATACAGACACTTACATACACACACATACAGCCACTTACATACACACACATACAGACATACACATACATATACACACACATACATACACACACAAACACACACATACACACACACATACATACAGACATAGCCACACACATACACACACCTACACACACTTACACACACATACACACATACAAACAATAACAAACATACAACAACAACCGCGATTCGCCACTAAGTGGCGGTGACGTCACCACGACGCTTGTGCCAGTAAAGTGTCGAACGCCCGCTGGCAGGAGGTCGCGGGGCAGACCCAGGTGCCACGGGTCGACTGACTGAGACGACTGAGATGACTGGCTGATGCACCACCTGTGCCCCCTACTGTGCCAACTTGCTGTGCTTTAGCCACCCGGCGCTCCGCTCGTTGTTGTGAGCGTCGGTCCTCCGCCCTCCGTTGTTGTTGGAGGGTGACTGCCTCCAACTGCCCAGTAGCGTCCTTCACGAGCCTCCTCCACTGAGGCCGATCTTGACACCGCTGGTACCAGTCATCGGCAAGTCCACTCAGCTCCACGTCCTACTGTACCACATCATTCCATCTCTTCTCTAGCCCGTGCCGCGCCTGTTTAGCCCCCTCGATCCGGCCGAACAAAAGCTGTTTAGGCATGCGGTGGCTGGGCATGCGGGCTACATGACCCAGCCAACGCAGCCTTGCCTGCCGGAGGAGCTCACCGATGGGACTTTGCCCAGATCTTTAAAGGATTTGTGAGCTCCTCACACAATCCAGCCTGGTTAAACCCAGAATGGACCGTAGGCAGGCCAGCCTAAATGTTTCTAACCGGCGAAGATTCTCCATTAGGGGGGTCCACGTTTCGCAAGCGTAGAGAAGGGAGGGAATGAATGTGGCCGAGAAGACCTGAAGCTTCGTGAGGAGCGACAGACCAGATAGCTTCCACACAGCGTTACGCAACCGATGAAAATATATTGCCGCTCGACTGATTCGGAGTGATACCTCTGCTGTTAAACTGGAGCCGGTCATGAGCACACTGCCCAGATATGGGAAACTCTCCACTCTCTCCACAACTGCCCCATCTCCGATTGGGAGTTGTGGGAGTGGAGTGTCCGATGGTATAAAATACCCAGACAGGTGCTTAGTTTTGGTGGGGCTGATGGTAAAGCCCCACCTCTTAGTGGCACGCTCCAGTTTCAGCAGCAGCGCCTCCAACTCCTCTGAGTGAGCTGCAATTACCAGGTCGTCGGCATACATAACGTGGTTGACCAATAGGGAGCCATCCCTTGACCGCACCCGGGCATCGATCAACCTCCCATTGTATCTGTACCAGATGGAAATTCCTCCGGTACAGCTACTGATGGCTTCATGAACTACGTGGTCGTAATAGATGTTAAATAATGTTGGAGCCAGAGGACATCCCTGTCGCACCCCAAGTTGTACAGGGAATGGCTCAGACTCCCGGCCACGTAGTTTTACCCGGGTCTGCTCACCATCATGAAGGTCCTTAATGATCGTGAGCAGCTGGTCAGGGACTCCGAAAGCACGAAGAACAACCCAGAGCCCAGTCCTACTGATGGTATCATAGGCCTTGACCAGGTCAATAAAGCAGAGATGTAGGTCTTGTTGGAATTCCCAACACCTCTGCTATAGCAGACGAACAGAAAATATGGCATCTGTGCAGGACCGCCCTTTCCTGAAACCACATTGGGGCTCCGCAAGCCTCTCCTCAGCGTGCCTGCCAAGGCGATGTTGAATAATCCTTGCCATGACCTTTCCCGGCACACTCAGGAGTGAGATGCCCCTGTAGTTGTTACAGTCTGTGCGGTCCCCCTTCTTATAGAGGGGGACCCCACAAGGGCATCCTTCCAATCCTGTGGAACCCGTCCAGTGGTCCAAACTGTTGTTATGATGTCATGTAGGGCAGTCTGTGCACAAACGCCACCCTCTCTCAGCATTTCGCTTGGGAGATCATCTCTGCTCAGTGGGCAGATCAGCTCCACGGTAGGTCCTGGTGTCAAGGACATGGGCCCGCATCCGCTGTTTTGTCACGATGTAGTCCAGCAGATGTTCTTGCTTGGACACGGCATGCATCCATGATGTTGTGTGGATGCGCTGATGCCGGAACAGCGCGTTGGTAATTACAAGCCCATGGGCGGCACAAAAATCTAGCAGCCTCCTACCGTTGTTATTGAGCTGATCTGAGCGGGCCTCCGACACAAGCTTAATAAGTGTTTTGCATCGTAGTTTAGTGGTAGTTAATTGAAGGTGGAGGGGTTACCAGCCCCTCGCACCCGTCCAGAGCCCCCATTTACAAACGCCATGAAGGGAAAGGCCAATCTAAGTTGGCCCTCCCCCCACGGCACTGCCCACCACAGCGTTGCCGTCCGGCACCACAAGGAGGTAGGGGGTTGTTTTTGCCGGACTATACATACACACACACACGTACATACACACACATTCACATACACACATACACACATACACGCACGAGCGCCGACGGAAAAAGTAGAAGGGGGGGGGGGCAAAAAACTTAAAAGCGTCCCCTCGGAGATTTAGGAATTAACACGCCGCTGCGCAAACTCCGTTGCCACGTTCTGCGCCAGGGAGGTAGATGCGCGCTCGCAGAGAGAAAAAAATTGTTGTCACAGAAAGCGTGTCGTCCGTTTGTAGCGGTTTGTTCAAAAAGCAGTTAAAATACCCAGTGGGCACGGCAGCACATATTGTGAATATTTACTGTGTTTACTGGCGAGCCGATGATACGCGTCGGCGGAAACGCGGGCGTGCACACCCTGGGGACTTGCCGAGCCACACTCTGCCCGGCAAGAAATGAGAGAGAAAAGGAATTGGAAACGGGGCTTCTTTTTTTTTTCTTGAAATAATAAATATCGTTTGCTTGACAGTAATACTCCTACGACCATGAACCTAACCGTAACCCATGCCCGTTTTTATATTTTCATGTGGCCAATAAAACGCCCGCCCTAACATATAGCCCAATAAAGCACATTTACAGTAGATATCCTTTTAACATAAAGCATTGTAAAATAAAAAATAAAACACCCGGCAGCAACAATAATAACAACACCGACAAATAACGATAACACTAAAATTACTAATAAACACAGACGTATGCAAAAAAAAAGCGAACGGACGCGGCCGTTTAACGGAGAGTTACTATTTTGCGCGCTTCCATTTGTTTTCTAAAAAAAAAAATGAGTTTTTTTTTTATGAGATCGTTTTCTCACGGCGGAGGATGAGGAGGCACCGCCCCGCCGGAGAGGCGTGCGGCGAATCGCGCGGTTTGACCTTTTTAAACGGAGGCAGCGGACGCGGCAGCGAGGTGGCCAATTCATTACCTCCGTGTGCTCGTTTCTCCAGCCCTTCTTCATCATCATCGTCGTCGTCGTCGGCTGTTCGTTAATTCCTCCTCAATTTGCGCGACTTGTTACGCTGCGCTTGTACAAAATGTGCACTACATCAAGGAGGGGGAGGCATAGGGGGGAGGGGGGATGCCGAAAGCGTTGTACCCCGGCTGTTCCTAACACCGCCGTCAAAGACAACCGTTTGGATATCAACCAAGTAGTCGGCGGCGAATAGGCAAAATGTGCGGCGAGCGAGTCTTGATTTAGTTGGGGCTTAATGAAGGGAAGAAGTTAAAAGCTTTCTGTGAAGCGCTTTCATAATTGTGCGATCTTTGAAGCACACGGAGAGAGAGAAATTGCTTTGTGCAGTAACAGGATGAAAAGGCGAGGGGGGGAAAATTGTGCAAAAGCTTGATGGAATATTTAAGCTACCACATTCAGGAGAGAAGAGACTTGCTGCCAAATTCTGCTGAATAGCGCACTTTTCACTTTCATGATCTGCCCACGTTGCCAGGTTTACACGTCTTCAGAAAACAAATTATCGGTGTTTTTACGGACGGCTGTCGAAGTTTTAAGATGCGCACATCGGAAAAGGCAATTTACGCGACGCATCCTCCCACGAGTAAATTAAAATGATATATATTTTTAAACAACTAATGAGCAAACATTCAAGGTGGGGGCGCTTCTGTAAAAACATTTTTCTTCCATACACAGTCGAGATTTTCCTGGGTAAATAATTAAGGTTGTTAACTATCACCAGAATGTATGCAGACATATAATATAAGCAGATATAAAAATTGTCTTTTTGGTAAAAACTAAATCTAAGATGTACGACGACGACATTGGTATCATTTGAAAAATGCCTAACAAATCATGATAACCATAATTTTGTTAATTGTGTTTTTTACTTATTTATTTTAATTTTTATTTTTTTACCCTTCTATCTGGCAACAAAACTGACACCTTTTTACAAGGAGTCATGTTTGCATAGACCGCAATACCTGCAGTCATAATACAAACAAAAGACATAACTCTGATAATGTGCACTGTCCTTGATGTTGATTGGTCCACACCCGAGACAGCTTTCCTTAGAGCCTAATCTCACATGAGTTGGACCAAATGACGCAAAAAGGCGCATATTTTTTGTTGTCAAAATTATATCATTCACAATGCTGTAGCCTTGGCGAAATGGCGCAGTGATGAGTACACCGCCCTATGAACCCGATGACCTGAGTGTAGTTCCCAGCCACGGCTAATATCACTGGTCATCTTTATCTGAAACGGTCCGAGCCCATACTGACCAGCGTGGTGAATAATGGCCAAACAACCCTCATGATTGACCTAGCGTGGGGAAGGCCTTTGTCCAACCAGCGTATTGACAATCTGCTATAAATAATAATAACAACAAAAATGGCTATTATAATATCCATCAAGTGCGCAAACGATTTACCCCAGGTCTGAAGCACATCTCTCGAAATGTACATGTTGAAGCACAATCAAGCAGCATGCCTCCGTTCAGGTGCATTTGTTTGATGAGGACATTTAAAATTCACACTCGTATCTCGCATAATACCGTTCAAGCAGCACGCCTCGTTAAAAACGAATTTTCTGTTTGCCTTCTGCGAAAAAAAAATCCATTTGGTGAAAAGAAAAAAAATCCGGAAATATTACTTTTTTTTAACCACACGAGCAACATTATCCTATACTTAAATTCAAATAATTTTCCCTTCCAAGATGTGTCCCATTGCCTGTGCATTACTATCTTAAGGATGTACGCTCTGAAAAGAATTGACAGCTCAATTTTAGCCGTCTGGAATATTAAATGAAACGAAAGATGTTGCCCAAATATAACCCTGCTTATGGGTAGCGTCAGCAACACTCTGGTCGACAGTCGCGGTTGCCAAACGCACCCTTCGATAATTTTCGCAGAGCTTCGTCTGTGCCCTTCCACCCCAACGGAGACACTCGCAGTCTCGTTAGCAACGGGACTGTTTGCTTCAAATGGCCGCTGCGTTTGCGCCGCGTAAAAACGAAGCGGCTTTGCCGCCCGATGTTTACCTCCTCGACTCGGCGACACCACTCACCGCAGGCGCTCACATTCAAACCGGGGTGGCGAAGCTTTCTACTTGTTTCGCTTTGACGACAACAACAAGAACGACGAACAAAAATTGTCCCCAAACTGCCGACGCGCGAAAACGAAATACCCCACTCGCACGGTGACGGGAAGCGGGCGCCGTAAATTTTCTGTAAAAAATGTTTTTTTTGTTGCAAAAAAATAAATTCCGTCCGCGATCACGTGAACAATTTTAATATTCCAACCCACCGACCCTACCGCGCAAACAGCCGATCCGATGGCTAAGCGTGAGCAACGGCGCGGTCGAAACACCGCCCCCCCTCCCTCCTCCCACCCCCCGCGGAAACCCGCACGGCCGCCCTTCCATCATCGGTATCGATTTTCGCAAATCCCTCTCCGCTCAGTGGCAGAACGTGCTCTGAGCTGCCACCTCAATCATTCAGCCCCCAAAAGCGGGGAGACGAAACGGGGCTCTGCGATCACCCCGCACACACAGCAACAACAACAACAGCAACAACAGAAAACCACCCCGGCCACAATCGAAGCTGGCAGAGCCGCGCAAAGAGAGAAGCGGTTAAATCCGCGTTGCTCACGCGAGCATTCCATTAAACCCGATTATCCGATATTAACACCATTCTGCGTGTATCACCATTCTTCGTGGCGTTTCTATTGCTCGCACGGTGTGCTTTTTTGTTTAACGAATGGCCTTTTTTGGTCAAGCATTGTACCTCTCCTGCTTGTGTGCTTTTGAAATGCGTGACCGAGCGAGCGTGCTCTTTCGCGCTTTTTGTCAAGCCCGTGTTGGTGTTCGTATAAATACATTTAAATACGACGATGGTGATTAAAAGTATAATGAATATTTTCTGCGGTCCATTAATAATGCATTGTTAATTATATATCGCCTCATTGGAATTGATTTTAGAAATATAGATTGCAAAAGGAAGCGGATAGAAAAAAATAACATGCTAAATTAATATTTCACACGCATGTTACAACATTCATCCGTGTATCAATGCGTTACCAATTCTGTTCAAGGGCTGCCACACTGCGTCGGAGCACCCTCGAGGCATCAAGACACGGCCCCTCCGACACGGGGAAGAAATCAACTTACAGCATTGCACGTTTGGTTGTTTTTCCTCCTGTAGCAATGACACAACCCCTATCTGAGATGCAACTTTCCGCACACCGTGGATCCTGAACGACCACATCACTCACACACCGCGCGTTCCAGGTTTGTAGTCGCTTGCGCTGGCCTACACTTACGCAACAACAACAACAATAGGTGCAACTTCGCATGATAAGATCATTTTACATTCATTTGAGACGTTCACATCCAGAAATAGACACGGCTTCTCCATGCCACACGAGGCTTGAGCGCGTTTGTATCGACCATACTGCACTGCGCTGGTCAGCACTGGTTGGTGATGCAAGGAGAAGAGAGCAGGACCCAGTTCTGACATCGTATGCGGTCGAGATTCGAACTCGGGCCACTGGGCTGATAGCGCAGCGCGGCTAAGCACCGTTCCACCGCAGTGTATTCGCTTCATAGCCAGGCCAAGCACGTATGGATTTTTATTTTGTCAACCGACCTTGACAGCCCTGCGGTTTTTTGGCACACATCTTGGGTCGGTACCTGGGCTCAGTAGTTCAATTCGCCGGTCCTGCACTCAGCCGTGCGCTTAAATAATTGGGTCCCAAGTGTCCCCGAGATTGGCGACAGGCACCACAAGGAAGCAAAAATTGGATTAAAATCCTGTAGAGGGGGGAGTAACCCTCTCAGATGGCCCCTTATCATCCAATCTTAATATGGCTTGAAATTGGAAGTTGCGCATACCAACGACACACACACACACAATTCGCGCCCGGTGATTGCAAGATGTGCTTTTACTTCTGGTCACTCCGTTTCATTGTACGGCTCTCGGCATTGCCCCGCATCCGCCGTTCCATTATTTTTCATCGCGTTCACGAAGGAAAAAAAAT
This sequence comes from Lampetra planeri, assembly GCF_965212315.1. Lineage (NCBI taxonomy): Eukaryota > Metazoa > Chordata > Hyperoartia > Petromyzontiformes > Petromyzontidae > Lampetra > Lampetra planeri. The sequence goes on from NC_136136.1 coordinate 3,237,811, forward strand.
GGGGGGGGCGGGTGGATGGGGGGGGGGGAAGCCGCACACACCGCCGCACTGTTTGTATTGATCACCCCGAACAAGCAGAGGAGCAGGAAACATTATCCTAAGAGCTATTTTCGCCCCGGTGTCCCGTTTAACCCCTTCTGCTACCACTGAACCAGAATGCCCCCCCCCGGCCCCCGCCCCCACTCCTTCCCCGTGCAATTGCTGTACTCTTGACCTTTGCGGCCTTTCCCCCCCGCCCACCCCCAAACCGAATCACCTCCACGCTCGCAACGGCGCATCGGAGACAGAGCCCAAGGCAGCCTTCTCCCCCGGGGAGGCTGTTGCGGCGCAGGCCCCCGAGGTGGGGGGGGGGGGGTCGGGGGGGGACCCCCCTTCTGCTGTCAACGGATTCTCGGCGAGACTGCGGCATGGGACGCGGTGGTGGTCCCGTTCACACGGCACGCGCGGTGTTAACGTTGAAGCCGGAGAATATCTAAAAAAAAAAGTGTGGCACAAACTTCGGCGCGCATGGAGGAGGAGGAGGAGGTGGTGGCGCGGGGCGGAGGGGAATGAAATAAATAAAATCGCCCTTCGCGGAGATGTATCAACGGCCGCGCATTTGTCTTGCAAACCAAATTCTGTGCAACGGAGCCAGCCGCGGGGCTATTAGTTACCCCTAAAAATCCGTTACCGCGGGGGGCACACCACAATTCACACACGGCCTCGGCGCAAAAGCCTCGCGCGCATCGAGAAATCACGAGTGAAATCCTGGTGGTGGTGGAGGATAAGAGGGAGGGGGCGGCGAAGGATAGCTCTGGCCAGTGCCGCAATTTGGGACTGCATTATTGTGGCCATGAAAAGCAATTGTCAGAATCGACAATCCATAAAGTGTAGTCAAGCGCACTCGACACAAGGGTTAATGCAGAGTGTGCTGCACATGTTTATTTATTTACCTGCTCACTTCCTTCACTCTACATTTATTTGCGCGGAGGCTCCATCGCGGAATGCTGAATAAATCTGAGTGTGGAATCAAGGCTGGCTGCATATCCCCCGTGGTACGGGCTTGCGGAGAAGGCAAGAAGGGCAGAGGAAATTTACGTTTTATTCTTAGGTTTTTTTGGTAAAGTCACATAGGAAAGAAATTGAAATTAAGATTAATAAAAGTAAAATAAAAAATAAAATAAAAATCACAACGTTTCGGAGGCAACACAAGCTTCCGTCTTCAGGTGGGACCGTCACAGCACGACTCCTAAGAATATGAATCCTTGCAGTCACGAAAGCTTCAAATCTAAATGTACTTTAACCGGCGCGTTGCCCGCTAGCGGCACGCGCCCGAAAAAAATCGCAACCCGGAGCGAGGCCTCTTTTGCGCACTTTGGCTTTGCCGATTGTCGCGAGCACTCCGCCTGCTCGCGTAAACCCGCCCCAGGAGGGAATCGTCGCCGGTGCTGGCTAAATCGCGCCGCCTAAGCCACCCTCTTCTGGGATCCGGCTAAGATTACTTTGTGCGGGAGCCGGGGTTGTGTGAAAATTAGGCTGCTCCGCAGGTGTAAGTGTTAAATTGATACTTCGCCCATAATCATTCATTTACGGATGGACGGGCCTTCCACGGGTGCTGAACTGTTAGCGTGTGCAGATCATCAGCCTTGAACATTAATCACTCCGAAAGGTGTCACCTTGGGCGTGCGAGCCTGGCTGGGGAGGCTAGGGGCATGCGATTTGATTGATGAGAGACTTTGCGGCCTGCTAATGCAGTGTAATACAGGTGTCATCTCCCATAGCCGCACACACACACACGGACACTCCGATCGCAAGAGGGAAAATCCAAAGGTCTTCCCGCAACCTTTGCGTCCGCGTGTCATATTTGTCTATGTATTTATTCCCCCCCCCCCCCCCCCCCCCATTTCCTGCCGCCTGCATGCTCGGCTGACACGGGAGGTGTTATTTTAACAGCGGGCAGCTCCTTGAGAGGCCTGCAAAGATGAAAATGTTTTTTCCCATCCATTTTATTTCGTTATTTTTGCACAGGTGTCCCTTCAATCACCGTATGTTGGTGTTGTTATTCTTACACCGAATATTAATATTATCTGTTGAATATGCCCCGCCATATTCAGATGACGTCTTGCACTTCGTTCTTATTTTCCTAGAATGCAAAGTGATTGCTATCCAATCACTTTGCATTTGTTTGACCTATTCTGGTTTCCTAATGCACGCAAACAAAAAATATTGGCCAAATATCCCAAAGCAGGGACCTCATTAAAATAAATAGCCTTGAGTCTCAGTAGAGATTTGTTTTACCGATAAATATATTTTTGCATTATTCTGTTTATAGGCGCATCGGCATATCTCTCTCCAGCAACATGAAATCTGAAAAGGAAAGCTTTTGGCTGGCTAGCCTCCTCATGACAAAGAAAAAATATTCACAGAGAGCCATTAATGTCAGTCTTGCATGCAGCACATTATCGCTTTACAGAGTCATTCTGTCAAGGCCCACAGCACCCCCGCGGGTTCCATAATATGTCCGAGGGGCCTGCCACAGTTTTAAGGCTGCACTGCTTTGCACCTTACATCGCCTCATTTCCACGCGTGTCTGGACAGGTAACGCAAGGTCGCGGAGCGCCCAGCCGGGCCGTGCCGGGGCGAGGCTATTTGCATGCCCCAACCCGGACACTCCCCATCGCACGCTTCATCGCTGCCCCGTAGTGTCGGCTGAAGGGCTGGGTGGGGCTAGGGGGGGCTGGGTGGGGCTAGGAGGGCTGGGGGGGGGGCTAGGGGGGATGGCGGGGGGGACTCAACCCCCCACCGCTAAAGGTTCAGCGACCCTTCTTCTAAATTCAGGGTCGGTGAGACGGCCCAGCGATAACGCGTTTGCCGCTTGTTGCAATGATGCGCAGCCATTTGCATGCCCTAACCCGGACACGTACAAAATGGCAGTGGCGTTATTTTGTTTTTTCAAGAACTGGCCATTGTGTGTGCCGAAACAATGGTGCAATTTTTGCAAATTTGAAAAATTACCCGGAAATTACTCAATTGGGAAACCATATAGCAATCCTTACCCCTACTGCAAAACCTATTAGAACCCTCCTGATAAAGTGTCTGGGTAAATAGATTGAATAAAAATAATAAATATGCTGCCCAATTGAGGGCCCTAAGATGAAAACATGTTTTGAGCGGCCACTCTTTCAATTCATAAACTCCTAGAGGGAGAACAAAAGGGATAGAGACGTCGTGAGATGAAAGAGAGAGAGATCAGACAGATATCGTGGTATGATAAATGTAGACAATAAACAGATATGGAGTTTTAAGTGATAAAAGAGATCGGGATGAGAGAGATTAATTAGCTTTTCAATGACAATTCGATTTTTTTATGTTTATTAGGTATATGAATTTCCAGCTGACATTTGGTTCGCCACAATCTGTCACGCATCTCGGGCCATGCTGGGCTGCTTGAAGTCGTAAACTTATCGCGCCTCGCGCCGTACCGCAGCAACAGCGACGATGAATTCAGCAGCAGCGGCAGCGGCGGCGGCTTTTGGCGGAAGGCCCACGGTTGTGGCCACGAATTTGGGCTCCGCTCAGATTTCGAAGCGCTCCCGTAGCCCCCAGGTTCCGCTTTGGCGAACGCCCACCGCGACTCGCCTGTGGACCTCCTCTTCTCGCTTTCCCTCGTTTTCTTGTCACCGTTCCTTTGTCTGTAGCTCAAAGAAGAATAAAACAAAAATATATATATATAACAGAAAATCCCACCCACCCCCATCCCAACCGCTAACAAAGCACGGAGCACAATGGGAGATTTGAGCGCAGTGAGAGCTCTGTCACGTTCGGCTGTCTACACCGTGCGACAGAACGAGAAGGTGGAGGATGGGAGGGGGGTGGGATACGTCAGCGACTGACAGCACGAGAAAGTAATTCATAATTACGTCCAAGTTACACAAATGTCACTGCAAGCCACACACCGGCCTTCAGAGAGAGAAAGAGAGAGACTCGATAGAGTCCCTCAAAATGGGAGAGAGTAATACCCTCCGTGAAATGCCTTAAAGTCCTCCTTGTCACACTCAAGACACCACTCGACTGCCTGTCCCCACTCTTTCACAAATCCCTTCAGCGCCACCAGCAGCAACGCTCATTTAGACTGCGGGACATTACCGGCACAAGCCCAAAGCAGCCTCGACATTGGACCGGCTGGGGCCACTCAAGCCCAGCTCCCTAATAGAATCTGAGCTCACAGGTCACAACGCTCCGTTGGAAGAGCCGCCACTCTGAGGGGGGTATGAGCGAGAGTGCTCCTGAAAGCCACCCGTAAGCTCTCTTTTTTTCGGCCGGTGGTGGATTTACGACGGGACCGGCGGGACCCCCAAAATATCGTCGTAAAGTTTGATCCTTGCCACAGCCCGGAGCGCAGCGAATTATGTCTCATTAAACACCGCGCGTATTCATTCCGTCGTTTCGCGTAAAAAGCCGCCTTAATGTGCCTTGCGTGGGGTTCACTCCGTGGCCGCGCCTCGTCGCTGCCGCCGTGGGATGAGATGTGACGGCATTGCGCGCGTATGGGTGCTTGTATGGCACGGGCTTCACGCACGGGTTAAATGCCCCGCTTGTGAGGAGCGGTGGTGTAGCGGTTAGCGCGCTGCGCTACAAACCCTGGCTACCCGAGTTCGATTGCTGCTCACGGCCAACGCCAGTGATTATCTGAATCGGTTCTAGGCCTCCGCTAGGTCGACTCGGCCTCAAATGAGTACCTGGTGCGATTTGTAAACATCGCCACTGGGGAGACAAAGGCGTCCGGGCGTGGTGCTGGCCACCCACCCCCTCGTGTGCCGTGCCGGCCTTCATAGGTGCTCGCTAACAGCACTTGCCCAAACAGTCTTTTCAGGCTATACGGGGGATCATATTCTTAGGTTTTTTCGGTAAAGTCACGTAGGTAAAACATCAAACTTAATGAAAATAAAATAAAAACAAAAATCACGACGTTTCGGAGGCAACACAAGTCTCCGTCATCAGGTGGGACCGTCACAGCCGAATTAGCTGCATCAAGTGAGGCAATGATTCAAGAAGTAATCCCTTATAAGCAAGTTGAAGGGGGGAGGAGAGGGGGGGGGATCATCAGAATGTGGTAGCCAATGAATGGAACGTATCGGGAGGGAGGGGGGCGGGGCTCAAAGACAGCACGGGGCGCCAAGCACAACGCATCGGGAGGGGGAGGGGGCCAAAACAATGGACGACGGCTTGGACGCGATTGCCGCTGCACACGCCAACACAATGGACAGAGAGGGGGGAGGGGAGGTCTGATACACATGATAGACAAAAGAACGAAAATGCCCATGCCTACACCAATGCCGGCTGAACAATGAAGAGAGCACTGCCAAAAAACAACTGGGGATGTTAACACTCGGTAAAGTAAAGTAAAATAGTGCCTGTCAGATAAGATGGTCCAAAAAAGTGTAATTAAGTCTTTATTGCGTGGTTGATAACATCTTTCCAATGATTACTAAGTTTGTACCCATCATCACGGTTGAAATTATGTCTGTGTTTGTATATTTGTATGGCTTCGTGTACAAACCTTTGATGGTAGCCGGGAGGTTTGCAGAGAACCTTGGTCTCGGAAAAGACAATTTCATGAGAGCCCACCGAGTTAATTTTGATGTTTTACCTACGTGACTTTACCGAAAAAACCTAAGAATATGATTCCTTGCAGTCACGAAAGCTTCAAATCTAGAAATAAACGGGGGATCTTTGTCTTTGTGGCACGGTCATCATCGCACTCCGCTCTCCACCAACCTATCAGAGATGTAAGAATCGGCAATCGCCCAAACCGGGTCTGGTTCGTTCACGACACTGAATGGGCGGTTTACGGTAAGTTCAGTGGGGCAGCTCACCATGTGCTCTTGAAGGGGGCATATCAAAGGTGCGTTCCTGCGATTAGCAAGTTCAGTCGGACGAGCCGCACAGATTCGGAAAGGGAGCTCGCGTCCCGCCGGCCTGCGACCTCCTCACCGCCGAATATCGCCGCCCCCGATCTCGCGAGAGCTCGCAAAGCTAAGCGGGGATTTTTGCACACAGCGTTGGTGTACGGTGATTTTTTTTCTGCAATGTTTTGCTGTGTTTTCTTGGATTTCTGTTTGCACTTATTCACATATTCACTTGAATATGTTTTTTTGTTCATGTTTTAGTTTTTGGTTTGTTGCAGTTGCACCCGATTCAAGAGCCGAATGGCTCACAGAGCTATACCTAATAAATTAACTTGAACTTGGGTGTTGAGCCTGGAGATCGCCTGGCCGCGAAGCTGCTGCGGACATACTTTGATAGGCAGCAGAGGGGAGGAGGCAGTCATCTCCATTGTTGTGCTGTACTTTGTTCCGATGTCCTACGCTCCCTTTGCCTTCACCAACCACAAACATAAACAGTCTCAGCTCCGCACAGATAGAATCAAGAATGTTTTGCAGTACATCCATCGGCTTGCCAAATCGCTGCCCAGCCCTATGATATCTGTTTTTCTCGAACATCTGTCTCCAAAGTACTGCACACTACAAACCAGGCTCACTACTGCTAAGCTTTTCAGAGACGTGACACGATTGGGTGCATTAACCGGGCAGTGTTGGCTACGCATGTGACCTGTAATCCAGCACTGTGGAGGCAGCGAGGGTTGGTGGGTCACACAAACGTTGCTAAACTCCCGTGGGCATCGTGGTGCAATAATCCCGGCTCGCCAGGAGGCAGTACCACACCGCACAAATGTGGACTCTGCTCCGTCTGTATGGGATAGCGCGTTTCTCCCTCGCATGTGTGGATTTTCTCCACGTGCTCGGGTATCCCCCCCCCCCCCCACTTGAGAGCACTCATTAATTGGCCGATAACATATTAATGCACAGAGGATAGTAGAGCTTGGACAATCGTTAGCGCCGACTAACCGCGTGACTGCCTCCCTAGTTGTCTGTGGTTCCCCCACGTCATTTTCTCTCTCTCTCTCGTTGAGAGTGAGCGATAACTGTGCGCGTTACAAGTTGTAATTATTATGCAGAGTGACTGTGTCGTCTGTCATGCACACACACTGTCGTTTATAGGTCCACGATGGCGCTGTGCATTCGTCACTCGGTATCACCACTGTCAGGCCTCACATTGATTCCGTTTTTATCTTTAAAATCTTTGATCATTACGAGTTAATTTTGTTCAAATGTCCACAAATGCTTGGGTTTTTTTTTACGATGCTTCCCACCTACCAATAAAAGGCAGGCAACACCCAGCTATAAATTCGAATTTACAATCTCATTATTCGTCCTGCCCATGAGGAGGTAACTAATGGCATTGTTTCAAATCGTGTGTGCTCGCGCGTGTCTCTAAACTGGTAAATACGTGTAAATGTGTTCGTTTACGAATTCCCAAACCTACCGCTCTGCTGCTATCTTTGCTCGCACAGAGCGAAGATAAACTTGATGATGTTATTTTCTACAGAAAACACAATTTTAAAAATTAACACATCATGACGATTAACCATGCCCGTGACAGTAAAATAGATTTTTCGTAATCATTCATGCTGTTTTCAGGTATGATCCTGTATCAGTGTTTTGATTTCCCACCTCACTACTCTTTGCGGGTTGTGTTCATCCAGATTGCTGCTGGTGTTTTTCCACTGCTCAATGCGCTGCGGTGCCAAACATTCTCACGAAACTCTGAACGTGACGGAGATAAATAAGTGGTGGCGTTAACATCTCGCCACGGTGGCGAGATGTTAACTACCTCGCCCGGTATACAGGAGGTCCTGGGGTTGATCCAGACCCTGGCGCCTGCTGTATATTTAGAGTTTGTATGTCTCTCTCTCCCCGTGCTCGTGTGGATTGTTCACCAGTTTTTTCCTCCACATTTAAAAACAACATGCGTTTAGCGTATCTGTCTGCTATTAATTTCCACGCGATAAGTTACTTCTTTCAGCTATCATTTGTGACCAGGTGGCTTATGGAAAAAAAAGTTGTATAGCTATGTGGGCCTTACCTGGTAAAATAAAAAAAAAGTTTTGCTGTTTTAAACACAACATAATTTCAGTCACTTCCAGGAAACGATCTCAATGCTCGATGATGAATTCGATTGTAACGAGAGTACAACAGCTTGCTTGGATCGGTACAATTGTGCGACAAACAACTGTGGGTTGATAACGCCCGATTGTCCATGGGTGGATTGATTCGAGCTTGTGAAAAATCTAAGCGCGATATCTTTTTTTTCCTCCCCCCCCGGCGCACACGCTCGTTTTAATCACCGGCTGCTCCTCACTTGTCGAGGGTCGCCGATTGGGTGACCCCACGTGACCTGCACACGTGCGTTGCAAGTTTGAGTACACAAATTACGAAGCGATAGAAACTGACGCTGACGCATTCTACGTCTTCTCCTCGACTCTACGAAGCGAAACAGTCCATATGCTGGGGGTCTTTTTTTGTGTGCCGAATTTATGTCTCGCATTATCTCAGATGTTTGGTTTAGTCCGGGAAACCGCTCCCTGCCCATAGCCCTGGATAATCTACAGTTGACTGCACATTTGTAATCTGGAATGTCAAGTTCCTAAAATAAATACGAAATCTCTGCCTTTCGCCGTCCATCGCCAAATCTCCCTGACCCCCCCACCCACCCCCTTCTTAATTGCTACAAAAACCACGATGACCTCGGCGCTTTGAGATTACTCCCTTTAAAAAGAAAACCGAGATTATTATGATTACTCTCCTGTAACCTGTAAGCGTGGATAACGCCGCCACGTGTAACATAAGTTTTGCGTCGCGCGCGCGCGCGTTTTTTATGTATTATTGCTGTTGAATTACGAAAACAAAATTAGCAAAACCACTACTCGTCGTCGAGTGCGAACGCTCTTAATTGTACCGCGATGCTCCGCATGTGCGCAGCGTCATTAGTTCTATTCCAAAGTCGTGCGTGCGTGTGTATAGCACGTGTGTTGTATTATGCAACACGTGTGTATACCACGTGCTCCGACGGTGAGTGACGCTCGCCAATTCGCAGCTCGGACGATGCAGTACAAACATTGAGGGCTTTAAAAAATGTACCCGTAAAAACAAAGTTTTTCACTATAAATCCTTTATATGCGTGGCGGCTAGAGTCCTCTCGTCCTCTGGCTTGAGATGGCTGCCAACTATGGGTCAGATGATTGCCTGCCACCATTAAGCAATTGGTAATTAAATATAATTTATTTTTTCCTAAAAAGTGTAAAATTTTGGAAAAAAAATTTCACGAAAATTAATTGTCACGCACAACGAGTCTGTGTGCAATATGTCAGCTCGATTGGATCACGGGAAGTGGGTTAAAAAACGACCGAAATAATTTGCACGGTCGTAAGCGCGCAAGCAAGCAAGCGAACTTACTATAAAGAATTTAAAAAGGAGCCTTCTTTTCAAATGGAACCAAATCTTAAATCGCTCCGATGTTTATATTGAAATAGTTTTTCATTATTGTTGCTTTATTTCATCCCGGAATTGTACTTTATATTGCCTTAAACTTTTATTTGCAATTTTCTTTTTTCTACTTGCCTTAAATATGGTGATTTGTTCACATTTGGCATGGGTTATTGTTGTATTTACTTTATTTATTGATCCAGCCGTGCTGTCTTCTTTGTCATATGTTTGTGTTTTATTTCGCAACTTATTTGTAGTTGTTTGCTGTAAGTGTTTTATTTCAACTCGGGTCTGCATTGAAACTTAGACTTCTGGTTTGAAATACTCAATTGGAATGCTTAACACGTAGGCTTTCGCGACCAATATCATCCATAATCGAGGTTTTTGGGTTAGATCGCGTAAATATATAAATGTGTCGTTAAACCCGCCACCACCCGACACAGCCAACTAGTAAGGGTTGTCACGTAAACAGAATGTGCCAATTCATCACTAGTACAGCACACCGAGAGCTCTCGAACACACCGTTTTCTTTAGCTCTCACATAGTCTTGCCTCCACCACCCCAACCTCTGCTCCCTCCCCCCCCCATGTCCTCTTCCCCTGTTCACCTACCTCCACTGATCAATGATGTGGTGAAGTATGGATTTGAAGTTTTCGTGACTGCAAGGATCCATACTCTTTGGTTCTTTCGGTAAAGTCACGTAGCTGTTCCACCTGATGATGGAAGCTTGTGTTGCCTCTGAAACGTCGTGATTTAATTTAGTTATTTTCATTTTATTATTATTATTATTCTTTTTCATCTACGTGACTTTACCGAAAGAACCAAAGAGTGTGGTGAAGTATGGTCAAATAAACCCCACGGTAAGACCTCGTCCAGGATTGGATGGAAAACAATTTAAAAATCATTGTATAAAATTATTTAAAGCGCACGAACCAAGTGTCTTTTTTTCTTCTGCAAGGGAGACCTAATGTGAATAAATTGAGTTGTCCAACACGTTAAAGCTGAAACCTTCTTGAAAATGAGCCCCAAAGTCTCAGTGAAAACAAATTAGTTATTAAATTTAAAGTCAGACCTACCCAAGCAGTCACACAAGACATTCACCTCGAAGGGAGAGCTTCGCTCTTTCAAGGGCAATTCAAATGAAGTTTGCGTTGTGGCTTGCAGAGCTTTGTCAATCCACTGCTGGATTAAAAGCTCTCCCCATGCCGCGTCAGTAATGGAGGGGGGTGGTGGGGGGTCGTTTGACTCTACTTCACCACGCTGGTGAGTTCAGGCTGGTTGAAGGGGGGATGCCAAAAATCCAGTTCAGATCTCACATGGCCACCGATGTTGACGGTGAGACGGGAACTCAGCGCAGCCGCGCGAACCACCGCGCCATCGTTCCACTCCACCAAATCCATGGGGGAGACGTTCACCCAGCAGTGGAGTGAAACTGGCCACGGGGAATCTAGCCACCTCTTTAACACGGCCGCAGGTGAATTTCCAAAGGTAAGGTTATTACAGCAATACCAATCTCCCACGAATATGGATTATTCCATGTGACGTCAATGTCGAAGCTTTTGAAGCATATCAATACGAAACATTGCATTGTCGCCATGTCGTTATTCTTGCTTTCTCGTTCATTTGCAAACAAAATCAATTCCCCGCGGAGCGCCGCGATCTGGCAACGACTCAACAATATTTCTCGGCGCACAAGTCAATCGGACTAAACAACAATTATACTCTTAATTTTTTTCGGTAAAGTCACGTAGGTAAAAAATTTAATAAAAATTAATAAAAATAAAATAACAAAAATAAAAATCACGACGTTTCGGAGGCAACACAAGTCTCCGTCATCAGGTGGGACCGTGACAGCCCGATTTGCTGTATTTGCTGTATCAAGTGAGGCACTTGATACAGCAAATCTGGCTGTGACGGTCCCACCTGATGACGGAGACTTGTGTTGCCTCCGAAACGTCGTGATTTTTATTATTTTATTTTTATTAATTTTAATTTCATTTTTTTACCTACGTGACTTTACCTAAAAAACTAAGAGTATGAATCCTTGCAGTCACGAAAGCTTCAAATCTAGAATAAACAACAATTCACAAGCCCTCTGACACGACTCCGAACGTCTCAGATTCCGCACATGCGCACAAACGAAGACAAAGATCCCCCCCCCGCGGAGCCTTAACAGACTGCTGGGATTCATCTTCTTGGTTCTTTCGGTGTCTTTCCGACAGACCTGTTCTTCACCTGAGGACGGCTGCTTGCGTTGTGGCCGAAACGTCGTGAGAATTATTTTATTGTTTTATTTTTATTATTTTATTATTTCCCTTCTACATGACTTTACCGAAAGAACCAAGAAGATGAATCCCTGCAGTCACGAAAGCTTTAAATTGAAATTTAGACTGCTGGGAGCAAGTGCTGTTAGCGAGCACCCTATGAAGATGGGGATGGTCAGCACCACGCCCGGCCGCTTTTTGTCTCCCGAGTTGGCGATGCTTACACACCGCACACCAGGTACTCATTTGAGGCTGAGTCGACCTATCGGAGGCCCAGGACCCGGTTCAGATAATCGTCACTGGCGTTGGACGTTATCGGGAATCGAACTCGGGTCGCCGGGTTCGTGGCACGGCGCACTAACCACTGCACCACCACTACGCACACACACTCACACGTTCCTCTAACCTCCCAGTACACTAACTAGCTTATAATTTATACAACGGCTAAAGTCGATATCTGAAAATTGGGCGCAGTATCAATAACCATTTCCATTTTAATCTGCGGGGATTAGTAACAACAGCAGAACAAAAATCGATGCCAATAATAACGTAGTAGTAGTAATAATTAAATAGTTCAATAGGCTTCCTTGCACTTTGATTACTGCCAGGGACTCGTAAATGAATGAAAATAGATGGCGAAAGCATTCCGAGGTGTTCAAACTACGCTCGCGATGCAGATGTGAGATGCTGGGGTTGCTATGATGGGTATGTGATTTGGGTCAAAATGCTGCTGCTCAAATTTATGCATGTGACACATCACTTGCAAAAACAAAGATCCCCCGTGTAGGTTTAAGAGACTGTTTGGGAAAGTGCTGTTGGTGAGCACCTACGAAGGCCGGCATGACACACAAGGGGGTGGGTGGGCCAGCACCATGCCCGGCCGCCTTTGTCTCCCGAGTGGCGATTTTTACATACTGCACCAGACACTCATTTGAGGTTCAGTCGACCTAGGGCAGGCCCAGGACCATTTAAAACAATCGTCGCCAATTTTGGCCGTAGAGCCGGAATCGAACGCGGGTCACCGGGTTCGTAGCGCAGCGTGCTAACCGCCGCACTATTGCACACACACACACACATATTGCAGCCATCCCACTGGGCAATAACAATGCGAGCGCTATAATCCCACACAAATATATTGACAATGAATAATATTAATAAACATGCTGCCGCATTTGTGCGTAGTGGTTCGCGCACTGGGCTTGCAATCCGGACGTCACCGGTGAAAATAGATCTCCCGGCGGCAGCATTTAAAACAATGGTGCAAGTTTCTTAAAATATTCCCCCAGCCGGCGGTATAAGATTGATACGCCGCGGTAGAATGTATCGGCTGGTCGCGCGTGGCGGGATAAAAAGCGTGGTTACTCCCACCTCTTCCGAGACCTCCGGCAGGGATGGAAGAATAGGACAAAATACCCGCTGGAGGGGCTCTCGATAGCGCCAGCAGTGGCACACGCAATGCATTTCAGGACTCCACCTTTACCTTTTATTACTATAAATAATAATAATACTGCCCATTATTTATCCATGTGTAATATCTTCAATAATGGTGGGAGACGAGTTGACAGGGCAGCACTGTTTATTCACAATGGTTGCACAGTAACAGGCACAACCGAGATAACACCTATGTTACGCGTGCCTGACTCGGCCACGCACTCCGTCTCCCCCGTGGGGTACGCGTACCTAACTCTGCCTTGCACTCAGGCTCTCCGGCTACGCTCTCCCCACGGGGAGCTATCAGACCCGCCTTGTCAGGCCACGGGTCTCGACCACTGAGTTACACTGCCCGAGCCCTTACAAGGGCGTCGGGCCGTGAATCCCAAGGCCTCGCCTCTGAGCCTCACAGAGCCCCGGCCCTTACAAGGGCAGCGGGGCTAGGAGTCCAGGGCCTATCTCTTCCTCCGTCTTCTATCTTCACCGGTTACCAACTCCCCGAGCGCCCGCTCGCATCGCCCTACATAGCCCTCCGCTCCCGAGGGGGCGGAGCCTGTGCGGACCGCGATGTGAGCACCCGCTTGCGGACCGTGACGTAACCACTCACCACGCGCTGGCTCACGATCCCCCCTGCCAGCACGTATCACCACTACACATGAAAGCCTCACGGAGTATTCAGACTTTTTTTTGGTGGGTACTCATCATCATGAGGATCCATAGGAAGGTATCCGATAGGTGTCCACTGCACATTTCATCACGTGTTTCCACTTTCCTCTGTCTTGTGCCAATCACTGTGCACACTGCAAACCCACTGCTGAAACAGGATCTTAACTACACTTATTTGGAACATCTTATTTGACAGACAACTATTACAGGTTATTGATAGACAGCCAGGCTTGTTTTACCATGTTTAGTTGTTTATTTTTTCACACTATTGTTATGTAGGCCAGGCTTAGTCACAAACCGTACCTCTCCATAACAAAGGCTCAGCCTCTTAAGCCTCACCTTACCATATTAATAAAAAAGTGTGCCGTACTTGGCCCTTCTCCCCTCTCCAACCATTATATATATACAGAGTGGTAGCTCTTGCAATGTCTCATTTACTTGATACAGCTGTCGTGGCTGTGACGGTTCCACCTGAAGACGGAAGCTTGTGTTGCCTCCGAAACGTCGTGATTTTTATTTTATTTTACTTTTATTAATTTTAATGTTTTACCTACGTGACTTTACCGAATAAACCTAGGAATATGAATAGGATCTCTCCTACCTCGTCAATGAGCATCAACCGTGATGCGGGCTCCGGTCATCCTCGCAGCAGCAGAAGCTTTTGGCTGGCCATCGACCAAAGGCCGCCGCCGCATCGCGCGCTTTCAGATGCGCTTCTTGCGGCCGTCTGGAACGCTCTTCCTTCCGATGTTAGGAAGCCACTGGAGCTATGCATAGATTGCAAAGTAACTTCTTTAGAACTGCTCGTTGTGTTTAGTTTGTTGTCCTTTCATCCACACTTCCGATTAGCACGGTTGGCTACGTACGGTGCGAAATAGGTTCAACATAGCAACATACACCATGTGGGGCGTGATTGTTATTTGACCACGTGTCACCGTGTACGGTCAGTGTTGCCCACTGTGGTCCAATATAACACAGCAATGGATTTTGCTGCACTCCCCACCGGTGCCCATAAATATAGCTCCGCAGTAACCTATAACATCTGTTATGCATGGCGTTTGCCCATACAATCTTCGTCAAGCCTCAAACCTGTTTAGCTTCCGAGCTCTGATGAGATCGGGCACGTTCGAGGTGATTTGGTTGTAATTCAAAATTCAACCACTCTATGAATGTTGAAATTGAAAAACACAACTATTGTAAAATGACATTTTACAGCGTGGCAGTTCCACCGTCGCACACCGATTACGTGGCGAATACATAAATATGATTGCTTTTGTATTAATATTCACTGCACACATTGCTATTGAACTGGGCAAAAGCTAAGGCAGGAGGGCTGAAATGGGGAGGTTTTTACGTTCATGTAACGATGCACCTCGTGCTATGTGGCTGTGAAGGAGCCTATGAGTGTAGCTTCACCTATCTGCCATTCTTCCCCGCACACCTGGGAGTTTTGCAAGTTCCGTGCGCTCTTCTAAACACTCCCCCGATGGCCGCAGTGCACAGCTCAGTAATTGGACGTCAGAAAGCATTAATGTTGTCGTATATTTGGTGCCCGAAGTCGCCGCTGTGATGCATTTCAAGGACATTTTTTTTCATCGTCATCGGAGTTTTTTTTTCTTCTGTGTATTTTACTCATCCTCCTGAGTTGCTGCAAAATGCACGGAGCCGTATCTTGGCAACTGAGTGTTTTGGTCAGAAACAGAAGCCAGATTTCTTTTTTTTAACCATTTGCACAAAATATCCCATCTGTCCTGGTGATATCAACTCGTGTTGGTAACTCACAGTGAAAATTGAGCCAGCGTCTAAATCGCAAACGTGCATTGGTCATGCCACAATATGCAATGCAATTGATAAACTATTTAGAAATGATAATGAATACAGAACTTATTGTATCTCGATTACCGCCAAAAAAATCCTATTGTTTGAAACCCAGTTTTTTCCTATTACTCGCAATTTTCCATTGCTTTTTTCCCAAAGCTGTTTTGCAGAACGACCTTTAATCGGCAAATTAATTATATTATCCAATATAATTACTGCAGCTACATATCATTGGCATTCCTTTCCTTTGTTAATGCTAATCCCTGCACCCCCCCTTGGTGCTCTTGATCCTGCATAGTGCGTGGGCATGGTATGACTTTGAAGCCCCCCCGCCCCCTGCGCATTTCCCATGTATATGCTAAACTCATTTTGATATGCACATTCTTTTTGTTAAGGCGCTCTTCTACCACCCCCAACCCAGCTTATATGTAAGTTCCTAGCTTGAAGTGTCTCATTCTTCACCTGAGGACGGCTGCTTGCGTTGTGGCCGAAACGTCGTGAGAATTGTTTAATTTTATTGTTTTATTTTTATTATTTTATTACTTCCCTTCTACGTGACTTTACCGAAAAAACCAAGAAGATGTATCCAAAGGCTATTTGCGATTTTTACCGTAAATAAGTGGAGTGAAATTGCGGATAAACCCCCACGAATAACATGGTCGGCGATATTGTCATCCACATTCCTCGGTATAGCAATCAAAATTTTAATTAATGAATTTTTTATTATTGAATAATGCAAATGCATATCTTGCTTACGGGGCATTTCTTCAGTTCACAATTCGTGCGGAGCAGTAACAGTCTCGCGACCCATTGTTTTATATTTACCGTATATCAACAAACTATCATGTAATATTAATAACAGAAATGGAATTGGAAGCTTTTAAAAATATGTATATAATAATTGCACACACGCTCAGTCATTTGATAACCCAGACATAAATGAATTAAAAAAAGCATCAAGTGCTATGGAAACGGACCATCCCATTAAGACGATTATTACCGCATGAAAGTGCTGAAGAAAATGAATACATTAGCTCATAGGCGCCCACGTGTAACATAAAGAGAGAACAATTAAAATGTACAATGCATTCACTTTAAGGCGTTACCGACACAGTGTGTGTCCATATTATTGGTTCTTTCGGTAAAGTCACGTAGAAGGGAAATAATAAAATAATAAAAAATTTACATAATAAGAAAAAATTCTCACGACGTTTCGGCCACAACGCAAGCAGCCGTCGTCAGGTGAAGAACAGGGCTGTCGGAAAGACAGCGTCCTGGGTAGTAAGTGTTATTTCGTATTAGGACGCTGTCTTTCCGACAGCCCTCTTCTTCACCTGAGGACGGCTGCTTGCGTTGTGGCCGAAACGTCGTGAGAATTTTATTTTATTACGTCTTATTTTTATTATTTTATTATTTCCCTTCTACGTGACTTTGCCGAAAGAACCAAGAATATGAATCCATGCAGTCACGAAAGCTTTCAATCGAAGTGTGTGTCCCGTTTCTTACCGAAACATCATTTCATTTTACGTTCGCATGCATCGTTTTGCGCAAAGTGCATTCCAAACACGCGGAGAATCACGGCGCCCCGAGCATGCTGCAGGCAGCAGTAAACAACAACGCGTTTAAGTGGGATTCAACACAACAACAAAAATTGATAGGACGTCTTATGAACGCCCCGCATATACTTGCTGTGTATTTTTTTTTAAACGTGTACATTACAAGGGCCTTATCCGTCGATCCACTGATGAATAATTAACTGTGTAACACAATTTTTGTTCCTGGGTAGTAAGTGTTATTTCGTAATTGCTTAGGCCTAAAAAGTATAGAAAATGGCTATTATTCCCCACAAACTTTGCTTTTGTGACCAGGACAGAGATATTTTGAAAGTTTACCTATTTTCAATGAGAAAACGGGCGAATTTGTCTCTTTTCGTTCACATAAAGTCAGAAAAAAAACATATGAATCAAAATAAACATGTTTTTATACTAAAGTAATAAAAAAAATACGAAAAAAGATTTAGAAGCGAGTAGTTTTCGAGATTTACGAATATACTGTAAATCACTTTGACGAATCAGTCCTCAACTGTAGTCTCTCATCATGTTCTCGTAATACTGTCCTTGGTAGCAGCGTTCAAAGTCCAGTATATCCTGGTGGAAGCGCTCGCCTTGCTCCTCCGAGTACGATCCCATGTTCTCCTTGATTTTATCAAGATGAGCATCAAGGATATGGACTTTGATGGACATCCTACAGCCCATTGTGCCGTAGTTCTTCACCAGTCTCAACCAGCTCCACGAAGTTTTCGACCTTGTGATTGCCCAGGAAGTCACGAACCACTGCGGCAAAGCTGTTCCAAGCCGCTTTCTCCTTACTAGTGAGCTTCTTGGGGAATTCATTGCACTCCTGGATCTTCTTTATCTGTGGTCCGACGAAGACACCGGGTTTGACCTTTGGCTCAGACAGCTTAAGGAATAAGTCTTGAAGGTACTTGAAGGCTGCCAACTCCTTATCTACAGCGCTGACAAATTGTTTCATAAGGCCCAATTTGATGTGCAATGATGGCATCAGCACCTTCCGGGGGTCCACCAGTGGCTCCCACTTGACATTGTTCCTCCCCACAGAAACTCGGTCCGCTGTGGCCAGTCCCACCTGTGGTAGTGCGCCTTGGTGTCCCTGCTATCCCAAAGGCAAAAATAGCAGGGAAACTTGGTAAAACCTCCTTGGAGACCCATCAGGAATGCCACCATTTTTAAGTCTCTGATGACCTCCCAGCCGTAATCATACTTCAAGGCGTCCAACAAGGTCTTGATGCTGTTGTAATCCTCTTTGAGGTGCACCGAGTGAGCCAGGGGAAGAGACGGGTACTTGTTACCATTATAGAGCAGCACGGCTTTGAGGCTCCTGGATGAGCTGTCAATGAAGAGGCGCCACTCATTCTGGTTACAGGCGATTCCAATTGCCTCGAACAGACTGGTTACATTGTGACAGAAGCAGAGCCCATCTTGACGGGTGAAGAAGATGCTAAAAGGTTGGTGACGCTTCCTCTGATCTGCGACTTGCACACTTTTATCCAACAAGTTCCACTGCTTGAGCCTAGACGTCAAAAGCTCGGCATTGGACTTGGTGAGACCAAGATCTCTGATCAAGTCGTTGAGGTCTTTTTGGTTTCTCCTCTTCTGAAATTGTCATCTGGATCTAAAACGTCTTCCTCGCTCTTTGACTTGCTGCTCTCTTCGAAATACGGCTGCTTTCTCTCCGAAGGAGTGTGTATGGGGAGCTCATGGCAATGTGGCACCAGGGCGATGTGTGAAGGAAGGTCCGGATACGTGATAGCAGGTGCATTCTTGCCAGTCCGACGTTTGGAAGGGTCCACCATGCAGAAGTAGCAGTTGCTTGAGTGGTCAGTGGGTTCCTGCCAAATTCTTGGGACAGCGAATTTCATGGATTTCTTTTCCCCTCTGTTCCATCCGACAAAAATACATTTATTTCACCAATGACTAATGTGTAAGAGATTCTCGAAACATTTTTCAAATATGATAGATTTTTTCAATAACACTGAAAATTGTAAAACATTTAAAAATTTAGAACTTTTCCAGTTTCATAAATTTTAACACATTTTATAACATAAAATTCTGAGCAACAATTGTACATCTTGCCTTCCAGAGTTTTTTTGCATTGCTCGCAGGTGAAATGAGGTGCCCAGGGTTTGTCTTGATCCTCGACAGGCATGCCAAAATATGCCTTGTAAGCCTCACACATCTTAGCAAATGCTTCCACAGAGTACGTTTTCGCTCTTGCCTTGATAAATTGGCCGCAGACATCGCAAAATGCGTCTGCCGGATGCTTGCAGCCTCTTGATGCCGTGTCAGAAAAATTCAGATATTGATACACTTAGGCAGCTGGACCTAAACTGAACTGATGGGCTTAAGGCCCCTGTATTTATACTACTATTATATTACTGGAAAATTCTAGAATGTTCTAGAAGTTACTCCAAGTTTACTCAGCACTGAATCTATCTGGAATGTTCTGGAAAATATATGCATTTCAAAATATCAATGTTCTGGTCACAATAGCAAAGTTCGTGGAGAATAATAGCCATTTTCTGTACTTTCGAGGCATAAGCAATGTGGAAATAACACTTACTACCCAGGAACAAAAACAATTGTTACACAGTGTAATGAACGACGAGCGTGCTCACGCCACGCTGGTCATCATCGTCGTGATCGTCACTTCAGCACGCCGGTCAATGCCGCTTTGGGAACGCAGGAAGCGTCGAAGTGCAGCACGCCAGTGTGTCGTGTCCGACGCGCCCTGTGCTGTCCACTAGCGTAGCCCCACGGCCCTTACTAACGACCCCACGTGGTGTGGTCATGTACGCTCTACGTATGTTCCGTCGTACTTTTTTCGCACCGTATGTAGCCAACCGTGCTAATCGAAGGCGCGAATCGGAGGTGACCCGATTCAAGCACTTACTTATCCAGGCTCAGCCCCTTACTGCTTCGTCTCCCTCCAGAGATCCGATGCTGATGATGTCAGGCTCATCATTCTGGACGATTTGGCCACAGGTCAGAGGGCGGTTTACATTTGAACGCTCAGGGCACCAACACAATCTCCGTTCGAAACGTGCCGATCGTGAGCAATCAGCCCGCGCAAATGCGGAGCGAGCTCTGGAGAACTCAAATTACCACCGCTCACATTATTTATTCAAAATAATTAAAATGTCAACGGGAAAACATTTGTCGGAGCGGTGCTCGTTTTTTTTCGCTTTAAGGCAGCTTTCCATAACATATCTGCATGAATTATTACCGCCAAATTCGCCTCCACTGACTGTGGGTTTTTGCAATAATAACTGCTGCTTGTGTTTACCTTGGAACGCTTTTTGCATGAACAAAACTCCAACAAAGCCGGCGGTCTGAAAAATAACATCCTGGTGTTGTTATTTCGCACGCGCTTTAATCTCCGACTGGAATTTCTGATCAACCTGTGGGATTTTAAAAAGTATCTCTGTCGCGAAGAAGGCATTTAGACTCCCCCCAAACAAACAGACATTTCTATATACAGCTGACATTAAACAAATTCTTCCCGTATAGCTTTTCACAAACTGTCAGGGCAAGTCAGAATTAGAATCAGAATATGTTTTTATACTGGAGGAATCCGATGAGCTATGAAGCTCTTTTTTCAAGGACTAAAATTTTGGTGACGCCTCGCCCGTCACTCCCACTGCTTTGTGCAGATACTCCTGCCTAGTGAATGAAGGGTGTGTATGTATATGTTGTATGTAGGGCGTGTATGTATATATTGTATGTAGGGCGTGTATGTATATATTGTATGCAGGGTGTGTATGTAAATATTTTTTTGGGGGGGGGTCGACAATTTTTTGGAAACCAGTTGGAGCAACTTTTCACCCACACTTTCTACAACTTTTTTGTTCCAGGCCTTCTGAGAGGTTCTTAGAATTTAGTTCACAACGGGTTAGAAAGTAACATCAACAAACAAAACGAAAACACGGGAGGAGTGTAAAGTCCAGTATAGGTAAGGTAGGCGTATCACAACAAATGTAAAATTTCGATTTAAAGCTTTCGTGACTGCAGGGATTCATCTTCTTGGTTCTTTCGGTAAAGTCACGTAGAAGGGAAATAATAAAATAATAAACATAAAACAATAAAATACAATTCTCACGTGAGAATTGTATTTTATTATGTTTTATTTTTATCATTTTATTATTTCCCTTCTATGTGACTTTACCGAAAGAACCAAGAAGACAACAAATGTTTTTTTAAAGTATTTTACCAGGTAAAGCCCACTGAGCATATTAACATATTTTGCAGAAGCGACCTGGCCACAAACGATAACTCAAGGAAATAGCTTGCCACGTGGCATGTATAGCAGCCAAATAATATAAACGATCTGATAGCCAGGACCTTTTAAAGCGGACACAGCAGACGTGAAGGAGGTGTGCCTAGGCACTTGCCCGGTCTCCTCGGTGCTGATGATTTGCGCAATGCCCCCAGCACTTTTTTTTAAGGGCTGAGTTGACCTACTGCATGGGAGGCAGCGAAACCGGTTCAGCCGTGGCCGGATATCTAAACCTAGCTGGCTCGGTTTGCATTGGATCGCGTTAATCACTGCGCCACCACTCATCGTTGAGCGTTCACAGGATTCTCCGGGCCTGACAGACACCGCGTATGAAACTGCGATATTTGGAGGCATCGCAAGTAAATAAATCTTGAGTGTATCCGTGCTGCCAAAAAAAAGATGGCAGACACTTATGGTAAACGTGCAAAAATCAAACCCGCCAATTAAAACAAAAAAGCTTTTCAGGAAGTCAAATTGGAGGGAATAACTTGTGAGTTCCCAGAATTACAGTGAGGAATACGTTTAGCTTAGAACATGCACACGTCCATGGCTGCCGCACTGAGAATGCTAATACAAGTCGATTTAAATAAGCCGTCACGAGCATGCTTTCCTTGTTTATGCACACGAAATTCCCAGTGTGTGAACTGTGTCTCATTATAGCGGTGATTTGTAGGACTTAGCGAAATGTTATTAATATTCCGCCGTATATATGCATATGCGCGCGTGTTGTGTGTGCGCGTGCATAAGCACGCATAAATTGTCCACCAAATTCCAACGGCCATCACTATTTATTTGCGGGCGGTTGAGAAAATGGTAACGCATGAAGTTTCCCAAGAGCAAAACCTGGCAATTTTAATTATCTCACGTCTCGTGCACATCGTCATTGACGGCCAGTAAGTGTTCAAATCACATCTGTCTCGAAATAGGGCTGACAATTCATCTGGCTGAGTTTATTGGCCACTGCCGTTAACCATTTCAAGTGCACTGGGACTCAACACGTGGGCGGTAAAATATATGAAACCACATTCCCTATCCATTATCTGCGGGAGAATTTTTAAATGACGGGAATAGTGCTGGCTAATCATTGTGAGGTTGACTACGTTATCATTACGGGTTCTCGATTTTTTTTCACACTGATGAAATAAAGATATATTTTTTTTTTATCTGGCCTAGATATGACATTTTCGTCGGTCCGTAATAAATACTACTTTGGATTTGGTCGAAAAGTATGCGTCACGGGAAATGTCATTGAATATATTTTTAAATGATGGGAATAGTGCTGGCTAATCATTGTGAGGTTGACTACGTTATCATTACGGGTTCTCGATTTTTTTTTCACACTGATGAAATAAAAATACATTTTTTTTTTCTTTTAAAATCATCATCAGGTGGTGAAATCCGTGCCTTTCCTGCCGTAAGTGGTGTCACCGTGGAATCAGGTGACGTCACTTTTGTGAGCACGAATGTCCGTCAATTTATCAATTAACTCACGATAATTGTGTTTTAGTTTTAAGTGGCGTAGTCGTTCAAGCAAATTGCATTCCCCACAATCGCCGAAGACTCACAGGCAAGATGTAAGGCCGCCAGGTGGTGAGATGGCACCAACTACTCTTGCCCAAACTCTGCAGTCCCCTATACATTAAGACGTCTTCCACCAAATACAATGAATATTATACCCCAACATACATGATCTAAAATTGCATCTGAAATTTTTCTTAAAAATCCAAAGAATAGTTTTTTTCCAAAATTTATCTCAACTCCATACCCAGTAAGGTTGTAATGCTTAATTTATATACAGTATTACCTGATAAGCCATTTAATAATAATAATAGTTGACATTTCTTCGACACGTTTCATACACCCCAATGGGAAACCAAAACTTCACATTTCTCTAAGAAGCCAGGGAGCGGTGCACGCTTGGCATTACACTGAGAGACAAAGGGAGGACCACGTGCACCATGGAACACACTCGAGTTAGACAGCATGTTGACTTTTGATTTAAAGCTTCCGTGACTGCAGGGATTCATGTTCTTGGTTCTTTCGGTAAAGTCACGTAGAAGGGAAATAATAAAATAATAAAAAATTCTAACAATTAAATTCTCACAAGCAATCATCATCAGGTGTGAAATCCACAGCAAATTTTCTTGCTGTGGATTTCATACCTGATGATGATTGCCTGTATTGCAGTCGATACGTCGTGAGAATGTTACTGTTTTATATTTTTATTATTTTATTATTTCCCTTCTACGTGACTTTACCGAAAGAACCAAGAATATCATGTTGACTTGTTCACAAAAGTAGGTGGGCTTGGGCAGGACGCATCGGTAGACGAAATGGTGAAACTGGTGAAGGAATGGCAGACCAAATGAGAGAAGCGCGCACAAGACGACCGCAAACCCCGCGAAGATGGAGCGAAGAGATGAGGTCATGTGCAGGATCGAGATGGAAGAGGCTGCAACAGATATTCGTCCGACAATTGATAGGCAACATCTGATGATGATGATGATGATGTTGAACGACGATGATGATTGATGATTAACATGTAGGCTTCCTTACACCAGTGTGTTGTAGGAATTTACTTTCCAACAAACCGGTGTGCTTTACTAGTAACGAATTGGCATGTTCTGTTTACGTGGCAAACATTACTAATTGGCTGTGTCGGGTGGTGGCGGGTTTAACGACACGTTTCTATATGAGAATAGGTTTCCCCCTTTTTTCTGGCAACAAAACAGCTGTGTTAAGATGTTAAAACACCAAACTGAAACCTTTTACAAGGAATCATGACTGCATTAACCGCAATACTTGTGGTCAGAATGCAAACAAACAAACGTACTCTGATAATAAATACATTGTCTTCGAAACTGATTGGACAACACACCATAGACAGCTGTCATTGGAGCCAAGTCTCAAAACGGTGTTAGATCTAACCCCCCCCCCCCCCCATGAAAAAACAACCAACCTCTATTATGGATGAAAGATAATGATTGGTGATGATTGGTGATGAATGATGATGATTGGTGATGCTTGTGATGATTGACAACGACGATGACGATTTCGTGCCACGTGCGGTGGATCGCAGGGTTCAATGAAGCGAGCTGTCGAGCGGCTATTAAAGACGACACCATCTGCACAAGAGGCGGCTCCTATCAAGCCGACCAAGTGGAGAAAGGGGGGAAGGGGGGGGACAAACGGTAACGGGCTCGCTGCGAGACGGTCTGGCGGAAGTTGCGTGGAACAGGCCTCGTTGGTTCGATGCGATGAAAAGTCAACAGCATCGCGTTCAACGGTAAACATCGCATTCAACAGGGAACATCCCAACAGTAAACATCGCATTCGTATCGGGTGAACTTTTGTGTTGAGCGAGGAGGGGGGGGAGGGGTGTTTTGGAATCCCTCTCCAGCTCAAACGCGGCGCACCAGAGCGTGAACAAGACCGCAATTCGCGTTTGGCTCTTTATATTATAATCAATCATCATATCTCGACGCGGGCACGTTAATTAATCAATTAGAGCGCAGCTGCATCCGCGTCTTAAATAAGGGACAAAGTGTTTTATTTATCATTTTGATGTGATGTTGCCGCTTTTTCGTTGTTGTCGTTGTTTTTGTTATTGTTGTTGTTGCTGCTGCAGCATTTGTAGCCCTCTCAGCAAATGCGCTGCGCGAATTAAAAGAAGATGCGCATCCGTTGTCTCCCTTGCGCCCAGTCAGGCGACGTGGTAGCGAGGGAGGGAGGGGGGCACGTGGAGTCGCAATCACAGACCTGGGCTCTTAGCTCCAGTGATCGTGGCACATGGGATGACGGTGCGATACAGGGGGCTGCCAGAACAATGGGGGCGCCCCCGGTGGCTAGGAGATGTTCACTACCTCGCCCGGTACACAGAAGGTCGTGGGTTCGATCCCGGCCCTGGCGCCTGTTGTATAATTGGGGTGTGCTGTGTCTCTTCTCTTGTTTTTTTTCCCACCACATTTAGAAACACGCGTTTTAGAGTATTTGGCCGCTCTTAATTTTACACTTGATAAGCCACTTCGTGGAGCTATCATTTGTGGCCAGGTCATTTCTGAAAGAAAGAAAAAAAACTACATAACTCAGTGGGCCTTACCTGCTAAAATAAAAAAAAAGTTATTTTATAGTTCTATAGTTTAAGGACGTATCAAGCCAAGGATTGCAGCGTATTTAAGTGCACGTCTGCCGAAGACATAGAGCAGGTGCTATTATAATTATTGATACTTCGTTACGATTGTGAGAGGTGGCGGCGACTTGGGGATGCCTTCATCCAGCAAGTTGGTTGACCATGGCTAATGAAGATGATGATGGTGGTGGTGGTGATGATGGTGGTGGTGGTGGTCATCCAAGGAAAAATGTCTGACAATACAGGAGAGAACTACGTGTGAATGCGTGAGTGGTGTGTTACTATGTTGAAATCTCCATTAAATTAAATAGAATCCCATTCCACGGGAATTGTGTCATGGATTGTTCATGCAATAGAATATGATTCAGGTGCAATTGGTGTCAAGTCATGAGAAAATAATTTTGACGTTTACAAGAGCAGTGCATTATCCGGTTTTAAAAAATGGTCCGTAGAATAAGATCTCACAGAACTTGATCTGAAATTTCACGTGTAATGTTCGGTGTATGACAGTCAACCGATATTTAACATTTTCACGGCTGGAATGTTGCCAAATCTTGTGAAGAACCTAATATAGTGTAACCGGTTTGTTGTTGTTGTCAATTCCTTGGTGACCGTGATGAGCAGCTGATTTAATCACGGGAGGCTGACCAGATTTGTGTTGTCAGCGGGAGCCCCCTCTGTGCTAAGTGTGCACATTTTAAAAGTGCATCTCCTTTTAAAGGCACCTTGCATAAATTGTGTTCCTAATAGGATTTAAAAACAATGTGAAACATTGTCTAGACATTTATCAATTCGCCCTACATGCCCAACCTCGCTCCCTCCCTCCCCTTCCTCCAGCACCGACAATCATCTTTTGCGAGTGGCGACGCATTTCGCGCTTGTCGCAGCGGTTCACGGTTCAATTACAAGCGGTCGCCCTGGTAAATACCGCGAGTGTGGTGGACGGTAAAGATCCAGTGACGTCATTTGCAAGAGCAGGCCACTGTGCGCCGGTGTTTTTGTCCACATTCTCCAGATGTAACAAAACAAGGGTCACAAATGACTGAATTGGAATCCACAGTGCAATCATCTTGCCCTACTCTGAAACGTTGCCAGTGAGGCCTTCCTCGGCGAGCAAGCGTCACGACGACGAATTGCCACAATTCAGGGTCACAATTCTATTCAGGAAACACATTCTACGTTTGTCTCATTCACACCGTCTGACTTGTACATTTCACGATATGGTCTGTGTCATTTGTACAATTTAGTTTGCTCCGCTTAGCTCATAATTGGCATACAACTTGCACGTCATTTGACATCAGTGGAAAACAATGTATTCTTCTTACACGTGCATCTGAACCCGGGACCCACAGGAACCTCGACACAGCGGGACGGAGGGGAAGGGGGTGGTCATAGCGCTTGGGCAGAACGGAGCGGCGAGGCATTTAATTCCTTGCACTAGGATCCCACCCCCCAGCGTACTGTGTGTATGCACGTTGAACTTCTTTCGCGCCGTACGTAGCCAACCGTGCTAATTCGCACAAAGGCGACCCATGCCAGCTCACGCTCACGCCACGAGTCGGAGCAACAACCACCCAAAAGCTCGTGCCGGTGGTGCCCATCTCCTCGCGCGCGGAGATTCGGCGAGCACCGCTCCCCCCGCTTGCCCATCGGCGCGTCTCCCGGCAGACTTTAATTTGACGCCAGTTAACGCTAAAAGCTCCCTCGATTAGGCGTAGGCGGGCAAAGGGTGATGAAGAGCACCCCGCCCCCTCCCCCCTGTCCTCGTGCTCGTCTCAGACGGCGCTTGGTTAAGTGCGCACGTGTGTAGGTCGAAGATCGCGCTTTGTGGGGTGGCCCCTTTGTCCTCGTAAATGCAGGCAAGGATTGTTGATTATTCGGCTTTTGGGCGGCGACGCCATTCATTTCGAGAGCGTTTACGTTGCTCTAATGGTCCGCAAGCGAGGGGGACACGTGTTGGGGGAATGCCACGTTTACACCGAGGGTCCATATTGATGTCTCGAGTCGGGTCCAGGAGATAGCTCTGTGTGTGTGTGTGCGTGTGTGTGTGTGCGTGTGTGTGCGTGTCGAGCGGTGTTAACTCAGGCGGAATTCTTAACACGAGTCAACGTCGTGTTGGTCGAGTCGACGGTAACATGTGGATAATCTCTGGGACCATTTATTTTAGTTGCCGGAATGAGGCGTTAATACAGGAGGTGTTAAGATGTTCGAACACCAAATAGACGCATGTTGCAAGGCGTCAAGTCTGCATTAATCACACGCATTTGTGGTGACACGTGCAAAGCAATGTGCTTTGGTAACGCATGCATCGTCTTGCTCTGTTTGAGACCGGAAGCAGTTGGATGGCTTCTCTATTCTGGCAAATCGCCCGATGACGCTGGATGTAATTACCAGCGAAACGTCGGACTACTCAAATTGTAAATGTTGTGGATTTACTCTCCAACGCACCGGTGGGCTGAAGTAGTAAACTAATTGGCGCGTTGTTTACGTGACAAATCCCTTACTCGTTGGCTGTGTCGGGTGGTGGAGGGTTACGACACATTTTTATTTACGCGATCTACCCCAAAAACCTTTATCATGAATAGCATTAGTCGCGAAAGCCTGCTACGTGATAACCATGCACATTTTACCGCAACAATATGTGGTCAACGCGGGCGAGACGCCTTGTAAATAGGTGGCTATTTATCAAATCTATTGTATTTGGTGTTTGTTAACACCCGGCGGAGTTTCAGCCAGGCCTCTGCGGATTTCACCGAGTCATCGTACTCCTGGGTCCGAGTTGACTAAAGCAGCCGCACATCTTAAGAAGTCCTTCGTCGTGTCGGTGTGAGGGGCGTGCGATTTCCCCGTGAAGTTTTTTTTAAATATATATAAACACGTGTAAAGCCATTGACCGTGTTGGTCTTCGTTAATGCACTGCGGTATCGAATGACGTTACCAAGCGATCTCGGTCTGCGTCGTCATTCAGACGTGCTCATGTTGGTCTCGTCATAGCCATGCCTTGCTTGGTCTGCGGTGGGTTATCGTCACGGTCCACTCATCGCTTCGTTGAATGTGTTTGCGTCATCCATGCTGTGGTCAACCACCACCGCTGCTAGTCACAGCACTTGCACGTTGAACTTCTTTCGCACCGTGCGTAGTAGCACTGCTCGACTTTGTAATTCTCTCCCGTCGTCTCGTTTCACCCCAACGTCTTC
Organism: Lampetra planeri; assembly: GCF_965212315.1. Classification (NCBI taxonomy): domain Eukaryota; kingdom Metazoa; phylum Chordata; class Hyperoartia; order Petromyzontiformes; family Petromyzontidae; genus Lampetra; species Lampetra planeri. The sequence goes on from NC_136136.1 coordinate 3,266,534, forward strand.
CAATAACCTCGCTAGATTCAAGAAAACGCACGAACTTTCATTTCATACCGTGGTGCTGTCTGTTACTGGCCGCTTGACGTTTTTTTGCGTACGAACCGTGGTTATAACAACAACAACAACTCTCCGTTCATCTCTTCATTGGTTGACAAAACGAACACCAGTCGTGGGTGCTCAGTTGGGGTAAAGTTTACAATCCAATTGCATGGCACCACCTTGCAACGCCTTATGTCCCATCGAGGAACGATCGCGATTTCTCTAGGCTGTAATTGACTGCACGCAACGGGGCAGTGTTAAGTCACGCACAGCTCATTATGAACACAACACAGCGCGTCTCAACACAGCAATCACCATTAATCATCGCAGCATTACGGCCCAAATCAATGGAAATAATTAAACAACGTTGTCGGATTATATCCACGTTAATATGAGATCGTAAACAATGCATATGCGCGAAAGATGTTCGTGAGAAGTGTTGGTCATAAACGAAACAAAAAGAGGGGATTTATTGCAACGAGTAAGAACGATAATGTGTCTGTTACGTGCCCAGAAAAAGCCCCACTGAGTCTCAACATTCGTTTTCGAAGAGGGCCCCTTAATGGGGCCATCTGGCCAATGGGGACGTCTGGTCAATGCCATTCGCAAATGTGTGGCTTCCATGTGTGGAGAATAATTGAGAACCTGGAGAGAGAGAGAGAAAACAACCTGCACAGACATGAGAAGATGACACTGACAGCTGCCATCTGGCCACCTACACCACCCAGCGAGCTGTGGTGGTCACCCATCCAAGGGCCCTTTACTTTGTCCACATGGTAAGGTCTTTCTTTATTTCACGGCACGGGTCTACACCTTGGTTCTCGCTCTATCCCGCAACGGCCCGAACTCCGCCTCCCGCCCCCTCTTGTCACCTCTTCCTGGCTCCTCACCTCGTCGCACTCCGTCTCCACCAATCATCAGCCTCTCTCACCCTCAACTGGCATAACCGTCCCACCTGACGCTCACCCAAATCTCCAGCTTTGTTCCCTTTTCAATGTTCTGGCCAATCCCCTTGCTCCCCGTGCCCTATCCAATCAGAGCGTGGAGTGTTTGCTCCACAACCTTCTTGATTACTCTGTCCCAGGGTTTGTGTGGGATAATCACTGCGCAGGTACTAACCAGCCTCAACTCCACTTAGTTTCAGGAATCTGACAACATCTGGTAGCTTCGTGGTGATTTTGGCATATTCGCTAAGTGAGCGGGAGGTCACGGTCGGATCGGATGAATAATCTTTCTTCACACCGTTAGCATGCTTCGGCGAAAAGTCATAACCAAGCACACGGAGAATCCGTTATATTTTAAATGTGAGCCAATTTGTAAACATAATGTCTATTGATTTCACTGCTAAATTATCATACGCACATACACCGTCGCAACGGGCCCTTGTCTATTTACGAAGAGCCGTTCCCATTCGCGCACTGCATTATTCCACTGGATAAGCTGAGGAGCGAACGCCGATCATTAGCAGCGGCAGATCGTCATAACGCCACACGCCCTCAACACCGGAATCGTTGCGGCTTGCGCGAGCTTTTCACAAAATGAATCACAATGAGCCTCTTCAGGACAAAAAACACACTGCGGTGTAATTGCCCGAGTAATTACAGGTTAGGATGATACAATCGTCGGTATGTTACGTATCCATAATGCACCAATTAGCTGCTTATTGCAAGCTGGACGCCAGTGCTATACATCAAATTAACACTTAGAATAAATTATGGCATTAGCACGTGGGAAGCGTAAACTTAAACAAAACAATGTAGACTTAAAGCTTTCGTGACTGCAGGAATTCATATTCTTCAGGTCTTTCGGTAAAGTCACGTAGATAGGTTCAAAGAAAATAAATACAAAATACAAGTCCACGCGCTCGCCATGGAGGATGCTTGACGATCTTACATTGACATGCAAATTTTTTACCTGGCAGCCCTTTGATTGGTGGAAAATCCACCACTGCCGCAGACGCTGCCCACCACTTACATTAACATTGGCTGCTGACATTTGGGCCACGCCCCTTTTAAATCTTCATAAACATTTGTCTTTAGAAGCTAACCCCCCCTTTTCCTGATGGCGACCGCTTGTGTTGCGATCGTTTTTTGTACTTTTATTTGTTATTTTCTTCGAACCTATCTACGTGAATTTACCGAAAGACCCAAAGAAACTAAAACAATGTAAACACTGTAATCAATTAGAGCGAACACGCCTCTCGTGCGTGCAGAGGTGCAACCGGTGAAACTCGCTCTGGAGATAAGATCGACATTGCTCCCGTCCCTTACACGCACGCAAATTCATCACGCCTCGAGGAAGACTGTCCGTACTTATGCTGCCGCTGCTACTGCTGCTCCGGCCAAATAGATCAAAAGCACGCAGGAGTTATACTGGTAGGAACCTCCTGGTTACACCAGCCCACAGGGGATTATTGTGTCCGTCGTGCAGGGAGGGGCTGGGTGGGGTGGGGAGGGTGGGGTTGGGTGGGGAGGAGAGGGTGGGGAGGGGTTGGGTGGGGAGGAGAGGGTGGGGAGGGGCTGGGTGGGGAGGGTGGGGCTGGGTGGGATGGGTGGGGCTGGTTGGGGAGGGGCTAGTCACCCCGTGGTGCCCTTATAAAACTCAACGTTTAACCTACTCACGCCGGCTTGTGCCCGCCCTCAGTCGGGCATATTTGCGGAATACACCACGCCGCCGTTGACCCTGGCCATTGACCGAGCAGCCCAACGTTCCTACCAGCTCCCTCCGCAGGAATGTGTTAATGTAATGATCATTCACCGTTACCATAATCGGCCACGAGCAATCCACTGCTGGATGAAAGCCTCCCTTAAGCTGTCACCATCTCGCATGGCACCTGGGGTCGTAACAGTCCACCGGGCGTATGCGCACGAGATGACTTTAACGCTCCGTCTCCCCTCGATGGTGGTTGTGGATAACGTAGCTAATCATTTCTGATTGATTGCATTTTGTTGAAGTGGGTAAGAAACATTCATCTGCAAGCCGTTTTACTGGAGTGACCCGCTGAGGACCTTGGTAAAATAATAAAACCAGAGGAACACGTCGTTGAATCGCAGGCACTGAGTAGCGAACCCATTGGAGGGAAAACAACATTCAAGTCAAGTAACACTGGCAGGTAATGCGAATCGGCACCGAAAAGCCAAGCCGCTTCAACGGTCCGTTAACCACACGGGCCGGGATATCGCGCGTATCAGAAATAAAACACTAACTCTCGGTGGGGTTCGCTGGCCAACAATGGAAATTACTTACCCGGGAAAAGCCTCGCTGAATTTGAAGAATATTTTTTTTTTTTGGGCCCAACTACATTACGGAGTGTTTGACTTCACGTTGGAGAGAAATAATGTGATCCGATTTACGGAATGCAAGCCTGGGTGCCTTCATCTCTCGATCGTAGAACACATCAGACACTCGTTTTAGGCTAAGTGGACCTCTTGGAGAGAGACACGGACTGTCAAGGCATGGAAGTGGAATGCACGGTCAAACCACTGATTCACGGAGTTTGGCTGAACGTGTCAGGATTCGTGCGAGGGAAGGGAACCACCGCAGAGAGCCCGGAGAATCCCCACCACGCAGACGAGGTGACACTCGGCACTGCGCCTGCAACACTCGCCGAGCCTTGGTGGTCGCATATCCAAGTAGTTAACCAGCCACAAGAGAGGGTGTGTGTGTTGAACTTATTACGCAGTGTTAATTGCAGGTGCGGGGGAAGGACAAATTTAACACAGAAAGCAGTTTGATATAAAATTTATTTTCAACCTAAATTTCAAAGTGCATAGCTGCAGAGTGGAAAGATGAACAGTTGACTTTAAAATGTTGTGTTAATGCCACTGTGTGGGATGAACGTCTCCACATGCCATATCGATCAAAGGGGGATTTTTCAAACATACTTCACCACATTGGTCAGCATTGGTTGATAACATGGGTGGGGAGGGGTGGGGGTTGGGGGTTCCAGAGATCCCGTCGCCACATACGAACCACAGTACCTCGCTGATCTCGTGAAGGAGCATGAACCATCATCACGCGAACTCCGATCATCCTCGCAGCAGTGGCTTATGGCTGGCTATCGAACAAAGACCGTCACCGCATTGCACGCTTTCCCAGGCACTTCTGCGGCCGTCTGGAACGCTCTTCCTTCCGATATTAGGAGGCCACTTGAGCTAATGCACCTTTAAATCTAAATTTGAAAACTCATTTTTTTACAACTGCCTTTTTGTATTTCGTCTTGTTACCATACACCCGCACCTCCGATTAGCACGGCCGATCTACGGACGGTGCGAAAGAAGTTCAACGTACATACCACGCAGTTGCTGCACACGCACAAGACGACAGCCACGCCACGACTATTGCGCTGCTAGCACCCCCCGCCCCCACTCCTCCCCTATCCAACCAATCCAGCCAGCGCGAAGAACGGGCCCGACCTTTCGCCCGTTGAAAAATGGCACGGCCATCCGTCTCCCTAAGTTGAGCGACCACCGGTCCCTTCGGCAGTTTAATTAAAACGGGGCTCGCATCGATCGGCCGAGAGTCCTGGGTGCACCGTGTGCACCAGCGGCGGTAGTGGCCTCGGCTGTATTGGAGATATATATTATATATGCCAGCGGATACATTTAAGGGCAATAAAGTGAGTGCTAAACGTGCTAACACGACCGCCCCCATTCCTTCTCCCTCCTCCTCTCTCCTCCTTCTCTTCCCCAACTCCGCCCAGCTCACTCTTCAATTACGCTGCGGCCGTTGATCGCTTTACAGAAGCAGCAGCCAGCCAGCCAGCCACTGCCTCGCAAAGCACCCCTCGCCCATAAATTTATCGTGAGAGACAGTTGCTTTTTTTGTGTCGCGGGTCTTATAAACTATAACGCAAGCAGCGCTGTGTCGGCTGCGGCCCATCAGCCGGGTATAAATTATACGCCGGGCTCCCACAACGCCGGAGATGCGCTCTTTCGATCGCCAGCCGATGTAGAGGCGTTTCCCAAGCGCAATTAATTGCGCATCAAAAAATTGCGACTGTCCCGCGTAAGTGGCGACAATTAACGTTTGTTGTGCGCTCGTTTGCCGGTCAACAAACAAGTGCACGTAGAAAGCATCGTTATCATCATCATCAACATAGCCGTCGTCATCATCACACTGCTGCTGCTGCGTATTCGCGGTTGTTGCTGTATCGTTTTCACGCGACCAGGAGCTATCACTTCCTTCCTGAAGAAGCTCCCTCCCACCGGCATGTGGAGTGAAACGCATCCGAGAGCGATATCATCATCGTCGTCATAATCATCGTCGTCAGCAACCGGTCGCCTGGCACTTAATTATCCGTTTCACTTCGCCTGCTGGAATTCGGTCCCCCGAAGAAGCTCCCCAAAGCACACGAAGCGGAGACGCGTCACAACATCATACGCGCTAACAACCCGGGAGAGAGAAAAAAAACGCATGGAAGAACTATGTCATCGCAATCAGCTTCTAAGCATCTGTAAGCGCTTGGCACGAGTGCTGTCGAAATTATATTATCGCAACGTGGCATTAATATTGCGTGACCGCGCGCAGAGAGCACATGGGCTTGGCAGCGTTGTCACTCAGAAAGTTTGTAAACTGAATCTCACCAGTCGCAATTATGGCAGGCTTCAAGGTGACACGGGACGGATTGTGCGTGTGTTTGTGCGTGAGCGTGGAGCGTGGTGCAAGCGTTGACGGAGACCACCTTCACGCCACGTGCGTCTGGCTAGCACTGCCGCGCTATTAAGCTGTTAACAGGGTCCCCCCCCCCCCCCCCCGGCGTTTCGACTTCACATGGAGTGCTTTTGCCAATAACATCTGGGCAGTCGGCGAAATAAAAAAATTAACCGGTAAAAACAAAGTTTTTGACTATAAATCCTTTATATGCGTGGCGGCTATAGTCCTCTCGTCCTCTGGCTTGAGATGGCTGCCACCTATGGGTCAGATGATTGCCTGCCACCATTAGCAATTGGTAATTAAATATAATTTCTTTTTTCCTAAAAGTATAAAATTTAGGAAAAACTTTTTCACGAAAATGAATTGTCACGCACAACGATTCTGTGTGCAAAATGTCAGCCCGATTGGATCACGGGAAGTGGGTTAAAAAACGACCGAAAGATTTGCACGGTCGTAAGCGCGCAAGCAAGTGAACTTAATATAAAGAATTTAAAAACAAATCGCTGATGAAAACGTGAAGTTGAAACGACTGCGGGGGTTCTAATGTTTGAACACATTTCTGCCGGTTTGCATCCGTCCTGAAGGCCAATGTGCTGGAAAGAATACACACATGCCGAACATCGCATTTTATTTGTGAAGATGGATCAGGGATATGGATGTAATCATGTAATTTACGAGATGCGAAGCGGGGGCGTTACTCGATTTCGAGTTCACAAACTGTACCCCGTTCCGATACAAATAAGGTGGATGCACGCTGCACGCGCCTGATGATGACTTGAACACGTGCCGTGTTTTTAATAAGTGCTGCCCACGTCACGTGTGACACTCACGTCACTGACATACACGCGGTCTCTCTCCATCCCACGTTGAATCAGCGCTCCACGTTCCACGCGCGACACGCTTAGGCATCATCAGACGGGTGCAGCGTGTAACGACATGATTGATTCTTTTTTTTACCGGTACATTTGCACACTGGACACCATGGGCCACGATATCATCGTATCAGCTATGATCAATCTACTGCTAGATTAAGGCTTCCTCGATCCGTAGCCATCCCACGATTCGGAGATGTTGATATCAATCGCCATTCGCCACTATCAGGCTAGGTGCACTTTGAGGTCACGTGAAGTGTGTAAGCTCGCTGACAGGTGACCGAACAGACCCGGGTGCCATGAGTTGACTGAGACGACTGACAGATGCACCACCTGTGCTCCCCGCTGTGCCAACTCGCTGCGTTGAATCCGCCCGGCGCTCCGCTCGTTGTTGTGAGCGTTGCACCTCTGTCCTCCGTTGTTGTTGGAGGGCGACTGCCTCCAACTGCCCAGTAGCAGCGTCCTTCACGAGCCTCCTCCACAGAGGCCGATCTTGACACCGCTGGTACCGCTCATCGGCGAGTCCACTCAGCTCCACATCCTCCTGTACCAACGTCAACCCATCTCTCCTGTAGCCCGTGCCGCGCCCATCTATCCCCCTATATCCCGCCAAGTTCGTGCGGTAATAACAACAGTCATCTATGTGGCACCTACACACGCAGATGTTTCATAATTCCGGGGTGGTGGCGCGGGGGGGGGTGTAATTGCGCATTTTTTTACGCACGTCCCGGCCGTATCTGTGTAACCAACACTCATCCGCATGGCCCAGGCTCACCGTTTTCCCCAAAATCCACCCACCTCCCCCACCCCCCTACGCCCTGGTAATTGCTATGTGGCTAACCCTTGAACTCGCGTCACTTTAACTCACGGTCGGGGCAGCAAAGCGCAGTCTATTCACCCCCGGCCGAACGGAATCAATGCGCGTGAGGCCCTCTGCGGCGTACGTGCTCGAGCAAGACTGTGGTGGTGGTGGTGGTGGTTGTGGTGGTGGTGGTGGTTGTGGTGGTGGTGGTGGTTGTGGTGAATGAGCAAGAGGGCAAGCGGTGGGTGCTAATCTCATTGGGGGGGTCCTAAGCAGAACGTATTTTGGAGGTACCCCCTCCCCGTCTCCCCTTCGCCCCCCCCCCCCAGCACCCCTTTTCAATTTGTAAACTACTTCAATTGCGCAATTGGAATCTTTCTTTATACTAGAGGAATCTGATGAGCTATGAAGCTCTTGACAGATGTCCAGTCGGGGCGATTCAGAAAGTTACAACAACAACAACATCAAAATATACCAAATGGCGATAGGAGTGCATATTTTATATAGGACAATGCATACATCATATATAAGAAAATACATATATTATATATAAGACAACGATGGTTGTCCCACCTGATGAGGATTGCTTGTGCTGCGATCGAAACGTCGTGCTTTGTTTTCTTTCATTTTATTTCTACCTACGTGACTTTACCGAAAGAACCAAAGAGTGTGGATTCCTGAAGTCGCGAAAGCTTCAAATCTAGATTGGCTATATCATTATCAAAGCATGTTTGTTTGCATATATCGTCACAAGTATGTGTGGTTAATGCAGACTTGATGCCTTACAATAGATCTCTATTTGGTGTTTGGACATCTTACCACCACCTGCCGTGTTATTGCCAGAAAGGGTAACAGCCTCGTCTGTTCGTTTCATAAGTTTCATGCAGGCAAATGAAAGCCCAATATATATAGCAACTCCTAGTGAGATGACGGCAGAGATAAAGACATGGAATAGGAACGGGTCTCGTGACACCGAGAGAAATATGGACACAAGTTGGGGCTGTAAGAAGATGACGGAGGTGAGCTAAGGGTGAGATAAATGCAGCGAGATATGTATATAAGCGCCAGTAACGAGATAAGGAGAGATACAGACAAAGACACCTGTGGTAAAATGAGAGATGCAGACAAGCGATATGCAGTGAGACAGACGAGAGAGGCACAACATATAGACCTGGGAGGTTACATTGACTCGTGTTCATTAACTTTCTCTGTTTATTAGGATCTCAGTTCGAAATTTACATTTGATGCATCCCTATGTTTTCATTAATCCGAGGCCCCTTGAGCTGCTTGGGACCCCAAGCTTTTGCTCCGTTGTATTTACGCCTTTGCGCTGCCACTTTGCGTGTGAAGGTGGGTGGCTAGGTGGCGGAGGGGGGGGGGGGCCGGGCGTCGTTTGTGCGTGTGGTGGGCGATGTTGGGGGGTGACGAGGGATGCTGGGGAGGGGAGGTCGAGGGCACAAGGGTGGAAGACGGTGAGTGAAGGACTTTGTTAGCTTCGGGCACGGGTGCATGGGTGGGACCGGGGAGTGAAGTTGGAGGGCACAGGCGAAGTGTCCCTGTGGAGTGTGCAACGTCTCTCTTGCGCGTTGGGAGCGGTCAGTGTCAGAGTTGGGACACATTGTATCATGTAATCTTTGTGTGAACTTCTTTCGCACCGTACGTGGCCGAGCGTGCTAATCGGAGGTGCGGGTGAAAAACAATGTGTTACTTAGGCAAGGAGGAATCCGATGAGCTATGAAGCTCTTCTTGTCACATATGTCTAGTGGGGTTAGCGCGCAACGAACCCAGCGACCCCGAGTTCGATTCCCGCTCACGGCCAATCTGAACCGGTCCTGGGCCTCCCCTAGGTCGACTCAGTCTATGATGAGTACCTGGTGCGGTGTGCAAACATCAGCGCTGGGGAGATAAAGGCGGTCGGGCGTGACGTCGCTTGCAAACAGCACTTGCCCCAACAGTCTGTTCAAGACTAGACAGGCGAGATTTATATTTGTCTGTTTATATATGTGTGTGTTTGTGTGAATGTGTTTGTGAGCGCGTGTTATGTAAATGTGTGTGTTTGTAGAAATGTGTGTGAAATGTGTCCGCGTGAATGTGTGTGGATGTGTGGATCCGGTGACGCAATGAAAATTGGTTATCGCATTGCACGCTAAGACCCCGGTCATATGAGTTCGAGTCCTGGACTCACGACTAATATCAATGGGTTGTATCCGAACCCATCGTGGGACTCTTCTAGATCGACTCGGCCTTAAATACTGGTGCGGTGGTGCATGATCAGCATCATTAGCACTGAAGAGACAAAGGCAGCTGGGCATGATGCTTGGTCACATCAGCGCACTCCGTGTCCGTCTAAATCGGCGCTCGCAATCAGCAAAGACAACTTACGGGCAAAAATCGACACGTGGGTGGTGGTGCTAGTGGTGGTGGTGCAGCTGTGAAAGGAATATGGACAGGTGGGGATGAGAGAGAATGCGTGTGGATAGGGGTGTGTGTGGGTGGGTGAGTGGATAGGGGTGTGTGTGGACGAGGTGGTGGGTGGGTGGGTGGGTAAGTGGTTGGGGGTGTGGATGGATGGGGGTTGTGGGTGGATGGGGGGTTGTGGGTGGGTGAGTGGGCGGGCGGGCGGTCTGAAATTTTTCGATTCGTGTCAAAGGAGCAAAGGATCAGCGAAAGGATCGTAAATCATACCAAACATGTATCTGGAGCCATTTGTTTTGGAGGCTTCTCGCTCGCTGCGGTCCATGAAAAAAAAAACAGCCTCGGTAAAGTGAGCCGAAGGTGATTTGTTTGTCGCGCGCTCCTGTACGCACGCATACACTTCCACAGCTCTTTTGTCAATCAATACACTGCTGGATGGAGACCTCCTCCGCAATGTGGCCGGGCAGGGTCGCCACGTCTGAGATGCAAAAAAAAACACAACGAGGCGATGTCGTGGGAAGGGGAATATCACACAGCAAACGAGGAGCGGAGAACGACGTCTGAATGCAACAACACGCCGGGGATGCGTTCCTGAAGGGTGCGGCGACGAATATCGAAACGACGTCAATGAAAGAAGCGATGCACAGGGTTGGTGGTGGCGGTGGTGGTGGAGGCGAAGGATGGGGGGGGGGGTGACGGATAACGAGAACGGACAACCGGTGACCGTCAGCGACATAAGCGTGGGGGGTTGAGGCGACGCAAATCGGCGAGCGGTGTTAATAATACAGCGACGACGTATTTGCGAATACGACGTAGAGGGGGGGAGACGTAAGTTTGGGGTTTTGCCGTAAATGCTGTGCCTTGAGTGTTAAATTATTACGTAAACTCACGCGAGGCGGGACTTTTAGTGTCCCCGGGAAGTCTCGCTGTCCGATGCACCACCTGTGCCCCCTGCTGTGCCAGCTTGCTGTGTTTTCGCCGCCCGGCGCTCCGCTCGCTATTTTTGATGCTGAACACGCGCATGCGCTCACCGGCGTAACCACGTTCGAAAAGGGGGCACACATCAGTAACCCATGAATGTGCCTATGTGTGTGTCTCTCTCTCTGTTTGTCTCTGTGTGAGTCTCTCTCTGCTTGTGTGTCTCTCTGTGTGTCTCCGTGTCTATGTTTTGGCTCTTTCTCTCTCAAATGTAGCAATCTTTGGAAGAACGTATTCAACCAGGCGAGGTGTTGACTGTTGTGTTGACCGACTCTCTGTGTTGTATTGTATTATATTTCCAAGTGTACTAGATTTGTTTTCTCATTCGTTGGTGCCTGATGATGGTTGCTTGTGTTGCAATCGAAACGTCGTATTCTATTATTATTTTATTTTATTTATTTCTACGTGACTTTACCGAAAGAACCAAAGAGTAGCCCATTAATTAATACTTGATTCGTCACAATTGTGTAATTGATTATAAAATAAATGCGGTATTTTGCACACTAAGTACAATACTTATTTGAGGCTGAGTCGACCTAGGAGAGGCCCAGGACCGACTGTGTGGGCCGTGAGTGGGAATCGAACTCATGTCGCCGGGTTCGTAGCGCAGCGCGTTAACCGTTGCACCACCGCTCCCCATACACACGAGATGCACAACCATGCCCATAACATGCCGTTGTTAATTTTCACCCGTAGGCTTTTAAGACCAATATTATGATTCTACAATGTATCTAATTGACATTATACCCACACGAATGAATCCTGCCGATATTACGCATCATGCCCGTCATGATTCGAGTGATAGTTTTAATCTCCGCACCTCCAATTCGCACGGTTGGCTACGTATGGCGCGAAAGAAGTTCAACGCACGTACTGTGTTGGCACATTAAAACAAGAATCCACACATTTGTGAGTAACACTGCCTTGAATGTAGAACAAATATATGACGGGCGACGTTTCGGGAAAATGGGCCCTCATGCTTGCGATCAAGGGACGTAACAAGAAGGGTCATTGCCCGAAACGTCGCTCGTTATATATTTTAAACATAATTGTTTTAACTGTTACGGTCGTGTTATTTAGGAATGTGTTGAGTTTTATTTGAATTTGACTCTGCGCTCGCCTTACGTCAACAAGATGGGGCGCATTCCGAAAGATTTGGTTTTACGCTCTATCCAAAATTAACACACGTACTTTGCTTTGCTTGACCATTCCGTGTTTAGTTTGAAAAAGCAATTACCAAATATTAAATTGGCAAAGTTTAATGGTTAAAGAGACTCACGACATTTAAGGGAAAAAACTGCAGAGAGGAAAAAAAACCCACAATAAATGTCGAGATAAGAACACAGTGGGGAAGTGAAATGCAATTTAAATATAAAGCAGGTAGCAATTTTACTTTACTGTACTTCAATTAAATGATTGATGCCTTAAAAACACGTGTTGTCATATTGTCCCGGTAACAAGTACAGTACCAGAGGCCTGTCAGCTGATCGGCTATATCTCAAGTCAATATCCAGCTCGCATGGAACAGTTTTGTATTTATGTATGTTGAACTTCTTTCGCACCGTACGTTGCCATTCGCGCTAAACGGAGGTGCGGGGGAAGGACAACAAACTAAACACAAAAAGCAGTTCTAAAGAAGTGAGTTTTCAATGCAGATCCTTTAAAAGTGCATAGCTCCTGTGGCTTCCGAATATCGGAAGAGCGTTCCAGACGGCCGCAGAAGCGCATTTGAAAGCGCGCGACGCAGTGACCGTCTTTGTGCGATGGCCAGCAGCCAAACGCCACTGCTGCTGTGAGAATGATCGGAGCTCGCATGAACCATGATGATGGTTCGTGCTCCTGGACGAAATCAGCAAGGTGGCGTGGTTAATTGTGTGGCAAGCCCCTTTGCGTGTCAAGGTGCCGTCCATTAACGATATCACGCACCTAGGGGGGAGGGTCAGACATTTGTGACGATGTGTGACGAGGGGGAGGGGGGTTGAGAACTGTGACGTCACATCAAAATGCGCAATTTTAAATAAATATAGACAACACGTTCTACTTAATTAAATATACTTTTTAATAAATGTTTTCTCCTACAACATCAGAGCGCAGCGCCACATTAAATACGCACTACAATGACAATAGTTTAAAGCGATTTGAAGCATGTTTTATTTTTGGGACGCCGTGTGACGAGGGGGGAGGGGGTCAAAAATCGTCCAAAATCGCGTGACGTCATTTATGGACGGCCCCCAAGAGTTGCGTCCTTGTGCATTCGTTCGGCAACCCTCCATTGCACATTGCTCCTCCACCCTCCCGCCGTTGTTGCTGGAGGGCGACTTCTTTCCACAACTGCCCAGTCGTGGTCCTTCACGAACCTCCTCCTCCTCCTTCCTCCTGCCTCGCCCGCTGTGCCACTTGATATAGTAGGGGAAGTGGGGAGGTGTCATATCCACCCCGACACCGACTCTTGCACAAACCCAGCGCCGCCGTGGTGGTCGCGGTTCGCACACTCAACTCGCAATCCCAGAGGTTGCCGATCGTTTCTGCCGGCGCGGTGGTTGAAACAATCAGCCATCAATCCCATCGATGCCGCCCGTCAATCTGTCCACGCGGCAGTGATAAACGCGTGTGGTTAGTCGCCGCACACTCTACCCCACACCACACGTCGCGTGGAAACGTGGCCAGCGCCACGCCCGGCCGCCTTTGTCTCCCCCCAGTGGCGATGTTCACTCCACACCGCACCAGGTACTCATTTGAGGCTGAGTCGACCTAGGGGAGGCACAGAAACGGTTCGGATAATTCGTCACCGCTGTTGGTGGCCGTGAGCGGGAATCGAACTCGGGTCTCCGGTTCAGATAACTGGTCACTGGTGTTGGCCGTGAGCGTAAATGGAACTCGGGTCGTCGGCTTCGTTGCACAGCGCGCTAACCGCTACCCCACCGCTCCCCGCATATACATACGCACGCACGCGCACACACACACCACATACGCATACGCACACAGACCAAGGAAAAGGTCACCGATTTAATTCGGAAACTAATTAAGGCAGTTTTCAGCCGCGCGCCTATTAATGTCGCGTCACGTCCTAATGAAGCCATTATCGAACGTAATAATTGACAGTTCCCTTTTTTCTAATGATGTTTTGGATGCAGTGGCGTGTAGGTGGAGGTGTTTGCGTTCGGAGTAGCAGTCGTGGGGGGGCGAGGCGTGGAAGGATGCGGGGGGTGGGGGCTGTTTTAAAAACATATAATCCAGTGGCGGCAGTGGCAGACGCCTTTGGCACTCAATTATGAAAATCGAGGTGCTGGGTTTCCAGTGTGTGTGTGCGCGTGTAAATAATGCATCTTCACTCAGCCTTTTCAAACAGTTTTTTTTTTGTTCAAGACAGTTGTGCCTCCAAACCCTAATTAGGCTGCTTAATTGCTGTTACCCGCAAAGCAATTTATGCTGGTATACACATAACCTTTTACCGGGTAGTTTAAAAATCCATTTTTGTTTTAATTGCCAAGAGAGCTCTAGACTGCCTCTCGTGTGGTTCTCTACTATTTTTTTTGTTTAATTGTCGGACAAAAAACGCACAACACAACTGGTTGGTCGTTGGAATAGCCACCGAATTAATGTTGGAGAATAGAACTGTGGGTAGGCCTTTGACATTTGAGTCTCATCAACAGAGACAGGCCTGTTGAACAAAGAACATTCCTATATGAAGCCACAACAGCTCACCTGAAGACGGACGCTTGTTTTGCGACCGAAACGTCATTTATTATTTTATTATTTTTCTATCTACGTGGCTTTACCGAAAGAACCAGAGGGTATTGCGCAATGCCGTTTACTAACTCATTGCGCTTTGTTGTGGAGCGTTGTTGTGCGATTCATATTATAAGCACATCTCCACATGCTTAAACATAGTTAAATATAATTGTGTGTTTTGTCCATCAACCTTCTGGCTTTCCAGACCAATATCATAAGCAAGCAATCTCTATATCGGTTTCGATCTTCCATTCAGCTGATGAGACCCAGAAGGTCAAAACCGGTCCAGATATTGCATGCTTACAAATGCCGCTGGATAATATTGAACTGAAAGGTCAATCGGCCAATAGCGGCTCGCAATCAGAAATGTGCGAGTTCAAACTCTGCTCGGGGGCTGACTCAGCCCATCATCCATGTGGGGGGGGGAGTCAACAAAATGAGTAACGCATTGTGTGCAACTCAAGAGCGGTTCTCTCGAAGGCAGATTTGCCCACGCCATAGGAACGTGCAATTTCCACCACTGTCTCAGGGCCGGAGATTGAGCACCGCCTCGATTGCTAATTTGAGAGAGAGAGAATAACACTCTTTTTTGACTCTGGGTGTTTTTTTGAGCAGCTGCTAACCTCACAAACACGTGCCGATAATGACTTTGAAACCCCACGCCCACCTCCTACGCATTTCACAAGTAGTACTAACCCCATATCTGCATTTCCCATAAATATGCTAAATTCATCTTGATATGCAAATTATTTTGTCAAGGCGCCCTTCCCCCTCCAACCCAGCTTAAATATACGTTTCATTCAGACGCTGTCTTCCCGACAGACCTGCTCTTCACCTGAGGACGGCTGCTTGCGTTGTGGCCGAAACGTCGTGAGAATTATTTTATTATGTTTTATTTTTATTATTTTATTATTTCCCTTCTACGTGACTTTACCGAAAGAACCAAGAACACGTGTCGGATGGCTCTCTGTGACAATCGACCGACGAGTCAGTCCCACTGAGTGGCCCCCTTAGTGTCAATGCCTGGCCACCGAGATGCCGTCAGGGGCATTCGCTGAGAAGATCGCGAGAAGCCTCCATGAGATGCCACTCAACGTTTTTTTTTTATATTGTACCAATTAAAGGTGCACGAAAGGGCTATTGGGAGCGCATTAGGCAATTAAGCAATGTGAAAGCAATTACCAATATCATATGTTAATGTTATAAACTTGAAGGTCACCCATAATGATCTTTTTTGTGTGTGTTGGCGAGCGAGCGCATATGCTGGAGGGAGGGAGGGAGAGAGTGCAGGACAATTTGTCCTCTGCCCAATTTATACACCAGCGTAATGTGTTGACACATTTAATTGTTTATAGTGTGTTGCCTGCAAGACCGGCCACAGGACTGGAATTATAATAACCCGTTGTTACGTTCACCCTGCAAATCTCCGCCAAGCCTGGGGACCGTTTAAAGAGAGTCCTGCTTGAGATGTGTGGCAAATAACAAAAAAATATATATTACTTTGGGAGGAAACCAAAATGCCCAGAGAATACAAAGAAAGAGGACAGAGGCCTATTTGCTGTCCACGCTCATGCGAGAAACGCACTTGCTATTTCTGCAAGCCTGTTACTTACCACTACCGGTAATAGGCCTCCCCCAATATCTTCCATTTCCTTCATTAGTTGGTCAAATCCTGCAGTGGCCTCTGCGTTATTTGATTTGATCCCAAACCACATCTTCTCTTTCTCTCTTCTGCTGCTGCTCCCATTGTCTTCGCTCAGTGTCCACCCGATGGTTAATTGAGTCCATCTCGTCGGTCTTTCTCACGGCGTGCCTTACCCCATTCTACTTGATCAACAGTCAGTGTATACGAGCGTAACACGATCCACAATACCCATCTCCGCGTCGCTGAATTATAAAGACGCGAGCCATCACATCGGGGATTAAGGTTTGAGGGCGGCGTCTGAGGTTTGATTCTTTGAAAAATAAAAGACAAGGAGTTTTTTTTGGGGATGGTGGGAATGCCCAAAGCTTCTCGTCTCCCCCGATAGCACCGATCGGGTTGTGCTGATGCAATGATACCGGTAGCGGAACGCATCGGTCATTCCAGTGACGCATGGAAATCTGCGCGGTTAGGACCACGATGACGTTCTCAGAAAGAAATGAAATAGTCGGTGAGGTGAAATGAGAACGCAAGAGGCAACATTCGTCTGAAATCTTACGTCTCGTGCGAATATATTTCGGGTTTTCATCATCGGGTAGGAGAAATAACTGGGATGATTCGAATCAAACCGTCTTTGTACAAGTCGAGTGTATTTTCCCAAATAGATTGGTGTCTCGCAGCTATTTATAATGTCACGTACCGTGGGGGAAATCAATGGCGTTTTTTTAATAGTAGCATCCTTCTTGTAAATGCCTGTAATTGGATAAAATCAGTCACCCTTGGCTTACTTCTCTGTACCATCCGTGTATCGCAATTCCATTTTATGAAATTTGTGAGTGTTATGTTTTGGAAGGACATTCTTTGTGTTCATCCTGTTGAATTTACGAACAATATTAATCATTTCGATTTAAAGCTTTCGTGACTGCAGGGATTCATCTTCTTGGTTCTTTCGGTAAAGTCACGAAGGGAAGTTTTTTTTTTACCGAAAGAACCAAGAAGATGAATATTAATCATATTCAGGGCACTTTGCGGAACCCAGTAAGTACTTCCAAACGCTTTGACCTTGAAATGTATCATCATAGTTCCCTGTTCATTCAAGAAGTCCTCCAATAACCACTTTCAGCTGGGTGCCACATCGGAATGCTTGGCCAATTAAATTATTTTCTGTTTGCCATGTGGGAGGTCACCAAAATACCTGTAGAAACCCCACGTAGTCGACGAGAAAACGCTCACAGCTCTGCACAGACAGAATAAACCCACTTGCTGTACTGCCATTTAGCTCAGTGGGCCTTACCTGGTCATATCAAACGCTTAGTTTTGCTCGTCTCTTGGACAACTCACGGCGTAGTGGGTGTGCACATCCGGCTTTTCGTTCGTTGACACTCACAGATCCGCAGACAGTTTGTGTACAAACCAAACAACTCAAACGGTGCAATTTATTAACTCCCCACTCATCGCTGCAGTAAACGTGCAGCGAACTGGAACACACGCCATGCATACAACAGCGAGCATTACATTTTAATCGTAGCACATTGCATTAAAATTAACTTAATTTCGCAAGCTCAGTTCATAGATCACTCGTATCAAAGCAAACCTTAAGCGTAATAGTTTTGTGAACAGATGAAAACCATTTGCTTAAACAATGACTATCAATTATACTTAAGACAAAATTATATTTCAGTTTCCACCCATTATAATTATCAAAACACTCAAAAGATAATTTCCTCAAAGGAGTTGTACCTTTTTTTTTATCCAATGTATCATTAATATCATTTATGAACACCATTCTGTACCCAAATGAGTTTCAGGGTATTTTTTGTATGCGAAGTTTCTGCAGCATCGAGTTACAAGTCGTATTCTAGCTCTATTCGCGTATGACTGCAGGTGTGACTTCATCACCCGTTGTTGCTTAAGTCACCCACCGGGCACCATCATACCGAAATAAAGTTGAGATAGGATGACACTGGTCAACAAAAAAAAAACATTTTTTTCTGGCCTGGACTTTTGCTGCTGTTTTAGACTAATTTCAGGGTGCTGATTCCAAATCTGATCTCAGATTTGCTCTATCACATCATTTTTATGTTATCGGCATACCCCATTTTCATTGATTATACCCGAAATTAGCTCTGTCACTTATGATTGCAAGTTGTTGCGAGTCAGTGACTGCTTTAGTGTTAAAATATGGTGCTGTATTTTTATGATAGTGTGTTTATAATATCATTTTATGTAGATATCCACATTTATTTAATATTTTTCTTCTGCAGTTTTTATTGAAAATGCAATATTTGATATCTCAAAAACCTGATGTGATAGACAAAAACTGATGCCAAATTTGGAATCAGCACCCCAAAATTACATTAAACCCGTTGGAATACCTTATGCCAGAAAAAGTGTGTTGACCAGTGTTATTTGTTTGACTTCACGATTGAAATCCTGGCTCAATGAACCCAGGGTTACAAAGTAATTTCACTGCGCTCTGGGAGTATATTTGGTTGCCATGTAGTGCCACTGTGGTTTATTTTGCCATCATCATCATCATCAGCCACGATATAGCCACTGCTGGATGAAGGCCTCTCCACACTGGCACTAGTCCTCACAGACTTACGATGCCACAATCCATCTCGATTGTGCGCACAATCTAATACTCGTTGCTCACTCTCCATGCTAGTGGCCATCTTCTCAGGTAGTTACCACCTTTGGCTGCCATTCTTTCACCAGTCTCGACTGATTCGCTAGCAAATTGCCCCGTCGAAGCTCACCGACTTTTCTTAAGTCAATATGATGTCTAATTCGTAGTTATGCTCTGATCCATGTGTTACTCTTTCTGCCTCTCAAGTGTATTCTTCCTATACTTTAAAACTATTGTTTCACATTTTTTTGTCAGCGTTTACAATTCACCGGTTGAAAACGTTCCTTTTTTAGGCACGTTGGTAAATGACCTTCCATGATGAAATTCAGATTTTCCAAAAGCGTTCCAAGCCCATTTGTATATTTTATCGCATCATTTAAATTCTGCTCCACAAGCAATAATTGCCCTAAGTATAGAGACTCGGATGTTATTTTCTTGCAATTGTGGTCCTAAAAATTCGAACTTTTTGTTAAGAAAACTTTTGGCCTGTGACTTTTGTTTAGCTCATAATTATGTTGAGCCAATAATTTGCCACGGCTTGTTCCCACTGGTTGTTACACTGCCCACAAATATCACACAGATCAAAATAACGAAGGAATTAGAGACCAACCAACTACGAGACAGCTGCAGTTATAAGTTTGTATTCAAGCAGTGCCCGTGTAAGTGACATCAATCACAGTCTATACAAGGGGACGTGGATATCAATTGCCATCGTACCTTGCTGCTGCGGATCATTAAAATTAATTTCATTCAGTGGAAACTGATGTCGTCATTCAAGCACACAGAGGCCTTGGTGAGAAAGAATTTTCTACGAATACATTTCCAAAACCATTTTTTGTATATATATAAAGATGTTGCAGCGAGACTGAGACTGCATTATAAGTGTAACAAAATATATTTCGATTTAAAGCTTTCGTGACTGCAGGGATTCATCTTCTTGGTTCTTTCAGTAAAGTCACGTAGAAGGGAAATAGTAAAATAATAAAAATAAAACATAATAAAATAAACTTCTCACGACGTTTCGGCCACAATGCAAGCAGCCGTCCTCAGGTGAAGAACAGGGCGCTGTCTTTCCAACAGCCCTTTATTTTTTATTATTTAATTATTTCCCTTCTACGTGACTTTACTGAAAGAACCAAGAAGAATAACAAAATACATATTTGAAGGGCTCATGCAGGGGCCATGTGCTCTCCTGCAACAGATGACACATTTACACCCAACAATCGACAGAATAAATAAAAGTGTTAAATATGTAATTGCACTGCAACGTGGCTTGCCGTCAAAACAACGCGAATCATTCGTTTTCCAGACTATTATTTCCCAATTCGTAATTAAAATGCATACGATACTAATCATTTTTAATGACCAACTCTTTTTTAAAAAATCTGTGCTTTTTCATTTTACCCAGTGATAACTTTTTTTTTACATATATATAAAATAAGGCCTCTAATTAGGCAACATGTGATTACATTATTTAAAAAGAGAGAGAGGGTTGCAGATTTCGTATTATAACCTCATTAAGGAACACGAAATCTTGCAAAAAAAGCCCCTACCCCAATCGTCTGCTTAATAGCTGTAAAAAAAAATCGTTGTAATTTGCCATTCCCACATTTCAGTGTACGCTGCCCAACGTTACGCAAAGACCGCTCGAGACGGCACTTTGACGCTATGAAAAAAAATTAGCCGACAATAATGGTTACATTGAGTGTTACAAAAGAACAATCATATCACCTCGCCAACTGCCGGGCTGTAACGGGGGAGCCAATTAGGTTTGCATGGACAAACCACGCTCCAGCAGGAGGGGACGCCCCGTGAAAGCCGAAAGCCACGCAAGTCCGTCGTGCGCTTTCGGGCTGTGAATTTTTCGAGGTCAGAAACCCCCCAAAAAAACCCTACCCAAACAAAATCGCAGAGTGTAAACATCTGTTCTAGATGTGAAGTTTTTGTGACTGCAAGGTTCCATACAAAAATTTTTTTTTTCGGAAAAGTCACGTAGGTAAAAAAAAAATACATCACGACGTTTCGGAGGCAACACAAGCTTCCGTCTTCAGGTGGCACCGTCACAGCAAAATTACTGTATCAAGTGATACAGTAATTTACTGTATCAAGTGATACAGTAAATTATTGTATCAAGTGATACAGTAATTTTGCCACCTGAAGACTGAAGCTTGTGTTGCCTCCGAAACGTCGTGATTTTATTTATTTTTATGTTATTTTTTACCTACGTGACTTTACCGAAAAAACCTAAGAGTATGTAAATACCTGGACCAACAGCAGAGGCAACGAAAATCGTCTGAGCAGCTCTCATTGTCCACCTGTCGTTGTAAAGACGACGCGGATTTCCACAGAACACTTTACCCATGTGACGGAGCGAAAATGAAAAATAACAGCAGTCACAGTGACATGATGCCTGCCCCAGATAGTTGTCAAACTATCGCCTGAAATTGCAGTGTCAGAGTACACTCGCATTTAGAAAAGAATACCCCACGCGGTTGAAAATGAGAGGTGGGTGGGGAACATCCACACGGAGGCAGACTCCTTTCCAAGTTCGTTTTCCTTTTGGCAAAATTCAGTTTTTGCTACTCTTAGATTTTTTCGGTAAAGTCACGTAGGTAAAAAATAAAATTAAAATTAATAAAAGTAATAATAGAAATAAAATAAAATAAAAAATCATAAAATAAGAAATCAGTGATTTATTATTTTATTTCTATTATTACTTTTATTAATTTTAATTATATTTTTTACCTGCGTGACTTTACCGAAAAAACCTAAGAGTATGAATCCTTGCAGTCACAAAAGCTTCAAATCTAGAATCAGTTTTTGCTTTCACTGATCCATTGGCTTATATATATATAAAACACAAGAAATAGATTTCGTTACGATGCGATACTACTGTGCATGTTTTCCCCCTCTGGTCATTGTGTAACCTAAATGCTGTGTGGAATTCAAGACACACTGCACAACACGCAGAGATAATTGTCGCTGTTCACTTTGGCTGCATTCAGAGTGCCTCCGAATCAGATGTTCGGTGTAGTAATAATAGTAATTGAAATGTTATTGATCCAGGATAGCTTCAATGAGTCTCAAGATTATTTTTTAAGAGAATCTTCCATAGGGTTGCTTTGTCAATACATGTGGAAGGAAATCAAAGCACCCTGAGAACACACGCACACACACACGCACACACACACGCACACACACACGCACGCACGCGCGAGGAGACGGCGCTCAAAAGTCCATAGAGAATATTGAACCCCGCTTGCTGTACTGCCTTGTAGTACTGACCACCTCCTGATGGGTGAGGAGGAAGTTTCACGAAACTACGCAACCCGCCCATCTTTTTTGTCCCCAAAACGTTAGACCACAGGCAATGGACCCACGGCGTATAATTTTTTTTGTTAACTTTTAAAAAAAAAAATTAAAATATGCAGATTTTTTTTCTATTAAATCTTTACGTCAACGGAGCCGCCGCAGCGCAACTAAAGGCGAAAATGCTGGACCCTTGCACACATTAACGGGGTTGGGGGGGGGGGCGGAATGCGCTAGTACCGAGCGAGCGATATTGAAATGTTATGGCGGCAGAGTCCGTCTCCGCTCGAGGGACATTCACGTGCGAGCGTGAAAGGTCACCACCGGCTCTCGCTCTCTCGCTCGCTCGCTCACTCTCTCTGCGTTTACAGAACGCGTATATATATTTTTTATACCGTTGGTCAATTGCAGCATGGAAGCAAATAAATAGTAACATTGATAGCAAATCATTCTTCACCAAAAATGCGCGCTGCCAAAAATCCACCCACACACACACGGAACCACCCCCGCCCCGTGTGTGCGCAACAACAGAGGGCCAAAAATAATAATAAGAATTGACGTGCTATCACACGTTATGAAAACACTTCCACGTCTCCTTTTTCCGAAACAGTCATTTCGCTTTGAAGGGCCCTTGCGCACGAGGGCAGGTTATCGCACCGTCAGGCGTTTCCGCAACCGGGATGATTTCGTAAAATTCACTTTCGCGTATACACATGCCACGCGGAGATCTGCTTCTGTCAACAATGCGCTAAAAAAATGACAGAAAATAATATGGCTCTCACGGTGTGAAAAAAAAAACGGTGTTTTTTTTAACGGCAAAAAACAAAAATACACAGCCAAGTGCAGTTGGGGTTGCAGTGGCGATAAACTTAGTAGTTCAGGCACTTGGAGGGAGGAGAGGTGGGGGGTGGGTTGATGGATCACGCAAAGATGGGAGCATTGTGCTCGTGAGACACGCACCTGGGGGGACACTGAAAGCAGTGGAGCAAACAGGTTGCTGTCCGATCTGATCTCAGTGCGACCACACAATCAGCACGGGCCGTCACTAACCGGAACAGATGCATTGCCTGTGCGCGCACCTCGGATTAGCACGGTTGGCTACGTACAGCGGGCGCTAAAGGAGTCCAACATGCGCGCATACATAAGTTACACGATATGTACAGGTGTGTGTTTGTGTGCCAGGCGTATCGATTTGTCAGGGTCGTGAGTTGATTCAATCGTGTTTACACGTGACCACAGTCCATCACGCCGGCTGGTACGGATTCCTTCAGATATCACTCACAGCGAGATGTGAGCCATGGCTGGGAATCGAACTCGGGTCACTGGGGTCACATCGCATCCACTCCCGACGCAACGTTTTTCAATCAAACACATCGATTCTTATGCACGCGAATCAATGCTGTGCGTAGAGTTCATACGGCACGTTAGGGTTCGGCGTGGGGTTCATGAAAAGGACAAGGGCCCACGCCCACACGAGATCATGAGAGAGGGGTGTTGGCAAGGCATGCGAGGGAAGGGGTGGAGGAAACCTATAGACAGGAAAGAGAGGGTAGATATTAATGTTTATCAATTTTACCAGCTAAGGCCCACTGAGCTATGTAGCTCTTGTTCAGAAGCGACCTGGCCACATATGATAGCTCAACGAAGTGGGATTATCACGTGGACATTTATAGCAGCCAAACGCTCTAAACGCACGTCGATTCTAAATGTGGAGCGCAAAACCGGAGGATCCAGAGAAAAATCCACGTGACCACAGGGAGAGCCACGCAAACTCCGAATATACAGCAGCAGGTGCCAGGGTCGGGATCGAACCCACGACCTCCTTCATACCAGGCGAGGCAGGGAAGAGGAGAGGCAGGGAAGAGGAGAGAGAGCCAATGGGGCTCCGGGAATGACGAGGCCGGTCGTCAACTGCAGCACCGTCGTCCGTGCCCTACAGGTGTTCGCTCGTGTTGGGTGTTGGTGGGAACGATGCAAAGTTCCCTTAGCAGTTAAATTTCGATTTAAAGCTTTCGTGACTGCAGGGATTCATCTTCTTGGTTCTTTCGGTAAAGTCACGTAGAATGGAAATAATAAAATAATAAAACATAATAAAATAATTCTCACGACGTTTCGGCCACAACGCAAGCAGCCATCCTCAGGTGGAGAACAGGTCTGTCAAAATCTGTCTTCTCGACAGACCTGTTTCCACCTGAGGACGGCTGCTTGCGTTGTGGCCGAAACGTCGTGAGAATTATTTTATTATGTTTTATTTTTATTATTTTATTATTTCCATTCTACGCGACTTTACCGAAAGAACCAAGAAGATGAAACCCTTAGCAGGTCGACTCGCATGGACTCCCTTTCACATGGATCGGGAGCTCAATGGTTACACATCAAAACCATCGTTACACCCCTAGCGGAACACATCTCGTATCGCCATTGATCCAAATGCCCGCGTTCCTTGTGACCGACGGCGCAGACCCCACCCTCTTAAGCCCACTCGCTTGCCACGTAATGAAATTGACATCCGGCACTAAATGGGGAAAAAATTGCGTCACGGCACTCGGCTCGAAGCCATTCAAATGTACGGGAGAGCCGAGCGTGCCGAGAAATTGTCCACAATTCACAAGGCGTGCTTATCGTCTGGTTACAGCACAAAAGGCTCAACCTCTCTTGGCCCTGGGATGTTCAGGAGAATGCGCAACGGCGGCGCGTGTTTGAACAATCACGACGGAAAGCCATTGCAGAGGTAGGACATCGCTTAGGAGCGAGCCTTTTAGTTTAAACAGAGGGTTCGGGGGTTGGGGGGATGGTGGTGGGGTTGAGCGGCCTTCATTCTCGCTATTTACTTTTCTAACCGACACTGGGGTCCGTGCTCTTAATTTCCGTGTGCGCACAAATTCGAGGTCGCGTTCAATTTTATTTAACGTCGCCGGCTGTTGAGCTGCTTTCGCGCCGTAAGTAGCCAACCACGCTCATCGGAGGTACGGGATTTTGTTGTCGCCAGGCTGTGTGCGTTTACAGCGCTGGGCAATTCCCTGTTAACTACGACTGGCGCTTTGGTTAAAAGGTGGTTGGGGCAGTAGAAAATGAGGCAGTGTCAATCGACCAAAACGAGTGCTACATTTCAGCACTGGTACGTCTGGAATTGCAACTCCAGAGGTCACCAGTTCGAGCTCCCAGTGCAGCTGGTGGAACAATGGTGAAGTTCCTTAAATCCACCACCACTTTCTGTCCAACCAGCATAATGAAATGGGTACACCACAGATAATCTATAGCAGGGATGCACCTTTACTTTGCCACTGGCAGTGAGTTAATCGTGGTGAGTTAATAGTGGTGAGTGAACTTTTTTTTGATATCTTATCAGGTAAGGCCCACTGAGCTATACCTGTACAGCTTTTTTTCAGAAGTGTCCTGGCCACAAATGATAGCTCAACGAGGTGGCTTACTGTGTGGAAATATATAGCTGCCAAATACTCTAAATGCACGTTGATTCTAAATGTGGAGGGGAAAAACCAGAGGACCCGGAAAAAAAATTCACGTGACCATGGGGAGAGAGAGACACGCAAACTCCAAATATACAGGCATCAAGGTCGGGATCAAACCAACGACCTCATGTATACCAGGCGAGGTAGTTAACATCTGGCCAACGTGCCAATTAAAGCCATTGAGAAACTGACTGTTTGGCCACGTTGGTCAAAAATTTGGCAAAACAGATAGGAGAGGCCCCTTGGAGCCACATTACTGAACGGGAGCAGAAACAGCAATGAGGTTTGCGCCAAATAAAATGGGAAGACCTTGTTAAAATGAATCGGAAAACGTGATCTTGGCATGGGATCCATGAATAAAATAACGGACAAAATATAACGAGCGAGCTCGTTTTAGAGGAGATACATCTCGTACTCAGATAAAAACAAGTTGAGAATAATCATGCATACTCATGGATAATGCAACGCTTTCCAACACGTGTTGTCTTCCAACATAATTAATTGGCAGTATGTAAAACGATAGGCAGCTTCGAAGGCAAAATGCGTTTGCACCTTAACAAGTAGTATTTTTTTCTGTGGTTCAAGTCTGGCAGATTGTAGGCACCGCTTCGGTGAATTTGGGCAGTTTTCGAAAGAGTTAGTCCCCAATTGAAACACAACTTTAAGGAATTCCCTCCCATCGACTATCTCCCAAGTTCCCGAAAACCTCGCTTAGTAACAAACAAAAGCACTATCATATCGTATTCACTAACACCTGAAAAAAAGTTCCGCTTGACATTACGGGCCTCTGGGTGTGCGCTAAGGAACCGTGGTTTTTAAAAGAAATGCCGGTTTCCTTGATCTTGGATCGTCTTAACGAGAGTTATCGCAACCCCGTCTGTTACGGACAGAGGGATCATGCGTAGGCGTTCACCCTCAGTTGGAAAGCACGAATAACCACGGACAAAATATACAGGCAGCCATTTTTGACGCTAAACATTCTTGAGGATAATTTGTCACCAGAAATGTTGACCGACTCCTCACATTTTAAAACAACGAGGTAACAGCAATGCCGGTGTAACCCTGTGCGGTTTCAGATGCTGTGCATTATTCGTTGTGCCGCTCAAATATTCACCACGACCACCGCCATCGCCTGGTTAACGTTGCTGGATTGTCACTAAACCAAAAAGGTATTTTCCATGTCCTCTCTGTCGCTACGTTGTCTTTTGTTATGAGAGCATGCATTATTGCTTCATGAGGGCAAGCATTCTGGCCCATCTATGTTCACGAACCGAAATTAAACGTGCTCCTTAAGTACAACGCTCATGAGCGTTCAGTATTCGTACGTTGAGAGAAAATTACATGCAAGTATTCTACCAAACACGCACATAATACCGCATCTCACAACAGATATCGGAATCTAAACAGGATATGCTTGGATGGGCAATCTCATTTATCGTCAGATCTGTACTGTATAACTACCGTACCATCGCAAGAAGCCCATGAAAAAGAGCCTAACAGCTTATTGGGCCCTTCCGGCAGAAATAAATACAATCTATCTGAAGCCAGGCAGGGATGAGTCTGGATCGTGCAAGGATGTGTGATCACCACGCACAAACTCGATGTCACGGTGCTTGCGGGGGGCGCGAAACAAGGTGGGCAGGATTGGGCGGTGCGGAGGAAACAAAACCTCTGTGTTTTCCGCCGACATCAACCGTCACCACCCAGCGTGGTGAAGTAAGTAACTCCCACGGCACACACAGGCACGGGGAGGGGGCCACATCCAGTAGTGAGCTGACAATCGGGCGACACAAGTGATG
The DNA here is from genome assembly GCF_965212315.1 of Lampetra planeri. Taxonomy (NCBI): domain Eukaryota; kingdom Metazoa; phylum Chordata; class Hyperoartia; order Petromyzontiformes; family Petromyzontidae; genus Lampetra; species Lampetra planeri. The sequence continues at coordinate 3,293,870 of NC_136136.1, forward strand.
GTACATGAGCATTGCACCAAAGCATTTGGTGGCTTCATTCTCATTACTGCTTCAGGACCATCCGCACAACTGTCGGAAAAGAGACGCATTCATTTTTAAAACGTGTGAATCGCAATTAAAGGCATGTTTTAAAAAATATTATCTCGATAATAACGCTGCTAATGTGCGCCCGTGTCTGTTCACGTATGCTGTGCAAGGGGCTGAGCGAGGAGGAGGTGGAGAAAAGGAAAATGAAGTCTGCATTGTTTTCAAAAACGCTGTAATTAAAATACAATGGGAATTTACCATTTGCATAATTGGCTTTTGTAAAATACAAAAGAAATTTGTTACAACTAATCATCCTTTGAGTTAATTAAAAATTTGTTTTTTGTGCACTACACATTTGCACACAATCATTATTCATTCACATTTTAACGCAAAAAGAGACAATTGTCAAGGTTTACCGAGGTATATTTTTGCGCAGTTTTATAAAAAAAAAAAGAGGAAGCACTGGCGCAGTGGTGAGGACATTACGCAATGAACCCGGTGACCCGAGTTCAATATCTGGAATTTTCCCAAAGTGAAAAACCAAATTTAACACGAAGGTTTTGCGTTCATTCATTAAACCATCAGGCTAAGACCACCAACTTACTACACCTGAGACGGTCGCTGCATCGCGCGCTTTCAGATGCGCTTCTGCGGCCGTCTGGAACACCTCTTCCGATATTAGAAAGCCACTGGAGCTATGCACTTTCAAATCATCGAGATTGAAAACGAATTTCTTTAGAACAGCTTTTTGTGTTTAGTTCGTTGTCCTTCCCCCACACCTCCGATTAGCACGGTAGGCTACATACGGTGCGAAAGAAGTTCAACATCGAAATATACATAAATCACGTGTGGTTGAAACCTGGATTGGATTCTCAGCGGTATGGGCTTGGTGCTCCAAATCCAAGCGATGGGCCAACGGAGGGGGAAATGCCACTCTGACACCCTGGCCATCCGGCCACCTTACTCGGCATCACTTTTGCAATACACATAGGAAGCGGTAATTTTCACTATCTCCCTATTTATTTTACCAGGTAAGGCCCACTGAGCTATGCAGCTGTTTTTCAGAAGCGACCTGGCCACAAATTATAGCTCAATGAAGTGGCTTATCATTTGGAAAATGATAACAGGCAAATACTCTAAACGCATGCTTCTAAATGTGGAGAAAAAAAATCGGACCTGGATAAAAAAATCCACGCAACCACGGGGAGAAAGAGAACATGCAGACTCCAAATAAACAGCAGGCGTCAGAGTCGGGATCAAACCCACAACCTCCTGTATACCAGGCGAGGTAGTTAACATCTCCTCTTCCGCTGCGTTCATCCATGGTCGCGTGACCAGGGGAGGGTGGCGGGGGTGAAGATGACAGCGGTGCTAAGATTTTCCCACGGCTGGCGTCACCGTCGCTGGCGCCAGGAGCAGCAACTTCCCGCAAAGCCCGGCACGCACGCCGCCCTCGGCGGGCACCACGTACGTGGTGCCGTCCACTTGGCGCCGGGGGTCGAACTCGAGCAGCTGCCCGTTGCTCTCCGCCACTCGGTCGAAATCCCAGAGTCGATGGCGCACGCTCTTGCCTTGCTTGGCGAGCAGGTAAAGGGCACGCACCTGGGACGCGGGGCGGGTTGAGGGCGCACGCGCGTGCACAGGCGGTGTTAGTTCCGTCGGAATTTTTCACTTCGGTTGTGGTCTCGAGTCGAGTGGAAGATAAACAACCCATGGAATTTTAATCAGGCCTTTCTGTGCGGATTTCATTCATTCTGTAAAATACAGCGGTAGTTAGGTATTAAACGTTGGTGTGATGGGTGGGAGTTTTCCACCCACACCCCTCCAAATATTATCAGGTAAATCCATCAGTGATCTCTGTAACTATTTGCCAAATACGGACAGAGACAATGACCATTTTTATCGTCTTCCTCAGAGCACTGCGGTCTTGAAGAGAGTTCATGAGTTATATCTTAAGTCTACGTCTCCGTTCAGGCTCAATAAATTCGTCTTGTCATAGTCCCGTTGAAATCTTAGAGGTGAGCAGCAGTCTTCAAGTCACGGTCAAGTTTGATGATTTTCATCCACTCAGTCATGCTTGCCTGAAAAAATAAATAAATAAAAATCCCACTTGGTTGACAAATAGTTTGGCCACTGTTTTCGGGGGGGGGGGGGCGGGGCGAGAGAGCGCGGGGTCACAGGACAACGTTCGCATCAGCAAGCGGGGATGCCTCCTGATGGATGCCTCGGGAGGAGGAGTATGGGTAACGATTAATACGGCTCTGGCATTGCCTAGTGGGGGGTGGGGGCATGGAGACTGATCGAGATTTGAAACAGGTACCCGCTTGGCGAAATTGGCAAAGCTCAGAACGATGGGGCATTTATTCGTAATTAATTTTTGCCGTTTCTGAAAATAACTATTGCCGCAATGAGTCATTGGATCCGTTTGATAAAAGCAGAGCATAAGAATTGATTTTGCAATAACTGGCTCATTAAATTCAGATTTTCTTGGCTTATTTTATTTCATTCTTACCGGTCACTTTTCTCGCCTCCCTTCCCTTCATCCTTTTCATAATAGTTGTGTTACCCAATCTCCTCTCTTTTTGTCATCCCTCTCACATCCATTCCACTTAACTGTTTTAAGATTTTACAAAACCTATTAAAAAAAACTTCCCAACACCACCTACATTTTTCTCGGCATCCTTAATATAACATCCTCACTCTTAAAAAAAAAAATTGTAATGTGATGATCACACGTGCTATCCAAAATGGTCGACAGGTCGTGATTTGAAATTCTGAACCTGTAGTCCAGGCGCAGAGAACAACTCCTTGACTCTCTCCTCTGCAGATTCTGCGGAATACAGCCCTGGCGTCCCTGCAACTTCCTCGAAACACGGCTCCACGTCCGACCAATCCACGCCAAGCAGAGCCCCTGAAATGACAGAGCATTGTTAAACCGCTGACGCAGGACGAGTCGCTAGAAGGGCTGATGGCGGGCGGTCGAAACTAATGGCGAGAGTGCCAGCCAAAGGAGGGAATATGCTCAAGGTCGAGAGGATGATCCACAGGAGCGTATAAGTCAGCGCGTATTCAGGTGCTACCTGGAACGCCACGGTGGCGAGATGTTAACTACCTCACCTGGTATACGGGAGGTCGTGCGTTCGACGCTGACGCCTGTATATTTGGAGTTTGAATGCTCTCCCCATGTGAATTTTTCTGGTTCCCCTGGTTTTACCCTCCAGAATTAAGAAACTATGCATTTAGAATATTTGGCTGCTATAAATTTCCACGTGATAAGCCACTTCGTTGAGCTATGATTTGTGGCTCAGTGGGTCTTACCTGGTAAAATAAAAAAAAGTTTCTAGTAGAAATACGTCGAAGGATTGAGAGAGATGGCACCGGCTTTGGGAGGCTTTCATCTAGCAGTGGCCAGATCATGGCTGATGATATAAATGCCGGTGATATTAGTGTTACCATTAATTACCACGAAGCATTTGCAAATACGATGTTTTACATATATGCTGATAACATCTTGAGTAATTTCGTGGTAGAAATCAATGCAGGTTATCACAATTGGGCAACAAGTTGACGGACATTCGTTTTCTATTGAAACTAAAGAAGGGTGATGATATTTTGCGCACAGCCACGTCGGTTTGTTTGACCATACTTCACCGAGCCGGTCGGTGTGTGGCTGAGTGAAGGTGGGGAGCCCACCCTCCCCCCCCCCCCAGATGGGTTAATCTCTCACCTCACCACCCATGTCAGCCCGGGGACAGAAATCAAACTTTAAGAGAATGCATTTTTTTGTAATAGGTTTTTACCCTTTCAACTGGTACAAAACTGACACCTTTATACAAGAGATCATGTTTGCAATAACCACAACACAAGCAGTCAAAATGCAAACAAAAAGAAACAACTCTGATGATGATAATGATATGCACTGTCCTTGAAGTTGATTGGTCCACACCCGAGACAGCTTTCCTTAGAGCCTAGTCTCACATGGTCCTTGAAGTTGATTGGTCCACACCCGAGACAGCTTTCCTTAGAGCCTAGTCTCACATGGTCCTTGAAGTTGATTGGTCCACACCCGAGACAGCTTTCCTTAGAGCCTAGTCTCACATGGTCCTTGAAGTTGATTGGTCCACACCCGAGACAGCTTTCCTTAGAGCCTTTTGGCGTCATCTGGTCCAACACCAATGGAGACTAGGCTCTAAGAAAAGCTGTCTCGAGTGTGGACCAATCAACTTCAAGGACAGTGCATATCATTATCATCATCAGAGTTGTTTCTTTTTGTTTGCATTTTGACTGCTTGTGTTGTGGTTATTGCAAACATGATCCCTTGTATAAAGGTGTCAGTTTTTGTACCAGTTGAAAGGGTAAAAACCTATTACTATATTTTGCCACTGGTAAAGGAGGTCTCATAGTGTTAATGCATGTTTTCTTTTTTATCTGATATTAAACCATGTATATGGCAGGTTTCCACCCATTATAAATTAATCTAGTTTCAAGCATGCGCCGCGTAATCACCACATCATCCCGAACACGTCCCAGCATTAGTTTAATGGCCCCTCTATCCTGGACCATCTGTACACCCATTAATCGTATGCACTCATAACCTGTTTGTCTGCAATTTTACTTTTCAATATACAATAGTTTAATTTTACAACATGCACGCAGTAACCTAGTTTCAAATTACATCTTTAACGGTAAATTTCAAATCAATGAAAGCTCATCCTCTGTTGATCTTTGGTATTTATTGTGCAATTGCTACGAATACTGAGCATCCGGTGATATTTTAATTCCCAAGTCAAATGTAGTCTACTCATTAAGTGTATTACAGGCCACTGCATTCTCACTGATAAATGTGGCTAAGCTAAAGGGGAGTGGTGGCGCAGTGGTTAACACACTGTGCTGTATACCTGACAAATCCGAGTTTAATTCCCAAGCAGGTTTGACATCAGTGGTGATATCTGAACTGGTCGAGGGCCCCACCACACTCATTTCTTTAGAACGGTTGGAAACGTACGGTGCGAAAAAAAGTTCAACATACATACCACCAACATGCACTGATCAGCATGGTGAAATATGGTCAACGACCCCGAAAATCACACGGTGTGGGGAGGCATTAATCAAGCAAATAAATATTATTGTTGCGTAACTAATTCTATTGAATATTTGCTGTAATGAATCTTACGCAATGTATTAAGTAGCTATTGCTTATTCTTGGTTCTTTCGGTAAAGTCACGTGGATTTCACACCTGATGATGATGATTGCTTGTGTTGCAGTCGAAACATCGTGAGAATTTTCATTGTTTTATATTTTTATTATTTCCCTTCTACGTGACTTTACCGAAAGAACCAAGAATATGAATCCCTGCAGTCACGAAAGCTTTAAATAAAAATTTAGCTATTGCTTCTTTGACCCAAGTCACAATAAATGCTTCGTTACTCCAGTGCTCCCCCATTTTTTTTATTGTATAACCTATGCAAAATACACATTGGTACGCATGAGAAATTTGGTTCTTTTAGCATTAAAATTGCGAAGGAATATAGATTGTGTGCAAATGTACGGTGCACTACAACAATTTTTTTAATTAACGCGAAGGATGGATTTGTCGTGGCCATCTTTGTTCGGGTAGCCGACCGCTGAGGCCGCAAATTGTTTCAGAATCCAACCCCCCCCGCGAATCTCAAATACGACTCCGATAAACTCGTCGCAAAGTACGCACAACCGCGATTGTTGTAAAGCACTGCGGACATTAAGCGGTGACTGTAACACGAGGGTGCCCTGTGCAGACAGTGACGCGTTGCGGCTTACCGGTCACGACCGCCCAGTGAGCCTTGTGACCGCGCTTGTTACACGGCTCGTAGTTGCTGTCCGAGTCGTATCTGAGGTTCCGCGTCAAGGGGCTTGGGGGGCTGTGGCATTTACACTATGAGACATCTCCTTTTACCAGTGGCAAAATATGGTAGTAGGATTTTACCCTTTAAAATGGTACAAAAAACTGACACCTTTATACAAGGCATCATGTTTGCAAGAACCACAACACAAGCAGTCAAAATGCAAACAAAAAGAAACAACTCTGATAATGATAATATGCACTATCCTTGAAGTTGATTGGTCCACACCCGAGACAGCTTTTCTTAGAGCCTAGTCTCCATTGGTGTTGGACCAGATGACGCCAAAAGGCGTTTGTTTGCATTTTGACTGCTTGTGTTGTGGTTATTGCAAACATGATGCCTTTTATAAAGGGCTATGGCATGTTGCACAGCATTCGCTTACTCCGATTAGCGCGGCTGGCTACGTACGGTGCGAAAGAAGTTCAACATGCTGTACATAAAATACAGAGAGCGCTGGGTGGATAAAATGGAGCGACTTGGTACAGTGGGGAGCACACAGGTTGTCACGTCCACCAGTCGTCTCAGTCAGTTAACCTATAGCACCGGAGTTTGTCCCGTAACCTCTTGCCACCAGAGATCCTTCCACACTGCACGTGGCTTTGAGGTGCACTGTGCCTGGCACGAGCGCCGTGGTGAGGTCACCGCTATTTCGCGCAGAATGCGGAGATCCTTGTTGTTGTTGTGAGCCAATGCCCAAGAGGTCGGTGCTTGAGGGCATTCGCTTACTCCGATTTGCACCGTTGGCAATGTACGGTGCGAAAGAAGTTGAGCGTACTGACATGCGTATGTTTAGATTATTTTGCTGCTATAAGTTTCCACATAAGCCACTTTGTTGAGCTATACTTACTGGGCCAGGTCGCTTCTGAAAAAAGAGTTATATAACTTAATGGGCTTTACCTGGTAAGATAAAAAAAATAGTTAAGTTTCAATTGTGTCTATTTTTATGTGATTTGTTTAACCTTTCCTATAGTTTCCACTGCTATCGCGTTTTTATATTTCTTGTTATTTATAACATTCTGACCCCGCGTGCACCGACTGGACATCTGTGAAAAAGAGCTTCATAGCTCATCGGATTCCTCAAGTATAAACAAATATGGATTCCAAAATAAATATTCTGATTCCGATTCTGACAGACACACATTAGGACAGGCGCACGCGGCCGGGGACGCGCGAGGAGATGCGTTACGTCGCTTGCAGCGCGCCGCGGGGCACACCATACCACTCTTGGTGCAATGTCCCAACGTATCTGCTCTTGCGGCGAGAACGGGGGGAGGGGGGGGGCTCAGCCACAGTTCACGAACAAGAGAAAAGCAAAAGCTGCGGCGATGTCTCGTGACTCATTTCTTTAGAACTGCTTTTTGCGTCTAGTTTTTTGTACTTCCCCCACACCTCCAATTAGAATGGTCGGCTACGTACGGCGCGAAAGAAGTTCAACATGCGTATAGACGTACGTGACACTCTGGCGCAAAATGAGCAAATACGTTCACCGCTTAAGACCACAATGTACACAGTGAATAACGCAATCACAATCATTTTTCAGTCCATTGCTGTGAATGAAAGTCTCCCTATGCCGTGTTGGTCATGGGGGGTTGCTTGAACATACCGTGCTGGTCAGTACGGTTTGGCGAGTGGCGGGATGGCGACAAGAGCCATTGTAATAACACTCACCGCTCATGTCAGCCACGGCTGCGAATCAAACCTCAGGCCGCCGGGTGCACTAACCACTACGCCGCCGTCACACCACCACGGCCGTGCAACAATAAATACATCGGATTGATGAATAATCGATACGTGTCGTGTAAGAATCTGTTTGTCCATTCATATAAGTTGCTTAATTGGTTGGTGAGGTGCTACGGTCGTGAGTAGACTGTGCTATGAAGCCAGCAATCCACGTTGTATTTTAGGCCAGTGGCGAGCGTCGTCTGTGCCGAACGTGGACTCCTCCTTCTCAAAGCCGCACGAAACAAAAGTATGAGTTGGTGATGCTGCGTCGGCAGTTTAAGCACAATTGACAACAACGAAAACACAACTCGCCACATTTTTCGCCGGCGCTGGGGTCTTCAAAGGCAAAATAAATCAATAAAAAGAGCTCACGTTCGGGGCAACGGCCGACATTTGTGTGCCACGAAGAAGAGCCGCTACCCCAAGCGTCGCCTGTTACTTATCTTTTCTTTTCAGGCCACAGTGTTATTGACTCCTGTGTTGACTTTGTTGTTGTTGACTAAAAGTATGGTCAAGTATGGTCAAGCAGCCACATGTACAATTAATATATTCCTGAATCGAACCGTAGGCCCTGGATCGTGGTAGTTCGTCAGATCGCGCGGGGGGGGGGGGGCAAATTGTCACGTGCCGAATATACAGTGACAACGGTACTTAAATTTACAAGAAAAACTAATGGGCTGTGCTTGCAGTGGTGTTCAAGCACAAATTAAAAAATAATCATGCATTTCACCATTAACACTGCCTTACAAAAGAAAAAAAAACAGGCTGACATTTTGCCCTTCTTCAGAGCAGGTATATAAGCGGGTAATTAAAATGTGAACACCTGAAAATGTCATTACCAATGGCCAGAAATAACCGAAACTGTTTCAGACACAGCACGCATCTAATTGGGGAGGCATAATATGTATGCAAATGCTTGCGGTTTAAACAGGAACATTAAACCACGGGAAACGAGGAAGAACAATTATGCACACGCATGGATTAGGTAACCCATTCTGACATATTTGATGATTAGAGGTATTAATGGTAGTGCTCGCCAGGCATGCAGGAAGCGGTCCGTCCGTCCGCGCAGGCCGTAACGAGACCACGGGGCTCGGATAGCGGCTCTGCCAGGGAGTGTGCCAGGAGTAGCGCAAGTCCACCCATCAGCAAAACAACTTTGCAGGAAAGTATCGGTCATTTTTGCATCATCTTTATGACAGTTATCATGCCCCTGCCCCTGGTACAGACGGACAGAACTAATGCACAAATGCTTTCAAGCAGATCTGGAAAATGTTTAAAAAAAAAAAAATGCAGCTCAGCAGCAGAAAGGATACGGTATGAGAACGGGCTGTCCCCGTACGAGATGCTCAATAATGAGGCTTCGGTTTTCTCCCAGCATGCCGTTCTGCAACAGTGTCACTTGACATCCGTACAGGTCCTCAGCCAGTCGTGACATATCGAAAGCTGCAACAACGGAAACATTGTAATCAACGTGATCATCGGTGGGCGGATTATCCAGGTCTCGGATTATCCGTGTTTGTAAATACATATATTTACATGCACAATAGTTTAACAGCTGCTGCTCACTCATCGAAGGTCAGTGGCTCAGTGCTCACTTCACCGCAAACGTAGGAAATTAAACAAATATTTGCAGGGCAGCACATCGTACATCTTGTTAGGGTACTTTATACATTTCAATTATTATATGTTCCGCACAGAGACAGCTGCCCCTGGGGGGTCCCCCTTGGCGAGACTGCAGCAGAGCATTGGAATGGTTGAGATGAGATGTGATGAAAGGCATTAAAGCAAGCGCCCTATACATTCAAATCCTTGATCTGTTTTCAATAAAAACAGACAACACATTATGTGTCTTCACATCCATTCTATGTAGTTAACCATAAATATGCTTGTGCAGCCTAATTTACATATGTTTAGCATTATCCGTGGTTTCTTTACCTGAGCCACTCCTCCATTACCTCAGATAATTTACAATATAAACCTTACAAATTTTTAAAAACAAATACCTTCAAACACTGCAAAATATGTGTATCAATCGATTATGCATGATAATTTTTTGTATTAAGCTTACAAGAAGAAAAGCTTTGACTTTTAGTACGTACATGAGTGAATGTCATGCGTAATTTAATTACCCGGGAAAACCCTCGCTTCAAGTCTCGGAAATATTTTTCCCGTTGGGGTTATTGGGGCCTACGCTTGCACGGTGAGCGCTTTGCACATACTCTTAGTTCTTTCGGTAAAGTCACGTAGGTAAAAAATGAAATTAAAATTAATTTAAAAAAAAAATCACGACGTTTCGGAGGCAACACAAGCTTCCATCTTCAGGTGAACGTGAGAGGAAAACCGTCGCACACTTTGCGTCGGCGGTTAACAACGCAAAGGTTTAAAAAATAAAACCTTTATAAATGCTTTTTGTGTTCAGTTTCTTGTCCTACCCCCGCACCTCCGTTAGCACGGTTGGCCACGTACGGTACGGAAGAAGTTCAACATACACACAGGCCAGTTCACAAAAAACTCGCTTCATGCACTGCCTTCTGCCAGTCAAAGCGTTACCACAGCAGGTAAGAGAGTTTGGCACATCTCTACGGGTGCGCTCCAAAGCTACCACATGGTGCTGAGAGAGAACGGGAGGGAGAGCGAGAGAGGGAGAGAGAGAGCAAACGGGAGGTTGCTCTTTCATGGAACATTAATCTCACTCCTTCACTTGGGCCCAGATGGCTTGGAGGGAGAGGGCTTACATGAGAAATGAGTGTGTTTTATTAAACACCGAGTTAAAATTATCAACAGGGTATATAGATAACCTTTCGGTTTGCAAACCTCTTCTTCATTGGGTCCACTTGTAAAATTAACACTTAAATTGATCGCACAAACTGAATTTCTTTTTTTAATTATTATTTTTAAAGAATAAATAACTGGAAATTTAATCCATCTCAGCTGCGGTGTTTAACATCGTCTCAGACCAAGCTTAAATCACATCCTTCTTTAAACTAATCATTCACAGAGTATTTTTATGTTTCGATCGAGAGCGTCTTGCAAGTCCGTAATTGAACTTGGATATAATTACACATGCACGCCTGTAATTCAGAGCTTCGGAGGCCACGGTTGGTGTATTATTTACATTTAAAAACATTCCAAACCCACTAAACTATGCCGGGGCTCAAAGATGGCAGTGCAGCAAGTTGGTTCATGACCCATCTGTGCAGATATTCAAGCGGTTTACGATATCCTCCTCCACACTAAACACTCCTTAAAATATAAACTGGCCAAACATCCCGATACACAAGACTCTCCCGAAAATGCATCTTGAGACTCAGCGAGGCTTTCCCATTTCTATATTTTAAGATCGTCATTTTTGATAATTGGTTTTTTACCCTTCTATCTGGCAACAAAACTGACAAGGAGTCATGTTTGCATAGACCAGAGTTTAGTTTTTTGTTTGCATTATGACTGCAGGTATTGTGGTCTATGCAAACATGACTCCTTGTAAAAAGGTGTCAGTTTTGTTGCCAGATAGAAGGGTAAAAAAAACAATTATCATATTTCTACTGGCAAATGAGGTTCCAATGGTGTGAATCGTAATTCTTGCTGCTGCATCTCTCCGAGCCACAGGGCAAACGCGATGCATTACGCTCCCGATGCATGTGAGGAATGTTGCGTGGAACAATTGATTATTTAAACGATTTACGTGAATCAGCAGTAAATGATATGCTAAACGTTACATTTACGCTAATGGAGCGTACCAAACTGTGCAAGCGAGGTGTAAACATAACAACGAGATGGTAAACAAATGGACGAGATATGCACACAACTTCGCTGCCAGGGCACAGATGCCGAGGTGAATCTATTTTTTCGCGACCAATATCAACCATAAAAGGTTTTTTTGGGTTAGATCACGTAAATATAAATGTGTCGTCAAACCCGCCGCCACCCGACACAGCCAATTCGTAAGGTTTGTCATGTAAACAAAACAAGCCAATGCGTTACAAGTACAACACACCAGTGTGTTGGAGAGTAAACCCACAACATTTACACTTTTACTCTCCAACACACTGGTGTGCTGCACGAGCAACTCATTGGCGCGTTCTGATCACGTGACAAACCTTACTAATCGGCTGTGTCGGGTGGTGGCGGGTTTGACGACACATTTATATTGACGCGATCTAACCCAAAAAAAACACCTCTATTGTGTTCTAGATTTGAAGCTTTCGTGACTGCAAGGATTCATATTCTTAGGTTTTTTCGGTAAAGTCACGTAGGTAAAAAATTAAAATTAATAAAAGTAAAAAAAAATCACGACGTTTCGGAGGCAACACAAGCTTCCGTCTTGATGCAGCTGTCGTGCTGTGACGGTTCCGCTTGAAGACGGAAGCTTGTGTTGCCTCCGAAACGTCGTGATTTTTTATTTAACTTTTATTAATTTTAATTTTTATTTTTTACCTCTATTGTGAAATCTTTTTGAGCACTCGTTGATTCCGTTTCCAAATTCTGGCCCCCGGCGCTTTCATCGATCTGGCCAGTTCGTCTGCGGGGCACACGTCGCTCATCGCTGCTCGACTCCTTTCCTCGAGCTTTTATGTTTCATAGCGGATCATCTGTACGACAGCCATTGCGCCCCACCCCCCCACACCACAGGCACGCGCTCGACGCACAGGCAGACCGAGAGAGAGAGAGAGCGAATGGATCAACGCTTATCGCAACGTCTGTTGCGGAGAGCGTTAAGGAGACACGCGCACCTGAGAACATCTCTCCCTGGGCAGTGTAGCCACGCTCCTTTGCGGTCTGAAAGATGGCATCCAAATCCGGGCGACGGCCGGCGGGGGCCACCAGACACCCCGCCATGTGCAGTGCCACGAGGCCGCATCTGCGAAGACGACAAAGATCCCCCGGGTAGCCTTCACACACTGTTGGGGGCAAGGGCTGTGTTAGCGAGCACTTAACAAAGGCCGGAACGGCACAGGAAGGGGTGGGAGGCCAGCACCACGCCCGGCCGCCTTTATCCCCCTAGTGGCGATGTTTACACACCGCAACAGGTACTAATTTGAGGCTCAGTCGACCTAGGGGAGGCCTAGTACCGGTTCAGATAATCGTCACTGGCGTTGGCCGTGAGCGTGAATCGAACTCGGGTCGCCGGGTTTGTAGCGCGGTGCGCTGACCACTGCGCCAAAACAGTGTGTGTGTGGGTGCAGGCCACATCTGCACACACGCACAAATATAAATATTCCCCACACAGCCGACACAGGCTGTTCCGGCAAGTGTTGTTAGCGAGCACCTGTTAAGGCCACCGCGGCACAAAAGGGAGTGTTTTCACAAGCACCACACCACGACTTTGTTGAGCTGTGCGGGTGAGCGGAATGGGATTTTTGGGTATCCGTGTGGAATGATACGATATGTGGCAGCGTACCCTGATCTCAGTTCTTTGTCCCACCATGGGCTAGCTGCAGGCTGACTTCATAGTTCAAACGCGATTCAAGTTTGCATTGTTCTAACTCATTCACTTTCATGCCCTGCAATGAACGTGTATACGGGAACGCATCCGCCGCATTAAATTAATTATTTTAATTATTTTCCATTTTTTCCTACGTGACTTTACCGAAGAAACCAACGAGTATGAATCATTGCAGTCACGAAGACTTCAAATCTAGAATTAAATGACGAATTAATGTATACGGCACCTAAACCCGACTGGATCTCAAGATGCTGTACGAGCGGGATGACGTGCGCTTGGTGATGTTGAGAAGGAGGACGACACCTGGGAAGGGGTGCTGATGGACGATCTAGAGCAGCACAATCCTCCCCCATCCACAGGCCCGCCGTACCGTGGTCACCAAACTTACCTGTTCATTATCAATAAGGCCAATGCACGCACTGCATGCGCCTGATGGTTGGTAATCATGGAAAGGTGTAAATCGTGGAGGGGGGCGGCGGGGCGATGGGGGGGGGGCGATCGCCGGGACTGGAGGAGAGAAAGAGGGCTGTCAAAACAACAATCTTGGGGAAAGGCCAAGAGATGGGAAAAAAAGGAGAGTTTTGCTCAATGACCCGGTGCATATGCAGACAAAAACCCAAGGTGCAGGGCCGGAGAGAGGATGCAGGGAACTCTTAATCAAGAACGTGCCGCCCTTGGGCAGAGAATTCGAAAGAGAGAGGGCATAAAAGAGAGAGGGCATGAAAGGCGAAGGTGTTTTGATGGAGGGGGACAGCCCATCACAGGCGTAAAAAGAAGCCGGGCGTCTTAAATCCTGGACTTGAAGAAGCAGTCAGCCATGCAGATGGAAAGAAGTATGGAGTTCTAGACAGCGGGAACGGGGGAAGCATCAGAGAAGAAGTGATCTACCCATTGATCAGAAGTTGACTGGCATCTTTGACGACAGACCTTTGTTGCCAGAGGCATCAACATTTTTTGTAACCCAAAAAAAAAACCTCCAAAATATCCTTAGAAGGGCTGCCAACCTCACAAGCGTAGGGAGAGAATCTGATTCTCAGATGCCACAGCAAAAGCATTCTCCCAGGCTCCATGCCGTGCATGAGGCTAGGCTGCGAAGAGAATACAGATTTGCGGCTCGTATTGGAATTTCATTTTCACCCCAACACACAAAGGAATGCCCAAATGCCCAGCGCTTATAAGGGTAAAGTTTAATCTTCGTCAAGTCGATACTCATTCATAACTAACGAGTTCACTCTTCAGTAATATCCGATGCAAAATCAATTAGTCCTGCGAGCATGATATAATAATGCGGTGTTTTTTTGTGAAACATTCCATAAGCAATACACCGAAACATCATGTAAAATGGGGTCAAGCGCGTCTTTTTTTAATCTACAATTATTTTCGCAGGGAAGGATGACTTAGTCTGATGCAATGTATTATATAAGGGTCCTGCTGCACTGGGTTGTTTGTGGCCAATAAAAGTTATTAGCCACGATTTACGTCGGGGGGGTGAGTTCCTGAAAGGTGCGACGACGAATATTGAACGACGCCAATCAAAGCGATTTACAGGGTGGAAGTGGTGGTGGTGGTGGTGGTGGAGGTGATGGTGGTGGTGGTGGTGGAGGAGGAGGAGGAGGAGGAGGAGGTGGTGGTGGTGGTGGAGGAGGTGGTGGTGTTGGTGGAGTTGGTGGAGGTGATGGTGGAGGTGGTGGAAGAGGAGGAGGAGGAGGAGGTGGTGGTGGTGGTGGTGGAGGAGGAGGTGGTGGTGGTGGTGGTGGTGGTGGAGTTGGTGGAGGTGATGGTGGAGGAGGTGGTGGAGGTGGTGGTTGTGGTGGCGGCGGCGGCGGTGGTGGTGGAGGAGGTGGTGGTGGTGGTGGTGGAGGTGGTGGTGGTGGTGGTGGAGGAGGAGGTGGTGGTGGTGGAGGTGGTGGTTGTGGTGGCGGCGGCGGCGGTGGTGGTGGAGGAGGTGGTGGTGGTGGTGGTGGAGGTGGTGGTGGTGGTGGTTGTGGTGGTGGTGGCAGCTGGGGGGGCGACGGATAACGAGAGAGAACGGACGGTGCAGTCAGCGACGTGCGTGCGGTGTTTGAGGCGACGCAAGTCGGCTAGCGAGCGCTGTTGATGATAAAGTGACGACGTGTTTGTGAACCGATGCAAAAGGGGGTGGGGGGGGGAGAACGTACACCGGAGCTATCACTGTAGCGCGAGTGAGTCTTTGGTTTCATGCAGAGGAAGGAATCGGAGAACCCGCAGAAAGCCCATGACATGTAGGAGGGGGCGACACTCGAAACCACCATCTCCCAGCCACACCTCGCAGCCCCCCATGCGCACAACACCCGGTAAACTGAAGCTACTAAACTTTGTATTTTTATTTTACCAGGTAAGATCCATTGGGCCACAAAGCTTTTTTTCAGAAGCGACCTGGCCACAAACGATAGCTCAACCAAGTGGCTTATCACGCAGAAATTTATAGCAGCCAAAATACTCTAAATGCATGTTGTTGATTCTAAATGTGGAGGGAAAAACCAGAGGACCTCGAGAAAAATCCATGCGACCACGGGGAGAACATGCAAACTCCAAATATAGAGGCGTCAGGATCAGGATCGAACCCGTGACCTCCTGTATACCAGACGAAGTAGTTAACATCTCGCCACCGTGGTCACCAAATACAAACCAAGTTGACCTCTGCTTTGCATCCAAGATCTGGAAAAATAAGGTGTGATTTATTCCGAGTTTTTATAATATCACATCACTGCTAAGCAATATACCGTAAGCCGGTTATTACATTTGCTCACATTGCACATGTGAATTTTGTGCTTATTTATATGGATGAGTCATCGCCATATCTTCACATTTACACACCTCTGTGGCCATACAAAAACTACAGATTTTGTGCAATGTAGCTGCAGGACACTGCTGTGAAAGCTATCTGAAAAGGCAATGTACTCAGCATCACTGGGTTGCATAATCAGGTGCGGATGTCGATGGGTGACTCAGAGGCACTGAGCCATTACCACTAAAAACCTGGGTTCAAATACAGGTCTTGGCCAACTTAAATTTTAACTGGGTTACATGTGCAGTTAGTTGATAATCTTAGCCTGTAGGTAAAACATTTAAATTAATAAAAGTAAAATAAAATAAAAATCACGACGTTTCGGAAGCAACACAAGCTTCCGTCTTCAGGTGGAACCGTCACAGCCCGACAGCTGTATCAAGTAAATGAGAGATTACAGGAGATACCACTCCGTATATATAATGGTTGAGGTGGGGAGGGGGGGAAGGGGCAGGGATGGCCCACTCTCATTTACTTGATACAGCTGTCGGGCTGTGACGGTTCCACCTGAAGACGGAAGCTTGTGTTGCCTCCGAAACGTCGTGATTTTTATTTTATTTTACTTTTATTAATTTTAATTTTTTACCTACGTGACTTTACCGAAAAAACCTAAGAATATGGTTCAACCAACTTTACAAAATCCCTCCAACGAGAATTAAAACTTCGGTTGGACTGCCCATATCCCAGACCCGTCTAGAGCAGGGCACGTCGCCAAGTGCAGTACCCCTCGTCTGGATAAGAGGTCACTTGAAGGGACCTCAGAAGAAGTTCCGTGACGTCTCCTTCCGCAGGCCATCCTCTGGAAGACGGAGACGCACTGCTCTATGAGAGTTCCGAATCGACACTTTGTTTCATGACCTGATGCCAAAATCGGAAGAAAAAAAGTGACGCTCCGTTACCTGCCCAGCCTGTTGAGGCAAGCACTGCAAGTGAGCACCTGTCGTGGCCAGTCTAGCACACGCGGTGGTAATGAGTCAGCAACACATCTAGCCACCTTCGTTTCGAATGTGCCATTTACCACATTGCAATGGGTGCCACAATTTCAGCCGGGTTGACCTAAGAGAAAGCCCAGGCCAATTTTAGACACCAAACTCCGCTGCACTGTTTCCCACCCTGTCGCAGAATTTTCTCGAACACGGTACCGATGATGCATTGCCCTGCTCGTGTTCTGAATTGGCATTTCTTCATATCGTGACTTGATGCCGCAGGTACAACTCGAATAACATTGTCAATATGACAGCATATATATATAAGAAAATAAAAATTAAAATGAAATGTACCAACAACCTGTTACACTCCTAAGGACAACAACGGCAGGGTCAAAATTTCGCTATATTCGAGCATTTACACCAGAAATTACTCAATGAGGATTCTACACACACAGGAGCAATCATCGCCTCCTACTGGCACACTGATGGGCCTGGTCACTCTTGCAAATTAGACTTAGCAATGGTCTCTTGAGCTCTCACCTGGCTAATCAAAACGAGACTTGACACTTGAAAAACAATAAACCCACCACTGCAGCTGCAGACACACCGCTTTGTACAAGAGAAAGGTTGAACTTGTAACTGGGTTCAACACGCCCACAAAGATTAAAAACAATCAACTGAACAAGCAGGCCCCTGGAAGAAAACAAAGCACCCAACGGCAATTCTTGTCAACAGCTCCATCACGCGAACCGTCATTGAGAGGGCAGTCCGGTGACAGCAGCGATCAACTGCCTCTCACTTGGCAACATAGCAAGACTTAACAGTGCACAGCACAATCAGACAATCAGTGTGGCCATGAGAACTCCACGGCGGCATTCGCCAGCCGCCGAACAACACTCGAATCTGTGTTTCACACGGTGGGGGGTGTAACTTCGTCCTCAATGCTGCTGTGATCTCATATTTTTGAAGACACTTCAGATTGTTATGATGCCCCCAAGGTCGGAGCAAGTCGAAGGCTCTCTAACGAGGCCGCGATAACAAAAGATGTGCAGCCAAAATCGCATGGTGTCGGATGAATGGGCACGAACAGTTGTGCAAAGCGATCTTTTTCAAAGCAATGTATATTTTAGTTTTGCTGATAGGAGAGGACGCTAGCAATTCGTGCAAGTTTCTAGGGGGGGGGGGGGGAAAGTGCTTCCCAGCGTATTACAACAACGCTGACGCATAGCTTCTGACATTTTTCTGCCGAGATCTCCGTTGCCCGAGCGCGTTCTCCAACAAACACCGAAGGCGCGCTCTCCCTCCCACTGTGAAGCTACACGGGCCCCCCACCACACCACCCCCCCCGGGGTGCCCAGCTCAGCGCCACATCAGCCCGTAAAAGCTTTCTTCGCAAAGACCTGTCGGGGCGAGCACACGCGACTCGGCAATGCGATGGTACCTTTGTCGCGCGTACATATTTAACAGCCCCCGGAGACGAGGACTGCCGATGGGCGCAAGGAGCACAATTAAGAGCCAGTGGAGCTAAACAAAAGAAAAAGTCAATGAAGCTCAGCGGCGATGGCGATCCCGCTCAGACTGGGAGCGCCGAAGCGTGGCGCACACCGACAACGCGGCCATTCCACCTGTCAACTCCGCAACAGCCAAGAGACGGCCGTGGCAAGAGATGCAACTCTCGTGAGTGACTCTTGAAAGCCACGGCAACGGAGCGCACATCGGAGTGGGGCAGGCAAGGAGCCGGGCTGGCCATTGGGCGTCATGGGCGGTTGACAAGACGCTGTTGATCAACGAGGTGTTCGGTCAATGCGCGCACCAGCGAAGTTTTTAAGTGTCGGTATTACGCCTGAATTGTTTTCAAGTCTGACACGAGGAGAGTCCAAGCTGTTGGGTTGGTCTGTTTTAGCCTGAGGTTGTGTAATCAGTTGCATGTGCAAAGCTCTTCACATCCAGCACCGATGATAGCCCAACAACAAAAAACTTTAATCATCTTCTATAATGGGCAGCAGAAAATGCTGTTTTCATTTCCAGGAAGCGTGTTATTTGCGCAGACATTAAAGCTCCAACTACCTTTTTTTAAGTGTATACCATTATGTGCTGCCACTTTGGTGAAGTGTACAATTTCCCAACAGTCGGAGAAGGAATACTATAAATCTATCCAGCACATATCTTTATCGACAACATGGATCTGTGCCAAAGAAAGTATTTGTGAAAGAAGTACAATAACAAAACCCTCCATTGGTCCGGTCCAGCCACACCACTTTGGCCACGCTCGCTGTGCACGGAAGCTGTTCTCGAGATGGGATAAGACCGAACCAAGCGTAAATATAAATTCTGGGAAAACCCTTTTTTTGTCTCGCCCCCAAACCTGAACCCTACGCCAACCCACCTCGGCGACTGGGTTCAAACGGTCAAACCCCGACCGCAAACACGTGCGGAGATTTTCACCCCGAGACGGAAGGGGAGCGTGCATTTATCATTCACCTGCCCCGCACGGCTGGAACCCGAAATCGCAAAGGTTCACAGCGTGCCAGCCCGGCAAAGAATTAGCAGCGGAGAAAAAGCGAGGATAAAAAAAAAAACTATTGAACATTTATGAAGCGACCCTCCCCCTCCCCCCACGCTTTGGCCTCCCTACCTTGAACCATTCAAACAATCTCACGGTCGGTTGATTGATTCTGAAAAGGTGAGGCTAAAAAGGTCACCCTTGAGGTGAAGTACTACACGGAACAATTCGGGGGGTGGGTGGGGGGCATTCTGTAGTTAAATTGCCGTTTAAGAGGGGTGGCTGCAGAGTTCATGACAGCGCGGGTGTGCTCACCCGTGTAATTTTCACATTTGTAAGCTCCTGGAAATAGTGAAATTAATGTGAAGGACCCCTTAGCACTCCGAGGCGTGTAGAGTTATGTGCCCGCATTTGTGAAGCCCCTGACATTTGGACGCGGCTCGCAGATGGACTTACTGCGGGCCATTCTGTATCACGGGAGGCACGTACTTGTTGAAGAGTAACCACTTTAGTGTCGAATCAAAGCTGCAGTGGAGAAACAAAGACAAAAGACACAACACGCACGGCACATCCTTATTAGTTTTATGCAACGTATGGTTACGAACCACTTGTAACTCTATGCACCTGCACAGCCCCTTTAGTCAATCCACTGCTGGATGAGGGCCTCCTCCATGCTCTACGGGCCCGTGGGGGATATGTTACCATACTTCACCGCGCCCATCAGTGCGTGTTGGTGAAGCGTAGACGTGGCAGAATAGAAGTCTAATACAATATCATTAGACCTCCTTTGCCAGTACCAAAATATAATAAGGTTTTCCCCCTTTTTTCTGGCAACAAAACTGAAACCTTTTTACGAGGAATCATGTCTGCATTAACCACAATACTTGCGGTCAAAATGCAAAAAAAAAAACACTGATAATAAATGCATTGTCCTTGAAACTGATTGGCCCACACCAGAGACGGCTTTCTTTTGAGCCTCGTCTCAATTGGTGCTAGACCAGAGCGTACGTAGCAGTACACAATGGATCATGGGACCTCCTTCGCCAGTACCAAAATATGAGAATAGGTTTTCCCCTTTTTTCTACGCCTTTTGACGTCCTCTATTTTTCAGAAGCGACCTGGTCATCACTAATGAGAGCTCAACCAAGCAGCTCATCACGTGGACATTAATAGCTGCCAAATACTCTATGACTTGTGATGCAAGTTCTAAATGTGTCTGGTCAGAATGTATAAATAGCTGACGAGTCAGCATAGCTTTTTTTAACGTTGTATTTTTTAATGTTGCATTTGTTTTAGCTTTGCGAGTGTGAACGTCATTCTTTTTCTTTTCCACTTTGTTTAAAATGTCGAGGGGTTCCGCACGAACCCCCCCCATCCACCCATCGTGCGGGGGAACACGGCACATCCGCCAACGTTGTTTCAGGAGACGCCGTCCTAACAGACATCCTGAGCCGAGACGACCCTCGGCCCCTCCTCGCCTGCTCCTCCTCTGGCTGAAGATGAGCGCCGGCTCGTCCAAGTCTCCCTCCGTCGCCGCCTGTCCTTCGCTCACGACGCGGCGGATTGAATCGGTCACGGCGTGAAGTCCCGAGGGCGTGGGTAGAGACGGTGGAGGTGGTGGTGGAGGTGGTGGAGGTGGGGGAGGGGGAACCGTTGAGAAGTCCATCGTCCCACCTGCACCTTCCACCTCTTCATTTTCATCCTCCTTGTGCATCATCTTCTATTACTGATCCTGGTCGGGCCCAGACAAGAAACTCATTAAGGATCACGTACAGCACGCATGTTGAAACTCTTTCGCACCGTACGTAGCAAACCGTGCGGACCACCACTGTACTCCCAACCAATATTATTTTATGACATCAGCCCTTTTGTCAGTCCACTGCTGGATGAGGGCCTATCCATGCCCTGTCGGTCGTAGGCTGTGCATTGACCATACTTCACCACGACGGTCAGCGTGTGTTGATAAAGGTGGGCGGAGCACAGAGTGCAGTACAACGATGGCTTTTGCTGCACTGCCCTCTGCTGGCAACGTAACACTAGTGCGCAACGCGTGGCCAGGCTGACCGCTGCTTAGCTTTCTAGATGACAAACCCGAGTTCGCGTATCCGCACCGTCGCGTATTCGCTATGCAAGCTGACAATCCCCCCCCCCTCCCGGGGCATCCTTGGTAACGGAGATGTCCTCCATCTCAGGGTTGTCAGGAAGGAATATTGTCATGAGCTAAGAGATTCTTAACGCCCGATAAGACATCGTCGGTGTGAGAGCCGCCACACCATTTAAAACCAGTGGGGGGGGGGAGGGGGGAGTTACAGCAGCAGGATGATGATGGGATGGGGGGGGGTCACACTTTGTGCACTGTCCATGGGCCGCATGTCCATGGGCCGCATGTCCATGGGCCGCATGTCCATGGGCCGCATGTCCATGGGCCGCATGTCCATGGGCCGCATGTCCATGGGCCGCATGTCCATGGGCCGCATGTCCATGGGCCGCATGTCCATGGGCCGCATGTCCATGGGCCGCATGTCCATGGGCCGCATGTCCATGGGCCGCAAGTCCATGGACCGCATGTCCAGGGGCCGCACTAAAGGCCACCAGGGGCGGTAAGTGGCCCGTGGGGCCTTGCGATTGTTAACACTGCCCTAGGCCGTCCAATTATAACGCATTGCGATAATTAAGCTCATGAACAATTGTGCCAGTCGGTGGCATACCGAACACGCCTGGTGCACTGTTGTTCCTAACGTTGCGCTTTGTATCAGGTGGCAGTCGTTGTTGGAAGATTTGCTGGTTTATCCATATTTTGTTTGTTGCGGTTGCACCCGGCTCCAGGGCCGCATGGCTCACAGGGCTATACCTAATAAATGAAACTTGAAAACCCCACGGCACACACATGCTGGCGCCCTTGCACACAAGACTATCCAGGAGTTTGTTGAACCAAACTTCTCATCTGGTTTCCTGAACCAGACTTCTCATCTGGTTTGTTGAACCAGACTTCTCATCTGGTTTGCTGAACCAGACTTCTCATCTGGTTTGTTGAACCAGACTTCTCATGTGGTTTGTTTCACCAGACTTCTCATCTGGTTTGCTGAACCAGACTTCTCATCTGGTTCAACAAATCATACTACTCATCTGGTGAAACCAACTCCAGTACTGTAAAATATTAAACCACCCTATGACCAAATCGCGCCAGAAATCCGGGCGATCTCATCAGACCTCGGAAGCTCAGCAGGGTTTTTTTTTCTGAGCCTGGTCAGCGCTTTCAGGATCATATTGCGTATTCTATACTGGCGGAATCCGATGAGCTATAAAGCTCTTTTTGCCCACAGACGTCCAGCTTTGATTGGGCCACCACCACAATGCGCGTGGCGGTGTGTGGGCTGCTGCGGGGAGACGTGATGGACGTCACAAGGCGATGCAAACACAGCAAAGTCACATTTTGACTTGAAACTTTCGTAACTGCAGGAATTCATATTCTTGTTTTTTTCGGTAAAGTCTCCGCCTGATGAAGACCGCTTGTGTTGCGATCAAAACGTCGTGGGTTTTTTGCTTTATTTTAAAATTATTTTTATTTAACTATTTTTATCGTGTTTTTTTATTGTTTTCAAATTATGTTTTAAATGATTATTTAATTGTATTATTTAGTTTTTTTATTTTCTATCTACGTGACTTTACCGAAAGAACCAATATTACAGCCAACTCAATTCGCTGTACAGCAACTATGCCCCCAAATCGACGCTCTCCGCCAGCGCCAGCACAGCATTGACCAGCGTGGTGAAGTATGGTCAAACAACGAACCCCTCCCCTTCCATCAATCACAACCAACTTGGTACACGGTGGCGGGAAGGCAGAGGTCTCATCCAGCAGTAGATTCACACGCGACCAGCCACTGAGTAAACCAAGCGACAACCTCTTCGCGAAGACCCGTGGCCTCATCCAGCAGTGGAGTGGACGCACGTGCCCTGCCACAGCGCCGGTCTACACGTGGATGTGACGTCAGTGGATGTGACGTCAGCGGCTGCGGTCGGCGTGAATAATCCCCATTGTAATCGTTGCCTGTCTGTAAGATCTTCGTCGTGTCGGAGCGGCTTCTTCGCTGCTGCTGTCACCACTGGACGGAGCGGGGAGAGGCGAAGCCCCACGGCGCCCCTCGACCCGGGAAGAGGAACGCGGGCCCCGGTCAGCTGATCAACAGCGCGGGAAATACAAAACAAAAAAAAACACTGCACGTGGCCACGCGGGGCATTGTGTTGGGTTGGTACAGATTGTATTGCGGTGAAACAATACTAATACTGGTAGGAACCTCCTGGTACTGGTAGGAATCTCCCGGTTACACCAGCCCACAGGGGATTATTGTGTCCGTCCGTCCGTCGTGCATCAAAAATGGGAGTGGTGGGGCTGGGTGGAATGGGGAGGGTGGGGAGTGGCTGGGTGGGGAGGGGCCTGGTGGGGAGGGTGGGGCTGGGTGGGGGGTGGGAGAGGTGGGGCTGGGTGGGGAGGGTGGGGTGGGGCTGGGTGGATAGGGGAGGGGCTGGGTGGGGAGGGTGGGGCTGGGTGTGGGAGGGTGGGGTGGGGCTGGGTGGATAGGGGTGGGGCTGGGTGTGGGAGGGGTGGGGCTGGGTGGGGAGGGGCTGGTCATCTCGTGGTGCCCTTATAAAACTCAACGTTTAACCTACTCACGCCGGCTTGTGCCCGCCCTCACAGTCGGCCATATTTGCGGAATACACCACGCGGCCGTTGACCCTGGCCATTGACCGAGCAACCCAACGTTCCTACCAGCTCCCTCCGCAGGAATGTGTTATTTTGATTTGAAGCTTTCGTGACTGCTTTGGTTCTTTCGGTAAAGTCACGTAGGTAAAAACATAATATATCATGACGTTTTGATCGCAACATAAGCAATCGGGTGGGACAACCACAGCAAGAAAAAAAAACTGCTGAAGGAGGCGAGAGACAATACTAATAATAGTAGTAGTGGTAATCATAATGGGCTTTAGCCTTTCTGGCGATAAAAACGGGGGCGTTATTAGAACAGGTGTTGTATTGCCAGTGAGGGTGTTAAGACGTCCAAACACTAAGTAGATGCCAAATAAGTATGTATAACAATTGGTGTTTAAACATCTTAACACCTGTTTTATTTACGGAAAATGCTAAAGCCAAATTCTAATTTTATAATTTTTATACTGGCTAAAAAGGTCTCGTAGATACAGATGTATTGTGACACCCATTTGATTCTCTAAAACGTACTGTTTTCTTGAGGTTTTTTTTTTTTACAAAAATGAATATGCAAAGGGAAAAATGTTGGGGCTCACAAGACATCTGGTACTATTCTGTACATTGATTAATAATAATAAGCACGCTCGTTTACTCAGGAGTCGAATCATTTGTGTTCAGACGGATCCTGCCAACTTTGAGCAGAAGAGGGTGGTGGGAGGGCGATGATTGTTGCTTTGTGTAATTCCAATTAAGTATTATTATATATTTATTTTATTACTAGGATAAGCCCACTGAGTTCGCTCTTTTTCAAAGGCGACCGGGCCACACACGGTACCTCGGCATACGTGGGAATTGATAGTAGCAGCCAAATAAGAAGAGAAAACGTGCAAACTCCAAATATACAACAGGCATCATTCGGATCGGGATCAAACCCACGACATCCTGCGTAACAGGCGAGAGAGATGGCATGTCGCCACCATAGGTATTTTTTTCTAATTTGGTTATGATGAAGATGTGATCATCATTCATGATAACGTCTGTGATGGTGATGAATATACGGTAATTCATGATGGTGATGTCTGTGACGATAGTCGTGATCAATATAGGATCACCCATATAGCCTTAAAATACTGTCGAGGTAGGGTCAGATCGCGTTATTTATAAATTAAATGATGACGTCACCCTGCTGCTGCTGCTCTATTTAAGACCGGGAGCAACAGGAGAGCTTCACCATTCGTGCCCGATGAAGCTGATTGTAATTACCAGCGAAACGGCGTACTCACATTTTAAAATGCTGTTGATTCTCTCTTCAACACACCGGTGGGCTAAAGAAGTCAATTATTTTGTCCTTTGAAAAACGTGACACATTTTTTACTGTTTGGCCGTGTCGGGTGGTGGAGGGTTACGACACATTTATAAATAACGCGATCTGACCCAAAAACCTATATTATGAATAATATTGGTCGCGAAAGCCTACGTGTTAAATTGAGGTAAGTGTTGTTAGCGAGCACCTATGAAGGCCGGCACGGCACACGAAGGAGTGGGTGGCCAGTGTCACGCCCGGCCGCCTTTGTCTCCCGAGTGGCGATGCTTACACATTGCACCAGGTATAGTACTCATTTGAGGCTGAGTCGACCTAGGGGAGGCCCAGGACTGGTTTAGATAATCATCACTGGTATTTGCCGTGTGCGGGAATCGAACTCGGGTCACCAGGTTCGTATCAGTGCGCTAACCGCCGCGCCACTGCTCCCCGGATCGATAGTGCAAGTGGTCAGCGCACTGCACTACAAACCCAGAAACCCGAATATCTAAATCTGTCCTGGGCGTCCCCCAGGTCGACCCAGCCTTAAATGAGCAGCTGGTGCGGTGTTTAAACATTTGTGGAGAAAAATGTGGCCTGGTCAACCGCGTGCGTCACGCCGCTCCTAATAGATGCAGTACCATTGGGTCCTCGCTAACAGCACTTGCCCCAACAGTCTGGCCCAGAGTTGGCACCGCAGAGACCCTGTGTTCAAATCCAGACAGCCACGTGTAATTTAACCGGGTTCTTCTCTCTCGAGGGCAGCGTGTTGATGGTTTCAGCCCGGTCATCAATGACTGACATAAAGACCCATAGACTCGCACGGAGACTCAGACTCAAATATGTCGAAACCAAGTTGTGATGAAACTGGCTTCTCAAAGTGTAGCGAGTTAATAATGGTCTCAGCTAGGTCACCAATGAATGCACACACGAAAAAAAAAACATCACGTAAAAATTCAGATTCTACACTTAATTTGGATCAAGTCCAGTTCTCAGAGAATAGCGGTCACATTGTTATACAGAGCCGGTGAAAAAAAGACTGCTACCCTCCACTGTGTAGACCGAAAGGTCACGTGGGCCATTCTCTTCATATGAAGTTTGCACAGCCCTGCGGGAGACCGGAGTTGATTCTTTGTCTCATGATATGGCAACGATAGCACAATTGGGATGCAATTGTGGGGAAGTGATGAGAACGTTCAACAATAACAATACACGCTAGCAAGCCCCTTCCTTGCATTGCAGGCTATGAATATAAACGTGCTCCACACTTGGGCAAAGTACAATTGCAATCGTTATGAATTAACCTTACGAACGTGCTCCAGCAATCTCAAGTTTATTTTGTCTGACCAGGTGAGAAGAGTGACTTGGGGCAACAGTCTGCCAATAGGGGTGGGGGGGTTATTGCGGCCGTGTGTACAAATCCACACTGATTAATTTGCAAGCAATTAACGAATTTGAAAACAAAATAGACCCTGACGCAGGCACACACCGGCTTACACTGTGGATCCGTAACGTACCCTGTGAATTGGACGGCGCATGGTGCTATCGTGGCCATTACACCTGCCAGTATTAACCAGGACGGCCGCCGGATTCGAACCGGGAACCTGTTAATGCGCGGCGAACGCAAGGCCCATGTCAGAGCCAGCAAGCCTGCATTGATGAACAATGTGCCTTGCAGAGACAAGCTGCAATTACAATATAAATGCCTCGTTAGTTATCAAAGTGAATACTGCACGTCTGGGTGCCTTTACTTCACCCGCTTAACAACCTAATTGCAATTATGAGCAACAATACATTATGATAAGCCGATTTTTAATAAAAAAAATCTCTCAGAGGGCAATCAGAACATTTAAAAGACAATCGAAATATAATGATGCTTTGACTTTAAGTAATAAATAATTACGTAACAATCAAATACGAATTGTATCCCTTGTCAATCCACTGCTGGATGAAGGCCTCCTGACATGCTCTGTTGGTCGTGGAGGCTGTTTGACCATACTTCACCACGCTGAACAGCGAGCTCAGGAGGCGAGACCGCCTCTCGGCTCGGCCGCATTCATTGGTGCGGGGTGCTAACCACTGCGCCACCGCTCCACCACCACGCACACACGAGACTAGACACAGCGTTTGGGAATGTTTATTATGATCAACGTGTGAGGCAAAGTGCGTGTGTTGGTGTCTGCTTCGCATAGGACTCCACGTGGAGAAGAAACAATGGCAGGCCTTCATGTTCCATGTAGCTTAGCTGTAAACATCTGTAGCATGCGCTGACACTTGGCATACGTATGCATGCTTCCATCCGACAATGAAAGGGGATGAGCGTTGTATAATTTAGGCTGTAGTTCATATCCCGTGATACCTGTGGTTTTATTTGGTCAATTCGTCTTTAAGGCAGACGTTGAATTAACTTCATATGTCACGGCCCATCACAGTACGCCTGAACCTGCTTGCCATGCAATCTGCTAACGTCCAAAGAGATGTTAACAAACCAAAAAACTCAATTCATTCGTCAAAAGGCCCACTGCCCCCGAAATGTCGCCAAATAGATATTTCTTTTCAAGACCGCATTGTTACGAATGTGTTTAAATCGTGTGAACAGTGGCTACCATGGGACGCACAAACCTTTGGAAGTGCAACGTGTTTACCAGTTGAAAACAGCCGATTTGCACGCGCGATTCGATGCACGGCATCGCGAAGATAACAGTTAATTCCGTAAGACGCATCGACGAATCGTTACTTGCCTACTCAATTAGCAATTGAACGGGGCGGGGATTGGTGAACGTGGAATGGCGTACAACGGTGGGTGGCGAGGGCTGGCGTGGACCCGAAGCGGTACAGGAGGTTTTATTTCTGAACAGAACGAGCGAGGCACTCGCGATCAATATAATTCAGCCGACTTGGGTAATTGAACATCACATCATTATGGGCTACACACATGTATGTTTGCGTGCAATCCTTTGCAAAAATCGATGCGCGTGTGCCATGCACATGTAAGAGCAAGCGTTTGGCACAACAACAAGAACAAGAAATCGCCAACTGTGTTTTCGTTTTTTTGTGTGTGTGTGTGGGGCACCGTGAGTTGTGTCGCTCCGCTTTACCTGTCGCAACTCAAGTGCTCTGGGAAATCACCGCGATTTCCCCGTTATTGTTGTGCCCCCAATTGTAAGAGCCGGAGTACAAAACAGAAACCGCCGCGCACCTGCTCACGTCCTCGTACATGTGAGTTAGCGTCATGGCAGTTAGAAACTTTCACAATTAATGACAATCAGAACAAATCTTGGCTTCAAGCTTTCGTGACTGCAGGAATTCATATTATTTGGGTCTTTCGGTAAAATCACGTAGAACAAAAATTTTTTTACATGAAGCCATCCAGATATATAAACACAGACACAATTTCAACCGAGAAGATGGGTACAAACTGAGCAATCATTGGTAGTACGTTATTAACCAGTTTAAGTCATAACTGGCTGTGATGTTTCCATCCTACCTTCCGATATTAGTAGTTATTTTCGACTCTCTGGTTTCACATTAACAGGTTAAATGTCTCACACTAACACAGCCACCGTCGTTCGTGTCCTCGATCTGGCGGTGGCTCTCCGATCTTACATTGACATGCAAATTTCTCAACATCAATAGCTCCGCCCACTTCGTTTATGACCCTTGGGCTACACCCATTTCAAACCTTTAAAACAGCCTGCCTCAGCAGCTTTCCCCCTCTTTTTTAAATCCTTTATATTAAGTTCGCTTGCTTGCTTGCGTGCTTGCTTGCTTGCTTACGACCGTGCAAATCTTTCGGTCGTTTATAACCCACTTCCCGTGATCCAATCGAGCTGACATTTTGCACACAGACTCGTTGTGCGTGACAATTAATTTTTTTTCCAAAATGTTTATACTGTTTAGGGAAAAATAAATAAATATTTAATTACCAATTGCTTAATGCTGGCAGACAATCATCTGACCCATAGGTGGCTGCCATCTCAAGCCAGAGGACGAGAGGACTCTAGCCGCCACGCATATAAAGGATTTAGAGTGAAAAACTTTGTTTTTACGGGTTAATTTTTTCTCCTGATGACGATCGCTTGTGTTGCGATCGAAACGTCGTAGTTTTTTGTAAACAAAAACATGTGTTCTACGTGACTTTACCGAAAGACCTAAGGAATTAGAACAACAATTAAGCCAATTACAACAACAAAAATGACTGAATTGCCTTGCCTTGCACCTGAACACCATCGCACGATCTGACAGACAAAACGCAAGCATTACGGGAACACGTATATATATATTTTGAATGTTTACCAGAATTACCACTTCTTCCCTAAAAATATAAAAATGGAAGGCGTGTCAGGGAACAAGTAATGGCAGGTTAAACAGTCCCCGAAACACATTTGAAATCTGAATGAGAGGTGTTTTGCGAAAAGTACGATTCTTTTCATGAATGCTATATTGCATGTTCCCATAGGTCAATATACTTCCCGTGGAGTAACATGTATTAGTTTATTGGGTGTATGACCTATAGTATTCGCAAGGCATGTACTGCGTGGCGGCAGTGGTAATAATAATACTGTAATGACATTTCGAAACAGGGTGCAATGATTTTCAATCGGGTCTCCTTGTCCCCATCGCTCATGGATTTTTAACGGTGCGCTGCCACGCGTGGATATGTTAATAAGACACACGCGGCACGGCTGGCGACGTGGAAAGTCTTCGCAATAATCTGGGGCACGCCAACCTCTTTAATCTCGATATTTCGCCCAAGAGCCATTGTCATGAAACCGACAATTCCGCAGCACCACGTAGGCGTACCGCGTACGCAAGCACAGAGAGACCACCGAGAGTAGGTGCGAGGGGTGAAACTAAAGTATAAGATTAAACTATTCTTGTTTTACCAACTAAGGCTCCACTGAGCCGTGTGGCTCTTTTGCAGAAGCGACCTGGTTATCAGCAATGACAGCTCAACGAAGCGGCTTATCACGTGGACATTTATAGCGGCCAAAGACTTTAAACACGTGGCGATGTTGATTCTAAAGGTGGAGGGAAAAACCGGAGGACCCGGAGAAAAATCAACATGACTACGGGGAGACACA
This sequence comes from Lampetra planeri, assembly GCF_965212315.1. Taxonomy (NCBI): domain Eukaryota; kingdom Metazoa; phylum Chordata; class Hyperoartia; order Petromyzontiformes; family Petromyzontidae; genus Lampetra; species Lampetra planeri. Next base: position 3,324,277 of record NC_136136.1, read on the forward strand.
TGCAAATTCCAAACGTACAGGCGTCAGGGTCGGGATCGAACACACGACCTCCTGTATACCAGGCGAGGTAGTTAACATCTCCTGTGTCGCCGCTAAGTGACGGTGAGGTCGTCACAACGCTTGTGCCAAGCTAGGTGTACTCTCAGGCTAGGTTTATTCGATTAAAAACCCATTTCTGCATTGAAAGCGCATTTCTTTCGAACTGCTTTTTGTGTTTAGTTTGTTGTCCTTCCCCCGCACCTCCGATTAGCACGGTTGGCTACGTACGGTGCAAAAGAAGTTCAACATACATGAATTGCAAATGCTAATTCGCACACGCAGGTGCAGACCCTGCGTCTGGAATATGCTATTCATGGCTCGGATTGGAAATTAGAGTTGTATACATGATTCCCCACTCTACACTCTCTTACCCTTCATGGGTTCCGTGCCTATGTAGGCTCAAAGCGGCAGTGGAGAAATTACCACAATCCCACAGCTGAAAATGAAACATCTCAATTTTACGTACAAAATAATACAACTAATGTGACTAAACTTTGTTGTCATGTTTGATTTTAATATTAGCTAATGGATACACTATAGAAGGTTAGTGTTTTCTTCCCTATGACCGGCATTTAATTCCAAAACAGTTACATTGCCAGCACATCTTCAAGCTGCTCGTAGTGACCCACGACTGGACATGTGTGAAAAAGAGCTTCATAGCTCATCGGATTCCTCCAGTATAAATACATGTTCTGATTCTGATGGATGCACCATCGCTGTGCCTAGTGGTGCTGCTGGCCCATTTGGGGTTCTAAGCAGAAAATCTAAATTTTGGGTTGCCTCGCTTTAAAATTTAGAAATCCCTCAAAATGTAGACGCAGTTATATGAGACAAAAATGTAACATGCAGTGAGGTAAGAGAGATGCAGACAAGCTCGAGATGAGATTAATCGGACTTCTCATATAAATTGGCTTGTTGTGCTTGGTAGGATTTGAATTTGAGCCGATGGTTGATGCACTATGATTGTTTTAATGAAACCAGGCGCCCTTGAGCTCCTTAAGGCCCAAAGCACGTGTTTGTTTTGCTTACGCATGGCACTGCCACTGGGCGTGCAGTGGATTCCTTAAAATAGCCACGGAAATCCAACTAAATTATTCAGAACGGACAGAGCCATTTAAGATCTCGTCAATTTTCAAAGTTAACTCAATTCTCCGGTTTAAAACGTTCCAAATTTTTTTTACTTTCAAAGTTAAATTTAAATGAATGCCCTGCACCTTAAATTTTCCGACTAATCGTGCCGAGGTGTCTTAGCATATATTTACGTGGCTTACGACGACGATAGAACAAGTTTCGAGAATGAGACATTTTAAGCGTTTTTCTGACCTGATGTCAGGCTCGTTTAATAGCTAATAAAATAAATACATCTACTGAATGTGGTCTGCCTCATTGCATGCGAATAAAATAGGGGTTTGATCCATCAGCCTTGTGGGATCTCCTGGACCAGTCTTGATAATTTCTGTGTAGATTTCCTCGCTTCTTGGTCAAACGTGCTTGTGAGTAAAGGGAGAAAAATGTTAATAAAATATCATGCTAACCTCCCGTCCACGCCTCTTACTACTACAGTCTTAGCTTTCAAATGTATTTGTTTAACAAGGCGAGAACTGAAAGAGACCAGGGTAGTCTGTCTGAGTTCTCGTTTGCGAGCGTGACGCTGGGCCACCAAAACGACAAAGAGAAAGCAGAGTTCGGTGATGAAGAATAGAAATCGGCACAAAAACAACGACAGCTACATGCAGCCGGCAACCAATTGCACAGAGAAACGATAGCGTCAGTGGGCGAACTCCACATCTTAACCCCCTCTATGGAGATAAACAATAAATAAAGTGCATATCCTAATTTACATAAGCTATTGCATTGTCTGCAATTTGTTTTGGATACTGTTGGCATGAATGACGCTAAATAAAATGAAAGTATAATGATTATCCCTCCCATCACGCGCGTTACCCCAGGTAATTGCGAGTCGTAGGAATAAAGTAGCAACTTACGTGCCTGCATGGGGTGAAAATGCAGCAGGTGGACAAACAGGTGATGTTGCAACATGTTAACATCATAAAAGAGTCACAATGCAAGGCTGCATACTTTTAGCTAACCGCATCATTCACAAGAGCGTTTTGACTGCATGCGCCATTTGTGCAGCAGCAGATGTATGACTTGCACCCTTACAGCCTGCCAATGCAACATTGCCCCATGTTGGTATTGTGACCATTTAGCAGTCCAGTACAGCGGAAGCTCGTTTATTCCGTGGTATTTTGCGTCTGGCCGTCCGCCCGTAGATGAGAGAAAACACGGATGAAGATAAGCGTGGGCCCTACTATGCAGCGCATGGACCTGCACGCAGGGGGCACGACTCCCAATTTCAACAGGGATGGGGGGGGGGCTATGCAAGATGCCACTGTGGCCCCCCCCCCCCTCCTTTCTCCCGACTCACTTTTACTGAAATAGCTACGGATGTTTTTAACCCCGTATACAATAATATGTTAACTACATATATTATATTAGTTGCACCGCGTATTGGGTGTAGAGGAAGACAGTCTCAGTATTATCCATGATAAAAACAAATATTTAACGGTAACAATAATCACAATTAAATTATAGCGTGCGCCTTGCTTTCATGCCGGCCACATGGGTCTCGGACTTCCTCAAAGGGGAGTGGATCGTGCAACGTTATGCTGCTCTGTTGATACGATAGCCAGAAATGCGTTAATCATCGGGCTTGGTCCATGGAAGACCGCAGGTAAGTTTTAATTGGTAATTTATTTACATTACTTTTTATTTAACACGCCCAAATGCACAGCACTTACGAGGGTAACGTTTAATCTTCATCTAGTCGATACCCATTAATTACGATTTGACTCTTCAGTAATATCCGATTCAGAATCTCCAGATTGAATTATTATTAGCCCAGCGAGTATAATATAATAACGCAGTTTTTTTTTCATCTGTTGCTTCAGGACTTCCATGTAGCCTAATGAGGCCCCTATGCATCATATAACGCTGCCATGCAGATCCCATAGTTGCCCCCCTACCTGCACGGGCGTGGAATTCAAAACGTGCAACGGATTGCCGTGGCCTCACCACGGCACTGACAATCTGCCCACGAGCGTACGTAACAGTTCACCATAGATCATGGGACCTCCTTTGCCAGTACCAAAATATGAGAATAGGTTTTCCCTCTTTTTTCTACGCCTTTTGGAGTCTTCTGGTCTAACACCGTTTGAGACGAAGCTCAAAAGAAAGCTGTCTCTGGTGTGGACCAATCAGTTTCAAAGACAATGCATATATGCATGTATGTTTTTTTTGTTTGCATTCTGACCACAAGTATTGTGGTTAATGCAGACATAATTCCTTGTAAAAGGTTTCAGTTTGGTGTTTAAACATCTTAACACCCGTTTTGTTGCCAGATTAAAGGGGTAAACCTATTCTCAGTACACAATGTCTCCAATTAAATACCACACAATGCGAGGTGTCGTGCAGTGCATGCCACGTACCGGTAGGATATTTACCAGTAGGATATTTACCAGTAGGATATTTCCCGCACCTCCGATTACCACGTTTGGCCACGTACGGTGCGCAAGAGGTTCAACATGATACATACGTACAGACCTTCTACAATCCACGCGCTGTCCTCGGTACTGACTCCAGATTCCACTCGTGAGCGCTCCATGCCATGCGTTGCAGCGAACCTCACTGAACACGTGGTACGGCATGGAGTACACAGGGGATGGAGCCTGGAGTCAACGTAATTGTATTTCCCAGTTCCTTCTGCGCTCGCTCCACCCCATTTTTTCTGACCGTATTTTCCCTATCTGCAGGGGTGATGGGGGGGGGGAAAGACGATCTATTGAGCCAACTTTAATGTAAAGTTGCTATTCGGGACTTAGCCAATTGACGACCCGCCAAATTAACGTAGTTGTCCAAGTCTATCAGACACAATTCAGAGCAAAAGAGGGATATGATAGCAAATATGCAATTGCGTTTTTTCCCCCGACAGTTACCCGCCGACTGCTAATGAAATCCTTCCGAGTACGAACGCACGTCGGACAGCGATACCAAACCCGTGCATGTGCACGATTTGTATTCCTTTTTTTTTTTACGAACGACACGCCGCTTCTGGCACGACTATCTCCCGCAAACCTGTACGAGTCGCCCCCATGGATAAACCGGGACTCCGCAGTGCTTCAAAAGAAGCGAAATTAATCAAAAGTGCACCGCACCGCAAACACCAGCCCCCCTACCCGCAGCGCACACACCTCCCCCCAGGCTGCAGACACGCGCTCCGCTCACGGCGCTACAAGGCATTGGGTCTAGCCGGCTTCTCGCTCTCCAAGTCTTTGTCCTCCTCGCTCACTCCAGGACCAATGGCAGCAGTGCTCGATGCGCCAGCGCCCTCAGTCTCGCTGTCTGAAGAATCTGCCTGGGTAGAGACTGAAGTGACAGTGGGTGGAGGGAGACAGACGCTCAGCATTATCCCGATATTGCTATCGAAGAACCCGTCTGGAGCCTCTCTCGTGGAAGTGAAACCCTTCATGTTCGAGAATGATCCACGGAAGCTGATATCACAGAACTGTTTCCGAGATCCTTTGAAGTGACTTCTGGTTCATTCAGCAGAGAGAAACGCTTTCCCACCCACCATGCCGCTTGAGAGTATTGGTTGTCGAATGATTAACAAAACCGGTGTTGTAAACTCTCAGAACTGGAATGTAGGCAAGTGAAGTAGAGAACCAAATGTCAATTTTTGTCTGCAGTCATCGGTGACTTGGATTAAACAGACCATCAACTGATGACACTTGATTACTTGGTCCAATCGGCGTCGGCTAAATCCTGGATTCAAACCCGGGATTTCAGCTGTGCCAGCTGAACGCTCTGACCTCTAACCTCTGAGTCACCCCGGCCATCTCTGGGATACCCAGATACCAGACCTGGGGTCAATTACAATTGTGTCAATCGGAATGAATTGCAAATCAGAACGTGATTGTAATTGTTTGAGTTAACATTGCTTTCGTGATTGTAATTGACTCCGTGTCTGATAGATCAGAATCAGAATGTGTATTTATGCCGGAGGAATCCGATGAGCTATAATACTCGTTTTCACATTCGTCCAGTCGGGGCGGGTAGGAACGTTACGGCAACAGTACAAAAACATGATAGTCGTGCAAAGTACAGAAAGGAAAACAAGTCACCCAAACACATACAAATACAACTACACTATCCGTATCCTACCAGCAAAAGCCCACCGAGGCATTAACTTATTTTTCAAAAGCGACCTGGCCACAAATGATCGCTTAACAAAGTGGCCCATCATTCGGGCATTTATAGCACGAAAATAATCTAAATAATCCCAATGCATGCGTCTAAATGTGGAGGGGAAAACCAGAGGACCCGGAGATTTTGAACACCGGTGCCCAAGTTTCTCTCTGATGAGCAGCGGTAGCCTCTTGCGTGGCCCCTGACTCAGAGGCAGCTTCTTGGCTGTGGCTGGGATGGCTGTGGTGGGCTGGGGATGCACTCAACGCTCAAGTGGTAGAGGTCGTCATGCAGTGGCGAAGCAGTGCCGCCTGGATTTATATCGCGTCTACATACGACTGCATTTCAAGCCACTGTGTAGAACAGTGGGCATTTTTTTTTGAGAGAGACAGTCATAGCCAGAGGATAAAATGAAGGTCGTTGAGACTAGACCTGACCTTCAAGTCAACATATCTGACCTTCAAGGTCTGTTCTTACAGCCTCACCCAACTCGTTGAGTTTGACAACGAGGGTGTGTATATGGATGCCCCCCTCAATGTTAAGTGGTGCCCACCCCCTCCCCACTCCTTCCCACACAATGCAAGATGGGAGATGGTCCTGGAGACAGATATGGAGACAGACACAAATAGAAACGTACACAGAGAGGTGGAGAGACGTGGAGAGACGGACCGAGTCTGAGACACTCGGGGAAAGACATACATGGAGAGACACACAAGAGTGTCACGGATAGAAAATGCACAGGGGAGAGACAGCCATTGAAAGGCAGAGGTACAGACATTTGTGGAGTATCTGCCAACGTGAAGATTGCCCAAAATGCGTAAATGTGGCACGATGTGAGGCAGCAAGCGATGGCGGCTCTCGCTAGGACTGGAAATTCCACCATGATCCGCCAATCCTACTCCCGAGGCGCTGCGTTACAAGGTAGGCATGCATTGTGACTGAGCAGGTCAAAGGTCAGTAAAAATGTTTAACGCGTAGGCTTTCGCGATCAATATCAGCCATAAATACATGTTTTTTTGGGTTAGATCGCGTAAATATGGGTGGTGGCGGGTTTAACGACACATTTATATATTTACGCGATCTAAACCCCCCCAAAAAAACCTCTATTATGAATAAATACAAATGTTGGGAAAATGACCGAAAATGCAGGTGGGCATCAGCAACACACAGGTCTCTGGCACTACAACTGCCCACCTCTGCAGAGCTGACAAATAGAGCGTGGCCATGCGTCCTTACGGCAGTGCTCGCTCGAGCGGCTTACAGCCCGAGAGACACACGGGGCACAACACGTCAACGCAACAGAGCCCTGACTCACGATGTCAATGGATGCAATCGCGTGCGAGCGAGTGAGAGCACGAGTGAACGAGAGAAGAAGCGAGCAAGATATCCAGTGACTATGGAAGGTAGCGAGCAAGCGGACGGATGAGCAAGTGAGTGAATGAGCGAATGAGCAAGCCAATCAGAAGGCAAGATATCGACTAGGGCCGAACAAGCATCTGAGCGGGTCAGCAACCGAGCCAAAGAACGTGCCATCGAGTGAGTGAGCAAGGGACCCAGTGACTGAGCCAGGGAGCGAGTCAGCAGCCGAGCCAGGGAGTGAGTCAGCGAGTCAGTGGCCGAGCCAGGGAGTGAGTCAGCGAGTCAGCGGCCGAGCCAGGGAGCGAGTCAGCGAGTCAGCAGCCGAGCCAGGGAGTGAGTTAGCGAGTCAGCGGCCGAGCCAGGGAGTGAGTCAGCGAGTCAGCAGCCGAGCCAGGGAGTGAGTCAGCGAGTCAGCAGCCGAGCCAGGGAGTGAGTTAGCGAGTCAGCGGCCGAGCCAGGGAGTGAGTCAGCGAGTCAGCAGCCGAGCCAGGGAGTGAGTCAGCGAGTCAGCGACCGAGCCAGGGAGTGAGTCAGCGAGTCAGCGGCCGAGCCAGGGAGTGAGTTAGCGAGTCAGCGGCCGAGCCAGGGAGTGAGTCAGCGAGTCAGCAGCCGAGCCAGGGAGTGAGTCAGGGAGTCAGCGGCCGAGCCAGGGAGTGAGTCAGCGAGTCAGCGGCCGAGCCAGGGAGTGAGTCAGCGAGTCAGCGGCCGAGCCAGTGAGTGAGTTAGTGAGTCAGCAGCCGAGCCAGGGAGTGAGTCAGCGAGTCAGCGTCCGAGCCAGGGAGTGAGTCAGCGAGTCAGCAGCCGAGCCAGGGAGTGAGTTAGCAGCCGAGCCAGCAAGTGAGTTAGCAAGTCAGTGGCCGAGCCAGGGAGTGAGTCAGCGAGTCAGCGGCCGAGCCAGGGAGTGAGTTAGCGAGTCAGCAGCCGAGCCAGGGAGTGAGTCAGCGAGTCAGCGGCCGAGCCAGGGAGTCAATTAGCGAGTCAGCAGCCGAGCCAGGGAGTGAGTCAGCGAGTCAGCAGCCGAGCCAGGGAGTGAGTCAGCGAGTCAGCGGCCGAGCCAGGGAGTGCGTTAGCGAGTCAGCGGCCGAGCCAGGGAGTGAGTCAGCGAGTCAGTGGCCGAGCCAGGGAGTGAGTCAGCGAGTCAGCAGCCGAGCCAGCGAGTGAGTCAGCGAGTCAGTGGCCGAGCCAGGGAGTGAGTTAGCAGCTGAGCCAGGGAGCGAGTCAGCGGCCGAGCCTCACCCAGGCTGTGTCCGTCCCCACCCGCCTGGGACAGCAGTCGCTTCTGCGCACGTGGCTCGCGATCCTTGAGGCAGGGCGGGCCGCCCACGGAGGAGAAGCACAGCCTCTTGTCGAGGAACAGCACGAGAAGGATGAGGAGCAGGAGGACCCCGCTGGACACGGACAGCAGCACGATGGCTTGAGGCGTCACTGCAAGCACAGGAGAATTCGCGGAGTTCGCGGTGTCACCGTGTGCGCTGGCGTATGTGAGTCCGAGGTCAGAGGGCAGAGTGCTGGTGTTTTAATTCGGGATTCAGCCGAGTGTGAGCGTATCGTCCTTAGCAGGGGATGAAGTGACCAGATGGATGTTTGCATTTGTGCTAAGGCGGCGACGGCTTGAAAAAGCCCTGATCCATGAGTGGATAGATCCTGGCCGAGTATGATGATGACCTGTATACAGCGCTGAATGCAATCGCGCCTAATGAACCCATACGTGTACAGGTCTACTCGATGGAGTTATAATTTATTGAATGAAAGGGAATGTTGAGTAACCTCTGTGAACATGCGAATGGAAGGCGCAGGAGCACGTGAAACGTAAACTTGCGTTGCGTGCGCACCTGGAATTGCATTTGATGTACTTTCACTTTTAATCACTGGCAATTTGTCGACTGCAATTATGAGTCAATTTACAACCATTGAAAAGGGAGAGGTGTTTTTAATGGCTTGGGAAAATTTACCCAATGCTTGTTGAGTGAAATTGTCTTTTTTAATTAACGTTTAATTACAACGCAAACATTTTGTGCCGTTTTTGTTGTTGTTCAATAAGTGTAGGAAAACAAACATCGTGAATTTAAATATGTAATGATATGCAGAGAAGTATAAAAGGACTCCCTTCACCACTCCATCTAACAGCCCGCGTGAGAAACTTGACAATTAGTAAAGTGGGCCACCTGCAGGTACCACCCAAAACAGATGTTCAGCTCGGAGTGACGGTGTGGCTGAGCAGTTTTAGAAGGGCTCTTCTCTGGAATAATGAATCCATCAACAACAACAACCAGGCCTGCAGAGAATAATTCCACCTAGGCCTCAATGGCGGCTTCAGAAGGTGCCGAGGGAGGCTCAGAGGGGCCCTCACCTGGCGTTTTGCTGGGGCTTCCAAAAACGATAAATTAATTTTCATTTTATTTACTAAGTAAGGTCCACAGAGAACAAATAGCTATTTTGTTGGAAGCGACCTGGCCACAAATGATAGCCCAACGAAGTGGTTATCACGCGGAAATGTACAGCAGCCAAATACTATAAATGCATGTGTTTCTAATGTGGAGGGGGAAAAACGGAGGACCCGGAGAAAATCAATGCGACCACGGGGAGAACAGACCAACTCCAAATATACAGGCATCAGGGTCAGGATCGAACCCGTGCCCTCTTGCATACCAGGCGAGGGAGTTAACATCTTGCCACCATGGCAACCCTGACAATATCCACAATCCTCGACTAAATGATGGTGGTGTCACCACAATGCATGTACCAGACTAGGTGCACTCGGAGGCAACTTCAAGTGTCAGACTTGCTGGCAGTCTGTTTTTATGTAGGGCCTTGTTTTAATACCATGCCATTCAGGATCACGTACCCGTACCAACCCCCTTGGGAAGTTTATAGATCCGCCTCTGGGACAGACCCATGACGGGCACATGCACCACCTGTGCTCTCCACCACGCCACCGCATTTACGTTATAGCCGCCCGGCAGTCCGCTCGTTGTTGTGAGCGTTTCTGCTCCATCCTCCTTTGTTGTTTGAGGGCAACTGTCTCCAACTGCCCAGTAGCATCATTCCTAAAGCCTCCTCCATAGAGGCCGATCTTGAGACTGCCAGTACCAGTCCACTCAGCTCAAAATCCTCCTGAGTCAACAGAACATGCGGTGGCTGGGCATGCGGTGGCTGGGCATGCGGTGGCTGGGCATGCGGTGGCTGGGCATGCGGTGGCTGGGCATGCGGTGGCCGGGCATGCGGTGGCCGGGCATGCGGTGGCCGGGCATGCGGTGGCCGGGCATGCGGTGGCCGGGCACGCGGTGGCTGGGCACGCGGTGGCCGGGCAGGCGGTGGCCGGGCATGCGGTGGCCGGGCATGCGGTGGCCGGGCATGCGGTGGCTGGGGCATGCGGTGGCCGGGCATGCGGTGGCCGGGCATGCGGTGGCTGGGCATGCGGTGGCCGGGCATGCGGTGGCTGGGGCATGCGGTGGCTGGGGCATGCGGTGGCCGGGCAGGCGGTGGCCGGGCATGCGGTGGCTGGGCATGCGGTGGCCGGGCAGGCTGCGGCCGGGCATGCGGTGGCCTGGCATGCGGTGGCTGGGGCATGCGGTGGCCGGGCAGGCGGTGGCCGGGCATGCGGTGGCTGGGCATGCGGTGGCCGGGCAGGCGGTGGCCGGGCATGCGGTGGCTGGGGCATGCGGTGGCTGGGGCATGCGGTGGCTGGGGCATGCGGTGGCTGGGGCATGCGGTGGCTGGGGCATGCGGTGGCCTGGCATGCGGTGGCTGGGGCATGCGGTGGCTGGGCCATGCGGTGGCTGGGCATGCGGTGGCTGGGCATGCGGTGGCTGGGCATGCGGTAGCTGGGCATGCGGTGGCCGGGCATGCGGTGGCCGGGCAGGCGGTGGCCGGGCATGCGGTGGCCGGGCAGGCGGTGGCTGGGCATGCGGTGGCCGGGCATGCGGTGGCCGGGCATGCGGTGGCCGGGCAGGCGGTGGCCGGGCATGCGGTGGCCGGGCATGCGGTGGCCGGGCATGCGGTGGCTGGGCATGCGGTGGCTGGGGCATGCGGTGGCTAGGCATGCGGTGGCTGGGGCATGCGGTGGCTGGGCATGCGGTGGCCGGGCAGGCGGTGGCTGGGCATGCGGTGGCTGGGCATGCGGTGGCCGGGCATGCGGTGGCCGGGCAGGCGGTGGCCGGGCATGCGGTGGCCGGGCATGCGGTGGCTGGGCATGCGGTGGCTGGGCATGCGGTGGCTGGGGCATGCGGTGGCTAGGCATGCGGTGGCTGGGGCATGCGGTGGCTGGGCATGCGGTGGCTGGGCACGCGGTGGCCGGGCATGCGGTGGCCGGGCATGCGGGCTACATGACCCAGTCAACGCAACCTCAAATGGCGGAAGAGCTCATTGGTGGGAACTCTGTCAATTTCAATTCAAGGAATACACATCCACTACATACACAGGCTTCTAAATGATGCTAACATTTATAGTTAGGGAGACACTATTATGCACGCAGCACACATACACAACCGTGCAAATATTACTTTGCATACTAAAATCTAGTTCATTTGCTGTTGAATTGACAAATAGCTCATTAGTGTTTTGGAATATATATTGCCTTCACCCAATTAATTGACTACCACGGTCGTCTTATTTAAAGACATTTTCCAGATGTGACCTTTGGCATGGGTATTTCATCAAAGACCCAATAATTGGCACGTTAACCCACACCTATCCTCCAACAGCCTCGTGCATGCCGTGCTTATACTGTAGCAGGATTCTAATAAGTGTAGTCACAACATTACGGAGATTAAAAAAAAATACTATACTTGAGTTTCGTCATTCCAATTGGGTTGCTAAGTCATGGTCAAACAAGGGTTGGGCCAAACGTACGACATAACCCACATTTAAAATGTGTATAAAAAGATACAGGCGCAGCCCTGCAACGTCTTGCTCACACCACTGATGGTGGTAGGGCGTCCACACGAGGCAGCTCTCGCGAGCCCCTCCGGAGGCTATTTCGGCCTACTCCTCCACGCTGGTCAGAAATCTTGGAAGAGGTGGCAGTGCCCACACTTTACCCCACCACAGATCGACCGTGGTTGTATTCAATTGCCTAGGAGGTTGTACTCAATTGCCTAGGAGGATCCTGCGGGAGCCTCCTCCACAGAGGCCGATGATTAGTATTGTTGTTATCCGTGAGCATCTCAATGCTGCATCCGGACTCATAGCTAATAGCTCATTATACTCCTGGCTGGACACAGGAGGGGGAGGTGTGACATTTGGCCATCCTTTCAACTGCCGCCCCCTGGTATACCATCCGAATACGCCCATCTCAATGGAGACTCATACTCGTAGTAAAGGTTTTTGGGTTCGAATTATAAATGTTGTGGATTTACTCTCCAACACAACGGTCGGCTGAAGTAGGAACTAATGGGCGCATTGTTTACGTGACAAACCTTACTGGCTGTTTCGGGTGGTGGAGGGTTACGACACATTTCTACTTACGCGATCTAACCCAAAAACCTTTATTATGAATAATATTGGTCGCGAAAGCCTACGTGTTAAACTGGAGACTCATACGTTTCATACCCGCAGTCACCAATAATAGGCGAATACATCCACGCTTGTCATTATCAAGGGAACCCAGTATTGGCTTCCGTCTCTGATATCACCAACTACACTGCCCTGTAACTCTCCCACCAAATCGTCTGCAATGCAACCCAGCTCGTCAGATCTGTGAAGGCAAATAAGTCTGGGGGAATTCTGAGCGACCACCATGCACAAACGGAATCAAATCTTTATTTATACTGGAGGAGAAATCCGATGAGCTATGAAGCTCTTTTTATCAGATGTCCAGTAGGGGCGGGTCAGAAAGTTACAACAAACAATACAAAAAAAACACGATAGGAGTGCACAGTATAGGAGAGGTAAGGAAATCACGATGAAATATAGATCAGTGGGCTTTACCAGATAAAGACGACTGAGCTATGAGCTTCTTTTTCAGAAGCGACCTGGCCACAAATGACAACTCAACAAAGTGGCTTATCGCGTGGAAATCCACAAACGACAGCTCAACGAAGTGGCTTATCACGTGGACATATAGAGCAGCCACACCGCAGGGCAACATTGTGGTGGTGGGCAGTGCAACAAAACGAATTCATGGTACTAAGATGCCCCCACATCGATGCTACCGGCCTTCGGCAACCCGCACTGACCATCGTGGTGAAATATGGCTAAATAACGCCTCTCCAAGAGCCAGCACAGCTCCCATCCAGCAGTGGATTGACAAAAGAGCTGTACATGTGCTTTTCTTGTGCACAGCAATTACTTAAATCCCTGCCCTGCACTGCGCAATTGCGTGCAACTGAGACCAATGCAACACGACATATGGGGGGGGGGGGGGTCCTTACAGCGATTGTATACAGTATGCATTTTAAAATATTTGCAAATCTTCATCTTTTGTCAAAAAAAAAAATCGCCGTTTCCATTTGCACGCCAATTACAGCTTCCAGATGAATTCGAGCGAAGATAATCACCTTCCTCCCCCTGCAGGAGCGAGAAAGCGAAGCATGTTTGGGGGGGGGGTGAAAGTCCAAGGAATTCGAATGAAAATCCAACCACAATCGGACAACGCCCTGCCATCGTTTGGACGATTTGTATCTTGCTTGCGAGAAAGCGAGATGCAGCATTGCGATGCACACGAATAAAAACAAATAAAGATGACGACGACGACGATGAGAACACAAATAACACAAAACAAATACAACGCGACATTGCCAAGCCAATGCATGGGGCATTCCTCTAACCCCCCAACAGCCTTGCAGCGCCGGTAAGAGCAGGCGGTGTCTGTCGGCCGGTGAGTGAGGTGGGTAAGGCGCAGCCGATGTTCTCTCACGAAACTTACGCTCCATGTCCATGGCCTCTGCTTGTGGTTTTGCACGCCCGGGACAGAGAGGCAGAGAGGACAGACAGACAGACAGGCAGGCGGACAGACAGAAGAGAGGGGACAGGCAGACAGAAGACCACAGGCACGGACAGGCGAGAGGTTGGTGCAGCAACGGTGGCCTATGCTTCACTCTGACGGAGAGGACGCCGTGGGACCTCTCTCTCTGTCTGCAAACGCCGCTACGAATGAGAGCAAAGGAGGGAGAGATCGCAGTCAGTTCGTCATGCGACACCTACCGCACGCGATTCGTGTTGCAATGCGGCAAGAGCGAGGGGGGAGAAAGACAAAGGTGCCCCGTATAGCCTTACGCGCCGTCGTTGGGGCAAGTGCTGTTGGCGAACACTGGGAGGTTGCCACCCGTCCGGGAAATTGGCGATCTGTCTTCGGGTGGGTTTCAAACGGCGTGGGTAGAACGCTAGAAGCTGATCGCAATGAGCGAAGGGAAATCTCTCACTCGGAGGACGTCTCCACAGCCGCCCCGAAGCAGCACAAATCAGACCGTGGCGTTGCAGCAGCGGTTTATAATATGAGCAACTTAAAATGTTCTCTTCGTTACGAAATTCACGTTGAAATAATAATTAAAAATATTGCTTTAAACGCGAAAATAAATTATAGAAAAGTATTTCCATAAATTTTTTTATTTATCAACACACACGTACACACTTATATTACATACATACATACAAGGACATATACGTATATTACAAGCATGTTAAGACCACACGTACATCAAATACTCCCCACACAAACACATATACCGCACACAGAGACATACTTATACTAAACACAGACACACACGATACATGGCCATACTGAACATGTATGTATAAATATTAGGCTGCCACTTAAATGTTTTTGTATTTTTATTTTACCAGGTTATGCACACATTGGGCTACATAGCTCTTTTCTTATTCAGAAGCGATCTGCCCATCAAAGACAGCTCAACGGAGTGGCTGCTCACGCGTACATTTAGAGCAGCCAAATAGCTCTTGAACACGTGTGCGCATGTGGAAGAGTTGTGAGTTGCGTGCGTCCTGGGATCACGCCCTCCTCTCGATTTGTCACTTCGGGGTGTAAAAGTCAACAGCAGCTCGTTGTCATCCGTTCACGTTTACAGGTCGCCGGGGACTCTCCCTCTCGTCCCTGCAAATGTGCATCTCTCGACTCCGTTGAATAACGCAGCCAATATCGAGGGGTTTTCGTTACACTCGCCGTGGCTTCAGTTGACGAGGCACGTTAATCGCAGCCCCGGAGGCGCGACCTTGAAAATAACGAGCGGAGGTTTTTCGCGTGCCACCCAAAATAAATATTTTGCATGAACTTTGCAGCCTTCATATGGAGGTCTACACTCACCCTCGGAATTAAACGACAATTCACAATTCCCCGATGACAACGGGTGTTGGCTGTGCACGTGACCTGCAATCCAGCACTGTGGAAGGCAGCGAGGGTTGGTGGGTCACACAAACGTTGCTAAACTCCCTTCCCGTAGGCATCGTGGTGCAATAACTCCGGCTGCCAGGTGGCGGCTGTACAGCAAGTGTGCTAATCGCCGCGTGTCCATCCGTACGGGGATAGAGCGTTGTCCCCTCGCGAAAGGCGTGGGGTTTCTCCCGCGCGTACGAGAACCTCATTAATTGGCTGGAGAGTTAAACAAAAAACATCTTAAAAGAAGAAAAAAAAACGCCATGCAGGACCCTCGTGAAAAAAGTCTTACGGCTCAAGTGTGGCTCTCCAGTAAATTAATTCTAATATATCTGTTCCGTGTCGTCTGCCGTCAAAAACCGGCGATGCTCGCCTTCCGGCGGTGACATGACCGATAATTGCAAGGCGTACATCACCCGGCACAAACGAGAGAGGGTGGCTGGTGACGGGGAAGCGGTCTTGGTACATATCAACTACGTGGCGGAACGGGCAACGCGCCCCGCTCGTCGGCGTTTTGTTCAATGATTCATGACGCGGGTTTAAATACGCGCCCTAAAAGAAGCTGTCAATCTCGGGAGCCTTCTGCGCTGGCGAGGGAACACACGCGCAATCTGCTCTGCATCATTAAAACAAAGATGTGGGTGGGATCGTTAGCTGCCGGCGGCTAACGGGGTGAGACAAGCATTTAAAAGGATTCTATTTTTCGAACGATGCGCGCGTTTGTCGCTCAGCGGAGGCCATTTGGATGCGTTTAAGCCACGTGCGAGATGGTGAATGATGAGGAACGAGCCTCAGGGATCGAGACTACCCTTCTGCAGTTACAAGAAAACGAAATTGTAACGGGCAATAGCAATAAAAACACGTGCACGTGTTAATTAACTAATCTCATCTCTTTCGTGCACTCCATTTACCAAGTCATGAAGAACTTACAGAACCCTATTACGAAATTAAGTTAATTTGATGGCACGAGAAATGGCAATGGCTTGGGTAAGGCTTCATCCAGCAGTAGAATGACCGGAGCTAACGATTGAAAAGCTGTAGGGGCTGCGTTGGCGGTAGTACAATAAGCACACACGAAAAGCACCAAGAAAATCCTCAACAGCGCGACTTTCATCAACATAATAACGAAGCCATTGTCATCATCCAGCTCCTGAACATACTCCAAACAATTATCATCACTCCATCTCCACGCTGTTCTCCCCTTTGGTTGCCAATCTGCCGTTCGTCTCAAGCATGTAGCAGAAAGCAATACACACTGGGATTTCGATTTAAAGCTTTCGTGGCTGCAGGGATTCATATTCTTGGATCTTTCGGTAAAGTCACGTAGAAGGGAAATAATAAAATAATAAAAATAAAACATAATATGCAAATTCCTTTGTCAAGGCGCCCCTTCCCCCCTCCAACCCAGCTTAAATATACGCTGCCAAGCCTGGTGGTGCCCATTCAGACGCTGTCTTTCCGACAGACCTGTTCTTCACCTGAGGACGGCTGCTTGCGTTGTGGCCGAAACGTCGTGAGAATTATTTTATTTTTATTATTGTATTATTTCCCTTCTACGTGACTTTACCGAAAGAACCAAGAAGACACACTGGGATGTTTTTGGGCCGTGACTTCAGAGCAATCGTCATTCTGCTCCGACGGACCATTGCCCAAAAGCGTCAGCCTATCACTGGCGCCTACTTTCCTCTGGGAAAAGCTGCGGTGTGGTCGGCACTCGCAAAGAGTGGCTCCCAAAGGAGAGAAGACGCGCAGCAGAGAGGGCGTCCACCTTGGGATGCAGCGATTAATCAAGCCATCAGCGGGAGCAAGGTGGAACGTTGCCACGTGGGCCCGTGATGAATGGCGGTGGCACAGGAAGGTCTTCATCCAGCAGTGTCGATCGTGGCTGTTGTAGGCAGTGCTAATGACGAATACCGTAATCACCCGCCAGATGTCGTCAATACCACTGCCTTCATCTAAGCATCGGAGCAATCGCGGTTAATACCATGATCATGGTTAATACCATGATCATGGTTAATACCACTGCCTTCATCATCTAAGCAGCAGTGATCATGGTCAATATCATGGCCAATACCATGATCATGGTTAAAGCCACTGCCTTCATCATCTAAGTAGTAGTTATCATGGTCAATATCATGGCTAATACCATGATCATGGTTAAAGCCACTGCCTTCATCATCTAAGCAGCAGTGATCATGGTCAATATCATGGTTAATACCATGATCATGGTTAAAGCCACTGCCTTCATCATCTAAGTAGTAGTGATCATGGTCAATATCATGGTTAATACCATGATCATGGTTAAAGCCACTGCCTTCATCATCTAAGTAGTAGTGATGATGGTCAATATCATGGTTAATACCATGATCATGGTTAACACAACTGCCTTCATCATCTAAGCAGTGGAGTGATCAGTCAATATCATGGTTAATAGCGTGGTCATGGTTAAAGCCACTGCCTTCATCATCTAAGTAGTAGTGATCATGGTCAATATCATGGTTAATACCATGATCATGGTTAACTCCACTGCCTCCATCATCTAAGAAGTAGTGATCATGGTCAATATCATGGTAAATACCATGATTATGGTTAACACAACTGCCTTCATCATCTAAGCAGTGGAGTGGTCATGGTGTAGGACGGCAGTGCGATCCGCGAACGTGACGCGTCAGAGTTGTAGCGTCATTGTGACATTGGCAACACGTCTCTCGCACATGGCGTAGAAATTGTTTATTGTAACTTTTGAAGCAACTACTCTGCGACAGGGAATAACGTACAAACCATAGGGCAGTTGAAACCAAAGCGAGATGTTTTTTCATTTGGTTTATCCCTTCCAAATGACAACAATTTTACAAACGCATTACACTATAGCTGTAGAGCACCCCACCCCAACCACCACATGTTAAAACATGACAGACCAATAACAAATTCCATAAATTCGTAACGTAACAAAGCAAAGAGTACATTTAATACTGTATTACAGTTCATGCGCAGTATTAAACGACAGCTGTACAGACATTTAATGTGCATGTACATTTTTCACTGCAATCTTAAAACAACAGTAAGGATAATTTACTTCAAATTCATTCCATTCATAATTACACGTGTGCTAAAAACAAAATGCACACTTTCCAGTCCCGGCAGGTAAAGTGTAGAATAAAATAAAGGTCCACGCATTAGAGTGGCAAGTACTTAAAAAAAAAAGGACACGGTTATATTTGATAACCGTACGCTAAAGTAGCTTCTAACCTCTCCTGCACCACCTTACATTATATTTATATGTTTTGCTAAATTAAAGTGAAAACAGTAGTTATTAAAAAAAATTAGTACAGGCAAAAACGTCCGTGAGCATATTTAATGAGTACGCAAAAACCGGCAAAGGGGTGTTATAAACTTAACTTGAAATTGTACTAAATTTAAGCATAATTATAAATCGTTATCCCAAAATTGTTGGCTTGGTATACAGCTCATATCGTGTGATGAAAACTAACAAGCTCTTTGTAAAACCAACGCTCAATGGGCTAACTTATTTAAGAGGTGGGGCCGAACAGATGTCTGCTTTTTTTGTGGTTAACGTTTAAATGAAAGATTGTCAAGGGGAATCATCACTCCTGCGGACACAGCCACACGTCGTACAACGGGTATTGTAAAAACCACACATTCGTTTGCCAAAATGTCCACTTGGCTTAGTCCATCCGCACGCAGGAAATGATTGCGACCCGGTTAAAACTGTAACGAAGAGTCCGGCATTCATGGCACAGTGTGGCCACCAGCCAAGCACCACGTGCGCACACATCAAGCATCGGAGCACAGACATTAACACAAATGCAATTCACATAAATAAAACACGGTATTACTGCCAACATCACAAAGGCTACTGAATGATAGATCATTTGCGTTGTCATGAAAATATCACAAAGGCCAGACGGACGGTCTCCGGCTTTCATATGGGGCGTATAATTTCGCTTCATTTGGTGCCCGATGCCAAGTACGCGGAGAGCCTCCGCGAGGACGCTTCATTGAAGACGAGTCGCCAGGTTTCAGGATGAGGCTACAGTCCCCCCTGCGTCCTTTAGGCCAGACTCCGCTGCCGTGGTTTGATCCGCGGGTAGAGCTGTCGAGAGACGCACAACATTGTTAAACAGTCTCCCGTGCATGGACAAATGCAGGCGCCCACACATCCAACATACAAATGCACGTGATTTACGACCAACCCGAAATGATGTGAAAATACAAACAATAAACTACTCCCAAGAAATGTGTAAAAAAAAAAGATATACCTATTTATAATACCTTTAGTTCTATGGCTATAAATCATGTAACGTGGTGACCTATAGTGTGCAATTGTTTACATTGTGCAATGCTTGCAAGTGCATGTTTATATGCAATTTTGTTTGTGTGCAAAGTGACAGGTTTTAATAGAAAGTATTATATCCAATCATGTGCAATGCAACATAAACTCAATATGTATTATCTAAGCATAGGGGGGCTAATGCCGCGTTGGCAATAAACCATCACCACGGAGATCCCACGTTCCAACCATAATTAATGAAGGTTCTTAATTGTATAGCCAGTTGACAGTCTCGGCACCATTCAAAACGACCGCGGCAAATAAAACCAATTCAATTGCTTTTACACTTTACAAATAAAATGTGTATGTATCCGCCACTCAACGCATATCTCAACAGACTGCATTTGCGAGAAGGTGCACCATCCCATGCATTGTAGAAAGCAAATCAAGGGACCTCAATCTAAGTTCTGCTGTCATCTTCAACACTTTCTGCCAGAGTTCAAAATGAACTGCCTGCATCTAGCGGCATAACAGTGACTGTGCAAATGAAATATCACGCGAATCTATATTTCACAAAAAAAGTTTTGCTGGCTTGCTAGCTACGCAGGTGGCCTGCAAACGGGTGGGGGCACGAGAGGGGGGAGATGCGCGCAGTGGGGGGGGGGGCTAGGCGGGGAGGGGTGCATGTTGTTACACGTGGGAGGGAGGGGGACACCCAGGGGTGGGGAGGAAGGTCGTTTAATGACAGGTACTTTCAAGCTGTTATTTTTAAAAGTTTTGCTGGCTGGTTGGTTGCCTGCCTGCATGCCGGGAGGGAGGGAGGAACGGACAGATGGTCACATCCAAAGGAAGTGCAGGCTGCTCGTCAAACTTTAGAATAAAACAAAAAATCCACAAATAATCGCACGTGTGTGTATATACAAACAACAAACAAAGATCCCCATATAGCCTGAACAGACTGTTGGGGCAAGTGCTGTTAGCGAGAATCTATGAAGGCCGGCACGGGAGACGAAAGGGTGGATTGGCCAGCACCACGCCCAACCGCCTTTGTCACCCCAGTGGCGATGTTTATATGACGCACCAGGTACTCCTTTGAGGCCGAGTCGACCTAGGGGAGGCCCAGGACCAGTTCAGATAATTGTCACGGTTGGCCGTGAGCGGGAATCGAACTCCGGTTGCCGGGTTCGTAGCACAGCGCGCTAAACGCTTAACTACTGTTCACCACACAGCGATGCATTCTTCTCAACAGCTGTTTGAATATTGTGAAAGCATCAGCTCCAAATCGAAGAGGGGAGTGTGAGAAAACGCAAAAAATTTATTGAGATTGGTGGGAGACAGACAATTTGAAATAACAATTGGAGTACTCTATAATTCCTCACTATTGCCCTTTGACGCATAATAGGGTTGTCCCGCGTGTTGTTCGGCACGAAGTCTGACATTTAGCTCCACGTTCGTTCTCCCGAGAAAAAGTTCCCAGCACGTGGAGCGAAGAAAGTTTTAGGACACGGAGTGAAACATTGGACATCGTGCCGAAGGAGCACGGAGCACGTGGTACAGCCCTCAATCACACGCAGAGTGCAGCACGACCGGAAACACCTACAAAGTGTTCCTTACCATTATTTTGTAAGAAATTAGGCCGTTTAGATCTAAAAGAGCGTAGCTACAGTGGCTTCCTAATATCGGAAGAGCGTTCCAGACGGCCGCAGAAGTGCATCTGAAAGCGCGCGATGCAGTGACGGTCTCTGTTTTCATGTGCTAGTTTGATAACTCATTTATTTAAACTGCTTCTTGTGTTTACTTTGCCGTCCTTTCCCCGCACCTCCGATTAGCACCGTTGGCTACGTACGATGCGAAAGAAGTTCAACGTACATACATACAACTGACCGTCCCTTTAATATATCGATCACGTGAACGCACGTGGCATGTTAGCCCCCCCCCCCGGCTCCCCGAATGTGGTCCAGCATCTCATCCTCCTCTCGCTCCTCCTCACCCCGAGCAGGTTGCGTGGCACGTATCCCTCCCGCTCGTCCAAGCGCACCCACCACCACTCCGTCTCCTCGTCGTCCCCACGTCGCAGCGCGGTCAGCGCATCGCCCTCCCGCACCGTCAGCTCGTCCTCGCTCTCCGCCTCCAAGTCCCAGAGCGCGTACACCACCCCCTTGTTCATCACGCCCATCTTCTCTTGCACGCCTGCGAGCAACAACGCCACGTGCGCCAACACACCCACACACACAAAGGACAACGATCAGCCCCCAATGAAGGCATACGAGTTGCCGGGGGCAAGTGCCGTCAGCGAGCACGTGTGAAGGCTGACACAGCACGTGTGAAGGCTGACACAGCACGTGTGAAGGCTGACAGCGCGTGTGAAGGCTGACACAGTGCGTGAGGCTCGCACCGTGCCCGGCAGCCTTTGTCTCCCCAGTGCTGATGATTATACGCCGCATCAGGTACTCATTTGAGGCCCAGTAGACCTCGGGGAAGTCCTCGAATAGTTCAGATATCTGTCACTGATGTTAGCCATGGTTGGGAATTGCAACTCAGGTTGCCGGCTTTGTAGCAGGGTGCGCTAACCACCATGTTACCGGTCCCACTCCCAAATGGCCATGTAAACACACGCGCGCGCGCGCGCACGCACGCACGCACGCACGCACACAACACGCGAGCTGTTGTTGTTTTAACCAAGTGACGTGTCACACATCTGTAACTCAGTTATCAAGGTCGCTTGATCACACGATTAGATGTTTGCTTCCGTTGAACTTCGAACTGTGAATCTGGTGATCTAGATTTTACTCATGGCCATGGCTATCATCAGTGGCAAAGCACTTCCGAACCAGTCTTGGGATCTCCCTCCACTTCAACTTACCTGCCCTGCTTCGCAAGGTCAAGTATGCCGAAACAACACTCAAGATCACAGAGGGCCTCTATTCAGGATGTGATTCACAAATGTGCTTAGACATCATTGAAAAGAAAAAAATTGTTATGATCTATTGAACACTGTTACTCCATAGTATTGCAGACAAGCTATACACTGGAAGAGCACAATGGCTACTGGCACGCAAACACAATCCCTAGGGGTGAGGTTCAGGGTTAGTGTGTTGTTTAAAAATGGGACCATCCAAACTTGCCCTTGACAGTTATTGCTTTACTCTTTCGCAACAGCTTGGACATGGCTTTTACTTCATATCAGCGGGCATAGTTCACTCCACAACGTCAATTCTCTGAAGCACACTTAGCAAATATCAACCCCCGGTGGCCTGGAGTGTTACGCTGTCCACTTGCCAGTGTTCAAGTGCCTTTTGACAAAAATAGTCGCTGCCGTTGTAGTGGGAGCCCAGGGACGGAAGAGGTGCCGTGGTAATTGAGACACGCTATGGAGAGGTGTGCGCTCACAATTACACCGACACCGAAATAGAAACGCGTAAATCAGGGTCCAGTATAAATCAGAGAGACATCCTTATGACAATTAAGTAGAGGAAATGGGCATGAGCGGGGAACAACGCGAGACTGGACTGTGGCAGATGGACGAGACTGGCGATGGAATGGAAGCCAAGGAGGGAACGCGCCCTGAGAGTACGTCCACCGCGGAGATGGAACAGTGAGATCAGTTTGTGTGCAGGAGCGAGATGAATTGTTGGCTACGTACGTGCGAAAGACGTTCAACATGCGTACATATACGCGAGACCGTAAGAGATGGCGACGATGACCCCGTTTACACTGCTAAATGCAACACAGAAAACTGAAGATGGAGCTGTAAGTTCAGTTCACGTGTGTGGCTGCGGTAGGCGGCAGCAGCACCAGACCGCAAGGGACAATAACGGCGTGGGAAGGCCTTCGTCCAGCAGTGGATTGATCGTGGCCGACGGCGACAATGATAATCATGAGCACATGCAGGAACACCCACCATAGAGGAACTGGTAGCACTGCTCGTAGCCCTCCTCCATCTCGTCGCACTTCTCGGCCGCCGTCTCCATGTCGCTCTGCGTGGCGGCGAACACGGCGGCGCCTGTCTCCACCAGGAAGCGGCACAGCTGCGTGCTGTTGCACGACGCGGCGCAGTGCAGCGGGGTCCTGGCACGAAGCGGCCGCAAGACGCTCACGGTGAGACTAAACCAGGGGCCGGCGACCTGCGGCCCTCCGGAGCCGTAACGCGGCTCGTTGAGGACTGCTTTGTGACGTTATTTATTAAGGACCACCATCTCGCATTCACCACACGCATTGCGGCTCTTGAAATATTGAAGAAAGAAATGGCGATTCTTGATGTATTGAGTGTCGAACCCTGGACTAAACTAGAAACTAAACTATTGTTGTTGTACCAGGTAAGGCCCCGCTGAGCTGTGAAGCTCTTTTTCAGAAGTGATCCGGCCATCACAAAATGAAAGCTCAACGAAGTGGGCTTATTGCGTGGAAATGTAGTGCTGCCAAACACTCCAAAACGCACGCGGTTTCTAATTGTGGAGACAAAAACCGGAGGACCCGGAGAAAAATCCACGCGACCACGGGGAGAACATGCAAACTCCAACTATACAGGAGGCGTCAGGGTCGAGGTCGAACCCACAACGTCCTGTATACCAGGCGAGGTATGTAATATCTCGCCACCATGACGCAACGGTAACCTATGACCTTGTCACCACCACTATCATGATCTTATCCATGTTCTCTTCAACCTCCCCGCCCTTACTCTGTGGGTCAAGACACGTATTTATCCGCTGCTTCCCTAACACTGCTCGACTTCGGAATTCCCTCCCATCATTTAATTTCCCAAACTCTTTACAACCTTGCTCAATGCAAGAATCACATCAGCTTTTACTACTACACCTTCACAGGTGCCGTTTGTTTCTGGACACTTGACACGTTTGAGGACCAGGTCATCTCATCTCGTGTCTGCATGCGCTCACGATGCCACCCCCCCCCCCCCATCTCGTGTAGTTTGTGGGTGAGAAATGGACACGTGCACACACACAAACACACACCATCCGTCACTGTCACCGGCGTTGACGTTGACGCCAAACTGCACGAGGAAGCGAACGATGTTCATGTGCCCAGCGCACACCGCGTTGTGCAGCGCCGTGATGCCCTCGTCGTTGGGCCGGCTGGGGTCCTCCGCCTGCAGACAAAAAGCCGCTCGCTCGTACCAACTTTCCATCATACAAATAGAGCCGTACTGGGGCCATGCCGGGGCCGTGCCAGGTGCGTTCTGAGGCCGCACGAAGCCAGCCCCAGTGTGGCTCAGTAAGCGCCGGTGAGGTTTTTTCCACCGTAGAAGCAGAGCCGTTGCCACTAACGTCAAGGGAAATGAACAAGTCGAGATGTCTACGGAGGTTACTCGATGACGCTCTGTCCTCACAGTGTATGTACCGACTAACGTGCAGTGTAGATGACGCTGTGTATCCACAGTGTACGAACTGACATCAAACTCAACGAAGGAGTCATTAGCCTCAGTCCCTGGCCCTGCTTGGCCTCAAGCAAGATTCCGTTGTCTCTTGAGGACACTGCATCACGGTTTGGTTCCAGCTCAGCATAGCAAATAGCCAGTGGAAAACCACCCATGACTGACGGAACTGCATTAGATTGGCTAGAAGGTGATGGTGGAAATGGGTTATTACTGACAAAACCGAATGCAGCAGATGACCGCTGCTGCAATACACTGAGTTGCAGCCAAGGTCATTCGGTTGAAGCATTTGATATGCAATCAAGGGCGATCGCAACTTAAATCGCATTTGTATCATCGTCATGGTTAATGTCGCAAAAATGAACAGCAATAAAGGCGTAGTTTTTTTACACTGAGCATAGACATACTGGCATATGATGTCTTGGCAAATTTCCATAATGGATACTTCATTTAGGTGCAGTAACATTATCATTGGGCCTCCTTTAAAATATTGCAGAATCTGTTCATTTAGGTAATTTTTGTAGCAGACGTAGTTTCACCAAATGTGTGGGTTGGCCAAAATGTAAATTCTTACATATCATCTTCAAAGTCTATATTATAAAACAGGTCAGCGCCTAGTTAAAGTGATTTAAAAAAAATAATGACCTGAAGTGTATGTAGCCATGTGCTTCTGGGTTAAGTAATTTAAAGTTACAAGTTATTTGGTGTCCGTGTTACGATCATGGAACACTTGAATTACGTACTGTCCATCCAATCTGCAGTGGAGTGCAACCCCCTACTTTGCCGCGATCTTAATGAAAACGCTGCATCTCGGCAGCATGCGGTGGTCAAGAACGTGAAATAAAATCAAGCGAAATTACGTGTCAAGCTTGTACCACCAAGACAAACACGGCAAATGAGATGCTGCCACCTCTTAACTGTGCAGCTTGGCGAAAGTAATTTTAAAATATCTAATTAAATTGTTGAGGATTCCAATACTGAGGAATGTACCATCGATGCGGATTTTGTAGGATTCAAGGGGTGTTTTTTACAAAGGTCCTTTGAATCTCGGGGTATTTTACTCCCCAAAAATTATATTCATCAACTCACGGCCACTCGTCAGTTTTAATTCCTCTAATGTACCTGTGACATTTCAGGCAAGTAATTTAGATGTTTATCTGAAGTTTAAATGAGATAGTACAACCCCTAACCTTATTCAGTCCCTACCTCTGTTTTTACACCTTATCTGTAATAGGATGATTTTCTTGTAGACATTTGTATTTGTTTCTGTAATTGCACTAGTATCATTTACTGACGTTATTTATTTTCCTAATTTACTACCTTGAAAGCATTCCAGTTCAGCCTTTAACCACAATTCAACCACATTAAACATGATGCATTGCTATGGCTAATTTCATTATAACTTCTTTTTTTTACTTATCATGAATCCTCTTACCATTAAAATTCTATTCCACGGTGTCCTAAACTAACTATGTCCGGATAAACATTTTCTGGATGGTCCAGCTTTGGAATGCTTGGCCAGTTTCACGTATTATATTTTACATATGGGAGTAAACCAGTGTATCATAGAAAACCTAGAAATATGAACAGACACTAAAATTCTGCGCAGACAGGGCCAACAATCCGCAATGTGATCTTGAAAAACTGGGATAAATTCGGGGTGCCCTGGGATACATATACACAAACAAAACTTCGCTACTTCTGTGAACATGCAGTTTAGCCCATTTACAGCTTGTAATGTTTATTTATTTTGCTATTATTTTGTGATAAAAATAAAACCTGCGGGTTGGCCGCACAAGGAAGCGTGACAGAACGGACGACACGATACAAAAAACCACGGACGTCGTGGCGGGCAAGCGAATCTGCAACTCGGCAGACGCAAAGTCGGCGGCGCTGACCTCGTAGATGACGCGCTGCACCAGGTCAAACTCCCCCTCGAGGGATGCGTCTAGCAGCAGGGCCAGCGGGTTGAACTTGACACGATCGCCCGTGCCCGTGCGCTCCGAGCCCGGCTTCTTCAGGTTTGTCCGCTTGTTCTACACACGCGCCGCGCCGTAAGTTGAGGGTTTTATGGAATTTATGTACGTATTTTGAACTTCTTTCGCACTGCACGTAGCCAATCGGAGGTGCGGGGGTAGGACAACAAAGCAAGCACAAAAAGTAATTTTAAAGAATATCCATCTTGTTGCGTACTTGTGAAAAGTAACATTGTTATCCTTCATCGATTGGTTATGGCCGTGGAAATTATTCTCAGATTTCACGATATAGGGTATATACGTTTATATTTTTAATAATTAATCAAAGAGGGCTTTGTCAATCCACTTACAGATGAAGGCCTCTACATGCCTTTCAGTCAAGGGGGGTTTGTGTGACTATATTTCACCGTGCTGGACCAGGTCAAATATCACTCGCCACTGATTTTAGTCATGGCCATATCTCAAGTCACCAGGCTCATAGCGCAATGTGACAACTACAGTGCCACCGTTCCACGCCATGTATGTGCACATATAATCGTAATAATTACCATTATGTTTATTTACCCAAGAAAGCTACACCAAGTCACAATACTTTTTCAAGAGGGTTCGTGCATTATGATCTTTTCACTCCCGAGAATGATTGGCTTGTGCGAGGACATCGGAGAATCCGGTAAATATGCACGTGTATGAGGGGGTAGCGTTGAAATCTGCCCAACAAATTGATGCAAGAATCCATTGCTGAACTGTGATCACCTCGCCATTTTAAAGCCCAAGCCTAAAACTCCTGATTATCTCAGCCAGTCGCTCATCCAAGTTCCAATCAGGCTGAACCGTCCCATAGACCCCGAGATCTTAATAATGCCGTTCCAATCTTGGCTATTCGGTCGAAGATACCCGTGAAAACCAGGCCACAAAATATTTAAAAAAAATCACTGCTTGAACAGCCGTGCTTACAGGTGGCAGGGTAGGCGGGAAGACGATGGGAGGCTTCAGGTCTTCCGGGTCGAACTCCTGCTCCGGATCCTCAAATAAGTAGTGGGAGGGCAGCGTCAGATGGTCTTCGATCGAGTCTTCCGCCCCAATGTCACTGGGCGTTGTCACATCCTCTTCCGCCGAGTCGTTGTTGTTTGGCTCCTCTTCTCCTTGGGAGCTGGTCCCATCCGCCTGCTCCTCCTCTGTGGATGATGGCGTCGTTGCTGCCACGCTAGTACCACTGACAAAAACGAAGAAATAACTGTTCATACAGGTTTTTTTTGGGGGGGGCTAGATCGCTTAAATATATTAATGCATCATTAATCCCACCACACCACCCGACGCAGCCAACTAGTAAGGGTTGTCACGTAAACAAAACGTGACAATTCGTTAACAGCACACCAGTGTTGGGAGAGCAAAGCCACAACATTTACAATCTGAATATGACGTTTATAATTCCGCAATCGAACCCAAAAAAAACTATATTTTGGATGATATTGGCCACGAAAGCCTTCGTGTTCAACTACAAAACATATTATTGTGATTCCTATTTAATCCGAATTTAACGTCAAATTTCACCTTCGTTGCTTGTATGTGTTGTTCAGACACGTGTTGCTGAGGCTGTGTTTTACCAGAATTATTTTCAGATGAAACGTACAATTTTACAAATATGACATTTTTTTCTGGTAATATAAAAGTTTGCTATAACTACAACATTTAAAAAATCAGTTGTTGTAATAAAGTGAATGAAATAATTAACATGACAGAGCAATAATAAAAATTATGGAATGATTTGCAATCATCCTCGACCACTTTTTTCAGTTTTTCCTCATTATAAGGATACTTGTTTGTTTTGGCAATTATACAAGAGCTGTGCATTTTTTGTTTGACTACAGAGCACAATTAACGTAGGCATTTTCGGGAGAAAAAAAAAACTAAATTATTTACGTTCAAAATTGGAATCTAGTTCAATTAACCTGCTGATAGGCAACAAAGAAAATCAATAAATTCTTCTGCAAATCACGTAAAGTTTGAAGTTTATGCATTAAACATGTGCAATTCTCTGCACATAATGAACTATTATCCTCCAATAGTGCTCGCATTGAACCAGCAAACTTGTGGACAATGAGTTGCAATGAACTCCTTTTTATTGCAGAGAAATTTAATAGTGTGTGAGCTCCACACCGAGCCATCGCATCATCCCAACACTCCCGCTGTATTGTTTCAGAGTAACTCATTGGATCAATAACAATTCTGCAGCCGTGCAAGGGTCCGATAATGCAACAATACGATGTACAAAGATAGGGGCATGTTACGGCCCGTTGGCTGGCTGCTGCATTACCAAAACAGAAAGGGTTTATTGCGCAGACTTGTTTTCTTTAATATATTTTTTTTATTCTTACCATTACTCATAGAAATTCCTGATGGGCTCTCTGCGTACCTGCCAGGGCTGCTGGGGAGAGCGTTATCATTGAGGTCTCCTGGTGGCGTTCCAGGCGGTGCGAGGGGGATGGAGGCAGGAGGAGGTGGTGGTTGCTGAGGCGCTGGGTCAAGCTCACCAGGTATGTACTCACTGCCGTCCGAGTCCTGGCTCAAAAAAGCCGTGCTCGAATTCTGCTGCCCGTACTGCGATCAATGCGGCACGCGCACAACAACAATGGGTTGTGAACTATGAGATGCGTTTTGAAAAATTGTAGACTCGGGACATTTATCAACACGAGAGCAAAATGCGCACGCAAGGCAAACACCTTCAATAATTAATTTTCTTCTGCCCAAATAAAAAAAAATTACAGTAATTGAAATTCATACAGCATCTAGCAGAAAAACACTAATTTCAATGCATATTAAAACCAAAGAGTTATTTTTAATGCAATTTAGTTTATGGAAGCATATTTTTAAACAAGCCTCACTGTGCCAGAAGAGCATTTTTCAGGAGGTTCCTGCTGTGGGGTGTTTTTCAAATTACAAACCAATGCATAGGAAGGTATAATATTTAAAGGTTTGCACAGGTGGATACAAGATCCATCACTCTACTCCCACCTCCCAACTCAGGCCAACAACAGCCATGAAATATTATGCTATATAAGCATCTTGAGATGAGGTCGCATTTGGATGTTATAAAAATCCAAATTGCTTTGTATTTGTTTTAAATTTACAAAATACCGTGACGCTCAGCTTGTTTGGGAGTCTCACATTATCTCCATGATTTGCCAACCCTTGCCTCCAAAAGTGCCGGATTAAAGGCATGCTGTACCATGCCCGGCACAAACCAAACACCCCGATCATCAACGTCGTCATCATCATGTTTCAGGCAGGTAAGCGTGCAATGGCAAGCCCTTCTCTCTGCTTGGAAAACAATTCGCCGAACTTACGTCATACGGCGCATACGTTGGCAGAGGCGGTGCGATCTGCCCGAAGTCGCGTGCCGCACCCTCCTCCAGTACGGACAGCGTCAGGCGCTGGTACTGCAACTTCTGCAGAAGGTGTCCCGGGCTGGTCTGATGGTGCAACAACGAGGCAGCGACCCCTCCACCGACGCCTCCGCCGCCTCCGCCGCCGCCGCCACCACCCAACCCTCCCAGGCTGCCCCCGAACCCCGTGCCGGATGTCTCTGGCTCGGCGATGGAGCCGCGTTTCTTGAGGGGCCGTGGGGCGTGCTGGAGCTTGCGCCGCAGCGCCTCCAGGTCGGCGTCGCTCTGGCCGCGGAGCGGGGACATGCTGATCGGCATCAGCTTGGTGGGGCTCAGTGGCCGGGGAGGGTCGGCGTCTGTGCCCGAGGCTGTGACGGGTATCGAAGCGAAGGGGGAAGCGTTGAGGTGTAAAGGTGTAACGATTCATCCCCACTGTCCCCTAACGATTTCTATGAATTGTCGTCACGTGGCATTCATGATTCCATTCGAGAATACATTTAAAAACGTAAACAAGAGGTGAATGGAGAATCTCTACTGCTTGCAGAGATCACATGAGCCCACAATACCACGTAAATAAAATAAAAGGTGAATTATTTCACACAATTTGATCCACAAACCTAATTTACTATTAATTGATTAATCCATGCGATTCAATAAATTTTCGCAATGCAGGCTCACCCTCCGTAGTGAGCATAGATAAAATAACATCTCTCCTTTGCATGGCAATCTCAGCAACAGTCCATTTTTCGATTTAAAGCTTTCGTGACTGCAGGGATTCATATTCTTGGTTCTTTCGGTAAAGTCGTTGGGACGCTGTATTTCCGACCGCTCTGTTTCTTCACCTGAGGACGGCTGCTTGTGTTGTGGCTGAAACGTCGTGAGAATGTTATTATATTATGTTTCATTTGTATTATTTTCTTATTTCCCTTCTACATGACTTTACCGAAAGAACCAAGAATATGAACAGTACATTTCACAAAAAGTAGTGACCCGATGTCTCAAGATGGTGAGATAATCTAGGATAAGGTGTTTTTTTTCTCTTCCTCATGGTAAAGTATATTCATTAACACGTATGTTTTCGCGACCAATAATACGTTTCATAGTTGATGCTTGGGTCCGATTGCACAAGAAGTGCAATGCAGACACATTTTCAGTTCATAAACAAAATAGCTGCTACTTAGTTCATAGGACAAATCAACTGTTTGTGTGTGTGTGTATAATACCTGGGCCTATGCTTGAAGTTAATCCTTCCATTTCCAACTCCCTGTCCTCTTGCAGAGTCCGTGGAATCGGCAGTCCGTATGGCAGTGGTGGACTGTAAGGGGGCCGTGCGGGGTCGTACGCTGGTAAAGGTTTCACCGGCGGCTTTTGGATGCTGCCAGTTGGCTTCCCATACCCTTTAAACAGTTGGAGAAAGATGCACAACAAGACAGATATATATTACGATATGTCCGTTGAATCATTTCAAAGACAAAGATCTCCCTCAGCCTGAACAGACTTTTAGGGCAAGTGCTGTTAAGCGAGCACCTATGAAGGCCGGCACGGTGCACGAAGAGGTGGGTGATCAGCATCACGCCCGACTCCTTTTGTCTCAACAGTGGTGGTGTTAACACACCGTACCAGATACTAGTTTGAGGCTCAGTCGACCTAGGGGAGGCCCGGGACCAATTCAGATAATCGTCACCGTTGTTGGCCTTGAATGGGAATCGAGCTCGGGCTGCCGGGTTCGCAGTGCAACACGCCAACCGCTGCACTTCCGATCATTGCAAACACACAGCCGCACACACATACACACACACACACTCATTGCAGTGAAAATATATCTTCTTGATTTATGCTACAATATAATTGAGTGCCTCTGACCAAAACATCCAGAAAGCACCCTATGTCATATACAAAACTATTTTTATTTTACAAGGGAAGGCCCGCTGAGCGATATCGCTCCTTTTCAGAAGCAACCTGGCCCACAATCAGAATCGGAATCTTTATTTATCCTGGAGAAGCTCTTTTTCATACTCATCCTGTATTTCACAGATGTCCAGTACAAATGATAGCTCAACTTAGTGGCGTATCACATGGTAATGTATTATACTCCGAATGTTGGAGGTTCAGTCGACTTGAGCCTGGACAGTGTTGGAAAGGTGGCCACCATGCACAATAAGTTGCTATAGGTGGCTGCGGGACTGTGCCACAGCATTGAAATACGGTGTTTTTTCTGGAAGACTTTGCTGTTTTTTCCAGGATTTTTGTCTGTTGCGTGTAGTCACTTTAAGATGTTTCTTGTTCATGTTTTTGTTTTTTTGTAGTTGCACCCGAGTCAAGAGCTGCATGGCTCACAGGGCTATACCTAATACATGAAACTGAAATGGTGATCGCAAAAGGGCAGTGCAGCAAAATCCATTGTCACGTGGCTTTCTGTGCTCCTATATTAATTCTTCCCTCCTTCACCAACGTGCATTGACCAGCATGGTGAAGTATGGGGAAATAACCTCTACAACCGGCTTGTTGTGTTATACATGCACAAAAAAATGTGTTTATATTTATAGTTACATAATGCTCAAAATAATTTCACCGATGAATGCCAGTAAAAGTGGCAACTGAGGTATCCTTTGCAAAACTTCAACAGATGACACCAACTAGATCATCAGAAGCTGCTGGTTTATGTCAGCGATAAATTTACGTGCAGATATTTTCTACAACTAATGGTGGGTAGTTAACACGCTGCGCTATGAACCCGGTGACCTGAATTTGATTCCTAGCCTGTGGCAAGCACCCTTGTGATGGCTTTCCACATTCGCAGCGCAAAAGCAATTGTCATCCACCCGCTCCCTCACCTGCCGGGACCGCCCCTGGCAGCTGCCGGCCCTGATTCTTGCCGAGCGCGGACAGCATGGCGTGCTGCAGCTGGCGGGAGGGGCCCGCGTGCTGCGTGTACATCGAGTAAATGGAGCTGGAGTCGAGCGTGGGCGGTGGCGCCTGCTTGCGCGGCGACTGCGACCTCTGCAGGCTGTCGGTCGGGCTGGGCGAGGGCCGAGCGGCGGCCACCAGGACGCCCGGCGGCGGGGCGACGTCCGCCCGCGCCTCCAGGTAAGGGCCGCTGCTGCCGCTGCCCCCGGACTGCAACGAAGGTCTCGGGCTGCCGGAGGTGATCCCCTGCGGTCCGGGCTGCAGGTACGACCTCGCTTCGCCCGCTTGAGGGTAGCTGCCGCCGCCGCTGCTGCCGCCACCGCTCGTGCTGCCGCAGCTACTGGACGCCTGCTGCTGCGACAGAGGACTTCCGGACCCCAACTGGTATTGAGGTCTTGGGCCGCTGCCGCCACTGACGAGGGATGGCGGGTACACTTGCGACTGCGTGTACGGGATACTGCTGCCGACACCCTGCTGCTGCTGCAGGTAAGGGCTGCTCACACCTGACTTTGACTGGGCGAAGAGCGCGCTCGATGGCGGCTGCATTGGGGGGTGATAGGGCTGCTGGAGGGATGAGGAGGACGACGAGGAGCCAGTGGACAGGGCAGGGGAAGCTGGGCGCGGTGGCAACTGCGTCTGGGGAGCCAGCCCGCTGGGGGGTACCACGATCCGCTGCTGGATCTAGGGAACGATGCCAGCGGGAACACGAACCCAGGTCATTACTGGCAAGCACACGAACAACGCATGTCGGCGCTACCTTCATCCAACATAACTCGGTAAAAAATTTCCACTTCATGCGACTCGTTATTCAAACACCACTTTCATGTAACGTCATTAAACTCTGAATG
Organism: Lampetra planeri; assembly: GCF_965212315.1. Lineage (NCBI taxonomy): Eukaryota > Metazoa > Chordata > Hyperoartia > Petromyzontiformes > Petromyzontidae > Lampetra > Lampetra planeri. Next base: position 3,358,042 of record NC_136136.1, read on the forward strand.
ATATAACTTGGCAAATAAAGTTGATAATTGAAGTGAGATGCAAGCAATACAAAAGGTTCAGACCCATGCACATTACGACTAGTACATGGTGTGAATATTATTTTTAAAACAAAATCAATTTAACGTGTTATAAATCTGCTATCATTTATACGACTCCTTGGCACGCCATGTTCCAAACAGCCCTCTTACGAGCTCTCGTAGATTTCTTAGTGCGAGTAGAAAATGCACGATTCCATTAAGTATGCACTGGTAACATATGTTTAACCCCTCCTTAAGAATGTTAAACCTGACAGTTCTATTGAAGTAACATAATAAAATGAAACAATTCTCACGACGTTTCGGCCACAACGCAAGCAGCCGTCCTTCACCTGAGGACGGCTGCTTGCGTTGTGGCCGAAACGTCGTGAGAATTGTTTCATTTTATTATGTTTTACTTTTATTATTTTATTACTTCCCTTCTACGTGACTTTACCGAAAAAACCAAGAAGATGAATCCCTGCAGTCACGAAAGCTTTAAATCGAAATGTAACATACCTCATTTGTAAGAATGTCTGAAATTAAATCATCCTAGGCCAATGTACAGATTCTTAATAATTTTCATGAGCCAGTTATGGCTATTACAATTGTGAAGCATCAGCATACATTACTTTAAAAATATCGATAATTTATCATGTAAAACTCAGAATCCGAATCATTTACAACTAGTACTATGTTTAATTAATTAATTAACAAATGCCATTTATAAATAAACAGCAAATGCCTGCTTAAAGTAAAATGTAGGCATGCAACAACAGATCGATTCAGCAGAAAAAAAATCCATTGCTAGGCTCACAAAACTAGCAACGAATCTTGCTTGAAAGAGTTAAATATAAAAGATGTGTTCACGCGTAAAAATAAATTCACGTAAACCCTACAGCAAACTAGAGATTCAACATTCAACGTCCAACCGTTCATTTGAACGTTTCTTTAATGGAATCACGAACCCCCCCAAAGTGTGACATTTCCATGAATCGTGAGGCAAGGGTGGTGGGCGGTGTGACGGCGAGAGGGGGCCTTGGGTAATCATCACATGCCAAGTACGATTCTCTGTTCACCTGTCGTGAAGTGCGGGGCTGGTCTTGGGAGAACTGCTTCGCCGGCTGCCCAGGCCAAGTTCCATTGCCAGTCATGGCGGGGCCCACCGAACGTTCCCCCAGCGTGCCACCGTTGGGTCTCCGGTCCAGAGTTCCGCCCATCGGCAAGGCATACTCCTGAGGTCCTGGCTGCCTGGGCCGTACTTGACCTTGCCCGCTCACCCCAGCCCAACTCTGTGAGAAAAAACAAAGAGACGTGCGCGTTTCGCAGTAGGAGGCTTTTGTATAATTAAATACGGTGTGGAGGACACGAGAAATAATCATCAGCAATCTTCATCGTGAAGTCTTTCGACAATACCGGATGTCTCCGCGCTGTTTAAACTGATTAGATTATAGATTGTCAATCGCACAATAGATTTTCGCGTCTAGGGTGAAAAGCGCAACCATTTAGCTTCTTTTTCTTGTACCCGCATTTCAAATTCATAATTAGCATTTGCAAATTACCCAAAGGTCAAATTCTTGAAGTGTGCGATTAATAAAAGTGTATAATTAGCTTTAATTATCCACACCCACACCTCGCTTTGTGTTTCGAAGCGAGCAGTTGAATGCCGATAATTAAGTTTAATTGCAAAAAACTCTCAACGCACGGTTAACTCTGAAGCACGTTTAGGAAAAGTGCATGTACGCTTTGTACACATCAACAATGTTTCTCGCTTACCTGTCTAATGCTGGACGGAGGCTGAGAGCTGTCAATGAATTCTGTCCTGAGCATAGAAAGAGTGCTGGCATCTACAGAACAAGAAGACGGATTCAGATATACGTATAAGACATAAAAAGAAACGATTTTTTTTTAAGATGTTATTTTAAGCATAGTTTAATTTGGAGGTACATTTGAAAACACGGTGGGTATATGGAACAGCTCGAGCCATGGGCGTCGTGCTGTGGGGTGTTTGGCCAAAAACTTTGAGTAAACATTCAATATTAAGTGCACAAATGTCAGGAAACTACTTGTCGGACTCCCTCTCCGATTCCATGTCTGTGTGACGCGCCAACCAAACCTGCCCTCAAGTCACTCGGCTGCATTTGGGTACCACCAGATGTGTGCGTTGGATTTGTATATGTAAACATGGATTTACATATCCAAACTCTGCAGGCGATGCAGACATAACTCTCAAGAAGTGTTTTTTTAATCATCGGCAGCCACAATCAATGCACTGTTGAATGAAGGCCTCCCCAAGTTGTTGCTGTCTCTCATGGACTTGCGATGTAACAATCCAACGAGTCCCCCCATACACGATCTGAATTCATCGCTCCATCTCTAAGGCGGACGTAGTTTCAGGCGCATTCCCTGGCATCCTTGGCTGCCACTCCATTGATATTCTCGACAACCGGCCACCATCCCTTATCGTGATGTGCCCTGGGATTGCAGTCCTCAGGTGAAGAACAGGTCTGTCTTTCCGACAGACCTGTTCTTCACCTGAGGACGGCTGCTTGCGTTGTGGCCGAAACGTCGTGAGAATTATTTTATTATGTTTTATTTTTATTATTTTATTATTTCCCTTCTACGTGACTTTACCGAAAGAACCAATAAGATAAATCCCTGCAGTCACGAAAGCTTTAAATCAAAATTTAAACTGATGTTGTAACCCGATGTGTTTTTTTTCTAATTCACGTGTTCTTCTTTATGTCTCTCAATGCGATTCCAAGCATACACCTCTCCAGGCCTCTGCACCTTTCAGCTTTTGTTAAATTTCATTCGTGAACATCAATGTTTCTAAATCATACATCAGAGCAGGTAATATGCACTGATTAAAAACAGAAATTTTCCGTGTTAAATGTCTATCGCTTGTGCAGTCACTTCCACCCTTGTGCAATAAAGAACATGGCAGGTATTTAAAAGAAATCTAAGTTATTTTTGACACTTGTGATAAATGGGTCAACCAAAGCGCGCTTTGCTGTCACACCCGGGGTGTCACATAAACAAGTGTGACATCCAATGCGAGGCCATAAGATTTGACTACTTCCACGTCAGCTCCACATGTTGCCATTAATGTCAAATTTCTAAGCAGCACGACACTGTACGGTGTCGACAAGTATTTCTACATTAAGGGATACAGAAATAACTAACGTATTCCGCGACCTAACATCATCCAAGTCAATGTAAAACGGATTGAACGGTGCGTGTTCAGCGTGCGATGGTAACATGTGAAAGGCGACACTTCCGTGTATTTGTGGGCTCATGAATTTGCATGTTGCGGCACGCTTTAAGGCAAGGGATGCGGTGAAACATGACGAATTAAGGGGAAAAAAAACAAGACTACAAGTGTCAGCGGCACCTGGAAAAGCCACGACATTCCACCAAAGAACACCTGCAACTCTTTTTGTGCAATGGTCTATTGGGTTCAGCTCTGAATACTTTCCCCATCCGAAGAAACACAGCAGCGTACCTCACGCGCTTATGGCGCGACGACTAATAACAATCTTGGCACTTGCAGTCAATCAACACCCACCACATCGTTTTCCACACCCCCAACAACATTATACGTTTCCCAACCTTGACCTAATTTAAATCTTCCCTCCCTGCCGCAAGTCAATATCACGCCTAATTTTTCTATACCGCCAGTTACGTTATAATTCGTCGTGTGCATGACATTAAACTTCAGCAGTTAATGGCGTCACTTATAAAAACACTGGCAAGGGAGTCAAAGTTATGGCTCAAGATTCCAACAATGGAGTGAGCTCTTGAGATAAAGCGATGGGGGTAGTGGGATCAAATGGGATGGAGGGTGCAAGACTATAAAGGCCTGCCCTAAAATAGAGAAAACTAATTTCTTTCCAACTGCTGTTTGTGTTTAGTTTGCTGTCCTTCCCCCGCATCTCCGATTAGCACGGTACACCATACTTTCCCAAAACTGGTCAGGGTGGGTTGGTGAAGTGGTGGGGGCAGGCAAGATTGCTTCAGATATCACTCGTCGCTAATGTTAACCATAGCCAGCAATAATATAACTGGGTTGAGGTGTTCATAGCGCAGTGCACTAACTGCTGCCACACCACTCCCAGAAACAACATCATCATCATCAGTTATCATCACAGCAAGCAATGGGAGCATGAAAGCATCAAAAAGAAAGTTGAACATCGGTCTTCACACACAACTACAGATACTAATTACAAATTAGTAGTTCGCATCCGCATGACTCAATGCACTTATCGAGCGTAACAATCAATTTGAATCGATGTATCGTTACGTCTTAGCCTCAACTATGCATCTCGGCATTGCAGACGCGACGTACACCACCGTGCCCGCTATGCGTCTGGCGGCACAGTGCCGCGTGGTTCACCGTGGCTGCCGGGAGACGTTGCCCTGCCTTGGTTTGCGAGCGGGACGTCGAGACTCGACTCCTTCCAGTCGGCGGAGCTGAGCGTCGCGCGGCTCAGCGTGGAGGACTGGGTTTGGCTGCCACCCAGCCGGGCCCCCTCGCTCGCTGCGCAACACAAGAGAGCGCACGATGATGCACGAGTGCACGCAACCATGTGAAGGGTCATCTGTAATTATTATCACCCGCTACGCTGGAGGGGGGGGGTGGTGGTGGGGTGAGGGGTGCAGAGGAGGGAAGGGGGAGGCGGATGCTATGTCTCCCGGATTGCATTGGTAAACAGCAAGCGGTCATGGGTGATGAATTAGATTGTTAGGTAGAAATAGTAGGAACCTAAAATAGAGGTTTGTGTTATTTGACCACTGATATTTCGTAATTGTGTTCTAAATCTAACATAAAATACCAAAGCTTTCATGTAAAAACATTACAGTAAATAAGTAAATGAATTGTACTCCACAATGACAACCGGCATATCCCAAATGTGTAAAAAAGGATTATTTAAAACCTACAAAAAGCTATCATAACTCGGTGAACTACATAAATAAACCAACGTGTTAAAAACGACTCTGTGACGGCATGTTTTTTTTTATACCGGCTGACTTTGTTTTTTATCACTTACGAATCTTTGATATATTCCCTTGATTTCCACTGCTTGCATTACACAAATCAAATGAATACTGTGAAGCAATTAAACTGCATTTCGTCTTATTCCAAAGCATCTCATGACAGGAAGAGGTGAGAGTGCAGTTGGGGGGGGGGGGGGGGATCAGCAACAATAATGCTAATTATAAATGAACCCGGACAGTATATTGTTACAAGCAATTTGAAATGCAAACAACTATGCAGTTAAAAAAAATCTACTTCTAGAAAAAGCAGCAGTATATAGGAAGCTCAAAAAACAAGATATAATGCAAATGCCCAGCTGCAGATTGTAGAGTGTAATTTTCATATACAGGAATGCAAACATGCAAGATCAATGTTCTAACGATTGATATATTAGCAGCCAGCTAGGCAAAAGTTTACAGCCAATATTAATAGAAATATGTTAATGACAGAAATCATCATGAATCAATCAAGAGAGAGAAAGAAAATTTCAAGGAATATGATCAGGCATACTCTTTGGTTTTTTCGGTAAAGTCACGTAGGTTAAACAAACACAAGCTTCCGTCTTCAGGTGAAACCGTCACAGTAAAAATGCTATATCAAGTACTTGATACGTATTGATACATCAAATACTTGATACAGCAATTTTGCAATGAGGGTTTCACCTGAAGACGGAAGCTTGTGTTGCCTCCAAAACGTCGTGATTTAATTTATTTGTTTTCTTTTAACCTACGTGACTTTACCGAAAAAAACAAAGAGTATGGAATCCTTGCAGTCACGAAAGCTTCAAATCTAGAATATGATCATGCTTTAATTATTCCTGCAATTTTTTTTAACGTGCAAAATTGTTTTGGGAAAACAAGGCAAAGGAAAGCATCGCGGAATTTCTATGAAGGATAAAACATACTCTCTGTGGCCCCAAAAAGTGGTTGGCCTTGCTTTGTACTCATGTTCGCAAAATCCAGGTCCGATTCGGCCCAAAATCCTTTAGGCTTTAAATCATAACGTGTGACCCCTGTGCAAGGGCAAAACCACATACAGGCTTACGCACTCAGTACTGCTCAACATTATAATACTGCAGTGTGCTAATAAAGTCAGTTTCCATCCTCTTTGCGCGTACCAACAGCATAAATGCAACGCTACCTGTTTTATCAATTACTTTGCACTGTACGTAGTGGAAAGACCGGTATATTCACAAATATATTGTTTGTGGAATGTATTGTGTGCTGGTTATGTATTACTGATGATGCCTATCGTTGTTGATTGCTGTATATCCAAATAAGTAAGGACTCTGCTGGTGTCAGCATATCATATATGATTATATCATACGAACATATGTTACTGTAGATGACTGTTAGTCTACGTGAGGAGCGTGGTATTTAATGGGTGGCAGTTACATGTAGAAAGAATAACATTGCAAATAACAAAATATAATTTCAGAGTGTACAGATCTGATTTTAACAAACCGCGTCAATCTGTTTAGAGCAGTCTGACATAGGCATGAATCCGTCACAGCTGTTAGCTGTGCATGTTACTTTGAAGCTAAACTCAATCACACTGCTCACCCGTCCTGAAAATGTTTGTGGGCAATAATGTTAGCCTGAACGGTCCCCACTCTTCACCACCAACTCACACGTAATAACAAGAGCAGCTGGGCTGTGCGATTGCAGCGCGGGCAAACCCTGTCACTCACCCTCTCGCGCGGCAGTTGTGGGGAGGCCGTATGCCTCGCTCCCGGGGGTCCTGAAGGCCGTGGTGCCATCGGGGGGGCCCAGGTTTGTAATGAAGGGCCCTACTGCCGCCACGCGGCCAGACACGGCATTGGGGATTCTGCTCCGTTCCGGAGATGGCGCGATAGAATCCTACAGTCATAAACGATCAAAATAATAACAGTGAAAACAATCTAGCTTGATGTTACACACGTGAGGGCTCAACACAGGCAACGCTATTTGACAAGATGCCAATAGGTTGTGCTTTATTGCCACAATAAACGGAGACCGATGCAAAACCACATGGATAGTCGATCGTTTCAAGCAGTGATGGGTGCAATTGATTCCAATATATGGTTATGTTCACGCTTAGGCCTTGAATTGATTCTGGGATTGATCAGCCAAAAAACTAATTCGGCCCAACCCTGTATGAAATCAATCCACAACCTTCCACAAGTTCCAATTTTAACGTGTTTTTTTTCTTCTGCATGCCTTTTTGATAAGATGTGAAAGCAAGTAAAAATGTGCGGACGTAAAATACACTAAACTTTCTTCACAAACAATATATTATTACGTGCGAAGGTTCACACACCCAACATTTGTATTTATGTGCTTGAACACAATGTAAAAAAAAATACAACACGATGCCTTCATCAATGTGCAAATAGCTTCTTTTTACAAGCTGGCCCTCATTAAAAGCAGTCATGGTTCTTTATCGTGCGCATGTGATTTGGTCACGACAACAGCGCACAAGAGGTTTACTGCTGCCAAGATTGCCGAGCGATCGTTTATTTTCACAAGCGAGCAGGAAGGACGGCGGGTTAACGTTGGTTGTGATGAACACCGCCACAGTGGAGCTGCTCGGTCAATCCGACATTTACAAACTTACGAAGGGCATGCAAAATGAAAGCTCCACTTCCTGCCCTTACACACACCGATGATCCACAGCTATAAAAGTAAGCGGGGAAAAAGTTATGATTTACTGCATTGTGAAGATAATTCACGAGCGTTTAAATATCAATGTACTGTACAAGCGCCACCACAAAAATAAAAATTTATCAACTTCCAGGTGCCACCAGACCATTTTCAGTCAGACCACTCATAACGCAAGTGAACAGCTCGATGTGAAAAACACGATCATTGCTCTACCAGCAGTAAAAACAATGAACTACATCAATTCATTGCCGTTTAACGCAGTTAACATGATGCGATGCCATCGAGGTGTGAGCCCAGCCCAGCATGGGGAGGAACATCACGAAAGCTCGCGCCGAGAGGAAGTGCTGGCACACACACACGTTAGCCGTCGATCTCCGATACAGAATTTGATACCGATGAATGGTACGTGCAAGCTGAAAGTGAACAATCGCACCTCCGATTAGCACGGTTGGCTACGTACGACGCGAAAAAAGTCCAACTCGCGCACACACACACATTATAAAACTTGCAAGGGAGACCTGGGAGCTCACCGTGCCCCCGGTGCCCAGCTTCTTCTTCAACATCTGCTCCCGAAGCTCGTTGATCCGTCGCTCCATCTCGGCCGTTGCACCATTGCGCCGGTGCTGCTGCCTCTGGTTCTGCTCCTGCTGTAGACGGTTCCTCGTCTGCAGGACAAAGGGTGACGCACCTTAGCAAAGCCACGGTGCACTGCACCTGCAGTGCGGAAACTGTGGCGACTTCCTATTAACCGAAACTTCTATATGCAACATTCAAGAATTGTAATGAGAATTGCCCAGGGGGCTGAATGAAAATATAATTCCAGTGTTTTCTTTTACGTAGACACCAGTGTGAACTGCTTGGCCAAGCGAAATGACATGTTTACGTATTAGGATAGCTCTTATAATAATAATAAAAAACAGGTAATCATCCACCAACATGTGAAGCTATACAATATAATTTACGGGAAACGGAAAATAAAATGTGTTCGCATTATTAGGACCACATAATGATCCTTTACGTATACATTCAGGAAATCAACACGGCAAGTTACAATTTCCACCGCATGGCACAGGAAGTAAAGAACCAATTATGTATACACAAGGGGGCCCCCTACCCCCTTCATTTCCACACTTCAAATGTAGATCCTCAAAACAGCATAGCCTCATTAAGACGAACACAGCTTGCTTAAAAGGAGGCCCTGTCTTGTTTGAGAGAAGACTACATAGTTTGTGTGGGGAGTTATTTTGGTTGACAGCTGCACAAAATGTCCTATTCTTGCCAAGAGTGTGTTGGGCTCGTGTACACATGCTCAAGGGACAGACGGTTCCATCGGCCAAACCACAACTCTTTGTAAAACAACATCAACAATTTTCGACTGAAGATTGTCTTCAGAGATAGAACAAAAACTTTATTGGTGACAATGCACCATGTTAATTCAGCTGTTATCAAATGATGATTACAAAATAAGTGTCCAATTGGTTATATTGCAAGGTTGCATTATTGCTGCATCGTTGTCGGTCAGACAACTATATTAATAGCTACTTCCTCAAAACGGAGTACAGACTATCCTATAATGTAGGATTTATTTGAAAATATCTTGGTGCTCAAGAAGTTATTCAGTGGTTATGACATGATACCCAAATCCCCAGATCACTCAACAGTCTCCCAGATCACCAGCGGATCAACTTGTACAAAGCAACCTTCATTGGTTTTGCCCCAGTGGTCGTTCAAGCCATAGTCTACCATTCCCACCTCCAGCCTCATCTCTTAAAACCATTCTTGGCTTCATCAATAACTGACTTCCCTCTAATTAGGACATCAATCTCTATTCTCTGGATAACCCATCCCCCCCCCCCACGATGCTTGTAACCCTCCTTTGTTAAAAGTTAAATTTTAGCAATCAACGCACTTATTTTACCTCCTATAATTGCCTACATGTACACATCACCTTCTGTACATCATCCTTGAATTATGAATGTATGTTAAATTTCACAAATGTCACATGACAATCACATAATACAATTAAAGCATCATACGAAATCAATTCATATAATACACAGAACCAAGTATTCACTATCACTTGCACACTATTGTCCTAGACGTGCATCAACTTAACATACTCTCGCAGCTGTAAAAAAAAAAATGTTTAATTGATCTCAATATTAAATATCCGTGTGCTACAGTGGCCCTGGCGTTAGAGCAATGAGCCAGCACCACTACGATCCTGGGTTGGAATAAGGGCATCCACCCAAGATTTAACTGAATGTTCAAGTGCTGCAAGTTAAAGATCTCAACCTGGTTAGAAAATTTCTGTAAACCGCCCCTGCACCCCTAATTTTATTGGTCAAAATTCCAGCTCTGAAAATGGAAAACACCAGTTGGACTGCCATTCGAGGAATAATTCTCCATAGCAGACAATTCTGTGACACGGGGTAATGCCCTGCTCTGCGAGAGCTCCAAATGGACACGGTTTCATGACATGGATGCTGACAGCACAAATTGCATGAAGCCGTGAATGAAGGGAAAGGATGCAGAATGAAAAAGGGAAAGGATGCAGAATGAAACAGTTTTAGCCTCGGATTGCGAATATTCACGCGAAGACAAGTGAGGGTAGGCATGTGTCGTGAAGATAAGATGCAATTTGGAGGGTAACAATGCAGAAAGAGTAGAGGGAGACTGAGGGCGAGCTGGAAAAATAAGGTTGAACGAGAAAAGCGGGATGGTAGACGTGACGAGAAAAGAAGAACGGACCAGAAGCACATGAAAACAGACATTTCCGAGCAATTGACCCCAAGCATACAGTGAGACTTTTGGCTTAGAAGGAAAGCAAGAAAGGAGGAGGAAAGAAAGTAAGGAAGGAAATCATAACTAAGGAAGAAGGGAATGACAAACAAGACAGAAAGATGAAGGAAAAAAAAATAAAGGAAAGAAAAATAAAGTAAAAATGACCATCAAAGCCGAATGCAAAGGCGGAGGCACGAGAAGGCTCGCCCCACCTGCAGCTCGCGGTAGAGACGGTCAAGGTCAAGCACCGCCGAGGCCAGCTGCTTGCCGAGGTTCGCGTGGCAGAAGCCGTTGGACTTGCCCTTGCGCAAGTCCTCCAGCTGCTGCGTGAGCTCCTCCACGCGCGTCACCGCCACCGACAGCTCCCGCTGCTTCTCCGTCAGAAAACTGTTCATCACAGTCAGCTCCGACACTGCTGGGGCAGAGGCACGGGGGCGACACGGGGGACGCGCGGCGGGTGGGAGAAAAAGGGACGATGGTGAAGGGGGAGACGTGGGAGTTGATAGCAAGATGGAGTTGACTGGCGTATTGATGAATGGTGCTATGCAAACGTGATGATGTCAACTTGGCACCATTGTCAGAATGACTGACTCGTTTGTAGCTGAATATCGTGCAAAATGCAAGTCGGTCAATATTTTTTGTAGTTTTTCGACTATGAAAGGTGGACAACTACCCAAAAACAGACTATTAAATACCTTTATGCTATAAAGCAATGTTATGAGAGCGAAGGGGGTGGTAAGTTTGTTTGTGTTAATATACTATTTCCAAATCAGTTTTTCTTTTACTTTAAAGGAAAAATAAATGTTGTCAACAAACCAACATGGCACATGACATTATACTGCCAACACATAAAATGTTTTATTGTGTTTAATACTTTGAGAATTACATTATTTCATATGGAAAAACGTAGTATTCATTTTTCAAATGATGCTTTCTGCACTTTTATTGATCACACGTTAGAATCCGAAGTTTTGCTGTACTTATTTAAACCCAAGTATGGTTGGAGCAGAATAGATTTTGTTGCACTGCCCTCTGCTGCCCTCCATGTAGCATAAGACACCTGTTTTATGCACGGAGATCACTCATCCAAGCACTATCTGAAATCAACAATGGTTAGCTTCTGAGATCTGATGAAATCAGAGCATTTCTGGTGAATCAGAGCATTTCCGATTTGGTCATCGGGTTCTAACCAGATAATAAATGAACATTGTGCATCTCTCTCTAACTTATATGAAGACCGTGTATATATGCAAGGATATTGAACTTCTTTCGCACCATCCGTAGCCAACCGCACTTAAATCGGGAGGTGTGGAGAAAGGAGAAGAAACAAAACACAAAAAAAACAAATAGTTTTCCAACTTGATGCATACATGATGAGGCATAATGAACAAGCACAACTCACAGAGATTATTGTTGAGCAGCTTGGGCTGGTCCACCTGGCCTCTCATGGCACGGATCTTCCTGATCTTGGCCTCCTGGCTCTCGACGCGCTCGCGCAGACGTTGCAGCTTCTCCGCTTCACCGAGGCCTGCCTGCTGCCCCTGCTGCTGCCTCATGTGCTGCACACGCTGCTCCTGCAATCGCACCAGATATGGGGGGGAGACCGCTTTGCTCAATCCACTGCTGGATGAAGGACTCCCGCCCCCCCCCCCCCCCATGTTGTGTCGGTCGATTGCCACGCTGGTCAGTGTTGGCTGGTTAAGATTCAAATACAACCCGTGGCTAAGAATCAAACTTTGGGCACCGGGTTCATAGTGAAGTGGAGGGGGGGAACAACCGTTTGTTTTATAATAATGATTTCCATTGTCCCGACACCAACAATTGTCTTTATGGAGCCGACAATGACAGCACACTGAGCCGCAATCCTCCTTCCAGCCTTATCTCACTGGCCAGGAACATTGGCCACATGATGTAAAGGACTCGCTTGTTTAATCAACGTGTTCCTGTTTGTAGATGAAACGAGCCTTTTTTAATCGAAATTTTAAACACACTTCAAGTGATGTTGTAACCACGGGTAAATTATTTGAAAAAATAACATTTACATTGCACTAGTTTACTTTTTGTATATTTACATATAAATACACATATTTGAGTATAAATAAATCTTCTTAATCCATTACAAACTTGTTCCACTCATCATTTGACTTAAATTTTGCATAAGAATTTATCCCCCAAAAAAATTTAAAACTGCCTGGATGCAGAAGTTTTTTGACAAATATTCAGTCACATTATATTTCACGAGACCAAATTCAAAACCAATAGAATCCAGAAGCTATGAAGCTACTTTCAATTTCACTTTGGAGATAAAACATTCAAACCAATAACAACCTGGAAACCCACTGTTGAACATTACATTATCAGTTTGTCTTGTTTTTTTTAATGAATAAATTGAGCTGGGAAATTATTTGAAAACACACACATAGGTGGGGAAAATTAGGTTTTCTTTTTAAATAGAATTAAAACGTATCTGAAACTGGAGCAAAGGCAAATGGTTACATCAGAGTATAATGAGGTTATTAAAGCAGATTTAGAAAAGAACATTTTCTGCTATATGAGGTCAGGCGACAGTCCTGCCTTTTTCACCATTACAATTATTGCACACACATGCACAGAGGCGTTGCTGTATTTTCTCATTACAGTTAAGAATAGAAAATCTGCATTAAAGAGAGCGAGAAATACATCACACTACAAAGAGTTGACTCAATTGCCATTGCGACCTATAACCACATACTTTTACCATATTCCCCGGATCATAAGACGCTCCGGGAAGTAACACGCACCCCAAACTTTTGTCCGGTGTCAATAAAGCTATTCAGATACTGGTCTAACAAAGACTCCCCGTATAAATTTGATTTAAAGCTTTCGTGACTGCAGGGATTCATCTTCTTGGTTCTTTCGATAAAGTCACGTAGAAGGGAAGTAATAAAATAATAAAAATAAAACATAATAAAATTAATTTTATTTTATTATATAAAGTCACGTAGAAGGGAAGTAATAAAATAATAAAAATAAACATAATAAAATTAATTTTATTTTATTATATAATAAAATTATAATAAAATTAATTTTATTTTATTATATAATAAAATTTATTTTATTATGTTTTATTTTTATTATTGTATGACTTCCCTTCTACGTGACTTTACCGAAAGAACCAAGAAGATGACTCCCCGTATAGCTTTAAACAGATAGTTGAGAAAAGTGCTGTCAGCAAGCACCAATGAAGGTAACCCCAGCACCATGAGGGTGGTTGGGCGGCCAACGCCACGTCCAGCTGCCTTTATCTCCCCAGTGCTGATGTTTACACACTGCACCAGGAACTCGTTTAAGGCCGAGCTTCCCCGAATCTCCGATTAGCACGGTTGGTTACGTACTGTGCGGAAGAAGTTCAACATACATACAATCCTTCGACGGTCCCCTGGAGACGGGCAGAGTAGGCTATGCAAGGCAATGTTTCCAAACTTAATTTGGAGCTTTCGTGACTGCAGGAAATACTCTTTGGTTCTTTCGGTAAAGTCACGACACAGAGGCGTGGTTTCTCTGTGTGCCTATGTTTGTTCTCTCTCTATGTATCTCTGTGATATCTGTCTGCTTAGATGTCTGTCTAAATGTCTCTGGTTCTGTGTTTTATCTCTCTCTCAAATTTAGCATTCTCAGGAAGAACGTAATCAACCAGGTAGGGTGTTGACTGTTATGTTATCCGACTCTCTGTTGTATTACAATACATTTCTAAGTATACTAGATTTGTGTTTCTATTTCATTTATACCTGATGATGATTGCTTGTGTTGCAATCGAAACATCGTATGCTAGTATTTAATTTATTATTTTATCTTTATACGTGACTTTATCGAAAGAACCAAAGAGCAATGTTTCCAAAGACCAATTCAAACCCCCGAACCCTAATCTTTCACCAGAATTGTGTAGTCAGTGGGCAAATGGCCACATTTAAAACAAAACACGCCTGGGCAGGGACCCCGTTAGGAGCTTTGAGTTCCTAAGCCCGCATGAAATGACAGCCGATTGTCCTAAATGCTAAAATAATAGGATTAAAATAAACGAGTAGGCCTAAAAACGTTAAAGTCTGCCAACAAAATACACTTTGACAGTGCAGTCGCATCACACACCTTCATTTGACATCTTTTGTCAACCCACTGCTGAATTCCTCCCCATTCCATGTCTGTCATGAGACGTTTGACCACACTTTAGCACACTTTTCAATTCGGGTTGGTAAAGGGGGTGGGGGCCAGGACCGGTTCAGATATCACCACCAATGTTAGGAGTGGCTGGGAAACAAACTCGGGTCGCTGGGTTCATTGCGCTGTGCGCTAAACCACAGGCTTATGAGAATGTTTAAAAAATCCCGGCATTATCATAAAACAGAACACCACAGATACATGCCTTGGTATCATGTTGTACATCTGGTTACATGACAGTCTACGTTAAACACTGGTCAGCTACACATTGAAAGAAAGCACACATCTCCATACATTTTAGTCACTGGGAGGCGAGGGGTGAGCAGGTTTGGATGTAAGTTACCTGCTGACGAGTAATGTCGATGGAAAGCCAGTAAACTAGAGTTCCCTGCTCACAGTCGTGCACCATCAGCCGCCGCTCCTCAGCACACCGCATCGTCTGCCACAACTGGCAGTGCCCTCTACATCGCACACCCTATGGCGCCTCGCTTTTATCACGGCAACAAAAACGCATGCTCTGCCCTGTGGAATTTCTGGCCTCAAGCGGGGCCATGGCAGGCCAAGTGGCCAACAGCCAAGGGGATCGATTAAGGCAACATTTCTGGCTGTTCCACTTGTGGATTGGGGGGAAAAAAAGTGCAATAATCAAGAAAAGGACGCAATATAAGGGGAAAAGCACTTAGCATATACTTCAGAGATGGGTGCTAAGTAGGACACAAGCAAAAGCAGATATGGGCGCACGGCAAAATTTTGCGAAGAGAGAAAGCATCAACGCGGGATCTCAATTGAGCACGGCACCGGCATGGACTGGTGGCCTCGTAGAACTGCATCCCCCCCCCCAACCGAACTTCTGGCGAGGGGGCTGGAAATTAAGTTGGGGGGGTTTGCACCAATTGTTTATATGCCACAAACAACCCTTTCTCTGCACAGAATGTCAGACCATGCCCGCGGCACCGATCAATCCGCATCCCCTGGCTTGCACTCTCTTACTCTCTCTCTCCCCACCATACGGGCAGCTCAATAGCGTCGAGCGGGGGGGGGGGGCAGCGGGTGTCTCCAGGCTACAGGGCAGTAATGGCCGAGCTAATGTGGTGAACAAACACACTTGTATGTTGCCGCTTCAGGCATCTGTGTGTACACATTCAGATATTTTCCAGTGGAAAAGAATCACTGGAAAATATCTGAACAACATCAAGGTAACTTGTTCACACTTTCTGGGACAAACGATCGGATTTACAAAAGCCGGCCCCCGCCCAACAGAGTTTTACTTTTTTTTTACACATGTATTGTACGGTACTTAACAGGACGTCTGGCATAGTAACAAGCCCACATGGCCAATTTTTTTTTAAGTTTAAAACTTAATACATAACAAAAATCAGTGCAATAAATCGTGTAAGTCACAGCACATGTTCAAACTTTATAGGTCAGACTTATCGATACGTCGTGCTCAACATACCCTTCGAAAGACAGTGGAGGAATTACCTTCAAATCGGAATCGGACGCATTATCCATTGCGCGCATCACGGTCGGAGCCGCCGCAAGGCTTGCACAACTATTTTCGTCGCCACATAAACCTAGCGCTTCACGCTGCGTAGGCAGCAAAAAACGTCCAGGACGTGGCCAGGTGGGTCCGAGGGCTGTCAAACCGACGGCGAGTGACCAGAACTCACAACTCGACGCCCAAGCGATCCGACCCGACGACGGGCGAGCGTTCCTTGTGGGCAGATGTGAAACTTGGCAAAAGAGCGGAACACTTTGTCGCGAGTAGACACTTGCAGAGGGGCAGGGTCTGCCCCTGCCCGCCCCCCCTCCCAATGCGTCATAGATGCACCACGCCCGAGCCCCGCTAAACAAATCACTCCCCTACATGGAGGGTGCCGCCTGCCCTGGCGTGTGTCTTGCCCCGTCAGGATGGAAAAGCTATGTGGCTCACATTGGTAAACACTGGATGGAGGAACGGAAGATAAGCCAGACGATCCTGCACAGAAATAAACGTAGCTACTCGCCAAGCACTTACACGCAACTCCAGGTGCTTGGTCTTACGAAACGTGGGCATTTATTTCAAAACATTGGCAAGGCAGCGTGTAGAACAAACGCTTAGACACAAACATAAAATACTTGAACCAAGTATATTTAATGTATAAATCCACTGCTGAATGAGGACCAAGCCATGCGGGTCGTGGAGGTTGTTTTTGACCATCCTTCTCAACGCTCGTCAGGATCAAGTTGGAGAATGCGGGAAGCATGAATGTGGGAGCATAGAAGCATCGTACAACAGTTGATTTTGCTGCACTGCCCACCACGTGACATTCCCACAGCCTATTGTTAAAGGCTGTGGAGATACAACAGGGTGGGGTCACCCGTCCAAGTCCTATGCAGAGACTCAACCCAACTTAGCTACCGAGGTCTGACAAGATCGACAATTTAGTGAGTCATTGACCATATATAACATGTAAAAAATTATACATGTATACGGACAGTATGTACACAGAACCCATGCAAACATAAAGCAAATGCAATAAATAGATATATATTTTTTATGTTGTTACATGTAGTTGGCCAAAATACAGAGCCTGCCAAAACTTGCAGGAATGATAAAGTCAAAATAAAACAACTCTTTGTTGTCTCGGGGAGTGCTGGGAAAAAATGGGGCTGAATAGACTCAAGGCCAAGTGTTTATAACACAAAAGCTGATTTTTCCCCAACTCAGGAATTCACCAGACTCTTCAAAATAACGTTTTGTCTACTGAAGAATATGCCACATAAGCTGCAGTGACTGAAATATTCTTATGCATTCACAGCAATAAGTTGCTCTTTTATGAACTTGTAAAATGCAGGAAGTTTTTCAACATTTTTTTGAGAACATCTTTTTCGAAGGTGACTTACATTGGAGCAACCAAATTCAGGGTTTAACTTGCGTAACACGGAATAAAATAAATAAATCCATGTCCACCGCCCGGAAAATCTTGCTCAAGCTGTTCCGCAGTTAGGAATGCTTCCATTTAATCTTTACCACTGCAATGCTACACACAAATAATACCGCAATCCTTTACATGGCCAAACATACGCAAAACGACTACAACCAATTAACGAGTAAGCATTAGAGGCTGGATTCTACTCCAAAACACAGAAGCAGGAAGGTTTCAGTTGGTATTTGAACAGCGTAAGTGACAGTTAATGACTTGCAAAACAGGTCTCCATAAGTGACCACATAATTGGGGAAACAAACGCTGCTAGAACGGTCCGCAAAATGTACATCAACTGCCAAGCGTCCAGATGACCTCACTCTCGTCAGACTAAGGTTTTAAATCCCACAGCATGTGACATCATGGTACTGATGATGTCAGTATTTATTTTCAAAGAATTATCTTCAAATTGTAGTTCAACCAAAGAGGATAAATATTGCCATGATGGTAAAAGCGGACTGCCAGCACATCATGAGATGTGGCAGGATTTTTCAGTTTGTGGCATTTACCCTGTTAACTAAAAAAACGTCAGGTGGATTCTCAATACAATTTATTTTTTATTTCGATTATTTTGTGCTTTATATTTTTTAAACAAGAACTAACGGACGGATAAAGAAAATTTAACAAGGTCGTCCCCAAACATTGCATTAAAAACACTCAAAACGTGCGAGCCCAATTTAAAACCTAGTAATCAGCGCTATAGAGGGGCCATTGACAATGTCTCTTACACCCGTGAAGCGCACAACACGAGAGCACACAGTGTTCCAGACGTGCAGTGGAAAAGCTTTAAGCCAATGCACGTGATAAGCAGGTTAAAGCTGCTGACAGGCGAGTTTTTCACAGGTCACCTACCCTGCGAAACCAGAACAGGCGCTCGCCAAGCCGACTAAATCCACCACACACATCACGCTGCAGGTGTCCATCCCGAAAGCTATCCGCCACACAGCCCAGAATAACACAAAAAGGTCACGGGCTTGCTGGTAAAAAAAAAAATGACCACTGGCGAGATTGGCTTGCGTACCACCACTACCATCACAAAACTAATTAGATTTACGCAATTTTAATGCCGTCACGGTCAACACGCCCAAAGTTGCCGCTGTTGTTGCGCACTGTCCCCACACGTACACAGCGATGTTATCGAACGCTACTGTGTGGCTCTCTCTCTCTGCGCAGGAGGAAAGTGATACCGGGTAAACAGCCAGGCTTCAGCGCGCACCCGTTTATTAAACTGGTCAGCCAAGTGAGTCCCCATCTGTGGTCGGTCAACAACAACAAAAAATACGCCATAAGGCCGAGGGGGTGGAACGCACATTGCTCACCCGGCAATAGTTATTGCATATTCGCATGCAGGAACCTTTTTATCGAGACACCCATGCTGGTACCCCCCTTTTCATCAAATACCAGCTATGTTATTATGGTTCTCCTGCTTCGACGGCCCACATCGCCCATGGTGGCAACATTCTTGCTTGCCCCCACGTCCAACCTCTCATTTAATTATCCTTAGATACCCCACTGGTACTTAGTGGTTGGCAAGATGAAGAGAAACGCATAAACTAAAAAACTACTTTGAGAAGAGCACGCGCTAAAATGCATGCCTGCTGTTACTAAATTGTAACAGATGGCCAAGGACGCAGCAGTGCATGTGGTAAACAAGGAATAACGCATAACAGGTGGGCTTTGATATTAAGCAACTGCACAGCAGACACATGAAGTGCACTGTTTTCGATGGCAACAGTGAGAGGGTGCAGCATATTTCTTAATTTCACGCATGGCTTTCCCAGATTACGCTCTTGAAACAATTTGTGCCAAGCGCAGATCAAATATGCACCTGCACTGTCGCACATGCTGTGGACGGGGCGCGCCTTTTACATAAGGGGGGAGGAGGGGGGGTAGGAAAGCGTTCGAGGTGAGGTCACTCTTCCACCACACCACTCCAGCCCCTTTGGCCTGGTGGAATGTTGCTGCGCGTTCGGGCACAAGAAAAGTTACGGGCACAAGAACAGTTACGGCGCATACCTTATGCCAGCATCGTGCCATTTGAGTTAACAATAGAGCACCATGGTTTTTCAATTGCTCCCACAAAAGATGGGGAGCCGAACGAAGAAGAAAAAAACACAAAGGAAACTAACTTGCAGCGGCCTTGCTGTGTGCGAATGCCAAAGTGTTTTCCATTTAATTGGCCGAGCTACTGTAAAATTCCATTCCGCATACCAACATTTGTTATCGTGGCCAAAAGAGTAAAGCTCAGGCATTCTTGTGTGTAGTTGGCAATATGCAATGTCTCACCCGATTGTCAGGAGGGCCACCACCAATGCCACGTCTCAGCATCGTGTCCCGGCCTCCGTGTCCACCTGGGTTCAAAGGGGAGAGAGCGTCAGCCACCTCGCTCTTGCGTGGATACTTGTTTAAAAAAAAAAATTTGCAAACACTTTTTTGTTGTTCATTTTCATGAAGCTGGGCCCATTTAAACACAACCCACACACACATCCTGTGCGTGGGCCAGCACATGCCTTTACAGATTTCTGGCCCGCTCTTTGCCAGCAACAGAAGCAAGGCAGCAATTATCCAAATGCCCACATTAAAGCCTTAAAACAGCTTTATTCGCTCAATTTTGTCTTGCACACAATCTTTTTGTATGCTTATAAGAACCGCAGACTGGTCGTGTTGCAAGAAAACATTGTTACCATTGCGTAATTTTTAGATGGCTTTTTAAACAAATTTTCAGCAAAGGTTACATTTCGCAGATACAAACTGAACAGCATGTAAAGATGAAAAAAAGAGGCTGAATTTCAAATACTCAGCATTGCAACAAATCGTCCTTCGAATGCACAACAAGACTTGAAATTAAAATCACTTTGTCTTCCACAAGAGGAATTTCTCTTCGGTCTGCTGCTTGCCTTGAGACCCTCGCGTGAAAATCCGCACATCTCAAACACAAACAGTAAAAATGCATTCTCGTGCGCCCCCTACCTTCCGAACACAGGCATACCTTGACCACCAAACTGCAAGACTCAAAATTCAAGTTCACGTGTGGCAAAATAAAATGGCTTGGCATTTCTTAAGGTCGCACGTAATCTCAGTTGTGCTATACATTAAACCGAATGATGGAATAGCACTCTGCACAATCCATAACACAGTATCTGTTTTGCACACCCCTGACACATACCATGAAATATGAAGGCCGGCTCACTGCAGTGGCGAGCAGACGATTAATATACTGGGCAGATTGTGTGAAATGCACTTAACCACCAAAGCTGCACAATATGGGTGCATACTAAATTTCAATAATACAATAGAAGATACATGTAAACACACCCCTGGGATCAAGGCAAGGTGCGCTTATTTTATTAGTGCGATTGTATCAGAAGTTGCCCTTTGACTACCCCCCACCAGTATAATGTAGAGATGTGTTTGTTATATCAGAACTGTGCTTAGGTTAGATGTGCCCATATCCATCTTATTCTTTACTATATTGCCAATTGATCACGTTTTACTTTGCGTATCTTGTAATCAGTGTCCTGTGTGCCATTCCCTATGAACCACACAGCCTCAACGCTTGCGAAAGGCTCATTCCGTAAAGCATTCCTGTCGAATGTATAATTCCACTGGCAAGGCGGTGCTTGGCAGTGACTTACACAACCTAAGACTGAACTCCCACACCACCACCTGCAGAGTTCTTGTAAATATAGAAAATGACAAACGTATTCAGGGATCCAGATGAAAACATTCTTGTGATTTGTGCTAGATACTCCAGCATATAGCATTGTCAAAAAATAAAAAATATTCTCTTACATCCCCGCCCCCCCCCCCTTAGAGTAATTATTATTACTATAGCTTATAAGCTGTGAGCTTCGGCTTGCCAGACCGCTTGTGCAAACATGAGCTAGGTTGTGTGCGCTTGAAGATAGGGTCAACACATGGGTACAGTACAGCCACAGCATGTGTACGAGAGTACACTACTAGCTGGAGGCCCTCTGGCTACCTAAACCGGCACAAGCTATTGCAAGCTGCAGCCTAACTTCTTCCTAAGTGTTTCTGCTGGCCGACGCAGGCATGAATGGTGCAACGCATGGCACAAGTTATGCATTAGCTCGCTGTTCAATTGTAATTTCAAATAAATACAATTCGAATGTTGTGTTAAATTTTAAAAGCAAAGTCTAACTTGTAATATAATTCACGGAGCATTATTAATTGTAATCTCGCACCTCAGGATTGGTACGGCTAGCTACGTACGGTGCAAAATATGTTAAACATGCGTGCATACATAGGAGTGGAATGAATCAGTGCCTGGAGATGTGATTAATTATATCTATCACGATTCAATTTTTTGTTAACAGGGGTAAAATGATTGTGCCAAGTGGCTGCAGAGGTAACGCGAACACATTACATGCAACTGCATACGAAATGTATAACATCGATTCTTACACGCGCGTCTCGATGCAAGGAAGCATCGCGAGTTTTAAAAATATCTATATTCAACGTTGAATTGATGCATCGTACCACCTATAATGTATCACATCAAATGCATAGTTCTTAATGAACATACCCCCATTGAAAAAAAAAATACATAATCCATGCATGCCAACTTGTTATCCATCTTTCACAGTAGCCCGGACATAAATATGGTGTAAAAATGTGTGATGCAGAACGATGGCACGCATATGAAGTCGGCTTCTATAGCCCGCTTCCTCCTCTCAAACACTGTTGTTATTCACCACGCCCAGTACTAGATGTTACGATACAGTCAAGCCAAGCAAGCTCAAAGATACTCCAGTTTCCAAAAACAAAGAGATGTCCATACAAGGTGTATATCCATTGGCTACTTGGTCACAAAACAAAACTGTACAAATGCACCACTGAAGGGGCAGCTATTACCACGTATCTTTATTTTGTGCGCTGAAAATTCAGCCCGGTTATTTTCGAGCAGACTGCCATTAAGACCGACACCACACACTGAGTGTATATATATATCACTCCCAAACTCAAGAGTAATATATAAACATAATGAAACTTCACCGCGGGCTATAGAAAACCCACAAATGTGTTGTGATAGGATTCGTTTAACTCTCTTCGGATGAATGGCCAATGTCAGAAGTTTTACATTCTCAGACGGCAGCCTCATCTCCCCACAATGCAGCATAGTGTTCAGCCCCAACCAAATATTACAAGGCAGACGCTCATGGTGAAACCGCATGCAGGGGCACCCACTACAGCCAAGCCATGTAAGGCCATCCCCGCTGTCTCCTGTCAATTTTGACGTGACCATTGCCGTTTTTTAAATATCTTCCAACAAAGAACAATAAACTGGTACCATGAGTGTCTGATTGTGAACATGTAAAGATGAATCTCTCCTCCTAAAACCACCCCACCCCCAGTGGCCACGCAGCCCCCTGGCCCTGGAAAAACTTGAAACCCCACATATAAATGACACAATACAATTACTATACGAAGTGTATCTATATGGAATATAAATGCAATCTCTTCTCGACCTGCTGTACGGTGACAGTGCGCATATATATGTTATACAGGCAGACAGTCACAGGCCAGGGTGAAAAGGACAGCCTTGAGCCTGGAGTGCAACAGGGGCATTATCAACATCAAGGAAGGCCGGAGGAAGGAAGTTCCAGACCAGTGGGGGGGCAGCAAAGCAGAATTGGCGATCTCCCACCGAGCGAATGTTGACTGGGAGGCTTTGCATTTTTTTGCTGTAACAAACCGCGCGTGGAGGAGGGAAGAGTTAGATGAGGGTGAAAAGGAAGGCAGGGTTCCAGTCGAGAGGATCTTGAAGATGGTGATCGTGAAATTGATCTCAGATTGGATGCCAGTGGAATGATTGGAGCTTTGGGGTGATGTCTTGTTTACGGGGAGATACGGGTGTGGGTCGGGAGTTTGGCGGTGGTATTTTGGATCATCTGGAGTTTGGTGATGAGGGATTTGGTAGAGATTTGCAATCGTCGAGTCAGAATATGATTAAAGTATCGATGAGGGTGTCAGCAGCAGCTAGGGTAACGACTTTACGGATGTGAGAGATATTTGCTCAAGTGGACGTTTGAGGTTTTTCACATTTGAGATGTGGGAAGATAACGAAAAATATTAGATTTCACAACACACCTAGAAGTTATTCAGACCACAAACTCAAAAAGACTGAAATGTGTAGTCATTTTGTCATTTAGAAAATGTGTACATCTCAACAGGCAAAACAAGGCTCCGCTATTTTACATGCAATCCACACATCTTTGTGCGTTGCCAAGTCTATTTGTTTTCCAGTCTGCATTATGTTTTCAGGAGCAATGGGTTCTCTCATAAATTACAGATTTCATTTACTGGCGAACAAAAGCTCCAAACAAATCCCAACTCCATAATGACATGCACAGTTGGCTACGTACGGTGCGAAAGAAGCTCTCCCCGCATACACACAATGTTCGAGGTGAGGAAGTGCACACTCAAAATGGGAGGTCCGTGACCGACATTAGACCAAAGCTGGTTTCAAAGGCTTGACAATCCACATTTTCCCCATAAGCTCCCCTTTCTTCATCCAACTAATTCACCTTCTCTCAATTCAGCCATACCTTCAAGACGTTAAGCTGTTGCCTTACCAAGCACTGTTGTGTTATCAAGAATAGATTTTTAGTATTGTGCCTTCGTGGTATTGTTTGCCTCATGTGTACTATTTCATTTTATACACTCTTTATAATTTTGGTTCATTTTCGAGCCTACATATTAACATTTCTATACGATTTGCATAAATAATTAATTGTGGAATCTTACATAAACGATTTGACGAATGCATATTTGGTTTAAAAATATTTGAATCGACAAGTAAGGTTATCGTTAACATTACTCTGTGGATTTGAAAAAAATATATACAATTGTCCACACTAAAATGTGCTTAAACTTAGCATAATAGCAGAAATTCTTAATGCAGCAAAATGAAGTGTAAAAACGCTATGAAAAGGAATCCATAAACCAACTGTTATGTCGAATGTATTCATGTTAATAGCGACTAAAACGATTTTAAGGAAATGCCGTAGGAACCCTTCGTTTAATTATTCATATTTTAATTTGCTGAATAAGGAATTGGCCAAGAACCCAAAAGAAAATAAACCTGGTGCCATACGTAATTACAGACATGATAGGATTGGTAGCTGAAATTGCAATTACATTGTGGATACATTTCATGATGCACATCAAAAACCACAATTGTAATAGATTCCTGGCTCTGTGCAAAACACCTGAAAAACAGTCTTGAGACTCATTGACGCTTCGCTGATGAATCGAAGGACGAATCGTTATAGTCACGTGTCACCCCCAAATCTGGTGGTCGACAGCGATTGATCCCCGTCTTTTCCTGTCCCTTGTAACACGCCGCACTATTCCTGCCCTTGTAAACAAAACCACTTCAATGTTGATTACTCACTTTTCTGTCTTCCTTTGATCTCGACCTTCAGTCTGACAGATAATGCAACTTAAATTTCGATTTAAAGCTTTCGTGACTGCAGGGATTCATCTTCTTGGTTCTTTCGGTAAAGTCACGTAGTTTGGTGGTGTTTCATTCTTCACCTGAGGACGGCTGCTTGCGTTGTGGCCGAAACGTCGTGAGAATTATTGTATTATGTTTTATTTTTATTATTTTATTACTTCCCTTCTACGTGACTTTACCGAAAGAACCAAGAAGATAATGAAACTTATTCGCCAAGCTCTCGTCTCACGTCCCAAAAGTTCCCTTCGTTATCATCATAACCTTTGCAAGTTCACAACTTTGCTTTGCTCTTTGTAACACGTCTTCAATTGTCATTCTTCCAACCTAACACATTTTCAGCATTCCTGTACATGCTTGGTTGGGCGACCACTGTTCCAAGCACAATGCAGGCCAAACCGTGCTTTAGCTTCCGAGATCTGTCTAGATCGGGTGCATTCTGGGCGATTTGGTTACAGGTGATTAATAATACCATTACTAAAACAAAAAATCATCGCTCGCTCCATGCGAACTTCGCAAACCGCACGCACGCATTCAATATTCCTCGCTGTTGTGCTGCACGTCAGGCTGGGACTTGCCTTGGCCCACTCGACAGCATTCCACGATAGACGGCATGCCGTAGCACATCCCACATGCACGCAAGCATGCACGCACGCACGCACGCACGCCCATCATCGAATAGGTGGGTGGGTGAGTGGGCGGGCGCGTACGAGATAACACACCGGGGATTGCCAACAGGCACAAACGTACACCACCTGTGGCGACCGCCGGACACTCACCTGGGTCTCTGTCGACGGTGGGTGGGTCATCGTGCCGCAAGTAGAATTTAACCTCGTCCCGGCGGGCCCCCCACTGCTGCAGGATATCATAAATCATATCCTGCGCTGGCAGGGAACGCTCTGTGATTTTACACACAAGCACACAAAAACAAATGCGCGTGTGCAACATCCATTATTTACGCATGGAATTAGATTGCATCACACGCGTATGCATTATACGGTGCATAGTAAAAATCGTTATTTAGATAATAAAGGTGTTTATTAGGTTATTGGAGAGAAATTATGTAATCTTCCGGCCTAAGGTATATTTGGTTTATTGCTGTCCGATGTGGTTTTGGGACGTACTGTGTGTTGTCCGACGTTTCGATCTACATACTGGGAGCATCTTCAGGAACTGAAGAAGCCAAACAACACATGGTCCAACCGGAGAAAAAAACATCGGAGGGCTACACAGCACGACCGCAAAAACCTACGCACAGTTCTTCCTATTATTTTTTTATACGAAATTTTCTTTAAAGTAACTATTGCCTTGTTTCGTATTTTCAGAAATTTAGAAAATCTTCTTCCATACAAATGTATTGCTGATATAATATTTGTACATGATATCCAATGAGGTATTTCAACAGCATTATCTGTGATAGTGAATAGAAGATGCAGATGTTTGTAAACCATTTCAAAGGAATACTTTATATAAAAAAAAATGTAATTGCTGCTCACGCAAAATGAATGAAACTATTGCAATAACTCATTTTGTATCTATACATGTCTAAGAATGTTACTGGGTTCACATTGATGAGAAGAAATAACTGCTTATTCGTATGAAAATGTATTCCTTTAAGTTACATAACTTTCCATTTCCCAAAATAAAATAGCGTCATGTGCTGTAATGCGAGTTTAAAGTAGTGTCCGGATTAGAAAGGCCTATAATTGAATAGAATTTGACACTTGCAGCTTGTTTCAATTGGGAACGTATTCACTCCATCCTATATGCATTCATTTGAGAGAAACAATTAAGGCTGTACACATTTTTATCCTCTTTGCGAATAGGATAAGCTTTCTGGAAAACTCGTGTATGTATAGGTGTTTCCTCTTAGAGCTACTGTCGGTTACCAGACCGAAAACTGAATACTTCCAATGACAAACCCGTCTTGGACAGCAGTACATGATTTCCTGAACCTTTTTTTTAAAATACACATCACGTTTAATTTCCGCACCATCTCCTCGCCACAGCTGCGCTAGGTGGCAGTGCAGTTCTCCGGGCTCCTTGCAGAAGTCCACGACATCCCTGCAGCAGGTCTCCGGCGTGACCGGCACCTCGACACCCTGCTGGTCTCCCTCGCTCAGCAGCACCGTCAGGATCACCTGAACACCGGCGGCAAACAAGCGATGTTACTGAAATGTGGAATATCGCACGGATTGCGCAAGGCTATACAATATATATATGAGCTCAAAACAATGCCGCTTAATACTAAAACATTAAAAAGTGGTTGAATAGCAGCCGACTGTCGCATTCATCATTCGAGCATGAGTTGAGTCACAACAGATGCTGTGACAGGCACGCGACCATAGTTAGGACATTGCAGGTTATGTAGAGTGAAGAGATTCGATATGTACAACTGCCACAGTTGCTTAAATAAAAGAACCGATAGGTCATTTTGGGCCACACTAATTTAAGAAAACATGATCCATCAATCGATCTTGTATGGAACAGAAAACGTACAACAATGCATTTAAAAAGTCACAATATTTTCAAAGGCATGACCACCACTATATCTCATACCACACCCACAGAGAAGTTTCAAGTTGCACTGTTACCACAGTGCCTGGAAATTTTGCTT
Organism: Lampetra planeri; assembly: GCF_965212315.1. NCBI lineage: Eukaryota > Metazoa > Chordata > Hyperoartia > Petromyzontiformes > Petromyzontidae > Lampetra > Lampetra planeri. Next base: position 3,385,775 of record NC_136136.1, read on the forward strand.
AAGGGGTAAAACAAAAACTTGTTTTTCAAAAAACACGCTTTGAGCTTGTGCACGGGAAGGGCTTGTGGAAACTGCATGTGTGTCAAAGCACACGTTAGACATTGTATGTACAGTGTGCGACTAAAAGTAACTGTTAAACCAAGAGTCCAAGAGACAAAAAAGAATGTACATTCCTCACATTGTCAAATTGATCTTAGGATTAAAATACTTCAGTGAATAACCAGTTCAAGTCAAACAATGTCCTACATTATGCAACGAGTGAACGATTGCATTGGTTTCTTAAGTCTAACAAAGACTCACTATTTAGAGCCACAGGTTAACACTTCAAGCCCGGTGTCTGCCTGCATATTTTGATTTACACCGCTGGTGGTAAGTATTCATACCCCAGCATTTTTGTAGTGAGTGTGTGCCTGGCGCCCGCTATCAGATAATATGGTGTCACATTCCAGAGGGTCTGTTGAAGCCACGGCATTACTAAAGGACAATCAAGAACAGCTAGTAGCGTGCGACAGCTGTCAAAACTTCACGTCACGTCAAAGGGATTTCACACTGGCGCATGGCATGCCACGGCCGTCAGCGGCAATTATGCCAATCAGAGAGATAACAGGGCAGAAGAGAAGAAAAAATTCCACGAGCCGCATTTTAATGACCACAGGATTAGACCCCAAGCGTGAAGGATAAAGACCAACAGTTCAGCACCCCAGCACCATGGCCTTGTCTCTGAAATAACAGATAAACAAGGGCAAAATACTGCCCGTCAACAAGAGCTTTCGGAAATGTCATTAGAGACAACTCCGTTAATAATTTGAGATCAGAATTGTACAATATTTATCCAGATTAGTATTTTTTGTGCAACCTATTAATGCTATGTAAAACAGCTAAATGTATTCCTGATGTATTAGTTTTAAAGTGATGGTTGCTTTTGAAAGTTTTATGAGGTGCACTGGTGTTAGCGACAGTAAATGTGGCAACTGCCTGTTCCGGAGTTTTTCCCTCCTTCAATTATGTTGCCAAACAGGACATTTTACTTTACGCTCTACTCAGGCAAAAGCAAATGGATGCCAATAAAATGAGTAAACATTGTCCTGTGTATGCGTAATAATTTCCAACTTTTATATTTTTCATGCTCTTCAACCAAATTTGTTTAAAAGCATGATACCAACAAGACAATCGACATAATATATAATGTAATTGTAGACTTTTGTGCAAACCTTTACTGCTATGTAGGTGGGATGAATCACAGGCAAGTCACCAGTACTGACATTACCTCAAGAGTGAATGTCCCACAGTGACATACCTAACATTGTTATAATATTCCATATCAAATTATTGGATCTTTCGGTAAAGTCACGTAGAAGGGAAATAATAAAATAATAAATAATACATTTAATTCCATATCAACTTCACAAGGTTCCATAGTCAGGCCTTGTACCTGGCTTACTCTTTTACAATTTAATGTTACCAAATACCCTTATTCACCGTTCATAATATAAAAAAACACATGAAGGAATGTGGTTTATCATATAAGCATAGTTAACGAGAAGTGGTCAAACGGCTCAGAGGTTAGGGCACGGAGCTGGCACTGCTGAGATTCTGGGTTCGAATTCAGGCGGCCGTCTGTGATTTAACTGGGATAGACGTCTCGACCCAGTTACGAATGACTGCACAAAAAGCCCTTCACGTTCAATGCAGTTTCGTTCTACAATTAATTTAGCTAAATAACAGCTTTAATAATTCAACGAGAGGTTTGCCTGTCGTGGAGCGAACATTTCTCTCATATGGCAGAGCGGGTGGAAAAATGCTGCCCTCTGCTGTGTGGAACAGGTCTCTGGAAGGGGGATCTCAAAGGTAGTACTAGCTCTATGAAGCGCCACAGTGGTCAGATGTTTACTACCTCGCCTGGTAAACAGGATGTCGTGGGTTCGATCCCGACCAGACACTTATATATTTGGAGTTTGCATGTTCTCCCTGTGGACACGTGGATTTTTATCCGGGTCCTCTGGTTTTTCCCTCCACATTTAGAATCAACATCACGTATTTAGGAGTATTTGGCCGCTATAAATTTCCACGTGATAAGCCATCTCGTTGAGCTATTATTTGTGGCCAGGTCGCTTCTGAAAAAGAGCTATATATTTCAGTGGGCCTTACCTGGTAAAATAATAAATAGTTTAGTTTATCGTTTATATCCACTTCCATGGGACATTTTATACCACGAAAGTGTTGCACTACTATGCGAGAGATTCGAATGGATACTTCATCTCATACCATGACGCCAATAGAGCAGATGGGATACAATTGTGGATAAATAAAATTTCTTAAGAAATATGGTCACTGTATATCCTCAGCAAGCTATAGGACAAACTATGTACTTATCTGCACTTTGTGCATCAAATGGTAGAGGCCTGTTCTTAAGAAAATAGAACAATCTCTTCCACACACCACATTGTACTGTATATGCGTGCCTACGGAATTAGCTTTGAAAGGCCTGATAACAATATAATGACACTTTATCAAGATGCATTTTTATAAAGTACAGGAATGTGTTTACGCTATCATCCCTCTTACCCAAATCTCTGGGCTGTGCCTACCACAAACGCTGCCAATCCATCACGAAAAAAAAACCTGAAAAAGTACTCCACGTGTCAAACTTGAATGCTTTACGGGCTCCAAAGCTTGGTTTTAAACAGTAAGCCATCTCGTGGTTCAAATCTTGAGAGGTTCTGTGATTTAAACGCCCAATCATTTTGTTTGTGTGCCCCACAAGACCAGAAGGACACTATTATCTTGTTGCAAACAAGCACTCCCACATGCCAAACAAGACAACAAACACAAACCCACATTCATAACACATGACTGATGAGAACACCTTACATTTTACACATTTGAGTGCATAAACATAAACGACAAGGTGGAATGATGCCAAGATACGGCAACAAGTCGCGCACACGTTTGAATGCTTGAATGAATAAACGTAGCACAAGTGAAGAGTCACAGGCACGGCTCAAAGATAAAGTCAGCAAAGCAGAGAATTTCCTTATCACCTATCTCCCAGAGTTACAAAGGTTCATGTTCCACGATTGTACACATTCTTCTCCACTACAATAAGCACACACACACACACTATCGTCTGCACAGATCACAATAATAAATATGCCCACAACAACAATCGCTTAAAAACAAGTGTGATTCTGAATTTGGCTATAGTACCTCGTGCAAGGGTATTTTACTTTTAAAATGCCACGTAAATGTCGTACTTATACTAAAGCAATCAATACTTGAGTTTAAGCATAACATATTGATAATTATAGATTTGACGTTTTCGTGACTGCAAGGGTCCATACTCATTGTTTTTTTCAGTAAAGTCACGTCAGTAAAAAAATAAAAATTCACGACGTTTCGCAACGTCGTGATCAAATTTATTTTCTTTTTCGAAACGTCGTGATTTAATTTATTTTCTTTTTTTATCTACGTGACTTTACCGAAAAAACCAAAGAGTATATTGATAAGTATCAGATGTATAAACAAACATCTAAATGAGGGTATATCCCATTATTTTTTCATTTATAATGCAGTTACAAATATCAAAAGTAGCATTTATACATGTACGGTATATCTTAATAAACCTGGGACACTGACCTTATTTATTTGTGAATTCGGGCCCATTACAATGTTTAAACAATCCTGTGGTTGTTACGATGCACGATACCCACGTTCTGTGAGCAACTGTACCGAGTAAAGTACTGGACATATTTATAAAGGTCGGTCACTCCCGAGCGCATGTTACATCGACAAAAATAGCACTGCTAAAGACTCATGTGTGACATCTGACTCACTGTCTATAACTGTGTGAGTTCCCTAAAGTGTCTCAATGCAGGGGAACTCATTACGTCGAAAAATGAGCACAAAGACGTGAAGCACCAATTTGCATTGTAGAATGCCAATCAGATGGGTGGAGCAGTGACATAATAGTCCGTGCACTGCTCCATGATGCCAACAAACCGAGTTTGATTCCCAGCCATGGCTACCATCAGTGGCGAGTCATCTATGAACCATCCTGCCTTGCCTTCCCTCCCACCAACCTTTGCTGACTAGCATGGTGAAGTATGGTCAAATGACCGCAATGGCCGACAGTTGTCAGAAAGCCTTCATCCAGCGGTGAATTGACAAAGGGCTGCAGATTATATTATAATTATGCCAGTAAAATCCTTTGTAAAGCCACAGCAATGATCTAATGTTGCCGCCTCGGTCATATTGTGTTACCCTCGAGGTAAATATTTACACAACACCCAATGCTGCCTTGTACATGTCAGTTAAGGACTGGATGCGTTTAACATATTTAGTATCACTTCAACCGAGGTCAATAACATATGATATTCAAATTATGCGAGTGACATCATGTGCTGTAGAGTGGGGAGCGGTAGTGTAGCGGTTAGCGCGCAACGAACCTGGCAACCCAGGTTCGATTCCCACTCACGGTGAACACCGGTGACGATTATCTGAACCGGTCCTGGGCCTCCCCTAGGTTAACTCAGCCTCAAATGAATACCTGGTGCGATGTGTAAACATCGCCACTGGGGAGACAAAGGCGTCCGGGCGTGGTGTTAGCCACCCACGCCCTCGTGTGCCGTGCCGGCCTTTACAGGTGCTCGCTAACAACACTTGCCCCTACAGTCTGCTAAGGCTATACGGGGGATCTTTGTCTTTTTTCTGTAGAATGGCCTCTAAAGTCCAGGGGGGAACACAATGGTGAGATGATCTCAGGGATCACAATATTGGACAGGATTAGAAATGAAGAGACAATGGAGAAGGCAATAGTGGTACCTCACTCAGACAAGGGGGGAAATAAGCACACTCACACGTGGTTTTTACTTGTCTGAAAAAAAGGGGGAAATCCCATTAGGGAAAAAAGCGATTCATTAACATGGGCAGCACCAGGGCAGAGGGGGAACCCTTCAAGGAGATGGTTCAAAGTGGTGAACCAGAATGTGAAGGATTTATTGTGAATATGGAGTTTTTAAAATTCTTCTTTCGTATGGCTGGTGTAGGATGCAGAGAAACAACTACAATTTCACATTCAGGTGGTCAGGCCACATAACCGCGACAGGAGCCAGATGAGTGTGTCATCGCTGTGATGTCCCCTTCGTATTTTTGTGGATCGGGCATTGCGTCGTTATACGCTGTGTACAGTCTGTTCTGGATGACAACAGTCGCACTCTGATGGAGAGTTTTAAATCCGCCACGGTTTGTGAAGTGGATGCGTGTCAGGGTGAACCATGCATGAGGTTCGTGCCAGATCAGAACGAGGGAGCTTCTGGCTTTAATGATGGCCCAAGGAGAAAAAATTAGCGATGAAGACCGGGAGAAAAATGGCAGGAGTCATTTCGTGAATAAATGTCCTAACTGTAACTTCATAACCAGAACATTAGATGGGTTCAGGACGCAAATAACTACACGTGTTTCTGTAGTCACTTCAATGTGAAACTGTTTACAAACGCAAATATGTGCTCATTCACATTCTAAAAGAGCGCTTTGGCCATTAGTCAGTCATTCGATATACTGTATTGCAGTGTATTTATAAATTGCATACCCCAGATGGGATGCACCAAAGTTAAGCTAAAAGTTATCACGACTCCCGAGTCACCAATACATCTCTCCTTAGTTCGTCATAATTACTATTTTGCTTTACAAAATGGAAACATCGCATTAAAAACAGGTTTAAGCAACAAAACCACAGAGCCGAATTAATTTGCGGCCGATTGCATAAGTTAATAGAAACACCTCAAGTGACAGTATGACCAAGCTTAGATTTACAATTAAAACTATGAGGGTACAGTATTTACATCAGTGTTGTATGCAACGTGGTCCAAGCTTGCTTTATAAACGAGACGACACGGCTGTTCTCACCTAGATAACGTGAAGATGTATATATATGAAATATACTCACAGGCATCATGTTGAGCGCAGCGTATGAATCTTCTCCCTGATCTTCGATTCAAGCTTAATTAGAAAGACAATATTGTTTAACCTGCAAACACGTAAAACGAGAAAACGATTTAATAACGCTGATCTTTATTTAAACCGGGGAAGCCTAAGTTTAAACTACGATTTGAGTGTCCTGCTATATAGAGATGTTTGGCCAATTCCACGTGTGAGTGTTTGGGCTTGTGGAAAGAAACCGGAGAAACCCCACCACGTGTACAAGGTTATAACACTCAAAGCGCCGCACAGATCGATGTAATAATCCATCACTGTAAGACCACAACACCTGGAATTCTAGGTCTCCCATCAAAGGTACGGGCCGAGCTCAAACCTACTTAGCTTCCGAGACGTGACGAAGCCGTACACATTCCAGACGATGTTTTGTTTTACTGAGACGTAATATTAAAGATCACATAAAAATGAAAATAAGCGGCCTACGCGCTGCCCACCGTGCTGGTGCTACCGTCCTACCGACGAGGGAGCGAGGCCCCCGGCAGGAGCTTCTATCCGAGAGCCGGTCAAACATTCGGGCCTCGAAACTAACAAATCGTTAAATGAATTTAAACGTATACGTGTATAAAAACGAAAAAATCGCACTGCCACAATATCGTTGTACGCCTACACAACGAAACACCGATGTTGCGTGTGCAGTCTTACCTCGATTAAAAGGCGAAGAATGTTGGTACGCGTATTAACAGCAGGTCCGTCGCTCTAAGACACAGCTGCATGATCCAAACACAACGCCCTCTGCTTAACATCCACGTCCCCGCCCGCTTAAAACTAAGACGCGACAACCGAAATACTAATTTGTATTTTTAAACAAAGTGCTTTACTAAATATATATTTTTTTAAAAAGATGCGTAATGGCACCGGGAGGGGACCCTTTGGCCGCAACGAAAGTGTGGAATGAAGGCGGACGAGGCACCCCTCCCCCCGCCCACTGGGTTGAGGTGTGGGCGAGGTGAGTCGAGAGCCGTGGGTGGGTGGGGGAGGGTGCAGATGGCGAACGCCGTTGCCAGATGTCGGAGGTTAAAACCTCGGGGTTGGTGGTAACCTGGGACCTCCCCCTAGGTCGACTCAGCCGCAAGTTCAAGTTCATTAGCCCTGTGAGGCATTCGGCTCTTGAATCGGGTGCAACCGCAACAAACAAAAAACTAAAACATGAATAAGAAAACATCTTAAAGTTAATATGTGACTAAGTGCAAACAGAAAATGCAAGAAAAGACAGCGAAATATTGCAGAAAAAACACCGTACACCAACGCTGTGTGCGAAAATCCCAGTGTACCTGGTGCGGTGTGGAGTAAACATCGCCATTTGGGGAGACAAAGACGGCTGGGAGTGGTTCTGGCCACCCACCCCCTCGGCCTTTCTTAGTTGCTCGCTAACAGCACTTGCCCCAACATTAAGTGAAGGCTATACGGTGGATCTTTGTCTTTGTACGAGGACTCCTCCACTTACGAACGAGTTCGGCTCCATAGGTCTGTTCGTAAGTCGATTTGTTCGTAAGTCCAACTTTACTGCTGTTGATTCCAACCATGTGGTACGGCATACAAACTAAAGGTTTTGATTTAAAGCTTTCGTTACTGCAGGGATTCATATTATTGGTTCTTTCGGTAAAGTCACGTAGAAGGGAAATAATAAAATTATTATTACTTTCGGTAAAGTCACGTAGAAGAGAAATAATAATCTCCTGTAGCTGCCACTGGTTCTTCACGTTCTGCAGATGTAGATGCCACCACTGCCATCTATTGCGGGGCGATTGAACCTATGACTCTCGTTCCGAACAGGCAACTGAACATACGGGCAGGTTTGTTCGTATCTCTGAAAGTTCGTAAGTCGAGTGTTCGTAAGTAGAGGATTCCTTGTATGTTGAACTTAATTCGCTTTACATCACAATCAATGATGAATCAACTGCTAGATGAAAGCGTCACCCAAGCCGCCGCCAACTATAACGATCCGTCTGCAAGCGAAGTGATGTCATGGCTCCATCTCCTTTGGCGGATGGACTCTCTGACACGTACCAATTCCTTGGCTGTGAACTCCGCCGTTACTATTCCTTGACAAATCGTCCATCCTCCCTTGTGGCCGTGTCACGTCTCGTCCCAAGTCAAATTCCCCTTCTTAATAGATCGGGTGATGGCATTAACCCGCGTATGATCTCTACCGTAATCCACGTGTTCCTCTTTCTCTCTCTCAAATGTAATTTCAAGCATTCTTCTGTTCATGATTCTTTTCACACTTTTTCAGTTTTATTCATATAGGTACCGTACACGTTTAGTTAACGGCCATGGTATTTCTGGACCAAACGTCACAGCAAGGTAGTGTTCACTGATTACCTACGCTTCTATTCCTCTAAAGAATAAAACTCATGGAAACGATCACACTTTTTTTTTAAACCAGGTAAGGCCCACTGAGTTGTGTAGCTCTTTTTCAGAAGCCACCTTTGAGCTATCACAAATGATAGCTCAAAGAAGTGGCTTGTGTGTAAATGTATTGCAGCCAAATACTCTAAACGCGTAATGTGCATTCTAAACGTGGAGGAAAAACCCGGAATACCCGAAGAAAAATACACGCGACCATGGGGAGAGAGAGAGAGGCATGCAAACTCCAAATATACAGCAGGTGTCAGGGTCGAAACCACGACCTCCTGCATACCAGGGTGAGGGAGATAACATCTCGCCACTTGCGGCACCCTGTACCAATATTTACTGGCTTGAGCACGACGTGGTGGTGCCGTGTAATGCCCCCACCTGGTCCTTTCCATTGGAATGCCTAAGGAAGCCGGATGCTTGACGAATCTGAAATGAGGCAACAACAACAAAACACTGATGCGGTTGATTTTTCGTCGCCAAAATCTATTTTCATAAAAAAATATATAATGATTTGGTCATACTGCGTTGGCAGTGGGGCATACTTAAAAAAAACAACTCCGGTGGGCAGACCACTGCATCCGGATGCCTGAGAACCGCCTTCCCCACCACATCCTTTTCTCCCAATTCTCCAATGGTCAGCAGACGAGGGGAGGTGCAAAGGAAGTGCGGTTCAAGGTTAACCTTCAGGTCCTCCCGGAATCGTGGAAAATCACCCTTCAAACTGGGAGGAGCAGCAGGCTGCCCACCGCCTAGGGGTGGCGGCACTGCATCCACCAGGACGTGGCCCACTTCGAGACCGAACAGCATCTTCGATGCCAAAGCGGATCGACACCAAAAAAATACATTTAAAGGAAACCAACCAGGCACTTGCGAATTCCACTTCCATCTGCGGCAGCGTGCCCTCGATGCCCAAAGATCTGCGGATCCAAAATTGGACTCCTCAGCCACCTCAAGGGCCACCACTAAACCTGATGGACGTCATCCTCGAACTCGGATGGACTGCCTACGACGCATAAGCGCAAATAACAACACCAACAAAAACTCAACACATCCTTCAACAACAGTCTTATCAGTAAACACAGAGTACTTCATAGCTATGGCACGTTTTAGGAAATGGGCCATTTTTATCGCATATTTTACCACAAAATGTATGCGAATACAATCACTGATTCGCATTCGGTGGCAGAGGTAAATATAAATCTGCTGAAAGAAGTCTTCCCCACGGCATGTCGGTCATGGCGAATGATTGACCATACTTCACCACCCTGGTGAATGAATGAGCCCAGGACCGGTCCAGATGATGTCAGCCATGGCAGGGAACCGAACTCAGGTGGCGAGATTCGTAACGCAGTAACTTTTAACCACTCCACAATCACTAGCGCTGGTAGAAGTCTACAAGATGCACACGCCCATGATTAAGATTTGGATACCTGACAGGGCCAGATTAAGGTTCTTGTAGGCTCTAGGGACTTCTGTTACATAGGCCTTCAGTGATAACTTTGTATGGTCCAGCTGCCCATTGTTACGACCCTTGCAATACTGTCTTTTCAGAATATTGTGCAAAACACACTATTTGAAGATGTCATTTCTAATTTTGCATTGAAAAAATCTCGAAAAGTGAATCTTCGGTGTTAATCTCTTCCACCTTATGAAAAATCATTCACATGACTCTGCCTCTTTGTATATACACTGTGCCTACCCTTGCTTTTTAAACATATTTATTCAAGAAGATATATCGGTTACATGTTTTCATCATATAAACAAAAACACATGGTCAATGTTCTTGATTCTTCCGGTAAAGTCACATCTGATGATGAATGCTTGTGTTGCAATCGAAACGTCGTGAGAATTTTATTGTTTTATATTTTTTTTATTTTATTGTTTCCCTTCTACGTGACTTTACCGAAAGAACCAAGAATATACCCTGCAGTCACGAAAGCTTTAAATCAAAACATGGTCAATGGTAAAATGTTATTTTTAGTAGGCCCTATAGTTTTCGTAGGCCCAAGGCACAGTTACTGTGGCAATTGGATAATACGGCCTTGGTACCCGAGTGTTAAAACATTTATGTGCGTCTCAAACATGATTCAGCATTGATTGCATCCCTTTGTTTGAGATGTGGCCCATGGATGCAGATATCACAGAGCTACCGCCCGAGGTCGATCCCTTCAAGTGACCTCTGGTCAACACAACAGGGGAGGCAAAAACCTTCATATCCGCCCTGCCCCAGAGTAATGTCTGTCGCATGACAATGATACCGATGTGTTCATGGTCAAGATCTGTGCTTAGTTTGTTATCCTTCCGCTCGCACCTCGGATATGGCACAGTTGGCTACGAAGGGTGCGAAAGAAGTTCAACAATGCATGCATGCAAGAGTTGGATTTAGCCAAAGTCGAAATGTAACGCGATGTTTTGTATGTATGCAGTCATTGATAACTACACTCGCAACATGACTCACAGGGCTTTACCTGATAAATGAAACTGAACACTTGGGATCCTAAGTTTATTCACAGGAGGCCTGCCTGGATTCAATACCAACACCACGACCCGTCATTCGCCACTAAGTGACGGTGATGTCACCAAGGCGCCTGTGCCAGGCTAGGTGCACGTTGAGGCCACGTGAAGTGTCGAAGGCTCGCTGGTGGTAAGTCTCGGGACAGACCCAGCAGGTGCCATGGGTTGTTCTGACTGAGATGACAGGTAGATGCACCCAGCTGTACCCCCCTACTGTGGCAGTTTGCTGCACTTTATCCGCCAGGCGCTCCGCTCGTTGTTGTGAGCGTCACTCCTCTGTCCTCCGTTGTTGCTGGAGGGCGACTGCCTCTACAACTGCTCAGTAGCGCAATCAACACTCTGGTGACCCCTGATTGACCGGCCGTGATTATTATGGATTACGTGACCTAAGTGGGAAGCCGTTGACAATTCAAGTCTAAATTTTGATTTAAAGCGTTCGTGACTGCAGGGATTCATATTATTGGTTCTTTCGGTAAAGTCACGTAGTAGGGAAACAATAAAAATATAAAATAAAATTATCACGTTTCGATTGCAATACAAGCAATCATCATCAGATGTGAAAACCACAGCAATTAAATTTGAAAAAAGTGGCGTTTTTTTTCTTCAAATTTTCTTTGTGGTTTTCACACCTGATGATGATTGCTTGTGTTGCAATCGGAACGTCGTGAGAATGTTTTTATATTTTTATTATTTTATTTCCCTTCTACGTGACTTTACCGAAAGAACCAATAATATAATTCAAGTCTAGTTTTACATAAGGTTATGTAAAAAGTTGGGTGGGGGGGGGGAAATGCAATAGCGTTGGAATCTTTGGAGGTAAAAACCCTTTGAAATGCTACCAAGAAGTTAAACACGGCTCCACTATATTTATGAGAGCACATAAAAGTGTTCCTTCCTGGGTAACACACCCCTCCCTAATGGTCTGAAGAGGAGGCAGTGACACCTTTAACTAAGCGCAGAGCCACCAGCCAATAGAAAGCGCGGATTTTCATTTCCCCCACGCGGAACTCTTCGGGGCTCAGCCAATCACACGGACGGCCGATAAACATTCCACGCCTGCCCCCATCCACACTGAGAAATTAAATTGGAGGGGGGTGCGAAGACTGTCGTTGCCACGGCAACGGTTTACAGCTGTTGGGATGACGTCACTGCGTTGAAGGGCAATAGCCTGGAATGCACTATTATGAATGAGCCCAGAGCCAGCGGAATGGGTTGTCACTTTAAAAAAATGTTCACATGCGTGGCTCTCATCTGCGACTAAAATGGCATGCTAATTTATGAACCTTGCACCCCAAAACCACGAACTGAAACTCATCTGAAAAGCCTTATGCACGTGAAATTATGCGTATGCATCGGGTCGCTGTGGTTTACCAACTGGCCAGAAATAGATTTGGTACCGTAATTTATTCTGCAGTTTTGATCGACCTAGCCTGGTTGAAGAATGTCCGGGTTTGGTCTATCAAGATTTGAACCCTACACAGTTAGCTACAGTGAAGGTCCATTACACATTCAACTACATTAGCAATCATGAATGCAGTTATGTAGATTTGTGATATGATCGCACTTCACCAGATTTGTGAAAATGTAGCGCTTACCAATAATAGCAACTGGTGCATGTGCAGCCCTTTTATCAATCAACGGCTGGACGATGTTTTTCCAACGCAATGTAGGTGTTTTGTGATCATACTTCACGACACTGCTAAGTGAGGATTTGTAAATACGCGCATAGATATGCCAATGGACTATAAACGTTTTGTTGCAGATACATCATGTAACAAAGCGATGACAGTACCACCCAAAAGGAGGGAACACACCAGAGTATGATCACAACGGAGATAGAGCGATGAGTTCTCTTTTATTGAATCAATGGGACTAAGATGATTAAATGCCAGGTCATCGGTTGTCTCAAGAATACTTTGATTTTTTTGGAGAGAGATCTTATCCCAATACAGGACCAATTGCTTTGCCATTCTGGCTGCCTTCCCGCTAGTTTGTAGTTTCCACAGCTCTGAATGAGAACAAATACTAAATTACAGAAATAAAATTAAATACATTTAAAAATAGAAAGAGAATAGTTACCCTTTATTATGGACATACATGAATGAACAAAAAAAAATAAAAAACACACATGTTCACGTGAATTTGTTAATACTTCAAAAAAGCAAAACTTTAAGTTGTACACACCTAACACATTCAAGAATAAACTGTACACAATGACATTAATATGCAGACAATATATCAGAAAATCAGTCTGTGGAAAGGATTTTTCCTAAGCTCTCCACCAATTTGTTTCTCTTTTCCCAGATCACAGCTTGGTCCAATTTGTGCTTCTCCAGTTGCGTGAAGATTCCTGCGTGGAATTCATTCATTGCTTGAAGCATTCCATTGAACTTCTCCTGGTGGAACAAAAAGCAGCTGTTTAGTACAGCGTGGGGTTTTACAGTTGTGCTGGGTAGCTCTCCAATGTGTCTTTGGTTGTTATTTGACGTAATGTTCCGCTCAAACGTGCTTATAGCTTTTGACAACTGAAAGGTTTGGAGCTTCAGGTACCGCAATGTTCCTGAAGATGCTCGAAACGTGTGGAGCAAAATGTCAGACATCGTGGCAAACAAGGTACAGTCCAAACAAACGGTGGGGGGGGGGGAAGCAACTGTTTACAAGTTGATATTTATATTGCTGAACGAATCAGCATAACATGGTGCCAACAATGGAGATTGAATATGTTGTAAAGTACATTTATCGTATTTCAGACGTTTTCAGCTTGAAGGTTCAAATTCACAGGTAAAAAGATGGAATACTGGTCATGTAACCAATAACAAAATGATACACTCACCATTTTACATTAAATATATATTCATGCTTGTGCATCAAATTGTACACATGACATCTGTTTGCATTGTGCAAATTATATCCATTGAGGTTAAGTAAATGAGACAGAACAAATTATACAGAATGAAAAATAATGGGATAGAATGCACAAGACGACAAGTAATAGATTGGTAAATGGAATCGCAAAAAATGAATTGTGGGGAAGGAAAGTCATACCTCATAAATACAATGCACTTGAGTTGATAACAATACATCAGTTCATGGAAAACTAATTATTATTTTGGTCAATGAACGGTGCACTTCTGTTTAATTAATGATAAGAATGCTGTTACCATTTTTATCCAACTTACATTAACCTTTCTTTTGTCGTTTTGCGTAAAACGCATTTCGTCCGCTGCTTGTTCTTCCAATTGATGTTTTTTATTGTGCAGAATGTCGATTTGTGCAATATTTGCTTTTCGTTTTTCCTCCAGCCTTTCCATCACCCTGTAAAAAAAACAAATCCCAACAATCACATGGCTTTCAATTAATTATTAGTTATATCTGCAGAGCAGACAAGCTACCAACAATGCAACACACACGACTGATAACTATCTTAGGAACCGTGGTAACCAAGTGGAAATTGACAAGTGGTGATTATATTATCGACATAAGACTGGGGAGGGGAGGACAAGATGGGGAGGGGAGATCGGGCACAAAATTAGAAAATGATTGTTGGAGCACAGCACTGTGTGATTTAAGGAAGAGTGAAGTGTATGGGAGAGGCAAGCATATAACTGAAGAGTTAGGATAGTATCTGCGAGGCGTTTCCTCTTAAGACCAATTTAGGAAGGTCTTTCAAAACAGAGACTTAATAATTCAAGGTTTGTTTTATTTTGTGGTTCAATTGTCCATGTTGAAACTTATTCCATTAATAGAAACTATTTTGAAATTGAGAAGCATCCGAGCTATCCCTGACTCCCATTATTTATGTAAAAGTATTTGTCCTAGCTATGAATGCAATATGTAGGGATGTGGAAACCTTTTCCTTATTAAGGGCCTATCAATACTTGGAAATAGATTTTGCCGACCAAAATATTAACACACACCTGTCACTGGATGGGACCCTTCCAGTGACAGAAGTGACTTAGGTGAATATTCGGATTAAGGGATACACTAACAAATGTTATATTTGTTGAAACCTTTAGTTGCCAGATGGAATTGGTGAACTGCTTCTTAAAACGAGTTTGTCTGCTTCAGAACTCATGGTGAAATTAAAGATTGAGTCATACGTAGACATGGTTAAGCATGTGACAATGAAATAATTTAAATAATTTACCACAATACATACATTTAATTTGTGTATAATAATTCAGGTCTTTATCAATCTGCTGCTGGATGAAGGCTTCGCCATAAAATATAAATCATGACAATATTCACCAAGCTGGTCAGAGCAGGTTGGAAGGGGGGGGGGCACAACCAGATCAGATATTTAATGTATTTTGTTGAAATCATTTTGCACCGAACTAGCCAACCATGCTAAATCGGAGGTGTGGAGAAAGGACAAGAAGCTAAACACAAAAAGCAGTTCTAAATTAGTTTTCAATTTAGATTTAAAAAAGTGTATATCTCCAGTGGCTTCCTAATATTGGAAGAAAGAGGGTTCCAGATGGCCACAGAAGCACATCTGAAAGTGTGACATGCAGTGACCATCTTTGTTGAATGGTTAGCCAAAAGCCGCTGCGAGGATGACCAGAGTTTGCATGACAATATCACTCATCACGGATGTTAATTATGACCGAGGTGAGGAATCAAACCTCAGATCGGGTTCATAGTGTAGTGAGCTAACTGCTGCGCCACCACTCCTTGTGTATAATCAGTTATTTTCTATATTAAAAATTACACCACTGTCGTCTTAATTTACGCAACCGTATATTTTCACAATTTTTTTACACAAATAATATATATAAGAGAACAGAAATGCAGTCCATAACACACTGTCCAGAAGACTTGAATTGACATACCCAAGCCAGTTCAGCAATTCCTTCTCATTTTCTTGCTTGCGCTTCTCGGCCTTGAGTTGAATCGTTGACCGCTGGTCCTGACGCGTGGCTTGCGCTTGTTTCAGGTGGTCCTCCTTCGCAGTCGAGGTCCTCAATTTATCCACGTTCATGTCCACCTCACCCCCCAGTTTTTCCAACTGTCAAGCAACCACGCAAGTAAACAATGGGCACACTGCAGTGGTATGCATTTCACACTTCATTCTCAAATTTGACAGCACAAGTGACCATTACAGTATTTACTCTCTCACTTATATAGATCATCACATCAGCCATGGGCCACCCATCCCAGTACCTCTGATTAGCAGTTGGCTACGTATGGTGCAAAAGAAGTTCACCATACATCCACTGCCGAGTGACGGCCTCCATAAACTGTTGCCACCTGTGATACCATAATCCATTTCACTTCTACGCAAGAATGTGAGCTCAATTACTCCATCTTCACGGCGGTGATGCTATCAGGGCATGTTACAAGATATGAATATATGGATCATATTTTAATGTCCCAATAATTTGTACACTGCATTCAAAATACTAATTAAATTAAGCGAGTTTCCAAAGACTGTGCAGGTGTGACTTTCAATAGATAAAAAAACAAAGCTTTCATCAGAAATGTTATGGTCTAATCCCAATACAGGTGCTTTTAATATGCCAATAAACATGAAACAATCAAATTTTAATCAAGACAACATTTCAGAACTACCCTTAACTTAAGAGATATCTTCAGGAGAATCAAGTTACCTAAAAGGCACTTTCTAATTAACCGTGGTTTATTTTGGCAGATAATTACAACAAAAAAGCTTTAAGGCACCGAATTATCAAAAGTAGTTTAAGCTACTTGGTGTTTCTAGAGGTTCAGGAATGACAAATCCAGCTCACGTGTTTTAAGACGACTTTCTGCTCCTCCAAGTACCGCTCACATCCCTCCATCAACTTGAGGCACACTTCCAAGGACTCAAGCATGTCTTGCATTGCCTTCACGCGCAGCGACAGCTCGCACAACCTCTTATTCTTTTCAGCCTGAAGGATAAGCACAGCAATTATGCAAACGTACATGCTTTCCAAACAAAGGTCCTGCAAAGAAGCTCGATGATAGTCCACCACTGACACTGTGGCAAAGGTCTGATGTTCAAAGCAGTCTCTATAAGCGGTCTGCAATGGTTATCGCGTTTAGAGTAATGTGTAAAATGTTCTGCACAATATAATATAAATTCATGGTTCTTCAACAACTGTAGCACTGTGGGGAAATATAATTGAGGAAGCCTTCATTACAAAAAGCCACCGTTTTGAATGAAAACAAAAATCGTCACCTTCTGGCATTTCAATTTCAAGACACCGTCTTTGAGCCGGCGAAGTTCCTCCTTCAGCTGCTCGGGACACTCCACGATCTGCGAGCGAAGCAGGGCCTGGTTCTCTTTGGCTGTGGCCAAGTCCACCTTGATATCGTTCTGAGAATTTCAACGAGGTGAAGAAAGTTAAAACATTTATCAGTGTTCAGTTATTATGGTCAGGAATATGATTTTGGGCGAGGACTCTTTAGTGCAAGTGTCGACTTTTATCATGTGTTACTCCAAAGTTGGTGCATTAATGCCGACTAATGCTCAACTTTTTTTTATACCAGTAATTTTGTCTTCTCTGCCAATTCGCACTTTTTGTTGGCGCACTCCTCTCCAAGTTTGGTCTGCAAAGATAAATCAAACATTTTATGAGGGGACATACATAACTGCAACTTCAAAAATCTGAAACAACAAGCAATAATTTTTATTCACACATAAGATGTTCTGTGTACCCAGTGTGCTCTTCATGTTTTAGTCTAATTGTTTAATTCGAGATTGATGAAACAAATGTATGCGTCCTTCAAATAAATCCTACTCGGGAACAGGATACACTTCCATTTCATTTTAAATAAATTTAGAACGGATTGCATAAGTATCAAGCTAAAATATGCTTATGCTGCACATGACAGATTCCACCGAATTATTTATGATTGGGACTGGATTGATCAAATACCTTGATATTAGTCGTGGCTGTTGATCAGAAAACAAATATGTATCAGTACAGTAAATCTTTGGAGTGCGAGCATAATTCGTTCCGGAAACGTGTTTGTAATCCAAAGCACTCGTATATCAGTTGTGATCACGTGACGCTCGGCAGACAAAGCGTATACGCGTACTACTCGTATTGCAAGACCTCGCTCGTTTATCAAATTAATATTTATTTAAAAATTTTGCTCGTCTTGCAA
Source organism: Lampetra planeri (assembly GCF_965212315.1). Lineage (NCBI taxonomy): Eukaryota > Metazoa > Chordata > Hyperoartia > Petromyzontiformes > Petromyzontidae > Lampetra > Lampetra planeri. Next base: position 3,403,751 of record NC_136136.1, read on the forward strand.
AACACTCGCAGACCAAGTTACTCGCAATCCAAGGTTTTATTGTATATGATCAGAATTCACTTATTTAAATTTAAAAGAGCTTTTTAAAATGTGAAACAAGGATTTTCTACAGCACATTGTGACATATCCAAGTTGCTGGGGACTGAGGAAAAAGTAGTTAAGTGAAAAGATTGGATATATGATCTATATAAAATGACAGACACCATGCATAAAAACGGCACTGGGTGCGAGCGGTGAATTAGTCATGGCGGATATGCGATTGACAGAGCAGTACTGTACCACTGTCTTCTTTAGGTCCTGGTCGACAGTTTCTTGTAGGCTGGCAACCTCCGCTGCTAGGGGGGCGATCTCGGCTTCCAACTGGGCTGGCACCCTCCTACAAATAAAAAAAACACACCACACGATTGGCCAATGATCTCGGAAAATGTTTCTAGACCAAGTTTATCAGACTGTCATATGATAAATCGGCCCAAGTAATGAAGTGGAATGTTATATTAATTAACGATATTCCCTTTACATTTGCAAGTTATTTTTTTACATATTTGATGTCCGCAATGCAGATGTACAGGATCTACAACACAGGCAACTTTATACAAATGCTTTTGGAATACTGCGACATATGTTTTTGGTATATGGCAAGACAATATTTACTTTAGAAATCAAGTACTGTTTTAGTTGTTGATAAACTTTTAAAATAAAAAAGGTACTTACTTAATCTTGTCAATTCTGATTTTCAATTCTTCATTTTTTTTCTTTAACTTCTGAAAATGCTGCACTTCTTCTCTCTGTTTGAAAGCGCTCTATGTAAGTTACTTAGAATTACAAACATTTTGCACCGATCAAAAATGAAAGTGGGATACTTTAACATGCAACTGTACAATTTGATATAATTCTTAGCAAATCTTGCATTATTTTAAGATACAATTAGCACACTATAAATTGCAAGCATAATTTTGGTAGGCCAACAAACTGCTTTCGTATTCAAGATCCCATACCAGGCTTTCTGCTTGCTTCCGAAAGTTTTCACTGCTACTTGATTTGAAATTTAAAAAATTGTTCACAGCACTCCAGAATCGCAGAGTCCGCCTTGGAGCTGATGGGAAAATAAGACATTTTAGAAACATTAGGATTTTAAAAACACGGCATACTTTTTTCGAGCACACTCCAAAGACACAAATAACTGGTATGTAGCAAACAACAACTGTGATGCACAGGTGATCGAAATGTGTGCAGGAAGAAACATACTGGGACAATTAAGATCTTTCCTCTTAAAGTCATAAACCTTGCAGCGGGGCATGAATTTCTCCCTAGAAAAAAAAAACATTGTCAATTAACTCATTAGACACCACAACCTCTCTGTCCATATTTTCATCGCTAAAAAGGCAGAGTATGGTTTTTTAAAGTTCTTAGTTATCGAGCAATATAAATTATAGAAAAGGTTTGAAGTATCGTGTACAATTGTCACACTGAATTAGCCATGTACCCACGAGTTAAACATAACTTCAGATAAGTTTTACAAATGTGGTTTAGTGGCATTCACTGTTTACATTATATTTCTTTCTTGCATTTGAAAAGCAATGGATGAGATTTACTCTTACGTCAGTTGGGGTTGCGAAGCCTTTAGTCACGTGCTTACTTCAAAACTTCATAGCTTAAGTTTCACAATCCATTTTAAAACATAATGTCATTACCATTCCTAGAATTATATTTAACATTTTACAAATGACATAACAAAATTTGTTTGCAAAAAAGCATTTCGACAATTAACTTTATGCTTACATGTAGGCAAATAAGTTGACTTGAAAAATGGTCCCTTCCATAAATTCGTAGACATTTTCCGTGAAAGGGCTCTGAAAAGGATAATTACATAACACAGTGGTGCTTAAAAGTCTGTGTATTAAAACCCATAGCATTGTACACATTTTAATCATTTTACACTTTGACTAGTCTTGTACCGTTTTCTAGGAAAACCATTCAGGTTAAAAAATTCATTCTGCTTTACAAGACACCAATGTTAAAATAAAACACGTGTTACTTTACCAGGAAAAAGTTCTCATTCCTTAGGGGTAACAATGACTGCAGCAGTCTCATGTACAAGTGCTGCATCATTTCCGCCTACAGGACACAAGGCAAAGGGCGACAAAAAATTAGCCGGCACAATAAACATCAAATTAACTAATTTGGCAGTGGTGCTGAAACAAAACCTCAAATGGGCTAAATCCTGGTTTCAAATGCAGCAGAGTAAACCACAAATATCTTAAACTATTGATTTCATTCAATTTTTTTCGAACTTTATGTAAACAATGTAGAAGCTAAGAATTGCACGTACAGTTTACTTTAAAGCATATGTAAAACCTTTGTTGAAACCATAAGCGTTGATTAAATATATCAACCTTTTGGAGTTTGTGTTAATGCTGTGAGCGGTGGTGAGCGCAGAGCATTTCGAAACCTGACAACCCAAGTTCAATTGCCAGCCACTTCTGACAATATTGCCAAGTGATATTTTAACTGGTACTGGGTAAAGGAGTACTTGGTTCGATGTGTGAACGTCAGCACGGGGGAAACAAGGGAGCCGAGGGGATCGTGGCGTTTGTCAAGTAAACTCGCTACCAGGATAGTATGAGTAAAAAATGCAGACGGAAATGTATTACCATTGGAAACCTCATTTGCCAGTAGCAAAATATCATAATTGTTTTTTAACCCTTTTATCTGGCAACAAAACTGACACCATTATTATACGAAATGTATTACTAAACAGTTAATAAGATTAAATGCGACAGGACATTGTTTTCTACAAAGACAGACCTCGAATTTTACTTCCATGTGATTATCTTGCAGCCATTATATCAGAATGGGCAGTGCAGATCACCTCCAATCTCCTCTCAAAATGACCAAATATTGAATCAACCAGGCTGGTCAGTGTGGGTTGGTGAAGGTTAGCAGCAAACCCGTGGCAGCACAAAACAACAATTGTTGCTGCTCTACCCAGAGTAACTTGTATTTTTCCAGTAGCCTCGGAGTGTTAATTATTTTAAGTAAAAAAACCCATACCTTTGGTTGGAGTATGTCACTTTCTGAGATGCTCTTTCCCTCAGCCTCAGAGAGAATGTGGGTTCTCATCATGGTTACTATGTCCTCGGCCTTGCAAATGGGGAATGTCATAACCACATCCATGACTGCGGCCTCTTGAAGTTACCTGCGTACAATATCACATTCACAGAGTCACACGTGTAACGTTAGACGCATTAGAACTCCTTAGAAATAGAATGTACCAAAGATATGAATGCAGGACCCTCACTCGGCGAGGCTTTTCCACATTTAAACATTACAGACATTCGTGAATGCAGTTTTTGTTACGTTTCAAACCAGGTTCAGGAGATGCATCACCAGCTTAAATGACTACCGCAATGAATGAATAGAGAGGGAAAATGAGAATACAAACTCAGGATCGTAGTCATCAGGGTAACATTTCTGGACGGCGTCTGTAACAGTGCTGTTACCCCGTCATATGCGTGGTGAGTTCTGGTTCTTACATAAAAACAATCATTCATGGTATCGAGTATTGACCAAATATCCTCGTGTTGGCCACCTTCCTGATTATTTATACCAAGTAAATATTTCGTGGCTAATGACACATATACATCAAGTTCAAGTTCATTTATTAGGTATATAGCCCTGAGCCATTCGGCTCTTGAATCGGGTGCAACCGCAACAAACAAAAAACATGAACAAGAAAACATCTTAAGGTGATATGTGACCAAGTGCAAACAGAAAATCCAAGAAAAGACAGCAATATATTGCAGAAAAAGCACCGTACACCAAACGCTGTGTGCAAAAATCCCAGTGGGATGCAAGTCAAACAACAACAACCACAAGGCAACGTAGATTAAGGCCATCAGTCTAACTCCGTACTACAACAAACAAACATGGCCAAACCAGTAAACTTTTCGAAATCACCGAAATAAAGCCATAAAAGCATTGTAACAGTGATCATAGGAACTGTGACCGAATTTTCACAATAAACTTCATAAACAACATAAACAACATGTACCACCACCAAAACCCTGTAGCCATAGCTGTCTGCATGAGTCACTCCACAACAGCAGGAGCATCAGTCGGAGTATCAAGTACATGTACGAGTACTGCACTTACCCAACTACTTCCCAGGCTTAACACACAGCATTGCATACACAACTTGGTAAACAGTCGCAAACTTAATTCAATTCCCAGCGAGGTCACGATCGCCCAAACCCCTCAAGTTATTGCCAAAAAACTCGCAACACCGCAATGGTTAAGAAGCCAAAGGATGTCCCATGACGCCAACCTGAAATCACTGTGGCTCCAACGTCATTATAACGTACCGGACGAGACGAAACGGGAGGCAGTAGACGTCTTACGACTAAACGTGAGACGACTTACGACTTTTGCCGTTCAATTTTCGCATCAATTCGATGAAGCGAGGATCGTCCACAGAAGGCCGCCGTTCTTTCCCCGAGACGTTCAATTTCAAATCGGCCGACGCGGGCCACGTGACCTCGCGCCGTCCAATCAGAAGGCGTCGCCGAACCCGGTGCGCGACGTCGATTGGCTGAAACGAGCCTCGACCGTTGCTTGGCCGGAACGACCACGTGACTCTGCACCCCCACCCTACATCCCCCCCTCACCCCACATCCCCCCCACCCTACATCCCCCATCACCCCACATCCCCCCACCCTACATCCCCCCCACCCTACACCCCCCCACCCTACATCCCCCCCCCACCCTACATCCCCCCCCACCCTACACCCCCCCACCCTACATCCCCCCCCCACCCTACATCCCCCCACCCTACACCCCCCCCACCCTACATCCCCCCCCACCCTACATCCCCCCCCCACCCTACATCCCCCCCCACCCTACATCCCCCCCCACCCTACATCCCCCCCCCACCCTACATCCCCCCCCTCACCCCACATCCCCCCCACCAGCTGTATAGCAAATAAAAACATGTAATTACTTTACTATGCAAGTATTTTTTTTTTATTTTAATATGTATGTTTTTATTTAGGGCCCCTTTATAACATAATGCTAAAGGCCCCTCACTAGCTTAATCGGGCACTGTATTGCAGCGTGTAAACGCCTGCAATGTTACCTCATGGGGTGGGACGGGGGTTATCCTCCAAAAACTGTACACCTGGTGAGGTGATGAGATTTACATCTTTAAAAATACTTTTTTTTATTTTACCAGATAAGGCCCATTGAGCTATGTAGCTCTTTTCAGAAGTGACCTGACCACGAATGATGGCTCAACGAAGTGGCTTATCACGTGGAAAGTTATAGCAACCAAATACTCTAAATACGTGATGTTGATTCTAAATGTGTGTGTGGGGGGGAGGGGGAAACCGTAGGACACGGAGAAAAATCCACGCCACCACGGGGAGAGAGAGAGACATGCGAACTCCAAATATACAGCAGCAGGCGTCAGGGTTGGGATCGAACCGTAGACCTCCTGTGTACCAGGCGAGGTAGTTAACATCTCGCCACTGTGGTGGCTATTGCTAGACTTAGCTTGACGTAGCTGAGACTAAATATCCGGGTGTTGGGCAGAGGCCTTGGGGTTGCGGTTGGTGGAACCTGGATATAGAGTTCACTCAATTATCCGCGATAATGACGGGGAAGACGGACTTCGGATAATTAAAAATCCTGGATAATCCTTAAATATTCATTTTTATGCGGATGTCAATGCGAAAACCCACTAATATAGGTATAAATTATGTTCAAGTTAAGAAAATGTTGTTTGTTAATGAACAAACAAAAATGTGTAGTCAGGAATGTATTGATCCTGTTGTATTACAGAGCCACGCCAATCAAACATTGCCCACTGTTGCAAAGATATGCAACTACTGTACTGTAGGGGCGATCTCAATTGGATTTCGGATTAACCGGAGCACATATTCGGTTTAAACACGTGGCTTGCAATCAACATTTCCAAGAATAACGATGTATAACTGTTTTTAGAGGATTAATTTTGGCTTTAGGGAGAAATCAATGAGTTATTAATTTACGTCAAAATCTCAAGTGCGTATAATTGAGAGTCTCCTTGAAAATCAGGCCAGGCGATGCAAAGGGTCAGATCAGATTTTAAGCTTTCGTGACTGCAAGGATTCATATACTCTTAGGTTTTTTCGGTAAAGTCACGTAAGTAAAAAATAAAATTAAAATTAATAAAAGTAATAATAGAAATAAAATAAAATAATTATTTCTATTATTACTTTCATTAATTATAAAATATTTTTTTCTAATATTACTTTTATTAATTTTAATTTAATTTTTTACCTACGTGACTTTACCGGAAAAAACCTAAGAGTATAGGGTCAGATCAACCAGAGGGCTTTCCCACTGCCCACTCAGTCAGCACCTCCAGCCACACCGAACTCAGCGATGAGGAGTGGGATGAATCTTCCCGAACTCGTCTCACGACCAGAAGGATCATTTTTGTGCTCCTGTTTTTACATTATTACTACTACAGTATATTATTAACCTGGGAAATGTGGAATCTAACCTCCCATTTTCAGGTCGACCTCATTAACCAGCATTTGAATCTGGTTTTACTCCCTACACTTTCCTCCAGAGGGAACCCTCTTCCCATATGCTCACCTTGCCTGCAGAGTTGATCTAAGAGTCTAAGTCCACGTACGGCAAGGGGGCGCTATCCAGGGGTGTTGGGATGGAGGTAACCACTGGATTATTCGCTCCTCTGCATTTACGTATGTTGAACTTCTTTCGCACTGTACGTAGCCAACCATGCTAATCGGAGGTGCGGGGAAATCCTGCATACCATGTATTGTGTCACGTGACCTGAAGAACAGGAGTGGAGCAGGTTGTGAAAGCCAACATAGGAGCCGTCCATAAATGACGTCACGCACCTGGGGGGGGTGGGGTCAGACATTTGTGACGATGTGTGACGAGGGGGGGGGGGTGAGAACTGTGACGTCACATCAAAATGCGCAATTTAAAATAAATAAATAAAGACAACATGTTTTACTTAATTAAATAGACTTTTTAATAAATGTTTTCGCCTACAACATCAGAGTGCAGCGGCACATTAAATACGCACTACAATGACAATAGTTTAAAGCGATTTGCAGGGTGTTTTATTTTTGGGGGGGGGGGGGGCAGAGTTTTGTGACGTCATATTTGAGGGGGGGTCTGACTTTTTGTGACGCCGTGTGACGAGGAGGGGGGGGGGTCACAAATCGTCCAAAGTCACGTGACGTCATTTATGGACGGCCCCATACTCATGGAACAATGTAACTGGCATCGATTCAGTTAACTCCTCAAGTATAAATAAATATTCTGATTCACGGTTTAGCCACGATCTATCCGATTCTGTATGAATTCTTCCCCAAACCACTGCCACCTCTCACGATCTTGTGATGCAACATATCCATGTAGCTCGCGCACACGAGCTGATTCGATTGCTCAATGCGGCGGATGTCCAAATAAACAGCGTGCCGTAGACCGAATCGACAACCTAGTGTCAGCCAACCCTCTATGAGAGATTGCCAAAGAATAGGATGATGTCCAAATGAAGTAAAGTTTAGTTATTTGTTGAACTAGACGAGACCAGGATAGTCTAAATTGCAAGAGTGACCTTTAGCACATTTTTCCTTTGGCTGCTGGTCCATTGTTAGTCTCGACCACTGGCCATCAACCCTTCTGGTTGAGTGTCCTGCTGAAACCTACTATATTTTAACAGTCAATGATGCCTCTCATAAAGCATGTGCAACACATTAACAGAATCACGCTTTCCAAATAAAGTTAAAATGGTTCATGCATTAGATACGTCCATCGGTAATTGGGCGGCAAAAATAATTGTTATCAAATGTGCAAACAATTTGGCCCTGATAGCTCTTCGTCAGCTACTATTCTTATTCAATACTTCCGAAAACAAACGCGAGCTGGAAAGTGATATGTAATCTATGGGTATGCATGTAGGTTTCATTTCTTCCGAACTTGTCCTTGAAAACACATTCAAGTTTGTTTTGTTTAACAATGCCAAGAAGATGAATGCCAAAGAGAATGTGCTACAAGCAGAAAGCTGTCAGGAAATTACTGCATCAGAACGTGTAATTCAAACAGGGGCAAACACTTCCTTTGTATGCACTCTTGTCTGTAAACTAATATACAGCAAACTGCTCGGGAATAACCACAGAATCTGCTCTGGATGAAGCTGTGTGGGTGGGGAGCGTGCTAGGGGGAGAGGCTGCAATGCTTGCAATAAAACAAGAATGTTGATTTTAAGTTAAGAATGTGAGAAATGTTTTAATATTCCTTGGTGGCCATGGATCGAGAAACGTGCTTTACAAGTGTGCCTTGTTGAGATGTATAAGGATTATGAAATTATTCTGCAGGATAAAAAATAAATGTTTGACCAACGGAGGGAAAGGGATTTTAAAAGTCTCTGGAGGCCTATTATGAAATCCTAGAATATAAATTCCAAAATGACAAAAATTCCATTCGATATCAAACGGACACTATTCCATTCTTGCGTATGGCAATAGGTTCGGAAGCTAAATGCCATTGTCGAGGCCTGCTTGTCACAAGAGGGCTAAGCTGAAAGTTGACTGATTACAAAAAAAACCCGTTAAAAAAACCATTGCACTTTTGAGCATAGCCATTAATGATAATGATAAATTGCAGTTTTTTTCAATAAATGTGTTGCTTAATGAAGGCATCCCATGCCACGTCAGTCATGAGGCTTGTTTGACCAAACTTAACCATGATGGATAGTCAGTGCGGTATGATGAGAGAGCAGCCCAAGACCAGTTCAGATAACACATTGTCCTGCGGAGGGAGCTGGTAGGAACGTTGGGATGCTCGGCCAATGGCCAGGGTCAACGGCGGCGTGGTGTATTCCGCAAATATGCCCGACTGTGAGAGCGGGCACAAGCCGGCGTGAGTAGGTTAAACGTTCAGTTTTATAAGGGCACCACGGGGTGACCAGCCCTCCCACCCAGCCCCACCCCTCCCACCCAGCCCCACCCAGCCCCTCCCCACCCAGCCCCTACCAGTATCACTTCCCACGTGATGTTAGTCATGGCTGGGAATAGAACTCAGGTGGTCTGGCTCATCGCGCAGTGAGCTTATCACTGCACGACTCTATCGCATAAACTTATTAGCATTGATGCACACCAATGGGATGTGACTATTTACCTGACTGTATTTAAAACAAAACCCATGGGAGATTCATAAAGCATACATTATATTTGAAATGTGAAATACATTTTTGATTCATAAATGAAATGTAACGACAAACTTAACTCAAACGTGGTATTGCAGGTCCCAATAATATGTTAATATGGATACAAATGCACACACACATGAAGGGTGTAATTATTTAATCCGTATCCAGTCACCTCAGGTGATTCGATTAATGCATTGTTCAGATTCAGGGCCAAATATATTTTTAAAAATTACATTGTCATAAATGTAGCAGCCTCTAATATCTGTATGGTTGTCATGTAACTCGCATACAAATCAAATTTTCTATAATTGTTTTCAAACCCTACAAACGTACCGCATCATTCGACCTCCGTTGTCGTTGTTGGCAGCAGTAGAACAAAGGTGAGCACTCCACAGCAATGGTGATATAGAATAACTTTTATTTGGCTTTTTTTAACTGATGTAATAACAGGTACATTCACTACTGCTAACACGTAAGTACGGTAATGTTGCCGCCAAAGCGTTTGGTTAAAATTGAAAAGTAAAAAGGTAGCACCTGACGTCCATGCTCAACCAACACCTAGGCAGCAAAGCCTCACGTTTTTTGGTTTGCCTTGCGGTTATTAAAGGTACGGTAGTAAGGTTACAGGTCATTCACCTCGTGTCCCTCCTACTGTAGGGTTAGAGAACCCTTCAACACCAGAACGGGACGAAACATTTGAAATAACCACGTAGAATTTTACAAAACACGTTTCAACTTGACTTAAAGTGTGCTGATGGATTAAAACAAAAGCGCTTAACATATGTTCTATATATGCATGCACGAACACATATATTTTCACCAGGATTAAATGATCACGTTGCATGGTCGATAGCAAGGCTCTGTGAATGTTGCTAATGGGCAATCTGTTGGCTCCTTTTTCGGGACATTTCGCTCAAAGCGATCACATTCGATTCCCCTTGAGATACACCCAGTGTTAACTCAGCCATTGTAAATTTAGTTGCTAAGTCAGCATATATTTATTTTTCATTCATTTTGATTGGGACGAAAAAAAGCAAACACGAGATTTAAAATCAACTGATGCAGGAAATTACAACGGTACAAGTCAAGGAAGTTGACGTTGAAGGGCTTGATGTTGAATCTCGCAAGGACCATTCCTTGCCTCACGAACAAAACGCCTGATATGGAATATGCCGAGCAAGAGGCGACTGTGTATCTACATGGGCGACAAAGCCAGCTCACCCCGGGTTGCTCGACAAAGGAGTGCCACCCGAGGCTCCACCCGAAACCGCATCCGAGCAAACTATGCCAGTTGCAGATACCCGATGCACTAACGGAAACTGTGGTCACCCAGAACAGACCATGCAACACATAGCGACACAATGCCTGATCCACAACTATGAAAGGAGACATCGCAGCGATGATACACTCCGCTGCTCCTGACGCGCTTGTCTGGATTGACCACCTGAATGTGAAATTGGCATTGTTGCTACATCAGCAGCCGTCCAACAAGAAGTGCATGGATAGTGTTTCGTGGGCCATTTTGGAGTGGTAGGCCTCATGTGGCCACGGGCTTGTATGAAAATGTCACAGGCCATATCTGGTACTTTGACCAGACAGTAAGTTTACCACCCCTGCACGAGCGAGAATACAGGGCATCCTTAGTGGGTTTTTTCACCTCCTGATCTGATGCAAGACTTATATATATATATAAAGTTAATATAATTGTGAATAATGGTTTACATAACACTTTGACACATGTGCAACTATTATAAATTGTGGATCATTTTGAGATAGGGGGATGGAGTTGTGGCACAGTTGTTAGCGCGCTGCGCTCTGGCAACCCGAGTTTGATTACTGGCCATGGTTAACATTAGTGGCCAGTGACCTCTGAACTGATCTTGGCCATCCCTCGTCACCGATACATACTGACCAGTGTGGTGAAGTATGGGCAAAAAACCTCCATAAAGGACAGACACATCAGGTCTTCATGCAAGAGTGGATTGACAAAGGGCTGTAAAAAATTACTTGCACATTCATTTTAATGGGTGATTAACTATCATCAGCAGTAACAAAGTATATCTACCATCAACTCACAAATGAGCATCATTAAGTCCATTAATAGGCAAGAATCACAGGTTTAAAACACTTTTTCCACCAACGTTATTAATATACATTCATTTAATCCGTGTGCTTTATTCTAAACAAGGTGAGATCCCATTAAGATTACCCCAGGACAAACACTGCCTTATGACTGAAACATGTATTCGGTCAACTTGTAACGATGTACTTGCACAGCAATTTGATCAACTGTCATGATTAGGCTTTGCAGTTCAATTCAAGGATGGATCATTTCATCTCTTATTTCCAACTCTTTTGTATAGTTTCTCATATTCACCTCTTTGCTTGTAGTATTCTTCACTCCATTCGCCTAAATGTACCATCAGCAAATCGTTAGCATATCATTTACCAAAGTCATGACAAATCGGTTGTATGCTCACAAATCAGTGCACCTCTCGTGACCATAATAATTCCGTACATTAGACACATCGATTATTTAAATGATCTGCTGTGGAAATGAGTTGCGTCTCCGCATCGTGACAATTCATGGAATCGCGGAGGGCATCAACCATCACATGCCTTGGACCAGATTCTCATCCTGACGCATGCTCACTTTCATCAGATTTGCATAAAAAGCGCCAATGCGACCATTACTACCAACGATGGGTCAGTCATAAGAATGTTTGTCAGCTAAGGATGTGAAAATGACCCCTCAGTCCCCTCAACTTCTACAAAACATTACTGGCTCAGGCTTCTGGAATGGATGGAACTAATTGACACCAACAGTGCCAATTTTGAGAATGGGGGCTCTTGACTTTAATCGCATGCACTAAAATTACTACAATCACATTTTAAAAAGCTTCGAAAGACGGTTCAGAAAAGAAAAAAAACACGAAGTTTATTCTTCTTGGTTCTTTCGGTAAAGTCACGTAGAATGGAAATAATAAAGGTCTCGACAGACCTGCTCTCCACCTGAGGACGGCTGCTTGCGTTGTGGCCGAAACGTCGTGAGAATTATTTTATTATGTTTTATTTTTATTATTTTATTATTTCCATTCTACGTGACTTTACCGAAAGAACCAAGAAGATGAATCCCTGCAGTCACGAAAGCTTTATATCGAAACGAAGTTTATTCTTTAATTGAATTGTAACCCCAAATTATCACAATCAGTGGGGAACATGGCTCATCATACCTAGGGCCACATTCTCCTCTTAATGAATGTTAGTCATATTATACACCAATGAGGTCCTTGATATCTTATGATCTTCTTAATATTCCGAGGTCAAGGCTCCGTTCCTGGGGGTGATCGGGCTTTTGCCAGTGCAGCTCCAAGACTATGGAACGCGTTGCCTCTGATAATGTGACAATCAAGATCTTTCTAGCTATTTAAATCTTCCCTGAAAGCTAATATTTCCCTGCTTTCCATACATGGCGCATTAGGATCCTTGGATGAAATGCGCCTCACGAATGTAAATTATTATTAATATATTTGTCGTGCAAATATTCTGATGTGTCCATTACCAACAATGAAGGAAATTTTTTTTTTTAATGAGCCATGTCCTCGAGATATTAATGTGGCCCCTATAGTCCTTGCCATGCACATCATACGCGGGATTCCCATCACCGGTTCAGGGTTTTAGCAGTTTGGTTGGGAATGATTCGACACTATTTTGCGAATGGGCATTCTGAATTTTGACTTTGGACGCACCCATTAACGTTACTACAAATCGCATGTTAATAAGCTCCGATAGACGTTCAGAAAAAGAAAAAAAATACACCAAAGAAAACATTTTAAAAAGCCTATCTTTTCCAACTGACCCATTCGAGTTGTAAGGCAGTTACATGTAAGGTTGCTTGTGCACCCGACAACTTTGATTAGGCCCCCATTGTAACGCGTCTCTTGTGAAATTACAACAACCACATTATAACCAGCCGACAGGTGTGTGCGGGAACATGTGAGTCTACATCACATTCCTTTGGCTTTGCGATGCAAGGTCACCCGATAATAAAGTGGTGAGCTTAAATAAAAAATAATGTGAATACAAGACGTAGTAGAAAATACCCTGCATATCTAAGTCTACTTTCTAAAATAGTGTGTTTTCGTAATATATATGTGTATATAAAGATACTTTCTTTTAATTGTAACAGTTTTTTTTTATATATATAAGGTACGCATGTATTCATTCAAAACAAACTATTGTGCGAGTTAGCAGAGCCTCTGTGGGACAGTGGTTAGAGGCAGAGTAAAGTTCAACATTTAAATAAAAAAAACTAAAACAGTAGCACAAATTCATAGACCACCTGACTTCACACATTCGTTAAAAGGCTTCTGTAGACATTCGATCAAAGCATTGTACGAATCGAAATTCAACCTTAACGTGACCACATCAAATTTACTCTACAACAGATCCACGTTGGTGCATTTCTTTTGAAATGTCTTGCCGTGAGTGGCGAGTGCCGTTGAAACACCTGGCAGCAGTGATTCTCAGCTTTTAACAATCAATCTAATTAACAATTATTTCCCAGGAAAGCCTCACTCTGTCTCAATATTCGTATTCAGAAGCATCCTGCATTGGGATGTTTGATAAATTCCAAAAATTAAGTGGTTTGCGCTATGTGTGAAGAAACTGAATTGCCCACAGACAAACCCACACTCCTCTCTCGTGTTTACCCATCAACCTCACGACTACAACCCCTGGCCACGCTGAAGCCCTATTAGCTTTTCATATCTGATGAGATTGTGGGATTTCGAGGGTGATTTGGGTTCATCAGGTTAACCCTAACACCAACATGTAGTGTGTGTCCAGTCATGGCTGTACAAGAGTGTTCTCATGTTGTGGCAGGTCCAACTATAACTGAAGGTTTTTCAAACATGGTAGACTGCCCTCCTATAAAGCTGTCCAGTAAGTCATTCTATGTTTACCAATGCGTTCTATTAATGCTATTCGTACTGACGGTCGGTCGGCTGAAACATTACAATCTACTTTTACTCAAACTGCCACAACATGTTTGTATTTGGTTTATCCCTTAGACTGTTATTTATCGCATATGATTTATTGAAGTTACATAAGTTGAATTTCTACTCCTACACTGCATCAGAGCGAAAGTGCCTTTCGGCTACAACAACACGCCGAAGGGGACGGCGACTGATGCGATGGAACAATGAAATCATTCGGTGTGCAACAGCTCGAGTGATTGTTGCTTTGCAAGACCGTGAGAGGTGACGACGACTCTGGGAGGCGTTCGTCAACAGTAAGCAGATCGTGGCTGATCAGGGCGTTGAATCCACCCACCATCCTTGGCCAGTGGCACCAGCCTGCACTTGGAAAATGTCAAAATAAGAATAATCCGCGGACATGTACCCGGTGTCTCTCTAGTATAGTCGTCACAGTTTACCCAGGTATCTGCCGTGGCTACAGTTCTAGAAAGCTCCACCCCAGGATTTTATTTTTACAATCACAGACGATAAGAACAGCTGATCAATCTGTACGATAGGAAAGCAGAGATATAATGCTCAATACGCCCAATGGAATTTGCTGAGCTCTTGCCAGATCTGTCCTCCGAGGAAGCTGCCTTGATTCTTGGGCTGAAAAAACCTGAAGCGGAGATCGGTGCTCAACCGGATCTGGAGCCGTGGCAATTTTCTCGGTGAACCCTTAAGGCAAGGCAGGTTCAAAGGCCACTCTTGATGAAATTCCTGCCGTGTATGCGCGTGTGCGTGCGGATGCCAATGCCGGTCCTGTTGTCGGCGGGACACGGTGAACCAACGTGACTCAGGTGTGCCAATGGAAAAGGGGGTTAAACAAAAGACCGCTACATATTTTGGGGCCTGCACATAGGCTACACGGTCACGTTAGAAAACCCAGAATGGAATTTCTTTTTCCATCCCACTGAGAACGTGGAGTTGCATTGGCCCGTTAGCTGTTACAATCAGGTGCAGGGTATTCATTTTGCATGGAAAGAGATGCGTGTTATCAGGCACTTGGTAAAACTTCGGCTTGTGTGAAGAAATTTATAAAAAATATTTCTCGCCATTATAGATCCATTGTAGTTTCATCATGGGGTCTTTGTTTTATAATCGCTAATGTAGAAATACAATGTACTTTGAAGGGAATTTATCACCATCATGCATCAAGATACCATTTCTATGGATCTCTTTGAATGTGCTGCTGAAACAATGAAACACTGATTCCTGGAAAGCTAATTATTGGTAAAGTAATGTTTTTACAACAATCAGACACAAGGCACACAGCAAGTTACCTTGCAGTATTTTTCAATAGCTATTGTGTTTATGCCTCATTGTACAAAATATGTTGTGTGTATTGGAACAACGTTATTCCTGAAGAACACGAAATATGTAATTCGCCAAAAGCACCAAGGTTATGTGCAAATAATCTGGGATTAACGTCTACGATTATATATTTTTTGTGCTAAAAATAACATTTCCACGTTTAATATATTTTTTTATAAATCTTTGCGTTCAACGTGGAGTGGAAACTTCCATCGAAGGTGCATTACAAATATTGTATTTTTTTTTATAAATCTTTGCGTTCAACGTGGAGTGGAAACTTCCATCGAAGGTGCATTACAAATATTGTATTTTTTTTTTTTATAAATCTTTGCGTTCAACGTGGAGTGGAAACTTCCATCGAAGGTGCATTACAAATATTGTATTTTTTTATTCCTGAAAATGTTAGGGATTAAATAATGTACATTCTAAAGTTAACTTTTTCAGTTCGTTAAAGTATTCACAAGTATGCATGGTGCTTGAACCGCTGAATTTAAACATTTATATTTTTCATCAGTGGAATTCTTATTCTTATTATTCTCCTATCCATATTCTTGGTTCTTTCGGTAAAGTCACGTAAATAGAAAACAAAATATTTGTTAAAATAAAATAAAAATGATTACATTTTTTTTTTTAAATAATAGAAGCAAAATCCCACGACGTTTCGATCGCAACACAAGCTGATAAACTGCTTGTGTTGCGATGGAAACGTCGAGGGTTGTTTGCTTTTATTATTAAAAAAAAAAAATCTTTAATCATTTTTATTTATTTTCAAAATTAGTTTTATTTTTTTTATTTTATTTAATAATTTTTATTTTACATTTTTTTATTTTTGCTTTTCTATTTACGCGACTTTACCGAAAGAACCAAGAATATGAATTCCTGCAGTCACGAAAGTTTTAAGTCAAAATGTATTCTCCTATCGTTCGTTTTCTCTCTTTTTTTTTTTACAAATACATGGACGATGTAGCGATATTTACGAGACAAACACAAAAAAAGATAAATACGTGGGAGTAGGGATATTTCTTTTTCTCAATTGCACTAAATGTCTGATGGAAGCAAGGTCAATGCAACTGTGCCATTGCTGCCGTTTGAATTCCTCCATACATTGCAACAACAAAAAGTAACGGGTTAATTTTGTGTTCATATCAAATTTATATATTTTTTTTCCTTTGTCCAAACGTATTCAGATACTGTGCTAAGTTACCAAAACTGCCCTCTCCTTTTACATTTTAAGAATTCATCTCCATAAAACGTTCACCACATGTCAATCGCTGCGCAACTCGTTCATGCAGTTCACTTTTGTAGGGAACATCACGAATGGACAACACCGCCACAATTCAAACACAACACATCGTTTTGGATGCTTCGGTATGGCAATAATGGAGAGCAGCCGCTCATCGTCAGTGAATTACAGCGCACGACCCGATGCTCTGCCCGCTAAACTAAATAGCGGTCACAAAACCAACCTTAGCCCCGTGAGCCAATCGCCCTTTTCGTTTACAAAATACGATCCCCACTTGCATCTAATCTTGGTGGCATCCACTTCATTGTGAGCCGTGTGCCTAAATTCGGGGCTGCGAGCCCCTCTGAAATAACGAGTCGTTAAGAGGACAACGCGAGAGTGGCTCCCAGCTTCCTGCCCATTCATCTTAAAACGCGACTCCAAAAAATAATATACGCGGCTGGAATAAACAATTGCAGCGGCAGGCATCTTCTTGACTCGCGCGCCACTGCAGATGTGTGCCTGGCTGCAGGCTGTTCACTAGATCCCAGCAGCTGACCTCCAGATAAGAACGGCCGCAAAATAGGGAGGGCTTAATAGTGACATGCCGCTACAAAGACAAAGTTCTCCCCCGTAGCCGTACAAGACTGTTGAGGCACGTTCTGGTCGGGCTTGGTGATGGCCACACCACACCCTCGTGCACAATGCTGGTCTTTAAAGGTTCGCGCAAACAACAAAATGCCACTGCAGGCACACACACACATACACGTACGTATACAAATATATATATAGAGTGAGAGCGTATCTGAGAAAGTAGAAGCCACCAATGAAACCAAAGAGGCTCTATTAGCGTGCTGCCCCCGTCTGCCGTTCAATCTCAACCTCTGTGCGGCGCTCTCAACTTTCAGCCAAGTTCGCGACATACCCAAGCGCAGCACGCCCAACTTCAAATTCGAGATCACGACGCGCCCCGATAATCGCACAGACTGGTCGCGCATAGCGCCGGCCGTGCGCGAGCCTCCGGCCACACCACCCCTTCTTGGTGCGTAACGCATGGCCGGGCGCGGAGGCCAGGCTGAGCCGCGTGCGGGGAGAACGATCTACGGGGACGTCGAGCCGCGGTCGTCTCGGCCGACCGCCCAGGTGACACCGGGGACGGGGTGGGGGCGGGGCGAGGTGGGGGGGGGGGGGGAAGGCAGAGAAGGCCGAGGAGCGCTCCGACGGCGGTCGTCGTCGTCGTTCTGCTCGTCCCCCCGCGCGTTTACGTTGTCTGGTCCAGGGCCCGCAGGAGCTCGACTCCCTGCAGCAGGCGGCGGCAGTCGACGACGGGGGCGTTCACCTCGCAGTCGTAGCGCGTCAGCTCGGGCAGCGAGCTCCCGCCGGCCAGCAGCCGGCTCGCCACGTCTGCGCGCGGGGAAAGCGCGGTGATCGTCACGCGTCAACACGGTCGCGCCTCTCGTCGAAGGATCGGCCGCAAGGATCCGCGACGATACGCTGGTATTTAAATCTCTCCGCGGCCTTGCCCCACCGTACCTCGCTTCCCTCGTCTCGTTTTGTGTGCCCTCCCGCCCGCTCCGCTCTCAATCTCTCCTACTCCTAACCGTTCCCCCCTCTCCTCGTGTGCAATCATCGGGGGGGGAGGGAGGGGGGAGGGAGGGGAGGGGAGGGAGGGGAGGGAGGTCAGGCAGGTGCCTTTGCCGCTATGGTGCTGGTAGCGCAGCAGCAGGGGATCTGGTGATGGGTTTTTGAGGGTGATTTGTTTTCTTGTTGGTGTCTATGAACACAGTAACACACAATGGGACTAATGTTACACGAGAAACCAGCGTTATATCTTTGATTAAAAAAGGGAGCACATAAGCAAAAAAGAAAACGACATGATGAACGAAGTAAAGTGCCGAAAGACCGAGCATCTTTCTCATCTGATCGTTTAAAAAATAAAGGAGGGAGGGAGGCTGCCGAACCTGTGGCGGGTTTGCGGCAGAGGGTCTGGCGGCCCCTGCCAGGCCCAGCGAGTTTGTCGGTGGCGCAGTCCCCGCCGCTCCAGCGTGAGTCCCCGTGGGCAGGGAGTCCACACGCCCTCCCGGCGTACGGCTCGGGCTGCACGGCGAGCGAGGCGCCCTGTGGAGACGCAGAGGGGCGGAGGAAGGGAAGTCTCGGCATTGGGGAGCAATTCGGATACTGGTTGCCGTGGTTATTAGCTACGTACGTACGTAGAACTTCTTTGGCACCGTAAAGTAGCCAACCGTGCTAATCGGAGGTGCGGGGGGACGACGACGACAAACTAAACACAAAAAGCAGTTCTAAAGAAATTAGTTTTCAATCTATCGAGGGGCACCCAGAGCATTGGGCATGGCTAGGGATTGGATGCAGATCGCCGAGACCATAGCATTGTCTGAATCACAGGAGCACAATTCCAAATCGTTGTGAATGCCGATGATCCCTGCAGAACCTACCGCTGGGGCAAATGCTGTTAGCGATCACCTATTAAGGTCGACATGGTGCAACGATGGGGTGTTGTGGCCAGATCCCATAATAATGATTTAGCCCACCACACCAGGAACTTATTTAAGGCTTGGTCAATCTAGGAGAGGCCAGGGACACATTCTGGCAAAACTTGCTCGCTACCGACGTTGGCCATGATCGGGCCGAGTCCGTAGCCCAGTGGTTTGCGGACTGTGCTACAAACGACCCGGCGACATCTGTTAAAATGAGCCTCGTAGCTCATCGGATTCCTCCAGGCTAAATGAATCGGAATTCGTTTCTCTACACCCGCTGTGTTTTCGGGATTGTACCACGCATTGCTCAATCGCGTGGAGCAAACCGTCCCACATCGAGCAACACGCGGCACAACGTACCTCCGATGAGCACGGTTTGGCTACGTACGGCGCGGAAGAAATTCTACGCGCATACATCACGCGGCACGACCCGGAAGCACATCGGGTGGGAGCTGCGCAGGCGTAACTGCGAAAGCCTGCGCAGGAGATTACGCTAAAGATCGGAGCAGTGTGGCACACGCACGAGGCCGGGCTGCTGAGCGTAGGCGGCGAGGTTCA
The DNA here is from genome assembly GCF_965212315.1 of Lampetra planeri. Lineage (NCBI taxonomy): Eukaryota > Metazoa > Chordata > Hyperoartia > Petromyzontiformes > Petromyzontidae > Lampetra > Lampetra planeri. The sequence continues at coordinate 3,423,584 of NC_136136.1, forward strand.
TGGGTGACGCGGCTCCCTCGTTGCTCAGCCGACGCTTGCGGCACGAGGCGGCGGTGGCCGCAACGTGGGCCATGAAGGGGCCGGAGAACCGAGCCAGGGACCCTGGCATCTCCACGTAGTGGGCACCGTCACTCGGCCTGCATGCACAGAGAGAGATGTGGTGTGTGTGTTTTTTTGTTTGTTATCACGGTTGCTGAGCGCAGGCACAAAACATCAAGTGGCTGCACCAAAGCATCTGCAGGTAATACAGAATAAAATGTCAGATGTTGGGAGGATCTTACGACACAAAATTGGGCCAGCTCGTTACATGCCCTAACCCAAAAATCGTAATATTTCCTGCAAAAACCTAGGCATTTTGTTGATATGCATCGTTGAATCCTTTCCGGCACCGGAGCAAACCACTCCCGTGACCAACATCCTCACGAAAGCGCAAATCGCCGCTTCACCTCGGAGCGTACGCCTGCTGCTGCTGGTGCTGCTGCTGGTGCGGCGCTGGGTAGGCCAGGGGCAGCATCCGCGACGGGGCGTTCGCTCCCACGCGGGGAGGCACGGCCTCGCAGGGGGAGTCCAACTTGGGTCTCTTGGCCGTGAGGGTCGACGGGACCCACGCGCTCGGAGCGGTGGCGGCGGCGCCGGCCGCCGTGACGGGGGAAGGAGGGCTCTTGCCGTGCCGCGTCTCCTCCAGGCGGTTGAGGCCGAACACCCCGAACTCGTCCAGGCGGAAGCTGATCTCGGGCAGCGGTGCATGCTGGGAAATTGGAGAGGGGGCGGCCAGGGTCCGAAGCGGTTGCTGGAACTGCGCGGGGTAAAGCGGCCGCGCACGCACGCACGCACACGTTGAATAATAATAAATACTTGTTTTCGCGAAACATCAAAATAAAAAGTGCGTCGAGCACCCGCATTACAAACACAATGAAGAGGTTTGTATTTTAAACGTTGATTGAAAACTCGCATCTTCACTCCCACTGTAATATTCGCGGAGTCGCGCCCGGAACGAGTAGCAAAACATGGTAACATGTCAGATAACTCCCGTATCAGATAACAACCCAATAGATTGTCGAGAGGGGGAAGAGAAGGTGAAGAGAGAGGGGGGAGGTATGAGAAGGAGGTGTGGGAGACATGAGGATCCGTGCTAGTTGAATGGCCCCACACTCAAGGCATCACCGTCAGTATTAAAAAGAATCAGCCATCGAACCTTGCGCGTACGAATTGTATTCGTGACAAACCGTGAGAACAGCGGTCACAGTGCACGCCCCTCTACAGCAGGGGTGGGGAACCTATTCGTTACCGAGGGTGTAACAGCACTGTCAATACCCTTTAGTGGGTAACAAAACAAAGATACAAAGGGACCCCCCTCCCCATATTGCCTTAACAGACCATTGCTGTGAGCGAGCACCTATGAAGGCCAGAACACGGTATGGGTAGTCAGCACCACGCCCGGCCGCCTTTGTCTCCCCAGTAGCTATGTTTACACAATGCACCAGGTACTCATTTTGAGTCTGAGTCCACCTAGGGAAGGCCCAGGACCGTTTCAGATAACCGTCACCGTTACTGGCCATGAGCGGGAATCGCGCTTGGGTCGCCGGGATCATAGTGCAGCGCCCGCTAACCGCTACACTCCCGCTATAAGTCTTTATAATCATTACAACCTTTAGTGGTCACAGCAAACAGGCTCTCGGCAACGCAGGAGATAATTAAATAGTCAGACGAATTAGGAGAACGTCGCGGTCAACTAACCCCCACATCGCATCATTTATCGCAAAGCGCCCATTAAACGGCTGAAGGCTGAAATCATCAATTGCAATCGTGTGCACATTTGTGTTTGTGCCATTCGTCACAGCACACGGCTTGTTTCACAGACCACTATTGTCTGCTGTAAGTTTTCACAGGAGGAGGCGACAACGCTGCTCACGTAGCTATTCACGATTTCAGCAATTTGCGGGCAATTTTCAAATTTGGCCGAAGCTTGGGAGCGTGACGCCGGCGGGCGTGGCGTACTCCTGCTATTTATTTTAAACTTTAACAACTGTGCTCTTGTTCGCTCGGAAATATTCCGTTAATGAATAAAACGTGAAAAAACAAACAACGCGAACCACGGTAATCGCTGCACAATGGTATTTAAAAAAAACAAACGATCACGTGATTTATCGGTGACTTTGTGGTGTACAACACGAATCGTGGGTATCGGCCCGCATCGCGGCATTCCCAGGATGCGTTACCTCGGGGGGCTGAAAGATGCCGGAGTGCAGGTGGCGAGGTGTAGCCGGAGTTCCGGGTGGGCCCGTGGCCCCCGGGGGGCTCTTTGGGAGCGGGGAGTCGGAGTAAAAACCCGGAGCGGACTCCGGAATGCAGAGGAGGAAGTCCTCGCCGTCCATCGGGATGTACGGAGCCACCGTCTCAAGGTCCAGATCGCTGCCAAATTCCTGCCGGCAAGCCAAGAGAAACAGAACATAAATACCGAGAGCCAAATTTAAACTTCCTCATATACGCGAAAACGCTTTTCATAAATTCGAAACGCGCAGTCATTAAATTCTCAATGGGCTGGCTTCGGAGGAGCCTTCGTCACCGTCTCGCTACCGCTGCTGTCGTTCCGTTCGTCGCAATAGACGGACGAAGATTTGAGTGCAATCCTCATTCTCGCTTTCTTCACGTTGTCCAAACGTGCAACCTCTGGAAATAACGCTTGTTATCTGTCGCATTGCGACTTGCGGATGGGGCTGATGTATTGCTGCTCTTGGGTGTACCGCTTGCCATGAAGAAGGGCCATTCCCCGAAACGTCACCCTATCGTATATGTTTCCTTTTAATGTCACACGGTGTTATTGACGAACGTGTTGAGTTTTTTTTTGTTTTGCACCGCCGCAGCAGCAGCAGCGGCGGATGCGTCACCAACTCATTTTTCTTACAATAGTTGAAGAACCCTCGTGTGGAGAGTGCAATGTTGTTGCGAGGTCAAGAGAGAGAGAGGGAGGGAGGGAGGGAGAAGGATCACGTGGGATGGAGGCGGGCTCGAGCCGTGGACCTGCCTTTGGGAGTGAATGCTCTGGGGATGCTGTGAGGACCTGTGTGGGCGCTGGGGCCTTCGTCTCCGGAGCCACACTGAACAGCTTCTCGATGGTGTCGATTCGGAGGTCTCCACCCAGGGGCGAGAAGGATTCCTCGGAGGCGGAGCGCTGCAACGGCAAATGTCGGGCGACCGTTGTTACAGGGAGCGTCGACTTGATGCAGAACGAACATTGCATTCTCTCTCTCTCTCTCTTGGCGTTTAAAATAAAAAATATTTAACCAGCGCGGCTCGGAGGGTCAGAGAGCAGCTGAGCTGGCAGCTCGAGATCCTGGGTTCGAATCGAAGGGATGAATTGTTCCGCGAGAGATGCGAATGGGTGCTGTGTCACGTGACGTGGATGCTGCGATCGGGGGAAATTTGCAACAAAGAAAATATTCATTCACAGCCCGATGTTTAGTTGCTGTACTATTGGCGGCTTGTCACGTCTGGGATCCCTTCAAGTGATCTCCGATTCACACACCAGTGGGTATCACTTTCCCACCCGCCCTACAAGGGAGAAATGTTCAATGCATGATAAACTGATTATATATTTTTTTTAAATTTTCAAAGCCGGAAATGATCGAAATTAAGTGCAGAATCTCATTTAATGAACGTGGTGGCTTTGTATGCAGTTATTCTTGACCGGATCGTCATCCACCAGTTGATTGACGTCCGGGTTGTAAATTGTTAATCGTGTTCGGTGAAGGCACAGCCCTGCAATGTCTCTGCTCAAGCCACTGCCGGTTGAAAGAGGCCTCCACTCGCGAGATATCTTCAGCCCCACTCGAGGGTGTTTTGGCCTACTGTTGGAAGCCTCGTTAGATGTCTTGCAAGCGGCAGCAGTGCCCACACTTTACCCCACCGCACGCAACCTGCCGATCTACTGCGTTGTCCACTATTTTAACTGCTGCTGGGTGGACCGAGGCAAGGGGAATAAAAAACAAACAAAAATAATCCTCGCCCATCGCGTCAACTGCCAGCACGCAACGGGGCAGCTGATAAAATAAAACACAATAAAGTAGGAGGATGAACGTCGTCCCGTTAATCCAATCATGTACGGCCCTTCTGGGTTAATCCCTGATCGCTAACACCGAAGCACGGAGGTCCCCTCCACGTGTGAGGGGTGTGGGAGGTTTTAGGAGGGTGTGGGGGTACGGGGGATGTAGGGGGGGGGGGTGGGCGAGGTTCCGATCCACGGTGGCGACAAAAACACAACGGCCGCGTTCGCTCGCATCGATCGCGATGCGGCAGAGAACTCGCCGCTCTCCTCTCTCGTTCCTAAAATAAAAGACGCGGGACGCTAATTGTCCAGGCGTGCCTGAGGCCGCGAAACACCTCGTCTGAGAAATGCGAGGTGCAGGGGCTCTGATCTTCCTCTAAGGGGGAGGGAAGGGGTAGTGTCGTTCTCGGAACGAGGAGAGAACCCGCAAGCGAGCCTGAATTGGGCAGTAGAATGCCTTGCCTCCGATTCGCACGGTTGGCTACGTACGGCGCGAAGGAAGTTCCACATTGGTACATGTAACGCAAAACCCTTCCGTCAACCCTAAGCCGAAGGCCTCTATCCCACGCCAGGTCAGAAGGGGGGGGTTGTTTTACCGCACTCACCACGCTGGTGAGTGCGGGTTGACAAAGGTGGGACCATCAAGACTGGTTCAGACATCGCTCGCCACACTCACTTCGATTGCCATGACCGGGAATCGAAATCAAAATCGTGGGGGTTTGTGGCGCAGCGCGTGAACCAGGGCCCCTTCCGCCAGCCCCGGTAGTTCTTCCACCCAATAGCACGGTTGGCTACGTTCAGCGCGAAAGAAGTTCTACATGCATATTCTCCGAAATCCCGCTGAGAATGAAATTGACTGACAATTATTGACAAAACGCGGTTGCTCAAGTGGAGAGATGCTGTTAGACGAGGGCGTGGGTTGAAATAAAACTAATAAACCAATAATCAACACGACACACCTCGAATCAAAATGAGCCCCAGGACACTATGAGACATCCTTTACCAAAAGGCGTCATCTGGTCCAACACCAATGGAGACTAGGCTCTAAGAATAGCTGTCTCGGGTGTGGACCAATCAACTTCAAGGACAGTGCATATCATTATTATCATCAGAGTTGTTTCTTTTTGTTTGCATTTTGACTGCTTGTGTTGTGGTTATTGCAAACATGACGCCTTGTATAAAGGTGTCAGTTTTTGTACCAGTTGAAAGGGTAAACGCCTATTACTATATGAGCTCCAGGACGTTGGAGCGAAAACTTTGGAGATGATGGCGAACAACGCGTGGCACAACCCTGAAGCAATTGCATCATCTACCCTAGTCATCATATCAACATCATTGTTGCATTATCATCATCACCGTGTTGCCAGCGCTGTCCTGGCGCCGGTTGGCAGAGGTCTGCGGCACTCGCGCGTCGCAGAAGAATGCGGCGGAGGCCGAGTCGCGGGGCGGTCGCGGATCCCGCGGGGCGGCCATCGGCGGAGTGAGGGGCAACCCCAGCGGAGGTTCGCGGTCCCCGCGCTCGGGGCTGGGCAGTGCCACGTCGTCGTAGAGAGAGAGGTCCGAGTACAACGGCGGATGCTGCAGGCCACCGCCACCGCCGCAGCGATCTGTGGGGGTTCACGTTCATGCAGCCCACAAACTGTTTCGCTACTAAAAGTTGTATTTTTTTTTATTTTAGCCAGGTAAGGCCCGCAGAGTTATTTAGATTTTTTTTTTTTTCAGAAGCGACCTGGCCACAAATGATAGCGCAACGAAGTGGCTCATCGCGTGCACATTTCGAGCAGCCAAATACTCTAAACGCGTGACGCTGATTCCAAATGTGGAGGTCGTTTGGTAAAAGAGAGTGCGGCCTGGGCAGGACGTGTCACTGGAAGGCACGATGGCCCAGAATAATGATGGAGCGGTGGCCAGGAAATGGAACCGTGTCTGGTGGGACATCCACCGAGAAGATGCAGCTGTGAAATCGACTCGCGTCAAAGGCGCTGCGTGGATCATTAACATCGTAGGATCGTCAGAAACGTCGGCGGCTTTTGGAGCCCTTCATCCAGCAGCAGCAGCATCAGCGGATTAGCCATGGATAATGACGAGGGTGATGATGCGACGTTCGGTGAACTTGGCGAGGCGCACCACGGCAGCTCGAGAGGAATGGCGCGCACGGAAGTCTGCCGTGGGATAGGCACTCGGTGAAATCAACTCCAGATGGGACAATGAGATAATCCCCAAGAGCGTATGCTTGTAGTTGTGCTTGATTAGTGTCCCTGGTCTTATGCAACTTCAATCGACGCGAGGGGGGAAAAAACAAAAGTTGACCTACGCCTAAGACAGCCCGGCCGTGCCCTCTCTGTTCTCAGGATCCTGTCCGTGCCACAAGCCAGATACGGATCTACAACCACGCCACACGTCCACACCCATCACGGCTAAATTTAAAGCCCCAGAGTTGGGCTGGGTGGCCCAGGGGTCAAGAGACGCTAAGCTGGCACAGCTGAGATCCTGGGTTTGAATCTGGGTGTCGCCTCCCCGTGATTAAACTGGCTTGTCAAGTGCAGGGCGTTGGTGAGTCTAATCCTGGACCCCGAGTGATGGCACACAATGCATCACGCTAAAATACGGCTCTTCACTTCATGGCAAAAAGATCCGTCCATGAGGATTAAACAAGGGAGCTGTGCAGCATGGATTGAGACGTTTCTCCCATTACTCTGAGGGTTTTTGATAAGGATATTTTATTATTATTATTTTGTTTGTACACCCAGAAAAGCCTGCCACACAGGACATGCCAATCAGCTCACTGTTTCGTACCCATTTATGCTGCCGAGTGCTCACAAGTGGGAGGCAGGGAGGCGAGGGAGGGGGAGGGTTACTGCCTTGCCGGGAGAATGAACTCAACTTTATGTATTTGCAGCAGGTTTTTTTGCCAAACGTGTGGGAACCGAAACGTGGGCTGGGCCGTGCGTTCCTCATCCGCGCCGTTCATCCGCGGCGGTCGGAGTCGCATCGGCTCGGCTCAGCCGTGCACCGGTACCGCCCGCTCAAAGTGTCCACTTGCAATTAGTTTACCGCGTTTTGCACGTGGCTGGCTACGTACGATGCGAGAGAGGAGTCCTACGTACGATGATCACGTAACGGACGACGGACTCTTATTTCTACGAAGAGTTCGGCCAAAGCCGCCGGTGTCGTTTTCCCACCGGGGCTCGGTAAGCCAAGCGGAGCTCTCGGTAGGTAGCCTGGACGGTGCCTGGGACGGGGCGACTCACGGCCGAGTCCGAAGTTCAGGCTGATGACCTCGTCGCCGGCCGTGGGGGCGATGAGCGCCAGCTCGTCCGGCTCCTCCTTGAGCTTCATGAAGAGCGACTCGCCCATCGTCGCGGCGCCAACGATGCCGCCGGGGTTGGCGCACGGTGACGATGGCGGCGACGAATGAGGTTTCAGCAGCCGCTCAGTTTGCTCCAGCGACAGCACCGTGCCGGTCTCCTCCACGCCGCTGCGCAAGGGGGAAGAAATGGTCGCGCCGACGGCACGAAGGGTCACGTCGGAACGTGCAGCGCCAGGGACCCGCGGCGGATGTCGCTCTCATCAGCTGTGGCGGGGAGTCCCAAACGCGTGCTGCCGGATTCGTAGCGCAAGCGAGGCAGCCAGGCGCGCGAGCCGCCGTGCAAATGATGCCCCCCCCCCCCCCCCCCCCGTGAAATGTTTAGCCGGCCCGTTATGGATCAGCAACGATTTTTGAACAATATAACATTTTCGGACGAATAAATAAATACGTAACGAAGCACGACTCTTCCCTTGTGTATATATATGTGTGACACAGTGCCCTGTAAGCGTAACGTGACGAGCAATCCGCTTCGCTTCCCGAAAAAAAACGAGCGACCATCGCAACGTTCCCTGTCCCCCAAAAATGTTTTAATTCATCGCCGCGCGTGGGGCGAGGGGGGGGGGAGAGTGGTGCTGGCTACCTGAGCACGTAGTTGACGCACACCACGCACTGCGGCTGAGCGTTGCGCGGGCTGTAGATGACCGTGGCCTGTGTCTCCACCCACGCGAAGCCGCCGCGCTTCGCCAGCATCCGGTAGTGGCCGGTCGTCGCCTGACCCTTGCCAAACACTGCTCAAAAACAACAAAGACAAAGATCCCCCCCACCCCGTGTAGCCTTAGCAGACTGTTGGGGCAAGTGCTGTTAGCGAGAAGCACATGTGAAGGCCGGCACGGCACGCAAGGCGGGTGGGGTGGCCAGCACCATGCCCGGCCGTTCTTGCCAAACACCATTCAAAAACAACTTCAACAACCGAGACGTGGATTGTACCGTCACGTCGCCCTTGCATAGGATGGTGCCAATTTCGATGTAAAGCTTTCGTGACTGCAGGGATTCATCTTCTTGGTTCTTTCGAAAGAACCAAGAAGAGGATGGTGCCGGTTATGGCAACGCGCCATAAACCCGGCGACCCGAGTTCAATTCCCATGCACGGCTCGAACGTTCAGAGATATCTAAAGCATTGGTGGGCCTCCTCCCTGGTGGTGGAGTATGGTCCCCCAACGCCGACAGCCTTGCTAGACTGTTGGGGCAAGCGCTGTGAGAATCTATAAATGCCCAGCACGGCGCGCAAGAGGCGGTGGTTGCGGCCAGTACCACACTTCTGGCCGCCTTTCCCTCCTCCGTGTTGATGTCTTTAGACACCGCATCAGGGGCTCACTTAAGACTTCAGTTGAACTACCGGAGGCCCACGAGCGGTTCAGAAATCACTCGCTCCTGATATTAGCTGTGGCTTGGAGTCGAACTTGGGTCCGCTGGTTTCTAAGCGGAGTGCACGAACCACTGCTCCCATTCACTCCCCCTTCCCACATACATACACACAAACACCATCGCTGCACAGTCGTACAGACGAGCGATTTTCACCCTGATAACCGAGTACTCGGTGGTTGTGAATCGTGACCTGGGTAAAAAAAAATTTTGGCATCCAAAACATACCGCACTCGCCTGTTCATACAAGGGACTGTTCCCAGATCGTCGCCACGTTCAATAATTTCTGGGCGCCGCGGCTGCTGCTTCAAAGCAGAAAGCACAGCCTTGTTACGGGCTGATGGGGAACGAGACCCAAACGTTAAAATCGAATGGCAAGCAAAATCCTGTGGATGCAAACAAAGGCCCCCTTTTCCCCCCAGCCAAACCACTTAGCGTTGGCGGCGTCACACAGAACCCGTGTAATGGAAGTTACTGCAGAAACGAACGCAGGCATTTGTTGCGATTTATACAGCACGGTTTGTATTTTGTTAAGAATAAAACGATTGGATGTCCTTTATTATTTCTAGATTTGAATTCTAGATTTGAAGCTTTCGTGACTGCAAGGATTCATATTCTTAGGTTTTTTCGGTAAAGTCACGTAGGTAAAAAATTAAAATTAATAAAAGTTAAATAAAAATAAAAGAAAAATCACGACGTTTCGGAGGCAACACAAGCTTCCGTATTCAAGTGGAACCGTCACAGCACGATAGCTGTATCATTATTTTAGATTTTGGAACCAGATTGCGGTGTTCAACGCATGAGCGTAACCCACAGTTTCGGAAAATGTTACAAGAAATGTTAACAGAGGAATGGTGTTGACAATTCACTATGTAACACAATTTTTGTTCCTGGGTACTAAGTGTTATTTCTTAATTGCTTATGCCTAAAAAGTATAGAAAATGGTTATTATTCCCCACAAACTTTGCTTTTGTGACCAGGACTTTTTGTGAAGGAATGACACAAATGCTCACCACGTTTTCTCATTGAAAATAGGTCAATTTCTTAATATCACTGTCCTTGTCACAAAACTAAAGTATGTGGGGAATAATATCCATTATCTGTACTTTTGAGGCATAAGCAATTACGAAATAACACTTAGTACCCACTTACTGCTTACTGCCCAGGAACAAAAAATAACACTTTATAACCAGGGGAAAAATAAATATGTAATTTTTTTTTGTTACACGTGTCTGTCCTTTTACGTTATCATCTTTGATACCCGGAGATGCGCACAAATCTGGGAAGTTGCCAGGAGATGGCGGTAAAGCCGTGGGCTGAATCCGCGTGGGCGATTTCTGTGTTACCCTTCTCGTATGCAGGTTGTTTTTATCTCTCTCTCTCGGAAACTTTTTTTCTTTCCTCCCACCCAACCGCCCCCCAGATGAAGGCAAAAAAAAAATCATATGAAAATGAAACGTGGCGATGATTTCCTGGGAGAAATGAGCGGTGACCTGGCCGAGTGATTGAGCCGTGTTTTTTTGTCGCCTGCTGCAGAGGTTCGCGGTTCGAACCCCGTGGTCACACCCGGGTGAATTTTTTTTATTTTACTTTTCCGCCTGACAATTTCCACGTGATGAGCTCGCCTCGTTGAGGTATCAATTTGTGGCGAGGTCGCTTTCGAAAAAGAAGCTACATAGCTCAGGTAAGATATTTTTTTAAAAAACATCGTTTCGTTTTATTTGTATATTTTTTTCGTGATTTCATTACCTTTCCTATAATTTTCATTCCTATCATGTTTTTATATTGTTTATTGTTGTAACGTTCTGACCTGCCCCGACTGGATGTCTGTGAAAAAGAGCTTAATAGCTCATCGGATTACTCCTCCAGTATAACTATTCTGATTCTAAACACTGCCAGTGGATTGACCATAAAAGACTTTGTGCCTTCAAAAGCGGTCGTTAAAAGTGACCGGCAAATTACTTAATTGGGCTCAACCACATGGCACAATAACCCCCCCCCCCCTCTGTGAAATACGAGCGCCTATTCGATTGCTTCGTGGTATAAGGATGACGCGAATGCCGAGTGTGGCCTTAACGCCAAGTTCAATTCAACTGTGAACGTGCACTTTACGAACCCCATGTTCGCCGTTTCGCATCTCTCCGAAAATGTTCGCTCATTTGCTGTTATTTTCCTCCGGCGCCGCTGAACGCGCGCAGCTTTGAGGTCGTTCGAACGTGAAATGGGGCCGCGCGGTTTGACAAACACAGCGGTGGGCCGGTGCCAAACAATTTTTTTTTTGCTTCCTCCAAATCAGGGCCCCCCCCCCCCCTTCTTTTTTTTGGGTCCCTAGTAATCTGGGCGCCACATCAGACGAGGCACACGATAATATCTCAAGAAACATACGGGAGAGAATTTTTTTTTGAGCGCAGACACAGCAACACTGCTGGATTCTTTGTCCTTAGACCACAAGTCTCGGTGCCGTGGCCAAAAGCCAATCAGATAACGAGCAACAGGCTTAAGAAAAAAAATCAGCCGAAGCGGTTATCTTCTCTATTTTTTTTAACATCATCTTTGTTCCTTATTAAGGGTTGAGAGGACAAGCCCCCCCCCCCCCCTATTCCCCCATTAACAGATTGCACTCGAAGTGAACACGGACAGCTTTCGAGTTAAAATTACTGGAAATTACATAACCCTGAAAGAAAGTGGCGAAGATTTCTCGAGTGCGAGTTTTGCAGAAACGTTATCGCGGGGCCAATCGTCGTCACCGGGAATGGCATTCCTAGCGGCCGGGCGAAGTGGCACATTCGGCCGCTAATGAGAGTGCCCGTGGCCAGATCACGCGGAATGTCCCCGATCTCGTCACACATCGTAAGCCAAGCAGGCTGCAGCCTGGATAGCGCTTGCACAGGTGACCACCGCAATGATGTGCAAAAGACAGTCGAGGACAATGCAGTGAAATCCACTTCCCCCCACGCCCCCGCACCCCTCACCTTCACCAACCCACACTTACCAGCGTGGTAAAATATGGTCAAATATCCATCATGGCCTGCAAGACGTAGGGAAGCGCCCATTTAGCGGTGGAGTCACAAACCGGGCCGTACCTGTGCCCTGCTCCGGTCTACACTTCACGCCTTCATCAACGTGACGAAGTACGATTGAAATATCTCAAAAGCGTGTATGGAGAACCTCCCCCATGCCCTGCTCTCATGCCCGGCGATGCGTGGGGGAGGCCATAATCCAGCAGCTGATCGAGAGAAACAAAAAAAAGAGAACCCTCGAACGTACGAGTGCGTGTTCACGAGTGAGGTCATCGATTGGACAAGAGGTCACTCGGGTGGTAGTGCACAATCGTTTTTTTTGCCGCCGGGAGACAGACAGCGGGGAATAATGGCAAAAGGGTGCATTCGTTTATGGCCAGAAGGGCACTTAAAGCAATACAATTGTCCTGTCCCTTGTTACGACCTCGATGACCTTTTGCCCCCAAAAGGGGTCCTGCCATCGATGGCAGGATAGCCTGAACCCCACGTGACCACGACAGCATTTGGATTCTGTATGTAAGCATGTTTGTATGTATGTTGAACTTATTTCGCACCGTCCATGGCCAACTATGCTAATCGGTGGTGCGGGTCCTGCTGCCAGAGAAAGGTTCTTAAATACCCCAACAACAACAACAACCGCCATTCACGACTAAGTGCCGGTGACGTCGCCACGGCGCTTGTGCCATGCTAGGTGCACTTTAAGGCCACTTGAAGTGTCAAACGCCCACTGGCAAGGAGGTCACGGGACAGACCCAGGTGCCATGGGTTGACTGAGATGACTGGCCTATCCACACCTCCCCCACCCCCCCATAGCTAACCCGTGTCCACCCAGCAGTTTAATATCAATGGCTTCACCACAATTATAGAAGGGGCAGGTCACGCGCGGTGGGGTAAGGTGTCGGTACGGCCACCTCCTGCGTGATTGTCCAGTGTGGAAGCGATGGAAAAAAATACCCTCGGGAGAAATCCCTCCAGTGGAGGATGTTGCTTGCGCCTGCAGCGGCGGAATAGGGCACTTTCAGGGGCTGCGCTTTCACCGCGTGCCCCAGAGAACTCAAAACAAATGCCACTGGACTGACTCCTTTCTTTGACGAGGGCGGGGGGGAGTGGAACGTATTTACTCTGAAATGTCAAGATGTTCGATAGCAACTCACCGGAACGTGACCTGTTGCGCACTGGGTTTGTTCTTGCAGCCGCGTAACGTAACGCACATGCAAAATGCCCTGGCTGCAAGACATCATTTTCTCGAGTTTGTTAATGCTCCGTTGCGCGCAACCTTCAAAGCGGCTGCAATATGTGAAGGCAGATTTTATTTGTTGTTGTCACAACCTATCGCGGAGATGCCAAACACGTACGTATTGTTAGCATTTTCAGCTGAGTAAATGTATGATGTGTAAAATGGTCTCAGTGTTAGGTAACTATGATGTTCACACAAGCAAATGTGTCCAGTGGTGATGATTATCATAATTATAATGATGATGCAAATGATGATATAAATTATGATTTTCAGGCTGCTGCTACTGCTGATGATGTCTATTTTGTGGCTGATGTGGATGATGCTTCTGCAGATGCTTTCATGATGAGCATTAAGTCTGATTCGAATGCTGCTGCATCTGCAGATGACAATGGTGAAACAATGTGATGGTGATGACGATGATGCAAAAAATCATGATGATTACAACTATGTCTGTGATGATGATGACGACGATAAGACAGATATGATGATGATGCAAATGATGATGACAATAGCCATGTCTGTTGAACATTATGCTGCAGATGATGATGTCATCTGTGAGGATAATGACGATGGTGGTGGTCGTGGTTCTGGTGAGGATGAGATACATTTCCAGCTTCATTCACCTACCAACCACTTGCACACAAGCACACAAGACAAAGATCCCCCGTGTAGCCTTAACAGCCTTTTGGGGCAAGTGCTATAAGCGAGCACCTTTGAAGGCCGGCACGGCACACGAAGAGGGTCGGTGATCGGGAATCGAACTCAAGTCTCCGGGTTCGTAGCGCAGCAGCGCTCACCCGCTACACGACCACTCCCTCATTACACACCTCCGATTATCACGGTTGGCTGTGTACTGTGTGAAAAAAGTTCAACATAGATCTTACTGAACAGACTAACTCGATGGCCCCTCTCTGGCCTGTCTGTGTACTCTGATCAACGTCTTCCTCTTCCAATCTCTCGGTCTGACTCGATGCATGCGCTTCTCCACGCTTCTTGGTGCAAAGGGAATGGAAACTGCTTTTGCCCCATGGTTCCATGGCCTTTGCCGATGTCCCCATGACAATGTCCAAGTGCTGTTAGCGAGTGCCTATTAAGGACAAACTTGTCCAGAACGATGCATGCCCGACCACGTATCGCCATGGGTGCTGTTTTGATGCATCGTGACACATATGATGATGACGATGATGCAAACAGTGATGGTGATCGCAACTCACGATGTTCACAACGATGTGATCACCATGAGTTGACCTATGGGAGACCCAGGGCAGGTATAAATACCAGTTGATACTGATGAGCATGACTGGGAATCTCACTCAAGATTGGTTAGCTTGCACAACATGAACCACACGTACGATTTGCCATTAAAATTGGTTTCATTTTGTTATTTTCCCAATTAAATTATTTTAAATAAAATCAATAACGTTATTTAATGAAATTATTTTAAATATACATTTTTTTCAATGAACCCATTTTTGTTTTGCTGGGTGGAGACAGAGGCAGGGAAGATGTTTTTGTTTTAACTTGCCCCATTGTTTCCACTACTGTGCCAAGAGATTTAATCCGTGACCTTCTGGGTTGCAATTCCAGCACGCTTCCAACCATTGCACCACGGCAGCTTCCCAACCTGAACTAAATGTGGACTTAATTCAGCATTTATTTGGCAGAAAATGCTCATTACTGTGAGCTTCAGCTTAAAAGATGTTCATTTTTAGATTTTTCCCATGTTGCAATTAACAGGATCATCTTCCTCGGAGTGCGGTCACGGGATGTTCCTTGGCTATTAAAACGTTGGGGAACAAACCAAGCGATGTTAATTCTTCGCAAGAAGAGGCCCAAAAGTGGGCCACGCTTATTCCTGACAGAGTTCCAACATTCTACTCGCCGTCTTTATTTATTATGTGAAGCCGCGCACAGATGGAAGGCACCACTTGACATCCAATTTGCCTTTTTAGTTTTACTTTTTCTTCTCTCTCAGCTACAGTAAAAGGTGAAGGTGCAGCCCTGCAATTGCTCTCTCAACGCCACTGCTGGTGGAAGAGGAAACCTCCACTAGTGTGAGATACAGAAAACTTATTTTTTTTAACTGCTTTTTTGTTGTATTTCGTTTGTTGTCCTTCGATCAGCACCTCCGATTAGCACGGTTGGCTACGTACGGTGTGAAAGAAGTTCAGCGTACTCTAAATAGGAACGCACCTCGACAGGATATTGGTTTGGGCCTACTCTTCCGTGCTGACCAGACGTCTTGGAAGAGGTGAGAGTAGAAATGTTGCAAACGCAGCTGCAAAGCAAATCCCTCACTTCCGCTTTGATCTCCTGGCACGGCAGTTGAAACGATGGTGCAAGTTTCTTCAAATTCCTCACTTTCGCTTTGATCTGGCATGGCAGTTGAAATGACGGGTCAAGTGTCTTCAAATCCCTCACTTCCGCTTTGATCTCCTGGTACGGCAGTTGAAACGACGGTGCAAGTTTCTTCAAATCCTCCCGCCTCTGTTCACCCATCGAACTAACTAATACAAATCTTCCCCAAGTAATGGCAACTGCGTTATAGGGCTCTTTTTTTTAAGCGACCAGGCCACAAATGATAGTTCAACGAAGTGACTTATCACGTGGACATTTTTAGCAGCCAAATGTTCTGAACGCATGTAGAGTCCAAATGTGGAGGGGAAAACTGGAAGACCTGGAGAAAAATCCACGTGACCACAGGGAGAACATGTATGTATATATGTTGAACTTCTTTCGCACCACATGTAGCCAACCGTACAAATCGGAGATGCGGAGAAAGGACAACAAACCAAACACACACAAAAACATGCAAACTACAAATATGCAGCAGGCGTCAGGGTCGAGATCGAACCCATGCTCTCCTGCTCACCAGGCGAGGTCGTTAACATCTCGCCACCATGGAGACCATTAGTATGCGTACACCACAGTTAGGCAATCATCAGGTTTGTTGGACTGGGGTAAAGCGTGGATACTCCCACCTCGTCCATGTAAAGCACACACACCGATACTCGCTGTTTGTATCGCGACCTGTGCAACTGTGATTATCACTGATATCCGCATCGTGTATCTGGACCATCGCAGTACGCCAATGAAATGGAGCCTAACAGCTTGTTGGGCCCTTCCTGCTGAAACAGTTAAACTATATCTCTTTAGAAGACGTCTGGTCAGCATGGAAAATAGGAGGCCAAATATCCTCTTGAAGGCCTCTCGAGCAGAGCTTGTTTTTGGAGGGGCTCCCCCCAGCAGCGATATGAGCGAGCAATAAAAAAGACAAAGATCCCCCGTATAGGCTTAACAAACTGTTGGGGCAAGTGCTGTTAGCGAGCACCTATGAAGGCCGGCACGGCACAGGAGGGGGTGAGTAGCCAGCGCCATGCCCGGTCGCCTTTGTCTCTCTCGTGGCGATGTTTACATACCGCACCAGGTACTCATTTGAGGCTGAGTCGACCTAGGGGAGGCCCAGGACCGATTCGGATAATCGTCGCTGGTGTGGGGCCGTGAGCGGGAATCGAACTCGGGTGGTTGGGTTTGTAGCGCAATGCGCTCCACACACACACTCAAAACAATCGTGCAAAGTTTCTCGATTTGAGTCCCTGCCCATATTACTCAGATTTTACTTCATTTTACAAAAATCCATTCTCAACTCTCAAAAACTGCAACCACAAAAAAGTATTGAAGGAATGAGACGAGAGTTTGGAAATGTGTTTTTTGAAACTGTAACATTAGCGACGTGAACATTTTCGGCCATCATATTATTGGCATGGGTCAAAGGACATAGGCCGTACAGAGCTCATCGCCACCACCCATGTCTGCTGCCTTCTGGCCAACAAGAACTCCAGCTCTGTTGACTGCACGCTCACTCACCGATGGACAAATTCAATATCTTATAATTCAGGTGTGCACCGTGTCGTGATGTAAACATTTACAGTCCTTTGCCAATCCACCACGGAATCTAAGGCCTCTCCATATTCCTCCAGGTCTGTTAAGCAGGGGCTGGTTGAGGGATTACCCAGATCCAGCTCATACATTACCACTGATGTTGAGAGCTGTGGCCAGGAACTGAACTCGGGTCACCGCGTTCCTGATACAGCACATTCTCATTTTAACATATTAAATTGTTAAGCCACGGATTCATGCACTGCATTTTAAATATATATTTTACTTACGGCGTGAGATTACAGACAATTAAGGCAGCAGATATGAAATAGCTAAATACGTCTGAGAAACCTATCTTCCCTTGTCGCTCTCCCACCACCACCACCACCCACCGCAAATATCTTCATCCCCCAAACGCAATAACAAAAAACACGGGGGAAAGGATTCTCTATTCCTGCACTTGTCAGCAGATGAGAGTAATGACCCGTAATCCTGTGTAATTGAAATAAAGCTCCCCAGCTTTGCAGTAAGCTGGATTTGGGTCTCCTTAGAGGGCTTATTGCGAGCTGTTACTTCGCTCTCTCCCTGAACATGGTTGCAAGCGAGAAAACATTTTCCAGCCCAATTTAATGCGGGCCCCTTATGTACGCAACGCTGCGGGCACAGGACTCCGAGATGAACCCATACGACTTTTCTGATTTCATTTCGGCCATTCTTGCAACTGAGACTATATCCTGGTCTCTTGAGTTCTTGCCGAGGTCACGCGGATTTTTCTCCAAAGAGAGCGACCCCACGGGGGGGGAGGGGGGGATCGAACCCATGACCTCCTGTATGCCAGGCGAGGTCGTTAACATCTCACAGCATAGCAGCCCATTATCCACTCACTAAACTCACCCGCACCTCACTTATTCAATAATCCTACTCATCCGCATAATGAAACCACACTCGACACTCACTCGTTCCAAAGACAAATACCCCCCGTATAGCCTATAACAGACTGTTGGGGCAAGTGCTGTTCACCAGAACCTATGAAGGCCGGCACGGCACACGAGGGGGTGGGTGGCCAACACCATGCCAGGCCGCCTTTGTCTCCCGAGTGGAGCCTCTAACCGGGTACGGTTTAATCGCACGGTGACGGCACTGTCAAATATTGCGGAGCGGTAACGGCAGAGCCGAGCGGGACGTAAAACTTCGCACAAGAAACCTGCACACACGGGGGATAGAGAGGCGGGGGGGTGCCCCCCACACTAAACCCCAAAACAATAGCTCTGCCCCCCTCCACCCCCAACCCCACCGCACCCCACGTCTCTCCCGACTGTGGGAATTCCTGTACTCGACAGGAAACTCGCCACAGGGAAGAATGCATCACGTAGGCCGACTCCGCGCACTCCACAGCAAGTGAAACGCGACTCGATCGCCGCGCCAAGGCAGTGGCAGCGTGTTCCACGTGCACTGCATCGGGTTTGTTTTTTGTTCAAGTCACTTAAAAAAAAAATTTGCCGGCGACCAAATCAAATGGGATCGCACTGCCCCGACCTCGTGACATCGGGGAAGCCAAGCAGGATTGAGCCCGGACAGCGCTGGGATGGGCGACCACCAACAGTGCCCATCAGGTTGGCACAGGTGGCGGCCGCGAAGGGACCGCGCTAACAACGAATCGGGGGGATCACGGTGGCGAGACGTTGACTACCTCGCCTGGTATACAGGAGGTCGTGGGTTCAACCCCGACCTTGACACCTGTTGTATATTTGGAGTTTCCACGTCTCTCTCTCCCCGTGGTGACGTGGATTTTTTCTCTGGGGTCCTCTGGTTTTTCCCTCCACATTTAGAATCAACATCACGCGTTCAAGAGCATTTGGCTGCTATAAATGTCCACGTGATGATAAGCCACTTCGCCGAGCTATCATGTGTGGCCAGGTCGCTTCTGAATAAGAAGCTAATAGCTCAGTGGGCCTTTAGCTGCTCAAAAAAAATAGTCTAGTTCACAGTTTAAATAGTTGTCGTGACGCGCACGGCGTGGGCGAGGCCCTCATCCAGCAGTGGATTTATGAGAACGGGCCGTCGCGAGCGTACACACAGCCGGGGTCGTGCCGGGGTCGTGCCGGGGTCGTGCCGCGGCCGGCCCTCGAGTGGCCGTGCGGACGCGGCGGCGCTTACGGTGGTGGTGGGACTTGGTGACGCGCTCCGCGTCGAGCGCGTGGTAGTACTCGTACACCGAGCGGCCGAGCAGCTCCTTCGGGTGGTACCCAATCAGGTCGGTTATCCTACGTGCACACGTACACACACGCACACAAAGACAAAGATCTCCCACGTGTAGCCTTAACAGACTGTTGGGGCAAGTGCTGTTAGCGAGCAGCGCCTATGAAGGCCGGCACGGCGCACGAGGGGGGTGGGTGGCCAGAACCACGCCCGGCCGCCTTTGTCTCCCCAGTGGCGTTGTTTTTACAAACTGCACCAGATACTCCTCTGAGGCTGAGTCGTTCTAGGGGAGGCCCAGGACTGGTACAGATAATCATCACTAGTTATTAGCCGTGAGCGGGAATCGAACTCGGACCGCCGGGTTCGCTAACTGCTACACTACCGCTCCCCACACCACGTATGCACACATGCACAGACACACACGTACAGACACACACATGTACAGACACACACATACGTACACACGAGTGGCTGTGACTATTCCAACGTTTAGCTCCACGCTTCTGCAACTGCATCAGGACACCCCGTGGGCCATAGGCGCACCGAGATGGGAGCATAAAAGCACCGCACGACAGCGAATAGTGCTGCACAGCCCTCTGCTGCATGCCACGTACAGCCGGCGTTCTTGCAGCAGAATCAACTTTTTGAGCTTCTTGAGGAGCTGAATGCGGTTCCGGTTGTGAATTCAAGACACAGTGCGGCCTGGTCAAGGCACGGGACAACCCACTCTACGCAGTAGTAGATGCATTCCAAAAAACGGGGTGCACAAAGCGTAGCATGGACCGCACGATC
Source organism: Lampetra planeri (assembly GCF_965212315.1). Classification (NCBI taxonomy): domain Eukaryota; kingdom Metazoa; phylum Chordata; class Hyperoartia; order Petromyzontiformes; family Petromyzontidae; genus Lampetra; species Lampetra planeri. The sequence continues at coordinate 3,443,488 of NC_136136.1, forward strand.
ACCCGACCCACAATGCACCGCACGAGAGACAGCTGCCTGCCGAGCAGTGCGTACGGCACACACAGTACACAAACGTTGTCCCACGTCCGACCGCATAGCCGCATCTGAATGAATTAAAAGCACATAACATGTGATTTTCCGGGTTACGCGGCACGCGGAATCGCACCGAGCGAACCCGCATACAGGAAAGGGAAACCCGCACCGGATATTTGCTCCCGTCAAACGATGTGAGAATTGCGTGGCGCGGCGCGAGTTGCGAGGATTCGTGTTCTGTTTAAGTTGAACCGTGTGCGAGCGACAGACATCGAATTGACCGCTAAACTACTAAAGAATTATTTTTATTTGACCAGGTAAGGCGCAATGAGATACACAGCTCTTTTTCAGTAGCGACCTGGCCACAAATTATAGCTCAGGGACCTGGCCACAAATGATAGCTCAGCTACGTGGCTTTTCGCGTGGAAATTTATAGCAGCCGAATACTCTGAAACGCACGTTGATTCCAAATGTGGAGGGAAAAACCCGGAGGACACGAAGAAAAATCCGCGCGACCACCACGTATGCATGATGAACTGCTTTCACACACCGTACGGAGCCAACCGTGCTAATCGGGAGGTGCGGGACAGCAAAAATGGGGAGAACACGGAAACTCCAAGCACGGTGGTGCACGCGCGCAGACGAGTGTATGAATGAATCTGAGAGATTTTCCTGTTGCTCCCCGTTGTAAGTCAGTACGTTGAACTTTTTTCCTGCCAGGCAAGGGAGGTAACATCTCCTAGCCACCATGGCGCTCCAAAGAAAATATTAGAGAGAGGGGGGGGGGGGCGGGAAGGGGGGGGGGTGGTAACGGCCGAGAGCGACGACGGAGCGGTCACCGTGGAGATGGACGTGGCTCCATCTCCACGGTGGACGCACCCCCAGGAGACGGAGCCACGAAATCGGCTCGCGCCTACGCCGCCGGGTGGACCGCTGCGTCGTGGGACGGCGAGAGATGGCGGCGGCTTGGGGAAGGCCTCTGTCCAGCTGTGGATAGATCATGGCTGCTGCTGCTGACGGTGGCAGGCATAGCCCGGGGGAGAGGCTCTCCATGGTGCCTGCTGCTTTGTAATACACTTAGCAAATTTAGTCACGGATGGTTTTTATTTTGTGTTTGCATTGTGGATAGACCTTTGAAATGCATATTTGATGTTCGGATCGGTTTCTGAAAGTAAATTAAAAAACACAGAGGCATGACCTGCGCCTTTGTCATTGAGACAGGACAGTGGCTGAAGCTGTATTGGAAAAAAAAGACACATCACAGAGTCATCTGAGAATAATTTTCAAACGTCCTTTTCATTAAGATGTCATTAAATCTCTGTTTGCATCTGAACGTCATCGTCGTCGTCATCATCATCGTCAGCCATGATCAATCCACTCCTGGATGAAAATATAATTCAAACTTTGTTTGCATCTCAACGTCATCGTCGTCATTGTCATCATCATCGTCAGCCATGATCAATCCACTCCTGGATGAAAATATCATTCAATCTTTGTTTGCATCTCAACGTCATCGTCGTCATCATCATCGTCAGCCATGATCAATCCACTGCTGGATGAAAACATCATTCAATCTTTGTTTGCATCTCAACGTCATCGTCGTCATCATCATCGTCAGCCATGATCAATCCACTGCTGGATGAAAACATCATTCAATCTTTGTTTGCATCTCAACGTCATCGTCGTCATCATCATCGTCAGCCATGATCAATCCACTGCTGGATGAAAACATCATTCAATCTTTGTTTGCATCTCAACGTCATCGTCGTCGTCGTCATCATGGTCAGCCGTGATCAATCCACTGCTGGATGAAAACATCATTCAATCTTTGTTTGCATCTCAACGTCATCGTCGTCGTCGTCATCATGGTCAGCCGTGATCAATCCACTGCTGGATGAAAACATCATTCAATCTTTGTTTGCATCTCAACGTCATCGTCGTCGTCGTCATCATGGTCAGCCGTGATCAATCCACTGCTGGATGAAAACATCATTCAATCTTTGTTTGCATCTCAACGTCATCGTCGTCGTCGTCATCATGGTCAGCCGTGATCAATCCACTGCTGGATGAAAACATCATTCAATCTTTGTTTGCATCTCAACGTCATCGTCGTCGTCGTCATCATGGTCAGCCGTGATCAATCCACTGCTGGATGAAAACATCATTCAATCTTTGTTTGCATCTCAACGTCATCGTCGTCGTCGTCATCATGGTCAGCCGTGATCAATCCACTGCTGGATGAAAACATCATTCAATCTTTGTTTGCATCTCAACGTCATCGTCGTCGTCGTCATCATGGTCAGCCGTGATCAATCCACTGCTGGATGAAAACATCATTCAATCTTTGTTTGCATCTCAACGTCATCGTCGTCGTCGTCATCATGGTCAGCCGTGATCAATCCACTGCTGGATGAAAACATCATTCAATCTTTGTTTGCATCTCAACGTCATCGTCGTCGTCGTCATCATGGTCAGCCGTGATCAATCCACTGCTGGATGAAAACATCATTCAATCTTTGTTTGCATCTCAACGTCATCGTCGTCGTCGTCATCATGGTCAGCCGTGATCAATCCACTGCTGGATGAAAACATCATTCAATCTTTGTTTGCATCTCAACGTCATCGTCGTCGTCGTCATCATGGTCAGCCGTGATCAATCCACTGCTGGATGAAAACATCATTCAATCTTTGTTTGCATCTCAACGTCATCGTCGTCATCATCATCGTCAGCCATGATCAATCCACTGCTGGATGAAAACATCATTCAATCTTTGTTTGCATCTCAACGTCATCGTCGTCGTCGTCATCATGGTCAGCCGTGATCAATCCACTGCTGGATGAAAACATCATTCAATCTTTGTTTGCATCTCAACGTCATCGTCGTCGTCGTCATCATGGTCAGCCGTGATCAATCCACTGCTGGATGAAAACATCATTCAATCTTTGTTTGCATCTCAACGTCATCGTCGTCGTCGTCATCATGGTCAGCCGTGATCAATCCACTGCTGGATGAAAACATCATTCAATCTTTGTTTGCATCTCAACGTCATCGTCGTCGTCGTCATCATGGTCAGCCGTGATCAATCCACTGCTGGATGAAAACATCATTCAATCTTTGTTTGCATCTCAACGTCATCGTCGTCGTCGTCATCATGGTCAGCCGTGATCAATCCACTGCTGGATGAAAACATCATTCAATCTTTGTTTGCATCTCAACGTCATCGTCGTCGTCGTCATCATGGTCAGCCGTGATCAATCCACTGCTGGATGAAAACATCATTCAATCTTTGTTTGCATCTCAACGTCATCGTCGTCGTCGTCATCATGGTCAGCCGTGATCAATCCACTGCTGGATGAAAACATAATTCAATCTTTGTTTGCATCTCAACGTCATCGTCGTCGTCGTCATCATGGTCAGCCGTGATCAATCCACTGCTGGATGAAAACATCATTCAATCTTTGTTTGCATCTCAACGTCATCGTCGTCGTCGTCATCATGGTCAGCCGTGATCAATCCACTGCTGGATGAAAACATCATTCAATCTTTGTTTGCATCTCAACGTCATCGTCGTCGTCGTCATCATGGTCAGCCGTGATCAATCCACTGCTGGATGAAAACATCATTCAATCTTTGTTTGCATCTCAACGTCATCGTCGTCGTCGTCATCATGGTCAGCCGTGATCAATCCACTGCTGGATGAAAACATCATTCAATCTTTGTTTGCATCTCAACGTCATCGTCGTCGTCGTCATCATGGTCAGCCGTGATCAATCCACTGCTGGATGAAAACATCATTCAATCTTTGTTTGCATCTCAACGTCATCGTCGTCGTCGTCATCATGGTCAGCCGTGATCAATCCACTGCTGGATGAAAACATCATTCAATCTTTGTTTGCATCTCAACGTCATCGTCGTCGTCGTCATCATGGTCAGCCGTGATCAATCCACTGCTGGATGAAAACATCATTCAATCTTTGTTTGCATCTCAACGTCATCGTCGTCGTCGTCATCATGGTCAGCCGTGATCAATCCACTGCTGGATGTGAGGCACCCTCCCCAAGCCGTCGCCACCTCTCAAGATCTCTGCGATGGAGTGATCCACCCAGCACCAGCTAGCCTCACCATTCCTTGCACAATCGATTTCATTTCTTCAGCCCTCCGTCAATCCACCGCTGGATGAAGGGCTCTGCACACACCGCGTCGAACATCGGGGCTATATGACCATACTTCCCTACGCTGGTCAGCGCTGGCTCGTAAAGAGGAGCGGGGGGGGGGGGGGGTAAGGGGGGGGGGAAGCTCAAAATAGATTCCGGTAATCACTCGCCACTGATGCTAGCCGTGCCCTTACCCCACCCCCAGCTCTCCGCCCTGACAAATTGCCACAATTCAGGGTGGCAATTCAGTTAAAAACGAAAAATAAATCTCTGACTGGTTTCTGAACGCCGTTGCTGTGGCCACGCGGCAGCGGCGCTGGCGGCCACTTGCAGCTGCGGAGAGGTCGTGTGAGCCCATTACACACGACCCAAACGGATGGGAGCAAATTTTGATTTAAAGCTTTCGTGACTGCAGGGATTCATATTCTTGGTTCTTTCGGTAAAGTCACGTAGAAGGGAAATAATAATCCTTACACAAGCGATTTGACACCTGCAGAGCGAGGGATCGATATTAAATGATTAATCGACGCACCCTTACACCCCTCTATATATTTGACCGCGACCTCCCGGTCATTCGCCGCACCCCCGCGTGTTGTCCGGATGAATGGGGAGCGTTTGGCGACGTGACGCTAAAATTAATCAACAAACGCTGGGACAGAGACTAAAAAGCCGGGTGGACCCCACGCTGCCGTTGGCGCTCGACAGCACAAACTACGGTGCCGCCGCCACCGCCACCACCGCCGGAGAGGGGATCGGGAGATGCGGCCGGCCCCGACCATGGCGGCTACATGGACTGGCGCATCGTGAGACCAAGAGAGATGGCCACAGGCGAGCGGTTGGTGGAGGCCCTCATCCAGCAGTGGAAAGATCAGGGATGACAATGATCACGGTGATGATGCACGCACAGGAGTTCGAACATTTATTTTCTTTAGAACTGGGTGGCCAGCACTACGCCGGGCCGCCTTTGTCTCCCCCAGTGCTAATATTTACAAACCGCACCAGGCACTCACGTGAGGCTGAGCCGATCAAGGGGAGGGGCCCCAGCACCGGCGCAGATAACCATCACCGGCGTCGGTGGCCGCGAGCGTGAATCGAACTCGGGCAGCCGGGCTCGTCGTGCGCGCGGCACGCCAACCGCTGCACGACTACCACGCGCGCACCAGGCGTGAACCACCCTCCCACACAGCGGGCCCACCTCTCGTCGCAGTAGGTGAACTTCATGTCCATGGCGTGGCGCGTCAGGAAGGTGCGGCTGTCGAGCGGCGTCTCGATGCTGGCCGGGTGCGGGATCGGCGAGCAGAGCAGCACCAGGCAGCTGCCGGCCGGGATTGACGACGCCCTGGGCACCGACGGTGCTCCGAGAAATGCGCGAGGCGATGCCTGTTGCTGCTGCTGCTGATGATGATGAAGCTGCTGCTGCTGCTGTTGGTGTTGTTGATGCTGCTGCCTCTGTTGTTGTTGCTGCTCCATCCCGTCAGGGAATGACCCCGAGGGGTCACCGCACACGCGCATGTGACCCGTGCAGTGCAGGACCTGCGTGGTGGTGCACGCGCGCAGACGAATTAATGAAGGAATCTGCCAGATTTTCTCGTTGCTCCCCGTTGTATGTACGTACGTACGTTGAACTTCTTTCGCACCGTACGTAGCCAACCGTGCTCATTGAAGGTGCCGGGGGGGAGGAGGGGGGGAAGAAAACTAAACAAAATTTCGCTAAAAATAAATTACCAGCCGTAACGCCCACACGTTCCCCCATATCTGCCACTCCAAATACTTGCATGTGAATTTTTTTTGTTTACGTGTCAACGTATTTTTTACACATCCCATTAACCACACGGCCTTCTGGGCATGCACCTCTTCAGCAAGCATTGGTTTAACGCTCGAAAACTCTGGACGGGTTTCGACATGCAGTGTCTCATCAGCAACCAGGCTTGCCGAAACCAACTGCCCGATGCTTAGAGGCACGGACCCCTCTCGGGGGTCCTCTCACGACGTCGAAAGATAACCGTTAGCGTCGTCGTAAGAGGACCCGTAGAAAAGTCCACGCGACCACGAGAAGAGAGACACGCACACCTCCGAATATACAACAGGCGTCAGGGCGAGGATCGAACCCTCGCCACCAAAGAAGAAGAATCGCCACTCGCGATGGAGGAGGAGGAGGGGGGGGAGACGACACTGGGAGGGCGGGGGAACGCCGCTAATCTAAGCCAGGCGTGCGTTAGCGAGGGTCTGGCGTCTGCAGGGCAGCGCGCCGCCCCGGACAGAATCTCATTAGGGCCCCGCAGACCGCGCTCAATTAGCGCGGCTCGCACGGACACACCTGCTCGCTGGACGCTCAGCCTCAACGGCAACTTTAACCCGAGACACAAACCCAAGTCTCACCGTGAAACTTTGACGCCAGCACCGTGGACCGTGCTCAATTGGCGCGGCTCGCTCTCCGGCACCTGCCGCTGTGCATCAAACCGAATGTGAGCCCTAAATGTTCACCCCGAAACCCACTGATAACCCTACCCTGACCCCTAACTCTAAATGCAACTGTTAACCATAGGCCAAAGGCCAAAGCTTAAAGCCAACTGTAACAAAACCCTAAACCCAAGACTGGCCCTAAACTTTAACTCTATGCTAAATCATTGCCTTAACCCTAAACTCATCCCTAACCACAACTCCGTGTTCCTAATCCTGACGCAACGTATAATCTAACGCCTAACACTGGCCCTATCTCCAACCCTAACACTGCCACTCAACCCGAATGCTAAACCCAGCCCCAACCTTAACTTTATCCCTAACCCCAAGCCTAACTCTAGCTCCTAACCCTACCCTAATCCCAGCCATAACTCTAACCACACCCTAACCCTCAATTCATTGCTGCCCCAGTACCAATGGGAAACAGCTGATGGGCTACCCGAGGCCCCCCGATAGCAACCACTGATTGAGTTTCCAGCCACCGCGCACGCACGATACCTTCATGAAGACAATTCAATTACATTTCATCGTAATTCACTGCCGCTTATTTCTTTCGCTAGGCGGGAGCCTACCGTGGATGAACAGGGACCTTCATACCAGTGGTGTTTGTGCGGTTGGCATGGGCCCTTGGTGGAAGGAATGAAATGAGGCTGGGGGGGGGGGCTGCGAGTGGGGGGGGGGCAGGTGAGGGGGGGGGGGGATTTAAGAAGTTTGCACCGTTGTTTCAGCCGCCCCGACGTCGCGACGACGAAACCAGCGACCTCCAGATACCCGCCCGTGCGGCGGGTTCACCGTTACCCCGCGGCAGTGCCCGGTGGGGCCGGGCGGTGGAGTGGTGACGCACGAGGGGGCGGAGTGGGGGGCGTCCGGGCCGTCCGTACCTTCCACGTGGCCGACTTGAGGTTGACGGTTTTGCCGCGGCTGGTGATGGTGCACTTCATTCGGACGAAGAAGTCCCTCTCCGTGCCAGCGTCCGCACCCTTCCTGGCAGCGCCTGTGGGGGTGGCAAACGGTCGACGCGGAACACAACCGGGGGGGTTCCGTTTCACGTTCGTTCCGACGACGACTCCTCGCTGCTCCGATCCTCGACCGAACGTGCCCTCTCGACGATTCTCGACGCCCTTCGTGGCCACATTGCGGCTGCCCCAGGCCCCTTGCGTAGGCCGACTCGGCGAAAAGATTCTGACGTGTGCCGCTGTGGGTCAGGGTCAGCGCGGCGGTGGAGGGGACAGGCCGGGCGTGCTTCTGGACACACTTGGACACTGGCAGTGTTCGTTGACGAAGGAGTCGTCGGCAATTCTGGAAAATGGCTTGATGAGGCTGCTTGTAATCACCGGCGAAGCGTCACAGTACTCTAATTGTAAATGTTGTGGGCTTACTCTCCGACACACCGCTGTGCTCAACTAGTAGCTAATGGACACGTTGTGTTTACGTCACAAAACTTGCTGATTAGCTGTGTTGGGTGTTGGCAGGTGTAACGACGACGCATTTATATTTACACGATCTTACTCAATTCCGTCACCAGCCTGGGCCAAGGACCACCACCATCTCCCCTCGTGGCCATGACGAGTCCGGCACAAGCCCGTTTCATTCTCTCAACGATCGATGAGATGTCTCTGTTTTGTGAATCAATGTGTGCTCCTCTTCGAATGAAATCCCAAGCGCGCGCCTCTCAGGGCTCACACTTTTCATCTTTTGTTCCGGTTCCTTTGTCGACGCTAATGTCCCCTGTGCTGGGAGCGGCTACCTACACACCTCGTTATGCCTCTAGCTGCTATTATCTATATACAAGCACTCACATAAGGTGGAACCATCCGTATGGAAAATGAAAGGAAAAAAAGAGATAACCGAGTTTGTTTGGCACGTGATGAACTCTCTGTGGGGCGCGGTCCTTCAAATCGATTTCAGAGGTAGTCCTGCTGATGCCATCTCTGACACAAGGTGATCCACTGCTGGCTGCAGATGTCTGCATTAACGTTGCATCATCTCGTTGCACGATGCTCGCGGCATAACTGGAATGTAATTGGGGGGTGAGGGGGGTGGGAAGCAAAGATCTTAACAAAAAGGGTGAAGTAGTAGGTTTTTACCCTTTAAACTGGTACAAAACTGACACCTTTATACAAGGCATCATGTTTGCAATAACCGCAACACAAGCAGTCAAAATGCAAACAAAAAGAAACAACTCTGATAATGGTAATGATATGCACTGTCCTTGAAGTTGATTGGTCCACAGTTGTACGCCTTTTTGGCGTCATCTGGTCCAACACCAATGGAGACTAGGCTCTAAGGAAAGCTGTCTCGGGTGTGGACCAATCAACTTCAAGGACAGTGCACATCATTACCATTATCAGAGTTGTTTCTTTTTGTTTGCATTTTGACTGCTTGTGTTGCGGTTATTGCAAACATGATGCCTTGTATAAAGGTGTCAGTTTTGTACCAGTTTAAAGGGTAAAAACCTACTACTATATTTTGCCACTGGTAAAGGAGGTCTCAAAGTGTAAAAAGGGTGAAACTGTCTAAATAAATCAAGGCTATGTCGTCTTAGCCCGGGGTGTTGGGTTATATTTATGCAGTGTCATTCTTTGAATGTCATTGTTTATATATATTATTATTGAATAAAGGGCAGTAATACATCACCTCCATTCACCTCTGGGTGTGAGACCATATATATATCAGCCCTTTGTCAATCCACAGCTGGATGGAGGCCTCCTCTAAACGTACATTCATGCACTGTGGTTCTTACTTAGCTATTGGTCTGTTACGAGTTTATTATTTAGAGGTCGCGCGATCAGATTATTTGGCCGCTGTAGAATGTCCACTTCGTTGAGCTATCGGTCTTGATGGCCAGGTCGCTTCTGAATAAGGAAATGTACTGGTAATGGAAGAACTCCACGACTCCAGGAAGTGGCCCCGAAGCTTGCCATAACGTAAGGGACCGTGGCCAATTACAGCCAACGTCAGTTGACCGTGGACAATTAGACCCAAGCCGAAAAGATATAAAAAATAATGTTAAATTTTTTTTTTTAATGATAGAATATAGTATTGTCATCAGTATGACATAAGTATACCAAGTTTGCAGTCGATACCACATTGGGAAGTGGGTTAAAATTGAGTTACAAGATTTGAGGATACAACAACAACAACAGACAGAGTGAAATAAAAGCGTGTGGTAATAATAATATGAGCTGCATAGCTCAGTGGGCCTTACGTGGTAAAGTAAAAAAAGTAGTTTTAGTTTCAGTTTAGTAAAATTGTTTAAGTGATTTGTTTACATTTCCTTTACTGTGCACACACCTATCGTGTTGTTGTTGTTGTTGTTGTTGTTTTTGTTGTTCTACTGTTTGCTGCTGTGACTTCTTGACCCACCCCTCGCTGGACCATCTGTGATAAAGAGCTTCATAGCTCGTCGGATTTCTCCCGGAAAAATCGAGATTCTGATCCTGATTCCGAATTAGTTGGCGAGCAGCCCAGCGGATACAAGGTGGAGGGGGGCCGGGGGGTGGGGGGGTGGGGGGCCGGGGGGTGGGAGTGGAGGGGGGCATAAGGGTGGAGGGGGGCGGAGGGGGGCGGAGGGGGGCAGGGGGTGGGGGTGGAGGGGGGCAGGGTTGAGGGGGGCCGGGGGGTGGGGGTGGAGGGGGCCAGGGGGTGGGGGTGGAGGGGAGCAGGGGGGTGGAGGGGGGCCGGGGGTGGAGGGGGTGGAGGGGGTGGGGGTGGAGGGGGGCAGGGGGGCGGAGGGGGGCAGGGGGTGGGGGTGGAGGGGGGCAGGGTTGAGGGGGGCCGGGGGGTGGGGGTGGAGGGGGGCCGGGGGGTGGGGGTGGAGGGGAGCAGGGGGGTGGAGGGGGGCCGGGGGTGGAGGGGGTGGAGGGGGTGGGGGTGGAGGGGGGCAGGGGGGTGGGGGGCCGGGGGGGGCAGGGTGGGGGGCGGTGCTAAATCCTGCCCGCTATGCCCCCATCGACCGTTGTCATCGTCATCGTTGTGACAGCGGTGAGGAAACAAAACGATAAACCGCGTAAAATAAAATGCCGTCAACGGTGTCCCGGTGTGCAAGATGTTACACAGAAGGACCTCATTACAGGGAACTTTTAATGTTCTAGATTTGAGGGGAGAAATAAAATAAAAAAATAAAATAAAACAAAGTTAGCCGTCTCGCTGCTGCGACTTCCGATGACGACGCTGACGAGGCTGCTGCTCACTGCTGTTGCCAATGATGATGAAGACGATGACGACGATGATGATGTTCATTAAAAACAAGTCACGTCTCGTACACCAGGGTCAACAACGCACGGCGCGCGGATATAAAAAAATCAATACGGTGTAAAATAACAAACCAGTCGTCCGTGGCGTTAACATTCGACGCAATTTAATTGCCGGAGGAGACGGCACAGAAATCGCACATGTTAAAATAACCCCCGCTAAGGTAAACAAGCCTCACGTGTTTTTTTTTCAATGCTCCATCAACAGGTTTGTCGCGTCGCCATGGCAACACCGCCGTCACCTTGACAACGTCAAAAAATCTCCGTTCCGTCGCCAGGCAACCGCGTCAATTACCGTGTCCACGTCACAGGGCCACAGTGAAGTGGTCGTCGGCTCGTTCGAACGTGTGGGACACACACTCACACGCACTCACACACACTCACACACAAAGAAGAAGAACCCCCGTATAGCCTTTAACAGACTGTTGGGGCAAGTGCTGTTAGCGAGCACCTATGAAGGCCGGAACGGTACACGAGGGGGTGGGTGGCCAGCACCACGCCCGACCGCCTTTGTCTCCCTAGTGGCGATGTTTACACACCGCACCAGGTACTCATTTAAGGCTGAGTCGACCTAGGGGAGGCCCGGGACCGGTTCAAATAATCGTCACTGGTGTTGGCCGTGAGTGGGAATCGAACTCGTGTCGCCGGGTTTATAGCGCAGCGCGCTAACCGCTGCACTATCGCTCCCCACACACACTCACACACACTCACACACACTCACACACACTCACACACACTCACACACACTCACACACACTCACACACACTCACACACACTCACACACACTCACACACACTCACACACACTCACACACACTCACACACACTCACACACACTCACACACTCACACACACTCACACACTCACACACACTCACACACTCACACACACTCACACACACTCACACACTCACACACACTCACACACACTCACACACACTCACACACTCACACACACTCACACACACTCACACACTCACACACACTCTCACACACACTCACACACACTCACACATACTCACACACTCACACACACTCACACACACTCACACACTCACACACACTCACACACACTCACACACACTCACACTCACACACACTCTCACACACACTCACACACACTCACACACACTCACACATACTCACACACTCACACACACTCACACACACTCACACACTCACACACACTCACACACACTCACACACACTCACACACTCACACACACTCTCACACACACTCACACACACTCACACATACTCACACACTCACACACACTCACACACACTCACACACTCACACACACTCACACACACTCACACACACTCACACACTCACACACTCACACACACTCTCACACACACTCACACACACTCACACATACTCACACACACACAAATATGACAGCGCACGGATCTTAAGTCGTGAAACCCAAGCGAGTGAAGCACACGGCTGAGCTTTAGCGGTTGTCTCTTGAACGTCGACGCGCGTCGTTGCGAGGAGTCTCCTGTTTGTGCGCGTGTGTGGGGTCCCCTGCCATCATTTCGTGGTTTCGTTTGCATCGCCCCTGGCAATCAGACCCCAAGGGTCATAGGGTCACACGCGCGTGTGTGAGTGTGAGTGTCCTCGCGCATGTGTGTGAGTGTGTGTGCGCTCACGCACACTCACACAAAAACCGGTCCCGGGCCTCCCCTAGGTCGACTCAGCCTCAAATGAGTACCTGGTACGGTGTGTAAACATCGCCACTAGGGAGACAAAGGCGGTCGGGCGTGGTGCTGGCCACCTACCCCCTCGTGCACCGTTCAGGCCTTTATAGCTGCTCGCTAACAGCACTTGCCCTTACAGTCTATTAAGGCTATGCGGGGGATCTTTGTCTTTGTATTTGTGCTCACATATTAATTATCTCAGCGTTGCAGGGAGAGCGGTGATCTTCGGTGCGTCACGGGCTAAAAGAATTGCGCGAGAAATGAAATAAAATAAAATATAATTGTACTTGCTGTCGCTTTTAGAGGCATCATCACCATCCGCCGACGATTTTGCGCGGATTCATTTCACTTCCCGCAAATCGTGCTGCGATGCTCGCCGAAGGCCGCGTTGGTTTTGTGGATAAAATCACCTTTTGAGCCGTCGGGCTGATTGGAGAACACGTGCTTGAGAATTAATTGGCTTCCTTCGATTCTGTCTTTCTCTCAAAGGCAATGGCAGGTCCATTGCTCAAGTTCCCTCGATCCGTCCGATTCCCACTCATCCACCTTCACCTCTGAGCACCACGGCTCCCTACCAGGGTTCTTGAGACATGTCTAACGAACGAGGTGCAGCCTCCATCAGCGGTGTCTTTTCGGCGACACGGTCACCAGATTCGGTTTAACAGCGCATCCCGGGAACTTATTCAATTCGACGGTCGTAATTCATCCCTGCGGTCGGCGAAGTGTAACGCAGAAATTCACAATCCCTTCTTTCACTGTGAGACCTGGCTCACCAAACATTGGATTCTTGAAACTATCCGTGCCGAGCTTCGGGTGGTTACCCTTTGAGCTAGATTTGAAGCTTTCGTGACTGCAAGGATTCATATTCTTAGGTTTTTTCGGTAAAGTCACGTAGGTAAAAAATTACAATTAATAAAAGTAAAATAAAATTAAAATAAAAATCTCGACGTTTCGGAGGCAACACAAGCTTCCGTCTTCAGGTGGAACCGTCACAGCACGATAGCTGCATCAAGTAATGATGCAATGATTTTTATTTTATTTTTATTTTACTTTCATTAATTTTTATTTTTTACCTACGTGACTTTACCGAAAAAACCTAAGAATATGTACCCTTTGAGCGTGGCGCGGAGCGGAGGGTTAGCGTGACGGGGACTTACCGCGTTTCTGTGCGAGAACCTCCCTGAGCTCCTCCTGGTCACACGGGTGGATGAACTCAAAGATGCTGTTCCCGGTCATCTCCACCTGCGTGCGGCACGGACAAGCCTGGCATGATCACCCTCGGAGCGGTCCCTCTCGATCACCCACTACACCGCTATACACTACAGCGCCATACTCGATTGCAAACTCATTTCTTGCGAACAGCTTTTTGTGTTTAAATTTGTTGTCCTTCCCCCGCTCCTCCGATCGGCGTGGTTGGCTACGTACGGTGCGAGAGAAGTTCAACGTATGTACTGCCGCTTCCGGGAGGTCAAATTGAATCGGTGACCTCTGTACGGTAGGTGCAGTGAGTGATCTCGTCACACTACGGCAGCTCCCTCGCTGCTTTGCGCACAACTTTGTGATGTACAAAGTATAGACGGGCAGACAAAATGTCTCCTTCCTGTGTCTGCCTCTCAACCATACATTTTTTAAAATTCTTACACCACTCATCGGCCCCACGGCCTTCTGGGAGTGTACGATATCAGCGGCAATGAATCGACACGAGAAAACTCTATATTTCTCGATTTCGATACGCAGCACCTCATCAGGCTCGCTTGAATCAATGCCGAATATGTATATTGTTAATACATCTCTACAATGTACGGAAGAACTTCGTGACAAGTGCTGCGACCGCCGCTACAAAGCGACAGACGGACACTGGAGAGGTAACGCGAATCGTGTCCGCGCTTTCGAGCTCCCTCGGAACAGATTCGAACAAAGTCCCCCAAACACTAAACGCGACCAAGCAACTACAGTCCGCTCTCCTATAACGGCGCGTGTAGTTCTTATAACGCGAATTAGATAGAGCACGATGACCGTTTTTGGGGACACATTTTTTCATCACGCGGATATGAATTGGATACAACGCGATTGAGTGAACGGAACGACATCGCAGCGCGAGTAGGAATAAGCGGTCATACGGCTGCCTCGGCGTAGCATCGCACAAGGCAGTGGGATGCTGCTGGATGCTTCTAGATGCCACCCACGGTTCCTCGGTCTTTATCCGGCATGCGTTACGCATCTCACGTGCTATCGTGGACTGTGCTTTACCCCTCTATAATACAAATAATCTATTACAACCACGATTTTACCCCACAACGCGGTGTTCTTCGTGAACGCAACAACCCCCGTCGCGTTACAGGAGAAACGGACTGCAGATCGTTGGCCTGGCGCAACCTTCGCCCGGGGCCGTGTAGGGCCGCACGTCACGGCGCAACGCGCAGGCACGCAGACGCTCACCTGCGGCAGTCCCAGGTGCTTGCCGACGTTGTCGGACAGGTAGGTCATGTCGCCTTCGCTCGACAGGACCATCACGAAGCCCTCGAGGGCCCTCAGGGTGAGGGCATCCAGGGAGCTGCCGGATCCGCCAGCGTGGTCCTCCTCCTCCACCTCCTCCGCCGCTGCAGCAGCCGCCGCGTCGCACCGGGACAACCCTGTTTGGGAGAAACACGCAGACGACGAGGGTTGTGGACGTCCGGTCAATGTTCGGTTATCCGGTGGAAGGTGGAGGGGGGACTAAAACAGAGCTGCCACCTGCCTCTCCCCCTCCTCCCTCCCACCCGTGCACCGTACATGTGGAATCTCCCATCCTCTGGCCATCCGCGCTGCCGTGATGCTTCTCCTTCGCTTCGTGCAGGCTCAGATCGAGTCAAAACTCGAGCGCTCGTCGGATATATCCGCAGCGCCATTCACGTAGCGCAAGGGCCGTTTTTGTTTGTTTGTTTGCGAAGGTGCTGCGTTTCACATGACGGGGTTATCGTCGGCAGTGGTTTCACACGAGAGGCGGGCAGGCGAGGTTGAAATATGTGGCTTTGGCAAATTAAATCACCTGTGCGATGGGAAGCGACAGACGGACGCGGGCCATATCGCCGATTTGGACCGTGATGCTGGATTGACGTCAACGGGATCTTTAACTTTTAACGATCAAGCAGTCCGCAGGCTCACTCAGTCCAATCGACCTCAACAAGCAACGCGTGCACGGGGAAGCCTCCATCCAGCAGTGGAGTGATAAAGGGTCGATATTAAAGTTATTATTGTGGTTCATTTTTTTTTACCCGTATGACACTGCTTTGTAAAAGCGGTGGTGGAGTTTTTAGCGCACTCGCTAGAAAATCGGCTACTCGAGTTCAATTCGCAACCGCCATCTATTATGCCTGTGCTGCCCTCCGTAGCCCACGACAGACCATATTCCCTGGGTCATCAGACGCACTTTCCCCCCATGTATTCGAACGCAACAGTTGGGGAATGCGTCTTATAATCCGGTAGGCGATTGCGTGCGTGTGTGTGCGATACCGTGGGGAGTGGTAGTGTAGCGTTTAGCGCGCTACTGCGCTACAAACTCGGCAACCCGAGTTCAATTCCCGTTCACGGCCAACTCCAGTGACGATTATCTAAACCGGTTCTGGGCCTCCCCTAGGTCAACTCAGGCGCAGTTGAGTACCTGGAGCGGTGTGTAACCATCGCCACTGGGGAGACAAAGGCGGCCGGGCATGGTGCTGTCTATGCACCCCCTCATGTACCGTTCCGGCCTCCATAGGCGCTCGCTAACAGCACTTGCCCCAACAGTCCGTTAAGGCTATACAGGAGATCTTTGTCTTTTGCCTTGTGTGTGTGAAACCAGATTTGAATAACTTTGCTGGCCCCGGGCACAAGTTTGGGGTGCGTCTTCATTTCCGTCGTCTAACCCGGAGACTCCGGTAGCTCAAACGCCTCTACCATATTAGTAAACAGCCTGACGTTCATTCAGCACGTGTACGTTGAACTCACTGGCACAAAGGTGTAATCGTCTCAATACTGGCTAAAAGGCTCCATAGTTATGAGCTCTCTTTCGCACCGTACGTGGTCAAACTGCATGGTGCTGGTTTTGCCAATCCAAGCACTATCCAGGCTCAAGCCCTTGCTGGGCTTTTGGAGAACTATAAGGATCAGGTGAATTCTGGGTTGAATGTGGTCATTGGCAAGTCACTGTGGTGACGGTGTTGCTGTTGTTGCTGTTGTTGTTGGTGTTGTTGTTGTTGCTGTTGTTGTTGTTGGTGTTGTTGCTGTTGTTGGTGTTTTGTTGCTGTTGTTGATGTTGTTGTTGTTGCTGTTGTTGCTGTTGTTGCTGCTGTTGCTGTTGGTGTTTTTGCTGTTGTTGCTGCTGTTGATGTTGCTGCTGTTGTTGGTGTTGGTGGTGTTGTTGGTGTTGTTGTTGGTGGTATTATTGCTGTTGTTGGTGTTGTTGTTGTGTTTTGTTGTTGGTGTTGTTGTTGGTGCTGTTGTTGTTGGTGTTGCTGGTGGTGTTGTTGTTGTTGGTGGTGTTGTTGCTGTTGTTGGTGTTTTTGTTGCTGTTGTTGGTGTTGTTGGTGGTGTTGTTGGTGTTGCTGTTGTTGTTGGTGTTGTTGGTGGTGTTGTTGTTGTTGCTGTTGTTGTTGGTGTTGCTGGTGGTGTTGTTGTTGCTGTTGTTGGTGTTTTTGTTGTTGTTGGTGGTGTTGTTGCTGTTGTTGGTGTTTTTGTTGCTGTTGTTGGTGTTGTTGGTGGTGTTGTTGTTGTTGCTGTTGTTGTTGTTGCTGCTGTCGTTGTCGCCGCTTGCACTTGGCTACCCTAAGTGGAGGCCGAGCAGTTATTTTTTTGGCTTGGCAATTAAGTGGAATTTTCTACGGAACAACACAGCGAGGCTAAACAAACAGGGCTCGGCGGCAGGATGGAGTGGGGGGTGGGGGGGGGGAGCTTCGGATGGTGGCGGGCGAGCGGCGAGCGTGCGATGAAGAAAACTGGAACGAGGGGAACGTTGCGGTGACGGGCGTGCGGGCGTGCGCCCAGTGCGTCGTGGTTGGTCGTCAGAGGCGGCTGGAGGCGACTGGCCGCCGTCCACGAACTCTTCTTTGGCGCCACGATCTGCCTTTGGTCCGGAAGCGCTAATCAGTTGGGGGCCCCCGGGTTTTTTTTTTGTTGCTGCTACTGCTGCTGCTGCGGCTGCGGCGCTCTTTTGCCTTTTCGTGCAAAGGAATTCGAGGCAGTTTGTATACACGCGCTTATTGTGGAACACGCGCGCGCGCGCACGCAAACGGACGCACGCGGTAGGCGCATTCGCGCACACACGCACACGATCTACTCTGTATACACACGCCGATTGTGGAACACTCACGCACGCGCCAGAGGTCGCAAACGGGTTTTGAATCCTTACCCGTACCCGTACCCGGCCGCACCAGGGTCGCAAACGGGTACCCATACCCGTACCCGGCTGGGTACGGGTAGCCGGGTATCGAGTAGGGTACGGGTATCGGGTACCCGGTTGCGACCTCTGGCACGCGCCCAACACATATATACGTGCGCGCGGACGAATTGACGTACGGTACAAAGGCAAAGATACTCCAGTATAGCCTTGATAGGCTGTTGGGGCAAGTGCTGTGCTAGCGAGTGGCACCTATGAAGGCCGGCACGGTGGCACACGACGGGGTTGGGTGGGCCATCTGCACCCACGTACGGCACACGCACTCGCAGACACTGCAATTTGATTTTCTTGGGTGTGATGGAAACACGTGCAGCGGCCAATTGCCAATGTTGGGCTCTGCTAGCCACGAGAGGTCTTCAGGAGAGAGAGAAAGTTGGTGTAGTTTTGCTGTTCCTCCAACATCGAAGGAGCGCAGACCACGGCGGTTTATTCGCATGGCCAACAAATCGCACCGCTGTGGCTCGTCTTTAATGTCCCATTCATGTTTGTCACCAACTGCTGCTGCTGCTGCGATAACGAATCCCGGCAGCTCTGGGTTCACCACACGTGGCCATCAGCCATCATGGAGACCAGGGTGAAAAGGGGAGCACACAAGGGGATACATAAGGGGGGGGGGGCGACTAAGGGGATAGACGCATATAATGAGTCTCATTGGGGATACGAGGTCCCAAGGGGATAGATAGGTGGCTCCGCAAGCGGTAGACAGCAGTAACGTATATATGCACGTTGAACTTCTTTACGCACTGTAGGTAGCCAAACGCGCGAATCGGAGGCGCGGGGAAAGGACAACAAACTAAACACAAAGATCAGTTTGAAATGAGCGAGTTTTCAATCTAGACGATTTAAAAGTGCACGGCTCCAGTGGCTTCCTAATATTGGAAGGAAGAGCGTTCCAGACGGCCGCAGGAGGGCATGCGAA
Organism: Lampetra planeri; assembly: GCF_965212315.1. Lineage (NCBI taxonomy): Eukaryota > Metazoa > Chordata > Hyperoartia > Petromyzontiformes > Petromyzontidae > Lampetra > Lampetra planeri. The sequence continues at coordinate 3,462,424 of NC_136136.1, forward strand.
AGCGCGCACAGCGGCGACCGTCTTTGTTCCATGGCCAGCCAAAAGCCGCCGCTGTGAGGATGACCAGAGTTCCCGTGACGGCTTACGCTCCTTGACCTCTCACGTTACGTCCTGTCAGGTCGTACGGTGTCGTCTTCTTGCTGCTGGGATTATCTCCGGCGTCAAAAATAAAGCGGTGGAGGAGTTTGCGGGGAAAAAAAACGACGTATAAGGGGGAGACGTAAGTCGGGGTCATTGCTGCTGTTCCACAAACGCAGCTGACACCCTCGTTGAGACGGAATGCTCTTTGCTTTTATACCATCCTCAACCGCTGGGCACATTTCTCTCAGGCCGATGAAGACGACTGCAACCCAGGTGCATGCTTCGTCTTATAGGACACGCGACAGTAGACATTGTATTGAGATGGGATCTGAATGCCACGAAATCTCAAGACAAAGACAAAGAACCGCCGTGTAGCCTTCACGGACTGTTGGGGCAAGTTGCTGTTATCGAGCACCTAAGAAGGCCGGCACGGCGCACCACTCCCGGCCGCCTTTGTCTTCCCCGGTGGCGATGTCCACACATCGCAGCAGGGACTCACTTGAGGGGAGGCTCAGAACCGGTTGAGATATTTGCCACTGATGTTGGCCGTGCACAGAAATGGAACTTGGGTCGCCGGGTTTGCAGCGCAATCCGCTCACCACCGTATCACCACTTGCCACATCGGTCACACACACTCACACTCACTCAGATCGACACAGGCCAATTGCAAATATCCCCCATATAGCCTTAACAGACTGTAAGGGGCAAGTGCTGTTGGGCACCTATGAAGGCCGGTAAGATACACACACACACACAGGGATAAACACAAATTCGCACTGATGAGCATACCACATGCACACAAGACAAAGAACCCCCGTGTAGCCTGAAGAGACTTTTTGAGCAAGCGCTGCTAGCGACACACACCCGCACGCACACCAATCCAATAACGTGGAAGAACAGGCCCAAGTACTTTGTGATGGACGCAGGGCGGTGGAGGCGGTGGGAGGGGGTCGATGCCTACCCCGATGTAACCGGTGGCTTCTGTTTATGTTTTTAGAACAAGTTGTACCTCGCAGTGACTTCACGTTCAGCGGGCGGTCACACAATACCCGTCCGCGAGCGCATTCCGTCGAGCCAGCGCTCCACCGTCCCTTCGCCGAATGTTTGCCGGGTTCGCCGGTAGACCGGAGTGGGCGGCCACGCGGCTGGCAGCTATGGACGAAGCGGGAGGTAGGGAGGTATGGAGGTAGGGAGGTAGGGAGGTCTAGATGTATGGAGGTATGTTGTATGCAAGGGGCCGTCTATAGGGAGTGCGGGGGCACCGGGGAAAACATCCCCCCCCCCCACCGACGCCTTCAAACTAAATCAGAAGTATTACATCAGACATCGTGATGTCAAAGCAGGGGGGGGGGGCAAAGCGCGGGGCCCGGGGCGGTCGCCCCGATTTGCCGTGCACCCTAGAGACCGCTTTTGGGCTGCACGTTGCGGGGGAGGGGGGTGTGTGCCGCTGACACAAACAACAGACCCCGGCAGAAATTATTCCATGGTGGTTTTTTTTAATGAACGGAGCGAGGCTCCATCGGCGTCAGCGGGAGGAGGGTCGGGGTGGGAGCTGTCGGGAGCTCCACCCTCCTCCTAGATTGTTTTAAAGTTTGTTGAACATTGACTGTGTCCACTCATTGCCACCCCCTCTATCCCCACCCACAAACCCAACCGCCCACCCACAAACCCAACCACCCACCGACCCACCCAACCACCCAACCACCCACCCAATCCCCCACCCACTCAATCACCCACCCACCCAACTATCCACCAAACGACCCACCCACCCAACCACCTACCCAACCAACCAACCATCCAACCACCCACCCAACCACCCACCCAATCCCCCACCCACTCAATCACGCACCCAACCAACCATCCAACTACCCACCCACTCAATCACCCACCCACCCCACCATCCAACCACCCACCGACCCAACCACCCACCCAACCTCACCTCCACTGCACCCACCGAGCCAGCGGGTTAAACATTCCTCGTCTGCACTGCGGTAGAGACCAGTGTCGCAATAATTGTAAAAAAAAAAATACTCGTGTGGCAAGGGGCCGGATGGATTGTGGCATCGCACAACCCGTGAGAGATGACGATGGCCTGGGGAGGAGGGGCGTTATAGGGGGCCTGTTTCCCAGCAGTCGATAGAACATAGTTGACGATGATATTGATTGCATAGAGAGAGAGAGAGAGCAATTCTCCATTTAAAGCAAGAGAACCATGATTGCAATGGGCTCATCATAATCACCATCACCAGTCAGTGATGATGACTCCAGTATGAGGTTCAATTGCACGGGACCGTCGTAAAATGTTCATGGGAAAAAAGTTGATCAACTGGTGAACTAAACATTATTATGGGAATGGCAAATGCTCATACCCACTTAAATACCAATCCCAACTTAAGCAGCAGCAGCTGTTTAAGTTGGCAGTCGATAGAACATGGCTGACGATGACGATTATATTGATTGCATAGAGAGAGAGAGCGATTCTCCATTTAAAGCAAGAGAATCATGATTGCAATGGGCTCATCATAATCATCATCACCAGTCAGTGATGATGACTGCAGTATGAGGTTCAATTGCACGCGACCGTTGTAAAAAATGTTCATGGAAAAAAAGTTGATCAACTGGTGAACTAAACATTATTATGGGAATGGCAAATGCTCATACCCACTTAAATACCAATCCCAACTTAAGCAGCAGCAGCTGTTTAAGTTGGCAGTCGATAGAACATGGCTGACGATGACGATTATATTGATTGCATAGAGAGAGAGAGCGATTCTCCATTTAAAGCAAGAGAATCATGATTGCAATGGGCTCATCATAATCACCATCACCAGTCAGTAATGATGACTCCAGTATGAGGTTCAATTGCACGGGACCGTTGTAAAAAAATGTTCATGGGAAAAAAGTTGATCAACTGGTGAACTAAACATTATTATGGGAATGGCAAATGCTCATACCCACTTAAATACCAATCCCAGCTTAAACAGCAGCAGCAACAGCAGCAGCAATAGCAGCGCACTACAAACGCCGCTAAAAATAACCACCGTAGGCGCGGGGCGGCTTCGTCAAATTTCAAAAACTGTCAGTGCCTCCTCGCGAGTGCAAAATTCATTCTTGCCCTCGGGGTTAAAGGGGAATGGGTGGGGTCACGTGGGTAAGGGGGGAGGGGCACGGTGGGGGGTGGTTGAGATGGGGAGGTGTGGCAGGAGGCGTTCGGTTCCAAATACTTAGAAGAGGCCCCCAACTCACACCAGGCGTGGGGGTGGCAGGGCTGGTGGGGGGGGGGGGGCAGACGGGATGGATAACATCACCACGATCTGGGCTAACATCACCACAACCTGGGCTAACATCACCGCAACCAGTGCTAACATCACCACAACATGGGCTAACATCACCACAACCAGTGCTAACATCACCACAACCTGGGCGAACATCACCACAACCTGGGCTAACATCACCACAACCAGTGCTAACATCACCACAACCAGGACTAACATCACCACAACCTGGGCGAACATCACCACAACCTGGGCTAACATCACCACAACCAGGACTAACATCACCACAACCTGGGCTAACATCACCACAACCAGTGCTAACATCACCACAACCTGGACTAACATCACCACAACCTGGGCTAACATCACCACAACCAGGACTAACATCACCACAACATGGGCTAACATCACCGCAACCAGTGCTAACATCACCACAACCAGGGCTAACATCACCACAACCTGGACTAACATCACCACAACCTGGGCGAACATCACCACAACCAGGACTAACATCACCACAACCAGGACTAACATCACCACAACCTGGGCTAACATCACCACAACCAGGGCTAACATTACCACAACCTGGGCTAACATCACCACAACCAGGACTAACATCACCACAACCTGGGCTAACATCACCACAACCTGGACTAACATCACCACAACCTGGGCTAACATGACCACAACCTGGACTAACATCACCACAACCAGTGCTAACATCACCACAACCTGGGCGAACATCACCACAACCTGGGCTAACATCACCACAACCTGGGCTAACATCACCACAACCTGGGCTAACATGACCACAACCTGGACTAACATCACCACAACCTGGGCTAACATCACCACAACCTGGGCTAACATGACCACAACCTGGACTAACATCACCACAACCTGGGCTAACATCACCACAACCAGTGCTAACATCACCACAACCTGGGCTAACATCACCACAACCTGGGCTAACATGACCACAACCTGGACTAACATCACCACAACCAGGACTAACATCACCACAACCTGGGCTAACATCACCACAACCTGGGCTAACATGACCACAACCTGGACTAACATCACCACAACCTGGACTAACATCACCACAACCTGGACTAACATCACCACAACCTGGGCTAACATCACCACAACCTGGACTAACATCACCACAACCTGGACTAACATGACCACAACCTGGACTAACATCACCACAACCTGGGCTAACATCACCACAACCAGGGCTAACATCACCAGCGCATACTGGGCTTCATTTCTCACTCTGGCTTTGTACGTTCCTGTAGAATGGCGGTTCAAACTGAAGTCGCGTCCTTTAGGACATCTGTTCGCCGTTCACCGGTCACGTGGCTTGCCTTGGCACAACCACCACAGCACGCGCCAAACTCCGCTCTCTTGGGGTGGAGGAACGAGAGGAGGTGAGGTGGTTGAGGCGTTGCCCTAAATGATTGCCGTTACGGCTCAAATTAATCGCCGATCAAAATTAATTCACGCGATCTTGGTTTGTGGGACCGGAGGGGGGGGGGGAATACAAAACTCAGCGAAGTGGGATGGAGGTGGAGGGGGGGGGTCGGGGGGAGGGGGGGGCACAGGGACGCGACGCAATATTCGACGAACTTTAAAAGAATGCTCGGCGCGAAACCGAATGAGTAACGATCCGATCTGCTTTCGTCCGCAGTCCATTCTGCTCTGTCCCCCCCCCTCCGACCCCCCCCCCCTCGCCCCCTCCCCTCCCCCCACGCCCCCACCGTGTGTGTGAAGGGAGGCTGTGATGAATACCCACGGTTAAATTGCACAAATTTTTTGCTGCTTGTCCAGTATCCCCCAAACTACCAGAGACGACATATTTTTAACTTACGCGATCTAACACCCAAAAGCCTCGATTATAAAAACCACAGAGGGTTTGTAAATCGTCGTCGTCGTCGTCATCGCCGTGATCATCGCATGGATGCTTGACTGTGCAAAGAAGAACGCTGCGGTGGATCGCCGGGCGGGGAAGTCGATGTAACGTGCTCGACCCGGTCGTGACGCCTCCTCCACGGCGGCGAGAACTTACGACGCACCGACGTTTCGCGTTGGAGCGGGACCACGTGCTGTGGACGCAAGTGCTCTGGGCAATACCGCGCGGGATAATTCAGCGGCATTTTTCTTCAACCAGCCTGACCCTGCCCGCGACACCGAGGAGGTCAAAAGCGGTGCAGGGTGTTGGCTCGCTTCAACGTCATATTCCGCTCGGTGATACCGGTCCGGGAAGCCATTCGCAATCGGAATCGGAATATTTATTTGAACTGGAGGAATCCTAAGAGTCACAAAGCTCTTTGTTCACAAAAGTCCAGTCGGGGCGGGTCGGAACGGTACAACAACAAGCAATACAACAAACACGACAGGGGTGCCAGGCATAGTGAAGGTAAACAAATCACTTAAAAATATACAGATTGCACAGGACGTGATGTTGTCACGATATAAAACTATAAAAGTAACCAAACTATAAACCATTGTTATTCTACCGGGTCAGGCCCACTGAGCTTTGAGCTTCTTTTTGCAGACGTGACCTGACCTTTTTCAGACGTGACCTGGCCACAAATGACAGCTCAACGAAGCGGCTCATCGTCGTGTTGGAAATTCAGAGCGGCAGCCAAACACTCGGAACGATCTAAACGATCTAAAGGCGTGTTTCTAAATGTGGAGGGGAAAACCGGGAGAACATGAGCGTTGTTCATAAATTGCCTGATGAGAATTTAGAAGGGAGAGGTGGGGAGTAGAGGTGGGGGGGGGGTGAGCTAACATTAGTGGGGGAGGGGGGAGGGGCTCAGCGACCCTCACAGTCACTCGGATGCTACATCACCCTCATCATCAGCGCTGCCCCCTCCGCACAGTTTTCCAAGCCAGTCCTGGGGTCGCATTGGGATGGAGGGAGGGAGTGGGGGAGGGAGTGGGGGGAGGAAGTGGGGGGGGAGTGGGGGGGAGGGAGTGGGGGGGAGGGAGTGGGGGAGAGGGAGTGGGGGGGAGGGAGTGGGGGAGGGAGGGAGTGGGGGGGAGGGAGTGGGGGAGGGAGGGAGTGGGGGGGAGGGAGTGGGGGAGGGAGGGAGTGGGGGGGAGGGAGTGGGGGAGGGAGGGAGTGGGGGGGAGGGAGTGGGGGGGAGGGAGTGGGGGGGAGGGAGTGGGAGGGAGGGAGTGGGGGGGGAGGGAGTGGATTGGAGGGGGGCAGCGATGGGCAGGGAGAGAGGGGGGCGGAAGACGTCGCCGCGGTTATTTTTCGACGGACGGCCGTAAGCGCCAGTTTCCATTGCCTGCGCACCGAGGGATCCGCCGGTAATCCCTGTGTCATGGGGGGCGTCCGCGGAATTAATTTATTTTAAAAGCGGCCCACCTGTTGCTTGAACAGGAGAGAGGAGAACTCGCTCGCGCGATCGTCAACAACAGCCGCCTCGGTTCACCTCCCTACGCGGGTTCTGACGCGTCGCGCCGACTCGCGCCAATGAAAATGCGCTGTCAAGCGCGATGTACGCGCGCCGCTTTTTCCCCAATAGAATTGACACAAAGACACAGACACACAAGACAAAGAGCTACTAGCCTCATTACGGACTGTTTTGGGGAAAGTGCCCTTAAGTGAGCATCTATGAAGGCTGGCACGGTTGAAGAGGCGGTTGGGTGGCCAGCACCACGCCCGGCCACCCTCGTCTCTCCAGCGATAACTTTAACAGACCGCATCACTTGAGGCTGCGTCGACCTAGGTGAAGCCCATTTCCGGTCCGGATACTCGTCACTGGTGTCGGCCGTGAGCGGGAATCAAACTCGGCTCATAGCGCGACACACGCCAACCGCTGGCACCACCGCCACTACATTCGCCCACACACCGACGCGCACGCAGACTCACGCGCGCGGACTCACGCACGCGGACTCACGCACGCGGACTCGACTCGCGCGCGGACTCACGGCTGGGCGGCAGCAGCTGGCGCAGGCGCAGGTAGCTGATGGCGAGCCGCATCACCGACGCCTTGTCCAGCGCGGCGGAGGCAGCGGGCGGCAGCGGCAGCTCCCGCGCCAGCTGGGCGAACACCTCCGTCTCCCAGCCGCGTCGGCACCGCGCCGCGTCACGAGACTTCTCCTTGCGCCGCTCCGAGTAGACCCTGACGTCGCACAGCGCGGTGGTCGCCCGGTCACAACTCGTCGCTCACATACACACACGGGCCCAGGGCAAAGATCCCCCGCCCCACCTCCTCCAGTATAGCCTCAACAGGCTGTTGGGGCAAGTGCTGTTGGCGAGCACCTACGATGGTCGGCGCGGCACAAGAGGGGGTGGGTGACCAGCACCACGCCCGGCCGCCTTGGTCTCCCCAGTGGCCATGTTTACACACCATACCAGGTACTAATTTGAGGCTGAATCGACCTAGAGGAGGCCCAGCACCGGTTCAAATAATCGTCACTGGTGTTGGCCGCGAGCGGGAATAGAACCCGGTTCGCCAGGTTCGTAGTGCAGGGCGCTAACCACTACACTACCGCTCCCGATACACGCACGCATGCACACGCACGCACGCACACAAGTAGCAAAACCACAATGCGACCTTTGCCCCGTTACGGGGAACAAAAAAACAATGGCGGAGATGAAGGCGCGTTCAAAAAATGTTTTACGCAAAAAATCTCCGAGACTTTTCTAACCGTGCCCGAGCCGGAACACCGAACCGCGAGGAGCGGTGATGTAACCTGGCACCCGAGGGCCCCATCGCGGTACAATCGCCGGATGGACACTCCCGCCACCGCCGCTATATGAACCGCCAGGCCATCATCTTCCCCGCACGTCCAGCTCGCGCACACAAAAACGCGACGTCGCCCCGATGTATAACTATAAAAAAAACTAAACAAACTCTGAACTGGTTTTTATTTGACCGGGTAAGGCCCACTGAGTCATATGGCAAATTTTTTTCAGAAGCGACCTGGTCACAATTGATAGCTCAGCGAGAAGTGGATTATCGTCGCGTAGAAATTTGTAGTGGCAGCCAAATACGCTCAATGCGCGTTGATTCTGAAAGCGGAGGGGGAAACCTGGAGGAACCGGAGAAAAATCCTCGCGACCACGGGGAGAGAGAGTGATGTGTAAACTCCAAATATACAGCAGGCGTCAGGGTCTGGGTCGAACCCATGACCTCCTGCACACCAGGCGAGGGAGATAACATCTCGCCACATTGGCGCCCCGAATATCTGTCTTAAATAAACGCCGCCACCCACCCACCCCGTCCAGAGGTGATGTGTAGCTCGTTAAATGTGTAATCTCAGGATAACACGGCTTTCGCGATCAATATCATCCATTCATAATCAACGTTTTTGGGTTTAGATTGCGTTATTTATAAATGTGTCGTAACCCTCCACCACCCGACACGGCCAATCAGTAAAAAAGTGTCACGTTGACAAAGGACAAATAGTTCACTGCTTTAGCCCACCGGTGTGTTGAAGCGTGAAACCACAACATTTACAATTTGAGTACGACGTTTCGCTGGTAATTGCATCCAGCATCATCGGGCAATTCGCCAGAATGGTGAGGCTCTGCTGTGTCTTCCGGGAGACACAGCGTTAAATTGAACGTATTTTAACTTGAACGTATTTTGCCCGTTGCTGCCCTCGTCACGAGCTCCGCGCGGTATTTACGCTACGCAACAACCTTCATCGCCGCCGTCAGCAGCAAGTGATTATCGTCTTGCAGACGATTCCATAACAAGAGACGCAAGGACACACGCAGGATTGTGAGAAGCAAAATGCCACTTCAGCCGGCAGCCTTGTGAACGTCAAATCACGGGGCCGCGAGCTCACGCTACGTTCCGTACACAGACCTCGTGCGCGGACTTGTGCCATTTCAGTTGGGAATAAATGTCGACTTTCGTCTTCGTGACATCCCTCCGACATCTGCTGATGTCCTTTTGCAAGCATATTCATTCAAGTTTTCCCATGACATTGAAGGCTCTGGTGTTCACGGCGTAATTGCCCCTACATCAGAGAATGGCACGTGGAAGTAAATATTACAGAACTACTTCTTGAAGTCCCTGCAAGCCATCTCTTTCATTCACACACACACACTGGCAGATGGTAAACTCTCCCACACCGCAGTGTAACGTTAGTCCCACTGCAGTTGAACTGACACTTCAAATCCTAAGTGCTGCAATGAAGTCAAATTAGATATGAAACAACCAGACAATTGTAATTCGATGTATGTATGTTGACTTCTTTCGCACCGTACGTAGCCAACCTTGCTAGTTGGAGGTGCGGGGGAAGGACAACAAGCTTAACGAAAATATCAGTTATAAATAAAATAAAAATGCATTATCAATCGAGATGATTTAACAGTGCACAGCTCCACAGCGGCTTCCTAACAAATCCAAGACATCACAACGGAGGGTTTTGTCGTGCGTGTCATCAACGACGCCCGCGACCGTCAACCCCAGAGCCTCAGCGGCTCCGGCTCGGTGCCCCTTGACCCGCGAGCCACCCCGAGACTCGCACTTTAAATAACGCCTTCCCTCCGCAGTGCTCACACACTTGCCTGCGAAAGATCTGGTGACCAACCCCACCAACCCCACCACCCCCCCCCCCCCCCGCGACATGGCCCCAAACTTACCCCTCTCCGCTCCCCATTAATAGGACCTCTCAGAAAACAAACAAGGGGTTTCCTGCATTTGACCTCAACTTACCCTCCCCCCCCCCAAACATTTACAGCCAATCTCGGATTTTTCTTTCAAATAAAAAAACGTCCACTGGCACAATTCGTCCCCGACTACGACGACGTCGACGTCGACCGGAACGAATACAAAATCCCCGGCGCTCTTCGATCGTGCGTCGCTCGCTCTCCCTCCACGCTCGCCCCGCTCGCCAGCGCACGTGGACAGAGGGACCATCCCCTGGTGACCGCACATGACCTCCCGTCGTTGAGTGGTCGCGCACACGATGGCTAAACAAACTTGTTTTTGTCAGATTTTTTTTTCTTCTTCCAGCCGCCAAACCCTACGAGCCCCCCCTCAATCTGCCGCCACCCCCTCCCCCCATCAGCAGGGAGGAGGAATTTACGATCAACTTGGTCAACTCACTGACACGCTCGCAAACGATCGCGCACGCGGCAATTCACTCGGCGCGGACGACCGAGTGGAGCGGTTGTCCAACGCAGCTCTCCCCGGTGTCACTCGCTCGCTCGCTCAGAGCGGGAGGCGCGCAGCGGTTTTGCTACCACCACTTGCCCCGCAACAGCCCCCCACCGGTTCAAGGGCTACACGGAAGACCCCCCCTTTTGCCTTTGCGTTCGCATAACTTGCGGGGGCAGTTGGTGGCGGCACATTTGGCGATCGCGATGCGTTCGAGACCTTCGATTTACCGGCCACGGCTGACATTGCGCACTGACCAGAGTGGTGAAGTATGGTCAACACCCCCCCCCCCCACCCCCCACCACCCACAACCCCACCCCTCCCCCGCCACGGCATGGATGGAATAACGCAGGCCCGGGGATTGACTGCACGTTTTTTTGTTTCATTGCAGTGACTCGTGAGAGCGCCTCCCCGCCCCCCGCCCCCCCCCCAGTTTTTTTTTAAGTTTCCTCCGTTCGCATGAATACGTCCCCCAATCTCGCTCGCAGCCACACAATGTCCAGGCGGACGAGAGGAAATGAAACTGCGTTTTTTTTTTGGGGGGGGGGGGCGAACGTTATTTACGAGGCGCGGAGAGAGAGGGAGAGACAATCGCGTTGACCTCAGCTCACCCGAGCCCACCACCACCACCACCGCCGCCGCTGCTGCCGCTGCTGCTGCTGCTGATCACCGCACACGATCCCTCATCCCCGCGGCCGCGAGCATTCTCCCGAACCGTGCAGAGGCAGCCGCGGTCGCGCGTCAAACTTTTCGCTTCTAATTAAAGAATCGGGGTCGCGGCCCGGCCGCCCCCCCCCCCCAATCTCCCCTATTGCACGCGGTGGGGGTGGGGGGCAGAACTCCGAAATAGGCGGCGTCTCGTTAGAGCAGCGAGATGCGTCTCTTATCTCCGTGCCCCTAAGGACGATGTGTGCGGTTTACAGAGGGGGGCAGGCTACCCCCCCCCCAAAACACCCCCACTTGCCGATCTCGTCAAGGAGGATAAACCATCGTCACGCGAGCCCCGGTGGTCATCATCATCCTCCTCCTCCTCCACAGCAGCAGCAAGCGGCCTTTGGCTGGCAGTCGAACAAAGGCGGTGGCCACCGCACCGCGCGGATTCAGACGCGCTTCTGCGGCCGTCTGGAACGTTCCTCCTTCCGATATTGGGAAGCCACCGGAAGCTATCTCCTTTTAAATCATCTCGATTGCAAAACTCACTTCTGGGGCTGCCACTGCCTCTTTGTGTTTAGTTTGTTGTCATATTCTTAGTTTTTTTCGGTAAAGTCACGTAGGTAAAAAATTAAAATTAATAAAAAGTAAAATAAGACGGAAGCTTGTGTTGCCTCCGAAACGTCGTGATTTTTATTTTATTTTTATTTTACTTATATTAATTTAAATTTTTTACCTACGTGACTTCACCGCAAAAACCTAATAGTATGAATCCTTGCAGTCACGAAAGCTTCAAATCTAGAATTAGTTTGTTGTCCTTCCGGCGTGAAAGAAGTCCAACGTGCATGGCGTGCGCACACGGAGGATGGCGCGAGGCGTGCATAATGCAGACACACGCGGGAGACAGCGACACCCCCCCCCCGCGTCGCCTCGCGGAGCCGAGTTCGTCGCTCCATCTCCCCGCGGTTGGCGTGCCCTAAGGCCGCGTACCCCTCCCCTCGGCCGCTGCCACTACAGCGGTCGTGTTGGCCGCCGGCCACCGTCATCACACACACACACGTGCAGTGTACAGCCAAAGGTGCCCCCACTCTGTGTAGCCTCACCGAGTCCCCCCGGGGGGGCAAGGGCTGTTGGCGAGCAGATATGAATGGCGGCAACGGTGCACAAACGGGGTGGTGGTGTGGTCGTTAGCACCGCCACCACTGCCGCCACCATCACCAGAACCACCACTACCACCACCACCACCACCACGCCTGACTGCCACCACCAACACCGGCACTGCGGGCACCACCGCCACCACCACCGCCACCACCACCACCGCTACCACCACCGCTACCACCACCGCCACAACCACCCCGCCTGACTGACACCACTACTACCGCCACCACCACCACCACCACGCCTGACTGACACCACCACCACCACTGCCAACGTCTGACCGCCGCCTTTGTCTCCCCATTGTTGATGCGGTTTTTTAACGCCCCCCCCCCTGCCCCCCCCCCCCTGCCCGCCAGGTGAAGTTGGATCAGAATCAGAAAACAATCTTGATTTGAAGCTTTCGTGACTGCAGGAATCCATACAGAATCAGAAACTTTATTTATTACTGGAGGAATCCGATGAGCTAGAAAGCTCTTTATCACAGATGTCCAGGAAGGGGTCGGGATTAGAAAGTTACAATAAAGAAGCAAATACGAAAGCACGATAGGAGTGCAGCGTATGAAAAAAGGTAAACAAATAACAAAAAAATGTTTACTAAACAATTTTTTTTTTATTTAACCGGGTAGGCCCCACTGAGCTGTATAGCGCTTTTTCAGAAGCGACCTGGCCACAAGCGATTTCTCACCCTAGTGGCTTATCGCGTGGACATTTTTCCCGGCCAAATGCTCTAAACGCGTGACATTGATTCTAAATGTGGAGGGAAAAAACCGGAGAACCCGGAAAAAAATTCCACGCGACCACCGGGAGAGAGACACCGCAAACTCCAAATATACAGCAGGCGTCAGGGTCGGGATCGAACCCACGAACTGCTGTATACCACGCGAGGTCGTTAACATCTCACCACCATAGAAAGGCGGCTGTCCCTGTGACTCTTGTCAATGCATTAGTGTCAAGAAATAAATAATAATATATACTAAAAGGGGTGAGAGCGGACCAAGCAGTGAGAGCTTTGTAATTGGGCTCAATCCACGCACGAGTGTGAGTCACCGCATCATCCCACACCGACACCACCAATAATCGTTGCCACTGAACCACGCACTCCAGACCTTCCTTCTCAAAAGAAAATCGAAGATGACGGCGGCGTTATATAAGCCTCATGCCCGGAGAGTGTGACAGGAATCTTACGTAAGGAGTGCGCACGCAGGCGACGTGGGAGCGCAGCTTGACAGGCTGCGAGGAGTCCTGACACAGCCGTGCCGCAAAAACCGAGTTTTTAAAAATCCTTTATATTAAGTTTACGCGCTTGCGCGCTTGCGCGCTTACGACCGTGCAAATCTGTCGGTCGTTTTTTAACCCACTTCCCGTGATCCAATCGAGCTGAGATTTTGCACACAGACTCGTTGTGTGTGACAATTTATTTTCGTGAAATTTTCTTTTTCAAAAATTGTATACTTTTTAGGAAAAAATAAATTCGATTTAATTACCAATTGCTTAATGGTGGCAGGCAATCATCTGACCCATAGGTGGCAGCCATCTCAAGCCAGAGGACGAGAGGACTCTAGCCGCCACGCATATAAAAGATGTATAGTGAAAAACTTTGTTTTTACGGGTTAATTTTTTATTCACCAGGTAAACCCCACTGAGCTATGCAGCTCTTTTTCAGAAACGACCTGGCCACAAATGACAGCTCAACGAAGTGGCTCGTCGTGTGGAAATGTACAGCAGCCAAATACTCTGAACGCACGTTTCTAAATTTGGAGAGAAACACCGGAGGACCCGGAGAAAAATCCACGTGATCACGGGGAGAGAGACACCGCAAACTCCAAAAATACAGGCATTAGAGGTCGTGATCGAACCTACGACCTCCTGTATACTAGGCGAAGTCGTTAACATCTCGTCACCGTGGCGCTCCAAAATCAGAAACAGTCCGCTGGTCAAGTGACTGTGGTAAATCCAGCTCAGATCGTGGACCCACACTGCGGATGTTGGTTCAATCCAGCAGAGACATCACAAACATCCACTCAGCGTCAATGCTGAGTTTCACCACACGGACTCAGGAGAGGCTGAACCAGGGGTCTGCGACCTACGGCTCCGCAGGTGGACGCGGCTCTTTAAGGGCCGCGCTTCGTGACGTTGCTTATTAAGGAACTGCACCGTCTCGTATCCACGCCGCATTGCGGCTCCTGAAATATTGAGCTGTTTTTTCCCACCTAATTCGAACAAAAAAAAAATGGGGGGGGGGGGGGCTACGCGAAGCCGTAAACCAGCGGGAAAAATCGGCGTGAACGGAGACAAAACATCAAAGAGCAGTTGGCAAATTTGCTCCCCACCCACAACAGGGACAAGGCACGAGGATGCGATGAGGCCGTCTCAAATTGCCCGCGTGCTGCTAGCGGAGGCGGCAAATTGTTTAAGCGCACGTGACACGACAGCGAGCGCACGAGACCCCGCACGATCGCGATGATTAGGAATCCATCTACATCACTACATCTGTGGCTCTCCCTAAGGAGCGCCGAAGCCTTAATAGCCGCCTACGCTCCATCCATATAAAGGTCGTTCAGCCACTGGGAGTTCATCAAAGAGCCATATAAGGTTCTGCATAATGTTTGGTGGTGGCAGGTTTTTTTTCTTTCTCTCTTCTTCCGTGCTTATTATTAAACTCCCCGCAAACGCTTGCAAATGAACCCTTTACTGTGTTCGTCACAGCGAACGCCATGCCAGATGGGTGGGGGGGTATAACGATCGGGCGGCAGTCCAGGAATATTGACACATTGCTATAGATGAGAATATATAAGTAGTAGCAGCAGCAGCATCACCGGCCATGATCTCGCCACTGCTGGATGAAGGCTTTCCCAAAATGCAACGATCCACCCGGCTCCCGTGCACGTGCCGATTTCATCGCTCCATCTCTGCGGCGAGCAGCGTCCTAGCGGGGAGCATGGCCTCCTCTGGCTTCCACTCCTATCGTTAGTCTCAACCGCCGGTCAATATTCACACGATCCACCTTTTGGAAACGCATCGTTATGCCATGTGCGTAATGTATTAATGGCAAGTGACAACATTTAGATTGTATCTAACACGGACTGCTGTTGCCTAAAACAGCCAAAATGTGGCTGTGACACATTGGTCCAGATGGCCGAGAGGCTGATGGGCTGAAATGTTTTATTTTATTTTGATTCGTCGTTAATTTTCGGGTTGGCCCCACGTAATGATTTGGCCAAATGTTGTTGTCATTAAGACGCCCTCCTAAGCACTGGAATAAATCCCCATGTATTGCCTGGCCAGGGCCCGTTGAGACTTGAAATCTCTTTCTCAAGGGGGGAAGGTGGGTTACAAAAGAGGGAAGCAAACTAGGTAACGTTTATTACCTCGAGTGCGAAATAGAAATATGTAAAATTCCATAAATAACCGCTTCATTTACGCGTGATATCAGTTGAATCATTTAGTGTCGGTGCAAACACTGCCTGTTGATAATTAAATTCAAGCGTAATTACACAGCTGCAGTACGTACAAGCACACAGTCCCTTCGCGAGCAACACTCGCTCGTTAGTTACACACAAAGCGAATCCTTCACTCAGAATTGTCCGAGGACCTGTGATGGCAGAGTCAATCGCGCGCGTAAAAAGCCAAAAAAAACCTTGATCCGTGACTTTAAAAGACGGTGGCTGGGTGGTCGCTGAGATTAGAGTGCCGAGTGCCTAGCACCGCAGACATCCTGAGTTTGGACCCAGGATTCGTTCAGCTCAGAGTAAACTGGGTTGTCGAGCGATTAGTGATTTGACAGTGTCATCCCGTTCACCCCCCTCCCTCCCACCCCCGTCTAACACGGGGGGCTGCGTGGGGGGTGATTGCGTTTTCTCCGCGAGAGATTCCCAAAGGAATCTTCGTTTTTTTGACGACAACATCGTCGGCAGTTTGGTAACAATAAGAGGATGGGGGGGGCGACATCCCACTCCGACGGCGCCGAGAGATGCGAGCGAATCTTTCATCTCGCGACGTGACGCAGCGCCGATAACATTTCGCGTGAAAACGACAATGGCTATGAACGTTCCTCTACGAAACGAGGGCCACCGCGCGCTTACCAGCATGCGACTGTCACCAGCGACGTTTGCAGGGATGCTCCCGCTCGCGTCGCCACGCCTCCGGCCTCAGCGAGCCGCGACTTCAAACCGTGAGATTTTTTTATTTTTTTAAACTCACGGACCCACAGCAGCTGGTTTTTAGCCGAGAGCACGCTGACCGCTTGCGAGATGATTTTTTTATTTTTTTTTATTTTTGCCGACCTCATTCTCACCACCCGCGCGGCCAACCCTCTTGCCAACGACGCTCGACACCGCTGACAGCGAAGGCGAGTTCCGTTCACGCTGGGCACGGCCAAGTGCGCGATTAGCGGCGTGCACGGAATTCCCTGGCGCGCGACGCGGCGGGCACCGGCTGGACGTGACCCGTGTCCGTCCCAATTGCTCGCCGAGCTGGAAATCTGCACTCGGGTTCGCCGAACGCAATGCGTCGTGGGGTCGAACTCGTTGCGCACAAAGTGCTCGCCATGGATGAGCCACGATACCTTGGGCCAGAGGTCGCAACCGGGTACCCAATACCCGTACCCTACCCGATACCCGGCTACCCATACCCGGCCGGGTACGGGTACCCGTTTGCGACCCTGGCGCAGCCGGGTACGGGTACGGGTAGGCCGTGAGTCACTGGTGAGTAACTGTCACTCATTTCCCAACGTCTTGTCTCTTCTCACAATTCAAGTTCCTAAATTCAACCCACCCGCGCCTGCAACATGGCTTCATCCCAGAGGTCGCAATCAGGTACCCGATACCCGTACCCTACCCGATACCCGGCCGGGTACGGGTAGGGTACGGGTACGGCCGGGTTTGCGACCCTGGTGCGGCCGGGTACGGGTACGGGTAAGGAATCAAAACCCGTTTGCGACCTCTGCCTTGGGCTGCTGATCTCGTCAAGGGTAATAGACCGACACGGGAACTCCGGTCATCCTCACAGCGGCAAGCTTCTGGCTGGCCATATCCTTCCGTTATTAGGAAGCGGCTGGAGCTGCGGCTCTTTTGAATCGTTATCGAGATTGAAAACTGGTTAATTTAGAACCGCGCGTTGTGTATTTTAGTTTGTTGTCCTTCCACGACACGTCCGATAAGCACAGTTGGCTAAGTACGGTAAGCGAAAGACGTTCAACATGCATACATACTGTACTACTACCACCACTACCAACCTCGTCATCCTCACCACTACCGCTCACCACGTGTGTAGTAACGCTCAGTCTATAATGCACTCATTGTGTTCGGGCGAAATTCTCTTCGCGGCGCGACGTTATGTGTGCGTGTCACCGCTCGCACGCGACAGAATGCCAGCTTGGCGCTATTAGCACAAAGACAAAGAGCCCCCGTATAGCCTTCGCATTTTGTTGCGGCAAGTGCTGTTTGCGAGCACCTATGAAGGCCGGCACGGCACACGAGGGGATGGGTGGCCAGCACCACGTCCGACCGATTTTTTTTTTTAGAAAACGCACCAGGTACTCATTTGAGGCTGAGTCCACCTAGGGGAGGCCCATGACCGGTTCAGATAATCACCGCTGGTGTTGGCCATGAGCGGGAATCATACTCGGGTCACCAAGTTCGTAGTGCAGCGTGCTATCCACGACGCTACCGCTCCCCGTTCATTTTTTTACTTTCATCTTCTGAAAGCGGATATTTGTGCTGTTAGCGAGCACTTATTAAGGCCAACACGGTGCACGAGGGGGTGGTGCGTGCCTACCACCATACCGTTAAGAGGACCTTTGAATGGATCTCAGAAGTAGTTTTGTGACATCTCCTTCAGCAGGCTATTCTCTCACATAGGGGAGGTTGCATAGCTCTGTGGGAGTTGAAAATGGTCCATGTCTTGTCAACTATTTAAACTATAGGAAAACGATTTATTATTTTACCAGCTATCTTTAAGAAGCGACCTGGCCACAAATGATTGCCTACCGAAGTGGCTTAACACGTGAATATTTTGTAGCGGCCACATACTCTAAACGCATGTTTATGAATGCGGAAAGAAAAAAACCGGAGGACCCGTAAAAAAGAAATCCACGCGACCACGGGGTGAGAGAGACACGCAAACTCCAAATATACAGCAGGCGTCAGGATCGGATTCGAACACCTCGACCTCCTGTATACCAGGCGAGGTAGTTAACATCTCGCCACCGTGGCGCAACTGCAATTGCCACTGGAAATAATTCGCTGGGAAATACTGCAGTCGGTAATGCACATCACACTCCGTGTATTACACCCCCAACTGGAAAAACTTCCCCTCCCAACCCCAATCAACACTACTTGCCCGCCACCCTGCCGCCCCACCCTGCCCCCCACCCCCGACTCAGCCCCAGAGACAAAAAAAATCCACGCTCTCTTTTGTGATCTTAATAACTTCTAGATTTGAAGCTTTCGTGACTTCAAGGATTCATATTCTTAGGTTTTTTCGGTAAAGTCACGTAGGTGAAAAATTTAAATTAATAAAAGTAAAATAAATATAAAACAAAAATCACGACGTTTCGGAGGCAACACAAGCTTCCGTCTTCAGGTGGAACCGTCACAGCACGATAGCTGTATCACTTGATACAGCCGAAACGTCGTGATTTTTATTTTATATTTATTTTACTTTTATTAATTTAAATTTTTCACATACGTGACTTTACCGCAAAAACCTAAGAATATGAATCCTTGCAGTCACGAAAGCTTCAAATCTAGAAGTTATTAAGATCACAAAAGAGAGCGATCACTCGGCCACCATTCTGTTCAAGACGGTGCTTGGGAGACAGGTTTCACGGCGTGTCCGTGTGTTTTGCCATTGCAATGTTACGTGTTCCACGTGTATGAGAAATAGGTCATTCATTTCCTTAAGAACTGTTTTTTTTCGTGTGTGTGTGTTTAGTTTGATGTCCTCCAACCACATCCCACCATGCACCTCCGATGGGCACGGCTGGCCGTGTACGGCAAGCGAAAGAACTCCCACGTGCACGTCCCATGCGCTGTCCACGTGCTGCGGTATACATAGCCGGATCACTTGAGGTTGACGCAGCGTAACGATCCTCATTCGATTCGACGCCGAATTTATTGCGTGAACTTGAGCAACTGATGCACTCATAATCCATTTATCGCGAAGGTTATTATTGCTCTCACGAGTTGTATTATTGTTATTGCAGGCTGCGCGCGTGTATGTACACACACGCTCTAGTCTCGCGCATTCGATATTATTTGTGGAATTCCCAAGGTTCATTGCCGATTGCGGAGGTGAGAATTGAAGTATTATCTTGATGACGTAATAAATATCAATAAGCCTCCGTGTTGAATCTCGTATGCGTGGGCTAAGAGGTGGCCAGGATTGTAGTACGGCAATAGATTACTGAGTCCATCCGTGCGGAGCGCTGAGCTTTACCACCTCGCATGCACGGTGGACCTTCTCTGGCCACTCCGGGTTTCCTACCACACGAGACGCCAAATTCTGATTGATGCAAAATTTAATAGGCCTTATCCGCTCTGGCAAGAATACAGGAGGCGTTCAGCTGTTCAAACACCAAATAGACACCGATATAATAAGCCATCGAGTGTGCATTAACCACACACCCTTGTGGTGAAACATGCAAACGAACACGCTCTAATAATGCGCATGCACCGTCTTTGAGATGGATTGGCCCTACACCAGAGACAGCCTTTCTCATGGCCTGGTCGCAAAACCACTGCGAGGCCAGAGAATGCCAAAAAAGGAAAACAGCACAGCCACAATGCAACTACCGGAGCACGAAGAGCACGACTTGAGCAGTTGTTGCAGGAAAGGGTAAAGCTTCTTCGATGGTTTTTTTTATATTATTTTGTTACCGGCAAAAAAAGTATCTCATAAATGCCAACTCTCATCAATGGTTAAGGTAAATTTAAATTATATTGAGGGTAAATGCGCATCCCTGCAATTGCCTCTTCAAGCTACTGCCGGTGAAAGGGCCTCCCACTGGAGGGAGCTCTCCAGAGCCCCTTTCGTGGCAAATTTGGCCTACTCTTCCAGACAGCACGCAGACGTCTTGGAAGAAAGAGGTGGGAGTCCCCACATCCGACCCCACCACACGCGGCCTGCCATTAGACCTGTGGGGCCACTGCATCGCACGTCCAGTGCCCTCACCGCTGCACCACGGCAGCGTCCCTACACCGCATTCTAAGTCACTGAATACATCGCGAGTGTGTGACGCAGTAAATAAAGGGCGTTGTTTTCATTGTTAGTGTTTCATTATTGTCATTGTCGCACAGCGTACACTGCAAAAGCCACCACCGGAATAAAATCAACGTGCCACGTGACCGGGTGCTGGTTTCTGGAACGTGTGTCGACGAAAACGTGAACGGAATACATATTTTGAAAAAATTTACTCGCCGTGTGCAAGTGAACGCGCGTGTAAGTGAACGAAGCCCAAATGAACGCACTGCGCTGCGCTCCAAACCCGGCGTGACCCCGGTTCGATTCCCGCTCACGGCGACCAACGCCACTGACGATTATCTGAACCGATCCCGGGCCCTGCCCTCGGTCGATTCAGCCTCAAATGAGTACCTGGTGCGGTGTGTAGAGAGTCAAAGGCGTCCGGGAGTGGAGCTGGCCACCCACCCCCTTCGCGTGACGTCCCTGCCTTCGTTAGGTGTTCGCCAACACCACTTGCCCAAACAAGTTCGTGTAGGCTACAAGGGGGACCTTTGTCTTGTTTATGGTACTGCTGGTGATGGTAGCAGTCCAAGTGACGTCCGATGATGAACGATGACAACAGTGGTAGCGATAGAATTGGTGACATTAAACATTATCCCAACACAAGACACTCCTGGCTGCTGCTGCTGCAACTCATTTGAGGCTGAGTCGACCTAGGGGAGGGACCCATGCTACGTGGTTAACTTGCTCACAGTGGCTCGCTGCCTGTGCTACTCATTTGAGGCTGGGTCGACCTAGCGTCTCGCCACTGCCACGGTGGCGAGACGGTATCCAGGAGGTCGTAGGTTCGATCCCGATTCGGACGCCTGCTGTATGTTTGGAGTTTGCGGTGTCTCTCTCCCCGGGGACACGTGGATTTCCCCCCTCCACATTTAGAAACATGCATTTAAGAGTATTTGGCTGCTATAAATGCCCACATTGATAAGCCACTTGGTTGAGCTATCTATTGGGGCCAGGTCGCTACTGGAAAAAAAATCCGTACAGCTCACTGGGGCTTACCTGGTAAAAATACACGTTCAGTTTAAATAGTTTAAATATTTTAAATAGTTAAATAGGTTGTGGATGTCATGCTCATCGCAGGGCCTCATCGCTGCACCGTGCGTTGGGAGGAGGTGGTGGTGATGATGACGACGATGCCTGTTGACGCTGAGCTCTGCTAGACGGGTCGCTGCATGAGTCCGCCTCCAGCAGACGAGTTGACCTGAAACGCGTGGATGCGTCCGAGTGTAAACTAATCCCGTCGCCTCGCGTGTGCGCGTGATTTACGCGATCTCCCAGCGGGGGTGCTGGTGGTGGGGGGTGTGTGGAGGGGTCATTGAGCGATCAACACTATCATCAAACCCTTCACGCAGGGATTTCCCATACACGGGTCTTTAATCAGTGCGCATTGCCTGCGATCATCACCAGCAAGACAAAGATCCCCTCCCCCCCTTTGTAGCCTTATCAGACAGTTTTTTGGGGCAAGTTTCTAGTCGCGCGCACCTCACGAGTAGGTGGGTGGACAGCACCACGCCCGCACGCCTTTATCTCCCCAGTGGCGATGATTGCACATCGCACCAGGTACTCATTTGAGGCTGAGTCGACCTAGGGGAGGCCCCAGTACCGGTTCATATAATCGTCACTGGTGCAATGTGACTGTATGGCACCTCCGATTAGCACGGTTGGCTACGTACGGTGCGAAAGAAGTTCAAAATACGGAGTAATCGAAACACGTGGGCTCTGTCGGAGGCAGCTACTGTTCCCTCTACGAGCACTCGGCCACTGCGAATCTTCAGCATAAGCCACGCGCCTAAAGCACAACGTTCTCAGTGATACTTTTATTTCATTAATATTGAACTCAAGTATTAAAGTCATTATTTTTTATTTTACCAGGTGAGGCCCACTGAGCTGGAGAGGAGCTCTTTTTCAGAAGCCACCTGGTCACAATTGATAGTTCACGTGGACATGTACATCAGCCAAATACAAATTGTCTTGGTTAGCCAATACCAGTTAGAGTTTGTGCTTTCCTTAAACCATGGGAGGACACCAGAGAACCGGGGGAAGAACGCAATGCACGCCGGGGAAAGCACGTACAAACTCTGCGTCGAAATGCACCCGAGTCAATAATCAAACCCGGGTGTTCTCTGATGCGAGGCACACGTGTTCCCGCTGCGCCACCCTGAAACCCGTCATACATTTCAGGAGGAATGTTTCTCGTGAAGTCTCGCGTCTCATAACCGCGAGAGACGGCACTGGCTCGGGGAGACCTTCATCCAGCAGTGACGACGAACGCGCTTCTGAAATGTTGGCACGCGGCAGCCTCCAACCCGTGTCCCTGTGATTTCAACACTTCGGAATTGCGGTCGCTTCGAGGCCGGTGCTGCAGCATCGTTTGTGTCACGGTGTTCAGGCGGCGCGCATCGATACGATGAGAGAGAGAGAGGAAGCCTCCTTGCAGGCTCGTAAGGGGGTGGATGTGAGATTTAATTGCTAAGCTCACGTCTTAAGTGTAGGTGTGTCCGGGTACAAAAGGCTTGGGTTGAGAGTAGAAAACAAACACAACTAATTGCTGTTTTTTTTCTCAATAGGTACATCTTCGCGTTGTCAACATCATACACAGTGCAACAAAAAAACATTCAGGTGAAAGGGCAGTATAATTACACACAAAGACAACCCGCATAGAATCCCGAAACGGCACACGAGGTGGCCAGCACCACGCCTGGCCGCCTTTGTCTCCCTCGTGTTTTTACACATCGCCACTAGGTACTCAATTGAGGCTGAGTCGACCTAGCGTAGGTTCAGGACCGGTTAAAATCATCGTCACTGGTGTTTGTCTGTGAGCGGGAATCGATCTCGGGTGGCGGGGTTCGTAGCGCAGCGCGCAAACCGCTCACGACTCCACTGGTCTCGAGAACATCACAACACACACACGCACGTGTAAGGGGACGATGTACAAACATCAGTACACACACCACAAACACCACCGATGAACACGATTGGCTACGTAGGGTGCGAAAGAAGTTCAACATACACAAATCCCGACATGCACTACACGCATGTAAACAGGCTCACAACATGGACAGATGCGAGATGGCGGTGTATTTAATTACACACCACACAACCCACACGCGCGCAAAACACAAACTCCACGGATGCACGTGTGGGGAAGGCGGTACATATGCAAAGATCCACACACTCCAAACCCACAAACACACCCCAATAGCCCGGTTCGCATTGCAATTCTGATATATGATATAAGTAACAACACACAGGTATGTGTATGGCACGTGAAAAAGCTTAAGTAATGAATTGTGCACAACGACCAGTTCAAAAGCACGACATCGTGGTAATTTTCTCTTAGAAACTTGAGAACATTTGGCCTACACAGCACATGTTGGGTGGTGTGGTCAGAAAAACGAATGCCACACAGCGGCGTGTACTCATTTTAGGCCGAGTCGATCTAGAGGCAGCGGCAAGCACACAGGGTCAGATGGCGATTTCGACCGACGTTATTTCTATTCGTTCGCTGCGACCGGGGAATTGAACCCAGATGACCGGCTTCATACGTCCGGAGAAGAATCCACTCCACCCGACACGGCCAAACGAAAGAACGTTGTTTGGCACGTGTAGCAGCAAAGGGGGCTAAACCTCGACAAATCGCGATTGGTTTCAGCTCAGTCGCCCGCGAGTCGGCGAACAGATTCTCACGGTAAATTCCTGGAGAGTAATTAGCAGTTACTGTGTATGGTGATTGCTAATATTGGCTGCGAAAAGTGACGTGTCAAACAAAGAGAGAGAGAGAAAAACAAATCCCACTCCCATCCTCCTGATAAATAGCCTTAACATATCTTCTTGGTTCTTTCGGTAAAGTCACTTTACCGAAAGAACCAAGAAGATTAATCCCTGCAGTCACGAAAGCTTTAAATCGAAAAGCCTTAACATACTTTTAGCGAGCACCTATGAAGGCCGGAACGGCACACGAAGGGGGGGTGGGGTGGGGTGGCCAGCACCACGCCCGGCCGCCTTTGTCTCTCCAGTGGCGATGTTGACATATCGTAGCAGGTACTCATTTGAGGCTGAGTCGACCTCGGGGAGGCTCAGGACTGGTTCAGATAATCGTCACTTGGTGTTGGCCATGAGAGCGGGAATCGAACTCGGGTCGCCGGGTTTGTAGTGCAGCATAGCGCTAACTCGCTGCACTAACTCGCTGCACTAACTCGCTGCACTAACTCGCTGCACTAACTCGCTGCACTAACTCGCTGCACTAACTCGCTGCACTAACTCGCTGCACTAACTCGCTGCACTAACTCGCTGCACTACCCGCTCCCGACACATACAAAGACGAAGGCCGGCACGGCACACGAGGAGGTGGGTGGCCAACACCACGCCCGACCGCCTTTATCTCCCCAGTGACGCTGTTTACACACCGCACAAGGTACTCACTTGAGGCTGAATCGACCTAGGGGAAGCCCAGGACCGGTTCATATAACCGTCACTTGTTGTTGGCCGTGAGAGTGGGAATCGAACCCAGCTGGCCGGGTTCATAGCGCAGCGCGCTAACCGCTACACTACCGCTCCCCACAACAAACAAACACACACACAAAACACACACAAAACACACACACAAAACACACACACAAAACACACACAGAGAGAAGCCACCGCAGCTGTCGCGACCCAGTAAAACTGTGCAGGAGGGCAGCACCGCCGCGTGTCGCTGCTGGTTACGACGGGCACCGAGGAGAGCTCCCGGGACTCGGGGCCGAGCCAAGCGGCAGCTGTGAAGCCACTCGGCACGAAGCCTGCGTGGTCCGTCGGGAGTCCCCCCAAAGTCCCCCCACACCACCCCCCCCAATGCCCCCTTCCCATGTATCGTGCCCACTGCCTGTTGGAGTTATTTGAGCACTTTGCCACATCCAGATGTCTCGCTTTCATTTGTCCTCACGGCACTGCGGGCGGCGAGCGAAGCACTCACTCACGCGCGCGCGCGCGCACACGCGTGCGTGAATTAATAGCGCTCTTGTGGGGATGATGATTGCATCCTACGTGAGTGAGTCGAGGGCAGGGGCCGACAACCCGTGGCTCCTGAGCCGCACGCGGCTCTTTAAGGACTGCTTCGTGATGTTATTCACATCGCATTGCGGCTCTTGAAATATGGAGAGTTTTATGTTTGACCGAATTTGATAACAAGTAAACCCGTAAAAACAAAGTTTTTCACTATAAATCCTTTATATGCGTGGCGGCTAGAGTCTTCTCGTCCTCTGGCTTGAGATGGCTGCCACCTATGGGTCAGATGATTGTCTGCCAGTATTAAGCAATTGGTAATTAAATATTTAATTTGTTTTCCCTAAACAGTGTAAAATTTAGGAAAAAAATTTTCACGAAAATTAATTGTCACACACAACGAGTCTGTGTGGAAAATGTCAGCTCGATTGGATCACGGGAAGTGGGTTAAAAAACGAGCGAATGATTTGCACGGTCCTAAGCAAGCAAGTGAACTTAATATAAAGGATTTAAAAATATATTCGCCTGTGGAGGACGCGGGGATCGATCCCGCGACCTTTGGCATGGGAAGCGAGGGCGCTACCAACTGCGCTACTCCGCCACGGCCTGTGGAGGGGTTACGCTCTGGGCTCCTACACTGTGACGTTCAGCCAAAGCCATGAATGAGTTGTATTTGAATAAATGTAAAATAAATTTGTTTTGCCTAAAAAGTGTACAATTTTTGAAAAAAAATTTCACGAACATTAATTGTCTCGCACAACGAGTCTGTGTGCAAAATGTCAGCTCGATTGGATCACGGGAAGTGGGTTAAAAAACGACCGAAAGATTTGCACGGTCGTAAGCAAGCAAGCACGTAAGCAAGCAAGCATGCGAACTTAATATAAAGGATTTTAAAAAAGGCTTTTCTTGTTATTTTGATTTCCAACCCCTGGTACAGGTTAACAATAATATTTTTTGTTAGTTTAGTTTTAGTTTCATGTATTACATATAGCCCTGTGAGCCAATCGGCTCTTGACTCGGGTGCAACCGCAACAAACAAAAACATAAACAAGAAACATTTTAAAGTGACTACACGCAAACAGAAAAATCCAGGAAAAAACAGCAAGGTTTTCCAGAAAAAGCACCGTATATCAATGCTGTGTGCAAAAATCCCAGTGGGATGCAAGTCAAACAATAACAACCATAAAACAATTTAGATTAAGTTATCAGACTAACTCTGTACTACAACAAACAAATATGGCTAAACCAAAACGTTTTCGAAATCACCAAAAGAAAGCTATAAAAGCAATGTAACAACAGTGATCATATGAATTGTGATTGCAATTTTACAATAAACGATATACATAACATGTACTACCAAACTTTGCAGCCATATCGGACTGACGTGGATATTAGTGGACCTCCGTACCCTCTTCGTGGTGGTGGTGGTGGTGGTGCCTTACGCCGATCATCTCCTCTCAAAGGCAGGAAACATCGAGCGAGAGATGTTTCCGCGATTTAGCCGTGGCAGCGTCGCGACCAGATCGTATCGACAGCAGCAGCTCCGAGTCAGAGTGGCAGACGGAGGAGCCCCAATTGAAAATTCGGCTCCCACGGCGTGCTAGTCGCCACGTGATGTAGGCTGTGTGTGTGTGTGAGCTGTGGTGCAGCGGTTAGCGCGCTGCGCTATGATCCTGGCGACCCGGGTTCGATTCCGCTCACGGCCAACACCAGGGACGATTGTCTGAGCCGGTCCCGGGCCTCCCTTAGGTCGACTCAGCCTCAAATGAGTATCTGGTGCGGTGTGTAAACATTGCCACTAGGGAGACAAAGGCGGTCGGGCGTGGTGCTGGCCACCCCAACCCTCTCGTGTACCGTTCCGGCCTTCATAGGTGCTCGCTAACAGCACTTGCCCTTACAGTCTGTTAAGGCTATATGGCGGATCTTTATAGTTTAACACGCAGGTTTTCGCGACCGATATCATCCATAAAATAGGGTTTTTGTTGTTGTTGGGTTAGATCGCGTAAATATAAATGTGTCGTTAAACCCGCCACCACCCGACACAGCCAATTAGTAAGGTTTGTCACGTAAACAGAACGCGCAAATTAGGTGTGCTGTACTCGTAACGAATTGGCACGTTCTGTTTACGTGACAAACCTTACAAATTGGCTTTGTTCGGTCAACTCACGTTGCCTTATATTCTTTTTTTATTGCGCGGTGGCACAGTTCAGGTAGCGTACTGGGTTATGTTTTACCTACGTGACTTTACCGAAAAAACCTAAGAGTATGAATCCTTGCAGTCACGAAAGCTTCACATCTAGAATTATGAACCCGACTTTGTGAGTCTGAGTCCTGGCCACGGCCAACACGATTGGACCCGGTCCTGGGCGACCACCCCACCCCTTCACCACCCCAGCACCGGCCAACGTGGTGAAGTATGGTCAAAACACACCCCCCCCCCCATTGCCGATAGGTCTTCCTCTATCTTGCAGTGGATTGGTAACGGGCTTAATTTTTGTCTGGTTTCTCTGGATCAGCGAACAGAACGATACATAAATAAAGTAAGTACGCACCCAGCACGCCACCGCATCCCGTGTCCATCTCGCTATTGGCTTAGGCTACTGATCAGTCTCAGCAGGAAACTGGAAAAGACTCGGTGATAGGTGGGGGGGGGGGTCTCACGCCTTGCAAAGCGCTCCCGGGGTTATTCGATTCGTGTTTTTGTCTTCTCCGATCAGCAAGGGTGGGCTCCGACCGCTTGCGAAAGGAGTTCAGCAATACAGTCCACTAATACTGTCAGTCCGTCAACACCCCACCACCACCACCACCACCACCCACCCACCCCCCCGACCACTGTGGAAAATTACTGAAAATTACTCGCCAGACAGGTCTCGGAGTGCAGGTACCACACGCCTGGTGTCAACCGTGGCTAACGTTTCCATTGATACATCAACTCGCGTGTGACACGCTGCATCTCAAATTGGGGGGGGGAGGGAGGGGAAACCCCGTTAGAGGATGCGATTTACAAAATTACGTGCATCAATGGTCATCGGTGTGCGTTTTTTAAGACATGCACACAAGCACAACTTATGTAAATTCCACCTTTACTCGGTGCTCTTCGAAGGCACGATTTGTGTGTTTTACAGACCTTGTTGAATCTACTGCTGGATGGAAGCCCTCGACTCCCCCCTCCTCCTCCCCTAAGCGTAATCAGTCATAGGGGTTGGTTGACCATTCTGGTCTTGCAAAGAGCCGTGCGTCCAAACATTTTAGAAAACCAAATGCAGAAGCAGATAAATCATTCTGAGATCCATTCAAGTGATGTTTGTTTAATCCAAAACACTTCTCACGCGCTCTGCAGCAGAGAAATGCCCATCGCATGGCAGACACGCCGATAGTTTTTATTCTCAGAGATGTAATGTATCTAATTGAAGTAACAAAAAAACTCACAAAACTGAAAATTGCGTCTAGTTTATGGTGTGCGCAATATTTTTTAGTGATCGTGCTGAGACCATCAAACTTGCTGAACTTGAAAATCCGATTTCGTCGCATTTTGGCGGCTTCCCAGCTCAGAATCAAACCCTGAATCTCGCCAGTGCCGTGGCGTGGCGCTTTCTGTCTGACCCCTGATCTACCCCGACCGTCTCATCGGTATGAATCTTCTCCCGCCCGCAACCCACGTGCGAGAGATTCCAGTGAACAGACAGGCAAGGAATTCAACATCTCCGATTGCATGCGAAGTGATGCAACGCTTTGTGAACATCCTTGCTCGCTCGTCTCGTGGGAGCTTTGGCTGTGGCGGTTTGAACTTACTTTAGGGAGCGGTGGCACAGTGGTTGACGCACTTCCGTGGTAGCAGTAATACTAATTATCGACCTTGGTTCGATTACTGCTCAGCGCTCACATGAGCAGAAAGTAATTCGGAACCTGTCCTGGCCACACCGCAGCACTTAAATACTGCGCACCGTGCTGGCCATAATAGGTGCTCACTAACAATAATCGGCTCATTGCTATGACGTGTGACATGGAATACACAATCGACGAACCGTGACTGGGGTAAATTCGCACGGTGTTCTAGAATGGCGAAGCAGAAAAACATATTTCCTAAAAAAGCGCAGATTGTAAAAAAAAACACTCCCAAACGAGAACAATATTTAACTGCGTCTTATAATCGCATCGCCTATCGTGACAGATGCGATGTCTAATGTTCTATAAGGGCTGCCAAAGAGGTGCACTTTTGGACAAATGCACTGCAGTCGACTAAGCTTAAATACAACTCGGAAGAAAAAAAAACAATCCGATTAACTACATTTTCGAAATTGAGTTCACAAAAATTAAAGCGAGCAAGTTGGATTTGGTTTCACTCGCACGGCAAGGAATCAGCATCAGAGTTCTACGTTGGTCTGATTCTTATGCGAATCACACATGGAGACCGACTCCCATCACCAGTGAACCGAGTAATTCGCCTCCCGTGGGGTGTGACGTTAAAGCCAGTAGAAAGCGGACGAGACAATAGACCACCCCACACATATATAACCTTAACAGGTTGTTAGGGCGAGTGCTGTTAGCGAGTATCAGCACAGATGAAGGCTGGAACGGCACGCGAGGGAGCGGGTTGACCAGCAGCACCACGCCGGCTTCACACGCACACAGCTGATTGAAGTAACCGCCTTGTGGGCCGTGGGTGATATTTGACCATAAATTTTGACTTAAAACTTTCGTGACTGCAGCAATTCATATTCTTCGGATCTTTCGGTAAAGTCACGTAGATAGAAAAATTAAAGTAGATAAAAAATACGACGTTTCGATCACAACACAGGCGATCGTCATCAGGAGAAGAAAAAAAACGTCGTAGTTTTTATTATTTCTTATTTACTTTTATTTTTTCAATCTACGTGACTTTTGCCGAAAGATCCAACGAATGTATTTGACCACACTTCACCAGCACGCTGGTCCGTGCGGGCCTGTGAAGGCGAGGGAGCACAGATTGTACAGTACAACAGAGTCACCCGACGTGTAGGTCACCTGCCCTGTGCACCTGTGCGCATCCATCCCAAGCACGGCCCAGGCGCAAAGTCCCTGCTTAGCTTGCGAGAGCTGACGCCAGCTGACGTCGGTCGGTCAGTCAGTAATGCTCCAGCGTGCACAAGTAGACATTGGGAATGACGTTGCACCGAAACGCAAACTTATCCGTTGTCGGATGAGTTGACCTACGGGGGTGGTTCTGAACCTTCACAGCAGCGTGCTTCTCAATCGAGTAACAAAACATGTATAATGTTAATACACACATAGGGTTTGATTAAAACAAAGTAGCTCTACTTATGTGCGCGTGTTTCATGTGTTTTTTGACGATTTATCTTCTAAAAAAAAAATCTGCCCATGTCTCGCACCCCACAGTAAGGGCATCTCGCGTGATGCACCCCAGGTGAAGAAGCACTGACATTGGGGGTCAGTGCTGACCTTGGGGGGGGTCAGTGCATCTCAATCGAGCTGCCTGCGGGCGGTGAGATGCCTTGGGCCGCTGTCGTGTTTCCAGTCACACGAACCAATACCGACCGAGACCCCCAACTGCCCCCCCCACCCACCCACCATCGTTGCGCTCATCCAATTAACTGGATAGAACATTCTGCATTATCTGGCCACTGAGAACAAACAAGTTCCGTATGTATTACAGTAGAGAGATCACGACAACAAAAACGTAAAGCGATCATTCGTATGCCGACAACTCACACATGATGATGATGATTATGATGAGTAGCAGATGTGTGCTGTATCCATTTCCACAGTCGATAATGCTCAATCCGATACAAAAACAAAATCGGACGGATTTCAGAAGCTAAGCCGATGTCAGCCTGGTTAGCACTTGAATTGGAGACCGCCGGGGAATACCGAAATATTTCGGCTATGGGCTTCGGGGTTGCCACGGGATGGTTATACAGCGATGGATTATAAAATCCATCTGTGCGGAGCTGTACGTACGAGGCACCTATGTGTATGAGCCAAATGTGTCCATGTAGCAGGACCCTTCCCAAACGAGCCTTGAGACCCAGTGAGGCTTTGCTGGGTAAATACATTACAGCACTTTATGCAAATAACAGCAACACTCATTTACAGCCCCTTTGTAAATCCACTGCTGGATGAAGGCTTTCCCCCATGCCCGTCGTGCCCGCCACGGGTGTTGTTTGACCATACTTCACCACTATGCGGTCAGTGCGGCAGAACCGGTCAAGCCAGCATCACTCATCACGAATGTTGAACCGTGGCCGGAAATCAGAACCTCGGCGATTCCACATTCGAAGCAACACACACCGTGCACTGATCACTGCGCCCGCCGCTCAACTGCATATTAAGACGTCAACACCATCACCACCACCACCACGATATAAGACAATGAATAATCACTTGCCTTTTCTTTTCAACCACCGTGGCCATGTCTCTCCCGTCTTCCGACTTCCACAAGACGAAGAAACGATGACGACGCAGCGCAGACGCGCGTTGTTCAACTCGACTCACACTCACTCACTGGTATATGATGTATCCTCGCCTCTCCTCGCACTGGGGATCTCTCTCTCTCTCAGTGATGTCCTGAGTGGCTACAGCTCTACGCGGATCTGATTACCTTCAGCGCGAATCTTCCCTCCTGGTTACCAACTCTATAACCCACAACGCACCAGTGAATGACAACACCGACGGTGTCAATGATGCGCGCGCGTGTCTTTGAACACACGCACGCACGCACGCGCACGTTTATAATTACAGCGCCTACTCTTCAGTAATTGCCCGCCTCCTCTAGCTTGCTGAACTAATTTAAACCGATGGCGAAACGTTGCATGCATCGATGTGGCAATACGTGGAGAGGAGAAGCATTCAGTAGCAATCTCAGGAACACTGCCGAGGAATGCACTGACAAGACTCCGGCCAACGCGTCGCTGTTTTGTTACCCAGAGCCGAGGCCGAACATTCACTCCGCCTCCTCCCCTCCCACCCCCCGCGTTGACAGCGGCCCAGGGTCGCCCCCCCCACCCTCTCGGTCCCTCCTCCCACAGTAGCCACCACCTCCACCCACAGCATCTCTCTCCCCCTCCCTCCCTACAAAGACAAAGATCCCCCGTATAGCCTCGACAGGCTATTGGGGCAAGTGGCGATTAGCGAGCAGCACCTATGAAGGCCGGCAACTGTTGTACACGAGGGGGTGGGTGGCCAGCACGTACGCCCGGCCGCCTTTGTCTCCCCAGTGGCGATGTTTACACACCGCACCAAGGTACTAATTTTAGGCTGAGTCGACCTAGGGGAGGCCCAGGACCCGGTACAGATGATCGCCACTGATGTTGGTCGCGGGCGGGAATCGAAATCTGGTCGCCTGGGTTCGTAGCGCAGCGTAGCGCTCACCGCTCCGACACCGCTCCTTCCCGACACCCTCCCCACCCTCTCTGTATGCACTCGGTTGCAAGTGTATGTATGTGGAACTTCTTTCGCACCGTACGTAGCCGACCGTTCTCATCGGAGGTGCGGGGGAAGGACAACAACCTGAGCACAAAAAGCAGTTCTGAAGACGCGAGTTCGTCAATCTATAGATGATGATTTAAAAGTGCAAAGCTCCACAGTGGCTTCCAAATATCGGAAAGGAAGAACGTTCCAGACGGCCGCAGTGGCGCACCTGAAAGCGCGCGGCGCTCATCTGGATTTGTTACCAAAGGGTTTGCGTGTCCGCTCTGCCTACCTCGCCGCCCCCCTGTCTGTCCTCCTATCAAGTTGCTGCACCCACACCTCTCCGTACGTCGCCGATACAGGCAGACCTCGCTTAGTGTGCAAGATGCGTTCTTCCCGAAGACGTGAGCGCGAATCGAATCAGCGCCAAAAAGGGATACGCGAACCTCATTGCCCCCCCCCCCCCCAAATATAGAAGTCAAACTCCGCCTATAGGGCAATTATACGCACTGTTCTGTACCGCAGTTAAACAAATGCCAATATATATTGCTTGTTTTTAATCTATGACATCGTACCGTGAACGTACAAGCGAGAGGGAGAGAAAGAAAGAGGGACAGAGAGCCAATAACAACAACAGCATCACGTGGAAGACCGGAGCCGTCCGAGTTCGAACCCTGGATATCCGTACAACAGCAAAATCACGTTTACAGATCGATCAGAATCGCCGGTCACGGGCACTGCGGCGCTCACAACACAAGGCGCTCACTCGCTTGTGTGTAGACATCGAGCAGCAATCTGCCTGCGAACAACAACAACCCGGTGAAGTTGGTATTCATATTTCATCGTCGTCAACGTCATTTCTCCACTAGAGGCGACTTACTCGGATCACAAATGGACGGTGCAGGGGTTGTGTTTGTTGTGTTGTTGTTCAGCGTTCATGAATCGACCTCCAACTCCGTAATTGTAAGGGAGCCCAAATGTTTTTCTTGGTATTCGATATGAGAATAAACGTGTACATTGTGTGCGTAATTTCAGCTTTAAAACTCTTGCAGAATTGACATCATTATAATTTACATCGGTTCATCTTGATCATCTAAATGGAGCGCTT
Organism: Lampetra planeri; assembly: GCF_965212315.1. NCBI lineage: Eukaryota > Metazoa > Chordata > Hyperoartia > Petromyzontiformes > Petromyzontidae > Lampetra > Lampetra planeri. The sequence continues at coordinate 3,496,467 of NC_136136.1, forward strand.
TGTCAAGGTCTACTGCTGGATGAACACAGACCTCCTCCTACCCGCCGGCCCCTCCCACCTCGTGTCGGTCATGGGGGGTTGTTGACCATACTTCACCACGCTGGTGCGTGCGGATTTTGCGAGGGGTTGGTGCGCGGGTGTGGGGGCTGACTGAGAACCAAACTCAGGTCGCTATATTCGTAGCACAGTGTATAATGCATTATAAAACGACTTTACAGTTTCTTTATATGGCGATAAAACTACACATCCACAGCCTTGCCCTATGTGCTGTAGTAACAACGTATCGATTCATCGATGCAGATGATTATACTCTCTCGATACACGCATTGAAATCAGGTATGCTTACAGCACACATTAACATCCATCCAAGGCACAAACCAGACTTCACCTGCTTAGCTGCCCACATCGGATGAGATCAGCTGAATTCCAGGTGATTTGGCCACAGGTTTAATTGCCCATTGCTGTCCTTCCCCCGCACCTTCGATTAGCACGGCAGGCAGAAATAAATCCGACGTACTAATACCACTAAGCGACGGTGACGTCACCGCGGTTGCCTGTGCCAGGCCATGTGCACGTTGAGGCCTCGTGAAGTTTCGGAAGGCTCGCTGCTGACAGGAGGTCTCGGGACAGACCCAGCAGGTGCCATGGGTTGTGCTGACTGAGATGACCGGTAGATGCACCCCACCAGCTGTGTGCCCTCTGCTGTGCCAGGCTAGGTGCAGGAGGTCACGGGACAGAGCCAGCAGATGCCATGGGTTGTGCTGACTGAGATGACCACTGGTAGATGCACCCACCACGCTGTAACCCCAAGTGCGACGTACGTACACACGCGCACACGCCGTCAGCTGACGCGACCTGCTGTTGGCGTGTCTTCTGCAGCCACCAGTGGCCGCTATAACCGGTTACCCAAAGTGGAATCGGCGCAAACCGGGATCACGACGCAAGTCGTCGTCGTCCGCGCGCTTTGCTCGCCCGCGTTGTTGCTGTTCGCGTGGTCGCCGTGGCCGGCTCGCATCCGCAACGCGTCCCACAACGACGGAGGGCAAATGCGCCTGCCTGGCTGGAGGAGTTTCGGTGTTTGAAACTCGGCATTCTCGTCGAGTGCTCGCGACCTGCTTTAAATCGAGCAGCGGAGAGTCCCCGTGCGTTTGTTTACTCTACCGCTGGACTCGATCGATTGCGGTTGAGGTGGCTACGGATTGTTGGGGGGGGGGGAGGAGGTAGAGCTTCACCCAGCAGTGGATAGAACATGGCAGAAGATGATGCCGTTTCTGATTGCGTAGAAAAGGGTATCCGCTAAAACAAGGGCACCTTGTGCAAGAAATGGGTTCTTCATCATCGCCGTCAGCCGTGGTCTATCCACTGCTAGATGCAGACTTTTCCCCGTGCCGCTGTTTTGTTGTTGCTGCTGCTGTTGTGCTCACGCACCGCGCACGCACGGACCCCCCACCCCCCCCGTGTAAAACAGCCGTGCAGCAACGGGTTTCAACGGGGCCCCCCCACCCAACCATCCCGTGTAGCAAACCAAAAATACATTCTCCAAATCTCGCCCCTGCACACCAGTGGCGTGTAGACAATAACCACGGTCAGCTTCAGGGGGTGCGGCAATCGGCCAGTTGCCCCCCCCTCCCCCCAATATTTGATTTTGTCTCGCACGGTTGGCAAACGTGACCGGCTCTCATTCAATTAAATAAAAAGGTGGAACGTAAATGAAAGCCATTCCGTAAACAAAACAATACACATATACCGCGTTTTAAATTACTTTCTTATTTTACACTGTTGTTGAAAACATATTTCGTGGTGATGGGGAGGCCTCAACTCGTAGCTCTGGACACCAGGGGGAGAGGGGCCAAGGCACGAATGTTGAACCGTGCTGCTGTAAATCCCTGAAACGTCTCTGCCGCGTTCTGTCTCACTCCCAGCGTGGGCTACCCGAGCCGAACTTCGTCCCACGAAGTCGTTCTTTGGGTAAAGTCACGTAGAATGGAAATAAAACAATACAAAATAAAAAGAAAAACGTAATAAAATTATTTAATTACGGTTTTTTTTCCATTCTACGTGACTTTACCGAAAGAACCAAGAAGATGAATCCCTGCAGTCACGAAAGCTTTAAATCAAAAGATGACGGGTCTCTCCAATTCGCACGCGGGCTCTCGAATCCCACGCGCGTCTTCGTTTATGGCCATGCAGTGTCGATCGATCAATGCCCGCGTCAGCTGCGACACGAATCAAACGCACGTGGGGGGAAGGGTGGAAAGTGCCTACGGGCCAGAGGTCGCAAACGGGTTTTGATTCCTTACCCGTACCCGTATCCGGCCGCACCAGGGTCGCAAACGGGTATCCGTACCCGGCCGGGTACGGGTAGGGTACGGGTATCCGGTATCTGATTGCGACCTCTGGGATGAAGCCATGTTGCAGGCACGGGTGGGTTGATTCTAGGAACTTGAATTGTGAGAAGAGACAAGACGTTGGGAAATGAGTGACAAACGGTTACTCACCAGTGACTCACGGTCTACCCGTACCAGGCCGCACCAGGGAAGCAAACGGGTACCCGTACCCGGCCGGGTACGGGTAGCCAGGTATCGGGTAGGGTACGGGTATCGGGTACCCGGTTGCGACCTCTGCTACGGGCACATGGTGAATAAACACCGCTCGCACTCGTCCGCTTTGTGTGTACCTGCAAAGAGGAACGGCTTAACCCTGTCAGCTCTTCGTACTTTGTGTTTCAATTAAAATATTTTGTCATAATTGACATTTGGTAATAATCTGGAGTTGCGGCCATGCTTGCGTGCTAAACCGGATATTCAGGTGTCGCGGCTTGACGGTCTCAGCCCTGGTGACCAATAACAACAACAACACCAACCCATTGGAACCTTATTTGCCAGTAAAAAATATGATAATTGGTTTTTTACCCTTCTATCTGGCAACAAAACTGACACCTTTTTTTTACAAGGAGTCATGTTTGCATAGACCACAATACCTACAGCCATAATGCAAAAAAAAACATAACTCTGATAATATATGCACTGTCCTTGAAGTTGATTGGTCCACACCCGAAACAGCTTTCCTTAGAGCCTAGTCTCACATGGGTTGAACCAGATGACGCCAAAAGGCGCATCTGGTCCAACCCATGTGTTTGTATTATGGCTGCAGGTATTGTGGTCTATGCAAACATGACTCCTTGTAAAAAAAGATGTCAGTTTTGTTGCCAGATAGAAGGGTAAAAACCAATTAACAACAACACCCGTCACGTTGCATTTCGGTTTTCGATGAGCTTCGTAAACATTCTTCTTAAATTGAACAAAAATACCGCGTTGACTCGAATACGCGTGTTGTTGACTTAGCGCGTGAACTCTATCGGGTTGACTTGCACAACAACAACAGCAGCAGCAGCACTTGTGGGTGGGATAGTGGGCCCCCTAGTGGATGGATACATTTGATGGGAATCTCAGCAGAAGTTCAGTTCAAAGTTCATTTATTAGGCATAGCCCTGTGAGCCATTCGGCTCTTGAATCGGGTGCAACCTCAACAACAAAAAAACATGAACAAGAAAACATCTTAAGGTGACTATGTGCAAACAGAAAATCCAAGAAAAGACAGCAAAATATTGCAGAAAAATCACCGTACACCAACCCTGTGCAAATACCCCAGTGTTGTCTGGTTCCGTCAGGCGTTCCCGGTCGAACACGCTGAGCGATACTTCTCGACGGATTCTCCGTCTTACGAAATCACGGCCTTGGCATATTTGTCATGACAAATTGGCAGCTCGACAAAAAAAATCGATTAGGAGGAAGAAAGAAAATCGCTGAGCCACGTTCCTGATGAGTCGCAGCTGTTGCAGGATGGGGAGCGGCAATTCGGTGGTTCGTGCACTGCGCTACGAACCATCGTGACCAGGGTTCGATTCCCGCTCATAGCCTACATCGAATATCTGAAACGGTCATGCCCCCCACTCTCCACCCCACCCCTCCCCCCATGTCGACCTTGCCTTAAATGAGTATCTAGGGAGACAAAGGCAGCCGGGCTGTTTGTGCTGACCACCCCACCCCCTTGGCGGGCCGTTCCGTTCTTCATAGGTGCTCGATATAAGATGACTTGACCCCAACAGTCTGTTAAAGGCCACACCGGGGGTTTGCATTCTCGTCGTTGTCATCATCCGCTACAGCAACATCCCGTCCGCTCGTCCGTGCTTTTTAGTTTTTGTGGCTTCCAGAATGGAGAAAAGGCAACACCACCCCCCCCCCCCCCCTTTTCCAGAGCTGCCCCATTTCGCACGCGCGTGTGGGACATCGTCTGCTGCTCGCCACCAAATGGATTTCATTTTCTGCGGCATTGCCAATTATTGTAAAGGGACGGACGAGGCGACGTGGCTTGCGCAGTAGCCATGGGAACGAGAGAGGTGTTTGTGGAATATGATGTTCGCTTCCGTTGACCGCCCCTGAATTGATTCCAACAACAACAACCGCCGCCGCTGCTGCTGCTGCTGTGCCATTTCGCGGACGCATTAATGGAGCCAGCGACAAAAAACAAGAGGCAATAGCGAATGCGGCGTAAGGGTGTGAGCCGTGCTTGCTGCAGTGTGCATCTTGCACCGTGGTCATTTGACACACAGATGGTGGTGCGACTAGGTATGTTACGATGTGGTGTGCCGGGTGCAAACATGTGGCTTTCACTGGGTCGCTGATTCAGACAGGGCTAGATTAAATTACGTCCCGATGTTCGTATCTCTTTCTTTGGCGCAGAGAACCCCCTGGCGAGGTGTTAACTACCTCGCCTGGTGTACAGGAGGTCGTGGGTTCAACCCCGACCACGACGCCTGCGTTATGCTTGGAGTTTGCGTGTCCCCGTGTATTTTTCTCCGGGCTTTTCTTCCACATTTAGAATCAACGTGACGCGTTTAGAGTATTTGGCTGCTATAAAAAAAAAATGTCCACGTGATAAGCCACTTCGTTGAGCTGTCATTTGTGGCCAATTTGTTTCTGAAAAAAAGCTATATAGCTCAGTGGGCCTCACCTGGTAAAATACAAACTTTTTTAGTTTCAGTTTATATTCGACTATTTGTGGTCAACTGCAAAGACAGTTGTCATAGGGGCCGTCCATAAATGACGTCACGCACCTAGGGGGGGTCAGACATTTGTGACGATGTGTGACAAGGGAGGGGGGGATTGAAAAATGTGACGTCACATCAAAATGCGCAACTTTAAATAAATATAGAAAACATGTTCTACTTAATTAAGTAGACTTTTAAATAAATGTTTTCTGCTACAACACCAGAGTGCAGCGCCACATTAAATACGCACTATAATGACAATAGTTTAAAGAGATTTGAAGCATGTTTTTTTTTTGGGGGGGGAGGGGGGCAGAGCTTTGTGACGTCATATTTGGGGGGGGGGGGGTCTGACTTTTTGCGACGCCGTGTTACGACGGGGGGGGGGGTCAAAATCGTAAAAAATCGCGTGACGTCATTTATGGACGGCCCCATATTTGGGAGGGGAGGTAACGTGGCAGAATGGCGGCAGTGTGTTCACCGCTTGTCGCGGAGATTCACGGTTCGAATGCAACGGCTGCCCTGATTATTACTGCTGTGTGCAATAACCACAATAGGTCTGCTGCACCGTGAACGTGAAATTATCCCATGACGCCATTCGCAAGGGGAGGCAATTCCGTGGCAGCGTCAGGCTCAAACATTTCCAAATGGGGAAATGATACCGCAAAATCATTCAATTGTGATCATACGTAGCAGCAATTAGCGCCCCAACCCCTCCTGATAGACGAATGCCCCAGATAAGTTATGCCGAGTTCTCACTTGGTTAAACAAAATACATTTACGACGGAACTTTATGACCCTATGGATAAACTACCATATGGTAGAACATTCCCCATGACATAACTTCCAAAGATGCCCCCGGCATAGCCCTAACAGACTGCAGGAGCAAGTGCTGCTGTTAGCATCACTGCTGGAGCCAGGCACGGCACACGAGTGGGTGGGTGGCCAGCACCACGCCCCACAGCCTCCCCGGCGGCAATGTTTACTCCCCACCGCACCAGGTACTCATTTTAGGCCGAGTCGGCGTAGGGGAGGCCCATGACCAATTCAGATAATCGTCACTGCTGTTGGCCGTGAGTGGGAATATAATTATTGGGTCGTCCGGGTTCGTAGCGCAGTGCGCTAACCACTCCCCCACCACTCCCCCCCCCCACACACACACAGGTACAGACGAATAAACCCCGCGTTTTGCAAATACCATTTATTTATTGAACAGTCACAGTAGATATACGTGGAACACGTTTACACAGCGGCACACACGATGTTTATGTTCACACATATTCAATACACACCTGCATGGGAGTCGATCTTATTAATATGGGGGGGCGGGGGGGGTACGGGGAGGAACTGTACAACAAACATTAGATTTTTTTTAAAGCCAGAGAGACACGGAGGAAATTAAATTTATATATTTATATTTCACTCGACGCAGCGACTTCAAACACGTATCATTATGCATATATTATGTAATTATATGATACACAGCTATATACGTGAATTGATTGTTTACCATTAATAACAGGGGGCGACGGACATACTTTTCTCGGACAAGAAATGGGATGGGGTGGGGGAATAAGGGGGGGGGGGGGGCACATGTGGGGTCGCTAGAGAAATGTCGAGGGGAACACTGCATTAAGATATCACAAATACTGACAGTGGAGGCAACAGTTACATCGTCAATATACAGCGCCGGCAGCAGCAGGCTCCTTTAGTAATGCATGCTCGGAATAGCAGAGGATGCGCGCGGCGAGACGGCGGCGATTCTGCGTCGCTGTTGTTGATGTACGACAGACCAGGTAAGCTCCGTGCAGATAAGACGGCGAAGAGCCACCGTCTACGGCACCAACAACCGAGCAATTCATTGAGCGTGCGAGCCAACACGGAAGCGACACTTTTCTCACGAACAAACTGACTCTCCTTAAAGTTGCGACCTAACACTAAATAAAAACCCCACAAACAGCTCTTATCTTGTACATAAATATCTAGGCTGTGCGTCCGATACGAATGCGTAGCGTTGTGAAAAAATGTTTATTAAAACAAAAAAAACAACACTTTAACCCTCTTGTGCAATGCGTGTCCAATGTGGGGGGGCAACTACGAAACAAGTGGATATCCGACTGCTATAAAGTTATACGAAAACACTTTCACACCGCCGACATCATCAGAATTTGTTTTCTAATAACTCACGCACGAGAGTTACACAGTTACGATCGTGTGCGTCACTGTGAAATGCTATCGTCACATCAGACACTTCATCAACGCGCACTGATGTCACGGAAGTGCTACGGCGATGCACTTGCTAGCAACTTGAGAGCATTGTTTTTCCTTCTTATTAATGAAGTGTCAGACTCCTGCAAGGCAAGAGTCGGCACACACGCCTACATGAGTGGGAGGGGGGGGGTTGCATCTGTGTTCGCCGTACGTGCGTCACGCACGTGTATACACACACACACACACGCGTACTTGTGCGTGCCACAATATAGGCACATATACCACATGCATTATTTGTACAATAGTAGATAGTACTCTGTGAAAATGGCTCAACGCCAGCCATGCACGCAGACTCTTACGACAAAATGCGCGCCGGGCTAAACTGCTCACAAATTCTGCTGAAGAGGAAATACTCTGCATGGATTTCGTGCAGAGCAAGTGGCAGCCGACACTGCAGAGAACTCGGTTAAAGTGAAGACACAAACCACGAGGGGCTCTTGTCGTGTAGCTACACACCTAGGGTTGGGTCACCCGCAAGTCACTTTTACAGCCTTTTGTAACTCACCAATGAAGCGTAAAAGTCAAGTTAAGTGGGACCGCAAAAGGCATGCACAGCCGAGGTGTGTGGCTATACGGGCGATTTGTTTTATGGGTTCGGTCTTTCTTTGAGAAACTGCCTGTCCAGTGGCGTGTAACCAGAAGACGAGGTCCATTACCACTGCTGTTATTATTAGCGTCAGTCAACACTTATAACTGAAAATATACAGCAACTTATGACACGCTGCTACATTTGTGAGTTATAAGGGAGAGTTAATGACAAGGTTTGTCAAGTATTTTCAACCTGCAATGACATAATTATGTATATACACAGCGTGTATACAGACTGGGTCATAAGCTATGACAAATGTGCACATGTTGAACATTTGCTATATAAAACGCCGACTCAATGTTGATGCACGTGTCTTTGTTGTGTAGCCGTGTACACACAGACGGAATAAAAAAATGATGTCAAAAGTGAACGGAACATTCTGTAGGTCGCTCGATTGCTTGATTTTATAGTTTTTCGTCGTCGTTTTCTGCATTAAACTCCGAATGCGCACATACCCACCACGACGGAGGTGGGGACGCGACGGGCACACGGGATGCAATTGCATTCACCGACGTTGAGGAGTGTTTGTTATCGAGTGTAACAAAAACAAAACAAAAACACACAAATGCAACCGGGGCACACTAATCACGCACCCTGGATAAGACCTCTCATAAGACCTGCCGACCTGTCTAATCTACGCGCACATACACAACGGACTTCTTTGCCCCCCCCCCCAACACCCCCCCCCCCCCCCGTGTGCAACTCGCCGCTCAATGTGACCCGAGCTAAGCGACGTGAATTATCACGGGGAAAACAAAGAGCCTCGTTGTCCAAAAGCCGTCCCGCGATTAACGATCATTAATATTTATTTTTATTCTTCCTCATCCACCTCGGTGCGCCGTGTAAATACGTTGACCCTCAAAAACAACAAAACCCCCCCGAATGATAAAACAGAAAGACCTAACGGCAGCTGAGTTCCGTAAACAGACAGCAGCCGCGGGGGGGGGTGGCGGGGGGGAGAAGCGATTGGACCGGCAATTGGAGGGGCCCCCGCCTCAACGTTGCAAACTTAACGCGGGGATCGCGGTTTAACAACCTGCTAACGCAGCGACGTGACGTTACGACGAAGCGGCGAGGGAATGGCGGATCTCCAACCGTGGTGTTGATACAAACGCCGTGCCCCCCCCGCCCCCGTCGGAGAGACCTGCATCGGTGGTGGGGCCGGCGAAAGGTGGGTCGGGGGCCTGCCACGCTTCCTTCAAAAAACGCTGAACTGTCAAAGCTTCAACAAATCCATCACGACGCCCCCACCGCCCGCCACTCGGGAGACATTATCGGCCAAGCGACCGACGACATAATTGCACAGAACGGTTAATAAATCGGAGGGGGTTCCTTCCTTTCATCTTTAAAAGTGTTATCCTAATCGGCTGGCTCACGGTGGACTAAATAATACGGTCACAGTGCACGTGTGCGCATTGGCGGAACTGTTGGTCGGCAACAACAGAATATTCCACGAGTACAGGAGTTCTTTTGAGGTATTGGCTTGCGTGTTATTGGAATAATCTTGTTGTAGTTGTTGTAAAAGCCAAATATTTAGATGCATGTTGAACTTATTTCGCACCTGTGCTAATGTGAGGTGCGGGGGGGGGGGCTGATAACAAAAACAATTAATCCGGTGACCAAATCACCTAGGATTGCAGCTGATCTCATGCAATTTTAGCAGCTAAGCAGGATTTGAATCTGGTTAGTGCTTGGATGGGCGATCACCATGCATGGATCGGGAATCCTGGGGCTGCTGTGAGGCCACAATACGGATAGCAGAGGGCAGTGCAACAATTTTCATTGTTGTACTGCACTATGCCCCAATGTCTATGCTCCCCGCATTCGCCAACCCTCGCTGACCAACATCAAGTGTGGACAAATAGGCCCCCCACGAACCACGTGTTGCGGGGAGGGCTCCAGTCCAGCAGTGGAGTGAATTGTGCATGCACAGATAATTTAAATAAAATCAAAACATCAAAACGCTTGTTTCGAATATCATGCGTGAACACTATCATTCTGGTGACGTTTCATCTTTAAAGAGAACCTGTATTCTCTAAGTGGTCCTTGCACTGTACGCAGCACCCTTAAAACACACACATTCCGGAACAAGCACATTCCGGGCGGGGGGGGGGATCTAAACAGCATGGGTTTGCTGGCCTAAAGCAAGCAGCTGGTGAAACCACAGTGTCACGTCAATAAGCCCACACCATCCATACCAAACACGCTCTCCAAAAAACCCACACGGTTTCGCCTGTCTGTCTGTCGGCGAACGACAGGTACGTTTACATCACAGTTACATAACCCACGGAACCACCGATTACCGTCATGCGCCACTTACCGAAGCCCCGTTTTCGTCTGGCGGGCAAAGGCTGACAACCAGCGCGGCACGACGCCGCGCGTCTTTTCGAGAGTAACAAAATGACGTACGCAACGAAGACATTTGATTTTTACGTAAGTGTCGACTAATAACTCTACGAGTAAGCGTTAATTTAAAATACTATATATATAGAAAAAACTACGGAAAAAAACCACGATAACTCTCCCACCATCTGCACGCCACTCGGAGGAAGGGGTTAATGTGAAATTTAAGCGGAGATCTCATTAAGATGTTTTATTTTTCAAGGTGGAAAATCAAACTTGCGTGCAAAAACTTGCGTGCAAAAACGTCGGTGGATGAGAGAAGAAATACTGCCGTCAATTCATCCAATTCACTTCATCGGAACACCCTCGGTGTTTTTTGTTGTTAAAAACGTCACGTTTTCAAGCCGACGCATTAAAATGCATTCGTGCAATTACGTGCCGAGTTACTACACTGTGTGTACGGATATGCACGCTGAACTTCTTTTGCACCGTACATAGCCAACCATGCTAATCGGAGGTTGCGGGTGGAGGTAAAGGCACGGGTGGGTGTAGGAGTGGGTGGTGGGATTTTAAAATAGCGCCCCCACACGCACCACCCACCCCACCCACCTCTACCCCCCCCCTACTTTCCTAACTACAATCTACTCTGTAACACAACACTACTGCTCTGGAGTGCCACACCACAAACGAAATGATGAGGAGTGTAAAATGGCAAGACTTTTTCTAATACAGTGTAACCATCCTCCCCCTCCCCAACCGATCACGGTAGGCAACCGCCACACGTCGTTCCACTTCAGGGTCAAGTTTCCTGCTTACAAAAAGGGGGGGGGGTGTCATAAAATAAAATCGCATAAATATTTTAAATAGTTAATTGTGTCAGTTTTACAGCGAGATGCGTTTCGGCGGTGCGTTTGCGCCCATCAATCTGGTTTTTTTTTTAAACCGCCAGGAGACGCATATTTTACCGGAGGAGACACACACGCACGCGCGTTTGCTTGCTACTAACACTATACAATTAAAATAACTGTGAGGGAAAACAGAACGCCCCCGTCGGAACGTTTCACGCAAACACATTGGAGCGTTTTGAGTCGCGCACATCAGTCACAGAGCCGTCGTCCGTTTTTTTTTTGTTTTCCGTGCAAAGGTAGACGCTTACACGGTCTACGGACAGGAGTAAAGAATAAATAATTAGTATTCTTTTGTCGCTGCATCAGCAATATTACTTTTATAGCGAGCAAACTATTTTTTTTTTAACGGGAATCCATAAGGACTCCGGTAGCAAGTAGCACACCTCCAACTTGAAGAGCTCTCGCGTGCCGCCCGGCTAACGCCCGTCAACAACCCGGGTTTAATTTCACTGCGATTCCCGCTGACTTTTTGTTTGCTGCAAATAAATAAGATCTCAACACCGTCGTGTCTGTCAGCGAGCAGACGCCACCTCGCCTGAGCGATGGGGGAGGGAGGGAGCGAGCGAGCGGACGGGCAACCGAGTGAGGCCGCGCCGCGTCGCTGGCAAGTCGACAGTTCACTGGGCGTCGTCCTCCGAGAAAGAGAAGCCCCGGAACTCGTCCTGGTTGATCTGCTTCACGACGCTGCTGTCCACCGGCGTCAGCAGCGGCTCCTCGCGCGTGAAGTCCTGGTCGAAGTTGTTCACGTCCCTCTTGGTTTTCTGCAGGCGGGCGGGCGGGTGGGTCGGTGAGAGAGACGGTGGCAGGAGAGGGGGGAGGTGGCGGGTTGTGGGGATGAGAACCACTCGAGGTTGGAGCGGGGCAGTAGGAGAGAAGCGACTATTAATTGCACGTGACCCGCGGCGGGACGGTAGGACGCGTGAGGAATTGCCAAGGCTGCAGGACAGGGCGATTAACCGAGAGCCAGTTTATTTCCCCATTGCCCCTGGGCGGGTGTAAAATTAGTATTTCCCAAGCTGGCCGCGGCCGTCACGTGCAGCAAAACGTAGGTATGCGAAATGCGCAAACAATTTTTTGTTTGCTTCTTCATCAATCAATAACAATGACACCAGCGGCGCGCACCAGGCCAGCTCGTTTGGTCACTCCGAGCGCATCCATCGTTACGCCACAGGTGGGGTGCGGAACACGGACGATGTAGAGCAGGTAAAGTGAGACTGCTAAACCGAAAAAACACCACACGGGGCTGCTTGAGTGAGATAATCCTGCTTGTCCTTCCACAGATACTAATTTAGCCTCTTCTCACCCCTGGCCAGTGCTTTAATCAACAAGGCCCAAGCGTGTCCTTTCTAGACCGCAACCCACCCAACAGTCCGATCAAAGAAAACCACCGACATGCGAAATTGCCAAGCGCCGAGATCAGCACGGGGCCACGCTTTAATAACGGAGTGCGTCAACGAGCTGGCCGGGAGGCTCGGAGGTCAGAGGACCAAGCCCCGCATCACCGAGATCCCGAGGGGTTATAAACCGGGCAGTCACCTGTGATTTTCACGCCAAGTGATATGACGGTCTCCCCGCCCAGTGACCAATGGGGCGGCGACAGAGAAAAACCACGACGCTAAATTTGATTCCGCACTTAAGTTGTGCCAAGTTCCAGCTTCTGAGAATTTAAATATCGGATGGGCCGTGACGTGACGGGAGTTACTGCTACCTATGGTAGACCAGAGTTTACTCAAAAGGGGTCTCAGATGTGGCTCTGTGATATCAAGATTCCGCGTGTCATTTTCAAACGCGAATGGATAGCTTCATGGCCATGACACCGATAAGCGCAATCCGGATAAAAAAAAAACATGTTCCTGAATAAAAACAACAAAGCGCGTCATCAAAAGCCGGTGGGTGTTGTTGTTGGTGCCGTGGGGGTTGTTGTTGTTGGTGTGGTCGTTGTTGTTGGTGCGGTGGGTTGTTGTGGTGCGTTGGGACGTTGTTGTTTGTGCGGTGGGCGTTGTTGTTTGTGCAGTGGGGGTTGTTGTTGGTGGTGTGTTGGACGTTGTTGTTGATGCGGTGGGCATTTTTTTTGGTGCGGTGGACATTGTTTTTGGTGTGGTGGGCATTGTTTTTGGTGTGGTGGGTCATTGTTGTTTGTGTGGTGGGGCGTTGTTGTGGTGTGGTGGGGTGGTGTTGTGGTGCGGTGGGGGCGTTGTTGTCGGTGCGGTGGAGCGTTGTTGTGTTGTCGGTGGGGCGTACGTACGATGCGGGGCTTGAAGGGCGGGCGGATCTTGCGCTGCTCAAGGAGATCCCAGTCGATCTCGCGGAAGAACGAGTGGCGCTTGATGGCCTCCTCTCCCCCCTGCGTCACCACGCAGCCCAGCCGCTTATTTGGGTTCTTGGTCATGAACTGCACGCGCAGATGGGGACGGTGTGCAAACAAATTCAATATAGTCGAGATTTTCTCGTCCACCTTGGCAGAGGCGTTGAATGTGTAAAGCCCCCAATAACCCGCACGTGTAATCACCGTTTTGGGTTGTGTTTTGAAGCAAGGCTATGCACGCTCCCTGCGTGACCAAAAGAAAATGTTCCAAACAATTTCACGTACAGAAAGTCACTCATAAAACTGGCATTGTTCAACAAGCACGCAGGTAGATACGTGGAAGAAAGCAACACAAAAAAATACACTTTTGCCTCTCAGCCGCATCTCCCAAAGCCACGTGTGAAATTTACAATTGGCGGGTCGCCACGACCATATTGCCGCCACCGCTTGCCAACCTGAGGATAGCTACAGGGGACTGCAGCTGTTGAATCTGCTCCCTGATCACAGCGATTATCCGGAAAACGTATCGCGATTTAAGAGGACGTTGAAAACTCTCCACTGTGAAACTTTGCACAGTACGCAATGATGCGAATAATACGAGTTATTCTACGGGTGAGATTATTATTCTGCGTATACGCATGCAGAATAATAATCTTGTGATGCCAAGTTCATGTGTGCTACTACCGACGTGCAGTGCTCTGTTTATTCGAACTACGGACATCCTGAACGCGGCATTTGGCTAGCCATCAAACAAAGACGATCACGTCATCGACCACTTTCAGATGTGCTTCTCAGGCCGTCTGGAACACTCTGCCTTCCGATATTAGGACGCCACTGTTAAGCTATTCACTTTTAAATATGGATTGAAATCGAATTTCTTTAGAATAGCTTTTTGTACTTGTCCTTCCCCCGCACCTCCGATTAGCACGGTTGGCTACGTACGGTGCGAAAGAAGTTCAACATGCGCATTCTTACTTTCTGATGGTGCCGCGGGCAACTCGTTATACACACGTGTTCGAGGCGTGACCACGAGAAACAAAACGACGAGGCATCGGTGCGCGACGAGTTGAGCTCGCGGTGCCGATCGGCAGCTTCGATTGACTACGGGGCGCACGGGATAGAAGCCGTGGCGCGGTATAACGGGACAGTGGGCCGGGCCGTTACGCACGTCGCGCAGGATGGACACGGCCTCCTTGCTGAGCCACACGGGGTAGAGAACGTCGTCGTGGAGGATCGACTCGAAGAGGTCGTCTTCGTTGTCGGCCTCGAAGGGCGGCTGCCCGGCCATCATCTCGTACATGAGCACCCCCAGGGCCCACCAGTCCACGGACGGGCCGTAGTCCAGCTCCTGCAGGATCTGCGAGCGAGAGAGTTAACGGTCCACTGTGACAAGCGCGATGTAGTGTTGGTTGCATGAATCTCTCAAGTGAACTTTTCAATTCGGGTTTAATCACACCGTTGTAATCAAAGGGATTTTTTTTTTTTACAAACAGGCAACAGGCAATTTAAGATTACAAAAACGAGTAAAATGTCCTGTTACAGTTGTTTAATTCCATAGAATATAGAGAATCATTTCAATTTGTTGAGAAATGTTTTAGACAGTAAGCAAACTAAATCAATGCCATGTGTACCATTTCTAATTTACGGCATACATTTGCTTACACAGTTTATAAACTTTAGAAATTTGAACTCCTTAACCTCACAACCAAATGCACACAAACTAATCTTCAATAACATAATCTCACAACGTGCTGCGACAAGCACTTTTCGCTTCTTAAAAAAAAAATTGCGTAATGCACTTAATGCACGAATGAGAAAATCAAAACATTTTCTCGTACCACTCGAACCTTAACCGACGACGTAAGTGGATACGAGGCCTTAAATGGGGTACACGTTGCCGGGCGGTTAATCCGCAGTGGTCGTTATCCGAGACGGCACACAACATGCGCACGACGCTTGCATAAAAGCACAACGATGACACGTGGTGTCCCCGATGCCTAATCTCGACACGAGGATCGAGAAAGCGGGAGGAGGCGGCGGCGGTGGATATGCATCAGCACGATAGAGGGCGTCGAATTACAAGCTCGGGAGTCAACCTTTACTCGAAGCAAGCTCACCTATTTGGCGAGGGTCGGCGTCGGGTGTAATATAATATTTGACACATGCTTATTGCCAATATATGTATATTCAAATAAATACCTGGTGTGGTGTGTAAACATCACCACCGGGGAGACAAAGCCAGCCGGGCAACGGTACTGGCCAACCCACCCCTACCTCGTGTGCCACAGTGCCGGCCTTCATAGGCGCTCGCCATCAGCACTTGCCCCAACTGCCTGTTGGTTGCTATACGGGGGATCTTTGTCTTTGTGTGCAAAGGCACCCGTGCAGAGGGCCAGGGCCTTGTCACACTATCTGTTTAACCCAACACAGGCACTGGAGGACGCACGGCCGTGCGGATGTTCACGAGCTTTCGCTGGCGTTGGTCGTGGCCCTCCGAGAGGAGAAGGGGTTAAGAGAAACATAATCTCGACGTGAAGTGAAAAAGCAGCGCGAAAAGATGACGCGGCGCATTTGCTCCCTTGTGGCAGCCAACAGGCGGAACCTGCATGGAAACGGTTTTGCCGAATGTTGGGTTTGCATGCAGGTGCTCCGGACCGCGGCAAAATTCATGACAGACATCTGGGCTATATAGCAGCTGATGCGGTTAGGTATTATCAGGGTTAGAGTTAGGCAGCTCAACTCTCGCCGAAACTCATTTGGGCATTTTAAGAAAAAAACGCCACTTTTGTCAAATTTTCTTGCTGTGGTTTTCACATCTGATGATGATTGCTTGTGTTGCAATCGAAACGTCGTGAGAATTTAATTGTTTTTATTTTATTATTTCCCTTCTACGTGACTTTACCGAAATAACCAAGAATATCATTTGGGCATGTAAGATAGGAATAGGTTTTACCCATTCTGGCGATAAAAGAGGTGTTAAGATGTTCAAACACCAAACAGATTCCTTTTGCAAGGAGTCAAGTAAGCATGCATTAGTCACACATACTTGTGGTGAACATGCAAACAAAAAAGGTCCCATGATATCATTGGGCATATCTACCGAGCAGTTGGGGCGATGATATAGGCTCGGATTTGAGGATTGCAGGATTATTGGAGTTGGGGGCGGCGATGGCTTGGCGAAGCCTTTAGCCAACAGTGGATTGGATTGATCACGGCTGATGATGATGATGATGCATGTAACGCCCGCTCTCTCCTCTGTGATTTCTATGACTTTTCACAACGAAATGGAGTTGCTTTAAGAAGCTATTCTGTTGCGTCTCATTTGTATTGTCCGTGTGCACCTGTGAACCAGCGCTTTGGAGGGAAGGTTTTCTGGATCAAATATAAATTCGTGAAACTCCTAAACCCAATGGCCTGTGATGTAGCCAAAATATGACAGGGCAGCTTGTGTTCTTGATTCTATCTGTTTTGAGCTTGGAATGTTATCCTCTCTATGCGTGGCGGCTCTTCCTCCATGTACTCCAATTTCCTCGCTCACGCAAAACACTTACAAAATGATGTTGGCCTAAAATATCAATGCAGCAGTAACCTACAAACAAATAAAGTGCCCTGAGACTTAGCAAGGCTTTTGTGGGCAAATAAAACATCATTATCATTATTAAGATTTCCCAAACTCCATCCTGCCAGTTTGGCAACCTAACTTGGCGTGCGTCACCTCCAGCAGCGCACGGAAGATAAAAACACAAGAGGCACGGGGATTGACCGTACCTCTGGGGCGATGTAGTCGGGCGTTCCGCAGAAGGTGGAGGTGGTGATGCCGTTGAGGATGCCCTCCTTGCACATGCCGAAGTCGGCGAGCTTGCAGTGTCCATCTGCGTCGAGCAAGATGTTGTCCAGCTTCAGATCCCTGTGCGTACAGGGCGAGTGAGGGGGCATTTTCATATTTTTCGCATCTTTTTTAGCAATGAGCAGCAAACCATAACAGACGAATGTTTAACACGTAGAGAGCTTTCGCGACCAATATTATTCAGACAATTTTTTGAGTAAGGTCTCGTTAATATAAATGTGTCACTAAACCCACCACCAATTAAGCAAAACATGCATATTAGTTACTACACCGGTGTACTGAACTCATAACTAATAGACATGTTTTGTTTCCGTGATGAACTTTACTTATTGGCTGTGTTGGGTGGTGGCAGGTTCAACGACACATTTATATTTACGCAATCTAACCGAAAAAAAACCCCTTCTATTATGCATAACAGATGAACACATTTTTTTTCATGAAGGAATGTGTTGTTTAGAATGACAGACTATGCAGTTAGTGAAATCACATTCCAGACCCATGTATGGAACATGGCTAGGCTACAAAATAACTTCATTGCGTCGACTATAAATTCTCTAAAAGGCCAATGCGACAGGAGTTGCGATGAGATTTGCAGCCATCCTGCACTGTTGTTAAAACGTTCAGATGATACGTCAAACTCTCCATTATTCTTCCTGTGACTCCTTAGCCCACAACAGCGATCCCACACCCCCTATCAATAGAGTAAGCGCGTATCGCTGTTTTTCTTACACACGCACACACGAGCATGCACAAGGATAAGCAAAAACGCATTCTGGCAGAGTAGGACGTGACTTTGAGTAAAAAAAAAACATTATCATCCGACGAAAAAAATACTCCCAACATAGGCTGTGTAAGACCCACTTTTGGGCAGATGATGCCCTGTTTTTTTTTATATAGAGTGGATGTTTAAAGGGTGTTTCCGGCATCCAGTTGGTGAGTGAAGAGCAAAAAAAAACACACACTTGCCTGTCCTAATGTGAAGCCTGAAAACAAAGCCTTGACCTCTCGCTACTCCTGCCCATGACAATGAACTTGACTACCAAGGAATTACTGCAAATTTCTACGTTTCATTTTCAGAAACACTCATTTTAGACGCCCCGCAAATGTTTTGCCGAGCTAATTCTGCGATTGGGGTGGCAGTGGTGGTTCGCAGCGGTGTCGCAGCGATCAGTGCACTGCGTTATGAACACAGTTTTTCCCAAGTGTGATTCCCGGCCAGGGCTAACACCAGTGGCCAGTGATATCCGAGCCGGTCCTGGGCACTCCCTTCTTCCACAAACCCGCACTGACACCGGCGTGGTTGAGGTATGCTCAAGCAATCTCCATGACCGACACGGCATGGATGACTAGGCCCTCATCCAGCAGTGGATTGAGAAAGTGCTGCATATTACTGATAACAAATATTAAAAACTTGCTTCCAACTTCCCCTTTGTACTTGTCTCTCTACCCCCTCCCCGCCCCCCCCCCCGTGTGACTTCCACTGTCAAAACATCCTGAAATCTTGCATCATCTGTTTTTTTATTAATGTGTGTGGCTGATGTTCCATGGCTACCGAAAGTTGAGTCCGAAACATTTTGGATGCTTCTCCGTGAATAATGGCATAAAATAATACTTTGATATTAAAATGCAGCCACTTCCATCAGCAGGAAACCCAAAAAACATAGTACGGCAGTATTTAGTTTGAAAAATGTCAATGTCATTATCAGTGCATTACCAATATTTCACTGCCTTTTTAACATGTAAACAAGCATGCACACTAGGCTCATGTGGTATATTGAGGAGTGATGGGTGCATTGGTGAGCACACTGTACTTTGAACTCTGCGAGCAATATTTGCACAGGACATCCCATTCACCAACTGATACGGACTCGCATCAAGTATAGCCAAACAAATCCCATCATGCTTTCATTCAGCAGTGGATTGACAAAGGCCTGTACAATTTGAATGTTTTGCAATTATAGGTAGCATCTACATTGTATTAGCATACCGAATGAAGTTTCATTTGCATGTTACTTGGTTCAGCTAGGTTGGAAGCTGCTAATAATGATCACAATTTGTTCACAACATGTTCTGGATTTAGTGTTCCAGTTTACATGCATCCCAATCTCAAGGCATAATTAAAGCATTCAAAGAACTGCCCGTATTGCAGAACATTCAAATTACATTTGTAAACTCTGAATAAACAGTCCGCGAAATAATGTTTGGCCAACACTGTTTATGGAACAATTTATCAGCATGCTCCATTGGCGGGAGAGAACTTGGCATGCAACCATACTGTCAAAAGGCACTTTTTACAGATAATTAATTGATGATTAAATAAACATATGATTCTGACTAATAGGCAATATAATTTTTTACATATGCTTGTTGCCAAAATACGTATATATACACGAGTGGGCTTGAGCAGGACACCTCGCAAGATGGGATGATGGCCAATGGGTGAGACTGGCGACGGAGTGTCAGCCAAAGGATGGGGCGCATCCAAGAGGACGACCACAGATGAGATGGAGCGATGAGATCAGGTCACGCGCGATGGATCGCAGCGGCATATGTGGGGAGACCTTCATCCGTCAGTGGATGGACAGCGCCTGCTTATGATAATTTTAAAGACCAAAACAAAAATGATACGTGGGAGGAAAGCACGACTTATTGTCGCCGTGCCTCAGATCTCAACGTGCCAGTAGTCATGTGCTTTTAATCATGACACCGCCGCCATATGTACAATTCCTGGATCGGTAAGGTGCCCTCCACAAGCACAGGCAATTTGCAGCAGTTTCAACAGCTGTTGGCTATTTACACAAAACAGCAGTTTGGAGCATTAACACCGACCGATAATCAATGCCCCTACCGCCACGAGAAACACCACTGCTCCCAGCAGTACCGCCACCACCGCCGCATTCTCACGCTATAAAAATAACCCAGCGCGTACGATTACACGGACCTCTCTCGCCAGAGAAATCTGTTACCAATACCCGGCGTGACCCTGACCAGGCACAACCAGGGATTAGACTGACTTTACATCTGACACAGATTGTCTAACATCGGCAGTGCTCCACTCGAGGCAGCAAGCAATGTAACGAAGATAATACAACATGTTATCATTTACAGACCCTTGTCAATCAACTGTTGCATGAAGGTCCTCCCAATGATGTGTAAGCCAGGGGGGTATATTTAACAATACTTCACCACGCTGATTAAAGTGGGTGGAAGGTGGGGTGGTCCCAGGACCGGTTCAGGTTGACACTCGCCACTGATATCAGCCATGGACAAGATTCAACTCAGGGTCAGCGGGGGTTCATGGTGCAGTATAGCCACTTCTGCGCCACCGATCCCACGTTCTGGAGAGGTTCAGTATAATTCATTGCTATGCTGCCGTTCCTGTCTGGCCTACAACACCAGGTTTTCCCAGGCAATCTCTCCTATCCAAGAGCTCACCCCCCCACCACCACCCCCGAGTGAGTTGATGAATCGTCTTAATTTGGGGTCATAATAAAGTTGAAGAATACAAAAAAATCGTACAAATGCCTTTCATCCATCTTGTTCCCAGTGTATTGTTCTCTCAGTTGACATAAAAACTTAACTCCATCTCCGTACAATTTTTGCGAATCGGAACAACCGATTCTCATGGGCATGATTATATGTGTGCATGTTGAGTGCGAGATTCTATTTAAATAAATAAAAGCATATGTCTTCAGATTATCTACTGAAATTGGGCACATTCAGGGTGATTTGGTCATCGGCAATATGGTTGCGAGGAAAAGCAGTGCTGCAGTTGTTTGAGCACTGCGCTATTAACCAAGCGTTATGAATGCCATTCCCGGCCACAACTCACATCAGTGGGGAGTGACGTCTTGACCGGTCCTGGGCACTCGCCCTGTCAGTTCAACGCGGTTGGCTCCTGGACAGAGAGGGCTGCTGCGCCACGGCACCCCAGGTAGTCTCCGGGCCACAGTGTGCAGGGACTCGCTTTGTTCTTGGGTCAAACGCCCATGTTCCTTGCACATTCTTTTGGAACAGGGTGGGTACCCAAGAACTGGACTCCCTCCCAGTGTCCGAGATACAATGGGAGCGGCTGTGTCCAACAGGAAGCCTGAATGCTCCCTGCAGACAGCAAAAACCTGATCACACCATGCCCTTGGTGGAGACCCCCGCTGCTTGCACTCAAGGTGAAAATGAGTGGAATTCGAACGCTACATGTAATAGATAGCCATGATCACAATGTGCGTGAACTGTAATGCAGAAGAGCCATCGTTATGATAATGAGCAGCCGTGATCAATCCACTGCTGCATGAAGGACTCGTAAAGCTGTCGCCATCCTTCACGCTCCCAAGATGTAACAATCCGCCTCCCCCGCAACTCCGATTAGCGCGATCGGCTAAGTACGATGCGCGAAAGGAGCTTCAACGTACATACATCCGTACGAAAGAAGTTCAACAACATACACACACGCAAGCTGCTTTTATCAATATACCTCGACGGTGGATGTCATCTCGGAGGTTTCCTCCTTTGGCTGCCAGTTGTTTGGATCGACCACTGATAGTAGAATACCCCGTCAAAACCCACTTACTTTTATTCACAGTCAATATGTCGCTAAATTTCTTACAATGGTCCAATGTGTCCCTCTTTCTGTCTCTCAATGCAAGTTCAAAAATGCATCCACGCTACTTTTCAATTTTTTGGTTCCCATTTTGTTTGCCACTGATGTCCATGTTTCATGATCTGGCCACAAATGATAGCTCAACAAAGTGGCTTTATCACGCAGACATTTTTTGCGGATAAATCATCTCAACGCGTGCTCCCCCACGTGCGGAGGGTTTCTAAATGTGGAGGGAAATTTAACGACAGGGTGGGAGCACTGCTCGATGGAAAAAAAAAGTTTTAAATTTAACAAAAAAAAGTCTTCACGAGATGAAATAACGGCAGGATTACTACAACGATAAAGTTTGCCGTGACTGGCCGCGTACAAAGCTACTCCACAACGACTTTTGTGCGTAACATTCCGCAATTGGTATGCAATTGTGATGGATAAATAAGCAGCCAAGCAAACAATGTTCTTAATCTTGATATTTTATGTTTGTTGAATGTTAACAAAAAAAACCCACACTATTATTACTTATTGGGATGTCTATATTGTTTTGTTTAGACGTGGGTAATTTTTTGCTGCTTTCTGTATTTATTTAAACCCAGGCCTCCTTTGAACAAAGATATTTCAGCTCTCGATGGGCTCTTATACAAACGCAAGTACAGCACTATGCCCATACTATGTGTTAATTACATGGAGTGTTTGATTATATTCCACTGTGCAGGTCAGTCCAGTTTGGCGATCGGGGTTCCGAGCTCTTAGATGGTTATAACGGTAATCTATCAATTCCATTTCATAACAAGTCCAATAATTACTATATTAACACATCGCCTCTCAGACAGGGCAAAATGAAAAAACATTTTTTTACTATTATTATTATGATTGTCATGAGTGGTATGTGCCGGGTGGGTGCACGGGTTGTACAGAGTCCAAGTACTATTAGACACTTGGACAAAAATGCCGTCCGATTACACATTCTATTGCAATCGGAAGAGCACCCTTGCAACTCAAAATCATGCCGGAGGGCCCACCAAAGTAAGCATTGACCAAGTTCAACTACCCATTGCAGATACCGTAGTCAAGTCTACATAGGCTGTTGGAGCAAGTGCTATTAGTGAGCACCTATGAAGCATGGCACGAATTCACGAGGGGGTAGTGTGGCCAGCACCACGCCCGGCTGCCTTTGTCTCCCCAGTGTTGATGTTTACACACCGCACCAGCTACTCTAACAGCTGAGTTGAGCACGGTAAGGGCCCAGGACCGATTCAGATAATTTCTACTGATGCGAAGTGTGGCTGGGGACATTGGACTCAGATCACTAGGTTTGTAGTGCAGTATGCTACTGCTCTCCACAACAACAAACGCCATTCGCCACTAAGTGGCGGCGACGTCACCACGGCGCTTGTGCCAGGCTAAGTGCTCTCCACAGGCACATCAACACCTGCACATCTTTCTTTACCGTGCAAGAAGCAGTGATAAACATGTGGCTGAATCGACTGTGTGCTACGTACTGATAATAATAGGTCAAACTTGTGGGCAAGTCGCCGGTTTACATTTCTAGCTGTGAAGGCCAACAATGTTTAAGGGCGGTATCAACCACAAACAGCCATCTGCTGCTTATCGGCAGCTAAACTAACTGTACGAGATAACGACCTCTGAAATGCATACTTTGAGGGCAATTTTTTTCATCTTCTTGTCAGTGGTCTGTGAGGAGGATCATTCCACCCACGCGGCCCAGGAAAACCGGCTTGGTGACTCGACAGAAGCCAGGGTTAGGTTTGGGATAAGGCGATATTAAACTATGCACCCACCACCCTCCCCCCCCCAGTAATTTGATGAACTGTCACAATTTGGCGTTATCATTCCATTTCAATAGCACGTTTCTATTTTGCATTGTAAATACCGTCCGGTTTGTATTGCTTCATTTCCTCGGTTTACCAACATGCACCATCAGCAGGAGCCCATTTCTTACCAAGGTAGCCACGTGACCCGGCAGCCAAAATATGACACACACCAGTCAAGCCCTTATCAGTGCCCAACTTATTACAGACCAATTCAGACCTTATTGGTCACCACGTGCCCTTATAAATCTCAACGTTCATCCTATAAAGTCCCATCACAAGGGACAAACACAAATATGCAACAACACTTTTTTTTGCCCGTATTGAAACGGCTGTACGCCGTATGGACCTGAAAACTAAATTTCCCTGTACAAGAAAACGGGTGAATCACATGTATGATATTATCCCGGCTGCCGATCCAGATAGACCCAGGTTAAATTAAGCCCTGATCATCAGCACATCATTTGCATTTGGAGGTAAATTATTTTCCACTCCCCCTCCCCTTGCCCCACCACTGCCCCCTGTTGTGATGGTATGAATGTTCATGATTCAGGATTGCGATTCGTTTCGAGGAGCAACTCTTGATTTTAAACTGTGGTGAATGCATTGGCCTCTGGTTGCTAAAGGGGCCACATGAACCCATCGCATCCAACACACAAGCAAACTGAAACCCGTTAACGCTTAAACGCGTGATTTTATATATTTATCGAGGGCCAAGGAATTGATATTCAATGATGGACTGATGCATCGTTAGATGACTAATAGGGATGGCTTTGACGGATGTGGTGAGGATCATGCAAATTTCTCGAAGGTGTGGTCCATGATGGCAACAGAGAAGGGTGTGCTTTTGCTTACGTTGTTCAAAAGTAACCGCTCGGTTACTCTATTAGGACATGGCTATTTACGTCTGTATTGTCTAAGTACACATTGCCTATGTATGTAAATACACTCATGTACGCGGTGCATTTGAAACATTCTGAGTATAAACAACATGATGCGTAGCTTATGATGTGTTAACTTGAAGCAACATTACCAGTTAACTCATACCAAACGTCAGGCCATCTTTCTTCCCTCTCTGCTGTCAAGAAGGACCATTACCGACGGCTTTAGCCTTGTATGCATTTAGATATATAAAATTATACTGTAAAAATGTTTGAGTCCTTTGCCAATCCACTGCTGGATGAAGGACTGTTGTGTCGGTCATGGAGGTTCCTTGTCATTTGTCAGTGCTGGTTGGTGAGGGGGGGCAGCCATAAGTGGAGTCAGATATCACTCACCACTGAAATTAACCTTGACCAGGAATCAATCTCAGGTCACCATGTTTGTAGGGCAGCGTGCTAGCCACTAGACCCGCATTATTAATGTTTTATAACAGTGCTATGAAAGTAGTGGCCTTGTTGTGTTTCTACAACACTGCTAACGAACGACGACTGATAACGAAGCAGATTTATTTATCCTTTTAAGATTTTAGGTGACCATAGTTATCAACATGGTGCATTGGCGGGGCAGTTTTTAGCTTTGGACAAAGTTCTGTCCGCCTTAGTGACATGCCGGAGAACAGCCAACGAATGTCTTCCACGTTTGGCATCAATTATTTGTTGTGCATTCCTCTCGATTAATCAACATCCTCTTTTCGTCGCCGGTACAGCCCAATACATCCTGTAAAATCAGCCGCGGGGACAGGCAAACGTATGTACAACAAAGAAGACACAACTATAAACACGAGTCAGTAATGATTCCCCCCCCACCGCCCCCCACTGTGCTAACACAGCCCATTTGATGAATTGTCACGAGTCGTGGTTCGACTGAATATACATTATTTCTTCGTCTTGTTTTCACCACCTCACTCGCATTGATTCTCGCTTGTGTTGGTGTCATCTCTGCAGTTGATTGCTCCGTTTTCCGACGTGTATTACGAGCCTACAATTTACATACTAATTAAATAATCAATTCTCAAAGGCAAGATTTCACGCATGTATCACGAGCAATCAATTTTGATTGATTAATCATTACAAACATTATAGAGTTTAATAACACCACCGACCACCATCCCCCCTCCCCACCACTAGCCATTCGACGATTTGATCGTTGGAATTCCGATTCAACAATCAAATATATTTAACACTGTGATGAATGTAGCAACAATTGGCAGCATTGGGATTCACATCGGCCCATTCGTCATCACCATGAGCCATCATAAATCCACTGGATGAAGGTCTCCCCCCAAGCCACCGCAGTCTCTCACGGCGCAAACATCCATCCAGCTCCTGCACGCGAGTAGATTTCATTGCTCCATCTCCGCAGTAGATGTCCTCTCGGATCTGTTTTGTCCCTTGGGTGTGTTTCCCCCCTTTGGCTACCACTTCGTCATTAGCCTCGACCACTGGTTATCATCCCTTCAAGGACACTTTTCTCAAAGTCAACATAATGTATGTAGCACTTGTTTCGCACCATACGTAGCCAACCGCACTGATCGGAGGTGCGGGAGAGGGACAGTCCACTTTGGTCTCCGAGTGTTGCTCCAAGATTGCAACTCAATATGCTTCTTTGTGCACTTTTCAGTTTTGTTCGATATTCTTGATCAATATCCAGGTAGCATCGAACGATTAGATCAAATACTTTCTAATTCAAGCACATTCATATGTTGCTTTTCTTTAGTAAGTTCAGTTTTCCGAAAACACTAAAATAGTTTTCGTCTGCCAGTCCATGTCGTCTCGAACCTACACATGTTCTATACTCCAAGTTCATTGTTGCTCTTTCAGTGCATATCAGGGATGCACCTCTCCAAATGAATTACCTACTCTTAACAGAAAGGACACGCACATGTTCTACTCGCAATGTGTCTTGCTCAAACCCGCTTACTTTTCTGAACAGTCACTGTGATGTCTCCAACTCACATTGCCTCTCTAATCCACGTCTTTTTTCCCCACTTTCTGTCCAATTCCAAGCGTGCACCTCACCATGTTAAATGCCGACATCAATGGAAAGCAGTCACACACACAAACACATAAGATTTGTCCTGGCCAAACCCACTCACTTTTCTCACCAATTAAAATTATGGCTCTAACTTTGGTAAATTCTCCAACGCATGTGTGTTCCCCTCTGCCGTCCGTCACTGTCATTTCAAGCATTCTCCAATGGCAGCGGGTGGGTGTACAAAAATGTTGATCGAGTGGTGACAACACCGAATTGTTTACTTTATTGTCTTCAATGGGTGGCACCATGAATTTCTGCCAACCGCTGTTGGTTTGAATCAGCCAGTGAGATGCCAAAGTTACGCATCTCATTGGGGCGGATCAACACGAGCACCCCATATTTTGATTATTTATTTTCATACATATCGACTTGAAATGTCAAAGCACTTACAAAAATAACTCTAATTGAGCACTTATTAGACGTGTTGTTTTACTTTTGAAGGTTTCAACAGGGTTTTTGATTTGCATAGTTGGTTTCAAAATACGTAAATAAATAGACATTTAGAGAATTTTCAGCTGCGACCCCACCCCAATGCCCCGTACAGATTAGCCACGACTGGCAATGCACCTCCGCAGGTGAAAAAACCCCCCCCGATTTACGTAAAAAGACCAAACACACACTTGCTGCGAGCGCGGCGCTCGCTTTTTGTGAGCCAACACACTTGTACTTAGCTCACAAAAAGCGAGCGCAGCGCTCGCAGCGAGATAACAAAGTCCTGGACGGGCCGCCCTGCTGCGCGTAACAAGAGCAGCGTCACGGAAAAAAAACACAGCGGCAGCGGCGCGTCCAGACGGGCCAAGGGCCACGGACAATGGAAGGCAAATAAACCGAGGAAGTTAACGTGCTCGCACGGGACGCTCCCGGAGAACTGGCCAGGAGGCAGGGAAGGGGAGAAGAGGAAGGGTCAGCACTGGGACACTGGAGTCCCTGGCAAAACAGCCCCCCCCCCGCCGCTCCCGTATGTTTAAAATTAGCTGAACCCCACTTGAACCGTTTAAGGCGAGGCTTTTGCGTTGTCGATCTGAGTCGTGTTTGAAAACCGTTTCGAGTTTTTTGAGAGGACGCAGGCCTCTGCACTGCTTATTCACCCACGGCAGTTCGCAAAAGTAGGTGGTGCGATTTGAAATTTTTATTAACTTTCAGCACCTTTGTCAATCCATGACTGCCCACATTCCGTCAGTCGTGTGGGGGTGATGTCTGATCCTACTTCACTGTGCTTGTCAGTGCGGGGTGGTGAAGTGGGCCTCTCCTCAGGATCTGTTTCAGGTTAATACTCATCATTCATGCGAGCCACAGACAAGAACTACACTCAGGTAACCGGGGTTCATAGCGCAGTCTTCTCCTTTCATACGATGGATGTAGACGCAGAAAAACAACTACAATTTCACATTCAGGTGGCCAGGCCAGACAACCGCATCAGGAGCAGCGGAGTGTATCGCAGTGATGTCTCCGTCGTATTTGTGGATCGGGCATTGCGTCGTTATCTGTTGTATGGTCTGTTCTGGATGACCACAGTCTCACACTGGAGAGTTTTTAATATTCCATTTGTGCATCAGGTATCCGCATCTGCTGCCATGGTTTGTGCAGTGGATGCGATTTAGGGTGGACCATCAGCTTCGTGGGAGATCAAACCCATGGATCTTCTGCGTTTAATCTTTCACAAGGTGTTTGTTTGCAAGTTCTTCTGAACTCCATTCAGCTCTCTAAGCTTCATCGGGGTTGAATTTGCATCATTTAAGGTGAAGCGAATGGGTCCAAAAAGGGCTTCGCGTGACTTCAAGCGATGAGGAGGCCAAACTATTGAGGTCCGCAGTGCACAAACCACTGCTCCACCCCAAATCTATTGCTATAATGCCCCAAGTGGGATTTTGGTTACTGTTGTGAAGCCGCCCCCAAACCCCTACCCACCACCACTACCTACTGCTGCACGTGCACAACTCCCGCCCCTTCCACAACCCCCACCACTCGCTAAACCAGCCCCACCCTGTGTCTGGAGGAAAGAGCGGGGCCAAAAGAGGAAGAGGCAGGGCCTAAGTGGTAAGGGGGTGGGTCCTAAAGAGTAAAGGGGTGGGGCCGACAGAGGTTTAACTGCTCCAGTAATTTAAGTTAAACGCACAGAATAAAATACGAGTCACATACCTTTTGTGCCGCAGATGCAGACGCAGGCCAATGAATGTTGCATAATGCTACATTAGCAGGCTTGCCTTATATTTCTTAAAGGATGACATGACACAAGAACCAAAGAGCTCTTAAATTGCACCAATATATAGCTATTGTGGAGTGGAGTTGTGGTGTAGTAGTTTGCGCAATGCGCTGCAAATAATTTTCTTCTATCCCAGGGTAATTTCAATTCAGTGTCATATTCAAGATTACACTCACCATTTTCACAATTCTCCATAGATGTCCCTGTCTAAGTTTCCTCTTTCATCACACCCTGCTCCTGTCTATGCACTCACCATTCTAGTCACTAAAATTTTCTATTCATGCTCCGAAGCAACTTTTCCTCTGCTGCCCGTATTGCCTGAAATTCCCCCCCCCCACCCCAGCTTTCCGTTCTGTCAACTCTTTGCTCAAATCCGGGCTCAAGGCTCAAATTTTTTTCATGCCCTGTGATTGACCAGCCTCTCATAAAATACATATGCCCACTGTTTTTGTACAGCATCTTGAACGTCGGATGCATTTAGCCCCCGCTACATAAATCCAAATTCTACTCTAAATTATCATCATTATTGCACGTTTCGCTTCAAAAAGGGGCCTCTGTTGCGGCAACGAAAAACATTTCTGAAACCGCCAAAATCGTACATGCCCATAGCCGCGCGGAAGTTGGCATTTATTAGGCCGGCGATGGCGAAAATGTGGGCACAAGTACCTGTAGATGACGCCGTGGCGGTGGAGGAACATAAGCGCCGACGTAACCTCAGCTCCGTAGAAACGCGAGCGCGGCTCGTCAAACTTCCTGGAGCGCTGGATCTGGAACATGAGGTCCCCTCCGTTCACGTACTCCATGACAAAGAACAGACGGTCCTGCGGGGGAGTCGTTGTGCCGTTACAAAAATTGCTGCATTCCCGGCGACGATTTTAATGGGCTTGCTATACGCGGTTTTCGTTTTGTCTCTGTGCGTGGCATCAACGGTGGAGTGCTCGTGCGTACGGTAAGTTATATACGGGACACGGAGTCTAAAGTCTACATCAGCACTAAAAGGCTTGGTGTTATTATTATCATGAATGTTAAATAGAGATGTTTACGAGTAATAGCGGAAGCGTTAGAAAAAAATACCTTGCTTCTTTTATTGAAACATATCTGCTTAAGGGGCTTATCATGATTGTTACATGATTTAATTAATTATCAGAAATCTGAGTCACAATTTAATTCAAGAATCTTTTTTTCACATCATGGAATATAACATCTAAAGTGTCTACAGGATATGCAGGAACTAACCTGTTATAAAAAAACATTTGAAATATTTTGCTCTAACATGAATTTTTCTACACCCATATCTGAAGAGTGGGAATGTATTTCCATGAAAGTTGCATTGATTAAAATACAAGTTGCCCATGTTGCTTCTTCTCATACACAGCCATCTTATTGGCCAATTAGCATATTATTTTAATATATCTAACAAAGATAAATACATTATTTATATAGTCAATCAACGAGATATTTAACAGTGTGATTTTTTTGTTTCTAAATACAAACAATTAAGTGACATGCTAAGCATGCACATAGACAACAAATTTTGCTACAGTTCATAAAAATGCCATGAATACTGACATTGCTGCTTATTTGCCCCAGGAAAGGAAGCCTGAGCAAGTTTCAAAACATTTAGATGTGTATCCAATATACGTTTTAAAAAGTAATTTGACATGTGACTAAAGTTCCCTATTAGGCATCGGTGCTAATGGCTGAGGCTCAGACAGACAGACTATCGCAGTGTTACGATTCTTATGGTTCAGTGTTAATCCTCAAGGCTCAGAGAGCCAATTAAGATTTGCATGCTTCATTGTGAATGCCTAAAGCTGACAGGAAGACGAGGGCACCATTAGGATTCTTATCGTTCAGTGTTAATGTACCCTTTGGAACGTGCATGCGTTATGGCGCAACCGCAGGTACTATAGGCTATGACTGCTCTTGCTGCTGCTGCTGGAGCTGACCCTTGTTTGAAAGCTGCAGAAGAGCTGGGTGAGGTAGGGGTGCTTGCGCGCCAGGGCCAGGATACGCTTCTCGGTGATGGTGCAGTCCACGTCGTCGTCCTGGATTATCGAGTCCTTCTTCAGGACCTTGACGGCAAAAACCTCGTCCGTGCCCTTGAGTTCTCCCAGCATCACCTGGGAGTGCCACATCGCCACCGCCACCATCATCATCATCTCCTTCCTCTCCACCACTTCAAGAGAGTCAAAACTGGAGCCATATTATGTACACATTCCTGCAGACGGAGCTGGTAGAAACGTTGGGTTGCACGGTCAATTGGGCAGGGTCAACGGCGGCGTGGTGTATTCTGCAAGTATGCCCGACTGTGAGGGCGGGCACAAGCCGGCGTGAGTAGGTTAAACGTTGAGTTTTATAAGGGCACCACGGGGTGACCAGCCCCTCCCCACCCAGCCCCACCCCTCCCACCCCCACCCAGCCCCACCCAGCCCCTCCTCCACCCTCCCCACCCAGCCCCTCCCCACCCTCCCCACCCAGCCCCTCCCCACCCAGCCCCTCCCTGCACGATGGACGGACGGACACAATAATCCCGTGGGCTGGTGTAACCAGGAGGTCCCTACCAGTATAAGACAGCAGTATGGCAATGAGACAAACAAGAAGCTATCTGCATCATGTATGGTTGTCATGTGACATGCAAGGCATGATGGGAAGACCGAGCTAGCTGTCATAGATGCACCTTTTGCCGTCTAGAAAATCGCCTTTTGCGTATATTATTATTGTTTTTTTAGCATTCAATTATGTTACTAAAAATTGTCCTGGTAATTGCGTTTAGCTGCTATGGTGTGTATTTCCAATGTCTACTGCATGAACATTGGCAAAGACTTCGGCAATATATTTTCAGAAAAAAACTAACATTTTATTTAGGAATGTTAAGCGTGATGTTTAATCAGCTTAATTGGTGTTTTTGCTGCAATTTCTATTTTCCACAATTTAGTTTAAGCCTCTCTTAATCCACGTTAATACTTGTTTTGTATCCTTTCACTGAACTGCAAAACATTTATACTTAAACACACTATTTATTTATTTCTTTTAAAATTAATGGTTACCAAATATTTATTCTTCAGAAATTAGTCGACATACACATTTTGCAGTTTGTTATCAAAAATCAGAGAGGGGAAGCAATAAATAGGGCAAAATAAAGTTATTTTCATAAACAAGCCCGACAATTAACAAACAAGAGTACCTTAAAAGATCGTGCACGGAACGATAACCATCAATTAAAATGCCGGCCATCCGAGGGGCCATACGTGCAGCGGAATCAAGGCACGGTGAGTTATTCCAAGAAAAATTGGAAACAACACATGACATTCTTAGCTCGGGAAAGCAACCCAATGGTCACTAATTGTCGAGGGCACCGACTGGCAGTGGGCCTAGGCACGTGCGAGCACGCCGGCGGGAGAGTGTCCCCGCCACCGACCGCTGTGCGAGCGAAATGGAAAGAGAGGCTTCAATCTGATATCAAACAGTAGCAATGGAATAGTGGGGCAAAGTGGAAAGAACAGCGAGGATTTGTTTGTGTTTGGAAAGTAATTTGTCATGCTGGGAGGTCATTACTCTTAATGTCACTTGGAGTTTATGTAAACTGTAGTGCATAAACCTGCCTGTGTGTGGCATGAGAAATGGCCTTACGTAAGAGCCAGATTAAATCACATGGAAATAGAGCATCCTGCTTTTTCATTACCTTTTGAACCCTATAAGCCTATCCCGGGGGAAAACAACAGTCATCCATAAATGTTAAATTTACCTATCAGACGTAAAAAAATATTCGAAAGCATAAATAACGATGATATAATAAAACGCGCAGCTCTGTGGGTCTGCTGTTAGGATGGTGTGGGTTCAGGTTTTAACAGTTCCAATTCCAAACGGTCACAGAACAAATGCACAGTCTGCTAAATTGCGTGGAAGTAAAAAGACCCCTGACATTAACGTGCAAAGCTCCGTGTCACAGTTACCATTAAACAAGGATTGATTATTACACCTCAATCCTGGCTTAATAGTCTCTTCTTCAATATACCATGAGGTTAGATGCCCCCGCGAATATTTGGGGACAGAGGTGGTAGACCATACTACTTTATCCAAGCAACATGTAAAATATTATAACGATGATCACCCACATAGAGTCGAACACACAATAACACCTCGTACGTAAACCTGGATTAATGGGGAGCAGAGGTGATCCGGATTAGCAGAAATCCAGATTACAGGGGAACTCATTAAAATTAGGGTCTCAATCTGTCTCTTGTTATTAAACCGGTGAAGATTTGCCACATGCCCATTTCTCAATACACACTGTTCACAAGTAATTCTTAAGATTCTCAGGGTGCTAACGATAAACACCAAAATTATCAAGTACAATAATCAGGAAGCATGCGACTATATTAATTCCCAGCAATTTCATTCTCAAAATTTTAGGTCACAATTAGATTCAATGACATATTGTGCTTTTGTCACATTTTAACAGCCTCATTCACATTTGTTCGTGATTTTTACAATTGTTGTTGTTTTGTCGACTCATTTAGCATACATTTTTTTTGGCGTGTAATTTGGACATAATTAAAATAAATGTTACATAAGAAACTATCACACGACCAATTTCATTAACGTATCGTGAATGTGACAATTCACTTGAGGAACGCTAATTATAATCAGCCATGATCAATCCACTGCTGAATGAAGACCTTCCCCAAGTTGTTGCCATGTCTCAGTCTGCAAAAAATTATCAATTCATCTCGCGCATTGCTCCATCTACCCCGTGCATGTCCTTAATGATGTCTTCCCTCCATTACGAACCCGATGACTCAAGTTCCCATTCCTGCTTACGGCCAATAGCAGTGACGATCATCTGAACTGGTCCTGGGCCTCCCCTCGGTCAACTCAGCCTCAAATTAGTACCAGGTGCGATGTGTGTAAACATCGTCACTGGAGAGACATGGTGTTAGCCACCCACCCCCTTGTGCGCCGTTATGGCCTTCATGGGTTCTCGCTAACAGCACTTGCCCCAACAGTCTGTCACAGTCTATATGGAGGATCTTGGTCTTTGTTCCCTCCATTGGATGCCAATCCACCATTGGTTTCTACTCCAGGCCATTATCCCTCTAATCCACGACTCGTCCTGCCCTACTCCCCTTAATTTGATCAGCATTCCATATGGAGTCTGTAACATGCATTTGTATTCACATAAACCAGTTTGCTTCCTCTTGGAACAGGAATCGCCGCTGGCGGTTTAAAGAAAAAAAAAACATGTTAATCCCTATTGCATTATTGCCGTAATGTCACCGGGCAAATAATGCAATCAAAACGCTTGCAAAATAGTGCAACCCTTCGTGTTAGAGAAGGATCCGGAGAAGCAAATAGCATTAAGGTATGTCTGAAATTACTTAAGGTGACCTCCGGTACACACGTTTGCACCCACTCTGCCATACATAAAAACTTTCGCAGTTGAAATTTAGACAAGTTAAAATGCAGAACCAAATGCAATGGAGGTTTTATATGCATGCATTTAGTGACCGGACTGAGATCATCAACTGGCTACACTCGAGAACCTGGTTTAATCACAGGTAGTTTGCCTGGATGTCAGCTCAGTGCTGTGGACTAGGGTTGCCACCTGTCCTGGTGTTGTCCTCTTATCAAGTAGCTGTTTGTCCTGGGAAATCTGTAAGTTTGCCTGAACAGTTTTTGTCAGTTGCGCAACAGCAAACCTCTCAAGACGATGCATCTAACGTGCAGATCTCCCCTTTTCCTGTACGATGAAATGTTCTTCTTCCCGTCATACGTCCCAATATTATTGTATCCCTGCAGGTGGCAACACTGATCTCTGAGCCACCTGGCCACCTCGGCCTGTGGCTGTTTTGAATCAACTCTACCAACCATCGAAGCCACAGAGAGGTTCAAATGGGCGGACGTCGCGAAACGGGGCCAAACATCAGGCGCGCCGGCGCGCACACACCTTGCCGAAGCTGCCCTTGCCGAGGACTTTGATGAAGGAGAAGTCGTCGAGACCGTAGCGGCGGCAGAGGCGGTTCGTCGTGGGGGGGGCCCCTTCACCGTTTTCTGCCGCTTTGCCTTCGCTGGGAGCCTCGAACGAGAGGGCTTTCTTCACTCCGCTCTCCAGCTCCTTTGCTCCGGTGCAGGCTGTGAAGCACAAGGTGACAAGGTCACTAAACGAAACTCTTTTTTTTTACCATATAAGGCCCACTGAGTTACATAGCTCTTTTTCAGAAGCAACCTAGCTACAGATGATAGCTCAACTAAGTGGTTTGTCGCGTGGAAATGTATGGCAACCAAAGACTCTAAACGGACGTTGATTCTATATGTGGACGGAAAAACCGGAGGACCCGGAGAAAAATCCACGCCACCATGGATAAAACATGCAAACTCCAAATATACAGGTGTCAGGGTCGTGATCAAGCCCACGACCGCCTGAAAACCAGGGGAGGCCGTTAACATATTGCCACCACGGCACCCCTCTCGAGAGCATGTATACATATGGGGGATACATTTCAGATTTCATATATTCAAGGTGTCATAAAAAATAGGCCCATTTTCAGATTAATTTCCTATTTTCATTTTTAAATGTATTAAATCTTGCTAACTTTAATTGTCTCTACACCATGTTAATAGTCTTACAAATTAATCATGGGATTGTTATTTTTATCATCACGTTTCATCGATAAACAATTCTTATTATTATTTGAACCATTTAATATACGTTTCAACACTTTAAACTAAAATCTCGCTGCACATCGTCAAAACGTGGTCACGTGACTACACGGGAAGCTCACGTTGAGGACACCCCAGTGTGCAGATGCCACGTAATCTGAAATTTTGTTTCTGAACCCGATTTTAGGATTTTTTTGATTATTATAAAAGTTGGGAACACATCCCTTGTACGTATGGAGTTACCATCGAACACAATTAGATAACAGAAGTTGTTTTAACAATTGTCATAATTTGTGGTCCTTTGTCGATCCACTGGTGGATGAAGCCCCTCCGGCTATGGGGGTTGTTTGATCATACTTCACATTGGTCAGTGCAAGTTAGTGGGGGGGGGGCGACGACACAAAACCGTTTCAGCACTCGCCACTAATGTTAGCAGTGGCTGGGAATCGAGCTCAGGTCGCTGGGTTCACAGTGACCTGTTGTGCCATCGACTTAGAATGTTCACGAGAATTTGTGACTGCGATTACATTTAATCAGATCCTCAAAAATATAAACATTTCACGCATGACAGTCTGAACAATTTATAGCATACAGCAAAGCCCATAATCCTCACACAAATAGGTCAAGCAAAACACACGTTAAAATGTGAATCGTGATGTCATACACGGCAGAAGTGAAAAACACCCTGAAGGGCGACGAACTGGCTCATCAAACTGGATTTTCTGCGGTCCTATAATGTTAGGTGTGGCACAAGGTTTAAATGATAAACAATGTATTTGCATGCAACTTCAAGTAATCCAATTTGCGGTGTCTGACATTAGCAATAAAACAGCGAAGAGAAGTTACTCCCATCGCTCGGCAAGTTGCTTTAGTCTGGCTGTTGGAGCCTTTGAAATTTCCAGTGCATTTTAAAAACCCTAAACATGGTCTGCTGTGACATGACACTACTTTAAATGAATAATCGTGTTATTATTCTCGAGTTTGCGCTGGCACTGGATCTCTGCCTGACGTGTCTCAAGCTAATTGCTTCTTGTGCACCACCACTATGCGCCACTGTTGCCCGACATACTCTATGTACCCTTCTTGTTTGTTGCATAAAATAGCTTTTACTTACGCGATTTTGTAAACAAAAAAACTACATGTGCCCGTGATTTGCATTTCCACACAACAAGGGGCGAAAGGTTTCCTTTTGATGTGACCTTTATATTCGTGGATGTGTGGATGAAGGCACGATAAACGCAAATACAAATATTATCTCCAAGCAAAGATATATGTATCTCTGTGCGGGAGAAACTAATAAGTTCTGTCCAGGCAGCCTGATGACATAGGATGCTAATTGTGACCCACACTGAAGCATTACTTACCACATTATTATTTTATCTTTATACGTGACTTTACCGAAAGAACCAAAGAATAATTCCTGCAGTCACGAAAGCTCCAAATTAAGTTTAAAAATACAACGTAACTGGTATTGGCCAAACATCCAATTCTGAAACATTACCTGTAAATTAAATAATTATTTGGCTGAACGCAGAGCAACATTGCCCCAAACTGAAAATTATTGCCAAGGGCCTCCCCAAAGCATGAATAATAAAATATAAATAATATATATAGAGTTCTAGACTTCATTGAAAACTTGAGATGTGACATCTCAAGGGATTTTCCAGGCGAAATATTGTAATAAATAAAATGAACATTTTACGTAAAAATATGTTGACATTCACTTATGGTGCCAAGTGAAATGTCAATCAGATAGGGAAATAATCAGCCTTCTGCAAATGCACGTGAAGTGCTGATAAAGCACATCCTGCAGTGTTTTGTAAAAAAAACACGACACAAACTGATAAAAACATTTACATTTACTCAATGACATTCATCTCTGCACCTATACCTTACAATGACTACTTTGCATAACACATTGCATCTATATAGTGCTGTCATACAGTTTTTTAATAACCTTTATAAGAAGATCTGATCATATTTGCGATATGAACCTTGTGGCGGTACCCCGGGGTGCCCACAGTACCCCGCGGCTCTCGCATCATGTCCGTGATGCAGTAATTTTTAGTCTCTGTTGATGGCCGGCGATGCAGCAATCGACTCATCTCGAGGAGCTGTGCACGATGCACCACTACGGTGCGTACGCGAGTGTTCAGGGTTTCAGCGCAATCGTCCTCGCTGCGTTTCGACATCGCGGAGTAGCACTGATGTCGGATTGATTGGTACCCCAGTCGCGGAGTTAAGTACTGTACACCCCTGGAAAAAATAGTGTCCCAGAAATAAAATATTGAATTGCCTCGGACTATTTTGTATTATTTGGTACCCCGGGGTACCGCCATAAGGATCATATCACCAAAATGTGTGTGTGTATTTGATCATTATTCTCCTGTGGTGTTAGGTTGCAGATTGGTTGAGTTTTCAGAAATGTATTACATTGCATATATTTGCAAGTACTCTTCACATTATGATGAGTAATCGTGTTAGAATTCTCAAGCTTGATGAGATAGTCCAGGGGTCTTGTGTGCACAGCGGTGGGGGGTGGAAGGTTGTGTGTTGTGTGATAAATATGTAAGATGATTCAGATAACCTAAAAAAATCACCAACCAGCAGTTAAACCATGAAAATTACTAATATCTAATTCATAAAAAAACTCTTTAAAGTACGAGAACCATCACTTTACAATTCAAAAATCTCCAGAAAAAATGCAAACAGCTGCAGCACGCTTCAGCCAAGGTTCAAGTTGACCTCTCGTCACATACAAAAAATTATAAAGGGAAATCATGCACACGCATGCATTTTGTAACCCTTTCCCAACGTGAAGTTGTCGTCGGAAGCATTCAAATTAATGCATTGAAAGAAGAAGAGGTGCATGAATCAAGTTTGAAATCCCCTTTGGGCAAAAATGCTCATCCATTTAGTGCTGGGTTTTTTTTCACTCTCCAAATTTTTGGCAAGCCCTTGCTGTCAATGTTGTCCTCTATCTGATTATCTTTAAAAGAGTTACCGTGACCCTCCGCCACAGACGTAAGGAGCTAATGCATTAACGTTTCCTACCTTAGATGAAAAGCGTTCAGAACAGCTGCTCGTAGGGAAAATCCGCTGTTAAAAAGCAGAACGCGCGTAGTGGGTAAGGGGGGGAAGGCTTAAGTGGACAACGTACCTTCCTCACCGGGGGAGGTCAGAATCGGCCGAGATTTCTCTGGGTCAGCAGCCACCACCCCGGGGCTTGGCGTCTGCGAGTCCGACGATGTAATCAGCTGAAACACAATGAGCTGAGCTGAGCACACACTCGAGATGTACAAAGACAAAGATCCACCGTATAGCCTTGACAGACTGTTGGGGCAAGTGCTGTTAGCGAGTAGCACCTTTGAAGGCCGTCGCGGCACATGAAGGGGATGGGTGGCCAGCACCAACGCCCGACCCCCTTTGTTTCCCCAGTGGCGATGTTTTTACACACTGTACCAGGTACACATTTGAGTCCAACTAGGGGAGGGGCCCAGGACCGGTTCAGATAATCGTCACCGGTGTTGGCTGTGAGAGCGAGAATCGAACTCAGGTCGCCGGGTTTATAGTGCGGCACACGCTCACCGCAACACTACCGCTCCCCACACATACATAACACAAGGAACTGTTGAAAAGCTTTGAGATTAAGATGCAGTACATCACATAACAAACCACCACATATCCACCTTGACCAATTATTTGCCCAGATCCAGCGCTGTATTTGTAAATTTGATCTATCTGTCCTTTCCTATAGATGATCACATATCCGACCGTGTCATCAAAAATCCACCGTAATCTGAAACATATTACTGGTAGGAACTTCCTGGTTCCACCAGCCCACAGGGGATTATTCTGTCCGTCCGTCCTGCATCCAAAAATGGGAGGGGTGGGGCTGGGTGGAGAGGGGAGGGTGGGGAGGGGCTGGGTGGGGAGGGAGAGGCTCGGGGTGGAGGGGCTGGGTGGGGAGGGGAGGGTGGGGAGGGGCTGGGTGGGGAGGGGCTGGGTGGCGAGGGGCTGGTCACCCCGTGGTGCCCTTATAAAACTCAAAGTTTAACCTACTCATGCCGGCTTGTGCCCGCCCTCACAGTCGGGCATATTTGCGGAATACACCACGCCGCCGTTGACCCTGGCCATTGACCGAGCAACCCAACGTTCCTACCAGCTCCCTCCGCAGGAATGTGTTTTCCTGTTCTTAGCATGCAGTGGCATGGGGCCTTGGTGCAAGGAATGAAATGGTTCTCCCTGTACAATTTCATCCCTCTCCATAGCCTCGTGAATGGGCCCCTCTGGCCTGTGGGTCCCGGTGCAGTTGCACCGCCTGCGCTCTCGATAGCAACACCACTGCGAGCATGGCTCATTAAACGAAAATGCAAAAAAAAACGAAAGCTGAAATATTGCGCACAGGTACCTGGTAGACACAAATTTTACGAGTCAACTTTATCAGCTATTTGATACATCGCTAGGAATCGGAGTTAGGAGTCGATTTAAGAATGGAATGTCGAATTTTTACCATCCCATTTGCATTTATTATTATTTGTTTTTCACCATTTGTACACACCAACACGCATCTTGGCATAGTCCATAAATAACGTGAAAAATAACGCGCGTGTCCACCGAGTATGGCTAGGCAATTTTGGTGACGGTAGCGACTTAGCACACTAAAATTATAAACACAGCATTGGCCGCTCGAAAATATTCACTTCTGGTGCACAATTAACGCAGCTAAGATGCTTGAAGTGATGGATAACGATTGCCTGCGGGTCCATATGAATTGAAGACGGTCGGTCGGTGGTCGCATGTGGCTCGCCGACCGTAGATTCCGCATCCCTGCACTAACGAGATCGAGATTTGAGCCGTTTTGTTTCTTGGGTAAATTGCAGGCTATAGGTAAAAAGCAAGCCATGGGCAGCTAACCTTCTTCTTCTTAATGGTGGACTGGTGTATCTTGTCGGGAGTGACCCCGATCTCAGCGAGCACTTTGGCGATTCCTCGCGCATCCACGCCACAGCTGGGCGCCACGTTCTGCTCGCACCGCCGATGTACATTCATCTTGCAGACTGGAAAAAGGGGAAAAAAAAGTTTCAAACTCCGCAGAGAATCACGTGCTTATTAAGCATTTCCCGTTCCGAGACGTGTGCATGGTGCAGGGTGTGGGTGTCACGTTCAACGCTGAATCTTGTTACGCGCAAGCCGTGAGCGTTGATTTTATTTAGAGAGGCATTGTACTCGACGTAGAGAAATGTAACGACGTGACCGCACTCTATGATAGCTGGTGCCAAACTGCGCCACACGCCCTCCCGCATGGCCTTTTACTTTTGATTCCGTTCCGATGACGTACACGAATGTACGTCATCAAAACGGATTAATTTGACACTCTGCGTGTGCATACGTATTGTATGAAAATACAGGGCGATTCATGTTTAAATACTCTTATAAATAAAATTAATTGCAAAGAAAGCAACATTTTTATTCAAGGCCACTACATACCTTCCACCTATATCGATACACTGTAAAAAAATAATGTAAACACCCTGCTAGTATGCTTTGCCCAACATAACCATCACTTTCATAATATTCTATCACCTGTTTTCAATAAATTAAGAGAGGCATTAAAAATGAGGGTTGTCAAAAAATTGACCACCCTGTACTTTAAAATATCACACACACGCATGCATACGAGGTTTGTGTAAAATGCATAAACCAGAATGTATAATTAACACAATCTGAAAATGATATGATCGGTTGGTTCAGATGTCAGAGCTCTGAGCTGGAATCTCTGAGAATCTGGCAGCAAATCTGAGTAGCCGCCCATGACCACACCAGGTTCTCTCGTGAGTGGCAAGTTGATGGTCTCAGCCCAATCAGCAATGACTGCACAAAAAAACCCATCACATGAAATTCAGTTTCACACTTAATTCTTCTAAAATTTCATCTCTGGGAATTAAAAATATCGGTTTGACGATCATATTACGGACATTTCTCTACGCAGCACGGTGGGTATGTAGTAAGTACTGCCCCCGAGTATGGATAAGTGGTAGATTGAAGAGATGTAAGCCTGCACACTCGATAGCTTAAGTCACCCGTTCAAAGCACCAAGGCTTGGTTTGCCAAGGTTGTCGCGGCATGCTTCAGACTTCGCTACGATCAAGATAAAGGTCACAACTGTGGTGTACAGGCACAGGTGGGGGGTCAAACCTTTGCATTGCAGTCCCTGCCTCAGGAGGCCCCAGAGCAGCGAGCCGCAGTGATCGCAGAACGTGGGGACCTTGTAGTTGTGAATGGAGAACTTGTGCGGCACGTTCACGCTGAACCGCTGGCTTCCCACCTTTGTGCCACAATGATGCCACGCAGAACACAGTGCAGAGTGAGTCGGCTGTGATTATTTGGCACGGAAAAATGTTGAGTCTGTCGGTGTCCATGCTCTTGATTCGTACGTCTTAACGCGTAACGCAGCTCTTGTCAATTCGTTGCTGTATGAAGGCATGCCGTGTCAGTCATGGGAGTTGTTTGACCATACTTCCCCACTGTCACTGGTCAGTGTGGGTTGCTGAAGGGGGAGGAGGGGTAAATCAAACTTGCCGGGTTCATAGCAACTTAAGTCTCCGCTCCACCCACAACAGCCAATATGCAGCAATTAATAACATGTTCTGTCGGCACACTCGCAAGTTTCTTTTCATTATTATGTTCAGGACAAAGAAGCGTGGATGCTTGAAATCATACTGAGATTTGAGAATATACAAGGCTTGAGGCACCGTAGAGATGGAGCCACGGAGTGACATCGTTGTACTAGAATTGTAAATGCTGTGTGCTGTACGCGTAACAAATTGCCATCTTTTGTTTACGTGACAAACCTTACTAATTGGCTGTGTCAGGTGGTGGTGGGTTAACGACACATTTATATTTACGCGATCTAACCCAAAATGTTGGTGGCGAAAGCCTCCTACGTGTTAAACTCGTTGAACTTAAGCACCGTAGGGAGTCAACCGTATTAATCGGAGGGTACAAGCTCGTGTACAACCGCTGGATGTATTGTTGCATGGCAACAGCTTAGGAAGGTTTTCATCCACCCGAGGCTGAAGATGGCTGATGATCATCATTCTAATTATCATTTTAAATCATTTTCGGTTGTGTGAAAGCTTTGGCTTTATAACAAGTGCATTTAGAAACATGCGTTTAAGAGTATTTGGTTGCTGTACATTTCCACGTGATAAGCCACTTTGCTGAGCTATCATTTGTGACCAGGTCGCTTTTTAAAAAGAGCTACATTGCTCAACGGGCCTTACCTGGTAAAATAAAAAGTTTATTTTGTATTCTTAAAAGTCCCAGTCATAATTAAAACGTAACCCCTTCCTATATTCATAAAAATTAGTATGACTGCATCGGGTGAATGGAGTAAACTTACTTCATCCTGGGCTTCTTTCTTCATGCCAGGGCATTTGGTGATAATAAGCTCATGGCACCTCTTGTGTACGACACATGTGCACACTGCAAACAAAAATCAAACATTTCCTCTAACACATACAAGCCATCCGTGTTTTTTACGCAGCAATTTTAAACAACTCAAATCACCTGACTATTGATATATTGAAAGATGTTTGTCCATAATTTTACTGTAAATTCCAAAATCAAAAGCAGTGTAAAGTTGGTTGTGATTATTCACTCGAAGCACCAATGGATGCATGGATGTCTGAAGAAAAACAATTTTGAAAATCAGCATCATACCACCACTGATGTAATGAAAGATGTGTCTGTTATCACATTTTAACCGGAGAACCACAAGCAGTTGAAAAGTGAGCCTCTGTGTACAGGGTATCCTGAGATAGTGTTCATGTTTAATAATTGAAATAAAAAAAACGGTACAGCGATGGAAAAATGCAACATCAAATGTTTAAATCCCATGAAGATAAAATACCTTGGCATTGATATCCTTGCTTTCCTATGACACCCCTGTGAACAAACAGAAACACGGGGAAACGATGATTACACTTGAATGCGCATTACAGTTCATAAATACAAACATTATTCATGAAAAGGCGACGAGACTTTGTGAAAAAGAACAAACGATCAGTCTTCATGCCTTAATGTAGAGACACTCTGGCATCCCACCAGCAAAACCAGTTCTTCTGCCAACTAAAACCATTCCATCTGCTTTGACATCTGCTCCGATAATCATGTAAGTCAGAATTTGAAATGTTTCTTGTGATAAAAAAGCCGCTTGACATTCATCCATCAGTTAGTATATACACACACACACAACTGGCAGGCGCGCACACTTCCCTACAGCGGCGATTGTGTTCCATCCTAGAAAAATCACCATTACGCAAAAAAACCACGACGGTCAATTTATAAGCTCAAAGTAAATTTGCCCATACAAAGAACGGGTTCACCAATGGACAGCCTTGCTGCGTTAAAACATGGGCCTTAATTTTACCACACGCTGCAAACCTTCAAAACAAAACGGTAAACACGTTGATGCAATTGTCCGCCTTTATAATTTGGTTATTGACAATTTATAGGTACAGAAGCTCCCGGGGAAGGGGGGGGGTTAAAATTACTTTGATGAGGCTCACTGAAGTTGAAGTGACCATTTGCATTCCGCGTCCAGAGACCGACCATACGATTAAGCCTCTTGAGATAAACGGTGCAAAACAACACTCCTGTCACACGGGCTTTTGTCTACTTTAACGTTGAGACGAATGACGCTAGAACCCCATTCGTGGGGGCACTGCGGGTCTGATGAAAAGGTGGCAGAAAGCAAAACAACGAAGAGATTGTGAAGCAGTTACTCTAAGGACAGCGGGCATGTGACTGCTACCTCGCAGTGCAAGAGTTTCATAAGTAGGATTATGGTGAGGTATTTTTCAGATTTGGAAGCTCAACAGGAGCTTAAGAGATATCTGCAGCTCAAAAGTAAAGAATCGCTCCAACATAACAATTTGCCCTTTTAAAAGACTGGTTTATAAAGAAGGCATTCTTGAGAGCCAGTCTCCCAGTTGCCTAACCATGAAGGGGCCATCCAAGTACGTACGCATGGAGGGGGGGAGGGGGGGTTAACAGAAATGTGTACGCTTGCAAATTGGGGGTCTACTGACAATGTACGCAT
The DNA here is from genome assembly GCF_965212315.1 of Lampetra planeri. Taxonomy (NCBI): domain Eukaryota; kingdom Metazoa; phylum Chordata; class Hyperoartia; order Petromyzontiformes; family Petromyzontidae; genus Lampetra; species Lampetra planeri. The sequence continues at coordinate 3,541,148 of NC_136136.1, forward strand.
AGGAAATGGGGGGGGGTTGAAGCCTCGATAATAATTCGTCTACATTGGCCTTCAAATGAGTTAGATAGTCCGGCGGTGGACTATCTGTTTGCTTAAACACGTTCATATTATTAATCCTTGATCGTTTCTGCGTGGATTAAATATCGTCCGTTCTATAGGATTCGGGGGGGGGGGGGGTGCGTCAGGCGTACGGACGCAGGTGGGGGGGGGGGGTTAAAAAGTACGCGTGTGTACAGGGAGGGGGGGGGAGGGGTCAAGTTTTGACAGATTTTTGCGTACGGACTAATGGATGGCCCCTAAAAGGACCCACTTGATGGTTGGCTGCCACTATTATGTCTGATGCCATGGTTAAATGGAAAAGTACACGAAAATAAATGTTGACTAAATGCCACCAAGTGAACTAATGCCAACAGCACACACACACACACACTCTTGTGTAATAGGTGCATTTGATTCTTTGAAGATGTATTTCATCGCAAATACACGATCTTCATCAATATTTTCATTTAAAAAAACATCGCAACAGGACAACAACTAGGAATCTGGTTACATAAGCCACAGCAATGCCTTCCCACGCACGCACAACAATCAGGCACATGCAGATAACATTACCAACACTTTGCCAAGGTCTCAATTTTATTTATTTACTTGATGCATGTTTTTTTTTGTAAACCTCTGCACAAGCGTATAGGTGCAGTGTTACAGTATTGTTGAACCTCGCAGCATTGTAGCAAGCAGTACGTGTTATTCTTTGAAACAATGTGCATAAAAGCTCTGAGCATGGGTTAAAGGTTAAAAGGTGGGGGTGTCGAGGAATAGAACGAGCACACTAGTTGAGCGGCAACATCGCCACAGCGTTTTTGCTTTCGCGGCCCTTTTTTCAGTTTAACACGTAGGCTTTCGCGACCAATATCATCCATAATAGAGGTTTTTTGGGTTAGATCGTGTAAATATTAAATGGCATGGGACCTCCTTTGCCAGTACCAAAATATGAGAATAAGTTTTCCCCTTTTTTCTGGCAATAAAACAGGTGTTAAGATGTTAAAACACGAAACTGAAACCTTTTACAGCTCTGGGCATGGGTTAGAGACGAGGCTCAAAAGAAAGCTGTTTTTAAGGTGGCCCAATCAGTTTCAAAGACAATGCATATACTATCAGAGTATGTTTTTTGTTTGCATTCTGACCACAAGTATTGTGGTTGATGCAGACATGATTCCTTGTAAAAGGTTTCAGTTTGGTGTTTTAACATTTTAACACACCTGTTTTGTTGCCAGAAAAAAGGGGAAAACATATTCTCATATATAAATGTGTCGTTAAAACCCGCCACCACCCGGCACAGCCAACTAGTAAGGGTTGTGATGTAAACAGAACATACCAATTCGTCACTAGTACAGCACACCGGTGTGTTGGAGAGCCAAGCCACAACACATTTACAATCCGAGTACGACATTTCGCCAGTAATTACAACTAGCTTCAGTCCTTTCTTTCAGCGAGACCGGCACGTTACACAACGGCGGCAATGGAAAAAAAATGGTCAATAGAACGCTACAGACGCATCAACCTTCTCTGTCAGCGTGCAGTCACCTATACAGTGAGGCTACCGAACTTATAGACTGATGATATCTGTACTCGAGCGACTACTCAAAAAACGGCTGTCATAGGCAACAGCTTGTTTAACACTGCCTCCTAGTGGCCTTCGAGAGGATTGTAACAGATACAAACTAGTGGCTCTGGTTTAGCACAATCATCCACAAGGTGGAAGCACGTTGCTGCTTATGTATTCTCTGCTGGTTGTCTGTCGTGTGCATAATGTAGTTGGCACAGTGGGGGGGGGGGGGAGCACAGTTGGTGCATCTGCCAGTCATCTCAGTCAGTCAATCCGTGGACACCTGGACAGGACCTCCGACACATTCACGTGGCCTCAAAGTGCACCTAGCATGGCACAGGCGCCGTGGTGACGTCACCGCCACTTAGTGGTGAACGACAGTGGTTGTTGCATAATGCACGGGTGAGTCAGCATCTCAGAGGCTGGCGACAAAATGTCTTTCTTTATGCAGTGAACTCTCAATCATCCATGGGCGTATCATTTTTGTTTGTGGATTAACTGTGCTTGCGATAGATAAATAAATGAATACAAATTCACACGCTCAAGTTTACTTCGCTGGTCCATCACTTGTCGAGGGCCAATGACTCGGTGCCCGCGCAACTGCAAACCTAACGAGTAAACTTGATTACTTTACGAAACAACTAAAAGACAGAAGACATCTCATGCTCTGTCTTCAACCCCCTCCCCACCCGATTCTACACAGGTAAAGCAATAAATAGGTCTTCTTGGTTCTTTCGGTAAAGTCACGAAGAACAGGTCTGTCGATAAGACAGACTCTGTCTTATCGACAGACCTGTTCTTCACCTGAGGACGGCTGCTTGCGTTGTGGCCGAAACGTCGTGAGAAAATTATTTTATTATGTTAAATTTTTATTATTTTATTATTTTCATTCTACGTGACTTTACCGAAAGAACCCAGAAGATGAATCCCTGCAGTCACGAAAGCTTTAAATCGCAATACATAGGTTTTCATGTCCTAGTTTACATATGCCCTGCTTTGTCTGTGTTTGTGTTCAAACTGGGCCACCCCCCTCCCATCCATTACCCCGGGATAATCGAGAATGTTCTGTTTTGCCAACCGACCAACAGATGCACACACGATGTTTGCCATCACATTCACAAAGTCAATGGGCGAACGAAAACTGCTTGGGTCGTGGAAGAATGGACTGCATCTATGTGGTCACAATGTATGGACCGGCCTGTCCCCTGGCCTTCACTAAACCAATCATTATCGATTACAAGAAACATCACCCCCAGAGTTATAATTTGGATGCACAATCATGCTGACTTGCATATTCATCGACTCCACCGAAGGATGTTTCCACACGTATACAATATAGACAATGAATGGAAGCATGGATCAACTTAAAAGCTCAAGTCACTACAAAACATATTTTTTGGTGCGTCACAGATTGTTGCCGATGTCAAAGATTCTCCTGTATAAACACAGCCAGGATTTAAGCATATTTCAGGCTGCAATTTTCATCATCATCAATCATGATCAATCCACTGCTGGCTGAAGGCCTCCACAAGCCGTATTGCACGTGTTCAATGCTTTGGCTGCCTCTCAATCATTAGTTTCGCCCACTCATCATCATCATGTAACGTGTCCTGCTCAAGCCCAATGACTTTCTTCACAGTGAATGTCTCCAATTTGCATAAGTTCCCTCGCCCATGTGTTCCCCTTTCCGCCTGTTCCTCCGTGCTTTTCCAAGGTTCCCCCTCCTCTCCATGCTGTTTTTCCATTGTCTTGGTCACTGTACATGTGCCAGATCCAATTGTCATAGAGGGTAATGTACACTGAATAAACACAGCCAAGGGACACGGTTTAACTCGACTCTCGACTGCAATTTTACTGTGTTGAATATGACAGTGATCTGACAGCATAATTCTATTTGGGGCATAACATTTTCAGCTGCATGGTCTTCAATTGGTTAGTGATTCTCATAAATAAGGGCAAGTATAACTACTTGAACTTTCTATGTTGCCTCCAGGCGGGGGTGAATTTTTGTACATTGCCAATTAACTTAAGAGCCAAAGTAAAAGTGACATTGCCGTTCTTATGACATTTTTCATCGATGACAATGGGACAATGTCGAAGAGATGCAATAGAAGCCTCACAATGTGGTCACAGGGAAAGTTCAAACAGGAATGTAAAGATGCATCGATTAACATGCCTTCTTATACTCGCACAATATAGACACCAAATCGTGCTGCTGAGAACCGATTATTTACATACAATGCAAATTATATGCATATACTGTATTATGCTTGTGTAATGACAGTATGCCGTCTGGTGGCCATGGGTGCTAACTACGAGTATGGATGCGGTATAGAACGCCATACATGCAAGCGACCACAAGGGGGGGCATAACTCGGCCAAGGGTCAAAGAGGGGATCGAACTGGAAGCTCCTGGAACCCGCGGGAAAGTTCCAGAAGAGGGGCATGGTCAAGGCCGGGGCTTTGCCGCGCTGGGTGAATATAATGGAGGCAAACGGGGGTTCGTGGCTGTCGTGGGGGTTTGGGTCCTGGCTGCCATCTCTACCATCTCTTCGTCGTCGTCGCTGCATAGCCAGCCAGCTATGCAGTCTTCGTCGCCGCCGTCACTATATAGTCAGCCAGCTATATAGTTATACGTCGCTGATGTCGCTGTATGGATGGCTAAGCGATAAGTCAGTCAGCGCTTGTGTTACTGTGTGACCCTGTCGTTAAAGTATTAAGAACTAAAGAAGAAACCCTCTACAAGTCGCGTCTCGGAAGTTGTCTCATGACACTTGTGTAACATTCTTGCTAACGGAGCACGTGGAATTGTAAACATGACAGCAAAAAATAAGGAACAATGCATAAAAGACCATCAAAACAAGACGTAAAAAAAAAATTATTGATTTAAATCGCAACCCTGAACCATGAGCATTCATTGCATTTCTGGGTCAGGGAGGAGAACCGTGACACATTATCAAGTGTAACTTTATTCAACGCACAAATACTGGTACCAAAAGCCAAGCTAAGTGCATTTGTAGTACTTCCCAGCGTGAACATTTCAAATAGCTTCCAACCCAAACACATTGTCTGGCACACAATGGCAATAGAATTAAACAATGGTGTTGCCCTGCACCACTTAACTTTGCAAAATTCACACGATCACAACACGATAGACATCTAGAGCATAAACTATGCAACGACGACAGCTGCTAGGGTGCACGATTTATCGTGGGCATATCTACAAAGTGTTAAACAGCACTGCATACACAAATAAATGTAAAGGCTCATGTTTTTGTTTCGAAGTATAGGTTTGTGTTCACATGTTACATTTAATATTTAGCCGAACAACGTTCTAATCTATTTAAAAAATATTATTACTTTACTAGGTAAGGCCCACTGAGCTATAGAATTATTTTTCAGAAGCGACTTGGCCACAAATGATAGCCCAATAAAGTGGCTTATCACGTGGATATTTATAGAAACCAAATTATCTAAACGCTTGATGTTGATTCTAAATGTTGATGGAAAAACCGGAGGATCCGGATAAAGATCCCCACGACCACGGGGAGACCATTCAAACTCCAACTATACAGGCGTCAGGGTCGGGATGGAACCCACAGCCACCTGTATACCAGGCGAGGTAGTTCACATCTCGCCACCGTATCGCAGGTAACCCCTGCTCTGCATTCAACATCGCCCGTCTCAGAGTGGTCAGTACATTATGAGGTCGTAATACAATCTCTAAGCCCACCGCCAGGCCCCTATGGCAGTCACAGCCACAGCCTAATGACATTATGGGGCACAAATCTACCTTGTTTACCAACCCTGTTTGCCGTGTGCACACACACACACACTAAAAAGAACAAATAAAAAAATCTGGTAACAATATCAGTAAACCACAGGCGTACGTACGGTGTGCAGCAGCTACCCTTGCCTAAGCAATTAGCGTAGCGTCTACGACATTAGCTGGAGAGCTTTTTAAGCATTGCACGCGCACATGTACGTGTGAAGGTGAGCGTGCACGATAGCAAGGGGTGTAACGATTCACTCTCTCTCCCCCGGATTTTAGATGAATTGTTGCGATTCAATCCAATCAGTCAGTCGATATCGTTCAACTTGATTCTTGTTTTTTACACGGTGATACATGTAGTGGCCTCCACAGGCTGTACGGATCGTGTGAAACCATTACATGCAACATATATACACGAATGGAAAATCACTGATTCTCATACACGTGATTTGACGCGTGAATCGTGGACTTTAGAATCGATGTACATGTTCATGCCGTTTTGTCAATACACTGCTGGTTAATGGCACCAACACACATTGTGGGCCTCGGGGGTTATTTGACCATACTTCACCCTGCTGGTCAGTGCGGGTTGGTGAAGGTGGGCAGCATAGATGTTGGGATATAGCAGTTCAGTCCAACGTTGTATTTTGCTGTCCTGCCCTCTGATGCCGACAATACAGTCGTATTTTTTTTACCTTTTTATTTTAAATGTAATATCACCTCCATAGCCCTGCTACGAGGCTACAAAGCTACAGTGTTAATCAATATTTATCAATAAATTAATGCACTGTTAATATTGTATATGTGCGGGGTCACACAGTTGGCTGACGTTTGGATTGCATTTCCAACTAAGATACTATGAATAACGCAAACGATAATGGGAGAGAAGATTTATTAACGGTCTATTAAATGACGCACATTTATGTCATCAGTTTTTCTTCCGTCTTGAGGTCGGAAAATGTAACGAGGCTCCCACAAGGCCATGTGGGAGGGAGCGTGGCACAGTTTAGCGCCAGCCACCATAGAGTGCGGTCGTGTCGCTACAGTTCTCTGCGGTGAGGGCGATGTCTTTGAAAGACAACGGCGCTACGTCTCTCTTCATGAAATCAATGTGAACCGCTTGCGCTCCGAGATTCAGCGGTGAACGGGACCCCCCACCCTGCAACTTGCAGACGTCTCGGAACGAAAAAGGATTCATTTGGAATATAATTACGCGAGGAATATTATTCACGAAGACAGTGGCTCAAGGTTCCAGATCATCACAACGGAATAGCAAATCACTGCTGAAGCTCTGTGCCGTGGTCGTGTGGATGTGGCCAGGAGGCTCATAAGTTACAGTACTGAGACAGCTCTGTGGATATGGTGGTTTCGAATCCAGGCAGCCGTCTATGATTAGACCAGGTTTTCAAATAGCGAGTTGGTGAGTGATAAAATAACACTTCCTTGAAAAGGAAAAGTATATGCTCGGTGACATTTCGGTCAATGTCCCAGCTTGGCTGCACAAAGAGAGTCCAGAAAGGTACAGTGGCCTGTCTATGTTGCTGCGAAGGACAAAAAGTGATGAGGGTTTGAAAACTTCACACATGTCCTAAAGAATTCTATGCTTGTGGCATAAGGGCGATGGGCCATATGCGTACATATATCACAGGGCAAATGTCTTGAGAAATATGCACTTACATTTCAAATGTTCTGAATCTAAAAGTGCAGGTTAACCTTGAAACACTCATGCAATGTATATATAACAAAAAAAATCAATTATGCAAGTGTCAAGAGATGAATTTGACTCTGATGTGTGTTTCCTGGCCGCAGTGAAGACCTAGAGGGCCTGCCAACTGTAAACTGGAGTTCCCAAGGGCACAATTCAACTCCTGGATTACCCATTCTCTTTTTGTCCAGGGCAACAATAAATGGGCAAAGTTACATGCTCCTGACACACTTTTTTTGTATCAGCTCCAACAAAGCAAATAAACAATTGAAAATTTCCAAATGTATAGTGTTTTGGCAACTTTTGAGGATGGATACTAAATGCAATTATTAATGGGATTACTTAAGATCATCTACATATTATGTGCCGCTATAAAGGGTAATGGGTAACGCCTGATATAAATTTGTATCTCGATGCAAAATATGTGCTCAACCTATTAGATGACAGCTTGCTCATGATGAGAATGAATGCAGTTAAGGCTCTTCCTGCTTAAACAAATACTACAATAAGAAAATTTGGATGTATAGTGTCAAATTGAAACTGCATTTCAGCACACTGTGCAGAAACAGTGATCAGTCAGCCATAGACAGAGGGAAAAAAGGAAGGTCTTCAGACTTTACTTAAGAGAGCAGCAGATGAGAATAGGTTTTTCCCTTTTTTCTGGCAACAAAACAGGTGTTAAGATGTTAAAACACCAAACTGAAACCTTTTACAAGGAATCATGTCTGCATTAACCACAATACTTGTGGTCAGAATGCAAAAAAAAACACTCTCTAATAATATATGCATTGACTTTGAAACTGATTGGTCCACACCAGACAGCTTTCTTTTGAGCCTATTCTCAAAACGGTGTTAGACCATCTTAACACCTGTTTTGTTGCTAGAAATAAGGGGAAAACCTATTCTCATATTTTAGTACTGGCAAATGAGGTCCCATGATGGAGCAGCAGATGTATGTTGAACTTATTTCCCACCGTACATAGCAAACCATGCCAATCGGAGATGCGGGGGAAGGACGACAAACTAAACACAAAAAGCAGTTCCAATAAGTTTTCAACCTAGATTTAAAAGTGCATAGCTCCAGTGGCTTCTGAATATCGGAAGGAAGAGCGTTCCAGACGGCTGCAGATGAGAATGAGTGACATCGCACCGAGTGAAGGTTGACTGGGGACTTCAATATGGAACCTTTGTTGTTGGAGTAGTGTGTGAAGGGGAGTTGAGTGAGATGAGAGGGCAGAGGTAGGCAGGGGTGAGTCCATAAAGGAACTTTAAGACAGTGTGATCTTAAAATTGACCCAGGATTTGGTTGGGAGCCGGTAGTGAGTATTGGTGCGATGTGAAACGCTGCTGGTTGGGAAGGGTGACGGACTAAAAACCGCTCTGACCAGTGATCAGCACGAAACTTACGGTCAAACAATTCCCACAAACGACATGTCATGGTGAACCCTTCATCCAGCAATGGATTAATGGCTATAAATAATGTAATGTATCTACATTTTGTATTGTTTAGTAAATGTTTGTCAATTTCACAAAGTAACGTTTCTTAAGGAAATAGATTATTTTGCAAGTTTCAAAGGGCTATAACAATGGGTGAGGACCTTTACGATGAACCAGGCTGCGTCGCACGCAATCGCAGAGACGCAGTAAACGCGGTATGCAAATAGTTAGCATTTTTAAGGCATTAATGAAATGAATGCAACACAAAGCTCAACATTCTCACCTCGACTATGGCAACAAAATTGCGACAAAAAGTTTTCAGTTCTTACTCAGAAAAATGCAGTGCTTTGCTATGAAGATGTCTTGTGGCCCTGGTAATGATTAAATGTCACCGGCAGAGAGGAAGGTAAAAAGGTCAGAAGTGCTGCGATTTCCACCACCCTCCCCACCCCCCCAAAAAAAAAAACAAGCCTCTTGCGTTGAACATGGCTCGCAAATTCCTGATGTAATGTAATATCTGATGAATGGTATTTTTTTTTCGTTAGGCTTCTTACTGCTAATGGTTCTTCATTAGACACTTTTTTTGCCCTATTAAAGATTAACGTCCCACTTTTACGCAATCTCTACATTCGGCAATACTGTTGTCGACACGAGTGCACACAAGGGACGCTCGCTGCTGTAAACCAACAATAGCGGCCAAGGGTTTGACTTTTGCACAGCACTTCCTGCATTGTCTATTTTTGGAGTGACTCTCTTGATTGCACCTCTATTTGTGTTTCCACCGACTTCCAACATCGCATTCTTAAGTTCCCGTCACATCACACGTCTGCCATGGAGTCCGTGCCAACACCTGCCACGAAACATATACTCTACCTGGTCTTACATGTACACATCCAGCCCATCGTCAATCCACTGCTGGATGAATGCTTCCCCCTCCCTACACTGTGTCGGACGTGGGAATTGTTTAACCGTATGAAACCGTGCTGGTCGATGCGGGTTAGTGAGGCGATGGCAGAGAATCAAACTTAGGTTTGCAGAGTTTTTAGCGCAGCACGCTGACCACAGGACTGCCGCTGCACATATTCATAGAAGTTTCCTTCATTTTCCAGATGATAGTCCAGAGAGTAGGGATCTGACAATTCACCCCATGGCAATTCCAAAATATTATTCCAGATATAGGTGTTTTGCTCATTTACACACGATTGGATGGGTGTACCATTGAGTTTAAGAATTGATTTTAACTGATGAGGATGAATCATTACATCTTTTGTAAGGGAGATAATAAAGAATAGAATGTGATCCCTTCTGGTAGCACAAACCTTTATAAAATGGGGGACTACTCAATTCACACTTTCACGTAGAGTATACCTACCAACATTAGTCAAGGCCGCACTAACAATGCAAAAGAGAATGGCTCCAGGAGATATGAAAAGTTGCTTTAGGTTCCCTTTAGGTTGGAGATGACAGGGTACCTCAGTGGGCTAAATACCAGGTCAGAAAACTCATCGGGCAATGCTAAGATTGTGCGTTTGAATCTGGAAACTGAGATCAAACTGGGTACTCAACCCAGTAAGTTGATCGTCGATGCCTGGTGACCAATGAGTTACACGAAAAAGCGCCACCATATTTAATACTGCATTTCACATACCAGGAATTTGTCAAATTTCAGCTCCGAGGACTAAAACATATTAAGTTTGACTGCCATGTAACAAAGGGCATATGAGAGAAAGCATCATCTCAGGTGCTTCAACGGCAGTTGACAGAGAAGCTCAGAAACAGTTCGGCGGTCTGGGCCCCCCCTGCCCTGTTCGACCCAGGGTGGAGCTGCGCACCCCTGCATAACTGGTTTTGGCGCATTGGTGGCGGGGGTAGGGGGGGGTCGGCTTGAAGCACGTGAACGGCACTCACCAGATGAAGTCGCGGCAGTGCGAGCAGTAGGTGGGTTGGCGCAGGTACGTGGCCATGAACTTGTGTCCATTGACCTGGTGCACGCGCCTCCGCACGGCGCCCTGCCTCTTGCGGGGCCGCACGCGCTCACGGAAAACCGGCCGCTCTTTGGTCTCCTTGGGTGCTGAGCGGGACAAGCGCGGGAGGCCAGAGACGCCATGCACGCATGCACACGATACGGTTAGAACTTCTCTTTGTGTTTAGTTTGTTGTTCTTCCCCCGTACCTGGATGGAATGCGCATGATGAAATTGTATTATCACAGTGCGAAAGATGTTCAACATACGTACGTACAAAAAAGAGGAACAAGTGGTTTCGCGAGAAAAAAAGTGGCAACAGAATTTACATAGTATCCAAATGTGACCACATCTCAAGATACTGTAAAGCAACAGTGGGCTTGTAGAATGTATTTTAGAGAGATGCAGCGAGTCATAGACACATTAAGGTAGGAAGGTCGTGAGTTTGGACTTGAACAGAGGCAGGGAGTCAATAGTCTTGATGGCTGGTGGCAGGTAGTTCAAGACTACACATCTGTGAAAAACTACTGGACATCTATGAAAAAAAGCTTTATAGCTCATCGGATTCCTCCAGAATAAATACAGATTCTGAAAACGATGGGTGCAGTAAAAGAGTGTTGGGCTACCTACAAAATAAACAAAGGTTGACTGTGGGCTTCCCTGTTGCATGGAGAAGAGGGACATTATTATGCTTGACAAAGACACTTTTTAATATTGGTAGTATATTCGGGAACAACAATTATACATAAAAGTTACTCAAGTTTGGTTGGTGCACTTTTGTTTACCACCTGAGCCAGTAGTGGAAATTCCACATTCCTAGCAGGGCTCAGTGTATCTACATATTCACACACGTGTGTCCGGCTAATCTCCAGCAAAACCTCAACATCCACAAGGGTTATCTTCTTGAAAATATGCGCGAAAACACAATTTGCGAATGTAGACACTTTGTTTATATAGAAAAAGGGGATCAGGGTCCCATGTCCGACTGAAGACACTGGATAAAATGCATTTGTTTTACTTTAATCCTGTACTGTACACAAAAATAGCATCCACGTACTTAATAAATTGCACAATACAAATAGATAATAACACAAATAATACACTAAAATGGAATGAATACAAAATATATATACTGTATATTTTGAAGTTCCATGTACTTAGGATGATGATGGGAGTGTGATGATGACGAAGAGCAAGTCGATCCAACAATTACTTTTTGAGCTAACTCACCACTCTTTCTGCCTTTTACTCTTGTTCTCACTTCTTCCATTCACTTGACGCTTACGACCCCATGATCAAAATAAAAATACCCACCACAAATAATGCAAAAATAGCATAAAATGCAACAGACACTAGACCAGCAAAAGCGACACAGCATTTGGAATAGCGGCAGGACTGAAACAATAGCTTGGGTGCGCGCACAGGTCACAGTCCACGCGTGTATCGCGCAGGCAACTCCTCCGCCACAATTCCATGTTCATAATCAACGTGTTTTGGGTTAGATCGCGTTATTTATAAATGTGTCGTAACCCTCCACCACCCGACACGGCCAATCAGCAAAAGAGTGTCATGTTGACAAAAGACAAAATAGTTCACTGCTTTAGCCCACCGGTGTGTTGAAGCGTGAAACCACAACATTTACAATTTTTGAGTACGACGTTTCGCTGGTAATTGCATCCAGCATCATCGGGCAATTCGCCAGATAGGCGAGGCTCTGCTCTTGCTCCCGATCTTAAATAGAGCAGCAGCAGCAGGGTGACGTCATCATTCAACTCATCAGGTGCAACGATTCCATGTTGCCAAATTGCGAATGGTCGAAGGGAAAAAAAAAGGCGTGAAACTTAAAGCGGTGTACAAACGTAACATTGCAAATAACCGAATTTCGTGGAAGAAAAGTCTGCGAGTGACGAAAAGGTTTTACTGGAAGTATCTTTGCATGTTTATATGTTTCTCTGGAGAACGGCTCCGAGGCCACTCCACTAATGTCAATTAACGAGGTATCATTTGAAAGCTCACGATACAGTAAATGTAGTTTCTCCTAACGAGGACACAGTTCAGGATCTACTTGACCTTTGACAGGACAACTCGAGTTGTTGGCTTCGGTCATGCTCATCCGCTCACTACCAAGGTGGGTGGAGGCAATACATCTCAATGGCCTTCCCCCCCCACTGTTGTGTTAACTGGTGAGTGTGGTGAAGATCAGGTGAGTTGAGGACTGATGGTCTGAGGACCGGTGAGTAGTGTCACGTGAGTGATGTTTGGTAAAAATCAGCTGAGTGTGAACTGAGCAGTTATGTCACCCCCTCCATAGGACAGACTGCCCACTAATTGTACAAACACGTTCCTTCGGAGTGGGCAGGTAGGAACTTGGTTGGACCGCGTATTCGTGCGATCCGTGTCACGCGGCGCAAGCTGCGTGGGGCCGCGCATCACGTGGTGCTGAGCCCGCCCGAAGCGCTCTATGAAATACAAATCGAGGGCGTGGCTATGCACGACAGACAGACAAATAATCCCTGGTGGGCAGTGAGGAACTGTTGTTCCTACCTGTATAACTGTCGACTTTCACAATTTAGCACTCAGTTTATCGGACCCACGCGGGATGCAGGTCTAATGAGGGTTATAACGCATTCTTCAGTAAAATTTTGTAATGTATTTTTGAGAAGTTCTATATCAGACTGAAGTAAAAATAATCTAATTTAAAATTCTAAATTGGTTTAAGAAAACAAAGTCTCTATTAATTCCATTTTGGCTCTCGTTATAATCACTTAATTTAATTCACATTGCTTATCTAAAATGCATTTGGAATCTAACAGGCTATGTAATAAAATAGAATACATGTGTGCATAATGTTCTGAGTGGCATATGATTCTAATTATGATGCCCAATTGGTTACCAAGGAAAGCCTCACTGAGCCAATAGATGTTTTTTTTAGGATGATTCTGCTTTTTGATGGTTGGCCAATTGCATTTATAATTGGGTTTGCGTGTGAGCAGAATTCAGAGTACCTGGAGAAAATCCACACATATGGGAGGTGTCATTCAACAACTGCCATATCCTGGCTACCCATCAGCCCCATGCCCACGACAACTGACAAGCCCTGGTAGTCCTCCGTTCAAATACTAACCAGGCTCAACTTTGCTTATCTTCCAAAATCTAGCCAGATTAGGGTGCTTCAGTCCTATCAATGAGGATCACACAATCCGTCGTCCCATCTCACTCTACTCCCCTCCATGTACATCTCCTTCGCTCCAGCAACCAAGGCTTCCCATTGAAGTCTTCAGTCACACTTTGTTGAGTGGGATAATCGTTCATTCTCCTCTGCTGTCCCAATCATCTGGAACGCCTCTCCTGCTGTCGACCCTCTGCCCCTGTTCAAGTAAAAATTCAAGGCTTTCTTCTTCTCTGCCTTGAACTGACTGTCTCTCTGGACTAAACGTATACCCACTGTTTCTGCACGTCTGAAGATGCAATCACATTTAGAGACTACATAAATCCAAATTGTATTCGTTTTATATGAATATATGTGCAACACAACTGGCTGACTGTCAACAGACTTCACTGAAGACGTGACATTTTGTACTGGATTATCAACTATAAAACCCCACTTTACTTCAGCCACTACTTCCCATACAAATATGTTTTATAAATGCATATTCCAACACTTTCTTTGACCCAATCGAGCACGGAATGTAGGAAGGCTGAAGTGGCAAAGAAGCCATTCACAGTTTTCATTGGAAATACAAATAAAATGCCAATACTGAAAAGCAGAACAATATTTTATTGAGTTGTGTGCAACATTGGCAACACAATAAAGTGGAAAATGTTTACGAGGACAAATGTTTCGTGGGTTCTCCCTCAAGCCTCGCCGTATTGAAAAACGCTCAAGTAAAAGAGCAAGTCATTATGTTATTGTATATTCCCTATTGTTGTCGCCTATCTTTGACCTAGATATTAAATAAAGGTCTATTTTAGGCACATAACGCTGCAATATTGAACAAAAAAGGACGGAATAGGAAACTTGTCTGGAGAGTTGATGGAAGGCAGGAAATTCTGGCAATAAATCTAAAGTGCAAGTACCACGTTTGTTCGGGTTTCATTCAACCGGGAAAAAATATTTTGTGGCAGGGTCACAATAAAAAAACACATGAATACCAGCTAGGGTTAAACACCTACATTTGAAGCACGTATATCTCTAAAAGTGTCCATTTACTGCTCTGCATCAATCCTTTAAAATAAAATAGTAACATACTCTTTGGTTTTTTCGATAAAGTCACGTAGATAGAAAAAAAATAACGAATAAAATGTTTTTCTATCTATGTGACTTTACCGAAAGAACCAAAGAGTATGAATTCCTGCAGTCACGCAAGCTTCAAATCAAAATAGCAACATTTCTTGCATGTTACTCAAAAAATCCAAATCAAGTAAAAAACGAACAAATTATTTCAGTAAAGTGTGTTTTATAATGTACTTATAAATGTACCAACTTGTTTACGCCGACATTAAAGGATTGAAAAAAGCTCAACGGATTAACCGTGCCATTTCAAATTTCAAAACGCTGAATAAGTTTTAAAATATGCTCGGTATTTTTCCTTCATAATTTACATTCAAACAGCACGCAATTTTACCCGCGGTTATTTATTTATTATTTCCCGCCCCCCCTCCCCTCCAAAAAAAAATCATAACCAACTGGGGAATATATAAAACACGAGGAGCTGCATGCCGATGTGTATGAGCTTTGGTAAACAGCAAGCTACCGGGCATTCCAGGGCTCGCACGTGCACAGATTCAACATCGACACTGAATGTCTCGTTATACGCTACACTGTGTAGTGCACTGCTGGATGAGGGTCTCCCCCTCACCGTGTGTCTGTGACGGAGGTTTGTTTGACCATGATGGTGAGTGTAGTGGGGCAGGGGAGGGCCCAGGACAGGTTAAAAATGTCCATGCCACGACCAGGAATCGAACTCAGGTCACGGGGGTTGACCAATGGGCCACCGCTTCACCCTGTGTGTATGTATGTATATAATAATAATCCACTCGCCATGTGTTGCCTTACGGCAGTTTTAGTCCCAAGGAATCCCTCTCCAGCTCAGCTTAATGGCACGTAGCCCCAGCAAGTTTTCAGGAAGTGACCAATTTAGTACGGTAATTTAGTAATTGCTGGCAATTCTCCAAAAACGGGCTGAGAATTAGGAACACAATGGCCTCCTCTTATGAAGAGCGTCGAGGGATCTTTTTACACATCCACGGATGTTAAGATGGCAGCGTTCTTGCCACGCACTTACAGGGAAACGTGAAGGTATGAGAGTCAAACCAGTCACCGTAAGAATCTGGCACCAGTTCACAACCCAGCAGAGCTAGCGTAGAGTTTAGAAAGTGGATTTATCTTGGCCACTATTAGAGGAATCACCGTCGCATTAATACACGCTCTGCTGGCTCCGTGATATCACCCACAGGCGCTGGAATGAAAATCTGTCCGCCAGGGGAAGGGAAAAAAAAATCTACAGTATGCATGCATGTGCGCATGTGTCACCCACGGAGTGTTGGCACTTTACAAGGATCTTTGGTATTTCCAGTGACATACGAATTAGATGAGTCTATACTCTGAAGGATGACGCCTACATATTTCCCTCTGATCTTAAAGATAAAAGTCAATTTTCAAAAACATCATTCCTATGTGGCAATTCACCTTACAAGTGAACAAATGGATCATGATCATCCAGATATAGGTGCATACGTACAGCTCCTTGTTTATCCACTGCTAGACGAGAGCCTCTCCAAGCCATATGGGTTAAGAGTGTTATTTAATAACTCACGACCATCAGTGCAGGTTGATGAAAGGAGCACAGACGTAGGAACATAGACGAACAGCACGACAGATTTAGCTGCATGGCACTCTACTGCCCATAACGCAGGCCCTATGTACTACAACTGTGAGGGCAGAGCAATGAAATCAGCCATCGAAATAGCCTATATTCATCAGCATTCCCACTTCCATTGGCACCATCATTAATATCGGAGCCACACTGTATGCCAAAACGTGTTGCATAAAGAGGATTTCTGGATATTCTGTGCCATGTTCCCTTAAAACCCTGCGCCGATGTAGCTGGCACGCTGCCCTCTGGCGAGCTTCCTGCTGCCCTGCTCTGCCCACACCCACTGCGCCACCCTCCCTTCATCTTCCCCACTTCGATCAACAAGAGGGCTATTATATGTCTGCTTCCCGCTTAAACTCTACACCGCTAGCGGCCGACCTTTTGTCCACTCAGGGGGGGCCGTGTTTCCAGCTGTAAAAGGCAGCGGGCGTCTGCACCGCCGCCAACCCCATGACCCCGCTCTCTTGCAGGTTTGCAGAACAATTGCGCGTGCACGCTCTTGGTAAATTACGTTCGGGGCAAATTACAGAAGAGCCGTGCGCTGCAGATACCCGGTCGGTTTGCAAGAGCACAATGTTTTCACTCGTTAACGTGTCAGGAACGGCACATGGAGTACGCTTTGCAAGCGCAGTAACTGTCGGTTACGCAACCTCAACGATATTCGGTAATATTTTATGTACACGTACAGCCCTTTTGTCCATCCACTGCTGGATGAGGGCCTCCACCCACCAGGCAGGTCGTGAGGGCGATTTGACCAACCTGCACCACACCAGTCAATGCGTGGTGAAAGCGGAGAGCATAAGATGTTGCAGCATAGTTCAGTACCACAATGGATTTTTTTCTGCACTGCCCTCTGCTGATAACGTAGGCTTGCAGCAGCCTACACCACCTGTTTTTATACAGGCCGGTTACTCATCCAAGCGCAAAACAGGCTCAAATATGAACTGATGAGATCGGGCACATCCTGGGTTTAAGTGGGAGGAATTACTCCTATGTCAAAGATATGAAGAGAGAAAATCGGATCCATCTGCTAATGGTGCTATGAGTGCGAAATGAGGGTGATGAAAAGTGATTACTTCAAGCTGGATCTGTTATTGCAAATAATAATCACGGGCAGTTTGTTACCATTCAGTTTACGGCATAGTGGCCACCTTTTTTTCCAGTCCAGCAGCAATTATTTGACAGAAAGGGAACAGTCGCATTATAAAACGCTCTGTGTATTTTAGAGCGACATGCAGCTAAAAGGCCTATTGTTGTCTTTAATGCATGTAACTGCACATAGCAGCTAAGTGCAGTACAAGGTAACTTTTGACTGCTGCATTGAAAGCTGCTCATGTGGACACAATTTAAACAACAGCGACGGACATTACGGGATGCTGGCCATCCCTGCTCTAAACATAATGGAAAGTAAAGCGGAGAAAATGATGGTTTATTGACTTGGCCAAGACAAGAGAACTATAAATGTATCGAGCATGCACCGATTGAATAACCCGAGGCATTTCTCTTGCGGGACCATCAATAAGCCATTAAACTAGGCAACCTTTCAAAAACAATCTCGTCCGATGCAGGCTTTCCACCCATCCTTCCATTTTTGGTCTCCCCGCACGTAACATCGAGTATTATAATTTAAAAATCACAGACTTTCAATTCCGTGGGATAGCTTCCCAAACAAATCCCCTTTGAAAGACTCACGAGCAGCACGTTATTAACCCACGGAAAGGTTTTGTTGTGCAAGTGAGTCATACATGGTAATGTGATGCATAAATTAGGTCCCCGTGATGAACTGTAACTGCACGCGCTGCTGCTGCTGCTGCAGGTATTGCCGCATAGTTTGGCTTGAATGGACCTTTCATGAAGGACGTGACTTCACTGTGGCGTTTTATTTTTCCATTATGTGGCATTTCCAAATTTCAACTTTGCGAAAGGATATTTTCCTTTTCCGCTTTGAAAAAAACAACGTGAAGAAGTTTGAAGCTCTCCAGCTCCCTTAATGTTCGCAAATGTGGGCAGTTTTTCAATTTAGCCCAACTGTGATAAAAATCTATCTCCGTTATTATAGTTGGATTTTTTTCATTCTCTGGAATAAAGCTTAAAGCTGTTGCCTTCTGAATTATGCAGTTGGTAAAGAATGCATCTGTTTATGGCCTTTGTCGTGCTGTTAATGTATTCTCATGGGCTGCCTGTAGCTATGGCAGCCAGCTGTGAGATCACTTTTCTTCAAAATAGGCTGCATTATGGCCCAATTAAGGCCGGGCGTTTTGGTACAAACGGCGGGGCCGGGGCCCGGTGTATAAAAAAAACGCACGCGGCCCCAAAATGCGCACGTGCATGTGAATTTCACAAACAGAGCACACACAGCTGTCTGTGGTTGGAGTTTGAATGCGCCACACTTACTCAGGTCAATGATGACATACACCTTGCCTTCTGGCTCCAGGTCCACCTGTTGAAACAAAGCACACGAATCCAGAAATGTCAAATGCAATTTATACTGAAAGTAAAACGTTCATTTGAGCAACAATTTAGAGTCGTACGTTAATCCACTGCTTGAAAACAAAGAGGCTTCCCCCACGCTGTAAGTCATTTTTGTTCGTTTAACCATATTTCACCACTCCGGCCAGTCCGGGTTGGTGAAGGGGGGTATCACTGAGGACCGGCTCAGATATCACTCGTCACTGATGTTAGCCATGGTTGAGAATCGAACTCGGGTTGACTGTGTATAATTGAAATACAGGGGTACATTTATACAAAAAAAAAGTAATAATGTGAACACAATTTTTTTTTTCATATATATAACATTAACACAATTAAAGTAATGTTTTTAGAATAAAATAGTACCTTGACCAACAGCACAGGATAACATGATAACATGTTCGTACATTTTCTTTAGTTTAGAGTTTAAAAGCCTCATGAATACACATCAGAGCCGATAATTAATTAAACCAGTCAAATTGTTTCATCTACCAACTGCAGTTTGAGTGATGATGTCCAGAAATGTGAATCACGAAGAAATGGAAGCCAAAGAAGGGAATGGGAGCCCGAGAGTACGATCAGAGATGCCTCAATGAAGTCGGCTCATGTGCAGATGACCTGTGGCATCATGAGAGATCACATTCAGAATCAAAATCTTTAGACTGGAAGAATTCGATGAGCTATGAAGCACTTTATAACAGATGTCCAGTAGTGGCACGGGGGTCATAACGTTACAACAAACAATACAAAAAAAAACAACAGGAGTGCAAAGTATAGGACATGTAAGAAAATCACTAAAAATAGAGGCCTTCACCCAGCAATCATGGATGATGATGATGATATAACTAATAAAACAAAACCTGAGAGACACAGGTTTGAGTCAGACAACTGGCAGCTCCACATCACCAGCTACTGGTGGCACATGACTAGAATATGGCACTTGGCACGTGGGTCACCTCGACTTTTCAAACTCTCAAACCCCGTTACGCTGCCATGTGGCGACGAGTTGGCAGCATTGCAAATGGGATCGTTTACCAATTTGTGTGGACTGTTGCACATGTACAGCCCCTTTTTGTCAAGCAACCGCTGAATGAGGGGGCCTCATCATTTCATGGGAATTAATTTGAGCATACTTCACCATGCTCGTGAGTTCAGGTTTGGTTGAATGCATAGGGTATAGACATTAGAACACAGAAGTAAAGTACAAAATAATATTTATTCTGCACTGCTCTCTGCTATCCACCATGTAGCCCTGCAGCCCTATTATGATCTGCACATGGTCATCTCCCATAAAAGTATCACCCAGTCACAATTTTGCTTAGATCTGACAAAATATGGAGCATTCTGGGTGATTTGATCAGATGCTCTCGGAGTGTTATCCCCTGTGTGACTTAACACCAGATAGCAAATTTTCCCTCCCACATGCAAAAACATACATTAAATGGAATTTGCCATACATGCATGACCATCTTGAAAAATACTGAAACCTAGCGAGGCTTTCTGGAACGCATAAAAGACGCTGGTGCAACGTTACGTTGGAAATCCATATCCCTGACAGCACCGATGTGTTTGGCTAGAACAAGTGACCCATGAATTCCATGCAACGATGTTTACATCAAAGCATTCGCAAGGTGAACTAAATGCCAGCGGGCGTCGGTTTTGGGGGAAATGCACCACCTCTGTACGAAAGACGATCGGGCATTTGAAACAACGCGCGGCAAGATCTGCCACACCCCTACACACCGCATGGCCAGCATCGGGGTTGCTGGAACGCACCCCACTTACTTACAATCCGCCCCAGACCAGGGGTCGGTAACCCGCGGCTCCAGAGCCGCGTGCGGCTCTTAATGGACTGCTTTGTGACTTAATGTGCGTAATCACATTGCATTGCGGGTCTTGAAATATCGAGTTTTGTACCGAATTCGGAAAAAAAATGGCTCCCCTTGTTATTTTGGTTTCTGACCCCTGCCCCTGACTCTGGCACAGCATGGCACACTCAGTCCAAGTCCACACGGAGCATGCTGCCAAATACCACTTAAACAATGTGATGTTACCAATGCCATGGAAATACCCATTTGCTTAATCTGTTGACATTTGTATGAAACATTAACGCATCGTATGACAGTGCGCGGTCTGACAGGCTAGTTTGTATTCCTGACATGTTGAATAAAGGGGGCTCCCTCCGAGGGTCTGCAATTTATTAACAAAAAGCCGACGAGTGAGTCACGCTCAAAATTCTGAACTAGAAATGGAATTGGAATGATTGAAATGAAGTTACCTCCCAATGAATGCTAAATATGTTTTAATAGTTAATGTATAATTAAAGTTATAATTAAAACATATAATTATTACCCGTAATTAAGTTGATAATTAAAGTGTAGGGATGCATTGACAACAAGCGGCAGTGCAGCAAAATGTTGTTGTACTGTACTATGATCCAATGTTTATGCTCCCCCTCCGTCACCAGCCAGCACTGTGCGGTGTGCTGAAGTATGGTCCAAGATGCCCCACGACTTACATGGCATGGAAGGTCCCTTAGCAAAACAGTGAACTGACAACACGGCTATACGTGCACATGTACAAAACATAACTTATTCAAGCAACAGATCTCAGTAAAACTAAGCAGGTCATCCTTACGGCTTGCAGATTACAACACAAAAACTGTGGTTAATGTCAGCTCACACCCAAATACAACTTCGCATTTGCAAAGTTAAACAAGGATGCTTCGTTCCTCGTTTACTGCTTTGTAGATAATAACTTCACGACAATGCAAAAAAAAACACTGTACATATTGTTTCTTGTCATTACACACCAGCCTCGCTTGCAAACTGAACCTGATCGGTTGCCTAAGGCTTTGCAATCGCACGTGAAAAGTGAGTCGTAATTAAAATAACTTTTGCAAATCAAAAAATCCCTTCAAAGCTGCCGAGTATCAGTGTTTAAACATTCATACTTTCCCACTGGATATGTGTAAGCCAGCCTGCTTGTGCCCGATAGCGCCCGACCACATGGCGGCGGTGAAATCAACACAATTCTGCAAGCCAATGTGTGAGATAAGGCAAGAGCAATTGTGCTGCGGATTAGATGACATTTGCGAGTCAGTCAGTCATCAGCCAATGGATTTTTATTCGGTCTGAACTCTATGGTATGGGGTTTCAGTCTCTGAAAATGACAGCAATCTTTCAAGACACTGCATTATGACTGATATACTTAATGCTGGATACAAAGAACACTTGAAAACGTAGCTTTTTTCATGATAATAAATTCACTGCTCCACTGCGGCAGCAACGTGACGTTCGCTTCGTCGGCAAGCTTACATCTAGCCATGGAAAAAATAACACGGTAAATACCACACTGACCAATTAGACATTACAATGAACTAATCTGACCCTGCAAAGATCACGGGAAATGTTAAAACTTTAAAGGAAGGGGTTTGTGGGCACAGCGACAGATTTTGCAGTTGGCCGTGCAATCACTATTCACTTACAGCGGCTAAGAGTTGCATGGCACCATCTCTCACGTCTATGGGTTATGTTTATTGATTACCTTGCTTGAATTTGTTGATAAACTTCGCTGTAATTTCACAGATAAGTTTTGATAAAGCTTTGCTTTTCACGCCGTGTAATTTGATTTTGACGAGTTTGACATGACGCATGTTTCAGCGTAAAGTTCATCTTTTGGTATACTAGTTTGATATTTTCTAACGATTTCACTTGACAAAATACGTTATGTTAATTTATATCATCACAAAATGGCAATATTCCACAGCATGCGACATTACAACCGATACTTTTACCTACGATGTATAATTTATATAATTTTATTCCGATTGCATTTTCTGGCTTCGTTCATAACACTGCCTTAAAAATATGCCTACACCCCACGAAAATATATGAACACATTTTTTAATTAAACCGGTTGTACAACAGTTCGTGAAGAATATCTTACAGCTACTGTACCCGGCACATTAAACAGAGGGAAAAAAAAACGTTAGTGACCGTGGTAAGTGCAGAAAGCCATGCTTTGAACAGGATTTATATTATTTTCAGTGGCTATGGATACACACCAATGTTCTCAAAAAATATGTGGTTGCATATGGGTCAAAATATATTTCTTAACCCAATATTGACTCAGAGATTACACTCAAGAGTCTTTTCAAGCTGTTCAATCAAAATAAATAGATGCACTGCTGGACAGTGCAACGTGCAAAAGTAATCAACTTGGAAGACCCTGCTCCGACAAAGCCAAGGACAGAACATGAAATGATGATGAATGTTATGTTTGGAAGAAATAGCCTGTGCAGTAAAAAAAAACGAAACCACGATGAAGATAGCACTGAACCACCTTCCACCTGTCGACCTTGAAGGGGAAGGCGGCAAGGGAACTGCACTGGCTGATTGCATTTCCCAGCGGCTGCGGCGATGTGATCGGCTCAATTCAGACCGGTCAAATTGGTTGCCGAGGCGGTTAGACAACGCGTTGGTTAGAATTAATTTAAATGGAACACGACTGTATTCAAAACAAAAGTGGGTGTATCGGTAAGGTGTAAAATTACCATGACCGCACTGTTTGCGCTTCAAGCTTACCAGTACTCGCCCAATTTTGGGAAAAACACATTTTTTTTACCGCAAATCTTCGCCACCGCCTACACACCTAACCCACACTGACCAAGATGGTGAAGTATGGCCAGATAAACCCCCTCACGGCCCACACGTTATGCAGTCGCCCTCATCCGGCAGTGAAATGACAAGTGAATTGTGAGTGTACACTGTACCCTTTTTTCCAAAAATTTGATGAAATGTCACAATTCGGGATCACAATCCCATTAAAGAACCGAGATAATTTCGGCCTCTTTTTGACCATCTCATTTGCATTGTTTTTCTATCATTTGCATCTTTTTTGTTCCCCGCTCAATCTCCCAAATGGTAACACTGGAAAATGCATTTCATAAACTGTAAATAATTGATTCTCACACCGAAAATTGCAAATGTATGATTTTCACACTCGCGACTCGATGCATTTATAGCATGCATCACAAGCATAAGGATAGATCTAAAATGCTTAATTACACACCTAACAAATATATACGCTTACCAAAACACATTCTCAGCCAATTGCCCAATAACTAATTTTGTTGAAAAAGCTTAACCTTTCTGATGAGACCCAGATGGTCGAAACTCATCCCGAGTTTGCTTACATACAGTTTTACTAACAATAATCGTATCATTGTCATGCACCTCTACATTTCGAAAACGCCAATCCTTGGCGCACAATATAAGACAGCACGATAACACCACCTTAGCCGATACCCATGGGTGTTAACAATGGTGGCACGTGCGTAGCAGTAGGAAGATAGTGACACACACATATATCATAGCAGGAGCTCTCTGTAGGAAGAAACTAATAATGCAGCACCGAGATGAGGAATGCCTCATTAGCCGTGGCATTTGCCTCCTCACCGAAAGCCCTACAGCACCTTGGTTGTATATCGCCCTGCCCCAGCAAGTAAACCCAAGTAGAGCCTTATGGATGTATTCGTATACATCTCCTGCTATTCCACTGTGAACAGCACAAACAAGGCATGCGGCAAAGTTAATGCTACGGGATGTTTTAATTGCACATTTTGTCCAAGCACTTTGTTCTTTCCCTCCCACCCACCAACATGCTGTCCGTACAACCGCTGTACCGTGAAATTATGCGAGAAGCACCACTCATATTAATAGTGTACATCCATATTCCAAGCCCCTACCGCTTAATGACACCGCGAGCTCATATCTCGTAGAGATCCTACATTTAAACAAAAATGTTTTTTTTTACGCGACACAGAGTGATAGGCCTGCAGCCATATCAATGGCCCGGATTTGACAGAGTAGGAAATTGGTTGATCTTTGTAAAAAGCCGAAATATTGCGACATCACCTCTTGGCATGTTTTATTTTACATGCACAGCATGTGTTAAATGTGTAATATTAATCCATGCACAAACAAAAAGTGCAATGTCATATGTGATGACTACATTTCAATAAATTATTTAAATTTGCCTATTCACTTCTGGATGATGGCTTCGCTATACCATATCAGTCATGGGAGTTGCTTAACCATACTTCATTACGTAAAATGTTTAATTCTTACGCAGAATATAACACATTCCTGCGGAGGGAGCTGGTAAGAACGTTGGGTTGCTCGGTCAATGGCCAGGGTCAACGGCGGCGTGGTGTATTCCGCAAATATGCCCGACTGTGAGGGCGGGCATAAGCCGGCGTGAGTAGGTTAAACGTTGAGTTTTATAAGGGCACCACGGGGTGACCAGCCCCACCCCAACCAGCCCCACCCTCCCCACCCAGCCCCTCCCCACCCAGCCCCTCCCTCCCCTCCTTCCCCACTCAGCCCCTCCCTGCACGACGGACGGACACAATAATCCCCTGTGGGCTGGTGTAACCAGGAGGTTCCTACCAGTATTAGTAAAAGCTTTATATCCTTTTGTCTATCCACTGCAGGATGAAGGCCTCTCGTCATGCGGTTGTCAGTTGTGGGAGATGTCTGGCCACACTTTACGATGTTCGTCAGTGTGGACTGTTAAAGTGGGGGAGTCCAGAATCGGCTCGTACAGCATCTGCCAGCGATGTTAGCTGTGACTGGGAATGGAACTCAATTTGCCGTTTTCATAGTGCATCGAGCTAACCACTCACTGTGCTAGCGCTCTCCGAATGTAATGATTAAAATTGCGTAATTATTTAATTCACCCTTGAAAGCCTGAGTTTCATGACCAACTGGAGAATCCAGCTTGGGATGTTGGCACCAATGGGCGAAGCATTTTGGAGAAAGCTGTGGCACACGTACAGTACATGTACAGATCACGTGTCAATCCACTGCTGAATGAGGGCCTCCCCACGCCGTTCAGGCAGTGAGGGTCACAATGACCATACTTTTCTCCACGCTGGGCAGTGCGAGTTTGTGAAGGGAATTGGAATATAGAACAATGGATTTTTCTGCACTGCCCTTTAAACGCCCACGATACCTACTACAACACCTGTGTTGTGAACGGTGGTCACCCAACAAAACACTATTTAACGCTGGTTAGCTTCCAAGGTCTGATGGGAATGAACACATTCCGGGTAATTTAGTAAGAGATATTCCATAAATACAAGACATAAAATTGGCGGAAATAAGTCAGCAACCTGCTTGCTATACTGCCTAATAATGGCCACCTCACATACCGAAAATTTGGCGTCTCAGGAATTTAACAATTTGCCACCGTAGCGACTTAGGCTGTGATTTGATCCATGAACCAATTATTTTTCGTCTCCTTTGTAATTCTTTTAGTCTCGTACAAATTATTTCATGCCATCACCCGAAAGGATATTTTGGCATATCATTTAAATAATATTCAAATACTGTCAATAATCCTTTTTCACACTCACGATGTATGTATCATGTCAGAATCTTTTAAATTTAAATAAATGCCAACCTCGTGTCTTACCCACAAATCTAGCAACTACCCAAAGGGTTTGGTTAGGCATGTAAAATATATTCATCAACCGAAATTGATTATGCTCCTGACAAATAAACAATGCACGTGAGATTTGATTATTTACGATGCATGTACATTACATGAGATGTTCATCATCATCATCAGTCATGCTCAATCCACTGCTGGGAGAAAAGGTTCCCCAATATTGTCACCATTCCTCATGATCCTGCGATCCACCCAGCTCCTGCACATGAGATGATCTCATTGCTTCATCCTCTGTGGTGGTTATTCTCTCAGGCGTGTCTCTCCTTTGGCTGACATTCCATCCCAAGTTCTGTCCACTTGCTATTATCCCTTTTAGCCACGACGTGTCTTGCCCAAGCCTAATTAAAACTCAATTTGCATTTTACCAATGTTGCATTGATGATAAAGTAAAGTTACACAAAAATAACTAGAGGAATAAAAAATGAGATGGTAAAAATGAAATAAAAAAAATGAAATCATGACTGTAAATCAATCACAATTGAATCACTGGAAAGTGTGCTGGGAGTGGGGGGACGACTCCAGTTGAATCGTAAACATGGCCACAGGCAGCCATTGCCACCATGCACACATGCCTAGCTAGGGATGTTCATTACATTTTTTGGAGTTTTACGATAATTGCATGCATAAAAACCTATAAAAAAGCATTACCAATCTTCACCACACCCACAATGACCGGAGTGGTGAAGTATGGTCAAAACAAGCTCAATGACTGACATGGCATAGTTAGGCCTTCATCTAGCAGTGGCTTGACCAAGTGCTGTACGTTTATCATATTGCATCTATAATGATCTGAACAATGTCATTGCAACATGCGTCTGTGAAAATGCGTCCCATGCGCCAAGCAGTTTGATCAAGCACTAAAAAGTAGAAGATTATAGATTCCATGACTTTGGAATCAATACAATATTCCGTAAACAAACGGTAGAAAATCGATAATGAAAGTGCAGGAGATACAAAACACTGAGTACGCTTCGCCAGTACCCTAACTTACAATAAGATATTCTATGTGCATAGGCAGCTTACTCTGCGTCAAGAGATACGAGAGAAAAGCTTATCAATATACTCATGGTGCATCTAGTGATAAAGCAAAATGATGAAAGGTTAGTACTTTAAGCTGGAACTGCTATTGAGTTTCAAAAAGGGTGCAGCCCTACAAGAGCTTGCTCACACTACAGCTGGAGGAAGGGCCTCCACCAGAGGCCGTTCTAGACGGCCCCTCGAGAGGGTAGTTTGCCTACTCTTTCACGATGGCCAGATATCTTGGTAGAAGTGGGAGAAATCACACTTTTACACCATGACACGCAACCTAGGTGTTTACTGTTGGTGGACACAGATTCGGGGATTTAAGAAACTTGATCATTGTTTTAACTGCCACTCTGCGAGATCGATCGACCCTGCAATCGAATGACCGGTCTACAGTGCACTGGCCAACCCCCATAGAAATTTCCAAAATGCCAACTCTCCCACTTGCGCCATCGTCATCACTACCACCGCCTCCGCCGCCACCACCCCAGTGCCAACAGGCTCACCCACCCAGCTCTCGAAGTGCAGGCTCTCGCTCTGCAGCAGCTCTTCGAAAGAGATGGTGCAGTTGGCGACAAAGTCGTCGTAGCCGATGGTCGTGTCGTGGAAGACGGCAAGTTCCATGCGCTGCCCCTCGCACACCTGCGTCACAAACTCCTCATCCCAGCGCGGGCAGCTGGTGCGCTGCCTCGTCTGCGTCTGCCCCACGTGCAAGTCGTCCACGTTGAGCGCAACGTACGGATCCAGCAGTGGGCGCTGCTGATTCTGTTGCTGATTCTGATTCTGCTGCAGTTGATTCTGTTGATTTTGTTGGCCCGATTGCTGCTGTTGCTGCTGGTTTGGCTGGCCCTGCTGTTGGTTTTGCTGACTCTGCTGCTGCTGCTGCTGTTGCTGCTGCTGCTGAAGCTGTTGCTGCTGCTGGCTGTGCTGCTGATGCTGGCTGGACTGCGAGCGGGACGTCACCTTCATGCCAGGCACCAGCGCCGAGTGCCGGAGTGACCACGGCGTGGGTTTCAGCTCGGCCGCCTCCCGTACCCTCACTCGCAGTGAACCGCTGAAGAGCACCATGGCAGCAGGAGATCTCTCACGTTTCTCTTCCTCCTTCTCTTCCACTTCCTCGTCACAGCACTCTCAATGCAAGGCCCCCGACAAGCCGAGTGAAGAGGCTCTGGCGAACTGCATTAAGTCAATGGCCACTGCAGGCGCCTTGTGGGGGAAGAGACAGGAAATGGTTGGGATTCAGGTCAACATTAACAGCCACCCTTTAACGCAAAGTTTAACCAGTTAATATTTACAATACAATATAACAATTGCAATCTTGTGACAACGTACTGCAAGTTGTAAGAAACGCCTATGCAATTAGCAGGGTATGTCAGGTTATTATATAGTAGAGTATTATTAGTGTTTTTTACAATGTTAACTTTTCCATTTGTATTCTGTGTATGAAAGAATGACCGCTTTACAGCAACAATTCACAACCGTTTGTCAATCCGCTGCTGGATGACGTCCTGCTCATGCGGTGTTGGTCATGGGGTTATTTTGACCATACTTCACCATACTGGTCAGATGTCACTCGCCAATGATGCTAGCCATGACTCAGGTCACTGGGTTCACAACACAGTGCGCTATCTCTGCTGCGTCACCACTCCAACCTTCACCGGTTAAAATTCAAGTCTTCAGACGAGGCATCGTGAGATTATGAAATACATAATTATCAGTGACATTGTTATCGGAGGCATTTGCTTTCACGTATTCTGCATGTCACATATACTTTGGCAAAAATGTATCATTAAAATAACAATGTACTACGTCCACCCACTGCTGGATGACAGCCTGCCAAGCGGTGTTGGTCACGGAGGCTGTTGTTTGATCTACGCTGTAAATGCAGGTCGGTGAATAGAGGGCCCAGGACCAGTTCAGGTATCACTCATCAGTGAAGTTTGTCATGGGTTTGTGGCACGGCATGCGAACCACTGTGCCACCACTACACCTCTCTCCAGCAATGCCAGAGCATGCATATCATGCTTTTCATAAGAAATAAATCATCATAATAAAGGACCGCGATAGTATATTGTAAGAGATGCCACAATACAATGCATTACTGTAAAATCAGAGAATTACACCACGGCTTTTATATTCATCACAGGGTTTGTTTTTTGAAAGACACATCAATTTAATGAGCCGTCAATCAAAGCAAAGGGTCAAAAGTCATAACGGTGCTCCTTAAACCACGGAGCCATGAATGTCAATTCCACATTCACATCACATGAGCATGCGTCCACCTGTAGTAACAGCCACTGCCGACTTACCTTTCAGAAACGGGGGAACGTGACCTCACTGCTAATACACTGGACGTGACAATGCCAAATAATCGACATTCTAAGTATAGCAGAACCACTGTCAACCTATCTTTGTCAATATCACTGGCAATACAAGCGATGTGGAATCACTAAAACACTAACATTGACAGTGATAACTCAGCTCGTGGTGCAAATTTCCACATTTTTATGACAACCCCGAGTCCATTTACAAAAACAGTACAACCACTGCTAACCTACTAGCAGTCACCAACACATGTCTGCAAAAACACCTTGAGGTTAGTGACAATAATAACCGAGCCTGTGATAGAAATACCATCGTAATGTTATGCCAAAACCAAATCAATCCAGAGCACAACCAGAGCACAACCATTGCCGTCAACAGAGGTAACAGGAGGGGCAAAGGAACAGCGATAACACACTCCTGACAATAACTCAGCCAAGCAGTGGAAACGGCACATTCTTATGGCAAGGCAAGTCCATCCATGGCACAAGTAGTACATTACAAACCACTGCTCAACTTACCGATGTCGCTATAGGCAGAGCAAAATGAGCACATATCAACACACCGAGTGGCCATACTTGAGGCAGGAATTCCACAATAGCATGGCAAGAGCAAGCGAGCACACCACCACAACAGGAACGATCGAGATTTGTAATGACCACAGTAACGAGACCACTTTGGCGTTCCGAAACGCACCTCTTGTCGAGATCGGGCGTTGGGCAAAGCAACGCAGCACCCTCGGCTATAATCACGACAATCACAGCAGCAGCAGAAGCAAGAGGCAACAACAACAGCAGCAATGATAACAGCGACGGGCAGTAAGGCGATAGCATAAACGACGACGTGAAATAATGTCTGTGGAGTCACGTACCGCCTTCAAGACTCTTAATATTTACGTTGAAGCCCATTCGCCATTGCTTGAAGCAGCATCGGCGGGGGAGGGAGAGAGCCAAGGGGTGGTGGGGGTGGGAAGGGTAAAATAAAAAATATATATTTTTTAAAAATATTCATAAACTTCGCGATAACACGAGGCGAAGCGCACTCTGCTGCCTGCCCGCCCGCTGTAACAACTGCGACTGGTTTGAAGGCGGACCGCCGTGGAGGTGGAGGAGGAGGCGGCGACGGCGGAGGAGGAGTGGGTTGTTGATGTTGACGATGTCGCCGACGATGTTACACACACGGCGGTGGTGGCGATGTTGTTGTTGTTGTTTAATGATGTGGGGAGACGTCGCGCGCGCGCGCGCTCGGCGCGAGGCGGGGGGCGGGGCGGCTGTGTGAGGGGGATGGGGGGGGGGACTTGAGGGGGTGGGGGTTGCCGCAGGGTGGGGGGGTTGGGCGGGGGGCGGGGCTCGTGGGGGAGAGGGGGGGGGAGCGCGACCGAGTTTTTTTTATTTGGGGGAGGGGGGGTATATGAAACGAGCGAGGGTTTCCGTTTCCGGTCAACGGACGGAAGTGCGTATAACACTTCCGGTGCGCGCGCGAGGGTGGGAGGAAGAGGGGGGTGGGGGAGATGCGGGGGGGGGGCGTGAGGGCGCGCGTCGGTACCACGTGATCAGTCCTTTGTGATGATGTAATCGCCCTGTGACGATTCGCTGTCACTGGTCGAATCGATGGGCACGATTCGTATCGGATCACGCGTGGATTTCAAGAATGGAGCCTCCACGTTGAAACGAAAGTCCACGTGGGTTAAAGCGAACAATGATGATGATCAGACGTGATCGATCCACTGCATATCGATGAAGGCCTCTCCAATTCGCTCCCCCCCCCACCATGTCTCACGGATCTTGCGATACAAAGATCCATCCAGCATCTGCACATGAACTAATTTGATCGCTTCAAGTTTCATCGATGTACGTGCCCTATTAATATATTCATATATATTTAGGTTCACCCTTCACAGGATAGTACTGTACACGCATTCGGCTCAGTGCTGTCAAGCCACCTGTCCACCACTTAATTACTGAAGCCGGATCGGAATCAAAATCATGAAATAGAGTAATAAAGAGTGCCTTTGCCTATCTTACGGTTACATGCTAATTTCTCACATTAACAACATGCTAATCTCTCACATTAACATAGCCACTTCGTGCCCTCGTCGAGGAGGCCGCTCTCCTAGCTTACAGTTACATGCTAATTTATTACATTAACATCACTAGCCCCGGCCACTTCTTTATAACCCTTGGGCTACACCCATTTCAAACCTTTTAAAACAGTCTGCGTCAGCAGCAGACCACGTTTTCCCATCTGATGACGGACGCTTGTGTTGCGCCTGAAACGTCGTGATTTATTTTATTTTCTACCTACGTGACTTTACCGGCAGTCACGAAAGCCTCAACTCAAGATAGTGCCTTTGCCGTTAGAAAACCTGAAATTTGGTCCTAAAACTAGGCATCCAATTGTGCCTCCCACTGGCATGGATCAGAAACACGGACAACGAAGCTGAGCAGTGCACAGATTCGCGTCGAGAGGTAGATGCATCCTCCAGTATGAATAAATTCTGAGTGACACCGAGAGTCAGAGTGAGGCACACGTGGAACAGGGGATCAGATGTGACATGAAGGCATGTAAGCGCACGTGGGCAGGATACCTCACGGCTAGCAGGCATGATGAGTGTTGGACCGAATGGCAGCCGAAGAAACGAAAGCACCTGGGGGGGGGAAGGGTGACTTCCGGAGAGATGGGAGCAAAAGGTGCTCGGTTCGATTGCAGAAGTGGGATGGATTGTTGTTGCCATCATGACAACAGCAGAGGGTACATCGTGGCTAACGATGACGAGTATGATTTTGATGTAACTTTATCAATCTCCACAATGCTGACATTAAAGTTACAGTATTTCCACTCCATGCGTATCCCTCTCTTTCGTATGGATAAGATTTGTGAAGCGACTATTGTACGGTGGACAGATAAAGTCTCCAGGTTGGAAACCCAGTTGCTGGCTTCCACAGCGTGGCGAGCGAATTCCACCCGTGTCGTGGGAGAATGCTCGCAGTGGACATGCAGTTGCATTTGGGGTGAATCTGTTTTTACCTTTCTTGTGATTTGCACCACTATCGTGTTTTTGTGTTGTTTGTTGTTTATTGTGAAATTTCGGTCACAGTTCCTATGATCACTGTTACATTGCTAATGGCTTTATTTTGGTGATTTAGAAAAGTTTTTTTGGTTTGGCCATGTTTGTTTGTTGTAGTACGGAGTTAGAATGATGGCTTTAATCTAAGTTGTCGTGTGGTTGTTGTTATTGTTGTTGTTTGACTTGCATCCCACTGGGATTTTTGCACAGCGTTGGTGTACGGTGCTTTTTTTTTGGAAGACTTTGCAGTTTTTTCCTGGATTTTTCTGTTTGCACATAGTCACTTTCAGATGTTTTCTTGTTCATGTTTTTTGTTTGTTGCGGTTGCACCCAATTCAAGAGCCGAATGGCTCACAGGGCTATACCAAATAAATTAAACTGAAACTGGAACGTTCTTACCCAGCCCTACTGGACGTCTGTGAAAAAGAGCTTCATAGCTCTTCGGATTCCTCCGGTATAAATACATGTTCTGATTCTGAATCTGTGATTGTCCACATGCGAGGGGGCAGGTAGGGGATTGCACCTGCCGTGGCCCATTGCGAGCACATTATTTATATATTTTTTGACTGCTCTAAATTTCCACGTGATGAGCCAATTTGTTGAGCTATCATTTGTGGCCAGGTCGCTTCTGAAAATGAAGCTAAGAGCTCAGTGGGCTTTACCTGGTGAGATAAAAAAAGTACGTAATTTGCTTTCCTTTTCCTTACTCTGCACTCCTGTCGTGTTTTGTATTATTTGTTGTTTTGACTTTCTGACCCCCCCCAACTCGACTTAGCATCAAATGAGTAGCTGGTGCGGTGTGTAAACATCGCCACTGGGGAGACAAAGGCGGCCGGGTGTGGGGCTGGCTACCTACCTCCTTGTGTGCCGTTCCGGCTTTCATAGGTGCTCGATAACAACACTTTCTCCAACAGTCTGTTGAGGCTATACTGGGGATTTTTGTCTGTGTTATACAGTACATCATTGTACTCCATTACACTGCTCATATCAGACACCTTTTTCCCCATTCAGTGAAACCCTCTCAATCGATTTTATATATATTGTTTCCAATTCACACGATGCATTCGTCCACCAAGAGTAAGAGGCTGCATGTCTGTCCATTACCATGATTTATTTTATCGACAGCACTTGTAGGAGTTCACGATAACGCTCAGGTCGTCTTCATCGTCAGCATCATAGGAAGCCATCAACTATCACACTGCTAGATGCTTCATCACGCTGTAATTATATCCATGCTTCCTCCTGCACACAAACTAATGTAATCATCGCGTCTCTGCTGTGCGTGTCCTCATAGACCAGCGGTCGGCAGCCGAAATAACATGAATAGATTTTTGTTTCGAATTCGGTAAATCAATATTTAAAGAGCCGCAATGCATTGTGAATCACGTCACGGAAGCAGTCCATAGACGCATTCCTTTCTCAGTCTGTCACTCTGTCGTTATGTTCGAGCGCGTCATCATCCTTGCGAGTGATGTGTCATGTCAAAGGACTATCTGTGACGAATAACTTTATAGCTCATCGGATTCCTCCAGCACACAAAACTAAAGATTCCGATCTTCATTTTAAATGTCCGTGACGCACGTTCTCCCATCCACGTGTTGCTCTTCCTGTCTCTCAATGTAAAATGAATGAGCCTGCAAGTCGTCCAGACCGGGATTGTTCACCCGGCCCTGGGAGGGCGAAGACTTGAACTCACTCACCCCGACTGCCTGCCACCGGACATCCGAAACTGGCCGAGTGTCTCTCAATTCCGCGGTCTGTGCTAGACACACGCCTGCTCACAAATAAAGGCGTTTGGGTTAGATGGCGTGGGTATGAATGTGTCGTAACCCTCCACCACCCGACACGGCCAAACAGTAAAACATGTGTCACGTGACAAAATGTGTCACGTGACACATTTTTCTGCTCACAAATAAAGGCGTTTGGGTTAGATCGCGTGGGTATCAATGTGTCGTAACCCTCTACCACCCGACACGGCCAAATAGAAAAAAATGTGTCACGTGACACATTTTGTCACGTGACACATTTTTTACTGTTTGGCCGTGTCGGGTGGTGGAGGGTTACGACACATTTATAAATAACGCGATCTGACCCAAAAACGTTTATTATGAATAATAATCTTCTTGGTTATTTCGGTAAAGTCACGTAGAATGGAAATAATAAAAATAATTCTCACGACGTTTTATTATGTTTTATTATTATTATTTTATTATTTCCATTCTACGTGACTTTACCGAAAGAACCAAGAAGATGAATCCCTTGCAGTCACGAAAGCTTTAAATCGAAATGAATAATAATGATCGCGCTTTATTTTGCGCGCGTTTGCAATTCACTCTGCTCCGTCGGCGTGAGCCGTTGAGGTCGTGACGGGTCTCTGTTCATCAATCTTGCTGCTGTACTGTGCACTGATGCCTACTGCATTGAGGGCGATATTGGCACGCAAAATAAAGATTGATTAAAGGTCCTGAGTTCGTGTGCTCAGGTAGTACACGTACAAATATTAGCAACTGTCACCCACTGCTTCAAAATAATTAGTTTAGCATGAATGCAAGAGGTATGCACTGGTGTAAGTTTGCCTTTAAGGCATTTACTAAGACATTTCCACAAAGTACATCCGGGGTTGTAATTCCATATTTAAACAATTCTAATATGAATCCATCTGGCGGAGGGAGTGGTGGCACTGTGGTAAGCATGCAGCGCTATGAACTATCTAAGTTCACGTGACCTCCATGGTTAAAATTCGTGATGAATGATATCTGAAATCAGTCCTACCCCCCCTCCCCCTCCTTCATCTACCGGTACTAACCAGTCTGGTGAAGTATAGTCAAACAGCCCCCAGAACGAACATAGTGAAGTACCGGTGAAGACGCTGGACACCCAGGTTGAGGCACACGTATATTTATTTTCAGCTTATCGGTACAGGACAACACTAGAGGGGGTAGCGGCCCCCTCACCCGGATAACTGGGGATACCCCCTAGCTAATCTCACCTATCCCCAAGTCCTCCTCTAACGAGCTAGGGGAGGCTAACTGGCCCGACACTGGTGAGTCGGGCTACGGTCTCCGGAGTCCCAGGGTCTAACCCTGGTTCACGGAACCACGCCTCTGGCTCGCTCCTCTGCAGCCCTGACAAGGGCGGCGTCGAGGGGAGTCCAGGGCTCTAGCTAGAGGATCTTCACTCTTCCTCCTTCGTTCCCAGACTGAGCCCCGAGCTCTCTTTGTCCTCCCCCTTTATACCCCCCATCAGGATCACAACCCCCCAGGCTGCCTGATGCGGACGTCGCTGCGGGCACCCCCCCCGTGTACTCCCGTAACTCCGCCCACTGTGTTTGTTACCCATTGGATCGTATGCACTTACAGCCCTCCCGTAACAGCCCTACATCACCCCCCCCATTACAGCTCGCAGCCGTCCCGGCTGCAACAATTCCAAATAAAGGAACAATTACCCCTCGACCCCGTGTGTGCCTCATTTTTTTCAACAAAATGCAAATAGCAGAACAACAACAAGAACAACAACCATACCCCCGAAGGGAATGTCCGACGCACCCCCCCCCCCCGCATAAATACGAAATCCGTAAGCACGTATGTACAACTAGCCAGGAACTCCCCCATCACACACAGCACACCCACGACACACAACGCACCCACAACACACACACCGCGCCCACACAACACAACACACTCAGTGTGCAAGGAGCACACCACCGACGCAGCATACAGTAACCATGACACGTGAAGGAAAATAAATAAGAAAAGTTTTTTTTTTTTTCCTTTTTCTTCCTGCTGTATATTATAAGAGTCTGCGCATTTTAGCGCGCGTCCTTGCCGCAGGCCCGTCACACGGGGCAACCCCGGACGGCGGACCATCCGGTGGCGGCTGTCCCATTCGAGGTGAGGTCGCGATTGAAGTCGCGCGACTGTCGGCATCACCTGTGGGGGTTCCAGGGCGTGAGCCCGTCATTCCCGGTACACCTGTGGGTGGGACAGCCGGCAACACATCAGGCGAGAGCAGCGACGGACCCTCCGAGTCGGTCGACCCCCCACATGCTTGGCCTCGCGTGCGTGGCGTGGGCCCCCGCACCGCAACAAACGGCTTCAGCCTAGAGGGGTGTACAAACCACCGGCGCCTCCCCCATTGGATTCGAACGCACTGAGGCCTCAAAACCTCAATAACCTCGACGGGGCCCCGCCACGGGCGTACGAGTTTAGAGGAGGTCGCGAGTGGTACCTGGGGACAGTGCAGCCATGCCCTGTCCCCCGGCTTCCACTGCAGCACGTGCGCGCGAGCCAGTCTGAGGCGCTCGTTCGCCTTCTGACGCCTGTCAGAATTTAGCCTCGCCGCATCCCGCGCCTCAGTCAGTTTGTCAAGGTTAAATTTAACGTGATCGTCCAATTTAGATTTGCCCAGCGGCACGTGGATCTGCAACTGTGCCCGAACAGGTGGGTCGGGTTCGCGGCCATACATAAGAAAGAAAGGTGAAAACCCCGTCGCAGCATGGGGAGCCAATCTGTATGCCGCTAGAACCCCTTGAATTTGTAAGTCCCAATCAGCCTGTGAGTCCGAAACTTGCTGCGACAACATAGACGTGATGGTGCGATGCAGACGCTCGACCATCCCGTCCGTTTGCGGGTGATAGGGGGAGGTTCGAATTTTTTTCGTTCCCAGGAGATCACAGACTTGTTTTAGGAGTTTCCCCGAAAAATTTCTACCCTGGTCGGTCAACAACCGCTCCGGGGCACCTTTGTCCATGACATAACCTTGGACAAAGGCGTCGACGATGGCTGCTGCCGACTGATTCGCCAGGGGCCAGGCCATAGGCCAGCGCGTAAAATATTCGACCCCAGTAAGCAAATATTTATTTCCCCTGGAGGTGGCGGGGAATGGCCCCAGAATATCCAGTGCGACCAGTTCATTTATTCTGGAGACCTGGATGGATTGTAAGGGCGGGTTCGACTCCCGTGCCGGTGGTTTGCGCTGCGCACACTGAGGGCATGCCGCCAACAGATCAGCAACATCCCTTGTCATACCCGGCCAAAAAAAATTCAGCTGAAGCAAGGCGAGAGTTTTCTGGGTACCTAGGTGGAGGAGGCGCTCATGAGCAGCCCACACCACCTTACCTCGTAGGCCAGAAGGGACCACCAGCCGGTGACGCTGGGATTTCCCGTCCCAATGCATAAGCAAGCCCGCATGGGTTTCCCATGCGTCGGCATGACCCGTCACACGCCCCCTCTCCCCGGCGCGACGACGCAACGCGAGGAGGGAGGCATCCTCCAACTGGAGGCGCCCCCATTCATCAACGGGCAATCCAAGCAGGGAATCTCTCCCCTGTTCGGCGATATCAATGGGGACTACCGTTTCATCGTCGGCGGCCGCCGCCAGGACCGGAACCATCACGTCCCCCACTGGCTTGCAACGCCCCGACCCCAGGAGACATGCGCATTCGGAGGCGGTTGGCATCCGTGACAGAGCGTCAGCGTTGGTGTGGCGAACGCCCTTACGATAAGTGGTTTCAAAACTGAAATCCTGGAGGACCTCCAGCCATCGGGACAATTGTCCCGATGGCTGTTGAACCTTCAGGGCGTACTGCAGTGCCGCATGATCTGTGCGGACGGTGAAATGCCGACCGTACAGATATGGGCGATACTGTTGGATGAAATAGACAATTGCCAACAGTTCCCTACGGGTGACACAATATCTTTGCTCCGTTGGAGACAACACCCGACTGCCGTACGCGACCACCCGTTCCACGCCGTCAACCACCTGGGAAAGCACGCCTCCAATACCCGTGTTGCTCGCGTCGGTGTCGAGCAAAAACGGCCTCGAAAAATCTGGGTAAATCAAGGGAGGAGCCTTCACCAGCGCGTCCCGAAGGGAGCAGAAAGCAGCTTCCTCATCCAGACCCCAGTGGAACCGAACCCCTTTAGATGTTAACGCGTGTAGGGGTTTGGCAATTGTTGCAAAATTAGCGACGAAGCGTCGGTAATATGATGCGAAGCCAATAAAACTCCTGACCTCTCCCACCGAGGTGGGAGTCGGCCAGGAGCTGACACACTGCGTTTTGGCGGGATCGGTAGCAATACCCGAGCGCCCTACGATGTGCCCCAAATAACGCACCGATTCGCGTAACAAATGGCATTTTTGGGGCTTAAATTTCAAATTAGCAGCCCGCATCTTTAGGAAAACCGCCCGCAACCTCTGGAGATGTTCATCAAAAGTTTTACCAAAGACAATAACGTCATCCAAATAAATCAGGCACGATTCCCATTGCAATCCAGCCAAAACCAATTCCATCAATCGCTGGAAAGTTGCCGGCGCTGAGTGTAAGCCCATCGGCAACCGGTTGAATTGGAACAGGCCGTGCGGTGTACGGAAAGCAGTTTTAGGCTTAGAATCATCGTCCAGAGGAAGCTGCCAGAATCCCGAAAGTAAATCTAGTGTGGAGAAGAATCGCGCTCCCGCCAAAGCGTCCAGCGATTCGTCCATCCGTGGGAGCGGGTATGCGTCGGCAACCGAAATTTTATTAAGGCGCCGAAAATCCACGCAAAACCGCAACGAGCCGTCCTGCTTTTTAACCAGGACGATCGGCGCTCCCCACGGGCTGGTGGAGGGAGAAATGATGTCGGCGGCTAACATGTCATCAACAGCCGATTTGACATGGTCCTTTTCGGCGGGACTTAACCGAAACGGATTTTGGCGAATTGGCGCGCTGTCACCCGTGTCAATATGGTGACGCAGCAGGTGAGTGCAACCCAAATCATATTTATCACGACTGAAAACGTCGGAAAATTCCCTCAGTAGCGTTCTAAGCTGTTGGCGCTCTGAATTTGTCAGGTCCGTCGATCCCGCACAAAGCGCGTCGATCCACCCTTCATCGCTGTCCGAATGTGGGAGCATCCGGGAAGCAGTGCCAACGTGGTTCGCGACAGGTTCCTCGCAGGGCATTGGCGTCGCGTGAGCGAGCACCGTCCCTTGAGGAACCACCACCGTCTGCGATCCCACATTTAGGACCGCGATGAAAGGGTCCCCGTCCCCTCTTACGACGGTCTGGGCCGGAATCAAATGAGGCCCATTAACCCCGGCCCTAGACGGTCCCAGCAAAACACCCTGATCCCCTATGCCCTTAGCGAAGGGCTTACGAAGTTTCAGAGGCACTAGCATTTGAGCTCCCGGCGGCACACGAACAGTTTCAACGACGAACGCCGGTACCGTCGCGAACGCCGACCGAGCCGCCGCAGGGGATGGCAGGAACGCCATGCGCCGCCCCGATGGAAGCTCAATGCATCCTTGGTCGATCAAAATACGAATGGGCATTTTACCTAAGAAATCCGTCCCCAGCAGGCACGGAACCGCCAGCGAGGAGGAAACGAAAATCGGCCCCGACAATTTGATGTCCCCAATAGAAATTTGCGCTCGAATCTGTCCCATGATGCCGAGAGAGCCCCCGTTAGCGGCATAGAATGGGACGTTAACCGGCAGTAAAGGCCGGCTTTGTACGGGCAGAATATTGTAAATTAATTCCGAAATGATTGTCGCCGATGCCCCCGTATCGACCAAGATGCGTACTTCTACCCCGTCAATGTGTCCGACTACGGCCGACGACCCTGACGACGCGGCTACCACGCGATGGGCCAACACGGACCACTGTTTGGGCTCGATTTGAGTCCCCGCAGTGATCCGCGTTGGCCCCTCGCAACGCGACATCGGCCCCCCGTTTGTTGTGGTGCGAGAGCGTGCAACGGGTAGGTGCTTTGGCCAAACATGTGTGGTGCCGCGACTCGCCGGGTCATGTTGCTGGAGCTTGGGAGGAGGAGGCCCGGCGTCCCGTCGAGCCGTCGTCCCGCGCTGTCGAGGAGAGCGGCACCCCGAGGCGACGTGGCCCCGGACGCCGCAGTTGAAACACCGCGGGAGCCCCGGTGGAGACGACGGACGGTTGAAACGGCTTGACCCGTCCCGGGCCGACCGTACTTCTTGCGCCTGTTGCCGTCGATGGTCGACGGCGAAGAGCTCCTCCGTCGGAAGGGTGGCTGCAGCCACCGCACGCCCTGCCGATGCCCTGCTGGCTTTCCGCCGCAGGGACAGAAGGTTGGCGTGAAGGAGGCGCGCCGCCTGAAGAGAGGTCATCTCGGCGTCCTCCTGTGCGACGACAGCGATGTCCAGGTCGTCTGCCAGGAGGAGTATTTTCTCCGTGACCATCGCGTCCACGCCATCGTCGTCCATACGGGGAAAAGCCGTCTTAGCCAGCGCTAGGAGGCTCGTCCTGTATGCCAGGGGCGACTCCTTCTCACCCCGCTTGCGCTCGTAGAACCGCTCTCTGCATTCCGCTGAAGGTCCATAGACCCCGGCCAGCAGCTGTAGTGCCTTCGGCAGAGTAGACCGCTTCTCTTTCGGCGCCGATGTGAGGGCGGCGAGCGCGTC
Organism: Lampetra planeri; assembly: GCF_965212315.1. NCBI lineage: Eukaryota > Metazoa > Chordata > Hyperoartia > Petromyzontiformes > Petromyzontidae > Lampetra > Lampetra planeri. The sequence goes on from NC_136136.1 coordinate 3,582,317, forward strand.
TGCGTCGAGGAGCGCCGGCAGCGCGCAGAGGGCTTCATCGTCGGACCACCTTGCCATTTCTTGGTGGGCGATGAAGCGTCGCTGGAAGCCGCCCCAGTCGCCCTCTGCACCAACAAATTCTTTCAGCGGAGGCAGCCGTTGTTGTAGCGCAGCGTTCGCCTTGGACGTCTGTAGGCTGCTATCCCCGGGACTCGGCTGTGCGTCGGCGCGAATGGCAGATGGAATCGCCTGTCGCGGATGTGATGACGCTCCCTCCGCTGGAGATGACGCAGCTGTCCCAGCGAGAGCGGTGTCGGACCCAAGGTTGAGCCCGGCCACGCCCTCCGCAGCTGCCGTGACGATGGCGGGAAATTCAAAGTTTGAGTTTTCAGAAATGGCGGGAAGGCGCTCAGGTTGACGACTCCCCTCGCCCCGTGGTGGACCACCAGCCCCCAGCCGCGTGATGTTTTCCAGCGTGGCGGCAGCGGCGTACAGTAGCTCCGCCAGTCTCTCGTGAGCCAGCCGTAGCGCGTCTGGCTGCGGCCCCTCTTCATGCCGATGCCCCGGTAGGAAGGCGTCGGCCCCCGGCTGCGCCATGTCTTGGTGAGCCGCCTCGGGCTCAACGACTTCAGCAGTGTCCTCCTCCGGTACTCTGGCTCGAGCTGTCTGACGTGTTTCCATGTCCGTAGTACTTCTGACACCAGATGAAGTACCGGTGAAGACGCTGGACACCCAGGTTGAGGCACACGTATATTTATTTTCAGCTTATCGGTACAGGACAACACTAGAGGGGGTAGCGGCCCCCTCACCCGGATAACTGGGGATACCCCCTAGCTAATCTCACCTATCCCCAAGTCCTCCTCTAACGAGCTAGGGGAGGCTAACTGGCCCGACACTGGTGAGTCGGGCTACGGTCTCCGGAGTCCCAGGGTCTAACCCTGGTTCACGGAACCACGCCTCTGGCTCGCTCCTCTGCAGCCCTGACAAGGGCGGCGTCGAGGGGAGTCCAGGGCTCTAGCTAGAGGATCTTCACTCTTCCTCCTTCGTTCCCAGACTGAGCCCCGAGCTCTCTTTGTCCTCCCCCTTTATACCCCCCATCAGGATCACAACCCCCCAGGCTGCCTGATGCGGACGTCGCTGCGGGCACCCCTCCCGTGTACTCCCGTAACTCCGCCCACTGTGTTTGTTACCCATTGGATCGTATGCACTTACAGCCCTCCCGTAACAGCCCTACAATAGCATGGAGTGACATTCATCTAGCAGTGGATTGGGTGACATGACCGTGACATATAAAACCTGTCTCGTAACATTGCATCTCTCTTCTGTTTAAAAATATCCTTCCCCGTCAGTTTTTGTTTTTAATGTGCAATGTAGATTTGTCACTTGGCTACCATGAATGTAAGTGGCCTTGGACTATTCTGTACCCTATTCTGCTCAATAGCAATTGCTTTTCAACTATACTCTAAATCACAGCTTTAGGGCCATCCATTTAGCACGTACACATGGAGGGGGGAGGGGGGGTTAACCCAAATGCGTTCGCTTGCGTATGGGGGGTCTACTGACAATGTCCTTACCCATAGGAAACGGGGGGCGGGGGGGTTAAGCCTCGATAATAATTCGTCTACATTGGCCTTCAAATGAGTTAGATAGTCCGGCGGTGGACTATCTGTTTGCTTAAGCACATTAATATTATTAATCCTTGATCGTTTCTGCGTGGATTAAATATCGGCCGTTCTATAGGATTCGGTGGGGGGGGGGGGTGTAAAAAGTCCGCGTGCGTACAGGGAGGTGGGGGAGGGGTCAAGTTTTGACAGATTTTTTGCGGACGTACTAAATGGATGGCCCCTAAACACATCTCATTGGAATGTAATTGCTTTTGAACCTAGACGAACCCGGATATTAATTTCTCACGGATTATTTCCAGATCGCTGATAGACCATATTGGGTCACATGTGAGCATGTCGCAACAGCTTTCGCGAGAGCTATACTCGATGTTGTCTACCGGGTATGGAAATATTTTCCAGTTGTCCAATCCAGACAGACACGGCTGAAGTTAATCTCTGACCTATATGGCTCAATATATATTAATAACAATGAGGTAGGTGTGGAAGCAGAGAACTATACGCGAAAACTAAACTAGTTTTTTTTTATGTTTAGCAGGTAAGGCCCACAGAGCTATACTGTATTTGTTATTTTTCAGGAGTGACCTTGGCCAAAAATCATAGCTCAACAAAGTGGCTATGTGCAAATGCATAGCAGCCAAATACTAAAAACATACAGGACGTACAGGATAACAAAACAACACGGACACAATAACAATATATTTAGCTTTACAGTACTACAACGTAGCCCAACTTAGAGGGCCGTCCAGAGGGGGGGGGGGGGGTGTGGGGTCCGTGCCCCCCCCCCTCCCACATGTCTTCATATTAAAAACGGACGTATTACATCTGACAACGTGGCATCGAAGCGCGCCCCCCCCCAAAGTGCGGGGCTCGGGGCAGTCGCCGTGTACCCTAGGGACAGCTGTGCCTATCCCCACACCCTCCACACCTGCCGAGGGGGGTTATGGGTGAATGAAAGAGAAGCGAGCTGCTTGCATTTATATTGATATGATGACTGTGTCGTAAGCTTCTAAAGCAATTCGGTGAATTACTTTCACGAGCCTAACAGTGCCTTCACTGTGCGCCCACAAAGCTACGAAGCGCCCCCCCCCCCCCCAACTGCTGACCTAGACGGGGCATTCATTGGCCAGAACCGTCCTGAGCATGGGCTAAAATTAAACACCGCTCACGTGCAACGCCGCCGTCGATGATGCCAGCAGCTCGACACCGGCTGCGTTCAGTGGTGGCAGCAAAGCAATGAGCAAAGAAAGCAAAAGCGTATCGCCCCCAAGTAGCACAAGGGGTGCATATTTCAGGAGGGGGGAGGACCCATCGAGATGCATCAAATAATGTACCAGCTGGAGCTCAGATACGAATAAATATCAACATCTCACCATTCTAATAACACTACAAACACGTTGTTTTTAACGTCATCATTTCGACCTAGAGGAGGCACCAGGACTGGTTCAGGTAATCGCCACCGGTGTTGGCCACCACCACCGCTGCCGCCACCATGATCACCATCAACCATTGTCCAGGGGGGGGGGTCCGGCAAGTAAAATAACAAGAAGACTGATTTTTTTGTTATTTTCGAATTCGGTAAAACCCAAAAATATTTAAAGAGCCGCAATGCAACGTGAATACGAGGACGGTGGCCCTCAAATGAGTGACGTCACGTAGCTCCGGAGCCACAGGTTGCCGACCACGTGGCCGGCGAACCACAACCACTTATGGTGTGGGGAGGGAGGGAGGGAGGAGGAGGGGGTGCGGGGAAATTGCCATCGCGAAATCGGCGAGTGGCCATCGGGAACGCCGGGCGGGAAGCCAGCGCGCGCCCTCGTTCCCGCAAGGGTCACCTCGCCAGGCTGGACCGAGCCAGCCCACGTGGGCTATCAAACGTTCAGGTGGTTGTCGGTGGTGGTGGTGGTGCTGCAAACTCCATGGGGAGCGGTAGTGTAGCGGTTAGCGCGCTGCGCTATGAACCTGGCGACCCGGGTTCGATTCCCGCTCACGGCTAACACCAGTGACGATCATCTGAACCGGTCCTGGTCCTCCCCTAGGTCGACTCAGCCTTAAATGAGTGCCTGGTGCGGTGTGTAAACATCGCCACTGGGGAGACAAAGGCGGTCGGGCGGGGTGTTGGCCACCCACCCCCTCGTGTGCCGTGCCGGCCTTCATAGGTGCTCGCTAACAGTACTTGCCCCTACAGTCTGTTAAGGCTATACGGGGGATCTTTGTTGCAAACTCCACGTGGGCTATGTGTACATACACATTTCGTTCACGTGACGAACCTTATTTATCGGCTGTGTCGGGTGGTGGCGGGTTTCACAACGCATTTATATTTACGCGATCTAACCCCCCAAAAAACCTCAATTGTGGATGTTTGTACTGTATGTTGAACTTCTTTCGGAACGTACGTAGCCAACCGTGCCAATCGGAGGTGCGGGGTAGAATGACAATAAACAAAACACTATAATAAGTTTTAAGTAAATGAGTTTTCAATCGCGATTGAAAAGTGCATCGCTCCATTGGCTTCCTAATATCGGAAGGAAGAGCATTCCAGACGGCCGCAGAAGCGCATCTGAAAGTGCGCGATGCGGTTGACCGCCTTTGTTCGATTGCTAGCCAAAAAGCCGCTGTTGCTGCGAGGATGACCGTAGTTCACGCGATGGTTGATGGCTTCTTGACGAGATCAGCCAAGGTATTGTGGTTCATTTGTGGCAAGCGCTTTGTGTGTAATGAGTGCTACCTTAAATTTCGATTTAAAGCTTTCGTGACTGCAGGGATTCATCTTCTTGGTTCTTTCGGTAAAGTCACGTAGAAGGGAAATAATAAAATAATAAAATTTTTACAGAATAAAATAATTTTCACGACGTTTCGGCCACAACGCATGCAGCCGTCTTCAGGTGAAGACCAGGTCTGTCGGCTGCTTGCGTTGTGGCCGAAACGTCGTGAGAATTATTTTATTATGTTTTCTTTTTATTATTTTATTATTTCCCTTCTACGTGACTTTACCGAAAGAACCAAGAAGATGAGTGCTACCTTATACAACTTTAGGTGCCCAGGTCAACATCGTCGTTTTGGGAGGAGGATGTAGGGGGCGGGCTGAGCACCCCCCCCCCCATGCTTAAGGCTCAGCACCACTTAGAAATGTTCATAGCCAAGTAAAAAAAAAATGTCTTCGTAAAATATTCCAACAGTGGCGGGGTTTTTGTCTTTTAAATTTCAAGTAGTGTCGTGTGCACGCCAATTCAGCCAACACCCCCTAACCATAAACACACACACATGTTTAGCCATAAACTTTTGTTTAAAGGTTGTTGAACGTTGACTGTGGCATGTGCCCTCCCGAGTTGTTGTATGCCTCCCCCACCCACCCCCTTAAAACTTTAACAAGGTCGCGCTGCCCGGTTGGCCCAGGTTGTGCAACTGGAGTGTGGGCCCCATGAGGTCAGAGGGTCAGAGAGGTTCCCCGACTATTCAGAGCCAAAAGAGAGCCAGAAATGTCCTGACTTTTGGACCACCCTGTAGACGAATAACAAATTCAGTAATTTTTGTTGTTTACAGGTAAAGCCCACGTATGTCTTTTGCAGAAACGACCTGGCCGCAAATGATAGCTCAACAAAGTGGCTTATCGCGTGGAAATATATTGCAGCCCAATGCACGCGACCACGGGGGGAGAGAGAATCATACTCCGAATATGCAGGCGTCAGGATTGAGATCGAACCAACGACCTCCTGTATACCAGGTGAGAAGGTTAACATCTCGCCACCGTGGCACCCACAACATTACATTTCAGTGCAAATTATAAAAGGAAAAGTAGCTTAACGCACGTGTCTGTTATTGTACCATCATTATACAATGTGACACAATCCCAATCGTTCAGGATTTGATCAACTGAAGCAATACAAATCGCATTGCATACGTTGAGAATTCGATTACGGTGCTCATCCTGAACCATGCGATGAGGTCCAATTACCGTGCACTCCGAGTGAGTCATCGATGGGGTTTGCAGGGTGGCGCAGTGGTGACATCTCGTCCCTCGCAGCAAGAAGAGCCTCGGTTCCATTCCTCCAACCTGCTCTGCGTGGGTTTCCTCCCTGTTTTCCGATGTCCTTTCATCGCCTGCACACGAACAATGTCACAATGCATAAGGCAACATCGCCCCCATACGGTTAAAACTTGGTAGGACCCCTCTGAAAAAAAGGGACACGTATTGAGACTCGGTGAGGCTTTTCTGAGTAAACAAACGTAATACTAACAAACAAAATAATAATAAGAGCGGTGGCTGATTGCCCAGGTGCAGTAGGTAACTAAGTCCAGCTCAGGTTATCCCGTCTGGAACGCGCTGTCAGTGGCTTCATCATCAGCGCTTTCTCACAGAGAGAACCATAGACTTACATAGAGACTCATACACTCACATAGACACCCATAGACTCACATCGACATCCACAGTCTGGAACGCGCTGTCAGTGGCTTCAACATCAGCGCTTTCTCAGAGAGAGACCCATAGACTAACACAGAGACCCATGAACTTACATAGAGACCCATAGACTTTTATAAAGACCCATAGTCTGGAACGCGCTGGCAGTGACTTAATCATGAGCACTTCCTCCAGCAGACAGGGCGTTTGTAGCCCGCACAGCTTCCCAGGGCAACTGGTCTGGTGCAGCATCATCGTCACCATTGCATTTGTGTTCCAGTTATAAATGAATTCCACCTCAACGCATTATCACCTGAGACTGGAAGACCCGAGGTGGACTCTGTTAGCCTCCTTCATCCGGAGCCAGGAGCCGCCACTGTTTTTTTTAAAATGGAGCTATCAAGTTGCCGGGAGCACTTTCAGCAGCGCTGATAACAATCGTCGCCCCTCGGCTTGCGGAAGGCACCCTTGCCAACGTCCAGCTCAACGTGACAGCACGTGACCAAGTCCACGTGACCAAGTCAATTTGACAGCAAGTGATGAAGTCAATGTCAATTGTTGCTGTTGCTTAACCCACGTGGAGCCTCTCATGGCACAAACCTGCCACCCCCAAAGCGGCCTTGTCACGTCACAATAGGAAAACACGACTTTGTCGTACAACTCCGCTCAGATCGGACCAAATCTACAAGGCTTATAGCCCGCCCTCGTTGGTGGAACTGCATTTTTGTGTTTAGTGTTGTTAGGCTTTTTCGGTAAAGTCACGTAGGTAAAAAAATAAAATTAATAGAAGTAATAATAGAAATAAAATAATAAATCACGACGTTTCGGAGGCAACACAAGTCTCCGTCATCAGGTGGGACCGTCACAGCTAAAATTACTGCATCAAGTATTTAAGGGCTGATCTGTTGGAATTTTCCCTCACTTGATGCAGTAATTTTAGCTGTTACGGTCCCACCTGATGACGGAGACTTGTGTTGCCTCCGAAATGTCGTGATTTATCATTTTATTTCTATTATTCTATTAATTTAATTTTTTACCTACGTGACTTTACCGAAAAAGCCTAAGAGTATGAATCCTTGCAGTCACGAAAGTTTCACATCTAGAATTTAGTGTTGTTGTCCTTCCGCCGCACCTGCGATTAGCACGGTCGGCCACCACGTGTGGCGGCTAGGGAAGTTCAAGGTGCGTAACGCGCAGACGGACGGGGAGCGGCTCGCGAGATCTGGTGAGTGTCTACGCGCTCCAAATGGTCGTGCCCACCCTGAGGTTCGTTTCAACTTTGCTGGACAACTCAGGCCTCGAATGCGGGGGAGTGGCAAGTGGAAATCAATCAAATCAATTGGGGGGTTGGCGTATGCAGGGCGGGGGGGTAGGCAGATTTAGATTTTCGTTGCAAGTTCAAATGCGAGCGTTTTATGTTGAAAAGCCCTATGAGGTTACATGAACGGCGCGACTGATGATGATATTGGTTGATGAAGGTAGACAAATGTGACTCATCCATTGATAAAGCTGAATTATTAATACTGTCATGGCAATAATCATCATCGTCATCGTCGTCCATGATCAATCCACTGCTGGATGAAGGCCTCTCCAAGCCGTCGCGTCACGGTCTCGCAAATGTTACCATCCATCAAAACGCCTGATGTGCCACAAAGACTCCACGTGTTTAATCGGCGCGTGTTAACCAGCTGTGAGATCACGTTTAAAAAAAAAGGCAAAGGCGTAGCCATGCGTTTCTCACTGAAGACACTGCTGCTACCTTCCACTAAACCTCTCTCTCTGTCGAGGGTACGTCGGCCTACTCTTTCACCTTACCCCACCACTCGCAACCTGAACTAAAACTAGTTTTTCTACCAGATAAGGCCCACTGAGCTATGTAGCTCTTTTTCAGAAGCAACCTGGCCACGAATGATAGCCCAACGAAGTGGCTTATCGCGTGGAAATTTATAGCGGTAGTCAAATGCTCCGAACGCGTGATTTTGATTTTAAATGTGAAGGGAAAAATCTGAGGACCCGGAGAAAATTCCACGCGACCACGGGCAGAGAGAGAGATGCAAACTACAAATCTACAGCAGGTGTCAAGGGTCGAGATCGAACCCACGGCCTCCATGTATACCAGGCGAGGGAGTTAACATCTCACCACCTACTGATTGACTACCGTTTTATGTTGTCGAGTAGACAGAGGGTAGGGGTTTTAAAATAAAAAAAAGATATGGAGTACAAAAATTCCCACAGACGTTAACTTGAACAATTATAATAATTTCCTTTGTCCTAAAATAAGGAAAATAATGACCCCATGCCTCTTTTTTTTCAATTAAGAGGATTCTGCTTTTGGGGATCTTTGGCCAAAGCCATGGACGTTGGGCTTCGTGCGAGAGAAAATCGGCGAACCCACACAAACAAGAGGGTTACGAACTAAAACTCTGCACGGATGGATTCAAGAATCCATTCCTCTCACTGTCATCTCGTGGACATGCACCACTTATCTATCATGTTAGTTTTGTTGTTGTTAAGAATGCCAGAGAAACGGCGATGATGTTGAAAATCAATCGCTTTAATTAACGGCAATCTAAATCCCAAACCGTCCGATACGAAACAGACTGAAACATTCTTTGGGCCTGGCGATGAAAATGTCACTCACGTCAAGATGTTGATTCCTCTCTCCACGCGCGGAGCGCAAACACAAATCGCGTTTTATTTTAATTGCGGTGGATAAGAGTTCACCATGGCAACCCGATCTCCCATTGGTCCATGGTGTTCTGTACACAGGCAGCCTCTTGCCAAGTTGCCATGGCAACATATGCACAAAACAATAGCGTTTTATTAATTGTCATGGATCACGCATCCCCCAAACTCCCTCTACACACACACACAGAGATACAACGGTTCCCCTCACCCAAATCCCCTTTAAGCTACGTTCATTTTTGGCTGAGTCAACCTGGGGACAGTCAATGGATAGGTTCGGATGCTTACTCGACATCATCGCTAGCTGCAGGAAGGGATTTAACCCCAGGTGGCTGTGTTCCTAGGACAGCGCCCGATTCACTCTGCCACCGCCTTCACGCGTTCGCCCGTATGCGTTGCTCACAAATACTGTACTGTGTACAAAGATACAAAGACACACACCCGGATAGCCTGCTGGGATGATTGTGGCAAGCGATGTTAGCGAGCGCCTATTACGACTGGCATAGCGGACGAAGGGATGTGACCAATCGCCAACACGCCCGGTCGCCTTTGTCATCGCAGTGCTGGTGTTTACACAACGCACTCGCTACTCATTTAAAGCTGAGTCGACCTATGGGGAGGTTCTCAGCACCGGTTAAAATATTCGTCATTCTATGTTGGTCGTGGGCGGGAATCTAATTCGGGTCACCGAGTCTCGGAGCGCAGTTGGGCTGCCGCTGTGTGGTGCACACTGGGAAGCGATCCCAACCCCGAACCCCAACCCCTAACCTCAATCCTTAAACCAACCCCTAACCCCAAACATAACCCCAACCCTAACACCAACCCCAACTCCTAACCCCTAATCCCAACCTTAACCCCACCCCTAACCCCAACCCCTAACCCCAACCCCTCACCTCAATCCTAACCCAAACGCCAATCCTTAACCTTAACCCCAACACCTAACCCCAAACATAACCCCAACCCTAACACAACCACAACCCCTAACCCAAAACCGAAACTCCTAACCCCAACCCCTAGCCCCTAACCCCCAACTCCAACCCCTAACTCAAAACTCTAAACCCTGACCCCTAATCCCAACCCATAACCCCTACCCATAACTCCAACCCCTAACCCCAACCATAACACCAAACCCTAATCCCTAACTCCAACCCCTAACCCTAACCCTAACCCCACCCCCTAACCCCAACCCCTGTAACCAAACGGTGAACCCCGAGTCTCACCTTCCCCGCAAAAAGGACATTCTCAGGAGTCCCCACTTTGTTCTCATGCAGAGCTTCTGTGGGTCGGTGATTTACTTCAGAATAACAATTCACGTTACTCTCTGCGCACCCCCCCTCCCCACCCTCAATAACCCACGTTGACCCGCATGGTGAAGGATGGTCAAACACACACACGTCTGCCACGGAGTTTTTAGTCATTCGGTGGGTTGACAAAGGGCTGTAGATATTCAATGATTTACAATTTTAATACATAATTCAGGTGATTGTTATTATTATACGTTGACATTTCTTTTGCTCAACCGCAGCTCTCCCTTGAAAACGAGACTCGCGATGGCCTCGTTCCTTTATAAAGATCATCTCTACATCTGGCTATTCGAGTGATTATAGATATTTAAAAAAATTCCAATGCTTTGTTAATCCTCTACTGGAGACGGCAAAAATGCGGCTCTTTGGCTGCCCCCTTGAGGCCGACCGCCAGCGTGTATTTGTTCGGCTTAAGTGTAAAGGTGGCAATCCTCCTCGCCGCCGATGTTGTTAGCCGTGCCCAGGAATGAAACTCATGCGGGGGGCTGGTTGGCAGTGCCGTGCGCTGTGCATGCGGGGGCATTCAGTGAAGAGCTTCCACCCACAGAAATGTGACCGTCAGTCGCCACCTCGTGGACATAAGTAGCATTGTGGTCGTTGCAGCGTTGAAGAAGTTATGCTTTATACTGGTAGGAACCACCTGGTTCCACCAGCCCACAGGGGATTATTGTGTCCGTTCGTCCGTCGTGCATTCAAAAATGGGAGGAGTGGGGCTAGGTGGAGAGGGTAGGGTGGGGAGGGGCTGGGTGGGGAGGGGAGGGTGGGGGGGTGGGGCTGGGTGGGGGGTGGAAGGGGTGAAGCTGGGTGGGGATGGGAGGGGCTGGTCACCCCGTGGTGCCCTTATAAAACTCAACGTTTAACCTACTCACGCCAGCTTGTGCCCGCCCTCAGTCGGGCATATTTGCAGAATACACCACGCCGCCGTTGACCCTGGCCATTGACCGAGCAACTCAACGTTCCTACCAGCTGCCTCCGCAGGAATGTGTTATTATTGGTTCTTTCGGTAAAGTCACGTAGGTATAGAATTAAACAAATCACGACGCCCGAAACGTCGTGATTTATTTTATCTTATACCACGTGACTGCAGTCACGAAAGCTTCAAATCAAGTTATGCTTTGAAACTCCATTCGCACTTGTCTGTGTCCACTGCCGTCCTGTTCCCTAATTCATATAACATGTGTGTAGAACTTCTTTCGCACCGTACGTCGCCAACCGTGCTAATCGTAAGTGCAAGCAACTTATTTATGAAGAACTCTGTTCGGTCTGTTGTCCTTCCACCGCACCTCCGATTAGCACGAATTGGCTACGCGCGGTGTTCAACACACAACAACGAGCACACCAACAGAATACGAGTCGAACTCTCCCTGCTCCGACTTGTGTTGTGTTGGGAGGTCACGGTGACACGATGCTTCGGGGCAACTGCACTGGGCACCCCGACGATCGACGTGGGGTCCATTCCCGGCCAGGGCTCACGTCTCTAATCGAGCGACACGTGAATAGGGAGGGTGAGCGCGGCGTGTGTCGAGGACAGAGGTCGCAACCGGGTACCCGATACCCGTACCCTACCCGATACCCAGCTACCCGTACCCGGCCGGGTACCCGTTTGCGACCCTGGTGCGGCCGGGTACGGGTAGACCGTGAGTCACTGGTGAGTAACCGTTTGTCACTCATTTCCCAACGTCTTGTCTCTTCTCACAATTCAAGTTCCTTGAATCAACCCACCCGCGCCTGCAACATGGCTTCATCCCAGAGGTCGCAATCAGGTACCCGATACCCGTACCCGGCCGGGTACGGGTAGGGTACGGCCGGGTACGGGTACCCGTTTGCGACCCTGGTGCGGCCGGGTACGGGTAAGGAATCAAAACCCGTCTGCGACCTCTGGTCGAGGATGAGGAACACGGACCGTTGACTCGCGAGGCCACGGGAGGGCAGCTGCGAGCTTGTGGAGGCCTCTATCCGCTCGGCGATGGTCACATCGCAGACCCACGATGCCGATGTTTTTTTTTGGTAAACTCAGAGGAAGAAAAATAAACTAAAACATCAGAACCGTGGCGTTTCACGAGCAACGACGTTTGGCTAAACCTTGCCCGTTCTACCTCAACCACAACAATAACACCCACCGCCCTTCACCACTAAGTGGCGGTGGTGTCACACTGAGGCCACGTGCAGGGGTCGAAGGCCCCGCTGCTGGCAGGAGGTCACGGAACTGCCCCAGGTTTCCCTTGGGGTTCACTGGCTGAGATGCCCGACTTCCACAACCATAACAAAGGCAAAGACCCCCCCCCCCCCCACGGACTGTTGGGGCAAGTGCTGTTTGCGAGTGGCGCCTATGAAGGCCGGCACGGCACGCGAGGAGGCGGGTGGCCAGACACCACGCCCGGCCGCCTTTGTCTCCCCAGTGGCGACGTTTGTCCACAGCACACCAGCTACTTATTTGAGGCTGAGTCGACCACCAGCGCAGCCTCCCACATTCTCTCCTCTCAACCCCGCGTCAATGCGTCCCCCCTCCCTCCCCTATTCAATTGAATTGACGCGGGTTTATTCCATCGCTTCCACGGAGCACGATTGCCGTGGGGAATCTGCAGCCCGATCCATCGAATGCCCCACCCCACCCCACTCCCACCAGAACCAGTGAATCCACTCCTCATGCATGGCCTGACGCATCCCATCCGATTCATCTCACCGTGGCGAACGCTCGCCACCACGAGGATCAAGACGGCGTCGTCGCTCATGGGATTCTCTCAGCGCGGGCGTTCGCGACACGCGCCCCCCCGTGGCGGCCACCACGAGTGCCAGCGTCTGAAAGGCGACTCGGTCACGGCTCTACGACCCAGCGAGTTGCGGCGTGAAGAGCAGCACGGGCTTTCGTGCGCCCCCCTTACCTCCCACATCCCCGCCGCTCCCCCATACCACGACCGATATCCCGAGCTCTCGATCCCCTTTCGCCCGCCAGTGGCGTAGTCACGACATCGTCAGCTCGGGGGGGGATGCGGCAACCGGTCAGCTGTGTGTGGGGGGGGAGAGGTGAGGGTGGGGTGACCGACAATTTGATTTGTCTCGCGTGGTCGCACCCAGGTTATTACTCATCGCCGCTGGTCTTGCCTGAATCGCATCGCGATGCTCACGGTCTCGAACACTTAGCGCTGCGTAGGGGGCTGTCGGCTTTTCGCAAAATGCAGCCACGACAGCTCCGTAGTGTGGTGGTTGTCAAGGGGCAGCCCCAACTCGTAGCTTTGGCCACTAGGGGGGTGGGGGGCAAGGCACCCTCTGCCCCCACGCGGGGTCACGTCACTCCTCACCGCACATCGCAATTCCGCAGCACCTCGTGCCTCCATCTGCACAACGTCTCGTAGCTCTGCTAGTTCCTTATGTGGCACATTAGGAATGGATCACTCTTTTAATTATATCCTTGTGCAGCAGCAAGGGAGTAAAGTGTGCTTCTGTGAAAGTCCTGATGTGCTGTGCAGTGCGTCAATGCACGTGTGTACAGCAGCATGTGATGACTGAGTTGAGAAAACGGTGATTGAATGACTGCGCGGATACACCAGCCACATGGTTAATGGCGACTCGGAATAATTGCTGCTGTGTGTGTCACGTGCTGGTGCATTTTACAGGGTGACGGTGCTGTTCTTCCCAAGATTGCTATTAACAACAATACATGTGCTTGCCCTCGATTTGGAGCGCCTGCCCACGTCCCTTATTTCGAGTGTGCAACACTTACTAAATGAAAACTTGGGCCATAGAGCTCCTTTTTTCAGATGCGGCCTGGCTCTCACAAAGGACAGCTCAACGAAGTGGGGCCCAGCACGTGGAAATGTCCGGCAGCACAAATAGTCTGCACGCGTGATGTCGATTCGAAATGTGCAGCAGGAGGAGGAAAAAACCGGAGAAGCCGGAGAAAAATCCAGACGTCGGAGTCGCGATCGAACCCACGACCTCCTGCATACCAGGCTGTTCATGTGCAGAGAGCAGAGAGGGACACATAGAGAGAAAGAGAAAGAGTCGAGAGGACAGAGAGTAGAGAAAGAGAGACAGTGGAGAGAGGATATCGGGAATCGCGGCGTAGCTTAATGGACCCAGAGGGCACGGTGACGTGCGCTTTGATGCGCGAATCCGCTATATTAACAAAAGACAAAGATCTCCCGTATAGCGTAAACAGACTGTTGGGGCAAGTGCTGTTTGCGAGCACCAATGAATGCCAGAACGGCACACGAAGGGGATGGGTGTCCAGCCCCACGACCGACTACCTTTGTTTCCCCAGTGGCGATGTTTTTACACACTGTACCAGGTACACATTTGAGGCTGAGTCGACCTAGGGGAGGCCCAGGACTGGTTCAAACAATCGTCAGTGGTGTTGGTGGCTATGAGCGGGAATCGACCTCGGGTCGCCGGGTTCTTAGCGCAGCGCGGTAGACCGCTACACCACACACAACAACAACAACACATCCGCCGTTCGCTCCTGAGTGGCGGTGACGTCACCACGGCGCCTGTGCCAGGCTAGGTGCACTTTGAGGTCACGTGAAGTGTCGAAGGCTCGCTGACAGGAAGGTCACGGGACAGACCCAGGTGCCATGGGTTTACTGACTGAGATGACTGGCAGATGCACCACTCATACCCCCCTACTGTGCCAATTTGCTTTATTTTATCCGCCCGTTGTTGTGAGCGTCGCTCCTCTGCCCTCCGTTGTTATTGGAGGGCGACTGCCTCCAACTGACCAGTAGCGTCCTTCAGGAGCCTCCTCCAGAACACACACACACACAACAACGTCTCACCTGACACCCGACGCACGCAGGAGCAGAGAGCACGTGGGAACTCCGTGAGCCTGGCTGGGCTGCAATTATCCAATTAACATTCCTCACGCTCTTCACCTGAACTCGGCCACTCTTAAACTTTCCCACCGATTCCCACCACTTCCCCCGCTCCCGCCCCCCGACCACCCTCCCTCCTACCCACCCACCCACCCCTTGCTTCCCCCCTCAAGAGCGCAGCGAGTCCAGTGTGAATACACGGGCAATGATAAGTGGATCATTCTGGGCACACGAGCGCCACGCTACGCAACTAGTAACTTGGGCGTTGCGGTGGCGAAATGTTAACTACCTCGCCTGGTACGCAGGAGGTAGTGGGTTCGATCCCTCGAACCTGATGCTTGTTGTATATTTGGACTTTCCATGTCTCTCTCTCCGTGGTCGAGTGGGTTTTTGTCTCCGGGTCCTCAGGTCCCCCCCCCACATTTAGAATCAACATCACGCGTTTAGAGTGTTTGGCGGCTCTACATTTCCACGCGATAAGCCACTTCGTTGAGCTATTACTTGTGGCCAGGTCGCTTTTAAAGAAAGAGCTGTATAACGCAGTGTTCTTTGCCTGATAAAACAATAACTGTTTAATAGTTTACTACATCAAGAACCATGGACTTACACAGCTCCCCAGACTAGCACAGAGACATTTATATTTGCCGTTCACTCACCAAAAACATGTGATATCACGCATCGATGCTCTGCATAAGCTATGGACAGCTGAATGAGCTATGAATAGCCGTCCTTGCTATGAACAGCTGAGTGAGCTATGAACAGCTGTGCCTGCTATAAATGTCTGTGTCTGACGAACATGGATGTGTGCTATGCATTCCTGTGATTTGTGTCAATATGTTGGTGCCCTGCGTAGACATCCTTGCGATAAACATGTGTGTGCTATCAATAGCTACGTGAGCTATTGACAGCTGTATTTACTATGAACAGTTTTTTGTGGTATGAATTGCTAAGCATGTTTTGAACGACTGCGCGAGCTATGAGCTTACAGCAGTGCATGCTATGAACCACTGAGTGCGCTGTAAACAGCTTGTAAGAGGTGATAGTGACGGTGTTAGTTTTGATAAGTTGCGTCTGCTATGAATAGCTGTGCATATTATGAACAGCTGACTGCGCTATGAAGAGCTCAGGGCGCGATTGTATTCAAAGGTTAAGTGAGCAGTGGCAACTTAAAGTGTCTCTCGAAAGAGACCTGTAGGGAACGTGACTAAAGACACCCTCACTAGTCCTAACCGTCTGTCAGCACAAGAGCTGTTAGCTAATACCTATGAGTGAATGGGTGGCCAACGCCATGCCCCGCCGCCTTTGTCTCCCCAGTGCTGGCGTCACAAACGCTGGTGTCTACACAGAGGTTGGCCATCTGTTCGGTCTCTAAAAGTCAGTCACAAGTGACGTCACAGCGTTGGCATCTACACATACAGTACATTGGTCATCGGTGACATCGAAGTCACTAATGGCGTCACGTGACGCGACGTCACAAACGGAGGAGACGATGTCAATGACGTCAGATCCTTCACATCTACACGCGCGTTGTTTGGCCTCTAACGAGTCAGTGTCGCACTCGCACTGCTCGAGTGAGGACGTGTTTGTGAACGCAGCATCTCATCAAGAACATGGCGGTGTCAATGATCGTGGTTCAGCGAGTGTTGCTAGCAGTGCTGCTGCTTGCCCTTGGTTACTTCCTCAATTCTCACTTGGCAAAAAATAAACGGCAAATGGAGAAGAACGTTCGAAAGCTCTCCCGGCAACAAGATGACATAGTCAAATTGAAGGTGGAAAGGCAGAAACTGCAGGTGGATTTGGGTCTCCTCTTGGACCTCGTGGTCAATCTGCAATATCGACAAAGAATTGAGGAAATTTAACGGCAGACAGCTCAGGTGCCCGGCTCACGCGTGGAGGCCAGGCTGACACCGATCGGTGGAGCCATTGAAGAGTGTTCGACCAGGCTGCAGTCAACCACGAAGTCCACCCCCAAGGTTGAGGAGGCAAACGCATGTCAGGAGAGTTTGGTGGAGGAGCCAATTGGCAAGGGACCCAAGAAAAGGAAGCGCTTCGTTTTCTTCAGAGCGTCTTTCTTACACGGCACACCCTTGGAGACATTGAAGAGTCTACCAACAAGCTACAGTCAACTGCAAAGTCCACCCCCAAGAATGATGAGGCCAACGCAAGTCAGGAGAGTTTGGTGGAGGAGACTATCGGCAGGGGAGCCAAGAAAAGGAAGCGCTTCGATTTTTTCAGAGCGTCCTTCTTCAAACGGAAGACCTCACGTGCAACCAACAACAAGACACAGACGTCCCATGGAGCACAAACACTCGCTCAAACACATTCTTTTTAGCTTTAACAGATTGTGGGGACCAGTGTGGTGAGTAAACAGCTATGAAGGATGGTATGAAGCAAAAGTGGGTGGGTGGACAACACTATGCCTGGTCGCCTTTGTTTCCCCAGTCCTGACGTTATCAGACTGCACCAATTAATAATTTACGGCTGAGTAGTCCTAGGCGAGGCCCAAACCAGGCTTAAATATTCACCACCATCATTGGTTGTCAGAAGGAATCGATCCAGCACCATTGGGCCAACTGCAGCACGCCAACCACAACAACTGCTCCCCACTACACGTACGCAGACATGCATACGCACATATAAATACGTCTACATGTACATACAGTCATTCAATAAACTTCCATGATGTTGTATATTTTAATTGGTATGTTGTTAATTTTTCATTTTTTTTATTAACTTATTCGATCTCGTTGTTTTCTTAGGATTATTATCCAATCTCAATTGCATTCACAGTCCCGTCATACTTTATTTTGTATAGATTGAGTCTGGTTAACAATGTTCCTCCACTCCATAACTTAGTACGTTTGGCATTTACATTTGTCAGTCATAGCTGTGCTTATTATGAACAGATGTCTTTGCTGGGAATTGCCAAGGATGCTATGAAGAGCTGTGTGATTTATTAACTTACAGCATTCCACCCCGTGTACCACTGAGTAGGTTGTCATCAGCTGTGAGAACTCTTAAGAGCTGTGTTAGATGTAAAAAGTGGGGTGTAATATGTATAGATGTGCTGCATCCTGTGAACAAATCAGGGTGCTATAAATCGTTACAGATTCTGTCATATATAAAAAAGAAAAGGCGAGGCGCAGCTGAGACAAAAAGCAGTGCAGACTAAAAGTATCTCGCAGATGACCTAGAGAAGACGTGACAAAAATGCAAAACTTTCCAGGATGGTCAAAAATGGAATACAATTAAGAGAAAATTGCTAAATATTAAATATGAGAGCATTCAACGGTGAACGGTTTAAACGTAGAAAATAAAATATCACCAATCCCCTCTTACTGAACCCTCACCCCTTTGTCTTTGAATCTGAGACGTTGATGTGACGTCACAAGGAAATATGTGACGTCACAAGTGACGCTGGGACGCCACAGTGGACGCTGTGACGTCACAAGTGACGCTGTGACATCACACGTGACGCTGTGACGTCACAAGTGACGCTGTGACGTCACACGTGACGGTAACGCCCATATTGGTTATCTGACACGTCGCTGTAACCAAAGACATCACGTGATCTGACGTCGGAAATGACGTCACATCCTTCACATGTGTATATATATACCCGTTGTTTGGCCTCTAACGAGTCAGTGTCGCACTCGTACTGCTCGAGTGAGGACGTGTTTGTGAACGCAGCATCTCATCAAGAACATGGCGGTGTCAATGATCGTGGTTCAGCGAGTGCTGCTAGCAGTGCTGCTGCTTGCCATTGGTTACTTTCTCAATTCTCGCTTTGCAAAAAATAAACGGCAAATGGAGAAGAACGTTCGAAAGCTCTCCCGGCTACAAGATGACATAGTCAAATTGAAGGTGGAAAGGAAGAAACTGCAGGAGGATTTGGGTCTCCTCTTGGACCTCGTGGTCCATCTGCAATATCGACGAAGAATTGAGGAAATTCAACTGCAGACAGCTCAGGTGCCCGGCTCACGCGTGGAGGCCAGGCTGACACCGATCGGTGGAGCCATTGAAGAGTGTTCGACCAGGCTGCAGTCAACCACGAAGTCCACCCCCAAGGTTGAGGAGGCCATCGCAAGTCAGGAGAGTTTGGTGCAGGAGTAGTGGACGTGCATCGGACGTCTACTACGACCACGACCGCCCGTCTCGCCTTAACAGACTGTTGGGGGAAGTGACCCACTACACATAGAAAAATAAGCACATGTATATACTTGTACACGTACATATTGTTAGTAATTCATTAAAGTTCCATGACGCAGTAAATATTTACTTGGTTTGTAATTTTTTTCTTCATATTTTTTAAAATAATGTGTTCGATCTCGACGCCTTATGAGTATGATTATCCATTCCAATTGCATGGCAGGTCCCTTCATCCTTTCTTCACATTGACTCCGTCTACCGATGCACCTCCTCCCCTTGGCTTGGCACGCTTCAGCATCTGCAGCTGTGGAGAGTTGAGCCTACGTGGGCACAGTGAATTTTGCCAAGCGTGCTATGCAGAAGGCATTAACTCACTGCAGTGCATCCCGTGAGCCATCGGAGTGAGCGCATGGTCGGTCATTGCAAAGTGAGTATAAAGTTGTCGTAAGGGGCCGTCCATAAATGACGTCACGCGATTTTGGACGATTTTTGACCATCCCCACCCCCTCGTCACACGGCGTCACAAAAAGTCAGACCCCCACTCAAATATGACGTCACAAAGCTCTGTCCCCCCCTCCCCCCCAAAAATAAAACATGTTTCAAATCGCTTTAACTATTGTCATTGTAGTGCGTATTTAATGTGCCGCTGCACTCTGATGTTGTAGGAAAAATCATTTATTAAAAAGTCCACTTGATCAATTAGAACGTGTTGTCTATATTTATTTAAAGTTGCGCATTTTGACGTGAAGTCACATTTCTCAAACCTCCCCCCCTCGTCACACATCGTCACAAATATCTGACGCCCCCCCCCCCCTAGGTGCGTGACGTCATTTATGGACGGCCCCTAAGAGCAGCGCGATCGTGCTCGTCGCGAATTAACGCGATCATATTCTCACACGAACATTTTTTCTTTTTAAACAGCGAACTGACGATATTTGGCCAGCAGATGGCAACAGAAAGTCACTTCAAAACGCAAACTCATCTCTGGCGCGGTGGTTCGTCAGAGCGTTGCACCGCTAGAGTTCGATTCCCGGCCACTGCTAACCTCACAGAATTTACAATTTACTTTCCAGCACGCAGTGGTGTGCTGAACTAGTAACTTATTGGAATGTTTTTTTGCGTAACAATCCGTACTAATCGGCTGTGTCGGGTGGTGGCGGGTTTAACGACACATTTATATATTTATGCGACCGAACCCAAAAGCCCCTCCTCGATTATTCGACAATATTGGCCGCGAAAGCTCCACCACTGCTACGACGCGTTCCACTTAAATGGTTATTGGCGCGCGACGCGTGTTTTTAAATAATCGATGACAACACCGCTACTGGGCCGTCCATAAATGACGTCACGCACCGAGGGGGGGGGGGGGGGTCAGACATTTGTGACGATGTGTGACCGGGCGGTGGGGGGTTGAGAAATGTGAAGTCACATCAAAATGCACAACTTTAAATAAATATAGACAAACACGTTCTACTTAATGAAATAGACTTTTTAATAAATGTTTTCTCCTACAACATCAGAGTGCAGCGCCACATTAAATACTCACTACAATGACAATAGTTTAAAGCGATTTGAAGCATGTTTTATTTTTGGGGTGGGGGGGTGGGGCAGAGCTTTGTGACGTCATATTTGAGGGAGGGGGGTCTGCCTTTTTGTGACGCCGTGTGACGAGGGGGGGGGGGACTCAAAAATCGTCCAAAATCGCGTGACGTCATTTATGGACGGCCCCTGTGGGTGCAGGGAACTCACTCCGGGGACACGCAGAGCGTCCTGTCTGATTTGAAAGCGGCGAAGAAGCGCCAGTCTCGCGCGAACTCGCAAACTAATTATAGCTTTAGAACCCAGAGTGGCCCGGGACACGCGCCAACAGCACAGAGGCCTTAGGAGTGCGCCTAAATGCCACCTTGTGTGCGCCAGGTTTAAATTAATTAATACATTCCAACCAGTCGTCTCAATTCACCGAGGTATTAAGGCCTACCCGTGCCATAGGGGAGGTTCTGGTGGCGGGGGGGGTGCGGGGGGAGGGGTTGAGCATACTTCACCATGGGGGTTGTCGAAGGCTGGTTGATGCAGTAACCGGTTCTGTTATCATTCGCCACCGATGTTAACCGCGGTGGGATCATAGCGCGGCGCGCTAACCACTGCGCCACCGCTCCACACCCCGTGTTTGCACGGATAATGCGCGCGCCCTTTATTTATTTGTCACACATGAAAGCATCGCACGATCAAAAAAGAAACCCGCTTCAAGGTATTAATCAGAGCGTTGGGCCGCATCCCAAGGCACGCGATGTGACGATAAATCGGAGGGAGTCACGCACGACAGCTGAATAACGAACGTGTTTACACCCTCGGTGAGCGCCGTCTGTGTAAACCACAGTGGCTGAGCACAGGCAGCAAGGTGTGTGTGTGTGTGTTGGACTAAGGTGGTTCGTTCGTGAAGCTATCCCATTCGTGGCATCACGGCCCGCACAACAACAACAAACACGAATTCGCATACATTTGAACGTAGCAGGATCCTCCTGATGAATACAAACATTCAAACTTCGCGAGGCGTTGCCGAGTACATGAATCACACGAAAAGCATGATCTGCACGAGGTCGCAACACGAACCTTTGGCCCGATGTCTCCCGCCACGCACAATGCTCCCGGCAACGGGAGCGGTGGCGCGGCAGTTAGCGCATTGCGCGACGAACCCGTCGTGACATGAGTTCGACATCCGACCGCGACTAACAACATCAGCGACGGGTGATAACTGCCCCCCCCCCTCCCACCCCTCATCAACACGCAATGGTTGAAATTGGTGAAGTATGGTCAAGCAACCACCGCTCCACGGCCGACGCGACGTGCGGGCGCGCTCATCCAGCAGTTGATAAACAAAGGGGCCGTGACACACGACGCATCCTGCTCCGCTGTGACGGCAAAAACCACCCTCACGCACAGCACGACGAGGGGAGCGCTGACCCTGTGGTCTTCTACGCAACGCGCGTGGCCGACCGTTGCTCATCGGCGCGTGCGGGAATCCGCCCCGCTTGAGCTGCAGGACGGAGCGCGCCACGCCGAGTCGGAGCCCCGGTCAGAAGCCAAGTCAATGGGGAGGTGTGTGTGTGCGTGTGAACAGAAGTCTCGTTCGGACCTCGAGAGACCCGGGGATGTTCACGTTGTCAAGGGAGGACAGCGGCAGAGAACCACGCCACGCGCGCGTACACGGCGCGTGCACGCGGCAACGGACGCATGCCATGCGCGTACATAGGCTAAGGCAGGGGTCGGCAACCAAAATAACAAGAAGAGCCATTTCTTTCCAATTCGGTACAAAATTCAGTATTTCAAGAGCCGCAATGCATCTATGTACATCGTACATATCGTCAAGAAGCAGCCCGTAAAGAGCCGCATGCGGCTCCGGAGCCGTAGGTTGCCGACCCCTGGGCTAAGGGGAGAGTGTTGTTAGCGAGCACCTATTAAGTCCGCCACGGCACACGAGAGGGTGGCTTGAGTGGCCAGAACCACGCCCAACCGCCTTTGACTCCCGAAGTATTGATTTGAGGCTGAGTCGACCTAGGGGAGGGTCCCAGGACCTGTGCAGATAATCGTCATTACCGGAATAGAACTCAGATCAACGGGTTCGTAGCTCGCAGTGCGCTAATCGCTATGCTACCGCTCCACACACACACAGAGACACACACGGACAAAGACCCCCCCCCTATAGCCGTAACAGACTGTTGGGGCAAGTGCTGTTAGCGAGCACCTATGAAGGCCGGCGGCACACGAGGGGTGGGTAGCCAATACCATGCCCGTCCGGCTTGTCTCCCTAGTGGCGTTGTTTACACACCGCACCAGGTACTTATTTGAGGCTGAGTAAACCTAAAGGAGGCCCGGGACCGGTTCAAATAATCGTCACTGGTGTTGGCCGTGAGCGAAAATCGAACCCGGGTCTTCAGGTTCGTAGCGCAGCGCGCTAACCGCTACACTACCGCTCCCCATACACACGGACACACACACAGAGACACACACAGACACACACACACACACCGACACACACAGACACACAACCCAAAAACACACCGACACACACACCGACACACACACCAACACACCGACACAGACACACACACATACTCTCACACAGACACACACACATACTCTCACACAGACACACACACACAGACACACACACCAACACACACACACACCGACACACACACCAACACACACACCGACACACACACAGACACACACACTGACACACTCACCGACTCACACATCAACACACACCAACACACACAGACACACACACAGACACACACTGACACACACACCGACACACACACTGACACACACACCGACACACACACAGACACACACACTGACACACACACCGACACACACACTGACACACACACCGACACACACACAGACACACACACTGACACACACACCGACACACACACTCATAAAAACGCTTACTCCCTTCGCACCCTCGCCTATTTTGAGCCCCGGAATTCATCACCGGAGAGAAGTGGGGGGAGGGGTTGGGGGGGGGGAGGTTGGGGGGGAGGGGCATTCGTGGGGGAGCCCGGGTGACGTCAGCATCGTGGTGACGAGGTCGGTCCCGTGCCTGGGATCGAACCGAGCCGGTCGCAGTCGCAAGCACCGTGAAGGCGCCCGACAACGCCGGATCACAGAGGGCTCAGGCAGATGTCTGTGCAGTGCGTGGATTCGTGAATCTATCTGTGGGGAACGTTGGCGTGTTACCACCTGGTATGCGTGGTGAGTTTTCTCCAGGCACCTGCGATTTTCTCGCACACACAGCCACTCGCCCATTCACTCAGGGAATGTTAAACTATATAGATAAAAAAAAACTATATACTGTATATAAAACTACTATCAAATAGTTGTTATTGTACCAGGTAAGACCATCAGAGCTGTCGGGCTCTTTTTCAGAAGGCGCCTGGCCACAGATCAAGGCCGTAGCCATGGAATCAACATTGGGGGGGGATGGGGGGGGGGTACAAATCTTTCAGGGGGTCTGGAGGTCCCCCCCCCCCAGAAAAAAAAATCCAAATTTGAAAACGAATTTCCTGCCATATCCTGCCTAAAATATAAAAAAAAATTCACTAACACACAGGATGGACTTTTGATTTATTTTTTACAATAATGCCTAATAGTGTATTGTATTACATTGCTCTGTATTTTCTTTTTTACCATTTCTTGTTTCATTGTATGTCATGGCAGAGATTCGGGATTAATAAAGGTCAACCATAACCACAATCATATGAACAGAAATCAATTTTATAGCAATATATTGGGGGGGGGGACATTTTTAGCATCTTTGAATATTGGGGGGGGATGTGGTTCCCCCAATATATATTATAATTACGGCCTTGCCACAAATGATAGCTCACCGAAGTGGCTTCTGGCGTGGAAATTTATCGCGGCCAAATACTCAAAATGCGTGTTTATTAATGTGCAGAGAAAACCCGGAGGACCCGGATTTAAAAACATCTACGCGACCACGAGGAGAGAGAGAGAGACACGCAAACTCCAAGTATACAGCAGGCGTCAGCATCGAGCTTGAACCCACGACCACCTGCATACCAGGCGAGGTAGTTAACATCTCGCCTTCCCGCACGAGAACCCAGTGATGTCGGAGCCAGAGAGGCGATGGTTTTTTGTTGTCATCCCCACCACAGGATTGAAGGCCTCCCTTCGCCGCTCGACTCGTCGGCGTTGTTTGACCATACTTCACCACGCTGGGCAGTAGGCGGCTTGGTTAAGGCTGGTGGACTTAGACGTGGATGCGTAGAACGTATAGACGTGCAGTACAACAATTGACACAACACACACGTACAGAAAGACAGCGAAAGATCCCCCTTATAGCCTCTACAAGACTGTTGGGGCAAGTGCTGTTAGCGAGCACCTGTGAAGGTCGGCACGACACACGAGGGGGTGGTTGGCCAGCACCACACCCGGCCGCCTTTGTCTTTCTCGTGGTGATATTTTACACATCGCACCAGCTACTCATTTGAGACTGAGTTGACCTAGGGGAGGGCCAGAACCGGTTTAGATATTCGTCACTGGTTGTTGGTCATGAGCGGGAATCGAACTGGGGCCGCGGTGTTCGCAGCGTAGGATGCTAACCGCTGCAGCGCCGCTCCCCACGTGGCCTCCTCACGGAAACACACACACACACAACGTGCACGCAACTTCGATGCCGGGAACAATAACATTAGCGTTGCGCTCTTGTCGGAATGGAAGTTGCTCTGGGCTCTTAGAGGCGCCCCGCGGAGTGAGGGAGTTGCTCCCTCTCAGAGCAAATCCCAAATCCGCTCTTACCTCGCGCGCGCATGATCTCATGTGCAAACATGCGCTTTCAATTACCTCTCTGTACGTGGACGGGGAATATCGTTGGGAGGATGGCGACTCCCTCCAGGAAGCACAGAGCGAGGGAATGAGTGTGGGGGTGGGTGGGGGCGGGCAAACACTTCCCAGCATAGAACTGCACGTGCGTGTTCGTCATCGTGATGATCTTATTCCTCTTTCGATTTAAAGCTTTTGTGACTGCAGGGATTCATCTTCTTGGTTCTTTCGGTAAAGTCACGTAGAAGGGAAATAAAAAAAAAACATTCTTTTATGTTATGATGTTTTATTTTTATTATTTTTTTATTTCCCTTCTACGTGACTTTACCGAAAGAACCAAGAAGACTTATTTCTCTTCTTTCTTTTTTATTTTCGTGCGGCTGATGTAGGTGCTGAGCAACACACTTCAATTTTCACTTTCAGGTGGTCAAGCCGGACAACCGCGTCTGGAGTAGCCCCGAGTGTCATCGCTGTGACGTCTCCTTCGTATGCGTGGATCGGGGCGTTGTTCTACGGTTTGTTCTGGATGTCCACAGTCGCACATCGTCGGCCTCATCATCATTATTGTCAACGTAATCACCATCACCATCGACATCACCGTCGTCATCAACAAGCGGCAAATCCCCCTATCGCTGTGCAATGTCACCATGATCATCATCACGATCACGGTAGTGTCATGATCATGATAATTGCAGAGGGTTCGCGGTTGAATCCGGCAGGTCGCCCTGGTTATTCGATTTGCAGACGCGCATCTGAACGCGCGCGATGCGGTGTCCGTCTTCGTTCCACGGCGAGCCAAACTCCGCTGCAGCGAGGATACGAACGGAGTTTGCGTGAGAGATCAGCAAGCTATTGTGGTTCATTCGTGTCGAGCGCTTTTTTGTGTGTAACGAGCGCGACCTTTTCGCGAATTCGTTCGGCAAACCGGAAGCCAATGCAGCTCGGCGAGCAGGGAGGCCTGTCAGCGGAACGGAAGCTCAGAAGCAGAATGTGTATTTATCCTGGAGGAATCCGATAAGCTATGAAGCTCCTTTTCACGGATGCCCAGAACGTCACAACAGCAAACCCAATGCAGAGACACGATGGCGAAAGGAAAGCGGCCAAAGGGTCGTCGGATCACGCGAAGCGAAGCATGATTTCGAGCCTGAACAGAGTTTGGCTGGAGTGGTCGCTACGCACAAACCGGTTGGTATCGGGGCAGCGTTGCCACGTGGTGGGCAGCAAGAGGCCGAACACAGAAACGTTGATCCCCCTCCCTCCCCATATTGTACATCTGTCAAAAAGAGCTTTATAGCTCATCGGATTCCTCCTTCCAGTCGGAATAAAGACGATTATTCTGAATAAAAAAAAATATCTCACGTCTGTGCGCGCTGCTTTCATTACCTCGCACTGATGAGCGTTAGTGTAGTATGGTCAAGTAACCCCCCGCCCCCCAGCCCCCCCCCCCACCGCGAACCCGCATGGCAATCCAGCAGTGGATTGATAAAATACAAATTCGCCGCGCGTGAACATCCGCAAGCGACTGAAGGCTACGTTGCCCAACGTTATTGCTCCGCGCCTACAGCGGATACTCGCATTGAATCTCTTAAGGGAAATTTCCCATTGGTGTCACAATGATTTACATTGTCATCTTGGGCGGGCGGGCGGGCGGGCGGGGAGGTGTGGTGTGGGGAAGGGAGCGATATCACTTAATTCATGCAACGGACCACAGACAGGCATCTTGACGAAAGGGTCGAGACGGGTCAGTTTGGCGATGGGGGCCCACAGTCATTTGGTGACTTGGTTGGCGGTGGCAGTGGTGCGGACATCGAAAAAGTAGCTGCCAGATCCGGGCAGAGAACAAACATTTTGCCAACGATACGAGAATGGGCGCGGGCGGTGGTGGTGGGCCGGAGGGGAGGGAGCTGCAATGCGTAGAGATCTCAGAGGGAGAGAAGCACCAGGAATGTACGGAACTAGCCAAGCGAGAGAGGAAGCAGCCGACTCACAGATGTGACATGCACTGCCAGCCCCCAGTTATGTAAAACGGCAAAAAGCCGCGTATGGGCGTTACATTAAAATTGGCCGGGTCCGACAAGAGAACGAGGACAACAAATGAGATGCAAACGTGGCCCAGGCTGCTTCCTCTTTGCAAGAGGATTTGATAGCAGCAGCTTGAACATCACGAACAGTAATCACAGTGGGAGCAGCGGGCAGCGATCGGGCGTGGTGCTACCCGTGTATGACCCGCATAGGGCGCGGGGAAGACATTCATCCAGCAGTGGATGGACACGATGGGCTGCAGTAGACACGCGCGCCAGGTACTCATGTGAGGCCGAGTCGACCTAGGGGAGGCCCAGCACCGTGAATGAGTTACGGACAACCGCGCTATATGCTATGGCAGGGAGCTGTTTGCTATTGCTGCTGCTATGTACGCATGCATGCATTTTTCGATTTAAAGCTTTCGTGACTGCAGGGATTCATCTTCTTGGTTCTTTCGGTAAAGTCACGTAGAAGGGAAATAATACAATAATGAAACTAAATCATAAAAAAATACAATTCTCACGACGTTTCGGCTTGCGTTGCGGCCGAAACGTCGTGAGAATTGTATTTTATTATGTTTTATTTTTATTCTTTTGTTATTACCCTTCTACGTGACTTTACGCATGCATGTTGAACTTCTTTGGCGCCGTACGTAGCCAACCGCGCTCATCAGAGGTGCGGAGGAAAACAACTCAACACAAAAAGGCAGTTCTGACGAAATAACTTCGTAATCTAGATTCATTGCCACTACTACTGCTACTTACTGCCGCAAAAAAAAATATGAAGTGACCCAAACAGCTGCGCCAAAAGTGACCACGAAGGGCTGCAGAGCCTCACGTCACACTCAGTCTGTTGTGAGTTGTTGGGGAGTGGAGGAGCTGTGTGTACGTACTGTTTGTGTGTATGTATGTACTGTGTGTATGCACTGTTTGTGTGTATGTACTGTGTGTGTGTGTACATGCACTGTGTGTGTTCATGCACTGTGTGTGTTCATGCACTGTGTGTATGCACTGTGTGTGTACATGCACTGTATGTACATGCACTGTGTGTGTTCATGCACTGTGTGTATGCACTGTGTGTGTCACGAAGAGGTGGGTACTTACCATCAGCCCCATCAAAACTAAGCACCCGCCTGGGTATTTTGTACCATCGGACACTCCACCCCCACATCTCCCAATCGGTGATGGGGCAGTTGTGGAGAGAGTGGAGAGTTTCCCATACCTGGGCAGTGTGCTCAAGACCGGCTCTGGTTTGACAGCAGAGGTCTAGAGGTCTCACTCCGAATCAGTCGAGCGGCATTATCTTTTCATCGGTTGCGTAACGCTGTGTGGAAGCTACCTGGTCTGTCGCTCCGCACGAAGCTTCAGGTCTTCTCGGCCACGGTCATTCTCTCCCTTCTCTACGCTTGCGATACGTGGACCCCCCGAATGGAGCATCTTCGCCGGTTAGAAACATTTAGGCTGGCCTGCCTACGATCCATCCTGGGTTTAACCAGGCTGGATTGTGTGAGGAGCTCACATATCCTTGAAAGATCTGGACAAAGTCACATCGGTGAGCTCCTCCGGCAGGCAAGGCTGCGTTGGCTGGGTCATGTAGCCCGCATGCCCAGCCACCGCATGCCTAAACAGCTTTTGTTCGGCCAGATCGAGGGGGCTAAACGGGCGCGGCACGGGCTAGAGAAGAAATTGAGTGATGTGGTACAGGAGGACGTGGAGCTGAGTGGACTTGCCGATGACTGGTACCAGTCATCGGCTCGTGAAGGACGCTACTGGGCAGTTGGAGGCAGTCGCCCTCCAACAACAACGGAGGGGGAAGGAGTGACGCTCATAACAACGAGCGGAGCACCGGGTGTCTAAAGCACAGCAAGTTGGCACAGTAGAGGGCACAGGTGGTGCATCAGCCAGTCATCTCAGTAATCTCAGTCGACCCGTGGCACCTGGGTCTGCCCCCTGACCTGCCAGCGGGCGTTCGACACTTCACGTGGCCTCAAGGTGCACTTGGCCTGGCACAAGCGTCGTGGTGACATCACCGCCACTTAGTGGCGAATGGCGGTTGTTGTTGTGTGTGTATGCACTGTGTGTGTACTTGCACTGTGTGTGCATGTACTGTAAGTGGAGAGCGGTGGTGCAGCGGTTAGCGCACCGCGCTACGAACCCGGCCATCCGAGTTTGGTTCCCGCTCACGACCGCCAACACCAGTAGTGACCATTATCTGAATCGGTCCCGCGCCTGGGTCTCCCCTAGGTCGACTCAGACTCAAAGTAGCACCTGGTGCGATGCGTATCGCGCGCTTTGAGGTGCGTTTCTCAGGGCCGTCTGGAGTGTTCTTCCGATATTCGGAGGCCACTGGAGCGGTGCACTTTCAATCTCGAGTGAAAACTAATTTCTTTAGAACTTATTCTTGTCTTCAGTTCTCCTTCCCCCGCACCGACGATGAGAAAACAAATCTCAACACACATATTCAAAGGCAGCCGCGCTGGCTTTAATAGACGTTCGCTAACAGCGCTTGTCCCAGCAGCCTGCCGAGGCTATAGCGGGGAGGAGGAGGGGGGGGGGTCCTTTGTCTTGTTGTGTGTCCGTCGAGCAGAAGATGTATCTGCCCGGAAGATGCGCGCGCGTTGTATAAACACGCCGCGTGCTTTGGCCGTCTGCTCCCAGCATTACGAGGGATTCCATCTCGTGGAAGGGGGCTAAACAAAAATAACAACGATTATTTATTTACGGAGCGCGGTTGCGGTGGCCCAGTGAGATTAGCGGCATTGCACCAATAGACCCGGCAAAACCCGAGTTCGACTCCTGCGCCACGGCGTCACGACCACTTCATTCGAACAACAGCTCCTGGGAGGAACTTCCTCACCAACCTGTGCTGACCAGCGTGGTGAAGTATGGTCAAATAACCTCCACGAACCGCAGCGTGTGGGGGAGGCCTTCATCCAGCGGTGGATTCAACACAGGCTTGCGCATGATGATGATGACACTTCTCGAACATGGTACAACATCTACACTATGGGAACCTCATTTGCCAGTAAAAATATAATAATTGTTTTTTTACCCTTCTATCTGGCAACAAAACTGACACCTTTTTACAAGGAGTCATGTTTGCATAGACCGCAATACCTGCAGTCATAATACAAACAAAAGACAAAAGACAGAGTTATGTCTTTTGTTTGTATTATGACTGCAGGTATTGCGGTCTATGCAAACATGACTCCTTGTAAAAAGGTGTCAGTTTTGTTGCCAGATAGAAGGGTAAAAAACCAATTATCATGGTACAACATGTTACTTGTCCGATGTTTAAAACCCACCCCCTCCAGTTATTTTAAACTTACAAGCGTTACTTTAACAATACATGGTGCGGTGGATAAACATCGCCACTTGGGGAGGCAAAGGCGGGCGGGCGTGGTGTGCCGGCATTCGTAGGTGCACGCTAACAGCACTTGCCCCAACAGTCTGTTTAGACTATACGGGGGATCTTTGACTGTTGTGTGTGTGTGTAGGAGTGTTCGTGTGTGCGGTCGGGTCGGTATGTGTGTGTGCGTGTGTCGAGGTAGTTATAGTGCGGGGAGCGGTAGTGTAGCGGTTAGCGCGCTGTTTTATGAACCAGGAGACCAGAGTTCGATTCCCGCTCACGGCCAACACCCAGTTACGATTATCTCAACCGGTCCTGGGCCTTCCCTAGATCGCCACTAGGGAGACAAAGGCGGCCGGGCGTAGCGTTGGCCACCCAAACCCCCGTCTGTCGTGCCGACCTTCGTAGTTCCTCGCGAACAGCACTTGGCCCAACAGCCTGTTCAGGCTACACAGGGGATCTTTGTCTTTTGGGGGTGGGAGGCTGCTCGGACAGACGGGCACAGCTGACGTGACTCTCTCCTCCCCCCAGTTCCCCATCTACCCCCCCCACCACCACCACCGACTCCCCCCCCCCCATCCCATCTACCCAGAGTCATCCTCCCGAGACTCGAGCACGCACGGAGACCACGTGGAGTCGGGCTGACGTCTCTAGAACGTTAAAAACAGCTGTTCTGCTCACGCCCTCGTCGACTCGTTTCGTTTTGCTCCGGCGATTTGCACAATTTCTCACACGCGGAGTATTTCATGAATGATAGTCGCAGCCGATTGAACGGTCTTAATTATCGGAGGGGTTAAATCACTCCTGGGTGATACTCTTGCGATGGTTGTGGCGCTATGAGTCAGCAGACGTAATAATGATCACAACAAGTTCAACACATTCATTTTGTCAATAACGTTGTAGCGAGTAGCCTTACATCGGCAAAAAATTAAGTATATCATAGGTGACGTTTCGGGTAATGCCCCATCTTCTACGTACGTACACATTGCGATATATAGAAGTCTTCTTGTGTGGGGTGAAACAAAATGCAATAAAAAAAATAACCTACTTGCTGTACTACCGATTGTAACATTCGATTGAAGGAGACTTGTCTCTTGGAGCGGTGGCCCAGTGGATAGCGCACGACGGGTGATGTTTCACTGTTTGATAGGCGTCGCTATGAAACCAGCGACCTGAATCAGTTCGATTCGTGGACTGTGCTGACTGATGTCTGAACCGGTCTTGGGTCGTTCTCACACTTCATCAACCCGTACTGAGCCAGCGAGGTGAAGTATGGTCAAACAAACCCCCCCTCCCATTATCATCACAGCATGAGGAGGCCTTCATCCAGCAGTGAATTAACAAGGGGTTGAAGATTATTTATTCAATTGGGAATTGAACGGAGAAAAACTGGGATCTTAAATTTCCAATCGCATTATCCAGTCCTTCATTATCAAAGAGTAAACATCATCATCACACGCGATGCGCTAATCGGATGCCCATTCTTGTCTGTATCTTGATTCTCGTGTGAATCAAATCGTTGACAATATCATTTAGCGCGTTAATCTTGGAAGCAAAGTGGTCTGCATGGGAGTTCATGTAAATTTCTTTCAGCCTTTGTGTTGCGTGGTAGGAGCGGTGGCGCAATGGTTAGCGCATTGCAAACTAAATTTGATTATCAGTCACAACTAAGCCCGCACTGAACCGGCGTGGTGAAGTATGGTCAAACAGCCCCCCCCCCATAATCACGGCGTGGCGACGCCTTCACGCAGCAGTGGATTGACGAAGGGGCTGTATCGAACCTATTTCACACCATCAGTTAATCCAACTCACGGTTGGATTAAGATGAGAAGATAACAACAATCACTCCCTGAATGCGGCCCGATCTCTAGGAATCTGGGAAGCTGAGTAGGGATGAGCGGCACGGTTCGTCCTCGAAATGAGAGACTGCCTGGGAACACAATGCGTCTATAAATCTGGGTTGGGGCAGAGGAGATGGGTGATGTGACCACACATTTGCGGTACAGCGATGGATATTCCGAATCCGTCTGTGCGGAGAATCTTGAGCGTAACGCGTCGGTTGTGGCGTTTCCTCTCTTCCTCTGGATCTCTCCGAGTTTCCTTCCCCAAACCATCACAAACTTCACCGTTCGTGGAAGTATTGGCCCAACATCCCAGCGCGGGTCGCTCGCGACAGCAACAACAACAGCAACAACAGCAACAACAACAAAAAAGAGCGTCCCCTGACACTTTTAGCGAGGGGGGTTTTCGTGGATAAATACAGAAGGCGATGCGATTAGCGCTCTGTGTTGTGTCGCGATGTGACGGGCCGATTGGAAACTCACGCAGTGAGAACGGCCGGGTCGCTGCGACCGAGCGAATGGGCATCGCGCGGTGTGGCGACGTGGTGTTGATTCGCTGTTAATTGCTGTAATTAATCTTGATTTGAAGCTTTCGTGACTGCAGCAATCCATACTCTTTGGTGCTTTCGGTGAAGTCACGTAGGTGGAAAATTAATAGATCACGACGTTTCGATCGCAACACAAGCGACCGTCTTCAGGTGAGAGAGAGAGAGGAAGCTACTGAAACAAGGTCTCCTGTGGGCTGTTATTAACAAGACAATGAGCATCAGAAACCTGCGGCTCCGAAGCTCTCTGTGTGTACGTATGTTGAACCTCTTTCGCACCGTACGTAGCCAACCGTGTTAATCGGAGGCGCTCCGCAGATGTTGTTTATGAACGTTAAAAATGAGCACTGCTTCGTGACGTCGTTGTTTTTGTAATCAAGGACCACCATGTACGTGCATTGCGGCTCTGTAAACATTTATTATTGTCATCGAAACCGAAACAAATGGCTTCTCTTGTTATTTTTTTTCGCCGACCGCTGACACTGCTGACGCTGATCGCGGCTGCGGCTGCTGCTGCGGTGGTAATCAACACCGGTGACGATGATCTGAACCAGTCCCAGGCCTCCCCCTAGGTCGACTCGGCCTCAAATCAGCACCCGGTGCGGTGTGTAAACATCGGCGCCGGTTCGAGACGAAGGCGGCCTGGCGTGGTGCTGGCCACACGCCTCGCTCCGTCGTGTGCCGCGCAGGCCTCCATGGGTGCTGCTCGCCAACAGCGCCTTGCCCCGGCAGTCCGTGAAGGTCACACGGCCAGGGCTGGGCATGGCAGGGCTGGGGTGGTGGGGGTCTCTGTGATGCAGGTAGGCACGATGACCGATGCGCCTACGGAGGAGTAAGTGACTTTCAGCAGCGTTGGCTCAACGCAAGCAGCAGAAATTCTGGAGCCCAGTTTCGACACTCGGTGTCTCGATTCGATTTCGCATTTAGATGGCGCATTTTCCAGGGCGCTTTAAGATTAAATCCGACGGCGGTCAGCGAGGAAGATGATGGAATGGATGGTGGGGACAGGGGCTGGCAATGGAGCTGACGCTGCAGGGGTAGGCGAGGCAGCATAAGGTGGAGTGTGATGGTGAGTGAGGGTGTCGGATGGGTGCAGCGTGGATGAGAGTCGGCGGGGTATGGGGGGACACGCGTGAAGTTGGGAAATGGCCATGGATGAGGATAGGTGGAGGAGGGTGGTAAGGGGCAGAGTTCTGGTGTTGATAGCTGCAATGATTGTCGTGCGCAATGATAAGGAGGGGGAACCACCAAGAATATTCCGCGTGGAGGCGCTGTGGTGCACTGGACAGGTTGTGAGGTGACTTTGGTGTTTTAAAGCGCAATGGGGACAACGGGGTTCCAATCCCAGCCTGAGTTGTGCCGCGTGTATGCAACGTTTAGCAATCTGCAACCTGTGAGTGCTATTCCTCGGGTTGGTGGGATGATCACGCGAATATCCCATTCCCCGCTGAACTACGAGTTCGTGGCTGGGATAGGGCGCGGTACAGTGCAGCACGCCTGTTCGTGAACTCGTCATCTTGAGCGGACTTACAGGGGTTATGCTATAATCCTTTAGTTTTTTATTTTACCAGATAAGACCCACTGATCTATGTATTTCTTTTTTAAAAGCGACCTGGCCACAGATGAAGTGGCTTATCATGTGGAAATGCACAGCAGTCAAATACTCCAAAACGCATGATGTTGATTCTAAATATGGGAGGGAAAAACCGGAGGACCCAGAGAAAAATCCACGCGACCACGGGGGGTGAGAGAGACACGCAAATTCAAAATATACAGCAGCAGGCGTCAGGGTCCTGCATACCAGGCGAGGTAGTTAACATCTCCTATCCACCGTGGCATCTTTCCCCGTGTTATGCCTGGTGATTATCTTTCTCCGGCTAGCGCCATTCTTCCTCCCAGTCGGAGCGAAGGAACATCTGCCCGTGACCTATGTCAGAGAGAGAGAGAGAGACAGCTGAGCCAATTGGCGTGACGAACGGGAAAAAAAATCACCGCCAGCGGTAGGACCAGAAGCAGCATCAACGATGGAATCGAGGGAGACATTTGACCTCTGCTTGCTTCAGTTGCTGAATACGCCCGTAGAGCGAAACGTCGGATATTGCGCGCTGAACAACCACGTGGGCACGACTCGAATACACGTCGGGATTTTAAGTTGGGGGGGGGGGCTGAATAATTAAGTGGGTAATCTTCCCCCCGCCCCCCGCGACCCCCAAGTCGAGGCTGCTCGTTTGCTCCGCTAGTGACACGTGATGTATGTGTAATGACAGGGTGACACCTGCTGGCCTGGAGAGGGAATCAGGGTACGGGCACGGTTAAGTAACAACCAATCAGAGAGGGAGGTGTATCTGGGGCAAAGGTAACAGGTGGGGCTAGCCGAGGTACTCCAGGAACCTGCTCGAAGGTTCCACGAGAGGGCGTGGCCAGAGGGGGGGCCACGCCTGGGGGGATATAAGGGGGAGCGGACCCGGGGCTCGTGTGGGGGGGCCTGGGTCGTGGCTGCGTCGCCGCTCGTCGACATCTCTCTACGACGTCCGGCCACGTGGAAGATCTCCTGCGGGGTTTCATCACCAGCCAGCGACGTGGCCGAGTGGGGGCGGTGGGACTACGCCGAGTGATTGGTTGTGTGTGTCGTCAGTAGAGGCGTTAATACCTCGTGTTGTACTCGGTGTGGGAAGGAATAAGCGCTGTCTTGTGTTGTACCCAGTGTGAGTAATAAAGAAGAAGTCCCCTCCACACGACGTGTCGTGGAAGTCGCTCATTACACGTGTGTTGTACGTTGAACCTGTTAAGCACCGTACGTAACCGACCGCGCGAATCGGCGGTGCGTGGGAAGAACCGCAAACTCAACACAAACATCGGCTCTAAAGAGATGCGTTGTCGATCCAGACGATTTTAAAGTGTGGAGCTCACAGTGGCTTTCCAAATATCGAATGACGAATTCCCCCCCGCCCACTCCGCATAGCGCTGCCTATGCTTGTCGATCCTGGAGGAATCAGATGGGCTACCAAACCCACCTCGTGTGCCGTGCCGGCCTTCATAGGTGCTCGCTAACAGCGCTTGCCCCAACAGTCTGCGAGGGCTATACGGGGGATGTGCTACTTTGGTGTGATGATGGTGATTACGACAGCGGAGGCGATGGTGTTGGTGACGGTGGCAATGATGGTGGTGCAGGTAGCAGTGATGGTGGTTGTGCCGGTGTTTGTAACCAGAGTTATGGTGATGGTGATGCTGGTGGTGGTGGTGACACTGAACAAAGTGGCCAAAGGTGGTGGTGGTGTTGGTCGTGGTGATGGAGATTTATCATCGTGGTGATGGTGATGGTAGCCGTGGTGATGGTGTTGGCAGTGGTGATGGCTGTGATGATGGTAATCTTGGTGGTGGTGTGATGATGATGATACTAATAGTGATTTGATCGTAACCATGGCAGTGGTAGTGATGGTGGCAGGATAGTTAATTACGGCTGCATCAATACCAGCCTGAAGATACTCATCAGCAGCAGCAGCATCGCCATCAGCACCATCACCACGCCGGTGTTGATGGTGGTGATGTCAGCCGCAGGGGTGATTGGAGGAAGCTTTCTGTCACCCGTTGTTTGTGCTGACCACACGGCTGTGTTTGTGTACCGCCACTCCCCCCCCTTCTCTCTACCTCCTAACTCTACCACCGCCCCTCCCCTCCCCCTCAGCAACCCCTCCCCGCTATCCCTCAAGACAAGTCGCTCAACTCAACACCGAAGACAAAGATCCCCCGTATAGCCTCGACAAGTGAGGTTAGCGAGTAGCACCGTCGCAGGTCGGAGCGGCGCACCGCAGCGGCGATGTTCAGACATCGCACCGGGTACTCGTTTGAGGCTGAGTCGATCTAGGGGAGGCCCAGAACCGATTCAGATGATCGTCACCGTGAGCGGGGATCGAACCCCGGGTCGCCGAATTTGGAGCGCAGCTCGTAAACCGCTGCATTAGCGCTCAACTCCACAGAGACAAAGATCCCCCGTATAGCCTTAACAGACTGTTGGGGCAAGTGCTGTTAGCAAGCACTTTTGAAGGCCGGTACGGCACACAAGGGGGTAAGTGGCCAGCACCATGCCCGGCCACCTTTGTCTCCCCGCACCAGGTAGTCATTTGCGGCTGAGCCGACCTTGGGGAGGCCCAGGACCGGTTCAGATAATCGTCACCGGTGTTGGCCGTGAGCAGGAAATTGAACTCGGGACGCCGGATTCCTAGAACAGCGCGCTGACCGCTACACCACCGCTCCCCTCCACCGCCACCACCACCACAGCCACCACCACAGCCACCACCACCACCACCACAGCCACCACCACAGTCACCACCACCACCACCACAGCCACCACCACAGTCACCAACCCACTCGAACTGGCAGAAACGGAAGTGGCCGCTCGTGGAGAGATGTTTGGGAGAAGAAGGAGGAGGTTGGATGGGGGGGGGGGAGGTTTTTTTTATCTGTGCGTAAAATCGCACCTCCCCGAGGCAGCAATTAAAGTCAATTTTGTCTGTTATACTTTGGGCTTAAGCTGAGGTTCTTAATGGCTCATTCAATGGGGCATGGGCCGGAATGCAAACAGCATTTTGCTGGGAGGTGATGGGGGGAGGGAGTGGGGGCGGCGGTGGTGGTTGTTGTTGTTGTTGGTGGTGGTTGCGAGTGGGTGGAGGAGGGGCTTGGGTTGAGGGTTTTTCGAGCGTGGATTTTCATCTCGGGTCAAAGTGGAACTGCTTGGATCTCAACCACGGCGCTTGGGCAGAATTAGTGGCGATGCGAAGGTCGAATGAAACGAATGGAATCGCTGTCATTAAAAATGCCTCGCGTCCTTTTTTATCCTTTATATTAAGTTCACTTGCTTGCTTGCTTGCACGCTTACGACCGTGCAAATCTTTCGGTCGTTTTTAACCCACTTACCGTGATCCAATCGAGCTGACATTTTCCACACAGACTCGTTGTGCGAGACAATTAATGTTCGTGAAAATTTTTTTCAAAAATTTTACACTTTTTAGGAAAAAATAAATGATATTTAATTACCAATTGCTTAATGGTGGCAGGCAATCATCTGACCCATAGGTGGCAGCCATCTCAAGCCAGAGGACGAGACGACTCTAGCCGCCACGCATATAAAGGATGTATAGTGAAACACTTTGTTTTACGGGTTAATTTTTTTACGTTTTCTTTAATAGTTATTTTTTTTTGTATATTGACATTATTTTTTGTGAATCAACTAAACAGAACATGGCTATCAGTGACAGAGACGCTGATTGAACCCGCTGCTGATTCTAATGATGATGATGATTCTGTATGCTGCCGATGATTGTTGCTGATGATGATTTCGCTCCTGTTGCGACTGCTGATGATGATCCTGCTGCTGCTGCCGATAGTGATTCTGTTGATCACGATGATGATTATGTCACTGGTTTTGATGTCGTCGCAATCAACAGCAGACTCATGTTGCAATTACGTTTCAACACGTTCTTTAACAACGTGATCGCGATGGTGACAAGTGTTGTTGCTGCCGACTGCTGCTGATGCTTCTACTGATGATTCTGCTACTGCAGCTGATGATGCTTGTAGTGGTTACGCTGTAGCTGATGATGGCGATTCTGCTGATGATGTTTTTAACGATTATGCTGCTATGGTTGATGTTTTTGCTGCTGCTGCAGCTGATCACGATGCTAGTTAGGATGCTGCTGCTGCTGATGTTTCTCATGATGATACAGCTAACAATTCTGCTGCTGCTACCGATGCTGCTGCTGATGGCGCTAATGAGTATGCATACTGCTAATGATTAAATCTACAGGTACTACTGCCGATGATGCTTTTACGCAATACGAAGAGCTTTTGAAGACGACGACGACGACGATGATGATCGCTGCTGATGCCGCTGCTGCTGCTACTGCTGATGCTGCTGCTGCTACTGCTCACGCCGAGAAAGCAAAACCCAAACAACGTCCTCCACAACTTCACCGAACCAGAAGCGCGTGCCACGAAGGGTTCACGGCACGTCACCCCGTGCCCTC
Organism: Lampetra planeri; assembly: GCF_965212315.1. NCBI lineage: Eukaryota > Metazoa > Chordata > Hyperoartia > Petromyzontiformes > Petromyzontidae > Lampetra > Lampetra planeri. Next base: position 3,621,396 of record NC_136136.1, read on the forward strand.
GCACCGAGTCCCGGGGCCCTGGCTGCCCCCATCGCCTGCCCCGCTCCCTCGAGGCGCAGGGCTCGTCGATGCCACGTGTTTGTGCTCGGGCTCGCAGCGCCTGGATGTCGCTGCAGCCACCCCGCAAAGTCGCAGAGAAAAAGGGGGGCATGGGAGAGAGGGTGGGGGCAGGGGAGAGAGGGTGGGGGCAGGGGAAAGAGGGGGGCGAGCGAGTGCAGTGGGGAAAGCGCTCCGCGTTTAATGGATTGGGTTGGCTGGTGGTGGTTGCTGGTGCGGCGTTTGGGGCGCCACAGTGGCTAGGAGATGTTGACTACCTCGCCTGGTATGCAGGAGGTCGTGCGTTGGATTCCGACCCTGACGCCTGCGGCTGTATATTTGGAGTTTGCGTGTCTCTCTCATCATCATCACGGTGACTAAGAGATGTTAACTACCTCGCCTGGTATGCAGGAGATCGTGCGTTCGATCCCGACTCTGACGCCTGCTGTTGTCTATTTGGAGTTTGCGTGTCTCTCTCTCTCTCCCTCCCAGTGGACGCCTGGATTATTCTCCATGTCCTCCGGTTTTTTCCCCTCCACATTTACAAACGCGAGTTTTTGGCTGCCGCTAGACATTAACAAGCGACGAGTCACTTTGTTGAGCTGTCACTGATGGCCAGGCCGCTTCTGAAAATGAGCTAAATAGCTCTGTAAAATAAATAGAAAATAGTTTAGTTTAGTTAAGTTTGTGTTTGCAATTAACTATATGGAGAGAATTCAGACCATCATCAGCAGCAGCATCGATCCTCAGCATTAGTAACATCCCCATCAGCATCATAATCAGCAACAGTGGCATCGATAATCAGCAGCATCAATGTAATCATCATCATGATCAAATATTGACAAGCCAATGTGGCAGTGTCTACTGCTGTTGTGGATGGTGGCAATGTTCGTAATCATCATAATCATCATAATCATCATTAATCAGCCCTCCAATCAGCAACTTATTCAGCTAACAATGCTGATGCTGTGTCTGCAGTTGTTGTTGATGATGATAATGGTGATTTCAATCATCGTCCATCAATCAGTCGATATCTTCCTAGCTGAGTCTATGATCATCGTCGTCATCATCATCATCAGTTTGTTAAACAGTAGGCATTGAATAGCAAATGTAACAAGATGCCTGCTGCTATTGCTGCCGCTGATAATGCTGATGTTGAAAATGATGATGAATCTGCGACTGCTGCTGCTGCTGATGATGAATCTGCGACTGCTGCTGCTGCTGATGATGATGAATCTGCGACTGCTGCTGCTGATGATGATGCTGATGCTCCTGCTACTGCTGCTGCAAACGATGATGACTATGATGTTAATCAACAACTATTCAATCACAATAATCATCACCGGCATCATCATCGTCATCATCATTTTATTAAAATAGAGAAAATACATGAACCGTCGCAGCAGCTCGTGACTTGCTGTGGTTACTGCTGCTGCTGCTATTATCGGATCGGAGGATATTCCAGAGCTTCCCAGAAGCGGAGGTCCCCTTCCTTCAGCAGTGATGTGACTCAGCACCTGCGGGGCTGCGACTATTCCATAAGCCATGGCAGAAATTAGTTTCAACTATTAAAAAAATATATAATGATTATTTCTGATATTCACTGCAACGCGGCTGCTTTTACACTTCACAGAGTCTCCTTCAGGAGGTGCGTGCAAAGATCTCACGCGACCTCGACCCTTATTCGTTGCCAACTCGAGCCCAGCGGGGCACCCTATGCCGTCCCCATCACATCTCACCACCACGACCACGTGTCCCCCCCCCCTCACCCCACCTCTACACTCACACACACACGCGCGCGGAGATAACACAGATTAAAAAAACTAATAAAGAAAGAAAATTCTTCCGATTGAGTCATTCGTACAGACTGTTGGTGTAAGTGCTTTTGCCGCCATGCAGAATCAGAATCTTTATTTAGACTACGGGAGGAGGAATCGCATAAGCTATGAAGCTCTTTTTCTTGGTTCTTTCGGTAAAGTCACGTAGAAGGGAAATAATAAAATAACAAGAATAAAATATAATACAAAAATATATATAATAAAATAATTCTCACGACGTTTCGTCCACAACGCAAGCAGCCGTCCTCAGGTGAAGAAGAGGTCTGTCGGATAGACAGTGTCTGAATGTCTTTCCGACAGACCTGTTCTTCACCTGAGGACGGCTGCTTGCGTTGTGGCCGAAACGTCGTGAGAATTATTTTATTATATTTTATTTTTTATTATTGTATTATTTCCCTTCTACGTGACTTTACCGAAAGACCCAAGAAGATGAATCCCTGCAGTCACGAAAGCTTTAAATCGAAAAACTATGAAGCTCTTGTTAACAGTTGTCCAGTATGGGCGAGTCAGCAAGTTGCAACAGCAAACAATGTATTTCCCATAAATATGCTAAATTCCTCTTGATATGCAAATTATTTTGTCAAGGCGTTCTTCTCCCTCCAACCCAGCTTAAATATACGCTCCAAGCCTGGGGTGTTTCATTCAGACGCTGTCTTCCCGACAGACCTGTTCTTCACCTGAGGACGGCTGCTTGCGTTGTGGCCAAAACGTCGTGAGAATGATTTTATTATGTTTTACTTTTATCATTTTATTATTTCCCTTCTACGTGATGACTTTACCGAAAGAACCAAGAAGAGCAAACAATGCCTTGCTGGCCTCGTCACGGGACGTAACCCATCATCACGCCAACTCCCGGCCCTCCTCGCTGCAGCGGCTTTTGGCTACTCATCGAACAGAGATCGGATGCGCTGCTTTGACCATCTGGAACTCTCTTCCTTCCGACGCTAGGAAGCCGCTGGGAGGCAATGCATTTTTGAATCATCATCATCATCTCGATTCTAGATTGACAGACGCATTTCTTTGACGTCTTGCCACCGCGGCGAAGACTTTGACGACATCGCCGCAACACACTGAGCTCACACGCACGTCGCTGCCACCGTACGCAACAACAGCAGCAGAACGGCGTTGTTGTTGTTGTTGTTGGCGAGCAACGAGTAACGATGTCGACACGACTCACGAAGGGGTTGGTTGGTTGTTGGTCAGAACCCCGCCTGCCCGCCTTTGCCCATCCCCCAACTACTGATGCTCACAGACATTGCACTGGGTACTCATTTGAGGCCGAGTCGACCTAGGAGACGCTCGCGCATATCACTCGCCACTGATGTGAGCTTTGGCTCGGAATTGAAAATCGGGGCCGTCTGGTTCGTGGCTCAGATGCCGGTTGTGAAATCATAGCAGCATAATCATCATCAGCAGCAGGAGTATACTTACCATCTATCTATCATCATAATCAGCAGCAGCAGTAATACACAGGATCATCAGCATCATAATCATCAGCAGCAGTATCTCCGCCATCCACCATAATCTGAAATAATAATTGTGATCATCACAAAAAATCAGCAGCAGGAGTAATAATTCATCATTGTCAGCATCATCATCAGCAGCAGCAGCATAATTAATAATAAGCATCATCATTAGTTAAAATACAAATTATCGTCGTCAGCATCTCCACCATCCACCATCATCATCTGTACTCACAATAATCATCATCAACATCATCATCAGCAGCAGTAACAATCATTAACAGCAGTAATAATCATCAGTCTCAACCATCTCTACTAACAATTATCCACATTATCATCATCATCATCATCAACAGCACTAATAATAATCATCATCATCATCATCATCTCTACCATCTCTACCAACAATAATCCACATTATCATCATCAGCAGTAGTAATAATCAACATCATCATCAACAGCAGTAATGATCATAATCATCTCCACAATCTCTAACAACAATCATCCACATTATCATCATCATCAGTAAGAATAATGAAAATAATCATCTCCACCATCTCTACAAACAATCATCCACATTATCATCATCATCAGTAGTAATAATCAAAATCATCATCATCATGAGCAGTAATCATCATCATCATCTCCACCATCTCTACCAACAATCATCCACATTATCATCATCATCAGTAGTAATACTCAAAATCATCATCAACTAATCATCATCATCAGCAGCAGCAACAGCTCACTCCCCAGGCCGGCCTGCGTTCACGCACGGCCCATTGAGAACGAGTAGCAGCAGCAGGAGGAGGAGGATGAGCGGGTGATGGTGGTAGCGTGGCTCCCACATCCGTGCCCCTCCGCGTCTCCGCAATTGAAAACCAGTCGGTCCACATTGCCCCTCGTCGCCTGACGAAGGGAAGTGACCTCTGTACGGGGACCAGAGGACGATTTGGAAAGAGGAGGACGTTGACAAAGATGTCTAGGAGGGAGGAGGAGGAGGAGTGGGGGGAGGGATAATGTGAGTCAAGGCTCGATTATTGCAACTCACTGCTCTACGGGACGTCTTGCAAAAGAAACATCAGCGAGGTGCAGCGTGTACACAAACTATCTGGCACGAGTCGCGACGGGTCCTGCGATATCCCACCCTGTCCATCACAGTGCTCGCCGAACAAACACATTGCAAGGTCACCGTCGTTACGCACGCAAAGTGCTCGCCGCAAATGAACCACAATACCTCGCTGATCTCGTCAAGTAACACAAACCTCGGTCATCCTCCTCGCAGCTTGACTGGCCATCGAACAAGGACGGCCACTGCGTCGCGCGCTTTCAAATGCGCGTTTTTGCGGTCGTCTGGAACGCTCTTCCCTCCGATATTTGGAAGCCACTGGGAGCTATGAACTTTCAAATCTCGAATAAAAACTCATTTCTTTTGAACTGCTTTTTTGTGTTTATTTTTATCTCCCCCCCCCGCAACGCTGTTTAGCGCGGTTGGCTACGTACGGTGCGAAAAAAGTTCAATGTACATACATCCGACAATGGGGAGTGGTTGAGAGTGATTCGGGATAGGCTGGCCGTGTTGGGTGATTCTGCTGGACCACGTGGTGAGAAGGCAAGAGACTCGGGATGGATCTCATTTGCAACATTGACCCTGGCCACGCATGATGATGAGAGTAAAAAGAAAACATCACAAAAATGTACAACGACGAAGCGAATGAAAACCGGAGGGAAAAGCAAAACCGCTTCACGGATGACAATCGACGTCGAAAAGAGTGTCGGCAAAGACGCACGCGACTCAGTGTGGATTCTACTCAATTTCCTCGAACTAAAGTTGACTCCAACAAAATCACTTGGAGGGACCCCTGCACTGGGAGACGAGAACAAGTAAGAGGAGGATGGTGATGACGAGGAGGAGGATGGTGATGACGAGGATGGTGATGACGAGGAGGATGGTGATGACGAGGATGGTGATGACGAAGAGGATGGTGATGACGAGGAAGAGGATGGTGATGACGAGGAGGATGGTGATGACGAGGATGGTGATGACGAGGAGGATGGTGATGACGAGGAAGAAGATGGTGATGACGATGAGGAGGATGGTGATGATGAGGATGGTGATGAAGATGAGGATGGTGATGAAGAGGAGGATGGTGATGACGAGGAGGATGGTGATGAAAATGACGAGGAGGATGGTGATGACGAGGAGGATGGTGATGAAGAGGAGGAGGTGTCAGAGAGGGCCATTGGCTGATCGATGATGAAGGCGATGACGAACGAGACGAAGATGACAAGCATGAACACTGTACAGATCAGGGTGGGTAGTTTGTGACGAGATGTTAACTACCTCGCCTGGTGTACAGGAGGTCGTGGGTTCGATCCCGACTCTGACGCCTGCTGCTGTATATTTGGAGTTTGCGGTGTCTCTCTCCCCGTGGTCGCGTGGATTTTTCTCCGGGTCCTCTGAGTTTCCCCTTCCGCGTTTAGAATCATCAACAACAACAACAATAACAAAAAGCCTTGAGAGTGTTTGGCTGCTTTTAGACATTTCCAAATGATAATTATCCACATCGTTCAACTACCAGATCGCTCCTGAACAAGAGCGCTCTCAATATATGTAGCTCAGTGGGACTTAGCTGGCAAAATAAAAACAATTTTAGTAAATTGTAAATGCTGTGGGTTTACTCTTCAACACACCGTTGGGCTGAAGTAGTAACTAATTAGCACGTTTTCTTTACGCGACAAACCTCACTAATTGACTGTGTCGGGTGCTGGCGGGTTAACGACATGTTTATATTTTACGCGATCGAACCCATAACACCGTTTTATTATGAATAATATTGGTCACGTAAGCCTTCTACGTGTTAAACCAATAGATTCGTAGCGTCTTGTCGTGTTGGTGGTGGGGGGGTTGAGGGGTGGGTGGGTGGTGTGTTGGTGGTAGTGGGGGGGGGTTGAGGGGTGGGTGGGTGGTGTGTTGGTGGTAGTGGGGGGGGGTTGAGGGGTGGGTGGTGTGTTGGTGGTAGTGGGGGGGGTTGAGGGGAGGGGCTGGGGGTGTGTTGGTGGTAGTGGGGGGGGTGGGTGGTGTGTTGGTGGTAGTGGGGGGGGGGGGTTGAGGGGAGGGGCTGGGGGTGTGTTGGTGGTAGTGGGGGGGGTGGGTGGTGTGTTGGTGGTAGTGGGGGAGGGTTGAGGGGAGGGGCTGGGGGTGTATTGGTGGTAGTGAGGGGGGGTTGAGGGGTGGGTGGTGTGTTGGTGGGGGGGAGGGGTTGAGGGGAGGGGCTGGGGGTGTCGCGGGGTGTGAGGGGCGGGGTGCCATTCGACTCAATCACCCGTCGAGTAGTGGTGGTGTCTCTCATCGACAAAAAAAAGTCCAAACAATGCATTCCTTTGACTTAGACGGCGTCCGTCACCTGGGATGGATCTCCTGCCTCTCACTCTCGATCGCAGCCCCCCCCCCACCTCGCCCCCAAAGTGACTTCCAACTCAAATGAGCACTTTAACACGTAGGCGGAGGCTTTCACGACCAATGTCATCCATAATAGATGGTTTTTGTTTGGGTTAGATAGCGTACATAAATAAATGTGTCGTTATAATCTGCCACCACCCGACACAGCCAACTCGTAAGGGTTGTCATCTGGCACTCAGATTGTAAATGTTGTGGCTTGGCTCTCCAACACACCGGTGATGCTGTACTAGTGACGAATTGGCCCCGTTCTGTTTACGTGACAACCATTACTAGTTGGCTGTGTCGGGTGGTGGCGGGTTTTGACGACACATTTATATATTTACGCGATCTAACCCAAACAAAAAACCCCTCTATAATCAAATGAGCCCCCTACAATGGTGCTCAGCTCCCGTTCACAGCCACTGAGCCGATGGTGGAAATTCCACAATCCTATTCCGGGGCCGATCACCGTTGCCTTCCTCCACAACATGGTACTAATTTTATGGACCCGGGGAAAGGATGATGGGCTGTGTTAGCCCACAACCAGGAATTGAACTCCGTACACCACTCTGTATATATTACATATATACAATTGCATTACGTACTCTGCATTCAAGCCATTTTCAATCCACAACTGCATGAAAGCCTTCCCACGCCACGTCCGTCGTGGGTTTTTTTCTATATTTTTATTTGCCATACTTCACCACGCTGGTCTACGTGGTCGTTAATGTCAGAGGGTCTCACGTCGGAATGTGTTTTTGTTGCTTCACGTGGGAGACAGGAAACTGCGGTGTCCAGGACAAGGTCACACTAAAAGCGCTGCACAGATGGATTCAATAATTTTCGTCACGTACTAACCACCTCCCAGTCCAACACATTGGAATTTCCAGGCTTCTAATTTATAACCGGGCTCAAACTTGCTTAGCTTCCCGAAATATTACGAGATCGTTCGTGTGTATATATGGTCACTTGTTTTCAGACTTAAATGTAACACAATCTGTGGACACCTCTGTAAAGTTCACAGCATTCGGCGGATGCTATTGAAGCAATCGCTGCACCCACTTTGCTAAAATGCATCTCTCCACTCGTCATCATCAATCACGATCGATCCACTGCTGGATGAAGGCCTCCCCAAGTCGTCACCGTCTCTCACGATCGTTCGATGTAACAACAATCCACCTGGCAGCCATACAAACAGCTGGTGCTAGGTGCTCCTCGATTGTACAGTCATTCAAGCAAGCTATGTACGCCTGTTGAACTTCTTTCGCACCGTACGTAGTCAACCGTGCTAATCGGATGCGCGGGGGAAGGACAACAACTCAAACACGAAAAGCAACTCTGACGAAATTCGTTTTCAACCTAGATGATTTCAAAGTGCTCATCGTGGCTTCCTTATATCGGAAGGAAAAACGTTCCAGACGGCCGCAGGAGCGCATCTGAAAGCGCGCGATGTGGTGACCGTCTTTTTTCGATGGCCAGCCAAAATACATTACGTATACTGTTTATATATATTACGTGGGAATGTGTAGCCCTTTAATTGCTTAGCTCGTGCCACTGCTGGCGCAAGAGTCTCCAGCGGAGGGAGTTCCAGAGAAGCCCCTCTGGAGGGAATTTGGCCTCCTCCTCCTCCACACTCTACAGATGCCCTTGAAAAGGAATGCTCCAAATGGCAAGGGTGAGAGTTAAAATCCCAGTTGGGCGTTGGACTCAGTCTATCATTCACGCGGTGGGGGGGGGGGCGCTAAAAATGTGTACCAGATTGTGAAGTCAAAAGTGGTTGTACTCCGGAAAAACTCGCCATATGAACGTGGAATTTCCACCACTGGCTCACTGGCTGTAAACAGGAGGCGAGCACCGCACCCATTGCTCATTTGAGAACGAAATCGCTTTGGCTTTGGAATAAAATAAATAACATAATAATAATAAAAAATAAACTTATCCCCATCATGTCCAGCAACGTGAAATGAACGCACGGGAAAGGAATGCCAACAGCAGACAGGAGGCTGTCTGAGCGAGGTCGGAGGCATGACAGCACAGCGTGACTCACTCGGTGGAGAGGGGTGGCGGCCGTGGTGGTGGATGAGTCGTGGGGAGTGGTGGCGCAGTAGTCAGCGCACTGCGCTACAAACCCGGCCGCCCGAATTCGATTCCCGCTCACGGTGACGATTATCTGAATCGGTTATGAGTCGACTTCCGTTCAAGACCAATAACGGCGGCGATTATTCGAACCAGTCGTGGGCCTCCCCTTAAGTCGACTCAGCCTCAAATGAGTTACCTGAAGCGGTGTGTGAACATCGTCACTAGGGTAGACAAAGGCGGTTGGGCGTGGTGCTGGCCACCCACCCCCTCGTGTGCCGTATCGAACACGGTGGCGTAGGCACGACATTATCAGCTCAGGGGATGCTTCAATCGATCAGCTGGGGCCCCAGTATTTAATTTCTCTCGCACCTAGGCTATGTATCGCGACGTCTCCTGCCTAATCGCATCATTAGGCTCACGGTGTCGAACATGCAACGCTGTAGGGGCGTTCCGTCTTCGCAAAATAGGTTGTGTTCTTTGACAATGTTGTTTGGAAACAAATCTCATGGTGATGGCCAAGAAGGCCCCAACTCGTAGCTTTGGCCACCGGGGGGAGGGGGGGGCAAGGCACCCCCTGCCACCCCCACGCTAGTTACTCTACTGCGCTAAAAGCACTTGCCCTAACAGTATGTTCAAGCTATACGGGGAACATTTGTAGTTGGCTGAGTTGTGCAATAGCCAACTGCAACTACGGGCAGATAACGATCAGAATTTATGCGCAGTGCCAAAACCCCCATACCCTCAGACGCAGCACGCTCCTCTGCAAAAAAAGATATATTACAGCAGAACTCCACCACAGAGGGTGTCTCACGTGAAGGATGATGATGAGTATGGGCTTTTAAGCAAAGAAAAACACGGATATGTGCGTTTAATTGACTGCGTGCAGTGGGAGTTTGCGTGGCGTGTTTAAAACAACTGAACTATTTATTTTGTATTCTCCCAGGTAAGGCCCACTGAGCTACGTAACTCTCTTTCAGAGGTGACCTGGCTACAAATGATAGCTCAGCGAAGTGGCTTATCACGTGGTTATTTATAGCAGCCAAATACTCTAAACGCGTGTTTATAAATGTGGACGGAAAAACCGGAGGAGCCGGAGGAAAATTCCACGCGACCACGTGGGGAGAGACACCGCAAACTCCAAGTATACAGCAGGCGTCAGGGTCAGGATCGAACCCACGACCTCCTGTATACCAGGGGAGATAGTTAACATCTCGCCAACGTGGCTGCCCGTAATGTTTAGCGGACTGGACCAGCAATCCGGACGTCGCCGGTTCGATTCAACCACAGGCTCGGTGGTTTAAACAAATAATTGGTAAAATGCTGTTCAAATTCCCACCAGCGCATCTGTCCACACCCTGCAGTACAGATGGGCAGGAGCACAGTGAAGTCGATCAGCAACAACAACAACAACAACAGGTCGCGTGTGGTGGGTAAAGTGTGGGTACTTCCAACGCGTCTGTAGAGCAAATACGATCTGCAGAGCTCGCAAGTGGAGGAGGACTTTGCGTCAGCAGTGACTTGAGTAAGTTATTCGAAATGTACTGTGTACAGCGTATGCATCAGGACCGCTTTGAATTGGAAATAACCGAATAGAACTACCCATCGGTGGACGAAAGACAGAAGATACGCACGTTAGAGACATTATTCTGGCTGTCAGATGAGTGATTTGGCTGAGGCCTTACACCCAGCAAAGGAATGCCAAAGCTCTGTACCTGTGCCAGTCAAAAGTCAAGGTGATTTCCTGCTCGAATGAGCATCGAGGCGGTGCTTATCTTCTATTTTCAGCCCTGATACATTGGTGGACATTCCACATTCCTATGGCGGGGGACGAGAAAATGCTGCTCAGTGCATCGACCGAGGAGGGATAGCGGATGGGATGAGCCAACTACTGGACACTGGAGAACCCTTTCAAACGAGATGTTCCATCTGAAATGAAAGTTTGTAGTTGAAATAATTTTCAGAAATTACTGAAATCTAAATTCTCAAGCAGAGCTATTCATGCTTTGGATATTAACATTGCCTTTGTGATGTTCGTCTTGTGGCCTTCTCTCGTCTAACACCCGTGACTAGACAATGCCACATTTGAGAGGTTATCTTGTGGTTTAAGACATCTGTGAAAAAGAACTCCCACAGCCCATCCAATACCTCCTCTTCTAAAATAAAGACTCTGACCGCGAACCTCCAGCCAGGCATTGAACTCGCATTGCGTTCGGATTGCGAGCCGCTCGCTCAACGGGCAAGCCACGTGGTCGGTTTCGTGTTGAACTTTGCTCATCATTGGGAAGAAAATACAAATTAAAAAAATCCCTTCCGCGATACCTCTGCCGTTTCTGCTATTACAAATACCGTCGCGGGGCAAGGAAAGAGAAAAAAATAAATGCCGAGGAAGCTACCGTATTCCTCTTGAAGAGACGCCTGAAGAATGCGAAGGAGACACGCGCTCAGCGCGTATCGATTACAACGCCTCTCTTGCGAACACGCGACCGCACGGCGTGCGACGTAGCCCCCCGCGGATAAACTACAAAGAGGTCAACGGCAGTTAAATTTCGATTTAAAGCTTTCGTGACTGCAGGGATTCATCTTCTTGGTTCTTTCGGTAAAGTCACGTAGAAGGGAAGTAATAAAATAATAAAAATAAAACAATAAAATAATTAAATTTCGATTTAAAGCTTTCGTGACTGCAGGGATTCATCTTCTTGGTTCTTTCAGTAAAGTCACGTAGAAGGGAAGTAATAAAATAATAAAAATAAAACAATAAAATAATAAAATTTCGATTTAAAGCTTTCGTGACTGCAGGGATTCATCTTCTTGGTTCTTTCGGTAAAGTCACGTAGAAGGGAAGTAATAAAATAATAAAAATAAAACAATAAAATAATTAAATTTCGATTTAAAGCTTTCGTGACTGCAGGGATTCATCTTCGTCACTGGTTCAGCACAGCAGTGTGTTGGAGAGTAAACCCACAACATTTACTATTGGAGCCCCGTGACGTTTCCCCGGTAATTACAACCAGCATCATCAGGTGACGGCCAGAATTCCTGTTTCGGACATAAACAGACGGGGGCAGAGGTGATGTCACTTGTGAGCCAGTTAGGTGCGAAGACCGGGGGAGGGGGGGGGGTGTTAATGTAGTCATATAAATTACAATGAATACCTATCATCAGTTGGGTTATTTAATGATTAAGCAACATACATGTGTCCATAATGTTAATCCAAGAAGGTATTATTGGCTGCTCAAAGTGAATCACCATCGATGCATGGTATAGGCATGGAATTAACGAGTGCATTACGCTTCCAAGCAGCACACGGTTACAATCGTATTCTTTATTTCGCACTTTAGTCTCCCCAGTGGCGATGTTTACACCTCACACCAGGCACTGATTTAACGCTGAGTCGACCTAGGAGAGGTCCGGGACCGGTTCAGATAATCGTCACCGGTGTTGTCCGTGAGCGGGAATCGAACTCGGGTCGCCGGGTTCGGAGCGCAGCGTGCAAACCGCTACACCACCGCTCCCCATATATATAAAGACAAAGATCCCCCGTATAGCCTTAACATACTGTAGGGGCAAGTGCTGTTAGCGAGCACCTATGAAGGCCGGAACGGTACACGAGGAAGTGGGTGGCCAGCACCACGCCCGTCCGCCTTTGTCTCCCTAGTGGCGATATTTCCACACCGCAACAGGTACTCATTTGGGGCTGAGTCGACCTAGGGGAGGCCCAGGACCGGTTCAGATAATCGTAGCGCAGCGTAGCGCTATTCGCTACAACACCGCTCCCCGCATAGTACGCACACATACACAGAGACGCACCATCTCAGACGCATGCACAGCTACACATACACACGCGTGTGCGTGCACGCAAGAGGCGACACAGTCGGCGTTTGCCCATCACAGCTGCCGCGTCGGCGAGCTTGCATCAGCCCGCGTGAGAGCTTTCTAGAGAACGTGAATTTTTGTTGTCTTTTTGTTGTGGTTTACGTGCGCGTGTTCCTTCACGTATTGTGATTAAATATACACATAAAGGGACGTACAGGCGTGTGAGTGAAGGTACTTGGCACTTTACTCACCCGCTTAGAGCGCTGCCAATCACCTCTCCCCCACCACCATCACATACACGCGCACGTGCAAGGACACGCACACACACGCAGACATTCATACAAAGGCAAAACCTCCCCGTATAATCGACACAGGCTGGCCAACACCAAGCCCGGCTGCCTTTGTCTCCCCAGTGCTCATGCTTACGCGATTAGCACCAGTGACTGGGGCAGGGCAGGGGGGGTCGACAACCCGTGGCTCCCAAGTCGCATGCGGCTCTTTAAGGCCAGTGCTTCGTTACGGCCTTTTTCGCTCAGTATTCTTTTTTTATTCTGCTTTGTTATTTTGGCAGCCGACTCCCTAAGCATGTGAATCCAGTTTACCATGGGAGTTCAGTTTACCATGGGAGTTCAGTTTACCATGGGAGTTCAATTTACCATGGGAGTTCAATTTACCATGGGAGTTCAATTTACCATGGGAGTTCAATTTACCATGGGAGTCCACACGTAAGCAAGCACACACTTACACAATAGCCCTGAAGTGGCAATAACAGCACCACTGCCCTTGTGCCAGGCTAGGTGCACTTTAAGGCACGGGGCAGACCCACATTGTGGTACAGTAACCACCTTCACCCACCAATGAATTGACAGCAGTGTGTAAATGTAAGGGGATTCAAGTGGGCGAGTGTTTATGTTTGTATTGAGTTATGCAACATACCGTACAGGTACATGTACGCACCGTGCCCGTACGTTGATGTTGTGTCTTTTGATGAGCTCCGATTGTCTGCCAAGGGCTGATTTGCCTGATGTGGTGTGTGCGCCGAAAGTCGGGATGAAGGAGGAAGGAGAGGGAGGGAGGGAGGAGAGAGCCAAAGTTAGTCTGACACGGTACCCACAACTGGTCTTCCCTTCAAGTGGTGACTATCAAAGGGCAGGGAGCTGAACGTGCTACGAGCACTTTACAACTTCAAATAAACACATCAAAGAGGACAAAGAGCACCCCGTATAGCCTTGACAGCCTGTTGGGGCAAGTGCTGTTAGCGAGCAGCACCTACTACACGATAAACTAAACTATAAACTTTTTTATCTTTGTTATTTTACCAGATAAGTCTTACTGAGCTATATTGTTATTTTTCAGAAACGACCTGGTCACAAATGATAGTTCAACGAAGTGGCTTATCGCGTGGTAATGTATAGCGGCCAAATGCTGTCAACGCGTGCTGTTGATTTGACTCTCAATGTCGAGGGCAAAATCGGAGGACCCGGAGAAAAAAATCCACGCGACCACGGCGAGAGAGACACGCAAAGACGCCAAACATACAGCAGGCGTCAGGATCGGGATCGGGATCGAACCCACGACCTCCATGCGTACTGTTAAGGACGGCACGGCAACACGAAGAGGTTTCGTGACCAGCAGGACACTCGAACGCGGGGAGACGCACTGGGCCGATATGTTGCGCCGTGCGTGCGTGCGCGCTCGCTCGCTCGCTCTGACAATTCCGCGAGGGTTTTTTGTTTTGTTACACGGAGAAGCCGATGCGCGGCTGTGCCTGCACTCACACTCACTTCCACGGTCAGCCGATGTAGGGGCGATAAAAAAGGTTCTCTCTCTCTGGATGAGACCTGCGCAGGCGCGGGGAGAGAGAGAGAGGGAGAGAGGGACAGAGAGAAATATTTTTTGCCGATTTCACGCAACGATTGCTCGGAGCGATAAGTCGCGAAGTGACAGGATTGCTATCACGAGCGTGACACACGCGCGCACGCCCACTCACACACGCGCACACAAAGACAAAGATTCCCCGGATAGCCTCAACAGACCGTTGGGGCAAGGGCTGTTAATGCCGGAGCGGTATACGAGCGGGTGGATGGTCAGCATCGCGCCCGGCCGCCTTTATCTCCCGAGTGGCCAATGTTTACACGCAGCGCTAGATACCCAGTTGAGGCTGAGTCGACACACGTGTACACACACATACTAAGGCACCAGATACTCATTTGAGGCTGAGTCGACACACTTGTACAACACACTTACAGAAGGCATGAAGGGGGACGCAAAGGCTACACGTACATACAGACACACGCACGGTGAAACGGATACACACAGACACTTACACACGTGTACACAATCATACACAGACAAAGATCGCCCGTATAGCCTGTAACACGACTGTTGGGGCAAGTGCTGTTAGCGAGCATCTACATACGAACACGTTCTCGCGTACACCAACAACAACCGCCGCTCGCCACGAAGTGGCGGTGCTTCAGTCGGGCTCGATGCACCTTGAGGCTACGTCAAGTGTGGGAGGATCACTTGCCGGAGGTCGTGGGACAGACCCAGGTGTTATGGGTTGACTGACTGAAATGACTGGCAGATGCTTCACCCGTGCCCCCCTACTGTGCCAACTCGTTGCGTTTTAACTGCCCTGCGCTCCGCTCGTTGTTGTGAGCGTCGCTCCACCTGCCCTCCGTTGTTGCTGGAGGGCGACTGCCTCCAATTTCCCAGTCGCGTCCTTCACGAGCCTCCTCCTCCACAGAGGCCGATCTTGACACCGCTGGTACCAGTCATCGGCGAGTCCCATGAGCTCCACATTCTTCCTTACCACATCAGCTCAGATCTCTCAACGGTCTGTGAGCTCTTCGCACAGTGGAGTCTGGTTAACCCCAGGAAGGATCATACATGGGCAGACTTGTGTATGTGTACGTATGTACTTTACACACGTGACGTACGTTCTTTTCATCGATCCATTGATGGTTGAGGGCCCCCCTGCAACCGTGTGGGTCATGGGGTGGGAGTTATTTATTTGACCATACTTTAACACACTGGTCAGCGCAGGTTGGTGAAGGTTGAAGATAAGGATATGAATAATAAATGCATTGTGGAATTTCCAACACGTGTGTACAGTAATGCAGTCCAAATATGGCGTGGACCAATCAGTTTCAAAGACAATGCATATATTTTCAGAGTATGTTTTTGGTTTGCATTCTGACCACAAGTATTGTGGTTAATGCAGACGTGATTCTTTGCAAAAGGTTCCAGTTTGGTGTTTTAACATCTTAACACCTGTTTTGTTGCTAGAAAAAGGGGAAAACCTATTCTAAAAAAAAAACCTTTCAGAATGTGGGTTATCGTTGGGGATGAAGAGGAACCGAGCCAACAGCCAGCCAAGAAACTCGGGGCATAGATTATAATTATGTAATAGTATATGATGTTTTTTTAAATTCTATCCTACGTATTCCTGCTGACTGTCTTCGTGTGTACTGCCTCGTGCATTTCGTCTCGTTAATGCTGCCTCGTTTGCATTGTCTATCTCACTCCACACGGAACGTTTGCACGATGATTTGAAAGCAATTGTCATACCTCTCAAGGTGGCCGTGGGACTGAAGATGCCATGAGACTCTGAACTGGTGCTGCTGTGAACCTGGGTTCACATCCATGTTGCTGCCACGCTTGATTAACCCAGTGTATCAAGCGTAAGTAGGTTGACGGCCTCAGCATACTTACCAATGAATTGGAAACATAAAAATTCGATTACACTCCATTTTTTTTTTATTTTACCAGGTACAGCCCACTGAGCCATACAGCTCTTTTTCAGAAGCGAAATGCCCGCAAATGATAGCTCAACGAAGTGGCTTATCATGTGGAAATGTATAGCAGCCAAATACTCTAAACGCATGCTTCTAAATGTGGGGAGAGGGGGGGGAACCGTAGGACCCGGAGAAAAATCCACACGAACCACGGGGAGAGAGACACACAAACTCCAAATATACAGCAGCAGCAGGCGTCACGGTCGAGATGGAACCCACGACCTCCTGCACACCAGGTGAGGTATTTAACATCTCAGCACCGCGACCTTCCCATCTGGGTAAAAATTCCAGTTTTGAGAATTAAAAACAAGATTGGTTTTGCTGTCACGTGACTGACATTAGTCTCGGTCGCAGGGCGTGAGGGAATGCACCGGTCTCGATCGCGGCTACTCGAGGTCACTCGGAGGGGTCTCAGAAGTAGTTCTCTCATGTCCACTTCCGATGGTTCTTTCGCGATTTGACACGACGAAATACACATGGCGAGTTGTGTATGCAAGACGATATTATTTAAAACGTATGTAAATTATAAGTAAATTATATGGTGATGTTATATACACTAAGGCCTTCGAGACGAACGAGACAGCGAGTTAACGAGAAAAACAGACAAACTAAAAACGAAAAAAACCCCGCCGGTAATAACCGATTCAATGATTGTGACGATTAATCGATTATAATAATAATAGGGGTTTTCCCCATTTTTCTGGCAACAAAACTGAAACCTTTTTACAAGGAATCATGTGTGCATTAACCACAATAACCCTATTATTATATTTTGGTACTGGCAAAGGAGGTCTAATGATGTAGATTAAGCGATTGTTTTTCAACACAGTTCGAGCACAGGCGCAACGGGCCAACGCGATCAAACGGCCAACAACAAACGGCGCTCTTATCGAAGAAATAATCGATAAGAGTGTAACACCCTCCTTGAGTTGAGCGAGGTCATTGTTGTTGTTATTGTTGTTGGGAAGAGCTCGGGCCAAAGAAAGTGGAGCGGTGCGAGCGAAGAATCGAGTTGAGACGTCATTTCATCGACTCTACACTCGTGACGATTAATCGCATCGTTGTGGCGGGGTGAGGGGGCGTGGGAGGGTGAATTCGTACACGGTTCGTGCCGAACACGCGTCTTCTTTTATCGCATGGATCAACATCAGCAGATGAAAGATGTAATTGTAGATGTTGTTATCCACTCCTCAATTGCCTGTTTCAGAAGCAGCGTGGATCTCGTCCCGTTTCCCTCTCTTTCAATGAGCGGCAGCGGCGGAGGCGTTCACGATGCGGTCGATGGTTTTGGGATTCGTGACCGCACTCCACATCGCAGGTCGCCGAATCTTTGATGCGTGGCCAGCGTCGGCCAATGCCCGACCCCCGACTCGGTTGACGGTCGATCGTTGTGCGGCGTGGAAAGTTGGAGCCGGGATGTTCGACTCCATAGGGTCTAGGGTCAGGTATGAGACGTTGATTCTTTTTTGACGTCCAGACTTGCTTCCATCTCTCGCCTGCACACGAATGATACAACGCAATAGAGCAGCGTTCTTCACTCATCTTCAGAGGGGGAAGGGGGCAATTTCGCCCGATAAAACATCGTCAATGTTAGAGCCGCCACACCATTTGAAACCATTTGGGGGGGGGGGGGGGGGTTGACAGCAGGTGTATGGAAGGGCATGGGCGATGTGGATAATCATGGCGTGGAACAACGCTTCCGGATTTCTCTCGCTGCAATTAAGCGCTGCGTGTAAACCCCGTGAACAGTACGCGTGGAGGTGTGTGCCACGCCGTGCCATTGTGTTTGTGTGTGTGTACATATAGACAGTGCACCAGGTGCCTCGCAGCGCCGTGTTTACATGTAAACAAAGACAAAGATGCCCCCCACTTCGTATAGCCTCCAATAGACTGATGGGCCAAGTGCTGTTGGCGAGCATCGCCTTATGAAGGCCGGCACGGCACACTAGAGGTGGGGGGGGGGGGTAGGCGGGGGGTTTGCCGGCCAACACCACTCCTGGCCACTTTTGTTTCCCCAGTTCTGATGTTTTTACACACCGCAGCAGGCACCCGTTTAAGGCTGAGTCGACCGAGAGGAGGGAGGCCTAGAGCCGTTTCAAATGCGTGGTTTGATCGTCAACAGGTTGAACAACCCTGTTAGGGTGGGTACTAGTTAGGTCCACGTGTGGGTGGGCGGTTAGGAGATAGGTGGTTGGGTTGTTGGTAGGTAGAAGGGTAGGTGGATCGGTGGGTGAGTGGTTAAGTGGCGGGGATTAGAAGGTTGGTGAGTTTTAGAGAGGCGTGTGGGTTGTCTACGTAGCTACATCGGTTGGCGGGTAGTTGGGAAGGTATGTAGGTGTAGATGGAAATTAGGTAGGTGAGTGGGTGGATAGATAGGTGGGTAGATGGGTGGCTAGGTGGGGGTCAGTACGTAGGTTGGTGGTTCGGTATAATGGTCGTTGAGTGGGTAAGAAGTTAGATGGGTGGGGGTATAGGTGAGTAGATGGTTGGGTGAGCACATAGTATGTAGTAATGCATATCCTGTATTCAAATCGATGTTTACGCTTCTTACAATGCATGCATAGAATCATGCGAGTGGGGAAAACATTCGTTTGGCTTGTGTAAATGATATGCAAGTCCTATGGTAATGTGACTTGTCGTCAATGGAGCAGACATCTGCACGAGAAACTATGCAGTGGGCAGCTGGGTGGGTGGCGAGACGCTACGAACCCGGTGACCCGAGTTCGATTCCCGCTCACGACCCACACTCAGTGACGGTCCTGGGCCCACCCCCCCCTACGTCGACTCGGCCTCAAATGAGTACCTGGTACGATGTGCAAAAATCGCCACTCAGGAGACAAAGGCGGCCAGGCGTGGTGCTGGCCACCCACCCCCTCGTGTGCCACAGTGCCGGGATTCATAGGTGCTACTCGCCAGCAGCACTTGCCCCAACAGTCTGTTCAGGCTATACGGGGGGTCTTTGTCTTTGTGTGTGTGTGTGGCTCTGTGGGTTGCTGTGTTTATCACTTGTGTGCCTGTGGCAGTCGTCCTCCAGCAACAACTGTGGGCGGACGTTCTGGTGCTTACAACACAACGAGCAGAGCGCAGGGCGCTAACAACAAAACACATCCAGTCGGCACGACGGAAGGGCACGGCTTATGCACCTAGCCTGGCACGAACGCGCCGTGGTGACGTCTCCGTCACTTGGCGGAGAATGGCTGCCTGTTCTATGTATGTGTAACTTCTTTCGCACCGTACGTAGCCAACGGTGCTGATCGGCGATTGTACCGTCGTTATTGTTGTCGCGTTTGTGTCTCTCTCCGTGTGGCTCTCCTCTCTCTGCCCGTGCCCTCCTACCCTCCCACCCACCCACACCTCCTCCCCATGTCTATTAATAGCCGCGCGCCCGATCCACACGGATGGACGTCGGGACGGACGCGCGCAGGTGCGACCCTGAGTCAGGTCACGGGGTGGGCTGCCCCGTGTCCACGCCGCCCGATTGTGCCTCTCTCCCCTGCACACATTGACTGCCGGGGGTGCGGTGGAGGACTGGTGGAGATGGTGGTGGTGGGGGGGTGAATTTACCGTCGATGTAGACGCTCATTGATTGGACTACGAGAGCGAGAGGGAGAGAAAAACAATGTAGATCAAAAAGACAAAGATCCCCCGTATAGCCTTACCAGCATGTTGGGACAAGTGCTGTTAGCGAGTAGACCCTTATGAAGGCCGGCACGGCACAAAAGGGGTTTGGCTGGACAGCACCACGCCCGACCGCCTTTGTCACCCTGGTGGTGAAATTTATATTTTATTTTACACATCGCACGACGTACTCATTTCAAGCTCAGTCAACCTAGGGGAGGCCCAGGATCGGTTCAGATAATCGTCACTGGTGTTGGTTGCCGTGAGCGGGAATCGAACTCGGGTCGCGAACCGCTACAGTACCACTCCCCATAGATACAAATCATAAAAATAGACGCACAACAACAAGCCCGAAAACCAATCGACGAAGGGAGCCTTTATTTTGTTGGGAGCATTGATGAGATGCGAGAGAACGCAAGGACGCAACGTACGGAGCAGAAGGTGTAAAGAATAACGCAGCAAAGAGTCGCACACTTACACAGAGGCCCAACGACTCGCGCAAACTGATAGATTTACACAGACAAATACAAACAGACGTGTGTAGGTAGCGATATGTAGAATAATAGAGACCCCTAGGACTCACAGATGGCATAGGAGATCAACAGAAAAAAACACAGAGATGTTAACTCTTACATAGAAACTTACACAGAGACCCCCATCAACTTACACAAGACTCACACAGTTAAACAGACCTCCGTAGACTTACATAGAGACCAATTTACATAGCTTCACAGATTCACACAGAGAGCCCATCGACTTTACACAAAGACGAGCAAAATAACACAGACTTGCATGTACTAGATAGAGACTCGTTGACTTGCACAAGAGTCACTGCTCTTACACGGATACCCACGCAGTTACACAGGCATCCACACCCATTACACAGGCATTAAAGCGACTCGGAGACTTACACAGACACCCACAGAGTCACACGGAGACCCGGTAGATTGAGAGAGACCCACATTGACCCACAAAGAGACCTACACACAGACAACTATTATCGCCTTGCACAGACACTTATGGGACTTCCACAGAGACCCGTGGACTTTCACAGAGACCCACATTGACCCACAAAGAGACCTACACACAGACAACTATTATCGCCTTGCACAGACACTTATGGGACTTCCACAGAGACCCGTGGACTTTCACAGAGACCCACATTGGTGAGCGTTGATTGCCTTTGCAGTCACGAGCCATTGTTGGAAGTTGGCAATTGCGTCGCTTACATCGGCGGATTGTTTAATTATGATTAATAATATTTTTTTAACCCAGGAAACCCCTGAGTTGTCAAGATGACTTGGCTCGGGAGGGTCGCGCGCTCAAATGGGATGTGTTTTTTTTTTTGGGGGGGACAATGCCGTGAACGAGGCGTTTGGTGCCGTGCGGGATGATGCCAGAGAGCTCCTGGACAAAGTCACGGTCCCAAATCTGCGTACAGGTGGATTCAATAATCCATTGCTGGACCGCCATGTCTTGGTCCAGGAACAACCAGAACTCCCCAGGCAGTCCCCCACGCTAGTTCAGTACTCACCAGGATAGATCAGTACTCACCAGGCTAAACACTTGCTGAGCTTCCGGCGATATCGAACGAGTTCCGGAGTTTGACTCAGCCCATCGTTCCCGCGGCGGTCGATAAAACGAATGCCTACTTTGTGGGGGGAAGTCAACAGTGGGTTGTCGTACGGATACACTCGCGCCCCGCCATAGGAACGTGGAATGTCCCACCGCTGCCTCAGGGCCGTGTACGAGGGATAAGGGGCTATCCATTTAGTACGTACGCATGGAGGGGGGAGGGGGTGTTAACACAAATGCATACGCTTGCGTATGGGGGGTCTACTGACAATGTACGCATAGGCAACTAGGGGAGAGGGGGGGTGAAGCCTCGATAATAATTCGTCTACATTGGCCTTCAAATTAGTTAGATAGTCCGGCGGTGGACTATCCGTTTGCTTAAACGCGTTAATATTATTAATCCTTGATCGTTTCTGCGTGGATTAAATATCGGCCGCTCTATAGGATAAACAAAGTCCGCGTGCGTACAGGGAGGGATGGGAAGGGGTCAAGTTTTGACAGATTTCTTTTTGCGGACGTCCTCAATGGATGGGCCGCCTAAGCACCAATGCCCGCACGTCCGTCACTCAGACGTTTGGAGCCCAGAGTGAGGGGGGGGGGGGAGTTCGACTTGAAGGGAGAGTGCCTAGAGAGACGAGGTTACCCATTGTTGTATCGTCGCACGCGTCTCGAACGTGTTTACACTCACGCGGACACAATAGACGAGCGCCTTCGTTGCCACAGGCTGTACGAGCGAACACAAGGAGAGACGCCGATCATTCTTTCTAGATTTGAAGCTTTCGTTTTTTTGTCGGTAAAGTCACGTAGGTAAAAAAATTAAATAAAATTGATAAAAGTAAAATAAAAAATCACGACGTTTCGGAGGCATCACAAGCTTCCGTCTTCATGTGGAACCGTCGCAGCACGATTGCTGTATCAAGTAAAGATCAATTCCAAGAGACCCGACCTTGTATATATACTGGTTGAGGGGGGGAGGAGCTAGGCACCTGGATCGGAGTTTTTTCCGATCATTCTGTATCCTCCACCCCTCCACCACCCCGCACCACACCTGAATTCAATGCTCGTTTCAGCCCATACCCACGTGTCCTCCTGTCGTGATTCGCGACTTCACTCTGACATTGGCGACAAGCCGCTCAACGCGTTGCCAGCGTGACCGAGCGCAGCAGCAGCAGCAGCGGTAGCAGCAGCGGCAGTCCGTGGGGCCGTTGGCTTCGCGTTACCGACGTCGTGAAACGATGCGGCGTTGTGTGTTTCGCAAGCAAAACCGGTTTCGACCGTCGGGGTCTCATCGGGCAGTCAGGATTGCCGTGTAGTTCAGTGTTGATGCGTTGCCGTGCTCTCGAGGGATGGTGTTCTTGTCTTGGCGTGCTCTCCGACTTTGTTGTTGTTGTTGTTTGTGCCGGGTTGCACGAACTTGCATTTAGTGTGGCAAAAGTGGACGTATGGAATAATTGTTTTGTTAATGTGTACTTATTTATATTTGGTGACTTGCTCACATTTTCGAAACCTGTTGTTGCTGTAACTTGCTGTTGTTGTCACTTGCTGTTGTTGTTGTTCTTGTTGTTGTTGTTGCTTTTTCTGCGTTGCCCAAGCTTGGATTTAGTGTGGAAAAAGCGGATATATGTAACGTTTTTTTGTAAATATATAGTTTTTTACGTGGTGACTTGCTCACATTTTTCTCTGTTTAACACTCCTATCGTGTTTTCCCATTGTTTGTTGTAACTTATTGTTGTTGTTGTTATTGTTGTTGTTATTGTTGTTGTGGCTTGTTGTTGTAACTTGTTATTGTTGTAACTTGTTGTTGTTGTTGTTGTTATTGTTGTTATTGTTGTTGTTATTGTTGTTATTGTTGTTGTTATTGTTGTTGTAGCTTGTTGTTGTGACTTGTTATTGTTGTAACTTATTGTTGTTGTTATTGTTGTTGTTATTGTTGTTGTTATTGTTGTTGTTATTGTTGTTATTGTTGTTGTTATTGTTGTTATTGTTGTTGTTATTGTTGTTGTAGCTTGTTGTTGTAACTTGTTATTGTTGTAACTTGTTGTTATTGTTGTTGTTATTGTTGTTATTGTTGTTGTTGTTATTGTTGTTATTGTTGTTGTTATTGTTGTTATTGTTGTTGTTGTTATTGTTGTTATTGTTGTTGTAGCTTGCTGACCCGCCCCTCCTGGACACCTGCGACGAAGAGCTTAATCGATAATCGAATTCCTCTAGCCGACATACACATTCTGACTGTGATTGCCGATACGCTGCTCAATAGCTGCACCACGTGGTACTGGTAAGAGCGCTCCTTACACAGCACGAGAAGTCGGCCAACGCAGACCTGTGCGTGCATGTACAGTACAACAATATCTATGGCGCCTTGCTGTTTCTTGCCATTGTCATAGGGGCCGTCCATAAATGACGTCACGCACCTAGGGGGGGGTGGGGGGGGGGCGTCAGACATTTGTAACGATGTGTGACGAGGGGGGGGGTGGGTGAGAAATGTGACGTCACATAAAAATGCGCAACTTTAAATAAATATGGAATTGTTATAACAACACTCCTACAGCATCAGAGTGCAGCGCCACATTAAATACGCACTAAAATGACAATAGTTTAAAGCGATCTGAAGCATGTTTTATTTGGGGGGGGCAGAGCTTTGTGACGTCATATTTGAGGGGGGGGGCCTGACTTTTTATAACGCCGTGTGACGAAGTGGGGGGGGGGGGGGGTCAAAAATCGTCCACAATCGCGTGACGTCATTTATGGGCGGCCCCTAAGTATCAACCCGCATTGACCAGTGTGGTGAAGTATAGTCAAACAAACACTGCATCGTTGAGAAGCTTTGTTGAGCAGTGGATTGATTAATGCTTGTAAATTATTAATATTATTATGATATAATCGGTGTAATGGTGACTTAATTCCCACTGCCTTTGTACGAATGGGTGCGCCGCAATTCAGCCGTTTGCGGTGGGGGTAAAGTGTGGGTACTCCCACCTCTTTCCTCCAAGGCGCCTAACCCAACGTGGAAGAGTAGACCAAATACCAAACCGCAGGTGTATCGCCAAAAGCTCGCAGCAGTGAACAAAAAAACAAAGGGTCCTTCCGCTAGCAGGGACTTGAGCGAGGCGTTGCGGGGGCTGCGCCCGGGTCTGGATGTATCATTGGGGTCCGGACCAGTCTTGCTCACTCTGGACCATTACGGTGACATTCGTGGCCCGACTGGTTTTTCTACCGTCCACCCCAAACGCCACTGCGAGAATGTCTCTCCCCTCCCCCGCGCCTCGCAGCGCCACGTGCCCACCCACCCACCCAGCCGCACCGACACACACACGCGCGCGCAGAGACAGACACGGGCAAAGATCCCCCTTATAGCCTTAACAGACTTCTGGCGCAAGTGCTGTTAGCGAGTAGCACCTAAAAAGGCCGCATGGCACACGAGGGGATGGGTGGTCAGAACCACGCCCAGCCGCCTTTGTCTCCCTCGTGGCGATGTTTTCACACCGCCGCAGGTGCTCATTTGAGGCTGAGTTGATCTAGGGAAGGCCCAGGACCGGTTCAGATAATCATCACCGTTGTGGGCCGTGAGCGGTAATCGAACACGGACCGCTCCACACAGACAGACGCTCACTCTCACACACACCGCACACCGGAACCATTATCAACTCACTTCAACTCAGCCGCATCTCACTCATTCAATCACTCTCACGCAGATTCGACTAACTCACTCATCCCACTCATCCACCTAACGATTACCACACTCGACACTCACTCGTTACACTCACACGCCCGCTCATACTCTCACACACCAAACTCTGGAATACAATCTAATCAATCGCGCACACACACACACACCTCACTCATCCTAATCACACGTGCACACACAACACTCAATGGCTCATCTGCTCATCACATAGACGCTTCACTCACTCGATAATCACACGCACACCTCACCCACCTAAACAGATACCACCCGTACATCCATATCGAATTCACTCACTTACTCACTCACAAATTCACCCAACATATTCCACCCATTCACTCTCCCTATCATCACACCGTCCAGAATAATCACCCATCGCATATAAGCCACACACTCTCCCAACACCACGACACAAACCAGACACTCACCCATCACTCACGAGTCACCCACTCTCCCAGTACCCTCAAACTAACCGCAACATCACCCCGCTCACCACCCACCTACTCACCCATCACCGACACATTACACCACCCGCTCACCTACACGGCCCACGCATCACCCACGCTGCCACCGAGACTCGCCACTCTGCACCACACACAAAATTTCTAGAAAAAAGTAAAACCCCTCTGATCACAGCCACATCATTCGCATAAAACCCAGCTACTGACCCATCGCCCACACCTTTCCCGCTCACCCCACCCACCCATCCACCCTTCTTCACCCTGTGGACCATCCACAGTCGCCACTCCGCCTGACACACACACAGACCGCCCGGGTCATTCTGCCTCGAGCTGCCACACTGACCCCCAACGCCAACACTGACCTCTCTTGAGCGCGAGTGTGTGTGGGTGCGTGTGGGGAGCGGTAGTGTGGCGGTTAACGCGCTGATCCACGAACCCGGCGACCCGAGTTCGATTCACGCTCACGGCCAACACAAGCGACGATTATCTGAATCGGTTCTGGGCCTCCCCTAGGTCGACTCAGCCTAAATTGACTACCTAGTGTACTGGTGCGGTGTGTAAACATCGCCACTGGGGAGGCGTGGTGCTGGCCACAAACAACACTTTTCCCAAAAGTCTGTTCAGGCTATACGGGGGATCTTTGTCTCTTTATGTGCACGAACGAGGCTTGTGCAAGCCAGTCGAGCTGGGATAACCGATCATTGAAGTCATCGATATATTTCTGCCGATGAGTCGGTCCATCTCGCCACTGCACACCCACTGAGTGCATCGCCCCATCTGCACTCCGCAGTTCACGTCCTCTGAAATGAGTTCCTTTCCTTTGGCTGTCACGCCATCGTCAGCACCACCGATCAGCACGGTTGGCTACTACGTAGGGTGCGAAATAGCTTCACCACACAAACATCGGCCCTATCCACCGTGAGCAGTGTCCACCACCAGCGGTACGTGACATGAAAGGCACAAATGTGATCGTATTTATAGTCTGTGTTAGAGACACCAGGTCCTATTTTCATATACGCCCCCCTCCCCTCTTACAAAGCCACCGTGATGAACTCGCTATCACACACAATGGAGACGTAACTTTCGAAAAATAAAATAATTGCGTGAGATGTATTTCGATTTAAAGCTTTCGTGACTGCAGGGATTCATCTTCTTGGTTCTTTCGGTAAAGTCACGTAGAAGGGAAATAATAAAATAATACAAATAAAACATAATAAAATAATTTTCACGACGTTTCGGCCACAACGCAAGCAGCCGTCCTCAGGTGAAGACCAGGTCTGTTTCCCCGACAGACCTGGTCTGTCTCCCCGACAAACCTGGTCTTCACCTGAGGACGGCTGCTTGCGTTGTGGCCGAAACGTCGTGAGAATAATTGTATTATGTTTTAATTTTATTATTTTATTATCTCCCTTCTACGTGACTTTACCGAAAGAACCAAGAATAATTGCGTGAGATGTTTAGCCACCCCAAGACCACCCCCGCTCGCTTTCCTGCACGGTCAACGAGCTGTCTGTCGCTAGCCCACGTGCGATCTCTCGTCCACAGCGGTCCTCTTGCTTGCGCTCAGTTGCCATTCCCGCAACGCGCGACTATCCGTGTGTCTACGTGAGATGTCTCGGCTTTTGTTGAAGTTTTGCTGTTGTTGTTGTTGTTGCGGTCGATGCCCATGTTTTTGGCTCCATGTCAATATGGGGCTCAATATAATTATGAGTAATATGTATAGACAACTCGCAAAGCTGCCCATCGCGTGCATACTTGTTTGACAGCCTGGATGGGGCTTTTTTTTCCTTCTCTCGTGTCATTTACAGATGAGAATGTTTCACAACCAAGTTCGCTCGACGATTGAAGGAAGAGATCTTGGACGGAAGAAATGAAACTGCGAATTAAAAATTAGCCTCGAATACCGCGGCTCCCCTGATGGGTGGAAACGTGACTAGATCACACGTGGGATGCTTTGGGGCCGTCCATAAATGACGTCACCCGATTTTGGACGATTTTTGACCCCCCCCCCTCGTCACACGGCATCACAAAAAGTCAGACCCCCTTCAAATATGACGTCACAAAGCTTTTCTTAGAGCCTAGCCTTTGGCGTCATCTGGTCCAACACCAATGGAGACTAGGCTCTAAGAAAAGCTGTCTTGGGTGTGGACCAATCAACTTCAAGGACAGTGCACATCATTATCATTATCAGAGTTGTTTATTTTTGTTTGCATTTTGACTGCTTGTGTTGTGGTTATTGCAAACATGATGCCTTGTATAAAGGTGTCAGTTTTTGTACCAGTTGAAAGGGTAAAAACCTATTACTATACCATTGTTATCCTGCCACTGCTTGCTGTACACGCCCGCAAAGCCTGTGCAGGGATACGACACGGCGTAGCTTATACGGAGTCTCCGGCCCGAACACCCGAGACCTGCTTACCGACAACAACAGATGTCAGCGATTCATCCTCGAGTCTGAGACAGTTTGGCAACAACCTTAACGCAGTATTGTCGTTGTAGTCGTTGTTGTTATTGACGTCGTCATTGTTGTTCTTGTGGTCGTTGTTGTTGATGTCATCATTGTTGTTGTTGTTTCAGAGAGAATGCTCTGTGTATGTATGTATGTATGTTGAACTTATTTCGTACCGTAGGTAGCCAGCCGTGCTGATCAGAGGCTGATCAGCGCACATTCGTGATAGATTAGACTCACGGAGAGTGCACGTGACAAGTATTCGGACTGACTTGACCGTCTGTGAAAAAACTACCGGAAAACGTGCGAAAAAGAGCTTCATAGCTCATCGGATTCCTCAAAAGTACAAATACATATTCTGATTTTGATGGGTAGCCAACGTGGGAGACTAGGAAAACAAGGCTCTCTGGAACTCTTTCCAGAGGAGGCCCTTCTAACAGCATTGACTACGGTACCTCCGGT
Organism: Lampetra planeri; assembly: GCF_965212315.1. Classification (NCBI taxonomy): domain Eukaryota; kingdom Metazoa; phylum Chordata; class Hyperoartia; order Petromyzontiformes; family Petromyzontidae; genus Lampetra; species Lampetra planeri. The sequence continues at coordinate 3,650,114 of NC_136136.1, forward strand.
TAGATACGTACGGTGCGAAAGAAGTTCAACACGCAGTACAAACATCCACCCGTTCGGTTCGGTCAATGTGAGAGAAGACCCATGGCATCTCAGCCGCACGACGATGCGAAACGACGTTTCAATGATCAGAGCTGAAATTTAGCCTCATTAAGTGCAAACACCAAAATCCATCCGCCATACGTGTTCTACGTGAATTGTTGATGACGTTGAACTGTCGGTTTTGTCGTGTTGCATTCTAGAAGATTTCGCCGCTGTGATGTTTACAACTCCGAGTTTTATTTGTGTGGCACCAGATCCCGTGTGACGTGTATCGACAGTGTTTATTTTGACTCCCCATTGAAAGGGACATTTACTGTCTCGATTGGTTCTCTCTCTCTCACACCTGCTCTAAAATAAAGGAATTGTATTCTACTGTTTTGTACACAGAGCTGTGCATGCACGCACGCGCGTGTGTATGTAGACACACAGCACGCGTTCGCGTGCTGTGTGTGCGTGTATGTGTAAGTGGGGAGCGGTGGTGTAGCGGTTAGCGCGCTGCGCTATGAACCTGGCGATCCGAGTTCGATTCCCGATCACGGTCAACACCGGTAACGATTATCTGAACCGGTCCTGGGCCTCCCATAGGTCGGCTCAGACTCAAATGAGTGCCTGGTGCGGTGTGTAAACATTGCTACTAGGAGACAGAGGCGGCCGGGCGTGGGGCTGGCCACCATAGACCCCTTCATAGGTGCCCGCTAACAGCACTTGCTGCTAGTCTAGTAATGGCTATAGGGGGATCTTTGTCTGTGTACACACACGCGCGTTTGTGTGTACACACGCGTGCTAGCACGTGGATTATTATATATATGTATTTTTTGGGGTAGGCGTAAAGACAAAGATGACACGCACGCGTCATGCAAGGTGTCGCCACGGTGGCGAGACGTTAACGACCTCGCCTGGTGTGCAGGATGTCGTGGGTTCGATCCCGACCCTGAGGCCTGCTTATTTGTATATTTGGAGTTTACAGTGTATCTGTCCGCGTGGTCGCGTGGATGTTTCCCTCCACGTTTAGAATCCACAACACGCATTTAAAGTATTTGGTTTGCTAAAAATGTCCACGCGAGAAGCCACTTCGTTGAGATGCAATTTGTGATAGCCTGGTCGCTTCTGAAAAAGAGCCACACAGCTCACAGTGGTGCCTTACCTGGTAAAATAAAAAAAAACATAGTTTAGTGTCAGCACCCATAGCCACTGTCATTGGTGTGCAGCAACTTCGATACCCACCAACCTGCTGCACGCGGCTCTTGAAGGACTGCTTCGTGACGTTGTTTGTTGACCACCGCCGTCTCGTATTCACCACACAGTGCATTGTACGGCTCTTGAAATAGTTAGGTTGTTTTTTAATATACATAATTCGAAAAAAACGGCTCAGCTTGTTATTTTGGTTGCCGACCCCTGCTCGAGATAAAGATTCCCCGTATAGCCTTAGCCGACTGTTGGGGCAAGTGCTGTAGCATCACTTATGAAGGCCGACACAGCACACGTGGGGCTGGGTGGCCAGCACCACGACACCAGCCGCCTTTGTCTCCCTCGCGGCGCTGTTTACACATCGCATCGGGTAGTCATATGAGGCTGAGTCTACCTAGGGGAGGCCCAGGACCGGTTCAGATAATCGTCACTGGTGTTGCTTGGCCGTGAGCGGGGATCGATCTCGGCTCGCCGGAGTTCTTAGCGCCGCGCGCTAACCGCTGCGCCACCGCTCACCCACGTGAGTAGTCCACACTGTGAAGTGACCATTTTCGCGATCAACATTATACGCTTACAGCTTAGCTTCAATTGGGTTACTGCGTCGGTCGAGGTTTAATGTACAGCCATCCACCAATCGGCGGCGTCAATCCAATGAAGTTGTCACGTGGGCAGATGTGACAATTATTTTTTCTCTCCCAGCGGAACCGAAGTAATGTTGAAAAGCAAAGCAACATATTTGTTTTAGTGCGTGGCAATTTGGCGAATAATTCTTCTTGCTGTTCACTATTTGCTGAAAGAAAAACCCAAATCGATTGGCATGTTTGCCCACGTGACAACTTGATTTGATTGGGGCGCCGCGGTGGCGAGATGTTAACTACCTCGCCTGGTATGCAGGAGGCCGTGGGTTCGATCCCGACCCTGACGCTTGCTGCTGTATATTTGTAGTTTGCCTGTTATTCCGGTGGTCACGTGGATGTTTCTCTGGGTTCACCGGTTTTTTTCTCCACATTTAGGATCATCCGTGTAGAGTGTTTGGCTGCTATGAATTTCCACACGATAAGCCACATCGCTGAGCTGCCATTGTGACCAGGTCGCTTCTGATATAGAGCTATACAGCTCAGTGGGCTCTACCGGGTAAAATAAAAAGTCAAGTTTTCGTATTGGTTCTGTCGCTGCGCTAGATAATGGAGGGTTATACAGATAGGAACAACAGGTTCCACCCTGCCCACCAGGGATTATTTGTCTTTCTGTCGTGCATATTTGTCTGTCGTGCACGAATGCGCTTTCCAACCAAGTTCCTACCTGCCCACTCCGAAGGAACGTGTTTATTTAAAAACGACAATCTCATCCAAAAAAATCCACTAATTATGAATTACTCGGAATCGCTGTTTGAGAAATGACAGTTAAGGCTGGAAATGTCCTAGCACAATGGACGATAAATTATAATAATAGTCCACACCAAGTGCGACTGTGCTCATCAATCTCAAACATTTACTGGCAGAATGTCAGATAACTCACAAGGTGAAGTTCATTTTGTTAAACTCGAGGGTTCATTTTCCAGTCCGCTGACCAGGTTCGGGTGTCCATGCGATGAGTCCATGGGGGAGTCTGTCTCTACACACGTTCACGAGTCGCCTCCACGCGAGTCCATAACCTCGAACCGCACGTGCCACCAGGCAGTAAAACCCACTGGCAGCAAGCCTTGATCATTCGCTGGCCGCGTTTCAGAAACGCAGGAGGCTGGCCCTGGCGAAGCCGTCAGTCCGCCGACGCGTCTATTGTTCGAGAGGGCGATTGTTGAAATACATCGTCGTGGCTGTGTTTAATGGGTGGGGGGGGGTGGAGGATGGGGGGCAGCTGCAGCAGCAGACACTGGAGCGGAGGAGGCTGCGTTCGCCAGTGGCATAGCCAACACAGGTGAGAGTACACAGGTGAGTGAGTACACAGGTGAGAGTACACAGGTGAGTGAGTACACAGGTGAGCGTACACAGGTGAGAGTACACAGGTGAGTGAGTACACAGGTGAGTGAGTACACAGGTGAGAGAGTACACAGGTGAGTGAGTACACAGGTGAGAATACACAGGTGAGTGAGTACACAGGTGAGAGTACACAGGTCAGTGAGTACACAGGTGAGAGTACACAGGTGAGAGTACACAGGTGAGTGAGTACACAGGTGAGAGTACACAGGTGAGTGAGTACACAGGTGAGAGTACACAGGTCAGTGAGTACACAGGTGAGAGTACTCAGGTGAGAGTACACAGGTGAGTGAGTACACAGGTGAGAGTACACAGGTGAGTGAGGACACAGGTGAGAGTACACAGGTGAGAGTACACAGGTGAGAGTACACAGGTGAGTGAGTACACAGGTGAGTGAGTACACAGGTGAGAATACACAGGTGAGTGAGTACACAGGTGAGAGTACACAGGTCAGTGAGTACACAGGTGAGAGTACTCAGGTGAGAGTACACAGGTGAGTGAGTACACAGGTGAGAGTACACAGGTGAGTGAGGACACAGGTGAGAGTACACAGGTGAGAGTACACAGGTGAGAGTACACAGGTGAGAGTACACAGGTGAGTGAGTACACAGGTGAGAGTACACAGGTGAGAGTACACAGGTGAGTGAGTACACAGGTGAGAGTACACAGGTGAGTGAGTACACAGGTGAGTGAGTACACAGGTGAGCGTACACAGATGAGAGTACACAGGTGAGTGAGTACACAGGTGAATGAGTACACAGGCACGTATTGCAAAACGCGCCCCGTGTTATTTCAGATGCTATCGCTGCACAGGGTCGCAAAGCAAATAGTGAATCCATCTTCTCGCTCACCTGCCTCCCACCATTACGCGTGTGTGTCTCTGTGTGTGTGTCTGTGTGTGTTTTGTGGGGAGCGGTAGTGTAGTGGTTAGCGCGCTGCGCTACGAACCTGGCGACGCGGGTTCGATTCCCGCTCATGACCAACACCCAGTGACGATTATTTGAACCGGTCGACTCAGCCTCAAATGAGTACCTGGCGCGATAGGTATCAATCGCCACGAGGGAGAAAAAGGCGGCCGGGCATGATGATGGACACCCTCCCCCCTGGTGTGCCGTGCCGGCCTTGACAGTTTATTAAGGCTCTGCAGGAGATGTTTGCATCTTTGTGCAAGTGGGGAGAGCACAGGTGGTGCATCTGCCAGTCATCTCAATCAGTCAACCCATGACACCCGAGTCTGTTCCGTGACCTCCTGCCAGCGTGCCTTTGATACTTCACGTGGCCTCAAGGTGCGCCTGGCCAAGTTGGGAGGGGAGGCGGGGGGGGTTCATGATATTTTATGGTTTCTTTTATATTTATCCGGCGCTACGTTAACCAATGCATTTTCTCTGACGAATATCAACAGAAGACCAATATACCGATTTTCGCGTTCTCAAGTGGATGGAGGGGGGGGGGATTTCCCGGCCACGACGAACACAAGGGGCGAGTGATATTTGAACCGGTTTCCGGGGCTCCCCTAGCTCGACTCGGCCTTAAAATAAGCACCTGGGTGCTAAAACATCAGCCCCGGGGTTCATTCACCACCCCCGCCTTGGGTCGCGCCGCCTTCATAGGTGCTCGATTGACAGCACCGGCACCGTCAGTCTGGAACATTCTTCGCGGGGGAGAGGGGGGACAATCTTTGTCTTGGTGCCGCCTGTCTGGGTGTGTCTGTCTCTGTCATTCATTAAGAGTCGCTCGCAAACCTCCCACTCGCTCTTCCTCCTCCACCACCACCACCACCTCCTCCTCTGCTTCATCATTATCATCATCATCACTTCCACTCCACCCCCCCACACCCTCCCACGGAGGCACAAATTGCCTGAGCGATTGTCCTAGGGATGACTGATGACCCTCCCCCACACACACCCGTCCCTCCCTCCCCTTCGACTACGCCCCCCCTCCCACCCCCGCCGACTTCCCTGCGAGTTTCGATTTAAAGCTTTCGTGACTGCAGGGATTCATCTTCTTGGTTCTTTCGGTAAAGTCACGTAGAAGGGAAGTAATAAAATAATAAAAATAAAACATAAAAAAGAATTTTCACGACGTTTCGGCCACAACGCAAGCAGCCGTCCTCAGGTGAAGACCAGGTCTGTCGGGGATAATTATTTTATTATGTTTTATTTTTATTATTTTTTTACTTCCCTTCTACGTGACTTTACCGAAAGAACCAAGAAGATGAGTCCCTGCGAGTGTTCACCGAGCGCGGTTTGCAACTTGCCTCGATCACAGATTCAAAGCAAATACATCCGTCTCCCCCCCCCCTACTGCATCTCCGCATTAAAACAACATGCCTCCCTCTGTCGGCGTATTGCTGACCAGAGGCATTCGACGATAAGCACTCACACGCTCTCGACCCGGGTTCACCTTTGGGATCTCATCAGCAGTCACGCCCGCGTGGCATGGCTCAGATATTGACCACTGACGTGGGTTCGGGCATCGAACTCAGGTAGCGTGTTACTCTGCACCTACTACCCTCCACGCTCCCTCGGCCACTGCCACCCCCACCCCCGCCCCGCCCCCACGTAATGCGTGTTGCTCCAAACACGAACACACACAGGTGTGTTTGTGTGTGTGTGTGTTTGTGTGTGTGGTGACGTCACCGCCACATAGTGGCGAATGGCGGTTGTTGTTGTTGTTGTGTTTGGGGAGCGGTAGTGTAGCGGTTAGCGCGTGCGCTATGAACCCGACGACACGGGTTCGATTCCCGCTCACGGCCAACACCCAGTGACGATTATCTGCACCGGTTCCGGGACTCCCCTAGGTCGACTCAGCCTCAAAAGAATACCTGGTGCGGTGTGTAAACATTGCCACTAGGGAGACAAACGCGGTCGGGCGTGGTGCTGGCCACCCACCCCCTCGTGTACCGTTCCGGCCTTCATAGGTGCTCGCTAACAGCACTTGCCCCTACAGTCTATTAAGGCTATATGGGGGATCTTTGTCTATTTTTGTGTTTGGCGAGCGGTAGTGTAGCGGTAAGCGCGCTGCGTTACGAACCCGGTCCTGTAGGCCGTGAGCGGGAATTAACCCGGGTTCGTATGTTGCATGTCTTTCGCACCGTACGTAGTCAACCGTGCTAATTTGAGTTGCGGGGGAAGGACAACAAACCAAATACAAAAAAACTATTGTAAAGAAATTCGTTTTCAATCCATATGGCTTCCGAATATAGGAAGGAAGAGCGTTCCAGACGGTCGCAGAAGCGCATCTGAAAGCGCGCGATGCAGTGGCCGTCTTTGTTCGATGGCCAGTCAACACCAGCGACGATTATCTGAACCGGTCCTGGGCCTCACCTAGGTCGACTCAGCCTTAAATGAGTCCCTGTTGCGGTGAGTAAAACATCGTCACTGACCCCTTCGTGTGCCGTACCGGCCTACACAGGTGCTCGCGAACAGCACTTGCCCCAACAGTCTGTTAAGGCTACACCGGGGATCTACGTTTGCTTTCGTGTGTGTTTGGGGCATGCAGTTATCGAGCATCATGCACACGATCTGATTTCAGCGCTCCATCTCGGCGGGGGAATGTCTCCTAACGTTGCGTTTCCCTCCGTTGGCTGCGACGCCATCGTGAGTCTCGACGTTCCCTTGAAGTGACGGGTCCAGAACCAGGAGCCCATTAACTTCGCTTGACGATCAAGGGCGTTGTTAACCTTGCGCGTCTTCTCTATCAACCTGCTCGCCATGTAGAGAGATAAGATCAGCAACCTGGGGATTTGTCAAATACTAATTAATGCCCACTTGCACGCCAGGTGCTGTCCGCACATGGGGCAGCTGGCACGGGGGGTGCCCTTTCAAATGCTTCGCGAAGAGATGCGATGTAAGTTGCGCACTGAGTGTGAAGCGCTCCGAGGTGACTGGGCCAATCGGTCTCTGTCAAATTACACACGCTTATTCGTTAAGTCAATATATTAACGAGCTACTGTATCCACCCATTAATTCGCTCTGCTTCCTGAGTAATACAAGTATGGAACGACTCGAAACGTCCCGCTTGTTTTAATTTATTTCATAAGGCCACAATGTTATTTATTCATGTGTTGAGTTTATTTAAATTTTAATCTTAGGACAATCGGTTAATTAAACTAAAATAAAATAGGTAAGCAAACATTTTATGTTGAAATACAGAACGGAGGTCGATTTATTCCATTACATTACCCACAATACCCTGCATTACCCATAATACCATACACCAGTCACGTGTGCTACCCGGTCACCTACAATACAGAGCCCAATTAATAATATAATTGGAGTGGACTGGTGGCGCAGTGGTTGACGCATTGCGCTGTGAACCCCACGACCTGAGTTCATTTCCCGACCACGGCTAAACACCAGTGGCGAGTGATATCCGAACCAGTCCTGTTTTCGCCACCTCTTCGTTAACCTCCTCTTCATCAGCGTGGTGAAGTATGGTCAAACACCCCCTCCCTCATGCTCCTCCTCCAAGACCGATACCGATTATGGAGGCAAGATACCTTCAACCAAATCTTGACTTAAAGCTGTCGTGACTGCAGGAATTCATATTATTTGGGTATTTCGTTAAAGTCACGTAGAGAGGTTCAAAGAAATTGACAAAAATAACAAAAAACGACGACGTTTCGATCGCAGCCGTCGTCATCACCCTCTTCCTGATGACGTCGTAGTTTTTTTTTGTTATTTTCTTTGAACCTATCTACGTGACTTTACCGAAAGACCCGAAGACTATACCTTCATCCAGCCAAAGATCCGCACATTATTATTTAACTGGCGCCACACACACTCGCCACGAGCACAGCATGTCGAAAACAGACTCGGTAGGTCAACATCAACAAAATAAATACGACGAAACTCATTACGGGTCCCTATTGTGGGTGCCGAAGATAAATATGACGACGCCGCCACGGCATGAATGGGGCACCTTCTGCCCGCGGGCTGAAGAACACGACCCGCAGACTTCGTTAAGTCTGGACCCGCGGCCACTTTGAGCCCCGCTCGAACTTGAACACGGCCCTCGCGAACAACAGATCGTCACATCCGTCACCGCAAGCATTGAAGCCGCATTAATCGCGGGATACTATAGAGCGGATTCTATCGTGGAGGTGGCAACGACGCTGAATATGACTTTTAGCGCGTTCCAGTCACTCATCTCACTCCGAGGGTCTCTTCGTAGTGGGTTGCGACCCGTGTGGAGCGACGCTCAGAACAACGAGCAGAGCACCGGGCGTCTAAAGCACAGCAAGTTGGCACAGTAGGGGGCACAGGTGGTGCATCGGCCAGTCATCTCAGTCAGTCGACCAGTGGCACCTGCAGGGTCTGCCCGTGACCTCCTGCCAGCGGGCGTTTGACACTTCACGTGGCCTAAACGTGCACCTAGCCTGGCACAGGCGCCGTAGTGACGTCACCGCCACTTAGTGGCGAATGGCGGTTGTTGTTGTTGTTGTATGTGGCAAGCGGCCAACACCAGTGACGATTATCTGAACCAGTCCTGGGCCTCCCCTAGGCCGACTCAGCCTCAAATGAGTACCTGGTGCGGTGTGTAAAAACATCGCCACTCGTGTGCCGTGATGCCTTCATAGGTGCTCGCTAACGGCACTTGCCCCAAACGTCTGTGAAGGCTACATGGGGAATCTTTGTCTTTTGTTCATGCAAGGCCCGCCAAAGGTCCAGCGTTGTGCAGATGAGCAAAGCCCCCCAACATCGTAACCCTTACCCCCGTGTCACCCCTTCCCCCGCGTACTTTCTACGTAGGGCAACTTCGAAAAGAATACCACCTACCACCCCCCTGCCTAACCACTCTGTCCACCCCTGTCCAGTGGCACGACAAGTACTGCATTGGCAAAACCATTCAACCTACCTGGCCTCCCTGCCAGAACTCGCAGCGGGGTTTGGCTGCGAGCCATCGAACGAAGACGGTCACTTTTAGATGCCCTTTTGCGGCCGTCTGGAACGCTCTCGAATCCGATATTAGGAAGCCAGTGGAGCTGTGCACTTTTAAATCATCCAGATTGGAAACTCGTTTCTTTCGAACTGCCTTTTGTGTTTAGTTTGTTGTCTTTCCCCCACGTACGTACCCACCTGGATTAGTCCAGTTGGGTACGTACGGCGTGAAAGAAGTTCAAAATACGTACATACCTGTCTGCCTATCTACCACCAGACTGCATACCTACCTACCTACCCGTCTGGTAATTGCCCATCGTATTCCGCTGCACGATGGCACGTTTTCCCGTATCCGTCTCCTGCGCGTGTTTCGGTCAAAGCGGGGCTTCTAGGGCTGGCTTGGAGTAGGATTATCGGCGTAAGGCACTACCACTAGGACACAAAGTATACGCCTATGCATAATAATCCTACATTACTGCACCCTAGATGCGTGTAATCCTATGGGGAGGGTTTTACGGAGAAGATAAGGCGAGGGGGACGTAGCGTTTTATGATTATTACCAAAATAATTAGCGGATCGGCGTTCCGGACCGTGGGTGGTTCAAGACTATGCACGTCCTGTCACGAGGTGGAGGGAGTGGGGGAGCGCGCATCGAGGCTCTGCGCGCAGAACATGGAACGCGTGCGACTGACTGGGACCACTGCCGGATTAAGCTAGTGTGCGGGGCCTGTAGCATGTGCTATAAAGAGGCCCTAAATACAATAAAAAACATGTAAATATTAAAACACAATTTTTATTACTTGCGTAGTAAACCAATTGCATTTTTATTTCATTTGCTAAACAGCCAGAAATTAGAACAAATCGCTAACCTTAAACACCCAGTCGTTCATAAAAGTTGAAGGCAGTGTAATACTATGTAATAGAGCAAGTGCAGAATCACTGAACCGGAATTGATAAGCTTGAAAGCATTTAGCACGGGGCCCTTGAAAGTGCGGGGCCCGTAGCTACTACACATGTAGCTTCACGTGCAGCTGCTGCACGTGTAGCTACTACACTTGCAGCTACTACACATGCAGCTACTACACATGCAGCTACTACACATGCAGCTACTACACATGCAGCTACTACACATGCAGCTACTACACATGCAGCTACTACACTTGCAGCTACTACACATGCAGCTACTACACATGCAGCTACTACACATGCAGCTACTACACATGCAGCTACTACACATGCAGCTACTACACATGTAGCTACATATGTAGCTACTACACATGCAGTTACACGTGTAGTAGCTACATTTGCTACTCGGATGATCCGGCACTGACTGGGACGCTTGCGACGACACTCATAGCGCCAGTCCGATTGAGCGCAATCCATGGCGCGTTGCATTCCACTGGAGCGATTCGGCTGCCTCGGGGTTGAAATGTACAAATACACGTGTATGTGTCCCGAGCGTACAGGGTAAGCTGGTGTGGTGGGGATACTGATGGTGGTGTGAGACTGCAATGTTGGATGGTGGTGGCAGTGGTGTGGAGTTGCTGGTGGTAGTGGTGTGGAGTTGCTATGTTGGATGGTAGTAGTGGTGTGGTGTTGCTTTGTTGGATGGTGGTAGTGGTGTGGAGTTGCTATGTTGGATGGTAGTAGTGGTGTGGAGTTGCTTTGTTGGATGGTGGTGGCGTGGAGTTGCTATGTAGTAGTGGTGTGGAGTTGCTTTGTTGGATGGTGGTGGTGTGGAGTTGCTATGTTGGATGGTAGTAGTGGTGTGGAGTTGCTATGTTGGATGGTGGTGGTGTGGAGTTGCTATGTTGGATGGTGGTAGTGGTGTGGAGTTGCTATGTTGGATGGTGGTGGTGGTGTGGAGTTGCTATGTTGGATGGTGGTGGTGTGGAGTTGCTGGTGGTAGTGGTGTGGAGTTGCTATGTTGGATGGTAGTAGTGGTGTGGAGTTGCTATGTTGGATGGTGGTAGTGGTGTGGAGTTGCTATGTTGGATGGTAGTAGTGGTGTGGAGTTGCTATGTTGGATGGTGGTGGTGGTGTGGAGTTGCTATGTTGGATGGTGGTGGTGTGGAGTTGTTATCTGGCAAAACAACCCCCTACCTCCTCGTGGTGCCATACGGGCAACGCTGTCGTGGACAGTGCTGTGGGGGAGGGACAATTTCGATTGGCCTTTCCCCTCGTGGCGTGTGTAACCACCACAGCGGCCAAATGGGGGCTCTGGACGGGTGCGAGGGGCTGGTAACCCCTCCACTTTCAATTAATTACCACTAAACCACGACGACAACATTTAATAAATAAGTTTGTGCCGGAGGCCCCGGGGGGACAGGAGCCAGGAGACGGAATCCTTACCCTCGGGGCTCCGCCAGAAACAACAAAAAACCACTGCGTGTGGCCACGTGGAATGTTTGAACCCTCACTGCGGAGGAGAGGCTGCTACTCTTCTATCGGGAGCTGGACCGGTACCGCCTGGATCTCTGTTGTATTCAGGAGGTCTGGTGGACCGGTTCTGGCTCCTGCCACCATGAGGGGTGGACAGTTCTCTACTCAGGGCAGGAGACTGCCAAACAAGAAGGTGTGACTGTTCTTCTGAATAAAGAATGAAGGGGGCGTGGGAGCGTGGTGGTGAGGTGTGGGAAGCTGTAAGCGAGAATTTTATCATCGCTTGCGGCTGGGGTTGGCATCGTCCCCCACTCCTCCTGATGTCGAGGGTAAATGGGCGAAAATTAGGACTGTGGCTCATACAGCTGCAACGGCTGCTTTGGGTACACGGTCCAGACCTCCCCAGAGACCCTGGCTGACAGAGGAGGTATTCAAGCTGGTTGAGAAAAAGCGACAGGCCCACTCTCATCGGCTACAGCATCCCACATCGGAGATTGAGGAGACTTACTGCAGCCTTCGCTCGGAGGTTCAGAGAGCCGTGAGGCGCTGCAAGGATGGGTGGTGGTCGCGGGTTGCTGAGAGATGGAGTCTGCCCCCATGGCCCGCGATAACAAATTGTTATTTAATTCCATCAAAAAAGTAACCTGCAGCACCACACCTGTTACCATCATTAGGGGAAAGAACGGTGATCCAATCTCCGACCCCCAGGAACAGGTTTGCAGATTTGCTGAGAATTTATGTGAGGTCCTGGGGGAGGGGAAATCCCTCAGCCAGGAAAACAACGTGGGACAAAGTGGAGATGACCCTGCCGAGGCTGCGGTGCCTCAAATATTGGAAGAAGTCACCCCCTGTGAGTGGCTGGCTGAGGTGCCATCTGTTGAAGAAGTACTGAAGGCGATCCAGAGTCTTAGACCAGGAAAGGCACCGGGCAGAGATGATCTCTCAAGCAAAATGCTGAGGGAGGGTGGCGTTTATGCACAGAGTGCCCAACATGACATCATAACAACAGTCTGGACCACTGCATGGGTTCCGCAGGATTGGAAGGATGCCCTGGTGGCCCCCCTCTTTAAGAAGGGGGAGTGCACAGACTGTAATAACTCCAGGGGCATCTCACTCCTCAGTGTGCCGGGAAAGGTCTTGGCAAGGATTATTCAACATCGCCTTGCTAGGCACGCTGAGGAGAAGCTTGCGGAGCCCAAATTTGGTTTCAGGAAAGGGCGGTCCTGCACAGATGCCATATTTTATGTCCGTCTGCTACAGCATAGGTGTAGGGAATACCAACAACTCCTACATCTCTGCTTTATTGACCTCGTCAAGGCCGATGATACCATCAGTAGGCTCTGGGTTGTTCTTCGTACTTTCGGAGTCCCTGACCCTCTGCTCACGACCATTAAGGACCTTCATGATGGTGAGCGAGCCCGGGTAAAACTACGTGGCCGGGAGTCAGAGCCATTCCCTGTTCATCTTAGGGTGCGACAGGGATGTCCTCTTGCTCCCACATTATTTAACATCTATTTTGACCAATAGCTGTGCCGGAGAAATTTCCATCTGGTATAGATACAATGGGAGGCTGATCGATGCCCAAGTGCGGTCAAGGGATGGCTACTTATTGCTCAACCATATTGTATGCCGATGATCTGGTTATTTCTGCTCACTCAGAGGAGGAGTTGGAGGCGCTGCTGCTGAACCTGGAGCTTGCCACTAAGAAGTGGGGCCTTACCATCAGCCCCACCAAAACTAAGCACCTGCCTGGGTATTTTGTACCATCGGACACAACTTCCAATTGGTGATGGGGCAGTTGTGCATAGAGTGGAGAGTTTCCCATACCTGGGCAGTGTACTCATGACCGGCTCTGGTTTAACAGCAGAGGTCTCACTCCGAATCAGTCGAAAGGCATTATCTTTTCATTGGTTGTGTAACGCTGTGTGTAAGCTACCTGGTCTCTCGCTCCGGAAGAAGCTTCAGGTCTTCTCGACCACAGTCATTCCCTCCCTTCTCTACGCTTGCGAAACGTGGACCCCCTAATGGAACATCTTCGCCGGTTAGAAATATTTAGGCTGGCCTGCCTACGATCCATCCTGGGTTTAACCAGGCTGGATTGTATGAGGAGCTTACATACCCTTGAAAGATCTGGACAAAGTCCCATCGGTGAGCTCCTACGGCAGGCAAGGCTGCGTTGGCTGGGCCATGTAGCCCGCATGCCCAGCCACCGCATGCCTAAACAGCTTTTGTTCGGCCGGATCGAAGGGGCGAAACGGACGCGGCACGGGCTAGAGAAGAGATGGAGTGGAGCTGAGTAGACTTACCGATGACTGGTAAGAGCGGTGTCAAGATCGGCCTCTGTGGAGGAGGCTCGAGAAGGACGCTACTGGGCAGTTGGAGGCAGTCGCCCTCCAACAACAACGGAGGGCGGAGGAGCGACGCTCACAACCACGAGCAGAGCGCCGGGTGGCTAAAGCACAGCAAGTTGGCACATTAGGGGGCACAGGTGGTGCATCAGCCAGTAATCTCAGTCGTCTCAGTCAGTCGACCTGTGGCACCTGGGTCTGCCCCGTGACCTCCTGCCAGCGGGCGTTCGACCCTTCACGTGGCCTCAAGGTGCACATAGCCTGGCACAAGCGTCGTGGTGACGTCACCGCCACTTAGTGGCGAATGGCGGTTGTTGTTGTTGGAGTTGCTATATTGGATGGTGGAAGTGGTTTTGCTCACGACGATGACAGCTTTGTGTCATATTTCTCTGCCTGGATTTGATGGTGGTCGCTGTTGGCGGCAGTTGGTGTTGTTACGCTGCCCATTATTCTTTTTTGGGTACGCACACTCACGCGGCACACTGCACACTGCGCACTCACACTGCACACTCACACTGCAACGCGCGGTCACGCGATCTCTGTTCGCGCGCCCACGAGCGAACGCGCAGAGCTGCTGACACGAGCCGGCGAGCAGGAGGGAGGAGGACGAGGAGAAGGAGCAGGAGGGATCAAGAGGAGGTCGGTGATGGTAGAGCAGGAAGGAGAAGAATAGACGAACACATACACTCAACAAAGACAAAGATACCCCGTATAGCGCCAACAGACTGTTGGGGCAAGTGTTGTTAGTGCGCAGCCATGAATGCCGGCATGGCACATACATACAAACAATGACAAAGATCCCCCGTATAGCCCCAACAGACTGTTGGGGCAAGTGCTATTAGCGCGCACCCATGAAGGCCGGCGCGGTACACACACACACACACGTTTTACGGCTATAACAACAACTGAGGGCTATACACTCACTCGTTATACTTCGCATCTGAGCAAACACCACCGCCGCCGACCATTTAAAAGACGCAACAGGTGGGGTGTGGTGATCTCTGAGCCGACTCTCAGAGCGCGTAGGAGCGAGGGAGACTGGCGGGTGGCTGGGGGGGAAGGAGTGAGAGGGGGGGGTTGAGTGAGTGAGCGAGCCAGGGAGGAGAACACTCTATACCCCCCCCATTCTTCATACGCGACATCAATTGCGTGCAGTTAGAGGCTTTGACGCCACGCGAAAGCTCTCTCGCTCTCTCTCTCGCTCGCTCGCTCTCCCTCCCTCCCTCTCTCTTAGAGGCGGGGCATTTAAGTCGTCCTGTTCATTAGCCCCCGAGGGCACTCATTTACAGCCAGCCGTGTCTTCTCGTGCAGTGTTTTGTTAGATATATATGTATACATACAACGTGTTTTTTTCATATACACTCACACGCGAGAACACACGCGCGCGCGCACACTCGCTCACTCACACGCGCGCACCGTTCATTCACACGCGCGTACACTCACACACACTCGCTCGCTCAGACGCACGCACGCACACACTCACACGCACTGGCTCGCTCGCTCACACGCCCGCACACAGAAGACGAGAGGGAGTCGCTGCTCTTGGGCCGTTGCCCGCGGGAGTCGAGGAGGCGCGCGAGCCATGAGCGGCTGATCCGACGCGCGAGGCGACCGAACGGGTGAGTTGCGTCCGTGCGCTCACGGCTACGAACACTGCCTGCAAACCCCCATCACCACCACCACCACCACACACCCCACACTCCATACCCCTCAAAAGACCAAACAATCAATACGTACATCAGCCACGCGGATTGATTGACAAACAGTTAACTGCTCTCACACGCAACGACAAAGGTTGCCCCGTGTAGCCTTCGACAGACTGTTGGGGGTCAAGTGCTGTCCGCGAGAAGGCCCGAACGCCTTCTCGCGGACAGCCGCACGATGGGGTGGGTTAGCCAGCAACACGCCCGGCCGCCTTCGTCTCCCTCCAGTGGCGATGTTCACAGCCCGTAGCAGGCACGCTACTAATTTTAGCAGATACTCGTCACTCGGTGTTGGCCGCGAGCGGGAATCGAACTCGGGTCGCCGGCTTCGTAGCGCAGCGGAGCGCGAACCGCTGCACCACCGCTCCCCAAGCCGTGCGGGTCGTGCATGTATTTTCTTTTGAAGACCATACTTCACCCATACTTGATCTGCGCGTGTTTGTGAAGGAGAAGGGGGGGGGGCGTAGAAGTGTTGTACAATAATTGATGGATTCTGCCCACGCACAAAGACAAAGATCCCCCGTGTATCCCCGAACAGACTGTCAGGGCGTCAGTGCACGAGGAGGTGATGTGGCCAGCACTACACCCGTCTTTCTTTGTCTCAGCATTGCTGATGTTTGCACACCGCATCAGATAACGAATTTAACGCTGAGACGACATAGGGGAGGCCCAGGACCGGTTCAGATGTTGATCGTTATCAATCGCGAGCGGGGATTCGAATTTGTGACGCCGGGTTCATAACGCAGTGGGCGAACGACTTACACTACAAAGACAAAGATCCCCCGTATAGCCTTAACAGACTGTTGGGGCAAGTTCTGTTATCGGGTAGAACCTATTAAGGCCGGCACGGCGCACGAGGGAGTGGGTGGGCCAGCAACACGCCGCACCAGGTACTCGTTTGAGGCTGAGACGACATAGGGGAGGCCCAGGACCGGTTCAAATCATCTCTCCCGAGAGCGCGAATCCAACTGGTGTTGCCGAGATTGAAGCGCATCGCGCAAAACCGCGACACCACCGCTCCCTCCACTTACATTACAGACCCACTAAGCCACACGTACTCGCATAGGTATATATGTACACGTACACAGGTAGCGTTTGAATGTTTGTGATAATGATGACGATGGAATCCGGAGGCACGCGTGTTGCAACTTGCGCTCGCCGGAGATGATCCAGGGGTGTGTGTGTGTGTGTTTCTGTTGTTGTTGCCGCTCGTGGATCTTCGTGACCCTTTTTGTCTGCGTCCAAAAAAACCCATCGCGGTTAAAGTCGGGGCCCCTGGTGTCCGCGCGAGTGACGGGAAGTCGGTGCGAATTTCTTTTTTTTGCCGCGAGAAAACAACAACAACAACAACAACAAAACAACCAAAGCCGAGCGACAGCCGCGTTCAGACGTCGGAGTTGGTCACCCGCTACTCCTATTGAAGGTTGCTAGAACGGCCACGAAACTATTGCAGAGTTTGCAGCAACGGTAGCTGTGGGCCAGAGCAGTCATTGCATGAGCTGGGGGGCGGTGGAGGATGGTTGGGTCGGTACCAGATCGGGGCCGCCTAAAATGCTACCAACGTCCAAACACGGCCCGCGTTCGACCGTGGTGGACAGCATTCGCCATCGTGGGCAGTGTGCTCCATTAGCACGGTTGGCTACGCACCTCCGGCTAGAAGTTCAACGTACAGTCAACATACATAGTTCAACACACGTACATGCATTAGCCCTGTCCACCGTGGCCAGTGTCTACCGCGAGCGGTATGTGCCATGACAGGCAGAAATTTGATCGTATTTATAGTCTGTTTAATGGACACCGGCTCCTATTTTCATTTGCGGCCCCCTATAAAGCTAAAATGATGACTTTGCTATCATAGACACTTGCAATCTACTGATAGCGTTCTATAAGAAACGAATTGGAAGATTTTACACACCATAAAGTACCCATTATACATTTTCGGGGGCAATAACTCAAAGGATGACCCAAGACCGGGATTTACCAGAAGATAATAAAAGACATCGTGGTGATATTGCGTTTACAGCGATGCACAAGCACACATCGCAAAACACATCTTCACTCAGAAGGACCCTAGCTCGAAACGTTGTCTCATTACGTATGATTTTCGGTTTCAAAACAAATGATTTCCTGATGAAATGAGCATTCATGCTGTGCTCATCTCCTGTTTAGAACCCTGATCACAGTGGTGGAAAATACACGCTTCTATGGCTCGAGCGAGATTATAGATAGTTCAACCACTGTCGACTTTCCTCCACGAAGTGGTACTTAATTTAACCACCCTGTGCAGGGATGATAGGCTGAGTCAATGCTCTCTCTCCCAACCAGGAGTTGAACTCACAACCTTCCAGATTGTGAGCCGCTCTCTCTACAGCTGAGCCACCTCTTTCAGTGTTATCAACAAATGTTTAGAGCTTTTCAATTCTGAACATAGACAATTGCTGCTAAGAATTTAATAGGATTTTTTAAATTATATACGTACCTATAATTGTACATTTCATAATGAAATGAACTGAAAAGTAGTATAAATAAGTAATAGCGACACGGATCAATCGTTTCCGCAGAGAGATTAGCATTCTGAATTCAGTTTAACACTAAGGCTTTCGCGACCAATATCATCCATAATAGAGGGTTTTTTTGGTTAGATCGCGTAAAAATATCCTGAATTCAATGGGAAGGTCTTCTCATGGCTTTGCTTTTCTGTTACAGGGCTTAACAATAAACATATTTTGCACAAGATTAAATCATACTTTGAAAAATAAGAATAGCTCTTACCCTACCTGGCAATAAAACAGTTGTGTTAAGATGTTCAAACAACAAATATATATCCCCCTTTTGCTTGGAATTAAGAAGATGTCTTTCTCTGTTGTAGGTTATTCAGTTTCAAACACAATGCGTGTTACCAGAGCATGTTTTCACGTTCACCACAAGTACCGTCTGGTCAATGCAGACTTGATTCCTTTATTGCCAGGAAGGGGTAGAAAACCCATCAGTAGTTTGCATACTTTGCTACTGGCAACAACAAAAAAACGTCCCATAATACCGATCAGAAACTATTATTACAAATAATCGATGCCTCGAGTTTCCTGACCGACTGCATGGCTGTGAGTGTCTGCTGCGTTACTGGCTGCACGAGTTTTCCCGCGTAACAAATAAACGTTGAGTTGAGGAGTTGAAACGGCGTGAGAATACGTTCGGAAGACGTTAAAAAAAATAATGCTATGATAATAATGTAGTAGTAATAATAATGATGATAATATATAGCGACACCGAAGAGTGGGAAATAACGAATCCAGAACACTGACAACTATTTAATTTGTGCGCCTATTAATGTAATTATTTGATCAGAATGTTGTTTTAAAACCTTAGATAATATATAAATAAAACATCCTCAAACACACAAATTGTTATATCAGTGGTGAGTAATTGTTACATTAATGGTGATCCATTAGTCATGCCCTTACATGCAGTTCACTCACGTTTTGACGTCACAATCATTATTATTGTGACGTCAGCAAACCTATAAAGCAACTGACAAAGGTGCACGCGCTGTTGAGCACGTGGTCATCGGTCATGGCGTTCGGAGGAGGGGAAGGGAGGGGGGATGACCAACACTACACCACCACCACCACCGCCATGCTGGGTCAGTGCGAGTTGCTGATGGGTGGAGGTGTTCAGCAGGGGTTCGGATATCACTCACCGCTGACGTTCGTCGTCGCCTGGAATCAAACTCATTAGGTGGCAGGGTTCATATATGGCTTAAGTGTGCGTGCCACCACTTCCCACCATTCTGTTACATGTATACAACAACAACAACTGTGTTGTATACAATATTACTGTATATGTAACGTTACATAGATATTAGAGGTAATTATTCACGTGAACTGTAAACTGTTGGTCTGCCTGTTTAGGCATTATTGATTAAAACAAATGGTTTTAAAAGTAGTGTTTAAATTAAATGCATTACAGACTCCTCTGCAAGCGACGTAAAACACGACTTAATACCAGTTTCAATGTTGGTTTATATGTACTGTATGTAGAACGACTTTTGCTATACAGTATATATATAAATACAAAGATCCCCCGTATAGCCTTAACAGACTGTTGGGGCAAGTGCTGTTAGCGAGTAGCACCTATGAAGGCCGAAACTTCACACGAGAGGGTGGGTGACCAGCACCACGCCCGGCCCCCTTTGTCTCCCCAGTGGCCTTGTTTTTGCGCACCGTACCAGGTACTAATTTGAGGCTGAGTCGACCTAGGGGATGTCCACGACTGGTTCAGATAATCTTCACTGGTGTTGACCGTGAGCAGCAATCGAACTCACACACACACACATACACGCATTGTCCCCTGAACTCGGCGAATCTAAGTTCTATTCCCAGTCATGGCTAGCATCGCTGATGAGTGATATATTGAACCAGTTCTGCACTCCCATCCCAAGCACGCCGTTAACCAACCGACAGTGACCAGCGTGGTGAAGTATGGTCAGACAATCCAAATGAATGACATTCGGTGGGGAGGCATCCATTCACGCTCATTGGCAAATGATTCATCTCTGCATTTGTCCCAGTATAATAAATAATTATTATTCATGTGTGTGACAATTAGTTTAGGTCACATGCATTACTTACATTTATAAGATATATCTTAAGTCCGAAGCCAGTTATCTAATTCCCTACAAACAAATCTAGAGTGCGTTATTATTATTTATTTTGTTTAAGATATATCCGATGCCAGTAAACATTATATTATATATATTAAACCAAATTACGTACTTAGATATTTTATCAAAATCATATTCGGTACTCATATTTTAATTGATTCGCTGAAAAGTTTAGTTTCTTTTTTTATGTAGGAGGTTTATTTTTTTTGTCTTTTACACCCTAAACAGATGCCAATGGTAAACAGCCTTGCCTCTTGGCAATGGTGTCACGGACTCGAAGCTGTGACTCTGAGTGGTTTGTGTGTCAGCAGGCGTCGGGTTCGCACGGCGAATCTCCGGGAGGGTGACGGCTCGTTTACAACGTCGCTTTGACGTTCACCACGAAACGTGTTTTCCCCCTCCTCCCAGTTTCTTCGGCCACCTACATTTGGAAATAAATGCGATGATATTTAATCACGAAAAGCTTGAGACGCAATATGTATGGGATGCTCTAGGGTCGCGGAACAAATGTATCCACACATATATCTCCAAATACGCACTTTAACACACGCGGTATATACAGTACACATACTCATGTTTAATATACACTCATTCGTGTAATCGTACATATACAGACCAATTCATTCATGTGCAAAAACACGAACACACATATACACAAAAGACAAATGTTCCCCGTATAACCCGAAGAGACTGTTGGGGCAAGTGCCGTTAGTGAGTGGCACCTTCGAAGGCCGGCACGGCACACGAAGGGTCGGATGGTCACTACCACGCCCGTCTCTCTTTGTCTCCCCACTGCCGATGTTTCACACACCGCACCGGGGACAAATTTAAGGCTGAGTCGACCTAGGGAAGGCCCGTGGACGGTCCGCATATTCCACCACTAACGTTGGCCGTAAGTGGGAATCGAACCTAGCTTAGCGCGCTAACCACAACACCGCCGCTATTGAATCATATACTCCTACACACACAGGCACGGGCATGTGTGTATGTATATATGCGTCTGGGGAGCGGTGGCGCAGTGGTTAACGCTCTGCGCTACTAACCCGGTGACCCGAGTAAAATTCTCGCTGACGTCCAATTCCTGTGTCGGTTATCCGAACGTGTCCGGGGCCTCCCCTAGGTCGACTCGGCCTCAAATGAGTATCTGGTGCGGTGGGTAAACATCGCCACTGGGGAGACAAAGGCGGCCGGGCGTGGTGCTGGCCACCCACCAAACGCCCCCTTGTGATCCACAGTACCGGCCTTCATCGGTGCTGCTCGCCAAGAGGACACTTTGCGCAACAGTTCTGCTGAGGCCACACGGGAGGATGTTTGTCTTTGTGCGAGTGTGTTGTTACCTGTGCGCACACGGCAGGTAACATCGTCGAGTATATTGAGAGGCCTCGTCTTCAGCTCACTTGGCCACAGCCACACACTCGCAAAGGCACACAGGGTGCAAAAACTCCCTCGCAAAGTATACGCCGCCTCTTTGAATATCGCCTAAGTCCAAACAGCTGCAATGGGTGGAGGGGGTGGTGAGTTTTCGCTGGGACAAACGTCCGAGTGAAAATACTCTCGGACATTTGTCACGCAGACGGACGTGCAACACACACACACACCTCCACGCACAGACACGCGCAAAGACGCACAGATATATGATGTACAAGAGACGCGTACGCACACACACACACATATATAATCACATATTCACAAGAAGACATACAGCATATACGCACGCACGGAGAGACACGTACGTAGATATCATACAGATAAAGATCCCCCGTATAGCCTTTAAGAGACTATTGGGGCAAGTGCCGTGAACGAGGCACGTATGGAGGCCGGAACGGCACACGAGGGAGTGGGTAGTCAGCACAACGCCCGGCCGCCTTTGTCTCCCGAGTGGCGATGTTTTTTTTTACACACCGCACGAGGTACTCGTTTGAGCCTGAGTCGACCTAGGGAAGGTCCAGGACCGGTTCAGATAAATCCTCGCTAGAGTTGGCCGTGATCGGGAATCGAACTCGGGGGCCGAGTTCGTCGCGCAACGCGATCTCACCACGTGCACAACAGACGCGCTGGCACGCAGTGACAAGACTCACTCATACGTCACACAAAGACGGTGACTCACACGGCACAGCGATCTCTCGAATAGCCTTACAGAGTGACGCGTAAAGTGTTGTTGTTGTTGTAGTTGTTGGCGAGCACCTATTAAGGTCGCACTACGCCGGCCACATTCTGATCTACCCGGTGTAGGCGTTTACTCGGCGCTGCAGGGACTTATTTGAAGCTGATTCGATCTCAGGGCGGATGCCCAGAACCGGTTCGGCCATCATCAATTGCCACTGATTGTTATCCGTGAGCGGGAATCACCTCCCCCCCATCACCACCCCGCCCCCTTCTCTATCCCACCCCATTCATTGCCGGGGTTCGTAGTGCATTGCGCACGCAGTGACGTGAGCGCAGACGCACACGCGAACGCGTTCACGGAGACTCGGTCCCACCAGAATGTCCGTCGACAGACTGTCGGGACAAGTGCCGTCAGGGATCATGCACACACGTACAAAGACAAAGGTCCCCCGTAGAGACTTAACCGACTTTAGGGGCAAGCGCTGTTGGAGAGCGCCTATGGGAAGCAACCACGGCACACGAGGGGGTGGGTGGCCAGCACCACGCCCCGGCCGCCTTTGTCTTCCCAAGTGACGATGTTTCACACGCGCATCGCTCCGGGTATTAATGTCAGTGCCGAGTTGGTCTTTCGGTGGACCGGTGCAAACATCACTCGACCACTTAAGTTGGCCGTGGCGGAGTTGCGCTAACCACTGCGCCACCGCTCCACCCACGTGTGTGCGCGTGCGTGTACAGTATACGGGGAACGGTCGTGTAGCGGTCAGCGCTGTGCTGCGCTACGAACCCGGTCACCCGAGTTCGATTCCCGCTCACGGTCAACACCAGTGACGATTATCTGAACCGCTCCCGGGCCTCACCTAGGTCGACTCAGCCTCAAATAAGTACCTGTTGCGGTGTGTGAACATCGCCACTAGTGGAGACAAAGGCGGTCGGGCGTGGTGCTGGCCACCCACCCCCTCGTGTGCCGTGGCTGCTTTTCATAGGCGCTCGCAAACGGCACTTGCCCCAACAGTCTATTAAGGCTATCGGGGGATCTTTGTCTCTGTGTGTGTGTGTATATATATAAACAGTCACGCACACTCAGAACAACATGTCACTTTGTATGCCGCCCGAGAGAGGCAAACAGGTGGCGCTGGTTTTGTGTTTCTTTGCAGGTTTCTCGCGCTATGATCCCCGAGCGCGGCTGAAGCGAGCAGCAGTGGATCGAGCAAGGGTGCCCGAGACAACACGAACGAGAGAGACCCAGACAGCCTCCCCCCGTGTAGCCCACAACAGGCTGCTGCTGCTGGGGGACAGTGTCTGTCATCGAGCACCCAGCACCGACAGCGAGAGACGCCACAGAGCGAGAGAAAACTTTCATCAGAAGATCGATCGGGGTTGGGGGGGGGGGCTGGTTGCGGCTCTGGTACGTGTAGGAGGAAAACACCGTCCGTGAATAAACTTCAGAGCCACTGACTCATCGCCCCCCCGCCCGCCCGCCCGATGGCTTCCGTGTCCGTCGAGTACGCGGCCACGCGCTCCGTGCAGCCTCCCGACTCGAGCGCGCAGCACGACGCGGCCGCGATGGACGGCGTCTCGCCGCTGCTCGGGCTCGCCAACCTGCAGCCGCTGACCTCGATGAGCGACGGCCTCCGCACCTGGGAGGGCCTGGCGCTCGGCGCGGCAGGCATCGGTCTGGGCGCGTCGTGTTTGAGCGAGGCCGCCTCCGCGCTCGGCGGCGGGAGCCATCAGTCGTCGTCGTCGTCGTCCGTAGCCCCCGCGCCGCTCTTCACTCCCGAGCAGGTGGCGTGCGTCTGCGAGGCGCTCCAGCAGAGCGGCGACACGGAGCGCCTGGCGCGCTTCCTCACCGCCCTCCCTCCCTCGTGCGAGCAGCTGAGCCGCAGCGACAGCGTCATGAAGGCGCGGGCCCTGGTGGCCTTCCAGCAGGGCCGCTACGCCGAGCTCTACGCCATCCTCGAGTCGCACGGCTTCGCGCCGCAGTGCCACGCCGCGCTGCAGCAGCTGTGGTACCGCGCGCGCTACTCGGAGGCGGCGAGGGCGCGCGGCCGGCCCCTCGGAGCGGTCGAAAAGTATCGGCTCCGTCGGAAATTCCCGTTGCCGCGGACGATCTGGGACGGCGAGGAGACGGTGTACTGCTTCAAGGAGAGGTCCAGGCAGGTGCTCAAGGAGTGCTACGAGAGGAACCGTTACCCGGGCCCGGCCGAGAAGAGGGAGCTGTCTCGGCTCACGGGATTGTCTCTCACGCAAGTCAGCAACTGGTTCAAGAACCGCAGGCAGAGGGAGAGAGGCGCTCCGGCGAAGGGGTGAATGCACCGTGACGCGGACGGGCGGACGCACGGACGGACTCACGAAACGGACTGGGATATAAAAAAAACACACAAATAACACCAGACGGGATGGTTCGATACGTGGACTGAAAGACAGATCGATTGACTTGGACGGGGGAGCCAGACTGCGTGATGGACAGTCGGACATGCTGTGACACCTGCTGAGAGGTTCAACAGACGAGCGACAAATGGTCACGAACGTACTGCCCCACTGATTGCTAAGATAAAAGCATGGCTACAACGAGGGTCAGATATACTGACACAGACGAGCAGACGTACTATCGACAGAGATGTATATATAGTTATACTGACATCCACATAGACACGGACACACAGACACACAGACTGATAGGCTGACGAAACAGTGGTAGATTGACAGGAATAAAGACAGGGATAGCAATTTACATGCAAACGTACTGATGGGCAGACGGTCCGATATACTAATGCATCGATAAACTTAAATGAAGATATACTGATAGAATGACAGACATACACACAGACAGACAGGCGGACACACGAACATTCAACAGTGAACGATTGGCAATGGATTGAAGCTCAATTGACAAACACACCATCTGACACGCTCGGAGACAGACACACGCACGCGCATTCTCTCTCGCTCGCTCGCTTACGTTCACAAACATATTATTTGCATCCACGCAACCAGCAGCCTCTTGTCACGTCGTAATTATAACCCCTCCCCCCCCCCACACGCTCTCTTCTGGCGAATTATGGGCGCGCGTAAATAAGCAGGCGCTGCACGCGTTTGTTTAATAACTGAAAAAAGATTATATGTTGAATGACTGAAATAAGATCGCGGTCATTTGGCCCCAGGCTCGGTTCATCAGCGTCGTCAAACGCCGCGCAGCGAACTCCCTGCGCCCGGTTTCGACTACAATGGCTCTCATCAGCAGGGCACGAGCCCTTTGAACTGATATCGTTCGTGGTGACGATTTTGATGATGACGACGACGACGATTATGTTGATTCCTGTGACCAAGTCACCGTGTGACTTCTTTGGAAGCTCAGCAGGTTTTCTTTGAGCCTGGCTATAACTTGGAGGTGGTGCTACCGGATACGCATGCCAGGGGTCGTCATAGGCGGTCAGCAGAGGGCAGTACATTGGTGCATCTGCACTTCTATGCTCCCCTAGCCTTCACCAACCCAACCGTGCATTGACGAGCGCGACGAAGTACGGTCGACGACTTGACACGGGGGGGGGGGGGGGCACGGCACGTGGAGGAGAGAGACCTCATCCAGCAGTGGATTGACACGCGGCCCTGCTGTGGTGGCACGGCTCTTGTTTACGCTGCAGCTTTTGTTTACGTTCACGCGAGTAACAACAACAACAGCAGCAGCAGCAACAACACCGGCTGTAGGTCAGACGGCAGATCGCGTGGTGCGCACAAAAGCAAAGGTCACCCGTGTAGACGTATACATCGATGGGGGCAAGTGCTGCGAGCGAGCACCTGGCCTTAGGCTGGCACGGTGCATGATGGGCGGCTTACCAAGAAAAATGGCCGGGCCGAGGAGCGGTGGCATAGTGGTTAGCGCACTGTGCTCTGAATCTGGTGACACGATTTGTAGCACGCGGTTACAGCTAACGACAGTGGCGAGCGCTGTCTGAAGCGGTTCGGAGCAATCAACCGCCTTTCACCAACCCGCAATGACCAGCGTGCTGAAGTATGGTCAAACAAACCCCCATGAGCGGCACAGGATGTGGGAAAGCCTTCATTAAGCACTGGATTGATAAAGGGTCTGAGAATTATATATTTTTTTGTAAGAAAAAAAATCGGGTATTGGTCACGTCACAATGACTTTAATCAGTCGTCAGAGAGGCCCCACGTCTCTTTCGCACGTGCATGGGAATGGGTGCTCAACCTAATCCCCGTAGGATCGGAAGCTCCAAAAATTACCTCTCTCCAAACCCTCCCATCATCACCGCTCGCGTTCAACTTTTTATTTAACTACTATTAATTGTGTTTGTACTTGTGCCCAAATTGTATCCCGATTGTGCTGTCGGCCGTGATGTCACGAGTCGAATAATCCAGTCGGATCAGCGCTTCGTGTTGGTGACCGGCGCACGGAAGCGGATATTGCAGAAGTGCCTCTGAGATTCCCCCGTTTTTTTTATTATTCTCAAAGCTATAGAGTGTAGCGCAAAAAAACAAGTGCTGAAACAAATGTTATCTGATGGGGTTTCTTTTGTGTGTAGTTATTGGTGATCGGGCTTAGACTATCAACATGTCTCTTCGGGAAGAAGATTACGGTGATTATTTTGATACACGGCATAGAGAACACACTCATGGGCACCGGTTCTAAATTAAGAGGTTCACGCGGACCGGGAACGGACGCCGTGAGATCGTGCGGGCTATAATTCAAACAGCGGCTCGGAATCACAATCAGCATCTTGATTAATCATAATCTTGATCAATCCTGGAGGAATCAGATGAAGCCTCAAGCTCTTTTCCGCAGATCTCCGGTATGTGGCCGGTTAGAAAGTTACAACAACAACAACAACAACAATGAATAATAATACAAAAATAAATCCGATAGGAGTGTGCAAAGTATAGGGAAAAGGCTCAGCGCCCGAGTGAATGCAAAACGTTGTGCGACGCGGAGTGACGTCAGGCGGAGGAAACACTCTTCCGCCTGCCGCCAATTGCCGGCGGCCCGCATGCCGCCCAATGTTCTGTCCCCTGTTTTTTAGTTTTTTGTTTTGTTTGGCGCTCCGAGTTCGGCGGGGGCAGCGGGGGCGAGGAGCGCGTGGAATCTTTATGGCAGTCGTTGTTGGCGAGTTGGCGACCTGCCGTGGGATGCCTTGGACCCCCCCACACCCCCCACCCCCCCTACATACTCGCATAGGTCGCTCGGTCTAAAATGAGCACGTGTTTGTGGTCGAGAGCATTGCTCTCAAAAGCGAGCACTGGGCTAGGTAAGGGGTTGTGACGAAGGATCGATTCATCCGGTGTATCTGCTCCCAAGTTTGCCGATGTGTGCATTTAATCACGTGTGTGAGAATCTAGATAATTTTTTTTAAATAGAAAATAATCATCAAGCGTCGTTGTGCGCAGTGTCAATACCACGATCATTGTTAGATCATTACCATACTTGTTTCTAAGACATAACACACTATATATATGTAGAAGCCTATTTTACGCAATCCATCGGCCAATCAAACCTGACCCTGCTGATGAAACAATGGATGTCTAAACCGGTCCACAGTTTGCTTGCGTTGAACTCGTGCTGCTGGTAAGATGCACCTCTGGAAGACAGTACGTGGGTAGACAACTATGGGCAGGAGGGAGTTCGTCTCCATTGATCGGCCAAACGCTATATTAATTAATGGAATTGGCCAAAAATCCCAATGGTAGTAGCACCCTCCTGATGAGGCTTGCGACTCACTCGCGCGGCTTTTTCTGCGTAAATTATTGATTGGATGCACGTATACTGTCGATGCTACTGGAGGAGCGGTGGTGCAGCGCCACGGTGGCTAGGAGATGTTAACTACCTCGCCTGGTATACAGGAGGTCGTGGGTTCGATCCCGACCCTGACACCTGTATATTTGGAGTTTGCGGTGTCTCTCTCCCCGTAGTGGCGTGGATTTTTCTCCGGATCCTCCGGTGTTTCCTTTGACATTTGGCTGATATACATGTCCACGTGATGAGCTGCTTCGCTGAGCTGTCGTTTGTGGCCAGGTCGTTTCTGAAAAATAGCTACGTAGCTCAGTGAGCCTTAGCTGCTAAAATAATTATCTTCATGCCAATGACCCCGACGATCTGAAGTATATTCGTGACCACCACGCTTAAGGCCAGTGGTGACTGACACCTGAACCGGTCCTTGTCCATTGCGCTTTGTGGAGGTGGGGGGCAGGTAAAAGAGATGGGAGTACCCACACCTCACCCCACCACACACAGGACTGCTGATCGACTGAGTGTAGTGTGCCCATGTATACTGCTGGGTGGACCGAGGCCGACCAGGGGAGTCTGGGGGGGGGGGGGAGGTTAATATGTGTCCGTTGCTTCAACTGCTTCACCAGGAGTTCGCGTCGAACCAGTGACCTCTGAATTGCGAGTCGAGTGTACTAAGCACGACCCCACGTTAGGGGCTGTGTGATTGCTCTCACTCATTGTGAACTCTCCACCCTCTCACCCCTCACCTCCACCCGCCCCACGCACACAGAGACCCCACGGGCAGCTCCCACCAGGCCGAAGACGGACCTCGCAAGAGCCCCGAGGACCTCGAAGATTCCTCCTTCTCCGAGACGGACGGAGACGGGACCCCTCCCTCGTCGTCGTCGTCGCGCGACTTCCCGGGCCAGCCCTGCGCCACGGCGCTGGGCAGCGACTACCCCGTGGTGCAGCCCCATAGCCACCCGCACGGCCACCCGCACGACCCGGCGGCCACGGCGGCGGTGCCTCCGGGCGGCTACCAGGAGTCGAACCAGCACCCCGCGCATCTGCAGGCCTTCTTCAACGCGAGCATCCACGCCGCGTCCCCTTACATGCTGGCGCACGGGGCCGGCGGTTTGTCGCTGGGTGGCCTCGGCATGGAGGCGGCTCTGTGTGGGCTCAACGTGCACTCGAGTGTAGGCGACATGCAGGCGGGGAGATTGGACGCAACGGATTGCTATTCGGGGATGCAGCAGCAGCAGCATCACCATCAGCAGCAGCAGCATCATCATCAGCAACAACATCATCATCAGCAGCAACAGCAGCAACAACATCAGCAGCATCATCACCAGCAGCAGATAGGGCGAGCGGCTCACAGCGTCATATTTAAAGGACCGTCGGGTTTGCAGCAGCATCATCATCATCAGCAGCAGCAGGAAGAGGAACACCACAGCATGGCTTTCAACGGGGCAGATAAAATGTACCCAAGTCCCAACGGAGTGCTGGACAGCGCCCACCTGGGCATCGTGGAAGACGGCACGAGGGGGGTGGATGATGAGACGCGCGGTGGCTTTTTCGGCTACACGCCCTTCGCCGTTGCAGCGCCGCCGGTGACTCCGCCGTTGTCGTCATCGACGCCGCCGCCAACAGCATCGTCGTCTTCAGCGGCGGCGAACCCAACGCCGTCGTCGTCATCGGCAACCGCATCGTCGCCTCCGTTGTCCTCGTCGTCGACGGCGGCGGCGGCGGCGTTGGCCATCGGCGAGGCGGCCACGCCGACGAGCGGAGTGGCGAGCGGGTTCCACGAGATGATGGCGGTGGCGGTGGCAGTGGTGGCGACTGAGGGCGTGGGCTCTCTGCGGGAGGCGTCAGAGGCCCGGGACGACTCGCCGCTGAGGCCCGAGGCCGGCTCGAGCCCATGCCAAGGAGGATCTCGGGACGAGGGCTCGGAGATCAAAATCATCGCCGAACTTCAGACGGTGCCCTTCGTCGAGCAGCTGTCGAGCGTCTGAGAGACGGGAGGGGCGAGCCGTCGGATGAGTGGTTCATTTTGACCGCGCGGCCCCAAACGGAGACGGTTCTTGTCTGGAGCTCAGCACGTTTGTCAACAACACTGCCCCTCCTGCCTTTGGCGAGTGGCTCTTCTTCACAGCAGAGGAAAAGCACAGAGACATCTCTGATATTAAGAAGGGCCATTGTCCGAAACGTTGTTTATGTATATCCATGTTTTTTCCCTTTAATATATAATATATACCCCCCCCCCCCGCACCAGTAAAGACAGTTTAATTGATTAATATGTTGAATTTTTGGTTTAGTTATTTATGCTTATGCACCACTGCCAATGCAGTATCACACACGAAAACATATAATTTATCCTGCAGAGATACGTCGAGATTGTGGGTTCCAGGCTGTTTCATACTCGTGCGGAGCCTGGGTAATGATAGATAGAACAAAACAAGCTCACGGTCACACAGGCGTGCCACCAAAGGGCTGCGTTGAGTCAGGCTTCCCTCGCTCTGTGCGGGTTCGGTTTGTGGAGATTTCACGTAAGATGCGGCGAACATATTTCTACCCCATGAATTCGCTACATTATGCGGGCTGATTTCATGCGGCTATGCGGCCGGAACGTGGGGCAAGATTGTGCGCGTACTTTGTGTGTACTGCGTGTGTACTGCGTGCGTACGGTATGTACTGCGTGTGTACGGCATGTAATGCGTGTGTACTGTGTGTGTACTGTGTGTACTGTGTGTACTGCGTGTGTACGGTATGTACTGCGTGTGTACTGCGTGTGTATGGCATGTACCGCGTGTATACAGTATGTACTGCGTGTGTACTGTGTGTACGATATGTACTGCGTGTGTACTGCGTGTGTACTGTGTGTACTGCGTGTGTACTGTGTGTTCTGTGTGTACTGCGTGTGTACTGCGTGGGTACTGTGTGTACTGCGTGTGTACTGCGTGTACTGTGTGTGTACTGTGTGTACTGCGTGTGTACTGCGTGGGTACTGTGTGCGTCATGTGTGTGTACGGTGTGCGCTACTCGGTCAGCAGCTGTCTCAACTACGACCACCGCGTAGAACGAGGGAAACGTGTGTGTGTACTGTGTGTGTGTACTGTGTGTGTGTGCTGTGTGTGTACTGTGTGTACTGTGTGTGTACTGTGTGTATACATGGTGCAGCGTCTTGAGATGCAGTCACGTTTGCACACTTTGTATATGCGTGGAAGCATAGAAAGTACAGTACAATCGCAGTGTTTTTTTGCTTTTCACGTTATGTGTACAAACGGAAATGACGTTCCCACAATTGCATTGTGACGTCACAGCAAGTGCTATAATGGCGCGCCTGACCACATGGTAACTTAAATTAGTTTTTTTTCTTCTGCCCACCCAAACCCCCCTCTTACTAATTCACGAATTAATCTAATTAATAAAGTTCCACATTTGTGTTGAATAGCCCTGGCTGGGAGCGCTGCGCCGGGTGTGAACCTACAAGTTAGGCCTGTGTGGTGGTGGTGGTGGTGGTGTTGGCGGTGGTTGTTGTTGTCGTTGTTATGTGGGTTGAGAAATGGATTGCGATGCAAATCAGCAGTGATATGGGTCCACGCACGTGCATGCATAACGGTAGCAGCAGTTGTAGGATTCCACTTGTACATTTATCTCGTTCGTACAGTATAGTTCAACATTATTATTGCAATTGACACGATAGTTATATTAAAAATAGTGTTGCTGTTATTATTACATCTACTACTACTACTACTACGGTTCATTGAATAGTAAATAAACACACGCACGTCTGGCTCCACACGTAACAAAAGAGAATGAATAGGTTAAAGGCCAATCAGCCCGTGAGCCTTCTGAACGAGAATGTATTCTAGCGGTGTGTGTTATTCAAGCAGGCTAATAATCGTGGATCGGTGTTCCCGTTCTGGGTTTAATCAGCAGGTTGCGGCCTGTTAGGAAAACGCTGCTAGGAAACACGCGCCTCGGCAGTTCTCCTCCATGGCCTCGCCAAATCCCTCAACTCCAAACTCCACGTGATGCAAAATGCCGCTACCAGACTCCCGCACCTGCAGACAAGGTCACGTCACCGCTATTCGACAATCCCTCCACTCGCTCCCAATCCAATCATTTGCAGTGATTGTCCTCACCCGAGTCAAGATCCTCACCTGTCTACCTCTCCCCTCTCATCTCACTCTACTCCACTCCACGCACTCTCCTGCCTCTCCCCTCTCATCTCACTCTACTCCCCTACACGCGCTCTCCTACCTCTCCCCTCTCATCCCACTCTAGTCCCCTCCACGCACTCTCCAACCTCTCCCCTCTCATCTCACTCTACTCCCCTCCACGCACTCTCCTACCACTCCCCTCTCATCTCACTCTACTCCCCTCCACGCACTCTCCTGCCTCTCCCTCTCATCTCACTCCACTCCTCTCCACGCACTCTCCTACCTCTCCCCTTTCATCCCACTCTACTCCCCTCCACGCACTCTCCAACCTCTCCCCTCTCATCTCACTCTACTCCCCTCCACGCACTCTCCTACCTCTCCCCTCTCATCTCACTCTACTCCCCTCCACGCCTTCTCCTACCTCTCCCCTCTCATCTCACTCTACTCCCCTCCACGCACTCTCCTACCTCTCCCCTCTCATCTCACTCTACTCCCCTCCACGCACTCTCCTACCTCTCCCCTCTCATCTCACTCTACTCCCCTCCACGCACTCTCCTACCTCTCCCCTCTCATCTCACTCTCCTCCCCTCCACGCCCTCGCTACTCTCTGCCCTTGCCCACCTCTAGACGCTTTGTCCTGCTACGTCCAGCGCCTCTCCACGGTGGTACAGGTGTTTTGTGCGACTCCCAATTGATTGACCCCCTAAACATTTCACCCCCCCCCCTTTGCGTATTCAGTTCTGTTTTAAATAAACCTTACTTTAAAAAAGATTACGTTTTAGAGAATTAAATGAGAGTCACAAGACATCTGGACCATGTTGTGCAACGCGATCCTCTTCACACGCAGCTCCGTACATCCACTTTGTTATTGCATTGTATTGTAAAGCCTTCCGGGCTAACAGACTAATAATAAGTCATTTTTTTGTTTATTCGCGGCTGTTTATTTATTATATTTAATTAAAATTATTCGTGATATCGCATCACCTTCAATTCTGTGATGACGACGACGCACGAGCGAGTTGGAATGGACGGAGTGTAAAATGTGGGCAGTTTAAATGACAATCGAGTTGCTGTAAGCCATGCATTGCCACAGCCCCAGCGTTGGTTGGTTCTTGATGCAATACACGTTGCCTATATGGAGTATATGTGTGTGTGTGTATACTGTCTTGTGTTGTACAATGAAGCGGTCGCGGGGAGCAGAGGTGCAATGGTTAGCGCATTGTGCTACAAACCCAGGTGACCCGAGTTCTATTGACGCTCACGGCCAACATCGGTGACGAACATCCGAACAGGTCCTGGGCCTCCCCTAGGTCGACTCAGCCTCATTAAATGAGTACCTGGTGCGGTGTGTAAACATCGCCACTGGGGAGACAAAGGCGGCCGGGCGTGGTGCTGGCCACCCACCCCCTTCGTCTGCCACAGTTCAGACCTTCACAGGTGCTCGCGAGCAACACTTGCCCCAAAAGTTGGTTAAGGCTACACGGGGGATCTTTGTCTTCGTCTTGTATAACGAAGGCCCGTAGTCGAACATCAGGGTTTAAGTTTTGTCACTATGAGTTCGACACTTTGGCACGCGGAATGAATGAATCCGCGTGGCGTCTCGATTCACGACGAAGCAATTAAATATGGACGCAACCAAAACGTGACCACGTGACTTAGACAGCTCTTGTCTTGTAGATCAGGGGTGGGGGCGGGGAGGTGGGGGGTAGGGGGGGGAATCCATGACCCGCGGATCGGAGGCGGTCCGTGGCCACACGTGGCGATCTGGCACTTCGAAACGGGCCAGCCAACGAGACGTATCCGTCGCTGCAATCATCTTAGCCGCGCTGATCGGGGTGCTGGAGGGAAACATTTTCTACCTGGCAAACAAAATCCACAGTCGCCGCGTGAGACATCGAAAATATTTCACCAACGTAAATAAACCACTATTCAATGATAATTCCCTCTTCAGCATAAGCCGACTGGATCAATTAATTATTAAATTATTAGGGGATGTGTGGGTCGGTCCTCTAAGCAGTTCGGTTTAGTTTGTTTTGAAGTACCCTGTGAGCCAATAAGCTCTTAAATCGGGTTTCACCAACAAAAACAACACCACTTCTTCAAAAACGCAATAATTCGCAGTTAACGAAATCAATTCATAAACAATAACAGATAATAAGAAAAAAATTGCGAGCAAATCATAATCGCAATATAAAAAAAATATTGTTTAAAATATAAAATTTAGTTAAAAAAAATTATCATCAAATACCACGCTGTTTCTCAAATAATATACTAATTTAAAACTGGCATAGTAATAGTAATGCAGATACAGCCTTAACCACGTAAGAAAGAGCACGGCTTGCCGTTCTCTGTGGGGGCGGTGCTAGAGTGACAGTGGGCGTTACTAACTCGAAGAGTGGGCGTGGCTCGCGGGAAGGGAGGGGCTGCCAGCTCACGGTGTGTCTCGTTTGAGCCTTCCAAGAAATGTGGTCGCTTTTTGGGTTTTTATTTTTTTTATTTTGAGTACCGTGTGGTACAACGGTGGTGTCAGCATTGATATGTCGACGTGACGGGTTTTGAAAACCCATTCGTGTTGTGGTCAATACTCGCTGCCGTTTATCCTTCTGTAAAACAAAACAAAACCTATCGCAGTTATATAAGGAATTAGGAACCAATTCTTAAAAAGTGTCGGCATTTAGTTTGTTGTCCTTCCTCCCCCGCCCCGCACCTCCGCTTAGCACGGTTGGCTACGTACGGTGCGAAAGAAGTTCAACATACAAAGATTCGTGTGTGCTTTGTGTTCTGAAAAGTACTGGTGTGGCATACCGTAATATACCGGTCCATTTCGACCACCGCGTATATGTGTAATGTTCATCAAGATAAGAGCTGTTCATTGGCGGGTTTTGTGCCCTCCTTTAACGCGAATTCGTAACGTTTACAAGTCGTCTTATTAACGCACGCGCCTCATGCACGTTTCATCTGAGCCAAACGAAGTGATGCGTCTCACGCCGTTCGCGTTAATAAAGCTTATTTATTTGACGAACGCGGGCCCACGAGATTTCATTGATCTGCCCCCGGCATCATTGCTCTCGGATTGCCAAGCCAAGTGCTCGACACCGAAACGGAATTGCGGACGACTGAAGAACAACTGACTGGGATACGTGGATGCATTGCTTGGAGAACTTCTATTTCGCACCGTACGAAAGCCAACCACGCGAATCGGCAGGCGATGATCGGGACCACGTGGAGTCTGAGCTTGCCCAACGTCCGTCCAGATATCACCCGTCACTCGATGCTTTCCGTGGCCTGGAATCGAACCCAGGTGGCCGGGATCGTAGCGCAGCGCTCGAACCACTGTACCACTACTCCTCACCCAGATACCATTCTATGAAGGCGCGGTACACGAGGGGGTGGGTGGGTAGCACCACGCCCGGCCGCCTTTGTCTCCCCGGTGTCTATATTTACACACCAGACCGGGCACTCATTTTGAGGCCGGGTCGATCTAGGGGAAGCTCAGGACCGCTTCAGATAATCGTCACTTGGCGTTGCCCGTGAGCGCGAATCGAACTCATGTCGCCGGGTTCGTAGCGCAGCCCCGCTCACTACTGCACTACCGTTCCCCACGGTAGCGCAGCGGTATACAACAAAGGTGTACACAGAGACCCCCACACACTCACGCACACTCAGGCGCGCGTCTGACAGCACCATGCCGACCCGAACATCGGGAAACTCTAGACGGGTCACAACAACGTTTCAACTCCGCTTGCTTTTATGCATTATTAAACGGCGCGTCTTACGTTACTATTTCATTTGTGAAGGTGACATAATGGCTTGCCTCGACCGCTCTGGGTCTCACACTCCGCAACCGTGCGGCAAGCGGAGAGAGATGAGAGAGAGGGGCTGCGTGCAGAACGAGAGTGAGCGAGAGAGTGAGCGAGAGAGAGAGCGAGAGAGTGAGCGAGAGAGTGAGCGAGAGAGTGACAGAGAGAGTGAGCGAGAGAGAGAGCGAGAGAGTAAGCGAGTGAGCGAGAGAGTGAGAAAGAGAGTGACCGAGAGAGTGAGCGAAAGAGTGACCGAGAGAGTGAGCTAGAGAGTGAGCGAGAGAGTGAGCGAGAGAGTGAGCGAGAGAGTGAGCTAGAGAGTGAGCGAGAGAGTGAGCGAGAGAGTGACCGAGAGAGTGAGCTAGAGAGTGAGCGAGAGAGAGAGCGAGAGAGTGAGCGAGAGAGTGACAGAGAGAGTGAGCGAGTGAGCGAGAGAGTGAGAAAGAGAGTGACCGAGAGAGTGAGCGAAAGAGTGACCGAGAGAGTGAGCTAGAGAGTGAGCGAGAGGTGGGAGTTTACATAAAGCAAAGTTAAAAAAAATATACAAATGATGAACGAAGCAAAGTGCCGACTACACCGAGCATCTTCTTGTTTCCACTGATCGTAAAAATAAAAAATAAAAAAGAGAGTGAGGAGAGAGACGAGAGAGAAAGGAGAGAGGTAGAGAGAGAAGGAGAGCGCATTACGTGCGCAGCGCGGCTACTTCTGCTGCTGCTCGGAAGCCCACGTGGTGTGATGGTCTCAGCGGTGTTGTTCAGTGCACCTCGCGTTGTGTTTTGTACCATCATCACGTGAACGCACCGCGCATCGCACACACGCGCGGTCAGCCAATTGAAGTATGCAACACAATACGATGTGGAGATTGTCCAGAAACAGTGGGCATGTTTTTTTTTAATCGAGAGAGGCAGTCTTGGTCATCGACAGAGGAGAGTAGCAAGCCACTCTTGAGTCTGGACTTGAATAAGGGGCAGGGAGTCAACAGCACGGATTACAGGTGGGGTGGGGGGGATAGGGAGTTGTAGACAATGGGAGCAGCAGAGGAGAATGAGCGACCTCCTACTGAGCGTTAGTTGGGATCAGAAGTAATTGAGGGACGCTGTGTCAGAGACCAGATTCTGAGTATTTTTTTTATCCTGGGGGAATCCGATGAGCTGCAAAGCTCTTTCCACAGATGTCCAGATACTCAGCCGGGACTCCTGGGTGGTGACGCGGTCTCGCGGGAGCGCGTTTGTCGCTCGATGAAGGAGAGCTTCACGGCTTGCATCCAGCGGCCACCCTGGTTAATACTGGCGGTCCCAGACCACACGAAGACAACAACAACAGTCCCAGACCACACCAAGACAATAGCAACATTATCAGACCACACGAAGACAACAACAGCCCCAGACCACATCAAGACAAAAACAACAAGAAATCCCAGACCACACCAAGACAACAACACACAGCCCCTCACTTGCATTGCACGCCAGCTGACTTGATCGCTCTATCTCCGCGGTAGACGCGTCATCTCGGGCGGGTTCTTGCCTCCTTTGTACTGCCAATCCGCAGTTGGTCTCGACCATTAGCCATTCATTAACCCTTTTGTCGATGTGTTCCCCAAGCACACTTACATCTCTTCACATTACGCAAGTTCCATGATCCACATGCTCCACAGTCGATTTGAAGATTTCGTGATTGCAGGAATCCATATTCTTTAGTTCTTTCGGTAAAGTCACGTAGGTATAAAATAAACACAAGCGTCACCTGATGACGGACGCTTGTGTTGAACCCGAAACGTCGTGATTTATTTTATTTTATACCTACGTGACTTTACCGAAAGAACCAAAGAGTATGCTCCACTGTATAGCTCCTACGAGATGTCCGCATAAACGTTCATTGTTTTCGTATATATTTTTTATTTAGTTGTGGGTGGAGCGGTGGCGCAGTGGTTAGCGCCTTGGGCGATGAACTCCGGCTACCTGAATTCCATTCCCCAGGAGATAAATAACGTCAGTGGCGAATGCAATCCAAACCGATCCCAGGAAACGCCCCCTTCACCAATCGACCAGCGTGGTGAAGTATGGTCAAAACCGACACAAGCGCCGGCCGGGGGGGGGGGCGGGGGGGGCGAGGGGGAGCCGTTCATCCACGAGTAGGTTGACAAAGGGCAAGCGATTAATTTCAGCTCGAACAGCCCGGAACTCTATTCTGGGAATTCGTTTGGCAGTGCCACGGCCATCTCACGATAATGACTGTGCTCATATGACCATCGTAATATAGGGCACAGAGGTTCGCGTTTTAATGCGAATACGTTGTACTCTCGTGGCAATCCCTTACGCCGATATCATACCTACTGCCGAGCCAGCCGAGCAGCATTCCGGAAAACATCGAGTGAGAAATTAAGCCCATTTACGCGATCTAATCTCCTCCACCGAGCATTCCCCGCTATATAGAGCCTCCCCGGTGATGGGGTTATGTTCAATGTTTCAGACGTATTCCTTTCCGTGCCGTGTCCACCGGGCACAGACGAGGTTTCTCTGAAGTTTGGATGAAAGAGAACGAGAGAGAGAGAGAGGAGAGACAGAAGGAGCCGCTGTCGTTGTCCTGTTTCCCCGCGGTGTCGCGGTTCGGATCGCGTTCCCCCGCGCCTCGGGGCGAGACACCCACTCGCGCGAATTCGCGTCCAGCGCGAACACGAACAATTGCAACACGGCTACGACGTCTCCACGACCACTGGTAACAACAACAGCAACAGCCGCAACAACAACAGCAACAGCAGCAACAACAACAGTAACAGCAGCAGCAGAAACAACAACAACAGCAGCAGCAACAACAACAGCAGCAACAACAACAGCAGCAGCATCAACATCAACAGCAGCAGCAGAAACAACAACAACAACAGCAGCAGCAACAGCAGCAGCAGCAACAACAACAGCAGCATCAACAACAACAACAGCAGCAGCAGCAGCAGCAGCAGCAACAACAACAACAGCAGCAGCAGCAACAACAACAGCAGCATTAACAACAACAACAGCAGCATCAACAACAACAGCAGCGCAGATCCATGCCGGATAGTTCCACGGTCGGGGACTGGGCACGGTAACATTGATGGGGCGCCGCGGTGGCGAGGAGATGTTACCTACCTCGCCTGGTTCCATCCCGACCCTGACGCCTTCTGTATATGTGGAGTTTGCGTGTCTCTCTCTCTCATCATCATCATCACGGTGGCGAGGAGATGTTACCTACCTCGTCTGGTTCCATCCTGACCCTGACGCCGGCTGTATATTTGGAGTTTGCGTGTCTCTCTCTCATCATCATCATCACGGTGGCTAGGAAATGTTACCTACCTCGCCTAGTTGACAGGAGGTCGTGGGTTCCATTCCGACCCTGACGCCGGCTGTATATGTGGAGTTTGCGTGTCTCTCTCTCATCATCATCATCATCATCACGGTGGCTAGGAGATGTTAACTACCTCACCTGGTTGACAGGAGGTCGTGGGTTCCATCCCGACCCTGACGCCGGTTGTATATGTGGAGTTTGCGTGTCTCTCTCTCTCTCTCATCATCATCACGGTGGCTAGGAGATGTTAACTACCTCGCCTGGTTGACAGGAGGTCGTGGGTTCCATCCCGACCCTGACGCCGGTTGTATATGTGGAGTTTGCGCGTCTCTCTCTCTCTCTCTCATCATCATCATCATCACGGTGGCTAGGAGATGTTAACTACCTCGCCTTGTTGACAGGAGGTCGTGGGTTCCATCCCGACCCTGACGCCGGCTGTATATTTGGAGTTTGCGTGTCTCTCTCCTCTCATCATCACCACGGTGGCTAGGAGATGTTTCCTACCTCGCCTGGTTGACAGGAGGTCGTGGGTTCCATCCCGACCCTGACGCCGGCTGTATATTTGGAGTTTGCGTGTCTCTCTCCTCTCATCATCATCACGGTGGCTAGGAGATGTTACCTACCTCGCCTGGTTGACAGGAGGTCGTGGGTTCCATCCCGACCCTGACGCCGGCTGTATATTTGGAGTTTGCGTGTTTCTCTCCTCTCATCATCATCACGGTGGCTAGGAGATGTTACCTACCTCGCCTGGTTGACAGGAGGTCGTGGGTTCCATCCCGACCCTGACGCCGGCTGTATATTTGGAGTTTGCGTGTTTCTCTCCTCTCATCATCATCACGGTGGCTAGGAGATGTTACCTACCTCGCCTGGTTGACAGGAGGTCGTGGGTTCCATCCCGACCCTGACGCCGGCTGTATATTTGGAGTTTGCGTGTCTCTCTCCTCGTGGTCGCGTAGAGTTTTCTGCGGGCCCTCCGGGTTTCCCCCCCCCCCCCCACAGTTAGAATCAACATCATGCGTTTAGAGTATTTGTGCCGCTATAAATTCCCACGTGAAAAGCCACTTTTCGTTGAGCTATCATTTGTGATGGCCAAGTTGATTGTAAAACAGAGCTACATAGCTCAGTGGGCCTTATCTGATAGTAAAATAAAAAATATATTTTTTAAAAAGTGTGTATCCCTCTTCATCGCTTCCGTGAGTCGCGCAACTCGGTCGACGCCACCTTTCCCACTCTGCAGGGTCCCACCTCTACCTCTGCCCGTTACATTATCATCGTGAGCCTCATGTCTATTACGGATCGTACCCAGTAGCGTGACGATCGTGGGGGGCCCTGGTGGACAAAGCTGCGAGTTTAGGGGGGGGGGGCCTTGACAACCACCATGGTGCAGAACAAAACACTTAGCTAAAACGCGGTTTCAATTAATTTATACGCTCCACGTTTCATTTAATTTAATTACGGCGGTCACGTTTGGCTTCCGCAAATTGCGCGTCGCACGTTTGCTACCACCACGTGGTCGTCGTCGTCACCGCGTAACCAGGTAGACGAGCAGAGCAGCCGTGGCTGCATCTTGCGAAGACGACGCGAACCAACAGCGTCACGTGCGTGTGTCCCCCCCCGCCCCGCGTCTCTCTGTGTTGTCTATCAGTGCTGTCGAGGAGGGGGGGGGGGGAGGGACACGATGAGCAGGAGGGAGACAGGAGGAGTAGGTAGGAGGGAGGAGGAAGAGAGGGAGACACGAGGAGGAGGGAGCCACGAGGTGGATTGCGGAGGGAGATCGGCACGGCTGTTGGGGGGGGGGAGGGTCGCGCTGACAGCTGTGGGCTGCCTGCTGCCTGTTCGGTGGGAATTTATTTCAGTGACAGGAGGGAGGCAGCGAGGAGGGTAGGGCGGATGGGGGGGGTAGGGGGGGTTGGGTGGGGGGTGGAAG
This sequence comes from Lampetra planeri, assembly GCF_965212315.1. Lineage (NCBI taxonomy): Eukaryota > Metazoa > Chordata > Hyperoartia > Petromyzontiformes > Petromyzontidae > Lampetra > Lampetra planeri. The sequence continues at coordinate 3,691,325 of NC_136136.1, forward strand.
TGGGTTTGGAGGGGAGGGGACGGGGCAGCACCTGTCACGCAATTGACGGCAGGGCCACACACGGACACGAGCGTGGCTCGCGGCTACGCCCTGTCCCCACGCATGCTTTGTATAGCGCGTGGGTGAAGTGTGGTCGAGGGGGTGGGGGGGGGACCTTCATGTCCACCAGTGGACTGGTAAAGAACGGTGCGGTGTATGCATTCATACGCCCCTTACTCATGAAATATGTATGCATGGTTACATACCCATGCATACACACGAAAGTTAATATATCTAGCAGATTTTTTTTCTTCTAAGGCCAGCACGGTACACGAGTGGGACTCACCCTGCCGCCTTTGTCTGCCCAATGCTGATGTTTACACATCGCATAAGGTGGATATTTGAAGCTGAGTCGACCTAGGGGAGGCCCAGTACCGGTTCAGATAATCGTCACTGGTGTTGGTGGACTGTGAGCGGGAATCGATCTCGGGTCGCCGGGTTCGTAGCGCAGCGTAGCGCTAACCCCTACACTACCGCACCACCAATGTAACATCAACAGATACTCACACATGCGTAGATGGTACTGTAGACACTAATACATAGTCGTGCATAGCAAAACCCATGCAAAACCTATAAACGTACCTCACGCACATATATATCGAGATATTAGGGTTAACAGTTTTTTTATTTTTTATTGGTAACTAGTTATCGGTTCGCTACACATGTAGAAACGTCAAACAATAAACACAATTCGTGTTACATTATTTTATTGGTTCTTTCGGTAAAATAATAAAAATATAAAACAATAAAATTATCACGACGTATCGACTGCAACACAAGCAATCGTCATCAGGTGTGAAATCCACAGCAATAAAATTTGAGAAAAGTGGCGTTTTTTTCCCTGCAGTCACGAATGCTTTAAATCTAAAAAATACAATTCATGTTGTACCTCCTTAACAGAGACGCGAAGGGAGCTGCGACTGGAGTTGCTTAGTGAGCGCTACCCTGGACTTCCACACAATCTCTGAAACGTCGATAGATTTATATTTGTTTTTACGTACGATATGTTTCTAAATCGTGCCATACGATACTTTTATTTTCAACAATTTCGCCATGCGGTGCTGGACGTAAAATCGGGTTTAGTGTTGAGAGCAGGTAATTTTAACAATGTTTTATCAGAATATTGCGTTAACAAAAAGCAGATATTTAACAAATATATTTACCTACGATAAGTATTCTGGTTACCATCCTTATTAAATTAAATTGGAAACATTCTCTTACACACAACACACACATCTCTTTATAATCCTATGTTAAGACGTTTCGTTACTCCAACTAAAAAAACCACACTAACATCCATCATCATTATCAACATCAGTAGCCATTTTCAATCCACCGCTGGATGAACGAATCCCCAATCCGTCGCCACCTTTCACCATCCTGCGATGCAGTCATCCACCAATGACAAATCATGTACGAAACAACTACCAGTACTGTATATATATATGAATATATACAATCGATACAATGCCTCGCCATATAACGGATACATATTGCTATCTCTGTACAACATACACAAATACTATATATGGAACATATACGCTAACGTATATAGAACAGAAAAATGCTATAGATGGAACATATACATTTACTAAATGGAACAGATACATATTCTACGTATGGAATAAATGCGATTAATTTATATACCATATACAAATACTCTATATGGAACAAAACAATCACTATATAGAACATAAACATGCTATAGTGTACTGTTTATGAAACATATGCTAACTGCAGTATGTCGAAAAGTACAGTACTATAAAAACATATACGATTACTATGGGGCCGTACATAAATGACGTCACGCACCTAGGGGAGGGGGGGTCAGACATTTGTGACGATGTGTGACGATGGGGGGGGGGGGGTTGAGAAATGTGACGTCACATCAAAATGCGCAACTTTAAATAAATATAGACGTGCTACTTAATTAAATGGACTTTTGATAAATGTTTTCTCCTACATCATCAGAGTGCAGCGCCACATTGAATACGCACTACAATGACAATAGTTTAAAGCGATTTGAAGCATGTTTTATATTTTTTTTGGGGGGGGGGGGCAGAACTTTGTGACGTCATATTTGAAGGGGGGTTTTAATTTTTGTGACGCCGTGTGACGAAGGGGGGGGGGGTCAAAAATCGTCCAAAATCGCGTGACGTCATTTATGGACGGCCCCTATACCGTACATGACGATTCCTTTATATAACGTATCCGGATACTATATAGAATGTAAATTCTACTCATATAGACCACGAGGGTGTACAGAACAGACACAAATAGTAGAGTCGTGGAACACAGCGTATTGCTACAGAGAAGAGGTAGAGATAATCTAAATAAAGACCTCTTAGAAGACATTCAATACGTTACCTTTATTTATAACCTAGTCGGTGCCCATTGGGGCGAAGCGGTGAGCGCACTGCACCGAAGTTCAACTCCGGGCCACTGCTAACGTGAGTTGGCGAGCGACATCTGAACCATTCCTGGGGCTTCCCCGTCTCGCTCTGACCAGTGTGGGGAAGTATGGACAAACAACTCACGTGACCGGCACGGCGTGAGACCGTTCTAGCAGTGGGTTGACGAAGGGCTGTAAGCTAAACGAAGTTGGAGAGACATTGAGTGTTTGTGTCCATTACAGGGAGACCTGGGATAGTGGGGGAGGAAAAACTTGACTCAAATACTTTCAGGAGATGCAATAACAATCGACGTTTCGGCTATTTGGCCTCTTTCAGAAGTAAAAAAATGTTCACCTACAATCGATGCTCCTCGTCATTGTTTTGCATCGTAATCGACTGCTGGATGAAGAACTCCCCCGCACGCCGTGTCGGTATATTTGCTAATTTGCGTGGCTTGAATATTCCTCACCCCGGGGGGGGGGGTTGGTAGAGGAGAGTGGGAGGGGGAGGCAGAACCACTTCGCATTGTCACCCCGCCGCCACTGACGTTTTAGTCGTGCCAGGGAATCGAACTCAGGTGGGCCGGCTCACGGGGCAATCGTGGTCTGTGTCATCTCCTCTTGGAGGGGGTGGCGGGGAGGGGTGGTGGCGTAAGTTGAAGACGTTCGCGAAGCAGCGAGGTGGGCCTGGGTCCGTGTAAATATCAACACACGGGCCAGGGAACGGTATGACGCGCGTGTGTATGCATGTATGTTTGTGTGTAATGTGTATATCTATGTGTGTATGTATGTGTGCGTATGTATGTGTGAATATAAAGTGGGGAGCGGTGGCGTAGCGGTTAGCGTGCTGCGCTATGAACCCGCTAACCCGGGTTCGATTCCCGCTCATGATTATCTGAACCGCTCCTGGCCCCCCCCCCCTAGGTCGGCTCAGCCTGAAATGAGTACCTGGTGCGGTGTGTAAACATCGCCATCGGGGAGACAAAAGGCGGTCGGGCGTGGTGTTGGTCACCCACCCCCCCTCGTGTACCGTTCCGGTCTTCATAGGTGCTCGCTAATAGCACTTGCCCCTACAGTCTGTTAAGGCTATATGGGGGATCTTTGTATTGGTATATGAGCGGTGGTGAGATAACATAGTTTGGCTTTATTTGTTTATGTTTTAAGCGATATGTTTACCTTTCCTATACTTTGCACTCGTTTCGTGTTTTTGTATTGTTTGTTGTTGTTGACCCGACTGGATGTCCGTGGCAAAACAGTAAAGAGCTTTCCGGCTCATCGGATTCCTCCGGTATGAATAAAGTTTCTGATTTCTGATAAGTGCGAGCTTCCGGCACTTGTCCCCAAAGTGTGGGCAGGCTATGCCGGGAGGGGGGGGATCTTTGTCTTTAGTGCGATGACAACAGCGGCCCCCCATGCAAACCACGTGGGAGAGGCGTCGCTGAGCGGACCCGGAGCGAATACACAAAGACAAAGATGCCCCCCCCTCGTATAGCCTTAACAGACTGCTAGGGCAAGTGCTGTTTGCAGGCACCTATGCAGGCCGGGACGGCACACGTGGGGGTGGTTGGCCAGCACCACGCCCGGCCGCCTTTGTCTCCCTCGTGGCGATGTTTTAACCACGTCGCACTTGGTTACTCAATTTGAGGCTGAGTCGACCTAGGGAAGGACCGGTACCGCTTCAGATAATCGTCGCTGGCGTTGTCCGTCAGCGGGCATCGAACTCGGTTCGTTCTGTTCGCAGAGCAGTGCGCTAACCGCTGCACCACGCTCCGCAGACTACACACAAAGACAAAGATCCCCCGTATAGCCTTTAACAAACTGTAGGGGCAAGTGCTGTTACTGAGTACCTATGAAGGCCGGCACGGCACACGAGGAGGTGGGTGGCCAACACGCAGAGAGACGCATCCATACAATCGTATACACGCGGACACATACACGCAGGCAAACACATACACCGCATGCACACACACACAGAGACTACACACACACAGACGCACGGAGAGACAGGTCCACACCGAGACTGTGACTCACCACTGACGCACGCTCGCACAAGCCAAAGACAAAGATCCCCCGTGTAGCCTACACAGACTGTTGGGGCAAGTGTTGCCGGCGAGCAGCGCCTATGAAGGCGAGAACGGCACACGAGGGGTTTCCACCACCACGCCCGCTCGCTTTCGTCTCCCCAGTGCTGATCCTTACACACCGCATCAGGTACTCATTTAAGGCTGGGTCGACCTATAGGAGACCCAGTACCGGCTCAGATCTTCACCACTGACATTATTGGTCGTGAGGGGGTTCGTAGCGCAGCGCGCTAACCACTGCGCCACCGCTCCCTACAGGCACACAGACACGCACTCAAAAACACGCGAACACTCAGTGACAGACAGACACAGTGACACACTTGCTGGCACGAAGTTAGTTACACGCGCACGGGGCATGCGCACACACAACACATTGATACGGAGAGACCAGCATTCACACACAGACACATAAACACACATACATACATATGCTTACACACATACACAGAGAAACACACGCAAACGCTCTCATATATATACACACACATAAGCTCTCACACACGAAGACACACACATACGCTCTCACACACAGATAGAAAAACACACACACACGCTCTCACACAGACAGAGAAATACACGCAAACATACGCTCACAGACAGATAAACACACACATACGCTCTCACACACACACAGAGAAACACACACACACGCTCTCACACACAGACAGATAAACACACACACACGCTCACACACACACACGCTCTCACACACACAGACAGAGAAACACACACACACACGCTGTCACACACAGACAGAGAAACACACACACGCTTTCACACACAGACAGAGAAACACACACATGCTCTCACACACAGATAGAGAAACACACACACGCTTTCACACACAGACAGAGAAACACACACACGCTCTCACACACACAGAGAAACACACACACACGCTCTCACATACAGACATATAAACATACACACACGCTCTCACACACAGACAGATAAACACACACACACACTCTCACACACAGACAGAGAAACACACACAAACGCTCTCACACACAGACAGAGAAACACACACACACTCTCACACACAGACAGAGAAACACACACACGCTTTCACACACAGACAGAGAAGCACACACACGCTCTCACACACACAGAGAAACACACACACACGCTCTCACACACAGACAGATAAACACACACACACGCTCTCACACACAGACAGAAAAACACACACACGTTCTCACACACACACAGAGAAACACACACACACGCTGTCACACACATAGAGAGAAACACACACACGCTCTCACACACACAGAGAAACACACACACACGCTCCCACACACACACAGAGAAACACACACACGCTCTCACACACAGACAGAAAAACACACACACGTTCTCACACACACACAGAGAAACACACACACGCTCTCACACACACAGACAGAGAAACACACACACACGCTCTCACACACAGACAGATAAACATACACACACGCTCTCACACACACACAGAGAAACACACACACGCTCTCACACACACAGACAGAGAAACACACACACACGCTCTCTCACACACACAGAGAAACACACACACGCTATCACACACAGACAGAGAAACACACACACACGCTGTCACACATAGACAGAGAAACACACACACGCTCTCACACACACAGAGAAACACACACACACACACACGCTCTCACACACAGACAGATAAACACACACACACGCTCTCACACACAGACAGAAAAACACACACACGTTCTCACACACACACAGAGAAACACACACACACGCTGTCACACACATAGAGAGAAACACACACACGCTCTCACACACACACAGAGAAACACACACACACGCTCCCACACACACACAGAGAAACACACACACGCTCTCACACACACACAGAGAAACACACACACACGCTCCCACACACACACAGAGAAACACACACACGCTCTCACACACAGACAGAAAAACACACACACGTTCTCACACACACACAGAGAAACACACACACACGCTCCCACACACACAGAGAGAAACACACACACGCTCTCACACACACACACAGAGAAACACGCGCTCACAGCGACACACACACGCTGTCACACACACACAGAGAAACACGCGCTCACAGCGACACACGCGCGCACACACACACACCGACACACGTGGCCTGGCGTTAAGTTTCCAATGAACCCGACACCTCGACCCTCCCTGCCTCTCTCCCTCCTTCTCGTCCTCCTCCCCCTCCCTCCTCCTCCTTCCTCTCCTCCTCCTCCTCCTCCACCACCACCACCGCGACTCCGAGTCTAAATCGCACGCGTCCCACCGACCGCGTTATCTCTTCACAGCGACGCGCAGAGCCGGCGACTGCATCCTCACTTCCTCGTGGCGACTCGCCGTCTCAATAGAAACGTGGACCCACGGTGTGGGGGGGGGGGTGGTGGAGGTGACAGGAGGGGAGGGGTGAGGAGGGAGGCGAGGGGCGGTGGAAGTAGGGGGTTGAGGAGGGGAGTTAGCGCTGGAGGTTGATTGGGGAGTGGAGTGGAGTGGGGGGGGTGTTCGGTGTTGCTGGAGGGGTGGGAGGGGTGGGGGGTGACTGTCTATGGACCGGGTAGGAAGCGCCGCGCTTTGCTCTGTTTGCGCACAGGCCTAAACAACGCAACTGCGGGGCAGCCGATGAGCGCGTTTAAAGTTGTGTTTTTGTTTTGCGAATCACGTCGCCGCGGCCGGAAGAGACGTGAACAACACGTGCAGCGGTAGACGCGGGCGCGCGCGTACCGATCATCGAGGCGTAGGATGGAGAGATACAGAGATCGATAGGTGAACGACGAGAGGAGAGGCAGATTGGAATATAGATGTACGGTAGGTAAGTAAATATAACTATATATATGCCTAGGCAGAGTTAGAGACAGGCAGACACAGATATAAACATCGATGTGGGATTGATAAAAGTACGTGTGCAGATATAGCGACAAGACAATATAGAAGTGTAGATGTAGCGATATGGATAGACGGGAAGCCAAGATTAGAGGAACAGAAACGCGTCCACACTCTACAACAACAGTCGCGATTCGCCCATACGCTAGGGTGACGTCACCACGACGGCTCTTGTGACAGGCTAGGTACACCTAGACACACACGCACACACAAGGAGACCGAGACGCACACACAAACACAAGCGCACACGCATGGACGCACAGGCACACAGGTAAATATCCCTCTCCTCTCGATAGTCTAGCAGGACAGGTGTGATAGGTGCTGTTAGCGAGCGTGCGCAGACCCACACACACACCCACACGCAGATCAATACCCAACACACCCATTACCCCCCACACACACACCAGCACATACACGCGCACAACCACAAACGCACACAGAGACCCACACACACGTACACAAGAACCCACACACTCCCCACCTCACAAACACACGCACGCGCGCAACACATCTCCGACCCACGCCGATGCCGTCTCACGCCGCCGCTGCCGCCGAAATGTCCTTCGGCTTCACGCAGGAGCAAGTGGCGTGCGTGTGCGAGGCGCTCCTTCAGGGCGGGAACATGGAGCGCCTGGGACGCTTCCTCTGGTCGCTGCCCGCGTGCGAGCAAATCCAGCGCAGCGAGAGCATCCTCATGGCCAAGGCGGTGGTGGCGTTCCACCAGGGCAACTTTCGGGAGCTTTACGCTGTGCTGGAAAGTCAGCCCTTCTCAGCGCGCAATCACGCCAAGCTACAGCAGCTGTGGCTCAAGGCGCACTACACGGAGGCGGAACGCCTGCGCGGACGACCGCTGGGAGCCGTGGGCAAGTACCGGGTGCGGCGTAAGTTCCCGCTGCCGAGGACCATCTGGGACGGCGAGGAGACGAGCTACTGCTTCAAGGAGAGGTCTCGGGGAGTGCTTAGAGATTGGTACGCGCACAACCCGTACCCGTCCCCGCGCGAGAAGCGCGAGTTGGCGCAGGCGACGGGTCTGACCACGACGCAGGTCAGCAACTGGTTCAAGAACCGACGGCAGAGGGATCGAGCGGCGGAGTCGAGGGACAGGTGAGGAGGAGGAGGAGGATGAGCGATGCTGTGGTTTGTTTGGTTTTGTGTTAAACACCCCGGGGTGATGATTGTGATGATGATGATTATGCGGTGAAAGAATTCGCTCGCCGGAACTTGTCATGTTGGTTTTCGCGTTGGTCGTCGGTTCGATTCGATCTCCGGGCGCGGCAGCTAAAACGATCGTCAAAGTGTCTTAAATCTCAACCACCCTTGCCCTCACCATGAATGGGTACACACCGCACGTCAGTATGATCGGCAGATGGCCAGCGGTGGGTGTAAAGTGTGGGGACTCCCACCTCTTGCAAAGACGTCTTGAGCAGCGTGGATGAGTCGACCGAACGTTCTCACCTGGGGCTCTTTTGGAGCTCCCTCCCAGTGGGAGCCCTTTCTGCTAGCAGTGGCGTGAGCAAGCACTTGCAGGGCCGCACCTTTATCTTGTGTTTCTTATTATTTAGTTACTATACCGCAGGATAACGCACCACAACCCGCACTCACCTCGTTACTCTCCGCCTAACACCTATTGGTCGTGTTTTACAAGCGACGCATTCTCTCTGCGTGGGACAGAGGTCGATTGCAGATATCTCAGCGGTAGCTCTGACACATCCACTTCCGCAGACGGTTCTGTAACAGGAAGGGTCGCACCGCTCTACCGGAGAACCGATTGGAAACTTTCTTTCGTCTGATGATATCACGCCGATATCCCCAATCAGGCTAATAATATTATTCCATAAAAAATAAAGATGAAAACATTTACAATTCTGACGATCACGAGCCCCCCTCAGTATTACGAGTTCGTGACAGTCAGTAGCGGCGCTCTGCTCGACTACTTTTGAGACGCGCGCAGTCGAGCGAGGGGCCTCACAATCGGACCGCGAGGCCGCTGGGACCTGCGGCATTGATTTGGGAGCACCGCGTGACCTTTGACCTAAGCGAGACGAAACCGTGACCCCGAACATTTTGTCACGGATGCGACTCGCGGTGGGTGACGGTGCCGCCTGGCGGACGCACCGCGGCGCTACAACCGCAGTGGTGGAGGAGCCAGCGTCTTGACGCCGTTGGGGGCTTAATGCGCAATCACCACTGCGGTGGTCGTGTCCGAGCTGGCGATGATTGCGGATGAAAATAAGACTTGCCCAACAGGCGACTGCAGGACGGGCTCGGGCTTGGAGGGGTGCGGGCGCAGTGGTGACACTCGCGACTCGCGGGACGAACAAAACCATGGTTCCACCTAAAGACGGAAGCTTGTGTTGCCTCCGAAACGTCGTGATTTTAATTTTAATTTTTTTTATTTTACTTTAATTAATTTTAATTTTTTATCTACGTGACTTTACCGAAAAAAACCCTAAGGAAACTAAACCATGGGTTTGATTCCCGACACGGGCGTCTCTCTGTATGGACCATCTTCTTAGGTTTTTTCGGTAAAGTCACGTAGAAAGTAAAATAAAATAAAAACAAAAATCACGACGTTTCGGAGGCAACACAAGTCTCCGTCATCAGGTGGGACCGTCACAGCCAGATTAGCTGTATCAAGGTGATTCTCTGTATGGAGTTTGTACGTTCTTCTTCCTCCCCTGTTCTGCGTGGGTTTCCTTTGGGGTCTCTGCTGTAGTCGCATGGCTAGTGACGCGAATTAAATAATGCAACTAGCATAAAAAATATAACTGGCCAAACAGCTCAAGTTACCGGCAAATTACTCAATTGGGAGTTCACGTAGCATGATGCACCTCCGATTAGCGCGGTTGGCTCGGTACGGTGCGAAATAAGTTCAGCATAGTACATACATGCAGTGTGATGGCTGTCGCGCTGTATGAGAAAGCCACTATCCAGCAGTGGATTGAGAGGGGGGGGGGGTGTGGGCTGTAAAAATTATAATTCGTGTTCAGTCGGTCAATTGATAACAGCCGTGAAATGCAACGCAAGACGAGATCGAAGAAAATCCGTCGACAGATCCAGGGTCAAATTGAAAAATACATTTGTTTGGCGATGCTACTGCTTCCGAGTTGGCAGTGGTGCATAGACAGAGTTAATAAATTAAAACTCACACTCGTGTATAACAGCACCGTGGCTTTGAAAGGGTGGAAAATAATAATACAATTTGTATCGGCTATTAAGAAGGGCTATTGCCTGAATGTTGCCTGTTATATACCGGAATACCTCGCTCAGCGTTCGAAATGCGTATCCTGGAGATGTAAGCGCTAATCGAATCAGCGCTCATTATACCATTGTATACAGGGGGATACGTTCCCAACAGCGTAATTTATTTCGTATGAGCAATATGTGAGGGCTTTAATTGATCATCGGTCATTGTGCTAATAATAATTAAGATTAAATATTATTTCATGAATAAATTAATACAAATGTATTATAGAAACATCCGTAAGTATTTTGCACTGTGCTCACGAATGCATAATACTGTACTCCTAGAGTACAATGTGTGTCTGCACACGAAACTACAACGCCAACGCTATTAATGCCGACTGTGCAATTATGTCAGGCGGAACGCATAAGCGGGGACAGGCGGAGCGCATAAGCAGGGACATCGCATAGCAGTGACAGGCAGAGCGCATAGCAGGGACATCACATAGCAGTGACAGGCAGAGCGCATAGCAGGAACATCACATAGCAGTGACAGGCAGAGCGCATAGCAGGGACATCACATAGCAGTGACAGGCAGAGCGCATAGCGGGGACATCACATAGCAGTGACAGGCAGAGCGCATAGCGGGGACATCACATAGCAGTGACAGGCAGAGCGCATAGCAGGGACATCACATATCAGTGACAAGCAGAGCGCATAGCAGGGACATCGCATAGCAGTGACAGGCAGAGCGCATAGCGGGGACATCGCATAGCAGTGACAGGCAGAGCGCATAGCGGGGACATCACATAGCAGTGACAAGCAGAGCGCATAGCGGGGACATCGCATAGCAGTGACAGGCAGAGCGCATAGCAGGGATATCGCATAGCAGTGACAAGCAGAGCGCATAGCGGGGACACACGTGCCTAGGCCAGGACTTGGTGCCCTGTTGATCTGACATGCCTGGGTATAATTACATGGCCACAGTTTGCGGGTTTCACGTGTATAGGGTCCATATCGGCAGGATGGTAAGGGGGTACGGGTGAGTGGAGGCGAGGGGGGTGGTGGGGGGGGAAGATGGTTTGTGGAGGGGTATCGAGGCGGGGGAAGGAGGGGAAGGATTTAGGTGAAGTCAGATGAAGGCGGTGCTAAAAATGGGAACCACTGCGAAATGTGATCACGTGGGGTCTTCATCCAGCAGTGAATTAATGATTGCTGCTGCTGATGATGAGTATGATTTATTATTCAATTCGCTTCCACCACCTACACAGCTATCCCAGCTCCAAGCTGCGACAACCTCTCCCACCAGAAGCACCACCACCAGCAGCAACAACGACGACATGACAGCGATGCACACAACTAGACGCATGCTCCATGGAGCGCAGGTGACAGACGGAGCGCAGGTGACAGACAGAAGCTCCGCCGGTGCAGGAATTTGAGGAAATCTTCTGGGAGAGAGCAACCGGAAATCGCTAAACGCACGGCGTCATGGGAGGGGGCAGAGGGGTCTATTCATACGCACGCGCTGACATACATATGCAAGACAAAGATCACCCGTATAGCCTTAACAGACTGTTGGGGCAAGTGCTGATCGCGAGGAGCACCTCTGGAGGACTTAACGGCACACGAGGAGGTGGGTGGCCAGCACCACGCCCAGCCGCCTTTGTCTCTCCAGCGGCGATGTTTTTACGCACCGCACCAGGTACTCATTTGAGGCCGAGTCGACCTTGGCGAAGTCCACCACCGGTTTAGATATTCGTCACCGATGTTGGTCGTGAGCGGGAATATGAACTCGGGTCGCCGGGTTCGTAGCGCAGCGCGTTAACCACTGCGCCACCGTTCCCCCACAACACACACGCTCGCTCTTACATGATTACAGGGTGGCTCGCATATAGACACGCCAGCCAGTTGAATAAACCAAATCCCACCCCTCTCTGCATCCTCAATTAACTTCTCTTAAAGCCCTTTGTCAACCCACTGGTTGGCCACGCTGGTCAATGAGGGCTGTATGTATGCATGTTGAACTTCTTTCGCACCGTACGTAGCCAACCGCACTAATCGGAGGTGCGGGGGAAGGACAATAAATTCAACACAAAAAGCAGTTCTAAAGAAATTAGTTTTCAAAAGTGTGGGGGGGCAAGCGCGGGGCGTGGGGGGGTTGGGTGTGGAGGGCGAGAGGACCAGTTCAGATATCACTCGTCACTGATGTTCACCGTGGCAGGGAATCGAACTCAGGTGGCCGGGTTCGTAGTGCAGCGCACGCTAATCACTGCCAACACCGCTCAGCCTGCATCGTCAAAATCGCGAGTTCGCTATTCGCCGTGCCCGCCTTGCTTGTATCCTACGCACGTAAGACGATGCATGTTGAACTTCTTTCGCGCCGTACGTAGCCGCCCGTGCTAATCGGAGGTGCGTAGACGGCAGTGGGCAAAGTGGGCCATGCACAGTACAGCTCAGTTGTCAATCCACTGCTGGATGAGGGCCTCCAATCCTGGGCTACCGCGCAGGACAGCTTGCCGAACGTGGAGCGCGATCGAGTTCGAATTCGGTTGTCCGCGTGCGGCGTTCGACTTGGTTTACACCAGCGACCTTCGACCCCGGGCTGCTTCCGTGACGTTATTTATTAACGACCATCGTCTCGTATTCAGCACGCAATCCATTGCGGCTCTTGAAATATTAAAGTTTCTTTTTTTTTTTTTACAGAATTTGGAGAGGGGAAAAAATTGATACTCTTGTTTTATTTTGGTTTGCGACCAACCCCCTCCCTCCTCCTCCCTGGTCTAGACGCACCTCGTGATTGATTTAGTCAGCGTCATCATAAGCAGCAACAACAACAACAACATGATTATCATCGTCATCATCGATTAATCAAACGTTATTTCTACCGCACTATTCGTGCAAAAAAAGCAATGCGTAGTGCTGTGCAGGCAATAAAAGTGAAATTGTAGGCAAAATAAAATCACGTTGTTACAAATTTCTAGCAAAGACATAATGCGAATAACGCATTAAGAAATGTTTAATTAGAAGCAAGTTTAAAAAAAGTCAGTTTTTAGATTCATTGTAAAAGTGCTTAATGATTGTGAAGCCCCCAGATCCCCTGTCAGGCTGTTCCACAGGCGACGACCGTCCACACTCAAAGCCGCTTCTCCCCCTAGGGTTTGGTCCTGGCCTTTGGGACCACTCAAAGACCGGTACCAGGGGACCTTAGTGTTCTTGTTGGTTCATATCTTAGAAGCATGGAAGACATTATACAGGTGCCAGACCATTCAACGACTTAAAAACCAATAGAATAATTTAAAATCAATTCTTTGACCGACTAACAGCCAGTGCAAGGATTGTAAATTGGGTGTTATGTGAGTGTTCTCTCTGCTTTTCGTCAGAACTCGTGCCGCTGTTTTCTCATCCCGGCCGTGCATGAATGCATTGGTTTTTTTTCTTCCGTCATCAGAATCATCATTACACTCATGAATGGCAAGCGGTCACAACAACAAAAATCATCATCAGCAGCAACAGCAACCATCATCATTATCATCATCGACAATCAATCGAGTGAAATGCGTAGAAATCATTCCGGTCCTCTAATAGTCGAATAGACACTTGGTCTGTGGTTGAATAAATACAGTTATCATCGTTGATAATAACATTGAGATCGAGGAAGCATTTCGGCATGAGAGGGTATCGAAACGCCGTCGGAAGGCGTTGCTCTCCTCCTGCGAATGATGACGTCCCACCCGCAAAAAGGGTCTTTAACGTCGCAATTCTCCCACACACAAAAACACCACCCCGCACACACACACACCCGTAGAGCGTGCGCTTTGCTCATTGTGGCGAACACATTGGCGAGCTCGCGCGAAGCAGCGGGAGGTGAGGAGTCTCAGCAACGGATCGGATGTCACTCGCCGACGACGCTTTTAGCAGTGGTCGCCACTCGATGTTAGGTCGTGGGGTTCGCCACCGGCACGCGCGCGCGCGCGTGTGTGGGGGGAGGCGGCAGTGTCGTGGTGAGCGCGCTGCGCTATGAACCCGGCGATTCGAGTTCTATTGCCGCTCACGGCCAACACCAGTGATGATTCTCTGAACCGGTTCTGGGTCTCCTCTAGGTCGACACAGCCTCGATGCGGTGTGTAAACATCGTCACTGGGGAGACAAAGGCGGCCGGGCGTGGTGTTGGCCACTCACCCCCAAGTGTGACGTGCCGGCCTTCATAGGTGCTCGCTAACAGCACTTGCCCCAACATCCTGTTAAGGCTATACGGGGGATTTGTGTTTTTATCTTTGTACACGCACGTGTATACCAACAACAGCGACTGCTGCCATTCGCCACCAAGTGGCGGTGACGGCCACCACAGCGCTTGTGCCAGGCTAGGTGCACCTTGAGGCCACGTGAAGTGTGGAAGGCTCGCTGCTCGCAGGAGGTCACGAGACAGATCCAGGTGCCATGGGTTGACCGACTGTGCCAACTCGGTACATCACACACGCACACACACACACACACGTGTGTACACCACACACACACACACACGTGTGTACGCCACACACACACACGTGTGTACACCACACACACACGTGTGTGTACACCACACACACACACACGTGTGTACACCACACACACACACGTGTGTACACCACACACACACGTGTGTGTACACCACACACACACACACGTGTGTACACCACACGGACACACACGTGTGTACACCACACACGATCTACCTCTAGCTTAATATCAGTATGACTTAGCTATATCTGGCAGTTCACCAGCAATGATTTTAGCAAACGTGGCTGTGGACGAGACACTGAATGAGCCCTTATAGAACGTCACGTGGGGGGGGGGGGCGGCGGGGCGTGTTGAGCAATCATCGGGCGCGTGCGGCGCGCAACGGGGAAGACTGGTAAACATGGAAACGGGCGCTATGGCAACGGCTCGCGAGCACACGGGGAACATCCTGATGGAGACAAGGGGGGACCCTCGCTCAGAGGGCGGGGTGGGAGTTCCCTTACCCCCACATCACTCATCATCTCCCAGCCCCCACCCCAACTTCCCCCACCAGCCCCACCACCGCCCCCACATCCACAAAACTCCACAGCTCAGTGCACGCTTATAGATGACCCCGTATGGACGCGGATCAACAGGGAGCGCGTCGCTCGCAACTCACACGCGGCGACTATAATTAGTCCCTCGGGAGACAGCAGGAATTGACACGTCACCCAAACCGCCCACCTGAGTTTCGTAAGTAAAACAACAACGACGACGACGACACTTTTAGCAGGATAATGTTCTACACCGGGGCAAGCAAAATAACATGAAGAGTAAAACATATTTCAATATCGAATTCGGTAAAACTATTTTTGTTGAAATATTTTAAGAGCCGCATTACGAGACGATACTTAACATGTGACGTCGCGGAAGCGGTCCATAAAGAGACACGGAGGGGTCGGCAATTTTGCGGACACTGTGCACGGTGGTGAAATATGGTCAAATAACACCGTAACGTCAAAGCGCAGGACCCCCTCCCCCCCCCCCAAAGCGCGGGGCCTGAGGCGGTCGCCCCAGTTCGACGGCTGTGCTACTCGGCGTGATCAGTTGCAACACGTGCTTACCCCCTCGACTGCGTTGTGGGGTTTTCTCCGCGGGGCACTCAGCCTTCGTCACACGCGAAACAAACCTCGTGAATGGAATTGGGCCAAACATCCGTATGGCAGGACCCTCCTGACAATGAGACTTGAAGCAACGCGCGAATGGATGGAAGCATTAAAACCATAATGCGCAATTGTGTTCACCCGACAAACGTCATCCATCTGCCTCATCCATCAACGCGCACACTACCTGCACACACTGACCGACTAACTCCACACACACACACTAGCCTACACACAAAGCTGAAGCCCCAATGATTCGTCGGACACTGCGTCTCATTCGTATCTAATCCTTCTCTCCAGAGGAAAATTAAATCAATTGTTAGACGACCCATCGGCCGCACGCCCTCCTGGGAGTGCGTGATATCAGCAGCGTTGACTCAATGCAAGCACAACTCTGGAACCGCTCTCTGCATCCAGTGTCTCATCACCAGAGTCAGGCTTGCGTACGACTTGCATGTTGTTTGCATGCGTTGTACATGCGAGACAAAGATCCCCCGTATAGCCTTAACAGACTGTTGGGGCAAGTGCCGTTAGCGAGCAGCACCTGTGAAGGCCGGCACGGCACACGAGGGGGTGGGTGGCCAGCACCACGCCCGGCCGCCGTTGAATTTCGAGTGGCGATGTTTCCAAACCGTACCAGATACTAATTTGAGTCTGAGCCGACCTAGGAGAGGCCCAGAACCGGTTCAGGTAATTGTTACTGGTTCTGCCGTAAGCGGGACTCGAAATCCGGTCGTTGGGTTCGTAGCGCAGCGCGCTAACCGCTACACTACTGCTACACTATAATACACACACACACACTACGTCACCCACTCATCGACTACACACTAAACCCGCACACCCCTTCACAAACCCACACTTTGATACACACACACCCACACACTGACCCATCCACACCCCACGTCACCAAGTAATGCAATTGTTAACATATTTGTTAATCTACCCAGAGACCCACACACCAGCCTATCAGACGGCCCACAGAATAACACTCAGCCGCCCATTACCCACCAAATGAATAAGCCACGCATTTACCCATCGCACTGACTGACCCACCCTGCACAGCAACACACCCATTAGCCCACCCACACACTCACCCACCCATTTACCCACCCACCCACCCACACACTCACCCACCCACTTACCCACCCACACACTAAGCCACACGTGGACCCACCCACCCACTAAAGCCCCGCCACTAATCTATCGTGTGATTAACTCCACACAGATGGAACTCGAAAGACGCCGATGCCCTCTACTGCCCCCTAGAGGCACCGAGTTGTTACCCCCAAGTGCCGTTGTGCGGACATCTCCCAAAAGTGTGTCGGTGTCTGTCAACGTCTCTCTCTCTCCGTGTCTCGCGGTCTGTCCGTCTGCCTCTCCCTGTCCGTCTGTCGAGGGTTTCACGCGGAGTGGTCGCGAGTGTTTTTTTTTATTTTGGTCGCAGCACTGCGCCGCTACTCATCCTCGAAGGCTTCCGGCTCACGATTCGAATCGACGATCGCTTCGAAGGACGACCACATCTTTTGCGTTCTCAATGCGTTCTCAAATAACAAGAAGAGGCATTTGTTTCGAATTCAGTAAAACAAAAAAACAACATCTCTATATGTCAATGCACTGTGGTGGTGAACACGAGACGGTGGCGGTCCTTAATAAACAACGGTCACGAAGCGGCCCTTAAAGAGTTGCCGACTCAACCAACGCGAATATCTCTCTCCAACTCTCTCTCTCCATCTCCCTCTCTCTCCAAACTCTCGCTAACAACTCCCGCGCGCCGTGCGGCTTCGTTACAGAGACGGCAGCGACAACGCGGACGGGGACAGCACGGCACGACCCCCCGGGAACACCACCACCACCAACATCTCCACCGCCACCACCACCACGACCACCACCGCCAGCGCATCCGCGTCGAGCGTGACCGCGGGAGGAGTCGCCGGGCGCTCGGCCGGTGGCGGCTCCCTGTCGGGCACGGAGGACGAGGAGGGTTCGACCCCGTGCCAGTCGCCGCTCTCGCACCGGGAGGCGGCGGGGCCCCCCTTCCACTCGCGCGGACACCACGACGGTCTGGCGGCGGCCGCGGCGGCCCTGGAGAGGGAAGGCTACGCGCTCATGGCCGCGTCGGGCCACGAGGGCGACGGCCACGGAGGAGGCCCCTTGGACGAAGGGGACCCACAGGGTCCACACCCCGCGCCGCTGAGCTGCATGGCTATGCTGTCGCCACCGCCGCCGCTGCCGCCTCTGCCCCATGCTCAGCAGCACGGGGGTCCGGACCTCGCGTTTGGAGACGGAGCGCTGAACGGACAGCACAGCTACGCGGATCTCTTTCCGCCCTCGACGGAGTCGCTGCTCTACTCGCTGTCGGCGAATTTGCTCGAACTGGGTTCCTGAAACGGCGGCTGCTGGCGTCGTCGACGAGATCCGAGAGAGCGAGCGATCGATCGATCTTCGGGTCGATCGTCAATTCCTTCTTCTTCTCCTCGTTCTTTCGCACGGCTGCTGGCGCAGACGCGGCGAAACGACGGCTCCAATTTCACGCTCGGGCGGTCAAGCCCAGGCATCGCGCGTCGGCAGCGGCGAAGCGCTGTGTGTGTGCGTCACTGCTGCGATGATTGTCAGCGCTCGAATCGCGGTTGATCGCAAATTCGACTGCGAACATTTTCCCGGCTCCGCACGCGCCGCGCGGTCAACGTCCCCTTTGGCGCACGGACGCAGCCGAGCGCGCCGATCGATGAGCACGTGCCTGCCTACCCCGGTGCACCAGCGTTGCGTAAAATATTCGGTGTGAAACCTAAGCCCTTGTTATATACTGTCTGTAGAGTATTATGTATACTGTCTGTAGAGTATTATGTATACTGTCGTGGGGCTGCGCGGTGTGCGGGAGAGTGCAGTGGCGCGTGATGCTGTACGATGGGTATGATGAGTCCCTTCTAGCGCCGATTCGATTCGCGCTCACTGCTCCTGGAACGCATCCTGAACGCGTTAAGCGAGCTCTCTGCCTTCACTGCAATGCGCTCCCCACGTCTCTGCTCCCCGCCTTCACCAAAAGCCGCGCTGACCGGCGTGGCGAAGTATGGGTCGAATAACCCGCCCCTTTCATCCAGCAGTGGATTGACAAAGACGTGTGACACTGTGTGCTTGCAGCGAAATTCAACCCAACGAGTGAGGCTATTCGTTGTTGACGTCGATGCCACTGCGTTGGCGGCGGTGCAAAAGCATAATCAACGGCAATAACATAAGCAACACCCACTCGCATACCGTCAGTGACAACAACATTGTGACCTTAAAGAGGTAAACGAAAAACAATATGGTCCTCATTCGCAGCACGCCAGTTTTCAAGATGACGCGCACACGGGGAGTTGTCGAATCACGTGGTGTCGTCGATCTTTGAGGCTGAATGTTTTGGTGCAAAGTGTTTGGTGAACTCGAGGCCACCTCCACCTGTGCCCCCTAAACTTATCTTCCCAGCGCTCGAGATGCCCGCCCCCCACGCCTTCCCCTCCACCCCCACCGGTGTGTGTGTGTCTGTGTGTGTGTCTATGTGTGTGTCTATGTCTGTGTGTGTCTGTGTCTGTGTGTGTCTGTGTGTGTCTGTGTGTGTGTCTATGTGTGTATCTGTGTGTGTGTCTGTGTGTGTGTGATGTCGTTAGTGTTGCGGTTAGCGCTGCACTGCGCTACGAACGCGGCGACCCGGGTTCGATTCCCGCTCACGGCCAACACCCAGTGACGATTGTCTGAATCGGTCCTGGGCCTCCCCTAGGTCGACTCAGCCTCAAATGAGTACCTCGTGCGATGTGTAAACATCGCCACGGGGGTGACAAAGACAGTCGGGCGTGGTGCTGACCACCCCACCCCCTCGTGTACCGTTCCTGCCTTCATAGGTGCTCGCTAACAGCACTTGCCCCTACAGTCTGTTAAGGCTACACGGGGGATCTTTGTCTTTGATGTCGTTGCCACGCGCCCGTGACCTGACGTTGGCCGTGATCGGGAATCGAACTCCCGTTGCAAGGTTCAGAGCAAAGTGCGCCAACCGCTGCACCACCCATCCCCCCACCTCCCCCAAATACTCAGCACCATCCTTGATATTAACCAACAAGAATATGACTAATGTACCAACCTTCATGTTTTACGCTTCATCACCATCACCAATCATGGTCTATCCACTGCTGAATGAAAGCGTTCCGTCGCCACGTCTCTCACGGTCTTGCAAGTCGTTGCAAAGTTCTGACCTGCCCCTACTGGACGCCTTTGCAAAAGAGCTTCATAGCTCATCGGATTCCTCCTCCAGTATTAATATTCTGCTTTTTGATTCTGCAAATGCCGCCGCCACAATCAATCTCGCTCCATTATCCGTTCGATGGTGGTTCGCTTGGGCGTGTTCTGTCATTTTGGCCGTCTTGCACGGGCCGATATATTGTATTGAACGAATAATATTAATCATATTGGAGAATAATAAAATGGTTCATTTTTCCGTTCGACTCTCTGGCGAAAACTTAATGCCCGCTTTGTCGACGTCGGCGATTCCGCACCCATGGCTCTTACGATCTCGTGAGATTGTAAACGATTAATCGATTCGAATAAAATCGATTATTAACGCTCGCGATAATGCATCGAATTGCGCGTGCATTAATGACCTTAGTACGCGTGGGGGGGCGGGGGAGTGGTGGCGCAGTGGTTAGCGCGCTGCGCTACGAACACAGCGACACAGAGTTCGATTTCCCGCTCACGGCCACCAACACCAGCGACGATTATCTCAACCGGTCCTGGGCCTCCCCTAGGTAGACTCAACCTCAAATGAGTACCTGGTGCTGCGTGTAAACATCGCCACCGGGGAGACAAAGGCGGCCGGGCGTGGTGTTGGTCACCCACCCCCTCGTGTGCCGTGCCGGCCTTCATAGGCGCTGCTCGCTAACAGCACTTGCCCCAACAGTCTGTTAAGGCTATACGGGGGATCTTTGTCTCGCATGTATAACGCATGCAAACCACATGCAAGACGTACGCAAGGCTGACTCTGGTGATGAGACACTGGATGCAGAGAGCGGTTCCAGAGGTTTTGCTTGCATTGAATCAACGCTGCTGATATCACGCACTCCCAGGAGGCCTTGCGGCAGATGGGTCGTCTAACGATTGATTTAATTTTCCTCCGGAGAGAAGCATTAGATACGAATGAGACACATTGTCCCCAGAATCATTGGGACGTCTCGTCTACGCAAGCTTCAGCTTTGGCGAATGCCGGACAAGATGGAGCAGACAGACAGACGGACGGACTCGCTCGAACCACACGGATAGAATCGATTAATTGAACCACTCGCGGTGGTTGCAACGTGACGCGCCACCGGTTGCGCAATGGACGTTAAAGATCCCGCGGCGGCGTTCCGGGCAGGAGAAGACCAATGTCGTGCCGGAGCCACAGTCTGCGTGGGGACATCTGTGAAACGACTGTACGTCTTTTGGGGGGGGGGGGGGGGGGAAGAGCTTCATAGCTCATCGGATTCCTCCAGTACAAATCAAAATTCCGATTCTGAATCTGAAACATTGCTCCCAAATTATTTAAATAACAGCAACATCAAGACTTAAAGCTTTCGTGACTGCAGGAATTCATATTCATGGGTATTTCGGTAAAGTCACGTAGATAGGTTCAAAGAAAATAAAAATGTAACAAAAAACTACGACGTTTCCATCGCAACAGAAACAACCGTCTCCCGATGACAGAGCCACCTTTCATCGGGAGATGGAGTGAGTCCCCAAGGCAAAAATAAATAGAGAATCTACTGCTACGCAACATTGGAATGCACGAGATAAGTTGTAAGTCAGCTTCTGGGGGCTATTAACAGTTATATATACAGGGTGTTTAATTTTTTTCAAAAAAGTATATGGGCCGATCGCTATTGTTGCAAATTCTCAGAAGTGTAAACATTTTTTTAAAGCACCCTGTATTATATCATCGTCGTCATCATACTCAACCGGTCCACGTCCTGTCTCCCACTGCATCACTGCAGCGGCAGCACCAGCTGCCATTAGGTGTCACATTCGCTCCAATTGCCAATTTGACGGCGATCTCAGACAAAGGGGGGCCACAATGCAGTTCGCCATGATTTGTTTTTTTTTTAACGAAGCACAAATGGCTGCGTGCCTCAACCTCACGCGTTCGTGCGACTCGCTTGAAACTTGCACTGCCCTCTGTCGACAGCGTTAGATCATGAGCCTCAGTGAATCGATGAACATTGATCAATCGAGGATTTGTCATGGTTGCATCGCTTCAAATACCTTGGCACACGTCTGTATGAATGTAGAACTTCGTTCGCACCGTACACAGCCAACCGCCTTAGTCGGAGGTGCGCCAGGGGGGTGGGGGGGGGAAGGCCAACAAACTAAACACAAAAAACTGTTCTAAAGGAATTAGTTCGTCAAACAAGAGGATTTAAAATTGCACAGCACCCAGTGGCTTCTTAATATCGGAAGGAAGAGCGTTCCAGACGGTCGCAGAAGTGCACCTGAAAGTGCGCGATGCAGTGACCGTCTTTGCTCGATCGCCAGCCGCCGCGTTAGAATGTGAAATAATTGTAAAGAAATGTTATTCAGACCGAACTTGTGTGAGTCATTACTAGCTCCGTCCAAAAGAATAATTGAAGCATTTTAAACATGGCGCTTATTTTTTCTCCGACGTGTAAACGCTGATTTAATTGTCCGATACCACCTTAACATATTGAGGATCGCAGAGCTTGGGCATTTGTTGGTAGCGCCGGTTCCTCGCCGCGTGGCTCCTCGCTCGTCTGTGGTTCCTGCTCCTCGCGCCTCTGAGTCGTTGAGATCATCATTCTTTTTCTTATTATACAGTGTCATAATGTGTGTTAGCAATATAATGAGAATAATACGTTTTTCACAAGGGTGTTAAATATACATGTGTATATAATGACGTCTTCTGTTCGAGCGGCCGTAAATACTGCATTGCCTAAATTACTGATCATCATCATCAATCATCATCAATGATCTTACGCTATCGGTAGAGTTGGCAACATTTAAGCAACGTCGTTCACCACCCTGTAACCTCGCGACCAAATTTCCCAAGAGTGAGGGACCCCCATTTGATGTCGGACCTCGCGAAGCGAACCGGGACACGTCGCGGCTGTCAGAGGGTTGATGGATGGTGGGCAGGAAGAGCCTAATAACGGAGTGGCAGCCAAGGAATGGAACCCGCTGGAGAGCGGGAGTCACCGCCGACGCGGAGATGGAGCAATGAAATCAGCTCGCGTGCAGGTGCAGGATGGAATTTGGGGGTGCCACGGTGGCGAGACGTTGACTACCTCGTCCCGTATACAGGAGGTCGTGGGTTCGATCCCTACCCTGGCGCCTGTACATTTTGAGTTCATGTGCCTCGCTCTACGTGGTCGCGTGGATGTTTCTCCGGGTCCTCCGGTTTTCCCCCTCCACATGTAGAATCGTGCGTTTAGATCATGTGGTTGCTATACATTGCCACGTGATAAGCCACTTAATTGAGCTATAATTTGTGGCCAGGTGGCTTTTGAAAAGGAGCTATATAGCTCTGTGGGCCTTACCTGGTAAAAGAAAAACCCAGTTTTTTAGGATTCATCGCAAAGACAGTGAAAGGTGGCATCAGCGGCTTGAGGAAGCCGCCATCCAGTCGTGGATTGATCATGGCCGATGATGAATGACGATAACTTATCTCCCAAGGCTGATGAACCCATTCCTTATCGAGGGCCAAACATGACCTTTAAATCTTTGGCGGACCACAAATTAACACAGACCTTTACCGTTATCCCATCGTAACGCGAAACATAACGAGAGTTCACCTTTCCACAGCACGCTAATATATACACACACATTAAAACCGTCTTTGTCTCGTCTAAAATACCTGCCCCCTCTAGTACCCGATTAGTGTGCGGCTAAGACGCGTGCACGTGACCGACACAAGACGACGGTTCGGCGCGGGCGTTTCCCGGAGCGGTTCGGCACTTGGCCTACGTACGGTGCGAAAGAAGTTCAACGGACACAAACACGCACACGTATAACGTGCAAGATACAATCGAGGCGAGCATGGCGAATTGCAATCTCGAGATTTTAACGATACAGGGGAGTGGAGCGATGTTCACAGTGCTGGCACTACGAACCCGGCTACCCAGAGTTCAGTGGTTGCATGCATCACGTGGGCCGTACGCAACAAAGTCGCGGTTCGATTACGGCCCGCGGTCTCAGCGCCCCCCCCCCCCCCCCCCCTTGATATGCACACCTCCAGTGTTCGCCTCTTGCGCCCTGACTTCTGCTCCAAGCTCAATTCAAAAGGGATCCCTTTTCTCACAGCAAACTGTCCTTTCATGTCCCAGGTGCCGCGAGTGGCGTGTCACTGACCTGCCCTTTCGTGTCGCTGTCATCTACACAACCGCGCGCATGCCCGGCCGGATGGAACTGGTCACGTTTTCATTAAGCTTCTCATTTTATTTTCAAACCAAAATTCGTCGTTTCTCGTTATTTATTTGCGACACATTATCCACTGAAACGCCAAAGCGCAACAAATGCAAAGGCTACACAAATCCCCCGTATAGCCGTAACATACTGTAGGGGCAAGTGCTGTTAATGAGCAGCTCCTATAAAGGTCGGAACGACACACGAAGCCGGTGGGTGGCCAAAACCACGCCCGGCCGCCTTTGTCTCCCCAATGGCGATGTTTACATTCCGCACCAGGTACTCATTTTAGGTTGAGTCGACCTAGGGGAGGCCCTTGGGGACTGGTGCTGGCCGTGAGCCGGAATCGATCTCCGGTTGCCGGGTTCGTAGCGCGGTCCGCTAACCACTGCCCCATCGCTCCCCCACACAGTGACACGAACAGACACAACGACCCACACGGACGACACGCACAGACACACGCAGCGGCAGGTACACACACACACACATTGACAAATACAAACACACGCAGATAATAGCAAGCACACACAGACACAGACGCACGCGACTTGGTACGCGTGATGATGACGACGACGCTGATGTTCGCGGGTGGTGAGGGGTGGTGGTGGTGGGGGGTCGACAATGGGGGGAGGGGTGGGTGGGTGGGTGGGGGGAAGGGTGGGTGGGGGGGTTATTTAATTTTCTGAAACCCGATCCGTCCCGGAGCGAATTTGCGTGCGGAGCAAATTAACTCTCCCACGGGGCTGGAGAAGCGGCGTTTGAATGCAAGCAAATGGGGGGGGGGTGGTGGCGAGCCCCGGGGGGGGCAAAATTATTACAGCGGGCGGAACGAAACCTGAGCGCACCTGTGCGGCGCAGGTGACGAGCTCTCATTGTTGACTGTTGTGGGAGGGGAGCAAGGGAGGCCGGGGGGGGGGGTGTCATGCGACCTCGCGGGAGTGAGTAACACAATCAGCTCCCCCTTGTGTGTGCTGTCAGCGCCGCTCGACTACTGCCTTTGTGCGAGTCTGTAACTCAACCCCCTTAGCATCCCTTCCCATTCCCCCCACCACCACCACCCGCCCACCCACCCCAGCCGCCACATCTCCCTCTGTGTGTGTGTGTGTGCCGTTCACCCTGTGTTCCCCATCTCTGTTCCCGGGGCCACGGTTTGCCCGTAGTGAGTCACTGCGTCCGCGTAGAGCGCAGGAAACATGAGCTCGAGAGATAGACGGGAGAGTAGCCCCCTTTCCTCCTACCCCCCTACCCCACCCCCCCATTGTTTTTGGGGGCGCGTTCTTCACTTCGCAACAGCACGTGTAGAGGTTTCAAAAAAATTATAATAATGTGTTTTATACATCACTAGCTTTTCGCGACGTGGTTCGGAGTGAGTGCTCTCTCCCCGGTAACAGCTGGCGAACGCGCGGCGCGCGGTGGTCCAAACGCGAAGCGTGACCCCTGCGAACGAGGCCGGACGTTGGCTCCAATTCCCGTGTCCATCGCCACGAGCGGCGAATCCCCGGGACGATGCCGCCGATTACTGAACACGAAGCAGTCTCCCTCCTTAATCTCATTCGGTTCCTCTCGTAAAGCGCCACCTCTTCTCCACTGTCCCAGAGACTCAACACCGCACGTTGACTCAATATTGCTCATAGACTGAACACTGCCCATAGACTCAACACTGCCCATAGACTCAGCACTGCCCATAGACTCAACACTGCCCATAGACTCAACACTGCCCATCGACTCAACACTGCCCATAGACTCAACACTACCCATAGACTCTACACTGCCCATCGACTCAACACTGCCCATAGACTCAACACTGCCCATAGACTCTACACTGCCCATAGACTCAACACTGCCCATAGACTCTACACTGCCCATAGACTCAACACTGCCCATAGACTCTACACTGCCCATAGACTCAACACTGCCCATAGACTCTACACTGCCCATAGACTCAACACTGCCCATAGACTCTACACTGCCCATAGACTCAACACTGCCCATAGACTCTACACTGCCCATAGACTCAACACTGCCCGTAGACTCAACACTGCCCGTAGACTCAACACTGCCCCATAGACTCAACACTGCCCCATAGACTCAACACTCCCCATAGACTCAACACTGCCCCATAGACTCAACACTGCCCATAGACTCAACACTGCCCATAGACTCAACACTGCCCCATAGATTCAACACTGCCCATAGACTCAACACTGCCCCATAGATTCAACACTTCTTCTGTACATGAATCAGTCCCCCGTAACCTCCTTCCGTCCCCCTCTTGAAGCCTCACCTCATCTCCATCGCCGATTATCTTCCCTCCCGTCGCCCCTCCACTCCTTTCCGTCCCTCCCCTGTAGCCCTTTCGTGCCCCCCTCTGTCGCTGTCACTGATCCCTCAGCCCTTGCGGCACCAACCCTTGCCATCCACGCCTCTCCACTCGGTTGTCACCGTTTTGCAAGCCGTGTCACTGAGCGTCTCGAGTGGAGGTGCTCGATGAACGTGAATTAGATTAGATTCGGATGTTTGGTGGTGACGCGAATCTGACCTCTAAATTCTTGCAGCGAATGAAGGCGGGGTGGGGGGGAGTTTCAACTTGCAGTCTTCGCTATCCTCTCCCCGCATCACAACGCTGCGTCTTTCCGCTTTCGCCGATTTACTGCTCCCCGTTCGAATACAAATCACAACTCGTCTCGCGCGGCACGAGCCTGATGATGGTTAAACACGTCCCACGTGACGCGCTAAGAAATTAACGTTGTCTACGTGCTTGCGTGTGTGTACACGCACGCACGTAGAACACGTGTACACACACACGCGGAACACGTGTACACACACGCATACACGTGTACACACACGTGTACACACACACGTGGGGACATACACATGGGGACACACACGCAAACACGTGGAACACGTGTACGCACGCATACGCAAACGGAAATCTTAATCTTAATTTTAATTGACTCTATTAAGGCAGACAGTGCAGACAGCGTTAATAGTTTAGAACGTCGCGTGGGACGTGTGTAACAATCATCTGACGCGAGGAGTGCAGTTTGGATAACCCTGTCTGCTTATGGATTATAACAAAATAGATTTGTGTTGGTGTCTCTCATAATTGTTTTTTTTATTATAAACCTCGATTGTCCTACTGGTGCCGCGTCATTGTAAACGACCAGTGGACGTGGATACGACGGAACTACCGCTGAGAGACGATCACGTGACCTCTGTTCCACACAGAAAGGGGGCAGCAATTCCTGCTACAGAGAGAAGTCGTTTTCGCATGACAGTCGCTGATTATATATACACACACACACACATATACTGTAGTTTAACATTCTTAGACGTGGAATTTAGCCAGATTAAGTGCAGAACCAAACCCCAACGTGATAGATTGTTGCCGCAGTCAGCGGTGACGGAGCTGAGAACCATCAACTCGCCACACTCGAGGGCCCGGTTTAATCACCGGGCGGTCAGAATCTGACAGCACCACAAGGCGCTCCAGTGGTGCCAACTCGGCGCTTTGACCCTTGAGCCCTACCCGGCTTCAGCGAAAAAAAAACAAAAGGAACTTTCGCAGCCACGCAATACGACCACAGCTATCAATCCCATCCTGCGGGCACCGTAACAATACATTTAATTTGACCAGGTAAAGGCCAACCGAGCTATATCGCTCTTTTTAAATCCTTTATATTAAGTTCACTTGCTTGCTTGCTTGCGTGCTTGCGTGCTTGCTTGCTTGCTTACGACCGTGCAAATCTTTCGGTCGTTTTTTAACCTACTTCCCGTGATCCAATCGAGCTGACGTTTTGCACACAGACTCGTTGTGCATGACAATTCATTTTCGTGAAAAAATTTTTCCAAAATTTTACACTGTTTAGGGAAATTTTTAAAAATATTTAATTACCAATTGCTTAATGGTGGCAGACAATCATCTGACCCATAGGTGGCAGCCATCTCAAGCCAGAGGACGAGAGGACTCTAGCCGCCCGTTTCATGATGACGCAAATGTTGACTAACCACATGGCATGAAATCCCTGCCCCCACGCTGTACAGTGGAGACTATTTATAGAGCAGTTAATTTGAAGCAGCCCTCTAGCCGCCACGCATATAAAGGATTTATAGTGAAAAACTTTGTTTTTACGGGTTAATTTTTTAAATCCTTTATATTAAGTTCGCTTGCTTGCTTGCGTGCTTGCTTGCTTGCGTGCTTGCTTGCTTGCTTACGACCGTGCAAATATTTCGGTAGTTTTTAACCCACTTCCCGTGATCCAATCGAGCTGACATTTTCCATACAGACTCGTTGTGACAGACAATTAATGTTCGTGAAAAAAAATTCCCAAAATGTTACACATTTTAGGCAAAAAAAAAATATTTTACATATATTCAAATAGAACTCATTCATGGCTTTGGCTGAACGTCACAGTGTAAGAGCCCAGAGCGTAACCCCTCCACAGGCCGTGGCGGAGTAGCGCAGTTGGTAGCGCAGTTGGTAGCGCCCTCGCTTCCCATGCCAAAGGTCGCGGGATCGATCCCCGCGTCCTCCACAGGCGAATATAGTTTTAAATCCTTTATTAAATCCTTTATATTAAGTTCGCTTGCTTGCTTAGGACCGTGCAAATCTTTCGGTCGTTTTTTAACCCACTTCCCGTGATCCAATCGAGCTGACATTTTGCACACAGACTCGTTGTGCGTGACAATTAATTTTCGTGAAAAATGTTTTTCCAAAATTTTACACTGTTTAGGGCAATTTTTTTAAAATATTTAATTACCAATTGTTTAATGCTGCCAGAGGACGAGAGGACTCGCCGCCCCGATGCCACGCTTATAAAGGATTTATAGTGAAAAACTTTGTTTTTACGGGTTTACTTGTTTTCAGATGCGAGCTGGCTGCCACAAATAATTCGCTGAACGAAGTGGATTATCATCGCGTGAACAGAGCAGACAGATGCTCTGAACGCGTGATGTTCATTCTGAGTGCGGAGGGACCACGGAGAGAGAGAGAGAGAGACACGTAAACTCCAAACATAGAGCCGGCGTCAGGGTCGGGATCGAACCCACGAGCTCCTGCATGCCAGACGAGGGATATGACTTGTACGCCCCAACATTAACGATCAGCGCGATCAATGAACAAACGAATCGCTTGATTGGAACGACCGACGCCAGCGTTACCGCTTACCGACTGACTAATGCCCAATGCAGATCGAATGCCTCGTCAACTTGATAATTGTTTTTTTTTACCCTTCTATCTGGCAAACAAAACTGACACCTTATTTACAAGGAGTCATGTTTACATAGACCACAATACCTGCAGTCATAATGCAAACAAAAAACATAACTCTGATAATGTATGCACTGTCCTTGAAGTTGATTGGTCCACACCCGAGACAGCTTTCCTTAGAGCCTAGCCTCACATGGTGTTGGACCAGATGACGCCAAAAGGCGCACAACTCAAAGACAATGCACCATCAGAGTATGAGAGCTCGGGGTAAGCATTTACACCATTAGAACCTCATT
The DNA here is from genome assembly GCF_965212315.1 of Lampetra planeri. Taxonomy (NCBI): domain Eukaryota; kingdom Metazoa; phylum Chordata; class Hyperoartia; order Petromyzontiformes; family Petromyzontidae; genus Lampetra; species Lampetra planeri. The sequence goes on from NC_136136.1 coordinate 3,721,495, forward strand.
TGCCAGTAAAAAATATGATAATAGGTATACCTGCAGGTATTGTGGTCTATGTAAACATGACTCCTTGCAAATAAGGTGTCAGTTTTGTTGCCAGATAGAAGGGAAAAAAACAATTATCATATTTTTTACTGGCAAATGAGGTTCCAATGGTGTAAATCCTCGTCAACTTGTTCAGCACAGGGACGGCTGTCACCATCAGGAGTGTGGGGGGGGGAGAGGTCCGCTAGCCAATTAAATGAGTGACACAGCAACTGCGTGCCGTACCAGTTATTAGGCAAGTCTGACGCCGCTGCTGATGGGACATGTGCATGCTGACATTCTTGGTCCACAGTTCACTTGCGTTAGAGCCAACTCTGCGCACAGAGATGCACTCTGAGAAGGCTGTTACTGGCCCCGTGGGGTGAGTAGACGTTTATTTTGATTGCGCCACCACAACGGTGGGAAGGAGGCGGTGTTCAATAAGTTATGAAACTTCTCCACAAAGACGCTCGGAGGTTATGCGATGTTATCCTCACTAAGCGTGCGGGCGCGTGTGTGCCTGGGTCGTGGTGGTGTGGGGGGGGGCGGTAGCGTAGCGGCGAGCGCGCTCAGCTCCAAAACCTCGGCGACCCTTAGAGCCAACACCTGTGACGATTATCTGAACCGGTTCCGAGCCATCCCCTAGATCGACTCAGCCTCAAATTAATACCAGGTGCGGTGTGTAATCATCGCCATGATGGAGACAAAGGCTGCTGGGACGGAAGGTGCTGGCCACCACCACCCCCCCCCCCCCCCTCGTGTGCCGTGTCGGCCTTCATAGGTGCTGCTACTCGACAACAGCACTTGCCCCAAAATTACGTCGAGACTATACGGTGCGGGGGAGGTCTTTGTCTTTGTATGACGTAGGGTGCCGAGGCAGTGGGACGATCGTTCGGGTTACGGAGGCGGCGGGGGTGGATTTCGTTTCGCGTTCGGCAAGGGCGTAAAAAAAGAGGGAAAGAGGCTTTAACTCACCCAGACAATTGCGCGTGGGACGTGAGTCGTTACGTTGAATGCTTTAGAACGTAGATGATTCATCGACATGTGTGTGTATATAGAAGATTATAATCATGATTCTTGTGGTAGTGTAGCGGTTAGCGCGCTGCGCTGCGGACCTGGTGACCCGAGTTCGATTCCCGCTCACGACCAACATCAGTGACGAATTTCTGAACCGGTCCTGGGACTCCCCGAGATTAACTCAGCCTCAAATGAGTACCTGGTGCGGTGCGTAAAGACATCGCCACACGGGAGACAAAGGCGGCCGGGAGTGGTGTTGGCCACCCACCCCCTCATGCGCCATTCTGGCCTTCATAGGTGCTACTCGCTAACAGCGGTGAATGCGACGCGACTCAATCCCTCCGAGCAATCCATTCATAAGGAGACGAGCAGCATCCTCCTGTCCATTCATCGCACACGGTCCAACCTCCGCGTGTCAATCCGCTGCTGGAAGACGGTTTTGCCCACACGCAACATACACAACCGACGATTCATAACTATCGATGTTTCATTTTACATTCGCACGAAGCGACGCAAAACCCCGTCTATGACATCAACAAGTGTCTCATCATTTCTGGAATGTGCGTGGGTAGGGGGAGGGACTGCAAACAACCACAGCAACCTCGACGACCGACACATTTCATCATCCAGCAGTGGATTAGATGATGATGATGATTATGGAGAAATCATATCTATGATCCCAGCGACGGACGATACGGCCAGATAACTGCGTCAAAGATCTGCGTGTGGTGTGCGTGGCATGTGTGTGTGTGTACACGTGTCCTCGAGTACTTGTGAACGCGTGAAAGCACACACTGATCCTGGCACCGAACGCCGCGGGCTGCAGCCCTGAGCCAAGAGGCAAGAGAAACCGGAGCCCATGCGAGCGTCACTGCCCCCTGACCCTGGATTGAACCCTCAGGCGTAGAGCAGCGGTAGGCGCGGGCGCACACACACACAGACACGCGTTCACCACACACACACAGACGCGTTCACCACACACACACGCGCGCATTCACCACACACACGCGTTCACCACACACACACAGACACGCGTTCACCACACACACACAGACACGCGTTCACCACACACACACAGACACACGTTCACCACACACACACAGACACACGTTCACCACGCACACACACACGTTCACCACACACACACAAACACGCGTTCACCACACACACACGCGTGCGTTCACCACACACACACACGCGTTCACCACACACACACAGACACGCGTTCACCACACACACACAGACACGCGTTCACCACACACACACACGCGTTCACCGCACACACACACAGACACGCGTTCACCACACACACACAGACACGCGTTCACCACACACACGCACGCACGTGCCGATGAAATTATAGTTGACCTATTAAACAACATACGACCTGGTTTTTACCCACCGATATGCGGATATCGAAAAGCTGTCTATGCGAGCCTTGGGAGTTCACACCGAATCCTCAGAATGTTGAGAGCAGCTTTAGTCTGGCCCCGTGAGCTTCCGACATGACCACCGATCCGTGATAATCGTCCAGGTGCCTTCGGCTGGCTTTGTGACCGCTTGGCCGTTTGTAATGAATGGCCAAGATTCTAAAGGTGCCTTAGTCTGGCTTTATTGAGACTCGAGCAATGAACGTCGTAAACCCTTCGGAATTCTAAAGGTGCCTCAGTCTGGCTCCACGAGCATCGCGCGTTACCGCTGAACGCGAAAAATTCTGAAGGTGCCTTTGGTCTCAAGAGGGCATCGTTGCCGAAGCACAGGAACGCTACGGGAGAATCCGTGCGGATCGATGAGCCTCGCGCACATTAACCACCGTGGGATGAAAACCTCATCGCGTCACCGAGGGAATGACATCTCAACATCTGCGCCATCTCTTGGCCACCTCGCCAGACCCGGCGAGACCCGATCGAACTTAGATGACGCGGTGATTAAATAAAATAAATAAATATATAAAACAAATGTACGTTTGCATCGTTCCAATGACAAATGCTGGTGATGTCGAGACATCATTTGGCATACGGACCCGGACCGGAGGATAGATGCTGAAAACTTCCACCACTTCAAGTCGCATGTTCCCAGTGCCGAATAATAATAATCTACATTTGTAAGGCGCGTGCTTCATCTGTAGATCCCAATGCGCCACCGTGTATGGAAAGTAGGTAATGAACAGAACCTGCAGGGATACACAGCCGGTATTCGGCGGGGGACGAGAGGGGGGGGGGTAACGACCAATTTACTCGCTCGCCCACTCACCCACTCAAATATCCACGCACTCACTCGTCCACTCACTCACCCACTCATCCACTTACTCAACCACTGAAATGCCCACTCACTCACTAGCTCACCCACTCACCCACTCGCTCAGAACCGGGGTGAACGGCCAGAACGAGTGGGTTGTAGGGGAATTTAAGGAGGCGAGTTTTCAAGGTGGACTCGAATTGCTCTGACGACTCTGCTGGCTCTCTTATCGGCAAAGCGTCGTTTCACGGTCTGGGAACTGCACGGGCAAATGCTCCCATCACGCCAGGAAGTGAGCCTTGACCTCAGAGTACTGAGAAGGAGACGATGCGATGATTTCCAGGGACCTCGTTCGAGTGCGCAGATCTGGGGACTCACCCGTTGCGAGCCTTGTCGGCGAGCAGCAGACCTGGGTGCTACGAAGCGTCTCTCTACTCTGCGTTGTGTCCAATTTGCCTCGCCGCTACCCCCACGACTCCACGACCCCACGACCTCATGACTCCACGACCCCACGACCCCACGACCCCACACCCTCACGACTCCACGACCCCACGACCCCACGACCCCACACCCCCATGACCCCACGACCCCACGGCCCCACGACCTACAGGACTCTGCCTGTTCAATTGCGATTCTTAATCCCGGTACGATTCGGGACTTGCTTCACACGTTGTTGTGGAGCGCGACATTTGAAGGTCCTCACAGATCGTGGTGGTGGTGATGATGACGATTGTCGCCATCTGCTGGATAAGATCGTAACGGGACGTTGGCAACGGCCACCCCCCTCTGTGCGTGCGACACTCAAGGGGACGAGGAGCTGGTCCGGGTGGCAACGCGGGGCTATGAGGCCACCGCGTGGATACAATGATGGATTTGTCTGTTGGGGGGTTTTCTTGCATCGTCAAATCGAATGGAAGCATCGACTGCAGGCGTTGACCAAACAACTTGAGTACTCGCGACCCACCACGCTTGCGTGTTTACCGATTCACCAATTTAACTCCTCCCTAACTCCGCACGATGATTGTTTAACGCGTTCCACACTGTACGCGCTACGCAATGAAGGCAGCCTGCGTCAAGAAAGTCGAATTAAATTAAGATTGAGATCTCAGTGTGCATGTGTGTGTGTACACGTGTTCACTGTGTGTACACGTGTTCTGTGTGTGTGTGTGTGTACACGTGTCACTGTGTGTGTACACGTGTTCCTTGTGTGTGTGTGTAGATGTGTTCCGTGTGTGTGTGTACACGTGTCACTGTGTGTGTGTGTACACGTGTTTACTGTGTGTGTGTGTACACGTCTCACTATGTGTGTGTATGTACACGTGTTCACTGTGTGTGTGTACACGTGTTCACTGTGAGTGTGTGTACACGTGTTCACTGTGTGTGTGTACACGTGTCACTGTGTGTGTGTACACGTGTCACTGTGTCAGACATTTGTGACGATGTGTGACGAGGGGGGGGGTTGAGAAATGTGACATCACATCAAAATGGGCAACTTTAAATAAATATAGACAACACGTTCTACTTAATTAAATAGACTTGTTAATAAATGTTTTCTCCTACAACATCAGAGTACAGCGCCACATTAAATTCGCACTACAATGACAATAGTTTAAAGCGATTTGAAGCATGTTTTTATTTTTTTGCGGGGGGGGGGGGGCAGAGCTTTGTGACGTCATATTTGAGGAGGGGTCTGACTTTTTGTGACGCCGTGTGACGAGGGGGGGGGGGTCAAAATCGTCTAAAATCGCGTGACGTCATTTATGGACGGCCCCTAATTGATAATGCCTCAAAAGTACAGAACACGGCTATTATTACCCACAAACTTTGCTTTTGTGACCAGGACACAGGCAAAGTTAATAATCTACTCCATTAATAACAGTGTAACAAATACATTTTTTGTTCCTGGGTAGTAAGTCTTATTTCACAATTTCTTACGTCTCAAAAGTACAGACCACGGCTATTATTACCCACAAACTTTGCTTTTGTGACCAGGACATTGATATTTGGAAATGTACCTATGTTCAATGAGAATACGCGGTGAGCATTTGTGTCATTCCTTCACGTAAAGTCCCGGTCACAAAAGCAAAGTTTGTGTGAAATAATAGCTATTTTCTATACCTTTTTAGGCATACGCACTTAAACAATAACACTACCCAGGGACAAAAGTCGTGTTGCAGTGTATCCCCCCTGTGTGTGTGTACACGTGTACCCTGTGTGTGTACTTCGTGTTGCGTGTACACGTGTACACGTGTGTGTGTACACGTGTACACGTGTGTGTGTGTACTACATAATCAAAGAGTGTAGTGTATCCCTTCCAGAAACCTCCCACATATCTCCGCCAGAGGGCACCACTTTCACGCCGGCCCTGCCGCACTGCGTCACGTGGCAGTGCTGCCCCCTAGTGTATGGCGGTCAAACTTGATATTTAAATTGTCAGAATCAAATTGATGTTTTTCTTCGTGCGTTTTTTTTATTTTGGCGGCAATAGTCCGTATTCACAGCGCATAGAGAGGCCAAAGATGTTCAATTATTAAACCGAATATAAAGACACAAATCGAAAACTTTCAGGGCAAGTGCTGTTAGCGAGCACCTATGAAGGCCGGCACGGTACACGAGGGGGTGGATGGCCAGCATTTGTCTCCCCAGTGGCGATGTTTACTACACACCGCACCAGGTACTCATTTGAGGCTGAGTCGACCTAGGAGAGGCCCAGGACCGGTTAAGATATTCGAAACCTCGTGTTGGTGGCCGTGAGCGGGAATCGAACTCGGGTGGCTGCAGGGCTCGTGATCAGCGACGCTCGCTCACTGCCCAGGCGCTCACCGCACGGTCCTCACGCGCCCCACCCTCACGGATCCCGCGTGAGACGCATCGATGGAGAGAGACGAGGCAGTTGCGCCCGCCCGCCCGCCTGCTTACACGGGTTTATCACGCGCGATCACACTGCGGGCCGATAAAGCGAGCAGCTGCCAGAGGGTGTGTGTATGTGTGTGCGCGTGTGTGATGTGTAGTGGGGAGCGGTAGTGTAGCGGTTAGCGCGCTGTGCGATGAACTCGGCGACCCGAGTTCGATTCCCGCTCACGGCCAACACCCAGTGACGGTTATCTGAACTGGACTTGGGCCTGCCCTAGGTCGACTCAGCCTCAAATGAGTACCTGGTGCGGTGTGTAAACATCGCCACTGGGGAGACAAAGGCGGTCGGGCGTGGTGCTGGTCACCCACCCCCTCGTGTGCCGTTCCGGCCTTCATAGGTGCTCGCTAACAGCACTTGCCCCTAATATCTGTTAAGGCTATACGGGGGATCTTTGTCGTTGTCTTTATCTTTGTGATGTGTAGTGGGGAGCGGTAGTGTAGCGGTAGTGTAGCGGTTAGCGTGCTGTGCGATGAACTCCGTGACCCGAGTTCGATTCCTCGCTCACCAACACCCAGTGACGATTATCTGAACAGGTTCTGGGTATCTGCTACGTCGACTCAGCCTCAAATGAGTACCTGGTACGGTGGGTTAAGATTGCCATTGGGGAGACAAAGGCGTTCGGGCGTGGTTTTGGACACCCACCCCCTCGTGTACCGTTCTGGCCTTCATAGGTATTCGCTAACAGCTCTTGCCCCAACAGTCTGTTAAGGCTATACGGGGTATCTTTGTAAATATTATTAGAAAGCAGAGTTCGATTTCCGCTCACTGCCAATAGCCTCCGCTAGGTCGACTCGGCCTTAAATGAATACCCAGTGCGATGTGGACACATCAGCATTGGAGGGAGACAAATGCGGTCGTGGCCCTGGCCCACTCACCCTCCCCGTCTCGCATGCCGACCTTAGTTGAAGCTTGACTTCAGCACTTGCCCCCAACAGCCTGCGTAGACTACACGGGGGATCTTTGTCTTTGCTTCGTGTATGTGCGTGCATGTAACTTTGCACGTGGTCAAATGTCCATACGATTATTGCAGTAACAGTAAGATTTGGAACACAAACAACACACACTTGGCTTGAGCCGTACAACTTGCAGTCAGATACGATTATTTATTAGGCACAAGCCCACTGCGCGTGGAGTGGTGGCGCAGTGATTAGCGCACTCTACCCGAGCGATATCTGGACCGGTTCTGGGCCCACCGCTCCCCCCACCACCTCGCCGCCAACTCACGCTGACCAAAGTGGTGAAGTATGGTCAAACAACCCCCGTGACCCCACGCGGCGTGGGGAAGCCGTCGGCCAGCAAAGGACCGTCAAAGCGATGTACGTTGTGCTGCGCATAATCCTCCATGATCGCGCCTAATGAGATTGAGTTGTCAGGCACAGCTGTTCACCCCTAACGGCACGGTGGTGATGGGGGAGAAAGGGGGTGGTATGGACTGTATCGAGTCCTCGCGTCACGCAATCGATTCAATAATTGATTATACACGATGTACTTTCATTGTTTTTACGCACGCCATTGGCTGTTACGAGCATCCCTGTCCGCCCTCTTTGGCGCCACGAGAGATGTGAACTCCCTCGCCTGGTGTACAGGAGGTGCGTGCGTTCGATCCCGAACCCGACCCTGACGTCTGCTGTTGTATATTTGGAGTTTGCGTCCCTCTCTCTCTCCCTCTCCCCGTGGTCGTGTGGATCTTTCTCCGGGGTCCTCCGGGTTGTCCCTCCACATTTAGAACCAGCGTCACGCGTTCGGGCTGTTTGGCTGAGATAACCTTGTTCGAGTGACGACAAGCCACTCCATTGCGCTATCATTTGTGATAGCCAGGTCGCTTCTGAAAAAAAGAGCGATATCGCTTAACGGACTTTACCTGGTGGACAAAAAAAATAATAGCTTAGTTTTTTTTTTAATAGTAATAGTTTTTACCATTTCAACTGGTACAAAAACTGACACCTTTATACAAGGCATCATGTTTGCTATAACCACATCACAAGCAGTCAAAATACAAACAAAAAGAAACAACTCTAATGATGATAATGATATGCACTGTCCTTAGAGTTGATTGGTCCACACCCGAGACAGCTTTACTTAGAGCCTAGTCTCCATTGGTGTTGGACCAGATGACGCCAAAAGGCGTACAACTCAAAGACAGCGCACTATCAGAGTATTGAGAGCTCGGGGTAAGCATTTACACTATGAGACCTCCTTTACCAGTGGCAGAAAGGGTAAAACCCTATTACTATATTTTGCCACTGGTAAAGGAGGCCTCATAGTGTGAATTAGTTTCGTTTCTCCAATCTCGACTCTCTGAACGCCTCTTCGCGTCGTTACAATCTCCCCCATGGCCCCGCGATTCCCACAAATCATCTCAAGCTACGCGCGGTGATCGACCGCCCCCTGCGTTCTCTTCTTTACCTAGGCCATCAGAATCCATTATATATCAACAACAACAACAACAGTATTTGGGGGGGGAGGAGGTGGGTTATATAGTAACGTCACTTACGCAATTGCATCACGCGACTTTGCGCAATCCGCGAAGAGCTATGAGGCCCCTGTCGTCAATCCACGACAAGTGTGGGAGGAAACCGAAGCGCCCGGAAAGAAATCTCACGCGTGCGAGGCGGCAACACTCGATCCCAGCCTTCTTCATTGCAAGGCTACGTGGTGCCACTGGCGGAACCACGTGGCCTTTAGTGCGACCCGTGACGTGCGGCCCCCCCCACCCCCGCATCGTGCTGCTGTCAAACCTCCAATGGTGATGGCTCTCACACCGATGATGTCTTATCCGCGAAAGTGCCCCCCTCCCCTTCTGAAAATTGGTAAAGAACCCTCATCTATCCCGTAGAGACGGGACAAGGTGGTGTGGGTCTACTTTCTACTTTTGCTCCACCGCCTCCCTCTGGCCTAGTCAGAGTATGGCATCTCCTCGAAAACGGGGAAGGGAGTTTCGCAACATCTGTGCGTGATCCGCCAACCCTCGCTGCTGCTGCTGCTGCTGCGTCCACAGCACTCGATTACAGGCAGCAGCAGCAGCAGTGTAGCCACCACCACCACCACCACTGCCCGGCTTTAGTCGCGTCCTGCTCAAATCCACTTACTCTCCAAACACGCCGGTGTGTGCTGACGTTTTCACTAATTGGCACGTTTTGTTTACTTTGACAAACCGGACTAATTGACTGTGTCGGGTGGTGGCGGGTTAACGGCACATCAAGATTTATGCCATCTAACCCCCCCCCCCAAAAAAAACAATTTTACGGATAGTATTGGTCGCGAAAGCCCCCTACTACTTGTTAAACAAACCCACTCGACTTGGGTTTTCTCAACAATGAATATGATCTCTGATTTGGGTTTGGATGCGTTTCCCCATACGCGCGTTCCTCGGCTCCAATTTCAACGCGCACCTGCCCCCCATGCCCTTCATTGCGCACGAGCTACCTTGTGTTCAATGTTCGTCGTGAATGTCCCCTGTTTCTGATCCACGTGCATCTATGACAGTAGGCAATGCACACGCAAACACACACACACGGATTCAAGCATCTCGGTCCATTTCAATTGTTGATTTTCATCACCATGGTTAACTTTCCAGCAGTACTCCAAACTGCTCTTCACGATATTCCATCATAGATGTATTTATGTATCAATCCCCGCTCCTCCTTGGTATGTGGCGGTGCCTCGTGGGAGCGGCGGTCATCTAGCAGTGGATGAATCATGGTTAACACGGCTGTGCTGCTGCTACAAACAAATATCACCCGTGTCACCTTTAGCAGAATGTTGGGGTAAATGCTGTTTGGTGGGCGCCTATGAAGGCCGGTACACGAAGGGGTACGTGGCCAGAACCACGCCCGGTCGCCTTTGTCTCCCCAGTGGCGAAGTTTTACACACCGCACCAGGTACACATTTGAGGCTGAGTCGACCTAGGGGAGAAGGCCCAGGACCGGTTGAGATAATCGTCACTGGTGTTGGCCGTGAGCGGGAATCGAACTCGGGGTTTGCGGGTTCCTAGCGCGGCGCGTTAACTGCGGCACTGCTGCTGCTCTTGCTACTGATGACTCACACAACACACACACAGCACACGCAGCACACACACAACACACACAGCACACACACAGCACACACAACACACACATCACACACAACACACACACAACACACACAACACACACACACAGCACACACAACACATACAACACACACAGCACACACAGCACACACAACACACACAACACACACACAACAACCATTTTCGGAACCGCAGTATTAGCGATCGACGCGCCCCGACTACGAACCCGGCGACCCGAGTTCAATTCCCGGTCACGGCCAACACCAGAGACGATCGTCTGAACCGGTCCTGGGCCTCTCCTCCCACCACGACGACCACCACCGCCACCACCCCCAGGGCCCTCTGTTCAGCCAGCAGCATCACGTGGGTACACGGTGCGTAGATGGACAGGTCGCGTATGGCGGGGTGAAATGTGCGTGTGCTTTCCTCCTCTTCAACAAAAGGCGTCTTCGTCGGCTTGAGGAAAGCCACCGCATAGCCTCGTCGACGGGAGCTATCTAAGAGCGGCTCAGAATCAGAATGTTGTCTTCATACCGGAGGAATCCGATGAGCTATGAAGCTCTTGTTCGCAGATGTCCAGTAGGGGCGGGTTCGAACGTCACGACAACGAGCAATACAAAAACAGTGATAGGAGTGCCACGTATCGGAAAGGTAAACAAATCACAAAATATTAAAATGAAACAATTTTTTTAAATCTCACCAGGTAAAGCCCACTGAGCTATTAGCTTCTTTTTACAGAAGCGACTTGGCCACGAATGATAGCTCAACAAAGTGGCTTATCATGCTTCCCGCTGGAGAGGAAAGATCTTCGGCCAAGACGTTGCAGGAGCTGCACCTTTATCTTAGTCCTGTTGTTGTTGTTGTTGTTGTTGTTTTGCGGTGTTGTTATATAGACATACATTTAACCAAGCGAACGCACAGACGGCAGAGTGCGTTGACTTTGTATGAATGCAATTTTCGTTGAGAGATGCTTTTGCTTGACAAACGTTATCGCAAATTGGCTCCCCCAGTATCGGCTATTGTGACCCACCGCATCTCCATGTAATGATTCCGCGCGGTAATTTCATCCCCGACCTGGAGATTAAATTACTTCTGTTTACGCCGCAGACTTCACTGCCCTTACGTTTTTTTGTCGGTTTTTTTTTTTTGCCGACAAGCACCCGTAATGGTGATTGAATTAAATGCCCAATGTCCTCGTTAGGTTTTTGTTTGTATTCATAATATTGTTAAAAAGAAAATAAAATCCGACGTAATAATAACAACAACAAGAACAACGTAATGTCACGTATTCACGGGATGCTTCAATTGAGTCTCAAGAATCTTTACACTGCGGGGAGGAACTGGCCCGATGCCCATATTGGAATATGTTTTGGTCGATGCCTTTAATGCAATCTAACAAGGATCATCATCATCACCACCACCATCAACCAGCCATCATCTCGCCACCGCTGGATGAGGAGGGGGGGGGGCTCCACCGGAGTGGTCGCCGTCTCTCGCAGCCTTGCGATGCAACGAACGATCCACCCAGCCACCCACTCACCCACCTACCCACTCACCCACTCACTCACCCACTCACCCACTCACCCAGCCACCCACTCACCCAGCCACCCACTCACTCACTCACCCACCCACCTACTCACCCACTCACCCACCCACTCACCCACTCACCCACCCACTCACCCACTCACTCACCCACCCACTCACTCACTCACCCACCCACCCACCCACCCACTCACTCACCCACCCACCCACTCACCCACTCACTCACCCACTCACCCACTCACCTAGCCACCCACCCACCCAGCCACCCACTCACCCACCAACCCACTCACCCACTCACTCACCCACTCACCCAGCCACCCACTCACCCAGCCACCCACTCACTCACTCACCCACCCACCTACTCACCCACTCACCCACCCACTCACCCACTCACCCACCCACTCACCCACTCACTCACCCACCCACTCACTCACTCACTCACTCACCCACCCACTCACTCACCCACCCACCCACCTACTCACCCACTCACTCACCGACCCACTCACTCACCCACTCACCCACCCACCCACTCACCCACCCACTCACTCACTCACCCACCCACTCACCAACCCACTCACCCACCCACTCACCCACTCACTCACCCACCCACCCACTACCCCACTCACCCACCCACCCACCCACCTACTCACCCACTCACTCACTCACCCACCCACTCACTCACCCACCCACCCACCCACCTACTCACCCACTCACTCACCGACCCACTCACTCACCCACTCACCCACCCACCCACTCACCCACCCACTCACTCACCCACCCACTCACCAACCCACTCACCCACCCACTCACCCACTCACTCACCCACTCACTCACCCACCCACCCACTACCCCACTCACCCACTCACCCACAGCCACACGCGATATGGATGTCATCGCTCCATCTCTGGCAGTGGCAAGTCGTCCTCCCCCCTTCCTCCCCCACCTTCCTTGTCTGCCGTTCCGTCAGTCAGTCCCGAACCCGCCGGCTTCCGTCGCTTCTCGCGACTTTAGCCGTCCAGCGCCACCGGCTTCTCCACCAATCAATGTCCACGATGCTGCGTCTTTGACTAGCGCATGTTCTCTGATCTACTGATCTACATCTACGCGGCTCACCTTTGTCGGCGTCGTGTTTCTCGCCAATGTCATAGCACGTCTCTGATTCGCACGGTTGGTGACGCACGGTGAGACAGAAGTTCAACACACGTACCACATACACAGGTGGTCAGCAGTGACTTAAACAACTTTCCATCGTCATCATCAACATCATCATCACCGAGACCCAATTGTACACGTGCATGTCATATCTTTGAGGTCTATCAGCCGACTGGCTTCCCGGACCAATGCGCGCACGCACTGCGAGGGCTGCTACTGAAGGTGGCACGGGAACAAATGATGAAGTGAAGAGGCGAGTGACAGCAAGTTGGAGTGATTTTTTAAATCCTTTATTTTAAGTTCACTTGCTTGCTTAGGACCGTGCAAATATTTCGGTCGTTTTTTAACCCACTTCCCGTGATCCAATCGAGCTGACATTTTCCACACAGACTCGTTGTGCGTGACAATTAATGTTCGTGAAATTTTTTTCCCAAAATTTTACACTTTTTAGGACAAAAATATTATATTTAATTACCAATTGCTTAATGCTGCCATGCAATCATCTGACCCATAGGTGGCAGCCATCTCAAGCCAGAGGACGAGAGGACTCTAGCCGCCACGCATATAAAGGATTTATAGTGAAAAACTTTGTTTTTACGGGTTATACTTGTTGCTAAACTGCGTTCAAACCCTTTCTGGGCAGCTCTTAAATTTGCACGCTTCGCTACAATTGAATGTATTCATCGATGTTTTGCAATATTCTTGGCTCGTTGAATTTGTCTTCCAAAAGCGACGTTTAAATATCTCAATGGTGCCTGCGCATGGGATTACAGAATTAAAATAAAAAAAATAATTCTACATATTAGTTTAATTGGCCTTTTTGGATGCTTTCATTTCTTTTAAAGTGGGATGTTATTCGTCTGCCTGTGAACGCGTGTCTCTGTGAACGCATGTCTCTGTGAACCGTGTCTCTCTGAACGCGTGTCTCTCTGAACGCGTGTCTCTGTGGACCTGTCTCTGTGGGCCGTGTCTCTGTGGGCCGTGTCTCTGTGAACGCGTGTCTCTATAAACGCGTGTCTCTCTGAACGCGTGTCTCTCTGAACGCGTGTCTCTATGAACGCGTGTCTCTATAAACGCGTGTCTATATGAACACGTGTCTCTGGCGAGCGAACTGAATTTCCATTGGGAGCGAGTCTCGCCGTGACGAGGAGATGAGCAGCGGGGTGAGGCGTGGACCGGGAATCCACACTCGGGGTCTTCTCATCCATCCACATCAAGCGTTCGTCTTCACGCTGTGACTCGAGCTTAGCCGACAACGAAGGATGGTGAACAGTAAGATTCTCAGGTGGTCGAATGTAAACACACGCGCTTACACTTCACGTGAGTTTTACCACGTGGGCTTTGATTCGTCACGGTACTGAAATTGTAAATGTTGTGGGTTTACTCTCCAACGCACAGTAGCGAATTGTATCACTAATTAGCACGTTTTGTTCACGTGACAAACCCTACGAATTGGCTTTGTCGGGTGGTGGCGGGTTTAACGACACATTCATATTTACGCGATCTAACAACAAACACGTTTAGTATGGATACTCAAGGTTCTAGATTTGAAGCTTTCGTGACTGCAAGGATTCATATTCTTAGTTTTTTTTCGGTAAAGTCACGTGAGTAAAAACATTTAAATTAATAAAAGTAAAATAAAAATAAAACGTCGTGATTTTTATGTTATTTTTATTTTACTTTTATGAATTTTAGTTTTTTACCTACGTGACTTTACCGAAAAAATCTAAGAATATGATACTCAAGGTGCCGTCATATTGTGGTGCATCGGCTGACGAGGCCAGACAATCAACTGAAGCTGGCAAACAACTTCAACGCGTAATTATTTTTCGGTGCGTGCGATTTCTACTTCGGTAGCGAATTGTATCACGAATTAGCCAGAATCCAACCACGGGATATCGCATTTCGCGTACTCCCTTTTGCCTTGTTGCTGTACTGCACCGAGCGCCCCCTCCACTCCCCCAGCCCCCACCCCCACCACCACCCCCCACCCCCACCACCACCCCCACTCTCACCACCACCCCCACCACCCCCCACCACCATCCCCCACCACCACCCCCCCCCACCACCCCCACCACCACCCCCCCCACCACCCCCCACCACCACCCCCCCCCACCACCCCCCCCACCACCCCCCACCCCCACCACCCCCACCACCACCCCCCACCACCACCCCCACCACCACCACCCCCCCACCACCCCACCACTCCGCCCCCCCACCACCCCCCCCACCACCCCCCCCCCCACTACCCTCGCCCCCCCGCCCCACCGCACCCGCCCCCCAGCCCGGGCCTGTGCGCGTTGTCTCCATCTTGTCTCCATCTGCATTAATATCGAGAATCGATAATTGTGCAATCAGGGCAGCTGGGGTGTCCGGCTCACATAAACAAAGAATTACAACGAACATAGCCCCCCCCCCACCACACTCCCTACACCCCCCCCACACCATCCACCCCCCCCACCACCCCCCACCACACACCCACCCACACCCCACCTCCACACACACTCACCTCAACTCCCTCTCCTTAGAAACTTCCTCGCCTCAACTCCATCCGATTCCTCCCTCGTCAGAGTCCCCGTGACTCCTCTCACCCCTCCCCCTCCACCCCCCATCAAACTCCCTCCCCTCCACTCGCCCCCCCCCCGCCCGTCAACTCCCTCCCTCTCAACTCCACTCCCCCCCCACTGAACTCCCTCCCCGCCCCTCCCCATTGCAACTCCCTCCACTCCCCCCCCTGAACTCCCTCCCCTCCCCATTGCAACTCCCTTCACCCCCACCCCTGAACTCCCTCCCCGCCCCTCCCCATTGCAACTCCCTCCACTCCCCGACGCCTTCACAACTGCCTGCGTCTCTGCGTAGAGGGGGAGAGGAGGGGCTTGTGGATGGGGGAGGAGGGGGGAGGTGGAGGGGGAGGGGGGAGGTGGAGGGGGAGGGGGGATGAGGAGAGTGCAATTAGCGATTTTTTCCAGGGATAATCACCCGAGGGCAAGAAAATAAGTGTGTGTGTGTGTTGCGTGTGTGTGTATGCCGTGTGTGTGTGCCGTGTGTGTGTATGTGTATGTGTGTGCCGTGTGTATGTGTGCCGTGTGTGTGTGTGCCGTGTGTATGTGTGCCGTGTGTATGTGTGCCGTGTGTATGTGTGCCGTGTGTGTGTGTGCCCGTGTGTGTGTGCCGTGTTTGCCGTTTGTGTGGCGTGTGTGTGTGTGTGTGCTGTGTGTGTTTGTGCGTACCGTGTGTGTGCCGTGTGTGTGTGTGCCGTGTGTGTGCCGTGTGTGTGTGTGCCGTGTGTGTGTGCCATGTGTGTGTGCCGTGTGTGCCGTTTGTGTGTGTGTGCCGTGTGTGTGCGCGTGCCGTGTGTGTGTGTCGTCCCGTGTGTGTGTGTGCCATGTGTGTGTACCGTGTGTGCCGTTTGTGTGTGCCGTGCCGTGTGTGTGTGCGTGCCGTGTGTGTGTGTGCCGTGTGTGTATGTGCCATGTGTGTGTGCCGTGTGTGTGTGTACCGTGTGTGTGTGTACCGTGTGTGTGTGCCGTGTGTGTGTGTACACCCCGGTGTGGTTCGCGCCGTTGAAGAGCGCCTACGCAGGACGTTCACGGCGCACCAGGGAGCGAGCGGTGTGGTCAACACAATGCGCGGCCGCGTTTGTCTCTCGAGTGGCGATGTCGCCCTGCACCGACAGGCTCGGTGGAGGCTCTGCGGGAGATCGCGATGTTGATGTGAGTGCGCGTCTTTGTGTGCGTTCCGCTGGCGGGAGCGGTCGTGTAGCGGTCAGCGCTGCGCTACGAACCCGGTCACGCGAGTTCGATTGACGCTCACGGGCCAACACCGGCGGCGGTTACCTGAACCGGTCCGGGGACTCCCCTAGGTCGACTCAGCCTCAAATGAGTATCTGGTGCGGTGCGTAAACATCGCCACTGGGGAGAGAAAGGCGGCCGAGTGTGGTGCTGGCCACCCACCCCCTCGCGTGACGTGTCGGCCTTCATAAGTGCTCGTTAACGGCACTTGCCCCAGCAGTCTGTTAAGGCTATACGGGGGATCTTTGTTTGTTTTTGTTTGTTTTTGAGTGTGTGCGTTTGTTTGTGTGTACGTGTGCGGTTGTACGTATCTCAATGTGTGAGCGGTGGCGTCGGGGTTAGAGCACTGCGCTACGAACCCGGCTCACCGTAGTTTGATTCCCGCTCACGACCGATGTTTTAAGTGCTCCTGGGTCGAGTAGTACCTGGTGCGGTGTGTAAACATCAGCATCGGGGAGACAAATGCGGTTGGGCGTGGTGCTGGCCACCCATCCCTTCGTGTGCCGTGCTGGCCTGGAAAGGCGCTCGCTGCTCGTTCGATTCTCGCTAATAGCACTTTCCCCAACAGTCTGTTAAAAGCTGTACGGGGGCATATGTATGTGGGTGCGCGTGAGTGTGTGCGCGTGGGTGTGTGTGTTGTCGCGTGTGCGTGTATGTGTCCGTGTAAGCGTGAGTGTGTGCGCGCGTGTGTGAGTGTGTGCGCGTGTGTGTGAGTTTGTGCGCGCGTGTGTGTGCGTGCGTGCGCGTGTGTGCGCATGTGTGTGCGCGCGTGTGTGTGCGCGTGTGTGAGTGTGTGCGCGTGTGTGTGAGTTTGTGCGTGCGCGTGTGTGAGTGTGTGCGCGTGTGTGTGAGTTTGTGCGCGCGTGTGAGTGTGTGCGCGCGTGTGTGAGTGTATGCGTGCGTGTGTGTTAGTGTGTGTGTGAGTGTGTACGCGTAAATTTGTTCGCGTGTGTACGCGTAAATTTGTTCGCGTGTGTGTGTGTGTGCGTGTAAGCGGCAGTGTAGCCGTTAGCGCGCTGCGCTACGAACCCGGGCGAACCGAGTTCGAGTCCCGTTCACGGACAACACCGATGTCTATTATCTGGTGCCGTGCGTAAAAACATCGGCGCTGGGGAGACAAAGGCGACCGGGGCGTGGTGCTGATCACCCACCCCACCGTGTGCCGTTCTGGCCTTCATAGGTGCTCGCTAACAGCACTTGCCCCAACAGTCTATTAAGGCTACACGGGAGATCTTTGTCTTGTGCGCGCATGTGTGTACGTGAGTGTGGAGGAGCAAGTGCGCGTTTTCGAGTGTGCGTGGAGGAGGAGGGGGGGGGGGCGGTTAGCGTTTACATGACATCTGCTTCAATGCTTCCCTGCAAATAAACTGTCTTGATGGAGCCCCCTTTGTCCCGACGTCACACCCTATTTGCTAACTCGGCGTCTCATGTGAATGGCGCGATTCGTAAAGTGGTGTGGAGGAGGAGGTGGATGGAGGGGGCGGCGTGGGAGGGAGTGGTGATGGCGGGCGGAGGGGGGGCGCAAAGAGTGCGCGTTGGGCCGTGTGTGGTTGTGGTGGCGGTAAGTGGATGGGTGAGTTGGTGAGTGGATGGGTGAGTTGGTGAGTAGATGGGTGAGTGCACGAGTTGGGTGGGCTGTTTAGGAAGTGTTGGGCGATCGGTGGGTTGGATGAGTGGGTGGATGGGCGGGTGGGTGAACGGATGAGTGGTGAGCAGACTGATGGGTGATTGGTTGGGTAAGTGGATGAATTAGTGGGTGGATGGGTTGATAATGGCGTTAGAGAATCGTGGGCGGATGGGCGAATGGGTGGGTGGGTGGATGGCGAGATGGGTGAGTGAATGGATGTGTAAATGTGTGAGTGAATAGAGTGGCGAATGAATAAGTGGGCCTACGAGTGGATGGAAGGTTGGATGCCTGGATGTGAGTGGCTGGGTGAGTGAGTGGTGGTTGAGTGAGTGGGCGAGGTGAGTGCGTGGGGTGGGTGGGTGACTGCATTGCTTGGCCGTGTGCGTGGGTTGAGTGACATGTGAGTGGGTGATGCGTGGATGTGTGGGTGAGAGAGTGAGTGGATGGGTGGGTGAGTCACTTAGTGGATGGGGGGGGAGGATGGAGGTGGGGGTGAGTTAGTGGGTGGAGAGCGGGGAAGGGGGTGGGGGGGGTGCAAGAGCGCTGAATTGAGAGCCGGGTTGACCCCACACTGACAGAGTAACAACGAATTTCTAATTGCCGAGGCGGGCTCCAACTTCGCTAATGATGTGCGCTATTTAAACAGTCCCTAGCAGGGCGCCCTCCAACCTTCCCCTCCAACTAACCTCCCCCGCCCCCCTTTACCCCCCACGACCCCCCCCCCTCATCCGGCCACCCCCCCTGCCCCCCCCCCCCGGCCTCCTTTCCTCCCCCGTAACGAAACAGACATCGTGGCATTACCTCCCCACGCACATTTTACGTAAACTCACAATGCCTTTACGAGACTATTATTACTCGTCCTTTGTATTTAAAAATAGCAAAAGAAAACGAGACTTTTCGGTTTAGTGTCCCGGCAGAGCGAACACGTTACCCCGTCGCGCGAGTGCGTGTGTGTACGTGTGTGTGTGTGTGTGTGCGAGTGTGCGTGCGTGCGTGTGTGCGTGCGTGCGTGTGTGCGTGCGAGTGTGTGAGTGCCTGCGTGTGAGTGCTTGAGTGCGTGCGAGTGTGCGTGTGTGTACGTGTGAGTATGTGCGTGTGAGTGTCAGTGTGAGAGTGTGTACGTGTGCGTGCGTGTGTGATTGTACGTGTACGAAAGAGTGTGCGTGTGTGCGTGTACGTGTCCATGTGAGTGTGTGAGTGTAATTGTGCGTGCGTGTGTGCCTGTACGTGTGAGTATGCGTGTGTGCGTGTGAGTGTGTACGTGTGAGTGTGTACGTGTGCGTGTGTGAGTGCGTGTACGTGTGAGTGTGTGCGTGTGAGTGGGGAGCGATAGTGCAGCGGTTAGCGCGCTGCGCTATGAACCCGGCGACACGAGTTCGATTCCCGCTCACGGCCAACACCAGTGACGATTATCTGAACCGGTCCCGGACCTCCCCTAGGTCGACTCAGCCTCAAATGAGTACCTGGTGCGGTGTGTAAACATTGCCACTAGGGAGACAAAGGCGGTCGGGCGTGGTGCTGGCCACCCACCCTCTCGTGTACCGTTCCAGCCTTCATAGGTGCTCGCTAACAGCACTTGCCCCTACAGTCTGTTCAGGCTATACGGGGGATCTTTGTCTTGTGTGAGTGTGCATGACGGGGTAACGGTGGTGTAGCGGTTAGCACTACACTGCGCTACGAACCGGGCGCCCCGACTTCGATTCCCGCTCATGGCCAACACCAGTGACGCTTATCTGAACGGGTTCTGGGCCTACCCTAGGTCGACTCGACCTCAAATGAGTACCTGGTGCGGTGTATTAATATCGCCGCGGTGGGGGAGACAAAGGCGGCCGGGCGTGGTGCTTGCTACGTACCCCCACCCCCTCCTCGTGTGCCGTTCCGGCCTTCATAGGTGCTCGCTAACAGCACTTGCCCCCGCAGTCTGTTAAGGCTACGTGGGGCATCTTTGTCCTTGTCTTTAGAGTGACGTAGTGGTCAGCTCATCACGCTACAAACTCGGCGACTCCGAGTTTGACTCGCATTCACGAACGATAACACTGACGATTACACTGTGTAAAAATATTTTTTTCCTGGGTAGTAAGTATTATTTCCTAATTAGTTAAGCCTCAAAAGTACAGCAAATGGCTATTATTCTCCACAAACTTTGCTTGTGTGACCAGGACATTGATATTTTGAAATGTACCTATTTTCCAGAACATTCCAGATAGATTCAGTGCTGAGTAAACTTGGAGTAACTTCTAGAACATTCTAGAACTTTCCAGCAATATAAATAGTAGTATAAATACAGGGGCCTTAAGCCAACCAGTTCAGTTTAGTTCCAGCTGCCTAAGTGGATCAATATCTGTATTTTTCTGAGATGGCATCAAGAGGCTGCAAGTATCCGGCAGACGCATTTTTTCTATGTCTGCGGCCAATTGATCAAGTTTGGTGAGTGTACTGGCAGTCTATGATGTAGACTGTGGCCTGGTGTTTAAGCTTGGCGAGCGTGTTGGCAGTCTATAATGTAAACTGTAGCAATGGTTATTAAACTGAGTGAGCATACTGACAGTCTATAATGTAGACTTATTCTTTAAAAAAAGTGAATAAAAAATAAAAATGAAAACCACGATGTTTCGATCGCAACATAAGCGGTCGTCATCAGGAAAAGGGGGATTAGCCTCTAAAGGCAAACTGTTTATAAAGGTTGAAAATGGGCGTGGCCCAAGTGTCAGCAGCATGGGCGGGGCAGCTGATGTTAATGTGTAACGACGGCACCGGTGGTGGGTTTCCACCAATCAAAGGGCTGCCAGGCAATCATTGCACCTCGCTTTACACACCCACACTGTTGATGGTGGAGGTTGCTGCTAGTGGTGATGGTAGTAGTGGGCAGTGATGGTCCTGGTGGTGGGTTTCCACCAATTAAAGGGCTTCTGCTAGTGATGATGGTAGTAGTGGGTAATGATGGTACTGGTGGTGGGCTTCCACCAATTAAAGGGCTGCCAGGTCTAAAATGGAAACATTACAGCCAGTTATGACTTGAAATGGTTGATAACGTCCTTACAGTGATTGCTGAGTTTGTATCCATCTTCTCGGTTGAAATTGTGTCCATGTCTATATATATGGATGGCTTCATGAACATATCTTTGTTGATAGCCAGTGGGTTTGCAAAGTACCTTCGTGTGAGCCAGCCACATTAAAATAATGATCAGGCACGGCAGAAGTATTGGTCCTTCCGTATTTCAAATCTGCCTTATGCTCACGAAGACGGTCCGAAACATGCCACTTAGTTTCCCCAATGTAATTGCTGCCGCAGATAGAACTTCGTTTGTAGACGCCGGGATATTGCATGTCAGGAATCTTGTCTTTCACAGATGGGATCAGATTACGAATTTTATGTACTGTGTTAAATCGGACCTGGATCTTGTGTTTGTTCATGATTTTGGAAATATTTTTGGTTACCCCTACTATGTATGGCAAGGTGATGGTTTTGATTGGATCATCAGAAGGCTCCTTCCTCACGGTTGGAGTGATGGCTTCGCGAATTGTGTAGTCAGAGTATCCTTTCGCCTTGAGAGCTTGGTGTACGTGTTTAAATCCATTGGTTAGGTGTTCATGGTCGGAGATACATCGAGCTCTATGGTGTAGAGTTTTGATGAGGGAATTCTCCTGGGATGAATGGTGGTGGGAGTCAGGTTTTAGGTAGGCATCAGTATGGGTTGCTATCCTGTAGACAGAATGGATAATTCAGCCATCTGGTCTCTTTTTGATTAATACATCCAAGAATGGTAAGTTGCCATCTTTTTCGACCTCCATGGTGAATTTGATGGCTGGGTGTATGGAATTGATGTGGTTGAGGAATTGGTTCAGAGCCGGTCGGCCATGTGGCCAGATGACAAACGTGTCATCCACGTATCTCTTCCGCAAGGACGGGCGTAAAGTGGATGCCTGGATGGCGTCCGTCTCAAAATGTTCAATGAAAACATTGGCTACAACCGTATATAAGGAAAAACCCATTGGGGTGCCTTCAGTTTGTTTGTAGAATGTTCCATTCCAGGTGAGGCAAAGTCTCACCAGGGCCAGTACATCAGTATTCAATCTTTGTTGGACCAAATCTTCAATGATTGCAATGGGGCACATGAACTTTGGTGAACAAAGAAACTACATTTAAACTAACGAGAAAATCACCTGGGGACAGTGAGATGTCCTTAATTGACGATACCAGGTGAGTTAAGAAGAGAAGAGGTGGGGTCTTACCAGTGAATAGCTGTACGGTCTCAGACAGATAACTGGCCAGTTTGTAGGTGGGTGAGCCAATGGTGGAGACGATGGGACGAAGGGGTGTACCTTTACGGATTTTTGGTAAGCCATATAATCTGGGTGATCTGGCAGCAGAAGGTTTTAAGGAAAACCGTTTGTTCTGTTCAATTATTGAGGCTGAATCAGTGATGATACTGTTCGTTTTTGTAACGAGGCTTTTGGTGGGATCTCTTTTAATTTTTGTGTAGCTACCATCATTAAGTAGGTCCTGAATTTTGTTGTTGTACACGGTTTTGTCCATGATGACCGTGGCATTGCCCTTGTCGGCTGAGAGGATGACGATGTCATCCATCTTTTCAATTGAGATGACTCAAAACACTCATCCTTACTGATGTTACTGACTGGTATCTTAGTGCTTTTGAGAGTTGCAGCGATTTCAGATCTTGACACGTCTGCAGCGATGTGTCCCAAACCCTTAAGGGCTACATCGACCTGGGCAATAATGCTATCCACTGGTATGTGTTTGGGGGTGACGGCGAAGTTCAGCCCTTTAGCCAGAACCGATTTTAGACCATAAGAAAAATTACTCAGATTAATAACAACCTTGTCAACGTTTCACTTTTTAATGTGTGGATCTGGTTTCTTCTTGGACAGGAGGTTGAACTTGGAAATCAGGTTATCTTAGCTGATATTGTAGCGGCTTATGAAACAATTTGTCAGAGCTGTAGATAAGGAGTCGGCAGCCTTCAAGTGCCTTCAAGACTTCTTCCCTAAGCTGTCTGGGGCAAAGGTCAACGCCGGTGTCTTCGTCGGACCACAGATAAAGAAGATCCTGGAGTGCAATGAATTCCCCACGAAGCTCACTAGTAAGGAGAAAGCGGCTTGGAGCAGCTTTGTCACAGTGGTTCGTGGCTTCCTGGGCAATCACAAAGTCGAAAACTACGTGGAGCTGGTTGAGACTCTGGTGAAGAATTATAAAACACACACGTGATAGGTTTACATTTTTGACAAAATATTAATAGTTGTGTTTATAGACGATTTGATTTTTGAATTCGTCGGATTTGAGAGTGAATATCCCAACCACGGAACTGGCAAATTCACTTCTCCAATCCGCACTGACCAGGACGGTGAAGTATGGTCAGACAACCTCCATGACCAAAAACGTTTATCGGCAGGCCTTCGTCCAGCAGTGAATCGATGAAGGCCTGTGTATTATTTGAAATCGCACGATTGATCTCGTACGCGTCTTTGTATCCCCAGGTTCTCCCTTGGTCTCAACGGACCCTCGCGTCGTTGAATGCGCGTCTCTCGGGCTGTAAACAATCGACGTTTATCGACGAACGGCTGGATTGGTATTACCCCCTCCATCGATGTGTACACTCGATGTGTTCGCCAGTGGGTGGATGAATTAACCGATCCATGAATAGATGGAACATCCTGAGTGTAAACATCGATGGGACATCCTGAGCGCAAACATCGCGAACTGGCTACGACTTTAAGGCTGGAGCACGTACATCGTCAATGGGACGGATGGTGGAGGCAGGGAGAGAGGGGCGGTAAGGAGTGATGATGGGGTGATGGTGGGGAATGGAGGCGGACGTTGATGATGGCGTAATGATGATGGGAGGGGAGGTAGCCGTGATGGGAGGATGGATGGAGCGGGAATGATGTCGGAAAAGCAGGCGGTGATGATGGGGAAGCGATGATGCGAAGGTGGTGATGATGGCAGTTGTGATGTAGGGTGAGTGATGGTGGGAGGGTGCGAGGGATGATGATGATGGTGTAAAAGTAGCGATGCTGGGATGGTGGGAGGTGGTGATGGCGATAGGGGATGGATGGAGTGGGAATGAAGAAATGGAGGTGATGATCGAGGAAGGAATGAAGTGAGGGAATTGAAGTGACGATGGTTGCGGTGGGGTGCGGTGGGGTGCGGTGGGAGGCCGTGAATGGAAGGAAGGCACGGGGTGATGGAAGTGAAGGGGTTGATGATGTGGAAGTGAAGATGGGAGGGTGCGAGGGGTTCTTGGGTTAAGGGCGTGGTGGCGATGGGGGTTGCTGATGTGAGTGGTGATGAGAGGGGGTGGGGGCTGCGAGGGGTGGGGGGGAGAAGCCTCAGGGCGAGATAGTTTTTAAGTCCCCGTGTCCGCGCTTAGCGCTGGGGGGAGGGGGCGGGGAGTGGGGGGGGCATGAGACTTTTTTGCAGTCTCGCTAAGTGCAGCCGCATCGGAGACACGGTTTTGGCTTAATTAATTAATTGCATTTTTTCATGCTCCTCTAATTAATGACCATTAACTAAAAAAAAGTGCACTATGTGGTGCGGCACTTATCTACGCACGCGCGTGTGTGTGTGTCTGCACTGTGTGTTGGTCCGCGAGTGGGGAGCGCTGGGACAGCGGTTAGCGCACTGCGCTACGAACCCGGCGAGCCGAGTTCGATTCCCGCTCACGTGCGCCAACAGGAATGACGGTTATCTGAACCGGACTTGGGCCTGCCCTAGGTCGACTCAGCCTCAAATGTGTACCTGGTGCGGTGTATAAACATCGCCACTGGAGAGACAAAGGCGGCCGGGCGTGGTGCTGGCCACACACCCCCTCGTGCGCCGTGCCGGCCTTCATAGGTGCTCGCTAACAGCACTTGCCCCAACAATCTGTTAAGGCTATACGGGGGGTCTTTGTCTGTTTCTGTACGTGTGGGTGTTTATGTACGTGTGTGTGTGTTTCTGTACGTACGTGTGTGTTGTTGTATACAAGTGATACCCTTGTCCATAAAACTGGTTTTCGTTACTCGGAATGAAGTGAGGCAATTGATTGACAATGGGTGCGGTGGGAGGCCGTGAGTGGTGTGTGCTGTACTAGTAACGAATTGGCATGTTCTGCCCACGCGTCGGGTGGTGGCGGGTTTAACGACACATTTAAATCTACGCGATCTATCCAAAAAAACTGCATTGTGGGTGATATTGGTCGCGAAAGCATGCGTGTTAAACTAATAACTTTGCGTGTATGGCAAAATCAACTTACTCTGTCAATCATAGCGCTTACTCTCGAAGCAACGCCCGTTGTACGCCCGTCTAGGGACTGGACACATGGCATTAATGATGACCCATGTAAAACCCATGACCTAGGTAATACATTAAAAAAAGACCCGTGGAACGATAGGGTTCACATTGCTGAACGCATCAATTGCTGCCACCTCCTGGCGGACAAATCGAGGTATTGCACCTCTTGTATTGTGATCGGGTGGTGGAGGGAAACGTCGAACGAAGTTTTATTGACGATGGAAATAAAGTAAACAAATATTCGTCTCGTCTATAGGAGCGGCTGGTAGCTTTGCAATGTAATGACTCTACTCTGGGGAGGAAATGGATGCCACATTCGGAAAGTTTGATGCGATATGTTTAATACATATCGTGCAATAAGCAACGTGTACGGATGCATTGCGTCTCGTGGGTTCACTGTAGAAGAGAGAGAGAGAGAAAAAAAAACATGCAACGTTGGTGTCATTGAAATTGCAAGGGCTGTGGGTGAAACAGCAGAGACCGCGGTGCGGAGAGTGGCGCAAGGCGACATGGAGTAGGAAGAGAGGGGGTACAGAGAGAGGGGGGGGGCAGAGAGGGGGGTAGAGAGAGAACGAAGGGGTAAGGAGAGCAGAGCGAAACATCTTTTTTCGATTTAAAGCTTTCGTGACTGCAGGGATTCATCTTCTTGGTTCTTTCGGTAAAGTCACGTAGAAGGGAAGTAATAAAATAATAAAAATAAAACATAATACAATTATTCTCACGACGTTTCGGCCACAACGCAAGCAGCCGTCCTCAGGTGAAAACCAGATTCAGACGCTGTCTCCCCGACATACCTGGTTTTCACCTGAGGACGGCTGCTTGCGTTGTGGCCGAAACGTCGTGAGAATTATTTTATTATGTTTTATTTTTATTTTTTATTACTTCCCTTCTACGTGACTTTACCGAAAGAACCAGGAAGATGAAACATCTTTTGTTAAATCTTTCATTTAAAAAAACGAAATGATGAACGAAGCAAAGTGCCGAATACACCGAGCATCTTCTTGTTTCCTCTGATCGTTAAAAAAAGGAGAGAGAAAAAAGGAGAGAGGGGAATTTGGGTTGGAGAGAGAGGTTGGGGAGAGACTTTGATTTTTGAATAACTTTTATTGCCGCCAGCAGCAACAGCACTGGAGGCGATTCCGATACGAAATACACAGTCACCAGCAAACAAATAACAAACACTATAAATCCACGTTTTGTGGCGCTAAATGCGCCTCGCACAACACAAAAGAAAAGTCACGTGGTGGTGATCATCGCGCACAGAGCGAGAGAGAGAGCGACATGCTTACGCGTAATCTCAAGGTCCCTATCGGCAAGAGACGGTCGTAAAGTTTAAACAATAAATTTAGCAGCAGTTTATCAAGCCCTTGACGTTTATTTTGCGTGTCACATGAGGTGTTAAGTGAACTTGTTGTGTCGGCTTGCTTAAAAACAAGGTAGTTAATAGGGGCACTCGGGTGATTGTGTTCTCAGTGTACCTGCATACCATCCTGATCGCGTTTACAATGCAGTATTGTGAGCTATTTGACTGCTGTTAACAAAAACTGAACCTTGGCCGAAAAAAAAGAGAGAGCGAGAGCGAGTGAGGAAGCCTCTGTGACCGGGATGATGCCTCAGTCTTGGAGGAGGGCGGAGCTCACTCTGCTTCCCAAGAACGGAGACCTGAAGCACCTACAAAACTGGCGTCCGGTGTCCCTCCTGAACACCGACTACAACATATTGACGAAGGCTCTCTCCCTGTGACTGAAAGTGGTGATTGCACAAGTCGTAAACAGGGAACAGTCCTACGCCATCCCCGGACGAACCATCCACGACGGCATCTTCCTGGTCAGGGACCTAATCGCGGTGTCCCAGAGGTTGGGCATCCCAATCGCGTTTCTGGCCTTTGACCAGGAAAAAGCTTTGACAGAGTGGACCACAAATACCTGCTGGGAACCCTCAAAACCTTTGGTTTTGGGGATGGCTTTGTCCGAACGATCCGCCTGCTCTACACCAAGGCGGAGTGTGTGATCAAGGTCAACGACGCCCTCACGGCCCTGGTCAAATTCGGACGAGGAGTGAGACAGGGATGCCCATTGTCAGGCCAACTTTATGCCCTGGCTTTAGAGCCTTTCCTGAGTCTCCTCAGGTGGAGACTCAGCGGCCTGGTGCCCAGGGAACCAAGCGTTAAGTTGGTCCTGACGGCACACGCCGACGACGTCCTCCTCATCCTGCGCTCCCTGGATGATGTCCCCCTGCTGCACGAGTGCCAGGAGGTCTTTTCGAAGGCCTCCTCGTCAAAAACGAACTGGCAAAAGTGCAGCGGGCTCCTGGTTGGAACGTGGGACATGACCCAGTGTTCCGAGAAGGCAAAAGCCATCAATTAGAGCACAACATCATCGCTGCCGCTGCACCACCTGGGGGTGTTCCTGGGACCAGAGAAGGAACCACCGCAGAGAAACTGGGTCGAGCTGGAGGAGAAGGTGAAGGAGCGGCTGGGCACCTAGAGTCGCCTGTGCAAGTTCAGAACAAAGACATTGGTGGTGAACCAGCTGGTGACGTCCATTACTGTGGCACCGACTCTTCTCCCTGCACCCCCCCCCCCCCCCATGAACCTCGTCAACGCGCTTCAGAAGCGAGTCCTCGACTTCTTCTGGTCGGGCGGAGGACACCGGGTCGCGGCTGGGGTCCTGGCCCTGCCACTGGGCGAGGGCGATCACGGGCTGGTGTGCGTGCGGAGTCAGCTGGCCACCTTCTGACTGCAGGCCGCGTGAAAGTTCCTGCACGCCAACCCCTGCACTGGCCTGGAGCGTCACGGCCTCCTTCCTCCTGAAACAGCTGGGAGGTCTACAGTGCTCCAAACAACGATTCTACATGGACCTGCAGGGCCTCCCACTGGGACAGCTGCGCCTTTCTACAGGAGCGTCCTGCAGACATCGCCGTCAGAAGGCTGAACTAGCCGCGATCGGCTGAGGATATGGTCTTCGAACCGATCCTCAGGAACCCGCAAGACAAAGCTGCCATCCACCACCACCTCTGGCATAGATAGGCGCCTGGCCAACGCGCGGCTCACCAGGATGGGAGATCTGGTGGAGCCCGGAACACGGGGCCGGTGGCTCGGACCGGCCAAGATGGCCACAAAGACAGGGAGCTGCAGTCGCTCCGGGTGGCTGCCCGGATCCTGGCCGAAGCCAAGGGGCCTTCTCAGCGGCAGCGCGGAGAACGCCCCCCATCGGCATTGGGGGTGATGAGGCCCCTCTCGGTCCCCCTCCACCGGAGCTCTACGTCGTGCCACTGCTTCGCCAACACCAACAAGCGAAGGCGGATCACGACCTATGCCAGCTGGAAGACCTATCGGAGGTGACCTTCGCCAACGTAAAGAGGAAGGTGCTCTACTCCTACATGGTCCCGTTTCACCAACTGGACACCCTGAGGAGCCACAAGGACCACGCCTGGAGGAGAGCCCTGCTGCCCTGCGTCTCTCCGGAGAGGCCTCTCTGGAGGCAACTCTATTCAAGACCGACGTACAACCGCATCGGCGACCTCATCTGGAGCATCGCCCACGGCACCGTCACCACCAACGCCTCCCTGGCGCGCTTCAACACGTCCCCGGAGTGCTGGTTCTGCGGTAAAGTAGAGACGGTGGTGCACCAATACGTGGAGTGCAAGAAACATCATCCTAAGGTTCAGCCTCCCCGACGGTCCTCATCTTTGGACACCCGAAGGGTTATGGATCCCAACATCTCCAGGGGCTGGTCAATGTACTCGTCGACTACGCCAAGCTCGCCATGTACAGGGCGAGGAAGGTGGTCGTGGAGGGGAAACGTCCGGCCAGCAGCCTGGGCATCTTCCGTGCTCTGGTCGGTGCCAGGATGTGTGGGCTGGAGTTTCGGCATGCACGGCTGACCCACGCCGTGCTGGCCTTCATGGAGCAGTGGGCGCTGGAGGAGGCCGTGTGCTCGGTGGCAGAAGACGGAGAGTTCTGCATGCTGATATAAGAAGCTACCGTCGGATGCGAAGCAGCACTTGTCGTAGTTAATAATATATAATACAAAAAATTACATAGAAAACAGGGGGAACATAGAGAGAGAGAGAGAGTAGGGAGGGGCGTAGATAAAGAGGTGGTAGAGAGAAGGGGTAGAGAGAAAGGGGGTAGAGAGAGGGGGTAGAGTGATAGGGAAGGGGTACGAAGAAAGTAGGACAGATTGAATTTGTTTCACAATGGGAAAATAGTAAAATATTTCATTTAAAAAGGGGAGCACATAAAGCAAAGCGATGGCAAAAAAAACGAAATGATAAACGAAGCAAAGTTCCGACTAAACCGAGCATCTTTTTGTTTCCTCTGATCGTACAAAAGAGAGAGAGAGCGGGCGAGAGGGAGCGAGGGAGTCGGAGAGAGAGTCAGAGAGGGAGTCAGAGGGAGCGAGAGGGAGCGAGGGAGTGAAAGAGAGAGCACCTCGAGAGACTTTGACTTTGAAACAACTTTAATTGCCGCCAGCAGCAACAGCACTGGAGGCGATTCCAATTCAAAATCGACAGTCACCAGCAGCAAAAAACACAATAAACACCACAGGCGCCGTGGCGCTAAATGCGCCGCGCACAACACGAGAAAAGTCACGTGGTAGTGGTGGTGGTCTTCGCGCGCGAGCACTTCAGAAGGTGAACACGAGGGTGCCGTCCACGCTGGTACAGAGAGGGGCTTTTCCGGCCCCCCCAGCGTTCAGTGATGCGGAACTTGGAAGGAGAGAGCCGGATGAGAGGGGGAGGGGGCGTGATGCATGGGATGGGGAGGGTTGGAAGAATGAGGGCGAGGAACGAAGTCACGTGCAATCATTCACGGTTGTTGCTCAAACATACGCGCACGGCGGGGTGTGGCGCGCATGCATCACCATGCATATACAGGAGTGAATATATGCATCGGTTATATATTCACTAAATTATGCATGTGCATCAATAATGTAAAGAAATATGTACGCGTGCGAGGTTATTTATTCATGCGGGGGTCGGTCCCGATTTGATTTAATGGGGGTGGAGGGCTCGCGGAGAGAGAGGAGAGAGCACAATTGCCGAGTTACAGCCGCATGAGGGCGCCACGGTGGCTAGGAGATGTTAACTACCTCGCCTGCTACACAGGAGGTCGTGGTGGGTTCAATTCCGACCCTGACGCCTGCTGTATATGGGGAGTTTGCGTGTCTCTCTCATCATCATCATCACCCAACCCCTCCCCACCCTCCCCACCCAGCCCCTCCCCACCCTCCCCACCCAGCCCCACCCTCCCGAACCCAGCCCCACCGCACCCTCCCCTCCCCAACCAGCGTCACCCTCCCCACCCAGCCCCTCCCTCCCTCCCCACCCAGCCCCTCCCAGCACGACGGACGGACACAATAATCCCCTGTGGGCTGGTGTAACCTGGTGTAACCAGGAGGTGTAACCAGGAGGTTCCTACCAGTATAACACGTGGCATTGCTGCATTATTAAGATAACAGCTGCGAGTTACGTCTTTTAAACTACAGCATTGTCTCGCATGGCACGAGTAAACACGTAATATAGAGCACAGCGTCATGAGCACCACCACCACCATCATCAGCAGCAGCCATGCATTATCCACTGCTAGATGAAGGCACCCCCCCCAAAAAAAAACATTAAACCCGCCACCAATTCTCAAGCGGGCACATGCTGTGTTGCATGTGTGTATGCATGTAGGATGAGCGCAGTTCGCGTGCTCGATGGTTTATGCTCCTTGGCGAGATCCAGCGAGGTTTTTTGCGGGGTTCATTTGTGGCGAGCGCTTTGTGCGTGTAATGAGCGCGACCTGATAATTGTATTCGTTCGGCATCCGGCAGACAATTCGGCTCTGCGAGCGCCGGACGGAACGTGATGCGGCGGCCTAACAATTCACATCGCTCCTGCACGCGAGGTGAATTAATCGCTCCATCTCCACGGTGGAACCAAGCTCCGGCTGGAGCACGCATACCACTCACATGTCGGTGATGTGCACGTCTTCTACGAACGCTGGGGAGCCGGAAAAGCTCCTCTCTGTACCAGCATGGACAGCACCCTCGTGTTCACCTTCTGAAGCGCTCACTCGTCACCGTGGCGTGCGCGATGACCACCACCACCACCACCACGTGACTTTTATTTCGTGTTGTGCGCGGTACTTTAAGCGCCACAGCGCGTGGATTTGTGGCGTTTATTTTCATTTGTTTGCTGGTGACTTTGTGTATTTCATATCGAAATCGCCTCCAGTGCTTTTGCTGCTGGCGGCAATAAAAGTTGTTTAAAAGTCAAAGTCTCGCTCGCTCTCTCTCCTTGTCTGGAGAATCGTAACTGCAGAACACTGTCTGCACACATAAACAGAGATGTTACAAATGAAGGCAACATGCCAATGTCTCCCGAATTGAATACAGCACGACATGTACACAGTTCCGCTGGAGAAACGTTAAACTTCAGTCCACGTGCTCACTCATCAATAACGACGTGGGTTTAAGAAACCACGTCTCTCGCCCACGTGCTCACTCATCAATAACGACCGATAGTTTGCATTGCATCTCGCGGCTTAACTGACGGGTTCATTCATGGGCGGAGTGTGCGGGAAAAGGGGGGGGGCACGGGCGGGGGGAGGAGGACAATGCCCCCCCTCCCACCCCCCCCCCCCACTTGGACACCTTCATTAATTTATTTTCAGAAGTTTACAATAAACATTAGAATTTCAACAACAAATTATTTGCACCCGCGATTCGTATTGTGAGGGACAAAGCGAATCACCCCCCCCCCCCTCCCCCCAAACATAGAAGTCAAACTCCGCCTGCGGGTTCATTCAAACCAACAAGAAGACACATTCGAGGCCCTGCAAAAGGCGCAATTGTCGGAGCGAAGGGGAGTGGGAGGGTGAGGAGGTTCCGGAGTGAAACGGCAGTGGAGGTTCGCGCTGCGTCTTCGTTCCGCGGGGCCGTGGCGGGCGGGCATTGCCTCGGGGCGAGGGTTTCGTCCACGCAGGCAGTGGATAGATCGTGGGCTGTAATCTCCGCCGACACCCCCTGCTGCTCGCAGTGGCCAGTGGGCAGGCTTAGCGAGGTGTGAAGTTTACGAGTAGGAGGAAGGTGGTTTGGGGGTTCTTCGCTCGGGGATTACGCGCGCAGCTGGGTCGAGGCGTGAATGTGCTCCAGCGACAGAATTTGTGTGTGGGGTGGGGGGGGGGGCTGGAGGGCGGGCGGGGTCTGCGCTTTACGCGTGACTGGGAAATTCTGAGATAGTTTTACGACAATTATGGGATTTCAAGAGGACAAAGTTGAGCAAAGGTGTGCCCGCGTGTGTGTGTGACGACTCAGCCTCAAATGAGGTCGACTCAGCCTCAAATGAGTACCTGGTACGATGTGTAAACATCGTCACTGGGGAGACAAAGGCGGTCGGGCGTGGTATTGGCCACCCACCCACTCATGTGCCGTGCCGGCCTTCATAAGTGCCCGATATTAGCTATACAGGGGATCTTTGTCTTTGTGTGTGCTTGTGGGGAGCGGTGGTGTAGCGGTTAGCGCGCTGCGCTATGAACCTGGCGACCCGTGCTTGATTCCCGCTCACGGTCAACACAGGTGACTTTTATCTGAACCGGTCCTGGGCCTCCCGTAGGTCGACTCAGCCTCAAATGAGGACCTGGTGCGGTGTGTAAACATCGCCACTGGGGAGACAAAGGCGCTCGGGCGTGGTGCTAGCCACCCACCCTCTCGTGTACCGTTGCGGCCTTCATACGTGCTCGCTAACAGCACTTGCCCCTACAGTCTGCTAAGGCTATATGGGGGATCTTTATCTGTGTGTGTGTGTGTGCGTGCTACGGCGTAGTGGTTTTTTTTTGTATTGAATACGCGTTGGTCTAATGAGCAGTAATTACGGAAACCCCAGCCGACCCCACGTTCCCTATTCACGGCAGCCTCGGGCATTCGCCTACAAAAGCCGTGGTGACGTGGAAAAAGCATTCGGGGGCATTTGTGAAGTTAAAACCTCGTCCATTGACGGCGCTAATCCATTTACAGAAGGTCCGTGTCGCACAAACCCTGACCGAGCGCACGCGCACGGCGAGCCCAGCGGCGCTGACATTACGATGGGGCCCACATAGATGGGTATGGCTTGCTGATGAGTTCTAATTAACCACTCGTGAAATACTACTGGCTCGTTTTTTTTTGTCCGTGTGTGTCATCGACAGTGCCGTATATCGATGCGACGTGGTTGCTGTCGATGAGTCCTCTAATGAGGATCTGCTGGACATTGCGCTGTTATCGGTGGTTTGTTGATGATCCTTGATATCGAGGATTCGTACGTTTTGTGTTATTATTCGTTCACCGACACCAAGCTGTCGAGCAATGTGTAATTAATCGCACCTCCGATGAACGCGGTTGACTACGAACGGTCGGTTTTACCCTAACTGGCAATAAAAGAGTTGTGTTAAGATGGTAAAGCACCAAACAGAATCAATTTTTCAAGTAATCCTGTCTGCATTAACCACACGCACTTGTGGTGAACATGCAAACAAAAACAAACATGCTCTGATAAAATATGCACTGTCTTTGAAACTGAATGGTCCACATCAGAGACTGTTTTCTTGAGAAAAAAAACTTAATTTGTAGCTTTCGTGACTGCAGGAATGACTCTTTGGTTCTTTCGGTAAAGTCACGTATGAAGATAAAATAATAAATTAAATACTAGCATACGACGTTTCGATTGCAACACAAGCAATCATCATCAGGTATAAATGAAATATAAACACAAATCTAGTATACTTAGAAATGTAATGTAATACAACAGAGAGTCGGATAACATAAGTCAACACCCTACCTGGTTGATTACGTTCTTCCTGATACCTGATGATGATTGCTTGTGTTGCAATCGAAACGTCGTATGCTGTTTTCTTGAGAGCCTAGTCTCAAACAGTGTTAGGCCAGAGAACGCCAAAAGGCGAAACAGCACAAAGACATTGACTTCAAGCTTTCGTGACTGCAGGAATTCATATTCTTGGCTCTTTCGGCGAAGACAAGTAGATCGGTTCAAAGAAAGGAATCGTGTCCGTAGAACTGTGTCTCTTCCGAGTGTCCCAGATGTCAACCCCGTAAGTTAAACCGAAAAATCTCCGCGGGCAGCATTTGCCAGCCAAGTTGGTGTGAATGTACTTCGAGGCCTGTTGGTTCTAAGCTCGTGGCGCAATTTGTAAATCTGCGTCGTACCATTTGTCAATATTTGTTTGCATCCCTTTGTAAATATTAAAGCCCCGACGGCCCACGCTATGTCAGTCGTGAGCATTATCCAACCAGACTCCATCACGCTGCTCAGTTAGAGTCAGTTTATTATGGGGGATCACTTAACGTTAACCGTGGCCGGGAATCGAACTCGACTCGCTGGGTACATACTATCACTGCGTCACCGCTACAGGAATTGCAGTGGCGAATCGCGACATTCGTAGATGATACGGCAGTTTAGATTATACTGGTAGGAACTTCCTGGTTACACCAGCCCACAGGGGATTATTGTGTCCGTCGTGCAGAGGGGCTGGTGGGGAGGGGCTGGGTGGGGAAGGGCTAGGTGGGGAAGGTGGGGCTGGGTGTGTGGTAGGAGGGGTAGGGCTGGGTGGGGAGGGGCTGGTCACCCCGTGGTGCCCTTATAAAACTCAACGTTTAACCTACTCACGCCGGCTTGTGCCCGTCCTCACAGTCGGGCATATTTGCGGAATACACCACGCCGCCGTTGACCCTGGCCATTGACCGAGCAACCCAACGTTCCTACCAGCTCCCTCCGCAGGAATGTGTTTTCGCTGCAAAACAAGTCCACGTGATGAGCCACTTTGTGGAGCTATCATTTGTGACCAGGTCGCTTCTGAAAAATAAGCTCATAGCTCAGTGGGCTTTACCTGCTAAGACAAAGCATAGCTTAGTTTTATTAGTAAATTTTAAGTCATTTGTTAACCTTCGTTTATACTTCGCACTCCTATCGCGGTGTTGTATTGTTTGTTGCTGTAACGTTCTGACTCGCCTCTACAGGACATCTGCGAACAAGAGCTTTGCAGCTCATCCGTCAGCAAAACAAAACAAAACAAGAAAATGCATTC
Organism: Lampetra planeri; assembly: GCF_965212315.1. Lineage (NCBI taxonomy): Eukaryota > Metazoa > Chordata > Hyperoartia > Petromyzontiformes > Petromyzontidae > Lampetra > Lampetra planeri. The sequence goes on from NC_136136.1 coordinate 3,757,205, forward strand.
GAAGTGCAATCGTTGGCGCTGCGTAAATTGTTGGCAGGGCTTCCTAACAGGGAGGGAGGGGGGTGGGGAGCAGAGAGCTTGTGAGCCACTACCCTCCTCTAGACTGCAAGTAGCCAGGGGTCTTGTTAGCGTGGTGTGTGGATAGAACGTGCATCCCACTCAAAGAGAGTCACCCGCTCTGCGCTGTACCCCAGTGCCGTTCGTTATGGCTTCTCGCGGAACAATAGCGCTGACTTGGGCACCCGCCGGCACTTCCGTTCCCTCTCCCTTTCTCTCTCTCTCACTCTCTACCCCCCTCCCCAATCTCTCTATCCACCTCTCTCTACCCCCCCCCTCCACCACTACCACTCTCTGTCTCTACCCCCTTCCCACTCTCTCTATCCACCCCTCTCTCTCTGTACCCCCCCTTCTCCACCACGACCACTCTCTCTCACTCTCTACCCCCCTCCCCACTCTCTCTATCCACCCCTCTCTCTCTCTGTACCCCCCTCCCCACTCTCTCTATCCACCTCTCTCTACCCCCCCTCTCCACCACGACCACTCTCTCTCTATCTCTACCCCCCTTCCCACTCTCTCTATCCGCCTCCCTCTCTCTACCCCCCTCTCTCTCTATCTCACTCTCAATCCCACACCGCACAGCACCCATCCCTCACCATAAAACTCACACCGGGCCATCTCCACCATCCCTCCTTCTGACAAGCGGCTCGCCGAATCGGTACCAGCGAGGCGAATACTATACTTTTAAAAAGCATGATGATGATGATGCAATGTTATTTGCCGCCTATACGATGACGGTCGCCTTGGGACGCAGTGGGCTATAGCTGCGCGCCGGGAGTGGAGCGACACGAGTTGGATTCCTGGCCGCGGCTAGTATCAGTGGCGAGTGATACGCAGTATACCTGAACCGATGTCTAGGGCATCCACTCGTCACCTAACAAAACACTGACCGGGCTCCAAAATCCGGATGAGCTGTCGAGTTTCCGACGTGACCGGAATAATCCCGGTGATTGCCCGCTACTCCCGATGGCGAAATGTTAACTACCTCGCCGAGTATGCAGGAAGACGTGGGTTCGATCCCAACTCTGACGCCTGTGGTATAGTTGGAGTTTTCCTGACGCTCTCCCCGTGGTCGCGTGGATTTTTTCTCCCGATCTTCCGGTGTTTCCCTCCACATTTAGAAACAACACCACGCGTTTAAATTTGCAAGTGGTAATGCACTTCGTCGAGATAGAATTTGCGGCCAGGTCGCTTCTGAAAAAAATCCCTATACAGGTCAGTGTGCCTTACCTGGTAAAAAATAAATCGTGAAATAGTTAGTTAGTTCAATTGTTTTGCTGGAGGTTAATTCTTAACTTTCAATTGCTGTACAATTGTTTTTACGTATCGGCTTGGCCTGCCTTGTAACCCAGGCTCGTATCGAAACCCAAACCTGTATTCTCAATTGCTCCTCACCTGATGATCACGTTCGCTGTGTATGTCCTATACAGTAATATCCCGGTTTACGTCGGGGCTGCGTTCCTGGGAGGTGCAGCGACGTATATCGAAACGACGCCAATCAAAGCGATGATGGTGGTGGAGGCAAAAGCTGGGGGGCGATGTATAACGAGAAGGGACGGACGATGCTGTGAGCGACGTAAGTGTGGGGTTGACGCGACCCAAATCGGGTCACGGTATTAATACAGCCACGACGTATCTGCGAAACGCATCGCGACATCTCAATGACACGTCGTAGTTCTCTATCACAAAGTTCGGGGGTGGGGGGGGGGGGATCCTTCCATTCCAAAACATTCTTCAACAACATCAAGAGTACGAGCAGCAGCAGCAGCAGCGACCCAGCGGCGACAATCTTTCTTAATGTCTCGAGGGAAGCGCTACAAACCCCAGTGGACGCACGCGCACGCACACAATGCGGACGAAATAACTGGGAATGCGGATGCGGGCTGCCTCCACCTCCGTGATTGCCGCGCGTACAATGGAGGGAGGCTGGGGGTAGTTTGAAGGAGGAGAAGGAGGAAGAGGAGGCGGTGGGTTGTGGGTTGGGAATGGGAGGGGGTGGGGGGTTGAGAAGGTTAGATGTTGGGTGCTGGGGGGGGGGGCTTTGTGGTAGGGATGGCAAGGGACTGAACTGCATGGCCGCCTTTGTGAGGTTGGGACCGTGTGGGTGTTGGGGTGGGTATGGGCCTGTGCGTGTGTGCGTGTTTGGTGTGAGTGTATCGATGCGCCATTGAGGAGACAAAGGCGGCCGGGCGTGGCGCGCCCTGCCGGCCTTCATTAGGTGCTCGCGACCAGCACTTGCCCCAACGGTCCGTTAACGATATGCTGGGGAATCTTTGTCTTTGTGTGCAGCGGCGAGTGTGCTGGAGCGTGTTTGAGTCCTGTGGAATGTGACCGACGATGGAAGCCAAGACGCACGCGGCCTGCCACGCCTTCAGTGCCCCACCGGCGTGAATCGATCACAGGTGCCCGCACGGATTGGTGAGTGGGAGTGCGTGGTGCTGGCTCCACCACCCCCCCGCCAGCCCCTCGTGTGCCGTGCCGGCCTTCATAGGTGCGACTCGCTAACAGCACGTGCCCCCATCAGTCTGTTAACTTTCTAGGGGGATCTTTGTCTGATGTGTGTATCCGTGTTAATTGGTGTGCGTGTGTGTTTGTGAGAGTCGTGTGTGTTTGGGTGGTTGTGCGCATGCTGTTTAACATCGGGAGCTGGGAGCGGTGGTGCATTGGTTAGCACGCTGCGCTATGAAGCCGGTGTGTGTGTATCTGTATGTGTGTGTCTGTGTGTATTTTTGCGTGTGTGTATCTGTGTGTATGTCTGTGTGTGTGTCTCTGTGTTTAACCAGGCTGGATTGTGTGAGAAGCTCACAAATCCTTGAAAGATCTGGACAAAGTCCCATCGGTGAGCTCCTCCGGCAGGCAAGGCTGCGTTGGCTGGGTCATGTAGCCCGCATGCCCAGCCACCTCATGCCTAAACAGCTTTTGTTCGGCCGGATCGAGGGGGCTAAACGGGCGCGGCACGGGCTAGAGTAGAGATGGAGTGATGTGGAGCTGAGTGGACTTGCAGATGACTGGTACCAGCGGTGTCAAGATCGGCCTCTGTGGAGGAGGCTCGTGAAGGACGCTACTGAGCAGTTGGAGGCAGTCGCCCTCCAACAACAACGGAGGGGGGAGGAGAAATGCTCACAACAACGAGCGGAGTGACATGTGGATAAAGCACAGAAGGTTGGCACAGTAGAGAGCACAGGTGGTGCATCAGTCAGTCATTTCAGTCAGTCGAACCGTGGCACCTAGGTCTACCCGTGACCTCCTGCCAGTGGGCGCTCGACACTTCACGTGGCCTCAGCGTGCACATAGCCTGGCACAAGCGTCGTGGTGACGTTACCGCCACTTAGTGGCGAATGGCGGTTGTTGTTGTTATGTGTTTCTGTGTCGGGAGCGGTAGTGTAGCGGTTAGCGCACCGCGCTACAAACCCGGCGATCCGAGTGTGATTACAGCTCACGGGCCAACACCATTTGCGGTTATATGGACCTGTCCTGGGCCTCCCCTGGGTCGAGTCAGTCTCAAATGGTTACCTGATTCGGTGTGTAAAGATCGCTACTGGGGAGACAAACGCAGTCCGGCTTGGTGCTGCTCACTCACCCGTCCTCGTGTACCGTGCCGGCCTTCATAGGTGCTCGCTAACAGCACTTACCCCAACAGTCTGATAAGGCTATAAGGAGGACATTTGTCTTCATATTTGTTAGTGGAGGCAGTGCCGGACTATTCTAGTAGAAAAGATTAACCCGTAAAAACAAAGTTTTTCACTATAAATCCTTTATATGCGTTCCGGCTAGAGTCCTCTCGTCCTCTGGCTTGAGATGGCTGCCACCTATGGGTCAGATGATTGCCTGGCAGCATTAACCAATTGGTAATTAAATATAATTTTTTTGGAAAAAATTTTTTCACGAAAATTAATTGTCACGCACAACGAGTCTGTGTGGAAAATGTCAGCTCGATTGGATCACGGGAAGTGGGTTAAAAAACGATCGAAAGATTTGCACGGTCGTAAGCGCGCAAGCAAGCAAGCAAGCGAACTTAATATAAAGGATTTAAATAAAAAACGACCGAAAGATTTGCACGGTCGTAAGCGTGCAAGCAAGCAAGCAAGCGAACTTAATATAAAGGATTTAAAAGTAGCATATGCTACGGGCCCTGCACCTTCAAGGGCCCCGCGCTAAATGCTTTCAAGCTATTAATTCGGGTTCAGTGATTCTGCACTTGCTCTATTACTATAGTACTATACCGCCTTCAACTTTTACGAACGACTGGGTGTTTAAGGTTAGCGATTTGTCGTATTATCTGGCTGTATAGCGAATGAAAAAATACAATTACTTTACTGTCCAAGTAAAACAAATTGTGTTTTAATATTTACGTGTTTTTCATTTTATTTATGGCCCCTTTATATCATAAGCTACAGGCCCCGCACTAGTTTAATCCAGCACTGAGTGGAGGTGACGCAGTGCACGAACCACTGCACTACGAATCCGCCAATTCAAAGTTAGATTCCCGGCCACGGGTAACATCAGCAGCACCTGGTATCTGAACATACGCTGGATCTCCTCTAGATCGACTCAGCCTTAAACGAATAAACCGCCATTAACGTCGTTAAAATAATTCCCCATCGTGATACACCGCTTAATTTGTTTACTGTTTAATGACATTGATTGCATAATTTAACGTGCAAAGCAGCTGCTGGTGGAACATCCAATTAAGAGTAGGGGAGAGGGGGTGCTGGCGTGCGAGAGGCGGGGTTCATGTCAATTAACGTGATACGTCTTTGAAATAAAGTCTATCATCCTGAACAAAAACAGGGTTAATTATCTGGCGGCGTCTCGTTTGATCCCAAATCGACACGTAACGTGGCTTACTTTGGCGCTATTCCGCACACGCCTTGTGTCGCGTACCCATCGGCGTGTGGTGAAGTATGGTCAAATGACCACCCCCCCCCCCCCCCCACCGTGACAATGCGTGGTGCGGAGTGGTGGGGCCAGCGGTTTCGCGCGCTCACGCCACGAGACCGAACGTCTGAGTTCGATTCCTGTGCAACGGCGAACGCCACCGGGGGTCACGTGGTCCCGCGGTAGCTTGGTGACCGCTCGTTGTTGCAGAGGTTCGCGGTTCGATTCCAGCGGCCGCCCTGATTAATACTGCCGGAAGTTTAATTAACTAAAACTAAACTTTTTTTTGTTTTTTAAGTGGAAATGTATAACGGCGAAATACTCTTAAGGCATGTTGATTCTAAACGTGGAGGGGAATAAATCCGAAGGATCTCCCGGGGAAAAATCCACGCGACCACGGGCAGAGAGAAACGCCAACTCCAACTATTGCAGGCGTCAGGGTCGGGATCGAATTGACGAACTCCTCCAGGCGAGGGAGTCAACAGTCAGCATCTCACCAACTCGGCGACCCCAACCTTCATTCGCAAGAGCAGGCCAGTGTGTACCGGTGTCAGCATTAAAAATGGCCAAATAAATACAAATCCACCGTACATTACTAAACTGGGATCATACAAAGACAAACAAAACCCCCGTAATAACATTACCAGACTGTAGGAGCAAGTTCTTTTAGAGAGCAGCTATGGAGGCCGGAACGGTACACGAGGGGGTAGGTGGCCAGCACCACACACAAACACATTGCAGAAACCATCACCCCCCTACTGGCAGACTGATGCCCCCCCCGCCTCCCCCCCCCCAAGTCACGCTTGGAAATGAGAGACTCCTGTCCTGGTCTCTAGCGCTCTCGCCACTTGGTTAAAGCAAAAATAGAATTGGCTCGATTGGAAAATGTACATCTTAACCCTGGCCCGTACCTTGCACTAACAAACGTGGTGAAGTTTGGGAAACGTCTCCAATGTCCATGAGAGTAGATTGTAACAGTGAATATTAACATTGAGTTAACGTTTTAAGCGTATGTTTGTATCACTATGTTATGAAACAATCTTTGTGTAATAAACGACTGGACCACGATGTCTGGCTCAGTGTCCTTTATTCGGTTCGTGCTGTACACCCACACGGCTGTCTTTACTCCGTAGCTTCTCCACGGTGCTGACTCCAATGTCGGCCCGATCCACAACAGCAGCTCCGCTGCTGTTTCTCTCACACAGCCCCCCTTGGCTGTACTCGCTGCAACTCTTCTCCCTCCGCAGCTCTGACAGCCTCTTGCTGTCTCTCTCTCTCTCTCCGCAGCTCCTCCTGGCAGCCACACCGCTGCCTCTAACATGCAGCCCTCTCTCTCTCTCTCTCCGCAGCTCCTCCTGGCAGCCACACCGCTGCCTCTAACACACAGCCCTTCTGGCTGTCTCCTCTGCAGCTGCACACCACTCCGCAGCTTCCTCTTATCTTCGGGGTTGGCTCCCGATGGCCGTCGGCGCCCCCCCTCTCCACACTCGCCCGCGTGGCCTCACTCTTTTCCGCTCACACCCCGACTGCCTTCCCCTTCCGGTTTACCCGCTTAAGGACCCGAACCTTCCCCCCACGTCACATGACTCCACCCCCCGTGACGTCACATCCGGAAGGTCGCTTACGCCCGCATTACACCACCCTCCCCCGTAGAAAAATCCCAGCCGACCTCGGCTGACCAATAGCAAATCGTAATGCGGCGAACCGAGCTTCCCCCCCTAAAGGACACTAAGCATACAATGTAACAGCAAGAACAACAACAACAACGCAATTAACATCAACGAACGTACAAAAAGCATGCAATAAATACAACTGTAAGAAAAAAATAACAAGACAACAACAATCAACGAAACGTAAGCGATTTGGAACGTGTGCGGGTCGCCGGCCCGTCCCGGACGGTCGGCGGCCCACTCGCAGAACGGGAACGCGATGAAAGTCGAGGAATGACAGGGGGTAATCCCCCTGTCGCAGCTGGAAGTCCACCGCCGTCCCGTGTCTCTAAAGAGTTAGTCTTGGGCTTGTCCTGTGACCGTGCCCGCAGCTGGGTCGGAAGGGCTGCAGGGCTCGAAGGTCCCGCAGACCTGGCAGGCGTCCTACGAGCAGGGCCCCTCGTCCCCCGCAATGTCACGGCCGGCCTGTCTGGAACAGGTACGACAGGCGCTCTAGCAAGATCAATGGACGCAGGCAGGGGAGAGTCAGCAGCAACAGACCCCGGCAAGGCAACATTGGGGGATGACGCATCATGTAAGGGAGCAACATATGGTTTCAAGCGCGACGTATGCACAACCCAGCGACGAGACCCAATCTGGACGCGTGCTGACTGTGGGTTGGGAACCGCAATGAGGCGTACGGGACCATGCCAGGGTTTGTGCAATTTCGGCGAGGTCCCCGGACGTACCTGTGGACAATGAAGCCAGGCTAGGTCCCCAACCTTCCAAGGGCACTCCCCCTCAGACCGTCGCGCATATCGCTCGTTCCGGGCCTGGGCTTTGGCCGTAGCCACGCGGGCATTCTCCCGCGCCTCCGTGACTCGGCGAACCGTGTCCTGAATGTATTCAGGAAGTGGTTTACGAGGTCCCTTCACCCCAGTTCCCAATTGCACATCCACCGGCGGCACGTTTTCCCGACCATACATAAGGTAAAACGGCGAATATCCTGTAGCCGCATGAGGCGTCATCCTGTACGCCGAAAGCACCCCGGGGATGTGCAGATCCCAATCTGATTGTTGTTCACTCACGGTATGGCAAAGCATGGCAGACAATGTCCTGTTCAGCCGTTCAACCATACCATCCGTCTGCGGATGGTATGGGGATGTCCGTACTTTCTTAGTCCCAAGGCCCGCGCACACTTCCGCCAATAATTTAGAAGAGAAATTCCTGCCCTGGTCCGTGAGGAGTCTCTCAGGCGCCCCCTTATCCATAATATACCCAAACAAAAAGGCGTCGGTAATGGCCGCGGCCGACTGATCGGGCAACGGCCAGGCCATCGGCCAACGGGAGAGGTACTCAACCCCTACCAGCAAATATTTATTACCCCTCGCCGATGGTGGAAAAGGTCCCAATATGTCCAGTGCCACCAATTCATTGACTCGAGACACCTGAATCGACTGGAGAGGCGGCACGTAAGGATGTTTTGGCGGCTTACGTCGTGCACACGCAGGGCACGCGCGCACGTGCCCTACGACATCTGTCGCCATGCCGTGCCAAAAATAATGACGTTGCAACGTCAACAAGGTCTTCTGCACCCCTAAATGTAAGAGAGTGTCACAATGGAGGGTTCTAATCAACTCGAATCGCAAGGACGTTGGTACCACCAGGCGCCAACGTTCCTGGAACCCCTCCCGCCACATAAGCAGACCATCTCGGAGAGCGGTTTGCGGCCCCACAGCCGTACTCGGACTCCCATTGTCCTTAGCAGACCGCTTCCGCAAGGACACCAATGACTCATCCATCATCTGTTCCCGGATCCAGACAGACCGCGGCAGATTCAAAACCCCGTCAGCCGGTCCCGGTTCCATCGGAGTGTCCGACTTCTCGACGGCCAACGTAAGCGGCTGAGGGGGGTTTGGAATCGGCGAACACCTATGCGTCCCCGACTCACATTTACAAGGGGCGCGCCGCGGTAATCTGGAAAGTGCGTCAGCGTTCGCATGGCGCACTCCCTTCCGATGTTGAATTTGGAAGGAAAATTCCTGTAGCGTGTCCAACCAACGTGCCAACTGTCCGGATGGCTGGTCAATTTTAAGGGCATATTGCAAGGCCGCATGATCCGTACGCACAATAAAAGAACGGCCGTAGAGGTATGGTCGAAATTGCCGTAGGAAAAAAACAACCGCCAATAGTTCTCTGCGAGTGACACAGTAGCGGGTTTCCGCAGGAGACAAGACTTGGCTACCATACGCCACGACACGCTCTACACCCCCTTTAGACTGTGATAACACCGCCCCAATACCTGTGTCACTCGCGTCCGTATCAAGAATGAATGGGTGATCGAAATCGGAATAATCCAATGTTGGGGCCGTGGCCAATAGATCACGCAGACTCCGAAAGGCCGCCTCCTCCGGCTGTCCCCAAACAAACTTCCGTCCTTTACCCGTAAGGAGATGCAAGGGCCTCGCAATCGTCGCAAAACCCGGCACAAATCTTCGGTAATACGAGGCAAATCCCAAAAACCGCCGAACATCCCCCACGGTGGCCGGAGTCGGCCAATCCCGGACGCACGCCGTCTTTTCCGGATCCGTGGACACTCCCTCAGCACTCACAATGTGCCCCAAATAGCGGACGGACCGTTGCAGTAGGTGACATTTCTTTGGTTTGAATTTCAATTTGGCAGAACGCATCCTCGTGAACACTGTCTCCAGCCGCGTCAAATGTTCATCAAATGTGCGGCTGAAGACAATGATATCGTCCAAATATATAAGACATGTCTCCCACTGCAACCCCGTCAAAACGAGCTCCATCAATCTTTGAAATGTAGCAGGGGCCGCATTCAATCCCATCGGGAGACAGTTGAATTGAAATAACCCCTGCGGCGTACGGAATGCGGTTTTCTCCCGTGAGGACTCGTCAAGGGGAAGCTGCCAAAATCCCGAAGAGAGGTCCAGTGTGGAAAAGAACTTAGCCCCCGACAATGCGTCAAGGGAGTCATCCATACGCGGCAGGGGGTACGCATCTGCCACCGATATCTTATTCAATTTGCGGAAATCAACACAAAATCGCAATTTGCCATCCTTCTTCTTAACCAAGACGACTGGAGCGCCCCATGGGCTGTTAGATGGCGATATAATGTCCGCAGCCAACATGTCTTCCACTGCCCCCCGTACGTGTTCTCGCTCCGCAGGACTCATCCGATGCGAATTTAATCGAATAGGGGCAGCATCGCCCGTCTCAATGTGATGGTAAAGCAACGAAGTGCGGCCCAAATCCAAATCATCGGAGCTGAACACATCGGAATATGTCAACAACAATTTACGCAGCTCACCACGTTGCTCCATGGACAGGGAAGAATTTTCGTCACATAAATGAGCAACCCAACGATCATCCGAACTCCTTGGCTCGGAAACCCCAGCAACAACTCCCCGGCTATGTGGACAATCATGGGTCGCAAACGCCGTAGTGGCATGTGCCACAACCGTACCGGCCGGGACACGGACGTTTTCTCCCCCCGCATTAAGCACCTGTAAAAACGGTAATTGATCCGGCCGGACGATGGTCTGTGCCCCCACTAACGCCAACCCGGTTGTTATCGCGGCGGACGGTGACAACAAGACCCCTACTGCTCCTAGCCGATCAGGCAGGGGCTTCCGATACCGCAAGGGTATAAGCATCTGTGTACCAGGTGGGATGTCCACAGATGCGACGGACAGCGCCTGCACTTGTACGGCCGAAGCAGGTCGCCCCCAGGGCGACGGCAGAAACGAGATTTGACGGCCCCCCGGCAGTTCAATACAATTCTCATTGATTTTGATCAAAATGGGCATCTTAGCCAAAAAATCGGTGCCTAACAAACAAGGAACCGCCAAAGATCTCGATATCAACACAACACCCGAGGCCGACACATCCCCAATAGATATCTTAGCATCCACCTGACCCACGATACCCATGCTACCCCCGTTGGCAGCGACGCACGACCCATAAACCGGACGCACAGCCCCCGCGGGATGCCCAACAGATGAAAAATGACATCCGAAATAATAGTCGCAGACGCGCCGGAGTCGACCAAAATGCGTACGTCCACCCCTTGTATAGACCCCGGTACAGTGGACGAGCCCGTAGCGGCCGCGACGACTCTCCGTGCCAACTTGCGCCATTGCGTGACCGAGCGACAAGGCCCCGTCGAAGGGCATGCTTTAACCACAACGTTAGGATGGCACAACGACGGTGATGGGTGAGGTGTAAAGCCTTGCCGAGTGTCTGGTGCGTGCCGACATGCCTGTTTCGGAGGATCTTTAGCCGACTTGACCGGTGCCGAGGCCTCCTGCTGCGGCGGAGCCGGGAAGCGGGCCCAGCAGTCTCTGGCGTAGTGGCCCCTACGCCCGCAGCGGAAACATTCGGCCTCGTTGCGCCGAAGCGCAGGCCTCGCCTCCTGACGGCCCCATTCTGGTAGCGCCGCGCGCGGTCTCGGCCCGCCGCGTCCCGTCCATGGAGCGGAGGCGGCCGTCAGTTGTTGAGGGCCCCGGTCATCCAGAACATAGACAGCCTGCGCAGGGTTCCACCCCAGCGCATCCCCTTCTTTGACGGGCCCCCCCGTCCACGCCGTCACTTGTTTCCAGCGACGGAGGTTGAATTGCGCATCGAGACACTTAGCAGCCGTCCGGGAAGTTAGCTTCTCATGCCCACACACAGGCATGGGGATCCCTAGATCCCGAGACAGCTCCAACATTTTCCCTAATATGAGAGGCTCGAGCAGGTCCTGTGGCGTCTCAGGATAAGCTGCCATGGCCAGCTCCAGCACCGCACCCCTGAACGCCACGGGCGACTCCTCTGGTGCTCGTTGTCGTTGAGCGAATCGCCGATGCGCATCATCTGGTGGCTCATAAGCATCGGCCATTTCTTGAAAAACACCACATAAAGTTGCCTTCTTATCGGTCGTTATGGAACGGAAGAATCGGACAGATTCGTCGTCCAGGAGAGTCGGCAACACCTCCAAGGCCTCCGCATCGGTCCATCTTGCTGTGCGTACCGCCGCCAAGAAGCGGCAGGCGAACGCGCTCCAGTCCCCACCGACGGAAAATTCTTTAACCGTTGTAAGGTGGCGACTCCGACTCCTCTTCCCGCCGTCTTCCAATGGTGGTGGTTGTGATGGCAAATTCAAAATGGCGTCGGCCCGCGGCGTGGCCAAGATGGCGGTTTGGCGCCACGGAGCGCGCAAAATGGCGGCCTCTTGCCGCGTGGGCAATGGCGGCGGCAGGACAGGCAACGTGGCGGCCCGCGGAGCACCAATTGCATCATCCATCGTTCCTGGCGCGACGAGATGGCATAGATGCGCCAGGACGTCCTTAAGTGCCTCCAGTTGTACCGCCATCGCTTGCCATCGTTGATCCGCGTCTGATGATGTCGACGGACCCGCCACCGCGCCAACATCCTCCACTCCCGTTCCCGTGGTCGCCTCAGCCGGGCTCTCCTCCACCACCCCAACAGGATCCGTGGTTGGAGGGAGTTCGTCGTCGTCGGACGAAGAAGCCGATGCAGGCGCCGGATTAACTTTCTTCCTCACTTGTTTCGACATGCCGTTGCACTTCCGACACCAGTGTAATAAACGACTGGACCACGATGTCTGGCTCAGTGTCCTTTATTCGGTTCGTGCTGTACACCCACACGGCTGTCTTTACTCCGTAGCTTCTCCACGGTGCTGACTCCAATGTCGGCCCGATCCACAACAGCAGCTCCGCTGCTGTTTCTCTCACACAGCCCCCCTTGGCTGTACTCGCTGCAACTCTTCTCCCTCCGCAGCTCTGACAGCCTCTTGCTGTCTCTCTCTCTCTCTCCGCAGCTCCTCCTGGCAGCCACACCGCTGCCTCTAACATGCAGCCCTCTCTCTCTCTCTCTCTCCGCAGCTCCTCCTGGCAGCCACACCGCTGCCTCTAACACGCAGCCCTTCTGGCTGTCTCCTCTGCAGCTGCACACCACTCCGCAGCTTCCTCTTATCTTCGGGGTTGGCTCCCGATGGCCGTCGGCGCCCCCCCTCTCCACACTCGCCCGCGTGGCCTCACTCTTTTCCGCTCACACCCCGACTGCCTTCCCCTTCCGGTTTACCCGCTTAAGGACCCGAACCTTCCCCCCACGTCACATGACTCCACCCCCCGTGACGTCACATCCGGAAGGTCGCTTACGCCCGCATTACATTTGTAATGAACTTATTGGTGAAAAGAGATCTCCAGTTGAGCAGATTCAAGTGCTGTTTGCGAGCACCTATTAAGGCCGGCACGGCTGCTGGCCAGCACCACGCTAGGCCGCCTTTGTCTCACTCGTTGTGATGTTTATTTGAGGCTTAGTCGACCTAGCGGAGGCCCATGACTGGCTTGGATAATCGTCACTGGTGTTAGCCGTGAGCGGGAAGCGAACTCAGGCTACTGGGATCGTAGCGAAGTGCTATAACCACTACGCCAACGCTCCTATGCGCACACACAAATATCACATTGGTACACTTACACGCTCACACACAACGACATGTTGACACGCATATGTGCACACACAAACGCATATGTAGATTTGAAGCTTTCGTGACTGCAAGGATTCATATTCTTAGGTTTTTCGGTAAAGGCACGTAGGTAAAAAAATAAAATTAATAAAAGTAAAATAAAAATGAAATAAAAATCACGACGTTTCGGAGGCAACACATGCTTCCGTCTTCAGGTGGGACCGTCACAGCATCGATATCTGTATCCGAAACGTCGTGATTTTTATTTTATTTTTTATTTTACTTTTATTAATTTTAACTTTTTACCTACGTGATTTTACCGAAAAAACCTAAGAGTATGAAACGCATATGTAATGAACACACATGCACAGACACAGGTACACCAGCACACTGACCCACGAACCCACGTACACGTTAACTCACTGATACAGATACGAGACAAAGACACTCCGTACAGCCTTAACATACTTTTAGGGCGTTTCCTATTAGCGAGGTGGGTGGCCAGAACCACTCCCGGCCGCCTTTGTCTCACTAGTGGCGATGTTTACACATCACACCGGGTACTAATTTGAGTTCATATAATCGTCACTGGGTGTTGGCCGTTAGCGGGAATCGAACCCGGGTCGCCGGGTTCCTAGCGCAGCGCACTAACCACTACACTACCGCTCCTCACTCACACACAGGCACACGCACACACAGAGAGAGATACACACACACAGAGAGAGACACACACACAGAGACACACACAGAGACACACACACAGAGACACACACACAGAAACACACACAGAGAGACACACACACAGAGACACAGACACACACACAGAGAGACACACACACATAGAGACACACACACAGAAAGACACACACACACAGAGAGAGAGACACACACACAGAGACACACACACACAGAGAGACACAGACACACACACACACACACAGACACACACACACACAGACACATACACACACAGACACACACACACACATACACACAGAGAGAGAGACACACACACAGACACACACACACAGACACACACACACACAGAGACACACACACAGAGACACAGACACACACACACACAGAGACACACACAGAGACACACACACACACAGAGACACACAGAGAGAGACACACACACAGACACACACACACAGACACACACACACACGCACACACACACACAGAGACACACACACAGGCTGGCTCCGTGCGCGCAGCCTCATGCATATTATCTCAGACGCACAGACCCCGCAGAGCCGTTGGCGTGGCGAGAGACCCAGCGACTTATCCACGCAGATATCTCTAATCACTCAATTCTCTCCACTCGTCCCCGCGGAGCCCGTCAATTAGAAAAACATAGACATCGTCAGCCACGGAGGTCTGCCGAGTGCACTAAAAGCCGGGGCAGTGCGTGGGGAGGAGGCGGGAGTAGGAGGATGATGATGATGATGGAAAAGAGGTAGCCGTATTTTGTGGATAATAAGATGCCCCAGCAAATAATACGCGCCCCAGAAACGGGTGTCCGCTGTCACTCATCGTATACAAATATTCTTACACACGCGCGCGCACGCAAATACACACACACGCATATACACACGCACACACGCATATACACACGAATACATACACGCATATACACACACACATACACACACGCGCGCGCACGCAAATACACACGCACACACACGCATATACACACACGCATATACACACGGACACACACACACGCATATACACACGGACACACACACACGCATATACACACGGACACACACGCGCGCGCGCCCGTGTTCTCTCATCTGCCCGGTTATAGGACGCATCCCTCGCGTTGGGTTTTTAAATCGCTGGGAGAACGATCGCGTCGCATTCCGGAGAATACGGTAGTTGAGCGCAGATGTTCAGTTTGTTTTTCGAGGCATTGGATGGGTTGGCTGAAAGGTTACTACGCAAGACGTTTTTTTATATTTCGGTCAAATCGCCTTATATTGCTTCTGGCTTGTTTTTGTGACAATTTGAATACGGTACAATTATCCACACTGCATGCCTGGTTCATCTCACTTGGAGCTGTCTGAAATATAACATTGCAGGCATTAGAAGTGTCACCGCCAAAGGCAAAGATAACGATCCCCCGTATAGCCTTAACAGACTGTTGGGGAAAGTGCTGTTCAGCGAGCGCTTATGGAGGGGGGCACGGCACCACGCCCGTCCGCCTTTGTCTCCCGAGTGTCGATGTTTATAACACCGCACCAGATACTCATTTGACCTAGAGGCGGCCTAGGATCGGTTCAAATGATTATTGGTCGTGAGCGGGTATCGAACTCGGGTCGCCGGGTTCGTAGCGCAGTTCGCCATCACCACCAAGACTAGACAAAGACCCCCCGTGTAGCCTTAACAGACTGTAGGGGCAAGTGCCGTTAGCGAGCACCTATGAAGGCCGGAGCGGTACACGAGGGGGAGGGCGGCCAGGATCACGCCCGACCGCCTTTGTCTCCCCAGTGGCGATGTTTGCACACCGCGCCAGGTACTCATTTAAGGCTGAGTCGACCCAGGGAAGGCCCAGGACCGGTTCAGATAATCGTCACCGGTGTTGGCCGTGAGCGGGAATCGAGTCCGGGTTACCGGGTTCATAGCGCAGCGCGCTAACCGCTACACTACCGCTCCCCACCACCATCATCACCACCATCACCACCACCATCATCACCACCACCACCATCACCACCACCATCATCACCACCACGATCATCACCACCACCATCATCACCACCACCATAATCACCACCATCACCACCACCATCATCACCACCACCACCATCACCACCACCATCACCACCACCATCACCATCATCACCACTACAAACCAGCAGCAGCTGCTTTTACGAAGTCGTCCCTTCTCGCGGCCGTCGCCATCCTATCACGGCCCTTGCGATGTCACTCACAATCGATCTCACTCCAGCGCACGAGGCGATCTCATCGCTCCATCTCCGCGGGATGGGGGTGGGGGGGGTGTGGGGGTGTGTGGGGGGGGGGGGGAGCGGGGGGTAGCGGTCTCGCTCAGGGGCCGGTAGCCTGCATCTCTAGAGCCGCGTGCGGCTCTTTAAGGGCCGTTTCGTGACCCTTGTTCATTAACGACCGCCACCGTCTCGCATTCATCGCCACAGTGAATCGCGGCTCTTGAAATATTGAGTTGTTTATTTTCGATTTAAAGCTTTCGTGACTGCAGGGATTCATCTTCTTGGTTCTTTCGGTAAAGTCACGTAGAAGGGAAATAATAAAATAATAAAACATTATAAAATACAGTACAATGCTCACGACGTTTCGGCCACAACGCAAGCAGCCGTCCTCAGGTGAAGACCAGGTCTGTCGGAAAGACAGCGTCTGTTCTTCACCTGAGGACGGCTGCTTGGCGTTGTGGCCGAAACGTCGTGAGAATTGTATTTTATTATGTTTTATTTTTATTATTTTATCATTTCCCTTCTACGTGACTTTACCGAAAGAACCAATACGTTGTTTCTTTTCGTTTGTTTTTTACAAAATTCTAACATCGAACTCCCAAAGTTCTCTCCGTCGGCTAACCGCTCCGTCGCCAGCTTGACGCACAGGCCAGCAGCTGCGTGCATCCTGCCCACATCTCACTTCGCTTCTCTCGCGCACTCAACACGGACACTCGTGCGCGCGTGCCCCTTACTCCTCATTGCACCGTCGTTCCTCTTCGCACCGAGTCCGACTTGGATGGCCAGGCGACAGCCGCAGAAACCCCACCCCCCCCTTCCCCACACGTATTCACTCGCTCGCGAAGACGAGAGAACGAGTCGGAGGCGCGAGAAGGATGAGCCACAGGCGAGCGGGGGGAGGCAGCAGCCAGCCAGCCAGCCAATCGGCGCTACCAACGATTGCCCAAGCTTCACGGTTCTCGATATGTTAAGCTATTTTTTTCCATCCACAGTGATATTCATGAGTGTGTACGCATGTGGGATAAAACCGGAGCACCCGGAAAGAGAAAAAAAATCACTCGCGCTTGCGAGAGGGCAAGGAGCTATTGCGTACAGATGGAACATCTTGTGAGTGAAACATTGGCCGTAGCGCATTCTCGTGGCAAGCAGGGTGATGGTGACCGGCTTGGAAATGTTCAAGAGGTCTGCGTGAACGTTGCGAATTATCCCGAAACGGCCTGACGCGAACGTATTCGAGTGACCGCTCAACGTATTCCATCTTCTCTTCATCAACGTCCTCGGCTTTACCTCCTCGCCTAATCATTGGGGAGGTCGTAACGAAACAGGTGGACTTCTCCACAAATCTGGCTGTGTCGCCTGATGAAGCTAGTTGTAATTACTGGCGAAACGTCGTACTCAGATTGCAAATGTTGTGGCTTGGCTCTGCAACACACCGGTGGTGCTGTGCTAGTGACGAATTGGCCACGTTCTGTTTACGTGACAACCCTTACTAGTTGGCTGTGTCGGGTGGTAGGGGCGGGTTTAACAACACATTGATATTCACGTGATCTAACCCAAAAAAAACTATATTATGGAAAAAAAGCGTTTTGGAGGTTCGGGAGTGAACGTCACACAAAGCATCGTGTGCACGCGTGCGACTGGATGCAAATGTGAGTCGGTGCACGCCGCACGCGCCCGATGTTTGTTAAACACGTCCAAGTAATAGAGATTATCTGGCGTGTACGCGCGCGCGTGTGTGTGTGTGTGTCTACGTGGGTGTCTTAATTGTGGGGAGCGGTAGTGTAGCGGTTAGAGCGCTGTGCTATGAACCCGGCGACCCGAGTTCGATTCCCGCTCACGGCCAACACCAGTGACGATTTTCTGAACCGGTCCTGGGCCTCCCCTAGGTCGACTCAGCCTCAAATGAGTACCTGGTGCGGTGTGTAAACATCGCCACCGGGGAGACAAAGGCGGTCGGGCGTGGTGCTGGCCAGCCACCCCCTCGTGTGCCGTGCTAGCCTTCATAGGTGCTCGCTAACAGCACTTGCCCCTACATTCTGTTAAGGCTATATGGGGGAGCTTTATCTTTGTCTTAATTGTAATCGGTACCGCCGTTCCATCCTCAATGCTGTATATATATTTAGATGTAGATAGTAAAGGCATAGATAAATATCCCCCGTATAGCATTAATGGTCTGTTGGGCCAAGTGCTCTCAAGTATCTGTTCAGGCCGGGTGGGTGGCCAGCACCACGCCCAGCCGCATTTGTCTTCCCTCGTGGCGATGTTAACTCATCGCACTCGGTACTCATTTGAGGCTGAGTCGACCCTTGGGGGTCGCTGCGTTCGTCGCTGCCGCTCGCCACACGCCGTGTTGGCGAGCACCGTGAAGTATCCTGAGTGCGAGTGTGCTAACCACTGGGCCACCGCTCCGTCCATCATTTGTTAACCCGTAAAAAACTCTAAGCTATTTTTTCATGTTACCAGGTATCGCCCACTCAGCTATATCGCTATTTTCAAAAGCGACCTGGCCACTAGTGAAAGCTCAACGAAGTGGCTTATCGCGTGGAACAGTAGAGCAGCCGCATCACTCTAAACGCGCGTGGTCGATTCTAAATGTGGAGGGGAAAGCCGGAGAGACCCAGTGAGGAATCCACGCGACCACCGGGAAGAGAGGCACCGCAAACTCGGGATCGAACCCACGCCCTCCTGTACACCAGGCGAGAGAGGGAGTTGACATCTCATCGCCACCGTTAAAGCTCACATCATCTTAATTCAGCAACAATAAAACAGTGGGGGGGGGGGGGGGAGAAGGGGGCGGCGGGGGCGGGGCGGTTACCAATCGTACGCTGGTTTATTGTTGTAACACAACACACGGTGGAGGGGACACGGTTTTCACTCACGCGAGAGAATCAACTTTAGCGGACCAAACAAGAGAATCGTCGTGAATGCCTGCGTCTGTGTGTAGACGAGCAGTCCTCGCGGTGTCTTCATGGACAGACACTGCTAACAGACGGACCGGGGAGTCTTACCCCCGCCACCAACACCGATGCGTCTTGAGTTCGACTTGACGTCGCTCGCCCTTCGCGAACGACAACCTGCCCACGTGCTGCGGTGACGTCACAACAGATCCCCTACCGCGCCGCAGCCAATCGCATCGGCAGGTTTAACACAGCCATTGTGCGTTGTGGCTGTTGTTGTTGTGGTTGCTGTGGTTGCTGTTGTTGCTGCTGCTGTTGCTGCTGCTGCTGATGTGCAGCGTGGATGAATAAAGAGTTGAACGCCGTTATGGTACCCTGCTGATGGAACCCACACGAGTCGAAACCTGTCCATGGGGTTTGCTTGGTTAATCAAATGCAGCTTCGGTGAAATCACGGCAGTGTGGGTGGTAGCCAAGCGTGGAGACACACAAGGGCGGAGTTCGCTTTTGTTGCTTACGTCAGATCCAATTTTTAATTTAACATAGAAGGGTAGGGAATGCGTGTCTCCATTGTGTCAATATGCGTGTCGTTTATGTGTGGATTAAGTTGTGCGTGTCAGTGTGTATGTGTGGTGCTGCGTAAGGGGAGCGGTAACCACTACATTACCCGAGTTCGATTCCCGCTCACGGCCGACAACAGTGACGATTATCTGAACCGGTCCTGGGCCTCCCCTAGGTCGACTCAGCCTCAAATGAGTACCTGGTGCGGTGTGTAAACATCGTCACTGGGGAGACAAAGGCGGCCAAGCGTGGTGCTGGCCACGCACCCCCCTCGTGTGCCGTGCCGGCCTTCACAGGTGCTCGCTAACGGCACTTGCCCCAACAGTCTGTTAAGGCTACACGGGAGATCTTTGTCTTTGCGTGTGTGAGCGTGTATGCACGTGCGTGTGTTGTATGTGCCGTGGTATATATATGTGTGTGCGCGCGCGTGTGTTCTGGTGTGTGTATCTTATGCTTCTGTGTGTATAGTGCCACCCATCTCCTTCATGGATGCTCGTTAACAGCACTTGCCCGAACAATTTAAGGTTATACGGGTGATCTTTGTCTTTGTATGTATATGTCCGTACGCGTGTTTGTGTAGTTGTGTGTTGTTGTTGTGTGTGTGTGCGTGTGTATGTGAATAGTGGGAGTGCAGCTACGAACCCGGCGACCCATTCACGGTCCACCAACACCAGTCACGATTATCTGAACCAGTTCTGGGCCTCTCCTAGGTCGACTCAGCCTGAAATGAGTACCTGGTGCGATGTGTGAAATAATCGCCGCGTGGTGATGACCACCCACCCCCTCGTGCGCCACGGTGCCGGCCTTCATAAGGTGTTCGCGAACAGCACTTGCCCCAACAGTCTGTTAAATGCTATACGGGGGATCTTTGTCTTTGCGTGTGTATATTTGTATGTATGTATGTATGCGTGTGTATGTGTGAATACATGTATACAGAATAACACAAGAATTACGAAAGTATATAATTTGACGTCACACTTATTCGTGTATTTCGAAGTGGGCATTTTAGTACTCCGTTGTACGCGTACGTGTGTAAGAGGTGTATTTGTATGTGTACGTGCGTGTATGTGCCACTGGGGATACAAAGACGGCCGGGTGTGGTGCTGACCACCCACCACCTCATGTGCCTTTCATACCCTCATAGCTGCTTGCTTACAGCACTTGCCCCAGCAGGGAATCTTTGCCTTTGTGTATATATATACACATTTATAATTGTGTATGTGTGTACGCATGTGTGTTGACGGACTCGTATACGCATGTAAACATATGCACGTATTCTTTATGTGTGATTCTGTTACAAGCCGCAGTGCGCATCTGATATAATGCATACGGAGGTCTTCCAGATTAAACAGAACTCAACTATAATCATAGCAATTGGTTTATAAAAGAAGAAAAGATAAACAATTATTGTAACAGCGTTTGTAGAGTAGTCATACTGAATATATATATTAAAAACGAACCGGGTTGCATGCAGGACGCCTCTGATAAATTCCAAATTAATTCATTCATCCAGTTAATCATTCACGTCTCGAGAGGCCGTCGCTCGCATCAATCTTCGGTTGCTTTCGTTCACGAACGACTCAAAAGTTCTTTCATGGACACAAACACTAATAGAGTCTATAGGGCGGAACATACACCACATTGCCATATATATATACTCTCATACACGATGCAAGGTCCTGACACATTACAATTATAACGTAGTTCTACTGTCCGTTCTACACAACGAATCGTATTGTCATCTTCCTCTTCCGTTGTCTACATTAATCGCGTCTCCTTCTTCTCCCGCAGTCGCATTGTTTGCTATAAACAATTGTAGTTGAATATCAACAGCCGTCATACGTGCGCGCGTGTCTGTGTGCTGTGTAAATGATGAAACGTGACTGCCAGAAAGCATAATCATGCTCGCTTCAGATGAGTAAGTGGACAACGTGTTTCCGAGGATCCAGGTCAGAACACCGAGGGAGATGGAGCGAGATCTTGGCGAGGCTCTCATCTTCTGCACGCAATCACTTCCGGTTTCGCCAGCCTCAATTTATACACAACCCTTCGCCAATCAGAGGGATAGGGGTTACACATCCATCACCCCGTTCTCTCTATATATATACTGTACGTAAGAGCGAGAGAGTCCGTATTTTCTATTATATTTAACTTTCCTATAGCTGTTTGCTCTTTCGATTATGCAGTAGTTTTTGTTGTTGTTGTTTTTAAACAATTATAATTACATATATATGTGCCCCCCAGCTCCTCCCACCGGCCCATACGTCCATTCCTCTGCGAAGGGTATAATTCGAGTCGGGTCAGTCCGAGCTTCGCAACCAAAACAAAAAAACCCCAATCCGTGCCCGGCATACCACATCCAGTATAGCTTTCGCTATGTGGGCCCGTGGCTACCAAGTCCACCGCATTCCCGCCCGCCCATCCCATGACTGCGTCCTCTTTCATTATCATCTTCTTCCCACCACCCCCCTTTTCTCACGGCCTCAGATGTCGGGCTCGCTGGAGTCGCTGTCCGCCCTCGACGCCGCCGAGGGCAGAGCCTCGTCCCTCTCGCTGAGACCCGACAGGCTTGCACGGGGACTCGGCCGCGGGCTCACGGCCGAGCCGCCGACGCCGCCGCCGCCTCCACCCCGGGGACCCCAACTCGGCGGGGGGCTTCGCTCGCCGGGTGACTCGGCCCGCTCGGGCAGGAAGCGCGCCACGCTGTGGGTCACCGTCTGCTGCTGTAACCTGCGAACGAGGAGGGGGGGGGAGGGACAGGGCAGGGGGGTAACGCAAGCGAGAGCGGATGATTAGAACGCGGCTTAAAAAAAAGGTTTCGCAGCTCGTTAAAACGGCGCTTGCCCCCCCTCCCCTCCCCCCCAATGTATTTTTGTTGGCACGGTTCGGCTCGGCACAAATAAATAAATAAATAGAAATCCCTTCGCTGATTTCGGCACGGAGCCGGCCAGGGCTCGCAAGAGCAGCAGCAGCGGCGGCGGCGGCGGCTTTTAGTTGCCCATCGGACAAAGGCGGCGGTCACCGCACCTTCGTGCGCGCTCAGATGCGCTTGTGCGGCCGTCTGGAACGCTCTTCCTTCCGATATTAGGAGGCCGCTGGATTCATGGCACTTTACAATCCAGACTGAAAACTCACGTCTTGAGAAATGCTTTTTGTGTTTAGTTTTGTTGTCCTTCCGCTCCTCCGATTAGCACGGTTGGCAACGTACGGTGCGAAAGAAGTTCAACGTGCGTGCGAACAAGGTGTGCCTCTACACGGGGGAATCTCTGTCTTTGTGTGTTTTGTAGGTGTATGTAAATGGTGGTTCGTGACTGCACTTGCCCCACCAGTCTGTTAATGCTATACGGGTGCCCATTGTCTCTGTATAGTTAAGTGGGGAGCGGCAGTCTATAGCCGTTAGCACAGCGCGTTACAAACCCGGTGACCCGCGTTCGTGTGTATGTGTGTGTATGTGTGTGGATGTGTGTATGTGTGTGTGTATGTGTGTGTGTATGTGTGTGAATGTGTGTATGTGTGTGTGTATGTGTGTGTGTATGTGTGTGTGTGTGTTCGTGTGTGTGTGTGCGTTCGTGTGTGTGTGTGTATGTGTGTATATGTGTGTGTGCGCGTTCGTGTGTGTGTGCGCGTTCATGTGTGTGTGTGTGCGCGTTCGTGTGTGTGTGTGCGAGTTCGTGTGTGTGTGTGTGCGAGTTCGTGTGTGTGTGTGCGCGTTCGTGTGTGCGCGTTCGTGTGTGTGTGTGCGAGTTCGTGTGTGTGTGTGCGCGTTCGTGTGTGTGTGTGCGCGTTCGTGTGTGTGTGTGTGCGCGTTCGTGTGTGTGTGCGCGTTCGTGTGTATGTGTGTACGCGTTCGTGTGTGTGTATGTGTGTGCGCGTTCTTGTGTATGTGTGTGTATGTGTGTGTATGTGTGTATGTGTGTGTATGTGTGTGTGTATGTGTGTGTATGTGTGTATGTGTGTGTATGTGTGTGTTTGTGTGTGTATATGTGTGTGTATGTGTATTTGTGTATGTGTGTGCCCATTCGATTCACGTCCATGGCCAACGTCAGTGGCTAATATTTGAACTGGTCCCTATGTCTCATCTAGATCAACTCGGCCTTAAATGAGTACCTTGTGCCGGTGTGTAAACATAGAACTATTAAGTCCTTCATCCAGCAGTGGATTGAGCATGGCTGATGAGGATGATGACGGTGAGTTAGACAAAGACGGCCGGGCGTGCGTAGTGCTGGCCACCCCCCCCCCTCCCCCCTCGTGTGCCGTGCCGGCCTTCATAGGCGCTACTCGCGAACATTACTTGCCCCAACAGTCTGCTGAAGGTTATACGGGGGACCTTTGTATTATTGTCTTTGCAGGGAAGAGTGCAGAGACTGACCATAGCGGCAACTCGCCACTCGCGAACGTCAACGTGCCCACGAGGAGCTCTCATTATCATCGTCATCATAGGGAACACAAAGATAAAGGTTCAGCCCTGCAGTTTCTCTGCTGTCGCCACTGCTGACCGTAGGGACTCCACTCGAGGGAGGCTTTGGAGAAGCCGTATTGAAGCTATCTCGTTTGCCTACTCTTCCACGCTGCACGGCAGGTCGTCTTGCGTACAGGTGAGAGAATCCACGATTTACTCCATCGCGCGCAACCTAGCGATCTCCTGGCGTGCTCCGCTCATACGTCCTTGTGGGCAACTGCCGCGCCAGGAAATCGAACCGGCGACACGTAATCGTTGCAAATCGAGCGTTCTAACAATCACACGACAGCAGCAGCAGCAGCAGCAAACAGCACCACCACCATCATCGTCGACATCGCCACCACCACCACAGGTGTAAGTCACGCGCGTGCAGGCGTGCGGAGACTATAACAACAATAATAGTTTACTTGTTTATCCGCGAGAGTCGCGTGACGCTTTTCAAGAGGGTCCTTCTGCTGCATTGGGGTTTGTTTTTTTAATGTGAAGATGTTTTCATTCAGTTAATGACGAGTGAAGCGTATCATTGTTATGGCACACGTGTGGAGGAAACAGGAGCACCCGGAGAAAACCCACGCCTTGCGCGACGGGGGCAACACTGTATCCCCGTACAGATGGGAACAGATGGAGATTAGTCCACGTGTGCCGTAGCGCCTTCTCCTGGCGAGACAGGAGTATGGCACCTCCTCCTCCTCCTCGGCCCCCTCGCCAAGGGAGATTCACAGCAGCATTTGTGCGTGCGATCCACCGACCCTCGCCTCGGCAGTTGCTGGAGCAAAACCTAACAACAACAACAACAACAAAAAATCCCACCGAACTATATTTATTTCACCAGGTAAGGCTCACTGAGCTACGTAGCTCGTTTTCAGAAGCGACCTGGCCACAAATGACAGCTCAGCGAAGCGGCTCATCGCGTGGCAATTTCTAGCAGCCAGATACTCCGAACGCGTCGTTTCGAAATGTGGAGGGCGACAACTGGAGGAACCGGAGAAAAATCAACGCGACCGTGGGGAGAGAGAGACACGCAAACTCCAAATATACAGCAGGCGTCAGGGTCGGGATAGAACCCACGACCTCCTGTATACCAGGCGAAGGAATTAACATCTCCTAGCCACCATGATGATGGTGAGAGAGAGAGACACGCAAACTCCAAATATACAGCAGGCGTCTGGGTCGGGATCGAACCCACGACCTACTGTATACCAGGCGAAGTAATTAACATCTCCTAGCCACCATGATGATGATGAGAGAGAGAGACACGCAAACTCCAAATATACAGCAGGCGCCAGGGTCGGGATCGAACCTACGACCTCCTGTATACCAGGCGAAGTAATTAACATCTCCTAGCCAACGTGTTCACGGACCTCGCCACCACGACACAACGTGCAGGTGCAATAAATGCCCGTCTTTGGTAACTCCACATTTACACAACCTGATATCATCATCACCATCAGCCGTGCTCAATCAACTGCTGGATAAAGATGGTTCCCCTCCCGTCCCCCACCCGAGCCGTTGCCACCTCTCGTGGTCCGCGATTCAACAACAGCAACAACATCATCAGCAGCGGTCGTAATTCGCCACTTCAAGTGACGGCGGCATCGCTGAGGCGCGCTCGCTGTTGAGGTCATCTCAAGTGTCAGCGACCGAGATGGGTGGCCGATTTGCAGCAACTGCCCAGTTGGCGATGGGAACACTCCACGTAGCAGCAGCAGCTTGCGCGAGCGAGCGAGCGAGCGAGCGGGGTTTCATCGCCAACGCGCAACTCCGCGTGGTCGCGAAGTCCGCCCTGGTGCGTTCAGCTTCCTTTTGGCTGCCGCCACCAACTCCTGCGGGTTCGTCTCGAGCACGTGGCCTGCCCAAGTCCGCTTCGCTTTTCTCAACGGGCAAAACAAAAATGACTCTGACGACGACGATTCATCGCTGGGGGTTCAGGGGTGGTGAGGAGAGAGGCACGGTGCAGTGGTCAGCCCTACGCACTACGAGCCGGGGCCACTTGAGTTGGATACTCGGCCGCGGATAATGTCGGTGGCGAGTGAAATCTGACCCGGTCTTGGGTGGCCCCTTCGACTAACGCGAGTTGACTAGAATGGTGAAGTATGGTCCAACAACCCTCGCGACCCACACAGCTTGGATAAGACGTTATTATCCAGCAGTGGAACGACAAAGGGTTATTTGACGTCATACATAATATATTATAATTGTATTTGTAATCTAGTCGCGATAAAAAATATACAATTATAGCACGGATGCCATCGGGAGTTGATGACCTCAAGGGGGCAGATTGACACCCCCTGCACGGCATGTTCTGCACGTGATAAGTAACAATTACAACTTGCTGCCACAGCATGCGTGCATAAGACATTTACTACGATAATGAGCCAAGAATGTCTGTGTGTCCCGCGCGTGACGTCACTCCACGTCGGCCAGCCCCCCTCATTAATATTCATGAACAGGTGACGTCCTCCACGTGGACCTCCCCCCCCCCCTCATTAATTATCATGAGCGGGTGACGTCACTCCACATGTAGCACCCCCCCCCCTCATTAATACTCATGAACAGGTGACGTCACTCCACATGGACTTCCTCCCCTCATTAATAATCATGAGTGGGTGACGTTACTCCACATCGAACAGCTCCCCACATTAATAAATCATGAACAGGTGACGTCTTCCAAATAGACACACCCCCCCCCAGCCATTAATATTAATTAGCGGCTGACGTCACTCCACATGGGGGGGGGGCGAGGCTCCTCCTCCCCCCTCCTCAGCGTCAACTCACAACCCTCACTACAAAGGCAGAACCCTCACGTCACGTGATCTCCGTAACGCTGTTGAGACATCGGAGTAAAAAGGACGTCGTGATGAACAAGGGATTATAACCTTTAAATTATATAGGTCTGTGTCACAAAATGCACACGAATTGATGCAATGAATATCACGTCGCGGTCTGCTTTTCTCTTGCAAGTTTCAGATTTACTGCAATACACTCGTTCTTGGACGGGCACAAGGCTCGTGTGTATATATATCATGTCACGTGCATTGGCTGCGAGTCAACGGAGGCACCACTGGCTTCAGTAGTCGCGATTAAAGCACCCATCTCGTTTCCCACGCGGTGTCCACACACACTCGCAGTCTTGATACAATGGACTTGCGATGTGTGTTGAACTTCGTTCGCACCGTACGTAGCCAACCGTGTTAATCGGAGGTGCGGGGAGCACGCATGTGAAGGCAGGCACATGCTCATTTCATACAACACATGAATGACGTATGTGTAACATGGAGAGCATATGCACTTGCCCCAACACTCTTGTAAGGATATACGGGGGGTCTGTGTCTTTGCATGGCTGTGGGTTAGTCTCGACGTGCCTCGAACTCAAACGAACGTGATTTCACGACATCATCATCATCGTCATCATCGTCGTCGTCAGCCATGGTTCATCCACTGCTGGACGAAGAGCCGTCTCTTACGGTCTCGGGGTAGCAATAATCCACAGAGCTCTCCGGCACGCGCTCGGCATTCCATCGCTCCATCTCCGCGATGGACGTAAATCTCGGGCGCGTTTTTCGTCTCTCGACCATCGGCAATCGCCATCCCTTCTGGCGGCGTCTTCCTCTGACCCAGCCCGCACCTCCGATTAGCACGCTTGCCCACGTACGGTGCGAAAGAAGTTCAACATGCGTGCAACATAACGTAGACCGCCAACGTCTCCTCACGGTCCAGAACTATGTCTCTCAACCTGTGTGTGTGTGTGTGGCCTCAAGGTGCACATAGCCTGGCACAAGCGTCGTGGTGACCTCACCGCCACTTAGTGGCGAATGGCGGTTGTTGTTGTTGTGTGTGTGTGCGTGCTCGCTATCACATTTGTTCCCCTGGTCTCTCAGTGCAATTCTTTGCGGACTCTTCAGACTGTCTTGAGTGGCCCTACTGGATTCAGCTAGGGCAGGGGTCGGCAACCTACGGCTCCGGAGCCGCATGCGGCTCTTTACGGGCTGCTTCTGGACGATATGTACGTATGTACAGTATGTACTCAGATGCATTGCGGCTCTTGAAATACTGAATTTTGTACCGAATTGGAAAGAAATGGCTCTTCTTGTTATTTTGGTTGCCGACCCCTGATCTAGGGGATCGACAGTCGTTGAGAAGATCTGGACACAGCCCCCCATCGGTGAGCTCCTCGGGAGAGGCGAGGCTGCGACGGCCGGGTCGTGTAGCGCACCGCGTGCCGTTGTAACGTAGCCTACGCTGCATGAACTGCATTTGTTCACAGACAATGTGTGTCCAAGAATTAATTTCTCACTAGTTAAACAAAGCCTCTTGTACTGCTGCTGCTGCTGCGTTGGCGGTGGCGCATTAGCACGATAAACAACAACATCATTGAATAAGTTTGTCAATAACACGGTGGCTTAACAAGTAAATAAATACACTTCTAATCCACCACGTTTCATATTATTGTACGTAATAAGTTGTCTGTGCCGTGAAGTAGGCCCATTGCCCGAAACTTCGATCGTTATGAATAATGTTCCTTTGAAGGCAGTGCGTCATTGACCATTGCGTTTGTTTTGTGTTCATTGAAATATATAAATATATATATTCCGAGCTCAGTCTCGGACAACTCCGCGTGAGGTTATTCCCTGTGCGTGTATGTTCAACATACATGTCACATGTATGTTTGCGAGACGTATCAGGCTGCTATTACACACGAACTACACACGTGCTCATATTTGTGATGAGTACAGTTGTACTCTGACCGTAGCACACGTGTGTGAGAGAGAGAGAGAGAGACGTGGGGAGCGGTGGTGCAGCAGTTAGCGCACTGCACGACGAACCCGACGACCCGAGTTCGACTCCCGCTCGCGGCCAACATCAGACGAACACGCGAACCGGTTCTGGGCCTCCCCTAGGTTCGACTCAGCCTCAAATTACAGATCGCACCAGGTCGGAAACATCGCCACTGGGGAGACTAAGGCGGTCGGACGTGGTCACTGACCACCCACCCCCTACACGTGCGCACTGGGGATACAAAGACGGCCGGGAGCAGTGACGTCCGTACCGCCCTTTCCGTGCGCCATGCCCCGCCGGCCTTCATAGGTGCTACTCGCTAACAGCACTTGCTCCGACGGTCTGTGCAGGCTATAGGGGGGACCTTTGTCTTTGGTATGTCTGGCTGCAGGCCACTATCTGTGAACGCACTAACAAGTGCATTTCATACGCACGACTTTCACCGCACTTATGTCGACATAAGTCACGTGTCTTATGTCGACATAAGTCACGTGTCTTATGTCTACACTTCTGACGCTCCATGATCACAAACCTGAGCTCGTCTGACATCAGTGGCGAGTCGATATCTGAGCAAAGGTTGAATACCCCCCTACCCACCCACCCACGCACCATTCACTGCACCAATCTGAAATAACCTGCGTGGTGAAGTATGGCCAAAACAACAACAACAACAACCCCCTCCCATTCCTCCATCCCCCCGCATTGAGCAGCGTGGTGAAGTATGGTCGAACACCTCACGTGGCCGACAGAGCAATGGGAGGCCTCCATCCAGCAATGTATTTACAAAGGGGTTGTAGAGTGTTGTGATTGCGTAGTGTACACACACAATAGCACACCGCCGTGAGACAGCGCGCGTGTATGTAACACAAGACAACGACCCCCCTGATAGCCATAACCGACTTTAGGGCCAAGTGCGGTGAGCAAGAAGCTCCTATCAAGGCCGGCACCGCATCCGAGGGGGTGGTGTGGTCAACACCACGCCCGGTCGCCTGTGTCTCCCCAGTGGCGATGCTTACACACCGCACTGGGTACTCATTTGAGGTTGAGTCGACCTAGGGGTGGTCCAGGATCCGTTCAAATAATCGTCACGAACGTGACGATTAGTTGAACGGATGTGCACATGAAGGTTTGTCCCTCTGCAGCATCTCGGCACGCTTTTATCCACGCACACAGCATCACCATCATCGTACACGATACATTCTCAACAGAAGACGGAGGCTTGTGTTGCCTCCGAAACGTCGTGATTTTTATTTTATTTTTATTTTACTTTTATTAATTCTTTTACCTACGTGAATTTACCGAAAAAACCTAAGAAAATGAGATGGCTTCTCGTTCAACACAGGCTGCCACGCGCAGCGTTTAACATATCATCATCAATCCTGACCTATCCACTGCTGGAGGGAACACCCCCCCCCCGACACCACACCCCCCGACACCACCCCACCTCTCTCACAGTCTTGCTGTGCCATTGCTCCACTCGCGCGATGGGATCCGTCCTCTCGGGGCGGCGCGTTTCTCTCCTTCGTCTCGAACCGAGCGGCCATCAACCAGCCCCCCCAGGTGACGACGGCCTGGTCACCCACACCCGCGTCCTCGCATTCACGACAATAAACTATGTTTGTTTTTATTTCACCAGCTAAGTGCCATTGATCTAAGCGGCGCTCACAAATGAGAGCTCAACGGAGTGGCTCGTCATCATGCGGCCAAATGTGTCGCAGCAAAATTCGCGAAGCGCACGTTGGTTCTGAATGTGGAGGGGGGGGGGGGAACCCGGAGGACCCGGGGTAGAAAAAAAACAAAGAAACAAAATTTACGCCTTCGACTCGCGCGTGTTCTCTAATCCACGTGGATCGTCGCCTTCCCGCCTCTCGGTGTTCTTCAAAGCCACTTGTAACTAAGTAAGATGTAAAATTTGTATCTAAAGCTTTTGTGACTGCAGGGATTCATATTCTTAGTTCTTTCGGTAAAGTCACGTAGAAGGGAAATAATAAATTAATATTAATAATAAACAATAAAAAAAAACATCATCAGGTGTGGATTTCACACCTGAAGATGGTTGCTTGTGTTGCAGTCGAAAGGTCGTGAGAATTTTTATTGTTTTATTTTTATTATTTTATTATTTTCCTTCTACGTGACTTTACCGAAAGAACCAAGAATAATAAGTCAGATGTCTTTGGTTGCATTCTCTCACTCTCAATGTCCGCGCTGCTGATCGTCCGTGCCGAAACACATGTGACGCACATTGCATGCAAAACGTTGCTCATCAGGGCGCATTGCTATGTCCAGTTAATATATACAACAGTCGTCGTGTAGGTACACGTGTGTTATATTACCATTCCGTGTGGGTGTTCAAGAATGCCTTTGTCATGTATCGACACGTCTACACAAAAACAAAAAGACGTCTCGCACGCTCGTCCACAACACCGTGGCCTTAGAATGAACAATGTATCGATGATAGGGGACGTTTCGGGTAACGGACCTTATTCATAGCAGATTATACTTGCATACATAGGCACGCACACAGGTCTGTGAGTGGAGCGGTAGGCGGCAGTGCGGCAATGGGTGCGCTCCACGATGAAGTTTGGGTCCCGTCGCTGGAATATGGGGCCGTCCATAAATGACGTCACGCGATTTTGGACGATTTTTGACCCCCCCCGCCCACTTCGTCACACGGCATCACAAAAAGTCAGACCCCACCTCAAATATGACGTCACAAAGATGTGGCGCTGCACTCTGATGTTGTAGGAGAAAACATGTATTTGAAAGTATATTTAATTAAGTAGAACGTGTTGTCTATATTTATTTAAAGTTGCGCATTTTGATGTGACGTCACATTTCTCACCCCCCCCCCCTCGTCACACATTGTCACAAATGTCTGACCCCCCCCTCCCCCAGGTGCGTGACGTCATTTATGGACGGCCCCTGTCTCCCCGTGTGTGTGATGATTCATTCCGACTGCGCCTGACAGCGTTGACAAATGCTCACGAGTGAAAATTGGCCAACCAACTGGGTGTAGCGGGACTAACCTCACGACGACACTCGTGTTGAACAGTTCGCAACGCGCACGCCTGAAGGGCGTACACACATATATATGTATCTCGTGCGTGCGCGTGTGAACATCGCCACTGGGGAGACAAAGGCGGTCGGGCGTGCTGCTGGTCACCAACCCTCCACGTGTGCCGTGCCGGCCTTCATAGGCGCTACTCGCTAACAGCACTTGCCCCAACAGGCTGTCGAAGGCTATACGGGGGGATCTTTGTCTTTGTAATGAGCATGATTTGGAGAAGCGTTCCGCTGTTACAACTTTCAACTTCATTCAAATGCACACAGCTGAGAGCCGTGGATCTACACGTGAGCATAGCTTGTGTGTATCTACTGTTCACGAATGGAGCGGTGGCGCAGTGGTGGGGGGGGGGCGGTGGGGGGTTGAGGGCGGGGCTAGGGGGGGATTGAGGGCGGGGCTAGGGGAGGTTAATGGGGGGGGGGGGCTGGGGGGGTTAATGGGGGGGGCTGGCGGGGTTGAGGGCAGGGCTAGGGGGGTTAATGGTGGGGCTAGGGGGGGGCTAATGGGGGGGCTGGGGGGGTTAATGGGGGGGGGGCTGGGAGAGTTGAGGGCGGGGCTAGGGGGGGGGGGGTTGGGGGGTTGAGGGCGGGGCTAGGGGGGTCAATGGGGGGGGGGGGGCTGGGGGGGTTGAGGGCGGGGCTAGGGGGGTATCCAACTCCTTGCCCAGACCTCACGCTAGCCAGGCTGCCCCACACCGTAGAGCCGAGCTCGTGTTCTTCTTTTCCGCGGAGGCTCTGCTGTGGCCACCGCGAAGTCTGCGAGGCCACGGGTTTGACGAGTCGCCGGTCTGCGCGTCTCGCTGTGCGAGTGCGGGTCACCAACCCAGAGCAGACCACGGCAACAGAAAATCACGACGCAATGCCCCGATCCACAAATACGAAGGGAGAGACTTGGCAGCGATACGCTGCTCCTGCTCAAGCCCTTAACTGAATGGGACATTGCAGCGTGTTGCTCTGCGTCCGTTACATCAGCCGTACGACAACAACAATAACAACAACAATAACAACAAGAAGAAGAGGAGAAGTGACGATGCCCGGCTTGTTATGGAGCAGGCAGGCGTGGTCCTTGCAGTCATCATCGCCGCGATTCGGGATCCAACTCAGGGTGTCCTCCCCCAGTAGTGACAGGGAACTCTTCCCAACCGCGACCACTTCCTCTGTCTCGCAAGCCTGTTCGCGCCTGCCGTTCATGTATATTCATATTTGTGTGTATTTATAAAATATATTAAGAGTAATCATATGTACGTCTGATGGTGCTCGGGGAGGGGTAGCGTAGTGGTCGGCTGCGCGCTGCGCTACGAACCCGGCCACCCGAGTTCGATTCCCGCTCACGGGCCTACACCACCAGTGGCGATTATTAGAACCGGTCCTGGACCTCCCCTAGGTCGACTCAGCCTCGAATGAGTATCTGGTTCGGTGTGCAAACCATTCACCTCCTCGTGTGCGGTGGCGGCCTTCATAGGTGCTCGTGAACAGCACTTGCCCCAACCGTCTGTTGAGGCTGCATGGGGCATCTTTGCCTTTGGTATATTGACGTCGCGCGATCGCTAGACGGCATCGGCTTGGAGAGGCCTTCATCCAGCAGCGGATTGACCATGGCTGATGACAATGATGATGACTCTCTTAGTAATTTACTCAACGTGTGTATCCCATCTTCTCAAACTCTTCTCTTCGATCCGAACCCCTTGCGAGGTGCGCTAATCGCTGCGCCACCGCTCCTAACTTTCAACGTTTTATTGATATAGCACATACATACATGCAGCCTATAGTACACATATGCACGGTACCGTGTTGGCTGTGCCGTACGCACGCGTGACCCCTGCACAGCATATGTGGTTTGTATTTGCTGTAGGCAATCTGTAGGTCACGTGTGCATTCGTAAGTTTTTGTTGATGGGTACCTTCTCGGGCAGGAATAAAGTTCCACGCCACTCCGAGTCTCGCGCTTAACACTCACGCACAGACACCGATGGCGATCATCAGTGAACCGAGTAACTCGCCTTCCCTCGAGTGTGACGCTGAAATCCATAGCGAAGCAATCGGTTATTATAATTATAATGATTGTGTATATCCTCACTTTGAAAGGCTTGCTTGATGCACTATATATTGCAAAAGAGTCCATACAAACGTCCGGTTATATACGGACGCTATTACACATTACAAAAAAACATTTGGATACAACGCAGCACAATACGCATTGCTCCGAAATATGTAGGCACCATTGGTGATTGAGAAAAAATAAATTTTCTTAAAGATTTCTACTTAAGATGCGTAAACGTGAGAGTGCTAGGTTCGTCAGAGATGTGCATTTTTGAATAGTTACAGAGATCGGCTTACATGTAATTGTCATCTGTTAATTACAGTCCACGCCTCTCTATTAGAGCAGATTTCCCACACGGCCGAACGCAATCAGCAGTCACGTCGTGACACGGTCGGACACAGCAGTGGTGGCGGTGGTGGTGGTAGTGGTGGCGGTGGTGTAGTGGTGGTGGTGTTGTGGTGGTAGTGGTGGCGGTGGTGGTGGTAATAGTGGCGGTGGTGGTGTTAGCAGTGGTGCTGTGGTGTAGTGGTGGTGCTGTGGTGGTGGTGCTGTGGTGGTGGTAGTGGTGGCGGTGGTGGTGTTAGCGGTGATGCGGTGGTGGTGGTAGTGGTGGCGGTGGTGTGGTGGTGGTGCTGTGGTAGTGGTGGTAGTGGTGGCGGTGGTGGTGTTAGCGGTGGTGCTGTGGTGGTGGTAGTGGTGGCGGTGGTGTAGTGGTGGTGCTGTGGTAGTGGTGGCGGTGGTGTGGTGGTGGTGGTGCTGTGGTGGTAGTGGTGGCGGTGGTGTGGTGGTGGTGCTGCGGTGGTGGTGCTGTGGTGGTGGTAGTGGTGGCGGTGGTGCTGTGGTGGTGGTAGTGGTGTTAGCAGTGGTGCTGTGGTGTAGTGGTGGTGCTGTGGTGGTGGTGCTGTGGTGGTAGTGGTGGCGGTGGTGGTGTTAGCGGTGGTGCTGTGGTGGTGGTAGTGGTGGCGGTGGTGTAGTGGTGGTGCTGTGGTAGTGGTGGCGGTGGTGGTGTTAGCGGTGATGCGGTGGTGGTGGTAGTGGTGGCGGTGGTGTGGTGGTGGTGCTGTGGTAGTGGTGGTAGTGGTGTTAGCGGTGATGCGGTGGTGGTGGTAGTGGTGGCGGTGGTGTGGTGGTGGTGGTGCTGTGGTAGTGGTGGCGGTGGTGTGGTGGTGGTGGTGCTGTGGTGGTAGTGGTGGCGGTGGTGTGGTGGTGGTGCTGCGGTGGTGGTGCTGTGGTGGTGGTAGTGGTGGCGGTGGTGCTGTGGTGGTGGTAGTGGTGTTAGCGGTGGTGCTGTGGTAGTGGTGGCGGTGGTGGTTGTGGCAGCGGTAGCGGTTAACGTTCTGCGCTACGAACCCGGTGTCTCGAGTTGGATTCCCGCTCACGGCCAATAACGATGGCGACTACTTGAACCGGTCGTGGGCCTCCCCTAGGTCGACTTAGCTTTAAATGAGTACCTGGTGCGAAGTGTAAACATCGACACTAGGGAGACAAAGGCGGCCGGGCGTAGTGTTGGCCACCCACCCCTTCGGATTATTCTGTATAATTATTTTTATTTTATTTTGCATTGTAGCTAGTCATTATTACCATCACGATTAGCGTCATCATCACCATCGTCATCATCATCATCGTCATCATCGGCTGTGCTCGATCCACTGCTGGATGACGCTCTTCCCAATGTCATCGCCACCTCTCACGTGCCCTGCACCATTGACAATCGCCCCCCCCGCAGTTCGTACACGAACATACATCTACACGCTTAGGTTTTTTCGGTAAAGTCACGTAGGTAAAAAATAAAATGAAAATTAATAAAAGTAATAATAGAATAAAATAAAATAATAAAATACTTTATTAATTTAAATTGTATTTTTTACCTACGTGACTTTACCGAAAAAACCTAAGAGTATGAATCCTTGCAGTCACGAAAGCTTCAAATCTTGAACATACATTTGTCTGTCTGTTCTTCAACCTGATGTATTTGTTCGTGTCTTAACCCGCACCTCCGATTAGCAACGGTTGGCTTCGTTGCGGGGCGAAGGAGGTTCAACATACATGTGCCCGCGTGACCCCAGGGTCTGCATTGCACAGCAACACGCGTCTACTGGCAGATGTCCCGCGATGTGCACGCACGCACGGGGAACGGGGGAGTTACCGAGTGTCGATTCATCGCGACCTCGTCCCGTCGGGCACACGGTAAACCATAAAAATTAATGAATAATCTGACGGAAAATGTTACTTTTGCATTTTCCGTCAAGGTGAGAATCTGGTCCCCTTCCAGTTCAACGTGCTCTCGCATGCAGGTTATGAATATACAATTAATAATAACGATGATGATGCTCTTGATTGAAGATTACACTTTTGTATGAAATAAGACGACCGCGATGTATTTCTTTGCTCAAATAAAGTTCCATGAACACAAATACTACACTCGATTCGGCAAAGTCCATTGTATGTTATGATGATAATGATGATGATTTCTGGAGTCATAACCCCGAATGAACTTCGTCAAATATTCACGATAGCTGTCGAGTTTTGCCAGAGTCGCCGATCAAACAAAAACAATCTATAAACGGTGTCTCCAGCATCAAGACTGTTATCGCTTCTCGCAATATATTCCACTTCGTATGATGCACGAACAGACGAAAATATTACGGTGCCGTGGTGGTGAGATGTTATCTCCCTCGCCTGGTATGCAGGAGGACGAAGGTCCGATCGTGACTCTAACGGCTGCTGCTGTATATTTGGAGTTTGCGTGCCTCTCTCCCCACGGTCGCGTGGATTTTTCTCCGGGTCCTCCGGCTTTTTTTAAAATTCCCCTTTACATTTAGAATCAACATCACGCGTTGAGATTATTTGGCTGCTGTGAATTTCCACGCGATAATAAGCCACTTCGTTGAGCTATCATTCGTGGCCAGGTCACTTCTGAAAAAAAGAGCTGTATAGCTCAGCGGGCCTTATCTGGTAAAAAAAAAGAGTTTAGT
This sequence comes from Lampetra planeri, assembly GCF_965212315.1. NCBI lineage: Eukaryota > Metazoa > Chordata > Hyperoartia > Petromyzontiformes > Petromyzontidae > Lampetra > Lampetra planeri. Next base: position 3,794,003 of record NC_136136.1, read on the forward strand.
TTATAGTTTAGTCTAAAACTATTTTATAGTTCAATAGTGGAGATCCGTGCGGGTGGATGGCATCAGCAGGCGGTCACCCAACATCGGGCGAACAGGAACTCGTCAGCGGCAATGGTAATAATATAAAATATCAGCAACAGCAAGAGTAAACAACAACAATATTAACACCAGCAGCAACAACAGCAAATGCGGAAATAATAAACTCCAGAAAGTAATAGCGGTGGAGCAACAACAGCAGAAACAAACAACAACGATGACAACAGCAGCAACATCAACAAATAATAATAACAGCAGTGGAGCAACAACAGCAGCAGCAGCAATAACAAATAACTATAATAGCAACATCAATAACAGCGGCAACAACAATACATCAGCAACAATCAATAACAATAATGACAAGATCAGCAACAGCGATAGCAAATAAAAGAAACATCTGCAACAACAGCGGCAACAATAACAACAGCAGTAGCGGCAACAACAATAACAACAGCAGTAGCGGCAACAACAATAACAGCAACATAAATAACAACAACAAACAAAACAATGACAACATCAGCAGCATCAACAATAATTAACAACAACAGCAACAACAACAGCAGCAGCAATCATCACACTCCACGTGGATCGGGAATTGAGCCGTGAACGCGGAGTTGACGCATTGGCAGGGCGAGGGTCAATGGACGCCTGCAGCTGATCGTGAATGTTTCAACCCTTCTGTTGATCCACTGCTGGATGAAGGCCTCTGTCACACGCCGTGTGGGCGACACGGGCGGAGGAGGGAAGGGGTGGTTGTTGTTGTTGTTGTTGTTTAACCGTACTTCACCAACACAGTGCACGGTTTTACTGTGGCAAGAGTGCTCCACTCACGCAAAGTCAACGATTCCCCGTATAGTCTCGAGCAGACTGTTGGGGCAAGTGCTGTGAGCGAGTAGCAATCACCTGTGGCAGTCAGAGCGATGGCTTTGTGGGCAGGGTGTCTCTTGATTGAGGAGGAGCGAGGGACGCGCTGGGGTGGCTTTGAGTGAAAGTGGTTGCAGGTGTGTGTGGGGTTTAGATCAGTTTGGGAGCACCAGTGATTTGACTCGTGAGCACGCCGTGATAATTAATTTGGAGGGAAAGAAACCCGAGGGTGTGACTCAATTAAAGGGCCCATCGCGGAGGCTGTGGGGGCGGAGATTCTATTCCGCTCCTTATCCTCCTCCTCGAAGGGACCGCTGTGCTGGTAGACGTGAGGCTATTGCCGACCACGGAGAGAAACCCGCTCCTCGTCCACGACCCGGGAGCCAGCCGTGTTGGTGGTGGGTCAGCGCCACAACCATCGCCTTGGAGTCCAGCCTAGGACTGATAACCACTTGCTTGGCCGGTGGGCGCGATCTACCGGGACTCTGCAATGGACTGCTCGTCCATTCACCAGTGGGTCGTCTCCGCAACCATCGCTTTTGGAGCCAGTGGGTGGGTCGGCACGTGGAACCACACCCGCTGCTGTCGTGAAGGGAACTCCTCGTGAGGACCGCGGGGGGTGATCCTCTGAGGAGGTGAGATCCTCTGAGGAGGTGAGATCCTCTGAGGAGGTGAGATCCTCTGAGGAGGGGCGATCCTCTGAGGAGGGGCGATCCTCTGAGGAGGTGAGATCCTCTGAGGAGGTGAGATCCTCTGAGGAGGTGAGATCCTCTGAGGAGGTGAGATCCTCTGAGGAGGTGAGATCCTCTGAGGAGGTGAGATCCTCTGAGGAGGGGCGATCCTCTGAGGAGGTGAGATCCTCTGAGGAGGTGAGATCCTCTGAGGAGGTGAGATCCTCTGAGGAGGTGAGATCCTCTGAGGAGGTGAGATCCTCTGAGGAGGTGAGATCCTCTGAGGAGGTGAGATCCTCTGAGGAGGTGAGATCCTCTGAGGAGGGGCGATCCTCAGAGGAGGGGCGATCCTCTGAGGAGGTGAGATCCTCTGAGGAGGTGAGATCCTCTGAGGAGGTGAGATCCTCTGAGGAGGTGAGATCCCCTGAGGAGGTGAGATCCTCTGAGGAGGTGAGATCCTCTGAGGAGGTGAGATCCTCTGAGGAGGTGAGATCCTCTGAGGAGGGGCGATCCTCTGAGGAGGGGCGATCCTCTGAGGAGGGGCGATCCTCTGAGGAGGGGCGATCCTCTGAGGAGGTGAGATCCTCTGAGGAGGTGAGATCCTCTGAGGAGGTGAGATCCTCTGAGGAGGTGAGATCCTCTGAGGAGGTGGTGCCTGGGACGTTTTGTTTGGCCCTGTCCAGAGCCAGGCTGATGCTTCGTGCGTGCCTTCGGGGGTTTTTCTGCAGCTTTATCCCATCGGCGTTCGTGGTGGAGGAGATCTGTGAAGCCGTGCTCGTCTGTGTGACTGTGGTGTTTGTTGTGCTGTTGCGAGGGCCCATTTGGGTTGGTGTAATTTCTCGTGATGCGTGCACTTCTCTGGAGAAGTGGCAGGCCTGTTTACCGTTTGACAATTTTAAACTTGTATAGAATTTTAATTCTAAGTAAACACTATAAATCTGGAGTATACCTGCAGTGGTCTTTGTTTAATTCCGCACACGATCATTTGTGGCGTCGCGTGTAACGGGGCCCCACCATCATCTAAACCACAGCGATGCTTGCTGGGGTTGTGGGTATAGACTGAAACCCTCTAAAGCATGTCCCGAAAGGACGCACTGTCAGCACTTATGAAGACCGGGACTACACACGAGGGGGTGGCTAGCATCACGCCCTGCTGCCTTTTGTCTCCCTCGTGGCGATGATCACACACCGTACCAGGTACTAATTTTTGAGGCCGAGTCAACCTAGAGGAGGCCCAGGACCGGTACAGATACTCCTCCGCTGGTGTTGGCTCTGAGCGGGAATCTAACGCAGGCTTTGTACTGCAATGTGCTAACTGCTGCACCACCACTCTAAAACACACACCTGTGTGCAAAGCAACCGATTGAATGTGATCTCTTTTCAGGCCACAGTGGTGGCGTTGACGAATTTGTTGCTTGAAACGTTGCAAACGCAGCAGCGGCATCGCCAAAAGTAATTTAACCACGAGTGATATAAACGATTACATTTTTGCTTTTCAAAGTTAAACTTTACGTGACTCCAATGTGACTTTTGGGTAAACATTGGCAATGTGCATAATTATATATACAATTGTGAACGCTCAGTGTTTTTGCACGCTTAAACTATTTACTTAAAATTAAATTCATTATTGTGATGGAGGCAGTGCACAAACAACGCACACTCGTCTGACAATGTTGCCGTGAAATAGAGAAAAATATATTGACGACGTTTTGGACAATGGGCCTTCATTAGAGCTCGTCAACCACGAGCCGTAAAGAACTGTAAACAATGTCATGTGAAGAAGGTGAAAGCGCCCAAAACATCACCCTTCAACATAGTTTACTTTTAAAGCTACTGCGTTGTTGACACGCAAGCGCGTTGAAGGGTTTTTTGTTAACAGACAACATTTTTTTTTATAACTTTCGCACAGCTCTTGGTTAAGCCAGCTCTGCTGAGCACGGCTGCTACGGTGGCTAGGAGATGTGAACTCCCTCGCCTAGTAGACCGGAGGTCGTGGGTTCGATTCTGACCCAGTAGACGCTTGTATATTCGAAGTTCGTGCGTGTCTCTCCCTGCGTTCGCGTGGATTTTTCTCCGGGTCCTCCGGTTTTTGTTTTTTTGCCTCCTTTAGAATCGACATCACGCGTTTCGAGTATTTGCCTGCCATGAAAACTGCCACGTGATGAGTTCACCCTTTCGTTGAGCTATCGTTTGTGACAGTCGGGTTGCTTCTGAAAAGAGCTGCCTAGGTCAGTGAGCCTCACGTGGTACAAGCGTAAAAAGAACGTGTTTTAATGTAAACTTGTAACAGCGCGATTCACTAGCTGCGTGGAGTGAATGTGACAATGTACGCGTGGTGCTGGCCACCCACCCCCCCTACCTCGTGCATCGTGCCGGCCTTAATGGGTGCGGCTTACTAACGGTAACTTGCCCCAACAGTCGGAAGGCTACACGGGGCATCTTTGTCTTTGTGCACCTCGTGTACGCAACTCCTCTGTTTGCGGGCTTAGTCCGCTTACTATCGGCTTTAGCGTCACACTCTTCCGCTAAAGTAACACAAACTATCAAAGGCTATGAGGCCGACAATCTTTGTATTTAATCGAGCATATATACGTGTATGCAGTCTATATATGTGTTTACTGTTCCTTAGATGTTACGTAAATCCATTGTGCCTATTCAGCATATGATTGGACATATACCACATATACTTTGTGACAGATATGCGATGCATGTGAAATTACTATAAATCACAATTGTATGTATATGATATCATAACGCGTACATGTGGATTTTCATAACAAAGGTCTTGGGGGTATTTCAAACGGCAAAATACAAGCCTTACCCTATCGGACAGTAATTAACAATGGATCAAAATTTATCAAAGGCTACATATTAATAGCCCAATCACTCTTTTGTGTAATATAGTGCGCGTTCGCCCTGTGTGTGTGTCTGTGCGTATAAATGGGGGAGCGGTGGTGTAGCGGTTAGCGCTGCGCTACGAACCTGACGACCCGGGTTCGATTCTCGCTCACGGCCAACACCGGTGACGATTATCTGAACCGGTCCTGGGCCTCCCCTATGTGGACTCGGCCTCAAATGAGTACCTGGTGCGGTGTGTAAACATCGCCACTAATGGAAACAAAGGCGGCCGGGCGTGGTGTCGGCCACCCACCCCCTCGTGTGCCGTGCCGGCCTTCATAGGTGCTACTCGCGAACAGCACTTTTCCCCAAAAATATTTTAAAATGCTGTACGAGGGGATCTTTGTGGAACACCAAGTTTTAAATTATATAACAAATAATAACAGTTTTATTCATAAACGCATAAAAAAAATATTTTAAAATAAATATATCCGCCAGACGTGTTGTGCAGACCTCTATACGGTATTAACTATGCAATCACTATTCATCATATATAGACACGGAAAAAAACATTGACACACACAACATGAGCACATCTCGTGCACTATGTATGACCATATGCTTGTAATAATAATAATCACAATGATATCATGCTTTAGGAGGGCCCTGCATTTGTGTAACGCTGGGCAGAATGCCTGCAACTTTAATACTAACAGACTGAAGAATGAACGTGGAAGCTATCATTTATTTACTGGGCCACTGTGGCTCGTACATGTTTTTGTACAGCATTGTTTTATTTATCCGCACGTTACGTACGGACGTGATTGCAGCATTTTATTTTTATGTTTTTTTTTGTTATTGCCGCTGCTGTTGTCGAATGCAGTACTGTGCTGTAGAGTAGGGGGTGGAGTGGTGGGACAGCGGTTAGCGCACTGCGCTACACAAACCCAAGCTTGTGTTTGGTTCCTCACAGTGACAGCGAACATCGGTGGTGAGTGATATCTGAATCGCTCCTCGTCAACCCAAAAATAAACTTTTATATTTTAACAGTTAAGGCCAACTGAGCTGTTCCAGCTCTTTTTTTTATTTTGAAGCGACCTCGCCGTCACAAATGATAGCTCAACGAAAGTGGCTTATCACGTTGGAAACAGAATTAGCAGCACAAATACTCTACAACGCGTGATGTCGATTCCAAATGTGGAGGGGGGAAAACCCGGAGGACCCGGAGAAACAATCCAGGCGACCACGTGGAAAGAGACACACGCAAACTCGAAATATATACAGCAGCAGGCGTCGGGGGTCTGGATCGGACCCACGTGCTCCTGCATACCTGGCGAGGTAGTCAACATCTCCTAGCCACCGCGGCTCGCACTAATCAGTATGGTGAAGTATGGTCAGACGGAACCCACCTGTGCTTGATACGGCCTCATTCGAGCAATAGATTTTGACAAACGGCTGCTGTACACGATGTTGATTATTATGAATAACATATTTAAAAAATACCGCTCGGTTGGTATGATGTCTTCTACTTAGGCATGCATCTGTCCCGTCTGGTCAAAGGTACGGAAGTCCACCGCGGAGATGGAACGGGGGAAGGGGGGTGGACTCGTGTCCAGGAGTTGCTGCTGGGTGGATCTACGCTGCATCGCGTGGCCGTGCCGGATATCGGCGAGATCCTTCACCGAGCAGTGGATTGACCATGGCCGCTGAGGATGTGTTTGTATGCGTTCGTTTCATTCGTACGGACGAGTGTGTAAAAGTGGGAACGCAATGTACACACAGGCTACGGCTGTGTACACACTATTGTGTGTGTGTGTATATATAATTCATATACGTGAAAAGTGGAAACGCTGTGCAAACACTAATGTGTATGTGTGTGTGTATAATTTATACATTGTATGCATATAAAATGGAAGCACTGTGTAAACACACGACGGGTGTGTAAACACGAGTGTGTGTGTGAACTCGTATGTGGGGCGCGGTAGCGTCGTTTACGCAGTGAGTAGCGCACCGCGCTACGAACGCGGCTAGAGGGCCACCGTTAACATCGGCGGCGAGTGATACCTGACCCGATTTCTGAGCCTCCCCTAGGTCGACTCGGCCTTCAAACGAGCACCTGGCTTCGGCGCGAAGACGTCCGCATGTGGAAAGACAAAGACGGCCCGGGTGTGGTGACGTCCATAGCACCCTTTCCCCGCGAGCCATGCCCCGGCCTTCAACAAACAGTTCCGCCTGCAGCGCGTACGGCTACGTGATGATCTTTGCATGCAATTTTGATACCACATGCATTTAACATTGAGACAGTGTGTAAAGAGGCCACGGGTGTGTGTGTGTATATAATTCATACGGGGTACGGTATTGTTGTGGTTAGTGCGCTGGGGTACAAGCCCGGCGACCCGAGCTCGTTCCTGGGCTTCCCCTAAGTCGACTCGGCCTCAAACAATTTCCTGGCGCAATGTGTAAACATCGCCACGAGGGAGACAAAGGCGGCCGGGCGTGATGCTGGCCCAACCACCCCACCGTGTGTCACAGTGCCGACCTTCATCGGTGCTACTCGCTCACAGCCCTTGCCCCAACAGTCTGTTCAGGCTATGCGGGGGATCTTTGCTATCTCCTGTCAAGGTTTTGTGGCTTGGTTGAGAAGTTGAGATCGTGGTCTGGGATGTGTATGTAGGACCTCATGGATTCAAGAGCCGAATGGCTCATGGCTATACGAAATAAATGAAAACTGAACCTGAAAACCGATTCACTTCTTAGCTGTCATAACGTGTATTGTTCGCGCTTTTTGTGTTGCTTTAATTTCTTTAACAATATATATTTTCCTGATTTTGCTTGGTAGGAGGTGTTTCCATTTGCTTGGTAATGGCCGTAAATGGGATTTGATCCTCATAAATAATGAACGTAGAGCGTCATGGGATGTTATTAGCATAAATGACGCTATATAAAATGAAAGTATTATGAGTAAGTATTATATAATTCATACGCTCTGTGAACATACCGCGGAGGCGCGTGCGTGTGTAGACACGCGCGCACGTGTGTGTGTGTGTGTATCTAACCCATACTTCACACGGCTTGTCAGCGCGGCTTGGTGAATGCGCGATTCTCGAAAGGGCCAAACAACAACAATCCCAAGTCTCGCCGTGGGCCCTGCAGCCTCGGGCGCCTGCTGCTTGCTCTGCTGTGGAGCGGTGGTCGCCCCAACCCCAAGCGCTGTCCAGGCTCAGCACCTGCTTGGCTTCCGAGATGGGACGAGATTCAAATTTGGAGATACGCAACTGTGCATCCCAACCCTTATCAACTCTTCCATCTCTCACTGGCCTCGCTGTGTTTGTGCTATGATCAAGGGCCATAGCCCGAAACGTCACGGATTATATATATTGTTTTATTATAAAGCCACCGAATTGCTGAAGAGTGAGTTGAGTTTTTGTACAAAAGTACGTGTGTGTTTGTATATTTAATATTAATGGGAGAACGGTGGCGCAGCAGTTGTCGCGTCGCGCTACGAACCTGGCTACCCGAGTTCGATTCCCGCTCACGGCCAACACCAGTGACGAACATCTGAACCAGTCCTGGTCCTCCTCTAGGTCGACTCAGCCTCATGAGTACCTGGTGCGGTACGTAAACATATCGCCACGGGGGAGACAAAGACGGCCGGGCGTGGTGCTGGTCACAAACACCCTCGTGTGCCATGCCGGCCTTCAAAGGTGCTACTCGCTAACAGCACTTGTCCCAACAGTCTGTTGAGGCTAAACGGGGTATTTTGTTTTACTTTATTTTTGTATCATTAAAATACACAGCTGTTTGTGGCTGAGACGTATTTAACTAGCATCGGCTTTAGCGTCACACGCAAGGAATTGAACTATGGAAGAAAATAATCAGATTTTATTTTCAGCAAATTCATCGCAATCGAATTCGTGCAATGTTGAAGAAAAGTTCCGTATATTAGTTTATTGTTTTCTCGATTATAAAAAAGAAATCTTCATATCGATCTAGCAGCACCCGAACAAAAATCTCCAGGTCCAAACGTCAATAGTCCCAAATATATTAGAGGATCTGATTTTGACAATTTTGGGATTTATTTAAAGTCGAGTTAAAATCATAGGTTGTGCGATAGATATCCCTTTATATAATATGCTTGGCCTCTTTATATATAAGTGCGCGCCATATACATATATACAGTAAACACGCAAATAATATAAGTGCGCGTATTTAAAATGTATCTTTGCCATAAAGAAAACCACGTGTATTTACGGTATATACTTATAAATTACATGATAACATTTTATGAAAATACATTGAGCTATTTATCAGCATTAATGTTAGAATCAGCCAGGCCACGCGTGTGCAAACACCATCGCTCATGTCTGATGCACGGGTGCTATATATGCGACTTTGCGAAGTAAACCACTCACCAACGTGAATTGGAAGCGTTCTAGAGGTGATTCAACGCAAGACATTTCGACGCAATAGTTTTTGTGCAAATTATATTCTTCAACATTTTTTTGTTTTGTATATTATAGTCGTAAGAAAACAAGTGTCCGTTTTATTTTATTTTTATTTTATTATGTTTTATTTTTATTATGTTATTATTTCCCTTCTATGTGACTTTACCGAAAGAACCAAGAATATGAATCCCTGCAGTCACGAAAGCTTTAAATCGAAATTTAAGTGTCCGTTTGTGTTTTCCTTTTAATATGACGAACCCCAAAAAGAAATTACAAATTTAATCGAAAGGAGATAATTTCCACTCCCCACTAAAAATGTTTTACCAAAATGTTAATGCATGTTTTTATTTTATAGACCTACGCTTATTAACGTTTGGGTCTGGTCGTTTAGAATGAGGCCGAGTCCAAATTCGGTTTATATATCAGACGTTCCATGAACTCGTGATGCCGCTCCGCGTGTTTTAAAGGTTGTGACGATAACGCCGATATTAGGAAGTGGGTGAAGCCCATGTCCCGACATTAAGACCATTGGCCGAAACGTCTATTACGCAACCCCGTTATAAGTTTGTATACATCCAAAGACAAAGATCCCCTTTCATATCCTGGGCAGGTTGTTGGGGCAAGTGATGTTGGCGAGCGGCGCCTATGAAGGTCGCCACACACGAGGATGGTGAGTGGCCAGCACCGCACCCGGCCGCCTTTGTCTCCCCAGTGCTGATTATGTTTTACACACCGCACCAGGTACTCATTTAAGGCTGAGTCGACCATGTGCATATATACACATATACACACACACAACAATATCCACTGTTGTATTATAGTAAAACACACACACATTGCTTCCGGCACTAACCAGCAAGGTGAAGTATGTCCACTTAACCGCCAACACCATCACGGAGTGATGCGTGTACGCCTCATCCAGCAGTGGATTAACAATCGGGCGATGTTCTACAGCGGGCAGCTGCTACGCGAAGCCGCGGCCCCCCTGAGTTTGACTCCCACCCAGACGCAAGGGAGCGTACAATGTGCACGTGCGCACACAACGCATTGAGTGGTAAGCTGCACGTTAAACTAACGCGAGGTGTCAGACTGCGTGAAAGTCACCCGTGTATGCGCACAACTGCGCGTGTGTGTATGCATCTACATAATTAATCATACTATATATTAATGCGCGCAATGTTTGCGTGGTTAATGTATGCCACGTGTATATAAATACATACACTGTAAACATGCTCTCTGCATGCGAGTTTGTGTCACGGCGTGAACACGTGTGTTCAATCACTGTCGTGTACGTGTACATATATGTAACATATATCATATATACACATATATACAAGTACTGTAGGTATATATATAAAGTATGTCAATGTTTAATGCGTAACTAACGCTGTCGTGTAGACGTTACACTTACCCCGACTTCGTAAAGTGCACGCGTGGGTTTGTAAACATGGCACGAGGAGCGGTGGCGGTGATTAGCGCCACTGCAACGACAAACGCGGCCAGACTTTATTTAGAGTCACCGGCTATGTGTGCCCCCACCGAATATTCACGAAGCCCCCCCTGCCCAGCGTGGTGAAGTATGGTCAAACGGCCTCCATAAAGCGGGCGTGGCGTGGGGAAGCAATCACCCAGCAGTGGATTGACTTTGGGCTGTAAATAACAATTATTGCGAGTGTGCTGGATGTAAAATTGTATCATTGTATGGAACGATGACAGTTTAATGTGCATAGCTACTATTGTGTGTGTGTATTTAGGGATATGTGTATACACAATTGTGTACATCGGGAAAAATATATATACAATTGTGTATATCGGGATACAATTTTGGAGGAGCGGTTCGTGCACTGCGCGATAAACCCGGCGAGCCGAGTTCGATTGCAGCTCACTATCAACATTGCTGACGACTATGTGAGACGGTCCTGGGCCTCCCCTATGTCAGCTCGGCCTTAAACGAGTACCTGGCACGTTGTGTAAACGTAGCCACTGGAAAGACAAAGGCGGCCGGGCCTGGTGCTCGCTAACAGCCCTTGCCCCAATAGTCTGTTGAGGCTACACGGGGATTATTTGTATTTTATTGTACATACAATTAATTTTATATATATAAACGTAATAGAAGCTGTTACTATATATGTATCAACTGTCCACATGTGTACACGCACAATACTCTTAGTACATATATATATATTTCTAAAGAGTATGCGCACACAACGGACAGTATACACAGTATTGTATATATATATATATTCACATAAAATGTCTAGACACGCATTTGCAATCATTATGATACGCGCATGTAATAACATTCCGCGTAGTTGTAAACACGAATGTCCATATAGGAAACATACAAGTGACGTTCTGAACCAGGTATGTACATACAAACCTGTGCTGTGCACACGGTACACACCGTATACAACTGACGTGTGTCGCACGCACGCCGAATTTTGTCGAAACAGAACGCACGGGCCACGTGCGCGCAACGAGTTGTCTCGTGCACGCGCGCAAACATTCATGCTAACAGGTAGGTAGAGAACACGCAGTGAACAACGCGTTGCGATTCTAGATTTGAAGCTTTCGTGACTGCAAGGATTCATATTCTTAGGTTTTTTTTCGGTAAAGTCACGTAGGTAAAAAATTAGAATTAATAAAAGTAAAATAAAAAAATAAAATAAAAATCACGACGTTTCGGAGGCAACACAAGCCTCCGTCTTCAGGTGGAACCGTCACAGCACGATAGCTGTATCTTGATACAACGCGTTGCGACTTAATACATGCAATGGTGAAGTCGCCCCCGAATAAATTGCCTCGCCGTAGTTGAACCCAAACAAAATAAATCGACGGCGCGCGCGTGGTCCACACACGAATCGCGTTGCGCAATAGACGATCGAGTCAAAGTTGCTCGCGACTTTCGCGTGCTGTAGGGGGGTGGGGGCGTTGGACCCCGAACTCAGCAACTCCGCAACCCCGACTCGTGCACCCGTCACCCCGTACCCAAGCGCGCAACGTGACCACCACGGGAGCATCGGTTTTTTTGGGGGGTTTGACACCGCGATTCGCTCCGATACTCATGCCCGCTCGCCGCCCGCCTGATCGCGAGGTTTTCTCAGCTGGTTAAACAAACAAACAAAAAGTAATAACACTGGAAACTTCGTGCGCGTGTGTAAAAAAACTAAAACACAAAGAATAATCACGTTAACGCGCGCGTTGCGATTCAACACCGTGCAAAAAAATACGGCCATGCGCATTTTGTTGTTGTTGTAAAAGGCCCACTAATCCAAAAAACATGCCCAGCGTCGCGACAACATTGGGCATGTAATTCAAACCGTTGGACCAACATTGGCCCGACAATGTCGGGTACCCGAACGTTGCTGCCACAACGTTATCCCAACGTTGGTGCCACAACGTTGCTTCTTCCAACGTTAACCCACAACATTTACCCGGCGCGCGCTTGTCGCAAACAACACCTGGCCGCGCGAAAACAACGTCGGTCCCCTAACGTTGGCCCACAACGTTGCCCCAACGTTCGCCCACAACGTTGCCCCAACGTTCGCCCACAACGTTGCCCCAACGTTTGCCCACAACGTTGGCCCACGACGTTTACGTGGCGCACGCTTGTCAACAGTCGTACAACCACAACACTCGTTGCGCCGCGAAAGCACCGACACACGGACACGCACAAAGCCACCCCCCGCCCCCCCCCCCGTGGACGCAAGGCACTCGCACCTGTTCTTGGCCGCCGCCGCACGATCCCTCTGCCGCCGATTCTTGAACCAGTTGCCGACCTGCGTCGGGGTGAGTCCCGTGGCCTGGGCCAGCTCCCGCTTCTTGGCCGGGTTCGGGTACGGGTCCTGCAGGTACCACTCCCGTAGCAGGCTGCGCGTTCGCTCCTTGAAGCAGTGCGTCTTCTGCTCGCCGTCCCAGATCGTGCGCGGCAACGGGAACTTCTTGCGCACGCGGTATTTGTCCACGGGCCCCAGCGGGCGGCCACGGAGCCTCTCGGCCTCGAGGTAGTGCGCCTCGAGCCACATGGCCTGCAGCTTGGCGTGCGACGCCTTGGAGAACTTGTGCCCCTCCAGGATGGCGTACAGGTCGCGGTAGTTGCCCGCGTGGAACGCGACCACGGCTCTGGCTCGTAGGACGGCCTCCTGACGATTGAGGGCCTCCCAGGCGCCGGGTGCCACGGGCAGGGACCAGAGGAAGCGGCCCAGGCGCTCGATGTCGCCGCTTTCTTCCAGAGTCTCGCACACGCTGGCAACCTGCTGGGGGCTAAAGCTCAGCGTCGGTAGCGCGAACATTGGGCGTCGATTTCTTGTTGGTGTGCGTAATCGTTGTTGTTGTTGTCGTTTGTTGTTGGTGTTGGTGGTGGCGACTTTGGTGGTGGTCGTGTTAGTAGGGCATGCACGCTATTGTCGGGATGACTTCCCCCAAAGCTCAAGCCTGGCTGCTGCTGTTGCTCCTGACGATGATGGAGGATGCAGAGCGGACGTGGCCGCCGCCGCTGCTGCTGATGGCGTTGATGGTGGTGTTGATGGTGCTGATGGTGTTGATGGTGGTGTTGATGGTGCCGATGCTAACAGAGAGTCGAGCGCGCGCGCGGCGGCCGACGCTGACCAACAGCCGTTCTCGGCACCGTCCCCTATAACGGCGACAATGCGTCACAGGGAGGCGTGCGATAATGATGATGATGATAATAATGGCTCCTCCCGCGAGGGCAGTGAGCTCGCCGATTGCACGCAAAATGCGCAAACTTTTACGCTGGCATCTCATCTCATATCAGAGGCCCGTATCTCTTCCTCTCTCCCTCCCACCCTCGCGCGCTCTCCCTCCCTCCCTCCCTCTCTCTATCGCTCGCTCGCTCGCTCTTTCCCGTCTCCTCCACACACACTCTCTCCCCCTCTCTCGCTCTCCCCAAACAGCGTCGCTGTTTCCGTACGACGCTGCCCCTTAAACGCTTTAACGCGCGTCTCTCCATTGGCTCGCAGTGCCATTTCGGGCTGGTTGTCGTGGAGACGCTGTCAATCAAATCCTCCTATACCCCGCCCTGCCCCCACAACCTCGGTCCCGCTCCTCCCCACCTTAACATCCCATCACCACCGCCACCACCACCATCATCATCATCAGGAGCGCCACCTCCCGCGATGCCGCTGCCAATCAAATTTCCCGACGCGCGCATCCATAACTCGGGGCCTTGGGCGACACAAGCGCGCGTCATCAATGATTATGAGCACCACAACAAGGACAAGGACGACAACAACAACAACGACGACAACAACACCGCCGAGAGCGACAATGGTCGCATTGTTCACGTTAAGCGTAGACCGCTGGGGCAAAATCTGTCCCCGATCGTAACGCGCTCGCCAAGTTTTAATGGGTATTTATGCCCGCGTTCACACGCCGCGCGCGAACGATTGTTTGTACAGAGTCGCTACTTAAAGGCTGTTCACACACGCGCACACACACAAGACAAAGATCATCCGTAGAGCCTGAACAGACTTTTGGGGCGAGTAGCCGTTCGCGAGCAGCACCTACGATGAATGCCGCACGCGAGGCGGTGGGTGTGCCAGCACTGTGGCAGGCCGCCTTTGTCTTTCTCGCTGAGTCGACCTAGGGGAGATAATCGTCACTGGTGTTTGACCGTGCGAGCGGGAATCGAACTTGGGTGGCGCGGTTCGTAGCGCGGTGGGTGCCGCCACTCCCCAGACGCACGTACAAGCGCGGCAACACGTGCCGCAGATACGTGCAGCGTTAAGGGTGCGTGCCAATGCTGTTCGTGTACAAGATGTGTGCACATGCAGTGAGTGTACTCCTTGAATACGAGCCCAACCACTTTCCACGTGCGTCTACACCAATGCATGAGCCGTTTGGGAATATATTTGAATGTTTAATGACTGGCGCTGATCGTACTCCATAAGGCGAATACAGTTCTGATCGTCATCATCGTCGTCGTAATGACACGCGTGGACCTTTAACCATTTGACTGATTATGATGTCAGCTGTATGTCGTAAACATTCGCTCGTTGTTTCCGCGGTCTAACAAAAAAATAACTATCAATAACAATAATAGCTCGCATAATACATTGCTTTTTAATTATACAATTGTGCTTTAGCGCACACGGACATGCGTTGATCACAATTTAATATACACAATTACATCCTCCCTACGTGCGCGAAAATTCTTTGGAAACGTTTACTTATATCGAATTGGTGTTTTAGAACAATATGTAAGTCAAGCGTCACGGGACTTCGGCCGCTGTTCATTGCCTTTAGCGTCGCACTCTCGCTGAGTTTGGTTAATTGGGGATGCTGCTGCTGCTGCTGTATTGGCATTGGTGTAGAAGCACAAACAATAACAACAATAAGAACAATAGCAACGACAAAAACTGCTTCCACGTTACGCGCCGCACGCGTCCGATGATTAGTAAACACGCCCGGTCCCTTTCCCCCCACCGTGAAGTTGAAGACGCTCATTCACATTGACGACAGCAACACACACTCAACACATTCGTTAATTACGCAGTGGACTTCAAATTCATAATTGAAACAAAGTAGACAATAGGTGACGTTTCGGGTAATGCCCCTTCTTCACAGCACGCAGAGGGGTGAGAGTGGCAGAGTGAGTGAAGCCAATCAATCAAACCCAACACCCGCTCACGTGCATTGTTAGGGACCCGATGCTAAAATGAGTTGGTTTGGTTATTCTATCCATCATCGAGGATGTTTTGGGTTAGATCGCGTATGATGGATGATATTGGTCAAATTACTATTTGATTTTGATTTCATTTTCTACGTGACTTTACCGAATGAACCAAAGAGTAATTATTGCAGTCACGAAAGCATCGAATCTAGCTTGTGTAACAACTTACACCCGTCACTCACTCGACCAAAAGGGCCGCCTACATGATTGTGATGTGTCGTGATGCGTGCGATCACATCGCTGGGGAAATATAATGGCTCGCTAAAGGTTCACCGCATTATCGCAAAGCGGCGCAAATCGGCGACATTTAAACTAAAAAAATTACATGCAACGCGAGTATAGCAACGTTCTAGACTCTAAGCACGACAGCGTAATCGTAACACTCTATGACTCAGTGATTTTTATACTCTAGACTCTATCCGTGACTCAGAAACCGTAATACTCAATAAATTATCCGTGACTCAGCAATCGTAAGGCTCTCAGCTCTATCCGTGACTCAGCAATAAGAACACTCTACATTCTAGAGAGCCTAGGACGACATCCGTGACTCAGCAATAGAATGGCCAGTGTTTGCGTGACTCAGCGAACGCATGGCGATAGATTTGTGGCGAGGCTCCAAAGCTCGCTGGCCTGCGAGGTAACCAGGCAGTACAGCAAGGAAGGGGTCGTGAATTAACCCGTCTGGATAACAATACATTACATCATTGGTACTTTTACGAAGAACACGGAGACATAGCCAGATACATCGCGTAGATTTACATGACGTGCGTTATTTAAAAAAAAAACACATACGAACACGTGGATACTGCACGTTTACGCACGCGCTTCTATATATCACCGGCATATGCACGGATACATCGCACACATGCTTGCTACGCTAAGACATGCATTCGTGCGTTCAATGATAAGACAATTATCCTCCTCGTAGCCTTGAGCAGACTGTTGGGGCAAGTACTGTGAGCGAGTGTGTCGGTGGCCAGTACCACGCGCAGCCGCCTTTGTCTCCCTCGTGGCAATGTCCATACACTCCACCAGGTACTCAATTGAGGCTGATCGTGAATGGGAATCGAACTCGGGGTCGCCGGGCTTCGTAGCGCAGCACGCGAACCGCTACGACACCGCTCCCCCACGCATACGCACAGACGGCATCGCAACGTACGCACATCAACATACGCGCGCGTTATCACGAGCCGCGCGTCCGTTCGTCACGAACGCGCGTGATCACGGAGGCCGCGGGCTCTGGGGGTTGAGGGCGCGCGCGCGTGAATCAGTCGCCCGTCGCGTCTCCGCTCGCTCTCGCCACGGCGACCCGCGGCTCCTATCGCCCGCGCGCATCCACAGGGACCCGGCGCGCGCTATCGCTGTGCGCTTGGCGCGCAAGCCTCTGAATTGCCCGTGCCGGTCATAGGAGGCCTCCTGCTACCGCTACTGACGCACGTGGGTCATCTGTTGCGCTGTAAAATCTATAGCGGCTCGTTCACGCTCTGCGCCCTTGTCCGATCGTTGGCGCGACTACACTTAGCCTAAGAGCTCTGGGAGGCGATTTTTTTTTGGGGGGGGGGGGGGGGGGGTGTGGGTGGTTTGCACGGCGTGTTGTTCGACGTTCCGTTCACGCGTGTCTCCCTCGATTATACGCAGGAGCGTTGCCGGCTGCTGCCGCTGTTGGTGATTGACGTAGGGCAGAGACGTGGCGCTCGTAGTATGCACGCCAATGCATTACATCGGCCGGCCTCCATCATCGAAACGTCGGGCACCATGTCGAACAACACTGGGGTGCAAATCACGAAGACACACCTTCCGTGGACTTCAGTGTGCACTGGGCTGGGTTCGAGACAAAGGCGGCCGGGCGTGGTGTTGGCCACCCACCCCCTCGTGTATCGTACCGGCCGAATTAATAGGTGCCGGCTAACAGCACAAGCCCCAACAGTCTGTTAAATGCTATACTGGGGATCTTTGTCTTGTTTGAGTGTTGCTGTGTAAACATGTACGTGCACACGTGTATTGAAGTACATGCAATGTCTGTGTATGTGTCTTAGTGTAAACATGTATATGTACATGTGTATTCAAGTACATGCAATGTTTGTGTATGTGTCTTAGTGTAAACATGTGTGTGTACACGTGTTGTTGAAAGTACATGCAATGTCTGTATATGTGTCTTAGTGTAAACATGTATGTGTACACGTGTTGTTGAAAGTACATGCAATGTCTGTGTATGTGTCTTTGTGTAAACATGTACGTCCACACGTGTATTCAAGTACATGCAATGTCTGTGTATGTGTCTTAGTGTAAACATGTATGTGTACACGTGTATTCAAGTACATGCAATGTCTGTGTATGTGTCTTAGTGTAAACATGTACGTGTACACGTGTATTCAAGTACATGCAATGTCTGTGTATGTGTCTTAGTGTAAACATGTACGTGTACACGTGTTGTCAAGTACATGCAATGTCTGTGTATGTGTCTTAGTGTAAACATGTATGTGTACACGTGTTGTCAAGTACATGCAATGTCTGTGTATGTGTCTTAGTGTAAACATGTATGTGTACACGTGTATTCAAGTACATGCAATGTCTGTGTATGTGTCTTAGTGTAAACATGTACGTGTACACGTGTTGTCAAGTACATGCAATGTCTGTGTATGTGTCTTAGTGTAAACATGTATGTGTGTATGCATGTATACACGTGTGTGAATGTGAGTAGTGTGAATGGATACGTGCACTGCAGTGATAACTCGTGTACGCTCGCATGCATAGGGTATGCCATATTTGGAAGAAATACTATTATTTCATAAATAACATTTCGTTAATAGATACACTGAGTATGGGTGCTCTGCATATACCTATATCTATTAATAATAATATGATTTAATGCATTCTATTACGTTATTATCTGTATGCCTGTGAAATAATTTAAAGCAATTTCTGCTTTATATTATCGTTATCACGATTTACTCGAGATGCGGACGAACTGACTTTAAACCAAACACGTTCACGGCAAGAAGTGCTCACGGGTTTTATGCAGACTCAGAATCATGATTTAGACTGGAGGAGAAATATCCGATGAGCTACAAATCTTATTTCACAGATGTCCAAGTAGAGTGCGGATGAGCGAGTTACAAGAGCAATAAAAACACAAAACGATAGGCGTGCAAAACAGAGAAAAGGGTGAGCGAATCATAAATAAAAACATTACTAAAATATATAACTACAAATTACTGAAGTGTAAATTGCGTACAAAGAGGTGGCTCTTGGTTAAACGAGCATTGCCACGGACCATTAGACCCCGTGCACCCGATTGCCGAATAATGTATTGCCCCTAGCGAAGATAATGTTTGCTATCTGCGCGTGGTTAAAGTTCCACGCCTTTTGGCACGTAAGCCTCTATAACCATCACCAGCCAGTGTTTAATGTCGGCCGGAAATCAGAAATCACGGTCCGAGAAGAACTTGATCACAACATTAATGTACCCTGATATG
Source organism: Lampetra planeri (assembly GCF_965212315.1). Classification (NCBI taxonomy): domain Eukaryota; kingdom Metazoa; phylum Chordata; class Hyperoartia; order Petromyzontiformes; family Petromyzontidae; genus Lampetra; species Lampetra planeri. Next base: position 3,813,024 of record NC_136136.1, read on the forward strand.
TCCCAGTGTGTGTGTGTATATAGACATCTATTCATAGGGCTACAGGAATATAGGGTACAATAATATAGGATTGTTTACGGATAGACGCCACCTTGTACGTCGGTGGTAATTCCTAATGCCGATAATCCCGACAAGCCAGATAACCGCAGCAGCTTTCCGGAAAATATCGCGGGATAAATTCAGCGACAATCGTCGCGTGTACGGGCGACTCTCTCTCTCTCTGACTCACCCTACTTCGCACATCCGCGTCGTCATTTGAATTCACAGCCTTTTAGCAATCCACTGCTAGATGAGGCGTGCCCGCGTTGTATCCGTCTTGGGGGGGTGGAGGGATGTTTGTTTGACCATACTTCACCATGCTTGGTCAGTGTTGTGTTGGTGAATAAAGTATGGGAGGGGGAGGGGGGGGCAGGAGTGTATTTTAGCACTGCTCGCCACTAACGTTAGCCGTGACTGGGATTCGACCCAGCGTCAAAGCTGCTTCTTATCGCAGTGCGCTAACCACGATGCTCCCACTGCCTCCCCATACACCGTTAGCGTCTTTACAATCACGTGTCTACAATCATACGTGTCTACAATCACACGTGTCTACAATCACACGTGTCTACAATCACACGTGTCTACAATCACACGTGTCTACAATCACACGTGTCTACAATCACACGTGTCTACAATCACACGTGTCTACAATCACACGTGTCTACAATCACACGTGTCTACAATCACACGTGTCTACAATCACACGTGTCTACAATCACACGTGTCTACAATCACACGTGTCTACAATCACACGTGTCTACAATCACACGTGTCTACAATCACACGTGTCTACAATTACACGTGTCTACAATTACACGTGTCTACAATTACACGTGCGTGCGTGCGTGCGTGCGCGTGTGTAAGGCAGATGCGTATTTATTTATTAGGTTGGTAGCCAGCTGGCCAGGATTGGACCAAGATGTTCCCCCACTTTTACCCGGGCAACCGGAGAGCCAAACCTTATCACTCACGCAACGAACGATCTGCGTACACATTTAATAACGCGCCAGTAAAACACAACAACATCTATTCATGGAAGGAAAAAAAAACATTACATTTCAATGTTGTTGTTAATCTTGTCAATGATTCTCATGTCGACCGGGACACTGTTCCAGTAGCCAGCCGAGCGGCTAATTTTCGGCAAGAGCATTAGAAGCCAGGGGTTCAAACAGCCGCCAGATTTTACGCAGTAGGGGATTTGAATCGATATCCGTAGTTTTCCTAGAGATGCAATTTTACCCCTAAAACAGGGGTTTATTATTATGCGCGGAACGACACGCGTTCATTCAATGGCCGCAAACGCCTCGATATATAGAGGACCGCAGAGCTGGGGCAACTGTTGACGCCGACTCACTGCCTGGCTCCTGCTGCTGCCTTCACGTTTGTATGCGATCCGTCCTCTCACCGCTGAGCCTTTCTCTCTCTCTCTACGAGAGCGAGCGATTACTCTCTGGCCGCGCATTACAAGCTAACATAATCATTATTGTACAAATGACTGCGTTTGAGCAAACTAGAATACGTAACGGTGACGGAATATGAACTGTTTTTTTTGTGTATATCAGGAAGTTAACGAATCTCGCATCGTTTCGGTGAACTGCATTGGTCGCCTACTTATATCTGACGCACACGCATTTCTGCATGTTCAAATGTCGGCGTAAATGGCCCCTTTGTCAATCCACTGCTGGATGAAGGCCTCCCCATGCTCTGTCGGTCATGTAGGAATTGCGTGACCATGCCTCGCCACGCTGGTCAGTGCGGGTTGGTGAACAAGGTAATGAGAAACTTCCTAAGACATCACTCGCTACTGCTGCTAGCCGTGGTCGGGAGTCGAACTCCAAGCACCACGCCACTGTTTCACCACACGCATTGCTATCGGACGCAGAAGAAATCTAAATGTCAATATTTAACCGAAAAAAAATACAATTCACAACTCTGTGAATCCACTGGTAGATGAAAGCCTTCATACGCTTTGTGTTTGATCATTTGCGTTGTTTGACCATACTTCACCACGTTGGTCAATGTGGGTCGGTGAACATATAGGATATATCTGACCGCGCTATAGAGAATCCTGCTTAGACATTGCTTATCTATGAAGGTGGCATATAGGTTAATTTTCGAACGTAAGAGGGGACACGTCCATTGGTGTATATGACGTGCATGGAATATTCCTTAAGGGGTTGTCGGCTGTGGCGATGGGTTGGGAGCTCTACTATATCCATATGCTAAGTGATTCTTATATACATATAAAAGTATGCCGCAGTCCCGCTGAATCCGTCAACATGTATATCCTCCTCCATCCATGAGCGAGACGGCGTCGTGAGTCTGTGAACGGGGTCCAGTATTTGGCTCCTAAAAATCTGAACATTTCTCTGCCCGCCAACGCAGGCCGTGAGCTGCAGAGTTGGTGTAAACAGTTGGATTGAATGTCGTTGCCGCTACGTGCGTGCATAAAAACAACAGAGCCAGGCGACTTCTGCGCATGCAGGCGTTCATACCCATCTGCCGTGTGTGGGGAGCGGTAGTGTAGTAGCGGTTAGCGCGCTGCGCTATGAACCCGGCGACCCGGGTTCGATTCCCGCTCACGGCCAACACCCAGTGACGATTATCTGAACCGGTCCTGGGCCTCCCCTCGGTCGACTCAGCCTCAAATGAGTACCTGGTGCGGTGTTGTAAACATCGCCACTGGGGAGACAAAGGCGGCCGGGCGTGGTTTTGGCCACCCACCTCCTCGCGTACCGTTCTGGCCTTCATAGGTGCTCGCAAACAGCACTTACCCCAACAGTTTTATGATATACGTGAGATCTTTGTCTTTAATATACGTTCACAAAGATTGTGTATACTCTTAAGATAACATACTAAACTTGCTTGTTTGCCCGTCCTAGGACGGAAGCTGTGATATTTTCGAAAAAATTGAGCAGAGTATAATTGTATCTTGTGTAAATTTAATGGCAGCGAATCTTGCACGTCATCAAACACTTCACTGCATTTCACTGTAGCACTGTATTAATGGCAGTGATTCTTGCACGAAACTATGTAACTGATCTTCAATTTGTTCAAATTCACTGCTCTGATACATTATTTTCTTCTGCTTTCGGTCGCTGCGTTTGAAATAAATTGGAATTCGTTACGATACCTGGAAAATCACAGAGAAATGTCTATTTTACCATAATGTAGAAGCATAAATTAGACTTACCTTATGTCTCGAGTGCTGAATAAATAAATAAAGACACCAAATCCACTTTGTTGCTGCGTAGAATTATTTATTATATTCACTTTCAATGAACGTCAAACTTAAAGCGAATTTGCGAAAAAAAATATTTCCGCTCGACCTTTGCGTGCATAAAAATCCACCCGCTCATGAATATTAATGAGGGGCGGCATGTGGAGTGACGTCACGCACGTTGCACACAGACATGTTTTGGCTCATTATAGTAATGTTAGAGACATCGTTCCGAGTGTTGAGCAAAGAGTGATCATATGACCAGGAAGGATATTTGACAGGCATCGATAGAAGCGATGGTAGCCGATTGGTCGAGACTAACAATGGAGCGCAGCCAAATGAAAGACGGGAGCTCACTCCAGAGGACGGCAGCATGACATCAGACCCCGTGCGCTGGAAAGGATGGATCGCTTAGGTACGTCGCAAGACCTCAAGAGATAGCGAAAGCTGGGTGAGGGGGTGGGGGGCTTTATCCACCAGTGAATAGATCATGGTTGCTGCGGATGTTGTTGATGATTATAAGTCTGGGAAGGTTGTCTCAGTGTGTCTGTTTGGCGTTTTTGCATTCGCGGATCAGCAGCATTGGCTGTGGGCCACGACGGGGCGGGTGGGTAGTGCAGTTGGTGTCAGTGTGTGCTCGCTTAGAGCACTTGCCCAGACAGTCTCTTAAGGCTATACGGGGATCTTTGTCTGTGCCGGGGAGCGGTACTGAATTGGTTAGCGCACTTGCGGGGCGCCATGTCTGACTGGGCCGTGGGGTTGATTCCCCGGCGGTGCACACACCCAATGAAGATTCACCCAATGCGCTATGGCAGATGGACTCGGCGTGACACACGTGACCAATAAAACCAATACGCAAGGCGAGACCCGCAACAACGGCTCAAATGCACGGCAAACACCAACACTCGGCACGAGACAAGTGCTGCTCGTTATCGCCCATCCCCACGCGAGTCGCCACCGCTCCATCCAAATGGGCAAAAATGAAGCCGCGCCAGCCTCCCCCGACTTTCCGCACACATTCCACGCCTTGCACAGAAACCAGACACACCATGCCATATAGCCTTGTTCGCACCTTTATTTAGCACAAACCCTTGGAAGCAGTCTAGTCGGTGCGACCCGAGTAGAGCAAGAGAAAGCCTCCTGTAACGGCTGCCTACACACCCAGCTGACCAAGCGTCCCTTGCTCGTACCTGCAACCACTGGCACGAATGCTGCGAGCGGCGAAGCGAGGACTCGCGCAAGATGCCCACCGCAAAGAACCGAGGCAAGACGGCCCCCCCTCCTCCTTCACAGGTCTCACCTTTTATCTCCAACTTAAAAGAACCTGGCATCATGTTTTATTGCGTGGCCAATCACGCATCTACCTGTGGCCACATCCAGTTGCCTTTCATCTCCCCCGACCGATTATCTGTGCTTTTCCCAAACCGACTCATCGCGGCTGACCCGGTAATATTTTTGCGCCAAAGTCCAATACACTATTTAGCCAATTGAGGGGCAGATGCAAGTTGGGTTAGCGGGTGTGCAATCTCACCGAATCCCTTCACAAACCGACGATAATAGCTTACCAGTCCCAGGAACGACCTTATCTCTGCCATTGTTTGGCAGTACTCAGAGCTCACGAGCGAGGCCATCGCTGCAGTGTCAAGCAGGATCGGGATGCTCACCCCGTTCACCTGCCCTTCCACTAGCGACATCGTTGTCGACATTCCTGCCACCGACTGCCGCAGCCAGTCGCCTGCAGTCGCCGCGTCCTCGGGCGGCGCTGCAGGCAGCTGTGCGGGTGTGGACACTCGCTCGACGTTATTTTCGTCCATTTGTGTCGGGACCACGTCAAATGCACCCCGAGATGGTCCATTGTCTAGGGGGCGTTGGCGTTTAAATCCGACACTTGCCTCGCGTGGGTGATCTGGGTACATTCTCGCACAGGTAGAATGCACGGGGTGGGGGTGTGTGGTAGTTCTGCGCCTATGCCCCCATCCCCTCCCAATGCGCATCTGTTCAAACTCCGTCTCCAATTGAGACACTCGCCCGGCGAGCCCCCCCCCCCCACCATGGAGTGTAGTCCTCCCACCTCGGATGGACTCCCTCCCACTGCGAACTGGAGCTTAGTCACAGTCCTGTGCAATTGGGTCATACTGCCCACGACCTCTGCCCGAAATGCTCCTATCCCGGTCTCCAAGCCCGTCACCCATCCTGGGGTCTCCCTTGGCCCCCCCTCCTTATGGCCCTGGTGGGCTCCTCCTCTTCCTCCTCCGGAAGGATGTTTGCAATGGCCCGCTCCAGTCCCGAATCTCGGACCTGCGCGCGCTCGCATAACAATCTCTCGCACACGCACACACACGCTCGCTCTACAAGGGTGTCAAATGGGAGCATCGGGCAGTTCGCATCTGGCTGCGACCCACACCGTGCTGGTCAAGTACCGCTTGACCTTCTCAGGAGGCCAGATCGTCAATGATCTCGGCGTCGTACCCCGGATGCACGCTCTGCGTTAGCGAGCGCACGTCCTCGGCGCAACGGCAGAGGTCGTCCTCACCGGGCTTGGCAGCGGCGCGCACTCAACGCCGCTTCCGCCTCTTCCACGTCGCACGCGCCGAAGCATCGGCCCAGGCAGTGCGGGATGTGGCCCCAATGCGATCGGGCGGTTGCGGGTAGTGCCTCCACAAAGTTCTGTGGAGGCACTACCAAATGCATGTTTTGGCTGCTGCTGCAGCGCTTGAGCGTCTGACCAGCCATTAATCTCCCTCGCATACGGGACGTTCCGAGCAAATGACCTTATCGTTGCTTGGCCCCCCACTGATGACACCCCCCTCTCTCTCTTGAGTGCACGGGGAATCATGCCGCTTCTAACATCATTACATCGGGGGCTTCATGTCCGACTCGACCGTGGGGTTAATTCCGATGTACCCAATGCACGACGGCAGATGATGCACAGACTCGGTGCCAAACGCGTGACCAACACCAGCAACACGCAGCGCGAGACGCAGCGACCAGCAGCCCACACAAAGAGGCTCGGTGCGAACACTCGGCGCGACAAACGCGGGGTTCGTGATCGCCCGTCCCCGCGTCGGTCCTCGCTGCTCCCTCCCTCCCACTCCGCTGCGCACACCACCCCGGGGGCGACACCACGCACGCCAATGCGCCAACTCAGAGCGTTGTGCTGCGCCGTCCCCCCTCTCACACTCACGACTTGCACAGTGCGCAATACACACACGCGACTTTCACAGTACACGACTTGCAGAGTACACACACACGCACCACAAACTTGCAAGTACGTACACTCACTCCACGCCTTTCACAGTACACACACACACAGGTACCACGACTTGCACAGCAACCGGACACACCACCACGCTGTTATACGGCCTCGCCGACGCTCTTATTTCAGGCACAAACTAGTCCACTAAACAGCAGGCCCGACTGCCTACACACCCCCACAAGAGCAAACTGTTACCTCTCGTGCCCGCAATCGCTTTGCCTCGCGCGGTCGCTACGAACGAAGGCGATGACTGCCGGACGAAGAGAACAATGGAGACAAGATGGCGCCTGTCGGCACGCGCCTCACCTTTTATCACCAACCCCCACTCACAACTTCAAAGGACGCCGCCCACGTGACGCCGCTGAGCCAATCGCGCAGCCTTACCTGTGGCCACATCCGGGGTATTTCATCCCACGCGGGAGCCGTGGTTGCCTTTCATCTTTCCGTGCCCCACCCCACCTGACCCATTGTCTTCGATTCACCACGCCCACCCATCCACACCACGCCCACCAGACACGCCCCGCCCTGCCCTCCCCCTACCACCTGACCCGTTGTCTCCGCTTCGCCCCGCCCACACCCCCACCTGCCCCCACCCGCCCCCACCCACATCCCTGTCTCACCTTCTCACTCTGTTTGGCGAACAATAGAATTGACAATAGAGGCGTTTTGTTTTGTTTTTGGGTTAGATCGCGTAAATATATAAATGTGTCGTTAAACCCGCCACCACCCGACACAGGCAATTAGTGAGGGTTGTCACGTAAACAGAACGTGGAGAGCAAAGCGACGACATTTAAAATCTCTGGTCTGTGTTGCGCTGCTGTAATGCGATCAAAGGTGACATTTGAAATAAAAGTGGACACTTGGAGGTGGGCGTGTCTCTTGCCCATACATGGTGTTATGACGTCGAAAGGGGGCGTCTCTTCGGTACGGAACGAGAGTATAGATATTTATATTCTTAGTTTTTTTTGGTCAAGTCACGTAGGTAAAAAAATAAGAAATAAAATTAATAAAAGTAAAATAAAAAATAAAATTAAAATCACGACGTTTCGGAGGCAACACAAGCTTCCGTCTTCAGGTGGAACCGTCACAGCACGCTTGCTGTATCAAGTAAGAGAAATTCCAAGAAAACCGTCCTTGTATATATACTGGTTGAGGGTGGGAGGAGCCAAGGCAGGCCCCTGGATATTATTATTATACTGGTAGGAACGAAGTGGACCAGACCACCAATAGATTAATGTGTCCGTCCGTCCGTCCGTGTATCAAAATCGCCCCCTACTGCAAACACTTGGCATGACCCTGTCCGACAAGATGGCCGCCCGCTCCCCCTGCGATCTGTGAATTAAACAAGATGGCCGTCGCTTCCGGCGCCTCACGGCGAAACTTTGTGATCGACTGACTATGGGCGAACTCATTTATTCTGGTGGGTGAACAGTGGCGGGGAGGGGTGGAGGAGGAATTGATGATAAAAACAAACTTGCACCATCGTTACAGCTGCCGCGACGAGAGATGTGGGAGGAGAAGCGGCGACCGCTGCCTTGCAAGTGAGAGGTGCGTGTGTGTGTGTGCGCGTGTGTGCGCGTGCGTGTGTGTATGTGTGTGCGTGTGTGTGTGCGTGTGTATGCGCGTGTGTGTGCGTGTGTGTTTGCGTGCGTGTGTGTGCGTGTGTATGCGCGTGTGTGTGCGTGTGTATGCGCGTGTGTGTGCGTGTCTGTGTGTGCGTGTGTGCGTGCGTGTGTGTATATGTGTGACTGTGTGCGTGTGTGTGCGTGCGTGTGTGCGTGTCCGGCCCACTCGAGCGGCGTGATGAATGGGCGCTATTGGGCTTCGGATCGTTATTGACGGCGAACTGGAAGCGTAGCAACACAACTTCATTACGTGTGCGTGTGCGTGCGTGCATGTGTGTGTACGTGTGTGTGTGTGCGTTCGTGTGTGTGCGTGTGTACGTGTATGTGCGTGTGTGCGCGTATGTGCGTGTGTGTGTGCGCGTGTGTGTGCGGTCGATATACCTGTACCGGTATTAGTATTATTCCTACCAGCCCACCCCGCAGGGTCCTGTTTATTGTGAGGTTGGTGCGGCTGAAGGCGCTGCTAGGAATGAGCCTTTGTTGTGTAGACTGGTTGAACTGGGAGGTTCCAAGAGTTGTTAAGGTGCGGCTGCTGTAAAGGTAATTTTTATTTTACTTTTATTAATTTTTTTTACCTAAGTGACTTTACCGAAAAAACCTAAGAATATGAATCCTTGCAGTCACAAAAGCTTCAAATCTAGATCGAGAGTATAGAATCAACAATATGGAATCAACAACATGTAGAATCAATAACGTATATAATCAATAACACGTAGAATCAATCATATGTTGAATCAACAAGATGTAATCTAGAACATGTAGAATAAATAACATTTAATCAACGTTAATAAATAACATTGATTAAAGGTTACGATTTATTCCCCATGATTTAATCAATAACATGTAGAATCAATAGCCAGTAATCAATGCCAACGATTCATTCGTGGATCGAGATGGTCACGTGACGGTCAGGTGGCACGCCTCCCTGTCTTTGATTGGCTGAGCGCCGTTGCATTTTTTTTTATTCCAATCAATTTTTATCGTAGGACCCGTGCTCGATTCCCGCTCGCCAGAACAATATCGTCGACGATCATTATCTGAACCGGCCTCAGTCCTCCCCTAGGTCAACTCGGCCTCAAATGAGTACCTGGCAGCGGTGTGTAAACATCGCCACTCAGGGAGACAAAGGCGGCCGGGCGTGGTGCTGGCCACCCACCCCCTCGTGTGCCGTGCCGGCCTTCGTCGGTGCTCGCTAACAGCACTTGCCCCAACAGCCTCTTGAAGGCTATACGGGGGATCTTTGTCTTTGCAGTGGGGGAGCGGTGGTGCAGCGGTTAGCGCGCCTGCGCTACGAACCCCGGCGACCCGAGTTCGATTCCCGCTCACGGCCAACGCCACTGACGGGTTATCTGTACCGACCTTGGGCTTCTCTCCCCTAGGTCGACTTAGCCTCAAATGGCGCGGTGTGTAAACATCGCCACTTGGGAAGACAAAGGGCGTGGGGGGGTTGCTGCTGCTATGAGCATAATCCCAATAGAGTAATTTTGGAAATTTGACAGATTTGAATGGCGCCAGGAGGTCTTTAACGTGAACCGTGAAGCGAGCGGCGCGTGTTATTATTTATCGCAGCATCGACCGTGGGTATTGCGCTCCGCAGGTATTAAACCAGGGCGGCCGCTAGATTAGAACCGTGAACCTCTTGCAGCAGCAACAACAACGACGGCGGCTAACGAGCGGGTGAACGCGCTCGGGCTTGGCGGGCGCTGCGCAGGATTGTCACATCGCAAATGACTCCCCGACCGGGCTCGGGGAGTCACTCATCCAGCAGTGGATTAGTTTCCGCTTGTAACTCGCCGCACTGTACTCGCTCACTCCTCTCGTGAAGAGAGAGAGAGGGGTGGGGGGGACGACGACGACTCGTAAGGGAGTGAGGATGAGCGACGGAAGAGCAGCAAGGCAGCAGCAGCAGCAGGAGCCACGGTCTGCGGTCCCCAACGTATGAAGGTGTTATCGACCAATTCATGAGTGTTAAAGTGTGGGAGGAAACGGGAGCGCCCGGAGAAAGCTCACTGATGATGGTGATGATCATGACGATCTTCGGCTCTGAATTTATAGATGTACGCGTGTACGATTATTTGCCAATTCACTGCTAGATGAGAGCTTCCGCGCGCTGTGTGGGTCGTGAGGTTTCCATTACCATACTTCACCACGCCGGTCAGTGCGGGTTGGGGAAGGACGTAGAGCATAAACGCGGGGATGATTTAGGGCCCATATAAGTACAGCACAACAATGGATTGTTGATGCCCTATCCTCTGATGCCCGGCTTTGTAGAACCGCAATAAATGTTTAAAAACAGAGTGACCCAAAAGTCAAGATACATCCGATTATTTCATTTATTTTAAGACTGGCATCAAAATAGTTTTTATTGTTTTTTCTTTAAGTTATTATTTTATCTATTACCATCGACTAAGAACCACTGACTGAATTGACACAACAGAACAATAATTGATGAATGTTTCCGAGAGTAACACGGCTGTAATGTTACAGCAAGTCCTGAATTCATTTAAAAATATACTTTATGCGTCCATGAATGATAATGGAAGTCAGTTTTAACGTGTCATAAAATAATTTAAACCCCAATGAAATTTGTTCAAATAAATACAATAACCCCTTGCCAGGTGTGGCCAACTTGAAACAGACCAATTGGCAAAACATTCCCCTTGAGGTCTGCAAAGAGCCTAGTGTGTGTATATTTAAGTGTATATATATTGACAGATGTCGGCACAGCACGGAAAATATTAATTATTCTTTGCTACTACTGTGATAGTGCATTCTACGTTACGCCCGTTCGATAGAGCCACATGTGGCGACATTAAATAGCAGCATGCAGCTCAGGAGAGGGCCATTTGGCCACTGCGACAGGGCCTGTTTTCTGGCTTTTGGCCCACGCTGTATATAGCAGCCTGCTTTGTGTACGGTCGGTGGTATTGGTCCAACCTCTGTATGTACGTATGTTACGTTGAACTTCTTTCGCACCGTACGTAGCCAACCGTGCAAATCGGACGAATGTCCGTAGGGGCTCAAACCAAGCTTGGCTTCCGAGAGCTGACGAGTACCAGGGCGCATTCTGCGTTATTTGGTCAGAGGTCCTCACGTGTCGTTTGTGAAACGCGATAAAGGAATATCGATCGGGCGGATCGGAGAGCGTCCACTTAAAGAGGCAACGCCGCGATTGAACCACAGAGCCACGCAGCATGACAAAGGATCCTCGTGAGAGCCGAAGGAATGATAAAGGCAAGAAATGCGCAGCGGAGGGCTTTCAGTAGTTGTGGTGGTGTCGTTTATTTAACCAGGAGATGAAATGTGGACGACCCCTTCGCGACGCGTGACACACACAGCGTTGCCGCTTGCGCAAGGTCGACCTTCAAAAGTCACGTTGAATCACACGGAGAGAATGTTGAAAGTGCAAATTGAAATGGAACGAATATTCACCCCCGGCGTGTGACAATACTTGAATTGCCATTTTTGAATGAGAGAGGCTAAGTTCAAGACGGTCAAGCCACTGACGGCTGAAAGCCAATCCCACGCGGCGGCGACGGCGTTGTTGTTGTTGTTGTTGTTCGTGGAGGGGAAGGAGGGTGGGTGGGTGGGTGGGGAGGGTTGTTCGACCATATTTCACCACGCTCGTCAATGCTGGTGAGTGACGTGGGACGTGGAGACCAATAGCCGCTTCGGAAATCACTCGCCACTGATGTTCGCCGTGGCCGGAAGTGTAAGACTCATGGAAGCGGGTTCAGAGCGCGGTGCAATGTTTCATGGAGAGTTGTTGTTGTTGTTGTTGGTGTTGGTGTTTATTGTTGTTGCTGCCGTTGCGCTCACGGACACCACGGATCTCCCGTGTAGAATAGCCGGGATCACCCGTGCAAAACATCAAATCAACTCCAATTCAGAAGACGCCACCACTGCACCTCTCGATAGCAACAATAATGCAATGTATTTACCTACGATAGCCCAATTGATTATCAAGCCTCATGGTCCATGAGGGTCTTGCTACCTTTGGGGTTGTTTGTCCAATTCCGTTCTTGGGAGTTTGGCGTCGTGTGTGTGGGGGATGGGAACCCGTGAGGCGCTACACTGTAAACGTTGCACAGGTTGATTCAATAATTATATAATCGATTGATTTTCGGCCCAACCCTCCAACACCAGTGGCGAGATGTTAACTACCTCGCCTGGTATACAGGAGGTCGTGGGTTCGATCCCGACCCTGACGCCTGCTGCTGTATATTTGGAGTTTGCGGTGTCTCTCTCTCGGCGGTCGTTTGGATTTTTTCTCCGGATTCCTCCAGGGTTTCCCATCCACATTTAGAATCAACGTCACGCGTTTAAGAGTATTTGTCTGTGATAAATTGCTACGCGATAAGCCACTTCGTTGGGTTATCATTTGTGGCCAGGTCGCTTTTGAAAAATGAGCTACATTGCTCAGTGGGCTATACCGGGTAAAACAAAAATCAGCCGAAACGTCGTGAGAATAATTTTATTATGTTTTATTTTTATTATTTTATTATTTCCCTTCTACGTGACTTTACCGAAAGAACCAAGAAGATGAATCCCTGCAGTCACGAAAGCTTTAAATCGAAATTCAATCCTCTTGCTTAGCTTCTGAGATATACGACGAGATCTGGCACATTGATAGCCCCCCGTATGTATGCGTCTATACGATTCCAGATGTAAATCTCCATGGGTCCCGACGTCAGACTTAATCACAGGTGGTTGAAATCCGGATTCGAACCCAGGCTCAGTGTCGCTGAGCCAGTATTAGCCAACTCGGTAAATATAAATAAAAAAGCCACCGGGGTTTACTCAACAGCTGCGTTTATTAAAGCCATTAAATTATGACGTTATGTCCAGTATTAGCACAAATGCAACACAGGTACAGAATGCATCATTACCACGGTCTTGCAACAGAAAATGTCTCGCAAAAAAATCAAACTTTGATGAAAATGGCTCTATACTTCAGAGATTATATGTCCATATGGATGTTGAACTTCTTTTGCGACCGTACGTAGCCAAAACGTGCACAATCGGAGGTGCGGGATACACCATGGCAGCGACTCGAACCCAGTGATCGCACGGACGTGTACGCATACATAAAAAAACAAAGATCCCCCGTATAGCCTTAACAGACTGTAGGGGCAAGTGCTGTTAGCGAGCACCTATAAAGGCCGGCGCGGCACGGCACACGAGGGAGTAGGCGGACAACACCACGCCCGACCGCCTTTGTCTCCCCAGTGGTCATGTTTACACGCCGCACCAGGTACTCATTTGAGGCTGAGTCGACCTAGGGGAGGCTCAGGACCGGTTAAGATAATCGTCATTGGTGTTGACCGTGACCGGTAATCGAACCCGGGTCGCTAAACGCTGTCCGAAGTCTAGACACACACACAGGAACAAATATAAAGATTCCCCGTGTCGCCTTTAAGCACACAGTTGGGTAAAGTCCTGAAGGGTGTGGTGGTACATGTTGTTTATGTCGTTTATTGTGAAAATTCGGTCAGTTCCTATGATCACTGTTACATTGCTTTCATGGCTTTATTTTGGTGATTTCGAAAACGTGTTTTGGTTTGGCCATGTTTGTTTGATGTAGTACAGAGTTAGACTGATGGCCTTAATCTAAGTTGTCTTGTGGTTGTTGTTGTTTGACTTGCATCCCACTGGGATTTTTGCACGCAGCGTTGGTGTACGGTGCTTTTTCTGCAATATTTTGCTGTCTTTTCCTGGATTTTCTGTTTGCACTTGGTCACATATTCACTTTAAGATGTTTTCGTGTTCATGTTTTTGTTTCATGTTTTTTGTTTGTTGCGGTTGCACCCGATTCAAGAGCCGAATGGCTCACAGGGCTATACCTAATAAATTAAATGAAAACTGAAACTGTTCTCGTGTCGCATCGCAGACGCTGATTATTTCACACCCCCCCCACACCAGAGGTCGCAACCGGGTACCCGATACCCGTACCCTACCCGATACCCGGCTGCCCGTACCCGGCCGGGTACGGGTACCCGTTTGCGACCCTGGTGCGGCCGGGTCCAGGTACGGGTAAGCCGTGAGTCACTGGTGAGTAACCGTTTGTCACTCATTTCGGGTAGGGTACGGGTACGGAACGGGTACCCGTACCCGGCCGGGTACGGGTACGGGTACCCATTTGCGACCCTGGTGCGGCCGGGTACGGGTAAGGAATCAAAACCCGTTTGCGACCTCTGCCCCACACACACACACACTGCTCGCGATGGGCGGCATGCTTTTCTTTTAAAGTTCCATCTCGCCTAAACTTCCCGGGTTCAGATGTTAGGTGGCGCTACGATTATAAAACGCGGCCCGTCGGCATGCGAATAGTCGGCACTCGGATTTCAAATTATGTAATGCGGTTTCATGATTTTTTTGTATCCCTTTACCAATCCACTGCGCAACGAATGCCTCCCCAAGCCGTGTTGTGCCACGGATTGGAGGAGGGGCTACGGGGTGGGTGTTTGACCATACTTCACCGCGATGGGTAAGGCGTGTTGTTGTGAGGTTGGGGGGAGCCAAGGAGCGGTTGAGAATCGGGCACAAGGAAGCCGTAATACCCATGCACGCAGTGCGTGATTCGAACGCACGCACACTTAGCACGCACAAAAGACAAATATCCCCCAGATAGCCTCTAAAAGAATCTTGGGGCAAGTATGAAGGCCGGCACGGCACACGAGGGGGGTGAGTGGCCAAGCACCACGCCCGGCCGCCTTTGTCTCCCCAGTGGCGACGTTTACACACCGCACCAGGTACTCATTTAAGTCAACCTAGGGGAGAGGCCGAGGACGGGGGTTGGTAGCGCTAACCACTGCGCCACCGCTCGCCCCCCCCCACCCCACCACACAGACACATCGTAGACACACCCAAGACAAAGATCCCCCGTATAGCCTGTAACAGACTGTTGGGGCAAGTGCTGTTAGCGAGCACCTTTGAAGGCCGGCACGGCACACGTGGGGTGGGTGGCCACTACCACGCCCGGCCGCCTTTGTCCCCTTAGTAGCGATGTGCTCACATCCCACCATATATATATATGCATTTACGTTGAGCTTCTTTCGCGCCGTACATAGCCAACCGTGCTAAATCGGTGGTGGTCGTTTGAGGCTTAGTCGACTTATGGGAGGCCCAGGACCGGTTCGGATAATCGTCACTGGTGTTGGTGGCCGTGAGAGGGGACTACACACACACACTACACACACTACACACACACTACACACACTACACACACTACACACACACTACACACACACACTACACACACTACACACACTACACACACACGCTACACACACACACTACACACACTACACACACACACTACACACACACTACACACACTACACACACTACACACACACACTACACACACACACTACACACACTACACACACACACTACACACACACACTACACACACACACTACACACACACTACACACACTACACACACACACTACACACACACACTACACACACTACACACACACACTACACACACACACTACACACACACTACACACACTACACACACACACTACACACACACACTACACACACACACTACACACACTACACACACACACTACACACACACTACACACACACACTACACACACTACACACACACACTACACACACTACACACACTACACACACTACACACACACACTACACACACTACACACACTACACACACTACACACACACACTACACACACTACACACACTACACACACACTACACACACACACTACACACACACTACACACACACACTACACACACTACACACACACACTACACACACACACTACACACACACACTACACACACTACACACACACTACACACACACACACTACACACACACACTACACACACACTACACACACACACTACACACACACACTACACACACACACTACACACACACTACACACACTACACACACACACTACACACACACCACACACACACCACACACACACTACACACACACACTACACACACACACACACCACACACACACTACACACACACTACACACACTACACACACACGCTACACTACACACACACGCACACACTACACACACGTTACACACACACACTACACACACACACTACACACACACTACACAGTACACACACTACACACACGCCACACACACACGCTACACACACACACTACACACACACTACACACACACACTACACACACACACACTACACACACTACACACACACTACACACACACACTACACACACACTACACACACACACTACACACACACACTACACACACACACTACACACACACTACACACACACACTACACACACACACTACACACACACTACACACACACTACACACACACACTACACACACACTACACACTACACACACACTACACACACACTACACACACACACTACACACACACACTACACACACACACACCACACACACACTACACACACACTACACACACTACACACACACTACACACACACTACACACACTACACACACACTACACACACTACACACACACTACACACACACACTACACACACACACTACACACACACCACACACACTACACACACACTACACACACACACTACACACACAGTACACACACACACCACACACACACAATACACATACACTACACACACACACTACACACACACTACACACACACACTACACACACACTACACACACACACTACACACACACACTACACACACACTACACACACACTACACACACACACACTACACACACTACACACACACACACTGCACACACTACACACACACACACACTACACACACACACAACACACACACTACACACACACTACACACACACTACACACACACACTACACACACACTACACACACTACACACTACACACACACTACACACACACACTACACACACACTACACACACACTACACACACACACTACACACACACACTACACACACTACACACACACACTACACACACACTACACACACACTACACACACACACTACACACACACACTACACACACACTACACACACACACTACACACACACTACACACACACACTACACACACACTACACACACACACGCTGCACACACACACACGCTACACACACACGCTACACACACTACACACACACACTACACACACACACTACACACACACACTACACACACTACACACACACTACACACACTACACACACACACTACACACACACTACACACACACTACACACACTACACACACACTACACACACACACACTATACACACACTACACACACACACTATACACACACTACACACACACACTACACACACACTACACACACACACTACACACACACGCTACACTACACACACACGCACACACTACACACACGTTACACACACACACTACACACACACACTACACAGTACACACACTACACACACGCCACACACACACGCTACACACACACACGCACTACACACACACTACACGCACTACACACACACTATACACACACTACACACACACACTACACGCACTACACACACACTACACGCACTACACACACACTATACACACACTACACACACACACGCTACACACACACACTACACACACACGCTACACACACACACGCGCCTGAGTTGATATTCCCTCGCCACCCCACCCCCGCCATCAGTATGAGTTCTAAGTGGAGTGGCATGTCACCTGATTAATTACTATCCAGTTAAAGCGCAGACTTTTAATTCAGACCAGGGTCTAGAATTAAGACTTAATCCCTGGGGCGGCGGGGGGCGACATCTGTGCTCAGAATTACTTTGAGGAGGTCATTGTCGCCTGCCGACCTTTACCTCTGTAAGCCCCTTTGATGGAAGGGGGGTGGGTGGTAATGTGGTAGCCTAAATTAACCCCCTGCACCTATCTGTGAACGAAGCGCGGTTTGTCGCAATTGTACGTTACATCACTTCGTCTTCGTCGTTCTTTCGTACAACTCACGGCGTTGGATGCAGAGGCAACAGACTTCAACTTCACATGCAGGTGGTCACGCCCATGCAGACAACGGCAGCAGGGGCCAGCGGAGTTGTGTCATCGCTGTGACGTCTCCTTCGTATTTGTGGATCGGGGCATTGCGTCGTCATACGCCGTGTACGGTCTGTTCTGGATGATCACAGTCGCACACTGCTGGAGAGGTGTTAATTTTATTTTTCAATTTGAGCATCAGCTATCCCCATCTGCTGCCATGGTTTGAACAGTGGATGCGCTTTTGGGTGGGCCATTAGCTTCGTGGAAGATCCCATGGATATTCGTTGCATCACTACTACACGGGAACAGATAATTAAAAAAAATATAATGCGAGTAGAGGACCCGTCGCTCTGCAACGGGAAATCAGAGACAGCTGTCATTGTGATGCTTTTCACACAACTCTCCTGCACTCGGGAGCCCGACAAGTAATCTGCCTTTTTGCGTAATTGTAAAAAAAATAACGAGATAATATTAGTTGCGATGTTTTGATGTATTTTGAAGAATTTAAACAATATTCTAGCGAAAGAAATGCACTGATAGGAGCGCAAATTGGTGAGTTGGAGCGATGATAAACGACACGTCTTCTGTATGAGTTACTCCGATCTCTTCTGTGTCACGATGTCGGAAGAACGTCTTCATCTCCCGCCGTTTAAACTCCAAGTCAATGTTCATTTATTACACTCACAAAACCCCGCGCAGCCAGTTACCCAGCTAGCTTCGGTGGCAAGGGCGATCAGCAGCCACTCGCGGGCGTCGTCGTTATTGTGTGTGGGGGAGAGGTTTGGTTAGAAAAGGAGCCCAGCCATGCAGCCAGCCAGCCAGGAGACGCAGATGATTGTTTGAGTTGCTCAAATGAGAATGGAGGATCTTCTTGGTTCTTTCGGTAAAGTCACGTAGAAGGGAAGTAATAAAATAATAAAAATAAAACATAATAAAACAATTCTCACGACGTTTCGGCCACAACGCAAGCAGCCGTCCTCAGGCGAAGAAAGAGAATGGAGGAGTTCCTAATCTCGTGAGCCGACGTTGGGCCGCGCGTGCGTGACAATGCGTGGATCGGAGTTTCTCCCGTGTCGCTCACACCGAATGTCACGTGGCCGGCAGGGTTTTCTCTGGGCGACTTCCCATGGACGTGGGCCGTTGTGGGGGGGGGGCTGCGCCTGGCTGGAACTTTTGTGACGCTTGCCCCTTGTTTGTTTACGACGGAGGGAGGGATTTTGCGGCCGCGTCATCGTCGTCGTCGTCATCATCGTCATCATCACGGCCATTGTGAGCACGAGGTTTTGTTTAATTGAGTGCCTTACTGTAACTGGCGTACTTACACGTAGATATATGCATCATTGAATAACTAGAAACATATCCGTGGAAATGAATATCTATTCAATGCAGTAGCGTCGAATTGAGTGTGTTTTTTCTTTTCTTGTGGAAAGTACTTTTTATCAAATATGTATGTTCAAACAAAGTGGGATCATAATTTTACGCGCAAGTGTCATCATGCTCGAGATTTAATCGATACGTGTCTCCACGCAACATGCAGGTACCACCATCATCGCCACGCGAAATTCGCTTCCTCGGTGAGTGTATTGCTGTGCAAGTTTTCGATTTTTTTTACAATTCATTAAAAAAACCCATCATCATCAATATCAACAAACCGACAAACGTCATTTCACAAAGTGGCCATCATCTTCATGAACTCCGCGCTCTCTATTCCTTTCCAATCTCGCTTCCCAGCCCCCCTCTCTAACCCCGTACCACCCCCCCCCAACCCCCATACCTCACCAAACCCCCCACCCGCCCCCTGTCCCGACGTACCCCCCCCCTGACCACCCCGACACTCTCAGGTGCTCTCCAACCCCCCCCCCCCAACGAACCGTTCTGCGTAAATATTATTGACGGTGAAGAATGGGCGCAAAGTGTCGAGAGGCCTGCCACTCCTGTGTTGGCCACTGTCAATTGTGAATGGAGTAGCACGCCGCCCCCCCCTCAGCGCGTTACCGTCCGTGGGAGCGAAGGGCGTTACCATTTATATTGGCCAAGTAGGGGGGGGGAGGGATGGGTTGTTGTTGTTGTTGCTGCTGCTGCTGCAGAGGGCGTGCGGGCGGGGGGGCGAACACAAACAAGCCGTGCCAAAGATCCCCCAGGTAGCCTTTAACAGACTTGATACAGCTATCGTGCTGTGACGGTTCCACCTGAAGACGGAAGCGTGTGTTGCCTCCGAAACGTCGTGATTTTTATTTTTTATTTCATTTTTATTTTACTTTTATTAATTTAAAACATTTTTACCTACGTGACTTTACCGAAAAAAACCTAAGAATATGAATCCTTGCAGTCACGAAAGCTTCAAATCTAGAACTTTAACAGACTGTTGGGGCGAGTTCCGGCCTCGCTGACAGACACCACGGCACCACGCCCGTTCCCGCCCCCTTTGTCTCCCCGGTGCTGATGCTGGGCCACTGTGCCAGCTACGAATTTAAGACTGAGTCGACCTTGGGGAGGCCCAGCTACGGTGCGCATGTTTTCTCCGCTGTTATTGGTCGCGAGCGGACATCGAGCTCGGGTGATGGGTAAACCCGTCCCGAGCGACACAGAGAACACGGATTCATGCGCATACACAAGGTGCGCTCGTGTGTTCATCTGAATCAGCGCCCCCTGTGTCATGTTGAACACGGACGTTCACGCGACGTAGAGCATCGATTCAAATCAACATCCTGTATCTGAATTATTACGTGCGCGCGCGTGTGTGCACGTGTGTGCACACGTGTGTGTACACGTTTGTGTGTGTGTCCCAGCGGTAGTGTAGCGGTTAGCACACTGCGCTACGAACCCGGCGACCTGAGTTCGATTGCCACTCACGGCCAACACCGGTGATGATTATCAGAACCGGTCCTGGGCCTCCCCTAGGTAGACTCAGCCTACAATGAGTACCTGGTGCGGTGTGTAAACATCGCTACTAGGGATACAAAGGCGGTCCGGCGTGGAGCTGGCCACCCACCCCCTCGTGTGCCGTCCCGGCCTTCATAGGTGCTCGCTAACAGCACTTGCCCCAACAGTCTGTTAAGGCTACACGGGGGATTTTTGTTTTTGTGTCCCACGTACTCAGCCTAGGTCGACTCAAACGAGTACCTGGTGCTGTGTGTAAACATCGCCACTAGGGATACAAAGGCGGTCGGGCGCGGCGCTGCCCATCAGCCCCCGCGTGCAATCGTGCCGGCCCTCCACGCTTGTTTTCGCTTTACTTTTCAGGAACGCATCTACCGCGTCAAACGAGGACTTCCTGTCTTTGTTTGTCTCAGCAGGGGACTGTATTTGGTGACATCAGTGTGGCTCTGTTACCTTACAGAGACGCGGTTTTGGTTGTAGCACGGATGGCGATTCACGGATCTGTGAGACTCTCTCACTCACGCGTGCAGCGTCTGTCAAGTAACACAAACCATCATGTCAACTCCGGTCATCCTCACAGCGGCGTTTGGCGAACCATTGGGCACAGACCCATCGATGCGCTTCTGCGGCCGTCTGGAACGCTCTTCCTTCCGACATTGGGAAGGCACCGGAGCTATTCACTCTTAAATCTAAATTGAGAACTAATTTGTTTAGAACTGCTTTTTGTGTTTAGTTTGTTGTCCTTCCCCCGCACATCGGATAATGATCACGGTTGGCTACGTACGGTGCGAGCGAAGTTCAACACACGTACCGTCTATTATTCTCGACATAGATATATAAATACACTGTAATGTAGCTATATTATCGCAGTGTCGTGTCTCCCAATGCAGCAGCAATCGCCTGCCGTTATCTGTTGTGTATGCGTCCAGGTTTGGCCTCGCTGTGTGCGGTAGTAGACGCATGCCAACAGGAAGGCGCACACATCGAAAAGGCACGAGGAGCCAGCTGCCTGCCAAGTAGGACACACAATACACACACAGTACACATACAGTACACACAGTACACACACAGTGCACATACAGTACACATGCAGTACACACACAGTACACACAGTACACACACAGTACACACACAGTACACACACAGTGCACGTGCAGTACACACACAGTACACACAGTACACACACAGTGCACATACAGTACACACAGTACACACACAGTACACACACAGTGCACGTTTAGTACACACACACAGTACACACACAGTACACACACAGTGCACATACAGTACACACAGTACACACACAGTACACACACAGTACACGTGCAGTACACACACAGTACACACAGACACACACAGTGTACACACAGTACACATGCAGTACACGCACATTACACACAGTACACACACAGTGCACACACAGTGCACGTGCAGTACACACACAGTACACACACAGTACACATGCAGTACACACAGTACACACACAGTGCACACAGCGTACACACACAGTACAAACAGTACACACACAGTGCACATGCAGTACACACAGAGTACACATACAGTACACACACAGTGCACGTGCAGTACACACACAGTACACACACAATACAAACAGTACACACACAGTACACACACAGTGCACGTGCAGTACACACACAGTGCACGTTTATTACACACAGTACACACACAGTACACACACAGTGCACGTGCAGTACACACACAGTGCACGTTTATTACACACAGTACACACACAGTGCACACACAGTGCACGTTTAGTACACACACAGTACACACAGTACACATGCAGTACACACACAGTACACACACAGTACACACACAGTGCAAGTGCAGTACACACACAGTACACACAGTACACACACAGTACACATGCAGTACACACACAGTGCACACACTACACACACAGTACACGTGCAGTACACACACAGTACACACACAGTGCACACACACAGTACACACACAGTGCACGTGCAGTACACACACAGTGCACACACTACACACACAGTACACGTGCAGTACACACACAGTACACACACAGTGCACACACGCAGTACACACGCAGTACACGCACAGTACACACACACACAGTACACACACACACAACATGTTCTCTATGTTGTATGTATGCTGTATGTTCAACTTATTTCGCACCGTACGCAGCCAAGCGTGCTCATGGGAGGTGTGTGCTCGAGGTACCGTGAGAGGCGGCTACGGCTCTCCGCTCACTCACTCCACGACCCTCTGCCCGGTCATGGATCCAGGCAGCAGCAGCAGCAGTAAGCGGTGACTCTCCACAGCTTGACCACGCGTCTCCTCCCTACGGTGCGAAATATGTCCAACGCAATACGTTCAATGAGTAGCTGGCGCGTTGGGTGAAAATCGGCACTGGAAAGACAAAGGCGGCCGGGCGTGGTGCTGGCCACCCACCCCCCTTCGTGTGCCGTGCCGGCCTTCATAGGTGTTTGCGAACAGCACTTTCCGCAACAGCACGTTAAGGCTATACGGGGTGTGGGGGGATCATTGTATTTGTTTGTGGATCTATCTGTCAAGATTGGAGGAGGGTGTGTTGAGTCGATTATCGGTGTTAATCGCCGGCTACACGCGCAAGTGGAAAGGGGTCCATCAGCTTTCGTGCTTAAGGGCTTGCAAGGCTCCTTACGCACTAACGCGCGTCTATTTCCGCTCTTAATCGCTGACGTTTAGATGTTTGACCCCGGAGTGAAACCGCGAGTGTCCGTTGCGGTTAAGCGGTGACCCGCGTACCGCGCCAGCCGAATTCGATTCCCCACACCGCTCACTGGCTGAGCCTCCCCTAGATCGACTCGGCCGTAAATGAGTGCCGAGTGCGGTGTGTGTGTAAAGAGAACGTCGTCGTAGGCGCGTGGCGCTGGCCACCTTCTCCACTTGCATTAGCATGTTAATGTGAGAGATTAGCATGTTAATGTGAGAGATTAACAACGTGTTAATCTCTCACATTAACATGCTAATCTCTCACATTAACATCACTAGCCCCGCCCACGACGTTTATGACCCTTGGGCTACACCCATTTTAAGCCTTTTAAACAGTCTGCCTCAGCAGCTTTCCCACTCGTTTTTCCTCCTGATGACGATCGCTTGTGTTGTGATCGAAACGTCGTAGTTTTTGGTTTGTTTTATTTTTTATTAATTTGAACCTATCTACGTGACTTTACCGAAAGACACAAGGAATATGAATTCCTGCAGTCACGAAAGCTTTAAGTCAAGATTTAATTTGAGATTGATTCCGAATATATGACATCACGGATATAGGACAGCACGAATATATGACATCACGGATACATGACATCACGGATATATGACATCCAGATATATGACATCACGAATATATGACATCACGGATACATGACATCACGGATATATGACATCACGGATACATGACATCACGGATATATGACATCTCAGATACATGACATCACGGATATATGACATCACGGATACATGACATCACGGATACATGACATCACGGATATATGACATCACGGATACATGACATCACGGATATATGACATCACGGATACATGACATCACGGATATATGACATCACGGATACATGACATCACGGATACATGACATCACGGATATATGACATCACGGATATATGACATCACGGTAAATGCGGTCAGGTTCGGATATCTACTTTACCATTGATGATGTCAGCCTTGGCCAGGTATCGAACTCAGTTTACCAGCTCGACAGAATAGTGAATTAACCACGCCCGCCCCGCCACTCCATTACGTATGAATTACTATCTTTGATAATGACAGTGCATATCATCACAGTTGTTTCTTTTTGTTTGCATTTTGACTGCTTGTGTTGTGGTTATTGCAAACATGATCCCTTGTATAAAGGTGTCAGTTTTTGTACCAGTTGAAAGGGTAAAGACCTATTACTATGGTATGAACATGTCGATTTAATGCATTCGTGACTGCAAGGATTCATCTTCTTGGTTCTTTCGGTAAAGTCACGTAGAAGGGAAATAATAAAAATAAAACATAATAAAATAATATAAAATAATTATTTAATATAATATACTTATTTTATTCTGTTTCATTTTTATTACTTTATTATTTCGGTATGAATATTGTTTTAAGTTCTACGTGTGTCTGTAAGTGTTGCGTATTGCATTGAATTCGGGTGTCCCTGGTCTGGGTTACGCAGTGCAGTGCGCTGACCACTGCACCACCGCTTCCTGATTTCGGTAAAATGCATTTTTTTTTGAAAAATAAATTCACGTTGTTGAAGGTTAAGAGTAACATATTAGTGACTCCAGATGTTTGCGTCGTTGTCCGGATGACGGCGGAGCGTGTTCGTCCGCGAGGAAGAACCGACATGAAAACAGATTTGAGAATTTTCTTGGTTCTTTCGATGAAGTCACGCAGATAGAAAATACTAATTTTAAAATAAAGACAACAAACCCACGACGTTTCGATCGCAACACAAGCGGTCGTCATCAGGAAAAGGGAGAATATGAATTCCTACAGTCACGAAAGTTTTACGATTTGCGCATTTTTCATTTTAGAAAGATGCATTTTTACTGTTTAACGTAAGGGGATGATGCAAGCACACACACACACACCAACCCTTTCAGCAGTTGTAGTCTAAGGGACATTGTAATGACAACGACAACAATGGGCCGTGCCCGAAGGTCATAAACATTCTCCATGAAAATAAATGTTAAACAGATTATGTTGGTGATGACGCTGCCACTAAGAGCACTTGCCCCAATAGCATGTGGAGGCTATACTGGGTGGGTGGGGGGGTCTTTGTTGATGTTTATTTTGCGAACCAGGACCCCCGCTTCCCATAATCGCTGCTAACCGTGGCTGCAAATCGAACTCAGGTAGCCGAATTCGTGTAGACTATAGCGCACTACCCCGACGGTGTGTAAGCATCGCCACCGGGGAGACAAAGGCGGTCGCGCGTGGTGTTGGCCACCCACCCCCCTTTGTGTGCCGTTCCGGCCTTCATAGGTGGTCCCTGACAGCGCCTTCCACCCAGAGTCTGTTACAAGCAACACGAGGGATTCTAGCACGTAGGCTTTGGCGACCAATATCATCCATAATGTAGGAGGATTTCTCCACAAATCTTGCTGTCCGGCTGATGATGCTCGTTGTAATTACTTGCGAAACGTCCAACTCAGATTGCAAATGTTGTGGATTTACTCTCCAACACACCGGTGTGCTGTACTAGTAACGAATTGGCATGTTCTGTTTACGTGACAAACCTCACTAATTGGCTGTGTCGGGCGGTGACGGGTTTAATGACACATTTATATTTACGCGATTTAACCCAAAAAACCTATTATATACGGGGGATCTTTGTCTTTGCTGTTGCTGCTGCGTCGGCAGTGATTTGCACAAAAGCATACCGAACACAAACACAAACGTAACGGACTCGTCAACAAAAGCGTTAAAGTAATAAGAAAATAAATACATATTCACTGCGATGTTTAGGGAAGTGCTTCTTCTTTAGAGCAGAGCTATGACAAATACATGCTTGAGAAACACACGCGCGTGCTTGCATTCGAGAGCAATCTTATTGCAACACGAGCGAGCGATGCAAAAATCCGATAAAAAGTTCTACAAGGGCTTTGGAGAGAGAGAGAGAGAAATAGGTCATGCTTATGACGAATCATAATTACTCACAAGGTCCGAAAATAAAATAAAAAATAAAAACTATGGGCGCCCCGAAAAGTACGTTCCGTGCATTGGTTGGTTGCCCTCGCAACAGGGGCATGGTCAACCCTTTAAGTTCCACGTTTGGTTAAAGTGTCGCGCTAAACACTCCCAACGAAAACCCACGATTTTGTAGGGTGCCATCGGCGAACCGGGTATTTGGCCTCGCCAGAGCCGATACAAAATCTAACAAAGCCCGTTACCGTGTTGCGATTGGCAATGATAATGCTCGAACTACTGCTCACTGCGGAACATGACTTAATAAATAACAGCTTGTGGAATATTGCGTAACGTCCATTGTTATATGCAATGTGTGACTTACCAACAACGCGCGCGCGCGCGCGATTGATAACACTGGTCAACAACAAAAAACACGTTTTTTTCTGGCCTAGACTTTTGCAGCTGTTTTAGACTAATTTCAGGGTGCTGATTCCAAATCTGATCTCAGATTTGCTCTATCAAATCTAATTTTTATGCTATCGGCATACCCCATTTTCATTGATTTTACCCGAAATTAACTCTGTCACTTATGATTGCAAGTTGTTGCGAGTCAGTGACTGCTCTAGTGTTAAAATATGGTGCTGTATCTTAAGGATAGTGTGTTTATAATATAATTTTATGTAGATATCCACATTTATTTAATATTTTTCTTCTGCAGTTTTTATTGAAAATGCAATATTTGATATCTCAAAAACCTGATGTGATAGGTAAAAACTGATGCCAGATTTGGAATCAGCACCCCAAAATTCCCTTAAAACCATTGGTATACCTTGTGCCAAAAAAAGTGTGTTGACCAGTGTCATTGGATTCGTTTGAATTGGGTCACGTATAAAGAATGCGTGTGTCGTGAACCCTCCTCCACCCGACACAGGCCGAATTAATACAAGTAGCACGTGCATCAATCGTGGTGGGACTTGGGCTGCTTCAATGGAACACTACCGGTGTGTTCCTGGAGAGTAATTTAATTTAAACAAATATTTGCTCGAGGTTTGAGCTCCTGTTAACAACCTGATGAAGCTGAATGCAGTCTCCCGCTGCAACGTCCGCATCAGTGACACCGGGCGTCAACGCTACGTCTGTTCTTCCCCTAGGTCGACTCGGCCTAAAGTGCAGTAGCCAGTGCGGTGCGGTCCGCACGTTGCGATGTGAAGCGATGTGAAGCGATGTCAGGATCGGCCTCTGTGGAGGAGGCTCGTGAAGGACGCTGCCGGGGCAGTCGGCGGCGATCGTCAACTCACGACAACTGAGTGCGGAGGAGCGATGCTCACAACAACGAGCGGGGGCGAGACTAAAACGAGGCAAACCCTATTCACAGTGGGGAGCATACAACTGGTGCATCTCAGTCGGTTAAAGCCGAACGTCTGGGTCTGTGCCACAACCTCCAGCCAGCGACGTCAAAGTGCACCTCGCATCGTGACATCACCATCAGCTTAGCCCCGAATGGCGGTTGTTGTGTGCATATTGTGTGTGTGCGCGTGAAAATGTGTGTGCATTTGCGTGTGTGCATGTTTTATGTGGAGCAGTGTCTCTGCGATACGATCCCGGCGACCCGGGTTCGATTCCCGCTCACGATCGGCACCAATGACGATTATCTGAACCGGTCCTGGGCCTCCCCTAGGTCGACTCAGCCTCAAAGAGAGTACCTGGTGCAGCGTGTAAACATGACCACTGGGGAGACAAAGGCGGTCGTGCGTGGTGTTGTCCACCCACCCCCTCGTGTGCCGTGCCGCGCCGGCCTTCACAGGTGCTCGCTAACAGCACTTGCCTCTACAGTCTGTCGATGCTATACGGGTGATCTTTGTCTTTGTCCTTCGCCTGGCATTGATATGCGTGCGTGTTGCTCGGGTTATATTCGTGCGCCACGGCTGTGAGTACGTTACGTGTCAATTAGCAATGGGAAGACAAAGACAGCCCAGTGTGGTGTCTGGATACACCATGCACGCCTTAATAGGCACTCGCTAACAGCGATTCTCGCAACGACAGTGATTCGTCCTCATGTGCGTCCGTGTATGGATGCTTGTCCTATTGATATTCAAAGCGTGGCTTTGGACCTCGATCACATTAGCGTATGTATTACGTGTGTTGCATATGTATGTGCGTTGCATATATATATCTGTATATAGAACTCGTACGCCCATATAAATATTCTGCGTATAGCTCAGACTTGGGGCTGTTACCGAGAACCTATGAAAGTCGACACTGCACACGAGAGGATGAGTGGCCAGCACCACGCCTGGCCGCCTTTGTCTCCACAATGCCCATGTTTACACACCGCACAATAGGCACTCGTTGAAGTCAACCTTTGGGTGAGGCCCACGAATGGTTCAACTATTCCCCATTGTTGTTGACCGCGAGCGGGAATCCAACCCGTGCCCCCAGATGGGCAAGTGTCGTGGGAGATCATCTATGTGAAGGCCGGGGCTGGGTGTACAGCACACACACAGAGATACAAAGACAAATACAAATATTCCCCGTATAGCCTTCACAGACTGTTGGGGAATGTGCCGTTAGCGAGCAGTCGCACCTATGATGGCAGGAACGGCGGACGAGGGGTGGGTGGCCGACACCACGCCCAGCCGTCTTTGTCTCCCCAGTGGCGATGTTTACACACCGCCCCAGGTACTAATTTGAGGCTGAGTCGACCTAGGGGAGGCCCAGGACCGGTTCAGATAATCGTCACTGATGTTGGCCGTGAGCGGGAATCGAACCAGGGTGGCCAGGTTTGTAGCGCAGCGCAGCGCGCTAACCGCTACATTACCGCTCCCCACGTACACAGACACACACGCACAGACGCACAGATACACACACGCACAGACACACAAAGATCCCCCGTATAGCCTTGACAGACTGTAGGGGCAAGTGCTGTTAGCGAGCACCTATGAAGGCCGGAACGGTACACGAGAGGGTGGGTGGTCAGCACCACGCCCGACCGCCTTTGTCTCCCCAGTGGCGATGTTTACACACCGCACCAGGTACTCATTTAAGGCTGAGTCGACCTAGGGGAGGCCCAGGACCGGTTCAGATAATCGTCACTGGTGTTAGCCATGAGCGGGACTCGAACCCGGGTCGCCAGGTTCATAGCGCAGCGCGCTAACCGCTACACGCACAGACACACACACACAGACACGCACAGACACTCACACAGACACACACACACAGACACACACACACAGACACACACGCACAGACACACATACAGACACACACACACAGACACACACACATACACACACACACAGACACACACACAGACACACACACAGACACACAGACACACACGCACAGACACACATACAGACACACACACACAGACACACACACATACACACACACAGACACACACACAGACACACATACAGACACACACACACAGACACACACACATACACACAGACACACACACAGACACACACACATACACACACACAGACACACACACACAGACACACACACAGACACAGACACACACACAGACACACACACAGACACACACACAGACACACACACAGACACACACACACAGACAGCGCGGCATGCCGGCAGTGCGCGCTCCGGGCAAATGCGGGACTCGGCTCGCGTGTGAACAGCGCGGTCCCTGCGCGCCTCCGTAATCCGCCTCGGCAATTAACGCGCATTCACAAGTCGCCTTGAAGGTCAGGCTGATTAGCGACATCCGATTCCCAACATCTCTTCGGTACCCACCCACCCCCATCCCGCATTAGCGATAGCGCCCCCATCACTCAGACTACCCCCACCCCCCTCCCCCCATTACAAATATAAAGATCCACCGTATAGCCTTGACGTACTTTTGGGGGCAATGCTGTTGGCGAGAAGCCACCTATGAATGCCGGCGAGGCGGGGCAAGGTGGGGGGGGGGGGGCTAACACCACGCCCGGTCGCCTTTGTCTCTCCAGCGTCGCTGTTTACACACCGCACCAGGTACTCATATGAGGCTGAGTCGACCTAGGGAACGGCCAGGACCGGTTCAAATATAATCGCCACTTTTGTTGGTCGTGAGCGGGAATGATACTCGGATCGTCAGGGTGCATCGCGCCACAAAAACAGATAAAGATCCCCCGTACAGACTTAACAGACTGTTGGGGCAAGTGCTGTTAGCGAGCACCTACGAAGGCCGGGACTGGACACGTGGGTGTGATGTGGCCAGCGCCACGCCCGGCCGCCTTTGTCTCCCTGGCAGTGAAGCTTACACACCGGACCAGGTACTCGTTTTAGGCCGAGCCGACCTAGCGGAGAGCCAGTCCCAGGATCGATTCCGATAATCGTCACTGCTGTTGGTGGCCGTGAGCGCGAATCGAACTCGGGTCGCCGAGTTCGGAGCGCACCGCAACCCCCCCCCACCCACATTCCAGCCTTCCCCCCCCCCCCATGCCACCAACACACACGTGTTATCTTACCACCCACAAGCCTCGACTCAAGCGCGCGGGAAGTCAAATAATAATAATAATGTCATTATTGGCTGTAGTCGTTGTTGTTGTCGTTGTCCAAGGAATTTTTTTTGGGGAGATCTTCTCGCAACAACGGAGAGAGAACGGAGAGACTTTGACTTTTAAACAACTTTTATTGCCACCAACAGCAACAGCCCTGGAGGCGATTCCGATATGAAACACACAAAGTCACCAGCAAACAAACAAACGCTATGAATCAACGCGCTGTGGTGCTAAATGCACCGCGCACAACACGAAAGAAAAGTCACGTGGTGGTGGTGTAGGTGGTCATCGCGCACGCCACGGTGACGAGCGAGCGCTTCAGAAGGTGAACACGAGGGTGCCGTCCACGCTGGTACAGAGGGCTTGAGAGTGAGATAGAGAGATAGTGAGAGAGATGAGAGTGAGAAAGGGTGATGCGTGTTTTCACATGGTCGAACAGGACGAGTGTTCACGCGTGCGGTGTTGCGATGTTGTTCATGCACCACGATGGGCCCTGCTAGGGCGGTCAATGGGGGCAGGACAGTAAAATGTAAACAAACTTGGGGGTTCCTATTCTTGGTTATTTCGGTAAAGTCACGTAGAAGGGAAATAATAAAATAATACAAATATACAACAATACAAAACTACATTTTTTAATTATTTTATATTTGTATTATTTTATTATCTCCCTATATTTTTTATTGTTTTATATTTGTATTATTTTGTTATTTCCCTTCTACGTGACTTTACCGAAAGAACCAAGAATATGAATCCCTGCAGTCACGAAAGCTTTAAATCAAAACTTGTGGGTTGTTTGTTTTGTGGTCGATGCTTCTGTTGCTACGTTGCCTGTTGTGGTCGGGCATGTGCAAGCACAGCTGCTACGACTAACAATAAACAACAACAACAACAACAAAACACAACTCAGCACGGTACAGCAAATTGGTTGTCACCGCATGGGTTTATGGGTGATGTTTGGGTAATCTCCCATCTCCTCCTGCTTCCACCGTCATCTCCGTGAATTTGTCGTATTCTCGAACACGCTGTCTCGTGCTAAGGATAGCACTTTCTCAATAAACCAATGGAATTAATCACTCATCTCCATGGACATCGTCAGTTACGGTAAATCCACTGCTGGATGATGACCACCCCCCCACTCCCCGGCCAATCCCATCAGTCAGACCTCAGAAGCTCAGCACAGAGCTGAGCCCGGTTGGTACCTGAATGGGAGACACTTCCCAGACGTATCACGTGTTGTGGGATTCCGTCCGCGACGTCGTCAAGCTCTCGTAAGGCAAGCAGTTGATATTCTTGAATCTATCTGTGCGGAGCTCTGAGTGTCAAATCCCCCCGCCCCCGCCCTCTGGTGTGCATGGAGCGTTTTTCCACGAGGGGCCCCCTTGCAAAAAATATTTTCAACCTCAAGGGTTTTTTTTGTTGCTGTTGTTACCTGGTTAAATAAAGGTGATTAAAAAAAATCCCAAATGTAGCAGGGCCCTCCTGCAGAAAGGGATCTTAAGGCTTCCGTGGTTTAATAAAATACGCGACAGCATTAATATTTAGCATTGTTAAACATTTATGAAACGCATTGCAAATCGTAAAATTATACTTTGATCGTACGTACATGTCACAGACCCCCGTGGGGGTTATTTCACCCATACTACACCACGTGGGTCAGGGCGCGCGTGGAGTTAAAGCTGGGATCGCAGCCGCGGCATCATAGAAGCACAGTACAACGATGGGTTTTTGATGCATTGCCCTCGCTCGGCTGCCCACCGCGTCGTCATACAACCTACGGCAAAGCCTGTGCTCTGAAGAAGGGCCATTGCCCGAAACGTCGAGAATTATACGCGTTTTTCTTTTAAGGCGGACGTGTTATTTTTTGTCATGCGTGCTGGTCACTAATTTCACCTCGCGGCAATCACCGTTCATTACCAATGACCCCGTGGCTGGCTGCAGCGGCTTTCCATCGGCTTGAGCGTCACACTCTCACAAAAATGTATCCTTAAAAAAAAGTATGAAACGCCGAGAGAAAAAAATCAATAAAACGTCATGTTTTAGATTCAACGTCCTTCAAACTTTCAGAAAGAAACGTTTCGAAATTTTAACAAAACATATAACAAACAAAAATTATGCCCCCCCCACCCCATTATTCTTTGGATGAGGAGTGGGGTAAATTCGTGAATTGTAATTATCCAATTTTGAGCCACCGCTGATAACACATTCGGGGCTTAATTCATCACCCAGAGATTTCCCGGGTCACTGCTCGACCGCAGGGGGTAGCAGCAGACACGCGACTCGTCGCTACAGCGCGAGACCGAAGGCGTCCGTCGTGGCAAGGCCCCACGGGCCAATGGGCGTCCCCAGGTGGCCTTGAGTGCGGCCCCCCAAAATACACAAAGAGTGACATCCCCCCCTCCCCCACCTCCATCATCATCATCATCGTCGTGCTGCTTTTTTTACGATAAGTGGAAACAAGAAGATGCTCGGTGTATTCGGCACTTTGCTTCGTTCATCATTTCGTAATTTTTTTTAATAATAAATTTTCTCTATGTAAACCCCCACCTCTCGCTCACTCTCTCGCTCGCTCTCTCGCTCTCTCTCGCTCTGCACGCAGCCCTTCTCGCAGTCTGACGGCCTCCGACGGGCGGCTCTCACACTGACGATGTCTTATCTCTGAAAACGAACGAAGAACACTGGGCGATTGCGATAGTCCATAAAACGTGGGGTGGGTGAGATCGCGTCTTCGTGACAACTCAAACTGCAGGCTGTTGACACCCTCCGAACGATGTCGCCCGTGTGCCTGTGGGTGACTCTTCTGGGACCGAGTTGAGCGGAGCTCGCGATTCCGAGAGGGCGCTACCGCAATTGGCGCCCATGGGCGATGGCGCACGTGCTCGCCGAGATGCATTTCGTGAATCGCCTCCTCCTCCGTCTCCTCCTTCCAGCTGGGGCCGGTGCTTTCCGCCCGGCAAGTGGAGGCAGGCGGCACTTGCCGGAGCTGCGCCTTCGCCACTCTCTCTCTCTCTCTCCCCCTCTCTCCCTCCCTCTCTACCCCTCTCTCTCTCCCTCTCCCTCTCAAGCCGTCCCCGCCCTCCTGCGCTCCACCCATCAAATTAGCAAAACGTGGATTGCGAAGTTGTTTTTTATTCGAGTCCCACCCCAACCCCCCACCCCCTACCCCCTACCCCCCACCCCAACCCCCCACCCCACCCACCCACCCCACGCATCGCCCGTCACTCCAGACCGAGAGGCAGCGCGCTCGTCACGAACGCGGTCTTAAAGCCCAACCCTTGACCCCCCCTCTTGACAGAGGTCACATTAACCCCATGCAACCTCTAAGCGCGCCCCCCCCTCCTCCTTCTGACCTCCCCTCCCCCCACCCCCTTTCTGTCCCGTTTCCTCCCTCAAGCCTCGACGCGCGGAATATAAAGAGGTACTAAGGAGGACTCGAGCCACGGCTGTTAATGACTGTCAATGCGAGGTCAATGATGTCGTCTGAAACAAAGGCGGTCGGCGGGGGTTGGCGCGGGACCCAATCGCTCCCCCGCCTCCGCCGCTCCTGCAAATTAACTCTCGTCTCGGACCCCCCGCGATGGCCCCAGACCCCACCCCCCACCCCCACCCTCCACCCCCCACCAGCAGCGAGGCATAACAGCGCCGGAGGCAGCCAATGAGCTCTGGGTCTCGTGTAGTTATTGTGTCGTTTTGGTGACCTTTTAAAGGATAGCAACACAAACCCCAAACGGATTCTCAATGTAAATGTGTATCGCTGTAACTCAGCGCGAGGTCCCCCCCCCCCCAGTGACTGTCTTAGACTACCACGTGTAGTCTCACAAAAAACAGAAGAATTACACCCAACAGAGTGATGCTGTCATCTGAATATTCGCAGTAATGTGAATTATTGAACGAACACAAACTAACTATTTCTTGTTATTTTACCAGGTAAGGCCCACGGAGCTGAATATCTATTTTTCCAGAAGCGACGTAGCCACGATTGATAGTTCAACGAAGTTTGCTTATTACGTGGCAATTTATATCAGCCAAATACTCTAAGCGCATAGAACATGCAAACTCCAAATATATGTCTGCCTGTGGCGTTGTCGCCTCAGCTTGGTGTGTTTGTTTAATTGTGGGGCGGTAGTGTAGTAGTGGTTAGCGCGCTGCGCTACGGACCTGGCGACCCGGGTTCGATTCCCGCTCACGGCTAATACCAATGACGATTATCTAAACCGGTCTTGGGCCTCCGCTAGGTCAGCTCAGCCTCAAATGAGTACCTGGTACGATGTGTAAACATCGCCACTAGGGAGACAAAGGCGGCCGGGCGTGGTGTTGGCCACCCCCTCGTGTGCCGTGCCGGCCTTTATATAGGTGCTCGCTAACAGCACTTGCCCCTACAGTATGTTAAGGCTACACGGGGGGATCTTTGTCTTTGTGTGTTTAATTGAGCTCTTATCTTGTAGATACACCCCTCTACGCTGCGCGTGTCCCGAGCCCGTCTCATCCCGAGATAGAATCTCGAAAAAACTTGGAAGTGTTGAAGCGCACCACCGTAATCGCGCGTTGCAGGCCTCCAGTGAACTCCACAAAACAGACAACATTATACATTGTCTCCGTATATATATATTATATTTAAATAATCCACCAACCTATTGACCTTACAGGTCAATGCTGTCCATACCCTAATTGTTCCAGCAGGCAAATTCGGGACCAGTTTCGACTGCTTGGGTCTGTGTACAAGTGTGGATATGAATGAATAATTACATCAACATTTCACATGGAAGTACCTTGGGACTCAATGAGACTCATGGAATCTCAAGGGGACGCGACGGGAGCGAGATGCTAACTACTTCGCCTAGTACGCAGGAGGTCATGGGTTCAACCCTGACGCCTGCTGCATATTTGAAGTGTGATCTCAAGACTCCTTTATCAGTAGGGTCCAGAATCGGGATGTTTGACCAAATTCACGAAAGGGTTTTTTGTAACGTGGGAGCGAACCATCAATGAATACACACAATGGGAATGGAAATGTCCTCTTTAGCCTACAACGAACGATCGAAACAAAACAATACAAACGAGACAATACAAAGGAGAAAATAAATAAACACTATCAGGGAAACGGTAACGAAATGAAAAGAGAGAGTCTACGAACTGATTCCTGGGTCAAACTGTTGACCCGTGGGGGTAGGGGTGGAGAGATGGACACACGGAAAAATCACTACATCGCTAATTTGTATCCACCTTACTCTACCGTCCAACTCTTTCTCTCCCCCCACCCCCACGCACCCTCCATCCTCCTGTCCTGCTTAATTCCACCAATTAATGCGCTACTTAAGACACAGTGCTTAATTGGGGCCCTTGTGAATCCGGGGCCGACGAGTACTTTTGCCACAAATAACGGCGCCTCGCTCGCGTACAACCACAAATCCACTGATTTAGAACTCTCAATTCGGGCTCCCTCCCCCCGGCTAGCGCCAACTCCCCCCCTCAGCCCCCCCCCCCCACAGCCCCCCCCCTCAGCCCCCCCCTCACCCCCCCCGCCCCCCCCCTCTTACTCGCTGCAGCCCACGCACGAAGCGCCGCATTCCACTCGTCTCTTACCGCGTGCGCTTAATCCCAATTACGCGACGGTTACCACCGCTACGGGCGGGCAAAGAGCGACGCGGGGTTGCCGCCGCGTGCGGACGGACGGACAGACAAAGATCCCCCGTGTAGCCTCTAGCAGACTGCTAGTGGGGGGGGGGGGGGGCAGGCAAGTGCTGTCAGCAAGCAGTCGCGAACGGTAGACCAGAGGGTGGAGTTGGGGGTGGCCAGCCCTCATGCCCGACCGATTGGTGGGCTCCGCGGTGGCGATGCTTACTGCATACCGCACCGGGTACCCGTTTGAGGCTGAGTCGACCTAGGGAAGGCCCAGGAACCGGTTCAGGTAATCGTCACCGGTGTTGGTGGCCGATGAGCGGGAATCGAACTCGGGCGGTTGGATTCGTAGGCCAGCGTGATAACCGCAGCGCCACCGCTCCCCACGGACAAAGACAAACAAACACACGGACACAAATGTACAAAGACGGACACACAGACAGACAGAGAGATGAATGCGTGCTGCGTGCATTAAACCAAATTAAAACTGAACATTTTGTAAACATTATTTGACCAGGTAAGGCCCGCTGAGCTGTTTTGCTCTTTTTCAGAAGCGAGCTGGCCACAAACGGTGGCTCAACTAAGTGGCTTACCACGTGGGAAATTATTGCAGCCAAATATTATAAACGCGTGTTGTCGGCTTTCGCGACAAATATCATCCATAGTAGAGTTTTTTTTTATTATATCGCGGAAATATATTTACTGCGTATTGATGAATGTGGAGGGAAACACCGGAGGAGCCGGGAAACATTCCACGCGACCACGGGGGGTGGGTGAACGTGCAAACTACATGCTCTTTGGTTCTGTCGGTAAAGTGACGTAGTTAGAAATAAAATAAATCAAAACACGACTTGTTTTGCCTGATGACGACCGCTTGTGTTGCGATCGAAACGTCGTGATTTGTTTTATTTTATTTTTAACTACGTGACTTTACCGAAAGAACCAAGGAGTATGGATTCCTGCAGTCACGAAAGCTTCAAATCAAGATGCAAACTACAAATATACAGCAGCAAGC
Organism: Lampetra planeri; assembly: GCF_965212315.1. Taxonomy (NCBI): domain Eukaryota; kingdom Metazoa; phylum Chordata; class Hyperoartia; order Petromyzontiformes; family Petromyzontidae; genus Lampetra; species Lampetra planeri. Next base: position 3,850,918 of record NC_136136.1, read on the forward strand.
GTCAGGGTCGGGATCGCACCCACGACCTCCTGCATACCAGGCGAGGCAGTTAACATCTCAGCCGGATGGATACACAGACAGACGAGCGGACCCATAGACAGACAGATATAATCATGGATAGACAGACCAAGCAACAGACGGACGCCACGGCGGAATGGACGATGTCAGATTGTCAGCTCTCGCCACCCTACGTTGTGGTACTGACGTTGGACTCAATGTCAACGCACATTCCACACGCCGAGTTCAGAGTTATGATCTTTATTTAGACTGCAGCAGGAGGAGGAATCCGATGAGCTCTGAAGCTTTTGTTTGCAGATGTCCAGTATGGAGCGGGTCAGCAAATGACAACAATAAACAGCAGAAGGTCGAATAGTATTACCCCGTTGTGTATACAATATAGATGTATATATGTAGATCTGCGTTATATCCCCCAACACATGCATTATTACATATGCTTTAGTTTGTATGCATATTGAACTTGTTTCGCACCGTACGTAGCCAACCGCGCTAATCGGAGTTGCGGATTAGTACATTAGCCTGTTTGCTGGCAAGATCAATGAAGGTTGTTGTTGTTATTATTAAGCAGCGTTTGTTATTATAGATAACGTTTCGTGGACCCCACTAAAACACACACTAACACACACACACTAATACAAACACTAACACACACACACTAGCACACACACACACTAACACACACACACTAACACACACTAACATCCCCCCCCCCCGCGTGTGGCGTCTGCAGTGGCTGAGACCCCTTGACCCGGCGGAGCGCCGCGCTGCGCTCCCCTCGCCCCAGCAAAGCGCCACCGCTCCCCCCCTTACACGGCGGCCCGCGTCGTGTCGCCATGACACGACTCGCACCGCCATTGTCACACGCGCGCGTGCCATTTCACAAATTAAAACACACACACACAGAGAGACAAAGGTCCCCCGTATAGACTCAGCAGAATGTTGGGGCAAGTGCTGCTGTGGAACAGCACTTATGAAGGCCGGCGACCGGCGGTGGGTTGGCCAACGGCCACGGCCGGCCGCCTTTGTCTCCCCGGTGGCGATGTTTACCACACGCCGCACCAGGTACTCATTTGAGGCTGAGTCGACCTAGGTGAGGCCCACTGCAGAGACACGCGCACACAAAAACCAACGATTCCCCGTACAGCCTTCACCAAAATGTTTGGGGAAAGTGCTGTTAGCAAGAACCTATGAAGGTCGCCAGAGCGCACGAGGGGGTGGGTGGCCAACACCACGCCTGGCCGCCTTTGTCTTCCCAGTGGCGATGCTTACTCCACACCGCACCAGGCACTCATTTGAGGCTGAGTCGACCTAGGGAAGGCCCAGGACCGGTTCAGATAATCGTCACTGGGTGTTGGCCGCGAGCGGGAATTCAGAGAACTTTTGTATTGAGATTCATAGTATTGCTATGGACAGACGTATCTTTGACTAGAGCGGGAGTTGCCTTAACTCCGATTAATCCGCGCTGTAGCCTTACGGGAATAAATGGAGTGAAAGTGTAAGCCCGTGCATACACATTTTGTTGTGACGCGACCATGCAATTTCACATGAAGATCTCAATACAAAAGTTGTACACCCATGGCTGCCACTGCTATTCAGTGGCCTGAAATCAAATGTATCGCTCCGGATGACCGCTGCAAAGTATGATCTTGAGTTTTGATTATAGTGTACTGATATTTAAAGGTGCATTGAAAAATGTTTATATTCCTACTAATACTCCTGCTGTTATGGAGTGACTCATGCTGCCAGCTATGGCTGCAAAGTTTGGTCGTACATGTTACGAATATCGTTTATTGTTAAACTTGAATCACGGTTCCTATGATCACTGTTACATTGTTTTTATAGCTTTATTTTGGTGATTTGGAAAACGTTTTGGTTTAGCCATATTTGTTTGTTGTAGTACAGAGTTATACTGATATAAATTGTCTCATGGTTGTTATTGTTTGACTTACATCCCACTGGGATTTTTGCACACAGCGTTGAAATACGGTGCTTTTTTCTGGAAGACTTTGCTGTTTTTTTCCAGAATTTTTAATCGTAGTCGCTTTAAGATGTTCCTTGTTCATGTTTTGTTTGTTGCGGTTGCACCCGAGTCAAGAGCCGCCTGGCTCACAGGGCTATATACCTAATAAATTTAACTGAAAACTCGGGTGTCCTGATTATCTGAACTCGTTCACGTCATTTCGTGAGTACGTATAGAGGACGGTCATATAGGATTGTTGCTATAGTATTGCTATGGACAGACGTATCTTTGACTAGAGCGGGAGTTGCCTTAACTCCGATTAATCCGCGCTGTAGCCTTACGGGAATAAATGGAGTGAAAGTGTAAGCCCGTGCATACACATTTTGTTGTGACGCGACCATGCAATTTCACATGTGAATGCACAGGGGCGTATACACAAAGACAATGACAAAGATCCCCCGGTTAGCGTTAACAGACTGTTAGGGCAAGTGCTGTGAGCGAGCACCTACGAAGACCGGCACGGATACACGAGTGGGTGGGTGGCCAGAACCACGCCTGGCCGCCTTTGTCTCCCCCATGTTAATGTCAACGCACTGCACCAGCTACTTATTTAAAGCTGAGCCAACATAGGGGAGGCCGGTTCTGATACGGATCACCACTGATGGTAGCCGTGAGCGGGAATCGAACTCGGGGTACGCGAGTCACAGACAAAAATCAATCCGTTTCGCCTTCACCCACTGTTGGGGCAAATGCTGTTCGCGAGTCACAGACCCACACACACACACACAGGCACACACGCAGACACGCACACACACGCTCTCACGAAACGATAAATACCTAAATACAGCTTGACAAGTGAAAAGCAAGAGTCGTAGGAATTACTGTATGATTCTCTCTCTCCCTCTCTCTTTTTGCGTCTCACAAAAGAACGGATGCCCAGAAAACAAAGATTGGATTAGCATTTGTCGCCAGTAAGTTCCTAGCAAGCGCACTATGCAGGACCTTAATCCGATTCATACTCCCCTCCCCCTCCACCTCACTCCTTTCTTACGAGAAAGACAAAGATCCCCCACATAGGCTTTACGAGACCATAGGGGCAAGTGCTGTTAGCGAGTAGCACCTATGAAGGCCGGAACGACACACGAGGGGGTTTGATGGCCAGGAACACGCACGCACGCCCGGCCGCCTTTGTCTCCCTAAGTGGCGATGTTTACACACCGTACTCATTTGAGGCCGAGTCCACCTCGGGGAGGCACACAAACTCGCCGTGATAATCCTCATCAGCCATGCTCAATCGACTGCTGGATGAACGACTTCCCAAATCCGTCGCCACCTTTCACGATTCTGCCACGTAACAAAGACAAAGGTCCCCCGTGTAGCCCTTAACGGCCTGTTTGGTGGGGCAAGTGCCTGTTAGAACGAGCACCGACTATGAAGCCGGCACGGCTCACGAGGCGGGTGCTCAACACCACTCCGGGCCGCCTTTGCCTCCCCCCACGCCCTCCCCCAGTGCTGAGATTTACACCCCGCGTGAGTCACGGAATTCCCAGGACCGGTGCAGATATTCGCCACCGTTTGTTGGCCCGCGAGGAGGAATCGAACTCGGCTCGGCGTCTCCCCCCCACCCACCCACGCCGTCTCCCCCCACCACCACCCCCACCACCACCCCCACCACCACCCCCCACCACCGAGTTTACACGCCTAGAGTGCAGGCGCTGGTAAGGATACAAAAACGGGCCGGGAGGGTTCAGCGCGACGCCCCATTGTGGCCACCACACACTGCGCTTCCTGTAGTCGCGTCGCGGCCCCGGGAGATGGACAATACAGAGAGCCCCCCTCGGGGGGGGGGGGGGTGGGACCGCCGGCCGCCACCCCATCACTTGAGTCTCCCTAATTGCTGCGATCCTATTAAATAAATAATAACACGGATCTTGGTGAGTGTGCGCGCGCGCGTGCGTGCGTTGGGGTGTGTCGGGAGCGGTGGTGTAGTGGTTAGCGCTATGCTGCGCTACGAACCCGGCGACCCGGGTTCGATTCCCGCTCACGGCCAACACCAAGTGGCGAGTATCTGAACCGGTCCCGGGGCCTCCCCTAGGTCGACCCAGCCTCAAATGAGTACCTGTGCGGTGTGTAAACATCGTCACCGGGGAGACAAAGGCGGCCGGGCGTGGTGTTGGCCACCCACCCCCTCGTGTGCCGTGCCGGCCTTCATAGGTGTTTGCTAACAGCAGCTGCCCCAGCTGTATGGTAAGGCTATACGGGGGATCTTTGTCTTTTGTGTGTCTGCGATGGGTCTGTGCGGTGGTGGGGGGGGGGGTAGCTGAGGGCGAGTGGTGGCGCAGTGGTTAGCGCTACCAACCTCGTCCTGGGCCTCTCCCCTAGGTTGGCTCAGCCTTAAATGACTACCTGGTGCGGTGTGTAAACGTCGCCACTGGTGAAACAAAGGCGGCCGAGCGTGGTGCTGGCCACTCACCCACCTCGTGTGCCGTGCCGGCCTTCATAGGTGCTCGCTAACAGCACTTCTTACCCTGACATTCTGTTAAGGCTACACGGGGGGGGGGGGGGGGTGAGGGGGTCGGGATCTTGGTGTTTGTGTGTCGCTCTCTGTACGCATCTGCGTGCTTGTGTCCGCATGTGTGTCCGTCATGTATATGCTCCCGTGCCCACGTGTGCTTGCGCGAGTATCACTCTCGTGTCCCTGTGTGTGCACGCGCGCCTGCATGTGTACGTGCGTGCACGCACATTTACGCGCGTGTGTGCAATGTGTGTCATTGTACGTGCCCCCCCCCACCCCCCCCCCACCCTTTATATTGAAACTCTGCTAGGAGCTCTGAGCGAGCGGATGCTGTCGCCGATTATACACGCAGGTCCTGAGCAAGGAGTTAATCCTGGTGGTCTCGGGGTCATTATTTCAGCAAAATGTCCATTGTGACCCATAATCATTTCGTGTAGGGCGCTGCTTCTTGTGCACCGGTATTCATGGGTCGAGAGAAAGTGCCGCATTATACGCTGTTAGGTGGAGGTGTGTGTGCATAGGGGGGGTGGGGGAAGAGGGAGCTTACGGCATGTGTGTGAGACTGCGTGTGTGCGGCCGTGCTGTGGCCTTCATAGGTGCTGCTACTTACGAACAGCACTTGCCCCAACAGCACGTTGAGCCTATACGGGGGATGTGCGTCTTCGTGTGCGCGGTAGTGTTAAGGGCACTGTTGTTCCCGCTCACGGCTAACACCAGCGACGGTTCATCTGAACCAGTCCTGGGCCACCCCAACGTCGACTCGGCCTCAAATTAAAACCCGATGCGATCTGTATAGATGGCCACGAGGAAGACAAAGGCGCCCGCGACGTGGTGTGCCGTGCCCTCGTGTGCCGTTCCGGTCTTCATAGGTGCCACTCGCTAACGCCACTTTCCCCGAACAGTCTGTTAAAATGCTATACGGGGGATCTTTGTCTTTATCTCTTTGTACATACATATGCGTGTGCGAGTAATAAATACACATGTGTGTGATCGTGTGTACGTGAGTGAGAGATATAACGCGTGCGTTCGGAGGCAAGGCGGGGGTTGAATGGCGGAGGGGGGGGGGGGAGTTCTGAACTCAGTATAGGCTCCCGGACGAATGTCCTACTCACACCTTGGCGTGAATAATAGACCCAATGTTAGACAGATGAATTACATCGCATTAGGTGGAGGCACACCCCAAGTCTACAATGGGAAGCGAGAGAGAGGGAGAGAGGTGGGCTGGCGTGTGGGGGGGGTGGCGGTGGAAACGAAAACCCACGCCCCCGTGATTTCCGAACGCAAACACCAACACTGGGCACGCGCACCAACCATTCAATTTATCTGCCTTAAAATGTACACGGACACACGCAATTGCCATTCAGATGCCGCTATTTTAATGGCTACGTTACGTGCGGCGTTCTGCCTCTGCACCACTCCCCCCCCCACCACCACCACCAACCCGCCGGAACGAATCACTTGGGTGGTGACAATGTACGAGGAGGTTCCGCGGTTCCAATCAATCTTCCGCTCGCGGTCTGTAAACGACTGTTCTTACAAATTACTTGCGTTCACTCACAATTGCACGTTCAAAGTCCCCCGGGGTCGATGTTTTTATTTTTATTTTTAACCAAGGTAAGGCTCACTGAGCTACATGGCTCGTTTTCAGAAGCGCCCCGGACTCAAATGATAGCCCAACGAAGTGGCTTATCGTTGTGGAAATGCACTGCAGCCACATCCTATAAACGCGCGTTTCGAAATGTGGAGGGGAAAAGGCCGGAGGAGCCGCAGGAAAAAAAATCCACGCGACCACGTGGAGAGAGAGAGCATGCGTCACGGTCGGGATCGAACCCACGACCTCCTGCAAACCAGGCGAGGTAGTTAACATCTCCCAGCCGCCGTAGGCGCCCTAATTAGGCCATTGTGTGCCGGCATCGGTGTCGACGTTTTCCGCATTACCAAAAAAAGAAATTCTCCCAAATTACTCGATTTGATGTATATATATTAGATTTTTACATACATATCAATCATCGCCCCTTGCTGGTACACTCATTGCCCCGAGTCACTCGAGACGATGAGACTCCCAGCATGGCCTCTTAAAGTCTCACATGCTGACACAAAACTTTACATGTATAGTATATACTGTAAATAGAGAATATACACTGTGCACAACGTTTCAACGTAACACAAAAAAATTACCGACTTCCGTTCTGCACTTCCACGTAAATATAATTTCGTCTTGATTTGAACTTGCAGAGCATTATTTTACAGCAGCACACCACGCTTTCCGACCTGATGATGGACGCTTGCGTTGCGCCCGAAACGTCGTGATTTATTTTATTTTATACCTACGTGACTTTACCGAAAGAACCAAAGAGTTTGATTTCGTCCTTCCGATTTCCTCCGGTCCATCTGCACTCGTGGCTTTGCGGTCGCGAGACCCCCTCCCGCCCACCCCGCCCCCCAAAGCAGCAGCAGCGGCACGCGTTCACAACCGGCTTTTGTCTCGCTCCGTGTCGTCAGGCGGGTAACAACGCCCGCTCAGCACATCGTGGCGCGAGAGAGAGAGAGACAGAGTGAGCACACTCCCTCCAAACGACGCGGGGAAATGTTTTTAAATGTAAAATAATGCTCTGCAAGGTCTACTCTACAACTTCCGTTGGTCCGTTCAACACGCAGGCTTTCGCGACCGATATCGTTCATAATAGAGGTTATTTTTTTCTTTTTGGGTTAGATCGCGTAAATATATAAATGTGTCGTTAAAACCCGCCACCACCCGACAAAGCCAACTAGTAAGGGTTGTCACGTAAACAGACCGTGGCCAATTCGTCACTAGTACAGCACACCCGTTGTGTGTTGGAGAGTCAAGCTACAACATTTACAATCTGAGTACGACGTTTCGCCAGTAATCACAACCAGCTTCATCAGGCGACAGCCAGATTTGTTGGCGCCCCTAGCTACATTTGCTGGACTTCAGGCTGAGCGAGGAATCAACGGTCAGAGCCTTTTGTGTGTGTCGTGTTCAGTTTGTCGGCTTTTTCCCTCGCGCACTGGTCAACAAAATAAAAAATAAAAATTCTGGCCTGGACTTTTGCAGCTGTTTTAGACTAATTTCGGGGTGCTGATTCCAAATCCGATCTCAGATTTGCTCTATCACATCTCATTTTATGCTATCGGCATAACCCATTTTCATTGATTTTATCCGAAATTAAATCTGTCACTTATGATTGCAAGTTGTTGCGAGTCAGTGACTGCTTTAGTGTTAAAATATGGTGCTGTATCTTTAGGATAGTGTGTTTATAATATCATTTTATGTAGATATCCACATTTAATAATTTTCTTCTGCATTTTTTATTGAAAATGCAATATTTGATATCTCAAAAACCTGATGCCAGATTTGGAATCAGCACCCCAAAATTACCATAAAACCGTTGGAATACCTTATGCCAGAAAAAGTGTGTTGACCAGTGTTAACATTGGTTGGCTACGTACGGCGCGAAAGAAGTTCAACGTACTGCATTGTCACGACACGGGCTCGGTTCTCGGCCACGGCTAACACGTGACTTTACCGAGAGAACCAAGAATATGAATCCCTGCAGTCACGAAAGCTTTAGGTCGAAATTTACCCGGTGGGCGAGTGAAGTTTGAACTGGTGTGGTCATCCACGTCACCAAGCTCGTGCTGACCAAACAACCGACAGACGTGGCGAAACATTGCTCTGCCAGTGGGCTGATCACGAGCTGTAGATTATATCACTCAGGATAATGGATAACAAAAAAATGTAAAGATTTTTTTTTATTTTACCAGGTAAGGCCCACTGAGCTATATAACTATTTTTCAGAAGTGACCTGGCCACAAACGATAGCCCAACGAGTGGATTATCACGTAGAATGTATAGCAGACGAATACGCTCTAAACGCGTGTTTCTAAATGTGAAGGTAAAAAAAAAAACGGAGGACCCGGAGAAAAAAATCCACGCGACCACAGGGAGAGAGACACGCAATCTGCAAATATACAACAGGCGTCAGGGTAGGAGTTGAACCCACGACCTCCTGTATACCAGGCGAGGTAGTTAACATCTCGCCACTGTAAGTCACAGCCCTGTCTGTACCCGTCCTGGATGTATGTCCTCCACACGTCGTTGCGAATCGTCGGTGATTATCTGACCATACTTCGCCAAACGCAGCTCAATTGACGGCTTGCCGTGAAGGAGAAGGTACACAAACAGACACAAAATCCAAACATGCCGCGAGTATAAAAAAAACACACACACCACTAAAGGAAGATCTTTACTAAATTGTTCAAACAAAAACATCTAAATACAAATACCCCACCGACGACGACGATGACGACGACGAGAGAAAGTGCTGCCACTTAAATAAAAACGCTCCGGAGTCGAATTGCAGACATTAATCCCTGATCCCGTGGAACATTAGGAGAGAGCACGGAGCGAGCGCGCGAGCGCGCGCGTGCGTGCGCGCGCGTGCGCGTGCTTCAGACCCCGTGGCGTCCATGCGCGCGCGACACCGCCGGAGTGCGCGCGCCCGCTCCACCCGACACCACCGCTTGATTACCACGCAAAGCTCGACCCCCCCTTACCCCCCCCCCCTCACCTCACCCCCCCCCCCCACCCCCGTTTCATTTATTTTAAAAGGGTCTCCGCTCGCGTGTTTTCTCTCCCGTCATGGATTTACCCTCAACAACAATTATTATTTCTTTGTATTCTAATTTTTTTTTCTCTTCCGCTGCTGTTGCTGTCGCTATAACCCGCACTCTCATTTAGTTGCGGGCGTGTGTGTGTGTGGGGGGGTGGGTGGGTGGTGTTATTGAGTGTGCGCGCTCCCTTTTCTTCCGTCGCATGCTGCAAAAACACGTGGACATAGCCGACACTGGAGAAGTACGTTTTGTAATTCTCTCTCTCTCTTAGTCCCTCCTCCACCGCCCACCAAACCACCCCTATCCCCCCCTCCGCCCCCCAGCAAACACCACGCATCGTCGTCGTCGTTATTATTATTTTGCCCCGAGTGACCGAATTGACTTGAGCGAGTGTGTGCTCATAGGCTGGCTGTGGCTTAGCGTGGCCCCGTGAGATATGTGGTGGGAAATGCGCGAGATTACAAGACGGCCACGCTGGGGGGCTGTTGTACACGTGCGTGATAAGTCGGGCACACGTGTGTGTGCGTGTGTGTGTGTGTCTTTGTTTGTGTGTGTGTGTCTTTGTTCGTGTGTGTGCGTCTTGGTGGGTGTGTCTGTGTGTGTCTTTGTGTTGTGTGTCTTGGTGTGTGTGTGTCTGTGTGTGCATGTGTGTGTGTCTTTGTTTGTGTGCGTGTGTGTGTCTTTGTTTGTGTGTGTCTTTGTTTGTGTGTGCGTCTTGGTGTGCGTGTCTGTGTGTGTTTGTGTTGTGTGTCTTGGTGTGTGTGTCTGTGTGTCTGTGTCTTTGTGTGTGTGTGTGGGTGTGTGTCTTTGTTTGTGTGTGTGCGTATTGGTGTGTGTGTCTGTGTGTGTCTTTGTGTTGTGTGTCTTGGTGTGTATGTCTGTGTGTGTGTCTTTGTGTGTGTGTGTGGGTGTGTGTCTTTGTTTGTGGGTGTGTATCTTTGTTTGTGTGTGTGTGTGCGTCTTGGTGTGTGTGTGTCTTTGTTTGTGTGTATGCGTCTTGGTGTGTGTGTCTGTGTGTGTCTTTGTGTTGTGTGTCTTGGTGTGTATGTCTGTGTGTGTGTGTGTGTCTGTGTGTGCACACCTCTGTGTCTGCGTGGCGCTACGAAGTCGTGTTCACGAGATTGTCGTCATGACTTTCCCATGGTTTGGTGTGGCATGCGCAGAGAGAGAGAGAGAAACTGGAGTCTAATTGAGTTAGCGGGCCAAAAGTCCATGCGTATACTTGGCGAGGACGGTGTATTACCTCTCCGTCTCACGCACGTATCGTGTTCTTTGTTTGTGCCAAACGGGAGCAGCGAGCCTACGATGAGATGCGAGTGAAATGTGTTTCAAACAATATTGCATGTGCGCGATTGTGATTGGGAGTGTGGGGAGCAGTGGTGCAATGATTCGTGCGCTGCGCTGCAAACCCCGACGACCCGAGTTCGATTCCCGTTCACGAGCAATGTAACAGTGACGATTATCTGAACCGATTATGGGCCTCCCCTGGGTCGACTCAGCCTCGAATGAGTACCTGGTGCGGTGTGTAAACATCGCCACTGGGGAGACAAAGGCGGCCGGGCGTGGTGCTGAACACCCACCTCCTCGTGTGCCGTACCGGCCTTTATAGGTGCTCGCTAACAGCACTTGCCCCTACAGTATGTGAAGGCTATACGGGGGATCTTTGTCGTGTGCGCGAGTGAGTAGAGAGCCGTGCGCATCGATTAGCGCGCCGCGCGCTGCGAGACAAATCGGAGCAAACATCCCTCGAGATCGTTCCTGAAAAGGGAGTCGTGGGACTTATTCTTCTTATTGCTATTATTATGATGACACCCTGTAGGGGCGCCGCGGTGGCGAGATGTTAACGACTTCACCTGGCATACAGGAGGTTGTGAGTTCGATCTCGACCCTGATGCCTGCTGTATATTTAGAGTTTGCTTGTCTTGCTCTCTCTCTCTCTCTCTACCCGTGGTCGCGTCGATTCTTCTCCGGGTACTCCGGTTTAAACCCTCCACATTTAGAATCAACATCACGCGTTGAAGAGTATTTGGCTGCTAGAAATGTCCACGTGATGAGCCACTTCGTTGAGCTAACATTTGTGGCCGGGTCGCTTCTGTGAGTAAAGAATAGAAAATTTTAAATTGAAAAAATAAAATAGTAAAAAATAGAAAATAGATAAAATTAAGAAATACGTAAATGATTTGCTTGTGACGAGGGGAGTCGGCGGGTGCGTGCGTAGCGGGTTGTGCACTGCGCTATTGCAACCCCGAGGGCGCCGAGCTCCATTCGCGGCCGAGTGACTTCTCTGACACTTAAACGGCTCCTGCATTGACACCTTTCCGCGTGAACGGTGTCACTGAGCGTGCTCAAAGTCAGCGCGGTGTGTGACCGAAGACGGCCCGGCAGTGCGCGGGCGGTTTGCTCATTAACAGCGCTCATCGTGCTTTGGTACAAGAGGGTTCATCAGACAGCAGATGAAGTGCGCGCGTGTGTATGCGCGTGTGCGTGCGTGTGTGTGTGTGCGCGTGTGTGTGTGTGCGCGTGTGTGTGTATGCGCGTGTGTGTGTATGCGCGTGTGTGTGTGCGTGCGTGTGTGTGTGCGTGTGTGTGCATGCGCGTGTGTGTGTGCGTGCGTGTGTGTGCGCGTGTGTGTGTGTGCGCGTGTGTGTGTGCGCGTGTGTGTGTGTGCGCGTGTGTGTGTGTGCGCGTGTGTGTGTGCGCGTGTGTGTGTGTGCGCGTGTGTGTCTACGTGCGTGCGTGTGTGTCTACGTGCGGTAGTATAGCGGGAGCGGTGGTGTAGCGGTTAGCGCGCTGCGCTACGAATCCGGTGACACGAGTTCGATGCCCGCTCACGGACAACACCAAGTGACGATTATCTGAACCTGTTCGGGACCTCCCCTAGGTCGACTCAGCCTCAAATGAGTAACTGGTGCGGTGTGTAAACATCGCCACTGGGGAGACAAAGGCGGTCGGGCGTGGTGTTGGCCACCCACCTTCTCGTGTGCCGTTCCGGCCTTCATAGGTGCTCGCTAACAGCACTTGCCCCAACAGTCTGTTCAGGCTATACGTGAGCGGGAATCGAACTCGGGTCGCCAGGTTCGTAGCGCAGCGCGCTAACCGCTACACTACCGCTCCCCACGCACACACACAGACAGCACGCATGCCCGAGTCCACAATAGGTACGCTTGTCCCCTTATAAACCATCTCCGTATAGCCTCTTCCCAGGGCAAGATCGCCACGGTGGATGTTATTAGGAAAACAGGATTAGCGTAAAACGGGAGGAAAATAGCGGTATTAAGGGGCCCTGAACAATTTCCCATCTGTGCGGCCACCCCCGTGGAGAGGCCGCGTAAGAGGGATTACCCAAGAGGGGATTACAGCGAGCCCGCCGGCGGCTGGGTTAAACAGCCCCGGCTATTGCTACGAACTCCGTCAACATTATATCGGTGCGCACGAAGACAAAGATTCCACCCCGTGTCGCCTTGAACGGACCGCTGGCGGAAAGCGCTGCTAGCGAGCGCCTATGAAGGCCGGTGCGATGTGGTCAGCGCCACACTCGGCCGCCTTTGTCTCCCTGGTGGCGATGCAACTTGCAGGGCTGCGCCTCTACCTTCAAACCGATCAGAATCACAAACAGATTATTGTCTTCATACCGGGAGAATCCGATGAGCTAAGAAGCTCGTTTTCACAGATGTCGTCACAACAACAACAACAACTAATTCGAAAAGACAACAGGAGTGCAAAGTAAAGGAAAAGTAAACAAATGATTAACTAAATACAAAGACTATTATATTTGTGTTTGTTATCTTACTTGGTAAAGCCCACTGAGCTATTTTATTATTTTACGGAAGCGACCTGGCCACACATGATAGGCCAACGAAACGGCTCATCACGTGCACATTGTACAGCCGCCAAATACTCGAGACGCACGATTCCGAGTGAGTGACGATGATGAATGAATGAGCGCAACAGCACCACGCGCCGACTTGGGACCGCCGCCGATGCTTCGAGACGGATGCCGCTTGGCCAACAATCGGAGTCGCTCGCGCCACGCGATATTAACGACCACGCGACTGAAATCGACGATCGATCCCGGACTCTCGGATGCGATCGACGCAACGCACGTCTCGCCAGACCATGGGGGGGGGGGGGGGGGGGGTCGACGAACCTGCGGATACGGAGCCGCGTGCGACATCATCGCATTGCGGTTCTCGAAATGTCATTGAGTTTTGTAACCGAATTCGAAAGAAACAAAAAACGTCTCTTCTTTTACACTATGAGACCTCCTTTACCAGTGGCAAAATATAATAGTAGCCACTTGTAAAGGAGGTCTCATAGTGTAAATGCTTACTCCGAGCTCTCAATACTCTGATAGTGCACTGTTTTTGAGTTGTACGCCTTTTGGTGTCATCTGGTCCAACACCAATGGAGATTAGGCTCTAAGGAAAGCTGTCTCGGGTGTGGACCAATCAACTTCAAAGACAGTGCATATTATTATCATTATCAGAGTTGTTTCTTTTTGTTTGCATTTTGACTACTTGTGTTGTGGTTATTGCAAACATGATGCCTTGTATAAAGGTGTCAGTTTTGTACCAGTTTAAAGGGTAAAAACCTACTATTATGTCTCTTCTTGTTATGTCGGTTGCCCAAGCCCTGAGCTCGATCCAGACGTCTCACAAGAGGCGGCTCGTTAGTGCCGTGAACGCGGAGTCGGTCGCCCAAGGACAACGAGCGCTCCGTGCCATCACCGATCACCGCGCACGCCTCTCCCCGGCAATGCAAAGAGACGAGAGAGAGATCCCGCTCCGTCTCCCCGTGCGTCGTGCCCGCTCCAGTTAACGATATAATGCGTTGCACTGAGAGTTGTTCGCTGTTATGTGCGAGTGTAAATAGAGTGCCCATTATCAATCGGATGTTGGATGGAGGCCTCCCCACGCCTTGTCGGTCGTGCAGGTTGCTTCACCATACTTCACCACGCTGATCAGTGCTAATTGATGAAGGGGGTGCCCTGCCCAGGACCGGTTCAGACATCGTTGTTGGGGCGAGGAGGGCTGTTAGCGAACATCTCAAGGCCCGCAAGGGCGCAATGACGGGTGATGTGGCTAACACCGTTCTCGACCACCTTTGTCTTTACTGCAACGAACCAGGTACTCATTTATGGCCGAGTCGACCTAAGACACGGCCAACGCAACTTCGAATACCACTCAGTCGTGACGTTCTCCTGGGCCAGCAATCGAAGCTGGGTTCGTCGAGCAGTGCGCTAACCACTGCGCCACCGCTCCACTTCCCCGCTCCTGGTTACCAGTTAATTACGCAAACTCTACTCAGCGTCTCCAGATAATCATCACGCCGGCGGACTCGACCTCATGGGTCGCGATTTGGTTGAACACCTGGCAATGTGGCGACGATCCTTCCTCTGCTGATGAGGCCCAGACGGTCGAAACCGGTCCAGATTGTTTCGTCTGCTTAAACAAATTGCGCTTGATCGTACTGGTCTGCAAAGTCAAATCAGCTGATGGACTACAAACAAACTCTTGCTGTACACGTCACATTCTAATATTCATTGCGCGCCTCTTAATTTACACCTGGAGCGCCGATAAGTGAGAGAGAGAGAAAGAGAGCGAGCGCGTGAGTGGGCCGCAGAGAATAGGAGGAATAGAAGGGGAAGGGAGGTGTGGTAAGTGGTGGGGGGGGGGGGGGGGTTGGAAGGGGGTGGGGGAGTTGGTTTGTGGGGGGCCGGGGACTACATTCCCAGTGCGTACGGAGGTGGTCGCGCCGTGTCGTGCCCGCGCACTCGCGCCTGAGCGCGCCGCTCGCCAATCCGTGAAAATGTCATCGCGAAAGCCAAAATCGCGCCCCTGCGTCGCGACTCTCAGATGGCCTCGAGTCACCACCGCAAAGTCGCGGTGGTGGTGGTGATGATGGTGGTGGTTAGCGTCTGTGCGTTCGCGTTAAATTGCCCGCTGCTATTACACCTCCCCCGTGGCACACACACACACGAGGGCGCGCGCGTGCGTGCGTGTGTGTGTGCGTCTGCGCGCGCACCCAATGATTGTGACTAGTTTACACAGCAAGTGCCATCGCGACTACAATACGGGTGTGCGTGGAGCGCGGAAGAGATTAAATCAATTCGTGTGCAGGTGCTAGGTGGATTATTACATCGCAGCGATCGTGGGAGGTGGGGCCGAACGATTTCGGGCAGGAGGCGGGGGGGGGGCATTCATTCAGCAGTTAATTGACCATGGCTGATGATGCCGATGATGATGATAGCTCTGTCACTTCACTGCTTGATCAAGACCACCACTTACCGTGTCGGTTACGGGGGTATGGGGTGGGGGGGGGTTCGCGTCCACCACCACCACGATGATCTACTGGGCATCTGTGAAACTACTGGACCTGGACACGTGTGAAAAAGAGCTTAATAGCTCATCGGATTTCTCTCGTGTAAATAACTATTCTGTTTATGATACGGCAGATCCACGATGATCATGATCATGTCAGACACCCACGATGGTGCTGATTTTGGTGATGTGACAGATACACCCATCATGGTACTGACATGACACCATGATGAAGATGTTGATGATATATCAGGAATATCCATGAAGGTGATTATGAGAATAAATACTGTATCAGACAGAATCACGAGGATCATGGTGGTGATGCCACACACACTTTTACACAAAGTAAAACTATCACGACAAACTTCACAGTCTGAGGTTCGTTCACCATCAATCAAAGGCAAAGATCCCCCTCAAAGCCTGATAAAACCTTACACTACTGTCTCCCCAGCGCTGATGCCTTTACACACCGCGCCATGCACCCATTTGAGGCCGAGTCGACCTAGGCGAGACCCAGCATCGGGTTCAGACAATCGTCACCGGTAATTGGTGGCCGTGAGCGTGAATGGAACTCTGGTCACCGGGCTTCGTCGCTAACCGCTGCACTACCGCTCCCTGCGTCCGTTCTTCCGTGCGTCCGTTCGTGCTTGCGCGCGCGTCCGTCCGTGCGTCCGTGCTTTCGCGCGTGCGTGCGCGTGCGTGCGAATGACCACGCTCGAGCCAGGGAGACGACATCATCGGCGCGTGTGTCGCGGCCTCGTCTCCGCCGCCCCCCCCCCCACCGCTTTGCTCGCGCACCGCGAGAGATGTCGCCACGCGCTCCGCTCTGCGCCGTGAGCGCGTCGCATGCGATGCGGCGGCGTCCGCCTTCAACTTTGCGGCGCTCCGAGAAGACGCCACTCACGGTCGCGCAGTCGCGCGGAGGAATGGGAATAGACTGGGGGCGGAGCGGGGGGGGGGGGGTCGAGGGAAGGGAGGTGAGAGGGGCGGAGTACGAGGTGGTGGAGGGGGGGTGCAGATGGAGGTATCGTGAGGGTTTGTGGAGATGATGGGTGAAGGGGGGGGGGTGCGTGAAAGAGGTCACACGGCTGTTGCACAGTTTGGGTTTAGAGAGGAATGTCTGTGGGGGGGGGGGGGGGCGGGGGAGGAGGTGTGCGAGGACAGCAATCTATGGGGGGTGAGGGGGGGGTGAGGTGTGAGTTTGTGGGAATTACGAAGGTGCTGCTGGTGGTGGTGGTTGCGAGTTGGTGGAGAGAGACAGCGAGAGCGAGTGAGCGACTCAGGCGAGATCGCCGATCGTGTAAACTCACTCACGGGAGACGAAGCGTGGCGCGTCCACCTTGCCCCCCCCGCCTCCACCCTCCCTCGCGTCTGCGGATTTTACGCACACGTGGAGGGACGCACGGACGGACGTGCTGGGTTTTTTTTTTAGTGTGTTGGTTGTTGTTGTCGGTGTTGTCACCTCCGTCGCGACAGGCGTCCCTTTGGCTCAAGTCGAGGCGGCAGCGGCCCCGTCGCCTCGGATGCGACAGCGGGCGAGGCGCGGGGCCCGGAGCTCGACAGACAGCCATCACGCCTCGTCAGGGGCGGCCCGACGCTCGGGGGAGGATGTAGGGGGCGAGATGAGAGAGCACGACCGACCCAAGTCGATCGCATTCCTCCTCGCGTCCCTTCGCTCGCCGGCGATGGGATGGGACGCGCGGGAGCGGACGAGCGGCTGCGACCCGGTGACACGAGGCGGTGGCTGAAGCGAGCGGGTTGCGCTACCCCCCCCCCCATTCCACCCATCCCCCCCCACATCCCCCCACCCCCCTCCGCTACTCTACTGATCGTCCGGGCTTAGGCGCGCACGCACAAACGAACCTTGTGGCGGTACCCCGGGGTACCATACTAACCCCGGCTCTCGCATAATGTCCGCGATGCAGTCATCTTTAGTCTCTGTTGATGGTGGGCGATGCGGCTATCGACTCATCTGGACGAGCTGTACACGATGCAGCACCACTACGGTGCGTACCGCGAGCGTTCAGGGTTTCGGCGCAATCGCCCTCGCTGCGTTTCGACATCGCGGAGTAGCACTGATGTCGGATTGATTCGTACCCCAGTAGCGGGATTAAGTACATCCCTGGATAAAATAGTGTCCCAGAAATAAAGTATTTAATTGCCTCGGCAGTTTTGTATCATTTTATACCCCGGGCTACCGCCATAAGGATCAGGTGTAAAGACGACGACTCGTCGTTACAGCCTCAACAGACTGTTGAGGGCACATGACGGGGTGGGTGGCCAGCAGCACGGCCGCCCTTTGTCTCCACAGCGGCGATGTTTACTACACACCGCACCAGGTAATAATCTGAGGCTGAGTCGACCTAGGGGAGGCCCAGGGACCGGTGAAGGTAATCTTCACTGGGTGTTGGCCGTGAGCCGGAATCGAACTCGCCCGATTCGTAGCGCTACACCGCCCCTCCCGCTACATTACCGCATTAGGACAAAAAACAAAGACCCCCCGTATAGCCTGCTACAGACTGTTGGGGCAAGTGCTGCTAGCGAGCACCTATAAAGGCCGGCACGGCGCACAAAGGGGGTGGGTGGTCAGCACCACGCCCGGCCGTGCATCGTGACCACCCCCTGCTTGACGGTGGTGGTGGTGGTCACGGCGCGTTGGTTCGAACTCGGGAGGTCGTCGTGGGTTCGTAGCGCATCGCGTCTGACCGCTACCACCGCCGCTCTCCGCACGCACGCGCACGGGACGTGAGCGACACGCGGTTTCTCGCGATCTGACGTTTACGATCATGGAAACATTTGTGCGTCTCGTTTTTTTTTCAAAACCGCGAACAGCGATCGGTCTGCTTCTGGGCGCAGTGTCAGTCAACGCGGTGGCTGGCTGTGACTGCTTGTCCCGACTTGTTAGCGTTACCACGGGAACAATTAAATGATGATGACCGTGGCGATAATCGTATCACGATCATCACAAAGATCCCCCGTTATAGGCTGTAACGGACTGTTGGGGCACGTGTTGTTATCCAGCACCTATGAATTCCGGCACGGCACACGAGGGGGTGGGTGGCCAACACCATGCCCGGCCGCCTTTGTCTCCCCAGCGGTTACGTTTACACACCACGACAAGCACTTAGGGGAGGCCCAGGACGGGGTTTAGATAATCGTCACTGGCGTTCGCCGTTAGGCGGGAATCGAACTCGGGTCGCCGGGATTCGTAGCGCAGCGCAGCTCACCTCTCCACTGCCGCTCCCCATAATACACACGCAAAC
Organism: Lampetra planeri; assembly: GCF_965212315.1. NCBI lineage: Eukaryota > Metazoa > Chordata > Hyperoartia > Petromyzontiformes > Petromyzontidae > Lampetra > Lampetra planeri. Next base: position 3,869,629 of record NC_136136.1, read on the forward strand.
AAACACGTGCGCATGGAATCGAGTTACACACATCTATGCGTACGAACTAAGGTTGTTGCGCAGGTCTTTGTAGCATCGTTACGCAACCACGTGACAGCAAACGGTTACTGGTTTTGCCGCAGATAAATAAATAAATGTCTCGGCCAAATACAGGCACACGTGGTATCGGTTTTCACTGAGACTATCAGTCCGTACATCCTTTGTACGTGAGCGTCACACCGTTGCCTATCTCCTCCCTCTAGCCAGCCAGCCAGGCAGCAAAACTTTTTTCTTTCTTTCTAATATCGTGTGAAGTACGATGGCGATGATACACGGCCGGGGTGGAGGGTGAGTAAGGTGGACACTGAGCAAATGGCTGACAGCCGTGGCCAGCAATATCTGAGACCGGCGTTGAGTGTCTCGTTTAGGTCGACTCAGCCTTAAACCTGGTGAGTCGTGTCAACAGCAACACCGGAGAGACCAAAAGTTGCTGGTCTCGTCGATTCATCGTGGGCCGTGGCGGTCTTCGTGGGTGCTACTCGTTCACAGCACTTGACCCAAACAGTCTGTTGTGGAACTCTGCGAGATACGTGGCGGTGCAATTGTGGTCGGTCCTCACGTTGCTTGCGCGTACGCCTCGGGGAGCGGTAGTGTAGCGGTGTTCAGCACGCTGCCCTACAAAGCCGAGTGTCGCTCGCGACTAATATCAATGGCAAATATCATAACCGGTGCTGGGCCTGCCCTAGGTCAGCCTGAAAAGCCGACTCGAGTTTGCGTGATGGTGTAAACTCCTTGACGACATGGTCAGGGTATTCGTGGCATGTCCGTTGTGTGAGGCTATACAAGGGATCCATGTCGTTGTATGCGCATTTTCACGTGTATATATCAGCATCAACATCAGGCCTGATCGTATACACTGCTGGATGAAGTCATCCCCATGCCGCAGTCACCTCTCAATGCACCGCAGCTCGCTCCTGCACCCGCACTGATGTTACATCGCTCCGAGCCGTGTCCCCCCTCCCACTCCTTTGACTGCCGCTCCGTCATTGGTCTCGACCACTGCCCACCGCGATCACTCACGGGAAAAGAAGGGCACCCCCATGTCTCCGGACCCTCCGAGGGTTTCTCCTCCACGTGAAAAAAATGCCTTTAAAGTATTCAGAGTAATTTGCTGCTGCTATAAATGTCCACACGATAAGCCACTTCGCTGAGCTGTCATTTGTGGCAGCCAGGTTGCTTCTGTAAAGAAAACAAAGTGAATAGCTCAGTGGGCTTGAACCTGGCAAAATGATGAAACAGACCACAGCTTTGTTTTTTTGGTATAATTTTTGGTGATTTGCTCACCTTATCTCTGCTCCACACTCACGCTGTGTTGTTGTACTGATTTTTGTCGTGACCTTGTGACCCGCTCCTACTGGACGTATGTGAAAAAAGAGCTTAATAGCTCATCGGATTCCTCCGCTCTAAACACATATTCTGATTCTGAACAGTAACGTGGAGCCAAGAGTGTTCCATTGTCATGGACGTACACATCTTGAATGATTTCTCTGTCGTGCGTGTGAGAAATGCATCGTGTGATTGTGTATGCATATATATATACTGTATCTAACGTATTATTACGTATATGTGTTAAGTGCGTACACGCATTCATTGATAGACTATAGGGATCACACGTGAGTACGTGTGTGAGAATGTGGATGTACGTATACGTGTGGTGTGCGTATACGAATATACATGTGCGTGTATGTGTGGAAATTTTGGAATCTTTTTCTCTCGCGCGCGCGTGTGTTAGTGCGTTGGCGCTTGCGTGAGCGGATGTCTTTACATCGAGATATTAGCCCGGTTGGCTACGTACGGTGCGAAAAAAGTTCAACATACATATATATGTGTATGTGTACGTGTATATGTACCTTCATAGGTGCTCGCTAACAACACTTGCCCCAACAGTCTCTTAAGGCTATACGTGGATCTTTGTCTTTGTGCTAGCAAGGGGGGGGGGGGGTAGCCCACTGCACTAAGTACCCACGCTTCCTGAGTTTGATTCGCGGATACGGTGCACATCGTGGGGAGTGATAGCTACATCGGCCCCTGGCCTGCCCTAGGTTGACTCAGCCTTAAATAAGTGCCCGTTACAGTGTGGACAGCATCAACACTTGGGGAGACAAAGGCGACCGGGGGTGTGTGTTACTGGCTACACCAACGCCCTCATGCGAGGTGTCGGCCTTCATAGGTGCTCGCAAACAGCACTTGCCCCAAAAGCATGTCACGGCTATACGGGTAAGCTTTGTGTATACGGTAGTGTGTGAGTGTACTGGTGTGTATGTGTGTGTGTCGAGCATTCATATCACGTTTGCTCCATCGCACAACTCAAATGTAATCGCATGTGTCCTGGCCCACGCACGCACGCACGCAAGCACACGCAACGCCAAGACAAAGATGCCCCGTATAGCCTCAACACAATGTTGGGGCAAGTGCTGTTAGCGAACACCTATGAAAGGCCGGCACGGCACCCAACGAAAGTGGATTGGAAGCATCACACCTGACCCCCCGCCCCCGTCCCAGTGCTGATGTTTGCACACCGCACCGGAATACTCATCTAAGGCTGAGTCGACATGTAGGAGAGGCTCTGGACTGTTCAAATATTCTCCACTGTTGTCGGTCATGAGCGGGAATTGAACTCGGGTCGCCGGGATTTGTAGCGCAGTGCGCTCGCTCGTCTCGATATGCGCCCGACACTTATCCAAACTCACATCGCACAAATCCATGCCCATCCTACTGCTGAACTATTTTATTTACCAGGTAAGGCCTACTGAGCTATAGAGATATTTTTAAAATCCTTTATATTAAGTTCACTTGCTTGCTTGCTTGCGCGCTTACGACCGTGCAAATCTTTCGGTCGTTTTTTTAACCCACTTCCCGGGATCCAATCGAGCTGACATTTTGCACACAGACTCGTTGTGCGTGACAATTTATTTGCGTGAAATTTTTTCCCAAAATTTTCCACTTTTTAGGAATTTTTTTTTTTCATATTTAATTTAAAATACCAATGTGATAAAAATGAAACTCTTACTCAAGAAAAACAGAAATGAATAATAAAAAAAAACCGATGCCACGCATATAAAGGATTTATAGTGAAAGACTTTGTTTTTACGGGTTAATTTTTTTTACATGCGACCTGGCCACAAACGATAGCATGAACCAAGTGGCTTATCATGTGGACGTTGATAGAAGCCAACTAATCTACCAGCGTTTTGATCCTAAATGTGGAGGCCTCGGAGAAAAATCCACGCAAGAACATGCAAACTTCAAATATACGGCAGCAGGCGGTCAGGGCCGGTATCGACCCCACGACCTCCTGCACACCAGGCGAGGGAGATAACATCACGTCACATCGACTGAGCCACGCGATGCCGAATGCCCCTGGTAATTTTGTGATAGCGGTCAAGGTGGTGAAGCTGTTTGCGGCCGCTCACGCTGTAGATGATGATAATGACGACGACGCTGATGATGATGATAATTACGACGAAGATTGCCGTGATGCCTATTTCGACGACGTTGAATATGTCTCTGTGCTCGTTGTATTATGATGTGTCTTGAACTCACGATTGTGACGATAGCGATGATGATGATGATGATATCCGTAATAATTTCAACTCATCACGTGCCGTATTCGCACGCTCTCAAAACAAATAGAGAATGGGGGAGTCAAGCAACTAGGCGATTAGCCGGCGACAAATCCGCCTTCCCCAAGCTCTGCGATCCTCTATATACTAAAGTTTCATTGGCCAATTAATGCGTGCTTACGTTGTGGGGAGCACCCGGGGAAAATACACGCGCGTGACGGGGGAAACACCGTGTCCCATACAGGTGATGGAACAGATGGAGTCCACCTTTGTCCACCTTTACTGTACCGCCGTTTCCTGGCGACGCCCACGGCGAAGGGAGTTCCGCAAACATTCGTGCGGTGGTCCACCAACCCCCTCGCCGCCTCTCCAGTGCTGGATTACAGAACCACGTGCATAGCCTCCACCGCTCGTTCAACGATCCGTTAATTCGAACCCGTAACGAAAAGCATTATTATTATTATTATAATTTTGACTTTACCAGCTCGCTCACACACGAGACGTATAAGGAACGTGCGTTCACAAATGTGTCCCTGGTGATGGTAATGATGGATATAGATGATGACATACATACCCATGACGACGATGGTGGTGATGGTAGAATGTACCCGTTAGACGACGACACGTGCCACATAATTGAGCCCCGCTGCGGATAACGCAAGTTAATATAAATACACAATAAATAGACAGACGCAACTCCTCTTTCCAGAATGCCTCTCTCTACGTAGTAATAATAATAATAAAGCAAACGAGGTGCGCATGATGATGACGATGATGATGATGATGATGACGATGATGATGCTGATGACGACGTTCAATGACGACCGCTGATGGCGATGATGCGGACAAAGCGTTGATCATCATCATCATTATCGACCTCATCACCATTATTCGAGAGCAGAAAATCTGGCTGGTCGATGTGATACATGTTGGGGACGTGGTGGGGTGGAGGGGGGTCTTAGCTGGGTAGATAAGTCCGTTTGAAGGGGGTCCTCTCTGCTCGGCCAACGATAAGCTCCGTCAGACTCGTAAGGCTGACTTGGTTAAGCGACAGCACGACCGTAACATTAACCCCACGGGAACTCCAGGGGGCTTAGTGGAGGCGCGCTCTCAGTATGTACACGCCCTATCTTGTTGTTCTTTCTTGCCGCGTATTGATTGTTTTCATTCATTCTTTATTCTCTCGTCTTTAGTTGCTGCTGCTGCTGCAGTAGTAAAACTAAATAATGTGTAAGAAAAAAATTGCACCAGATGGTTCGCCACGCGGTGCGCGAAAACGGCGACCCCGTGGGGATACATTCATCCAGCAGTGGAATTAGAGACAATGGATGATGATAATGATGATAGTGGTGGTGCGAGTGTAGTGATGATGCCTTTATATAGCGGTGTATAAGTAATTCATGACGATGAGGGTGCGGACAAGGCTTCACCCAGCAGTGGATAGACAATGGATGATGATTGTGGAGGAGTGAGGAGGCCGTTATAAAGCAGTGGATAAGTAATGAATGATGATGACGACGATGTGGAGATCTCTCCAATTAGCACGGTTGTCTACGTACGGTGCGAAAGAAGTTTAAAACAAACATGCCTCCATACATTCGTCCAACAGTGGATATACGATGGATGACGATGATAGCGGTGATGTGAGCAGGCGGTTTATATTCCCATGGTCCCTGTGATTCTCGTGGTCGAGGGTTTGTGGAAGCGCCGTTCGGCGATTTACCGAGACACGCGAGTTTCAGGGTCGCCTGGGATGTCGTTCCTTCCAAAGCTCAACAGGGATTTTCTTCCTGAGCGTCACAAAGACAAAGATCCCCTGCATAGCCTGAACAGGCTGTTGGGGCAAGTGCTGTTAGCGAGCACCTATGGAGACCGGCACGGCACACTAGGGGGTGGGTGGCCAACACCACGCCCGGCCGCCTTTGTCTCCCCAGCGGCGATGTTTACACACCGCACCAAGTACTCATTTGAGGCCGAGTCGTCCAATGCAGAGGCCCAGCGCCGGATCGGATATTCGTGCATCTGGCATTGGCCGTGAGCGGGAATCGAACTCGGGAACCCGCTGGGTTCGTAGTTCAGCCGGTGCTCACGGCACTGCGCCACCGCTCCCCATTCAGGTCAGGCAGAGAGACAGACACGCGCACACTCCATCACCCCGCAGAGATCTCTCCAATTATGATGTCGCGTGTGCACCAGGGGATGGGGAGGCAGCCGCTGCGCGCCGCGATAAGAGAAGTCAATTTATAAACAGATTAGCGCCGCTCGCGACCACCACAATCGGAGTGAGACACCCTGCCCCCTCTGTTTGGCGACGCGCGACCGCTTCCAATGCCCCAGCCACACTCCCAGCCACACCGCCCAAACCACCCCACACTCCCAGCCACACCGCCCAGACCCCACACCCCACACCGCCCAGACCCCCCCACACTCCGCCCAGACCCCCCCCCCCCACACCGCCCAGATCCCCCCCACACTCCCACCCACACCGCCCAGACCCCTCCCTCACACTCCCACCCACTCCGCCCCCCCCACACCCACACCGCCCAGACCACCCCACACTCCCACCCACACCGCCCTGACCACCCCCCACACCCCACACCGCCCAGACACCCTCCCCCCACACTCCCACCCACACCGCCCCCCCACACCGCACACCGCCCAGACCCCCCCCACACCCCACGCCCACACCGCCCAGACCCCCCCACACTCCCACCCACACCGCCCTGACCACCCCCCCCACACCCTGCGCCTTCACCACCCAGACCCCCCCCCCACACTCCCACCCACACCGCCCTGACCACCCCCCCACACACCCATACCGCTCCACTCCCACCTCGCAGCTTCACCCCGCGGTCAGAGATGAACAGAAATCCGCGGAAGTTCCAATGCCCTGCCGCCTCTGCCCACCCATCCACGCAACTGCTCGGCACCACCCCCGCAAGTCGGAGATGAACAGATATCCGCGGAAGTTGTAATGTTTAGTCACACACCCACCCGACCAGCAAACCCACCGCCCAACCTCCCCCTCTCTCCCCCGCGCGGTCAGAGATGAACAGAAATCCGCGGAAAGTTCCTGCTCACGTGACTGAGTGAATGGCGTAGATTCTTGCCAGCTTCTCGGAGGGAGAGGCACGCGGAATTTCTCACGATGAATGTCGAGTCCACGCTCATGGGTAGAATGAGAAACAACAACTGTGATGTTATGTTGCTGGCCCCAAACAAGATGATTTTCGATGGTGCGTCCTTAGGCGGAAAAAATTCACTCGATGATCAAGGAAAGTTTTGGTGCTTTAGCATATTTTAGATTTTCCAGTTGTCTGCTCACTGTCTTTTTTTTTTGTTAAAGTATGACACTAAAACCGATAGAGTGTGAGTGAAGCTCGCTTCTGATTCATCATTAACAGCCATGATCAATCCACTGCTGGACGCTAAGAGAACGCGGGTTTTGATGAAGTAACAACCCGAATGATAACAGGCGACGTTTCGCGGAATGTCCCTTCTTCAGAGCCATGGCTCAGGTGCTCCATCCGTCAAAATGTCATTGACTGCAGATGATTGCGAACGCCTTGATCAATAAAATATACACTCCCCACAATTATGTTACGATTTGTACTTTTTAGTTTCTGCTGTCTTCTTCCGCACGGCTGATGTGGATGCAGAGGCAACACACTTCAATTTAACACGTTAGTTTTTAGTATATCATTACAATACCCCCCCCCCGTCGCCTCAAATCGTTGCACCTGATGAGTTAATGATGACGTCATCCTGCTGCTGCTCTATTTAAGACCGGGAGCAAGGGCAGAGCCTCACCATTATGGCGAATTGCCCGATGATGCTGGATGCAATTACCAGCGAAACGTCGTGCTACTCAAAAAAATTGTAAATATTGTGATTTCACGCTTGAACACACCGGTGGGCTAAAGCAGTGAACTATTTGTCTTTTGTCAACGTGACACTTTTTTGCTGATTGGCCGTGTCGGGTGGTGGAGGGTTACGACACATTTATAAATAACGCGATCTAACCCCGAAAACGTTGATTATGAATAACAGACTTCAACTTCACATGCAGGTGGTCAAGTCCAGACAACGGCGTCAGGAGCCAGCGGAGTTGTGCCATCGCTGTGACGTCTCCTTCGTATTTGTGGATCGGGGCATTGCGTCGTCATACGCCGTGTACGGTCTGTTCTGGATGACCACAGTCGCACTCTGCTGCAGAGTTTAACATTTTCCATTTGTAGCGTCAGGTATCCGCATCTGCTGCCATGGTTTGTGCAGTGGATGCGCTTTAGGGTGGACCATGAGCTTCGTGAAAGAAGATCAAAACCCAGGGATATTTTTTTTATATCTGAAACACTGATTAATGGTGATGGTCCAAACATCCAAAGAGCGTTTCAAGTTCAATTTTGTTGAACGAGCTGAGAACTCACGAGACCAGAGGGACAGCAGTTTCGTGTCGCAAGAGTGACTGGGTCACCAACGTGACGAAGGGAAATTAAAACGAACAAAACAAAAGTGCGGCAATTAATTAAATAGCAATCAGAACACAAACACGAATTTAAAAAAACGCTGCGAGCGACAGTTTTCTGGGTAAATAAAGTGCATTGTTGTAATCACAGTCATCGATTCACGATCACCAATTATCACCCGATTTCAAATGATTCTATTTACCTGCCTGGATAAATACGTGTAAACAAATGGGCACAATTGAGGAATGAATGTCTATCTTCCACCCTCATTTGCTCGGCACCGTGATTTGAGAGAACGGCCGTTTTCTCCCTCCACACCACTCCGCTACCCACAGTCCATTTATATCCACCTCCCTCCATCTCCCCACCTCCCACCACCCACCTCTCTCCATCTCCCCACTCTCACAAACTCCCAAAAACCAAATACGGTCATAGCCCGATCTACGACTCCCCCTTGTACGTCGTATTCGCAGATCCGTCGTCACTTTATTAACACCGCCACTCGATTTGCGTCGCGTCAACCCCACACTTACGTCGCTGACAGCATCGTCCGTCTTTTCTCGTTACCCGTCGCCTCTCAGCCTCCACCACCACCACCATCACCACCACCATTACCATCACCACCTACCCTGTAAATCCCTTTGATTAACGTCGTTTCGCTATTCGTCGTTGCACGTTTCAGGAACGCATCGCCGATGTAAACCGGGGTATTACCGTAATATCCCAGAGATGCCCTCCCTCCCTCTCTCTTATCCTCTCTACTTGCCCCCCCCCCACACATCCCCCCACACACCTCCCCCCCACACCCCCCAAACCCCCCACACTCCCCCCCTCCACTCCACCACCCACCTGCAGCCCCGCCCCTACAACGCTGCGCGGATTAAGCCAGCGTCCTGCCCGGTTCGATGAGAGTCCTCCATTGTGTGAAGAGTGGCGGCTCGCTTAATCCACGTTATTCCGGACGCCTGGGATGGGATGTGGGTGGTGGGGAGTGGTGGTGAGGGGGGGGTGGGTGAGGTGGGAGGGGCGGGGGGTAGTGGGGGGTGGGTGGGTGGGAGGGTCGATGGGGGTGCGCTACGTGTGTGTGTGTTCTGGTGGGGAGCGGTGGTGTAGCGGTTAGCGCTACGCTGCGCTACGAAGCCAGTGGTCGGAGTTCGATTCCCGCTCACGGCCAACACCAGGGGCGACTACCTGAACCGATCCTGGGCCTCCCCTAGGTCGACTCAGCCTCAAATGAGTTCCTAGTGTGGTGTCTAAACATCGCCACTGGGGAGACAAAGGCGGCCGGGCGTGACCCTGGCCACACACCCCCTCGTGTTCGGTGCCTACCTTCACAGGTGCTCGTTAACAGCACTTTCCCCAACAGTCTGTTCAGGCTATCCGGGGGATCTTTGTCTTTGCGGTAGCGGGGGGGGGAGGGAGCGTTAGTGTCACGGTTAGCGCTACGCTGCGCTGCGAGCCCGGCTACCCGAGTTCGATTCCAGCTCACGGCGACCAACAACGGTGACGATTTCGGGCTGTTCCACATTGACTCGCTCACAGGCAACTTGGTCAAGCTCTCCTCGACGCTAGCCGAGGTGGCTTCTGCGAAAGAGCGTCAAAGCAACTCAGCGGGGGGCCGTACCTGGTAACACACAAACGAGTTCAGTTTCGTGTTGAAGTTGTGGGTGCGTCGTATAATCCGCTAGGTGCGCGCTTGAATTGATCGACACCGGGAAATCTTAGTTTGGGGGTGCGTTTTACATTCTGGGGAGTCTGATAACACTGGTCAACAAAAGCTGTTTGAGACTAATTTCAGGGTGCTGATTCCAAATCTGATCTCAGATTTGCTCTATCACATCTCATTTTTTATGCTATCGGCATACCCAATTTTCATTGATTTTACCCGAAATTAACTCTGTCACTTATGATTGCAAGTTGTTGCGAGTCAGTGACTGCTTTAGTGTTAAAATGTGGTGCTGTAGTTTTAGGATAGCGTGTTTATAATATCATTTTATGTAGATACCACATTTATTTAATATTTTCTTCTGCAGTTTTTATTGAAAATTCAATATTTGATATCTCAAAAACCTGACGTGATAGACAAAAACTGATGCCAAATTTGGAATCAGCACCCCAAAATTCCCTTAAAACCGTTGGAATACCTTATGCCAGAAAAAGTGTGTTAACCAGCGTAATTAACAAACCGAAGAGTTCGTCAGTCCGGTAACATTTAGCAGCGTAGGCCGGCTAGACTTACGGAGAGCCCCAAGTTAATGGAGACACATTATGCGATTAGCGTAATGCAATACATGCGATGGCAACAATAGCGTTTAATCAAATTAGTGGAATAAATTAACACGCCGCGATCTTCCACGGCGGATGACACCGAACGCGTGAAATAAATGCGACGCTAATTCGCGCCAACTAAACCCCTGATCCTCGTCCCGCTATTGTGATGGTTGGCACCATCGCGCGACTTACAACTCTGCAAAAAGCGACCAGAACAAAACAATGGACCGGCGTGAAAGAGTCTGTGTGTGTGTGTGTGTGTCGATGGGGAGCGGTGGCGCAGTGGTTAGCGTGCTGCGCTATGAACCCGGCGATTACCGTTCACGGCCAACATCGGTGACGATTATCTGATTATCGGAATCAGTCTTGGCCTTCCCCTAGGAGGACTCAGCCTTAAATTAGTTACTTTTGCAGTGTGTCCACATTTCCACTCGGGAGACAAAGGCGGCCGGGCGTGGTTTTTGGCTGCACCACCCCAAAATGTGCCGTGCCGGCCTTCATAGGTGCTGCTCGCTAAAGCGTTACGGGAACTCCGCTCATCCTCGCTGCAGCAGCGGTCACCACCTCGGGCGCTTTCAGGTGCGCCTCTGTGACCGTCTGGAACGCTCTTCCTTCCGATATTCGGAAGCCACTTGAACTATGCACTTTTAAATCGTCTAATGAAAAAAAATATTGAGAACAGTTTCTTTACGTGATTCGTATGTTTCCCTTCCACCGCACCTCCGATTCACCCGATTTGGCAACACATGCAGCGAAAGAATTTCAACATACATACATGCATACATCATGAGCCCTTCCGGCCTTCATATGTTGCTCGCTAACAGCACTTGCCCCAACAGTGGCTACGTTGATGACGATGGCGGTAGTTGCGTGTCCGAGCGAGATCACTGAACTCTGCAGACACGGATCAAGCTCCCCACTCTCCCACCACTTCCACTACCACCAACCAACCAACCTCCACCACCACCTCCAACACCACCAACCAACCTCCACCACCACCACCTCCACCACCACCAATCAACCACCACCACCAACCAACCACCACCACCTCCACCACCACCACCACCGCCGCCGCCGCCACCACAACCCCCAATCCTTCGCAGCCGCTCAAGATTACGTGGACACTTCTGGAGACGACAGATTAGTGTTAAGGGACACGGGGCTGGCTGCCGGACCCGGGATCGAGACGGAGGATTGGGGGGGGGGGGGGGGCGGCTGCGCGGGTGGGGGATGGGCGGCGGGGGGGGGAGTAGAAAGAGGGGAATGGGGGTGGGGGAGCCAGAACATCTGGGGAGTTCCAATTTCTTGTGCGTAAATTGACAGGCGGGGGTGAGTGGATTTCAGCGCGGGATGTGTGTATGTTGAACGTCGTTCGCAACCTTACATGGCCAACCATGACTAATCGAAGCTGCTTAGCGCACTGCACTCGAAACAAAACCTCCCTTACCTGAGTCCGATTCTCGCTCACAACCGCCACACTTCAGTGGCGAATGACATCCGAATCCGGTTTTGGAGAGCGTCTTCACCAAGCCAACGTCCCCTAACGACGGACGACGAGGCCTGATCGGGTGTTCATCCAGCAGTGGATTCACAAAGGATGCTGTTCATTGTATGGAGGAGGGAGTGAGAGAGAGAGAGAAGCAGAGTGTTGTTGGGTCCATGGGGGAGGAGTGGAGATAGAGACGAGAGAGACATGGGGGGGGGAGGGGGGGTGAAGGGGGTGGAGGGGGGTGAAGCGAGGCGAGGCACGACGGCTGGAATATGGCTTGGACCGAGAAGAGAGGGCTTGTGGATTTGGCATTAGCGAGACCAGGATAAACAGAATGAGGCCCGCAGATAGCAGATTGGACATGCGCCTCTATACCCTGGGTGGACGGGGGGGGGCGGGCAGGGTGAGAACGGTTTGAGGGGGGGGGGCGAGGCGACAGGAGGAGGCGGTGATATCGGCTTGTTTTACAAGCCCGTCTTCATAATCGCCATCAGCAGCGTCCGTGATTAACACACTGCTGGATGAAGGACTCCAAAAGCACGTTGCCATTCCTCGGCGGCGTTCGCGACATAACGCGACCAGTCAGCCGCCGATGAGACGCGGAAGGTGGACACCGGCCCAGAGGGCGTTCGCGTTGACAAACGCTGCGTGATTATATCGGTGCGGAAAGCCCCCGTCGTCGGCTGATAGGCCATGCACATTTGTGTCTCCGGATGTGGAGTCACGGCCGTGTGTGTTTCGTTACTGGGGGTGCCCACACAAAAGTGGAAGGATGTTGGGGATTATTGTTTTTTTTCTTACGACACAAAACATCCTGAAATGTTCCCACATCTCGCTCGCCCTGGCGTGAGTTGGGTTGGTGCTTGGATCGGAGGCTGCTGCCTCGGAATTCCAGGCAGGTTTTGACTGCGACGTGGCCGTGGACCTTGGCAGCACGGCGGTGATGTGTCGACTCTTCACTGTGCGTGGCTCTGAGGGCGTGCGGTGTGGATTTCCTTTGGCTTCCTCGCACGAAAACACCTGTGCGTTGAACCTCTTTCGCACCGTACGTAGGCAAACCGTGCCCGTCGCAAGTCCCAATGGAGCAGGAGCCTCCGTTTGAAAGGAATCGTGTGACCCATTGAGGCTTTAATCGGTAACAAGAACTCATTATGATCACAGACACATGCCATCATTTACACGTTTCTCACCGTGTTCGATGATGATAGCGATGATGATGATGATCATGATGATAATGACGCCTCTGTGTTCGATAGCGACGATCATGATGATAATGGCGATGATTATGATGAAGATAATGATGATGACGATGATGATGGCGATGACGACGATGATGATTATGACGATGATGACGACAATGATGATGACGACGATGATGATGATGATGATGACGATGATGATGACGACGATCATGTGGATGACGACAATGATGATGATGACGAAGATGATGATGAGGATGATGGTGATGATGATGATAACGACGATGGTGATGACGACGACGATGATGATGACGATGATGATGATGACGACAATCATGATGGTGACGATGATGATGATGACGATGATGATAACGACGACGATGATGATGACGACGATGATGACGATGTGATGCTGATAACCTGCACGACGTTGACGACGCCTTCACCTCCCCCTGGTCCCGTGATTGAGAACCCGTCTGCCGCTCTCGCCAATCGATCCGTGACTCAGCGAGAGGGCGGGGCAGGCGGACAACCCAGGCGCCTATAGCCGCATGTCAGTCAGTCGGCTATTGACGATATCACGAGGGTGGCCATGTTACCGTTTCAACCCTTCACACACACCACCCATCTCCACCCACATCGGGCGCCTCTATGAATCGACATATCCCACACAAGGACAAAGATCACCCATGTAGCCCTAACAGACTGTTTGGGGCAAGTGCTTTTGTTGTTGTTGCACGCTTGAGGGTGGCGAGCACCACGCCCGGCTACCGTTGCCTCCCCAGTGGCGATGTTCACACATCGTGCCAACTACTCGTTGACATTGACCCAGGGGAGGCCCAGGACCGGTCCAGATAACAATTCGACTGGTCCGGGTGACCTTGAGCGCGAATCTAACTCGAGTCTCCGAACTCGGGACACGCAGCGCAGCGCGCTCACCGCTACACCAGCGGTTCTCAAACCCGTGCGTCACGTACCCATCCACATCTCCCAAGCCTGTAAGGTGTGAGCACAGAACTGCGGCGTGGCGACCGTGCAGGAGAAATGGTGAATCTTCACAGGGAACGTCAGCGCCACATTGCGGCGACACGGATACACACCGTTACACAAATTGCCTTAGAACACACACAAGACACACAACGTGACACAAAAGCCTCGCCAACATCGCGTTGACAAGGGGCGTGTGTGCGTGATATCTCGTTGTGTTGAGTCCTGAAAAACTTAGCTCCAAATGATCACGAGCGTCGTTATCATTATCATGTAAATAACAAAAAAATTACTGTATCCTTCATATGCCTCTCCACGTTATTTAGTTTAAACATAATCCATGTTCTGGCTCGCCGTTGAGCTATCATTTGTGGCCAGGTCGTTTCTGACAAAAAGCTACATCGCTCAGTGGGCCTGAGCTGATAAATAAAAAAATAGTTTAGCTAACGTTTTTGTTTTACTATCATGTTTTTGAATTGCTTGTGGGTTGTGACGTTCTTACCCGCCCCTGCTGGACATCTGTGAAAAAGAGTTTCATAGCTCATCGGATTCCTCAAATATAATTCAACATTCAGATTCTGAAGACAGTCACGACTGGTGCAAAGGCACGATTTACTAAAAAAAAACACATTGTGGACTTCAAAAAGGAGCAAAAATATACGATAGATAACGTTTCGGGCCATGCCCCTTCTTCATTGCATATTACAGACGGGCAGTGGTGGCAATGAACGTGGCGTGTAATCCACCACTGCGGAGGCGAGGGTTAGTGGCCCGCACAAATGCTGTTGTGAAACTCCCTTGCCCTGGTCGTCGAGGAGGAGGCGTGTATGTATGTAGAACTTCTTTTCCACCGTACTTAGTCAACCGTGCAAATCGGAGGTACCACACCCAAGCTCGCCAGAAGGCAGCGGTACAGCACAAGTGGACTAATCGCCATCCGTTGCCATCTGTACGGGGATAGGGTGTTCCCCCTTCGCGCGCAAGGCGTGGGTTTCCTCCGCATGCTCCGGCTTCCTCCCACACGTGTATCATAATTATCATCGTAATAACGAACACAGCTCGTCATTAATTGCCTAAAAATATCTTTACAAAAAAGACAAAACCCAACGCAGCAGCGGCAAGACCCTCTGACAGCATCAGGACCATAAGAGTCATACAGCTCAGTGTGGCTCTGCTGGATAAGTAGCTTGGTGGGGGGGGGGGGTGGACCTGGTGGTTTTTTATTGAGGGGGGCATCATACCAAAAAGCTTGAGAAGTACTGGCTTAATACCCCAGCAGGGCGCCTGTGACCACGCGCGCGCGCGCGATGATGATGATGATGGGTCACGTCCCGCGAGCGCGCGTGCGCGAGACGTCGTAATTGAATATGATTTAATCTGGAGATTAGCGACTGAGACGGGACATCACCGCTGGTGGTGGGAGATGGTGGCTGGCTGGCTGGGGTGGGTAGGGTGGGAGGATGGGTCGTAGCAGTGGTCGTTGTGGTGGTGGGAGGTTGTGGCTGGCTGGGCTGGCTGGGCTGGGTAGAATGGGAGGATGGGTCGTAGCAGTGGTAGTTGCGGTGGTGGGAGGTTGTGGCTGGCTGGGCTGGCCGCGTGGGGTGGGTTTCGGGTTGGAGGATGGGTCGTAGCAGTGGTCGTTGTGGTGGTGGGAGGTTGTGGCTGGCTGGGCTGGCTGGGCTGGGATGGGTAGAGTGGGAGGATGGGTCGTAGCAGTGGTAATTGCGGTGGTGGGAGGTTGTGGCTGGCTGGGCTGGCCGCGTGGGGTGGGTATAGGGAGGGAGGATGGGTCGTAGCAGTGGTCGTTGTGGTGGTTGTGGTTGTTGTGGTGGTGGTGGTTGTGGTGGTGGTTGTTGTGGTGGTGGTTGTTGTGGTGGTGGTGGTGGTGGTGGTTGTTGTGGTGGTGGTTGTTGTGGTGGTTGTTGTGGTGGTGGTGGCGGTTGTTGTGGTGGTGGTTGTTGTGGTGGTTGTTGTGGTGGTGGTTGTTGTGGTGGTTGTTGTGGTGGTGGTGGCGGTTGTTGTGGTGGTGGTTGTTGTGGTGGTGGTTGTTGTGGTGGTTGTTGTGGTGGTGGTGGCGGTTGTTGTGGTGTTGGAGGTTGTGGCTGGGCGGTAGTGGGGGAGGCGGCGAGGGTCGTCGGGGATGCATGGGGATCAGGGAGGGGGGCAGGTGAGGGATGAGCAATGGAATACTCTATATATATATTAGACGACGTTTCAGGCAATGGCCCTACTTCATGGCAGATCTATCGATGTGTTGAACCAGAGCAGATGTCTCGATGCTTCGGCAAAGTGACTTCTATATGTATTTGTATACTCCATAGGGCAGAGTTGTCGACGAATGCGTTGAGTTATTTGTGATGGTGTACGGCTGTCGAGGCGGTATCACGCTGCTGTTGTTGTTGTTGTTGATTCATACCCAGGGCTTCATCGCAACTGGAACTGTCCGGAACGCTGTTCGGGGAATCTACTTTCACAACGAGACATCCATCTCGCCTCTCGTTATCGGGATAGGTGTACTTTGGCACGTGGTATCCACCCATGTCGCGAATAACAGAGGAGTATTATGAATATGATATGTCTATTGAACTCTAGTGATGGTGCCTTACGCCGATAATCACGACTGTAAGCCTGCCGAAGCAGCGTTTCCCAAAAAAAACATCGAGTGAGAAATTAATTTCTGACCATACCACGTTTGCTTCTCCCCTCCCTCCCTCTCTACCCCCCCTCTGCCCCCCCCCTCTCTACCCCCCCCCCTCTACCCCCCTCTCTACCCCCCCCCTCTCTTTACCCCGCCCCCACCTCCCCTCCCATTAAGCAGCAACGAGCAGTGGCATTTTCATTAGGCGATAAGGCGCGACCGCGAATTAAAAGGGCTGATAGAAACAGCCCTGGAGGGGGGAGGGGGTGATGATGGGGGTGGGAGGGGGGATTGGGGAGGGCAGGATGTTGAGGGAGGGGTAAGAAGTAGGAAGCGTCTCCCACAATCAATTACAAAAGCTCCATCCTACATCATCATCAGCAGCAGTAGCCATGGTCTATCCACTGATGGATTAAAGCCATCCGCCAACTGTTACTATGCCCCCCCCCTCCCCACCACCACCACCACCATATGGGATAAGAGATTAATGTTACGTGTTTGACTTCTTTCGCACCGTACGTAGCCAACCGCGTTAATCGGAGGTGCGGGATCTTGGGTGGCGGGGCGGGAGGAACGGGTGGAACGGTCGCTCAGTGATTAGCGAACTGCGCTCTAAAAAAAACAACTTCGACCTGATTTCGATTCCCGGACACTGCGGCCAAAAGTCAGTGGCGAGTGACATCCGAATCCGGGTTTGGACAGCGTCTTCACCAAGCCACACTGGACCGGCGCGGTGAAGTCGGGTCAATCAACTCCCCTCCAAAACAGGGAAAAGTGCATCTTGCAATCCTTATAATACGGCGCTGTTATAATTTTCTTCAAAATACTATTCTTGAAACAAAAAAGTTTTGCTGGCTGGCTGGCTGGCTGTTAGGGCGTCACGTCCGGAGGTAGAATGACGGACGGGCGGTCACGTCCAGAAGGACGTGCGCGTTGCTCGTTGTTTCACTTGAACACACACGGGCATTACAAATTCCATCCGCGGACATTCAGCTTTGGGGAGAAAATCACACAGCCTCATTTTAATTCGAACGCTCATGAAGTCGTCTTCAAAAACAAGAGGAGAGGGGGGGGGGGCATTATTGAGCTATTGTCTCCGCGTCAATCCCGAGTTAATAAACCGCCGGCAGAGTCGGTTAAAATGCGAATTTACAAATGTTTAATTACAATAATAATATATACACTCAAACACCGCTAAGAACAATAGAAAGCACGGAGGTCTGATGGTCTCTGTGGAATTATAAAAAACAGACGCACACGCGCAGCCTCAAATGTCTCTCACGCAATCAGCCGAGACAATGGACCGACACACACAAAACAATTGGTAATGGGCAGTAAAACAAACAAAACATTTACAAGAAAGATGAGTCTATTATGAATGATGAGTCTATTATGAGCTAGCGAGTGTTTCGTCTCGATAAAGATGAGGCGAGAAGCAGACAGAGAGAGAGAGAGAATTGAGTGAGTGAGCGAGCGGCCAAATAAAGATCGCCCCTCTGCCCACCCACCACCACGACTCTGAATTCAAGCGGCGATCGCGTGGCCGCAGTTATTTGACAGTTCGGGTGATGATTCTCCCTCGTTGAGAAATGGGGGCTTCCTGCACCCTTCACGTGGATCGCCTTTCGTTGTCTGTGTCTCTGAGTCCAAGGCGTAATAGCCCGACTTACGTCTACCCCCTCCCCTCCTATACGTCGTTTCGCAAACACGTTGTCACTTTATTTATACCATTACGTGATTTGCGTCGCCTCAACCCCACACTTACGTCGCTGACACGCATCGTCCGTCCTTTCTCGTTATCCGTCGCCTCTCAGCCTTCGCCTCCACCACCACCGACCCTGTAAATTGGTTTCATTGACGTCTGCATCACAAAGCTTCAGTTTGAACTCTATGCGTTGCCTCCCAACGCATCCCCCCCCCCCCCACCGTGCCTCACTACGTTGACTCTTCGGTCCACAGCGCGCCCAAACACTCACCATGGCCTCTCCCCTCCCTCCATCCCCCGCGACTATATAATTCCTCGTCACAGCCATCTCTGAGACACACTTAAGCGGTTGTGCTTTCGCTACGTTGTCCCCACCTGAAGAAGGACGCTTGTGTTGCGCCCGAAACGTCGTGAGTTTATTTATTTGTTTTCACTTATTTAATTTTATTTTTTACCTACGTAACTTTACCGATAAAACCAAAGAGTATAAATCGTTTCAGTCACGAAAGCTTCAAATTGAGAATTAATTGACGTCGTTTCGATATACGTCGTCGGACCTTTCAGGAACGCATCCCCGACGTAAACCGGTGTTCTGCTGTCGTCCTACTCCCTCGACACCTGCGTGTTACGCGTTACAAGTGGGATATACACACGGATAACAAACTAAAACTCAACACGATTCATAATAAGTTTCGGTTTTGGGTGAGATATAATGCCATTATAATGGTGTAATACCTACATGCCATTATAATGACATCACTGTAGACATGCACGGTCTGAACCGCAAACTACTA
Source organism: Lampetra planeri (assembly GCF_965212315.1). Classification (NCBI taxonomy): domain Eukaryota; kingdom Metazoa; phylum Chordata; class Hyperoartia; order Petromyzontiformes; family Petromyzontidae; genus Lampetra; species Lampetra planeri. The sequence goes on from NC_136136.1 coordinate 3,888,780, forward strand.
TAACCATGAATCACAATATCCGTCGTCAAAGTTTATACTTAAAAAATTAAAGCTAAACACGGCGGGAGAACAATATATAATCGATGACGGTTCGGGAAATGTCCCTTCCGCACATATAAAAAAGTGCAATTGCGAGAAATCGTCGCATCTTATATATTTCCGTTTCCCCTTTTTTATGGCAGCGTAATTGCCGAATGTGTTTGGTTAATGGAGAATACGGTGTGGCGGTGATTATAAGAGCAAAATGGGCTCCCTTCGTCTGTCTCGGCTCTCTTTCTCTCTCCATCTCTCTCTAAGTTTAACACAGATAACTATCATCCTTCTTAACACAAGACCACGCGAGAGAGAGAGAGAGAAGATGCGGTGTCATCTATATCAAAAGTCAGCTACGGTTACATTATAATTTCCGAATATAAAAAAGTCAAAATCAAAACCTCACACAGTTATAAATGTTGGCCTGGAGCCACCACCGAATGTGAACGCGTATCGTTCCTGTGCGTATTTTATAAAGTATATATTTTTTCGAGGCTGAAGCGGCAAGCCTAAATTGAGACACCTTCATTGAAGGAGGGCTTGCTCTGTTAATTGCTTCGCATTGTCGCGTGGGCTCGCACGCGCTCGCGTGTGTGTGTCTTTGCGTGTGTGTGTGTCTTTGCGTGTATGTGTGTCTGCTCGTGTGTGTGTCTTTGCGTGTGTGTCTTTGCGTGTGTGTGTCTTTGCGCGTGTGTCTTTGCGCGTGTGTGTCTTTGCGCGTGTGTGTCTGCTCGTGTGTGTGTCTGTTCGTGTGTCTTTGCGTGTATCTTTGCGCGTGTGTGTGTGTCTTTGCGCGTGTGTGTCTTTGCGTGTGTGTGTGTGTCTTTGCGCGTGTGTGTCTTTGCCCGTGTGTGTGTGTCTTTGCGTGTGTGTCTTTGCGCGTATGTGTCTGCTCGTGTGTGTGTCTGTTCGTGTGTGTCTTTGCGCGTGTGTGTGTTTTTGCGTGTGTGTCTTTGCGCGTGCGTGTGTCTTTGCGTGTGTGTGAGTCTTTGCGTGTGTGTGTGTGTCTTTGCGCGTGTGTGTGTGTCTTTGCGTGTGTGTGTCTTCGCACGTATGTGTGTCTCTTTGCGTGTGTGTGTGTCTTTGCGCGTGTGTGTGTGTTTTTGCGTATGTGTCTTTGCGCGTGTGTGTCTGCTCGTGTGTGTGTCTGTTCGTGTGTGTGTCTTTGCGTGTCTTTGCGTGTGTGTGTGTGGTCGCTTGTGTGCCGAGTGATGTAAATTATAATGATGTTCTCGAAGGGTTACATACGTTTAATAGATATGACCACTAGACAACAAAAAAAACACTCAACAAATTCGTATATGCACATACTATGAATAAGGGATTTTGCCCAAATCGTCGCCTATTTAATATGCATTTCAAGTCGATTTTTCTCCTTTTAAGGCCATAGTGTTATTGATGAATGTGTTAAGTTTGTTGTTGCTGCTAATTGTTCTTGTGTACCACTGCAAACGAAACATCACCAAATAAGTTGTTAAATACGCATAGACCATTGCGACTTACTGGGTGAGCGATGCAAATTCTGACGATGTTTTCTGCAGGAGTCCTAGACATATCTACTACATACAGACGATCTTGGCAGTGAGTGAATGATGTAAGTGTTAGTGATGTTCTATAGATAGACGACACACCTCTCATGCACGTAAATCACCGTGATTTACCGAGTGACTTTAATTCAAATGATGTCCTGGAAGGGATTACAAATCTGGAATTTGGTGCAAATATATTCCAACCTATTAGGCAATTAATCGCCGTGCATTGATGTTTTTATTAAAACGGCGAGTTTGCTTGCTTAAACAAAATGCTGCTTGATATTTTTTTGGTTAACTTAACACATTCGTCAAACACTGTGGCCTTAAAAACATACGTGATATGTCTTCTAATAGGCGACGTTTTAGGCAATTATCCTTCTTCATAACACGAACGATTTATGGTCTAGTCATATACGTGCTGCGAAGAAGGGTCATTGTCCGAAACGTCGCCTATCATACATTTTTTCCCATATAGAGGCCACAGTGTTATTGACGAACGCGTTGAGATGTTTCTTGTTCGTGCTGATGCGCCACTGCCAACGTAGCAGCAGCAGCAGCAGCAAATCATTTGATGATATTGGTGTGGAACGTCAATAGGCTGATAGACAAAAAAAACAATATATACAGTGGGTGTGTATTCATTACAACAATTTTTTTTACTTTTACCCGGTAAGGCCCACTGAGCAATGGAGCTCTTTTTCACAAACAACCTGGCCGCAAATGATAACCCAACAAAGTGGCTGATCACGTGGAAATTGACGGCTGCCATAATAGTATAAACGCGTGATCTTGATTCTAAATATGGAAGGCAAAAACAAGAAGACACATGACCACGGGGAGAACACGCAAACTCCAAATATACCAACGATCTCCTGTATACCAGGCGAGGTAGTTAACATCTCGCCACCGCAGCGTCAAGCAAGTTCACAGCTCATCACAGGAGGACTCGCTTCTTTCTTTCTGGCAATCTTCAGGGTCGGGATCGAACCCACGACCTCCTGTATACCAGGCGAGGAAGTTAGCATCTGCTAGCCACCGTGAGAAGAGGCAGAATTGAGTGTTCTTATTTCAAGAATCTCACGTGATCTTGCCCGAATATTTTCGAGGGACAGAGAGAGAGAGAATGCGCGTCTGTGTGTGTGTATATATTCAGTCTGGGTCGTATCAACTCAACATTCCGAGCACCACTTTCCAAAAAAACAAAAACTGGAGACTTCTCGAGACTCGGCGAAGGGGCTTCTCCGTGCAAACAAAGCTCGATTACAGGCGGCGTGCCGAGGGGAGATCCGCTCCTGTTAATGGCAACGGGCTTCACAGGGCTCAGTGGAGGTAGGAATTACGAGGGAAGGACACGAGACTGTTGCCACAAGCCATAGTTCAGTTGCGCGATAGCTTTAAACATTGTTTTAGGAGCAACGCGGCAGGATAATCCTTACTCAAGAAACTCGATGTTGCTTGCACTGTGAGAATGAGACTCCCTTCCTGCAGTGGGCGAGACGTCAAATACCTTGCCTGGTGTACAGGAGGCTGGGGGTTAGTTTTATTATATATTTTTTATTTTTACGATCAGAGGAAACAAGAAGATGCTCGGTGTAGTCGGCACTTTGCTTCGTTCATCATTTCGTTTTTTTTATGCTTTGCTTTATGTAACCCCCTCTTTTTTAATGAAAGATTTGACAAACGATTTCATTTTTCGATTTAAAGCTTTCGTGACTGCAGGGATTCATCTTTTTGGTTCTTTCGGTAAAGTCACGTAGAATGGAAATAATAAAATAATACTAATAAAACACCTGAGGATGGCTGCTTGCGTTGTGGCCGAAACGCCGTGTTAATTATTTTATTATGTTTTGTTTTTATTATTTTATTATTTCAATTCTACGTGACTTTACCGAAAGAACCAAGAAAACGATTTCATGCTCATTCCCGACCCCAATGGATGTGTATATTTGTAGTTTGCGTGTCCCTCTCCCCCGTGGTCGCGTGGATTTTCCTCCGGATCCTTCGTTTTCCCCATCCACATTTAGAAACACGCGCTTAGAGTGTTTGGCTGCTGTGGATTTCCACGCGATGAGCCACTTTGTTGAGCTGTCGTTCGTGGCCAGCTCGCTTCCGAAAAAGAGCTGCATAGCTCGGTCGGTCTTACCTGTAAAAAAAACATCATAGTTTAGTTTTCCTCTCAAGATTGAACAGTTCATATCTACGTGTGTATGTATGCTGAACGTCTGTCTCACCGTGCGTAGCCAACCGTGATGATCGGTGGTGCGGAAAAGTTCGTGTGTGACTGCGGTGTGCGTGTGCGTGTGTGTTCGGGGAAACGGTGGCGCAGTGGTTAGCGCCATGAACCCAGCGATCCGGAGTTAGATTCCCACTCACAACCAATAACAGCGGAAAAATACGTGAACCGGTTTCGGACTTCCCCTAAGTCGACTCAGAATTAAAATAGATGTTGATGTTCGGGTCGCCGGGTTGACTACAGAGTGATCTGAACGAAGGCTGCCATCTCCCACTCCAGCTTTAAATGAGTACCTGGTGCGGTGTGCAAACATCAGCGTTGGGGAGACAAAGGCGGCCGGGCCAGGCCGGTCTTAATAGATTCCCCTTAACAGCACTTGCCCCAACAGTTGTGCGTAGGCTACACAAGGGATCCTTGTCTGTGTACGCTCCGTGCGTGTCTTATTTATTTACACGGGAGGCGAGAGTCGGGATGAGATGGTAGAGAAAGAGAGCGAGAGACACACGGAAGGACGGAATGGAAGGAAGGAGACGGAGAGAGATCGAGTGAGAGAGAGCGAAGGGACAGAGAGAGATAGTGAGAGACACACGGAAGGACGGAATGGAAGGAAGACGAGAGACAGAGATAGAGAGAGAGCGAGCGAGCGAGTAAGAGTGCGAAGGGCGTCGGGTCTTGGTGAGATTGGATGAGCAGCAGTGGCGCGTCGTGATAAAATGAAGGGCAACGATAGGGGGGGGGGGATAACGCGAAAAAAATAGGAGGGGGGGGGGGAGAAATCCGATTATTCCTCTACGGATCTCATTGCAATCCTGGCGCGCGTGCGCGCGCGCGCTTCTTATGCAAATCACGCGCGTCCTACGCGCAGCTCACACTCAGTCGTGTCCTCGCGCACGTGCACGTGCACGCACACGTGCACGGTGCACACGCGTTGTGGGCATATGCAGACACTGGGCTAGGGCGTTTCGCGTGCGGAATGAGCAACGTGCAGCTGCACAGAAGACAAAGATGTCCCCCCGGGTGTCGTCGAAGCCGTCTGTTGGGAGCCAGTGCTGTTAGCGACGAAGTCCGGCAGGGCACACCCCCAACCTGCGATGTTTACACACCGCACCAGGTGATCATTGGAGGTTGAGTCGACCTAGGGGAACACCCAGGAACGATTCAGATATTTGTCAGTGGTGTTGGCCCGCGAGCGCGAATCGAACTCGGGATGCCTGGGTCCGTAGCGCAGCGAATCGCTGCACTACCGCACCCACACAAAGGTCACCCGTATAGCCTTAACAAGCTGTTGGGGCAAGTGTTCTTAGCGAGCACCTCTGAAGGCCGCGGCACGGGACACGAGGGGGTGGGTGGCCAGCACCACGCCCGGCCGCCTTTGTCTCCCGAGTTAACCGCGATGTTTACACACCGCACCAGGAACTCGTTTAAGGCTGTGTCGACATAGGGGAGGCCCAGGACCGGTTCATAAATTCGTCATAGGTGTTGGCCGTGAGCGGGAATTGAACTCGGGTGGCTGGGGTTGTAACGCAGCGCGCTAACCGCTACACCACCGCTCCCGACTATTCACACGAACGCACACACACACACACACACGCGCGCACGCGGAGTGACAGACACTGGGACAAAGCAGTTGGGACTAAATTAGGATGCCGACTGTCGCGAGTGAGAGACCTGGGCCTGGCCTCCATTGTTGCCTACTGACCTTCGCGCAAGTGACATCTCTCTCCTCTCTCTCTCCTCTCTCTCTCTCTATTCTCGTGGATCACCGCCGTGGAGCCGTATTGGCGTGAACCCGGGTAACGCGGCTGGCAGGACCGCCTGGGAAATTGCTTTCTCATTTAATAGCGGACGAAGCGCCTTCGAAAAGGGTGCGGGGAACCGACAAAACCGCGCGCGCGCGCGCGCGCGCGCGTGTTAAAGACGCACGCACGCGCACGCCGTACAATCGCGCAATTTGTTCGCGCGCGCGTGGAGAACGATCGTACAGACACACGAACACTCAACATTACATGCAAAGCCCCCCCCCCCTCGCACTCCTTTATAGCCTAAACAGACTGTTGGGGCAAGTGCTGTTAGCGAGCACCTACCAATAAAAGTCAGCACGGCACACGAGGGGCTGGGTGGCCAGGACCACGCCCGACCACCACAACCACCACCACCACCACATACACCACCACCACATACACCACCACCACATACACCACCACCACATACACCACCACATACACCGCCACATACACCACCACCACCACATACACCGCCACCGTCACATACACCACCACATACACCACCATCACATACACCACCACCACCACCACACACATTTTGGCAATCGAGGGGAATTGAGTCGGGGGGGACCTTTGGCTCACTACACGGGGCGGCTGGGAGCGGTGTCGGTGTGGGGGGGGGGGGTCTTAGCGGGTTAGGGGGGTTAGGGGGTGAGGGGGGTGAGGGGGTTAGGGGGGTGAGGGATTGGGGACACCGGGGTTCCCTGCCGTATAAGAGTCTCTCAATTTTCTCGGCTTTTGTGCTCAGCGGGCGAAGGTCGCGCGCTGTCGAAACGCCGCTGCTGCGTCATCATCGGCAGCGACAGCTCCCATCCTCATCCCCAAGCAATCATCGCCTTAAAGACAAAGATCCCCCGCGTAGCCGACACGGACCTTTGGGGCAAGTGCCGTTCATGAAGGCCGACACGGTGTGGCCACACGAGGGGGTGGTGTGGCCTGGACCACGCCCGCCCGGCCGCCTTTGTCTCCCGCCGGTGCGATGTTTACTACACACAGCGCACCGGGTACTCATTTGAGGCTAAGTCAACCTAGGGGGAGGCCCAGGACCCATTCAGATAATCGTCGCCTTGTCCAGCTACTCACACACGGACACGCACGCGCAGCCCCCACTCTCAATCCACTGCTGGATGAAGGCGTCCTGCCCACGCCGTGTGTCGGCGGGGTGGGGGGGTGTTTGATTTGGCCATACCTCACCACGCTTGGGTCAGTGCGGGTTGGTGGTAAAGGTTTGGGAGTTGGGGCCCCAAGCGGATTGGTTCAGATGTCACTCGCCCGCTGACGTTAGCCGTAGACATCGAGGCACTGCGATTAGCACGGTGAGCTACGTACGGTGCGAAAGAAGTTCAACATAAGTGCTCCTAAATTTCGATTTAAAGCTTTCGTGACTGCAGGGATTCATCTGCTTGGTCCTTTCGGTAAAGTCACGTAGAAGGGAAATAATAAAATTATAAAATTTAAACATAATAAAATACAATTCTCACATATTTTATTATGTTTTTTTTAATTTTAATTTTATTATTTCCCTTCTACGTGACTTTACCGAAAGAACCAAGAAGATAAGTGCTCCTCACCAGTAGCGTAGCGAGCGTGGGGGCAGGGGGTGCCTTGCCCCCCTCCCCACCCCGGACGGGTAAAGCTAAGCATTGTGACACAGCCCCCCTTGACAGCCAACACGAGATGTGTTTTCAACAAGAGCGCAACAGACCAAAACGCTCATTGAGTGAAGACGGAGAGCCCCTCCGACAGCGTTAAATGTTCGAGACCGTGAGCGAAACGATGCGATCCGGCAACGAGGAGTCGCGATTTTTTTACAATATTCGATTCATATTCTTGGTTTTTTGGTAAAGTCACTTAGATAGAAAATGAAAATTGTATTAAAACATTTTTTTAAATAATTGTAATTTAATTTTTATTTTCTATCTGCGTGAGTCTACCGAAAGAACCACGAATATGAATTCCTGCGGTCACGAAAGTTTTAAATCAAAATATTTGATTCGCGAGCCGAATCACATATCGGGGCCCCAACCGACCGATCGCCGCACCGTCTGGGCCGATGAGGATGTCGTTACCTACGCCACTGCGCCTCGCCATCAGCCGCATACACAGTCCCACGGCGTGGTAGAAGATGATACCGCGGCCACGCGCCGTACATTAGGGGAACGCGCGGGAGAGACTCGGGGCTGTTGCAATGGGGGATCTTCGCCTGTCCGAGGATGAGCACATGGCTCCTTCATAAAGAAATCCTTCCCATGGCAAGTGCGTAAAAGTCGTCTTTAAAAACGTACCGTATAGCCTTCACAGACTCTTGGGGCAAGTGCAGGCACAGAGCACACTTTGCATGCACCTACAACGCACAAAGACAAAGGATACCCCGTGTCGACGCAGAGCTTGCAGGCACGTCTGTTGAACTTCGTTCGCACCGTACGCGCGCTAATCGAGGGTACGGGGGAAGGACAACGATCAATTTAGGCTCCACCCCACCCTGCTTACGCCCCGCCCCCTTGCTCTTTAAACCCCGCCCCTTCCTTCCTGCAGACGCAGGTGGGGTCTGGTTCGGGTGGTGGTGGAGGGGTTGAGGTGGTGGCCACCCGTGTAGCGGCAGGACCCTCCTGCCAAGAAGCGAAGTCATAACAGGAAGACTCAGCGCGGCTTTCCTGGATGAATCGTACGCTCAGATGAGTCGAGTAAAATCGTCACCGGGGAGATAAAAAGGCGGCCCCGGCTTGGTGTTGTCCACCCTCTCCCTCGTGTGCCGTGTCGGCCTTATCAGGCGTCGTGTTGTCCACCCTCTCCCTCGTGTGCCGTGCCGACCTTCTTCAGGTTCTTGCTGACTGAACAGCACTTGCCCTAACAGTCTGCTGAGTTCTAGATTTGAAGTTTTCGTGACTGCAAGGATGCATACTCGTTGGTTCTTTCGGTAAAGTCACGTAGGTGAAAAAATAATAAAATTAAATTAAAATTAAAATAGAAATAACAAAAATTGTGTTTTTTTTATTAGTCTGCTGAGTCTCTCGGTGGGGGGGGGGGGGGGTCTATGGGCGTCGTTGTGGAACGGGGTGGGTGGTGTAACACCACCAGCCGTAGGTCGGGGTGCGGTTGGTTTTCACGACCACAATCGCTCTGGGAGCCGCATTATTACATAATATGTGCAAAGCTAGAATTTAACAGGTTTGTAACGAGTTAAAAAAAATATCCCAAAAGTATGTTATTGAACAAACAAGTCGAGTACACACAAAGGGCATGTGTGGGAACTGACACCAGTGTAGTCACAATGCGAAGTGCAATGATTAACATTGTCACCCACATGTTGTATGTTTAACCTGTCTGTGTGCGCTTTCGATAAACTCCACATCCCTGAGCTCGGGACAAGTTGCGTTCAACAGCCAACAGGGTTGACGTTCAATTATAACAACGTTGCGTTGCGTACGTGTAGGTTTGACTTTGCCGCCACGCGGGGAGAACGCGGGTTCGAACCCAGGTTCTCAGCAGTGTCGCGGCTCTGACCAACCAAGCCAGCGACCCGGTCACCTTCACGTGGAGAGGAAGTTCGGGGTAGAGCCTGGCTCAACGACGGTCGGGAGTGGGAGAGATAGGAGGTAGGTATCTGATGTGAAATTGCATTGTGAATTGTATTGGAATTCATTCTCCATCAGAGAGGTGTTGACCCACATCCGGCAGAGAAGTGTACGTTAATGTGAAATACGATAAAGTTATCTCTGTGTACTCGCTTCATCTCTTTTTGTTTCCTTTTCATTCACTTATCTCCAGCAGTCCACTCCCTCCCTCCAATCCCCTCCCCTCCTTCCCCTTCACGCCCTCCCTCCTCTGTGCACCTCATTCTCCGTTCCATCCGCTTCCACGGTCTATATGCGTCTCGCTAATCCGCGCGGGATTGCAACCCCGACACATCCATAGGGACTAATTGATTTCTGAGAAAGAAATAGAGCGAGCGAGCGAGCGAGGGAGAAACGCGATCGAGACAAACGCACGGGGGAGATCAAGAAAAAGAGACGTGGGCCGAAGAGCGGGTGGGGGAGGATGAGCGAGAGTGGGTGTGTGGATGGGCAGGTGGTTGAGTGAGCAGTTGAGTAATTGAGTGAGTGCTTGGGTGGGTGAGCAAGGGAGTTGGTGGTTGGGTGAGTGAGTGAGTGGTGAGTGAATGAGTGAGTGAGTCAATAAGGCAGTGGTGAGAGAGTGGACGAGAAATTGAGTTTGTCAGTGGGTGTGTATTTGGTTGAGTGAGTCGTTGGGGCGAGGGTTGGTGAGTGAGTGGCTGGGTCGGTAGGTGGGCGAGTTACTGGATGGGTGGGAGAGTGACTGAGTGGCTGGGTGTGAGTGTGCGAGTGAGTGGCTGGGTGTGAGTGTGCGAGTAAGTGGCTGCGTGAGTGAGTGAGTGAGCGAGTGAGTGAGTGAGTGGGGTGAGTGAGCGAGTGAGTGAGTGGGGTGAGTGGTTGGGTGGGAGGCTGTGGATTTGAGACAGGTTGTCTCGGCTGCGTGAGATTTGACAGCTAATCTCTGGCGGGCCGGGTACGCTTTGAGGAGCCAAGCCTCTTTACTCTGAAATGATCGATAGAGACCCCGACAAAGTGCCATGTCCGCTCGCTACTCTAATTACTTTTTTGCTTGATCACATCTCCGTTTTATTTATTTTTACACACAGTTTCCTGACCCGCCACACTCGCGTGACGTCAATCTTATCCGTGAACGCTGCCACCCCTCCGGGAACTCCTGCGAATCGAGGGAAACGGTCGCCTTCCCGTTCACCAGGACCTCAGTAACGTCCCTCGGCATCGCCCGGTGTGTGACGCCGCAAGCCACTTTAGAGCAACGCGCTTAGCCCTCAATAATGCGAGTTCAATCCCCGGTGAAGCTCGTCGAGCTGAATCGAGTTCAAGGGGAACTGGCGAAACAAAACACCTCGCGAAGGAGACAACGCAGACGATCCCACTGGGGTTTTGATCTTCCACGACAACTTCTCATTGTCCACCTTAAACCGCATCCACTGCACTAGCCATGGCAGTAGAATGCGGATGCCCGATGCACAAATGGACAATTAAAAACTCTGCAATGTCCGACTGCGGTCATCCAGAACAGAGATCGCGGGAGAACGCAGAAGGACGCAATGCCCGATCCACAAATACGAAGGAGACATCACAGCGATGGTACAACTCCACTGCTGCCGACGCGGTGATCTGACTTGACCACCCGAATGTAAACTGCGTCCACATCTGCCGTACCAAAAACAAGTTGAATGTTATCCGTGCTCTCCGCCACCGCCACCACCACCACCACGGCCCATGCGGTGGTGGCGCGCTGAGTAGATCAGAGGGTTCGCAGAATGTCTGCCGAGGCGCCCCAGGTAATTCCCGCAAGGTTCTGTAGCAGGGCAATTCGCGATTTGGTCTTTTTAAAGATCTGTTTCGTGTGGAGCTCGAAGGGTCAGACTTCGATCCGCGATAACCCCGAAGATATTTTTGGGAGTGGGGTCACAGCGCATTGTGCTGCTACATAAGGACGCATCTAGAGTGGCATCTGCTGCAGGCTTGTTCAGGAGGAAAGCGCTTGTGGTGGTTTGGAAGAATGCTGTCAGTCTCCAGCGGCAGAAGTATGCCTCCAGTCACATTGAATCAGATCTTAGCGTATTGGCAACGCTCTCTAGGTGTGTACCCTGCGCGCAGCAAGGGCTATGCCAATGATGCTCATGGTGAAGTGACAATCCTCGTTATATGCAGGCACACCTCGCCGAACGCTGGGGGTTACGTTCCTGGAAAATGCCGTGTTGAACAAAACCGCGTTCGACGAATACTATACCTCGTCGGTAAAATAGGGTTGCGTTCCTGGGTCCGAAATGATCACCCGCTCCCTCTTTCTTTAGCGAATTCTACTTTATTTCCATCCTAGTTATTACGTCAAAGGATGCCGAGTACCTCTCCATTTCTTGTGTGTGTGTGCGCGCACTCGTTTTCAATTTCGCCTCAACACAAAACCCCCGTCTCAATTGCTCACACGCAGCGCTCGCCCGTTGACACGAGGACGTTTTACGATTCGCCATCGAGGCGTCCGCGTGCGCGACTCGCGTCCTCCACGAGTCGACGGCCACGTGCGCACGTTGCATTGCGCCATTTGTGCGTGTTGAGTGCGTTACGTCATCACACGAAACAACAATCGAAATGGTAAAACACATTCCTGCGGAGGGAGCTGGTAGTTGGGTTGCTCGGTCAATGGCCAGGGTCAACGGCGGCGTGGTGTATTCCGAAAATATGGCCGACTGTGAGGGCGGGCACAAGCCGGCGTGAGTAGGTTAAACGTTGAGTTTTATAAGGGCACCACGGGGTGACCAGCCCCTCCCCACCCAGCCACTCCCCACCCTCCCCACCCAGCCCCTCCCCACCCTCCCCACCCAGCCCCTCCCCACCCTCCCCACCCAGCCCCTCCCCACCCTCCCCACCCAGCCCCACCTTCCCCACCCAGCCCCTCCCCACCCTCCCCTCCCCACCCAGCCCCTCCCTCCCCACCCAGCCCCTCCCTGCACGACGGACACAATAATCCCCTGTGGGCTGGTGTAACCAGGAGGTTCCTACCAGTATAAATCGTTCTTGCAGTCGATTCATTCACACCTTCCTTACGTGGCACGACCTGTCGTTGCGGAGGCGATAATTTCAGCAGCGTCAAACCGCGTCAAGCTGAAACATCACTGCAGTGAGCCTGACAAAATAAGTATTATTAAAAAAAAAAACTTTTTTTAAAACACGCTTTCATGAAATGTACCCTACTCGTAATGGCAGAACTCCACGACTCCAGCAAATGGCCAACGTCAGTTGAGCGTGGACAATTTAAGCCGAAACATAACATATAAAAATCAATGTTTAAAAATATTTTTTTAAATAAAATATAGTATTGTCATCAGTATGACTTAAGTATACTAAGTTTGCAGTTGATACCACATTGGGAAATGGGTTTAAATTGAGTTACAATATTTGAGGACACGACAACAACAGACAACGTGAGTTCATAGAAAGCGTGTAAAAAGATAGTTAATTTTTTTTTACATTTTTTATGATATAATATGGTATTGTCATCAGTATGGCATAAGTATGCCAAGTTTGCAGTTGATACCACATTGGGAAGTGGCTTAAAATTTAGTTACAAGATTTGAGGATACGACAATGACAACGACAACAGACAGAGTGAGTTAAATAAAAAGCTTGTAAAAATACCTCATTCGGTACACCGTGTAAAGGCTGAACGCGTGTTCGGTAAATCCACGTTGGGCAAGCTTTTCCTGTACAAGCCTTGAGCAGACAATCGTCAAAACTGCTGCTCCTATGGTTTAGAAGGCGAGACACAGCTCCGTGTCTCGCCTTCTAAACCGGTCTGTCGCTACGCGAGATCTCTGCAGAGGTGAACTACATCGTATAACGACTTGTTAAGTGCCTCCAGACATGTTCTTGTGCTTGGGAAATTGCACACGCCGGTTCACCACTGGACTGACGGCCTTTCCGCCTGCCTGCGGTTAGTCCTCCTGGACGTCCGTGAAACTACCTGTGAAAAAAGCGCTTTCTAGCTCATCGGATTGCCCCAGTACGAATACTCATTCTGATAGCGATCGTCCCACGCAGCCGTTGAGTGTTTCCACGGCGGCGCTAAGCAATGCGCCACCGTTCACCCTCGTTGTGTTCTGCGTAAGAAGCAGAGGTCGCAACCGGGTACCCGATACCCGGCCGGGTACGGGTACCCGTATGCGACCCTGGTGCGGCCGGGTAGGCCGTGAGTCACTGTTGAGTAACCGTTTGTCACTCATTTCCCAACGTCTTGTCTCTTCTCACAATTCAAGTTCCTAGAATCAACCAACCCGCGCCTGCAACATGGCTTCATCCCAGAGGTCGCAATCGGGTACCCGATACCCGTACCCTACCCGATACCCGGCCGGGTACGGGTAGCCGGGTATCGGGTAGGGTACGGGTACCCGTTTTCGACCCTGGTGCGGCCGGGTACGGGTACGGGTAAGGATTCAAACCCCGTTTGCGACCTCTGGTAAGAAGTAAGAACTCCAATTGTAAGCGAGGCTGCTTTACAGGGTGGTGGGTTGGGGCCATGGGAGGGGGGGGTTACGGCTCTGTTATCAGATGCTGCAAAAGCATGACCAATTGCTCCAATCCTAAATAATTCAATTAGGTGCTGGCCCTCCCTCTCTCACTCCCTCCCTCTCTCGCCACATCTCGGGGGCATATCAAATTAAAACTTTCATTATTGCCTCGCCCCAAAGCGTCAATTACACGGATGCTCTTAATTGACATGAGATTTGGACCTCCGCTGATTCGCGCCTGCGGGTGGGCAGGTCCCGCGCAATCATCTGCGCGTAAAGTGTATATGCACATATAAAGATAAAGATCCCCCGTATAGCCTTAACAAACTGTAGGGGCAAGTGCTGTTAGCGAGCACCTATGATGGCCGTAACGGTACACGAGGGGGGTGGGTGGCCAGCACCACGCCCGGCCGCCTTTGTCTCCCCAGTGGCGATGTTTTTATACCGCACCAGGTACTCATTTGAGGCTGAGTCGACCTAGAGGAGGCCTAGGACCGGTTCAGATAATCGTCATTGCTGTTGGCCGTGAGTGGGAATCGAACCCGGATCGCCGAGTTTATAGCGCAGCGCGCTGACCGCTACACTATGGCTCCCCACATATATATGCATATATATGTAATAAACGACTGGGGCACGATGTCTGGCTCAGTGTCCTTTATTATTCGGTTCGTGCTGTACACCCACACGGCTGTCTTTACTCGGTAGCTTCTCCACGGTGCTGACTCCAATGTCGGCCCGATCCACAACAGCAGCTCCGCTGCTGTTTCTCTCACACAGCCCCCCTTGGCTGTACTCTCTGCTGCTCTTCTCCCTCCGCAGCTCTCACAGCTTCTTGCTCTCTCTCTCTTCGCAGCTCCTCCTGGCAGCCACACCGCTGCCTCTAACGCACAGCCTTCCTGGCTGTACTCTCCTCTCTCTTCGTCGCTCCTGCGACTCTCTGCAGCCACACCGCTGCCTCTAACACACAGCCTTCCTGGCTGTACTCTGGGGTCGGCCCCCGCTCGCCGGCGGTGCCTCCCTCCTCTCGTTCGCCCTCGTGGCCTCACCCTTTTCCATTCACAACCCGACTAACTTCCCCTTCCGGTTTACCCGCTTAAAGCCCCGAACCTTCCCCCCACGTCACATGACTCCACCCCCCGTGACGTCACCTCCGGAAGGTCGCTTACGCCCGCATTACACCACCCTCCCCCGTAGAAAAATCCCAGCCGACCTCGGCTGACCAATAACAAATCGTAATGCGGCGAACCGAGCTTCCCCCCCTAAAGGACACCAAGCATATTATATAACAACAAGAACAACAACAACGCAAAGCACAACAACGCACATCCGCATGTCGTACACGACAGCCCCCCGGCCCCAGGATAGAGATGATGTAATTCCGGGCCGCTTAAGAAACCCCCCAATAATTACCCAAATAACCGCGATGGACGCCCCAGTATTTACATTTTAACAACAATATTATTTACACGTGAACAACAACAACAAAAAAATTTCTGCTCTTACCCACCAGCAGTCTTCCCTTGAGGACCAGCACAGACCTCAGTCGTACACAGCATGTACCCACAGTCACTCTCAACAAACCAACAACCCCTAATCGCACACCCTCGCGTGGAGAGCCACGCTCCCCAGCGGTAACGTTTAACTCGCCGTAACCCTCACCGTGGTCGTCAACCCACAGCAACATCCATTTACCATACTCTCGGCTAGTGCAATTTCGGGGATGAGCAGCTCTCGGCCATGCTCCTCCCTTACTATCCCATCAGCGATGGACACACACCAGCCTCTTATAGTCTGACGCTTTATAGCCAAGGGAAGATCAATCCCTCGGCAAGGCCAGATATCAACGACCCCCCCCATGGGGTAATGTTCTCTTATAGAGACAATAACGCCCTAACCCAAATCCCGTGAGCCCCCGGCACACCAGGTTCAGTCTGCCTCCGCACAACTGAACCATGACTCCCCGAGCCATATGAGCACACGGCCCATTAGTTTAAGACATACCACGGAGGTCTCGCCTCCGGGCTGTCAGGTCAGCCATCAGCCCTAGGCCGACGTGACCACCACTCGTGCATCACCCAATCAACAATGGCAGGCATAACAGATGGAATATTTGCCCCACCGAGGTTTTTCCCGCGCGCTCAAAATGGCGGCCCCCTTCGCCCAGCGCGTTCGCGCAATATCTCGCGCGCACTCAAAATGGCGGCCCTTTCCGCAAAGCGCATCGACGCCATACCCCGCGTGTGCGCAAAATGGCGGCCCAACGTGCGAACACGTGGCCAGTTTTCTCCATTCGTGCACCCCAGCTTCCCTTTTGCTGGGGGTCACAAATTGCTTCCCCCGTCTTATTGTAACAATCCCAACAACAATAGACGCACAGCCCCAGCTTGCTGCGCGCAGCAGTCATATCGGGGAATTTTTAACCAATATTTTACCAACCACATTGGTTACACAACCCAACTCGCAAAGCAACTCGTGGCTGCATGCGATCAACCGAATACGCGACGCAACTTGGCGCCAATTTACGGTCCCATTAGCATTAACCTTTGAGACACCCACAACGGCGTCATCACGCACCCTCAAAGCGCGCTCTCTCTCTCACAAAGCGCCGTTACCCATAATATACACAAAATCGCGTGTACATAACATCCATACGACCAAATAATAGGGTCCCCCTCGAATTTGTTACCAATTTCCAAACAGGTACGCACAATTAATAACATCCCAACCCCAATAGTCAATCAATGCATCGCACCCCATAACCGTACAGAACGGTGTAACAGCACATACAGTCAACATATCGCGATCACACGCGCACATTTAAGCACAATAGCAAACCCGATCTGCAGGAAACCAACACACCATTAATCCAGTCGTAACATTGCAGCAACAACACCAATATTCTCTCTCTTGCAACAACCACATCGCACCTAGCACCTCGCAGCACAATACACCAAAAAATATATATATATTTTCCAATTAAGCCCATCGCACAAGGTAACCCACGAGATGATACAGCGCAAGATACCCGACGCTCCCGAGTTAATAATTAACTTCGCCATCAATATAACAACTCCACACCGCAGCGCACACACACAATTTAACACTCAGCAAGCACAGCATACTCTCCGTCCATTCTCAACACACGTACACACTTTAATTGACACCGAGCAACAAGCAGATAGCGCGTTCATCGTTATTACACACACATACACACTTTCCGAACCGCGCTCCGCACAATCGAGTCATGAGAGAACAAAATCGCCCCCACCCGGCCCTCGAAAGATGGGTGAGGTGTGTGTAAAGGCCGGTTGCGTATCGTTACGACCCGCCCGGGGCTGCAGCAAGAAGAGGATGGCAGGGCGGCAACTTGAGTCGTCTCGCAGAACTCGTTCGGCGACTTGACTGCTCCGTTGTCACGCACCCGAGCCAGGACGGGAGAGCTCCCGCCCCAGCAGCTGTAGCGTCGTCGTCCTCTCCTCGCAGCTCCCCCTCGCAAAACAGCAGCTCACAGCAGGCTGCTCTCCCCGCGGCACCTCCAGATGGCAGCGCAAGGCTGCCTCTCCGCCGCGATGTTGAAGATGGCGGCGTCTCCCCGCCGCGGTGAAGACAAGATGGCGGCTTCCCGCCGTTTCTCCCCTGCCACGCCCAAGATGGCGTCTTCGTGCCACGTGGCAGATGGCGCTGGCAGCGCAGGCAAGGCGTCGGCCTGCAGACCACCATCGGCTTTCCCCACTGCCGTCGTCGGCGTGGTGAGCTCACACGGTTTCGCCAGCACGATTTTCCAGGTCTCCAGCTGCGCCATCTGTCTCAATCGTAAGTCGGATGATGTAGCAGATGATGGCACAGGAATATTCTTTCTTCCGAGCCGTCTTGACAAGCCGTTTCACTTCTGACACCAGTGTAATAAACGACTGGGGCACGATGTCTGGCTCAGTGTCCTTTATTATTCGGTTCGTGCTGTACACCCACACGGCTGTCTTTACTCGGTAGCTTCTCCACGGTGCTGACTCCAATGTCGGCCCGATCCACAACAGCAGCTCCGCTGCTGTTTCTCTCACACAGCCCCCCTTGGCTGTACTCTCTGCTGCTCTTCTCCCTCCGCAGCTCTCACAGCTTCTTGCTCTCTCTCTCTTCGCAGCTCCTCCTGGCAGCCACACCGCTGCCTCTAACGCACAGCCTTCCTGGCTGTACTCTCCTCTCTCTTCGTCGCTCCTGCGACTCTCTGCAGCCACACCGCTGCCTCTAACACACAGCCTTCCTGGCTGTACTCTGGGGTCGGCCCCCGCTCGCCGGCGGTGCCTCCCTCCTCTCGTTCGCCCTCGTGGCCTCACCCTTTTCCATTCACAACCCGACTAACTTCCCCTTCCGGTTTACCCGCTTAAAGCCCCGAACCTTCCCCCCACGTCACATGACTCCACCCCCCGTGACGTCACCTCCGGAAGGTCGCTTACGCCCGCATTACATATAGATACATACACACACACACACGTGTGTGTGTGAACACGGGAGCGGTTAGCGCTACACTAGCGCGCTTCGCTACGAACCCGGCCACCCGAGTTCGATTCCTGCTCACGGCCAACACCAGTGACGATTATCTGAACCGGTCCTGGGCCTCCCCGAGGTCGACTCGGCCTCAAATGAGCACCGAGTGCGGTGTGTGTTAAACATCGCCACTGGGGAGACACTCACCTTCGAATGTCCCCTAGCCACATCCCCGATGTAAGGAGCGTCCTCAGTTTTGCGATGGTTGGACCTAATCCATCAATAAGAAGTTGTTGTTTTTTAGCTTCGTGTGGAAGAAAACCGCAGAAGCCTGGAGAAAACCCCACCCCTCACACTCGGGAGGTGACACACAGTCTCGTCACTGTCACCCAGTGCCGGACGAAGCTAGTGCGGAGCCTGTAGCATATTTTATAAAGGGGCCCTAAATAAATAAAACACGTACATATTAATGCACACATTTTCAACTTACATAGTAAAGTAATTGTATTTTTTATTTTGCTACACAGCCAGATAATACGACAAACGGCTAACCTTAAACACCCAGTCGTTCATAAAAGTTGAAGGCAGTATAGTACTATAGTAATAGAGCAAGTGCAGAATCACTGAACCGGAATTGATAGCTTGAAAGCATTTAGCGCGGAGCAGTTGAAAGTGCTACACATGTAGCTACTACACATGTAGCTACTTTTGCTACGATCATGATCCGGCACTGCTGACACCTCTCTTCGCCACCTCGGGCTCTCCACAACTGCAACGCACGAACCCGGTCTAAGGGGCCGTCCATAAATGACGTCACGCGATTTTTGACCCCCCCCCTCTCGTCACACGGCGTCACAAAAAGTCAGACCCCCCTCAAAAATGACGTCACAAAGCTCTGCCCCCCCCCCCAAAACCATATTTACATTTTTAAAATAAAACATGCTTCAAATCGCCTTAAACTATTGTCATTATAGTGCGTATTTAATGTGGCGCTGCACTCTGACGTTGTAGGAGTGTTATAACAATTAGTGTTGTTTTAACAATTCCATATGTATTTAAAGTTGTGCATTTTGATGTGACGTCACATTTCTCAACCCCCCCCCCCCTCGTCACACATCGTCATAAATGTCTGACCCCCACCCTACTAGGTGCGTAATCGGTGAACTCTCTTAACCGCTATGAACCATTGCATTCACCACAATCAAACTTTGTTATTCTACTTTAAGAAATAAATCGATGTCAAGCGTTTCCCCTGGCTGGCTGGGCTCCTTTCCACCCCAACAGTAAGTCTGTCTGTTCGTGGCTGAGACCACAGAGCCACCGTGCCTCCACAGCTCAGGACGCCATCTTGGTAGGGGCACGGTGTGCGTGTGTGTGCGTGTGGGGGGGGGGGGAAATGGAATCGATAAAAGGAAAACCGCATTCGGCCCTGTTAATGGACAAATCGTGTTTAATTGGTAAAAAAAATGATTACAGTTGTTTGCTTTCGATTGCTTATATTTTTTTTATCTGGTTGCAGCAATTTTGGCCTACCTCCACAGCCTGTTTTCCTGAACTTTTAACCGAGATTGGAGTGGACCTGCTCGGCTGACTGCAGTCTCTGCCTCGCACGCCTCACCCCCCTTCGACTCCGGGCAATGTATCCTTCTACGCTTTCCAACCATAATTTAACATACGATGTATATATATATACACGCACAATAGCTGTGTATTGTATATACTCTACTGCAGTGGCGGCTCCTGCAGAATCTCTCAGGGGGGGCAAATGTCTGGATGATTGATAAGGATAAGGTCCACCCATGCAATGGATAAATTAACAGCTTAAGCATGTAAAGGCAACTTCACTTCTTTAATATTAATGAAAAATAAAGTGACTCTTACAATACATCTTGTTTGTTTCTATACTCACTATTAAAACAAACCACTCAAGTTTATTTTATTAAAGATTCCACTAGGTGGCGACAAATTATATTATTGGATGAAACGTGCGTACGTATGATGACGTAAGCACGTATGATGACGTAAGCACGTTAGGGCGAGCCCTCCCGGAAGCCATAGAGAATGCATTGCAGCGCCCCCGTTCGAAAAAAAACATCTTTGTATGTAAGTCTATGGGACCACTCGGGGCGATTCTCAGCTGGAGGGAAATCGCCCAAAAAGAGGCGGTACTCCACAGAACGTAGCATGACGCTGATTGGGACTATATCCAGAGGCACAGTGACGGCTAGCGTGACTCTGTGGTTGAATGACATTGGTGGTGCGTCGCCCAATCGCCCTAATGAAGAAACCGCCCCTGCTCTACTGTCGATTCACTTGTCACCAAATAAACACACACACATATATCACATATATCCACGCCTCGAGTCAACGCGGTGTTCGTAAGGCATTTGTTTCACGTTGTGCATTCGTGCATCTTGTCACCGCAACTTGACCGAGAACGCATTCAAACATTCTGCACGGTATCCGTGCCGCAGCCTAAAACACGTAAAAAAATTCTGCACGGTATCCATGCCGCAGCCTAAAACACATCAAGACAATTCTGCACAGTATCCATGCCGGAGCCTAAAACACATCAAGACAATTCTGCACGATATCCGTGCCGCAGCCTAAAAACACATTAAAACATTCTGCACGGTATCCGTTCCGCAGCCTAAAAACACATAAAAACATTCTGCACGGTATCCGTTCCGCAGCCTAAAACACATGAAGAAAATTCTGCACGGTATCCGTGCTGCAGCCTAAAACATGTAAAACATTCTGCACGGTATCCGTGCCGCAGCCTAAAACACATCAAGACAATTCTGCACGGTATCCGTTCCGCAGCCTGTTCACCCCCCCCCCTACCCAACCTCATTCCTGAAAGGATGCTGAGGGACCCCTGTCCTAAAGCTACCAAGCGTCCCGACAGCTTGTAAAAGGCTACAACAGGGCCCACCGGGTCATTGTTTTACGTTGGCGTCGTAGATAACGACTCGGACGTATTGACTCGCAGCAGGGAGCATTGCGCGCGGAGGAATCTTCACTTGTTCCCAAATCCCCTTTCGT
The DNA here is from genome assembly GCF_965212315.1 of Lampetra planeri. NCBI lineage: Eukaryota > Metazoa > Chordata > Hyperoartia > Petromyzontiformes > Petromyzontidae > Lampetra > Lampetra planeri. The sequence goes on from NC_136136.1 coordinate 3,909,975, forward strand.
CCAGGGCGCCGCCAAACTCTCTGGGCCACGGAATTCCTTCCTCTCGTTTTCAACTCGACAACAAAGACGCTCACCAGCCCCCCCTCGCCCCTTACCCAACAAGAGTCGCGAGGCCTGTTAGCGATTCACCGCATCGCGTGCGTGCGGCGGTGGCTGAACGAGCGTGGAGGGGTGCATAGGGGTGCCTTGCCACCCCCCCACCTACCCCCCTCTCACCCCCTGGTGGGCAAAGCTCCGAGTTGGGCCCCTTGCCAACCACCATGAGATTTGTGTTGTCGACAAACAAACTTGTGTAATGGTGTGTGTGGTTTCGACAAGGGGAGCCGCGATATGTAATAGCCTCTGGGTGCGACCGTGCGAGACGAATCACAATATTGGGGGGGCACCATATGGCCGATTGCTGCACCCCCTTAGCTGACGATGTGGCTACTACGCCACTGGGCGTGCAGGAAAGGATTATTGTCAATGATTGCAAGGTCAACACGCATTTAACCCCCCCCCCCCCAAACCTGTCTCTCTCTAGGGATGGAACGGAGGTAGACAGAGACGCAATGCAGACGGGACAAAACAAAGAATTTCCGATGCGTAGGAGAGCAACGTGATCACTCCAGAATGGCTGTCTGGGTGTGCCGCTGTGTGTGTGCGTGTCACCACGTCGTGATGGTGAGAGTCTGGGGAGCGGTAGTGTAGCGGTTAGCGCTACGGCGACCCGAGTTCGATTCCCGCTCACGACCAACACCGGTGACGATTATCTGAACCGGTCCCGGGCCACCCCTAGGTCGACTCAGTCTCAAATTAGTACCTGTTAGGCGGTGTGTAAACATCGCCACTGGAGAGACAAAGGCGGACGGGCGTGGTGCTGGCCACGCACCCCCTCGAGTGCCGTGCCGACCTTCATATGTGCTCGCTAACAGCACTTTCCCCAACAGTCTGTTACAGGCTATAACGGAGGAGGAGGCGGCAGCGGGGGGGGGGGATCTTTGTCCCTCGTGTGTCACCACATTTTACGCAAGGGCGGAGGGAATTCCCCGCGCTTGTAGCGACAGCGGCGCTAACGAGGTCCCCGCTGTGCGGTGGAAGCCACGCGGACCGTCCGATGGGTGCGCGCTGTCAAAACAAACCACTTTAGCCCGGCAGCGTGCGTAGCGAACCCGCGCGCGCGCGTTCAGGCTTCTGTCGCATCCTGTGAGCGGGGTTCAGTCGATGCCTCCGACGCGGCATCGCCAAACGACGCCGTGGCATGTCAAGGCGGCAGTGTCGCGTGAAACTCTCACCCCCACCACCACCACCACCTTAGCCGCCCTGAGTTCGATTGCCGGCCACGGCAAACATGGGTGGCAAAGCGAGTCCTCTGCACAGTTGCTGGACACGTTGACGCCGCCCTTCATCCACTCGCAAAGTAGCGGCGTGGTGAAGTAGGGTTCTCACCACCACAACTGGCGCGGTAGTGAGAAGCCCTTCATCCAGCAGTGGGTCGACAAAGGCCGCTCTGCACGAATGAAGACCTTTCAAAACACAATTCGGCCATGAATGTTTTATTGCTTAACGAACCCGGCGACCCGAGTTCGATTCCCGCTCGCGGTCAACGCTAGTGACGAATACCTGAGCCGGCCCTGGGCCTCCCCTAGGTCGACTCAGCCTCAAACGAGTACCTGGATCGGTGGGTAAATATTGCCACTGGGGGGGATACAAAGGCGGCCGGGCGTAGTGCTGACCAACCCACCCCGTCGTGTGCCGTGTCGGCCTTCATAGGCGCTGCTCGCTAACAGCACTTGCCCCAACAGTCTGTTGACGCTATACGGGGGGATCTTTGTCTTTGTTTGTACGTCCTTGCTCTCAAGGATCTCTCACCCCCCCAAACCACCCCTCCCCTCTCCACCAACCCTCCCCCCACCTCATTATAATTGAAGTCGCGCGCGCCTCCCGAAAAAAAAAATCGCGCGCGCGCCCCCCTGTTTATCTGAGTGTCCGGGATTAGCTGCGCCGATATGGCAACGATTATCATCCGATTTAAACGCCACAACGGCGCTCGCCGCGAATTAAACCCCCCCCCCCCCCCCAATAGATATATAGGAGCGCGTCGAGACAGAGGAGGGTCGAGTCCTCCCTCGGAGCGCACCGCCCGATGGCGGGATATCGGGGAACGCTTTGAGAGTAGCGCTAAACGGTTTTTTCCGTTCTTTGTTTTTTAACACTCACAATCCGTTTTCCATTGGCCACGCTTCGTATCCACTGCCCCGGTGAAGGTCACCCCAGCAGCCATGGTCTGTCCACTGCTGCTGGGTTGATGGTCGCCTCATCGCCGTCATCATCATCATCATGATCGTCGTGTGCGTGGTAATGATGATAGTCACCATTTTCATCATCGTCGTCAGCCATGGCGCATGGCCTATCCACCGTTGGATATAGGCACCCCCCCCTCCCCCATAATCCTTCGCAGCATCAGCAGCCCGTCGTCGATGTATCCTCATCCAGCAGTGGATTCACACAATGGCGTGTACGTGTACTCTGCCTGTGTGTGTGCTGTATATGCATCAGCCAGTCATCTCAGTCATCTCAGTCAGTCGACCCGTGGCACCTGGTTCTGCCCCGTGACCTCCTGCCAGCGGGCGTTCGACACTTCACGTGGCCTCAAGGTGCACATGGCCTGGCACAAGCTTCGTGGTGACGTCACCGCCACTTAGTGGCGAATGGCGGTTGTTGTTGTGCTGTATATGATTGTCTTTGTACTCGAGGGTAGGTGCTCGGTGAAAGCACTTGCCCCAACAGTCTGGTAAAGGCTATATGGGAGATCTTTGTCTTTGTACTCGGGGCCCCGTGGCGCAGGAGGTGAGCACACTGAGCTATGAACCGGGGCCACCTAAGTTCTATTCCCGTTCGCGGACAACATTGATGACGGACATCTGAACCGAATCCAGGTGTGCGTCGTGCGTCAATATCGGCCACCGGGGAGACAAACGCGGCCAGGTGTGGTTCTCAGCAGTATGCGCCCGCGAACAGAACTTGCCCCAGCCAGCGTATTTGTACACATCTTCACGTGATCGATACACGTGTGGCCTTTCAGGCTGTCGTGGCAAGTGCTGTTAGCGAGCACCTATTAAAGCAGGCACGGCGCCCAGAGAAGTGGTATAGCCAACAACACACCTGACAGCCTTTGTCTTCCTCCAGCGCTTATTGTGCACACAACAGGTGTTCAGTTAAGACTGAGCCGACCTAGGGGAGCCTCTGAACCAGTTCAGGTATAATGCGCCATACTCTTTGTTTTTTTCGGTAAAGTCACGTCGGTGAAAATAAAATAACATTAAAATGAACGCAACTAAATTAAATCACGACGTTTCGGGCGCAACACAAGCGTCCGTCTTCAGGTGGGGACAAAACTAGAATATAGCGCGCCACTCATGTTAGCTGCGATCGAGAATCGAACTCAGGTGACTGGGGTTCATTGGGCAGTTGCGCTAACCGATGCATCACCGCTCCGCACAACACGATGCAAGCGCACACGCGAACGAGCGACATACGCCAGCGCAAAACAAGTACACGCCAACACACAAACAGATAAAGACAAAGGTGCCCCGTATAGCCTTACCAGACTGTTGGGGCAAGTGCTGTTAGCGAGCACCTATGAAGGCAGGCGCGGCACACGAGGGGGTGGGGGGGTGGTCAGCACCACGCCCGGCCGCATTTGTCTTCACTAGGCCGAGTCGACCTAGGGGGAGGCCCAGGACCGGTTCAGATAATCGTCGCAGCGCGCTAACCGCGACACTCCGCCCTCCCCCCCACGTACATTTGCGTACATTGCACAGAAACACACAAGCGCACAAACCACACTCGCAGCACATTGCACGCGTCCACAGACACACCCACACGTCAAAGCCCTCGCACGCACGCATACATCCATTCACTCACACACCAAGATAAAGGCGACCCATGTCGCCTTAACGGGCTGTTGGGGCAAGGTGCTGTTGGCGAGCACCTACGAAGGCCGGTCACGGTGGCCAGCACTCGGGCCGGAGCAGGCGTAGGTATAGAACATCCACCCACACACTCACACACCCACACACTCACACACTCACACACTCACACACCCACACACCCACACACTCACACACCCACACACTCACACACCCACACACTCACAGATCCACACACTCACACACCCACACACCCACACACCCACACACTCACACACCCACACACCCACACACTCACACACCCACACACCCACACACCCACACACTCACACACCCACACACTCACACACCCACACACTCACAGATCCACACACTCACACACCCACACACCAACACACTCACACACCCACACACTCACACACACTCACAGATCCACACACTCACACACCCACACACCCACACACTCACACACCCCCACACCCACACACCCACACACCCACACACCCACACACTCACAGATCCACACACTCACACACCCACACACCCACACACACACCCACACACCCACACACTCACACACCCACACACCCACACACTCACACACCCACATACTCACACACTCACACACCCACACACTCACAGATCCACACACACACCCACACACCCACACACTCACACACCCACACACTCACACACTCACACACCCACACACCCACACACCCACACACCCACACACCCACACACTCACACACCCACACACTCACACACCCACACACTCACAGATCCACACACTCACACACCCACACACCCACACACTCACACACCCACACACTCACACACACTCACAGATCCACACACCCACACACCCACACACACACACCCACACACCCACACACTCACACACCCACACACCCACACACCCACACACTCACACACCCACACACTCACACACCCACACACTCACACACTCACACACCCACACACCCACACACTCACACACCCACACACTCACACACCCACACACTCACAGATCCACACACTCACACACCCACACACTCACACACCCACACACCCACACACTCACACACCCACACACCGACACACTCACACACCCACACACCCACACACTCACACACTCACACACTCACACACCCACACACCCACACACCCAAACACCCACACACTCACACACCCACACACTCACAGATCCACACACCCACACACCCACACACCCACACACTCACACACCCACACACCCACACACTCACACACCCACACACCCACACACTCACACACCCACACACCCACACACTCACACACCCACACACTCACACACCCACACACCCACACACTCACACACCCACACACTCACACACCCACACACTCACAGATCCACACACCCACACACTCACACACTCACACACCCACACACTCACACACTCACACACCCACACACCCACACACTCACACACCCACACACTCACACACCCACACACCCACACACTCACACACCCACACACTCACACACCCACACACTCACAGATCCACACACCCACACACTCACACACTCACACACTCACACACCCACACACCCACACACTCACACACCCACACACTCACACACCCACACACTCACAGATCCACACACTCACACACTCACACACCCACACACCCACACACCCACACACTCACACACCCACACACCCACACACTCACACACCCACACACTCACACACAGCAAGCCCGCGACGCAGCGCGCGCGCGCGCTCGGCACTTGTGCCGCTCCCATTAGGGCGTGCTGAAGTGTTTTACCTTGCAATTAGGATTAGCAGCAATTATCTCACCCGCCGTTAATGGCCTCCGGGCTCGGGGATTAGGACAATATTGTAGCTGTTTGTCGCGAAGTCCCTCCCTCCCTCCCTCTGACCCCTCCTCCAACCCTCTACCTCCCAAACGCCCCCCACAATCAGACACACTTTTTTCTTATCCATAACCTTCCCACAACCCACCCCCCCCCCCCCAAGATCCTAGCCGCCAGACATTTCGGTTTCGATGCATCCGGTGAATGGAATAATTAATCCACGTATTAATTAGTATGTCCGCGCGTGTCAAAGGGTTACCAAATTAGAAGTGCGGACGGTTTAAGCGGCAGCCTCGGCCACAGACGCCGCGTGAACGGCGAGGTCGCGGTCCGTGACAAAGGGGGGGGGGGTGGTGAGGGTGAGGGGGGGGGGATGAGGGTGAGTGGGGGGGTGAGGGTGAGGAGGGGGGGGAGGGGGGTGAGGGGAGGCAAATCCGTGCGTGCGCTTACCTCCCTGGTCGCTCCCGGTTTGATGCGCGATGACGACCTAACTCGCGTTCTTCGTTCAGCGTGAGCGAGCGTCCTGACGATCGTCGGCAGCGACTCGTTAGACCAGCCGAGGGCGCTCCTGGGTGAAACGCCGCATGCTCGCGAACTCCGTGCATCCTCGCAGCGGCCTTCTGGCCAAAGGCGGTCAAGGTGCAGACGCCCCTTCTGCGGCCCTGGCTGGGACGCTCTTCCTGCACATGTTTGGAAGCCGCCGGAGCTGTGCACTTTTAAATCATCTAAATTGAAAACGCAGTTTTGTAGAACTGCTTAATGTGTGTTTGGCTTGTTGTTCACTCCCCCACCGACCCCCGCCGCCGCACCTCCGATTAGCGCGGTTGGCTACGTACGGTGCGAAATAAGTTCAACATGTTCTTGGTTCTTTCGGTAAAGTCACGTAGAATGGAAATAATAAAATAATAAAAATAAAACATAATAAAAAAATTATCACGTCGTTTCGGCCACAACGCAAGCAGCCGTCCTCAGGTGAAGAACAGGTCTGTCGAGATAACAGACTCTGTCTTCTCGACAGACCCGCGTTGTGGCCGAAACGTGAGAATAATTTTATTATGTTTTATTTGTATTATTTTATTATTTCCATTCTACGTGACTTTACCGAAAGAACCAAGAAGATGAATCCCTGCAGTCACGAAAGCTTTAAATCGAAATTTAAGTTCAACATGAATACAATGATAATATTGATACTATCATCATGACTGTTGAGCCAGCGGTTTACAATCAAAAAAGTTTAAATCCTTTTGGCGGGGTTAACTCAGCCCATCGCCACTTTGTTTGGATGGTCAACAGTGGTTGTCCTGCTGTGGATGAAATTGCCCCCGCCACAGCAATGTGGAATCGCCACGACTGACCTTAAAACGTAACAAGAGCCCAACCTCATTTTGAGTACGACGATGATGCTGCTGCCGATTATAATTTGATAAAAATGATGAAATTCAGCCACTAATTATAATCGTACCATATCAGGGGGGAGGGGAAGAAACAAGTTTTGCTGGATGGCTGCCTGCCTGGATGCCTGGCGCACGACCAAGGAGGCGTGCGTGACAGTGACGTCAGACGCACGTCTGCGTGATGACGTCACCCGCATCCCACGCGGTGACGTCACGCCTCTCCCTCACCCACGCTTCACGCCCGCATGCGGTAGAGAGATGGGTGGAAGGAACACGAGGTGAGGCTTTCGCGACCCCAATGTTATTCGTAATAAAGGGGTGGGGGTGAGTTAGATCGCGTAAATATAAATGAGTTTTGGAAACAGGAAGACCTCTTCACAATGCTGGTAAATTGCCTGATGAAGCTGATTGTCGTAAATTACCAGCGTCAACGTGACAGTCCCTCGACTTGTAAATGTTGTGGGTTTACTCTCCAGCGCACACCGGAGTGGTGATGCGGTAGATAATTGGCACGTTGTGGTTACCTTGCACAACCTTTACTAATTGGCTGTGTCGGGTGTGGTGGTGGTGGGTGAACGACACATTTATATGTATGCGATCTAACAACAACAAAAACACCTTCTTGGTTCTTTCGGTAAAATCACGTAGAAGGGAAATAATAAATAATAAAAATAAAACATAATATAATAGTGAGAATTGTATTTTATTATGTTTAATTTTTATTATTTTATTATTTGTCTTCTACGTGACTTTACCGAAAGAACCAAGTAGATGAATCTCTGCAGTAACGAAAGCTTTAAATCGAAATTTAACAAACACACCCTTTAATGATGAGATCAGTGGAGCAAAATCAACCGTTATTGTATGGTACTGACACTATGCTCCCAACGCCTTTGCTACCCCTCCTTCACCAATCAGCACTGATTAAATAAGGCCACAAATAAGGTCAAACTCCAATAACAATTGTAGTTGCAGTAGGAACTTGAATGATTGCACGTCCGTAGGACCTGAAGACGACCGCTTGTGTTGCGATCGAAACGTCGTCGTGTGTTTTTGTTATTTTCTTTGAACCTATCTACGTGACTTTACCGAAAGACCCAAAGAATACGATTTCCTGCAGTCACGAAAGCTTTAAGTCAGAAATATCTCCTTCTTTGCTAAACCCAATTCAAAAATCGAATTGTGACCTCGAATCGTGGATCGTTCGCACCGTCCCATGCACATTATGCAATTTCTACAGCAGTATGAGACCTCCTTTACCAGTGGCAAAATATAGTAATCGGTATTTACCCTTTCAACTGGTACAAAAACTGACACCTTTGTACCAGTTGAAAGGGTATTACTATATTTTGCCACTGGTAAAGGAGGTCTCATAGTGTAAATGCTTACCCCGAGCTCTCAATACTCTAATAGTGCGCTGTTTTTGAGTTGTACGCCTTTTGGCGTCATCTGGTCCAACACCAATGGAGACTAGGCTCTAAGAAAAGCTGTCTCGGGTGTGGACCAATCAACTTCAAGGACAGTGCATATCATTATCATCATCAGAGTTTGACTGCTTGTGTTGTGGTTATTGCAAACATGGTGCCTTGTATAAAGGTGTCAGTTTTTGTACCAGTTGAAAGGGTAAATACCTATTACTATGTTATACAGCAGTATCACCATCCTAATCGTCATCATCAGCAGCAGTAACTATGATCAATCCACTGCTGCTGAGCGACCTATCCGAGCCGTCACCATCACTCACGACCCCGTAATGCCATGCGCCTTGCGCCTGCGCGCGAGATGCCGGTGGCATCGCTCCATGAGCGACAATCGCTAAATGTAGATCGATTTTTTGTTGTTGTTGTTGTTGTATTTTCCATTCCGGCAGAATATCAAGGAGCTTGCTGTGAGAGACGCGTTGAAGGGTAAAACTGCAATTCCATCTCCTCGTGACGCTGCGGAAGGCCGACGGGCGAGTCCTTTCGAGACGGTGCGATGCTGCCACCTGCCGTGTAAACAAACGAACGAAGCATCCGCGAGGACAACCAAGGGTGTTGGTGGTGGCCAGAGGTCGCAACCGGGTACCCGATACCCGTACCCTACCCGATACCCGGCTACCCGTACCCGGCCGGGTACGGGTACGGGTAGTCGTTTGCGAACCTGGTGCGGCCGGGTACGGATACGGGTAGGCCGTGAGTCACTGGTGAGTACGGGTACGGGTAGGGAACGGGTACCCATTTGCGACCCTGGTGCGGCCGGGTACGGGTACGGGTAAGGAATCTAAACCCGTTTGCGACCTCTGGTGGTGGCCCTGTGGCTCTTTAAGGACTGTGCTTCGTGGACGTTGTCGTATTCACGCTGAATTGAGGCTCTTGAAATGTTGTGCGGGGTTTTGTAGCGAATTCGAAAAAAAATGCTGTTCTTGCTCCTGGAGATATGTACAAACGACTGGAGAAAGAGCTTCTCGGCTCATCGGATTCCTCAAGTGTTGATACATATTCTGATTGTGGAGACGGTCACGCCCGTGGTACTGGTCACGGTGACGGCTGTACCGATAGCAGCGATGGACAACCACAAATCACTTTGACTCAACACATTCGTAAACAGCACTTGCATTTAACACGGGGAGTGGATTACAGACGACGTTTCGGACCAGTGGCCCTTTCTTCATAGCACATCAGCTATGTGATGCATGAGGGTCAGTGTCCGAAACGTTGCCTTTTATACTGTATAGCGTAGCCGCGAGAAGGTAAGATTCGTCGATTAAGAAAATGCATTGGTGCTTTGAGCCGTTGACACAAAACGGCATTCGCCGGGACGAGAAATTCACCCCAATTATCTTCTCGAATCATTCGACGGCATCTCTCGGTCACACGCACACACATTAGCGCGCACACGGCGTTTTCTGAGACGAATGCCAATTTAGGGAGCGATGCAGTAGTTTGGTGGGCATGTCCCATGGTGGACATGGGCCATGGTGGGCACTGGGTTCGGCTGCACTCTCCTCTGCTCCCCACAACGTTGCAAGAGTTATTAGTGGCAATGTATATTTGTATATGTGTGTGTGTGTGGCATTAAAAGCTAATTACGTGATAATGTACTCAGTTATCGCGCAATCAACTTGCATCATTAATGATATAATTCAATCGCTCTGGAAAGCCTCGCCGAAGGTCTCAATAACTTTCTTTTATTCAGGAGGTATCGTGCTGCAATGGAACGTTTTGTCACAAATTTTCATCCATGAGTGCTTTGGCTTCGCGTGGGCAGAAACCGGAGTGCACAGAGAAACCCCACCACGTGGTCAGAAGGGTAGAACAATCTTGATTTGGAGCTTTCGTGACTGCAGGAATCCAAACTCTTTGGTTCTTTCGTTAAAGTCACGGAGGTTAAAAATAAAATAAATCACGACGTTGCTTTCCCACCTGATGACGGACGCTTGTGTTGCGCCCGAAACGTCGTGATTGATTTTATTTTATACCCACGTGACTTTACCGAAAGAACCAAAGAGTATGGTATAACAGCTCAGAGCTCCCACGCAGATTCAATCCGGCAGACAGAACAATTTCTTTGGACGCAGCCCGTGCACGGGGGACGAGGTGGCCGAGTGGTTAAGGCGATGGACTGCTAATCCATTGTGCTCTGCACGCGTGGGTTCGAATCCCACCTTCGTCGCGAGTATTTTTTACGATTTTTTTTTAGTCGCCAACTGATTTCCGACGCAATAACTTACCGCTAAAAAAAACTGTGCACGGATATATTCAAGAAGCTACCGAAGAACGAATGCCATCCTCCCGTTCCAAGCTTGCATACCAAGCCCACAACAACACCTGGTACGCATTCAAAAGTCAGAAGCCATTAATCCAAGTGATGATGATCCAGGCCTAACCGATAATGGCTTCGCTTTCCCAGCGCTAACGAGATCGGGCGCATTCCGAGTGATGTGGTCGCTTCGTTGAAGACGCTGCGCCAGGCAAGTCGGTACCAGTGAGATTAAACTAAACTTTGTAGCTTTTCATAATAAAGTCTTTTGGGTTAGATCGCGTAAGTATAAATGTGTCGCAACCCTCCACCACCAGACACGGCCAATCAGTCAAAAATGTGTCACGTTAACAAAACGCCAATTCGTTACTTCTTCAGTCCACCGGTGTGTTTGATGAGTACTCAAATCTCAAACTCTGGCTCCATGGGACGATGTTTCGCATTTCAACCCGCCGCTGGACGAAGGCCCACCCACGCCTGTCGATCATCGGGGCTATTCGACCATACTTCACCACGCTGGTCAGTGCGAGTTAGTTCAGTGTAGGCGGGCGAGCGGGCGGGCAGGAGCGGTTTTAGAAATCACTCGCCACGGCCGACAGTTGCTGTACCCTGGTGAATACGTGGAGTTGAGAACGCCGCCGGCTACACGCTATGTCCCAGTCATATCCAAATTGAAGCGCGCATGAAACGTATCTTGTCATTCATATTACAACGCGTATTGTACTTTAATGAAACCCGATTATTCATGTGTTCATTGTTACGCAGTGTGAATGACTGAATGTTGTTTGCGTGTACATTTTAATCGCTTACTGTGTTTCAATCTCACTTTGGGATTTGCCAAAAGCGACGACGCCGACGATAATAGTATCGATGATGATGATAATGATGTTGTTTGTTTATGACGATCGTGATGATCATGACAGCATCGAGTTGTCTTCATCAAGCAGTGGATAAACCATGGCAGCTGCTTCTGCTACTGCTGGTGAGGCCTTCACCCAGCAGTTGATAGACAATGTACGATGACACCTGACAAACGACTTGTGCTGGTAGGAACCTCCTGGTTACACCAGCCTACAGGGGATTATTGTGTCCGTCGTGCAGGGAGGGGCTGGGTGGAGAGGGAGGGGCTGGGTGGGGAGGGAGGGTGGGGAGGGGCTGGGTGGGGAGGGTGGGGAGGGGCTGGGTGGTGAGGGTGGGGCTGGGTGGGGAGGGTGGGAGGGGTGGGGCTGGGTGGGGAGGGGCTGGTCACCCCGTAGTGCCCTTATAAAACTCAACGTTTAACCTACTCACGCCGGCTTGTGCCCGTTCTCACAGTCGGGCATATTTGCGGAATACACCACGCCGCCGTTGACCCTGGCCATTGACCGAGCAACCCAACGTTCCTACCAGCTCCCTCCGCAGGAATGTGTTATTCAAAAGTGGATGACGATTATGACGATACATTAATTAATTATGGTGACATAACCAATCGATGATGATATCGGTTGTTGGTGAGCTATATGCACATTTAAACGTGTGAATATTTCGCTACGAGTACTCGCAGATTAGCAAAATAAAATTGCGTTTTTGCCACGTCTCTGTGCGTGCGCTCTGCACGCACGGTATTATGGCGTTTGCTTTTATTTTAATTGTTATCATTCTAATTCCGATCCTCGCGATTCGGGGGACGAGACACGGACACCGCCTTCGCTGCAATGCAATTCAATTACACTTCGATTCAATTACACTTCATCTCTCCCTCCCTGCCTCTCTCCCTCCCTCCGCCGCAGTGATTCAACGGCAAAGGGTGTCACGCCAAGTCACGCAAATCTGCGTGCATCGCAAAGGGCGTCATCGCGTGCTGCTTCGGGGAGGGAGAGGAGGGCAGGGATTGTGGAGGGATGGAGGGAGGTGGGGAGGAGGAGGAGGCATTTTTTAATTTGAACTTTCAAACCACACCACCCCCCACCCCCCCACCACCAAGCACACAAACGCGGTGCATTTAATCTGCTTTTGTTTTGTATTCTTAGTCTTCCGTGCTTTGAGGAAAACGATGCATCACCGCGGCGGTGTTTGTTGGTGGCGGAGGTGGTGGTGCTGTCACTCGATACGGCGCTCGCACGAGACCCACGAATGAATAGCGCAGTAAAACCCGCGGTCACGGAGACGCGGGCAATTCGAGTCGGTTGGCTGGCACTCAGAAAACTAACAGAAGAACATAAACCGCACGGTAGAATTTTAATTATCCGATGCAGACCGAAGTTTTTTTTTCTTCTTTTTTTTCTCTCTCTCGCGTGTGTTGGTGTTGTTCATTATTAATTTATTTGTCGTGTTGTGCGTGTGTGCGTTTTCTCTCTCTCTCCCCCCCTCTTTCTCCCTACATGCGAGCCGGGCCGTGTGTGTGTGTGTTTGGGGTGATTGAATATGAGCCACCAAGCTCACCTTTTCATTATCGTGAACAACATTCCGCCCATTGGAGTCTCACACGCACACACACACAGACAAAGGTCCCCGTTATAGCCTTAACAGACTGGGCAAGTGCTGTTAGTGAGCACCTGTTAAAGCTGGCACGTACACATATGCACAAATACGCACTCAGAAATATAGGCACAAACACGTCGACCCAACAACAACAAAAACCGCCTTTAAGCACTCAGTGGCAGTGACGTCACCGCGGCCCTTGTGCCAGGCTAGGTGCACTTTGAGGCCCTGTGAAGTGTTGAAGGCCCGCGAGCAGGCGCTCACAAAACAGATCCAGGTGCCACGGGTTGATCGACCGAGATTACGCGCAGACCCACACATAAATAGGCACAAACACATACACCTGGTAAAATATTCGAAAAAGTGTGTTTAGTTTTATTTGTATATATTTCGAAGTGATGTGTTTACCTTCCCTATACTTGTGATTGTGGTTTTGCATTGATTGCACTCCGATTGTGGTTTTGCATTGATTGTTGTTGTAACGCTTCGACCCGCCCCTACTCGACAACTGTGCAAAGTGGCTTCATAGCTCATCGGATTCCTCCAGTATAAAAACATACTTTGATTCGGATGACGCTCTCTCTCTCACACGCACACACACACACACGTGTACACCGAGGCCATGAAGTTTACACGGCCCATCATTAGCAGAGCATACAGAGCTCCCCCGGTGGCTTCCGGTCACAATGACCTCTCGCTCGACTCCGCGCGACTAAAACTATTCTCGTAAGCCCCGTGACAGACGTACAACGGAGGCGGCTGCCTCGCAGACTGACAAATTAAATTTCTCGTAGCGCAGACAAAAGGTGAACGTTGCCCTGCCTGATTCTCTGTCTTGCGCCAGGTGTGCGGGATTAGAGATCCTACGATTGCGGGTGGGTGGGTCGCAGAGGTCACGGGACGGTGATTGCCTTCCAATGTCACCGCGCCTCGCCATCGCTTCCTTCCTTCTGCCCGTTCCCACCTGTGTGTGTTTGTGTGTGTGTTGTAAGGAGCGGTAGTGTAGTGGTTAGCGCGCTGCGCTTTTAACCCGGCGACACGGGTTCGATTCCCTGCTCACGGCCAACACCAGTGACGATTATCTGAACTGGTCCTGGGCCTCCCCTAGGTCGACTCAGCCTCAAATGGGGACCTTTTGCGGTGTATAAACATTGCCACTAGGGAGACAAATGCGGTCGGGCGTGGTGCTGGCCACCCACTCCCTCGTGTACCGTTCCGGCCTTCATAGATGCTCGCTAACAGCACTTGCCCCTACAGTCTGTTAAGGCTATATGGGGGATATTTGTTTGTTTTTTGTATGTCGACCTTTCATCGCACGGTACGTGGCCAACCGAGCTAATCGGAGGTTGAACATTCGGAGCAACACTTGACGTGTCTGCTCTTCTGCGCTCATTATAATCATAACAACAACACACTTCCGAACAGCCATTCGCGAACACAAGTCGCATTATACAGCCAGCCCACTGCTGTCAATCCACTGCTGGATGAAGGCCTCCCCAAAGCCGTGCTCAGCGCGCGTTGGTGATGGGGGAGCGGCCCACGATCAGTTGAGACATCACTCCGCCACTGATTCCAGCCACGCGTGGGTATCGAACTCAGTTCGCTCACCCTATCCCACTCATCCCACTCATCCCACTCATCCCACTCATCCCACTCATCCCACTGACTAACCCCCTCCCCCGCCCCACCGTCACGAACACAAATGAGGTTGGACCAGCATCCCCACAGCTCTCCTCTCATCCTCTCCCCATCGATATCCTCTCCCCAAGATGCCCGCGGGGCTATGTTGCGCGCAGCAGACGGGCAGTTAAGCAAAAATCAATTGATTGTACTGTACTTCTATGCTCTCAGCGCCTTCACCAACCCGTGATAACCGGCGTGGTGCGCAGTATGGGTGAATAACCCCCCCCCCCTCCGCCCCCATGACCCACATGGCATGGGGAAGGAGGCCTTCATCCAGCAGTGTAGAGACACAAGATCTGCACATTGCGCCACCAGCCAGTGCGTCGCAGTTGAATTGTTTGGGGGTCATGAGCTGTCCGTCGTGTTTTAAAAAAAATCGATGTCGAGGTAGGGACCGGCGTTTCACATCCATACTCGATCCTCTGCTGGAATGAAGGCCTCCGCTGATGTATTGCGGTCCCACGATGGACGCAACGACCCATATGGTACCTGCGTGCCAGCCGGATCTCATGACTCCATCTCCAAGGTGAACGTCCAGTCGGGTGCGTTACTAAAAATAAAAACAAATTAAAATGTTTTTCTATTTTACCAGGTAAGTCCCACTGAGCCCCATAGCTCTTTTCAGAAGCCACCTGGCCACATAATGATTGCCCAACGAAGTGGGTTGTTGTGTTTGACATTGACAGCAGCCGCATACTCCAAGCGCACGTTTCTAAATGTGGAGGCATAAACGAAACGACACGGAGACATCCACTCGGCCACGGGGAGAGAGAGAGAGACACACACAAACTCCAAAATATACAGCAGCAGGCGTCGTCAGGGTCGGGATCGAACCTACGACCTCCTGCATATCAGACGAGGCAGTTAACATCTCGCCACCGCGGCACCATCGTAATGCCTAAAGCCCACGTGTTAAACCGATCGTAATTTATTCTGACCGTGATGTGTCCTGACCAAGCCCGTTTACCTTTTCTTAACCGTGAATGCGATGTCTGTCCACTGCGGCGTGTGTTCGATTACAATCCACGTGTTCCTCTCATTGCACAAAGTCCAAGTACGCGCCTCCTCCATGCTTCTTCATCGATGATTTTTTTGTTCCATTTTTGTTTGCTGTTTGCCCGCCTTTCTGATCCATGTTACATCAGAGAGTACGCGTTCATTATTAATATTGTTAGTTTCCGAGGACAAACTGCGTGTTGGAAACCATTACGTATGCACGCTGTTTTTTTTTTTACTGCTACGGCTATCGGAGATAAAGTACCCAGGGACATGGAACTCTTTTCAATTGCCCCGTGAAATCGAGAAGGATCGGGATTAGAAATGACCAAAAAAAAAAATCCCCCATCCATACTCGGGCCGTGCCGGCTTATTATTTACTACACAACCAGCCTCCCCGTCGTCTCGATTGCATCGTCTCGCATTTCCCCGGCAGATTTGTCATGCCCCAACCCTGCCCCCGCACTCAAACGTAGATTTGACAAATTCTTCCAAGCGCCCACGTCTTGGATTAAATCCGATCTGTAATCCGACCTCCCCCCCCCACCACGCCCCCCCCCCCACCATCCCTCCCCAACTTCTATTGTGTGGGGCCTACGCGGCACGGTTGTACCCGACACAAAACGCACGTTACGCACAGAGCCGCCCGGATTCTTCCCCGATTCTCTTCGTGAAACCGGAGTCGTTCGCGGCGCGCGTCCGACACACACACACACACATAACAACAACAACAACAACAACAAACATGTTCCAACCGCAAAACTAATAAAGCCCCGACCGCCGTGCAAAGGCGGACCTCGCCCGAGTTCGACTCCTGGTTCTGGCTCGCGTGGTGCGTCCGTCAGTAAAGAGTGGACTTGTCCACGGCCTTTCTCTCTCTCTCTTTCTCTGTACCTCGCCGTCATCACCATCATCACGATCCATGGGGCAGAAATCCCCGGAGTTGTCCCGCTGCACATTTCGTCATTTGTTGTTTCCGCAATCTTCTCTGTCTTGTGCCCAATACGCTCAAATAGTGGGCCACATCTCTCTGGCACCAATCTCTCATGTCGTCGTCGTCGTCTTCTTCGTCGTCTTTCCGGTTCCTTCCATTCTTCCAAACAGCACAACTTTAATTGTCCTGTTGTTGGCCATCCTACACGTGTGTCCGAATAGTGCCAGTTGCCTGCTCATCAATCACTGCATGCATCATTAGCTTGTCTTCTGTGCGCAACATTTTTCTTCTACGTTGGTCGCTCTTTGGATTCAGGTTCGGTGCAGCAGAATCCTTCCGCTGCAACATATTTCGAGTGCCAATATCTTTGTCAGTCTTTGTTAATGGCAAAAGCTCGCTGGCATACAAAAGCTGTGCCGAACACGCATGTTTTTAAGATGTTCAGTTTGTTCTTGGAGCTGACTTGCTTGCTTCTCAAGATGTTTTGCCTTTGCGATCCCCGCTATCATGTCTCTCTCTCTCCCTCTAGGTCGACTCAATTGTAAAAAATAAATAGCTGGCGTGTAAACTTCAGCACTGAGGAAGACAAAGGCTGCCGGGCGTCGTCATGGCCACGCCACCGCGTCGTGCCACCTCTCCCCCCCCCGATCCCCGATCCCGAGTCCTTCACCAAATCCGCACTGACCAGAGTGGTGAAGTATGGTCAAACAATCCCCACAACGGACACAGGCTGAGGATACCTTCATCCGAAGTGCTTGCTAAATAGCGTCGTCTTCAACAAGACCGCATTAGTTCGATTCCCGGCAATGGATAATATCGGTGACGAGTTCAAGCAAAATCGGTATTGGTTTCCCCATCCTCCTCCAATCGACCCGCATTGCCCAGGGTGGTGAAGTATGGTCAAACAACCCCAATGACCGGCACCTATCCAGCTGTGGCCCTGAGTCATTCACCTCTCGCTAACCCCGAGACGGCGGCGGGTTCAGATCGCAGTGCGGTCTGAGCCCCGGATTCGAACCCGGCTCTGTCAGAGGTCTCGGACTCGGCGTGGTGCGTTCGGGTATAGACCCGGAGGCGCGTTGGGGAAACGACGCTCATTTGGCAAAGGTGAGCACGCCCGCACCGTGCGTGCTCGTGCCCGATACGCTTCGTGCGACGCGATGTAAACCCGTGCAAGGTTTTAAGCGCGGCGGATTGGGACTTCTACGTGGAGAGAATTCCTTCGGAAATAGCCGACCCCTGTGCGCGCGCTCTGAAATAGGGAGATATGAGACATGTAGGAGCCCATCCCAGCGCGCTCACACGCGCGGGCCTGGGCAGTAGTTAGTGGCCGATAAGGAGAGTACATTATTGAAATTCTATTCGTTCCGAGGAAGGTCCCTATGGCCAATTTTGGGGAGGGGGAATATTTGGCAGACTAAGTGTGGGGAGAGGCACGCATTGCATTCCGAATGCGTGGAGGGTTGTCGCAGTCGTGCTGATCTATTGCTCCCTCTCTCTCTCTGTTGCGCGTTCGGGATGGATACCGCGTGTTGTTCGGCACGATTTTCGACGTTTCGCTCCACGCGCTGGGACGACTTAAGTCGTCGAAATGCGTAACCCTGCGGTTTTCAAAATGGGGTCAACGCCCTTCAAAGCCACGCAGGCGAAGCGCAGACTGCGGCGTGGATACCGTGCAGAAATAAAATACATTTTAACGTACGTGGGGCAACATCAGCGCAACTTTGGGACAAAAAGAAAACACGCATGCACAACGTGAAACAAATGCCCTACTAACACCGCGTTTATCAGAGCCGTGGACGTGTGGCCTCTGTGTAATTGTGACCCTTGTGGCCTCAGTTGTGTTTTTGTGGATGTGGGGTTCTTGATTGGAAGGGCGACCATGCAAAACCGCCGCACGGTGGCGAGATGTTAACTACCTCGCCTGGCATGCAGAAAGTCGTGAGCTCTACCCAGGGCAGGATTAAGATTTTGTAGGCCCCCTGGGCTACAGGTACTGTGATGCCCCACCCCCAATAATATTTCCAAAAGGAAAACAAAGTTAAAGAAAAATAAAATGTATTTTGACAAGGCTAACAACAAATAAAATGCAGCATTCACAAATGTAATATATTTTCACTTCATCTCTGGAGGCCCCTCCAGCTGGCGGAGGGCCTGGGTTGCAGCCCCTAAAGCCCCCCGTGCCTTAGTCCGGCCCTGGTTCTACCCCGACCGTGACGCCTGCTGTATATTTGGAGTTTGCATGCCTCTCTTCCCGTGGTCGCGCGGATTTTTATCCGGGTCCTCCGGTGTTTTTTCCACCCGATATTGTTGAGCTATCATTTGTGGCCAGGTCGCTTCTGATAAAGAGCTATACATCCCAGGGAGCCTTACCTGGTGAAATAAAATGTATTTAATGGTTTCATTTCCATGCGTGCTATACCGCCCCCTACTGTTGTATTTGCAATTCTATTTCTAAACCTCGGCTGGATTAACATGCCGGTATTACTAAACGCAGACAATGGAAATCACCGCAGCGGGGTTGCAAAAGCATTGGACCGATATTGATTGCACCGGGACATTTAACTGATAAATCTACGACCACCAACACCATAATCTATAAACATTACACTATCCACCCGGCTCCTTGCTCCCACACAAGCTTGAAATGCGTTTCACCGTGAACGCCACCACCACCACGAGGGTTGCACAGCGAAAACGAAGTGAACTTGTGAACTTGAAGGCTGTCGGAAAAAAAACTTTCGTGCAAGTGGAAGGTCCCGTGCTCGTGGCTGTTCGGCTCGTTAGTTCAGGTTATGGGTTGCCCTACTTACTGTACTAAACTATTTTGTTTTTATTTTGCCAGGTAGGGCCCACTGAGCTATACAGCTAATTTTTTCAGAAGCGAACTGGCTATCACAAATGATAGCTCAACGAAGTGACTTATAATGTGGACATTGAAAGCAGTAAAATACTCTAAACCTGTGATGTTGATTTTAAATATGGAGGGGAAAGAAAAGTAACGCGACCACGGCAGGACAGACACACAAACTCCAAATATACAGGCATCAGGATCGAACCCGCGACCTTCTGTGTATCAGGCGAGTTAGTTAACATCTCTCCACGGCGGCGTTCTATCAGTTGCTGGTTTGCGAATCGATGTGGGGTATAGTTGGCGGCTCGTGGACAGCTAGCTAGATAGAGCTCGAGTGTGGGATAGGGTTTAGTACGAGTAGCTATCTGGACAGCATTAAAGGTAGCGCGGGTAATAGTAGCTACTTTGTTAGCCTTAGAGCTAGTACTACTGGCGAGCTGGTTAGGGTGAGAGGCAGCGCTAGTACTAGTAGCTTGTTAGTTAAGCTTAGGGGAAGAGCTAGTAGAAGGGCTAGCTGGTTAGGGTTAGCAGTCAGGGTCAGTGATAGTAACTTCTTGGTTATTGAGATAGTAAGAAGTGGAAAGCTGGTTAGGGTAAGGAGTGAGGGCTGGCACAGTGCTAGCATTGTGTTGGTGAGGGGTAGAGCTAGTACCAGCGTCAGCAAGCAAGATAACAAGAAGATAATTTGTTTCGAATTCGGTAAAACAAAAACTCACGACTGAATTTCAAGAGCCGCAATTGCACGCGAATACGAGACGACCTCTGAGCGAGTATGAACGTCTGGTTTGGCCACTCGACTTGAGCAGTGCCGGATTAAGCTAGTGCGGGGCCTGTAGCATATGTTATAAAGGGGCCCTAAATAAAAAAATGAAAACACAATTTTTTTTACTTGCAAAGTAAAGTAATTGTATGTTTTCATTTGCTAAACACCCAGTCGTTCGTAAAAGTTGAAGGCGGTATAGTACTATAGTAATAGTGCAGAATCACTGAACCGGAATTGATAGCTTGAAAGCATTTAGCGCGGGGCCCTTGAAAGTGCCGCAGCATGTGTAGCAGCTACTTGTGCTACCAAGCATAATCCGGCACTGGACTGGAGTCGTCGCCTTCTCGGTGTTTCTGCTCCGCGCATCGACGGAGGAGGCCCTTCCTTCCCCGCGAACCGAGCGGAGGCCACGAGGCGGATCTATTGCGGCCTCTTCACTCGGTTAAATGGCTTCATCATCATCGTCGTCATCCTCGCAGCGGCGTTATCATTCACGAAGCGGCTTTTGGCTGCTCGCCATCGAACAAAGATGGTCACAGCGTCGCGCGCGTTCAGATGCGCTTCTGCGGCCGTCTGGAACGCTCTTCCGATATTAGGAAGCCACTGGAGCTTTGCACCTTTAAATACTCCGGATTGAAAAATAATTTCCTTAGAACGGCTTTTGTGTGTTTACTTTGTTGTCCTTCCCCCGCACCTCCGATACGCGCGGTTGTCTGCGTACGGTGCGAAAGAAGTTCAACATAGATACATACGAACGTCATAGCGGGGGGTGGCGGAGGGGCATCGTGCAGCAAATGTTGTCCTCGATCATTCGCCTTGCGTCGCACCAACAGGGGATTTGCCAAACTAAATAAAAACATCTTAATACAGTGGAGGGGTGATGTGGGGGGGGTAGAGAGAAAGAGAGTGGGGGAAGGGGGGGGGATGATGGGACGGCGGGGGGGGGGTGCAAATAAAATTATTGTGGGGTTGGAATAGAAGCGAGGCGAGGTTGTGTCGGGATGATACGAGAGGATTGGTGTGTGGGGGGGGGGGGCGTGGGGGATAGGGGTGGGGGTTGGGGGGGTATTGTCTGCGTTTTGATGTGAGTACGAACACAGATTGCATTGGAATATGCATAGGAATTTTAATAAATGCTTTGAGGAGCGGTGGCGCGGTGATTAGGGCATTGGGCTGTAGCTCAACTCCCTCGTTGTGCGTGGTGGGTGTTCTCCGGGTACTCCGGTTTATGTCCGCACGGGAAGAATTGTGAGCCTTGAAACTCAGTGATACTTTCTTGGATAAAGGGCATTATAATTGTTATTTCAAAAAGCACCCTTGTCATTTTCCCACGTGTGGAGTCGTGGTGCATTGGTTAGCGCACTGCGCTATGGATTCGGCGAAAATGTTAGCATCATGCGCAAACGCCCACGTACACACAAGAACAGCCGCCGTTCGCCACCAAGTGGCAGCGATGTCACCATAGCGCATGTGCCAGGCTAGGTGTACTTTCAGGCCACGTAATCGAACTCGGATGGCCGGGTTCGTAGCGCAGCGCGCTAACCAATGCACTACCGCTCCTTCCCACACGTACACCCACACGCATTCCATGATACAGACATACGCACACGCGCAATATAAATTTAATGCAGTTTGACCCATCCTTGCACTCATGGCCCGAGAACTCGGTAATCCTTGCGCATTAATTTTAGTGGAAACATTTCCGTGATTGGTTTAATGACCTCCCAAAGTTCACATGATGTCTGCGCCAGGGTATTGTCACGTACAAAACAAAGAAAAAGATCATCCGCATTGCCTGTAACAGACTGTTTGGGCAAGTGCTGTTAGCGAGCACCTATGAAGGCCGGCATGGCACACGAGGGGGTGGGTTGCCAACACCACGCCCGGCCGCCTTTGTCTTCCTAGTGGCGATGTTTACACACCTCACCAAGTACTCATTTGAAGCTAAGTCAACGTAGGGGAGGCCTATGACCAGTTCAGATAATCGTCACTAGTAGCTGGAATCGAACCCGGGTTGCCAAGTTCGTAGCGCAGCGCGCTAACCGCCACAATTCCACTCCCCCATTGTCACATACAGACACGCCCACGCGCGCGCGTACAGTGCATACAAACTAGCGCGCAGTCACACATCTGCGGGTTTTGCACACACACACACAGACTTTAGATGAATTAATTCGGTGCGTCTCTATTATTTGAGCTCATCTGTCTGTGCGTACATATTTCCGTAATACGACGCACACAGTCCATAGACCGGAGCATATATTGGTAGCACCTGAGGGGAGAAAAACTTTGGTCGTGTCGATCTATTTAAATTACATGGCAAAATAAGTGTTTTAATTTGTTTGATAGGACGTGCCCACATTTAAAAAAAATGGTGATCACGCAATTCAGTGGCTATTGGCCGCGTCGAAATATCAGGATCCATTCGAATTGTTTCGCTCCCGGCCATCTCGTGGAGTCTGGGTAATTTGGTCCTTAGCCAGTTAAGTGTGGACTCGCGTGCATTCGACTGACGATGATGTAGAAAGGGGGCTAGAGTTGAAAATTGATTTTCCCGTAAAACAGAGCCCTGATGTAAATTCTCGTTTTTAAAAAGACGAATTATTTGGTGATATTACTGCGTTGGCAGTGGTGCACAACCACTGCCAACAACGACAACGAAACACATTCATCAATCACACTGTGGCCTTAAACGATGAATATATAATTGACGACGTTTCGGGCAATGGCTCTTCATAGCACCTCCGATTAGCACGATTGGCTATGCACAATGTGAAAGAAGTTCAACATACATCCATAGCACATGGGACAATGAGCCATGAAGAAGGGCCGTTTCCCGAAACGTTGCCTAGTGTGTAAATATGTTTCAATTTAAAGCAATGTTATTGATGTATAATGCTCACGATTTGTTGTTGATATAGCGCCATCCTATACTCCAGGGCATCTCAGGGCCCTTTACATCCCATCTCAATGCATTTGAAAGGGCACCCCCAGTGGCAGCTGTCCCTATGCGGCACAATGTGACGAAGCACGTGGCCTGCAAACCGGGCATTAGGGTGCCTGTAGGGGGGCGATGCTTGCTATGTGTGATCCAGATTCAGTAGTTTGCGGGTCATTTTCGCGTTGGGAAAATTTGTATTTTGTTACCAGATAGAAGACGGTTTTAAAACATTCAACTCGCTGCTCTCTAACGGTCGTATCTAAGCAGGGTGGTCCAGTCTGGTTTGTAGTTGGATGGGAGTCCACCTCGAATGTAGGTTGTAGCTCAGAGGTGGCCTGGAGATGAATTCTTGAATCCATCTGCACGGAGCTGTGAATCTAATAACGCAGCACACGCGTGACGCGTTTCCCCCGGGTTCTCCGGCCCATATGAAGTGAAGCTCCCATTAATCGATGATGGTCCAACATCCCTCCGTGGCAGGACCTTCACGAAAAAATGCCCTTGAGATTTCAGCGGTGGGCTTTTTTTGTGAATCAATGAGGGAGCAATTCGTGCCGACTAATTCAGGGCAATTACGAATCAACGCGTGCTGCAGTTCTGCGGCGATTAGCACACTGCATTGTGAACCCAGAGAGCGACCTGGGTTCGATTCCGGGCCACGGCTAATATCAGTGGCGAGTCATATCTGAACCGGTCATAGGCTCTCGACACCTCTTGCCTGCATCATCAAGCCGCATTGCCCGACGTGGTGAAATATGGTTAACCAATCCCCACGGCTGACACGGCGTTCGGGACTCTGTTCATCCAGCGGTAGATTGACAAAAGGGGGCTGTGTGAAAAGAAATAGGTCTTAATCCACAGGGCTGTTTTCACTGAACCGTGCGTGGTATTTGTCAAAAGGGGGGGGGGGGGGAGAGACTCTTTAATCTGGTGCATGAGAGATGATGATGATGTTCATTTCCCGCCCAAATCCAGACGTTCATAACCCTCAACGCATCCCGAAATCTACAGCCATAGCCACGGTAACCAACCCCCTCACTCCTCATCCCCCCGCCCCCATCTCCCACCCAAACACAACACGATTTAATCTCAATGTATGTAAATCCGTGGAGAGAGGAGAAACAAAAAAATCCTAAAATAAATATATATTTTTAGTTTGAAACAAAATCAACCCCCCCAACCCACGTCCCCCCGCCCTCCCTAACCCACCATTACTCTCCAACCAAAATCTCCGGCCGCGTTCACATCGTGGCGCGTGGCAGGGAAATTGTTTCATTATTCTCGCGGAGACATTAAGCGAGTCTTTACGTTTCCAATTTTAATATTGCCAAGGATTACGCAATTTCCTCGCAGAGCGCTCATTTTAATGTTGACCGCTGATTTTTTTTCTTTCTCTCGTCGTCGTCGTCGCTGCTGCTGTTTAATAATTATGATTAAACGTGAATAAATATTCACGAATAAATATTCACGTTTAATAATAACAGCAGCAGCAGCAGCAGAAACAGCAGCGCCAGCAGCAGCCACCGCTCCGCACACTCCTGGCATTACTCGCGCGGCGCGAATGAGCGCCGCGTGATTATATTCCCGCGGTGAATATTAAACTGATCTCCTCCTCCTGCTGCTGCTGTTGCTGCTGCTCAGTGTAATATCACCTTTTGCCTGCCGCTCCGTCTATCCGAGTGTCTGCGTATGTCACGGGGGGCGGGCGGGGGGGGGGGGTCAGCAACCAAAATAACAAGAAGGGTAATTTTTTTCCCCTTTCGAATTCGGTACAAAATTCAATATTTACATTTTATTTTGCATGAGAATAAATATTCAGTTACATGTTCACGCACATTACGTGACGAAGGAGTCCGAAAAGAGTCACGTCCGGCTCCAAAGTTGCAGGCTGCCGACCCTGGTCTCTGTGAACCAATTCATGGATTGGCCTCAGTCTGACTGTCCGAGTGGCTGTCTATGTTAACCAATTGATGTATTGGCTTCGTGCTGATTGTATGTCTATCCACGTCTCTGTCTTTCTAAATCAATTGATCGGCCTATGCCGGCCTTTCTGTCTATTCGTGTGTCTGTCTATACGCGTGTCTCCTCGTCTGTCTGTGTCATTAAATTAATGAATTGACTCTCCGACTGTCGTGACGCATAGTTTGTTCGTCATCATGGTGATGGGAAACATTTTCCTTACTGAGGGCCGAATAGGTTTTTTTGTTTGTTCAAATGCAATTCCTTAGTTGGCAGGCCACACATTGGCACACAGCCCTGCCACCAAAGGTGAAACGCAGTGTGTTGGGTTTTGTGTGTATGTGTGTGTGTGCATTTAAACGTTAAGCAAAACGCCAACGATTTAACAGCCGATCAAAGGTCACCCAGCTGGCCGTTACCGCCAAGGCCGTGTCCAGAAGGCCAGTGTTGTTCATTTCCCCCACACCTTCAATTAACACGGTTTGCTACGTACGGTGCGAAAGAAGTTCAACATACATACGTACAGACAAGCTACGAGACCCGTTTGTTTAAAAAAAAATTGCCAGCATCAAGATCATGAAAAAACTATAGACTCTGCACTATCCGCCAGGAATGCAGGTGGTGTCAAAGTGTTTACGCATGAAATAGGCACCCATCACAGGGCACCATCAAGTCTGCATTCGCCACACATCGCACTTGTTGTACAACACGCTTATTGATATTGTGCATTGACTTTGTGCCGTTCGCCTTTTGTCGTTGTCCTCTGGCCTAACGCTGGTGATGAGACAAAGCCGTGAAGGGCACCGTCTCTGGTGCAGGCAAATCACTTTCAAAGGCGATGCGTGCATTGCCAGGCATGTTTGTCAGCATGATGTGTGATTGATGTGGACTTGATGCCTTTTAATAGGTCTCGATGTGGCGCTTCGACATCTTAACACCTCCTGTATTCTTGCCGGGAAGGCGAAAGGCTAAAGCCAATGACTTTAAAACATTTAATAATTTCATCAGACGGCCTCATACCGCCTCCTGTTGGTCACGATGGCTGGGGCCGTCTCTGATAAGATATCGCACGTGGCGGGTCGACATCGACTTGTGCCGAATCCACTGCCGAATGAGGGCCTCCCTGGAGGAAAACAAAAATGTTGACCATACTTCACCACGCTGGTCAGTGCGAGTTGATGAAGGCAGAGAGGGAGCATGGACGGGTTTCAGCATCGTGTCGCTGCTGTGTCGGGCAACTGTGAATGTTGATGCACTGCCCTCTGGTGCCCACCAGAAGAACAGCGGTTGTGGTAATTCAGTCACCGAAGTGACATATTGATCAGAAACAGACAGGCACCCATATAGGTTTTACAACATACGCGCGACCCCTCCGTCACGAGCTAAACACCGTGCGTTCTTATCAATTCCAACACTTTCTGTAACTCGTGAGAAGCTCGTGATAGGGAAAAGTGCATGCAGGCTGGAAATAAAGTCAGGGTAATGGTCAGAGGTGTGGACTCGAGTCATGTGACTTGGACTCGAGTCAGACTCGAGTCATGAATTTGATGACTTGCGACTCGACTTGGACTTGCATAACAATGACTTTGTCCCACCTATGAGATGTGGACTCGAGTCATGTGACTTGGACTCGAGTCAGACTCGAGTCATGAATTTGATGACTTGCGACTCGACTTGGACTTGCATAACAATGACTTTATCCCACCTATGAGATGTGGACTCGAGTCATGTGACTTGGACTCGAGTCAGACTCGAGTCATGAATTTGATGACTTGCGACTCGACTTGGACTTGCATAACAATGACTTTGTCCCACCTCTGGTAATGGTACACTACCACAACAAAGGTGATTTCGAGACGCGCAATGCGCGGTGTTGAAGTGTTCTCCCTGTAACGCGGTTGCTTTTGCGCAGATTTAAATTTGCGCGTGTTCGCTCTGATTTCCGTTCTTTTCATTGTCCTCCCCTATTTTATTTTATTTGCTTGGGATTCTGGCCCCGTGATGGCCGACTGGACATCTGTGATAAATAACTTTATAGCTCGTCGGATTCCTCGAGTATGAATAGCCAGGGGGAACGGACAGCAACTGCTGAGGGGCCGTCCATAAATGACGTCACGCACCTGGGGGGGGGGGGGTCAGACATTTGTGACGATGTGTGACGAGGGGGGGGGGGGTGTTTGAGAAATACGACGTCCCATCAAAATTCGCAACTTTAAATAAATATGGAATTAAATTTCGATTTAAAGCTTTCGTGACTGCAGGGATTCATCTTGGAATTGTTATAACAACAGTAATTTTGATTAATTTTCATTATTAACTATTTGATTGTTTAAATTTACTAAGGTCTCCTTTTATTTATTCCATGAAGGAGCATTTTGCTTCTCCATGGGAGAATGGAGAAGTATGAATGTAGTAAAATTTTTGAATGATTGTTATTAAATATTTAGATTTTAATGATTCTACAAGGGCTTTTCATTACGTGGAATGAATATGTGATTGTTATAAATTGTACTCTCCATTTTGCTTCGTTCTACTACAAAGTTTCAAGTATTTTTTTATAGTTTGAATTACTTTTAATATTTTATAATTATAAGAGAATTTCAATATCATATTCTGAACATCTGCAGTTTTAGTTAGACGTTGAATATTTTCAAGTGAATTTCTGCTAAATTTAAGCTTTCCAACGCATTTTTAATACGTGTTTCTCCTACAAAATCAGAGTACAGCGCCACATTAAATACGCACTACAATGACAATAGTTTAAAGCGACTTGAAGCATGTTTTATTTTCAAAATGGAAATATGGTTTGGGGGGGGGGGGCAGAGCTTTGTGACGTCATATTTGAGGGGGGGGGTCTGACTTTTTGTGACGCCGTGTGACGAGGGGGGGTCAAAAATCGTCCAAAATCGCGTGACGTCATTTATGGACGGCCCCTGATGCCATCGAATGGATTTCGAAACTCAAACACACAGTCGTGATGTTTTGTCACTTGCTTTTCAAATGGAAAATAAATTGACAAACGTGGGCTATACAAGTCCAGTAGCACACAGTGAATGTCCAAACACTGTACAAAGACAAGCATGCCTCCTTATAGCCTGAACAGACTTTTGGGGCAAGTGCTGTCAGCAAGCACCTGTGAAGGCCGGCACGGGACACAAGGAGGTTGGGTGGCCAGCACCACACCCGGCCACCTTTGTCTCCCTAGCGCCGATGTTTACACACCGCACCAGGTACACATTTGAGGCCGAGTCGACCTAGGGGAGGCCCAGGACCAGTTCATATATGATCGTCACTTGGTCTTGGCCGTGAGCGGGTTTAAAACTCGCAGTGCAGCGCGCTAACCGCTACACCACCGCTCCCCATCAACACTGTACACACACATAACAACACACAGCGCCTAATCAGCTGTTTTGAGCCACGGCACGTGTGGCGATGTTGAGTCGTTATAGGGAAGTGGCTTCGGCCACGAAGTTCGCAAAACGTGTAACGCGCGTCCACCAAACACTCGACTAATCTCGTGATTGCTCTCCGCACGAATGATTGTGGCATCAGGACACCATTTGATGAACTAACAAAGCACGTCAAGTTATGCGGCAATTAGGGTTATACATACATGTCAATTTTGATTCATGTTGTTTTTTTCTGACTTTATATGAACGAAAAGACACAAATTCGCCAGTTTTCTCATTTAAAATATGTACATTTCAAAATATCACTGTCCTGGTCACAAAAGCAAAGTTTGTGGGGAATGATAGCCATTTTATGTAGTTGTGAGGCATAATCAATTAGGAAATAACACTTCCTACCCAGGAATAAAAAAAATAATTGTTACACAGTGTAATAGATGTATGTACGTTGAACTTATTTCACACAGTACGTAGCCAACCACGCTAATCTGAGATGCGGGGGGAAGAACAAGAAACTAAACACAAACTGTAGTTCTAAATAAATTCCTTTTTTTTCTATCCCATCCACCTTCAATAATCAGTGCATATTATCTGTAGTGACCTGTGGAGCAGACACATGGACATTGCAAACGGCAATGGGATACACACGTTGAAGGGTGCAAAGAAGCCTGGAGTGAAGTACGATCGCATTTCCAGTTAATACTGGTAGGAACGAAGTGAACCAGCCTACAATAGATTATATCGTCCGTCCGTCCGTCCGATGTCCGATTCGGTGTAGCAACATCGCCCCCTACTGCAAACACTTGGCAGGACCCTACACAAACCTTTAGACTCAGTGAGGCCTAAAGCCTAGAACTAGGCCTCAAACTCTCCCTTCGTATCGTACCCCCGCCATTTCATTTTATTATAGCCATTCATTTGTTCGTTCCTACCAGCCCACCCCGCAGGGACCTGTTTTTGTTCAACCAGGTGGCGATATCTCAAGAAACCAGGATGAGTCTCTTTCGCTTGTTTTCTCAAGAAAGCCTCACGGAGTCTCAAGACCTTTTTTCAGGAGGGTCCCTACTGAGTGTTTTTCGCAGGATGGGAGCGATGCTTAGTGGAATCCCAGTTGCATAACTTGCGGGAAATATTTCTATTGCATTTGTTATGTTTGGCCAATACCAATTACTGCGTGTTTTAATTGCTTCGTATAATTATGAGAGGAAAGCGGAGAGACCAGAGGAAAGCCCGTGCCTGACAGGGGAAGAGCATACAAACCAAGGGTGGCACAGTCGGGTTTTTTACAATCGGGTTTGTCTTTTTATATTAAACCCGATCATCTGAGATTGGGAGAAATCCGGTTTAATTGGTTCTAATTGCACAACCGCACTTCTCAACGATGGGCTTCATCCATTACAAGCTAAGGAACTCACTGGCGCCCACGATTGTGGAGGAGAAGCTCGTGTTCATCACGACCAACCTGCCCGCCGCATTCTACGACTACCCCGTGCCCGACGGCCCCCCGAGTACGATGATAGCAGCACCGACGAGGAAGCAGCCTAAGCCTTGGATCAGAGTTTCGCATTCATTAAACCAGGTTTTAATTCCCCGAAATCAGGTTTAATTGTATTATAGAAAAAACCCGATGCCTGCCGCTGGAAAAATCGGGTTTTTTCCACCCATGACGCAAACACGTGCTTGCCACTGTGAGTCACGAGCGTGAACTACTGCGGGCGCCACTCTGCGACTGCTCACTGGAGACGCCTATTGACGAATGGCTGAATTGCAACGCCTATCAGAATCATTACACGATGTAACACGAATCTTGTCCCTGGGTAGGAAGTGTCTTTATTGCTTATGCCTAAAAAGTATAGAAAATGGCTATTGTTCCACACAAACTTTGCGTTTGTGACCAGGACTTTATGTGAAGGAATGACACAAATGCTCACGACGTTTTCTCATTGAAAATAGGTACATTTCAAAATATCAGTGTCCTGGTCACAAAAGCAAAGTTTGTGGGGAATAGTAGCCATTTTCTGTACTTTTGAGGTATAAGCAATTAGGAAATAACACTACCCAGGAACAAAAATTACGTTACAGTGTTACCATCAGCACGGTTGACATTTTCGATTTTGGTGGGGTTTTTTTCATTTAAATCTGACCTGCATAGGTCGTAAGGTGCGTCGTTAGGGGCCGTCCATAAATGACGTCACGCACCTGGGGGGGGGGTCAGACATTTGTGACGATGTGTGACGAGGGGGGGGGTTTGAGAAATGTGACGTCACATCAAAATGCGCAACTTTAAATATAAACACGCAAAGTGTGCATTACTGTTTGGTTCTTTCGGCAAATTCTAGATTTGAAGCTTTCGTGACTGCAAGGAATCATATTCTTAGGTTTTTTCGGTAAAGTCACGTAGGTAAAACATCAAAATTAATGAAAATAAAATAAAAACAAAAATCACGACGTTTCGGAGGCAACACAAGTCGGTCCCACCTGATGACGGAGACTTGTGTTGCCTCCGAAACGTCGTGATTTTTGTTTTTGTTTTTATTTTATTTTCATTAATTTTGATGTTTTACCTACGTGACTTTACCGAAAAAACCTAAGAATATCTTTCGGCAAAGTCACGTAGATGAAAAATAAAAATAATAAAATGAAATGAATTTAGTTATTTTCATTTTATTTGTCATCTACGTGACTTTACCGAAAGAACCAAAGAGTATGGATCCTTGCATTCACGAAAACTTCAACTCTAGAATGTATTACTGTTGTTACACCTGCAGTGCGTGACTTTACGGAGAGGCGAGGAGCATTAGAACGAGGGAGCATAGAAGTACAGTACTGTAGAGCACAATGGATGTCGTAATACTTTCAGTGTCACGCCAGTAGGCAGGCTTGCTTGAACCAACACTGAACGGGTCAATGGAATGCATTTACAATTGTGTTTTTTCGCTGATGATTTGAGACGAAATATAATTCAGTTCAGTTTATTTATTAATTGACGAACGTCCAAAGATTACGCCTGTAAATATTTTCGAAGAATAATTCACGCCCGCACCAATGCTAATAGGATGACCGCTTGGACATTTTAAATTAAACACTTATTTTGCATTACATGAATGATTCTACGCCGTCGTGAATTCTACGCGACGGCCATAACAGAGTACACGTACTTACTCTTTGGTTTTTTCGGTAAAGTCACGTAGGTAAAAAATTAAAATAAATGAAAACTAAATTAAATCACGACGTTTCGGGCGCAATACAAGCTTCCTTCTTCAGGTGGGGACAACGTAGCGAAATCACAACCCCACCTGAAGAAGGACGCTTGTGTTGCGCCCGAAACGTCGTGATTTAATTGAGTTGTTTTTATAAAAAAAAAATTACCGACGTGACTTTACCGAAAAAACCAGAGTAAGAATCCTTGCAGTCACGAAAACTTCAAATCTATAAGTAAACGTACTTATTCAGTGTTTTACATTATCTGTGTTTTACATTATCTCTATGTTATATATTATCTCTGTGTTATATTATCTCTGTGTTTAATATTATACTGCAATGCGGAAACGTGAAGAGGTCGTGGCAGCTACAGGAAGCCTTCATCCAGCAGTGGATTAACCACGGCTGACGATGAGGACACCGATGCGGTGGATGACGCATGCGGATCGGCCCCATCCAGCAGTGGATCGAGCAGCGGATCGAGCATGACGATGACGACACCGATGACGCAGCTCGCCGGGGGGGGGGATGTTGGCCTGTGACGTCACGTCCGCTTGCGACATTTTTTTTCCTCTCCCGAGCCGATTTCATTTCCTGCGGGGCGCGGCGCATCTCTCTTCACACTCCCCTCCCTCCCTCTCACTCGCCTTTGTATCTCCCTCGTGAACCACCACCACCACATCATCGCCAACCACCATCGACGTCGCATTCCCGCCTTTGTCGTCCGTGCGATCCCTTTCGACCATTAACATCGACAACAACAATTCTCCATTTCGGTGGCCGCAGCTTTCGTCCGTTTCCATTTTCTTCGCCGCCGCCGCCGCTGCTGTTGTAGAGGAGCCTCGTTTCCGTTTCGTTCCAACCTCCCTCGACTAACTTTCACTCCCGGGCACCGACGTCCGGCTCACCATGAGCGACGAGTCGAAGTCTCTGCTCGAACACGACGACGGCGGCGTCGACGTCTCGACCTCTCGCCCAGGAGCAATGGCAGACGGAGCAGCAGCAGCAGCAGCGACGACGACGCCAACGCCGCCGCCAGCCAAGCATGGCGGACACGGAGCCCCGCTCCCCGACTCCACCCGAGTCATCCCCGCCTGCTCCTCTTCCTCCTGCTCCGCTGCTCACGCAGGTAACGGGGAGTCTCGAGAGAAGGGCAGGGTTGCCCTTCTTCCTTCACCCTCTTGCTGCACCGCTCCCTGTTTCATCGCGCGGTGGCACGATGCGATCCCAACCTGGCCCACCAACCCCGCTGTTGCTGTACGCGTTAGGCCGATGCCTTGTCATCCCTTAAAGACAAGGTTCATTATCCGTAACACATTGCCAACCCCTAAAGATCCCCCCCCCCCCTTTGGAATTCACAATCCCACGAAACCCCACTTGTGTATGTTTCTTAGCCGCCCTCCTGACACCTTTTAAAATTCCATCGGGGGGGGGTCCATTGTAACCAATTAACCGTGGCCCCTCATCCCCTTAATTCCTCGTAAGCCACGATCCGTCTGCTGCTGGCTTGCCAACCACGTAAGTCATCCCGTTGGGATGCAATGCAGCAGTGGAGCCATGCGGTGTCCCCCACGCGGTCCGCTTTACCATACCGCGCACAGAGCCCACCTCTCTTTTTACCCCCTTGGGACCTCGTATCCCCAATGAGATTCCTTATTTTTCGCGTCTTATCCCCTTAAGTCGGGTAGCCCCCCCTTATGTATCCCCTTGTGTGCCCCCCTTTCCACCCTGGCCTCCATGATGGGTGGTGACCACGTGTAGTGGATCAAGAACTGCTATTGTAGTTGTCCAATCTTTAAGTTATAATTTTATTTATTAATTATCAGTATTAATCCGTCTTTTTCTTCCACGCGGGGATCAACTCAAATCCGTATTTTTACAAACTCGACCAAAAAACACTGAATTAATTGACGCAAATGATGAATGTTCGAATATTACACTGTAATCTTAAAAAAAATCAGTCCTACATTTTAAAAGGGGAGATTCGTGCATGCATTCATGTTAATGGGAGGCGGTTTAAATATTTCGTAAAATAAACTAAATAACCCTATAATTAGTTGTAATAAATATAATTACCATATGTCCTGACTGTATAGGCCCACCCTGTATTTCCCCAAGGTCTCCCATTTCATAAAATATTATTTTGGTTTGAATGCACTTAACTAATCGTGCATGCAGCGCATCAATGTGTACGTTTTCTTTGTGTTAGTGTGTAGTAGTAGGCCTACGTTTCTCCATGTAAGGTTATGTATCCCATCGTTTGTTTCCCAATCCATGCCTATAGTTCTCTAAGTCTGGGGGGCGGGTTCTGTGTGTGTGCGGTCATTCTATGGCAATGGTTCTTTTTCACCTGGGGGTGCACGCATACCCTAGGGGTGCGAGATGCCCTTTCTGGGGATGCGAGACATGGCCTGATTTTGTTTAGAAGGTAAATCATCGAACACAAATTAAGCACGGGCGCGTAAGTACAACTACCTTGTTTCATCAAACCCTTTGCATTTATTAACAGATTTTTTTTTTTACAATTGATAACCAAAGCAGGTGCAAGGCCGGATTAAAGGTTAAGAACCACTGTTCTATACGCTGCAGCGTATACAACTGTGTTAAGGTCTGTGCGTGTCTAGGCTTATTGGTCTTCGTGTAAGTCTGTGACTTCTTTATGCAAGTACATCTGGGTCACATTGTAAGTCTGTGCGTCTAGGCAGTTGTGTGTTACAGTAAGTCTGGATCTCTCTGTGAGGTGAAGATTTAAGCACGTGTAAGCTGGTTTGCTGTACCTCTTTAATACCAGATCTCTCTTACAAAAGACCACTGTGCAGGTTGTAGATGGTGCTTGCGGGGGTGTTCACGTTTTAGGCGGTGCGGTGAACTCCATTGTTGTACTCTACTTGTATGTTCCCTGCCCCTCCCCTCCGTACCTTTGACCTTTGTCACACAAACCACACGGACCAGCGTGAGGAAGTATGCTCCAGCTTTCCCCGTCACCCTCAGCACAGTGCCTGCACGCCAACATCCGGCAGTGGATTTTGGTGTATTGCACAACGGATAATAATGTAATTATTATCCATAATTATTATATATTATACGTTGTATTGCCATGCGTTCGTTTGAACCCTGCAGCCGCAAGAGTTTTCTAGATTCTAGATTTGAAGCTTTCGTGACTGCAAGGATTCATACTCTTAGTTCTTTTGGTAAAGTCGCGTAGGTAAAAAATGAAATCTGGCTGTGACGGTCCCACCTGATGACGGAGACTTGTGTTGCCTCCGAAACGTCGTGATTTTATTGTTTTATCTTTATTAATTAAAAAAACAATTTATTTCATTTTTTACCTACGCGACTTTACCGAAAGAACTAAGAGTATAGATTTCTAGATTCCCCACTTGTAAAAAAGGGAATTTGCGATAATTCGGTGAATCACCAGCGGAGTGAATCATTACCCCTCTTCCACGCGCGAGCGAGTACATTCTTCCAGACTTTGTACAACGAGTGAGCAGTTGCACCATAATTCCGCAGCCAGGCGTATCACCCCACACCCGTCCACAAGACCCAGTATGCTCGTCCTTCCACGTGTCCCACTCCTATCCCGGATCAATCTTCAGGTTGTACCCGCCGTCCACGAAGGGCCTTTATGGACTCGCTTCTGCCGACATCTCTCTAATCTCACTGTACTCGCCTCCACGCACTCTCCTATCTCTCCCCTTTCATCTCACTCGACTCTCCTCCACACCCTTGCCCAACCAACCCAAGGCTTTCTGTCAAAGCCCCCCCCACCACCAGTCAACTTTCACTCATTGGGAGGCTGCTCTGTCACCTTTGCTTCCCCCATGATCTAAAACACCCCGATCCACCCCCCCTCCCCCCAGCAGTTGGTGCTGATGGCTTCTTGTGCCTCGATTCAAGTCCAGTTTCCCCCCTTTTTCTTTCTTTCCTCTGCCCATGCTTTCTGGCTGTCCCCTATATTTGCTCTGTAAAAATACATTTTTTCCACGCCCTCCATCCTGTCCGATCTTGAGCTTTCTTCTTCCCGTCCCTGCACCCACCACCGCCACCACGCCCTTCCCTCCTTCAAGTCGTCAAGTAGCACCATTCATCTGCCTTTTTGTTCTCTTTCCCAGTAACCTTCCTCCAGACCTTCCTTCGCCAAGCTTTCACCTCTGAGAAATATCCCCCCACCCTTCCCCACCAATCCACATTTGCCCCTTGTTTAGGATTATTATAATGCGACTTCGCCTCCTTAACCTGCACCACAGCCGCCTAATTTGTCTAGTTTTCTCCATTCCATGCTAAAACTGGCATCTCAAGACCCGCCAGTCGTCTTCACGTATTTTTCCCCTGTCCGAGTCGCAAAACATTTTTTTTGGGCAGCTTGTAGGACACGACACTGCGTACCAGAATTCATAATTCTGCGTTGGCAGGGACAGTGGGGTGCGCAAAGCACACACAACCAAGAACTGAACGCATTCTTCACTAACAGCGCCCTGAAGAGGAAAGGAATAAATAGACGTGGTTTCTGGCAAAAGGCCCTGTTCACAGCAGGGAGATACTAAGGGGTTATTTTGACATCACGTGAACACAAATCGCATTGCCCTTCTTTCTATTTGACCAATTTTAGTGGGATGAGTTTGCGTTTTATCCGCACGAATCGATGGCACTTCCTTGAGACTGTTCAACAAACGATGTTCCCCTTCCCGCCCCCCCCAGTGCCGCATGGTGCAGTATCGTGGCCTTGCCAACATTGCAGGCTCTCTCGCGCGAAAGTGCCGAGTCGGCATTTAAACGCCATTCCGTCGGCCGCAGCGGCTGGCAGCTCTCCGCATCGGGGCGGGAATTAACTCGGCACGCAAGCGCGTGCGAGCGTAGGTGCACAGTGCAACGTCTTTAACATTACGCGTGCCGTCCTGGGCCTCCGGGACTGCACTGTGGAGAAAATCTTAGCAAGTCACAGATTTTTTTTAGTAAAAAATGAACATGTTGCATAAGTACACCGGCACTGGGATGAGAATGGTGGCTGGAGTGGGGTCCTGGCCGTGCCAAGGGTTAAAATTCACTTTGCCAGCCTTCAAAGGCCGCCTCAAAAGTCTTGTGTCTACACAATCCGTGTAGATAGATTGCACGGGAGGGAGAGAAAGAGGGTTTTTTTAAGCATTGTACACCGACTGTTGGGGCAAATGCTGTTAGTGAGCGCCTATCAAGGCCCCCGGCACTTTTGGGTGGACTTCGTAAGGTGCAGTGGTTCTCGCTCGACACTGCGAAAGCGACGATCCCAAGTTCCGTTCCTGACCACGCCCAATGGCAGTGGAGAGTGATCGCCCGCAGCAGTGTTTTGGGCCCTCCTCCTCGAAGACTGACGCAGCCTGGTGGGGGGCGAGTATAATATCGGCTCTTGGGAGATGATGGCGGCCGGGCGTGGTGCTGGCCCCACGGCCCTCTTCGTGAACTGCGCCAGCCTTAACACGTGCTCGCTTAACAGCATTTTCCCTTCAACGGTCCATGAATAGTCCTCTGGGGAATTTTTGTCTTTGTTATTTCATGTTTGTGTTATGTTCCGTGAACGAGTCCAGGCAGCCAAAACATCAACGCTATTACCGTTAAGTGTCCAATTATGTTTTCTGTCTCCCGTATTTATGCAACACTCGCGCACATACACACGTATAATTATACATTTAATGAC
Organism: Lampetra planeri; assembly: GCF_965212315.1. Taxonomy (NCBI): domain Eukaryota; kingdom Metazoa; phylum Chordata; class Hyperoartia; order Petromyzontiformes; family Petromyzontidae; genus Lampetra; species Lampetra planeri. The sequence continues at coordinate 3,947,751 of NC_136136.1, forward strand.
ATTTTTTTTCCCTCGACTATATTGCGATCGTACTATCCGCAGGTCACGTGATGCCACCTCGTGGTCTGCGTCAGGCTGAAGTGCACTGATTGTTCCGCTGGCACTCGTGGTCACACGTCGTCCTGCTCCGCTGCCACACAAAGGCGCTGCTCTTAACGGCCGTCGGCGACGAGACGGCTCACATCGTACAGGGCGATCCATTTATAGATACCCCCTACAAATAGTATTGAGAAATTCCGATAGAAAAATCGAACTTTTATTTTTACTGCCCTCTACATCTCCCCCCCCCCCTACAAATCTCAATTCACTTATTAAATACGTTTCCTCTCTGTGAGATACAGATCCGTAGCTTGGCCAGAGTTTCCATCGGCATTTGAGAAAACGGCAAGTAAGTGGGCCGAGTCTTTTAAGATGCCCAGTGGGTTATCTATAAATGTATCACCCTGTGTATTGCCCTCCCCCACTCCCTTCCCATGTCTGAAACGGTGTCAACAGCACCGTGCCGCGCAGAGCGACGCTTGGTGTAGCTGAGCGACGCCACCGTTGTCGTCGGATACATGCCAGTGAGTGGCACGACCTTTGCCCGATGATTTGATGCGTGTACATGTGCTTGCGATAACTGAACCTAACTGGCAGCCGTTGTGCAGCAGTAGCCAAAAAGGACTTCTGCCCCAATCCTGTAAAGTCTTGATTTTTTTTTCCTTCGTAAATTGTTTAGTTTTTTTTCACCTTCGCCCAAGTTTTATTCTCGCTGCGCTATCGCCGTCACATCACGTGACACAACCAGATGTGCGTTCCGAACTCCCGAACAGTTTTGCCCCGCCATGTTCGAGAAGGCCCGCAGAGGGAGCCCTCGTAGAACTACTTCCAAGATCCTTCAAAAGTGATGTTTTTTTTTATCCACTTTAGCGGGGTGCTGCTGCTGCTGCTGCAACGTTCCCACGAACCCTGGCCCAGACGGGGCTGATGGTTGTGCGGCGGTCAAATCAATAATTCATTAGCAGCGCTGGGATTTAGCCAAGTTAAGCTCTCAACCAAATGTAATGACAATGTGTGCGCGTGTTTTGTGCAGTTGGTCCACTGGGCTGGGGCGCCACCGACTCTACGCTTCAGAGTCTGGATTAATCGACGGCGGCCGAAACCCGGCTGCTAACCCACAGACCGCTGGCGGTGCTGATTTGGCGTCAATGACCCCTGAACCCCCACACACATGGCCACTTCTCTACAGTCGCCACATTCGTGTTGTTTTTTTCACAGGCGGACGATCAGATTGTGGAGGAGACCTCGGCAGCATGTGCACACTTGTTCAAGAGGAACTTTGCTCCCGCGCCGGCTAGGCTAAGCACATTTAACGCTCCCGCGCCTTCGGTTTGTTCAGCAATGAATGCCGCTGGGCGTTTCCTCTTTATTTTGTTGTTTCTCCACGATGTGCATTTCGGGCACTCAAAGATCCCCTGGGCAACGACCTCGTAGGAGATGGAGCGATGATACGACTCGCGTCCATAACTTTGGTGGATAATCGCATCGACGCACTGTGGGAGGTGCTAGAGAGGCTTGGGAAAGCCTACATCCCGGAGTGGATTGACCAAGGCTGGTGACGATTATGATGATGAAAAATGCAATGGCATTATGGGTATAAATCATAAACTGGTATATCTCACTTGGGCATGGCATGTTGGCAAAATTGTGAAGTGTAATTGAGATATAAATGAGTTGTCCACCTGCTAGATGAGTGAGAATTTTATAAGACCTCTTGTCAATGCGCTGCTGGATGAAGGCCCACCCCCATGCCGTTTTGCCCATGGGGGCTGGTTGACCGTACCCTTCTTCACCATGCTGGTCACCACGGGTGGCCGTAACGGGGGGGGCGTCAGAAAGTTTATTGTGTTTATGCCCGTAGTTTATTGTGCCAATACCTGTACCATGACTGGCACTGATAAAGGGGGAATGCTCGTAATCTACCACGGGGTCTGAAGTGCTCGGACAAACTGACTTTCCGTCCACGCTAGTCTGGTGATGGTGCATACACTTTGATTTATGCGCTCAAACCATCCCGACTCGTTCCATAAATGAGCCCTCTTTTCAAAATGACACTGAACGTTTATTATTATTTTAATGGTCTTGTCGTTCTTGACTGTGACGTTGCCGATCTTGTGACGCTGTGCCCCTCGTTATCACAGGGCTGTCCTAATATATTTTGTTACCTCCTTAGAGCGTCGTTTGGATGAGACAGGAGCTCTCGTGCTCCTTCCATGCCGCCGGGATTTTATAACGCGATGTAAAAATGACGCAAGATTTTTATCTCGCGTGGCTGCTTGCTTTGCTTCCCCCCCCACCACCTCCCGGCAGCCGGCATGCACGTGGCAATGTGGGAAGAGAGCTTTGTACAGTGCACTGTAATCACCCGACCGCACCCCGTGCCCAACCACCTGAGGTGCCGTTCGTTGTGTGACGATCGATGTGACGTTTTTGGCAAGGCCGGGCTGGCTGGCGGGCTGGCAGGCGCCGATACCTGGAGGCAAATTTGTTGGACGCAAACGGGCCGACTATTTTGGTCTGCTGACGGGGTTCGTTTCCCCATTGATTGGCGGCCTAATTGTCCTTGCATGGGTGCAAGGTTAGAATAATAGTTGGACACGCTTCGCTGGGTTTTATAGTTTTTGCTTTTTTAAACAAGGAAGCCTGTGTGTGTGTGTGCGTGCATATGGCCTTCATAGGTGCTCGCTCTAACAGCACTTGCCCCAACAATCTGTTAAAGGCTACACGGGGGATCTTTTTGTCTCGTCTTTGTATGATGTTGCTGCAATACGTTGTGTACAGCACATTCTCGTAGCTCTCACTCGCCGGTGCCATTACAATTGCAGTGCATGCTGCGCAAAAAGACACTTGGGATGCACATCGCGAGAAAAAATGAGACGTATTTGTGCAATATGTATTGTTTTTGAGATGAGACAGGCATAGGTCGAGCATAGGAAGTTTGGAGAGGAGGGGGGAGGGTCAAGCACAGGTGGTTGGTGGGAGAGAGCTCAACTTGCGGAGCAGCAGAGCGACCTCTTGCCGAGCAAAGATTGACCCGTGCCTTCGGCACCAGTCAATCTTGTTGGATGAGGGGGTGCGCGGAGGGGGGAGCAGAGTGCGATGAGTGAGGTTAGGCAGGGGCGCGAGTCTATTGAAGACCTTGAAAGACGGTGGGTGGTGAGTGCCAACATCAACATTTTGTCTGGCGTTCCAATTGGGAGCCAACGACGGGATGGTAGACTCGCCCTTGATGTGGTCTCGTTTACGCCGGGTCAGGGGGGGGGAGGGGGTTGGAGTGAGGAGTCTGATTGACAGCGCGCGTTTTTGGATGGTCCTCTGAATGCTCCGGTTTTGACGTCGCCGTTCAAAGCCCGTCCGCGTGCGTGTGTCCGAGCGAGCAGCAGGCCTTTCCCCGCCGTTTCGATCCGCGGCGCCCCCCCTCTGTGATGGATTGATCCATTCGATCGTCTGTCGTCGTCGGCGTGGCTGTGGGCGCAGTGCGATGTATATTTTTTTACGGCATTGTGTGTGTGTTTTCTCCAATCTGCAGGTTATGCCTGCCTAGCGCAGTGGCTCAAACCGCAAGGTAACGTCGTCAACGATCTTCTTTAGAAAAAAAAAACACCCCCAAGAGATCTGAGCACGGGTTAATTCTCCCCCCCCCCCCCCCCCACGTTGAATCTGTTCACTGTCGGTGGGAGGGGTGGCTCGGTGATGATCACACTAATCCAATCCTCACCTCATCCTTGATATTAACGACTCGCTGTAATCCTGATTAGCTCGCGTCTCTCACCAATGTGCACTGTTCGGTCGAGCACAATCTCCGCTCCTACCGTGGTTTCTTTCTCTTTCGAACGTGTTCGTAAATCTCTGACTGCGCTCTTTGTCGCCTTGCCAATTCAAATTGTTTCTGATGCTTTCCTTTCCCAATTGTTGTTTCGTGTTCTCATGCTTATAATGGAACCGCAAAGTGTCGTGTAGATAATCGTAATAATGTATGTACGGTTGAGCTTCTTTCGCACCGCTCGTAGCCAACCGTGCTAATCGGAGGTGCGGGGAAGGACAACAAACTAACTACAAATAATTATAATTACAACCATGCCCAGTGCACATTTGTGTTCGCTTTGCTTAGTCCATTCCACCGTCGTAGCATATTAGGCACTGACGATCAAGGCTTGTAGACGTCAGTCATGATTGTTAGCCTGTTCAAGCGATCGAACGTGATTTTGGAGTCCCCCAAATCGATTCCCAGAGAAACTCAAAAATTCCACGTGAATTTCTTGAGTGACAGCTGACGTGCAATCGCTTTTGTGATGATGACGGTGATGACGATCGTGATGATTCAAAGTGATCTGCTGCTCAAGTGATAGCGTTGAGGCGTTTGCTTGTATCCTATGTACAGCCCTGAGCCAGGTTTGGAAATTTGACTTGTACGTGGGGGAGCGGTGGCAAGTCTCTCCAAAGAACAACCACCACCGTTGACTTTCCCACAAAGTGGTACTCATTTTATGAACCCTCGGAGGAATGATGGGCTGAGTCCCCGAAAGCAGGATTAGAAACTCGCAACCTTCCGGTTGCTGATTTTTTTATACGACGATTCAAAGTGATCTGGTTGCGAGTTTCTCGCCCTGCTGCTGCTGAGCCACTATTTTTAGCAGCTGAAATTTTGACCCCGACCGAGAGAGGGAGAAAAAAAACTTTAAAAAAATACGTGGTGTTCGCACAAGGAGGGAGGCTTTAGTGGCCTTAAGTGGCGACTCGGCTGTGCGGGAACGCCTCGAGCGCATGACCGATTTACGACTCTGGAGGAATGCGATCAGACCTCCCAACGCCGAAATACCGCTCGCCCGAATCGCGGTGGGGGGGAAAAATTATCTAATCCGCCCGTTTGCTGTTCGGGCCACTTCACCGTCGGTAACCACACCCGCACGCACTGGCTGTTTGGAAAGACCTTCACTGGGTCTCTGGAGTTCACTCGCACGGCCCATCTACCCACCCCCCATTCAGCCCGATCGATGGGTCGATTTGCGACTCCGCGTTTGTGTTGCGTGTTTGCCATCGGCAGTCAAATTGGCGTTTCCAAGTTTAAAGTCGCGCCGAGCGTGAACCCGCTTGCGCTTGGAAGTCGGCAGCGGCGGTTGCGCGCCGCACACACGCACGCACTGCATCGTCTCCGCAGCGCACGTCAAGTAGGCTTTCTCACCTCGCTGGCTCACGGCCACGGAACGATATCCCGGTGAACGAAACGGCATCTTCGTTTCACCGCGCCCGCCGCTGCTCGCAACGATGGAACGCGGCTTGCCCGTTGGGACCAATTCATGCTTTCATGGCACACTCCAGATGCACGGGTTCTCGCGGGAAGGGTTACGTCAGCTATTTATTAATTCAGCGTGGCGAGATGTTATTTCCGTCGCCTGGTACGCAGGAGGGGTCGTGGGTTCAATCCCGACCCTGATGCACGCCTGTAGAGTTTGCTTGTTCTCCCTGTGGTCGTGTGGATTTTTCTCCCAGGTCCTCCGGTTTTTCCCCCTCCACATTTAGAATCGAGTATTTGGCTGCTAAACATTTCCATGCGTTAAGCCAACTTCGTGGAGCTAACCTTTGTGACCTGGACGCTTCTGATAGAGACCTATATAGCTCGTTGGACCTTACCTGGTAAAATATAAATAGTTTAATTTGAAACTTCCCTTCCACGTTTAGAATCAACACGCGTTTAGATTATTTGGCTGCTATAAATTTCCGCATGATAAGCCAATTCTCGTTGAGCTCAGTAGGCCTGAGCTGGTTAAATAGTACTCGTAAAAAAATTTCACGAATCAGCCTAATGGAGATGCAGACGCCCTTTAAGTCGCCGTGCCACCTCACCAACAGCTAAGTGTGGTGCCTTTCAGAAGAACATTGCCATGGACGCTGTCGTGCGTGCTCCCTATCCGTTCAGCTTTAGCTTTTTGTCTTCAGTTGCGTCGCCCCTCCCCGCACCCACCTCCGATGAGCACGGTTGGCTACGTACGGTGCGAAAGAAGTTCAACACACGACATAGAAACAGCTTTCCCCTCCCCCCCCGAGGCTGGCCTTCAGCCATTGGACTTGGCCGTGGACATAAGAGCCGTTGTGTAATGCCTTCCGCGAGAAGAAATGTGTTCCTAATGAGTTGCACTCGCTTAACAAGGTTTTCTTAGAGCCACGCTGTTGGCAAGCGCCCTCCTATCCGCAGCCCCTTTATCCGCTACACCTATTGGCTGGCCCCTAGTCGATCGTTGGTAATGACTTATCCGAATTCCGCCATTTCACAGCTTTCTGTGGATACGAGGAGTCGCCCGAATAGTGGTGGGAATATTCATCATCCTGTGAGCCCACGCTCATTCACCGATAACGAGTCGTCCGGAAGTGGTCTCCCAGAAGTGCAAACGATTCGTCCTGATACGAAGGGTCGCGCAGATGTGGCGACCAAAATCCCATCGTGAGCGTTGACCCGCGTGCAACTGAGAAGCAAGGCTCTTTTGCGGATGGGAGGATCTGCCGACAGCAACCCCTTCACACGTCAATGCAGATATTGGGGTGTTACTTAAATGTTCACGAGATGGCCACAGCCCCCACTCCACAACTCTCCACCCCCGGGCCGTGTGGTAGCTTCGTCCGGCTTGGTATCCAGATCCCCCGTGGGGTGCGGCGACATCCCCCCCCCTCCCCCCCCCACTGGCAAATTGGAACAATTAAAGCGAATGTGGCGGCGGTGGTGGCGCGGTGAGAAAGTAAACAAACACGTTTATATATTTTTGTTATTTGTGAGCCAACGACCGCACCCTTGGCGCTAATTTGCGGCGGTGACGCCATCCGTTGCCCGCGTCATGCCGTTGTCCAGAGAAGAGAGGCCCGTACGATCGTTTGCGACCTGTGCCCCCCCAACCGACCTGCGTCGCGCGCACGTGGGCGCACGTGGGCACGTCGATGAGCTGTGGGTGGACGTGCCGAGTGCTGTAGCCGGCCGTTGTCACACCGCCTCCCGGCCGATAGACGGGCCGGACGTGTCGTCGTCGGCGACGTCCCAGCGCGAATGGATGGCCACGATTGCCAGGAAGGGTGGAGAGTCGTTCTCTAGAAGAGCCGAGGATTCGTTGGTGCTGCGGTGGAGCGATGTTAGCTTTTAGCCTGGTATACGGGAGGTTGTGGGTTCGATCCTGTATATTTGCAGTTTGCATGCCTCTCTCCCCTTGGTCACGTGGATCTTTCTCCGGGTCCTCCGGTTTTTCCCTCCACATTTATAAACATGCGTTTAGAGTATTTGGCTGTCGTAAATTTCTAAAAGATAAGCCACTTCGTTGAGCTATCATTTGTGGCCAGGTTGCTTCTGAAAAATAAGCTACATAGCTCAGTGGGCCCTCAACCTAGTAAAATAAAAATAGATTTTAGTTTATAGTTTTAGCTGTCACGAGGGCAGTGCTGCCCAGAATTTCCCGGAGGGGCCCAGAGCTGAAGGCCTGGGGCATAATGCCACCACGTGTTGTACGCCGCCCAGGGTCATTTCCCCCCCCTCTCCCACACCTCTGGACGTCCCAGCTTGAGGGCAACGTCGGCGCAAAGGTGCGGACGGCACCTCTGATTAAGCACGGTTGGCTGCGCGCAATGCGAGAAGTTCAGCGTGCATCCACGCGCGAAGCGCCTGCGGCGTGCATGGGATGCGGCTCCAGCGGCGCCTGAAAGCCCGCCGCCGTGCCTGGGGAAGGAGGGACGCGCGGCTCGCGACCATCGCTCGCTCGCACCGGAGCAGCGTGGGGCTGTCCGCCAAACGGACAGAGCCAGTCGAGGGAGAACGAGGGCGGAGAGAGATAACGGGTTCGCTAAGAGAGTGGCGGCGGCCATGGCCACGCGAGAAAACCTCGTCAAGCACAAACCCTTCCCGCCGGGGGTCTCCGTGCGAGCGCGCGTCTCGCGAGCGCGCGTCTCTCGGGCGCGAGGCTGCGCCATCATGGCACGAATCTTCAACGAGATTGGGCCGGCGCGTGGTGACGGATCTTCCAAAGCGTGCGAGCCCGTCAATGCGACGGGACGGTGGCGATTTGCGAGCCGCGGCCCATTTAGTTGTTGCGGCTTGGGATTTTTTGTTTTTCCCTTCCGCCGTGTCGAGAAAGCCGAGACATTAATAATGCACGCTGAACAAGGTGTAGGGCGCACTCTCGCCGGCGATCGTTTGGCCGCCCGCCAGCTCACCCCGCCGGCTCGCGCCGGAAGTCAAAGCGTAATTAACGGCCGCACTTTCACATCGGCGGTGCGTTGGGGGTTCGGAACGGCGGATTTTATATAGGGGCTGTGTTAGCTTGCGTCATTTTCCACACGACCTGCCACAGAGAAATGTAAATTCACATGGTATTTAAAAATATATATTCTGAGCCGTAATTTTCACCTACAATTTAGTCCGACACCAAAATGTTATGTTTCCGCGGTCTATACGTGACCGGACTGAGCCAGCAAACTGGCGGCACTTGACAACCCGGTATAATCGCAACAAGAGCCTTACGCCTCTGGGAGTCTATGGCTCCGTCGGTCATTGGTGAGCATGCCGAGACCATTGTCTGGCTACACTTGAACCACGGTTAATCGCCAACAACCGTAACCCGGATTCAAACCAAGAGTATCGGCGGTGCGAGTTCGGCGCTCTGACCTCTGACCCCCCGCCCCCCATACCCCCGTTCATGAGCCTTCGATCCACGTGGCGACTTCACGATCCACGTGGCGACGTCACGATCCCCCGGAACGCGACGCAGCCCCACGTTACGTTGCGTGCGAGCCCTCCCCCAGTATAGGATAAGCGCAACAGTTTTCCCAACGTTAGCGACGCGTGAACTGCACGCTGCGTGCATTTGACTATTGTTACTTGGCCCGTCGCGTAACCGCCAAGTCATAACAACCGCGGTGGCGGCGGCAACGGTGGGAGCGGCCTTCATCTCGGTCGTTCAACCCGTGGCACCTTGGTAAAATAAAAATAAACTCGTTTAAAAAAGTTTTTTTTTAAATCAACGGTTTTATTAACAAATTCGTTTAACTCACGGTCGAGAAGTACGTCAATGGTGCCTGGGACACGCGGCGCCTGCTTCGTGTGCGAGCCGATTCCACAGTTTAGAGCGTTTTTGACCTACACAAAAATATATATAAATAATAAGTCGTCCATACAAAAATGTAAATTGCTTTAAAATAGCGAATTAATAGATTAATTGATGTCGATTTTAATACGGGCATAAATTGTCGCCAGATCCTGAGTACGTGTGCAAAATGTGGTATTGATTGAACAACGAGAAGTGGGCGGAATTTTGATTACAAGATTTGACCCAGACAAACAGGAATCAAGTTAAGTTAAACCGTTGAAAAAGTAGCTTGTAGTTTAGTTAAAAAACTTTTTGATTCCAGTTTCTCTTGACCCCCCCCCCCGTCAAACTCCCTCTCCACCACGCCGCCCACAGCCCTGGACCTGCTCTACTGGCGCGACATCAAGACGTCGGCAGCCGTGTTTGGCGGGAGCCTCCTGCTGCTGCTGTCACTCACGCAGTTCAGCGTGGTGAGCGTGCTCGCGTACCTCACCCTGGCCGTGCTCTCCGTCACCATCAGCTACCGCGTCTACAAGTCCGTGCTGCAGGCCGTGCAGAAGACCGAGGATGGCCATCCCTTCCGGTGAGATTGGGAGGGCGGTGGGTTGATTGGGAGGGTGGGGTGGCCTACGCCCGGTTACTATGACAATGTTGACGGCTGCCGTGCGCCGATGTATGCGTGCATGTTGAACTTCTTTCGCGCCGTACGTTGCAAACCTTGCTAAAATCTGGAGGTGTCGGTAACTGACGGTGATGTCCCGATGGTGCCGGGCTTGGGCGCATTTTGAAGAGGCTGCGGGAAGCGTCGGGAAGGCTCCGCCGGTCGAAGGTCGCGGGACAGACCCAGGTGTTACGGGCTAACTGACCGAGACGACTGGCACGCACCTGCGCAAAGACAAAGATCCCCTATTTAGGTCCAGTATGGTGCACCTATGAGGTGGTTTGGCCATCGCCACACCCGGCTGCTTTGTGTCCCCTAGTGGTAGACCTTATCAGGTGCTCCTTTTAAGGGGGAGGCCTATAACTTGCACCGCGAGCTTTCGCGATTGGTAAACGCACCATGCAGGGAGCGACGATTCGTTTTGAGCTCGTGATTTTGGGTGGTGCCTCTGTTCCACGTTACAGAGCGAGTGCCGAGTCGCACTACGATAGGAATCTTACACACACGCGCGAGTGTGTGTGTGCGCGCTTTGAATGCCACGCACTGTTACAGTTAGCATCGCCGCTCGGGAGACAAAGGCGGCCGGGCGTGGTGCTGGCCAACCACGCACCCTCGTGTGCCTTGCCGGCCTTCGTAGGTGCTGCTCGCTCAACAGCACTTGCCCCCAACAGTCTGAAGGCTATAACGGGGGAACTTTGTCTTTGTTCCACACGTCGTCACAGTACACCGATTGCACGTCGCCAGTTAGAAGATTCTACGACCCTTTTGTCAATCCGCTGCTGGATGAGGGCCTCCCCCACGCTGTGCAGGTTGTGGGGGTTATTCAGCCATACTTCCCCACCCCCCCCCCCCACCAACCGCGACGGGTCCGTCGATTTTCTCTTGTGACTCTGCGCGCATCGCGGTGCCTTGGCGGCGTGGGGGTAGCGGACGTTGACCGCGATTGCTGCTGCGCCTTTGCCACCTGCAGGGAGTACCTGGAGGCGGACCTGGCCATGTCCCCCGAGACGGCCCAGAAGTACGTGGACACGGCGCTGGCGCACGTCAACTGCCAGCTGCGCCGCCTGCGCCGCCTCTTCCTGGTGCACGACCTCGTCGACTCCATCAAGGTGCCCGGCGCGAGCGTCACATCGAGCCGTCCGGCATCACCCGGCACCACCAAGCGCCACACCGGATGCCGGCAATAGCGTGGAAGCATGAGAGCGCACCGCTAAACCGGTTTACCCATTCGTCGTCGGTTCTGCCTTTCCTCGTCATCGTTAGCAGTACCAAATCGCTATACCCAAGCTATCTGTATCATCGTTGGTAGCGGTCATATGGCACCGTGAACAATGTCAACGTTCACGGTGATCATCGTCGAGGTAGCCAGGTCGCTGTCGTACCAACCGCGATCCTGGGTTCAGAGCGCGTTGTCAAGCGTAGAAAGGTGATGGTCTCAGCCCGACCATCAGTGGCTGTTACCAAAAGACCATCATGTTCAACTTGGTTCTATAGACGAGTTGGATTCAACAAGAATGACAACGTCGGCTGGATAAACATTACCTTGGTGGACTAAATGTCATTACAAGGGACCCCCAGAGGTAGCTCTGCCATATCTACTTCAGTGGGCTGTTCTCACACACGAATTGCCACACTTTGTTGTGCGAGAGTTCCAAATCAAACGTCGGCATCAGCCATGGTCAGTGCACTGCTGAATGAAGGCTTCCCAAAGCCGATGCGATTTTGAACGATCCCCCCTCTCCCGCTCCAGGCCACCGTGTCGATAGCAACAATTGGGAACAAAATGTAGACATCGATCTTGGCTCTAAGAGCCTCTTTGGACAGAGCTGAGAGCATCGTGTGGTCAAACGTGGTGGTCACGTGGCATGCAGGGCATGATGGGAGCCGCGCCTTTCTGATTATTTATGAGCAAGCATTTGCGTGACGTTTCGCGTTCGGTCCACGAAAGGTGCCCTTCAACGTTTCGGGTGTTGGGTTTTTAGCAGCGGGTGCTGCGCACGGCAAAGACAAAGTCCCCCCCCCCCCCCCCCCCGTGTAACCTGAACAGACTTTTGGGGCAAGTGCTGTTAGCGAGTCGCACCTGTGAATGCCGACACGGCACACGAGGGGGTGGGTGGCCAGCACCCGCGCCAGGCCGCCTTTGTCTCCCGAGTGGCGATGTTTACACACCGCACCGGGTACTCGTTTGAGGCCGAGTCGACCGAGGGGAGGCCCAGGGACCGGTCCAGATAATCGGATAACCGTCACCGATGTTGGCCATGAGCGGGGGAATTCGAACTCGGGTCGCCGGTTTCGTAGCGCCAACACTACGCTACCGCTCCCCACACTGCGCCGGGTGAGCACGTGGGAACACGCGCGCACTGTGCGGCTGTGTGCCCGTTGCCCGGCCACCGTAAATCACTTGGGGGCCCCCCGTGAGACGGCGGGGCGGGAAGGGTGCCAGCACGCGCGTCTGGGCGTCTGGGCGGCTGCCACTTTGGTGTCGTGCACGCATGTGGCGAGCCTTGCAATTGAGCCGCTCCAATTTTTTTTATCCTGGCGTGGAAGTCGCCCCCCCCCCCCCCACTCGTTTAAACTAAAACAAAACTATTTTTATTTTAGCAGGTAAGGCCCACTGAGCTGTGTAGCTCGTTTTCAGAAGCGACCTTGGCTATCACAAGTGAAAGCTCAACGAAGTGGCCGATCATCACGTGGAAATGCATAGCAGTCAAATGCTCTATAAACGCACGTTGGTTTTAAATGTCGAGGGTAAAAAAAACGGAGCACCCGGAGAAATGCAAACTCCAAATATACAGCTGGCGTCAGTCAGGGTTTGGATCGAACCCACGACCTGCATACCAGGCAACCATTGCCGACTTTATAGACTCCTGGGTAAATGACAAGCATCATAATATCAACAATAATTTTGCTGTGAACGTTTAAGCCGAGGTTGAGTTTGCTGCCATTCGCGTTTGGCAGGGTGAGGAGGGAGGGGGGTGGTGGGAGTTGGAGGTGGGGGGTACGTGCTTTGATGGACGGGTGTTCTCCGTTTTCCCCAGTTCGCCGTTGTGCTGTGGCTGCTCACCTACGTGGGTGCCCTCTTCAACGGCCTGACCATCGTCATCCTCGGTAAGGCGGAAGTCCGATCCCGCGTGGAGTGGGGAAAACCTACAAAAAAATAACTAACAGCCTCAAGTTCAATCTGTTGCTTGGATGAGAGTACGTGCATCTTACCTTGCCGTGCTCTCGTATTTGCATTTATATGTCCTGTACAAGGCAGTGTTGATGTGAGGAGTGTGCCGCGTTTTTCATAACGTCCTTTTTCGCCTTTTCTGCGTTCCCAGCTTTGATCGGCGCGTTCACAGTCCCCATGGTCTATGAGAAGTACCAGGTACGTGTGAATTAATATTCTTGAACCCGAGCCGTTCTATACGGATGTGCCTCTGCCCTCTTGTCCGATTGCATCACCGATAAAAACATTTTATCATGAAGGCTGGCCAACCGGCTGTGGTGGCTTTTTGAGGTCGGAGCGCCGAGCTGCGTGACTGCGCACTGAGATATCCTGAGTTCGACTCCAGACAGCCGCTTGTGATTAAGCCCGCACCTGCCCGAGTCATCGATGATTGCACGGGGAAAAAAAACGTTTATTAAAAATTAGTTTTTCCACTTAATTTGGTAGATTCCCCCCGCTTCAGGCCGTAATCCAGCAGTGGATTGACCAAGGGGCAAGGACCTGGAATGGAGGTCGGGGTGCCACGGTGGCGAGACGTTAACTACCTCGTCTGGTATACAGGAAGTCGTGGGTTCCATCCCGACCCTGATGCCTGTATATTTGGAGTTTGCGTGTATCTCTCCCCGTGGTTGCGTAGATTTTTGTCCTATTCCTCTGTTTTTTTTCCCTCCAGATTATTTTGCTGCTATAAATTTCCACGTGATAAGCCGCTTTGTTGACCTATCATTTGTGGCTGAAAATGATCCGTACAGATCAGTGGGATCTTACCTGGTAAAATTTAAATAGTTTAGTTTAATTTATGTGTTTTATTTCTGCCGTTGCCTGCGTCTTTTATTGGGTTTACGTGGCCACTGCGCTAATCCGTTTGTGTCGTCAACCCCACACCCGCCCTCTCGCTCCCCCCCCCCCCCCCCCAGGTTCAGATCGACCAACATGTGGGGATGGTGCGGAAGCACGTCGGCGCGGTCGTTGAAAAGTGAGTCGCTCGCTCGCCATATCGCGACGGGCACGCGCCCTGCTCACCCCACACGTAGATCCCTGCCCGTGGGTGCTGCCGTGGCGGCGAGATGGTAACTACCTCGCCTGGTATACAGGAGGTCGTGGGTTCGATCCCGACCCTTTGATGCCTGTCGTATATTTGGAGTTTGCGGTGTCTGTCTCCCAGTGGTAGCGTGGATTTTTCTCTGGGTCCTCCCCCTGTTTTTCCCTCCACATTTAGAACCGACGTGCGTTTAGAGTATTTGGCTGCTATAAATCTAATTTGTCACCTGGTTGCTTTTGAAAGAGCTGTAGAGCTCAGTGGGCCTTACCTGGTAAAATAAAATAAAAATTTTAACAGTGGTCAGCACATACTGGCTCAGGTGCTGGCAGTCATCTCAGTCGGTCAACCCATGGCACCTGGGTCTATCCCGTGACCTCCTGCCAGCGAGCCTTCGACACCTCGCGTGGCCTCAAAGTGCGCAAAGCCTGGCACAAGCGCCGTGATGACGTTGCCGCCACTTCGTGGCAAATGTCGATTCGAAAAAAAACAATAAAATAACTATCGGTACCAAGGCTCCCTCAAGGGCATGCCGGAGGGCATGTGGCACAGTTTTGTGCCAGCTATCCTCGAGTGCGGTCGTGTCGCTACAGTTCTCTGCGGTGAGTACAATGTCTTTTGAAAACAGCGGCGCTACGCCTCTCTAAATAAGCCGCTCGTGCGTTCCGAGATTCAGCGGTGAACGGGACCCCCACCCTGCAACCTGCAGATGTCTCTGAGCGGGAAAGGGTTAATACCTTAATATCCCTGCATCCTAAGAGGGGCAGGCCGCCGCATGCATCGCGCCCGTACCCGTTGCCGACATGCTGCAGTTTATTTGCAGTCTGCTCTTGGGCGAGCGTAAGGTTACACGCCGGCGCAGATGATTGATGGTGGATTCAGGACATCGTGAATAGACCTACCGTGTCTTTAAATACGGTGCCCGACGTGCACTGTAGCGTTCTCACGATGACAATTCAACACGACCTTAATGCTCGTAGCTGGATGAAGGCCACCCCATGTCTCGTCACCCCATGGGGATTTTCACTGGCCATACTTCGCCGCGCGGGTTGTGGCGAAGGGCGAGCGGGGAGCAGCAACCGGTTCTAGGTGCCGCACTCGCCAGCGGTGTCGTTGCCCCCGTGGCCGGGAATCCAAGCGCTCGTTTCCGGCTCCGTAGCGCGGCACCCAAACTGCTGTTTGCCAACCGCTTGCTACAAATTTGCACGTGATCAGCCACTTCGTTGAGCTGTCTTGTGTGGCCTGGTCGCTTCTGAAAAAGAAGCTCATAACTCAGTTGGGCCCTTACCTGGTAAAATAAAAATAGTTTTTTTTGTTATTTCCTTACCGTTTCCTATACTTTGCACTCCTATCGTAGTTTTGTATTGTTTGCTGCTGTAACGTTCTTACCCGCCTCTAATGGACATCTTTAATAGAAAAAAGATCTTTATAGCTTGTCGGATTCCTCCAGTATAAATCAATATCCTGATGCGATTCTGACATGTTTGCGAATGCGTCGGTCATCGGCAGAATGTTGCACCCCGCTTCTTTTGTGTCCTTGATGCGATGATGAGATGCAAGTGAAATTCACGATTGCGTCTCTCCCCCTCTCTATCATCTTTTGCAGAGTTCAAGCTATGATCCCAGGAGCCAAGCGAAAGCCCGAGTAAAGCTGAAACTAAGAAAAGCGCACATCCGCAGCAGATCGCAGTTGTCTTCTACCGTGCAGCAGTGAGCTTTTAAAACAACAAAAAAGTCAATAAAATAAATCGGCAATGAGTACAATAAACGAAATAAGCAGAGTGGCGTACGTTTGACACGAAAGAAGCGCAGCGTGGCTCTTTGTGTGCGCGCAAATTTAGACCCCCCACTCCCCCCCCCCCCGTCCTCCTCCCCGTGGATTTTGTGAGCAACTTAAAAAGCCGGCGAAGTCGGTCTGTGTGTAAAGATTCCTTTGGTGGCGTCTGTGCCCTTGCCGTGGCAGGGCACGGGCAAGTCTCCGCGTGTGGCACATTTAAAACGCTCTTCTCACCAGATTACACTTTTTTTCTGCCCCCCCCCCCCCCCGTTTGTGTTTTTGTTTTGCCTTATGAGAATTGTAGCTGTCGAGCTTGTGTGCGTGCGCGCGCGTGTGGGTAACGTTGCATGCCTCTCTAGCGTAGGTATAGGGTAGGTAGGTCGGTTGCAGCACGTACACAGAAGACGATCGCGCTTAACTTTAGCAATCGGCCAGAGCAGGGTCCATACCCGGACAGTCGTTTAAAGCGCCGCGGCAAAGACCGCCCGCACAACCGCTTTGCCCACAATCTGAGCGAGTCGTTGCGGCGGCGGCGACGACGTTGACCGGCGCGTTGTCCGGGCAATCCGCGACCAACCGAGAAGAGACCCGTAGCACGCAGATTGCGCGTCGTGACGGAATGCGTCAAATTAGCTCCACATTGCCGTAGGAGATCATTTGAATGCTTTGAGTGTCTGCTGCAGGCAACCGGTTGCACGGATGTCCCACGTGTTAGTGGTCCGGTTGCACGCAACCAAGCATGCGCAACCGATTGCTTGGCGGGGGGGGGGGGGTGTGGGACGCGGCCGAAGAGCTTCGCTATCAAAGCGGCAGTGTGTGATTAGTAAAAATCCGGCGGCTCGTGTTTTTCTGTTGTTCGCTCGTCGTGATCGTATCCCCCCTCCCCACCGCTGTGGTTAGTGCCATGAGTCGTGACCACTAGGCTTAGAACGGTAGATTTATTAAGGCTTTAAACACCGTGTGAAACTCCGCTAGCTTCTGATTTGATGTTAGCTCTCTCTCGCGCTCGTCCAGCACAGAGGTGTTTCGGGGTGTGCGTCGACAAATTAGCTGACGAGATCTGGCTCCTGTACCCGCGTTGCGTGTCGCCAATAAATGTTCGTGTCTACCACCGCATTGGGGGTCCCCCCCGCCGCGTGTGTGTTTTGTCGCGTGCGATTCGATCTGCGGTTGACGATTTACGGTCTTGGTTTTAATTCGCGTTTTCCCCCGGATGTATTGCTTAACGGTGCCGACCGATGGTGGGGGGGGGGTGGCGAGTAAAAACTGTCCAGGATTCGCGTGCGTGGCACGCGCCCGAAATAATTAAAGGCGTCCTTCATTTCAGGCCTCGGTCCGTCGACGCAGTCGTCGCCCACTTAACCGACCTCAAAAAAAGTGGTCAACGGTGGAAAGAAACCGTTATCCTCTTGGCCCATGTTCAAGCGGTCGATTAGATTTTACCCCCACCAGGGTGTCCCCACACCATCAATGCGGTCTATGCATGCGCATGCACGTGCCGCAACTTGCACAACAGCTGTACTTCGCGCAGCTGTTACCAGAGAAACACGTGGCAAGGCAGCGATGTCCTCGTGAAAAATGTTTTTTTTGCGGGTCGGCGAGTGGTGGTGTTCAAGCCTTCCTCACCAGGTGAGAGAACCCATCGACTTCACGGCTCTCTTGCAAGAGAGACCTGGCTTCCAACACCCAAAGACATCGATGGAAGAAATTGCCAACAGATGAAACTTATATCCTATTTGCAGTGGCTTTAACCGCTTGGAACTCGCACTGCGCTGTGAACCTGGTGACCCGAGTTTGATCCCTACCCACAGCGAACAGTGGCAGCAGTGCTGGGCTCCCACCAGACATGCTTTTGTTCATGTCACCAATGTTGGCTTTCATGTTAACAAACATGAATGCGAGTGGGGGCGCGCTATGCTACGAATCCGGAAATCCGAGTTTGATTCCCACACAAGGCCACCAACGCGCCAATGACAATTATCTGAACTGGTCTTGGGCCTCCCCTAGGTAGACTCGGCCTCAAATGAGTACGTGGTTCGGTATGTAAACATTGCCATTACGGAGACAAAGGCAGCTGGGCGTGGTGTTGATGACCCACCCCCTCGTGTGCCGTGCCGGCCTTCATAGGTGCTACTCGCTAACAGCACTTTACACGACATTCCGTAAAGGCTATACGGGTGATTTTTGGCTAAGTTGGGCAATTAATCTTGATTAGAAGCTTTCGTGACTGCAGGAATCCATACTCTGGTTCTTTCGGTGAAGTCACGTATGTATAAAATATATCCCGACGTTTCGGGCGCAACACAAGCGTCCGTCATCAGGTGGGAAAGCTTGGTCTGCTGCCGAGGCAGACTGTTTTAAAAGGCCAATTAACTCTGTTGAAATCATTTAACGAGCTGTTCGTCCTGAATCCTGTAATGGACTGCCTGTTTACAGGAAGAGCACCGATCTGTTAATTAGTTTTCGTGATTGTGAATCCGTTTGGGCCTTACCCTGTGTTTAATTAGTGTCGTCCAATTGCCTCGCGAACGCTGCTGTGCGTTGGACACCCACCCCCTGGTGTGTCGGTGCCGGCCTTCATAGGTGCTACTCGCTAACAGCACTTGCCCCTACAAGTCTGTTCAGCCATAATAGAGGTTTTTTTGGGGTTAGATCGCGTAAATATATAAATGTGTCGTTAAAGCCCGCCACCACCCGACACAGCCAACTAGTAAGGGTTGTCACGTAAACAGAACGTGGCCAATTCGTCACTCGTACAGCACAGCGGTGTGTTGGAGAGCCAAGCCACAACATTTACAATCCGAGTACGACGTTTCGCCAGTAATTACAACTAGCTTCATCAGGCGACAGCCAGATTTGTGGAGAAGTCTTACGGTTTCGTTCCTTATATCGAGGCGGAGATGTGGTGACCACACATATAATCGGAGGGAAAATAACCGCGCGGCATAAAATAAATCAATTAAAACATTGTCCAATCAATATTAAATAAATACAAATTCCAGTCACAAGTTTGTTCGGACAAATTAAAATTAAGTTACAGAAATGTGGTGGCAGTCGCTCCTTTGATTCATGCACGGCAGCAGCAGGAATGAAACGGTTCACAGAGCAATTCAATGATGCAGGGAGAACATCGGGACCGTCCATAAATGACGTCACGCACCTGGGGGGGAGGGGGGGAGAAATGTGACGTCACATCAAAATGCGCAACTTTAAATAAATATAGACAACACGTTCTACTTTAATAAATAGACTTTTTAATCAATGTTTTCTCCTACAACATCAGAGTGCAGCGCCACATTAAATACGCACTACAATGACAATAGTTTAAAGAGATTTGAAGCATGTTTTATTTTTGGGGGGGGGGGGGGGGCAGAGCTTTGTGACGTCATATTTGAGGGGGGTCTGACTTTGTGACGCCGTGTATCCAGGGAGGGGAGGGGGTCAAAAATCATCCAAAAGCGCGTGACGTCTTTGTGACGTCATATTTGAGGGGGGAGGGGGGGTCTGACTTTTTGTGACGTCGTGTGACAAAGGGGGGGGGGCGTAAAAAATCGTCCAAAATCACGTGACGTCATTTATGGACGGACGGCCCCATAGTACTTTGTTCCCAGGTGCGAGTTGTATCGGGAGACGAATGAGAAGGGACTGCGTGCCTTCTAGAACACTTTAGCAGTCGTGACGTTGACGGACGAGGGTTCGCGCCACGTTGTTTAGATCATTTGCGCTGAGTCGGGTGTGTCCTCAAAGTGGATTGGATGAGAAATTAATTCTGATAATCCACGCAACTGACAACATTAATCATCGTGGAGATGGCGATTACAGATTTACATAAATTACGCGAATATGAGCGTATGGGGAATTAATGTGAGTAGCGTTGCAAAGGGTAATCTGTTTTCAGATCTTTTTCAAATAATTAAAAAATGGTACTGTAATGATAGCAAATTTCTTTTTTGCACAGAAGCCCCGCTGAATATCAAGCCTTCCGAAGGATCTGTCTGGTACGTTGGGGGGCATTTGGCCAATTCCATGAATTAGTTTTTGGCTGCGATTCTAGTCGCCACCATCGTCAGCCGTTCGATGAAAACAAAGAAGAGGTTTTACTCTCTCTGGCAGTAAAACAGGAGTTGTGTTAAGATGCGACAACACGAAACAGAAACCCTTTGCAAGGAATCATGTCTGCATTAACCACATGCACTTGTGGTGAGCATCACTGCCCACTACTACCATCACCTCTCGCAACAACCTCCACCGTCAACAGTGTGAGTGTGTAAAGCGAGGTGCAAAGATTACTTGGCAGCCCTTTAATACTGGTAGGAACCCACTGGTTCCACCAGCCCACAGGGGATTATTGTGTCCGTCCGTCGTGCAGGGAGGGGCTGGGTGGGGAGAGAGGGGTGGGGCTGGGTGGGGAGGGTGGGGGGGTGGGAGGGGTGGGGCTGGGTGGGGAGGGGCTGGTCACCCCGTGGTGCCCTTATAAAACTCAACGTTTAACCTACTCACGCCGGCTTGTGCCCGCCCTCACAGTCGGGCATACTTGCAGAATACACCACGCCGCCGTTGACCCTGGCCATTGACCGAGCAACCCAACGTCCCTACCAGCTCCCTCCGCAGGAATGTGTTTGGTGTAAACCCACCACCAGCACCGTCGTTGTCCTCTACGAGTACCACCGCTCCCATCAACATCAGCTGTCCCGCCCATGCTGATGACACTTGGGCTACGCCCATTTCAAACCTTTATAAACAGTTTGCCTTTAGAGGCTTAACCCCCCTTTTCCATGATGACGACCGCTTGTGTTGCGATCGAAACGTCGTCGTGTTTTTTTGTTATTTTCTTTGAACCTATCTACGTGACTTTACCGAAAGACCCAAAGAATATGAATTCCTGCAGTCACGAGAGCTTTAAGTCAAGACACAGGAGGTGTTCAGCTGTTCAGACACCAAATAGACACCTATTGCGAAGCATCGAGTCTGCATTAACCACACAGGCTTGTAGTAAAACATGCATACACACGTGTTTTGACAGAAATGTGTGCGTTGTTCTTGAAACTGCAGGATGTATTTATTTGGCGCCTGTAGTACTGCCGAAAAGGTTCAAGCGTACATTATTATTATCATCATCTTGATACCGGGAAAAATGGGGTCTCGAAAATATTACCCATACGATGAATCAACTGCCGGATGAAGTGCTCACTCACGCAAGCCGTGAAGAAGACTGCCAAGTTGGGCTTCGAGTCAAATATGAAACGGAAGACGCGGAGAATCCCACCGCCACGTGTATGAAGTTGGTGGGTGTGGGTGGGGGGGGTCACACTCACCACTGCAGCCACGTGGCCACACCTCCGAGCACCACGCCGCATTGTCTCGGCAGCATTGGTTCAGCCACGGGCAAATTATCGGTTACTTGACGCTACCCAACACCGACGCTGGGGATTGGCTTTGCGTTATACTGGTAGGAACCTCCTGGTTACATCAGCCCACAGGGGATTATTGTGTCCGTCCGTCCGTCGTGAATCCAAAATGGGAGGGGTGGGGCTGGGTGGAGAGGGGAGGGTGTGGAGGGGCTGGGTGGGGAGGGTGGGGAGGGGAGGGTGAGGAGGGGCTAGGTGGGGAGGGTGGGGAGGGGCTGGGTGGGGAGTGTGGGTGGGGGGTGGGGAGGGGTGGGGCTGGTCACCCCGTGGTGCCCTTATAAAACTCAACGTTTAACCTACTCACGCCGGCTTGTGCCCGCCCTCACAGTCGGGCATATTTGCGTAAATTTGTCGTGAATCCACCTCTACCCGACACAGCCAATTAGAAAGGGTTGTCACCAGTGCAGGATTAAGCTAGTGCGGGTCATGTAGCATATGTTATAAAGGGGCCCTAAATAAATAATAAAATATTTCTAAATATATATATTTGCATAGTGAAGTAATTGTATTTTTCATTTGCTATACAGCCAGATAATACGACAAATCGCTAACCTTAAACACCCAGTCGTTCATAAAAGTTGAAGGCGGTATAGTACTATGGTAATATAGCAAGTGCAGAATCATTGAATTGGAATTGATAGCTTTAAAGCATTTAGCGCGGGGCCTTGAAAGTGCCGAGCCCGTAGAAAAATGTAGCGATTTTTGCTCCGAGGATAATCCGACTGGTTGTCACGTGGAACAAAAGTTGCCAATTAGTTACGACTTCAGCACCGCGGTGTGTTGGAGAGCAAACTCACCCCAACTACAATTTGAGTCCGACGTTTCGCTGGTGTTTCCAACGAGCACCATCAGGCGATTTCCAGAATTGTGTGTATTCACTCTGGCCCGAGCGCTGAGCCTACCAAGGCAGTACCACCGCCGATGAGCGCGGTTGGCTACGTTGCGGTGCGAAAGAAGTGCAACATACATACAGTGGCGTGTGCATTCACAGATGATTGCTGCACGTGCAGTTCTGTGACTGTAGGTGGCAGACCGGTACCGTGTGCTGCTGGTGAATCGCATTCACGTCGTGTTTCACATGATCATCGGGACTTTGATCACAGCGTCAATACTCGACGCATAAATCCGTCAATTAGTTTCGATTATTCAAACTCGCCATACGCGTGTGAGACAATGGGCTATTTAAGATGTACGCAAATCATGTACAAGTGATGAGCATCTTTTTTTTTATTATTATGTTTGTTTACCCAGGAAAGTATTTCTGAGTCTCATGGACTTTCTTTCAGGAATGTCCTGCGGGTAGATTTAGTTTCACCTCCTCCAAATGTGGGCCCCGATGCCGCTGACACGCAATGGTCTACGCTTCCGATTGGCGTCACGCGATCTCGACTCTGCGGATGAGACGCCGAGTATGCAATCCGTCCAGATCAGTTTGCTTTGTCTTGAATCGATGCTGCTGAAATTCCGGACTCCCAGAAAGCCGTGCGTCTGTTGAGTTGCGTAATACTGGCAGTCCCCGACTCACGAACGGTTTCTGTTCCCGGGACCAGTTCGTAAGTAAAAACAGCTCGTAAGTCGGAGCACTAATTAATTTTAAATATTTTAACGGTTTTTGTCGCTGTTGCTACGTGACAGACGGCGATGTCGTCTGCTCATTTATGTCGGACATTTACTATTGCACGG
The DNA here is from genome assembly GCF_965212315.1 of Lampetra planeri. Lineage (NCBI taxonomy): Eukaryota > Metazoa > Chordata > Hyperoartia > Petromyzontiformes > Petromyzontidae > Lampetra > Lampetra planeri. Next base: position 3,970,628 of record NC_136136.1, read on the forward strand.
TTTGCGTTGTAATCCCTCCGAACATGGACGAGTAACGTGCGTTCTCGGTACCAATTAAATCATACGACAGAGGCCCTTTATACAGCCAGGGCAACCAAATTTAGGGGTGGTCCATAAATGACGTCACGCGATTTTGAACGATTTTTGACTCCCCCCCTCCCCCCCCCCCGTCGTCACAAAAAGTCAGACCCCCCTCAAATATGACGTCACAAAAAGTACAACACGCTTCAAATCGCTTTAAAACTATTGTCATTGTAGTGCGTATTTAATGTGGCGCTGCACTCTGATGTTGTAGGAGAAAACATGTATTAAAAAGTCTATTTAATTAAGCAGAACGTGTTGTCGATATTTATTTAAAGTTGCGCATTTTCATGTGACGTCAGATTTCTCACCCCCCCCCCCCCCCTCGTCACACATCGTCACAAATGTCTGCCTTCCCCCTCCTCCTAGGTGCGTGACGTCATTTATGGACGGCCCCTTGCGACATATACGTTCGACATTAATCTTAACCGCTGCTAATCACAGTACGACAGCCGCTCCTATTCGCAGTGAGAGGTGGTGGTGGTGGTGGTGGAGGGGACCAAACTCCATGACGGTGTACGTCGAGTGGTGAGGCGTAAATCGGGATGTTTGCTGTGGAAGGGGACGGTCGGAGTGGGTGGTAACGGCGATGTCAAATCACATGGGAGCGGCGGTGGGGGGGTTCATTTCAACCGGAGCTCTGCGGGGCTGTGGCTCCGGAAAATACATCTCCCCTAACGCCCACCCCCTTCCCAACTCCTTGCTGTCTAAGGAGGTGGGAGGGGGGGCGGTCTGGTGGCCCCTAAATTATGGCATGATGAATGAATCCGTGCACAGGTATAATGACATTTTTGAATCTCATTTATGTTCTCCCTGCGTCATGGAATTAAGCCTCCACCGCCACCACCCCCCCCCCCATCCCATCGCGTGCAGCTCTGTGCCTACGAACTGATTGATGATTTGTAATGAATTAGAGTCGCAATGAGACGGTGCAGACCTTTCTGAGTGAACTGAGGGTCGCCCCAACCATAGCTCTACATATTTGTGTGGTTTTTTTTGCTGCACGGCGTTTGGAGATTGGTTTGCATATCATCAGCAGCAGCCATGATCGACCCACTGCTAGATGTTCTCCTCCTAGCAGTTGCTATCCCTGCCCATGCAACAAAGATAAAAATCCCCCGTATAGCCTTAACAGACCGGAGGGACAAGTGCCGTTAGCGAACACCTATCAAGGCCTGCACGGCACACCACGCTCGGCCACCTTTGTATCCCCAGTGACGACGTTTCCACACCGCACAAAGATACCCATTTAACGCTGAGTTGACCTAGGGGGGAGGCCCTGTCTGGCAAGTGTCCCTCTCGTGCGCAGGTCGGTGCTTGCTGGAAGCGACGTTGGGTGAGATGACAGACGTTGCGCATGGGGCAAGGGGAGCCTCTCTCGCACGCACGGCTCCCATTACCATGGGCGAGACGGACGCGGTATGGCGAGTCGAGATCGGCTAGCCGTGATCGTATTTACCGAGCGCGCGTGTGTTTAGCCCAGCGGCAGGACGGGGGTGGGGGGGGCAAACGGACGAACAAGAAAAGCCAAACTTGATTTGAAGCTTTCGTGACTGCGGGAAGAGCCACGTCTGGATTTTTTTCGAATTCGGTAAAAAAAATAATGTAAGCCCCACCTCCCCACCCTCGATATTTCACGAGCCGCAATGCAACGTGACTACGTTGATAAACAACATCACATCGATAAATAACGTCACGAAGCGCGGACCTCAAAGACAAAGGACCCCCGTATAGCCTTAACAGAACATCGGGGCAAGCGCTGTTAGCGAGCACCTAAAAAGGCCGGAACGGCACACGAGGGGTGGGTGGCCAGCACCACGCCCGACCGCCTTCGTCTCCCCAGTGGCGATGTTTACACACCGCACCAGGTCACTCATTTGAGGCTGAGTCGACCGTGGCCCACACACACACAATGTAGCTCGCAGGGCAAGATGTGCCACCGGGCTGCCCGTGGGGGCGGTAGAGGGTTCGGCGCCACGTGCCAGACTTCAGAGGTATTTCCTCCAGCATTGCAGAATCCGCACGGAGATAGCCGGTGGTCCAATTGAAGGGCGCTTTGAATCGCCGCTCATCCAGAGCCTCCCCCCATCCGCACTGCATTTCTGTGCCTCTGATTGGACAAAATGTTCCCATTGGTTGGGAGGCCAAACTTGCACGTGGCCTTACTTCAGGCTGGCTCCAAGCCAGTTGAGGCTGGTGGGGGACCTCAGCTGCGGTGACCGGCAGAGACCATGAGATAATGTGAGGGCATGCTGCAGGAGGGCTCAACAGCTGAGAATTTTCCTCACTTGATGCAGTAATTTTAGCTGTGACGGTCCCACCTGATGACGGAGACTTGTGTTGCCTCCCGAAACGTCGTGATTTATTATTTTATTTTATTTCCATTATTACTTTTATTAACTTTTACCTACGTGACTTTATCGAAACAAACCTGAGAGTATGAATCCTTGCAGTCACGAAAGCTTCAAATCTAGAAGCTGAGAAGAGGTATTCGGTTCGTGTGCTAGTTGTGGTTGTTGCGCAACCACGGCATAAGCGACCAGAATCGTCAATCCCGTGGTTGACTGTTCTTGCAACGAGGAGTGTCTCGGGAGAGCACTGCGATTAAGAGTGTGGGCACAGAGTGCGTAGCTGTGAACCCATCACGGTTTACCCTGTGTTCTTGTACAGGGAAATATAGTTTTCAGGTCCATACGGCGTACAGCCGTTTCAATAGGGCAACACTGTGCTATGTATTACCTTTACACTACAATACCCCCATTAACACTACTTCGGCTACCTTTGTTCTCAAAAACGTATGTAAACTCTTGCTGGTAACAGCTTCTCTTCACAAGGCAGCAGACATCGTGCTGCTCGCAGCAGACATCGCGGCTGTCGCGATTTTCACCTGAAGACGATGGCTTGTGTTGCTATCGAAACGTCGTGATTTATTTTGTTTTATTTCTACCTACGTGACTTACCGACAGAACCAAAGAGCATGGATTCCTGCAGTCACGAAAGCTTCAAATCAAGATTCAACATTGTGTTGTGTCTATTTGTTTGTGTTTCTCCCTCCGTGATGGGACTTTCTAGGATGGACGTTGAGATGTATAAGGGCCACGTGGGTGACCAATGAGGTCTGAATTGGGTCTGTAATAAGGTAGGGGCGCTGACGAGGGGTTGACGGCTGCGTGAGTGTGCGGGGAGGGACTCTGCAAGAGTCGGTACAGGGCAGAGAAGGTCGGCAAACCATGTGGTTTGGGAGCCGTATTTAGTAAGGACCACCACCGTCTCCTATTCACCACCACCTCAGTGCCATAGCGCTTGAAATATTGAGGGGTTGGTTGTTTTTGTTGTTGTTTTACCGAATTCCACAAAAAAGGTTCTGATTTTGGTTGCAGACCCCTGGCATAGGGCGATCAGAAGCTGTCGACCCGGCCGACAGACTAACACCGATTCAGAAGCAATCTCTCCACACCGGTGTTACAGTTCCGTCGAACTCTTGATCGACTGCAAGGGCGTCTCTCTGGGAATATGTGGGAGAGAAGTGCTGGCCACCCAACTCCCTCGTGTGCCGTGGGGGCCTTCTTCATCGGTGCTCGCTCACGGCACTTGCCCCAACAGTCTGTTAAGGCTATACGGGGGGATCTTTGTCTTTGGTGTCGCCACAAATGTGGCGCGTCACGATACTTACTCTCTGTGACGTCACTGCTATAGCACGTGGCCTGCGGAGTGACGTGGCTGCGTGACACGTGGAGTGGGAAATTACGATTGTAGGGAAGTAAAACCGCTGCCACCGCTGCCTTCCTTATGCCAAGATCACATCAGAGACTGGGTCGGCAATCTGCAAGTAGGTTGGGAAATGCTAAATTCGCTAAATGGGTCGCTTAAAAAAAAATCACTAACTCACCCACTTGGTAAAGCCGTCGGCCATTCATTCACAATTCTACTCCGGGATCACGCCATTTGCACATTCAGGCATCCGTTCATATATACTCAACCCAAGCCCAGCCGCTTATCCACTCAAACCTTCACCAACTCATTCATACATTCACTCATTCACATGCTCATATGTCCATTCAATTTTCATACACGCCATCTTCTTCACCTACTCACAATTCCACACGTGTGTGCACTATAACCCACCCCTCCGTGTATCCACTTTAATCATCCCTTAACCCGATTACTCATCCAACCAGCCAAGCGCACAATCACACGTTCTTCCAATCTCCCGTTCTTTCACCCGTACTCGAGATTGAAGACTCATTTCTTTACAACTGCGTTTTGTGTCGATTTTGTTCCTCCACCCGCACCTCCGATGAGCATGGTTGGCTACGTACGGTGTGAAAGAGGTTCAACATACATACATACATCTAACTACTGCTCGAGTACCACGTAGAGCAGTGGACGACAATGGACTGATTTATTTACATGTATTAAAATATGGGCACCTTGAGAGAAGTCAAACTAGGAGTATACGGATGACAGAAATCAATTTCACATAAGGAGGATCCATGAGGTGTCCGTGTGTGTGCCCTGCGTGTGGGGAGCGGTGGTGTAGCGGTTAGCGCGCTGCGTTACGAACCTGGCGACCCGGGTTCGATTCCCGCTCACGGCCAACACCCAGTGACGATTATCTGAATTGGTCTTGGGCCTCCCCTAGGTCGACTCAACCTCAAATTATTACCTGGTGCGGTGTGTAAACATCGCCACTAGGGAGACAAAGGCGGCCGGGCGTGGTGTTGGCCACCCACCCCCCTCGTGTGCCGTGTCGGCCTTGATAAGTACTCGATAACAGCACTTGCCCCAATAGTCAGTTAAGGCTATACGGGGGTTCTTTGCCTTTGTTTGCGCTGCGTGTCTGTTCGCCGCGTTATGTCTCGCGAGATGTGTTAGCACGAGTCGAAAAAGACGAGACATGACTACATTTGGCAAATCCTATTTTATATTTGAACGTATGCCTTTGTTTTACAAATACGAATTATTTAACGCCGGTCAATCGTCAACGAGCTTTAAATATTTTAAATAATATGATGCCTGTATGAAGTAGGCATCTTCCACGTCGTTTGTTACGCACACAGTCACTACCCCAGGCTACTGGCAACTATTTTTCAACTCAAATCTTGATTTAAAGCTTTCGCGACTGCAGGAATTCATACTGCTGGGTCATTCGGTCAAGTCACGTAAATGAAAAATAATAGATCACGACGTTTCGATCGATCGCAACACAAGCAATCGTCTTCACCTGAAGACATTTGTGCAAAAATCCCAGTGCATCCCACTGGGATTTTTGCACACAGCGTTGAAATGCGTTTTTTTTTTCTGGAAGACTTTGCTGTTTTTTAAAATCCTTTATATTAAGTTCGCTTGCGTGCTTACGACCGTGCAAATCTTTCGGTCGTTTTTTAACCCACTTCCCGTGATCCAATCGAGCTGACATTTTCCACACAGACTCGTTGTGCGTGACAATTAATGTTCGTGAAAATTTTTATCCAAAATTTTACACTTTTTAGAACAAAAATATTATATTTAATTACCAATTGCTTAATGATGCAATGCAATCATCTGACCCATAGGTGGCAGCCATCTCAAGCCAGAGGACGAGAGGATTCTAGCCGCCACGCATATAAAGGATTTATAGTGAAAAACTTTGTTTTTACGGGTTATACTTGTTCCAGGATTTTTGTCTGTTGCGTGTAGTCACTTTAAGATGTTTCTTGTTCATGTTTTTGTTTTGTTGCGGTTGCACCCGAGTCAAGAGCCGCATGGCTCACAGGGTTATACCCAATAAATGAAAGTGAAACTGAAGACGATTCACCTGAAGACGATTGCGTGTGTTGCGATCAAAACGTCGTGATGTATTATTTTTTATTGACGTGACCTGACCGAAAGACACAAGAGTATTTCGAATCAACTTCACGCGCTTCGAGCATTTGGCTGCTGCAGACATTGGCCACGTGATACGCTACTTTGTTGAGCTATCATTTGTCGCCAGGTCCCTTCTTAAAAAAAATTAGCTCAATGGTCCTTACCTGGTGACATTAAAACAATATATAGCTCAGTTGAGTTTGTATGTTTGGACTTCCTTCGCACCGTACATAGCCAACCGCGTTTCATCGGAGGCGACGAACAAACTTGCAAGACTTCGTAGACCTGTGGAGGCCGAAAGCAAAATTATTTTTGGAGACGCTGCTGCCGCATTGGCACAAACAACCCAACACATCATAGACCACGTGCGGCCTTGAAGACAATAAACGAGATAACATGTTGGGGCACTGGCCCGTATTCACGCGGATACTCGTGCTTGACTAAGGACCATTGCCCGAAACGTTGCCTTTTATCAATATTTTTTGTTTCTTTTAAGGCCACGGTGTTAGGGACACCCACAGGAGTTGGCGAGAGGTGAGAGCCACCCTCACTTCAACCTGCATGACCCAGCGTGGTGAAGCATGCTCGGTATGACGCACCGAAAAGTGCCGCTGCGATTCTGGTTGCTTTTGGCTCCACCGGCGTTGTTCAATGCAAGGCCCCGCGGTCGCACTGGCGGCCCCTGTAGGCCTTTAGCGCGTCACCTGCCCTGCGGCCCCCGGAGAGGACACAACGAGTGACAACCCCGTCCCATTTGCAGGTGGTGGCGGCCCTCACTCTGACGATGTCTTATCGGCGAAAGTGCCCCCCGCTCGCCACCGCCCCCCTCCTCCTCTGAAAATGAGTGAAGAACACCGGCCCAAGTCGTTCCTCGCATACTGCAGTCTGTGACAGAGAACACGCGGCGTGTTTTGAAAGCGAGGGGAACGCTGCCGTATCGAGCTGCGTCGGCAAGACGGATTGGGATGGAGTCTCACTCGCCACGTCCATCGCTTTTGCTAAAGGTCGCCCTCTCCAGGGTTATTCATCTGGGGGGGGGGGGGGGGGGTTGGTGCCACCGTGCAGAAAGTAAAATCGGTGATAATGAAGGAAACGAATTAAAGCCCTCGGTCAGGCCATCTCTGGACCAAGGCCTCCTCCCCCACGGCGTGTTTGGGCGAGATGTTAACTACCTCGCCTGGTATGCAGGAGGTCGTGGGTTCGATCGCGATTCTGACGACGCCTGCTGTATATTTGGAGTTTGCGTGTCTCTCTCTCTCGGTCCGTGGTCGCGTGGATTTTTGTCCGGTCCTCTGGTTTTTCCCTCCACGTTTAGAAACACGCGCTTAGAGTATACGGCTGCTATACATTTCCACGTGATAAGCCACTTCGTTGAGCTATCATTTAATTGATTCGCCAGAGCACAATCATTGCAGCAGTGGCTCTGCGACCCTGTTTGGGGTTTTTGCCCCTCCCCCTGTCCTTGCCCCCCCCGCAGCCCCAACCACCGCCCCCCACCCTAGATCACATGTCCACGCCTCCAGTCGTTGCCCGAAACATCGCCCGTTATATATTTCCTTTTGAAGGCCATCTGGTGTGAATGACGAAAGGGAGGTATCTGTCGTCTGTGCTTGTGCGCCACTTGCAACGCAGCAGCAGCAGCATCGCCAAATATTTGGTCTACTCATGTTCACGAGGGCGTGTTTGTCGTCGCAAAGTGTGCAACATTGGAAATTATCTCGTGCACGTTATCCACGCCGCATCCTTAGCCCCGACCCTGAAAGGCGTTCCTGTGGAGAGAACGGGCTGCATTGCAGTCTTATTCACTCGCTGGCCATTTCGTTGGTTTATAAAAAAAGCAAGACAGACCTAAACGCACGCTGGGGGTGGGAATGTGAAATTGGGCCGTAATTTTAGTGAACTCTTAGCTGGCTTAGCAATAAACAGATGGAGGAAAGGAGAGAGAGAGAAAGGGCATGCCACCGAACGCATTGCTTCCTCCTACATTATGCAACTCTAACCTTTCTCGAATAGATTAACTGTGTTAATATGAATGATTGTGCGGGAACCCATGGATTATGCATGATCAAGGCAGCAAAGCAGGCGCGGCACCGGGACATTTGACTGATTGACTGTAACGATGCCTTTGCTCATTTGCATGTCTCTAATTAAGTTCTGAATTACTCAGGAATCCCGTTACGCGCTCCGGTTCAACTCGCCACGACTACGGTACTACACAGTACGCACTTCACTCGGTTGATGAGCGAATTGGTAATAGGGTTTAGTACTATACTTATAACCAGAGGTGGCTCTGAAACTTTACCAGGGAGCAGTTTCGTTGAATATAAATCTCTTTAACGGGCACAATTCCGGGATGTTGTTATGGCAGTACGAACATATATATTTTTTTATGGCGGTTCAATTTATAGGCTTATTTCATGGCCAGTTTAAGCACAGAGGTAGGAAGCCTTATATAAGGTCCTGTCGGCTGGAACGTCCCAAAGTTTCAAGCCTTGTATATAGGGCCCTACATTCGCAACAATAGATGCATTCAATGCATTGTGTCTGGTATCAATAGAATACAGCACTGCACCAGTCTTCGGGATTTGCTTCTCCATAGGTTTCAGCGTCACACTCTTCCGGAAAGTTCCAGAAAGATTGGATCGGCAAAAATGTCATCATCAGGGGATGCACATACATTTAAAGACCTCCAGATATCAGCTTAAGTTGATCATGAAAAACATGTTTTTTTGTTTTGCCCATGCCCGCTAATTTGGAGGCATAAAATCAACCGCTGTCCCAGAGTTTTTAAAAACGTTACCAGCACTCCTTAAAAATACTCATTTACAAAACTTACACGTACAGCCGTTTTAACAAGCCACTGCTGGATGGCTTCCCACCCCCCACCCCCACACCGCGCGGGTCGTGGGGGTGGGGGGTTATTTGACCAAAGTACTTAAAACCACTGGTTGTCAGTGTGGGTTGGTTGGTGATGGCGGGCAGCATAGACGTAGGAGCATCGAAGTAGAGTACAACGTTAGATTTCCGTGCACTGCGCTCTGCTGTCCAAATATGCATCATAGTATTTTTAGGTTTTTTTAATGAAAAAAAGATATATTACGGGGGAAATGGATTTAACATTTTGGTTGTGGGATTTGTCTCGTAAACACTCGACTGCACCCCGCACCCCCTCCAAATTTCAGCTGTAGCCTTTGAAGGATATCATCATCATAAATTACATCTCGACGCTTGATTAATTCCTGATTATATTAATCGATTATGTTTGCCTCGTTTTCATTCTTTCCTTCAACAACCATTGACACACACGTAACATAATTGCGCAGTATAATTCACAGATAATCGAATTCGTGAACATTCGATTAAAAATATTTTCAAATTGAAGCGCGACCACGAATGTTGACACTCGATCGGATAATTGTTGATCCGGCGCAATCGGCCGTGCACCAAACTCAGAAATGTGAGCCGTCGCTTGCTCTCACGGCCGTCGTCCGTCCAGAGTCCCCCTTCTCCCCTCAAGGTGCCCCAATTCCTATTCCCATCCCCATCCGCTACACGCGCACACCACGACCACATCATCAAGCGCGCCGGTCACGTGACGCGCTGCGAGCGCCCGCTGTCCGTGGTGCTGAATCTGTAAAGGCGGCCCGAGGCGGCGTGGGGTCCCATTCGCACGCCGCTCCGACCGCGGGCCGAACAACTACGGGCCGACGCGTAACCCCCCCCCCCCCCTTCCCACACCAAACGCACACTGCCAACCGTCTCTCTCGTGGTTGTGTCTCAGTGCATCTCTCTCTCGCTTTAGCAGCTGTAGCTGGAGCCATAATGGCGAGGTTTCGCTAAGGACGTGATAGGTGTTGGCAGCGGCGCGCGGGCGGGGGTGGAGAGAAACAGCATTTGCGGCGGTATCATTATCCCTGAGCAGCGGCAGCAAGCAGCAGCAAGCGAGGAGCGACGGACGGACAGACTTGACGTCCCGGGGGGGGGGGGGGGGTGGGGGGGGGGGCTGAGGGGTCGCCAAAGCGAGAAGACGACGACGAGGAGGAGGAGGCGAGGGAGTCTTCGCTCGGCCGGGCGATGTCTGACAGAACCCCGCCGCTCGGTCAGCTCCGCCTGGAGTGGGTTTACGGGTACCGCGGTCACCAATGCCGCAACAACCTCTACTACACGGCGGCGCGGGAGCTCGTGTACTTTGTGGCCGGTGTCGGGGTGGTGTACAACACTCGTGACCACCGGCAGAAATTCTTTCTCGGCCACACGGACGATATCATCAGGTAGGTGGGTGGTGGTGGTGTTGGTATGAAGTGGACGGACGGCGAGTAGCGGCCTGCGTGTGTGTGAGAGGGATAGAGAGGCGTGTGTTTGTATTTTTGTGTGAGGTGCTCGCTAACGACACTTGCCCCAACAGTCTGTTTCAGGCTATACGGGGGATCTTTGTATTATTGTACGGGTGGTGTTTGCAGTTCACGTCAATTGACAGTGGCAGATGTAATTGCCGCCGTACGACACGGCCAATCGTCAGCAAGTGAATTGGAGTGCTGTTGTTCTCGAGAGTATTACATCTGGTTACAATTGTGCACGCATAGCCGAGTCGTTGATTCACTCGGTATATCGCTAAAACTGAATAACGGGAGTAAAGTTCTACATGCCTGCAATAAGCGTCGTGATCAATACAAGTATCCCATCGTCATCGGACCCCAATAAGCCGCCTCCAGTGGAGGGTGCCGCTAGCAAATTCGGTTACCGTATACTGTCCAGCAAACCACTGGACAATACACACAGCGTGGTGCAATGTGCTTTTATACAGCGTTTAAATACGCCTGCGTCTCAAGACGCAAACACATATGATGGTGTATTGTGAATACTGTATACTATGCCAAAGCGTGTGATGTAATCGCCTTGTGGAGACTGCTGTACGCTATTAACTTCATCAGCAGCAACAGCAGCAGCTTCTGTTCGCCATAGACGCGAGAATCTGGAGTAACCGGTTGTACGGGGCTGTTCGTGTGTGTCATGAGATTGCTCAGTGCAGAATATAACCCATTTAACGTGCGCGTTAGTTTCACATGGGCAGTGGTAGTCGACCTGTAGACGTTTTCAACGACTGTATAAGTTGACAGCTTGCGTCAAATATTGAGTGCAAACTGCACGCACATCGATTCCCTAGCGATCTCTGTGATTACGACGGTAGCGACCATACGTACTGTATACACAACGCAAATACGAACATCACCCACCCACCCCACCCACTCACCCACCCACTCACTCACCCACTCACTCACCAACTCACTCACTCACCCACCCACTCACTCACTCACCCACTCACTCACTATCCACCCAGCCACTCACCCATCCACCCAGCCACTCATCCACTCACTCACTCACTCCCTCATCCACTCACTCACCCACTCACTCACCCATCCACCAAGCCACTCACCCATCCACCCAGCCACTCACCCCATCCACCCAGCCACTCACCCACTCACCCACCCACTCACCCACCCACCCACTCACCCACCCACCCACTCACCCACTCACTCACTCACCCACTCACTCACCCATCCACCCAGCCACTCAGCCATCTACCCAGCCACTCACCCACCCAGCCACTCACCCACCCACCCACTCACTCACCCATCCACCCCCTCACTCACCCACCCAGCCACTCACCCAGCCACTCACCCACTCACTCACTCACCCACTCACTCACCCATCCACCCAGCCACTCACCCATCCACTCACCCATCCACCCAGCCACTCACCCAGCCACTCACCCACCCACCTCGTAGATACCTTGAACAGACGGTTGGGGAAAATGCCGTTAGCGAGCGACTAATGAAGGCCGGCAGGGCACACGAGGGGGATGTCTTACACGCGCACAATTAAGCATATGGTTTGCAGCGGCACTCGTGGATAACTCAAGATCGTGGCGCGCACGACACGGAACTTTGTTCGGGGTGAATTCTCTGCCATCGCTGCTTGTGTTTGTACAGCACAGCACACGCGAGTTTGTTAACACGGGAACGCTCGCTTTGATGCGCGCATCGCTGTAATTACCGCATTCACGGTGTTGGTCTTTTTTTTTTTGGAGCGACGCAATCATCCGTGCAACCTCGCATTCTGCACGGAGGTTTGCCGTTGAGCGTTACTATGATGGATTTATAGCGTGGCGTAAGCGCGACCGTTTTTGAATACGCTCCGCAGCGAGACGGACGCTCGCCTCCTCGAGATAACATGAAGTGGAATCATTTGGATGTACTGGATATATTTATAATAAAAAAAAATCCCGAGCGCTGGCAATGAGTGATACAAACGCTACCGGGCTAGGCGGCGAAGGAGACGCCGGCAAAAGTAAAAGTGCCGGTGAAGAAGACACTTCACAGGATGAGAGCGAGGAGGAGGGAGCGGCGGTGGCTACGCACGCGGCCTGTAATCCGGCACTGCGGAGGCAGCGAGGGTTGGCGGATCACCGCTCAGATGTTGCCACGCGTCCTCCCCGCGGGCGGCGTAGAGGCTCGCCAGGAGGCGTCGTCACAGCAAAGTGCCGACTCCTCTCTTCACCCATCGCGTCTGTATATACGAGAGTCTGGCCACCGCCTACCCCCCCCCCCCAACTCCTCGCCATACGTGGCGTTTATCTCCGGGTGCTCGGGTTTCCTTCCCGGGTGTTGTACACTCATGCATTGGCTGAAAGCACCTTAATATATAAGGGACCGGCAGAGCTCGGGCAATCGTTGGTAGTGCCCGGCTCATCAGCTGAATGCTGCCCTCCCGGCGTGTCTGTTGCTCATCTTATCGCCTCCCTAGTCGTTGTTTTCCCTCTCTCTGTCTCTCTCTCATCGAGAGTGAGCGAATACTGCGTAGCGCGTTACAAGTTGAAATCTAATATTATTACTACGTGTTTAAGAGACGAGCAGGAGAGGCAGATCGTGAGAGTATTGAAGTTGGTAAAGTTGATCCTGCGCGGGCGGGGGTGGAGGGGGTGGAGGGGGGGGGCGTGCATCTGGCAGGGCAGGTGCGGGCGAAGAGAAGATGCGGGTCGGGCAGGCTCCCAACTCGACAGGTGCGGCGATGATGATACGAGATCTCTCCGTGGGAATATAAAGGCTCGGTGGTGATGTGGGGGGTTGGGTTGCCGTCGGGGTGAGGGGGTGGGGGGGGGTGGATGATGTGGGGAGGAGTCCGTCTGTGCCGTGATCTGGGCTTAGGGGCTCTCTTCGCTAAAATGGAGCAGCTCCCATAATCTGTTTCGCTCGCAGAAATCTTGATTTTTGGATCAAAGCCAAGAGCACAGTAGGGAGCTACAAACGAGTAGACCGTGTGTCCGTGTGATCTGCGGAGCGGTTGTGTCGTGGTTAGCGTCTATGCGACATTTTTGCCAGTATCAAGATGATGAAAATATTATAATAATAGTCTTTACCCCCTTCTGGCAATAAAACAGTTGTTAGGATGTAAAAAAAGAAATCAAATAGATACCTTTTGCAAGGCATCGAATTTGCAGAAGACTGTCTATGGTGTAGGCTAATCAGTTGCAATGACAAATGTTTATATTATCCGATCATTTTTGTTTGCATGTTCACCACAAGTCTGCGTGGTAAATGCAGGTTTAATGCCTTTCAATAAGTGTTGTCTATTTGGTGTTTCAACATCTTAACACCTTCAGTTTTATTTCCAGAAATGATAAAGCTTCTTCTTAATTTTTCGTTCACAGTGCTTAGCTCACTGCGCTGTAAGAACCCAGAGGACCCGAGGTTTATTCCTGCCGTTCACCCCATAACAGTGGCCAATATTTGACACCGGTTCTGGACCTCGCCTAGGCGATCTCCACCTTAGCTGTGCACCTGGTGCAGTGTGTAAACACCGGCACTGGGGAAACACAGGCGGGAGGGACGTGGTCCTGACCACCCAATCCACTCGGGTGCCGTGGCGGCCTTCACAGGTGCTGCTCGCTATCGGCAGTCACCCCAACAGCCGTTGCGGGCTGCATGGAGCCTTCTTTGTTACGTGTGTCAGTGGTTCATGCATTACACTACGACCCCGACCACCTGCATTTTGATTTCAGGCCACGGTCACCAACAGTGGTGAGTGATATAAGCATATGTTTGACCCTCTCTGGCAACGAAACAGGTGTTAAGATCTTCTTGGTTCTTTCGGTAAAGTCACGTAGAAGGGAAATAATAAAATAATAAAAATAAAACATAATAAAATAGTGAGAATTAGTTTATTATGTTTTATTTTCATTATTTTATTATTTCCCTTCTACGTGACTTTACCGAAAGAACCCAGAAGATGAATCCCTGCAGTCACGAAAGCTTTAAATCGAAATTTAAGGTGTTAAGATGTTTAATCACCAAACAGAAACCTTCCGCAAGGAATCGTCAAAGAGTTTCTGTTTGGTGTTTGAACATTTTAACACAACTGTTTTATTGCCAGAAAGGGTAACACCTATTCTTGTATTTTGATACTGGCAAAGGAGGTCCCACGAGGTGGTGAGTGATATCTGATCATAAGCATCGCCACAGGTGAGAAAGGAAAAGGCGTCTGCCTGGGCGTGGAGTTCACCACATCACAAACATCTACCTTAACAGGTGCTCGCTGACAGCATTCGCCCCAGCAGGTAATATCTGTCCTTGCAATGCCAATGACTGCGCCCGAGATGTCTGTGACCAGGGTTGGACACCCGGTCGTGGGTAATATCGGTGCCAAGTGGTAACTGAACCTGGCTAGGGGACTCCTCTAGGTCGACTCAGCCTTCAATTAGTATCTAATTTGGGGTGTATAACAGTAACACATTCCTGCGGAGGGAGCTGGTAGGAACGTTGGGTTGCTCGGTCAATGGCCAGGGTCAACGGCGGCGTGGTGTATTCCGCAAATATGCCCGACTGTGAGGGCGGGCACAAGCCGGCGTGAGTAGGTTAAACGTTGAGTTTTACAGGTAGGAACAACAGGTTCCACACTGCCCACCAGGGATTATTTGTCTGTCTGTCGTGCATATGTGTCTGTCGTGCACCAATGCGCTGTCCAACCAAGTTCCTACCTGCCCACTCCGAAGGAACGTGTTATAAGGGCACCACGGGGTGACCAGCCCCTCCCCACCCAGCCCCACCCCTCCCACCCCCCACCCAGCCCCACCCTCCCCACCCAGCCCTTCCCCAACCTCCCCTCCCCACCCAGCCCCACCATCCCACCCAGCCCCTCCCCACCCTCCCCTCCCCACCCAGCCCCTCCCTCCCCACCCAGCCCCTCCCCACCCTCCCCTCCCCTCTCCACCTACCCATCCCCTCCCTCCCCACCCAGCCCCTCCCTGCACGATGGACACAATAATCCCCTGTGGGTTGGTGTAACATGGAGGTTCCTACCAGTATAGCAATAGCACTGGGAAGATAAAGTCTTGCTCAGCATGGTTTTGGCCACTCCACCCCATCGTGCGTGTTACCTGTTCTATCAGACGCTTGCAGTGGCTGGTTGCACTTGCCACAAATGTTATAAAGATACACCGGGGATTTATTTGTTATCCTTGCGTGTGTGATGGCAGCGTGGTCCGTACAATGTGCTACTCTGGATTCGATTCCCGGATACAGAGACACACTAATGGGCTGCCTTGAGATTTAACATGCCTCGAGTCTCTTGAGTACCGAGCGTCTTGTGATCAACATAAGCGCCGAGTAGACAGACGCAGCCGGGCATGCCTGATTCTGGTACCGCCACTAACTAGATATTTGTCTATCATCATGGTCTATCCACTGCTCGATGAAGCCCCTCCCTGCGCCTTCGCCATCCGTCACAGTCCTGTGATGCCACCACAATCCATCTCACTAATGCGCATGCCTCCAAAATCCAATTCCAATTTGTTAACCTCAGCGTTCACTTGTATATATATATATTTATTTTGTTAAATTCCAAAAGCGTTCCCGTTTATTTATTTATTTATTGAAAGACTCGTAATATTTCTACTGCGTGACAGACCGGATAATGTAAGCTATCATTTATGCAAAGGTGTGCGGTTCATCGCAGCGTGGATTTTCATCACGGACCTCATACACAAATGAGGCGGGGGACCAGTGGCGCAGTCGGTTCTCCGCGCGCCGCGCCATCGAACCCGGCGATCCAAGTTCGATTCCCCGGCACGGCTAACGTCAGCGGCGGATGACGCCCGACCGATCGCAAGCACCGCTTCACCCACCCGCCCATCGACGAAAGTGCGTCTTGTTTAAATACGGGCAAATATCATAATGATAATCATAATAATCTACAAAAAAATGTTTTTTATTGTTTGACAATGAACGCCGTCGTGTGGTAACTTCGAACGAATCTCAAAGGTTCGCACGGACACATCTGCGCGTGTGGCTTTGCCACGTGCGCACGCGCGCGTGTGTTCACCGATTCGCCAGCCACTCCCAACAAAGCCGGTGTTTATGATCTATTACGCGTGTGTTATCATACCGGCGAGCACGCAGAAATTATAGGGCTCTGTCGCCAGATGATAACAACAGCACGCGCGTAATCGGTGGCTCTTACACTCTCAATTAAACCCTGCCCATCAAATAACAATTACACGTTGGTACAACCCTTTCTTCTTGTACTCCTCCTTCTTCCTTCTTCTTTCTTCTTCTTCATTATTTCACGTACACGTTGGCAGTGACGCCGGTGGAAATGCAGCGTTCGGCGAACCGCGAGCCATATGTTACGTTGCTCTTTGTGTGCACGCCACAACGGCATTATGAAATCCAAACACACACACACACAGAGACGCTCTGTTGGTCACCCATGTGCACAGACAGAGAGGTTCCAAGGACACTCGGCGGAATGGGGTGAATGACTTCAAGCGGTGGGACATTGGGGCGATCGACTCCCTCCGCTGTGAACTCATTCCCCAGACATTCGTCTGAAAATCACTCCGCCCATCGCGCGAAAGGAGCTCCAGACTGGATATCGCAATGTGACATAATTTTTGTCGTCGTCGTCATCATCATCGTCGTCGTCATCATCGTCGTCGTCATCATCGTCGTCATCATCGTCGTCGTTGTCGTCGTCGTCGTTGTCATCGTCGTCATCATCGTCGTCATCATCATTATCGTCATCATCATTATCGTCATCATCATCATCATCGTCGTCATCGTCATCATCATCGTCATCATCATCGTCGCATCATCGTCGTCATCATCATCGTAATCGTCATCATTATCGTCATCATCATCATCGTCGTCATCATCGTCATCATCGTTGTCATCATCCATCGTCGTCATCGTCGTCGTCATCGTCGTCGTCATCATCGTCGTCATCATCGTCGTCGTCATCGTCGTCGTCATCATCGTCAGCGTCGTCATCATCACCAGAGATACACACGCGTCAGGCCAACGTTGACCCGTGGTTTGAAACAATTGGTCTCGACGTTGCACGTTTACCGGCTAGCCGTGAAATTTCCGTGTGTGTTGAACGGAGCACTGTTTAAAAATGGGCAAGGCTAGATATAAAGTGTTATGAGTGGTGCGTCTCGTTTATTAGGGTGGCGGTTGTCGTGAGCCTTATATAAGGTCCCGTCGACCGGAACCTCCATTCTCTCTCTCTCTCTCCGTGCTCGGTTCGGCGATATCGGGGCTTTGTAACGTCTCCCTCGACGAAGCTAAATCGATCCTGCTCCTGCGGCCCCACACGCGCACACAGATGAAGAACGATGAGCCAGATGAGTTTCCTTTTTCGTTCTCGCGCCGAAAGGAAGAAGAATATCTATCGATTTCGTCAGCGCATCGTTACACCCCCAGGCATCATCTCTGCCACGATCACCATCGTCATTGTACAGTCGTCACCTGCATCAACATCATGAATCAGGCTGCACTACTTGGTGGGAAGCTTTTGCAGCGCTCCTCCGACAGTGGCTGGTTTCCACGATCAATCGCTGGCAAATATCACGACCGGTTCTGGGCCTCCCCCTAGGTCGACTCAACCTGAAATACATACCTGGTGCCCAGTGTAAACAATCATAACTGCGGGGTGGGGGGGGGGGAGAGAGAGAGACAAAGGCGTCCGGGCGTAGCGTTGGCCACACCACCAGCCTTCACAGGTGCTCGCTTCAACTCCTTTGGCCCCACAGCGGATTGTTATAGGATATAAATAATTCGACTGTAGGAACGTGGAATTTTCCACCACGGGCTCAGCACCCCATCGCTGGATGTCCAGTCCAAGTGACACCGCTTCTGCCGCCGCTGTCTCTATATCAGGCAGCGCCCACGTGCAGCGTCGAAACCCCTAAGCGACGCGCCCTGACAGAGGCTGCATCTCTGTGCCATCCCTGCGATTCTGGCTGGCCGCGACGTTTTGTGTACCGAGGAGGAGGAGGAGCGGGGTAGCCCCGGCTCAGATACAGCCGCGGTGAGTCGGCAACCCCCTGTTGTCCTGAGCGGCAAATGTTCACCTCTGCCGTGCTCAAGACGCGTGTTGAACGCGCTTGGCGTTTGTTTCGGAACAAAACAGAAAAAGCAAGACCCCAAATAACACTTTGTGCAACGTACTCTCAAAAATTAAGCGGAATGTTTTAATGAAGATGTATTTTCTTACGTGCGCGCGTGTGTGAATGCGCAAAATGCTGCGAGTGTCATGCGCGCGAGTAATTAGTGCCGAGTGATGAGCATTTAATTACACGTCCGTGTACGCGCGGAGAATTAAAGGGAATTTAATTACTCCTCACTTGGGGCTAAGTACTCATCGGAGCCACTCGCATCAGACGACATTCTCGTACCTTCCTCACGTGTGCCTGCAGTGGGCACAATCAATTATTAATGCCCTTGTCCCAAACAAAAGTTGTACGCAGTGTAAAGACCAGCTGCTGCTGCTGCGACAGATGACACCGTAGCTGCAATAGTCAATCGTCATTCATTTATTGATTTAGCCAGTCGCCACACATTGAAGGAAGCTTCCTGCTCACTCGATTCCCCCCTCCCCGCAACGTTGCTAGGCTGGCTCAGAGTAGGGATTATCGGCGTAAGGCACTACCGCTACCACTTGTGGTAGTGGCACTACCGCTACCACTTGTGGTAGCGGTAGTGCCGGAAGCCTCCTTCAAGTGTCTGGCGACTGCCTAATCAATAAATGAATGACTTTTGACCATTGCAGCTACGGTGGCATCTGTCGCAGCAGCAGCGGTATCACAGGGGGTTGGTCAAGAGATAGCTGCGTGAACCACCACCCCACCCCCGTCTGCGTTAGATGCCGCGAGCGTGGTCCGCTGGAAAGTTCGGATTCCTACCGCGCACGGCGAAATACCACTCCGCGAACTCTTCACTGGAAGAAAGAAGAAAATAAAACCCCCCTCTTCAAATGCAAACTTGAGACTCGGTGAGGCTTTGGTGTATAAACAAAGGGCATTGTCGTCGTCATCATTGTCATCTTCATCATCATCAACTGGATTCATTGAGGTGGTGCACAGATGTTGACAATGCACGCAGTGTCATTGGACTATAGCCAGTGGCTCTGCATCTGCTCTCATTAACAGGGTGGTATAATCAGTATTTAGACTCGTCTGCACTTGTTTTCAGCAGGGGCGCTTTGCGGAAGCAACCTCGGTAGGCACAGCAAGAACTCGACATCGAGTAAAATGCGTGCGTGTTTTTTTTATCGTTAATTAATTCCGTTCCAACGTTCGCGTAATTGGAGGTGATGTGTTTGTGCAGCCTTCGCTCGCACGGCGTAATGCGCGTCCATGGCTGCCCACGATCAAAACGTCTCGCAACGGACGGGTCCTTAACCTCAATGTAGAAGATTAATTACTTTTATTTAGTCAGTATTAGGCTTCTTTTGTTGTTGCTTCGGCATTGATTCGTTCGTTCCGACGCGTCCAAGGGAACACGCGGTCAGCGCCAGCCGTGAGCATCGTCGTGTAAACCTTTCGCCAAAAAAAAATTGCGATTTCCTACGAAAATGTGGCGAATCGTTTAAAGCGAAAGTGACTCGGCTGGACGGGATGGGGTGCCGCTGAGCGACTCAAATCGCTGCAACAGCCGCACATCTGGCAACTTGCCACGGCTGCTGGCAACCCTCGCCACGGGCCGTGCGTGCGTGCCACGGGGGCGATGGCACGGATCGCCTGGCTCCCGCCGGCGAGCTGGGAGGCCGAGACGCCCAGGCAATGCGGAGGCCGAAACCCGCACTCGGCTCGTGCGTGGTTGCTGGTGGTGCTGGTAGTGTTGGTGTTTGTGCTGCTGATGCTGGTGGTGGTGGTGCTGGTGGTGGTGCTGGTGGTGGTGCTGGTGGTGCTGCTGGTGGTTGTGCTGCTGCTGCTGGTGGTGGTGCTGCTGGTAGTGTTTGTGGTGGTGCTGCTGGAAGTGGTGCTGCTGGTAGTGTTTGTGGTGGTGCTGCTGGTAGTGGTGGTGCTGCTGCTGGTAGTGGTGCTGCTGCTGCTGGTAGTGGTGCTGCTGCTGGTAGTGGTGCTGCTGGTAGTGGTGGTGGTGCTGCTGGTAGTGGTGCTGCTGCTGCTGGTAGTGGTGCTGCTGCTGCTGGTAGTGGTGCTGCTGGTGCTGCTGGTAGCGGTGGTGGGGGTGGTGGTGCCCGTGCCGGTTCCCAGACCGGAGGGGGGGCACTGCGCTGGCTCGGTGCCGCAGCTGGGCTGGGACAGAGAGGGACCCGCGCGCTCTCCTCGGCAGTCTGGAACTCCCCTTACCCCCCCACCCCACCCGTGTCGTTGGCCCCGACCCCCCCCCCCCCACCCTGTGCAGCACGAGAGGTCCAATATCAAAGATGTTATTGTAGTAATAATAATAATAGGAATTGGTTATGGATCGAACTATTATCAACCGGGGATTTCTGTCGAAACCCACGGGTCGATCTGCCCTCGGTGGGAGGTCGCTCATTCTCCTGTGCCCCGCGCTCCGCCCCCATTATCTGGAGCTCTCTTCTCCCAGACATCCGTTCTGTGGACTCCCTTGCTCCCTGTTGCTCAAGTCCAGGCTCAAGACCTCCCGTCTCTGTACAGCGTCTCCGAGATGGTGGGGGGAAGGGGGGGGGGTCGCATTCATACGCGACGTAAATCCAGATCGTCTCGTGCAACGCTTATTGTGTTGTGCATTATAAAGCGAAAGTTATTTTATTTTTAAATTAAATTGGCAACGTGCACCAGAGTAGACCATGATGACGTCCCAGTGGCGTTGTTTAAACTGGCCCGGTTTAGCACAGCAGCAGCCTGAAAGGCATTGCCCCTCGACCGCTATAATCGCTTTGGTTGGATCGTTGTCTCCCCCCTTGTCTTTGTTGTCTGGAGGAATTATTATCATTTGGTCACGATGTCACCGGAAAAAAAAGTGTCCGGCAGGAAATGCATAAATAGATGAACAAATAACGATCTGAACAAATACGCGCTGGCAAAAGCCAGCCAGTCAATGGGAAAGTGCTTCTCCATTACGATGTAGTTCTTTGACATTCGCTTCTGTGGGACGTTCTATAGCACGTGGAGGCGGGGGGGGGTGTTGTACGGCTCTCTCCAAAGCTCGCGGTGGATGCTCCGTCCCAAGACGCGACAACGCCAACAGCACAGCGGGATAAAACTGTCGGAAAAATAGCGGGAAAATGTTTCTTAATTTATAAAAGAAAAAAAACAACGTCAAAATCGTAGCCACCATGCACCGCCGATGAATGTGCCCGCGGAGAACCAATCCGGAATAAAAAAAAATATCGCGAAAGAAGTAAAACAAAATATCATCATCATCAATGCTTTGCTAGCGAATCGACGTCGTCGTTTGTGCGAACGGCGGCGGCGGTGGCGAGACGCCGGGAAGGAGCCCCCAGCCCGCTCGGCGGTCGCACCCGGGGTGACGGTGGTGGTGGGTGGTGGCGGCTGGGGGTCAACGCGCTCACCCTTGCGGCGGTGACCTTTGGTTGAGCTCTGTCCGAAGGGAGCCAAATCATTTTGGGGCGGGGAGGGTGAGGAGAGTCACCCGTTTAGCGCTCGTGATGGGTGCAAGCCAGCGGGTTTTATTTATTAACTGGCCGTGAGCGGGAATCGAACTCGGGTACGCCGGGTTTGAAGGGAAGGGCGCTTACCGCTACACAACCGCACCACGCACACACCGTGCAAGATGTACACACACCGTGCATGTACACACGCAACGTGCATGTACACACGCACCGTACATGTACACACGCACCGTGCATGTACACACACACACACCGTGCATCATGTACACACATACCGTAAATGTACACCACACACACCGTGCATGTACACACACACCGTGCACGATGTACACACACCGTGCATGTACACCACACACACCGTGCGTGCA
Organism: Lampetra planeri; assembly: GCF_965212315.1. NCBI lineage: Eukaryota > Metazoa > Chordata > Hyperoartia > Petromyzontiformes > Petromyzontidae > Lampetra > Lampetra planeri. The sequence goes on from NC_136136.1 coordinate 3,992,824, forward strand.
TACACCCGTGCATGTACACACACCGTGCATGTACACACACACACACACTGTGCATGTACACACACACACACACCTTGCATGTACACACACACACACCGTGCATGCACACACACACACACTCCGTGCAGGACATGGCATCAGGGATGAAGCCTTTCCGAGTCGCGGTCTCCAATCAACATTCGGGTCCCCCCCCCGCCCCCTTATCGCTAACGCCAGACGCACGGCAATAGACTCGACAGGCGAAATGAAAAATATAAATAGCGTATTTATAACGATATATATACAGTTCTGTATTTTAAATCTGGTGTCAGGGCTGCTTTCTAACTTGAGACGTTTTGATTTATTTTCTATCCGTCCCAGGTGAGATTGGAAGAAGGGAAAAAATTAAATGCTAAGTTTGTTATATCACCCCCCTCCCACCCCCCGCCGTCTTCTTATCAGTTCAGCCTCTTTCTTACGACTCTTAGGTTTTTTCGGTAAAGTCACGTAGGTAAAAAATAAAATTAAAATTCATAACGTTTCTCTTTGCTTGATACAGCAATCGTGCTGTGACGGTTCCACCTGAAGACGGAAGCTTGTGTTGCCTCCGAAACGTCGTGATTTTTTTGATTTTACTTTTATTAATTTAAATTTTATTTTTTACCTACGTGACTTTACCGACAAAAAACCTAAGAGTATGAATCCTTGCAGTCACGAAAGCTTCACATCTACTCTTTCTTACTCCCAGTGCAATCAGACGATTAACTGGACAATAAGACGCTGCGGATAGAACGGCGCACCCCAAATTGGTGTCCCGTGTCGATCAAGCCACGCGCTCATCTGGACACGCGCGCGGCTCGCCAGGTTACCCGCTAACTTCGCTTTAAAACATCGTGGGGGGGGGGGGGCGACACGTGGCGTCTCTATGCATCTCGGGTCGTCCAGTACGCGCGTCGGTGCTGGAGGCATTGATCGGGGCGCCTGTGAGATTCAGCGCTTCAATTTGCAGCGTGCCACGTGCTTTTTAATGTCCGTCATCAAAACAAAATCACGAAGAGCCATGAGCTCACTCCACATCATCATCATCCATTGTCTATCCGCTGCGGGATGAAGACCCCCTCCCCCCACATCATTATTAACATGAGACATGGTCAATCCACTGCTGGATGAGGGTCTACCGCCGACATCATCATCCATTTGCTATCCGCTGCCGGATGATGAGCTCCCCACATCAGATCGTGGGGGTTATTTGGCCATACTTGGCCTCGCTGGTCAATGCGGATTGGCGAATTCGACCAGCATAGACGTGAGAGCATAGAAGACGTACAGTACAGGCTGTCGGACGTGGAGCAACATTGTGTACTGTGTGAGTGTACTGTGTGTGTGCTGTGCGTACTGTCTGTGTGCGGTGTACTGTGAGTGTGCTGTGCGTACTGTGTGTGTGCGGTGTACTGTGTGTGTACTGTGTGTGTACTGTGTGTATTGTGTGTGTACTGCAGGTGTACTGCGTGTGTGCTGCGTATGTACTGCGTGTGTGTACTGTGTGTGTGTACTGTGTGTGTGTACTGTGTGTGTGTACTGTGTACGCTACGTGTGGTTTCGCTCTGTGCGCCCCGTTTTTTGGAGCGCATCTACGGCTACCGCACAGAGCTACGGGAAACCCGTGTACGTGTGTGTATATATTATACGTATGATATATATATTTTGGAATGCATCTACTACCGCGATGGCAGTTCTTGGCACGTGGTTGGCCTCTGCTGATGCTGTTGCCCGCCACCCAGTCGCCCGCTATCCACGCCCCAGCTTTGTCTCAATAACAGCTGCCAAGAACCACAACCCACCGCCCCCCCAGCCCATCAACGCCACCACCTTTCGGTCGCGGCGGCCGTCAAAAGTAACGACTTTTTATTTAAACCGCGGTATTTTACGACGTCAGATACAACGCCCGTGAACGCAAAACACCCTGAGACATTTCCCAGCCACGTCGTAAAAGCCCCACCACCCCCATCACACTCCCTGCTGCTGCGACACGCGGTCGTATAGCCATGAGCTACACTCCTCGGTGCCAGCGGAGGAGCTGCGGATGATATAATATTGCTTGTACCGTCATCATCGTCATCATCGTCGTCGGGATCATTGTCATCGTTATCATTGTGATGAGTCTCTTAGTTGTCTTCGTAATCGAGACGATCATTGTCACGGTCTTCATCATAATCATCATCACGAAAAGCAACCTTCATTTTCATCGCAGTTGCCATTATCGTCGTTTTCACCATTGTCACTTTCATCATCACCGTCATCGTGGTCATCAAACAATGATGATTCCCATTCGAGAGTAAATGATCGCTCCTCTCATGTGTACCGTCCCGATGGTGATTATGTGTCATTTGTCTTCTCCGTGCAGTTTCATTCGCTCGTATTCGCCGAACCCGCAGCAGTCAGTCGCTTGGAGCACAGCAAGTGGCATTTCATTTCCGTAACCTCGTGAACGATCCCAGTCCACCGTACGAGCCAACCGCGCTAATCGGAGGTGCCGGGGAAGGACAACAGACGAAACACAAAGCAGTTCTCACGAAATGAGTTTTCAATTTTGATTTAAAAGTGCATAGGTACCGGTGGCTTCCTAATATCGGAAGGAAGAGCGTTCCAGACGGCCGCATAAGCGCATCTGAACGCGTGCGATGCAGTGAACCGCCTTTGTGCCATGGCCAGACAAAAGCCGCTGCTGCTGCTGCGAGGATGAGCGCAGTTCGCGTGATCGATGGTTTATGCTCCTTGACGAGATCAGCGAGGTTTGGGAGGTTCATTCGTGGCAAGCGCTTTGTGCGTGTAGCGAGCGAGACCTTATCGCGGATTCGTTCGGCAACCGGGTGCCCGCGTGGACCCCTTTGCGCGCAGCTACGCGCGTGAGTTGTGCTTCGTGGCAGCTGTGAATGAGAGCGGGGGTGGAGGGAGGGAGGTGAGGGAGGGAGCGAGGGGAGAGAGGGAGGGTAAGGAGGGGAGGGAGGAAGGGGAAGGAGGGGAGGGGAGAGGAGGGAGGGGAGGGGAGGGAGGAGATGGAGGGAGGGGAGGGAGGAGATGGAGGGGAGGGAGGGGAGGGAAGAGATGGAGGGAGGGGAGGGAGGAGATGGAGGGGAGGGAGGGAAGGGAGGAGATGGAGGGAGGGGAGAGAAGGGAGGGGAGGGGAGGGGAGGGAGGAGATGGAGGGGAGGGAGGGGAGGGAGGGATGGATGGGAGGGAGGTAGGGGAGCGGAGGGAGCACTCGCCCCGTCCCCCCGCTACTTATCTCCGGTGCGTGCCGCGTGCTGTGCGCGGCTCAAGATGTTGGCTCGCGGTCAAACAGCTGGCGGATGGCAACGTCCAAACAGCAGCGCGCTCCGTGCCGCGCATGTTGATAATCACGGAGGGCGTGCCGCTCTCGAAGCTATAGAGGTTCCTTGGGGTGCGCTACGAACCCAGCAAACACCCACCCCCTACCCCGCTCCCGGCTGCAATGGGCAAAATCATCTGAACCGGCCGTCAAATCGGCACCCAGGCGCGGTGTGTAAACGTCGGCGGTGGGGAGACAAAGGCGGCCCGGGCGCGGTGTAGGCCTTCGGAGGGTGCTCGCTCACGACACTTGCCCCCAACAGCCAGTGTCGGCTACACGGGGTGCCTTTGTCTGAGCGTGATGCGCGCGGGCAAGCAGGAGTTGGTGCTGGGTGAAGATGAACGGGTGCGCTCTCCCGCGCGCTCTCCGTGATTGCTGCCCGGCTGCCCGGTCACGTGTTCGGATCGCGGAGTATCTGTGCGACCCCCATTCCCCCTCTCCCCGTCGCTCCCGCTTTGTACCACACCACTGCTGTTGTGTTTTTATAAAGGAAAACTATTTTGTGTGTGTATATGTAAATACATAAACATGCGTCGTCATCCTCTGAGCGTAACGTTGGCGGTTGAATTTTTACCGAATTATATTAAAAAAACGCCTCTTCTTGTTATTATAGTTGCCGACCCCTGGGCTATGCGGTCGGACGTGGAGCAACATTGTGTACTGTGTGTGTGCTGTGTGCTGAGTGTGTATTGTGTGTACTGTGTGTGTATACTGTGTGTGTATACTGTGTGTGTGTGTGTGCTGTGTGCTGAGTGTGTATTGTGTGTACTGTGTGTGTATACTGTGTGTGTATACTGTGTGTGTGTGCTGTGTGCTGAGTGTGTATTGTGTGTACTGTGTGTGTATACTGTGTGTGTGTACTCTGTGTACTGTGTGTACTCTGCGTACTGTGTAGTGTACTGTGTGTACTGTGGCGTGACGCTCGTGCGCGCCCGTGGGCTCGGCACCGTCTCCTCGTGGCGGCGTGGGACGAGAGCCGCGCGCGCAACCCGGCACAGGTTTTGGGGGATTGTTTTGTTGTTGTTGTTGTTTTGTTGTTTTGTTGTTGTTGTTGTTTTGTTGTTTTTGTTTGGTTGTTGTTGTGTTGTTGTTGTTGTTGTTTTGTTGTTGTTGTTGTTTTGTTGTTGTTGTTGTTGTTGTGTTGTTGTTGTTTTGTTATTGTTGTTTTGTTGTTGTTTTGTTGTTGTTGTTTTGGGGTCTCGCGAGGTTATTATTTATTTTTCTTCGCGGCTGAGCATCTCCACGACGTGTGTATATAACACGTTGAACTTCTTTCGCACCGTACGTAGCCAACCGCGCCAAACGGGGGTGCGAGAGATCAAACTAAAGGCAAAAAGCGGAGTGAAGTCTCGCGCCTACCAACACGATCGCCTCGTCCTTCTTTACAAAGCCCCTTCAACGGCTCGGCGGAGCGACACCGTGGGAGCGCAACGCGCCCCACCGAGGAACGCCCTCGCCGGAGATGGAGCCAGCCACTTGAAGTGGTCTCGCGTGCGTGCGTGCGTGCGGGCGGTATAGGCGGATCTCCATCGCCGAATCGTGGGGGGAGGTGCCGGTAGATTTGGGGAGCCTTGCGTCCGACGGCGGATTAATGAGGAGCTGATGATGGGAATGGTGACGGTGAGATCGTGGCTTGGGATGAGGAGCGGGTGGCGTTAGTGCAGAGTTGCTAAGAACCTGGCGACTGTTTTGCTTCGATTCAATAGGTGCGGCTAACATCGGTGGGGAGAGCGATATCTGAATGTGTCCTTGCCCAGACCCCTGCCCCCCCCCCTTCCCCACCCCGGCAGTCACAGAAGGGACGGACGACCACGCTTTAGTTAAAACCCATTTTCGCCGAGTCCCATGCCATCGTCCAGAGGTCTGCCTTCAAACTCGGCACTGCCAGGTCAAAGGTGCTCCCCTCTAGAAGCCGATCAGTGAGGCTAAGACGCCTTCAGTGACAGATGGATTGGTCGGCCCTCATGTGACCACGTGGGCGCGGTTGTGTGGTGCCGTGTCTGGTTCACGGGCCGTGGGTTCCCTGTCCTGGTGCTAAATTAATGAATTCCGTAGATTTCCAGTGGTGCAGATTGTCGGCAAATCTGCTTGCCGACTTTATCTGCGATAAGCTTGGGGAAATCCCTCGATCCTTTGTGGGACTTATGCCTTTTGTCTCTGGTTTATATATAGTCCTGTAACAACTCACCCCGAGGCACCCCCTCCCACGCCACATCGCGACTCAAGTAAAGTGTGACGGACGATACAGCGGTCCGTGATTTGATTCAAGAATCGATTCTTTAAAAGGTAGACGTTTGGAGGGGCACTGTATGTAGGGCTGTGTGTTTGTATGTTGAACTTCTTTAGCACCGCACGTAGCAAACCATGCTAATCGGAGGTCAAAGACACCAGGACACATCAGAGGCAGAATGAGAAGATGTCCTCATACTATACTGGAATAGTGGGGGGGGGGGGGAGATTTTTTAGTTGAACGTTTCAGGTACCTTTCATTGAAGATCTTAAGTGCCCTTTAAATGAGAATTCTATTTACGGAGTTTCATATAAAAAACATGTTTATAGTATTCCCTCGTTATTCACGATCTTGCTTTGCGCGATTTTGGCTATTCGCGAGTTGCATCTGGAACACGACACCACTGCATCGAGAGAGAGAGAGAGGGGGAGAGAGACAGCAAGCGATTAGATAAAGTGATGCGAGGGAAAGCGATGAGATAAAGCGATGAGAGAGACAGAGAGGAATAGCTTCTCGAAGCTTTAGAAGCATCTGCTGACGGCGGGCTGTACGATATTCGTAGGCGAATATTATATTATCCAATGTTGCCGTTCACGTGCATTTCCGGAACCGATACCCCGCGAATAACGAGGGAGCACTGCATTCATTTCCGGGATAGTGGTACTTTTTTTTACCTCCATGTAATAATACATCTCAGATTCATATGGCATCTCAATGTGACCGAATCTCGACATCAGACAGAAACGGTGGGGCTATTTAATTTTCGTTTTTTTTGTACGGAGGCGATTGAACCAGGTGAGGACTGACGAGACCAGGGTAAGTCTTGGTTTCATACTCTTAGGTTTTTGGTAAAGTCACGTAGGTAAAAATATAAATAAATAATAGAAATAATAAAAATAATAATAGAAATAAAATAATAAATCACGACGTTTCGGAGGCAACACAAGTCTCCGTCATCGGGTGGGACCATCACAGCTAAATTTACTGTATCAAAAGCTTCAAATCTAGAATTAAGTCTTGGTTTATTTCGCGACGCCAAACTAAAAGACTCGTTCCTTGATCGGGACCCGAACCCGGTCTGCGATGGTGCTATTATTACTACTACTACTACGCAACTGACAAAAATTGGAACTTTTATTTACTGCACTGGAGATCTGTGAAAAACATTTTTATAGCTCATCGGATTCCCCCAGTCTAAATACCAATTCTGATTCTGTCCCGTGCTGCCTTATACATGTCACCGGGACAGCTGCCACCTCCGCACCAAGAGGACTATCCTTGGGAAACAACCAGGACAGATGGAAATCCTGAATGTGTATCGCCTTCATTCTCATCATCATCGTCGTCCACCGTGTTCAGTCCACTGCTGGATGAAGGCCTCCCCAAGTCACCCCGCACCGCCTCTCGTGATCTTACGATCGTTAGCGATCCACCCCAGAACGCACAAACTGATTACCGACCGGTAACGTTCAGAGTTAAACGGATTACTCGGTGATGCCGCAGCTGCTGCTGCTGCTGCGTCTGCATCTGTGCGTAACCACAAGGAACAACCAAACAAAAACACACACACGCACACAAACACCGTAACCACACCGTGGCCCCCCCCCCCGCGTGATATTCACGAACGCGTCGACGCCTTTGGGATGGGGGAGGTGGTGGGGGTGGTGGTGGGGGGAGCTAGAATGGACGTGGGACGACCTCACCACGCTACGGGTCGGATCGTGAACGGGATGTTTCCCTGGGTGGGGAGGGGGGGGGCGACTCGAATCGGCGTCAAACTGCCCCCCCCCCCTCCACCACCCCACCCTGCAAATCTCTAGAAACGAAAAGGCGCCGCGTCCCCTCGGCGTAGTGTCAGCAGTCGCTGCTCGCTCGCTCGCTCCCCCCAATGCGCGCTCACCCAGCCTCCACAAAATGTATTTACGTCCCCGTTGATTATAATCGCCTTATGGACCCCCTTCACCCCCCCCATTCCCCGACTCCTTCTCCCCCCCCCCCCAACTTCTTGTCGTTCATGACCATAATTCCTGCAAATGGCGCTAAATATTCACAGCAAATATTACATATTCAAATATTGAAATATTAGATATTGAATATTTAATATTCGAAGCAAGACGCCCCCTCGTCGTGCGTTGCGTTCCACATTTGGAACGTGAGTGATGCTTTGTACATATGCATACATGCACATAGTTCAATGAGTGACTCTTCACGGTGCTCGGGTGTCAGTTGTCGATCGATTTTCATGTTTGCTTGCGTGTCAATATCGCCCTCGATGAAGTAGTTGGCGCACCGGCGCACGTTGCAACGCAACGGTACCGGGGGTGAGGGGGTGGGGGCACATCAACAGGGATGGAAAGAACAGAAGCCCAGCCACGAACTCAGCGGCCGACGCCGACTGAGCAAAGTCAACTGCGACCGCGTGCGATAAAAAAAATTAACCCGTAAAACAAAGTCTTTCACTATAAATCCTTTATATGCGTGGCGGCTAGAGTCCTTTCGTCCTCTGGCTTGAGATGGCTGCCACCTATGGGTCAGATGATTGCCTGCCACCATTAAGCAATTGGTAATAAAATATAAAACATTTTTTCCTTAAAAGTGTAAAATTTGGGGAAAAAAATTTCACGAAAATAAATTGTCACGCACAACGAGTCTGTGTGCAAAATGTCAGCTCGATTGGATCACGGGAAGTGGGTTAAAAAACGACCGAAAGATTTTCACGGTCGTAAGCGCGCAAGCAAGCAAGTGAACTTAATATAAAGGATTAAAAAACAAAAGCCCGGTTGCGTGCGCTGCTGGTCAAGGGCCTCGCCACATCGACGCCCCGCACGACACCTCTCGCGACGCGAGCTCTTGCGGTGACGGCCAAACCCGGCAACCTGCACGTCGAGCGATTTCTTTTTTTCACCGCTCCGTCTCCGTGGCGGTGGTGCTCTTTAAGGACGCGCTCCGTTAAACCACGGCCGGCTTGCCACTCCGCGACTGTTGTTAATCTTGGCCGTGATCGTCGCGATAATTGACAGCACCTTTGTCAATGCACGGCTGGATGAAGGCCCTCCCCTACGTCGTGTCAGTCATAGAGGGGGCCGGGGGGGGTAGTTTGACCATACTTCACCACGCCGGGCAGTATGGGTTGGCGAAGGGCGTAGAAGTGAAAGCATATAAGTACAGCACAGCGGCAGATGTTGTTCGGCACAGCCCCTTCTGTTGCACCTGCGCGTGCTGCGATTAAGGGCAAGTGGGGATCTTTGACGGTGAGATCGACACGCGGTGCTGCCTTAATGCGCGGTTCGTCAATGGGGGGCAGGGGACCAAGGGAGGTTCAGACGTCACTCCCTGCTCACCTTAGCCGTCGCTGGGGGTCAACAGATTTAAACTAAACCGCTAAAGTATTTTATTTTAAATGTTTGACCAGGCATGGCCCACTGAGCTATTTTTTACAGTTCTTTTTCAGAAGCGATCTGGCTGTAACAAATGATAGTTCGACGAATGTGGCTTATCAACGTGTGGAAATGTGTAGCGGTGGCCAAATATTCTAAACGCGTGACGTTGACTCTGAATGTGGAGGGGAAAACCGGAGGACCCGGAGAAAAATCCACACAACCACGGGGAGAGAGAGAGACACCGCAAACTCCAAATATACAGCAGGCATCAGGGTCGGGATCGAACCCATGACCTCCTGCATACCAGGCGAGGTAGTTAACATCTTCACCACCGTGGCCCATTGTGTGTTAACCGCTGCACCACCGCTCCACTCCATTGAATTACTAATGCAACCCAAATTACAACTGCATTTAAATGAATGAATTCATTAGAAATATTTGATTAGAAAAATACGAATAATCTCTCTTCGAGACAAACCTCCGCCGCACCCCCCTCCCGCCAGCTCTGTAGATGTCATGAGGGTAGAGCAGCAAAATACATCGTTGTACTGCACTTCTATGCTCCCATGTCTTTAACTCGCCTGCCAGCGTGGAAACGTATCGTGCCTGACCCTGTGTGTGGGAGGTCCTTCATCCAGCGGTGCATTGAGAATGGCCTGCGATGTAATCGTGAGAAAGTCTGGCTCCCTCGCTCGATACCGTTTCTGAGCGCTGAGACCCTGGGTTGGAATCCAGGTTTCAGCCGCTAATGGTTATCCCGCATTCTCGAGTGAAGTCAGATGACCGTTTAAGCCCTGGTCACCAACGACTGCACAAAACAGTGACATGTTAGTGGCCCCCAATTTGGTAAAAGGGGGTGGTTCTAATGAATCGATTTCACAAGTTGTACCGCTAATTCACTTTCGCAGTACAGCAAGCGTAGTGACGTATGATAAAATAGCCCCCCATCCCTTACGAATCACGCGGTTTATAGGGGTGGGGGGTGACACTCATCCAGCAGTGTATCGACAAGACAAGAGCTGCGCTTGTGCAGATTACAGATCGACGCGGGGTGGGGGGGGGGGGGTCTGCGTTGGGGCTTGGTGCTGGCGGGCGCGGCGAATTTAAGCTTCGTGAATGAGAGAGCGAAGAAGACTTCAACGTTGGTCAGGATGACGCACGTTGATTGCAACGGCGTCGTCGATCCCGCGCGGTTCGCGGAAACAAAATAAAAAAAAACCTAATCGCGGCGGACCTGGCCGTCGTTTTAGAGTTATGCTGTCAATTCTCGATTTGAAGCTTTCGTGACTGCAAGGATTCATATTCTTAGATTTTTTCGGTAAAGTCACGTAGGTAAAAAGATTTAAATTAATAAAAGTAAAATTAAAATAAAATAAAAATCACGACGTTTCGGAGGCAACACAAGCTTCCGTCTTCAGGTGGAACCGTCACAGCACGATTGCTACGATTGCTACAGTCGTGATTTTTATTTTATTTTTTATTTTACTTTTATTAATTTAAATATTTTTACCTACGTGACTTCACCGAAAAAAACCTAAGAATATTATGCTGTCAATTTGATTTTTCGTCAACGATGTTTCAGTCTTGTGTCGGACGGCGCTGGGGACGACGCGCACAACGCGAGATCCGTTACCGCAAGGTCGGAGTGGAGCCCGCGTTGGGTTCAGGGGTCAGAGACACTGAGCTGCCAATGCTTAGAAACCTGGGTTCAAATCCAAGTATCGGCCATCAATGTTTAAACTGGCTTCTCGAGTGTAGCGAGTTGGCGGTCTCAGTCTGGTCACCGATTACTGCGCAAGAATACGCATCAAATTGTAATTTAATTGGTCACTAAATATTGATAACTTTGAGCTTGGGTTAGTTAAAAGTATCGGTTTTGATAACCGTGCCACGATCGTTCCTCCGCTGCAGGGCGGGTGGGAAAGTACAGCGACTGCGAGTGTGTGTGACAAGAGGTCACCTGGGTGGATCTCCTGAAGTAGTGCTTTGAAATCTACTTCTGTGGACCATTCTCTACCCCACGCATTGCTCACCGTGTGAGCTCCGAATGGACACTGTCGCATGATGTCAAGAGGACAGTTATGATGAAATTGGTAAAACATATATTAAAGGAAAGGCTAAATATGACTTAAGAGATTTGTTTATTTTTCATGAGTTGCATCTGCAGTGATTAAAGACTTACACTTAATATAGACAGAGAGATGAATAAATACATATTTACTGCTGATAATGTAAAACAATTACAGTTTAAACGTGCTTTACAATTTGACCCTGAAAAGGGGTCATTGGCCAAAACGTGAACGGATCTTTGCAATTTTACATTACAAGGCAGCATAAATGACGAGCAATTAAAAATATTGTGCTTAATTAACGTGTACATTTTGTATTCACAACTTACACAAAAAACAACTTTCATTTCCGCCCCATGTCCTATTCGGTTTTATTTTGCTACAGCATTTAGTACACATTTGCAGCCCGTATGAATTGTCATATCATTCCTGAGTTGGATGACGAAGAGCAGGAAAGGATTACCGCGGAAATGTAATGGCCATTGGTTCCTGTTTAACAGAAATGATTAATTTTTCCACTTGTGGCTGAACACGTGGTGTGGCTGACTGAAGGCCGGCGTGGCTGTGTGGACATCACCGTGGCTACGCTGAGAGTAGTCTAGCTGACATGGCTGGTACGACCATGCAAAAACTGTTTTGATCGATTTACGACGAATGTAGATGGCTAAAGATTTCTGTGTCTGGATAATTATCTGTGAAAAAGAGCTTCATAACCCATTCGATTCCACCAGTCTATGTATATTCTGAGTCTAAGACTACTGTGAACTGGCTGAACATTGGCCGTGACTGGATTAAGACGACTGTGGCTGGCTAGAGAGTGCTCTTGGCTGTCTGGAGGGCAGCATCGGGCAGCATCGGGCAGCGCAAGCCTCTCGCCCCCCCCCCCTCCACGTGACCGTTGCGTCGGAATGTGCCGCACGGATAACCATGAGGGCGCTGACGCCGATCGCGACGCGCGATGGTGTAGACGACATCGCGGTGACGGCGTCACCGCCGCCGCAGACGAGCCGCGTTCGCGTTCAGTTTTCACGAATTCAATAATTCATGGGTTCCACTCCGCCTGGCTGAAATGCGAGACCCCCCCACCCCCCCACCGCGCCCCCGGCAGAGTGGACGAGTTATTCTGGGGGCCCCCGAGTCGGGCGACCGCGGCTGAGCGTTGCTTACACGACGACTCTGGCGGAGCTCACCGCCATCATCATCATCGTCGTCGTCGTCGCTGTAATTGTCGTTATTTGTCAACCAGCGGTGGGTGGAGAGGGAGGGAGAGGGAAGGAGAGCCCCCCCCCCCATTCCCCCCCTTCTATAAGAGCCGCCGGCCATGTGTTGTTGTGTTTTTACTGGAAGGTGAAGGCGCAGCCCCTGCAATTGCTTGCTCACGTCACTGCGCGTCGAAAGGGCTGCCTGCCGCTGAGTAGCGGAGAGGCTTCCCCCCGTGCCGCAGGCGTTCCGACGCCTCTTCCGTGTTGGCGGATAAAAAAAAAACGTGTCTCAGAGGAGGATTGGGAGTTGCTCGCACTTTGACTGCACCACCACGCGACCTGACTTCCTTCGAGAGGGCCTTGGGAGAGATAACAGTGCCAGGCAACAATGTGGATTTATATAGAGGTGTAGGAACAAACATTGTTGTACTCTACTTCTATGCCCCCCCCCCCACGTCCATGCTACCCACCGCCACAAACTCCCCCCCCCCCCCCCCCCCGTATAGCCTTAACAGAATGTTGGGGCAAGTGTTGCTAGCGAGCACCTATGAAGGCCGCACGACACATGAGAGAGTGGGTGGCCAGCACCACACCGGGCCGCCTTTGTCTCCCCAGTGGCGATGTTTACTACACACCGCACCAGGGACTTATTTGAGGTTGAATCAACCTAGGGGAGGCCCAGGATCGGTTGGCCGTGAGCGGGAATCGAACTCGGGCCGCCGGGTTCGTAGCGCAGCGTAGCGCTAACCGCTACACCACCGCTCCCCACCAACCCACACCGATCGGCATGGTGAAGTATGGTCGAATAACTCCTCCCACCCACTACCCGCACATGTGTGGGGGAGACCCTCACTCATCCAGCAGTGGATTGACAAATTGGCCGTTCACGTGGCCGGCCGCGCGTCATCTTGGCGCAATGACCACAGCGCACATTTTGCTTTGATTATGAAACTGCAGTTCGAGGCTTGATCCCTCACTGGTGACCTGGGGTAGATGTCACCTGACGAGAAGGAAGAGCCGTCTTGAGAGGTGTATACTGGATATGGTGTGCCAGATGCAGATATATATATATATTACTGGGTCACTTGTAACCGAGATCTACGTGTGCGTATGTTGATCTTCTTTCACACCGTACGCAGCCAACCGTGTTCATAACAGGTGCGAGGTGTTTACGGACCGTCGTCACAGCGCGTCGTTTAAACATCTTCATATGACGTGCTTCAGATCGATGGCCTGGGGCATGCATTGTCTCGAAACGTTGTACTGCACTTTTTCTTACGAGCGATCGTGCTCCGGGTTGTGACGTTCCGGCTGGGTGCCATGCGCCCCACTCCCCTCCACACGCAAGGCCGGACGTGCGATCGATGTGCACGTGAGCGGGGTTGTGTTGTTAGGCGTGAAACACGCGGCAGTGTCGCCTTGCAAGCAAAACAAAGTTCGCGGCGTTTGCTGTTCGTGGGGCTTCTGAACAGTTTTGGATCGCGCCGTGCACCCGACCGCGTCTCCTCTTGTGTCTCCCAGTGTAACTACAAGCACGCTTTGCTCAATTCCTCTTTATGCACTTTTCAGTAAATGTATATATTTCTGTATTTCTGGACCACATGTCATAGCGGACAGTGCGCAATGATTGAAAACTTTCTTAAGGTTTTAAAAAAAAACATTTTTACTTTTCGTTATCAAGTTTAGCTTCTCTCCCCCCCCCCCAAAAAAGGTACTCCCCGCCCTGCTCTTGTAAACCTCACGATTCCATCAGTCAAATTTTCTCCTACCTGGTTATTTGGAAGAAATGTAATTATGACAATGATAATGATGATGGTAATGGTGATGAAAAGCTGTCAACTTTTAGGGTCTCCCATCACGGACACTGGTGCCAGCCGGCGTGACGCTGCCTTCGCTGATGGGTCTGTAAGTTGCGGTCTGTCCGCGTTAACAAAAAAAATTCGATTGATTCCTAAGCAGCCTCGGAGGAGCGGCACACATCGGAAAACATCACGCGCGTCAAAGCCGCGTCTCGCTCGGAGCCGCGGGGCCCCGCTCTCAATGTTCAGTGGGGGTTTGCTTGAGCCTCGGCTAGATATATAAATGTGTAATTTTATTTTTATACGACGGGGAATATATAGAAAAAAGATGTAACCGGAGGGGCGTACAACATAGCACGCGCACGCATTTAGACGAGCGGATATTTTTTTGTCCGAGACTCGCTCTCCCTCCCTCTCTCCCTCTCTCTCTGTCGTCTCTCATTGGGGTTAAGACTTGCATTTGGACGACACAAAAAAAACAGAGCCGCGGTTGGGAATGCCACTCGTGTCGCGGGCGGCCGTGCGCGTTGATTGGCGGCGCGCGCGGCGACGCGCAAGCTGCGATGTGGCGCAGGGAGCGCTTTGTCCGAGAGATGCACACACACACAGATACACACACAGAGAGATGCACACACACAGATGCACACACACAGAGAGATGCACACACACACACACAGAGACGCACACACACACAGATAGATGCACACACCAACAGATGCACACACCCACAGATACACACACACAGATAGATGCACACTCACACACAGATACACACACAGAGAGATGCACACACACACACACAGATACACACACACAGATAGATGCACACACACACAGATGCACACACAGAGAGATGCACACACACGCACAGATACACACACACAGAGAGATGCACACACACACACAGAGACGCACACACACACAGATAGATGCACACACCAACAGATGCACACACACACAGATACACACACACAGATAGATGCACACTCACACACAGATACACACACAGAGAGATGCACACACACACACAGATAGATGCACACACACACAGATGCACACACAGAGAGATGCACACACACGCACAGATACACACACACACAGAGATGCACACACACACACAGAGACGCACACACACACAGAAAGATGCACACACCAACAGATGCACACACACACAGATACACACACACAGATAGATGCACACTCACACACAGATACACACACAGAGAGATGCACACACACACACAGATACACACACACACAGATAGATGCACACACACACAGATGCACACACAGAGATACACGCACAGATAGATGCACACACGCACACACAGAGATGCACACACACAGAGACGCGCGCACACACACACACAGATAGATGCACACAGAGAGAGATGCACACACACAGAGAGAGATGCACACACACAGAGATGCACACACACAGATAGATGCACACATACAGAGATGCACACACACACAGATGCACACACACACGCAGAGAGATGCACACACAAAGAGATGCACAAACACACACAGAGATGCACACACACAGAGATGCACAAACACATACACAACAGCAACAACAACCGCCATTAGCCACTAAGTGGCGGTGACGTCATCACGATGCTTGTGCCAGGCCATGTAAACCTTGAGGCCACGTGAAGTGTCGAACGCCCGCTGGCAGGAGGTCACGGGGCAGACCCAGGTGCCACGGGTCGACTGACTGAGATGACCGAGATGACTAGCTGATGCACCACCTGTGCCCCCTACTGTGCCAATTTGCTGTGCTTTAGCCACCCGGCGCCGAGCTCGTTGTTGTAAGCATCGCTCCTCCATTGTTGTTGGAGGGCGACTGCCTCCAACTGAACAGTAGCGTCCTTCACGAGCCTCCTCCACAGAGGCCGATCTTGACACCGCTGGTACCAGTCATCGGCAATTCTACTCAGCTCCACGTCCTCCTGTACCACATGACTCCATATCTTCTTTAGCCCGTGCCGCGCCCGTTTAGCCCCCTCGATCCGGCCGAACAAAAGCTGTTTAGTCATGCGGTGGCTGGGCATGCGGGCTACATGACCCAGCCAACGCAGCCTTGCCTGCCGGAGGAGCTCACCGATGGGACTTTGCCCAGATCTTTCAAGAATATGTGAGCTCCTCACACAATCCAGCCTGGTTAAACCCAGGATGGATCGTAGGCAGGCCAGCCTAAATGTTTCTAACCGGCGAAGATGCTCCATTAGGGGGGTCCACGTTTCGCAAGCGTAGAGAATGGAGAGAATGACTGTGGCCGAGAGGACTGAAGCTTCGTGCAGAGCGACAGACCAGGTAGCTTCCACACAGCGTTACGCAACCCATGAAAAGATATTGCCGCTCGACTGATTCGGAGTGAGACCTCTGTTGTTAAACTGGAGCCGGTCAAAAGCACACTGCCCAGGTATGGGGAACTCTCCACTCTCTCCACAACTGCCCCATCACCGATTGGGAGTTGTGGGGCCGTAGTGTCCGATGGTACAAAATACCCAGGCAGCTACCTGGTCTGTCGCTCCACACGAAGCTTCAGGTCTTCTCAGCCACAGTCATGCCCTCCTTTCTTTACGCTTGCGAAACGTGGACCCCTGCAAATGGAACATCTTCGCCGGTTAGAAACATTTAGGCTGGCCTCCTTACGATCCATCCTGGGTTTAACCAGGCTAGATTATGTGAGCTCGCAAATCCTAGAAGATCTGGGACAAAGTCCCAAAGGTGAGCTCCGGCAGGCAAGGCTGCATTGGCTGGGTCATGTAGCCCCCATGCTCAGCCACCGCATGCCTAAACAGCTTTTGTTCGGCCAGCTAGAGGGGGCAAAACGGGCGCGGCACGGGCTAGAGAAGAGATGGAGTGATGTGGTACAAGAGGATGTGGAGCTGAGTGGACTTGCCGATGACTGGTACCAGCGGTGTCAAGATCGGCCTCTGTGGAGGAGGCTCGTGAAGGACGCTACTGGCCAGTTGGAGGCAGTCGCCCTCCAACAACAACGGAGGGCAGAGGAGCGACGCTCACAACAACGAGCGGAGCGCCGGGCGGCTAAAGCACAGCAAGTTGGCACGTGCCATCTGGAGAGTGGAACAAAGCAAGGTAATAGAAAGGCACTTGAATAATGTGTATATATATATAGATATATATGGACGGAACACGCGGCCCATCGATCGATCCACTGCTGGTCGTGAACGTGTTGACGCGGAGTGCACGGACGCACTTGCGACTCCCGTCGATTACAACAGACGAGAAGAGCAATCGCCGCTACTCGCTTGGCTCTACTTTTATTGGCAGTCCCTTATCAATCCACCGCGTGGACGAGGTGCCTCCCTACACACAAACACACCCAGTGCCGGACTATCCTTGGTACACATGATGCTACGGGCCCCGCACTTTCAAGGGCCCCGCGCTAAATGCTTTCAAGCTATCAATTCCGGTGCAGTGATTCTGCACTTGCTCTATTACTATAGTACTATACTGCCTTAAACTTTTATGAACGACTGGGTGTTTAAAGTAAGCGATTTGTTGAATTATCTGGCTGTATGGCAAATTTAAAAATACAATGACTTTACTATGCAAGTGAAACAATTTGTGTTTTAATATTTGTTTTTTTATTTTATTTAGGGCCCCTTTATACCATATGCTCCAGGCCCCGCACTAGCTTCGTTCGGCACTGCACACACCCCATTGCCGTTCATCGGTGGCTGTGTTTGACCAAACTTCGCCGGGCAGCTCAGTGCGGTGGCGGTGGGCAGCAGTAACCGGCTCGGGCATCGCCAGGCGCGCGACCCCGCCGGCTGCCGCCGGGATTCGTGAACCCCCTCCCCCCCCGGGGCCACGCCGCTCTGCCTCCCAAGGGCGAGCTGCGCGCCGCGTTAATGCGACGCCACAAAAGAACCCCGACAGCGTGGCGCTTTGTCGGCGGCGCGAGCGTGTTGCGTGCTTGCGTGTGGGTGGTGAGTGGGCCGCAGCGCTAATGGTTGCGGCGCCCTCGGATGTCTTTGACGCGTTTGTTTCGCCGAACATTTCATTCCCCGCACCACCCCCCCCGGTGGCGGGTGGAATGCCACGTGGGGGTGAAAGAGGGGGAGCGGTGGCGCAGCGGTTAGCGCGTTTCGCTACGAACTCGCCAACCCCCGTTTTGTTTCCTGGAAGAGCGTGGTTGACGTTGGTGGCGACTGCGGAGATATTTGGGGTGAGGCCTTCATTCAGCAGTGGATTTACGATTCGCACTGGCCACGCGCTGGTCAGTCTGTATGTGGGGTGGGGGAGGGGGGGTATCGGTGAACTTCGCCCACAGGTGCTCGATTCCAGGCCGTGACGAACAGAAGTGGCGGGTGATGTCCTCACCGTCGCCGGCTCCCCACGGTGAAGTCTGGACAGACGACACCCACAAACCACGTGACTTGGAGGCAAGCATTCATCCGGCAGTGGATTGCAAAAGCGGCTGTTTATTAATACTATTAATAATTCTAATTAATCCCACATGCCAGGCCATAGGGGCGCGCATGCGCGTGGCCGGGTTTCAAGATTCAGAATATGTATGTATACTGGAGGAATCCGATGAGCTATGAAGCGCTTTTTTACCCAAGTCCAGTAAACAACAACAACAACATGCATTGGAAATGTTACTTTGGTGCACAGAGCGCGGCGATTCGCGACGATTTGCCGCGGCTTTTATTTGAAGTGCCTTCGACTTGGTACAAATGTTGATTGTCTGTGGCGTCACCCCACCCCCTACCCCAGTGGCACGACGTTTCGCAACAGGAAGGGTGGGCAGGGTCGTTGCAAGTTGCGGACCCGGAGCACCGGCTGTTGTTGAATCGCTAAACAATTTCGAGATAAATCTTGGAGGGCATTTTCATGGCCGGATGTGTCTCATCACACGCGGCGAGGAAGTGAAATGGCTATCGGGCGGATGAATCGAACCGCTCTTGGCAGTCGCCGGTGATTCGGCACACGCAGGCGTGCGTGATGTGACCACGTGCGCCAATGTACTACGATGCAGTACCAACAACAATAATCATAATACTTTAGTCACGTGATTCACGAATATATTTACACAAGAATGTCAGTGTGTAACGCGCGTCACGTCACTCCACGTCGACCAGCCCCCCTCATTAATAAGCATGCACAGGTGACGTCCTCCACATGGACCCGCCCCTCAATAATCATGATCGGGTGACGTCACTCCGCATGGAGACCCCCCCCCAACCATTAATATTCATGAGGTGACGTCACTCCACATCGAACAACCCCCCTCATTAATAAGCATGCACAGGTTACGTCCTCCACATGGACCGCCCCCCCCTCAATAATCATGAGCGGGTGACGTCACTCCGCATGGAGAACCCCTCCCCCTCATTAATAATCATGGACAGGTGACGTCCTCCAAACGCGATCACCGTCATCGCAAACGTCCTCTGATGATTCGTATATACGCCAACATTACCAGCACCACCACCACCAGCACCAGCTGCTGCTGCTGCTGTCGTTGCCCCAATAGTCCTTCGCAACAGCCCGGGTGACGGCAATTAAGCGGTGGCGCACGTGAAGTGGTGACAGGTGGCTGGCTGGCAGAGGCGATGGGCGCGCTCCCACAGATTCCACCCCTGCCGCTTCATCCTACGCACGAACTGGAACGTGTTCTTTTTTTTTTACGGGGTGTTTTTTTTCTCTTCCATTTCCTCCCGCTAAATGATGGCTCATCGCCGCCCACCCCACCTCCACATCCCCCACGCTACGAGGCTACATTGTTAGGCACCTGTTCAATTACAATTTCATTACGGCCGGGGCTGCACTGCGTGGCGCGGGGCGGGCGGGCATCGCGAGGCCACGATAACCCCGGCAGCGGAGATTTGGGCGAAAGCCCTCTCGTGAATAATTCGCCGACAGTGTCGAATTAGTGAACCCAAATTGGCGAGAGTCGTAGTAGTCATAATAATAATTTAAATCCCCCCCCTCCCCCCTGTTGCCACACGTTTCAGTCGAGTGCCGTGGGAGGACCGGTAGTGCGGGGGTTGATGAATCGCACCTGGATGTGATTGTCACGTGGTCTGAGACTGCTAAGGCTGTCGGTGATTGGCAGTACGGCAACTTAGGGGTGCGCTGAGCTCTCCGACGTGTGTCCTCGGGTTGTTTGTCAGTGATGGTCCGACGTTTCGCTCCGTGTGCTGGGAAGCTGCTTCGTCTAACGAGCTGGAAGATTCGTTTCTTGAAAAGGCTATCGGCACGTGCGGCGTAAACGTCGGACATGGTGCAAAACAACCACAACAACCAGACATTTGAGAGATATACAGCACACGTTTTTTTTTTACCAATTCAGAGTTGTGTATGTTTGTTGTGGTGAGCGGTCGTGTAGCGGTTCGCGTATTGCGCTACGAACCCGGCGACCCGAGTTCGATTCCCACAAACGGCCAATACCAATGACGATTATCCGAACCGGTCCTGGGCCTCCCCTACGTCGACTCAGCCTCTATTGACTATCTAGTGGGATGCGCAAAAATAGTGCCACTAGGGAGACAAAGGCGGCCGGGCGTGGTGCTGGCCACCCACCACCTTTTATGCCGTTCCGGCCGCTTGCTAACATCACTTGCCCAACAGTCTGTTAAAGCTATACTGGGGCATCTTTGTCTATGCATGCTGAATTTCTTTCACACCGTACGTAGCCAACCGTGATAATAATCGGAGGTGCGGGGGTAGGACAACAACCTAAACACAATGTACGCTCAAGTGCAAAGACAAAGATACCCCATATAGACTTCCACCGACTATTGGGAGCAAGTGCCAGCGAGCGGCATTGACCCGACGTGCTACACAGGAATCCCCTGTACAGAGGTTTTTTTGACTCGGAAAAAAATTCCTGGAAAGAATACGTTCAAAATCGGAGAGCTTGGCAATTTGAAATTTGGCAGTGATTAAAACGAAAGCAGATCATCAAAATTGCATTGACGACACATCCCAATGTAGTAAAAGCCTTTGAAAAAACATTTATTGAGACCAAGGAAGAATATTCTGAGTAACGAAAGGTGATCAGTAGCGAGTGTTTGTTGACTCAAATACACAAATGGGTTGAAGATTACTCTCGTTGAGGTGGAATTGGCGAGAAGGGCCCTCCTGTTCATGAGACCCGGGGAGGCTTGTGTGGGTAAATAGTCATTCAGAAACGTAACACGTCTTAGTTTATCACATTAATTTATATCTGAGTAGCAACACCCCCCCCCCCCATTACCCAGCTTCGCACATCTCTCTCTCGTTTAAACCTCCCTCGCTCCACACTCACGCGGCGTTTAATGTTCATCAGCTTGAAGTGGTCGATTGGCTCTGACATGGTGTATGTAGGAGGGGAAATGCTCTTAGAACCAATCACGTCGGCCAAAGTGTCGGCGTGTGTTCAGCACGCCTGGCTGTACTGACGAGTCCCAAAGGGGCGTAAAGAGGAGCTGAACGGCTCAGTGAGGCCTTAACCTGGTCAAATAAACAGTTTCGTGAGTAAGCGCTCCAAATGTCCGTTCTAGCGAATTCCGCTTGCCGTCGTTACGTTGCGCGTAAGAACAAACAGCGGGCGAATGCCCCCCGAAGCTAAGCAGGACCCCCCCCGGTCTGGATTGCGCTCGGATGGGTTACAACGATGCATAATACAGGTTGTCATAGCCTGCGTGGGCTACTTCTAGA
The DNA here is from genome assembly GCF_965212315.1 of Lampetra planeri. NCBI lineage: Eukaryota > Metazoa > Chordata > Hyperoartia > Petromyzontiformes > Petromyzontidae > Lampetra > Lampetra planeri. Next base: position 4,014,536 of record NC_136136.1, read on the forward strand.
TTTGAAGCTTTCGTGACTGCAATGATTCATATTCTTAGGTTTTTTCGTTAAAGTCACTTAGGTAAAAAAATAAAATTAATAAATGTAAAATAATAAAATAAAATGATATTTTTATTTTACTTTTATTCATTTTAATTTTTTACCTACGTGACTTTACCGAAAAACCTAAGAATATGAAAATGCGTGGGCTACGTTTAGTGCAGCGAAATCCATTGTTGTACTGTACTCCCGCGGCTACGGTTCCCCCGACGACGCCCAGCCCATCGCGGCACCTCCGATTAGCGCGGTCGGCTACGTGCGGTGCGAAAGAAATTCGACATCGCGTCCATACAAACCCGTAGAGTCCATTGCGGTGAAACTCTGTCGGGCAGCCGCCGTCACAACCCACGCGGTATTCAGGGCCGGGTTGATAGCAGGGGGTGGGTGGGAGCTATACAACAATGAAGAGCGTGCACATACTGAAAGATATCTCTGTAATATCTCTGTAAATCAATAAACATCTAGTGGAAAGCCGTGGCGGTGCCGCGCAGCGCTCCTCCGTGTGACGCCTTACGCAACATCGGCGCTGACAGGCCGCTGTCTCAAGCAGTCAGTCGGCGGATACTCCCGGCATCATCACCCCCCCCCCCCCCCCTCGTGCAGCTGCGTCGCACAATGAAGGGTACAATTTGGATTTGTATCGCGTCCTAAAATGCAACGCTCTACTGGACAGCGGTACATGGGCACCCCGGGAGGCTACGTTTATGTTTTAAAAAAAAAGTATTCAATAATGAGGAGACAGTCAAAAAGCAGAGGAAGAGGGGAAGGTGTTCGTTTTAGCGTTTGAATCAGGGGCAGGGAGTTGACAGCACGGATGGCTGAGTGAAGGGAGTTCCAGACTCTAGGTTCCCCTAGGAACCTAGCTGGTGTTGTGTGTGAAAGACAAAACACGTTTTATTTCACCAGGTAAGGCCCACTGAGCTCTGTACAGCTCTTTTTTCAGAAGCGACCTGGCTGCACATGACAACTCGACGAAGTGGCTTATCGCGTGGAACTTTACAGCAACCAAATATTCTAAACGCGCGTTGATGCTAAACGTGGATGGAAAATCCGGAGGACCAGGAGAAAAAAAAGCCACGCGATCACGAGGAGAAAGACATCGCAAACTCCAAATATCGGAATTGAACCCACGACCTCCTGCATACCATGAGTACTGTGGAGTCGAAAGCAGCCACTGCGGTAACGTTGCCCACACCACCTCCTACTGCCTTGTGAAGGCAATAGGTTCTCACTAACAGCAGTTACCCTAGAAACCTCGATGGCTAAACATGCATATGTATGTGTGTGGATTGGAGCTGGCAGACTGTGGTGCATCTGCCAGTCATCTCAGTCAAGCCATGGCACCTGGGTATGTCCCGTGACTTCCTGCCAGCAGGGAGCCTTCCACAATTTCAAGCGGCCCGAAAGTGCACCTAGCCTGGCACAAGCGCCGCTTTGGTTTCACAGCCATTTGGCGGCGATTGACAGCTGCTGCTTTTGTATTGGGCGAGGGCTTCATTCCATCGCTGACGGAGCCTTGACAGTGTATTAAACCAAGCGTGACTTTGACTCATTTCACCCAATTAATTTATATTGCATGTCTGTGCGTAGAAATCTGATGAACACTTATGAATACCCAGGAGGGTTGGTGTGCCACGCAAACTGGAATCGCATTTTCAAAAAAAAAATTCGGAAAACTCTTGACGGGAGCTGCCATGGCATGAACAAAATACGTCACGTTGCTTTTGTATCAAAGGTCAGGACTGTGGTCCAAACGGCTGCGCTTCCTTGAGTGTAAGGAAAAGTAAGTGGGCTAGGGCCGGATGGCCACGTCACGAGAGAGCGATGACAGCTGCTGCCGCTGCCGCTGCTCGAGACGAGCGACGGAACAGCGACCCAAGCGGAATCGGGCCGAGAGGCACGTTCATTGCGGAGATGGAGCGAAGATATCAACTGGCGAGCAGCAACTGGGTGGATGCTCGCGTCGCGAGACCGCGAGGGTGCGCGGCGCCGTCTTACGTAGGCAGGGCTTCATCCAGCAGTGGATAGCAGAGGTGGGACAAAGTCATTGTTATGCAAGTCCAAGTCGAGTCGCAAGTCATCAAATTCATGACTCGAGTCTGACTCGAGTCCAAGTCACATGACTCGAGTCCACATCTCATAGGTGGGACAAAGTCATTGTTATGCAAGTCCAAGTCGAGTCGCAAGTCATCAAATTCATGACTCGAGTCTGACTCGAGTCCAAGTCACATGACTCGAGTCCACATCTCATAGGTGGGACAAAGTCATTGTTATGCAAGTCCAAGTCGAGTCGCAAGTCATCAAATTCATGACTCGAGTCTGACTCGAGTCCAAGTCACATGACTCGAGTCCACACCTCTGGTGGATAGGTTATAGGGTTTTGATGACGATTGCGCTGCCTTCACATCTCCTCCGTAGGCGGCTTTCATATGAAACTTATCGCAGGATCCCCCGGGGTCCCATAAGCCCCCGGCTCTCGCATAAACTGCGTTGCGACGTAATGTTACGTCTGTTGAAGGCGAACGGCACGGCGATCTGTTCCTCTCGACGAGCTCTACAGGATGCGCTAATCGAAGTTTCAAAGTTTTGTTTCTTCTGCGCGTTCGTCCTCGCTGCGCTTGGACGACACGACAACAAGAATGATCCGCGCCAGGCGGGTCGCGGCGTTCGTGTGCGCGGTGGGACGGAGTTGCCAAAAATAAATAAATTATTTGCGATTTTTACTCCTGTTTATTCGGGACCCCGGGGTCCCTCTATGAGGTTCATTATGTACTGTATGAATGTTGAACTTTTTTGGCACCGTACGTTTGCCAACCGTGCTTTAATTGGAGGTGCGAGGGAAGGACAACAAACTTAACACAAAAAGGAGTTCTAAAGAAATGAGTTTTCAATCTAGATTTAAAAGTTGCAAAGCTTCCTAATATATGAAGGAAGAGCGTTCCAGACGGCCATAGAATCGCATCTGGGGACATGCCAGAAGACACAAAGGCAGACATGTACATACACATACGCAGACGATGAAGGAGGGGCAGACACAACCGTGAAGAAAGACGGAGAGGACGTGATAAGCTGTGGATCTAGAAGAGAGTACACAGAGAGACGCAAAGAGAGGTGAGACGGAGACACGTGAAGCCAAACAGAAAGACAGGAATAAAAACAAGTGAAAGTGACTCGCAGAGAGACAATTTGACGGACAGATATAGAGGAATGAACAGAGTCGATAATGTCCTGTAATTAATCAATTCCTTTCAGCATTTGGTTCAGATCTTAATGATGGAGCTGTATTCAGGCTCCGCTGTGTTTGTTTAACATGTAGGCTTCCGCGACCAATATTATTCATAACAAAGGTTAGATCGCTTAAATATCAATGTGTCATATTCTTGGTTCTTTCGGTAAAGTCACGTAGAAGGGAAATAATAAAATAATAGAAATGAAAACATTTCTTGCTGTGGATTTCACACCTGATGATGATTGCTTGTGTTGCAGTCGAAACGTCGTGAGAATTTTTATTGTTTTTATATTTATATTATTTTATTTTTTCCCTTCTACGTGATTTACCGAAAGAACCAAGAATATGAATCCCTGCAGTCACGAAAACTTTAAATCAAAAACTATAAATGTGTCGTTAACCCACCACCACCACCACCACCCGAAACAGCCAATTAGTAAAAAGTTTGTCGCGTAAGAAACGTGCCAATGAAAGACTACTTCAGCACCCGGGTGTGTTGGACAGCAAGTCCACAACAATTTGCAATCTCGAGTGCTGTGACGTTTCCCGCGGGTGATTGCAACCAGCCTCGCCAGGATAACTTGGCAGCGTGCTGGAGTAGTAAACGAATTGGCACGTTTCGTTGACGTGACGAGCCTTACTATAACTGCCTGCCACGTGTCGGTCGGTTGTGGGTCAACGACACGTTTCAATTTGCGTGATCTAACACAAATATTACTAAAAGAATCAACCTTTATTATGGATCGGCTGGCTATGTTTATGGGGCGAGCACCTGCCAGGGGTGAAATGTAATTTCTGACAGCGCTGATCTCTGCAGAGGGCACAGTCCGCATCTGTCTGCCTGACTTCTTCCTTTCGCCGATAACCCCTCTTTGGCTTCTGTCCAACAATATATATATTCCCAGGAGCAGCGTTTTTTTTCCTTTGTTTGTTTTTTAAACGGTATACAACATATCGCGGCCTTTTGTCATAACGTTGAAAGGGAACGCCAACGTATAATAGCGTCGTTATCGTTGCACTATTGTAGTGTTGCACGTGCACTATTTGGGGGATATTAAGACCTTGATCGGCCTCACAGTGCGGTGCAGGACTTGGCGTTCGGTTAATTCGTTGAAAGAAACGTCCAAATTATTCACATCGACTGCTACTTAAAGTCGCACAAAGACACAGATCACCCCACGCGGTCTTGTCGACTGACGGGGCGAGTGCTGTTAGCGAGCACGTGTCAACGCCGGCACGGTCAGCACGACCACGGCCGGCCGCATTTTGTCTCCCCAGTACCTGGGCAGGAGGGGGTAGCTCTGGGGGTGATCGCTCCCTTCCCTTGGAGACCCCGCGTATTGGTATTGTGCTGATATTTACCAGAGAAAATACATTCAATACATATATATTAATGTTGGGCCCTATTTGAAAAGGATGATAAATGTTGAGACGCCCCATCCCCACCCTGGATCCGTACCCATATTTTATACATCCAACAACGTACTAATTTAAGGCTGAGTTGACCTAGTGGTGGCTCAGAACTGGCTCGGATATCGCTCGCCACCGATGTCGTCCGTGTATGGGAATCGAACTCGTGTTGCTGGGATTTTCGCGCAATGCGATAACCACAGCCCTACGAGCCACACACGCACACACGCACGCGCGTGCACGCATGTATGCGTTTCACATGTACCTACATACACGCACTTGTGCATACATGCTAAATGTAAATGTCTAATATTTACATTGAGGCGGATGAGCCAGATGCTTGCGTCAGGAGTCGCGGAGCGGTCCATAGCTGTTGTGGTGGTGATGTCTCATTCGTATTTATGAATATGGCATTGAGTCATTGTTCACGTACAGTGCCTTCATAATACAAGTGTACATACAAAGATCACCCGTATAGCCTTAAACAGACTGTTGGGGCAAGTGCTGTTAGCGAGCACCTATGAAGGCCGGCACGGCACACGAGGGGGTGGGTGGTCAGCACCACGCCCGACCGCCTTTGTCTCCCCAGTGGCGTTGTTTTTTAACACACCGCACCAGGCACTCATTTGAGGTCGAGTCGACGTAGGAGAAGACCAGGATCGGTTCGGATAATCGTCACCAGTGTTGGCCGCGAGCGGGAATTTGAACTCGGGTCGCGGGCTTCGTAGCGCAGTGTAGCGCTAAGCGCTAAGTGCTGCGGCTATCCGGTGTGGGACAGTGGTCATCCAGATCAGAGACCGGAGTGCAACGTGTTAGGACGCAATGCCTGGTCGACAAATACGAAGGAGACATCAGGGCGATGCCCTCCGCTACTCCTGCCGCGGTTGTCTGGGCTCAACCACCTGAATGTGAAGTTGCAATTGTCGCTCTGCATCGACATCAGCCGCGGTACGAAAGATGGAGAAGGATCCGATGAAGAGGACCGCTCCCTACGTACAACAACAACGACCGGCATTCGCCACTAAGTGGCGGTGACGTCACCACGACGCTTGTGCCAGGCCATGTGCACCTTGAGGCCACGTACACACACACACACACTCGTGAGCGTCACCCAATGGGCACACATTACACTGGTCAACACACTTTTTCTGGCATAAGGTATTCCAACGGTTGTAAGGTAATTTTGGGGTGCTGATTCCAAATTCCTGGCATAAGTTTTTGTCTATCACATCAGGTTTTTGAGATATCAAATATTGCATTTTCAATAAAAACTGCGGAGGAAAAATATTAAATAAATGTGGATATCTACATAAAATGATATTATAAACACACTATCCTAAAAATACAGCACCATATTTTAACACTAAAGCAGTCACTGACTCGCAACAACTTGCAATCATAAGTGACAGAGTTAATTTCGGGTAAAATCAATGAAAATGGGATATGCCGATAGCATAAAAATGAGATGTGATAGAGCAAATCTGAGATCAGATTTGGAATCAGCACCCTGAAATTAGTCTAAAACAGCTGCAAAAGTCTAGGCCAGAAATAAAAATCTTTTTTTTTGTTGACCAGTGTAATCAATGCATAATCAATACATTACGAATGCATTATCAACCTTCATGGAAAGCGCCACAATGGTAAAATGTAGACATCTTACTGATGTTGAAGAGAGCCACAAGTCGGAAATTAGTCTAAAACAGCTGCAAAAGTCCAGGCCATAAAAAATGTTTTTTTTTTTTTGACCAGTGTTAGTAGTGTACTGCGAGGGGGTCAAGGAACCCTTTGGCTTGATTGCGAGCCTGCCAAAGCCGCCTGTCACCGTGAAGCCGGCCCATATGTGCCGGCTTCTGGCCCATTAAGACGCCAAGTAATACGCGGGCAGTGCGCCTGGCTGTCAGACCCGTGCTCTCATTGTGTCCACGTGAGTTTGTCCTGAAGCGAATTGAAGGTGGCTTATTATTATTATTATGTCGGGTCTGGAGTCCTTGACCGGGGGGGAGGGGAGCGGGGTGGGGGGAGCGGAGAGCGGCTTGCGAAGTGAATTCAGAATTGTCGAGCGCGCATCTGTAATTATTGGGAGGACAGAAGTGGCCATTTCCACGAGGAATTTGCCATGGCAACTGCTGCGTCACGAATTTGGCTCGCAATCAGCTCCCCGCTAATTAGTTCACGCAGCCTCGGAGATGTGGAATATTTGACCTTTCCGGTTTCTCACCCCCCCCCCCCTCCTCCTCCTCTGCCCCTCCCTCCCCAACATCTCCCACCGAGCCATCGGCTCACCCTCTCCCGAACCTTCTCAACCACGCTCCCTCCACTCCCTCTGCTACTTCTGTTTCCTCGGCCCCTCCAACCGCCCTCTATCCCCTGCTCTCTGTGCGTCGCAATTCCACTGAACCCTCGGCTATCCGGGGTGACAGCGGGAGCGAGCCATGACCCCGAAACAAACACACGGACACTGTCAAACCCATGCGTAACTGAGGCTATCGAAACGCATTTGATCGCCCACCGAGGTGCAAAGACTGTGACGACGCAAATCGTCGTCCGCATTTCATTGCCTCACAGTGGTCGCTTCGCCTGCCGCCGCGATGGAGGTCGCGTCCGCACCGAGCCACGGACCCTCCACAAGTGGGGCAGCAGCTGGTAATTATTAAGCCAAAGCGTGCGTAAAGACATGTTCGGTTTTTTTTCATCTCTCTCTCTCTCACAATCTCCGGTTAATAGTGCAAGCCCGATCGTCTACTCGCGAATACTTGGGATAATTGAGTGTGCACTGTGCTCTCGATTATAACCTCAATGCGGCGACGTCACTGGAGTGCGTCTTATATAACGACAAGAGCTCCACTATTTGCGATTTTTTTTAGGTCTGCGTCTCCCAGCTCGTCTTCATTTTGCCGATCGAGCATCGCTGGTGGCCCGTCCCTTGCGCGCGCCTGCGGCTGGAACCTCGAATTTACGAGCGTCGCCCATCATCAATACTCAACGTGCACCTAAGTCCCCCTCCCTCTCCGTATCCCTCTCTCTGTCCCGCGATTATCATATTTCGTTTGATGGTGATGGAAACGCGGGCGGCAACGCGCGCGCTCGCGCATCTCATTGCTTCCGCGATGTACAAAACGCTCCCCGCGGAGAAAACCAAAAAAGATCACGATCCACGTCGCTGCCCCGATCTGCCTGTCCCGCTCACTTTCACCGTCGCGACGCGGGCCGGCCTCACGCACCGTTGCCTTCTCGCCGCGTCTCGCTCCCTCTCGGAGCCGAGCCGCGAGCGAGACGTTTTTTCGGAACCCCGGGCCAAGAAGGCCCACTGCGGCGAGATGTTAATTACCTCGCCTGGTATGCAGGATTCATACTCTTAGTTCTTTCGGTAAAGTCACGTAGGTAAAAAATTAAATTAAAATTAATAAAAATAAAAACAATAAAATCACGACGTTTCGGAGGCAACACAAGCTTCCGTCTTCAGGTGAAACTGTCACAGCAAAAAATCTGTATCAAGTGATACAGATTTTTTATTTCATTTTTTACCTACGTGACTTTACCGAAAGAACTAAGAGTATGAATCCTTGCAGTCACGAAAGCTTCAAATCTAGAATTGGTATGCAGGAGGTTGTGGGTTCGATCCCGACCCTGACGCCCGTTGTATGATTTGGAGTTTGCATGTCTCTTTCCCCGTGGTCGCGTGGATGCGTTATAAACATGCGTGGACGAGTATGTGGCTGCTATGCATTTCCACGTGATAAGCCACTTCGTTGAGCTATAATTTGTGGCAAGGTGGCTTTTGAAAAACAGCTCTGTGGCTCAGTGGGCCTTACCTGGTTAAAAAAAATCGTGTTTATTTTAGAAGCCATCCTCGTGTTCGCTGCCCATACCACACACTTGTAAGCTCCCAGCCACAATCACGCCGCTTTCTTAATTCCTGACCATTCGGGCTACGCGTCCGGACTGTGCCCTTCTCGGGAGGAGCACCTGGGGCAGCCTCCCTGCCCCCCAAATATGCCAATTTAGTAAGACAATGTTCTTCACTCATTTTCTCAGGGGGGCCCACATTCGCCTGTAATCTATCAGTGTGAGGGCGGGTATTTTCACATTCGTCGGGGGCGGCACTAAAGCCCACCAGGTGGCCGCCAGTACCCCGTGGGCCTTGCGATGTAGAACACTGCAAGAACTTGTGGAAAAGAGACGGTGCGAGTAAGAGGCGGGCGCTTGGCGTGCCGAGCGTGTACGCGAGCTCGCGTACAGCGGCAGGGGATCGGACAGCAGGATCGTTTCCGCCATCTACCCCCCGTTACCCCCCCCCGGGGTCGCGACACCCTCGCCCGGAGACAGCCGCTCGCCGATAACGTCCCCGCGGCTCGTTATCGCGGTGCGGTGCGGTGGGGCGGGTGGCGAGTGGCGAGTGGAGGTTGGGGGAGGTGGAGGACTCCGACCCGTCTCGTCTTCTCGTTCCCCAGCGGCCACGTGGCGGGTGAAAAACACCGGTCAACGCACTTTGTTCTGGCATAAGGTAATTCCAACGGCTTTAAGGTAATTTTGGGGGGTGCTGATTCCAAATCTGGCATCAGTTTTTGCCTATCGCATCAGGTTTTTGAGATATCAAATATTGCATTTTCAATAAAAACTGCGGAAGAAAAATATTAAATAAATGTGGATATCTACATAAAATGATATTATAAACACACTATCCTAAAAATACGGCGCCATATTTTAACACTAAAGCAGTCACTGACTCGCAACAACTTGCAATCATAAGTGACAGAGTTAATTTCGGGTAAAATCAATGAAAATGGGGTATGCCGATTGCATAAAAATGAGATGCGATAGAGCAAATCGGAGATCAGATTTGGAATCAGCACCCTGAAATTAGTCTAGAACAGCTACAAAATTCCAGGCCAGAAAAACATATTTTGTTGTAGTTGGCCAGTGTAATTAGTGAGGATAGCAGCTCGGAGGTTTGCTTGCGTCGGGCGGCTTGGCGGGCGAGTGGGGAGCGCGTCTTGTAGAACACGACTACGTGCCGCTCCGGTGGAGAGTAATCATTGCGAGACGCTATTTACTATTTAGTGGAGCCAGCGTCGGAACGCTCCGCGCGTGCGAGATCGCGTTAACCAGCAGAGATGTTAACTTCGAGATGTTAACTCCCTTGCCTGGTATGCAGGAGGTCGTGGGTTCGATCCCGACCCTGACTCACGTTGTACATTTGGAGTATTGCTGCGTCTCTCTCCCCCGTGGTCTCGTGGATTTTTCTCCGGGTCCTTCGGGTTTTCCATCCACTGTTAGTGTATATGCTGAGAGTATTTGACTGCTATAAATTTCCATGTGATAAGCCACTTCATTGGGCTATAATTTGTGGCCAGGTCGCTTTTGAAAAATAGCTGTATAGCTTCAGGGGATCTTACCTGGTAAAATACAAAATAGTTTATAGTTTCACAGGTTCTTGTTAAAATATAAATGAAGAAATGTGAAAAATGTTGCTGTAAATGAATCTCAAACAATATACAAGAATTATGGAGAAGACGACACGGCCGTTGTGCATTGTGCAAAATAAAAACCGTCAGCAGTTCTCGTCTTAGGTCACCATCGTCAAAATAGTGTCGAGTGAATGTGGCCAACTGGCAGCAGCAGCGATGGACAACTGTGGAACCGGCTTTGTTCTTTGTTCTAATTGGGAACTCATCAGTTCGAGTACTCTCACCAGAGCTCGCTGCTGCGAAGCCTGCCTCTGGGAACCCCACACACACGGCTACATTGAATTGTTCGCACGTCGCTAATAAACGACGGTTGCAAGCGAAAAGGGAAACATTCATTTGCATGCCGATGTCAGTGAATAACATCTTGGTGTTTGGGTGTCCTTGTCCGTCAGGCAGCAAAAATACCACGAGTTTAGAAAAATGTGTGGAGGATTAATTTCCATCTCCGTTCACACATTCAGCACAACTGCCATCTGTTTACCCCGTGTCCCATTATTTGTTCATTGTGAAGCCAGTGAAATTACACAGTACCAGCTGCAAGCTTGCAGTCTATAATTCAGTTAAATTTGGGCAGGGGGGTGGGGGCACAGCGCGGTTCAAGATTCGCTTGCCTCACAGCAAGAAACGCCTGGGTTCGATTTCTTGACTCGGGTGCCCCTCTGCGTGGAGCTGGTGTCTTCTCCCCCTGTTCTCCAGGGTCTCTGGTTTTTTTCCCATTGCTAAAATTGAAAAAAAAAACGCGATGTCTAACTGCTTTCGGCCAAACATCCCAATGCTGAAAGAAATAAAAAAAAAACCTGCGTATTATTATGAATTACACACGGCCGCATCGCTGCCTACCCCGTACGTTGTGGCAGGACCCTCCTGGAAAAGTAGTGTCTCGAGACTCGCCGAGTGTTCCGTGGGTAAACAAACGTAATCATCATCATCATCATCACAACAATACATGCCCTGGTATGTGTGACGTGCCGAACAGTACAGTTGTCTTAAGATTTCCCCCTACTCACTATCATCGCGATCATCATAATTGTCGATGTTGCTATGCAATCTCGGTTGGCCCAATATCCCTCGGGCTCCTGCAAATCACAAAAATCTCTCTCCTCCCCACGGGCTAATCGCGTCGCTCCGTCTCCATGGTGATGATCATCCTTCCCCCTCCTTCTTTGTGCTGCCAACCCATCATCAGTATCACCGTCATCATCATCAACACTCATCGTCGTCTGCGTCTGGCCACTATGCGCGTGCTCTGTGCTTTTCTCGAACAGACGACTCGCGTCCCGTGATCCGCGTGTCCGGCTCTCCGCCTCGCGTCTCTCGGTGCGACGCTGAGAGACGCGCGACCCGACACGTTACTTACTTCGGAACACACACAAAACACCTGAAGAGCTTTTCAGATTTTTGTCAGCGTCCGTGCCATCGATAAGTCACGCCCAGGTAATGCGCACCAATAATAAAACAAAAAACATTTTGCTCCAGGTACGCCGGTGCGCGGGTTTTCATTATGAAAATTCATATTTATTTTCCAACGCGCTCGCGCGTTTCCCGGTCGTGACCCTTCCAACGACACTGAATGCGACGCGTTGTCTCTCGGGACCAAAGTAGACTTCTTTGTAATGTTGCGGGTCGGATCGTGTCGCGTACAATGCCCAATGTGCGTCGCACGCCCTCGTACACCCAACGCTCGCCGAGTAAATGAAGCTGTCGCGTGAACAAAAAACGCGCCACATTTGCATTGCTTCGGCACGCCAGGTGTGTCGAAGGGCACCGCGCACACGCGAACACACGCACCCGGCCCACGACGCGCGTGCGCGCGCACGTACAGACAAAGATCCCCAGGATAGCCTTGGCAGACTGTTGGGGCAAGTGCCGTTAGCGAGCACCGATGAAGGCCGGCACAGCACACGAGGAGGTGGGTAGCCAACACCACGCCCGGCCGCCTTTGTCTCCCCAGTGGCGATGTTTATACACCGCACCAGGTACTCATTTGAGGCTGAGTCGACTTAGGGGAGGCCCGGTTAAGATAATCGTCACCGGTGTTGGCCGTCAGCGAGAAATCGAACTCGGGCCGCCGGGTTCGATTAGCGCAGCGCGCTAACCGCTGCACTACCGCTCCCCACGTGCACACGCGCGCGCACGCGAGCCGGACGCAGGCATCTCACGAGCATTTCACGTCCACTGGCGCAACCTTCCCGCGCGCTCCCCTGCGCACGGAGGGGTACTCGGCAGATTAGAGTCGGCGCAAGGTCATCCAAGGTCAGGCGCTAATGCGTCCGCGTCGCCCCTGTGTCCGGGGGCCTCGCGCGCCGAAACGACACCTCGCCGACGTAACGCCGCCGGGCTGTGATGGGACCCGCGGAGCCCCCGGGGGTTTCAGCCCCCGGGGGCTCCGATGAGGACGCATCTCGTCGTTGTTTTAGTTCGCCCGCTTCTCTTGCCGCGCGCGACGGTGTTGCGATGTGTGCGGTGTGTGCGGTGTGTGCGGTGTGCGGTGTGTGCGGTGTGTGCGGTGTGCGGTGTGTGCGGTGTGTGCGGTGTGTGCGGTGTGCGGTGTGCGATGTGTGCGGTGTGTGCGGTGTGTGCGGTGTGCGGTGTGCGGTGTGTGCGGTGTGTGCGGTGTGTGCGGTGTGTGCGGTGTGTGCGGTGTGCGGTGTGTGCGGTGTGTGCGGTGTGTGCGGTGTGCGGTGTGTGCGGTGTGCGGTGTGTGCGGTGTGTGCGGTGTGCGGTGTGTGCAGGGCGAGCGGGCGACTCGAGGTCGTCTCTCGCCGTCTCTGGCTCCCTCGGCCGTCGTGAATTACCCCCCCCCGCCCCGACCCCCCCCGCCCCGAGCCCCTGGCCATTGTTCTGCGCGACTCTAGAAACCCTCCTCCCCACCCCCCACTTTCCATTTATCTTTTATATATTCATTTAAATATTTTTTAGAACACAAAATAATTTAAAAATAAATGGGAAAGCCCTTATCGCGGGGCAAGCAAGGACTTTCCGAGGGTGTTAATATATTTTTAAAATTGTGCCCCGCAGCTGACGTTGGAAGAGACTGAGAGAACGAGAGACGCCGAGAGAGAGACACCGAGAGAGAGACTGAGGGAGAGACACCGACAGAGACACCGAGAGAGAGACTGAGAGAGACACCGAGAGAGAGACTGAGAGAGAGAGACTGAGAGAGAGACAGAGAGAGAGAGACCGAGAGAGAGACTGAGAGAGAGACACCGACAGAGAGAAACCGACAGAGATACCGACAGAGAGTGACACCGACAGATAAACGTTTGACTTTTAAACCACTTTTATTGCTGCCAGCAGCAAAAGCACTGGAGCCGATTTCGATACAAGTCACATCGAATACAGCATCACGTCGCAAAACACTACCCACGGCACGTGGCGCTGCACGTGCCACGCACAACACAAACAGGGCGTCGATACGCACGCCACGCTTGACGAATAAGCTCATTAACAAAGTGAAATTCAGAATGCCGTTTGCGCTGGTGCAGAGGGCTTGACCCCCCCCCCCATCGTTCGATGAACACGAGCGTGTCACCGGCATTGGAGTGGTACACCTCGTGCTCCAGCTGGAGCCGTGCCTTGAGCAGGCCACGGAACATTGGCACCGCAAAGCAGCCACCGCCAGAGAGACCGAGAGGGACTGAGAGAAAGAGACAGAGAGACCGAGAGACTTTGACTTTTAAACAACTTGTATTGACGCCAGCAGCAACAGCACTGGAGGCGATTCCGATATGAATTACACAGTCGCCAGCAAACAAACGCTATAAATCCACGCGCTGTGACGCTAAAAGCACCGCGCACAACACGAAAGAAAAGTCACGTGGTGGTGGTGGTGGTGGTCATCGCGCACGCCACTGTGACGAGCGTGCGCTTCAGAAGGTGAACACGAGGGTGCCGTCCACGCTAGTACAGAGGGCTTTTCCGGCTCCCCAGCGTTCGAAAAAGACGCGCACATCACCGAGAAAGAGACCGAGACAGAGAGACCGAGAGAGAGAGACCGAGAGAAAGAGAGAGACCGAGAGAGAGAGAGAGACCGAGAGAGAGAGAGAGATTGGGCCCTGGCCGACGTGTTCTTGAGTGACTTAATTAGCGCTCGCTCGCGCCTGTAATGTAATTGGCGCGGTGGTGGAATGGCTTGGGCCTCCGTCCTGACATCTTAATGACTGAAAATAATGTCCTCTTTTTAAAAAAATTTTTTTTTAACATTTTAAAATTAAACCGAGCTACTATGCGCCCCTGCGGAAATTGTACGAGGCGTTGTCGCTCGCTGTGGGATTTAAGTGAGATCCGGAGCGAGGCGTGGGGGGAATGCTGAGCCAGCGGAGAGTAGTGGGAGCTCAATTACGTGGTTCTAAAAAAGATCAGACGACGATTGTAAGGGCCCCCGCTATTGTTTCTTTTGCTTTTTTAACGGATAACGAGCCGTGCGACTCGTACAGCGATGCCAGCGATTGCTAGAGAGAGAGAGAGAAAAGACTCGACTTCATTCTGATTCGTTTCACGTTAATTGGAAGTCCAGGGTGGCCCAGAATATAACCTAGAAATAATATTCATAGCGATCATCATTTTGTACGTTTGATATTCACGTGGTATCCATTCTTCTATCACAAGGCTCATCACGAACGTGCCGCGTTTCACACACGGGTATCATCAGCGGGTACGATGTTACCCTTTGCTTTTCCGAATAAGGTCATTGCAACTCATTAATTGGCTGAAAACATCTTAATATGTAGTCGATGGCAGAGCTCGGGCTCAACCCCTGGCTGCCTTTCAATTATCGGTTCCTTTAGTGTTGATGCCTCCGCATCAACGCGCTCGGCCACGACACCATCCGAACACTCGCAAAGTGACGCAAGTCTTGTGGGGGGGGGGGGGGGCTGGGTGGCGAGACGCGTGTGACCGCTCCATGTGACCCCAGACTTTCAATCTCTCACCGTGACAGTCGCAGCCCGCTAGAAAACGTACGTGTGCGTGTGTGTCCACGCGCGCTTGCACGCACTCTCTTCCGCGCTGTGCCCCCCCCCCCACCCGCTTTTCAAAGTTGTGCCATCTGTTAGAGGACCTTTCCCGTGACAAGGTAAACGTTTGCAGTGGGAACATTCGCCGTCGAGCCTTTTGATTGATTGGCCCATCTGTGCCGCAAGGAGACAATGTTTTTTAGCAGGTGCCCGGTGCATCGAAGTCAAGTTTGTGAATGCCCCACACGATTGCTCTATCTCGCTCTCTCTCTTCGACTCTTGTCTACCCCCCCCCCCCCTCCGCTCCCGGCTCCTGGGCACCGCCGCTCACGTTGTTGTTTTGTTGACCGGATTACCTCTGCGCTCTACCCCCCCCGCAACGCACCCCTACCGACCCCCCCCCTACCCACCGCTCACTCCATCGTCTGTGTCCCACTGCCCGTTGGTTTTGGCTCCTAATGCGGCCGCCAATTAGGGGGCTCTGAAAGGCAACCACGTGGTCGCCCAGAGAAGGAGTCCCACTTCGATTCTCCTAAAATGTGTGCACTGCGGCCAGTGGCGTCTCTCTCCTCTCGTCCGTAACATATCTCTGCATTTCATCGGCCGGCCTTGACCACTCGATTGACAGCAGTATACCGAACCTAGGGAAGTAAGTATGATCGCGTATTTTTATTTTAACGGATGGCATCGTGAAAACGAGATGCGAGTTTAAAAGAGGTGGCTTGGAAAATTATTTGATCATTTCTCCAAAGTGCTGTGCGGCCGTGTTATTCAATTCCGCGTTTCAGCTTCTCTGCCCGTGCAAAATAATAATACAAATCAGTTATTACGAAGTCCTCGCTTAACGCGTTTTCGCTATACACGGTTCTTCTCCAAGGGAACACTTATCGCGCAGCGTGGAACACGCACCGTTACGACGCGGCGTCTGAGAGGTCGACGATGAACGATACAGCATGTGGAGACATACCCTCATCTCAGTTCTTTATCCCGCCATGAAATGGCTGCAGGCTGATATTCTAGTGCAAATGTGACATGTATCTATTCACAGCCCTCTTAATGTACAAAGTAATTCCTCGCTTAACGAGGTTTCGCTCAACACGGCACTGTTTCAGACACCCGTCTACCGCGTTAAACGAGGGGATCACCGAAGCGATAACCTGCGACCCTTTGTGAGTCATCGCTGCCCGATGCGAGTGTCTCTCCGTGCCCTGGTTGGCCGTGCAGATTCTTTGACCGTACGTCACCACGAGCTGGCGATGTCCTTCGCCACCGATGGTAGCCACGGACAGGAATCTCACCTGGGGCTGCCGCCGACCGAGTTCGCGACACAGTTGCAACAGCCACTCTGCCACCGCCGCTCCCCCGTGGGCGATGATTGTAACCCGTAACAAGTTTCCGTAATTCCCGGCTTTATTTCGCCGCGCCGGTGACATTCCTCGGCGGCGTTTAGTTTTAAGTGTCTACGCCGTCGCAAAAGGCACGCGCATCCCCCGTGCCATCTGCGTGCCCAGCCGCAAGCCATATGCTTGTGTCTCGACGGGAGGCGGGCTGCGCCTACTAATTCAATCAAGTGGCTCATCTCAGCGCTTAATGAAGAGGCACGGAATCGCTTCGGGACGATGCCTTCGCCCACGCCGATCCTCTCGCCCGGTCGCCCATCGCCGCTTTCATCGCCGCGCCTCCTGCGAGCGGACGCGGCTCGAAGTGTGGTCAAGGTCAAATAACACCCCCCCCCCCCCACCGGCCACCACCGCGTGACCCCCAGGTAGCGCGTGGGGGAGGGCATCGTCCAGTGATGGTGACCGTGGGCGCGTGTTCGCGATCGAGTTGCCCGTTTTGGTGTTTTATTTTTTTGCGTCACTCTTCTCAACGAGTCGCGATTCGACACGGAGAGTCGATTCCTTTTTTATTTGTTCGTTCGTTGTTGCTATTGCGGCGGTCATTTGTATCTATGGCGTTTGTTGAACTTCTTTTGCACCGTACGTAGCCGACCATGCTAATCGGAGGTGCGGGATAGGGGGGGGGGGTAGAACGACAAACTAAACACACCAAAAGACAAACCATCACGTGCGAGGCACTGTACGTGAGGAGAGGCCACAGCGGTGCCGTGGACTTGCGATGCCGGTTCGATCTACCGGCGTGGCAGTAGAAACAGTGGGGCAAATTTATTCAATCACCCCCCTCCCTGCACAATATGGTGGGGAAAAGTGTGGGTACTCCCTTGTATATAATTAATGTATAGCGTAGTGGGATGCTGTTTGCACGAATGGCGCTATATAAAATGTAAGTACTACGACCTCAAAGTGGAAGAGTAGACCAAATACCCTCCCGAGTTCGCTCTAAACGGAGGGCCGTTGGGTCGCTCTCGTGGAGGCCAGCAGTGGCGCGAGTAGGCAATTGCAGGGCTGCACCTTTGCCTTTGCTCATCGACGAATTGATCCATCGTTATAGCCCGTAATGTCCACGCAAGGTCGCCCTTCGCTATCAAGCCATCGCCTCGCAGCGCATGAATTAAAATACACGAGCGCGCGCGCGGGCGGGCGGGCGGGCGGGCGTGTAGTTCTTGACGCAGCGTGACCCCGGTGACCTGGGCTCGAATCCCAGCCGTAGCTAGCATCGGCAGTGGTGGGCCACGCGAACCCCTGCCAGCCCCCTTTAACCAACCCGCGAAGTCCGCTCAAGAAACCCGCCCGTGATCGACGCGGCGTTGACAGAGCCTTCATCCAGCAGCGGAGTGATGAAGAGCTGTGAATGTGTTGCCACGGCTCGGATCGAATTCGCCTCGGCTCGTCTGAACCGAACAGAAGCGCTGACGGGGGAAATGCACGCCTCTTGAGCTTGTGTGTTCGCAACATTCAGTGGGGAGAATTGCATTAGGCGCGGTCTCATCCATTGTGTTGTTTCGCGCACAAAAAGGTCGCTATTCTGACGGGAGTGTCCGAAGCATTAGTGCCACTCAAGTGACAAATGCATTGGCGCCGCGCGGGATCAAGCAAATGGGCCCGCGCGCGCGCGCGCGTGTGTTCATCCGAGCAACAACGGTAGCAATCGGAAGAGGAATTGAAGCGTTGTCATGATGGCTTCACGCCACGTGTGTGTGTATTCAACAAACAATAACCACGCCGCTTACCGAATCGCCCGGATATACCTGGCACATGGCAACAGGTGTGCTGGACGTGGTGTGCCGTTTTGGCCCCGCCTTCATTTCAGCCGGGCCCCTTCGTGTCGGCAATCTATGGGGCCGTCCATAAATGACGTCACGCGATTTTGGACGATTTTTGACCCCCCCCCCCCCCCCGTTCGTCACACGCGTTGACGATGGCGAGGATGGCGATGTACAGAATGACACGTGGGATAAGCCGCAGGGGCTCACGACTCGCAAAATGGCCACTCTGGCAAGTTCCCGTGCAGACGGAAAACGGCGCTTGGGGGGGGGGGGCCCGGGGCGGTTTTGGATGTGAGCGGCGGCGGTGGCGGCGGCTGGGGAGCCGAGCGAAACGGAAGATTGATTAACTGGCGCCGTCAACGCCACCGTCGTGGGCATACGGAGTCCCCAGCCGCTTAGCCAGGGACCGTGAGCGGTAGGAGAGTGGTGAGGATGAGGGGAGGAGGGAGGGAGGAGATACGTGTTTTTCGTGTGATGGGTACGGTGCATGTATGCAAAAGGTTGTACATAGAAGAGGACCTGATGCAGGCAGTGATGAGAAAGAAACTGGCAGTATACATAGGATGGGCAACCACAGGAACATTACAAGTGTTGTTGTTGTTTTGGAAAAATGGAAGGAACCGGAAAGAGAGGGAGACCTCGCAGAGAATGACTTGACGAGAGGAAAGTGGAAACAACTGACGAGATATACAGTAGACATCTACGGGTCATCTGTCCGCGGATCATAATGAAGATGCTGGAGTTCTTTCGCACCGTACGTAGAGCCAACCGTGCTCATCGGAGGTGCTGGGGGGCGGGGCGGGGGGGCAACAAACGAAACGCAAAAAGCAGTTCTCAATAAGAAAAGAGTTTCAAGGCGAAGCAGAATTTTTACGGCTTGGGATCGGAGCGAGAGAGAATTGAATGCGTGAGCGCTGCCGGGCTGCAACGACGCAGTTTCCGTCTGTGGTGCGAGAGGGCCTGCGTCGACCCTTGGGGGTCACGTGCGACCGTTGGCACGTGGCGGGTCGCGTGGCACGTGACACGTGACGGGTCTCGTGCACGTGGCACGTGGCGGGTCACGTGGCACGTGACGAGGAGGGAGCTCGTAGCACGTGGCGGGTCACGTGGCACGTGACGAGGAGGGACCTCGTGGCTCCTCCGTTTCCCCGCGCTCTCGGGATGAGCACCTGCTGACCGGAAGCAGAAACGCAAAGGTGGAGAGAGAGCACGAGGGGACGTATCCGTAACCACGTCTGTCCAGCGGCTGGACGAAGCACCGCGCGACACAAGCGGAGTGACAGCGGCGGTAGTAGTAGCACGGGGCAGTAGCGACTGTTGCAAAATTATCACTGAAGGTCAACGCAACAGAAGTGCAACAGGGCCGACAAGAACCTCGAATCCGGCCCCGCAAATCGGCCAGTTTAAGACTCGATTTAGAATCCCTCATGGACGGAGGAAGGAAAATCCACGATCGCGGAGACTGGCTCGCTGGAGGCTCCGTCTCCCTAAACATCGACTGCTGGGGGCACGTGCTGTCACAGAGCAACACGTGGAGGCGCGCCTCGGCGTAAATTGGGTCCCTTCACCTATTCGTGGATAGATCATGGCCCGGTGATAATGATGATGATTGGTGACTGGACTCACGCGATCTAAGTCACGAGAAACGGATAACCCAGTTTAACCACGGGCGGCAAAACCTCGGATCTGAACGCATGGGCTCATGAGCTGTCTCGGCTCGGGTGATCGCACCAATCGTCGTCATCACTGAACATCTGTGAAAAAAAGAGCTTCACAGCTCATCGGATTTCTCCAGGATAAATAAAGATTCTGGATTATGTCTCTGAACCCACGTGAGCTGTCTGGGAAGCGAGAGAAGGCGGCGTCCCCTTAGTGAACGACATCGCCTCTGAGGCAATGCCCCGCGTTAGATTTAATTGCCTTGGCCTTTATAAATGTCAGCCTTCATCAATGTAACCCTCCCGCTGCCCGTGTGAAGTTGGCACACGGGACGGACCACCTGTTGGTGATACGACCGCGTAGGGATTTCGTGGTCGGGCTCGTACCGCTTCTCTCCTCTGCTGTGTCTTCGGGGGGGGTCGTGCTCGCCACGGTGTTGTCCGGCACGACGTCCGACGTTTTCGCCTCCAGCGTGCTGCAGGAAACTGAATTCGACCGGCTGTGTGTGGATTCGTGCAATTGCTTGCGACAAGAGAAGTGCCTGCAGCAAACCGCACTAGCGGGGAGACTGGCCTACTATTCCACGCTTGGTCATCACGTCTCGGAAGAGTTTGGAGTAACCCACACTTTACCACACCGCCCCACACTTTAGCCCGCACCTCCGATTAACACGCTTGGCTACGTACGGTGCGAAAGAAGTTCAACATATAACATAGATAGGCCGCCATGGTGGCGAGACGTTAACTACCTCGCCTGAAGGAGATCGTGGGTTCGATCCTGACCGTGACGCCTGTTGTATATTTGGAGTTTGCGGTGTCTCTCTCTCCCCGTGGTCGCGTGGAATTTTCTAAAGCTCCTCCGGTTTTTCCCTCCACTTTTAGAAACACGCGTTTAGAGTATTTGGCTGCTGTGAATTCCACGCGATGAGCCACTTCGTTGAGCTATCATTTGTGGCAAGGTCGCTTCTAAAAAAATACCAATATATAGCTCAGTTGGCCTTATCTGGTAGCATTAAAGAATATAGTTTGGTTTAAACACCCACGTGTGTTCTGCGGATCAACTAACTGCGGTGACCGCATGCTGCTGGGTGGACGGAGGCAGGGCGCGGTGGGGGGGGGGGGTTAATGAACTTGTCCCCAACTTCCAAGGCGGGAGATCGAATCAAACCGGCGACCTCTGAATTGCAAGTCCAGTGATGCGAACCGCCACACCCTGGCTGGCACCATCTTCCATTCGGGGAGTAGAAGAAATCGCTCGGCTTGTTCGAACTGCGAGGAAATCGGCTCGCGACGATGCCTACTGGGATGGCGAGGGAGTTCTTACATCGCAGGACCGCGGGAGATGGCGATGGCTTTGGGAAAGATTTCATCCAGCAGTTGATCCATCATCGTTCGTGAGGCTTTGGCTTCTCGTTGGAAGAAACCGGAATACCCTAGAGACAACCCACCTCACGTGCGAAGAGGTGGTTACTCAAGGCTCTGCACAAATAGATTCAAGAATCCACTCACTGCAACTGCCACTTCCTGGCCATCTTGTCGGCCAAGGTGGCATTGGCAGCTCTTACCAGGCAGACTCCCATCTAAGCACCGAGCCGGCGCAAACCAACTTCGCATTCAAACTATAATGAGGTGGAGCCTATGAATGATTATTTAGGCATAGGCTGGTTTTCATTAAAAGCTATATCTCTATATATCCACCTTAATGTGGTTGTGTTTGCTTTAGACATGGCATACTTTTTCCAAATACATTGTTACGCGGCTATTTTATGGTTGTACGTAAAACATTCTATCTACAAATCCATTCTAATGATCCATTTTAAACAGCAAACATTCCAACACGTGTATTTATGGGCTTATTATGCATGTTGTCTGCAAGCTATGCAGATGGGAATATAAATTGAAAATACACTTCAATAATTCTTCGAACGAAATGCAGTGTCACCGCGAAACATACGCCTGCAATACTAACATTCTTCATAACCCTTGTCATCAACGGCAGCAGTTTCAACATTATCATAGGCATCATCATCTTGATTATCTTCAGCAGCGTAATCACGAATTCATCATTGTTATCTTCAGCACCATCACGACCATCTTCATCAATAACAGCAGCAGCATCAGCGCCAGCATTATAGCAATCACATGTTATTGTGCATACTCACATTTCTCAAATTCTAGACGGAAGATCAAATATTCCGCAGAAATTTAATTGAGTAAATATGAAGATGTTCATTTTTCTTTCTATTCAAAACAATTCATCACCTGTTTAATTTCTCACCACATTAAATATTTAAACAAGCACGCCTTTACTACCATCATATTTTTTACCACATGCTTGCTGAGCACAGACTTAGATGATTATTATGACTCTGGCTACCCATGCAAAACTCAAGATTTGTTTCCAAGAGGGTCCTGCCAAGGTAGTTGCTGTAGTAGGTGGTGATGTTCCTGTGTGCATCCACAATTTGGTAACTCGCGGGTAATGTTTCAACATGGGGATATTTTTGGCCATTGTGTGTTTAGCGAAATGATGAAACCGAAAAGCCCGGAGTTACCCCACGCAGAACAGTGGGGGAGATCATACAGACTGCACACGGAAAATTATCCCAGTCAGGAATCGAACCGAGTCCCTTCGTGGGTGTCAGGCACGAGTGTTAGCGCTGTTGCCACTCTGCCACCCCAAGGGCCAATCAAAAATAATTGCAATCGGTGGGTGGTTAGCCCAGGGGTCAGACAGCACAGAGACAGCACCGCTCAGAACCTGAGTTCGAATCTGGGTCGCGGCCGCCTGGGGGGGTTCTTGAGTGCAGCGAGTTGATGGCGGCGAGACGCGTAGAGAGAGAGAAGGGAGGGAGGGAGGGAGACGCCTTCAGACGAACCGCACGTCGTCGATTACACGCGCAGCACTGTACGTGTGTCGTTAATCTTAATTAATCTTTTAATTAGCCCCGCTCATTTGTGCGCGCGTGAGTGTGTGTGCGTGTGTGTGCGTGAGTGTGTGTGTGCGTGCGCGTGTGTGTGCGTGCACGTGTATGTGTGTGCGCGCGTGTGTGTGCGTGAGTGTGTGTGCGTGCGCGTGTGTGTGCGTGCACGTGTATGTGTGTGCGCGCGTGTGTGTGCGTGAGTGTGTGTGCGTGCGCGTGTGTGTGCGTGCAAGAGTGTGTGTGTGCGCGCGCATGTGCACGTGTGTGTGTGTGCGTGCGCGTGTGTGTGCGTGCACGTGTGTGTGTGCGTGCGCGTGTGTGTGCGTGAGTATGTGTGCGTGCACGTGTGTGTGTGTACGTGTGTGTGTGCGCGCGTGCGTGCGTGCGTGCGCGCGTGTGCACGTGTGTGTGTGTTGCGAGCGCCTCTGTTTAATTCGCCATCATTTGAGGACGTGGGTCGAATTCGTTCTGCCGTTGACCGAAGGCGCCTGGAATGCGCGCCGCGACATCGTCAAGGTTTCCTTTGTACGGAAATGCCAATCCGCAAAAACAAAAAATGTGAATACGTGTTGGGGGAAGAAGGTGGGGTTTGGGAAGGGGGGGGGCAAGCCAACATTTTAACGCGATCGTCTTTTTGCGCAATCATCGGTGAACTCACGCCACTTAGACAACCGAGCTGGACTTGCGTGCGGCCTGACACCTGGATACGTACCCTCGCTCATCGTCCCTGACCCCCCCACTTCAACACCCCCCGAAGCCACCCGGCCACCTCCCTAATTGTTTCTCTTAAGTGGTATCTTGCTCGGCGCTTTTCTGCTGCGCAAGGTTAAGTACAGGACTTGCAAGCGTGGCCGCTGCCATGAGGAGTGCGGGCGTGCAAAGAGCCGCTGCCTAAAAAGAACGGGCCCAATCGTTGACCTGGTTTCTCCTCCAAATCGTTGTCGTCGTCATCATCATCGGCAGCAGCGGCCGTGGTCAATCCACTGCTGGCTTGAAGGCCTCCCCAAGAACGGAGCCGTCTCCCACAATAACGGCGACGCAACGTTCGATCCACTTCAGTGCTTGCGCCAAGAGCCGCTCCGTTTCATTTTTTTCTCTTAAACACGGCAGGCGTGAAGGATTATAATTAAACGTGCCAATGAGAGCCTGCATACTAATGCCCCCCCCCCCGGTTTTTCCTGCCAGTATTGGCCAGCCCATTAAATATGGCCTAATGTTTTTTCCGATGCGAAGCATTTAAACTCGCCGCTCCGCTCTCCGTCGATAGCCGTTCTGCGCTCCGGTCCACTCCGTCGATTTGTCTCAACACTTCGCCGCTTACTCAGCCCCCCCCCCCCAACCCCAATCCCCGTGCGCACGAAATTGGCGAATGCGCTCGGCCAAACTTTTGGTGACCTTGGCGGGTTCGTCCCCATTGATTCCCGTGGGGGGGGGGGGGGGGTCGATGCGAACGTGTTCGGCTGCGATGAGTTGTTTGGCGGATGGGCGACGGTTGTTTTAAAGAATGAAACGCCGTGGAAAGTTCCTTCTTGGCGGATGACTTCCCCCTTGCAAAGCAAGCGGGGGGGGGGGGGGCGAGAGGTGGTGGCCCGGGTTAGGGTTGGAGAGGTCAAGAGCGCTGACTTGAGTTGCCAACCGCTGAGGGTCTGGGTTCGCATCCAGGCAACTTGTGTGGAGCGTTGAGTGTCGCCACCTCGTGACGAGTGGAGGGTGTTTTGTTGTTGTTGTTGTTGTTGTTGTTGGGTTTTCGGGTTTCCTACCACAAATTGAGGGAGGACCTTCACTAAAAAAGAGTCTTGAGGATCGCCAGTAAACAAAGAGCATCATTAATATGATCAATTGCGGTACAGGTTTCCCTCGCTTTATGCGGGACTAGTAGATGCGTTCCAAAAATCAGGGCGCACAAATCGAAACCGCACAAGGAGACGGCTGCCTGCCGAGTAATGCACACGGTACACAACACAGTACACACACAGTACACACACAGTACACTACACACAGTACACACACTACACACAGTACACACACAGTACACACAGTACACAACACAGTACACAACACAGTACACACATAGTACACACACAGTTCACTACACACAGTACACACACTACACACAGTACACACACAGTACACAACACAGTACACACACACAGTACACACACTACACACAGTACACACACAGCACACACAGTACACACATCACACACAGTACACTACACACAGTACACACACTACACACAGTACACACACACAGCACACACAGTACACACACAGCACACACAGGACACACACTACACACAGTTCTCACACAGTACACACAGTACACAACACAGTACACAACACAGTACACACATAGTACACACACAGTTCACTACACACAGTACACACGCAGTACACACAGTACACGCACGGTATATAATGTTGTCCCCCGTCCGACATATCAATTAACCACATAACAATTTATTGAAACGCATAATATAGCGTAGCGAATTTCGGGTACCGCATATACATCGCAAAATCGCACAAACCGAACCCGCCTACATCGAGGGAATCCCGCACAATGATCAAATATAATCGTTATCGGCCCCATTTATCTTTTTAAAGCACCGCCGGTGGTGGTGCAACCATACTTCACCACGCTGGTCACTGCAAGTTGCCAAAGGCTGTGGTTGTCCAGGACCGGCTCTGACATTGGTATGAGCCCTTTCTCTCTCTGTGTGTCTCTGTGTCATCTCTCTTTCTGCTTATGTGTCTGTCTATGTGTCTCCGTGTCTGTGTTTTGTCTGTCTCTCAAATTTAGCTATCTTTGAGATAACGTAATCAACCAGGTAGGGGTGTTGTATATCGTTTGTTTTTGGATATGAATCACAGTTCCTATGGCTTTATTTTGGTGATTTTGAGGACGGTTTGGTCTGGCCATGTTTGTTTGTTGAAGTACAGAGTTGTCCTGATAACTTTAATCTACATTGTCTTATGGTTGTTATTGTTTGAATTGCATTCCACTGGGAATTTTTGCACACAGTGTTGAAATGCGGTGTTTTTTCTGGAAGACTTTGCTGTTTTTTCCAGGATTTTTTGTTGTTGCGTGTAGTCACTTTAAGATGTTTCTTGTTCATGTTTTTGTTTTATTGCGGTTGCACCCGAGTCAAGAGCCACATGACTCACGGGGTTATACACCTAATAAATGAAACTGAAAAACTGAAAAAACATCACTCGCTCAGCGATGTCTACCACGGGCCCCGCGTCGCTGGCCTGGTAAACCACCGTGCCCAACCATCGCCTTCATCACCTTGACTTGTAACGTTGATCCTTAAGCGTGCGTCGATAGTGCAAGATTGATGTGCAGTTTTATTGCGGGGCTGCTTAGTGTGTTGTTGTTAGGGGCGGTTTCTTCATTAGGGCGATTGGGCGACGCACCACCAATGTCATTCAACCACAGAGTCACGCTAGCCGTCACTGTGCCTCTGGATATAGTCCAATCAGCGTCATGCTACGTTCTGTGGAGTAACGCCTCTTTTTGGGCGATTTCCCTCCAGCTGAGAATCGCCCCGAGTGGCCCCATAGACTTACATTCAAAGATGTTTTTTTTCGAACGGGGGCGCTGCAATGCATTCTCTATGGCTTCCGGGAGGGCTCGCCCTAACGTGCTTACGTCATCATACGTGCTTACGTCATCATACGTAAGCACGTTTCATCCAACACAATTATTTGTCGCCACCTAGTGGAATCTTTAATAAAAGAAACATGAGTGGTTTGTTTTAATAGTGAGTATAGAAACAAACAAGATGTATTGTAAGAGTCACTTTATTTTTCATTAATATTAAAGAAGTGAAGTTGCCTTTACATGCTTAAGCTGTTAATTTATCCTTTGCATGGGTGGACCTTATCCTTATCAATCATCCAGGCATTTGCCCCCCCTGATAGATTTTGCAGGAGCCGCCACTGGTTGTTGTCTTTGTGTGGTTTGGGACTGTTGTTGTTGTTGTATTGCTGCCTTGCCCAAGCTTCGCTGTCGAGTGGAAAGATCTGCAGGAATTGGTATACTTATGCATTTTGAAATTAGAGACGCTATTCATTTTCAGTGACTTGCTTGCCTTTCCTAAACGTTTCACTGCTATGGTGTTTCGTATTTGTTTGTTGTAACTTTCTGACCCGTCCCCCGACTGGACATCAGTAAAAAAAAAGAGCTTCATAGCTAATCGGATTTCTCCAGCATAACTAAATAAATATTCTGAAGTCGGGCCACACCTCGCCACACCAATGAGGCACCGACACATCTCCCCCGAACCTCTCACAGCCAGCGGCTTCCACATTCACAGCGGGACGCACGAACGGCTGGGGAACTCTGGGAAAGCGATAATTAAACACTCGCACAATTGACTAATCAATATTCGCAAGGGATGGCCCATCGGCAGCCTCTGGGCCTCTTTGAGCAACGTGCACCAGATCACAAGTTGATACCAAAAGGCTTCCTTCTCTGGATGTGCGCTGTGTGATTAAAACAAAAACCGGTATTCTTGTTTCAAATCCGCATTGTGCATCTTGTTCCATACTTTCGACGACCAACTGACGTCTCCGAGTTTTGAATCGAGGTGAAATCCTGATTGTGCTGTGGGCGTCGCGTCGCGGGAGGAATTGGCGACGCAAACCCTTTGCGTTAGTTTTTCTAGGGATATCTCGATTTAGACGCTGGGTTTTATTCTATCACTTCATGACATTTAGTCACGTGTCTTTTTTGTTGTTGCAGAAATGTCAGCTAGGAACGCAACCCCCGATTTTAACATTACGTCCGTGGGACATTAGATTTCGCTTTAAGTAATCTCGAGTGAAGTGGCGTTTCCCAGGAACGCAACCCCCTTTTACGTGTGGCGGGGATATTTCCACATTAGATTCTGACTCCTTTTGTGTGTCCGTTCAACGAACAGTCCGCACCTTCGATGAGCGTCGTTGGCGGCTACACACATTGCGGGGAAGACGTTCAACATACGTACATGATACATTACGGCGGCTCGCACAATAGCTTCACTTAGTGGGCCGGCTTCTGTGCAGCTAGTACCACGCTCGGTCTATTGTTCCAATTTTCTATTAAACATTGGCAAAAAAAAAATCTTATTTTTCTTTCAGATTTTTTTTCCCGTTTCCATTTATTTACCTTCCCCGCACCCCTCCCCGTTTTTTTTTTCCACGCGGAGAAAGGGCCAGAGGGCAACTTGTCTGAAAATCAAATTCATTGTTTTTTTGTCCGGGATGAACAGAACATTGGGAAATTACCCGTGCTCTCGGAGACGCGCGCTGTGGAGGATTTGGCTCGTGAGGCCGCGAGTGTTCGCGCTCAAGGTCCCGACATCTCTCGAGGAAATTGCACGGCGGCCGCGCGACGCTTAGAAAGAATTTAGATTTTTTTTTGCGTGCCAATTTTCGCGAGGCTTCATCGTATTTTTCCGCAATAGTTTCATGGCTTTCCGCTCGGTGTGTGTGTGTGCTGTGTATGGGGAGCGGTGGCACAGCTGGGTAACGCGATGCGCTACGCACACCGGCGACACGAGTTGGATTCCCTCTCACGGCCAACACCAGCAACGATTATCTGAACTGGTCCTGGGCCTCCCCTCAGCCTCAAACTGAGTACCTGGTGCTGTGTGTAAACATCGCCACTGGGGAGACAAAGGCGGTCGGGCGTGGTGCTGGACCACCCAACGCCTCGTGTGCCGTGCCGGCCTCCATAGGTATTACTCGCAAACATCACTTGCCCCAACAGTCAGTTCAGGCTCTATCGGGGATCGTTGTCTTGTTCTGTTTCTACACACAAATATGGAAGTACCCACATTATACCCCGCCACACACGATCGGTCGCTCGTCTGACAGTATTACTTTTGAATGGGGCCGTGTACGCACGCACACATGGGCACACACACACACACGAGTGCATTCAAGCGAGCACCCATCGGAGAACATGTGTGCGCACACACGCACGCGAACCCTGGCATATATTCGCAATTCTCTTTTTTTAATGGGGTCACGCGATCGATGGCGGCTCGTGTGTGTGCGTGTGGTGGGGTAAAATGTGGGTAACCCGCTCCTTGCAAGACGTGTGGTGGGGTAGAACGTGGGTTCCTCCCAGCCCACGGAAAAGTCAACCAAAGATGGTCATCTTCTGATGCTTCTCTCGCGAAGGGTTCATCCCACCAGCGGTGGAGCGAGCGAGGCGTTGCCGGGTTGGGCCTTGTTACCACCGCTGCCTGTTGCAAGGGGCTTTGTAATTGCCTTCGCACAACGTGTGGGTTTCCGCTCCGATACGTATACGTGCGTGTCCAATGTGCTAAGCTGCGTCGTGTTGCGCGCTCAACATTCGCGGTTGCACCTTGCACGAGGGAGCCTCGGTCCCAGCAGGGCATCGCAACAACAACAGAACACGACTGAGCGCGCGCGACAAATGATCTGTGCGGCAGTGTTTTTGATTTATTTTTAGTTGAGCATGCTTTTAAAAAATAAAAATCTTCTCCAATTGGCTGTGATGCAGGATGTCAATTTGACATGTGAGATCATTTTTCATGTCTTGTGTTTTCTTGCGTGTTGGCTGTGTGTTTTGTGTCTGTGTTTTGTGTGTGTCTGTGTGTTTTGACTGTGTGTGTATGCGCGCATATCTGTGGTGTGAGGAGCGATGGCGCCGCTGTCAGCGTACTGCGCTACGAACCTTCCGATCCGAGTTCGATTCACGTTCACAAACAATAACGAACATTTTTGTAATCGATCCTGGTCCTCCTCGAGGTTGACTGAGCCTTAAATGAGTAACTAGTACGGTGTATAAACATCCCTGGTCCTGGATTAACACCACATGGCCGGGCGTGGTGCTGGCCACCCATCCTCTAGTGGGCCGTGCCAGCCTTAATAGGCGCTCGCTAACAACACCATTAGGCCAAAAAGTCTGTTCACCCTTTCTCGTTCCGAGACGACTGCAAGTTGCAGAGTGAGGTCATGTTCACCGCTGGAGAGGTCGCTGTGTTTAAAGACACTGTACTCACCGCAGAGAACTGTAGCGACACGACCGCGCTCTATAATAGCTGGCGCCAAACTGTGCCACTCGCCCTTCCGCGTGGCCTTATGGGAGCCTCAGTACGTCTTCAGGTCGGAAGATATTTTATTTGAGGTTTTCTTCCGATTCCGTTCCGATGACGTGTACGGGTGCGATGGGAGAGAGGAGGGGGGGTCTTTCTTTGTTGCTTGTGTGCGTGTTCCCGTGTACGCGTGCAAGTGCGTGTGTGCACACGTTTGTTCGCAAACACAGCGGTGGTGTAGCGTTCAGCGCAATGCGCTACGAACCTGGCGCCCCGGGTTCGATTCCTACTCACGGCCAACACCAGTGACGATTATCTGAACCGGTCCTGGGCATCCCCTAGGTCGACTCAGTCTCAAATGAGTATCTGATGCAGTGTGTAAACATCGCCACTGGGGAGACAAAGGCTGCCGGGCGCGGTGTTGGCCACCCACCCTCTCGTGTGCTGTGCCGGCCTTCATAGGTGCACGCTAACAGCACTTGCCCCAACAGTCCTTCAATGCTATACGGGGGGATCTTTGTCTTTGTGTGCCACACGTGTGTGCGTCCGTCCACGCGTTCTCCTGTGTGCTCACCACCCCCTCCCCTCCCCCTCCACTGCTAGCCTGGCCCTGCACCCAGACCGCAGCCTCGTCGCTACGGGCCAGGTGGGACGCGACCCGTACATCTGCGTGTGGGACTCGTACAACGTGCAGTCCGTCTCCATCCTCAAGGACGTGCACACGCACGGAGTGGCGTGCCTCGCCTTCGACGTCACGGGACAGGTATCCATCCGCGCACAAACATAGTTCCCAGAGCGGGATCGTTGGTGACGCAGTCGATAGGTGTGTGACGTCGCGAACGCTGCACAGCGAAGGCGGTCGTGCCGTGTGTGCTGGTATTGGCACCGGCACTGCCAATGCAGTAGCAGCAGCATCGTCTGCCTAGTGGGTTAAATGTAAAATCGTTGGCACGCGTGATGGTTGTTGGCGATGTTCCTTCCCCACGTGGCCGCGTTGCCACGTGGGGCTTTGCCCAATTTGGCCATTCGCGAGTAATTTTTCCTTTTGCAATTTCAGAGAAAAAAAAATGTAATTTGGACCGTGTCACCAGCACACTTAGGCCTGCTCAGTTGCGAGGTGTTAACTACCTTGCCTGGTATGTAAGAGGCAGTGGATTTGATCCCGACCCTGATGCCTGCAGTATACTTGGAGTTTGTTCCTTCCGTGGTCACGATGATTTTTCTCCAGGTCCTCCGGTTTTCCCCTCCATATTCAGAAACATGCGTTTAGAGTATTTGGCTGCTATAAATGTCCACGTGATAAGCCACTTCGTTGAACTATAATTTGTGGCCAGGTCGCTTTTGAAAAGGAGCTGTATATCTCAGTGGGCCTTACCTGGTCAAATAAAACATAGTTAATAGTATTTTTCGAACAATGTCACGGGTCCTTTAACGGCTGCCGTAAAGCAGACCGCACGTAGTATTTTTGTTTTAAATCGACGCACACCGCAAGTATTAACCAGGGCGGCCTCTGGCTTCGAACCGCGAACTTCTGCAACAGCTGGCAAACGCGCTACAGCCGCGCCACCACCATGCACCTGCAGCTGCTGCCGCTGCTGCGTTTAAACAAACCATTTTAATTGGAATGTTTCACGGCAATAATGATTTTCGCGAGCCAATTATTGTATTGTTGTGTGAATTAATGAATCTACTCCGGTTGAGTCGTAGGCGTGTTGACAAAAAAAAGAGAAAGATTTCGAAGCGTTAGCGCAGTGATTATTTTGTTTTCATTGGCAAAAAAAATAAATTGCGCAGGTATTTCCGTGAGCCTGTTCTAGTTTTTTTAACGTTAAACTTCATCCGGTGACGGTGGTTGCCGCCATAACAACACGGCTGGCTGAGGAAGGCCACATGGCCTACCGGATTAGCACGGTGGGCTACGTACGGTGGGAAAGAAGTTCAACATATATACAGTCCAGACCACCTCACCCACCATCCCAAATGGACGGCTCAAGAAACCTATTGCGGATTGTGGGATTCTTGCTTTCTCAGTTTAGAACAAAAAGACGCAGATAAATAGATGCGCTGTTCGTAAACAAACAGCCTCTTGGTGAACGTTTCTAGAGAGAAACGGTTCCGTAGTTCTCGTTGTCGTTGGCTCCACCGCAAGCCGCATCTGTGGAAACAAAAGAGCTTCACAGCTCATCGGATTCCTCCAGAATGAACAAGAATTCCGATTCCGACACCTCGTTTTCGTGCGGCGTAAGAAAAAATAATCTGGCGACGATCGCGACGCGTTGCCCCCCCCCCCCCCCCCCCCCCAATAGACGAGCGAGCGACAACGACCGAGAATGCCAGAGGCCTCCCTAACGACCCCCCCACCCCCACTCCCCGTCTCTCATCAGCTGCTCGTGTCCGTCGGCCTCGATGCCAAGAACTCCATCTGCGTGTGGGACTGGAAGCGTGGCAAGCCGATCGCCGCCGCGCCCGGGCACACGGAGAGGGTGCGTGAGCCGCGTGCCGGCAAAACTCTCCCCACAATTCACGCGCAACACGACCGCAGATCGATGGACACAGGGACGGGTTGGGGAATCGAACGCGTGCGTTGCTTGGGTTCGTAGCAGAGGTCGCAACCGGGTACCCGATACCCGTACCCTACCCGATACCTGGCTACCCGTACCCGGCCGGGCACGGATACGGGTAGCCGTTTGCGACCCTGGTGCGGCCGGGTACGGGTACGGGTAGACCGTGAGTCACTGGTGAGTAACTGTTTGTCACTCATTTCCCAACGTCTTGTCTCTTCTCACAATTCAAGTTCCTAGAATCAACCCACTCGCGCCTGCAACATGGCTTCATCCCAGAGGTCGCAATCACGTACCCGATACCCGTACCCTACCCGTACCCGGCCGGGTAGGGTACGGGTACGGCCGGGTATGGATACCCGTTTGCGACCCTGGTGAGGCCGGGTACGGGTAAGGAATCAAAACCCGTTTGCGACCTCTGGTTCGTAGCGCAGCGCGATAACCGCTACACCGCCGCTCTCCACGCTTCACGCACGCGCACGCGCACCGAGTGACGTATCCCAAGACAGGTGGCTGTGAGCTGGAATCGAACCCGAGCCTCGCCTCAGCTCGGAGCGCAGCGCGCTGACCGCTGTGAATGCTGCGGCAACACCCGCTCTCACTCGTCTCAAACGGTGTTAGACCAGAGGACGCCAAAAGCCTTTTGGCGTCCTGTGGTCTAACAGCTTTCTTTTGAGACGAGGCTCAAAAAGAACGCTGCCTCTGGTGTGGACCAATCAGTTTCAAGGACAATGCATATATTATCAGAGTACGTTTTTTGTTTGCATTCTGACCGCAAGCATTAATTGCAGACATGATTCCTTGTAAAATGCTTCAGTTTGGTGTTTTAACATCTTCACACCTGTTTTGTTGCCAAAAAAGGGGAAAAACCTTTAATCACAATAATATTATTAATTCTAATTTTCTTTTCTTACAATGCGGTAGAGAAGAGGGGGGGGGCAAGATTGGGCTGAATTGCTACGTCGTAATTGCTTTGGAATTTGTGTTGCCACGGATACCTTGCTGGGTGCATTCTTGCATGCGTGCGTGCGTGCGTTCAAATGAAGCTGATGTTGATTTGTGTGCGGTAGGGACGGATTTGGCTGAATAGCCCTCACCGTTTTGAAAACCTCCATATTCGCACGTGTGTGTGTGCATCTACCTACTCCCCGGCACGTTAACGCGCACACGCACGTTCAAATATTGCCAATTATAATTAGTCAATTAGAACTATACATAAGCAAGCATCACGCATCAACCACTACCGTGAAAACCTGACAGGACCTTCCCCCCGTGTGAATCATTACCGCTGTAAAAATAATAATAATAAACTGAACTGTTATATTCACTAGGTAGATCCCACTGAGCTATGAGCAATTTTTCAGAGGCGAATTAGCCACACGTGCCAGCTCATCAAAGTGGCTGATTATCGTCACCGCACGGGAAGGATTTAGAGCAGCAGCCAAATAATCGAGACGCGTGATGCGTCTAAAGGTAGAGGAGGGCAAAGCCGGAGGAAACCGGAGAAAAATCCACGCGGCCACGGCGGGGAGAGAGAGAACTCGCGGACTCCAAATGTGCAACAGGCATCGTCAGGGTCTGGGATCGAGACCTATGACCTCCTGTGTACTAGGCGAGGGAGGTAACATCCCAAACTCGCCACCATGGTGTCAACAATGAGAACAATATCTTCTGTTGATATGAGGCAGGAGCCCACTGAGTCTGTAAAAGCCCTTTGCATCCGATGAAGACCTGGGTCAAAACAAGCGAACGCATAATAATTGCTCGAGTTACACCAATTATTAAAGCATTAAAAAGTATCGCAAATTAAATATATTTAAAAATGCGGGGGAAATAAAGTACCAGATCAAACGTAACAGCAAAACGGAAGAATAAAGATTAAATTAAAAATTTAACGGAGATTGAATCTAAGGGAAATTAGATTGAACGTGCAAATTAAAATTCTCAACAACAAAAAAGCGACTGAAACGAAGAGCAGATTAAAAGCAAACGGCTGTACGTATTTCATAACACTCGAGTTTCTATGAAAAATAGATTCCTCGGCGTGCAAATTCGACAATTGTAATTCGACGGCACTTACCCGTTCACCCAGTTAACCCTTTCCCATTCCGATGACGTCCGTCGGTTTCTTTTCCCATTCGGAAGCGTCGAGGCCATGCGGGAGGGCGTGTGTCGCAGTCCGGCTGCCGGCTATCATAGAGTGCGTGACCGAGCACCCTTCCAAACCTCCAGATACAAGCCCTTATTATAATTTTTTAGATTTGACGCTTTCGTGACTGCAAGGATTCATACTCTTAGTTTTTTCCGTAAAGTCACGTAGGTAAAAAATGAAATTAAAATTAATAAAAAATAAAATAATAAAAATCCACGACGTTTCGGAGGCAACACAAGTCTCCGTCGACGTATACCTCGTGCTCTCTTTTAGCCCCGCCCCCCCCTCCCAATACGTTCCATTCATTGGCTACCACATTCTGATAAGCCCCCCCCGTCCCCCCCCTTAACTTGTATTTAAGAACGTGCATCTGGAATCCCTGCCTCACTTGATACAGCAAATCTGGCTGTGACGGTCCCACCTGATGACGGAGACTTGTGTTGCCTCCGAAACGTCGTGATTTGTATTATTTAATTTTTATTAATTTTAATTTCTTTTTTTTTCCTACGTGACTTTACCGAAAAAACTAAGAGTATATAAGCCCTTATTTGCCTATTTCCAAAAAGTTTAATGTTTACAAAATATGACCCTCCTCCACCGCCTCCCCCCCATGCAACCCTCCCAACATCGGTGAAGTTGTGCCTGTGGAACTCTCCAAAACAACATTTTCATAGCCCTCGGCCGAACCACTGATTTTGGGGGGTGTAGAATTATTGCCCCCCCCCTCCCCACCAAAAAAAATTACTGGAGGGCTAAAGAAAATGCTTTTCAGATGTTTGTAGCAAAGAATTCGAATTCGATATGTATACATAAAATGTTAGTTCTCTAGCCGTTCTAGAACCATCTAGAACGTGATATGTATACAACACATTTTAGTTATCTGGACATTCTAGAACATTCCTACAACATGATAAGGGGGGAGCGATGCTGTGAACTCTGCGGCCCGAGTTCGATTCCCGGCTACGGCTGACATCAGTGGCGAAGGATCGTCCCGTCGGTGTCGTCGGGGTAGAACAACGACCACAACTTGACAAGAGTGCTGGGGAAGAGGGCATCATTCGAGCAGCAGATTGACAAAGGGCAGTGAAGCAAACCAATCACCTTACTCATACAGTCACTCAGTACGATTGTGGATATACAAAGATCCCCCGTATAGCCTTAACAGTCTGCTGGGGCAAGTGCTGTTAGCAAGCACTTATGAAGGCCGGAACGGCACACCAGGGGGTAGTTAGCCAGCACCACGACCATAGTGGCGACGTTTTTACGCAACCAAATCAGGTACTCATTTTAGGCTGAGCCGACCTAGGGGAGGCCCAGGACTGGTAAAGATAATCGTCACTGGTGTTGGCCGTGAGCGGGAATCCAACTCGGCTCGCCAGGTTCGTAGCGGAGCGTGCTCACCTCTACACTACCGCTCCCAACAGCAACAACCTCTAACCTCTACAAAACAACACAACAACAAGATTATAAACACACACACACGCACTTACAAACATATTGCAGCCTGTTGAAGAGCGACGGTCACGTTTTAATTTAGGTACAAGCGCCAAAGGTGCAATTCCGCCGAGGCGTTTGGCCCTCACCACTTTAAGAAGACCTCCTTAAACGATGGCGTCACCTGTCAAGGTCTCTCTGCGGAAACTCGCTTGGAAGTCGGATTAGATTTGGTATTTTCCGGCGCAAATCTGATCATGATTTAAATTACGTTTTCGCGAAAGAGTGAGAAAAAAAAAAGATTCGACGACGGACGCGTCAACGAAAGTGATGGGAAAAAATGAAATCCGCGGTGCCATCGGCGTCTGTTCGGATCACGACGTGTCGCGGATTGTGCAGGAAGATAATGAAACTTCCCTTTCTCCGAAATGTAGCAGCGGCTGATTGCGTGAACGCGGTTTTTAAGCTAATTATTGGGGGTGCGATGAAAGCGACAACGATCTGAGCGGTTCGATCTCAGACGCTGGGGGAGGTCGGTGGGTGGGAGCTGGGGGAGGGCGGTGGGGGGGGGGGGGCTTGGTGAGGGCGGTGGGGGTAGCTGGGGGGGGGGGCGGTGGGGGGGAGCTGGGGGAGGGCGGTGGGGGGGGGGGGCTTGGTGAGGGCGGTGGGGGTAGCTGGGGGGGGGGCGGTGGGGGGGAGCTGGGGGAGGGCGGTGGGGGGGGCTGATACAAACCATCGCGCTCGTTGCTTCTTTCGTGTATCTTGTCAAAAATAATAGGCTTGCGTTTTGTTAAAAATACATATGTACGGCAAGATGGTTTGAGTGCGTGCGAACATGTGAAACTTGTGGAATTTTTCTTGCAGATTTTTGACATATCCTGGGACGCGTACCAGCCGCATCGCCTGGCAAGCTGTGGGGTCAAGCACATCAAGGTAACGGCATGAGGAATACATCCATCCACGCTCTCTACCCACTTGGGGGCACCGCGCTGGCGAGATGTTAACTACCTCGCCTGGTTATACAGGAGGTCATGAGTTCGATCCCGACCTGACGCGCGCTGTATATTATTTCGAGTTTGTGGTGTCTCTCTCCCCGTGGCTGTGTGGATTTCTCTCCGGGTCCTCCAAATTTTCCTTCCACATTGAGAATTAACGTGCCGTACATTTCCACGTGATAATCCACTTAATTGAGCTATCTATCACCTGGTCGCCTCTGAAAAAGTGCTTTAAAAGTCAGTGCGCTTTACCTGGTAAAATAAAAAATAAATGTAAAAGCTTAAAATAGTTTAAAATGAAGGCCGATTCATGGTACGGTTGGTTTGGTTCCAATGTTCAAAGCCCCATGCAGCTGTGTCTATAATATGTCTACCGTCTATTTTTTTGTCAATGGTAATCGTGCCTGGGTAGCACATGTCACGAAGGGATATGATGGCAGATGATCAATAATAAAAAAAACGGAGTGGGCATCCAAGAATCGGGACGCACCAGCACCGCCATGGAGATGGAGCGATAAAATCAGCTCGTGTGCAGGAGTTTCGCGGTGTTGTTGCTCTGCAAGACTGTGAGAGATGATGATGACCTGGGGGGGGGGGGGCCCTAAATGTTTAAAAACACGTAAATATTAAAACACAAATTTGTAACTTGCATAGTAAAGTCATTGTATTTTTTCATTTGCTATACAGCCAGATAATGCGTAATATTGCTAACCTCAAACACCCAGTCGTTCGTAAAAGTTGAAGGCAGTATAGTACTATCGCAATAGAGCAAGTGCAGAATCACTGAACCGGAATTGATAGCTTGAAAGCATTTAGCGCGGGGCCCTTGAAATTGCGGGGCCCGTAGCATGTGTCGCTACTTTTGCTCCGAGGATAATCCGGTACTGCCCAGCAGTGGATAGATCACGGCACGGCGTCTGCTGCTGACGACATTTTCAATTACAACAAATGTCGGCGAATGGTCAATTGGCGCGCCCCTTGCACCTGCTGCACGGAATTGGGCGGCCGAGTGGAAAGTCTCCGTGTCCCAACCATTCTCCCGCCTAATTGCGCAGATCATAAGGGGACCTCTCGCCCCTGCTGCTATCCCCGGCCCATTCATGTTCACTTATCAGTGAGCGGCCAGCCATCCTGCTCATCCGCGCGGCTTTTTATAGCACGGCTGCACTTACCTTAATTTTTTTTTTCCTTCGCTACCTTCTCCACCGCCACCACCACCGCCGCCACCGCCGCCACCGCCATAATTCCCGGCACAGAATCGCGGCGGCTTTTGCCGTTAACCCTTAAAACGGGCGAGGAGAGTCTGGAGCGAGCTGCCAATGAAACGTGGCTGCCCGTTTGGTGTCGCCATGCTGTTGAATGCGGTTGGCTGCTGGCTTCGCTAAAAGTAAACTCAACTATTTTTTGTTAAAATATTTTACCAGGTAAGACCCACTGAGCTACGTGTAGCTCCTTTTCAGAAGCGACCTGGCCACAAATGATGGCTCGACGAAGTTTGCTTATCGCGTGGAAATGTACAGCAGCCGCCAAATACTCGAAACGCGCGTTGAATTCTAAATGTGGAGGGAAAAATCGGAGGATCCGGACAAAATTCCACGCGGCCATGGGGAGAGACACATATACAGGCGTCAGGAATGTGATCGAACCCACGACCTCCTGTATACCAGGCGAGGTAGTTAAAATCAGGGCCACCGCGGTGCCCCCCTTTGCCATGGCTAAGGGGGGCTTGGCCACGATTTACCAAGGGCACTCACTGAGCCACGATTTGCCAGCTCGCGTCATCACTCAAGCACGGCGGGCAGGGCGAGACCTCTCGACACGAGAGCACCGTCGTCAGAGCCGGTCGGTCGTGGAACACAACGGGCATGGCCCACTGCTCACGTTCGTTCAGCTGTGGCCGTGTATCGGAGCTCGTGGTTCCGACAAGCGCGCCACCACCCCCCCCTTCCCCCCACCCCACCCACACAAATTCACATCTCTACGAATAATATGTAGGAGCGAATTGTGTTAATTGACAGAACACGTAATTACAAAAATGAACGTCATTGGCATTCAATATATATATATTTCGCACAAAGGCTAATGAAGGCGAAACTAAAACTTTAATTGGAGTTTGTTTGTCATCTCGCTAAGAAATGTCTCCGAGCCTCGGCAGATGGCTGCGCTCCGACGTGCAAATTGCACGTCGGAGAGTCAGCGACCGCTTCGGCAAGTGTGGTGTCTCCACGGTTCTCCGCGTACGGTCACGTCAGTGCCGCATTATCCTCGTTGCAAAAGTAGCTACATATGTAGCTACGGGCCCCGCACTTTCAAGGGCCCCGCGCTAAATGCTTTCAAGCTATCGATTCCGGTTCAGTGATTCTGCACTTGCTCTATCACTATAGTAATCTACTGCCTTCAGCTTTTACGAATGACTGGGTGTTTAAGGTTAGAGATTTGTCGTATTATCTGGCTGTATAGCAAATGAAAAAATACAATCACTTTACTATGCAATTTAAAAAAATGTGTGTTTCAATATATTTTTAGGGCCCCTTTGTAACATATGCTACAGGCCCCCGCACGAGCTTAATCCGGCACTGGACCACGTCACATCGCCCTCCAGCGCTCACCACCGTCGTTAGCTTTTTTCTTCTTCTTGGTTCTTTCGGTAAAGTCACGTAGAATGGAAATAATAAAATAGTCGCTCCAAGCCTGGAGTGTGTCATTCAGACTCTGTCTACTCGACAGACATGCTCTCCACCTGAGGACGGCTGCTTGCGTTGTGGCCGAAACGTCGTGAGAATTATTTTATTATGTTTTCTTATTTCCATTCTACGTGACTTTACCGAAAGAACCAAGAAGATGAATCCCTGCAGTCACGAACGCTTTAAACCGTCGTTAGCGTCGTCGTGCAGAATGTGAATAATATTTTTTTTGCGTCGACCCGCGCCGCCCCTCCGCCGTGTCGCACAAGAGAGAGGGTCACTTGCCCGCCGTAAGATCGGCGATTCGTCAGCAGCAGTGGCGTCGATTTCGAGCGAGCCTGACTGCCGATGGGACACTGTTTGTCGAACACCGGTTCAGAGTTCGGTTGCCTTGAATCGATGCGACTGAAATTTCGCACTCCCAGAAGGCTGGGCATGCATCTGACCACGATAGCTCATATGGTATTATTATTATTACTTTTAAAAACAAATTAATTTCACCACGTAAGGCCCCACGGAGCTATATATCTCTCTTTCAGACGCGATCTGGCTGTGACATATGATAGCCCAGCGAGAAGCGGCTTATCACGTGGAATCGCAGCCAACTACTATTAAACGCATGTTTCTAAATGCGGAGGGAAAAACCGGAGCACCCGGAGAAAAATCCACGCGACCACAGGGAGAACCCGAAAACTCCGAAAATATAGACGTCAAGGTTGGGATCGAACCCACGACTTCCTGCATACCAGGCGAAGTAGTTAACATCTCGCCACCGCGGCGCCCATTAAACCCAAGCGTCGGGCATTCGGGCTAATGCGAAGTGCTCGCTCGTAAATAAAGATTGACTGGGTGACCCCTTTGACCTTTTCTCCTCCCGCCCAAGTTCTGGACGATGTGCGGGAACGCCCTGACGCCTAAGCGCGGGGTGTTTGGCAAGGCGGGCGACCTGCAGACCATCCTGTGCCTGGCGTGCGCCCGCGACGACCTCACCTACTCGGGCGCCCTCAACGGCGATGTGTACGTGTGGAAGGGCGTGACGCTCGCCCGCACCGTGCAGGCCGCGCACGCGGTACGCTCGCTCGCTCACAGGCCCACTCACCCGCTCGCTCACAGGCCCACTCACCCGCTCGCTCACTCGCTCACAGGCCCACTCACTCACTCGCTCACAGGCACACTCACCCGCTTGCTCACTCGTTCACAGGCCCACTCGCTCGCTCGCTCACAAGCCCACTCACCCGCTCGCTCACAGGCACACTCACCCGCTCGCTCACAGGCCCACTCACTCACTCGCTCACAGGCACACTCACCCGCTTGCTCACTCGCTCACAGGCCCACTCGCTCGCTCGCTCACTCGCTCACAGGCCCACTCACTCACTCGCTCACAGGCACACTCACCCGCTCGCTCACAGGCACACTCACCCGCTCGCTCACAGGCACACTCACCCGCTCGCTCACAGGCCCACTCACCCGCTCGCTCACAGGCACACTCACCCGCTCGCTCACAGGCCCACTCACCCGCTCGCTCACAGGCCCACTCACCCGCTCGCTCGCTCGCTCACAGGCCCACTCACCCGCTCGCTCACAGGCCCACTCACCCGCTCGCTCGCTCGCTCACAGGCCCACTCACTCACTCGCTCACAGGCCCACTCACCCGCTCGCTCACAGGCCCACTCACCCGCTCGCTCGCTCGCTCACAGGCCCACTCACCCGCTCGCTCGCTCGCTCACAGGCCCACTCACCCGCTCGCTCACAGGCCCACTCACCCGCTCGCTCGCTCGCTCACAGGCCCACTCACCCGCTCGCTCACAGGCCCACTCACCCGCTCGCTCGCTCGCTCACAGGCCCACTCACTCACTCGCTCACAGGCCCACTCACCCGCTTGCTCACTCGTTCACAGGCCCACTCGCTCGCTCGCTCACAGGCCCACTCACCCGCTCGCTCACAGGCCCACTCACCCGCTCGCTCACAGGCCCACTCACCCACTCGCTCACAGGCCCACTCACCCGCTCGCTCACAGGCCCACTCACCCACTCGCTCACAGGCACACTCACCCGCTTGCTCACTCGTTCACAGGCCCACTCGCTCGCTCGCTCACAAGCCCACTCACCCGCTCGCTCACAGGCACACTCACCCGCTCGCTCACAGGCCCACTCACTCACTCGCTCACAGGCCCACTCACCCACTCGCTCACAGGCACACTCACCCGCT
The DNA here is from genome assembly GCF_965212315.1 of Lampetra planeri. Classification (NCBI taxonomy): domain Eukaryota; kingdom Metazoa; phylum Chordata; class Hyperoartia; order Petromyzontiformes; family Petromyzontidae; genus Lampetra; species Lampetra planeri. The sequence goes on from NC_136136.1 coordinate 4,056,471, forward strand.
TGCTCACTCGTTCACAGGCCCACTCGCTCGCTCGCTCACAAGCCCACTCACCCGCTCGCTCACAGGCACACTCACCCGCTCGCTCACAGGCCCACTCACCCACTCGCTCACAGGCACACTCACCCGCTTGCTCACTCGTTCACAGGCCCACTCGCTCGCTCGCTCACAAGCCCACTCACCCGCTCGCTCACAGGCACACTCACCCGCTCGCTCACAGGCCCACTCACTCACTCGCTCATAGGCACACTCACCCGCTTGCTCACTCGCTCACAGGCCCACTCGCTCGCTCGCTCACAGGCCCACTCACCCGCTCGCTCACAGGCACACTCACCCGCTCGCTCACAGGCCCACTCACCCGCTCGCTCACAGGCCCACTCACCCGCTCGCTCACAGGCACACTCACCCGCTCGCTCGCTCACTCACAGGCCCGCTCGCTCGCTCACAGGCACACTCACCCACTCGCTCGCTCACAGGCCCGCTCGCTCGCTCACAGAACCACTCACCCGCTCGCTCGCTCACTCACAGGCCCGCTCGCTCGCTCACAGGCCCACTCACCCGCTCGCTCACAGGCACACTCACCCACTCGCTCACTCGCTCACAGGCCCACTCACTCGCTCACAGGATCACCTGCACACTCGCTCACAGGCCCACTCACCCGCTCGCTCGCTCGCTCACAGGCCCACTCGCTCACTCGCTCCCAGGCCCACTCACTCGCTCACAGGCACACTCACCTGCACACTCGCTCACAGGCCCACTCACCTGCACACTCGCTCACAGGCACACTCACTCACTCGCTCACAGGCCCACTCACCCGCTTGCTCACTCGCTCACAGGCACACTCACCCGCTCGCTCACTCGCTCACAGGCCCACTCACTCACTCACAGGCCCACTCACCCATTCGCTCACTCGCTCACAGGCCCACTCACCTGCACACTCGCTCACACTCACTCGCTCGCTCACTCGCTCACAGGCACACTCACCCGCTTGCTCATTCGCTCACAGGCTCACTCACCGGCACACTCGCTTACAGGCCCACTCACCCTTTGATTCATTCCCAGGCCCACTCACCTACTCTCGTACCATTGCTACACCAGTAAGAAGAGTGAACTTGCTTGGGGGGTCAAAGGGACATAAACTAAAAAAAAATATTTTACCTGGTAAAACCCATTGGGTTAAATAGCTATTTTCCAGAAGCGACCTGGTCACTAATGATAGTCCAACGAAGTGGCATATGTGGAAATCTAAAGCAACCAAAAGACACTCGCTCACAGGCCTACTGACCCACACACAGGCCCACTCACAGATCCATACACGCACACTCGCTCACAGGCCCACTCACCCACTCACCAACTCAGGCAAACACAGGGCCACTGACCCACACACAGGCCCACTGACCCACACACAGGTCCCACTCACCCACACTCGCCCACAGGTCCACTCACTTGAGTTCGGGAGTTGTGCTCATGTTCAATGATGACTCTGAACCAGTAGAGGACATTCCACATTGCCATGCACGTGGTTGATCTTCCATGGGAATCGCTGTTGACACCACAAAGTTATTTTGCTTTTATCGACCCTGGATGGATAATGGGATCGATTCGATAGATCGATCTGTTTGTTATTGCTCTGCCGCTAATCTGGATAATATAATCTTAACAATGGTAACAATTGAATGGCCACTAACTTAAACTTAACTTAGAGACCCTTTGTAAATCCATTGGTGGACAGGAAGAGCTCTGCGCTCCGCGTCGGATTTATTTATTTGACTCTTGAATTGAATCGTAGTCCAGAATATGCATTAATTTGCTGGCGTGATAAATAGTTTCTTGTTTGGCAAAATCGTAACAACGAACTGAGACACCGAATACGCCTTTGCAAGCGGTACCTGGGGTGAAACGTGGGCGAGTGGAGATATTTAAATGGTGGAAGGGGGTGGGGGCGGAGAGGACATTATAACATAGGAAGCTTAAGCAGCGTCAAAATACAACCGAAAGTGCTCCAGATGATTTACGTGACGTCCTTCAACACCTACATTTGGGTTGTTTTTGTTCGCAGCATCTCCTAAATGCAGCAATTTCTACCGCTGTAATCAGAATAATAATAATTGAAAACAAAAAACGCCACGCGGAATTTTACGCGAAAGTCGTTCACAGCGGGGATAATGGAGCAGCTGCAGAGCGAGTGTGCGGCACTTATCACGAGCGCGTTGTCAAAGCTGCAGGGATTTCATGAAACATTCTTAATTACAGCAGCAGCAGTGGCAGCAGCAACAACAACAACAATGCAACAGAGGGATGGGCCGTTTCTGTGAAAGGGTAGCCTGCCATGCCAGCATGTCTCCAGTGGAGCCCTCTTCTTCGCGTAACCATCGCCGATTCGTTTTCTGGAGGCGGTGGGGGGTGGGGGTGATGGTTGTGCCTGCGTGCCGTTGGTTACGATGTCCGACGTTCGGCCTGCGCGTGTCCGGGGCTTCTCGAGGAAGTGGAGCGGTTGGCACCGGACATCGTGAAGCACGGGGGTGGCGACTGCCCCGTGGGTTATTCGCAGCGGCGCTCTGCGGCACGCGGCGTGGCTGGTCGCACGTCACGTGCCGGAGCCGTTCAAGTTCAAGTTCATTTATTAGGTATAGAGCCCTGTGAGCCATTCGGCTCTTGAATCGGGTGCAACCGCAACAAACAAAAAACAAAAACATGAACAAAAAAACATCTTAAAGCGAATATGTGACTGAGTGCAAACAGAAAATCCAATAAAAGACAGCAAAATATGGCGGAAAAAACACCGTACACCAACGCTAGCAGTGCGGAAGAGAGTGAACCTGGGTGGAGGGTCAAAGGGACGTAACAGCTTTAAACGAAACTGTGTTTTATTTTTGTATTACACCAGGTAAAAGCCCCACTGAGCGATATAGCACTTATCACGTGGAAATGCATGGCAGACAAATATTCGAAACGCGTGACGCTGATTCTAAATGTGGAGAGAAAAAACGGAGGACCCAGTGAAAAATCCACACGACCACGGGGAGAGAGGCACGCAAACTCCAAATATACAGCCAGGCGTCAGGGTCGAGATCGAACCCAAATCCTGCTGTATACCAGGCAAGGTAGTTAACATCTCACCACCGCGGTGGTAAGGGGGGGGGCACATTTAGCGGTGCGTAGCCCACCTCAGCAGCCGCCTCGTGCCAGCCCTGGTTGCGGGACCCACCGTTAGAAGAGCGACCGGGACACAGCATGGCGCAAATGAAGCGGGCAGTGACAAACCCATCTCTTGATGCGGCGGCTGGCATTGGCAGCATGGCAGTAGGAGGGGGTGGTGGTGGAGGAGGGCGGCGGTGGTGGTGGTGGTGTGGGAGGAGGGGGGTGGGGTGATGGAGGCGACCGATGAAAAAGAATAGCGTGGCGTTGGATGTGGAATTCTGATTGCCTCCTTGCGCCGGGCTTGACTGACCTCTGTTAAGAAACCCCAACCCTCCCCTCGCTCCCTCCCGCTCCGCCTGCCCATCCGGTTAGAGCCGCTCGCTGGCACGGGTCTGGCCTGTGTATCATTCTCGTATTCGCCGGTCCGTTAAGGGGCCCATTGCTTGGTTTAAACGCGCACAATCAATGCCACTGATCTCCTCCCTCGCTCAACTTAACCCTGACCCCATTAGAGAGAAGCATGGTCCCAGCAGCCTATGAGCAATTTTTCCTATCGTTGTCATGATTTTAAATGTTATTTCTAGCCCTGTCAATTTTCCAAAGCCACAAAGCCGCCCCGGTGGCGATGTAATGGCTCGGACACCGGATTTGCAGTCCAAGAGGCGACGGTGCGACTGGGTGGTGAGTTCAGCAGTTCCACTGCTGGATTATATTTTTTCTGCCTGAGGACGACCGCTTGTGTTGCGATCGAAACGTCGTGATTTCTTTTCTTTTATACCTACGTGACTTTACCGAAAGAACCAAAGAGTAACCTCTCCTTGTATACAGGAGGTCGTGGGTTCGATCCCGACCTTGACGCCTGCTGTATATTTGGAGTTGGAATGTTCTCCCCGTGGGCTTTTTTTCCGGACCCTCCGCTTTTCCCCTCCACATTTAGAAACAACACGCGCTCAGAGTGGGTGGCTGCTCTAACATTTCCACGCGATAAGCCACTTCGATGAGCGGTCATTTGTGGGCCAGGTCGCTTCTGAAAGAAATAATTATACGGCTCAGTGGGCCTTACCTGGTAGAATAAAAACACAAAATAGTTTCGTATAGTTTATACTCCATCTCCCGGCGCTGGGGTCGAAATCGATGGTGCAAGTTTTATTTTGTTTTAAATCCTCCCCACCGCCTCCGTCCACTCGAAGCAGGAGTTTGGCGTTGTGCGGTGGGGTAACGCGTGGGTTAACACCCACCGCGACCGAAATGTCTTTGGCGCGCCCCTTGCCGCCAGCATGGGCCCGAGGAGGCGTTTGCGTGTCCGCGTCTCTTCTGCCCGCTTTTGTTTGCGGAGCCGCGCTTCGGATGACGCTGACGGCGCTTGTCACGTCTGCGCCTGAGAATCCTCCTCTCGTGCGTGCACACACGTGTGTGTGTGTGTGCACGTGTGTGTGTGTGTGCAAGCGCACGCGTGTGTGTGTGTGCACGCACACGTGTGCGTGTGTGTGCCGCGTCGATGTCGCTGAACGATAATTGTTCCGCTTAAAGCGTCGCAATCATCACAAATTACAGGGCGCCGACCGGTATAAGTTTTCTTCGCGCGTAACCTTCACCTCGCGAGCTCGTATCCGTCTAATGAATTCTGCAAACGATCGGCTGTTGGATTGATGGGGAGTCCGTATATCGTGTTTGCGTAAAATGTACAGCGGTGTTTTTTTTTCTTCAAGGGATTGATTTCCCCGCCCCCTTTCCTCCTCCCCTTCACTCCCCACCCCCGATTCCCGCAGTTATATGTCAATTGTGTTATCGACATCACATCACGAGACAAAGGAATTCCCGTTTGTCACTCGTGCAGACAGCAGTGTATCACCTTGTGCCTGAGAACGGCCTTGGAAGATGACGTTATTACGAATACACTTGTGAATTCACTTCCACAGGTCTATCCTACGGCATACGTGAGTGCATGCATTTTCATATTCCCTGAAAATGTATGTTGAACTTCGTTTGCACCGTACATAGCCAAATGTGCTAATCGGAGGTGCGAGGAAGGAAAACAATCTAAACACATGAATCAGTTCTCAATAAACGACTTTCAAACTAGGTTTGCTTTTATAAGTGCATAGCTCCAAGTGGCTTTCTAACATGGGAAGGAAGAGCGTTCCAGACGGCCGCACAAGCGCATCTGAAAACGAACGATGCAGTGACCGTCTTCCCGTCAGCTAACCAATAGCCGCTGCGAGAATGTGATATCGCATATTCATCTCATACTTTATCTCGTTTGTACAATTTTGCCAACGCAATTACCCCTATAATGCACACGCATAATTTGCATTGAATTTTAATTAACGTAAATAATTGAGTCTCACGCGCACGATTCCACACGTGCATCTCGAGCGTAAGAATTGGAATTCAGCCGATTAATCTATGCATTGTTACGTTACATTTTTTCATACGGCGGTATTAAAATGTATTTTTTATTTTTATACTTTATCTACTGGTGTTGTCATTGGTGTGGCTGAGCTGAGACCACGTTTGCTTACGGTGCAGCGGAATTGTGGGTTTTGAAATATAATTCTTCGTACACATTTTCTTTTTCATCCGGGTGCGAAAACATGTTTTTTTTTAATCTCCATAACAAAAATTACGTGCCGTTAATTTTCTCCATCAATGCTTTTGTTTATTTGTTTTGTTTGCCACGCACGTAATGCGTGTGCCGCTCATCGTACTCTGGGGCTGCATCGCTATCGCCAGCTGTGCGAACAACAACACGAATAACAACACGAATAACAACACGAACAACAACACGAACAACAACACGAACAACAACCAAATGTCGAATGCAAAGGAGGAATATTCGAAAAATCTGGTGAACACCAGCAATCGTCAAGGTGGATGTTGTCGTCACCCCCAGATGACGACAACGATAACACAACACAACTTGACGCGCTCAGCCTGATGGCTATTCTTTGCGTTGTGATCGAAACGTCGTAGTTTTTGTTATTTTCTATGAACCAATCTACGTGACTTTACCGAAAGACCCAAAGAATATGAATTCCAGCAGTCACGAAAGCTCTCAGTCAAGATTCAACCCGATGGCGTCGATAGCGGCCAAAATATATTACCAGCGTGTAATAAAATGTACCTGCAAATATCTCGATTGGGATTGTACACGGCAAGAACGCCCCCCCCCCCCCTACCTAACAGGCACTTACTGCCAAAACGTGGCAGAACCCCATCCCGAACAAAGCATTGAAGCTTGCCGTGGGTGTATCAGCGTGCTCAGTGGTCGTGATAATAGGCTATCGTCGTACCCGTGTGTCCGCGCGTTGCACAGTCGGCGATCTTCAGCTTGTACGCGTGCGAGGAGGGATTCGCCAGCGGAGGACGCGACGGCTGCGTGAGGCTCTGGGACACCGACTTCAAGCCGATCACGACCATCGACCTGGCCGAGAGCGACCAGGGCTACAAAGGTAACGGCACGCACGGAGCGACAAATACACACAGACTGACGTGGAGACAGGCTGACATGCAGAGAGGCACACGCGCACACACGCACATTGACACACAGACCGGGAGACAGACAGACGTAGAGACAGGCTGACATGCAGAGAGGCACACGCGCACACACACGCACATTGACACACCGCAGACAGACCGAGAGACAGACAGACGCAAGCAGACAGAGGCTTTGTGCCGTGAGAACATTTGAAGAGCTAATAAGTCACTTTTCAAGGGAGTCCAGTCGAGTCGGGTGGTGGGGGGTGGGGGGTTAAACCGGACTGAGCCCCCCCCCCGCCCCCCACTCCTGCTGCAGGCTCATCCACTCCTTGTAAACTATTCTCGTCAATCTTGATTTGAAGCTTTCGTGACTGCAGGAATCCATACTCTTTGGTTCTTTCGGTAAAGTCATCTGATGACGGACGCTTGTGTTGCGACCGAAACTTCGTGCTCTCTTATTCTTTTTCCTATCTACGTGACTTTACCGAAAGAACCAGAGAATACTCTCGTCAAGGCACCAATGATTCGTGCCGTGTTCACCGCTTCCAATCGTCGTCTGGCGCGTTGTCTCTCTCGCGAGTGCCTCTCCCGTCGCCAACAATCTCGCCCACGCTCCGGGCTCCTCCACCCCCCGCCGTGTAAACCCCCCAGCAGCAAGCGCGCCACGTCGCTTGTCGTCTCGCGCGTTTGTTTCGTCTTAGCGGCGCCACGGTGGCGAGATGGTGACTGCCTCGCCCGGTATGCACAGGAGGTCGTGACCCCGACGCCTGTATAGTTGGAGTTTGCGTGGTCTCTCTCTCTCTCTCTCCCCGTGGTCGCGTGGATTTTTCTCCAGGTCCTCCGGGTTTTTCCTTCCACATTGTGTGGAAGAGTTGTTGGCTGCTATACATGTCCACGTGATCAGCCACTTTGTTGGGCTGTAATTTGTGGCCATGTCGCTTCTGAAAACGAGCTGTTCAACTCAGTGAGCCTTACCCGGTACGAAAATAAAATATATAATTTAGTTTATAGTTTTAGGTTATTTTAACTTGCGTGTAGTGCCTTGCGGTATGAAAGGCGTATCAATAAAGATTATTATGATTTATTCTGCCTCATTTTTACCGTTTTGTTCGCTCCACTAGCCGTAACGTAAGGATTTCATATCGCTTGCATCAACCGTAAAACAACCAATTCGCGTGTGTTGACTTTGAGCTTCTTTCGCACCGTCCATATCCGACCGTGCTTCTCAGAGGTGCGGAGGATAGCACACGTCGCAAACGCAGGGTTCAATTCCCAACTAGGACTTCCTGTAGAGTTTGTATGTGCTCCCCCACAGTACTGGATTAAGTTAGTGCGGGGCCTGTAGTATATGTTTTAAAGGGGCGCTAAATAAAAAAAAAACATAAATATTAAAACACAATTTTTTTACTTGCATAGTAAAGTCATTGTATTTTTTCATTTGCTATACAGCCAGATAAATACGACAAATCGCTAACCTTAAACACCCCATCGTTCATAAAAAAAAGTTGAAAGCAGTGTAGTACTATAGAAATAGAGCAAGTGCAGAATCACTGAACCGGAATTGATAGCTTGAAAGCATTTAGCGCGGGACCCTTGAAAGTTCGGGGCCCGTAGCGTGTGTAGCTACTTTTGCTACGAGGATGATCTGACACTGCTCCCCTCCCTGTCCTTAATGGGTTCGCTCAGCAGGCGACTGCCACCCGATTAAAAGCGAGCGATTCGACGCGCGAGTCACGAATGCAGGGGCAGTTTGAACGTTTGTTGAATCACAGCTTGGGAGCATCTTTCACGGACCCTAGTGTCGAGCAACTTCAACTTCTTTGACCCCATGACCTTGGGCGAGGCGATGTTCGGCGGTGATGCAGTGGCGCGCGACGATTTGAAATTGTTTGAAGCGATCGATGACGAAAAGTCGTGCGTTGGCACGCAACAAAAATAATTTATAGATTTTTTCGTATTATTATTATTACGTGGCGAGACAAACAAAACAAAAACATCGCTCCGGCTTCAGATGTTTAAAGTGCCATCTCCTCTCGGGGCTCGTTTGTCTTTGTCACGGTGTTCGTCTCGCACGGACCGCACCGTCAAATGTTCATCGACGATTATGCAGCTCGCTCGTTATCATTTTTCTTTCCCCCAACTCCCTCCCTCCCCTCCCGCGTTTGTTTCCAATTAAGAAAGTTTGGAGCCTCGCTCGGTTGTAAAAATACAGTCTCCGCCTGCCGTGTCACGGTTAAACATCGTATCTGGCGACACGTCTTAGTATTCGGCCTAATTAAAATAAATTACCACTGCTCCGTAAATAGCAACGTATAAAAAAAATTGGCGTATGAAATGTTATGTTTTTCCTGCATTCTATCGCTTTGGGACCCCCGCCGCCGCCTCAACACCCCCAAACCACCCCCCCAACCACCCCCCACCACTCCCCCCACCACCACCGCCACCACCCCCCCCCCACCATCCCTCACCACCCCCCCACCACCCCCCCACCACCCCCACCACCACCCTCACCACCCCCAACACCTCCACCACTCCCCCAACCACCCTCCCCACCACTCCCCCCACCACCCCCACCCCCCCAACCCCCCATCACCCTCCCACCACCCCCCCACCACCCCCAACACCTCCACCACCCTCCCAACCACCCCCCTCCACCACTCCCCCCACCCCCCACCACCCCCACCACCCCCCCAACTCCCCCCACCAACCCCCACCACCACCCCCACTACACCCGCACCACCCCCCACCACCCTTACCACCCCCACCACCCCTGTCCTCCCACCACTGCCCTCTCCATGTCCGAACGCGCGAGTAGCTCTCGAACCAACGCCGCCGACAGCCTCCACGAGACGTCTCGTCCGTCGTTGTCCGTCGTTGTCTTCCGGCCTCCGGCTGCCCGTCCCCCGTGTGTTTGCGTTGTTTATTCCGTTACCATTCCTCCTCCTCTTCTACCTCTTCGCATCGCTCGCTCGCGCGATCAACGCAGCGACCTCTGGCCCCTGCAGGGATTAACGTCGCGTGAACCCAATCACATACAACACATAGGACTCGAAAACTCCCTCCCTCCTTCCCTCCCTCGCTCTCATCGATTGTTAGGCACGCGATCACGCGCGTGTATTGTTAGCTTCAGGATCGATACTAATGGCAGAATTGACGCCTCTAACTGGAATAGTGGCTGGATGTGTGTGTTCCTGTCTCTCTCGCGCGAGCTAGCAACGTACGCGCGCGTGTCCGTCTTGATCCTGCGTGCGATTCAAGCCGATGGACTTTAAAAGCCGCGCGCCGCTAAACGAAGGCGATTTTTTTGTTGTCGCTGCTGCTGCTGCTGCTGTTGTTGTTGTTGCCGTTGCTGTTGTTGCTGCTCTCGTTCGCCCACGGCTCTCTTCGCTGTGCGAGCGCTCCGACACGCGGCGCGGCAACCCTCTCGATGTGGCCGGCATCGATGAACGCCGCAGGTCGTCACCGCAGACTCACGCCCGTTGTGATTGCCACCCTCTTCCGTTCGCGTTCTTACTTTGAGCAACGGCAGTCGGCCCGATATGCCCTCGGTGTTTCTCTTGTAAGCAAACTTGTAGTTGTGCGACGATCCGTCTAAAAGCAATCTGCCCCAGGGGATTTGTGTATTTAACGTTGAGCGATGTTTGCGCAATCTTCACAATTGCTCACGTGACACCGTGGTTTTTGTGCTGATTATTGTTTGCTTCATCCGCTGTACTTGAATGAATTTGTTTTCCATTTCGTCATTTCTGGTGCACCCCAGGTCACTCGACACTAAACCGGCTTCTCAAATGTAGCGTGTTCATGGTTTCAACCTGGTTACCAATGTCTGCATAAATAATAAGTCGTAATACAATTTTTCTCTTTTTTTCCCTTCAAGTAAATCTCAGCTATGAGAATGTAAACAATGTAATGGGCGCTGCCGTAGCGAGATGTTAACTACCTCGCCTGATATGCAGGAGGTCGTGGATTCGATCCCGACCCTGACGCCTGCTGCTGTATATTTGGAGTTTGCGTGTCTCTCTCTCCCCGTGGTCGTGTGGGTTTTTCTCCACGTCCTCCGATGTTTCCCTCTGCATTTAGAAGCATGCGTTTAGAGTATTCGGCTGCTATAAATGTCCACATGATAAGCTACTTCGTTGAGCTATCATTTGTATGAACGTACGTATGTTGAACTTCTTTCGCACTGTACGTAGCCAACCATTGCTAATCAATGGGCCTTACCTGGTAAAATAAAAAAAAATAGTTTAATGTCATATTCTTGGTTCTTTCGGTAAAGTCACGTAGAAGGGATATAATAAAATAATCTAAATATTAAAAAAAAAAGCTCACGACGTTTTGATTGCAACACAAGCAATCATCATCAGATGTGAAATCCACAGCAACCTCCTCGCATCCCAACCAAAATTTTCTTGCTGTGGATTTCACACCTGATGATGATTGCTTGTGTTGCAGTCGAAACGTCGTGATAATTTTTTTTATATTATTTTATTATTTCCCTTTTACGTGACTTTACCGAAAGAACTAAGAATATGAATCCCTGCAGTCACGGAAGCTTTAAATCAAAATTTAGTTTAATGTCAGTTGCTAATTGGCGAACGCGTTAAGTCGTGAGTAGATGGTCCTATCTCGTTCAGCGATTACAAAGTTAAAATCCATCGCATGAGTCATTCCTTTTTCGTTTCGTCCAGCGTAGCTCTTCTGCGAGCAATGCAGCGTACAGGCATCATCGATTGACGAATTGCCGTGCATATGATTTGCTCTCATCATGAGAGATAATTTCTGCAGATGTAGAAGCACTGCGCACGAGTGCTGTATTTTTTTTGGGCCGCACCCATTTAATGGGGCACTTTGTTCTGTTTGTTTACGGTAAAACGAGAAGCCCATGCCCTTAAACAAAAATGAAGAATTCGAATATTGCGCACACAACAAAAAGCCATTACAATGACGAATGCGGTGCACACGAGACGCTAAATCCTCGTCTATTTTTAGCCACACCTACTGTCTCGTGACGTTCATTTATTACAGTAATTTATTTTTTTCACAGATCCACTCTCCCCACGCGCTAAAGCACAACCGATAGTCCGTGGAGACAGCTTCTTCTCTCCCTCCTCTCCTCCTCCTCCTGCTGCTCCTTCACTCCCTCCGTCCCTCCTCCACCCTCCTCCCCTCCCCCCTCTATCTGCTCCTCCTCCCATCCATCCCTCTCATCATTCTCCTCCTCTCTCGCCTCATCATCCGTCTCCCACGTCCTCCTCTTCCTCTCCTTCCCTGCTCCACCCCAACCTCCTCGCATCCCAACCCCCTTGCCCCCCCGTGCGTCTGCCGTTCGCTCGCCCACGGTGTGACGCAGGGTGACTCTGAACCATGGATAGCTAGCATGGGCCCCACACGGTTTTTTAAGATTGAGGAGGGCTTTTAACAACATCGAGGAGAAATGCGATTTAATTCCATATCGATGCTCTGATTTTACGATGTTCATTATAAGACAATGATATATACCGATATATAAAACCGCAAACGCGTCGCTGTGGAGAACATAGCGTGAAGTGTTACGGATAGTTTCAACGAACTCGTTTCGCAATATCTATCGGGGACTGCGTCATTGCCTATAAACAGTTGTCAGTTCGTCAGCATTGGTTGCAGCAAGCCTGACTTCTGATGAGACACTGCATGTCGAAACTGGTGCAGAGGCGTTTGATGTTGAACAAATGTTGCTGATATTTAACTAAACTATAAACTTAACTTTTTTTTTTTGAGCAGGTAAGGCCCACTGAGCTATATCTACATCTTTTTCAGAAGCGACTTGGCCACAAATGATAGCTCGACGAAGAGTGGCTTATCACGTGACAATTTATAACAGATAAATAATCTAAGCTCTTTGCATATGGAAATGTGAATTTTACCACAACTCAATCTATCGGTGCCAAGGTGAGTCTACGGGTGTTCATGCAAGTCGATCAATCTCCGTTAGTCTGCGTGGAAAATCTTGTCTCCATGCAACTCCATGGATCTCTATGCATGCCAATACGGGTCTCTAAGTCTACGGCTCTCTATGCATGTCTATGAGTCTCTAAGTCTACGGGTCTCTATGCAAGTCATTGGTGCTGTGGCCGAGACGACCGACTCGCTACACTTGGGAACCCCGTTTAATCAAAGGCAACTGCCGCTCGGATTTTAATGCAGCGTCTCAGCGGGTCCCTGCCCGGCACGTGGCCGCCTCCTCCTCCTCCTCCGCCGCGTCTCCCCGTCACAGCTTCACTTTCTCCGCGCTCGCCGGCTCATTTATGCCGGCCTCGCGTAGCGGCACCATGGTGCTTCGCCCGCCTCTTGCTGCCACGCGATCACCTCGATTGGGGGGGTAGTGGGGTGGTTGCAATAAAAAAAACACGACGCCGTACGGCTCCCGCAGCAGCAATGCTCGACTCGATTCCGCGCACGCGTCTAATCGGATTAGAGCGTCTCCTAACGGAGGGCGTGTTGCTCCTTTGAATTGTGTCACCCCCCCCCCCCCCGTTTTCACTTAGAAACTTTCGTGGTTCCCGTCCCCGTGTCTCCCCCCCCCCGCGCGCAAGGACTTTCCAGAAGCGTTGCTTAATGCGTGCGTTGGCATCTTCCCCCCTCCCCTCCCTCCCCCCTTAGTGCCTGAAACTCTTGCCTCTGAGCTTTCTTGCCCGTATCGAGGCTTCTTTAACAGTGGCGTCTCAAGGGGGTACGGAGCCTTGCAATCACCGAACCGACGCGCTTTACAACGTCCTATGTGTGTTCGTGGTTGTATGTGTGTGTGTCTGCGAGCGAACCCAGGGTCAAATGCTGCATACAGATAATGTGCTCAACAGCACGCTATATTAGATGCTCCCAAATCGCGCTGTCTCCCTGTCCCTCTACCTTTCTGTCTCCTGATCTCCACGGCTGTCTGTCTCCCCATCGATCTCCCCATCGATCGCTCTTCTTATCCCGACCTCCGCATCTCATTATCTCCCACGTATTTCCATCTCCCCGTCATCTCCCGAATCTCCCCGTCTCTTCGTCTCCCCCCCCCCCCCCCCACGTCGCCCATCGTCTCCCCGTCCCCTCCCATCTTCCCGTCACAACTCCGTGTCTCTCCACCTCATTCCCCCATTGTCTACCGCGATCATCATCATCATCTCCCTCCCCCACCCATCCAAACCTCCCGCTTCCTCACCCTCTCCTGCCACCCCTCCACCCATATACCCCCCCCCACCCACCCAGGCCTGTCTCTCCACCTCTCCCATTCCCCCATCGTCTCCCGCGATCATCATCATCTCCCCCATCCAAATGTACGATCCTCCCACATCCTTACCCCCCACCTACCAACCTGCAACCCCCGCCCCTCCCGGCCCCCTCCCCCCCCCCCAGGGCTCTCCGTACGCAGCGTGTGCTGGAGGAGCGACCGCATCGCCGTGGGCACGCAGGACAGCGAGATCCTGGAGGTGGCGGTGCGCGAGCGCGACTCGCCGCTGCTCGTCATGCAGGGCCACTGCGAGGGGGAGCTCTGGGCCCTCGCCGTGCACCCCGCCAAGCCGCTCGCCGTCACGGGCAGTGACGACCGCTCCGTCAGGCACGGACCCTGCTGACCCCCCCCCCTTCTCTCCACACACCCCCCGCGCTCCTCACCCCCCACCCCAGGACTCCCCCCCCACCCCCCCACCGCTTCCTCACCAGCCTCTAGCCCACTCCGCTCTTCGTCAACGAATCAAGCAAGGAGTTTGACTGGTGATGCAGAGCCGGATTATGACATGCTGGGGCCCTAAGCTATGTCAAGCTTAAGAGGTTCTGTCGTATTATTTTTTCAAAATGTGTATTATTGGAACAGAAAGGGCAATGGAAATATAAATATGAAAGCTTTGTAATTGCATATTTTGTTGAAACTGAAACCATTTTAATTTTGCTAGGTAAGGCCCACTGAACTCTTTTTTTAGAAATCACCTGGCCACAAATGACATCTCAACTAAGTGGCTTATCACGTGGACACTCATAGCGGCAAAATATTTACGGTTAATTATTTAATTTATTTGTCTAAATATGGAGGTAAAAACCATCACACGGTGGCCTCCCTATAACCCCCCCACCCCTACCCACCCACCCAGGCTATGGAGCCTTGCCGACCACGCGCTCATCGCTCGCTGCAACATGGAGGAGGCGGTGAGGTCGGCGGCGTTCAGCCCCGACGGCACGCAGCTGGCGCTCGGCATGAAGGACGGATCCTTCACCGTGCTCAGAGTCAGGTGAGAGCGCGCCCCCCCCCTCACCCCCCCCCCCGATGGTTACCTGCCCCCCCCCCCCTCGGCCCCCACCGACGGTGCCACCTCAAAGGAGCTGCGGGAAGTGGCTCCGAAAGGGATCGAGCTACCGACGGGGATACATTAACACTAAACTATTTCAATTGTAATCTTTTTTTTTATTTTACCAGGTAAGGCCCACTGAGCTATGCAGATATTTTTCTGAAGTTAACGTGGCCACAAATGATAGCTCAATAAAGTGGATTATTAAGTGGAAATTTAGAGCAGTAAAATACTCTAAATGTGTTGTTTCTAAATGTGGAGGGAAAAACCGGAGGACCCGAGAAAAATCCACGCGACCACGGGGAGAACATGCAAACTGCAAATATCCAGGCGTCAGGGTCGTGATTGAACCTACGACCTCCTGTATACCAGGCGAGGTAGTTAACATTTTGCCACCGCGATTCCATTCACGATCTCGCGGCCCTGCCTCCGGCAAGACCTGCCCACATTTACTTAGCCACGCCCACCCAACCACTATCACTACTCACAGCGAATTGCCTTGCTCCTCCTGATCCGGGCCCTACCGACTGCTCATAGGCCCCACCCACTGCTCATGTAGCTCCACCCACTTCTCGAGTCGCCCCGCCCACTGCTCAGGTTGCCCCGCCCCCTACTCAGGGTAGCTCTGCCCTTTGCCCGCATCATGAGTTCAGTAAGAGGCCAGAGATTGGGAACCAAATGCTGATTTTCACAAATCCTTCGCAACGACCGTGGCAGGCTTCTGAAAACACGGGTGTTGTCCCAGCTAAACCGAAACGTTTGATAGCCTCATTTAAAAGGACGTATGCAAGGTTGCCACATTGGCATAATGGGTGAGCATGGCAAGGCTTTCATCCAGCAGTGGATCTTTACAGACCAGTGAAATCCTAAGAGTGACATTTTTTTTTATTTACCCAGGAAAGCATCACCCGAGTGTTTTTTCACCAATCAGGTCCTGTGCTGTGGAGGTTTGGCTATGTTCATCCGGAGTGTTTTACAGTGTCAATTCCACAAGCCAGGGACAGCCCTCTTCATTGGTAAGCTGCTGAGGGGACAGCCCTCTTCATTGTTAAGCTGCTGAGGGCCCAGGCTGCCTCACGGCCAAATCTTTCATTGGTTTCTCATTCATTTAGTTATTCATAAATATATCATCCATCACATTAACTAGCAACGCATCGATACATGGGCATTTACTGCCCTTTGTCAATCTCACCGCTGGATCAGGGGCCTCCACATGTCACGTGCATTTTGGGGCTTATCTGACGATACTTCACTACGCTGGTCATTTTGAGTGAAGGCGGAGAGTGTCCATGTTGGAGCACAGTGAAGTACAATTTTGAACATTTCCTGAACTGCCCGCTGCAGACAACGTATTTCCGCAACAGCCTGCGACTCCTGATCTGTGCATGGTGGTCGCCCAACAACACGCGATCCAGGCTTCAACTTGGCTTCCAAGAGTCGGCTATATTGGGCACAATCCAGGTGATTTGGTAATTAAATAATGCCCTAAGTTTACTCGTCTTTATTTTTCCAGGAGAGCCTCACTGAGGCTTGACACATTTTTCAAGAGGTCCCTGCATTGGAATGTTCAGCCAAATTTATTAACCCTTTTCCGTTCCTAGACATCTGCAAGTTGCAGGGTGGGTTCCTATTCGCCGCTGAATCTCGGTAACACGTAAGCGGTTCAGCGTTAATTTTATTTGGAGAGGCGTAGCGCCGCTATTTTTAAGACCTTGTACTCACTGCAGAGAACTGTAGCAACGCGACCACACTTTACGAAGCTGGTGCCAAACTGTGCCACACGCCTTCCCGCACGCCCTTGTGGGAGCCTCGGTACCCATCAAGTTATTTTATTTTAAGTATTTTTCGTTCACTGAAGAAAAACTTATGACGTACACACACGTCATCGGAACGGGGAAGGGTTAATGAGCGTTTGGCTTCGTGTGGGAAGAATTTTGGGAATCTGGAGAAAATTCACCATGGATATGAAGGGGTAATTCTCAAAGCTCCATGCAGAGACATTCAATAATCTATTGCTATACTGCCATGTCCTTACCATCTTGCCTGGTAAGTGTCTCTAAGGTGACAGCCGTTCTCTGCATTAAGTATTCCTTCAACACAGTACTGTTGCACGCTGCATTTAAGTGCAGCCCCATTTGCAAGACCCAAGTTATTGTGATGAGGAAAGAGAAACTGCCCTTCTGTAAATTATCGGGCGTGTGGGAATTCACAAACGCTGCAAAACGGATCGCTTAGGTGTTTGTGTGAGGATCTCGCGCGCCACCAAATTGAAACCGAATTCAATTTATAAACCTCGGCACAATCCGTGCACCCAACCCATCTGTCCTAAAATGCTGTCCATCAATCTCTCATTCCCCACCCGCCTATACCATCACCTTCAAGAGCCTCCCTCCCTCCATCTCCCTCCCTCCCACCCTGCCTGCCCACACCCCCACCACAGCTCTTACACGCCGCGTAGATAACGCAGAAGACGAACACGCAGCAAAGTGTGCTTTGTCGTAGGACGGTGGAAGAGGAGGCCAAGAGGATTCGCTCTGGAGGAATTCTCTCGAGCTCTCGCTTCAGGGAGGCAGGCGTTGGGGGGGGGGGGCGCATTAGGGAGGCGGGGGTTAGGGGGGCTTTAGGGAGGCGGGGGTTAAGGGGGCTTTAGGGAGGCAAGGGTTGCGGGGGGGGGGGGTTTCTTTTGGCAGCAGTTGAGGGGCGCTGTCCTTACCGCACGCGCCACCGATGGTAGAACACCGCTCAGCCATCACGCTTCACCATTGCGCCACTCGGTATAACCTTGCGCCAACCGGTGAGGCTCTCGCGACGTCACCACTTATTTTCGTTGTTTCTTTTTCTCTCCCCCCATCCCAACACCCCCCGCCCTCCCGCCCGCCTCAACGGCTCTCGAAACAATTTTTCAAAACTCGGGACGCGAGCAGCAGAACTAATTTCGCTCTCAAGATTGAGAGATTTATTTCCACGTCATTAAACACAAACTCGCTACCCCCCCCCTCCGCCCCCCCCCGTCCCTGCTTCTCCCCACCTCACAAAACCCGACTCGGCACTCTCGGCCGCGCCATTAACTCTTCTTCCATCGGGGAACGAGCAGCTGAGAGCAGTAGGGATGGGAGAGTGGGTTGGGGGGTGGGGATGGGAGAGTGGGTTAGGGGGGGGCTGGGTGGGGATGGGAGAGTGGGTTGGGGGGTGGGGATGGGAGTGTGGGTTGGGGGGTGGGGATGGGAGAGTGGGTTAGGGGGGGCTGGGTGGGGATAGGAGAGTGGGTTAGGGGGGGGGGGCTGGGTGAGGATGGGAGAGTGGGTTAGGGGGGGGGGCTGGGTGGGGATGGGAGAGTGGATTGGGGGGTGGGGATAGGAGAGTGGGTTAGGGGGGGGGGGTCTGGTTGGGGATGGGAGAGCACGAGACGGTGGAAGATGAATGTAAGTTTCTCTCCCCAACCTCTCGTCCTCTCTGTCTTCCCGATGTGCCGAGGAGCGTGAGTCATGGAGCTTCTCTCCGACGCCCGCGACGCTTCATCACTGCTCGAGCAACATACGCGAGCTTGCCCTGCCGTGCTTCCCACTCAGTGTGTGCCCAACATTTGCTGGCGGCACATACGCGCGCTTATTTCCTGGGATATTATAACGGAACGACCGCCAAATCTCTCGCCATTCATTGAAATTCGATTCAAGGATCGGTTCTTCTTTTGAAATGTTGCAGTTATTGTAGCGGCCCCTATTAGCTGGCGGGGGTCAACGTTAACCTTATATGAATTAATAAAAAGGGCAATGATTGTTACACACGTGAGTGCAGAGGTGCGTTGATCGATTGAGAGCCACCGATAAACCACAACACCTTGCTGACCTCGTCAAGGAGCCTACAACCATCATCACCTGAACTCCGGTTATCCCTGCAGGAGCAGCAGCAGCTGTTGGCTGGCCATTAGACAAAGACGGTCACCACACTGCGCGCTTTCAGATGCGCTACCGCGTCCGTCTGGAACGCTCTTCCTTCCGATATTAGGAAGCGACTAGAGCTATGCACTTTAAAATAATCTAGATTGTAACTGCTTTTTGTGTTTAGTTTATTGTCCGGGAATCAAACTCGGTTCACGCGGTTTTACAGCACAGGGTAATGTTAACTACTGCACCACCACCTCCACCCATTATTTGAGTTGGCCGTACGTAGATTTATATCACAGAATAAAAACAAGCAAGTGGGTTTCTGCATCACAGTAACACCAGCTGTGTGAATCACCTCCAGGTGAATACACAAAAACCAACCTACATTTGAATGCATGCTTAGAGATATCGTGAGTCATAAACGGCATTGTATTTTTTTTATTTCGAGGCCGGCGTGAGGTGCATTTCTACATCTGCGGATCGTGAGAGACGGGTGGACAGCTTGGGAAAGCCTTCATCCAGCAGTGGATTGACCAAGGCCCACTTTGTTGATGATGAAGATGATAATTACTCCAAGAATGTGACCTCAGAATCACCTTTTTTCTTACGTCTGTCTGCGGTTTGGGTTCCACGGGCGGTGCAGAGCTCGTGCCAGAGAACGCTGTCGCGATAGCCAGATGAAGCTCTCAGTTTAACGCGTGTGCTTTCGCGACCAATTTTATCCATAATAACCTTTTTTTTTGCGTGGTTTAATCACGAGCAAAACGTCGCCTTCGAATTGTAAATGTTTTACTCTCCAACACACCGGCGTGTTGAAGTGGTCCCCAATTGCCACGTTCTGTTCACGCGACAAACCTCACTAATTGGCTGCGTCGGGTGGTGGCAGGGTTTAACGACACATTTGCATTTACGCGATCTAACCCAAGAACGCAACCTTTATTATAGATGGAGCTATGTCAGGCAAAGGTGACGCGGGGGTGGTGGGGGGGGGGCGGTCCAGAGAGGGGTGGCGGCTATAGAGGGGGGCGGCAGTTGTGGGCATGAATGATGGAGTCACGGTGCAATCGCTTTAACAACGAGCATACTGCCCGAAGCTCCGAAGCCATTACTGACGGCTCATCCCGCTATTAATTCACGAGAGGAGACAACGCGATGCAATGCTCCCGCTAGCGCAACCGCGTCTGGCCTCGTGCCTTTCAGACGCGCAAAATTGAATCACGTCCCCCTCTATTCCCAGCCCTGCAATTTTTTGCCCGTTGTTAAGAGCGAATGAGATGAAGATTTCAGACGTGCGACGAGGGGTGGGGGGGGGGGCGCGTGCCGCCCGCTCGTCGCTAATCGGCCGCGTTCGGTGCGGTATTTTTTTTCTGAATGCGTTTTCAATGAATTCGGCTCCTGTGGCGTAATTAGCAAGTGGGGGGGGGGGGTCCCTCCGTTTTTCGCCGGCCCCTTGCGACGCTGGAGAACTGGCGACTGAACACGCAAAAAAAAATGATCTAAAAAAAAAACAAGGAGCCTTGCGGAGATTGCTAAGTATTAAACATTGTGACAGGCCCCACAAGACCACATATGTCTGCTTCGAAGCAGGGCAATAGAATATATTTCTTTGGAAATTACATTCCGATTGTGCGAGACGGAGAGAGTGCACGAGCGGTGTGGTTGTCGGTTTTTCAGGAGCGGTGGCATAGTGGTTCGCATCGCTGCGTTACGAACCCGGCGATCCCGGGTTCGATTCCTGCGCACGGTCGACACCAGTGACGGTTATCTGAACCGGTCCCGGGCCTCCCCTAGGTCGACTCAGCTTCAAATGAGTACCTGGTGGGGTGTGTAGTAAACATCGTTACTAGGGAGACAAAGGCGGCCGGGCGTGGTGGTGGCCACTCACCCCCTCGTGTGCCGAGCTTGCCTTCAAAGGTGCTCGCTAAGAGCACTTGCCCCTACAGTCTGCAACAGGCTATAGGGGGAGGGTCTTTGTTCGTAGATCTGTGTGGGGGGGAGAGCTGTGGCATGATGAGAGCACTGTCATATGAACCCGGCGACCTGGCTTCTATTCTCTGCCGAGGCTAATATCAGAGGCAGTTTTCCAAATTGGTCCGGGCCTCCCAGGAATCACAGCTGATGTCTTGCTCAAGTTCGGATGGAGTCGGTGCACGTCTTCCCTGTACAGCCTTGAGCCAGTGGTGACAATTCCACATTCCTGGGGCAAGTCTCTCCATAGGGTAGCCGCTGTTGACTTACCTCCAAAGCGTTACCCATTCTATCAACACCCAACCGGGAATTGAATTCGCAACCTTCCGATTGCGAGCCGCTCGCTCGTACTGCTGAGCAACCTGTCTGGATGACCCCCAGGTCGACCTGGCCTTAGTTTAGTACCTGGCGCAGTGTGTACCCATCAGTACTAGGGAGACAAAAGCGGTCGGGCGTGGTGCTGGTCACACAACCCCCTCGTGCGCCGCGCCGGCCTTCATAGTTGCCGCTCGTAGCACTTGCCCCAACAGTTTGTACGGCTGTTCGTGGGGGGTTTTTTAGTCTTTATATTTCTGTGTATTTCTTTTCGTACCTTTTTCTTTAAAAATATGTACGCATTGGAGCGCAAACTGATGCTTTTTGCGAACCCGGCCAAGAGATATTAAGCATTTAGCCATTCGTTTACACGTATTTCTGCACTTGTGCATGGCAATACGTTCAAGAACTGAATGCCAATGTTTAGGTCTGCTGGTCACGACGAGAGGGTATCCTCCGGTTTTTGTTACTGCTCTGTTGCTAAACTACATTTGTTTTATGTTACCAGGTAAGGCCCACTGAGCTATGTGGCTCTTTTGCAGAAGCGACCTGGACACAAATGACAGCTTTAACGAAGTGGCTTTTCACGTGGACACTTATAGCAGCCAAATACTCTAAACGCGTGATTCTAAACGTGGAGGTATAAACTGAGGCACTTGTGAAAAATCCACACGGCCACGGGGAGAGAGAAACCACTAACTCCAAATATACAGCCGTCAGTCGAGATCGAGCCCATGACCTCCTGTATACTAGGCGAGGTAGTTAACATTTCGCCCCCAACTGAAGGAGCGCAGACTACAGGTGTGTACTCTGTGGGATGCATGGCCACAGTTGCACAACCGTGTCGTGTCTTTACTTTTCCAATTAAAAATAGCCAATTGGGATGGGACGTAATGCTTATGCTGTGGGTGGGGCACGGGTCCCTGACGTGAACATATGGACTCACACACGCAAGCAAAGCACGCACATCCAGCTTCGAGCCAAATTCCAAGAAATCGTCTTGGAGATAATGCGAAGCCCGAGAAAGCGATTGTGGAACAGGTGTGGTAATTATATTTGTGTGGGGTTATGTGGAGTTGAATTAACCGACAGTTTTTCTCCTGTTGCCAATTTCAGTCATGTCCTTGAGCAAATTGCATCATCCGTACAATGATCAGCCACGATCAATCTGCCTCTGGATGATTGGAGCGGTGGTGCAGTGGTTCGTGCAACGCGCGAAAAATATAGAAACCTGAGTTTGATTCCTGGACATAGCTAAAGTCAGGTGGCAAGTGGTATCTGAACCGGTCCTGGGCTTCCCTATTTAACCAACCTGAACTTAACCAGCGTGGTGAAGTATAGCTAAACTAACTGACATGGCGTCGGGAGGCCTTCATCCAGCAGAGACTGCTCAGAGACTCAACACTGCCCCGTAGACTCAACAATGCGCATAGACTCAACACTGCCCCATAGACTCAACAATGCGCATAGACTCAACACTGCCCCGTAGACTCAACTCTGCCCATATACTCAATACAGCCCCATATACTCAACACTGCCCCATAGACTCAACACTGCCCATAGACTCAACACTGCCCCATAGACTCAACACTTCCCCATAGACTCAACACTTCCCCATAGGCTCAACACTGCCCCATATACTCAACACTGCCCATAGACTCAACACTGCCCCGTAGACTCAACACTGCCCCGTAGACTCAACACTGCCCATAGACTCAACACTGCCCCATAGACTCAACACTTCCCCATAGACTCAACACTTCCCCATAGACTCAACACTGCCCCATAGACTCAACACTTCCCCATAGACTCAACACTTCCCCATAGACTCAACACTGCCCCATAGACTCAACACTGCCCATAGACTCAACACTGCCCCATAGACTCAACACTTCCCCATAGACTCAACACTGCCCATAGACTCAACACTGCCCCATAGACTCAACACTTCCCCATAGACTCAACACTGCCCATAGACTCAACACTTCCCCATAGACTCAACACTTCCCCATAGACTCAACACTGCCCATAGACTCAACACTGCCCCATAGACTCAACACTTCCCCATAGACTCAACACTGCCCATAGACTCAACACTGCCCCATAGACTCAACACTTCCCCATAGACTCAACACTGCCCATAGACTCAACACTGCCCATAGACTCAACACTGCCCCATAGACTCAACACTTCCCCATAGACTCAACACTTCCCCATAGGCTCAACACTGCCCCATATACTCAACACTGCCCATAGACTCAACACTGCCCCGTAGACTCAACACTGCCCCGTAGACTCAACACTGCCCATATACATTAAGCAGTCCCCGTCAACCTCCTTTCGCTACGTTTTAAAGCCTCGC
Source organism: Lampetra planeri (assembly GCF_965212315.1). Classification (NCBI taxonomy): domain Eukaryota; kingdom Metazoa; phylum Chordata; class Hyperoartia; order Petromyzontiformes; family Petromyzontidae; genus Lampetra; species Lampetra planeri. Next base: position 4,079,921 of record NC_136136.1, read on the forward strand.
CTCTTCTCCATTGCCCATTCTCTTCCCTGCCCTGTTGTGACCCCCCACGTGGCCTCTGTTACGGTCACTCATTCCTCGGCCCTTGCACTGCCCCTGCCATCTAATCCATTCTATTTTTTTTTGTCATCGCTCTGAAACTATGTTACAGAGCGCCTTGAGATAAGGCGCTCCCTCGTATGAATACGAATCAAGATAAATGTTTTGAGACGCGGCGATTCGTCGCCCCATCTCTGTTTTATACACGAGGATGCCCCGCACCGAGCCTCAATTCCTTTCCGAGATACCAGTGCCACCAGCTGCGCGCCTAGGCCTGCTCGGCTTGTGCCCTGCGCGGTGGCGAATTCTAAATCTCGCCCCGTGTGTTGGTGTGGGGAGGGGTGGCCACGGAACAATAAAAAACAACGAAACGTCAATGTGTACGAAGCGACGCGTCGCGGTTTGCGTGCGTGCGTTCATCTGGGCGGGCGGCAACGGCTGGACATTGACACGAAACGTGGTGGGCCCTGCTTGCTTGCTTGCGTATTTTCTAAATTTGTTTAGTCTTTGCGCGAGCCAAATTAACGCGGCTTACGATCGCATCGACGCTCCTGCGGCAATGCCGTTTTGGACGGCACGTTATCCACGCGCATGTTGTCCGTGTGCGGTTATTCATTTATATTCCCTTTGTTTTTTTTATCGACGCAATTTACCCCACCGCCCCCACCGTTCCCCCCTCCCGCCCACCCCATTCCCCCATCCATCCGTCCGTGGTTTTTTTTTTATAAACCGCTGATGCGGCATGAAGGCCATCAAAAGCCTAAAAGCCACTCCACGGCACGCGGCGACTGGTCTGTAATTGCCGACCGGGGGAGGGGGGGGCGCTGGTCGCCCCTGAGTGGTTGTTGACTCTCCTCGTATCGACGACGACGACGCCGCTTCCTTCAGAACGAAAGGGCTCGCGGGGCGGCTCCCGCGAAGTGTCCTCATGACCGACAACCTCACCACCCACCCGCTCTCACCACACCCACCCTCACCACACCCAAGACACCCGCCCTCATCACACCCGCCCTCACCACAACCACCCTCACCAGACCCACCCTCACCACACCCGCCCTCACCACACCCGCCCTCACCAGACCCACCCTCACCACAACCACCCTCACCAGACCCACCCTCACCACACCCTCCCTCACCACAACCACCCTCACCACACCCTCCCTCACCACAACCACCCTCACCACACCCGCCCTCACCACACCCACCCTCACCACACCCTCCCTCACCACAACCACCCTCACCACACCCGCCCTCACCACACCCACCCTCACCACACCCTCCCTCACCACAACCACCCTCACCACACCCACCCTCACCAGACCCACCCTCATCAGACCCACCCTCACCACACCCTCCCTCACCACAACCACCCTCACCACACCCACCCTCACCACACCCGCACTCACCACACCCTCCCTCACCACAACCACCCTCACCACACCCGCCCTCACCACACCCACCCTCACCACACCCTCCCTCACCACAACCACCCTCACCACACCCGCCCTCACCACACCCACCCTCACCACACCCTCCCTCACCACAACCACCCTCACCACACCCACCCTCACCAGACCCACCCTCATCAGACCCACCCTCACCACACCCTCCCTCACCACAACCACCCTCACCACAACCACCCTCACCACACCCGCACTCACCACACCCTCCCTCACCACAACCACCCTCACCACACCCGCCCTCACCACACCCTCCCTCACCACAACCACCCTCACCACACCCGCCCTCACCACACCCTCCCTCACCACAACCACCCTCACCACACCCGCCCTCACCACACCCACCCTCACCACACCCTCCCTCACCACAACCACCCTCACCACACCCGCCCTCACCACACCCACCCTCACCACACCCTCCCTCACCACAACCACCCTCACCACACCCACCCTCACCAGACCCACCCTCATCAGACCCACCCTCACCACACCCTCCCTCACCACAACCACCCTCACCACACCCACCCTCACCACACCCGCACTCACCACACCCGCCCGGCAATTTCCACCCCCGAGTTCCGTCCGCCGCGAGCGGCCGTCGCTGGTGGGAAAAACAAAAACCCGGCGGGTGGAGTTGGCGCGGGGTGGGGGAGGTGAGGGGGTGGGGGGAGGTGCGGGAGGTGGGGGGAGTGGGGGAGGTGGGGGGTGGAGGGGGTGGAGGAGGTGGGGGGGGGTGCGGGAGGTGGGGGAGGTGGGTGGGGTGGGCGAGGTGGGAGAGGCGGGGGAGGTGGGAGGGAGGTGGGGGGGACCTTCGGAGCGCTCGACCCCAGGGCGCCGCACCTCTTCCACCACCCCGCCCGCCGACACGCGTGCGCTCTCTCGCCGCCGATTGATTTCCACTGCGCGCCTTCAGCGGCCGCTCCGCTCTGCTCGGCTTGGCCGTTGCCCCTCAGCTTCACGCGCGCGCGAGCTGCGGGGAGCGGTAGCGTGGTCGGTTAGCGCTGCGCTACGAACCCGGGGACCCGAGTTCGATTGCCCGCTCACGGCCAACGCCGGTGACGATTTTCTAAACCGGTCCTGGGCCTCCCCTAGGTCGACTCGGCCTCGAGCGGTGTGTAAACATCGCCGCTCGGGACACAAAGGGGTCCCGGGCGTGGAGCTGGCCACCCGCCCCCTCGTGCTCCTTGGCGGCCTTAATGGCCAGTGAGGGCTATAGGGGGCGACCTGTCTGTCGTTGGTATGGAAAACGCGTGGGGAGTGCTGACGTATCGGTCAGCGCCGCCGCGCTATGAGCCCGGTGACCTGGGTTTCATTCCCCTCTGCCAAGGGCAACATCAGCGGCGCATATCAGAATCGCTTTCTGGGGCCTCCCCTATGTCGGTTCGACCTGAAGTGACTACTTGGTGCGGTTTGTCAAGCCGAGCGCAGGTGCACCGTTAAGGGCCTCCAAAGGCTGCTCGACAAAAGCAGCACTTGCTCCCGCAAATCCGTAACCCTGTATTGGGATCTCTGCATGCGCCGTGAACTACATGGGACCTCGGCGGAGGCCTCGTGTTATGCCATCGGCCGTGCCCGTACAGTGCTCGCCGAGCTTGCATTGGCTTCCGGTTGCTGCCCGAATAAGTGATGAGATCGCACTCACTACACACAAAGTGCTTTCCACGAACGAGCCACAGTGCCTTGCTCATCTCGTCAAGGGGCACAAACCACCGTCACGCGCATTCCGGTCATCCTCGCAGCAGCGACTTTTGGCTGACCATCGAACAAAGACGGTCACCGCACCACCGCGCGCTTTCAATATGCGCTTCTGCGGCCGTCTGGAACGCTCTTCCTCCCGATATTAGGAAGCGACTGGAGCTATGCACTTTTAAATCATCTCGATTGAAAACTCTTCTCTTCAGAACTGATTTTTTGCGTGTAGTTTGTTGTCCTTCCGCCCGCACGGTGCGAAACAAGTTCAGCATACCGACATCGTCGGGACATGATCACTACCCGGCTCCCTGCTGGACGTCTGCTGGAAATAAAAAGAAAGAGCTTCATAGCTCATCGGATTCTTCTCTCCCCCCCCACCCCCCGCCCTACCAGGGACATGTCGGAGGTGGTGCACGTTCGCGAGCGCAAGGACCCGGTCCACGTGCTGCGCTTCTCACCCGACGGCGCGTATTTAGCCGCGGCGTCGGCGGAGGGCGGCGTGGACGTCTACTCGACGTCGCAGCGCTACAAGAAGGTCGGCGAGTGCTCGCCGGCACCCGCGGGTGAGAAGGCCGTGGCTCGGCACATGGGGAAGGAGCGGGCAGAGCGGACGAACACGTGCGCGGGAGAACGGCGGGCGAGTGAAAGGCATCGTGTTTGGCGGCGGGCGTGGACAGGACGCGTCGTGAGAAAGGCATCGGAGACTGGCAACGGATGCGGATCGAGCGCGCGGGAGTGAGGACGGATTATTGCGTCGCGAGACGCGCGAGAGACGACGACGGCTTGGGAAGGCCTTCATCCAGCAGTGGATAGACCGCGGCTGACGACGAGAACGGTTGTCACTCACAGCGCCCTCGTTGTGCAAATGTGGCCTTTTCTGCCCGTTCGAATAACGGAACGCTCGGATACGGGCGACACAAAGGCCTCCTCCCTTCGATTTTCCCTTCAGCTCCACGAGGCGGACCAACGCCTCCATGGCAACAACTGCGTTCTTGTTCTTGGTTCTTTCGGTAAAGTCACGTAGAAGGGAAATAATAAAATAAAAATAAATAAATCAGAATTTATTATTTAATAATAAAATAAAAAAAATAAAACAGATTTTATTATTTTATTATTTCCCTTCTACGTGACTTTACCGAAAGAACCTAGGAGATGAATCCCTGCAGTCACGGAAGCTTTAAATCGAAATTTCACTGCGTTCGTGTTCTCGCCGCAGGCGCCTGCTCGCTGCAGGGGGCCGTGGGGGCGTCCGGAGTTCCGCTCGACGGCGGGATGGCCCTGGGGCCAGCGGCCGTGACGCCGGGCGCCGTGGTGGCGATAGGTCTCGGCGGGCCGGCTGTCGGTGGTGGTGGGGGCGGTGGTGGCGTTGGCAGCGGTGGCGGTGGTTTGGCTGTGCCGGGCGGCCCGGCTGTGGTGGTGCACATGGACTGGACGTTGGACGGCCGGTTCCTGCACACGAACGACACCAGCGGGCACCGCGCCGTCTTCAGGATGCCCTGTGAGTGGGCCATGCACCGCCGGGCATCAACAATCGATTGACGGTTCATCCTTAAGTGGGACATGCGCGTGGAGTTGTTTTGTGGTTGTGGGTGCTTTCATATTGTTTGTGTATTACTTTTGGTTTTTGGCTGTTTCGTGGGAATGAAAAAATAAGTAAATAGCTGTGGGTAAATAACGATGATGATGGTGATGATGATAAAATAACGACTGACAATGGCAATGTTTAATGCCCACCATCGTCAAGATTAGCTGGGACTCATCCCTGACTACCTCTCCCATCTCATCTCCCTCATCTCACTCTACTACGCTCTACGCACTCTCCTACCTCTCCCCTCTCATCCCGCTCCACTCCCCTCCACGCACTCTCCTACCTCTCCCCTCTCATCCCACTCCACTCCCCTCCACGCACTCTCCTACCTCTCCCCTCTCATCTCACTCTACTCCCCTCCACGCACTCTTCTGCCTCTCCCCTCTCATCTCACTCCACTCCTCTCCACGCACTCTCCTACCTCTCCCCTCTCATCTCACTCCACTCCTCTCCACGCACTCTCCTACCTCTCCCCTCTCATCTCACTCCACTCCCCTCCACGCACTCTCCTACCTCCCCCCTCTCATCTCCCTCCACTCCTCTCCACACACATTCCGCTCCAGGAACTAAGGCTTTCAATCGAAGGTCCTATTCATTCAACCATTGCTCAGTAGAATGTCACTAATTATCCTCCACTATATCCAAGGTCTGGAACTCCATCCCCCCAATCGTCCCTGCTGTCCACTCCCTGCCCAGGTCCCAAACTAAACAACGTCCTTTGCCCTCTACCTACGGCTGACCACTTTTCAACGTCAAATCAATACCACCCGCACCCCCACTCCCCGCGTTACCGCCGTACGCATGCACGCTGCGTTGGCGTTTCGGTGACGTTCGCCCGTGTCCCGCGGCCGCAAGTCGGCAAGGTGCTGACGGAGAAGGAGGAGCTGGAGGTGAGCCCGTGGGTGTCCTGGACGTGCCCGTACGGCATCGAGGTGGCCGGGGTCCACCCCAAGTACGGCGGCGGTGGCGGCTCCGTTGGCGGTGGCTGCGGTGCGGGCACCAACGTGAGCACGCTGGACGCCAACATCGCCGGAGGGGTCCTCGGGGCGGGCGACGAACAGGGCCTCGTGCGGCTCTACCGCTTCCCCAGCTTCAAACGCGGTGCGGCGGTCACGCATGTCACACGCGTGTCACACGCATGTCACACGCATGTCACACGCATGTCGCACGCGTGCGGCACGCGGGCGGCGCGGGCATGACACGGGCACGTGACATGGGCGCGTCACGGGCACGACACGTGCATACACACATGTCGCACGCATGATACAAGCATGCCGACCGTGGAATATATTGCAAGGCCCCCGCCGATGCCCATAGCATACGTCACACTCGAGTCACACGCCTGCAACACGCGTGTAGCGCGCACGTGACACACACGTGACACTGCGTGTGACATTGTACACGCGTGCAACACGTGATATACACGTCACGTACGCACGTGGCACATGCACGACACGCGTGTTTGACATTGCTCTTTCACTCTACATGTGACCGACTGCCTCCGTGTACGGAATCTCAGAATACGGCCACGTTTGTAGGTGTAAACATTGCGGTTTACATGTTTTGAAGCAAAAACATCCTAATTGTGTTGTGTTTATCCTATTCGTATATGTGGTGTACGTCATGGGTTCACGTGACCTCTCGCAGCCACTAGTGGCTGCTGCATTCACCGCAACGTCGCCACAACGTAAGCAACAACAAAAGATAATCGATTGTTGAGGCAACCGCGACCCTGAATGGGGATAATTCATCAAATGAGAGCGTAGGCCAAATGCTCCAAACGCCTCTCAGAGACAGACAATATTTCACACATTTACGCGTGTTATTTAAATAAAAAGTCTCAAACGACATTAGCGTAAATTTCGATTTAAAGCTTTCGTAACTGCAGGGATTCATCTTCTTGGTTCTTTCGGTAAAGTCACGTAGAAGGGAAGTAATAAAATAATAAAAATAAAACATTAAATTTCGATGAAAAGCTTTTGTGACTGCAGGGATTCATCTTCTTGGTTCTTTCGGTAAAGTCACGTAGAAGGGAAGTAATAAAATAATAAAAATAAAACAATAAAATAATTACATTTCGATTTAAAGCTTTCGTGACTGCAGGGATTCATCTTCTTGGTTCTTTCGGTAAAGTCACGTAGAAGGGAAGTAATAAAATAATAAAAATAAAACATTAAATTTCGATGAAAAGCTTTTGTGACTGCAGGGATTCATCTTCTTGGTTCTTTCGGTAAAGTCACGTAGAAGGGAAGTAATAAAATAATAAAAATAAAACAATAAAATAATTACATTTCGATTTAAAGCTTTCGTGACTGCAGGGATTCATCTTCTTGGTTCTTTCGGTAAAGTCACGTAGAAGGGAAGTAATAAAATAATAAAAATAAAACATTAAATTTCGATGAAAAGCTTTCGTGACTGCAGGGATTCATCTTCTTGGTTCTTTCGGTAAAGTCACGTAGAAGGGAAGTAATAAAATAATAAAAATAAAACAATAAAATAATTACATTTCGATTTAAAGCTTTCGTGACTGCAGGGATTCATCTTCTTGGTTCTTTCGGTAAAGTCACGTAGAAGGGAAGTAATAAAATAATAAAAATAAAACATTAAATTTCGATGAAAAGCTTTCGTGACTGCAGGGATTCATCTTCTTGGCTCTTTCGGTAAAGTCACGTAGAAGGGAAGTAATAAAATAATAAAAATAAAACAATAAAATAATTACATTTCGATTTAAAGCTTTCGTGACTGCAGGGATTCATCTTCTTGGTTCTTTCGGTAAAGTCACGTAGAAGGGAAGTAATAAAATAAAAAAAATAAAACATGAAATTTCGATGAAAAGCTTTCGTGACTGCAGGGATTCATCTTCTTGGCTCTTTCGGTAAAGTCACGTAGAAGGGAAGTAATAAAATAATAAAAATAAAACATTAAATTTCGATGAAAAGCTTTCGTGACTGCAGGGATTCATCTTCTTGGCTCTTTCGGTAAAGTCACGTAGAAGGGAAGTAATAAAATAATAAAAATAAAACAATAAAATAATTACATTTCGATTTAAAGCTTTCGTGACTGCAGGGATTCATCTTCTTGGTTCTTTCGGTATAGTCACGTAGAAGGGAAGTAATAAAATAATACAAATAAAACATATTAAATTTCGATGTAAAGCTTTCGTGACTGCAGGGATTCATCTTCTTGGTTCTTTCGGTAAAGTCACGTAGAAGGGAAGTAATAAAACAATAAAAATAAAACAATAAAATAATTACATTTCGATTTAAAGCTTTCGTGACTGCAGGGATTCATCTTCTTGGTTCTTTCGGTAAAGTCACATAGAAAGAAATTAATAAAATATTAAAAATAAAACATAATAAAATAATTATTTTATTATGTTTTATTTTTATTAAGTCACGTAGAAAGAAATTAATAAAATAAAAATAATTATAATAAATTTTTTTTATTATGTTTTATTTTTATTATTTTATTAATTTCTTTATACGTGACTTTACCGAAAGAACCAAGAAGACATTAACGTCGTTTGAGAATTGCTCCGCGTTGCTAATTATAATATCCTCGCAATGGGAGCAAATGACCTGTCGTGCGTAGCGCTTCCACCCGCGGCGTCAAGTGGCGACTCCGATGAAGAGACGAAGTGACGGGGGGGGGTGGAATAAAAACCGGCAGTGCCGCATTCCGCCAAGGACGCGGGGTGAGGAAGCGGCGCCTAACGTTTTCGCGACATGGGGACTGTGCGTCGTCGTCGTCGTCGTCGTCATCATCATCATCATCACCGTCATGGTCGTCATCATCATCATCGTCATCATCATCATCATCGTCGTCGTCGGCATCATCATCATCGTCGTCATCATCATCATCATCGTCGTCGTCATCGTCATCGTCGTCATCATCATCATCGTCGTCATCATCACCGTCATCGTCGTCATCATCATCATCGTCATCGTCGTCATCAGCATCGTCGTCGTCATCATCGTCGTCGTCAGCGTCGTCGTTACGCTTGTGTCATTACGCGGTCGAGGCTGCTGAACGGACATTATTTGCCACGTTGGGGGGTTTGCGAGCGTGCATCGTTGAGGAGGGGTTCATCGGGCGAGGGTGGAACCCCGGGGCGCCTCAGCCGGTCTCGGCCGGCAACTGTCCCGAAACGTCGATTCCGCAATATTTTTGGGAGCCAAGGCACATCGCAAACCCCCCCCACCCTCCCACGCCCTGACTGTGTGTCGGCGTCGTCGCGATGCTGCGGTGCTGAGCGAGTGCCGTGGTGTGACTTGTGTGTGATGATAATGTGTGTGCATGGCGTGTGTGTGATGCTGTGTGCGATGCTGCGTGGTGCAGTGGTGTGGTGCAGTGCTGTGGCGTGCACGATGATGTGTGGTCCTGTGCGGTGGTGCTGTGCGGTGCGCTGGTATGTGTGGTGCTGTGTGATGTGGTGGTGCATGTTGTGTTATGTGTGTGGTGCAGTGGTTCTGCGTGGCGCTGTGCTCTGTGGTGCGGTGGTGGCGTGCGGCAGCGTGGTAAATATTTGTTCGCGTTTCCCGTCCTCCTTGAATGACAGCACTGCACTCGAATTGAAAACTTCCTTGTCCTGAAGATGAACGCCGTCTGTGATCACAAGGGACGCACAGACGCCTGCGACCACAAATCACGTGACCGCACGCGTGACATCGGCGTTCCCGGAGCGAGAAATGAAACATCGCGTCGAGCTTTAGCATCGTCGGTGGGAAAACTTGAATCGAATCACGGAAATCCACATTCCGCTGCGCCCCAAAGGAGCCAATGATCATCACCTTGCGTCGTCACCCGCCGCGACGCTTCGATATGAAAAAAACGAAATCGGCCGTCGAACAAAAACAGGGGAGCGACAATGAAGAGCTTGCAACATTCGCAAAGCAGCGGAGGGCAGCGAGAGAGAGAGGCTCGTTGCCTAGAATCGCATCGAGACAGAAAGAGACAGAGAGAGGTGGGGGGGGGGGGGGAGCGGACAAACACGTGGATCAGCAAAGGGAGCCACCACAAATCAGCGACGTCGTATTGACCGTTAATAAACGTAAGTGGGGCTTGAGTCGTTAGGAAGGATGATGGCGGGCGGTCGATAATGACGACGACGACGACGCGGGCGTGGCACGTGGCACGTGCTGCGTTGCTGGCGTGCAGAGCTCGACGTCGAATCGTGAGCACGTGACATCGCAGGGTGCCATCACGTGGTCATCCGCAGCTGGGCCCATTGCAATGCAATGCAGTTGTCGCAGCGTTGCAAACGACGTCTGCAGCGGGTGACCCTGCTGGTGACCCGCTAAGCAGGTCGGGACTAAGTCGTTTCGACTGATTTGCCGATGGGGTCAAGGTGACTGCGATGAACGAGGCTGGACCTGCACCCGAATGGCAATCTCTGCGGGTACCCGCGGGCGATCCGTGGGGAACCCGCTGGTACCAGCAGGTGGTCTGTGGGTAACCCGCTGGTACCAGCAGGTGATCTGTGGGTAACCCGCTGGTACCAGCAGGTGATCTGTGGGTAACCCGCTGGTACCAGCAGGTGATCTGTGGGTAACCCGCTGGTATCCGCGCTGATGCAGGATTCCTCATCGCGGCGTTCGGCAGCCAGACGGTCAGGTTGGTGCGACACTAAAAGAGGTGGCCGCATTGTAGTTGCGTTATCCCGCTGGAGTGGGGGGCGGGGGCAGGAGGTGGTAGGGTGGGGGGCAGTTCAGACTCTCTCAAGGGCCCTCGCTCGTAATTTCGCCCCGCGATAATAAATTACGGGGGGGGGGGGGGGGGGGCTCGCCGCTCCGCGCTCTTGAGAGATTGCACGAGCTGATGGTGACGGGCATCCAGCACAGGGAGCAGAATCGATGGGAGAGTGGCTGAGCGAGCGAAGAGGTGTGAGAGAGTGGGGGGGGAGGAGGGAGGGGCGGGGGGAAAGACGCTCAGGGTGAGACGAGAAAGGGGGGCGGGGATTGAGGAAATCGGAAGGGAGATGGGGGGGGGGTAGAGAGGGAGTTGGAGAGACGAGGGGGTAGGGGAGGATGAGACACGAGTGGAAAAACGGGGAGATAGAGAGGGGGGGGGGGGGAGGCAGAGAGGAGGGGGATTAGGAAGCAGCTACCCCGTGCTTCGTCTGCACGGTTCCGTTAGGAGCCGTTCCCGAGCCGTGCCGTGCTGTGCCTTTGTTGGTTCCAGCTCAATTATCTGTCCCGTCACCTTAGGCCGTCGTGGTGTATTGTACCGACAAGTGGCAGTGAGTGATGTTTTGTTTATATTAATAATACTGTCATGTATTTATATGCCAATGTTACATTTAAGCTGATCGATGAACACAACTATTCGAACGTGGCAAGGGGGCGAAAAACAACCCTACTAATAATACAAACGAGGCGGTAAAAACAAGACAAATAAAATACATCATTGGATTGAACCGCGGCTCTCAATCACGGCGATTCGTGAAACCTCCTTGGGTTGGGCGTTGGGTTTCGGGTTGTCGGGGCTCGTTCGCCCGCCGGTGATCTTCGTAATTACATTCATTCGGTCGCTCGTCTCAGAAGCGCCTTGCACGCGCCATGCAGTGGCGGCATCTGTTTCATTAAACGGACGCGTCGCCTGGATGCGCCTCGAGCTCCCGTCATTCCGCCAGTGCGCGCGTCTCTCGCGATGACAATAACTTCAGGTGTTGTGCGCGACGACGTGCAAATGAATCAAATGATTGGCTCGCCGGGTAAGCTACTTTACTCGCGTTTAAACCCTCGTGTTACATCCAGGACTCAAGATGACATTTGCTTTGTTGATTACGGTGAGAGAGAGAGAGAGCGGAATTAATCGGAAGATCGCGTGGATCGGCGGAGGGACGTCGTTTTTACCTTTTGGGGTAAAAAAATAATCAAAGTTGGGCCCTGGGCAGGACGCGTCACTCGATGACCGCTCACTGCGTCGCGCGGCGCTTTCAGACGCGCTTCTGCGGCCGTCTGGAACGCTCTTCCTTCCGATATTAGGAAGACACTTGGAGAAATGCACTTTTATTTCATCTAGATTGAAACCTAACTTCTTTCGAACTGCTGTTTGTGTTTAGTTTTGTTGTCCTTCCCTGTTACCAGGTAAGGCCCAGTGAGCTAAATGGCTCTTTTTTTCCAGAAGCGACCGGTCTACAAACGAAGTGGCTTATCACGTGGACATGTATAGCAGCCAAACACTCTAAACGCACGTTGATTCTAAGCGTAGAGGGAAAACCCGGAGGACCTGGAGAAAAATGCACGTGACCACGGGGAGAGAGAGAACATGCAAACTCCAAATATACAGCAGGCGTCAGGGTCGGGATAGATCCCGCCGCCTGCATACCAGGCGAGACAGTTAACATCTCACCACCGTGGCGCCCTCATGGAGTTCACATGGAGTGCTCTTACCAATAACACCCGGTTAACCCAGCAGCATTTGCTTCACAAGCGCGATTCTGCTACTGAGACCCAGAAGGTCAAAACCGGTCCAGAGTTAGCCTCAAACAAATGCTCCCGGATCATATCTGGTCTAGAAAGCCGATCGGCTGATGGGCCGCGCCATCGTTTGTGTTTCCGCGTGGTGACACTCGCACAAACCGGGCTGTACGTGTTGTCGCTCTCCGCGTGTTCTCACGACGCCCGCCGTGCACTTACCTAACACGTTTCTTTTTCTACAAATTGCATGTTATAAAATATATACCCCGAGGCCTGTTCGGATCCGATCGCGCCCGCCAGGTTACGGCAACGGTTGGTGGCTCTGCCCTGAGCTTGGCTTTATTGGGTTCGTTCCGATTCAATCGTAGCTCTTTCATCGCCACCCCCCCCCCCCCCCCCCCCCGGGGTTTCTCCTTGCGCCGCTGTCAAAGTTCTTCGCTCGAAAGCCGCAACGCCGCGCAATCGCCTGCGGTGCCTTTTTTGCTTTCACGCAGTGGTCACAGGCGTCGGCGCTTGGGTGGAAAAAACCCGATTTTTCCAGCGGCAGGCATCGGGTTTTTTCTTTAATACAATTAAACCCGATTTCGGGGAATTAAAACCTGGTTTAATGAATGCGAAACTCTGATCCAAGGCTTAGGCTGCTTCCTCGTCGGTGCTGCTATCGTACTCGGGGCCGTCGGGCACGGGGTAGCCGTAGAATGCGGCGGGCAGGTTGGTCTTGATGAACACGAGCTTCTCCTCCACAATCGTGGGTGCCAGTGAGTTCCTTCGCTTGGAATGGATGAAGCCCATCGTTGAGAAGTGCGGTTCTGCTAATTAGAACCAATTAAACCGGATTTCTCCCAATCTAAAATGATCGGGTTTAATATAAAAAGACAATCAAACCCGATTGTAAAACAACCCGACTGTGCCACCCTTGCGTCGGTGAGCGGCTGGCCAATTCACGGACGACGTCGTTCCCACGTTCGTCCGTCCGACTGCTGAGCCGTTAGCAAACCTCGTGGATGTTCGCCGTCTGATTCTATTGGAATCCAATTCCTACTAGGGACGGGCTTTGTGTGCGCATGATGAAAGCTCATTCGTCAGGGGCGCTTTTCCACCTTGAACACCCCGTGCTGTGATTTACAATCGGAGCACAAATCACCGTCGTGTGCTCCGTGTGCCGAGCCGCGTTCCGGCCAGGCTGAGAAGTAGCGCTATCGGTTAGAAACAATTTTGGTGAAACAATGTTTGTTGCACAAAATACGTTATTATCACCACGTTCACAAGTCGTTAACATAAATCATTGATGGTCATCATCGTGATAAGCAGCCGGCACGATCGAGAACCCGGGTTCAATGCCAGGTTGTTTTCGGTGGCGTTTGACTAAATCAGAATCTCAGGTGCAGTGAGTTGATCTCAGCTTGGTCACCAATGGAGTGCGCTTGCCATTTAACGAATACCCGTCAAGTAAATTTTGGATGTTTTACTTACATTTCGCAAAAAATTCCACTTCTTAGAATGAATGACGTTGGGTTGACTGCCATGTGATAAACATCCCTTTGGCAGGAAGCCAAGTGGGGTTCAGCGGTCAATTGGAAAAGATCTAAGAAGTGGTTCTGTGACATCCATTACCATGGCCCGTTCTCTGACTAGGGCCACTGCTCTCCGAGGTTTTAGAATTTTGGAATAAAATTGAAAGACAGAAAAAAAACTCGAAACAAGGCCTACATTGAAGTCCATCAGCCGGGGTTTGTCCCTGCCAGCCGCACCACAACGAGTCCACCTCCCGCTTTGAATTTGGAGCCCTGCGTGAGTGCATGGGCTTCGTGATATTGACAACTCCCACGGTGAGAATTGATCAAAGGTGGTCGGGGTGCGGTGGGGAGGTGCAAGAAAGCTTAGATTTCCAGGGTGAACATAATCAATATTTATTGGGAGAGCCATTGCCCAAAGCTTTGCCTATTATATATTTTCGCTTATTAAGGCCACACACATTGTTATTGAGGAACGTGTTAAGTTTTATTCTTAATTGTGCATTTGCACCACTGCCAACGCAGCATCATCACCAATTAAATCATTGTTGAAACGGTTTAATTATATGAACAGAACCCATTATTTGCTCTTCGTTCGCGATTGCTATTACTTTTTCTTCTTCCTCCTCCTCCTACGCGCTTTGTGAACGACGCGACCACGAGTCAAAGCACGGCTCCGGAGGCTCAGCGCCGTCCCACCGATTCATCGCGGGCAACTCGGCCGCTTCAAACAAACAAACGACGGCGGCCCCCGCGGGACACCCCTCGTTCGCTCCGCAAGACTTTCAAAGTTCATTTATTAGGTATAGCCCTGTGAGCCATCCGGCTCTTGAATCGGGTGCAACCGCAACGAACAAAAAAACATGAACAAGAAAACATCTTAAAGTGACTATGTGCAAACAGAAAATCCAAGAAAAGACAGCAAAATATTGCAGAAAAATCGCCGTACACCAACCCTGTGCAAATATCCCAGTGGGATGCAAGTCAAACAACAACAACTTTGACCGATGATATCGACGATGGCTTGGGGAGGCTGTCATCCAGCAGTGGATTCATCGTGGCTGACGATGGCGGTACATACTGGATAGATATAAACTATCGGGGGGGGGCATCTTAAGATTTACGCAGGAAAGGTTTATTGAGCTTCACGACTACTTTTCAGGAGGGTCATGTCTTTGGGATGTTTGGCTAAACCCATATTAATGAGCCTTGGCAAGCGGGATGCAACAAGAGTGCCCGGGTTCTAGCCCACCATGGATACGAGGAGGGGAATACTTAGAGCGCCACACAGATGGATTAAACATTCACGAACGCACTGCCATCTCTTGCAATACTTTGTGGCTCTCCGATGGTGTTGTTTGTCGGCTTGAACTGCCCACTGTTGGGCGTGATGTCGGGGCGTTTCGCCTTGTTCTTGCCAGGAGCTTCTTCGATGCTGGGAGCTTAGGGATGTGGTGCAAAACGTCGGTACATAGTACCGGTGCACACCTGAAACGCTCGTCGCGGGGGGGGGGAGCTCCTACAGCGCGAACCGCACCCCCCCCCCCCCCCCCGCGGCGTTAGCGGCAGCAGCCTACCTACCCAGTCATGTCGGATCGTTCATTACCCCCTCGCTTGCGTGAGAGCTCACACGCGTCTCGGCAGAGGGGGTGGCCCAGCGTCGCGCAGTCGCGAGCCGCCGCGAGCCACGTTGTAGGCAACCGCGTGCCCGTTCTCCCCGTTTCAGCCTCGCCACGATCATTTACCAGCAAAGGAGCGGCGGAGCCGTGGAGGAGAATGCGTCAAATTAAACCCGAGGAAGAAGAACAGAAAGTATGCGCCGCCCGCCGTAGATTATCACCGCTCTCACACGGCGCAGACCGCCGCGCGTGTGGGATTAATGGCAATCGATTGGCCCGGTAACTTCCCCTGATGAGATTTCATTAATTGTCTGGGAAGGAAACAATCGCTGTGCTAGATTTTAATTTGGATAACTGTGAGCAGCTTTCTACGCCCGCCCACGACCCACACCTCTCATAATCTCTGTGGGGTTCCCCCGAGTGCTTAAGAAACTTGGGCTAAGTAAGTTAATTGTTCACAAAACCTAATTGGCCAACCAGCACTTTCTGTACTTTAATTGTAAAGGTACCCTTGGTGGCATTGCATCATCGTAACACATTTTCCCGTGTCCTAATCTTTATATTTTTTTAAATTTTACTAGCTAAGGGTCAGTGAGCTGTAAAGCTCTTTTTCAAAAGCAACCTGGCCACAAACGATAGCCCAACGAAGTGGCTTATCGCGTGTTTCTAAATGCGGAGAGATTAACCGGAGGTCCTGGAGAAAAATCCACGCGACCACGGGAAGAGAGAGAGAACATTCAAACTACAAATATGCAGGTGTCAGGGTCGGGATCGAACCCACGACTTCCTGCGTACCAGGCGAGGTAGTTAACATCTCGCCACCGCGGTGCCCCTGGGTAAGGGTTAATCACCCACCCGGAGTGCACCCAACGCCTGTGATGTCGGTGGTGAGTGATGTCCCGAACTGGTCCAGGGCCGCACTGCTTATGTGATGTGGATTCTCTCCGTTCTCGTGACGCGATGATGACAACGTCGCAATTGGGATGGGAATTGGGAAGTAGACTTAAATACACATTGAATGCAAATGCCCTTACTGTTGATGTTGTTGCTACTGTTGTTGTTTTTGTTGTGATTTGGTAGTCGATGTAGTCGTATTGTTGTTGATTTCACCGTCGTCAGCCGATGATGATGATGCTGATAACGTCTTCGACGTCACTTTTATTGTCACTGCCGACGATGCTGTCACGTGTTGCCACTGTTGTTGACGCTGATGACGACGACGATGTCACTGTGGGCGATGATGTCATTGACGCCGTCGCTGTCGCCGCCCGTCTTCGCGACAGGAGCGAAGTTCCGCAAGTACGTGGGCCACTCGGCGCCGGTGACGTGCGCCCGCTGGTCGCAGGACAGCGCGTGGCTCGTGAGCATCGGCGGCACGGACCACTCGCTCTTCCAGTGGCGCTTCATCCCCGAGGGCGTGCCCGTGTCCGACGCCCCGCCGCAGGGTACGCCCTTCACCGTACCCACGCATCATCATCATCAACAGTAGCAGCAGCAGCATCATGGTCCATCGGCAGATAGCCCGTCGTAGGTGTCCACTGCGCATTTTGTTATTCGGACGTCGTCACGTGCGTTGGATTGCCGTCCTTTTTTCGCGGCCGACGTATCGTCACCCTTTCGCCCGAACCTGCTGCTTTATCTCCAGGCTTGGGACTGTCTCAGATACCCGCTTGGATTGAACCCAAGTCAGCAGTCATGACAGAGGGCACGTGACGTACGAGCAAGGCCGGCGCGTCTCTCGGGGTTTTACCCGCCGGGTAGTCTTTTCTCCATAAACTCGGGGCTTGTTAAAGGTGTCCCTTTTGGGAGATGTGATAACTCACTGGCGGATCCCTTCGCCAAGAAAAAAAATATTCTGTCCGCGCGACGACCGAGTTCACATTTTTCACGAAAAATGCTAAACCCATAAACCGGTCACCATGTACCGTACCGCGGCGGCTTGCTTAGAGCACGCAGTAATTCAGGTCCCATAAACGTCTCAACGGAAATGTCACGAAATCAGCGTCCTGATCGTTTTCAAGAAATCGCTTACACTTTTTTTTTCCAACATCCATATTATGCTGCCTTGTGCCATCCGCCTCGTTGAGCGATCGGCTTGCATTGGAATATAATTTGCGTGCAATTTACCTAATTCCTAAATAATGGATTCAGACGCACGATTTTGTGAGTGCAGCGTGAAGGCCAACGGGCCAACGGAGACTCTAGCGCGTTTGTTTATGCGCCGTGGACACGAAAAGGAGTTTTGGTTGTGATTGTTTGTTCTCTGCTTATGAGGGTGGTGGTGGTGGTGGCTACAAAGACAAAGTGGGGAGCGGTGGTGCAACGGTTTACACAACGCTGCGCTACGAACCCGGCGACCCGAGTTCGGTTCCCGCTCGCGGCCAACACCGGCAACGATTGGCTGAACCGGTCCTGGGCTTCCTCTAGGTCGACTCTGCCACAAATGAGTACCTGGTAGCGATGTGTTAACATCGCCACTGGGGAGACAAAGGCGGCCGGGCGTGGCGCTGGCCACCCACCCCTCCGTGTGCTGTGCCGGCCTTGATAGGTGCTGCTCGCTAACAGCGCTTGGTCCCAACCATCTGTTAAGGCTACACGGGGGATCTTTGTCTGTTTGGTGGTGGTGGCTGAGCAGTGGTATTGGTTGGGACATGTGCTCTCGGCTCGCTTTGCGACGTTCATCACTAAATTGGCCTGGGCTGTCACGGAAGCCGGGCCGTGATCGCCACGGAAGCTTCATCTTGCGGCTTAAGAATAAATTGAAGCGGGGAATCATCCGTGCATTGTTTCACAGCCTTGGCTGACCAGCACCATTGTCCAAATATGTATTGTTTGTGGGCAAGATTGGATGCAAAACGCTCTCACAATGGTGTCTCTGTTTTGTGAAATATTTTTCCCTTCACCTTACGCTCATTCTTCTTATTGTCGCGGCAAACGGCTCGATTAAATGTCGCGCCGTGCAGCAGCAGAATGATGAGCATATGCGCGTTGGTATGTGTGTGAGCGCATGCGTTGGCATGTGTGTGTTGCGCGTGCGTTGGTATGTGTGTGTGCGCGTGCGTTGGTATGTGTGTGTGCGCGTGCGTTTCCGTGTGTGTGCGCGTGCGTTGCCGTGTGGGCGAGAAAGAGTGCACACTCGGGAGTCGCAAGGCAACGGGCGCGAGGGTTTCGCGTGCACGTTGCAGAATCATCATCAGAATATTTATTCAGGCTGGAAGAATCCGATGAGCTGTGAACCTCTTTTGCACGGATGTTTTTTTCCGAGCACTTACTGCAATTTCCAAGAAAAAATCACCTTCCATTGCGCGGTGCGACCCCCGTAACGGAATGGAAGCTCCCTTAATTTACCGGCTCACCGTCTTGTTTTTTTATTTAAGTTTGTAATCGATGCCCACGTCGATTTTTTTGGCGCTCCACCGTTCAACCGTGCGCGTGGCCGGGCACCGATGCCAGCACACTCCCGTTGGCCCCGGGCTGCAGCTATTCGTTGGTTAAACTGATGACACGTGCTTTGGAATGGTGAACCCCGTGACCACCACCACCCCCCCCCCCCCCACACACAAATATAGGGAGCTGCTCATCCAGCAGTGGATTGACAATGTATAATATTTATAACACCACGTTTGAGTCTAGACATTATTACCGCTGTATATTCCGTATTGGATGGAATGGTTGGCGCACTGGTTAGGGACCACTGCTATGAACCCGGCGGTCCGAGTTAAATTTACAGCTACGGCTATTATCAGCGGCAAGCGATATCTGAATCATTCCTGGACACCCCCCTCCACCAACTCCCATCCCATCAGCAACCGCCACTCACAGGCCTGGTGATGTGTAATCACACAATGCCAATGATTGAGGAAGCCCTGATTCATCAGTGGATTTGCACTATGGATCGGCATGTAAAATCATTAATAACAAGGCTATGCCGAACAAAGGGCGCAGGCGTAACAAGCGAGATAGACGATGCACACTCGAAGGGCACTGTGAACAACATGTCCAGTATAGACGGCACAGAGAGTCTAATCAGTTCTTGAACCAAATCACGACCCAGGATCGTGACAACCGATGAAATTTCCCGAGTGCTTCTGCAGTTGTCTGGCTCGTGTGCAATATTACAGCACTTTGTCAGTCCACTCCCAGATGAAATACCTCCCTCCCTACAGGGCGGTGATTGTTTGAGCGCACTTGATCGGTGCGGAACATTTGAATAAAGTGGCCGGCAGAAGTGGAAAGGGTTGCGCCCTCACCGGTACGGAATCCGCGGCTGAGAGGAGAGGGTTTTTGTTGTCGTCGTTGTCCGTCACTTCGCAAAGTGGTCTGGCCGCCATTTAGCCCGAACGGGAGACCGCGCCGTGGATCGTGCTATGGCGCAGCGCGGCGAGTGGCCAAGGTGGGCCGATTCATGGTAAATACACGCGGCACCTGGTCAGTGTAGTATGTGCAAAATGTGCGTGTCTTTTTTTTTACTGTCACTCTTGCTCGATCGTGCTCGGGTTGTGTGTGCTGATTGTCGCCGTGTCGTGAGTCGAAAGAAACACGTTTGCGTGAAATCCCTGGCAGTGAGCACAGAAGGAGATATGCCAGAACTACATTCGAGTGCAATACTGTTCAGTTTTAGACAGAATCTGCATTCATAGAGCCGTGCAAGACGGCGTGCATGATAAGGCGCGCGTGTGTGTAGATGTGGGGAGAAGTAGTCAGCGCGCTACGCTATGATCTCCGGCTACCCGAGTTCGATTCCCACTCACGGCCAACACCAGCGACGATTTATCTGTACTGTTCCTGGGCCTCCCCTAGGTCGACTCAGCCTCAAATGAGTGCCTGGGGTGGTGTGTAAGCATCAGCACTAGGGAGACAAAGGCGGCCGGGCGTGGTGTTGGCCACCCACCACCTCGTGCGCTGTGCCGGCCTTCAGAGGCACTCGCTAACAGCACTTGCCCTAACAGCCTGTTCAAGACTATACGTGGGGATCTTTTCCGTTGTATATAAATTCTAAATGCTGCCTATATATTTTTTTTGGTAGAGTCACTGGCGATTGGGCTGGGACCATCGGCGTAATGTATCCTCGCTTTAATCAGAAAAAAAAACCGGTGTGCGGTGTGCGTGTGTAAACTCAGGGGTTGGTTGGTGAATGTGCGTCGCTGACACGCGCACCTTGTTCTCTTCCCGTGCCTCCTCTGCTTCCGATGACCCAAACAGAGACGTACACGGAGTCTAACAGCGAGGGCTCCGACTCGGATTTGTCCGACGTTCCGGAACTGGACTCTGACATCGAGCAGGAGATGCAGATCAACTACGAGCGGCACGTGGGTGGAGCTCCCCGCGACGAGCAATTTCACTTCTGCGCCCTGTAGTCCCGATGGGGGGCGGGGATGGGAGCGGTGGGGGAGTGGTTAGCGCACCGCACTACGAGCAATGGCACCTGGGTTAGCCACTGACCTATGACTCACGCCGGCACTAATGCCGCCGGCACGAATGGCAAAAAAAAAAAGTCAAATTGTGTTCCGTGCTGAAATGTACAATATGGCAGCACTCGTAAAAAATTTTTTAAAAGATAATATCAACTTGTAACACACTACGAGCAATGGAACCTGGGTTAGCCACTGACCTATGACTCACGCCGGCACTAATGCCGCCGGCACGAATGGTAAAAAAAAAAAAGTCAAATTGTGTTCCGTGCTGAAATGTACAATTTGGCAGCGCTCATAAAACATGTTTTTTTAAAGATAATATCAACTTGTAACGCGCCGAACAACATTCTCTCTTTCTCTCTCTCCGTCATCGTCAGGACAAGATCCAGAAATTCAGAGTGACGGTCCCTCTGACAGTTAATTTGTTTGGCTGTGTCATGTTGTGCAGGGCTCTCAATGGCACAAATTTGGGCACGCCACTAAGTGACCGAACATTAAACAAATCTGATGAAGTTGAGAGTTATCGTTCGTTGTGAGTGAGTCGACATTAATGCCTTTTCAACTAAATGCTTAATTTCAAAACCAATTAAAAAAAATATTTGGCAAAATAACTGCTCAGTGTGCTTCCATATCATCTGTTGTCCAAACCAAGGTAGTGCCCATTATCCCTAACCCTCTCCTTCACCCAAAGGGGTTCACTGTTGGAAACATATTTGCACTGCAGTATTTGCCCATGCTTCTGAGCAACGCAGTCACACAATTTTTGGTTAAATTAGCATTTTGACTTTTTAGCGTTGTGCTGCGTGCATGCGCGCATGTGTGTGTGCGCACGTGTACGTGCATTGTGCTGCGTGCGTGTGTGTGCTCGCCCGTGCATTTGTGCGCATGCATTGTGCTGCGTGTGTGCCTGTGTGTACGTGCGTGCGCGTGCGTGCGGGCCCAGATCTACAAGGAGGACCTCCCGCAGCTCCGTCAGCAGAACCGCGAGAAGAAGCGAGCGGCGACGTCTCAGAGGCGCGAGCGGGCGCCCGGCAGCAGCCTGCGCCTGCACTTTGTGCACGGGTGCGTCCCCCGCTCACGCACTCGCGTTCCCCGCTCCGTGTGCGCGTTCCCACAATGTCGCTGAATGTGGAGGGAAAAGCCGGAGGGGCCCCGGAGCAAAAATCCACACCGCAAACTCCAGATATACGGCAGGCGTCAGGGTTGGGATCGAACCCACGACCTCGTGCATACCAGACGGGGTGGATGACATCTCGCCGCCGCGGGACAGTGCGGGTGGGCTTGGGGCAGGCGGCCGTCGTGGCTAGGCAGCCAGGTGGCCTTGGTGGAGACCAGCGACGGAGTTGCAGCGCCCACCCTTAAGGGACACGTCTCATCGACGGAGACGGAGCAGTGAAATCGTCTCGAGCGCCGGAGCTCGAATGGGTCGTTACGTCAACGACATCGTGAGCGATTGCGACGTGAGTTAGTGGGGGGCGGCGAGGTATGGGGGGCGAGGTTGGTGCCTTCATCAAGCAGTGGATAAACCGTAGCTGACGACGACGACGCTGCTGCTGCTGATGAGGATGATGATGATGGTGGCGGTTAGCGATGCGCTGTCCTTTGGCTCCACATTTACGAGCTCGCACACTCCGCCGGAGCTCCCGGCCGTCGGGCAGTTCGCTCGCATCGCTGAATAAAAACAAACCTTGAAATGAAACAACAAAACACACAAACACACACACACACTCCTCTGCATGAATTACGTTTCGCGTGGCATACGTTTGGCGAGGGAGGGGTACGACAGTGGCGCAAGTGGATGGGACGCCGGGCTATGAACTCCGGCAAAACCTGAGGTTGATTCTTGACTGTGGGTCAAATTGGTTGTGAGGAATATCTGAACCGGTCCTGAGCTCTCCCTAGGTTGACTCGGCCTTAACTGAATAGCTGGTGTGGTGCGTAAACATCGGCACTGGGGAGATAAAGGCGGCTGGGTGGTGCTTTCTCGCCACACCACCCCCTCGTGTGCCGTGCCGGCCTTCATTGTTGCTCCCGATTATCACGGTTGGCTATGTATGGTGCGAAGGAAGTTCAACATAATACGCATACACTCGCGCCAACGGTTTGTTAAGGCTTACCGGAGGGTAAGCGTGTGTGTGTGTGGGGAACTGTAGCATAGTGGTTAGCGCGCTACGCTACGAACCCACTGACCCGAGTTTGATTCCCACTCACGGCTAACACCAGTGACGGTCCTGGGCCTCCCCTAGGTCGACTCAGCCTCGGGAGACAAAGTCGGCCAGGCATGGTGCTGGTCACCCACCCGACTCCTCGTGTGCCGTGCCGGCCTTCACAGGTGCTCGCCGACAGCACTTGCCCCCGACAGTCCGTTAAGGCTTTACGGGGTATCTTTGTCTTTGTGTACGCGCGTGCGAGCAGGTACCGCGGTTACGACTGCCGCAACAACCTGTACTACACGCAGACGGGCGAGGTGGTGCACCACGTGGCGGCCGTGGGCATCGTGTACAACCGGCAGCAGCACACGCAGCGCTTCTACCTGGGCCACGATGACGACATCCTCTGCCTCGCCATCCACCCCGCCAAGGACTACGTCGCCACCGGGCAGGTCTGCGGGCGCGTCCGTCCATCCGTTCATTTGTCCAGCTGCCTGTCCCTCCGTCCGTCCATCAGTTCGTTTCTCCCCTTGTGTATGAACGTCCATCTGTCCATTCGTCAGTCTGTCCAGGTGATGATGCGACTGGCGGTCCTTCCGGCTGTTCGTCTGTTCGTTTTGTCCAGCTGTCTGTCCCTCCCTCCGTCCGCCCGTCTGTCCGTTTGTCCGTCCGTCATCTGCTAGCCATGGCCTCGTAATCCGCTCCGCCAGTGACAACATCGCCACGGGCCAGGTTGGAGGGCACCTGCTGATGTCGTGGTTGTTGTCCTGTTTGTCCATCCGTACGTTCTTCTGTCTGTCTGACTGTTCTTCTGTCCTTACGTTTTGTTCATCCATTTGTACTTCTAATCGTTCATCCTTCCCGCAGTCCGTTTGGCTCTTTGTCAATCTTTCTGCCCATCTTCATGTCTGTTTGTCTATCAGCTTATACATCTTGTCCGTCCGTCTGTTTGTCCATTTGTAACATCCATTTGTACATCCATCCATTGGTTTGTCCTTCAGTTTGTCCATCTTGTCCATCCACGTGTTTTTTTTTCAGCCCATCTGTCCATTCATCCATCTGTCCATCCCCCTATCCATCTCTTCATCCACCCATCTAGCACTCCATCCACCTCTTCATCCATCCAATCATCTGTCCGCCTGTCCACACACCCGTCCCGCACCATTCGCACGTCCATTTGTCCAACGCGCCCCGAGTCGGTTTTCGCCACCCTTGCTTGCTCGACCCGGTGCGAGCGACAGCGGAGGCTGAGAGACGCGTGGGGGGCGGTGGGGGCGCCGTGCGCCCGGTGTGGTTTGCCGCAGGTGGGGCGCGACGCCGCGGTGCACGTGTGGGACACCGAGACGCTGCGGCCACTCGCCGTGCTCAAGGGGGAGCACCGGCGGGGCGTCTGCGCCGTCGAGTTCTCCGGTACGAGCCGTAGACACGTCACCGCGCCACGTCGGAGCCACGCTCACTCACGCCGAGCCATTTGTACTCGGGGGCATATCTCAATGTGCAACCTGCAACAGATTTTCATCGTATTTGCGGTCAAAGTAATTTCTATGTGTGTGTGTGTATGTATATATTAAATTCTCAAATAGATATTCATCCAATAGGATGGGGGCGTGGGCAGGGGGTGGGGGAGTGGTTTATGTGCAGTCATTGGTGACCGGGCTGGCACCATCAACTCGACGCACGCCGGTTCAATCTCGGGCGACTGAAACCTGGACTCAAACCCATGAACCCCGCCCGGTGGCAGGATCCCCGGCCTGCGCGCGGCTCCACTCTCAACACAGCCCCAGCCTCGCGCCCGCGTCCTGAGCCCAGCTGCCACGTTTTTGAGGGGAGGCCTCGAGAGGGAGGGGATTATCCTAAAGCTCATAATTCCCCGGCAAACGTGATCGCTATTAGCCGCGCACGCGCACACACGCGCGCACACACGCTTGGTGTTGCGCTCCCATGGCCTAATTCACGCGCTGGTTTGGGACGGGAGCTCCGGCAAAGTCGCCGATGTTTGAAGCTAATTTGGCTGTCCCTTTTTCTTTCTTTCTTTTTTCTCTCTCTTGCCAAAGAATCGGCGCAAAAATCTTCGCGGTCAATACAGCTGGCTCAAGTCCCCACCGCCCACACACGGCCCAGTGTCCCAAAACGATCATTCCATACCAGCTTATAGCAGACACTGATGGAAAGTGTGACTGAGCTTCCAGAACCAGGAATATTAAAAAAATTATACTGGTAGGAACCTTCTGGTTCCACCAGCCCACAGGGGATTATTGTGTCCGTCTGTCTGTCGTGCATCCAAAATGGGAGGGGTGGGGCTGGAGGGAGAGGGGAGGGTGGGGAGGGGCTGGGTGGGGAGGGTGGGGCTGGGTGGGGGGTGGGAGGGGTGGGGCTGGGTGGGGAGGAGCTGGTCACCCCGTGGTGCCCTTATAAAACTCAACGTTTAACCTACTCACGCCGGCTTGTGCCCGCCCTCACAGTCGGGCATATTTGCGGAATACACCACGCCGCCGTTGACCCTGGCCATTGACCGAGCAACCCAACGTTCCTACCAGCTCCCTCCGCAGGAATGTGTTGTAAACATTCCGTCGTCAATTCACTGGCGGATGAAGGCCTTCCCAATGCGTTTGTTCGACCATACTTCACCGCGCTGGTCATTTTGGGATGACTGCTAGGGACCGGTTCAAGCATCACTCGCCACTGATGTTAGCCCTGGTCGGGAATCTAACTCAGGTCGCTGGGTTCATAGCGCAGTGTGATGACGTCTTGCGCCCGCCGCTCACCCCTCGTTGTCTTACGCACACAAGCGACACCTCTGTAACCGAAGCGCGCTTCGATTTCTCATCGCGTACGCTTTTTATTCGTGATACGTTTCACGACAGCACGACCGGGAGGCTTGCTACTTTGGCGGTGGTGGCCGGTGATACGGAACACCGTTCGATTTGTGAATGCGAGCATTCACTTCCATCCCCGGTGGCGCACGTTCATGTGAAGTCGTCGCGTGAAATGCGTTGACTGCTAAGACGCCAATGTGTGCGGATGTAATATAGCGAACGCTGTTTTCAATGCGCACATGACGCGCTTATAAATGTATATATATACGAACAACAAAAATTACCAAATTTTCCATTACAATGTTGCTGCTATCCTCCGATGAGCACTGTTGGCTACGTACGATGCGAAAGAAGTTCAACGTACATACGCGAAATGAACAAATATCCGTGCCGATTTAAAAAAAAAATTTGCAGAGCAGTGCCATCACCCCTGTGTTTATGTTAGATGGCAGCCGGTGCAAGGTGCTACCGCTGAGCTCCTTCTGAGAGCCCTCCGAGAGACATGTTGATTGCGTTGCTAATCAAACCGAAATGTTTACTCTTTAATTCACGGTGCTGTGGTTTCCTCGATTAAAAACGGAAAAACTAATTTTGCTCCGATGCTATTTCGTGCGCTCAGCGGTGACCCAGCTGAGAACCCCGTTGTAGTCGCAGGCTGCTGGATCATGGATTTGACCTCTGACCCACCCGACCGCCTCCACATCCACCCACGTTGCAGCCATCGTCCCGCTTAGCCACAGCGGGTTGAACGAGCTTACCGCTGCAGCTGGAAAGAAAATCCATAATGGAGGTTTTTTTTGGGTTAGATTGCGTAAATATAAATGTGTCATTAAACCGGGCAATTAGTAAGGCTTGTCACGTAAACAGAACGTAGCCAATTCGTTGCTCGTACAGCACACCGGTGTGTTGGAGAGCAAAGCCACACACCCCGGTGACAAACCTTACTAGTTACTAGTACAGCACATCAGTGTGTGCGGATTTGCTCTCCAACACACCGGTGTGCTGTACTAGTGACGAATTTGCACGTTCTGTTTACATGACATCTGTGACACACCTAGTTGGCTGTGTCGGGTGGTGGCGGGTTTAACGACACATTTATATTCACGCGATCCAACCCCAACAAAAAACTATCATGGATGAACGCCTGCGACGGTCTCATTCCCGCAGCCGGTGCCGCCATTGTGTAATCACAAACAACTATTCTCAAATTCACAGCCACAATTCAACGTCACCGTTGCCCTAATCCGTTAGCCGGCCGACCACCTCCATGCGTGTTTGTTTTTATTAGTGACGCTGTGATTATTGTTGTTGTGGGTGAGGGGCGGGTGGGGTTTGATTTTTTTTTTATTCCGTTGGAGCGCAAAAAAACAAATTGAATGTAAGGTGGTGAGCCGGCGTGACTCCGCGAGTAATGACTCTCGTTTGTTATTAAAAGCCCACGCGGCATACCGTGCGTGATGCGGCGGGCATCACGCAATGCCAAGCACTGCGCTACGAACCCGAGCACCCGAGTTCCATTCCCGACCATGGTTCACATCGGTCGTGGGGGCCTCCCTTAAGTTAAAGGTGCTGCCCTGCGATTGGACATCTGAGACACACCTGGACATCTGTGACACACCTGGAGATATGAGACACACCTGGACATCTGAGACACACCTGCACATCTGTGACACACCTGGACATCTGTGACACACCTGGACATCTGAGACACACCTGGACATCTGTGACACACCTGGAGATCTGTGACACACCTGGACATCTGTGACACACCTGGAGATCTGTGACACACCTGGACATCTGTGACACACCTGGACATGTGACACACCTGGACATCTGAGACACACCTGTACATCTGAGACACACCTGGACATCTGAGACACACCTGTACATCTGTGACACACCTGGACATCTGTGACACACCTGGACATGTGACACACCTGGACATCTGTGACACACCTGGACATCTGTGAATAATAACTTAGTAGCTCAGCACTGGGGAGACGAGAGACGGCTGGGCGTGGTTTCCTGGCCACACCACGCCCCCGCTCGTTCGCCCCCTACGTACGTACGTGTGTATGTCGAACTTCTTTCGTGCCGTACGTAGCCGACCGTGCTAATCGGAGGTGCGGTAGGGGGGGGGGACAACGGGGCGCTCGTGCCAGACGGCTCTTGCCCCCTACGGTCCTAAAGCTTTCGTGACTGCAGGGATTCATCTTCTTAGTTCTTTCGGTAAAGTCACGTAGAAGGTAAATAATAAAATAATAAAAATAAAACATAATAAAATATTCTTATGTTTTATGGTTCATTATTTTATTATTTAAAAAGAAAACATAATAAAATATTATGATGTTTTATTATGTAATATTTTTATTATTTAATTAGTTCCCTTCTATGTGACTTTACCGAAAGAACCAAGAAGATGAAACCGCACGGTCCTGTTGAAGGCTGCGCCGGTTGACCTTCGTCTCTGTTGCGTGTGTCCGTGACGCAGCCGACGGGAAGCGGCTGGTGAGCGTCGGGCTGGACGATGCCCACACCATCGTCGTGTGGGAGTGGAAGCGCGGCGAGAAGATTGCGTCGGCCAGGTGACGGGGGGGGGGGGCGTTACCCTTTGAGTTTTTTTTCCCACCGTCATTACAGAGCCAAGAATACAGCGGGAACATCAAAGCAAGGGCAAAACTTGAGTGGTACTTTTTTTTGCGACAACTCGCACGTGGCTTGCGCGCACAGTTAATGTAGATTCGATCTCTCTCTCTCTCTCGTGTAGAGCTGAATGAGCAGCAACTTCCAAGTCCATGTCCAGATTGGTTATAGCCATGAAACGGCTTCTTAAGTTGATGTGCGGTGGATTAATTCAGCGCCACGCGTTTCACATTGCTTCGCCATGTCGGTGTGCATCTCGCGGAGTATGCTAAGCACAAAGACAACAATCCCCCGTATAGCCCTTTAACAGTCTGTTGGGGCGAGTGCTATTAGTGATCACACACACACACACGTACAGAAACACACACAAGACAAAGGTGCTGCAGTTGGACTTTAGACGGATGACACTGTTAGCAAGCACCTAGTACGGCCCATCGTTTTTTATTATTTCCTGCCGTTTGTCAATCCACTGCTGGATGAAGGCCTCTCCCCCCCATGCCACACCACGCTTTGTTTCATCATCACGCTGGACGGTGAAGGTCGGACGTCCAGGAAACCGGTTGGGATGTCACTCACTCGCAACAGGTGTGAGCCGTGCCGAGGCTCTCGAACTCACCTCACCGGAGTTCAGAGTGCAGCGCTCCAACCACTGCGCCCATGTGGCACACGGGCTACTTGTTGACGAGTTACTTGCGAGCTATTTTTTGTTGTTGTACCAGAGAAGGCGCGCTGAGCTGTGCAGCTCTTTTTCAGAAGCGACTTGGCCACAAGGGATAGCTCAACGAAGTGGCTCATCAGGTGCAAATTCATAGCAGCCAAATACTCGAAACAGACGTTGATTCTTAATGTGGAGGGAAAGACAAAAATCCATGCGACCACGGGGAGAATGTACAAAAACTCCAAATGTACATCAGGCGTTAGGGTCGTGAGCTCGCATGCCGGGCGAGGTAGTTAACATCTCACGACCGCGGTGCCCCATATGGATGGCATGCGAGGTGCGGTCTCGGGCAACCGATGGCATGCGTGGTGGAGTTTCCACCACCTCACTCGGCCGGCCACCATTTGCGCTTTCTCTGCTGCAGCCTGAGAAGTGAACGGAGAAAGCCGTGCCCAATCCAGGCTCACCGCAGGAACCGTGACGATCGCCTCCATCCACTTTTGAGACGAGGAGAGAGCGAGTGAGAGGCGGCGGAGCCACGTTTATGAATTCCGCTTGCGTGGGGCAAAAATATCTGTCCCTCCTGAGATGTCCACCGACTGAAATGCTTTCCTCCGACGCCGCATTTTCACTTATTTATTTTGACTCCGCTCGGAGATTTATTTTGGCTGAGTGCTTAATTCGTTTAATGACGCCGCTGGGAAATTACGCCTTGAATTCAAGGGGCCCGGGCAGATTTAGGGCTCGCACGCAGAACGCGCAGCAATGGTTGACTAATAATGCAACCCGCTCGTCCATCGCATGAGCAGCAATTTTTTATAAAAAAAATTACAGCCCTAATTGAAATCAAATTCACCCCAAAATTGCACACTTCGGCTACACAATGGCGTAATGTGTATTGCAATTACACCGGCGTTGAACTACAATTCTGATTGTAAAAATTATCTGCGTAAAGTTTGGGCGAGCGATGGCGTAATGGTCCGCGCGCTGCTCTACGAATCCGGTTGGACCCGAGTTCCATTGGCAGCCGTGGCAACATCGGTTGCGAGCAATATCTGCACCCCCCGCCACCCCCATCCCCCCCCCCCCCCTCACCATGCTCCCGTACTTTACCAATCCTCACTGACCATCGTGGTGAAGTATGGTCAAAATAACGCTAATGACTGGCAAGTGTTGGCGACTCCTTTAGGAAGTGAGTTTGCCGAAGGAACCTCAACAATTTGTGAGATGTTACTGTTTAGTTCAGTGTTCTTCACTAATTTCCAGAGTGGGGGGGGGGGGGGGGCACTTTCTCCGATAAGACATCATCAGCGTGAGGGCCGCCACACCATTTGAAGCCGTTGGGGGTTTGACAGCAGCACGATACTGATGATCGGGTTTTTTTTCACAATTTGTGTGATTGTCGAGCGCCGCACATCACGGGTCGCCCAGTGGCCCTTGGGGCCCTGCAATGAAGAGCACTGGTACAGACATTCGAAAGCCATCAGAAATGTCACTCGACAATTTACAAAGCATCACCCTTCCTACACCGGTGCAGGAGCCGCAGTAGAGAGCCGTGCAGTCGCTGCTAAATCCACGCCACGTGCCTCGTCCCAGAAAGTCGACGGATTATCAGAATCTTTATTTAGACTGGAGGGAAGGAATCCGATGAGGTGTGAAGCTCTTTTGCACAGATGTCCAGTATGGGGCACGGGGTCACCGAGTTACAACAACAGCGACAACAAACGACACAAATCATCGTTTTGTCGCTGGGACGCCTTGACGGGGGATTTGTCCTCATGATCGGGACCCACGGCGAAGTCGTTGGATCTGGAGACCAAATCTCCGTGACTGGCACGGTCACGCGGGGAGGCCTTCATCCTGCAGTCAATTGTCAAGGAAACGTGGAAATCATTCTTATTTTTGTTATTATTAGTATTATGCTTGCATCGTGCAATTTTGGAGAGTCTCGCACACGGAGCCGTATTGCGGGGGAGGGGGGGGGTATGCAAACACGCAGCAACCGCGCTTGACTTGACGCCCTAGATCGAAACCTCATTTCTTCAGAACTGCTTTTAGTGTCTAGTTCATTGTCCCCCCCCCTAACCCTCCCCCCGCCCCGGACCTGCCATTAGCACGGTCGGCAATGCACGGCACGAAAAAAGTTCAATGTACATACAAAAGAGTAGTAGGTTTGTACCCTTTAAACTGGTACAAAACTGACACCTTTATACAAGGCATCATGTTTGCAATAACCGCAACACAAGCAGTCAAAATGCATGTTGACTGCTTGTGTCAAAATGCATTTTGACTGCTTGTGTTGCGGTTATTGCAAACATGATGCCTTGTATAAAGGTGTCAGTTTTGTACCAGTTTAAAGGGTAAAAACCTACTACTATATTTTGCCAGTGGTAAAGGAGATGTCTCATAGTACATACAACAGAGTTTGAACGTTGGGCACGGGCCCCGTCGTGCACCAAGACCACCAGGGTGGGAGCGGAGCACCGACGGACACCGCCCCCCCCCCCCCCCCCGTGACAGCTGTCACATCGCGCGGTGCCGTTTCGACGCAAGCGGCCTCGCGCTGAAGGCCAGCGGAGCGTTCGGTTGTTTGCCGTTTGTCTTGCGCTGGTTTGTGTCGTCGTGTGTTTTTTTCTTTCTTCCATGAACGGGTCAGCGGCATCATTGGAGCGGCGGTTATCGACGATTCAACTAATTTATTCGCATATCGACGATTGCTTTAGGTAATCATAGAATCGACATTAGTCTCGTAATTAACACGTATTTTTTTTTTTACATACAGCGAGCGCCTTTGAGATATATCGACGTGGAAGATGCCTTATGAAATAAATATATACAGTTCAATCATTATTATTTTTACATGAAGTAATTCCGCCCCCTGTGGTTCGACAAACGTGTTCTGACCTCTTACATTTCCTTTTGACGTTTGCCGTCTTGAATGTAATTACATTGCTGCAGCCTCAGCGATTGCCGATCTTTCCAGGGGCTCTTACTGGTGGCAACCCTGTGCTCTTTGCCAAAGGCCCGTACACCAGAGGTCGTATACGGGTTTTGATTCCTTACCCATACCCGTACCCGGCCGCACCAGGGTCGCAAATGGGTACCCGTACCCGGCCGGGTACGGGTACCCGTTCCCTACCCGTACCCGTACCCTACCCGAAATGAGTGACAAACGGTTACTCATCAGTGACTCACGGCCTACCGGTACCCGTACCCGTACTCGGCCGCACCAGGGTCGCAAACGGGTACCCGTACCCGGCCGGGTACGGGTAGCCGGGTATCGGGTAGGGTACGGGTATCGGGTACCCGGTTGCGACCTCTGCCGTACACGCTGGCGCTGGTGAATCAGTGTGACTGTTGCCCTGTTACAGCCACGAGCCACCTACGTCTGCATCGCATTCAAATGTATATACTGTGTGTGTATTTGCTCTCTCTCTTTGTTTATGTCCTGGCCACCACGGCAGGGGTCACAAAGAGAAGATCTTCGTGGCCCGGTTCAACCCTCACGACGCCGACAAGCTCGTGACCGTCGGCATTCACCACATCAAATTCTGGCAAGTCACTGGTGAGCTCTCCACCAGGGATGGTGGCCACACGCCACTGGCGGTCAGTCCTGACGTGTGACCGGTTAACGTCACGTGTGCGGGGGATCGGGGGGGGGGGGCGGCAAGGGGGGGGGGACCTGTGGACCCAATGCCCCTTGTGTGCGTGAGTTGTGGTCGAATGTCTCAAATGTCCATCAATCTGTCCGGCCGTATCTTGTTGGGTCCTATCTCGTGTCCTCTGACGTTCATCACGCGAGAGTTTTTTGTTCCCTCCCCCAAATGAAATAAGGGTCGTGCGTTGGCAGATACGTCAGGTGTTCCCACCAGGAGGAGTCCGCTAGGACTCGTCGCTCGAGACTAACGACGGAGTGGCTGCCAAAGTTACGGGCGCCGCGGTGGCGAGGTGTTAACTACCTCGCCTGACATGCAGGAGGCCGTGGGTTCGATCCCGACCCTGACACCTGCTGTATATTTGGAGTTTGCCTGTCTCTCTCCCCGTGGTCGCGTGGACTTTTCTCCGGGTAATCCGGTTTTCCCCTCCACATTCAGATTCAACATCACGCGTTGAGAGTGTTTGGCTGCAATTCATTTCCACGCGATAAGCCACTTCGTTGAGCTATCGTTTGCAGCCAGGTCGCTTCTGAAAAAAAAGAGCTGCATAGCTCAGTGGGCCTTACCTGAATAAAATACAAATTGTTTCATCGCTTAGGGACCACACAGAGATGGAACGACACAGATCGCTACGACCGCGTGGGTGTTCGCCGCTGTGCAGCAGCGCGGCTCTCCGGCGTTTCGTCCGCGGTTGTGCCGCGGGTTGTTCGGCACGGCGTCCGACGTTTCACTCCACGTAGCAGTGAAAGGGGAACCGAAGGAGCTTCCAGTACATGGGGGGGGGGTAGAAACGTCGGGGGAGGATGGGTGGTAGACGGCTTGCCACAACAATGCGCGGAACGACCCCAACAGGTGGCAACTGCCCGCGGACACCTTCAACTGGCAGTGGATAGACCATGGCTCGCAATGCAAGGCAAGGTGCTTTTATCAGAATCTCACGAAGCTCTTCCAGCGCCGAGCGAGGTGAATGCCGACCTGTAGTGGCGCCGACGACCGTGGTGTAGGACGCTCGCCAACAGCGGCATCCCTCAATGAGCAACGGCCGCCCCCGCTCACGACGCCGTTGTGGTGTCGTTCGCGCCCCCACCCCACCCCCCTCCACCGCAGGCGGTGGGCTGACGTCTCGGCGCGGCGACTTCGGGGCGCTGGCGCGGCGCGACACCATGATGTGCGCCGTGTACGGCAAGGCGGAGGACACGGTGTACGCGGGGGCGGCACGCGGGGACGTCTACCTGTGGAAGGGCGCGACGCTGCTGCGCACCGTCAAGGCCCACGACGGGCCCATCTTCAGCATGCACGCCCTGGAGAAGGTGAACCTGGCGCGCCGCATCGCGAGCTCGGCTGACAGGTCGGCTCCTCCCGCTCGCCGCCCTCGCTTAAGTTGACTCGGTATTAAGCGAGTGCTCGGTGCGATGCGTACAAAACCCTGGGGAGACAAAGGCGGCCAGGAGCGGTTGTGGCCACCCAGGCCGCTCAAGTGCCGTGTTGTTGGCCTTCCTTCGTAGGTGCTCGCTAACGGCACTTGTCCCAACCAGCTGTTAAGGCTATACGGGGGGCCTTTGTGTTGTGTGCAGGAGGTCTCCCGTCCTCTTGTGCGGCCCGCGTGGTCCGGAACTCCGGTCAGCACAAACTCCACTCCAGCAACCGAGGCTTCCCGTTCTAGTCACGGTGGCGAGATGTTATCTCCCTCGCCTGGTATGCAGGAGGTCGTGGGCTCGATCCCAACCCTGACGCCTGCTGCTGTATATTTGGAGTTTGCATGTTCTCCCCGTGGTCGCGTAGATTTTTCTCCTGGTCCTCTGGTTTTTTTCCCCTCCCCGGTTAGAATCAACATGCATCTCAGAGTATTTGGTGCTGCTATAAATTCCCACGTGATAAGCCGCTCGGTTGAGACATCGTTTGTGGCCGGGTCGCTTCCCAAAACGAGCCGCATAGCTCAGTGAGAACTTTCCTGGTGAAATAAAAAAAATATTAGTTTAGTTTTAGCTTTAGCCCCCAGACAACTCTTGACTTAAAGCTTTCGTGACTGCAGGAATTTATATTCCTTGGGTCTTTCGGTAAAGTCACGTAGATAGGTTAAAAAAATAACAAAAAACTACGACGTTTCGATCGCAACACAAGCGTCCGTCATCAGCAAGAGGGGAGGGAGGGTCAACTTTAGCTCAGCGGGAGGTCTCGCTGGCTCATCCTTCCTCCACTGTCCTCGCCGTTCTGCAACTCCCTTCACCCGCACCATCTACGCTGTCAACTCCTTGCCCCCACGGGCTCTAAACCTTCTTTGGGGTTATGTGTTTTTTGTTCTTCTTCCTCTGTCTATTTCAACAAACACCCACCCAACGATGCTGCTGCACGGCCCCTTGAGACGCGGCTGCGTCGTGCCGTGTCGTCCCGACGTCGTTGACCAGCGTCGGACCCCGCGCGAGGCGGCCCAGTCCGGCCGTTGAAACTTTTTTTTTCCATCGAACGGAGCCTCAAAGATTCTTTCTCTGCCAGACAAAAGCGGCACAGCCATCAAACTGTCAGGCGCGGCCTTTTAACGCCGCCGTTTTCAACACAAAAGTGGTCATCATTTGTCAGCAGGCATGCACCTGCCGTGGCCCCTGTCTTACCAGACAATAATGCGTTTGTCAATTTTTCTCTATTTTTTGGGGGGTGGAGGGGGCGTTGGGCTTGGGACAGTGGTGGTGGTGGTGGTGGGTTGGGGCGGGGATAAATGGTGCCAATACGAGATGAGATTCTGTGTTGGTATTGTCATATCTAAATCGGTCAACCGTCCGACAGCCCAAATCGATATTGTGCGTGTCGGGGCTGTCTTCTGCGTGAGACGGGCAAAGTAACTTTGATTTTGGGACGGCGCGCCCCCCCCCCACCTCTCTCTCTTACCGAACGCCTATTAATGGCCTCGGCTGTTATGTCAATAGCCAAACACCTTTGAGGATTGCCCGAGCAAGCGTAACAAAATGATCCACAGCACTTGAAGAAGCACTTTGTTCTGAAAATAACTATTACCGTATTCCTTGGATTATGACGCAACTTTATATTTTTACTGGGGGGGCCTGCGAATTCGAGCAAAAGTTGTCGGGCGATCGTTGTAATACGGTAGGCGCGCATGCACGTGTGTCTGTGCGCGTGCGTGTGTCTGTGCGTGTCTGTGTCTGTGCGCGTGCGTGTGTCTGTGCGCGTTGCGTGCGTTCAGCGCTACGCTGCGCTACGAACCCGGCGACCCGAGTTCGATTCCCGCTCACGACCAACGCCGGTGACGATTACCTAAACCGGTACTGGGCCTCCCCTAGGTCGACTCAGCCTCAAATGAGTACCTAGTAGGCGGTGTGTAAACATCGCCACTGGGGAGACAAAGGCGGCCAGGCGTGGTGCTGGCTACCCACCCCCTCGTGTGCTGTACCACTCTTCATAGGTGCTCGCTAACAGCGCTTGCCCCAACAGTCTGTAAAGGCGACACGGGGGGATCTAAGTGATCATTGTCGTTGTGTTTGTGCGTCGGCCCCGGCGTGTGCGTGCGAGTGTGTGTTTTCTTGTGTGTACGTAGGTCTGTGTGTGTGTGTGTGCAGTTCTGTGCGTGTGTGTCTGCAGGTCTGTGCGCATGTCTGTGCGTGTCTGTGTGCAGATTTGAATAACTTAATTGACACTGGCCAGAGGTTTGGGGTGCTTCTTATTTTCCGGAGCGTCTTATAATTCAGGGAACATGCTACACCTTGTGTGTGGTCACACCAATGATCACAATACAAATAACAACAATAAGAATTATTTATTCATTTACAAAGTAAAGCCTTCGCTTTCCCAAGAGCACTGTTGCATGCTAGGGGACTCTCTGAGGCTTTTCGTAGAAAAATGCAGAAATATTTTAGTCTGACCATTATCACGCTTGTCAACAATGTATTGCCGTTTGTAAATCCACGGTAGGATGAAGGCCTCCCCCACACCACCGCGTTCGTTGCGGCGATGGTTTGAGCGTTCCTCGTCACGCTGCTCAGTGCGGATTGGCCCTTGTCGGTTGTCACGTGACGATGCCCTTGTCGGTTGTCACGTGACGATGCATCGTCACGTGACAACCGCATGCACGTACAACGCTCCCTGCGTGTGCGTGGGAATCGATCGTTGTCCGTTCACATACAACGCCAAGTATTCGTACTCTTAGGTTTTTTCGGTTAAAGTCACGTAGGTAAAAAAATAAATAATAATAAATAAATAATAGAAATAAAATAATAACTCACGACGTTTCGGAGGCAACACATGTCTCCGTCATCAGGTGGGACCGTCACAGATAAAATTTACTGTATTAAGTGAGGCAAAATTCCAAGAGACAAGCTCTTAAATACAAGTTAAGGGTGGAGGAGGGGGGAGGGGCTTATCTGAATGTGGTAGCCAGTGAATGGAACGTGTTGGGGGGGTGGGCGGGGCTAAAAGAGAACAATCGGTGTACCTCGACTTCGGGTTGGCTGACAATCCAAATACAAAAAAGGAGAGGAGAGTACTGTTTAACGCTGGGGATGTCAACACTCAGTAAAGTAGAATAGTACCTGTCAAATAAGATGGTCCAAATATGTGTAGTTAAATGTTTTTTACATGGTTGATAACGTCTTTCCAATGAAGTATGCGTTCAGCAAAGCTTCACTGCGCCCCAGCAGAACGCGCAGCATTCACGGCGATGACAAAATAATAATTTGATTCGCAATCGGTGGCACAGCTGTTCAAGTGTGCATGTGGTGTACACACGCCTGTCAACCCGTACGGTTCAGCCGTATTCTTGTGCAGGGAAATTGAGTTTTCAGGTCCGTACGGCGTACAGCCGTTTCAATACGGGGAAAAATATGTCTATTTGTTTGTGTTTCTTCCTTGTGATGGGACTTTGTAGGATGAACGTTGAGATGTATAAGGGGCACGGGGGTGACCAAGAAGGTCTGAATTGGTCTGTTCTAAGGTATTGGCACTGATAAGCAGTTGACAGGTTTGTGTACAACTGCGCTGAGAGAGAACCGGGCACTGGGTTAATCTCCCCTTGCGCATGATGGCAACGACAATGCGTGCAGGTCTGCTGGCGACGACGAGAGAGAGCCCTCGGGAAGAGAGAGCGAGTTCGTGTAAGTTGTGCCGTTCCTCCTCGACTGGAATGAGCTCAAGACCACAGTGGGTGTAACTGCACCGTCCGTAGCGTGGGCGGGCATGGCCAAAGTCGTGGCTGGTGTCTTCAATTATTATCCATTCACGGAGGGGATGCTGCGTGTCGGCCTGCTGGTGATGTTTCCGATGCTGTCGATGGTTCCATCGCCCTTGTCTTCGAGGTGGTGGAGGAGGTGGAATGTCAAGGCCCGGAGGTGCGATGTTTTGGTCTCGAATTAGGTGTCTATTTACGGGCTACGGAGAAGTGGGGAAGGTGGAAAGGGGAGGGGAGGGGAGAGGAGGGGGAGATAATTTAATTCCTTTGTAGCCAGGCTGATGCCAAACCACGGAGAACTGCTGCTCGTGAACCAATCATAAAAATTCGTAGCGGAGGCAAAACAAAAAATAACATAGCATCAATTAAAATGTTTCACCTGGATGAATCCCTTGAGGTGGACTCATGTGGTTTGCGAGAGGTGTCCAGGAGTGTCGATTGGCACGTCCATGGCAAAAACAAAGCACGTGACAGCGACGTGCACCAGCGACGCGCGTGAATTGTCACGCGCCCAATGCCGCCTCTCCAAGCTCGCCGTGTGGCCGTGCCCAGGGCGGTGCGAGGTGTGAGTGGGGCCCAAGGTTGTCGCTCGTTCTAGGGGGCTGCGGTGAGGGTGGGGGGCCCTCTTTGTCTATCCAGTTCCTTGCCCTCGGCTGCTTCACCTCCACCTCTGCCCACAATGCCAAACACTCCATTGCTCTTCAATTCCATTACTTTCGGTTGTTTTTTATATTGTGGATTCGTTATAAAAGTTGAAATACACATTTAAAATGATTGCAACTGTTTGGATTTCGGCCCATAACTGGCAGTCATCGCCAACCTGCTGGTATGACTTTAACGATCAAATTACACGAAAGAATGTTTCTAATTATCGGTACACTTTGATACCCAGAAAGCCTCACAGTAGGTTCCTGCCAAACTTTCGCAGTCCGAGGCAGAGAAATTTGGGGAAAATTTGGACCATGACACCGGCGCACGAATGACCTACTCTTGCGAATCACATGACGGGATATTTAACGTCCGCTGTGAAGAAGACGGCGCGTGGTGTATTTGCATGGTTTTCTACGGCCGCAGTGTTAACCAGGGCGGCACCTGGTTTTGAACCGGCAATCTCTGCGTTAGGCGGTGAAGGCGCTACCAACTGGGCCCCTCGAAATACAAAGGGTACAGCCCTGCAATCCCGTGCCCACGTCACTGCTGGCGGAAGGGCCTCTGCTAGCAATAGCCATAGAGACCCCACACTCGACCGTACTTGGGCCTACTCCTCCAAGCTGGTCGAACGTCTTAGTGGGGGGGGGGGGGGGGGGGTCAGCCAATGACCCCCCCCCCACCCCGCGGTAATCCGGCTCTGGTTTCGGTGTCCTTCTTCAGGGCGCTGCCGCAATGGGCTAATGGAGACGGACGTTGAATGCTCCAAAACGCTCGCCTCGCTCGCCGACGGGAGACTGCGCGGAGCGTTACGAGCGCCGATAAAATCCAGCCGCCAGCTGGCCGCCCGCCCCGCCCTGGCGCGGCGTGAAACGGGAGGAAGGGATTGGGTTTAAAAAAAAAAAACTTACGAATGTTACGTTTACGGCGTACCTTAATGAGGTTTTAAGAGTGTGTTTTACGGTCAGATTTACTGCCGCCTTCGAGTTTCTGCACGGGTTCATTATGCTCGCGCGCAGGAAATAGCGGTGATGAAACGCCATAAATCGGGATTTGGCGATCGCGAGC
Source organism: Lampetra planeri (assembly GCF_965212315.1). NCBI lineage: Eukaryota > Metazoa > Chordata > Hyperoartia > Petromyzontiformes > Petromyzontidae > Lampetra > Lampetra planeri. The sequence continues at coordinate 4,119,477 of NC_136136.1, forward strand.
GATGGACGGAGCCGTGCGGCGTTTGTGAGACCGTGAATTGCGGTTCGTTTGACGTGACTATCCGGCACGGTTGAGACGCGTGCGCGGTTCCCGATCGGCGTCTGAACATCATCGTCACTCGTCATTATCCGTGGTCTATCCACTGCTGGTTGGAGGCCTAACCGCGCCATCTCCATCCCTCACGGCCCTGCGATGTCACAGCCCATCTCGCGCCCGTGGGTTTTCACTGGATGTGCTCCGCTTTCCTCCCACGTATACAAAAAAAAACATCAACTGGCTGAAAACATGATAATTGTTTTTTTACCCTTTTATCTGGCAACAAAACTGACACCTTTTTTACAAGGAGTCATGTTTGCATAGACCACAATACCTGCAGTCATAATGCAAACAAAAAACACAACTCTGATAATGTATGCACTGTCCTTGAAGTTGATTGGTCCACACCCGAGACAGCTTTCCTTAGAGCCTAGTCTCACTTGGTGTTGGACCAGATGACGCCAAAAGGCGCACGCCTTGTGAGACTAGGCTCTAAGGAAAGCTGTCTCGGGTGTTGACCAATCAACTTCAAGGACAGTGCATATATTATCAGAGTTGTGTTTTTTGTTTGCATTATGACTGCAGGTATTGTGGTCTATGCAAACATGACTCCTTGTAAAAAGGTGTCAGTTTTGTTGCCAGATAAAAGGGTAAAAAACTAATTATCATATTTTTTACTGGCAAATGAGGTTCCAATGGTGGCTGAAAACATCTTCATGTATGGAGGACTGCAGAGCTTCGGCAATTGATTGTGGCGCCGACTCACCGGCAGGCTTGCCGCCTCGCGGCTCGTGTCTGATCGTGAGATGGAAGCTTGCCCCGGACGATAACGACCGCTCTGTGTGTAAAACTGAACCGTAATGACATCGTTGCACGAGGAGAAAGGCTTCAACGCCATTGCTTTTTAGCAGCAATGAATGCACCGATTTGAGTAGAGGGGGGCTGAGCTTTTAGCAGCGGGGGGGGCAGCCCCCTCATGCTCCCCCACCCCCCACCCCCCCCCCACTACTCCGGGGCTGACCTTGTGTGCGCATGGTGTTGTTCCTCTCGCTAGGGGTTCGTCACGGGAGGGAAGGATGGAATCGTCGGACTCTGGGACGACAACTTCGAGCGCTGCCTCAAGACGTACGCCATCAAGAGGTCGTCGCTGGCGCCGGGCTCCAAGGGTAGGCCCTGAGAGCCCTTCGCCTCCTGCCCGTCCGTGTGTCCGGAGAGAGAGAGAGAGAACTCTCGTGTCAAACTTACTCGCGTAGCCCATCTTCCATCGGAGTTTGTGGATGGGCAATCTTCATATCACCGTACAGGAGTAGCCCGCCTTCCATCTTTCCCTGGGACAATCTTCACATGAGCCTGGCGTGTACATCTGCCATATGTGTACAGGAGAGAGATAGTTTTCTTTCTTTATGTGATAATAAAAAAAATATTTCCAAAAATGCTACGGATTCAGCAATAACACCGTGGCTTTAAAATAATGTATAGATAATGTAGTTAACATTTCAGGCAATGGCCATTCTCCCTAGATAACCTGTCATCTTGGTAGAGTACTGTATAGGAGAGAGTCTTCATATGTAGAGCGGATAAGCAGCGCACTCACTGATGCACTCACTCACATACTCACTCGCTCACCCACTCACACACCCACTCACACACCCACTCATCCACTCATTGACGCATCCACTCACACACCCACTCACTCACCCACTCACTAACGCACACACTGACTCGCTTATCCACCCACCCACTCACCCACCCACACACTCACTCGCTCACCCACTCACTCACGCACCCGCTCACACACCCACTCACTCACCCACTCAGGCACTCACTCACGCACCCACTCACTCACCCACTCAGGCACCCGCTCACACACCCACTCACTCACCCACTCAGGCACTCACTCACGCACCCACTCACGTACCCTTGAATAAACAAATGCTGCTCGAAGCTCATACTGACACAGACACACTCACCCGTGCCATCAATATAATGCATTTTTAACGCTCTGTGGGATTTGTTTAATTATTATATACAAAGCTAAAGGGGAATATAAAAATAGACATGTAGCATCACAACGCATTCGTTTGGCCTCCTGCGGAAATCATCGTAATGCTTAACGAGCCTTGCCCATAGTGCGGCAGCGTAACGTTACGCAACCGCAATAGCCTAAGCCGCCGGACAAATTCGCGGGGGTTGACCCCGTGCGTGGTTGACCCCGTGCGGGGGTTGACCCCGTGCGGCGTTGTTGTCGGCACGTGGCTTGACACGCGCGGTGCCGCTGAGGACCCCCTGCGGCTCGGCCTCGCGCTGCGGGAGTGGTGAATGAGGGCCCAGTTTGGCGAGGGGCGTTCACGTCACTTGTGCGTGTGGGGGGGCAGCGGTTGGCGCGCTGCGCTGCCAAAGCCGGCGACCCCGAGGGTTCGATTATCAGAACCGGTCCTGGGCCTCCCCTAGGTCTACTCAGCCTCAAATGAGTACCTGGTGCGGCGTGTAAACATCGCTACCCGGGAGGTGAAATGCGGCCGGGCGAGGTGCTGGCCACCCATCCCCTCCCCCACTCGTGTGCCCTGATGCCCTTCGTAAGTGCTCGCGAATAGCACTTGCCCCAACAGTCTGTTCAAGGCCATATGGGGGATCTTTCTCTGTGTGTATATACTGTATATGCAAAACTCCCTTCTGTGTTTCCACGCAAAATATATTTTAGTCCCACTGGATTTCTGGACCAAATATAACGCAGCAGCATTTTTCGAGATATTATCTCCCTCGCCTGGCACACAGGAGGTTGTGGGTTCGATTCCAGATCCTGATGGTACCTATTGTATATTTGGAGTACCGCCTGGTCTCGCCCAGTGGTCACGTGAATTGTTCTCTGGGTCCTGCGGTTTTCCCCTCCACATTTTAGCATCAACACGCGTTTAGGTTATTTGGCTGCCACTACAATTCCACACGTGTGGTGAGGACGATACCAGCAACTTCGATGAGCTACCACGTGTGACAAGGCCGCCTCTGAACAACGGCTACGGATTGCCAAGATGTTAACTACAGTACCTCGCCTGGCATGCAGGAAGAGGCCGTGGGTTCGATCCTGACTCTGGCGCATGCGGAGTTCGCGTGCCTGATACACAGGCCGGCTGAATGGCGCTCATCCGGAAAGCCGGTGGATAAAAACACGTTTACGGTGAAGCATTCTGCACAAGAGTTGCGCTCATCTATATTTATTCACTTGCTTCGAGCCGTCCGTGCACCGCAGCGTACGGCAGAGGTCGCAAACGGGTTTTGATTCCTTACCCGTACCCGTACCCGGCCGCACCAGGGTCGCAAATGGGTACCCGTACCCGGCCGGGTACGGGTAGCCGGGTATCGGGTAGGGTACGGGTATCGGGTACCCGATTGCGACCTCTGGCGTACGGTGCGAGCGCCGTGCACGACTCGCCGACTCCGACACATGCCTCGGGGATGACGGTCGCGCGATCGCCTGCCACGCTTCTTTTTTGCGTGGGGGGAAATCTTTTCAAAGCCAATTAACGCATCGGCACCGTCATGCCCCCCCCCCACTCATCGCAAAAGGGGACACCCCCTGGGGGAGTTGAACATTTTAATTAAGCGCCAGCGTCATCCTGCCCTTTCACCTTGCGGCGGTTGCCTTATTGGATTAACCGCAACCTCAAACCAAAGAGCCTCCGGTGCCTTTCGGACAATACCAATTTGTCGGATGTAATACTGAGCCGGCAGTAAATGGGACTGTTTGGGGGGTGAGGGTGTGGGTGGGGGGGGCTTTAGACTGGGGAGAGAGAAAAAAAACCCTACAGTTGTGGGTCACTTTCGCCTGATAAGACAACATCAGCGTGAGGGGCTCGCCACACATTTGAGACCATTTGGGGTTTCCATAATAGAGGTTTTTTTTTTGGTTGAGAGCGCGAAATTATCAATGTGTCGTTCAACCCGCCACCACCACCCGACACGGCCAATGAGTAAGGTTTGTCACGTGAACAAAACATGCCAATTGGTGCTTTGACAGCAACACGACGATGGTAATGATGATGGGGGGGGGGGGGTCTTTTCACTCGTGTATTATCGGAGAGCCCGAAGGCCTCGCGAAGAAGAACACTCGACTACGACCATCGTTGGATATTCCCCCACCACCCCGTGCTCCCACTAGCGCCGCACTCCCCAACTCGTGCGCCTACTGGGCAATCTCGTGCAGTCGCATGTCTCCCGGCTTGAAAGCTCTGCAAATGGGCCTTAGGTAGTGAGATCTCTTCACGATTCACCAAGTGCTGGATGGCAAGCTGGGGACACGAAATAATAGGAACGTGAGTCACTCCAGCATGAAATTGCTCATCGATGCTTTACGTTGTTTTGATCATAATGTTTTAGTTTTGTATCGCGTTGTTCTCGTTCATGCAAACCGCATCTCACAGTCGCTGCGGAACGACAGGGAAGCGGGAAGCCAGACGGTTGAGCCGGCGCCAACATTTTTTGCCAAAGCTTTGCGGTCCTCTACATATTATAAGAGGCTTTCAGCCAAATAACGAGTGCTGATCCAATCGATCTTGAATTCGTAAGTAAAACTGCCATCTGCTGGCTGAGATGTGGTAGTGGCGCTTGTCCGTTCACTTCTCATCGGCCGTGCCACTCGAGATGAAATGAATCTGCAATGGATTTAGGGCTGCGTTTCAACTCAAGAATCGATTAATCATGTTTTGCGTCTCGTTTTTATTTTACGATGAACTATAATTTTCTATCAGAAATGATAGCCCAACGAAGTAGCTTGGTGACCACCAAAGCATAGCAGAGGGGAGTTGGTCGCGATAGAGGGGGCACTTAGTGACCACAAAAACATAGCAGAGGGGAGTTGGTCGTGATAGAGGGGGCACTTAGTGACCACGAAAGCATAGCAGAGGGTAGTTGGTCGTGATAGAGGGGGCACTTAGTGACCACGAAAGCATAGCAGAGGGGAGTTGGTCGCGATAGAGGGGGCACTTAGTGACCACAAAAGCATAGCAGAGGGGAGTTGGTCGCGATAGAGGGGGCACTTAGTGACCACGAAAGCATAGCAGAGGGTAGTTGGTCGTGATAGAGGGGGCACTTAGTGACCACAAAAGCATAGCAGAGGGTAGTTGGTCGTGATAGAGGGGGCACTTAGTGACCACAAAAGCATAGCAGAGGGGAGTTGGTCGTGATAGAGGGGGCACTTAGTGACCACGAAAGCATAGCAGAGTGGAGTTGGTCGCGATAGAGTGGGCACTTAGTGACCACGAAAGCATAGCAGAGGGTAGTTGGTCGTGATAGAGGGGGCACTTAGTGACCACAAAAGCATAGCAGAGGGGAGTTGGTCGTGATAGAGGGGGCACTTAGTGACCACGAAAGCATAGCAGAGGGGAGTTGGTCGTGATAGAGGGGGCACTTGGTGACCACAAAAGCATAGCAGAGGGGAGTTGGTCGCAATAGAGGGGGCACTTAGTGACCACGAAAGCATAGCAGAGTGGAGTTGGTCGCGATAGAGTGGGCACTTAGTGACCACGACAGGGTAGCAGAGGGGAGTTGATCGCGATAGAGGGTGCACTAAGTGACCGCCGTGTGACTGGGCCGCACCTACGAAGGATGGCCGTGGCTCGAGAGAGAGTGTGAGAGCATCGGCGCGTGGAGATCGCGGTCGTGACCCCCTGTCGCTGCGCTCTGCCCGAGCCAGGCCTGCTGCTCGAGGACAACCCGTCCATCCGAGCCATTACGCTGGGCCACGGACACATCCTGGTGGGCACGAAGAACGGCGAGATCCTGGAGGTGGACAAGAGCGGCCCCATGATGCTGCTGGTGCAGGTGGGACCACGGCTTGAGCCTCTGGCATGTGACGCCTTCGGCTTTCTCTGCGGATGGGAGCAGTCAGGCCTCTTTGGGAAGGGGTGGGGTGGTGGTTGGGGAGGGGGAGGCTTTTGACTGCGAAACAATACTTTTTGGAATTTGCATGTTTCTCTCTCTCCCCATGGATTTTTCTCCGGGTCCTTCAGGGTTTTCCCTCCACATTTGGAATAGACATGCATTTCAAACTATTTGGCTGCTTTCCACGTGATAAGCCACTTCGTTGGGCTATCAATTGTGGCCATGTTGCTTCTGAAAAATAGCTCTATAGCTCATTGCGCCTTCTATGGTAAAATATAAAAAAGTTTATAGTTTAAAAGATGTACACATTTAGGCAAAGGGGAGGGGGGGGGAGTGGGGGAGGTACATGTGTAAAAATTTAGGGCTCTAAATTTTGTCATGATAATTTGGGGGGTGGGAGGGAGTGTCTCCCCATCCTCCCATCATCAAAGGGAGTCACTTTGCCTTAGGCCTAGACCAGTGCTGGGGCAACCCAGACGAGTCGGTGGGCCACTCGATCTCCACCTGAGTAGGCCGCAGGCTTGGCATCGTGATCGTGCAATCATCGCGACCCCACGCATCGCCCGAGACACACCGAGACCAGGCCACCACGAGCGACTCCACGGGACGCAGGTTGCCCACCACTCGTGTAGTGTATAGTGTTGTGTAAAGCGTGTAAAGCGTGTGTAGTGTAAAGCGTGTGTAGTGTGTCGTGTAGTGTAAAGCGTGTGTAGTGTAAAGTGTGTAGTGTAAAGCGTGTGTAGTGTATAGTGTAGTGTAAAGCGTGTAAAGCTGTGTGTAGTATGTCGTGTAGTGTAAAGTGTGTAAAGTGTGTGTAGTGTATAGTGCAGTGTAAAGCGTGTGTAGTGTGTCGTGTAGTATAACGTGTGTAAAGTGTGTGTAGTGTATAGTGTAGTGTAAAGTGTGTAAATAGTGTGTAGTATGTCGTGTAGTGTAAAGTGTGTAAAGTGTGTAGTGTATCGTGTAGTGTAGTATGTAGTGTATAAAGTGTAATGTGTAGTGTAGAGCAGCGATGTTCAACCTAGACGAGTCAGTGGGCCACATGAGTGGCCCTCCACGGGGGGGTCAACGGGACCCAGGTTGCCCACCCACTGCGGCCAACATTGTAAAAGGTCAAAATGCAGCCCTACAATTTCTGGCTCTTGCCACTGCTGACAAAAAGGGCCTCCATGACAGAGACAAGTGCAAGGAGCCCCTCTAGAGAGGATTTTGGCCTACTCTTCCACGCGTGCCCAATGGTCTTAGCGGAGGCAGGGGTATCCACCTCTCGACCCCATCACACAAGACCTGCCAATCGGCGAACTGTTGCCAACCCACCATTGGAACCTCATTTGCCAGTAAGAAATATGATAATAGTTTTTTTTATCATATTTTTTACTGGCAAATGAGGTTCCAATGGTGTAAATGCTTACCCCGAGCTTTCATACTCTTATGGTGCATTGTCTTTAAGTTGTGCGCCTTTTGGCGTCATCTGGTCCAACCCATGTGAGACTAGGCTCTAAGGAAAGCTGTCTCGGGTGTGGACCAATCAACTTCAAGGACAGTGCATGTTTTTTGTTTGCATTATGACTGCAGGTATTGTGGTCTATGCAAACATGACTCCTTGTAAAAAAAAGTGTCAGTTTTGTTGCCAGATAGAAGGGTAAAAAACCAATTATCATGTTGCCAACCCGTTTTGCTGCTGCTGGGTGGGCACCGGTGGCATCCCACATTAAATTCACAGCCGTCGCGTGATACCTTGATTTGGGCTCGTCATTTGCAGGTTTCATTATCGTTGGCATGAGCCAAGCCAGTGGGCGCCCGTAGTGTCGATGTGTGCACTCTGCAAGATATGGTTCCGAGAAGCAGACTTCGCAGCAGTGAGCGTTGTGCCGTACCGATAAATCCCAATCAGTGCGGAAACCAGTCCACGGTTGCCTTTGTCTCACTGCTGCTTGTCAGCTGGCCACACGTGCTCAAACATCTTATTTCGACGGTGACCTAAGTCAAGAAGAGGACCACAGTGCAGTTCCTCAGGAACTGCTGATGGTTATCGCGTAATCCACGAGACCGAGCTTTTGGAGTGTTTTTTTTCCGCGTTTCCGCGTGATATTTGAAACTCGATCAGGGCTGCGTCAATCGTTTGTCTCGGCCCCTTGATTGTCATTTATCTTCGTTGTCGTTGACACCGGACCCCAGGGACACATGCAGAGTGAGGTGTGGGGCCTCGCCGCCCACCCCCACCTGCCCATCTGCGCGTCGGTGAGCGACGACAAGACGCTGCGCGTGTGGGACCTCTCGGACAACCACTGCATGCTGGCCGTGCGCAAGCTCAAGAAGGGTACGGCCGCCTCGTTAGGCCTTTCCGCACGTTAACGTCCAAGCAAGGCCTCGCCGAGTCGTCCCCCCCCCCCCCCCCACGAAGCTCCTTTTCAGGAGAGTGCTGCCAAGGCTTTCGCAGGAGGCGGCAGGGGGGGCGATGTCTCTGCCATGATGTGTGATCCACGGTTAGTTGATTTGCAGCAGAGGTCGCAAACGGGTTTTGATTCCTTACCCGTACCCGGCCGGGTACGGGTAGGGTACGGGTATCGGGTACCTGATTGCGACCTCTGATTTGCAGGTTATTATTCAGCATCGCGATGTCTGTCGCTGACATCGATTACGTTGCGTGATGCTCGCTTTCAGCCGTGGGAGGAAAGAGAAGGAACCGGAGGGAAGCCGTGCAGAGCAGGGGGGAAGCATATAATGCTGTGAGGGCCGCGGGTGTTAGCGCTGCACCCATCATCATTCACCCGTCATCATTCACCCATCATCATTCACCCATCATCATTCACCCATCATCATTCACCCGTCATCATTCACCTTCAGTATCACGAAGTGGATTATGCTAACCGATGTTTTTTGTTGATCTCATTTAATGAGTTTCTTTATTATATAAATGAGCTTATTCGGAAGTAATACTTCGTGCTAATTCAAGGCTTTGTCTGTTACCCAATACCTACGAATATGTAAATGTTTACGTGCTGATTTAAAACTGTTCATCAGGAAATATTTTTCAAATGTAATTCTTATCACGCCCAATGGTGTAAAGTGCAGTCTCCAACTTTTATCCACTCTCTCTAACCTCTCTATTTATTAGCTATAAAGAAGGGGCATTGCCCGAAACATCGCCGAGTATTTATTTATTTTTAAGGCCATAGCGTTGTTGAAACAACGAATTCGCGTCGAATTCGTTGTTTTTTGTTCTCGTCGGCCGTTATCAATCCACTGCTGGATCAAGTCCTCCCTCGCCAGGCAGTCGCCCACCTCGCGTGGTCTCGCGATGCAGCGATCCACACAGCACCTGCGCGTGCGCACGCCGGCTGGGCGGTGGTCTAAACTCTCGACAAAGGAGAGAACGTTCCAGAGATCACATCCACAGCGGAGCACGGGCCGACGACGACAGGTCGCGTCGCCGCAGTCAGATCGATTGTTGCATCGCGCGACTGAGATAGATGGTGATGAGTAGGCCTTCATCCAGCAGTGGATACATCATGTTGATTTCCTGGCTGCAGCTGCATCGTCTGTAACAGCACGGCTCTGACTGCATCACTGTCAACTGCATCCACTGTGACTGCCTGTGTGACCGTCATCCAGGAGTGGGTAGATCCTGAATGACGATGATGACGGCTGAGCCGCCTTTCACCCTGTGCTTCCCAGGTGGCCGCTGCTGCTGCTTCTCATCAGACGGGAAGGCCCTGGCCGTGGGCCTGAACGACGGCAGCTTCCTGGTGGTGAACGCCAACACGCTGGAGGACATGCTGTCCTTCCAGCACCGCCGGGAGATCATCACCGACATCAAGTTCTCACCAGGCTCGTGATGCCGCCATTCCGCGTTTACCGATTCCTCTCCGCCCGTTCCACGTAGCCCAGCCCGTCGTGGTTTCACACCGAAAGACCACCGGGCCATTTGTCACATGGGAGGGTCCGTGCAGATTTATGGGTGGCGTTGTAGCGGGAGTGCAGCGGCAGTGCAGTGGTTATGCAGCGGCAACGCTCGTACCACACGGCGAGAAAGCGCCCTGGGTTCAATTCCCGACTCGGGAGCCTTTCTCCGCGAGGTTTGTGTGCCATGAAGTTGGCAGAACCCTCCTGAGAAAGTGTATCGTGACTCAGTGAGGCTTTTATGGCAAAACCTCATCAGAGAAAATAATAATAGAATGCTAATTGAGTCGTGACACACTGCACACGCCTGATGATCGGTAAACGTTCCACGTGACGATAGCTACATCACTGACCCACGATCGTCTACGTGTCCTAGTCTATCGGCGGTCCTATCGACTAGCAGGGGACCTACAGGAGCTACATTAGTCTATGAGTCGCTGTATAAGTCTGTGGGTTTAAATGTGAGCATATCGGTCACTGTGTAAGTCTATGGTCCCAGCGGCGCCGTGTACTTGGCATGGGCCATGCTACAAGTAATGAACTCATCTTCTTGGTTCTTTCGGTAAAGAACCAAGAAGATGAATCCCTGCAGTCACCTGCAGTCACGAAAGCTTTAAATCGAAAAGTAAAGAACTGGCTTCAACTGCTCCTTTCCCTCCCCGTTCGTGGCCCGGCACCTCTGGCCCCTCCGGCCAATGGACCCCGGCGCAGTCACACCGCCTGCACACTCGACAGCCACGCCGACGGAACACCCCCTCCCCTCCCCCCCTCGTTCCCGCGGTGCCATCGTGGGGCTCCCTTAACACGTGGCCTCCTCTCTGCGCGTCGTTCGCAGACCCCGGCAAGTATCTGGCGGTGGCGTCGCACGACGGTTTCGTGGACGTCTACCGCGTGCTGAGCAGCAAGCGCGTCGGCACGTGCAAGGGCGCGTCGGGGTGCGTCACCCACCTCGACTGGGACACGAAAGGTGCGCGGCGATCGCCGTCGCCGAAACGGTGCCGAACGCACCGTCGCGCCGCCGCTGCCGGGGCCGCTCACCGCCGCGCCGTTGTCCGCCGTGCCGTGCGAACGGCTCGTTTCGTCGCTCGCTCTCGCCGTAGCGACGCGGGCTATCCCAACGGTGCGGGCTGGTCCCACGTTCGTTTGACCGATCATTGCGTACTTAAGCACCTCGCCGCGGGTAATGGGCGCGTTGCCGGTCACGCAATTCCGTCGCCAGAACCATCACGAGCGTTGCTTCGTAGAACGACAAAGGCCACCCGTACAGCCTTAACAGCCTGTTGGGGCAAGTGCTGTTGGTGAGATAATATGAAGGCCGGCATGGCACACGAGGGGTGGGTGGCCAGCACCACGCCTGGCCGTCTTTGTCTCCTGAGTGGCAATGTTTATACATTGCACCGGGTACTCATTTGAGGCTGAGTCGACTTTGGGGAAGCCCAGGACCAGTTCAGATAATTGTCACTGGCATTTACCGTGATCGGGACTTGAACGGGTTCGAAGTACTCGCTGCACCACCATCACAACCCTCACCAATCCATCATAACCTCGACCCCCCCTCGCCCAGCTCACAACACCACCACCATCACACTCCCACCACCCAAAACGCACCGCTATCCATCGCCACTTCCTATGCACCACCATCCCACCACTCAACCGGAGTTCCCATCGGTCACCGTGATCCCCAGCTGCCGCTCGCCCCACCCGTGCTGTGAACCTCCCCGCCTGCAGGGAAGCTCATTCAGGTGAACACGTCCACCAGGGAGCAGCTGTTTTACGAAGCGCCGCGGGGAAAGCGACAGAACATCCATCCGCACGAGGTACCGTGGGATAATGTTCCCAAGCGTCCCGGTTTGGCCGGGACAGCCCCGGTGGCTTCAGAATGATCGTTTGTCCGAGTGTCCCAAAGGTTGAGTGAAAATCGGGAATTTGTTCCGAGTGTAAAAATGTCTGGCCTCGTGCTTTACTCACGATGTGGGCAACGGGCGGGGCTACCAGAGTAATAGGCGGAGCTACCTGGGCGGTGGGCGGAGCTACCTGGGCAGTGGGCGGAGCTACTTAGGTGGTGGGCGGAGGGCGGAGCCACCTAGGCGGTGGGCGGAGCTACCTGGGCGGTGGGCGGGAGCTACCTAGGTGGTGGGCGGAGCTACCTAGGTGGTGGGCCGAGCTACCTGGGTGGTGGGCGGAGCTACCTAGGTGGAGGGCGGAGCTACCTGGGTGGTGGGCGGAGCTACCTGGGTGGTGGGTGTGGTTTATTTTATTCTTGGGTAAAATGACACCGTTGCAATCCCAGTATGCACACTTTTGTGTGTGCACGTATGCTGACCGTTCCACCGCGGCAGCATCATGTGTGGATGCGAGGCTCGTGAAGGACGCTACTGGGAAGTTGGAGGCATTCGCCCTCCAACAACAACTGAGGGCAGAGGAGCGACTCTCACAACAACGAGCGGAGATCCGGGCGGGTAAAGCACAGCAAGTTGGCACAGCTGGTGCGTCTGCTAGTCATCTCAGCCAACCCATGGCACCTGGGTCTATCCCGTGACCTCCTTACAGTGAGCCTTAAGACACTTCACGTGGCCTCAAGGTGCACGTAGCCTGGCTCGGGCACCGTGGTGACGTCACCGTCACTTAGTGGCGAATGGCGGGTATTGGTATTGGCGTACGCACGTGTGTGTGTGTGCAGGCCGAGCGGCTTTAGTTTGTTTTATGGACGTGGGCGTGTGTGTGTGTGCGTGTGGAGCTACGCTCACAACAACGAGCGGAGCGCCGGGTTGCAAAAGCACAGCAAGTTGGCACAGTAGGGGGCACAGGTGGTGCATCAGCCAGTCATCTCAATCAGTCGATCCGTGGCACCTACTGGGTCTGCCCCGTGACCTCCTGCCAGCGGGCGTTCGACACTTCACGTGGCCTCAAGTTGCACATGGCCTGGCACAAGCGTCGTGGTGACGTCACCGCCACTTAGTGGCGAATGGCGGTTGTTGTTGTTGTTGGACGTGTGTGTGTGTGTGTACTCGCGTGGGTGCAGGCCGAGCGGCTGGAGTTTGCGTCGTGGACGTGCGTGCTGGGCCCCACGTGCGAGGGCGTGTGGGCGGCTCACAGCGACGGCGCGGACGTGAACGCGGCGAGCCTGTCGCGCGACCGCTCCATCCTCGCCACGGCCGACGACTTCGGATTCATCAAACTCTTCCAGTACCCGGTCAAGGTGCCTGCTCTCATCACCATCGTCGTCATCGTAGTTAGCCGGGGTCTGTCCACTGCTGACTGAAGGTGTCCCCAGGGCTCGCGCACCACGGCTCTCCCGTGTAATATAGCCGGGCAACTGGCGAAACGGAGCTACCGTGCTTGTCGAAAATCAAATGAGCTCAGACGTTCTATTCCGAACCTGCCAAGTTTCCTTTCCTAGCCCCCTCGATCCAGTGCACGTGTCCCCCACCCATTAAAACCTTCGCCCGGTGACGTCAACAGCGGTTCCCTGCCTGCCACATTCCATGCCTCCCAAGATGCTTACCCTCGTCGTCGTCGTTATCTCGCCGGCCATAAGATATCCCGCTGCTGGATGAATGTCTTCCCCGAGCTCTCGTTATTTTGGTCCCGGTCCTGCGCTGCGACGAAGTTGTCGAGCTCCCGCACGCGAGCCAATTTCCTTGCTCCACATCCACGGTGGACGTCCTCTCCGTGAGCTCCCATTGGCCGCATCTCAATCGTCTTATCTAGGTGAGGTCACTCGGGAGGTCGTGGGACAGCCCCCACCTTTGGCAATTCCGCATTGCCATGGCAGGGGCAATGACAGAATAAGCTGTTGTCACCGTGAGCGTATATACATATTCTCACTGTTGATGAATAATGCTGTGAGTGTTGCCATTATAGTGATACTTTTGTTATTATGGTGGTTTGCAGCGGTCCGCACACTGCGCGGATACCTAAGTTGGATTCCTAGCCATGGCTAACTCCAGTAACATCTGAGCCGGGCATATAACTCCCGCCTTTCAACGACCCGCACTGACCAGTGTAGCAAAGTCTGTGCAAACAACCCCCACAATGTTGGACTTCTTTACACTTTGTCAGTATCAAAGTGTAAAGACGACTTCGACGCACTCGTCCTGGGAAGGATTTCTTTATGAAGGAGCCACGTGCTCTCCCTCGGACAGGCGAAGACGCCCACTGCAACAGCCCCGAGTCTCTCCCGCGCAATTCCCACGCCCCTATCCCGTGGCCACGCCCCTGTCTCGTGACCACGCCCCTGTCTCGTGGCCACGCCCCTATTCCCGAACTCTCTCGCTGGCCCGAGACCACTCGCTCTACAGGTTGACTCTATTGTCATTACAAAAGTATGAAAAAATAAGAATAGGTTTCATCCTTGCTGGAAGGCTTAACCTATTCTTGTTTTGGCAAAAATGTCCCATTTTGTCGCTGTTCATCCCGAGCTGTAAATGGCCTGACAGTGGCATTGTCCTTGTGCTGTTCGCCTTTCGGCGTTCTCTGGTCTCGCACTGGTGAGACTAGGCCCTAAAGAAGGCTGTCTCTGGAGAAGACCAATCAGTTCCAAAGACAATGCTTATATTACAAACATGCTCTTATAATGAATTATCGGAGCATATTTTGTTTGCATGTTCACCACAAGTACCGTGTGTGGTTAATGCAGACTCGATTCCTTGCAAAAGGTTTCTATTTGATATTTTAACATCTTAACACCTCCTGTTTTATTGCCAGAAAGGATAGAACCTATTCTTAGTTTTTCTAGATTCTTTCGCACCGTACGTAGCCAACCGTGCTAATCGGAGGTGCGGGGAAGGACAACAAACCAGGCCATCAACCAGCATTTACTTAATCATCAGCAGCAGCCATGGTCAATCCACCTCTTGACGATCCCGCGATGCAGACACTTCTCGCATATAAATCCAAGGGTGCCACTGTCGCCCGCGCATTTCATACTACATCAAACTATTCAAACGCGGCTCGTGCGGTCTGCGCCGACACACTCGCCACGTAAAACTCTCCATCCGATCTCTCCCGCGCCACGCGGCGTCGCTAGCTGGCAACTTCTCTCCGAGCGCAAGCCGCCGCCGAACCTTTTGCCCGGCGGGCCGCGGTTAATCAAGCACCGACAAAGCGTGGAAATTAGTCGCTCGTCATTAAGGGGGAATAGCATTAAATAAATGAACAAAAACAACAGTCTAGCAGCTAATGTGGGGGACGGGATCGCAGTCGAACCGCTCCACCCCCCCATCCTCCTCCTCCCAGTGGGGCCGTTTGGCGGCGGATGATTTGACATTGCCTCTCAGGTCGGGAAATGCTGAGCATCGTGGTAGCTTAATTATTAATTGGCGTAATAACGAGAGCCATCTCTGCGCAGCGGGCGAGCGTTTTGCTCCGGGTGGAGTTGTAATGTCTGCTCGGGCTGCCTTTGAACATTTAATATTCGGTGAAGCGCAATGCGCACGCGTGTTTTCGCAGAGATACTGCCAGAGCGAGCTGATTATTGTTGATTTTTAAACCGCAGTTGCTATCGCGTGGCTTTTTCTCCGGATCCTCCGGTTTGTTTCCCTATGGATTCAGAATAAACATGCGTTTAAGAGCATTTGTCTGCTATAAATTTCCACGTGGTTGGGCTGTCATTTGTGGTCAGGTCGCTTCTGAAAAAGAGCTGCATAGCTCAGTGGTCTTAGTAGTAGTAAACCAGAGCACGTGTTTTGGGGGGCGGCCCTCCTTTTGATTCGTGCATTTAAAGTGAGATGACAGAACAGATATACAGACAGAAGTGATACGTTTGAGAGATGAATTTGCATTTCTCTTTTTATCAGGATTCTATTCCGAGACGACATCCAGGTGTCAACTGCTTTACTTTTGTCCTGAATCGGTGGGCGAGTGTTTGGCCCACTGCAGTTGTATGGCTCATTTTTCAGAAGTGACCTGGCTGTCTAAAATGATAGCTCAACCAAGTGGCTTATCATCACGTGGAATTTTTTAGCGGCCCAAAAAAAATGTGACGTTGATTCTGAATGTCGAGGGAAAAACCGGAAAAAATTTCATGCGACCACGGGGAGAGGGACACGCAAACTCCAAATATACATTTCGATTTAAAGCTTTCGTGACTGCAGGGATTCATCTTCTTGGTTCTTTCGGTAAAGTCACATAGAAGGGAAGTAATAAAATAATAAAAATAAAACATAATAAAATACAATTCTCACGAAGTTTCGGCCACAACGCAAGCAGCCGTCCTCAGCTGACGCTGTATTTCCGACAGACCTGTGCTTCACCTGAGGACGGCTGCTTGCGTTGTGGCCGAAACGTCGTGAGAATTGTATTTTATTATGTTTTATTTTTATTATTTTATTATTTCCAAATATACAGCAGCAGGCGTCAGGGTCGGGATCAAAGCCTACGACCTCCTGCATACCAGACGAGGTAGTTAACCTCTCGCGAGCACTGCAGCCCGGCGCTGCCGTAACCTCCCTCCCATGCCACGTCCCTCCGTGCCGCACGTTTGCAGGGAGCGTACGCGCGGTGCAAGCAGTACGTCGGGCACAGCGGTCAGGTGACCAACGTGCGCTGGGCGTACGACGACAGCCTGCTGCTGAGCGTGGGCGGTGCCGACACGGCGCTGGTGCTGTGGAGCCACGAGCGCGAGCGCACGCGCGACTTCCGCCCGCTCGACAGCGAGGAGTCCGACACCGACTCCGAGGAGGACGGAGGTGCCCCCCGACGTTTTGAAAGCGCCACCGAGCTCGAATCGCTCTGTCTTGTCTTCGTCGGTTGCCGTGGGCGGCTCATGATGTCGTAATGTCTTGGGTGTTTTGTTGATTGTACCCACGTGTAGATACTGTATCGACCGCACCTCCAATTAGCACGGTTGGCTACGTATGGTGCGAAAAAAGTTCAACATACGTACAAGAAGTTCAACATACGTACATGTTGAACTTCTTTCGCGCCATGAGTAGCTAACGGTGCTAATCAGAGGTGCCTATATATGCGATGTAAACCACAAAACGAATTATGAATTGTAATCTTGCTCGTGAGTCTGCGTATGATTGGTTTAAAGCATTAACTGCTCTGTCATGGCTGCCGGTCTCTGCAACATGGGGTCACGAGAACGCTCATGAAAGTAGTGAATTCGGGACCGTAGAGGCAGATACAGAGCAACCTCACAGCACAGTCGAGGACCAAGCAGCCCTGGCCCAACATCAACAACAACCACTAAGCTCCCCAGGGGTAGCCAGGGGCACCATCAATGAGTCTCAGGGGCAGCACCAACGAGCCCCAACGGCACCATCAATGAGTCCCAGGGGCAGCACTAGCGAGCCCCAAGGGCACCATCAACGAGCCCCATGGGCAGCACCATCAATGAGCCCCAGGGGCAGCACCAGCAAGTCCCAGAGGCACCATCAACGAGCCCCAGAGGCACCATCAATGAGCCCCAGGGGCAGCATCAATGAGCCCCACGGGCACCATCAATGAGCCCCAGGGGCAGCACCAACGAGCCCCAGGGGCACCATCAATGAGCCCCAGGGGCACCATCAATGAGCCTCAGGGTTACCATCAATGAGCCCCAGGGGCAGCACCAACGAGCCCCAAGGGCACCATCAACGAGCCCCAGGGGCACCATCAATGAGCCCCAGGGGCAGCACTAACGAGCCCCAAGGGCACCATCAATGAGCCCCAGGGGCAGCACCAACAAGCCCCAGAGGCATCCTCTACGTAGTTCACGTCGTCCGTCACCGACGGCCGACGTGAGCCGGCGCCGGACCGCTCATGCTCCCCGCCGGCTCTTCTTCTCCTTCCTCGTCGATGACGCCCCTGGGGTTGGGTTTCCTCCATCCCGCAGGCTACGACAGCGACGTGGAGCGGGAGCGGGTGAGCGACTACGCGTCGCGCTCGGCGCTCACCAACATCCGCCCCATGGCGGGAGGCGCCAAGCCGCACCTGCAGCCCAAGGAGGCGTCGCCGGACGATCGGTGGGTGTCGCCGGCTTGCACGCGCGAGCGAGCGCTTTCGACGGCGGCGTCGAGCCGCGTTTAAAATGGGAGGCCACGCGTGGTGCTTCTTCTTGTTCGTGGCGGACCAATCGCGGACTCGGCGAGGAGTGGCCCCGATTTGCCGTCCACCTTCGGGACGGACGGCTCTGCACGTCATTGTTGTTGTTTTTCGATGTAAAGCTTTCGTGACTGCAGGGATTCATCTTCTTGGTTCTTTCGGTAAAGTCACGTAGAAGGGAAGTAATAAAATAATAAAAATAATAAAAATAAAATAATTACATTTCGATGTAAAGCTTTCGTGACTGCAGGGATTCATCTTCTTGGTTCTTTCGGTAAAGTCACGTAGAAGGGAAGTAATAAAATAATAAAAATAAAACATAATACAATTTCGATTTAAAGCTTTCGTGACTGCAGGGATTCATCTTCTTGGTTCTTTCGGTAAAGTCACGTAGAAGGGAAGTAATACAATAATAAAAATAAAACAATAAAATAATTACATTTCGATTTAAAGCTTTCGTGACTGCAGGGATTCATCTTCTTGGTTATTTCGGCAAAGTCACGTAGAAGGGAAATAATAAAATAATAAAAATAAAACAATAAAATAATTACATTTCGATTTAAAGCTTTCGTGACTGCAGGGATTCATCTTCTTGGTTCTTTCGGTAAAGTCACGTAGAAGGGAAGTAATAAAATAATAAAAATAAAACATAATAAAATAATTAAATTTCGATTTAAAGCTTTCGTGACTGCAGGGATTCATCTTCTTGGTTCTTTCGGTAAAGTCACGTAGAAGGGAAGTAATAAAATAATAAAAATAAAACATAATAAAATAATTAAATTTCGATTTAAAGCTTTCGTGACTGCAGGGATTCATCTTCTTGGTTCTTTCGGTAAAGTCACGTAGAAGGGAAGTAATAAAATAATAAAAATAAAACAATAAAATAATTACATTTCGATTTAAAGCTTTCGTGACTGCAGGGATTCATCTTCTTGGTTCTTTCGGTAAAGTCACGTAGAAGGGAAGTAATAAAATAATAAAAATAAAACAATAAAATAATTACATTTCGATTTAAAGCTTTCGTGACTGCAGGGATTCATCTTCTTGGTTCTTTCGGTAAAGTCACGTAGAAGGGAAGTAATAAAATAATAAAAATAAATCGTAATACAATTATTCTCACGACGTTTCGGCCACAACTCATGCAGCCGTCCTCAGGTGAAGAATGAGAAACGTCGTGAGAATAATTTTATTATGTTTTATTTTTTTTATTTTATTATGTTTTATTTTTATTATTTTATTACTTCCCTTCTACGTGACTTTACCGAAAGAACCAAGAAGTTGTTGTTGTTGGTCTCGTTTCTGGTTCTCACACGCACCAATATCGGCTCTAGTGCCACCTGTTGGTAAAACAACATAGTTGTCGTTATTTAAAAAATGTGTGAAATTGTAAGAGGATGTTGATTACACTTTTGAAATGCACGATTGATCAATGATCCATCCATTCTGTAAATATGCAAAATGCCTTAAAACATCGATTGTTGGACTTTGTACGTCTCATCGTGGAGTTAAACTTAACCCTGGACTGCGGCTGACGGCATAACATGTGTCTTTGGTTGGTCTCTTTGTCCTGTCTTTGTGTTTGTCTCTGTCTTACCATCAATGCTGCTGCCTGTGCGTCTCCTTGCATGTTTGTCTGTCTGTATATCTGTGTTTGTGTGTGTCTGGCTGTCTTTCCGATGCGTCCGTCTGGCCATTGTTTGGTCTGTCTGTGTGAATCTGTGTACATTTGCTCATCCTCTCTCGCTTGGCTGCCTCCCCCGCGGCCTCGCTCTGTGAGTCGATCCTTTGTATGCCAACGCTCTTTTACAGAGGAACCAGGTAGGGTGACACGTGTTAATTATTTTTTCACATACACTCTACTCGCATGAGACAACCGATGATGACGGTGATGGTCATAATAATGATGGTCGTAGCTCTAATAATAATAATAACAGTGCGTGTACCTTGCGTTTCACTAGGCCAGTGCTCAGCCGCTCCCTCGCCATGCCCGACAAGGTGCAGAAGAACAACGTCGGGAAGAAACGCAAACCGATCGAGGTTAGAAACATCTTGCGGTCCTGTCCGCTGGTCCGTGAATAGATTTGGGTGGAATCTCACGCTATTTTTTGCGCTACGTCATGCCTGAAAGCAAAAAAAAAGTGTATTCATCTATGAGACCTTTTTTGTCGATATAAAAATTACGGCAAAAAAACGACGAGGCTTTACCCTTTCTGGCGATAACACAGGAGGTGTTAAGATATTCGCTTGTGACCTTTTGTTCGTTTCTTGTCCTCGTCGGCTTGTCCTCGTGAGGGTTGTGGCCACAGCACATTGAGTAGGGTGGTCTTGACCTCCCTCTCCCCGGCGACAGACTCTAGTTCTTCCTGGAGAATTCCCAGGCATTCCCAAGCCAACCGAGCGACATAGTCCCACCAGCGTGTCCTGGGCCGGCCCCAGGGGTCTCTGCTCAGTGCGACGTTGCTGCTGCCCGGTAGAGTTCCAGGGGGAGTCTACCGGGGGGGCATCCTTACCAGGTGCCCGAACCACCTCAACTGGCTCCTCTTTATCCGGAGGAGCAACAGCAGCTCGACTCGGAGGTTCTCCCGGATGACCGAGCTCCTCACCCGATCACGGAGAGTGAGCCCGGCAACCTTGCGGAGAAACCTCATTTTTTCCCCTTGTACCTGCGATCTATTCTTTTCTGTCATTACCCAAAGCTCATGACCATAGGTCAGGATAGCAATTTAGATCGACCAGTAAACCGCGAGCTTTGTTCGAGAACTCAGCTCCCACTGTCAAGGTGTCCAAACACAAAAAAGCATTCGAAAGCGCGCGATGCAGTGACCATCTTTGTTCGATGACTAGCCAAAAGGTGGTGTAAAGTGCAGCCTCCAACTCTGAATATTCACTCCATGATCTCTCCGACCAGTGTAATGATGCGCTGTGCAGAATGCCTATTGCCCGAAAACGTCGCCTGCTACATAGGCCACAGCGCAGCAGCGGCAGCAGAAGCGGAACATCGCGACGCTGCCCCATCCATCTCCCATCTCCCCCCCGCCCCCAACTAGGACCTCACGCTGGAGCACGTGTTCGGCTACCGCGGCTTCGACTGCCGCAACAACCTTCACTACCTGAACGACGGGGCCGACATCGTCTACCACACGGCGTCCGTGGCCATCGTGCACAACCTCGCCACGGGTACGCGCCAGAGGTCGCAAACGGGTTTTGATTCTTTACCCGTACCCGTACCCGGCCGCACCAGGGTCGCAAACGGGTACCCGTACCCGTACCCAGCCGTACCCGTACCCTACCCGTACCCGGCCAGGTACGGGTAGGGTACGGGTATCGGGTACCTGATTGCGACCTCTGGGATGACGCCATGTTGCAGGCGCGGCAGTGGCGGCTCCTGAAAAATCTCTCAGGGGGGGCAAATGTTTGGATGATTGATAAGGATAAGGTCCACCCATGCAATGGATAAATTAACAGCTTAAGCATGTAAAGGCAACTTCACTTCTTTAATATTAATGAAAAATAAAGTGACTCTTACAATACATCTCCTTGTTTGTTTCTATACTCACTATTATTACACTGCTTACATCACATTACTCGCTTAATACACTGCTTACTTATACTGAAATTTTGCTCTTCTCTCTTTCAAAGTAGCAAAGTGATCAATTACTCTCTCATTGAAAGCAGGCATGTTCCTGACTAGTTCCCTCTCCATGGAAAGCATAGCCATTGCATTCAGACGTTCATGTCCCATTACATTTCTCAGGAATGTCTTGATTCTCTTTAAGGTTGAGAAACACCTCTCAGCTTCAGCAGTTGTCATGGGAGTGGTTATGAGGATGTTCAACAGAGCAACAGTCTCTGAAAAAGTATCCTGGAGGTTGTACTTCAGCAAAACCTGGTACAGCGCTAGTGCACCACAGCAGCCCTTGAATTCTAGACTCTCATAAATGACAGACAGTTCAGTCTTCAGCTTCGCCTTATTTAACATAGGGTATGTCCTGACAGTGATGTTCAGAGCCTCAACAGGGAACGTATGGCCATGCTGTTGAAACATCTCTCCTTGTAGCAGCGTGGCACTTACAAGGTGGTCGGTAAAGGAGAACCTTTCTATGGTGTGCAATATAGTATATAATTTACTGTTGGGTTTGTCTATGGCAGTATATAGTAGGGTGTAGACTCGTGTGATGTAAGATAATAAAGTTTAGATGCAAGCATATTTTTTTTTTTTACGACGTAGAATTGTAATGTATTACTTACTGTTAGTAACTCAACGTATTGTAGAGTATATTTAGTATACTGATGATAATATGTAGTTTATACTTTAGTTGTTTACGTGGTGGTTTTAGTTACTGCAGCTACATACTATTAACACTCCTTCCCTTCATTAATGCTACCCTTATCCCCTCCCTTTGATGCTGCTAATCCTGCATAATGCACGGGCATATGCAGTACTAGTCACATACCTGCATTTCCCATAAATATGCTAAATTCCTCTTGATATTTCATATTCTTTTGTTAAGGCTCCCCCTTTCTTCCCCCCTTCCAACCCAGCTTATATACATGCTCCAAGCACGTGTGCTGTTTCATTCAGACGCTGTCGCCTCGACAGACCTGGTTTTCACCTGAGGACGGCTACTTGTGTTGTGGCCGAAACGTCGTGAGAATTATTTTATTATGTTTTATTTTATTATTTTATTACTTCCCTTCTACGTGACTTTACCGAAAGAACCAAGAAGATGAATTCCTGCAGTCACGAAAGCTTTAAATCGAAATTCCACTAGGTGGCGAAATTTGTCTACTGAAACGTGCGAGACGTATGATGACGTAAGCACGTTAGTGCGAGCCCTCCCGGAAGCCATAGAGAATGCATTGCAGCGCCCGCCTTTCGAAAAAAATCATCTTTGAATGTAAGTCTATGGGACCACTCTGGGCGATTCTCAGCTGGAGTGAAATCGCCCAAAAAGAGGCGGTACTCCACAGAACGTGACATGACGCTGATTGGACTATATCCAGAGGCACAGTAACGGCTAGCATAGCTCTGGTTGAATGAGATTGTTAATGTGATTGAAAAAGTCCCTTTCACACATTGGTGGTGCGTCGCCCAATCGCCCTAATGAAGAAACCGCCCCTGAGGCGCGGGTGGGTTGATTCTAGGAACTTGAATTGTGAGAAGAGACAAGACGTTGGGAAATGAGTGACAAACGGTTACTCACCAATGACTCACGGCCTACCCGTACCCGTACCCGGCCGCACCAGGGTCGCAAACGGGTACCCGTACCTGTACCCGGCCGGGTACAGGTAGCCGGGTATCGGGTAGGGTACGGGTATTGGGTACCCGGTTGCGACCTCTGGTACGCGCGCACGCACGAGTCCACGCACGTGGACGTTGAACTTCTCTCGCACCGTACGTAGCCAACCGTGCTAATCGGAGGCGCGTGGGAAGGACAACAGGTTTGGCTGACCACGCCTCGCCACCGCTGTGGCGAGATGTTAGCTACCTCGCCTGGGTTCGAGCCCCACCCTGATGCGTGCATATTTGGAGTTTGCCATGTCTCTTTTCTCGTGGTCACGTGGATTTGTCTCTGGGTCCTCCGGTTTTTCCTTCCACAAATAGACCTTTAATGGTTTTAATGTTACTCACTGTATGGTATTGATGTTAGTGGTGGCTGGATTTAAAATATATATTAATATATATATATATTTAACACCTTGGCCCAAACTATAGTGTTCCAAGATACACACATTATTATTTACATTTTATTGTTATTGCGATCAAAATCAGCCATGTACATCCTCATTTAAAGTATAAAAAATACAATACATCTAAAACTATTAAGAAATCAATTGTCAATAAAATATATATAAACCAAGATATGCTTTATTTTAAATGTAAACAGAGCTATGTTTAGAGTGTTTGGCTGCTAGAAATTTCCACGCGATAAGCCACTTTGTTGACCTCTCATTTGTGCGCCAGGTCACTTCTGAAGAAGAGCTACAGAGCTCAGTGAGCCCCTTCCTGGTCAAACGAAAATTGTTTCAATAGTTATTAGGTGACGGAGTGATTGACCCGCGTGCTCTACTGTCGCCCAGGTTCCCAGAGCTTCTACCTCGAGCACACGGACGACATCCTTTGCCTGACCGTCAACCAGCATCCCAAGTTCAAGAACGTTGTAGCCACCGGGCAGATCGGTACGACCCACACCCTCTGTGGCACCACGCACATCTCGGCCCCGATCGCTTTTTAAATCCTTTATATTAAGTTCACTTGCTTGCTTGCTTGCGCGCTTACGACCGTGCAAATCTTTCGGTCGTTTTTTAACCCACTTCCCGTGATCCAAGCGAGCTGACATTTTGCACACAGACTCGTTGTGCGTGACAATTTATTTTCGTGAACATTTTTTTCCAAAATTTTCCACTTTTTAGGAAAAAAAAAATTTCATATTTAATTTAAAATACCAATGTGATAAAAATGAAACTCTTACTCAAGAAAAACAGAAATGAATAATAAAATTAATTAAACCGATGCCACGCATATTAAGGATTTATAGTGAAAAACTTTGTTTTTACGGGTTAATTTTTTTTTCTCTGCCACCCCATCCGCCCGTCCCCCACCCCCCGGCCTTGAAGTCGGCCTCCCTCGTCACGTCGTTGATTGGTTTGTTGGGAAACGTTCGCAGGGCGGCGAGTCAACCGCTGCTGAAGCAGACTTCTCAGAACTGCCAATTAAACCCAGCCAGCTGGGGTGGTGATGGTGGTGGTTAGCTCACGGCCCCCTGAACCCCCTCCCCCCGCGCGTGACCCCGAGTTTAACGACCGGCCACGGCTAACGTGAGTGGTGAGCAATATCTGAAGCGGTTTCTGGCTCCTGCCCACTTCACCAAACTTGTAGCCAATTCTCAAACAACCCGCATCGTGAAGGGTGTGATGAGGAGGAGGCCTTCATCCAGAAGTGGATTGACAAAGGGCTGTAAACGATTATATTTTACCAACGACTCAGGTTATTGCATTGATAAGAACACAAATATTAACAATTGTGCTCTAGTTGCATAACATAACAAGCCGTTACCAAATTAACTTTCACAATGAACAACAGGTTAATATATATAATTAAAAAAAAACCTGATTACCGTCACCGAATGGGAAAGAATCTTCTTGACATTTCAGCCGAATGACCTTCAAAAAATAAATAATGAGAGATGCACGGCACGAGAGAGAGAGCGGAGACGGCCTTGATTATACGGGGGGGGGGGGGGGGGGTGGCGAAGGTTTGTGCTTGGTGGTGGGTACGGTTAATACGGGCGCACGGTCGGTGGAGTGGTTGGGCGATGTCGGCCTCAGCGGAGACGACGTGAGTCTCCCGCTCAAGCCGCTGATTGTCTCGCCGAAGAGCGCCGAGTCTCCAGAGTGTGAGCGCTTCTGATAAAGGGCACGCGGGATCTTACCGCTGTGGGATTAATGCAACGGTTTAATTAAGCAGCCCCGTTGGAGGAGAGGGAAATCGCCATATTGAACCTAATCTTACCAAGTTGGTTTCATTTCGGAAGCAAGGAAGGGCCGAGCCTAGCGAGTGCTCGGATGGGCTTATAACTGGAACAAAACAGGTGCTATAGGCTGCCGCGGGGCTACGTTGCCAGCAGTGGGCAGCGCAGCAGGTTCCACAGCTGCACTGCACCATGCGAGTAGCGCGTACGGTACACACGCGCTATGTTGTCCCGGGTCCGACCGCATAGCCTCACGTAGCGTGAATTCGAACTGCACGTAGAGAACTTTGTGCTCGAAATAGATTAGCCCAGGGGGTAGGTAACCAAAACAACGAGAAGAGACATTCTTTTTCGGATTCGGTAAAAAAAAAATACGATATTTCAAGAGCCGCAATGCACGGTGGTGGTGGTGGTGAACGCGAGACGGTGGTGGCCCTTAATAAACAACGGCCACGAAGCGGTCTCTAAAGAGCCGCACGCTGCTCCGGAGCCGCAGGCTGCCGACCCCTGGGTCAGCCGTAGAGACGGCGCAAAATCGCACCAAGCGAACCCGCGTGGAGCGATGGAAAGCCGACATCTGTCTCAAGCGTTCCGTGCGGTTCAACCCACGTCACGCTCGTGAAGGAGGCAACGGCTCGGGTCATTTCCATCGCCCGCCTTCATATAAGTTCGATGCTTGTGCTATTGGGCCTAGTCACATGTTAACTGCGCGTGTGCGTGCGGATATATTGCGTGGGGAGCGGTCGTGTAGCGGTTAGCGCGCCACGCTACAAACCCGGCGACCCGAGTTTGATTCCCGCTCACGGCCGACACCGGCGCCGATTATCTGAACCTGTTCCTCCCCTGGGTCGACTCGGCCTAAATTGAGTGTGAAAAAAAACGGCCACTGTGGAGACAAAGGCGTGGTGGTGGCCACCCACCCCCTCGTGCGCCGTGCCGGCCTTCATAGGTGCTCGCTAAAAGCACTTGCCCCAACAGCAGTCTGTTCAGGCTACACGAGGGGATCTTTGTTTATATTGTGCGCTTCATTGGCCAAGTACCGGGCAGAAACGAGCGAGTGCGATGGGAGGTCGTCGTGTTCCGACGTGCGTCGCCGGTGCTGCCACTCGCCCCTCCCCCCCCCCGCTGGCCCTGCCACCAACCGGGGCCCCCACCGATCGCGACATCGCACACCCCCGCTTCTGCCGTGTCCGTGTTAGCCCCCCCCTCCCCCACTACCCCCCCACTACTCCATCGCCGCCCGCCCCCCACGTGGCGGTGACGTGGCCCATGGGTAGAGGTCGACGACTCGAATCCAGTGGCCGCCCCGATTAATACTGCGGGAGCAGGAGCAGCCATAACAGTCCCACGAGCCGTCTGCTTCGCGGGGGACGTGAAAGATCCCCCGACGTCATTCGCCAGAGTGGGCGTCTTTTGCATAAATTGGATAATTACACCGCATGTTACGTAATTGGGGTTATACACACAGCAGCAGCAATCGTCAACCCCCGTGCTGGTAGACCGATGCTCCCGGTCGCTCATGCAAATGAGACTCTCCTGCTATCTTGAGTTCTCACCTGGTTGAGTAAAATAAACTGAACTAACTTAACGTAACCCCCCCCCCTTCCCCCGTGACAATGTCGTATGCACTGCCGCCCCCGCCCCACCCTTCCCACCCCCGCTGGCTCCCCGCTCGATCTGTGACTCGAGAATCTCATTAATGTGCTCCCCCCCCCCGCTCTCCTGCTGATCATTTCCCTTTCCTCGCTTCTATCGCGGAACCTCTCGCACCGCCCCGTGCCGCTCCATCCCCATCAACCATCATCCCGCCCTTTTGACCATCAACCCCGTGAACCTCTCCCTTGCACCGCCTGGACCCATTTCCTCGATTGCCCCTGAACTACTCTGGCCACGCCCTTCTCCCCTACCCCCCCCCCCCTCCTTAACGTGTGACCCCCCCCCTCCCCATCGCCATGCTCTCTTGCCCCCTCTCTCTACGCTCACCTCGCATCCCCATTTCGATGCTGTGCCGTCGCTTTCCGCTGTGCAGGTGATATCACTGACATGGCAGGTAAGAGCTTTCGTGGCTTGCTCGTGGACCCACGCCCGTTGATTGCTATGCATTTTCACGCTCGGTTGCGCCGCGCGGCTGAAGGGTCCAATTTTTTGAGAATTGTGTTCAATAAATTTACGCAACCCTAAAAATAAGCGCAATGGCCACGTTCATTTGTGGATAAACGCCTGTGAATGCGCGTCCTGGGATTGTCTGTCGTGAGTTTGAAAGTTTTGTTCAATAGAAAAACGACTTTAAAGCAATGGTCAAGTGAGCCCAAGATGCGCAGGGCAGGTGCGTTGTTAGAGTTAAATACGCGCTCGTTTTTATGGTTGCAAATTTGCTTTGAACAAATTCTTGGTTCGTAAGCCCGTGTATTGACTTTGATACCTTGACGTCTTTGACGTTAAACAAACGATTGAACACATATATATATATATAAAAAAAACTACGATTGTACGTGGCAAAATCTACAGAATACAATTAAATCATGGACTCCCATTCGGAAGGCCCTCAAACACTGAGACCATCCAATCAATCCGTTCCGGTAAAGCTGTGACCCTTCGTTGTGGCTTCGCAGGGAGGCCAGAGAGGTCGAGTATGTCTATGCGCTACGAAGAAGGATCATTTGTTCCAAACATCACCGATGTTATATATGTATAATTGCTCTTTTAAGGCCACGGTGTTTCTGACGCAGGGAACGCGTGCTCACGCACCACCGCCCAACGCAGCGGCGTCGCCCAGCGATTTATTCAATCGGAAAGCAGCGTGGGTTTTTTCCCGTCTCGGCCGTTTGCTCATGTACGCGTTTTGGGCTCCTCCGTAAGCCGTTCGCATTCCTCGTTGGACCTCGGTGGCGATCGCCCCGCGCCCAGAGCCAGGCGGTGCTGAGGCCAAGCGAGATGTGATGTGCGAGACCGGACCTCAATCTCCGATCGACTGCGCGTTCAAATCCCACGTCCGATTTCAATTCGGTTCCCCAGCTATTTGGAAGCCTTTCCCATCATAAAGGCTGTTTAATAATGTGCTATATAATGTTGATTTAAAGCTTTCGTGACTGCAGGGATTCATGTTCTTGGTTCTTTCGGTAAAGTCACGTAGAAGGGAAACAATAAAATAATAAAAATATCAAACAATAAAATTATCACGACGTTTACATTGCAACACAAGCAATCATCATTATCAGGTGTGACACCCACAGAAAGAAAATTTGAAGAAAAAAAACGCTACTTTTTTCAAATTTTCTTGCTGTGGTTTTCACACCTGATGACGATTGCTTGTGTTGCAATCGAAACGTCGTGAGAATTGTATTGTTTTATATTTTTATTATTGTATTCTTTCCCTTCTACGTGACTTTACCGAAAGAACCAAGAATATGTGCTAGATAACGTTGATAGAAAAATATTAGTGGAAAGAAAACAAAAGGTAACAATGCACTTGCGATCACTTTCCTGGGACGTCTTGGGCACCCCTAATGAGGGCCTGGATGGACGGACGGACGCATCTTCTAATATCTGCCTCACGCTCCTTGCGGACCAGATTTTCAAAGAGCCGGTGACGTTCAGTTTTTTCGGACGGTCCGGTCGAACTCGCGCCCGTCACTTTGTTGCGGCTATAGAGTTAGCGAGCGACGGATTCCGTCAGCCTGTCACGCCTTTGAAAATTTGGTTTGGCCAGGGGAGCGTTGTTGTTTTATTTTCCAATTATTATTTATATAACATTTCAATGCACGTTGTACCAAGCAAGCATGAGTCTCTGTGAACTGCTGGTCCAACGGTAGGATGATTGTTTTGGTCTCATTCATTATTAATTGGGGCCTTTTGAATGATTGTCTTCATTATCAAAGTCTCTTCAATGCACCGGCCTATAGAATGTTTCCCCACATGGCTTAGTATAGCTGCCAACGTGGCTCCAGTCCAGCTGGGAGGTACATCTCATCCGAGCTTTGTGGCTTGCCAACACAGCTGCCCGTTCATTCATTTTTTAAAATGTAGGTTTCGCTTCCTGCCCCCCTCCCCCCCCCCCCCCGTCCTCCCACAGTAATATTACACTTTTTCAATCGACATCACTTAATGCGGCAAAGGAATCTCCATGCATAACTCTGCAGCGAGCAATGCAGCACGCTCCTTGGAAGATGACACCACGTAACAACTTCTGAGATCGCTTCAGTTGCAGGCCTGTTTATCCGTGCTCGGGGCAAGCCTTTTAATAAGTGCTCGCACACTGCCTCCCTGAACACATTGTCGGCGACATCACTGATTCCGGTCTTCAGGCCTTCGAATGCCGAGCACATGGACATGTTCCTAACTTCCACCGTTCCACCGCTCGCCTTGTCGGGACTGAGTCTTTGAGCTGCAGTGAAGCAATGACTATCCCGATTAGAGGCACTGATTATCCCGATTAGATGTCTGATTTGGCTGTTGTTCACAATTTCACCCAAAAACAAAAAACTAAAATTGCTCGTCCCACTCGTCTCCGTGGATCTTCGTCTCGTTTCGCGTGCGGCAACAAAATCATCGCTGAACGCTCCCTGTGCACGCCCGGCACACCGCGAGAGTACTCCTCGGCGCAAAGTAAAACCGGGACCGGCTCGCAGCTCCCGACTCGGACTGGAGCCGTGTGCGCTGCGGGCGATGTAGAGTGGGGGGGCCGGCACTGCTGCACGTGTGACGTCGTCGTCGTCGTTGTCACGGCGTGGACTAGGCGCCGAGTCCACGCGAGTGACGGCCGACAGCCCCCCCCCCCCTCCCCACGTGCCGTCTGCACGCCGCTGTCGCAGTCGTCCTTTAGCTAGCGCCAATAGTTTAAACAAAAAATGATAGTGATTTGCGTTGTGGCTCGATGAGAAATCCGGACAAATTCTTGTTTGTTGATGAATAGGTATGTAAGGATTAGACGTATATTCACTGATGACGTAACATTATTTTGGCTCGCGATACACACACACCGAATCGTGCATGTACGAACTTTTATTTCTTTTAGTTTCGGCAAATTATATGCTAATGTTAACATTTAGGAGAACGGTTTGGAAAAACTTTGCAAACAGGAGAAATAACGAGTGCCATTTAAATTGGAAGCAATTATGCCGATTTTTCAATTTAACCGCTGGGTCGGTGAATCAACACTCGCCTATTGCCCGTGCGTGCCGTGTGCTCTTAAAGTGCGACCAACATCTGCAAGAGTGAGCCTCCGTGGATTCGTCTGGATTCATGATCATATCCACGGAGAAGGGGGGCCGCCTCTTATCCCTGTCGGTCTTTTCCGCAAATCCCATTTACCAGTAGGAATATTACAGGTTGAGAGGGCCGCAGGTAACGTGGGTTCCATGGCCGCATCTTTCCTTCTCTACCGCGCGGACATCGGCCCGTTTGCTCTCGCCTGGTCGTCTACAATGTCCTGTGCTTGTGGCCGATTCGGAGAAAACAACAACGCATGCCCCGCGCGCCAATGGGGTTGATCGTGAGTCCACAAGCGGCAGAGGCTTTGCCCCTCGTCTCGATTTGGACTCGTGCCAGTGAAGAGCAAGCCAGCGGTAGGTTTCGGTAATCGCCGTTCAGCGACCGTCTCATCGACACCACGATGCGAGATGGTCGTATTTCGATGTCTACCAGTTCATCCACCTGCCGACTAGCCCACCAGCCAACCTGTCTACCAGTTCATGCGTACACTTTCCCCCCAATTTTATTTCACCGATTGTGTTATCGGCATCATACCACGAGGTGAGATATGCCTTCTGATCTTTCGTGGGGCAGTCCAGTACTCCCTTGCGAGAGACCGGTCCAGAGAGGTAGATATCACATAACTACCTCTGAGATCCCTCTAAAGTGAAAGAGGCGGTAACACTTTCCCACTCACCCTGCTACAGAAAGCAATGTTCATCACATGGCGGCCAATCTGATCAATCTTCATGCTCGGTGCTGAAATGTGGCCAAATTAAGTTCCCGAAACCAAGTTTATTGACCTGATAGTTGTTTTCCCTCTTTCTCTGCGGTCTGGGCTGAGACCATCCACTCACTGCACTTGAGAACCCAGTTCAACGCAGATGCGAGCAATGTCTGCTCGACACACGCGAGCAAGGAGATCGTAGACAGCGGCGTGGTCTTGTCTAAGGCGGGGGGGGGGGGGGGCGAGCGGGCGGCGAGGGGTTGGCGAGCTGAAGACGAATATTTTTTTCCACTGGAGGAATCCGAAGAGCTGTGAAGCTCTTTTTTCTCAGGTGTCCAATCGATGAATTCACCGTGCCATTCCTTGTCCTGGCTAACATCTCTGAGACGTCGATGAACGGAACGATTCGGTGCGTTGTCTGTGTAGCGTGGGCTTCTGAATCGGGCGCGGTTGTACCGAATCGCACCGCATCTTACTACCTCCCTAATCATCGCAGGGTCCTTCAACATAACTTCGATGGCAATAGAACATCAGTGGAATGTGCATGCGTGTTTGTATATCTGAACACACACACATACACATATATATATACCTGTGGGGCAGTCAGCCATTTGTGAAACCAGATATTGAAAAATGCACAGACCGTGTTTCATTTCAATCTTGCCACATTTTATAGTCCAGTAGAGTACGCCGTAGCTACAATATACATATATCCCATAATACGATTGATTTTGAATGAAGTGACTATAAGATTTATTTTAATAAGTACAAAGTTTGTTATATCACGGCAAGGTGAGCATTCTATTTGGTGACACTGTGTTGGTACAGTGGTGCAAGAAGCACAAAAAAACAAAAACAACTAACTCCAAACGTTCGTCAATAAGACTGCGTGGGCCTTGGAAGATAAAATGTAAATTCGGCGACGTTTCGGGCAACGGCCCTTTTCCATGACCCATTGGCGAGGTTTCCCACAATGGGCCAAGTTTTAATATCCAAGTTCTCAAACGGTACTGACCGCCACCTCGTACGTAGACGCTCGATCCCGTGTGTGCGTGCATGGCATGTCGCATATGCTCATTCAACACGAATGGTCAAATTCGACGCTGACTTTGCATCGTCTGGACTACGCGTCGCACACTCCACGTGTGTGCGACGTAGTGCCTGCGGTGGCAGCACCAGCAGTGGCGTTGGAACGTATCTATGAATGTGCGTGTGTTTGTCTTGCGTGCAATCGCGTGCATGTACCTGTGTGTGTGTGGGCCTTAACGTGCACATAGCCTGGCACAAGCGCCGTGCTGACGTCACCGCCACTTAGTGGCGAAGGGCGGTTGTAGTTATGGGACCTTCATAGGTGTTCACCAACAGCACTTGCCCCAACAGTCTGTCAAGGCTATACGGGGGGATCTTTGTCTTTGTGTAAGGGGAGCGGTGGTGTGGCGGTTAGCGCGCTGCGCTACGAACCCGTCGACCCGAGTAAAATTCTCGCTCACGGCCAACACCAGTGATGATAATCTGAACTATTCCTGGGCCTCCCCTAGTTCGACTCAGCCTGAAGTGAGTACCTAGTGCGGTGTGTAAGCATCGTCACTGGGGAGACAAAGGCGGCCGGGCGTGGTGCTGGCCACCGACCCCCTTGTGTAACGTGCTGACCTTCATAGGTGCTCGCTAACAGACTCGACGGGGGATCTTTGCGTGTACACGTGTGCATGTCCGTGTACGTGTTCGATTGCAAGCCATTGAACACAGACGACCACCGTGTCGCATGCTTTCATACGCGCTTCTGCGGCCGTCTGGAATGCTCTGCCTTCTGACATTAGGAATCCACTAGAGCTGTGCACTTTAAAATTTAAATTGAAAACTACAATTTACTTAGAGCTGCTTTTTGTAGAGTTCGTTGTCCTTCCCCCGCACCTCCGATTGGCACGGTAGGTGGCGTACGACGCGAAGGAAGTTCAACGTACGTGAAGACACGCGTGCGCACGTGTGTAAGCTCGCGCGCGCGTGCGTGCGTGCGTGCGCGCAGGTGCCGTGCCGAGTGTGCACGTGTGGGACGCCACCTCCAAGCAGACGCTGGCCGTGCTGCGCTGCGGCCACGCGCGCGCGGTCTGTGGCGTGGGGTTCAGCGCCACGGGGCGGCTCCTCGTCAGCGTCGGCGCCGACCCCGAGCACACGCTCACCGTGTGGCGCTGGCAGGAGGGTGAGAGACAGCCCCCCCCCCCCCACACACCTCACACGTGCAATCGATACGCTACAACCGCAACTCAGATTTGCACGGTTGGCACACTCAAGCTACCACTAAACTGTAGCTCTTTTTGAGAAGCGACCTGGCCACAAATGATAGCTCAACAAAGTGGCTCATCGCGTGGAAATTTATAGAATCCGCCAAATACTCCAAACGCGGGAAGAGAGACACGCAAACTCCAAATATACAGCAGGCGTCAGGGACGGGAACGACCCCACGACCTCCTGTAGCAGAATCAGAATCTTTATTTATACTGGAGGAATCCGACGAACTATGCAGCTCTCGTTCACAGATGTCCAGTTGGGGGCACTGCATCAGAACATCACATTAACAAACGAGATATGAGTGCAAAGTATAGAAAGGGTAAACAAATACATATACACACACGCACGTCAAACTAAACAATTTTGTTTCGTATCTCACCTCTCCGCTAGGCGCGCGAGTGTCGAGCCGAGGGGGGTCACAGCGAGCGGGTGTTCGCCGCCGAGTTCCGCCCGGACTCGGACTCGCAACTCGTCACCGCCGGCGTCAAGAGCGTCAAGTTCTGGACGCTGGCGGGCGGGGTCCTGCTCGCCAAGAAGGGCGTCCTGGGGCCCGTCGAGGGCGCCCGCGTGCAGACGATGCTGTCGCTCGCCTTTGGGGCTGTGAGTGTAGCGACAGCCGCCGTGGGGATTACCGGCGGGGGGGGTGGGGGGGGTGGGGGGGGGGGTGGTGGGGGGGTGGTGGGGGGGGTGGTGGAGGCGTGGTGGGGGAGGTGGTGGGGGGGTGGTGGAGGGGTGGGGGGGGGGTGGTGGGGGATGGTGGGGGGGTGAGGGAGGCATGGTGGGGGTGGTGGGGGGATTGGGGGGGGGTGTAGGCGTGGTGGTGGGGGTAGTGGAAGCGTGGTGGTGGGGGTGGTGGGGGGGTGGTGGAGGGGTGGGGGGGGGTAGTGGGGGGGGTGGTGGAGGGGTGGTGGGGTGGGGGTGATGGGGGGGGTGGTGGGGGCGTGTTGGGGGTGAGGGGGTGGTGGGGGGTTTGGGGGGGGTGGTGGAGCGGTGGTGGGTGGGGTAGTGGGTGGGTAGTGGGGGGGGGTGGAGGGGTGGTGGGGGGGTGGGGGGATGGTGGGGGGGGGTCAGTGACTGTGGGGTCGATGATGAAGCACGGGGAGTTTGTAATCGTGGAATGGTTATTTTTGGGAATGCGGGAAAATGTAATCTTGACATGTCAAAGATCACATCAGGGTGACTTACCATGGAGAGTTAGGTAATATAATTCACTTTAGGGTGGCTAGGTGGCTCAGCACGTTCATAATGGCCGTGTCAGAGACAGTGAGCCAGCACCGCTGAGATTCTGAGTTCAAATTCCAGGTCTGAGTGTCACGTGATTAAACCGCGTTCTCAAGTGCAGAGGTGGTGGTCTTAGCACGGTCGCAAATCAACCGCGTAGAGCCAAAACGCGCGATCAATACAGCTGCGTTGGGCGAGGTTTTTTACATTTGACAAATCTTAACTGTAGCCACACAACTAAATCCAAAGCATGTCTCCCGGACAAATGACCTAACATCGGTGATGTTACATGGTGCAGATGATGGGGAGGGGGGGCGGGGGCACAATGCAGGCAATTCGATCTTCGTGCTCGAGTTTCACTTCCAAAGGAACTCTCAGTTGTGCGTCAACGGTGTTTCATCTCCTGTCCAACCGCTGATGATAACTGTAACGCCTCTCTGTGCCTGACCCCCACGTCCCACCCTCTTTCTTACCCATCCCTCTCCTCCACACACCTCCCACTCTACCTCATCCCAATCTCTTTCCAATTGCTCCACACCCCCTCCACGCACCCCCCCCCCCCACCCCGTGACCCGCAGAACAGCCTGACGTTCACGGGCTCGCTGAGCGGCGACGTGTACGTGTGGCGCGAGCACGTGCTGGTGCGCCTGGTGGCGCGCGCGCACACGGGCCCCGTGTTCTCCATGTACACGACGCTCAAGGACGGCCTCATCGTCACCGGGGGGAAGGAGCGCCCGTGAGTCGAGTGTGCGACGGTCCGCTCGGCCTGCAGGCCAGCCGGCCAGCCGGCTAGCCGGCCGGTCCGCCAGCCGGCCTGTCTACGAGTTCATGCACCGGTCTGCTAGTCAACCTGAGCACCATTTCATCCACGTCTCTACTAGTCGATCAGCCAGCCTAATCTTAACTGCCCATTGCCCCGCTCACACTTGGGAACCCGCTTTAGTCACGCGCACCTGAAACCCAGGTGCCGACTCGCTGCCTCTGTGCCCCGTGAGCCACCTGGCCACCAACGCCCCACCTTTCAGCAGCCGGCCTTGAGCGGCGTTCCCAAAGGGCACGGGAACGAACCCCCGTCGGTCCGTGCCTCCGGTCTCCCACCGCTCCCAACGCGTCGGTCCGTTCCGCGGTTCGGCCCCCGTTGCCCGTTCTCTCGCGTCCATCCCCGACTCTGGCCCCGTCGCCTGTCGCCCCCCTCCATCAAGGAGCAAAGAGGGCGGCGCCGTCAAGCTGTGGGACCAGGAGATGAAACGCTGCCGAGCCTTCCAGCTGGAGACCGGGCAGCTCCTGGACTGCGTACGCTCCGTCTGCCGGGGAAAGGTAACAACGTTCCCGATTTCATCGCCAATCGGAAATCTGCCAATAATAGCCCCTTTTTGACAATCAGGCCTCTAGATTTACGCGTGCCTCTGTGTGTGTGTGTATGTTTTGTTGGTGTATATGGATGTATGCGTTTAGGGAGCCTCACTAGGTGCTCGCTAACAGCACTTGCCCTAATCGTCTACACAGCTATAAGGGGGGAACTTCGACTCTTTATTTGAGCGGTGGTATAGTGGTTAGCGCACTGTACTACAAAACCAGAGACCTGAATTCGACTCCTGGTCGTGGCCAAAATCAGCGGCGAGCGATATCCGAAAACCAGTCCTGGGCCCTGGCCTAGGTCGGCTCGCCCTGAAATGAGTTTCCGGTGTGGTGCGTGAACGTCACCGTGCGGGTGTTTAAAGCTCGGCCGAGCGAGAAAAAACGAAAAAAAACGAAAATACTATAAATAAAAAACTGAAAAAATACCGCAAAACCATAAAAAATTGCGTAAATACCCCAAAACCACTAACAACTGAAAAAATTACCCCAAAACCACTAAAAACCGAAAAATACCAAAAAAACACGAAAAAAAAAAATAAAACGAAAAAAACTATGAATAAAAATAAAAAACTTTAAAAATACCGCAAAACCATAAAAAATTGGGTAAATACCCCAAAACCACTCATTCTTTCACGGGGCCACGCCAGCCTACGTGGGCCCGCAACGCTCGCCCCAGCGGTCGACGCGAGGCCACACCCGCGATCGTCGCCTTGCCGCGTGCCCGCGTGCGTGCTCAGGGCAAGATCCTGGTGGGCACGCGCGACGGTGACATCATCGAGGTCGGCGAGAAGAACGCGGCCTCCAACATCCTGATGAGCGGGCACACGCGCGGCCCCATCTGGGGGCTGGCGGCCCACCCGTCGCGCGACGCCGCCGTGTCGGCCAGTGACGACGGCACCGTGCGCATGTGGGACATCGCGGACAAGGTGCGGTGGGTGCCCTGGGGGGGTGGGGGGGAGGTTGGGGGCACACGCACAGCGTGGGGTGGGCACTGTGATATACGATCGGAGTGGGCTGGGAGCGAATCGTCGACCGATCATGCAGATGTTTGCCAATCAAACAAAACGGGGGGGGGGGGGGGGTGGGCGTTTCACACGACGCTCCACTCACCAGTTGGATGACTTTGCTGGCTAATGAATCGACACGGTGATTAACCATCGATGAATTGATACTCTGACGTGGCTGTCGGATCGGCTGCGAGCAGAATGGAGACCGTAGACACCGATTCGGGGTTCACGAGACCGGCAGGACGCGTCCGACGCACATTGCCATTTCACTCACGCGACGATGCGACTTTAATAACAATTACACGGGTCAAACACAGAACTCGGCTTCCGATCCCTGACACCGTTGGAGCCCTGCAGTCGATGAGAGCGACGTCCCCTGTTCAAGTTCCCCCTCTCCTTAGCCTGGCGCCTGGCCTCCTCCAACCCGCGGGTCTCGGTGCAGTCATACTGCCTGCACACTCGATAGTCGTGCCACTGACTCCACTAACTCCCACAAACCTGCCCCCCACCGCCGCCCCCCCCCACCACCCCTCGTCGCCCCCCCCACCCCCCCTCGTCGCCCCCAGCGGCCCGTCAACAAGGTGAGCCTCGGGCAGGCGGCGCGCTCGGCGGCGTACAGCCCCGACGGCGACATGGTGGCCATCGGCCTGGAGAACGGCGAGTTCATCCTCCTGGTGGTGGCCTCCATGAAGGTGTGGGGCAAGAAGCGCGACCGCAAGTCGGCCGTGCAGGAC
This sequence comes from Lampetra planeri, assembly GCF_965212315.1. Classification (NCBI taxonomy): domain Eukaryota; kingdom Metazoa; phylum Chordata; class Hyperoartia; order Petromyzontiformes; family Petromyzontidae; genus Lampetra; species Lampetra planeri. Next base: position 4,157,317 of record NC_136136.1, read on the forward strand.
ATCAGGTGAGCGAGCCGGGGAGCGTGGGTCAAGCCGGGGAGCGTGGGGCGAGCCGGGGAGCGTGGGGCGAGCCGGGGAGCGTGGGGCGAGCCGGGGAGCGTGGGTCGAGCCGGGGAGCGTGGGTCAAGCCGGGGAGCGTGGGTCGAGCCGGGGAGCGTGGGTCAAGCCGGGGAGCGTGGGGCGAGCCGGGGAGCGTGGGTCGAGCCGGGGAGCGTGGGTCAAGCCGGGGAGCGTGGGTCAAGCCGGGGAGCGTGGGTCGAGTCGGGGAGCATGGGTCCAGCCGGGGAGCATGGGTCCAGCCGGGGATCGGTCCCGCTCAGCGGTTTGGCGCGCTGCGCACATGCCTGGCTCCCGTTCCCGGCCGCGGCCAACGTCGGTAGCGAATGTCTGAACCCCTTTTTTGGGGGGAGGCGGTCGGCCTCGGCGTGGTGCCGGCCCCACCACCGGCCCAGCGCTGCACCGGCTCACATAAACGGCACGAGCCCCAGCCGCCCGTGACGTCGCCTTTGCCTGCGCGTGTGCGTCTGCGCGAGCGCGGAGCCAGGTTCAGCCCCGACTCGCGCTACCTGGCCGTCGGTTCGTGCGACTGCGCCGTCGACTTCTACGACCTCTCCCAGGGCCCCTCGCTGGCGCGCGTCGGCTACTGCCGCGACGTGCCCAGCTTCGTCATCCAGCTCGACTTCTCCGCCGACGGCCGCTACATCCAGGTGAGCTCCGTGCCCCCGGCCGCGTGGGGAGGCCGGGGAAGGGGGGGAGACTCTGATTGGCGCGGTTGGCTACGTACGGTGCGAAAGAAGCTCAACGTACGTACGTGAGCAGAGTGTTGGGGCGAGCGCTGTTAAGCGAGCGCCTTGCGAAGGCCGGCCACGGTACACGAAGGGGGTGGGTGGCCAGCACCACGCCCCGGCCGCCTTTGTGTTCCTAGCGGCGATGTTTACACACCGCACCAGATACACATTTGAGGCTGAGTCGACCTAGGGGAGGCCCAGGACCGGTTCAAATACTCGCCACCGGTGCTGGCCGTGAGCGGGAATCGAATTCGGGTCGCCGGTTTCAAAGCGTAGCGCGCTAACCGCTACACCACCGCTCCCCACAAGTTCAACGGACATGCGCAAGTCCGCTGGGGGCGGCTCGTAGCTCGCTCAGCCCCCTAGGTCAACTCGGCCCCGACGGTCGATGGCGGCGCCGTTGAGTTGTCCCGACGCCCCGCGTGTTGACGGTGTGCCCCCCGCCCACCCGCCCCCCGCCCTCCCCCCGCCCCCCCCCCCGCCCCCCGCCGTGGGCACGCTGCACCAGGTCTCGACGGGTGCGTACCGGCGCGTCGTGTACGAGGTGCCGACAGGGAAACCCGTGCCAGAGCAGACCGTAGTCGACCGCATCACCTGGGCGTCCTGGACCTGGTACGTGTGTGTCTGTGTGTGTGTCTATGTGTGTGTCTGTGTGAGTGTCTGTGTGTGTGTGTCTGTGTGTGTGTGCGTGTGTCTGTGTGTGTGTCTGTGTGTGTGTCTGTGTGTGTGTGTCTGCGTGTGTGTGTCTGTGTGTGTGTCTGTGTGTGTGTGTCTGTGTGTGTGTGTCTATGTGTGTGTCTGTGTGAGTGTGTGTCTGTGTGTGTGTCTGTGTGTGTGTGTGTGACTGTGTGTGTGTGACTGTGTGTGTGTGTGTCTGTGTGTGTGTCTGTGTGTGTGTCTGTTTGTGTGTCTGTGTGCGTGTGTCTGTGTGTGTGTCTGTGTGTGTGTCTGTGTGTGTGTGTGTGGGGAGCGGTGGTGTAGCGGTTAGCGCGCTGCGCTTTGAAACCGGCGACCCGAATTCGATTTGAGTCTATCTGAACCGGTCCTGGGCCTCCCCTAGGTAGACTCAGCATCAAATAAGTACCTGGTGCGGTGTGTAAACATCGCCGCTGGGGAGACAAATGCCTAATTAGGTACGCATGTTAAACTTCTTTCGCACCGTACGTAGCCAACCGCGCTTATCGGTGGTGCGGGGGCGGTGCGGGGAAAGACAACAACACTAACCACAACAAAAGCAGTTCTAAAGACATTAGTTTTAGGCTACATGGTGGGGGAGGGGGGGGAAATCCTTTGTCTTTGTCCGCGTGCGGTGACCGAGCAGCACACAGGGTGAGGAGGTGCTCGGAATTTGGCCGCGCAACGCCGAGAAGTGCAACGTGAACTGCGCGAGCGTCTCCCACTCGGGCCTCACCGTCGCCACCGGCGACGACTTCGGCCTCGTCAAACTCTTCGACTTCCCGTGCCAAGAGCGATTCGTGAGCTCCCGCGTCGCGTCACGCCCCCCCACCCGCCCCCCGCGCGCTCGCGTTCGCTCCGCGCGACGTTGTCCCAACGTTTCTTCCTGGCCGCGCGTGCCGGGCTCGCGTTCTCGTCCAGAGCGGGACGACGTCGACCAGGATCATCGGGGAACCTCGCAATGTTCGCGCCGAACCCACGTGGCTCACGTCCGCGTGCCGGGAGCGTGTTCGGGAAAAAGCCGCTGCGTCGTAGAGAGCCGCCGCGCGGCAGCACGAACGCGACAACCCACGCGGTCGTACGTCAGCATCCAATTATCGGCTCGTTGAAACCACCGACGGCGCGGTTACGCGAGGTCGCCGTGCCGCTGTCTCCGTGTGCAGACGAAACACAAGCGGTTTACCGGCCACTCGCTGCACGTGACGGCCGTGCGCTTCTCCCAGGGAGATCGATTCCTGCTCACGGCAGGAGGCCAGGACAGCAGGTACCCTCGTCCACAAAAATAACCCCCCTTCCCCGAGCACCGAGCCAACTCGCCACCTATTAACGCCGGTACGGGGCATTCTGTTCTACCTCCGTGTGGATTGACAACAGCAGATTAAAGACGTCGCTGTAGATTTGTTATCCACGCCACTTGTCTGCTCCGAAGCAGAGCGGATCTCGTCCATTCCCCCTTCAAAGGAGTGAAGGCAGCAGCAGCGGAGTGTTTCCAATGTGGCCGATGGTTTGAGATTTGTGGCCACACTCGCAGGGCACTGGAGCATGAGTGGGTGGTGTGCCCAGCACCACGCCTGCCGATGTTCACACACCGCACCAGCTACTCACTTAAGGCTGAGTTGACCTAGGGATGGCCTTGATTCGAGTTAATTAAGATATCACCACTTATCCGCTGATGTTAAGCGGGACTGGGAAGTGGGATTGCCGGGTTCATAGCGCAGTGCGATGATCACCCCACTTGCTGTACTGCCATCTCCAGGCCATCTCACTCGCAGCACAGTGCTCTTGAGAGTTCGACAACAGTCCAGTGATCCGCCGACCTCTGCCTGCAAAGTGACGGGTTCGACACGCACTGCCGCGCGTGTCCTGTACGCTATAGCTGCGGGATAGGATTATTGAGGGTTTAATTCACTGGATGCAGGTGCTAGCCTTTGTGTACAGAAGTACCCTTATTTCTTCGTTTTCAAAGTAGTCATTGATATTGTTATCATCAGCTTTCTCTTTCGCTTAGATTGTATCGTTACTTGTGAGTGTAGTTTTACTTTTATGTACAGCGCTTTGAGATGCTTCGACATGAAAGGCACTTTATAAAATGCAGGTTGTTTTTATTATTACATGGAGGTGGAACAATGGCAGTGTTTTCCGCACTGCGTTATGAAACCGCCAACCTGAGATGGATCCCGGGTCACAGTTCACATCGGTGTGCGAGTGATACCTGAGCAGTTCCTGCCCCCCCACCCACCCACCCACTACCCATCACCAACCCGCACTGACCAGCGTGGTGAGGTATGGTCAAACAACTCCCATGACCCGCATGGCACGGAGAGGCTGTCATCCAGCAGTGGACTGACAATTTGCTGAAATGTAATCATGTACATATATTTTTTCATTATTATTAAAACTATTCACTGGACCTGATTTGGTTTTCCCGCGGATTCCACGCACATTCACTCAGCGATGTAAAGCAGTTCATCTCCGGCGTGGCGTGGACGAGTTCCGAGACATCCTGCGTGCCTTTTTTTTACCTACGTGACTTTACCGAAAAAACCTAAGAATATGAATCTTGCGTGCCCATTTCCCCCCCCGCCCTCTGTCTCTCTCTCTCTCCACGCAGCGTGTTCGTGTGGAAGTGCCAATGATCGTCGTGCGATGGGGGAGCTCGGAAGACGGGGTGCGAAGCTGCCCCCGCCGCTCCCTGGGGGCCCACCGCTGCGGGGAAGGAAAGAAGGAAGGAGCGGTGGCGCTTATGCCATCCTTGCCGGAGCGCGGCACACGCGTGTTTGTGGGTTCCGTGCGGCGCTCGATGGATACATTTTTGGCTGACGCCGATCGAAGTGTCTTGGCTCCTGATCGATGGGTTCGGTTCAACTCTCCGTCGAAGGGCTGCCGCGGCAAATGCGTGCTCGGGTCGCGGCTCTGGCGGGTGTCGTTAAGCCATTGAGCCTGCTTTCGAAAGCCCTTGGATTGGCGGTGGGATGAACGGGTCCGCTGTTTGCGGTAAGACTCGGCGGTTACGGAGGCTTGCGATCGCAGGTGAAGCGAAACTCTCCGCGATTTCACGAGCCGCGCGGACTGACGTGTAGCGATGCCTACGGACGTTGCATCGATCGCAGAAGCTCGAGCAGGTTCGAGCCTGGTGAGCACGGGGAGCGTTGACCACCAGGGGCTTGCCAGGTGTTGTAGGCTCAGGCTGCAAAGTGGCCAGGAGATGGCAGTGTTGAGTGTCACCACTGAGCACGCTTGGTGGGTTCTCCGGATACGCTGGTTTTCTGCCACGTGAAGCCAAACACACAATAATGCTGCAGAACCCCACCTAAACAAGCCCTGAAACTCACGGAGGCTTCAATGGCTAAATCTTTGGCATTGTTACAGAGGCGCCCGCCGTGTTTGGCTGGCGAGTGTCACTGCTGTCCATCCCAACTATGTCAAGGTCAGTTCTCGAACGCGAGAAATTAATTCCACACCCACTGGCCTCGGGAGGGGGCGAGCTCTCGCCCATCGTCTCGATTGCGCGCCGACATCGGCCTCTGCCCCAGTTCTTTTCCACGTAACATTTCCGCTTGGGGGAAAGTCGTTAATGAATTGCACGGATGTGGGCCACAGCATAATTATGTACGACCTGGGTACGTACGGCCTGCGCACGGCCTGGTAACGTACGGCCTGCGCACGGCCTAGGCTGGCCAATGCTTTTACCCCTTTTCCGTTGGCACCTTCCGAGCGCCACCCTAGCCACAAAGCCCTCGGCAGTGTAACGGGTGGTTTTGCGCCCACCGGCTATTTTGCTGGAGCCGAGCCAGAACACAAACCCTGAAGCTGTGGCCTCACAATACATTCTGAATCTTTGGCTCAGTGCCAATAGGGGGTGGGGGCAGGGCTGACGACGCATCTGTATCGTGTGTGACGTCGGTCAGTACGCCGTGAGGACAACGGCGTCACGGCGTCGTTGCCCACGCGGCGCGGGTTTGCGCTGTGGGAAAAGGGGTTTTTCGTGGTCTGAAGTTTGGATAAGAATCGTCGGTCCCCCGATGTATGTGCCTGTGGTGATGCTGCTGCTCCTGCTGCTGCTGCTGCAGCCATTTCTTGATGGCAAGACGCAGCTGCGTGGAGACGCAGCTGTGTGGAGACGCAGCACGTTGCTGCCGATGCGACCGCCGCCGTCGCCTCGACGTTTTTGCGAAGCGCGGAGGGTTTAGCGCGGCCGTGTAAAATATCGTAGTCCCTTCGTCCAATGGACCCGTGTACATACGACTCAATGAGGCGCAGCGGTAACGCTACCAAACGTCCCAGTTCGGCCGGGACAGTTTCGGTGGTTTCAGAAAGTGTGTCCAGGTGTTCTCGAAGCTTTAATGAAAATCGGGATTTTGTACCCCGGTTTAACATTTGGGGATATTGTGCTCCTTACTCATGATTTAGGGCGAAGGGCAGAGCTACATGTGGAGTGGGTGGGGCTACCTGGGTAGTGGGCGGGGCTACCCGAGCAGTGGGCAGGGCCAACGTCAGAGTGGGGCTGAGCCATTTTCTGTGAGCGGGGCTAGTGGTTGGGTGGGCGTGGATATGTAAAAGTAGGCGGGGCGTGAAAGTGGAGGAGGCTCCCAGAAATGTGGGCAGCTTGACGCGGCGGTTGGCTTGAGGCACGTGTCAATAAGTCAATGGCAGTGTTGTGTACTTGTACGTGACCTGTGCATAGTTAATATTCGTGTACGAGAGCGGCTGTGAGTGCGTGCACGCGCGCCCGTGTGCAAGTGTACATTCAATGAATGGTGGATGTCGTTCACCTGAATTTATATCAGTAAATGCCGAAAGTTGCTTTAATTGGGACTGCGTGAAAGGCCGTGTGTGAATTAAGGGCAAGCTGCATGAGTGTTGAAGATCTCACCGGATACTGACCCAGCCTATCTAGACTCAATCATCTGTGGGTAAAAACAACAAAAAACACAACCCCAAAACTACAATCGCGAGTGTTGTTAATAATCGTATCACAGTACCATGTATTATTATCATTTACAGCAGGATAAGTGGAGAATGTGTGTGCGCGTGTGGATCATTTTGCCCTGTGTGGCCTTAGCGTAAACGTCAACTCCATCTCGCCATGCCGTTCGTACAGATTCGGTGTTAATTAACGGCGTCTCGGTCGATCATTTTCTTTCTCTTTTCCATCCTCCGATCTCAACATCCTGCACCGGACACAACAGCCCGTTTGGCTTGCCAGTCATCGTTATTGCAGCCTGGTGAAAATACACGGGGACTTGATTGCAATTGAACTTCGTGGATGTTGTTTATGTTAGTGTACATATTACGTATCCATCGGTTTGGTGCTATTGTGCTGCGGGCTCTCATTTACCGATTCGTTCGTGTACTCAATTGAGGCTAATGGATATTATTTTAGTCCTTTAACCTACCGGGGCGAGGTTGATGTTAAATATAAACCGCTGCAGTCATTTTATCTCCGTGGGTTGTCGCAAAGTAAAATGTCTTTTTTTATTTGTTGCTAAGACAAAGACACCGCTCGTTATCGCGTGGTGGTAACGCAGGCAAGCGAAGCAGTGCCAGGAGACTCGGTTCATCACCTTTAGCCACGATCCACGGCTGGATGAAGGCTTCCCCACAGCCGTCGGCATCTCTCTCGCGCGTGGTCTTGCGGTGCGCCAATCCATCCCGTGCGCCCGAGATGTGATTTCAATCCTCCATCTCCGCGGTAGGCGTCCTCTCGCCTATAATAAGAGGACCGCTTTTTTTTTTCTTTGCTCCTCTTATCTTCACTTGAGCGCACGTAATGGGATAGGATGACGTAGTTCCACTAGGCCACGTCCAGGTCAATTACGCAATTAAGTGCGGATGATAGGACGGTGGCTTTGCAGCCACTCCTGGCTTGCGCCTGTTATCCTTGCAAAAGCGCAGTTGACAGGAATAAGGAACTGAAAATACGGATATGAGGAATTTTCTCTTGTCGATTCAGTGGGCCGCGTAAAATTAGAAATAGCGGGCAATAGAGTAGCGCGGCGTTCTTCATTGCAAGGCCCGCGGGGGGAGGGGGGGGGCACTGGTGGCCCGTGGTGACCTTTCATGCGGCCCCCGACAATACACAAAGAGTGAAAACGCTCACATCACCCTCGTCATCGTGCTGCTGTCAAACCCCCCCAATGGTTTCAAAGGTTCGGCGGACCCTCGCTCACACTGACGACGTCTCATCATGAAGAACGCCGGTGTAGCGGATAAGGGGGAGTTTCACGGCCCATCAGTCGCGTTTGTATCATTGTTTGTTTGTTTTAAGTCGGCATGCCAAAGTTTACTATGCACTAAACTCGTACCAGTTCACTGTGCTCCCTGTGCGTGGCGTGGGCCGAGTTGTGGATGCGGTTGCCATGCACTTTCCAACCGTTCCATCCTTCGTGGCTTCAACGTGACACAACTTGTTTGCACATGCGCGCGCATACGTAATACGTGTAACACACATGTGCACCAAAATTACTACATAATACGTACCGTAGATATGCATTACTCCGCATGCACGCACGCACACGCGCGCGCGAGTACAAACGTGCACTCGCAGTGTAGCGTGGTCGGAAAGGGTCCTGAGACAAGAAATACGCCGCGCCCCCCACTTCCCGATCTCTTCATAGCTCAAACCCTGGGCCCTCCCATCCCGTGGGCGTTGGCGCAGTTGCACCGCCTACACACTCTCAATAGCTACGCCGCTGCTCACGCACTCGGACACATTAAATAAAAAAGATGCATTTAACACCGGTGCAATATAATCTTTCAGTCATTTTTCGGCTTCATTACGTTTCGAACTGTGGGACTCGACACTATCGTCAGCTATTGTTTTGTTGTTGTTGCTATATTTGAATTATTGCGATCGTACTTTTTAACTCAATAAACCAGAGACGTGTTTTTTTATTTTGCTTATCGTGTTTCCCCACGGTGTCACCACAAATGAAATAACCGCGGGCGTGTCCCCCTTCAAATTATGACATCTCAGTATTTCTGTTTGGAACAAAAGATGTTGAATTTGATTCAAATGCCGAGCGCTGGTGTTGCTTTCATCTCGCGGTTTACAACTTCAATGTCGGAATTGGGGTCACGGTGGAGATGGATCCGTCACGGTAACTCGACCGCGAAATCCGCCAAATCGGTGATTTTTTTTTATTCCCAATTTACTAAACCGGTTTTGGTTTGTCTTCACGTGCTGTTCAAATCAGATTTGCGCTGCCCGATGCAGCAGAAGCTTGAGATAATTTTATAGTCATTAAATTCAGGAATTTTTTTTGCTATTTTTTTAACGTATATATATTTTTTTGCTGTACACAAAAGCAAAGGCCCGCCGCTGAACATTGAGCGACAACAATAGATACATTTTCTCATTTACGTAATTACAATTTATGATTTTATTCACTCAGCATGTTGCCCCGGATGTGTTTTCGGGTTGTGCCGAATGTATGGCTGTGTTCGTCAGATCCTGAAGAAGCTTCCGGCACGTGGGGCGAAACGTCGGACATCGTGCCGAACAACGCGGCCACGATTCATGCCCAAATACCACGTTTGGAGAGTTAAAATTAAGCATTTTGATTTAAAACATTGTTCAAATAGTTTTGTTTTTGGTTTACCATTCAATTGAACTAAATTGAGCTGAAATTTCACTCACTGAAATGCACACGCGCACACGTATATAAAGATATACTCCACACGTGAATAATATACGTAACTTCTTTTATATATATGGAATCTAAAGATATATAACACCTGGCAATGTATATAGTAATGTGTACACGCCACACAACATGTACATACATAAGTGCGGTATCTCAATTGTGTCTGCAATGTTGTACATACGTCTTGTAAATAATCTACGAATGAACGGTCATGCATGTACGCGTTACTGGTGAGGCGCACACGGCTCTGTGTCCTCCATCCATCGGTACGAACATCACTACATCGCGCAAGTTGTTACAAGGCGTGCACGCGTCTCTACGTTTGTCATGTGCGGAGCCTCAGATGAGAGAATATCTGGTGCGGTGTGCAGTCAACGTCGGCACTACGGAGAGACAAAGGGGGCCGGGCGTGGTGCTGGCCACCCACGCCCTCGTGTGCCGTGCCGGCCTTCATGGGTGCTCCTAAACAGCACTTAGCCCTCGCAGGCTATACGGGGGATATTTGGTGTGCGTCGCCAAGTACCGGTATACATGCAGCGTGTACCAGACGCGAATGAGTCCCACTGACGTTTAGGCGTGCGCAGTTTACATACATACACGCGGCTATACACATTGGCTTGGCCACACGGTTAGTGGCGTGCTGCAGTGTTAATGCTGTGCAGTGCATTACACTGAATGCAAATGTCTCGCACACACACAGAGCGAGAGAGAGAGAGACAAAAGCTACGGCTGAGTAAAACAGAGGCAGTGGGGAGCCACCTCAGATTTAATCGTTTGTGAAAATCACATTTCAACCTCGAGGCTGCTGTACGCCAACACAGGCGCTAGGGTGCAGTCTTGATCAGAGTTGCGCGGCACGGCGCACTTGGCCACGAATTTGAATCGACAATCTCACGTCCCCGCGTGTATTGCAACACTGTTGGAGCGAGGCCCAGCTGAAATATAACATCCGTGAGATTATTTCATTGCACTTAAGAGGAACCACAGAAATGCAATCACACTTTTTTTTGTGACTTCGAAATTGATCATTTTCATCCCATCCCATGGGTGAATTCAAACCACATAGAAGTGAATTTAAACCACATGGGTGAATTCAAAACGCATATGAGTGAATTTAAACCACGTGGGTTAATTCAAACCGCATATGAGTTAATTCAAACCGCATATGCGTGAATTTAAACCAAATGGGTGAATTTAAACCGCATATGAGTGAATTCAACCCGCATATGGGTGAATTTAAACCAAATGGGTGAATTTAAACCGCATATGAGAGAATTCAACCCGCATATGGGTGAATTTAAACCAAATGGGTGAATTTAAACCCCATATGAGTGAATTCAACCCGCATATGAGTGAATTCAAACCGCACAGCGAATTCCCTGAAGAAATATGTTCATCCCATATATGCGAAATCGCACAAACTGAACCCGCATAGAACAAGAGAAGCCCTGCATATCCCATTCTCGCATTGTATAACCACAGGGTGGCCTCTTTCGTACATGTCTGTATGCTCGTGGGTGCGCGTGTTGACACTTTTGTGAGTAAAGTACGAAAGATAAACCCGTTAATTTCCCCAAAAGCCTCTCTCGTAATTTATCGATGTACGCCCCACAAACTCAACGTGAGATGTAGCTTTTTTTTTCTTAATGACGTATAATTGTACACCGGTCATGCGCGACATTGGATGGCGTTTAATAATCTATACGACCTCATATAAAAATCGAATCGGAACGTTCGTCGGCTGATCGAACGTAAATATGTATATGCGCATACGAGTGTGTAAAATGCCATTTCACAAGTACTATACAGTTCTGTAAGAGTCAGCGGTGTTTTAAATTGCTCTCGCAATGAAGGTCTGGGATTATTACGGCCAATTATAAGGCATTGCGTTTTTTTGTTGAATTAACTTACCACTTTGTGGAGAGGTCATTTCCAAGTGTAGGGTCTGAGTTGCAACACTGGTTGGCATCACAGGGTTGTTATTATTTACGATCCGATTTACATCAGGGTGGGACCGGTGGCACTCTGGATCGCGAGCGACTTTCCTGCAGGGAAGAAGCGGCAGATCCCAGCGAGAATCGAGCGGCAATATCCACGCGAGCCAGCTCGGGATTGGTGCTCGCTGGGATTCTGAGCCCAGTTTTCACTTCCACAATCAATCAATGAGTGTTTAGATTTCGATTTAAAGCTTTCGTGACTGCAGGGATTCATCTTCTTGGTTCTTTCGGTAAAATCACGTAGAAGGGAAAAAAAATATATAATAAAATAATTTTCTTATGTTTCGTTTTTATTTCATTACTATTTTATTATTTCCCTTCTACGTGACTTTACCGAAAGAACCAAGAAAATGAGTGTTCAATATAATTTGCCGACAGTTTGAGGTCGTTGAACAAAATGATGCACATGGTGTTTAGCGCAGGGGTCGGAAACCAGAACATCAAGAAGAACCATTTTTTTCGAATTCGGTAAAAAAAAATCTGTATTTTAAAAGCTGCAATGCACTGTGGTGGTGAATACGAGACGGTGGTGGTCCTTAATAAACGATGTCACGAAGCGGTCCTTAAAGAGCCGCAGTTTGCCGACCCCTGGTATAGCGTGTAGATCTTAAGCCTTCTAAACCTCCACATCTCCACCATGTAGGGCTATCCGTGTGCCCCCCCCCCCCATGTCTTCAAACTAAAACGGAACTATTACATCTAACGCCGTGACGTCAAAGCGCGCCCCCCCCCCAAATCGCGGGGCCCGGGGCGGTCGGACCGATTCGCCGTACTCTAGGGATGGCTCTGCCACCTTGCCAATGGCGTCCCACATCATCATTAGTCCACTACACATGGACCTGAGCAAAATTTGGTAACACCTAAGGAAGCAAGCACATATTTAGTCGTACCCGTTCTTTTTTTTTTAATACGGCCACTACGAGTGAATTACACGATGACACCACTCGTTTGAATTGGTCACACAATTCATTGTCATTGGCCGCGTAAAGGAATTGGAATCGCTAAAGTTCTGCCACCTGAGATGGTACAGACGAGTGAAATATCTGGTCGAAATCGAGCGTGCGCCGTCGAAGAGCAATCAAGCTTGTTCGGTTTAACACAAAGATACAAACCCATTAGGGGCACGTTGCTAACATTTCACGCATGCAGTTCAAACTGCCGTCTTTAATTTTGTTTCATAGTGGTTGATGCGCGTGTGGACGCCCTGTATTTTATATGCACTCACGGCGAATGACATTTGAACATGTTCGCTGTTATCTACTGCCTGACACAAGGTTGGAGCTGAGAATTAAAATTATCCTGAACCACCCGACCTTGCCTCCGACCCCACATTTCAAGGGCAGCACCTATTAATATATGGCGGTGGTGGCGGTGGTGGTGGTGATGGCGGTGGTGGTGGCAGCGGCGGCGGTGGCGGCGGTGGTGGCGGTGGTGGCGGTGGCGGCGGTGGTGGTGGTGGCGGTGGTGGTGGCAGTGGCAGTGGCGGTGGCGGCGGTGGTGGCGGTGGCGGTGGTGGCGGCGGTGGTGGTGGTGATGGCGGTGGCAGTGGCAGTGGCGGCGGCGGTGGCGGCGGTGGTGGCGGTGGCGGTGGTGGCGGTGGTGGTGGTGGTGGCTGTGGTGGTGGTGGTGGTGGTTGTGGTGGTTGTGGTGGTGGTTGTGGTGTTTGGCCCGTGGCTTGTCGCTGTCCCACTGCGAGGCGGTTGTTGCGTGGCGTGTGACGCGAACCGTCTCTGCCAAACGGCACGTCAAATACAAGTTTTATTTTAAGCTAATTCGCAAACAAACAGACACACAAAAAGCGTCATTTGTATCGTTAATATTAACACGCCGCGTTATTCGTGTGCCTTAAAGTGTCGCCTGTCATAGCGATGGTGAATTTCTACCGCTTGCTCAAGTTGGTGGCAACGGTTGTTTGCGACACGGGGCATTGAATCGTTGGTGTCAACAACCAACGGCAGGTACGAGGGTAACTTGTGATACGAAGTTAGATGATGTGTTAACGTACTTCACATTAAAGCTGGCGGAATGTACGCACATGTAGGATGGACAACAGCAGGGACATCAAAAGTGTTGTTGTTGTTGTTGTTTTTCGTAAATATGTAAGGAACCGGAAAGAGAGGAAGACCTCGCAGAGAAATTACTTGACGAAGACATCGTAAGAGATCAGTGCCAGAAGGACTTGGCCACTACTTGAGCCACATTGGCACAAGACGGAGGAAAGTGGAAACAAATGACGAAATGTGCAGTGGACACCTACGGGGCTACCTGCCAATGGATCGTGGTGATCATGGATGATGATTAATGGTTATGCCAAACAGGCAGCCGCACCTGGGTTCGAATCTGGGTTTCAACTCTGCACGGTTAACCCAGGGGTCTCAAGTGTAGAGAGTGGATGGTTGTCTCAGCCTTGGCCACCAGTAACAGCGCAAAACTACCCTATAACGGTGTAGTTTGTGACTTAATCTGGCTAAACTCTACCTGTAACCGAGAGATACATTGTTTTAAAACGATGTGAAAATCCGTTGGAACTAAAAGTTGTATTTCCGGTACGGCCTGGCGATATTCACCGATTAAAACCTTCATTCACATCGGTAACATTTACTTTTGATGACCATTGTTCAGTTTTCACAAAGCACTGCACCCTGGCTCACGCTTGCCTCTCTATATGCCACAATTCCGCTACAGATTTGCCTTCGATGGTTTGCCTTAGGTGAGGGTCGGCCACATGCGGCTTCCGGAAGCCGCACGTGGCTCTTTAAGGACTGTGCTTCGTGACGTTGTTGATCAACATCGTATCGCGGCTCTTGTGATATGTTGCCAACACCTGCCCGAGGTGTACATAACTCCGATGTTTGGGTTTTTCCCCCCCTACAGTTATACTCTATTACGTGGATTATTCACACATAATAGCGGCCTCGCAGTTCGCACGCCCGTGACGTGTGTGGGCAGAGCGGTACGTGAACGCAAGGCACCAATTACATCGGCAAATGGCCCGCTGTCATGGGATTCGTGAGCCAGAAATTTGCATGCAAAACGGATCCCTCAATTATGAGTCAAGAGGTGACTAGGCATGGTCATCATCATCATCGATCCACTGCTGGATTAAGGCCGTCGACATCTCTCAGGGTCTTTGTGATGCAACATTCCATCCAGCGCACGAGTAGGTCTCATTGCTGCAGCTCCGTTTCTGTTCCCTGTATGGTAGTCCATGGGCCACAGGAGAAATCGGTGCCACTTCAGGTAGCCAAACTTCAGTCGCACCCACTTATTGATAAGGTGAAATGCGATTGAGTTACTGGATAACGCCCACTCACTTCAGGTGGTTCTCACACAAGTCGCCGTTATTCGCCACGTAAGGCGATTCGAACCACTGTTCTTCTGCCTCGTCTGGTGGTACCGACGAGCGAAACACCTGATCCGGACTCATGGACGATAACAACCTTTTATTGCCTGGCGCCATCTAACACCGACACAGTATCGCAAAATAATGTTTTGTATTTTGTTTGTTTTAAAAAAGAAACCCCAAAGTCACTCATCTCTGATACTGCACCCGCATTAGTGCTGTTCGTCGCTGGACCCTGGGCGTTTTTGAGCCTGTGCTCAGCAACGGTAGCTATAAATAACGACGTCAATGTTTATCAAGGGTGCTGTCGTGTAAGGCCGTAAGCTTCCAATTACAAGCAATTTTTTTACGCCTGCTCTTAATCGCGATGCGAATTGCGCAAACTCACGCGTGTCCTGCGGCGTGATGACTCATCTAATTGCCTCGCTAGCGATTACAAGGGGGCCAGTCACGTGTGCTGACGCTGACGGACCAATTAACCTAATTGCGCAGATCAATTAAAGCCAGAAGGTGGGTGAGGAGAGGGGGGGGTCATCTCTGATCCTATTTGGCACGATCATTCGACCGACACAGCCATCCATCGCAAGCGACATGGCTGTACATGGCCCACACCGATAGCCAAACTGCAGCGAGTCTGCATATTGTGAGTATTTACATAAATACACCCATACATAGGTGAGGTTCGTTGAACCAGGTGGGAACTCTAGACGCCAGGGCCGTCTCGTTTACAACGGCGACCTGGGACATAGCCGCCCTCGAGAGGGGCACGCGAACAGCACTTGCTCCAACAGTCTGTGAAGAGACGACACGGCGAGCTTTGGTTTGTTGTGTCGCTGTGTCGTCTACACGCGGCGCGGCGTGACGAGGCCTTCGTCCAGCAGTGGAGCTACAAAGGGGCCGTAAGTAATCATTTGACTCGTTACGCACGCCGCACGCCACAGGGACCACGCCGCTTCTGCACCACCGATGTCAAACACGCGCAGATTTGCGGTGTAACCCAATGGGGGTTTTAATGTCTCGCCGAAGAGGGGTTTTTTTTGGTAGTTTTGCCGCTTCGCTGCTCGACTGGAGTGCGCGTCGCACCTGACTCTTGATTAGCGAGAGGGACATTGCACGTTGGTGTGCCGAGTACCCCACTTCTTCTTATTCTTTACCAGGGCTCGCAGATCCCGATGAATGTCAGCCCTTGCTGAATAACTCGTGGCCATGGACAGGGGGGGGGGGGGGGGCAGTGTCCATTTTTTTGTGTCAACGAAAGTTCTCGCAGTGACGAAGATATTCGTCAGAATGGGAATGTTTGTTGATACTGGAGGAATCCGATGAGCTATGAAGCTCTTTTCTCTCTCACACATGTCCAGTAGACGTGTGTCTATATTTTTGTAATCACCGAGCGTGACGACAGCAAAATACTCTAAACGCATGCTTCTAAATGCGGATGGAAAAATCGGAGGACCTGGAGAAAAATCCACACGACCACGGGGAGAGAGACACGCAAACTCCAAATATACAGCAGGCGTTCGTGTCGGAATCGAACCCACGATCTGCTGTATACAATGCGAGGTAGTTAACATCTCGCCACTGTGGCGCCCCAACACTTACCACCACTTTTCCGAACTCAAAAATTAGACGCAGCACACGAAATGCTTGACTGCTTTAGTTCATTAGATCAAGCGGTCGGGTAACAAATATAATCCGAAGACTTGACGAAAACCCCGCAGGCTGTAGTTGCGCGAGACGACGACTGACTCAAATCAAAGTAAAAGCAACTGACTAACCCTGGCTTGACGCTCGCCGAGGGCCAGTGTGCGACCATGGAAGAGGGATCTGCAGAACGACCCGCGAGTCACCTGGAGCAGGACTTTGAGATCCTGAGACGCGCGTGCCTCGGCCGGGGAGAGCTCTTCGAAGACGACGCCTTCCCACCCGGACCAGAAGCACTGGGCTCATTGGATGCCGACGCGGAGAATATCCACTGGCTCAGGCCGCAGGTAATAATCGCCGTAGCATAGATGTGTATACTATAAGAGGGAAAAAACGTGTTCCCGCCTGGATTCAATGTCTGCCTGGCTGGCACGCGGTGGTGACGTCAACCGCACTCCACGGCGTTGAGCTCCGGCCGTGGATTCCGCGCAAATGCGATAGAGGAGAGGGGTAGAGTGGTGTCAGGGGTGGAGGAGTGACAGGGGTAGAGGGGGTGGAGGGGCGAGAGGGGTAGAGGGGTAGAGGGGCGAGAGGGGTAGAGGAGTGACAGGGGTGGAGGGGCGAGAGGGGTAGAGGGGCGAGAGGGGTGGAGGGGTAGAGGGGTGGAGGGGTAGAGGGGTAGAGGGGGTCGAGGGGTAGAGGGGTAGAGGGGTGGAGGGGCGAGAAGAGTCGAGGGGGTAGAGGGGCAATAGGGGTAGAGGGGTGGAGGCGTGACAGGGGTGGAGGGGCGAGAGGGGTAGAGGGGTAGAGAGGGTAGAGGGGTAGAGGGGGTAGAGGGGGTCGATGGGGTCGAGGGGTAGAGGGGTCGAGGGGGGCGAGAGGGGTAGAGGGGGTCGAGGGGCGAGAGGGGTAGAGGGGAGTGTTCCCCTTGACGCTGACACGTGCGTGTCCCTGTGTCTGTGTGCGACACTGGCCAGGAGATATGCCCCACGCCGCGGTTCATTGCTGAAGGGGCAACTACCAGCGACATCTGCCAGGGCGAGCTCTGTAAGCACCACGGGGGCCACTGCAAGGCCCCCACACTGAAAAATGACGTCACGCACCTAGGGGGGGGGGGGGGTCAGACATTTGTGACGATGTGTGACGAGAGGGGGGGGAGGTTGAGAAATGTGACGTCACATCAAAATGCGCAACTTTAAATAAATATAGACAACACGTTCTACTTAATTAAATAGACTTTTAATAAATGTTTTCTCTTACAACGTTAGAGTGCAGCGCAACATTAAATACGCACTACAATGACAATAGTTTGAAGCGATTTGAAGCGTGTTTTATTTTCTAAATGGAAATATTTTTTTTTGGGGGGGGGGGGGGTAGAGCTTTGTGACGTCATATTTGAGGGGGGAGTCTGACTTTTTGTGACGCCGTGTGACGAGGGGGGGGGATCAAAAATCGTCCAAAATCGCGTGACGTCATTTATGGACGGCCCCTTATCGGGCGAAAGTGGCCGCCCCCTCTGGAAACGAGTGATGATCAACTGCTGTCGGACGTTTCCGATGAGCAGCAAGGGGCTGTTTGGAAGATGTTACGACGCTGGCCACGACACTACCGCTCGCCACACACACAGACAGAGGCAAATATCCGAATCGGAATCTTTGTTTAGACTGCACGAGGAATCCGATGAGCTATGAAGCTCTTGATGTTTTACAGGCTTCCAGTCGGGGTTGGTCAGAAAGTCACAACAACAACAAACGATAAAAAAAAACCGATAGGAGTGCAAAGTATGGGGAAGGTACATAAGTCGCGAAAATAAATACAAATAAATGAAGTATATTAGTACAATTTGCGTAAGTGCATCAATTCCTGCCGATTTTTCAACACCAAATGTAAGCTTGGACAGGGCAGCAAAACAACAAATCCCTCTGCAATAGCCATAGCAGACTGTCGGGACAAGTGCTGTTTGCGAGCGCCTACTTGCTGTACTGCCACCCCTGGTGTGTGTGGTGTAGCGGTGAGCGCACTGCGCTACGAACCCCGGGGGAACCCGAGTTCGATTCCCGCTCACGGCCAACACCAGTGACCATTATCTGGACCTCCACTAGGTCAACTCGGCCTCAAATGAGTACCCGGTGCGGTGTGTAAACATCGCCACTGGGGAGACAAAGGCGGCCGGGCGTGGTGCTGGCAACCCACCCCCTCGCGTGCCACAGTGCCGGCCTTCATAGGTGCTCGCTAACAGCACTTTCCCTCGACGAGTCTGCCAAGGCTATTTACGGGAAATCTTTGTGTCTTTGTTGCAGGGGACTGCTGGCTCCTGGCTGCCCTCTCCTCTCTCACGATGTACCGCCGCCTCTTCGCCCACGTGGTGCCCGAGGGGCAGCACTTTGGAGCGTCCTACTGCGGCATCTTCCGTTTCCGAGTACGTGCAAATTGATTCCTCGCTCGAACGCATCCAAGTGGTGGTTGCAGTCAGTGCCGGATTATCCCTAGTGGCAAAAGTAGCTCCATTATGCTACGGGACCCGCACTTTCAAGGGGGCCCGCGCTAAATGCTTTCAAGCTATCAATTCCGGTTCAGTGATTCTGCACTCGCTCTATTACTATAGTACTATTCCGCCTTAAACTTTTATGAACGACTGGGTGTTTTAGGTTAGCGATTTGTCGTATTATCTGGCTGTATAGCAAATGAATAAATACAATTACTTTACTATGCAAGTTCTAAATTTGTGTGTTTAATATTTACGTGTTTTATTTTAATTAGGACCCCTTTGTAACATATGCTACAGGCCCCGCACTAGCTTAGTCCGGCACTGGTTGCAGTCGCAGTGGATGCGTTCGCCAGAAAAGAGTGCCGCGTTCGGCGACAAAAAAAAAACCCGATTTCCCCCATCAAAGATGTGACGATGAAGTTTGGCGAGATAGCGATGTGTCACGAGGCACACGCAGTGGGATGGCGGGACAACAAACCGAGGGCACGCCACCGCGTTACTCTATCAGTCTGCGTCACTGCGTCATCCCATGTACTCTATCGCTGTACCGCTCAGCTGTGCAGCTCAAGAAAAGTGTTCGTCTTTTTCGATTTAAAGCTTTCGTGACTGCAGGGATTCATCTTCTTGGTTCTTTCGGTAAAGTCACGTAGAAGGGAAATAATACAATAATAAAAATAAAACATAATAAAATAATTCTCACGACGTTTCGGCCACAACGCAAGCAGCCGTCCTCAGGTGAAGAACAGGTCTGTCGGAAAGACAGACGAAACGTCGTGAGAATTATTTTATTATGCTTAATTTTTATTATTTTATTATTTCCCTTCTACGTGACTTTACCGAAAGAACCAAGAAGAAAAAAGTGTTTGTTGTTGACCGCTTAGAAACCGCGTTATAACGGGCGCGTTGCGCGTTATAACAGTACACATTTAACGTTATAACGACGCTCGTTCCGCAAATATAACGATACGCGTTCCGAGTCCTAACGGACAAGCGGATTTCTTGTCGTTGTTGCAAATGTTGTATTAGTTATCCTTGTACTACATTCGGTCATTGCGTTACAATGAGCATTACGGGGGTGGGGTGGGGGTGGGGTTTGTAAGGGCCGTGTGTGTATCGGTGTGCAGTCGCCTCAATGAATGGGTGTTCCCGTCCCGTGACAATTAGGCGGCTTTATGAGCACATTTCATCGCATCATCTGCAATCATGTATGTGTGTAGGACTTCCTTCTCACCGTACGTAGCCGAGCGTGCTAATCGCTGCACTCGGTGTGTCTTTGTTTGTTGTACGCCGTGTTTGTTGTGTGTTGGGGGGTGCTCCTGTGAACGTCTGGAGCAGTGCGTGACGCAATGGTTAGCGAACCTAGGTTCGATTCCCGGCCACGGCTGACGTGTGTGTGTGTTGAACTTCTTTGGCGCCGTACGTAGCCAACCGTGCTAATCACTCGCTCACATCGGTAGCGAACCGGTCGCGAACCCTCTCCTCGTCACCCACTCAGCCTTAAATAACTTGCTCGGCATGGTGTCAACACATCAGCACTGGGGCCACATCGCAGCATGCCTCGCCGTAGGTGTTCGCAAGCAGAACTTGTCCCAACAGTCTCTAAAGCGGAGGGGGAGGGGAGACCTTTGTCTTCACGAGTTGTGTGTTTGTGTTGCCACGTGTTTGCTGAATGTTCAGGGGGCGACCATAAATGACGTCACGTACCTGGGGGGGTGTCAGACATTTGTGACGATGTGTGAAATGTGACGTCACATCAAAATGCGTAACTTTAAATAAATACAGTATAGACAACACGTTCTACTTAATTGAATAGACTTTTTAATAAATGTTTTCTCCTAGAACGTCAGAGTGCAGCGCCACATTAAAAACGCACTCCAATGACAATAGTTTGAAGCGATTTGAAGCACGTTTTATTTTTTGTGGGGGGGGGACAGCTTTGTGACGTCATATTTGAGGGGGGGGTCTGACTTTTTGTGACTCCGTGTGACGAGGGGGGGGGGGTCAAAAATCGTCCAAAATCGCGTGACGTCATTTATGGACGGCCCCTCATGTGTGTTTTTATATTCGTGTCTGTGTGTCTTTGTGCACGTGTGCGATTCCGCACTCGGCTGCCTGCCACACGCGCCACCGCTCCCCCAGTGTGGGGATCGGTGGCGCAGCAGTTAGCGCGCTGCTTCTACGAACCGATTCCTGCTCACGGCAAACACCAGCGACGATTCTCTGAACCGGTCCTGGGCACCCCCGCCCCCCTAAGTTAACCTGTGTGTAAACATCAACACACCGCGGGGAGACAAAGGCGGCTGGGACGTGGCTTTAGCCACACACTCGCCTCGTGTTCGCCGGACTTCGCAGGCGCGACTCGCTTAACAACGCCCCCGCACCTCCGATTAGCGCGGCTGGATACGTACGGTGCGAACGACGTTCACCCAACACAGCCTTTTGAAGGCTACGGGGGGGGGGGGGATCGTTGTCTTTTGTTTGTCGCAGTTCTGGCAGTACGGCCGCTGGGTGGAGGTGGTGGTGGACGACCGGCTACCCACGCAGCACGGCAAACTCGTGTACGCCTCCTCCAGCGCCAGGCACGAGTTCTGGAGCGCTCTGCTCGAGAAGGCTTACGCCAAGTGAGACGCACACCAAGGCGAAGATTGCCCCCCACCGCAAAACCACCCACCCACCCAACGCCCCTTCCACGTGTCGCCTGGAACAATCGCCCGATGAAGCTCTGCTTGTGATCACCGGCGGCTACGTCGTACTCGACTCGTGCATGAATGTTGTGTGTTTTTACTCTTCGGCACACCGGGTGCACGAGGCGAGGTAGTTACGTGGTTTTTCGAACGCTGTTTTGAATATGTTTCATTGTAATTAGTAAGCTCAGTTTGATTGATTTGAACAATCTGTTTTGTATTTACGTTGTTCTTTCTTGGGGGGGGGGGGGGGGTTTATATAAGTCCTCTTGGGTTTCCAACCTCACCTACACATTTTTGTTGTTACTTTGTTATTTAGTTGTTGTCGTTGTTGCACTGTTTGTCGTTCGCTTGTCTCTCTCTGTTGTTTTGTGCGAACAAACATCTGTTTTGTTGGCGAGCGTGAAGAGGGAGGGAGTTGATTTGGCGAGGGTGCCACTCAAGACGCTCGCGGTCGTCACCTCGACCTTGGTCCACAATGTCCCCCCACCAACCCCCACACCCCTCCACCCCCCACCCGGGTCGCAGGGTGAACGGCTCCTACGCCGGCCTGCGGACGGGCAAGATCGTCGAGGCCATGGAGGACTTCACGGGCGGCCTCGGCGAGTCGCACCCCGTGAGCCCCGGCGACTCGACCCGCCTCTGGAGCGCCGTGCGCTCCGCCCTCGCCGCCAAAGCGCTCGTCGCCTGCTTCCTCAAGGTGCGGCGGTGGCGGTCTCGGTGATTCTCCCCTCGTTTAGACCGGCAGGAGGCAGGCAGGCGGCAGGCAGGCAGCAGGCAGGAGGCAGGCGGCGGCGGTGCTTTGGTCCGGCGATTCGTTGATTCCTGGACGCGGCCCACGCAGTTTGCGCGAACGTCAAACTTATTTCGCACCGTGCGGAGCCAGCCGCGCTGAGCGGAGGTGCCGAACTGATGATCGTGGTTCATAATGGAGGGTTTTGTTGGGTTATATATTTC
Organism: Lampetra planeri; assembly: GCF_965212315.1. Taxonomy (NCBI): domain Eukaryota; kingdom Metazoa; phylum Chordata; class Hyperoartia; order Petromyzontiformes; family Petromyzontidae; genus Lampetra; species Lampetra planeri. Next base: position 4,179,536 of record NC_136136.1, read on the forward strand.
TATTTACGCGATTAAACCCCCAAAAAAACCCTTTATTATGGATGATATTGGTCGCGAAAGCTTACAATGTCAAAATGATGATCGTGGTGTCGATGGTTGATGCATCTTGACAATTCAACTGCGTTCGACGATGCGATTGTGCGGATGATGCGGCCGTTTGATGATGATTCACCTGTGATCTATGACGATAAAACTACCAATTATTATTAACCCGCGCCAGATGATGACGACAATTATATCAATATGGCAATGATAATAATCGTCACCTGTGGCAGGTGATGATAATTGATGATGATAATTGATGATGATGATGACGATGTCGACAGTCCAAAGACCCGGCCCAGGTGGGTCGGGTGAACTCGGAGGGCCTGGTGATGGGTCATGCGTACGCGGTGCTGGGTGTCGACTCGGTGAGCTCATGAGCACGCACATAAACACTCACACGCGCCTAAACACTCACCGCCTAAACACTCACGCGCATAAACACTCACATGCACATAAACACTCACACGCACATAAACACTCACACGCACATAAACACTCACACGCGCCTAAACACTCACCACCTAAACACTCACCGCCTAAACACTCACGCGCATAAACACTCACATGCACATAAACACTCACACGCACATAAACACTCACACGCGCCTAAACACTCACCACCTAAACACTCACCGCCTAAACACTCACGCGCATAAACACTCACATGCACATAAACACTCACACGCACATGAACGCTCACATGCACATAAACACTCACACGCACATAAACACGCGCGCGCCTAAACACTCACCACCCAAACACTCACACGCGCCTAAACACTCGCACGTGACCACGCTCGCAGTCATCGCCAATCCACTGCTGGACGAAGGCCTCGCTGCGCATGCATGGGGTGCATTACGATCATTCCACCACAACTCGCCAAGGCTGGCCGGTGCGTGCTGGCGAAGCCTGTGAGCGTAGACGTGGAAGCATAGACGTACAGCACAACGATCCAAATTTCGATTTAGACTCTGTCTCCTCGACAGACCTGCTCTCCACCTGAGGACGGCTGCTTGCGTTGCGGCCGAAACGTCGTGAGAATTATTGCATTGTTTTATTTTTATTTTTTATTATTTCCATTCTACTTGACTTTACCGAAAGAACCAAGAAGACACAACGATCCACTTTGCTCTCCAGCCCCTCCGCTGACGACGTAAGCCCCTCGGCAGCCCACGGCGCCGGTAAAAGTCTGTGACGGAGGCAGCCCGTGCACGCGATAGCGAGGCCCTCTCGGGCCGCGGCACGGAGCGGCGCAGCGTGGCGTGACTAACGAGCGGCGTCCCTGACCCCGCCGACGCGCGTCCAGGTGACGGTGAACGGCAGCAGAGTTCGCCTGCTGAGGCTACGGAACCCCTGGGGCTATCAGGAGTACAGCGGCTCCTGGAACGACTGGTGGGATGCCATCACGTGTCGCCCCCCACCCCACCCCCGTCTCACTGTCTCCATCCCTGTCTCACTCCCCCCCCTCTCTCACTCCCCCCCTCTCTCACTCCCCTTCGCTCTCTTCCTTTCTCTCACTCCCTCCCTCTCTCCCTCCCTGTCTCACTCCCCCCCTGTCTCTGTCTCCCTCACAGACTCCGATTTTAATGTTATTGACTTTATTTTTTTTTATCCCGAATCGTGATTATTGATATCGGTGCGAAATAAGTTATAGAGACATACATACAGACATACATACAGGCAGCCATACAGACAAACAGACATGCATACATACAGACATACAGACAGACAGACATACAGACAGACATACAGACCGACAGACAGACATACATACAGACATGCAGGCAGGCAGGCAGGCAGACAGACAGACAGACACACATACAGACAGACATACATACAGGCAGGCAGGCAGGCAGACAGACAGACAGACAGACACACATACAGACATACATACAGAAAGACATACAGACATACATACAGTCAGACATACAGACAGACATACAGACAGACATACAGACAGACATTGCTGAGGGGTGGGGGCGGTGTGTGGTAGGGGGGGGGGAATTATGTTGTCCTTGTTCATATAAAGAGTATGATGCTGTTGTTTTTGTATAATTTTCTAATGATGATGATGACGACGGTTGTGCAAGTGGTTTTGTTTGAGCACATGGAGAGCAAAGGCGCCGTGCGACCACGTGGTCGCCTCCTAAATACCCGTCGGGTCATTCCTCACTTTTGTAAAACACTCGCGCGTGAAGAATGCTAAAATATCGATTTGAATATATTACAGACGAAGAGCTTATCGCAGCCAATATCACCATTCAGAGTTGATCGTTTTTGGATTCGCGCGCGTAACGATCTGACTAAATCTGTGTCGTAAGACCCTCCACCACCCCACCCAACCAACCCAATGCATTGAGCAGACCCCTTCCGTGACCTCCTTCCGTTCCTCTCTTAAAGCCTCAACCATTCTCCATCGCCCATTCTCTTCCTCTTCGCTCCCACCGCCCCTCCACTCCTTCCCATCCCTTCTCTAAACCCGCCTCTATTGGGGGTCACCCAATCCTGCACGCCCCTGCCCTCTCGATCATTTCTTTGTTCGTAGCGTTGTGTTTTTTAAAATGATGTTAAGCGCCTCGATCAAAGTCGCCATCTGAACACAATGTAAGGTACTAATAGGGGTTTTTCCCTTTTTTCTGGCAACAAAACTGACACCTTTCGCAAGGAATCATGTTTACATTAACCACAATACTTGCAGTCAAAATGCAAACAAAAAACAACACTCTGATCATTTATGCACTGTCCTTGAAACTCATTGGTCCACACCAGTGACAGCTTTCATTAGAGCCTAGTCTCATACGGTGTTCGACCAGATGACGCCACAAGGCGCACAGTTCAAAGACAACACACTATCAGAGTAATGGGAGCTCGGAGAAAGCATCTACATTATGAGGCCTCCTTTGCCAGTACAACAATTTACTAATAGGGTTTTCCCCTTTTTTTCTGGCAACAAAACTGCCCTGCTCGCTGTGCTGTCTCGCCGCAGCTCTCCGGAGTGGAACGCGGTGTCCTGCGAAGAGAAGCAGAGGTTGAGGCTTCAACGAGAAGAGGACGGGGAGTTTTGGTGACCACCAGACACCACTTTATTGCCCTGTCCCCACGCAATTATTCCCCCACTCCACCGCTCGCCCTCATTACAAACAAGGCACGCGTGATTATTATTCATTAATTTATCCGTTGTTCCCCCCGTGGGATTTTGTTTTACTTCATTTGGTGGGGTGAGGTTATCATTAGCCTGCAAAGCTTTTAATAGGGGTTTATTTTAAATGTCTGTTTGTAGCGCTGTACAGCACATTGTGACCTCCGGTGTGAAAGGTGCATTGCAAGTGTTCTTTATTTTCTTCTTTTTCATCATTATTATTTGCGCACACTCCATCAAATGAAAAACTGCAAGGACATTACGCAATGTCGTCTAGAATACTTGAGGTCCAAATCACCGTCGTTCAGTGGAGAGATGATGTAGCCCAGGGGATGGGTAAAAAGGAAAAGGCGCTTTGCCCAGGGACCCAACCACCTCCGTAAGGACACATATTGTGTAATTAGACCTTTTTTGGCGGTATCAAAGTATTAAAAATAAGAATATGTTGCTAGAAATAAAACTAATAAAATACCATTTTATTTTATTTGTAAAAGACATTTTATTTGTAAAACAAAAAAAAATGGATTAATTTTATTTCATTTCTAATTACGCAAACTTTACCGAAATAACCACAGAGTATGGATTCCTGCAGTCACGAAAGCTTCAAATCAAGATTTTAAAATATGTTCTACCCTTTCTGGCAGTAAAAAAAAATGTGAAAAGATGTTCAAACACCATTAACCTTTTGCAAGGAATCAAATACTACATTAACCACAGACAGTACTTGTTGCGAACATGCAAACAAAGCATGCTCTTATATCATAATATATGCATTGGCTTTTAAAAACTAAAGAAGGCTGTCTTTGGCGTAGGCCAATTAGTTTCAAAGGCAATGCATATATTATAAGAGCATGGTTTGTTTGGATGTTCACTTCAAGTACCGTGTGGTTCATGCAGACTTAATTCCTTGCAAAAGTAGTCATCTATTTGGTGTTTGAACATTTGAACACCTCATGTTTTATTGCGAGAAAGGTTAAAACCTATTCTTACACGTGCTGTACTTTGAAAGTTAAATTGTACGACAATTGAGAAAAAAAAGTTTTGCTGGCTGTCTGGCGGGCGGGCAGGCAAGCGCACTTGCACACATCTACGCGATGACGTGACCCACGCGCCGCTCCGTGTGCAGGATGTCCTGGTGCGACTTCGCGCACTGCTTCAGTAACGTGGAGATCTGCAGCCTGAGCCCGCACGGAGGAGGTGCCACTGGGTGGGCCCTCGCCACGCACGAGGGCCGATGGGTGCCAGGGTGCACCGCGGGGGGATGTCGCAAGTTTGAGGGCGAGTGCCATCGTCGTCGTCGCCATCATAATTTTCATTGTCATCATCATTGCCTTTGCCACCACCACCATCATCATCGTCGTCGTCGCCATCATCATTTTCATCGTCATCATCATTGCTTTCGCCACCACCACCATCATCATCATCATCATCGTCGTCGTCATCAGCGCTGCCACTATTTTCGTCGTCGTCGTCACCGTCATTGTCATCGTTCATCATCACGATCGTTATTTTCAGCGTCATCATTGTCTTCACCGTCAAGATCATCTTCATTGTCACTATTGTTCTCGTCATCAGAATCATCATAGTCTAAAGTACTAGCCGCAGCATGCAGTGCTTGAGCACGTGGTGATCATGACGATGATCGTAACAGAGGGGCAGCAGTTCAACATGGCAACTGGTGCATGTGAGATGGTGACACCTTGGGCAGGCCTTGATCCGGCAGTGGATATATCATGGCCGATGATGATGCATGTAGGTATGCGTTAACAGCTTCAAATGAATACCTGGTGCGGTGGGTAAAAACATCGCCACTCATGTGCCGTGCCGGACTTCATAGGTGCTACTCGCTAACAGCATTTGCCCCAACAGTCTCTTACAGACTATACGGGGGATCTTTGCCTTATTAACATGTGGGGAGCGGTAGTGTAACGGTTGGCGTGCTGCGCGACGAACCCGGTGACCCATCATCAGTGACGATTACCTGAAGCGGTCTTGGGCCTCCCCTAGGTCGACTCGGCCTCATATGAGTACCTGGAGCGGTGTGTAAACATCGCCACTGGGGAGACAAAGGCGGCCGTGCAGGTGCTGGCCATCCGCCCCCTCGTGTTAGCGAGCGTGGTGCTCGCTAACAGCACTTGCCCCAAAAATATGCGATGGCTACACGGGGGACATTTGTCTTTATGCGTTAACGTGTAGATTCCACGTGGTGTTTGCCATCCAGGCACGTTCTGGACGAACCCACAGTTCCGTCTGACCCTGTGCGAGGAGGATGACGACGACTCCGATGATGACGAGGATGGGTTGGAGGGCCGTGGCGACGTCACGTGCACGGTGGTGGTCGCGCTGATGCAGAAGGACAGGCGCGTGCTCAAGCGCGGAGCGCGCTCCACGTTCCTGCACATCGGCTTCAGCATCTACAGCGTGAGTGGGGCTCTGCGCGTTCGTAACGTGCACCCAGAGACGTGGGTGCACTATTGTTTTATATTAGCACGTTCACAGTGTGCACCCAGAAACACGGCTGCGCTATTATTGCATACGACAGATTCACAACGGGCACCCAGAAACATGGGTCTGCTAGTATTGTATAAAGCGCATTTCCAATATGCACCCAGAAACATGGGTGCACTGTCAATGCATATGGCACATTCATAATGTGTACACATAAACGTGGGTGCACTATTGTATGAAGCAAATTCACAAAGACTACCCAGACACATTTCTACATATATGCACTTCCGTATATTAGCACGTCCGCACGGTGTATCCAGAAACATGGGTGCGCTTCGAAAACTATACAAACAGCAATCATCGCCCTCTCTACTACAAAACACTCAGCAGGACCCTCCTGAAACAGAATTGAGACAGCGTTTTTCATGGGCAGCAAGCATAATAATCATACGGTATTAATAATTTGGTTATGTTTCTTTTGCAGATTCCTCCGGAGGCAAGTCAAGTGCACGCTTCGTATGTGGTTTTGTAATGATCGCGAGCGAGCGGATGAATAACGGCCAGCTCGTGTATGACCGCTCGCGTTTGATTCGTAGTGTGGGGCACGACTTTGTATTGCACTGGATTGCAGAGGATTATGGAGTTGTATGTAGATGGTTGAGTAGTGGGTGAGTCGATTTGTGTTGGAAACAAATTGCAGAGGTTTGATTTGTGAGACGTAACTAAATAGTGTACTTGTAATAAACGTATGGTTTCAAATTCTGAATAATTATCAATGCCTACCTTATTGTAGACCAATTCAGACGGTATTGATCACCCCGTGCCCTAATCTCAACCTTCATCCCACAAAGTCCCATCTCAAGGGAGATACAAACAAATATACGTACAAAAAACGACATTCACAATTTTACAATGTGGATTTGCTCTGCAACACACCAGTGTGCTGAACTAGTAACGAATTGCCACGTTCTGTTTACGTAACAAACCTTACTAATTGGCTGTGTCAGGTGGTGGCGGGTCTAACGACACATTTATATATTTACGCGATCTAACCCAAAATAAGTCATATTTAAAAATACTTTTTTTCAAAACACGCTTTAATGAAATGTACCGTACGAGTAATGGCAGAACTCCACGACTCCTGGAAGTGGCCCCGAAGCTTGCCACAACGTAAGGGGGCCGTGGTGATTTACAGCCAACGTCAGTTGAGCGTGGACAATTAGACCCAAGCCAAAACATAATATATAAAAAATATTGTTTTAAAATATATGTTTTAGATTTTTTCATGATAGAATATTAGTCGTGTCATCAGTATGACATAAGTATACCAAGTTTTCAGTCGATAGCACATTGGGAAGTGGGTAAAATTGAGTTACAATATTTTTTGAGTCTACGACAACAGACAGAGTGAGTTAAATAAAAGCGTGTAATAAAAACAACTGCATTTTGGATGATATTGTCAGCGAAGGCCTCCGACGCGGTGCTAAACAGCTTCCAATTCGTTGCCATTCGACTGCTTCAGGAGTAGCCTCGTGGATTTATTTCCGATCGCCGCTGAACGATCCGACTCGCCGTTCGTTCACCACACGTTGCAACCGCCTGCCTTGCACGTCTGTAAAACTCGCCCTCCGCCACCCACGTGCGCAGCTGCAGTCCGTCCCGGGCCGCCTGCCCGCCACGTTCTTCGCGGCGGCACGACGCGTCCACGAGAGCCGCGCGTTTGCGAACGCGCGCGAGGTGACGGCGCGCATCGTGCTGCCCCGGGGACCCTACGTGCTCGTGCCCTCCACCTACCGGCCCGGCGAGCCCGGCGACTTCTTCCTGCGCACCTTCGCCAAGCGCGACAACCGCTCCTGGCGAGTGCCGGGGTTCCCATGGGGGGGGGGGGGGTGGTGGGTATGTGGAAGGGGGGGGGGGATCTCATCGCGAGCGACGAGGTCGCACGACGCTTCGGGGCACGACGCAAACGCAGGCGCTGCGCGAGCGGTGGAAGTCGCGGTGGTTTACACCATTGGTACCTCATTTGCCAGTAAAAAATATGATAATTGGTTTTTTACCCTTTTATCTGGCAACAAAACTGACACCTTTTTTTACGAGGAGTCATGTTTGCATAGACCACAATACCTGCAGTCATAATGCAAACAAAAACCATAACTCTGATAATGTATGCACTGTCCTTGAAATTGATTGGTCCACACCCGAGACAGCTTTCCTTAGAGCCTAGTCTCACATGGGTTGGACCAGATGACGCCAAAAGGCGCACAACTCAAAGACAATGCCTCCTCGTAAAAAAGGTGTCAGTTTTGTTGCCAGATAAAAGGGTAAAAAAACATTTATCGCGGTGGTTTGTTGGCTGTGACCATCGCGCGGCGCGCTCGGATGCGCTTCCGCGGCCGTCTGGAACGCTCTTCCTTCCGATGTTAGGAAGCTACCGGAGATATTAGGAGGGTCACTGGGAGTTTTGTTACGTTTAAATCTAGATTTAAAACTCTTATATTGAGAACTCGTTTTTTCTGCTTGTCGTCCTCTCCCCCCTCCCCCCACACCTCCTATTACCACGGTGGGCTACATGGGAAAGAAGTTCAACATGTATACATACGTAGCAGCGAAACGTAATTCCATGCTGTTGTCGCGTCGCGTGTGACCCATGGTTATTCGGTGTCTCTCTCGGACCGGACTTCCCAGGTGTATGGAGGCACCAGACTGCACCTTTGACCCAACGGTGAGTCGCGCATCGGGCTGTGCACGTGCCTTCTCTCAACGCCACGTTTACACCGATCCTTGGTCAGTCATTTGGGTTGCCGTGCCCATCTCGTGAGTAGTTCATCACCGTCATCATCATTATCTTCATGAGCCGAGGTCTATCCACTGCTGGATGATGGACCCTCCCACTCCGTCGCGATCACTCGTGCACTACCACGCACGAACTAACTTCGTCGCTCCATCTCCGCAGTGGTGGGGAAGCAGTTAGCGAGCTGCGCTATGAACCTGGCCACCCGAGTTCGATTCCCGCTCAAGGCAAATACCAGTGACGATTATCTGAAATGGTCCTAGGCTTCCGCTAGGTCGACTCAGCCTCAAATGAGTACCTAGTGTTGTGTGTAAACATCGCCACTGGGGAGACAAAGGCGGCCGGGCGTGGTGTTAGCCACCAACCCCCTCCTGTACCGTGCCAGCCTTCATATGTGCTCGCTAACAACACTTGCCCCAACAGTCTGTTAAGACTATACGGGGGGCTCTTTGTCTTTGATGGTGGTGCCAACCGGTGACACATCTGCTCCTGACCCGTCTCTGGTGCCCAGGTCGTGTTCGCGGCACCGCCGGCACGTCGCGGGGAACCTATCGAGCACCTCTTCTCCACGTTCACGAGAGACGTGCGTTCCACGCTCCAGGCCACGCGCGGTGGGAGCCCCCCTTCGTCACACTCCACTCTGCGCCGGGGCGCGCCCAGCATCCAGCTTTTCTCTGCGCACAGACCCGCCGTTTCTACCTATTCTATTCTATTTTGGATTGATAAAGCACCTTAAGCTAAAGGCGCTTGGCAATGTCTCCATTCAGACGCTGTCGCCTCGACAGACCTGGTTTTCACCTGAGGACGGCTGCTTGCGTTGTGGCCGAAACGTCGTGAGAATTGTTTTATTATGTTTTATTTTTATTATTGTATTACTTCCCTTCTACGTGACTTTACCGAAAGAACCAAGAAGATGAATCCCTGCAGTCACGAAAGCTTTAAATCGAAAAATGTCTGCATACTACGGTGAAAAATGGCAAAATAAGGGAAGGATGGGTGGGGTAGCTAACGCCGTTAGTGATCGGGTATGGACAAGGAATGAGATGTGACAGCAGGGGAAGGAGGCGATGGTGCAGGGGGTTGAAGGAGGAATGGAAGGATGAGACTGATTGAAGCCTCATCCACTATCACATTCATGATGCCTAAGAGTCATCGTGAGTGTGTCATTGAACCCGACACCACCCAACATAGCCAATCAATTACCAAGGTTTTGTCACGTAAACAAAACGTGCCAATTAGTGCCTACTCCAGCACACCGGCGTGTTGGAGAGTACAACCACAACATCTACAATTTGAGTTCGAGGTTTCGTTGGTGATTACAACCAGCTTCATCAGGCGGTGTGCCAGAATTGTGACGTTTGCAATTGGCTGTGTCTGGTTGTGGTGGCTTAATGACACATGTATATCTAGGGGATCGAACCCAAAATAAAATATTACATTTATCATGAACAATATTGGTCGCGAAAGCCGAAAAGTACGTGTTTTAAACTCGTGGTCATCGATGGGTGAAGATAAAGGAGCGGCCGTGCAACTCCCCACTCACGCCACTGCGGGCGGAAAGGCCTCCACTAGAGGGAGCTTTAGAGCGCCCCCTTGTAACGGGCAATTGGCCTACTCTTCCACGCCGACCAGGCGTCTTTGAAGAGATGATTATTATTATTGATTCGGTATGAATGTTCAGGACTGTCGGCGCATCTCTCCGCAGGGGAAGACCATCTCCGCTCCCGACTTTGTGGCTCTCTTCAACATCAGTAAGATGTCTACATTTGACCATTGTGGTGCTTTCCATGAAGGTTGATAATGCATTCGTAATGTATTGATTATGCATTGATTGCGCATTGATTGCATTAAAGATTATACATTGTGTATTGATTGCGCATTCATTGTGCATCGATTGTACATTGATTGCGCATTTATTGAATTGATTATACATTGTGTCTTGATTGCGTATTGATTGCGCATTGATTGCGCATCGATTACGCATTGATTGTGCATTGATTGCGCATCGATTGTGCATCGATTGCATTGATTGTGCTGGATGTTTGCAATGCGTGATTCTGCCTCCACCGACTCATCTGAGCTCCGCGTCGATGGCTTTTTTTTTCTCCTGCAGAGCACACGGGCTCCGCGCGCCTCGACGCGCGTTCGTGCGGCGCGCTGATGCCAGACGTGGTATCCTTTGTCTCGGCCCAACGAACGACTTCAACAAAGCTCAGTGAATGGGTCCCCTCCCTCCCTCTCTCTCACTCTCCGTTACCTTGCCGAGCCCTATGAGCAATGCTCTAAGTGAGCTGGCGTCAACAATCGCCCAAGCTCTGCAGTCCTCTTGTAGAGTGAGGCGTCGTCGGCCACTTAGTGAGCGTGTACGTGCCAGTGGAGACACGAGCACCCGGAAAAACCTCACGGCGTGCGAGGGGGCAACACTCAATCCCGTACAGATGCAACAGGTGGAGTCCACGTCTTTGCTGGCCAGGGAACGGTGGCAGCGCGATGCTAGCGGGAAGGCAGCTCCGCAACATCTGCGTGATCCGCCAACAGTGCTGCGTTACAGGCGTGCGCTGCCGCCAACGCCACCTGGCTATCTATGCCTGCATTGTTGGGCAGGATACGTGGCACGGACTCAAAGCTGGGATTTACCACCGGTGTCTACTCAAGCTCCTTACGCTGGTATTTAAATCTCTTCATGGCCTTGCCCCACCATTACCTCGCTTCCCTCGTCTCGTTTCACGTCTCCTCCCGCTCCCTCCGCTCTCAATCTCTGTCCCTCACCGTCCCGCCCCCCTCTCCTTGTGCACAATCACCGTTTACCGCTCCTTTTCACTACTTGCCACCCTTGCACTGGAACAAACTTCCCCTCCACACGAAGCGAGAAGCACCCCTCCCCCTGTCGAGTTTCCGCTCCTGCCTGGCCCCATCCTTCATCCCTCCATCCCTTGGCACCTCCGTAATTCTGATACCCACTAACCGCCCTCCCCAAAACCCCATCACTTTTAGTTACCCTGCTTGTACCGCTCATAACCCTTTGTAAAGCGCCTTGGATAAAAGCGCTATGCAAATATAACATTGGATTAAACCTTAATCTCGGATGCATTCAGCTCGGAGGCAAAGACGAAATGGACATTGCCGAGACCAAGACGTTTGCTGCCCAGATAAAGAAACTGCAGGTAAATGGCCATTACTTTTAAAAATAATCTCATCACTTGCATTTTTTTGCGTAATTCATGTTTGCGATAGATAGACCAACACACCTTCTAGACGTGAGCAACTCGCTCAATCACTGCCAAAAAAGCTTTGTCACGGCGACATTTGAACGACGCGTAATATCTATCCATTCGTGACGTGCCATGATTTTCTCGTTGCGTAAATCCTTTGCCCGCAAACGAGACGGACGTTCCAATATGCGACGTAACGACATTTTTTTTTCCAAAGACAGACGAGACGCGATTGTCGCGGCCGTCACGGCGTCAATTGCAGGGGGCGCCTGCAACATTTTCACCTTCGGCGGCGGCTCACGCCCGCGCTTCGCTTTACCCGCAGGACGTGTTCGTGGCGTTCGACAGGGACGGCTCGGGCGCCATGTCCTCCTACGAGCTGGGCCAAGCGCTCGAGAACTCGGGTATGGCCGGCGAGGGTAGCGCAGGCGGTGCAACTGCACCGGGCCCCACACGGACTGCTGGAGGACCATAGACACCCGAGTCACCAGATAGGAATAAAGTGGACGGTGGCGGTGGTGGGGGTTGTGGGTGGGGCCCACATCGCATTACTCACACCAGGGCCCATGCCAACCACAGTACCGTACAACACCTCTGGGTTACACTGTGGCAGATGTGGAGTAGCTAAGTGTTACAGTTAACACCTGTCCAGGTACTGACCCGGACAGTCCAGGAGTGCGCTCCGGGTGGCAGGGCTCGCTTTGTACCGAGATCTGGGACCAGGGTTGCTGTTGCCAAAACCCCGTCACATCCCATCATTGGACTTTTTGGCTACTTTATGTTTGCCACAGATGGACGGGCTTCTCTGGAGCTGCTTCCAAGTCGGAGGGGCCTTCCGCCTAGCGGTGACGTGTGCAACGCGGTTAAGACCGCGCGGATTAGATAACGACGGTTTTTGTTTTAATCTGCCCGGGGTTTGGTTTGCAGTTGGGAAAGGTTGTGACACAACCCAGCTTCGTGAGACGACGTAGATGCAAACTTGCACCTGCGATCAATCGCACCGCACGTTTGAAAGAAAAATGTCACATCGACGGGCAGAGCAAGCCTACTTGCTGTACTGCCACCCCTGGTGTGTGCGTGGTGTGGCGGTGAGCGCACTGCGCTACGAACCCCGGGGGAACCCGAGTTCGAGTCCTGCTCACGGCCAACACCAGTGACCATTATCTGGACCGGTCCTGGGTCTCCACTAGGTCAACTTGGTCTCAAATGAGTACCTAGTCCAGTGTGTAAACATCGCCACTGGGGAGATAAAGGCGGCCGGGCGTGGTGCTTGCTACACCCACCGCCTCGTGTGCCGCGCCGGCCTTCGTCGGCGCTGCTTGCCGACAGCCACTTGCCCCAACGGTCCGTCAGGGCTACACGGGGGACCTTTGCCCTTTGTTTCCTCGCGCGCAGGCTTCCGTCTCCGCTGGCGCGTGTACGAGCGAGTGTGGGAGCGTTTCGCCGGCGCCGACCGAGCCCTGGACTTCACCGAGTTTGCCGTCTGCGTCGCCGCGCTCCGCCGGCTCTTCGGTGAAGTCACCGCGGGAGCGGCGAACGCCGCCGCCGCGAGCACCTGTCTTGTCTCGTCGTTTTCGTCGTCGGTTGTTGTTGTTGTTGTAGGCGTGCGCGCGTGTACACCGGCACTATAACGGTGCGCGTTCCGCGTTATAACGGTGCGCGTTCCGCGTTGCGCGACCAGCGTTCTCTCGTGCAAGAACCGCGTAATCGCGAAAACGCGTCGTGTGAGCGCCACGCGTTAAGCGCGGACCTGCCGTATCCAAAAAGTGTCCACGATTTTACCCCGATCGTGCCATGGGCATTATGCGGCGAGATCAGGAGTCCATTCGGAGCTCTAGCACAGCAGTGCATCATCACGCCCTGTTGTTGAGAGAAAGACCCGTGGAAGCAGATATTGCAGAACTACCTTTGAGATGCATTCAAGTGGCACAACATGCGCTAGGGGGCAGCACTCTCCCATTCACTTTCACACTGAGAGCAATCATGGGACCTCCCTCGCCACTATCAACATATGTAGCTGCTCACCCCGAGCTCTCAATGCCCTGAGAGTGGCATTGTCCTTGTGCTGTTCGCCTCTTGGCGTCCTCGGGTCTAACACCGTTTTGAGACGAGGCTCTAAAGAAAGCTGTCTCTGGTGTGGACCAATCGGTTTCAAAGACAATCCATATATTACCCGAGCATGTTTTATTTTGTTTGCATGTTCACCACAAGTATATGTGCTTCATGCAGACATGATACCTTGCAAAAGGTTTCTGTTTGGTGTTTAAACATCTTAACACAACTGTTTTATTCCACCATTGTAACCTCATTTGCCAGTAAAATATATAATTGGTTTTTACCCTTTTATCTGGCAACAAAACTGACACTCTTTTTTACAAGGAGTCATGTTTGCATAGACCACAATACCTGCAGTCATAATGCAAACAAAAAACATAACTCTGATAATGTATGCACTGTCCTTGAAGTTGATTGGTCCACACCCGAGACAGCTTTCCTTAGAGCCTAGTCTCACATGGTGTTGGACCAAACTGTTTCATTGCCCGAAAGCGTAAAACCTATTCTCATTCTGAGAGTAATGCCCGTTGCACGACAGTCTGCCCGGTATGTTTAATTCTCAAGTTTGCCAATTGAAGTGCAGAGCGACCATGTATGATGTGTCGGTGGGCTGAGACCATCAACTTGGAGAATCAGGTTTAATCACGGGCGGATGAAACCCGGATACACACCGAGGAATCTAGCGATGCGACAATCAGTGTCTCTGACAGCTGAACCACCAAGCCACCTGGACATTAATCAATGTCAGTGACTTTTATTTGATTAATCGATTCGCATAGGCTATGCTTAAGAACATACACACCGAGATTCGCATGTTTCCATGCTCCCTATAGCTACCGGTGTTGTTAACAAGTTTATTTTGTATACGTTTGAAATGCGACGATGCATTACAGGGACCTACGAAGCACAAGCAAAGGCCGGTGGGGACCACTTCCCGGACATAAACGAGGTACGGCAGCTTGCCCCGCACGCGCGCTCACTCGGAATGCGGCAAGTCCTCGCCTTGACGCGCGGCGTTCACACCACAACGCGTTTTCGCTCCAACGCGGTTGTCCCGCGGGGGAACAGTCGGAACAACGCAGAACGCACCGCGGTTATAACGCGGTATCTGAGCGGTTTGGTTACGAACTACTTTTTTGAGCTGCGCGGCTAAGCGCTACAGCGGCGTATCCTCGGTTGTTAGTCTCGCCATCTCGCTGCGTGTCCGTAGTAGTGCATCATATCTCGCCGAACGTTATCGCTACATTATTTATGGGGAAATTGTTCTCGCTGAAGGCATATTTCCACGAACGCGGCACTTTACAGGAATGCATCTACCACCGCCGCCGCCACGCTAAACGAGGACTTGCCGTATCGCTGTTGTTCGACACGGTGTCCGACGTTTCGCTCCGCGTAGCTGGGAAGCCTCTTCAAGGATCTAACGCCGGAGTGCGCCGGGCAGCTTGTGAATTCGGTTCCTGAAGAAGCCTTGCCGAGCGAAACGTCGGACACCGGCGTAGACGCAACCGTGGCGAGCGCTTGGACGGTGGCGAGTGGCGGCCAAGAATTGACTTCGAGAAATTGCTCCCCGGCCCTTGTCGCTGTCTACTCCCTCTTCTCCTTCTCTCCCTGCCGTGTGCCCTCTCCCTCGCGTCGCAGTGGCTCCTACAGCACGGGGACCTCGAGGGAGGCACGGGAGGAGAGCGCCATCCGGCGTGACCGGCGACGGTGGACGAAGAGCCACGGGCAGAAGGCGATTTAAAATATAAGAGTTTTAATAATATATATATCTATATAGCGGGGATGTGACGACGAATATATTTGGAGATCCGAATCAGTTCTAACGTGGGTGTGCACGCCCCCCGCAATGTGACCTCGGGTCGTTACTGTCAGAGCTCAGTGAGATCTGCGGTTCCCCGAGCCGACTGCAAACAACTGAAACCCACTTCACAGCTAAGTCGCACGGGCGGTTATCCGTAGCGCCAGGGTATTTAAAAACAAAATCTTACAATGCAGAATTTGTTTTGCCCGAACAGACAATGATGTGGGCGCGGATAACTTTTGCAAGCTACACCGTAACGATGCTCGTTTGTAAGCGGAATCCCATTCCTATTCCGAGAAGCGGCAATACAACAGCAGCAGGGACGCTCTTCCCGTGAGTGGCTGTTCCCACCGCAAGCGAGGAGAGAGGCCGTGGGCAGCTGTGTCCGTATCCTACTGCAGCCGCTTCGGGGGATGGATTTTTCATCTGTGGCGGCGATATATTAACTACTTCGCCTGATATGCAGGACGTCATGGGTTTGACCCCTGACCCATATGCCTGTATATTTGGAGTTTTCATGTATCTCTCTCTCTCTCTCTCTCCGGGTCCTCCGGTGTTTTCCCTCCACATTAAGAATCAACACGCGGCTGCTGCTATACATTTCCACGTGATAAGCCACTTCGTTGAGCTATCATTTGTGGCCAGGTCGCTTCTGAAACAGCGCTCTATAGCTCAGTGGGCCTTACCTGGTCAATAAATAAAAATATCTATAGGTCATTAACTTCGTGTTCCGGCCGATTTCGTCTCCGGAATGAAATCGGCCAGATATCCTGACGCCGTCTTTATTAGTCCACGGAGCGCCGTTGCGTGTAGAGAAGAGCACAACAACTAGGACATTTATTTGGGAAAAGTTTGCTCCTGTTTGAAAGCGAATGCAATTCGTGTAATTCAGGGCTACTTGCTCTAGGTGGCGACGCGACACGTGCAGAGGAGCTGCACGAACGCCTAGAACTTCCTTTCCGGAGGGCAATCGGTGGGCACGCTTTTTTTTCTTTGTTTTTTTTTCTTTGTGACGATGCAAAATGCTTTTGTTATTTTTTTGTAAGTCACTTTCATTCTTCATGTCACCGCCCGACGGCGAGAGTTGCCCTGCGCCAGTCGGCGCTCGCAACCGGCGTGGTGAAGAAGGCACGGCTAGTTGCGGAGATGGGGGCCGCGTCTGAAACGCGACCCCCAAAATTTATGTTGCAGAGCGAAAGGGGCAATTGGTCACGCGCGGAGGAAGAGAGGAAAGGGTCTCTGTGTACGTCTGTGGGGTTCGATTTGAGTCGTTGGGTCCCTAATGTGAGTCCCTTGAATCCGAATGTGGACACTGTCCATTTGTTTTAGTTAAGACGAAAACCGCCCAAAAAGTGCACGCAATACAGATTCAGAATCGGAGTGAGAACATGTATTTAGACAGGAGGAATCCGATGAGCTATAAAGCTTTTTTTTTCCACAGATGTCCACTAAGGATAGCATTGCAGAGTTAACTAGCATAGCAAAACAAATTACCGGGATAGCATTGCAGAGTTTCAATCGTCCTTCAACCAAGAGGAGGGTCCTGCAGTGGGATGCTTGGCTAATTCCTTTTTTAAATTAGCGATTTCCATCCGGAAGAGGGGAGTTGGCACTGCCGTGCACGGGTTCGATTCCCACTCACAGTCAACACCCGTGACGATGATCTGTTCCGGTCCTGGGCCTCTCCTAGGTCGGCTCGTCCTCAAATTAGTACCGTGGTGCGGTGTGTAAACATCGCCACTGCGGAGACAAAGGCGGCCCGTGCGTGATGCTGTCCACCCACCCCTTCGTGTGCCGTGCCGGCCTTCATAGGCGCTGCTACTGGCGAACAGTGCTTGGGTCCCAACAAAGGGGCCAATTCACAGTCGTCGTCCCCCTCCGCCCTGCCACCACCCCCCCCCCCCCCCCCCCCGTTTGAGTAAAGTTGCAGGCAAGCTGGCTCTAGGAGTTGCACGAAGTTCAGTTCATTTATTAGGTAAAGCCCTGTGAGCCATTCGGCTCTTGAATCGGGTGCAACCGCAACAAACAAAAAACATGAACAGGAAACATCTTAAAGTGACTATGTGCAAACAGAAAACCCAGGAAAAGACAGCAATATATTGCAGAAAAAGCACCGTACACCAACGCTGTGTGCAAAAATCCCAGTGGGATGCAAGTCAAACAACAACAACCACAAGACAACTTAGATTAAGGCCATCAGTCTAACTCCGTACTACAACAAACAAACTTGACCAAACCAAAAAAACTTTTCGAAATCACCAAAATAAAGCCATAAAAGCAATGAAACAGTGATCATAGGAACGGTGACCGAATTTGTTCCGATCCTGGGCGTGATGCACCAAACCGATGCCTTCACCGAGTGTTAACATCCACAGTGTTTAACAGTAATCTCTTCATTGTTCTTTGATCACCGCTCGCCACGTTTCCATTCATTGTGTTGAGCACTACGTGATGTCTTTGATCACCGCTCGCCCTCCGTCCCGGCGCGTCTCCATTCATTGTGTTGAGCACTGCGTGCAGTCTTTGATCGCCGCTCGCCCTCCGTCCCGACACGTCTCCATTCATTGTGTTGAGCACTGCGTGCAGTCTTTGATCACCGCTCCTCCTCCCTCCCGATACGTTTCCATTCATTGGCTACCACAGCCTGATAAGCTCCCCCCCCTCTCCACCTCCCTTCAACTTGCTTATAAGGGATTACATCTTGAATCATTGCTTCACTTGATGCAGCTAATTCGGCTGTGACGGTCCCACCTGATGACGGAGACTTGTGTTGCCTCCGAAACGTCGTGAATTTTATTTTTGTTTTGTTTTATTTTACTTTCATTAATTTTAATGTTTTTACCTACGTGACTTTACCGAAAAAACCTGAGAATATAAACCGATGCCTCTGCAATCCCCGGATCGCAGATGTGAGTCACCAACTTCGTGCGGATCCATTAACGCCGTTTGTTTGCGAGCGCGCGCCACAAGTGCGATACCATTTTCGTAGGGCATTCCGTGTACTCGTTTGTCCATCTTGTTTGACTTTCCAAACCCTCGATATGCACCCGATTTAACGGCGCTTGTGGGACCAATTCTAAGCCGATTGAAAATGCGGCGATGATGCCCCGATTGCATTGTGCGCGCGCACGCGTTCCTGCGTGCCTGCCTGCCTGTGTGTGTGATTTCATGAATCGATGTTCTGTTGATGGGTCAGGGTTTAGTGCACTAGAAAACGATCTTTTTCGATTTAAAGCTTTCGTGACTGCAGGGATTCATCTTCTTGGTTCTTTCGGTAAAGTCACGTAGAAGGGAAATAATAAAATAATAAAAATAAAACATAATAAAATAATTCTCACGACGTTTCGGCCACAACGCAAGCAGCCGTCCTCATGTGAAGACCAGGTCTGTCGGGGAGACAGCGTCCCTTCTACGTGACTTTACCGAAAGAACCAAGAAAATAGAAAACGATCGTTATACACCTGGGTGCAATCCCCGGTCGTCTTGTGTGTACGAGACCACGGCAGCGATTTGCAAGAGTTTTGATATTCGTATCCGAACCTAAGTCTCAACCAACCCCTAGGTTGACCCAGCCCCAAAATGTGGGGCCGATTTATTTTTAGCAACTCAGAGAGAAACGCGTGGCGCGAGCTTGGTGCGTGATGAATCGAACCTCACTCGTCTGCCGTGCCGACCCTTAATAGGTGCTCGCTAAGAGCACTCGCATCAGCGGGCTGTTGGGACGAGAATGTGGATCTTTGTCGTGGGTTTTTGCTCAAAACTCATTTCATGGGCGCATCGATCGAGAAGGGGCACCGAATAAATGCGTCTTTAAAACGTATACAATGAAAATAAAGTTATCAACTATCTTGGGGACTTGGTTCATTGGCACTGTATATGTAAAAAGAAAAGTAGCTTGTCATTAGCACTGCCCTACAGCAGATAAAACACATGCATAATGTGACTCGCAATCTGTAGGAAAGTTTTGCTCCGTTCTGCATGTTACGTACACACGCGTATGAAGACACAGTACACATAACAGCACGCAGATACATAAACACACTGACACACAACAGCGACAATGATCACCGCCTATGGTACAGGAGGGGCTAGTGAGGTTAGCACCACGCCCCCGATTGCCTTGCATATTTTCCATTTACTCGTGCTGGTACACCGCACCAGGTACTCATTTAAGGCTGAGCAAACCTAGGGGGAGGCACAGCACATATACCACGTGGAAACGGCGCTGCCAGTGGCCGGGAATTCGAACCCAGATCGCCGGATTCCTAGCGAGTTTTGCGAACTAATCCGCCACCATCCGATGCGTGTGACTGTTTAAGGAAATTTCCCTTCTGTCTGAAATGTTACACTCGTGGTGATCCACAGCCTCCTGTCAATCCATTGTTGGATGAAGACCTTCCGATCCCGTGTCCTGCGGATTAATTATCCACAATGGGCAGTGCTCGTTGATGAATTGCGGGGAATTTCCATGACTGGTTGAGATATCCCTTGCCAACGACGTGAGCCACGGCCTGGATTCAAACCCAGGTCACCGGGTTCCTAGCACTGGGCACTAACGACTGCTCCCACTAAACGTCAGCCCGATGCGCTTACGCAAGGAACTGTTTATTATCGAAAACTATTGGGTTTTCTTTCGGGTTATTATTTGTGATTATTACCATCGCTTCATTGGGCACGCGCCCGATTCACATGCTCTGCCGAATAGGAATTTTCCGTTTGTGAAATAGCGTTTGTGTAATCCACTCGAAAAGTGTATATCTCTTTGGGTCAAGTTGCCCTCATTGAAAGTATCATTGTTGCGTGGTGTTGAATCAACAAGGACAAAGATCTCCCGTGTAACATCTACAGACTCTTGGGGCAAGTGCTGTTAGCGAGCACTTATGAGGGCCGGGGGTGATTGTGGTCAGCACCACGCCAATCTGCTCCAGTGCTAATACTCATACACGGCACCAGATACTCGTTGAAGGCTAACTCGACCTAGGAGAGACCCGGGACCGATACAAATATCGGTCACCGCTGATGGTGGCCATCGTGGCCCGGAATAGAACTGAATATCTAGGTTGATAGTTGGAGTGCGCTAACCACTGCGCCACCGCTCCACACCCCCCCCCCCCCCTCCTTGACCGTGTGGACAGTTTACAGACAATACGGTGACTTGACCACGGAAAGACCTAGGAATTGGGTTCGGATATTATCGCGTTGATGTTAGTCGCGGTTTCGAATCGAACCCCGGGTTCCTTGCGCAGTGCGCAAACCATTTGCCACTGAAACCGCCCTAAATAACACGACCCAGCTACGTGCATTCCACCCAGCTCGCCAAGCCCCACCCCCCTCTCTCTGTTCGCCTCGTAATCGGATCACAGAGGCCGGCGCGATGCATCTGCTGATTGTTTGACCCGCATGGAACATGGGCAGCGTCCTGCTCAGGATGTTCCGTCGCGTTCGGTTTGTTGTAACCCGACGAATGTTTCCAACCTCCACCACCCACACCTCCCCCCCACCCCTTTTGACAATTAAGCTGACTTAACGTGCCTCTCGCTCTGAAAGTATCCTCTTTGCACTATCACCGTCGGTCAATGCCGGATTATCCTAGAAGCAAAAGTAGCTACACGCGCTTCGGGTCCCGCACTTTTAAGGGCCCCGCGCTAAATGCTTTCAAGCTCTCAATTCCGGTTAAGTGATTCTGCACTCGCTCTATTACTATAGTACTATACCGCCTTCAACTTTTATGAACGACTGCGTGTTTAAGGTTAGCGATTTGTCGTATTATCTTGCTGTATAGTAAATGAAAAAAATTTGTTTTTAACATTTATGTGTTTACTTATTTATTTTAGAGCCCCTTTATAGCATAATGCTACAGGCTCCGCACTAGCTTAATCCGGCACTGCCGTCGGTACAGATGACGGCGGAGGCTACGCCCTGGCTCTCCTGTTTAACTCGCAGCAGTTATCATCATCATCATCAGCAGCAGCAGCAGACATAGTCAGTCCGCTGCCGGATGAAAGTCGCAGCCATTTGTCGCCATCGCGTGATGCAGCAGTCTACCAAAGACGAAGATTCCTGAGTATATCCTTAACGGACTGCTGGGAAAAGTACTTGTAACGAGCACCGATATTAAACCCGGCACGGCACACAACCGAGGATCCGCGGCAGCCTTTGTCTCCCCAATGTCGAAGCTTACACACCGCTACAAGGTGCTCATTTGAGGCTGAGTCGACCTAGGGGAGGCCCAGGACCTAGCACGTCATTTTTTTTTTTATCGCTCGGGCGCGTTCCACCCCTTTGGCTGCCGCTCCGTCATTAGCCTCGATCGAGGGCCATCGTCCACTCGCAGTCTGTGACGCGTCCTGCATGTTGCCGTCGGCCTTGCGCGTGTTTCTCTGAACGCACGCATTCCTCCGCCTCCTCCTCGTCCCGTCTCTCCGGGCGCCTTTCTCGATGTTGACGTCGAAAGTTGTTGAATGGGCGCGCGCTCACCCCCTGACTCGCGATGCAGAAACGCGGCCGCTGGCGACAACGGCGACGATGAAAGGGGGACGGAGACTGGAAGGAAGGCGGGTGGGGGGGTGCACAGAAGCGTGGAAAAATGCAAGCCGCGAATCAAGAGTCGCGGAAATAGTTATTTTTATTTAGTAACTAGGGCACAGCTCGTTGAGAACAAATGATTACTTTCTAAGGGAGACCTTTCTGCAACATACACCGCAGTACAGCAACGAAATGAAATGAAATCGAAAAAAATATATAATCACAAGTTTTTTTTGTATATAAAAAAATAAAATTGTTCTACGAAATTTTCCATCGGTGGAAATGTCAGGGCAGAGAATTATTTCCAGTCAGGACCCTCGCAGCGTCGCGCCGCGTTACAGAACGGCCCACGGAAGGAGATACCACAGAGCTACATCCGAGTCCCGAGTCGCGCGCATGAAACGCCCTCCTTTTGAAACATCACAATCCGTGTGTGAAGTACGAAGCCTTCTCACTTAGGTGGGGCAGAGATTCACATCGTGGTTGGTGGCGATCGAGATATGGCTCATTCACACACACACCGAATGGATGAGACTTTCACCCCACGGTGTTTTTTGCACAACCAGCTACCCCGGACCACTTCTCGGGCAGGAGAGACACTCTCAGACTCGGCCTATTTACGCTGCTAAGGCCCCGTTGAGCTAGGCAGCTCTTTTACAAGGACACGATCACAGCCAAAGACCCTCCTCTCTCTCTATTCGCACGCCGGCAAACATTTTCCTTTCCTTCCGATGCTCTTAAGTTTTTTTCGGTAAAATCACGTAAGAAAAAATAAATAACTAATAATAATTCTTACAAAAATGTTAGAAATAATAATGTAAATACAATTATAAATCACGACGTTTCGGAGGCAACACAAGTCTCCGTCATTAACTTAATACAGTAAATTCAGCTGTGACGGTCCCACCTGATGACGGAGACTTGTAATGCCTCCAAAACGTCGTGATTTATGATTTTATTTCTATTATTATTTCTATTATTGTTAATGATGTATTTTTGTAGTATTTATTTATTTATTTTCACCTACGTGACTTTACCGAAAAAACCTAAGAGTATGAATCCTTGCAGTCACGAAAGCTTCACATCTAGAATTTCCTTCCGATGTTTGGTGAAAACGCATGCAATAGCGAATCCACCATCGCGATGCATTATTGCATCCACTTCTTAATATTCTCTCTCTCTCTCTGTCCCCCCGTGGTCGTGTGAATTTTTTTCTCCGGGTCCTCCCGTGATTCCCTGCACTTTTAGACACATGCGTTTAAAGCATTTGGCTGCTATAAATGTCCACGTGATGATAAGCCACTCCGTTGAGCTGTCGTTTGTGACCAGGTCGAGTTTGAAAAAGAGCGATGTAGCTTAGTGGGCCTGACCTGGGTAAAATAAAAAAATATCTACATATAGTTTTAGTAGTTTCAATTCAGTCCCAGTTGTTTGATCACCACTCACACTCACGCCGCACCTATTGCCAGACAGTGGAAAACCCGAGGTGGAATCTGTCGATTCACAGAAGGAGTCGGAGTGTCACAGAGGACGCGGTGGCAGCAGAATGACTTAAATAAATAATTAAATTAAAATCATCGGTGGAATTTTCCGAGACGCCCGTTACGTGCAGCAAAGTCACCACCGCTCTCTTTCCTCGAAACCCGACACGCGCTGAGAAATCCATTCAACTATGCGACCGTCATAGAGGTATTTTTGTGGGTTCAATCGCGTAAATTTCAATGTCACTAAACCCGCCAGCACCCGACGCTGCCACTTAAGTTAGGTTTGTTACGTAAAAAAAAGTGCCAACTAGTGACTACGTAAGCACACCGTTGTGTTAATGAGTGTCGGGTGGTGGCAGGTTTAACGACACATCTATATCTATGCGATCTAACCCACACAAAAACCTTTATTGTGGATAATATTTATCTCGAAAGCCGACGCGTTAAAGTAACCGATTTACATGGACCGTTAGGTTTAAGGGCACGTGCATTGATTCTGAATCGTGTGATCATTGGCGAGTTCTGCTGCAGCTGGTATGCGTTCCGTACAGCCGAATGGAGCGAGCGAGATGGAACCAACGGGACGGGACATACGATGGCTTACACCACAAATGAGAGAGTGCGAATTTTTACAAGTGAGTCGATCCTTTCATGCAATTGTTACATTTCCATCACATCGCAGGGGCGGGTTCGTGAATTGTTGCACGCCTAATATTTACCCACAGTGCCTGATACCGAGTGCAATCGTTCTCTTAATCCATCCACCATATGCCATACAGCACGGTTGGCTACGTAGGGTGTGAAAGAAGTTCCACATAGCCTGTGCAGATTTCTATTTTATTTTTGCCTACTACCTATGCCGTTGGAGGACACTAGAATGCCATGACTCGTGGCAAAACATCGCTTTTGGTGTTTTTTTTCAGGGGCACCCAGAGGTCAGCAACCAAGAGGAAACCTAAAACCAGATGGTGGTGCTGATGTTGAGACGGTGAGAGTGCCCCTTGAAGGATACGTCGTCTGTGTATCACGGGGAAGAGCTCCAGCCAGATGGCGGTGGTAGTGATGAGACACTGAAGGTTGGGTGTCAACTTGGAAACCAACCGCGGGATCTGGCAGAAGGAAGGAAGCGACGGCGAGGTTTGGTGGCATCGGCATTGGCCGCGATGACCTCCTGACCTTGACATCAGCACTCGAGTGCGGGGCCGGGTGTGTGGAAAAAAAAAGCGCTCGCAGCGGCCAGTAACTGTAAGAGAGAACCCAGTGGAAAATGTGATGGCAGATTTTGTGAGTGAGTGTTGTGTGTGTGTGTTATGGGTGGGGGGGGGGGTGACGTGTGTGTAGGGGTTGGAGAGACGAGCAGTGGGGAGCAGGATAAGTGCCTCTGAGATAGGAAAACGAGTTACAAAAAAAGAACGCCACGCGTTCCAGGCGATGAAGATTGTCGAGCAATACGCGATAGGCGTGCCGGTTGCGTAAGTGCGGCGGCGGCGTCGAGGCGCACACAAAGGCGCTAAATATAAAGGCAGGTGTCATCGGGAGGGGATGGGGGGGAACCATAAAAAAGCCCAGCCTGGAACCGTCGCCTCGCCAAACTTCTGCCACTGCTCAGCCGTCATCCTTCAAATCTCAACGAGCTCAATGTCAGCTGCGGATCACGGCAAATACCAGCGAGCAGATAGGGAAGACGCCCCCACCACTCCTCATGCACCACCTTCTCCCCTCTCCTCCCTCCCCACCTCCTCCCCCAACCCCTCCCTCTCTCCTACCCCAACCCCTCCCCACCTCCTCCCCCACCTCCCCACCTCCTTCCCCACCCCTCCCCTCCCTCGCCACCTCCTCCCCCACCCCCTCCCCACCTCCTCCCCTACCCCTCCCCACCTCCTCCCCAACCCCTCCCCTCCCTCCCCACCTCCTTCCCCACCCCCTCCCTCCCTCCCCACCTCTTCCCCCACCCCCTCCCCTCCCTCCCCACCTCCTCCCCCACCCCCTTCCCTCCCTCCCCACCTCTTCCCCCACCCCCTCCCCACCTCCTCCCCCACCCCCTCCCCTCCCTCCCCACCTCCTCCCACAACCCCTCCCCTCCCTCCCCAACCCCTTCCCTCCCTCTCCACCTCCTCCCCCACCCCCTCCCCACCTCCTCCCCCACCCCCTCCCCTCCCTCGCCACCTCCTCCCCCACCCCCTCCCCACCTCCTCCCCCACCCCCTCCCCACCTCCCCCTCCCTCGCCACCTCCTCCCCCACACCTCCCCTCCCTTCTTCCCACCCTCCCCCACGTACGAAGAGAGGTCCGGGTAAATGAAATCACAGCGCGCATTTAAGACGCGAAAGAAAACAACAACAACAACAAGGCACAGTTAATTACATAATGTCTCGATGGCTGGCTCGGAAAACGAGGCGAGCAAATCGTATTTGGTTGTCAAGGCGAAATCGTCGACCTCCCCACGTGGTGCGGTGGTGCTTGAGGGTGGTGTGCCCCCAACCGATGAGTTCGATCCCCCGCCTGTGGCTTTTGACAGTCGAGCCGCACACGATGGATTCTGGTTCAGAGTGACTTTGGCGCAGGTCCAACTTGGCCCCAAGACCTACGCAGAGACCCTAAGTCTCGATCTTTCTATTCGTTTCATGCATCTCGTTTTTAAATCTCCCCGATTGTATCCCGATTTGCGCCATGAGACAAAGCGTCGATATTCGATCACTCGCGGTGCAGTGACGCCTCTCCGTGTCCGGGCTACGGTCCACAGAAGCAGAACTCTTTAAACAACCTCTGATGCGCACACTCGGAGGAAGAATATTCCCACCCGCACTTTTCTCTCTCTCTCTCTATCTCTCTGCATTCCCACCTACTGAGAGCAAATGTCTCGTGATATGACGGCCAAACCGATACCTTTTTAAATCCTTTATATTAAGTTCGCTTGCTTGCTTACTTGCTTACGTGCTTGCGTGCTTGCTTGCTTGCTTACGACCGTGCAAATCTTTCGGTCGTTTTTTAACCCACTTCCCGTGATCCAATCGAGCTGACATTTTCCACACAGACTCGTTGTGCGTGACAATTTATTTTCGTGAATTTTTTTTCTCCAAAATTGTACACTGTTTAGGGAATTTTTTTAAAATATTTAATTACCAATTGCTTAATGCTGGCAGACAATCATCTGACCCATAGGTGGCAGCCATCTCAAGCCAGAGGACGAGAAGACTCTAGCCGCCACGCATATAAAGGATTTAGAGTGAAAAACTTTGTTTTTACGGGTTAATTTTTTATATATTTCAATTCTCAAAGTAGGAATTTAGCCAGATTGAGTGAAGATGCACATTTAATATCACGGGGGAATTTTGTTGTTGTTGTTATTGTTTGAACGCAGTCGTCGGTGACGGGACTGAGGCCGGTAAACTCCCTTCACTTTAGAAGCCGGTCCAATCGCAACGCGGCGGCCGAAACCCGGAGTCGAACCCAGGCTAAACCAGAAGGCCGTCATCGCTGCCCTCTTGACCTCGGAGGCACCCAACCAACGGCGCAGCTGTACATCTCTGGTCAAGCTGGCCACGTGACGAAACCATTCCTTTGATGTCTCACGTTGAGTGGGGGGGGGAGGGTTCAGTGGTCAGCACCAGGTAAAGCTATTGTATTGACCCCTGCCCGAATGGTTGCGCAGCTCAGCACTGTGTGCGTATATATACCTGGCGGTAATGGGTACAACACCCCCCCTCCCCAGGTCTGAAATTGGAAGGGGGGTGGGATGTTTGCCTGCACTCAGCTGGTACCGCAGCCTATAATAAGTACGCGGCCGAAAAGTCTATATTGGACGTACAGTGTTTACGTAAGAGAGTCGAATATCTGTACACGGACTTTGCTTGCACACCGGCAGTGTTCCACCTCATTCAAACAGCTGTTCTCCCACCCCTCCCCCCCACATCAGCACCTGCCTTAATAGCTCTCCGGCCCTCCCTCCCCTCTCTCTCTCTCTCTGTCTCTCAATCGTTCGTGGAATTTCTGATAAGATTTTCCCGGTGCCTTATCAGGAGAGGCGTCTTACCTCGAGGGTGAGCGGGCGGGCGGGCGGGCGGGCGGGCGCTGCCGACAACCGACCGAGTTCAATTGATCACAGATTCAATCCCTGCCACTTGGTTAGTTCAGTAGGTTTCGGGTAAATTGCGTCACTCACCGAAGCAGTCCCCTCTCACGTAGAGGGGGCATTGAAGGCTCGGTCACGGCGTCATTCGGATCGCTAGAGAATTTACTCGTTTGCCATGGTTACAGAACGACGTGTTTTTATTTTAAATGTGTGTATTTATACATGTTGAACTCTTTTCGCATCGTACGTAGCCAACCGCGCTAATCGGAGGTGCGGGGTAAGGACAACAAACCAAACACAAAAAGCAGTTCTAAAGAAATGAGTTTTCAATCGAGATTATTTAAAAGTGCCGTAGCTCCAGTGGCTTCCTAATATCGGAAGGAAGAGCGTTCCAGACGGCCGCAGAAGCACATCTGAAAGCGCGCGATGGTGCGGTGACCGCCGTCTTTGTTATGATCAAATTCTCACGTGGCGGGCCAAATCCGAGGAGAACATTGGACATTATTTAGCGAAGGAGGAACGATGTTGACTCTCTGCCAGCAGTTATATGGATTGTCACAATGCAGGCGCACGCTTCAACGCAATAACCGATTCCCTATAAGACATTATGGAGAGACTACTCATGGATCCAGAGGCTACTCGAACCCATTAGACACAACGTACAGCATACGAACGCACATATATACACGCCAATAGATTCAAAAGCACACACGTATCGTGATCTTCAGAATCACTCACGAACCGATGCAACGCGACCGTGGAGTCATTACCCAGCCACGTCAAGCCCGTCGGGGAAAGCGGCCGTGCGCGGAGCTGTCGGTAGGACACCCGACAGCTGTAATTTGCGTTACGCGTCGATTTAAATTTGTCCAACGGAGCTCTTGGCGCACGTGTTTATCTTTCCCCCTGGCTGACGTGCCTTCTTGCATTGTGACAGCACCGCACGCTCCCACGTGTCGGATCAGCCTCCCTCTCTCTCTCACTCTCTCTCTCTCTCTTTACGATCAGAGGAACAAGAAGATTCTAGATTTCTAGATTTGAAGCTTTCGTGACTGCAAGGATTCATATTCTTAGGTTTTTTCGGTAAAGTCACGTAGGTAAAAAAATGTAATTAATAAAAGTAAAATTAAAATACAAATCACGACAAGAAGATGCTCGGTGTAATCGGCACTTTGCTTCGTTCATCATTTCGTTTTTTTTAATGCTTTGCTTTACGTAACCCCCCCCCCCTTTTTTTAAATGACAGATTTAACAAAAGATTTTCGCTCTGCTCTCCTTTCCCCTTCCTTCTTTCTCTACCCCCCTCTCTGCCCCCCCCCCTCTCTCTGTACCCCCTCTCTTCCTACTCCATGTCGCTCATTCTCTCGCTCTCTCTCTCTCTCTTTTAAACTACGACAAGTGCTGCATCTGCACGCAGCCCTTCTCGCAGTCCAACGGCCTCCGACGGGTAGCTCACATCTGCATGCAGAGCTCTCCGTCATCTGCCACCGAGCACACGGCCTCCTCCATCGCCCACTGCTCCTTGAAGGCCGGCGCGGCGTGGGTCAGCCGCGCATGGCGGAACTCCAGCCACACCCTGGCTCCGACCAGAGCGCGGAAAATGCTCAGGCTGCTGGCCGAACGTTTCCCCTCCAGCGCCACCTTCCTCGCCCTGTATATGGCGAGCTTGGCGTAGCTGGCGAGCACGTTGACCAGCCCGCTCTCTCTCTCTCTGTGCTGCGTCAAGGCGATACATTCCCGGGACCTGCCTGACCTACCGGACACAAAGTGGAGAGACCATTTCTCTCCCCTCATTGCGGCCGCCCCTCAGTGGAAACAAATGTACAAGTCTCCCCCGTAGCCAAACGCTGCGGTGACCTCCAGTGGAGGTTGGCACACTGCACGTGGCCATCGGCCGTGTGGCTCAGCCGAATCTCGCCAGGGGTAACAGACTTGTGCATTTCCTGCGGTGCCAGGGAGGATCTGCCCCACCGGTACTTACACTGCCAGCGGCTCAAACCAATGTTCCGTCTTTTGGGGGACATTTTCAGGAAACTGGGGGTACCCTTCTACAACAGCAGCTTCGTATATGGGGTGCCTTACCTGGCTAACAAGCGCCATGACCTCGCCAACTTCGCCTGTGCTCAGGCGAAGATGGCGGTGTACAGAACGAGAAGAAGATGCTGCAAGGTGACACTGACGGCTGCTCTGTGCTTCCAGTGTTCAGAGGCCTGCTCAAGGCGCGGCTCTGGCTGGAGCACGCATACCACATACATGTCGGTGATGTGCACGTCTTCTTCGAACGCTGGGAAGCCGGAAAAGCCCCTCTCTGTACCAGCGTGGACGGCACCCTCGTGTTCACCTTCTGAAGCGCTCGCTCGTCACCGTGGCGTGCGCAATGACCACCACAACCACATGACTTTTCTTCGTGTTGTGCGCGGTGCATTCAGCGCCAAAGCGCGTGGTTTTGTAGCGTTTATTTTCATTTGTTTGCTGGGGACTGCGTATTACATATCGAAATTCGCCTCCGATGCTGTTGCTGCTGGCGGCAATAAAAGTTGTCTAAAAGTCAAAGTCTCTCTCTGTCCCTCTCTCCCTGTCCCTCTCTCTCTTTCCACGTGGACCGATCATCCTGGCACTCGTGCCCCAATAAGGAAGCTATTGCCGCCACCACCATCAACCACCATCGGTCGGTAGGTAACAAGGCTGGCAACAGAAGAGACGGCATTATTTGACCGCTGGAAACTTGGAGCGCTCATCAGTCAACCGTTAGAGGGGGGGGGGGTGTGCTGGGCTCGTTAAATTGTCCGTGGCACGCGTCGGCTGGAAGCCGGTCAGCACTCGTGGTCCGCTAACCACGGACCCTCATGGCACCCTCGGTCTCGTCGCCAGGGATGTCGAAACATCGTGGACAATGGTGTGCAGCATTCATTCGTCCACGCGTCGGGCGCTCACTCATCACAGGGCCGGCTGGCCAAGCCACAGCAGCGCCTTGGTTTTATATGCGAGGTGCTTCTTTGTCCGCGGACCTTCGACTTTCCGAAAAATATTATCCCAGCGACATTTGCTTAAGCAGGAAAATCACTGGAGCGGTTTCAAGCTTTTGGGGGTGGAGGAGCGGGGGGGGGGGGGATCTGTGTGAGACCTGCTGCTGATGAGACCCAAAAATTCGAAACCATTTCAGAGCTCGTTATAGTTTGTCTGCGAGCAAATCATCGCCCTAAAGGTGCCCAGTTGCATCACAACTGTGACGCTGATCAGACTTTGAACCTGGCTAGTACTTTATACGTATGTATGGTTGAACTTATATCACGCCATACGTAGACAACCGTGCTTATCGGAGGTTCTGGGGGGGGTGGGAGGTCAACAATCTAACGACAGAAGGAGAAAAAAACTTTATGTGTTTTGTTTGCATTATGACTGCAGGTATTGTGGTCTATGCAAACATGACTCCTCGTAAAAAAGGTGTCAGTTTTGTTTCCAGATAAAAGGGTAAAAAACCAATTATCAAGAAAAAAACTGTTCTAAAGAAGCGACTTTTAAATCTCGATTTCAATCTGTGAGGTCACTCGGGTGACCGCGAGGCCCTTACTAGGGGTTTTGTAAGCATCTACGCTGCGAGGTGGCTAAGCGGAGGGCATTTCTTACTTGTCACTCCCCCGCCTCGCACGCGCGGTGGATTCATCTCCGGGCTCTCTGGGTTTTCTTCCCAAGCGACGCCAAAACACTCGCGAAATGGAAATGGAGCAAAACGATCTCAACGCAGCAGGAACCTCCTGACTGAAACAGAGGGACTGACCACTGACTTCAGTGAAGCAACCACTGCTCTACTCGTGACGCAATCATACCTATCAACCTCCTATCAGTGCCTAACTTATTACAGACCATCTTCTTGGTTCTTTCGGTAAAGTCACGTAGAAGGGAAATAATAAAATAATAAAAATACAACAATCATTTTATTATGTTTTATTTTTATTATTTTATTATTTTCCTTCTACGTGACTTTACCGAAAGAACCAAGAAGATGAATCCCTGCAGTCACGAAAGCTTTAAATCGAAATTATTACAGACCAATTCAGACCTTCGTGATCACCCAGTGCCCTTACAAATCTCAACGTTCATCCTACAAAGTCCCATCACAAGGGAGAAACACAAACAAATAGACACATTTTTTTGCCCGTATTGAAAAGGCTGTACGCCGTATGGACCTGAATTCTCTATTTCCCTGTTAAAGAATAACGATAAACCGTATGGTTTGACAGGTGTTGCGTAATTATCTGGCTCAACTACTTCAATGCAACATTATTGTTGCTGCTGCTGTTGTTGTTGTTGTTGTTTTTCACCGTCAACAGCCATTGTGGAGTGAGTTATCGGTCGTTCAGACGAAGGGCACCGAATATGGCCCCGTCCGTGAACTTCACGCGGCAGGGCCACTTAAGGCAACGCGTACAGCTCAATAGGCCCCACCATAACATCCCAAAGATGAACGGCTCGTGGGGAAAGAGACGCTCTGTGGCTCGCCAAGCGATGCTCCCCTCCCCCACCCCCCTTTGGAGTCTCTCTGCTCGATGTTCGGCCGGTGCTGGAGAACGCCAATGAGTGTGTGAGGTCGCCCTCGTTAAATCCGAGGACACGCCGGCCTCACTCAGCGTGCGCGCGTTAGGAACGCTCGCCTCGCCTCGCCTCTCTCTCATCACGCTCGCCTCGTTCAACGCTCCTCGATGATGACGTCTGCGGCGTTAATTGCACGACCGTTGGTGTATTTTCCACGTCAACAACAACAACATCATCATCGCCTATACGCCATGCTCTGTCCACGGCTGGACAGGGCATGCCTCATTGCTGCGCTTTGTTTTACTGTCCCCCGCCCCGTCCCGCTCCCGTCAAACCGTCGCGTTTTCGCCCGGTCTCAAGCGATGCGATGCGACGTTTGATGCGCAAGTCGGCGTCTGGTATCCGAGCGCCGCACTGCACACAACGCCGTGGGCATGTTGAGCCTTTGTCAGGAGGGGAGGTCAGTCCTAGGCAGTTCACTCTGCGCCGGTTGATTAGTTGCTTTGGGGGTGATTTTATATTTGCTTCATTGCTGCGCTTGGATTTGTATTTGTTTTCGTTGTTTTGTGAGCCGGGGTCACTCTTCTTGCAAGCGTGGTTTTTTTTTGCGTGTGTTCCCGGATCTGTCGTGGTTTGTGTACGCAATGTGATTTACTCACTTCGTGACACCTAAACTATTTTTGTTTGACGAATGTAAAATAGACACATTGTAACTCCCATGTCTTAATTGTCCCGTGAAAGGTTTCAGATTGTGTCTTTCGAATTTGATTTGCTTACGCGCTGGATTTAGTTTTCTGTTTTTCCGACTGCGTCTGATCCCCGAGGGATCTGAGTAATAGTTCAATACGTGCAGCACTTACTCTATTCACTGCTGGATGAAGGCCTCACACACCATGTCGATCGTGGGGGGTTTGACTGCACTCCCAAATGAGTTTGTGTACCGAATTGTTGTTTTTTTGCGATTAATCAGGGTCCCACGGCTGAGATGGAGCACCCTTGCCGATGACGTCTGGTAACTCAGCAGCATATCATTGCTGTGACCAATTGCCAAATCGTGCTTCGAGTGAATGCGTTGGTGGAGACAATTGCTGGCAGATCCGCCTGCCATAAAATTACCTGTCCATGAGAGACGGCCTATGGGAGCCCCAAAAGTTGAAAGGGTTTGTATTTTGGGAATTCGACAGCAAAAGCCAGGACTTGTAATTCCACAGTGGCGCAACGGAACTCGATTTAACGTGGTGCCCTTTTAAATAAAATCCTATCAAGATTAGCAGACTCTTTTGAAAGGCGAGATGCGGGAGTGTGTCCTACTTCCAAGTTGCTCACAGAAAAAAATACCCTTTGTACAATTCGGATGCGATGGACGATGTGTACACGTCGGGATTTTGGGGGCTGTGACGCCATCCGCTGTGTGACGCAA
The DNA here is from genome assembly GCF_965212315.1 of Lampetra planeri. NCBI lineage: Eukaryota > Metazoa > Chordata > Hyperoartia > Petromyzontiformes > Petromyzontidae > Lampetra > Lampetra planeri. Next base: position 4,213,061 of record NC_136136.1, read on the forward strand.
AGTGACGAAATCTCGCGAGATTTGGCGGGGCTGTCGCCGTGTGACAGGGCCTTCAAATGGCTGGTCGATCAAATGGCGGAAACAATGTGGTAACACTGTAGCTGACCGCAGAAGTTACTGGGCAGCTCCAAGTGAGAAGTGAATCAGTCAATTCCGTGAAAACGATTCCTCGTAAGCATGGGACAGCCACCTTGGAGACGACTCCGACTTAGCCTCAGTTGACCGGATAACTCTTGAAGTTCTAGTTGTCCATAAAATCGAGTTAAAATTTTTTTTTAAAGAGAGTGGCATTTCCACGATTTGATATGCCAAGTTACTCGAGTTGTCACGTGAGTGGGTCGGCCTGGGTGGGTCACGTGTGCAGATTGGGTGAGGGCCGATCGTCGAGACAGGCATTGGGGTGGTCTCCGTGACTCGGGAGACCAGGTGGAAGAGAAGACCTCGGAGCAATGGCGGGGCACTGTCGGGCAAAATCTTGGAGGTCATGCGTTCTATTCTACAGCAGCTGCGGGCTCGATCTGGTGGCGGAGGGGAAACGGCATTGGTGGCGAGGCGTGGATGCGACATCAAATGGCTTTAGCCACGATGACTTCTTGGCATTGCCGACGTGCTTTGCGCAGGTGTTTTTAGACATGCGTTAATTGTTAAATTAAATGTAAAGTTGAATGTTTCCGCTGCTAACAACGTTGCATGTCTGGTGATGTGTTTTGTGTATTTTACCAGGTAAGGCCCACTGAGCTATACGGCAATTTTTCAGAAGCGACCTGGCCACAAATGATAGCTCACACGAAGTGGCTTATCGTGTGGAAATGTATAGCAGCCGCATACTCTCTAAACGCGTGATGTTGATTCTAAATGTGGAGGGAATAACCGGAGGACCCGTTGAAAAATTCACGCGACCACGGGGGGAGAGGCACGCAAACTCCAAACATACAAGAGGCGTCAGGGTCGGCATCGATCCCACGACCTCCTGCAAACCAGGCGATGTCGTTAACATCTCACCACCAGCAGCGCCCCGTGACCGCTCGGCTCGAATTCCCAGCGACTGAGCCCCGGTGAAGCGAAGCATCGACCCGGATCATTTCGCGCTGCGGTCCAGAAATTTTGGATGGAACTCAAAAGTTCAAACTCGAATTCTGGTGCCTCGTAGCAACGCTTGCTCCCGTCGAGCTGTGATGAGACACTCCGCCGCACCGCCGCGAAATGTCATTCAGCCCCTGTTAAACCACTGCCGATCGATTTTCTTCTTGAGTCACCGACGGAGGGACGAGTGTCAAAAAAACAAGACCTATTGATCACTCACGCAGCACGCGTTTGGGAATCGGAACGCACGTGACGTCAGAAATGAAGCTGCTACCTCGCAACTCTCCGGAGGTCCCACGTCACCTATTTAATGACACTTTTTTTTCCCCCCAGTTACGTTTCAAAGTTGTGCTGCTGTCAGCATCATGTCGTCATCCGATGAAGACACTTCCCGTTCGGAACTATATGCGTCATCGCCCAGCGCTAGAGATCGGCCAGTGGAAGATTCTTCCATTCTTCCATCCTCGGCTGTGTGGTGACACATTCTCATACCTCGCATTATATCGACAGATATTTTCGTCACATTTAATGGGGGGGGGGAGTGAGTTTCAGTGGAATAATTTGGTTAATGGGCTGAGACCATCTGCCGGACATACCGGTTTAATCATAGGTGGCCGATATCCGGATTCGAACCCAGGTCTTAAACGTTGCCGTGGGACCCTGATATCGCTGTAAAGATGAAGCGTCGAATCAAATTAAGGCAGGGCCGTGTGTGTGTACGTGTGTCTCAAAGTAACGTGGCACGCGTTTCATTATAATCATCGCGCAGTGTTTAACGTGGCCTTGAGATTGGTCAACTCTGTTGTACGAGGTCAAAGGCCACAGAAAACACTGCAGGGCGTCACGGTGGCGAGATGTGAACTACCTCGCCTGGTCTACACAGGAGGTCGTGGGTTCCATCCCGACCCTGACGCCTGCTGTAGATTTGGAGTTTTCGGTCTCTCTCTCTCTCAGTGGTCGCGCCAATTTTTCTCCGCGTCATCCGGTTTTTCCCGTCACGTTCAGAAACACGCGGTCGGAGTATTTGGCTCCTGCAATACGTTTCCACGTGATAAGCCACTTCGTCGATCTATCATTTGTGGCCGGGTCACTTCCCGAAAGAGAGCCACATCGCTCAGTGGGCCTTAGCTGGTCAAATGAAACGTTGTTTAGTTTACGGTTCAGTTTAGATTCGGCAGGAATTGAAACTGAAGTTTCGCTGGCCTCCACTAGAAGACGCTGTGGCTCTGGGTTTGACAAATGACCGTCAAAGCGTCGGGTGTGGAAAATGACAACGGGTGGAATTATAATGGTGACATCGCGGTTTAATGGCTGCATCGCACGAATCTCAGCATCTCAGTTCCGTGTAAACTTGCATGCAAACATCCCTTGGGGTAGAGCGGTTGGGACGGCAGTTTAGTGCCTGGAACGATGATACCCGTCCATCCAAGGAGTTCGAGTCTTGGTCATCATTGGCAAGTGATGTCAGAACGAGTCCTGTCTCCCCCACCACCCTTACCACCTGCCACCCCCACCCACAACCAGCCGCCGCTTCACCAATCCGTACTGACCAGCGTGGTGAAGTATGGTCAAAATAAACCAATCAAGACCGACATGGCGTAGAAGAGGTCTTCATCCATTGGTGGATTTGGAGTGGCTGGAATGTATCGAGTACAGCGTTGCACGACCACGTCACAACGTGATAAACGGGAGAGACAAACAACTGCAGTATTTATATATTTTTAAAAACATATATTGTTATTATCGAAGCAAATCCTGTAGCCAGAATGCCATCAAATAGTCAATTTGTCGCCATCAAATTGTTTAAATGTATTTACTTTATATTCTTGGTTATTTCGGTACATTACTTTACCCAAAAAACCAAGAATATGAATCCCTGCAGTCACGAAAGCTTTAAATCAAAATGTATTTACTTTGTTACACGGATGCCGCTGTCGGTTTCCCGGCTGTTTTACAAGCGGGATCCGTGGTGCGCGAACACGGGGACAACGAAGACTAAAACATTGCGGAGAACGAGCACAGCGGGGTCCTGAAGGAATTTGCAGCAGCAGCAACAAATATTTCGATTTAAAGCTTTCGTGACTGCAGGGGTTCATCTTCTTGGTTCTTTCGGTAAAGTCACGTAGAAGGGAAGTAATAAAATAATAGAAACAAAACATAACAAAATAATATAATTCTCACGACGTTTCGGCCACAACGCAAGCAGCCGTCCTCAGCGTATATATAAGCTTATATATACGCTCCAAGCTTGGTGGTGTTTCATTCCTCACCTGAGGACGGCTGCTTGCGTTGTGGCCGAAACGTCGTGAGAATTATATTATTTTGTTATTTTTTGTTTTTATTATTGTATTACTTCCCTTCTACGTGACTTTACCGAAAGAACCAAGAAGATGAACAACAAAAATAATCATCGTACGAGTCATTTAACGGTCGTAAACGAAACGCACGGGAATATATAACAACAACAGCAACTACAAATCACGTTGGTGGGTACAGATGCAAGTAAGACCTCTGTTTATAGAACTTTGCTTCGAACCAACGGATAGCCCCAACCTGCCTGGCGTTCGGGATATCCGTTTAGCCGCTCTTCGTTTCAAACTTAATTTGGAGCTTTCGTGACTGCAGGAATTACTCTTTTCGTTTCCACACAATGGCACTGGCTACTACCACACAGCCCCAACCGTGGTCTCGCCACAAGTTGCCACACCGGTTGGTGATGGGCAACAGGCAGCAGTGTGGAGGGTTGGGTTTGTTGGAGGTTTCGAACACCAGTGTTTACCATGCAGGAGATGCTACACGATCTCCCGTCGCGCCCGTAGAAGCGACGACGCACGCTTATTCAAACTAAACAACAACAACAACAAAGCTCTCCACCCTCTCGCTCACCCCCGGCAGTATGAATGGGCAACACCGCGGTTACTCGGTCGGCAGGTCGCGCGTGCGGTGGGCTAACATCTGGGGTCCTCCTTGAATGGGATCCGGACACTCCGTGGAAGATGCGGGACACTGTCTGCACCAAATGGAGCATTAACGAGAGTCCAACGTGAGACTGGCGGTGCGACATGTCATGAACGATCGCACCGAGCGGGTAATACCGGTAGGAACCACCTGGTTCCACCAGCCCACAGGGGATTATTGTGTGCGTCCGTCCGTCATGCATCCAAAAATGGGAGGGGCTGGGTGGAGAGGGGAGGGTGGGGAGGGGCTGGGTGGGGAGGGTGGGCAGGGGCAGGGGTGGGGAGGGGAGGGTGGGGAGGGGCAGGGGTGGGGAGGGTGGGCAGGGGCAGGGGTGGGGAGGGGGGGGTGGGGAGGGGCAGGGGTGGGGAGGGTGGGGAGGGGCAGGGGTGGGGAGGGGCAGGGGTGGGGAGGGTGGGGAGGGGCTGGTTGGGGAGGTGCCCTTATAAAACTCAACGTTTAACCTACTCACGCTGGCTTGTGCCCGCCCCCACAGTCGGCCATATTTTCGGAATACACCACGCCGCCGTTGACCATTGACCGAGCAACCCAACGTTCCTACCAGCTCCCTCCGCAGGAATGTGTTATAGTGTAGCGAATTTCGGGTACACATGTTAACCGTGTTTCAACGGCGACCGGAAACAAATGCACGCGGCTCCCTCCTGAAGCGGTCGAACGGGATTTCAAATCTCGGCATCAATTTGTCATCTGTTGCAATCCCCAGAAATGCCACACGGAGGAGGAGGAGGGGTAAGAAGGAGACGAAGAGGACTCATGCATCCACTCGAGACGCTCCGGCCAGCGTGCAGGATCTGACCAAACACTCTCTCTTGGAGGGGCTCTCTCTCTAAAGTGCATCAATAATAAAGGAGGGCCACCTTTACGTCAACAGTGGTTTCACCTTCACCATTGTACGGCCACCACCTTGGTTCCAACAAACTGGCCAGACCGGGCTCGTGATAAGCGAACCGACGAGCGATTGGGTTCATTGACACCAGCGATTCGTTCACCACGCAGCTGGTCTACGCCATGCAAATGCAGGGTGAGTCATTACGCGGAAACTGTGAGTAACACTCGGTGCTATTGCACACGTGTCTGTGGATAATTGCGCGATGAGCCAAGGGAAAGAACAACCGAAGAAACGTGAATGTTGTCAGCTGATGTCCGACGGAAAGGGTGAGTGTGTGTGTGTGTACTTTAATTGCGCGTTTATGGCGTAAGCATTACTCTTACCTAACCCGACTGGCGCGGGTGGGCCGGCCCGCTGTGGAGATGGAGCCGTGAAATTATTTTTTTTTTGCCGTTACATCGCAAAGACAGTGAGAGATGGCGACGGCTTGGGGAAGACCTTCATCCAGCAGTGGATTGATCTTGGCTGCAGATGAATCCTTTCGACGGAGGGGTGTTTTTTTTTCGTTATAAATTATGTTAATACATGTTATTGCCATGTTAATATGTGATCATTCAAAGCTGCCGTGATGCTTGTTGTAGGCATACTGATTACAGTCACTGTAACAGTATTGTATATAAAAAATAAAATGATAACGTAGTTGAACTCCCAAACGCGCTGGACTGGAAGTTGGTCAGGTGGTGGCAGTACAGCAAGGATGGGTTAGTGAACTCTTTTTTATGGGAGCCCTCTGAGCAGCATTATCCCCTCGTGTGTGTGTGGGGGGGGGGGCTTTCTCCGGTTTCTCTGGGAATTCGCCAAACATCAAAACGTAGCAGAGCTCTCCTGAAGGGAGTGAAAACCCGTGATATGTCCTCATTCGACATCGCATTCTGAAATCTCTGAACTCTAGCGCAGGGTCCTTCACTCATTTTCAGAGAGAAGGGGACACTTTCGCCGATAAGACATCATCGGTGTGAGAGCCGCCGCACCATTTGACAACATTGGAGGGCTTGACAGCAGCACGATGATGATGGGGGGGGGTCACCAATTTGTGTTGTCAGGGCCACGCAATAAAGGCCACCAGGGGCCGCCAGTTGCCTGCGGGCCTTGTGATGAAGAACGTCGCTCTTAACCGAGACGCTAAACTCCCAACGGTACTCATGAATAAGTACACAGCCATATATAAATATATATTATACATATAAATATATTATCTTTAGCCATCAGCAATTGATCCTTTCGGACTAATGAGAACATATCATTCAAGAAGAATGTGTTTAATTACGCTCACAAAAAAAACTTTAACAAATATGCAGCCACGAAAGCTTCGAATCTAGTTTAAATGTTTTTTTTTATTTTCTTGGTTCTTTCGGTAAAGTCACGTAGAAGGGAAATAATAAAATAATAAAAATAAAACATAATTAAATACAATTCTCACGACGTGTCGGCCACAACGCAAGCAGCCGTGACTTTACCGAAAGAATCAAGAAGATGAATCTCTGCAGTCACAAAAACTTTAAATCGAAATGTTTTTTCTTATTAAATAAAAAATATTTTTAAAACACATCCAACAGCCTGGTCAAGTATGGTCAAAGTTCAATGACCGACGGAGCGTTGGGAGACCTTCATTCGGCAGTGGCTTGACAATGTGACAGTATACATATTTTTTATTTGTTCAAAATCATGCACGTACATACACGCTCTTTAAGCACTCGGATACATGTGCGCATTCTTGTTCAACAAGAGGTGTGAACATCGTTGAGATTTGTCTTGTCTTTTTTTTAAGTACTATTTGCTGTGCCACATGGTTCAGAAACACGGCCATTGGCGATGCGTCGTTAACTTAAAACTTGAACCGGGGACCTGTCTGGATTGGAACTCCGAGCGGCGCTCGGCATTTAAACCTTGACGTAAGGCTCAAGTTGAGTTTGTCAGAAACAGTTGACGACTCGAGAAACCAGGAGGGTGTCATCCGCGACAGTGGTGAGCTGGGGCACCAAAAATTACAAAAGCAACAGAAGAAATAAAAGGCGGCGCAATGAAGTCGTTAGAAGTCAGAAGACAAACACATTTTAACAAAAATCGCATGAGTGTGCCCATGGAGTACGGCCATTGTCCGAAACGTCCCCGTTAAAATAAATATTTAAAATGTCACAGTGTTGTTGACGGATTGAGTTAGTTGTTGTTTGTTGACGGTGCTTGTGCATCACTGCCAACGTAGCAGGATCATCACCAACATGAAAACAATATTTTATTTTACCAAGTGTAAGGATTGAGTTAGTTGTTGTTTGTTGACGGTGCTTGTGCATCACTGCCAACGTAGCAGGATCATCACCAACATGAAAAAATATTTTATTTTACCAAGTGTAAGGCCCACTGAGCTATACATCGGTTTATTTTCAGAAGCGCCCTGGCCACAAATGATAGCTCAACGAAGTGGCTTATCACGCGGAAATGTACAGCAGCCAACCAAATACTCTCTGAATGCACGTTTCTAAATGTGGAGGGAGAAAACTTGACGCGACCACAGGCAGAGAGAAGAGAGACACGCAAACTCCAAATACACAGCAGGCAGGCGTCCAGGGGTCGGGATCGAACCTACGACCTCTTGTATACCAGGCGAGGTAGTTAACATCTCCTAGCCACCGTAATGACGGTGAGAGATAGAGACGCGCAAACTCCACGTATACAGCAAGCAGGCAGGCGGCAGGCGTCAGGGTCGGGATCGAACCTCCGACCTCTTGTATACCTGGCCAGGTCGTTAACATCTTACGGCGCAACACGGAAAGAATATCGCGAGACAAGCGAGGCGTTCATTGCACGCGGCGGTTGTGTTGGTTGGGTTGAGGTTAAATCCACGCGAGATTATGTAACTATACTCGACGCGAACAAAATGCCCAAGCCATGAAATAAAAAAAATTGGGTCTAACCGCCCCGCCTCCCTCCCCCACTCCCCTCCACTTCTACCCTCCCCCCACCACCCTGGGAGCCGCATTTAGAATTTGCCGGTGACGTGGGGTGATGTAGAGAGGGGCGGGTGCTGACGGCACGGCGGCCGGCGAGTATATAAGGCGGTGTCCGTGGGCGAGAAGCGAGCAGTTTGCCACTCCGCTTCGGGTGTTCAGTGGCTCGATAACTTGGTGCATTATCAAAAGAGATAACTCCAAGCTCCCCCCCTCCCCCGCCGTGCTCACTCACTCGCTTGCTAGCCCATCCCACCCGCGGATCCTCACTCCCGACAGAGAAAACGTGCCCTTGTGGAGTTTACTGAGCAACAAGCAAAGCTCACCCGGTGAGTATGCGTGCTGTGCTGTGTGCTTGCTGGTCGACTAGGCTTCGAATGGGTGCCCCGCTGCCGTGTGTAGACTTCGCCACTGGGGAGACAAAGGCGGTCGGGCGTGGTGGTGGCCAACCCACAGCCCCCTCGTGTAGCCGTGCCGGCCTGCGTAGGTGCTCGCTAACATCACTTTGCCCCCAACACTCTTGTTAAAGGCGATGTGGGAGATCTCTGAGCGCTGGTGTTCTTTGTTCAGCGTCACCACTGGGGAGACAAAGGCGGCCGGGCCGTGGTGCTAACATGAGCGCACGTGGTCTCATCACCCTACCCCCACCCCCAGTGCCGTGCTCGCCCTCCTGTTAATAGGAGCTCGCTAACAGCAGTTGCCACCCCCCCCCCCCAAACAGCCTGTTGGTGGCAGGAGTTGTGAGGCTGCAGAGGGCGCGTGGAACACTCTGCGTTTGTCCGGCGCCGTTCTCGTCCGACGATTTATCTAGCTCTCGCTCGGGCACTTATAAAGAACAGGACACGATGTCTTCTGGGTTTACGATTATATCCACGGCGCGAGATTTCCACAGGTGATGCAAGATTTAAGTGGCGAGTACAAATGTGGTCTCTTTGATTGAGAGAATTTTCATACCGTAATTTTCTTTTTTTGAAAGTAACATGTTTCAATGATGTTATTCTAGAACGGTTGGTAGAAAGGGCGATATGCGTTTGACACGAATACATGCGGGGCAGTGATTGTAAGCAAGTACCCTTAAGGAAAATCAAAAGTCAAAACGGCTGTCAGTCAAACGATGGCCAACGGCACGTGACGGGCGCGGAGTTCGCTTTTCGATTCGTCCCATTTCGGCAGTGCCACCCCCAAAATGTTCTTCGCATCGCTCCAAGCCTCGTGCTAAACACTCGCACACATTACCGCCACCATCGGTGAACCGAGAAATTCGCCCCCTTCCGTGGAGTCGTGAGTCGTGACGCTAAACGCCGGCAGAGAGCAGGCAGAGAGCCACGCGATCGTTCCCGCTGTGACTTCGCGTTCGTTGTTCAGCGCAGTCGATGCCCTCTCCCTTTGGCCTGGCTCCAGTCGGGAGTGGGGTGTGGGTAGGCAGTCTCGCACAAAACGGAAGCTTGTAAAAATCTTAACCGAAAAAAAAGACGGATCGTTCCGTCGAAGGACGGTGGACTCTTTCGCGCCGTACGTAGCCAGCCGTGCCAATCGAGGTGGGGTGGTCGTTGTCTGTGGGTTAAACGCGCTCTAGAGCGAGAGACACTGATCGCTGCACGTGTTCCACCTGCAGGGTTATAGTGGCGGGCGGGCGGGGTGGGGGGCACGTGGTCTTGCGATTGTGCAGCTTAACGAGGCCGCAATTGCAACCTCCGTTGTGATTGGTAACTCGTGGGAGCTCTTTTTGTCGAGGCTAAAATAAATGTACGGTGTTGTACGATCAGGTTTTTTTTTATCTTCCGCATTGTTGGTGAACGTGAAAATTGTGATGATGGTGATGATTGTGGTGGCGATTATGGAGACGGATTTAGAGGCAGAGGGGTCCGTTTCAAACAAAACTATTCGGGCGGAAAAGGTGAATCGCCAACCGCGTGTGAATAATATGACGTGAAGAATGTGATTTGTTCCTGGCTGCCAACTGTTAGCCCGGAGGGAAATCATCTCGTACACTTCCATATTTAGAATCTTGCCTCTGTTTTTAGTTTTGCGTTCGAATGTGTACAGGCTCGTGTTTTGAAATGGACGTGTTTTGAAATTATTATTCTCCGTTCGTCCGTATTTGAATCTGCGTAGAAATGATTGCCTGCCGTCTTTGTATGGACTCTGAATATAGTTTGTGGTGATTATTGATGACAATGGGGGGGGGTGATAATATTGATGATGGCATCGCATTGATGAAACTACAGCATCAATATCAAACATCCTCTGTGGGCAGTAATACCACCACTACGGCCACGTCGCTTTTCGCTGTTGTAGCCGCATGGGCCCTCTGATGTGCGTTCGGGTTTGCTCCGCGTGGCGTTCGGCGATAGATCTGACGTTTCGCTCCACGTGGCTGCTGCTGCTGTTGCTGCTGCTGCTGAGAGATCCGTCAGCTCTTGAAAGACAAGCTGGCTGTGCCTGTCATCCCGAGCCGCTGTGTGACCTGGGTCCGTGTTGCATGTTTGCCTGCGTGCTCCAGCTCACACGGTACACCTGTCCCCGGCATCGCCACTGGGAGAATGACCGAGCTGATGATGAGCCAATCCGCCATGGAAGACCTGAGCTTCAAGACCCGCGACGCGCGCCTCCCGTTCCAGGTGAGGCCCCCTCGGTCGGTGAATGTTTGCGAGCGCCTATTAAGGGCGGCAGCGCACGACATGATGGGAGTGGGGTGGGGGGGTGTACGCGTGTCTGTTAATTGTTATGTTAGCGCGTGGCTATGCCGAATGAAATATACTCAAAATACATCGAGTGCATATTTCGATGTAAAGCTTTCGTGACTGCAGGGATTCATCTTCTTGGTACTTTCGGTAAAGTCACGTAGAATGGAAACAAAAAATAAAATAAAACAATAAAATAATTCTCACGACGTTTCGGCCACAACGCGAGCAGCCGTCATCAGGTGAAGGCCAGGTGACGCTGTCTCCCCCGACAGACCTGGTCTTCACCTGATGACGGCTGCTTGCGTTGTGGCCGAAACGTCGTGAGAATTATTTTATTATGTTTTATTTTATTATTTTTATTGTTTCCATTCTACGTGACTTTACCGAAAGAACCAAGAAGAATACATCGAGTGCAGTTTAGAAGTCGCAAGTTTGGGGGGGGGGGGGTGAGTAGCCGTACCCGAGGCAGGAGTTAAACAGAGCTGGTCGGGATGGTAGCAGCGTCATTTAATGAACAGACGAAAAGCGCAAACTTGTAACCAACCCGAGCGCATTTGGATCATCCGAGTTCAATAGCCGGCCCACGGCGAGGATGTGTGGCGAGCGATATCCGAGTCGGTCTTGACTCACCCCTACTCGCTTTACCAAGCCGCACTCCGCAGCGTGGTGAAGTATGGTCAACCATCCACTCCACCCTTTAATCGGCACGGGAAGACGAGCCTTTCCAACCAGCAGTGGATAGAGACGGACGAAGGGCTAGTGAGTTATAATATAATTAATAATTAAACGGCCCCTGGCTCTGAGCCACTTTTCTCTTAACCCGCCCGCCCCCCTATCGCGTGTCACTTCGGAAAAAAAAAAGTTTTGCCTAGCAACTCGGATAGAATTACATCACCCGCGCATTGACTCTTTCCCAAAAACAAAAAAAAACCCTCTCCTGCTTTGCCTCCTCTTTCCAATTTCCCCGGAGATTGCTTGGAATTTTTATTTTAGTTTTCCAATTAATCTATGGCCTCGGTAACGCTGACTGTACACAAAGGGCATTATTATAATGTCCCAAGCAAGCAAGCAAGCCCATAGGCCGTGCCGTTAATGACTCAAATGTTCCAACGCTGCCGCAATCCACAGGGATAGACATCCGTGGAAGCCTAACCCTTTCTCAAGCGGATGGATATTTGATTTGTGTATATTATTATTCTTTGCAACAAAAAAAAACACAAGCCCCGAGCTGGGAAGAGAGACGTTTCTATAAACGACGTGTGAAATATACGGTGCGTAAAAATAGAATGTGCTCCCAAAAGTCGCCCAAGCCTCAAGGCAGCTTCCGCGGATTTTTACGCTGTCAGATTAATGGGATGTGTATATATAGGCTTATACTGTATATGGAAAAAACGGTCTCGTCTCATGAAATGTGAACTCCTGCGTTGACTAATGAACCAACGATAGGAAAAAAAACGTTGATTGACCACACGCACCTCGAATCACCAGTCATCAGCACCACCGCCACCATCGTTATCATCATCATCCCTATCATCATCATATCCACGACCTCCATGATCATCAATCACCTCCACGACAATAATCTCACCATCAATATTATCATCGTCCGTCATCTTCGTATTCAATACATTATCTTCTCCCCTTTAATCGACACCATCGATCAAAAACTCTTATCAATTAGCGCCATTACCATCACAATCCCAGAATTGTTGGTGCCTTACGTGAGCGAGGAGCGGTGGGAGGAGGATGGCTTTTTGCGCGCAATAGGGGTGGGTTAAATGTGTGACTGAAACCCGAGATGTTCTCTGTTGGTAAGTGAGTTTTGTCGACGCAGCAAGTTTGGCACAAAGGTAAACCTAGTCCATGATAGCTCATGACTCGGACTCCAAAAGCCGTCCCCGTACCGAACACGGAGGCAGTTAATGCGTCACCGAGTGGAACTTTTCAACGGCAGCTCAATCGGCCCCCTCTCTCCGAACGCCGGCCCGGATCTTTTCCACGCGTCGAACAGCGCGCCGCGCTATCGGCGTGCCCCCCCCCCACACACGTTACAAACCCGACCGGCCAATGACTGGCTGACGATGCGTAAGACGGATTAGCCAACTGCTAATGGAACTGCTAATGGAATGGCTAACGGTGGTGAGGGGGGGGGTTGGGTGAGAGGGTGGTGAGGTAGGGGGGGGGCTTTGTCCAATGGAAATAAAACGTTTGACGGAGGGCAGAAGTTTGGCCATACTTCACCATGCCGGTCATTGTGGTTTGGTGAAGGAAGGAGGGAGGAGTGGGAATTGTGGGGCGGGGAGGGACGCGACCGGTTCCGACTTTTGACTCGCCACTGATGTTAGCCGTGGCCGGAAGTTGAACTCGGGTCGCTGGATTCAGAGTGCGGCCCAGCTGAACCCCCCCCCCCGCCGTTCCACCTCTCCACCCAGCGGGAATGACACCGATCCAGAATTCTCTCGATGCGGCAATATTTGCCGGAAAACATCGTGCCGCAAATCCCCATGGCGGCGACGAACTTCGACTGCCGGCTAGTGGCGGCGAGACCGGCGTCCTTCGCCCATCCAAATCTTTCTCGGCCACCGAGGGACGCCCTTACTCGACGACCTCCCCCGCATCTCTGTGCCACAGTCGGCGCGAGTTTCACGTCGCAGCCACGGCTATCGTCGGTGGCGAATTGTATCCGAGCCGGCCTTTTTGCGCCGCACCCCCTTCGCCGTCCCCGCACCGACCGCCGTGAAGTGTACCAAAACACACGCCGCACCCGCCTGCACCATAATCCACACGGCGTGGACGACGCGAGGGTTCGCCTGCCCATCCTGTCGCTTTCTCGACGACCCCTCGTCCGAATGTCCGAGCGAGGGCGGGCAGCCACAGACGGTCGGGCTTTCCGATTACGCAATCTGCGTCCCCTCTGTAATCCCCGCGCGGCGTCCCTTGTTCGACCTCTTCGTGGCGTCACGGACGGCGGCGGCGATGCCAGCTCGCGCGGGCGATAAATCTCCACCGAGCTATGCCGATTATGTAAGCGGGGGGCGACTGCCATCGCTCGGGAAGAGGGGGAGAGAGTGAGGGAGCGGTGGGAAGGAAGGACATCAGGGGTCGGTTACATGAAACAACCGAATTAAATGCCGACGACAGGCAGTAGCGTGCTCGTGACATTTCGATCGTCCCTCCTTTGGGGACGTCGGTGTTTTACGCAGCATCACATGCCACGGTTTTCAGCACTCATCGCACGAGAGTCCGGTGCCCCGCTGGGTTTGCAGTTTTGCTCGGCTCCACGCGGGGTCGGTGGGTCGGTTGGTGGGTGGGTGGAGACCAAAGACGGAGGTGTTTATTCGTTGTCTAGCTGGAGAAGCACCCCGGGCACGAGGAGTGGAACGTCGGACATGGCGCCAAACCGCGCGCAGTACAGCCCGAAAGCTCTGCGGAGAGATTTGCGCGTCGGTCGGTGGCTCTGCAGAGTCTCTGTGTCTCCTGATGCCTCACTTTAGATGATGGCAAAAGTCAATGGTACGGTGGACGGATGTCACTCGCCATTGATGTTGCACCATGACCAGGGATTTAACTCTGGTTGCTGAGTTCCATAGTTCACCACCCCGCCACCTCCCATCCTCACGACCCCACACAGCAAAAGGAATTTTTCCGCGGAGGGGACTGCAATTTTTTTTTATCATGAAGATAGAATAATAAATTGCTTAATAATCAACTGCCAGCATTGCACCTTGCACGAGTCGGACGTCATATTCATTCCAATTGCTGGACCCACATCCAGTAGCTCAGAGGGGGTAGAAAAGCGATTTAAATTTGGGGGTGGGGCTGGGTGGGGCTCGTTGGGACTCGGTTTGTGCGTACCGGGCAACTGTTGCCACTCTCTTAGTTTTGTTCTGCGACGTGCACACCGACGGTGGAGTGGCGGAGCGTCACGTGACACTGGCGGCACCACGGCAGGACCGCCACCTATTGGACCCTCGTGTTCGGCGAGGGTAGAGCCGGCCACTAAAGAATCCGCCCCCACCCCCTCTCTCTCCTCCTCCCCGCACCGTGTCCCGGCATCGTCGCGGCAGATCTTCCCGGACCCGTACGACACGTACGACGGCTACTGCCTAAGCACCAAGGGCCGCCTGCCCTCCATCGTGGTGGAGCCCATCGACGGCGGCGAGGTGGAGAGCGGCGAGCTGCGCTGGCCGCCCGAGGGCATGCTGCTGTCCGAGGAGGAGTATGAGGAGGAGGAAGAGGAGGAAGAGGAGGACGCCTTCCCCTCGGCCAGGGACGACCTCGCCAGGGACAGGGAGGAGGACGCGGCCGCCGTGGCGGCCAGGGCGCACTGGGATCGCGTGGAAGGTGAGCGGCGGGCGGCTGTGCCGTGTCCGTGCCGTGTCCGTGCCGTGTCCGTGCCGTGTCCGTGCCGTGTCCGTGCCGTGTCCGTGCCGTGTCCGTGCCGTGTCCGTGCCGTGTCCGTGCCGTGCGTCGCGAGCGAGCGATTTCGCGCAGCGGGGATGAGCTCTTGGGATCGCGACCCGGTTCGGCAAAGTCTCGGATGAGTCAGGAGACTTTTTTTGTCTTTGGAATCGGGTTCTGAATTAAAGTTTGGAAAACAAATGTATCGACCCATCCTGCCCCTTCGCCTGCCCTCAGGTCAATGTATAAATACACAAGCTAATGTAATATATACAATTACCAAACAACTGTATCGACAAAATAACTGTATCGACTCAAAACAAAAGCTTCATTGTTATTTTTTTTTATCAGCAGCAGTTGCAGTAATTCTCTGTCCCCTATTGGACAATCGACCCCCTATTGCATAAGCGTGCGATGCTGCAATGTATAGAGAGAAGAACGCTAACAACGCATATTGAATGTCGAAAGCGTCTCAATTCCAATGACTCTCCAGACGCCGTCCCGATGTTTTGCTGACTGTCGCGGTGCCTGTCCCCTACTTTGCCCACCAACCCACTCCAGGGGTCATCGCGTCGGTGGACAAGGAGCGGGAGTCGCCCCCCAACAGCAGCGGGCCGTCCACGCCGGTGGAGAAGTAACGCCGCTCGCGCCGGACGACGGCGGCGCGGCAGGATGTGCCGGCGGCGGCGGCGGCGGCTGCGGCAGTCGGCGGCAGTCGACTTGGATCCGGAGTTTTCGTTTTCGACCGTCCGTCCGTTCGCCTCCTGTCGCTGGCACGGGGTGGAAGAGGGCGGGGGGGGGGAGGGGGGCAGGGGAGGCGGGGGCGCTGCTGCCCACCTCTGCTCTGTGCCACGTCTCACCAGCGTTTTGTTTTTCCCCGAGCGAGTCGCCCGCTCACTCGGGCCGTGGATTGGCAGCCGTGCGCGAACGGGAGAGAGATGGCCCGGTGGACTTGACTCGAGAGAGCGGCGCGTTGTTGCATCGCCGCGTTGCGCTGTTGTTGCGCGCGCGAGCCGCGGCCTCTCGTTGTCGTCGTGAGCGGAACTTTGTTCTGTGAGAGAAACGAAGAAGAGGGCGGCGCTTCCAAGCATCGTCGTAGCGATGGCGGCGGCGCGACGGGTGCTTCGCGCTCGTCCGCCACGCGACCGCGTGGCCGCGCGTTCTCTCCGGGTGTTGTTTTTTCTCTTCGTCGCGTACGCGGATAAACGATCCTTTTATTCTTAGGAGACCAAAATGAGCGAGGCTTTGGTGGCGGTCAGGCTCGGCGGTGTAGAAGCCTGTTTGCGTTTTCGAGGGTGTGGTATTCTAGAACAAGCTAAAAACAAGCAATTTAGAATTAGGCGATTTTTAGATTTAGTTAAAAAAACAGCTATAATTTACAGTTGTCCTCTCGAAGTTTTGCAGAAAAATTACATTTTGTCTAAAGAGTAAACTTGTTCAAGGTATGTACAACAACCCCCCCCCCTCCCGCACTCCACGCCGGTGATAAGTTTACTGACGTAGCGTGCAAGTCTTCTCGTTCGGTGGGACAACAACCCTAACCCTAGCACCCGTAGAGCAGTAACAACTCCTGTAGGTCGTCGACAGAAGACGTGCACAGTATTTATTGAATCTTCCCCAGGGGAGGGGAGGGGGGGGTGTCTAACCCCCTTTCTCATTGTCGTGTGTTGGATCATTGTGCACATCGACCACTGTCTTCGGGAGATCGTTTGCGGTAGCGTGGACCCGATTTCTAACCGCCGAGGGTTTGAGTTTGTTGTTTTTGGAAGTGGTTGTACAAAAAGTAGAAACAAAATAACCCTAACGTTGTGTATGCACATTACACGCTAATCTTGTGTCTTTTTTTATTTTATTAAAGAAGCACAACCAGCCTTAAATAAAAAAAAAGCAATATTGTATAGTTCTGTAAAGGCTGATGTTTGAACTGTAATGAACTAAGTTAACACGGAGTGGCAAGGGATGTTACGGTGCAGTGCGATGGTGAATTGGACTGCTCTGTCCGTTCTCTTTTTCCTTCCTGTTGGGGGATGTTTATTTTCTCTTTATACTGTAAACGAAGTTGTGTCTTTTACCGATGCAATATTTTTCGATATGCGTCTCTCCCCGTGTTTGTTGTTGTTTGTTTGTTGTTGTTGTTGTGGTGTTCCCCTGGGGGGGGGGGTGGGGTGGAGAAGTGTAAGTTTGTTGTTGTTGTTGTTGTTTTGGAATAAATTAATAACCCGTCGACGCGCTCGTCTCTGCCATTCGTGTCGTGCGGCGCGATTGGTGGGTGGTTGTCTCCACGCGTTTCGTCCCTCTTGCAAATTAATTGTACGCACACTGAGATTCCCAGTCGACTGAAGGAAAAAAATTTATACAATAAAAAAAACTATATAAAAAAAAATTCATCGAATTAAAGTTCGTTTGGAAGAAAAAAACATCTACAGGATTGGTGATAAAATAATTACACGTCCTTCCCAAAAAACAAAACACTAAGTCTTCTTGGTTCTTTCGGTAAAGTCACGTAGAAGGGAAGTAATAAAATTATAAAAATAAAACACAATAAAATAATTCTCACGAAGTTTCGGCCACAACGCAAGCAGCCGTCCTCAGGTGAAAACCAGGTCCGTCGAGGCGACAGAGTCTGAATGAATCATTCATTCAGACTCTGTACACAGAATATGCCAATTCTTTACTAACCCAAAAAAAACTTACGGATGTTAATGGTCGCGAAAGCCTACGTGTTTAAATTGTATTCATATATTTTTATATTTAAAAAGGCGTTCTTCCCGCATCATATTGTAAGCCGTGGTGATGACAGTTACATCGGGGGGGAGGAGGGGTGGGGGCTATCTTTGATCTTGCTAATGTGTCACTCGGGTCGCCTTGCCAAACTCACCTTTTATTTTTTCAACTGCCCTCTAGGCCTACGTGCTTTCACCCAATTCTAATCGCTGCACATAGCGTGTCTCTCAAGCCGTGGTGACCTTTGCTTCATCGTTGATATGAAAACGACTTTTAAAGTTTGCATTTTGTTTATTTTTCCCCGCAAATGACCAATAGTTCCTTGCAAGAGGGGTGGGTGGGGGTGGTGGAAAAAGAGCCGGGGGGAATTACCGAAGTTGCGCCCAGTGATTTAAACTGAACGTTAAAAAAATTAACCCGTAAAAACAAAGTTTTTCACTATAAATCCTTTATATGCGTGGCGGCTAGAGTCCTCTCGTCCTCTGGCTTGAGATGGCTGCCACCTATGGGTCAGATGATTGCCTGCCACCATTAAGCAATTGGTAATTAAATATCATTTATTTTTTCCTAAAAAGTGTAAAATTTTGGAAACATTTTTTCACGAAAATAAATTGTCACGCACAACGAGTCTGTGTGCAAAATGTCAGCTCGATTGGATCACGGGAAGTGGGTTAAAAAACGACCGAAATATTTGCACGGTCGTAAGCGCGCAAGCAAGCAAGCAAGTGAACTTAATATAAAGGATTTAAAAACAAGCCCACGCTGGTGACATCCTCTTTCGTGAAACTGCGACCGGTTGTGAGCCGGTGTCGTAGCCAAGACTCTGCCTCGCGTTTTATGTTTACCGTCACGTGACCAGCTTTCCTCTCCCAATCTCATTTGTATTCACGCCATCCCAGCGACGTCTCAAATTCAGATTCATTGCATGCCTTCTTACCGAAAAATCTGATCGCCACCGAGAGACCGACGCACATTCTAATTGTTATACCTCTAGAGACGAACGTTATAGTAGCGAGATATATTTCCACGCGCCATGACCTTCCTCACACATGTCGGTGATTATGGTCTGATGTCACTCCAGAGCTGTGCATTACAGATACACTCAGTCGCATGCAATTGTTCAAATTTGCCTCTGCGCTTCATTTGCGAGCTCGTACCTAATAATTGTAATTCTAATTTCCCCCATTCAATCTGTTGTTTCCTCATTATATGTCCATAAAATAGAACTTACCTTTCCCTAATTATTCTTTAGAGTCATGTCTGCGCTTAGCCTAAAGTAATAAATGAGTCTAGTGCTAACTAATTGCGCGTATCAGTGAACAAAGTGGTTTGCCTTTTGAGGAGTATGATACCGATGCAAACAGAAATCGGGCAAAGCCTTTCATTTCGAGTTGCTGGAGTACAACACATACAGTTATCAGCAAATGTTACTAAAAGACCCTTGCAAGTGTTGTCCATGACTTAACACTGGAGACCAGATTGAGATTAAGTCCACACAGTCTCCAGCTGTTAACCGATAGCATGCACACTACACAAACAAACAAAATATAAAGATCCCCCCTCCCCCTATAGCCTTTCACAGACTGTTGGGGCAAGTGCTGTTCGCGAGCACCTATGAAGGCCGGTACTGTGGCCAGCACCACGCCCGGCCGTCTTTGTCTCCCCAGTGACGTTTGCACACCGCACCATGTACTCATTTGAGGCTGAGTCGACCTAGCGGGAGGCCCAGGACCGGTTCAAATAATCGTCACTAATGGTCACTCACAAGCACGCACATTGGCACACACATTGACACGTACGCACACACTTTCACACATTCACACACAACGATTCCTTGACACGTTCACAACTTGACACAATCGCACGTGCATTTCACACATTTACACACAATTCGCGCGTACACATCCAGCCGCACATTTCACAAATTCACGCACACTCAAATTCACACACACGCAGACAGTTACACATTCACGCAAGACTTCCATTTGCATGCACATTCACCCGCATTTTCATCACACGCACGCACAGACAAATATCCCCCGTATAGCCTTAACATTCTGTTGGGGCAAGTGCTGTTAGCAAGCACCTATTAAGGCCGGAACGGCACATGAAGGATGGGTGGGGGGGGAGGGAGGTAGCCGCCTTTGTCTCCCCCGTGTTGCTGTTAACACACTTATTTGAGGCCAAGTCGACCTAGGGCGAGCCCCAGGACCGGTTTACATAATCGTCGCTGGTGTTAGCCGCGAGCAGAGTGTAGCGCAGCATGCAGGCTGACCACTGCGCTCACCGCACCCCATACATTCACACGAACTGATCGATTCGTCTATTCCAGGGCTTCTCAACCTGGGGGTGCACGCACCCCCAGGTTGCGAGATATGGCCACATTTTTTTAGAAGGCAAATCATCGGAAACGCAAATGAAGCACTGGGCAAGCAAGTAGACAACTACCTTGTTTCATCAAAACCTATGCATTCGTAAACGTTATTACACGTTAATTCTAGATTTTAATCTTTCGTGACTGCAAGGATTCATACTCTTAGTTCTTTCGGTAAAGTCACGTAGGTACAACATGAAATAAAAAAAAAATCACCCCTTTTTCTCCATCAAGTGTTTTCTTGTTATTACACGTTTTAACGATTCAGAACCATGGGCTGCTGTCAAGGTTAAGAACCACACTGGTCTATGCACACGCACGCACGCGATGCACTTCATCTGCAGCACCCCCTCGGCTCGAGTTTAGCAGCAGCAGCAGCAGCAGCGCCAAGCGCCACTTGGAATTTGCTCGCTATCAGCGGCCAACACCTCGCTCGGGGCGCAGTTTTCCAACCGCAAGCTTTGCGGTCGCTCGCTTGAAATGACGGAAATTACGGCAGATTTGTCAGTATTTGTTTGCACACATCATGTTCAGTCGAGCCAGCCACCGCATCCTCTGCCCGCACGGCATACAGTGCACGGCTATGTCACGAGTTGAGTCTTCTGTGCACTTGCTCCCAACAGTCTGTCAAGGCTACACGGGGATACTTTGTTTTGTGTGTGTGTGGGTACAACAACGGAATAAATCGTAGCCTTGAACGTTGCAGGTCACACTTCGGCCACGTGGCTCAGGTTGCGAGGTCAAATCCTGGTGGGAGTGGAGGATGTTTGACTCAGCCCATCATTCCTCTGGGTAGGTGGGGGGTCGATAAAATAATCACTATTTTGTGGGGAAGTCAACGGTGGTTATCCTACTACGGATCGAATGCCTCAATGCTTAATTGAGGCGGCAAGCCCCTTTGACGTTGACAGTTTCGGTTTCGATTCCAGGGCCCCCCCTGATTATCCCAGCGAATGTCGTGTCACGTACGCACGTTCAGCGTAGTTCTTGCCGTGCGTAGCCAACGGTGCTAATCGGAGTTGGGGGTGGGGGACCATAGTAATAGTCATAACCATAATACTACGAGTGGTGTGCTTCAGTGGACGTTAAAGACCCTTCGTCGTCGTCAGTCGCAATGGGTTAAAGGTCATTGTGTGCCCGTGTCAGGGTCCAAATGTGTTCAATTCGAAACTCACCCCGCAAATGACTCAATTGGGATTATGCACACAGCAGCGAGCATCGCCTCCTGCTGGCAGACTAAGACCCAAAGGTCATTCTTAAAATTGAGACTCATCCTGGTCTCTTGGGTGTTCTCAACTGGTTAAACAACATGTTGTTTGTGCGCGTGCGCAGTGTACAGTGGCGAATATCTGAACCGGTCCTGGGCCTCCCCTAGGTCTACTCAGCCTCAAATGTGTTCCTCGTGCGGTGTGTAAACATCGCCACTGGGAAAACAAAGGTGGCCGGGCGTGAGTTGCTGGCCACCCACCCACTCGTGTGCCGTGCCGACCTTCATAGGTGCACGCTAACAGCACTTGCCCCAAAAGTGCGTTAAGGCTACACGGGGGATCTTTGTCTTTGTGCAGGGCCACCAATAGCGGAGGGCACAGGAGGGGACATTTGGTCTCTGGGCCTCAGACGAAAGAGGCCCTCGCAACGAGGCATGTGGATGGTGGAATCAAGGGGGGCCCGCATGGCATTCTGCCCCAGGCCTCCAGGAGCCTCTGGGTGCCCCTTGGAGTTTGTGTTGTCCTTATATCCACCCACCTCTGTCCGCCCAGCAATTTATAAATGGGTACACCACAGTTAGAAGAACGGTGGGCGGTATAATGTAGGTACTCTCACCTTTTCAAAGACGTCTAGCCAGCATTCGAAGAGTAGGCCAAATGCCCACGAGAATGCCTCTGTTTTTTTAAATAGCTCGCTCCGTCTAGCGGAGACAATTTCGCTAGCAGTGGCGAAGGAAATTGCAAAGCTGCGCCTTTATCTTCTACATGCTGGGCCCTCTGTGGTACTCAACCCACACTAGCCAGCGTGGTAAAGTATGGTCAATCAGCCCCCTTCATCCAGAAGTGAATTGACACAGGGCTGTGTAAAGTACGATTATTATTATTTTTATTAAATGTAACAACTTTCCTAGCTGATCATTACAATTAGCTTGTCTTTGTGCGTGCGTGCGCACAATGCAGAGGATAATATTGGAACTGAACAATTAAGCAATTAGCGATTCACAAACCGGATTGACAGCATGCACAATTTTGAGTGCAAACGTTTGAAGACTAATATATGTATCCATATTAGTGCACGGGCCAGAGCAGAAATTGATAACACTTGATGGAGCAAAAGGGGTTTTATTTTTTGTCCGACCGATGTGTTTGTGTGGCCAATCAGAGCAAATTATCTGACAAACCCCCACGGATTTCAAGTGGTCATCACGTAATTCACCGTCGTTGACCACGTAAGGCAATTGGAGCCACGAAAGCTCCACCACCTCAGGTGGTACCGACAAGTAGGCCTCGGCAAGGTAAGGTAAAAGTGTAAAAACAACGAGCCTACCTTTACCCTACCTTTTACCTTACCACAATACAATCACTCTACCCTACCTTTAACCCTTTAGCAGGTAAGGTAAAAGGCAACAAGCCTACCTTTTACCCTACCCTTACCCTTACCCCTTGGCATGTCGACACCTTTACCCTTTACCTTTACCCTTTTACCCGGTAGAAAGGGTAAATTACCTTACCTTGCCGAGGCCTACCGACAAGTGAGATACCCGGCATGGGCTCGTGGAAGAAAACTAATCTATTCTGCGTGGCGTCCCACTTTGCTCTGTGTTCATTTTCACCTTAGTTGTTTGGAGTTGAGGGTGGCGAAGTTTCGGCTAATTGGACCCACACCTTGACACTGTATCTTCCCCTATTCAATCCACTGCTAGACGAAGACCTCCCCGACACCCAGTCTGTCGCGAGAGTTTATTTGACCATACTTGACCACGCTGGTCATTGCCGGTTTGGTGAATTCTCCTCCTTCTCTCATGCATATGGCAATTCGGTGTAAACTAGACGTCAGAGGTTGAGTGTCTCTGTGCGAGCCGTGTGGACAATAGCTTGGGGGAGTGGGCGCGAACGACGCCTGCCCCAGTCCGCCGGAGAGCCGGCCTCTTAGAATGCGGTTGTTCAAGATGTATGGCCCATTGTGCGGTGATGTTTGGCAGCGGCCACTGTGAGAAGGCGGGGCGGGGCGGGTGTCATCTTTAGCGTCCCACGTGTGGAAGCGACGTCCGCAAGCAGCAGCAGTGACCAAAAAAAGTCGCCGTTCTGAAGCCGTCTATGCCATGGGTGGAAAAAAACCCGATTTTTCCAGCGGAAGGCATCGGGGTTTTTCTTTAATACAATTAAACCCAATTTCGGGGAATTAAAACCTGGTTTAATGAATACGAAGCTCTGATCCAAGGCTTAGGCTGCTTCCTCGTCGGTGCTGCTATCGTACTCGGGGCCGTCGGGCACGGGGTAGTCGTAGAATGCGGCGGGCAGGTTGGTCTTGATGAACACGAGCTTCTCCTCCACAATCGTGGGCACCAGTGAGTTTCTTAGCTTGGAATGGATGAAGCCCATCGTTGAGAAGTGCGGTTCTGCAATTAGAGCCAATTAAACCGGATTTCTCCCAATCTCACATGATCGGGTTTAATATAAAAAGACAATTAAACCCGATTGTAAAAAACCCGACTGTGCCACCCTTGGTCTATGCAGCTACCGTAGTTTCTCGTGGCAGAACAAAGAAGCCACGTGGAGCATCGGTGGGGTGGGGTGGGGGCGGGTGTCCTCGAATCTTGGCAGAACTCGCCGCGGTGTGAATGCGGTGGCCCAGAATCGATCCATTGCCCCGCGTGCTTCAGCCTCGCGTGACGACGCGTGCGGCCGATTCATTGCTTTGCAGGACCCCGGCGTGCGTTAGCAAGCGGCTGACAGCAGCAATACCGCCCTCAAATGCGACTCATCTTGTCCGACGGTTGTAATTACACGTGAAGCAGGAATGATCTCCTCGCCTCCCGACTCGCTCTAACTGGAAGCCGCACGAGGAGGTGTGAGGCCGCGATGACGGTGGTTGAAGAGACAATCGTTAAACCGGTAACCGAATTTAGAGTCACGAACTGCTTACCGTTTGCGGTAGATTGCAATGAATGAATGCACGGATTGGCACGCACGAACATACAAGTGACCACGTGGTAAATGATGCCTCCTGTTCATGGAGCGTGATGTCTGAACTTGCCCCTGGGCCTCACTTTATCAACTCGCGTTAGCCAGCGTGGGGAAGTATGGTCAAGTAACCTCCCCCCCCCCCCCCCCCACGACACGATCGCGGGGAGGGAGCCCCTCATGATCCATAAGTTGATTGACAAATCTGTACACGAACCTGTAAACTCGTATTCATTAAGAAGCGAGCACATTTGTTGCATATGATGCCAATATTCACAATCATGCGTTACAATCTGTTCCGCCACATCTCGCACCAATTCTGCCGTGAGCTTTTCTGTGACCATACTTCACCACGCTGGTCAGTGCCGGTTGGTAAGGAGTGACGTTGACCGTTTTCGGAAATGGAACTCGGATGGCCAGTCTTAACAGCGCAGTGCGCTCACCACTGTCCCGCCGCTCTGAATCGTGGCATGTGGCCCGAGCTGCGTGAGAAAAGCACGCGGCTTCTGGCGCTCGCTCCAGCCTGCATCAGTGTGTGTGTCTTTGTTACACGTCGGGGGAGGGGGGGTTAGTAGGGAGTGGTGGCGCAGTGGTTAGCGCACTGCGCTACAAACCCAGCGAGCAGATTTCGAGTCCCGATCACGACCTATAACAGCAGTGCATATTTGAGCCGGTCCTGAGCCTCCTCTAAGTCGACTCAGCCTCAAATGAGTACCTGTTGCGATGCGTAAACCTCGCCACTGGTGACCGAGCGTGGTGCTGGCAACCCACCCCCTCGTGTGCCGTGCCGGCCTTCATAGGTGCTGCTACTCGCTAACAGCACTTGCTCAAAAAGTCTGGTGAGACTATAGGGGGATCTTTGTCTGTGTGTGTGTTACGAGTGGGGCTGTTGGGGAGCGCTAGTGTAGTGGTTAGCACACGGTGCTACCGACCACCCGAGTCCTATTATCCCCGCTCGTGTCCCTCCCAGAGGGCGACTCACAATATTTGAGTTTGTAAACATCAGCACTGGGAAGACAAAGACGGCCGGGAGTTTCGTTGGCCACACCACCCCTTCTTGTGCCATGCCATGCTGGCCCTCTTAATAGCTTCTCGCTAATGGCACGTACCCCAACAGCATGTTAAAGATTTTACGGGGAGGTCTTTGTCGTTGTTTAATAAATTCAGTATATGCATGTGTGCATGTGAAAGAGTAGAGGGCACGGGTGGTGCATTAGCCAGTCATTTCGGTCAGTCAACCTATGACATCTGGGTCTGTCCCGTGACTTCCTGCCAGCGAGCGTCCGACACTTCACGTGGCCTTAAAGTGCACATAGCCTGGCACAACCAGCACTTAGTGGCGAATGGCGGTCGTTGTTGTTGTTGTTGTGAAAGACATTGGACCGAATATGATTGCAAGCCATGCACAACGAACAGGTGACAATTGCACAAATTGTTACTCCCGGTCAAGGCCGCGCCACTCTCGATAAAAGGCGATACGAGCTCGTTGGCTTTGTCCCCAGCCCTGTGGTTTTTGTTTCTATGCCAACTTTTGTTATCGGAATTTCCTCCCGTTCGCTCAGTTCGGCGTTTCGCGGAATATTCCGAGAAAGGTATTGCTCGCCACGGGTGGAAATTTGTATTTACAAGCCTCTCCGGTTTGATATACTTTTTTTGGTGGGGGGGGGGGGTTACCGAGGGTTGCGACCACAATCCATTGGTTCATCGTTTGCACGTGGACTTTAAAGAATGCTATTTATTGACAAAGATAATTCTAC
This sequence comes from Lampetra planeri, assembly GCF_965212315.1. Classification (NCBI taxonomy): domain Eukaryota; kingdom Metazoa; phylum Chordata; class Hyperoartia; order Petromyzontiformes; family Petromyzontidae; genus Lampetra; species Lampetra planeri. The sequence goes on from NC_136136.1 coordinate 4,239,069, forward strand.
AAAAGCTGAAACGGTGCGCACAGAAGAGATGATAACAAGATAACATCGATTAGCTGGGACCTGTTAAGTGGCTTCTTGGGCAGGACACGTAGCTAGGTAGGAGTATGGCTGGCAGAGTTTCCAGACTCACGATGGGAGTGGTGGCCAAACGGAGGGAATCAAACTTCAGAGAACTCCATCACGGAAGACGGAGCGGTGTGAGGCTGCCGATTTGAAACACTTTTGCCGGATAACGAATTCAAACCCGAATGGCACCGGTTTGTTGCGTAGGCTTTCACGACCAGACAGCTGTGCTCTTGTTGACAGCCTGATGATGCTGGATGTGACCTCTGGCGAAACGTCGGACAAAATTGTCACATGTTTGCTTGCTTTTAAATATTCTGCTTGTTTACTGAAAAACTAAATTTGGTCACGTGGCAACTTCATTTGATTGGCTGTGTTGCTGGGTGGTCGAGCGTTCTATATTGTTTATGTCATTGGACCCACACGATCTACGACAAAATAAACTAACTATTAATCAAATAATTATGTTCATAACAAAAGAAATTGAGTTTGAAAAAATGTCGACGCTTTTTTTCCCATCGTTACACGGCATTCTATGGGTCTTTCGGTAAAGTAACGTAGATAGAAAATAATAAACTAATACAAAAAATAAAAAAATCGTTACACGGGTAAAGAGGCTCACAAATCGGCAGCCTATCGACTAACGCGGTAGGGCAGGAGAGTTCCCGAACTAAATATCGTGATCTGACACCCATACCACAGTCAGAGTAGAACCGATAAACAAAACTGTAAACATTTTGAAGAACGCAAGCGATGCGTATGGGACAGCAGCCAGCCCCTTGTTGTTCTACTGGTTAGGCCTCAAGTCCACGCTGGGCTGTAACCACAGGCTTGGATATAACCACAGGCTGATATACCAACACAACACCATTTGGATCTATGTAGCGGCATTTAAATGGGCCCGCATCTCAAGACGCTAAACAGCAACTTATTTTACAGAGAGAAAGGCAGTCTCTCTCTGAATCTATGGGTCTCTTTGTGAGTCTATGACTCTTTGTAGGAGTTTAAGGCTCTCTGTGGGAGTCTATGGATCCATATGGGAGTCTATGAGTCTCTGTGGGAGTCCATGGGTGTCTGTGGGAGTGTATTGGTCGATGTGGGAATATATGGTTCTATGTGAGTCTATGGGCCTCTGTGTGAGTCTATGGGCCTCTCTGTGTGTCCATGTGTGAGTCTCCGGGTCGCTTTGGGAGTCTATGGGCCTGTACAGCAGGAGTGGGCACATTCGCTTTATAGAGAGCAAGAGGCAGTCACTCATGAGCAAAGGACAACACAAGCGCAAGGGATTCAGCCGGGCGTAAAAACGATCTCGTAAAAACGTTGGCGTCGTTAAAACTTATGGCAGCCAACGAGGCACGCGGTATGGAAGAAGAGACATCATAAAGCGGGTTGGTGGCCCTGAGAGTCACGTTTCAGAGGTGCGAATCTGGCAGGCGTCTCTGCGTAAAAGAGGGACTTTGCTTCAAACGTTGATTTGCTGGAAAAATGTAAAACAATATTTTTTTTTATTTTACTGCGCCTTTGATGTTGAAAATTGGTGTCAGGTTTTCCATCCTAAAAGTAATTTTCAGGGGACAAAGTAGTTTGTTTTCCGTCATAAAAGTTGTGTACTGCGTAATCTTGGTGTGTGTTTGGAGCTGTGTTAGCCTTGTTTAATGATCGACAAACACATGATGATGACGATGGTGGTGATGATGGTGGTGTTCGTCTTGAAGGTGGTGATAGTGGTGTTTGTGTTGGTGGTATTGGCGGTGATGGTGATGACAGTGGTGTTAGTTTTTGGTAATTCGTGTTGATGTTGCTGTTATATTCGGAAGACTCTATAATTACGTAAAGGGCCACTTTGTTCCTCTAACTCCCTCCCATAGCCTCAGAAGTGACTCCTTATTGCAGTTTAAAAAATCTATTTGTTAAAGCTTTGGTTAAAAAACAAAAAAACATATCCATGTGACTGCTCCACGTTTATGGAATACCCTCGCTGCTCATCTTCTTCTTTGTTTCCTGCCTTCACTCCCCCTCTTTCCTTCCCTCTTAGACCAGAACGCGCGCGGCTTACTGGCACCTGTGCCTAACATCGTTTATTTCTGGCACCGCTTCTTCCCACGTATTTGCACTCTTTGTTAGAGATTCGCATTTGTCTTGTCAATAGCCGCAAAGTAACATCGTGTGCTACTTGTGCGGTATTCCTCAAGGGCCCTGTCGGACTCGTTTCTCTGCTGCAATGTCGATGGTTTTGTTCGTGTCTTTGTTGCTGCAGCTGCAGCTGCTGCTGCTGCTGTGCTTACGCAGTACCACGGATCTCCCGTGTAAAATAGCCAGGCAACTGGCCAAACGGGATCGTCCGTGCAACAAATCAAAAAGCAACTTAAACATCAACAGAGAGTAGTCCTGCATTGTGATGTAGGCTATGTTTTTAAGCTACGGGAGGAAGCCAGGAAGCCTCTATTGTAACACGCGTGCAGAACAAGGTGAGAAAACATACAAATGCCATAGCTTACAAAACGATGACATAATGGAAGGATGTAGTTGCCAGCAATTGAGAAACGAGTGACAGAGATAGAGGGTGGTAATTGGGGATTACGAAAGGGTAGCGGAGGGGAGGGAAGAGAAAGAGAATAGCTGACAGAGAAGAGGTGATGCTTTAAGAGAGGTGCGGAAGAGGGTTGAGGAGGGAGACTGCTTCATGTACGGGGCAGTGTTGAGTCTATGGGGCAGTGCTGAGTCTATGGGGCAGTGTTGAGTCTATGGGTCAGTGTTGAGTCTATGGGGCAGTTTTGAGTCTATGGGGCAGTGTTGAGTCTATGGGGCAGTGCTGAGTCTATGGGGCAGTGCTGAGTATATGGGGCAGTGTTGAGTCTACGGGGCAGTGTTGAGTCTATGGGGCAGTGCTGAGTCTATGGAGCAGTGTTGAGTCTATGGTGCAGTGTTGAGTCTATGGGGCAGTGTTGAGTCTATGGGGCAGTGCTGAGTCTATTGAGCAGTGTTGAGTCTATGGTGCAGTGTTGAGTCTATGGGGCAGTGTTGAGTCTATGGAAGAGTGTTGAGTCTATGGAAGTGTTGAGTCAATGGGACAGTGTTGTGTCCACGAGCAGTGCTGATGAATGTAAAGGGGAGGTTTATTCCAGTGGAGGAGTGCAAGGAGGGAGATTGAACGAAACACCGGATTGGGCACTCGCCAAAGTAGGGACCGAGAGAGACGGAGAAGATTGTGAACGCAGAGGACGCGTGGAGGGGACACGGAAGGGGGGACGGTTGAGGACTGCGCCAGAGGCCTTCACCGGCAGAAGAGCGATCGCGGCCTCCGATACCGACGAAGACTTCCCATCGAAATTTGTCTTTGCCAACAGTCGCTCGTTCGTCGCGCTACACGGCCAACTCGCAGTCCCGCCCTACCCCCCCCCCCCCCCAGTGCACGACGCGTACCTCTCGCATCTCTCGAAGGGGCGCGTAGCAAACGGCTTATCTTTTATTTACGAATTTTCATTTATAGACGGAAACGCGCCGTCGCCTGCGCACGTGGCGCACAGGGAAGCGCGCGCGCGCCGGAAGAGCCGCCGGTGATTCGTCCCGGGAACAGAGAGTGACTTCAGCGAATTTCGGCGCTCGATAGTCCTGCGTTGTCTCGAGTTGAACTTTGAGGGCAGCGACGTGGAGGGGTGACCGAGTTCGATTCCCGGTCACGGGGGGGGGGGGGGGGCTTTGTGGACTCTGGACAAGTTACCGCACGCAAACTTGCTGCCTCCTTTTGAAATGCACTTTGCGTATCCAGTGATCAGACGGTTATGCGCACGATACGGGCATAGGGGAAAGGCGCAGCCCTGCAACGGCTCGCTCAAGCCACTGCTGGCGGAAGGCCATCCCATTCTAGGAGGCTCTAGAAGAGAGAGCCCCCACCCCCACCCCCCTTGAGAGGGTGGTTTTGTCCGCTCTTTGATGCTCACTTTTTTTCAGGTGGGATCCGCATTCACAAACGTTTGGACCATTCCGTGAAATTCGGGGGCGCGCCGAAAATGTTTCGCCGTGCAGCGGTGGCTTCTGCGCGTGGCTGCCCGTGCTGGCCAGCTCTGCGGAGGCAGCGAGGGTTGGCGGATCGCACGTAGATCTTGTGCAACCGTTTGAAGCAAGCCTCACTGCCGATGCGCGGCAATTGCACGGATGCCGAAACCGACCCGGAGTTTTCTTTTTCTCTCTCTCTCTGGAATGAGAACAATGCCCGCTGAAATGAGATTTAATTGTTGGTTAAAAAAAAAACAAATTTCAGCCAGTCGCGGCTGCGGAGGGCTGCACATTTTACCTGCGACGTGCACGATTCTAAAAGCACTGATCCATAACACACCAACGATTCGATGTATGTATTGTGAGCTTAAGACGCTACGTCGATCGATACATCTATGCCATCACCAAGCCCCGACTGTTGTTGTGCTTGGGTAGGGTGGTGTAATATGTCATATGTCGTTGGACTCTTAGGGACCGTCCATAAATGACGTCACGCGATTTTGGATGATTTTTGACCCCCTCCCCTCGTCACACGGCGTCACAAAAAGTCAGACCCCCCTCAAATATGACGTCACAAAGCTCTGCCCCCCCCCAAAAAAAAATATAAAACATGCTTCAAATCGCATTAAACTATTGTCATTGTAGTGCGTATTTAATGTGGCGCTGCACTCTGATGTTGTAGGAGAAAACATTTATTAAAAAGTCTATTTAATTCAGTAGAACGTGTTGTCTATATTTATTTAAAGTTGCGCATTTTGACGTGACGTCACATTTCTCAACCCCCCCCCCCCATCGTCACAAATGTCTGACCCCCCCCAGGTGCGTGACGTCATTTATGGACGGCCCCTTAATCAACATGGGCGGTGTAATTTAGCTGTCTTTCAGAAGGAACATGGTCACAAATGATTGCTCAACGCGTGGAAATTCATCGCAGCAAAATGCTCTTAACGCGTGTTTCTAAATTCGTTGCACCAGGGCCCAAGCAGTCCAGGCTATATGACCACTGCCTGGAGTCACGTATTAAACGTTATACGCTACATGTAAAAAAATGTCATCGTCCGCGTAGAGTTTCCTATCTCGGGATTTTATAAGATAGAGCCATGAAGTTGCCTATTTCTGGATAGGGCATCGGGTGCACGCACACTGTGGAAAATCCGTGAGCATCGATGTTCTTCGCCTGGGCAGACTTTACGAGGGCATGTCAGGGCAGCACATGTGTCATCGCTGGCTGTGCGTGCACGTGTGTGCACGTGTGCGTGCGTGCGTGTCTCTGTTAAGCGGTAGTGTCGTGGTGAGCGCGCTTCGCGACAAACCCGGCGACCCGAGTTCGATTCCCGCTCGCGACCAAAAACGGTGGTAGACATTTCGACCGGCCCTGGGCCTCCCCTAGGTCGACTCGGCTCGTAAATGATTACCGGCTGTATCAAATATCGGCACGGGGGAGTCAAAGGTGGCCGTGCGGTGTTGCTGGCCACCCAACCACCACGTTTGCCGTGCCGGTATCGATCGGCGTTCGCTAGCAGCACTTGAGCCTAAACAGCCTACCTCGCATCAACTGGACATCTGTGAAAAAGAGCTACTTATCTCATCGGATTTCGCAAGGATAAATAAAGATTATGATTCTAAGTCTGTTAAAGGCTATACGTGGGGGAGTGGCGGGGAGGGGGGGAAATATTTTTCTTTAATGTGTGTGTGTGTTTCTGTGAGCTGCCACACCGGGCACACACTTGCAGATAAATTCTTTCCTAGCCCGGCTGCGGACAGCTGTGGAAGGCATCCAAAGCGGTGCCCCCCCCCCAACTCCCCCGGGGTTATGCGAAGCGCGTGCCAATCATTACCCCGGGAAGGTTGAAGCTGATGAACTCATTTTACACTTCGCACGCACGCAATATCGCCGGGGCTTGGCGTTCACACGCCGCCCGCACGGAGCGTGCCACCTGTTTCCCCCCCCCCCCCCGCTGAATGTACCAACAAAGCTTTTTTTTAGTTTTTGGATGGGCAATTGTTGTTCGCGAGTGGGCCACAAGAGCCTCTCCCGGGCCTCTCTCCCGGCCTTCTTCTGCCAGCGGTGGCATGAGCAGGCATTTGCAGGGCTGCACCTCGACCGAATTGGCCTGTTTGTTGACTCGCTTGTGATCGGCACGACAAGATGCGTAAACTCACAAACGGAATCCTCAACACGGGCATGTATATACGGGCCTGTACGCAAAAAGACAAAGATCCCACATATATATTTAAAAGGCTGTTGGGGCAAGGCTAGCGAGCACCTATGAAGGCCTGAACGGCACCCGAGGAGGAGGTTAGGTGGCCAAAAAACCACGCCCGGACCGCCTTTATCTTCTTCTCAGCGCTGAAATGTACACGCCGCACCAGGTACTCATTTGAGGCTGAGTCGACCTAGGAGAGGTCGAGGACCTGTTCAGATATTCGCAACCGATGTTAGCCAAGTCCAGCAATCAAACTCCGGTCGCTGGATTTGTAGCGCAGCCTGCTAACCACTACACTACCGCTCCCCAAACTATTAACAGCAACAAAAGTTGCCGTTCGCCACGAAGTGGTGATATGTATGTTGTACGTATGTTGAACTTCTTTCGCACCGTACGTAGCCAACCGTACTAATCGGAGGTGCCGTCACCTCGATGCCTGCGCTCGGCTATGTGCACTTTAAGAGCACGTGCAGTGCCGAAGGCTCGCGGACAGGAGGTCAAGGGACAAGCCCTCGAGCCAAGGGTTGACTGAGATGACTAAAAATACCTCACCTGTAATCCCCACTGTGCCAACTTGCTGCGTTTTATTCGCCCGGCTCTCAGCTCGTTGTTGTGAGCGTTGCCCCTCTGTCCTCCGTTGTGGCTGGAGAGCGATTGCCTCTTCAACTATCCACTAGCGTCCTTCACGAGCCTCCTCCGCAGAGGTCGATCTGGACACCGCTGGTACCGGTCATCCGAAACCGCATCAGTCCATCTCTTCTCTCGCCCGTGCCGCACCCCTTTAGCCTCCTCCGTCCAACAAACAGAAGCTGCTTGGGCATGCGGTGACTGGGCATGCGGGCTACATCATCCAGGCAACGCAGCCTCGCCTGCCGGAGGAGCTCACCGATGGGAGGGTGTCCAGATCTTTCAAGGATCTGACTGGCAACCACCGCCCGTCGGTGGTGGCCAGTGGGTAAGACTGTGGTGTGCTGTGAGCAATGCCACTTGGGGGGGGGGGGTGATGTTTATAATCATCAGCTGCTCCCCTCGTTGCGCTCGCAGCCACAGCAGTGGCCAACGGGGGGCTCTGAACGGGTTCGAGAGGCTCTTGAGCTCACAGACCCCCAGACAACCACCATCACCACCAAATACAGGAGCGCTTTCTTGCGAGGGCACACAGTGTACACGCTATACAGTTACATGGAGCAAATAACGTTCAGTCGCATTGCTGAACACTGAGTCTCACCCACCCATATCGCATTGCAATCAAGTGCAGTTCAACCTCTGGCTCACGGCCACTCCAAAAGAGAATAATAGCGTTGAGGTGGCCGGGTGGCTCAGAGGTCAGCACTCTGAGCTGCCACTGCTGAGGTCCTGGGTTTGACTCCAGGCCTGTGTTGAAACCGGATTGTCAAGTGTGGTTAGTTGATGGTCTCAGCCTTCTCACACAAAAAACCCATCCCATTGTTGGCTAAATTGCAGCTTCTTAGATATAACAAAATATCGATGGGTCTGCCACGTGCCAAACCTTACAGTGACCAGAAGTCACTTGGAGGAATGCCAGCAGTAGCTCTGCGTTGTCCACTTCCGCGGGACCGTTCTCTGGCACGACACGATGCACTTGCTCCGCGAGTGTTCTCAGCGGGTTTCTTCGCCTCATTGCGTGGCTCCGCTTGCTCAGATCAGGATGAACATTTCCTGGAATTCGACTTCAAATCTATTTAAGGATAAAAAAAGGAAATGGCATTGCCTCGAGGCTCCGCAACCTTGCGTGACTTTCCCCTGCCAGCCAGTGGCCTTTAAGCGCTGCCAATGTCATAATTCGCGGTTTGATGGAATTGGCACAACGATAAATTAGGGTAGTCAAAGTATGCCGGCAGGATTGTGTTATTTGTAGCAACGTGAAACAAGCCTCTGGCCCCTCGTTAGTGAAGTATGTTCGAATAACCCCCATGGCTGACACAGCATGGAAGAGGGCTTCATCCAGCATTGTTCTGGAATAAAGATACTCTGTAATGAATACCCGTTGTGTTTTAAGTGAGCTGAAGATGGCCACCACTGGAGACGTAATACTGCATGCACTAAATTTCGATTTAAAGCTTTTGTGACTGCAGGGATTCATCTTCTTGGTTCTTTCGGTAAAGTCACGTAGAAGGGAAATAATAAAATAATAAAAATAAAACATCATAAAATAATTCTCACGACGTTTCGGCCACAACGCAAGCAGCCGTCCTCAGGTGAAGAACAGGTCTGTCGGAAAGACAGCGTCTGAATGAAACACCACCAGATATGGGATATCTGCATTTTCCATGAATATGCTAAATTCCTCTTGATATGCAAATTATTTTGTCAAGGCGCTCTTCCCCCTCCAACCCAGCTTAAATATACGCTCCAAGCCTGGTGGTGTTTCATTCAGACGCTGTCTTTCCGACAGACCTGTTCTTCACCTGAGGACGGCTGCTTGCGTTGTGGCCGAAACGTCGTGAGAATTATTTTACAATGTTTTATTTTTATTATTTCCCTTCTACGTGACTTTACCGAAAGAACCAAGAAGAACTGCATGCACTGTGCCTTCACTATTTGATTCGGATTCAAAAGCCATTCTCTTGCCCTTGCTGGCCCCCCTGTGGACATGTAAGGTGCCTTGCAGAACGTGCCTTTATTTTAGAACAGAGATCGGAAGGCAGAGCTGCTGGCGTCTGTAGCTGAAGCTTAACAAGCGCTCCCCACCTCAGCCACCCAACCACCCGTAACTGCCCTCCCCCAAAAATTAGATAAATGTAGCTGTAAAGTGTCCACAGGTTGATAATTGTTTTTTTACCCTTTTATCTGGCAACAAAACTGACACCTTTTTTAAGAGGAGTCATGTTTGCATAGACCACAATACCTGCAGTCATAATGCAAACAAAAAACCTAACTCTTATAATGTATGCACTGTCCTTGAAGTTGATTGGTCCACACCCGAGACAGCTTTCCTTAGAGCCTAGTCTCACATGGTGTTGGATCAGATGACGCCAACCCCATGTGAGACTAGGCTCTAAGGAAAGCTGTCTCGGGTGTGGACCAATCAACTTCAAGGACAGTGCATACATTATCAGAGTTATGTTTTTTTTTGCATTATGACTGCAGGTATTGTGGTCTATGCAAACATGACTCCTCGTAAAAAAGGTGTCAGTTTTGTTGCCAGATAAAAGGATAAAAAAACAATTATCATATTTTTTACTGCCAAATGAGGTTGCAATGGTGTCCACAGGTTGGTGAGCTGGCGTCACCGAGACTCTGGGTTCGAAGACGGGTGGCCTCGGCCACTTGTGCTGAGTCGAGCTGATCGAGTGCAGCGAGTTGATGATGGTGTCAGTCCACTCGTCGGTGATTGATTTCAGGAGGTCGTCGCTAATTTCGGCGTTTCACTTCGCGCGCGTCCCGTTCCGTGTTTTTGACCGGGGTCTTCTTTGCGGGATTCACACTCGCACACAAAGACAAATATATTTCCCCCGCCACCCCGCGTAGCCTCTAACAGACTGTTGGTGGCCAGTGTTGTTAGCGAGCTCCTACGAAGGCCGGCACGGCTACGCGAGGGGGTGTGGTGTCATCAGAACCACGTGTGGCCGCTTTCGTCTCCCCGACGACACTCATGATGTGTCCACACCGCATCAGGTCCAAGACTCGTTTAAGGCCGAATCTAACCTTGTGAGCGGGGATGAAACTCGGGTCGCCGGGTTCGTAGCGCAGCGCGTTAACCACTGCGCCACGATTCAGCCCACACACCAAGACAAAAATCCCCCTGTACAGCCTTAACCGACTTTTGGGGCAAGTGCTGTTAGCGAGTAGCACCTATCAAGGCCGGAACGGCACGCGAGGGTGTTGGTGGCCAGCATCACGCCCGGCCAACTTTGTCTCCCTCGAGGCGATGTTTACACACCGCACCAGCTACTCATTCGATGCCGAGTCGACCTAGGGGAGGCCCAGGGACGGGTTCATACAATAGTCACTGGCTGTTGGCCGTGCGCGCGGAAACGAACTCGGGTCGCCGGGTTCGTCGCGCAGCGCGCTAACCACTGCGCCACCGCTCCCCCCCCCACACACTCATTCCTGGCACGTGCCAGACACGGCTCGCGCGTGCACGCGCGCGCTCTGTGCCAGCGGCGCTGCGAGGCGGAGCGGCGTGAGGGGAGGGCGAGGAGGAGGAGGGGGGGGATGGGGCTGGTGATGTAATCCGGTTTGGGCAGTGAGTGAGGAGCGTTGTGCGTGTGCGCGCGCGCTAACTTGGCGAATTGGGATTACATGGCAGGAAACGAATAACGAGAGCGATGGAAGCGGCTCGCGAGAGCGTGATCGCTGTTTGTCTCTGACCGCAAGTTCTGTGTGCGTGCGTATGCCTCTTGTGGTAGGGGGCCGTCCATAAATGACGTCACGCGATTTTGGACGATTTTTGACCCCCCCCTCCCCCTCGTCACACGGCGTCACAAAAAGTCAGACCCCCCCTCAAATATGACGTCACAAAGCTCTGCCCCCACCCCCAAACCATATTTCCATTTTTAAAATAAAACATGCTTCAAATCGCTTTAATCTATTGTCATTGTAGTGCATATTTAGTGTGGCGCTGCACTCTGATGTTGTGGGAGTGTTGTTATAACAATTCTATAATTATTTAAAGTTGCACATTTTTACCTGACGTCACACATCGTGACCCCCACCCCCCCTAGGTGCGTGACGTAATTTATGGACGGCCCCTAGTGAGTGCGTGTAAGGGAGCGGCAGTGTAGCGGCTAGCGCGCCGCGCTACGAACTCGGCAACCCGAGTTCGACTCCCGTTCACGGTCAACGCCGATGACGATTATCTGAACCGCTCCTGAGTCTCCCCTATGTCTACTCAGCCTCAAATGAGTACCTGGCGCGGTGCGTAAAAATCACCGCTGGAGAGACACCCCCTCATGTGCCGTGGCGGCCTTCATAGGTGCTGCAACTCGCGAAGAGCACTTGGCCCCAACAGTCTGTCAAAAGCTTACGGCGCGGCGGATTGGGCATCTTTCTCGGTGTGTGCATCTGCATGTGCGCACTTGCATCCAACACCCACCAGCCCGGGTCTGTCTACTGCCGCCGCATGAGGGGCCGCCCACATCCCCCCTCGCCGTGTCCCACTCCCGGACAAAGACCAGCCGCTTTTCACTGCGCGCCAGCTGATTGTCTCTCCACCCCCACATCCGTGCGCGTGCACTCTCTCCCGTGCGCGTGCACTCTCTCCCGCGCGCGTGCACTCTCTCCCGCGCGCGTGCACTCTCTCCCGCGCGCGTGCACTCTCTCCCGCGCGCGTGCACTCTCTCCCGCGCGCGTGCACTCTCTCCCGCGCGCGTGCACTCTCTCCCGCGCGCGTGCACTCTCCCGCGCGCGTGCACTCTCCCGCGCGCGTGCACTCTCCCGCGCGCGTGCACTCTCCCGTGCGCGTGCACTCTCTCCCGTGCGCGTGCACTCTCTCCCGTGCGCGTGCACGCTTTCCCGTGCGCGTGCACTCTCTCCCGTGCGCGTGCACTCTCTCCCGCGCGCGTGCACTCTCTCCCGCGCGCGTGCACTCTCTCCCGCGCGCGTGCACTCTCCCGTGCGCGTGCACTCTCCCGTGCGCGTGCACTCTCCCGTGCGCGTGCACTCTCTCCCGCGCGCGTGCACTCTCTCCCGCGCGCGTGCACTCTCTCGTGCGCGTGCACTCTCGTGCGCGTGCACTCTCGTGCGCGTGCACTCTCGTGCGCGTGCACTTTCTCCCGTGCGCGTGCACGCTCTCCCGTGCGCGTGCACTCTCTCGTGCGCGTGCACTCTCGTGCGCGTGCACTCTCTCCCGCGCGCGTGCACTCTCCCGTGCGCGTGCACTCTCGTGCGCGTGCACTCTCTCCCGCGCGCGTGCACTCTCCCGTGCGCGTGCACTCTCGTGCGCGTGCACTCTCTCCCGCGCGCGTGCACGCTCTCCCGTGCGCGTGCACTCTCTCGTGCGCGTGCACTCTCTCCCGCGCGCGTGCACTCTCTCCCGCGCGCGTGCACTCTCGTGCGCGTGCACTCTCTCGTGCGCGTGCACTCTCTCCCGTGCGCGTGCACTATCTCGCAAGCCGCACAGTGACACTTCTGAGACGTTGGCTTAGGAGATTGCATTTCTCTATCCGCAGGAACACCAATCGCGCGCTCTGTTTTGTTTGCATAAATCCACAGAGGGAATTGATTTCATGGGGGGGGCGGGGGTTATACTTTCCCCCCCCCCTCCAGGTCGCCAAGTTACGCGCGTACTGCAATCTTCCGTGATCAGTGCATGGATAACTCTTGCTCCGGGAGTTGAAGCTTCGCCCCCTGTATGGGATAACAGCTGTGGGCTTACAGATACAACTTCGCCTCGTTTCATGCATACGTAATGCCATGCACAAAAGGTTAAAGATCCCCCCCAGTGTAGCATGAAACAAACTGTTGGGGGTGAAAGTGCCGTCAGCGAGCAACCTGCGAAGGCCGGTACGGTACACGGGTCGTCACCACGCCTGGCCGCCTTTGTCTCCACTAATGCGATGTTCATACCCACCACACCAGGTATACTCGTTTAACGCTGAGTCGACCTAGGATGGGGTTGGGGGCCCAGGACCGGTTCAGATAGCCCTCACTGATGTTGGCTGTGAGCATGGATCGGACTCGGGGTCGCTGGGTTTGAAGTGCGGTGCGCTAACCACGGCTCACAGCTCCCCCACCATTGCGTATCAACACTCGTACTAAGCTCCATGCAATGACATGCATGCTTACAGGCACGCGGGTATGTACATGCTGACATGTATATAGATACATCATGATGTGTACTCGGCTGACATGTGAGGCGTGGAATGCTTGCTGACAGCAGGTCACAGGATATATCCAGACGTGTTGCAGCAGTATGTCAATGTGTTTGGTAAACCCATGACACATGTTGAGATAACCCATGGTAACTGTTAGCATGTCACTATGTCAGTGACATGCATGCCACCTGGGTTAACTGTCATTATGTTGAGTTAACCGATGGTAACTATAAGCATGTCACTGTCAGTTAATCCATGACATCTGGGTTAGCTGTCAGTATTGTGAAGTTAATGCACGGTAAGTGTTAGCATGTCACTTTGTCAATTAATCCACGACACGTGGGTTAACTGTGAGCGTGTCGAGTTAACCCATATAATCCACGTAGCACTTGCGCACAATCCGATTTCATCGCTACGTCGCCCTGGTGGTTGACGTCCTCTGGGGCGCATTCCCTCCTTTAGCCGCAGTTCCATCGTTAGTCTCGACCTCGGGCCATCATTTAGCAGCTTTTGGCTCAGCCATCGAACAAAGGCGGTTCGCTGCGTCGTCCGCTTTCAGATGCGCTTCTGCGGCCGTCCGGAACGCTCTCCCTTCTGGTATTAGGAAGCCACTTGGAGCTGTGCACTTCTAAATCTAGATCGCGAAAACAATATTATTGCGTGTTTTAGTTTGTTGTTCTTCCCCCGGCACCTCCGATGACCACGATTGGCTAAGTACGGTGCAAACGAAGTTTAACATACCGTGCATCCGTTCCAGACAAATGCCCTGCATGCCCAAGAAACCACCTGCAGCACTGCCCTGCGCAAGGGCGCCTTCGGTCGATGAGACGTCTCTCATTTGCACGTGTTCTCTGATCCGTGTGTGTCCCTCTTCCCACATCTCGGTATAATTCCTTGCGTGAATCTCTCCCCATTTCCTCTTTGTGCCATCGTCACTTTTCTCTTCCGACTGTTCCCTCTTTGCCCGAGTCCGTGTGCTCGGCGAAACCGTTGAGACATTTTAGTTTTTATTTTGGGAGTTTTGGGAAAATATAAAATAAAAAATTCAAAGGACGAATGCAACGCGCGGCTGTCAAGTCTCGCGCGCTGGAACGCCACGAGTTTGAGAGTCCTGGCACGGCGAGAGGTAACAAGTTCAAGGTGATGTGAATCAATAATGTCCTGCTTATGTAATGTTACATTAGCTTTGCTCGCATCCAATGTGTGCTTCTGTCTGCATGCGTGTTGAACTTTTTGTTCGCACCGAGCAACCGTGCTAATCGGAGGTGCGGGTGGAAGGACAAGAAAATTCATCGCAAAAAGCAGTCTTGAAGAAGTGAGTTTTCTGTCTCGCAGTCACTCACCGTGCGCCACGCGCACACTCACGAGATGCGCACCACTGCATCGCACCCAGCCGGTCACCGTTGAGATGATCGCTCTCGCCAGACACTCACCCTTACCAGCAGACACTGGCACACCCCCCCCCCCCCCCCAGACACTCGCGACGCACCATGAGACGAGCCCCAGCCCCCGTTGATTTGCCCCATTGTCACGACAGGAGGCATCTGGGCCCGGCCATTGTTTGCCAAAACATCGGACGAAGGGCACGGCACATTGGCACACGTAGGACTTGAGGCTCTTGGATGTGGCAACAACAACAACAACGACGACAACGCGATACGCTGTGATCCAGCTCGGACAAAAGACACTGATCCCCCCCCCCCAACCTTGGCTTACAATAAGCGGACAAGAAAGCTTCCTCCCTGCGTCTGTTCCCTCCGCGTATCAACAAATCGACGCTTTGTTCACAGTTCACACTTCCCCGCGAGGCACGCGCGGCCTCCTGGGGGTGACAACCCCAGCGACACGGGGTCCAGGGCGAGCAACCTGTGGGCCGGTTTCGACATGCGGGGTTCTCACCAGCAGTCAGACCCCCCCCCCACCCCACCCACAAACATCTTGGTTAGACTTACGGAGACATGGCTGTGAGCCAGACCCTATTAAGGCCGGCAAGGAAGGCATCCAATGAGATGGTGTGGTCATTGTGGGTGCGATTATTCGCTTACTCCGCCTCCCTCGCCTCCCCCCCGATCTCACCGCTCCATCTCCGTTGCGGGCGTCCTATCGAGCGTGTTCTCTACTTTGGTTGCCACTCTGCTGTTACTCTCGTATGTATGTGTGTGTGTACGTACGTACGTTGGACTTCTTTCGCACCGTACGTAGCCAAACGCGCTAATTGGGGGTACGGGGGAAGGACAACAAACTCAACACACACAAAAACTGTTCTAGAGAAACGAGTTATCAATCTCAAGAAGCGAGTTTTCAATCTCAAGAAACGAGTTTTAAATCTCAAGAAACGAGTTATCGATCTCAAGAAACGAGTTATCGATCTCAAGAAACGAGTTATCAATCTAAAGAAACGAGTTATCAATGTAATGAAACGAGTTTTCAATCTCAAGAAATTAGTTATCAATCTAAAGAAGCGAATTTTAAATCTAAAGAATCGAGTTTTCAATCTCAAGAAACGAGTTATCGATCTCAAGAAACGAGTTATCGATCTCAAGAAACGAATTATCAATCTAAAGAAACGAGTTATCAATGTAATGAAACGAGTTTTCAATCTCAAGAAATTATTTATCAATCTAAAGAAGCGAGTTTTAAACCTAAAGAAGCGAGTTTTCAATCTAAAGAAGCGAGTTTTAAATCTAAAGAAGCGAGTTTTCAATCTAAAGAAGCGAGTTTTCAACCTCAAAAAACGACCACCGCTGGCACGATCCCTTCGCGCCATGTCTTACCCTGCCCCCAATCCCGCTTTCAGGTCATTCTCGCCGACATTGCTGTCTCGAACTTGTCTGTGTGTCTGTGTGTCTCTGCGTGTGTCTGTGTGTGTGTTCTCTCGTCCACGTGTGGGGAGCGGTGGTGTAGCGGTTAGCGCGCTGCGCTATGAACCTGGCGACCCGGGTTCGATTCCCGCTCACGGCCAACACCAGTGACGATTATCTGAACCAGTCCCGGGCCTCCCTTAGGTCGACTCAGCCTCAAATGAGTACCTGGTGCGATGTGCAAACATCGCCACTAGGGAGACAAAGGCGGCCGGGCGTGGTGTTGGCCACCCCCTCCCCCTCGTGCGCCGTGCCGGCCTTCATAGGTGCTCGCTAACAACACTTGCCCCAACAGTTTGTTAAGGCTATACAGTGGATCTTTGTCTCATCCACGTGTTCCTGCCTCTTCGTCTCCCTCACAGTGGCACGCATGCGCACCTCCTACTTGGTTTTGTTCATCCTTTGCCACCGTTGTCTTCGTCAATATCCACGTTCGATTTGAGTCGATTTTTATTCCATAATTCGTTTGATGTTTTACGGTCCTAGGCATTGCCTGGGGTGTTATTGGTAGCGTTCTGACTGAGCTCACTTGTGTGTTTCCCCGTCAGCCAAGGAGATGTCCCGAGCTTTGTGTGTTTCCCGATTGCCTCGTTGGAGACCAATGCGGCAGGGTTCCAATTCCAATTACCACCACCGTTGCACGCACACACACAAACAAAGACAAAGATCCCTCGTGTAGCCTTAACATACTATTGGGGCAAGTGCGGTTAGCGAGCACCTACGAAGGCCGGGCACGACACACGAGTGGGTGGGTGGCCAGCACCACGCCCGGCCGCCTTTGTCTCCCTAATGGCGATATTTACGCATCGCAGCAGGTACTTACTTGAGGCTCAGTCAACTTAGGGGAGGCCCGGGACCGGTTCAGATAATCGTCACTGGCGCCGCGCGCTAAACGCTCCGATAGCGCTCCCCCCATGCATACACACGCACACACACGCACACACACACATACACGCATACACACACACACGCGCGCACACACACACGCACACAAACGCACGCGTCTCTCGTTCCATTCATAAACTCACAATCTCCCGTCGGGCAACAGCGACTCATTAACGAGTCCACGGTGTAGGCCGAGAGGGCTCGGGGATATTGGAGCGCAAAGTCAACGCGACGATAAATAATTAAATAATTACATATTTAACTCGCCGCTTTGTTGCAGTCACGCGGCAACTCCTGAAACGGGGGCCGCGCGTGATTTCACCTCTGTCATGAAATGTTATTCGGTGTACGTATGCTGAACTTCTATCGCATCGTACTTAGCCAACCGTTTTAATCGAAGGTGCGGCGGGGGGGGGGAGGACATCAAACTTATCGCAAAAAATAAACGTTCTAAAGACAGTCGCTTTCAATCGAGGCGTAAAGAGTGCACAGCTTCCCTTTAGAGTCCTCGTAGACAGCACGGAGTTTGTGGCCATGCGCGTGGCTTTGAAATCCAGCGCCTTGTGGAGGCAGCGAGGGTCGGTGGATCGCACGAACGTTGTGAAAGATCCCTTCCCGCTTCCCGTGGGCGTCGAGGTGCCCATACCCTGCCTACGTGACTTTACCGAAAAAACCTAAGTCACGAAAGCTTCAAATCTAGAATCAGGAGAAGGAGGTTCATCAGAGAGCGAGGCATGTGTAGTCGTCAGCTGTTCCCTCTGTAGGGGATACATCATTGTCCCCTCGCCACGTGTGGGGGGTTTTCTCTCTCTCTCTCTCTGTCTGTCCACGTGCTCCGGGGGTGTCCTCTCACCACGTATAGCCTGCGAACGCTGATCATACAGTTGGCTGGAAACATCTCAAAGTGAAATGAAAAGCGAATGCAGCAGGAATCTCCTGAACAAAAAAAGTCATTGGACTCGGTGCGGCTCTCTTGGATAAATAAATACACAATTCTTATGAGGGCGGAATTAATACATTAAATAAATACATCCCTTTTTTATTCTCCCTATGAAACATTATTGACGTCCTTCAGTCTAATTCGCTTTCCAGACCAATATTCACCATCACCATCAGCAGCATCATCACCAGCACCATCACCAGCCGCAGCAGCACCAGCCATGCTCTATCCACTGCTGGATGAAAACCTCTCCCGGTGCCATCGCCTGAAGACGGAAGCTTGTGTTGCCTCCGAAACGTCGTGATCTAATTTATTTTAATTTTTTACCTACGTGACTTTTACCGAAAAAACAAAGAGTATGAATCCTTGCAGTCACGAAAACTTCAAATATAGAATTAGTGCCACAACGGTTTTCGCCATTCCGCGATCCACCTCGCTCCGACGCAGCAGCCACGTTTCGCCGCTCCGTCTCCCCGGCGGGCGTCCTCAATTTGTCTGCCATTGTACGGTGCGCAAGAAGTTTCGACATGCAATACCGTCGTACATACACACCCCGGCAACAGTCTCAACCGTTGGTCATCGTTTTCCAACAGCATTTGTCTTAAGCAAGCGAACACCGGCATTGCACTCACGATGCTTAACTCATGGCACGTGCAGGGCGGTGGCCGTAGTGGTTCCTACGTCACGCGACAAATCCCACAATCCCCGAGTTTGATACCTGGCTAGTAGGGCTCGCATTTAACATCGGTGGCGAGTGATGTCTTCATCGGCCCTACTCGGGTTTGTCCACCTTTCTTCTTGCACAGAACCAACCCGTGACATGAACTGTGCAGTTTTCTGCAATGAAGTTTGATACAGGGCCCGTACCGTATCTCTGTACGAATCAATTCCTGCCACCTGAACACGGAAGTCGATAACCTGTACTGGTTATAATCAGGAACAGGTGGCAACCCTAGGTCCTGCCCCCCGCCCTCTCGCATCCCCCCCCCCACTTCCCAGCCCACCGCCCCTCACAATCTATTAAACAGACTTGACTCTGGTGATGGGAGCCAGAAGGTCGGGACCAGTCCACAGTTTGCTTACTTAAACAAATGCTGCCGCTTAACATACGTGTGGAAGGCGTAGAGGCCAATAGACTAAACAGACACGCTACGTTTCATCTGTACGCAGAGTTTAAAGAATGACCATCAATTGTTTAAAGTCGTGCATTTCACAGGATCATCTACTGCGCTGCTCATATAATAACATACTCAAATCACGATAATAATCATAATATCAACCAACACCTGATTTTCCATCGGCCTGGTTTTTCCCAGACCTCGAGTTGACGGGCAACGCAAACCGGTTAAATCTGTGGCGTTTCCGTGACCTTCCCAAGTGGCTTGAGTCATCGGGTGCGAGTGTGGAAGGCCTATCCCACATTCCGGCTTGGGGCGGTGTTCTTAATGGCAAGGGCCCCGCCGGCCACTGACGGCTCCTGGTGGCCTTTAGTGCGGCACCTGGACGTGCGGGCCCCCAACAAGACACACAGAGTGATAACACCACCCCATCATCATCATCGTCGTCGTCGTCGTCGTGCAGCTGTCAACCCGCCAATGGTTTCAAATGCGTGGCGGGCCCTCACTCACACACTGATGATGGCTTATTGGCGAAAGTGCCCGCACCCACCGCCCACACCTCTGAAAATGAGTGAAGAACACTGGCCTAGGCCGTGCCAAGCAATGGTCCAGGAGAATGTGAACTCGTGCCCGAAATGGCTGTCAACTCGCGAGGTGTCTCTAAAGCGATGGAGAAATTAATTAAACGTGGCGTGGTGGGCAGGGAGACAATTCGAGTGTGCGCGCGATCGCGAGTCGGGTGGCCACCGCTTCCGTTGTTGATCCCACCTGGCGGCATGTCTCTGAGTCGGCCTCGGTCTACGATCGAAACCGTTGCGGTATCCTGGAGTAAAGTTCAGCAACAGCAACAACAAAAAACTAAACGGTCCCAGAACTCGGCACAAATCAATTCCTGCCACCCGAACACAGACGCCGATTTTCGGACTAGTCCGGGTCAAATGTGGACAGGTGGCAACGCTAGTTGCGTGCTTCACAGAAGCAGGTAATGATAGGTGAAGGAAGTATAGAAGGTGAAAAGGTCCAAAACATTGAATTGGAGATTGTGTGAGCAGTGATTAAAGTTGACGGTGGAGTCGAGTGTTTGATATGATCACGGAGTTCGGGCCAACGGAGATGTGAGACAGCTGATAAATCAATCATCAACATCCTCATCATCATCAGCCACTGCTGGATGAATGCCTCCCCACGTTGCCGCCAGATTTCACTATCATATGCCGTAATAATCCACGGAGCACGAGAACAGCTGATTTCATTACTCCACCTCCGGTTGACTACGAAAGGAGTCCACCATACGTACGAGCTGTGCGGTACGTTCCATTCCTTGACTGCTGCTCCCTTATTAGTCTTGACCATTGACCATCGTCGCTTCTAGACGTGCCGCGTCCTGCCCAAGCCCACGCTAATCTGTTCCTAACAGTTTGGATGATGTCATGAACCTGCGTATTATTATTATGACGGCCACAACACCAGAGGCGATAACAGTAACATCGAAATTATTTTCTCTTTTTTGGAGAGGGCCCCAAAAAGAATGCCAGAGCATTTGCGTGTTCTCATCCCGCCGGCAGCCTCGTTGGCAAAATAACTCGGCAAGGGCTCTGACGGATCACCTTGCGAGAGGCCTCCGCTATCAATTAACATTCCTCTCGCTCCGAGTCGGCTAGCCCACCCAGCCAGGGCTTTCAAACGCCGCGCCTCTGAAGCGGCCGCTTGTTCTGCTCGCTGACATGGAAACATTCCTGTGCCGCCCGTAGGAATGTCACAGTCAGATCAGTGCACCAGAGAACACTGTTTACTCGATCATTATTTTAACTTTACTTTCTGTGTGGGGGGGGGGCTGTTGGATAGTGGTGCGCCAGGATATTTAAAAAAAAATTATTCTCGTTCCGAGCATCTGTATTCAATCACTCCCCGATAGAAAGCGTGGCTACTCTGCGTTTTGGTTCGGAGCTATAAAAAGAGCTGGAATGAGCTCGTAAAAGACACTTTCCACACCAAATTGGGTAAAGTCTTTTGATGTTTTCTGAATTCCTCTCCTGGCCGTGCCGTGCCATGCCTGGCTCCCGCCTCGCGCTTCGAGTGGCGGTGCCCAGCCACTACCAAACCGGGCTTTGGCAAGGCCCTCTAAGGCCGCGCGCCTTTTGGGTTCAATAAACGATTTATTTAGCAAAATGTTGTTCTTGTTCCTCCTTTGCCAACATTTTTGCCATTTCTAAAAAAAAACAGGCAAGTGTGTTAATTTTTTTTTGCTATACTCGAAGTCTGCGGGGGAAATAAAAAAGGTACAGAAATGCTTTCATGATGTTTGCTTGCCTCCCCCACGGTAGAATCAATAGCGGGGCACTACCAGCGGCTGCTGTGTACGTTATATAGGCCAGTGGGGCATTAAGCAGAAATAAATGCTCTTTGAATATTTATTTTACAACCAATTTGTTTGATATATTTTTGATTGTTCCCCCCACCAAATTTCGTTTAAAGTGTGCCATCTGCGTCACGTCTCGAGACAAAGTGTCCATTTTTTTGACGCGACAGCGCCGCGCTCATTGAGCAGTGTCGGTGAACGGCCCGTGGAATGAGATGTCGTAGAACTACTTCTCAGATCCCCCTACAAGTGACTTTTCAAATCGGAAAAACGAGGCGTTTCTACACAGAAATGCGTGTTGCATAGCAATCAAAAACCTGTTTAACACGTAGACTTTCGCGACCAAAAATCTCGATTATGAATCAAAAACTTGTAAATATACAAAGCTCTGAGAAGCTGGAATATATCCACAGCGAGTGAACAAACAAAATATTATGTTCTGGGTTTTTATTTTGCGTAGTCATTGGTGACCAGGCTGCGACCGCAAACTAGCCACACTTGAGAACCGAGTTTAATTGTGGAAATGTCCATGTTTCACATGATCTCGTTAAAACAATTATTGTTATTGCTGATTGTTTACCCAGGGTCCCGGGAAAGCATCACAGAGTCTCAACACTCAATTATAGGAGGCTACTGCATTTGGTTGCAACTTAGCCATTCCACAGCATTGTGATTTGGGCCGAAGTGATGACAGCCAGGCCTCTGGCACTTTGACAAATTGCCCTTTTGCATTTCATGCACATTCATCAAAGGCCGTTAATGCCCTGAGCGGAGTCAACTGTCAGCAGGCGATTTTTCTGAGCTTCCTCGGCCGCTGCTAATTTGATTAACGGCAGATTGCTCTTCTACCTAGTTTCCCAGAGCCGATGTTAGTTGACACGTGAATTTCGGCCGCTCGGATTCTTTCACTTTTCCGTAGCTGCCAAACCCTATTTTCACCCCCCCCACCTCACTAACTGCCCACCCAGAGGCCAGTGTGCCGTAGCATTGGTTGGCTCTGATACAAGGAATGGAAAAGGAATGCGATTTAATGTTGGCCGATGAGCTTAAGTGATGATATCTCCAAGGAGAGAGTTGTACAACAAGGGTGGCGTTGTGTTGAAGTCTCTAGATTTTTGCTTCATATGGCGCAGTAAAGATCCCGTACCCTGACTCCTGTTGTATATTTGAAGTTTTCGTGTCTCTCTCCCCGCGGTCGCGTGGATTTTTCTTCGGGTCCTCCGGTTTTTCCCTCCACATTTAGAATCAACATAGCGTGGTTGGCATGTGCCCTGGTGCAATGAATTAACCAGAGCTCCAATTTCCCCACCATTCCCCCCCCCCCCTTCCAATCTTCATAGCCGGGTGTCTGGTCCCATCCGACCCGTGGGCCCTGGTGCAGTTGCACCGCCTGCGCACTCGATCGCTGCTCCACTGCCAGAGAGGTCAAATGAGGTCAAAGTGGAAGCGGCCGCATGGCTCGGTGGAATCGGAGCGTTGAGCCGGCACCGGCGAGAACCGGGATTTGAATCCGTTCTGCTTGTTCCGATCGCCTGTTGGCAGCACGTGCCGTTCGTTGATATCGAACAGCAGCCGTGGTTCTGCTGACCCGTCAGAAACTATGGGAAGGCACAGAACGCTCACACGCCAACGCACGCACAAGCAGCGCGAA
The DNA here is from genome assembly GCF_965212315.1 of Lampetra planeri. Lineage (NCBI taxonomy): Eukaryota > Metazoa > Chordata > Hyperoartia > Petromyzontiformes > Petromyzontidae > Lampetra > Lampetra planeri. The sequence goes on from NC_136136.1 coordinate 4,261,928, forward strand.
CCGAGGCTTTGCCATTAGTCTACGACGACGACGACAACAACATCTTTCACCCGGCCTCATCTTGCCCGGAGCGGGGTGCCATAGGCGAGCAGACGCAGGCGGTGCATGGGAGCCATCGCGTGAATTCTTCCCGCACCCTGCACGCTCACGGGAATCGCCTGTGAACCCGTAAGCCTGGAATGCGCCCTGTCTCGTCAGACGTCGGGAAGCTCACGCAGCCGTTGAGCCCTGGAGGGTTATCGGATGGGTGGCCCACGCATGCGTACAATCGGGTTTTGTGGGGCTGCATTGTGGGCAGCTTAGAGCAATGCGGACGACTACACAGTACGTCCTCTTACCTGCGAACAGTTCCCACCTCGTACCTACGAACAGCTCCCACCTCGTAGCTACGAACAGCTGCCACCTCGTACCTACGAACAGCTCCCACCTCGTACCTACGAACAGCTGCCACCTCGTACCTACGAACAGCTCCCACCTCGTAGCTACGAACAGCTGCCACCTCGTAGCTACGAACAGCTCCCACCTCGTACCTACGAACAGCTGCCACCTCGTAGCTACGGACAGCTCCCACCTCGTAGCTACGAACAGCTGCCACCTTGTACCTACGAACAGCTGCCACCTCGTACCTACGAACAGCTGCCACCTCGTAGCTACGAACAGCTGCCACCTCGTACCTTCGAGCTGGGAAATGTTTGCTCCGAGACTGCCCGGCGTTAAGGACACCGTTTAAAAAAGAAAAATAAACACAATCAATTAATAGTTTTGTTGCAACAAGGGGCGGTGACGGGGCCCGGCGGCCGCCCTGATTAATACGGCCGGTGTTTTAACCGCAACATTACGCGCCGTCTGATTAGCAGTGGATGTTACAGGTCCAGTGACGCAATTCACAATGAATCATGCGCCGCGGGTGTGCCGGCGTCATGTGGTCCAAATGAACCAAATTTGACAACGTTTTCCCTACAAAATTACTCAATTGGGAATCTACAAAACCACAACAATTGCACCTCCCCCCTTCCACCACCAAATGTGAAAGCACGGCGGGACACCTCGTGAAAAAGGCATGAGATCCGGGTGAGGTTTGTGCTGAGTAAGCGAGCTGAGCGACCGTATCGTTAAATCGGCAAGGGTGTGGATGGAACGGTACAGACGAGACAAGAGGCTGCATGTCCAGGCCAATGGCGAAGGCGGAGGAGGAGGAGGAGAGGAGTTTCGATTTAAAGCTTTCGTGACTGCAGGGATTCATCTTCTTGGTTCTTTCGGTAAAGTCACGTAGAAGGGAAATAATAAAATAATAAAAATAAAGCATAATAAAATAATTCTCACGATGTTTCGGCCACAACGCAAGCAGCCGTCATCAGGTGAAGAACAGGTCTGTCGGGAAGACAGCGTCTGAATGACGCTGTCTTCCCTTAATGACGCTGTCTTCCCGACAGGCCTGTGCTTCACCTGAGGACGGCTGCTTGCGTTGTGGCCGAAACGTCGTGAGAATTATTTTATGATGTTTTATTTTATGATGTTTTATTTTTATTATTTTATTAATTTTCTTCTACGTGACTTTACTGAAAGAACCAAGAAAAGGAGAGGAGTTGTTCTGGCATCAGCGTGGGGAGGTTGAGACGCACGGTCATGGCTCGGGTCCGTGTCGGGGTTCGTGCACTCACGAGTGAGCCGTCGCCCCTCCCTGTGTGTCCACGTCGCCACTCTGCGGTTTAATTGTGTTTGTTTTTTCCAGAGGAGACCCCCCCCCCACTCACGCTCCCCCTACCAGCTCTTACTTCCCATTGACTGTTCGTCAACGCCTCCCATCAGCCACGTGGATGTGCGGTGTGGAGTGGTTACGAACCCGGCGATCCGAGATCGATTCCCGCTCGCGGTTAACCGACGCCAGTGACGATTGTCGGAATCGGTCCTGGGCCACCCCTAGGTCCACTAAACCGCAAATGAGTACCTGGCGCGGTGTGTAGACATCGCCACTGGGGAGACAAAGGCGGCGGGGCATGGTGCTGGCCACCCATCCTCTCGTGTGCTGTGCCGGTCTCATAGGTGCTTGCTGACAGAACTTGCCCCAACAGTCTGTTCAAGGCAATACGGGGGATTTTTGTCTTTGTATCAGTAAAATTGTGACCCAAATCGGATCACAAAATCGTGACATTGCATTGTTATTGAACTTCTTTCGCACCGTACGTAGCCAGCCGTGCTAATTGGAGGTTCGGGAGAAGGAAAACAAACTAAACACAAAAAGCGGCTCTAAATAAATTAGTTTTCAATTTATAACATTTAAAAGTGCATAGCTCCAGTGGCTTCCGAATATCGAAAGCGAGAGCGTTCCAGACTGCCGCAGAAGCGCATTCGAAAGCGCGCGATGCGGTGACCGTGTTTTGTTCGATGGCCAGCCAAACACAACATCGTAGTGTGCGTGCGGAGACACAGGAACGCAGACGACAGAACACGTAGCCAACTCTCGACCGGAGCGACGCTGCATCAGAACCCGCGAGTGGAGAGACCGACACCACCACCACCACCACTCGAAGGCACGATGTGTGGGCTCACGAGCCGTACATTGCGGGAGTAACTGATACACTGGCCAGATGTTTGGGATAAACAAAACATCCGAGTCAGATTTGGCACGGTACGTAAAATACAGGAATTAATATCTGGTACAAAAGATGTACGACCGAAGCTATCAACAGAAGGTGTGTACAGGATTAACTGCACGTGTGGAAAATGTTATGTTGGGCAAACAGGACGAATGATCAGCACGAGACTAAAAGAACATCAGATAAATATTATCCCAAATACAACTGTCAGCAGTAGCAGAACACGCGTGCCAACAAGGACAATCAATTGATTTTTTTTAATGTTGAAGTTCTGTGCAAAGCTAGCTACTACTGGCCAAGACTAATTAGAGAATACATCGAAATTGAAAGAAATAAAACACATTCCTGCGGAGGGAGCTGGTAGGAACGTTGGGTTGCTCGTCAATGGCCAGGGTCAACGGTGGCGTGGTGTATTCCGCCAATATGGCCGACTGTGAGGGCGGGCACAAGCCGGCGTGAGGAGGTTAAACGTTGAGTTTTATAAGGGCACCACGGGGTGACCAGCCCCTCCCCACCAAGCCCCACCCCTCCCACCCCTCACCCAACCCCATCCACCCTCCAAACCCAGCCCCTCCCCACCCTCCCCACCCAGCCCCTCCCCACCCTCCCCACCCAGCCCCTCCCTACCCTCCCCTCCCCACCCAGCCCCACCCTTTCCACCCAGCCCCTCCCCATCCCCACCCTCCCCTCCCCACCCAGCCCCTCCCTCCCCACCCAGCCCCTCCCCACCTTCCCCTCTCCACCCAGCCCCACCCCTCCCATTTTTGGATGCACGACGGACGGACACAATAATCCCCTGTAGGCTGGTGGAATCAGGAGGTTACTACCAGTAAAAATAATTTAACCGTTCGGATAGCTACCGCCTTCGTGCTGCATGAAGCGAATCATCAAATAATTCATTATTTAAATGCATGCCTATAAAGGGCACCATACATCAATTGGGATTACCGCTGGTACGGCTATTTTAATACACACAATAGACAAGATCAAAGGGCTCGCAGAATGCGCATGCATAATGTACATTGACTCATTAATCTCCCCCCCCCCCACACTTTGTGCAAGAGCGTGGAAGTGTTGTCACCACATCTCCGCCTCAATATAAGGAACGAAACAGGTGGACTTCTCCACAAATCTAGCTGTCGCCTGATGAAGCTAGTTGTAATTACTGGCCAAACGCCGCACTCAGATTATAAATGTTGTGGCTTGGCTCTCCAACACACCGGTGGTGCTGTACTAGTGACGAATTGGCCACGTTCTGTTTACGTGACAACCCTTACTAGTCGGCTGTGTCGGGTGGTGGCGGGTTTGAACGACACATTCATATTTTTACGCGTTCTAACCCACACAAAAAAAACTCTAATGGATAAATATTCACGTATAGAGTTTCACAAAGAATATAGCCACGCTCCCGAGAGAGAGAGAGAGAGGTGGTGGGGAATAATGAGATTGAATCGTCAACGAGGCGCATTGCAACGGTCCTTACTTTGTGATCGCAAAAAAATCTACACATGAACAACAACGCAGCGTAACCCAATTCCGTCCACGCGATGTTCTGCGCCACTCGACCTCTCTGACCCCTGACAGTCTCGAGGGTGAATGCTTCCCTCTCGCTCGCGGGATAATAATTGGGCCCCGGTGAAGGGCGCGGCTCGCTGTGGTGTCAATCCACGGCTAGATTCATAACGAGGGACAGTGTGGGGGGGAGAAGGCTTTGGACTTAATAGCTAGGCTCAAAAAGCTTGCTTAGCTTCCGAGATCCGACAAGATTAGTTGCACTCGGGGGTGATTTGACCGAATGTAAATCACCTACAGTAAAGCGACAACACCACTTAAACGTAAACTAAACTGAAAACTAAACTATTTTTTTTTATTTTTTTTACCAGGTAAGGGCCCAGTGAGTTATGTAGCTCTTCTTCAGACGCGACTTGGCCACAAATCTCGACGAAGTGGCTTATCATGTGAAAATATAAAGCAGCCAAATACTCTAAACGCATGCTTCTAAATGTGTCGGGAAAAAAGATCGGAGGAACTGCAAACTCCAACTATACAGCAGCAGGCGTCAGGGTCGCGATGGAACCCACGACCTCCTGCACACCAAGCGAGATAGTTAACACCTCGCCACCGACAGCTTTAATCTCGTAGCTACACACGGAGGTCGTGTGTCCTGAGTTGCCCCGCGTGACCGCGCGCCTTTCCGCGATGAGATTGTGGGTGCGCGTTTATCGCAGTGGCTTCGTGACTTTTCAGAATCGTGACAATTTCGCCGAGATTGTGCAAGTGGTGATGGATTGTAGCATCATCACATTTGTGATGTGCAACCGACACAAACGTACTCCAATTCCACCCCTCCTCTCCGTTTGCCCCACTCGACCTGTGACACCCGCAGTCTCACAGACAAGCGGTCTCTTTATTTCGTCTTCTTCTGGATTCTGGGTAATAATTGGGTCTTGGTGAAGCATTGGAGGGGGAACAAACAGGGTCTCGGTCCAGGGCTGGGCTCGTAATGGCAAATGGTAAGAAGGCATATAAGGCCGCGTTGCTTTTTGTGGCCTCGTAAATGGGTTTGGGTTTTTTTGGGGGGAAGTCGGAACACTCGTGGCTTGACGATGTGGACACACTCTTCCGGCTGCAATGCAGCACCTTGTCATCGTGCCGACTGGGGGTGCAACAACGTCTTGTGGGGTCTCCTCGTGATTCATCAACACGGCAGATGTCAGAATCGTCAGAGTCAGCATCTTTATTTCGACTCGAGGGAGAAATCCGATGAGCTATGAAGCGCTTTGTTCACAGACGTCCAGTATGGGGCGGGTCAGCAACTTACAACAGCAAACAATACAACAACAACGAAACGATCGGCGTGCAAAATAGAGAAAATGGTAAGCGAGTCGCTGAATATAAATAAAACATTGATAAATTAATAAGCATAATGGTTCGAGATCACACCAAGAAAAGACCGCATAGCAGTACTCCCTCAATAAAATCGTACATTAACATTGAACTGCCCATGCTACACAGGTGATGATCAACGTTACCAATCACGTTTACAAAACGTGACTGCTGTATCCAGCACCGATCTTCTGCTTCAGGATATAGTTTTGTTAGTATGCTGTCTAACATGCCACGGGACATCGTCGGTGAGTCGGCGCATGGACTAATATGTTACATTCTGCATGGACATCACGTCGGATATCATGTCGAGCAACGCGTAAAGAGATAAGCGCAGAGTTATTGCTGGGCACTGGTGGCTTACGAATGTAATCTGTAATCCGGTATTGTGGAGGTAGCGAGGAGTTGGTGGATCACGGCCGTGTTGCGAAGCCTTGCTCCATCAGGCGAAGGTGGCACAGGAAATCGTGGGCTGATATCGCCTTGTCCTTGTGTATGGGATCGAGTGTTGCCCCATCGCACACGTGGGTTTTCTCCGGGTGCTCCGTTAGCCAAGAGGACTCCAGAGCTTGGAGTGGGGTGAGGGTGTGGGGTGGAGTTTGGTTCCGGCTCACCACCTAGCCCTCGCCTTCCCCACTTGTCTGTGGCTCTTCGTGGCCTCGGGAGTGGGTTTCTGTCTTCGAGAGCGAGCGAAATACCTGCGTGCATCGGCGCCTTTACAAGCTGGAATTGTCGTTGTTGTAATTAGACAGATGGAGGAGGCCTTAGGACGGGAGAACAGTGCGAGGGGGTCAAAGAGAGTTCACTTCGAGTCGAACAAGAACATTGCCAGATAAAAGGGTAAAAAAACAATTGTCATATTTTGCTACTGGCAAATGAGGTTCCAAAAGTGTAAATGCTTACCCTGAGGTCTAATACTCTGATGGTGCATTGTCTTTGAGTTGTGCGCCTTTTGGCGTCATCTGGTCCAACACCATGTGAGACTAGGCTCTAAGGAAAGCTGTCTCGGGTGTGGACCAATCAATTTCAAGGACAGTGCATATTATTATCAGAGTTGTGTGTTTTTTGTTTGCATTATGACTGCAGGTATTGTGGTCAATGCAAACATGACTCCTTGTAAAAAAGGTGTCAGTTTTGTTGCCAGATAAAAGGGTAAAAAAACAATTATCAATTGCTCTGCAGTTCTCTATACATTAAGATGTTTTCATGCCACGTAGTGAGCGTTTATACTCCATGCGGGAGGAAACCGGAGCATCTTGAGAACCCCCACGCATCCCATACAAAAGAAATAGACGATGATTATCACTGGTCAACAAAAAAAAACAATTTTTTTTCCGGCCTGGACTTTTGCAGCTGTTTTAGACTAATTTCAGGGTGCTGATTCCAAATCTGATCTCAGATTTGCTCTATCAAATCTCATTTTTATGCTATCGGCATACCCCATTTTCATTGATTTTTCCCGAAATTAACTCTGTCACTTATGATTGCAAGTTGTTGCGAGTCAGTGACTGCTTTAGTGTTAAAATATGGTGCTGTATTTTTAGGATAGTGTGTGTATAATATAATTTTATGTAAATATCCACATTTATTTAATATTTTTCTTCTGCAGTTTGTATTGAAAATGCAATATTTGATATCTCAAAAACCTGACAAAAACTGATGCCAGATTTGTAATCAGCACCCCAAAATTACCTTAAAACCGTTGGAATACTTTATGCCAGAAAAAGTGTGTTGACCAGTGTTATCAGTCCACGCTTTGCTGCACTGCATTCTGCTGGCGTGTGATGGGTAATTACACTTCGATGCTCACTGGAAGGGAGTCCTCGCGATATTTTGCAATTTGTCCAATCCACCAAACCCCCTCGTTGCCTCCGCAGTGCTGGATCATTGGCCACGTGCATGAATACAATCAAACCTCGGCCAGCCACCGCTCCAGCCCCCGTGTATGTATGTTGAACTTCTTTCGCACCGTACGTGGACAACCGTGATAAACGAAGGTGCGGGGAAAGACAATAAACTGGACACAGAAAGACGTTCTAAAGTGCTCGAATTGTAAATGTTGTGGCTTGGCTCTCCAACACACCGGTGGTGCTGTGCTAGTAACCAATTGGCGCGTTCTGTTTACGTGACAAACATTTACTAATTGGCTGTGTCGGGTGGTGGCGGGTTTAACGACACATTTATATATTTACTGATCTAACCAAAACAACCCTGTATTATGGAGTTGTAAATAAATTTGTTTTCAATCTAGACGATTTAAAAGTGCATAGCTCCAGTCGCTTCCTAACATCGGAAGGAAGAGCGTTCCAGACGGCCGCAGAAGCGCATCTGAAAGCGCGTGATGCGGTGGCCGCCGTCTTTGTTCGATGGCCAGCAGCCAAACGCCACTGCTGCGAGGATGACCGGAGTTTGCCTAATGGTTTATGCTCCTTGCAGTGACATGGAAGCAGCTGATCTGTATTAAGATGGAACAATAAATAAGCAGACATTAACGTCCCCTCTCCCATGGTTCTCTCCACGTAAACAAAAATATATATCGGTTTTCTGTTTTTTACACATCCCATTCATCAAAGATATAAATGTTGAGAATAGTCCACCGTTGACAGAATAATAACGCAGGTCGCAAAACCACATTTCAACCAACAGACGAAAACGTGTGAAGAGCTACGCAGCCTCTGTGCATTATGCAAAAACCTTCAGCAGTTCCACAGCTTAACACAATGCCTTTCTTCTTATTATGTTTTATTTGTATTCTTTTATTATTTCCATTCTACGTGACTTTACCGAAAGAACCAAGAAGATGAATCCCTGCAGTCACGAAAGCTTGAAATCGAAAAATGCCTTTCTTGTTTAGGAAGTGCTCATGGGTTTTTGCATAATGCGCAGAAGCCGTGTGCTTTTTAATTTTACACGATATGTGTGTGTGTGTTGCGTGATCCACATTCCATTGGTCACACTCCCTTCTGGAAGGGCATTTTTGCTTTCGCAAAGAAAACTCTCTGGAGCAAGGTGTCAACATTCAGTGCCTCGTCAGCAGAGTGGCGTTTTGCTTTGAATCGACGCTCGTGAACGCGTTCAGAAAGACACCGCGTTCGCCAGCATGGGGTTGAACGGGTGGCTATTTCCACACGCAATACATTGGGACCCGTATCTGGCAGTTTACCAGCATCGATTTAAGCAAACATGACTCCTTCTGCCGATGAGACCTAATGCAGTTGTGTATCTCGAAACCGCTCCAGAGTTTTTTTTCTTGCGTCAAACCAACTTGCTGCTGAAATGACACATTTCCAGAAAGCCACGTGGCTGATATGATGCGTCAAAAGAAGACTGGTTTATTTGTTTTTATTTTTTGACGTTGGAAGGACAAATATATATATGTGTGTGTGTGTGAACGGAGACGTTATTTATTGTTGTCTGCTGTTACTTGGCGTTCTACCCAAGCGACGGGTGGTGGTTGTGTTGTCAGAAGAATAGCCCGAGCTGCTCACAGCGAGGCCGTGGTAAACATATTGGCGGTGGAGTGGGGGGGGATGGAGGGCACCGGAGGGACGGGGCGGGTGGGACACGGCCGCATTTAGAGATGAGAGCGGTAATTGCGAGGCTATCAAACGGGCGCCCTCAATTACCGAGGAAGCAGCTTCTGGCACAGAGGAGCGCGCGCGCGCGCGCGGGTGTGTGTGTGTGTTTGCGCTACAGCAGGTGTACACTCATTAATAACAATAATCATAATATTCTCTCCGCGTTATCATACACACTGCCCCCGTGCCTTTTAAAGGTCAGGTCAGGGGTGTGTTTGCGGTGACCAAAGCAGCGGTGGTGCAGTGATCATAGCGATGCACTACGAACCCAGTGAGCAGAGTTCGATTCCCGTTTGCGGCCAACACATTGGTGATGAAATATATGAAGCGGTCCTGAGCCTCCCCTAGGTTGACTCAGCCTCAAATGAGTATCTGGTGCGGGGCGTAAACAGGAGTACTTGGGGAGACAAAGGCGGCCAGGCGTGGTACTGGCCACCAACCCCTTCTGTGGTCTTAACCGGACCATGGCTCTACTCGATTAGTCCGGCTAGCCGATGTTTTACTGTGTTAATTCTAAATGGGGATTTGTTTAATTTCATGTTAAATATTATTTGTATTCGAGTGCTCACCAATTGGTCTGTCTACAGTGCTTACCAATCCAAGAGCTAACAGCAACAATTGACAGCCATGGATGTACGTGCCATATGTTGCTTACGATCGCGTCCTATAATGCCTACTTTGATGCATGTTATAGCGCTTACGGTAATGCCTACTTTGATGCATGTTATAGCGCTTACGGTAATGCTTACGAACGCTTACGGTTGCTCGTGCTTCCTAATGTTTGCTCGACTGCTTGCTGTAAACCCAACACATTCGCCCCCCCCCCCAAAAAAAACGATTAGTGTGAAGAAGGGCCATTGCCCGAAACGTCGGCTATGTATGTTTTTTTCCCCCGATATGAGGCCGCGCACAGTGCCGTCATTGACGAATGTGCTGGTGTGGTTTGTTATTTGTGCTTATGCGCCACTGCCAACGCAGCAGCGGCAACGGCATCGCCCTGACATCGGTGGTTTCTGACACCACAGGACCACGAGGGACTTTGACGGATTCGGGAGGCTGTCATCCAGCAGCGGATCGATCGTGGCCGACGACAATGACGATGAGCTCGAGAGCGTTGTTCTCGGCATATTGTCCGACGTTTCAACTCCCCGTGCCTGGGAGCTCCTCCGGACGGTCGAGCGCTCAGTTGAATTCATCTCTCGCCGGGTTCGAGCGTCAACCACCGGCAACAATGACAACGCGGGGTAGGAGCGGAAAACGCAGCGGGGGGGGGGGGGCTGCAGCCGCGAACACCTACGCAGCAATATTCTTAGGTTTTTTTTTTCGGTAAAGTCACGTAGATAAAAATTAAAAATTAAAATTAATAAAAGTAAAATAAAAATAAAATAAAAATCACGACGTTTCGGAGGCAACACAAGCTTCCGTCTTCAGGTGGAACCGTCACAGCACGCTTGCTGTATCAAGTCAGAGAAATTCCAAGAAAACAGTCCTTGTGTATATACTGGTTGAGGGTGGGAGGAGCCAAGGTGGACCCTGAATATAATTTTTGTGAGGTTCGGTGCGGCTGAAGCACGCTGCTAGGAATGAGCCTTTGTTGTGTAAACTAGGTGCGGCTGATGTACGCAGCAACCCCACAGAGGCCCGAGATGAATGAGCCCTCCCTCTGGTCAGATGTTTGCTTTGGGTCTGTTGGCCCAATCGAGCAAACAAAAGCCCCTGCAAGCAATCGAGTCAGTGGTTCATCCTTGGACCTCGTTACGGGATGCCATCATCGGTCAATGTCTACGACCTGGCTGCCCGGTTGTGCGGTATGGGTATGGACAATAGGAAATTAGAGATATCCGTTTGCCTGGTAAGTAAGGTTGAGTTGGGCTTGGGCAGGACACGTCGCGGCCACGTTGTCCTGAGTAATAATAATAATGGCCATCGGCAATGAGAATCATCAGAATGTTTTATTTTTATACTGGAGGAATCCGAAGAGCTATAAAGCTCTTTATCACAGATGTCCAGGAAGGGGTGGGTCAGAACGTTACAACAACACACAATCTAACACATATATATGAGTGCCAAGTATAGGAAAGGTAAACAACTAACTTAGAAATATCCAAATAAATCTAAGCAATTTTTTTTTATCTCACCAGGCAAAGCCCACTGAATTCCGCTCACGACCACGAACCACCAGTCACGATTACCTGAACCGGTCCTGGGCCTCCTCTAGGTCGACTTTGCCTCAAATGAGTACCTGGTGCGGGGTGTAAATATCACCAGTCGGGAGACAAAGGCGATCGGCCGTGGCGCTGGCCACCCACCGCCTCGTGTGCCTTGCCGGTATTCATAGGTGCCCGCTGAGAGCACTTGCCCCAACAGTCTGTTAAAGCTATGCGGGGGATCTTTGCCTCTGTTTCTTTCCGTGCGTTTTGCTATAAATGTACATGGGGAGCGGGAGGGGGCGGAGGAGAGAGAGAGAGGGGGGGGGCTGCCTCTGTGAATTGCCCAGCTCGGATCTCCCCACCTCCCATCCCCGCCACACCGAGGGATTGCGAGGCAGTGTAGCAGCAGCGGCAGTGGCGGCATTGGCGGTGAACGCGCGCAACGAGCCAAAAATACCCCCCCCCCGCTCCTCCCCCGCAAGCAAGCTCGCGTCCGCCAAGCACAGCGCTAAGCGGATTTAGAGCGCGCGCCGTTCGCAAGCCAACGCTCGTGCCTCTTGCCTCGAGCACACAGACAAAGGTTCTCCCAGGTAGTGTTGAACAGCATTTCGCGACGTGAAACAAATGCCTCGCTAATGTAAGGCTACTAAATATAGTGATGCGTGAAACGAATGCCCCGCTTGAAGCCGCATTGACTCAAGGCCCTGGACGCGTGACCGCTTTCTCTCTCTCTCTCTCTCCCTCTCTGTGTATTGTGTGGCCTTAGTTACCTGGTGGTTGGTGTCCACGGGGGATCAGTGGGTTTGATTCGTTGAGAACCACCACTGCGGTCGCGGGCAGGTGGTTGGTGCTGCAACCGCAAAGGCCTTTTTTGAACTACTCCCAATTCTTGTTTTGGGGATAATTAAGAGGCGATCAGATTCACCTTCTTAGGGTTTATTGGGTTTGACAACGCAGGGTTTGAGAGAGGGCAATTACCAGCTTTGATTCCGCCGATGAGCCCACACAAGGAGTGGCACCGGCACAGAATGCGTACGTTCGTGAACACATACTGTTGATGAACAGAAGTCTGGACTGCCAATAGGCTGTTGGACTAAAGATTTGTTTGGGTCTTTTTGTCCACGTGGCATTTGCACTAAAAAAGGAGCTCAATTATTGAATTGAGCACCTGTTAAGGATGACACGGCGGCACGTGGCGTGGAGCGGTGTGGTGAGCGACACAGTGGAAATGTGACAGACACACGCGCAGTGGAAATGTCACTCAGACACACACACGCAGACGCACTTGTGTCGGGTTGCATAAAAATAAACCCTTAAGCGGAATTTCCTTATCATTTGTATGCGTGTTGAACCTCTTCCGCACCGTGCGTAGCCAAGCGCGATAATCGGAGGTACAATTCATCCTTAGCTTGGGCAGAAGCGGGCCGACGTTCACTGCCATCGTCATCGTTATCTAGAAAGCTACGCAGGAGGATTGGAGCCTGGTTGATATTGTTGATGAGAGACAGGCCGGTAATACCAGCCGTGTGTTGTCAGCTGGCCAAGCCCCGCCGTCACGTTCTGGCCATCCTACCAGTGACCCAAGAGACATATATATTCAGTGAGAGATTCAAGTCCTCCCTGCCACTTTATGACATTTTGGCCAGATTTTGTTCGCAGCGGAAGCCGGGGGCTCGGGTGCATTCCGGTGCCTTTGCGCGGCCAGAAATCGAACTCAAGTCAACCGCGTTGCTGCCCCCCCCCCTCCTCCTCCATTCCCGTGTCGCTCTCGCTCATCGAATTGTAAGGGTTCGCAGGTCAACTTGCAGGACACACAGGGAGCCTAGTATTCGCACGGAACGGAGCGATGGACGCGGCCGCTTTAGAGATGAGTGCGGCGAGCGGGTTCACAGTGGCCACGTCGGATCAACTCCCCGGCTTGGCTGAGAGACTCGGGTTAGATCCCGGGCTCCGGCGACGAAGCCGGATTCTCAAGGTCACGCGCTGGGTTTTGATAGTTTAGGTTTTTGGGGGCTTTCTGTCGCCAAACACTGCGCAACCAACAACAACAAGAGCAACAAAACCTGCAGCGCGTGTTTTGTTTGTTTGTTTTTGTCGCTAATCTAAGCAGCGGTGACGCGATGATCAACGCGCTGCGCTATGAACCCTGCGAGCTAAGATTGATCCCTGGCCGCAGTTGACACCGCGGTTGACACCAATGGCCAGGGATGTCTGACCCCCGTTATCGGCCACCCTCCTTCACAAAACCTGTCCTCGGCCAGAGTGGTCAAGTATGAAGAAGAAAAAAAACCCCTCATCATTTATATAGTGTGATGAGGCCTCCTTCATCCAGCAGTGGATCTAAAAAGGGCTGCATGCATCGTTATGAGAGAGTTGTTTAATTACATACGGTGATACCACTTTACATTAATCGCGGACCACAATGAGAGAAAAACAATTAGTGAATAGAATCGTGATCCCAGAATGGTGACAATTCATTGAATCGTGACATTTGAGTCGTACTAATAATAACTTTCCAATTCGAACTTTGTTTTTTTTACTTAACCAGGTGCTTATAAATCAAGAGACCAGGATTCAATCAAATTTTCAAGAGGGACATGGGTCGGCAAAGTGGCAAATGCCAACAAAAAATGTATTTGGGTCATCATCACGCCATTCCGAAAGCGCTGGAGGTTTTATCGCGAAGCGGCTCCGATTTGTGCGCCTTTGTGAAAATATTTCCATGGTGACCGCTGCAGATACCCACCGACTTGCTCGCCTTTAGTTTATTGTCCCACCTCCGCGCGCCTCCGATTCGCGCTGTTGGCTACGCACGGTGCGAAAGAAGTATAACATACATATATACAAAGACAAATATAGCCCGTATAGGCACGTGATGGTCCGCTGGGGCAAGTGATTGCTCCCCACTGATGTTCTCTGCGGATGGGAATTGATCACGAGGTCAGAGTGAAGTGCCACAGCCTGCTGGGCTGTTGCTGTTGCTGCTCCAAGTAGCCACACGTGCCGACAACGAACAACACGATTACCCCCACTTACACACACACACACACGTATACATATATATAGATACAAAGACCCCCCGTGTAGCCTTCAATAGGCTGTTGGGGTAAGTGCTGTTCGTGAGCATCTATGAAGGCCGGCACGGCACACGGGGGGCGGGTGGGTTGCCAGCACCACGCCCGGCCGCCTTTGTCTCCCGAGTGGCGATGTTTGTTCACACGCACTAAATGCCCATTCAACGTCGAGTCAACCTAGGGGAGACCCAGAACCGGCTCAGATAATCGTCACTTGGTGTTGGCCGTGAGCGGAACTCGAGCTGGGGTCGCCGGGTTCGTAGTGCACTGCGCTACCCACTACACTACCTGCTCCCCCACACACAAGCGCAGATACTGTCCCCATGCGCAGGCGCGTACAGCTACAGAAAAGAATGCGCAAACATTTACCGTAGATTAGACATAGACGGCGAGCCATCTTACACATGCACACAATTATGTACACACGCACGCCAAAACAAAGATCCATCACACACACACGCACACTGGTTCCGAATGTAAACGCACGCATACTACACACGATGAAGATACCTGTACATACACACACAAATACAATACAATCGTCACTCACAAATATTTACGTGTACACACACACAAACCAGTGTTCGTCTACAACCACACTCACAAAGACAGATCTTCGCACACGCAAATATTTAGATGCATACACAAATACCCGAAGACAAAAGCAAGACAAAGATCCCCCGTATAGCCTTAACGTGCTGTTCGGGCAAGAGCGGTTAGCGACCACCTATGAAGGCTGGCACGGCACCACGCCTGACCGCATTTGCCTTATCAGTAGCGATTCTTACACACCGCACCAAGTACACATTTGAGGCTTAGTCGACCTAGAAGAGGCCCAAGACCCATTTCAGAGAATCGTCCCTGGTGTTGGCCGTGAGAGGGAATCGAACTTGGATCGCCAGGTTCGTAGCGCAGCGCGCTAACCAATACACCACCACTCCCCACAAACGCGTGGACACACACACACGACAAAGATCCTCCGTATAAGCTTAACAGACTGTTGGGGCAAGTGCTGTTAGCGAGCACCTATGAAGGCTGGAACAGCACACGAGGGGGTGGGTGGCCAGCAACATGCCCGACCGCCTTTGTCTCCCAAGTGGCGATGTTTACACACCGCACCAGGTACTCATTTTAGGCTGAGTCGACCTAGGGGAGATCCGGGACCGGTTCAGATAATCGTCACTGATGTTGGCCGTGAGCGGGAATCGAACTCGTGTCGCCGAGTTCATAGCGCAGCGCGCTAACCGCTACACTATCGCTCCCCACACACACACACACGTGGACACACACGTGGACACGCGCGTCTTGCAATCAGCGAAATTGCTCGCCACATGGTGTCCCATGTCCCTCTGCAGTGGAGCGCATCGTGGGGAGAGAGCTGCGACGGATTCAACGATGCAGGGAACACATCCCGCCCGCGTTCGCTCGGACAGTCCTCGGCCAGTACTCTCATGCCGCGCTCCCTCCGCTCCAAATACCATCCATCGGATTTTTCATCATCATCATCATCATCAGTCATGGTCACTCCACTGCTGGATGAAGGACTCTATTCAAACCGCTGCCAGCCAGGCAACCTCGTGTCGCGGTGCTGTGATCCAATTAATCCACCCACCACCCGCGCACGACTTGGTTTGACATCTGTGAAACAGAGCTTTGTAGCTCATCGGATTCCTCCAGTGTAAGCAGAGATTCTGATTTAATCCGCCGTACACGTCCATCTGGGACGCGTTCCATTCCATGGCTGTGCTTTGATTTCATTGGCAGGACTTCAACACTCACCCAGTTCTTCTTGATTCTTTCGGTAAAGTCACGTAGAATGGAAATAATAAAATAATAAAAATAAAACATAATAAAATAATTCTCACGACGTTTCGGCCACAACGCAAGCAGCCGTCCTCAGGTGAAGAACAGGTCTGTCGAGAAGACAGAGTCACCCAGTGTTTTCCGAGCTGTTGGGTGTCGACTGAAGTAGATGCCACGTGATAAGCGGCTCGAGTCATAGCGAGCGGTGTACTGGATGTGATGCGCACGGAAATATTTTCCCGGTCGGTGGTAAGATCTGTACACTGGAGTAGCAGGAAGCTACCACGTGGTTCGTAGCCACAACCATAGCGAGAGGTGCGGTGTGCCGAGTGCTGAAACATGTTCCGGGTGAGCGACCCAGACACACCCAGCTGAAACTACGCCCTGATAATTAATAGCGGTGGCACGATGATTCGATTAATTGACATCGATGCTTAAGGGTCGTGGTACCCGCGTCATCGTGTGCATTAAGAATCGATGTTCACGGGCTGTGCACAGAATGGCACAGGGAATGTTAAATAAAGGCTACTGGATCGAGAGGGGGAAAAATAAACCTCTATTAACGCAACATAATTTTATGAAAATCAATTCAGATAAGATGGTACAAAATGTGACAATTTTTTGTTTACTTTGTTTTGATTGAATCTCAATGCTGAATCCCAACTATCGAATCACTGCGAGCACAAATTGTGTGCACCACAATTAAGTGGTTATGCATTTGTTTCACAAGCTAAACAATTAACTTTAACCACCCCATGTCTGATTAGTGGAATGCATTTTTTTACAGAAGCATTTCCACATTCAGATATAACATAGATAACTAACGTTACCCCTCCCGAGCGTATCTTTTAGGACACACACACATCATGTGTTATGTGCCCTGGGCTCTTTGAGATAACATTTGAAAGCTCTGGTAAATGAGAAAATAAAGACTTCAAAGTTCCAGCTACGCGGCGCTTCGCGCTCTGTTGACGAATTCAAACGGACTGGAAGTGATATTGCAAATGATGTCACTCGATTGCTAGAATGGTGATCCCATGAATACCTTTAAAATCCTACGTATTTTTTTTATTTCATTAATGAAGCTTCAAAGTTGCGTCTGACAGCCAAAGTCATGCAGCCTCGGTGTGTGTCCGAGATGTGTCGATTTCGTGCACATTCCGGGGCGATCTGGATATTGGAACATACACAGTGGGTTAAAAGTCAGGACGCAGGGTAATTTCATTTATATAACACTGGTATTAAAACAATGTAATTGTGTTTTTTAAGTTAATATCTACCGACTATAATCATGAATATCTATTTATCTTTTTCGCTTTCAAATTACATTAAAAAATTAAATTCAATTTTACGGAAGACGAATGAGTTCAATTCGTTTCATGTCAACTAAAGAAGGCAATTGTATAATCTTCAAACAAAAAATCCTAAATTATTTTCAAAAAATAATTCATGCATTCACGAATGTAAATGGGAGTCAGTTTGAACATGTGTTAAAATAAATTAAATAACCCTTATGTGATTTGTAACAGACTAAACATAATCACCCAATGGTGTCCTGACTTTGGGGCCAATCTGTGTTCTTTCATTCCGTCTGTTTACAATAAGTCCCGGCGTGGGGTTTTGTGTAAATAATTTGTTGTTGTTGTTGTTTGCTCCTTATCAGCTTGCATATTCCTACCCTGGAATGTCTCGGGCTGTGGTCGCCCTTGTACAGAGCAGCTCAGCTCAATGAGCCCTCGGCAGCTGAGCTCAAGCCAAGAGTCTCGTCTCTACCTCTGCATGTTGAACTTCTTTCGCACCGTACGTAGCCAACCGCGCTAATCGGAGGTGCGGGGGAAGGACAACAAACTCAACACACAACGCAGTTCTAAAGAAGTGAGTTTCCAATCGTGATGATTTAAAATTGCGTAGCTCCAGTAGCTTCCTAATATCGGAAGCGAGAGCGTTCCAGACGGCCACAGAAGCGCATGTGGAAACGCGCGGTGAGGTGGCCGCCGCCTTTGTTCGATGGCGAGCAGCCAAAATCGGCGTGATGATTTATGCTCCTGCAGTGGCGTTGCTGTACGATCCGTTGTGCGGTGACCCTAACGAACGGAGTGCCGTGAAGGTTGTCCAAATAGACTGCACTGAAAGTGAATGGAAGTTGTATAAACGTAGCGGCAGTCGTGCGTACGCTGCGGGTTGTAAAGCCAAATTATTTTTTATCAATCCACTGCTGGATGAGGGCCTCCCCCATGCGCGCCTTGCGGGTCGTGGAGGTCGTTGTAACCATACTTCACCCCGCTGGTCAGTGCGGGTTGCTGAAGGCGATGAGCAAATACGCGTGGGCACAGGAAGCATTGAGCGCCGCTGCTCAATGCTGCCCACAGCTCCCATGAGTTCCTGGTCATGAAAACCAACGATGGCTCAACCATCGAACAACGACGGTCACTGCATCGCGCGCTTTCAGACGCGCTTCTGCGGCCGCCTGGAACGCTCTTGCTTACGATATTGGGAAACCACTGGAGCGATGGCACTTTTCAATCATCATGTAGATTGAAAACTCTATTCTTTAGAACTGCTTTTTAGTGTTTAGTCTGTTGTGTCTTCCCCCGCACCTCCGATTAGCGCGGTTGGCTACGTACGGTGCGAAAGAGGTTCAACGTACATACTACGCAGGCCTGAACGCAGCTTGGCTTCGGAGATCCGTTGAGATCAGGCGCATTACGGGCTATAAAAAACCAACGCTAATGTTTCATTGTTTACGTGAATGGTGAATGATGGTGGATTAACCGAAGCGCATTGCCCGCGTGTATTTGCATGTTCTTCCTCGCCGCTGCATAACTCACGCACTATGTAAGACGACAGAGTGGAGTGGTTCGATTGAATGCGGAAAGAGAGAGGTGTGTTTGTTTTGAGCCAGGTGTCATGCTAAATATAAAACCAGACGTCAGAGGAGCTTGACTTTAGACAAAGCAACTATACCATGATAATAATAATCCTCGGGCCTTTGACTTTGCATGCACGGTGACCTGCGTCTCTGTGTGCGGAGCAGTCCGCGTGGTGGTTAGCGTGCCGCGCTATAAAACCTCGCCACGCGAGTTCGATTCCGGGCCCTCATCTACTGCCAGTGGCGAGTGATATCAGAACGCGCTCATGCCCTCCACCACCCAACCACACACACACACACCCCATCCGCCGCACCCACTTCATGGTCAAACTCTCCCCGTGACCAACATGGCACGGAGAGGCCTTCACCCAGCCACGTGACTCATTGTAATCTGTTCAGCGCCTTGGGGGCCGTCCATAAATGACGTCACGCACCTAGTGGGGGGGGGGGTTGTCGGACATTTGTGACGATGTGTGACGAGGGGGGAAGGGTTTGAGAAATGTGACGTCATATCAAAATGCGCAACTTTCAATAAATATAGACAACACGTTCTACTTAATTAAATAGACTTTTTAATAAATGTATTCACCTACAACATCAGAGTGCAGCGCCACATTAAATACGCACTACAATGACAATAGTTAAAGCGATTTGAAGCATGTTCGATTTGGGGGGGGGGGGGCAGAGCTTTGTGACGTTATATTTGAGGGGGGTCTGACTTTTTGTGACGCCGTGTGACGAAGGGGGGGGGGGGTCAAAAATCGTCCAAAATCGCGTGACGTCATTTATGGACGGCCCGTTGGTTTAAGGCGCAAGATAAAATAAAAAGTAAGATGAGATAGTCTTTGTGACGTCATCCTCGTAGCTGAGGCTCGGGACCCACGAAAGGGCCCATTACCTATTGGTCTCGATCTTCTCCGCTTCTCATTGGATAGTCCAAACAACTTCCTCTTTCCCTCGTGACATTTTCGCGTTGTGTTTTGTTACAGATGTGTTGTTAATGAAATAATACATGAACAGCCCAAGGGCGTGTTTCACTTTTGTGAAAATAAAATGACCGTCTTGTTTTTTTTTGTAGTCCGTCGGCCTGTGGGCATTTAGGGTCAAAGTCCTCCACGAGCATCTGGCCGGGCAGACGCCGATAAAGGAGAGAGCAAATTCGAACGGCATGTGCCTGGTAGGGTGGAGGAGGGCACCTTTAAAAACAATGGAATGTGTTTTTTTTTATACCACGCGTAGCTTTGTTACTAGAGTAGTAGATTGCGCGCACGAATGTTATCATAATTGTAATAATAACAACAATGATGTTGGCAATCATTTACCTGCAGAATGGCCTCATTTGGCCTCAAGACGATTGCTGGGAAGGGTCCCGCTACTTTGGGATGTTTGGCCGATCCCGTCGATGAGCGTTTGGCTTCGTGTGGAAGATTCTCAGAATAACCCCGGAGAAAGTCGACCACACGTATATCCCCGCTCGTTGATTTATTTTTGACAATAATTGTTTTCTTTGCATACATCTATATCCCTGAAAACCTTGACTGTCAAGATCCAATTTCCCCACTTTACTAGATCGAACCCACGACCTCCTGTAAACCAGGCGAGGTAGTTAACATCTCTTAGCCACCGTGATGATTATGAGAGAGAGAGAGACACGCAAACTGCACATATACAGCAGGTGTCAGGGTCAGGATCGAACCCACGACCTCCTGTATACCAGGCGAGGTAGTTAACATCTCCTAGCCACCGTGATGATGATGAGAGAGAGAGACACGCAAACTGCACATATACAGCAGGTGTCAGGGTCAGGATCGAACCCACGACCTCCTGTATACCAGGCGAGGTAGTTAACATCTCCTAGCCACCATGATGATGATGAGAGAGACACGCAAACTGCACATATACAGCAGGTGTCAGGGTCGGGATCAAACCCACGACCTCCTGTATACCAGGCGAGGTAGTTAACATCTCGTAATCACCGTGGCGCCCTTCCCCGAGGTAGAGGAATACATAAGTGGGGGGGGGGGGGGGGGACGATATTCATTCATATTTATACACCGGCTCCATTAATTATTGATGCAAAGGAATTGCAAATTGTGATTATTATTTCGTGTTCGACTTAACCCGTTAAATATCGGTCGTCGTGGGACTGGCAGCCAGGAGATTTGGTCGCTTCTGATGAAGAAGAAGAAGCTAATAGCTCAGTGGGCAATATGTGTGTGTGTGTGTTTAACTTCTTTCGCACCGTACGTAGCCAACCGTGCTCATCGGCGGTGGGGGAGGGGGCAAAATTATCTTTATTTGGTAAGATACAATTATTTGGTAAGATACAAAAATAGCTTAGTTTCATTTGTATATATTTTGTTTTAGTTGTTTGTATACCTTTACCATCCTCTGCACTCCCATCGTTGTTTACGTATTATTTGTTATTGTAACATTCTGACCTGCGCCCCGACTGGACACCTGCGAAAAAACAAGAGAAAGAGCTTCACATCTCATCGGATTCCTCCAGTCCAGATCAACATTCCCATCCCGAATTCCTGCAGCGTCGCCTCCAGAGCAAGCGAGCGGCTTCGTGTGGCGCTTCGCGTGGCGCTTCGCGTGACGCTTTGTATGACGCTTCGCGTGACGCTTTGCGTGACACTTTGTGTGATGCTTCGCGTGACGCTTTGCGTGACACTTTGTGTGACGCTTTGCGTGACGCTTTGTGTGACGATTTGTCGTCACAGACCCCCCCCCCTCCCATGACCCTCCCCCCCTCCCCGTGCAAAGCCAGCCGAGTAATTTTTCCGCGAGCCATGCCAAGGCGCGCTGTCGCCGCTCTTTCCGCCTGACGGACGCCGCGAAATCAAAGGGAAGGTACCGCGGCGATGCCAGGGTAGACGTCGCACATCGCCAGCGACGTTACCCTCCCCTCCAGCACCGCCTCCTCCAAACATTCACTCGCGTCCAGGATGAATGGAATGGCATGTAGAGCCTGCTGCTGCTACTGCTGCAAGTGCTCCTGCTGCTGCCCCTGCTGCTGCTGCCACTGCTGTCACTGCTGCCGCTGCTGCTGCTGCCACTGCTGCTGCTGCCACTGCTGCAAGTGCTGCTGCTGCTGCCACTGCTGCCACTGCTGCCACTGCTGCCGCTGCCACTGCTGCTGCTGCCACTGCTGCAAGTGCTGCTGTTGCTGCTGCTGCTGCTGCCCCTGCTGCTGCTGCCACTGCTGCTGCCGCTGCCACTGCTGCTGCTGCCACTGCTGCAAGTGCTGCTGTTGCTGCTGCCGCTGCCACTGCTGCTGCTGCCACTGCTGCAAGTGCTGCTGTTGCTGCTGCTGCTGCTGCCCCTGCTGCTGCTGCCACTGCTGCTGCCGCTGCCACTGCTGCCACTGCTGCAAGTGCTGCTGTTGCTGCTGCTGCTGCCCCTGCTGCTGCTGCCACTGCTGCTGCCGCTGCCACTGCTGCTGCTGCCACTGCTGCAAGTGCTGCTGTTGCTGCTGCTGCTAATGATGTTGATACTGCTGCTGCTAATGCTGCTGTCACATCTGTTGCTAATGCTGCTTGTACTGCTGTTGTTGCTTGTGCTAATGCTGTTGTCACATCTGTTGCCAATGCTGTTGCTATTACTGCTGCCACTGCTGTTGTTGCTTATGCTAATGCTGCTGTTACATCTGTTGATAATGCTGCTGCTGCTGTTGCTGCTGCTGTTGCTGCTGCTGTTGCTGCTGCTGTTGCTGCTGCTGTTGTTGCTGATGCTATGGCTGCTGTCACATCTGTTGATAATGCTGCTACTGAAGCCAAACACTTAACAACAACGTCCAGTCATTTTGTTGTTGTTGTTGTTGTCAGTCCGTAACTCGTGAATTGTTCCGCGATGTAACATTTGAGAAACAGGAAGAAGATGACGAAGAAGCAGAAGCACATGTGCGGGTTGGTGACATCACGCGTTGACTGTTAAGACGAGTAAAGTGGCCTTGCGCGGGACGCGTGGCGAAAGGGGGGAAGCGGTGGAGGCTCCGCACGGAGTGACGGTCAAGCGGGAAGGGCCACGCGAAGAGATGGAGCGATGAAATCATCCCCGGAGCGAAGCTGCTGCGTGGATATTTGCAGCGCGGCACCGCGTGGAACGGTTGGCGGCAGTCAGTTTTTGGCGGAAAGTCTTCATCCAGCAGCGGATAGATGATGGTATACATTAAAGATCCGCGCGTGTGTGTGACACTTATGCGCACGTGTTTCACTGGCCCAGGTTGTTCCGTGCTCTGTACCCCCCCCCCCTGCTAACCCCCCTTATCTTGCCCTTCAGCCCACAAAACAACTAAAGACTTCCATGACGCGTTCGTAAACGACTTCTATTCAATTGAAAAAAAAAGACGTGCGTTCTCAATACGCCGACAAAGAAGCTCACGATCGAGGGTACGGCTAAGCCTGCGTCGGTTGTCGTGACTCTACGCCCTGGTACCCCCCCCCCCCCCAACAACAACAACAACAGCAGCAGCAACAACAACAACAACAGCAGCAACAACAAAAACAACAAAAGTAAAGAGGACAAGCCCTCTGCCTAGCCACGCGTGTCCCGCGAGAGAATTGAATGCGTTGGCTCATACGCGGCGGCGAGCAACGCATTCTGGCCGCACACTTCTGTCGACGGTGATGCGTGTTCCCGTTTTGGCCGATGAGTTTTACGCGATGGGGTATCTCGGACGACAGAGAGAGAGATAGATAGCGAGGGAGAATGTGCGTGTCATCCTTGCGCCGAGACCATGCTAATCTTCGCTGTATCGTTCCAATTTTAGTATATGTACTGGCGGAGCGAGATGTCGAGAGAGAGAGTGAGAGAGATAGCGAGAGACAGAGAGAGATAGCGAGAGTTACACGAGGGATGGGTAAGCGCAGCAGACGTGTTGGACTTCAACGGCTTGAGCTATCGAGTGCGTAGGCGGTGCAACTGCGGCAAGGGCCCCACATGGGTCAGAGCGGACCGAGCGCTCGTCTGAGATTCAGAAGGACGAAATCCGCTACCCCCCCCCACCCCCTTCCAAAAAATATCACAATCCACAACAAGATACAGATTTATCGGTCCCTAATTACCGGCGAAACATCACAGTACTCGCATAGTAAATGTTGTGGGTTTACTCTCCAACACGCAAGCGGGGTGCTGTGAACTCGTAACGAATTGGCGTGTTTTGTTTACGTGACGATCCTTACTAATTGGCGGGTTTAACGACACATTTTACATTTACATCTGAGCAATAATATTGGTCGCGAAAGCCTACTACGTGTTGAACAGATGTACACGTCCTTGGAATGTCGTCGAATAATGTGTGGACGATACTGGATACTAAGCGACACGTGAAGCCAATTACAATCGCGGCCGTGTTTTAATCCAGGAGCAAGAGTTTTAAAAAAGCACAATGCGTCAATTCGGATCAGACGATGCCAGTGATGGTCATTAAGGAGTAATTTTTTTTGTTATGGTTATAAAAAGTTAAAAGCATTTTCCATTAGATTTCATTTCAAATAAACAAATTATTTGACCTACTTCTCAATAACAAAAAAAAACATTTACGTTTGTTGGCCTACTACATGGAAGTTGGGTGGTGAGGTGTGGGTACGCCCACCTCTTGCAAGACTCCGGCCATGCAAGGAAGAGTTAGCCAAACGCCCTCTCATCTTAGAGGGCCCCTCTAGCGCTCACTCGAGACGAGACCCTTCTGCTAGCAGTGGCCCGAGTAAGACATTGCAGGGCTGAACCTTTACCTCGACGATGAGGGTCTGACCGGTCAAGTATGAGCACAGCCGTGATGCGATACAACGAAATGATGACATCGTCCTGCCACTCCCCACAGTGGCCCGTACAGATGCCAAACACGCCAGACAAAGACATTGCGTGGCTGGCGAATCACCATTCATAAATTGAAGGTGAGATAGAGACGCGTACACACAAGCGCACGCGCGCACGTTCGGCCAAACACAATTGCAACACCCTCCTCATTCAAACTTGATTTGGAGCTTTCGTGACTGCAGGAATTACTCTTGGGTTCTTTCGGTAAAAGTCACGTAGAAATAAAGAATAAATTAAATAATAGCATACGACGTTTCGATTGCAACACAAGCAATCGTCATCAGGTACAAGTGAAAGAGAAAACAAATCTAGTAAACTTAGAAATACAATGCAATACAACACAGAGAGTCGGCTAACACAACAGTCAACACCCTACCTGGTTGATTACGTTCTCCCAAAGATTGCTACATTTGAGAGAGAGACAAAACACAGACACGGAGACACACAGACAGACACACAAGCAGAGAGAGACAGCACAGAGACACACAGAGAGAGACGCACACATAGGCACACAGAGACTATCATCATTGCGCGTCATGATCCATCCACTGCTGGATGAACGCCTCCCCCCCCCAAAAAAAAAGCCGTCGCCATCTCTCGCGGTGTCACGATACAACGAGCCATCGAGCGCGCCTGCAAACGAGCCCATTTCATCGCTCCATCTCCGCGGTGGAGGTGCTCTGGAGCGCACGTGTTCCTCTTTCGTTTGGGCTGCCACTCTCGTCTTCGTCATCTTCGTCATCGTCATCCTCGACTCGTCATCCTCGACTCGTCTTCCTCGACTCGTCTTCCTCATCCTCGACTTCGTCTTCGTCATCCTCGACCCGTCTTCCTCATCCTCGACCTGTCTACGTCATCATCGACTTCGTCTTCCTCATCCTTGACCCGTCTACGTCATCCTCGACCTGTCTACGTCATCCTCGACCCGTCTACGTCATCCTCGACCCGTCTTCCTCATCCTCGACCTGTCTACGTCATCCTCGACTTCGTCTTCCTCATCCTCGACCCGTCTACGTCATCCTCGACTTCGTCTTCGTCACCTTCCACCCAAAGCGGCCGTCGTCAACCTCTGTGGCCGTGACGCGTCGTGCCCAAGCCCCCCCCCCCCGCGACTTACGATGTCGCCCGACATCTCTAAAGCTGCAGGTGCTTCCCAAGGTCGCGCTCTTGCGTAATGAGACGATCACCGTCGATCGAGCCCCCCCGCCTGCTTCAGCAAGACGCGCCGCATTCACATCTCCCACCGCTCCTCGCGTCGCTCTGGAGCGCGCGTGCTCCTCCTTAATTTTGGCTGCCACTCTCGTCTTCGTCATCCTCGACTTCGTCTTCGCGTCGCGAGGAGCGGTGGGACGGCTCAGCGCCCTTGGTCGATACGCGTTGTCGTGGCGGGCGATTTGCGTGTACGTGTACGGACTTCTTTCGCGCCGTACGTAGCCAGCCGCGCTAGTCGGAGGTGCGGGAGAAGGACGACACACTAAACACAGGAAGCAGCTCTCAGAGAAATGTGTGTTCCATCTAAATTTAAAAGTTGCACAGATCCAGCGGCTTCCTAACATCGGAAGGAAGAGCGTTCCAGATGGCCGCAGAAGCGCATATGCAAGTGCGTGATGTGTTGATCGAATCGCGCGCTGTGAGATGACCGGAATTCGCGTAATGGTTTACGCTCTTTGACAAGATCAGCAAGGATATACACACTGAATACATGTTCTTCATTGGGCACATTATATATCATACGTTGCTTGGAACGAGTTAAATAAAAACAATTATGCATGCTAAAGAAGACAGCTTTGTATTTTTAAGTCCTAAATTTATCACGAAAGATCATTCTTGTTGGAGGAAACCGGAGCACCCAATTTAACAGCGATTTCGACGAGAGAGTTCGTGAAGAGTATTTGTTTGCGCACACAGCGCTGCCTTAATGATCAGCTGCCCCTCTCTCGTCGCGCGGTCAGTGACTGCGCGCCCACGTGACAAGCAAACATGCCGGGCAAGGATTACTTTAAGAAGCAATGGAACCCAGACGCGGACGCATTCTGCCGCTTCACCCCCATTGCACCTACGTCCAAAAATTCCTTCAAAGTTTACATCTCCGAATTTACATGCGTGTTCTATTAGCCCTAGTTTAATTTAGGGTTTGGTCACTCCCCCCCACCCCCACCATCCATTACCCAGGTGAATCAAGAGTTGACCGAATCGCATCCACGGGGCGATGAGAATTCATCTCGACACTCGAACGAGCCCCGGGCTTGTTTCCACCTCTGCCCACCGCCGCCGTTCGCGCGCTGTCGCCGTCGTCGTGAAACTCCTCGAATTCGACGCGGAGTTTTTGTTTGTTTGTTTGTTTTGTCTCCAAGCAAAGAGTTTCCAGAACCTAACCGAGATAAAAATAGAGGATGGCCGCAAATGGACGTCCAAAGGAGGTTTGGAACATTACACAAAACTGGGGGGGGGGGGGGGGGGGTTGGGGTGTCGGCCTAAGGTGAACCTTGATCGTGGTTTGGGGGTAGATGGGGTAAAGTGGGGGGGGAGGGGGGGGGTTGATTCGGGGGTCAAGGCTCCCCCGTGGAAATCGAACCCGATACTCGCACCCTGCCCGTGAACATATTCAGAGGGGTTCGTGCCAACCGACAGTCCTGACGTGTCGCTATAGAATCACTCCGCCCTGCGTTTGCACCGAAGTCCGCGCGCGTGTCTGTGTGTGTGTCTGTGTGTGTGTCTGTGTTTGTGTCTGTGTGTGTGTCTGTGTGTGTCTGTGTGTGTGTCTGTGTGTGTGTGTGTCTCTGTGTGTGTGTCTGTGTGTCCGCGTGCGTGTCTGTGTGTGTGTCTGTGTGTGTGTCTGTGTGTCTGTGTGCGTGTCTGTGTGTGTGTGTCTGTGTGTGTGTCTGTATGTGTGTGTGGGGAGCGGTAGTGTGGCGGTTAGCGCGCTATGAACCCGGCGCGCCCCAAGTTTGATTTCCGCTAACGGCTAACACCAGTGGCGATTATCTGAACCGGTCCTGGGACTCTCCTAGGTCGACTTAGCCTCAAATTAGTACCTTGTCCAATGTGTAAACATGGCCACTAGGGAGACAAAGGTGGTCGGGGCTGGTGCTGGTCACCCACCCCTTTGTGTGCCTTTATAGGTGCTCGCTAACAGCACTTGCCCCAACAGTCTGTTAAGGCTATCAGGGGGACATTTGTCTTTGTTGTATGCGTGCAAGTGAGTAAGTGAGTGAGACAGAGAAGTGAATGTGTATGAGAGAGTGACAGCGAGAGAAGTGAGAGTGTGTGTGTGTGAGATAGTGAAAGAGAAATAGAGAATTGAGGTGTGTGTGTGTGTGAGATAGTGAAAGAGAAATAGAGAAGGGAGGTGTGTGTGTGTGCGTGTGGTGCTCGCCACCAACCCCCTCGGTTGCCTTAGAGTACTTGCGCCGAGGTCTGTTGAGGCTATACGGGGGATTTTTGTCTTTGTATGGGAGAGCAGAGTCTATGCGTGTGTGTGGGAGATGGGGCGGTAGTGTAGTCAGCGCGCTGCGCTACGAACCTGGCGACCCAGGTTCGATTCCCGCTCACGGCCAACACACAGTGACGATTATCTGAACGGATCCTGGGCCTCTCCTAGGTCGACTCAGCCTCAAATGAGTACCTGGTGCGGTGTGTAAACATCGCCACTGGGGAGACAAAGGCGGTCGGGCGTGGTGCTGGCCACCCACCCCTCGTGTGCCGTGATGGCCTTCACAGGTGCTCGCTAACAGCACTTGCCCCAACGGTCTGTTAAGGCTATACGGGGGATCTTCGTCTTTGTGTTCAGTTGGCATTGTGGGGAGCACAGGTTGGGCTTCTGCCAGTCATCTAAGGTAGTCCGTCCATGGCACGTGAGTCGTTCTCGTGACCTCCTGTCACGACACTTCACGGGGCATCAAGGCGCAGCTGGACTGGGACAAATCACGCGTTGACGCCATCGCTATTTAGTAGCGAATGTTAGTTGTTGAACAAAGGTGGTGTCATATTAATTGTTGTTGAGTCAAAGTGGTATCATAGTAGTGCTTTTTGTTGTTGTTGAGTAAAAGTGGTGTCGTAGTAGTTGTTGTTGTTGAGTAAAAGTGGTGTCGTCGTAGTTGCCGCACTGTGCTAAGAACCCGAACTGATTCTGGGCCTCCCCTAGGTCAACTCGGCCTTAAATGAGTACCAGGTGCGGTGTGAAAATATCAGTTTAGGGGGGGGGGGGGAGACAAAAGTGGCCGGACGTGGCCTAGACCACACCACCCCCTTCGGATGGCGTGCCGGCTTTCATAGTGGAGCCAAGAACAGCACTTTGCCCGAACATGTATAATGAGGCTCTATGGAGGATCTTCATATTTGTATTTGTTTCAGGCTGGTTTGCGTGCGCTGTGCTGTATAAACTCGGCGACCTGGGTTTGATTTCAAACCGTGGACATCACCTGGCTTGAGTCTCCCCCTGGCTCGCTCGGTGCGTCGATCATAGGGGAGGACAAAATCCACCTGTGCCAAGCCGTGAGTGTTACCCCCCCCCCACCCCCTCGTATGCACGGTGGGGGGTGGGGGGTGGTGTTCTCTGGATACGCCGGTTTCCTGTCACGTGGCCAAAATATTCATTGAGAGAATTGGCAAAACCATATCACAATGCACGACCCTCCTAAAAATAGCCTTTGGTAAATCATCGTTAAATAATTGGCGACACTTATTCGCTGCTACTAAAGTTTTTACACAGCAAAGTGGGGTTTCATGAATGGCTGGAGGAGAGGGGTGGGGGCAGAAGCGGTCCAGATATCACTCGCCACTGATATTGGCCTTGGCCAGCAGTCGAACTCATACGACCACGTTCGCAGCACGGCGCGTTAACCACTCGGGCAAAGCTCTCGCGCTACGATACTGGATATTCGACTAAATGTTGTGGGGGGAGGGGGTCTGTGTATGTGTGTGTGTATTTGTGATTTGTGGGTGTCTGTGGGTGTCTGTGGGTGTGTCGTCTTTGTCTGTGGGTGTCTGTGGTTGTGTCGTCTTTGTCTGTGGGTGTCTGTGGTTGTGTCGTCTTTGTGTGTGGGTGTCTGTGGGTGTGTCGTCTTTGTCTGTGGGTGTCTGTGGTTGTGTCGTCTTTGTGTGTGGGTGTCTGTGGGTGTCTGTGGGTGTGTCGTCTTTGTCTGTGGGTGTCTGTGGGTGTCTGTGGGTGTCTGTGGGTGTGTTGTCTTTGTGTGTGGGTGTCTGTGGGTGTCTGTGGGTGTCTGTGGGTGTCTGTGGGTGTGTCGTCTTTGTGTGTGGCCCTGGGGGAGCCGGAGTGTAATGGCTTGCGGACTGCGCTACGAACCCGGCGACCTGAGATTGACTCCCGCTCACGGCCAACATCAGCGACGAATGTTGGAGCCGTTGATGGTGTTTCCCCTGAGTACCTGGTGCGGTGTGTAAAAAAAAGCATCAGCATTGGGGAGACAAAGGCGTTCGGACGTGGTTTCAAGCCACACCAAGCCCCCTTATGCGCCGTATTGGCCTTCATGTGTGCAGGGTAATGCGAAATGCACTTTCCAAACAACATTCTGTTTAGGGTGTACGGTGGGGCGGGGGATCTTTGTCTTTGTGTGCGCGTGTTTGTGGTCTGTGGGGGTCTGGGTATGCGTGTGTGTGTACGTATGGGATGGGGGTGGAGCGGTGGTGTAGCGGTTAGCGCGCTGTACTACAAACCCGGCCACCCGAGGTTGATTCCCGCACACGGCCAACGCCAAGTGACGATTATCTGAACCGGCCCTGGGCCTCCCCTAGGTCGACTCAGCCTCAAATGAGTACCTGGTGCGGTGTGTAAACATCGCCACTGGGAGACAAAGGCGGCCGGACGTGCTGCTAGCCACCCACCCCCTCGTGTGCCGTTCCGGCAGCACTTGCCCCAACATTCTGTTAAGGCTATACGGGAGATCTTTATCTCTTTTTTGTATGGGGTGGGAAAGGGTGGGGTGGGGTCTGGCTGTCTGGCTGTGTTTGTTCCCCATGGCACACTTGACGTCGTTTCATTTTTAGTTTCCCTCCGAAGGGAGATATCACAACCCCTCCGTGGAGCTCGAAGCGTGCCATGTGTCAGTGCCTGCGCGCTGCTGAGCACGTGAAGCAGACGCGCTGTCAGCGAGTGCCTATTAAGGCGTGAGCCGTCAAGCTTGCGGCGACGCTGCCGCCTTTGCATGCGGCTAAACGGTGGCTTAGGAGATGTTAACTCACTCGCCTGGTATGCAAGGAGGACGTGGGTTCGATCCCGACGCATGACGCCTGTTGTAGATTTGGAGTGTGCGTGTCTCTCTCTCTCCTCCCGTATGATCGCGTGGTGTTTTCCTCCGGGTCTTCCGGGTTTTTCCCTCCACACTTAGAAACACGTGCGTGGAGTATTTAGACCTCCTGAACATTTCCACGTGATAAGCCACTCCGTTGGAACTATCATTTGTGGCCAGGTCGCTTCTGAAAAAAAAACACTCCAGCTCAAAGGGCCTTGCCTGGTAACATTAAAGAGTTTCCCCTGTGCTGACATTCACACACCACGCCACTCATACCAAGTGCTCGCTAATTACGTTGGCTGAATTGACCTAAAGATGAGCTTCAGGTTAGTATTTTGATCCCAGTCTCTAACGATAACGACGACGACGATGAAATACGCGTGACCTGAAGTCGAACTTGTGTCAAATTGTCTACGCGGCTGAATATTTCACTTTTGAGATTCAGCGCTTTCCGTGGGACATACGCAAGCGCACGCGTCACCAGGCAGGCAAAAGATGCGGGCAGCATAGCGCACATCCGCCTTTGTCTCCCCTGCGTACCAGCATCCACATACCACCGTACCAGGCACGACTCTTTCTGTTTCAGGTTGAGGTTACCGAGCTGCGGATTGCTATCTGCCGTGATGTCAAGCATTGCTACGCATGGCCTGCAGTCAAACTCGTGTGAAGAGTCTATTCAGCTGAAGATATGACTTTTTATGATTCAGCATTTTCCATCAGACATGCACACACACGAGCAGTTGTGCATCTGTGTGTGTGCGCCTCATTGCATCTGCGGCTGTATCTGTCACTGTAGCCGCCTTCGGCTGCCACGGTTCTGAGAAGCGTAAAATGTAGTGGCTTCTCTTCTGCAAGCCACATCGACTGTCCGATGATGAAGATGATGACAACGATGACGACGATGATGACGATGACGACGACGATGATGATGACGATGATGACGATGATGATGATGATGACGATGATGATGATAATGACGATGATGATGATGACGATGACGATGATAATGATGACGACGATGATGATGATGACGATGATGATGATGATGACGATGATGACGATGATGACGATGATGATGACGACGATGATGATGATGACGACGACGATGATGATGACGACGATGATGATGATGACGATGACGATGATGATGACGACGACGACAACGATGATGATGATGACGATGATGACGACGATGATGATGACAATGCCGCCATTTGCGGTGTTCTCTGCCGCACGCCATATCCCGCCCTTGGCCCATGCTATATTGTTAATTGACTTCATTACTGCCGCCTCCTACCGACGAACGACGGCGAGGTGGCATTGCGCCGCCGCGGTTCAAGGTTAATTGCGGCTGAGCCAGAATTGTTTTTTTGTTATCTCTCTCTCCCTCTCTCATCCCCCACCCCACCCCTCTCTCTCCCTCTCTCTGTTGAGGCTGTAATGGAAATGCTGAGCTCACACACACACGTGCGTGTGCGTGAGCTCGCGTGTGTGTGATCGTTGTATTTGATGGGGTGGGGGGAGGTGGCGAGGGGAGGGGTTTCTATTCAATCCGACGTGAATAAACATCGGGTCACCATATGCTTCACTTTATCCGACTCGACATTCAACGGCACGCGCTCGGACGCTTCGTCGGCGGAGATGATGATTGTCGAATTTCCATACCGGGAGCAAGCCCCCCCCCCCCTCAATTGATAAAAGAGCCAAGGATGGGGCTGCTTGCGGATTTTTCGTTGACCCGGTTGAGTTGCCCGCAACTGACAGCTCTCCTTTTGTGAGCGGTTGATGCGACGTAATAAGCTCCGAGTCTTATCGGATCAACGTTCAATAGCGCACAACAGCCAAAAAGTGAGCCGTGAAGGGCAAACGACGAGGGATGGGGGGGGGGTTTGCTCGTGTTGAAGCTGGAGGGAGCATTTCACGCTCGCTGTAGGTGACGCGGCGATAATGCACCGCGCGGGGAGGGTTGAGGCCCTCGGTTCGTGGCGGTTCGGAGAGGGAGAGAGGGAGGGAGCTGAAGCGAGCATTTGTTCACGGTGGTGGTGGTGGTGATGAGATGTTAATGGTTGATCATGATTGTGTCGATTATCATTCCTCATGATGATCATGATGATGATGATGATTATTATGATGGATGATGAAAGCAATGATGAATGATGATCATTATGATGATGATGATCGTTATAATAGATGATGATTATAATTACCATTATGACAATGATTATTATGATTATTTAACGATGATGATGATGATGATGATCGATATGATGAATGATGATGACTTTACGATGATCGCCATGATTATTATGATGCTAATTATTATGGCGAGGCTCATGATTATAAGGATGATGATTACGATCATCATGATTGATAACAATTATGAGGATTTTTATGAATCTGATTATGCTGATGGCTGTGATGACGACGAAGACAATGAATGACCTCGGGGAGACTCCTGCCAGATCCAGATCCCAATCGCCATCGGTGATGCGCATGACCTTTAGTCGAAATCGCGTGCAAAGTCTCTATGGTTGAATATTTTTCACTTTTGCAATGCAGCAGTTTCCATGAGTCACACGCGCACACAACAACAACAACAACCGCCTTTCACCACTAAGTGGCGGTGACGTCACCACGACGCTTGTGCCAGGCCATGTGCACCTTGAGGCCACGTGAAGTGTCGAACGCCCGCTGGCAGGAGGTCACGGGGCAGACCCAGGTGCCACGGGTCGACTGACCGAGATGACCGAGATGACTGGCTGATGCACCACCTGTGCCCCCTACTGTACCAACTTGCTGTGCTTTAGCCACCCGGCGCTCCGCTCGTTGTTGTGAGCGTCGCTCCTCCGCCCTCCGTTGTTGTTGGAGGGCGACTGCCTCCAACTGCCCAGTAGCGTCCTTCACGAGCCTCCTCCACTGAGGCCGATCTTGACACCGCTGGTACCAGTCATCGGCAAGTCCACTCAGCTCCACATTCTCCTGTACCACATCACTCCATCTCTTCTCTAGCCCGTGCCGCGCCCGTTTAGCCCCCTCGATCCGGCCGAACAAAAGCTGTTTAGGCATGAGGTGGCTGGGCATGCGGGCTACATGACCCAGCCAACGCAGCCTTGCCTGCCGGAGGAGCTCACTGATGGGACTTTGCCCAGATCTTTCAAGGACTTGTGAGCTCCTCACACAATCCAGCCTGGTTAAACCAAGGATGGATCGTAGGCAGGCCAGCCTAAATGTTTCCAACCGGCGAAGATGCTCCACTAGGGGGGTCCACGTTTCGCAAGCGTAGAGAAGGGAGGGAATGACTGTGGCCGAGAAGACCTGAAGCTTCGTGCGGAGCGACAGACCAGGTATCTTCCACACAGCGTTACGCAACCGATGAAAAGATATTGCCGCTCGACTGATTCGGAGTGAGACCTCTGCTGATAAACTGGAGCCGGTCATAAGCACACTGCCCAGGTATGGGAAACTCTCCACTCTCTCCACAACTGCCCCATCACCAATTGGGAGTTGTGGGGGTGGAGTGTCCGATGGTACAAAATACCCAGGCAGGTGCTTAGTTTTGGTGGGGCTGATGGTAAGGCCCCACCTCTTAGTGGCATGCTCCAGTCTCAGCAGCAGCGTCTCCAACTCCTCTTCTGAATGAGCAGCTATTACCAAATCATCGGCATACATAACGTGGTTGACCAATAGGGAGCCATCCCTTGATCGGACCCGGGCGTCGATCAGCCTCCCATTATATCTGTACCAAATGGAAATTCCCCCGGTACAGCTATTGAAGGCTTCACGAACTACGCAGTCGAAATAGATGTTAAATAATGTGGGAGCCAGAGGACATCCCTGTCGCACCCCAAGGTGTACAGGGAAAGGCTCCGACTCCCGGCCACGTAGTTTTACCCGGGCCCGCTCACCATCATGAAGGTCCTTAATGATCGTGAGCAGAGGGTCAGGGACTCCAAAAGCACGAAGAACAACCCAGAGCCCAGTCCTACTGATGGTATCATAGGCCTTGACCAGGTCAATAAAGCAGAGATGTAGGTCTTTTTGGAATTCCCTACACCTCTGCTGTAGCAGACGGACAGAAAATATGGCATCTGTGCAGGACCGCCCTTTCCTGAAACCGCATTGGGGCTCCGCAAGCCTCTCCTCAGCGTGCCTAGCAAGGCGATGTTGAATAATCCTTGCCAGGACCTTACCCGGCACACTGAGGAGTGAGATGCCCCTGTAGTTGTTACAGTCGGTACGGTCCCCCTTCTTAAAGAGGGGGACCACCAGGGCATCCTTCCAGTCCTGCGGAACCCGTCCAGTGGTCCAGACTGTTGTTATGATGTCATATAGGGCAGTCTGTGCACAAACGCCACCCTCCCTCAGCATTTCGCTTGGGAGATCATCTCTGCCCGGTGCCTTCCCTGGTCTCAGACTCCGGATCGCCCTCAGTACTTCCTCAACAGCTGGCACCTCAGCCAACCACTCACAGGGGGTGACCTCTTCCAATATTTGAGGCACCGCAGCCTCAGCAGGGTTATCCCCACTTTGTGCCATGATGTTTTCCCTCCCCCAGGACCTCACAGAAATGCTCAGCAAATCTGCAAACCTGTTCCTGGGGGTCGGAGATTGGATCACCGTTTTTTCCTCTAATGATTGTAATAGGTGTGGCGCTGCAGGTTACTTTTTTGATGGAGTTAAATAGTGATTTGTGATCGCGGGCCACTGAGGCAGACTCCATCTTCTCAGCAACCCGCGACCACCACCCATCCTTACAGCGCCTTACGGCTCTCCGAACCTCCGAGCGAAGGCTGCGGTAAACCTCCTCATTCTCTGACGTGGGATGCTGTAGGCGATGAGAGTGGGCCTGTCGCTTTTTCTCAATTAACCTGAACACCTCCTCTGTCAGCCAGTGTTTCTGGGGAGGTCTGGACCGCGTACCCAAAGCAGCCATTGCAGCTGCATGAGTCACAGTCTTAAACCTCGCCCATTTACCCTCGACATCAGGTGGAGTGGGCGACGATGCCAACCCCAGCTGCAAGCGATGATGAAATTCTCGCTTGCAACTTTCATCAGCTAACTGAGACCAGGCCACTTTTGGTTTGAATGGGGTCCTGGGTGTACACCGACCACCGGAGTGAAAAAATGGCAGGCGCATCTTACAGATGACTAGTCGATGGTCAGAGGGCAGATCAGCTCCACGGTAGGTCCTGGTGTCAAGGACATGGGCTCGCATCCGCTGGTCCGTCACTATGTAGTCCAGCAGATGTTCTTGCTTGGACCCGGCATGTATCCATGATGTTGTGTGGATGCGCCGATGCCGGAAGAGCGTGTTGGTAATTACAAGCCCATGGGCTGCACAAAAATCTAGCAGCCTCCTACCGTTATTATTGAGCTGATCTGGCCCATGCCTTCCAATCACTCCAGACCAGGTGCCAGCATCATGACCAACTCGGGCATTGAAGTCACCCAACAAGATGACTCTGTCCCGAGTGGCCACTTTAGCCAGCACCTGTGACACGCGCACACACACGCACACACACGCGCACACACACGCACACACACGCGCACACACACGCACACACACACGCACACACACGCGCACACATACGCACACACGCGCACACACGCGCGCGTGTATTTGTGCATCTGTTTGAATGTCTCGTTAACATGCTCGTAACGATGTTGAATCATCATCATCATTGTCGTCAACATTACGATGATGATTTTCCTTTTAAGAAAAAAATGAAGAGTGGTCACATAAGCGCTGGTGAGTCGTCGATGATGATGCTGACGCTGATGATGATCTGTCTACATCGTCATTGTCATGAGCGGTAGGTTGAAAATGGTGTTTACAACGACGTTGTTGACTCATTATCATTTCTACATCATCAGCATTATCATCATCAGCATCTACACAGCTACAGAATACGATGTCATTTCAATTCATGGGTCACTTTACTAATTGTACGGAAATTTACGTGAATGATAAGGGTGGATATTTCGACATTAGATTACATTTTTTTTCACAAATACTCTTAATTAACAGTGCAATGATGATGATGTATTTTGTCACAATGTTGACTCATCATGACCATTATCGTCATCAGTATCATCGCCGTCATCAGGACCATTTCACTGGCGGTGCAACATTTGTACCACACTGCATGGGGGAAACGATCCACCGGATCCCTCCCCACCAAATGAACAAGCACGTACTGTACGTGTCTTTTCTAAAATGCTAATAATAGTTTTATTCATAGTTATCAGTGGTGCAAAGGTGATGTTT
Organism: Lampetra planeri; assembly: GCF_965212315.1. NCBI lineage: Eukaryota > Metazoa > Chordata > Hyperoartia > Petromyzontiformes > Petromyzontidae > Lampetra > Lampetra planeri. The sequence continues at coordinate 4,299,227 of NC_136136.1, forward strand.
AACCTACGCGTTGACTCATCCGTGTCAACATCATCATCATCCGCACTTTCGATTAGCACGGTTGTTTACGGTGCGAAAGAAGTTCAACTTACATTCGTATATCAGCAGCAGCAACAGCTTTCAACTAGCTACGAATTTTTTTTCGATTTAAAGCTTTCGTGACTGCAGGGATTAATCTTCTTCGTTCTTTCGGTAAAATCACGTAGAAGGGAAATAATAAAATAATAAAAATAAAACATAATAAAATAATTCTCACGACGTTTCGGCCACAACGCAAGCAGCCATCCTTAGGTGAAGAACAGGTCTGTCGGAAAGACAGCGTTCAGACGCTGTCTTTCCGACAGACCTGTTCTTCAGACGCTATCTTTCCGACAGACCTGTTCTTCACCTGAGGACGGCTGCTTGCGTTGTGGCCGACACGTCGTGAGAATTATTTTATTATGTTTTATTATTATTTTATGATTTCCCTTCTACGTGACTTTACCGAAAGAACCAAGAAGATAGCTACGTATTATTATGTACAGTACAGTACTTGCAATTTATGGTAATATGTCTCATATCGCTCAACGATGTTACAAAAATAGATGTCGTTGTAGATGTTCGCGGTTCTATTCCAGCGGCCGCTCTGGTTATTACTGCGGGTGCGTGATAGCAATGATCGTACTCCACGCCCCGTCTCCTTCACTCACAGCGGACGTTACAAATCCGCTGAGGTCATTCACAGGAGTAGGTCATTGTGTGCCAAATAACGAAAATAATTCCGCAAATTGCTCAATTTGGATTCTACGCACACACACACAGCAGCAGCAGAAATGATCGCCCCCTGCTGGCAAGATTGATGCCCCAGGTCGCCCTTACACAATGACACTCATCCAGGTCTCTTGAGTTGTGACCGCGTGATTACACACACAACAACAACAACAACAAAACACCCCACGGTCACTCTCTCAGCGTGCACAATTACAAAATGCGTTGATCGCCACGTTAACTCGTTTCCGAATGCAACAGCACCGATTTGGCCACGGGATGTTTACTTGGGATGGATGGAAAACTTTTTTTTGTTACGGCTGCAACGTAATCCGACAGCGGTGTGGATAAAAATGGAATCGGAAAAATGCAAAGTAATTATTGAAATAATTGCTCCTAGATTGCAACAAACTAGGGGAAATGCAAATCTAGCGACGGTTTATTTGCCCCATTAACATCGTTCTCGAGTCCAGCGAGACACCCGAACCCCGGGCATTAAGAGGAGTAAATATTTATTCCGAACACATACAGGCAGCCACACAGCTCGCATTTAAATCACCGCTAAGCTGTCACACAGGCGACGCACACACACACACAGACGCGCGCGCGCGCACGTGATGGAAAGGCGCAAACACACTCAATAAAATTACCCCCCCCACACACCTCCGCGCCGTATAGCCTTGAACAGGCTGTGGAGCGAGTAGCACCTATGAAGTCCAGCGTGGCAGAAGTTTGGGGGGATGGGTGGGGAGCTGTAACACCACGCCCGATGGTGCTTTACACACAGCGCCAGGTGCTCATTTACGGCTGAGTCGATCTAGGCGATGGACGAAGACCGTTTCAAGATATTCGTCACCGATGCTAGCCGTGGTTGGGAATCGAACTCGGGTGGGCGGCGTCTCGTAGTGCAGTGCGTTAACCATGACGGCACCGCTCCCCACACACAAGTTCTCTCGCTCACACACACGGACACAAAGACAAAGATCCTCCGTATAGCCTTACTAGACTGTTTGGGGCAAGTGCTGTTAGCGAGCACCTATGAAGGCCGGCACACAGCACACAAGAGGGTGGGTGGCCAGCACCACGCTAGACCGCCTTTGTCTCCCCAGTGGCGATGTTCATACATCGCACCAGAAACACATTCGAGGCTGAGTCGACCTAGGGGAGGCCCAGGACCGGTTCAAGTAATCCTCACTGGTGTTGGCCCTGAGCGGAAATCGAACTTGGGTCGCCGGGTTTGTAGCGCAGCGCGCTAACTGCTACACCACCGCTCTCCACATACACGTGGACACACACACACGAGTCGAACCCAGCGCCACACACACACACATATACACGCGCTCAAACACTCGTATACACACACGCACACGTGCGCGCACAAGCGGAAGCAGCTCTCAAAACAGGCTTCTCCTGTTCGCATGAGAGGAAACAGCAGCAGCAGCAGGAGATGGTGGTACATCGTGCCACGCAGTGCTCCACCTGGTTACTTTAGTGCGCTCTCTCTCTCTATCACACACACTCAGTGTCCAACACACACACACTCAGTGTATATCACACACACAGTGTCCAATAACAACAACCGCAATTCGCCATTGTGGCGGTGACGTCACCACGACGCTTGTGCCAGGCCGTGTGCACCTTGAGGCCACGTGAAGTGTCGAATGCCCGCTAGCAGGAGGTCACGGGGCAGACCCATGTGCCACGGGTCGACTGACTGAGATGACCGAGATGACTGGCTGATGCACCACCTGTGCTCCCTACTGTGCCAACTTGCTGTGCTTTATCCACCCGGCCGTCCGCTCGTTGTTGTGAGCGTCGCTCCTCCGCCCTCCGTTGTTGTTGGAGGGCGACTGCCTCCGACTGCCCAGTAGCGTCCTTCACGAGCCTCCTCCACAGAGGCCGATCTTGACACCGCTGGTACCAGTCATCGACAAGTCCACTCAGCTCCACGTCCTCCTGTACCACATCACTCCATCTCTTCTCTAGCCTATGCCGCGCCCGTTTAGCCCCCTCGATCCGCCCGAACAAAAGCTGTTTAGGCATTCGGTGGCTGGGCATGCGGGCTACATGACCCAGCCAACGCAGCCTTGCCTGCCGGAGGAGCTCACCGATGGGACTTTGCCCAGATCTTTCAAGGATTTGTGAGCTCCTCACACAATCCAGCCTGATTAAATCCAGGATGGATCGTAGTCAGGCCAGCCGAAATGTTTCCAACCGACAAAGATGCTCCATTAGGGGGGGTCCAGGTTTTGCAAGCGTAGAGAAGGGAGGGAATGACTGTGGCCGAGAAGACTTGAAGTTTCGTGCGGAGCGACAGACCAGGTAGCTTCCACACAGCGTTACGCAACCGATGAAAAGATATTGCCGCTCGACTGATTCGGAGTGAGACCTCTGCTGTTAAACTGGAGCCGGTCATCAGACACACACACAGACACACACACACACGGACACACACATAGACACACACACATAGACACACACAGAGACACATACAGAGACACACAGACACACACACAGACACACACAGACACACACAGACAGAGACACATACAGATACACACAGACACACACACAGAGACACAGACACACAGACACACACACCGACACACACACAGACACACACACACAGACACACACAGACACACACACCGACACACACACACGTGTTCGCACGGCAGAGTGTGCTCTGGCAATGGGTGGGATTATCTCGTTGCCGACTGTCGTCAGGAATCCGCGAGACCTTCGCGTGAATGAGCAGCGCGCTACCGTGGTCCTTAAAGTTGCTCGGCCGTGACCAAAGCATTTTCTGAGAAGGCGGTGCTTCTGAAATGAGTATCCCAACAACAACAACAATAGTCGTAAATAATGGAATGCATTTATCCAGTAAAGCCTCTGTAAGCCTCGCGACTCTCTGGTTTATGAGGGGCTTATGCAGGCTGCTTCAAAAAAATGTTCACACTTCTGAGCATTGGCAACAATAACCACAATAAATGTGCCGACTCCGGGCTCTGGAAACCACCTGGAGAAGATTCCAGGCACGTGTTGACAATAATGGCGAACAAGTGGAGACTCTTTGACGTGTTGAAGCTATTAGCATTACATTTGTTATCATGTTACAGTGGATTATCCGTTCTTTTTCCATTAAAAACGATAGTCCCATGTAAGTGTTAACATTTTTTTAAGCACCCTGTATTCGGGATGTGGGTCATTTTCATGAGAACCACCGTTACCGGTATCTAATAAACTCTGTGTGGGATGAGAGGCAACAAGGGTGACCACTGTAAACTCACTCACGCGCACCCTCAACTCCGCACAGATCGATTCAACAATCAGTTGTTGTACTACCATCTCATGGCCACCTCGCAGCCTAAAGCTACAACACTCTGGTATTCCAGGGGCAGTCTCCCACCAACATTGGGTAGAAGAAGACGATCCCGAGGTATCGGAATAGGAGAGAACCAGGGGGTCATTGCATCGTCTTGACTAGTGAATGATAACACTGGTCAACACACTTTTTCTGGCAAAAGGTATTCCAAAGGTTTTAAGGTAATTTTGGGGTGCTGATTCCAAATCTGGCATCAGTTTTTGTCTATCACATCAGGTTTTTTAGATATCAAATATTGCATTTTCAATAAAAACTGCAGAAGAAAAATATTAAATAAATGTGGATATCTATATAAAATTATCAACACACTATCCTAAAAATACAGCACCATATTTTAACACTAAAGCAGTCACTGACTCGCAAAAACTTGCAATCATAAGTGGCAGAGTTAATTTCGGGTAAAATCAATGAAAATGGGGTATGCCGATAGCATAAAATGATGTGATAGAGCAAATCTGAGATCAGATTTGGAATTAGCACCCTGAAATTAGTCTAAAACAGCTGCAAAAGTCCAGGCCAGAATGTTTTTTTTGACCAGTGTTATCTATTGTTACTGACACAAACAAAGGGGCCGTTGAATGTTGCTAGAAGACGAGAAATAGTTCCCAGGAAGGTCAGCAGCGGTCAACAAGAGGATGATCCTGTGACTGGCCAGTAACCACGCCAAGTCGCCTCTGTCTCCCAAGTGGCGATGTTCGCACACAGCACCACCTACTCATTTGAGGCTGAGTCGACTTTGGGGAGGCCCAGGACCGATTCGGATAATCGTCACTCGTGCTTCGCCGTGAGCAGTGCGCTAACCACTGCGCCACCACTCCCTTAGACACACGTGTGCGCACACGGACAAAGACCCCCCACTCCCGTGTAGCCTACACACACTTCTGATGTAAGTGCCGCTAGCGACCACCTTTGGGGTGTCGTGAGGCCAGCACCACGCCCGGCCGCCTTTGTCTCTCCCGCCCCCCTCCCCCCAATTACAGGTGGCAACACGAAGCGCTAACCAACTCCCCGGCCCCGCTTTATCCGCTGAGATCCGACGCGATGGGGCGCAGGGCGGTTGCTGTTTGTGCAATGATTTAGCTGTGATGTTGGGACGGAAGTGTCCGTGTCAACAAAACATCGCTCAGGCGAGCTCAGCCAGAGCCTGGGAGGTGATCATTGACCCACGCACGCGCGTGGAACGCGGGGGGCTTAGCTGCCCCTTGCAGCCCCCCCCTTCCTCCGCCCCCCCCCCCTTGCCTCGCCCCCACCCCCCTCACCCCCACGCCGTTGGTGTATTTTTAACGAAGGATGTGAGCATTACATTTTAGGATCGGCGAAATTCCTTCGCCGTAAACTTTTCCACGCACTTTAAGCGGCGTGCCCTTTACTCCGGGGGGGGGGTGGGGGCAGTCTGTGACTGACCCACACCCCCCGCCCCCACAGCCCCCGTCCTCGACAGATCTGGCACTGTGGAGGGAGCAGCCAGGGTTGGTGGATCAGACACACACACACACAGACAACAACAACCGCCATTCGCCACTAAGTGGCGGTGACGTCACCACGACGCTTGTGCCAGGCCATGTGCACCTTGAGGCCACGTAAAGTGTCGAACGCCCGCTGGCAGGAGGTCACGGGGCAGACCCAGGTGCCACGGGTCGACTGACCGAGATGACCGAGATGACTGGCTGATGCACCACCTGTGCCCCCTACTGTGCCAACTTGCACAGACACGCACACACATGTCGCGAAGCTCCATTCCCGTGCGTTTCGAGGAGCGTGACGAGCGTGGATCACCCCACGCCCCCCCTGGTGGCCAAAGCCACGAGTTGGGCACCCCCCCCTCCCCATCCCTCGACAACCACCATAAGATATGTTGTCAACAACAGTGTCAACGAACAAAGCAACTTATGCAATGATGTGATTTAGGCAAGAGCAGCCAACCGCGATCGATCACAGCCTTGGTGTCACCGTGCGAGACAAAAATGGGGCTGGGTGGGGAGTAGCAGGTCACCCCGTTGTTCCCTTATAAAACTCAACGTTTAACCTACTCACGCCGGATTGTGCCCGCCTTCACAGTCGGCCACATTTGTGGAATACACCACGCCGCCGTTGACCCTGGCCATTGACCGAGCAACCCAACGTTCCTACCAGCTCCCTCCGCAGGACAATGTGTTACCGTAGACTGCGTAAGCGCTTGGGGGAAGGACAGCCGTGGTGCTAGCCCATGGGCCGACAACCTGCGTTTCCAGAGCCGCCTGTGGCTCTTCAAGGACCGCTCCGTGACCGTTGTTTATTAAGGACCGCCACCGTCTCGTGTTCACCACCACAGTGCATTGCGGCTCTTGAAATATCGATTTTTCATTTTTTACCGAATTCTAAATGTATGCCTCTTCTTGTTACTTTGATTGCCGGCCACCTGTGCTAGGCCAATGAGGACCCGAAGTGACGTCCTGTTCAAACGACCACCAAGGCATTGGTCCTCATCCCAGCCCTGCGCCAGTGGTGGCAATTCCACGTATCTATGGCGGAGGGGAGCCTACCACTAGTGGCTTCCTTGTAAATTGGCGCTTATCTTATCAATCCGGGGGTGGCGAAGAGCCGAGTCAACCCCAAAGCATGAATTGAACTCGTAACATTTCCATTGAGAGCCACTCGCTCGGACGTTGAACCACAATTACGTGAAATAATTAAGCTAATACCGTAGACTAATTACAATGAAACATGACATTTTAATGGTGTTTATGAGCTGTTTATTTACTTTTTTTACAAGAAGCTTTGTTCCCTCTGATATTTGGTGCACGCCCTATATTTACTGTGAGTCCGGGGGAGGGGGGAGAGGAGGGTTGGGAAGGAGGGGGAAGTGGTGGCGTGAGCTACTTGGGTCCCTGAGCTTTTGGAGTGCCACGGTGGCCTCGCCTAGTATACAGGGGATCTTGGGTTCGATCCTGACCCTGACGCCTGTATGGTCGCGTGGATTTTTCTCCGCGTCCTCGGTTTTTTTTTCCCTCCACACATTTGGAATCGACGTGCGTTTAGAGTAGCCGGCTGCTATGAATTGCCAAACGATGAGAAGCCACTTCATTGAGTTGTCATTTGTGGCGAGGTCGCTTCTGAAACAGAAAAGATCTGTATTGCACAGTGGACATTACCTGGCAACGTAAAAACTTGTTTCAATAGTTTTGCTTCGGTCGAATTATGCTGAGAGCCCAACTGATGGGTGGTGAACACAGCGGTCGCTAAAAATGTGCGGGCACATTCCCCAGAAATTTGTTTTTCCTGCGCTTGGCACGGCAGACGAGAATTATTCTTATTAGGGTTTTATTTTTAATATGCCAGTGTTTTTGTTTAAACCGAAGAGGGGGTGGGGGTGGGGGGAACTTACATTCCAGCGTCGTCTCACACGAGAAAAAGAAACGAAATGTTTATTCTGGGAAATTAATTACATAAATGTGTTTTGTTTGCTTATATTTTTTGATTGCCATTTTCTTTGGTCACTCTAATAAAATACTCACACGGAACTATTTTTTTTCTTTTTAAAGATTCAAGCTGCCCTCTTGTTTTCATTCTGCGTCGCAGTTCGCAGCTCTAATCAAGGCTGGAATTTATGAAAATGATTGAATGGAACCTGACTTCTCCCTCATTCCTCCCTCCTTCACTCCACTTAGACATCTCCTTGCAATAATGATAATACGTTTAATTTGACATCACGTCGTTCATACAAATTAACCACAGACAAGCTGTGACCCAACGCCAACAATTGTCCGAGCTCTGCAGCCCTACACATATGAAGATGGCATCGGCCAATAAATACGTGTTCATGTGTAGTGTAATAGCGCCGGCTGGTGGACAGCAACGTAAACTGGGACAGACAGTGCACACGCCGGTGAGGGTGAGCACGCGTGTGTTGGCAGGGCGGAGGAACTAGGGCAAGGGTTACGGAGTGCCCCGTCTGGAGGCCCCTATAACCTGCTAGTGGGTTCGAAAAGGGAGGCGTGGTCAGGGCGGAGCCAGGCCGCGCTGGGAGCATAAAAGGAGCCGAGGGCGGGTGGTTTGAGGCTGCCGGTTCTGGGAGTGGACTCGTCTCGTCGCGACTGTCGTCTCGTCGCCGTCCTCGCTAAACGTCTCCGCTAGACACTGCACAACGAAGGATAGAAGTTGAGTATCTCAGTCAGCACCGTCAGTGTTAGACGGCTAATGTTGTGTACAGGCTAGGCGAAGCTACTGTGAAGAGTGTGTGGACGAGACCATGGACGTTGTTCAATAAAGCTGCCTCCTACAAACCTGATCTCCGAATCGTTGACACTGCACGTGCATGTGGCAGGAAACCGGAGCACCCAGAGAAAACCCCATGCATGCGAGGGGGCAACACTTCTATCCCAGACAGAAGTGAGAGATGACGTCAGTCCACACTTTGCTGCACGGCGTTCTCCCGGCTAGCCAGGGCGTGGCGCCTCCTCGACACCCACGGGAAGGGAGTTTCGCGACGCTTGTGCGTGATCCACCAACCCTCGCCTCCACAGCACTGCGGTCACCAGAGACGCGCGTAGCTACCGCCATTAGTCTCGGTTCAGCTCTCCGCGTGTTGTTCGAGAAGACGTCAGACGTTTCGTTACAGGAGCTTCTTCAGAAGCTGCCCGGCACGTGGAGAGTAATAAACATTGGACATTGTGCCGATGAACGCGCGGTGCAGGCGCAGAGCTACACAGCTCCACCGAGACAAAAGCCACGCGGTGTGTACGTCTGGCAGGAATCCAAGAACTAATATCTTCAATATCTAACGAGGGACGTGGCTAATTTCTGTGGGTGGGGGTGGGGGGTGCGGAGGTGGGGTAGGTGTCCTGCGCGTGAAGATATCTGAAAATGCATTCGCGATCATGTACACACAGACACACAGAGGCCCGCCGCTAGCCGCTTACCCTTGCGCCATCGTCATCGTCGTCATTGTCGTCATCGTCGTCGTCGTCATCGTTGTCATTATCGTCGTCATCATCGTCGTCGTCGTTATCGCCCGTGGCACATGGCGCAATTCTGAGAGTCGCCATTACTACCCTGCTCGGCGGTGCTGCGGGGGTTGTGGCGGTCTTAGCGCACTGCGCGATGAACCCGGCCACCTGAGTTCGATGCCCAATCGCGGCCAACGTCGTTGACGAGTGATACCCGAACGGCTCCTGGACCCTCCACCCTTCACCGACCCCGCACTGACCAACAGAGTGAAGTATGGGTCATCAAACCCCCAAGGCCGTCGTCCAGAAGTGGGTTGACATCGTCATCGTCGTCTGGCTCATTAGCTACGATGGGGCTAAATACATTTCCACGAAGTTCTTTCTTTAGCCGGTGTAGCGTTGCTTGGCCCAATCTCGATCCTTTTCTCGCCTAGATTTTTGGATTGAGAGAAACATATGGCAGTGTATTAGTATTATTGTTGTTACAATTTCGTAGTGAGGTATGACATGGTTAGGAAAACAAAGTTGCCGCAACTGGGTGGGACACGTGTGCAGGACGTGGGGGGAGGCGGTTGACGAGACAGGCATTGGAGTGGTCTCCACGAATACAGCGACCAAGGAGAAGACAAAAGGTCATGAAGTGGTGGGAGACAGGGCATATCTATTGACCCCTGTGAGCCTCTGTATGAGACTGTGGGTCTTTGTATGACTATGTGGGTCTCTGAGACCCTATGTGTTCTCTGTGTGAGTCTATGGTCTCTGTGTGAGACTGTGGGTCTCTGTGTGAGACTGTGGGTCCCTGTATGAGTCTGTGGCTCTGTGTGAGTCTGTGGGTCTCTGTGTACGTCTGTGGGTATCTGTGTGAGCCTGTAAGTCTCTATATGAGTCTGTGGGAGACTATGAGTCTCTATGTGAGTTTGTGAGTCTCTGTGTGAGACCGTGAGTCTCTGTGTGAGCCTATGGGTCTCTGGGTGAGTCTATGGGTCTTTGTGTCAGTATGTGGGTCTCTGGGTGAGTCTATGGGTCGATGTTAGAAAGCGCTGGCAGCAGGGTTTAGTGGTGGCACCAACGAATTTGGTCACGATGGCATCTTGATCTTGAGTGAGGGTTGGAAGCATTGATAAAGGGGCTGTCGATTATTATTCTTAAAGACTAATTTATCAACGTTTTGCTGTCGGATCGCGAGGGTCCCTGATCGCTGCACGTATGACACGTATGACACGTCTCCTCCTCGCTCCACCTCTCAATTACCTCCATCTTGGTAAGATCGCCACTCGCACTCCGGGGCAGTGATGGGGAGTGGGAGGAGGAGGTCAGAGCTGCGTGCATTTGCGGCGTTAAACAGAAGAAAGAAAAAAAAACCCAATGTCAGCCTTTTAGGCCGCGAATGCAGATTATCACCTGCCACATTAAACCAAGTCCCCCCGCATTTAGAGATTAATTTGTAGATTTCAATTCCGCTCCGTCCCTTGAATCTGTCCTCTAACCCCCACTTTCCCACATCCCACCCACCCCCACGATTCCACGAAAAAATTCACATCCCAATGAGATGATGTCTCCGTCTCAGCTTGCGTTCGTTCTCTCGAGCCGCCTACGTGGTGCGGGGCTTAATAATTTATCACCGAATATTTCCCGGCGTTGCTGCTCGGATTGAAGTCGGTGGCACGTGGCTTAGTAGCCTCAGATATAGCGATATGTATACTAGACGTGGTGTGCCGGGGTTCTGGAATATGTGGGGGGTTTTCCCCCTGGTCAGCGACCCGGATGAGCGTGGCTGAATTGAAGCCCTGGTCAAGGTCCTTTGGTGGAGTAGTGGCGCAACGGTTAGCGCACTGTGTTATGACCTCGACGATCTGAGTTCAATTCCCAGCCACGGCAAACATCAGTGTCGAGTGACGTCTGTTGCAGGTCCTGGACAACCCAACGCTGATACGTGCACCAACCTGCGCTGCTAGCGCGGTGAAGTATGGTGAAACAACTGCCCCACGATCAACTAAGGCATAGGGAGGCCCCCTCACCCAACAGTTGATCGACAAAGAACTGTAAAAACCCCAACAAAAACGATATGGTCCTGTGCAACAAAAACACGCGCGGAGCTCCAAAATAGAATCACGAGTAGTGTTCGTTAGTTTGACAAAACATTTGTTTTATAGTAATTTCCCTGTAATGCGACTGGCCGCGTAAATGTCTGGCAGGTCAATCGCTCCCATCTGGTTTGTTGGAATTCGCCAAAATCTTGAGCTTTGGGGGATTAGGAGGAGGAGGAGGTGGGGGTGGGGTTGTTGTTTCCAGCTCATTCATTGGCGCAGGCGCAGAGGTCGTGCAAGTGCAGTCGTGCACGAGAGCAAGGCGACGCGCGGGGCTCAGGTGGGGGTGACGTTGGAGCAGGAGGAGGAGTAGGAACTGGAGGAGAGGGGGTGGACCTGTCAAATTGCACCTCGCTTAGAGAGTTCCAAAAAAAAACGGCCACGGTTCGGGGGTTATCTCAGCCAATCATCCCCTTCGTGGTCGACAAAACGCGGTGCCGCTCTCGTGCGGAAGTCAGCGGTGGTCGTCCTGTTAATGAATGTGGAATTTCCTACCACTGCCTCTGGGGCTATAAGCGGCGGGTGAGTGATCCGCCAATGCTCGTTTGAGCAACAGGAGATTACTTTGGCTTTTCTTTATTATTTGGCGCGGTGGGAGAGGGTGGTTGTGGGGGAGGGGTGTGTGCTCGCTATGCTATGCACGTGGCCTCTAATCCAGCACTTTGGAAGTGTCGGGGATTGGTGGATCACACGAAAGTTGCGAAATTCCCTTCTATGGGCGTCAAGGAGAGGGCCGTACCCTGGCTCGCCAGGAGAATGCAGCATGACAAAATGTGGCCTCCATCTGTTCCATCTGGCCGGCATAGAGTGTTGCTTCGTCACATGCTTTGGGGTTTTTCTCCTGTTAAATCCCTCGGCTGGTTTACAGGAGGTGGTGGGTTCGATCCCGACCCTGACGCCTGCTGTATATTTGTAGTTTGCATGTTCTCTCTCCCCGTGGTGGCGTGGATCTTTCTCCAGATCTTCCGGGTTTTCCCTCCACGTTACGAATCAACGTCATGCACTCAGCGTATTCGTCTGCTATAAATTTACACGCAATAAGAAACTTCGTTCAGCTATCATTTGTGGCCAGGCCGCTTCTGAAAGAAAGCTGCATAGCTCGGTGGGCCTTACCTGGTCAAATAAAAGTAGTTAGTTTTTTACGTTTTCTCTCACAAGTTCAAGTTCAAGATTATTTATGAGGTATAGCCCTGTGAACTATTCGGCTCTTGAATTGGGTACAACCGCAACAAACAAAAAACAAAAACATGAACAAAAACATCTTAAAGTGAATATGTGACTGAGTGCAAACAGAAAACCCAAGAAAAGACAGCAAAATATTGCAGAAAGGAAACGGGCCAAGAACACCTTAATACACAGAGGACTGCAGAGCTTTGTGGCGAATTTAGCGACGGTTCACCGCCTGGCTGCTGCTGATGCTGCTGCCTTCCTGCTCGTCTGTGGTTCCTCCTCCTCCTCCTCGTGCCTCTGCGTCGTCCTCTCTCTCGCTCTCTGACAGCGAGCGAACCCCGTGCGGCAGAGGGGTGTTGTGGGGGTGGCGTTTCGAGTTGAAATTATTTGTATGCCATAGAACCCATCGATCTTTGCGATATTGCTGCAGCGCTCCAGTCACTCGTGATTAGAATGTAGCTCGCTCTCACAAAAGTCAGTTCGCCAGGCATCAATGGGTGTTTCATAAACGCACGGCGCCTGCCATAGCAGAGACTGTACGTTGCTCCTAGTTAAAATAATAACTTTTCACCCTTTAATCTTAATTTGGAGCTTTCGTGACTGCAGGGATTACTCTTTGGTTCTTTCGGTAAAGTCACGTATAAAGATAAAATAATACATTAAATAATAGCATACTACAACGTTTCGATTGCAACACAAGCAATCATCATCAGGTATAAAAGAAATAGCAACAACAATCTAACCAGAAAACTATAGACAGACATATAAGCAGACAGATATCACAAAGATACACAGAGAAAGAACACGTATCGGCACAAAGAGAGAGAGATCGTCTCTGTGACGAGGCCTTAAATAGAGAGAGGGGGGCGGGGGCGGAGAGAGGGAGGGGGCAAAGAAAAAATTAGCATGTCATTGAGTACAGCGACGTGTGGTACGGTACACACGCTTGAAAATTACGAAGACTCTTAGGTTTTTTCGGTTAAGTCACGTAGGTAAAAATAAATAATAAAAATAATAGAAATAATAATAGAAATAAACTAAAAAATCGCTGTAACGTGTCGCGACCCAGGCAACAATAACGTCTCTGAATTACGTAACCAGGGGAAGCGGGGGAGGGGGAGTGACTGTCTAGGATGGAGGTTAAAGGTCAAACTGCACGGTGGCAACTGGACACGTGGCGTTGGCGCCTCGTCGCCCTTTGCCCACACCTCCGATGAGCACAGTTGGCTAAGTACGGTGCGAAAAAAGTCCAACATACAGCACTTGCCCCCAACAGTCTGTTAAGGCTACACTGGGGACCTTTGTCTCTGAAGTTATACTGGTAGGAACCTCCTGGTTACACCAGCCCACAGGGGATTATCGTGTCCGTCCGTCCGTCGTGCATCCAAAAATGGGAGGGGTGGGGTTGGGTGGAGAGGGGAGGGTGGGGAGGGGCTAGGTGGGGAGGGTGGGGAGGGGCTGGGTAGGGAGGGGAGGGAGGGGCTGGGTTGGGAGGGTGGGGCTGGGTGGGGGGTGGGAGGGGTGGGGCTGGGTGGGGAGGGGCTGGTCACCCCGTGGTGCCCTTATAAAACTCAACGTTTAACCTACTCACGCCGGCTTGTGCCCGCCCTCACAGTCGGCCATATTTGCGGAATACATCAAGCTGCCGTTGACCTTGGCCATTGACCGAGCAACCCAACGTTCCTACCAGCTCCCTCCGCAGGAATGTGTTTTCGCACCGTACGTAGCCAACCGTGCGAACCGGAGGGAAGGACAACAAATTACTAAATACAAAAAAATAATTGACATCACTCGATCCAGAAGAAGGTTATGCATTCGATGCGCTGCGGTAAAATTGGTCCGTGGGGAGTTTTTTTTTAGTAACGGTCTCCTCGTTTCTTTTTTTAAGTTTCCGCTTCATAAACATCGGCGGTTGTTTTTGGTTGTTGTTTCAAATGAGACGCGAGGTTGATTGAGTGTCCCGTTTGCGCGTTCCAATTGTGGAGAACCCATTTCCTGGCCTCGAGAGTTAAACTCGGCACGCGCGTTACGAAATGAGCTGAGGCTTGGCTCGCTCGAGAGAAGGATAGAAACAACAACAAAAAAGTTAGGAATTAGATATCTAAAAACCTGAACGCACTCGTAGATAGCGATGCGGTCTTGAAACATATACAGTACTAGGCGACGTTTCGGCAAGGTCCCTCTTCTTCATAGGATAACGTTGCCTATTAAACTTTATTTTCCTTTTGCAGGCCACAGCGTTATTAAGAAAAATGTTGAGCTGCGTTTATTTTATTTGTTGTGTGTGCTTGCGCACCACTGCCAAATAAATAAATAGATTTATTTTAGATTGTATATAAACCCGATATGGTTTAATCCTAATATATAACAATCTCACTGTAAACGCTTGCGCAATCTCCATCACATTCAAATGAACATGGCTGAATAACCTGCAATTTACATTTAAAACCAACAACTATTTTCTTTGAGCCTATCTACGTGACTTTAACGAAAGACCCAATAATATGAATTCCTGCAGTCACGAAAGCTTCAAGTCAAGATTTAATCATAACCCTAATGGCCTATTAACTTTGTATAAAAGACGCAGTGGCCGTACTTGCGAGGTTCACTGACTCGGCGAAAGGTAATGCACGCAAGTTCGAGACAGCGCATGAAGTCTCTTCAACGCTTGCCAGAAAGGTCCTGATGATAAACGTGGCAGTCCGCACACTCCACCTCCATCCACGCCGCACACGCCCTGCCAACCACAACCTCCTAACACATCTTCTTGGTTCTTTCGGTAAAGTCACGTAGAAGGGAAATAATAAAATAATAAAAATTCAACATAATAAAATAATTATCAAGACGTTTCGGCCACACCGCAAGCAGCCGTCCTCAGGTCAAGAACAGGTCTGTCGGAAAGACAGCGTCTGAATGAAACACGACCAGGCTTGGCAGCGTATATTTAATCTGGGTTGGAGGGGGAAGAGCGCCTTGACAAAGGGATTTGCATATCGAGAGGAATTTTGCATATTTATGGAAAAATGCAGATATGGGATTAGTCACAAGTGGAATGCGTAGGAGGTGGGCAGGGCGTTTCAAAGTCATATTATTTCGCACCGCTGAGTGGACAGAGGCGGCAGGGGTGCGGACGGTCGGTGTTTAACAAAGTTACCCCCCCCCCCTTTGTATCTACTTCCTCGCCTGGGATATCTCATCGAAGCGGTGACCTCTGGCATGGGATCGCACAAGGTCCCAGTGATCTGAGCATCGCGCCGTCGTAGTAGCGACGACGGCAGCTTTACGAATGCATCGCTTGCTTTTTTCACCCCTCTCACGGGGGTCATAGCGTGCACGAAACTCGTTCGTGATAGCGAAGCCGTGGCGAAACCCCCCGCCCCTACTCCAGCCGTAACCCCCATCCACCCACCCCCATCCACCGTCACTCGTTCGTCGCGGTGTCGGTGAAAGGCGACACTTGGCGTGCCTCGTCCGTCTGGAATGTCAGTCTCTCTTTGTGTCGTCCCTCTCGTGTTCCGCCTGCTGGAACAACGCTGCGACCGAACAAACCCCACCCCCCTCTACCCCCCCCCTCCATCCTGCACGACACATGACGGGATGTGGTTAGCGGGAGCAGTGACACAGCACGTGACGCAGCGAGTGTCACAGCACTGTCACAACAGTGGCACGGCAGTGATACTGCAAGTGTTACAGTAGAGACACAGCAAGTGACACAGCATGGGGGAGATGTGGCACCAACAACGGCAACATCGTCGTCACCACCCATCACAACCATCGTCGTCGTAGGCCAACGTTTTGATTCGTATTTTTTTCATATGAGGCCACGTCCAATAAACGTGGAATGTGGGGCCAAACATTTCCAAGCACAGGCCCAACGTTGACCCAACGTTGCGTTTTTACTGGGGTAATGGTGTGACCATATCGGGTGGTTGAGAGTCCCCAATGATGCAGATTTGGTCAGATCATTATGGAGCCTAACCCCAAAAAATCGGTGATGAATTATCATCATCATCTTGATCGCGGTGTCATCATCATCATCGTTGTTGTAATCGTTGTGAGACGCTGTCCCACTTACGATCGTCATGACAATTCATGATGATTGCAATTATCGCCATCACATATAGTAGCAGCAGATGCAGCTACATCGGAAGTATAATTATCATCATCATGTCATCATAATAAATCATCATCATCATCATCAGCAGCAGCAGCAGCAGCGGCATCATCCTCCTCTTGGTCGTCAACATCACGAAGCTGTAATTCTCACGAACAATCCCACGTCAGCGCAGTATGGTAGTCACCGTGTAGCGTGAGCATTGGTGACTAGACTGGTGCTGATGAGTCCTCATAACGGTGAAACCGGTTCCACAACTGCCTATCACCGGGTCGGTCACATTCGCTCAAATGACATTACTCGTGACCTACGGCAAGAAGGACACGTGCCACTGCTTCAGGACATTACTGTGGTGGGGGGGGGGTTGCAAAAGTCAAATGAGTGGCAGTGTGCTTTTTACGCATTTTTCTGCCTTGTTTGACACGTATCGTTGTCATCATCATCGTCATCGTCACGACCATCGCCATCATGAACAGCAAGCATCATCATCGTCAGCAGAAGCAGCAGCAGCGCACTGCTACATTTCGTGGCAGCGAGTGGCGTGGTGCGTTTGTGTTGTCACGCTCTGAGCGCGTCGAGCGGTGAACGCGTGCCAGGCACGCGTTGTCATTCACTCGCTGATGGCTCGTTTAGGCCAAGCGGTATCACGCGTGACTCGTGTTGCATACTCGAGAACCATGCTCCTCAAAGTATCGAGCGAAAACAAACGTAAGAATGCACGTGGCATTAAATATTAAAGGAACCCAATTATCGCGAGCAGCATCGACAGCGTCAAATTTACAATCCATTCATTATCATCATCACCACCAGCATCTTCGTCAATAAATCAATCCATCATAATCCATATTCATCCTAATTACCGTCACCACCATCATCAACAACAGCCGCAATTCGCCACTAAGTGATGGTGTCGTCACCACAGAGTTTGTACCAGGCTAGGTGAACTTTCTTCTTTGTTCTTTCGGAAAAGTCACATAGAAGGGAAATAATACAATAATAATAAAAACCACAATATTTATTTATTTATTATGTTTTATTTTAAAATAATTAAAAGAAAACATAATATTTTATTTTGTTTTATATTTATTATTGTATTATTTCCCTTCTACGTGACTTTACCGAAATAACCAAGAAGATGAATCCCTGCAGTCACGAAAGCTTTAAATCGAAATAGGTAAATTTTGTCACTGCGTCAAGTGTGGAAGGCTTGCTGATGGCAACGGGGTCACGGGACAGACCCAGGTGCAATGAGTTGACTGCTGTGCAAGGCGAGGTGCAGGAGGTCACGGAACAATCCAAGGTGCCACGAGTTGAACCACCGAGATGGCTGGCAGATGCAACACCTATGCTCGTCACTGCGCCAACTTGCTGCGTTTTATCCGCCCGACGCTTCGCTAGTTGTTGTGAGCGTCGTTCCTCCATTCTCAACATCACCACCACCATCATCGTACATTTAGCGTTGTCACCATCATCATCATCCATCCACCATCACTATCGCAAGTCATCACACTCTGCTCAATATTCCCTTTATGTTGTCCGCATGGGGAGAGACAAAGGTGGTTGTGAGTGTGGTGCTGACCGTGGCGGTAGTGCAGCGGGTAGCGCGCTGCGCTACCAACCCGACAACCCGAGTTGCTAATCCCGCTCACGGCGAAGAGCAGTGACGATTATTTCAACCGGTCATGGGCCTCCCCTAGGTCGACTCAACCTCAAATGAGTACCTGGTGCGTTGTGTAAACATCATCACTGGGGAGACAAAGGCGGTCGGGCGTGGTACTGGTCACCCACCCCATCGTGTGCTGTGCCAGCCTTCATTGGTGCTCTCTAACAGCACTTGCCCCAACAGTCTGTTACAGGCTATACGGGGGATCTTTGTCTTTGGTTCATCACCTCATGATCCTCCTCCTCCTCCATCTCCTCCCGAGTAATATCAATATTATTCCACTTTTATTGTTGTTCAAAAGGTCGTAGTTTTTGTACACATTGGACAATTTGAGGCATTTACATGAGCAAAACTCGAGAGTGCCACGTTATATAGTTTTTTAGCAGCTAAAACAAATAGCTGTTAAACATTAATATTGTTTGATCGGTGCCATCGTGATCACATTGGGTATCGCAGTGGTGCGCATCGTTTGTATAATCCCTGCTGCCGCCTCTTCGTGAGTTAATTTTATTTCTCTCTTTCTGATTGAATCTTACAAGCGAGGCGCTCTTGCCTGCCTCACGCGGCAAAGACAAAGATCCCCCGTGTAGCCTCAACAGACTCTGTGGGTTCTAGATTTGAAGCTTTCGTGACTGCAAGGATTCATACTGTTAGGTTTTTTCGGTAAAGTCACGTAGGTAAAAAAATGAATAATAAATAATTTAAATATTAGAAATAATAATTATTTGAATTTAAAAAATAATAACAAAAAAATAGAAATAATAAAATTTCTTTTATTTCTATTATTTTTTATTTTTTACCTACGTGACCTTACCGAAAAAACCTAAGAGTATAGACTCTGTGGGGCAAGCGCTTTGAGCTAGCGCAGGACACGTGGGGGCGAGTGGCCAGCACCACACCCGGCCGCCTTTGTCTCCCCAACGCCGATGTTTACACATCACACCAGGTATTCATTTGAGGCCGAGTCGACCTAGGTGAGACCCAGGACCGCTGCTGTGAGCGGGAATTTAACTCGGGTGGCCGGATTGTTAACGCAGCTTCAATGTGCCACCTCTCCCCACATGTTCAAATATCAACATCCCCCGTATCGCCTTAGCAAAGTGTAGGAGCAAGTGTCATTAGCGAGCACGGATGAAGGCCGACATGGCACACGAGGAGGTGTGTGACCAGCACAACACGCCTAGCCGCCTTTGTCTCCCTAGTGACGATGTTTACACGGCGCACCAGGTACCCATTTGAGGCCGAGTCGACCTAAGGGAGGCGCGCAGGACCGTCATCTAGACATACGCGCACACAGATGATCGTAACTGCCACCGTAATTTATCTGCACAATAAAACAATATTAACGACGTAAATTGCCATTTGTCAACTCGTATATCAGCAGGTGCGGCTAACGAAAATAAAAATAAAATGAGAAGAAGAATTACAACAAGAACAACAGGAAGACGCAAATAAAATATATCACGGGCTGTAAAAATAACCCCTATTTGCTGCAGGTCGCGGAGCGAAGATCATCGTCTCTGTGGCAACCGTGCTGTTACCATAGCAACGCATGCGGGCAACGGTTGCCAGGGCAACGCTGATGTCACACCATCACCCAGCCACCTCCCTCCCCACTCCCCCCATCCTGTCTCCCTCACCACTCCACGCTCCCTAGGCAACGTCCCCAGCTCCCTTCCCTCCAAAGACAAAGGTCCCCTCCCCGCCCCCCGTGTAGCCTTAACAGACTGCAGGGGCAAGTGCTGTTAGCGAGCACCTATGAAGGCCGGAACAGCAGACGAGAGGATGGGGTGGTCAGCACCACGCCGGGCCGCCTTTGTCTCCCCAGTGGCGATGTTTGCTACACACCGCACCGGTTGTACTCACTTGAGGCTGAGTCGACCTAAGGGTAGGCCCAGGGCCGGTTCAGATACTCGTCACTGGCGTGTGCGGCCGTGAGCGGGAATCGAACTCGGGTCGCCGGGTTCGTAGCGCAGCGTAGCGTTAACCGCTGCACCACCGCTCCTTCACTCCACCCTCTCCTTCACCCTCACCTTCACACCCCCCCCCCTCTCCCCACGTTATCCCCCCCCTCTCCTCCGTCCTACCCTAGGGGTATCCGCCTTATCGACCCCGTATTGTGATGTCTCACCCGTGACATTTAAAAATGATGGAATATTAAGAGAGAGTGGTGGGGGGGGGGGGTGAAGAGGGGGGTTATAGCTCCGCCGTGGAGATGGAGCGATGGAATCGGATTGCGTGCAGGTCGCTAAGGTGGACTGTGACATCGCAGGAGCTGTTAGAGATCGCGATGATCTTTGGCGAGGCGTTCATTCAGCAGTGAATCGATCTTGGTTGACGATGATAATGATGAAGGGATTCTGAGCGCTGTTGCCCTACCGCATGGTAAATCATGAAGTGCACCTGGAATTGTAGTGCGTGTCACAGCAGCTTGGGCTGTAGCCATTCGTATTCATATTAATATGAGAATAATATGAACCACTATTAATCCCGCAAAGCTGCAATGGGGGCTCGTGACTTCTGTTCAAGAGGGTCCTGCGTTGGCGCGTTTTGACAATAATTTGTCAAGAGCTTGCCATTAGTGACACAGCAAGTGACACAGCAAGCGTCAAAATAAGTGTCACAGCAGTGACCCAGGACTGTCACAGCAAGTGGCACCGATGGATGTTAAGAATCCAGTGCTTTACTGGGACCTCTCCAAACCACTTTGCAGGCCGTCTCCTACCCGAGCATTGTACGAACCAGATTCGACCCGAACTTACCTTCTGACATCTTGACGGTATCACTGAAACACGTCCCGATGAGCATGTGCAGAGTGAGGGCCAGCACAACGCTGACCAGCCCCCCTAATGTCACCCAGGTGCGTACGTAGCAGCCCCCGACTGGTTACTAACTTAAAGGCTGAGCTAACCTAAACGGAAGACTGTAACATCGCGCCCCTTTACAATGCGCTAACCAATGCGCCACCGCTCGCCCCCATTCCTCGCGTCCACCTCCACAGCCCCCACCGCTTGTCCAAACAATGAATTGACCACAAGGACAAAGGCCTCCGTTATCACTCTTTCGTCCTTTCGGTAAAGTGACGTAGAAAGAAAGAATACATTAAATACTAGCATACGACGTTTCGATTGCAACACAAGCAATCATCATCAGGTACAAATGAAAGAGAAAACAAACCGAGTAAACTTAGAAATACAATGCAATACAACACAGAAAGTCGGCTAACATAACAGTCAACACCACACCTGGTTGATTACGTTCTTCCAAAGATTGCTAAATTTGAGAGAGAGACAAAACACAGACACGGAGACACAGACAGACACACAAGCAGAGAGAGACAACACAAAGAGAGACACACACATAGGCACACAGAGAACCAACGCCTCTGTGTCGAGGCCTTAAGTAGAGAGAGAGAGGGGGGCAGAGAGAGAGGGGGGGTAGAGAAATTAGCATGTCAATGAAAGATTTTGTCGCTTCAAGAAAACCTTTCAGGCAATGTACTTTGTTCAGCGAGCACCTATGAAGGCCGGCACAGCCCACGACGGGACGCGTGGCCACCACCACGACCGACCTCAGTGGCGATGTTTACACACCGCACCAGGTACTTATTTGAGGCTGAGTCGACCTAGCGGTGGCCCATGATCGGTTGAGATAATCGTCACTGGCGTTGACCGTGAGCTGGAATCGAATTTCTGATGGCTGGAGTTCGTAGCACAGCGCGCAAACTGTTACACCACCCCCACACACACGCACACACTCGCACACGCACACACACATGCACACCCACACACACCCACACACACACAGCCACACACACACACCCACACACAGCCACACACACACCCACACACCAACACACCCACCCACACGCGCACACCCACACACAGCCACACACCCACACACACACACCCACCCACACACACACACCCACACACAGCCACACACACACCCACACACACACACCCACCCACACACACACACCCACACACAGCCACACACACACCCACACACCAACACACCCACCCACACGCGCACACGCTGACAACGGGCGAAGGAAGGACGACGCTGGGCATATTGAAGGAAAGACGACACTCTCGTCATATTGAAGGAAAGACAGCACACCCGTCATATTGAAGGGGGCGCGCGGACGGCTCGACGGGGCTGATTGCACGTGACCAGACCCGCCTCGAGCACGCGCATTAAATAAATATATAATTAAATACATCCGTCCAATGGGAAGCGTGAGAGCGACCACACACGCACAAGCATTCACAACCGTTGCAGTCAATTGTCGTGATGTTAAGTTTACGAAGAGGGTGTTTTTTTTTTATAATTATATTTTTGTAAAAAATTCACTCGGAATATAATATCCTACTCAGCTGCTTCCTCTCTCTCTCTCCCTCTCTCTGGGATTTCTCTCCCACGTCGCTGCTCGTCAGCGCTCGGCTGGGTGGCATCCGTGATGCTTTCAGAGAAGTCGCTTTGCAACAAAACAAAGAATTCCTGGCACCTGTTTGTCAAAAAAAAACAAAGGACTTTGATTCTCGGCTTAGTTTGTCTTACCGTTCCCTTCAGATTTGAAGTTTTCGTGACTGCAAGGTTCCATACTCTTTGTTTTTTTCGGTAAAGTCACGTAGGTAAAAAATTAAATAAATTTAAATGAAAACAGCTAAATTAAGACAAATCACGACGTTTCGAAGGCGACACAAGCCTCCGTCATCAGGTGGCTGCTCCAGCAAAATCCATCTCTGCCGCGCGCACACGCGCTCGCTATTTCTCCGCTATGAAGAAGGGCCAATGTCTCCCAAGACGTCTCCCATCGCTCTCATGCTTTCCTCTGTAAGGCCCACGGTGTTAATTGATCATCCCGTTGGTTCGGTGACTCGCGTTGATGATTACACACCGCACTAGGCACTAATTTAAGGCTGAGTCGACCTATGGGAGGCCCAGGACCGGTTCAGATAATCACCGATGGTGTTCGGAGCCGAGTTTGTTGCGCAGTACGCTACCCGCTACACTACCACTCCCCACATACACGGCAATTTTTTAATAAAAAAAATGTATATCACTCAAAGTAATGGTTTGTGTTTGCTCGTTGTTCTTCCTTGCTTTCTTTGTTTCTCCGGCCATGGCATCGACAATGGGAACAGTCGCAACAGCATCACACGGGTCGCATCTCACAATCTCGACACCACTGGGACACGTTTTTATTTTAAATGTGATATCAGCTCCACTCAAGCGGGTGTCAAAGCATTTGTAGGCAACATTGTTTTAATGCAAAGAGAATGAAGGAGTGTTTGAGTAAAAGCCGTGACAAAATAGTGGGTCTCGCACACCTAGGGGGCCGTCCATAAATGACGTCACGCACCTAGGGGGGGGGGGGAGAGTCAGACATTTGTGACGATGTGTGACGAGGGGGGGGATTGAGAAATGTGACGTCACATCAAAATGCGCAACTTTCAATAAATATAGACAGCACGTTCTACTTAATTAAATATACTTTTTTTTTAATAAATGTTTTCTCCTACAACATCAGAGTACAGCGCCACATTAAATACGCACTACAATGACAATAGTTTAAAGCGATTTGATGCAAGTTTTATTTTGGGTGGGGGGGCAGAGCTTTGTGACGTCATATTTGAGGGGGGGTTTGGACCTTTCGTGACGCCATGTGACGAGGGGGGGGGGTCAAAAATCGTCCAAAATCGCGTGACGTCATTTATGGACGTGCTGTGTGTACCGTACGTTGAACTTCTTTCGCACCGTACGTAGTCAAGCGTGCTCGTCCGAGGTGGCCACGAGCGTGCGCTCAGAATTTATTCGTGAACAGACGAATCGAACACGCGGCATCCCGTGGCCTCGATTCACGTGTCGGCAACAACAAAACCCCTTTGCCGTTTGTACCACAACTTGTTTTTTCTTTGCTTGTTTCCATGTTCATTGGCAGTTTAGGCAAATCGCCCGTGTCATGAGTTTCATTACCGGTTTTTAAAACCCCTACACGGCGCGATATGATGGGGGGGAGGGGGGGTGTTGGAACGCCAAATGTGCGGCCAGCAGATTCCATCACCGCAGTCGGTCCCATTCGTCAGTTTAACACGTTGTCGCAGGCTTTCGCGACCAATGTAATTCATAACAAAGATGTTTGGGTTCGATCGCGCAAGTATAAATGTGTCGTAACCCTCCACCAGCCGACACAGCCAATTTGGTAAGGGATTTCTCACGTGAACAAAACGCCAACTTTTTACTACTTCAGCCCATCGGTGTGTTGGAGAGTAAATCCACGGCATTTACAATTTGAGTTGCACCGCGACGTTTCGCTGGTAATTACATCCAGCATCATCGGGCGATTTGTCAGAATAGTGAAGCAGTCCACCTGCTCCCGGTCTTAAATAGAGCGGCAGGACGACGTCCATGCGTCTCGTCCACCCGTCACGACCCCTTGATGACGCCGCTCTTCGATTTCCCATTCGCAATGTTGGGAATGGGAGCGGTGGCGGTCACCAAGGGAACTATGAATTCAGCAGGCCCTGGGTGACATCGGTGATTTCTGTACCGGACCTGGTTGGCTGCCTTCAGCGATCTCTGTCGACCAGCGTGGTGAAGTATGGTCAAACAGCCGACACGGCATGGGAGTGGCATTCATCCAACAGTGGAATAACAAAGGGCCGATTAAAAAAAATATACTATTTTTCTATGACTCAATTTGAAATGTGTAATTGTCAATATGCGATCAGATCTCTAGACGCTGTTGTACAAAAATGCAAAGCACGCACGTTGCAAGAAGTTGGTGTGGGGGGGGGATTGATCATTAAAGTGTTGTTGTTGTTGTTGCGCTCAAGCGAGAGAATTAAGTAGAGTGAGGAAATTGGGAATTAAATTTCGGTTATGATTAAGACATTGGGACGGATGGACACAGTCAGAGGCAGAGTAGACAAGGAAGGCCTTAGGCCTGTACATTATACAGCGATGGAAGCGGGGGTGGGGGAGTTCCAGACTATGAGGGCAGCAGCAGAGAAGAAGAGACCTCCCATTAAGTGAAATATGACCGTAGCCTTGCCTGCAGGTTGTTAGACTGAAACCCTAACCGATTTCGACAGAAGACTGGCAAGTTTTTAAGTAATTAAACGAATTAACAAAAAATGTATATATAATAATAATAGTAATTCAAACCCTATGTCAACCCACCGCTGGATTAAGGCCTCCCCATGCTGTGTTGGCAATGGGCATTGTCTGACCGTACTTCGCGACGCTGGTCAGTGCGGGATGGTGAATCGGGACAGCCCAGGATCGGTTGAGGTATCACTCGACACTAACATTAAGCCGAGGCTGCGCATCGAACTTGGGTCGTTGGGATCGTCAATTTAAAACCCCAATTGTATTTGTGAACACACGTCCGGTTTGGCCATTTCGTGAAGCGCTCTTGTCCGGCTCGTGAGTCTTACCGAACTATTTCAGGCAGTGCTGTTTCGGTGGTGACAACGTTGGTGGAGCATTGCCAGTTATCAAACTTAAATTCCTATCCGGGCCCCATTGCGTCGTACAATCCGCAAATAGCGCAAGGTCTCCAACTTTAATAAAATTCACTCCTTCTTTGCCGCGCGCACACGCGCTCGCTATCTCTCCGCTATGAAGAAGGGCCAATGCCTCCCAAGACGTCTCCCATCGCTCTCATGCTTTCCTCTGTTAGGGCCACGGTATTTATTGATCATCCCGTTGGTTCGGTGACTCGCGTTGAGCACGTGTACCGGTCACGTGAACGTCACGTCACAACAGCCGTGCAACAGCCGATGAAGATAGCTAGCAGCGCGCGCGACACGAATAATAATTTAGTTTTTTGGGGGGTTAAATCGCGTAAATATTTAAATGTGTCGTTAATCCCGCCACCACCCGACACAGCCAACGCGTAAAGCTGTAAATGTTGTGGCTTGGCTCTCCAACACACCGGTGTGCTGTACTAGTAACGAATTGGCCACGTTCTGTTTACTTGACAACTCTTACTAGTTGTAGAAGTTGGCTGTGTCGGGTGGTGGCGGGTATTAACGACACATTTATATATGTACGCGATCTAACCCAAAACAAAACCTCTATTATGGATGATATTGGTCGCGAAAGCTTCCCACGTGGTATACTGATGCCTTCTCGTTATTTGAACTGTGGCATTGACGGAGAGTTTTTTTGTGAATGCTCTCAGGTCGAGGGTACTCACTGTGTGGCTCGGACATTGCGCTCAGCTCATAAATATTCGTCAAAGCTGTGTTGTAACAACAACAGAAACAACAACAACATCAAAAAACCGACACTGCTCGTCTTGTTTAGCTAAGTCCAGCTTGATGCTGCTTGCTCCTCAAGGATTTGCTGGATGCAAACCGCGGCAAGGGGGGATGGGCTTGGAGGAGGGAGGGGGTGATTAAAGGCTGTGTGATGTGCGGCGCTTGCATGTTGTTAAGTGACACAGAACAGAATCTTGGAATGAATTGTATTAGGCTGGCTGATGCTGTGTGTTGTGTGTGTGCGACTGTGTGTGTGGGGAGCGGGAGTGTAGCGGTTAGCGTGCTGCGCTACGAACCTGGCGACCCTGGTTCGATTCCCGCTCACGGCCAACGCCAGTGACGATTATCTGAACGGTTCCTGGGCCTCCCCTAGGTCGACTCAGCCTGAAATTAGTACTTGGTGCCGGTGTGTTGGCCACCTCCTCGTGTTCTGTGCCGGCCTTCATGGGTGCTCGCTTACAGCACTTGCCCCAAAAGTCTGTCTTCAGGCTATACGGGGGATCTTTGTCTTTTGTGTGTGACTGTGTTGGGCATTGAGAGCGGTGGTGTTAGTGGTTATAGTACAGCGATAAGAATCCAGCGACCTGGGTTGGATTCCCACTCAACGTCTAACATCGGTGTCTGAAAACCGGCTCTGGCCTTCCTCTTGGTCCACTCAGGCATAAACCATTAACTTGGAGCAGGTGTGTAAACCCGTCAACACTGGGGGAGACAAAGGCATCCGGGCGTGATACTATAATAATCCATCCACAACCGCCGTTCCATCTCCAACGTGTGCGCCTTGGCGGCCCTTCACAAGATGCTTGTTGACAGCACTTGCCCGCAACAGCCTGTGCGAGGCTACGCGGGGGATCTTTGTCTGTGCGCGCGCGTGCGTGCGCGCGCGTGCGTGACTGTGCGCGTGTCCGTGGGCGTGCGTGTAAACCTCCCCCCCCAGGGTCACATGATGGAAAAAATTACGAACATTTTTCCAAGCGGGCCTTACGGGCGCACTGAACTTTGTGTCGCGGCGCAGCGGGAGGCACGCAACACGCAGGCGCACACGTGCGCGCGCACGTTCACTCACTCACTCACATACACACACACGTACACACACACGTACACACACACACGCACGTACACACACACGTACACACACACACTCACACGTACACACACACACTCACACGTACACACACACACTCACACACACACGTACACACACGCACGTACAAAGATAAAGACAAAGATCCCCCGTATAGCCTTAACAGACTGTAGGGGCAAGTGCTGTTAGCGAGCACCTATGAAGGCCAGAACGGTACACGAGGGGGTGGGTGGCCAGCACCACGCCCGAACGCCTTTGTCTCCCCAGTGACGATGTTTACACACCTCACCAGGTACTCATTTGAGGCTGAGTCGACCTAGAGAAGGCCGGGACCGGTTCAGATAATCGTCACTGGTGTTGGCCGTGAGCGGGAATCGAACTCGTGTCGCCAGGTTCATAGCGCAGCGCGCTAACCGCTACACTACCGCTCCCCACACACGTACACACACACACGTACACACACACGGACCATACGCACGTACACACATACACGTACACACACACACGGACCATAACTACAATTGCCTGTCTTAAACAGGATGTTTTCTCACAGGTTCACTTAGACAATTAAGTTAAAACAAGACGAAGATCCTCCCCTCCCCCCGTATAGGCTTCAAACGGACTCTAGGGACAATCGCTGTCAGCGAGCACCTATTAAGGTCGGCACGGCACACGAGGTGGTGGGTGGCCAGCACCACGCCCGGCCCCCTTTGTCTCCCCAGTGCGATGAGATCACCCAGCGGTGCTTATGTTTTCCACATCGTACCAGGTACTCATTTAAGGCTGAGTTTACCCGGGGGAGGCTCTG
This sequence comes from Lampetra planeri, assembly GCF_965212315.1. Taxonomy (NCBI): domain Eukaryota; kingdom Metazoa; phylum Chordata; class Hyperoartia; order Petromyzontiformes; family Petromyzontidae; genus Lampetra; species Lampetra planeri. The sequence continues at coordinate 4,327,483 of NC_136136.1, forward strand.
AACTGCTACAGATAATTGCGCACTTAATGTTAGCTAGCCGTGGTTTGGAATTGAACCCAGGTGGCGCACTACGACACATAACCTACACACACTCTACACACACACACCCTACACATAACCTACACACACTCTACACACACACACCCTACACATAACCTACACACACTCTACACACACACACCCTACACATAACCTACACACACTCTACACACACACACCCTACACATAACCTACACACACTCTACACACACACACCCTACACATAACCTACACACACTCTACACACACACACCCTACACATAACCTACACACACTCTACACACACACACCCGACACATAACATACACACACTCTACACACACACCCTACACATAACCTACACACACTCTACACACACACACCCTACACATAACCTACACACACTCTACACACACACACCCTACACATAACCTACACACACTCTACACACACACCCTACACATAACCTCCACACACTCTACACACACACCCTACACATAACCTACACACTCTACACACACACCCTACACATAACCTCCACACACTCTACACACACACACACCCTACACATAACCTACACACACTCTACACACACACACCCTACACATAACCTACACACACTCTACACACACACACCCGACACATAACCTACACACACTCTACACACACACACCCTACACATAACCTACACACACTCTACACACACACACCCTACACATAACCTACACACACTCTACACACACACCCTACACATAACCTCCACACACTCTACACACACACCCTACACATAACCTCCACACACTCTACACACACACCCTACACATAACCTACACACACTCTACACACACACCCTACACATAACCTCCACACACTCTACACACACACCCTACACATAACCTACACACACTCTACACACACACCCTACACATAACCTCCACACACTCTACACACACACACACCCTACACATAACCTACACACACTCTACACACACACACCCTACACATAACCTACACACACTCTACACACACACACCCGACACATAACCTACACACACTCTACACACACACACCCTACACATAACCTACACACACTCTACACACACACCCTACACATAACCTACACACACTCTACACACACACACACACCCTACACATAACCTACACACACTCTACACACACCCTACACATAACCTACACACACTCTACACACACACACCCTACACATAACCTACACACACTCTACACACACACCCTACACATAACCTACACACACTCTACACACACACACCCTACACATAACCTACACACACTCTACACACACACCCTACACATAACCTCCACACACTCTACACACACACCCTACACATAACCTACACACACTCTACACACACACCCTACACATAACCTACACACACTCTACACACACACACCCTACACATAACCTACACACACTCTACACACACACACCCTACACATAACCTACACACACTCTACACACACACACCCTACACATAACCTACACACACTCTACACACACACCCTACACATAACCTACACACACTCTACACACACACACCCTACACATAACCTACACACACTCTACACACACACACCCTACACATAACCTCCACACACTCTACACACACACCCTACACATAACCTACACACACTCTACACACACACCCTACACATAACCTACACACACTCTACACACACACCCTACACATAACCTACACACACTCTACACACACACACCCTACACATAACCTACACACACTCTACACACACACACCCTACACATAACCTACACACACTCTACACACACACACCCTACACATAACCTACACACACTCTACACACACACCCTACACATAACCTACACACACTCTACACACACACCCTACACATAACCTACACACACTCTACACACACACCCTACACATAACCTACACACACTCTACACACACACCCTACACATAACCTACACACACTCTACACACACACCCTACACATAACCTACACACACTCTACACACACACCCTACACATAACCTACACACACTCTACACACACACCCTACACATAACCTACACACACTCTACACACACACACCCGACACATAACATACACACACTCTACACACACACCCTACACATAACCTACACACACTCTACACACACACACCCTACACATAACCTACACACACTCTACACACACACACCCTACACATAACCTACACACACTCTACACACACACACCCTACACATAACCTACACACACTTTACACACACACACCCGACACATAACATACACACACTCTACACACACACCCTACACATAACCTACACACACTCTACACACACACACCCTACACATAACCTACACACACTCTACACACACACACCCTACACATAACCTACACACACTCTACACACACGCGCATACATGGTCAAAGGTCTCTTTGTCTACCTATGAAACATTGGGAGTTTGGGACAACTGCTTTTACTGGTTTCAAAGACACAAATATCCATCCATCGACCTGTTTAGACGAGCGCTGTTTGCGAGCGCCTATTGAAGACAGCGCGACACATGGGGGGAGGAGGGGGGCTGTGGCCAGCACCAATGCAAGCCTGGCCACCTTTCTATCTCCAATCTTCGTACGTTCTCTTCAGAAGGAGTCCGTGGTTTAAGCTCCTTTAGTCCGATCCACTTCGATCCCCCTCTCCCTCCCGCCTCTCCCGCCGTTGCCCCACCCCTCCTCACCTGATAACGCCACGCTCCATAATAGGGTTTTGGGCCCAGTCATTCGGGAAGAATGCGGCTTGGCATGGCCTTCCTCAGCAGTGTTTACAGTTGACACCATCACCGGATGCAATGCGGGACGTGTCTCAGATTCTCCATCACCGTCAATCATCATCGTCATCATCATCATCATAAGTCACTCTTGCAAATGAGACCATTTTGCTCTCTGGAGTTCTCAAAATAATTCCATGCTAAAAAGTGTACAAAGGGGCACGTGCCACTCTGCGGATTTTCGAAGCGAAAGACGCGCGCCGCGTTTCGAACAGCGTCGGTTGGGAAACCCGTATACCTAAAAACGGAGGACAATCGATCGATCGATCTTCATTTTACATGCCAATATCTCCCTCAATAAAGTGGGCATCGGTGCATAGTACAACGGGCACGGGTGCCGGGCACAGAGGGAATGGAGCAACAGGGGATTAAACCAGAAACCCGTGACGCCCGCGGCGGCGGACAGAGTAAATTGCAACCGCGCGCAACGAATCGAAAGAGAAAATTAAGTTGTAAATTTAAAAATATTTTTTATAGAAAAAGTAAAGAGACCGGTTTTTTCCCCTTATTTTATGCGAAGGCGAAGTCTGAATGGGTTTGTGTCTTGCACAGGCCACGGGATTGACGGTCAATCGAGAGGGAGTTGACGCGGGACGGTTCCGAAAAAAACTCAGGACATGCGGCAAACCCCGTAGGGCGGATTGCGCACGTTTTAAAGTTGCGCACTTGCGAATGAACGCCTTTGAAACGGAGTCTGGCTGGCAAAACCTGTAACCTGATAAAAAAAGGAGGCACAGTCCTTTAGAAAACCGGAACCGGGTGACAACCCCTCGGGTGAATTGTTCCGTTTTAAAGTTGTGTAATTGTGGAAATTGCGCCGTCAGTAGACGTCGCGCGGACGTCAGCAATCAAACGTGGCGGGGAGGGGAGGGGGCGGAGAGAGGGTGGGAGGGGGGTGACTCCACCTCGATTTCCATCATGAAAAATTCACGGCTCCTCGGCAGCCGCCGCCGTTGGAAGTGATTGTAATTGCGGCGTCGCGCCAAGGCGAACTTGCACCCATTTAGAATACCCCCTCCCTCGATTACACGGAGTAAGTAACACGGCCATTCCAGACCCCCACGTGGCAATTCTAGCCCATCATTCTCATGCGGAAACAAAACAAAGCTCTCCCACTATTGCCTGAAACAGACTGTTGGGTCAAGTGCTGTTAGCGAGCACCTATGAAGGCCGGCACAGCACACGACGGGGTGGGGTGGCCAACACCACACCCGGCCGCCTTTGTCTCCCCAGTGGCGATGTTTACACACCGCACCAGGTACTCATTTGAGGCTGAGTCGACCTAGGGGGAGGCCCAGCACCGGTTCAGATAATAGTCGCTGGTGTTGGCCGTGAGCGGGAATCGAACTCGGGCCGCCGGGTTCGTAGCGCAGCGTAGCGCTAACCGCTACACCACCGCTCCCCACACACGCACACACAGCAGTTGTAGAAGCAGTCGTCAACATCGCGTGTTTACAAAAGGAACAAGTTATCCATGAATAATAATAATAATAATAACAACAAATTGTCCTCTTTTAAAATGAACATTCGAGGCAGGACTCATCTATTGTTGACAGCTCTGAGCCATTGGAGGAAATTCCACATTGCTATGGCGGTGGGGGCGGGGCGTTTATAATCATAGGACAACCGACGTTTATTTCGCCAACAAAGCGGTGCTCGTTTTAATCACCGCCGCAGCGATGATGGGCTGAGCCAATTTTTCCCCAAACTGGCTTCGAACTCGCCACCGGCGGATTGCGAGTCCGTCGCTGTCGCGCCGAGAGAGCCACGGAGCCAGGAAATCGACTTCATTACCACCACACTGCACACCATGCAGTCGTACTAATCACGTCGGCCTTGTTCAACTTAAACAGCGTCTCGTTAGCGTTAGTTATTTAGTTATGTGTTTACTTATTCATAGCCCAAGCTGTAATTGTGGAACTTGCGCCGTCAGTAGACGTCGCGCGGACGTCAGCAATCAAAAAAATCTGGTGCATCGGCCAGTCATCTTTCAGGCAGTCGACCCCATGGCGCCTGGCTCTGTACCCCGTGAGCTCCTGCCAGCAGCGAGTCTTTCCGACGACGCTTCACGTGGCCCTCGGAGTGTACCTGGGCCTGGCCTGGCCTGGGCGCCGTGGTGACGTCGCCGCCATTTAGCGGCGAGTGATTTGGAATTGTCGCGTGCGTTAAAGGCGAACCTGAAGCCGCTCGAGTTCAATTCGCCCGGCCACGGGGGAAAAAAAGGCGGTGACCAATTGTCATTGGCACCTGTCCCGAGCCTCCCCTAGGTCAGCACGCGTGCGGCATGTTCGACTTCGGCAAGAGGGAGACAAAGGTGGCCGAAGCAGCTAGCAGCACTTGCTCGAACAGTTTAAGGGCTTGAGAGGCCACGCGTTGTGTGCGTGTCGGTTTCTTTGCGTCCCGTGACCTCCTGCCAGCGAGCCTTCGACACTTCGCGTGACGGCCTCAAAGTGCACCTAGCCTGGCACGAGCGCGGTGGTGACGTCCCCGCCACTTAGTGACGAATGGCGACTGTTGTTGTTGTTTCTTTGCGTGCGAGCTTAACACCTTCCGTAGGATGATTTGGCATGAAATCACTCAGTTTCGTCACGTGGTGGTCTGAAACTTGATCGGGAACACAAAGGTATCCACGCTTGCATGATGATGGCAGCTGCCAACCAATTGCTTGCTATGCGGATCTTTTCAGCAACAACAAAAAGGTGCTCACTAAAAGCAACGAGCCCCAGGAGTCTAAGCAAAGCTAACAATTGGGGTGTGTGTGTGGCTTTGTGAACCTTTGACCTTTGCTATGAATTCGACGCGTGTTGATAGTGTGAGAGTGGAAAAAAAAAGATCTGGTAAACTAAATATTTTAAAGTTTGCTCACTGTTAAGAGAATGACTCACAGATGAGCGGGTGTACGTGTTAACAAAAAAAAATACATTTGCTTATTCTCACTGCCGAGCAATGTCATCCAACCAGCACGTGATACGCACGGAACACGGCAGGTGGTTCGTTATAACGAGGCGAGGCATTTGCCCAGATTGGGAATTTTTTCTGTACTATTTGGAAATGCCTGCTGCGATGCGCAGTTGAAGGTCTACCTCGCCTGGTATGCATGAGGTCGTGGGCTAGATCCCGACCCTGACGCCTGCTGCATGAATGGAGTTTGCGTGTCTCTCTCCCCGTGGTCGCGTGGGTTTTTCCCCGGGTCATCCGATTTTTTCCCTCCACATTTAGAGTCAACATGCCTTTAGAGTATTTGGCTGCTATAAATTTCCGCATGATAAGCCACTTCCATAATAGAGGTTATTTGGGTTAGATCGCGTAAATATATCAATGTGTTGTTAAAACCCGCCACCACCCGACACAGCCAACTAGTAAGGGTTGTCAAATAAACAGAACGTGGCCAATTCGTCACTAGTACAGCACACCGGTGTGTTGGAGAGCCAAGCCACCACATTTACAATCTGGGTACGACGTTTCGCCAGTAATTACAACTAGCTTCATTAGGCGACAGCCAGATTTGTGGAAAAAGTCCACCTGTTTCGTTCCTTATATCGAGGCGTAGATGTGGTGACCACACTTCTACGCTCTTGCGCAAAGTGGGGGGGGGATTACTGAGTCAACGCACATGACGCATTATGCGCATTCTGCGAACCCTTTGATCTTGTCCTTCCTGTCCATTGTGCGTATTAAAATAGCCGTACCAACGGTAATCCCTATTGAAGTATGCTCCCCTTTGTAGGCATGCATTTAAACAATGTATTATTTGATGATTCGCTTCCACGCAGCACTTAAGCGGTAGCTATCCGGACGGTTAAAATTATTTTCATTTCTTACGATTTCGATAGATTATCTAATTAGTCTTGGCCAGTAGTAGCTAGTTTTGCACAGAATTTCAACATTCTCAAAATCAATTGAGTGTCCTTGTTGGCACGCGTGTTCTGCTACTGCTGACAGATGTATTTGGGAGTATTTAATATTTCTCTGATGTTATTTTAGTCTCGTGGTGATCATTCTTCCTGTTTGCCCAATTTAACATTTATATATTTACGCCATCTAACCCAAAAACCTCAATCATGGATGATATTGGTCGCGAAAGCCTCTTAAGTGTTCAAATAAGCCACTTCGTTGAGCTATTGTTCTGAAAAAGAGCTATCTAGCTTAGTGGGCCTTACCTGGTCAAAAAAACCCATAGTAATAGAACAGTAGCTATTTATTATTTTCTATAATAGAAATCCAACAGTCAGTTTATCTTGGGTTATGGCCCATTGAGCTAAGCAGCTCCCTTGAAATGGTAAATCAGACGACAAGGTCGGCCCTGTTAGTCACTCTTTTATCATTCACTTTTTAATTATTACGTCAATTTTGTCTCGTAGTGGGTACCCACTCACCGACCATTTCCACTTCGGCAAAAACAATATATTCTTTGGGCTCGCTGAAGTATGTCCATGGCTGTTAATGATAAACTTTGAATCTACACGACATAAAAACGCAACCACGCTTCAACATGCTTTGCAGAAATAGCGGGGGACACAAGTGTTTGGGGGGGGGGGGAGGCATCTTTTATTATGTTTTTACTTTACACGGACAAAGATACAAAGGCACAGCAGCGCAGGAAAAGAGGACGGTCTTGATCCAAGCCTCGGACAACGAGTCGACAGCACGGACGACAAAGGGGCGGGGGGGGGCAGGGAGTTTCAGAATATAGGCACAGCAGCGGAGAAGAAGCGACATCCCACTACGTGAAGGTTGACCGCAGGCTGACTTGGCTACGACAACCCACAACCACTACGGTCGGCTACGTTGGCGGTGACACGCATGTGGTCCAATCTGTGCTATTGTTCATGCACGCGATTACCCTTCGGCAGACGTGAACCGCGATTCGCGAGGAATTAGCGGCGTGGGCACGAAAGCAAGGAAGGCGTGCACCCACGTGCATTCATTTACGCGTTTGCTTGCTTGCTTATTTGTTAACTTTTGATTCGCTTTCCCACCCATCGGAATCGAAGGCATTGAAGACGACGACGACAACAACAAAATACTTAAGTTCATGACATTACGGGAGTGATGCTCTTAGGTTTTTTCGGTAAAGTCACGTAGGTAAAAAATAAAATTAGTAAAAGTAATAATAGAAATAAAATAAAATAATAAATCACGACGTTTCGGAGGCAACACAAGTCTCCGTCATCAGGTGGGGCCGTCACAGCTCCGAAACGTCGTGAATTATTATTTTATTTTATTTCTATTATTACTTTTAGTAATTTTATTTTTTTACCTACGTGACTTTACCGAAAAAACATAAGAGTATGAATCCTTGCAGACACGAAAGCTTCAAATCTAGAATTACGGGAGTGGCATGATCCGTGCGCTGCGCTTTGAGGGCATCTTTGCGTTGGAGGGAAGAGTTGCTGTGCCTATCGATCGACAAACACGGGCAGATGGAATCTCCCCCCCCCCCCCGCCCGTTGCTCTTCTAAACACCGGCGCTGTAAAATCCGTTAACGCGGCCGCCTTTGTTAAATCACCCGCGTTGATCTGCTCGGCGGCCCGCTGCTCTCGTCGATTGTAAAGGCCCTTCCCTCTTTCGCTGGCTCCTTGTGGCCAGATAAGACGCCGCGTCTGAAGGAGCTCCGATTCGCGGATCCGGCGGCGTCAACTTTACTCACCCCCCCCCCCGCCTCCCCACCTAGGCCTCATCACCCTCTCTGCATCTATCAATAATAACGATTTCAACGTTTGTAGCGCGACGCACGGAGGCAATTTTGCTCGCTCTCAAAGAGAGACACGCACACGGAGAGAGTGACTCAAGCTGAGCACAATGAAGGGCGCCAGGAGGCGGTGCCGCAGACGAGCGGGGAAGGCAGCAGCGGCCACGCGGTCAAAGGAGCCGGCGCCAGCAAGTGCCCAGGCTCTGCGGTCCTCTACACATTAAGGTGTTTTCAGCCAATTAACGTGTGTTCATACATGTAGTGGGGAGAAGGAGCACCCGTAGAAACGCCAGGGGGGGCCTAACCTGTAACAGACCAAGAGTCAAAAAAGTACCCATGAGTTCTGCAAAGAGACACGTTTTCGGCACAGCACGGGAGACATTAATTATTATTTGCTATTGTGGTAGTATGTGCTACCTTACACCCCTTCGATCGAGCCGCGTGTGGTGGATTAAAGAACCACATGCGGCTCGGCAGACGCCAGTTGGCCACCGCTGTCTCTCTCCTCGTGGTCGCGTGGATTTGTCTCTGGGTCCTTCATTTTTTCCCTCATTTAAAAACACGCGTTTATGGTATTTGGCTGCTATAAATGTGCACGTGATAAGCCACTTCGTTGAACTATCATTTCTGGTCAGGTCGCTTCTGAAAAAGAGCGATATGGCTCAGTTGGCCTTATATGGCGAAATTAAAAAAAAATGTGTTTAGTTTCAATTTACTATTTAATCTACGCAACTATTCCAAGCACGTGGAACGAGTGGAGTCCACGTGAGCCTCCTGGTGAGCCAGCGTACGGCTCCTGCTCGACCCCCCACGGTTAAGAAAGTTTCTCAACCTCCGTGCGGTGATCCACCGACCCTCGCCTCCAGAGTGCTGGAGTACAGGCCACGTGCACAGCCACCACCGCCGCTCGGCATGACGATACGAGAAGTCACGTCGGATGCGCAGCCACGGTTTTAAAGTTTGGTGGGGTCCTGCTGGCGAATGGTTCTCGGTGGCTGTTGGTTAGCTCACATCTTAACACGAGTTTCTACCGGACCCTAGTTATAGACGGCGCCTTGGTGGCGAGATGTTAACTACCTCGCCTGATGTACAGGAGGTCGTGGGTTCAATTCCAACCCTGACGCCTGCTGTATATGTGGAGTTTGCGTGTCTCTTTCTCTCTCATCATCATCATGGTGGCTAGGAGATGTTAACTACCTCGCCTGATATACAGGAGGTCGTGGGTTCAATTCCAACCGTGACGCCTGCTGTATATGTGGAGTTTGCGTGTCTCTCTCTCATCATCATCATGGTGGCTAGGAGATGTTAACTACCTCGCCTGATATACAGGAGGTCGTGGGTTCAATTCCAACCGTGACGCCTGCTGTATATGTGGAGTTTGCGTGTCTCTTTCTCTCTCATCATCATCATGGTGGCTAGGAGATGTTAACTACCTCGCCTGATATACAGGAGGTCGTGGGTTCAATTCCAACCGTGACGCCTGCTGTATATGTGGAGTTTGCGTGTCTCTCTCTCATCATCATCATGGTGGCTAGGAGATGTTAACTACCTCGCCTGATATACAGGAGGTCGTGGGTTCAATTCCAACCGTGACGCCTGCTGTATATGTGGAGTTTGCGTGTCTCTTTCTCTCTCATCATCATCATGGTGGCTAGGAGATGTTAACTACCTCGCCTGATATACAGGAGGTCGTGGGTTCAATTCCAACCCTGACGCCTGCTGTATATGTGGAGTTTGCGTGTCTCTCTCTCATCATCATCATGGTGGCTAGGAGATGTTAACTACCTCGCCTGATATACAGGAGGTCGTGGGTTCAATTCCAACCGTGACGCCTGCTGTATATGTGGAGTTTGCGTGTCTCTTTCTCTCTCATCATCATCATGGTGGCTAGGAGATGTTAACTACCTCGCCTGATATACAGGAGGTCGTGGGTTCAATTCCAACCGTGACGCCTGCTGTATATGTGGAGTTTGCGTGTCTCTCTCTCATCATCATCATGGTGGCTAGGAGATGTTAACTACCTCGCCTGATATACAGGAGGTCGTGGGTTCAATTCCAACCGTGACGCCTGCTGTATATGTGGAGTTTGCGTGTCTCTCTCTCTCTCATCATCATCATGGTGGCTAGGAGATGTTAACTACCTCGCCTGATATACAGGAGGTCGTGGGTTCAATTCCAACCGTGACGCCTGCTGTATATGTGGAGTTTGCGTGTCTCTCTCTCTCTCTCATCATCATCATGGTGGCTAGGAGATGTTAACTACCTCGCCTGATATACAGGAGGTCGTGGGTTCAATTCCAACCGTGACGCCTGCTGTATATGTGGAGTTTGCGTGTCTCTCTACTCGTGGTCGCGTGGATTTTTCTGCGCGTCCTCCATTTTTCCCCTCCTCGTTTAAAAACACGCGTTCATGGTATTTGGCTGCTATAAATGTGCACGTGATAAGCCACTTCGATGAGCTATCATTTCTGGTCAGATCGCTTCTGAAAAAGAGCGATATAGCTCAGTGCGCCTTATATGGCGAAATAAAAAAAAATGTGTTTACTTTTAATTTATATTAAATCTACACAACTACTGACTGCTGACTCGATACTGGGCCCACCGCTGTGCATTCAAATGTTCCGGCATCAGCGCACTCAGCATTCGTGTCCTGCTGTTGAACGGAGATACTTTCGGTCTATCTTTATTCATGGAGGGCAGGGGGGGGGGGGTGCAGGGGTTACCACGGTTGCTGAGCAGAAGGCCAAAGGCATCACAAAATGTCAAGCGGCCAGCAAAAGACGTCACCCATGAACGTTGTAAGAGACACAAGTCTCGTGTGCGTTTGTTTAGGTTCAATAGGGTTATGAGCGCTCGGGTGAATAGACCACGGCGAATAATTCCAATGTTGGACAGTGCGTGTGTTTTTGCCCAGCAAGTGGTGGTGGTTGCAACAGAGCGTGGACGCTGCGAAGCAAGTCGGTCTGGTAGAGAGGAAGGAATCGATGAGTGAAGTTCACAGTCGCAGTATCCATAGCAGCAGCGATAGCAGGGTCATAAGGATGGGGGCTCATGTATGTAACAGAATGATGATGGTGTACATTTGTACATTATTATTATCATCACCACCACCACCAACTTCATCGACATCACCGCCATCATCATCACCACCGTCACCAACCTCTTCATCGCCATCGTTATCATAAATGTTCTGACAATTATCATACGCAGGCGACTCGTGTCAAAGAGACTATCCTCGTCCCTTGAGTTCTCTACCACGTGGTTAAACAATGAAAACACAAAATAAATACGTAATTGTTGTGGAGCTGTTCGGGCGGTCACGACGCTCACTGTGGCCCACGTGCCTTGCATCGTACGCATGACTAGACCAGCGCGATTGGTGCCTATATTAGAATCTGAAAGAGAGAAAAAACACGATCCACTTTGCATCAACATGTGATTAGCGGGCAATGTTTCCAGCCTTTTTAGCGGTGTGAAGTGTGTGAAACCCTAATTTTAAATGTTCTTTTGCTCCCTAACCGAAAATAGGTGCGCGGATTATTAATGATCAGACGGCTCGCAAAGAATCGGAGGGCGGCCCCAGGGGCAGATGGCAGAGGAAGCTTCTCAGCACTATTTGTGTCACATCAGCTAAGGCTGTGTCCGTTGACTGTAAGACGACAATACAAACTAAGATTTTAAATATTAGACTACACTAGGTCGACTCGGCCTTCAATGAGCAACTGGGTGGTGTATAAACATCAGCAATGGAGAGACAAAGGCGGCCGGGCGTGGTGTCGTCCACCCACCCCTTTTCGTGTCGTGTCGACTTTCATAGGTGCTCGCTAACAAAGACCCAAAAAACGACTCGATTTTCGAATCGAATCGTGACGACTGATTCATTGCGAAAATCCACGTGCTATGAAAAAGAGTCATTACTCGAAACGTCGTCCATTATATAATATCTCCTTTAAGGCCACGGTGTTATTGGACGAATGCGTTGAGTAGTACGGCAATTCTTAGACATTTATATTTAAACTAAACTATTTTTAATTTACCAGGTAAGGTCTACTGAGCTATATTGCTCTTTTACAGTAGCGACCTGTGCGTGTACACGCTGTGTCCTGGCCGTGCATAGCAGCAGCGGCAGCAAAGTGGTGTCTGGGACTCCTCTATGTCATTTCAGCCTAAAATAAGTAGCGGTGGTGGTGGTAGTAAATTCGTCCGCGAAACTTAAGTGAGAACTTCATCCGGCATTGAATAGACCGTGGCTGGAAATCATGACGACGACGATGATGATGACGATAGCCCAAGTTTATAGTCAATATACTTTCTGTCGGTCGGGTATATCCGGCGAGGAAACAGCAGAGGACCTGTGGCTGATGGAGCCACTTTGCGAATTGCCTGGTGAGGCTGTGCCCATCCCCGCCCCCCACCACCACCATCACCACATCAAACGACAAAGTCGTAAAAAGAAAGTAACCGAGCCAGACGGCGGTGAGGAATTTAAACAGGACGTGCCTCGCGTCTGCACAATCGCACCAGAGTGCGACTCGAGTCATGGGGGTGCTGGTCCATTGGGGGGGGGGGGGCAACAAATAAGTTTTGGGGGGGGTTGGAAGGGGCGGGTTGGGAGGGGGCGGGTTGGAAGGGGGGTTGGAGGGGGGGTGGAGGGGGGGTTGGAGGGAGCGGGTTGGAAGCAGGGGTGGAAGGGGGGTTGGAGAGGGGGTTGGAGGGGGGGTTCGAGGCGCGGGTTCGAGGGGGGGTGGATGGGGGGGGGGGTTGGAGAGGGGGTTGGAGGGAGCGGGTTGGAAGGGGGGGTGCGAGGGGGGTTTGGCGGGGGGGAGTTGGAGGGGGGGAGTTGAAGGAGGGGTTGGAGGGGGGGGCACTCGCCTTTGTATTTAGGAACTCACCGCGAGATGCGAGAAAAGATAGTCTCCCCAGTGCTGATGTTTTTTGTTTACACACCGTATCTTTTTTTAAGTGTAGACGCCGCCGCTAGGGAGACAAAGGCGGCCGGGTGTGCTTTGCTGACCCACGTCCTCCTGTATGCCAGGCAAGGTTAGTTAGCATCTCGCCACCACGGCACCCCGAGCCCCTCCTGCACTCTCGGGGTCTCCTGCACCGTGTCAGGTCTTCGAGTCACGAGGACGAGTCGACCTAGGGGAGGCCCAGAACCGGTTCTAGATATTCGTCACCGACGTTGGCCGCGATGAACGGGACTGGAACTCCGCTCGCCGTCAATCCTCGTCGCGCGCAGTGCGATCTCGAACCGCCGGCACGCGTCCACGGTGCCTACGAAATGCTGCGTCGTGTGGGATTTTATTTTGGCTGAGTTTGGGGGGGGTCCATCCTTGTTTGTTGTTTCCCGCGGTAGCAGAGCGTTATCTAGCGCCCGGTTACGCCGTTGTTGTTGTTGCTGTTGTTGGTTTCTTTTGCCGGCCTCTGCTGGGACTTTATTTTGTGCGTTGCAAACTCGAAGCAGCCAAACGGAAAGCGGAAAAAACTAATTCTGTTGGCCGATTAGTTTCCCCCCCCCCCTGCTCTCAGTTGGAAACAAACAATGCAGATTGATGCGTGCGCAGATTTCTGTTCTTGCTGAAGTGACGACTATTCCATCTCCCTGCCCGCTCACCCCCCCCCCCGCTCATCCCCCCCCCCGCTCATCCCCCCCCCCGCTCATCCTCCCCCCCGCTCATCCCCCCACCCGCTCATCCCCCCCCCCGCTCACCCCCCCCCCCGCTCATCCCCCCGCTCATCCCCCCCCTCCCCGCCCACCCCCCCCCCCGCCCACCCCCCCCCCCCGCCCACCCCCCCCCGCTCATCCCCCCCCCCGCTCATCCCCCCATCCCCCTTCCCCCTCCCACGTCTGGACGCGGTTCCTGCGTTCTCCGATGGTTCCTAAAACAATGGGGGTGAGTGCGGGATGTGCCCGCTACATCGCTTGCCGACGGCGCAGCAATTATGGACGCACACGTCGACCGCCCTCGTCTCCGTCTGGCCACGAACCCAGTCCCGTACGTCGCCGCGAGACGTTCCCACAGCTTTCTCGAAAGCAGGTCGGACCGGTTCGCCACGGCGCGCAGTGAAAACGCGAGGGTTTTGGGCCCTGTCGAGTTGAATAAAACACACAAAATGAACGTCCACCAGGCACGGTGCTGGAAATGTGAGAAAATCATGCAATAGAGCGTTGACAACCGTACGCTTTGTGCAACACACCGATGTGCATGACATTTTACCGGTAATTTTTTTTTTTAAACCCAACGTAATTTGAACGAGAAGTCGGAACACGCTCGCGCCTCGAGGCATCGTTTGATTCAGCTCGAGTTTGGGGTCAGTTTCCCACGGCAGTCTGATTAGTCGGGTTGCCACTTGTCCTGGGTTTTTTTTTCGAGACAGTTGTCATGGTAACATCCGTAAGTCTTCCAGAGACGTTAAACGTCCCATTTATAGTCAGTGGTGTAGCATTTAATTATCATAATAATTCACCATGCAGCAAAATTATAGTTACTTGAGATTATCTCCTTTCCCCTCTCTTCTGGAATTGTGAGACACAGTATTCCCAGGATACGTCCCGGTTTCTGTTGTGTGCCTGTGTGTACCCTCCCCCCTTCCCACGCCCCAAAGGTGGCAACCCTTCAAACTGGCCAAGCCAGCCCCACCCGGGCCCACACAGAGAGGACTCGGTTTGTAGCGCGCCCTCTCGACTCTCTGCAGTGAAGGATCTGCGCCCGAGCGTCTATCCGTTGCCATCCTTGGAAACGAGTCGAGGAGAGACGCGTGGACAATTCTCTCTCTCTCCCCCCACCCGCATGCCCCCCATTGAGGTCAACTTTAGGGCCATGGTTTTTTTTTCTGCTCCACAAACAAACAAAAAATATCGCGGCGGAAAATTACAAAAATAACACATGCATATTTGCTTGGAATAAGCGTAACCAAACCCGAGCGTTCATTTAAAACGTTGTTTTCAAGAAAGTTTTCCTCCATCCGCGGAGGGGAGGGGAGCGGTGGGGTGGGGTGGGTAGGCAGTGGACCGAACGGGAGGGGCTGAAATAAGTGGCAGAGTCCCCCCCCCCTCGCCAATTCTCCCCCCCCCCCTACTCCTTTTCCCAGACCCCGTTTGATGAGAACCCGAAATTTTGAGTTTTATTCATATTTACCATCGAAAATACATTGAATGTTATTTTTATCATAATTATTATCGGTTCAATAAAAAGCTAGGGAATTTCAGGACCGCCCCCCACTGCCACCACCCCCCCCTCCGCCCCACCTCTTGGAAAGTTTGGAAATGCATCCCCTAGCTGAGCCAATGAAGCTGCAAAACCAGCCTCCCAAACAGCACTGGGACGAAGCAACTCGACTGTGCCACGTCGCATCTAGAACAGCCCCAGTGCGCCATTGGTGCCAATAATGGCATTGCCCATGGAGCCGTAGCATTAACACAGCGCACGCACCCCTTCGTGATGCGTCGCCCCCCCCCCCCGCCGCCAAGAAACACGAATTATTAATGTTGCTGAGTCTTACGACTAAAACAAGGGCTGGAGTCGAATACGTCTTGAAACTCTCGCGACACCGAAAAGGAGTTTGCCCAACCCTCATCCTGAACGCTTGCATCAACGTCTTTGTTCAAATCCCCCCTTCTCAGCGCATCTGCCCACCCTCCTTGCCCCAACACCCCTCGTCACGGCAGACACCGCCGCTTAAAACACCCCTCCCACACTCCTGTAACCTCGACGCTTCGCTATCTCGAGAGCCGCGCCGCCAATTTCCAAACAAAGGGCCCCTTTGGCTCGCGCGCGGGACGTTGGAATGCCCGGGAACGGCTCCAGACTCGGGATTGAATGGGGTTTTTTTTTACTTCCCATCTTGAACTTGTATGCCCCCATCAACTGGCACCAAAAAAAATGGGGTTGGGTATGGAGGGAAGTGTTCCCAAAGCACCTCCGCAGGGGTCATTAATAATTTCTAAAATTATCCTGGAATTTTTTTTTTGCGAAAAGCCTTCTCGTTTGGGGGTTTTTTTTATGGAAGCGGTTGTAGGTTTTTTTCCACGAGTGAGTGTGTGTGTGCGAGCATGTAGATGTTTGCGTGCGAACACGTGTGCGTGTGCGAACACGTGTGTGTGTGTGTGCGAGCACGTGTGTGCATGTGTGTGCGAGCACGTGTGTGTGCGTACGAGCATGTAGATGTTTGCGTGCGAACACGTGTGCGTGTGCGAACACGTGTGTGTGTGCGAGCATGTGTGTGCATGTGTGTGCGAGCACGTGTGTGTGCGTACGAGCATGTAGATGTTTGCGTGCCAACACGTGTGTGTGTGCGAACACGTGTGTGTTTGTGCGAACACGTGTGTGTACGAACACGTGTGTGTGCGAGCACGTGTGTGCATGTGTGTGCGAGCACATGTGTGTGTGTACGAGTATGTAGGTGTTTGTGTGTGAGAACACGTGTGTGTGTGTGTGTGTGCGAACACGTGTGTGTGTGTGCGAACACGTGTGTGTGTGTGCGAGCACGTGTGTGTGTGTGAGCGAGTACGTGTGTGTGTGTGCGAGCACGTGTGTGTGTGTGTGCGAACACGTGTGTGTGTGTGCGATCACATGTGTGTGTACGAGCGCATGTGTGTGTGCGAGCACATGTGTGTGTGCGAGCACATGCGTATCTACGAGCACGCGTGTATGTACGAACACGTGTGTGTGCGCGCGCGCGCGCGTGCGTGTTGGGGGTTTTTTTGTTCATCAATCCTGGTTCCAATTTAGAAGATTGCTGTTTAAAGTCGAGGCCGAGCGCACTTCTTTATTTGGAAGTGCGCGCACCCCTCTCTGCCCCTCGTCTCGGCTACAGAGAGGCCTCCGACGGGCGCGACGCGATGGCCAGGGGCCACACAGATAGGTAGCGCCGCATCACTGGCAGGGGGGGTGGTGGGGGCTACTGCAGCCCCCACCACCCCCCCCCCCCCCAGTTTCACAGACGTGTGTGTGTGTACGAACGCGTGTCTGTGTGTGGGGAGCCGTAGTGTAGTAGTTAGCGCGCTGCGCTCTGAACTCGGCCGCCCGAGTTCGATTACCACTCACGGCTCACAACAGTGAGGGTTATTTGAACCGGTCCTGAGCCTCCCCTAAGTCCACTCAACCTCAAATGGGTACCCGGTGTAGTGGGTAAACATCGCCACTGGGGAGACAAAGGCGGTCGGGCGTGGTGCTGGCCACCCACCCCCTCTTGTACCGTTCCGGCCTTCGAATGTGCTGGCTAACAGCACTTGCCCCAACAGTCTGCTAAGGCTATACGGGGTATTTTTGTCTTTCTTGTGTATGTGCGAGCGCGCCCGTTGGGGGGCGGCCAAGCTTAAAGACTTTAACCACCCCATGATTCCATGATTTATCCACTGCTGGATGAAAGACGCACAACGCCAGACTCCGTCTCTCCTCCCCACCTCATCCTCATTTGTTCGCCGCTCCGTCGTTTGTCTCAGCGTGGGGTAGATGCGCGCTTGGAGCGAACGCCCCGAGAGACGGAGACTGAACACGCGGATTTCAGAACGGAAAATGCCAGAAGCTGTTATCGGCGCTCTCCGTTGCAAGGCCCGCGGGCTAATTGACGTTGCGGCCGCCGACGCTAAACAAATGTACCATGGGACCCTTTTCGCCGGTTATCAGAGTATGAAAAATAAGAGTAGATTTTACCCTTTCTGCCGATAAAACTGGATGCCGAAACACCAAATAGAAACCTTTTTTTGCAAGGAATCGAGTCTGCATTAACCCCACGTGCTTGCGGCGAACGTGCAAACAAGACATGTTCCGATCGCATATTCATTGTCTATGAAATTGATTGGCCTACTCCTGGTTTAGGGAGAAGAACAATGTCAAAATATCCCTCGCAGGCGGTGTGGCAGCCCTCACACTGTCGTCTTATCAGGCGAAAATGCCCCCCCACCCCCGCCTCTGAAATTGAGTGAAGAACACTGAGTTAGAGACACCCAGACGACTTGCTGCTGCTGCTGTTGTTGTTGTTGTTCAAGAGAGTATGGGGGGACTTGGACCGGCTGCGTCGCTAGAAGTGGACGATGTACTGTGATCAAACTAATCACCATCATCACCATCATCATCACCATTATCACCATCACCATCATCACCATCATCATCACCATCATCACCATCATCATCAAGATCATCACCATAATCATCATCATCATCACCATCATCACCATCATCATCAAGATCATCATCATCACCATCATCATCACCATCATCACCATCATCATCACCATCATCACCATCATCATCATCACCATCATCATCACCATTACCATCATCACCATAATCACCATCATCACCATCATCATCGTCGTCGATCCCTTCACCGTTAGGATTGTGCCGGTGACGGTGATGTTTTTGCCAAACCAATTCTTTCCCAGCTGTTGCGGCTTATTAGGATGCATTACCCTCAGTCACCGCATATCGAATCCCTTCGGCTACGCGTGGCTATCTTTCAGTTCGTTGCTTCTCTCCGACTCAGCCTCCCTGCCCCCCTCCCCCACCCTCTCCTGCCCCGCTCCCCACAATTCCTGCCCCCACACTGCCCAGGAGCCAATCGAGCAGGACCAATTAAACCTCCACATTTGGTTGCCGGCTCCTACACAGCCCATAATGGGGAACAGGTCAAACGCGTGGCACGGCACGGCGACGGCTTTCCTCGTCCAGCCCTTGCTCGCGAAACGTCGCCCCAGTCGCCGCACGATCTCCCCCGCGACTCGAGGCCACGGCCCACGCGTTGACAGATTTTTTTGTGCAAACGTCAAAGGAAGGAGAGAAAGAACAACAACGATAACAACAATTTTTTATCATTTTTTTGCAAAAAAATATTCCACTTTCCATCGTGGTTTATTTTCCCTTCTTCTATTTTACCCATAATTAACGCCGATTGCGTTTTTATTAAGTACGTAGGCACACGTATAAACGCGCAAACCGTGGTCACCTAGGTTGTCACGAGTTGCGCAGTATTTGTACAAAGTGAGCCATATTCAACAGGTCTGCCTTGCATGGTCTACTGAAGTGGTCAAATGTCTGTGAAGAGTCTCGAACATCGCACAGCGGCAGTGAGTTCCAGTGGGTGGGTGGTGTAGGTGAGTGAGTGGGTAGGTGTGTTCCAGACCAATAGACCGCTGAGTAGGTGAGTGTTTGAGTAGGTGAGTAGGTGAGTGGGTGAGTAGGTGTGTTCCAGACCAATAGACCGCTGAGTAGGTGAGTGGGTGAGTAGGTGTGTTCCAGACCAATAGACCGCTGAGTAGGTGAGTGGGTGGGTGAGTGAGTAGGTGAGTGGGTAGGTGAGTAGTGAGTGGGTAGGTGAGTAGTGAGTGGGTAGGTGAGTAGGTGAGTGGGTGGGTGAGTAGGTGAGTGGGTGGGTGAGTGAGTAGTGAGTGGGTAGGTGAGTAGTGAGTGAGTGGGTGAGTGAGTAGTGAGTGGGTAGGTGAGTAGTGAGTGGGTGAGTGAGTAGGTGAATGGGTGGGTGAGTAGGTGAGTGGGTGGGTGAGTAGTGAGTGGGTAGTGAGTGAGTAGTGAGTGAGTGGGTAGGTGAGTAGTCAGTGGGTAGGTGATTTCCAGGACAATGGACCACTCACAGCGAAGCCGCGAAGTCCAAATATCGCTGTGTGAGTGCACGGAATGATGAGACAGCTGAGCCATCTGACAGAGAATCCATTCTCTCAGAGCATCAGTCGTGTGCCCCGGTGTCAGGGAAACAAGAGATTTTATTTTATTTTACCGGATTTATCCTGAAGAAAAAAAATTCTTCAAGTTGCATTCCTACCCTTGACGCAATAGGCCACCTCACTGCCACAACGGCCAAACTAAACATTTCAATTTCCAGAGCCGGGAATTTAACAGAATTCGGTGAAAGCCACATTGTATTGGATGGGTTTTTCTGTGTTGCAGTCATTGGAGACCGAACCTGGAACATCAAACTCACTATGCTTGGGAAGCCACGTGAATGACGCTGCTCAGTCGAAGCCACGGTATCAATCCCACAGTGTGTCAGCTGCACTTGCTCAGCCACCTGACCTCTCTCATCCACACGATTAAGAAGAAGACATTATCAAATCGCTGCCCCGAATTGGAGCAAATGAGCTGCGTGCAACCCACGGAATGCATCTTGGCCGTTTTGGGTTTTATTTTTAGCTTTAGCTGCCACAGACATCGTAGTAGGAGCTGGCTGCTCTCACCTCGCACGGCCCTCCCTGTCTCCCATTCGCCTTGCCCGGTAGGGACAGGTGGCCAGCATAGAGCCCATCACTTTGAGCGACATCTCCGTGCCAGATCTGCAGCCCCGGGTTAGCGTCTCTCTGTAGCCTCACCTGGAGAGGGGGACGGTGGGGGGCGGGGCGGTGAGGTGGTGGGCGGTGGAGTGCTCTCAGTGCCCTTGTTTTTCCCTAGGTTGGGCTTTACGTGGTCCCCCGTGGGTCCACATCTACTTTCATCACCGAGAGCTCACCACCATCGTCATCGTCATCATCTCACGAGACCCAGAAATCTGGCAGGAGATTTACATTTCCCAGGCAAGCGTGGGCAGATGTTGAAATAGTCGTAGTTATTTTATTTATTGAGATTTTTTTGTAGTGGGGCCCACGGTTATTTTTTTAAGCACGCCCGCATCGCTTTGCATACACGTCTTGAAAATGCGCAGTTTGATCGAGGAAATAAATATTTGAAAGCATTAATAATAAAACTATAGACTAAATTATTTTATATTCTTTGGGTCTTTCGGTAAAGTCACGTAGATAGGTTCAAAGAAATAAAAAAAAATCTACGAAGTTTCGATCGCAACACAAGCGGTCGTCATCACTATTTTAGTTTTACCAGGCAAGGCCCACTGAACTGTGTAGCTCTTTTTCAGAAGCGACCTGGCCACAAATGACAGATCAACGAAGTGGCTCATCACGTGGAAATGTATTGCAACCAAATACTCTAAACGCACGTTGATTCTAAATGTGGAAGGAAAACCCAGAAGACCCAGAGACAATTGCATGCGACCACAGGGAGAGAGACACGTAAATTACAAATATACAGCAGGCGTCATGGTCGAACCCACGGCCTCCTGCATACCAGACGAGGTAGTTAACATCTCGCCACCGTGGCGCCCCTAATGTCCACTGCTGGATGGAAGACCTTCCCCATGTTGTGTCTCCTAACCAGCTCCCTCCCAACCCTAAAACCTTACCCTCAATCCTGACCTCCTAACTCTATAAAGGATTACCCGGAAAATCCTAAGCCCTCATCTAAAACTATAACCGTGGGGTTGTTTGCAGCACTTGTTTACTAAAATGGGGCATTAAAGAGCGGCCATGTTGTCAATGTGATGAAATGCGATCTGTTCATCACGTGACCCACCTTTACCCAGCGGGCACGGACTGCTTTACGCAAGCAACTCCTGATGCCGCCGAATGGATTACCAAACCCAACACGCAGTCACGATCTTCCCTCAATCGCTTTTCAAATGCCATCGGTAAGAATATTTACTGGAAAAAAATATGAATGCATAATTTTAATCCACGGCTAGGCGAATGCCTCCACATGCTGTGTAGATCATGGGCATTGTATGGTCTAACACACCCCCCCCCACCCTCCTGGCTGACACCGCATGGAAAGGCAATGATCCAGCAGTGGATTTATCTAGAGGGCTGTAGGCTACTATATTTGTTTCAGCAGCGTTTGTTTAACGTACCGATCTCGTCATCAGCAACAGTGGAGTGGAATATTACTGGTAGGAACCTGCTGCTATGCTAATAGCATCCCATAACGCTGTATGTCGATTCTATATGAGGACCACCATCCCATATGCAGCCCCTCCCCCAAGCAAAATAACAAAAAATGAATAAACGAATTAAGAAATGGCACTAAAACAACAAAAACACAACCAACAACAACATTTATATTCTTGGTTCTTTCGGTAAAGACACGTAGAAGGGAAATAATAAAATAAAAAATATATAAAACAATACAATTCTCACGGCGTTTCGATATTTGTATTACTTTATTATTTCCCTTGTACGTGCCTTTACCGAAAGAACCAAGAATATGAATCCCTGCAGTCACGAAAGCTTTAAATAAAAAAACAACATTTGTTGTATCACACACAGCAATACAATTTGTATTCATACAGGAGGAATCTGATGAGCTATGAAGCTCTTTTTCACAGATGCCCAGTATCAGTGATCACCCCCCACCCATCCTGCGAAAACTAGACAGGACCCTCCTGAAAGAGTCATGAGACTCGCTGGAGACTCTCCTGGGGGTAAACAAGCGCAGCGATGACAACAAGAACAACACAAATACATCTTTCCACGCCATCTGCCAGTTCTGATGTTGTGAGAGTGGGTGAGGCGTGGGCAGGAGGAGGGCAGGTTGGGAGTTGGGGACTGTAGCAGAGGAGACGTGGGGACCAGCATCTCAACAACCTGTAAGGAAGTTGGGGGGGGGCATTCTCGGGGTGGGGGGGGCGGTAGGGACGCGACCCAGGAAATCTCAGACAAACTTTAAGCAAATGCTAAAGGCCAAGCAGAGCGAGTAACGGACGGTAGCGTCTTCCCAGTGGGATAGTAACGACGTCATCGGCTCAGGGGGTGCGTCGATGGGTCAGTTGGATGCCCCAATATTTGATTTGTCTCGCTATCAAAGAGGGTGCTTGAAAAAATGTGAACACTTCTGAGAATTTGCAACAATACCACGAGAACTGTGCCTCCGGGCTCTGGAGACCACCTGGAGAAGATTCCAGGCACGTGTTGACAACGATGGCGACTTTTTGATGCTATTAACATACATTTGTTATCATGTTACAGTCTATTATCCGTTCGTTTGCCATTAAAAACGATAGTCCCTTGTAAGCGTTAACATTTTTTTGAAGCACGCTGTATATCACCACTTCGCTTGCCTAAACACATCATTACGTAAGTTTTTGTTCTATTACACTGCTGGTGAAAAAATATATATTGCTGGTTGTCAAGAAGGCCCCAACTCGTAGCTCTGGCCACCCGGGGGGCTGGGCAAGGCACCCCCTGCTCCCACGCTAGCCACGCTACTGGATTTGCCATTACCTATCGCGCATTCAGCTCGTCCCGTTGTTGTGGTTGTGTGTGTGGGTGTACTGGAGAGCGATGGTGTAGTGGTGTAGCGGTTAGCGCGCTGCGCTATGAACCCGGCGTCCCGAGTTCGATTCCCCCGCTCACAGGCAACACCCAGTGAAGATTATATGAATCGGTCCTGGGCCCCTCCCCTAGGTCGACTCAGCCTCAAATGAGTACCGGTTATGGTCTGTAAACATCGCCACTGGAGAGACAAAGGCGGTCGGGGATGGTGCTGGCCACCCACCCCCTCGTGTACCGTTCCAGCCTTCATAAGTGCTCACTAACAGCACTTGCCCCTACAGTCTGTTAAGGCTATACGGGTGATCTTTGCCTTTGTATGTGATGAAAGGATGCGACCACCCATTACTTAATGGCCACTGGTGGTTGTTATACGTTGCAACAAGAATTTTGGACTCGACATTGAATGAATATGTGTTTAATCTTGATAGCAAAATAAAAATACATCACGACGTTTCTCTCGCCACACAAGCGTACAGCGACGTGACACGTGGCGGGCGACATGTGGAGACCCTCATCCAGCAGTGGATTGACCATGACTGATGATACAGTACCAAACAAGTACACGTGGGAGAGGGAGGGGGGCTGTGGAAATGGGGGGTAATTAACCTCCCCCCTCTCCCCTCTACGGACCCATCTCACCATAGACCCCATTAATAACGAGCGTGATCTCCCACTTTCCGACTTCACGTTCCATTTTCTTTAATTTAATCGCACTCCCTGTCTATGCACTCCCCCCGTCGACCCCCTGTCACCGCCCCCCCCCACTACTCCCAGACCCGAACACCCACAGGCCCACCCTGCTCACTGAATTACAAACCCCACCCCCCTCCTCCACTGAATTAAACAGCACTCGGTCGAGTCCCATTACACCCGTCGTCGTTCCACAGCGACATCATTAATTGTGGATGCGTTCCGCGCGGTGCGGATGCGGAGTTCTCAGTCGGCCGCCCCCAAGCTCCTCTGTTGAAGGAGAGGGAGAGAAGGATAAGAAAAAAAACCACACCGCGGAACTTAAGCCGAAACAACGGAATTCAGCTCCCTTCGTCGCAATTAATTGGGCTCATCAATCATCGTGACGATCCTAGCCGATATTTTTAGAAGTCCTTGCTGCATTAACACCATCGCCTTCGTCGTCGTCGTCGTCGTCGGCGTGATAATTGCTGGATCTCATTATCGTTATCATCATTAGCATCTTCGTGGCATGAGCACGATCGTAGTTTTGGTTATCTCCTAATTGTCATCATCATTATCATCAAATGATTCACCTTGAATCATTTCTATCCCCATTACGGTTATCACCATGATTGTGATTTTTTTTAAAAATCATGAACTACAACGTATCATCTCATTTGCCATCACGATCGCCGTCATCATTATCTTCATCAAAATCAACTCGTATATCCCGATGGCAATTCTAGTTATATCGTTAACATCATCATTGTTGCCATCAGCATCACAATCTTCGATATAGTTGTCATAATCGTCACCTCGATTGTCATTATTATCATCTCCTCAATCATCATCCATCTTTGACTCATTGATCATCATCATCAGCTGCCTTATCGTCACTATCATCATCACGCTCATCATCTAATCAGAGCGAGCGGAGAGGGTTGACTCAACCCATCATCCTTAAGGGGTTTATAAAATGAGTACCACTTTCTCGGGAAGCCAACAGCAGTTGTCATATGGCTATTCTCGTCCATGTCATAGGAATGTGGAATTTCCTGCACTGCCGTAGACCTGTAAACAGGAAATAAGCACCGTCTCGATGAGCGAGCAGAACATCACTTTGATATGTCGTGAAATCTCCATCTCCGTTTGTGATCACCACCACCACCACAACCACCACAACCACCACCACCACAACCACCACCACCACCATCACAACCACCACCACCACCACAACCACCACCACCACCACAACCACCACCACAACCACCACCACCACCACAACCACCACCACCACCACAACCACCACCACCACCACAACCACCACCACCACAACCACCACCACCACCACAACCACCACCACAACCACCACCACAACCACCACCACCACCACCACAACCACCACCACAACCACCACCACCACCACCACCACAACCACTACCACCACAACCACCACGACCACCACAACCACCACCACCACCACCACAACCACCACCACCACAACCACCACCACAACCACCACCACAACCACCACCACCACAACCACCACCACCACCACCACCACCACCACACCACCACAACCACCACCACCACCACAACCACCACCACCACCAAAACCATCATCGCGGCTCAAGGTCACGGCACACGTGGACACACGGCTCATTTCAAAGTTCAAAGTTCATGTATTAGGCACAAGCCCTGTGAGCCATTCGGCTCTTGAATCGGATGCAACCGCAACAAACAAAAAACATGAACAAGAAAACATCTTAAAGTGACTATGTGCAAACAGAAAATCCAAGAAAAGACAGCAAAATTTTGCAGAAAAATCACCGTACACCAACACTCGTTCGGGCCGAGCGTGCAGGGGAGGTGCAGGGGAGGGGGAGGAGGAGGGAGCGGCGTGTTTATCTCTCTCTCTTGCTGCTTCTCACACCAAATGTCAGCCTCGCGCAGCGCAAAAACGTCGGTGGTTGCATCAAAGCGTCGCCTCCCACCTCCCCCCGCTCGTTGTTCGGGCCCTCAGCCCGGATCGGTCGCAATCACAAGATTACTTTTGCCATCACAAAGGTGGCGTCCCTTGACATTTCCAATGATTGTTATTTTTCTTTGCGGTGTTTAATGACCGGCGTGTTCTTTGTCTCCGCGTGTGCGTGTGCGTCTGTACCGTCGTGCATGCGTGCATGGGTGTGTCCTCTATGGATGTACGTGTACTTGGAGCGGTGGCGCAGTAGTTAGCGCACTGAGCTGCGAGTCTCGATGACACGTGTTCGATTGCGCTCATGACGAACATCGGTGACGAATGTCTGAACAGGTCATGGTCCTCCCCTAGGTCGACTCGGCCTTCAATGAGCAACGGGGTGGTGTGTAAACATCAGCAATGGAGAGACACATTTCGGCGGGGCGTGGTGCTGTCCACCTAACCCCTTCGTGTGTCGTGTCGGCTGCCATAGGTGCTCGCTAAAAGAGACAAAAAACTACTCGATTTTCGAATCGAATCGTGACCACTGATTCATTGCGAAGAAGAGTCATTGCTCGAAACGTCGTCCATTATATAATTTATCTTTTAAAGCCACGGTGTTATTGGACGAATGCGTTGAGTAGTGTGGGAATTCGTAGACATTTAGATTTAAACTAAACTATTTTTATTTTACCAGGTAAGGCCCACTGAGCTATATAGATAATTTTCATAAGCGACCTGGCCACAAATAAAAACTGAACGAAGTGGCTTATCGGGTGGAAATTTCCAGCAGCAGCAGCGTTGCTTCTGAATGTAGAGGGGAAAACCGGAGGACCCGGAGAAAAATCCACGCGAGAACATGAAAACTCCAAATATAGAGCATGCGTCTCAGGACCGGGGTTGACCCCACGCCCTCCTGTATACCAGGCGAGGTAGTTAACATCTCGCTACCGTGGCGCCCTTATATGGGGTGGTGGTGGGGGGGGGCGGAAGTGGAATCGTCACATTGCCAAGCGGTGCCCAAATTGGTGCCAGCCACACTGGGGGCATCAACCGCTGTACCAGTGCTCATAATTGATCGGTTCGTGCTGACAAATCACTCGCGGCCCGACCATTCAACCCGGACGGCGATTCGAAGCCCTGCTCTCAAAACACAACGCCACACGGAACCTCACAACACGCGTTGTTCTTTAGAAAACTGATTTCACAGAGGGAGGGGGGGCGGTGGTTTGGGAAAGTAATGTCAACAACCCAGCCACCACTGGCGTCCTCTCCCTCTCTCTCTCGCTCGGTGATGTTCTCTTTAAAAAAATAATCATCCCGAGGGACAAAAAAAGGAGGGGTTCGGATGAGACTTGGGCGCGTGCGGGGAGCGTGGCGGAACAGCGATTAGCGCTGCGCTACAATCCCCGACGACCCGAGCTCGATTCCCGCTCACGGCGAACAGCAGCGAGCATTATATCTGAACCCGGTTCTGGGCCTCCCTTAGGTCTACTCGGCCTCAAGTGGGTACGTGGTGCGATGTGTAACCATCGCAGCCGGGCGTGGTGATGGCCACCCCACCCCCTCGTGTGTGCCATGCCGGCCTTCAGAGGTTTTTATCGCCAACAGCACTTGTGCTCCACGATTGTGTTTCATTTGTGTTAGAGTTGATCATTCAACGTTCCGTCAACAACACAATGTTTTGAGCCCTTTATAACCACGGGTTTGCACTTACACTCGTCGTTTGCATACGAATTATTAAAACATTTTTGGGAAGTGCAGAGCGAAGCCAACATTTTTTTTTCAAACGATTGATCCAATATCAATTCTTTGTAATAATAATTCTCCTAATTAAGAATGCGCATTCCTTCCTCGTGTACTAACCTAGGCAACGGTCAACTTAACGAAAACAAGCGTTCGTGCAAACGGACAGTCAAGAAGTCAACCAAGGCCTCCGATTGGTGCCGAGAGGCCTCCAGAGGGATTGATCGCTAGGCAAAGGTTCAAAGGGATTGGAGGAGAGATTTTGAACGTAAAAAAGGCGGGAGGGTGGACGATCGGGGTGACGGTTAACAGCCGTTAGAGGAGGTGGACGAAGATTGGATGGAGGAAGTGGGGTGAGCGAAGCTTCCAGAAAGGGGAGCTCGAGGGGTATTAAAGGAGAGAACACGATGGGGGGGTCGGGGGGAGGGGCGTTCGTGTAGAGGACGGGGAGCTTCAAGCGCCGAGAATGAAGCCCGGGCCGAGTGTTGGTGCTGTGTCCAAATACAAGCATCCGAGTGGCAACGTGTCTCGGCGTCTTTACACGAGGATGCCGATGCGCAAAGCATGAAATGCAGACAACAGAACCAGGGGCAACTGACCAAACTAAAGAGGGAAGGCCAGTTTCAAGATATTGGTTTTTAAAGCAGACTTGAATATTTCGATTTAAAGCTTTCGTGACTGCAGGGATTCATCTTCTTGGTTCTTTTGGTAAAGTCACGTAGAATGGAAATAATTAAATAATAAAAGTAAACCATAATAAAATAATTCTCACGACGTTTCGGCCACAACGCAAGCAGCCGTCCTCACAGACTCTGTCTTCTCGACAGACCTGTTCTCCACCTGATGACGGCTGCTTGCGTTGTGGCCGAAAAGTCGTGAGAATTATTTTATTATGTTTGATTTTTATTATTTTATTATTTCCATTCTACGTGACTTTACCGAAAGAACCAAGAAGATGAGACTTGAATATATCTACCGA
Source organism: Lampetra planeri (assembly GCF_965212315.1). NCBI lineage: Eukaryota > Metazoa > Chordata > Hyperoartia > Petromyzontiformes > Petromyzontidae > Lampetra > Lampetra planeri. The sequence goes on from NC_136136.1 coordinate 4,356,509, forward strand.
TTGCCTGATTTCAAGTGGCAAGGCGTTCCATAGCTTGGGTGCCACGATAACAAAAGCCCAATCACCGAAAGAACGCAACCTAGATCTGGTAGTGCTGAGCAGTTGGAGATCAGAATATCTTAAGGACCTTGATGGTATATATATAAATGTGTTGGTTCCTGCAAGTAATGTGGGGTGAGCCCTTTTAAAGCCTTATTGGTTAATAGCATTATCTTAAAATCCACTCGGAATTTGACTGGTAGCCAAAGAAGAGATAAGAGAACTGGTGTCATGTGCTCATGGAATGGTTCACGTGTAAGCACTCTAGCAGACTCATTCTGAACAAGCTGGAATTACAGCCGATCGGGCGTTGCAGTAGTCGGGTCGGATTAACACAAAAGCATGGACCAGTCTCTCCAAGTCAGCAGGTGACAGGAAGCGATGCATTCTGGCAATATTTCTTTGGTGGAAAAAATGAAATTTTAACCACATTAGATATATGTGCCTCAAATGGTAATGATTGGTCAAACTGAACTCCATGGTTTCTGACCTCCCGTGTGAGGGATACATTGTGACCATCAATCAACAAACGAGGCGAACCAATTTTATAAAGATGCAGAGGGGAGCCAATGAATATGGCTTCGGTCTTGCCTGCAATGAGTAGCAACAAGTTTTGGCGCCACCATGAATTTACTGCTGTTCGTGATGCACAAGGCGCAGAAAAAGCTGTTCCATAGTCTGGTCCTAAACGGATATAAATTTGCCTGTAATCTGCATAGCAATGGCAGAATTAGCCAAGATGGCGGAGTATGATGCCCAATTGTGCCATGTAGATGCTCAAAAGTGATGGGCCAAGCACAGATCCCTGCAGAACACCACAGAGAACCGGTATAATCGGTGACTTGAAGCCATCCTTTGTGACGAAGTACCTACGTTTCTTTGAGTAAGAGTGGAACCACAACAAAGCTATGCCAGGGATCCCCATTGAAACTTCCAGCCGCTCAAGGATAACCCCCTGATCAATGGAGTAACGGGGGAAAGACTGGAACGGCGGCACAGCGAGGCCACGCGTTGCTCTGTGAACTCGTGGCCTTTGTGGGTAGCACCTTGGTCGCTTGCTGCGAGAGGTTCACGCTTCGATTCTCAGAAACTACGCGGTGGACGTTACAAATCACCGTGACGTATTCGCGAGAGTGGGCCCCATTGTGTGCCAACGTCACGGTCGAAATTATATATATATTTTTTAAATCGCCTACCAATTACTCAATTAAAATATAAATAGCATTATACATATGCACCGTAGCAAGTCGCCCATAAAATCGAGCCTTACAATTCATCAGGTTCCTTGACGCTGAAAATAAATAAAATAAAACTAAATAATCACCCTCTATTGGGAAAACGCGACAGGACCCTTCTGAGCCAGTGAAGCTTTCCTGGCTAAGCAAGCGTGCGCATCGCACCTCATATTAGCCGTGCGAAAGAAGCTCAACGTACATATTAATCACAAACCCGGCCACCTGAGTTCAATTCCCAGCCACAGCTAACATCAGTGATGGGTGACATTCGAACAGGTCCTCATAGGCACCTCACATCCATCAACCCAGACAGAGGGCCATGGTGAAGTGCGGGGAGGCCTTCACCCACACAGTAAATTAACAAATGACTGAAATTATGATGATACCATATAATGTGGAATAATGCCTACGAGGATATAATGCCGACGTGAATGATGACTATTACAGCGCCGCTGACGACTTTTGCGCGGTGGTAACGATTACAGTAGGTTTACACATTTTTTTCTAAATGAGGTTTTATGGCATTCGGGTCCAAAAATAACCTCAACGTGTTAATGCTGATTGAGCCATTGGCGCGAAATAGACCCCCTACCCCCACCCCCCAAACACCTCCCACACCTCCACTGCGCGTGGCAGATCATGAGCTTAAAATAAACATCGCCTCCAGCAGAGCAGAGTAAGATGCCACTGCTCCCCACTGCAGCGCGCCGGGCGAAATCACAATTTGTCATATTTCATTGCCAGGGCCTATTGGTCGCGTTCGTTGCTTTGTAAAGCATCGAATTTCTCCGCGCCACCAAAACAAAGACAAAGATCCCCGTATAGCCTTTGCATACTTGTGGGAAGCAGTGATGTTAGCGAGCACCTATGAAGGCCGGAATGTTACACGAGGGGGTGGGTGGCCAGCACCACGCCCGACCGCCTTTGTCTCCCTGGTGGCGATATTTACACACCATACCAGGTCCCCATTTGAGGCTGAGTTGACCTAGGGGAGGCCCAGGACCGGTTTAGATAATCGTCACTGGTGTTGGCCGTGAGCGGGAATCGAACTCGTGTCGCCTGGTTCATAGCGCACTGCGCTAACCGCTACACTACCGCTGCCAACACACACACACTCACACGCGCGCGCATTCTGCGATGTGATTCATGCAAAACCGCTAGAGACAATATTGATGCCCCTGGCCCGGCGTGAAATGTTCCGTCCTGATGGCGAGTTACGCGGCGTGGCGTGCGAGATTTGAAAGATAACAAAGCCAGTTTTCTTTTCTAACGCGCGCGAATTCCGTTTGTTCTCGTCGGCTGACGTCATCCGGTTCGGTCTGTCACACGCGCACACCGGCGGTGATCGCCCATTGGACAGGGGCCTAGTGAACATTATTTCGTATAACATCATCCTTAGTGCGAGGCCAAAGAAGAGACGTAGACAAAAGTGTTCTCTCCGTAGATGGTGGTGAGATAAGAGAAGTGTAGACAATCATAGGTGGCGAGATGACGATTCCCTCGCCTGCTATGTAGGAAACTACGGCTATTTTTAAATCCTTTATATTAAGTTCACTTGCTTGCGCGCTTACGACCGTGCACATTTTTCGGTCGTTTTTTAACCCACTTCCCGTGATCCAATCGAGCTGACATTTTGCACACAGACTCGTTGTGCGTGACAATTTATTTTCCTGAAAATTTTTTTCCAAAATTTTACACTTTTTAGGAAAAAATAATTATATTTAATTACCAATTGCTTAATGGTGGCAGGCAATCATCTGACCCATAGGTGGCAGCCATCTCAAGCCAGAGGACGAGAGGACTCTAGCCGCCACGCATATAAAGGATGTATAGTGAAACACTTTGTTTTACGGGTTAATTTTTTATTCTACCAGGTAAGGCCCAATGAGCTATATCGCTCTCTTTCAGAAGTGACCTGACCACAACTAATAGCTTAACATAAGTGGCTTATCATGCGGAAATGTATCCCGACCCTGACGTCTGTAAATTTGGAGTTTGCGTGTTCTCCCCGTGGTCGCGTGGATTTGTCTCTGGTTCCTCCGGTTTATCCCTCCACATTTGGAATCAACAAGCGTTTCGAGTATTTGGCTGCAATAATTGTCCACATGATAAGCCACTTCGTTGAGCTATAATTGTGGCCAGGTCGCTTCTGTAAACAAAAATATCTACATAGCTCAGTGGACCTTACCTGGTAAAGGTAAAACAAATTCAAATGTATTTAATTAACTTGTGTTTATTAGCATTTGAATTAGATGTGAAAGTTGATTAATCCCTATTGTTATCGTGTATCCAGGGCCCCTTGAGCTAATTCGGGCCCTAAGCATCGCTTGCCTTCCTGACACCCAGCAATGCATTTACACGCCGTCTACCCCACTTCTGGTATTCATCATTCTTTTCTTCCCAGGATATGCGTCGCGGCTTTTTTGTATCTCAGAGATGGGTAACATTGCAGGTGGGGCCCATTAATTCCTTGCAGCAGGGCCCGTGCCACCTACAGTCCTCTGTTTGAACATCTTACAACACTTGTGTAGGGTAAATCCTTGTTTTGTCATTCAATATATTGATAACGGCGAAAGCATCCCATGGCTTCGGGGATCGGCGCCCAAAATAACAAGAACAGCATTTATTTTCGAATTCGGTAAAAACTAAAAAAACATTTCAAGAGCCGCTATGCACGTGATGAATACGAGACTGTGGCGGTCCTTTTTAATACACAACGTTACGAAACAGTCCTCAAAGATTTGATTTCGATTTAAAGCTTTCGTGACTGCAGGGATTCACCTTCTTGGTTCTTTCGGTAAAGTCACGTAGAAGGGAAGTAATAAAATTATAAAAACAAAACATAATAAAATAATATAATATAATAATATAATAAAATATTTTATAATGTTTTGTTTTTATTATTTTATTACAGTCCTCAAAGAGCCGCAGTTTGCTGACCCTTGCCAAAGGGACTCCCTGCCAATCATGACGGTTCGAGGGGCGGGGGAGGGTGGAAAGAGGGATGGGGGCGTTGCAGAAGCAGTGAGGGCAGCAGCAGCAGCAGCAGTGGCAACTGCGACTCTTTTCTGAAGCGGCCTTTTGAGTGAGTTCACATTTAAGTGGGGAGGGGTGGTGGGAGGGGGGGAGCGACATTGTGGGGCGGTGGACTGACGGCGTCGATCAGAGTGTGCTGGCGGTCGTGCGTGGCCGAGGGAATTGCGAAAGGTCTCCGTTAGCAGAGTGCCCACTCGTAGCAACGAGCAACCAGCGCGCTCCCGACCTTGTCAACCCCACTTTAACTCACTCGAATTCACAGCCGCAGATTTATTCCCGTAAGACTCTCCGGCAAGTACTAAGCGCCCCCAAGGTTGTAGACAAAACAAACGAAAATCTCCAAGTGATTGACTTTGTTTTTTTCCTGCACAAATTGGAGCATCGAGGCGGTGACAGCTTGACAGCCCATGTGCTAGCGGTGGAAATTCCACGTTTCTATAGCATTGGAATTGGCAATCTTGTGAGCGCGAGCCACCCGCATTGACACGGAGCTGCCGGTCCCGTTGTCAATAAAGTTACACGAATATTGTGACACCCAGATACAAATATTACCGCATTATAAGACGCACTCCCGACTCTTGCATTCACATTCAAGCACGTCAGCCCTTCCCTTGCCGACAACACCGTGCCAAAGTAATTGATTACATGTTTAAGGCGTTTCTAATTTTACTGGTGTAAGCACAGCATGCGGAAGCCATTCGCTGCATCCGTGCTAATCCTTGATAATCGTATCTACAGTTTAGTACTACAGCGGTGTTCACACTATTATTATCATGGCGCAGGACTCTGTTTTATAGAAGACACAATCTGCAATGGGGGCGGGGTGCGATGTGTGTGATCCCAATTGAGTAATTTTCTGTGCAACAATTGAGTAATTTGCTGTGCAATTTTGCTAAATGGATCAAATTTGGACCATGATGTCCGCACACAATGGCCTACGCCACGGGATCGTTAACGTCCGCCGTGAAGCGGACCGCGCGTAGGCAACGGTAAATATACACCTTCAGTATTAACCAGGGTGGCCTGCCGGGTCCAAACCTCGGCGAGCGACGAGCGCGCCATCGCGAGGCCGCGTCATTGCCCCGGTGCGCGTGCGTGCGATAATCGTCACTGCCCCGGTGCGCGTGCGTGCGATAATCGTCACTGGTGTTGGCCGTGAGCGGAAATCGATTGTTTCGTAGCGCAGCGCGCTGACCGCTACACCACCGCTCCTCGCAGTGAATTGCAAAGGCAAACACACACACACCCTGCTCAGCAGCTTGCCGCCAATGTGTAACATCCAAGCAGTCACGGCCTGAAGTTCTCAAGAGAAAATTGAGTACTCTATTGGGTGTGATGCACGTGAAGGTTGTCATTTAACAACGTCTGTTTGTAGCGTCGATTGCATGACGTAGGCTTCTTCCACGACTAATGTTATTTGGGCTCGAGCGTCTTAAGTCGCCACGTCAATTGTGTTGAACAAATATTTTTGTTTACAACTGTGTAGGGTGGTTTAAGGGTTTTTGTTTCGAAACGTTGACATTTTACACTACGGCAGTGGGTCTTCATTCATTGTCAGAGGAGGGCCACTTTTTGCCAGATAAGACATCATCACGCATTTGACACCATTGGGGGTTCGACAGCAGCACGATGATGATAGGGGGTGTTTTTCACCAATTTGTGTTGTGTCGTGGGCCGCACTCAGAGGCCGCAATAAAGCCAACCAGGGGCCGCCAAAGTGGCCCGCGGGCCTTGCGATGAAGAGCACTGCACTGCACGATCAAACCGAAGAGACGTGTCATTATGAATCGGTGTTAATTTCCATTTCCAATCGAACACAATGGATTTATTGTACAGTACTCAATTAGCATTCATCAATCAAACATTGATAACACGAACCAGAGAGCAACCATTTGCAAAATATTTTGTTTTATTTCATAGTTTAAATCCCACCATATGCTTCTCTTCGTGAGAAAAAACAATTGCCACATGTTCCTGATTATCGCAACATCCACTTTTTCGCCCACATCATGTGTATTTTCTACCCAATGTTACGGATGCGTTTTATAATTCGGTGCGAATGTGGGCCAGCTCCGTGTGACCTTCGTGGTACGGGACGCAAGGTCGGGGCTGCGTATCACTCTCCGAAGCGTCTTGTCATCCGGAGAGTGCGACGATAATGCGCTCATCCGACTCGCTCCCTCTGCATTGCCTCCGAGCTCAAGCCGCGTGAAAAAAAAAAAAGATTTCCTGCTGCCACTCACTGCGCCTTCGGCCGACACAGGAGCTGCCATTTGCGTAATTAAATCCGCAGCCCTGAGCTCGCATTAACTTGGCGCCGTCCTTCCGGATGAGATGACCACTTCGCGGCCCTAACGAGGAGGGTCACGCGAGCTCCGGCCAAGCTCTGAGTGTCCGACACTGCGCGGCATCGTCGTCCTGCCGCCGATGTCCTCTGGTGGCCGGTTAGACGGCTCAGCTCGAGATCTAAGCCGTTGTTGATTCCATGGCTACAGGGGAGTGTGTTTCGCTCGTCGAGGATTGGCACTGGGCCGTTCCAGCTCGGCTCGTTTCTTGCACCAACCATTCGCGGGACGACGCGTTGCTCGAGAGAATTCAGAACCCCCCCCCCCCCACACCGTGTCCCTTTCTGCCACCTCCGACTCGTTACCTATCCGCGGCCAGAGAGCGATGGCTGGAGATGAATCTGTTTATTTTACTGAATCTCTCCCCCAACTCTCTCTCGCTCTCTCTTCACTCCCGTCAACCTGCGCTTCAGCTCGGGGTAGAATTCGCAGCAGCGCGACTCGCAATCTCCTCTCGACCAAGGAGGGCCCGGATCGCGCGGCGATTGTGCCTGACGCAGCTGACACACACGTCAACGTCGCAACGTCGTCTCTACTTGTCTCGACTCGTACTTTTTGTTTTTTCCCGGTAAAGTCATGTAGGTAAAAAACTAAATAAATTTAAATGAAAACAACTGAATTACCTACGTGACTTTACCGAAAAAAACAAAAAGTATGGATCCTTGCAGTCACGAAAACTTCAAATCTAGAATTGTCTCGACTCGTTCAGTTTTGTGTCACGTCAATGGAACGACGGTTCAGCTTTTGCAGTGGGGAAAAAACAACCTGGCGACCCCTAATCCCCAACAGGTTGGCTCGGCACGGCCCTCCCCCGGCACGGCTCGGTTGTGCAGTGGAAAAGGGGTACCGGTGCTGGCATGGCCAGGTAAAAAATCTGCAAGTTGGAACCTCTCACAGAAGTTCCCCCCCCATCCACCCTCTGTGTCCGTACTTCGCCAACTTGGTCCGCCTCGCCTCCCAGTGGCCATGGAAACGTGGCAAAACAGCGAAAATCACAGCGCAGTTTGATCATTTCAGCTCGCACCTGGCCACGATTACGAGCGAATCCCCCCCCCCCCGCGCGCACTCCACATCAAATGTTCACAGCATCTTCCCATTCGCGTGCACCTGAGTACAGTCGTGTTCTTCTCTGTAACATGTTTCGTGTCCTTGTGAGGTAGCATTGGGTTGTTTTATTTTATCAGGAACGCAGGTGCCACGGCCAAGGTTTTTTGCCCGGGCAGACGCAACTCCCAGAGCTCTCCGTACGCAACAATGCAGCATTCTGTTACCCGGTGTGTTAGGTTATGACCAGCGGATGTCTCCATCGGATATCCCACGGACGCTGTGCCGTGGTGGCATGGTGGACGAATCCATCATTGCCCCCTCTTCTCCGCCCCCGCATCCTCCTCTGTCCACCCAGAAGTGCACATGAGTAGTACACTTTAGTGAGTGCGGTGGGGCAAAGTGTGGCTACTCCGGGCCGCTTCTCAACAAATAAACTCATGGCTCAATGGGCTTTACCTGGTAAGACACAAAAAAAAATGTTTATTTTTAAGTGAGTTGTTTACTTTCTCCTATACTGTCCACTTCTACCGTGTTTTTGAATTGTTTGTTGTAACGTTCTGACCCGCTTCTACTGGACGTCTGTTAAAAAGAGCTTCATAGCTCATCGGATTCCTCCTGCATAGATACAGATTCTGATGTCGATGTCTGGAAAAAAATCGTGGAAAAGTAGGCCAAAAAAAAAACCCATAGATGTGATCTCGAGAGCTCGCTTTCGTCACGGAGATGCCCTTCTGTCAGCAGCGGCACAAACGAGCGATCACAGGATCGCCCTTCCACCTGAACCCGTCTGAAAAGAAGCTTCCAGACGAGTTTCGTTGCGCACACCTACTTCCATTGTCACCTGTGCGCATCGATTGTGTTTCAAAGTGTCACTTAAGTCCCTCGAATGAGGATTAGGCGGTGCTACTCGCCGTTGTCAGTCCTTAGCCACAAATAGAAATTCCACATTCATATGGCGGTGAAAGGTCCATCCGTAGGACGGCAGGCTCTCGACTTGCCGCCGAGTGTTACAGCCGCACGCGGTGGTACTCAGTTCGTCAACCCCGTGGAGACTGATGATGATGATGATTATGATGATTATGATGATAATTATACTGTAATTAAGACGGGGCTGAATTGTTCTTAGCTGTTGCTGGTATAATGGTGGTGGTGGTGGTGGTGATAATGATGAAGGCGGTGGCGTTAGTGGTGGAAGTGGTGCAGGTGGTGATTGTCCGAAGATGACGAGAGTGGTGGTGGTGGTGGTGGTGGTGGTGACAATGGTCGTGATGATGATGATGTTGTTGACGGTGGACGTGGTGATGGTGATGATGATAGTGGTGGTAATAATTTCTGATGATGGCTGGTGACCGTGGTGGTAACGATGACGGGGGGCGATTCTTGTCCTGCGTTTGACCCTCGCATCTTCACGATCTTTCTCAGTTGACTTGCAATGACTTTTACTTTACCGAACTTATTGGTGTGCACATTTATTTTGCAACCTTTTTTCCCCACTGGCAATGTGTCGTTAATGCCAAACAAATGAACACCTGAGTGGGCTTTGTCTGGTAGGATGGGGATGGTTTAGTTTTATTTGTACGCGTTTAGGGTGATTTGTTCACCTTTGTTGTACTTTTCAGAACCAAGAAGATGAATCCCTGCAGTCACGAAAGCTTTAAATCGAAATTTAACTGTTTGTTGTTCTAACGTCCTCGACTGCACATCTGTGACAACAAAAAAAAAAGCTGTATTGTTCATCGGATTCCTCCCGTAAAAATACATGTTCCGATTGTGACTGACGAAGTTGGGCGGGGCCTGCAGGGCACAGAAAGGGACACGAGAGGTCAAGACACCAGCAGACATGGATGTTGTGCATGGAGACGCGCTACGAACCTGGCGAACCACAGATCGATTCCCGCATCACGACCACGAACAGTAACGATTATTCGAAACGGTCCGAGGCCATCCCCTTGATCAACTCGGCCTCAAACGAGTAGCTGGTACTATGAAGACTATGATCACTGTTACATTGCTTTCATGGCTTTATTTTGGTGATTTCGAAAACGTTTTTTGGTTTGGCCATGTTTGTTTGTTGTAGTACGGAGTTAGACTGATGGCCTTTATCTAAGTTGTCTTGTGGTTGTTGTTGTTTGACTTGCATCCCACTGGGATTTTTGCACACAGTGTTGGTGTACGGTGCTTTTTCTGCAATATTTTGCTGCCTTTTCTCGGATTTTCTGTTTGCACATAGCCACATAGTCACTTTAAGATGTTTTCTTGTTCATGTTTTTGTTTTTTGTTTGTTGCGGTAGCACCCGATTCAAGAGCCGAATGGCTCACAGGGCTATACCTAATACATGAAACTGAAAATGTGTGAACATCGCTACTGCAGAGACAAAGCACGTTGGTGCTGGTCACATCACCGCCCCCGTCGTGACGCCGGCCTTCAGAGGTTGCTACTCGCTAAGGGCACGTGCCGCAACAGCTTGTTGTAGCCGACACGGGGGGGGGGGGGTCAGTGTGTGTGTGCGTGATGACGGCGGCACGCACCAACCCTGCTCGACGCTTTGTGGGATGCGGGTGACGTCATCACGCAGATGTGCGCGCTGATGTCACCGCCGCGCACCTGTCCGACCACGCGCCAGGAAGCCAGCCAGCCAGCAAAACGTTGTTGTTTTTTTTGTTCATAAAATATAATATCGTATGATGTAAATCGCTATTGTGTATATTGTGCATTTAAGTTTCTAGATCCACCTCTGCGCTGGCTCGTGGTTTTATCTCTTTGCCAGGGTCCACCTGGTGTTTAATTTAGGTGGTGATGGTGGTGGTGATGGTGGTGATAGTGGTGGTGATGGTGATGGTGGTAGTAATGGTGGTGGTGGTAATGGTGATGGTGGTGGTGGTGGTGATGGTGGTGGTGGTGGTGATGGTGGTGGTGATGGTGGTGGTGATGGTGGTGGTGGTAATGGTGGTGGTGGTGATGGTGGTGGTGATGGTGATGGTGGTGGTGATGGTGATGGTGGTGATGGTGGTGGTGGTGGTGGTGGTGATGGTGGTGGTGGTAATGGTGGTGGTGATGGTGGTGGTGATGGTGGTGGTGGTAATGGTGGTGGTGATGGTGGTGGTGATGGTGGTGGTGATGGTGGTGGTGATGGTGGTGGTGATAGTGGTGGTGGTAATGGTGGTGGTGGTGATGGTGGTGGTGATGGTGATGGTGGTGGTGATGGTGATGGTGGTGGTGGTGATGGTGGTGGTGGTGATGGTGATGGTGGTAATGGTGGTGGTGGTGGTGATGGTGGTGGTGGTGGTGGTGGTGATGGTGGTGGTGGTAATGGTGGTGGTGATGGTGGTGGTGATGGTGGTGGTGGTAATGGTGGTGGTGATGGTGGTGGTGGTGGTGGTGGTATGGTGGTGGTGATGCCAGTACCTCTTTATTATATTTTCATTTCCTCCTCCTCCTCCACCCTCCTGTGAGTGGAAACGCACAGCAAGCAGCTCAAGCACACAGCACAGCCGAGGAGCGGACACACGCACGCACGAGCCACCCGTGTGTGTGTGTACGTGTGTGTCGTTCTCGCGACTCGCTCGTGATAGTTTTACGGCAATTACCGTACTCGTCAATTTTTGTCAAAGTTTTTTTGTTTGCTCCGGCCACTGACGCACAAAGGAGCCCCAGGATATTTTACTTTCACAACTAATCAGACAGGTGCTCTCTCTCTCTCTCCCTGCTTCTCTCTCCCTGCCTCTCTCTATCCCTGCTTTTCTCTGACGTCAAACGTAGACCCGCTAATGTCACGGTACCAACCATAATTCAAAGCCCACGGCTCTTTCAAAACGTGCACGGCTCTTTTTGGTGTTGTTGAGCGGAGTATATTTTTGTCGTAGTAGTCGGAGTGTTATTTCGTGATACGTACACGGAGCAGCGCATTGAGCAAACGGTTTCCGGCGCAATTAAATTAAGGCCTTACCCAAAGGTACATTGCTTAAGGAGTCATTCTCAATCCATTGCCGGATGAATGCAGAATTTAGAACCTCGCGTTGTTTACTGCACGCGCAAAAAAACAAGATGTTTCCCTTTTAAGGGTAGCTCCCGTTGTCGAACCGGTGTGGGCACCCACTTGAGTGAACCCCACATACCTGCACCGACAGTTTATCAAGTGACTCGCTGCAGTATTCATTTGTTTGGCATTAGCGACACATTGCCAGTGGGGGGAAAGTTGCAAAATTTATGTGCACACAAATAAGTACCGTAAAGTACCCAATGGCTATTACAGGAATGTTCCTATGCCAATTAAAACTGACGGCCATCGGAAAACTTCTTAGAAAATCGAATTCTTAATCGTCAATTGCAGTCGCTGACTCGTTTTCACTCGAGCTCTCTGACATCCATCTCGAGCTATGAAGAAGGGCATTGCCCGAAACGTCACCGATTATTGACGAATGTGTTGAGTTGGGTTATAATGTTGTACTAACCACGTGGTCGATAAGCGACTGTGGGCCGTGGCTCTCGCAGCTGGGCAAAGACAAAGATCCCCCGTGTAGCCTCAACAGACTGGAAGGGCAAGTGCTGTTAGCGAGCACCTACGAAGCCCGGCACGGCGCACGAGAGGGTGGGTGGCCGACACCACGCCCGACCGCCTTTGTCTCCCCAGTGGCGATGCTTTTACACGCCGTTCCAGGTACCCATTCGAGGCTGAGTCGACCTCGGGAAGGCCCAGGACCGGTTCAAATAATCGCCACTGATGTTGCCCGTGAGTGGGAATGGAACCCGGGTGTTCAAGCTCGTAGCACAGCGCGCTAACCGCTACACTACCGCTCCCCAGGCACACAGACACGCACAGACGCGCACACGCGCCTTGCTAATACGTGCTGTTAACGCGTCGTCTGTGCGAAGCGATGCGTATCACAGTATGGCTTCGAGCAAGAAAATCGTGGAAACATTTGCATTTTGAAACCCCACAAAATCTCGAGTGCACTTGCGCAAAGTTCACAGCAGCAATGCGGCAGCCAGCGTCAGAGGGTCGTATGGTTTGCCGGAGTAAATTCGGCGTGACGTTCTTTGGCAGCTGCACGTTGTGTGTGTGTGTTTAGTCGGGGAGTGGTGGCAGCTACGGTGTGGGTGAGGCTAAAGCAAGCAGGGGTGAAACGCAAGAAGGGCTGGAGATTGCGGTTGGGCCAACAAACCCGCTGATTGTTTTTAATTGACGCATTCGCGTCGCCTTTGTTTGTCCCCTTACCTCGTGTTCTTTTTTTTTACGGCGCTTAACCCCTGGCGCCACCGCACGGGGCAGTTCAGCTGAAAGGTGGAGGTGGGTTGATGATGGTGGTGGTGGTGATGGAGGTGGGGCCACTCACTGTGGGTGCAACGAGGTGCTGCTGTCACGCAGATGTTGACATCATCGGTGTGACCTTTGCATTTTGAGAATGATTTTACCTCTCGTCGCTTACGAGGCTCACCCATACCTCTGAGCCACGAAGGCCACACCCCTTTGGTGTTCAGACGCGCGGGGTGTGGTGGTGGTGGTGGGGGGGAGGTAGAGGCGGGTGAAGTCGCCTTCTCCTACGTCAGCAGTCAGTGGCGTCACGGCATAATAAGTCCCGAGGGTACAAGCACCGTCAACATTTTGACTTGCCTTGTGTTCTTTTTTGGTGGGATGGGTTTATTTTTATTTCACACAGTGCACTGCGCTTTCTTTATTGTCCACTGATATGTAATTCAAACATCGCACGCGACTTTGACACTCGATATCGCTGAAGTAGTCATCATCTGCAGCATCGTCGTCGTCGTCATCATCATCACCAATTAATTATTTTAACGCGCGTGATGGCAGCAGCGATATCTCCGGGAGCGAAGTGTGAATTATCGAGGTCTCATAGCCACGAGAGGGCTTCCGTCCGAGAGAGTCTGTGTCGTAGTGCTGCTGCTCCTCCTCCTCCTCCGTTGAAGGAGCGCAGACTCACAGTGATTCGCCATACGGACCACAGTCGATGTCATGCAAAAAAGTCATCTCTCAAAAGTACACATGAAGCGGTATGTAGATCGTGATGCATTTGGGCCGTGCGGTTAGCGCACTGCGCTATTGCGACCAGCCACATGAGTTCGATTCCGGACAATGGTCAACCACAGCCCCGGGGAGGGGGGGGGGCACTCTGCCTCTTCACTAAACCTGTTCTGGCCAACCCGATCAAATTTTGGTCTAAACGACCCCCACGATCAACATGGCAAGCAGATGTCTTTATCCAGCAAGGGATTTGCTAGTGGCTATGCATTAGCACATTGGTTTAACAGCAGCAATGCATTTCCTACTGTCTATCACACACCATGGAAGGCAAATTAATGTTTTGTTTTTACCGACGAAGATGATCTTAATTATGTATTTAAAATACAAGTATTTAAAAAGGCAAACCTCTGTCGATCCACTTCTGGATGAAGACTTCCCCGTGCCGTGTTGGCCATGGGGATTGTTCGACCATACTTCACCACGCTGGTCAGTGCGGTGTTGGTGAAGAGTAGGCCAAGGACCCATTCAGAAATCACTCGCCATCGATGTTAGCCGTGGCCGGAAATCATGTCAGGTTGCCTGGTTCACAATGCAGTGCGCTAACCACTGCACCACCGCTCCACCAATGAGTATTTGCATTGCGTTGGTATCACAACCTGGTCTGGGCCTCCCCTAAGTAGACTTGGCCACGAATGAGTACCTGGTGCGACGTAGTCCCACGTCAACACAGTAGAGACAAAGGTGGCCAGGCGTGCGTGGTTACCTGCCACGCCAGCCCTCAACTCGCCCACCTCCGCGTGTCGTGCCGCGATTGGCCAAGCGAAACGAGTGCTCACCGCCGCAGCATTGGCTTGTGAGAGCTCTGTCTGAAGTTGTGGGGTAGCAGGCAGCATAACAGTGACAGTCACGACGTTGACGATTGTGCCAATTTAACAAAGATGGTCACCGCACCGTGCGCTTTTCCGGTGCGCTTCTGCGGCCGTCTGAAACGCTCTTCCTTCCGATAGTGTCAGGCCACTGGAGCTATGCACTTTTAAATAAACTACATTTAAAGTTAATTTCTTTAAAACTGCTTTTTGGGTTTAGTTTGTTGTCCCCCCCCCCCCACTACGCCTCGGATTTAGCACGGTTGGCTAAGTACGGCGCAATAGAAGTTCAACATGCATGCAATTGCGGATCAGTATATTTTTATTAAAAATGTGTTACCCATTTGGGTTCAAACGTACAGGATTGTCAGTCTTCTCTGATTGTTTATGTAATCAAATTTAAGCGACGTCATGGGTTAACTGTGAGTCCTCTTTCTATATTTATGCAAATCCAGTGAGCAGACGAATCGTGTATTTCATGCTCCCTTGAGCATGACCGCGTTTGCCTGGGAGCCATGAGCCCCCGCTCAAGTTGGTACAGTTGAGTGTCTCTGTCGTCGTGATGCTGTTGAGGCTTCTGTGGTTTACATCTTTCTCATCATCATCATCATCATGGGTGCCACGGTGGCGAGATGTTTACTACCTCGCCTGGTATACAGTAGGTAGTGGGTTCGATCCCAACCCCGACTCTCTTTCTCTTTCTCCCCGTGGTCGCGTGGATTTATGTCTGGGACCTCGCATTTTTTCCCTCCACATTTAGAATCAACATCACGCGTTAAGAGCATTTGGCCGCTATAAATGTCCACGTAATGATAAGCCACTTCGTTGAGCTGTCACGCGTGGCAAGGTCGCTTCTAAAAAAGAGCAATGCAGCTCAGTGCACCTTACCTGGTAAAATAAACATAATAATTTAGTTTAATAGTTGTAAGCGTCGCCATTATCATCATCATCGCATGTTTACTTAAACCAGCGGAGAGCTCATTGAGACCAACAGTATTTTTTTGCAATGGGGATCTGGGTCATAAAATAATAATAATTTTGATAATAACAAAAAAGTCAAAGTCATTTCCCGATCAAATTCAGGCAACGGTGCTCATCTCCGATGTGCAAATGTTAGACAGTGGTGGAAATTCCACACCTCTATGGCCGGAACGGGTTTAACCACCGCACTGCCACTGTTGACCTCCACACGAACCGGTATTCATTTTATTGACCCTAAAGGAACGATGGGCTGAGTCAAGCCAGGACTTTGAACTCATAACCTCACTGCTAGCCACTCCTTCTTGCCGCCCATCCACTTAGTTTGTCCAATAACTACTACTACTAATAACAATAATGCCAATGATTCACCTGTGAAAACCTCCCTGAGTCTCAATTCACTTGACTAGCGGGTCCGACGACATCGGCGTGTTTGGTCAACTCGTTTCGGAATAAGCGGTGCCTGTCGCGAGGTGTAAACATCACAAAGGCGGCCGGGCGTGGTGCTGGCCACCCACCCCCTCGTGTGCCGTGCCGGCCTTCATAGGTGCTCGCTAACAGCACTTGCAGCCAACAGTCTGTGAAGGCTATACGAGGCATCTTTGTCTTTGTCTGTACGGTGTGTGTACTATGTGTGTAGTATGTGTGTACTGTGTGTGTACTGTGTGTACCGTGTGTGTACTGTGTGTGTATGTGTACTGTGTGTGTAGTTTGTGTACTGTGAGTATTTGTTTTGGTTTCTTCCCGAATTCCACAAACAAAACAAAAAGACGACTACTTCCCGCACCTCCGATGAACACGGTCGGCTGATTCGGGTGCGAAAGAAGTTCAACGTACATTGCAGTGCGTGCGTTTCTATCCGCCGACCCCGGGATTAGAGACAAAGCCGGGCACGTGAGTTCGCCCCATTCCCAGGATTTAGAGGCGAAACACGCGCGGCGGCGTCCAACGGATACGGCTTACGAACGCAAAGCCTGCTGAGGACGAATTAGCGCGGTGGTGGTGGTGGTTGTTGTGATGGTGGTGGTGGTTGTGGTGGTGGTGGAGGTGGTGGCGGCGGTTGTGGTGGAAGCGGTGGTGGTGTTGGTGGCGATGGTGGTGGCGGTGGCGGTGATAGTAGTTGTGGCGGTGGTGGTGGCATCACTGCCAACCCCTTATCAGTGCCCTACCTTATTACAGACCAATTCAGACCTTAATGGTCACCCCGTGCCCGTTATAAATCTCAACGTTCATCCTACAAAGTCCCATCACGAGGGAGAGCCGCAAGTCCTTACGCCGCATGGACCCGAAAACTCAATTTCCCTGTACAAGAATCCAGGTAAACCGTATGGGTTGACAGCAGTGTCGGATTATCCTGGTAGCAAAAGTAGCTACACATGTAGCTACGGGCCCCGCACTTTCAAGGGCCCCGCGCTAAATGCGTTTCAAGCTATCAATTCGGGTTCAGTGATTCTGCACTTGCTCTATTATTATAGTACTATACTGCCTTCAACTTTTATGAACGACTGGGTGTTTAAGGTTAGCGATTTGTCGTATTATCTGGCTGTATAGCAAATGAAAAAATACAATTACTTTACTATGCAAGTAAAAAAATGTGTGTTTTAATACAGTATTAACGTGTGTTTATATATTAATTTAGGGCTCCTTTAATAGCATATGCTACAGGCCCCGCACTAGCTTAATTCGGCACTGGTTGACGTGGCGGTGCTACCGTGGGGATACGGAGGTGGTGTGGGAGGAGGAGAGGGGAGATGGGGGGCGGAGAGGGAGGGGGGAGAGGGAGGGGGATGGGAGGGGGCAGAGGGAGGGGGGAGAGGGATGGGGGGGGGAGGAGGGGAGGAGAAGGAGGGGGGAGAGGGAGGGGGGAGAGGGAGGGGGGGAGAGAGAGGGGGGGGAGAGAGGGGAGGAGAAGGAGAGGGAGGGGGGAGAGGGAGGGGGGAGAGAGAGGGGGGGAGAGAGGGGGGGGAGAAGGAGGGGAGGAGAAGGAGAAGGAGAGGGGAGAGGGAGGGGAGGAGAAGGAGGGGGGAAAGGGAGGGGGAGAAGGAGGGGGAGAGGGGAGAGGGAGCGGGGGGGAGAGGGAGGGGAGGAGAAGGAGGGGGGAGAGGGAGAGGGAGCGGGGGGGAGAGGGAGGGGAGGAGAAGGAGGGGGGATGGGAGGGGGGGAGAGTGGGATGCGCAGAGCCAGGATCCGCGCTGTGACAGCGGCTTGGCGTTGAGCGTCACGTTGACGTCACTGACTCCCCCGCCCCGCCCCGCCCCCTACGTGAGGTGCGTCTTGACGCCTCCTCCTGCTGTGCCGAGACGCGGCGAACCGCACTGACCCAGGCGCGCGTGGGCCATGGGGGCTGGGTGGGAGTGGGGTTGGGGCTGGAGCCGCATAGGCATTGTGACGGCGGCGTCGTCGCACGCTGTCTGTTGTTTGCTGCTGTTGCTGTTGTTGTTCTTGCCGACATTTAGTCATGATTTGTTGTTGTTTGTTTGTTGATAAAGGGGCAGCAGTAGCCCTGCAATTGCGCTCTCACGCCGCTGCTCGTGGAAGGCGCCATCCATCTGGGTCGATGACCTGCGTGAACAAACCCGGCTGAATGTAAGCGCATGGGTATTAGCTGCGGTGCTGGTTACAGGCTGGGATGTAAAGCTGAAATCCTAATTAAGCTTGGTAATTATAATCATAATGAGACTTAAATTATATTGTTCTTGAAGGTATGGTGTAATAAAAACTTGGTGCGGGGAGGCTTTCATCCAGCAGTGGATTGGTAAAGGTTATTAATGCTCCTTCTTGGTTCTTTCGGTAAAGTCACGTTGAAGGGAAATAATAAAATAATACAAATAAAACATAATAAAATGCAATTATTTCACTTCTACGTGACTTTACCGAAAGAACCAAGAAGATGAATCCCTGCAGTCACGAAAGCTTTAAATCGAAAGTTATTAATACTATTACTACTGTATTGTATAATAATCAAGTGAAGTGTCATCAACTTTAAGACTTTTTTCAGGAGGGGCCTACAGTGAGTGGGATATCTGACCAATTAAAAATATATATACACAATTCCATTCGTCATCATCATGAATAAATATCATCTTTCTCTTCCAGCATCACATCATAATTATCCATCATTATCAGCACCATTCATCAGTCAGCTTTAATCCATTATCATCGATAGGCCATCATCATCGTGATCTATTTTAAATGCATCGGTCATCATCATCCATCCAGCAGCTTCAGCAAAATGTTGCATCGCGCGAGGAAGTTGAACCACGCGGTGGGAAGTTAGCAGCATTGTCCTACGGATCAACTCACTTCCTGGAAAAGAGGATGTGGAATTTCCATCGTTGCCTCGAGCCGTGAGCATTACTCTACCCCAGAAGGCTCTTTTTAATGGAGCACAGAGGTCCACTGATAACATCTCTAACGGCCCATTCGAGTATGTATGTAATAATAGCCGTGCACTGAGTGTATTTGCACGAACACGTTGGCCTTGTAAAATGCTGCATTATGTAATTAAAGTCCAACGGGTGCAAAGTGCCTTTTGACTGAGGTCCTGTCTGGTACACGTGTTTCTTTTTCAGAATCAGAATCTGTATTTTATACCGGAGGAATCCGATGAGCTATAAAAAAAAAAAATCTCTTTTTCGCACATGTCCAGTCAGGGCGGGTTAGAAAGTGACACATTGTTGAAATGTGATTACGTTCCAACGGCGTTATCTATATATATAAAATCGCAAATCTGTCTGTCTGTCCGTCTATCTGTCTGTCTGTGTGTGTGTGTCTGTCTGTCTGTGTGTCGCCGGACCATACGCAGTTTCATTGGACGAAATGTGAGGGATTTGCGAGACACGATTGGTCCGTTTGGTTTTCCACGGCGGTTGCCCCTGGCAACGGGTAGCGACGCATTCGCTGCGGGGTGGACGCCATTTTTAATTCCCGTTAAAAATATGTGCACGCATTAACACGCGACTCTGAGGTAAATTCATCAAAGTTTCACGTCCTCTTCACTCCCCCCCCCACCCCAATGTGTGCAATTACTATTATAGGGTCGGTAGATAATAAAATTATAGCGATTAGACAGTATTATTGTAGCGCGGGGGGGGGGGTAACGGCCCCAGTACCCAGCCTCAGCCGGGTGGGCAATTTAGGCGAGGCCGGAGGCTCTGCACGGTACTAGGCCTCGACATCCCACCACACTATAGGCCGTACATATTACTGCACAGCGGAGATCGTGGCTGGGGGGGGGGGCAGGGGTAGCAGCCCATCTGTGTATATATGTAAGGTTTTTAAGAAATATATTTTTCACCCGGGCAAAACCGGGTACTTCCGCTAGTTAAATATAAAGCCACACGTTGCATTGCGTTGCATTAAATTGAGGCCCAGCGTGCAAGGATCAACGTTTGGTGGACAGGCCGCAGGGTCGCGTTGTTGTCATTGTTTAACAAGGGGGTGGCCAAACCTATTGATTGACCTTACGAGCCACAAATCCGCATCCTCTTTTTGTGGCCCAGCGCCACATGAACAACAGACGGCGGTCACGCAGCCCGATCACTCACCGGCGGATTGGCCGTGGAGATTCCAAATTAGAAATCTGCAAGAACGCCGCGAGGAGCACTCATGTCTGGGCTCTGCTGCCAGGGGCGACTGCCCCCGGGTCTATTCTGGCTTCTGCACATTTTGTTTCCTTCTTTCAAATAAAGTTGTATTGAATAGTTGCAAATTATCCGGGCGGTGGTGGCGATGCCCTTGGCCTATAAACCAGCGCTGTGGAGGGACAGCGAGGGTTTGTGGAGCGCACACGTGTCTTGAATATCGTCTCGCGGCTTGCCATCTCCTATCACAGCAAAGTGTCGACTAAATACCATCTGTTCCTACTTTTGGGTTTTTTCGGTAAAGTCACGTAGATAAAAATACAAATAAATAATAAAAATTATAGAAATAATAATAATAATAAAATATTAGTATTTTATTTTTATCATTTATTTTTATTTTACTTTACCGAAAAAACCTAAGAGTATGAATCCTTGCAGTCACGAAAGCTTCAAATCTAAAATCCATCTGTTCCATCTGTTTGGGATAGAGTGTTGCCCCCTCGCACACGTGGGGGCGGAGGGGGTTTCTCCAGGTGCTCCAGTTTCCTCACATTCTTTAATCGGCTGAAAACACATTAACATATACAGACGAGCGCAGACCTTGGGCAATTGTTGGCAGAGGTTCGTCATCGCGTGTGGCTGCCTTCCCGGCGTGTCTGCGGCCTCCTCCGAGTCGTTCTCTGTTTTCGCGAGCGAGCGACCGACTATGCGGCGCATTACAAATCCAAGTTATGATTTCACTGTGTAACAATGGGGTTTTTTTTTTGTCCCTGGGTAGTAAGTTTCATTTCCTAATTGCTTATGCCTCAAAAGTACAGAAAATGGCTATTATTCCCCACAAACTTTGCTTTTGTGACCAAGACAGTGATATATTGAAATGTACCTATTTTCCAGAACATTCCAGATAGATTCAGTGCTGAGTGAATTTGTAGTAACTTCTAGAACATTCTAGAACTTTCCAGTAATATAAATAGTAGTATAAATACAGGGGCCTTAAGCCCACAAGTTCAGTTTAATTCCAGATGCCTAAGTGGAAAAGTAGTCTGTGGAAGCATCAGCATGCCTGTTGGGGATCAAGACAAACCCTGGGCACCTCATTTCACCTGCGAGCAATGCAAAACAACTCTAAAATGTAAGATGGACAATTGTTGCTCGGAATTTTCTGTTATAAAATTTGTTCCAATTTTTTTAATTATGAGTTTTAAACTTCTAAATGTTTTACAATTATCAATGTTATTGAAAAAATATATCATACATTGAAAATTTTTGCGAGAATCTCTTACACACTAGTCATGGGTGAAATACATTTATTTTTGTAGGATGGTACAGAGGGGAAAAGAGAGCCATGAAGTTCGCTAGCTCAATTATTTGGCGGGAACCCACTAACCACTCAAGCAACTGCTACTTCTGCATGGTGGACCCTTCCAAACGTCGGATTGGCAAAAATGCACCTGCTATCACATATCCGGACCGTTCTTCATCCATCGCCCCGGTGCCACACTGCCATGAGCTCCCCGTACCCACTCCTCCAGAGAGAGAGCAGCCGTCTTTAGAAGAGAGCAGCAAGTCAGAGAGCGAGGAAGAGATCTTGGTCTCACCAAGTCCAATGCCGAGCTTTTGACATCTAGGCTCAAGCAATGGAACTTGTTGGATGCAAGTGTGCAAGTCGCAGATCAGAGGAAGCGTCACCAACCTTTTTGCAGCTTCTTCACCGGTCAAGATGGGCTCTGCTTCTGCCACAATGTGACCAGTCTGTTCGAAGCAATCGGAATCGCCTGGAACCAAAATTAGTGGCGCCTCTTCATTGACAGCTCATCCAGAAGCATCAAAGCCGTGCTGCTCCATGATGGTAACAAATACTCGTCTCTTCCTCTGGCTCACTCGGTGCACCTCAAAGAGGATTACAACAGCATCAAGACCTTGCTGGACGCCTTGAAGTATGATGAGTCCGGATACTTCTAAAAGGTGGCATTCCTGATGGGTCTCCAAGGCGGTTTTACCAAGTGTCCCTGCTATCTTACCTTTGGGACAGCAGGGACACCAAGGGGCACTACCACAGGCGGGACTGGCCACAGCGGACCGAGTTCTCTGTGGGGAGGAACAACGTCAAGTGGGAGCCACTGATGGACCCCCGGAAGGTGCTGATGCCACCACTGCACATCAAATTGGGCCTTATGAAACAATTCGTCAGGGCTGTAGATAAGGAGTCGGCAGCCTTCAAGTACCTTCAAGACTTCTTTCCTAAGCTGTCTGAGGCAAAGGTCAAAGCCGGTGTCTTCGTCGGACCACAGATAAAGAAGATCCTGGAGTGCATTGAATTCCCCAAGAAGCTCACTAGTAAGGAGAAAGCGGCTTGGAACAGCTTTGTCGCAGTGGTTCGTGGCTTCCTGGGCAATCGCAAGGTCTAACACGATGTGGAGCTGGTTGCGACTCTGGTGAAGAACTACGGTACAATGAGCTGTAGGATGTCCCTCAAAGTCCATATCCTTGATGCTCATCTTGATAAACTCAAGGAGAACATGGGAGCGTACTCAGAGGAGCAAGGCGAGCGCTTCCACCAGGATCTACTGGAATTTGAACGCCGCTACCAAGGACAGTATAACGAGAACATGATGGAAGACTACATTTGGGGGCTGATTCGTGAAAGTGATTAACAGTATAATCATAAATCTCGAAAAACTACTCACTTCTAAATCTTTTGAAGTAATTTTTGTATTACTTTGGTATAAATACATGTTAATTTTGATTCATATGTTGTTTTTTTCTGATCATATGTGAACGAAAAGACACAAATTTGCCCGTTTTCTCATTGAAAATAGGTACATTTCTAATTATCACTGTCCTGGTCAGAAAAGCAAAGTTTGTGGGGAATAACAGCTATTTCTATATTTGTTAGGCATAAGCAATAAAAAAAAAATAACACTTATTACCGAGGGACAAAAATTGTGTTACACAGTGTAATCAGCATTGTGAGTGAGCCTCTCTTGAACTGCCCAGGAGCCGCATCTGGGTCACGATTCGTGGTTACGCCACAACTGATACATGAATTGGCAATGCGGAAAAGAAATTTCACACTAAAACTTTTTTTTTTAAGACGAGAATTCTGAATAATGAAATAGATAGATCGGCCTATGGGGATGTTGTAATGCTCAGCAGCACGGTCGACTTGCAACCAGAAGGTTCCCAAGTTTGATCTCCCAGCGTGGCAGTTGCAACAACGAATACAACCTCTGTCCACTCACCAATGTAAGTCGATCCAATACAGTTAGTCAATCGTCATGTCGTGTGTGGTGGAGTAAAGTGTGAGTACTTCTACTCATTCAGATGTGTCTGGTCAGCGTGGGAAAGTAGGTCAAATGAGCCTCTACGTGGGCTGTATTGAGCTTCGACTGGTGGAGGACCTTCTGCCTGCAGGAGGCTTGAGCAAAGCAAGTGCAGGGCTGCACCTTTGCCTTTTCTGTTACCTTTTATTGATCTTCCAGACTTGCAGTTAGCCAGCAGCGTTTGTTTAAGTGCGATGACTCGGAGCTGGGGTTGACCTTTTGGGTCTTTTGCAGAAGAAACAATTTATACAAAGGCAGACTTTTTGACTCGGGTGTTTTAATTAGGAATAAATATTAATGCCCGTTCACAAGATACATAATTAGAATTCCACACCACAGGGCAAGGAGCGGACACCGTATCCATAATAATACATTGCTGATGCTTCGTTCATGAATAATTGCTTTTAAATTGAAATGTTTTTTTAAATTAAAATTTCATGTCGCTTTTTTGTCTTCTTTGTGTTTCCCGATCGTGTTATGATTGCATTCGGGGCTTCACGTGACATGAGGCGGAGAGTTCTCGAGAGTAGTAAGGAGTGGATCACCTTGTGTGAGACAACAGGCCAGAGAGTTGTCCTCAAATAACTAATTCTGAAGTCACTTTTGGGGACGAAAGTGATGTCCTTACTCAAACGAGCATCGAGATATTGATGCTTCTCTCCAGAGTCGGGTGAGATGAAAATGTCCACATTCCTCTGGCAGGGTCGGGTGTATCCATAGGACAACCGCCTACGGATAGGACTAATTTATTTCGACCCCATGGGCGATGATGGGCTGACTCAACTCCCAATCAGGATTTGAACTCGCAATGACAATTCACTGTAATCAGCCTCCTCGTCCGCGCCCAGGATTAGAGTTCATTGCGCGTCAAAGCAATAAACGCAAACATTTTCACGGCTGGATTTTCCAGGATTCATCGAGAATATAAAATCTTTGATATCGCGCGGGGTATTTTCGCGCGTGCGCCACCAAACTCACCGCGCTTGAGAAACCCGGCTTAACAGCGCGGCGCGGCTGTGAACCCAGAAGTTGAACCCAAGGGAGCCCCATCAGTGCCTCTGACTCACAAACCTCCTGAACCAGCCGGCTTCAAGAAAGCCTATATGTATATATATATAAAAATAACGTTCGATAGATTTTTAAACAACAAAAGTAATCAACGGATATTGAACGCGACGAAACGAAACTCGTCCCGCGCTTTGCCTTGCGAGATAAGTCTTCGACCTTTTAAACCTACACAAGAAAAATATGCGCGCACATTTCAAACGCAAGTCCGAGTGGCGGATTGCTTTGATATGAAACGAGAGCCACGGCTGTGTGGAATGTGTGTGCGTGTAGATTATCAATGTGCAGGGTTTAGCAACAACAACAAAACCCCTTTGCTGCGCTATCAGTCACGAGCCAGCTGGGCCGCACAGAGAAACTGCTTTGTCGCGTGAGAGGTTTCCTCTCTCTCTCTTTCTCTCAAGGCAGAGCTTAGGCCAGGCAGAGGAAAGAATGGTGGGGGTGGCTAGGGGAGGGGGGGAAGGGCTTTAAACACTTCACGAGAAGCTGCTAAGTCTTGCATTTATATTTAGAGTTTGAAGGGCAAAAGGTCACGCGCTCAATTTTTTTTATGCCATTTGTCTCGCCGCAGCGTTTCCTTCAAACTCATTCCCATCACATCTTCATTCATTACAATTCGAGCCGTCTGCCGCCGCAATATGGGTTCGTATCTGGCGGTACCTCCCTGTGCATAATACATCGATGTGAAATCAAATGAGCACCTGGTTAGGTGTGTAAACATCGCCACTGGGGAGACAAAGGCGGCCGGGCGTAGTGCTGGCCACCCACCCCCTCGTGCGCCGTGCCGACCTTCGTAGGTGCTCGCTAACAGTACTTGCCCCAACAGTCTGTCAAGGCTGTACGGGGGACCTTTGTCTTTGTATATCTTTGTATATTGCCTTCTAGGTAAGTGCACGGTGTGAGTAGGCGAAATGGCTGGGTGAGTGGGTAGACGGATGGGTGGGTAACGCAGTGAGTGGATATGTAGGCGAGTCAAAGTACCGGGGTAGGTGGATATGTAACTAACTAATAAGTTGGTTGAATATGTAGCGAGGTAAGCAGGTGAATGGGAATGTTAATACGGGCGTGATGTTGGCCAACCAACGCCTCGTGTGCCGTATCGGTCTTCATCGCTGCTACTCGCTTTGCGACAGCGTTACTGTTAAAGGCCATACGGGGGGAGGGGATCGTTGTCTTTGCGTGTGTGTGTGTGACACGTGTGTGTGTGTGACACGTGTGTGTGTGTGACACGTGTGTGTGTGTGACACGTGTGTGTGTGTGTGACACGTGTGTGTGTGTGTGTGACACGTGTGTGTGTGTGACACGTGTGTGTGTGTGACACGTGTGTGTGTGTGTGTGACACGTGTGTGTGTGTGTGTGTGACACGTGTGTGTGTGTGTAACACGTGTGTACCGAGCAGCTGTGCAGCCGCCGTGCGTGGTCAGACTGGTGGGTGCGTGCTGGGTAGGAATGCAGGTCGAGAAGGGAAGTGATAGGGCGCACAATGCAGCCAGGGTGCTTGAGAAGCGTGGCCCATCGGAACATTCTTAAGGCCGACAAAGTTTGCACCGATGTCGAGATTCGACAGCGCACACAAAAGCTCAACACGTGACAGCTGCTGAGGTCTGCGGTGCGAAGAGACAAAGAAACATTCCAGCGCAACTGCAATTTGTGGTGGAGGCGGGCGGGGTTCTAGATGTGTGTGGTGGAGTGCAGATAAAGATCGACATCTCCAGCACGACCAGCAAGCAAACACCAACGAGAACATCATTGTGCGGCACAGGGCTTTTGTTTGTTTCAAGAGGGGCTCCTGCCAAAACAGTCTGCATCAGCGGCAGGCCACGCTTTCCCACCGGATGACGGACGTTTGTGTTGCGCCCGAAACGTCGTGATTTATTTTATTTTATTTTTATACCTACGTGACGTTACCGAAAGAACCCAAGAGTAAGTGTTATGGGGTGGTGGGTTTTTTTTGGTAATGCAATACGGGGCGATGTTGATCTGTGCGTAATTCCAATTGGAGTAATTGCAGAGGGGGGGGGGATTGTTTTGTTTTGCAGAACATCGGAATGTTTGGCCGATACCAGTCAACGTGCCATGTTTCCTCGTTTAGCTTTGGGATGCAACCGGAAAGACCGGAGGTAACCCACGCAGGCCAGGTGGGTGTGGGGGTGGGGAGAGAAACGTCTAATCTCCACACTGAGAGGCACCCGATTCGCGAATCAAACCCAGGCGCGAGCAATAATAGCGCAGACGCCACCCTGTCACGCTACTGCACGAAGAATCAAGGAAAATGGCACAAAAAAGCGATAAAAAAATAACACGCGAAAATAGATCGGTCCTTCGTTGAAGCGGAGCGACATTAAACGCATCGGAGAAGGAACGCTCAAGTAACAGTAGCAACGAATCATCTAAACAATACCCGCTTGTGAGTAATGTGAGAGCGAGAGAGTGAGCGAGAGAGTGAGCAAGAGGTGGGGGTTTTACATAAAGCTAAGTTTCAAAATGTATTTTTTTTACGAAATGATGAACGAAGCAAAGTGCCGAATACACCGAGCATCTTCTTGTTTCCACTGATCGTAAAAAAAGAGAGTGAGAGAGTTGGGGCAGGGTGGGGGGGGGAGTCGAATGCGTTGTTGTCTCGGGGGGGTTGAGTGGAGGCTGCAAGTGTGTCACGCGTGCTAAGCTGCCGCGGTTGACGTCATGGTGTTTTAAATCGCGCCGAGCCGTGCGGAGGGAGGCTGCGACCGTGCAGCAGACAGAGGCGAAAGATTACCCCCCTCCCCCCCGGGGTGTTCACGATAAAAAGGTGTGCTGGGTTCGATCGCGGCAGTATAGATGTGCGCGTTAACCCTCCACCACCCGACACAGCCAATCAGTAAGCGACTTGTCACACCTCCTTCAACAATTGCAAATTAATGACACGAGCCACAGGAGTGCGACTGTGGCCATGCAACCCAAACTATGGACCGTGCAAATAAACGACGTCTGTGTAGTCTGCGTTCCTTCCACGGAGGAGTAAGAGCAAAACGACACGAACTCTCTCTCCCTCCTGAAGCTCTTTCGTCGTGGCCAGCAGCAGCAGACTTCGACAATGGCGTTCAGCTCCTGGACCGCGATGCTGCCATCATCACGACGTTGCCACCGTGTGCATGCACGAACTTCTTTCGCACCGCACGCAGACAACCGCGCTAATCGGAAGGGCAACTGCAGTGGAACCCCACTGCGTCGGTTATCGCAGCTGCGCTGTCGAGCTCTCCGTTATCTGAACAACGCGGCGCCACGGGAGGGAAAGCCACGCCGCGGAGTCTGGCAGCAGGAAGGGAGCGATGGCCAGGTGCGATGCCGCACCTACGATGAGTGCGGTGGGCTCCGTACGGCGCGAAAGAAGTCCAACATACGTGCACACATACATTGTCCACGATGACCCCGCTAGCTTCAATTCATGAACATGACTACCCCCCCCCGCCCCCCGAGAATGGGGGGCTCACAATGCGGTGGGGGTGGGAGGCAATGCTGTACATTAAGGGAGGTCGCAGCCCTCCCTTGAGCTGCCACTGTTTGGCGGAGCGTGCTTGACGTGAATTCGCTGTCCGCGTGTAAATTTAGATTTCCTCGTTAGCTTCGCCAGCAGGAGCGCGCGTGTGTGTGTGCGAGCGCGCGCGTGTGTGTGTGCGAGCGCGCGCGTGTGTGTGTGCGAGCGCGCGCGTGTGTGTGTGCGAGCGCGCGCGTGTGTGTGTGCGAGCGCGCGCGTGTGTGTGTGTGGGATTAACTCTGTGGGTAGCGGTAGCGGAAAGCGGTTAACGCGTCGGCGCTACGAACCCGGCGACCCAGGTTCAATTCCCGCTCACTGCCACCGACACGAGGGACGATTATCGGAACCAATCCTGGGCCTCCCCGAGGTCGACTGGTGCGCAGGAAATTGTGGGTTCGATCCCGACCCTGACGCCTGTCTATATTTGGAGTTTCCATCTTTTCCCCGTGGTGGCGTGGATTGTTTTTTTTCTTCCGGGTCCTCCGGTTTTTCCCTCCGCATTTAGAATAGACGTGCTTTTTATAGTATTTTGGCCACAATGCGTTTCCACGTGATAAGCCACTTCGTTAGGCTATCATTTGTAGCCAGGTCGCTTCAGATGAGCGTGGCCTCGAGCTCACAGCCGCTGCGTGATGCGATCGACTCTTTGCAGACGTTTTAACCAGTTCAGTAGAACGTGCGATACAGAACTGTTGAATCGATCTTACAAAGTGTGAACACTGCGAACGCGAATACGACCTGGATGACACTGGTCAACACACTTTTTCTGGCATAAGGTATTCCAACGGTTTTAAAGGTAATTTTGGGGTGCTGATTCCAAATCTGGCATCAGTTTTTGTCTATCACATCAGGTTTTTGAGATATCAAATATTGCATTTACAATTAAAACTGCAGAAGAAAAATATTAAATAAATGTGGATATCTACATAAAATGATATTATAAACACACTATCCTAAAAATTCAGCACCATATTTTAACACTAAAGCAGTCACTGACTCGCAACAACTTGCAATCATAAGTGACAGAGTTAATTTCGGGTAAAATCAATGAACATGGGGTATGCCGATAGCATAAAATTGAGATGTGATAGAGCAAATCTGAGATCAGATTTGGAATCAGCACCCTGAAATTAGTCTGAAACAGCTGCAAAAGTCTAGGCCAGAAAAAAAATGCTTTTTTTTGTTGATTCACTGCAATTCAATTTACACAAGATACAATTATACTCTGCTCAATTTTTTTCGTAAATATTACAGCTTCCGTCTTAGGACAGGCAATCAAGCAAGTTTTTTTTTTCATAAAGGGGCCCTAAATAAAAAAAAACTTAATTATTAAAACACAAATGTTGGGCCTTCACGAATGTACCCACTTACTCACGTACGTGCCAAACGTTAACACATCTAGCCCTTCTGCGACAGCGTTCGAATATTAACGTCGCTCGCTCGCTCGCTCGGTCATGCACGAGCGCCTGCACGGTTCAATGATGATTTATATTTGACGGGTTGAGTGTGTGTTTTTGGAATCGATAGATGGCAGGCAAGGAATTTCAGGTGACCAGTGTTGCATCAAAAATATCATCATCGTTGTCATCAGCATCATCGTCGTCACCATAATCATCATCAAATACGATGTCGCTCTTTGCAGGTGTAACGACGCAATCGATACGTATCGATATGCATCGATTGAAATAGATTATTGTGATTATCACGATAGGTCAAAACTGGCCGTGAGAATAATCTAGAGATAAAAAAAAAATAATCAGCGATGTATTATTTCAAATTCATATAACGACGATTATTCGCAATTTGCAACAATTTCCTGATCCACTTGTGGATGACGGCCCTTCCTCGTTGCTGTCGGTCACGTGACCCCCGCAGCCACGAGAGGCGCTACACCCACCAAAACGCTAAATGATCGAATCTTCAAAGTTGTTCACAAAGGCGTCGAGGACGTTTTCGCATTGGGTGCATAAGGAGCGAACTCGTTACGAAAGATATAATCATCATCATCATCAGCAATGACATCGGTCTCTCTAGACCAGGGGTCAGCAACCTGCGGCTCCGGAGCAGTGCCGGATGAAGCTCATGCGGGGCCTGAAGCGTTACTGCTCTAATGAGCCAACAATGTCTGTCTGTGTGTCACGCGCGTGACGTCACTCCACATGCCACACCCCCGTCATTAATATTCATGAGCGGGTGGATTTTTACACTCACGCAGAAGAAGGTCGAGCGGAAATAAAATAAAATCGCAAATTCGCTTTAAGTTTGAACGTTTCTTTATTGAAAGTGAAATTATACGCAGCATCAAAGTGGATTTGGTGTCTTTATTTCTTCAGCACTTGAGACAAAAGGTAAGGCTAATGTATGCTTCTACATTATGGTAAAATAGACATTTATGGGTGACTTTCCAGATATTGTATGGAATTTAAGTTTATTTCAACCCCAGCGACCGAAAGCAGAAGAGAATAAAGTATCAGAGCAGTGAATTTGAACAAATTGAAGGTCAGTTATATACAGTGCTACAGTGACATGAAGTGAAGTGTTTGATGACATACTTTCGTGCAAGATTCACTGCAATTAAATTTACACAAGATACAATTATACTCTGCTCAATTTTTTCGTAAATATTACAGCTTCCGTCCTAGGACAGGCAATCAAGCAATTTTTTGTTTTTCATAAAGGGGCCCTAAATTAAAAAAAAATTAATTATTAAAACACAAATGTTTTACTTACATAGTAAAGTAAGGCAAGGACCCATCCCCCTCAGTAGGCTATCGTTCCTAGTTCGACGAATGATATTCTCCACAACGGCGCCGAGGATTATTTAGACCAATGTATTACACGGTTTGTGTCCTTATTGATTATTGAAGGGTCATGCCTGTGACTCGTGAGCTCCTAATGGGTAACTATCCATGCGCCATTTGAAGCAGCGTTCGTCGAGAAAAGAAACGCAATTCTCATCGGGCCCCACGCTGGTATCGTACAGTCTCCAACTTTCATTTATCATCCACTCTATCTCGCGTCTGGCCTCTCTCTCTCTCCCTTCACGTGCTAATAATAATCGTACTCTTTTACGACAATTGTTACCGCCGTGGCTATTAAATCCTGGCCACATTACACGCCGGCGGGCCGGCGGAATGGCTGCGTTGTCACATCGACTAAGACGGTTCGCAGCCTTCTTCCATTTATAGCAAAGCCGCCCCCGGTGATTGATGGCCCACGCGTCTTTAACTTGCTGCACGCCTTCTCTCCCCTTGGCCGCATCCGCGACTGAGCTCGTAAAACGCACGGGAAGTGGGGGGGGTGTAACGAACACAGCCGGCGCATTTCCATTCATTACCGAGATGTTAACCGCCTCGCTTGGTAGACAGGAGGTCGTGGGTTCGATCCTGACGCCTGTTGTATATTTGGAGTTTGCGTGTCCCTTTTCTCTCTCTCTCTCCCCGTGGTCGCGTGGATTTTTCTCCGCGGGTTCCTCCGGTTTATAATTTTTTTACCTCCACATTTATAATCAACATCACGCGTTTAGAGTATTTGGCTGCCATGAATGTCCACGTGACAAGCTCACTTCGTTGAGCTATCACTTGTGATAGCCAGGTCGCATCAGGCCAAGAAACTACGCAGCTCAGTGGGTTTTACCCCGGTAAAAAATGTTTTTTTAAATTTCGTGTGCTACGAGCTGGCATTGGCCAGATTTCAAGGGTTCCAAGTGAAAGACACGCTGCGCGCGTATTGTTTGCTGTCGCATTGAAACGATTATGACTGTCCGCTCATTAGGGTTGGACCCCGTGTCCCAGTCTGACTCCCTGTCCGCGTTTGACCCGCACGGTCCAGGGATTGGCGTCTGCGTGCTGGTGGCTGCCGGAATTGAGTCGCACCGAGATGTGGTGGTGGTGGTGGGATTGTGTTTAACATTTTATTTCTTTTTTTTTTGGCACTGAACTGCACTGTCATAATTATAGGCCTCTCTGCTGAAAATAATCGAGGTGTTGATGTTAAGATGTTCATCTTGATACTGGTTAAATAAAGGGTCCCATAGATATAAACTGCATAAGCAGAGCTATTAATGCTTGGGCGGTTTGCATTGTCCTTGTACTGTTCGCCTTTTGGCGTAATTTTGGTCTAGAGCGCTGCTGAAACAAGGCCATGAAGGAGGTTGTCTCTGGTGCAAGCCAATCAGTTTCAAGGATAATGCATCCATTGACCGGGCAAATTTGTTTGCATGTTACGACGAGTACGTACGCTTCAAGCAGACTTGTAATGGGTATCTAGTTGGTGCTTGAACATCTTAACACCTCCTGCATCGTTGCCTTTTTATTTTTCAATATATTGATCCTGGCAAAAAGGGTCCCATAGATATAACTGCTTGACCAAGTGCTGATTGAGACGTATATTTTGGTTAGTGTACAGGTTGGTCCAGATGTATTGTGACCCCGAATGAATTAACCACTAAAACATTTTTTTTTACCCTTTGCATATTCATTGACCTTTTAAATAAACCTAACTTAAAAAATAAATGAAGTTTTAGACAATTAAATGGGAGTCACAGGACATCTGGACCACCATGTACAGCGCTGGAAAAAAGGGGTGCAATTGAGGTCACGTGACCTCTGCAGGCCCGAACAGCCGCTCCATTTCACCAGAAGCGTCAACCCCTCGTCAAAAAAAAAACCTCTCGGTCAAAACTAACCACGGCCTGGAGCGATTACAACTCGTCGTCGAATCGCCGGGATTGCGGGTGGATTCTGGGTGAATATTTACACGGCACCTCCGATTAGCACGGTTGGCTACGTACGGTGCGAAAGAAGTCCAACGTACATCCACATCCATACGTCAGTAGGCCGTGACCCTGCCTCATATCCACCCCTGCTCCCCCCAGCCCCGCCCCCTCCCCCAGCTGTAATTGATGCTGGAACAGAGAAAGGAAATATTTCACCTGAAAATTGCCTCTCATCCGCTCTTTGAAGTAACACACTCGCACACAAAACGCGACGTTGATTGGCCGAGCCGGCTCTCGCACGCGCGTGAACCGGTGCCACGTGACCGTGCGGTAAGCGCGCGACGACGGTCTGCCGACGCTCATTAGAGAGAGGCACCCATTGGTTGCCGTGGTGACAAATTGATTCAATTTTGCTTGGAATGCGGTCAGTGTAATATCTATATCTCTGACAGCCCTCCACCCCCCCCCGCAACTCTCCATCCCCTACCACCACCTCTACTATAAAGACAAAGATCGCCCGTATAGCCTTACCAGACTGTTGGGGCAAGTGCTGTTAGCGATCACCTATGAAGGCCGGCACGGCTCACGAGGGGGGTGGGTGGTCAGCAGAACGTCCGGCCGCCTTTGTCTCCCTCGCGGCGAAGTTTACACACCGCACCAGCTACCCATTTGAGGCTGAGTCGACCGAGGGCCAGGTGCGATTCAGATCATCGCTACTGGCGTTGGCCGTGAGCGGGAGTCGAACTCCGATAGCGCAGCGCGCTCGCCGCTGCACGACCACTCCCCACACCACGGACACCAGCATTTGACGCACATTTGATAATTTCACAAACTCAGGAAATCGTCCTTGCTCTCACCCCTTTGTCAATCCACTGCTGGATGAAGGCCTCCCCGTGCCATGTCCGTCGCGCGAATTGTTTGATCATACTTCAGCGTGCTGGTTAGTTAAGATTGGTTCGTGATGGTGGTGGTGGGGGGAGCGAATTAGAGGGGAGTGGGTGGGGGCAGGTAGGCTCTACTGCCACTCTTGGTAGATGCGCGTTGGGCCGGTCTATTACGAGGGCCGGTGGGCCGGTCGGTGTGGGGAATAATAAAAAAAACACGCGAAAAAAATATGTTATGATTTCTAATGTGTACGTTTCATTGCTAATTTACGCTCTCAGTTTGACATTACGTTTCCATGTTCGACAGCCCCAAAGATTATCCCTCACCAGCCCCATTTCGTTTTTTTGGCACCCAGACCCAAATGGGGCCAAATGAGATCGCACGGTAAATTTGAGCCCTGCTGTGCCTACAAATCCCTGGGCCCATTTTTAGTCCCAGTCCGTCACTTGGTGGGACCGGTCCCGACGTGGACTCACCACTGACGCTAGCCGTGACCGGCGGTTAGACCCACTGCTGCCACCTCTCGCGACCACGTGATCGCGAGAGGTGGCAGCAGCTTGGAGAGACCTTCATCCAGCAGTGGATTGAGCATTGACTGCTGCTGATGATGATGTTGACGATGTTGACGATGGCTATGCACGATGTCACTGCGATCAGCCCCCGTCCGTTCGTCACCCCTTTGGCAGATACCGCACGCGCTCACGTTTTTGTTCCGGTTTGAACCACTTGCTTGCCCAGTTGGGTTACACGGTGTAAAACATACAAAAAAGTCCTGACGGTTAAATCAAAATAAAAACTGAACGAGCGATTGTTCGTCGCCCGGCGCTGCTCATTGCTGTGCTTGCGGCGAAACGGAGCGGGGACCGTGAATCGGTGCGCGGGAAAATGCTGCTGATTGCTTTGGCTGGCTCCCACCGTCCCATCCTGCAGTCTATTTATATCTAGCACGAGGCGTTCCGTCTCTCCGCATCCTCTCCCTCCTCTCTCTCTCTCTTCCGTCTCGCAGTGAGTGCATTAAATGCTGACCGCTGGATTCGAAGGAAGCCAAACAAATCCAGGAGCACGTGGGGCTTCTGTTGGGGTTTGTTGTTGTTGCTGAAACTGCCCCTGGCCTGCCCCTGGCCTGCGGTTCTGGCCTGCGAAACTGCCCCTGGCTTGCGGTTCTGAATCTGTGCACCCTAACCCCTATCGATCCACGCTCCTGTTATCAATGCATCGGTTATTCCTGTTTGTGATTATATTTTAATTTGCATGAACAATAATTTTAATTATTGTCAATTATGCAATCAACGCATGAAACTATTGGTAAATATATCAAAACATTGCACAACACAGACGGATATATCCCTGTAACATTCCGCCTGTCTGTCTCTTACGGTCAAGGGGCATTTTCTTGTATTGTCTTCCCCCTTTGGCTTTGCAAGCTTGCTGCTCTGCAGGCCACCTTTAGCGCCCAGACACATCACAAGCTGCCGTGATAATTGTCCCCCCCCCGTGTCCTCCCCCCCCCCTTCGCACCCCCCCCCCCGCGACCCCCCTCCACCGAGACTGTGTCCGTGTATCCAAATAATAACAAGCGGCGGGGGGGGGGGGGGCTTCCTTCCTGCCTCCCTTGGCATTTACTTGGTGTGAACTTTTATCTCAATAATTATTAATCCCTCTCCCCGGTCTCTGTTCAGAAGCAGCCGAAATGTCAGGCGGGCGGGCGGGCGCTTGGACCGCGACAGTGAGGAGAGAGACAGGGACACGATGAGCGAGAGGATCGTCACGTGAGATCCGTCTCCTTTCAAATGGTGCGATGGGGGGGGGGGAGTTGTTGTCGTTGCTGCTGCCTTCCGTTCGTTAATGATGAATAACATTAACACACACACACACACAAAGAGACAGAGAGACGACAGACAGAGACAGAGTGAGACAGAGAGAGACACGCACAGGCACAGAGAGAAAGATAGAAAGACAGAAATAGACAGAGAGACAAAGTGAGAGACAGAGTGAGAGATAGAATGAGGGACAGCGAGAGAGAGAGAGAGAGGGGGGGGCAGAGCAAGAGACAGTGCGAGAGACAGAGGGAGACCGAGAGACATAGTGAGACAGAGAGAGACAGACAGAGAGAGATAGAGTGAGAGACATAGTGAGACACAGAGACAGAGAGACAGACAGAGAGAGAGACAGAGAGACATAATGAGACACAGAGACAGAGAGAGACAGAGAGAGCGACATAGTGAGACACAGAGACAGAGAGAGACATAGAGAGAGACAGAGAGGAAGACATCGTGACACACAGAAGCTCAGACCACGATAACTGCCGATCCTGCATCGAGATTTTGCAGCCCCCCCTCCCCGTCAAAAAGCAGCACCGCTCGGTCTTCAAAACTGCCCCTACAAAATAATGAAGATCACAAAGTTGTGAAAACCCCGTAACAGTAAATTCTCTCTGCTGTTGACGTCGTCTTGAAGTTATGTTTGCACTCAAATCGTTTCCGCGCCGTTCTTTTTTTCTTTCCCAAGGCCCTGTTCGTCATCATCATCACCATCATCTCATTCGTAGCCGTGTGCTGTATCATGAACCCCCTCCACGGAGCTCCCGTTCCACGTTCACAGCGCAAGCGCCACGTGCACCCTTCAGCCACGGCACGTCTCGCTCACGAGGGCCCATATCCCTCTCTCACTCTCTTTCTCTTTTTTTACCATCAGAGGAAACAAGAAGATGCTCGGTGTAGTCGGCATTT
The DNA here is from genome assembly GCF_965212315.1 of Lampetra planeri. Taxonomy (NCBI): domain Eukaryota; kingdom Metazoa; phylum Chordata; class Hyperoartia; order Petromyzontiformes; family Petromyzontidae; genus Lampetra; species Lampetra planeri. The sequence goes on from NC_136136.1 coordinate 4,392,852, forward strand.
GCTTCGTTCATCATTTCTGTTTTTTTATGTTTTGCTTTATGTGCCCCCCCCCCCCTTTTTAAATGAAAGATTTCACAAAAGATTTCACGCTCTACTCTCCTCCTTTGTACCCCTTCCCTCTCTCTGTACCCCCTCTCTCTGTACCCCCTCTCTCTGTACCCCCTCTCTCTGTACCCCCTCTCTCCCTGCTCTATGTCTATGCCCCCCCCCTGTTTCCTCTGTAATATTTTGAGCGTGTGTGCTGTGGTGACGGTGGTGGTGGTGGTGCGGCAGTTAACGCACCGCGCTGCGCCACGAACACCCGTCGAGTCGTGATCGATTCCATCGGTGACGATCATCTGAACCGGTCCTGGACCTCGCCCTAGGTCGACTCGGCCTCAAAATGCGCGCGCGATTGCAGCGTGTAAACATCGCCACTGGGGAGACAAAGGCGGTCGCGTGTGGTGCTGATCACCCCCCCCCCCCCCTCGTGTGCCGTGCTGGCCTTCATTGGTGCTACTCGCTCACAACATTTGGGGGGGAGAAAGTCTGCTCAAGGCTATACGGGGGGGGGGTCTTTGTCTTTTGTTTCGTGTGTAAAGAAGGGCCATTTCCCTAAATGTCACCTATTATAGATAATTATATTTTTTCTGGTCAAGGCCACACGCACGCACAGCGCTGTTGACGAATGTTTTGGAGTTGTGGGTTGTGTGTGTGTTTTTTTTAATCGGACCCTCTGGAACAAAGCACGAGAGCCGTTATAAAAACGATTGCCGCTGCGAGGAAAAACATTGATCGATCCGTACTCTCAACCCCCCCGCCGCCGCAACTATTTCCATTCAGGGATGAAGTTACCGCCGTCAGGAGATCTATTTGCAGTGTATTGATGCGAGCGCACAGGAGACGGCGGTGGCCTTTTTAAATCCTTTATATTAAGTTCACTTGCTTGAATTTTAATTTTAGAACTTTCGTGACTGCAGGAATTATTATTTGGTTCTTTCGGTTAAGTCACGTCTAAAGATAAAATAATAAATTAAATTAAATAATAGAATACGACGTTTCGATTGCAACACAAGCAATCATCATCAGGTATAATGAAATAGCGACATAAAATCTAACCAGAAAACTATAGACAGATATATTAGCAGACAGATATCACCAAGATACATAGCGAGAGCAACACAGGTAACAGAGAGGGGTGATCGTCTCTGTGGGGTGGCCTTAAATAGACAGAGGGGGGGGCGGAGGCAGAGAGAGGGAGGGGGGGTTAGAGAAAAAATTAGCATATCAATGAGTGGTCAACAGACGTGGTGCTGCAAGTACGATGGCACGGCAAGCAAGCCTGAAAATCAGGAGAAGTACACACTAAAATTAAATAACCTAGTAAAATATCGAAATGTAATGTAATACAACACAGAGGGTCGGTCAACACACAATTAACGCATAGCCTGGTTGATTACGTATTTCAAAGATTGCTAAGTTAGAATTTAAGTGTGAACATTCTAAAGAGGACACAAGCAGAGAAAACAAGTCGCCAGAGAGAAAGAAAAAAGATAAGCTTAAAACTTCCCCGTAGAAGTGGTTCAATCTTAATTTTAGAACTTTCGTGACTGCAGGAATTATTATTTGGTTCTTTCGGTTAAGTCACGTCTAAAGATAAAATAATAAATTAAATAAAATAATAGAATACGACGATCACCCCTCTCTGTTACCTGTGTTGCTCTCGCTATGTATCTTGGTGATATCTGTCTGCTAATATATCTGTCTATAGTTTTCTGGTTAGATTTTATGTCGCTATTTCATTACACCTGATGATGATTGCTTGTGTTGCAATCGAAACGTCGTGAGGTTGAGCGGTCCAAGAGGATGTGGAACATAAGTATAACCCGTAAAAACAAAGTTTTTCACTATAAATCCTTTATATGCGTGGCAGCGAACTTAATATAAAGGATTTAAAAATATATTCGCCTGTGGAGGACGCGGGGATTGATCCCGCGACCGTTGGCATGGGAAGCGAGGGCGCTACCAACTGCGCTACTCCGCCACGGCCTGTGGAGGGGTTACGCTCTGGGCTCTTACACTCTGACGTTCAGCCAAAGCCATGAATGCGTTCTATTTGAATATATGTAAAATATTTTTTTTTTGCCTAAAAAGTGTAAAATTTTGGGAATTTTTTTTCACGAACAATAACTGTCTGGTACAACGAGTCTGTGTGGAAAATGTCAGCTCGATTGGGTCACGGGAAGTGGGTTAAAAAACGACCGAAAGATTTGCACGGTCCTAAGCAAGCAAGCAAGCACGCAAGCAAGCAAGCAAGCACGCGACCTTAATATAAAGGATTTAATAAAAAAAAATGGGTTCAGATCCTCACCGCTGATGTTATCCGTTAGTGGGAGTCTAACTCGGGACGCCGGGTTCGTAGTGCAGCTTGCTAACCGCTACCGCTCACCACACACACTCACACTGAAGAACACACTCGTAAGAAAGCAAACGACAGCCGCCACGCGCCGCTAAGTACCTTAGCATCATGGCCTGGCTTGTACCAGGCTAGATGCACTTGAATGCCACATTAATCGTCGGAGGCTCGCTGGTGGCTAGGTGATGGGATATAGGGGCCGTCCATAAATGACGTCACTTACCTAGGGGGGGGGGGTCAGACTTGTGACGATGTGTGACGAGGGGGGGGGGGGTTTGAGAAATGTGACGTCACATCAAAATGCGCAACATTAAATAAATATAAACAACACGTTCTACTTAATAAAATAGACTTTTTAATAAAAAAAATTATCCTACAACATCAGAGTGCAGCGCCACATTAAATACGCACTACAATGGCAATAGTTTAAAGCGATTTGAAGCATGTCTTATTTTTTTTGGGGGGGCAGAGCTTTGTGACGTCATATTTGAGGGGGGGTCTAACATTTTGTGACGTCGTGTGACCAGGGGGGGGGGGGGGGGGTTAAAAATCGTCCAAAATCGCGTGACGTCATTTATGGACGGCCCCATATGTCCAGGTGTTGTTCACTGGCCCGGATGGCTGGCAAATGCACCACCTGTGCGCAGCTATGTACCAACTCGTTTTATCCACCGGCATCTTTGCTCGTTGTTGTGAGCGTTGCCCCCCCCGTCCGCCCTCTGTTATCGCTGAAGATTGGTTGTTACCATTTGCCCAGTAGCGTCCTACACGGCCCACCTCCACAGAGGCCAATCTTGACACCGCTGGTACCAGTCATACAATCAGCTCTAAATCCTCCCATACCACCACATAAGCACATAAATCCCCTCGCCTGTGCTGTGACCATTTCGTTTTTCCACTATTCGGCCAAACAGAAGCTGCATGGGCATGTGGTGGCTGGGCATGGGGGCTACGTGACCCAGCCAACGCAGCCTCGCCTGCCGGAGGAGCTCACCGATGGGACTGCGTCCAGATCTCTCAAGTATGTGTGTGTGTGTGTGCAGGTGTTCTAAAACATAGCGCCCTTACAAAAACACCTGCACTCAACACATCAAAGGAAATATTTTCCACTGCGCAAATTATGGATTGTCTGTTAGCGAGCGCCTATTAATACTGGAATGGCAGACAAGCGGGGTGATGTAACTGGCACCAGAGCAGTCTGCCTTCTTTACCCATTGCTGATGTTCATGGGCACACCACACCCGGTACTCATTTTAGGCTGAGTTGACCTAGGGTTATGCATCGAACTTGGGTCACTGGGTTCTCATTTGGATCTCATTGCTATGGAAGAGTGGGAATCGAACCCGGGTTGCGGGGTTCATAGCGCAGCGTGCTAACAACTGCGCCATAAACACCAACCACACTGATACACAACGTGAAACGCATGCCCTTCCAACACCAAACACACTGATACCCAACGTGAAACCAGTGCCTTACTAACACCAACCACACTGATACACCACGTGAAACAAATGCCAGGAATGCGCCACTAAGTTGATCTCATTGTACTGTGAGCGTAAGAGCCGATGTGTCTGTGTGAGCACATCCCTGTAACGTGCTTACAAGTTGTAATAAAACACATGGAGCGTGCAATACGCCTCCTCCACCAGATCCCTGAACCGGTTTCGACATCCAATGTCTCATCAGCAGAGTCCGGCTTGCTTAAAACCAATTGTGGTGAAGCTGCAAGATGTTAAAGGCAAGGGCCTTCTCTGCTCGATGTGGGTTCGACACACAAACGTCTGTGACACATAACGCTAACTAATCCTCGACGTCGTCGTGGATAATACAAATGACTAAATAACATAACAGACAATCCATCCGCCTTGTTCGCATCGCTCCGTCGACTGCGGGCGATGTCCAGTCGGCCAGGTGCTCTGCTGCCCCCCAATGGAAGAGATCAATTGCCGCATGCTAATTGCAAATGCCAGGTCACGGAAGTCATTTTTGGACCAATGCGCTTAACCTCAATCAATGAGAATGTGAATCCCCGGCGAAGCTTTGAAAGCCGAATGGAGTTCAAAAGAACTCACAAACGAACACCTTGTTTTTTATTTAAAGCTTTCGTGACTGCAGGGATTCATATTCTTGGCTCTTTCGGTAAAGTCACGTAGAAGGGAAATAATAAAATAATACAAATATCAAACAATAAAAATTCTCACGTTTCACACCTGATGATGATTGCTTGTGTTGCAGTCGAAACGTCGTGAGAATGTTAATTGTTTTATATTTTTATTATTTCATTATTTCATTATTTCCCTTCTCCGTGACTTTACCGAAAGAACCAAGAATACAAACACTTTGTTGTTGAAAGACCCAACGCAGAAGATCCTTCCACGAAGCTCATGGTCCACCCTAAACCGTATCCAGTTTACAAACCATGGCAGCAGATAGGGATAGCTGATGCACAAATAAAAACTAAAAAATTAACCCGTAAAAACAAAGTTTTTCACTATAAATCCTTTATATGCGTGGCATCGGTTTTATTTTATTATTCATTTCTGTTTTTCTTGAGTAAGAGTTTCATTTTTATCACATTGGTATTTTAAATTAAATATGAAAAAAAAAATTCCTAAAAAGTGGAAAATTTTGGAAAAAAATGTTCACGAAAATAAATTGTCACGCACAACGAGTCTGTGTGAAAAATGTCAGCTTGATTGGATCACGGGAAGTGGGTTAAAAAACGACCGAAAGATTTGCACGGTCGTAAGCGCGCAAGCAAGCAAGTGAACTTAATATAAAGGATTTTAAAAAAAAGCCCCTAGCAGTGTGCGACTGTGGTCATCCAGAAAAGACCGTACACAACTTATGACGACGCAATGCCCGATGCACAAATACAAAGGGGACGTCGCAGCGATGCTACACTCTGCTGCTGCTGATGCGGTTACCTGGGCTTGACCACCTGAAGTGTGACCATCGTAGTTGTTGATCTGCATTGACACCAGCCGTACGAAAGAAGAAGAAGATTGCAGATGCCCCTGCTGCCTCTATGCAATGGGAGGGTAATTATTGTTCTGCTTGATCGCTCAGGAAAGCCTCACTGGAGTCGCAAGACTCATTTTCAGGAGGGTCCTGCCAGGTTTGTCGCAGTCGAGGACGAAGCTGCCACTGCGTGTGATCCCAATCGAGAAAATGTTGCAGGTAAAATGTCAACGTTGGGATAATATAATTGGCCAATTGCAGTTACACGGTGTCTTATTTTAGATATGGATGACCTCTTGTGCTGAAACAATTACCATATTCTCAGGAATATAATTACCTTTTAACGTTCCTTTGATCCTAACATGTATTTGGAGCCTCTTTAATCCTATTGTAATGATTATTGGGCACACTAATGCATCACTAAGTGGATTATACTAATGCCGGTTTTGTTGACCTCATTGCAACAGGGCTACCCATAATGCAATGTGCCAGCAACATTTTTTTATTTCACTTTGAACACAAATGAGTTTATTTACGAGGACACTTTTTATGATGGGAAGATATGTCTGTTATTCAATAGCTACGAATGGCTAACGATTCATATTCAAATTTAAAACTGTTCACCGGTAAACGTTTGTTACAATTTTATTATAATTATCAGACTCCATGGTGCAAGGTGCAACCTCCAAACCTTTCCACTCCATCTCTCAGCCCTCTCTATTTATGGCTACGAAGAAGGGCCTTTGCCCGAAACGTCGCCTCTTCTACATTTACTTACTAAGGCTGCAATGTGTTGTTGACAAATGCGTTGAGTTTTTTGTTGTTGTTGCATGAAATTCTCAGACATCTGGGAGGGGGTGGCAGAAAATGACCCAATTGTTTAATGACGCGGCTAGTGCTGCCCTTTTTAGGTCAAGGTCAATTGTGTTCAGGACGCGCAAAAACAGCGACAATAACGTAGGACTTTATTTCAAAAGCTTGACATTTCGCGTCCCCCCCCCCCTTCCCCACCGCCCTATCACCCCCCCCCCAACCCCCCCCCCCCCCCCCCCCCATGGGACGTTTCTGGGATCACATGATGGACTGTGACCTACTAAATGTCAATCGCCTGCGCGACTTTTATTAATTTGTCCACGTGTCTTGCCGAGCAATGTCTCGTGTGTCCTGCTTGGTCAGCCAGCTGGGTTCAAAGTCAGAGTTCGTTTTAGAGCTGGGCAGGTAATTGGTTACCTTACTGACAATAATCGTCATAATCGGTTCGATTACTCAACTGATGGGATAACACGGAACATGGCTGGACGGGAGGCGATGAGCGGATCTTGCTGGCATCATCGGCGTCACCAGCCGCGTCGCACGTGGGGGGGGGGGGGGGGGGGGCTTGTCGGCGGTTTCCCGCCTTCGGGAGGGATAGGGTGTCGGGAGTGACCGCCAATTTTTAAAGAATCGACCACAAGAGGTGGAATCGATCAATAATCTCAGCTCGAGTTAATTTATCTTGGAAATTCACAATAATTGGCGTAAGGCGTTGAGTTTTCATGTTAAGGCATATCCCGAAAATCTACGAGCGTTTATTATGCTTGTGGTAGGAAACCGGAACACCCTGAGAAAACCCACGCGTGCGAGGGGGCAACACTCAATCCCGAAACAGATGGCGTCAGTCCACTGGCTGTACCGCCTTCTACAGGCGAGCCAGAACCAGGGCACCTACTGTGAATATTCCGTCACAGTTCCTATGATCACTGTTTCATTGCTTTCATGGCTTTATTTTGGTGATTTCGAAAAGTGTATTGGTTTAGCCATGTTTGTTTGTTGTAGTGCAGAGTTAGACTGATGGCCTTAATCTAAGTTGTCTTGTGGTTGTTGTTGGTTGTTTGACTTGCATCCCACTGGGATTTTTGCACACAGCGTTGGTGTACAGTGAATTTTTTTTCTTCAATATTTTGCTGTCTTTTCTTGGATTTTCTGTTTGCACTTAGTCACATAGTCACTTTAAGATGTTTTTTTTCATGTTTTTTGTTTGTTGCGGTTGCACCCGATTCAAGAGCCGAATGGCTCACAGGGCTATACCTAATAAATGAACTTGAACCTACTCGACGCCCACGGCAAGTGAGTTTCATGTTCGTGGGATAATTATAATTTCCTGGATAAATTAAATGGTTACGATTGCTAGCAAACAACTGATCATTCCAAGCAAGACCTTCCTTCAAAATAACATTTTAAAAACTCAAAGGCTTAACGCGTTCGTTGAAGTAGGACCACTGTTGCAGTTCACGACACGTGGTGTGGTGACCTTCCCCCGCAACCTCCGATGAGCACGGCTGTCTACGTACGGTTGCGAAAGAAGTTCAACATGCACACGAACGTAGACATACAATATCGGTCAGCCCAGAGCGATGTTTTTTGTTGGAATCGCTCTGCCTCTCTGGCCTCTCGAGTACCGACCGATGTGCTGCTGAAGAAGGGCCATTGGCCCCCGGAACGTCGCCCACATTACGGATCGATTTTTTGCGTTTGTAAGTCCCGCGGTTCGTCGCCGTACCCAGGAGGCTCCGTCGTCCGCCGTCCCCTCGGTTCGGCGGGCGCCAAATTCAATCCGCGGCGCGGATCGCGCAATTGGGTTCGGGGGTCGGTGACATTTTTAAATATTTCAGGTGGCCCTCGGCGTGCTTGATATTTACTCATAAGCCTCATGAATATTTGTAATTACCCGGTGCACAATATGAGGATAGAAGAAGAGTTGGGGGGGGAGGCATGTGGGATGGGGGGGGTGACAGCCGTGCCATCGTCTCACCAGAGTCCGCATCTCAACCCCTGTGGGCAGGGATTCTTGTCTCACTGAATGTTCGCTGGTAAGCGTGCAACGGTGGTGATATGTTAACTACCTCGCCTGGTAAACAGGAGGTCCGATGACGTACTTGTGCATACTTGTACATCGCTAATTTTTCTTCCGATTCCGTCCCGATGACGTACAAGGCCATGTGGGAGGGTGTGTGGCACAGTTTGGCGCCAGCTATCATAGAGTGCAGTCGTGTCCCTACACTTCTCTGCGGTGAGTACAATGTCTTTAAAAACAACGGCGCTACGCCCCTCTAAATCAAATGAAACGCTGAACCGCGTGCGCGTTCTGAGATTCGACGGCGAACAGGACACCCACCCTGCAACTGGCAGTCGTCTCGGAACGGGAAAGGGTTAATTTCTGCCGCTCCACCACCGCCGAGCGATGTACGATGACGAACGCCTCTCTCGCCCCGCGTGCTGAGAGTCAGCGAAGTCAACAGAGCAATCTGCCCACCCCCCACGTGCCCCTCCCCGTCCTCCGATCCGATCACCCCCTCCTCCTACCCCCGCTCCTCCCCTCCCGCCGAGCCTGCCGGGCAGTGACATTCTGAGTGTGAGCAGAGATACTCGTTAATTACTACACTTAGGAGAAAGTTAGGGGGGAAAAACCCAACAAAATAAACAACCCGTATTCTCTAGATTACCTCCGTCCGTTCACCACCAACAACACCCAGAGTATGTAAAGTGATCGTTGGGGATAAGTCTTATAATCTGGTAGGCACATGATAGAGGTTTTCTTTTGGGCTAGATCGCGTATATATAAATGTGTCGTTAAACCGGCCACCACCCGACACAGCCAATTAGTAAGGTTTGTCACGTAAACAGAACGTGCCAATTCCTAGTGTGTTTTGTTTATGTGAAAAACTTAACCAATTGGCTGTGTCGGGTGGTGGCGGGTTTAAAGACGCATTCATATTTACGCGATCTAACCCAAAAGAAAACCTCTATTATGGATAAAACTGGTCGTGAAAGCCCTACTGCGTGTTAATCTGGTAGACGTGTAACCAAAACTACGATCACATTATTGACACCGGACACAAGATAATACGGCAACTGCACGGTTGTTAGATAGACAGATTTGATGAAACGGATACAGCTCGGTCGGAGGCAAAACCGCGAGCTGTCTGAGCTGTTGCCGTGATGAAAAATAAAAAGTCGGCTGGGCCCATTTTTTTTAGTCAAAAAAAAAGATAGCACCGTCGTATTAGCAGCGAACGTGTGTCGTGTCGATTAACACGAACAATTGAGAGCCGACCTTGTTTACACAGCGGCTGGCGATGGAATATATATCACACACACGCGTGTGTATATATAGAAAAAAGGGGAACGTTGCAGGCTCAAGTGCTTGCCTACGTGCTCAAACACAGGGGCCCATTCAGTGCCATTAAAACATCCACGCGAGCTGGGGGGGCGGGGGGCATTTGGTGACGGGGGGGTGGGGGGGGACCATCACCCCCCTCCCCTCCACCGCCGCCGGCCAAAAAAGACAAAACGCTGCGGTCCCAAATCCCCGTTCCGCAGAGCTGTGTCACGAACACAGCCGAAATGGTGCTCAGTTGAGGATGGACAAAAAAAATCGGAAACGCGACAAAAGCAACCGGAGGAAGAGGAGGGGGGAGGGAGTTGCGTACAAGTGTTCGGAAATTATTTTTTTAAATATATTTTTCAAACATTTACAATACATTAAAAAAAAACATAAAATGCCCTTGAACTCCTATTAATTACCGGAGACAAATTGTTCAACAAAAGTTACCCTGTTTGGTTTTGTTGAAGCCAAGGCTTAAAGGTGGGCCTTGAGGTACATAAATGTAATGAAGAATGGCAGGGTATACAACTAAATCAATAAGAATAACTAGAGATAGACAACTTGTAGATGTATTGGACACGTAAGGAGAAAACAAGGGAGTGAATACAAACTTGCTTTTGACTGGGAAAATCGTCGGCACAAGAAGCCGAGGAAAGGGGCAGATGAAGATGCACGATCAATTTAAAACAAGCGGATGCAACTGGGAGAATCTGATACCAACTTTCTCGAGTAAATAAAATGGGACAGAGCTCCATGGATTTAAGGCCATGACCGCTGACGTTATGAGAGAGTACGCGGCAGAGAGAGATAAATAATCGCTCTGTTAATAAGTATTAATGCGTTTAAGCCACATGCATCGTTAGTTACTAATTAAAAGAAAATAAGCAATAGGTAGTTGGTGGTGCAGTGGAGACGGAGCGATGTGTGCTCGAAAGCCGGTCAACTTGAGTTGACATCGGTTCTGAACCCTCAACCCTTGAACCCTCATTTCACAAATCCACATCAACCTGCCTGGTGAAGTATGGTTTAAAATAAAACCCAATGGTCAAGCAAACCCCCAATGACTGACACTGCATGGAGAAGCCACCTTCATTCAGCATTGGATTTACAAAGGCCTACACCTTATATTTAGTTTTAATTATCAAAGTAACGGACCGTTGTATCCCCAGTTTTCGTCCACTGGCCAAACTAAAAAGACTGATGAGTCAATGTTTGTAGAAATTGTAGCTGGGACGATGAGTAGACCAACACTATTAATTTATTTAAAACTGTAGTCCACTGCTTGTCAATTACTCGGATGCCTTGATAAATGTTCGCCGTCCCCACTCCTGGCCCTCAGAAGCTGAGAAACCCCCCTAACAAGCCACGTCCATCGTGACAAGGCTACTTGTGCTGATGCCATCACTCATGAAATAGGATCGCCACTTCAGCGGTACAAAAAAAACATGGAACTGACAACCACGACGATGACGATCCTGGGTCAACCTGGAGAGGTGGCAACCGTGACGTGGATAAAGCGTGGAGTGAAACATTTGATCGGGTGTTTTTGTGTTGTTCAACGAGTCGAGTAATCGAACCGATAACCGTTGTAGCAATCAATTCAAATAAAGAGCAATCAATGACTTTAACAGAGAAATAATGCGATAGAGCCCAGCTCTAGCTGACACGTTCAAAAGACTTTAGTTCAGTGTTCTTCACCGATTGTCAGAGGGGGGCGGGGGGGGGGGGCACTTTCACCGATAAGACATCATCAGTGTGAGCGGCCGCCACACATTTGACACCATTGGGGGTTTGACAGCAAAACCACGATGATGATGGGGGGTGTTTTCATCATTTGTGTATTGTCGGGGCCCGCACGTCAAAGGCCGCGCTAAAGGCCACCAGGGGCCGCCAGGGGCATGTGGGTGCCTCGCAATGAAGAACGCCGCTTTCAATCGAGTCGTCCTCAAGCCTACTGAGGTCGTCGTGAGGATTAGTCGGGGGTGGGGAGAAGGGTGGAGATGTATCGATTGCGAGGCACGTTAAACTTTTAACCGTTGGCCCATGCATTTTTCATGAGGGCCTTTAAAGCCAAGCGTGGTCCATGGCCACGCTTGGCTTTTATTTTTCCACGATTGCGTCACCGCTTGGAAAAAAGAGAAATTCTGCACGCTCCGTTGGGAGGTCGTGAGCAGTCAACCAGCGGATGTGCCGAAAGCGTGGCAGATTTTCGTCACTCCGCCTCGAGAACGTGGACAAGCGCGTGTCATACTCCCCCCCCCACCCCCGTTCCTCCAGGCAAGACATTTCCCAATAATTTTTTTTTAAGAGTTGTGTGCTCTGGATATTTTTTTTTCTTGAAGTTCACACTGCAGGCTAACCAAATGCGCTGACCTATACGTAAATGTAGAAATGCTTAGAGATGACGTGGCCTATTTGTGCGCAACAAAAGTGCTGGACAAAAAACAAATGGCAGAGCATGGCATTTATTTGAATTAAGTTATATTTTATTAAAATAAAAACCTATTCTAATGAAAAAAAACGCAAAATGTATATTTGTCAATAACATGTTTCCTACAATATAAACCCAATGACGCATTCTTCAAAAATGGATGGGATATCATTTTCATTTTTTTGTATGTGAGCATGCGTGCATAAACTCCCGCACATCATTATGAAACCTATTTCAAATGCCTTTTCCTGCGCCACAGCCCACAATCGAGTGTGCAGTCGACATCCGTCGACCGAACTGCCACAAGCATCTTTGATTACATCGCTCCCATCTCCTCTTCATTAGCACTGCTCTCTTCCGAGTGCTCCTTGCCCAGGATCTCACCGTGTCGGTTCGCTGTCCGTCTCGTATTCACACATCGTATGTTCAACTTATTTCGTACCGTACGCAGACAACAGCGCTAATCGAAGGTACGGAAGAGGAAAGACAACAAAAAACTAAACACAGAATGCAGCTCTAACGAGATGAGTTTTCAATCGAGATTTTAAAGTGCATAGTCCCGGTGGCTTCCTAATATCGAGAGGAGCGTTCCAGAACGTCCGCAGAAGCGCACCTGAAAGTGCGCCATGCGGTGACCGTCTTCGTTTACCGTGCAGTAAACGAACATCACAAACTCTGGAGTACGCGGCAGGGAATTCACCGCGTGAATGGTCGTAAGCGAAACAGTACTTGGGTCTCAATTGGACTTACTATACACGGTTCAGGCAGCAACATGGGTGTGAGGATTAAGGTTCGTGACGGAACTTTAATTTGCGTGTTTCCACTTCCCATTCATGGTGAAATAACACACCAAGCGTGCCCAGTTCTGTCGAATGCCGGCCGGAGCTTGCGTTCAGCTGGAGAAAACACAAAAAAACTACAGCGATTGCATCTTGTTGCAAAATATTTTAATTACACTTAATTACACACACATACACCGCCAATCACGCTTTCTGAAGCAGCGAAGCGTATTAAGATAGAGGGCCACGCGTCACCTTAGGAGAAAAACATTAAACCAGAGGCGGAAATCATTTAACCTGCCCACGTGGAGGAAAAAAAATACCAGCGCGCTCAAATGTGAAGTGAAAGACGTTTTTGTTCGTCTAAGATCTGAATCTTTTACGTTAACCTGGTTCAGATCTATGTCGAAACCACTCCAGTGACCGCTACATCAGACGTCGAATCACACACGCTCATCATCGCGAACCAAAGCGCGGTAAGTTCACGGAGTGCAAGTGTTTGACGTTATCCGATCTCCCCAGAAGATGTGGTCGTGAACCTACAATGCACTGACAGTCGTCACACCGACAGTAGCAGCTAGCGGCAACGCACCTACACACGTACATCAACCAAACTCACAAAGCCCTCCGTCCTAAGATTCCGCGTGTGCATTTATTGCACGGCAGTTGTGACATAAAAATGGCCCGTCCTTCAAAATACCTGCTTGCGTCCGGCGGAGTAAATTCATAATTCCCTCCTCCACCTCACATCTAAGCCACCCCCTCTCGCGGTGCACCTGTATACCGACCGAGACCGCTCACAAGAGCCGCGGGGAACCATTCGCCCATCCGTGCGGCGGGTTAATTCTACCGCACGCGATTATTTCACCCGGATTGACCCGTGCCGTTGTTCCGAAGCACGCGCTCACATGCGATTAAAGCCGATGGGATCAACGTTGCTAACGATGCTGGGGGGTGGCGGTTGGAGTGGAGTGGGGGGGGGCTATACAAAGCGTCTTCTTGTGTACGTGCACAAGTGCGTTAGTGTAGACGCTGCGCCTCCAATTCACCCGACGTGCGCGCGCGCGTGAGTCGAGCATGACGTCACGAGGGCCCGTTACATTATTTACACATCCTGCCACTCACGGCGCGCGCGGCTCACGTTCTCGAGACAAGGTCGGCCAGCCATCGTCCCCAGCGACGCCGTTCAGAATCAACGCAAGAGCTTCAAGGGTGGCTTTCAGTGCGGCAAACAACCATGCCCCCCCCCCTAGGCCCCCGTCTGGCCTTCCAACTTGCTTTTCAATTAACAGTGACAAACGTGTGGGTTTTCACAGTTAACCGATGTCATGAAAAATTACGCTACTTAACACGTTCGTCGATAACCACTGCCCGAAAGGTAACATTATACGAGAGGGGACACAGTGGCAAACGGTATTTCTGTAGAGCAGATGGAGAAAGATCATTGCCCAAAACGTCGCCGATTGTAGTTTTTTCCCGTTGAGAGCATTATTATTGATGATCGTGTTTTTGTTATTTCCACCTTTGCGCCACTACCAACTTAGTATCACGTCGTCTACCTAATACAGAAGTGAGAATACTCCTCGGCTTTGGGTGTTGGCCACGATTAAGTGACGTTCTTTGAGATCGTGGAGAAAACCTTAATGCCACGTGTTTTTATTAGTAGTATTATCTCCCACTGGATTACGTTCTCAACAGCACAAGTGACGGCCTCGCGGCTAAAATCAAAAGTCCAAATTGTCGCTTAAACATAGCCATTGCTTCACCATAAGCCAAATAGAAGCGCACTCCCATCGTTTTTCCCACCGATATGCCGACACTTAACGCCACAATGCGTTCCATCAGTCACCATCTCAGGCACTTGCACCACTTTTATGTAACGAGGTATTACGCGCGCTAGTTAATTGGTTGCGACCACCTTCTTTCGTATGAGGGGGGGGGGGGGGGGACGCTTATAATGGGACATCCAATTTAGCTATCCACTCCACAGTGGATAGCTAAATTGGCAACAGATCGTCGTGGGCAGGTTGACGAGATGATGGCTGTCTAACACGCGGTCGTTCTCCGAGAACCTGGCAGCTGATATCATCAAGGCCTCTCCGGTATGGAAAGCATGGTAACCCAAACATGCGACGATCACCTGCGTTTTGCTGATGAAGCCTAAAGCTGCCATCGCCGGCTCGAGTTTCTAAGCACACACAGCGCCGTAGATATAGCAAAAATAAAAGGAAAATCCTCGCATCTTTAAATAAAGTTTGGATCAAAACAGTAAATTTTTTTGGTTCTTTCGGTAAAGTCACGAAGAAGGGAAATAATAAAATAATAAAAATAAAACAATAAAATACAATTCTCACGACGTTTCGGCCACAACACAAGCAGCCGTCCTCAGGTGAAGAAACAGAGCTGTCGGAAAGACAGCGCTGCCGTGAGAATTTTATTTTACTGTTTTATTTTTATATTTTATTATTTCCCTTCTACGTGACTTTACCGAAAGAACCAAGAAGATGAATCTCTGCAGTCACGAAAGCTTTAAATCGAAACAAGTTTTTTTTTCCTTCCTCTCTTCAAAGCATTTTACATCGCACAGCAGTAAACTGACGGATGTATAACAGTGTTTGGTTTTGTTTAGATCAAGTGAAAGACACCATGGAAGGTTCAAGCATGGAAACACCAAGCATGGCAAATCGACGAAGGAATTTTCTTTCGTGAATGTTGCAGACAGCTTAAACAGATCATTAAAATGAGATAGAATGAGGCTATCAACGCTGCGCAAAGGATGACCAAAGAATGCTCTTTTATATCTTCATGATTCGGTAAATGATTCTCCAAGCATGAGGTGTGTAGTTTAAAAGGACAAATCTGGCCATGTAAAAGTCATTGTGGTCACCCTGGAAAATTAAGAATGCTATAAATTGTTTAATTTTTTTAAATAAAACTAAAATCAAACATACGACTCAAGTACAATTATCTACTGACAAATTGATAGTGGACATAGTTAAAATATTTCAAACGTTAACTTATTTGCTGGGTGCCAATAGAGCTGATAAAAATGCATTGTGCCCACGGCGCTAAACGATCAATTAAATTACTCAAAATTGATGCGTTTACAATGATGATCTTCCCACAATGCATCATTGCTTCGTGACACTCTCAGCCCATCATCTCAACAGGGTCCATAAAACTAGTACCACTGTGCGGTGGAAGTCAAAGGTGGTTGTCCTATAGGAGAGACTCGCTCACCCTCGCTGTAGGAACGTGGATTTTACACCACCGGCTCTGCAAGGTTGTAAACCAGGAGACATGCACACAATGCTGAAAGCCTCAATGCTGATAAAAGCAACGCTCAAAGCACTGTGCCTTTGTGATAGAAAATGTTTGGTAGATCTGATAAGCGTATATTCCACTTTGCGAGCAGTCTCAACTTCCTCGGTCGTACCGCTTCAACAACACCGCCACCACAACAGAAACCAAAGCGTGAGAAACCAGATGTCACGTCGCAAGTCACGTGTTGGCACCCACGACAATTTTGTAAAAATATTTCACACGAAGCACGTATAATTTTTTCATCAGGGTGGGGGGGGTTCAGAAATTGTAGTTGTTTGACATTTATTTTATGTCACAAAAATAAATGTCTGGTTTTTTGTTCCCCCATCAAGGGAGTCCTGCAATGAAACATTTCTCGCCAATCCCTTCTGTAGAGTGGATGTGCATGCGAGAGGAAACCAGAGTATCTCGGAGCAAACCCGCACGCAGGCAACAGAAATAGAACATCTTGTTGGTTCTTTCGGTAAAGTCACGTAGAAGAGAAGTAATAAAATAATAAAAATAATAAAATAATTCTCACGACGTTTCGGCCACAACGCAAGCAGCCGTCCTCAGGTGAAGAATGAGGACGGCTGCTTGCGTTGTGGCCAAAACGTCGTGAGAATAATTGTATTATGTTTTATTTTTATTATTTTATTACTTCCCTTCTACGTGACTTTACCGAAAGAACCAAGAAGATGAATCCCTGCAGTCACGAAAGCTTTAAATAGAGAAATAGAACACGCAAATGCCACAGATCGTGCAGGCACGCAACCGTCCGCGTGTACTACCGCCACCTACAGGCAACTTTCCAGCCTGCGCATTGCCACCGTGATCCACACGCACGTGGATAATTCGACCGCCGACTCTTTATTGGTCAAGGTGACTGTCCGAAGTGACACCACCCCTCCACTAAAGTGCATACACCACACAGCCATTTACGTTAGAGAAAAACAATGATACCTTTACATCTTCCAGGTGAGAACACGAAAATCCCAAGGCCTATCAAATAAAACAAATTTGAAACGCAACCCCGCACAGGCCTGCCGACGTCTGTGTCCAGTTCTTGGACAACATATTTACCGACGCTAAACTTGGACAGAAGTAACTCGTTATGCAAAACTATACATAGGTGTGTCGCCATGGAAAGTATGATTTAAAAAAAAGAGTTTGTCAAAGTCATGCCTTGTAATGCCTACATCGTTTATACCACAGCCTCTTGCGTAATTTACATGTAATTTGTAAGTAAATTTGCATTGTCACTGCAGTTAATTTACCATTATAATTTACAACCTGCAGAGGAGCAGGAACCAAGACACGCGTTAATGCAGGTAGTACTAGACAGTGCCTCGACTCGGTTTATTTATTCACGTATTTACCTCAGATATATTGTATACCTACATATTTATGTACACATAATAGACCCTGGTCTAATCGCAGTCATCCCCTCGGCACACATTCTTAAAGACAAACGGTAGCCTGAGAAACCAGCAGGAGGAGGGTGGGGGGCGGCGGTGGTGTGTGACGCGTGGGATGTCGCATTTCCCACCACTGCAAAACCCCGCAGTATTACACAGGGCCAAGTTAAAACTAAAACTAAACTATTAAACAACTTGTGTTATTCTACCAGGTAAGGCCCTCAGAGCGAAACGGCTCTTTTTTTCAGGAAGCGGCCCGGCCACAAATACGAGCAGTGGATTAACACGTAGGAAATCATAACAGCCAAATACCCTTTCAGTGAAACACCAGGAAAATAGCCCCCCCCCCTCCCCCAATGCCACGACCACACGGCGCCGCGTGCACCACCATGCTATGTAAACAACGGCAGCCGAGAGTTGCGAGCTGTCATGCCCCCCCCCCCCCTCCGTACAAAACGCTCGCCCCCCCTTCCCGCGTTACTCTCAAAGCTAGCGATAAGTCCTGGGCACCCCCCCCCCCCCCCTGAAATGGAGATCCAAGTGAGCATTTTGTTGAAGACGCACGTCATCCACGCGAGCCAACGTGGTAGGCGTGAAACTAGTTATCAGTACGTCGATTTGAAACGCTATTCTTATGCTCCCTCGCGACGAACCCATCGGATTCTGCGCCTTCGGAATTGATCGTTTAAAGCCGGTGCAAATGACGTGCTACTTTGTAAATTTTCGCGAGCAGAATGTGACCGAACGAATAAGAACAAGACGGGCCAATGACCAAATCACCCAGAACGCGCTCGATCTTGCCACAACTAAAAATGCTAAGCAGACTTGAGCCTGGATACCGCTTGTATGGGTGACCACCATGCGTGCTAGGTTAACGTAGGCAGCTCAAGGGCTATGCGATGGTGAGCAGAGGTCAGTGCAGCGACGTTCATTCTACTTCATAGCACTTCTACGCCCGCGTGTCTGCTCCCCTGCCTAAGGCCAAACTCGTACTGACTGGCACGGTGAAGTACGGTCAAGAAACCCACAACGAACCGTAGGGGCTGGTATATGTTACGTGTACAAAATGAGATCGTGCAAACTGTAATTCATCGAAATGCCGTGGTGGCGAGTCGGTACGTGGCTACCGTATTGGGGGGACCCAAATCATCGGGGCAGGTTTGCGAATCTGACGATTGCAAGCCACGAGTATCTAAAACAAGACTCGCCGCTTGGAAGCAACAGCGTGATGGCGTCGTGCCCTGCAGAGATGGCACCCCCACCCTGTTGAGCTCGGCACAGGTCGGCCGACCGTTAATCGCACCAAACTTTGTACCCCCGTTCCGTTTACTCCCTAATTTTTTTATTCCCAGTCTTTCACGGGGAGGGGGGGGGGGTTCAAATTGCACATTTTTACATACATATGTATAAAAAAACAAATCACGAGAAATAAGACAACAGTATCCCCCCCTACAGCATTGAGCGCAGCTCTTACACAGTTTGTGTCGACGAGGCAAAGTGCGCCCCCCCCACCAGGCGACGGCTTTCCTCAACGCCTTCGCAATTCACCTTCAGCCACAACAGGAGTCACAATCGTCGTCGAGTTGAAGTCTTCCTGCGGTCACCATTGTTCGCTCCGCGGCACCCCACTTCCGCGTCAGCCGTTGGGGATGGGGGGGGAGTTTTCGGTTGCCCGTTGCCGAGTTGTCGCCGATGGTTGAGCGGTCACGGTAACGGTGGATATTTTGGCAAAACGCCGGCTCCGCACGTGGTTGGGGTGGGAGGAGCAGGGTGGCGGGGGCAGGAGGCTGCGGTGGGGGACAGGAGCATTCTCCTCTTGGGGGAGGGGGAGGGGCGGTGGTAGATATCACCTCTTCTGCTCCCAGATCTCAGTCAGATTGAGGTCCAACTGCTCCAGGCCATTCAGCCCACGCAGATTCCCCACGTAGAACGCCAGGTCGGATGTCACCAGCCTGGCATGACGCACAACGCGTTATAGCTCGTACGCATCGTCGTCATCATCATCGTCGTCGTCGTCAGCTGTGATCTATCGCACCTCCGCTTAGCACGGTTGGCTTACGTACGGCACAAAAGAAATTCAACATTCGTATCCACTGCATGACGAAGGCCTCCCCCCACCCCGAACCGTCGGCGTCTCTCACGGTTCTGTGAAGTGACAATATCTGGTGCCCACTTTCATCGCTCAATCCCGACGGTGGTCTTACTCTGGGCCGCGTTTACCTCCTTTTTCTGCCACTCCATTGTTAGTCTCGGCCATCATCCCCCTCCAGCGACTCGTCCAGCCCCAAGCCCACTTACTTTTCTAAACAGTCAATGTCGTGTCTCGTACGTACGCATATCTCTACTCCAGGTGTTTATCTTTCTCTACTCTTGCTGTAATTCCATCGGAAAGAATGCTGTTCACACAGATCAATATCTAACTTTTAAACTTTAAATTTTACCGGGCAAGGCACACAGCCATATAGCTCTTGTTCAGAGGTGACCTGGCCACAAATGACAGCTCAACAAAGTGGCTTAACACGTGGACATTTATAGCAGCCAAATACTCTAAACGCGTGTGTCTAAATTTGGGAGGGACAAACTGGAGGACCAGGAGAAAAATCCACACGACCATGGTGAGAACACGCAAACTCCAAATATACAGCAGGCATCAGGGTCGGCATCGAACCGCACGACCTCCTGTATACCAGGCGAGGTAGTTTACACCTCACGACAAAGGCGAGATGTTAACCATCAAGTATGTTACCCTCTCATAACAAGACATTCTGAAATGCTACATATACCTGCACAGGCATCACAGGGTGGATTGAGCACAAGGGGAAACAGACCCGCTTAATACTTGGACTCTTCCCCATCCTACCCCTCCCCCTCGTGTCTCACTCAACCCTCTCCAACCACTCTCGGATTGAGCAATCAAGGCTTTCTGTCAGAGCCTCTATCCAGTCTTCCTTCGCTCAGTCGGTGGTCGCTCATTCTCCTCTGCTGTCCCCAAAGTCTGGAACTCACTTCCCCCGGCCATCCGTGCTGTCGACTCCCTAACCCTGTTCAAGTCCAAGGTCAAGACCTTCCTTTTTTTCCCTCTGCCCATGAATTCCTGCCTCTCTCTACAAAATAAACATGCCCATAACAGTGAGTGTTGAAGTGTTGCCAATGTTGACAAGAGCTCAATCGATGCCAGCATTCCTGAACGGAGGATTGAAGTCAAGCTGAGCAGCCAGTGTATGCCAATGTTTCTCAGCAGGGCACCCAATGTGATACTGACCAGCTACTCTCTGTACATTTATCAACAACAACGCCTTCAAAGGCAAAAATATGTGATCGGTGACGCGCAGGCAATGTCCCTTCTTCACAGCTAATTAGATTATCTAGCACACATGGTTATATAAGTGCTATTAAGATGGGGACATTGCCTGCAATGTTGCCTTTCCGTTTAAGGGCGGCGTTGTTGACGAGCGTTTGTCATTTGTGCTTTGTGCAGCGGCTGCCAACGGAGCTTCGCCATACAATCATGGACTCATCGACTGTCGTTTTCGATTCTGTCGTGGGGGGTGCGCACGCGCGGGAACCCACCCGTGCTGCGGTCCCCCGTCGTTCACGACGCCGAGACGAGACAGCTGCCCCTTGAGGTGCTGTTTGAAGCAGGCGTTGATCCGCAGGAAGAGCAACTTGGTTGCGGCCGGGAACAGGACAGGGGCCGAGAGAAAACAGGAGGGCCGTTCAAACTGTACGGGAGCCGGACAGCTATGCGTGCGATAAATAATCAGCTCAGAGACAATACACAACACGCGCGGTGCTGATGTTTCTAAATCGAGATTGGAAACTCATTTCTTTTGAGCTGCTTTTTGTGTTTAGTTTGTTGCCCTTACACCACACCTCATACGTACGGTGCAAAAGAGGTTCAATATACAAACAAATAAACTATGGGACCTTTCCTCCCAAATTATATTCAAATCGTGCCACCGGTGCCACGTCGAAGGATGCAAGGAAAGTTCCACCGGGAAAATCTTAACACGCACACCTGCGGACACTTTTTTGGCGACCCGCGCGGAGACACCGACAGCAACGGCGGTGCCGACGACTCACCTGCACCTGCTCGTTTGGCAGCAGCTCACACACGGCCTCGTGCATCTTGGCCATCTGCTTGCTCACGTTGCGGAAGCACGCCGACGGCACGGGCGCCTTTACCTCGTACTGCGCGCGCACGCAAGCACGCACGCAAGCACGCACGCACGCACGCACGCAAGCGGGGAAAAAAACGACGGGGCGCAATCGGCGACGGGTGAAGCGGCGTGCGATTCCCAAAGCTCGTCAAAAAAGCCACGCGGGCGCCGAGATAGCAAATAAATAATTCACTTATGCGGTACTCCTTCGCCAGGTGAATTATTGTGTTTTGAGCCGAGGGTGCTTAACGTTTAATCCGCTACTCTGGGCAGAGCGGAAACCGTTCATTGTACGAGCGCGAGTTGCGTGGCTAAACTGGTGGCTACGTCAGCACTCTGCAATGGATCCTGTCACATGTTTGGTCGAACAATAACAGTGCCCAGGTTCATCGTAAAGAAAAGAAAAACACATTTTTAAAAAGAGGAACGGCCAACAAACTGGAGAGACGATCATTAACTATTGAAAGGTCATTTTTAATAACATTGGAAAAGGTGGCTCAGCTGATTGAAGACTGTAAAATGTGGCAACACTGTCATTCGATGTACTCCGCAGCACGGGAAGGACTGAAGCTCATTCTGTAAAGGCAACCGAGTTGATAATATCTACTTGGACATGTATTTTCATTAAAAAAAAACGGACCACGCTGGAATTCAGCGCACTTTTATCTGCTGCTCAATAGAACCTGCAATGTATTGGCATCCACGTGGCGCTGTTAACATATTGGCTTATTCGAAGTGAAGTTGGAAAACGACTCTTTGGACAAAGAAGAAAAGGAAAATTGATTTACTGAGATCGACGGATGCGTGGCTGTGAATTAAAACAAAACTCACTCTGAATAGCAGCTTCTCACACATGCTGTCCATTATCGCGACCAACTTGGCGGAAATCTCCCCTATGTGGTCGCTGTAATCCTGTGGCAAAAACAATGGCACATGGGAATAAAGAGTGCGTAGTGAGTGGTGTGTGGCATTGTGCTTGCATCTAGCACACAAGTCGTCCGCAAGGACTGCAACAACCCAAATAACAAATAGGTAGTACCACCTTGTGTCTCCTGGGATGTTTCAACGAGAGTTTGAAGATGTGTAAATGAGACCAAAAAAAGTTCAAATTATAGAAAATGTAGGCATAGCTAAAGCACACAATGAGAGTTTTATCTGGGCAAGGAGGCAACGAAGTAGTATCATTCAGGTTCTAAAGAACAAAGTAACCCTATATGAAGCACCTCCCGATTGGCACGGTTGGTTACATACGGTGCGAAAGAAGTTCAACATACATCAACTGCCAAGTTGTCAAACGGTAATTTATGGACAGCGGACATCTCGCTGGACGTAGTGACGTCACGCGAAAGGCGACAATGCAATGACCGCAATGTTTGCGCGTGCTGTCAAATTTCCGGCGACGCACGCAACCTATTGACGGAAGATGTGCATATCGTGACTCAGGTCTCATTTCTCAAAACATCGCCCCCCACCGCCCCCCCTCCCTTACCTTGGTCATGTGGTCAAAGTGTCGCAGCATGTTGTACTGCTTGGGCTGGAGGCGGGCCTCGAAGTGTGCGCGGATGAGCGGGATGTACTGCAGGATGAGCTGCAGACAGCGCGATGCCAGCGCTGGGCACACGGCAAGAGAAGACGCAGCAGGCAGTGAGCAGCACAGCAGCTAGTGATGGGCGATCCCGAGAAGAATCGTACTTTTTAATTTTTTACTGCAACAAAACGCTCACGCGGCACAACGCGCCGGTGACCATGAGGAGGGGAGAACGGAAAATCCGCGAAAAATTTGAATCGGCACGACGGGGACCATAGGTGGGGGAGAGGGCACTGGGTCCACTGCATCAACCAAGTCGGGACCCCATGTAGAGGAGGGGGGGGTGGAAATCTATATGGGGGGGAAGAGGGGGAGGGAGAAATAACCAACATACCAAGGGAATGTTTAACACGTAGGCTTTCGCAAGCAAATGTTTTTGTGTTCTGGGCTTACTCTCCAACACACAAGTGGTGTGCTGAATCAGTGATGAATTGGCACGTTTTGTTTACGTGACAACCCTTACTAATTTGGCTGTCGGGTGGCGGGGGGTTTAACGACACATTCATATTACGTAGAAGGGAAACAATAAAATAATAAAATGATAAAACTATTATTTTATTGTTTCCCTTCTACGTGACTTTACCGAAAGAACCAAGAATCCCTGCAGTCACGAAAGCTTTAAATCAACATTTATATTTACGCGATATAACCCGAAAAACCTCAATTATCGATACTAAGGGAAGACCAAGGATAGGGGGGAGAGGGGAAGGAAGACAAGGGAGAAGAGGGGGGGGGATAGGAATCGTACTTGAACCTTCATCCATGGGCAATCTTACAGGAATCGCGATTATTACTGCCGTGCCCATGTTAACCTACATTTGCTCGAATGTGGTTCTAGCAGGGTTAGCCTGCCATCTAAGGGCCATCTTCGGAATCGCTGCTACATTCCCATTCATTTGCATTGTGGTCCAGAAAATACAATGGAAATGTGGGATTCTATGAAATCCTGGATCTCCGTTCAAATGAATGTCATTCCATTCACGACTCCATGGTCCGTGAACAGATGGCACACTTTAGCAGTCCCACAAACAATATTCTACAAAATTGCACAATAATAACTATCCAACAACCCTTTTACAAACATTAATCCATCCTGAGGATTTCATAGCAATTCCGGGATATGAATCACGGTAATCGTCCAGTATTACTTTCAGCATTTACTCACATTCAGTGCCGTACAGAGTACAACTCGGAGCCGCGAACTGGGAACTCTCACCGAGGTTTTTGGTGGTGATGGTCTTCAAGCCGACCACCTGCAAGGCCCCAGCGCCCAGCACGAGCTGACAGCTGCGAGAGTTGAAGTGCTTCATATGACAATGGGAATAAGCAAATAGATATTGGTCATCAGGGCTTTCAGAAACACACAGAGACGTCATCCTACACCACGATGTTTCTTTTAGAATTTTCTGTCCCGAGTTGCCCTAAGGCAGATCTCCCCTGACTCAAGCACCCTCCTCCATCCATTCCCACAGAATCCTTTTACATCTCACAACTCCCACTGCGTATCAGAGTACTTTAGGCCGTAACAAGGCGAGGATACCAGAGATGGCTTCCGGTTATCTTTTGCAACAGAGTTTATTTGACGACACCCATCAGGCGTTCTAGATTTGAAGCTTTCGTGACTGCAAGGATTCATACTCTTTGTTTTTTTTGGTAAAGTCACGTAGGTAAAACAATAAAATAACTGTGTTATTATAATAACACAGTTATTTTGCTGTGCCTTTTTACACCTGATGAGGGAGGCTTGTGTTGCCTCCGAAACGTCGCGATTTAATTTAGTTGTTTTCATTTAGTTTATTTTATTAATTGGTTTACCTACGTGACGTTACCGAAAAAAACAAACAATATGAACCCATCAGGAGTGTTTGCCAATGGCGATGATGATGATTATGGCTACAAACTAACGTCAAATATTAGATGAATTTGCATTGTCCTGGGCTCTCACACCCGATTTAATGAAATAAACGAGTGACTAAACTAATGCGATGAAATTTCCAGATGCTGCGCGGCAGCGGGTGACGAAAAAAAGAGCAAATATTACAACAGAGCATCGTCAACGGTGCCCGACGCGACTGCCTCACACACCTTCAGGAGGTCTGTGAGCCTGGGCAGCATGTCCGTGGTGACGGACGGGATATCCTCCACACACTGGCAGTACTCCAGCACCATGCGGATCAACAGCAGCACGGTGCTGCATCCACACAATCGCAACACACGCGCGATCGCGTTATGCGTGCATGCGCACACAAAGACAATATCCTGCGCAAACACCACAATCCAGGGGCATTGGGCCTTAGTGACGGATTGCATAAAGACTTATGGCGCAGTGACGTGGGCCAGCGTTAGAGCGTTCGCAGCTCGTTTGGAATGTTCGCAGTTTGAGTCCGGCAGGCGACCCTGGTTATTACTGGGGGTGCATTAACTGTGAAATATACGCAGTCTGTTTCGCATAGAACGTCAAAGATCTCCTGAATTCATCTGACATGAGCCGGCCTTTTATTGCTGGCATCAGGGTCCAAATGTTCCACATTTGAAAAATAACCTGCACAGTAGTCAATTGTGATTACACACAGCAGCATCACCCCCTACTGATAAACAACCGCAGACTACGTCTGTGCCAAACGTATTGCCTTAGTGATGGCCTTGCGCTATAAGAACGGCATGAATAGCAAATGTACAAAATAATTCGTTAATTATTAATACGATAGTGGTTACTGACGACATGGCAATAATAAAAACGCTCGATAGAATAACTCCCGCAGCAGCAGAAGGGCATGCAAGCGTCGAGAGTGGACTACAATTATTATTTGTTAAACTACAGAATCCAGCCACGCAGAACAGAGTGTGTGGGGAACTCTCACCTCACCACCGTGTACTTCTGCCCGTCCACGAAGAGGTAGTCAGCCAGCTTCTTGTTTTGTGATGCTGTCACGCGCGAAAAAAAATTGTTCCATATAAATTATACGCTGATGCTGCGTTGGCAGTGGTACACAAACACAACAACAACATCACCAGCCGTCAATAACACGTCTGCCTTAAAATGAATATGTATTTTCTTAGTCTGGAATACCCGGGTGGCCAGTGAAGGCCGTATAGGTTTTGGGTCTTGTCAAAGACCGGCCTTGGATACCTGCGGGCTTTCTCTCCGACAATGCGATCACTCCTCCGGCCATCGAGTCGACGAGCTGCTGAAACTCCGCGGGGACGTCCGCCTGTTTCCATCGCTCGTTATCGAGCAGCAAGCTGCTCCGCGCGACAATGGCAGGCGGATTAAAATCATTCACAGATGGACATCGACGCACCACCTAGAAATTTGTATTTTACAAACAAAACGTTTTTGTTGTTGTTGTTGATGGGCATGATAGTTCATGCCCGAGGTGTGGTTGGTGAGGCACCAAAAAAATTGTTTGGAAAGTAGATAGATGCTGTAGGATATGACGGTGCTGGTAGCGTGCGTGATGATCAAGGCGATGATGGTAATCTCGCTGGTACTCGAGTTGCTGGTACTGGTGATATTGTTCCTGGTGGCGCTGGTCAAGGCAATGGTCGTCGTCGTTGTGGTGGTGGTGGTGGTGGTGGCGACGGTGAACCAGCCACGCTCATGGTGTGCGCGCACCTCAATTTTGTTCTCCGCTCCTCGTGGAAGCGCTGCACGAAGCGGCTCGCCTGGCTTTGCAGCGCCCCCCGCAGTGAGGTGCTCTTGCGGCCCGAGATCTCCTCCGATACAGCCACGAACCCCTCCACGGCCTGCGAGAGGGCCACGAACTCCGCGGGGCTCAGCCTCTCGAGCGATCCGTCCTGCTGACAACCACCACAAACCACCGCATTAAAATTGAGGAAGAACAATGGAAGGGTAACGCGTGGATTTTCCAACGCGCTATTTGCCGTCAAAATTATTTGATTAGCGACAGTGCACTGTTTAAACTCTGGACAATAAAATGAAGTCGCGTGCAATGATGTCGTGGAGAGGTGAGGTGCACGCGATCTGCCGATTGACGAACCATGGTGTAGCCATCTCTACTGCTGGGCGGACGGGACGGGGGGGGGGTGGAATTTAACGAGACCCATTCCTTCAACCGCTGCTCCAGATTGAATTGAACCAGCGGCCCCTGATTCTGCAAGTCCGCTGTGCCAACCGTTACACTGCGGCAGCTCCCTTCGATGCCCGGTTCGTGCTGGATGCAGCAGTCGCGTTTTCAAATGTGATTTGTGACTTTGATCACTACCTGTGTATCGATAGTTCAATGTTAATGTGACATTTTATTGAGGGACTACTGCTGTGTGGTGTTATCATGGTGTGGTCTGTTCTGTTGTTTTTGCTTGCCTGGCCCAAGCTTGCTAATTCGGACTAAAATAAAACACGGATTTATTTTTTGTTACTTGCTTACCATTGTCTCTATTTTGAACTATCGTTTTTTTAAATTGTTTGTTGTAACTTGCCGACCCACCCATTCTGGACATCTGTAAAAAGAGCTTCATAGCTCATCGGATTCCTCCCTCCAGTCTAAATAAAGATTCTGAAAATCGTAAAATACATCATTGTTACGAGACGTTGCTATACGTGCAGGAAAAAAACCGGCTGAACGCGTTTTTTTCGCCATTTATTCTCGCAAAAATGAAGCTCCACTTACACGTGCCCTGGCCATGATGAACTTGACGCAGCGGTCGTGGCAGCAGTCCGAGGTGCTGTGCAGCAGCTCCTGGACGCTGCTGGACACTCGCTCCAACTCCAGCACGCTGAGTCGCAGCTCCTCCCCCAACCTGGGCGCAAATGCACGAGAGGCGAGCGCCACGCACGCACGCACGCACGCACACCGTAAAAACACATTGCCACGCGCGTCTTCAATCGACACGCCGTACAGCGCGTGTCAATACACTGCCAGTTGAGGACAACCCCAGGTCGTGCGGCACACGGGCAATGGTTGGTGAAGGAAAAGAGCGCAGACTTGGCAGTATAAAGGGACGCCAAGACCTCGCTTAAAGCGTGGTGTTCACACTGTAATGCGTGTATTCGCTATAACGCGGTTTTTCCACTCGGGAACACTTTTCGTACGAAGTGGAACGTGCACCGTGATAACGCGGAAAGCGTTCCTCTCTCTTTTTCTTGGTCTTCATATCCAAGCGCGTGTCTCTCCGTGATTGTCTGGACAATGTTTTAGCTTGAGTTGCGTTTTCTTTGTCAGTGTCCACTGTTTTCCGATTCATGCAATAGCCGGCAATATGCAGCGAAGGGAAACAGTGGTCGTATAATTTTTTTAACAGAGGCATTCGGACACAGACAGAGGGTAAAAGGAAATGGAGCTCCAAACTTTGGGGCAGCAGAGAATATTGAGTGAACACCCACACTGAGCTCTCATACTATTTAGATGCAGGCGTTAGGTGATGGGTTGAATAAAATGCACACGTTAAGTCTTTTAAAAAAAAACAAGCGTAAAACTCATACAGGAGGTAGAAAACATACGGCACGTAGCCAGAGACACTCGCAAGCAGAGAGCCGGACAATCACAACATTGGCACGAGCGCATTACGGGCGGTCGCGAAGCGTGCAGCTGCGTCCGAAACTCACAGCTGCAGCTGAAGGCCCTCGTGAGCCTTCGAGGAAGCCAAGGCCTTGTCACAGCTGGCCGAGGAGTCCGTCGTCTGCTCGGTGTCGGACGCAGAGCCACTCGACGGCGTGTCACCTCCGCCAGCAGCGTCCTGACGCACGACCCAGACAAAGTCACGATTGGCATTGAGAGCACTCGCTCTTATTATTATTGTGGTACTCCCTTGCATGCGAGAGGGGCAAGCAGTGAAGCTGGCAGCAGACCTCGCGGCCTTTACCACCCCCACTGCTGCAGATGACATGCAACGTTAGGCACTCATTTTAGGCCGAGCGGAGTCGGCAGTGGGGTGGGGGGGGGCAAGGCCAGGAGGGAGTAGGGAGACAAAATATTTAGGGATTTTTATTTTTATTTTAACGTGTCCGAACCTCCTGCTGGCCAACATTGGGGAGCTCGCCGCCCGGCCTGCATTCCAGCACGGGGAGGTCCGAGCGTTCGGCGGCGTTGTGGCTGCGCTGCGATGGGCCGCGGGGAGGAGGCCGCGTCCTCTCCTCCAGCTCGCGGGCCCTCTCGTAAGCGCGCTCCAGCGCCATGTGCACCACGTCCCGCATCACGCCCAGCGTGGCCTGTGGGCGCGACAACACGCGCCCCGCGCGCCAAAACGAACATTGCATTTCCATCGAGACGGCACCGTTCGCGTAATCAATCGGAATCGGAATGTTTATTTACTGGAGGTACCTGGATGAGCTATAAAGGCCTTTTTCGTAGATGTCCAGTACGTGTCGGGTCAAAACGTTACAACACACAATACCAAAACACGATAGGAGTACAAAGTATAGAAAAAAATACAAATAAAACTAAACAATTTTTATCTTACCAGGTAAAGCCCACTGAGCTAATAGCTTATTTTTGAGAAGCGACCTCACCACAAAGGATAGCTTAATAAAGTGGATGAACATGTGAAATTTCTAGTAGCAAAATAATCTAAATGCACGTTTCTAAATGTGGAAAAACCATGAAAAAATCCACATGACTACGGGAGAGAGGAACACGCAAAATACAAATATAAAGGCTTCAGGGTCAGGATAGAACCCCTGATCTCATGCATACCAGGCAAGGAAGATAACATCACACCACCATGGTTGCCTTGAAATAAAGAAATAATATTGGTTCTAATCGCTTGAGTACATTCTTCCAGTCAGTTCTCATATAAGTAACACATTCTTACATTACACCGATTGGGGGCGACACAGAGTAACTTCTGATACAATACAAACACACTTCTTACATAAGGACAGCTGGTCTTACTCCCAAGAGGTTGGGATTACATAAAGCGCCTAACACATTCCTTCGGAGGGAGCTGGTAAGAACGTTGGGTTGCTTGGTCAATGGCCAGGGTCAACGGCAGCGTGGTGTATTCCGCAAATATGCCCGACTGTGAGGGCGGGCACAAGCCGGCGTGAGTAGGTTAAACGTTGAGTTTTATAAGGGCACCACAGAGTGACCAGCCCCCCCCCACGCAGCCCCACCCCACCTAGCCCCACCCCTCCTACCCCCCCACGCAGCCCCACCCTATCCCACCAACCCTTCCCCACCCAGCCCCTCCCCACCCAGCCCCTCCCCACACTCCCCACCCAGCCCCACCCTCCCCACCCAACCCCACCCTCCCCTCCCCTCCCTCCCCATCCAACCCCTCCCTGCACGACAGACACAATAATCCCCTGTGGGCTGGTGTAACCAGGAGCTTCCTACCAGTATAATCATGTCGCAAGACATACCTTCACCCGACGTAGAAATACGAGAAGGTTCGAGAAGACCTTCTGGAGGAGTTCGAGCCAGAGAGGAAAGATCATCAACCGTATTTGATCTGCCAGTCTAAAGACAAACAACAATGGGATGCACAGGCGACAGGGTTAACATTAAAACATCAATTTGAAGCTTTCGTGACTGCAGGGATTCATATTCTTGGTTCTTTCGGTAAAGTTACGTAGAAGAGAAATAATAACATAATAAAATAAAACAATAAAATTCTCCCGTTTCGATTGCAGCACAAGAAATCATCATCAGGTGTGAAAACCACGGCAAGAAAATTTGAAAAAAGTGGCGTTTTTTTTTTCAAATGATATTGCTGTGGTTTTCACAACTGATGATGATTGCTTGTGTTGCAATCGAAACGTCGTGATAATTTTTTTTTTCATTATTTCCCTTCTACGTGACTTTACCGAAAGAACCAAGAATATTAAAACATCAATCACGACTGCGTTTAATAAATGCATTGAGTTCCGAATGTAAGTACCAAGAAGGCGCAGATGAAATGTCCTTACTTTGTCACGATTTCAGTGTCAATTTCATCAACTTGAGAAATTGCTTCCATCACAGTCTGTGCAGAACAAGAAAGATCGTTATTCTCAATTTGACCTTGTACATACCTTTTTTCTCAAACTAATCATGCCTTCACGCTGCTCATGTGACGCAGCTGTTTCGGCGGCCAGACAGAGAGCTGTCACCACCATGTGGAAAAGTAGTGGAATGTAACCGCATGTTCGAGCAAAATTAAGTTCCATATATCATTATTACAAGCGCTGCTTATTTCAACAAGATATTGCCTCTCCCTTGAAATGTAGACGACAACAATACTTATGTTACTCCACCTAATATGCGCATTAAATATATCCATTTTCCAAACTAAGCAGAGGCGTTTGGTAAATGTTATAAACACAGCGCCGATCAGGATGTAATACCGCATCGTTTCATTGACCAAAATGGCTTATGACGCTCACAATATACGCATCGAATGTTGTGCAAGAATCGATTATTTATAATTATGCCCACGATATTCAGTTGATTATCTGTTACGCGAGGTTACTGTAATGGACACAACTGCGAATATCCTCAACAAAAACACGCAAAAATGTTTTAAACAATTACTGTCAAAAACTAGACAAAATACAAGCACCACATGGATTTATAAACAGTAGGGAAGAATACACAAATCATATGAAAGCATTACCACACTGCTGACGTAGCCTCAACAATGCCTTGGGAAAGCCCCTGAATCGTGACAGTTCATTGAATAGCTGGGGTGCATCACAGTGTGCCGACGATAGCGTGACGCCACGCCACGTGGCAACGATAGCATGTGACGCCACGCCACGTGGCAACGATAGCTTGTGACGCCACGCCACGTGGCAACAATAGCATGTGACGCCACGCCACAAACCTGCTTGACGATGTTCCTCACGGCCATGACGATGCGGTCATTGTACATGTCCAGAAAGTCCAACCTCCGCTGGCGCAGCAACCCAAACACGAGGGACACCAGCCGCTCCTGTACACAAGACCACACGCCATGCATTTTGGGACACGCGCGAGAGAGAGAGAGCGAGCGAGCGCACGTGCCTCGAGCGGCAGCGCGTTCGCCGCTCGTGTCAGAGGTTGTGCGGTTAAGACCCGGGGCAGTCAGCCCTGGTTCAATACTGGAGGCATATTAAATCGCAAAATTGCGTGCCGACTACTTTTACGGTGGACTTCAAAGGTCCCGTGACGCGATTCGCAAAAGGGGTAGGCCGGTGTATCTGCTGGCGTTATGGTACAAAAGTTGCCAATTTGGAATAATTCTGTGCACATTTTATAGTTTTTTACCGTAATTGATTAAAATTTTTTTGCGTGTTTTTGTTTAGGATATTCACAGTTTTGTCCATTACAGTAACCTGTTAAAATAGCATTTCATGCAAGTGTAAACATAATTACAGTGTTTGTATACCAATGTTTTGTTTCTATATTCCAATTTAAAATATGAACTGCAATGACAGTGAACAAGCACAGAACTAAATATCCAATGTTCTCTGTCTCTCTGCTTTTAATGGCCACTGCCAAAAACTTGAGTTTTCCACTAGATTATGCATATTGCCTCTAAAAATCTAAAATGTATGTAAAATTGTCATGCAACGAATGCTCCTTGCAGGACATAGAACATGTCTTCGCACCTCCGATTAGCACGGTTGGCTACATACATGCAAAAGATGTTCAACATACATACATCATCATTATATTTCTCCATTCTGCTCACCACAATAAAATCATCGTCGTATTATCGTGCAATCATCATCGCCGTCGTCATTAATCCATGTATAATACTGCTAACATCATAAATGTAAATAATAAAATTCGACATCTATTCACCAGCCATCATCGTCATTTGCTGCACTGTTCACCACGGTATAAGTAACTAATATTTACTGCAATAATCAATCTAATCAATCATCATTTCCAAAAACATTGTCATGCCTTGGAACAGCTGGCAGTTTACTCCACAGAGGAACACACACATTTTACAATAATACTTCACACCATAATCCATCAAAATCAGCCAACGTTCAATTAGACACGCGTGCACTATAATTAATTTCATAACTGAAGTCGAGATAATTTCAATATAGAGTAATAATTTACAGCCCTCCACTGCTCAATCCCTACATCGTGTTAGTTGTGGACGTGTATTGACCATACTTCACCAAACTGGTCAGTGCGGGTTGTTGAAGTAGCTAGGACTATATCAGTAGCAAGGACCCTTGCCTACGTACGGTGCGAAAGAAGTTAAACACACACATACGTACATACGTCTGCTCTCTAGGATTTTCACCGACACACACGGCTGTGTACTAACAGCAGCAAGAGTTACAAAAGGTAAACTATCCGTGCGTCACGTCAAGATACATCCTCTCCTCCGCGCCACGCACACCCCCCCCCCCCCCCATGGGAATATTAAGAGATCCATACTCTTAGTTCTTTCGGTAAAGTCACGTAGGTAAAAAATGAAATTAAAATTTATAAAAATAAAACAGTAAAATCACGACGTTTCGTCATCAGCAAATCTGGCTGTGACGGTCCCACCTGATGACGGAGACTTGTGTTGCCTCCGAAACGTCGTGATTTTACTGTTTTATTTTTATAAATTTTAATTTCATTTTTTACCTACGTGACTTTACCGAAAGAACTAAGAGTATGAATCCTTGCAGTCACGGAAGCTTCAAATGTAGAAACATTAAGAGAGCGATGATCAATCACCGGGGCGAAAAGGGAAACCACACACACCTCCTCCAGCACGGCCTCCCCTTCCTGCAGGGTCCTGTTGAGGTCCACCTCGGCATACCTGCAGATCTCCTCCACCATCATCTTGTCGATGAGCTTTTCCAGCTCGCACAGCTGGGAGCCGAGGTGCCTGTGTACGCACGTCATTGGTCGCATTGGGCACTCGGGTCTGCATGGCCGATCGCGCGCAAAACATGTACACAGAGAGAGCGTAGCACACTGCAGAGAGAATAGCATTGGTGCAGGAAGGCCTTCATTCCGGAATGGCTCGGTGGTAGCTGTGCGTATGTGTGGACAATTCTTGAACAGAAAGGGTTGCAATGCTCACCTCTACTTGACACACTCATGACATGGCAAAATTGATTAAACAAATACTTACCCGACCGTTGATTCCCTTTGCAAAATTATGAACTTTCACAATATAGATTCATGAAAAATCTATATTTTAGCATCGCCGCAATGTGGTGCACGCAAAGTCCAAAGTGACAGGTCAAGGGGCACGGCGGTGGTGAAATGTTAACTCCCTCGCTGGGTATACAGGAGGTTGTGGGTTCAATCCTGACCCTGACACCTGCTGTATATTTAAAATTTGCATGTCTCTCTCTCTCCCCGTGGTCGTGTGGATTTTTCTCCTCCAATTTTTCCCTCCACATTTAAAAACATGCGTTTAAGAGTATATGGCTGCTATAACATTTGTGCATGATAAGCCACTGTATTGGGCTATCATTTGTGGCCTGGTCTCTTCTGGAAAAGAGCGATATAGCTCAGTGTGCCTTACCTGGTGAAATAATAAATAGTTCATAGTTGATAATATAAAGTAGTATTTACAGAAGTTGAGACGTTTTAAAAGTTTACCACTCGAGTAGATGCCCATTTCACCACAGGGACTCTTCTACTTACGAACATTCTACTTACGAACTTTCAGATATATGAGCAAACTTGTCCGTATGTCCAGTTGCCTGTTCAGACCAAGAGTCATAAGTTCAACCGCCACGCAATAAATGGCGGTAGTGGCATCTACACCTGCAGAACATGAAGAACCAGTGGCATCTACATCCATAGGAAATTACTGTATACAACCTTTAAAGCCATTCCCCGTGTTTAATGTACATGCCGTACAACATGTTCATTAGACTTACGAACAAAATGACTTAACGAACAGACCTCTGGGACCCAACTCGTCCGTAATGCAGCGTCCTCATACAGCAGTTACTGTATAAGGGCGCTGCCTGCGTGCGCACGCGCGGGTCCGTCTCACCGGAAGCTGTGCACCCCCTGCAGCTCCTGCTGCAGCACCTCCTGCGTGGTGGCGATGAGGTCGAGGGCGCCGCTGTACTCGGCCGTGGACAGCAGCAGCTGCACGGTGGGCTGCGTCTGCTGCACGGCCGCCATCAGCTTGAGCTTGCCGTGCAGCGACGCGGCGTTGCGTCGCGCCGTCGCGAGGCGCAGCACCCGCAGCGAGCCACTCGCCAGCACCGTGTCCACGCGCCCCACGAGGGAGCGCAGCGAGCGAACCGTGAGCGCCGCTCGCCGCAGGTGCTCCTGCACGTCGCGCTGGGACTCCATCGCCTGGAAGAAGGCATCGGAGCGAAGCGAGATCTGCCGCGCCAGGTTCACCTCCACCACGTCCAGGTAGTGGCTCAGCTACGTTGGGAGCGGGCGGGGGCGGGGGTGTGAGAGGAGAGCGGAAGTTACGGACACATTAATTTCACGTTTCACAATTGGGTTTCTTTTGGCGAGGCCATAACCTGCTGCCGGGTGAGGACCTCTCCATGCCGAGCGAGTCGTGTGAGTTATTATGCCGGACTTCACCATGCTGGTTAGTGCGGATTAGTGAAGGCAGAGAACACACACATTGCAGCAGAGTAAAATACAGTAGAACCCCTCTTAACGACAGTAAACTGGTTCCACGAAATCGGTCGCTAAATTATTTGGTCATTAAGAGAGTATATGAAATGCATGTTAAAGGCTTAATTTGTTCCGATAGCATCGAAAGTTACCCTTTTACACCCAAAAAACGTACTTTATAATATTTTAACAATTAACAATGGATATAAATACATTAAGTTACTAACAACATTATAAACACCTCGATTAGCATGGCTAATGAATGCCCCGCGGCCGCCTATAATGGCTTGTCTATCCACGGCGGCTATCCATCCAGACACTATCAAAGTTCAAACTTGCTTATCTTCTAAAGGTCTGACAAGACTGGGCAGATTCTGGGTGATTTGATCAAAGGCAAAAACTGTTTAAATTACAATCCTCAATGACGGACGATACTTTTCACAGACACCTCGCATACTGCGATCGACCCGCAACTCTCCGTTGTGGCGCGAGGGATTAATTCGTGGCGGCGCGCACCTTCTCCTGCAGGAGGCGCGAAGAGAATCCGTCGGGCGCCGCCGTGGCGTTCCTGGCGCCCACGCGCTTCTGCGCGCCGCCAAACTGTGACCAGGGCAGCACCGTGTTGAACGTGGCCGGATCCTCCAGGGCAAAGTCTGGCTTCAGAAACATCTGAAGGACGGGAACACCAACGTCCGCGTCGTACAAGGATGCACCTAAGAACGCTGACCCCATCCCCCCCCCATATAAAACCAGTACAAGTGTTGTGTGGTAAGAAGGACACTGAAGCCAGTCGTGTTGGGGCTGACGCCAAACTCGGGGGAAGGGGTTAACACAGAGTTATTAACTAATCTCCCCAGGGGAAGGGTACTGGGAGTTCCCTACACCCCACCAGGCTATCAGGCTCTTCCCACAGCACTGACCGAGGGTTCATCCAACTCGGCCAGCCGGGTAAAGCAGCCCCCTTAGCCTGGCTCTCAATCCCTCTATCCCGGAGCCCCCTACTCCCCCTAACACTCACTCTCCTGGCTCACCGCGAAGACCCCGTCTACGTCACGGGTCTCCCCTCAAATACCCCGGGTGGCATGACGTCACTTTTCCTTGACGGCATTCGTCCCCGAGGCGAGTGTGACTTGACGTCAGCACTCCACTCCTCAACGCAAGTATAAATTGCCTTGCATCGCGGACCCATGTCAAGATGCCCGAGTCGGCCGCGAGAGCCACTCATAGTCCGGTGGTGAGCTATGTGGTCTGCCTGCGATGTCCCGAACAGGACACAAATTCAAGATAAAGGGAGGAACTACCTGGCTTCTCTGTCTCGCAGGCACCTGGACCTCACATGACCGGGTTAGAACGACACATGGGTGGTACGACCGCCTCCTTCATAAGCGGAGAATTAAGGAGTCACATAAATGTGTCCGTGGTTAAGTGCAATCCATCACTCGCGTAACATTGTGTCGCGCAGCATGGCTATTTATGAGCATGTGGGTCTCTGTGCGAGTGAAGTGTAATCCATCACTGATAATTGCCCACCACACACTTTTGCAGAAGGTACCAATAAAATCTACCTGGCGACCCTAAATGCCATGGAATGGCTTTCCAAACTCAACAGTTAGTTATAAACTCAGTTCATTTATTTTCAAATGTCATAAGGTTTAAAGAATCATCTTGTATTGTGTGTTGTTGAGGTCTGTGTAACTTTAACAGACTCAAGGATAACAACTTGTATACGTGAAGCATGCATATGTTTCACGTGTGTGTGTGTTATCTTCTCAAGCATCTTGGGTCTATTCATGCACATGTACAGCCCTTTGTCAACTTCATGCTAGATGAGAGCTTTCTATAGGCCCCTTCGTCTCAACTGTTGTACTTATACTTGTGTGTTCTCGACCATTTCTGTCTACTCCTTTACATAATAATATACATGTAATTTAAGAATATAATCTAAACCATGAAATCTGATGGATGTTGTGGCGTTGCATGACCTATAATACCAGCGGTGGCCAACTGGCGTCTTCCGAGCCGCATGCGGCTCTTTAATACACCGCATGTGGCTCGATCGAAGGGGCGTAACGTCGAATGCACCATCTCAGTCGTAGCAAAGAATAAGGAATGTCTCCCGTGCCGTGCTGAAAACTGTCTACATATCTAGACACTTGGCTCTGTGCAGAACTCCTCGGTACGTTTTGCCTCTTGGTCTGTTTCAGGTTGGCCACCCTTGACCTATACTATCAATGTGTAATGCGCTGTTGAGTTTATGGCGATTATTGTTTAACTTACTTTAGGCACTTGTTCCAGATCACTTTGCTGTTTGCCTGTTGAAGATACAATAAGAAAGGCTTAATGATTCACTTGGGATTGTATGAAAAATTTCAACAACACTCGTTTCTATAAACTGTCAAGTTTACGTATGTAATTTTAAAAGCCAATACTGCCACAACCAAAGAAAATGTTCCGAAAAATCTTGTTTCAGTTTCAGCAATAAAGTGGGGGTTTCAAAACTTGAGTAAATTATCAACTCAAGACAATACAATACAAACTAGATGCGAGGGCTATTCTCCAACACAAAGGGTTGCACTGCACTGCTCGAAAACTCGAATGGAAGGACATTCAACCGAAAGCACGAAAGAAGTGTGTAATCGGCCTTCATGTGCCCACTCACCGTGCGTGCAACTGACAGCATCAAGGACCCGATCCACTTCGTCCTTCTGCGGACATGTAGCCTGGTACTTCTGGTGGACTGCGTAACACTGCGAGGGAACAGACACACGGTTAACCGCGCTGGCCCGTGAGATTCAGGGCACAAGAAGCCACTCGTTAAAAACAACTTCATTTAAACCGTTGTCATGCTGTGAATAGAAATAATACTTTTGGAGACAAAATGCCAGCATAGTAAAGGTTACATCCTGAATTCCTGCATATGTCAAACACTACCCAGGCTCCCTCCTGATTAAGATTCCGAGACATGATGAGATAGGGCGCATTTATGGTGGTTCGGTCATAGACAAGAATTCAGATTCTCGCTGTTGGGTCTTCCCTGTCAATGTTCACACTGTACAAGTTATCTCCTGCAAAACATCAGACAATGTTTCAACCCTTCCATCTCCATTACAATGTGCCATAAATTCAAGTCCCTTGTGGTTCTGTGCAGATGAACTAAAGAGGTTTGTTTGTTCGTATCCTTTACACAAGCGGGATATTAAAAATAAACCCACTGGAGACATGTGAGAAGGCAATGCCTCTTGATTATTAAAGACCTGGGTGACATCGAGAACAAATGAAGAACACAATATTAAAAAAAAACATTTAAATATTCACAAAGGCAGGGTATATTTTCCAATTATATAATGCATAAGTGGTGACCCATGGGCATCGCTTTGCCCACCTTGCTGGTGCTGCTCAGGTACTTCTCAAAGTCCTCGCGCGTCACCTCCGGCAGGTGGGGCGACGGCTGGACGGGCACCTCGGTGAACTCGAGGCCCCACGTCTTGGTGAAGAAGTCGGACTCGCGCTTGGCCCTCCGCGGGTCGTTGAGCGCCGCCGGTAGGTTCACCTTCGAGTGGTACACCGTCCACTTGTGCTGGTCCGTCACCACGCTCGGCCCGTTCCGGGCCTCCTGCAACCCATCTGGCGGAACGAATTAAGCAATGAGCGGTGGAGGGGGGGGAAGGAGGTGGTCGCCCCCGGTGGCTCAGAGGTCAAAGAGAGCAGAGTTGGCACCGCTAAGAATCTGCGTTCAAATCTAGGTTTCAGTCGCCATCAATTGAATGTAAAACAGCCGATTGTCTCGGCCTGATCACCGTCGATGACTGCACACAGAGAAACATCGGGTTGAATTTGGTTCTCCACTACATTTGGCTCTGTGATAACTGCGTGTGGACAATTCTCTAACAGGAAGGGTTGCGATGCTCACTCTACGTGACAGTCTCATGAGATGGTAATATTTGGATAAAATTATGGTGAACATAAATCAATGCTCAATCATATGCTTAACAGACTTCATAATTTTCGCTAAACTATAAAATGTCACAATTTAGGTTCACGATTGAGTTTGCAAATAAATATTTTAGTTTTCCAATGTCGTGAATGCAAAGTCCATAGTGACAGGTATAACATGAAGTGGCATGTACAGAAGGTCATAAGTTTTACAAGTTTATGACTCGAGCATAGCCCATTGATCTATAAAACCTCTTTTTTAAGGGCAACTCAGCCAGCAGACAGCAGCAGCAGAATAGACATATCAGGAACCAGTAGTGGGCTCCGCCAGCCTTCCCATAACTACAGCATCCTCAATTGCTTCAGCATTCACACGTGCACCTAATATCACAGAACCTAGCTACTCATGTGTTCACGCGATGGTGTTACTT
This sequence comes from Lampetra planeri, assembly GCF_965212315.1. Taxonomy (NCBI): domain Eukaryota; kingdom Metazoa; phylum Chordata; class Hyperoartia; order Petromyzontiformes; family Petromyzontidae; genus Lampetra; species Lampetra planeri. The sequence continues at coordinate 4,432,877 of NC_136136.1, forward strand.
GTGCTGCCTCTATTGCTGGCGTGGGGTTTACAAACGGATGGCTTCCGTGACGCGAGACACCGCCGTGAGCCACCTTGCACACGTGGCACCGAAGAGTCGTTGGGGCACACATCCGGAAGCGAGCGGCTCGGGTGGAGTGCCTTGGCACGGGCCGCCGCTGCTGCGGTGACGACGCCGCCCTTGCCAAGCTCCTCGGCGGCCCTGCCGCGCGCCAACGCCGCCGACGCCGGTGTAGCTGTCGACGGGGGGCCTTGCCTGCCGCTGGCCATGACTCGATCTCGCCCCCCGCCCGCCACCGCCGCTGCTCGGCCTGCGCCTGCAGAGCGGTTTGGAAACAAGAAACGAAACGTTGGCCGACATGGAAAGGCCGCGCGTGGAGTCGAATAGAATTCTGCCGCGTAGGTTATCGCGCGTTTGTGTTCTGTAGAGCTCTTCGACGCCGGTTTTCCTGAAGAAGCCTCCAGCCATGTGCAACGAAACGTCAGACATCACACCAAACAACACGAGGTGCAAACCCGAAAACATCGCAGAGCATGCCGGTCACGTGTTGCAATATTAACCAGTAGCAGCTGCTGCTGTGCTTTATTATTTAAACATGTACTGTGTATTGATATTGTAGAGTAATGTTTCAAGCCCTACACAAAAGCCAAATGTCAAAGTGCTGTCCCTGTTCAATGTGAGGGTGAAGCAGTATTAAATTCCTATTTACAACCCTCAGCCAGTGGTGGACGCTCTACATACAGTGGGTAGGTTTGATACGCTACGTCATGTATACCTCAAAAGTATTATTTTTTTTCTGTCTCATAAATATACTGAATACCCATGTCCATTGTATTGTAATAAATGAAAAAGTATATTCTGTAATGTATACATTGCAATAACGTACATTCATAGTGTTTATTAAATAATGATATAATATTAATGCACTCAGCATTTTTTTTCTTCCAAACATTGATAGTAATTGATTTGACATGCACCGGTATAATACGTTTTAATTATGCATGTCGGCATGCATAGAACACGCAGTTAACTTAACGACATTTAATCCCCCCCAATTTACCGCTAAAAGACAGCCTCCCCGTACCGTGCGGGCAATAGGGTTAATTTGACCATACTTCACCACACTGCGAGTTTGTGAAGGCGGGGAGCACGGACGTTGGAGCATAGTACCATACAATCAAGGTTTTTACCATTCTGTCCTCTGCTGACATCGTAGTCCCGCAGCTGGGGACAACATGCGTTTATATTTGCGGTGGTCGCCAACGGAATGTGGTCAAGAGGCGTTAAAAGAGTGCAACCCTTTAAATTTGTTGTGAAACAGAGGCCAAAATATCGTGGCAAGTACTCGTGCTTAACAAGTAGCATGGTATAAACTGCGCATCACAATTGGACTCGGCTTCTAACACATCTGCAAGGGTTAAAAATCAAAGTGCTATGCAAAAGTTCAGTGAGCAGCATTAGCAGCTATACAAACGTGCCGTTTATAATGTAACACACACACAGTTTCACAAGCCCCAATGCTCATGGTCCATGAAAGAGCTGACTGCACCAGTGGTGTTGTGCTGGAAAACAGGTTTCATTGTGGGAGTGTTCGTGACAAATACTGAAGTGTGCAACACTGCCATCAAATTCGCAGTGAAATTTGTACAACAGATTTGCACTGCATCAGCACTCATTATCGAAACATAACCAATCAAGGCAGATAGCAAATCATCTAAGTTAAAACAAACTAATTTAAAGTAAAGCATTTTTTTCCAATTCATTTCTACTGCACCAAAATATCTACCATGAGTGATGCGATCCAGTCTAACACATGACCATTAATTTTAAAAAATATATAGCCCTCCAATCAACTGTTGGACTATGGCCTGTCCATGCCTTTCAGTCACTTCCTTTGCACCATACATAGCCAACCACGCTAAACGGATGACAACTAAACACAAAAAGCATTTCTAAAGAAATGAGTTTTCAAACTAAATTGAAAAGTGCATAGCTCCAGTGGCTTCTTAATAGCGCGAGGAAGAGTGTTCCAGACAGCCGCAGAAGCGGCTCCAAAACCGTGAGACGCAGTGGCCGTCTTTATTCAATGACTAGCCCGTGACCATACTGGTCTGTGCGTGTTGGTGAAGGAGGCGGCAGGCCCAGGACCGTTTCATATAAAACCTACTAATGACATTAGCCGCGGCTGGCAACGAAACTCAGGTTGCCAAGTTCAAAGTGCAGTGTGCTATCCACCGCTCCACCACTCTACCCCACATCAAAATGAGGGCATCTAATTACGAAATGCATTCGTGCATGCAATTTACACATCATATCAATGTGAATTACACGTGCCATTTAAGGTTAATGTGCAATAATACTCATTGAAATGTTTGCGTGGCTTACGTCTGCATGAAAAAAAAACTGATGCAAGCGAGATGAAAGCGTAGTCATCAACGTGCTCTGTGGGTCCTACGATGGAGAGTTTTGTCATTTGTACCGAAAAACTACCAACATTTTGAAGTAGAACACTATTTTGAAGGAATAAAAGGTATTTGAAAGATTGTCATTGAGAGCGGGTTTTGACCATCAATTGTAAAAACTCGGTCGCACTTGCCAGATTATAAGATGCCCAACATTTGCTTTGACATACAGAAGTCTCAATGTGGAGAATACCTCTGTATGGGAATGAAGCAGAAGTTGCGATACTTATAAAAAAACACATTGAACTGGTGACCAATAGCGACCTTACGGAAAAGCCACGTGGAATCTGATTTGATGCAATGCCAGGCCACATCCCCTAAACTTGTACAGTGCCTTGAGATGATCAGATGACATTTAGACTCGATATGAATCCAAAGGCCATTATTATATTGATTAATCCAGTCACTTATAAACAAGCCAGGGGATATAGTAATAAGATGGACACTATAAAACACAAATGTCATTTAATAAGCACTATGCAATAGTTATGTAATACCATTGCTAGGCCAAGTCTTTATCTAATCGTAAAACTGAATATTATTGCCCAATCAAAATCAACGAATTTTGCCTCAACTGTTATGGTGAGCAGGGATCTCTGGGGGAACTTTAGGGGGGCTCATGCAGTTAGAAGTAGTCAAGTCAAGCAAGGGATGTTGCCACACTGCCATCTGCCACCCACCACGTAGCCCTGGTGTGGGGAGGCCCTTATCCAGCAGTAAATTTACAAAGGGCTATGCGTGAACACGTACAAAAAGAGGGTGTTCATATGGGTGGCCTCCTCTCCATACAAGGCAGATGCCCCGAGATGCCCCCACGTTTATTTTGTCCTCGCATCGCCACTTGTCGTGCAGGTTTCCTTGTACAGTCGAGTGACAACTGCACCGATTTGTTTTACAACACACGTTGCCACTCACAGAGTACCGCGGCAAATAATCCGCACAAAAATATTTAATTACTGAGATGCGCGTGCGATATACACACACACAAGGACGTGGCCCCTTGGATATCCAGCCAAAAACAAACACTAAAAGCGCTCAGGTTTTGTAAGCACGAATGCAGGCAACACTTCCTAGACTAGACTAACACACTCCACCCCCATCAGTGGCTCGGTTGAAGCCGTGTACAGTGCCAGTACTCGAGAGACACGGTGACTTACCCCGATTATTAGTTTCAAATGAGGAATTCGCCTGCAACTAGATCGTTTCCCTGCATTCAATCCGGCCTCATTAGGCAGTATAGCCCTTCAATTGAGAATAAACCAAGCGTAGTGTCTGAAAACGTCCCAATTGTTTCTGCTCCTTGTGCTCATTAAGGCGATATTCACATCCCCTTGTTTAAAGTCCCTGTGCCAGCGGTGAGAATTCCACCATCCTCTGCTGGGGAGAATCTATTCACAGGACAGCCACTGATGACTACCCCCACCCCCACACACACAAAGTGGGGCATAAACAATCGACCCCAACAAAATGATGGGCTGAATCAACCCCCAGCATGTAATTTAAATTGGAACAGTCCGATTACGGGCCGTTCGTTCCACCAATGAGCCATCTAATAAGAATAGAATCCGGATCTAGGCATGCACAGCCCTCTGTTAATTCACTGCTATGTATACATTGCTATTTATTTTTTATCACGGTTGAGAAGCACAGGCTCAAAATGCCAAGCGGTCACCAAAAGAGCAAAGCAACGAATACGTGTGTGTGCGTACGGAGATATGGAAAAGTGTGTATAAATACATGAGCATATGTGTGTATACAGTATAAGTGTGTGCTCGAGAGCATTGTATATAGAAAAGGGCAATAGACTGTGCATATCGCACGCGTATGTCAGAGTATCTGATAGTCATATCGACACTTCACGTGGTCTCCAAGCGCATCTAGCCTGGCACAGGTGCCGTGGGGACGTCACCGCCACTTTGTGGCGAACACAAGTTTTTGTTTGTTGAGCATCTGTTGAGCATTTCCCATTTTTGGTCAAAAGCGAATCGCTATGGATTGGTCCACTGAAGCTCTTAACACAACTGAACTAAACAGGCTCCATAAAAAAAATCTGAATTCAAGTAACGAGTGGCGATAACAGCTAAAAAGCTAACTGTCATTTTAAAGAGAACTTGGATTTAAACATTCAAATCGTATCACACCCAACTGGATTCACTTCTTAATTGAATTCAATGAGATGATCCAACGTGGGTTCTTGATCAAACGAGCGGAGAGCAGCACTCATTCTCCTGTTTCGTGGTGGCAATTCCATATCACGATGGCGGGGGACAGTACATCCAAACGAAACCTACAATATACAGAGGAAAGCTACAGTCCCAATAATCTTTAAAAAAAATGGTCCTGCTACACTGGAACGTGTGGCCAATTTTGTGAATGAGTTTGGCTTAGTGTGGGAGGAAAATCTGAAAACACAAAAGCTTGGGGGGGGAGGAGAGATAAAACTCAAAACTCCGCACAGATGGAATCAAACCATGGAACTCAATCCAAGTAAGAGGACCGTATGAACGCGCACTTATGCTGCCACCTGTTCCACAGCGACACAAAGCGAGCACGACACGAAACCCAATCAAAAACAGCAAAACAATTAGCAGTAATTAGCCATTAAAACAACTAGGCTCAATTAACACGGGCGGCCTGGGCCGGTCTCGCAGACACAACACACTCCCCGGACCTTCAGGTGCGTCCACCGCCTTCGCGACGACACCGGTGCGCTGCGTTTAGTCCCCGCCGTCACCGCCGTAGTTTGATTAAGCGGAACGCGCTTAATGAGCAGCTTAATTGGCTGCGTAATTGTCGCTCTTTACCTGGTTTCGCCGCTTCGCTCACAGCCGCAAGTCGGCGGCGGCCATGTTGGTGTTGACGGTTTCCTTCCCGGCGTCCCTAGCGCGAGCGCGTGACGTCTCCTGCCCCCTCCTCTCTCGCCTTCCACCTCCCCCCTCTATCCCCCCCCCCTCTATCGCCCCCTCTATCCCTCCCCCTCTATCCCCCCACCCCCTCTATCTCCCCCCCTCTATCCCCCCCTCTACCCCCCCCTCAATCCCCCCTCTACCCCCCCCTCAATCCCCCCTCAATCCCCCCCCTCTATCCCCCCCCTCTACCCCTCCCCCTCTATCCCCCCCTCTATCTCCCCCTCTATTCCCCCCCTCTATCCCCCCCCTTTATCCCCCCCCTCTACCCCTCCCCCTCTATCCCCCCCTCTATCTCCCCCTCTATCTCCCCCTCTATTCCCCCCCCTCTATCCCCCCCTCTATCCTCCCCTCTATCCCCCCCTCTACCCCCCCCCTCTACCCCTCCCCCTCTATCCCCCCCTCTATCCCCCCCTCTATCCTCCCCTCTATCCTCCCCTCTATCCCCCCCTCTATCCCCCCCCCTCTACCTCTCCCCCTCTATCCCCCCCTATATCTCCCCCTCTATCCCCCCCCCCTCTATCCCCCCCTCTTTCCCCCCCCCTCTATCTCCCCCCCCCCCCTCTATCCCCTCCCTCTATCCCCCCCTCTACCCCTCCTCTACCCCCCCTCTACCCCCCCTCTACCCCCCTCTATCCCCCCCCCCTCTCTATCCCCCCCTCTATCCCCCCCTCTATCCCCCCTCTATCCCCCCCCCTCTTCCCCCCCCCTCTTCCCCCCCCCTCTTTCCCCCACCCCCTCTTCCCCCCCCCCTCTTCCCCCCCCCCCTCTTCCCCCCCCCTCTATCCCTCCCCCTCTACCCCCCCCTCTATCCCCCCTTCCTCTCTTACCCCCCCTCTTCCCTCCCCCTCTCTCTCTCTCTGCCCCCTCCCTCTCTACCCTCCCACCCCTCCTCTCTCCTCCCCCCCTCTCTAGCCCCCTCAGCCCCACCCCTCCTCTCCCCCTCTCCCCCTCCCCTCTGTTCCACGTGGAGCTACAGACACGTGGAGTGGACTTGCATGGCCAACGCGCACCAACTACGCCAGTGGTTCTGAACCTTCACTGCAGCCTTGCACCACTTTGTTTCGCAATCGTTAAAATTGTTTCATGTTAATAAACGCATAGTTATAACTTACGTGCCTATGCTTAAGTCGGATTTTCGATGATTTACCTTCTAAAAAACATCTGGCCATGTCTCGCACCCCCAGAAAGGGCATCTTGCACCCCAAGTTAAGAAGAACCACTGAATTACAAAGTACAAAGTGCTGGTCGAGATGTCATGTGACCGCCACAATTAAATGACCCCCTGACATGTTTTAGTTGTTCTCTTTCCATATTCATTTATTTTTAAAATAAACATAACTTTTTTAAATAAACGTAACTTTTAGATACCTGGTCCACCCTGTACGCAAACCCACACCGTGTTCGCCAATACCTCTATGGCCTTACAAAGGGAAAAATATATAAAATAGACGAAGCGTCAGGCAATGGCCCCTTCATAGCACAATAATACAGTACTGTACAGTGCATACGGCTTCATGTTAGTCCACTGCTGGATTATCCCCACACACACACACCGGTGGATGTCGCGGAAGTTATTTCCAAATTCTAAAAACTTCGCTCAATTTAAGAAACGTATTAACTATTTTACTAATGTAATCGTGTTTGCTCTGTGTTTCTGCCCACGTTGTGTGTTTGGATCTATTCTCAGTAACCATGATAACAATATATATTTAACGTCGCTGGCCTGTGCGGATTGGTGGCGACAGGGAGTCAAAATCAGTAACGATAAATCATATACAGGAAGCATAGACGTGGGAGCTTTGAAGTGCAGTACAACAGCATGGTGCTGCCCACAATGTAACCACGGAGCAGACTACAGCACTTGGTCTGTGCACTGATGGAAAACCAATAAAGCAGCCTTCCAAGCTTAACCCTCCTTCTCTTCCGAGAACTAGCGAGCTCCACCGCGTTCCGGTGATTTTGTCTTGAGCGTGTGGAATAAGCATGGGAACACACACACACACAATACCCAAGGTGCAGAGCCTGGAATTGAACAGGGAGGGTATGGAGTCGACAGTACAGTGTCTGGGCGAAGGGAGATCCAGACAATGGGAAGGGGCGCTGGAAGGGCTGAGTCCACCCTGAAGGGGCATGGGACCAACAGAGGTGTGGTCGTTTGGAATGGGGCATTGAGACCCTGGGCACTATGGGCATGACCGCGTGTGTATGGGGGGCATGGTGTTACCAGGGCATTGTGACGTGGTCGGTCGGGCCTTAGGAGCAACAGGAACATGGCCACGAGGTGAGGAAAGTGCATTTGGGGTTCGGGAGAAAACGGCGTTCTGGACGGGGCATTGAAACACGACCCAGCGGAGAGGGCATGGCAGGCATAGTCACGCAGATGGGGGCAGCGATGAACCAAGGGCATGGATGGTCAACGAGGAAAAACGCCAAGGGTGCACGTGAGCACAGACTGACATTGATGACATTAAGGCTATAAAGCGGCGCTGTTGTAATAGCACGAGCCAGGGCGGTCGATGCCTATTAGCAGTAGTGTGTTTTATTTATCCGGTGTTGTGAGCGCGTATGGATTTACTGCGTCTGGAAATGGGTTCACGTCGTTCATCATCGGTCGGGCGAGCTATCAACATTGTCCTCCACGTCTGTGATCCGAAGCTTTGGAACGGAGGGTTGGTGGGTCACGCAGAGATTTGTGAAACTGCCAAACCCGCTGGCCTGTGAAGTGACCAGATGAGACGATAGCAAATGTGTTGAATCCTTCTGTACGCAGCTTTCAGTTGTATCCTTTCGAATGCATGGTGGGCTTTCTCCGGGTATACCCCAGTTTCCTTACACATGAAGCGAAAGATAATAATTTATTTTAAAACTATTTTTACTTTTACCAGTTAAGGTCCACTGAGCTTTACAGCTCTTTTTCAGAAGCAACATAGCCACAAATGATAGCGCAACGAAGTGGCTTATCACGTGGAAATTTGTAGCAGCAGCAGCCAAATACTCTAAACGCGTGTTTGTAAATGTGGAGGGAAAAAAACAGAGGCCACGGAGTAAAATTCCACACCTTCCAACAACTCACCTTTAAATGGCCTCGCCTTACAACACCTCACCTTTAAATGGCCTTACCTTCCAATACATTGCCTTTAAATGGTCTCACCTTCCAATACCTCACCTTTAAATGGCCTTGTCTTACAATTCCTCACCTTTAAATGACCTCACCTAACAATTCCTCACCTTTAAATGGCCTCACGATAAGTGTTCCCATTCGGGAGCACTTATCGCACAACACGGGACGCGTACCCCGTTATAACGCCGAACGCGCACCCCGCTATGACGTGGTGTCTGAGCGGTCGACGGCGAACTACTTTCTTGAGCTGCGCGGCGGCATACCCAGACTTATTTGTCCGGCCATCTGTGTAGTGGACATCGTATCTTGCTAAACGAGTTTTTCGCTTAACACGACACTTTTCAGGAACGCATCTACCGCATTAAGCGGGGAATTATTGTACTTGAGATGGCTTCTTTCAGGCAGCTGTAAGAGATGGATGGCAATGGCTTGAGTCCCTCATCCAGCAGTGGATTAGTACTGGCTGATTATTGATAAATGTGAATGTTTATTTAACACGTAGGCTTTTGCGACTAATAGCATCCTTAATAGACAAGATCAAAGGGCTCGCATAATGTTCATGCATAATGTGCGTTGGCTCATTATTCACCCCCCCCCCCCACACCACTTTGCGCAAGAGCGCAGAAGTGTGATCACCACATCTACGCCTCTATATAAGGAACGAAACAGGTGGACTTCTCCACAAATCTGGCTGTCGCCTGATGAAGCTAGTTGTAATTACTAGCGAAACGTCGTACTCAGATTGTAAATGTTGTGGCTTAGAATTGGTACGTTCAATTTACGTGACAACCCTTACTAGTTGGCTGTGTCGGGTGGTGGCGGGTTTTAACGACACATTTATATATTTACGCGATCTAACCAAAAAAAACCTCTAGAATGGGTAAATGTTTATATTTAAATGTCGCATGAGACTAAGCACCTTTCAACGTGGTTTTCTTTGCCCTTCTAGAAGATAAATATGCAGCTCTGAAATTGCTTGCTCACAATCACTGCTGGTAGAAGGGCCTCTGAAAGTGAGCTCGAGATGACGCTCCCTCGAGTGTGAGAGCTCCCTTAAGCATGAGAGCTTCCTCTAGCGTGAGAGCTCATTCTCGTGAGGGCTCCCTCTAGCGTGAGAGCTCCCTCTTGTTAGAGCTCCCACTCGTTAGAGAGCTCCTCCTAGAGCAACCCCTTAGAGAGCGCTCCCTCTCGAGTCTCGAGTCTTAGATGGTTCCCTCGACAGGGAGAGAGCTCCCTCTCTTCAGAGCAGGGGTAGGCAAACCTCTGGCTCCGGAGCCGCATGCGGCTCTTTGATGGACCTCTTCGTAACGTTAAAGACCACCGCGGTCTCGTATTAACAACGTGCATTGCGGCTCTTGATATATTGAGATTTTTTTTTTTACCAAATTCGAAAAAAAAATGTCTCGTTCTTTTGTTAACTAGATATTATGTGGCCGACTCTTCCGCATTGGCCAAACGTTTTTTTTGGGGGGGGGAAGCGGTGGGAATGCCTTCACTTTACCCCACCACGCGCATGACCTGCGTGTCTACTGTGCGGTTGTAACCCCATTTCAACTTTGTGGGTGTCGCTGTAAGATCCACGCTGTTGCTCTCAAATGCCACTGTGGGATGTAGAACCGGTGACCCGTGGGTTGCAAGCTCGGCGCTCTAACCATGCAGCCCTGAAAGAACACCAGTCGGCTTTGCATCAGTCCACTGACACTCGACTGTCCATAGTGCGGCAGGAATTGAGTCTCCGACACTTTTTTTGTGCAGTAGGGGGCGACGTTGCTACAACGCGGAATCGCAGTGGAGTTCCGCTCCGTAATTCGCAGGAAATTTTACAGCGTTGGGGACACGCGCACCGTGAACTTCTTTCCCACCGTACATAGCCAGCCGTGCTAACACCCGATTGTGATACTGCATTGGCAGTAGTGCAGTGGTCAATTTGTCCATAACATTTACCCTAACAGAGAAAACTAAATGTAATAGGCGACGTTTCGGGCAATAGCCCTTTTCCAACGCACACAGATCACCCAATGGTTGAACGCCACCGAGAAGAATGACAAATGTGCAATCATTTTGTTAGGAGTGGAAACATGTATTAGATTATTTATTATCAACTCTTAAGCTCACGATACGTGCATGGGGGTCGCGTGAGTAAATATCAATGTTTGTGTAATATGGCTCACGTTACCTGGTGGAGCTATCGCATGAGCTGCCGGTCCTTCGCTATGTTTAAATAATCCCATTGTTGAATCAAATCTCGACAATCCAATCGAATCGATCAACCTCGAACTAATCGCGAGCGCAGAAGACACGTTCCGTCCTGTTCTTCGGAACGCGTCAAAATTGCCACCGTGCCAATTCGGTGCTGGCATCGAAATACTTTTTTAGTTTCGTCATTAAATCCAGGTTCCAGTAAAACAAAACAAATAGAGACAAGCGTGGTGGATATATGTGTGCGTGCATTGTAGAGCGTTAGAGAACAAACCCCGGACTTTCTGGAAATGAACAAAACGACGACGTGAAATCAGACACAGGGGTAGGCAAGTGGACATCTTTCCGGGTGGAGGGCAACGTAACGACAATTCCGGAACCCAGCTCCGAACAGCCGTGCTGCCGCTGCTGCTGCTCCTTCACGCTTGCTTCCCTTTCGGCTTGTGGAAGAAACCCGCCACTTTCCCGAAGAATCCAGCCACTGCGTTTCTTCCTCCTCCTCCTCCTGCTGCTGCTGCTCCTCCTGCTCCGCCTCGTGCTGCGCCCGCAGCCTTCACCTCTTCTCGCGCGCACTTCCAGGAAGCGCCCAGCTTGCACTCTCGCATCGCCGCACAGTCGCCCTCGCCGTTGCTGCATTTGCACTCGTGGGCATTGCAGGGCACTCGCTGGTAGCCTGCCAGGCCCAGGACATCCTCCGAGGGCCTCTCGCTCCCCGGGGCCACGCTGATGAGCCGAGCTCGGCTCATGGACCCCGCGGCGCAGTTGCAGGCCCACGAGCCCCAGGGCCCCGACTTGAGGGAGCTGCTCTCGTCGTTGCTGGAGGCGATGGAGGTGCTATCGTTGGTGGTGGCGGCGGTGGTGATGGTTTTGGTGATCAGCAAAAGCAGTGGCAGCAGCGAGCAGCACCAGCGAAGCATGGCGCTGCTGGTGAGGGTCTTCTTCGTTCGGTGCATGGCTCCTTCGCCAACTTTGTCTTGAAAAGAAATCGAATTATCATCGTCAATTATCATCATCAATCAGCCATCGTCGCCCGCACCTCCGATTAGTACGGTTGGCTGCGTGCGGTGCGAAAGAAGTTCAACATACATACATAATCATCATACTTTTCTGTCCTGCTCACCATGATAGCATCATCGTCGTAATTATCGTTCAATCACCATCGCCGTCGTCATTCATCCGTGCACAATACTGCTAGCATCGTAATTGTAAATAATACAATTCGACATCTATTCACCAGCCATCATCATCATCGTCATTTGCTACGCTGCTCACGACGGTATAAGTAATTAATATTTACTGCAATAATCATCAATCTAATCAATCATCATTTCCAAAAAACATTGTAATGCCTTGGAACAGCTGGCAGTTTACTCCACAGAGGAACGCACCCATTTTACCATGATACTTCACACCATAATCCATCATAATCAGCCAACGTTTCATTAGGCACACGTACACTACAATTAACTAAATTACTGCAGCCGAGATCATTTAAATATACAACAATAATCTACAGCCCTTTGCCAATCCACTGATCAGAAGGCCTCCCTGCACCGTGTTGGTCAGGGATCGGTAACCAAAATAACAAGGAGAGACACTTTGTTTCGAGTTCTGCAACAACAACAAAAACTCTCAATATTTCAAGAGCCACAATGCATGTGAATAAGCGACGGCGCTTAAAGAACGGTCCACGAAGCGGTCCTTAAAAGCCGCAGGTGGCCAACCCCCTGGTGTTGGTCGTGGAGGTTGTTTGACCATACTTCACCGCGCCGGTCAGTGCGGGTCGTTGAAGGAGCTGGGACCGCATCAGATATTCAGATGTCACTCGCGTACTCGGATCGCTGGTTTCATGGCGCAAAAGCGCAACGGCTCCGCACGAATCGTACGACATTTAATATTGACCTCGATGGTCACAACTTCACAGTTCAAAATCAAACATCACCAATGTTCAACATCGCTAGTTCATCGACCTGAAAAGCGAAATTTTACATGGAAGTTAAACTCAATAATCTCAAAGTTGACATACCGGATTCAATAGCGACGTTCACGTTTCCGTCTGGTCCAGGGGGGCGAGTCCTCCCGTCTCCTAGCAACCGTTTCCCCTGGCGACCGTTGCCAAGGCGCGCGCTTCTGCCGGATGGACGGTGATAATTCATTCACATTGTGACTGCAAACCTTAATTATACATCACTGCGATCATCCCCATCGTAATTATCGTCGTCGTCGTCGTCAATAGCCCGTCGTCTTTAATTAGCATCGTCAATCGGAAATCGTCATCGTCAATGCCGTTATTTACCAATTATAATCCGTTGCACCGCTCGTAAGAACTTTTAATTCTATGTCTGTTTTTCCCATGAAGTAGGGTAATTGATCGAAACGTCTCCTATTATATATTTTCCCACGTAAGGCCGGTGATATTGAGGAATGTGAGTTTTTTTTTTGTTATCAGTGCTTGTACATCACTAAATATATATTTTTTTATAATTGAAGTCTTTCCTTGCGGCAGTTGACAGTTGCATCCATAGAGGACCGGGCAAGTCCTTCAACACTTCTAAGTATATATTTACTATACTCTTTAGTTTTTTTCGGTACAGTCACGTAGGTGAAAACAAAATAAAATACAGATAAAACAACTAAATTAAATTACTGTAGCGGCAATCACACGCTACAGTAATTTTGCTGGAGCGGTCACACCTGATGACGGATGTTTGTGTTGCTTCCGAAACGTCGTGATTTAATTTAGTTGTTTTATTTTATTTAGTTTTCACCTACGTGACTTTACCGAAAAAACCCAAAGAGTATGGATCCTTGCATTCACGAAAGCTTCAAATCTAGAACATAATTCAATTACATACTTTAGAGCCAAAATGTCAATCCACTGCTGATTGAAGGCATTCCCCCGCACCAATATGGGTGTTGTTTGACCATACTTCACCACGCTGGTCAATGCGGGTTGTTGATGGGGACATTGACATTAGCCATGGACAAGAAGCGAACTCAGACGACGGAGATTGTAGCGCAAGTGCAATGCCTCTAGCCCATGGATCGTACAATACTCAACATTTACTTTGGCCGTCACCACCTTCACGGCCCGATATAAACTATCGCCAATCTCAACATCACTTCTTTATCGACCTCCAAAGCGAAATTCAACGTTAAATTAAACAAAATAATCGTAAAGTTTACGTACGAGAGCCTGCAGCGACGTTGCAGTGTGCATCCATGCACCGAATGCGGCCGTTCAAGTCGTTAACTCGTTGAGGCGACCACGTGCGTCTCGTCCAATGGGAGCCAGTCCTCCCGTCTCCTAGCAACCGTCTCCCGTGGCGACCGTTGCCTCGGCACGCGCTTCCATCGTTGGGCGGTGCTCCCATTTGCAGTGACGTCATCGCGTTTAAACAGCACGAGGGAGGGCAGCAGTGACATCATCTTACCACGGACTCACCATATTGCGAGACGCAAAAAGCCACGTGGTTTGTATTTATAATAGTATCCACACAACGCAGGCACCGGTGGTGGTGGTGGCAGCCATGGGTGGAGAAAACCCGATTTTTCCAGTGGCAGGCATCGGGTTTTTTTTTTAACCAATTAAACCGGATTTCTCCCAATCTCAGATGATCGGGTTTAATATAAAAAGACAATTAAAACCCGATTGTAAAAAACCCGACTGTGCCACCCTTGGTGGCAGCTGATGATGGATGCGTGATGGTGGTGGTGACAGTGTCTCATCAGCAGTCAGCCTTACTTGAATCAATGCTGATGAACTGCCCATCGTACAGGCAAAGGCCCCCCTCTCTCTTCACGATACGAGTGGCGAGACACTAAATGTCGAGACGGGTCCAGAGCTTGTTGTTCGTGTTGAACCGATGCTGGTGAAATGTTGCACCCCCCCCACCCCCAGATTGCGGGTTTTGCAAATTTAACACGTAGACTTTCACGACCAATACCCACAGGTTTTTTTTTGGGTTAGATCGCGTAAATGTGTCGCTAAACCCACCACTAACCGACACAAGCAAACTAATAAGGGTTATTGCGATTGTTTCTTTTTGTTTGCATTTTGACTGCTTGTGTTGTGGATATTGCAAACATGCTGCCTTGTATAAAGGTGTCAGTTGTTGTACCAGTTGAAAGGGTAAAAACCTATCACTATGTTTTGCCACTGGTTAAGGAGGTCTCAGTCTAAAAGGGTTGTCGCATAAACAGAACGTGCCAATTCGTCACTAGTGCAGCACGCCAGTGTGTTGGAGAGCGCAAGATACCTTAATGTGTGGAGGTACAGATACAACAAGGGGACACTGGGCTGCTGATCGATGTCAGAATCTATAAGCAACGACGCTAGTGGTTTTATTGATACATCCCTTTGAGAGTCACTTTATTTTCGGATTAATATTCGCGTGCCTCGTTTCGTTTCTCAGATTTCTCCGCCTCGTGAATTGCATCGCAGTTATTATTTCATTGAAATTATTGGGGCCCAGGAATATATTGCCAAGTGCATTGTGCCTCGTCCTCAATGAAATGTGACAGCAACATTTAATCAAGTTACTTTTAATCTAGAGGAGTTTATATCGTAACACTTTTTTAAGGGTTTGTGCATTTTCTTGATTCTTTCGGTAAAGTCACGTAGAAGGGAAGTAATAAAATAATCAAAATAAAACATAATAAAATAATTCTCACGTTTCGGCCACAACGCAAGCAGCAGTCACCCAAGGACGGCTGCTTGCATTGTGGCCGAAACGTCGTGAGAATTATTTTATTATGTTTTATTTTTATTATTTTATTACTTCCCTTCTACGTGACTTTACCGAAAGAATCAAGATGAATCCCTGCAGTCACGAAAGCTTTAAATCGAGGTTTGTGCATTACTCAATCGTTAATATCGGGGTAAATAATCCTGCCGATTTTAAAACTGGTGTCATTAAAAATCTTATTGTCATCGGGTCCCACGGTGAAGCGTGCAGTCTCCGACCCATATCCACCTCATCTCCTAAGAATCGGATTAAGTGCTATTAAGGGCAATTTCCCAACACATCGCCTCTATCATTTTTCCTTTAAAGGCCTTAGTGTTTACGAATGTGTTGTCCTTTTGTTAATTGCTATTATATTTCGATTTAAAGCTTTCATGACTGCAGAGATTCATCTTCTTGGTTCTTTCGGTAAAGTCACGTAGAAGGGAAATAATAAAAATAACAATTCTCACGACGTTTCAGCCACAATGCAAGCAGCCGTCCTCAGGTGAGGAACAGGTCTGTCGGAAAGACAGCGTCTGAATCATTATTTTTTATTATGTTTTATTTTTATTATTTTATTATTTCCCTTCTACGTGACTTTACCGAAATAACCAAGACGATGCTATCATATTAGAAACACATCCAAGGGGACATCTACAAAATCACGTGGGGAGCTCTGCTCTTGGTTGCATTATTCCATTGCAGACCCATGAGCAATGCCTTGGGGAGGCCTTCAGTCAGCAGCGGATTGATCATGGCTGACGATTGTACAAGGCAAGGGACTGGAGATTAGGATTGAAATAAATAAATGTCCGTATTATTGGTCACGAAAAAGACCTTTGCTCGAAATGTCAGCCTACTCTACGCACGTTCCGTTATAAAGCCATTGTCGATGTGTGGGTTTTGTTATGCATGTTCCCGTACCACGTTTCATGCAGTCACTTTTAAACGAAGTACATTTTAAAAAATATCTTAAAATGGCCCTTGTTTCCGCATTGCGCAACATAGATGGAAACTGGTTCGGTCAGTACATTATTAGGTACAGTGTACCTGCAAGGCTATGGCGAGCCTCCTCTGTTGCCTCACAGCAGGCGTAAAACAAGAGTCGAAAATTCAAATAATCAGAATCTGACTTCATAATATTTAGAGCACCATACATCAAGGCACTTGAAACAGTTTCAAAATTCGGCAACACAATATTGACTTAGATGGCAGGGGCAGTGCAAGGGCCGAAGAATGAGTGACCGGAACAGAGGGCACGTGGAGGTCACAAAGGGCAGGGAAGGGAAGGGGGAAGGGTGAGGGGAGGGAAAAGAATGGACAATGGCGAAGAGGCGAGCCTTTAAGAGAGGCGCGAAAGGGGGTTGAGAGTCTGCTGAATGTGTAGGGGCGGTGCCGAGTCTACGGGGGGCGGTGCCGAGTCTACGGAGGCAGTGCCGAAGTCGAGCGTCACGTGGAGAACGATAGGTTCAGGAGGTTCTCGAATGCTCAAGCGTGGATGCAAAACTCCACTCTCGTTTTTTTGTGATAAATGTTGCCAATATTTCCCTTGGGCTAAACGCTCGAAGCAAACCGGGGGGAAAGGACGCGATGGCACGGACGAGACGAACAACACCGGACGCGACGGAGCAATCTCGGGCAGACGAAGCACCGGAGACTTGAAAATAAATCTCGCGCGTCACAATGACGACGCCGCACATTTGAAGCAGTTTGCGAATTTATTTTCCTTGCCAAGCAACGGCAACAAAAAAATGCATTCACTCGTCAGCGACAACAATCTCGAGCCGTTCAACCTACCTCCGCAATTATCAATGTGTCGGTACTGCAGTGTCACTAGCGGGGCGGAACATTCAGCCACTCGCGTTAAGCCAGAAGGGCATTGCGAACGACCCCACGGGCTCACCTCCTGAGATGCTGGCATTGCCAGCCGTGATCACGGGAAGGTGAAGCAAGCAGAGAGATTACATCACAAAATTTGCATTGTTTCGGCTCAAATAAGTTACCCGATACAAGCAGAAAGCAAAACAATCGGGTGCTGCTTCATATTGCAGTGGAAAATAATCCTGCCAAATTTTTTGGTGGAGATCACCAAATCAGGCTTTACAAAAAAAGCCCCCCCCCCCCCCAACTCAACCGCATTTCTACAAACCCACTAAGATTGGGCCCAAAAGTAGCAGAAAATGACAGCGACGAGTCCACCGCACCGCTCACGCGCTGACGCAGAGCGTCACGCGAGCGCTGCCGTCTCCCCACTGGGGTGCCCTAGGAAGTCTCGACGGCGGAGAGGGAGACGTCGCCGGAGATGTGGACGCCGGTGATGCTGGAGGCCTCGGCGCGGTGGTGGAAGTCGCACAGCGGGATCACGTCGTTCACCTCCACGCGCCACACGTCCTCACAGCACCGCAGCCTCACCTACGAAGACAGCGTTGTGGGCGAGTGTGCTGCCTTTAGCGAATAGTGGGCACCTACTAAAGTTGACGTGGCACACGAGGGGGTGAGTGGCCAGTTACCACGCCCAGCCCCCTTCGTCTCCAAGTGCGGATGTTTACACATTGCACCAGGTACTCATTTGAGGCCGAGTCGACCTAGGGGAGGTCCAGGATCGGTTCAGATAGTCACTTATGTTGGCCGTGAGTGGGAATCAAACTCGAGTCGCGCGGCGCACTCACCGCTACACCACCGCTCCCGTGGTTGATGAGACATACATGCCAACATGCGCACGCACACACACCTGAACCAACTTGTGAAAGCGTTACCGTTGAGCTCACCTCGAACGGCTCACCAGGAGAGAACGGGAACTCTCCAGGCCGCTCCTCGGAGCCCCAGCTATCGCCGAGCTGCGAGTTGAGGACAACGACGCGGCCAGCGTCATCGTCCTGGAAGCGCGGGTTCAAGTGCAGCGCGATATTCCCGTCGGCGGTGCGCAGGTTCAGCGTGAATCTGACGACATCGACAGACGGTCGTTGTCAACAATAAAAAAATTATACATTAAAAAGATAGTTGAAAAATTAGCCTGGGTCGTTTCAGCTGGATCCGTGACCTGGAAAATATTTTCGCATCCGGCACCCTGCATACACAAAGTAAACGTCCAATGTTTGGGCCTACGCTGGGATGTGGTTGGGAACCCTTAGCCCAACGTTCCACCTTTACTGGGCCTTTTGCTAATCATCTGCCAACTACTCGCTCCACTATCGGCGTTCCGGAATAGATCTGGTGAGAAATGAAGCCCCGGATTATGCAATCAAAACCGATTCCTTATTCCTGATTAAAATCCTGTTAAAATTGGTCGAATCGTGTGCATGAGAATTAGCTATTTTCAATGCAGGCGGATTTTTTTTTATTCTTTCGGATGACATTGGGGAGATTCTTTTCACACACCATAGATAATTTCCAATGGATATGTATCGAAATTTAAGGAGACCGAATCCCAACCGACTCCAAATCTTGTAGAATGCTCCGTGCCACCTTACGCTTGCAATAGCACCACAGTGCGCCACTGGATCTATGCACTTTTCAATCCAAATTGAAAACTCATTTCTGTAGAACCGCTTTGGGCTCGTGACCCTTACTCCGCACCTCCGATCAGCACGGTTGACTACGTACGGTACAAAAGAAGTTAATCATACATACAGGCATACGATGTGCGTTAAGTTGATCAGATGATCAGTTTAACACCTCGGCTTTCGCGACCAATATTATTCACAATAAAGCTTTTTGGGTTTCGATCGCTGTTGTGCAAATACGTTTGGAGAGTCTTTAATTTCCCGTGCGCCGATGCTCAATTAAAAAAAGCGGCGGTTCTCAATTCCGGCGGCGTTTCGGGACTCTGCTCCTTACACACGGCACAGTACACCTGCGTTACGCGGCAAACAACAAACTCTTAACGACGAGCGTAACGCCAGCTCCAGAATTGGTATCCATTACTTGAGCATCATGATGTCAGGCGTGGATCCAAAGGAGGGGGTGGGTGGGTGGTGGTGCCCCCCCCCATCCCTCCCACCCTAATCACCTCGGGACGTTGCAATTATGTCTGCGTCTGCGTTACGCCCCTTGCAATAGGACATTGTGTACGGTAAATACAGTGTGTGTGCATGCGTGTAGCGTAGTATAGGGCGTGGGGAGCGGTAGTGTAGCAGTTGGCACGCCGCGCTATGAACCAGAGTTCGATTCCCGCTCGCGGCCAACACCAGTGACGATTATCAGAAACGGTCCTGGGCCGCGCCTAGGTCGACTCGGCCTAAAATGAGCACCCGGTGCGGTGTGAACAAACACCAGCAATGGAGAGACAAAGGCGGCCGTGTGTGGTGCTGGCCAACCACCCATTTCGTGCGCCGTGTCGGCTTTCGTCAGGTGCTCGCCAACAGCACTTGCCCCAGCATTTACGTTGAGGCTACACGGGGGCACCTTTGTCTTTGTAGCGCAATACGATCTGTAACAAACTGTGCGATTGTGTTACGCAAGCTTGGGGGAAGGTGGGTGGGGGGGGGCAGGTCGTGGTACCCGGTTGGGTTGTCCAAGATGGCTCCGCGCACCGTCAGGCACCACCCGAAGTTCACGGCATCAGCCACCGGCAGCTCATAGGGCACCTCCTGCGAGAGAGGGGGGGGGGTGGACAAAGCAGCCACGGGGTGGGATTTCAGGAATCTCTGCTATCACCCCTCGGCCAGCCTGATCAGAAGCGTTTGGGAATTATGTCAACCAGCTGGGAATGGCGTTTCCATCATTCTCGTGGTGAGGGAACAAAAAAAATGGATAATAAAGTAGCAACTTAAAAAAACATGCGTTTGGCGATGATTTTGCGTAAATTGCGCACAAGCACAGTATAACGACAAACTCACATTCGTCAATAACAACCGTGTGTGGCCTTAATAGGTAATTTATAAACAGGCGACGTTTCGGGGAAATGGCCTTTCTTCATTGCACACGAAGGATTGTAAGGGGTCAGACTTGCTCAAACCGACTTTTTCCTCCCTGCTGGCATGGCGACAATCTCCTTGGTGGCCGTGTCGAGCCATTGACGTATTACATACAGCCATAGTGGTGGGGGTTTGTGTTACTATAAATAAAAGCAACTTGAAAATTACACCCGTATTTGAATTTCACGTTTTTCTGCCCAACTCCACATTTGTAAGTTTGGCCAGTGACCAACTTTAAAAAGGGCCCTTTAATTCCTGTCCCATTCAGCTTTGTTCAACATGAACAGGTAGCCGGTACAACAGCACTGTACGCGCAAGCTCCATGATCACGATAACGCGTTTATAGATTCTCCAGTGTCACGGCTCCGACCGCTCTTGGCCGGTAAAGGTAAAAGTGGAGCCTCAGCATCTTCCGCTCACGCTGCTGGCGGAAGGCTCGGGGAGCGCCCACACTTTACCCCACCACTCGCCATCGGTGATTATTGCCCGTGGTGTACCCATTTATTATACTGCGGGGTCGAGAAAGGGGGTGGGGGGGGGAAGAAATTCATGATTTTGCCCATTGCTTTCTATTATATTTCGGATATAGCATCATTTCCAGTGCGCTTTAAAATGCAAGCCGACGGCGGTCAGCGAGGGAGGTGACGGAATGGGGTGAGGGACGGGGCTGAGAATGGAGCCGATGTTGCTGGGGTAGGAAAGGTGGAATAAAGGTGGAATGTGATGGCGAGTGAGGGTTGTCCGATGGGTGCAACGTGGATGAGAGGCAGCGGGGTATGGGGCACATGCGTGAAGAGGCAAAATGGGCACGGAAGAGGGTGGGTGAAGGGTGGTTAGGAGGCATAGGTTTCGACGGTCGTAACCGTGAGATCGAACCGGCTGCATCTGGATTTAAAGTCGACTGTGCTAATCGTTACCGTGTAAGTATCCCCCGGGCTGGTCCTGCGACCGGATTAGAATGATCGAACAGAGATCGCACGACAGACAGCATGTCCGTCCAGCAGGAACTGCATCGCGTTCCGCGGCACCATCACGACAAATTTCTCAACGGTTGGCTGCACGTTTTGTGCCATTAATCCGCGGTGTTTCGATGACAAATTCCGCGACAAAAGTTGGAGCGCGAAGGGGATTTGCTGTTAACTTTTCATGCAAATGCGTTGCAGGCGATGGGCAGCGGTGTTGTGCAGCGGTGAGCGCGCTGTGCTGTGAACTCTGTAACCCGAGTTCGAATCCCGGCCACGGCTAATTGAGCAAAGGACAAAAAGTCAATCTTACAATAATTTACAAGTCCAGGCAACAAAATGCGTATTGATGGAAGGAGCGGTAGCGCAGTGGGTAACAACACTGCATAGTGAACCCGTGACAACCCAGACAGATTCCTAGCTCCGGCTAATATCAGTGGTGAATGCACAACTGAACCGGTCCTGAAACCCGCCCTTTACAAACCCGCACTGACGAGTGTGGTGAAATATGACAAAAAAGTAAAACAACCAAAAGGCTTTCAGAGGCCTTCGTCCAGCAGGGGATCGATAAATGACGTACATTCATTGTTTTACTATTCGTTGTTTTAATTATCAATCCATAGTATTGTCTCAATTTCAATCAACATTTCAAGTTTCTACCACATTGCGATCTTGGCCCATGATAATTCATGGGCGTTTGGATTCGCGTGAGAATTTCAGTACCCGGAGAAAACCCATCACGAGAGTGAGTGGAGAGTGGCTTTGCCCAAGAGCTCCTCTACGCACCGAATGATCATCTGTAGACGCATTGCTGGAATGGCCACCCCACAGCCCAAAGCTCACCACACCCTGCAGTTCACATTTCAGCATAGCGCTAACCAGGCTCGGCCTTTGCTTAGCTTTCGAGAATTGCACCCAAATGTTATTTTGAAACAACAGAAGGCCAACAACGCACACTACACTTATGACCCAGTAATGGCCATTAAAACCCACAGCCCCCCACCCAACCACACATTGCTACTCTCAGGCAGTTTAACCATTCAAAATATATATTGTACCCACCAGGATAAATTGCCGCTTAGCTTACGAGATCTGCACTCAATGTTAGAACCGTTCACAAGAGATGCTGAAACTTACCAATGATCCCATGATAATAATGGTGGTGGTGGTAGTAGTAGTAGATATTGATTATTCGGCGCTCGCTGCTGACAAATATTAGAAAGGTGGTGGTGGACCTGACGGTCGCTCTGCTTTTATACCGGTCCCCCCAAGTGGGCGTGTTAGGCCGGCGCACAGTGGGATTTTAAATGGGTGGCCGTGGGCGTGATGAGCGATAGGTAGATGCAGGGGCCGTACTTCGCGAACGCCCCGTTCCCATGTGGCTGGAGGCTTGAAATACTGGTCAGGGCAGCATTTCTTTTGTTGCTGTTAAAAATTCCAGGCATCTTTGACCCACCAAACGTGATGGGCATCGGCTTCAATGGTGCCCAACCTCCCCCGTTCACAAGCACACAAGTTAGGTCGTTTACACGCTGCATGCGCCTGATAGTTGGTAAACACGCTGCACGCGGTGGCGCGTAGAAGAGGAATGGTTAAAATTAAGTCACGAATTAAGTCATTAATACATGAATACGTATTTTTCGGTATATACTTATATTTTTTTGCAACGACGCTAGTGATTTATACAAGTTTATAATGTTAAGATACCGTATAAATGCAAGGTGCTTCAAAATATTTGCAGCACTTATATGGGATTATCGTTTTTAATGGAAAATAACGGATAATCCACTGTAAAATGATAACAAATGTAATGTTCATAGCTTCAAAAAGTCAAAGAGTCTCCACCTGCTCGCCATCATTGTCAACACGTGCCTGGAATCTTCTTCAGGTGGTCTCCAGAGCCCGGAGGCACATTTCTTGTGGTGTTGTTGCAAATTATCAGAAGTGTTAAAAACATTTTTGAATCACGCTGGATTGTGTGTGTGTAGTGGGGCGTGGTGCAGTGGTTAGCACATCGTGCTACTGAACCCGGCGATACCGAGTTCGATTCCACCTCACGGCCAATAACAATGGCGAATATCTGAACCGGTCCTGGGCCTCCCCCTCGGTCCACTCAGCCTGAAATGAGTAGCTGTGAAATGTGTGTAAACATCAGCGCTGGGGAGACAAAGGCGGTCGTGTGTGGTTGCTGGTCACCAACTCCCCTCGTATGCCGTGCTGACAGCACTTGCCCCAAGTCAGTTAAAGTGTATACCGGAGTTCCATACTCTTAGGTTTTTTCTGTAAAGTCACGTAGTTAAAAATAAAATAATAATAATAAATGAAAATAACTAAATGAAATCACGACGTTTCGGAAGCAACACAAGCCTCCGTCATCAGGTGTAACTTAATTTTTCGATTTAAAGCTTTCGTGACTGCAGGGATTCATCTTCTTGGTTCTTACCGTAAAGTCACGTAGAAGGGAAATAATAAAACATAAATTTTTTTTATTACTTCCCTTCTATTGTGTTTTTTTTATTTCCCTTCTACGTAACTTTACCGTAAGAACCCAGAAGACAGGTGTAACTGCTCCAGTAAAATTACTGTAGCGTGTGAAGCAATAATTTTAGTAGTATTTTCTTTGTAGTAATTTTAGCAGTAATTTTACTGGAGCAGTTACACCTGATGACGGAGGCTTGTGTTGCTTCCGAAACGTCGTGATTTAATGTAGTTATTTTCATTTACTATTATATTATTATTATTTTACCTACGTGACTTTACCGAAAAAACCTAAGAGTATGAATCCTTGCAGTCACGAAAGCTTCAAATCTAGAATGTATGCAGGATGATCTTTCTCGTTTTGCCATACGTGATTTGATAAACGTTGATTCAACTAAGACCGATATTGTGTGTGTGTGTAAATACAATCCCTCGTAATGCAGATCATGTTTAGCGCTCCCTCCGTCGGGTTCTGATGAGTGTAGCAAACATCATGCGAGTACATCGTATGCCCGACGCACTTTGTACTAAGACTTAGGCGACTGGTGAATATGAATGAGAGGCGATGCCGTGGATTGTGAGTACAGTGGTAGAGTTTGGGAACCCGTGGTTATGGGCAAGACGTAAATTAAATTCACAAGTGTCGTAATGTCATTCATGGTGATGCTGCTGCTGCTGCGTTGGCAGTGGTGCACAATGGCAATGAACGATAACAACAACAACACTCAACGCACTCGTCAATAACACTGTGGCCTTAAAATGAAGACAAAACACATAAAAGTCTAAGTTTTCGGCCGGTGGTAATCAGGTGGTGCTTGTGCGCTATCAAAATGGGCTGTTGTCCGAAACGTCACCTCGATATATCTATTGCCATTTTTTTTAAAGCGACGCTGCTGTTTGGCGAACGCCTTGAATATCCACTCTTTCTTCACACCTTCAGTGAAATAAACCCCATGTGGTCTTGTCTTGGGACATCCTCGCTCCGAGGGTCGGCCGGACCACGGGAAATCCTTCCCCACTGACTCCTGTCTTCTGCTATCTTCATTTGTCTGTTCCAGCGTGAGCCTCCTCCATGATTTCAATATCACCATTGGGTCTTCTTCGCGCACGCGAACAGCGCAATTGTGCCGTGCATAAACTGCTTTTCCAAAAAAGTAGACTAAGCGTTCTTCATTGCATCACCTCTTAACATTTTTCATTCAACACCAGCTTTCCCCAGAACCCATCCACGTGTTTTCTTTTCGGTCCACGCTACGTACGCAGTCATATCCATCCGCCCGAGTCTTTTCGTTAAAATCCCCAAAACTTTCTACGTGGAACGCAACTTTCGGTTCCAAGGCTGCACACGTGTTCCTGGGAAACGCCACGTGTGCGGTCTGCGTACCGTTCCATGACGCGTTGTGTATTTGAACCTGAACGCAGGCCATCTAGGGTCAGGAATATTTGTCATCTATTTTCATATACAGTATTAGACGAAAGGTAGATGCTAACGGGCAACGCAATTGACACATTGACGTCGAGGTTAAAGCACGCTTTCATTTGATATACAGGCAGACCTCGCTTAGCGGTCAAGATGCGTTCCTGGAGATGCGAGTGCCCATCGAATCAGCGCTCAATGGGACCATCACACCATTCTTACTCTTAGGTTTTTTTCGGTAAAGTCACGTAGGTAAAAATATAAATAAATAATAAAAATAATATTAAATAATTTAATAGAAATAAAATAATAAATCACGACGTTTCGGAGGCAACACAAGTCTCCGTCATCGGGTGGGACCGTCACAGCTAGATTTACTGTATCAATACAGTAAATTAACTGTATCAATCAATACAGTACATTTACTGTATCAATACAGTATCAATACAGTAAATTTAGCTGTGACGGTCCCACCTGATGATGGAGACTTGTGTTGCCTCCGAAACATCGTGATTTATTATTTTATTTCTATTATTTTTATTTATTTTTTACCTACGTGACTTTACCGAAAAAACCTAAGAGTTATGAATCCTTGCAGTCACGAAGGCTTCAAATCTAGAATCATCACACCATTGCTATCCTGTGATATTACAGCGTTACCGCCTTTGTCTCCCTCGCGGCGATGCTGACTTACACATCGCAACAGGTCACACGACTCATTTCGAGGCCGACTCGACGGAGAGAGAGGCGCAGGACGATGTTCAGATCACCGTCACTTGATGTTGGCCGCGAACGGGAGGAATCCAACTCGGGTCGCCAGCTTTTAGCGGCACTCAAAGTCGCACACGCCCGGCACCGCAGCCTCTGTTGACTCTTCGCCAGTTCCAAACCTGCTTAGCTTCCGAGATCCGGCGAGTTCGGCGGGCGACGTTGCAGATGATTTTGGTGATCGACGCAACCTCGGAAAGGAGATGGTCACAGGTTTTGCTTGGAGCCGAACGTTAACAGATGGCACGGCGGTGTTGATTTTAGATTCGAAGTTTTCGTGACTGCAAGGGTCCATTGATACAGTAATTTTGCTGTGACGGTGCCACCTGAAGACGGAAGCTTGTGTTGCCTCCGAAACGTCGTGGTTTGATACATTTTTATTTTACTTTTTTACCTACGTGACTTTACCGAAAAAAAAACAAAGAGTATGGTGTTTTTTCCTTCTTGGTTCTTTCGGTAAAGTCACGTAGAATGGAAATAATAAAATAATAAAAATAAAACATAATAACATGTTTTATTTTATAATAATAATAATAATAAAAGAAATCATTATTTAATTATTTCCATTCTACGTGACTTTACCGAAAGAACTAAGAAGATGAATCCCTGCAGTCACGAAAGCTTTAAATCGAAAAGTATGGTGTTTATTTTCTTGATGAAATTACAATTGAACGTTTCGGCATTAGGCGGAGTTTTGCTTCTATGTTGGGGGTTGGGCATGGGGGTTCACTTTGTCGCTCACGTAAGGGATGACGGATGCATATAATTAACGTGGTTTTTTTCATCTGAATTGCAAACTACTGAAAATAAATTAATACAGGTGTCCAGTTTAATTGTGTCGCAAGGCAACAACAATATGGGGAAGGGCACTCAGGGGGTGTCAATTCATCGACAAATTCTATCCCTGTCCATCAGAGGGCGACCTCCCCACGTGGTTCATTGTCTCGGATCAAGACGACCGCACTATATGCCTCTCATCATCCGCCCGCCCGAATAGTTTCAGAATCAGAACCTTGATTGGGACCGCAGGAGAAATCCGATGAGCTATGAAGCTCTTTGTCTTTTACAGATGTCCGGTTCCGGGGGGGTGCTGGGGGGCGAGTCAGAAAGTTGCAACCGCATGCGGTGCTACTGCATCGACAGCCGTGCAACATTTGGGTTGTAAGCAAGTCACGAAATATAAAGACATAAACACGACAGTATGCTAGTCAGGTTTCTCAACACTAAATGCAAGCTTGGCGACAATAAAATAAAAAAAACAGTCCCAGACCACACCAAGACCAGCACAGCAGAAGTCCCTCGATAAAGTGGCACTCTGAAGTCGGACTCTCGATAACACGGCTAACGATCAAAGTTGCAAATCACGTGTGCAAGTGTGGTTGTATCCAGCAATAAGCTCTCCTCCTACAAACAACCAGACTGATGGTGATGCTGCTGCTGCTGCGTTGGCAGCGGTTTACAAGCACAATAACAACAACAACAATCAACGTTTTTAAAGAACAAGTTTACGTGCAGGATATGCAGAATATATTTTAAACGAACATAAAATGTAATAGGAGACGTTTCGGGAAGGGGCCATTCTTCATATTACGGCACGTAAACATAAATATTGTATCTGCTACGAGGAAGGATCATTTCCCAAAACGACGCCGATTATAACGTCGTCGTCTCTGTGAAGACTCTGTTATTGACAAATGTCTGGAATCGAATAACTTTGGGAAGAGGCCAAACGGACCGGAGTTTCAGCTGTTTCACCGCTGTCAGCGCGAGGAGGGACAGCCTCTCCACAGCGATTACGCCAATTTAGTAAGGGGCCGTCCATAAATGACGTCACGCGATTTTGGACGATTTTTAACCCCCCCCCCCCCTCTCGTCACACGGCGTCACAAAAAGTCAGACCCCCTCCCCCTCAAATATGACATCACAAAGCTCTGTCCCCCCCTCCCCCAAAATATAAAACATGCTTCAAATCGCTTTAAACTATTGTCATTGTAGTGCGCATTTAATGTGGCGCTGCACTCTGATGTTGCAGGAGAAAACATTTATTAAAAAGTATATTTAATCAAGTAGAACGTGTTGTCTATATTTATTTAAAGTTGCGCATTTTGATGTGACGTCACATTTCTCACCCCCCCTCCCTCGTCACACATCGTCACAAATGTCTGACCGCCCCCCCCCCCTAGTTGCGTGACGTCATTTATGAACGGCCCCTAACTTTGATCCCTTATTTTCTATCCATCATCGGGTGGAGCAGTGACGCACACACGACTGGCACCACTGGTTAGACATGTGTGTTTATATTTGTGCATCCTCTATACTCGGAAACCACTGGAGCTACGTACTTTTAAATGTAGATTGAACACTCAATTCTTTAGAAACGTGTTTTTGTGTTTAGTCTGTTGTCCTACCGCCCGCACCTCTGACTAGCTAGGGTTGGCTACATACTATGTGAAAGACGTTCAACGTCCATACACACTGCTACTTCTTCTTAAACTGCTTGCCTGCGTGGAACAGTAGGCCAAATACAGTCTAGACTTTAGAGGAACTCTCTAGACCTCCCTTGATTGTAGGCCCTTCTGCCAGCAGCAGCACGAGCAGTTAATAGTGCAGCTGTACCTGTACCTTTATACATAATAATCTCAATACCAGCGTGGTGAAGTCTGGTTCAAACAACCCCATGCGTGGGGAGGCATTCATCCAGCGGTAGATTGACAATGGGGGGCTGTCAATTACAATTTAGGTCACGTGTCGGTTGTGTGAAAAAAATGACAATAAGTTTAGCATTATATTCTTGGTTCTTTCGGTAAAGTCACGTAAAAGGGAAACAATAAAATAAGAAAAATATAAAACAATAAAATGGAGTTCTGCCATTACTCGTACGGTACATTTCATTAAAGCGTGTTTTTAAAAAAGTATTTTTAAATTACTTATTTAGTTTCGAAGCCGCCCTACCCTCACTGATCCCATCTACACCCACTGCAGGGCCTACGGGCATTCCCCCGCCCCTACCACAACCCCCACCACTAACTCAAACCAGGCCTCAACTCCTTGCCGAGGGGGGGGGGTGTGTGAAGGGGGCGGCGCTTAAGAAGAAAGAGGCGGGGCCTAAACAGGAAAGGGGCGGATCCTGAAAAGGAAAGGCGCAGACACGAAAGGGGAGGGGCGGGGTATAAGTAGGAATGAGGAGGGGCTTAAATGGAAAGAGGCAGGCGATGAGAGGAGAGGTTGAACTTCCCTCGATCTGAGGTCACAGAAGCGTGGAATCAAACACGTGCAAGCGGGCAGCATAGCTTATTTAGTACCGCAGATGCGGCCACAGGCCAACTGTTGTTTATTGTGGAGGGTTGTGCGTTGTGTGGTGGGAAACCGGAGAACCCGGAGAAGGGCCATCGCCTTGACGAGGGGCTGTCGGCGTAACACTCACAGCAGATAACGCGGACTGAAGGTTCGTTTACGGTAAGTGTTGAGTTTAGTGTTCGTTTGTGATGTGTGCTTGTGCCCCGCTGCCAACGCAGTGTCACCGGTTTTTGTTGTTTTAGTGAATTTAAGCTTCGGCGTTCGCACAAAAATAAAATAAAGAAGTACGGAACCCATCCAGGAATTGCGCAGAGAGGCTACTGTCAGATTCGTAAAGTTGACTTGCTTAAATGTATTTATTTTACCATTGTAATTTTTTAAAGAATGGTTTAAAACAACATTTATTTTTCTGAAATATTCTTGAAAACAATGAAGGCCCCACTGAAGACCCACCCCAGACCGATCCGCTGGTACATTGGAGTATTAAAAAATATTACATTTGAGATTTAATATTTTTGTTCCACAGATAATAATCAAATAAATCTTGATTTAAAGCTTTTTTTTTCAAATTTTCTTTCTGTGGATTTCACACCTGATGATGATTGCTTGTGTTGCAGTCGAAACGTCGTGAGAATATTTTTATTGTTTTATATTAATATTATTTTATTATTTCCCTTCTACGTGACTTTACCGAAAGAACCAAGAATATAATAATCAAATAGGCAGAAAGTTGTTTCCCACCGACAGATTCACCGAGGTTCCATGACACAGGGCTGCAAAACCGCCACGCCAGTGGTCGCACGCACCTCCGATTAGCGCGGTTTGTTGGCTACGTACGGTGGGAAAAGAAGTTAAACATACAGGTACATACTTGCACGTGATGGGACCGTTTTGCCAGTATTAGAGTATGAAAAAATACAAGAGTAAGTTTTATCCTTTCTGGCAATAAAGCAGGTTAACGTTAAGATCTTCAAACACCAAATTGAGACCTTTTTTTGCAAGGAATCAAGTTCGCATTAACCGCACGTACTTGTGATAAACATGCAAACACACATGCTCTGGCAAAAATGTCCCATTTTATAGCTGCGCTGATCATGGCATTGTCCTTGTGCTGTTCGCCTTTTGGCGTTCTCTGGTCTGACACCGGTGAGACTAGGCCCTAAAGAAGACTGCCTCTGATCTAGCCCAAGGCCGTAGCCATGGAGTCAACATTGGGGGGGACCAAATCTTCCAGGGTGTCTGGGGGGCCCAACCCAGATAAAATATCTAAATTTGAAAACTAATTTGCTGCCATTTCCTGCCTAAAATATTTAAAAATTAACTAACACATGGGATGGGCTTTTTATTTTTGTATTTACAATAATGTCTAATAGTGTTATTGTATTACATTGCTCTGTTTTTACTTGTTTTACCATTTCTTGTTTCATTGTATGGAATGGCAGAGATTAGGGATTAATAAAGTACAACCATAACCACAATCATATAAACAGAAATCTATGCATTGATTTATATGAAGACAAGTCCAGATATTGTGGCCAATGTTTAGCAAATTGTTGTTTTTATTTACATAGCATAACATTTTCATAGCAATATATTGGGGGGGACATTTTGAGCATATTTGAATATTGGGGGGGGTGTGTGTCCTCCCCAATATATATTATAATTACCGCCTTGGTGTAGCCCAATCAGTTGCAAAGACAATGCATATATTATCATAACATGTCTTGTTTGCATGTTCACTACATGTACCGGTGGTTCATGCAGACTTGATGTCTTGCAAAAGGTTTCTATTTCGTGTTTGAACATCTAAACACCTCCTGTTTTATTGCCAGAAAGGGTAAAACATTCTTATATTTCGTAGTTTTATACTGGCAAAACAAAGTTCCCATGATACACAGATTTTGCGTAGGCAAGGACCCATCAGAGCATGTTTGTATGCGTGTTCACTACAAAGTACCCGTGCGTGGTTAACGCGAACTCGAGTCCTTGCAAACAGCTCTCTGTTTGGTGCTTGAACATCTTTACAGCTCCTGTTTTTATTGCCAGCAAAAGCCAAGCATATGCTCATATTTGTTTGTATAGGGGCCGTCCATAAATGACGTCACGCACCTCGGGAGGGAGGGGGGTCAAGACATTTGTGACGATGTGTGACGAGGGGGGGGGGGGAGAAATGTGACGTCACATAAATATAGAATTGTTATAACAACACTAATTGTTATAACAACACTCCTACAACATCAGAGTGCAAGCGCCACATTAAATACGCACTACAATGACAATAGTTTAAAGCGATTTGAAGCATGTTTTATTTTCAAAATGGAAACATGGTTTTGGGGGGAGGGCAGAGCTTTGTGACGTCATATTTGATAGGGGGAGGGGGGGTCTGACTTTTTGTGACGCCGTGTGACGAGGGGTGGGGGGGGTCAAATATCGTACAAAATCGCGTAACGTCATTTATGGACGGCCCCAAACTGCACGTCATCGTCGTCTCCACACCCGTGACGTGAAGCCTCTCCACTGCGTCAGAGCCCCGCTCGCTCCACCTGTGTCCAATCAGCGCTGCCCTCCCCCCACCACCCACCGTACCTGTGACGCCGCGTCCAAAGTAGGAGGAGGGATGTCGCCTATTCATTATTTATCCTACCGCCTACAGTAGGACGAAACGTACATGTCACTGCTCATTTCCCTGTTTCTGCGTGCGTGCGCGTGCGCGTTCTTTCGCTTTGACTCACGCACAGCACGGCCGTCAATTTACCCCCGACGTTGAGCGCTGGATGGTAATTGTTAGTCACGGCTTTTAAACCGGCAGCGGAGGCACCCTGTCGATGTTGAGGTTTGACGAGAGAGCGTGCCCTAGTGCGTGTGACAACCGTCTCTCTGCGTGCGCGCGTGTGTGTGACAGGCGAGGCAGGGCCACCAAGCCATCATCGCCGATGGTGACAACGCTCTCACGCTCGATGCAGGTGCGCTCGATCGTGCCCCTAGCACGCACAGCCACGCGGTGAGAGGGGACATCGAGGGGGGGGGGGGGGTGAACGAGGACGCGCACGCGTGCCCGAGTCGCCAAATGGAAAATCAACTCCACCGCAATAATCCCGCGCCGTCCGTGACCTCCTCCTCCTGCGACGATGCTGCCCGTTGCCATGGACGTTAATCGCGGCGGCCTCGGGAAGACACCGAGGAAGCAGGCGCAGAGGGAGAGTCCCACGTTGAGTCGAGAGATGGTGGCGCCTGCCTGCGTCTCTGAGGACCTGGGCGGTGCAGGCGAGGAGACGAGAGGCTCGACTCGGCGGCAGGAGGAGGGACGCGTGAACGGAGGCGTTCATCCAGAGGCGCGTGGGGACGCGGATGACACGGATGAGATCAATGGTGATCGTGGTGATGACGGTGGCACAGGGCACGGCGCAGATTCTGCATCGGAGGAGGTAACGTCGGCGAGTGGAGAAGTCGAATCGTCAGCGGTGTCGACTGGACCGCGGTTATCGTCAGCGGTAGTGGCATCAACAATACGTCTGCCACCAGTACAATCATCAGCAACGGCAGAATCAGCACCACGACCGTCGTCAGATATCGCAGCGCTCTTATCGACACCGACACCAGATTCAACATCATCAGCGTTGCCACCATCATCAACACCACGACGTCCATCATCTCCACCACCATCATCTTCCTTAACACTACCACCCTCGTCATCATCATCACCACCAACACCATCAACTTCACCGCTATCATCACCACCACCACGTACATCAACACCCCCAACCCCTTCATCATCATCACCACCACAGCCATCAACTCCACCGCTATCATCACCACCACCACGTTCATCAACACCCCCAATCCCTTCATCATCATCACCACCACAGCCATCAACTTCACCGCTATCATCTTCGCCACCACCACCACGTACATCAACACCCCCAATCCCTTCATCATTATCTTCATCATCATCACAACCACAGCCATCAAATCCACCGCTATCATCACCACCACCACCACGTTC
Source organism: Lampetra planeri (assembly GCF_965212315.1). Classification (NCBI taxonomy): domain Eukaryota; kingdom Metazoa; phylum Chordata; class Hyperoartia; order Petromyzontiformes; family Petromyzontidae; genus Lampetra; species Lampetra planeri. Next base: position 4,466,136 of record NC_136136.1, read on the forward strand.
ATCAACACCCCCAATCCCTTCATCCTCATCATCACCACCACAGCCATCAACGTCACCGCTATCACCACCACCACCACGTACATCAACATCCACAACCCCTTCATCATCACCTTCACCATCACCTTCATCATCACCTTCATCATCACCTTCATCATCACCTTCATCACCATCAGCAGCAGCAGCAGATACACGGGGCCCGGTTTCCACCGCCGCTGTCTCCGCGTTCAGCGACGACAGCGACGACGATGACTTCGGCGAGTTCGAGGCAGCGCCGTCCCACACAGCAGCTCTGGGTTGGCCTGAGGCCCTGGGACTCCTTCCCGGCGAGGCCCGGGGGGGGTCCCCGCACTCTCGCGGCGTCGCGGAGTGGCCCCCCGGGACCGTTGGAGGCCCGGCGCGCGAGTTGGCGCTGAGCCGTGGAAGCGACGCCGCATCGCGCGGAGCTGTCAAGGTGTTCGTCGTAAGTATGGGTTGGCAGTGACCGCTCTTCATCGACAATCGGAAATTTCGATGGGCAACGAAAGGTCGTTTGTCGCAGATGTTCCGGTAGGGGCACGGGATCAGAACGTTACAACAACAACAAGCGCGATAGGAGTGCAAGGTATGGGAAAGGCAAGCAAGTCACTTTACAAATAAATACAAATGAAACGAAACTGTACATATTCTTGGCTCTTTCGGTAAAGTCACGTAGAAGGGAAATAATAAAATAATACAAATTTAACAATAAAATTCTCACGACGTTTCGATTGCAACATTCAAGAATATGAATTTCTGCAGTCACGAAATAAACTGTATATGTTTTGTTATGTTACCGCAAGTAAGGCTCACTGAGCTATTACCATCTTATTCAGATGCGACCTGGCCACAAATGATAGCTCAAAGAAAGTGGCGAATCGAGTTCGATTCTCGCTCACGGAACGCGCGCTCCGTTATAACGCTGAACGCGCTCTGTTATAACGCTGAACGCGCTCCGTTATAACGCGGAATGCGCTCCGTTATAACGCAGAACGCGCTCCGTTATAACGCTGAACGCGCTCCGTTATAACGCGGAATGCGCTCCGTTATAACGCAGAACGCGCTCTGTTATAACGCAGAACGCGCTCTGTTATAACGCAGAACGCGCTCTGTTATAACGCAGAACGCGCTCCGTTATAACGCGGAACGCGCTCTGTTATAACGCGGAACGCGCTCCGTTATAACGCGGAACGCGCTCTGTTATAACGCAGAACGCGCTCCGTTATAACGCGGAACGCGCTCTGTTATAACGCAGAACGCGCTCCGTTATAACGCTGAACGCGCTCCGTTATAACGCTGAACGCGCTCCGTTATAACGCGGAACGCGCTCCGTTATAACGCAGAACGCGCTCTGTTATAACGCAGAACGCGCTCCGTTATAACGCGGAACGCGCTCCGTTATAACGCGGAACGCGCTGTTATAACGCAGAACGCGCTCTGTTATAACACAGAACGCGCTCCGTTATAACGCGGAACGCGCTCCGTTATAACGCAGAACGCGCTCCGTTATAACGCTGAACGCGCTCCGTTGTAACGCTGAACGTGCTCCGTTATAACGCGGAACGCGCTCCGTTACAACGCGGAACTCGCTCTGTTATAACGCTAAACGCGCTCCGTTATAACGCGGAACGCGCTCCGTTATAACGCGGAACGCGCTCTGTTATAACGCGGAACGCGCTCCGTTATAACGCTGAACGCGCTCCGTTATAACGCGGAACGCGCTCCGTTATAATGCAGAACGCGCTCCGTTATAACGCAGAACGCGCTCTGTTATAACGCAGAACGCGCTCTGTTATAACGCAGAACGCGCTCCGTTATAACGCGGAACGCGCTCTGTTATAACGCGGAACGCGCTCCGTTATAACGCGGAACGCGCTCTGTTATAACGCGGAACGCGCTCCGTTATAACGCGGAACGCGCTCTGTTATAACGCAGAACGCGCTCCGTTATAACGCTGAACGCGCTCTGTTATAACGCAGAATGCGCTCTGTTATAACGCAGAACGCGCTCTGTTATAACGCAGAACGCGCTCCGTTATAACGCTGAACGCGCTCCGTTATAACGCTGAACGTGCTCCGTTATAACGCGGAACGCGCTCCGTTACAACGCGGAACTCGCTCTGTTATAACGCTGAACGCGCTCCGCTATAACGCGGTTTCTGAGCGGTCGACGGCGAACTACTTTCTTGAGCTGCATGGCTGGTGCGCAGTACGCAGAACGGTGCCGCAATTTGTGCCGCCACCCCGCCGTGGACGCGCAGTGCCGCGTCGTCGTCTCGCCAAACGTCACCGCCACGCTACTTGTGGGGGTCACCGCGGGGACAATCGTCAGGAACGCATCGTCGGCCGCCCGCGTGCGAACGAGGACTTGACGCTGTCAAGCACTTCCATGTGTCCATCCACTGTTGGACGAGGGCCACCCTCCTCGCACCGTGCGCGTCGTCGCGGTGTGTGTGTGGTGGGGCTACGGAGGGTTTGTTTGACCATATTTCACCACGTTGTTTCATGGGGGGGGCGGGAGTGGTAGCACAGGGAGTTGGTTGAAGGGACAGGACAGCAACGGATTTTTCAGCAAGACCGGAAGCAACAGGAGAGCTTCACCATTCTTGCCCGATGAAGCTGATTGTAATTATCAGCGAAACGTCGGACTAGTCACATTATAAAATGCTGTTGATTCTCTCTTCAACACACCGGTGGGCTAAAGAAGTGAATTATTTTGTCCTTTGAAAAACGTGACACTTTTTTACTGTTTGGCCGTGTCGGGTGGTGGAGGGTTACGACACATTTATAAATAACACGATCTGACCCAAAAACCTATATTATGAATAATATTGGTCGCAAAAGCCTACGTGTTAAATTTCGATTTAAAGCTTTCGTGACTGCAGGGATTCATCTTCTTGGTTTTTTCGGTAAAGTCACGTAGAAGGGAAGTAATAAAATGATAAAAATAAAACATAATAAAATAATTCTCACGACGTTTCGGCTACAACGCAAGCAGCCGTCTCTATGTAAGTCTTCACCTGAAGACGGCTGCTTGCGTTGTAGCCGAAACGTCGTGAGAATTATTTTATTATGTTTTATTTTTATTATTTTATTACTTCCCTTCTACGTGACTTTACCTACGTGTTAAATTAAGCACCATCCTCGTGGCGAAATGCAAGTGATCATCTTGACCCCAGCGACAAAGCAAAAGGAGCATAGCCCCGCGATGAAGGTTATTAGGTCACAGCTCGTAAACAGCCCTGAATGGTGACACAATCGCCTCCTCGCACGCACAGCGAGCGAGCGCTGTGAGAAACCGCAAGAAATATTACAAATCACACAACTTCCTGCCGACGCCTTTGAGGAAATAACGTCCGGTGTGATGGTGATGGTGGTTGGTGTTGATGGTGGTGGCGCTAGCGGTGAACGCTACGCTACGCTGCGAAACCGGCGACCCGGGTTCGATTCCCGCTCACGGCCAACACCCGGTGACGATTATTTGAACCGGTCATGGGCCTCCCATAGGTCGACTCAGCTTCAAATGAGTACCCGGTGCGGTGTGTAAACATCGCCACTGGGGAGACAAAGGCGGTCGGGCGTGGTGCTAGCCATCCACCCCTTTCTGTACCGTTCCGGCCTTCATAGGTGCTCGCTAACAGCACTTGCCCCTACAATTCGGTTAAGGCTATACGGGGGATCTTTGTCTTTGTTAATAGTTGGCACAGTGTGGCGCACAGTTGGTGCATCTGCCAGTCATTCAACCCATGGCACCTGCTTGGTCTGTCCCGTGACCTCTATGTAAGTCTGTAGGTCTATATGTAAGTATGTTGGGTCTCTATGCAAGTCTATGAGTCTCTATGTAAGTCTGTGGATCTGTATGTAAGTCTGTGGGTCTTTAAGTCTTTGGGTGTCTATGTAAGTCTGTGGTTCTCTGGGTAAGTCTGTGGGTCTCGATGTAAGTCTGTGGGTCTCTATATAAGTCTTGGATCTGTATGTAAGTCTGTGGTTCTCTGGGTAAGTTTATGGGTCTCTATATAAGTCTGTGGTTTTCTGGGTAAGTCTGTGGGTCTCTATGTAAGTCTGTGGGTCTCTATGTAAGTCTGTGGATCTGCATGTACTTCTGTGGGTCTTTAAGTCTTTGGGTCTCTATATAAGTCTGTGGGTCTCGATGTAAGTCTGTGGGTCTCTATGTAAGTCTGTGGATCTGTATGTAAGTCTGTGGGTCTTTAAGTCTTTGGGTGTCTATGTAAGTCTGTGGTTCTCTATATAAGTCTGTGGGTCTCTATGTAAGTGTGGATCTGCATGTAATTCTGTGCACGTTTCTCTGCGGCGCGGTCTTGCGTTGAACCCGCAGTCGGGCTCCCGCGACGACGACGACGCCGCCGCCGTCGCGCTGCGTCGAGCCCTCGAGGAGTGCTTCTCGCCGGAGCCGCCGGCGGTGACGACGACGGGGAGATGCGCGGAGCACGGCGACGCGGACAGCCGTCCCGCCGTGGACGAGACGGTGACTCCGCTCACACGGCACCTCCTCGGGGAGACGCCCGCCGGAGACAGAGTCGCGGACAACGGGTAACGAGACTGCTGCGAATGATTTAATTTTTTATTTTATCGGCGAGGTGCAACTGAGCTGCATTGCTCTCTTTTTCCGAAGCGACCTGGTAGCCAAAAGAAGTGGGCAATCGTCAACAATTCGTAGGGTTTGATGAAACAAGGTAGTTGTAGTTACGTGCCCGTGATTCATTTGTGTTTTCGATTATTTACCTTATAAATAAATTTGGCCATGTCTCGCACCCCCAGAAAGGGCATCTCGCACCCCCAGGGGGTGCGTGCACCCCAGGTTAAGAAGAACCAATGCTCTAAACGCACGTTGATTCTAAATGTGGAGGGGAAAATCGGAGGACCCGGAGAAAAATCCACACGACCACGTGGTGAGAGAACGCGCAAACTCCAAATACGCAACAGGCGTCAGGGTCGGGATCGGGATCGAACCCACGACCTCCTCTATACCAGGCGAGGTAGTTAACATCTCGCCACCGTGACACCCACAACGGGAGACAGCGGGAGACGAGACGAGAGAGAAGTGGGACACTTGGCAGTGGAAACCATGGACAAGGGTAGAGGTCCTGTAATGTAGCTTCAGCCGACACGGCCGTTGTGCCGTTGCGTGGTGGCTGTGGTTGCAGCAGCGCTCAAAACGGTCAGCGTAGGAACTGTGGCTGTAATCAGTGGTCGTGGCGGAAAATTAGCAGTGGTGTGATCACGGTTGCAGCTGCGATTTTAACTTCCGTCGTTTGCTGTTGGGGCCGCGAGTCAAGACGCTGCGGCTGCCACCCTCGCAACAGCAGCAGCGGAAGTAGTGTTTAAAACCACGGCCTCCTTAAACCGACCCTAGCTCTCTCTGTAAATGAACAGACAGGAAAGCGTGTGTCGGCCAGACACGAGCAAGAGTAACGATGCTGTGCGTGAAGAGGCGATGATTTGTAGACAGCGCGAGGCACAATGGTGATCATCGAACCGGCCCTCAGGTCCTCGCTACCATGTCACGCAAACACAACGGTTAATCTCGTTGTTACGCCATGGCCACATGTCAAGCTAAGCTAATACCACGGTTCTTGTTGTGACCGTTGTTGTTGTTGTCGTTGTTGTTGTTGTGACCGTTGTTGTTGTTGTTGTTGAAGTAATTTCTTGTCTTCATCGTCGATTATTTGTTCAAATAATTCGTGTTATTAAACAGGCGCAGGAGACGCGGAACAATTTTCGTCGTTTCAACAACCACGGGGCGCTAACCGCAGCAGAGAAGCGCCCCAGCTCAGACCTTCAGACACCCAAGAGCCACGCTTCGATGGAGTTGCCGGGCACGTGCCGGAGGCACGGCAAACAGAAATGAGCCAGGCTGCTAACCTGCAGTTAGCGGCCCTGTGTTTTTTTTTAAATCATCTATGTTGCCGTCGTCGATTTTTTGGTTTTCGGTTCGTTTGACGGCGTCGTTGTTGGCCGCTGCCGCTGCCGTCCCGCGCCCGCGTTTCACCGGCCCAGGCCCCTGCCGAGAAGCGTGTGGCCCAAGCTGCGGACCGTGGAGGACGGGGAGACCTGGCGGCTGCCCTGGGCCGCGTCGCACGCCTGCCGCCAGCTGCGCCAAGCCCTCGGAGCCGCGCGTGCACGCACACCTGTGAGCACGCGCGTGCACACGCGTGTACATGCATGAGTGTGCATGCAGGCATACACGCATGCACACGCAGGCACGCACGCATGCACACGCATGCACAACAATAATAACCGCCATTCGCCACTAAGTGGCGGTGATGTCACCACGGCGCCTGTGCCAGGCTAGGTGCACTTTGAGACCACGTGAAGTGTGGAAGGCTCCTCTGCTGGCAGGAGATCATGATGCAGACCCAGGTGCCATGAGTTGATTGACTGAGATGACTGGCCCATGCACCACCTGTGCCCCCTACTTTGACACGCATTGACGTACACGCATACACAAGACAGAGACAAAGATCCCCCGTATAGCCTTAGCAGACTGTTGGGGCAAGCACTGTTAGTGAGCACCTATGAACGCCGGAGCAGCACACGAGGGGGTGGGTGGCCAGGACCACGCCCGGCCGCCTTTGTCTCCCTAGTGGCGACATTTACACACTACACCTCGTACTCATTTGATGCCGAGTCGACCTAGGATAGGCCCAGGACTGATTCAGATAATTGTCACTGGGTGTTGGTGACCGTGAGCGGGAATCGAATTCGGGTCGCCGGGTTCGTAGCGCAGTGCGCTGACCGCTACGCCACCGCTCTCCAAAGACAAAGATCCCCCCGTATAGCCTTAGCAGACTGTCGGGGCAAGTGCTGTTTGCGAGCGCCTATCAAGGTCGGTTCGGCACACGAGGGGGTGGGTGGCCAGCACCACACCCGCCACACGCACCCGCACAGCACACGCGCGCGTCACCGCCCCGACACGCGGGTTGCACCTGAACGCACATCGGAGCGACGTGGTCCACGGTTGTTCAGCCGCCCCCCCCCCCCTTGCCCTGCCGCCTCGCTCAGCTGTCGGTGGACGAGGAACAGAGAATTCCCGGCTGCCCGGAGGAGGGAGAGGAGACGGCGGCACGTCCGACGAAGCCCTGGGACTTGGCGGTGAAGAAGGAGACGATGCAAGAGCCGGTGATTCACACGAGGGTACGGCATTGGGGGGGGGGGGGGGACTGTGGTGCGGGTGCAATGAACCAGTGTAGCCCACTCAGTCCTCTCATTCAACAGCTTAGTTAGGCTCGTAGGATGTCACGCCGCACAGGATCTTGTGAGTGAGAGGGTGAGTGAATGAGTGGGTGAGCGAATGAGTGAGTGGATTGATGAATGAGTGAGTGAGCGAATGAATGAGTGGGTGAGCGATTGAGTGAGTGAGCGATTGGGTGGGTGGGTGACTGAACGAGTGTGTGAGTGAGTGGGTGAGTGAGTGAGTTAGGAAGTCAGATGTGGGAGGAAAGTGGAATACGGAAACAAATGCCAAAATATGAGATAACACGCAAAGCACCACACAGATAATCTCAAGAATCCATCGCTGCACTGCTATCTCCTCCTGGCCGCGTTACACTGCATCGTGATTAAATTTATTTTTTAAGAGGCCAGTTGGCCAACATTTCCCAGTGTAAACCGTACCAACAAATGAAATGCGAGAATGTATTACTCTCAGTCCAGCCAAATAATAATGACCATTAAAGCAGAAAAATATTTTAATAGCGTAAAATCGATTAGCAAATCACCCTGAATGTGCCCAATCACATCAGCTCTTGGAAGCTAATCAGGCTTTGGCCTGGTTAGTGCTGTAGGCAGCCTCGGGGCTGTGCTAGGTGGGGGTCACCAGGTGGAAGTGAAACAAAATCCATTGTTCTGCTGCACTTCTATTCCACCATGAAGGTGTCCCCAACACCTTCAACCCGCATTCACCAGCGTGGTGAAGTATGGTCAAAGAACCCTGCACGACCCACACAGCTAGGGACGGCCCTCATCCAGCAGTGGATTGACCTGTGGGCTCTTCACGAAACCTATTTATTGAAACGTTTATGTTTTTCGCCAGGGTTTGGTTTCGCGGTAGCTTTAGCGCCGAGGTGTTTTTCGGACCGCAGCGGACGCTGCTCAGGATCGTGTCCAACGTTTCTCTCCAAGTGTCCGGGATCTTGTTCCCGAACAGACAATTCACGAACAAACTGTTCGGGCAAAAAAACGGTGCGGGAACAGTTCAGTTCCCGACGACACTCCCAGCATATGGGGCGGGAACATTGGGTGTCGTGCCAAACGACGCGGGGTCCAACCCGGAAACACTCATCGGAGAGTTCAATCTCACACTGCGCCTGTGTACAGCGACTCCTAGAGTGCTGGAGAACACAAGGACAAAGATCCCCCGTGTAGCCTTGAGCAGACTCTTGGGGCAAGTGCTGTTAGCGAGTAGCACCTCGGAAGGCTGGCACGGCTCACGAGGGGGTGGGTGGCCGGCACCACGCCCGACCGCCTTTGTCTTCCCACATCGCACCAAGTACTCGCTTAGGCTGCATCGACCTCGGGTGGCCACGCACGCACGCAACGACAAAGATCCCCCATGTAGCCTGAACAGACTCTTTGGGCAAGCGCTGTTAGCGAGTGGCACCAAGCAGGCCGGCACGGCACACGAGGGGGTGGGTGGGTGGGTGGCCGGCACCACGCGTGACACACACGACGACAACACAAACACGCCACGCGCGCGCTCATTCACGCCTTCGCGTGCACAATCTCGGTGCCAGCACGCCGTCACGACGATTGAACCGGGGCCCGGCGTGGACTTTGACACGCCGCCACCGCACACCTGCGTGCGCTCACGTGGCGAGCAGGTCACGGCCGGGCGCTACCGCCCCCGTGCCGCTGACGGGGTCGTCACCCTGGCGCGCGCCCCCGTGCGCACCGTCTTCGGGTTCGTGCGGCCCGGACCGAGCTGATCCGAGCAGAGCGGCGGCGGCGGCGCCATGAGGCTCAACCAACCACCGGAACGCTCCTGGCGCTAACGGCTCATCCGGAGCCTGAACCCGGAGAAGAAGGCCAGACACAGCGGGATACACTCGCACCGCACAGCCTTCACTTGAGGCCCCGAGTCTGACCCTGAACCCTGACCTTGATTACCCACAGCGGGACACTCACGCATGGTCCTAACGCAAACCCCTGAATCTAACCCTGAACCCTGACCTTGATTACGCACAGCGGCGCACAGTGGCATACACTCACACGCACGCACAGTCTCAACCCCAACCCCTGATTCTAACACCGGACTCTAATTCATCGCAGTAAAACTCCAGGAGCAGGGGCGCACACAGATCCACTGGCCGAGCCTGATTCTGGAACCCAACACCAGTTTACAGCGACACACGCGGCCCTCACCCCTAACCCTGACGTCAGACCTGGCGGTATATGTACTGGATGCTTCAAAAAAATGTTAACACTTATATGCGACGATCGTTTTTTTATGGAAAAAGAACGGATAATGCACTGTAACATGATGACAAATGTAATGCTAAGAGCTTCAAAAAGTCAAAGAGTCTCTACACTTGTTCGCCATCGTTGTCAAAGCGCGCCTGGAATCTTCTCCACGGGGTCTCCAGAGCCCGAAGCACCCTGTATGTATGGGCCGAAACATTATCCCTAATCCCTGACCATAGCTCTAACCTTGACACTCACCCTGGGTATGGTGGCACCTCGAGTACTTGCGTGGTCCTAATTCTAACCCTGACACCGAATCCTGAACTTGGCCACGGTGACTCGCACACAGCCTCAACCCTAACCCTCAGGTGCACAGCTCCCCGCTACAACCCCGACTCGTAACCACTTCCATGTACACGTGAGTGAAATGTGTTGGCAGCTCAATTACAGTATATGTATTTCGATGTCGTAGAGAAACGAACGCTGATGACTCGTTAACGCGTCTATTTGCACTGACTACAACCCGACACTCGTGCCTTTTTCTTGTTATAAGAGTGTACGTACAGCGAGCACTTTGAAACGCACACGGCTATTAATAGGAGCCATTCTAATTCGGATGGACGATAAATTGTAGGCTCTGTGAAGGGCAGACGCTCCGCGCTGTGCCGACGCAAGCGAGCTTCCCGCTCGTTCCGCCGCGCGAGCGGCCGAAGAAATGTTCCATGCGGCCGGGCAACGTCGCGTATCCGACTCGGGACTCGGGGCGTCATTTGTGATCGGCCGCTGAGGTCCCCCGATCCCCGATGAGCCGTGCAGCTCCGTTGCCGGGACGACCCCACGGACCGAGGCCGAGGGCAGTGGCGGCAGTTGCGGAGCATCGCTGGGTGGGATTGTGCCAACGCGACAAGGAGCAGAAAAACAACAACAACAGCAACAGCAACAACAGCAACAAGGGACGTTTTGCCCACGCCAGAAACTTAACCGCAAACAGGATAAACGATCCATAATAAAGGGGTGGGGGGGGGGGGGTTAGATCGCGTAAATATGAATGTGTCGTTCGACCCGCCACCGCCCGACGCAGCCAACTAGTGAGGGTTTTCGCGTAAACAAAACGTGCCAATTTAGTTACTAGTTCAGCACTCCGGTGTGTTGGAGAGTAAACCCACAACATTTACAATTTTACCCTTTTATTTTAAGTTGTTATGTAAACAACATTTTTGCAGGATAAACAATAAACGGTGCTTAAATGCAGATCGAAAGCAGGGCCACAAAATCCTGTCCACAGACATAACGGAGGGGCTCTTAGATATCGCGTTCGTAGCAGTAGCAGCAATAGGTGATCCAAATCACACATGGGCTAGGGAAAATACACTTGGCATATTCAGATTGATGACAAGGACTGGGGTAGAGGCGGATATGCGGAAAGGTCGGATGTGAACATCGATAGAAAAGAACAAGGAACGCCGGCAAGCACAAATATTGCACTGGGTGTTGGTGGGTTATCGATCGTGGCGGATATGCGACATTGCACTGCACAATGCGAAGTTGACATCGTGGTAAAATTTGCATTCTGTTTGTGGAAAATTTAGCGAACGACAATGTATGTGGGTAGCTAATCACGTAGTCAAAATCATTATTATTATAATAATTATAATCAGGGCTTCGTTAATCCACTGCAGTATGAACACCTCCCCGCGCCTTGTCAGTCGTGATGGTCTTTTGACCATACTTCACCACACCGGTCAGTGCGGGTTGGTGAAAGGGGTGGCACGGGCACCGGTTCGAGCACACCTTTCTCCCCCGATGTTAGCCGCGGCCAGGAATTAAACTCAGGTTACTAACCGCTGCCCCACCACTCCACCCCCCCCCTCTCCCCCCGGTTAATTCATAACACGTACGGTGGTAGTTCCTTAATGAATGCACTTTTTGTGATGCACAACCAGAGATTTATGTAGAGCAGTACAATTCGGGAACTGTTGCTGTCTGTTTGATCGATTACATTTGTAATTGCAATTTGTGAACCACAATGCAGCGATTACTGCCTTATGGCTCAATTCTGTAAATAATGATGAATCCGAATAAACGATTGGTTCTGTTTGTTCATAACCTTGTGCGTCTGCTGCTGCTGCTGAATTGTCCAGGCTGTGATGTCGTCCCACCTTATAATAAGAATAATGTGTTTGGTTTCATATCACGTCGTTCATGCAAATTGCATCTCACAATCGCCGAGGAGCAACAGACGAAGCTGGAAGGTAGCAATTGACCACGCTCTGCAGTCCTCTATATATTAAGATGTTTTCAGCCAATTCATGAGCTGGTGGGGGGGGGGGGGGAGCGGGTTGAAAATATATTTTCTTTAGCTCAGCCCCGGGGAATAATACCCCACCGTGGCAGGTATTCATCGAATCAAAGTACGTTCATAAGGGGCACGCATTCCATCGTGCAGGAATAGATTGCTTACCGCTCATGCAAATTCATGAGAATCATTGAGAGCCCTTCGTCAATCAACCGCTGAAGATAAATGCCTCCCCGCCCTCCAAAAGCCGTGCCGGTCTTTGGAGTTGCTTGAGTATCCTTCACCACGCAGGTCACGGCGAGGAGTTAGTGAAGGCTCTGGGGGGTGGACCTCGGCTGGGAATCGAACTTAGGTTGCCGAGGTTCCAGCCACTGCACCGCTACTGCTAGGAAGGCGGCGTCCACCTGTGGCGAAGCGGTGATTAGCGACACTGCGACTCTGAACCCGGCGTCCTGAGTTCCAGTCCCACCCGCGTCTGGCACGAGCGGCGAGTGATATCTACATCCAGTCCTAAGTCCAATCCTCCACCCCTTATTAATACGTAAATATGTTGATAAACGTTTCGCCTCTGAACATTTTAACGACGTAAATAAACCAAACTAACCGTCAGTTTTTCCACCATACTGTACCATGTGGAAATCCAACAGTGGTTATCCTACGGTTGGATTGATCTTGCCATAGGAACGTGGACTTTCCATCACGGGCTCATGACGGCCAACGCTCATGCACAAGAGGACAATTTGGCCGCGGCTGTGCAGGCTAATTCAATGTTGTACTTTACTTCTATGCATCCCCCACGTCTAGAAACACGCACCGGACCGGCACGGTGAAGTATCGTTAAACAAACCCCCAATGCTAATTATTTCGCTATGGGTTCAGCGTGAATGATTAAACTCTCGTAGCGCGGAATGATGCACGCTTATTTGGGATTAAAGTGTGATACGGGGAGGGAGGAAAGCATGGATTAGAAAACATGTACAGTACAGGTCCTGAGAAACATCATCCTAAGGTTCAGCCTCCACTTCTCCCCGACAATCCTCATCTTTGGATACTCGAGGGGTGACGGGTGACGGACCCCAACGTCTTCAGGGGCTGGTCAACGTGCTCGTCAGCTACGCCAAGCTCGCCATATACAGGGCGAGGAAGGTGGTCGTGGAGGGGAAACGTTCGGCCAGCAGCCTGGGCATCTTCCGCGCTCTGCTCGGAGCCAGGGTGTGTGGCTGGAGTTCCGCCATGCGCGGCTGACCCACGCCGTGCCGGCCTTCAAGGAGCAGTGGGCGATGGAGGAGGCCGTGTGCTCGGTGGCAGAAGACGGGGAGCTCTACATGCAGATGTGAGCTACCCGTCGGAGGCCGTTGGACTTCGAGGAGGGCTGCGTGCAGATGCAGCACTTGTAGTTTTTAAAAAAGAAAGCGCGAGAGAGCGACATGGAGTATGGAGAGAGGGAGTAGAGAGAGAGGGGGGCAGAGAGGGTGGTAGAGAGAGGGGAAGGGGTAAGGAGAGCAGAACGAGAAATCTTTTGCGAAATCTTTCATTTAAAAATGAAATGATGAACGAAGCAAAGTGCCGACTACACCGAGCATCTTCTTGTTTCCTCTGATCGTAAAAAAAGAGAGGGGGGGGGAGAGAGGGAGAGACAGAGGGGGGGGGAGAGACAAAGAGGGGAGGGACAGATGGGGAGGGAGAGACAAAGAGGGAGGGAGGGAGAGACAGATGGGGAGGTGCACGTCACGGGACGGCACGACGAGCGGCCAGCAGAGAGCGGCAGCGGCTCGCGCAGCCACGGACCCCCCCACCACCCCCCACCACCACCCCCCACCACCACCCCACGCCTCCGTCCGTGACGGGGGGGGGCCGCGGAGTGACTCAGAGCCACAGCTCCATTAGCGCCACCCCTCCCCTCCTCCCCCCCCTCCTCCTCCCCCCTCCTCCTCCCCTCCTCCTCCCCCCTCGCCCTCCCTCCTCCCCCCTCGCCCTCCCCCCCCCGCCCTCCCTGGCTGTTTAAACACGAAGGGGAATGTGCTTTGACGTCGGTAAACAGCCTCCCTCGCGATGAGCCGAATGCGCCCGATCCGAGCTCCCGTTCACATCGACGACGATGTCCGCCCGTCAGCACCCCCCCCTCCCCTAGGTCGACTCGGCCTCAAAAGGGTGTGTAAACATCGCCAACGTGGGGGAGACAAAGGCGGCCGGGCGTGGTGCTCGGCCACCTTACCACCACCCTTCACACGTGCCGCTCGCTAACAGCACTTGCCCCAACAGTCTGTTCGAGGCGAGACGGGAGGGATATTTGTCTTTGTGTGCATATGAACCGTGCGCGTGTTGATGGGGGGGGGGGCTCCATCCAGCGGTTGATTGGCCATGGCAGTTTATGCTGCCGCTGCTAGCGATGCTGATGCACATGTAAAGGCAACCTTCCACTGCTGGATGAGTCAATCCACTGCTGGATGAGTGTCTCCCTCCGAGCCCCCCCCCCCCACACACACCCAGCCCCATCTAGTAAGAAGGGTAGAGGCGGTGATCTTTGGCCACGCCGCCGATTGCAAAGCCCTCCCAGGTTCTCGACACGCGGTCGTCCACCCAAGGGGTTGTTGTTGTTGTTGTTTTCCACGAGGTCGCTTGCGTTCACGCACGAATTGTTCGCGATCACAAGTACTCGTTTTGTGGATTTTGTTTGGCTGTACTCCCCCCCTCCCCCCCGTTGCACCGCGATTGCTACCCACCCACGTAGCCTCCTGTGCTCATCATGGAGCCGTTGGCCGTCGTGGGTTAAGGCCCGCACGTTCCTATGCCGGGGACCAGTCCATCCTCCCGTTTGTCAAGATAGCCACGCTCCACTTGTGAACATTTCCCAGGGAGAATTCACTGTTGAGCGCCGACATTGCATTCTGTCGCACTCAAGTCGCTGATGTGAAGAGCCACGAGCTCACGGTTAGCGGACCTGCTCGACACAGTTGCCACACAGTCACATCCACACGAGGGATGCCTTCCCAATCTTCAGATTAATTCCGAAAAAAAAAACGAAACTTTGGGCCCTAGATATGAAGGTTCTCATCATGTTGCTGTTGTTGTTGTGTGTTAGGTGTGTAAACGCATGATGTCACAGGGAAAAGATGTGACATTCTGACGTTTTGTCCGTAACAACAACAAAAAAACAACTCGTCATATCGCGTTATTTAATTAATTCACCGGCATATGAAGCAAAACAAGACCCCCCCCCCTCGCAATGGAGACGGATGAACCGGCATCGTCGCCTCTTCTTGCAAGGGCGACCTGGGAGCCGGTGACCCCCTCACGCCCCGCCCCCCAAGTAGCACCGTTGTGACGTCACTTTTGTTCGCACGAGGTCACGTGGGCTGTGAGAGCAACAAGGGCAGCCCTCGGGTGAGCACGGTTGGCCCACGTACGGTGCGAAAGAAGTTCGACCACACCGTACGCGTGCCGCACTACATAATCTCAGCGATGCGAAAATCAGATGACTTTTTTGTTGTTATCTTATCGCGGATTGTATCGAGCGCTTCGACAAGAATTATAAATTGTACTTTGGTATTGGCTGACGGAGGGTGGGGAAGGGGATGGGGTTTGAGCGTTGCGTCGGGGAAGGGATGGCAAGGATGGGTGGTGATAGTGAGAGGGGGTGAGGTTAGGATGGTGATGTGGGGAGGATGGTAAGGGAGGGTGATGATAGGGAGAGGTGGGGGTTAGGAAGGGGAGGATGGTCAAGATTGCAAGCACGAGGACAGGAAGTCATAGAGGGATACGCTCTTGAAACTCATCCCGAATCGACACGGGCCTCTTGATTGAGGTGTACGCCACGGTACTGTGGTGTCAGTGCCGAGGTTTAATATTCAAGTGTATTCTGTTTGACCGGCTGGTGAGAATGTCAAGAGACTCAGGGTGAGTCTCATTTAACCTGGGGGGCATCAGTCTGCCAGTAGGCGGTGGAGGGGGGTGATGTTTGCTGATGCTGCTGCTGTGTGTATAATCCCAATTTACTCATTTGCGGTGTACATGTTCGAATTGTGGCCAAATGTTGGTGGCTAACGCTGACGGAGCTTCGAGAAGAACACCACACAAACCGGGCGTTCAACAACAGCCTCCTGGTTCAGTGAAATCCTCTCGAAGCTGGACTCGAAGGGACAGAAACCAAGATCATCACCACCACCAGGAGAGCACGTGGTGTACATATATATAACTTGACCCTCACAGAAGAATGTTGGTTTTTTTGCCCGTCACCTAGGGTGAATGTGCAACTTGCGTCGCAAAAGAGAAGTAGCTAAGGTACAGTGTTTTAACACAGGATGTTGCGCAACAGTTGAAGAATGCGACATGTATATGGGCAGGAAAGTTGCGCAATCTAACCTTGGAAGTCCCTACTGTCCCCCGAAGATTCTTATCCAATCACCGGCGAGATTTTCGGCCAATCACAGGCCTCACTTGGGCTTCGGTTGATTGAATGTGACGAAGGATTGCCAACTTCCTTAGTTTTCGTGTCGGGTTCAGCAGTTTTGGTTCGAATTTTGGGTTTGGGTTAGGAGTTGGGGTTAAAGGCTAAGGTTTATCGATGCCAACCCTGACGCCTGTATATTTGGAGTTTGCATGTTCTCTCTCCCCGTGGTTGTGTGGATTTCTCTCCGGGTCATCTGGTTTTTCCCTCCACATTAAGAAACGTGCTATAAATGTCCACGTGATGATGAGCCGCTTTGTTGAGCTATCATTTGTGGCCAGGTCGCTTCTGAAAAAAGGGCTATACAGCTTAGTGAGCATTACCTGATAAAATAGAACATAGTTTAGGGTTAGTGGTTATGGATATGAGTTAGGGTTAAAGATTATGGTTTAGGGGTAATACTAAATTTGCGGAAGGGTTAGAGGTTTCGTTTGGCGTTTTGGTTCAGGGTTTCTGGGATATTTTACGAGTATAGATAGGATTATTGGGTATGGTTTAAGGTAATGGTTATTGCCTGGAATTCATGGCTTAGGGTTGGGTTAGGATTTATAAATATGGCTTTAGGGTTTTGCTTAGGGATCAGAAATACATACTCATGATGGGGGTTTTAGTTTTTGAATTCGGAAGGGTGACATTTTCGAACGCCATGATGCCCCCTCTCCACCAGGCGCACGGACGCGGCAAACGACCCCGGGAGCCAGCCGGGCACAAATCAAAGGTCGCAATCGGGTACCCGATACCCGTACCCTACCCGATACCCGGCTACCCGTACCCGGCCGGGTACGGGTACCCGTTTGCGACCCTGGTGCGGCCGGGTACGGGTAGGCCGTGAGTCACTGGTGAGTAACTGTTTGTCACTCATTTCCCAACGTCTTGTCTCTTCTCACAATTCAAGTGCCTAGAATCAACCCACCCGCGCCTGCAACATGGCTTCATCCCAGAGGTCGCAATCGGGTACCCGTCCCCTACACGATACCCGGCCGGGTACGGGTAGCCGGGTATCGGGTAGGGTACGGGTACCCGCTTGCAACCCTGGTGCGGCCGGGTATGGGTACGGGTAAGGAATCAAAACCCTTTTTGCGACCTCTGGCACAAATTAAAACAATCGACTCGATCGACGAGCCTCACGCGCGTGTCGCATTCCTCTTGCACAACGGCGCTGTTTTTCACAACGGTAGTTTGTTTTGTTACAACTCGAACCACGCGAACACGGCCATTGGCCACGTGACGCGCTTCACTGGGACAGGGAAATTAAAATGCTCTTTTTTTTGGTTCGGAGATCTAGACGTGACATTAAAATTGAGCGCAACAACATTGATCTAAATATGTACCCGACTGGGTTTCAAGCTCACTTTTCTGTTCGAGAATATGTCTTTAAATGTATTCAAATTATCTTTGGAGATTATATGCGAAACAAATGTACGCGTCCTTCCAAAAAACCTATCCTACCAGCGTGAACGGTTCGCTAATGTCGCAAGGCTCCCTGTCAAAGTTTGTCGTACGAACGCGCGTTTAAGGCCGAAAGTGAATTAGATTTAAGTTGAAGTGAGCCACGCGTGACAGATTCCGTCCAATCGCCAAGGTGGGGAACGCTGCCGTGAAATCAACTCGTAAATCACAGCACAGGCGGCGCCAGTCGTAGCCGTTACAGAGAAACTATTTGGTCTTTGAAAACGGTCAGTTACTCAACTTGTAAACAAAACATTTCGATTCCAACAGGCCGAGTTATTTCTCTGACTTCTCAAAAAAAAAAACCCACACACAATCTAAAGCCTACCATAACCTCAAACTTGCAACGTTTCGCATATTTGTTATTATAAATTAGTATGTTTGTGAACCCAGGAAAAGCTCACGAAGCCTCGTCCAGGGGGTCGGCAACCTACGGCCCCGGATCCACGTGCCACTCTTCAAGTGACTGCTTCGTGACCGTTATTTATTAAGGACCCACCATCGTCTCGTATTCACCACCACCACCACAACTGTGCATTGCGGCTCTTGAAATATTGAAGCAATTTTTTTTTACCGATTTCGAAAAAAATGGCTCTTCTTGTTACTTTGGTTTGCTTACAAAAAAATTGGCTCAAGATATTTTTTTCTCCGCAGGGTCCTGCAATGTGTTGGCAGTAAGGGTCCAACGTTACTTCGTGGAATCGCAATTGAGTAATTTGCAGGTAATCTTTCAGCAATTGGGATGTTTGGTAAATGCTATTTTTTTATTTTACCAGCTAAGGCCCACTGAGCTATGTAGCTCGTTTTCAGACGCGACCTGGCCACAAATAGTAGCTCAACGAAGTGGCTTATCACGTGGAAATATACAGCAGCCAAATACTCTAAACGCGTGTTTCTAAACGTGGAGGGAAAACCCGGAGGACCTGGAGAAAAAATCCACATGACAACGTGGGAAAGGAACATGCACACACTCCAAATATACAGCAGCAGGCGTCAGGGTCGGGATCGAACCCACGACCCTTCTGCATACCAGGCGAGGGAGCTAACATCTCGCCACCGTGGCACCCCAATACATTGAATCTTAATACTGCTTGTAAAAGCCTACGTATGACACGAACCAAGTATATTGCGCGTGCTATTTTTTATTTCGCTATGAGAGCAAAATGTAGAACCTGGAGAAAGACCAATGCACAAGTGGGGGGAGAAGGTACGAACTGCACGCAGAAAAGCGCCAGAGCCCGAAGTCGAACTCGGGTGCTTCTTACTGCGAGTCACTGCGCCACCCTGCTGCCCAAGTCTAAGTATCTGTCTGCTCAAACGAGTCATGCGGTCGTGCTCATCCCTGTTCGCTGCCTCGAGCCATTGGTGGAAATTCCACGTTCCCTTGGCAATGGCCAGCGCCTCTATCAGCCCGTTTGTTTTCAATGAGGCCCTTTGAGCTTAGAGGATATTTTTCAACGTTGACCCGACCAAGGCGTCGGAGCATGTTGCATCAGAAGCGGTTGCATACAACAAAAGCAAGGACATTTTATAAATGCGACCAATATAAATATGAACAACAAATAACCAGAGCTTCCGTGCTGTACAATTAAAAGTATCGTCAGGAATTCAAAATAGCATTGCGCGTGACACCCGAGAGATGAACTCACGCATGGCGTTCAAAGTGTTACCATTGATATTCTCTCTAGGAAGACCAATATAGACTTCCCTACAAATTGTTGCTCACTTTATCGACCCCTCCCGGAGGGATGATGGGCTGAGTCATCCACCCCTGCCACGATTTGAACTCGTATAGTTCCGACTGCGAGCCACCGGGCCGTGTGGCCTTAATGCACAATTTCTATACACGAAATGTTGAACATTTTACTCCCGTTCACAATGATCTATACAGACCAAGCTCGTAACGAAGAAATGCATTAATAGCGTCGTTGTGGAGACCGTAAGTAACCGAATAAGCGGCCCGTATACATAATACATGAATGTACAGAATGTTTTACACGCCCTGCCAGTCATACCGCCTTCTGGGAGTGCATAATTACAGCATTATTGCTGCAATGCAAGCAAACTGCTGATGAGATACTCGAATGTTGAGACCGGCCCAGACTTTGACGGATGTGTGCAGGAGGCTCATGGGCTGCCCGTTTATGGTGATGGCCTACGACTGGCTCTGCCTGCTTTTTATTGGCTTTAGCGTCACTCGCAGCTTGCATTGTTGATGAAGAGGCTCGCGTGGAACGGCCCCTTCCGCCTGGATCGATCGTAAGGTGCAAGGCCGCCGCAAGGCGCTGAGTGTGAAGCATCTACGTCGACTCCGCCTTAAACGAGTCGCTGGCGCGGTGTGCAAACGCCATCCCTGGGGAGACAAAGGCGGCCGGGCGTGGTGTGTGGCCACTCACCACCTCGTGTGCCCCGTGCCGGGCCTAAGAGGTGCTCGCTAACCAGCACTTGCCCCAACAGTCTGTTAAAGGCTACACGGGGGGAGGGGGACTTTTGTCTTTGTGTGCTTACGAGCCGCGTGGAATATAAAAGGCGCTCATCCATCCTCCCGTGGGGGGGTGGGTAGCAGGCCTCGTCTTTTGTGGGATTCGTCATTTAAGCAGCAGCCGCACCCATTTTTTTCTCCTCCCTGCCGGAGCGAGGGGCTTGGCCCGGGGAACTCGGTGGCGTTTTTTTTTTCACTTTGCCGCCGCCGTCTACAGACGGGGGCGGTGCCGGTCGTGGTGGCGGTGGTGGTGGCGGTGGGGAGGACTTTGCGGTGAAACGCCACTCGTGGAACCAGCGCCTGTTCCGCAGTCGTAGTCCAACTCCCCGGCGCGCCCTGTTTGTTCAACGGTTTGGAGATCCAAGTTTTGTGGGGGGGCGGGGGGCAACCTCTTTTATCAATGTGGCCGAATTTTTTTTATCGGGTACGTCCCAAATAGCACCGCGACTTTTACAAGAAAGTTTCGTTCAAATTGGATCTTTTTTTTCTTAAAGAGTTATCGTTGCCCCCTCTTCCCCCCCCCAGACTGAGTTAATGCATAAGGCGCCTTCAACCTGAGCTGGAAAGCGATAGATTCCACAGCCCTGTTTTCTGTGGTCACTAGCGATGCACGTCATACCTTTTGGACAAGGCTGTTGAGCTGCAGCCGCATTCAGATACGATACAAAATCCAAATTGCACCGTACACTGAGCTTGTGAGAGGGGGGTGCTCTGGCTGTAGGCCATGCCAAGACCACCACCAACGTTTCTGTGAGGCTCAACACGGACACATGGCGGGCTAGCGGCTCATCCTTCCTCGCCGCCACCCACTTTCACACAGTCACACCCACTCAGCCACTATCTACATCTTCTTGGTTCTTTCGGTAAAGTCACGTAGAAGGGAAATAATAAAAAAATAAAAATAAAACATAATAATTCTCACGACGTTTCGGCCACAACGCAAGCAGCCGTCCTCAGGTGAAGACCAGGTCTGTCGGGGAGGCAGCGTCTGAATGAAACACCACCACGCTTGGAGCGTCTATTTAAGCTGGGTTGGAAGGGGGGAAGTGCGCCTTGACAAACGAATTTGCATATCAATAGGAATTTAGCATATTTATGGGAAATGCAGGTATGTGATTAGTACTACTTGTGAAATGCGTAGGAGATGGGCGGGGGGTTTCAAAGTCATATTATGCCCGCGCATTATGCAGGATTAGCAGCATCAAAGGGAGGGGATAGGGGTAGTAGTTTATTATTATACAATCTGCTCTACACTATACTCTCCACTCGCAGCGAATGGCCTCGCTCCGCTCTGACGTTGAGCCCGCCCACTACTCCCGAGGCCCCGCCCGCTGCTCAGATAGCCCCGCCCATTGCCATAGTAGCCCCGCCCATAGTGAGTCGAGCACTAGGCTAGATTATACTGGTAGGAACGAAGTGAACCAGCCTACAATAGATTATATCGTCCGTCCGTCCGTGTAGCAACATCGCCCCCTACTGCAAACACTTGGCAGGACCCTACAAAAACCTTTAGACTCAGTGAGGCTTTCCTGGCTAAACAAGTGTAATAATACATTATGTTTATATTATTTGGTTATTCGTTCCTACCAGCCCACCCCGCAGGGACCTGTTATTCGGACAAAGGGGCACTCATTCTGAAACCAACGGGACTGGATCAGGCAAACCGCGACCTATGGCTGTGTAGTGCCGTAGATGGGCCGCACTTACCGGCAGTGGTGGACGGGGCCCATCTACAGGCGAGCCCTCGTACCGCCAGGGGAGGGGCTGCAGTACCAGCCCAAGAGGGGAGGGGCAGCTGGGGGCTCAGGATCCCAGACAGCTAAGCCCCTCGGCGCTACCAACGGGGGGGGGGGGGCTGCGGGGGATCTAGGATCCCACGCAACCCCACCCCTCGATGGGCAAGGGGCATAAAAGGGCACCTCCCCAGCCGTGCGGGACCCAGTTGAAGGCCGAAGCTGAAGACCAGCGAGATAGGGCCCTGAGACCCCTAGCCCCGCTGTGCTTATCAGGGCCGGGACTCAGTGGTGAGACCCTGGGAACCCCCGGCCCGACGTCCTTGTAAGGGCCAGGTCCAGTGGGTCAGTGGTCAGAACCCGCACCCTGGCTCGGGCGAGTTAGAATAGCCTCCCCCTAGCACCCGTAGCCGGAGGAGCCTGAGTGTCGTCCTGTGTTAGGGCACGTTAGCCTTGAGGCAGTACCTCCCCAGACAGTGGTGTAGGAGGACAGTAACCCTGAGTGATCTGGGACTGTACTGCCGAGCGAGGTGGTTTAAACACATTCCTGCCGAGGGAGCTGGTAGGAACGTTGGGTTGCTCGGTCAATGGCCAGGGTCAACGGCGGCGTGGTGTATTCCACAAATATGCCCGACTGTGAGGGCGGGTACAAGCCGGCGTGAGTAGGTTAAACGTTGAGTTTTATAAGGGCACCACGGGGTGACCAGCCCCTCCCTACCCAGCCCCTCCCCACCCTACCCTCCCCACCCAGCCCCTCCCTCCCCACACAGCCCCTCCCCACCCTCCCCTCTCCACCCAGCCCCACCCCTCCCATTTTTGGATGCACGACGGACACAATAATCCCCTGTGGGCTGGTGGAACCAGGTGGTTCCTACCAGTGTAAGCAGTGTTGCCTCCAAGAACCGTCTCCGGCGTCTCCTGAATCCACAACACTTACAGGAGCGTTAAAATATCCCCTCCTCTCCCCCCAATGCTCCTGCTGCTGCTCGTTGTGCCTTTACCTGCTGAGTTTTGTTGTTGTTGATGTTGCGGCCTCTCCGTTTTTCCCTCCCCAACTCCTTTGGCACACGCCGCTTGGATTCACTGTCAACTCACTCACCAGCCAGGAGGCAGAGATGGCTCGAACGTGGACGTGAGATGATGGAGAGAGACGTGCAGGCGATTGAATTGCTAACCAAGAGACGGAGATGCACGATGAGAGTGAAGCTGTGATGATGATGATTTTGATGATGGACTTCTGTAACTTTAGCGGTAATAGTTCCCACCATTACCACATTTAATTCATTATATTAGCCACCCTATTTTTTATTAAAAACGACACGCAAAAAAATATTATTTGAATCTACATCCTCCGTAATAATGATGTGTTTATGATAGCGCGCCCTCGTATAAGCCGAGACACGTGATAGCGCTTTACATGTCGCCCCAGCACATTTGAGAGGGCACCCCCAGTGGCAGCTGTCACTGTGTGGCAAAATGTGGCTCCGCAATGCTACTATTGGTCTTCCAGCAAGCGGCGATGATTGCTGCTATGTGTAAACCCAGTTGAGCATTTTCGGGGTAATTCTTCGAATCTGGCCAAATATGGACCGTGATTCCGACGCAAAAAAGCGACCCACTCGTTTCGAATGACGTCAGGGCGACCTGTAAGCTGACGTCATACGTAAATATTGTAAACTAAACGATTATTTTAGCATGTAAAGCCCACTGAACCTGATAGCTTTTTTTTAAGAAGCGACTTGGCCACAAATGATAGCTGAACGTCGCGGCGTATCACGTGGAAATTTATCGCAGACAACTACTCTAAACGTTCAATTGTATTTTTTTCTTTTATTGCAGAATGCAAACGCTGTGCTAACCAGGGCGGCCGCCGCGGTTCGAACCGCGAAACCTCCGCAACGAGCGGGCGAACCGCGGCTACCGCTGCTGGGGCCACCAGTGACAATCCACTGAATCGTTATGAGTGAGGCGGTCGGGGGGGGGATGGTGGAGGTTGAATGATAACGTGCCAACAGGGACGCCCAACACACTCCCCTCCACCCAGCTACTGCACCCATCACTGGCCTCTGGCCAAAGCTCTCTTACCCCACCACACCCGCCCGCCCGCCCCTGCCTCCCTCCCTCCCTCCTCCTCCTCTCCCTCCTCTCTCTCTCTCACTGCTGGACTACAAGGTCGCACTGTATCCTGGCTCACTGCCCCTGAATGACGGCCAGTCCATCCGGACCGGACAGTGCGGGCGAGAATGTTCGCTTGGTCACTTTTGCTCGGTCAAGGCAACAGAAAATTGGCGCAGCACAACAAATTCAGATCGGGCAGAATTTTAAGCACTGCATTTATAAGCGTGATATGTTTCTCTCTGTGTGTGTGTTTATATTGAAACAACAAAAAATCGCCACTGGAGAGACAAAGGCGGTCGGGCGTGGTTCTGGCCACCCACCCCCTCGTGTGCCGTGTCGACCTTCAATAGGTGCTCGCTAACAGCACTTTCCCCAACAGTCTGCTCAAGACTAAATGGTGGAACTTACCATATGTGTGTTACACGTGGGTGAGTTCTTGATACGAGCGTGGCGCCACGGTGGCGAGATGCTAATTACCGGGCTCTGTACTGTAGCTCTTTTTCAGAAGCTGAGCTGGCCACAAATGATGTAGCTCAACAAAGCGGCTCATCACGTGGCAATGCATAGCAGCCAAATACTCGAAACGCATTTTTGATTCTAAATGTGGAGGGGGGGGGGGAAACGGGAGGACCCGGAGAAAAATCCGCGCGACCACGGGAAGAAAGACACGCAAACTGAAAATATAAATGCGTTAGGGTCGAGATCGACCCCACGACCTCCTGTATACCAGGCGAGGTAGTTAACATCTCCTAGCCACCGCGGCACCCCACAAGGCAAGCATCTACTTCATAAATAGACAATTATGCCTGAGCGGCCGATGTGGATTCCAGTAATGTTATAGAAGGCTTAGAATGCTGATATTTGGCACGAACTCGGTCCTGCTAAGTTTATACACTTATAAGCATATACATAAATAAAAGACATCTTTCTAAATTTGGGCCGCGAAAAATTACGGCATGGACGTCGATTGTTTTCACTGAGATTCCCGCTCACAACCGCAGTGCAGGTCCAGCCTAAAATTCCGCATTTCTTTGTGTCTGTGGCGCTGAACATTTACATCGTACGATTAGTACGATATCCTCATCACCAGTGCACCACGTGACTCTGCTTTCTGCGAAGTGTATCCGACAGAAGGCTGCTACCGATTGCTGGCATGATTATTATTATAGAGGGGTCCGTATGGGTTGACCAATTGTCAGCTGTATCGTCAACTCTTGATCATACGGGGGGTAGGGGGGCCTGGATAAAACGACAACACAGAAAATTAAAAACACGCGTAAATTTCGGCTTTAAAAAGCCATAATTATTGTTTGCCTGCGTAGAATGTGAATTAGGACTTGGAGTTTGTCACGTGTTCTTTTTTAATTGACTGAAAGTGACCGGTTTACCTGCCAAATTGTTTGCGATCACGTGGGACATTTGAGTCAGTGGCCCCCGACGAGTGAGGAGCAGCTGATATAACCAGCGCGTGCGTGTACACTTGTTTGTTCCAGCGATTTTATTTATTCGTAACCACAGCTAGATACAAATTCTATATGCTCGCCGACGAGTAGCTAAGAGTTAACTCTAACCCAGCTTAAATATACGCTGCCAAGCTTGGTGGTGTTCATTCGGACGCTGTCTTTCCGACAGTCCTGTTCTTCACCTGAGGACGGCTGCTTGCGTTGTGGCCGAAACGTCGTAAGAATTTTATTTTATTATGTTTTATTATTATATTATTATTTCCCTTCTACGTGACTTTACCGAAAGAACCAAGAAGATGAATCCCTGCAGTCACGAAAGCTTTAAATCGAAATGTTTCACATAGTGTTGAAATTCCATTTAGCACGGTTGGCTACGTACGGTGCTAAAGAAGTTCACCATACATACGAAACGCTCTTCCGACCAATCAAAATTGCTCTTGGGAGTGTGGGTATTGGGTGTGTTAATGGTTGTGCCAGTGCTAAATATGGTGAAGAGGACACTGCAGGACAGGCTTTGAGTTGGGGCAGTGATTTAAAAACCGTGGTCACCGCTGCAAATAACGAGGACCGAGCAACGCTTTTATCGTATTCTTTATGAGCGTCACTGGTGCATTGTGGTCCGTGAAATATTGTTGAGGATCGGTCGACGGGTGGGTCCGTGGTTACACAGCGGTTCAAATCCCCTGGGTCGAGGGACAAGGGTCAGGATTCCAAATTGGCTGCAACGGCGTCGTTCCGAGCAGCAGTGAATCTGTCTCGACCATCCCCTCGCGCCGCTGTGTCGGTTGCTCTGCGGTGGTTTGCAATCGACGCCAGGACATCAGTTTCGCTCCGCCTCGAGACAGTTCGACGGGGCCGTCAAAGGGTGGGGGGGGGGGCACGGGGCCCCCTGGTGACTGCGCAACGAGGGTGCGCTCCAGTGCACGCGCCGGACGGATCCGTCGCAACGTGGGATCGTAGGGTGCATTGGATGTTGAACATCTTACGCACCGTGCTCCATCGGAGGTGCGGGAGGTGGAGGGGGAGGACAACGGGGATGGAGATGCCTTCATCCAGCAGTGGATGGATCAAGGCTGCTGCTGATGACGTTCGTGACGAATGGGTCCACAGTGGGAGGAGCGGTGGCGCCAGTGGTTAGCGCACTGCACGGCGAACCTCCTAAGGGGGGGGCAAAGCACCTCGGTTCGATTCGATTTAGCTTTTATTGGTGTTGTGTCCTTATCTAATTATAATCGATTCATCTTGGCACGTCTGATGGCCTCCCTCTGCCATCGTTTCTGCCCAGTTACAAATACAGAAAGGGGGGGATGGTGAGGATGAGGGGGAGGGGTCAGGGGGACCACACCCAGCCCTCTGCTGCGGCTCAAGTGTCAACCGGACGGGGGAGGGGTGGTGAGGCTATGGGGGGTAGTGGGGGTGGTGAGGGTATGGGGGGTAGTGGGGGTGGTGAGGCTATGAGGGGAGTGGGGGTGGTGAGGCTATGGGGGTAGTGGGGGTGGTGAGGCTATGGGGGGTAGTGGGGGTGGTGAGGCTATGGGGGTGGTGGGGGTGGTGAGGCTATGGGGGGTAGTGGGGGTGGTGAGGCTATGGGGGTAGTGGGGGTGGTGAGGCTATGGGGGGTAGGGGGGGTGGTGAGGGTATGGGGGTAGTGGGGGCGGTGAGGCTATGGGGGGTAGGGGGGGTGGTGAGGCTATGGGGGTAGTGGGGTGGTGAGGCTATGGGGGTGGTGAGGCTATGGGGGTAGTGGGGTGGTGAGGCTATGGGGGTGGTGAGGCTATGGGGGTAGTGGGTGGTGAGGCTATGGGGGGTAGGGGGGGTGGTGAGGCTATGGGGGTAGTGGGGGTGGTGATGCTATGGGGGGTAGGGGGGGTGGTGAGGGTATGGGGGTAGTGGGGTGGTGAGGCTATGAGGGGTAGTGGGGGTGATGAGGCTATGGGGGTAGTGGGGTGGTGAGGCTATGGGGGTAGTGGGGGTGGTGAGGCTATTGGGGGTAGTGGGGTGGTGAGGCTATGAGGGTAGTGGGGGTGGTGAGGCTATGGGGGGTAGTGGGGGTGGTGAGGCTATGAGGGTAGTGGGGTGGTGAGGCTATGTGGGTAGTGGGGGTGGTGAGGCTATAGGGGGTAGTGGGGGTGGTGAGGCTATGAGGGTAGTGGGGTGGTGAGGCTATGTGGGTAGTGGGGGTGATGAGGCTATGGGGGTAGTGGGGGTGGTGAGGCTATGGGGGTAGTGGGGGTGGTGAGGCTATGGGGGGTAGTGGGGTGGTGAGGCTATGTGGGTAGTGGGGGTGGTGAGGCTATGGGGGTAGTGGGGGTGGTGAGGCTATGTGGGTAGTGGGGGTGGTGAGGCTATGGGGGTAGTGGGGTGGTGAGGCTATGTGGGTAGTGGGAGTGGTGAGGCTATGGGGGTAGTGGGGGTGGTGAGGCTATGGGGGTAGTGGGGGTGGTGAGGCTATGGGGGTAGTGGGGGTGGTGAGGCTATGGGGGGTAGTGGGGTGGTGAGGCTATGTGGGTAGTGGGGGTGGTGAGGCTATGGGGGTAGTGGGGGTGGTGAGGCTATGGGGGTAGTGGGGTGGTGAGGCTATGGGGGTAGTGGGGGTGGTGAGGCTATGAGGGTAGTGGGGTGGTGAGGCTATGGGGGTAGTGGGGGTGGTGAGGCTATGGGGGTAGTGGGGGTGGTGAGGCTATGTGGGTAGTGGGGGTGGTGAGGCTATGAGGGTAGTGGGGTGGTGAGGCTATGGGGGGTAGTGGGGGTGGTGAGGCTATGGGGGGTAGTGGGGGTGGTGAGGCTATGAGGGTAGTGGGGTGGTGAGGCTATGGGGGGTAGTGGGGTGGTGAGGCTATGAGGGTAGTGGGGTGGTGAGGCTATGAGGGTTGTGGGGGTGGTGAGGCTATGAGGGTAGTGGGGTGGTGAGGCTATGAGGGTAGTGGGGTGGTGAGGCTATGAGGGTAGTGGGGGTGGTGAGGCTATGGGGGGTAGTGGGGGTGGTGAGGCTATGAGGGTAGTGGGGTGGTGAGGCTATGGGGGGTAGTGGGGGTGGTGAGGCTATGAGGGTAGTGGGGGTGGTGAGGCTATGAGGGTAGTGGAGGTGGTGAGGCTATGGGGGGTAGTGGGGGTGGTGAGGCTATGAGGGTAGTGGGGTGGTGAGGCTATGGGGGTAGTGGGGGTGGTGAGGCTATGGGGGTAGTGGGGGTGGTGAGGCTATGGGGGTAGTGGGGTGGTGAGGCTATGAGGGTAGTGGGGTGGTGAGGCTATGGAGGTAGTGGGGGTGGTGAGGCTATGGGGGGTAGTGGGGGTGGTGAGGCTATGGGGGTAGTGGGGTGGTGAGGCTATGAGGGTAGTGGGGGTGGTGAGGCTATGAGGGTAGTGGGGGTGGTGAGGCTATGGGGGTAGTGGGGTGGTGAGGCTATGAGGGTAGTGGGGGTGGTGAGGCTATGAGGGTAGTGGGGGTGGTGAGACTATGAGGGTAGTGGGGTGGTGAGGCTATGGGGGTAGTGGGGGTGGTGAGGCTATGGGGGGTAGTGGGGGTGGTGAGGCTATGGGGGTAGTGGGGTGGTGAGGCTATGGGGGTAGTGGGGATGGTGAGGCTATGAGGGTAGTGGGGGTGGTGAGGCTATGGGGGTAGTGGGGTGGTGAGGCTATGAGGGTAGTGGGGGTGGTGAGGCTATGGGGGGTAGTGGGGTGGTGAGGCTATGAGGGTAGTGGGGGTGGTGAGGCTATGGGGGGTAGTGGGGGTGGTGAGGCTATGGGGGTAGTGGGGGTGGTGAGGCTATGAGGGTAGTGGGGTGGTGAGGCTATGGGGGTAGTGGGGGTGGTGAGGCTATGGGGGGTAGTGGGGGTGGTGAGGCTATGGGGGTAGTGGGGGTGGTGAGGCTATGGGGGTAGTGGGGTGGTGAGGCTATGAGGGTAGTGGGGTGGTGAGGCTATGAGGGTAGTGGGGGGTGGTGAGGCTATGGGGGTAGTGGGGGTGGTGAGGCTATGGGGGTAGTGGGGGTGGTGAGGCTATGGGGGGTAGTGGGGGTGGTGAGGCTATGAGGGTAGTGGGGGTGGTGAGGCTATGGGGGGTAGTGGGGGTGGTGAGGCTATGAGGGTAGTGGGGTTGTGAGGCTATGAGGGTAGTGGGGGTGGTGAGGCTATGGGGGGTAGTGGGGGTGGTGAGGCTATGGGGGGTAGTGGGGTGGTGAGGCTATGAGGGTAGTGGGGTGGTGAGGCTATGAGGGTAGTGGGGGTGGTGAGGCTATGGGGGTAGTGGGGGTGGTGATGCTATGAGGGTAGTGGGGGTGGTGAGGCTATGGGGGTAGTGGGGGTGGTGAGGCTATGAGGGTAGTGGGGGTGGTGAGGCTATGGGGGGTAGTGGGGGTGGTGAGGCTATGAGGGTAGTGGGGTGGTGAGGCTATGAGGGTAGTGGGGTGATGAGGCTATGGGGGGGGGGGGTAGTGGGGGTGGTGAGGCTATGGGGGGTAGTGGGGGTGGTGAGGCTATGAGGGTAGTGGGGTGGTGAGGCTATGAGGGTAGTGGGGGTGGTGAGGCTATGAGGGTAGTGGGGTGGTGAGGCCATGGGGGTAGTGGGGGTGGTGAGGCTATGGGGGGTAGTGGGGTGGTGAGGCTATGAGGGTAGTGGGGTGGTGAGGCTATGAGGGTAGTGGGTGTGGTGAGGCTATGGGGGGTAGTGGGGTGGTGAGGCTATGAGGGTAGTGGGGTGGTGAGGCTATGGGGGTAGTGGGGGTGGTGAGGCTATGGGGGGTAGTGGGGTGGTGAGGCTATGGGGGGTAGTGGGGGTGGTGAGGCTATGGGGGGTAGTGGGGGTGGTGAGGCTATGAGGGTAGTGGGGTGGTGAGGCTATGAGGGTAGTGGGGGTGGTGAGGCTATGAGGGTAGTGGGGTGGTGAGGCTATGGGGGTAGTGGGGGTGGTGAGGCTATGGGGGGTAGTGGGGTGGTGAGGCTATGGGGGATAGTGGGGGTGGTGAGGCTATGAGGGTAGTTGGGTGGTGAGGCTATGAGGGTAGTGGGGTGGTGAGGCTATGGGGGTAGTGGGGGTGGTGAGGCTATGGGGGGGGGGGTAGTGGGGGTGGTGAGGCTATGAGGGTAGTGGGGTGGTGAGGCTATGAGGGTAGTGGGGTGGTGAGGCTATGGGGGTAGTGGGGGTGGTGAGGCTATGGGGGGGGGGGTAGTGGGGGGTGGTGAGGCTATGAGGGTAGTGGGGTGGTGAGGCTATGAGGGTAGTGGGGTGGTGAGGCTATGAGGGTAGTGGGGGTGGTGAGGCTATGAGGGTAGTGGGGTGGTGAGGCTATGAGGGTAGTGGGGTGGTGAGGCTATGGGGGTAGTGGGGGTGGTGAGGCTATGGGGGGGGGGGGGGGGGTAGTGGGGGTGGTGAGGCTATGAGGGTAGTGGGGTGGTGAGGCTATGAGGGTAGTGGGGTGGTGAGGCTATGGGGGTAGTGGGGGTGGTGAGGCTATAGGGGGGGGGGGGGTTGTGGGGGTGGTGAGGCTATGGGGGTAGTGGGGGTGGTGAGACTATGGGGGGTAGTGGGGTGGTGAGGCTATGGGGGGAGGGGGAATGGGGGTGGGGTAGAGGGGGTCGATGGGTGGGAGGGGTGGGGGTTGTGATGCCGAGGAGGGTGGTGGGGGGGTAAGGTCAGAATGGGTAGAAGGGTGGGGGCGAGGACAGGGGGAGTGGTGATGGTGGTGAGGACAGGGGGAGGGGTGAGGACAGGGGGAGGGGTGAGGACAGGGGGAGGGGTGAGGACAGGGGGAAGGATCGAGAGCAGTGAGGAGAGGGGGAGGGGTGAGGTTTGGTGAGTCCAGAAGCGGTAGGCGGGTGTGGACGTGGTGAGGCTGGGGGTGGAGGGAGAGGGCGGGGGCCAGGGTGGGGGTGGTGGCGCCGAGGTCGGCAGAGGGCAGCTGGGGGGGGGGAGAAGCGGTGAGCGAGAGAGGAGGGGGGGTGGGAGAGCGAAGCGAGAGAACGAGGGGAGATGAGGGGGAGAGAGATTAGAGATAGAGGAGAGGGTGGGAGAGAGGGGCCAGAGAGAGGGGACAGAGAGAGAGAGGCAGGAGAAGGTGATGTGGTAGAGAGGCGGAGAGAGTGGGGAATTGGAGGCGGAGGAGGAGAGAGGGGAGAGAGAGAATACGCGAGAGGATGGGGATAGAGGCGAAAAAGAGGTGAACGATGGCTGGATGGGGGGGGGCTCTAGAGGGGGTGTATAAGAGAAGGCAGAGAGGGGGTTAGAGAGATTTGAGGGGGAGTTGTTCTCCCAGAGCGAGAGGACAGACAGACAGAGAGACAGAGAGACGGAGAGAAAACCGGGCCACCGTCCGTGGGCCTCGTGCCTGGCTGATAAACCGAGAAATCTGGCCAGTGGAAGGCATTGTGTGTGTGTGGGAGCCCCCCCCCCGCTCCTCGAGTGTGAAGAGAAAACGCGTGGCCCCCCATTTGCCCCACAGAGAGGCCAGGCGCCAATAATTAACGGGGGTAATTATGTACGGATAATAATAGTTATGTTTGCGGTGGTGAGGAACAGCGATAGCGGGGTATAATCGTAATAATGATTACACTGTGTAACACAATTTTTGTTCCTGGGTAGTAGGTGTTATGTCGTAATTGCTTATGCCTAAAAAGTATAGAAAATGGCTATTATTCCACACAAACTTTGCTTTTGTGACCAGGACAGTGATATTTTGAAATGTACTTATTTTCAATGAGAAAACGGGCGAATTTGTGTCTTTTCGTTCAATTAAAGTAAGAAAACAACATATGAATCAAAATTAACATGTACTTATTTATTTATTTTATAAATACATGTTAATTTTGATTCATATGTGTTTTATTTTTATTATTTTATTATTTACATTCTACGTGACTTTACCGAAAGAACCAAGAAGATGAATCCCTGTAGTCACGAAAGCTTTAAATCGAAATGTATTTATACTTAAGTAATACAAAAACTGACTACAAAAGATCTTGAAGTGAGCAGTTTTTCGAGATTTACGATTATACTGTAAATCACTTTCACGAATCAGCCCCCAAATGTAGTCTCCCATCATGTTCTCGTTGTACTGTCCTTGGTAGTGGCGTTCAAAGTCCAGTATATCCTGGTGGAAGTGATCGCCTTGCTCCTCCGAGTACGCTCCCATGTTCTCCTTGAATTTATCAAGATGAGAATCAAGGATATGGACTTTGAAGGACATCCTACAGCCCATTGTGCCGTAGTTCTTCACCAGAGTCTCAACCAGCTCCACATAGTTGTCGACCTTGGGATTGCTCAGAAAGCCACGAACCACTGCGACAAAGCTGTTCCAAGCCACTTTCTCCTTACTAGTGAGCTTCTTATGGAATTCATTGCACTCCAGTGGTCCGACGAAGACACCGGCTTTGACCTTTGCTTCAGACAGCTTAGGGAAGAAGTCTTGAAGGTACTTGAAGGCTGCCGACTCCTTATCTACAGCTCTGAGAAATTGTTTCATAAAGCCCAATTTGATGTGCAGTGGTGACATCAGCACCTTCCGGGGGTCCACCAGTGGCTCCCACTTGACGTTGTTTCTCCTCACAGAGAACTCGGTCCACTGTGGCCAGTTCTGCCTGTGGTAGTGCGCCTTGGTGTCCCTGCTGTCCCATAGGCAAAGATAGCAGGGAAACTTGGTAAAACCGCCTTGGAGACCCATCAGGAATGCCACCATTTTGAAGTCTCCGATGACCTCCCAGCCGGACTCATCATACTTCAAGGCGTCCATCAAGGTCTGGATGCTGTTGTAATCCTCTTTGAGGTGCACCGAGTGAGCCAGGGGAAGAGATGGGTACTTGTTACCATTATTGAGCAGCACGGCTTTGAGGCTTCTGGATGAGCTGTCAATGAAGAGGTGCCACTCATGCTGGTTACAGGCGATTCCGATTGTCTCGAACAGACTGGTCACATTGTGGCAGAAGCAGAGCCCATCTTGACGGGTGAAGAAGCTGCAAAAAGGTTGGTGACGCTTCCTCTGGTCTTTCATCCAACAAGTTCCACTGCTTGAGCCTAGACGTCAAAAGCTCGGCATTGGACTTGGTGAGACCAAGATCTCTGATCAAGTCGTTGAGGTATTTTTGGTTGGGGTAGTACGGGTTTCTCTCCTCAGCTCCACCTCTGAAATTGTCATCTGGATCTACGTCTTCCTCGCTCTGACTTGTTGCTCTCTCCTAAAGATGGCTGCTCTCTCCGGAGGAGTGGGTACGGGGAGCTCATGGCAGTGTGGCACTGGGGCGATGAAGGAAGGTCTGGATACGTGATAGCAGGAGCATTCTTGCCAGTCCTACGTTTGGAAGGGTCCACCATGCAGAAGTAGCAGTTGCTTGAGTGGTCAGTGGGATCCCGCCAAATTCTTGGGATGGCAAACTTCATGGCTCTCTTTTCCCCTCTGCACTATCCTACAAAAATACATTTATTTCACCCATGACTAATGTGTGAGAGATTCTCGAAACATTTTTCATATATATTTTTTTCAATTGATCCCCGACAGGCATGCCGAAATATGCCTTGTAGGCCTCACACATCTTAGCAGATGCTTCCACAGAGTACTTTTTCGCTCTTGTCTTGATAAATTGGCAGCAGACATAGCAAAATGTGTCTGCCAGATGCGTGCAGCCTCTTCATGCCATCTCTCAGAAAAATTCAGATATGTATCCAATTAGGCGGCTGGAACTAAACTGAACTGGTGGGCTTAAGGCCCCTGTATTTATACGACTATTTATATTAGTGGAAAGTTCTAGAATGTTCTAGAAGTTACTACAAATTCACTCAGCACTGAATCTATCTGGAATGTTCTGGAAAATAGGTAAATTTCTAAATATCACTGTCCTGGTCACAAAAGCAAAGTTTGTGGGGAATAATAGCCATTTCCTGTACTTTTGATGCATCAGTAATTAGGAAATAACACTTACTACCCAGGAATTTTTTTTTACAGTGTTATCATTTGCCTCTTGACAAAGACGTAGGGGGGTGGGTGGTGGTGGTGGACTCTGCCGTGTGGACACGTGGGTATTGTTCTGCATCCAGTAACAACAACAGCAACAAAACGTCACTGCATTAGATGTGTCGCCTTTGTCGCGGCTTGGTTTTCTCCGAGGTTCTTCGTTGAATTGAAATTCGTTCCCCCGTAGGAGAACCTTGCCAAGCAACGGGGGGGGGGGGGTGCCGAGACTTGGTGCATCTAGAAGCGACGCAGCGCGCTCGTCGACAGGATGTATGAACGAGCTTTCCGATGCTCCCCCCCTCCTCCTCCTCCTCAACATCCGTCGCTCCAACATTTGTCGTTGCTGTGAACAACATCACATCAGCCGGCACGGGCTTTCTGGGAGCGCGTCATTTCAGCCGCTTTGGGCCTTGCCACAAAGCCGAAGCGTCGCTCGTAAACTTCGGGCCGTACAGTG
This sequence comes from Lampetra planeri, assembly GCF_965212315.1. Lineage (NCBI taxonomy): Eukaryota > Metazoa > Chordata > Hyperoartia > Petromyzontiformes > Petromyzontidae > Lampetra > Lampetra planeri. Next base: position 4,500,954 of record NC_136136.1, read on the forward strand.
GGTGCCTCGCCAACAGGCAGCCTTGCTCCGAACATTTGCTGGCGAATTGCCAGCGAATGTTTAGTGGGAGGGACCCCCTCTCTTTACGATCGTGCGCGGAGGGTGGCCCGCGTGCATCTGTGTCTCTGTGCGTGTCGGTCGGCACAGTCAGGGGGGCACAGGTGGCGCATGGGCCACTCATCTCAGTCAGTCCACCCTTATGCGTGGCACCCGCTGGGTCTGCCCCGTGACCTCCTGCCGGCGGGCGTTCGACACTTCACGTGGCCTCAACGTGCGCACGTGGCCTGGCACAAGCGACGTGGTGACGTCATCGGCGCTTAGTGACGAATGGCGCTTGTTGTTGTCGGTCGGGGAAGGTGCTGCTCACTCACCCACCCACCCCCCTCGTGTGCCGTGCCGGCCTTAATTGGTGCTCGCTAACAACACTTGCATCGACGAGATTCTGCTCAGGCGATAGGGGGGGGATCTTTGTGTGTGTGTCTACCCACACGCCACAAAGACAAAGATCCCCCCTATAGCCTTAACAGACTGTAAAGGCAAGTGCTGTTAGCGAGCACCTATACCCACACGCACACACGTGGGGGAGCGGTGGTGGGGCGGTTAGCGCTCCTCTGCGCTACGAACCCGGCTTTCCCGACTTCGATTCCCGCTCACGGACAACGCCGGTGACGATTATCTGAATCGCTCCTGGGCCTCCCCTAGGTCGACTCGGCCTCGAATGAGTACCTGGTGCGGCGTGTAAAGACATCGCCACTGGGAAGACAAAGGCGGCCGGGCGTGGTGCTGGCCACCCACCTCACTCGTGTGCTGTGCCGGCCTTCATAGGTGACAGCACTTGCCCCAAACATCTACTAAAGCTATACGGGGGATCTTTGTTATCGGTATTTGGTCAGCGCACAGCGCGATAATGGTGAAGCGGCCAGTAACAAACAGCACTTTCAAAATGATCATACTGTCGATAAGTTTAAACAAGTTTTTTTTTTATATGAGCAAAATTAGACGAACCTGGGGAAGAAAAACTGTGGGAGGCAATTCCGAAGTGAAGCAGATAGAGACGTGTTGTAACCTCGTGTAGTGAGTGGGTGAGTGTGCAGGTGTGTGAGTGGTTGAGTCAGTGAGTGAGTTAGTGGGTGGGTGTACGAGTGGGTGAGTGTGCAGGTGTGTGAGTGGTTGAGTAAGTAGGTGAGTTAGTGGGTGGGTGTACGAGTGGGTGAGTGTCTAGGTGTGTGAGTGGTTGAGTAAGTAGGTGAGTTAGTGGGTGGGTGTACGAGTGGGTAAGTATGCAGGTGTGTGAGTGGTTGAGTCAGTAGGTGAGTGAGTGGGTGGGTGTACGAGTGGGTGAGTGTGCAGGTGTGTGAGTGGTTGAGTAAGTAGGTGAGTTAGTGGGTGGGTGTACGAGTGTGTGAGTGTCTAGGTGTGTGAGTGGTTGAGTAAGTAGGTGAGTTAGTGGGTGGGTGTACGAGTGTGTGAGTGTCTAGGTGTGTGAGTGGTTGAGTCAGTGGGTGAGTTAGTGGGTGGGTGTACGAGTGTGTGAGTGTGTAGGTGTGTGAGTGGTTGAGTCAGGAGATGAGTGAGTGAGTGGGTGTACGAGTGGCTGAGTGTGCAGGTGTGTGAGTGGTTGAGTCAGTAGGTGAGTGAGTGGGTGGGTGTACGAGTTGGTGGGTGTGCAGGTGTGTGAATGGTTGAGTCAGTAGGTGAGTTAGTGGGTGTACGAGTGGGTGAGTGTGCAGGTGTGTGAGTGGTTGAGTAAGTAGGTGAGTGAGTGGGTGGGTGTACGAGTGGGTGAGTGTGCAGGTGTGTGAATGGTTGAGTCAGTGGGTGAGTTAGTGGGTGGGTGTACGAGTGGGTGAGTTTGCAGGTGTGTGAGTGGTTGAGTAAGTAGGTGAGTGAGTGGGTGGGTGTACGAGTGGGTGAGTGTGCAGGTGTGTGAGTGGTTGAGTCAGTAGGTGAGTTAGTGGGTGGGTGTGTGAGTGTGTGAGTGTCTAGGTGTGTGAGTGTCTAGGTGTGTGAGTGGTTGAGTCAGGAGGTGTGCGAGTGGATGGGTGTGTGAGTGTGTGAGTGTCTAGGTGTGTGAATGGTTGAGTAAGTAGGTGAGTGGGTGGGTGTACAAGTGGGTGAGTGTGCAGGTGTGTGAGTGGTTGAGTAAGTAGGTGAGTGAGTGGGTGGGTGTACGAGTGGGTGAGTGTGCAGGTGTGTGAGTGGTTGAGTCAGTAGGTGAGTGAGTGGGTGGGTGTACGAGTGGGTGGGCGTGTTGTTGTGACCCGCAGTGTAGTGAGCGTGTGTGGGCAGGTGAGTGGGTGAGTCAGTAGGTGAGTGATTGGATGGGTGTTCGAGTGGGTAAGTGTGCTGTTGTGACCTGCAGTGTGGTGAGTAGGTGAGAGTGTGTGGGCAGGTGTGTGAGTGGGTGTACGAGTGGGTGAGTGTCCTGTTTTCACCTTCAGTGGTTGAACACAGCGTGGATGAGAATAAACAGTCATCGATTACTTATAAGAATCGAATATCCCACCGCTATATACCCTGGTCTCATGGCCACTTAGATCAGTATTACCGAGCAGACGAGATGGCACTGAGCACCACACACACACCGATGCCTTTAATAATGAATCAAGGCGCGGGTAATTGACCTAAATGGTGTATACTTAACTAACGCGCTCGGCTCCGAGGTTAATTACGCGTTAATTAAGTTTGCCTGATGACCCGGTCACGTTTGTTATGGATGCCATTGTGTGTGCGTGGGTGGTTGTCGTGTAAATCGCACGCGTGTTTGTGCGCTCTGTGCACGTGGGTGTGTGTTGGTGTGTGTGCGGGTGTGTGTGCGTGTGTGTGTGCGGGTGCGAATTCCTCCACAATTAACTGATGGATGTGGCGATTAGAAGACACCAAAGTTGGATTGCTGGTCACGCTCAACACCGGTGGCAACTCGGTTCGTACCTCTACGTGGCCTGGGTCTCCCCTAGGTCGACTCGACCTTAAACTAAATACCTTCCGTTCTTCCCTCTCCCCCGCCCCCGGGGCCACGCCACTCCACCGTGTTGCCGAGACGTCTTCCGTCAGTGCCCTCCCCCCCCTCCGGCTCACAACGGTGGCCATGCACGTGGCACCTGCGATGGAGCGCTGCGTAGACAGCGAAGGCTTCACGCGCGGTGCACAAATGTCGCGAACACTTCCATTACCCCCCCCCCCACCTGTATAGCGTCGAGGTGACGCCGTTATACCCTGGGTCGCCAGGAGGGGGCGGTACAGCAAATGTGGACACCCCCCCCCCCCCAACATCTGTTCCATCTGCATGGAATTTAGTTACCACCACCACACCCTTCTCGCACACACACGTGGGTTTTCTCCGGGTGCTCCGGTTTCCAAAGACAAAGACCCCGCCCCCTATAGCCTTCACAGACTGTCGGGGCAAGTGCTTGTTAGCTAGGGCCGGCGAGGGCCGTTACGGTGGCACACGAGGGGGTGGGTGGCCAGCACCACGCCCGGCCGCTTTTGTCTCCCCAGTGGCGATGTTGACACCGCGCCAGGTACTCACTTAAGGCTGAGTCGACCTCGGGGAGGCCCAGGACCGGTTCAGATATATCGTAACTGGTGTTGGACGTGAGCTGGAATCGAGGTCGGCCGTCCGGGTTCATAGCGCAGCGCGCTAACGGCCGCATTACACAGCAAGCATACCATACCCCCCACACACACATCTCCCCATGTCCCACACACACATCTCTCCACGTCCCACACACACACAACTCGACATGTCTCACACACACACATATCTTGACGTTTCACACACACGTCCCATACCCAGACACATCTCCCCATGTCACACACACACATATCCCTGACCCACACACACAAATCTCCCCATGCCCCACACACACACACATCTCTCCATGTCCCAAACACACAACACCCCAGGTCCCACACACACATCTCTCCATGTCACACGTGCTTTACTGCGTCTCCCACACATGATCACATCATGTCTGAAATCTGACAAAAGAAACACCCCACCCCCCACACACACTTTAAAAGTCAGCTGAGTTCACAAACACCATCGGGTTAATTTGTGTCCAAAGCCCACGCTGTTTTCGACTCACACGAGGAAGTTACGTGGTTTCTATATCCACGTTGAAATATTCATTATTTTAAGTATTGTACGTATGCATGCATACTCATACAGCCATGTCGTAATTCCGCTTTCTGGATTCAGGCGTGCGGATCGTGGCAGTTAAATGACCATACTTCACCGCGCTGGTCACATGCGTCGAGTTGGGGAAAGGCGGCCGGCGGAGCATATACATACGGTACAACAATGGATTTAGATGCACGCGCCATCAGCTGCCCATAACGTGACCTCGTAGCGGGGCCCGTAACACCCAGGCCACCCGTTCCATCGCTATGCAGGTTCAACGCCTGCTTAGCTTTCGAGATATCACACGAGATCAGGCAAGTTTGTCACAGGCACTGTGATGATACACTTCGTTGTGAGACGGAAACGAATACGACGTGCTCTTGACACGGACATGTGGTGAGCACAGCACGCTGTGAACCCGGTCAACCTGAGTTCGAGTCCAGGCAATTGCTCAACAAACAAACAAAAACATCTTTGGTGATATCCGAGCTTGCGAGAAGAAGTTTGGTGAAATAACCTCCATGACCGATTTGGTAATCGGGAGGTCTTCGTCTATCTAGCCAGAGCGGTTCACAAAGGTCTGAGATTCATATTCTCGGTTCTTTCGGTAAAGTCATCGAGATAGAAAATAAAAAGCAAAAAAAAACACGACGTTTCGATCGCAACACAAGCAGTCTTCATCTCCGCCTGATGAAGACCGCTTGTGTTGTGATCTTCATCTCCGCCTGATGAAGACCGCTTGTGTTGTTATCGAAACGTCGTGGGTTTTTTTGGCTTTTATTTTCAATTTATTTTTAAATTTATTTCTATTTTTGTTTTCATTTTCTATCTCCGTGACTTTACCGAAAGAACCAAGAATAAGAATTCCTGCAGTCACGAAAGTTTTAAGTCAAAGGTCTGGGAATTACCGTATTCTCTGGATTACAAGACACTCCGGAAAGTAAGACGCACCCCAAAGCCCCCTTTTCCTTTAAAACACAGAGGAGGAGGAGGGGGGGCGGAGCGCGTCTTATAATCAGGAGAATACGGTTATATGAATGTGATCAATATCGTAGTGTAATGTTAATCTGACGTGCCTGTTGCCGTGTCGAACCGCTCACGGCGACAGTGGCTCAGGCTGGTCGCGAACGGCGAGGAGCGAACGGAGCTCCGAGCGTTCACGAGTTGACGTGGGGCACGCGACAGCAGGCGACGGGTTAAATGGGTTCACGTCCGTCTAGGCGCGCGCGCGTGTTTGTCTATCTGTGTGTATGTGTCTGTCTGTGTCTGTGTGTGTGTGTCTGTGTCTCTGTGTGTGTGTCTGTCTGTGTCTCTGTGTATATGTGTCTGTCTGTGTGTGTGTATGTATCTGTCTCTGTGTGTGTATGTGTTTGTCTGAGTCTCTGTGTGTGTGTCTGTCTGTGTCTCTGTGTGTGTGTGTCTGTCTGTGTGTGTCTGTGTGTGTGTGTGTATCAATGTGTGTCTGTGTGTGTGTCTGTCTGTGTCTCTGTGTGTGTGTCTGTCTGTGTGTGTCTGTGTGTATGTGTGTCTCTGTGTGTGTCTGTGTGTGTGCCTGTGTGTGTGTATGTGTCTGTCTGTGTGTGTGTATGTGTCTGTCTGTGTGTGTCTGTGTGTCTGTCTATGTCTGTCGTGTCTCTGTGTGTGTGTCTGTCTGTGTCTCTCTGTGTGTGTCTGTCTCTGTGTGTGTGTCTGTCTGTGTGTATGTCTGTGTGTGTATGTGTGTATGTATGTGTGTGTGTCTGTGTGTATGTGTCTGTGGTCCGGCAAAAAACAACCCCCTACATCCTCGTTGGTGCCGGACGGAAACGCTGTTGTGGGCAATGCTGTGAGGGGAGGGGCCAATTTAGATTGGCCCCTCCCCTCATGGCGTTTGTAACCACCGCAGCGGCCAAATGGAGGCTCTGGATGGGTGCGAAGGGCTGATAACCCCTCCACCTTCAATTAATTACCACCAACCCACGATTTAAATTTTTTATTAAGCTTGTGCCGGAGGCTCCGGGGGAACAGGCGTCTATGATGTCTCCTGGCCAAACCCTATTTGGCGGAGCCAGGAGACTGAAACCTTCCCCTCGGGGCTCCTCCAAAAATAACAAAAAGCCACTATCGGTGGCCGCGTGGAATGTTCGAATGCTCGCTGCGGAGGAGAGGCTGCCACTCCTCTGTCGGGAGCTGGACCGGTACCGCCTGGATATCTCTAGTATTCAAGAGGTCCGGTGGACCGGCTCTGGCTCCTGCCACCATGAGGGGTGGACAGTCCTCTACTCAGGGCAGAAGACAACCAAACAACAGGGAGTGGCTCTTTTTCTGAACAAAAGAATGAAGGGGGCGTGGAAGCGTGGCGGTGAGGTGTGGGAAGCTGTAAGCCCTAGGCTACTTTGGGCTCACCTTCCCATCAACCAGGAGTGATGGTCGTGGTTACTTATGCCCCCACCGAAGATGAACATCCGTGGAGGGATGCAGGCAAGGCCGATGAGTCAGATGCCTTCTATGACCTCCTGTCACAGGTGCTAGCCAAAGTGGCCCCTCAGGATAGAGTCATCTTGTTGGGTGACTTGAATGCCCATGTTGGTCATGATGCTCGCACCTGGTCTGGAGTGATTGGAATGCATGGGCCAGATCAGCTCAATAACAACGGTAGGAGGCTGCTAGATTTTTGTGGAGCCCATGGGCTTGTAATTACCAACACGCTGTTCCGGCATCGGCGCATCCACACAACATCATGGATGCATGCCGGGTCCAAGCAAGAACATCTGCTGGACTACATAGTGACGAAACAGCGGATGCGGGCCCATGTCCTTGACACCAGGACCTACCGTGGAGCTGATTTGCCCACTCACCATCGACTTGTCATCTGTAAGATGCACCTGCCATTCTTCCACTCTGGTGGTGGGTGTACACCAGGACCCCATTCATACCCATAGTGGCATGGTCTCAGCTAGCTGATGAAAGTTGCAAGCGAAAATTTCATCATCACTTGCGGCTGGGGTTGGCATCATCCCCCACTCCTCCTGATGTCGAGGGGAAATGGGCGAGGTTTAGGACTGTGGCTCATGCAGCTGCAATGGATGCTTTGGGTACACGGTCCAGACCTCCCCAGAGACCCTGGCTGACAGAGGAGGTGTTAAAGCTGGCTGAGAAAAAGCGACAGGCTCACTCTCATCGTCTACAGCATCCAACGTCAGAGAATGAAGAGGCCTACCGCAGCCTTCGCTCGGAGGTTCGGAGAGCCGTGAGGCGCTGCAAGGATAGTTGGTGAGATGGAGTCTGCCTCAATGGCCCGCGATCACTAATCACTCTTGAACTCCATCAAAAAAGTAACCTGCAGCACCACACCTATTACCATCATTAGGGGATCGAACGGTGATCCAATCTCCGACCCCCAGAAACAGGTTTCCAGATTTGCTGAGCATTTCTGAGGTCCTGGGGGAGGGGAAATCCCTCAGCCTGGAAAACATCGTGGGACATAGTGGGGATGACCCTGCTGAGGCTGCGGTGCCTCAAATATTGGAAGAAGAAGTCACCCCTGAGGTGCCATCTGTTGAGGAAGTACTGAAGGCAATCCAGAGCCTGAGACCAGGAAAGGCACCGGGCAGAGATGATCTCCCGAGCGAAATGCTGAGGGTGGCGTTTGTGCACAGACTGCCCTAAATGACATCATGACAACAGTCTGGACCACTGGACGGGTTCCGCAGGATTGGAAGGATGCCCTGGTGGTCCCCCTCTTTAAGAAGGGGGACCACAGAGACTGTAACAACTACAGGGACATCTCACTCCTCAGTGTGCCGGGAAAGGTCCTGGCAATAATTATTCAACATCGCCTTGCTAGGCACGCTGAGGAGAGGCTTGAAGAGCCCCAATGCGGTTTCAGGAAAGGGCGGTCCTGCACAGATGCATATTTTCTGTCTGTCTGCTACAGCAGAAGTGTAGTGAATTCCCACAAGACCTACATCTCTGCTTTATTGACCTGGTCAAGGCCTATGATACCATCAGTATGCCTGGGCTATGGGTTGTTCTTCGTGTTTTCGGAGTCCCTGACCAGCTGCTCACGATCATTAAGGACCTTCATGATGGTAAGCGGGCCCAGGTAAAACTATGTGGCCGGGAGTCAGAGCCATTCCCTATTCACTTTGGGGTGCGACAGGGATGTCCTCTGGCTCCCACACTATTTAACATCTATTTCGACCACGTAGTGCGTGAAGCCTTCAATCGCTGTACTGGAGGAATTTCCATCTGGTACATATACAATGGGAGGCTGGTCGATACCCAGGTGCGGTCAAGGGATGGCTCCCTATTGCTCAACCATGTTATGTATGCCGATGATCTGGTAATTGCTGCTCACTCAGAGGAGGAGTTGGAGGTGCTGCTGCTGAACCTGGAACTTGCCATTAAGAGGTGGGGCCTTACCATCAACCCCATACAAAACTAAGCACCTGCCTGGGTATTTTGTGCCATCGGACATTCCACCCCCAACAACTCCCAATTGGTGATAGGGTAGTTGTGGATAGAGTGGAGAGTTTTCCATACCTGGGCCGTGTGCTCATGACCGGCTCCGGTTTGAAAGCAGTCTCACTCCGAATCAGTCGAGCGGCATTATCTTTTCATTGGTTGCGTAACGCTGTGTGGAAGCCACCTAGTCTGCCACTCCGCAAGAAGCTTCAGGTCTTCTCGGCCACGGTTATTCCCTCCCTTCTCTACATTTGCGAAACGTGGACCCCGCTAATGAAACATCTTCGCCGGTTAGAAACATTTAGGCTGGCCTGCCTACAATCCATCCTGGGATTAACCAGGCTGTATTGTGTGAGGAGCTCACATATCCTTGAAAGATCTGGACAAAGTCCCATCGGTGAGCTCCTCTAGCAGGCAAGGCTGCGTTGGCTGGGTCATGTAGCTCGCATGCCCAGCCACCGCATGCCTAAACAGCTTTTGTTCGGCCGGATCGAGGGGGCTAAACGGGCGCGGCACGGGCTAGAGTAGAAATGGAGTGATATGGTACAGGAGGATGTGGAGCTGAGTGGACTTGCCGATGACTGGTACCAGCGGTGTCAAGATCGGCCTCTGTGGAGGAGGCTCGTGAAGACGCTACTGGGCAGTTGGAGGCAGTCGCCCTCCAACAACAACGGAGGGGGGGAGCGAGGCTCACAACAACGAGTTGAGCGCCGGGTGGCTAAAGCACAGCAAGGTGGCACAGTAGGGGGCACAGGTGGTGCATCAGCAAGTCATCTCAGTCGACCCGTGGGACCTGGGTCTGCCCCGTGACCTCCTGTCAGCAGGCATTCGACACTTTAGGGGCCGTCCATAAATGACGTCACGCACCTGGGGGGGGGGGTCAGACATTTATGACGATGTGTGACGAATGGAGGGGGGGGGGTTAAAGAAATGTGACGTCACATCACAATGCGCAACTTTAAATAAATATAGACAACACGTTCTACTTAATTAAATGTTTTCTCATACAACATCAGAGTGCAGCGCCACATTAAATACGCACTACAATGACAATAGTTTAAAGCGATTTGAAGCATGTTTTTTTTTTGGGGGGGGGGGGGCAGAGCTTTGTGACGTCATATGAGGGGGGGGGGTCTGACTTTTTGTGACGTCGTGTCACGAAGGGGGGTGGTCAAAAATCGTCCAAAATAGCGTGACGTCATTTATGGACGTCATTTATGGACGGCCCCTTACGTGGCCTCAGCTGTCACATAGCCTGGCACAAGTATGGTGGTGACGTCACCGTCACTTCGTGGCGAATGGCGGTTGTTGTTGTACTGTGTGTCTGTGGGGAGCGGTAGTGTAGTAGTGGTTAGCGCGCTGTGCTACGAACCTGGCGACCCGGGTTCGATTCCCACTCACGGCCAACACCAGTGACGATTATCTGAACCGGTCCTGGGCCTCCCCTAGGTCTACTCACCCTCAAATGACTACCTGGTGCGGTGCATACACATCGCCACTAGGGAGACAAATTCGGCCGGGGCGTGGTGTCGGCCACCCACCCCCTCGTGTGACGTGCAGGCCTTCGTAGGTTCTGGCTAACAGCACTTGCCCCAACCGTCTGTTAAGGCTATACGGGGGATCTTTATCCTTGTGTGTCTGTGTGCACGTCTCGTTGGGAGCGGTGGGGTAGTGGTTAGCGCTCTGCGCTACAAACCCGGCGACCCAAGATCGATTCCCGCTAACCTGCCAACACCAGTGACGATTATTTGAACCGGTCCATGAGCCTCCCCCTAGGACGACTCAGCCTCAAATTAGTATCTGGTGTGGTGTTTACTAATCAGGAATGGGAAGACAAAGGCGACCGCGTGTGGGTCTGACCACCCACCCCCCTTCCTGTACCGTTCCGGCCTTCATAGGTGCTCGCTGAAAGCACTTTCCCCAACTGATCGTGAAGGCTGTACGGGGGATCTTTGCCTGTGTTCGTTCCTGTGGAGTCTGTGTCCCTCCATCCCTGATGGCCGCTCCAAGCACAAAGCGAATGTGCTTGCTGCATTTACAATCCGTTATTCATTCCACGAATGACTGAAACGTGGGGATTAATTCGTGTGTCTCGTTCATTCATTCAATGCATTTACGTGGATTCATTAATTGGATGCTTACATTGGCGATTAAGTTGAATGAATTAATCGTCATGGTTATTAATCGTCATTCATTCGTTCAATTAATCAAACGATTCAATCGCAGCACATTTCATTCACTGAACGAATTATAATTCGTCGGATGTAACAATACATTACATCGTTTCATTAATTTCTTAATGATTTCGGATGAATCGTTGACAATTAACTTTGGCAATTAATGCGGCCGTCGAATTTACACATCCTTTCGTTCGTCAATGCGTTTGAATGAGTTAATTAATGACACGTGTTTATTTATTTCGTGTCGCAATTCATTCGATGAATGCGGCCGACACCCGCGTGTATCGTCACGAATTGTATGATTGAACGAGACGGTTCATTGTTCTCACGGGGCATTCGGTGAAAGAATTAATTCCATATTCGATTCGTTCGGTGAACGTATCATTCACGGACATCGTTCATTCGGCCAAATGCTTGCTAACCATTGCGCCACCGCCGCTTTGCCCCCTATAATTATTATTGTTCTAAATATTAAACGAATGATTATGCTCATGACCAACAAATTGCGTGGCAGACGATCTCCACTGAAAATAAACGTGCTAAAAATAACACGCACGGTCTGTTTTTAATCTGTGTGTGTGTATATTTATAGTGTTTACTATTCTACCCATATCTAAGCCGCTTGGTTTGGCCCGGTGAGATGGGCGGTGCAATACAACAACCACCATCTCGGTGTCACTACCAACCACTTCAGCTGTGAAGACACAGAGGAGCCTTTGGTCTGCATTCCCCACCCCTCCCCTTCCTCCCCACTCACCCCAACACTCACCCTCACTCACCCCGTCCCTTCTCCCCACTCACCCTCACTCACCACCTCCCCTTCTCCCCACTCACCCCACCACTCACCCTCACTCACCACCCCCCCTTCTCCCCACTCACCCCACCACTCACTCTCAATCACCACCCCCCCTTATCCCCACTCACCCCACCACTCACCCTCACTCACCCGTCCCTTCTCCCCACTCACCCCACTACTCACCCTTACTCACCCCGTCCCATCTCCCCACTCACCCCACCACTCACCCTCACTCACCCCGCCCCTTCTCCCCACTCACCCCACCACTCACTCTCACTCACCACCCCCCCTTCTCCCCACTCACCCCACCACTCACCCTCACTCACCCCGTCCCTTCTCCCCACTCACCCCACTACTCACCCTTACTCACCCCGTCCCATCTCCCCACTCACCCCACCACTCACCCTCACTCACCCCGTCCCTTCTCCCCACTCACCCCACTACTCACCCTCACTCACCCCGCCCCTTCTCCCCACTCACCCCACCACTCACCCTCACTCACCCCACCCTCTCTCCCCACTCACCCCACTACTCACCCTCACTCACCCCGTCCCTTCTCCCCACTCACCCCACTACTCACCCTCACTCACCCCGCCCCTTCTCCCCACTCACCCCACCACTCACCCTCACTCACCCCGTCCCTTCTCCCCACTCACCCCACCCCTCACCCTCACTCACCACCCTCCTTCTCCCCACTCACCCCACTACTCACCCTCACTCACCCCGTCCATTCTCCCCACTCACCCCACCCCTCACCCTCACTCACCCCACCCTTTCTCCCCACTCACCCCACTACTCACCCTCACTCACCCCGTTCCTTCTCCCCACTCACCCCACTACTCACCCTCACTCACCCCGCCCCTTCTCCCCACTCACTCCACTACTCACCCTCACTCACCCCGCCCATTCTCCCCACTCACCCCACCCCTCACCCTCACTCACCCCGCCCCTTCTCCCCACTCACCCCACTACTCACCCTCACTCACCCCGCCCATTCTCCCCACTCACCCCACCCCTCACCCTCACTCACCCCGCCCCTTCTCCCCACTCACCCCACTACTCACCCTCACTAACCACCCTCCTTCTCCCCACTTACCCCACTACTCACCCTCACTCACCACCCCCCCTTCTCCCCACTCACCCCACTACTCACCCTCACTCACCCCGTCCCTTCTCCCCACTCACCCCACCACTCACCCTCTCTCACCCCGTCCCTTCTCCCCACTCACCCCACCCCTCCACCTCACTCCCCTCTCGCCCCTCCCCATCACTAACCCCGCCCATCCAACCACTCACCCCCCTACCATCCACACAACCCTTCCCTGTCCACCAGATCCTGAATCTCTTTGTATGGTGGCCACCACCTCACGAGCAAAACTACAATTCCTTAAAATCGTATCGACACTCGCGTGTACAAACGTCCGCCGCCACCACCACTATCACAATCGTCATGGCTGTATTTGATATACTCAGCCCCCTTGTCATTCCCAGCGTGAAGTAGAGTTAAATAACCCCCACGCAGCTTGGAGAACCCCTTCATCCAGTGCGTGCCATGCGTGATATGTGATGACGATGATGATCATCATCATCGGTCTTTGGGTGCATTCCCACACAACGCATGCAAATACTTCTTAACAATGAGCGCCGTTTTTGCTCGGCAAAGCCTCGAGTCTCCAGACCGTTTTTTGGAGAGGGCCCTGCCACGTTGGAATGTTTGTCCAATTCCACGTCTTGTTTTTGGCTTCGTGTGGGAGGCCATTGGCGTACCCAGAGAAAACCCACCACGCTGTACCGTGTAACCATCAACGCGAAGCACAGATGGATACAATAATCCGTGTGCTTTATGCGCAGTACTATACAGTAGTTACATCCGTCAAGGCAAGTGACTTTCCAAAGCCATGATATTCATCAGCATTTTGTTTGAGCGGGGCGAAGTCATCACCGGTTGAGACTTTCAGGGTCTCATCGGCAGGCTGTGACCTTAAAAACTAAATGTTTGTGTACTTGAAAAATGTTAGCCTCTCACCAAAACCATCGAGAACGCGGTCAAATCTCGTCAGAGCCGTGAATCTAAACAAAAACGATTTCTTATTTTATCAGGCAAGGCCCACTGAGCGATGCACCTCCTTTTCAGAAGCGACGTGGCCACAAATGATGGCACAACGAAGTGGCTCATCGTGTGGACATTCATAGCAAACCAATTTATTTTATTTTCTTTCTCCGTGACTTTACCGACAGAATCAAAGAGGAACCAAATAATTGTTCGTGTAAAACGTAAACGCATGTTCATTCTAAGTTCTACATGTGGAGGGGAAAACGGCAGGACACGGAGAAAAACCCCACACGACCACGCGGAGAGAGACACGCAAACCCCAAATACTGTAGAGAGGCGTCAGGGTCGGGATCGAACCGACGACCTCCTGCATACCAGGCGAGGGAGTTAACACCACGGCGCCCTAAGCTAAGCAAGCTTGAGGTCGTGCTTGGATGGGTGACCACCACTATGCGCGTGTTACAAGACATGGGGCCCGCGTGTTGATCAGTGTAGCGAAGATCCATTGATGCACTGCACTTCTCCCACACCATTGTGGTGAAGTATGGTCAAATCTCCCAATCACGGGACCCGCGCAGAGTTTGCCAACAGGGATTGTCGTGTACACGTGTGCGCGCAATAACCTTAATACAAACGACCCATGGCGACTCCGTGTCCCATGTAACAAAGACAAAGATCCCCCGTACAGCTTGTACAGACTGCTGGGACAAGTGCTGTTAGCGAGCAGGCGCCTATGAAGGCCGGCACGGCGAACGCCTGGATGGCTTTGTCTCCCCATTGGCGATGTTTACGCACCGAGTCGACCTAGGGGAGGCCCAGGACCGGTTCGAATAATCGTCACTCGTGTTGGCCGTGAGCGGGGTATCGAACTCGGGTCGCCGGGTTCGTTTCGCAGCGCGCTGACCACCACACTACCGCCTCCCCACCCATACGACGCACACCACGCCACCACGTGACGGAGACGTCACCACCAGCGCCTGTGCCAGGCTAGGTGCACGCGTGAACGGCTGCGCGTTTGGTCTCCCTTGCTTGGCAAATGGACGGCAGAATGTGGTTTTTTTTGTTACCCCGTAAAGCGAGGAATTTCCGTGTTGGTGACAGAGGAGGAGGGAAGAGGAGTGGGGGACGCGGAGAGGGGGGAGAGAGAAGGGGGGAGGAGATGGGGGGGGAGGGAGATTGGAATCCCCTCCCCCATGTTTTTGAAGCTATTGAGCCACCAATCTCCCCCCCCCCTTCTGCCCCCCCCCTTCTCCCTCCCTTCCCCCCGCTCGGCTCAGCTGTCCGCCAACCGGTTCGGCCGGCTCTGAGTGCAGCAGCTGTTTTTAAATTTAAAAAATCACCCGTCGTGTGTGTGTGTCTCTGTGTGTGTCGGTGTGTGTGTCTCTGCGTGTGTCTGTGTGTGTGTGTCTGCGTGCGTGTGTCTCTGTGTGTGTCGGTGTGTGTGTGTGAGCGCGTGTGCCTGTGTGTTTCTGCGTGTGTCTGTGTGTGTCTCTGCGTGTGTGTCTGTGTGTGTGTGAGCGCGTGTGCCTGTGTGTCTCTCTGCGTGTGTCTGTGTGTGTCTCTGTGTGTGTGTCGGTGCGTGTGTCTGTGTGTGTCTCTGTGTGTGTGTCAGCACGCGTGTCTGTGTGTGTGTGAGCGCGTGTGTCTGTGTGTGTCTCTGCGTGTGTCTGTGTGTGCGCGATGTGTCTGTGTGTCAGCGCGTGTGTCAGCGTGTGTCTGTGTGTGTGAGCGTGTGTCTGTGTGTGAGAGCGTGTGTCAGCGTGTGTCAGCGCGTATGTCTGTGTGTGTCAGCGCGTGTGTGGAGGAGCGGTGGTGGAGCGGTTAGCGCGCTGCGCTGCGAACCCGGCGACCCGAGTTCGATTCCCGCTCACGGCCAACAACACCCAGTCACGATTACCTTGAACCGGTCCTGGGCCTCCCCTAGGTCGACTCAAGCCTCAAATGAGTACCTGGTGCGGTGTGTAAACATCGCCACCGGGGAGACAAAGGCGGCCGGGCGTGGTGCTGGCCACCCACCCCCTCGTGTGCCGTGCCGGCCTTCATAGGCGCTTCTCGCTAACAGCACTTGCCCCGACAGTCTGTCGCCACGAGGGAGACAAAGGCGGCCTCTTGTGCCACGTCCCGGCCTTCATGGGTGCTCGCTAACGGCACTTTGTCAACACAAAGGGCTATGGAGGGAGGAGAGGGAGCGGATCTTCGTCTGTGTTCCGTGTAAGAGCACGCGTGTTGGCTGTGTGTCGTCGTCGTCCTGCCAGCACAGTGCACCTAGCCTGGCACAAGCTCCGCCAAGGGATCGTCACCGCCACCGAGCGGTTGTTTGTTGTTGTTGCTGCGGGCGAGGAGCGGTGGCGCAGTGGTTAGCGCACTGCGCAGCGAACCCCGGTGACGTCATCGCCTCTTGTTGCCGTCGCGCGGCTAACATGAGTGGCGAACGACTCCGCCCGAAATGAGTTCAAAGTACCTGGTGGCTGGGGGAAGACAAAGGCGGCCCTGGCGAGGTGTCGCTGGCAGCACTTTGCCCCAGCAGGTCTCGAAGGCTATACGGGGGATCTTGTTCTTTGTGCGGTGCGCGTGGTCGATGTCTTTGTGCACGCGCGCGTGGCTGTGGGTGGGTGGGGGGGGAGGAGCGGTGGCGCAGCGGTTAGCGCACTGCTTGCGCTACGAAGCCGGGCCACGGCTAACGTTAGTGGCGAGTGGTGGTAGCGAGATTCTAGCCTGGGCCTCGCTTGTGTCCACGCGGCATTGGGGGAGACAAAGGCGGACGGGTCCTCCTCCTGCCGGTCTTCATTGCTCGCTAAAACCACTTTGCCCCCCCCAAAAAAGTCGTTTCGGCTATGCGCGGGGCGGGGGGGCATCGTAATCTCTGTGTGGTTTTGTGTTTTTTTTGGTGCCGTGCCATGAACCTGCCAGCGATCGAGCACTTCGCGTGCACCTAGCCTGGCACAAGTGCATTGGTGGGGACGTCACCCCCCCCCCGCTCCGCTTGTCTGGGTGCGTGCGGGGAGCAGTGGCAAAGCGGTTAGCGCGCTGCGAACCCGGCCACCCGAGTTCGATTCCCGCTCACGGCCAACACCAAGTGACGATTACCTTTAACCGGTCCTTGGCCTCCCCGAGGTCGACTCAGCCTCAAATGAGTACCCGGTGGGGCGTGTTAACGTCACCGCTGGGAAGACAAAGGCGGCCGGGCGTGGTGTTGGCCACCCACCCCCTCGTGTGCCGTGCCGGCCCTCATAGGTGCTACTCGCGAACAGCACTTGCCCCTACAGTCTGTTTAGGCTATACGGGGGATCTTTGTATTTGTCGTCTAAAAGGCAAAACTGGGGATTCATATTTTTGGGTCTTTCGGTAAAGAAAATAACAAAAAACTACGACGTTTCGGTCGTCGCCCGACCGCCTTTGTCTTTTTTTGACGTTTCGATCGTCGTAGTTTTTTTTATTTTCTTTGAACCTATCTACGTGACTTTACCGAAAGACCCACGAATATGAATTCCTGCAGTCACGAAAGCTTTAAGTAAAAACTGGGGATCTTTGCCTTTCTTGTACGTGTGAGCACACGTGTCTTAGTGTGTTTGCCCTTGAGTGCTTTACCTCTTCTTTTGTGCACGAGTGTGTTGTGCGTGACCCTAGGTCGACTCAGCCTTAAAACGTGTACCTGTCCCGGTGTGTAAACACATCGCACACTGGGGAGACAAACACCACAGCCACACTCCTCACCCCCTTCGTAATGCCGTGGCAGCCTCCATAGATGCTCGCTAACAGCACTTGCCCCAAAATTCTTGCGAAGGCTATACGGGGGATCTTTGTCTGTGCGTCGTGGCTGCCTTGAAATGTCTTCGCCCGCAGCACTTAAGTCTATAAGATGAATAAACCCAACACATTGGTCCATAACACTGCCGACGTTTCGGACCGTGGCCCTTCATAACACCGACGAAGGGCCATCGAGTCTGTTATCTTTATCAAGAATGTGTTATTTAGGCTGGAGGAATCCGATGAGCTATGAAGCTCTTCATGTCCAGACGTCCATTGCCATAAATGTCCCCTATGACATTGCGTGTTCTCTTTTACGGCAACACCACGGCGATGTTGACGAATGTGTTGATTTTGTTTGTAAAGCTCTCCGCCTGCAAAAACTTAATTTGGAGCTTTCGTGACTGCAGGAATTATTATTTGGTTCTTTCGGTAAAGTCACGTATAAAGATAAAATAATACATTTAATTAAATACTAGCATACGACGTTTCTATTGCAACACAAGCAATCATCATCAGGTATAAATTAAATAGAAACACAAATCTAGGATACTTAGAAATGTAATGTAATACAACAGAGAGTCGGATAACATAACAGTCAACACCCTACCTGGTTGATTACGTTCTTCCTGAGAATGCTAAATTTGAGAGAGAGAGAGATAAAACACAGAACCAGAGACATATAGACAGACATATAAGCAGACAGATATCACAGAGATACATAGAGAGAGAACAAACATAGGCACACAGAGAAACCTCCTCCTGCAGCCACGCGGCAAGCAGTTAGCGGCAGCGTTACCATATTACAGGCAGCCCTCGCTTAACGCTCAACATGCGGGCAGGGAGGGAGGAGGGGGGCTCGCGCAAAGCGAGATGTGCCTGTAGTCTGTAATACTAAGTGGTGGTGAGCTCTTGAACAGATACACGTGTCCACGTCGCTTCTTACACGTGCTAAATTACCACCAAAGCTGTGTTGGGGGTCGCTTGCAATTAGCGTCACGCAGCAGCGGTGTCGCTCGACATGGAATTAGCAGTCGTCGTCTGGGCGTCGATCATCTCTTAATTGACCCTATTTTGTGCACTTAAAAGTTGCGCACGTTTCGTTAAATGGTTCACGCGCGTGGTGGTGGTGGTGTCCTGCGTGGGGGTGAACAACAATTCGAGAGGGGGGGACTCCACGCTCCTACGCGTCTCGTGTAGGAGGGCGTCGCTATATGGGGTAAGTCCTCGTTTAACGTGACTGCGGTGGTGTAGAAGTAGTAGTAGATGCGTTCCTAAAAAAAGAAAAAAATCGCGTTAAGCGAAAAACGCTTTGAGCAAAAAAACAACAATCCCCCCCCCCTAACCCCCCACGCCCCCCCCCCCCCCCTACATAACGTAACGATGAAGTTTGGCGTGATAACGATGTGTTACTATGCACACGCAGTGAGATGGCGGGACAAATAACGGAGGGGACACCGCCACCGCGTTACTGCAGCAGTCTGCGTACTGTATCACTGAACCACTCAGCCGTGCAGCACCAAAAAGTAGTAATGGTGCCCGTTTTGCATTATAATGGGGCGCGTTCCACATTAAAATGGAGCCCGTTTTGCGTTGAGGCCCCTTTTCGCGTTATAATGGGGCGCGTTTCGCGTTATAACGGTGCTCGTTACACCTCATGTGAAGTGTTCCCAAATGGAAGACCCGCGTGATCGCGAAAACGCGTTGTAGTGTGAACCCCACGCGTCAAGGGAGGACTTGCCGTGTAATCCTTAACAGCGAGCGTGCGGACAGAAGTACGAGTTGAGAGATGATCATGTAAAACCCCTTTGTCAATCCACTGCTGGATAAAGGCCTTCCTACGCAATCGTTCACGAGGATCAGATCGTTTGACCACATTTCAGCACGCTGGTTCAGTGTGATTTGGTAAAACTACCAACTTTTATTTTATCTGAGCTATGTAGTTATTTTTTTAGAAACGGTCTGGCTAAAAATGATAGCTCAACGAAGTGGCTTATCACGTAGAAATATACAGCAGCCAAATACTCTAAACGCATATTTCTAAACGTGGAGGGAAAATCCGGAGGACCCGGAGAAGAATCCACACGACCACGGGAAGAGAGACACGCAAACTGCAAATATACAGCAGCAGATGTCAGGGTGGGGATCGAACCCACGAACCTCCTGTATACCAGGCGAGGTAGTTAACATCTCCTAGCCACCGCGGCGCCGTGGTGATTGGGGAAGCCCAGGATCGGTTGAGACATCACTCGCCACTGATGCTTGCCGTGGCCAGGAGTCGAACTCGGTTTCACGGTGCGGTGTTGCTCACCACTGCACCACCTCACACAGTTGTTTATATGTCAATAGCCTCACGTCCGCATGGCTTCAGTAGTTCAGTCACGATGAACAATCACCAGCAGTTGCAATGTCATCATCCAACCCGACGTCATCACACTGGCGGACATAAAAACAAAGCGATGCAGCTGTAAGAGTATTTTTTTTATTGAACAGTTTATTACAACAAATTATATAAATAACGCACTGATTTAAAATAATTACTCGTAGCAAATGCATAGATTGACCGGTATATGTTTTCTTTTTTTTGTAATCTTAACTTACAATAGCAACATCTACAATTAAAACTGACATTCTTCCAAACGTCACCCCATCGAAAGCGTCACATTGCAACAATTCCACACGTTTGAACTACAGGGCCGCAGGGTACGCGTTGTTGGGGAAACGTGGCGGTGGCGATGGACGGGTTTGGTTGCCTGCAACACACATTTCAACTGTTTGCCTTGCGACCAAAGCGTTGCACATCAACCGCACCACGCAGTAACCCGCTGGGTCGCACGCACGCGCTTCCACCATCGCGGTGGTTGCAAGCAACGAGTCGCCGACAAACGAAGTCGCCCGGGGGGGGACAAGAGCTGGCTGCGATTCTTTCCCGGTTTCGAGGCTGCCGATTTGAAACTCGAGTCGCTGTCGGGAGCGACGTCAGAGCTCGGGGTGAAGTTACGTTTCAGTCTCACGACAGTTGTAATTGACGCTGCGCTACCGGAAGGAATCCATTCGGAAATCTCACCGAGCTATGTGACCACCACCACCACCACCCCCCACACACACCGTGTGTTCGATAACGGCCGCGCAAGAGATGTTTACAGAACTTATTCTGAAATACCCTTCCAAGTGGCAGCTTTTAAACCGAAAAGCAACATGGGGCGGAGCTTTCTTGCACACAATTTGCCAGGACATTGGTGTTTGTCGCGTGAAGGGCAAAATCAAGATTTTAAAATTTTGTGAAACCGCACAAATGTAACGTGATATTTGGAGACTGGGCCGAGACCATCTGGCTACACGTGAAGACCGCGTTTTAACGAAAAGCGGCCTAAGTCTAGATACTTAATCCAGTATCACAGTGGTGGCTGCTCCGCTCTCTGACCTCTGACCCAGAGTTCTATTCGGTTTGAGTTTAATTTTCTGCATAGTCGCAGGAGCGTGTGACCCAGCTTCATGCAGAACTCCTATCTGTGGTGATGTGGGGGACAAACATAGCAAATCTTGCGTCGTTATCCGCTTGGTTATCTGGGAAGTTACTACACCCATCTGTCGGGCAAAATTGCGAATAATCTCAAAATAATGGGGACTACTTCGCCGATTGGCTATCTGCGGAAACATTCGAGCGTAAGAATTACGGTGGAATTTCCCGATGAAGACCCGCGGATCATAGGAGTCGTAGGTAGTAGGGTCCAACGGATAAGGGGGGTTTTGTCTTCAATGAGAGATGTGTGGCAATTACAAAAATTAAAGTGGCCCACATTTTCAACGATCGTCCATGGACCACGGCGAAGGTTAGGACCGCAGGAGAACGCCAAAACTTTGCTCGTAATGATTTCTTTTGTACGATCGATAAAAGTGGTTAAAAAAAATAACAACCAATTCATTCGGAAAGGTTGTGTCACAAATCGCTTTTATTGAGCAAATAAAGAAATTGGTGCCGCTAAAGTTTCGTCGCCTTGGGCGGTCATGGCAAAGTGAAACGTTCGGTCTCGGCCCGTGAACTGTGGACGGTTCTTGGTTGTTGTTGTTGTTTTGCGAAAGGAAAGTTAAGTTGGAGGCACAGCCAGGAATTGTAAGGTGTTCGCATTGGTGTCTGGGAACCATTGCTCCTTCCGGTTTGTAACGTTATACGCGTGAAAGAGAAAATGCCGCAGAATTGGAAAACAGAGTCGAAAACGGATGCTTCAAGTCATCGATGGACATCGATTCTGAAGCTCCCGATGCACCCAATTAAAAAGGCGACGTTTGTCGATCACGACGCACGTAATGGAGGTCACGTGACTCTCCACCACCGGACGTTGAGACGACGATCGATTCTCGAATCGAATCGCGACCCCCGATTGACGACAGATCATCGAATTGTCTTGAATTGATCGTTACGGTCAACCAGCTGAGCCAAACATGAGATTATTACGAGAACACTGGATGGAGAATCTTGATGGCTTTTTCACTGTAAACGATATTCCCAGATACCGAATCCGGTAAATGCACGCATTTGGGATAAATTTGACAAGTGAATGTTCAAGATGCACCCCCTCCCCTATACTTCAAATCTGTGAAAAAGCGCTTTATGGCTCATGGGATTCCTCCAGGATAAATAAATGATTCTGATTCCTGGCTGTGCCCCCTAATAACAAGACAGCCTTTAAAGCAACAGCTCCCCCCCCCCCAAACCGAATTTCGAAACAGTGTGGATCCAGGGTTTTTTGCGTCCGAGTTAGCGACGTTTGCACTCCGGCACACCGCATCCACGACACACCATCCTGCGATGGCCCGTGGACACTGGTCGCGCGCCAACCAGAGGTCGCAACCGGGTACCCGATACCCGTACCCTACCCGATACCCGGCTACCCGTACCCGGCCGGGTACGGGTAGCCGTTTGCGGCCCTGGTGCGGCCGGGTACGGGTACGGGTAAGGAATCAAAACCCGTTTGCGACCTCTGGCGCCAACCTACTCCAGTCTACGGGCAACTCGGGGGTAAATACTCGGCGAGAAATCAAGTCCCGCGTGGAGCCCACTCCGATCGGACGACGACCAACGGCAGTTGGGGGGGGCCTGAATGCAGACAATGCCGTTTCGGCTTTCTCGTCAATGCGGCAAAGCTGCGATTGTAGTACGACAACTCGAGCGTTTTCCCGTAACCCCCCCCCCCCCCCGCCGAACGCGCACGAACCAGCGTCGTAACCCCTCTCGTTTTTACTCGGAAGCGAAGAAAGGTCTATCGCAAACCGAACTTACACGACATTGCTACGGCGCTGTAACAGGTCCTGCGTTATAGCCCCAGGGATTACAACAAGAATGGTGAACAGACTGGGGACTTGGAGAGGAGGGGGGGGAACTCGATGATGGGAGTTCGGGCGAAAGACGAGGGGGGAGGAAAAACAACGAGAAAAATTGAACGTGTTCTTAATTTCAAACAACAGTGCGCGGCGCGATCCTGTTTTCAGAGACATCGAACTGATCGTTTCAATAAATTACCAATAAGTTACACGGGCACAGACAAAACGTGGAGGGGGGGGGGTCGGGGGGGGGGGCCACAGCGCTCGACAAGACGCCACAAACACGAGGGAGGGAGGTTTGAGCGGTCGTCAGGGTTTCATTTCAGCCAGGTCCATCCGGGTTGGTGAGCCCGAAACATTTTTCCCCGCGCAAACCCGGCACACCACATCCAGTATACTGTTGATGCAGATCCCTCGCTGTGGGGCCGCGGCTACTAGTAGTCACGTGCCATCTCCTAGAATACGGTGATCCGGGGAATATATTCGGTGAGAACTTAAGCCCTAAGCGATGTAAGGATTCACCTGCCGAATTGTTACATTTGACACGGGGGTGGGGGGGGGGGAAGCAATCCACTTTCTTAACGCAGCTCTTTTAAATTGGCCTTCCCGGATTTAATGCCCCCTCCACCCCACCCCCTCTCCCCGTAGCACAAAGTTGGCCGAACATGGTCACAGTTGACGAGTGTTGCGGCCGCGGCTTTCCCTTGCAAACACTGAACAGAACGTTGGGCGGTGGTGACGTCGTCGTCACACGGAAGCTGCGAGCGACGCGAGCAAGGCCATCGCGTCTCCGTGAACTCGGCGGCGTTCCCTGGCGATGAGCGCAACGCAATTTGGATTCGTGCGGCGGTGGCTAAATGAGAAGGCATCTCCGTGATGCTGCGCAGGAAGAGTGGGGCTGTTGTACTTTCTGACGAGAGGCAGTCCTCAGTAATAGGCAGAGGAGAATAGGAAGACTTTTCTTTTTAGCCTGGACTTGAACAGCGGCAGGGGGGAGTCGACAGTACGGATGGCTGGGGGGGGGGCAAGGAGTTCCAGCCTCAGGGTGCAGCAGAGGAGAAGAGGTGACCTCTCGCTGAGCAAAGGGGATTCGACACAAAAGGCCTGTTTCTGGAGAGAAGAGTGCATAGAGTAAAATAAAAGGGGAGGGGAGGTAGGAGAGTGCGTGGAGGGGAGTAGTGATGAGGGGGGAGAGGTAGGAGAGTGCGTGGAGGGGAGTCGAGATGAGGGGGAGAGTTAGGAGAGTGTGTGGAGGGGAGTAGAGTGAGATGAGAGGGGATAATAGGCAGGGGTGAGTCCATGGAGAATCTTGAAGGGAGTGAGTGTGATTTTGAAAGTAATCCGTGATTGGATTGGGAGCTAGGGGCAGGATCAGATCATTGGGACGATGCATTACATTGCAATGCAAATTACCTGTGCAGATACACAGTGTATTTGGCATGCGCTGGGGCCAGTTTGCCATCGGAGGGCTTCATCCGCACAGAGTTCACGGCTTCACGATGACTCTTCCTTCGTGTGGGCCACACCACAGACACATAAATACAATATCTCTCTTAAAATAAAGCATGCATTCCAAATATAAAAGTCATCTTTAGAATATTTATATAGAAAAAGTATAGAATTCCTGTGCAAATTTTGTATAAAATGTACAATTAATTTCACACCAGCAATCATACCCACGAGCCTGCAATCGACTTTCAATTCTTACACGCCTCGCTCTTTCACCTAACTCCAGCAAAGACGTGGACTAGATTATACACATTTAAAATAATAATAATCATAAGATCGACACGTTCGCCCCGAGAATAAAAAAAAATCACCATCAAGAGTTCATTACTCTCCTTGGGCTCACATGTTCGTAATGTCTTAATGCTAACACGCACACACACCACAAGGTTTTGCTTATCGATTAAGATGTTAAAGGGGTGGGGGGAAATCATCTTCAGAAAACATTGAAACAGAGACACTGCAAAAAAGTTATGGCGAACGTACGACTCTGTGCTGCCAACTGCACGCCACAAACAACAAGTTTCAAAAGACGACAGAACGCCACAATAGTTCAATAAAAATGGAAGTACTGTTTTCCGTGTATTTAAGCAAACGTTGTCATTTTCTATTTTCCCACCCCCCCCCCCCCACGTGGGGGGAGGGAGACGGACCCACACGTTTGAACGTCCGAAGTTTACAAAAAGTATACTCGGTTTTTTTTTTGGGATAAAACATCTGTTTTGCTCGACAGTTTTGTCCTGTTTTGAGGAGCCAGTCTATTGCAGTTCATCTTGCTGTTAGGCACATCGGAAAATACGGATAACGCAACGTCCTGTGTAAATACCTGCAATGGAAAACCGTTATTTATTTCAGAATTATCTTTGCTTGATGTCGAAGTTTGTGCTTGATTTCAATAAATACTATAAATATAAAAAAAAAAATCCATTTCCAACATTCATGACCGAGTTGGCCAAGGCACAAAATCGGCCTTAATTTCGAAAAACGGGAGGAGTGAGGCAGTTCAGTTTAGTGTCATGTAAAGCGTGCATCTGCACGGTGCAGTCAAAACACAAAATAACGTTTAAGAAAACTTCAGGGGAGGCGGCGGGTCTTTCCGTCGTTATCACGACCCCACCAGAACCTCCATGATTTGATCGAGTTCGCTGAAGTCCGAGCTTCTGAGCGGCTGCGAGCCAACGCCGCCACCACCGACGCCGCCGCCGCCGCCGCAGGGCGACAAGTTCCTGAGCAGGTCTTCCGACAGCGAGCCCGGCGGCACCTTCCCGGGCGCCACCAGGAGGGACACGGAGAGGCCCGGCGGCCACGGGTCGGCCGCGTCCGCGTCGTCGTACATCGACGTGTCGATGTCCGCAAAGTGATCGTCCAGCTCAACCTCCAGGTCGGCGAGCAGGCGCGCCGCGGGGCCCACCGCGATCTCCAGCCCGCTGAACACTGAGTCCAGCTCGTGCCAGTCGCACCCGCCCGTCGCCGGCCAGCCCCGCGGGACGCCGCCGTTGCCGCCCACGCAGACGCCCGCCGCCGCCGGCCCCACGCCGACGGGACCTCCTCCGCCGCTCGTCCCCGAGCCGTCGCCGTCGCCGAACACGAGGTCCTTGAGCGCCGAGGTGAGCGCGCACGAGATGCTCTCGAGGCCGCCCTGCAGCAGCCGCTGCTCCACGGCGCCGAGCTTGGCGAGCCGCTCGTAGTCCGGGCCGCCCTCCGACCCGCCGTAGTCGTGGCAGACGGCGCAGCCCGGGGCGGGCGTCGGCTCGCGGTCGACGTCCCCGGGGCACGCGAACGCCGCGGCCATGGCAGCCGCCGCGGCCACGGCGGCCGCTGCGGCCGCGGCGCGTTCCTCCTCGCCGCACATCTCGGTCTGGATGCGCCGCACGGTGTTGGCGACGAGGACGGAGCGGCGCAGGCTGGGGTCGCGGAGGGCCTGCCCGGCGTGCATCTTGCGGAGCGACGCGTCGAGCACGCGCTGACGGCGCTGCGTGTAGCCCGGGCCGCCGCGGCGGCCGCCGTCGACGACGACGCCGCCGGCACCGCTGCTGGCGCCGCCGCCGCCCGGGCACAGCCGCTCGGCGGCGCCGGCGTCGCCGTCTTCGCCCCCGGCAACGCCCGGGAAGCCGTCCTCGTCGGCGCTCAGCTTCCGCTTCACTCCTTTACCCATGGTGACTTGCCGCAGGCCGCCGCAGCTGCAACGGAAACAGATTCGTGTTGGTTGGCCATTGTTTGTGTGTACGAGCGTGCGCGTGTGTTTTTATCGTATACCGTTCCGGCCTTCATTAGGTGCTTGCTAAGAGCACTTTCCCCAACAGCCTGTGTAGGCTATGCGGAGGATCTTTGTCTTTTGTTTCATTGAGATTGGCATATCAGCGTAGTTTCGTGGGACGGAGGATATATTCAGCGACGTCATAGAGCATCGCATCCTCCGTGTTTGATAACAGACCAGAGACTCCTCCAAGTTACGTTTATTTAGGGTGCAGACTTGGGGAGTTGGACTTTCGCGCACGTGCCCTGCTACGGCGCAAATGTTTCATCGCACGACGGACAAACCGATGATGTTTTTGGAATTCTCAGAGCTGGAATTTATCCCAATTAAGTGCACAACCGCATTTCACGGTTATATTTTGTGTGTGCGTGTGTGTGCAGCCATTGGCGATTTGGTCGAGGCGATCACCTCGCCGCGCTTGAGAGAACCCTGTTTTAATAACGAAGGCCGCAGAACACAAATTCGAACCCCGGGGTTCTCGGCCGTGCTGTGGCTCCGAGTCCCACTCCGTCCTCCTGAGCAAACCCAGCCACCCCTCGCACCTCGCGGCTTTTTGACGATTGAAATGAAGGCGACTCGCGTGCGCTCGGGACGCGGTGCAGTGCACACCACGTGGCATCACGAGGGCGAGCCACCTCGTAAACGCCCCGTAATGCATCTTAATAAACCCGCCTCGTACGCACGAAATAAAATTCAATAAATCAAGCCCGGCTCCCCCCTCCCCCTCCCCGTAAACACGCCTGGTGTTGGTGGCTTATTGCACGCGTCCCATCGATAGCGGGGAGGAGGAGGAGGGAGAGAAAAGAAAAAAATTAATTAAATAACTCGCTAAAGCTGTTTATGCAACGTGTCGAGCAGGCGGGGCCGAAAGGCGCTCGCGAGCGCAGGGCGGAGGAGGAGGAAGCGAGTTGCATCGCAGCCAACTGGCCGTCGTCCTGAGACCCGCCCCGCTGAGGCTTTGTCAAACGACAACCCTCGCTGTGTCTCAAGCTACGGTGAGAGCGCGGCCAAACCCAGGGGGGACCGGCGCGCGCAGATTAATGGCGATCTCGCTTCGAAAAAGACGCGGCGACGGACAGAGAGAGAGAGAGAAAGCGCCTCCGGTTAGCACGGTTGGCTACGTACGGTGCGCACGTAGAGAAGCGGACAGAGAGAGCACTGCAAGGAGATACCCGGTGAAGGAAACCGGGCGTGCCCCAACAGCCCAAAAGGTCGAGGCACGAGGAGATGAGGCATTCGTCCGCCCCCTTCCCCAGCGATTCTATGAATCGTCGCGATCCAGGGTCGCAATCCCATTTTTTTCCTTCTCATTTTCAACCATACTGTATTGTGTTTTTCGCATCGAGTTTTGTGTTCGCTCCACGAGCCTCAACGAAACGTCGGCAGATGCGATCATTTCTGCGGACGTATTTGCACGAATGGCGACTCCCCCCACCCCCCCCCCCCGTGATCGATTGATGTTCGTTCTATCGCGTGCGCGCGGCACGCCATCGTTAACACGGCCCGCCGAATAGCGCGTTGTGGGTTTAACTTGAACATCTACAGCGCGGGCGGCAGCAGCAGCCGCCGTCAATGCAATTCCATTCATTCCTCCCGACTGAGCGAACGTCGTCTGACATTGCCGCCACCTCGCCCGTGCCGCAGCCTCCGCGGAGTCGGCGACATCGCGATGGCTGCGCTGGCGTCGAGAGCCGCGTTCGTAACAGGCCGACCTTCTGGGCAATGTTTATTTATTTTGCGGAGCACATTGCTGCCATGACAATGTTGTTGTTTGTTGCTGTTGTTGCTGCGTAGCTCTTCGATCGCGACGCGGGCGTCCCGACGTCTCGCCCCACTTCAGAAGAGATTCGTGGGTTCGGTTCGTGGACGAGCTCCCGGCGCGCGGAGCGAAAAACGTCGGACGTCGTGCCGAACAATGCACGGCACGATCCGAAAAAACGCAGCCGTTAAAGCTAAGCAAGTCGCCGCTGGGGCGCCCGCTGTACTGCGAGATCGCCTACAACTCGTCGGTGTATGCTGGCCGATCCAGCCCTGGATATGACGCACACACCAAACTAACATTTCCCTTACTCTTAGTTCTTTCGGTAAAGTCACGTAGGTAAAAAAATAAAAAATATATATTTTTATTAATTTTAATTTCATTTTTTACCTACGTGACTTTACCGAAAGAACTAAGAGTATGAATCCTTGCAGTCATGAAAGCTTCAAATCTAGAATTAACATTTCCCTTCTTCAGGGCACGGGCAGAGGATGTACGCCCCGGTGCCGAGATGTTGCATGGTTCGCCTGGTATGCAGGAGGTCATGGGTTCAATCCCAAGCCTGACGCCTGTATATTTGGAGTGTGGGTGTCTCTCTCACTGCGTTCGCGTGGTTTTTTTTTTCTCCGGGTCCTCCAGTTTTTCCCTCCACATTTTAGAAATGTGCGTTCAGAGTATTTGGCTGCTGCTATCAATTTCCACGTGGTAATCCACTTCGTTGAACTATCATTTTGTGGCCAGGTCAATATATAGTTAAGTGGGCCAATCTGGTAAAATAGTTGAGTTTCTTTAGTATGTTTGTATCTTTAGCACCGTATGTAGCAAACCGTGCTAATTAATCAGGTGCGGGATCAGAGAGAAAAAGCAGCAGGAGGAGGAAGAAAGTATCGGGATCGTGACTTATCATCGAAGACGGTGCTTTGCAACACGGCGGAGCGTTGCGATCACTGCGCGGCGAGGAGCTAGGGCCGACGGGCAGCGCGGGGGGTGAGGGGGGGGTCACGATGGGCCCCGTGATCGATGGCCGTGCCGCGGGGGTTGCTGCAGCGATCGTGGCGGACGGCGTTATTACCAGCGAGCGTGCGGTTGACGCTACTGTATCGGGTTTATGGGTTGGCCGAGTTTTTCATTTGGCCGTAAACCCCCTAATGTGTAATACGCCCCCCCCCCTCCAACCAACCGCTCCCCCCCCAACCACCCAGCTCCTTGCCTCCCCCCCTTCCGATCCCAAGATCCAGTGCGCACCGCAAGACGCGGTTGTTTTAATGCTTTCCCGTTAAAACAATTTCCCACAAAAAACGAGACGGACTTTAGCGATCCACGCAACCGCGCACCTGCGCTCCCCATCGCAGCAGCAGCAGCAAGAGCAGCAGCAGGAGCAGCAGCAGCAGCACCGGAAAAAAAAACGCAGCCCCTGGCGCGCGGCGAAATGCGCAACGGGCGATGCGCCTCCTCCCCGTGACGGATGCGCGCGCAGAACGGAGTTGCAGCCCACGTTGAGTGGTGGGCTATCGACTTACGGGGATGGGGGTAGGTGGGGGGGGGGGCAAGCCGGGCAGATTGGCCCAAGTCATATTTCAGGAATTCATTACTCAGGACGACGGGTTTCACACCGTTTGCGATATTACACGCGTGAGCCGTGCCCGTTAGCGAAGAGCCTCTCTCTCAGCAGGTACCCCCCCCTCCTCCACTCCTCCCTTCTGTGCAAAATAACAACAAATACACCCGGCATTGCCTCTCCAGAGAAATGAATGAAGTGCGTTAATTAAATACGGTAGGGAAAATGCCTTGTGCGTCTTTTAAAATATATAAATTTCAGTGACGCGACAGAAATGCAAGAGGCGGTGCTGGAATCATTTGCTCCATGCTCAACAGCTGATGATGCGAAGGGGCGGGGTGGTGGTGCAATACGACCAAATCAACAAAACATTTAATCAGTAAAAGAGTGAAATCGGCTAAATGTTTAAAAAGATGTTTGTCAAACACGAATTGAGACGAGCTATTTTTTTTTGGGGCCAAGTTAAAAGATAACAAAAATTCCATTCACCCGCTGCTTTGGATGCGACACCACCTTCCGTTCTGATTCCATCCCCGCTGAAAGGCTCTATCATCGGCCAATATCAATCCACCGCTGGATGGAGGCCTCCCCAAGCCTGTTTTTGTGCGTGGGTGTGTGTGTGCAAGTTACATCGCCGTCTCTCTGGCGGTCCGACGATGCAACCATCCACTCGGCACGCATATCAGCACGAACTGATACCATCATCATGACTCTCCCCCCTTTTAGCTTCAAAACAAATTTCACAAAAACAGGACGCAGACTGCAGCTTGCACAAAAACAGAGCTGCTTTCAGTCGCCCCTGGATGATGGGACCCACACGCAATAAATAACTCATTGCACACACAAAGACACCCCGTGTAGCCTGCACAGGCTGTTGGGGCATGTGCTATTCATAAGCCCCTAACAATGGCTGGATGCAACACCAAAAGGGGTGTTGCATCCAGCACCACTCCGGGCCACCTTTGTCTCTCCCCCCCCAGTACCGATGGTTACACATCGCACCAGGTACTAATTTAAGGCTGCTCGGACAAAGACACACAGACTCTCACACACAAACGGCACGAAGACAAAGACCGCCCGCTATAGCCTCAACAGACTGTTGGCTCAAGCGCTGTTCGCAAACGCCTATGAATGTCGTCACGACACACACGGGTCACCAGCACCACGCCCGGCCGCCTTTGTCTCCCCAGTGGCGATGTTTACGCACCACGCCAAGGTACTCATTTTAGGCCGAGTCGACCTAGGGGAAGCCCAGGGCCGGTTCAGATAATCGTCACTGGTGTTGGCCATGAGCGGGAATCGAACTCGAGTCGCCGGGTTCGTAGCGCAGCTGGCCACTGTGCTACCGCTCCCCACAGACAAAGGTTCCCTGTATAGCCTTAACAGGCTCTAGGGGCAAGTGCTGTTAGCGAGCACATACACACACACATAGGCGCTGCTGCACCAACCCAACCCCCACTGGTCATCGATTGCCTTTACAGCAGGGCTTGCGTTTTTAAATAAATATCGGGCGCTAATTCCTCAATCCCACTGGCGCATTTTGTGATGAATCAGTGCCGCATACACGATCGCGTAAAGCGTTGTTTTAATTGAGGATAATGAAGAGATGATGACCGATGGGCCTTCATCCAGCAGTGGATTGCTCATGGCTGTTGATGGGTGTTTGCGGCGCGGGTTAGCACTGCAGTCGTGGTGCTTTTTTGACGCCTCCACGCGCCCATCGACCACCCCTCTCGCGGTCCGACGATGTAACCGATCCACCGAGCCGATTTCACGACTCCATCTCCGTTGTGCGCGTCCTTTGGCCGCCACTCCACTTCGATAGAGACGTGCCCCTTACCGAACACCACAAGTCAACGGGGATGTCCCCAAAAATCTGCCAATGTCCCCTATCATCCACGTGGTTCCTCTTTCTGAATCTCCTGGGAACACCTCTCTCCGGACGCTTCCGTGTGTGCACTTTTCACCTTGTTTCCACTTAAACACCGTGACTGGCCTATTCACGTGCAAGGAGGCGTTGTTGACGAAGACTGGCAATGGAATGGCAGCCGAAAGGATGGAGAGATAACATCCCTGAGAGCAGCACTACCGTTGAGATGCTGACCCAGTCGCAAAATGACAGTACAATGAATTCACAAATGCATATGTGCGGAGCTCTGATGGTTAACTCTTTTGTGTCTGTGTGTGATGCGTTTTCGCTGGGTACTCCAGTAAAAAAAAACATTCGTAGAATTTGGCCAAACATCTCTCCTGGAAAAGTCTTGCGTTTCAGTGGCTTTGCTGTATTAAGGAGCGATGTAAATGCATGTGCAGGGCCGATACGGGCTGTGGCACAGTAGCTCTGTGCTCTTCATGCAGCAGTCGATAGACCCTGGCTCATGATGCGGTGACATCACCACGAGTAAAGCTTCACCGGGTCACAGGATCACCATTTCAGGAGGGACACCGGCCGAGGAGATGGAGTGATGAGACCAGCCCGTGTGAAGGTCCCTAAGGTGGGTTATTATACCACAGGCACATGGCAACGACAGCCTTGAGGCGACGTTCATCCAGCAGTGGATTGATGTTTCGTGTTTGGAGTGCAGGTTAGCACCGTCAGTGCTGGGAGCTTTTTAATCCAACATTTTGCCCCTTGATCAATCGATCCTGATGGCGGTACCCCGGGGTTCCAAATACAAAACGGCCGAGACAACTAAATATTTGATCTCTGGGACACTATTTTTTTCCCCAGGGGTTGTACTTAACTCGGCGACTGGGGTAACCAATCAATCCGAAATCGGTGCCACACTCCGCGATGTAGAAACGCAGCGAGGGCGATTGCGCCGAAACCCTGAACGTTTGTACTTAACCATACTGGTGGTGCATCGTGTACAGCTCGTCCAGATGAGTCGATGGCCGCATCGCCCACCATCAACAGAGACTAAAGATGACTGCATCGCGGACATTATGCGAGAGCCGGGGTGCTGCCATGAGGTTTAAATGCCGCGTTACCACTTTGCACAGCAACGCGGGGCAGTTTCTCGCAGAACGGCGCAGACGAGGCGAGGAAGAGGTGGTGGTGGTGAGCGCTTTCGTGGCTCGCGGCCTCCACTCATCGCCGCGAGCGACGAACAACCACCACCCCCCCCCCTGCTCACGTGTCCCGTGGGCCATACTTCACCCCCTGGGTCTCCCTCGCCACTGCCAGGCGAGGCTATTTTCTGTCCCCAAGCGAGGACAGGCCGTACCCAGCGCGACACCCACCACGTGCCCCACCACGCACAAAGCGGGAGTCGTCGAAAACAGCGTGGGGTGGGGTGGGTGGGAAGGGAAGGAGAGGGGAGAGATGGGGAGGGAAGGGGAGGGATGCCGAGACGTGGATAGGGGTGGGGTGGTGAGTCGAGGAAGGGCGGTGGTGGTGAGTTTAGGGTGGTGGCGGTAGGCAGCGGGAAGGTTTAAGTAGTGAGTTGTAGGTCGTGAGTTGTAGGTAGTGAGTTAAGGGTGGATGGAGGCAGTGAGGGAGGGTGTTGGTAGTGAGATAATGGTGTGGGTGGTGAGTTAAGGGAGGGTGGGGGTGGTGCGGGAGGGGGTGATGGGTAAAGGAAGGAGGTGGTGAGAAGAGGGTGAGTTGGTGAGTGATGGGGTGGTGAGTAGAGGGGTGGTGAGTGGAGGGGTGGTGAGTGATGGGGTGGTGAGTGACGGGGTGGTGAGTGACGGGGTGGTGAGTGGAGGGGTGGTGAGTGGAGGGGTGGTGAGTGATGGGGTGGTGAGTGATGGGGTGGTGAGTGGAGGGGTGGTGAGTGATGGGGTGGTGAGTGGAGGGGTGGTGAGTGGGGGGTGGTGAGTGGAGGGGTGGTGAGTGGAGGGGTGGTGAGTGGAGGGGTGGGGAGTGATGGGGTGGTGAGTGATGGGGTGGTGAGTGATGGGGTGGTGAGTGGAGGGGTGGTGAGTGGAGGGGTGGTGAGTGATGGGGTGGTGAGTGATGGGGTGGTGAGTGGAGGGGTGGGGAGTGGAGGGGTGGTGAGTGATGGGGTGGTGAGCGGAGGGGTGGTGAGTGACGGGGTGGTGAGTGACGGGGTGGTGAGTGACGGGGTGGTGAGTGGAGGGGTGGTGAGTGATGGGGTGGTGAGTGATGGGGTGGTGAGTGGAGGGGTGGTGAGTGACGGGGTGGTGAGTGGAGGGGTGGTGAGTGATGGGGTGGTGAGTGATGGGGTGGTGAGTGGAGGGGTGGTGAGTGATGGGGTGGTGAGTGGAGGGGTGGTGAGTGGGGGGTGGTGAGTGGAGGGGTGGTGAGTGGAGGGGTGGGGAGTGGAGGGGTGGTGAGTGATGGGGTGGTGAGCAGAGGGGTGGTGAGTGATGGGGTGGTGAGTGGAGGGGTGGTGAGTGGAGGGGTGGTGAGTGGAGGGGTGGGGAGTGATGGGGTGGTGAGTGATGGGGTGGTGAGTGGAGGGGTGGTGAGGGTAGCGTTGCCTCCACGTGTTGTGCGCGTGAACATTCTGCGGGTGAGAACGATTCACCGGAAGATTCGGGGCTGAGATTCGACTCAGAACTCGATTATTCTCTCCCCACTCACTCATGATTTGTAACACTTCTCGATTATTATTTTCCCTTTCTCGCGTCTCGTTTTCTCGATGTGCAACATTCGCATATCATATGCATACGTCGACAAAAACCCACACACAAACACACACGTGCACACGCGATTCTATGCATCTCCCGCGAATGCCAACTCTTAAGAGTCAGATTCATCCAGGCGCTCTTACAGCCCTAACGTTTAAGTTGACGGCTAAGCTGATAATTATAGGTGCTCGCTAACAAACAAAAAAGCCTGACTAAAACGGGAAATACGTCTGCCCGTGTGTAACGGAGAAGTGTCATCATTCTATAACGCAACCGACTGCAGAGATTTGGCCTACATACTTCACGTACAAAACTTGCATAACAGTAAATTGTGAAGGAATTCGATCGAAAACCCAAACCAATCAAGAGAAAGATATTCGATTATCTAGTAAAAAATATCTAAAATTACTTTCTAAAGTTTAACTGGAAATTTCGTAATCCACCTGGGCCAATCTGGTATTCATGTGAATGCTTGCGCAATTGTGGAATGTTAACATTTAATGTTTAAATCTTGTCGAAAGATACAACTCTAAACGGTTGTCTCCTTCCTATAGCTTCTGACAAAAAAATGGATCGAACAGAGCCTAACCCTGCTGATGAGGACCTAAAAAGTAGAAACCAGTTCAGGGTCTCGCCTGCTTAAACAGACGTCGTTATGAAACTATGGTCCAGAAAATTCATGGGACTAAATTTTTTTTTAGAATGCAGTGACCGACTTTTGCCTGCCCAGAGTTTCTTGCCATTTCTTACATAAAACGAATTTTTTTCGTGGCAAGCCAGAGGCCATCTCGCCTACGATACAGTATTCTAGCTTGTTTGGCGAATTGAGAGATGTTTAGTGATACCCCATGGGTTCAGAGATGGGATTGAACATCTGAGTAATACCCTGGCTATAACCAACAGGGCTAATGACTGTCTCACGACCATCAACACCACCACCACAATTATGATCACATGCCCCAGCCATCACTTCACTATTATTACCAACAGAGCCACCGCCATCATCAGCTCATCATAACCACCACCACTACCAAAACCACCACCACCACAGCCACTACCACCACCACCACCACCGAAATCATCAACATCACTACCGTCACCACAAAATCACCAAGCCAACCATCAACTAACCAGCAACAAACCACCATCAACTACCCACCCCCATCCATGCCATTCCGGGAAAGCGGCGTCACTCAGACTCGCCACGCTGCGCAAGACAAAATGCGGAATGGAGCAAACGGAGTTGAGACAAAATAACGCACGGCGTTCATTTGCCCTGTGCGGTATTTTAAATATTACGATGTTTATTGAATCAAAGACGACAAACTGAGTCTGGTGTCGTGTTTTAAAAGGTGACTGCGGCGTTTCTTTGTGTCTCTCTTGTTTTTGTTTGTAAATGCCGTCACGACGGTTAAACGTGAGAAAAAGCACATAAAGATGGGATCAAACAAGACACTTGGGTTATCCTGAGAATAAGGCGGCTAAACAATAAAATAAACCGTCAAAATAAAAACACTTCGCGAATACCATCGACGGAAAAGGAAAAAAAATTAATAAGTGGAATGCAGCAAAATGCGAGAGAGAAATACATCTTCTGACTCCGGTCCACTTGGTGGGTGATTCCAGTTGCCGGATCTTGCGAGCCGCCACGTTACGTAAAGCGCCATCGCGGTTCCCACTGCGCGTCACGTACACAGCCGAAACGTCTCGCCTCCTCCTCTTATTTTACCGACTTATCTTGGCGACACTGCATCGGCGCAATTAACAACAACAGCAAAACTCAACATTCGACAACAGCACTTTTGCGTGGCCTTAACACGGACACGAAGGCGACGCGTGGGGGAAATGGCCACATTCTCACGATACAACCATAGGAGTCCGATGATTGCATTTAAAATATAAATTGATTAATAACAGTATTGAAATTGAGGTATGAACGGTTGCCGATGAGCGCACTAGTTGTTTTTAATTACCGTATGTACCCGACTAGCGACGCACCTGAAAGTAAGACGCATGTCCCCAAATCGTCTTGGGGGTATTTAAACAAAATGTGTGGTGGGGCTTTAATGGGGAGAATACGGTACCGTGCATGCCAGAAGATGAGTCTGAACACGCTGCTGCTGCTGCTTAAAGATGGGCAAGAAGATGTCTTCCGGAAGAATAATTATGAACGAGATAAGATTTATTCAGAGAGATAATGCGTAAGAACTGTGTCTCCTGGCGTATTACTTTGCATTTATTACATTATCCACGACGACGACTATTGTCTCGGGGAAGATCGTGCGTAATAAAGATGAAAACATCTTGGAAATTATGTATTCTCAAACTTGCAAACACTTTTAATAATATAATTCATGACTACGAATAATCGGCCACGTTCGATTGATTCCCGGCTACGGCTAGCATCAGTGGCGTGTGATATCAGAACCGGACTCAGAGCTCCACCCCCACCCTTCTACTCACACTGACCGGCGTGGTGAAGTTAAGATCAATCAAACTCAATGACCGACACGCCGTGGAGCCATTCATCCAGCAGTGGATTGCCATCAATCCCGCTCAACGATTCCATGCTCACAATTCGATTGAAGAAACGACTTAATTGTTTTAATCGATCTAGATTGGTTTTAATCAACAGTTCAGCCAACACGCCGGTTAATGTGAAATGCAACATAAGTGTACACAAATCGCAAATATTCCAACTATTGTTACACCATTCCATCGTTGTTGAGGAATCGAGTCTACCAGTGTCGTCTCATCCATATTGTGTTCAACCACCACATAGCAACAACACAACACTGACTCAGCCACTCCACCACCTACCTACTGACTCACCCGCTCACCATTTACTGCCGCTCACTTCTTTTCTGCTCCTTACCTCTCCTGCTACACTTTGGAATTCCCCTCCTCCCATCGTCTCCATCCCCACGTTTTTAAGAGCCTCGCTAAATTTGAGAAACGCGTTCACTCTTATCTCCATGGATACAATTTTGACGCTGTTTATTGCTGGTCGCTTGGCGTTTTTTTTTTTTGGGTCGGGGGGCTGGGTTCAGCTGCTGTAGATTTCCACATGATATGCCACTTAATTGGGCTATCATTTGTGGCCAGGTCGCTTCT
Source organism: Lampetra planeri (assembly GCF_965212315.1). Lineage (NCBI taxonomy): Eukaryota > Metazoa > Chordata > Hyperoartia > Petromyzontiformes > Petromyzontidae > Lampetra > Lampetra planeri. Next base: position 4,538,414 of record NC_136136.1, read on the forward strand.
GAAAAAGAGATATATAGAGCCTAGTGGGCCTTACCTGGTACAATAAAAATGACAAAATAAAAGCCCCATAATACTGTATAACTCAAGTTTACTTTAAGAATGTATCCAACAACGGATTCGATTTTTAAGTTGAAAGTAGTTTTTGTGTGTGTGTGTAACCAGGTGAGAACTCAAGAGACTAGGGTTAGTCTCTATATTGGCTTGACTCACCCGGGTCACCAAATGATAAAAAAAATAAACCACAAATAATGTTTCTATATGGCAGACTGCCTCAACAAGCATGCAATGATTCCAAATCCACGTGGATTTAATCGATTCGATTCAATCCACGTTAAAATTACAGGAAATGCAGTATATGGTAATTGTATATAATCGATACTCCCATGTACGGATTCACCATATACATAACGTAAAAGTTGGAATCTAATTAAATCGATTACTTGATCGGCAGTCCCACCCTCTTATTTGAGCGCATGTCGAATTTATGTGGCCACACAATTTAACTCAACTAAGCAAATCAAAATGTTGACTTTCAGGACAGCCGATACACACGTTAACGATTCCAACCATCGATGGGCAGTGGAAATTCAATGTCTCGATTAATTGACTTCAAAAATAAAACTAAGGTGAAACTCTTAGGTTTTTTCGGTAAAGTCACGTAGGTAAAACAATCAATAAAATAAAATAAATGAAAACTAAACGTATTTTATTAATTTTATTGATTGTTTTACCTACGTGACTTTACCGAAAAAAACAAAAAGTATGAATCCTTGCCGTCACGAAAGCTTCAAATCTAAAACAAAGATTGTTGAGAATGCTAGCGCCTCTAGTGGCTGTGTGGGTCACGTACATGAGTTTGTCTCACGATCCATCGGTTTGTTAAGACCTTATGAATCGTTAGCCCACGACTTGACCACCTTCTGGCATATACGCTCAACACATCCCGTCAATAACTGTGGCCTTAATAAGGAAAACATACAATAGGCAACGTTTCGGGCAACAGCTTCTTCTTCATAGGAGATCAAGAGGGGCCAGAGAGATACGGAGTGGGATTATAAGAGTTGGAAACCGCACTCTGTAAACCATGGAGATTCACCTCCCTCGTCACATGAGGAAGTCACGATTCGATTTAACAATCGACTTTTAGTGCCAATTTCGCCGTCTCACCTGCATTAAGTCTATTTTCTGTCTCGTTTGTCCAGTTTTGTTTCGCTCCCTTAACTGAAATGTAACATCTGCTTAGAACTTCGTAAATCGATGTTAGATTTCTCACGAGCACAATTCTGTGCGTGTATCGTGAGCACAGACATCTAATGTATTCGACTAATCAACCAATAATAATATAATTTCACGTCGAAATCGCCTCCCTACGACACTCGCGGTGACTTCACGTCTGTGAAAGAGACCCACATAAATCGATCCGATTCGTTAATCGATACTTTAACATCGCGAATGCAGCGCCTCCAGTGGCTGAAAGGGGCATCACGTGAAGCCATTTACGTGCGACCAACACAACGGCCATATAGATGGCGATGCACGAGATTCGAAAACACTAATCTCAACTCACCACATCGATAAAAAAAATCGATTAACCGATGGATTTTTGCTCCACCTACTCACGGGGACTTGTTGATACGCGGCGATTTCACGGTGGGCGGTACAGCAACGGCGGTGGATTCAACGCACGCCATTCTAACTTGGATCCTTGCACCCATCTGTGCGGAGGTTTTCCGAGTGTCGTGTGTGCGAAGCCACAGTCTCACGAACAATGTCATTCAAGGCCAAACATCCCCAACCAATGCACCAGGTCCCTCCTGAGCAGATGGGTGTTGAGACTCAGCGAGGCTACCCCGGGTTAATAAAGGGACCATTGCTGCTGCGCATTACTTTTGAAAGCTTGTTTATCTCCGAGGATACGTTGACATTGTACAACACACTACCTAGCTACCCTCGTCACCACCCTTCAAAGGGGCTGTGAATGATTATTATTATTCATGCAATGGATTAGAACGCTAAGCACAAGTCGATGTTTCAATGCGAGACATTTCGTCTCTCGTAATTGAAGTGGATCAGCAGCAGTATGTTGTCGTAGGTGTCCCTTTAAGAGAGGAGCAATTGGGGATAGTGGGAATACACAAGCAGATTGTCACGTTTGTAACTTTTTTTTAAACATCGCCCGTTAAAACACATACACAATTAATTGTATAATAATCAGCCGTGATCTGTCCATTGCACGATTAATTCATTCCAGTGGCCGCTATACCATCCATTCTCACTCCTTGCACTTGAACAACCGATTCCCATCGTTACACTCCAACGCGTTCAAAGAGTTACGCAAACGTGTTGTCGTTTAACGATTAATCGATTGAAGATCAATTCTCTGGCTCACGCTCCTTAGTGCAGAATCGTGCCCGAGAAATCGATTTAAAAAACCACGTTATTACGACACGCCAATGATTTGCGAGTGCGCATCAGCTAGGCGAATGGGTCGAACAGAAACTGTGCACACGGGACAAAGCAATAAGAGATTCAACATGACACATTACAAACGAGACGGGACGTGGGGGGGAAGACGAAAAAACACGAGACACAAACACCCGATCCATTTCTGAATCCGACCACGACTCCAGGAATCGTGACAGTTCATTCAAAAGTCTTTCAACATTCGCGAAACAACCCTCATTTTGTCAATCGTGTTGGGGTTTATTTGACCATACTTCACCACGCTGGTCAGTGCGAGTTCGAAAAAAGAGGAGGGGGGGGGGGCAGGAGAGGCACAGAAGTACAGTACAACCAGGGTATCCTCAATTGAACCAATGCCCAAACACTCAAGTCTCATGAAACCCATCACGAACATATCCCACTTTAAGCACAATCTCTGTCTTGATATTTTGTTGTTCAAAGTGGCCACTTTGCTCTGTGTGTGGGGGGATTTAAATGCCCACACTCCACTCACCTCGTGTGACGACCAAACTCCGGACTTTGTCTTCTTGGTTTTATTTCTTTTTCAACTAAAAAAAAAGCCCCAAGCACCACGCAAATCTTTTTCACCCTCCCCACCGGTTAAAATAAAAACTCAAAACAAGAATCAACTTTACATACGTGTACAAGAAAAATATCTTGTTTTGTTTGAGAGGTCAAGGGGGGGGTTGAAATTAACTTACAAATACTCTCCCGATCACTTTGCCCTAAGCCACCACTGCCACCACCACCAACACGACCGCGTCGTCGTTGTCTGAAAGGGCTTCTCCCACGGCCACCCGGGGCACGCGAAGCCACGAAACTGCTGGGTGGGGGTGGGTGGGGGGGAACTTGTGAAGTCATTCCTTTGATTGGCAGCCCCAGTGCTGACGTCTCCCCCGTAGCCAGGGGCAACCGCGTTAATTATTCCTCTCCCGTCGCTGCCATTGGTCAGGGGGCTGTTTCGTTTGCGAGGCTCCGCCCACATTCCCTCCCCCTCCCCCCCACCACCGCCGCCGCCGCCACCGATGCCGCCACTCCCCGAGTCGGCCACTCGGCGGAGCGAGCCGAGAGCGGGCGGGGGAGTGGAGCCGGGATGGAGGAAGGCGTGGGGGTGGTGGTGGTGGATGAGGGTGGGAGACCCGTGCCGCCATACACGTGGGGTGGGGGGGATGGAGGGAGGGAGGGAGCCGCACTGTATATCATGCTCATGCTTCTGCTGCTGTTCGCTAACAACAACTGCGCTCACGGCGTAGGCTGAGTTTCATGGAAGCACCCCCCCCCCCAATGCCATCGCCACACGCTGGCAGAAAAGAACAAACAAACATTAAAAAATGTATCACGATCATCGGTTCAGGGTTGTTATGGTCGTCGTTCGTGATATTCGCGTCGATTGTTGACTGCCGGTACGAGCCTGGGATACTTTTCGTCGTGTACTGATCGATTGATCCGCCATCGACAGCTTTTGATTATGGCTGCTGCCGCTACTGCTGTTGTTGTTCCGTGATGGTCTTGACAATTCTCGAGCTCCTCTTCCCCCAGCGGCATGGCCCAAACGAGGTAACATCCTCCGCGATAACGCAGCGATACGGCGGTCGTAGTGGTACTACAAGTCTTATGGTGGAATTGGGGGCCATCCATTTAGTACGTACACATGGAGAGAGGGGGGGTCTACTGACAATGTTCGGTACGCATAGGGGTGGGGGGGTGAAGCCTCGATAATAAGTTGTCTACATTGGCCTTCGAATGAGTTGGATCGTCCGGTGGTAGACTATATGTTGGCTTAAACACGTTAATAGTATTAATCCTTTATCGTTTATGCGTGGATTAAACATTGGCCGTTCTATAGGATTCGGGGGGGGGGGCGGGTGTAAAAAGTCCGCGTGTGTATAGGGAACAGGGGTCAAGTTTTGACAGATTTTTGCGTATCTACTAAATGGATGGCCCCTTAGTTCATTGGTGACAGTGAATGTTGCGAATACAATCATCTAACATTCTCAATCCTCACCGTCGCGAAGGGGTCATCGCCGTCGTTTTTCGCCGGTCGTGGTTGTGTCAACGTCGCCAATGTCTCTGCTTTTACGTCGAATTCGTCACTAGCCACCGTCTCTCTCTCCTCCCTCGTCGGCGTCCAAACATGGCGTCTACGGTGGACTTGAGGACGCTGTCACGCGACTTAACATCTCGGTTATAAGTCCACATCATCGGCACAATCCACCAAGGGCGGTGACAATGGTTGTTGTGCATTGGCCGGTGGCTTCAAGCGAATGTGTTTCACGTCAGTTGTCGTCAGCTTAGTTTCCACTGTCAGAATGCATTAATGCAGACATCCAGCAACTCCGAATTAGCGTGGTTGGTCATGGTACAGGGCAAAAGAAGTCCAAACATCCATAGGCACCGTCTCGGTTGTGATGATGTCCACGACGTTCGAATGTGTCCCTTGAAATCTCATATCGATTCTGCCACGAGCCATCTCCACTGTCATCATCCATCACTGTGAGGATTATCACCGTTTCGCGGTGGATTCGTGAACGAGTAGCGTGTGAATGATCATCCTCGGTTCTCTCCCGTCACGAGTCATCATCTATCTCGCCACTGTCTTGAGAACCACCATTAACCGTGGCCCATCCATCACTGCCACGAATATGACGATCGGTGGCGTCTCCGTGAATGTGTCACTTGATTTGTCATCTCAATTATCGCTGTCGCAAGCCATCGTTTGTCATCACCGATGTCCGCGATTTGTGACGACGGCCGCACACAGCATTCGTACGGCGTGAGACAATGCAATGATTCAATTGTTCTTAAGCACACGGCGCGTGCATAGAATCGTGCGTTTATAATTCCAAGCGATTCGGCTGCGAATGTAGTTTTAAGCAAACGTTGGAGAAGAAGATATTACAAACAGCAGAGACGAGTGGAACGTACGGGACGGACGGTACAAATGACACGAGGCGGATAGAAACTGGACATAAAATGACAGTACAAACTAGACGACTAGTACACACGAGGCAGCGAGTACAAACATGACAGGCAATATTCAAACAACTTCGGAGAGGCAAAGTTAACGAGACACAGCGTATGCAAGTCAGCACAAACCCGACAAACTGTGCAAACGAGAAAAAAAACCCACCCCCCCCCCCCCATGAATTGATTCTTTAATCGATTCGATATCCCAAATCGTGACACATTTTCGTCGATGTTTACGGCAGTGCGTTGTTGTCGTTCCTACACCGTTCGTGGTTGTTTGCGTGAATGTTTCACTTCCCTTACTGGCTCTACTGGGCCACGTTATCATTATATACAGTACTTTAAAAAAAAATACGCAATCGACAACTACCATCCCCCTGCTCGCTTGCACTTTTTCAAAAGGTGGATGTGAAAACGTGTCGAGTCACACACGCGAACATCAAGATTCCATACCCTTATCAGTGCCCTAACTTATTAAATACCAATTCTGACCTTATTGGTCACCCCGTGCCCTTATAAATCTCAACGTTCATCCTACAAAGTCCCATCACAAGGGAGATACACAAACAAATAGACACATTTTTTTTGCCTGTCTTGAAACGGCTATACGCCGTATGGATTTGAAAACTCAATTTCCCTGTACAATAATACGGCTAAACCGTATGGGTTGAGAATTTCGAAAAAAAAACTGGTAGATTTAGATTTCCCCGTGAGATTTTGTTTGCTGTGTGGCAATCGAGGGAACGAAACGAGCCCTACCTCGTCAGATCTCGCAAGCTCAGCAGGGATTTTTGTTTGGAAAGCCTGGAGAGTTTTTTTCGAACGGGCAAACACCATACTACGTGCAAAGCGTGTTGTATGTAGGCTGCTGTGGGCTCGATGTCAGCAGAAAAAAAGCCCAATTGTTGTATTGTTAGGTTTTATCGGTAAAGTCACGTAGGTAAAAAATTTAAATTAATAAAAGTAAAATAAAAATAATACAGCTATCGTGCTGTGACGGTTCCACCTGAAGACGGAAGCTTGTGTTGCCTCCAAAACGTCGTGATTTTTTATTTTATTTTTTATTTTACTTTTATTAATTTAAAATTTTTATCTACGTGACTTTACCTAAAAAAACCCTAAGAATATGAATCCTTGCAGTCACGAAAGCTTCAAATCTAAAACCAAATTGTTGTATTGTACTACGTTATGGACCCCCCTCGGTTCCACGCTTACAACAACCCGCATTGGACCAGCGCGGTGAAGTTACGTTCGGGCATAATACAGAACACAAAGTAATGGCCAAATAGGCCAGAAACAAAGATGATGTACATGTACTTGTGCCGTCATTTTGACAATCCACTGCTGGATGAGGGCCTCCTCGTGCTTGAGCGGGTTTGAAAGTGTGGGTTAATCTGACCATACTTCACCGTGCTGGTCAGTGCGGGTTGGTGACTGATGTAAATTCTCGTGGTGTTCTAAAAGGTGCCAGAGAGACCACCGAATGTGCAAATAATAAAAAGGTGTTGAGTCTATATGATTATAAGCTGAACAATTTGGAAAACCAACGTTCTCAACTTCGGGTCCACCAAAAATTACATCTCAAACGAGTGCTTTCCATCATCGGACAGGGTAAGTCTATAAAGTCCCACACATTATCTTAAGTCTCGTGCCAAGCATTACGTACCACAAACCCACAATCGGTGAACCAAGTAATACGCATCCCTCTGGGTAAGCGTGACGCTAAAGCCGAGAGAAAGCTCGTGACAGGTCATTATCATTGACCTGAAATACATACCGTATCATCTTAGTTATGAATGTGTTCACATCGTTACAAAGATCATGTAAAAAACCACTATACTGTACTGCAGTCATACAATGCATACTACTCAGTATACCGATGTACGAACGTGTTCACAAAATCTCCGAGCGAATAGTGCCGTGAAACACACTTATTGCGTACTGTGTTAGACACAGTACTCGATACTGCAGTTATATAACAGTTGTACACGATACCGGTGTCATTGTACTGGGCACACAACCACTGCGAGGCTCGCGTTGCCCTCTGACTCACAAAGCAACCGGCGGTGAATGTAGCGGCCTCTAGTGGATGCATGGTTACCCTGAACCGGACAAACGCATGTGCACGAATCTTAAAAATATTGAATTTTTTACCCCGTGTCTGTGCGATTTTATTCGCATATCGCGAGTTAAGGTATCCGAATCATCGGTGATGCATCGTTCGGCATCCTTCCAGCCTCTAAAAGCCTCGAATGACATGACTCAAAGCCCCCTTTGGAAATCCGCTGCTGGACGAATCTCCTCCCCACCACTCTTGTCTGAAAGTAGGGACAAGGGTCAGTGATACTGGTAGGAACCTCCTGGTTACACCAGCGCACAGGGATTATTGTGTCCGTCGTGCAGGGAGGGGCTGGGTGGGGAGGGTGGGAAGGGGCTGGGTGGGGAGGGTGGGGAGGGGCTGGGTGGGGAGGGTGGGGCTGGGTGGGGAGGGTGGAGAGGGGCTGGGTGGGGAGGGTGGGGCTGGGTGGGGGGTGGGAGGGGTGGGGCTGGGTGGGGAGGGGCTGGTCACCCCGTGGTGCCCTTATAAAACTCAACGTTTAACCTACTCACGCCGGCTTATGCCCGCCCTCACAGTCGGCCATATTTGCGGAATACACCACGCCGCCGTTGACCCTGGCCATTGACCGAGCAACCCACCGTTCCTACCAGCTTTCTCCGCAGGAATGTGTTATCATTAAAGCAACGTTTAGACCAGGGGTCTGCAACCAGATTGGGAGCCATTTCCTTAAAGAGCCACTTGCGGTTCTGGAGCCGTAGGTTGCCGACTCTAGGTTTAGATAGACCCTTCAGTTCCCACTCGATAGCTTCAGGAATGGTGCTGGGCTGGCTGGAAAGAATGGATTATCGGCGTACGGCACTACCACTAGAGTGCATCTGGTAGCCCTTAGCGTCATTCACTTGAGTGTTTTGCACGCCATCGCAGTATCAAGAGGACAAAACAAGGCGAGATGGATGCGGCGTGTCAATATAAATCCTAGAACAGCGTTCCAGACTGTGAGGGTTGATATTAAGAACTCCGTTTAGGCTTAGTGAGTAGGTGAGAATGTGGTTAGCGATAGGGCTTATATTAGTGGCAGGACGGGTTAGTGTGACTGGTTTAAGTGATAGGGTTAGTGTGAGTGGTATGTTTAATGTTACACCTTAGGAGTAGGGAATAAGGTTAGAAGTCATATAGCCTTAATATTAGGAATAGGGAGTAGTGTGATAATAGTATGAGTGTTATGGTGTTCATATATGTTTAGGCTTAAGGCTTAGCAGTCGTGTTCGTAATAGGGCTAGTGTTTGGCTTACGATTTTACTGTTTTTGGTGATGTGCGTATTAATGGCATATGTAAAGTTGGGGGATAAATAATAGGGTTAGGATTTAGGAATTACACTTCTTAGACATTTGCTCATTTGCATTGTGCTGTACGGGATGTCGTGGGGTGGTCTTCATCCAGCAGTAAATTGATCATGGCTGATGATCTCAACAATAAAGTAATGTTTGCATTGGCGTTCGCATAAACAACGCTATCATGTTTTGGTTTATTCGGGTAAACCTCTCAAGGTTGGCTTCACGCTTGAATATGATTTATATCAAACCCGATTATTAAACCCTGGCCACCTCAATACCACGTTTTTTTTTATTAATGTACATTATCCGCTATGACGTGGATCAGACACACGTTCACTGGTGACGAAGTAGGCAGAACAAAGGCACAAAAGTGCACAAAGAAGCATGACGAAAGGCAAGCTGGGGATAATAACAGACAGCAGCGCATGGATTAGAGAACATGCATAAGTTCGAGGTATATTTTTTACTAAAACGAAATGCGCTTGGGTAGAACAGGCCGTCGTTAGTTGGGGGAACGTGCCCAAGAGTACCCCCACAATCACCGTCATAATCACGACAGAAATGCGAGTGGCTCATTTGCAGTCTCTATCCAGCAGTGGATCGATCATGGCCGACGATGTTGACAACCGAAAATAGTTTTTCGGCTGACGTTCATGTAACACGCACCATCAATTAATGTTTTGATTATTCAGGTAAGCGTCTTCTCACGGTGGCTATCACACTGTCTCAATAGCAGGTTTTCGATTGTGGACGCGAATTTATTTGATGGCGACACGGATCAGAAACACGGCCACCGATGAAGAAGAAGACGAATATGGAACAAAAGCTTGAAAGTGCGCAAGGAATCGGAGGAGAGGTTTATCCCTCTGCTCGCCCACGGCGGTGATGGAGGGGCACAGTGAGCGAGGGAGCGAGCGAGCGAGCGGCACAGGGCGTCCTTTCCACCTCTGCTCCGTGAACGCATCCCGCATGCATTGACTGTGCCCCGTAAAATTTACGACATAATTCCCGCGCGTCTCACAGAATCGCCCGTATAATTAAGCGCAGAAATATTGGCCCGAAGAGAAGCATACGCTTTTCACTGTTGATGCCGTTTTCTTTAAATGTTGCGTGCAATTTCCGTCGCTTAATTGACCCGCGCGGTGAACGTTTCTTCAACGTGCACACAAATTTTTAATTTTGAGTCTTGAGATTAATTTCAGGAAGGTTGGCTCGATTTATTTAAACGGGAGCCCAAATAATAAGAATAATAACAAAATCATCTTTGAATGTCTGTTTTTTTTTGTTGCCCAGCAGTGCATACTGCAAGCTACGCCAAGAATCCCCAATTATGGACACCGACAAAGAAAATGGAAGAAAATATGGAAAGTGCGAACAGAAGCATGGGCAGACGCACGCTTGGAATCGCACTGACAAACAGAAAAAGGAACCACGTGGGTCGGGAAATAAACACAAATTATTGGTTCTTTCAGTAAAGTCACGTAGATAGAAAAAATAAAATAAAACGAATAAAATAAATAATAATAATCAATTATGAAAATAATACATTGAAAATAATAAAAGCCAAAAAACCACTGGCTATCAGCAAAGATTCGTTCATGAAGCCATCCAGATATATAAACACAGACAATTTCAACCGAGAAGATGGGTACAAACTGAGCAATCATTGGAAGGACGTTATTAACCAGTTTAAGTCATAACTGCCTGTGATGTTTCCATCCTACCTGCCGACGTGAGCAGTTATTTTCGACTCTCTGAGTTACATTACCAGGTGAAATGTCTTTACATTTACAGGCTAAATGTCTCACAAACACAGCCACCGTTGCTCGTTTTCCTCGATGTGGCGGTGGTTTTCGTTTTTCTTACATTGACATGCTAATCTCTCACAATACAATGGCCACCTCCACAGCTTTGTCGTCGTGGAGGTAGCTCAGCTCTTCGATCTTACATTCATATGCAAATTTAATCTCTAGCCCCGCCCACTTCGCTTATGACCCTTGGGCTACACCCATCTCAAACCTTTATAACATCCTGCCCCAGCAGCTCTCTCGCTATATGTTTTCACCTGATGACGATTGTTTGTGTTGCGATCGAAACGTGATGTATTTTTTTTTATTATTTTTCTATCTACGTGGTTTTACCCAAAGACCCAAAGAATATAAAAAAAATTGTTAAATAACATAAAAAATAAATAAAAATAAAAGCTTTTTATTTAGAATTTATTAAAATTTTATTTGACTATTTAAATCGTGTTTTTTTGTTTGTTTTATTTTCAATTAATATTTATTATTTAAATGATATTTTTTGTTTTATATCTACGTGACTTTACCGAAAGAACCAAGAATATGAATTCTTGCAGTCACGAGAGTTGTAAGTCAAAATTTAAAAAACAAACCAAGAGGCATCATATTGGCAATAAAAAAAAGCAAACATCATCCCATCGAGCTAACGATGGGATGATGTTCAATGAGCAAGACTGCTTATGGAATGGCACCCCCCAAAAGAGAGAATGCGCCCGGGAGGGCTATCATTAAGGAGATGGGATCAGTTCATGATCGACCGATGGTAGCAGCACTTTACTATCAGGGATGGTGACAATGTGAGGAGGCTTTCATCCAGCAGTGGATAGACAATGCTATGAGAAACTTCACTGTGGGGATAACGGGGACGAAACTCTCGCCCAGCCCGATGTGCAGTCGGTCTTTGTGCGCCTGGATTGGATTCGTCAGCCATATCTACTCACCGCAGCCAACCCCTAAACCTGATGCGATGTCTGGGAAGATGATGTCCCAGCATTTGCATTTGGGCCACTTCACCATCACTGGACAGTGCTCGTGCATTAATAATGATTCCTGGCGATAACGGTGGCCAATATTATTTAAAAGTGCACTGTACCTTCCCTAGGTCGGCTCAGCCTTAAATCCAATAACTCCCTGGCCAGGGTGTATTGGCATTAGCATTGTGGAGGCAAATGTGGCTGGGCATTGCACAGGCCACGCCACCCAAGAGGACGATGCCCATTCAGTCTGTGCCATACTGGCCTTAACAGGTCCTCGCTAACTAAATTTGCCCCTGTAGTCTATGGCAAATGAGGAATATTTGTAATTGTGTCTGCGTGGGTTCTGATTTTCACATCTGTGTGTATACGCAATGTGTAAAGATTGACTATAGGGCAACTAAAATGTCAATGTGAACACATCACTGAACTGTGTTCATTGTCTTAATGCATTCTCATGAAGGCTACACGCAAACTTATATACATATACAATTACACAAGGGTAATCTAGATTTGAAGTTTTCGTGACTGCAGGGATCCATACTATTTGGTTCTTTCGGTAAAGTCACGTGGGTATAAAAAAAGAAAATGTATTTTATTTTATACCTACGTGACTTTAATACAATTTATTTTATTTATTACCTATGTGACTTTAGCGAAAGAACCAAAGAGATTAATATTTTTTTTATACTTTTAGACTAGAAAAATTGTCCCATTTTATACTTAATCGCACTTATCAGTGTGTGGTTCGGTAAACTGGGGGGCACCTATGATAAGTTTAACACGTAGTAGGCTTTTGTTACCAATAATATCCATAATATAGGTTTTTTGGGTTAGATCGCGTAAAGATAAATGTATTTAAGACCGAAACAGGAGGATTTCTCCACAACTCTGGCTGTCGCCTGATGATGCTGGTTGTAATTACTGGCAAAACGTCGAATTGTAAATGTGTGTTTACTCTCCAACACACCGGTGTGCTGACCGAGTAACGACTTGGCATGCTTTGTTTACGTGACAAACCTTACTAATTGGCTGTGTCGAGTGGTGGTGGGTTTAACGACACATTTATGCGATCGAACCCCCAAAAAACTCTTATTATGGGCACCGATGATTCGTTCGGATATCGCGACGGATGTGGCCAGGAATCGAATTGAGGTCACCTGGTTCATAACACAGTGTGCTGTTGTCCCAGCCAATAAATATACCAATGGAGCTACATGAGAACGCATTCACAAGTGTGTATTCTCTGCTATGCCATACGGATCAGAATCATAGACACTGCCAAGATAATGGAACAACATAAAAAACAAAGTGCACGATGCATGGAGGAGGTGCAAGCTTGGAGTTATAACGAGAGACAAAAAGAGCAACACATGGATTAGCCAACCATCACACGTTAGAGACTTCACAATGACTGTTAAGAACAGTAAGTGGAATCGGGCAGGATACGTTCATAGAAGGGATGCCGGCGGGCGGTCAAGGGTAATGATGGAGTCGCAGTCAACGAGAGGGAGGTGCACTTGAGAACATGGCCCCATGGACAGGGAGCAAAGAGATACATTCGTGTGCAGGACTTGGATTGCTGATGAGAAAGAGATGGTGGCGGATTGTGGAAGTCTTCATCCAGCAGCAGACAGATCATGGCTGCCATTGATGCCATGCAACGTGATGTGAATGCAGCCATATACAATGACATGCATGAAGTCTTGGTTGGAGCGCGGCATGAGTTCGATTCCCGGCCACGGATAACATCAGTGGCAAGTCCTATCTGAATTGGTCCCGGGGGAACCCTACCTGCACAAACCTGCACTGATCCGTGCGGTGAAGTATCATCAAACAACTCCCCCGTGACTGATGTGGCATGGGGAGCCCTTCATCCAGCGGTGGATTTATGGGTTGCGATTCTTTTTCACATGTAGCCATACACGATGGCACATATACAACTACATACACACCATATTACAAATCAAGCAGTGCTGTATTGCATTACCGTAACTGATCTGAAATTCTACAACTGTACTACAAATGAGTTGGTGTTTGCTGCTGTTGCGTTGGCAGCAGTGCAGAAAGCAAAAGTAACAAGGCAAATCAACACATTGGTCAATAACAGTGGCCCCAAAAAATATATATAAAAAGCCGACGCTTCGGGCAACGACCCTGTGTTATGAAGGGCCATTATCAAAACGTCGCCTGTTTATATACAGGTAGTCCCCGACTTACGATGGAGATGCGTTATGACGACCCCATCGTAAGTCGGAGCATCGTAAGTCGGGTACTACCTGTACCGTGTGTAAGTATAAGGGCACACAGTCGTGAATTGTCTTTACGACCGCACACGCAGTTTTTTTTCTCTTTCAAAAAAAGGGAACCTCACCACCTCCTTATCCTTCGACACAAGGCAAAGTCGGAGCAGCGCGCGAGGCTGCTGAACCAATGCAGCTCCTGCACTGTAACTTCCAGACTGAGCGCAGGGCACAGGCTCGTCGACGACACCCTGCCGAGTCATGTCTGTGTCGAGACGTCACATTCAGCCCCCCCACCACCACCTCCTCCTCCTCCCTCCTGCACCCCAGTCCTTCGCGGCACAAACAGCTGCGAAGGGGGCAATGTGTGTCGGCGTATGATGCCATTGGTCACGAGTGCTGTACAGTCGTCTTTTCTGTGTGTGCGTGGGTTCACCCCCTCCCCCCCTAGGTCGACTCAGCCTCGAATGGGTACCTGGTGTGTAAACGTCGCCACTGGGGAGACAAAGGCGGCCGGGCGTGGTGTTGGCCATTCACGCCATCGTGTGCCGTGCAGTGCTGGCCTTCATAGGTGTTCGCTAAACAGCACTTGCCCTAGCAGTCTGTTAAAGGCTACACGCGTATGGGTAGTCTTTGTCTGTATTCGTGTACCGGGGAGCGGTGGTGTAGCGGTTAGCGCGCTGCGCTACGCGACCCGGCGGCCCGAGTTAAGATTCTCGCTCACGGCCAACACCAAGCGACGATTATTTTTGAACCGGTCCTGGGTCTCTCCGTTGGGTCGACTCAGCCTCAAACGAGTACCTGGTGCGACGTGTAAACGTCGTCCCGATGGCGGGGCCCCGTGTGAGCCAGGCTTCGAAGCGCCAGTGCGCTGACCACTACGCCCCCGCATCCCCATCACGCATCACTGGCGACGCGCACGCACATGCGCACGGAGCGGTGGCGCAGTGGTTAGCGCACCGTGCGCCCGAGTTGCGAGTGATATCAGGAACGGGTGCCGGCCTGAATTGCCCAATCTCTGTCGACTCAGCCTTTAAAAATGAGTGTCTCGTTCGGTGTCCGCGTGTGTGGTGCTGGCCACAACCGGGTGTCCGTTCGTATGAACTTCTTCTGCACCCTACGTAGCCAACCGTGTTGATCTGGAGGTGCGGGTGCTCGTCGTTCGTGCGCCGTGTAACCTCAAATAGGCGCTCGCTCACCAACACGAAGGGGGGGGGGTCTTTGTACGCAGGACTGTAACCATCACCACACAGATCATTATTGCGCTCTAACCACACGGCATTTCCAAGAGGATCCCAGTTGTATCGTAATCATCATCCTCATCATCACCAACATCATCATCATTAGGTCACGTGTGGCCCAACTTACGACAGGCACGTTTATTTTTATCTTCTCCAAAAGAGAGTGAGGAAGGGGAAGGAGAGAGGAGCGATGCAGGGAGAGAGGACGGGGAGACAAGCAGGAGGGGGGGGGAGAACGAGAGGCAGGGCAGAGAGAAGGAAAATGAGGGTAGATATAAGGAGGCAAGGGGAGAGAGAAGAGAGGCAGGAGAGAGAGAGGGGGAGGGAGGGAAATAGGCAGAGGAAAGCGAGGTAGGGGAGAGAGAGAGAGGAGAGAGAGGGGCAAGGGGGGAGAGAGCGAGCGTGGAGAGACATATGAGAGTGGTGGGGGTTGGGTTGGTGGAGAGAGAGAGAGAAAAGGGAGCGCAGAAGGAACGTGAAGTCCGTGTGTACGGGGAGGTCACTTGGAGGGCACGCGAATGCGTGGAGGCGGGGAGGGGAGGGGGGCATCAGCGATGGCTGTGGACACGCGGCCACCCCGAGCACACGCAGCGTGCCAACACGCGCCTGCATTGCTGCTGTGCTGTGTGTAGGCTTGCGGAATCCCCATGCCTCCCTTGCAAGAGAGAGAGAGCGCGATTTTTCACCTGAATGAAGCTCTCACCTGATTATGCAGATTTCTGTGTGCGCAGCGCTACGAACGCGGCCGCCCGAATTCGATTCGCGCTCACGGCCAACATCAGCGACGATTGTCTGAACCGGTCCTGGGGCTCCCCCCCCCCCACCCCTCTAAGGCGACTCGGCCTCAAACGAGCACGTGTCTGGTGCGGTGTGTAAACGCATCGCCACTGGGGAGACGAAGTCGGTCCGGGCGTGATTGCTGGCCATATCGCCCGCGCCGTGCGCCGGTCTTCATTGGTGCTACTCGCTCGGAGCGCTTGCCCCAAAAGTATGTCAAGGCGACACCGGGGCATCTTTGTGGTGACATCAACTCGTTGTACGGGCGCGAGGTGGATTGTGAACGTCGTGGAGAGAAGGCGACAGACAACACGTGGGTGAAGGTTTCCTTCATCCGGCAGTGGATTGATCACGGCTCGCATATATAATTTACAGCCGTGTCAATCGTTACAGCTGGACTAAGGCATCCTCCCCCACCCAGTGTCGGTCACGAGAGTTGTGGTCATACTTCACCGCGCTGGTCACTGCGGGTTTGGGAATGGGGGGGGGGGGGGTCAGGCGTGCGAACCCAGGATCGGTTCAGACCACTTCGCCACTGATCTTTGCCGCGAATCGTTGACTAATAAAGAAGAGACGTGTTCACAGCGCGGTGCGCTAAACCACTGCGCCACCGCTCCACCCCGATATATATTTTTTGGGTGCTGTGCAGAAACAAAGACGTCACCTATACTGCGAGCGCAAGTGGAAGCACCGATGTCTGCGAGTGGCGTGTTAAGAATTTCGCTTACGCCTTACCCGCCTTCATCTCCCCCGAGTGCACACGGTACACGGGGATTTTGGTTATTAAATTTTGGGCCGAGTCCACCCACGGGAGACCCACATACAGTATGCAGAGCAGCCCCACGCTGCCTTCTAGGCACGGCGCGGAACAAAATAAAGACACCCACTAATGCCTGCCCTGGTAGTTAATGAATTTAGTGGTGGTACAACGCGCGTTAATCGGTGTAAAGTGAATGCATTTGGGGTTGCTACCTCTTGAGATACAAATAATCGGCGAGGTATCCCGGGACAAAGAATACTGTATCACACAATAGCAGGAGAGCGAGGGACTGCACGTACATGCATTGACGTGAGCGGTAAATCATAGTACTGTGTATTGCAAAAAAACCGGACATAAAACAAATCCAGGACTTTTAATGTCCCGGGGAAAGCTACATCAAAAATCAAGCGCAGACAAAATTGAACGTACATGCAAAGTCATCGGCAGATCCAAGAATCAACATCTCTCTTTGTCTTAGTGTATTTTGTATGTGTGTGCAAATGTTCATTTGGTAACACCCATGCATAGCAAAATCCCAAGTTCCCACGTCTCTGTTCAGAGATGATTTAAATAGATGAGGTCAGAGGGACCTCAACTGATTATGAAGAAAATACAAATGTGAGAGTGTGTTGGCAGCAGTGCATAAGCACACAAAAAAACCATTAACATTCCTTAAAAACCTGCATGTAAAGGCGATGTAACAAGCGACATTTTGGGCAATGGCCTTTCTTGATAGGAAATACGTCACCTGTTATATGTGTATATATTCTTAATTTTAGTGCATTTTTATCGACGAAATATTTTCAGTTTATGAGTATAACGACGGGAGGATCTGGCCGACTATATTGGTGACTGCACGGTCGAGCGGCTCCAAATGCATGGGGCCTTAGCGCCACCTGATGACTGACGCTGCAACACTGCAGCCCAGAGGTCGCAAACGGGTTTAGATTCCTTACCCGTACCCGGCCGCACCAGGGTCGCAAATGGGTACCCGTACCCAGCCGGGTACGGGTACCCGTTCCCTACCCGTACCCTACCCGAAATGAGTGACAAACGGTTACTCACCAGTGACTCACGGCCTACCCGTACCCGGCCGCACCAGGGTCGCAAACGGCTATCCGTACCCGGCCGGGTACGGGTAGGGTACGGGTATCGGGTACCCGGTTGCGACCTCTGCTTCAGCCTGGATGTTTTTCTGCCGCGTGTGCGTTCACTCAATTTGCAGGAGCCACCTCAATCAGCCAGATCATGGGGGGAGGGGTCACACGACCACACAACATTGTCAGTTGCGGGGCGTTGCTACGTCCTGTTGATCTGTACTGATCATTTCATTTAATCTATGTGGAGTGAAACTTGCCTGTTCCCAGGTCAAAACGAGAGGCTTTTAAAGTTTTAGGGATATTGCTGGTAAGGGATATTGCTGGTAACAGATAAAAGTAGCAGCCCTGCAATTGCTTGCTCACCTCACCGAGGTGGAAGGACCTCCGCTGAAGAGAGTTTTGAGAGCATCTCGCGAGAATGTATGGCCTACAATTTCACGCCAGACAGACGTCTTACAATCGGCAGTAATACTGTATGACAAATTAAGTTAACAACCCACACATTCCGCTTTGTCTGGAATGAGTGTACATTAACTATTAAGCCTAGCGACAGGTAAACAAATACGGCATTTAAAATGGCATTTTCTTGAAAGAAAAATCACCCGAATTTACATTACACATCGGCAGGTAACCTGCTCATTGCATACAAATTCATTTACATTCAACATTTGTAAAATCTGCAGCCCTTAAATTCTTAGCTCTATAACTTTTCTGTGCATTTGAGCTGAACCAAAGGCCCTGCACATTTTAAACATTCGCTCAGTAGCAGCCCAGGTTTGTGCAAACAACATCACAATAATTTTAACTTGCAATGCACTGGCTCGCTATCAAAGCCCGAGGACAACTAGGAACCACAGACAAGCGAGAAATGCAGCCGATGCAGTGAGCCGGTGCAAAATTTCCCCCAAGCTCTACCGGTCCTCGATATATCATTACACACAAAGTGCATGCCAGCAATGAACCACGACGCCTTGCCAATCTGGTCAAGGAGCATAAACCATCACACAGACTCTGGTCATCCGCACGGCGGTTTTTGGCTAACCACCGAACAAAGACGGTCACCGGATCACGCGCTTTCAGATGCGCTTCTGCGGCCGTCCGGAACGCTCTTCCTTGCAATATTAGGAAGCCACTGGAGCTATGCACTTTTACATTATCTGGATTGAAAATGTATTTCTTTAGAGCTGCTTTTTGTGTTTAGTTTGTTGTCTTTCCCCCGCACCACCGAGTAGCGCGACTGGCTACGTACCTACGGTGCGTAAGAAGTTCAACATACATGCATACATGTGAAGGAGCAAACGGGCCAACACTATATCCCGTACAGATGGAACAGGTCGATTCCATATTTACTGTATCGCCTTCTGACGAGCCAGGATATGGCTCCTCCACTGTGCCCATGTGAAGGGAGTTTCAGAACCATTTTTGCGATCCAACAACCCTCGCCTGCACAGCGCTGGATTGCAGGGTTGCATAGACACCATCGCCCAGCTAAGAGAGCACTTAAAGCACCTGTCAACTTCCTGAGATAGGTAAAAGTCCACCAGGACTACACCCGTGATTCAAAGACTTAGAACAAAACCCAGAGTGGAAGACTATGGAATAAAAAACAAACAGCAACATTCAGAAGCACTGGTAGAGCACTGGTGGCGTTGAGGTTACACGTGGGCCTAAAGCCACGGTCCCACATATGTCTGATCGATTTCCTCTCGAAATCGCAAAACGAAATTAGCCTCCAACTGCTTTGTCCACATCTGAGCAAGTCATTGCGCAACAACAAAATTAAGCTGGACAGTAATAACCAAATGTGTCACATGAAATATCTCGCAACAAATCACTGAGTCGATCAATGCCTGAGAGTCCATCCTTTCTATGAGCAACCGGTTGTGCAACTGCTCACAACTGCTTGCCGAGACGTCCACATACCAGAAATTCAATTGCCTGTAAGCAAGTTGCGCGCAATTTATCGCTCCAGGTGTGGACTCGACGCTGCCCTCCTTCCCTGCCGCCAGAGGGCCGGCTACTCCCAGCCTACTCGGAGATAATGGAGCAGATGACAAATATGGATGTGTGAGGGAGGTGACAGGACATTCAAGTAACGATGACACACGTTAAACAAATACGGGGCACGCCAGGATCACACAGCCATTTTTCTGTTCCGATGGGTTTTTTTTTCTGTTCTCATCGTTTACAGATTTGATTGAACACCAGCATTACCAAGCGAGACTATTTCAACTACGGCAAAGGAGATTAATAGTCTGGAAATTTCCACCCCCACAGCCACAATAGGCTTAAGCAGGCACATAACGCTGTTTCCTCTGCGCTCCCTTGGATTAGCCCGCGCCTACTTAATCCCATCGCGATGGCGGAGGCGTCTTGAGACTTCCGATGACAAACTCGGCGAGCGGCGATCGTCGGCACCACCATCACTGGCGGCGGCGGCGGCGGTGACGACGTCAAAGCTGGAAGCGCTGCTTGACCTCGTCGGCGATCATGCGGGCGATGGACAGCGAGGAGGTGGCGGCGGGGGAGGGGGCGTTGCGAACGTGCATCACGCGGCTGCCCAGCGACCCCTGACCCCCGTCGAACACGAAGTCGTCCACCAGGTTGCCGTCGCGGTCCAGTGCCTGGGCGCGCACCCCCGACGGGCCCCTGCGGGGTAGAAGCGACGGTTGCCATCGTGCCGTCACCTTAAACGTCATCACCATCATCACCGTCATCACCGTCATCACCGTCACTCCCGCCATCTCGTCACTGTCTTCATTTATTATCAGCATCATATTCGTCGTTTAAATTATCATCATCATCGTCGTCGTAGTCATTCATCGTTATCATTACCACCAATGTCATCATCATCACAATCTGAGTCGTCTCATTTGAATAATCAGAATCTTTATTTGTCTTGGAGGAATCTGATGAGCTCCGAAGCTCTTTTTCACGGATTTACAGTCGGGGCAGGTCAGCTGAGTTACATATTCGTCATCACACAAATGCCATTTTGTCAATCCACAGCTGGATGAGGGCCTCTCCACGCCGTGTGAGTCGCGGGCGGTTAGTCGACCGTACTTAACCCGTTGCTGGTGAGCGCTGGTTGAAGTGTCTCACAATCCGGGGAATATGGAAAAGGCAGATGGGGCAATCGTGTCGAATACGGCTGGGTAATTGAGGTTCAATGCCGCAAAAACTAGGTCACGACACTGGCACATATTTTATAGAACCTTGATATTCAACAGCTGTAATGGCAAAGGAAAAATTTACAAATTCTGAAAGCGAATTGTGGATGCAGGAAAATACACAAAAAGTTAATGCATCGGCAATTCTTAATGGCTAACAACAAAAACACTTGTCTTGTGAATAAGTGTCAATCCACTCACTCGGGTCAATGTTCCAACCGAGTGGGTCAAAGTAGTGGGTCAGTGAAGTCAGCCGTGACGCCTTCCCTGCATTTGGTCGAAAACCGAGATGAATTTTGGGGTAGAGTGGTGATGCTGCGGTTAGCGAGGCTGCGTTGGCTGGGTCATGCAGCCCGCATGTGCTGCCCTCTGCTGTACCACAGGTGGCTGAAATGGATCTCAGGAGCAGCTCTTTGAAATCCGCTTTCTTGAGCCGTTCGCGAACGCGAGGGCTCGCAATGCTCTGCGAGGCATCCGGATGGATACTTGGTCAAATGTGTGTATGTATGTTGAACTTATTTCGCACCGTACGTAGCCAACCGTGCTAATCAGAGGATCGTGTCATCGGTGATGTGACACCGAGGGCACGATCAGGATAAAATTGTATGACAAGTTTACGGAATAAATATGTTTTTCAGCGTACGTACGCACGCATGTCAGAATCAGAATATGTATTCATACTGGAGGAATCCGATGAGCTTCAAAACTCTTTTTCACAGGTGTCCATGTGTACCAGAGGTCGCAATCGGGTACCCGATACCCGTACCCTACCCGAGACCCGGCTACCCGTACCTGGCCGGGTACGGGTACCCGTTTGCGACCCTGGTGCGGCCGAGTACGAGTACGGGTACGGGTAAAGAATCAAAACCCGTTTGCGACCTCTGATGTGTACGCACTTGTGCGAGTCGGAGACACTCACCGTGTCACGTCGGCGAGCGTTATCTCGGGGATGTATCTCTGCAGCAGCTTCACCTGCGATCCGATGAAGATGCTCCGATACATCTCGCTCATCCCCATCGAGATGTTACGCAGCACCAGCTTCTGCAGTCCCCTGTAACACACGTCGGACGCGGCCAGCGCCCGTGGCTTCTCCATAACTGCCAACCTCACAGACAATTTAAGTGTTTCAGTGTCGGCGCTGCACTTTCATTCCTGGCGAATCAAGAAAATCGACCCAATCTATGGTGCATTTTTGGCAGTCGTTGATTCTTAATGACCCTTTGTCAATTCACGTGGGTTGTTTGACCACGCTTCACCACGAATCTCATACAGGTCGCCACACTCATAGCGCAGCGTGCTAACCACTCCGCCACCGCTCCACCCACACTCTTATTCCACTGCTTTCCAGACATTCATGTCACTACGTTATAGACATTACTGTTTCAGTCAAAGCACAGATACATGTGCAACGCTATTGTAAATCCGCCGCCGGATGAGGCCTCACCAAAGCGGTGCGGGACGTGGGGATTATCTGACCATACTTTACCGCGCCAGTTAGCGCGGGTTGGTGAAGGCAATATACTGGTTGAGGGTGGGAGGAGCCAAGGTAGACCCTGAATATTATTTAATATAATATTCAGGGCCCTGAATATTATTTAATATAATATTCAGGGCCTACCTTGGCTCCTCCCACCCTCAAGCAGTATATATACAAGGACTGTTTTCTTGGAATTTCTCTTACTTGATACAGCTATCGTGCTGTGACGGTTCCACCTGAATACGGAAGCTTGTGTTGCCTCCGAAACGTCGTGATTTTTATTTTATTTTTATTTTACTTTTATAAATTTTAGTTTAAATTTTTTACCTACGTGACTTTACCGAAAAAACCCAAGAATATGAATCCTTGCAGTCACGAAAGCTTCGAATCTAGAATGAAGGCAATATATTTTGGGTTGCTGGTAAGACTGGAGCAGTCCTTGTGACAGGCCCGCAAGAGCAGCCACATCCATCGGGAGGCGCACACGAAACGTGACGCGCCGGGCGCGACAAACATTTTTCCGGGTCGTCCACTCGGACGGACCCTGCTGGGACGAAGCCGTGCCCACGGACGTGTGCGGGGGGGGGCGGCACCTAAAGAAGATGGCGTCGAGGAAGTCGCGGGCGCTGAAGTCGAGGAGGCGGTAGCCCTCGCGCTTGAAGGCCAGCACGGCGTTGGGGCCCAGCCAGATGCTGCCGTCCATCCTCGGGGTGAAGTGCACGCCCAGGAAGGGGAACCTGGGGTCGGGGACCTGCACGGCCGCAACGCAGGATAATGGTGCCCTCTCCTGGTCACGAGATGCTCCAGAGAGTAAGAACGCAACCCTCAAAACTTTGGGGGGGTCATTTCGCGTTGTGTGTTCTAATTGTGATTGTGAATGTGCAACAGAATGAATGCGTCATTAGCCATGCTCCTAGCCCGACTTGGCCCCGAGCCAGATTCGTGAGGCCAGCGTAGCGCGGTTTGGTTTTGGCTCGGCATGGGAAATATCCGACGGAAAACCACTTGTAGCATCAGAGGGTTTCTCCTGGCTCGGTTAAGCCAGAAAGACTGTTGTTAGTTACATGGTTTCGTATACTTCTCTTGCGCTCTCCCGCGATTAAGAATCTTCATTCATTTTTGTAACGTCATCTCAATTCCCTCTCTGGCCTGCGGAATTCTACGCCCATTCGAATCCCTTTTCCTCAAACTCTCTACACGTGCATGATTGCTCCTATTTGTGCAGCGAACTTGTAAGTGGTTGCACGAGCAGAGTTTATCAACTCCACAGTTCATCTTTCCATGATTGCCAAACCGCCAGGTGCCCGCAAAGTGCAATGGCTTCGAATCCATACGAAAATAAAATATTGGTAATGAAAAGCAGAGTTGAGCAATGTCAATTTAGACATTTAATAAATCCAAGTTGTGCTGCATCGTAGTGCTTGGCACGCGATGACCGGCTTACAATGCATCTCATCCAAAGAAATAGAAAGGGCACCCCCAGTGGCAGCTGCCCGTGGTAGCAGGGGTGCGTGGCTGCTCACGGGGTAGATGTTGCCCTTGACGAGGTAGGTCTTGTCGGGTTTCAGCACCAGGTAGTCCCCGCGGAACGGCACGATGCGAGGCTCCGAGCTGCAGCCGGAGAGGCGCGACAGACGGTCGGAGTGGAGGCCGCCGCACGTCAGCACGAACCGGCAGCGCACTTCCTCCCCCTGTTGCACACGCGCACGCACGCACAAAGACCCCCTGTAAAGCCTTAACGGACCGTTGGCTACGTACGGTGCGAAAGAAGTTCAACATACATACGGGGCATGTTCTGTTTGCGAGCACTTATGAAGGCCGGCACGGCACACGAGGGGGTGGGTGGACAGCACCACGCCCGGCCGTCTTTGTCTCCCCAGTGGCGATGTTTACACACCTCATTTCAACCTTGCCTGCATCGTGTGGTGGAGGTTTCCTAACGTCACAAATTTGGTCTGATCGTTACGTAAGTGGCCTAAGCCAAAAATCTATTATGAATCCCAATATTGTGTTGCGAAAAGCTACACGTGAAGTCGATGGTATCAATTTTAGAATGAACTCTGACCTTTTTTCCAGTCACCGTGATTGGGTATTTCATTCCTGCAAAAAACAAACAAAAAATAACGTTTCGCATCAACGGAACTGTCCGTCAAAATACAACGCAACAAATGCACCGATTAAAATCGGTTCTGAAGAGCTCACGATACGTGCATCGAATTGCGTGCGTAAGAATCGCTGATTTACTATTCGCATAGGTTTATACGAATGGGTGAATGCGACACTTGCAGCCACGAGCGGCCGCTATATTTAGTGCAATGTAAAAAAAAAATGCTTCTGGAAATGAACCTTGACCCTCAATGGAGACAATTCATTAAATTACTACGAGGGGCGGGGGCATTTGAAGCTTTACACCTCTGACACAAGTGGTGATATACAATTACATACATGCAACCAAATAACGTGTGACATAGATGATCAGTGTGGTCATGTAGTTGACCATTGTGGTCATGCATGGTAAAACAACCCCCACGACCTGCACGGTGTAAGGAAGGCATTCGTCCAGCAGTTGAATGACAGAAGTCTCGAATATAGCGGCCAACTGCCACTACCGATCCGATGGCATCGGCTCATTCGCGGGCGCTCGCCGCATAGTCACACCGCATCACCGCGACAGATGGCGACGGGCTTGGGGAGGCCTTCATCCAGCGGTGGATCGGTCAGGGCTGATGTCGATGCTGTTGCCGACGACGACGATGATGAAAGCACAACAAACAACTCTCATACCCTCCGCGCCGCCCGCGGCTCCCTCGGCCGTCTCGCGAAACCCGGACACGCAGAAGCCCGTGCGGATCTCCCCGCCCATCTCCACGAAGTCGCGGCCGTAGCTGCGGGCGACCTCGGCCCAGTCGACGATCCCCGTGTAGGGAGAGTCCAGGGCTTTGATTCCCTGAGCCGATAAAAACCGCGCGGTCACGGGCGAATGACCCCGAGCCTCGGAATCGAACCTCGACGCTGAACCCCGTGTGGGTAACTTCGCAGGTCGGCCCAGGTTTCGCCCCGGGACAAGGAAAGAGGCTTGGACGTCGCGCAGCGGTGGCGCGTTTGCTGCTCGTTCCAGCGGGTTTGGGGGTTCGAGTCCAGAGGTTAATACCGCGGTCGTATTCCCCACAAATACCGCCCCGCGGTCTGATTCACGGTGAACGTTAAAGATCCCGTGATGTTGATCGAAAGGGGGTCGGGCCGTGCGTGGTGACACCCGAATTTTCCAAATTTGAAATAACTACCCGCAAATTACATCAGTGGGTGCACGCACACAGCAACATCGCCCCCCGATACTGACAAACTACCGCAGGCCGTGCCTGTGAAACGTAGCGCCTCTACGATAGCCTTAGCGCTATGGCAAGGTATGGCGCGAGTACAAAACGTGCCGATGAAATTATTTGAATCGGGGCCTTGCTGCAAGAGCCCGGAGCCACGCGGCACGGGCCAGCGAAGGCCTCGTAGCCCAGCGGTCGCGGGAACGCAGCGACGGATATGCATTTGAAACTGACCCAGGGAGTGTGACCCAGGGGGCGGGCTCCCCCCTACCTTGCAGTGGGGCTCCCTCTCCCGGATCTCCTGCTCGCCGACCAAGCGCAGGTCACGCACGTTGTTCTGCAGCCCCCGCGCGTAGAGGTCGTCCAGGCGGGGCAGCTCCTCCCGATCGACCGCGACGATCAGCTGAGAAGAAACCAGCGTGCCGCCGCGATCGAACGCGTATCGTTTTTAGTCGAGGGGTCGGCAATAATAGGATAAAAAAAATTGCACGAAATCGGCAAGGGATAAATAAATACACAGATCGACGTTCGGAGAGCCGCAATGCATGTGAATAACATCACGAAGCGGCGCTTACAAGTGCCGCGTGCGGCTCCGGAGTTGCGGTATTAAATCGCAACCGAATGAAAGGCACGCCACGTGTTTCTCTGCAGCCTGGCACGCGCGGGCACATCCCCCAACTGATGCCGACCCCTGGTTTAGTCGGTCAGCAGGTAGCGTGTAACGGGGTAAGGGGAAGGGTACTCTCGCCTCTTCCAAGACATACGGTAGGCATGGAAACGAGGCCCGAATGCCTTCCAGCAGGGCTCTCTAGAGCTCCCTCTAGTGGAGGCACCCTCTGGCAGCAGCGGTGTGAGCAAGACATCGCAGGGCCGAATCTTTACACTTCTGCCACTCCTTCTCTAACCCCGCCCATCTTCCTTCTCTAACCCCGCCCACTTACCCTTGGGCTGCATCCATGTGAGGCCTATGTAACACCCTGCTTCAGCAGCTCTCTTTGCTATATTTTTTCACCTGAGGACGATTGCTTGTGTTGCGATCGAAACGTCGTGATTTTTTATTCTTTTTATACCTCCGTGACTTTACCGAAAGACCCAAAGAGTATGAATTCCTGCAGTCACGAACGCTTTAAGTCAAGAAGATTTATAACAGGCGACGGTTTCGGGCAATGGCCCTTCTTCATAGCTATTATAATTGCTACGTCATCAACAAAATGGTGACACGATTAATATTTTCTCCGTTCATTTCTCCAGGTCAACTTTAGGAACAACTTTTAAAGTCGCTGCGAATTACTTCCCAAGCGTCTCGCCTCGACTGACTCCACTGCAAATGCGTACGCCGATACTCTCTTCGTGCAACGTCAGTGGAGCTGTACTATTTAATTACATCTACCTCGGTCATTAAATCACAACGGAATGAAATTCTAGATTTGAAGCTTTCGTGACTGCAAGGTATCATATTCTTAGGTTTTTTCGGTAAAGTCACGTAGGTAAAACATCAAAATTAATGAAAATAATTTATTTTATTTTCATTAATTTTGATGTTTTACCTACGTGACTTATTTTATTTTCATTAATTTTGATGTTTTACCTACGTGACTTTACCGAAAAAACCTAAGAAAACGGAATGAAAGTTACTCTCTGTGTTTCTCTGCAGCCCAGCATGCGCGGGCACATCCCAGCTGACGCCGCTGCTGCAGACGCAAGTCCCAAGGCGAACGACCCTCCCCTTGCACCGACTGGATTAACGACTTGCACTGCCAAGCGCTAGGCCGAAACCCAAGCCGCCCACTATTAGTCGTTTAACTGCCGTGTTGTCTCACTGCACGTACAGTAATAACTCGCTATTGCCGCGGTGATGCCCGATTCAAAAATGCGAAGGTGGGCATCATCACAACCGTGCACTCCGCTATTCCCGACGCAATTATCCGGCTCCACCGCCTCAATATAGAATAATGGTTGTTGCTCTACATCAACAACAAACTTACCAAGCTGTGCTCGTAACGATTCCACCTTTGTAACGAGCGTAGCTGCGGGAACGCGTCATCTTGTGTGGATTTTTAAAGCTCCGTACAGCGACCGCGTTATGTCCGTGAGCCGGCGTATAACGATCGTACGCACTGCCACATATCCTATCATCGTTCGTTTCTTTACAGCATACACCGTGCTCCACAAGTGAATGGTGTAACACCCGATCACCAGTGCGTAATGATTTCATTTTGAATTTGACCAGGAGACCTGTGCAAACGCAGTGATGCATCATTGTGCTCATGTGTTTCTATAAAGGCCTTGTTAACTTCTCTCTTCCGGATCCGGAAGTGGTTCGTTATAACAAGGTAACACTGTGTGTGTATATATAAGTGGGGAGCAGTGGTTAGTGCGCTGCGCTACGAACCGGGCGACCCGAGTATGATTCCCGCTCACAGACAACGCCAGTTACGATTATCTGAACCAGTCCTGAGCCTCCCTTAGCTCGACTCAGCCTCAAATGAGTAACTGCTATGATGTGTCATCATTTCACGAGGGAGGCAAAGGTGGCCGGGCGTGGTGCTGGCCACCCACGGCTTTCATCGGTGCTCGCTAGCAACACTTACCCCAACAGTCTGTTGAGGCTGTACGGGAGAATCTGTGTATCTTTGTTGTATAGATACACACGTACAGCCCATTTGTCAATCCATTTGTCAACCGACTATCCATCGGAAGAGATTGACGTGTCGCGGTGCGTTGCCACGCGCTGCCACGCGTCACGTGATCTGGGGATCAGATCGGTGACCCCCCCCCCCAACCTCCGGATCCGCAGCCTCCTCCTGACCTTTCCGCAGCGCTTGTAGGGGATGCCCTTCTTGTCACAGTACTCGTAGGCAAGGTCCGCGCCCTGCACGCACAGCTTCGCCTTCAGCGAGCCCGGCTTGTAGTAAATGCCGCTGTGGATCACTCCGCTGTTGTGGCCGCTCTGGTGGCTGGCTGCACGCACAGACATGTACAAGAGCGGACAAGGATCTCCCCCTCTGACCGTGGGAGCGAGTGCTGTTAGCAGGCACCCATTGAGGCCGGCATGGTACTTTTAAGGAGGCATTGAGATGATTTCGATTTTTTTTGCTGCTATAAATTTCCACGTGATAAGCCACTTTGTTCAGATATAAGTTCATACCTCAGTGGGCTTCACGTGGTAAGATAAAAATTAAGTTGATTTTATTTGTATATTTTTAAGTCATTTATTTACCTTTGCATTCCTATCGCGTTTGTGTATTGTTTGCTGTTGTAACGTTCGTACAGGTCCATACTGGACATGTGAGAAAGAGCTTTCTAGCTCGTCGGATTCCTCCAATATGAATATTCTGATTCGGATGTGGCCAGCACCATGCCCGACCACCTTTGTCTCCCCAGTACTGATATTTACAACACTGCACCCAAGACTTGGTGAGATATCCAGCACTGTTATTGATCTCGAGTGGAATTGAACTCGGGGTCGGCAGGTTTGTATCACTGCGCATTAACCACTATGCTACCACTTCCAATGTATGCTATCACACACACACAAAAGACAAAGATCCCCCGTATAACCGTAGCAGACTTTCGAGGCAAGTGCTGTTTGCGAGCAGCTATGAAGATCGGCACGGCACACAAGGTGGATGGCCGGCACCACGCCGGGCCACCTTTGTCGACTGAGTGGCGATGTTTACACACGGCACCGCCACCGCCGCCGCCAGCGATGTTGGTACTCGTTTCAGGCCAAGCCAACTTGTGGGTGGCCCGAGACCGGTTGAGATAATCGTCACCAGTGTTGGCCGTGAGCGGCAATCTCGGGCTGGTATCGCAGCGCACACACTCGGTAGCGGCCGGATGGCCCTGTGGCTCACCGACAGCTCTCTCCTTCTCCAGGATGATGAAGGAGAGGCTCGGGTGGCGCAGGAGCAGCTCCCGCGCCGAGGCCAGCCCCACGATGCCACCGCCGACAACCGCCACGTCGTACGACGCCGGCGTGGCCGTCGCGCACGATGCATCCGCGCCACCGCTGCCGCCCCCACGCGAAGAGAAAGGCAGAAGTGGGTCGTGCGGGCGAGTCGATCGGCAGGTCGCCAGCGGCAAGGCGAAGCGTGGGTACACCCAACCTCTGGCTAAAGACGTCTGGCCACCGTGGAAGAGTCGGCCGACTTACAACGGGGCTCTCTAGGGCTCCGTCGAGTGCAGGACCTTCTGCCAGAAATGGTGCCAGCATTGCTGTCGGGGAAAGTGCTGTTGAGCGAGCAGCTATTACGTCTGGCACGGCACACGAGGCAGTGGTGTGGTCAGCACCACGCCCGGCTGTTTATGTCTACTCATTGCTGATGGTTACACCCTCGCCAGGTACATATTTAAGGTGGAGTTGATCTAGGGGAGGGAAGGCCCGGACCGGTTGAGATATTATCAAAAAGCACTTATGTTATCCATGGCTTGGAATTCAACTTAGGTCGCTGGGATCATAATGCAGTGGGCAAACCATTGCACAACAGCCCCCCCACCACCCATTACATATGAAATCACTTTAAAAATATATATAGGACAGCACAACAGCTGAAAATAACACAGCATACATATGTTTATATATGAACCCAGTGGAGCTTATGACCAAATCACCCAGAATGCACCAAATCTCATCAGAACTCGGTGGCTAGGCAGGGTTGAGCCTGGATGCTTGGATGGGCGACCACAATGCATAACAGGTGTTATAGGCTGCAAAGCTACGTCGACAGCAGTGCGGCAAAATTCAATTTTTGCGCCGTTATGCCCCCTCATCTACGCTCTCTGCTATTCACCAACCGGAATTGACCAACGTGGTGAAGTATGGTCAACTAACCCACACAACCTGCACGGGGTGGAAGAAGCCCTCATCCAGCAGTGGACTTACAAAAGCGTTGAACATGTGCGTGAACGCAGTGGTTTATGCTTGTTCTGTACATCTAAACCAAGAGGTCCCTTGACTTCAGCAAACAAGTTGCACGCAACCGCAAGCAACCGATCGCTTGTTGATGTGCTACAAAGAAGGGCCATTGCCCGAAAAGTCACCAATTGCAAATATTTGTTTCTTCATTCAAGGCAATGTTGTTAATGACGTGGTGGAGCCGGCTTAAGGCTGCTTCGCATGTGTTCATGAGACCGGTCTAAACCAAGGTTCGCATGAAAGTCTGACTGACTGGCACAGCAAGTCTTAACTGGACGCCCCAACTGTGGGTTCTGTCTCGACCTGTTTGCCAGGGCGGTCTTGCCGGGCGAGAACACACGCTGGCTTGGCGCATTCAAGCAAACCGCACAAAAATAATATAATAATAATAAATGTTCCAATAAAGTTTGAAACGCAGATGAGCTATGGGAACTGCGTCTATTAGAAATGTACAATTACTGTACAGTTTTTTACATCACGCAGCAGTATAAATAGGCACGCCACTGTAAGTCCATCAGCAGATCGCGTTTGGTGGGGATAAAGTGTCAGGATTCCATCGTCTTAATCTTAATTAAGCAAGTCTTAACTGGGGCGTCCAGTTAAGACTTGCTGTCTTCCAAGACGGCTGGCCAGGGTGGAAGAGTAGACCAAATACCACCTAGGAGCTCGCTCGATGCTTTGAGGCGTGAGCAAGCAATTGCAGGGCTGAATTTTGACCTTGTAAATTTATAACGCCAACAACCTTTGACCAAATCATCTGGATTACATCTAATGTCATCAGATATGGGAAGCTCAGCGGGACTGGACCTAGACATCGCTTGGAGCAATAATTATCTTTGTTGGCGTCCTCGAGGCAATGGTGGAAACCACATTCTAATCGCAGAAACCAAATCCATCCACAGCACAACCAAGCACTGTCGAAAGTTCTACTCCGGTCAAATTTATATTCATGCCATTAAGTTGAATATAAAGGAGTACTGCACTGTACTCTTTACCCGAGACACACTTTCTCTCACAGGGAGCAATTGCAATTCAGCAGAAAAAGAAACGACTCTCATACTTTCAGCAATGTTTCACCACTGAACCGAATGTCCTAAATATATTAGATTTTTAAGCAGAGAGATATCGTTAACAGCTCCTCGTCTATCCGCCGCTGGATGAAGGCCTACTTCACGTCGTGTTTGTCGTTTTCAGCTCACTGCAGGCTGGTAGGACGATGGGAGGGTTGGGTGACACAGGACCGGTTGAGCTTTGACTCGCCACCGATGTCAGCCTGTGACCTCGAGAATCCAAATTCAGGACATCTGGTTGTAATGTGGTGCAGTGCGCTAACCGCTGCACCACCGCTCCACTACGAGTCCGGCCAACCTGCGTTCAAATTCCAGGCCACGGCCACGAACATCATTGGCGATTCATATCTGAACCAGTCCCGCTCTTCCACTGCGCCCCTCGCCAACGTGGTCAAGTGTGGTCAAACGGCTCTCATAATCGACAACGCCGCGGAGAGAGTGATTTGCCGCACCTGTGCCGGGCCCTGGATTCCACCGTCGGCCACCCCCGGGGCACCCGTGCGGGCCCAGACAGCCGCAGGAGTCGCAGCGCCGACGCCATCATCCACGGGCACGAGGCGAGGGGCAACGCGGCAGGGCTTCGGATCCTGGCGTGGGGGCATCACACGCGGGGTGAGGAATGGACAGGTAGAGGCAGACAGGTAGAGGTCATAATAAAGGTTTTTGGGTTAGATCGCGTTATTTATAAATGTGTCATAACCTTCCACCTCCCGACACGGCCAAACAGTAAAAAAGTGTCACGTTTACAAAGGACAAATAGTTTACTACTTTAGCCCACCGGTGTGTTGAAGAGTGAATCAACATCATATAAATTTGAGTACGACGTTTCGCTGGTAATTACATCCAGCTTCATCGGGCAATTTGTCAGAGGTCACCAGCTACGTGGATGGGAGAGAAGACTGCTTCGCTAACTCGTGTGGGAAATGCGTGGACAGGTGATGAGAATTTGGCCTGGTGAACAGGTGAGGTGGTGAGCACGTGGACGGAGAGGTGAGGGCACCTGGGTGAGTGCATAGGGTGAGAAGATTGATGAGCTCAGTCACAGGTGAGTGGAGAGGTGAGACACCAACTCTTTCACGGAATGGTCGTGAGTGCAGACCCCCCCAGGTGAAAGAGCGTCTGTACGAATTCTCGAGCGAATGGGTGGACAGGTGAGTGGCTAGGTAAGTGGCGAGGTGAGGCTATTGATGAGCGCACAGGTGAGAAGACCGATGAGTTCAGAGGTGAGCAAATGAACGGATGGGCGAGTCTAATCTCAGGTGTGAGCAGGTGAGCTTTAGCAGGTGACATCACAGGTGAGTCGGTGAGCTTTGAGGTGAGCGGATGACCTCGCGATTGAGCTCACAGGTGAACAGAGAGACCAGGAGAGGTGAGTAGACTCGGTGAGAGGAGAGATCATTTCACGTGCGAGCGAGCTTGCAGGCAAGTGGGTGAACACGCAGGTGGGTGGGTGAGCTCACGAATGTTGAGATGATATACTGCGGGCAAGCGGGTGAACTCACGGCTGAGTGGGTGAACTCACGGGTGAACTGACGGGTGAGTGGGTGAACTGACGGGTGAGTGGGTGAACTGACGGGTGAGTGGGTGAACTGGCGGGTGAGTGGGTGAACTGATGGGTGAGTGGGTGAACTGACGGGTGAGTGGGTGAACTGACGGGTGAGTGGGTGAACTGATGGGTGAGTGGGTGAACTGGCGGGTGAGTAGGTGAACTGGCGGGTGAGTGGGTGAACTGATGGGTGAGTGGGTGAACTGGCGGGTGAGTGGGTGAACTGACGGGTGAGTGGATGAACTGATGGGTGAGTGGATGAACTGACGGGTGAGTGGGTGAACTGATGGGTGAGTGGATGAACTGATGGGTGAGTGGGTGAACTGGCGGGTGAGTGGGTGAACTGACGGGTGAGTGGATGAACTGATGGGTGAGTGGATGAACTGACGGGTGAGTAGGTGAACTGATGGGTGAGTGGATGAACTGATGGGTGAGTGGGTGAACTGACGGGTGAGTGGGTGAACTGAGGGGTAAGTGGACGAACTCACGGGTGAGAGCTCACGGATGAGAGCTGACGGGTGAGTGGACCAACTCACAGGTGAGAGCTGACGGGAGTGAATTCGTGGTCGGTCTCTCTGCGAAACGCCCTCTGACCACCGAGCCAACGCGCAAACCACGCGCGCTCACATTCCGTAGACCGCATGCGCCGCGCGGGGCGCTCCCTCCCGCACGCGATTGGCCGATACCCTCCGTCTCGTCGCGCGCCCGTCGACCAATCAACGGCGCCCGTTGCTTATTCGGACTGGGGAAAATAATCGTGACATCGCTAAATTAGGTCACGCCTCCTACGTTGCGTTCTAATTCGAAGTGAGAAGCGCCTTGGAGGCATCAATGACATTGCGACGGCGGCGACGGTCGCACCGTGGCGGCTCTGAGGGCATCTCATCAACGCGAAAGTTGACTCTGTGGTAACGAATACGCCAGTATCGACAACATTGAGGGAGCTGCGTTTTCTCGGTAGTTGTTTTGGTTGAATGATCGCGCTGTTGTTAATAATTTGACAAATGTGTTCGACTATGAGCTTTATTTGATAATATGGTGATGTATCTTTCTTTTTGGGTGCGTACATTTTAACTTGGCTTTTGTAAACTCTAAAACCGAGAGGTGAGTGAACACAAACTCAAAAAACATTCGTGTGGCCCTGTAGGCGACGTTTCGGGCG
Source organism: Lampetra planeri (assembly GCF_965212315.1). Lineage (NCBI taxonomy): Eukaryota > Metazoa > Chordata > Hyperoartia > Petromyzontiformes > Petromyzontidae > Lampetra > Lampetra planeri. The sequence continues at coordinate 4,572,795 of NC_136136.1, forward strand.
ACAGGCCTTTCTTCCGTCGACGCTACGAGTCGTTCGCGTTAATATCGTCCAGTGTGTTTGGCAGTCAGTGGCTTGCGTCAACGCATCCAACAGTGAGACGCGACGCGAGCCTTGGTTGTGTGCTGTGGATGGACTGGCTTCCACCATGGGAACGTGGAATTTCCACCGTAGCGACAGAGACGCTCGCCACCGCACGTTTTGAGTGGGGGTAACACCACGGGACGTTTCGTCAAGCCCACTGGCTGCGTGAGGGCATCGCACCCGTCTGTGTGCGGGTCGTGTGGGTTTAAACCAAACCAAACTAAACTCGTGCGTATTTTATTGTTTTGTTTCCCATGGTAAGGCCCACTGAACAACGGAGCTCTAATTCTAGATTTGAAGCTTTCGTGACTGCAATGATTCATATTCTCAGGTTTTTTCGGTAAAGTCACGTAGGTAAAACATTAAAAGTAATGAAAGTAAAATAAAACAAAATAAAAATAAAATTCACGACGTTTCGGAGGCAACACAAGTCTCCGTCATCAGGTGGGACCGTCACAGCCAGATTAGCTGCATCAAGTGAAGCAATGATTCAAGATGTAATCCCTTATAAGCAAGTTGAAGGGGGGGAGGAGAGGGGGGGGGAGTTCATCAGAATGTGGTAGCCAATGAATGGAACGTATCGGGAGGGAGGGGGGTGGGAGGGGGAGGGAGCCAACAAAACATTTGGCGACGGCTTGGACGCGGCTGCTGCGCACGCCAACACAATGGGCAGAGAGGGGGGAGGGGAGGTCTGATACACATGATAGAACAAAGGAACGAAAATGCCCATGTTTATACCAATGCAGGCTGAAAAATGAAGAGAGTACTGTTAGAAAATAACTGGGGATGTTAACACTCGGTGAAGTAAATTAAAATAGTGCCTGTCAGATAAGATGGTCCAAAAAGTGAGCACAAGTCAGATCTGAAACACGGCAGAACTGATTCTTCGGCCGTTGCCGATCATTGCTACAACTCGGCGGGCTCTCATGAAATTGTCTTTTCCGAGACCAAGGTTCTCTGCAAGCCTCCTGGCTACCATCAAAGGTTTGTACACGAAGCCATACAAATATACAAACACAGACATAATTTCAACCGTGATGATGGGTACAAACTCAGTAATCACTGGAAAGATGTTATTAACCACGCAAAAAAGACTTAATTACACTTTTTGGACCATCTTATCTGACAGGCACTATTTTAATTTACTTCACCGAGTGTTAACATCCCCAGTTATTTTCTAACAGTACTCTTCATTTTTCAGCCTGCATTGGTATAAACATGGGCATTTTCGTTCCTTTGTTCTATCATGTGTATCAGACCTCCCCTCCCCCCTCTCTGCCCATTGTGTTGGCGTGCGCAGCAGCCGCGTCCAAGCCGTCGCCAAATGTTTTGTTGGCTCCCTCCCCCTCCCACCCCCCTCCCTCCCGATACGTTCCATTCATTGGCTACCACATTCTGATGAACTCCCCCCCCCCTCTCCTCCCCCCCTTCAACTTGCTTATAAGGGATTACATCTTGAATCATTGCTTCACTTGATGCAGCTAATCTGGCTGTGACGGTCCCACCTGATGACGGAGACTTGTGTTGCCTCCGAAACGTCGTGAATTTTATTTTTGTTTTGTTTTATTTTACTTTCATTACTTTTAATGTTTTACCTACGTGACTTTACCGAAAAAACCTGAGAAAACGGAGCTCTATTTTATTATCCTTAAGCGACCTGGCCACAAATGACTTATCTCCTGTAGACCAGGCGAGGTAGTTAACATCTCCTGTAGACCAGGCGAGGTAGTTAACATCTCCTGTAGACCAGGAGAGGTAGTTAACATCTCCTGTATACCAGGCGAGGTAGTTAACATCTCCTGTAGACCAGGCGAGGTAGTTAACATCTCCTGTAGACCAGGCGAGGTAGTTAACATATCCTGTAGACCAGGCGAGGTAGTTAACATCTCCTGTAGACCAGGCGAGGTAGTTAACATCTCCTGTAGACCAGGCGAGGTAGTTAACATCTCCTGTATACCAGGCGAGATAGTTAACATCTCCTGTAGACCAGGCGAGGTAGTTAACATCTCCTGTAGACCAGGAGAGGTAGTTAACATCTCCTGTAGACCAGGCGAGGTAGTTAACATCTCCCGTAGACCAGACGAGGTAGTTAACATCTCCTGTGTACCAGGCGAGGTAGTTAACATCTCCCGTAGACCAGGCGAGGTAGTTAACATCTCCTGTAGACCAGACGAGGCAGTTAACATCTCGTGTAGACCAGACGAGGTAGTTAACATCTCCTGTGTACCAGGCGAGGTAGTTAACATCTCGCCACCGCGACGCCCTATACTTCGCCACGCTGGTTGGTGAAGGCGGGCGGGGAGGATGGAATTTGGGAGCATGGAAGTACAGTACAACGGTTCATGTTGCTGGACTGCCCTCTGCCGCACACCACGTATACCCATGGCCATATATTAAAAATAATCATGGGTTTGTATTGTTTAAAAATAACCTCCCCCTTGTGTCTGTACAGCATCATACAAATGCAGTCGCATTTACATTTCATTTTGATCACGGTTGCGGAGCACAAGGCTAAAAGTCTAAAACTCCCAAGCGGCCAGTAACGAACAGCACTATTAAATGTGTTGGTGATATCCTGCTCAAATGAGCATTGAAGCGGTACTCATCCTTTGTACAGCCCTGAACCAGCGGTGGGAATTCCGCAATCCTTTGGCACGGATGAGTCTCCAAAGGACTGCTACCATTTTTGACTTCTCCACAAAGTGGTGCTCGTTTTTATCGGCCCCAGATGAATGATGGGCCAAGTGCACCAACAGCCAGTCTTTGATAACAGTTAATAGGTGTCTTGAATGGTGCAATTTTTATAATTACTTGGGGGAAATAGACGATGGAAATGATGTATACAGTTTTATGCAACTTGTGTTGAATTCTATATTTCCTCCCACAGGGCTGCTGTTATGAACGCGATTGCACAGAGGTTGGGCTGGGGTCTGCATGCGGCTGGAGCTCGACTGCGCCACCCCCTGGCCTCCCCCCCTGCCCGCCGTCACCTCTGGGCCTGGCTGAACGCGGTGTTCAACAAGTGAGAGTGGCACCAACCAGCAACTATGAGTCGATGACTCCCATCACCAGCCCTGGTCAATCCACTGCTGAACGAAGGCCTCCTTTAAGCTGCCCCCACCTCATGATTCTGCGATGTAATCCGAGTGGCACCTGCACACGAGCTTATTTCGTTCCTATTCTTTGGTTCTTTCGGTAAAGTCATGTAGATGGAAAATAAAATAAAAGTAATGAAAATAGAGTTTTTGGTTTTGACAAAAATTTTTTAATTAGCATTTATTATTCTTTTATTATTTTCCATCAACATGACTTTACCGAAAGAACCAAAGAATATAAATTCCTGCACAATGGCAGAGCCAGGATTTTTAGGTAGAGGGGGCAACCCCTCCAGCAATGAAAAAATGATAGAGGAGTTGTTAGTAAGGACTTGTCCCTTGTTTTTTATTCGACGCGTGTGCGGCGATGGCGCAGCCATCGATCGAGGGTCGAATTCGAACCGCGTTGTGTGATCGGCATCGCGCTCGCTGAAGGTGTTGATGCCTTCAGGGAAGTCGTGTACTGTATACGCAACTGCGCACAATTCTGAGTCACTTATAACTGCTTTGCCGTTACTTATTTCCAATTATGGACTCTAGACTATTGTCCTATCATCTCATAGAGTCCCTGGCACATATTAATATGCTACACAGTGGCAGTGGGGGTCGCAAAATACCGATTTATTACTAATAAACCCCAATGATCCGATCGTAATTAGAGATTTATATCGGATCATTGGGGGGCACGTGCCACTCCTCCCCCCCCCCCCGACTGGCTCCGCCAGTGTTCCTGCAGTCATGAAAGTTTGAAGTAAAAATGTGTTTTGTTCAGTTTCTTCACAGTGGACATCCTCCCAGACGCGTTTCATTTTTTGGCTGCCACTCAGTCATTTGTTGTTGAACATCGGCCATGATCCCTTCTAGCCATGATGTGGCCTGTTCAGTCCCATGTTTCACAATGGGCATCGCCTTGCATTTGTCCTCCCGATTCACATGCTCCTCTTTGTGTCTCTCAATGTGACGCAAAACGCTGCACAACCACGACCTAGCATTTACCCTGATCATGGACCTAATCGTGACATGACCATAACTGTAAGCTAACATTTACCCGAGTCGCGATCGTAACATTGTCAAAAAGGTTGAGGTGCCTGGGAGGCAGAAGTACGGCCGTGGCTTCTTGAGGTTACCTGCGCTGAGATTGGAGTGTTATTCCTGAGCAAGTGTGCGTTTTCTCAAGGTACCTCAGTTGCCTCCTACTTAATAAACACTTATGAATAGTATTGTCAATTATCCCAATGCAGGACCCTCCTGGAGAGTCATTGAGTTTCAGTGAGGATTTCCTGGGTAAACAGAATTGTTTGTATGTAGGGAAGAGAGAGGCAGCTCCAGATATTTAGTTTTTTTTTTATTCCGAGAATCTTCCTATCCCTACATCACCATCATACATCTGTGGTAAGGCTACACTTAGTCGGTTGTTTGCAAATTGAAATCCGAGTTGACGATAGACTTATTCCGACACCTCTGACGTTCTGCGGGGGAAGTCAACAGCGGTGTTCCTACGGATAGACTGACCCCCACCAGAGAAAGGTGTAGTTTTCCACCACTTGCTTCGGGCCGCCTTTGGAGATGAACGCCACCCAACCCCAGTTTGATCAGAGACACACTTTAACTTTGACATTTCCTTGAAAGTGAATGGAAAATCACAGGACGTTTTTTAATGCTGTCCAACTCGGGTTGAAAGCGTTAACGCATTGATTGGCTCTGTCCGTCCGTCATTCTCTGTAGTGGGAAGTCAATAAAACTCGTAAGGATGATCCAAAATGTCTGACAGTTCAGCGTGAAGTTGTTTTGCTGATAGGGACTTACTCTCGAAGACCGGCCTAATTGATAAAAGGGTTGCTCAGAACTTTTCGCTCAAGGCGATGCGGTCACTTGCTTCCCCATGATATCAATACACTTAACGTCATCTCACAATGTCATACACGTAGAGAAAATCGTTCAGGAATCCATGCCGTATGCATGACTTGTCTCCTTGTTTGTTTTCTTTTACGCTCGGGTCAGGGTGGATCATGAGCGAATCCTGGAGGCGGGTCCCGACCGCGCCGCCTCCGAGTGGCTCCTGCGGTGTGGCGCTCACGTGCGCTACCGCGACTCGGAGCGCTGGCAGCAGGACTACAACGGGCTTCCGGCGGGAACGCGTGACCGGTACCGCATCGAAGCCATCAACGCCACCGACTCCTGCATCATGGAGACTGGCTTCGACTACCTGGGTGCGTGCTGCCTCTGCTTTGAATATGGCTAATCATTGTTTTGAAATATATATTTGGTCTTTTTTACCACAATTTTTGCCTTTGCTATCAGCATCATGTTGAGACAGAATATATATTGAGACGTCTCGCAGGGCAATGCAATAATTTTATTAAACAATGGCCCATAGAAGCAGATATCACAGCACTATCTCCGAATTCCCGTCATGTGACCCCTAGTTCACACAATAGGGGGCAACACTTCACAAGACTTCTGCCCCAGAGCTGGAATTTAGCCAGAATTATGTTTTTTGTGCAGTCATTGGTGACCGAGTTGTCTGTATCGTGTGATTCCATCCATTATTCTCAAGAGGAAAAAAAAATCCTTAACACATTGCAAATAAAACATTCTAAACAGTCAATTCACTCCACGTATCGGGTCCATACAAATACGTTCCAAATCGACGAATCAAAACTCAACTACAGTAAAATCTTGGATTGCGAGTAACTTGGTCTGCGAGTGTTTTGCAAGACGAGCAATTTTTTAAAGTAAATATTAATTTGATAAACGAGCGAGGTCTTGCAATACGACTAGCACGCTTTGTCTGCCAAGCGTCACGTGATCACAACTGATATACAAGTGCTTTGATATACGAGTGCTTTGGATTACAAGCACGTTTCCGGAACGAATTATGCTCGCAATCCAAGGTTTTACTGCATTACCAATCACAGTGAGCACCGTGAAAGCTTGCAGCGTCACGTGCCCTGTTTGTTCGTGCAGACGGCCTGCAGCACGTGCAGCAAATCCACCTGGAGCGCTGCGTCTACATCGGCGACTCGACGCTGGAGCGCCTGAGCCACACTGACAGCCTGGTGGCCTCCCTGCGCGACCTGCGGGTCGTGTCGTGCGGGAACGTCTCAGACCTCGGGGTCACCTCCCTGCAGGGGCTCCGGTGAGCGTGCTCACACGGGAAGGGGGGAGATGCTCGCACTCCCGCGCCGTTCGCAAATTATTTATTTTTATTTTCTTGCTGTGGATTTCACTCCTGATGATGATTGCTCGTGTTGCAGTCGAAACGTTGTAAGAATTTTACTGATTATATTTGTATTATTTTATTATTTCCCTTCTACGTGACTTTACCGAAAGAACCAAGAATATGAATTCCTGCAGTCACGAAAGCTTTAAATCAAAATTCAGGCTGTGCTGGTCGCTTTGATAGGTGGATGCCCTGGGATTCTTTGGTGAAATGGGCCCTGGCCCCCATGTTGATGCCCTGGGCTTTGTTTGGTGCTCCTCTGGCTGTCCGTGGTGCTCGTTGTTGTTGGTACTGGGCCCGCCATTTGTTTCCATGTACCAGCCATCCCTTACCCTTCTTGCAAACCTAACATTTAATTTGTTCATGTTTTTGCGTGTGTAAATGTGTATTTTAATTTATATTCTTTGGGTTGTAATGGATTCTGGTGGTTCCTATCACCATTAGAGGTGCTACTATTCATCATAACACTTAAAAAATATATATATATTTTAATGAAATTGTGACCCTGATTTGTGACGGTTGAATTGAAAAGGTGGTGGATGACTCCACTCCTGGAGTAGGGCATCATGGTACAGTTGCGTTGGTGTTACCATTCATGTGATTGTGTTGTATGAACGATCATATTGAATAGTAACGTGCGAATTGAGTACTGAGCATGCAAGCATTGCTTTTTCTGAACGAAGATATTTCGTACCATACTATTCTCTCTCTCGGACTCCCTTACAAAGAGACCTTTGTCTCATCGGGCTCTCAAATAGTTAGGTATGAAGCTCGTGCATTTATGCACATATTGAATGTTCAGCGAAAGGAAAGAAAACAGTGCCCTCTGTATTCCGTGCACCAGGAACCTGCAGACCCTGCTGCTGAGAGACCTCCCTGCTGTGAAAAACAAAGACAGCACCGTGGAGATCCTGCAAAAGTCCCTGCCAGCCTGCGTCATCACCGTCGACTTGCCCTGACTCTCCTTTTAAGCGTTGTTTGGATTAGCCCTCGTTAGGGATCACCCCACAGCCGCTTCTCAAGCTCGACAGAGGAGTGTGCCAGAACCGTGGCAAGGTACGGTGGGTGATGGGGAGGTTAGGGGCTCGTGACTTGGCAGCAGCAGTTGAACGAAAACCGTTTTCCTTTTGCGTGTTGAGACGTTGAGAATTACAAATGAGTTGTGCAGCGAAACGATTGAGAAAGGTTGAGCTGATACAGTAAAACTCTAAAGAAAAGCGGCACGGATTAACTGGTACAGGCATTGCTTAGCTGCACATGTGGTCGACTAATAATTATCTGCACTTTATACCCGACTTATTAAACGGTCGGACCCTGGCTGTTCTATGATCGTTACTTTACACGCTCCAGTTTGCATTATTCATAAATCCGTCAGCGACGTAAACTTGCAATTCTCTCATTAGTTTTGGTTGATCACCCGGTGCGATCTGTTTGTGTGGAAAAGTTATGGGCTCAGCTGGAGATAAAATGAGCTAAGGTTGTGAAACGCGCAGTGTGTGTTTAGAAGCATTGGAAATAAATTAATGTGCAGGGCGTGAGTGTTTTACAAAAACAGACGGGTGCGTCCAAGTCTCTTGTGTCAGCACTGTCATGAACTGCATTGATTTGTTTGGGGTACAAGTTAACCTTGGGAGCTTAAGCCACTGCACTGGTTCCATTTAGGCACATCCATATTGCAAGTTACTTTTGAGTTGAAGCTTTGGCAGTGCTGGTCAAAAACATTTTAAAACTCACAGCGTTATAGATTTTTGAAAAAGAGACAATATAAAATAAGCTTGGCCAGCAGGAGACATTGATACAAAATATATATTAAATGCAGACCTGATTCCGACAAATATAAATAATGGGAGTCGAACATATTACCATCAGTGGCCTTGCTCTGCCATGTGGAAGGAGCAGTAAGCAGAGGTCTGTCCACACAAGAGGACGACTGACGGTGTGACGGGAGGACTTAAATGAGAGAAAAAACCTAGGTCTACAGGAAGTGATGGCCTGTGAGAAAAAGCGGAAGAATCTTCTTGGTTCTTTCGGTAAAGTCACGTAGAAGGGAAATATTAAAATAACATTATTTCTTCAGCTGCTTAAAGTTACGTAGAAGGGAAATAATAAAATAATATTGTTTCCCTTCTACGTGACTTTACCGAAAGAACCAAGAAGATGAATCCCTGCAGTCACGAAAGCTTTAGAGTGGAAGAAGCTGAAGAGATTCATCCAGCCTCATCGCCAGCTGCCACGTGGGGACGGAGGAGAAGAGGAGATGATATCCAGAGGAATATTGTCTTCTGGCATTCATGAACCAGGAGCTCGACATCTGCTTCACCGTTGACCTGTCCATTTGTGGATACTGGATAAAAAAATCTATCTGATAAAAAAAACACAATTTTAAAGTGAGATTCAACATAAGTTCATGATGTTAAACTTGACTTTTATTGCAGTTGCTTTCCTAAGCATACAATGTGATTGTCTCACGATCTAATCAAAGATAATTGCTTTAAATTGGGCATGGGGGGGGGGAATTCTACATCTGGAGCTTTTAAATGAAGTGAAATGCGAGAGTGTAGCTGCGTAATTGCGTAGCAAATGCTTCGACTCTTGCCCCACTAAACATCACTGTTGATCTTGTAACAATCCACCACGTTTGTTGCATAAAAAAAAGCGTCGGCTTTTGTTCACCAATCTAGCTAAAGCTAAGAGACTGCCGCTTAATGAGGCACTGCGCGGATGATTTATGACGTCTACCGCGGCGTTTTCGTAATGCGTGAACCGGGATTTGCAATCACGGGTAAAACCCCGAGCTGTCGTCAATTTAGCGGGCGGCACGACTGAATTGATGCGGTTATTGCACAAAAAAACTACCGCGTGTAGAGGCCAACGAGAGTACACTCTTCACTTGGATCTAAATGAGACGATGCAGCGTCGCAATCACGTCTTTTAATTGCGACGGCTGCTGATGGGTAATGACTGGCGACCTGCAAGAACAAAAAAACGAAGCTCAAACTGGCGACAGTAAAAAAAAAGACCCATTGTATCCAATTCCCAGAAGCGCAGCCGCTGTGTTGCAACTGTTGGCTGCTGCAATGCTCCTGTGCGCGTGCGCGTCTCCAAATGGGAAAGGAACTCGAAATCGTGTTTCGGTTATCTGGGCGAGAGCGACGATGGGGGGCGGGCGGCACGCTGCGGAAATTCAAGTTAGGCCAAAAACACCTTTGTAAAAGGCACAGCACGCTCACCCATAAATCCGTCTCGGTAACTCCTACGAAAGGAGGACTTCAACCCAAAACAGCTGTGGTCGACACACCTAGGCAGTGTGGTCCCAGGCTCTCCGACACGAGGTTCAAGATAAGATAATTGAGAGTGCTAGAAATACAAGACTTAAGTGCCTTTTGGTACAAGAGGTGCTCCCTATGCCATAGGGGGCAGTGCGAGCTTTTGATCGTACATCAGCGTGCCAGGGAGTGCGGGTTGGTGGAGGCGCGGAGCATCTTAAGAACAGTAACAATGCATTCTGTCATTCCCTCTCGATGTTCAAAATGTAGCCCCGCAGCAGCCTACAACACCTGACATGCATGGCGGTTGCCCATCCAAAGCACGGTCCGACATCAACTCGAGTTAGCTGTCCGATGAGATCCGGGGGCATTCTGATGATTTGGTCAGGGGGTGCACTTCAGCCAAAATAGCATTCATGTCACGGTAGTGACATTTAAAAGGTACGGCAGTCTCACTGCAGTGGTAAATTTAGAAAGCTCACACGGTGTTCCAAAACGTCACTTTAAAGTGTTTTTTTAATATCTTTTCTCATCAATGAAACTTCAAGCTTGAAACACAGCCCGGGACACGCAGCATAGGTCCGTGTCCACAAGAACGGCAGCCATTTGGTTGTGTTGCATCTCTTATCATCGCTACACTACGCTTGCATCTCAGGGCAATCTCGCCTTTACCTTCGAGTGGGCACCGAATGTTACCCACCAGGTGGCCACCCTTCCCGCTCCTCTTAAGTTTACAGCCTCACGCAACAGCGAGGGACAGGGAAGCGTTTGCGATGAGATTTGGGGTGGGGGGGGCAGTGGGGGGGGCACCAGCTGCCGGAGGATAGAGGGGCTCCACCCCCCAAACTCCCCGCTCGTTCACGGGCCGGCGTTGTGCGTGGGCGGCTCGCTGGGGGCGGGCATCTTCACGTGGGACGGCTTCACGCCCCAGATGTCGTGCGCGTAGTCCGTGATGGTGCGGTCGCTCGAGAACTTGCCCGAGGCGGCGATGTTCAGGATCACCTTCTTGGCCCACTCCACGGGGTTCTGAGCGGGCACGGCGTGGGCACAGGAACAGCGGGCGCTTAGTACGAGTACCCCCCCCCCCCCATCCCCTCCCCCCCCCGACAGGGGCACCTGATTGCGTTAAATAAATTAAAAAAGGACAAAGGTGCAAGCCTGCAAGTGTTTGCTCGAGTCACTGTTGGTGGTGGAAGGTTCCTCCACAAGAGGGAGCTCGAGGTCTATCTCTTATGCTGGCCAGACAACTTGGAAGAGGTGGGAGAAGCCACACTTTACCCCACCACGTGATCCGAGTGTGGTGGGGGTATAGAACGTCCCACAGAACCAGACATCACAGAACTACCTAAAATTCCTTCAAGCGACCTCTGCTCGACACAGCAGGTGGCACTACTTTCCCCACCGGCACCGCTATGGAAAGTAACCTTCATCTCACGACACTAAAACTGATGCGTTTTAAGTCTCAAGAGCTATAATTCATCCGAATTAAGTGTGCAATAATAACATTTTAGGCGATGAGTTTATGATGAGTGTGGACGCAGTTAATTGGTAAATCGGGCCGAGTACCAATTTTAATCACGGCGATGAAACGAGCAAAATGTTCGAACCAAGGATCCGAGTGGTGTCAGCTCTGCGCTCTGATCTCCGAGGGCATCATGATTCTCAAATACATTGGCATGGGAGAAATCCCTCCAGGTACTGGTGTGTCAGCTTGTTTGCAACTTTGGAAAAACAATCCAATAATAACCATACAAAATCCAATCTTAATTTGGGAGCTTTCGTGACTGCAGGAATTATTCTTTGGTTCTTTTCGGTTAAGTCACGTCTAAAAATAAAATAAATCAAAATGTGTTGTTTTATTTTGATTTATTATTTTATTTTTAGACGTGACTTAACCGAAAAGAACCAAAAAATACATACAAAATCCATCATAAACGGAACAATCGTGTAGTTGTCTAACCACAGTTCTCTATATCACTTCATTACCTCCTGCCTGTCAGTCCGTCACATTAATTTTGACGGTGATCTAAAACAAGGAGGACCCACAGTGCACTTTTTTAGGAAATGACGATGTTTTGTTGCAATATGGAGCAAATGGCGAGCGTGCTTCTTACGCGTTTTTTTTGTTATTCTCTTGTTTGAAACTCTGAAAGAGCCGTGCGAACACTCACCCCGTAGAGCTCGCTGACCTTCTCCTGGCACTTCGCATAATCCTCGTAGTCCGCGAACACCTTGAACCTAGCGCGATTCACAAACAGAGCGTTGAGGACACCGCTAAAGATCAACGCTTGAATCCCGCCGACAAGCAGCCTTCATGATGGCGCACAGTATTATTTGTTTGCTCTATTGTTGTTAACAGTCGCTCCCATTCAAAACTATGTCCGGCAGTAAATGTTTTTAAAATCTTCATTAATATTAGATTTAGATGGGGCCCAGTATTCATCGTTTCGAAAACGACAAGGTGCCAATTGCAGTCAAGTGCCAGCTCAAACCTTTAGACACCAAGAGTCTACTGTGCCCTGTCCAGTGGACATGGCCTGGTTTTTAAGAGCACACTTTACATATCCTTGTTTTTTGTTTTATCCGGGCCACCGCTCCGTCTATTACTTTGGATAAATCGAGAGTTGGGACGAGCAGCCGATATAAAACAGATGACTTTTTTTTCGTCAATTACTCAGATCGATTTAAAAATGGTGCCCGCCCTCCCGCCACCACCACATCCTGCCTCCCGAAGGTGGGAAACCCCCCCCCCCCAACAAGCCACGCTCAGCACGACGCGACCGACAATGTCGTCACCAAAATCCGCTCATTGCCTCCCCTTCCAGCGGCACATAAAAAACGAGGCGAGATTTTATTTTTTTACCACCCAACAATTTTAACGATTACTTCCGATTAGTCGAGCAATCGAACCCGACGTTTGGTACGGCGAGCGATTACTTCGGCAAACGGGTGAAACGTGGCTCTTAATCGCGAGTCGACTCTTGAAACCCGCGTGGTCCCGATGCCGTGCAGAAGTTGCCAAGGGGCAGCACCTGTCGTGGTGCATGAGCATGTTGACGATGTCCTTGAAAAGGTCCGGCTGCTTCGGGGAGAAGAATCCGCTGCTGATCTGATCCATGACGACTTTAAGCTCGGGGATCTTGTCGTAGTACTCCTGAGCGTTGTAACTGAGTGGGGCGGAGAGGGTGGAGGGTGGGGCAGGGGCGGGGGATGACACAATTTAGGAAAATCCGACGACCTGGTTCTATGGTCGATGGTTATAGGAGGCGCCATGAAGCCTCCAGTTTGATGGAGGGGGATACATTGTCGGAAATATATCATTACCCCCTCAAGGTAAAATCTCGAATGTCAAGTTGTCCACAACTTTGAGCTGTAAGTGGTTACGCAATTGCATCAACGAAATAACCTTCATTAGGGCACACTTGTTCGTTGGCATATTCCCACCCTGCAATCTGCCGCCACTGACAAGCCTTTGGCTGTTGTTGTCCTTGGAACAGAGCTGCGTGGCTTAATGGACCTTACTGGCTGAAATAAAGTGAGTCGTATATAACCAGCTACAGCTTGCCATTGAATTCCAAGATGCACAAAACAGACCACACTAAATTTGGCGTCTCACTTAAATGTCTGGAAATCCGGCTCTGCGAATTTTAAAACGTAGTTTTGCAACAAATATTACCGCCCCTTAGCAGAGGATTTGGAAAAGTGCTGCCCACTTAGCGAGCTTGTGGTGAAAAATTGTCACTGGAAGGGATCTTGGAAGTAGTTCTGCAATGTCGCCTTCTGCCGGCCGTTGTCGAACGCCCAGAGCAGAGGTCGCAACCGGGTACCCGATACCCGTACCCTACCCGATACCCGGCTACCCGTACCCGGCCGGGTACGGGTACCCGTTTGTGACCCTGGTGCGGCCGGGTACGGGTAAGGAATCAAAACCCATTTGCGACCTCTGGCCCAGAGTGCGCGTCACATCGGCAGCAAGGCTCGGGCCTCGACAGAGGAAAACCGACCCGGTACCTCCTGAACTGGCTCGGCATGGCTCGGCATGGCTCAGATGTATAGTGGAAATAAGGTATGACCGGGGTTAAACTAAACTATTTTAATTTTACAAGGCGAGGCCCACCGAGCTACACAGTTCTTTTTCAGAAGCGACCTGGCCACAAACGACAACTCAACAAAGTGGCTTATCACTTGGAAATGTAGAGCAGCCAAATCCTCTAAACGCACGTTGATTCTGAAGGTCCGAGGGAAGAACCGGAGGACCCGGAGAAAAATTCCACGCACTCGTGGAGAGAGAGAGAGAGAGAGTGAGAGACGCAAACTCCAAATATACAGGCGATGGGGTTGGGATTGAACCCACGACCTGGATACCAGGCGAGGCAGGTAACATCTCGCCACCGTGGGGGTTCCTCAAACGAAAACTACAGCACGGCGGGGACGGTTTCTTCTCCCGGTGCCGTGGGTCGCTTGTGACCCCGCCCCCCTCACCCCTTCACGCTGAGCGCCTCCACCTCGTCGACGCGCAAGCCGAAGATGAAGAGGTTCTCCTCGCCCGCCTCCTCCGCCATCTCCACGTTGGCGCCGTCCATGGTGCCGATGGTGAGCGCTCCGTTCAGCATGAACTTCATGTTGCCCGTGCCAGACGCCTCCGTGCCGGCCGTGGAGATCTGCTCCGAGAGGTCCGACGCCGGGATCACTGCGCGCACACAAACACAGACACGCAGGCAAAGATGCCCCCCCCCCCCCCCATACAGCCGTCGATAGCCTGTTGTGTTGGAGGTCTACATGGGTAGTGAATTGATAAAAGGGTTGTAACACCATCACAGACAATGTATTGTAGTCACTGCTGGTGACTCGAAAGGGCACGACGCACGCACTATAATAGGTATACAGAGACACAGGAAATACAGAGATCCCTCCCCCCCCCCCCGTATAGCCTAACAAGACTGTAGGGGCAAGTGATGTTAGCGAGCACCTACGGAGGCCGGCACGGCACACGAGGGGGTGGCTGGCCAGCACCACGCCCGACTGCATTTGCCTTCCCAACGCCGATGTCTACACATCCGTACCAGGCACTCATTCTAGGCACAGTCGAACTAGGGCAGGCCCAAAGCCGATTCAGATAATCGCCGCTGATGTTTTCCATGGCTGGCAATCAAACAGGTCTGCCGGGTTCATAGCGCACCAGAGTTGAAACACAAATACCGATAACCACCATTCGTAGCTTTGTGACAGTGGACGTCACCATGGCGCCTGTGCCGGGCCAGGTGCTATTTTGAGGCCACGTGAAGTGTCGAAGGCTCGCTGACAGGAGGTCACGGGACAGACCAACGCACACGCACACACACACACACCAAACGCGCGCGCAAAATGCACGCGTGCACTTGTGTGTGAGCGGCCTGTGACGTGTGGATACGTTGAAATGAATCTCAACGAGGACGTCACGTGCTCAGCCAGCTGGTCCAGCGGAGAGCGCTGGCCCGTGCTCACCTTTCTCTGCCAGGGACACCCGGTAGTTCTCCAGGAAAATAACCTTCAGCCTGTCCCCCACAACCGCATCGTTGTTTACGATGTCACCGACTGCGGTGAAGAGCTTTATGATCATCTTGGCCATGTGGTATCCTGGAGCCGCCTGTCGATGGGGCAGGTTGGTTGGAAACAACGAGAGAGAGAGCGATGTTGTGTGTACGTACAAAGTCAGCTTTGATCGAGGTGCGCAGTATCTTGACTTAAAGTTTTGTGACTGCAGGAATTTATATTCTTTGAGTCTTTCGGTAAAGTCACGTAGATAGGTTCTAAGAAAATAACAAAAAACTACGACGTTTCGATCGCAACACAAGCAGTCCCCCCTTTTCCCCATGACGACCGCTTGTGTTGCGATCGAAACGTCGTAGTTTTTTGTTATTTAGTTAATTTCTTTGAACCTATCTACGTGACTTTACCGAAAGACCTAAAGAATATGTGGGCAGTATTATCGGTGCTAAAGCCGCCTGGAGCTGTTTTCCATATGCTGGCAGGTGAGCAGAAAAAAAACCTTCCACTAAAATCGAAATCTTCAGAAACATACCCCTCATCAACGTTGACACCAGAATGACAATTCGTCAACGATGACTGAAAGCTGAGGATGCGGTGGCGCAGTGGGTGAGCGTGCTACACTATCAACTGGGAAAGCCCAGTTCGGTTCCCAGCCACTGCTCACATCGGCGCTGGGCAATATCTTAACCAGTGCTTGACACCCCCTTTTTTCACGAACCCATATTGACCAGCAGCATGGTGAAGTGTGGCCAAACCACCCTCATGGCCGGCAATGTGTGGGGGGAGGCCATCATCCAGCTGTGGATTGATACAGGGCTGTACGTTAACATTGACTCATTTAAGCAGCGCGTAAGTGAACCGATACATCTTTCAGTTGTCACGGGAAGTTGTTTCAAAGAACAATAATAGCAACATGAGAATAGCACAATACATTTTAATTACGTTGCAGTGATGAGGTTACGTGAAGCTCACACGGCTTCTGCATTTGTTTACCTGGAGTAGCCCCTCAATGGGGCTCAAGACATTTTCTCGGGAGAAATTTGGATGCTTGGGCCAATTCCATTTCAATAACATTTGTGTGTGTGTGAGGAAGCCAGAGTGCCCAGCGAAACCCCCACGTATATGAGATGAGCGTTCAACCACTCCAAAGGTTCACAACACACAGAGTGGTTCACAGCTCACAAAACCAACTTTCCGCCGTCTTTCTAGCTGTGTACAACACTGCGCTCGGTGGGTTTGGGAGTTCCACACACGCGTGTGCGTGTGTGTGCGTGATCCTCGCCTCCACAAACACTGGACTGACAGTCGAGGACCACCACGCCCAGACGTACCTTCCCACCGATGATGATGGTCCTTGGGACGAAGGATTTGCTCGGTGCCTTTTTAATCCCTGGACACAGAGGGGGCGCACACACCACACGTTTCACCATGCACGTATGTTGAACTTCTTTCGCACCGCACATAGCCAACCGTGCTCATCGGAGGTGCGGGGGGAGGACTAAACAGAAAGCAGCTCGAAAGAAATTAATTTGCAGTCAAGCATTTAAGAGTGCATATAGCGCCAGTGGCTTCGTAATTGTAACCATCAGTGACACAGAAAGGGAGAATCGCAGGTGTTGATAAGTAAGCAAAGACAAAGATCCCTCGTGTAGCTCTAAACGGACTGTTGGGGCAGGTGCTGACAGTGAGTAACCTATGAAGGCTGACACGGCACACGAGGTGGGTGGAAGGCCAGCACCATGCCCGGCCACCTTTGCGTCCCTGGTGGCGATGTTTTACACACCGCAACAGTTACTCATTTGAGGCCGAGTTGACCTAGAGGAGGCCCAGAATCAGTGCAAAGAATTGCCACTGGTATTGTCCGTGAGCGGCGAAGCAAACTCGGGTCGCCGGGTTTTAAGCGCAGCAAGCAAACCGCTGTGTGCCACCTTTTCCGCAAAACACACAAGCGCACACGCGCACCAAACATAAGCTGGAGCTTATTGGTCACCAGATACCATCGGGCCAGATGTTCGACATCTGCTGCCAGTGCTGCACGCGAAAATTATTTCAAACGCCGCCTGTTGTCGTAAGCGCTGGCCATGAAAACGACGCGTCAGTTCGCATCAATTCAAATTTATTCTCGCGCTCGTGATACAAATGGTGCGGGTGAGAATTGACTGCGTACAATTTGTGCAAATTACATGCCGACGATATGCTCTTGTTACATGTAGGCTAATGGCGCATGTAAACAAAGACACGCGGGACAGATTGTGTGTACCTAGGGCAGCTGTTGCTTCCAGCGGACTGGAGGCAAAGTGATTCCAAACAACGAGATGGATGAGAGCAGCAGGTTGGACTGATTTTAAATGAAACCAACGAACCAATGTGTCCGAGAGTAGAAAGTTGTTAATCGGTGTACATTACCTGCTACGACTCATGGATCCGAATCATGGGCATTCATGAAAAATATTGACCAAAAACCCCAAAGTGTCTAAAGTAGCCCAAGAGAATTACACGGAGAGAAGGAAAGAGCACAAGGATTCGAGAAACAAACACCAGGTGAATTCCATAATTCTAACTGTGCGCTTGGACAGGACACGTTGCAAGAAGGGATGATGGTTTTGAGGTTGATGACCGAGTGGCAGCCAAGGAATGGAACACGCCGAAGAGCACATCCATGGAGGAGATGGAGCGATAAGCTCTCAACTTGTACATAGGTATGAGGTGGATTATTACATCGCAGGAGAGTGAGAGGACGGAGGTGGCTTGTGGAGGCCTTCATCCGGCAGTTGATTGACCATGGCTGCTGATGACCATGATGGTGGCGAGGAGCGATGTCAAATTATTATTTTACATTTGTCTACCTAGGAAAGCCTCACAGAGTGTCGTGGCAATCTTGCACGAGGGCGCTGCCAAGTTTTTGCAGTTGGCGGGGGGGGGACAATCGCTCCCCGTGCGTGATCCCAAATTGACTAATTCGCTGGCAATCGATCAAATGTGGCTAATTTGGACACCGGCGCACAAAGCCCCGCTCTTTTGAACGACGTCACGAGGCCACGAACGTCCGCTACGCGCAGAAGACGGCGCACGTAGCATTTTTGTTTATGGGTTAAAGGAAACCGCAACATTAACCGCGATCGTCCGC
The DNA here is from genome assembly GCF_965212315.1 of Lampetra planeri. Lineage (NCBI taxonomy): Eukaryota > Metazoa > Chordata > Hyperoartia > Petromyzontiformes > Petromyzontidae > Lampetra > Lampetra planeri. The sequence goes on from NC_136136.1 coordinate 4,591,116, forward strand.
AACAAGCGTTCGCCGCCGGGACGCGTCTCCCCTCCGCGGAGGGCACTGTCATCTTCGGCGTCGTCGTCGGCGTCGTCGTCGGCGTCAGCGTCGGCGTCGTCATCGTCGGCGTCGTCCCACCGTCACGTGCGCGCGCACCCTCTCCGTCACGCCGCGCCCTCCCTATCGAGCGGCGTGCCGCGGACGGCCCCAAGTCTCACGGTTGTAGAGCGCGATGACGTGCAGGCAGTTGAGCAGCTGCCGCTTGTACTCGTGGATCCTCTTGACGTGGACGTCGAAGATCGAGTCCGTGTTGATCTGCACGCCGTGATTAGCCTCCAGGTAGGCCGCAAACTTCACCTTGTTCTCCTGAAACGCGGTGGGTGGGGTGGGGTGGGGGGCATGACGGGGGACGGGAGGCGGGAGGAATCGCCGAGCGAACGAGGAGTGGGATAGTTTAGGATATGGCAGTGACGCTCGTCGGGATAGCGACGACAGCAACCGCTTTAACACGGAGCACATTTTTCGGTGACCCTGTGTTCGAAGTAGACAAATGCAAATATCAACCAAAAAACACGACACATTCCGTCAATGCCGCGTAGTACAAATGCCATTTAGAAGGGCCATAGCTAGAAATGTCGCCTAATATAATTTTTTCTCTCCTTTTAAATCATCTCACCTGCTTAACCTGAAGGATGTCCCGGATGAGCCGGGGGTCATTGACAAACTCCTCCAGCTTTCTCAACTGTCCCAGGTCCTTGATGAAGTCTTCGCCAATGCGCTGATAAAAAATATACAAATTACAAAACATTCCATCGCAAGTCCACCGAGCGAGCTTCCAGTCACACAACTGTCATCTCAAACCAATGTTCCACCACCAAGGAACATTTGCATATAATCGCCGTCTAATTTGCATTTTAAAGCGGTCTAAACTATTTTAATTTTACCAAGTAAGACCCACCGAGCTATGTAGCTCTTTTTCAGAAGCGACCTTGCCACAAATGATAGCTCAACGAAGTGGCTTATCACGTGGAAATTTATAGTAGCCAAACACATTACTCTAAACGCGTGTTAATTCTAAATGTGGAGGGTAACACCGGAGGACCCCGAAAAAAATCCAAGTGACCACAGGGAGAGGCACATGCAAACTCCAAATATACAAGAGTCGGGAGATCGAACACATGAGCTCCTGCATATCAGGCGAGGGAGTTAACATCTCGCCACCGCGGTCGATGCTTAAATAAGCAATTCTATGCAAGCGTCGCGAGCAAAACAGTTTGTTTTATTCTGTGCATCGTCACTTGCCTAAAAAAATCCTCATCCAAGTCCCAAGACTGTTTTAGGAAAATCCTGCCAAGCTATCGTAGTGGGGGGGGGGGGGGGGGGGACGTTGCTGCAATCCCGATTGAGTAATTTGCAGGGATTTAAAAAAAAAAAGGCACCCAAGTCGGGAATCGAACACAGGCCCATTTCATTGCTGTGATGCATGAGTGTCACCGCACCACGCTACCCTGCGACAAATAGAGGTGAGGAATGGGAGAGACTGGAAACAAAGTAGAAGACAGGCTGAGAGGGAGAAAGAGCGAGCGAGAGCAAGAACGGAGCCGCCGTGAAGAGGCACGGGCGTGGATCTGTGGGGACGGGAAGAGGGGGCGGAGGCCGAGACACACACCTCCGCGATGGCGTCGGCGAGGCTGGGGTTGCACATGACGAGCCAGCGCCGCGGAGTGATCCCGTTCGTTTTGTTCTGGAACTTGTCCGGCTCCATCTCGTAGAAATCCTTAAATCTGGACATGTTCAACACCACGGCCATACGAGTATGCACGCGTTTACTTTTTTTCTTTCACCAGAGAAGACTCGTCGAGTCTCTAGACCACACGCGAGCTTGCTTGCGTGTGTGTGTGTGCGCATGGTGTAGGAGGCAGGATGGGCAGTTGGAGGCAGTCGCCCTCCAGCAACCGTTAAGGATGGAGGGGCGACGCTCGCAACAACGAGCAGAGCACTGGGCGGCTAAAGAAGCATCCAGTTGGTGCATCAGCCAGTCACCTCAGCAAGTTAACCCACAGCACCTGGGTCCGTCTCATCACCTGCCACAGCGAGCCTCGGACACTTCCATGCGAAAGCCTCGTGAGTGCACCTAGCCTGGCACAAGCGCGGTGGCGATGTCTCTGGCGCTCAGCGGCGGCCGCTGCCGCCGTCGCGCGAGTGAGCGAGCGAGCGAGCGACGCTCACATGGACTGCTTGATGATGTCGGAGTGGATGCGAGCCACGCCGTTGACGGCGTGCGAGCCCACGATGCACAGGTGCGCCATGTTGACGCGCTTCTCGCCGCTCTCCTCGATGAGCGACATGCGGCCCATGCGCTCCATGTCGCCAGGGTAGAGGGCGCACACCCGCTACGGCCACGTCGGGGAGACACGGGGAGGGTGGGGACACGGGCGGACACGTCGGTATGGGGACGCGTGCGCACGGGGATACGGGACGCGAGGACACGGGAACACGGAAACATGGGGGACATGGGGACACGGGGACACAGAGACACCAGGACGTGGGCACAAGGGGGCCATCACGATATGCAGACAAGGATGCACAGGGATGCGGGACATGGGGACACGGGGAGAGGCGGATACGAGCTTACATGGGAACACGGAGACGTGAAGATACGGGGACACGATAATAGGAGGATGCAGCGTCTTCGGGATACAGACAGTGGCATACATAGTCACAGACACACGGGGGCGATGGTGACACGGGGTCACTGGGGGACAGAGGAACACGGAAGCGGAGTCGCTTTCAAGAGAGGCGTTGGCGGCTCCGAGCGCAGTACCTCCAGGTGCTTCATGTTGATCTCATAGATGATGTCGAGGTGCCGCGGCAGGAGGTTCTCCATGAGATGCACGGGCCAGCGCTCGAGGGCCTCGGGAAGCACCGTGTGGTTGGTGTACGCGCACGTGCGCACCGTGATGTCCCACGCCTGATAGGGCGCACACCGCGAGCGTGGCAATAAAACAAATGTTTTAACAGGTAAGGCCCACTGAGCTGTATAGCTGTTTTTCAGAAGCGGCTTGGCCACAACAACCGCCATTCACCACTAGGTGGCGGTGATTTCACCACGGTGCTTGCGCCAGACTAAGTCCACTTTAAGGCCACGTTAAGGCCACGTGAAGTGTGTTGCGGCCAAAGGGTGCTCAGGACGGGTGCGAGGGGCTGGTAACCCCTCCACGCTCAACCTAAGGACCACTACGTGGGATAAAATATCTATCCTTGGCACCCCACACACACGCACATACACGCAGACACGCGCATGATTGGCATCTGGGCGTGGGCCTCGGTGGATTGCAGGTCAGAGCCCTGAGCAGGCACCGCTGAGATGCTGGGTTAGAACCTGGGGCGAGCTCTGCCCCGTGGTCAGAAAAAAATAAACCCTCGACACATCCGTCAATAGTGCTGCCTTGAAGAGAAAAGTGTATACAAGGCAGCGCAATTGACGAATGTGTTGAGTAATGGTTGTTATTCGTGCTTGGTGCACCGCTGATAACGCAGCACCACCAAATAATTTGAGGTCACTTCAAGGGATTCTCAGCGTCCCGAGTTTAACGGTTTGCGATTGGACGGAATCGATCACATGCAGCTACATTTTTACTTGAAACTCATTAACTGCGTCCTGAATCTAGATTTGAACTGCGTCCTGAGCGTGTCGAATTGCCAAATATATAAACTACGCTCGTTCACATGTGGTCAGTTAATGGTGTCAGCTCGGTCATCCAATGACTGCACAAACAAACAAAAAAATCACTCCAGAGGGCAGCACCTTCCCACCCAGCATGCTACACAGCACCGTCGGTAGCGTGACATTCAAACTGATACTTTACATTCTCAAAAGGCGTGAGTTTAGTCAAATCAGGTTACAGAACCAATCTCGATACGAAGGTCATGGTTGATTGTGCAGTCACTGGTGACTGGGCGGACGCCATCAAATTCACTCCACGTGGCTTAAATCACAATCGGCTACCGAGGTTTGAACCCAGGTTCTCGGCTGTGCCTTTAAACTACGGACGACGAATACTCAATAGGTGGTGTTTGGCCAGTGGCCGAGACGAATAACAAGAGTGGTAGCTGCAGGAGAGGTGCTTGAGACGACATCTGCTTGTCAGCAGGCACTTTGCGGATTGTTACAGTGATGGGCTTGGGCAAGGCCAACATCAAGCAGTGGATCGATCATTGCTGATGATGATTACGATGGCGGGTAGCTGATACAGACTCATGACGATGGATGTTTGTTTCATGGGCGAGCGAAATAGAAATGTGAGGGGGGGGGGGGGGGCCTGCTCGCCTTATCCCAGTCCAGCTTCTCCACATCCAGAAACACTCGCATCAACTCCGGGATGACCAGCGATGGGTGGGTGTCGTTCAGCTGGATGGCGACCTGCGGTACACGTGGAAACATTTTTCGGCGAGAGTCGGAATACGGTCGAGTCTCGATCGTCCGGGTTGGCGGATCACGCACACACACACATTCGCGATATTCCCTCCCGACCTGCGGGCGTCGAGGTCACCATCTCCTGACTTATGGTCAGGGTATGATGGGAAGTAGAGAAAGTTGATTAATTTCCATCTGTACAAGTGTAATGTGAGGATATATCCGGCTCACTGACGTATCACAACTCGTCATGATGATTGGCTCTGCCGGTCCTGGTTTATAGCCAATGGGGGGAAGCCTAGGGGCGTGGCCCTGACGTAATGGAAAGGTGACAGCTATAAGGAGAGGATTGGTTCTGCTGGCTTTGGCCACAGCCAATAGGGAGATGAGTAGGGGCGTGGTCCCGGGAGCCTACGAGGGAGCCTGGAAAATTCCATGGAGGCTAACCAGGATTGGTGGAAACGTACCATGTGACCCGGGTATTAAATAGGGGTGGAGACTAACGACACGTGGTCAGAACGGGAACGAATGGAGGAAGGGGCCACGCGTGAGCGGGGCTCCGGGTTGCCACGTGGCAGTGCGTCTCTATCTATCCCTCTCACGCTGTCTGTCAGCAGCGGGAAGGAAATCTATAATGCAAGTTGAATAAAAGACCGGATTCCAGAAGTCGCCTCAACGACCTTTATTACACAAGGATTGAGAGTCGCTCCCCCACGCTCCACATCTATAAACACCGATTCGTGGAGTTGGCCAAACAACCCAGGGCTCCAACGCCAACCACGCTACACAGACTCACAGAGACCCGTAGACTTCCGCAGGCTAACATAGAACCTAAAGACTAACATCGGACCCATAGAATAACATATGACCCAGTGGCTTAACGATCGAGTGTACAGACGGTGAAACTGCACTGGGTGCTCATCGGCCAGAAGGTGTTAGGCGCCAGGCTATGAAGGGTGAGGGGGGGTGATATCGGACAGGGGAGGGGGGCCCATGTCATTCCTTGTACCAGGCCCATAGCCAACGATGCTCCGGCCACTGTGGTGCACGCAGCAAGGTTCCGACATGACGATGCAGCTGCGGCTGCGTTCCGCAAGTCGAGCCATCGAACAAATAACAGTCACCGCATCGCGCGGCGCTTTCGGACGCGCTTCTGCGTCCGTCTGGAACGCTCTTCCTTCCGATATTAGGAGGCCGCTGGGAGCGATGCACTGTTAAATCATCATCTAGATTGAAAACCAATTTCTTGGAAAACCGCTTCGTGCGTTTAATTTGTTGTCCCCCCCGCAGCTCTGATTAGCGCCGTTTTCTTTGAGTACGGTGCGAAATAAGTTTAACATACAAATACACAATGCGTGTATGTTCAAATGGCATTGAAGAGCAGAGGGCCCCTCTGCGTGCAATGCAAAAGTCGCGAGTTCAGCACGCGGTGGGGGGGTTGGTGTGGGGGTCAGGCCGCGCAGTGGCGCTTGCCTTGTCAGGGAAGGCGTCGAACGTCGTCCTGGTTCCGGATTTGCACGCCTTGTAGCGGCGGATGATGTCCTGCAGCGTCGCCGCCACCACAAAGTACTCCTGCTTCAGCCGCAGCTCCTTGCCCTCGAAGAACTGCGGTCGGGGGAAAAACAATGGGGAGCGAGGTTCTGAAATATCCCTCCCCCCCCCCCGCCAGCGTCTCTGTCCACCCGACAGCAGAGGTACAACGGGTCGGGGCACGGTTTGTCGATCGAGCGGCAGGTCCACGTGCGGTTGGGGTAAATTGTGGGACACAACCAACCTCTTCAGAGACGCTTGGCAAGCGTGAAAGAGTCGTAGGTCAGTCTCCTTCGTTTGAGCGGGAAATCACTTTGACTTTTAAATTTGACCTCTATTATTATTGTCATTTTGAGATGTTGCAATACAATCCAATTTACGCGTTTATAGCGGCATCTCGATGCAACCGTATCTCCAGATGCTTCAGTGGGGGGGGGGCATGACGATATGTGCTTTACGTCACGTAAACACAAATGGGGGCTGGGGGGGGTCTTAAGTGTTGACTCCAATAAGAGCAGCAGCAGCAGCGTCTCAACCACACAGACATCAGGAGCAGGAGCCGAGAAACGAAACTAAACTGATAAAACTATTTTTTTTATTTGACCAGTTAAGGCCCGCTCTAAGCTGTGTTCTTTCTTTTCAGAAGCGACCTGGCCACAAATGACAGCTCAACAAGGTGGATTATCACGTGGAAATTTATAGCAGCCAAATCCTCGTGACCACGGGAAAAGACACACGCAAATTCCAAATATACAGCAGCAGGCGCCAGGGTCGGGATCGAACCCACGACCGCCTGCATATCAGGCGAGGGTGATAGCATCGCCACTTGCGGCGCCCCTGGAGAAGGAGCGATCTCCCACGAAGGTTGACACCGTGGGCCTCTGCGAGGAGGCCTCCATACGTACGTTGTCGTTGGGGTAGAGCACGCGGGAGATGTTCTCAGCGAGATTACGGTCGAGCACGGCCTGGATGTAGTCCCCGACGTTGACTGCGGTGCGGCGAGAGAAACGAAAGGGCGGCAAACAGCTCGGTCGGTCAGTTTGTGTTTAGTTTGGTTGTCCTTCCCTCCCCGCACCTCCGATTTATGCACGGTTGGCTACTTACGGTGCGAAAGAAGTTCAACATACATACATTTCGGGGAAAGGCCCAATGGGCATGCCGGACAACGCAGCCGGTATGATTTGAAGTGACGAGCGGGCGCGCACTCGCAGAGCTGGGCAGCACATTCGTGTAAAATCACAAAACAAATTGAAAATAGCTTTGCACCTACTAATAAGGTTTTTCCCCTTTTTTCTGGCAACAAAACTGACACCTTTTGAAAGGAATCATGCTTACATTAACCACAATACCTGCAGTCAAATGCAAACAAACTGAACTGTGCGCCTTTTGGCGTCATCTGGTCGAACACCATATGAGACTAGGCTCCAAAGAAAGCTGTCTCTGGTGTGGACCAATCAGTTTCAAAGACAATGCATAAATGATCAGAGTATTGTTTTTTGTTTGCATTTGACTGCAAGTATTGTGGTTAATGTAAGCATGATTCCTTGCAAAAGGTGTCAGTTTTGTTTCCATAAAAAAGGGGAAAACCCCTATTAGTATATTTTGGTACTGGCAAAGGAGGTCCAATGATGTATCTGAACCAATGTCACAAAGAGGCATTGTTGGTTTGTGTTGAATTTGACTGCTCAGTTGCCGATCCCCACAGCTCAAGTGAATAATACGAATCATTAACTTCACGTGTCAAGGCCTCTCCCAACGCCGTGTCTGCCCATGGGAAAGTTGGCCCATGCTGAATGAGGGCAACCTGTGTTCAGGACTGATTCATCAGCTCGTCAGGCTAGAGCCTGCCTAGTGCTTAGTAGGGAGACTGCCATGCATACAAAATGTGGCAAAGGAGATCCCATGATGTAGCTTTGCAGCTGCTCCACGTCAGTCACGGCAGTTACACCGCAGTGAAAACAATAGCGCTAAACTGCCCTTGAAAATAAGTTGAAAAAAATGTTTCATTATCAAATCTTCATGAAATGCTTGTCAGGTAAACACAAGACACACACAGCTGAGATGTGCATTTACAAGAGGTGTTTCATTTATGGGCCATGTGTTCTTTTGAATCCGTGGCGTGAATATGCAAATGAGAACAGACGTCTAAAAGAATCTTATTTTTCGATTTAAAGCTTTCGTGACTGCAGGGATTCATCTTCTTGGTTCTTTCGGTAAAGTCACGTAGAATGGAAATAATAAAATAATAAAAATAAAACATAATAAAATAATTCTCACGACGTTTCGACCACAACGCAAGCAGCCGTCTTCAGGTGGAGAACAGGTCTGTCGAGAAGGCAGACATAATAAGGCAGAGTCTGCCTTCTCGACAGACCTGTTCTCCACCTGAAGACGGCTGCTTGCGTTGTGGCCGAAACGTCGTGAGAATTATTTTATTATGTTTTATTTTTATTATTTTATTATTTTCCTTCTACGTGACTTTACCGAAAGAACCAAGAAGATGAATCTTATTTTTGTAGTGGCATTCATCTTGCAGCAGATTGTTTCTGGCTAAAGTCGACGGTGATGATGAATTTATTGTTGTAACATACTTTCGTTGGCGAAGCAAATTATAATTATCAAATCATAATCATCATCATCGTCGTCATCTTCCAGCAGTCAGAAAAATTAATACCACCTGGTGAAAAGTCAATAGTTACTCTATGGAAAGACTTAGTCCCAGCCATAAAAACGTGTAATTTCCACCACTTCCTCTGGAACAGAAACAGGGATGAGCACCAACGCAGCGTTCACTTGAGCACGGGAAAACTCTAATGACTTTTAAATAAATCGTGCGCGTGACATTTGCCGTTAAATATTGAAATCCGGCCACAACCTAGGAGGGCCCTTTGGTGAAAGTGCCGAGACTCATTTGTATTCCGAATTTGTATTCCAAATGAGCCAAAAATCACCGCTGAAAAGGCCAGATTATTCAAGGAGTTGTCAGGTCTAAGGGCCAGACAGACGGAATATTTGCCCATCACGAGGCTGGTGATCATTCAACTAAAGATGTCCTGCAGTCAGTGCCCTTGGCAGGAAGGACGTTTAGGCGTAACTTGCTGATCCCGTTGCCCGACTAAGCAGCCTGTTCCAAGTGACCAATGCGATTACGGTAATTCAATTTGCCACCGAATAGAAAGCATCCAATCAAAATATCTCCGCTGCAAGAAGACAGCGGGAAAGGCTACGCCGTCACGGCACGGCTATCTAAGTACAAGTATCAACCCTAATCCTATTGTCAATCCACTGCTGGATGAGAGCCTCCCCACGCTGTGTGGGTCGTGGTGATTATATCAGTATGCTTCGCCGCTCTGGCGAGTGCTGGTTGGTAAAGGTGGTACCTAGCACCCATAATCCTGAGCTCACGCTCCGACGCCAAATGCGCAGGGAGCATAGATGCAGCACCAAAAATATATCGCACAACGATGGACTTTGTTGAGCCAACTCTGCTGCCCACAACGTAACGGTTACGGATAAATAGCAGAAGCCTGAAAACCACGCGGCTAAACGTCGACGTAAACAAGTTCAATAGCTCCAATAAGGGGCAGGGGAGTGGAGCAAGAGGTCATGCGGAACGACCCTTGTTGACCTCCGACCCTGCAACATATCGGACAGCAGCCAATCACTGCCTCTGATGCTGACCGGGCCCCATCACTTTTTACCCCCCGGCCCCCCGATCCAACCGCACCAATGACCCTTTGTACCCCCCCACCCCCCGCCCCCCGACGACCTCCGACCTTTAGCGTTGCCTCGCTTCTATTTCCCGGCAAAATTACAGCCAGTGACAAGTTTATCCCTTGGCCTTGTCAATCGTCCTTGCGGAACAAAACTGCGAGCCTAGGGAGATAAAAAAAATGAAAGGTTAATCGGCTCTTGCGCTGCTTTGTCCGGCTCGCCGTCAGAAATAGCACCCGTGCTGCATTTTTAATACCCCTGCTATTGGTATCGCACGTTTATTTTTTCTTATTTGTGAACTTTGCTTGGCTGCAGCACTGCTTAGGTAATTGCTGCACACGATGCGATGAATAAATGAAAATATTTAGCCGTTCCATTCCCTAATGCTTGCCGGGACGAGCGAGTGGACCCATATGCCGGATTGGAGGATGTCCTTCCAGGGCAAAATTGTCGCAGGGCATTCATCTACGTGTGCCTCGTTTTGAAGTTACCGCACAAAAAATAATCGCATTTAATTAATTAGATAATAATTGATTCATATATATTTTACTGTGTATTACCCAATCAACCAAAATGTGCCCGATCTCATCAGATCTCGCAAGCCAAGCTGGTTTGACCCACTCGACTCCAGCGACGGATTGACAAAAAGGGGACTGTGTACGCACGCACGAAGCATTCCCGTGCACCTTTGGATGGCAACGCAAAATCCACGCCGAGTATCGTTTTCGCTTACAGATATTGCGTCGTAGATGTTTTTATTTGCTTCTATTTTGGGCTCAATGGAACAAACTGTTGCGGGGCGCTTTTAGCAATCTGGAGTCATTTAAGGCCGTATTACATTTCCTGCTGGTAATGGGATCGCAGCAGATTCGACGCAAGTCAATGGGGAAATGTGTGCACGACGTGGAGCGGCAACGCGTGGGGAGGAAGAGGAGGCGGGGGGGGGGCGGGCTTGGAGATCCTTGCCATCAACAACGTTGTGCAAACATTGCATCACGGCAAAGCAAAGCGGGGTTGCTTGTGCAGGAGAAATGTGATGATGGGCCGTGGAAGGTGGACGAGCATGGGGCAGGGGGGCAAGGGGAGAGGGGAATTTGTTGAGTAGGAGAAAATGTGCAGGGGATGACAAGGGGAGTGATGTGACCGGGAAAATGAATTCAGAAGAAAGGGAGAGAAGCAGGCGAGCAGACATCCAAGCAGACAAGCAGGGCAGGGCAAGGCAGGCATGATGAATGGGCAGACGGACAAATTGACATATGGATGGACAGAGACACAGACAGGCAGGCCGATATGCAGATAGAGTGTCAAATGGAGAGACAGAGAGACTGAGAACGCAACAAACAGACAAGCAAGCAAGCAGCCAGACAGAAACAGGAAGATAGACAGAGGGACTTGCAAGCAGATGAACAGGAAGGCAGGCAGACTGATGAATGAATGGACAGAGAGACAGGCAGATTGGCAGCCAGAAGCAAAGATAATGACAAATATAGAGGCAGACGGGCAAGGAAGCCGGGCAGAGCTGTCAGGCCCAGCTGGATGGGGGGGGGCACACGGAGAGAAGCACAAAAAGAGGCAGAAATGTGAAAAAAAAGTTGAGGCGCTGCGAGACAAAGGAACTGGCGGTGATTACGAAAGAGACAATGGTGGGAGAGAGAGAGAACAAAAGACGGGAATTAACAGGGACAGACCCACGGAGAGAGGGAAGGGAGAATAAATAAGAGTATCATAAGATAAAGAAGTATTTCGATTTAAAGCTTTCGTGACTGCAGGGATTCATCTTCTTGGTTCTTTCGGTAAGGTCACGTAGAAGGGAAATAATGAAATAATAAAAATAAAACATAATAAAATACAATTCTCACAACGTTTCGGCCACAACGCAAGCAGCCGAAACGTCGTGAGAATTGTATTTGATAAATTTGTATTTTTATTATTTTATTATTTCCCTTCTATGTGACCTTACCGAAAGAACCAAGAAGATAAAGAAGTATGTCACCAGAAAAGCTGATTCAAAAACGGATTCCTGCGCTCACGACGCGTGCATCCCATCTGTATGCCAGCTACAGCGGTGGCAAGGGTGGTTTTGTGAACTGGGCGATGAACCTGGCCAGCCTGGGTTCGAATCCCAACCACGGCCAACATCAGAGACCGATGCCTAAACAGGTCCCGGGCTCTCCATTAAGCCGCCCGCACTGACGATAATGGAGAAGTATGGTCAAACAATTCCCATTATCCACCTGGCGTAGGTAGGTGGCCATCAAAGCAAAAGGCCGACAAAAATGTGTTTAACGTTGGATGTGCCTGTAGCTTCGTTTGTGAATTTGTTCTGTGACCGAACTGGATGTTCATCGGCCAGAGGTGATTTGAGCCGCAGGGAATTACATTTTTAGCTTTCATTTACCTTTGAATTATGTTTGGGCAATACGTTCGACTCCTTGTGCAGTGTTTTTGTTTTCGTCCCGTTTGCCGTTTGCCGTTTACTTCATTGCTGTATGTTATTTGTTTGTTTTTGCTGTTGTTATTTTGTAAACCAGAGCCATCTTGGTCTCTTAAGTACTCAACCGGTGAAGCAAAATAAAAATGTAACACGGAATGACTCTATAAAAATAAATATGCCCTCTGTTTCTGTCCAGCTTCTTGAGATGTGATGTGGTTGCATTTAGACACTACAGAGATCCAAAGAGTTCATTATTATTTTATATACTACATGTAATCCCTTTACATAATCCCTGCCACTGCTAGAGAGTATCTATTCACCGCATTGGCAATAAAACAATACTCAATTCTTTAATTGAATCACGTACACTGAAGACATTTTGGTGAATCCGATAGGCCATGTGATCGTGGCAGTTATCCGACCATACTTCACCACGCTGGTCAATGCGGGTTGGTGTTGGTGGGGGAGCATGGACATTGGATCATCAAAGCCACAGCACAACAACGGATTGATTTTTCTGCATTGCCCTCCGAGTCAAATCGTGACCGTGAAAGAGATCGCAAGGGGGCGGAGGGAGGGAGGGAGGGGTAATCAATTGATGCCTAGAAAGCACAGGTGGTGTGACAATGCGGCACGGAAAGAAACGATAACAGGAAGACGGTGTGTCCGAGCGAGCGGGCGAGCGAGCGGGTGAGCGAGCGGGTGGGTGGAGGAGGTGACAGCGTGGCGCTCACAGTCCTGCAGGTTGAAGTCGTTGGGAGCTCGCGACGACCACAGACGCATGGTGTTCACCGTGTTGTTGCCGTAGCCCGGTACCGGTGTGTCATAGGGCATGGCAAGGACGACCTGCGGGGGGCGGGCGGGTAAGGTGGGAGGTTGGAAATCAATGAGACTGGCGGACGACCGTATGGATGGATGGGTGGATCGACAAACGGATTGGCGGACGGAAGGACGGGCAAACATGAAAATGGAAAGAATAAAGAGGATTCATATACGCATTCGTGCGCACACACGTCCACGCACACGCACGCACACACACACACGTCCACGCACACACACGCACACACACACACACACGTCCACGCACACACACGCACACACACGTCCACGCACACACACGCACACACACGTCCACGCACGTCCACACACACACACGTCCACGCACACACACGCACACACACGTCCACGCACACGCACGCACACACACACACACACGTCCACGCACACGCACGCACACACACACACACGTCCACGCACACGCACGTCCACACACACACACGCACACACACACACACGTCCACGCACACACACACACACGCGGCGTTCCCACTAAACTACGAGATCTCTTCACTGTCGACGATGACCGTTTCCGTTGATGTATCTAATCGAAATCTGCATTACGATTGCAAAATTGAACAGACTTGTGCAGTTGCTCTTCATACACAGAGCAAAAGGACGAGTTCACGCACGTGAACAAAGATTGAACTATTCACATCAGATAGAGGACCAGAGTTTACGAGAGAAGGCGGAATGCATCGCGGCGGACTGGACAACAACAACAACATTTACAGCCATTGTCATTGGGCTTCTCACACACTTTGTTTGTCGGGTTTCAATTCATCAGAAAAATACTTCATTGGAAACAGGCCCTGCACGGGTTCCAGGAAAATACATTTTTAAAACCATTATTTACCTTCCTTTTCTCCTGGGCCCATGACTGACTGCCTCTGCTCTCTCTCTGTGTAAAAAATACGTCTCGACACTGTATAACTCCAAATAGCATTACATCGTATCATTAAACTATTTTTTATTTTACCAGGTAAGGCCCACACATGATAGCTCAACGGAGTGGTGTATCATGTGGACATTTCTAGCAGCCAAATAGTCTCAAGGCAGGTTTTTAAATGTGGAGGGAAAAACCGGAGGACCCGGAGAAAAAACCACACGACCACGGGGAAGACGAGCAGATCTCAAATATTCAGGCATCGTGGTCAAGATCGAACCCACAACCTCCTGTATACCAGGCGAGGTAGTTAACATCTTGCCATCTGGTACCCAGGAGGGTCCTGCCAAGTTTACGCAGCAGAATTGTGCAATGATTGCTATGTGTACTCTAATCCCAATTGAGTAAAATGGAGGTGCCATTGTTACATTTCTTGGAAAACTCGGACCGTGAAGCCGGCAACGCAATGGCCTATTCTTGCAAATGACGTTCATTGCATATTTAGCATCCACTGTGAAGCAAACGGCACTTGAAATGATTACGGTTATTTAACTTCAGTTCAACGCGTAGGCTTTCGCGACCAATATTATTCATAATAAAGGTTTTTGGGTTAGATCGCGTAAGTATACATGCCCAATTACATCCGGCATCATCGAGCAAATCGCCCGATGATGCTGGATGTAATTACCAGCGAAACATCGTATTCAAATTGTAAATGTTGTGGATTTACTCTCCAGCACACCGGTGGGTTGAAGTACTAACTAACTGGCACGTTGTTTACGTGACAAACCTTACTGACTGTGTCGAGTGGTGGAGGGGTACGACCCATGTACACTTACGCGATCTAACCCAAAAAAAATCTTCATTATTAACCAGGGCAGCCTGCCGGATTCGAACCGGCAAACGCGTTGCCGCTGCGCCGCGTCACGTGACGACTTGTTTACGTTCCTCTTCCTGCCATCGCGGAAGCACAACTCAGCAGCAACGCCGCAAGTTACCGTCCGAGTGGGTGAGAAATCTGCACGCGCGTTGAACTGAAAGTGGGCCTTCGTGGATTTGAGGGCACATGAGGAAGCACGCTGACGTCAGTCGGAGGGCGAAGAATACGCATCCAACTTGAGTGTGTTTATCTTCTTGGTTCTTTCGGTAAAGTCACGTAGAAGGGAAATAATAAAATAATAAAAATAAAACATAATAAAATAATATTGATTACATTTTTTATTATTTCCCTTCTACGTGACTTTACCGAAAGAATCAAGAAAATGAATCCCTGCAGTCACGAAAGCTTTAAATCGAAATTACGTGTGTTTAGTTTGAATATTGGTAATGGACGACGGAATGAAACACGTCCACCGAGGAGATGGAGCAATGAACTCCGCGAGACGTGGCAGCGGCTTTCGAGAGGCCTCATCCAGCAGTGGATTGACCATGGCGGATGATAATGACGAAGAATGTACGGCCCTTTAAATCAATCCACCATGGAATGAGGGCCTTCCCCATACCGTGTGGGTCGTGGGGATTATTTGACCACACGTCATCACGCTGGTCAGTGGGGGGATAGCGAAGGCTAGGAGCATGGTACAGAAGAACAGGGCTGACAACGCGGCACTGCAGCAACCTAAAACACCAGTGTTTTTGTTTGTCTAATGCACGGTGGTCACCCGTTCAAGGACTAACTCGGCTTAACCACGCTTCAGCTTTCAAGATCTGTTGAGAATGAGCTCGGTTGATTTGGTCATCCGTGATGCACAACGTATACGCATTTACAATGATCACATTTAAACAAAGCGCAGGCAGGTCCACTATCCAGGTGGTCTCCTTCTCCCTAGGATTGTCTCTCGTATTACAAACACCAAACAAACCTACATCTACTCTATTTCCTCCCCCATCATGCAAACATCCCATGGCATTGAGCAGCCTGTTGAGCATGCAGCACTCTATCAATCCAAAATTGTAAATGTGCTTCCCATTTTGTGGGAGAAAATTGCCAATTACACCGAGCATTTGATGACTGCTGTGGCTTCCGGACACAATTCTACAATAATTATAATAATAAATGTCCTTTACTCCTCTGGGAAATCCTCACTCAAGTGTTTGTACTGAGTAGCAGAGAGAAATAGCTTGGCTTATTCAAATCAAAGTCAGTTGTCGACCATTTTTCAACACCGATTGTGTTGTTTTTTGTCGGAGCCACCACTGGCATTGTGCAAAGTGATTAATGCTTTGTTTTTACAGGAGAACATTGGTTATAACTGTCTTTGATTGGACGGAATCCATCATGCGCAGCTTACATTGCGTTCAAAACCGTTTCACTGCGTCAGAAATGCACGTATTTTGTACAAAATTCGCAATGTAATTGACAATTTTCTTCACACAGCACAGTTACAATTTGGATTTACAGAGCATCTGCATTCAACCCCATCTCAAGATGCCGCACAAAAAAACACAGCGAGCCAAGTGCATCGCAGGGACCGAGTAGGGGTCCCACTGCACCTATGTCCTCGACAAGGCCGGGCGGTAGCGCATTCGACGCCAGTTGCGGAAGTTCGTGGTTTGAACCCTGCAGGCTGCCCCTGGTTGCTACTCCGATGTGGTTTTAACCATAAAATACGACGTGCAAACGGCTTCACTGGGGATGTTAAAGAGCACGCCGTTGTGTACCGGTGTCACGGTCGAAATGAGCCGAATTTGGAGAATTACTCACAAAATGACTTCATTTGGAAAGGCATGGCAATTTCCGCTCCCGACTGGCAGATAAATGCACAAGCCGGTGCCGAATCATCTTGTGCTGCACAGGGACAACTGCCACTGGGGGTGGTGGGTCCCCTTCAAGGGGCTTTGAGTTGCTGAGACATGCAAGTGCCATATATAAATGCAAATAAAAACATTTGGAAGGACATACTGTATCTGTCAGCCTGATAGATGTTCCAAGGTATGTTGATGCAAAAAAGAAAAGCACTTATTCTAAGAAAAACAATAATTTGAAACCGACACGAAAAAATGTTTTCACGGGACGTTTGGTTGATTCCATTAATGCGTGCAATTGGCCAAACATTATGGCTTTTGTGAGAATGGTCACGGCAGCTTTGGCCCCGTGATTGAATCATGCGATAAAAGAGCCCTTGCCCGCGACTTCTCATTACACATCCTTTGACATGAACGCTGCTGGCCACGTGCAAAATTCATGTTGGGTTTATCAAGTCGAAATGAACACCCAAGGGTGAGCTTCCGTCACCATGAATGGAATCACTTCATATGGTGTGCCCAAAAAGGTACAAGGTGCAGCAGCCCCATGAAAGTCATTGCTCAGGCCACTTTTGGCAAAAGGGGCTACCCACGTCAAGCAAGCTCGAGAGAGTATCCTGGGGGTCTACTCCTCTACACTGACCAGTTGTGTCTTGGCAAGAGGTGGGAGGACCCACACTTTACCTCACCATGCGCGTGACCTACTGATTGTCTCCGCTGCGGTGTTTAACCGATTTATACCGTTGGGTGGACGGAGGCGGTGGTGGAGTGGCGGGGGCGAATTTAAGAAACTTGCCCCAATGTTTCAAAACTGCCTTGCCAGCGGTTGTGTAGCTTCCACAACCCGCAAGTCACACGCAAGCCATCACTGCCACATTACGGATTCCTGTACAATCGGTGTGCAACGATTCACATCTGTCACCAGGGACTCGGAGACAAGGCACGGTTCAAGGGTCACGATTTGATTAAGGAAGTCATTTATTTTTATTTTTATTATTATTTTTTTACTTACTTTTGCCATCTCATTTCTGTTATTTCTCACGTGCTCTGTCTGGTTGGTACAGCTTTGTTGCACTATATTAGCCTATATGCCTAATTGTAACATTGACGTATCAATCAAGCTGATATAATTGATTCTAGCATGTATGGCGAGCGAAACGATCAATCTAAATCAAGGAATCAATGCACTATTGCATGTCTACATACATCAGTTGTATATTATTCTTAACAGTTACAGTTCATGGGTACAACAGAGCATTGACTGTTTTATCAATAATTCAGTAACTTAGGTCATCCGATTTCCATTTGAGTAAAACTAGATTTTTATAGGACAAACCTTATTGTATCTACACCAGCTATTTGTCTATATTTTCATGGTTTTGGCCAAGGAATTATAAAACACTAATAATTTTGCAGCCCTTTTCAATCGACTGCTGGAATAAATGCCTCACAACATTCATTCAGACGCTGTCTTTCCGACAGACCTGTTCTTCACCTGAGGACGGCTGCTTGCGTTGTGGCCGAAACTTCGTGAGAATTGTATTTTATTCTTTTATTTTTATTATTTTATTATTTCCCTTATACGTGACTTTACCGAAAGAACCAAGAAGATGAATCCCTGCAGTCACAAAAGCTTTAAATCGAAACCTCACCACACTGTCAGCCATGGTGGTCACGTGGCCATACCTCACCACGCTGGTCCAACGCAGACTGGCAAAGTGTGCAGCCTGGGGACCGGTTGAGATATCACTCACTGCTGATGTTCGCGACGGCCCGGGAATCGAAGTCAAGGTCAATGGGGTCACCTCCCAGTGCACAAACCTGTGCCACTGCACTTCCACCCACCCCCCCCCCCCGAGTCAGATGCCATTATTCCCAAATTGCCACAAAACGTTCCAATTGAAGCGGGCGGCAAAAATCTAAACGGGTCACGAAAAAAAAAAGGGGATTAAGGCAACTCGTGGCAGAGACAGAGGCACTAAATTGCACACCCCTCTCCCCCTCCCCCTCGTGAATCACGCGCGCACATGGCACCCACGCAGCGTGTCACAACCGAGGCCGGCGCACGTCGCGTCACCTGCG
Organism: Lampetra planeri; assembly: GCF_965212315.1. Classification (NCBI taxonomy): domain Eukaryota; kingdom Metazoa; phylum Chordata; class Hyperoartia; order Petromyzontiformes; family Petromyzontidae; genus Lampetra; species Lampetra planeri. The sequence continues at coordinate 4,609,743 of NC_136136.1, forward strand.
GCGGCGGCTGTTACAACACGCAGCGGTGGCGCTAAGCAAATGCCAAGGGTCCCCAAGTAGTCCATGGGGATCCCGGAATTGTGATAAATAAAAATGTTTTATAACAGGGGTGCACCATCAAATATCAGCTCGAACTCTGACCCTTATGGAGAAAAAACCCAGCTCATCGTTTAAATAACACCATCAACATTGTCGTTAGTAATGAAAAATTTCACCTAGCTGTGATGTAATTAAGTTACGTAGCTCGTCCGTCATATAATGTTCGTCGTACCCAAATGCCCTCCTTCAACAGAGCACTCGCTACCTTGCTGTAAACCTCGGGTAGCTATCCCGCATAGGGGGCAGCGGCGAATATCAGCGATGATTATCTGAACCGGTCCTGGGCCTCCCCTCGGCAGCCTCGGCCTCAAACGACGCACCCAGCTCTCATTCCTGCTCAGGATCCCCAGTAGGCCAGCACGTGGAAGACGCAGTAATTCCTCACGACGCGTCACGCAAGCCCTGCTCCCAGCGGGAGACCAGACGAGCATGCATCCATCACCGCCGCGCCCTGCTGCTCGTTAGCTTGTGGATGCACGCGCACGCACACGTGTCTGTGTGCGTGTCTGTGTGCGTGTCTTTGTGTTGTCTGTGTGTGTGGGGAGCGGGATCGTAGGAGTTAGCGCGCTGCGCTGCGAACCCGGCGACCCGAGTTTCATTTCTGCTCACGACTAATAACAGTGGCGAATAATTGAATGGGCTCTGTGCCTCTCCAAGGTCAACTCGGCCTTCAATGCGTACCCAGTGCAGTCTGTAAACATCAGCACTGGGCAGACAAAGGTGGCCGGGCATGGTGACCACCTCCTCTTGTACCATGCTGGCCTTCATAGTTGCTCACTCACAGGACTTGCCCCAATTGTCTGTTAAGGCTACATGGGGGATCTTTGCTTGCACATCCAAGTGTGTAAAGCGACGAAGACAAAGCTCCCCGTATAGCCACACAGGCTAATGGGGCATGTGCTGTTAGCAAGCACCTATGAAAGCCAGCACCAGGCGGTGGCATAGCCAACACCATTCTCACCGCCTTTGTCCGCCCAGCGTTGGTGTTTATGCACTCATTTAAAGCCGAGTCGACTTAGGGGAGACCCATAACTAGTCAGATATTGACCACGGACGCGAGCTGCAAGCTGGAATCGAACTCAGGTTCCTGGCTTCGTGAGTGTGGCAGCTATAAGGGGGACCTTTGTCTTCGTGTGTGTATACCCGTCTCGCGTCCGCATGCAAGGAGCTTTTCAAACGCGACACACGAGCGGTGGCCATGACAGCCGTGCCACGTGGTTATTAAATCAAGGAGCAAACTCGGTTTCGTTATCTCCAGACTGACGCGCGCCCCTATCACGCGTCACCTCTAACATCGCGGCGTTTTGCATCTCTCGAATTGATTGGACAATTGATATGCGCGAGGTTACATGGCTAAGTGCGCGTGTGTGCAGGTCAGCTGCAAGGTGCGGTGAGGGGCCACTTATAATGATGAGTTGTCACGGGGCACTGGCCGTCTCAGCGGACCGGAGGCGAGTCGGCTGGCGGGTCATGAGCAAGCACAAGAGGTTGAAGTCCAAAGCGTCCTCTAGGGGAAATAAACCCCCCAGAGATTCAAGATCAAGTTGTCATCGTGGCCAAAGCCGCCGATGCCGCCACCACTGCACCCCCTTCTACCAACGCTGTCTAGCCTCCGCCAGTTCCCGCAGCTGCTGCACAGGAGCCACACAAACCTTCAAGATCTTCCCTGACAGGGTCTCACCCACCGTCGGCTCTCAAGCCTTCCCCCCTTTGCTCCACATGGACTCCTAGAGACCACTCCAATGCCTGTATTGGCAATCGGCCATCGTCCAAACCCACACACACGTCCTACCCAGCATAAACTTTTTGTTGTTGTTGTTGCATAACCAAGCAATACTACAACACCCACCTGCCATGGTCTATTCTGGACCACTGCATGCCTTATCCTGCCTTTACACTATGAGATCTCTTTTACCAGTGGCAAAATATAATAGTAGGTTTTTACCCTTTTAACTGGTACAAAACTGACACCTTTATTCAAGGCATCATGTTTGCAATGACCACAACACAAGTAGTGCATATTATCATCCTTATCAGAGTTGCTTCTTTTTGTTTGCTTTTTTGACTACTTGTGTTGTGGTCATTGCAAACATGATGCCTTGAATAAAGGTGTCAGTTTTGTACCAGTTAAAAGGGTAAAAACCTACTATTATATTTTGCCACTGGTAAAAGAGATCTCATAGTGTAAATGCTTACCCCGAGCTCTCAATACTCTGATATTGCACTGTGTTTGAGTTGTACGCCTTCTGGTGTCATCTGGCCCTACACCAATGGGGACTAGGCTCTAAAGAAAGCCGTCTCGAGTGTGGGCCAATCAACTTCAAGGACAGTGCATATTATCATCCTTATCAGAGTTGCTTCTTTTTGTTTGCTTTTTTGACTACTTGTGTTGTGGTCATTGCAAACATGATGCCTTGAATAAAGGTGTCAGTTTTGTACCAGTTAAAAGGGTAAAAACCTACTATTATCCTGCCTTGCCACACAATTCTTACAATCCATCTCGAACATATGGGCAGTCATGCAGAGGGAGCTTTGGATGTTTTCTCCTGCTACTCTTAGGATCTCCGATAAGTCTCTTTAGCTCGGTTGTTGGAGCCTTTGGGACTTTACACGCAAAATTGTAAGAGTCTTAAACGTGGTCTGATGTGACGCAGGCTACTTGCAGCGAAACACCACGTTTAAATGAACTGGTTCTGAATTAATCTCTTTTGCTTCAAGTTGTGTTCTTAAACTTTGCGATTCTCATTTGCACGAGTGAGCTGGGTTTCCAATATGACAAAACATAAACAAATAAAATAAAGCAATTAAGTGAATAGAAATCACAAAAAACAAGTGCATTACACGAGAAATGGAAAATATTGCAAAAACGTCAAATCAACGTCAAATGAAAGCTAAATATTAAATTCCCTGCATCGCAAATTGGCTCAAACAGATTTACCTCCACAGCACAAATACAAAAACTCAGCTCCAGAAACATTAAACATTATACAATATAAGTCGACTATGTTACTGTATATTTGGAGTGTGAGTGTCTCTCTCCCTGTGGCCGCGTGGATTTTTTCTCCGGGTCCTCCAGTTTCCGCCCTCCACTTTTAGAATCAACACGCGTTTAGATTATTTGGCTGCTACAAATTTCCACATAAGCCATTTCGTTGAGCTATCATTTGTGGTCAGGTAACTTCTAAGAGCTATATAGCTCAGTGGGCCCAACCTACAAAAACAATTGTTGGTGTCAACGCGGGAGAATCTCTTCTGTTTCGCGGCTGTCTCTACACGGGGATTATCTAAGTGACGAAATGATAGATACCGCACAAGCTAGAGATTTGAATTTATGCGACGTGCGGAGCTTCCGTTTGATATGAACCCTCTATCCATGCGATAACGTGCGCATGAAGATGGTGAGGATACTGTGGATGTAAAATGACATATTGAAAGGTGAAGGTGGAGCCCTAAACCTCTTGCTCACCCTACTGATGGTGGAAGGGTCACCACAATAGGCAGCTATGAGAGAGCCTCTCTCGAGGTTATTTGGCCTACTCTTCCATGATGGCCCGACATCTTTGAAAAAGTGCGAGTAGCCACACTTTAAAATAGCAAACTGCTGCGTGGCATATCCATTTTGTCTATTATATACACATTAATCCCTGCAGCCGAAAATAAAAAATGGGCTATGGATTTTTGTTTTTTTAATGGGCCTCTAGAAATTAACTCTACAGATACCGAGGATATTCGTTAACATCTAAAACACCCTACAAGTAATGCCAGGCACCGAGACACCTATACCTATTATTATAATTCACCTAACACCTCTCACGTTTTTTTTTACCTCCAAGCAATATTATAATTGGGCTAGTGGTCCTCGGCGTTGTATCGTGGGAAAGTGGGAGATGGTGTTTTATAATATAATCCACAGAATACGTTAATGAACAAGGTTGTTTTTCATAACGATTATGAATTCCATCCACATTCGATTCCTGGCCACGGCGAATGTAAGTGGCGAGAGATATTAAACCGATCTGAGTGCCACCCTCCTTCACTAATCTACTCGGACCAGCGTGGTGAAGTATGGTCAAACAACTTCCATGACAGACACAGAGCTTGGGAAGGCCCTCATCCGGCAGCGGATTCATCGTGGCTGATGATGATGATGCCGATTGGTGTCTTGTCTGAGATGAATAATTTATCATCCAGAACTCTTTACAGGAGAGCCAACGCTCTCTGTCACGTGATGCCGGCAAGTGGCCACAGCAGATAAAGTCACCGCACTATTTCTGGAGTCACTTCAAATGGCCTCTTTCATCCAACACTAGACACGGTTCATTCATTCACCACGAACAGGTAATTACACGCCAATCAACTCATATTTTCAAACCTCCAAAGTATAAAATTCCAAATTAATTGAAAAACACAATTTAATGCGCGAGTCTTTGCGCAGTCGTAGGCGATGAGGGTGAGACCAGGTGATGATAGCGAAGACGAACCTGGGATAATTGCACAAATTAAAAAAAACTCACTGTCGTCATTAAAATCTTGGCCTTAAAAGGGAAAATAAATCAATGGTGACGTATCAGGCAATGGCTCTTCTTTTCATAGCGAGCATAGAAAGGTCAGAAAGATGGAATGGATACGAGTTAAAGACCGCACTTTATACCATGGGGCCTGAGAAGAATTGTCATTTAAAACATGTTTATTGATGAACGGTTATTATAAATTGGCGCGTGAATGGTTGCCTCTTAGTAGCTACTGCATTACAGCTAAACCCTTCAAAAAAACCAAAATACTGCAGGTGGCAAAAAAAAACAGATTTGGATGCAAGAATCCCAATCAATGGTGTTTCGCTTCAAATCTGTCGCAATGTGTGTGCATACATACGTACATGTATGTGTGTGTGTGCACGTGCGGTCAGTCGAGCCGTGGCACCTGGGTCTGCCCCGTGACCTCCTGCCAGTGGGCGTTCGACACTTCACGTGGCCTCAAGGTGCACATGGCCTGGCACAAGCGTCGTGGTGACGTCACCGCCACTTAGTGGCGAATGGCGGTTGTTGTTGTTGTAGTTGTGGCGCAGCGTTTAATGCGCCGCACGACAAACCCGACGACCCGAGTTGGATTCCCGCTCACGATCATTAACAAGTGGGCAAATATTTGAACTGGTCCTGGGCTTCGTCTAGATCGAGTCAGCCTCAAATGAGAAAATTAGATGCGATATGTAAAGATCGCGATTAGGGAGGCCAAGGTGACCAGGTGTGGGGCTGACCACCGAGCCCCTCGTGTGCCATGCCAGCCTTCATACGTGCTCACGAATAGCACTTGTCCCAACAGTCCGTTTAGGCTATATGGTAGATCTTTGTTTTGTCTTCGTATGTATGCACGTATATGATCGTGTGAGCATGCCTGTAGTATGTGCTTACGTGTCAGTTGACACAGTGATCTCAGTTAACCCATAACACCTTGCTCTGCTCAGAGACATCCTGTTGAGGCCGACTCGCCCTAGCCGAAGACCAGAACCGGCTGGGATATTCGCCACTGGTGTTGACCGTGAGCGGGAATCGAACTCGGGTCGACGGGTTCATAATGAAGCGCGCGCTAACCACTATGACTACCGCTCCCCACTATATATATACACACACATACAAAGATAAAAGATCCCCCGTATAGCCTGTAACAAACGGTTCGGGCAAGTGCTGTTAGCGAGCACCTATGAAAGCCAGAACGGCACAAGAGGGGTTGGGTGGCCAACACCACTCCTGGCCGCCTTTGTCTCCCCAGTGGTGATGTTTTACACACCACACCAGGTACTCATTTGAGGCCGAGTCGACCTAGGGGAGGCCCAGGACCAGTTCAGATAATCGTCACTAGTGTTGGCCTTGAGCGGGAATCGAACTCGGGTCGCCGGGTTCGTAGCGCAGCGCGCTAACCGCTACACCACCGCTCCCCGCAATATATACATACACACAGACACACAAATGCGCGAGCACGGTACCTGGGTGTCCACCCACTTGGGCCCGTCGGCGGTGCGCACCACGCGGCCATAGAAGTGGATGGGCAGCATGTACTCGGGCCGGGCCTTCTCCCAGGGGTTCCCGAAGCGCAGCCAATCGTCAGCCTCCTCCACCTGGTCGCAGAGGTAAGTCAAAGTTCACCCTGCCTTCAGCCGGGCGAGGATTCGACGCAAAAGCAGGATGGGTCTCATTTGCAAGAGCGACCTGGGCCACCAAAAATGACGAAAGCGCAAACAATGATGGCAGTACAAGAAGTGGATTGGGGGGGGGGGGGGAGTCCACGGATAGATTTTGGTCCACTCGCTGGATTGAGTTCATCTGTGGACTGAACCCATCCGTGAATCCAGAGGGTTTTCTCGCCGGGGGTGACGTCCGTCGCATGCCAGTCACACCGGTCATTTTTAAATTCTCATTTGGGATTTAGGGAAATTCGGTGCAGAACCAATTTTAAATTAAAAAAAATGTTTACCCCCCCCCCCCTCCATCATGCTTGGCGTCCAGGCTGAGCCCATCAACTCATTCGAGTTTAATAGCAGGGCAGCTTTCTGCCTGAACTCAAACGGCATTTGCCCGCTCGGCGTTCTGATTTTAGAGCCAGGCGGACACCTCGGGCTGTCCACATCATCACGAGCAATAGAAAATTAATGAATTAATTCATTAATTAATGACCTGCCAGCCGTTCTTGATGCGCTGGTTGAAGATGCCATACTCGTAGCGAATTCCATACCCGTACGCTGCCAGACCGAGCGTGGCCATGGAGTCCAAGAAGCAAGCTGCGGAGGAATGCCACAAATGGGGAGTGGGGGAGGGGGAGCAGACGTTAACATGCGATCGTAAATATCATCGTCGTCGTCGTCGTCGTCATCGTCGTCGTCATCATCAGCAGCCCTGTGGTCTATCCATTGCAGGATGAAGACGCCCACATGATGTCGCTACCCCCCCCCCCATCCGCCTCGCTCTCACACACGTGAGCTACTGGTCTCGTTGCTCCATCTCCGCAAGTGGCATGCCCTCTTCGACAGTCCTTCCCTCCTTTCGGTTGCATGACGGGGTGGTGGGGGGGGGGAATAATCAGAGCTCAATGAATGGTGGTGGTTTAACGATTGACTGTTACCCACCATGTGATATGGTGAATTGTTGTGAATCGGGCACTTTATTTACAACAACAGGCAATCATCAATTTTTGTTGCTGTTAGATATTTAAAAGAGTGAATATAGCAGGCCTCTGGTGGCTGCAGAGATCAGATCAACTCGGTGCATACAATTCAGACCAATAAAAAATAAATTTCATTGTTGTTTACGCTCTCTGAGAGAGGCATCGTGAGCTTAAGAGAACCGATACGAAATTGAATAATCGATGTATCATTAAAACCATGGCGTTCGGCTGTATGTGGAATGCGCCGTGTGTGGTCACCCCAAATTCTAATTTATTTCAGGTGGATTAGCAAAATAATAAAGGGTGAAGGAGCATCCCCTGCGATTGCTCGCTCATGCCACTGCTGGCGGAAGAGCGTCCTCTAGAGGGAGCACGAGAGAGGGGGGCCCCCACCTAGGAGGGTATTTGGCCTCCTCTTCCACGGTGGCCAAATGCCTCGGGAGAGGTGGGAGTCCCCACATTTGACCCCACCACACGTGAGGCAGGGGGATTTAAGAAACGTGCACCGTGGTTGCAACTGCCGCGCCGGGAGACTGAACTTGCGACCTCAGCATTGCAAGTCTAGTAAACTCAACGTTGCAGCATTGTTTAGCATAAACATTTTTTTTATCTTCCGTTCATTTTTTTTTTACTTTGTAAGAAATGTCTAGTTATTTGCATATTGTTTTTTTAGAATGGGAATTTTTTTTTGCAAGCCTTATTCATGAGGCTGTTACGTCAAAATAAATGACAGCCCGCTGGATGGAAGCACCCACATGATGGTATCAGGCATGACATAACTTATTCACGCACGCGCGCGCACACACACACAGGCGCGCGTCACTCGCTCGCACCAGATTAACTCCTTGTGGCCACAGGCACGCACAAGGCAAGCACGGGCTAAAATGGACATCTCTTTTGCAATCACTTACATTCACGCTCAGCCAAGCTCTATGGAGCTTGCCCTTCCCCCCTACTCCAATTTCACACGGCGAGGATCAATTAATGTGAAAGTAATGAGCTGTGTTTTGTTGTTCTCCAAATATGCTCACATGGGGTTGTATCAATCGGAGTTAATGAAATGACTGATGGTTTCTCATGCAATGTGCAACATCGCACGCTGTGTGCTACAATAATTAATTTTACCTGCGTGTGTCTTTGTCTTTGTGTTGTCAGGAATAGTGGTGCAGTGGTTAGCGTGCTGCTGGCTAACAACAGTGACAATGACCTGAACTGGTCCTGGGGCTCCCCAAGGTCGACTCAGCCTAAAATTAGTACCTGGTATAGAGTGTAAACATTGCCACTTGGGAGAAAAATGCGGCTGGGCGTGCTGCAGGCCACCCACCCCCTCTTGTGCCGTGCAGGCCTTCAAAGGTGCTCGCTAACAGCACTTGTGGGGAACGGTGGTGGAGTGGTTAGCTCCGGGTATTAGCCACCTGTGACAAGAACTGGGTTCTCAAGAGGATCGAGGTTATACTGGTCAGCTTGGTCACTAATAGCTGCACACACAACAACAAAAAAATCCCATCGTACTCAATTTGTTTTTCACTTAATTTGGCTTATTCCGGCTCTGAGACTGAACAATTTTGGTTTGATTGACACACGACATTCTTTGTGGAGTACATAAAGGTGAGCGAGCCCCTAAGTGCGGGTACCTTTTGAAAGGACTTAAGAAGGAGTTGTGTGATGTCATCTTCAGGGGGACATTCTCTGACACAGGGGCATGCACTGCTAATTGCGAGCGTGACAAAAAAAGCACAATGGTAATATTAAAAAAAATGTTACGTATGGCAGTGGTGGTTATGCACGCAGCCTATAATCCAGCGCTGGTGGATCGCACCAATGTTGTGAAACTCCTTTCCCGCGGGCGTCGTGGAGGTCCTGTACCCTGGATAGGGCAGTACAGCGTTGCCCCGTCGCACGAGTAGGTCATCTCCTGGTGCTCTGGGTTTCCTCCAACATGTAAACTCTCATTAATTGGCTGATAGCACCTTAACATACAAAGGATTGCAGCGCTTGGGCCATAATTGTCGGAGCTTGTCTGTGGTTCCTCGCACCTCCGAGTCGTTCTCTCGCTTCAACAGCGAACGAATACTGTGCGGCGGCGGCGGCGCGCTACAAGTTGACATTATGATTATTCTGGCGAATTGCCCGATGATGCTGGATGCAATTACCAGCGAAACGTCGTACTCAAATTGTAAATGTTGTGGTTTCATGCTTCAACACACCGGTGGGCTAAAGCAGTGAACTATTTGTCTTTTGTCAACGTGACACTTTTTTACTGATTGGCCGTGTCGGGTGGTGGAGGGTTACGACACATTTATAAATAACGCGATCTAAACCCAAAAATCGTTGATTATGAATTATGATTATTCTTCTAAAAACAAAACGGGCAAACTGGGAGACAGTCTTACCAGCAAGGCGACCAAGACCTCCATTTCCGAGGCCGGCATCCTCCTCCAAGTCCTCCAGCTCCTCAATGTCCAGGCCAAGCTGATCCAAGGAGACACAAGAACCAGGGACCGCGTTCACACCCGCAAAGTAAATGACAAAGATGCCCCGTGTTGCCGACATAGGATGTTGGGGCATGTGCTGCGAGCGAGCACTATGAAGGTTGGCAGGGTGCAACAAGGGAGTGGGTGTGGTTAGCACCACGCCCGGCCACCTTTGTCTCTCCAGTGATGATGTTTACCCATCGTGAGTTTCTGAATCTATTGGGATGTTAGCCGTGGCGAGCAATCAAACCAAGGTAACTGGGTTCACAGCACAATTGGTGAAGCGATGGGTGAAGCGATGTACTAGAACTTCCCACACAACTTGCACAACACATCAAAGATAATGATAGGTGATCACAAGCAGCACTTGACCACTTGCCCCCAATACACACCCCGCATTTATCAGCCACTTACACACACACACACACCGCTCAATTAAGGAGGCTCCTCACGTCACCCCAAATCAAGTGTCATCAAAGTACGTGAAAAATGATGAACACATTAAAATATTTGTAATAACGAATGTAAACAAAGATGGTAGATTTTACAAATGAAAAATCATGTCAATTTCATTTACATTATAGCAGAAACATCAATACACTAATAAATAAATCTGAGCTTATTCAAAACTAGGAATAAAATAACCACTGGATAGATTCTAATGCTTGTGGCCAAATAATTGGGATTGAGGCCCAATCTCGTTGAATCTTGCAAGCTAAGCAGGTTTGAGATTGGATAAGGCTTGGATGGGCAACTGCTCAAACAGGTTGTCAGAGTTACATTTCGATTTAAAGCTTTCGTGACTGCAGAGATTCATCTTCTTGGTTCTTTCGGAAAAGTCACGTAGAAGGGAAATAATAAAATAATTAAAATAAAACATAATAAAATAAAAATGTAATGCTTTATTTTCATTATTTTAGTATTTCCCTTCCACGTGACTTTACCGAAAGAACCAAGAAGAGGTTGTCGGAGGTCTGAGGCTACGTTGCCGGCAGCAGAGGGCGATGCAGAAAATTCCACTGTTGTATCGTACACCTACGCTCCCACGTCTACGCTCCCCACCTTGACCAACCCTCACTGACCGACCGTATGGTCAAAAATAGCACACACACACACGACACGAGGAGGCCCTCATCCAGCAGTACGTGTCCACACCCTCATACAACATCTATCAACAGTTACACAACAAGTGATTACCTGAAATACCACGGCATTGTCCATCTCGACGATGGTCGCACAGTTGCACTCAGAGCGAAGCAGCAAAACGAATAACCCGTGGCTGATGGAGACGTTTCTGTTTTGAGGGGATTGTCTCGCCATTCACAGATTTTATCGGAGTGGTTGTGGCGAGGACGTAGGCAGAAAATAGCCTCCGTTGATCGCGATGACCCGACTAATGTGCACCGCTGACATTCCCTCCCTCAACTGACTCCCTACCTCCCCGAACTCACTCTCCCCAACTCACTCTCTCCCTCCCTCAGCTCAATACCTCCCTCAACTCATCCTTCAACTCCCTCCCTCAACTCCCTCCCTCCCTCAATTCCCTCCCTCCCTCAACTCCCTCCCTCAATTCCCTCCCTCAATTCCCTCCCTCCCTTCACTCCCGTGTCGTGCACCGCACCTGGTACATGGCCTCGTCGCACGTGTTTTCCAGGCCCAGGTTCACCATGGTGTTCTGCAGCGCGCGGCCCATGTAGAACTCCAGCGACAGGTAATAGACACGCTGCATGCCGGGGGAGGGCGGAGGGGGGAGAGCAGTGGTCCGTCAGCGAGCGCGTCACCGCCAGCGATGGGCTCTCCCGTCGTCGTCCGAACGATCGACCGTTTTGTTTGCGACGCACGTGGTCACAGTCGTGCGACGCGCTTGCAACCCGACAGTTTAAGGAGGCAAGGGTTGGTGGGTCACATGGAGGTTTGTGAAACTCCAAAACCTACCGTGTTCTAACCAGGTGATGGCAGTACCAAAACAGAGTTTGTAGACCTGTGTGTGTGTGGATATTTTGGTGGTATCCCATTGCATGCATGATGGATTTTCCTTCATCTGTCCGATTCTAAGTTGAAAACTCATTTAGCTAAATTGAAAGCTCATTTCTTTAGAACTGTTGTTTTGTGTTTAGTTTCATTGCCCTTCCCCCGCATCTCCGATTTCCACGGTTGGCTATATACGGTGCGAAAGAAGTTCAACATACACATATACATACATTTCTTCCCATGTGCAAGATGCTCATTTAAAAACCACCATCATGGCAAAATTATGCTGAAGCAGGACCTTTCTGAAAAGATCTCGTGAGGTTTTCCCAGATAAATACATACCCTTGTTATTACTGCTGTCATGACATTTTATCGGTTATTTTACATCCTTGCAAGCAAGTTTTGGATCAGGACAATTTGCAAATTAGGCTCCTGCTAATGTCAGATTTAAGCACGCTTGATTTCCCATTACGACACAACGATGTCCAGTGGCCCCTAACGAGCAGATCGATTTGGAAGGCCAATTTTAAACCGTACGTGAAAGACTGTTGAACTCTTCCGGTAATGGGCCACACATTAAAAACGAACCATTTGGCGTCAGAGTTTACGACGCACATTGCTCGGCGTTCCCAGTTGGCCACGTGCAGCAGTACATCACGTGCGGAAACAGAAGGTGGTAAAAAAACAACAACCCTTCGATGCGTTTGTCACTACCACGCGCTGGGAAGAATCGAAGGTCCTGGCGCGTGTAGCGAAACGTCGGACATCGTGCCGAACAACACGAGGTACGAACGCAAAAATGCACAACCTTGAGAGCCTACGCGGTAAAAAGTGCTGGATATCAGACGAAACAACTGATGTTTGTTGTGAGCAGAAAACAAAGCTGATTGGAGATATTTTCATCATCATCATCCTCATCAAATCCACTGTTGGATGAAAGCCTCCCTAAGCCATCACCGTCTGTCATGGTTTTGCAATGGATCACGGAACAAACGCAGGTTCGAGATATCACAGTGATGGCAATGACAAGTGGGCTTGGGTAGAGGCCACATTTCTAGAAGCGACGATGGCCTGTGGTCGAGACTAACAACGGAGTGGCAGCCAAAGGATAGGACATGCCTTCTGTGGAGATGGAGCAGAAAAATTGGCTCCTGTGCAGGAGCTAGTTAGATTGCTGCATCACAACACCGTGAGAGAAGTGGCGATTGCTCGGGCAGGACGACAATCAGCAGTGGACAGAACATGCATGACGATAATAAAATATTAAAGATTAACATTTTAAAATGCTAAGCTGTCATTTTAACTGCGCGACAACAAAGCAACATCCGGAGAAGCGATTTGCATTAATGCGTTCAAATGTTTCTAAATTGAAAACTAATTTCTTAAGAACTGCTTTTTGTATTTAGTCTCTTATCCTTCCCTCGCTCCTCGGATTAGCACGGTTGGCTATGTACGGTGAAAAAAAAGTTCAACATGCACACACGCGTACGTGAATAAGAAAGTCACATTTTGCTTGCAACGTCTTTCTGAGTGGTGCGGGGTTTTCCCGAGTAACATTCCACCTTTTCAAAATTAAAACCCGCCATGAACCCAGGTCCGCCCTCCCGCTCAGAAGGGTATATTACAACAACAACAACAAAAGCCCACACAAGATACGGGCGTGCATTTGAGCGGGATTAGATTTACCAACGCGGCCTGGGAACATGAGCATTGTTGACATGTGCACTTAATTTACGAGCCATGATTCGTCTGTTTTTTTTTATTATGGGGGGGGGAGGGTGTTCATCCTTCACTCCAAATGCGTTGGCTGGGAACGCACATTTGCCCCGCAAATGCAGAAGACAAGGTCCCTGTGTCGTTGATAACCGAAGAACGGGGACCCTTTCATAAAACTCCTCCCTAACTGCCTGGTGTTATGATTGATGCCCGGTGCTCTGACATAAACCATTACGGCATTAAAAAACAAACAAAGTATCACACGTTCGTTTCTAATTTTCCGTTAACGATCCGTTGGGGGCCCGGCGAGCCCTCTGGCATGTTACGGTATCGCCGGAGCTTGGTACAATTACAGAAAAAATATATTACCGCAAATTAATATGCATCGAAGCCGTTCTGTAGTCCGTTCAGTCGGGAAGGAACGCAGTGTTCCTGCGCGCAGCCGCATTCATAGCAGGCCAAGTGCCCGAAATGTCACTGATTAACGAGGTCGGGTCAACTGCGCTGTCGTTACGAGGCGGGTGACCGACTCACGATGACGACGACCATGTGCGAATTTTCAGTGGCTTTGCGCAATGTCGCGCAGAGGGCACTCGAGCATCGGTCACGTGCGTGGAACATCTGAAAGCCTCTCCTCGGAGGCAAGGGGCGGGTCACCGCGCTTGTCGGTTCCGCGGCGGGAACCAAACGCGACCGCTGGTGAACAAGGGAGAGAGGTGTACCTGCAGAGACGACAACCGCTAGTTCTGCAGCACAAGCGTAGTCGCGCACGCACACACGTACGCACGCACACGCACACACACGTACACACGCACGCACACATGCACGCACGTAGGCACGCACACACGTACGCACGCACACACGCACACATGCAGGCACACACACATGCACACACACACACGCACACATGCACACACACACACGTACACACACACACGTACACACGCACGCACGCACACATACACACGTACGCGCGCACACATGCACGCACGCACGCACGCACGTACGCACGCACACATGCACACACGTAGGCACGCACGCACACATGCACACATGTACGCACGCACACACGTACGCACGCACACATGCACACACGTAGGCACGCACGCACACACGCACGTACGCACACACGCACGCACGTACACACACGCACACACGTAGGCACGCACGCACACACGCACGTACGCACGCACACACGCACACACGCTTCTACTCCTCCACGCCATGGCACCTTGCTTTAAAAATATAAATCGCTTGTCGTCCCTCTAACGTGCACGTCCCGCTTTTTTGTACGGGGTCCTTGAGACCGCGCTGGGCATTTAAACGCGACGCAAATCCACGCTGTACTGTTACGGCATCATTTGCCTCAAAGTGTAAAGTGGGACAGCAGCGCTGTGCTTCGCATCTGTAGTCTTCCTTTAAATCGCTCACCCCGGCTCCGTCTAGCAAAAGAGACGTGCATTTCTCAACACACTTTCGCTTGGTTAAAGTTTATCTGACGACACACAAATACAGGGCCATGCTATGTAAGTTATTAGCAGAGGGCGGAGGCAGTGACGCAGTGGACAGCATGTTGCGCTCGGCGTTCTTCGGGAGGGTACTCCATCGGGATTCTTCGTACAATTCCATTTGCGAGTGTTTTCAATGTTCAGGAGCCAAACCGGGAGTAGCTAGAAAAAAACGATACAAGAGGGCTAACACTCGAAATGACCTGCACAGATGGGTTCACAACACATGCTCTGCACCGCCTTCTCCAAGCCGCCTTACAACCCATCAGATTTGGAAGTTTCGCAAATCTCTGCATGATCCACCAACTCTTTTGCTGCAGTGCTCTGGATCGTACTGCCAAAACCATTCACCGATGCAATTCAGAACCGTAAAGCGTTTTAAAGGTAGCAATTCAACAGGCGAACCATGCTGACAATACGCCTGGCTTTTACTCACACATACGGGACTGTAATTTTCGAGATTTATATTCTCATAGCGGAAAGAGAGACAGCTGTGAAAATTCAACGCGTCCATCGCCAAAAGAAAAAAAGACGAAAGTTTTATTGACGTACAAGACGGAAACGTGTCAATCAATTGCAACACTCGGCTGCCAGCTCCCCACGGACGCTGCGCCTCGCTGGTTTTATACCACCCTATTTATTTCCCCCTTCGTTTTGCTCTTCTTAGAGCACCCTTATATTTTGTCAATGATCATTCAACGACGAGATATTTAACTCTGCGGCTGCAGGAGAGTCCACGAACTCCGAGCGTGATATGTGGTGCATGGAGCCCCTTCGCACCAATGAAAGGTGTCCTCATGCATTCCTCAACCGAGTGTCAAGGTTTGATTTTTATTGAACACTGCCTTTGGTGGCTGGGGCGGCGGTGAGATGTTAACTACCTCGCCTGGTATCAGGAGGTCGTGGGTTCGATCCAGATCTTGACGCCTGGATATTTAGAGTTTGCAGGTTTTCCCCATGGTCGCATGGATTTTTCTCCGGGTCCTCTGGTTCTTCGCTCCACATTAGAAACATGCTCTTTGAGTATTTGGCTGTTATAAATGCCCACGTGTTAAGCCATTTCGCCCGGTCGCTTCTGAAAAAGAGCCATATAGCTCAGTGGGCCTTAGCTGGTAAAATAAAATAGTTTATTTTTTATTTTTTTACCTATTGAATATAATGTAAACAAAAGTAACAAAAAAACGCAATGTCGATCCTTACACATTGCGATACTATTGTATGTATTGTGGCCTTAAAAAACAATTGATGTCTTAGCGCATCGCTGCACCCCTGCTCTGTAGTTGATTACTTCAGGGGGGAGAAGAGAGAGACAGAAAAATGTGAACACGCCGACACAAGACCAAGGGTGCCTGCTGCCACACCCTGCGTTTGGCAGTGGTGAAGGTGCAGTTGAGGTAACCTACCCATAATGCCCGCTACCATTGCACAACTTTAGTGAGTGGCCAAGTGATTGTTTTTCAACGAATGAGTCAAATAATGTGGGCTTTCCAGATCTTTGTGGATGTCTCTCGGTAATGAGGTCCATTTGGATTACTCGAAGAAAAATTAGACACTTTCAGTTGTTCACACAGGATCCCTGATTTGCTATCTGTACACAGAAGGTAAACAGTGTCCCGCGCGTCATCGAAAGCCTTTCAGTGGGGAGTGCAGGCTCTGGGCCTGTAGATGGTGATAACGAGGTGTGTGAACATGTAATCTCTCTGTGTACTGGAGACTTAGTAAGGGCGCAGGGACAAGCCAGACTAAAATGGTTTAGAACCACTGCAGTAAACATATGATTGTAAACTAACTTCATATTGACCCCACGTGGGTATGAGTAGTGCACACCCATGTCAGGGAAGCAGGTTCACCCAGCCACCCACTGGCGAGCGTGAAGTATGGTCACATCTATTTTCCTCAGTCGCCTGCTACTCCGATTTCATCAGTGAAATAGGCTCATGGGCAGGAGATCTATGGATTGTGTCCATTGGGAGACCCAGAGAGATGGCGAAGGCTTTGGGGAGGCCCTCTGTCCAGCAATGGATAAATCACGGCTGATAACGATGACGTTGTACACGATAAGATGTTGAGCTATGAAAGCTAATTAAAGTACTGTACGAAGAACATTATCCATATCCACAGACACAATACAATCTTCAGTGGGAAGAGTGCATTGCGTATTGATGTCTATATATACATCGTATGCGGTGCAAATACAAAAGAATTTTGCATGTGTGAGAAAAAAAGTTATATAAATTGTAATGGAGGTCCATCGAATGTGTGTGTTTAAATGGTGCATGGATATTCCACACAGATCTTCCCACACAAAAACAGATTGACCATACAGCCTCAGTTGGTTCTCCAACTTGGCTTGTAAATACAGGGATTATTCGGAATATGACAAGCGAAGCATTTTCATGAAAAATGACAGCCATCTGAATAATGATTGGCAGCGAAATATTGTGAAGCGTGCGTCGCAAGCTTCCGTTGTGTTTAATGAACACATTCAAATGCAACTTTGGGACAACCTTGTCCCCTCCCCTCCCCGGTTCCCCCTCAAGCTATTTTGCACACAGCGCACATGCCTATTGTGTAACCTTTGACCTTACCGCCCAGGGTAAATTACATTCAAGGTCACTCAGCCAAGCGCGAACTTCGCCGTCTCTCGCGTTTACGCCCCCACCCCCCACCCCACCCCCTGAGTAGCAGCGAGGCGAGCACTAATTGGACTGATTGAGCGAAAAAAAACGAGGACACTGGGCGTCCATTCATTGCCTCGAGTTTCATATTCGAAGATAATTTGGGAGTCCGCTCCGTGCACTCGTGAATCGTGAATGGGATTGATTGTTTAGTTGTTTACAGTCAAAACAAAGGCTGGACGATGGGAGGGCACAACACTCAAAGAGTACCGTATTTCAACATCAGAGAGGCTGATGAATCTTTACGGTACTCCGCCACGATCGGCTTCTTGAGCGAGCGCACATTCGAGGCATCTGCACTGGCATTCAAATATTTTAGTTTCTTTGTATCCATTCAAAGGCAGAACATTTTTTTAAAGAGATCGTAGGCTCGATGCACGAGAGCGATGGACGGAACTGTATTTTCATACGCACGTCAATTGAGAGTGAAGTGTCTTATCACATTCCCAACCATCAGGGCCACACCTTGCAGAAAAAAATAAAATAAAAATCCTGCAATGGATGGGTGTACAGTAGTTTGCTTTGACTTTGGGTTTTCAGCCACTAGAAAATATGCACACCACCTCCTCCCTCCACCCCCCTCCACCAGTCTCCCAATGATTTGATTTAAAATCATGCTCACAGAACTCACCCGAAACATTCCATTTGGCTAATGGCTTTAACAATGTCGGGGTCTGCAGCTCGCTGAACTCACTGGAATACAACAGAGCCAGCAACACGTTGAATCTGTACATGAATACTACACTGGTATATATTGCCCTAAATAACATGTTTGTAACCATCTGATGTGCAGGATAGTAAACGCACGTAATGCATCGTGAGTATTCACAGTCGCTAATACGGTGGGTGTAAAAGCCGTGGATATATGATTTAGGATTTATTTATTTTTCTATGCAATTACCGCAAGGGTTTTGCAATTCACTTTTTAATTAAAGTACGTGCCATTAATGCGAATTAAATAAGAAAGTGATTCGGAACATTGATAGGACAGATAAAAATGTAGACGACCTTCCAAAAGCAGGAGACACATGTACACGTCTATTCCTTTTCACGTTTTGTCGAACACAGAAATTACATTTAATATGCAGGGGATCATTTTAAAGTTGGAATAAAGATACACTTGATGGATTGGGTAAAAAGAATGCATTCATCATCGTACACGATGCCAGTGTGAAGAAAGGTGCGATTCAGTTTTGGGATGATGTAAGTTAATCAGTTTATTTGAATATAAACGGGAGATATTTGTTTTCATCTCAAGTTAACGTGTTTTACTTTGTGAATAACGATTCAACTTTGTGCATGTGGCATGATGAAAAATACTGCCTTAAAATAAATGTCCAATGAGTGGTGGTGGTGGTGGTGATGTCCATGCCAAGGCACTCCTATACACATGTGGGCTGCACGCTTGATGACAAAGTGCAACTGGCTGAACGCAAGACACACTGCGCTGCTATTATTTCAGTCTTAAACTATTTATTTGGCGATGCTTCTGCTGCCGATTTTGATAGTGGTGCACAAGCGCAAATAACAATCGAAAACTCACGTCCATCAATAACACTGCCTTAAAAAGGAAATCATATATATTATAGGCGACATTTCAGCCTACAACCCTTCTTCAATGAACTATGAAGAAGGGCCACTGTCTGAAACGTCACAACATATATATGTTTCAGTTTAAAGTCACGGTGTTATTGACGAACGGAGGTTTTTATATCAGTATTCGTGGGAAAATGAATAAACAGATGCTATATGCGCCATATATTGTAAAACACAATTAAGTGCAAACCTCGATTGATAAAATGTGCTGTACCTTTAGGAAAGCGATTTCGCGACAAAGGTGTGACCACTGTGATAAAATACGACGGGCGTGCCCAAGCACACGTGCCGCCAACGTTAATTAGTAAGCTGGAGGAGCAAACACGCTCATCAATTAACTGCAGGCAGAATTGATGTGGCCAACTTTTCGGGTGACAGCCCCTTTTTTTTCAGTGTTTCATTTCGCTGTACCGCTGGCATTTGTCACCATGACTTGTATTTCATTTGCAATTCACAATGGACTATTGTTCAGTAACTCAGGTCTGCTTAATGTAGCCTAACACAACCATACGTCTCGAAAGCGAACAGAGCCTTTGTCCTGTCGGAAGAACAGATTTGTCCAGTTGCAGGTAAGGGCCCCTTGAGAGAACTTGCCTTATTTTGCAAGGGAGGCCAAGAAAAAAAAAGGACGTTATGTTCAAGGACATAGGAGTGATGTAGAGAAATGAAATGAAAGATGAATGAACAATCGGATGAGTGTGTATTCTGTACGATGCTTCCTCTCCTACCTCAAGGTCTTTGAAGTCTTTTTTTCAAACAGAATTAAAATACGCACGACTGAATGGAGAGTGCATCTGGCCCACGCATCTTCACCTTTCATAATAAAATGTCACGTCAAATTGTTAAAGAACAGGTGTGCATCCCTCACACACCAGGTTTCCCTTTCCTCGCCTTGGTGTCATATTCATAATAAAAAGGATAAATATGACTTGAACAAATGAATGAGTGAATAAATGAATAACTATCCACCTTGTCACACACCTATTCTATTCACCTTGGTGCCATTCTATAGAGAAGCTATTAAATGAGATTTTATCAAATAAATGAATGATTAAAAGTATTAATGGGTGTCCATTTTGCACCACGTCCATCATGTTGGTATCATTATGTCTAAGAGCGGGAAATTAAATAAACCTGAACAAATGAATGCATTTGTTAATTTATGTGCATCTTGAATCACATCTCTTCCCACACCTTATTGTCAAATGAACGGTTACACGAATGAGCTAGTGAAATACATGTTTGTGCATTCTACAATCATACATCACTCTTTTCTCACCTTGGTGTAATTGTCGTAGTAGGAGATTCCACTAAACTTTAACAAACCAAATAGTCAATTGTATAAATGATTAATGAATACATAGGTTGTGATTTCTACCCCACGGCTCTTCCCGTATCTTGATGTCATTCTCACATCTGAAATAAACGGGTGACCGAACGAGCGAGCGACCGAATGAATGGCTGTTTCGTCCTCCTTCCCTCACCTTTGGGTCCTTCTCGTGGTAGTACTGCTGTGTGCGGATCCATCGCCCGACCAGCAGGTCCCGCACGGAGTGGGCGAGGGCAAAGTAGTAGTCTCTGGGGGTGGCGACGTTGCGATCCTTCACCAGCGTGAAATGCAGGTGGCGGTTGAAATTCCGCTTCACCTCCCCGACGTTCTCCACCTCAACGATCCCCCGCACGCTGATTTGCTTGCGTCGCTCCTGGTCTGTGAGTGGGGTGGACATCGTCTCTGCTCCAGGGTCCTCCTTCACGGGCCTCCTCAATCACTGGAGGAGAATCGCAGGAATTTTGGACGTAGATTTCAGACGCTGTAAAGATGTGGGGTTATCATACGTGATATTTGAAGCTTGTTTTTTTCGCTTGGGAATTAGTATGCCGATGAATTGGGATTGTAATTGAGGTAGATATGTGCCCGCGTTTTTTTTTTTACAAGGGAGAAATAATGTACAGTACTGTAATCATAAATCCAATTGTGTCAGAGATACTCAGATGGAGACTTTTTCATCCACGCTGAGATGGTGCATTCAGTTCCATGTATGCGTCACACTATTGCCTTATTCCTTAAAATCCATGTTTTCTAAAACTATAATTACTCTCAAAATAACACACATTGTGTATCTGTGGGATGATTTTCAAATGTTGTGGAATTTCCTTGGTATCAAAATGATGCAATATTATAGTAAAGCCTAGCATGCAATAATGCATATATTATTACATTTAAATGTATTCTTATGCTTGAAATACATGCATTAAAACGTGTCAATTGATAATGATTTATGCAAATCATTTGCAAATGTTACATTTCGGCAAATGGAGCCATATAAATTGGTCCAAACAAGATGGGGGGAGAATCAAGAAACAATACAAACAAGATGGTCAAAACGAGAATACAATCAACCAATCCTTCGAATCGTGACCCTAAAATTGTGACAATTCACGTAATCGCTGGGGGAGTGGGAGGCGAATGCAATATATTCCTGTAGATAGAACACTTGCGTGAGAAAAATAAAATCTTCATACATTTAGACTGGAAGACTAAAGGGCATTTAGCAAGGTGAGTCTGAAATTTATCCTGAAGATACCACTTCAGCATATGCGGACATTAATCAATTAATGTGCCCGGTGTCAGTGAAATATGGTGACAATCTCCCACAAGCAGCACAGCGTGACAAGGCCTTCATCCAGCAGTGGATTGACAAAAATCTGAAGTTAGTATGTTTGCAAATATTACCTATATATTGTCACTATGCCTAAAAATATCAATCAGCTGCAGGGTGCACTATTCAGTACTGTACCAGAATAGAGTAAAATGTTTACGGTTCAACGCAATGTTTGGCCAACAGTTGCGTGCATGACTTTGTTTTTTATTAGTTTAATTTTTCGTGGTTGCAAAACAGGTCTGCACAACTTGGGGCAGTTGTGCATTTCAATTAATTATATAATCGAGGAAAGCCTCAACCGAGTCTCAAGACTGTTTCCCAGGTGTCTACCGTTCTCAACAAACACGGAGAAGTTGGGCCATTGTCGAGCCAAAGTTGGTGGTAGAAATGCCTCCAACCCCATGCCAAAGTTGGGATGCTGCTATACGGTTGTTGGGATGTTTGGCCGATGTCATGTTTTTATTTGAGAGCAAAACCCGCATAAAAACCACCACGCACACAACAAGGCGATGATGACCTATGAAAGGTTCCGCACAGATGGATTCACGAACCCACCTGTTGTTTGCCGATCTGTCTCATGGCCACCTCGCAACAAAGCGGTGTGTTTGGGAGTCGAAATAGGCTGGTGATTTGTTACATTACCAAAACAATTAACGGATACAATTCGCAATTGTAAAGTGTTAACATACGGGCAATGCAATACTAACGTGATATTTTTATGCAGCACAGTATAACATTAAAATACCAATAAAGAACACATATACCAGTCCAATGTAGGTACATTCGTTATCAACTGGTGCTACAGTATTTCCATATAGTCCACATATATTATAATGTATCTAGCACAAAGTATGCGGCCACAAGTCCGGTCCTTTATAATGAACTCGTTCCGAATAAAGTGCTACTCTTTTTTTTTAAATGTCCCAGCACGCGGGCAGGTTCAATGTCGATGTGGTTATTGTCGTAGGGTGACCATACTTCACCACGTTCGTCAACGCGTGTCGGATGAACAAGAGGTGGCAAGTTTCTGACATCGTTCGCCACCGATGTTACACAGCCGTAGGCGGCGATCGGATACAGGGTAGCCGAGTTCATAGCGCAAGTTAATCCATTCCACCGCTCTTATCACGATATATATACATGGCAATAAACACACGGCTTTCTTTTAAATGACAGCAGTCAATGTGATTGCAACACGGTATAATAATTCTCGCGTAAAAACCCATCGCGACGTTTTAACGTCTGAAAGCGCCGTTGCAAGTAGCACAAAGTTCAAACTAAGACACACACAATACCCAGACACGTGTCAGCTAATCCACAATGTTACAACCACACTCGCTTACCTGCCTGGGGACACGTGCGAAACAACGTGAACGCGCGCGCGTGCGTGCGGATGTGCGTATTGTTCAATGGTGCCAGGGGCTTTAATTCAAAAAGTTAAATGTCCCCTAGCATCCTACCCCCAACTCCTCCTGCACAAGCGAGGAAGATCGTCTCATTGGCCGTGTTCGTGAACGGGGTTGGGATTGCAACTCGTAGGGCGTGTTTGGGGGTGGCCTCGTGTGGTGTTGCGGCTTGTGAAGAAGGCGCTGCTGCTGCTGCTGGGGTCGATATAATTAAAATGTGTTTCGGGCACAAGGGCGCCGACACTATGCGTGCAGACATGTGGTGTCTGCGTGCGAAATGTCCTGTGTCTGTGCGCAATGAATCCACCGTGACCCCCACCACCACCAACTACAACTACCACCACCGCCATCACCACCAGCCCCCACGGTGTTGTCGAGTTTGTGAATAGACGAAAGTGAATGTACACGGGCGACGACCGAAACCGCTTTGTTCATTAATGTCGCGAATGCCACGCGCCGTAACAACAATTCAGGGGCTCTCGTACTGGTATGAACCTCCTGGTTACACACCAGCCCACAGGGGATTATTGTGTCCGTCCGTCCGTCGTGCATCCAAAAATGGGAGGGGTGGGGCTGGGAGGAGAGGGTGGGGAGGGGCTGGGTGGGGAGGGTGGAGAGGGGCTGGGTGGGGAGAATGGGGAGGGGCTGGGTGGGGAGGGTGGGGAGGGGCTGGGTGGGGAGAATGGGGAGGGGCTGGGTGGGGAGGGTGGGGAGGGATGGGTGGGGAGGGGCTGGGTGGGGAGAATGGGGAGGGGCTGGGTGGGGAGGGGTGGGGCTGGGTGGGGGGTGGGAGGGGTGGGGCTGGGTGGGGGGTGGGAGGGGTGGGGCTGGGTGGGGAGGGGCTGGTCACCCCGTGGTGCCCTTATAAAACTCAACGTTTAACCTACTCACGCCGGCTTGTGCCCGCCCTCACAGTCGGGCATATTTGCGGAATACACCACGCCGCCGTTGACCCTGGCCATTGACCGAGCAACCCAACGTTCCTACCAGCTCCCTCCGCAGGACAATGTGTTTTAAGTCGTGAATGCCACGCGCTGTAACAACAATTCAGGGGCTCTCGTTAATTGCCCATCGACCGCTGCGTCAAAAAGGGTGGCCCAGCCAAATCAGTTTTAAGAATGAACTCTTCCACGAAATTAAACGTCAACGCAGCGACAGGGTAAACCCGCAACCATGTAACACTGTGATGTTTAGAATTTTTGCCAATGAGTAATTTCTTAAATAACTATGAGCTCCTTTTCAATCCACTACTGGATGATGATGATGATGACAAAGTGACACATTTTCAAGTGAAGTGAATTAATGTTTAAAAGTCCACCAGAAAGGGGCTGTCCATAAATGACGTCACGCGATTTTTGGACGATTTTTGACCCCCCCCCCCTTCGTCACACGGCGTCACAAAAAGTCAGATCCCCCGTCAAATATGACGTCACAAAGCTCTGTCCCCCCCCCCAAGATAAAACATGCTTCAAATCGCTTTAACTATTGTCATTGTAGTGCGTATTTAACGTGCCGCTGCACTCTGATGTTGTAGGAGGAAACATTTATTAAAAAGTATATTTAATTAAGTAGAACGTGCTGTCTATATTTATTTAAAGTTGCGCATTTTGATGTGACGTCACATTTCTCAACCCCCCCCTCGTCACACATCGTCACAAATGTCTGACCCCCCCCCCCCTAGGTGCGTGACGTCATTTATGGACGGCCCCAAAGACTGGCAATTTCTTGCACGAAAATAAATTGAAGGAATAATATGAGCAAATGACGCTATATGAATAATTATGAACCAAATAAACCCCATATAACTTGAGAAATAAAAAAGCTGCTGGAAAGATAATATTAAAGCAATAATACATGGAATTAATTAGTCAAACATCCGAATGTATTCTGGAAGAAAAAAACCAATAGGTATTTTGCATATATATTTTAAAGTTTTGCTGGCTGGAGGGAAGAAGAGATGGGCGGACCGACATTCAAATCACATTGACGTTGCGAGTCGTGAAAGAATAAAATATTTAAAAATACTTTTTTTTTAAAAACACGCTTTAATGAAATGTACTGTCCGAGCTGCCCCTCCCCCTTCCTCCATCGCCCCTCCCCTCCTTCCACATCCCCCGCCCCTGGGCGTGGCTCCCCGAGGCTTGCCGTGACGTAAGGGACCACGTGGTGATTTACAGGCAACGTGAGTTGAGCGTGGACAATTAGAGCCGTAAAAATAATTGTTTAAAATATATATATAATTTTTAATGATAGAATATCGTCTTCTCATCAGTATGACATAGCTATACGAAGTTTGCAGTCGATACGACATTGGGAATACGGTTGAAATTGAGGTACATGATTTTTGGATACGACAACACACACATTAAGTTAAATAAAAGCGTGTAAAAAGTTTTAAAATATGTTTTAGATTTTTTATGATAGAATATAGTGTTGTCATCAGTATGACATAGCTATACGAAGTGAGTTAAATAAAAGCGTGTAATAAAAAAAAGATTTGTAGACGTCAGAACACGCCGGAAAACCCGGGGTCAAAACCCAACGGTGAAAGGTCTTCGCTGCGATAAACATCGCCACACTGTGGCCATGCAAGCAGACACAACACACGGACAGAGAGACTGACGGAGACACACAAACACACCGACAAGAGGGAAGAAAGATAGCCAGTGGGACAGGGAGAGGAACAGAAAGAGATGTCTGCAAGGCTGGCAATGCCGCGTCTCCCCGCCGCCTTGAGACGCGTGATCGGCGGGCCCGGACCACCCCGTCCTGCCGGGGAGACCTGCCCGGGATGGTGGCCCGTCCTCGGTAGGGTTTCTAGGCAAGAAAGGGGGGCCGGGATGGGTGTTGAAACTGGCGCGCAGAGCACGTCTTGGCTGCCCGTCCTCGCTGGGATTTACAGGCAAGACGGGGGGTTCACTCTCGGTACGAGGCCGTCATCTGCTACAGAGGCATGCCGGGGATGGTTGTTGAGCGTCATCGGAAGGGTTTCTAGACAAGACCGGGAGCCCGGCGTCTGTGGCCACCTTGCGTCTGTAAGGGGACCCTGCCGGGTACGGTGGCCCGATCTCGGTAGGGTTCCTAGGCAAGCCCGGGGCGGACGCGGCCTGTACGTCGGCTTCACCACTGGCCCTCTTCGGGTGCCGCTACCGGAGGTCGGACCCCGCAGGGAGAGCCGGGGTCTACACACGGGGACGCACTACGGGGCCAGGCGAAACCTGCAGGGGCAAGGAGATGGACCGGGACTTCAGGGAGCCAACCCCGGGCAGAGGACAGAGGCGCGGGGCAGCACCAGCGAGCTGGACCGGGCAGACGCATTTGTAAGAGGGGATTTTGAGCTTCATATCTTAGAATTGTGTTTTTTCGCTTTGTGTATAGTTTTTTGGTGTTGGGGTTCTTTTTCGTCATGGTCTAGTATCACCATCAGCAGAAGCAGCTTTGCTCGTTCTGTGAGTGAGAGACTGGGACGGTGTTGGTTGAAGATATGGAAGGGCATGATTGATGATAACCTGTGCTCCCATGCACATGGGGTAGGTCTACCATGTCTGTCGATTAGCGGGGCTTTCAATTGTTTAATGGTCTAGTGCAGGGGTCGGCAACCAAAATAACAAGAAGAGCCATTTCTTTCAAATTCGGTACAATATTCAGTATTTCAAGAGCCGCAATGCATCTGAGTACATACTGTACATACGTACATATTGTCAAGAAGCAGCCCGTAAAGAGCCGCATGCGGCTCGGGAGCCGTAGGTTGCCGACCCCTGGTCTAGTGGCTCGCCGTCATTTGTGTCCATGAGAGACTGGTGAGTGGTCGTTGAAGATTTGGAGAGCATTATTGATGCTCTGGATCCACAAGGGCATGGTTAGCTCCTGAATTAATCCTCAGTGGTGTTTGAGTAAAATATATATTGTGTGATGAACTGGTGGAATCATCATTTGGGCGAGAGACTCGTCAGGGTTGGGTGATGAATGTGAAATCACGGTCAGAGCCTTTTTCAACAATTTCATAGGTAGTTTAAACAATGTGTGCTATGGGTTCTGGCGTAAAGTAAAGAAAGCTCTTCAAAGTAAATTCAAAGTGTACATCTAAAACTTTATAACAATGTCCTAGTGTTCTCAGGGCACCACTATGTTAAATGGCATCAATTGTTTCTGCTCTAAAAAAAGGGTCATTGCCTAAAACGTCAGCCTATTGAAGGATACACAGTATGTTTATTTTATAAAGCAGTGTAAATGACGAACTGGTCAGTTATTTCACTTGTTCTTGTGCACCATTGCCAACACAGAGTCCCTTGTGTGTTTATGATACATTGTTTTAAAAAAGAAATCTGAAATATGGTGGGTTACAGCCCATGTTGAGTACAGAGCAGGAAATGTGTTGAACAACTGTTGACTTCTTCTTGGTTCTTTCGGTAAAGTCACGTAGAATGGAAATAATAAAATAATAAAAATAAAACATAAAATAATTCTCACGACGTTTCGGCCACAACGCAAGCAGCCGTCCTCAGGTGAAGGACAGGTCTGTCGAGAAGACAGAGTCTGAATGACACACCCCAGGCTTGGAGCGTCTATTTAAGCTGGGAGGGAGGAGGAAGAGCGCCTTGACAAAATAATTTATTTTATTATTTCCATTCTACGTGACTTTACCGAAAGAACCAAGAAGATGAATCCATGCAGTCACGAAAGCTTTAAATCGAAACTGTTGACTTTCCTCAATGTGCTGCACTTATTTGATCGACTTTGAAAGGATAAAGTTCTGCATTAATCTCCGTGTGGAACTTGAACTCGACACCTCGGGGCAATACTGTAAAATGAGTAGCACTGTGTGAGAAGTCATCAGTGGTTACCTTATGGATCAATCTACCCCTGCCATAGGATTTGAAAATGTCAACCACTGGCTCAGGGCTGTAAACGGGGAAAAAAGTGAGCACTGTTTGTTTGAGTGGGAATCCACTCACTTGCCTTTATTGTCCTGTGCCCAAAAATGAGATGAAGTGCATTACAGATGAACCACAAATGTGATTTATAAGTTGCATAATTAAATGTTACACAAGTGGAAAAATACACATGGCGTCGTTTAAAGGATTAATCCTGGATTACGTTAAAGTCAGAATTTGTATGATGATGCACATGCTGAATATGGATATAATTGCACTGAAACTCCACATATCGTAACATTTACACATTCTGAAACATTATCTAATGTCTTGCAGATGATGAGGAAAGCACAGGAAACTGGTAAGGCTCTTAAGCTTACTCATTATATGACTTTAAAGTATATTGTTGAATGTGTAATGCATCAAATACTGTGCTACTTCATATTTTTTACGTGTTGTTGGCAAACCAAGTAACAGACGAAAGAGCAGAAGCCAATGTTAATAAAAGACACCTGGGAAATAATGATTTTTTTTCCCTACATTTATTTTATTAGTTTTTACCGGTATTGATGTGAGTCATGAGTTTATGTACATTATAATATATTTCATTGCTACTACAGTCGATTACTTTACACCATTATTGTTTGGATTTTTTAATGTTAACTTTATACATTTCCTATCAGGGTACCTGTCTTGGCTGAGGAATGGT
Organism: Lampetra planeri; assembly: GCF_965212315.1. Lineage (NCBI taxonomy): Eukaryota > Metazoa > Chordata > Hyperoartia > Petromyzontiformes > Petromyzontidae > Lampetra > Lampetra planeri. The sequence continues at coordinate 4,638,592 of NC_136136.1, forward strand.
CTTTTAGCCACTGGCATTGGAATAATCGCCTTTGTGCAAAGCGACATGGGGAGGGAGGCTGCCTATGGTAAGTGTCTTTCGTCAGTGCCAGCAATGCATTCTCTCCTTTCATATTTCAGTATTTCTCCACAATTTTATTACAATTAAACTATCGCATTATATCACTAAACTTAGTATTCAATTGGATCTCTTGCAGAGCAGTGCAACCCTACCATATTAGAAATTCCCCTTAATTTAATACCATATACCTATCTCTGGAATCCCTCTTTAGGTGACCACTGGTCTGCAAACTATGGGGCAACACTTTTTCATCCATTCATTGTATGAGTCAAACTGATATTTTTATTCTCAGAGCTAAAAATGTGCCAAATTATGTGCAGAACTAATTTTATGTGAAAGGGTTTTTGTGGCGGCATGTTGAACCTGGCTGAGAACACCAACTAAACTTGAGAGTCCAGTTTAATTACTGACGGGCGCCTGGATTTTGATCCAAGTATTTATTGGTGCCTGCACAGCTACCCTGCCATCTCAGGAATACTTCCTGTTAGTCATTAGGCATGGTGGTGGTGCAACACCTATAATCCAGCACTATAAAGGTGAGGGTTCGTGGATTGCACAAATGTTACGAAATTCCCTTCCCGTGGGTGTTGGGGTGCTATTCTATGGTTTTCCAGGAGAAAGCAGTCCAGCAAAGTGCGGACTGATATATCTGCCCTGTCCACACAGGATGGAATGTTTCCCCCCTTTGCATGCGTGGATTATCACCACGTGCTCCAGTTTTGACCCACGTATAGAAACACTCATCCATTGGCAGAATTTTTTTTTATCTCTGTGCCTGTGTGTTTACAGATGTTGCAGCTTTGTGCAATGCAGTTGTTTAAATTTCACTCCCATCAAAATGTAACATTGTTAAACAACCTGGAAAGTGGGTTATGTATGGAAGACCGGTAACTTCATGGAAACAGAAGAGAGGGCAGCAGATAACACCGATAACCACTCATTGGCACTTGAGGGAGGCAAACGAAGCACTGTGTTATTTGGCCAGATTATAGTCATCACCTGGTTTGGCAGGACACCAGTAATGTAAGAAGAGACATCACTGCATATGAAACGGACATGCAGATATCTTTATTTGAGGCATGAAAAAGGCACCCACTCACTTCATATGGCTGGTCTATTGTATACTGTCCTGTATAGATATATAACTTTAAGCATCTGTACGCTCAAGTTGTATATCGATCCATACAGTTTGAGCACAAGCTTTTAATTGATGAAGCGATTTATTGTTACACCCATAATATTTAAGCATTTGTACATGGGTATGTGTATATGTATGCACTCACGTATATTTACTGTACGTAAATATACGTGAGTGCAAGTGAGCTTGTCAGTGCGTGCATCTGAGTATATTTAGGCGAATGTGTGCGCACAAGTGTGAAAGATTGTGGTGTCATTCGGTAGACTTAAAAACGGTGACATTTCACGAAAGTTTTCTAGTTCACTTCAATTATCTTCAGGCCGTCAACACTCGGTGAATTGTCACGGACGTAGATTTGAAATGCGTTTTTATCCTCCACAGGGTTTTTTATCCTGGGCGGGCTCTGCATCTCGTACGGCACTGCCTCGCACATGGCCAACATAGCGGTGCTGCGGCGGGCGATGATGCTGTCGACGTCAGCCGTGGTGCTCAACACGGTCGGGGTCCTCACACTGACCGTCTTGTGGCTCACGGCTGTGACGCTGTACGTGGGCCGCCTCGAGGTGGAGATCGTGAGGGACAACGGCGGAGAATGGGATGAAGGCTGTGAGCACTGCCGAGGTCACGAGGGTGAAGAGGAGGGTAAAGGCAGGGCTGACAAGTGAAGGGGATGGCGGAGATCGAAATGGGGGCCCCAGTGGTTTTGCATGATTTGGAAAGTTGAGTTCCATAATGGAAATAAATATATAAGCATGTGGGTTATCAGCGACAGTCTCGTTCTTCTCCATGTTGGTTTTTTTTGGGAAATGTTAACTTTTTGTTAATGACTAACACTTTTATTTTGTGCACATTTTTTTTTTAATATTGTACGTTTGTCATGACAAACATTGAGAGGTTGGACTATTATGTGAGTTTGTGACGTGTTCTTACACCTTACATGCAAAAGCATATTCACGGGTGGTTAAAACAGGTCCAAAAGAAACACTTTACTTTTTTTACCACTTTTGAATATTTGAATATTGTATGTTCGGAATATAAATATTTCACAAATGTAATTTTTTTTAATTTTTGACCTGTTTTAACCACCAGTGGAAACGTTTGTATGCACAGTCTAAGAACGTGTGAGAAACTGTCATCATTTTCTAATCTCTCATATTTTGTTTCCTTACATTTCCCAAAAACTAAATTCAGAATGAAGGGTGATTTATCAAATATCTGCAACTTCCTTGATTTATACATTTTCACAACACATCCATACCGCAACCAAAGTACATTGGTTTGATGTTTAAAATATGTGTTGATTAATTTTGCCCATCTGTGCAATTAGCTACTATAATCACCCAGAAATGTCTGTCCGTCCTATGTGTGACGTCACTCCACATGAGGCCCACCCCCCCCGTGTGGCGTCACTCCATATGTGGCCCACCCCCCTCATTAGTATTCATGAGTGGGTGGATTTTCACAACGCAGAGGAAGGTCGAGCTAAATTAAATAATTTATTACGCAAAGTCGCTTCAAATATGATGTTTTTTTATAGAAAGTGACGCTAAAAAATAAATCTAAGCAACACAGTGCTACATTCGTGCGAGACGTCACTGCAAAAGAGACCCCCCCCCCCCTTCATTAATATTCATGCATGCGTGGAAATTTAAACTAACGCACAAGGTCGTGCACTCCACATGCCGCACCCCTCCCCAATAACCATAAGTGGGTGACGTCACTCCACATGGGGCAACCCCCCCCCCCCCCCTCATTAATAATCAGGAGCTGAACAATGTTTCTATTGAATATTTCAGATTTATTGCAATATACACCCGGGCAAAAAAGCTAGTTGGAACATATTTAAATAACTAATTTCTGTAATTGGCGAGTGTAGAGAAACGTGCCTTGACACTGATGAAAGAGCTGAAGCAATGTCATCAACGAATGCTGGAATCTTTCCATGGGACTTTGTGCACGATGTCCTTTGTGGCACTTTCAGACCTGAACCCCAGAATGACCTTTTAAGCAGCCGCCTTCATCTTTCCACAACTCAATGACCCGCAATTAACACCACCACATCAAAGTTAATCATAAGTGTGTACACTCATAATCAACCCGTCTTGGCACTCCTTCTAGGGCCAGACTGTAAAAAAATTTTGGAAACGGTTGATTAGCTTCTAGAAGAGGCCTGAAAACTTGGGATAATGTTGAGGTGAGTTTAGCTCGAGCAATAGCAGAACGCAGAGTAATATTGCGGAGTTGGGTAGATATGTCATAAAAAATGATGCTGAAAGTAGCGAAGTGTGAAACAAAAACATTGCATGTGCATGTGGTAACTGGCAATATATTTTTTTACAAGTGATCTCAATAGTTATTAAATTGCTAGAACAAATATAGCTGCAAGGCTTCCCCAATGAGTTTAATATCAGTAGGTGCATTTATTACAGAAGAGCGTTTGCTTATGAACCAGCGCCGACAGCATGATATGAAACAATATTTAAGATTTTTTTTTTAACCATTGTTTGTCTTGGTGAATTTAATTGCCTTATATAAAAGCTCCACAGATGAAGTTGACATTAAAATTACTGTAGGGCATTTTAACAAGTGTAAAATATAGAATAGCACTCACCTGGCATTGCAAAATTAAAATATTAAACTTGAGAGACAAACGCGCACATGTAAAGCCTTCACAAGAGAGATGTTACCCAAATGCTATGATCTTGTACTGGATAAATATTGAGTGTTGGTATATACAGTACCTATTTATGGTATGGTGGACATTACTACTACTGCGGTGTACAGTGTAAGCCTGTTGCAGATATACCAATCAATAAATATTTTTATTTAAAAAAACGAGATTCATTTTTGTTTGGCCTTTTGTGGTAGCAAAAAAAACCATCTGAACGAATACTCTGGTTTTTTCGGTAAAGTCACGTAGGTAAAAAATAAAATTAAAATAAATTAAATCACGACGTTTCGGAGGCAACACAAGCTTGTAATTTATTAGATTTTTTTACTTACGTGACTTTACCGAAAAAACCAAAGAGGATGGGACCCTTGCAGTCAAGAAAACTTCAAATCTAGAATATCTGAACGAATACCAACATCGCACATCAAAAGAATAATACACGCCAATAAAACTGCAACTTTTGTTTTATTGAGTTATGCTCATTTTCAGAATGCATATGGCTTTCTGCAGACGTGGTTAAGATTGATCTATGTGGAAGAATAAATGGGATAAAGTTTGACCTTCCAATTTAGATGTACGGTGCTGCCACAGCTTATGCAGTAGAGGGCACCCAACTCATTGCATTTTAATTACCGCATGGCCAGTGGAAACCTCGGGCAGTGCCAACCTCCTTAAGCGAGAAGCTCCAACGTGTTTCAGAGTTGGCATTGTTTATACTGAGCAACATTACTCGTGGCGAGTAACCGATTACCGTCACGCCCGTTGAAATGCGCTTAATTGCTTTTCAAAATGCACACAGCCTTTTGTCGGGATGCCTTGGCCACTGCCATCAGTTCTTCGTCCACTACAGCAGAGCAGCATAGCACCGTGTTTATATTGACGCACAGTAAGCAGTCTGTCATTAACGCGTTCAAACGCAAGGTTATCCAAGCAGTTGCACAATTAATGAAAAAAAATTAGGTTTACCGGTCACCAAACGTTCTACCGCAATACACCATAACTAAATAAGCAATGAACTGCGTACATGTTATTACTTAGTGGCCCAATTTCTCGTCTGCTTACATTTTCCCCACCTTGTCCGTAATTTGTCCAACGTGTGCATTTGTTTTTCCTTTTACGTACACTAATAGTCCTGTTAATCCACTGCTGGATTGAGGGCATTCCCATGCCATTGATGGTCGTGGGGGTTAATGACCACACTTCACCCACGCGCTGGTCACTGCGGGTTGGGAGCATAGAAGCACAGTACAACTGCACTGCTTTGCTACCCACGGATGGACGCAGCATATTGGGGTTATTTATTTCATTGCACATAACCCGACTGGCCACAGCCGATGCAAACATGGGAATGTGCTAATTTGCTGATGAACAATGGACCCTGTTGTTCATTCCTCGAGCAACATTCGGGGCTGAGTGATTGCAGTCGAATAAAAGGGAAGAAAAAAAATCTATACCGGGTCGTATTATTATTTCTTGCATTCAATATTTATTTTAAGCAATTCAGCCAATTAAGGACATTTTAGCTGCAGGACGTGATTAAATGCGAGGCCTGTTATCGACCCCACCGAGGAATAAACTCTGTCTGCCTGACCCTCTCCTGTGCGATGGAGCTGTCAGAACAGAAAGGTTGGCCCAGCAGGTTACGCTCGAGTTTACCGAAACGCTGTTTTTTTTTTTTTGACACGCGCTGCCAAATTGAATCGCACCTCGAATATCGCGCAGTGAAATGTAAAACGGGCTTCGGTCGGAATGGCCGCGGAGAGACTGAACCCCCCCCCCCCCCCCCCACATTTCGCCTTTTTGCCACTACACACCGCCACAACATAAAGGACTCGTGACGAACAAGCGCGGCAGAGGGATGTAATAGATCACGTTTGCTTTTCGGCGGCAAGCTACGATACATTTAAAACCACCGTTGAAATACTACATTATATATATAATATATACATTACGGTGACACAGTACTGCTTGTTACATTTGCATGATACGTAGACACAGAGTACAGACTTTAAATATTTGGACGAACGAAGCTCATGACCCTAGAGCTAACGGGTACGAATCAACGGGGCTATAAATCCCACAGCGGTCCTTTAGTCTTCTTCTCCTCTATGCTAAACGTTTTCAATGAACTGAGTTGCGCACGGAAAGCGGGCACCGTTGTCCATTTGTTTTTGCAAAAGAAGGCACGATTCGACCAAAGAGCAGTTGTCGAGCGCGGAGGGATGAACTCGCTGACGCCGATTTGGCTGTGCCGCTCGCCGCCACCGCCGCCGGGATCGGCATACCTGTCAACCCCTTATCGGTGCCCTGCCTCATTACAGACCGATTCTCAGACCGTATTGGTCACCCCGTGGCCCCCTTATGAGTCTTCAACGTTCATCCCACAAAGTCCCATCACAGGTGGTGAAACACAAACAGACAGACACTTTTTTTTTCTTTCCACGCTGTACGTACCGGCGTACGGACCGGAAAAAAAATCTCAATTTCCATGTACAAGAATACGGGTAAACCGCAGTGCCGGATTATCCTCGTAGCAAAAGTAGCAAATGTTATGGGCCCCGCACTTTCAAGGATCCCGCGATAAATGCTTTCAAGCTATCAATTCCGGTTCAGTGATTCTGCACTTGCTCTATTATTATAGTACTATACTGCCTTAAATTTGTCTGAAATACTGGGTGTTTAAGGTTAGTGATTTGTCGTATTATCTGGCTTTATAGCAAATGAAACAATACAATGACTTTACTATGCAAGTAAAAAAAGATTGTGTTTAAATAGATCCGTGTTTTTATTTAAATGTAGGGCCCCTTTATAACATATGCTACAGGCCCCGCACTAGCTTAATCCGGCACTGTTAAACCGTACAGGTTGACAGCGATGGATACGTGGAACCGAGAAGAAGAAGACAGTTGCACACACACACACGGGTGTGGTGCACAGAGCGAGGCGAAGCGGACCCGTGGCGGGTCACTGATTGACAAGGGGTCACACGCAGACGAGACAGGCACACGCCGCTTGAATGGCCAATTTCTTTGCTTGGCCGAGGCATCCGCGCTTTTATGCCACCCCCTGAGGAAGATCAGTAATATAGCGAGCGGGCAGCCAACAACAACAACTCTGCCCTGACAACAAGAACAACAAAAACCCCAACCATCGTCTTCTGGTGGAGTGGCACTTCCCTGACGACGTGTCTTGTTTAAGGGACAACCTGGTCGAGAGTGATGGACTGTCGGGGCTGGCCACATTTACTATTCAAGTCGTTTGGCGTCGATCCCATTGCCTTTGTTCAATTAATGCAGCTTCAGTAGCCAGCCGCCTCCAACGCACGCTTGATTTACTGTCATATACGTCTCGGAGTAATTGACAGATGAAACGTCATTTAAACGGCCCCGTGCGTTCGCTAATGAAAGCTGCCTCGGCTAATAACGTGTCTGTATATCAACATAGAAAATATATCAAGTGAAACTCTGGCTGATTCCTTAAATTAATTTTCCTTAACGTGACGATTCAGCATGCTTATGGCACTGTATTCCTCTTGCAAATGACCGTAATGAAATGTGATGCGAGTCAATATGATGTATCTGATATATGTTACGATTTCTCTAAATCCTGTTGAAGGCTAACACGGCCACACAAGCAACGGTCTGTAAATCACCCAAGAGCTCAATCTTACAAAGGAATTCCACGGAATTTCTCTTCGATTTTTTTTTTGAGAAAACGCTAATTATTTTTGTGAGCGAAAAACTCGATCAAATTAATTTTCATAATAAAAGCATGCTATAGTTTTTGTTAAATTTAATATTGAGAGCTTTCAACTTATGGGCAACATTAAACCGCGTAAAACGTTACATTTCAAGAACGATGTGAAAAAATATGTATACAACACAATTCACAAATTCTAAACCAAGACAGTGTTCCCATTAAGGTCCTTAATGCGAATATAAAAATTATGCAATATTGCTGCTCAAACACATTGCAATGTTACGCCTTTCGTCGCTGCGCATTTAACAGAAAAAAGCCAAATACTGCCACTTCTAAAATGTTTGCTTATATGGTGATCGTGAACCGTTATTTCATTTTTAAGCGTTCTTCCACACCGTCGACGTTCCAATAGCTTACGCCTACTCGTCGGGGCTGTGAGCGACTGAACAACAGGCTCAAGTAAATCCCTCGCTTGCTCCCTGCCCCACCACCACCACCTATCCCCCCAACCACTCCGGCTGCTCACAACGGCCCCTTCAATTGTATCCGCAGCGCAGGTGCTCGAGTGAAAGTTTCAATAAGGCGGCGGCGGCGGTGACGGCGTCTTGAGGCGCGGGGCGCTCATGCCCTTCCTCGACCTTCCTGCTGCCTGGCGCTGGAAATAAGCCGGTGGAATGAATGCGGCGAGACGCGGAGTGAACTCCCCCCCCTCCCCCCCGACGAACCCCTGGGAATTGATTGCCTTCCGCCAACGCACGCGAACACGGTCAGCTTAGTTACCTCTTGCAAGCGACAGGCGTAACCACAGGGGGGGCCTGCCACACCTTGTCCTGGGCTTTCCCACGAGGCCCTATATTTTCAGGCTGCTTGCCGCTGCTGGTGTCCTGGGAAATCTCCTAGTCGTCCCAGGGGGCATTATAGGTCTCGGTTTTATTGTTGTCAGTTGCGTTATAGAAGTACACCACTGACGGCAACGCATTCACACGCAGTGTTACCCAGTCCCGCTATCGTGAGACATTCTTCTTCGTATGTGCCCCGGTTTCTTATACATCAGGAGGTGGAATGCCTACAAGCCTTGGCAAAAGTAAGATAAAGAAAAACCGAACCCATTAACGCGGGTCAAATTACTAACTTTACAACATGGCTTATTTTTAATTTGCCGAGCCATCACCAAATTTCCACAATAATTCGCAGTCCAATGCATAGGGTAGGATAAAGCCCAGTTGCACCCAGAGCGTGTGCGTGTCTGAAAACCACAGGTGTCGAATGGACAGCGCGGTGAAAGTGTGTGTAGCGGTTAGCGCGCTGCGCTGCGAACCCGGCCACCCGGGGTCGATTCCCGCTCACGGTCAACACCAGTGACGATTATCTGAACGGGTCCTGGGCCTCACTTAGGTCGACTCAGCATCAAATGGGTACCTGGTGCAGTGTGTAAACATCGCCACTGGGGAGACAAAGGCGGCCGGTCGTGATGCTGGCCACCCATCCCGTCGTGTGCCGTGCCAGCCATCATAGGCGCTCGCGAAAAGCACTTGCCCCAACAGCCCGTGAAAGGCGATACGGGGGGAATCTTTGCGTGTGTGTGTGTGTGTGCGTGCGTGCGTGTGTGTGTGCGTGTGTGTGTGTGTGCGTGTGTGTGTGTGCGTGCGTGTGTGTGTGCGTGTGTGTGTGCAAGTGTGCAGACATGAACGGCGACCGCTAAAACGTGCGGAGACGCCTGCCAGGGCACGTTCGGCCCGTGAGAGATTCGCACTCGCCAGGGGGTGTTTGGGGGTGAAGGTGTGTGCGCGAAAATCGCCACGAAGCCAGGTCCACACACACACACGGGCGATCAGCAATCGCGCAAAGAAATCTCTCTAAATCGCGCAAACTTAAACCGCTTTGTCCACACGCCGAGCGAATAGTTTGGCCAACGATGAAAGCACCGTGGCATGTCATTCAGGATCGCAGTAACAACCATTCGCGAGTCGCAAACGTGCAAGCACGCGATGAAATTTGCGACTACCAATCGCTGAGCAGATGCTTGAAAGTCGAGCATGCCATCACTGTTGCTCAACCGCTTGAGCAAACTGCTTGCAACTGGTTGCAGAGACATCTGTTCCGCATCCAAGCATGCAACCGGGTTGCACGCAACTCATGATTCAGGTTTTGTGGACCCGACTGTTGACGTTACCCTTATGTTGGATCCTCCAAAAATAAATGCATCGCACCTGGCTAAAGCACAGCAACGCGTCGTCATGCCAGCCATGTGCTGGCTACATTTGGTTGTGCTCATTAAAGCCAGCTGTACTCCCCAGGTGTGTTATTCTGTACAGCGGTGCCCGATTACAACAAGAACTGGAAAAATATCCGACTTGCCGGCTGCTCCGTCAACCTGGTTTTGACGATCATCTAAAGTGGAGTTACGAGGAGGTCAAATGTTTCGCACCCCCCCCCCCTTCCCGACCATGAAGGTACTTTCATTGAGTGACAGTGAAACTTGGTAAACACGTGGCACATAGTTTTTCATTAAGTATTTGGGTGGGCGGGGACGGGGGCATTTAAAAGTGTATATCTATCCGAGACTATCTCTTACAGGAGTTGCAATCATTGGTGTGCAGTTGGGGGCCGTCATGGCTCTATTACTGGGCCACAACCTGGCCTAAAGAGCCAGGCACATGACTACTGTTCGACTGAAATGTCATCAGGAAACTCACCCATTGCTGGGGGGGGGGGGGGGAAATGTATGGCACGGCCTAGAACCTACAAATATCACAACGTGGACTATTACAGCGTCTAAACGTGACCGAATCTCAGGACGATCTACAAAAACAGTCGTCATATTTCTTTAGTAGAGCGAGGACGTCAATCATAGGTAGAGGTAAAAAGGAATGTCTTGAGCCTTGGGAGTGGAACAGTGGCAGGGAGTCCGCAACACGGATGGCAGGGAGTGGGAGCAGGAAGTCCAGACGGTGGGGGCAGCAGAGGAGCAGGAGCGACCTCCCATTGAGCGAGGGTTGACATAGAACAGGGCTCCCGTGTAACATCTGTGCCGAGTTTCACTGGCACAGCGCCACTGTTTTATGCCGATGGTCGTGACGCAGAATATCGGCTGTGCAGGCTGTGCAACTGCAACACGGCGAATGGGCTGGCTGGGGGGTGCCCAGGTGCCGGGCTAAGAAGACGGAGGGGTCATTTGACAGTGAGGAGAGCCTCATCAATCCCTTGTACCAGGGCCCCGTGCCAACGACATTGTGCCGCCGGGTCAGAGGAAACATTTTCCGACTCACCCTCGTAGGTGCGCACGTGCCCACAATTTGCCTGATGGTTGCTGTTGTAAAAAAAAGGGGTCAACAGTAGGACCACGACGCTCTGGCTGCAGCCCCTGACGATATTGTCACGGTCACGTTGCGTGCGCGAGGTGCTACGCTGTGTTTTTATCGTTTTGCTAGAACAAATTATCGACGATATCCCCCCTCCCCCCCCCCACGCTCTGTACTTCTCCCTCCCTGCCCCCCTCGAGGTCCAACAATGCCACCCCCTCCGGGTCTACTCAATCCGCAATCCCTGAATACGCGGGCCCCCCCCCCTTCCCCCACGGCCCCACATCCTCGTCCTTCATGCCAGGAGGGTCAGCGACACGAACAACAATTACGCCCGCCGGGACCCCGCGTCCAGTAAACCTTTCGCTGTGGCCGCGGCCACTCGTCGCGTGCCTACTCGCTCCGGTCACACGGCAGAGGCCCCCGTTAAAGACGACGACGACAAACAACAACAACGTTCGGTGAGATATTCAAGGTTTTTTTCGGTAAAGTCACGTAAAAAAAAAAAACCTAAGAATATGAATCCTTGCAGTCACGGAAGCGTCAAATCGAGATATTCAAGCCCTAAGTCGTTACCGGCACTCGTCAAACTGCGTGGGACTGAATACCGGCGCGGTGTCAGGGTTGGCGTTGGGGTGGTGGTGGGGGGGTGGTGGTGGTGGGGGTGGGGGGGTTGTGGGGTGGGGGTGGTGGGGGGGTGGTTTTGCGGGGGGCCTCGGCTCAGTTCGCCGGATCTTGAGTGGCGGCGTCGGCGTTGATCTTGGCCGCAGCGAGGGCCGCCTCGTCCACGGCGCTGGCGTTCTTGTCGCCGATGCTGTCGCCGCCGGCGACCGTGCCCAGCACGAAGCCGGACTCTTCCTCCCTGAAGCCGCGCTCCATGTTCGTCGTGATGTACTTGAAGAGGGCCTGCCGCAGAACGTATTGCCGACACGTTAACGACGACGACGATGATGATGATGATGAGTAACATACCTGTCAACCCCTTATCAGTGCCCTACCTTGTTACAGACCAATTCGGACCTCATTGGTCACCCAGTGTCATTATCAATTTCAACGTTCATCCTACAAAGTCCCATCATAAGGGAGAAACACAAACAAATAGAAATGTTTTTATTGAAACGGCTGTACGCCGTATGGACCTGAAAACTCAATTTCCCTCGACAAGAATACGGCTAAACCGTCTGGGTTGACAGGTATGTGAGGATGGTAAAACGATGGCAGTGTATGAAAATGTCAGCAGCGGCAGCAACAACTGCATTAAGTTGATAGCTGGCAAGCAGCAACGTACGTACTTGTACGTTAAACTTCTTTCGCACCGTACGTAGCCAAGCGTGCTCAAAATAGCGACGCCGTGAATTGCCCAGGTGCTTAATCCCACAACAAAATTCGGAGGGCACCCTCCCCACCCACTGGTGGCAGACGAATGCCCACTTGCAATCGGTGCAGTCGTCACCTTGTGACGAGGCCATCTAAATGCGGACATTAAGTACACCAATTCAAACGGCAACGACTGCAGTGTAACATACAATGATGTCCTCATGGTCTGTCGCCCCCTTCACCAGCATCCCTTCTAGCAATGTCTCCTGCTTAGTGTGTGATGTCTCGAGCTTGTGTATCTTCCCTCGTCCAAGGGTTCCTCTCTCCGTTCTGTGTAAGTGTAATTCCATGCGTGCTTCTCTCCATGGAGTTATCAGATGCTTGTTGTGTGTGTGTGTGCGCGTTTCGTTTGCGGTCCGTACGGTGCGAAAGAAGTTCAACCTACATAGAACAAGCTCAACATACGTACGTTAGTTGTTATTTTTGTTTTACCCCATATTTTCTCTCAGTTGCTCACATTTCCGTTCCACGCGTCATAGCCGAAGATGTGAAATGAGCGAGTTCAAAAGAAGCACTGAAATAAATCAGATCATACGGGTCTCCTGACATTCATCAATCGACATTGTAGAGTGTGATAACTGTGGTGTCGGTGCCAATGTACCGTGAGCCAGAAGTAGCAATAATGTTTTTTGCTAAACTGTACACTAGACGAAACACGTGCATATAACCGGTGCATCGGCACAACGCGATGCCCTGCTCGCGAAGCCAGACTTAGCGCAGAGTGGAGCACTCGTGTCAGGGGATGTGGTTTCAGGAAACCGTTCAAATGCCACGGTTTGTTGACTTTAACTCAAATCATTTCAGCGCAAGAGATAACAGTGAGTAAACATCACTAAACAAGAGAGAGAAAAAAACTAGAAAAACAAATATCGGCCAAACATCTTTTGTTCGGCCTCAAATGAAAAATAAACCCCATTCGGTCAGAACATTGACTCGTTATTTCTTCTGTCTTTCAACAAAGCCCTTTTTATTGCCTCCAACGTCTGTATCGCCTCTGTGTGGGAGTATCACTCGTTACTGTTACTCATGGAGTGCATCTGTGCGTCTTTGTTGTGTGAGCGGGCGTTGGAACGGTGGCGCAGAGGTAAGCGCACTGCGCGACAAACCCAGGCCATCCGCGTTCAATTGCGGGTCCGCGAATATCTGAACCGGTCCTGGGCTACCCCTAGGTGGACTCAGCCATGAATGAGGACCTGATGTGGCTCGTAAACATCAGCACTGAGGAGACAAAGGCAGCCGGGTGTCATGAGCCGCACTACCACATCGTCCATTGCGCTGGCATAGGTGCTCACTAACAAGCACTTACTCCAGCAGCCTTTGTAGGCAACACGGGGGATATTTGTTTTTTCACGTTGGAATACGAATGGGAAATGCAGTGTCGAGTTCAAAGTCCCGTCAGGGCTGACTCCACTCATTGCCACGACTGGCGTCCTAAAAGCATCATCTCCTGGAGAGGCTGCACCACTCGGTGGGATGGACTGGTGTCCGTCACAGGAATGTGGAATTTCCATCATTGCCCACCGCCCTCCACCGTAAACAGTAACGGGAGATGAAGATCGCCCGATAACCTAATTTCTGGCTGCCTCATGTCACCCTATTGTTGGCATTCAATTTTCCATGTGTACCACGTCCGTCATGTCTCAATGACTTTACCTGGGGGAGTCGATGGGAGTCTCTGGAAACCAATTAAAGAGCGACAGAAATGAAGAAGCGACGGAGACGTTGACCTGAATTGCTTATCATGTAAACAAAACATGTCATTCAAGGCAAGGAAGAAAAAAAACAAGCATTGCTTCGGATGAAAGCGTGTATTGCACGCCCCACAAACCGACAGGTCAGTCTTGTGAAGGGCATTTCAGTGGTAACTGTTTTGCATGTACACTCCAACCTTTGTCAGCTTCGATTATAGCCAAGCTAAGGGCTAATTGGGAAGGATCGGTGGTGCAGCGGTTAACGCACTGAGTTACGGTGGCGGCGTGATGGCAAGGATATATTATCGCCATCGTTTGGTGCACAAGAGGTCGCTTGTTCGATCCCCGTGGTGGTCGCGTGGATTTTTCTCCGGGTTCCTCCACTTTGACCCTCCACATTTAGAGATATGATTTGGCTGCGACTATACATTCCTGCTTGTGATGATGATGATGATAATATAAGCCACTCCGATTAGCTATCCTGTGTGGCCAGGTCACTTTGGCAAATATAATTAATAGCTCAGTGGGCTTTACCTGGTAAATGAAATAGTTTTGCTTGGGCAAAAAAAAAAGATCATCTTGATGATTTTAAGTCCGATTCCCCGTCAAGGTCAACAGCAATGGTGAGTGATTTCCTATTCGGCCCTGTGCACCCTCATTCACCAAACCTGCACCGACCGGCATGTTGAAGTATAGTCCAACAACCCCTATGACACGGTGTGAGAGGGGACCTTCATCCAGCAGTGGAGTTTGCAAGGGCTGTATACGAAGAACTAATGTGGGGCAGCACGTCTCTGGCACGGGATGTGTGTGGCTCTGCCCTCGTTTGGAGATGCTTTTCTCCAGGCTCTCAAGTTTCTTCCCACGCTGAAAAATAATTCAAAAATATATAAGATGGGCCATACATGCCCGAGTAGGACCCTCTTGAAAATATATTGAGTCTCGATTTAAAGCTTTCGTGACTGCAGGGATTCATATTCTTGGTTCTTTCGGTAAAGTCACGTGGAAGGGAAATAATAAAATAATACAAATGTAACAATAAAATTATCACGACGTTTCGACTGCAACACAAGCAATCATCATCAGGTGTGAAAACCACAATCGAAATGTCGTGAGAATTTAATTGTTTTATTTTTATTATTTTATTATTTCCCTTCTACGTGACTTTACCGAAAGAACCAAGAATATCTTGAGTCTCGTCGCAGGCCCGTCTACATCAACACACAGGAGCTAATGCAACAGAAACATATTTTGGTTATTTGCAAAACCAAGCACGCACTGCAGAACGAGCTATTGTCTGAGAGAGCCCGGAGGCGAGCAGATGAAATAAATAAAAGCGAAAAAATTGGCACGAATGAATAACATTGCGTCCGTCGCACGCTGACACGCTGGCCTGGCAGATGGTTCGTGCATTTTCAAAATTGTAAAGCGCAAACTTTTTCTACAAAACAGTTGAATAAGCAGAACGGAACAGAAGGGCAATGTTAACGTTAATGCTTGCAGAACAACGGCATGGGCTGGTTACGATTTCATAAGCCCCAAGCCTCGCTGCATCAATTTTTAAAAACAAAAATAGAGTTCAACCGCCCGTAAATGAGCGTGGATTCACCCACGTTCGTTTCTGTGTTTTCGCCCACAGAGTTTTTTTTCGGCGGCCGTGCTTTTCGCACGATTACCTCGAAACGCCTCTGATCATTCCGCTCGACTGTAATCATTCAGCGGGGAATCTTATTTTTTCATATTTCAGCAGCCTCGTAGGAAAAAAAGAGAGCGGTCACGTGACCTGTAGCGCGTGTCCCAGGTGTAGGGTGAGGATTACAGATCCACGTGCGGTGTGCCCAGTGCCACGTGCGGTGTTCTCAGTGCCACGTGCAGTGTGCTCAGTGCCACGTGCGGTGTGCCCAGTGCCACGTGCGGTGTGCCCAGTGCCACGTGTGGTGTGCCCAGTGCCACGTGCGGTGTGCTCAGTGCCACGTGTGGTGTGCCCAGTGCCACGTGCGGTGTGCCCAATGCCACGTGCGGTGCTCTCAGTGCCACGTGCGGTGTGCCCAGTGCTACGTGTGGTGTGCCCAGTGCCACGTGCGGTGTGCCCAGTGCCACGTGCGGTGCTCTCAGTGCCACGTGCGGTGTACACTCAGTGCCACGTGCAGTGTGCTCAGTGCCACGTGCGGTGTGCTCAGTGCCACGTGCGGTGTGCTCAGTGCCACGTGTGGTGTGCCCAGTGCCACGTGCGGTGTGCCCAGTGCCACGTGCGGTGTGCTCAGTGCCACGTGCGGTGTGCTCAGTGCCACGTGCGGTGTGCTCAGTGCCACGTGTGGTGTGCCCAGTGCCACGTGCGGTGTGCCCAGTGCCACGTGCGGTGCTCTCAGTGCCACGTGCGGTGTACACTCAGTGCCACGTGCGGTGTACACTCAGTGCCACGTGCGGTGTGCTCAGTGCCACGTGCAGTGTGCTCAGTGCCACGTGCGGTGTGCTCAGTGCCACGTGTGGTGTGCCCAGTGCCACGTGCGGTGTGCCCAGTGCCACGTGCGGTGCTCTCAGTGCCACGTGCGGTGTACACTCAGTGCCACGTGCGGTGTGCTCAGTGCCACGTGCGGTGTTCTCAGTGCAACGTGCGGTGTGCCCAGTGCCACGTGCGGTGCTCTCAGTGCCACGTGCGGTGTACACTCAGAGCCACGTGCGGTGTGCTCAGTGCCACGTGCGGTGTTCTCAGTGCCACGTGCGGTGTGCCCAGTGCCACGTGTGGTGTACACTCAGTGCCACGTGCGGTGTTCTCAGAGCCACGTGCGGTGTGCTCGGAGCCACTGGGGGAGGAAAACAACGCCAAAGAAAATAAAACGCGAGCAAATGTTTTTTTTTTTCGCAGGCGTGGGGAGTTGGCAGAGCTAACGAATGTAATTTAGCAAAAAAAACCAGCGGGAGTTGTGAGATTCTTAGAAACAGCTGGTACCCAACAACCGAAACGCATAAAACTGCAAAAATGTTACGTACGATCGTTTAAAAAAATTATGGCTCAGTTGCCACTAATGATGATGATTTAGTGGTAGTGCCAGCTCCCCAATGAGAGTCCACAGGAGAAATTATTGTTCAGCCTTCCTATACACATACCCCTCCACCCCCACTTCACAATATATAAAATGTATAAAATTATCGTGATAAAAACAGTAGATGTAGTGAGAAGAGAGATGCAGATCGATGGCAGGCGTCGTGAGATGAGAGAAGAGAGATACAGATGAGACAGAAATATGGTGAAATTATAGAGATGCAGACATGAGAGAGAGAGAGATTTCGTGAGATGAGAGGAGAGATCAGATGCTGACAAGATAGAGATGAGAGACATGAATTTGTGTTAATTAGTTTGTTACTGTACATTTAGCAGGATTTGAACATGAGCTGGTATTTCATGTACCCTTATTTTTCATGAAATTCAGGGCCACTTGAGTTGATTTGGGGCCCAAAGTTTTAGCTCGTGCCGTCAACCAGAGATTCAGTTGCGACAACAGCGTTTGACAAGCCCAGGCATTTTCATTTCATGGACTGGAATGCAGACCGCTGAATGAAACTATGCTTTACATTGTAACTTTTATATTAAAACAGCTGACAAAAGAAAATGTATGTTCTTCTGAAGCGAAACTTACAAAATAAAAACGAATGTTCTTCCGCAATGATTGATGTACCTTAATAAGCAGGTGAAGGGCCCACTGCAACGCACTGTCCTTTATGAGACGTGGATGATTGTATCTCAGGAAAGACGGTTCATATTTTTTTTTCAATCAAAGGTCAAGGTCAAGAGGTCACCCACAGCAAATGGCGTTGACGCCACCACATTTGCTTCCTTCTCTTCTGCATCTGCCATCGCTTCCTTCTACCCGACCTCTTGGGTCTGATAATTGATAGTTGTTTTTTTACCCTTTTATCTGGCAACAAAACTGACACCTTTTTTTACAAGGAGTCATGTTTGCATTGATCACAATACCTGCAGTCGTAATGCAAACAAAAAACATAACTCTGATAATGTATGCACTGTCCTTGAAGTTGATTGGTCCACACTCGAGACAGCTTTCCTTAGAGCCTGGTCTCACATGGTGTTGGACCAGATGACGCCAAAAGGCGCACAACTCAAAGACAATGCACCATCAGAGTTTGAGAGCTCGGGCTTAGCATTTACACCATTGGAACCTCATTTGCCAGTAGAAAAATATAATAATTGTTTTTTTACCCTTTTATCTGGCAACAAAACTGACACCTTTTTTTTTACAAGGAGTCATGTTTGCATAGACCACAATACCTGCAGTCGTAATGCAAACAAAAAACATAACTCTGATAATGTATGCACTCTTGGGTCTGTTCGGTAAATTCGATCACCTTCGCCTGGCTTCAGCAGCTCGCCTTGGTACACAGCAGAGGTGTGGACTCGAGTCATGTGACTTGGACTCGAGTCAGACTCGAGTCATGAATTTGATGACTTGCGACTCGACTTGGACTTGCATAACAATGACTTTGTCCCACCTATGAGATGTGGACTCGAGTCATGTGACTTGGACTCGAGTCAGACTCGAGTCATGAATTTGATGACTTGCGACTCGACTTGGACTTGCATAACAATGACTTTGTCCCACCTCTGGTACACAGTGACAGCTCCTTCAAGACCTATCTTAAAGTCTTACGATTGCTCTCAAACACCTGGGTACTATTCCAGTGCCTGCCTCGGTAGCCCAGGCATTCTCCAAGCCATCTTGTTATCTGTGGCTCCCGAAACTGCAAAACTCAACTCAATAGCGAAATAAATAAATAAATAGATAAATACATAACTAAATAACTGTTTTACTTGCTACGGTACATTGATCAGACAGATAGATTATTATATCACAGAATCATGAAAGATGGAAACAACTTTGGGGGTAGCCTTCATCCAGCATTGAATAGATCGTGGCAAATAATGACGACGATGACATCATCATAAATGAAATGCAATTTGTATTTTTGCTGCTGCCGGCTATTGCTCATCCAACAGTGGACATATCATGGCTGACTATAAAGATGATGAGTATGAGCTGAAAGAGATGTACGTTTGCTCTCTCTCTCTCCTTCATGGTGTTGCCATCGCAAAAATTCCACAATTGCCGCTGGCTGTGAGAGAAAGCGCAGTGTAGCGTAGGGAACGAGGGAGTGTGCGTGTGCATGTGCATGTGCGATAGTGCAGCGGTTAGCGCGCTGCGCTATGAACCCGGCGACCCGAGTTCGATTCCCGCTCACGGCCAACACCAGTGACGATTATCTGAACCGGTCCCGGGCCTCCCCTGGGTCGACTCAGCCTGAAATGAGTACCTGGTGTGGTGTGTAAACATCGCCACCGGGGAGACAAAGGCGGTCGGGCGTGGTGCTGGCCACCCACCCCCTCGTGTACCGTTCCGGCCTTCATAGGTGCTCGCTAAAAGCACTTGTCCCTACAGTCTGTTAAGGCTATACGGGGGATCTTTGTCTTTTTGTGCGTGTGCGTGTGTATGTGCATGTGCATGGGTGTCTGTATGTGTGTTCGTGTGCATGTGTGTCTGTATGTGCGTGTGCATGTGCATGTGTGCATGTGTGTCTGTATGTGCGTGTGTATGTGCATGTGTATGTGCATGTGCATGTGTGTCTGTATGTGCGTGTGTATGTGCATACGTGCCTGCCATGCGTCATCCACGTCCTGAGTCCACCGATCTCCCAGAACAGGTTTCACGGCCGATATGAACTCAGCCCCCACGAACTGAGAGGGCACAAGACATCACACACAGGAAGACAAGGATGAAGACCACCGCCGTGTAGCCTGTAACAGACTGGGTTCGGAACACAGCACGCTAACCAACTACACTACCGCTCCCCACTATATACACACATACACAAGTGCAGACGGCAGCAAGCAGAGCAACGTTTTAAACACAAATAGGTGCACATAAAAAAACCCAGACCCACATTTACGTACATACATAGATATGCACAGACACAGAGAGACCCATGTATACACACAGGCACACAAACACTTATGAACAATGAGACAAAGATAATCATGCACACTAACAGATGCACACAAAGATGTATACAAAAACAGAGATCCCCCTTATAGCCTGTAACAGACTGTTGGGGCAAGTGCTGTTAGGGCAAGTGCTGCTAGCGCGCACCTATGAAGGCCGGAACGGCACACGAAGGGCTGGGTGGCCAGCACCACGCCCGCCCGCCTTTGTCTCCATAGTGGCGATGTTTACACATCGCACTAGGCACTTATTTGAGGCTGAGTCGACCTAGGGGAGGCCCAGCACCGGTTCGTAGCGCAGCGTAGCGCTAACTGCTATGCGACCACTCCCCCCACAGAGATATATGCACACATGCAGACACACGTTTCATGAATGAACGTTATTTCTTTTGAACCAGAGCTTATGCACACGGACGTACACACGCGACATACGCAGTAACGGTAATAATTACAGAAATACCCACCATGCATACGACAAGCTCAGGCGATAAGCGCAAGGGCAGCTCAAGATACCACTTATCACCGCTGCCATGCCAGCTACGCGGTCAATTTATGGAGCCGAAACCCTGGCGAGAGTTGGCATCGGCTACAGCTGGGAGTGAATTAATGCTGTCCGCTGCGACCACGGATATCGATTTACGGTAAATATTTCCTCTCCCTGACATTGCCCGAGACAATTCGCCTCCGATATTGCCCGAACCGAAAGGGCTTGGACTTCATACAGAACAGAAACGTAACCCCAACACTGTACGAATTAAAAAAAGACAATGCACGCGGAGCTATTTTAGTTCGCTCGCTCGCGAGGCGATGCTCGGAATGCCTGCCCCGGCGTCCGTGTCCGCGTCCACGTGAGGGCTGATGCGATTTTATTTTTTGTTCATGTTAAGCCACGATACGATATTGGTAATCGTCACGGCATGAGGATTATCCCGTAACAACTTGGGCGGTGACCGCTGTTCGCAGATTGGATGGCGGTTTGAATCCGGCAGGCCACCCTGGTAAATACTGCCGATGTATTCGCAGTAAAATACAGTCTGCTTCACAGTCGATGTTCAAGAAAACTGATGCCATTGTGCGCCAGCGTCACAGTCCAAATGTGCAAAAAATTATACCGCTAATTTTCGATCATTCTGGTCTATAAAGCCCTGCATGGTCTTGTACCAATGTACATGCGGGCCCGACCGATCTGGCATGCGACTGGCGGTTCATGCACCGCGCTCTTCAGAGCGGGACCCTACGACTACTCTCCCAGCCTCGACACTGGGGGGGGGGGGGGTTATCGGGCACGCTACGAGCCTCGGTGTGTTTTAGGAGCGAGTGTAAGACTGACGATTTTATCATGGCTTTTACTTCAACGTCATTTTATTGTCCTTGTATTTTATTTGGAGTGTACACTGTTGTGATACCCCCCTTGAGTGGAGGTGATGTTACATTTCAAATAAACGCGGTTTACGGTTTGCATAGCAGCATTGCCCCTACTGTGAAACTACACAGCCTGTATGTGTGTGAATCCTTGCACCTTTGTGATAACCTTGCACTTTAAGAACAGAACAAATACGATCATGTACTAAGTTACTATTATTAACTAAATGTATTTCACTCGTTCAACATCTGTTCTTGGCTGTGCTTCTATTACAAAGAAAGATAACTTAAAGTTCTTCAACTGCATTTCATTTGGCGCAAGCCTGCAACAGCTCTTCTAACAATTGTAACTTTTGCAACATGTGACGATAAACAATGCACGCGCTGTCAATTAAAAAGGAGCGGTGGCGCACTGCGCTACTAACCCCGGCTAATGTCGTTGGCGGAATGATATTTTAATCTGCATGGGGCTCTTCCCCTAAAGTCGACTCAGCCTCAAATGAGTTCCTGGCGCGGTGTGCGAACGTCACTGCTGGGGAGACGAAAGATGCTGTCGGCCATGGTCCGTGGCCACCCCGACCCCCGTTGTAGCATTGTTCCGGCCTGCATAGGCAGTAAAAATTAACCCGTAAAAACAAAGTTTTTCACTATAAATCCTTTATATGCGTGGCATCGGTTTTATTTTATTATTCATTTCTGTTTTTCTTGAGTAAGAGTTTCATTTTTATCACATTGGTATTTTAAATTAAATATGAAAAAAAATTTTCCCTAAAAAGTGGAAAATTTTGAAAAAAAAAATTCACGGAAATAAATTGTCACGCACAACGAGTCTGTGTGCAAAATGTCAGCTCGATTGGATCACGGGAAGTGGGTTAAAAAACGACCCAGAGATTTGCACGGTCGTAAGCGCGCAAGCAAGCAAGCAAGTGAACTTAATATAAAGGATTTAAAAAAAAAATCAAAGTTGCCGAGCGCAGACCCGAAGTGGGCTGTAACATACAGCGCTATTGAACGAATAATAGACAAGTGTGAATGTATTTCTTGAACAGAGGAAGGTTATAGGAACTTGGGAAAGGAGACGATGGGAGGGAATTCATAATCAGAATCCTTATTTATCCCGGAGAAATCCGATGAGCTATGAAGCTTTTTTTTCACAGGCGCTACCGGCACCTGCCCCGCAGCCTTCGTCGGCTACGCAGTGGATCTTTGTATTTGTCTTCACGTGCCCAACGATCAGCAACGCATGCGCTCCGTTGCATCTCATTTTTTTAGGCGTACTTAATGTGCAGCTATTTAACCACGTGGCGGGGCATCGATAGATTCGTATCAGTTCATTCAGGCTCCACGCCTGTTATTTTCCAGTTTTGCAGTGCACATTTTGATTGTGAGAACATTTTAACTGCGGGCGATGGCGATGATGATGATGATGATTGCGCAGATGATCACGACGTCCTTCCCAGGGATTTTGCGGTAGACGTGCCTTGCCAAAGAAATTACAGGGCACGGTGGAGAAGGACGGCAAGGTCTGACGGATGAGAAAAATAACACGTTGCAAGACTTGCCAAACGACAGTTGCCCACCCCAACGCTCGTTTGAAACAAGCGGTGTGTTCCCTTCCCAAGCGTCGGTCGCCGTGAAACAAAACATCACGTTCGGAGAACCGTGTCCGCTCGCAACCTCCCGTCGAAGGGTGGGGCAGCTCCCTCCCCTTATTTCTCCCCCCGCTGCCCTCGAGCGATGAGGCAAAATTAACAACGGAGCATGTGGACACCGCAGAGGGAAGGCAAAGAGAAGCGGTGGGAGGGTGGGGGAGACAGCGGGAAGAGACGGCGAGGTGAAATCGCAGAGTTCGGAGTCCGCTTGGCAGGCAGGAGAGGAATGAAACGGTAGGAACATGAGAGAAGCCTTTGCCTAGTAGTGGGCAGTTACCGGCTGACAACAACGCAACAACTACGGCAGCGCCTGATGTCAAGAATAGCCTTGACCCCCGTTCTACAACACTGTATGCTCAACTCCGCTTAAATTTGGACGAATCGCTGACCTTTTCTCTCCTGAATACAATCAATGATGGCAATGTCCTGTTCTCTCCGCCTCTGCACGTTTGTTTACATGCCAGCCTTGTTTACACGGCTGGACATTTCCCCTTTCCCCTTTGCAGGATCTCAGGAAAAATAGCACCGTGGGGTATTCTGAGGCTATAAAAAATATTTTTTTTGTGTTTTACAGGGTGGACCAAAAGTCAGGGCACATCGGTTTACTTCCTTTATATTAACACTCGCATTATACATTGCAATTGTTTATTCTTTAAGTTAATATGGTATCGATTATCATGATTACCCATCTATTTTTCTTCTTCCCTTTCAGATGACGTTGAAAAATTGGAAAGAAAAAAATCGTCCGAAGACGATCCAGTTCACTTCGTGTTCACGTACGCCACAGAAGGCAGCTGGAATCTTTAAAAAAAACGTTTGAATTAATTTCAAAAGAGAATGCATGCACCATGCAGTAATGTTAACGGAGGTCAGTTAGGACATTTGTTAAAATAAATCCAATAACGCTATCTGTCCTGCATTATTGTCCACCCTGTATATATATGTACAATAAAATCGGCTTTGTGTAACCACGCCGGATCAGACGCGCCGTGCTTCCTTGCTATCAGCGGAAATATTTGTCGCCGGCTGTCTGCGGAAAGGAGAAAAAATGAAAAAAAGTGTCGCCAGCAGTATTGCGTAGACAACAGGGTCCGCGGGTCGGTGACCTTGTCTTAACGGCACCGCAAGACCAGCCCCCACCGCCTCGCTCGCTCGCACCCCCCCCCCTACCTCCCCTCATGCCCCATCTATCACCCGCGCGGTCGCAGCTTCTCGTGTCCTGAAAGCGAAACCTTCCAAGGAAATAACGGCGCTAATCCGACTCTTGCCTTCAACGATTGTGGCCAACCCCGCCCTGCCCCCCCCCCCAACTACCCGGAGGCACGGCCACTGTTGGGGGTCGTAGGCATCGTTGGGGGGGGGGGGGGGTGTCCGGACACCAGCCCCCGCGTCCCCACTGCCGCCTCACCTCGTAGTACTTGGGAGGTGCGTTGTACTTGTAGTGCTTGCGGCCCAGCTCGAATATCAGCTGCTCCAGAACGGCGTCTTGATCCAACCTGGCCACGGTCTTCTCGATGAGGGACATCACTCTGGGGGGCGAGGAAAGGCGCGCGAGGTCGAATGAGCGCAAGCGACGGCGACGGTGGGTGACGACTGGAAACGTCATCTACACGGTTATGGGTAAATGCATAAACACACTCTGGGTAGGAAGACAAATTGCTTCCTCGGAAATGTATCGCTGCGTGTGCCACTAATGGGGGTCACCTGTGTGATTGTCCCCCCCCCCGCTCCTCCCCCAACTACAGTCCTTGTGACAACCTCCAACCCCACGGTTCAGCTTTCCATGATTACCAACCATCAGGTGCGTGCAGTGTGCAGTGGCTTAACTGGCACAAGAACCGAAAAGATCACCGCGTAGGTTGTCGCGGTTGTGGTTTGTAGACCTTTCGATGCGTTTTTCGGGAGCGTTGACGAAATAGATTCACTTTTTTTTTCGTGCCAATCTCAGCGCATTCATTTAACAAAGTAACGTGATGGGAGATTTTTTTAATATACACATATCTGTTATGTATAATCTCAGACCATTTACACAGTTGTATGCATGTTTTCCCCCCACGTACCATTTGGCAGATGCAGAGCATGGTGGATGAACAATTGCGGGTTAAATATATAAACACATAAATACATAAAGACATTTTATATATCGACGTATGTTTATAGACGTAAATAGACTTCCCGCCGCTATTAAACTTGTCCCTGGTTCCTTCCGGAGCACGCAAGCCAGTCGGGGTTCAAATTTTCACTCCCACCACAATGGGCGTTCCAGGTCATCCCGGCCCATTTCCACCGCCGGCTAGAACACAACACGGTTTGGTCATTCCAAAGAGCCGGACTTGCGGAATGCAACGGCGAGCGGAGTTGCGAAACACCGCCAGCGTGGATTCGGTGCCATCCCACGCCGAGCGTAACTCGAGTCGGAATTTCAACCGACTGGCAAATCATGAAAGCACGGCCGAGCGTCGTAGTACCAAACGTGTCATCGCTTTTTTGCCGGCGCGCCCACGGACGACAGGACGCCAAGTAATTTCAGCCCGGTGAACCGAGTTCGCTGTGAAAGACAATCCCCAAAAATTTAATTTGACGATGGACACGCTGAGAACCTGCAAGGGCAAGTGCGTCCAATATTTCATTGCAAATGCCGAGTATACAAATAAAGATTTTTTTTTTTTTACAAAAACGTCCACGGAGACATCCCGAGATATTAAAATCCATTCGGAATTAAACGCACCTCCCAGGTTGTTATTATTTATAAGATTCACGGAGAATGCATTAAACGTGTTTACGTATTCCTCGAGGAATCGCTCGATACAAAGACAAAGATCCCCCGTATAGCCTTAACAGACTGTCGGGGCAAGTACTGTTAGCGAGCACCTATGAAGGCCGGCTAAAATAACAATTTGTCAACACCCCTGCCTTGAAAGAAAACAAAATATATAAAAATAACAAATAATTCATAGGTGACATTTCGGGCAATAGCCCTTCTTTATATGTGCTTTGAAGAAGGGCCATTTCCCGTAACGTCGCCTATTTTTTATTTTAAGGCAGTGTTATTGACGACTGAGTTCAGTTTTGCACGTATGAACTTTCTTCGCACCGTACGTAGCCCACCGTGCTAATCGGAGGCATCTCCTCTGATGACTCGCCCGACAATGAGTAGCTGGGTACGCGGCACATCGACATCAGCGTGCCCACTCCACCGCGTCGGCTCTAAATCCAACCAGATTGCGTGAACTTTGGGCTCGTGGGCGAGACTGTGCATTGAAATACGGAGGGGACGGGTAACCAAACCCACCCTCCCCCACGTAATAAAATGACAAAAAAATTCAAATTTTTTGCTTTCTCCGTACTCATCTACGAAGCGCACGCGCGTTGTGATGCGGGCTTCGCCCTTTACCATGAGCGAGCGCGGGGGCGGTGCGCGCGTCAAAAACATCAAGTCGCATCGCTCACCACCGCGACGTCGCGGCGCGTAAATGTGTGTGACGCGTCGTGGCTTTGGCGTTATGGATTTTTTGATAAATATTTACGCCTTCTAATATTGGGTTAATGGCCACGGTCGTCCCGGCGCGCGTGTTTATTGAGCCGTCGCATTCCACGGCGCAATCTCTCAGCAGTGCCGCTGCGTCACGCTCGCGGGCGTGCCGCGCCGTGTCGCGCGCTCTGGCCGACCTGTCAATCTTTAACGGGCGATGGGTGACTGTAAATTAGTGCGGTTACATTTAAGTGAAATCGCACGGGCGGAATGTGAGGATACGGCGGATTCTGTCAAGCTCCCGGATTTTGCACGTGGCACCAACGTGACCCGCGCAGCCCACGATTGGTGGCGTTTGCCCTCTCTCAGCCTTCCGTCGGTCTCAGTGCGGGAGGTTGCTATTTCGTTATGCTGCTCTTACGGTCTAAAGCTCTGCCACCCTCTCACCTACCCGCACGAACAAACCTGTCTCTTCTCCGTCGTACGTGCCTCATTTTTTTCTTTCTAAATCTTCCTTTCAATTTGGCCATCTCTCTCGTACAAACATGATACACAAAATATTATGGAAACATTCCAATCCACCTATGCTTTAACTTGTGTCCTCAACATTGAACCAAATCACAGCTGCAGTGCAACTACGAGCCACTGCGCCACCCGCTTCACTGCAGGGGCCAACATCGGTTTGCGAGCGATATCTTAACCGGACCTGGGCTCTCCCCCCCCCCCACTTCACCGACCCACGCTTACCAGGGTGGCGAAGTATGGTCAAACAACCCCCATGACCAACACTCCTTCGGGAGGCCTTCATCCTGTCATCATTATATATTCTTACTGAAGTGTCCAAGGTCATTGCTTTGGTGTCACGCAAGCTCCCGCATCTCCGGTTAGCACGGTTGGCTACGTACGGCGAGAAAGAAGTTCAACATATTGTACATCCATACATACGCGTGAATTGCGTCGTTGTACACGAGTGCAGCTAATGGACGATTAAAAACGAGCGAAGGCCGTGCGATTGTGGACATGCAACCCAAACTATTGACCAGATGGTAAACCACCGTCGTCTGCACTCCTTCAATGCAGGAGGAGGAACGGCAAAACGACGCGAACTCCCACCTGGAGCCGTCTCGTGGCCAGCAGATCTCGACGTTGGCAGTTAGCTCCTGAACATATTTCCACGAAGCGAGAGTCGAACCGTGTAGCTTACACACCACTGACGGCAATGACCGTCGACACGCACGTCTATTCACAGACACGAATATCAAAGGCAATGATTCTAGATTTGAAGCTTTCGTGACTGCAAGGATTCATACTCTTAGTTTTTTTCGGTAAAGTCACGTAGGTAAAAAAATTTAAATAAAAATTAATAAAAATAAAATAATAAAAATCACGACGTTTCGGAGGCAACACAAGTCTCCGTCATCAGGTGGGACCGTCACAGCCAGATTTGCTGTATCAAGTGCAATGATCCCCACGCGTGGCTTACAAAGACTCTTGAGGCAAGCGCCGTTAGTGGGAACTCAATGATGGGCAGAGACGGCACACGAGGTGGTAGTGTCACCACCACAACCACCACCACCTCCACCACGCCCGACTACGTTTGTTCCTGCAGTTTGCCCCTGCGGTGTTGATGGTTTACACAACACGCCAGGTACGAATACAAGGCTACGTTGACCCAGGGGAGAGTCCGGGAGTGGTTCGTACGGATATCTGCTGACTGATGTGGGCTGCGAGCGAAAATCGAACAGAGGGGTCGTCAGGTTCGTAGCGCATTGCGCTAATCACTGCACTACCACTCCCCGTACACGTACACAGCACGCACCGACACACACACTGATATGGACGTGCGCAGAGTTCAAATATGTGGCACGTGTGCAATGTTTTTTGGCAAATACCCAAGCAGAGACTTTTGTTGTTTTTTGGTATGTACATTATGTTATAATCCAAACGTTTAAAACAATCAATACAAAAAATTGGGTACGTTACAATTAATCGACTTTCGCCTTAGAATCAATTCATACAGTGGACATAATTTCATTAAATTGTGCATGCGTGCATTGATTATTTATGACGCATGCAAGGTATGCGCTCATATTATCTTTAGGCTAATGGAGCGATGAAATCTGATCTTGTGCAAGAGCTGTATGGATTGTTGTATCACGGGCATGCAATCGATGGGCAAAACTTGGAGCCAGCTTTCATACAGCCGTGGGTTGATCACGGCTGATAACGATGATAAATTGAACGAACGAGACAAAGCAAACAAGACAGAAGAAACCCGACGGACGGTAAAGATGAGAAATTACCACTGACTGATGGCTGAATTTAATCTCGATTACAAATCATCGAACCGCGACGTGAGTGAAATCTTTGCGAGTCAATTAAACATGATGTGGTTGGAGACAGAGCCAGCATTAACTGGGTTCCTGGGTTTGAATCCGGGTTTCAGTCGTCGGCGATTCAACTGGTTTCTCAAAGCGCAGCGGTCGGTTCAAGGTCTTACCCCGATCACTAATGACTGCACACACACACAAAAAAAACACACCCATCGCATTACAATCTGAAATTTTCAATTACATTGGCAGAATTCCAGCTCTAAAAATGAAAACATCTATTTGATTGTCATGCCGGCAATCGTTGAAGCAAGGTATGCCGTCAAGTGCACTTGCTTCCTTATTGTGCCCGGGACAATACCTGGGAGAAAAAGAATACGAAAAAAAACCGATTTCAATCGAGAGAAACATTTGCTCTTGATCCGACTCTTCTCTCGTGACACGGGCTCATTCTTCTGCCGCACCCCTTTCATCTCCCTCCCCTTTGGCTTTTTATCATCTATTCTCCTCCTCCACCTGCGCCGATCTCCTTCGTTGTGTCACTCCGCCAAAGTTCCCTTAATTAAAAGATTCCTCTTGCTTGCCTCCTCCAATTTTCCTCGATCGCGAGCTGGAGAACGCTGCGATTTACAGGTGGTGCCGCGCGCGGGCGCTCGCTCCGATCATCGCCCCCCGGCGAATTCGCATTCCAGGTTTCCGTCCGTTTCTGCATGTTGTTGTTGTTGTAAATTAATAAATAAAGTCCCTAAAACATCAAGAAGCAAAGACAAAAATCGATATTTAAATAATCAATAAATTCATCGTTCCACCCCCTACCCCTCTACCCCTCCCGCCACCTACTTAAATTAAATTCGTACCCATGCGCACAAATCATCGAGAAGCGTAAGTGCCGTGGCACTGCCTGTGGATGCATTGTCCAGCGGTGAGATCAATCTTCACATCCTTTTGAAGACATTTCTCGGGCCGTCCGCCTACCCCGGTCCCACTCCTCTGACAGTTCTGCCGCCAATAAATTGGAAGTCAATTACGCTGCCACCACCGCCCTGCGTTTTGGTGGGGGTAGTGGGGAGGGTGGTGGGGGGGGTGGTGGGGAGGGTGGGGAGGGTGGTGGTGGGCGTGGTGGGGAGGGTGGTGGGGAGGGTGGTAGAGAGGGGTGGTGGGGGGGGGTGGTGGGGGTGATGGGGAGCGTGGTGGGGGTGGTGGTGGGGATGGTGGGGAGGGTGGTGGTGGTGGGCAGGGTGGTTGGGAGGGGGGTGGTGGGAGAGGTGGGGGTGGTGGGGAGGATGGTTATGGGGGTGGTGGGGAGGGTGGTAGGGAGGGGTGGTGGGGGGGGGGTAGTGGGGTTGGTGGGGAGGGTGGTCGGGGGGGTGGTTGGGATGGTGGGGGGTGGTGAGGAAGGTGGTCGTGGGGGTGGTGGGTGGTGGGGAGGGTGGTAGTTCGTGATCCACACAGAAATATCCCGGTGGGTAACGGATTCTCATCTCTCTCTCTCGCGTGCCACGCCGGTGTTTAACTGTCTGAGCGCACGGTAATTTATTCTGCGGATAAAATAAATATAATATCAACGTTTTCAGATGGATGAATACAATTCGGCATTTCGGGCCAAATGGAGACGCTAGCCGAGATCCCTTCTAACTCCTGTTTCTCACGACGCGATTGTGTTCTAACATGCGAAACTTAAAAGTTAGCTCTTTTTTTTCAATCTTCCGATCCAAATTTATTTTGATTGTGCTTCCGGTGTTGTGTCACAAGACGACGCATCCATTCAGAGCTCTTGTGGAGCAGTTTAGCCCTCTGTGTTGGTCAATGGCCCGTGTAAGTGGATATTAAAGAGCTACTTTCGAGGTCAGTTTTAATGGTGTCTAATCCACAATGTGGGGGACAGCACTTTCTCACTTGCGCCGCCACGGAGAATAATGTTCATCGCATGACAGTAAGTGTGATATATTTTTAAAAATTCCCGACAGCTGGGATTCAGCCAAATTAAGTACAGAATAAAAATTAATGTCATGGCTATATGTGCGTGTGGTCATCGGTGAATGGATTTACGACTGTAATAATGAGATAATAATGAGAGTTATTATTTGCACGCTGTCTCAATGCACCACGCATGAAGAGAAAGTAAATGTGTTAAAGGAAGCAGAAACACTTCGTGGCAGAATGAGAGAACCGACAAGGGCCAAAACTAATTAGGAAAAGTCATTTTTGAAACACCAACTCGCTACACTTGAGAACTCGGTTTAGTCGCATGCAGCGGCTGCCTGGGTTCGAACCCAGCACCTCAGCGCTCTGACCTCCGAGCTCTGCCCTCCGAGCCACCTGGCCAACAAACGAGGAACTTATTGTCAGAAAAAAGTGCACCGCTGTGAGACCACGAGGGCCTCGTTCTTCATTGGTTGCGCAGTCGTTTTGTGCCAAGTATAGTTATTTTAAAAAACTGTTAAATATGGCATTTTGACAATTTTCCCACAAAATATTGGCAGAACTTGGCCTTCTGCCAACGCAATAGTTATACCCAACGTGTTTACTTCCTGAATGGTTCCTGTATACATTTCTCGAGTCTCGCTAATACAATTTACAATGCACAATGCATGTGGATTTACAGAGCGTCTTGTATGTGACCACATCTCAAGATGCTGTACAGAAACAAGAAGACGTATTTATTTAACAGAGAGAGGCCGTCAGTTATCGGCAGAGAGGGGAAAAGCAACGTCTGGATCGTGGACGTTCACAACAGCAGAGAGTTCAGAGCATGGAGCGCAGTGGAGGGGGGGGGATTTCAGACACCCGGGGGCAGCAGAAGAGATGGTGCGACCTCCTACTTTGCAACGGCTGACCGTGAAGACTTCGACGGAAATACTTGGTTGCTGGAGTGGAGAGTGTGTGTGTGTGCGTAGAGTAGAGTGAGGGGAGAGGGGAGAGGTAGGAGAGTGTGTTGGGAGGGAGTAGAGTGAGAGGACAGGGCAGATGTAGGAGAATGTGTGCAGGGGAGTAGAGCGAGATGAGAGGTAAGAAAATGTGTGTGGGAGTAGAGGGATATGAAATGTGGTAGAGTGAGAGGAGAGGGGAGAGGCAGGAGAGTGTGTTGGGGGGAGTAGAGTGAGAGGACAGGGCAGATGTAGGATAATGTGCAGGGGAGTAGAGCGAGATGAGAGGGGAGAGGTAGGAGAGTGTGTGGAGGGGAGTAGAGTGAGATGAGAGGGGAGAGGTTGGAGGGGGTGAGTCTATGGAGCAAGGCGAGGACAGGGAGTGAAGTGTTTGTGGTCGACCTGCAACTGGATTGGGAGCCAGTGGAGAGATCGCAGCAGTGGGGTGATGTGCGGAATAGTTGATGAGTGAGGAGTCTGACAGCATCACTGTGATACTTGTGGGCATTATTTATGGAAATTTCGACATTTGCCTGTGTTATGTTCAAAAGCAGGCAATTATAAAATGTTGATTGCGTATCCCAGATTGATTGTTGTGGATATAAGAGAAGGCACATTGTTTCACAAGTTTGAATTACGATGGCACACAGCTATGGGTGGTTCTGAAATCCGCACTGAATACGCAATGTTTCTCCATCGCCAGTTACCCTGATGCAAAGACAAAGATCCCCCGTACAGCCTAAACAGACTGTTAGGACAAGTGCTGTTAGCGAGCATCTATGAAGGCCGGCACGGCAGACGAGGGAGAGGGTGGCCAACACCACGCCTGTCCGCCTTTATCTCCCTAGTGGCGATGTTTACACACCGCACCAGGTACTCATTTGAGGCTGAGTCGACCGAGGGGAGGCCCAAGACTGGTTCAGATAATATGACCGTCACTGGTGTTCGCCGTGAGCAGGGATTGAACCCGGATCGCCAGGTTCGCAGGGCAGCGCGCTATAAACCGCTACACTACCGCTCCCCACACACAAATACACACACATACACACTCGAGTGAATACTTGGCAGAGGTGCGCAAGCACGAGTGACACAAAACACTTTCGCCAGTAACACTGCCATGGAGAGGTCAAATTATAAATAGCAGGCGACATTTCAGGCAATGGCTCTTCTTCATAGCAGACATGCCGATTATAGTTATAATACTGGCAGGAACCTCCTGGTTACACCAGCCCACAGGTGATGATTGTGTCCGTCCGTCCGTCGTGCAGGGAGGGGCTGGGTGGGGAGGGAGGGGCTGGGTGGGGAGGGGAGGGTGGGGAGGGGCTGGGTGGGGAGGGTGGGGCTGGGTGGGGGGTGGGAGGGGTGGGGCTGGGTGGGGAGGGGCTGGTCACCCCGTGGTGCCCTTATAAAACTCAACGTTTAACCTACTCACGCCGGCTTGTGCCTGCCCTCACAGTCGGGCATATTTGCGGAATACACCACGCCGCCGTTGACCCTGGCCATTGACCGAGCAACCCAACGTTCCTACGAGCTCCCTCCGCAAGAATGTGTTTTTAGATGCCTATTGAATGATTTTTCCACTTCCCAGCGGTGTACATTGACAGTACCCCCCCCCCCCCCCCCCTTCATATTCTGTAAAGTTTCCTCAAGACGCGGTCATATCTCGCCGCTCCACAAATTCCAAAGCGTATTCTGTAAATTACATGCGCGAGCAACTGTAGACGCACTGACACGGAGAACCTTTAGAAATATAACATGCGGAACGGTGCACGTGATTATTTTGAAAGTCATTGCCTGGCCTAACAACACGAATGCACTTCAAATAATTGAATTCAGTGTTATTGCTGCTTCAAAAATCTTGTATAAATTTTTAACCGGTCAAGTAAACAAACAGGGAATGTTATTTTTTTCCCCACTGCCAAAAACAAATAATATTTGTTTATATATTTCAGCCGATTGAATAATAATCACGAATAAAGCCACGTGGCCGATCACTCCGGACCTTCTCCACTCCGTGCCGAAAGAAAACAAATAGGATGTTTTAAAAAAATATATATTTTTTACGTATCTATGAGTTTATCGTTGAATCTCCGTGGCGATTATAACAAAAAAAAAGACGACGCCCGCTGCAATTGCGTGGACGAACGTCAAGGCATGGGAACGAGTCGTGAAGAGTCTTGCTCGGGGAGGGTGGGGGGGAGGCGATAAACGTTTACCCCCCCCCACCCCCGCATCCCTACGACGCGTCTTGACGAGACATCAAAACTCGAGCCACTCTTGCAGACGTCGCTCTTTCCATTCAAAGAGAAGACGATCAATTGCGCAGTGGACATCGCAACGTTGAGGCCTGCTGCGAACGTCAGTTGTCGAGGCATTAGTTGCCCGAGGGCATTTTTCACAAACGCATCCCCAAGTTATTTTGTGCTTTCTGCTGCCTCTCGATCATCCGGCAGCTTGTTTCCACCTGTTGCTGCTGCTGCTGTTGTTGTTTATTCTCTGCACCAGCAAGTCTCGTTTGATTTAATTAGCGGAGAGGCTCAGGAGGCCACGGACGATGTGCGACTAAAATGCAAGGGATATTATTATTATTATTTTCCCGTGGGTTTGCACGGCTCTCCTAACAGGTGTGACTAATGGATGTAATTGACAGGGAAATCATATGTAGCATTACAAGCGACCACTGATCGCATTAGCTGCCAAACACCGCCTTCATTTCTCCAATTTGGCCACAAAACACGCGCGTCCTGGCATTGAAACCTAAGTGACTGCGCATTTATATTTGGGGGGCGGGGGTGGTTAACGGGGGGGGGGGGGGGGGGTCAGGGGAGTGGGGGGCGATGAAGACAGACGGGATTGTAACCTGCATTACAACAATATGCCACGATACCCCCCCCCCCCAAAAAGTAAATTATCGCATTTCATCCGTGCCATCAGTTCTCATCTCCCACGGCGGCCACGATAGCAAACGGGCGTTCGAGTCGCCCCCCCCCCCCATCCCAAAAAAATTGCCAAAACAAATGCACGTTTAATCAGATCACTTTGCGCCCAGATGTCGGCGTATATAAATACATATGCGGGGATGGGGGGAGGGGGGCAGGTTGATTTCTCGCCCCAGCGTCTGTGCTCGCGTGGACGTATAATGCGGCGTCACTGGGAAGAGAATGCGAAATATTCATCGGCGGTTCTTTGGTGGTGAAGCAGGAGATGCGGGGAGCCCTGCGTTTAATTCTGGCTTCATTACGGAGCCGCCAAGAAACGGCGCGCCACGAATGTGCATAGCGAAGGGGAACTTTTGCATTTTTGTGTCGGGGAAAGTTTTGCAGGTCTCAGAGCCAAAGGTCTCTGTCGCTCTTCGTTAATCAAAGAGCAAGAAGGAAGTTGTAAATCGTGAAGCTGGGACGTAACCTCGATTGGAAAATGGTGATGCATGGCCGCGGGCTCGCCCGCTCGCTCGCTCGCCTGCTCGCTCGCCCACTCACTGAATCAAACTCTCTCCACCTTAACACAGAAAAAAATAATAATGCCAACGATGATTTAACAAGAATAGCCCCACAGAGTCGCAAGACTCTTTTACAGGAGGGTCCTGCCATGGAATGTTTGGGATGAATTCAGAGCACCCCATGACAAAAAAATCCACACGTGTGAAGGGATAGCAACTCACGGCTCTGCACGGATGGATTCAAGCCGCAGACTCAATCCGGTGAATGGACTAAATCTGTGTGTGTGTGTGGAACACACTCATTGGTCTAAGGCCCGTGCAGCGATGAGCCTACAACACTTGGTGTGCACTAGCCACGCTCGACCCCATGGTAGATATTGGCAGAATGAGTGGACGAGTATGATGCCACCTTAACGTCACCTTAATTATTCCAACTAGGACACACACACACGCACGCACATTCGAGTCAATGTTCTCACGGAATGCTGCGTTGTACACCACAAAGTTGGGGCGAGCGTATTTCCCCCCCCCCCGCTCTTCCAATGAGCCGGGCATGAATTATTTAAGGTTCTTAAGCACAGAGGCATTACTCTTGTGTGTGTGTGTGCCGTTTCCCTAACGGGTGGCGCGGCAGATGCCAAACAATTCTCTACCGTGCATCCCGAGCACGATTTGGGGGGGGAGGGTGGAGAAGGGAGAGGGGGGGGTCAAATCCAGACAGATTAAACCGCATGGAGGTGTCAGAGGATAAATGCGCGGCCCTGCAAGTGCCTGCTCACTCCACCGCTGGTGGAAGGGCCACGACTGGGCAGAGCTGGAGAGAACCCCTGTGAGAGGGCATTTCGCCTATCCCATCATGCCGAGGCAGATGTATTTTGAAGAGGGTGGGAGCACCTACACTTTACCACACCGCACAAGACCTTGACTGCGCCGTACCCATTTATACTTGCCGGTTGAGTAGACAGAGGTGGTGGTGTGTAAGGCGGGGGGGGGGGGGAGTTGGTGAGGGATTTAAGAAACCTTCTCCCGCTGTTTTGACTGAACGGATTGCGAGCGTGGGCGCGTCACACCCGCTACGCCGCGGCCTCCATTAGCGCAGGTCGAAGTATTGGAACGACAACAACAACAAAACAGCAATGGATGAATGGATGGAGCTGGCACGCGTATCGTTACTCAGTCTAATGCAATCGTGAATGCGTGACAACTCAGCAATATCCTGCAATGTAAGTGCTTTGGTGGGGGGGAGGGGGGGCTGGCGCGTTCGGAGCGGAAGAGAAAAAAAACCCAACTACAGATAAGCTAATAAGGTAAAGGTGGAAATGGCGACGTCCGTGTCGGGTGGCAATTCATTTGCGCCCGTTGCCCTGTGAACACCCCACTTGACTCTCAGTTGACTCTCGGTGTTCAACACAGCGGGGTGCGTGGGGAGGCGGGCGGGGGGGGCATTGCGAGCCCCCAATATCGTTTCGAGGAGCGCGTGCCGGGTGATGTCTCGGTTAGTTGTGGCCAATTGAAGCCGAGGCTAAGTCCCGACGGTACGGAGACAGCAACAGCAGCAGTGGTAGCAGTCGTGGCCACAGCGGTAAACTTGCGTGCCACTTTGCAAAACTTAATGCGGCCCAAATCCTCCAACGGCAGCTATTGTGGTTAAATTAAGCGGCCGCTTAATTTCGGCTCAGTTATTTCATTTTATTGGGGGGGGGGGGCGGCGGTTGAATATTGTTTCCTTACATTGCTCAATTAAGCAGATTATTTGTAGCGTTATAAAAAGGAAACGCCTCATTTTTTTTTTTTACAAACAGCGAAATTCAATCTTCCGCGGTCCAATGCCCGTTCATTCGCGTGCAATGTTCAGAAGCCGGGGGGTGGGACTGGAGTGGCCGCTGCCGATATTCGTTAACAATTCCAGGGGCGTTCGGAATGCACCCCCTGTTGTTATTATTCCGCCTAATTGCAAAGCCCTTTTCTTGTTTGTTTGCTCACGTGGAGTCTCGTACAAATTGAATTTTGATTCGATAAAACAAACGCCGTGTGGTTTCCTTTTCTCGGTTGCGCGCCGCTGCGCTTGCCAGCCAGGCGCCAGCGGAATTGTTTCGCTCGTATTAAAAATATATTTTAAAATTCCACATCCTCTCTCACATCATCACATTGCGACATCCTGAAATTCTGGACGGCATTGCCAGTCGCATCGACGGTATCGGGCACACCAGACTGATCAGAGCAGGCGATGGGGAGGAGAGGGGGGGTGATTTCCTTTGGGGGAGGGCGAGGGTTGGCCAGGTCACTGCCACCCTGGGTTCAGGTATTTAAGAGCGGTCTCAGGTTTAGGAACGGACCCCGCGTGTACGTGGTTAAGTTCAGTGCCGAGATTGGGCCATAACGAATACAACCATAGAGCATGGGAGGGGAACTGGCGAATATTTTTTTTATAAAAGAGGGCAGTCTCGCATTTAGATTCAAGTGTTGTGGTTCACTAAGCGATGGAATCCGCGCGCGACTTCATCCGTGGGTTTCATATAGGCACGCATTTAGTCGCTTACTTAAATCATCTCCATCCGATTCATCGGAGAAAATGCAATTCAGCGGCAAGCATTTTAGTACTAATTAAATGAAACTAAAAATTATTGTTCACGGCTTATTGTTAATTCACTGCTGGATGAAATTCTCCCCGTACCGTGCGGGTAGTTTGAGCTTCCTTCACCACACTAATCAGGGCAGGTTGGTGAAAAAGGGGAGGCCCAGGATCGATTCAGATTTCACTGACCACTGATGTTCGCCATGGCCAGGAATTGAACTGAGGTTTCTGGGTTCACAGCGTAGTGTGTGTACCCACTGTGCCACCGCTCCTATCCCCACTAGTACTTTGACGGTGGCCAATTACCAAAGTAGTAGCCAGCCCTGAACCTGCCGAGCTACTGAGATTGGGTGAGATCAGGCAAATTTAACACGATTGTATAATTATTCAAGAAACCAGACTGCCAAAATATTGAGACGCCTCTTTTTCCATCTGACAGGAGTTAAAAAAAATCTATCCGCTATCTCTAATTAACCTATTAAGTGATGCACAAGTCCACTGGAGCAGCAACTTCATAAGAAGCTTCGTGAAGTGACTGTCAACGAGAAATGGAGGTCGAATTTGCACGGTGATTTGCATCCAATTTTTTTTTTAGGTTAGAAAAATTCACGAACCTCTTAGCTGAGACCACAGTCCCCGCCATAGAAGCTGGGCATGAAAAGTGGCCTTGGGCACTACAACTGCTGAACCCCTTAACCGTAACCATAAACCCTGACCCCCTAACCCTCCACGGACCCTAAATAAGTGGCGTCCCTTCGTATTACATCGACTGAAAGCTAACGAAGCGGGAATTGGAAAGGTCCGCTAAAGGCTAAGGGGGGAAACTCAATGAAAATCTGTAATTGGATGAAAAATGTGCTCACGATCGCGGGGGGGGGGGGGGGGGAAGAAAGACGCAAATCTGTGGGGAAGAGCGTAGCGGTCACTTCCAACTCCCAAGCGTTGGTTTTCGGTAACTGTCAGGAAATTTGCGTCGGGAGTCTGCTTATGGGGAGGTGGGGGGGGGGATTCAGAATCCAACGCATCGCCCACACGGTCAACGGCGATGCCTTGCGCGGAGCCCACAAATGGATCGCAGCATCGGCAGCAGCAGAGGCAGCAGCAGAGGATCGATTAAATGTGCTGGCATCAGCACAAAGGCGCCATCACGAAAGCTATCGACTGAGAATAGCCAATGACGATCGTAATAACGACGCCGGAAGACGAGACTCTTCCGCACAGCAATTCAGTAAATTGCCATAATTCGGGGGGTGGGGGGTCGTGATTTGATTTGAGAATCGATCATTGTTTTGGTCTCATTTTTACCGCCGCGTCATTTCTGTCTTTCTTTCTCTCCCACGTCTCATCTTGGACGCTTTCATTCGCTCAGGAAGGACGAGAAGAGAGGGCCGAACGCCTCGGCTGACGTGGTGCGACAAGAAGGGTGGGGAGGGAGTGCTGAGAGGGAGCTCGCGAGACAACGACAAACGGAGAGGCGCCAACGGAGAATTGATGCGAGCGGCGGGAAATTACTCGGGAGTCGAACGAAACGCCGGGGTAGCCTCCCGCTGGTCCACATCGTCGGTGGTTCAACTGGAGAAGTGATGAAGTGGATTCCGCGCGAGTAAACATCCGACGAGAAGCGGAGGAGAAAGAAAGGGAATCAGCTGCGGGGTACGTGGGTAGCTGGATTGGACGACGCACTGAGAGGCGTTAGAGATCATGAATAGTGGAAAGCATGGGTCATTCACATGGACCCATGAGCCTCAGTTATGAACATGATATTATATTATTTTATTATGTTTTTTTTATTTCCATTCTACGTGACTTTATCGAAAGAACCAAGAAGAAAAATATGAACATGATGTTTGATGATAATGAAGATTTGCGTAACAAAATCGATGATCACACACGCGCTTCAATGCGTGCATCGTCAGTGTAAAGCCATGAATGGGCCAATCGTGATACGCGGCGTGTGAATGCTGCGACAAGGCTACGTTAGATGTGAGTGGAACCCAACATAGAGGCCATCCATTCAGCAAGGATTTATTCAGCTCGCGGAAAAAACTAAATCAGCTCGCGTGCGTACGGGTGCTGGGTGGATTCTTGCGTCGTAGAACCGCGAGAGATGGCGACGGCTCAGGGGATCCCTTCGTGTAGCAGTGGATTGATCACGGCTGACGACGATGAATGGGATGAATGATGAAGACGGAACGTGCTTGACAGTGAGCACAAACGAGAGACTCCCAACGACAAAAAAACAACAACGATCGATTCTTCAATTAAATCTGGGTCCTGAATTGCGACACTGATTCGTAGGCTGATGAATGAGTGAATCGTCACGTGTCAATTCGATGGAAAACGAAGAGAGTTTGCAATGTGACTGCGGCCACCATGGCCAGACCACTGATCACGTGATCCCACCTGCACCGCCGATTCAGACCGTTGATCACGTGATCCAGCACTACCCCCTGTGCCGCCGATTCCCAAACCGTGGATCACGTGATCCCACATTGCCCCGTGCACTGTCGATTCACAAACTGTGTATCACGTGACCCCACATTGCCCCCTGCACTGCCGATTCCCAAACCGTGGATCACGTGATCCAGCACTGCCCCCTGCACTGCCGATTCACAAACCGTGTATCACGTGATCCCACATTGCCTCCTGCATTTCCGATTCACAAACCGTGGATCACGTGATCCAGCACTGCCCCCTGTACTGCCGATTCACAAACCGTGTATCACGTGATCCCACATTGCCTCCTGCATTTCCGATTCTCACAAACCGTGGATCACGTGATTCCACAAAGCCCCCTGCGTTTCCGATTCTCAAACCGTGGACCACGTGATCCCACATTGCCTCCTGCACCGCCGATTCACAGACCGTGGATCACGTGATCCAGTACTGGCCCCTGCAATCGTTGATTCTCGGGGGTCCTGCATCACAGACAGACACCCGGCGGCAAGCCTGCACAGTGGCCACCGGAATGGCTTCAGAAACCTCGACAATCCACACGCGGCGTGACAACAACAACAAGACAACAAATCGCATTCCATTCGAACGTCAATGACTTTGCTCGTGGCCGGCGATAGCGATGGTGACGATGCGAGAGGGAGGGAGGGCGAGAGCGAGAGAGGGGCGAGAGAGAGAGCGGACA
This sequence comes from Lampetra planeri, assembly GCF_965212315.1. NCBI lineage: Eukaryota > Metazoa > Chordata > Hyperoartia > Petromyzontiformes > Petromyzontidae > Lampetra > Lampetra planeri. The sequence goes on from NC_136136.1 coordinate 4,679,379, forward strand.
CGGAGCGGGTTTGCGTTGGGATCGTTTCGCGTCGTGTCTGATCGGAGCGGGCGGTGGAGAGGAGAGAAGGTGGATGGGTAGGGAAGGTGGAGGGGAGGGGAGGTGGAGGGGAGGGAAGGTGGAGAGGAGAGAAGGTGGACAGGAGAGAAGGTGGAGGGGAGGGAAGGTGGAGGGGAGGGAAGGGGAGAGGAGAGGGTGGGGGATGGAATCGTGAACGCTTTCGCGGCTGAGCCCCTTGCCTGAGCCCGTGGGAGCGGAGCTGTTTGCTCAGCCGAAGCCGCTGCACATCCTCGATATCGCGGAACTGGAAGAAGGAATCCTTGCACTCGGGGTGCGTCTCGAACAGCCTGCGAGCATCGCAAACACATCGCGCGCAACGACGCATGCACACACAGAGACACGGGGGGGTGGGGGGGGGAAGGCAAAAACAAAACAAACAACACGGCCATTAACCACTCGCGGAGCAACCAGCACGTAGACCAGTAGGGTCAGGAGTCCATCTTCCGTACTTAGAGTGCATTACGCGCACACGTGCACACTCACGTACAAGCGTGCTCACTCACGTGCACACTCATGTGCACACTCACGCACACACGTGCACGCGTGCACACTCACGCGCACACGTGCACACTCACGCGCACACGTGCACACTCACGCGCACACGTGCACACTCACGCGCACACGTGCACACTCACGCGCACACGTGCACACTCACGCGCACACGTGCACACTCACACGCACGCACCCACGCGCGCGCGCGCACAGTAACGCCCGGTGTTTTGAGTAATTATCGTATTTACTGACTTCGCGGGAAGTTCACTTTGTGATGTTTCCCGGCGCAACTTTGGGCGAGCTCCACATGACACGGGGCGAGACGGCGCAGTCATCAGGGGACAGCGTGGGGGGGCTGACACCCCCCCCCCCCGCCACCATAAAGCCCCCCCCCCCAAACCCCTAACTCCGTCGGCACTCGCTCCCCCGTCTATCTCGTGGCTTGTCCCTAAAAAAATATAAAAACATCTGGTGGGATTTCGTGGGCGGTTCAATTTGAGGCAATCCACGCTGCGGCGGGGATGGGAGGCGGGGCTCACACACCACAGCAAAGACAAAGATCCCCCGTATAGCCTTAACAGACTTTTGGGGCAAGTGCAGTTAGCGAGCACCTATAAAGGCAGGCAAGGTACACGAGCGGGTGGGTGGCCAAGGGGAGGCCCAGGACCGATTCAGATAATTGTCACTGGGTGTTGGCCGTGAGCGGGAATCGAACCCGGGTCGCCAGGTTCGTAGCGCTCACCGCTACACACCACAGCACCCCCACCCTGACGCCCCCCCACCTCTCCATTCCATCAGCGCTCGCTCCCCCGTTTATTTCATGGCTTTACCAAGAAACCCACCATCCCCAACCACCCACAATTACACGTTCGGCACCAATCCCATGCGTCTCGACACACGATAAAAAAAGAGAAGGCGAATGAATAATAATAACAACAACAACAACAACGAAATAGAGCACACACACACACACATAAAACAAAATCATATAGGTGCGTGTACTAAAAAAAAAATACCAAGAACAGAGTAATTGCACGTTTATGGCATCAACGATGGCAACACCGCGCGGTGCATTTTTCCGCACACGAATGGCACGGTTGGCTACGTACGGCGCGAAAGAAGTTCACAGAACACGCACGCGCGCGCGCGAGTTTGAACAAGTAGCGCCCAGCGCCGTCGCGTGCTGTGCGCGTGAACGCGGCAGCGTGAGCCGTGCGCGACAAGTGAACATAATCCGGAGACCACCTCGATATTCCAACTGCCCCCGGGGGGCCAAAACAACCCACGAACGAAACGCGCCCATCATCATACCCCCCCCCCCGATCCCCCTTCCACCCCCCCCCCCCACCTCGTTCTGCATTCACAAATCGCTGGCGTGAGCGCGGCGACCCTCATATTCAAATGCGCCAGGGGTGAGATGGTTTTTTAATTTGACAGCGGGAAGGCGGAGGAGGCGTCTCTTTTGGGACGCTTCCGTGGGTGTTGATTGCGATTCGGGGCATCACCACCACCACCGCCGCCGCCGCCGTGATCGTCATGCGGGAGAATGAGGAGCGATGATGGGGAGTGGGGTTTGTCAGGGAAGGACATCGGCCCCCTCCCTGCAACCCCCCCCCCCCCCCCACTGATCCCCACTTACACCGCCACCCCAATAAACAAAACCCCAGATCACAGGGGCCCCGTTGTCCGATGCGAATCTTGCACCGATGCGCACGCTTGGATTAAATCACGGGTGGAGTAATTATTTTTCAATTATATTAGTAACATTTACAATAAAAAAACAAAAAAAGCAAACACGCACGCAAATATATACAACATACGCATCTTACATAATATTCCCTGGGCCTGATTCAAGTGGTTGAAGAATGTCCTTTTTTTTTGCAATTGGAAGACAATATGTCTCCAAAGATTGTGATGCACATTCGCCGCTCTTTGCAGTGGTTCACTGTTCGAATCCAGCGGCCTATCCTGGCAAATACTGCGGTGTGCAATAACGGTAATAATAATCATACGTGCCCGCCTGATTCACAGCAAAAAAATAATCTCTGACCGATATCCGCAAGAGTTAGGCAATTGTGTGCCAGCGTCAGTGTCCAGATTTGGCAAATTCGAAAATTACACTGCAAATGGCCTGATTGGGATTACACAGAAACACGCAGTGCAGCAATCGTAGTCCCCAACTGGCAGCCCAATGCCCCAGGTTACTCTTGCAAAATGAGACTCATCCTGGTCCCGTGATTTCTCGCCGCCTGATTAAACCACCGTAAAACTTCACTGCGTATAACGAAAGGGCAACTAGTTAGGGCGATTCGACGCGTTGGAGTCATCTCTCGTGCCGTGTGCACACAATGCTTGCACCTTGAAATGCATTGCACTGCACACACAATTAACATAGTTTTCAATTAAATGATCATGCACAGATTCCCTAAAGAAATGTTCATTTGAAACAGAGAATCTGTTTGCTCTTGCGCTGGAGGAAATAAAATAAATACCGCATACTTCAGATGCACAGCCTTCAGCCAAAAATCACACTCTTGGAGTAAGAACACGTGAACAAACACGGGCAACACTGACACCAATAACCGCCGTTCACCACTTAAAGTGGCGGTGACGTCACCGCAACACCGGTGCCAGGTTAGGTGCACTTCGAGGCGACGGGGCGGCAAAGGTGGTGGCGGCGGCGGCGGTGATGATGATGATGAATATGATCACGCCTTACAGCGAAAAGCCCCTGAGGGATTTAGATTCCCGACTCGGGCGCCTGCCTCTGTGGAGTTTGAAGTCTCCGGCCTTTCGAGTTGCTTCCCATAGCGCGGCGTAAAGGGCGTTGGCCAAACATCCCAATGCCCATTACTCAGCTGTGATCACAAAAATAAACTAAGACAAAAAATCCCCCTTATAGCCTTAACAGACTGCAAGTGCTGTTAGCGAGCACCGATGAAGGCCGGAACGGCACACGAGGGAGTGGGTGCCCAGCACCACGCCCGACCGCCTTTGTCTCCCCAGCGGCGATGTTTTTACACACCACTCCAGGTACTCGTTCGAGGCTGAATAAATATAGGGGAGGCCCAAAGCCAGTTTAGATCATCGTCACTGATCTTAGCCGTGAGCGGGAATCGCACGAGGACGCCGGTTTCGTAGCGCAGCGTGCTAACCGCTGCACCACCGCTCCACGTACGCAGCAGCAGCAGCATTGCCCCCGACTGCCAAAAACTGAGCAAGACCCTTCTTAAAAAAGGAGTCTTGAGATTTATCGAGGCTTTCCCGGGTAAATAAGCATTTTAGAATTATAATACCCCAATCTAGAAAACAACATTTAACTTATTCTTTGGGTCTTTCGGTAAAGTCACGTAGATATATTTTATTCGAACCTATCTACGTGACTTTACCGAAAGACCCCAAAAACATGAATTCCTGCAGTCACGAAAGCTTTAAGTCAAGATGTAACATTTAACTTCAAAGCCTCGACGTGCCTCGCATCAATCTGAATACCGTACGCTCATTAAATATTTCAAAACCCTCCCGGTACACTCTGCCCATATACGGAGCCATCGCCTTTCGGAATATTCAATCGCCCCGTTGGGAAGAAAATAATAGGGTCCTTTAGATATCAGTGGGGTATCTACAAAATCGATCGCCCTGCAGGGGCCGCGTTGCGCGCGCGGCATCACACGAGGCCGAGTTGATTCCAGCGGCACGGTGGATCCGTGCCGGGTTTTTCCTACTCCGAGAAGCTCCCCGACCTCCCCCCCCCCTCCTCCCACCCCCTTCCTTGCCGCCGCCGCCGCCGCTTTCCACGGTGACCACCGCCAGCACCGTTCCAGGTGGGGCGCGGATGTCACCTCGGGGGGGGGGGGGGGGGCTTTTTACAGCGAGCCACCATGGCCACTTAAAAAGAGACTGAATTGACTGTCAAGGAACCCTGCTGCTAGCTGTTGCCACCTGTTCCCGGCTTTCCCAGGAGGGTCCTCTTTGTCAAGGTCGCCGTCCTCGACGAAAACATTCCTGGTTCTGGCGCGATAATACAAAGACAAAGATCCCCCGTATAGCCTTAACATGCTGTTGGGGCAAGTGCTGTTAGCGAGCACCAATGAAGGCCGGCACGGCACACGAGGGAGGTGGGTGGCCAGCATCACGCCCGACCGCCTTTGTCTCCCGAGCGGCGATGTTTACACATCGCACCAGGTATTAATTTAAAGGCCGAGTCGACCTAGGGAAGATCCAGAAGCGGCTCAGACAGTCGTCGCTGCTATTGACCATGGAATCTAAAGTCTATTCGCAGCGCGGCGCACTAACCGCCACACTACCGCTCCCCCCCCCGCTCTGTCACACGCACGTGGGCACGTGGGCAGGGTTGCGTACATGCCATTCGGTAAATGGGTCGCAATCTCCCCATCGGGGATAGCGGCCGGGGGGGGGGAACAAAGCAAAACAAATGGACAGGCACGGGGGAACGGGATTAGGGTGGGGAGGAGGAAACTTGGGGCTTGGAAGGGGATTAGGGAAGGGGTGGGAGCGGAGATTTCCGTCCGACCGCGCGTTCCCAGGCGCCGAGAGGTTCGCTTCGTACCCACGGCTCACACAAGGAGTTGCGTGCGAATGAGACCCCCCCAAGTTTAACGGCTGCGGCACGTGTTGATGTGACGCAGCGTGTTTGTGTGATGGTGGGGAGCGGTGGTGTAGCGGTTAGCGCTACGCTGCGCTACGAACCTGGCGACGCGGGTTCGATTCCCGCTCACGGCCAACACCGGTGACGATTATCTGAACCGGTACTTGGGCCTCCCCTCGCCTCAAATGAGTACCTGGTGTGATGTGTGAGCTTCGCCCCTGGGGAGACAAAGACGGCCGGGTGTGGTGTTGGCCACCCACCCCCTCGTGTGCCGTGCCGGCCTTCATAAGTGCTCGCTAACAGCACTTGCCCCAAAAGTCTGTTAAGACTAAACGGGGGATTTTTTCTTTGTATTTGTAGTGATGCCGCGTGCTGTTGTGACGCCACGTGTTGTTGTGATGCCATGTGTTCTGATGCCTGTGTTGTTGTGATGCCACGTGTTGTTGTGATGCCACGTGTTCTGATGCCTGTGTTGTTGTGATACCACGTGTTGTTGTGATGCCATGTGTTCTGATGCCTGTGTTGCAATGCCGCACGTTGTTGTGATGACGCCAGAGCCTGTGAAGAAATGAACACCTTCCAACGGAGGCACACGGAGCACTGTTTTCTAAAAGGGAATTTTCTGCAGAACAACAGCAACACCAACTAACACATTTATGATTGGAAGAATGTCAACTTGTTTCCTTGGCAGAGAGACTTTCGTTGTTGGCTCAGCGGGATTCTTACCGTGCCCACAATAGAGGGTTGCAGTCAAATTAATTCACATTTTTTCAGCCTGTCAATCCACTGCTGGATGAAGGCATCCCCACGACGTCTCAGCAAATAGAGTTTTGCCTTACTATACTTCACCACGCTGGTCAATGGAGGTTGGGGAAGCGAGGGAGGGGGCCCTGGCAACAATTCTATTATCACTCGCCACTGATCTTAGCCGTGACCGGCAATCCAACTCGGATCACTCCGGTTCACAGCGCGGGGTGATACGCACAGCGCCACTCATCTCCCGTCCCTTAAGTGAAATAAAATATAAGCATATATATAGCAGAACCACATCTCTCTGCTCTGTATGCATCAAGTGCACACGTTTTGTATAACAAATGCGTCCCATCCACTCCGCATGCCACGCATCGCCTCTTTAATGACCCGCGCCAAATCCCAGGTTACCGAAGACGCTTAGTGGAGCTCAAATTGCTTAATGCCCTCTTCCTCCCGACCCCCCCCCCCCCCCCGTCGATGCAGAGGCGTGCTAATTAAGCCATGCCACGCCGCTTAAGGGATATTATCGAGTATTCAAAACAATCAACGGACGACGCTGAACCCCCCCCCCCATCATTCGCTCTCCTCCACTCACGTCACCGTGTGCATGCCGAGTGCCCAACCGGGGGAGAGGTCGACCCGAATCGCAAGCGAACGTCGTTTTGGCGTCCAAGAATTTCGCCCCCCCCCCTTGCCCCCCTCTTCAGCACCTTTTTTTGTTTCTTGCGACAAACGATGACGGCCGTGCGGTAATAAACAAAAGATCGCTTTCGCAGGTCACTCTCGCGCACAAGCAAAACATAAATCAAAACCGCGATTACCATCCTGGTCTCTTGGGTTCTCACCTGGGCTAAACAAAACCAACTCGAGCGCTTGTGAAAGGCGGCAGGATAGAGTGCTTCTGGCTTACTGGTGCCGACGCCCAGCTGACGTTTACACACCGCACAGAGGCACTTGTTTTCGGCTGAGTCGACCTAGGGGAGGTCCAGGACCAATTTCAGATATTCGTCACAGATGATGGCCGCGAGTGGGAATCGAACTCGGGTGGCCAGCTTCATTGGACAGCGCACATACCACCAGGCGACCGCGATAATCAATATATGCGCGCACCCACACGCAGACACGAGCCTAATACGATAATGGGAGCATTTAATATTTGTTTGCGAAGCAAATGGAAGTAGTTACGGGAGGTAAAACTTCGAAGTGCCATTGTGCATTATTCACGTGTCAATTTCACAACGTTGTCTTAGCGGGGCACGAAACAACTTAATGGGAAATCATAGCTCAGCGCGGGGACAGGGCGTTCAATACCGTGGCAGGTTTAACTATGATCTGGGTGGTAACAAATTTGGCCAGGCTTGGAGATTTATTTTCACAGATTAGTGTGCGCACTGTTCAATGGCTAAAACCGTAACCGAATGCATTGTGGGTTTATTGGTATATATATATTTCGGCTTGTTGCGGTGACAGCGTTTCGCCGTCGTGCCAATACTCTTTCGCGAATTTCTCCGGCGCGCTTTTGGGTTGCGCCGCGCGTTGTCCGGCACGATGTCCGACGTTTTGCTCCGTGCTCTGGAAGCTTCTTCAGGAACTGACAAAAAAAATACGTATATACATTTCCAGGAGAGGATCCCCGGTGCGTGAAGCGAAACGTCGGACATCGTGACGAACGACACGAGATTCAACCCGATAACGCATCGGAGAGCTGTATATAAAAAAAACATAATATTAATTATTACAACTGGCTCCCGATACAAATCGTGGCGATCGTCAACCCGGCTAAAGCTTCCGAGATCTCACAAAGCAGCGATGTCGTCAGAAATGTTAAAAGGGATCGCCTGCAGGGACGAAGGCAGGAGTTTATTCAGTATTTCTTTTCTTTTTTTATCCTCACTTATTTACCAACTGAAGACACGCTGTCTAGGGATTCGTGAGTTCGCAGTTCTGCTGCAGTTATAGGGCCAATTTTGGTAAAATTACCCACAATTACAGCATCATCAGACCGTCCCTTCCTGAACCAGCGCCAGGGAAGGATGCCAGAAACCCCCCCCCCCCCTTTCAACCTCGCCACCCCCCCGCCGCCTTCCCACGACATCGAGACATGAGGTGCAAGGCAATGCCTGGCTCGTGTTCGGAGCAGACACGAGAGAGTGAGAGAGAGAGAGGGGGCGAGTGAGAGCGTCGTTATTATTTTGAAATTGTACTTTACACCCCGGCGCCCTGTGAAAGCTGGAACATTTTGATGAAGGTGACGAAAACAATTCCGCGTTGAAGTACATTTATAAACAGCGGAGGCTACAGAGCAGTGCGTCCCTTAAATAGCCCCAAAATAAGTGTACGTGTGAAGCGATTTAAATCAGAACGTTAACATTATCGCACGCCACTCAAGAGCGGCGACGCAGAGAAGATTTTGCATGGGCCATGCATTGCACGGGCCAGGTCAGAAATCGGCGCCAAGAATGTTTAGCAGTGCCGATAATATTTACACCGATAACGAGAGCGAATTGTTTCGTAACCCGCTCATTCCCAATGGCTATCACATCATTCACAGTTGTTGGAACCGCTGTGGTTTTGCGGCCTGAAGGTGGTGCTGACAAGTAAAACTTATCCGGTCTGGGCTAATGGACTAACGCGAGTGGCATTGCTGATCTCCCCACGATGGATTTCTTGAGTCACTTTTGATCATTTTCCTTTTAAGGCGATGTAAGCCGCCTATACATTTACAAGTTTGGCCTTTAAAAGGGTCCGTCTGCTCTTCATTATGTTAATAAATTTGAAATGTCTTCGCCTCTCAATACAAATTTGAACAATTTTATTGCATATTTCCCAGGACCTGCGCATTAATGGTGAACATAATTGTGTAGTTCAACGGAGGTTGGTAATGGGGATAGGAGTTAAAGCTTTCACAATCTACATTGCCCGCTATGCAGGAGGTGGTTGGTTCGATCCCGACCCTGACGCCTGTATATTTGGAGTGTATTCATGTTCTCCCCGTGATCGCGTGGATTTTCTCCGGGTTTTTCGGTTCCATGCCCCCCCCCCCCCACACACAATTAGAATCAACGTCACACATTTAGAGTATTTGGCTGCTATAAATGTCTACGTGATGACAAGCCACTTCGTTGAGCTATGACGTGTGGCCAGGTCGCTGCTGTAAAATAATTACATCGCTGCTCAGTAGTGAGCCTTAGCTGGTAAAAGAAAAAAAACGTGTATTTCTCTCCTGCAACGAGTCGCCACAATTTAAGTGGACATCTCAATCAGGTTCACTTCCAAACGTATCTGAAGGCCGCTCTTCGGAGGTCACATCTTTCCCCCCTATCCTGACCTTCTCGTCAGATGAAAATCAATGATTGATGAGAAAACTCCGTCGTAACAGATTAATAGTGCAGGCTGTAAAACCCGCATCACTGCTGCTGGCGGCCGTCAGTCATTCGGTCACATTTGCTCAAATCGCTTTTGATGGTGACCTTCGACAAGAGGACCACAATGCACATCTTCAGGAAATCACCATGGTTCAATATATATGCACAATGGCTGTTATTCTTTTAGCAAGTTTTTTTGTGTGTGTTGTTCGAAACGTGTGTGTTGTTCGAATATTTATTCATACTGGAGGAATCCGATGAGCTATACAGCTCTAATGTCCAGTAGGGCCGGCTCAAATAGGTTACTGGAGTGAGTCCGTCATCACCAAATTTCCCTTCGGGCCAACCGAAGTTCTCTTTCCCTAAGCGGTCTATCATCCAATCGGCTACTTCCTGTGAGACTATGACACCCATTAAGGGAAGCCGGATGAGGCCACGCAGTTACTCTAACTTCCTGGGGTCTTGCCCTGATGATGCTTGACGCAGTTGCAAGGGAATTGCCAGGTGTAGTTGGTGAACTTTGTTGCGGAGATTGTCCTTCACCTCAACGGTGAGCGAGCAGAAGCAGCGATAATCGGCGCGATAAATCGATGAACACCACCACCACCACGTGAATTTGTTTGGCTGTGGTCGGGTGGTGGAGGGTTCTTTAGATTTGGTCACATCGTTATGGGGCCTTACCACAAAAATATATTACGGCTCGGTATTTGTTACTGCTAAGGTGGCCCACACAACGGCTAAACCAGCCCTGCTATCCTAGCAGCGCCAATTCTGCTGCTCTCATAGCCTGGAACTCGCTCCCACTGTCGACCCGCGTCCCTCTGCTCAAGTCCATGCTGAAGACCATGCACGTGCCCCCCCCCCCACCAAGCCCACTCTCCTGAAAGCCCGGTGCCTGGCCTCCTGCGGTGCGTGGGCCCCCAGTGCAGTTGCACCGCCTGCACACTTGAAAGCGATGGCACAACCAGATTGGCTTTTACCTCCCATGTGTCCCAAATATTTTAACGTGGGAACGTGGTAACTCAAGGAAATGTTTTGCCCCCCCCAGCCCCCACCCTTGCTGCCAAGCGTAAGGGGGTGGGAATGGGAGGGGTTAATAGCCCACCCTGCCCACCCCCCGGCTCGCCCCTCGCCGCCTCCCACGGTGGCGCCGTCTGTGATGATAGCACAGCGCGTCCACCGTGACACCGCTCCCACCACGCACACACACACAAAGATAAAGACAAAGATCCCCCGTATAGCCTTAACAGACTGTAGGGGCAAGTGCTGTTAGCGAGCACCTATGAAGGTCGGCACGGCACACGAGGGGGTGGGTGGCCAACATCACGCCCGGCCGCCTTTGTCTCCCTCGCGACGATCTTTACACACCGCACCAGGTACTCATTTGAGGCTGAGTCGACCTAGGGGAGGCCCGGGACCGGTTCAGACAATCGTCACCGCTGGTGTTGGCCGTGAGCGGGAATCGAACCCGGGTCGCCGGGTTCATAGCGCAGCGCACTGACCGCTACAATACCGCTCCCACCACGCACACACACGCACACACACGCACGCACACACACACGCACACACACGCGCACACGCGCACACGCACACACACGCACACACACACGCACACACACACGCGCGTACAAACAAGCGCCGCTGGGTTTGTGCATAGCTGACAGCTCAAGCGTGCACGGCGTTACGAGTAAACCATGCAGATGATTATAACTCCCCCGCCCATGAGTCCTCTGAGACCACTGGAGGGTTACATCCGCGGGAGATAACTTCGGCCGCATATCGAGCGAGATGCACTGTGTTGCCCATAATTGTATCATCATCATCATCATCCACCATCGTTAAACAAGTATAAAAAAGACGGGGGCTTGGGGAGAGGTCCTAAAACTATTCGGGTGTCTTCTATAGATGTATTTTCACGTGCCTGCCATGGTATTGGTGACACCCATCGTGACATCGACATTTGAGCGGAGAGACCCAGTGATCGGTTGCTCACATGAAAAAAAAATCTCAAGTCGTAAAAAAGTCCTCCCCAATTTCTTAGTTTGTGATGGGAATCGGTGTGAACCCAGGGGGAAATGTCACTGCAGATATGGTATTCACAGCGATCACAGGTGTTGTGTCAAACTCCATGGTGTGATCCGTTTTTAATGCTTTATACTGTTAATGGATAACAGAGTGTAACGATTTGTTGTGTTCCTGGGTAATAAGTGTTAGTTCCTAACTGCTTATGTCTCAAAAGTACAGAAAATTCCTATCATTATCCATAAACTTTGCTTTTGTGATGAGGACAGTGATATTATGAAATTTACCTATTTTTCAGAATATTCCAGATAGATTCAGTGCTGAGTAAACTTGGAGTAACTTCTAGAACATTCTAGAACTTTCCAATAATATAAATAGTAGTATAAATACAGGGGCCTCAAGCCCACCTGTTCAGTTTAGTTCCAGCCGCCTAATTGGATACATATCTGCATTTTTCTGAGAGATGGCATGAAGAGGCTGCACGCATCTGGCAGACGCATTTTGCTATGTCTGCGACCAATTTATCAAGACAAGAGTGAAAAAGTACTCTGTGGAAGCATCTGCTAAGATGTGTGAGGCCTACAAGGCATATTTCGGCATGCCTGTCGGGGATCAAGACAACCCCTAGGCACCTCATTTCACCTGCGAGCAATGCAAAAAACTCTGGAAGGTAAGATGTACAATTGTTGCTCAGAATTTTAAGTTATAAAATTTGTTAAAAATTTTACAATGGAAAAAGTTTTTAATTTTAAAATGTTTTACAATTTTCAAAGTTAATCTCTTACACATTAGTCATGGGTGAAATAAATGTATTTTTGTAGTTTGCTATCCTAATAATTTGGCGGGAACCCACTAACCACTCAAGCAACTGCTACTTCTGCATGGTGAACCTTACCAAACGTCGGACTGGCAAGAATGCACCTGATATCACATTCCTTCCTTCATCCATCGCCCCGGTGTCACACTGCCATGAGCTCCCCATACGCACTCCTCCAGAGAGAGAGCAGCCTTCTTTAAAAGAGAGCAGCAAGTCAGAGAGCGAGGAAGACGTAGATCTAGATGACAATTTCAGAGGTGGAGCTGAGGAGAGAAACCCGTACTACCCCAACCAAAAAGACCTCAACGACTTGATCAGAGATATTGGTCTCACCAAGTCCAATGCCGAACTTTTGACGTCTAGGCTCAAGCAGTGGAACTTGTTGGATAAAAGTCTGCAAGTCGCAGATCAGAGGAAGCGTCATCAATTTTTTGCAGCTTCTTCACCCATAAAGATGGGCTCTGCTTCTGCCACAATATGAGCAGTCTGTTCGAGGCAATCGGAATCGCCTGAAACCAGAATGAGTGGCGCATTTCGGGTGATGTGGCTGCGGGCAGAATGACTGGGCTTAATGAGACTTGGGAAGAGCAGGAATTAATCCTGCAGTGGATTGGCCAAGGCTGCTGATGATGATGATGTTCATGAACGAGACTCTTCTTTCTGGGTTTCATAGAGAATGAGCGCAGCATCAGTTCGCACCGTGTGGCCAGCAGCCAATAGTGGCTCTTTTATGGATATACTGGTCCCCGCCAAAGGAATGTGGAATCACCGCTGCAGGATTAGAGCTGCCAGTGGAGGCCAGCTTTTCTGAGGCTTGTTTGAGCACGAATATTGTGTGCGCGTGTGTGAAGAATTTTACTCAAGGCTGTTATTTACTTGGTGCCATGGCTCAAATTGCTAAATTCCAGTGAAATAATAGTAACGGTGCCTCTGTGACAGGGGGTGGTCGTCTCTGGTTTTGTAAAAAAACAGTTTATATTAATGGGCGGGCCCCGTGGTTAATTATTAGGATGCCAATCATTTGAGAGGTAATTCGCTTCAATGGGAGAGGTGCCCTCACCTGGTGAAAAAAACGACGCCAATCGTTGGAGAGAATGAATCTCAATGCGGCGCTTGTCCGCCGAATGAAATGACCTCCTTAACAAAGAAACGTTTCATCCCAATAGGACCCTTGTCTTCAACAAAAGCACACGCATATATATTAGAAGACGATGAATTTCAGCCGACTTTTACCAGCTTAAATAAAATAAATAAATAGCCTCGATGGAGAAAGTACGGGGGTGGGGGGGGGAGAGCGAAGGTATAGAAATCTTAATTGACCCTTAACCTGGTCAAATACAGGACATGAATCATTCAAGGAGGTGATACAAACCATCTCGATGGGGCCCACTCACTTGGTTAAATAAAGGACAACAGCCATTTGAGAGACAACAAATCTGAACCTGGCCATCGCCTGGTTAGATACAGGCTCGTCGTCAATCAGTGAAGAGGTAACACATCTCAACGAGTCTCCACCTGGATACACTAATAAGATGATGCATGTATGTTGAACTTCTTTTTCACACCGCACGTGCTAATCTGAGGTATGGGGGGAAGGACAACAAAGTAAACTACAAAACAGTTGGACAGAAATGAGTTTTCAATCTCGATTTGTTTTCAAAGTGCACGGCTCCAACGGCCTCCGAATCTCGTAAGGAGGAGAGTTGCAGGAAGCCTGCCTCTTTAACAGCTACTCGATCTCAAAACCGGGCTCCCACGTGGCTAAGTAAAGGACAAATCAATGCAAGGCATGTGCCTCCCCTTCTGGAGGCAGCATAGATCGGATCGCTCTCACGCGATGGCAATGGAAGGATGCGAGTGCTTAGAGAGAGAACCCCCCCCGCCCCCCACAATGCAGGTCATACAAAACAAACAGACACATACACAGCCATAGAGAGAGAGAGATGTGCGAAAGGATGGAGATAGTCGAGGCGAGGTGGGGGGGGAAGGAGAGATGAAAGAACAAAGACACACACAGGGGAAAAGAGCAATAAAGCCAGAGTTTGCGGAGTGCGAAAAATTGATCAGATGTCGTCCCTTCGTCGTCACTACGACACCGAGCAGAAGCAACAGAAAAAAAATAGCAACGATTTTAGGGAGCGAACGCGGGAAGTCCCGAGCTAAATATAACGCGAGACACACCAGGGGCGGCGCCGGAACGCTGCAGCGCAATCCCGCAAGAAACAGCTCGATCACAATCATCATCATCATCAGCAGCAGCATCATCAGCAGCAGTAGCAGCAGCAGTAGCAGCAGCAGCAGCAGCGTTCGGCGTCATCGGGAATAGTAGCACGATCATCATCGCTACTATAACCACCATAATCATCATCATCTTGTGAGTTAAAGGCATCGCCATGGTAATGATCAAGACTGCCCACATCATCAACAGCGGCATCGTGATCGTCATCGGTAAATTCAGTAACATCAACGCCATCACCACCACCACTACCTATAAAGGTTCCTTTCGACAACGAGACGATACCCTGGTCTCTAGAGTTCTATCTCACCCGGGTGAACAATTCAACTGCGTAACATTAGCAGCACCAGCAGCAGCAGCAGCATCATCATCACTCGTACCATCACAACCGTCACCGCTATTATGAACGCCGCAATCATCCCTAATAAAACCATCACCAACACGACAGTTATCACCATAAACAGCACCACCACGACCACCGCCACGACCACCACCACCACCACCACCGCCGCTATTACCAAAACGGTCGCCGAAATCACCGTCACTTAACGAAATGTGCCGTAAGAACGGCAATCACCTGGGAAGTGGTAACTGGAGCTATATTTAGATGGGGAAGCCACGGCGCGGTGGCGCGCCAGGCCTCCACCACGTCGCCACTGCTATCATCGTGAGCCACACGAATCGGGGGGCCCGGGGGGAGGGGGGAGGGCTATTATTCGCCCAGGCTACAAACCCCGTGTCTCAATTTTGTTTTTAAATCTCGCTCAGCCACTTTCTGTCACGACCAACAAAAGGGGGGTGGGGGCACCATTCACCTTGGTGGACACCCAACGTTGCCGCGACGTTACTGAGCGTGAGAGTGTCCACGTGCGGTGTGTCCACCCCCCCCCCGAAGGTAAGTTCTCATACACGACCCTCGGGAAGCGAAAAGGGTTCCACACGCGCTCAACGTTCACCCACGGGGTGTTCACGCCACGGTTATTCGAGCGGCGGGTCTGTGGTGAACGAGCCCACCTCTTGCAAATCACGAGAATAGCTCTCATTTCGATGGATGTTGATGCATATTTCGCACCAACCGTGCCAATCGGTTGGCAAACACTGCGGCCTTGAGAGGAAAACAAATTTAGAAAACAGGCGACGTTTCGGGCAATGGCCCTTCTTCACGGCAAACCAATGAAAAGTCGTCGATTATATTTTTCCCTTGTAAGGCCACAATATGATTGACGACTGCATTGTTTGTTTTTTTGGTTTCTTGGTTAAATTGTGCTCGCAAATAAGACGGCAACTCGTCCTGTGCCGAAGCGTCGGATGATATAACCCCCCCCCCCCACCACCAGGGCAACGCGACCACAAGGACAGGCGTGGTGCTGGATGAACATCGTCACGAAGTCAGCGAGTGCTTCAAGAGCCGCGCGCGGCTTCCACGCTGCAGGTTACCAGCCCCTGCTCCCTCTAGCGGAGGTCCGTCCGCCGGCAGTGACGCGAGTGGGCAATTGCAGGGCTGCGCTTTCACCTCCCCCCCCGTCGTCACGGTGCGCGCGTTGGCGTGCGCGGCGCTGGCCACCACCAGCCCCCCTCCCCCCCCCGCCGTGTGCCGTTCTGGCCTCATTCATTAGGCGCTCGCCAACAGCACTTGCCCCAACAGTCTATTGAAGTCTATACGGGAGGGATATGTGTGTGCACATGGACGCTGTGTGCAAGCGCATGTCACGTGGCTGCTGTGTTCACGCGTGCCAGTTGTTTGTGCGGTGGATAACGCAACTGTGCTACAAACCCGGCGTCCCGAGTTCGATTCCCACTCAAGGCCACTAACCCCACTGACGATTACCTGAACCAGTCCTGGGCTTCGCCTAGGTCGACTCAGCCTTGAGGTAAGTACCTCATGCGATGTGTACACATCTCCACGACGGAGACAGAGGCGGCGGGGCGTGGTGCTGCCCCCCTAAACCCTCGTTTTCCGTGCCGGCCTTCATACGTGGGCCTCCCCTAGGTCGACTCAGACTTAAAAATGAGAAGGCGGTACGAAGTGTAAACATCGGCACCGGGAAGACAGAGGAGGCGACCAACAGCACTTGCCCCAACATCCCGTTGTCGGCTATACGGGTGATCTTTATGACAATGAGGTTTAAATTGACCGCTCTCTTTCGCCTTCCCATCCGATGCACTCACGAGATAAAAAGGCCGCGCAGTGCTGCCCCTACAAACGCCGTGACTCCGTATCGTGCGGATAAAGAGGGCGACGTCACCGCCGACGTCGAGAGTGAAAATTTGCACTTTGATTCAATCTGGCGAAACGACTCCTCCACCCCCCCCCCCTATTGGAGACAATCAACAACGCGGCGCGCATGCAACACAGAGAGAGAGGGAGAGGAGGTGAGTGAATTCCCAGAGTCGAGTTCACGCACAAAGCACGAGGGGTCCAAAAAGCAGGCTCTGCGGCGGCGGCATGGACACCGTGCAGGAGAGGGTTTTGTCGTTGTTGTTGTTGTTGTTACGAATGTGAGACGGCGAACGTCAGCGCTACGTTGCGGTGGCACAAAACCCACTCGCGTGGGGGGTGAAGTATGGTCAAATGACCCCCCCCCCCTCCTCCTCTTTCAGCGCACGGCTTTGCCTTCATCCAGCAGTGGATTGAGTAGGGGCTGTACATGTTCGGTACTTAATAAGCCACAGCAGATACTGCCAGAATACCACATTCAAACGTGCCTTGCTGTGTCATACGTTTATCATCGGCCATGATCTCTCTGCTGCTGGATGAAGGCCTCGACCCGCACTGACCAGCGTGGTGAAGTATGATAAATAAATAAATCAACATCTCTCGCGGCCCACGAGGCGTGGGGAGAGGGCCTCATCCAGCAGTGGATTGACAAAACAAGCTGCGTGTAAGGAGACACGCGCCGCACAGATGGGTTCAAGGATGTTTGCTGTCGTGCCTGGGTTTGTGTTCATTCATGTATGTTGTACTTTTTTCGCACCGTACGTATCCAACCGTGCTAATCGGAGGTGCGGGTTTGAGTGAGTGGCTTAGACACAAAGACAAAGGTCCCCCCCCCCCCGCCCCCGTATAGCCTGAACAGACTGTTGGGGCAAGTGCTGTTAGTAGCGAGCACCTATGAAGGCCGGCACGGTTACACACGCACATAGCACAACAGCAAAAACAATGTCGTTGTAGAGGCGATAGAATAATACAAACAGGAACACCACAAGCGAGAGACGGATTAGGCATTACAAGGTGACCAGCAGGTGACCAGAGATGTAAACGCAAAGATAAAGATCCCCCGGCAGGGTGTTCTACAGACTGTTGGGGCAAATGCTGTTAGTAGCGAGCACCTACGAAGGCCGGCACGGCCGTACGAGGCGGGTTGCGGGGTGGATTTGCTCGGTAAATGCCACGCCCGGTCACCTTTGTCTTCCGCCCCCCTCCCTCCCCCCAGCGCTGGCGTCAACACACTGCAGCAACAGGCACCAACCAACTCGTTTGAAGACGAGGTTCGTGATCGGGATGCGCGGGGTGAGATTATCATCGCTACCGATTGCCAATTGAAAAACCGTTGACCGCGAATCGAACTTAGTTCTGCCGGGCCTCGTAAGCGCCAATCGTTGCTAAACCACCCACGCTGCCCGGGCTCCCTGCAGAGATCATGGAGAAGACGCGCTCGCGCAAAGACACACACAAAAAAAACCATTCGTCCCCCTCCTAGCCGAACGTCTCGGATACCCTCGGGAGGTTTTCGCGCTGTAAGCCAGCGCGCGTCTGTTAATGACGTGCAGCTGCGAAAAAAAATCAAACCGAGACAACTCCAACGGCCATACGGGCTGTCTGGGGGCTCATGTTGTTGTTGTCGTTGTTAGCGAGCACCTATTAAGGTCGGAAGAGTAGGCCTACGTTCGTGGGGTGGGCGTGTAAGCCAGCGACACTCGTCGGCCGACATGGGTCCTTCCCAATATCGAGGTTCATGCACGGCGTGGCCAGGCGTTTATTTAAGGCCGAGTCGACCTACGGGTGACCCAGACAAAATAGGTTCAAATTCACGAGGTGCCCCGGAGTCGAGAATTGAACCCACGCGGCTGACCTCGTCACGCAGTGCGTCACAGCTCTACCGCCCCATTCACCCTTCCCAACACAACAAAAACAAAAGAGAAAAAACAGATCCCCCGTATAGCCTGTAACAGACTGTTGGGGCAAGTGCTGTTAGCGAGCACCTATTAAGGCCGGCATGGCACACAAGAGGGTGGGTGGACAGCACCACGCCCGGCCGCTTTTGTCTCCCCAGTGGCGAAGTTTACACACGCACCAGGTACTCATTTGAGGCTGAGTCGACCTAGGGGAGGCTCAGGACTGGTTCAGATAATCGTCACCGGTGTCGGTCGAATCCGGGTCGCCAGGTTCGTAGCGCAGAGTAGCGCTAAGCGCTACACTACCGCTCCCCACACTATAAATACACACACACACAGACACACACACAGACACACACACAGACACACACACAGAGACACACACACAGACACACACAGACACACACACAGACACACACAGAGACACACACAGACAAAGACAGAGACACACACACACACACAGACACACACACAAAGACACACACAGAGACACACACAGACACACAGACACACGCACAGACACGCGCACAGACACACACACAGACACACACACAGACACACACAGAGACACACACACAGACACACACACAGAGACACACACACAGACACACACACAGAGACACACACACAGACACACGCACAGACACGCGCACAGACACACACACACGCGCACACGCGCGCGTGCAGAGGAAGCGTAGATAAGGAAGACGAAGATAAGAGATATTATGAGTTACGGGGAGACAGTTCTCCGCTGTTGTTCATTCTCAGCGTGTTGTCCGACGTTTCGCTCCGCGCGCTGGGAGTGAGCTTCTTTGCCTATGTCCGACGTTTCGCGCCACGTGCCGAGCAACTCTTTTCACGAAACTCAATTCATGTTGTTGTTGTTGTTGTTCAGCGCGTGGAGCGAAACGTCGGACCGTTTACTGCGAGCATCCAGCCCCGCTGCATGACCCGTGAACGTATCGGAGGGAGCTGTCCCCCACCTTCTTCTTCATCGCCCTCGTATCTGCCACTTATCTTTGTTCCGCGCTGCTGTGCGCGTGCGATTGACATCACGCCGAACGAGACACGGTAACGACCTCCAAACAACACATGGGAGAGCTATATATAAAGACAAAGATCCCCCGTGTAGCCTCAACAGACGTGTTGGGGCAAGTGCTGTTAACGAGCACCTCTGAAAGCCGGATCGGCACACGGGGGGGGAGGGGGGTGGTGGGCAACAACCACGCCCGGCCGCCTTTGTCTCCTTCACACCGCACCAGGTACTCATTTGAGGCTGAGTCGACCTGGGGGTAGAGGTGTGGGGGTTGGGGAGGGTGGGCAAAAAACGAAGTCGGCTCGCGACCGCGCAAAGCGTCCGGTCGTACAGCACGGGGATTTGTGACCGAGGGAGGGGGGAGTTGTCGCCGCGACTCGCACCTTACGAACAGGATGACCCCGACCCGAGTGATGTCGTCTTGCAAGGCTCTCCACGACTCGATCACGATGCGCCGCTCGTCCTCGCTTAGCCTGCGCGGCGGTGGTGGAGGAGGCGTCGGGAGCGAAAGCGCCGTCTCCTTGGCCGGCTCCTTGCTCCGCGGCTCGGGGGCCTTGGGCGCTCCTCCCTTGGCCGTCGCCTTGCCCTTGGCAGGCGTCGCCACCGGGCAGCTCATTTTCTTCCTCTCGAAGAGACGGAAGAAGTTCATGGTCGGATGTTGTGCGTGGCGCGGTGCGAGCGGAGTGGACGGGTGATGCGCGCGCGCGCGCGAGCTGCTGCTGCTGTTGTCGCTGGTGGTGCCTTTCTCCTACCCTCCCTCTCTCCTCTCTCTCTCAGCTCTCTCAGCTCCCCCCCCCCTTCTCGCACTCTCCCCTCCTGCCTCGCTACGATAGACTGTGCGCGTGTGCGCGGTGCGTGTGAACGAGAAGCGCTCCGCGAGGCTCGTGGTGGCGATGGAGGTTCCTTCTCTGTCCGTCTCTCTATCTCTACCTACTACTCTTAATCTCTCCCTCTCTTAGCCGTCTCTCTCTCTCTCCTGTCTCACTAGATAGCGTGTCGGTCGCGGTGTGTCGAGGAGGCTGTGTTGTCGGTGTCTTTGTCTGCGTGGCGGTGTTGTGTAGCGGCGTGCGTGCGTGTGCGTGTGTGTGTGCGTGTGTGTGCGTGTGTGTGTGTGCGTGTGTGTGTGTGCGTGTGTGTGTGTGCGCCACGCGCGATAGCTCTCGGCTTAAATAACAACCGCGCTCAGATTTAACGCAAATTCTCTCGAGTGCCTCTCCCTGCAGTTAGCCAGCCACACAGTACACACACATATATCCCTGATTATCTCAAGCGCCGTTGTTTTGCACGTATTTTCTAGACGTGTGTCAAATAATTCCTGGCTATCGTAGCTTAGAAGACAAACCGATAAAGGTAAGAGATTAAGTTGAGGCACGTGTCTGTGAGCAGCGGTCCACGTTTAAATGCCCGCGTGTAGAGATCGACGTCAGAAGCTGCCCTTTACGATGATGATGATGATGTTGCTGATGGTGATGATTATGATGCTGATGGTGATGATTATGATGATGGCTTCACTCAAACTCGATCCTCGCGAGATGCGGACGATCCCTTGACTGCACTCGAACCGTTACGTCGATGTCGGAGGGCCACGAATTGAGAGCTGCGAATGATACACACACACACGCGCACACACACACAGCAGATACACACACACACGCGCGCACACACAGCAGATACACACACACATACACACAACACGCACGCACAACGGATAAACACACAACACGCACGCACGCAACACAAGTGCACACGAATAGACAAAGACAAAGATCACCCGTATAGCCTTGACGGACTGTTGGGCAAGTGCTGTTAGCGAGCACCTATGAATGCCGACATGGCACAAGAGGGGGGGGTGGGTGGACAGCACCACGCCCGGCCGCCTTTGTCTCTCCAGTGGCGATGTCTACACACCGCGTCAGGTACCCATTTAAGGCTGAATCGACCTAGGGGAGGGCCATGAGAGCGGGAACCGAACGAGTTCGAGTCGCCGGGTTCGCAGCGCAGTGCGCGCGCTCTCCACTACGCTACCGCTCCCCACTCGCATACACAGCAAAGATACACACGCACACAACATATAAAGCACGCACGCGCGCGCGCACACACACACACACACGCGTGCACACACACACACGCGCGCGCACACACACGCGCGCGCGCACACACATACACGCGCGCACACACACACACGCGCGCGCACACACATACACGCACGCGCGCGCACACACACACGCGCACACACACACACACGCGCGCGCACATACACGCACGCGCGCGCGCATTAAATTGCGCCGATAAATAACCTGCTAATTAACGCTTGGAGGCCAAGTTGGGAAATCTGCTTCTGTTCGATATCACAACGGCCAGAGAGCGCGCCGTGTCCGTCCCGTTGCGATCGACAGCCCAGCCAAGCCAGCCAACGTTGCAGCACGCTCACATTACCCCACGATTGTTGTATTTGCTACCAATCGTCATTAATTATGACCCGCGATTTGGCTCACAATGCCGATTCGTAGGCGAGGTTCTCTCATCCGTCTCGCTGTCTCTTACGCGCCCGCGCAGAACTACGCTTAGCCTCCTTCCCGTACAAATGATATATTCGCACGCACCCGTATCTCAATTCTCGCCGAATTCGCCGTCGAATATTAACCGGTGGCGTTCGCTGATCGAAGCGCGCGACTCTGGCGCCCGTGTGCGCGCGTGGGGTTATCGACGCTGGTTGCGCTAGAGACCTGGACACACCGTGGCGGCTCCGACAACCAAACTCCATCCCCAAATGCGCGCGAGCGATGCGGGCTCCCAGAGTTTGTTTCACGCAGCCCCCAGGATTGGCAGGATGGTGGTGGTGGTGGGGGGAGGCGCTGGGGGAGCAGAGAAGTGGGAGGAGAGGGATCAGAGGGAGTGGATTCTCAGAAGTGGTGGTGGGGAGGAGGAGCAGGAGGATGGGAGGTGGCGGGGGAGAGGCTGGGTGGAGCCTAAACGATGGCTATTGTCCCCTCGAGCCAAACATCAGATAAGACGAATTTCATCACATTGTCCTAAACTATATGAATTGACATGCGTTTAGATAGGGCCCCGACACGCTCGCTCAATTATTTATTCAGCGGACGAGAGCATGTATAATGAATACATCCATGGAGTGGCGTGCACTTGACTATAAGACAAAGACCCCCCGTATAGCCTTTAAAAGACTGTTGGGGCAAGTGCTGTTAGCGAGCACTATAAAGGCCGAAACGGTACACGAGGTGGTGGGTGGTCTCTCCAGTGGCGATTATTACACACCGCACCAGGTACCCATTTAAGGCTGAGCCGACCTAGGGGAGACGCAATAGCGTTTCAGATAATTGGCGTTGGTGTTGTCCGCGCGCGAAAATCGAACTCGTGTAGCCGGGTTCGTAACGCAGCGCGCGCGCTAACCGCTGCACCACCGCTCCCCACTGTGCTTTACTCTCCACGCACACGCGCCGCGTTCACGTGCGAGTCAGCCGCGGTGTTCACCATCAGCCGCGGCAAATCCACTGCTGGATGAATGCTTCCCCAAGCTGTCCACCAGCATCTGCACGAGAGATGACATTCATCGCTCCATCTCCTTCGTGGACGGACGTCCCCTCCTTTGACTTCGTCGCAACTAATTAATCGAAGTGCACTGCAGGATACATTTGACCTTCAGCGTACGTCAACAACGTTGGAGAATGCACAACGAAAAATGTTTCCACTGCACCGTCGCGATCGTTATTTAAAGAATACTTCCCCGCGTTGGTCGGTGCGAGTAAGTGAAACACAACCTACAATCAGCTCCTGCTTCTCTTCGTAGACGTATGCTCCAGCGTGCGTTTGCTTACCTTCGGTTGCTGCTGCTGAGTTCGGCAGCGGTGCAAAATTCACGGGACAATAAAATTAAACAAAACCCAACACGTGCGTCACCGACACTGGTGGTGGCTTTAAAGGGGGAGGGGGGAATAAACATATTTAATCGGCGACGTTTCGGGCAATGGCCCTTCTTCATAGCGAATACGTCATATGAGATGCATCCATTTTTCAGTCCGCTCTCCACGCCGCGTTGGCAGTGGATGTTTGTTGACATCTGACTTCATCCACGCTGCTGCTGCTGAGCGGCGTGAGTTGGTGAAGGGTCACGGGGTGAGGGTGGGGGTGGAGCCGTGAGGGCGGGGGGTGGGTGGGAGGGGTGAGGGTGGTTGGCGGTGAGAATGTTTTTTTTTGCCAAACATTCGGACGAAAGGTAAATACAGCCAAGGCCATCAAGAGGGTACGACAAATCGGAGCGACCGCCCCGGGCCCCGCGCTTTGGGAGGCACCGCGATTCGACGTCACGGTGTCAGATGTCATACTTCTGGTTTAGGTTGACGGAGTCGGTGGGGTGGGGGGTGGGGGGCACACGTGATTTTCCCAGGGGCTCGCAGCTCCCCCCGGATGGCACTGAATACAACTGCCACTAACTACTATTACTACCCAGGTCAGTTTAACACACATACTTTCGAGACCGATATTGTCCATAATAGAGGTTTTTGGGTGTGTTGGAGAGTAAACCCACAACATCTACATCTTCAAAGTGTATATGTTGTGTAGATGTTGTGGGCTTACTCTCCAACACACCGGTGTGCTGAACTAGTAGCGAATTGGCACGTTCTGTGTACGTGACAAACCTCACTAATTGGCTGTGTCGGGTGGTGGCGGGTTTAACGACACGTTTACATTTACGCGATCTAACCCCCCCAAAAAACCCTCCATTACTACCCAGGTCATACCGCATGACGGGATGATTGATGGGCCGTGGGATGAGAACAGTGACGGAGTGTCATCCGAGGGATTAAACGCGTCCGAGGCGACGGCCACCGAGGAGATGGGGCACGTGATGATCTGTGCATCGTTGCGTCGCAGGATTTTGAGAGATGGAAACGTTTTTTTTTTTGGGGGGGGGGAGCCTTCATCCAGCGGTGGATAGACCATGACTGATTGCGATATCACGAATTACAGGCACGTCAGCACGCCTTGATTCTGTTTTTTTTTTAGTTTGCCGAATGAGAACATGGACAGACATCCCCTTGTTGTTAGTCGACGCCGCGTGGTGCGTGGGGGCAATTCGCCCATACTTCACCACCCGCTTGTCAGCGCTGGTTGATAAAGGTAGGTCGGGGGGAGGGGGGCTAGGAAGAGGAGGGGGGGGGGTGCAGAACAATTGGTTTGTCGCTGCACTGCCCTCTCCTGTCTCCGTCGTCTATTGCGCCTCTGGTGTCGACCCCTGGCCATGGTCACCCATCCCAAACTTTGGCCAGGCTCAAAATCCCGCGTTGAGGCTTCCGATGGTCTGAACAATGAAATTAATTTGTTCAGGCCGGTGGTTCTGAACCTTTACTTGCAGCCTGGGCACTCCTTTGGTTTCCAATCGTTAACACGTGTACAAAGTTAATGCACACATTGGGTTTGACGACACAAAGTTAGTTGGACTTACGTGCCCGTACTTAATGTGTCGTTTCGGCGATTTACCTTCTAAAGACATCTGGCCACGTCTCGCACTCCCAAAAAGGGCGTCTCGCACCCCCAAAGGGTTCGCGTGCACCACAGGTTAAGAAGAGCACGAATTGAACTTCGCGGGGGGGGGGGGTGGAAGCTGCGCGAGGGGAGGAGATGAAATGAATGCCACGTGGACTTAGAGACGGGGGTGTTGGTTGCTGTGATGGGCCGCGCACTCGTTTTTTTTTTCTGGCACACGTGGATTTCATTAGCGTCACAGTCGCACTCCGTCTGCGCCGCACAATTTGCGCGAACGACCGAATTGCATTAATGGCCACTATAAATACGGCCACACATTTACATAACGTAATGCACAAAACAGCGCCTCGTCGTTCGCGGGGTGGGTCGTGCTGGATTTGTTTGAACGTACTTCGCCGGCGGTTCAGTGCGGGTTTGGCGAAGTGTTGGCGAGGTGGAGGAGTCGTGGGGGCCTCAATACTGTGGGCCTGGAATCAAACTCGGGCGGGCGACGGTTCATGGCATGGTACCCAGTGAACGTCCACTGCTGCTGTAATATCAGTTGTAAGGGGTGCGACAATGAATCTCCTTGAAGGTTCATTGAATTACCGCAATTACAGGTCGCGATTCCATTGTTTACATTATGGTAAATCTAGCGGCCTCTAGTGGCCGGGTGGTGTGTGTGGGGGGGGGATCTTATTGACCCCATTAAAAACAGCGCCGCAGGATTGAGGGTCTCACCCTGGCGTCAAGGGGCCGTCGATTTTGGTCGGTGCCCAAATTCGAAACTGGTGCATTTCAGAGGTTTTGTTGTTGCTCTGGTTAAAAAGCATAGGCTTTACGATATCTGTGCCAAATGTCAGCTCTGCAGCGATTAAATAAGAACATCATTAGAATATACATCGTTCATTCAGTCGTGCTCATCTATATGCATTAGATTACACAGCGGTGACGCAACACCGATCCACACACACACACGTGTAGGAAAGATTATTTACGCAAATGGTGCGTTCGCAACATTCTACAATAAATGTAAAGTGGGCTTTCGCCGCGGTTTAAATTGTACCAACAGTCTGCGGATTATGAGACCCTCCTGAAAGTAAAAGTCGCAGCCCGTTCCTTGTGTCCTAATAAAAAAAAAAGCGATTCATACAAACGTGGTCACGCAGCTTATCAGAAGACACACTCCTGGCGGTATTAGATTTAAAGTAGTCGGAGAGAACGCGTGATGCACACCCGCGAATACGGTCGTGAGAATTACAGTAACGAGCCCCCCCCCCTTCAATCTCAAACAACTGTTAAAAATCTACTGAATCTGCTAAATCTACTCAATTTACCATTGCCGACTCTCGAGCCATCGGTGAGAATTTCACTCTCTCACGTGACAAGTGCCACTAGATCCCAAAGCTCGGCCGAATGTTGACTTAACGCGGTAGCCGGGTCACCTTTATGAGATCCGAAGGATGAATAGCTTGTCTGGGCACAGCCGCGGTATGAACCCCACGACCCGCCCGCCCGGCTTATGGAATAATAATAATAATGTTAAATATTTCGTTGCCCTCTTTGCGATAGAAACATCAAGCCGGAGCCGTGTAATTCCATACACCGTACATGTATAGAGTTACGCGCGCGCATAGTTCCGAGCCATGGAGTCAGGGCCACTGAACATCTCGGCAGAACAAACATTAAATTCTGTTCGCGAAATGGGAAAAAAAAATCGTGGGGCGCCTGGTGGGGGGGGGGGTTGGGGGCGGCTTGCGTCTAACCTCAAGCGGAACCTTTATGCATGTAGTTATATAACCTTACTTCGCGGTGACAACTCTGACATTTTCGCGGAAAAATAAATGAAATTAAAGTTCCGAGGCTGACCTGATGCCTCCGTGTTTCACGCGAGTCCCATAATGGGCACGCGCACCTGCACGTAGGCGGTCAGTGATACACCACAATCCAGGTTGGGTTTTTTTCTCCTTTCCCCGATTATAGTCTCTCTTGTTCTCTCTCCCTATGTCCAGGGCTATTTTCGCTGAGCGATGGGTGACGGTGAACCCAATCGAACCAACCGCTCCTCCCCTTCTCATCCCACCAGCATTTTGAAGAAACTCTCTGCTCCAAGGGCAGGCACAGCAAGGATCATAAGCGCGGCGCAAATTAATAATCAGAAATGCCAAACGACCCGCGGGTGAATGGTGAAATAACTTCAATCAGTGCCTCCGCATTTAACTCTGTGTTTTAGTCCACAGCATATATACTGGCTTAGCAAACTGTGGGCCAGTTTTGACTTTGTGACCAGATGTACTTGGCAAGAGCGCCCTCCATCTAGGCTATGGGACCCCTGGTTCAACACAAACAGAAATTTTGGATACCGATTGATTAAAAAGTTAAAACGTCGGTGTTCGTAGCCAATGCCAATGAACCGATTTGAGAAAAAAAATACCCCAAAAAACCTCACAAACGCACCAACACAATCACGAGCTTCAATTGTGCATTGTTTATTATTTACAGTCTCGAAAGCAGCAGCAGCAACAACATAAAAAGCACAGCCTCGGGCAAATGAATGTTGTTTAGAAAATAAAAAAAAATAAAGGAATGGTCGACTTGGAATTGATGCTCATCAGCGTGAAATACAACAACTTCATTTTGCCAAAAAAAAAACACGTGATTTTTATTTTTACAAATGCTAGCTACCCGGTTTGAAAAGTGCATTCAGAAAATAACACGAGCTTTCACATATACACTCACACACACACACGTGCGCACACACACACACGTGCGCACACACACGTACACGTACACACAGACAAAGAGATCCACCTGTAAGTCTGCACTTGGACTGTCGGGGCAAGTGCCGTTAGCGAGCATCACACGTACGCAGATATAAACTTATACAGACACCCAGATCAGCCACCTATAACAATCGTGGAATAATGCTGTTAGCAGGGTGGCGTGGGCCAGGAAGGCAGATCGACCAGGAGAAACACAGTGCCACCTCACCAGTGCCGACGTTAACAAACTCCCACCAGGCCTCCCGTTGTCGTGCAGATGACCCCTTTGGGAGGGGATTGGACGCAGCGGCTGAGCGCACTGCAACTCCGACCCCGACTGAACCCGAGTTCGATCATAAGCCACGACTGCCCACCACCACCACCACCCGCCGGCCCTGCCCCCTCCCCGGCCCCGACTTCTCTCCAACCCCACACAGACACCGTCGTGGTTGACCAGGTATGGTCAAACATGGGGGTGAGAAGAAGCGTTTCTTCGACTTGCCCACGAGCCGATGCGTGTAAACGGGCGCGATCTCACTTTTGTCCGGCTGCGTCGGCTCGGTGGAGAATTTTCACGACGCAAATTTGGTCGAAATCCAGTACGTGGCCCAACACATGCTACACACACTAAATATCTATTGATGAAGCAAGGACTGAATAAGGGCTGGAAGTGGTTGATTCTTTTATAAGCTAGGGGAGGCCCAGGCCAGGTTCTGATACCACTTGCCAGCAGTGTTGTTGAGCATCACGGGCCAATATTTGAACAACGGTGTCTACAACATTGCATCTGTGAGAAATAGCTTCATAGCTCTTCGTGTCAAGCTGTGTCGCAGTTGCGCCGTTCGTCCAACGGTTGCACAGGGATGCACAAAAGCAAAGTACCCCCATAGAGCCTTAACAGACTCGAGGGGCAAGTGCTGTTAGCGAGCACCTACGCAAGCCGGCACGGTACACGAGGGGGTGGGTGGCGACAGCACCACGCCCGAACGCCTGCCTCCCCAGTGGCGATGTTAACACGCCACGTGCTCATTTGAGGCTGTGTCAACCTATGGGAGGTCCGGGACCAGTTCAGAAACTGGGTCACTGGTGCTGGCCACGTGCAAGGAATCGAACTCGGCTTGCCGGGTTTGTAGAGCGGCACGCCAACTGCTGCGCTATCGCTGCTGCGCAGACAAACACACACACACACACCGACACACGCACCGACACACACGACTCTCACACAGGTGGGTGCAGGGGTGGGTGGTGAAGCAAAAGTCGTGGCTTCGTGCGACGCACACTTACGAGGGTAAGCGACGCGCCGCCCACGCGGAAAGCTCGTGCACAGAGAGCAACGGCAGGCAAGAGTGAGCGGATCACCACCCCCACCCCCCCAAAACCTTTCCCGTACCCCTCCCGCCCGCCGCGTGCGATCAGCCCGCGTACATCGAGGGTTTATGACTCCAGAAAACCGATTACCGGTTCGCATCGGCGCAGACGATGTTAATTCACGTGGCCCTGTGCAATCGGTAATCGGACATGAAAACAAGCAATTCCCTCCTCCTCCTCCTGCGCGTGTGTTATGTGTGGTGTGTGTACATGTTGATATTGTTTTCTTCGCGCGCGCGCACACACACGTACACTTAACGTGCGTACAAGTGCATTTGGCATTCAATTAAGGCACAGGCAAATTATGCTATAACACCAACGTAAAAATTGCTCTTCAAAAATGGGAACAACACAGTACATTCTCAATTGGTAATTGAACTCTCCTTTCCTTTGTGTACACTATTGCATAATTCAACAACATTACAAAGACCGTTAGAAATTAATTTCCCGTCTGCTAGCTGAGATGATGAATTTTAAATTGCCTCATTTTCGAGAACCCAGATTTCATGCTCGGCGGAGTCCTTCCCCGCTGCGATGGAAAACTTTACGAAGCCACTCCGTACGGAAAAAAAAACAAGAGCGCCGGACGGGTTCACGGGGACAGAGAACCGCACGTTGATGACGCTAGGTCCCGCCAACGTGTAACCCTCGTTCGTGTTCACATGGCACGCTTCGTTCGAGGCAACCGCACGACCTTGCCAGGCCGCTCAATTTTGTGCGACGGCTCCTTGCCACTTTCACCGAATGCCGCGCCCGTTAGCGTGCGGTCAAAAGTATCTGGAGTTTGTACGGGTGTTATAAAGTTCGTTAAGACATGTGCATTCATTTCCCCTACCCTTTAAGACTGCGCGCCCCTTGCATTTGTAAGTTAATTAAATTATAGCGACAACAACGCACGCTCGCACACCGTTTGTTCCTGCCGCCTCCGTTCAGCCCCCGACGCGTGCGCGACGATGCAAACGTCCCCCGAAACCGCTCAGCCGTATTCATGGGAATTCACATCGCAGGTGCTGCCCCATTCCGGGCTCTCGACCGCCCCCCCTCCCCCGGCCCCCCCCCCCCCGCAGTTACGCGTGGCTCTGATAGGTCAGCGGCTGAAACCTCTCCTTCAGCTTCCGCACCAGGCTCCGCTCCGAGGAGCCCTGGGCCTTGTGTCCCGGCACGGCCGGCGCCCGTTTCCCGCCGTCTCCCGCGCTCCGCCCCTCGCTCCGCGTCCGCTCGTCCCCCCCGCCGGTCTCGGCGGCCCGAGGGGTCTTTGCTGCCGTGCCGACGGTCTGGGGCCCCGATAGGTCGGGCGATCGGATCTCCACGTAGTCCTCGCTGTCGTCGTCATTGTCGACGAAGTTGCGATGGTAGTTCTCCTTGGCCCTGCGTGGCCCCAGCGGCGCCGCGGCACAGCGGTCGAACGCCGCCGCCGCCCCCCCAGGCCGCTGCGTGCCGCCGTCGCCGAGAGGCGCCCGCCAATCCGCGTCGGGGCCGTTCCACGACCAGATCCGCGGCTTCTGGAGGTGGCCGGCCGAAGGTCCGTGCCCCTCCGGCGCCGGAGAGCCCCCGGCGTCCCCGCGCCACCTCGCGCGCGCCGTCGCCAAGTTTCCCGTCGACTTGGCCGGCGACACCACCCGGGTTCCGTCGCCGTCGCCGCCGCCGCCGCCACCGCTGGCGCCGCCCTGGTAGCGCAGACGCAGGCCCCACACGACGGGCCAGCCCGGCGCGTCGGCCGGGAGCCCGGCGCGCGAGGGGGAACACGGCGGCGTTGCCGACGACGAGGAACGGGAGCCGGCGCGCGACGAGCCGTTGGGGTCGGGAGACGAGTCGGGGCGGCGGAGCGGGGAGCAGGCGGGAGATGTTGGGGGGGGCGTGCCGGGCAGGCGACGCCGCCCGCTCGCGGCGGCGGCGGGTGGCGGGGGGTCGAGGTCTGTCGGCACGGGCAGCGCGATGCCCTCGCGGATGATGATCTGGCCGTACGTGTGCATATGCTCGGCCATCCTGGCGCCTGCCGTTGGGGAAAAACGAGACACAAGGCAAAAACTGAAAATAAATGTGATCACAGTATCGTTACGCTGATGGTTATTTGTTATGACGACGATGACAACCATGATAATGATTATAATAAAACAAATTCTCGCAAAGATTGTGATAATAGTGTTATGCTTATTAACATTAATATAATTATGCTAATTATGATGACTGTGTGATAATGAAAGTGACATTTACTGTAATGATGATGATGACAGTAGATAGACACGTAACGAATATTACAATGTTGGTAGCTGCGATAACAGTATGATGACAACGGTGACGATTGCTCTGTGATGACGACGATGATTACCATCGCCGTTGATTACTACAATTGCTACCGTTTTGATTACGATTGCTTTGCCACGACGGACGGACGAACGGATGACGACGACGATGACGGACGGCCACATTGCAACGACAAACGACGTCACCGCCTCGGCTTGCCTATGGTGCCGCTGTTGTGCGCGCTCATCTCGAGCACGGCGGGCAGCGGGGCCACCTCGGCGCTGCCCTCCCTGGCGCCCGTCACCGGCCGAGTCCGCTTGATCCTCATGCTGTACTCGCGCGCCAGCGTGTACAC
This sequence comes from Lampetra planeri, assembly GCF_965212315.1. Lineage (NCBI taxonomy): Eukaryota > Metazoa > Chordata > Hyperoartia > Petromyzontiformes > Petromyzontidae > Lampetra > Lampetra planeri. The sequence goes on from NC_136136.1 coordinate 4,711,098, forward strand.
CTGTGCGGGGGGTGGTGAAGGTGGTGGCAAGTCATCAAATTCATGACTCGAGTCTGACTCGAGTCCAAGTCACATGACTCGAGTCCACATCTCATAGGTGGGACAAAGTCATTGTTATGCAAGTCCAAGTCGAGTCGCAAGTCATCAAATTCATGACTCGAGTCTGACTCGAGTCCAAGTCACATGACTCGAGTCCACACCTCTGCAAATAATAATAATACATTGTCATATTCATGGGCAACCCCCCCCCCCACTACCATGAGCTTGGAGCACCGGTACATTTGTACCCACTTCACGGACCTTCCCCCCCCTCCACGTCCTCTACCCCCCCCCCCCTCATCCACCCTCCCCCATGTGGCCAGCGCACAGCCACGCCACTCTCGCACACAGAGGCAGGTGCGGTGTCGCAATCCGGCACCTCGGAGGCTCGGGCTTCGGTGGGCTACGGGGTGTGCCCCCGGAGACGGGAGGCACAGGAAATGGGTCCGTGCACCCATCTGTGTGGACCTGCGTGGGCGTTACCTCCTCGCAGTATGCGTCGGTGCGCTTTCTCCCCAACCCCCCCCCCCCACGCCACCGCGCTCTCGTTTCTCGCACGACTTAAAAAAAGAAAACTGGAATTGGTCAACAGCGCGGCTGAAAATATTATTTTGACGTTCAAACGTTTCCTGGAAGGATTTAAATATCATCAACGCAAAATGACGGCACAGCGGACGTGGACACAGATTCGGAGTGTAACGATGCTTCTAAAAGAAACAAAAAACGCTGCTCCCGCTGACGGCACACACATCGAGTCGTTTCAGCAAGTAGGATCCACGTGGTTTGTAATGGGCTAAGGGCTCACCTCCGATTCGCACGGTTGGCTACGTGCGGTGCGAGAGAAGTTCAACGTACACACATGACCCACGTAGCCCCGCGAGTGGCTGCTACCATTGACGGCAATGGGAAATAACCCATCGATTCTTGAACCGAACCCGTGACCTTGAATCGTGACAATGCATCGGGTCGCTGGGGTTGGGGATGGGAATAGGGGGGGATGATAAATTGTTGGCACCTCCACCACACACGCATGCCCGGGCACGCACGGGCACGGACGCAGCACACGTGGGCACGCACGGGGAGGCATACCGGGCGCGAACAGCATTGCACGTGAACATAACAATGATCATAATAACGTACAGCCCATTCTCAATCCAACTGCTGGATGATTAAGGTGTCGACCACGCTGTGTCCGTCATCGGGGCTGTCTGATCATACCTCGCACCACTCTGGCCAAGCGTGGGTTGGTGATGGGGAGGGGAGCGGGAGCCCAGGATCGGTTAGGATGTCACTCGCCACTGATGTCAGCCCTGGCCGGCAATCCGAGGATCATTGGGTTCATAGTGCAGTGCTCTAACCACTGCACCGCCACTCCTCTGCAGTATTATAAATACGTATAGACACATACTGTCCAATTAAAATGCGATGTTAACCGTGGTCGAGATTTTAATTCCGGCAGCCAGGGGTCATAGTGCACTGCACACGGTGCACTATGACCCCCGTGTGTATAGATGTACACAAACAACAAAGATCCCCCGTATAGCCTAAACAGACTTTTGGGGCAAGTGCTGTTAGCGAGCACCTATGAAGGCCGGCAGAGCACACGAGGAGGTGGGTGGCCAGCAGCACGCCCGGCTGCCTTTGTCTCCCCAGTACCGATGTTTCACACTGCACCAGGTGCTCATTTACGGCTGAGTTAACCTACGGGAGGGCCCAGGACCGGTTCAGATATACTCGTCACCAATGTTGGCTGCGAGCGGGAGTCAAACTCAGGTGAGCGGGTTCGTAGCGCAGCGGCACGCGAACCACCTCACTTACCGTTCACCGCACGTGCGCGCACACAAAGACAAAGATCCCCCGTATAGCCTTTAACAGACTGTCGGGGCGAGTGCTGTTAAGCGAGCGCACGCACGCACACGCGTACTCACTCGCTTGTGTCGAACACACGGGGGGAGCCAAGAGAATCGCGCACGCGCGGTCCGCGTAGAGAACACGTGTGGACACGGACCGGGGAGAGAGAAAGGCGCTCGCACCAGGGGAGAAGCGAGAAGCGGCGACACGTGCCGCCAAACAGCGGCGGAGAGAGACGGCCACACAGGGGAGCGCGGTCGGACACGCGCGGCCGAGCCACGGACACGCGCGGACAGCCCACCCTCCCGGAGGGGGTGTTGGTCGAGCGAGATTCAATTTTAAATCCACGGAAGCCGGGGCTAAATTAGTTCCCGCTGTGTTTCGCTTGGTCGGACCCGTGGTGGGTCCCCCGTGGTGCCTACCCGTGGTACATCCCCCGCGGTGCATCCCCGTGGTGCATCGAACGAGACGGCTTACTCTTCGCCGTTTGCATTCGAGTCGTCGGTTGCGCCGCGCGAGGCGAATGGGGTCGCGGCTCTCCGCACCCCATGAGCGGAGTAAGTTATAATAATATTTTTTTTTATATCATAAGCACGGAGCTTTCTCCGCAGTCCGCTTTTCAATCCGATCGCACGGCAGCCGCCGGCCACCCGCGACTCATTACGGCGTCAAACTGTCTCCACGGACGGACGCTCAGGTGGCTGCGTTGTGGCCAACAGTCGTGGTTTTGTTTTTATTGCAAGCCGGGTGGAGGGCCGGGAGTCGGGGGGGGGGGGGCGGGGGGGGGCTCTGACAGAGGCAGCTGCGGCGACTGCCGAGAGACGAAAATGAGCGAAGCATCGCGGTGGAAGCGGCACGACCGCAATCGCCCCCCCCCACCACCACCACCCCCCCCCCACCCCACAACTTCACACAATCAACGCTAAAACGCCCCTCTTCTCCGAAAGGCGAACAACCGCGCACGTGATTAATTTATTCACTATTTTGGCACATCACGGCAAATTCGGCGCGAGACGATGTAACGGCTCGGAGCCCTGGACTTGCAACAAAACCGGTGAGAGGTTGCCGGACCGGTTCCATCTCCCGGAGCGGAAATTGAAACAAAGAGCAAAATCACACTCCCCCCCTCACCCCCCCCCCATTGCCCCATGCCTCTCTGTCCACCCAGCGCTTATAAATGGCCGCGGCACGGTTAAACAATCTGCAGATCGCACGTGGTGGGGCTAAAGTGTGGGTAATCGCACCCCTTCAGAGATGTCCGACTGCCGTGGAAAGGGAGGGAAAAATATCCTCTCGGGGGGGGGGGGTCTCGATAACCTTCCCGAGCGGAGGCTCTTCCGCCAGCAGTGGCGTGGAAAAAGCAATTGCAGGGGCTGCCCCCCGGGTTTGTCCTTTTACAAAGGACACACCTGCGGGGCCTGGGGGGCCTGGGGGCAGGAGAACAGCGAAGATGTCGACTCTGCCCCTGAGTGTGGGTGAGCTGCGGGTTACACTGTGGGGGGGCAGGGGGCAGAGTGGGGGGGAGGGGTGCGGAGGGGAGGGGGGCGGGGGGGGGGTACGCATCGCGCCAAACCACGTACCCTGCTCTTGCTTTTGTCTGCGGAGAGCCTCGCCGCCGCCGTCGGCGTCGTCGGCGGACTGTCCACGTCGTACATGGACCGCGCGCGCCGCGCCGGCGAGCCGGCCCCGCCGCTGCGCCGCCGCTCCCCCTCCTCGGAGATCACCTCCGCGCTGGAGCAGAGCGAGCGGCCCAGCGGCCCCCGCGAGGCCTCCCCCGCCGCCGCCGCCGCCGCTCCCTTCCCGGATCCGCCGCCCCCCCCCGCCCGAGCCGCTCAACCGGCCCAGCTTCTTGCGCCACAGCCTGGCGAACGACGCGCCGCCCCCGCCGTCCGCCTCGTGGGCGGCGGCCGGCGACTCCGCGAGCGACGGGCCGATGTCGCCCGCGCTGAGGCTCCGCGGGGGGCTCTCCAGGTCCTGCTCGGCCACGGGGAAGGCGGCCAGGCTCGAGGCGACCTTGCCGTGGTCCCTGTAGTAGCTCTCCAGGTCGTCGCACAGGTCGTCCAGGTTCTTGCTGCAGTCGGTCGGGTGGGCCCCGTGCCCGTCGTACGGAGGAAGCACGCCGCCGCCTTGATTTATCGCCGACGGCCGCCGCCGGGGGCTCGCCGCGTCGCCATTGTGCCGCGCGGCTTCCGAAGGAAACGCGGCGTCCAGGTCCACCTCCCCGTAAACATTCTCTTCCTCCCCCTCGGAGGGCTTCTCCTGCAGGGTGGGCAGCGGCGGCAGGGCGCCGGAGGAGCCCAGGCAGAGCAGGTTGTCGTAGACGCTGCCCGACGGCCAGACCCAGTTGTCGTACACCGCCTGGACGTCGGCCACGTCGAACGCCTCCGCCCCGGCGCGGCTCGGCGACGGCGTCTTCCCCGCTGCGCGAGCGCCTCCCCGCGCCGCGCCCGAGGCCTCGTCCGGAACGTCGGCGGGGAAGCCGAACGATCCCGCCGGTGCCGGCCCGGCGCCGTTCTCCTCCCCCTGTTTGATTTTCTGCAGCTGCTGGGCCCGCACGAAGATGGAGTTCCGGACCTTCCCCTGGGGGATGTGCGCGAGGCTCTCTCGCCGCTTGACCGGGGCGGCCCCCCCCCGCGCGTCCTCGCAGCCCTCACGGTCGTAGTAGTTCTTGATCTTCTCGATCAGCTGCCTGTCCTTCTTGGACAGCGAAGAGGCTCGGCTCAGTTGCAGCGTCCGCCCGTGGGAAGTCGCTCTCGCGAGCGTGCCGCCGACGCCGTCGCCGTCGCCAACGTCGCCGTTGAAATCGTGCCACCATTCCGATTCGGTCGAAGTCACCCCATTGCCGCCACCGTTTTGGTTCAGGAGGTGCGGCGGAAGCGGCCGAGGTTCGCCGCAAGCCTGTTTCACGTCAAACTCCTCGCCAAAACTGTCGTCGCCGCCGCAACCCTCCAAAAACTCTTCGACTTCCTCCTCGATGATGCCATAGCCGTTGGCGTGAGGACCGAAGGGTTCACTCGGGCGATCCATGGGCGCGGGGAGAGGGCAGGGAAACCCGTTGAGTTCCGTCGCATCGCGCAGGTTCCAAGAGACGCGATCGGCGGCAGCGTCGGCGTCGGCGCGGGCCCCGCGTTTCGGCCGTCCGGCGGCGTTGGCCAGGACTTTGGCGGGTGAGCGCGGCGAGAGTGGCGAGTAGCACTGCTCCGCCACCGTCTCCTCCCCCTCCTCGGTGCTGCTCCGTCGGCTGCTGGCGCTGCTCGGGTTGGTCGAGGTCGGCGTCGCGAGCGCCTCCTTCCCTTCCGCTGTCGCCGCGGTGGTGGCGGTGCTGGCTCGCTCGTCGGGCGGCGTATTAGGGGGCGTCGCGGAATCCCGGCCGCGTTTGCCAGCGTCGCCTCCGCCGTCCTTCGCTCTCGTACCGTCACCCTCTCGGCGAGAGTTCGGCGAGCCAAGCGTCGAGACATCACGCGTCTCGCTCAGTTCACGCGCGGAAACGTCCGCGGTAGGATACCGATCCGGCCAATCAACAGCAGCCGTTTCCACTCCGAATTCTTCATTGTCGCCATCGTCGATGTCGTCATCATCATCATCATCATCGTCGTCGTCCTCGAGATCATCCCCCGACGACTCTGTGATGGCGACATGATCCGAGTCAGTGCCTTTGTTGTTGTATGCCAGACTCAGAGAGCGGCGGCACCTGGGACTTAAGAGAGGCCTCAGCGTGGGCCCCGGGCTGGCTGCCGCATCGCCGTGGTTCAAACCCAGAATCTTTTGCAGGCCCTCGGTGTCGTCTTTCAGAAGCGGCATCTCTCTTGCCGGGGAGGGAACAGTGGGCTCGGCCGGACACTACAAAACAACAGACACACCGCAACAACAATTTCAATGCGTATTAGGCATTGCATTTTGTCATTAAACCAGTTTGTTTCGTAGTCCACGTGTCCTATTAGAAATCCCAGTTTCCTGAAGATCTCACAACGGGAACCTTTTGTCGCCAACTAAGAGGCAATCCATCGCTCTGCAGGTCGGCGAAAAGAGGCCCAAGGACTGGTTCCAGACGTTACTCGCCATCGATGTCACCCGTGGAAGGGAATCGAAAATTAAGGTGGCCGGTTGCAGAGCACAGTGCCCTAACCACGCCACCAGGGCACTCCCCCATGCCAAAATGTCCACCCCTTCTATTTACGTTTTCCGTTCGGAGGCGGTGTCAATGATGAATGGGGCGAGCGGTGTTTTAATTCGTACTTGTGCACGACTGCCAACACGGTCCTTTAACTTTTAATTCTGTTTGACGGAAGACCCATTATTCACACATTTAATAAACAGAACATAAATCATCCCTCTAACCATCTCACTCCGCCCGCCCTCACCCTCGCATTCCACCCTCGCAGCAGGCGTCGTTCGTGATCCGAGACCGTGAACCCATTTACTTGTCACGACGACGCTCGAACGACGCAAATGTCCCCGGACGATGCGGAGATGGGGGACAGTGGTGGGGGGGGGAGGGGGTAGTGGTGGAGGGATACCTGCGCTGTCGTGAAACCCTGACTGCGTCCGACATCGATGGAGCCCAGTGGGGCCCGGGAGGCAACCTCATCAGCATGAGGGGTCATCGCCGAGGTCACCCCTGCCGCCGCCGCCGCCGCTGTTTCCTCGCTCTGAAACAAACGTAAACAAAAAATGTTTTACCGCGGTGATTCCAGCCGGGTTTGGCCTGGGAACCGCAGGGGACAGGCACCGTTAGCGCAAAAAGAAAATGTTTTTATTAAAGACAGTAACATTTCAGACACTTTACAGAAGTGGGTTTATTATTAGTGTGATCGTAGAGTGGCCCTTAGCTGGGTATAGTACATCAACCAATTAGGACTGTAACACGGACAGACGTAATAATAATTTGTCCACCTTTCTTCATAAGTGAGACGTGCTTCGTAACATACCGCTGTGTGGGGACGTGCTGGGACAAGTGACTTCTCCACGCTGGGATCTTGACACGCGTACACTTTCGTGTGTTTGCGCGCGTCCACGTACGCGTGTTGGGAGCGGTGACGCAGTGGTTAGCGCGCCGCGCTACGAACCCGGGAACACGAGTTCGTGCATGGCCAACACCGATGACAATTATCTGAATCGGTATTGGTCCTCGCCGAGGTCGACTCAGCCTAAAATGAGTTCCATTCTCACTCATGACTAACTAATATGAGTGACAAATATCTAAATCGGGTGCTGGACCTCCCCTTAGGTTGACTCAGCCTTCAATAAGTAATTGGTGCCTTGGCGACCTTGGTAGGTGCTCGCTGACAGCACTTGCCCCAGCAGTCTGTCAAAGCACGGTTGGCTATGTATGGTGCGAAAAAAGTTCAACATAAAAGGCTTATTGGGGGGCTGGGAGGGGGGGATGTTTGTCGGTGTGTGTCAAACCACAGATTTACTCCATAATCAAAAATAAATGTAAAAAAGCCATATTTACCTTCAAAATTGCACCACGTGTGTTGTGTAAGGATGATATTACAATGTTGACTGTGAGGTTGTCTAATTTGTGGAACGGTCTGTAAGCACACATCACTCCCCCCCCCCCTCTTTTTTATGGTGGGTGTTAACACACAAGCCTCGGAGTGCGCCGATGCATCTACAATGCCCTTTTATCTAACCAAGGAAGAGCTTGTTATCTCACTTGCACAAAGGAGGCATGTTTAACTGCAGCTGTGTAGGTACCGGTAATTAATTTCTTTTCCAATTTGGTTACTGGGTAATTTTCTCATCCGAGCTGTGACTTTGGCACAAGCAGTGGGCTGAGAGCCGTGCTAATGATACCTCGCGTTATCGCGGCGTGGATTTAAATAGCCTCCAAATGCGACCGCACTGCACGGACGGCGTACATAAACGGTGGGCCGATTTTATTTTCTCAAGATTATCGGGAGGGGCAAATTCGTCATGAGCGTGGATTTGAACGGAGGGGCAAGGAGGAGCCAACGGCACGGGTGGCAGAGAAGGGAGTTCCAGACCTTGGGGGACAAGAGGAGAATGAGCGACCTCCCACTGGGCACATGTTGACTTGGCTGGCAACGATGCCGCTGACCTTTTAACGTCCACTTTTCGCGCAGCGGTAACACGCTTGCTCCTCGCAGCCAGAAGGACCTGGGTTTGATCCCTAACCAGAGGTCACAACCGGGTACCCGATACTCGTACCCTACCCGATACCCGGCTACCCGTACCCGGCCGGGTACGGGTACGGGTAGCCGTTTGCGACGCTGGTGCGGCCGGGTACAGGTAGGCCGTGAGTCACCGGTGAGTAACCGTTTGTCACTCATTTCGGGTAGGGTACGGGTACGGGTAGCGTACGGGTACCCATACCCGGCCGGGTACGGGTACCCATTTGCGACCCTGGTGCGGCCGGGTACGGGTACGGGTAAGGAATCAAAACCCGTTTGCGACCTCTGTCCCTAACTCGGGTGCCTTTTTTGCCTGGCGTTTGTACGTTCTAAAAGCCTTCGGCCTTCGTGCGGCAGTCCGGGTAAATAAGTAATTATCATTATTCTAATTGTTGCAACAGAAGGCGAGCTCTGTCAACTCCCTGCACAATTACCGGGTGACATAAGAAACCGACTGATGCCAGCTTCAATTAATCCAAAGCTCGCATCAAACACGCAACACGAGATGGCAAGCTGCAGCCTACAGGCGAACTGCAGGCTGGCGGAGCACACACATTGTTCTGCACAGGGACAGCTGCCACTGGGATCCCCTGGGTTCAGGGCGCAGCAGGGTAATTGAAACGGTTGAGATCAGGTGTGATCAAAGTTGCTTTGTGTTGTTGAGGCATTTAAGAAAGTGCCATGTAAATACTAACCTTTATCCTTAATTGCGCTCGCGGTTTGAAGATGCTATGGATGACGTCAACTCGGAATGCCGCTGCCGCGAGAGAACGACTCGGAGGCGCGAGGATGAACTACAGACGAGCGCCGTCATATTCTACCACCCCCAAGTTCTGTGGTCCTTTATATATGAAGCCATTAAGGTGTTCTTGCCCAATTAATTTAGTATTGACACGTTTAACCCTTTCCAGTTCCGATGACCTACATGTACGTCCGCGTACGTCATCGGTTTTTCTTCCGATTCCGTGCCGATGATCTACATGGCGTACACGTACGTCATCGGTACGTCTTCATTTCGGAAGATGCAGTGAGGCTCCCACAAGGCCATGCGTGAGGGCGTGTGGCACAGTTGGGCGCCAGCTATTATAGAGTGCGGTCGTGTCGCTACGGTTCTCTGCGGTGAGTACAATGTCTTTCAAAACAATGACGCTACTAACGCTGCGTTCCGAGATTCAGTGGTGAATGGAACCCCCACCCTGCAACTGGCAGATGTCTCCAAACAGGAAAGGCTTAAGCGTCAAATGTTTACGGGGACAGGTCCAGGAAGGAGATAAAACAAGAAAGAAAACTCGTGCACGTGCACAGATTCTGCAACGCTCTCCAACATGGGTTTGTCCTCCAAGGTACATATAATTGGCGATGCGAACATAACGATTCAGGCAAAGATGACATCCCGCCGCGCGGTAAATGTTGCGAAATGATGCCGCGCGCAATGACGTCACCGAGAAGGGGAGGGAAGTCACGTGTGTGCGTGCGCCTTGACCCGAGAGGTACACGCCATGAGCGCCGGTTTTTTGTTCCTCACTTTTCACAATCCTTTGATCGATCTCACTCGTCTTCGATGGGGCGAGTCGCTACAAGCAACCCATATTTATATCGTGCCCTGCCCACACCATTCTGACACTTGCGCTACGCCCATTTTAAACCTTCATAAACAGTTTGCCTTTAGAGGCTAACCCCTCTGTTTTTCTCCACCTGATGACGATCGCTTGTGTCGCGATCGGAACGTCGTAGTTTCTTCGTAATTTCTTTTTAACCTATCTACGTGACTTTACCGGAAGACCCAAAGAATAAGCATATTTATATTCCTGTGCCCCCCCCCCACCCGCCAATAGTTACAGACCAACGACAGATAGACGGGAGTCAATGCACTAATGGGTCAAACCTCAGTAGAATCCCAAGTTGGAAAGCGTTAAAATTCCACGCGCGGCACGCGCTGTGCCAGTGGCACAGGTGCCCCCCCCCCACTCCCTCCTTCGCAAATGATATTAATTTTCTGTGACCAAATTCCATATTTCCAAACAGACTTACAGATATGTAAGCAATTTGCCGGAACACGATTGTATTTCTCCGCGTCCCCTCCTTCACGTCACGCGGCTGACGCACCATTTCCAGTACACGGCGGCATTTTATTTATGCCCTTGAGAAAGCCATAAACCACTCGATCTTTAAATAGATTTTTTTCCCACTCCCCTTCCTCAAATTGTTCGTGTTTATGAACCCCTATTCGACGCGCTCCTGCGTTCTCCTTTGGTCTCTCACTCGCCATGGAACGGTGAGGGGGGGGGGGGTAGAGCGTCGTGGCTCCCGAAGGTGATCAAATCAGCCCCATCATCATCGTCGTCGTCAATGCCATTGTTTCCATCATCGCCACATCCACCACATCCTGACTTCTATCATTACCACTGGCATTGTTTCCATCATCAACACCACATCATCACCATCGCCACATCCACCACATCCTGACTTCTATCATTACCACTGGCATTGTTTCCATCGTGATCACTAACTCCATCAACTCCATGATCATCATCAACACCATTAGCACGCTCACCCTCTCACGCTCACTCTCTCACGCTCACCCTCTCACGCTCACCCTCTCACGCTCACCCTCTCACGCTCACTCTCTCACGCTCACTCTCTCACGCTCACCCTCTCACGCTGACCCTCCCACGCTCACCCTCTCACGCTCACCCTCTCACGCTCACTCTCTCACGCTCACCCTCTCACGCTCACCCTCTCACGCTCACCCTCTCACGCTCACCCTCTCACGCTCACCCTCTCACGCTCACTCTCTCACGCTCACTCTCTCACACTCACCCTCTCACGCTCACTCTCTCAAGCTCACTCTATCACGCTCACCCTCTCACGCTCACCCTCTCACGCTCACCCTCTCACGCTCACCCTCTCACGCTCACCCTCTCACGCTCACCCTCTCACGCTCACTCTCTCACGCTCACTCTCTCACGCTCACTCTCTCACGCTCACCCTCTCACGCATGAAATCCCGAATCAAGTCCGGATATGAACTGCGCCACACGCTCGTGTTTTGATTCTCGTCTCGGTGTGCTCCACTTTGTATTCCTTACACCTCACAGGTCTCCCCGGACAATAAGCAATGTTCTCTCAACGGGATCTCACCTGGTTGTGCATAAAGGTTACTCGTGAATGTAAATCAACCCACGCGGACCCCACACCCCCCTCCCTAATAAGGACTACTGGGGCAAGTGTTGTTAATGAGCGCATGGCAAATGAGAGGCTCGGTGTGGCCAGTGCCGCACCTCCTTCACCTCCGCCACCGCTGATGCCTGCACACCATTGCCAGTAACTCGTTGAAGGATGAGTTGCATGTATGTATGTATGTTGAACTTCTTTGACCTAGATGAGGATCAAAGGAGGTTCCATATTCCACTCACGCCTGGTTTTGTCCATGACTGACAATCAAATGTGGGTGGGCAGCAGTGCAAAGCCCTCATGCACCAACACAGACAAAACAAAGACAACGATCCCCCATATAGCCAGAATATGCTTTTGGCGTAAGTGCTGTTAGCGAGCACCTTGTCTCCATTGTGGCGACGTTTGCACATCGCACCAGGTACTCATTCAAGGCTGAGTTGACCCAGGGGAAACCCAGAGACCGGTTCAGATAATCGTCACTGGCCAGCAGGAACCGAACTTGGGTCGCCGGGTTCGTCTTGCAGCGCACCAACCGCCCCACCGCCGCTTCCCCACCAGTTCACGCACCACAACGACGCAGGCGACGCCAACGCGGCCGCACGGCCCTTACACTCACCGAGCCCTCTCCGCTGCTCCGGCCGCGATCGCGAAGCGACGCAGCGGCCGACCCCCGGCGCCCGGCGTCGCGCCGCAGCGAGGGGGGCGTGGTGCCGGCCGGTGCGCCCTGTCCCCCGTGGCCGCCCGGAGACCACGGACTCCCCGGATCGGCCGAGTCGCGGGACGGCCGGCGGGCGATGTCCAACCGGGGAGATTCGCGGGGCGGCCGGTGAGCCGGTCGCAACGGATCGTGCGGTGGCAGAGGCAGCGGTGGCGAATCGGAGGTCGCGTTCCCGCCGGGCCTACGCGCGGCCGCCTCGGGCTGCGCACGGATTCACGGGACGAGAGGGAACGTCGGCGCCCGCTGCCGTCAGAGCGATTGACCCGCGATCAGAAATCGCAGGAATCAGGAGATCCTATTCAGCCCCATCGTCAATTTAGAGCGGACAAAAAACTGAGTGGTACAGCTTTTGTCGTGCAGAATGAAAATGAAGTTCCCACCGTCGCACGGGTCACTTTGAATCGTTCGATTGGCTTTGATTTGTGTAAGTATTGCACGTTATATTATACAAGGGTCACATTAATACATGGGGTTGGAACGGTGGTGCAGTGGCTAGCGCACTGCGCGATGGATCTAAGTTTAATTCCCGGCCATGGCTATCCACCATTAATGATCGACATCTGTACCGGACCTGCGCGCCCCCCCTGCCCCCCCCCCCTTCACAAAGCTGCACTGACCAACGTGGTGAAGTATGGTCAAACAACCCCCACGATCGAAAGCCGTGGGCAGGCCTCCATCCAGCAGTGGACTGATGAAGGGCCGTAGATTATTATCCCTTGGTAGTTTAACTTGTTATTACTCAATACATGCAATGGGATCTTGCATGCGAGAATAGAACGCTTACAATATATTCAAATTAAATGATGCGCCGATGGGGCATTTAGGCTGTAGGAGCGAACAAAACTATACAAATGAGATGGAAGAAACGAGAAACATACAAAATGAGACAGTGAAAGAGGAAGAGAGTTCTTGAATTACAACGGGATCATCAGGTAGCTGGGGAGTGGGGGGGGGGGGGCGAGTCGCTACATACCGGGCTAAATTACAGCGGGAGCTGTCCTGGGCTGAGCTCAAGAAAATATTTACCCTCCCTCCTACTGCTGTCGGGGGAAAAGGGATGGCGGTGGTTGTGGGGTGTAGGGGGGAGGGGCATTGGGGGGGGTGGGGTCTGGAATGGTTGTAGAGCCCCTGGAAAACATTCCATGCGAAATCAAGCCCTCGTTACGCGCCTAATTAACATCACTCGGTCGATGCGTTTCACGTTTCAGACGAATGCCGCCGTGCTCTGGACCGTGAACGCGTTCACGGCCCGGATCAAGCGGTCGAAATGTCACCGTTTAACTTGGCTTGGACATTACGTGGGGGGGAATATAGTAGAGATGGTGTAAATATTTTGACGTGTTTATTTTAGTATAAACTTTCATATTTAATTCATATCTAAATCGGAACCAGAGACATTCATAATTTACTTGTGTTGTTCGTCCCCCTCAGGACAATGTTTTGACGCTTCATTTGTGGGATATTTAATAATATTTTTGCTTAAAATGTTTTTCTGGCAGCAACGGCGAGCGAATCAGGCAGCCCAGGTCGACAACTGCATCGGTACACTGGGCACAAGCTTGGTATGTGTCTAACATTCCCGACCATCTTATAATTAATCCGGAGAATAAGGTGCGTGTGGGTATTCTTATCAGACGCAAAAGTTTCTTGATGTTTGGCAACTGCCTGATGATTCTGTTGGAACCAATTGTCAAACATGCGTGGATTGCTCTCCGACAATGCCGGTGGTGCTGCTAAAGCGGTAATAAATTGGCACGTTTGTTGACAACTTTCCTCATTGGCCGTGTCGGGTGGAGGAGGGTTTTTACCACAAGCCAACACGTGCTAAAATAAAAAAATGTTCGACAAGAGCCAGAATAACGTCTCAATCTAATTCTAGCAAAACCCAAAGTAGTTGCGGAATTTTTATTTATTTTGGAATTCGTGGCAGCCTGCAACGACTGCCACGGGTGTGTTTAACGCACTCTTGACAGCGGACGGATCGCCATGGGAATGATTCCACATGGGGCCTGGCCACAGCACTGTGTGAATTTAACTTTTTTTCATGCTTTGCCTCCACGCAAGATCGGTTTCGAAGTGAGCAGACCACTTCGCTGCTAGCCTGGCGAGAACCGGCGGATCGTAAATAATGTACCAAACGAGAAATAAATAAGAAACACAAAAAATAATGTCATACCCCAGCCGAACATCTGCGCGTTTAATTAAGAGCTTCGTCTAAATGCAGATTTTTTTTTTCCCCGCGTATTCCAGATGCCGCAAAAATAAATGAGGAAAAAAAGAAACGAATCACGATCTTATTTTTAATAGCGCAAAGCAAACTGCCGCGTGATTAAAAACGAGCGAGAACGCCCCTATTCATTTTTCGCGTCGCAATCCTATCCCTGCTCCCCTCTTCACCCCCCTGCTCTTGCTTGGCTTTTGCGCGCCCATTTCGTTCCCACATATCATCACGCCCCTCTGTCACTCAGCAGAACGTTACCGTATTCTGCTGGCCATTCGCTCGTTTAATTACCGAAAGGCCTAAGTGAAATAAAAAAAGCACAAACAAGAGACGCAGACCGTACCTTGCCTTCGGGTGTATTCTGATCAGCTGCGGACGAACAAACACAGGGAGGGGAAGGAGGGAGAGAAGGAGAGAGCATGTTAGGTCTAAATCACAGCGGCAATTGCGACGAAATGAGAAACGCTCTCCGTCTCACGCCATCGATTATTCACGCGGAGTCATCGGGGGGTGGCTGTAGTACACGAGTGTCAATCTTCGTGCAAACTGATAAAAAATATATCATACCGCCACTATTCCCTATTCATTCCCTGTGCCCTATCGATTGCAATGAGCAGATGCCACGTCGCGATTGATCGGGGGAAATCAAAATGCCGTACCTGTGGATAATTTTTTGGAAACAATGAAACATTGCTTGGATACATTACACGCGTGCACATTTATACGCGCACACACGAGGAACGCTGTCGTTGCGTGGACGCTCGGTGCACTGGCCCTGCGATGATCCAGAGGTCGCTCGGTCAAACGACGATGCAAGTTTTTTCAATCGCCCCCCCCCACACCTGTCCACCCGGCAGTATAAACACGTGCACACTGATGTTAGTCGATCAGCAGATCGCCTGTGGTGGGGTGAAGTGTGGCTACTGCCAATTTTTAAGACGTCTGAATAAGGGTGTACTTTAAAAAAATGGCATTTTTTGCCAGTATCAAAGAAGAGGTTTTACCCGTTTTGCCAATAAAACAGGTGTTAAGATGTTAAAACACCTAATAGAAACCTTTTGCAAAGAATCTTGCCTGTACGTATGAATATATAACTTTTTTCGCGCCGTATGTAGCCAACCGTACTAATCGGAGGTGCGGGGGAAGGACAACAAACTAAACATAAAAAGCAGTTCTAAAGAAATGAATTTTCAATCTACATGATGATTTAAAAGTGCCATAGCTCCAGTGGCTTCCTAATATCGGAAGGAAGAGCGTTCCAGACGGCCGCAGAAGCGCATCTGAAAGTGCGCGATGCAGTGACCGTCTTTGTTCGACGGTTAGCCAAAAGCCTCAGCTAGCGAGGATGACCGGAGTTCGCGTGATGATGGTTTATGCTCTTTGACGAGATCAGGGTCTTCTGCAGCATCATCGAGAGGTGTTACCCCGTGAGCTCCCGTGAGCGGAGGCTCTTCCGCCAGCAGTGGCACTAGCAAGCTATTGCAGGACAGCGCCTTTACTTTTACCTTTCTCACGTGCGTGTTTTTCTTCATTCATTACGTCTGTTGCACCAAGTCAAAAGATTACTCCGGCAGAACCCGAGAAACTGAGATTCTAAAACTTAGCCAAACTATATTTTTCGATTTAAAGCTTTTATGACTGCAGGGATTCACAGTCTTGGTTCTTTCGGTAAAGTCACGTAGAAGGGAAATAACCAAGAATATGAAACTATATTTTATTTTACCAGCTAAGGCCCACTGAGCTCTATAGCTCTTTTTTCAGAAGCGAGCTGCCCACAAATGATAGCCCAAATGAAGTGGCTTATAGCGTGGAAATGTATCGCGGCCAAATACTCCGCACGCACGTTTCTAAATGTGGAGGGAAAAACCGGAGGACCCGGAGAAAAATCCACGCGACCACGGGGAAAGAGACACCCCAAATATGCAGGCGTCATGGTCGGGGTCGAACCCACGCCCCCTCCTGCATACCAGGAGAGGCAGTCGACATCTTGCCACCGTCGTGCACCTTTCACCGCTCCTCCCCCCCCCCCCCCCGACACTCATCTATCTCTGTGGATGGAGAGTTTTTTTTCGTCATTGCCTGAGACTCGGCCATGCAGCGGTTCTCACGCTCAAACAAATTGGCATCTCCTGTTCCCGCCACTCAAGAACCACAACAAACGCAGTAACAAAGGTGACACTCAACACACAGCCTCAACAGAATGTTGGGGCAAGTGCTGTTAGCGAGCACCTATGAAGGCCAGAAAGGCATGCGAGGGGATGGGTGGCCAGCACCACACCCGGCCGCCTTTGTCTCCCAAGCGGCGATATTTACACATCTCACCAGGTACTAATTTGAGGCTGAGTCGACCTAGGGGAGGCCCAGGACCAGTTCAGAAAATCGTTACTTGCGTTGGCCGTGAGTTGGTAATCGAAAAACTTGGGTCGCCGGGTTCGTCGAGCAAAACGCGCTAACAGCTGCGCCACCTCTCCACCCACACTCAACACACACACACAGGCACACACACAGGCACACACACACACAGGCACACACACACACACAGGCACACACACACACAGGCACACACACACACAGGCACACACACACACACAGGCACACACAGGCACACACACACACAGGCACACACACACACACAGGCACACACACACAGGCACACACACACACAGGCACACACACACAGGCACACACAGGCACACACACACACAGGCACACACATAGGCACTCCCATTTAGCATTGCAGACTGCCGGGGAGAGTTGCTGCCAGCGAGCGTCTATCAAGACTGGCACGACACACGGGGGGAGGGGGGTAGGGGGGTGGGGGGCGTGGGGGAGGGGGTTAGGGGGGGAATGACAGGGGACACGATTGTGCGTGGCTGCGGGCTGCCCGTGTTTTCACATGCGTGGCGTCGTTCACAAAATTGCATCTCGCAATCGCTGAGGAAGCAACGGACACGCTGAGAGGCAGCCAGGCGGCGACCAGTCCCTAACCAGTGCCCAAGCTCTACAGTCCTCCACATATGTGTCAAGATGTTTTCAGCCAATTGATGAGTGTTTACACGTTGGGAGGAAACCGGAGCGCCCGGAGGGAAACCGATAAAATCTTTGCGTGTGAAGGGGGGAGGGGGGGCAGGGAGCAAATCTCTACACCTTACAGAAGGGAGAGAGATGATATTCGTCTGCGATTTGCTGCACTGCCTTCTCCTGGCGAGCCAGGGTACGGCACCTCCTGGGCGCCCTACAGGAAGGGAGTTTCGCCCGCAGTCTTGCGATCCACCAACCCTCGCCTTCACAGCGCGGCGTTCTGGGCGGGTGCATAGCCACCACCACTCGTTATAATCGTTAAATAGAGGGCGCTTTGGCCCTTGAGTGGAATCTTTCTTTTTTAAAGGGAAGTATAATGTTTACGATTATTCATTTTTATAAGGCGTGCTGATTTCTTAAACACCCTCTGCTCAAATAAATAAGCCCCAAATATCCAATCCAAGTACAAGAAAAACAAACAAACAAAGAACTCATGGGAAACCCAGAATACGGCTCAGAAAAACAAGGCGCCGCCGGCCCGTCACGGCGTCGCGGCCGAGGATTGAAACGCGATGAGCCAGCGGTCCGGTGCTGTGGTCCGGTGCTGCGGTCCGGTGCTGCGGTGCGACGCCACCAGACACCACCACCGCTGCCCTGCGACCTCATACCAACGCGCGCGTGCGCGCACGCACCTACCCACCCATGCACAAACACGCTCGTGTATGAATTTGTGGGAGCTTGAATTAACCACGCTTTGCGCTCGCGACGCCGAGCGGACATCGTGTAACGGGGCGGGCGGGGGGAGCACGTTGATTAGCCGTCCCCTTTTGCAGGCTTCCCCCCCCCCCCCCAATCGGATTTGCACGCTTGCCGAAAGGTCAGCCTTGACACAATAGCCGGTCAATGAAAGCCCAGGGGGGGGGGGGGTGAGGTAGAGTGGAGGTTGCGGCAGGGGTTGGAGAGGGCAGGTGGCTGTTGAATTGATGGGGGGGGGGGGGGGGGTGCTGATTGTAGGGAAGGTTGTGTGGGGGACCGGTTGGGATGCGGAGCATGAGGATGGATCGGGGGGGGGGGGGCACGGTGGGAGCGGGGTCCCCGCTGGCTGCCTTATCGGCTGAGAGTGGCACACATGCACGCTCCGTTGCTGGCGAGTGGGTGGGGGGATTGCGTAGCCGGTCAATGCGGAGTTTAGCGATGGATCCCCGCTCGCCGCTCGCATGACTCCTCCGGCCGACATCACAAAAAGCATTACAAAAAAATTTCGGAAAAAGTCTGCGACCATTCCAATCGGGTCGTGTGGAGTGAGCTTATGCAGAGGGCAGAGCGTGGACTGGCAATGCAGAGGCCACCGTTTTAGATCTCCCGGCGCGGCAGGTGAGACGCCGGTGCAGGTTTATTAAAACCCGGTTGGCCCCTGTGCACCCAGCAGTGACATCGCAGTGAGTCGACCGGGATAGTCGCGTGCCGTGGTGGCGTAAAGTGTGGGTACTCCCACCTTTTCCAAGACGAGCTGGTCAGTGTGGAAGAGTAGGTCAAATACACCATCCGGACAGAGGGGGTTTGTGGGGGGGGGGGGCTGCCCCTAGCGGACGCCCTTCCGTCAGCGGTGGCGCGCGGCCAGCAATTGCAGGGATGCAGCTTTGCCTGTTGCAAGAATGGCCGCTTGCACGCTCTGCACGTAGCGTGCGCGCGCGGGTTCATCACAGCTCCGTTGGCAAAACGCTCTTTAATTCGTAGCTCTTTGTCTATCCTTCTCCAATTTTCCCCGTGTCCCGGGGTTTGTTTTTCCACCTCCGATTTGCGTTGCAGAGTGCTCGAGATGCCGTTGCGGCAATTAAGCGCTTAATAGCATGCAAATCCTGATCCTCCTTGTCGATGCGTTGAAGTGGCGGCTCACTCTTTGGCATACCGCGCTACGAACCGGGCGACCCGAATTCCAATCCCAGCTAACGTCAGTCGTGAATGACACGTGAACCAGTCCTGGTCAGCACCAATCTCCCACTTCGTAATAAAGTTTATTTTTTTTCATGGGTCAGATCTCGTAAATATAAACGCGTCGTTAAACCCGTCACCAACCGACGCGGCCGTTTGGTGAGGTTTATCACGTAAACAAAACGTGCCAAACACGTGCCAATTAGTTGGTACTTCAGCACAGCGGTGCGTTGGAGAGGACAACCCACGACATTCACAATTCCAGTGCAGTGTTTTTCTGGTGATCACAACTGACTTCGTCAGCCGATTTAGCCAGAATTGTTTATCAGTCTTCAACAGAGTCCAGGTGATGTCATCACTGTGAGCCTCTCAGATGCACAAGGCATCCAGTGATGGATTAAGAGGGCGCAATTTTTGTTGTTTTATCATCGCAAAGAGCAAAAGATCAGGGTGGATCGTGTCTTATTACTCAATTAAGCAAAGGGGGGTGGGGGGGGTGTTGTTGGTCATCTCCATTGGTAGGCCAGAGCCAGTGGTGTAAATTCCACATTCCCACGGCAAGGGATAGTTGCTTCATCACGTCACACAAATAGCACCGCTGCGATGTATTAATCACCAATTTAATTCCACAACATTCCAGTAGGTTTTGCGTAGAAAAAAAATCCACTGCATCTACCTTTTGCCAAAAACCTCATGCTCATCAATAACACTGCACTCAAGAGGAAACACGCATATATACACATTGTTACGCTTCAAGCGATGAACCTTCGATATAACAGAGATCTCACTTCTGTGAATGAGAGGGGGCTACTTGCCCTTTGTGCACCGCCGCCAAAATTGTTTGTTCACCCTTTTGAATGTTGCGCCACTTCGATGGCCCTTCAATTTACCCTCCAGTTGTGCCATTCAAATAAAAAGACAAAGACCCACCACGTAGCCTCAACGGGCCGTTTGGGCAAGTGCTGCTACGAAGGCCGGGCACGGCACACGAGGGGCTGGGTGGCCAGCACCACGTCCGACCGCCTTTGTCTCCCTCGTGGGCGATGTTTACACACCGCACCAGGTACTCATTGCAGACTAGGGGAGGCCCAGAACCGATTGAGATGTACGTGTGTACGTTGAACTTGTTTCGCACCGTACGTAGCCAACGTGCTAATGAAAGGTGCGGGGGAAGGGCACCAACAAAAAATCGTCACTGGCAATTGGATGTGAGCGGGAATCGAACTTGGGTCGCCGGGTTCGGAGCGCAGCGCGCATTCACCACGACGCTACCGCTCCCCACACGTGTGTGCGCACACACGTGTGTTTACACACGTGAAACACAGTTCCTTATCGCATTGGGCGAGGTAATTTAGCAGGAAGATTGAATGACCTGCCCTGGATAAGAAGAGGGTTGTTGGACACGCCCCCGCCGCCAAAAAAAAAAAATATCGATCTGCCGCGTCCCCCAATCAAATAAGTCATCTTCTGTCCATCAGCGGCACGGCGCATGAACCCTGCTGTGTTGTCTAATTGCCGTCCAATCCGGTTACTGCAGCACCGACGCACGACCTTACACCACGGAGCCGCGTAGCACGACTGGGAAGATTGTGTACGTGTGTGCGTGTGTACATGCGTGTACGTGTGTGTGCGTGTGTGTGCGTGCGTACGTGTGCATGTGTGTGCGTGTGGGAAGCGGTAGTGTCGCGGTTAGCTTGCTGCGCTACGAACCTCGTGATCCGGGTTCATTTCCCGCTCACGGCCAACCCCAGTGATGGTTATCTGAAACAGTCCTGGGCCTCCCCTAGTTCGACTCAGTCTCAAATGAGTACCTGGTGCGGTGTGTAAAAATAACGCCACTGGGGATACAAAGGCGGTCGGGCATGGTGCTGGCCACCCATCATCCTCGTGCGCAATTCTGGCCTTCATAGGTGCTCGTTAACAGCACTTGCCCCAACAGTCTGTTAAGGCTATCTACGGGGGATCTTCATGAAGGCACTGCTCACACAAAGACAAAGGTTCCCGCCACGCCGTCACGTATGGCCGTGCAGACCAATGGGGCAAGTGCACGTGGCGAGCAACCCCCGAAGGTCATCGTGGCACACAATGAACGGAGTGTGGTCAATGCCACACAGCGCCTGCTGGGAATAAATGAACGCTGAGTTCACCTTGCGGAGGTCCGAGGCGGATTTGGATACCCACTTGCCGTTGATGATTAACGTGACCGGGAATTAATTCCCAGGATTGCAGTGTCCTTTCCTAACCAATATGCTCGCGGTCTTCACAAGCTCAACATGATCTGTTCATTCATTATGCAAGGAGCTCAATGACGCCACAACTCATCTCATTTGCGCACGCAAATTAAATCATTAGCGTTGAAGCTAATGATTTAATGTGCTACATATAATAGAATTTTGCATCGAACTAGGCCCCTTTCTCAAAGAGAGGGGTCCTCGCCTATAACACCTGGCAGTTCACCAGCATTGATTCAAGTAAGCCCATGTGAATCTTTACGTCAAAACCTGTCCACAGTTTGCTCGTACCAAATCAACGCCACAGAAATGATACATTCCCAGAAGGCCGTTGGGGCCGACGGGGGTATGCAAAAAAATGCATTAATTTATTAACGTTGAGAGACAGGTTATACGCGAAGGAGACATTACCCGCTTGACTATTTTGTGATTTGCAAGTAGACGGATGCTGCCGCCCACGGCCCGTCAAACTTGGCGACAATTAACGGTAATTTTCCAGTCACGTTTGGGCGCCGTGCCGCGGGGGAACACGACGGCCCGGGGCTCCCGCGGGATTCGCGTTCGAGCGCCCACGCAGCGGTGGCCGGCACGTGACGCACGTGACGCACGCGGCGAGCGCCGTTTCCACCGCGCGCTGCGCAACGTCGTCGTCGCCGCCACCGTTAGAGGCGGCGACTGTACGACGGCACGAACCCGGCGGTGTCGTAACCTGTGACTCAGTAAATGCGGAGCCGCCGGGGCCAACGTCAGACCGACGTTGGCCCAATGTTGGGCCAACGGCGGGCCGACATTGGACACATTTACTGGGGACGTGACCTTCGTGGTGTGACGATCGTTCGCCTCGCTCAGACTTTGCGGCACACGTACGATTGCGCGTAAACACAGATGCACGTCAACGCACGAACATGTGCACAGATGCACGTAAAACTACGCGTATATAAATGCGCGCGCACGAGCGAACATAAAAACATAAACAAAGGCACGTTCACGAGTGCACGCAGACAGGCGAGCACGCGAGCGCGCGGACGCACAGAGGCGCATGCGCGTGAATAAGAACCGGGCACCTGGCAACGAGCCGCACACCTCCCGCACCCGGAGGGCTCGCCGCGCCGTGGAGTGACGGCATCGGAGCTGCGATGGCGACCGTCGTAATTGGCCGGGTAAATCGCGCCGCACGATATGGAATTTCGTGAGGGCGGGGGGGAGGGGGTGGGTGTTTTTCGCCCAGGAAAGTCTCACCGAGTCTCTAGATTTGCTTCTCAAGGGGTTCCCCAGCTGTGCGCTAACATCGCCACTGTTGAACATCTGTGACAAAAGAGCTTCACAGGTTCCTCCAGTCTGAGTAAAGTATCCGATTCTGATCGAATTGAGAGAGTCATTTGCGGGTTACTTTTCCGGCATTGGGATGTGGGGTTTTGCCATGTGCGTCCGTCGAAATGCGGGAATAAAGCGGAGAACCCGCAGGAAACCCACGCAGAACTGGGTGAGAACGGACAAACTCCACACAGATAGGCGCCCGGGTCGGGAATCGAATTGAGGCTCTTCCTGCTGCGCGGCACGAAGCGTTACCGCTGCGCCACCCTGCCGGCAAAGTTAATTACATTTTTAATATATGTACGTGGAGAGGGGGGCGGCGATCGTTTCAATCGGCTCTTTTGTTTAAAAGGCCGCATGAGTTACGGGCAGTTTATCTGGAGCCCCCGGGCCGCGCGGGGATGCGCGCTGTGCCAGGTGAGCCGTAATGATCCTCCGTGCGTGGGCGTAATTGAACTGGACGCGTAATCCAATGCGGCCAAAGCAGCCAATTAAGACGAGCGGGGCTACCCCGTGGGGCGCGAAAGGGTGGGGGGGGTTAGGCGGGGGTGAGGGGGGGAGGAGGTTCTCAAATGTCCGGTCGCGGTCGCGCCGAGCGCGGACGTTGCACCCAGCCACTGGGAAGCCGGCGTTTCGTCAGAGGGCGCTGACGCACGTGTGGCTACGTACGGCGCGAAAGAAGGTCAGCGTACGTACATACATTCTCTTAACTGCCATCGAAACATCTTAAATTATTCAAACCTCGGCCGGTGAGCCTCAACTTTTTGTCACGACTGTCAAATAAGTTCTGCGCAGTTTGCGTCAAAAGGGGTTCATGAAAAACAGAACTGATGTATCAAAATATATTTATTATTACTCTACTTCCTTTGAGAGGAAAAAAAAGGCACGGTTCTCGGCACCATTGGCAAATATTTACACGTCCTCTTTTTTCTCTCTCTCTCCGAACAAACACATTTAGGCCGCGGTGAATGAGAAAGGGTAAATAAACACGGCACTCATTTGTGTTTGTAAGACAAAAAATGCAGAGCAAATTGATCCTGTTTGTTTCACGAATAAACCTTTCATTATTGCACACATGAATCGCATTAAAATAATTTGTAGAGATGTCCTTACCCCCTCAATTACAGCCATTTAACTTGTTGATAATGGCAAACAATTATACGATGATAGAAATAGGAGCTCATGGATATGGGAACAAACACCAATTACAGACGCCACATTGGCTGCTCAGGAACGTAAGGGGGGCTTGTGCGGAGCAGCGCCGCAAGGGATGATGGTCGTCGACGGATGAGATTGGTGACAGAATGGCAGCTCAAGGAAGCAACGCACCCAAGAGTTCAATCACCCTGCAGATCAGTTCACGTGGGTGAATGTGTGTGCAGTGGACCGTCCTATGGCACCTGGGTCTCTCCTGTGACCTCCTTCGCATGGCCTCAGAGTGCAGCTAACCGCACCTCGGGAATCGATTGGCACAGATGGCAATGTGCGGTGTGAAAGAAGTTCAACATATACAACCTGGATTTGAAGCTTTCGTGACTGCAAGGATTCATATTCTTAGGTTTTTTCGGCAAAGTCACGTAGGTAAAAAATTATTTTACTTTTATTAATTGTATCAATTTTCATTTTTTACCTACGTGACTTTACCGAAAAAACCTAAGAACACATATATATAACCTGGCACAAGCAACGTGGTGACGTCACCCGCCGCTCTGTGGCAATTTCGCGGCTGCTGTCGCTGGAGCGGCGGTAGTGGCGAGTGTGCTGCGCCACGAACCCGGCGTCCCCCCGAGTTCGATTCCTGCTCCCCGAGGTCAAATCGGCCTCAAATCATTACCTGGTGTGGTGTGTGAACAACGCCACGGTGGAGACAAAGGCGGCTGGGCGTGGTGCTGGCCCCTCACCCCCTCGTGTGCCGTGCCGGTCTTCACAGGCGTTCGCGAACAGCACTTGCCCCAAAAGTCTTTGCGTTTGGAGTGGTGGCATAGAGGTTAGTGCCCTGAGTTATGATCTTGAAGCCCTCCCGTTAGATTCATGGCCATGGCTTGGCCGAGTCAACTCAGCCGCTTTTCAGGACCTTCCCGAAGAGAGACTTGAGACTCGGTGAGGCTTTCCTGGGTAAACAAGCGTAATAGTACTACTACTACTGTGTGCAAGAGAGGTCACTTGAAGGCATCGCAGAAGTAGTTCTGCGATTTCTGCTTCTGCGGGCCGTTTTCTAGCACGAAGGGTGGCACTGCGCAGTGAGAGATCCAGACCCGATACTTTGTCTCACGACAACGTGACCATTGATGGAACTATCTGGGATAAAATTTGGGGGAAAGTCCAAAAATAAGTCAGGTGTTATTAACGGCAAGAGACGTTTGAGCATTGAGCGTCGGGCCGCAAGGACGAGGCCTCGCAACAGCAACGAACACCCCAACTCTCGGCAGGCGTCACTGCTCATTGACCCGGGGTCACACAACCGCCGACCTTGCCCGTCAGCGCGGCACTATCGCGCCGTGACGGATGGCCGAAGATGACGACGATGGCGGCGACGACGTCACTCCGCCGATTGATCACGGCCGGTGGGTGATGCCGGATGATTACAATGATTAAGGCTTTCCTCGAGGCGTCGACAAGAGGGGGGGGGGGGGGGAGACAGCCGTTTAACGCACGCAAGGGCGCGCGACGGGAGGTGAGGACAGGAGGGCACAGATCGGCGCTAACTCACCGCCATCGATCCCGCCGCCGCCGCCACCGCCGCCTTGGACGGAGCCATCCCTCTCCCCTTTGCGAGTGCTGCACCAGAGGTCGCAAACGGGTTTTGATTCATTACCCGTACCCGGCCGCACTAGGGTCGCAAACGGGTACCCGTACCCGTACCCGGCCAGGTACAGGTAGCCGGGTATCAGGGAGGGTACGGGTATCGGGTACCCGGTTGCGACCTCTGGCTGCACTGAGGCATCGGTGGGACTGGGACACGAGAGGGGCAGCCCGGGCGCCGCAGAGACAGCCCCATAATTATTCTCATTATCGGTGACTATGAAGATTGATATGACCGTATTCTCTGGATGATAAGTTGCTCCGGTGATTAACACGCATCCACCAAAGCGTGTGTCCGATGTCAATCTAGTTATACAAATCAGGTCACGCACAAGGGTTGTGGGAAGCAGCCCCCAATTTTTTTCTTGGAAATGCAGGGGGAGAAAAAGTGCATCTTGTAATCCGGAGAGTACCTGCAGTGGCGATCGGCCATCAAAGGATGCCGACTGAACCGGCTGGGCCACGCGTACGAAAGGGCATCGGAGGGAAGGGGCCACAGCAGGGCTTGAGATTGCATGTACAGCTCTTGTGTCAATACGCTGCTGGATGAAGGGCTTCACGTGGGTCCCATGAAATGGGTAAACGAAGACAAGGGTGATCACTGAAGGGCTCTAACCAGAGCTTAATTTCAGCCGGGTTGTGTCCGGGTCTGTCTAGGTCAATGACCAGAAAATATTACTCTTTGGTTCTTTCGGTAAAGTCACGTAGAAAACAATTAAATGAAATAATAGAATACGATGTTTCGATTGCAACACAATCAATCATCATCATCAGGTACACATGAATGAGAAAAACAAACATAGGAAATTTCGATTTAAAGATTTCGTGACTGCACGGATTCATCTTCTTGGTTCTTTCGGTAAAGTCACGTAGAAGGGAAATAATAAAATAAAATAAATAAACGTTATTTTATTCTTCTAATTTTTATTATTTTATTAAAAATAAAACATTATTTTATTATGTTTTATTTGTATTATTTTATTATTTCCCTTCTACGTGACTTTACCGAAAGAACCAAGAAGATGAAGCATAGTAAACTTGGAAATTTCGTGCAGAAAACATTTCCACAACCAGCGCACCACATCCAGTACAGCTCCTGCTTTGGCTGTGGCCAAAGGTAGTGCGGGGGGGGGCGGGGGCGGGCGGGGGGGGGGGCGGGGGGGGCATTCCACCGCACGAGGTCCAGTCACTCCGGGTCTCCCGGGATGGCACTAAGTCGGGCGCCGAATTAGCATACGGCGAACCTGAACCCCAGCCCAATGATTACGCAAATGAGGACCGACATATTGATTCTTAATATATAAAAAACACAAAACAATAACCTCCGACTGGGGGGGGGGGGGGTCGACGCAGAAACGAGGACACGCCGAGATTACGCGGGGAGGGAGAGGTCAAGAGGTCGTACTTAATGTTCTCAGCTTTGATGTGTCGGTGTTGTACAATTTTACGTTTCATCAGGAAAAAGATCTTGATGGGCCAAAGTGTAAGCCAAGGGATAATGTTTTTTAAGCCCCAATTCCGTTCCATTTGCCGTGATGAAAAGCAACATTCATAAATTGTGTGCATAATGAAGTAGTTATTGCTCAAGGGGGAAATTACGGTTCGTAATCTCACCCCCCCCCCCCCCCCCCGTGATTGGATGAATTGTGACGATTCTTGGTCACGATTCTATTTAAGAATCGATTGTGTTTTTTGTTGTTGTCGTCCTACTCCGAGCGTCTCGTTTGCAATGCACCCAATTTTATATCTTCCATCTCACGTTCTTCCTCCTTAACGTTGCCTCGTTTGTATCGTCCGTCTTGTACGGTCCCCATCTTGTTTGTACTGCCACTCGTCACGTGTGTCCTGCCCCATTTGCATTCTGATATGTGTGTGTTCTGCCTCATTCGTTCCATTAGCTCAGGAATAACATTAGCACGTGATGAGCATAAATCATATCCGATCCTTGCACGCATGATTTGACGCAAGTATCGTCATCCGAAGATAATCTTGTTTCTTTACGAATTGTGAAACGCCTATTTGCTTCGGTGCCTGACAAAGTCCTGATGCAGCATTGCCCTTCAGGTTGTTCGCCGTGGCGTTCGGCCCGATGTCCGACGATTCGTTCCACGTTCCGGAAGCTTCTTCACAAACTGATTTGAGTTCCTGAAGCAGCTCCTCGGCACGTGGGGCGAAACGTCGGACATCGTTGCCGAACAACCTGAAAACACGTCGGAGGGCCGCATGGCAGAGCAACTGCGCAAAGCCCAAGCAGGGGTATTACAAACTAGAAAATTACAACAAAAACCACCCAAAGAGAACGCCCGTCCATTGAAATACGTCGCGGAGTTCATGGCTCCACGTGTGGACGGATATGTTAATACTGCCCCCCCCCCCCCATCGAGCATTTTCTTAGAAAAAGAAAATGTGCGATAAAATAAAAAATCTGAAATTAAATCATTTCATAAGGGTAGCAGCTGCAGCGGCGGCGGCGCATATTTTCACCACCGCACTCGCGAGCGTGCGTGCCGGCCTACGCGTGAATCCGCGTGTCCATGCGCAGCGCTGGGGCGGCTAAAGCGCAGCGGATCGGCACAGTGGGGAGCGCACAGGTGGTGCATCTGCCTGTCATCTTAGTCAGTCAACTCAGGGCACCTGGGTCTGTCCCGTGGCCTGGCACAAGCGACGTGGTCACGTCGTCGCCACTTGGTGGCGAACGGCAGTTGCTGCTGCTGCTGTTGTTGATGTGTGCACGCGTGTTTCTACATTCATTCGTTCATCACGCATAGTCAGCGAAGGACCGTTGCGCTAGCAATCGCACCAACTGCTCTCGCTGAACATACGCAGGCGTGTCGAGTGATTTGGTGGGGGGGTCGCAGTCCACTTCAAACGTCGACCGCCAACCGAAGTGTGCAATTTGCTGGAGTTTTTCCGCATCAAGACGGGGCGACACGCGTCCACAAAGTGACAGCCGTCTCCCTCGAAATCACCTCTTGGTAGCTAGAAGACCGGTCAGTCGATTACTGCGGTGACATTTTTGCCGATGTCGAACCACGTGTTTCTCTACATTCGTGCCCGAACCACTCGACGTGCAATGCCACTTCTTCACCTCTGACACACGTTTGCGGCCCCCGCAGCTCAAGCAGACCTTGGGCCGCCTGGCCACACACGTGGATCGGAGGCGGACATTCGTCATGTTAATTGCACTTCTTTTTCCCTCCGTCTCTCGCTTTCTCTTTAAACAAATGTTAGCTTCCGTGACATCAATGTTCCCAATTATCTAATAGCAGGGGGGGGGTAATTCAATCATGCTTGAGTACATGGTGCAAAATAACCATGTCAATAAATATATTAGAATAATAACGGAGGTGTTTTTTTTTCCTTTCGGTTTTAAAAGCCAACGTGGCAGATCGAGGGCTCTACTTCTGCCTGGCATCGCCGAATGTTGCGATACCGCGCATGGCGTCGCTCCCAAATAGCCTCGGGCCAAAAACGGACACAACGAATGAATCAATAACTTTTTTTTTTTTACCAGGCGACATCCCAATGAGACCGAGTGTCTTCCTGCTGCAAGGGAGTCCTGCGATGATATTAAAGTTAAAGTGTTATAGATGCCGCCGCCAACACCACCACCCTTCTTCATTTTTTTGATCGGCTAAACCACAGCTGATCCTATTAATCTTTGGCCCCACTTTGCTGCCTTCCTTTTGATAACTTCTTCAATCGCTTCCTATAGCGGTGGCACAGCAGTTGGCGCACTACGCTTACAACGTCGACCATCTGAGTTCGACTTCTGGCCACGGCTAACATCAGTGGGAAGTAACAATCCCCCCCCCCCCCACCCTCTTCAACAATCCATACTGATAATTATCAGCATGGCTTGTGAAGCATGGTCAAACAGCTCTCCCCAGCGGGAGACCTTCATCCAGCAGTGGATTAACAAAG
This sequence comes from Lampetra planeri, assembly GCF_965212315.1. NCBI lineage: Eukaryota > Metazoa > Chordata > Hyperoartia > Petromyzontiformes > Petromyzontidae > Lampetra > Lampetra planeri. The sequence continues at coordinate 4,740,464 of NC_136136.1, forward strand.
GGCCCTAGACTCGGGCATTACGTGCTCGGAGAGTGCCTATGCCCGTGAACCGCCAAGCCTGCACGGCATAGAAAATGAAACCGCGAGCAAATCGCGCAGCGTTGTGAAACGCAAACAGACGCACAAATGAATTCAGGTTTATCTCGACAGAGCCCGGGGACTACGATGATTCATATAGCCGCTCGCAATCACGCTCCTTCCCACCCGCGATGGAAATGTTATTTTTTACGTATGCGTGTAAAATAAATACGTATTCCTTAAAAGATATACTTTAGCCATTTGTTCTTCTACCGTTCGGTCGGCTCTCTTGTCAATCTAAAGGGTACAACATGGCAATGAGATCGATGGTACGGAACGCTCGTGAATTCTTCACACCTTGCATCCTTCGGAGTTGTGCACCGCAAAGGAGTAAAGGCGCAGCCCTGCAACTGCTCGCTCATGCCGCGGCTGATGAAAGCGCTTCCATCCACTGGATGGAGCTCTGGAGAGCCCCCTGATCGAGGATAGTTGGTCTAGAGTAGCAATTACTGGTAGGAACCTCCTGGTTACACCTAGCCCACAGGGGATTATTGTGTCCGTCCGTCCGTCGTGCAGGGCGGGGCTGGGTGGGGAGGGTGGGGCTGGGTGGGAGGGGAGGGTGGGGAAGGGGCTGGGTGGGGAGGGTGGGGCTGGGTGGGGAGGGGCTGGGTGGGGAGGGGCTGGGTGGGGAGGGTGGGGAGGGGCTGGGTGGGGAGGGTGGGGCTGGGTGGGAGGGGAGGGTGGGGAAGGGGCTGGGTGGGGAGGGTGGGGCTGGGTGGGGAGGGTGGGGAGGGGCTGGGTGGGGAGGGGCTGGGTGGGGAGGGTAGGGAGGCGCTGGGTGGGGAGGGTGGGGCTGGGTGTGGGTTGGGGCTGGGAGGGGAGGGGCTGGTCACCCCGTGGTGCCCTTATAAAACTCAACGTTTAACCTACTCACGCCGGCTTGTGCCCGCCCTCACAGTCGGGCATATTTGCGGAATACACCACGCCGCCATTGACCCTGGCCATTGACCGAGCAACCCAACGTTCCTACCAGCTCCCTCCGCAGGAATGTGTTTCTCGTTGAACGCGGTGGTAGCAGATGCCTTCCTCTAAAAGTGCCGTGTTAAACAATTTCCCCGTAAGGAGTAATGTGAAAAGGTGGGGGTTGAGAGGTCTGATGTACGCACACACATGAAGAACTGACAAGTACGCACGTATCTTGAACTTCTTTCGCACTGCACGTAGCCAACCGTGCTTATCGCAGGTGTGACAGGGTAACGCGATGTGCCGTATCATTCCGTGCGTATACCCATAATTCCCACACCACTCAGCCCGCGCAGCTCAAGAACGTAGTTCGCCGTCGACCGCTCCCAAGCCGCGCTATAACGGAGCGCGTTGCGTGAAAAAGTGTTCCCCAACAGAAGAACTGCGTTGTAGCGAAAACGCGACGTGTGAAAACACGTGAAGCGAGGACTTACCGTACTCCTGCATGCCGGGATAGACGTCTCGGAAGAGGAGGGAGTACCCACACTTTACCCCACCACACACGGACCTGCCGAATAACTAACTGCGGCGCGCACCCATTTATACTGATGGGGCGGACAGATGGTGAGGAATTTAATAAAGTAGCCCTGTTGGTTTGATTGCCACACCGGGAGAATGAATTGAAACCAGCTACCTCTGGATTGCAAGTCCAGTCAGTCGGTGCTAACCATTAACACGACCCTGGCAGCATCGCGTGGATAGCACAAGGTGAATACATCCTTTACCCGGAAGCTATAACATCTGAACAGTTGCAGGAATATCGAGAGAGGGCACTTACCCAATGGGTTCACATCCAAAATAACTTGCATTGCCTGCAAGAATAACAACAAAAAACACACCAGTTACCATCACCATAAGCATTATCATTAATACGATCATCATCATTGTTATATAAGTGATACAAAACTATCTTATGGTTTTCCAGTTACAAAATTAAGCACAGTCAGTACAGATAACAGCAGGGCACTGTGCAGCATAAAACAGTCCAAAGATCCAAACAAAGAACACACAACACCTGTTGCAACCACATGCCTACTATGCTTGCATGAAGACTCGCATGTGTGCAAGTCATTATACTATGCATGTGTGCGAGTCTTCATTTCAAGCAAGCAACATTTGGGTAGAGTTTCAAGTTAGTTTTTTTAACCAGGTGGTGAGAACGAGAGTGCAGGATGAGTCTCATTTGCAAGAGTGACTGACCTAGGAGGCAAAAAATATCAAGAACCGATCTCTCAAAGAATGTCAAACAAAATCCAGCATCGTTCACGACATGATTCTGCGACGTAAACCACACTTCACCACCGTCGTCATCATCATCAGCCAAGAACAATCCAATGCTGGATGAAGGCCACCAAAAAGGCCATCTCTATCTCCCACGAACCTGCAACGCAACAATCCGCCCAGCGCCCGGCGCACGAACGGCATTTAATCGATCCATCTCTTCGACGGACGTAATCTCGGAGGCGTCATATTTCTAGACCATCGGCCACCGTCATCCCTTCTGGAGACGTCACACTGCCCAAAGCCCGCAGTTCAGTCCTTAGCAGTCGGAATGATGCCGTCCAGCTGCAGACGCTCCCCAACCCCCCAAACTTTATTCCGTGCAAGTTGAACGATTAAAGCCGTAATGTGCTGCAACGATATTAACTACGAGGGAATATTTCTATACGAAAAAATGCGTTTCAAAACGTTGCGGCCATATAATCCACGGTGGGAGGGGAAGAAGAAAAAAGAGATGGTTGGTTGATACTGTGATTAATTGCTAGGCCCACCGGTGTGACACGCTGCAGATGATGAACGGTGTCTGTGTTTTAAAAGGAAGATTTTGCTCCCAATTTGTCACAAGCAGGTGGCAGAGGTGGCTACAGGTGTTTCTCTTCTCCGCCTTCGCCGTATTCATTGTGTCGGGCGTATTTTTGTTGTTATCAACGTCTTTTTTTTTTAACTCCGTCCTCACGTCCGCAAGGGGAAATGCATTTGGAAGCGAAGGAGCGCTTTGAGGATTTATCTTATCGCGTCCATTGCATCGCGCGCGCGGCCGCGGTGGGAAAGGGTCCAAAAATACAAATGAACAAAGAAGCCACGGTCTTTATTTTAAATGGCTGGTGAATGCAGTCCCTGAAAATATATTTAGTACATTTAATAAAAACAAACTAAATGACTCATGGGAAGTCATGGACGGATGACCTTTATTTAAAATAATGCGGAAGACCAAAAGTATTTTTTTGTTAAAGGAGATTAGTGGATTTCAATCTAATTTATTGTACAAAGTGAAAATCCAATGAGATTAGTGGGTTTTTTTGCATTGGTGAATAACGCACGCAATCAATTCCTCCAGGGACTTGCATTCATTTTCCTTTCTAATTTAGCCGTGGATAATACTCAACCGCATGCGCATCATGCTATCTTTTTCTTTTGTAAAGTAACAATTCACTGCCCCTCCCCTCGCGACGATGTGATTTGTCGAGATTGAGGGTAAATTCTTTCCTAAAGTTGCGGCGAACCGATTGGCCTCCGGTGGCTGGAGGAGGCACAAATAAGAAGCCATTCCCGTGCAAGACTGTCAGCGCAATCATCATCAGCCATGGTCTATCTACTGCTGGACGAAAGCCTCTCACGGCCGTCGCTTTCCCTCGCGGCTTCGCGATGATCCGTCTCTCTCCTGGCGTAGGAGCCGATCTCGTCGCTCCATCTCTGTGGCGGTTGTCTCTCTCGGGCGTGCATTTCCTCTTATTGGCTGCTACTTTGCTGCAAGTCTCAGCCACCGGCCATCAAGCCCATCCCAACGACGCCTCCCACTCTAGACCGTTGCTTTTACCAACGGCCAAGACGATGTCTCTAACGTGTGTTGGCTCTAGATTTGAAGCTTTCGAGACTGCAAGGATTCATACTCTTAGGTTCTTTCCGTAAAGTCACGTAGGTAAAATAATAATAAAATAAAAGAATAATAAATGATTGTGATTTAATCTAGTAATTTTCATTTATTATTATTTTATTTTATTATTATTATTATTATTTTACCTACGTGACTTTACCGAAAGAACCTAAGAGTGTGTGTTGGCTCTTCGAAAACACTCAATTTCGATTTAAAGCTTTCGTGACTGCAGAGATTCATCTTCTTGGTTCTTTCGGTAAAGTCACGCTTGCGTTGTGGCCGAAACGTCGTGAGAATTATTTTATCATTTTATTATGTTTTATTTTTATTATTTTATTATTTCCCTTCTACGTGACTTTACCGAAAGAACCAAGAAGATAAACCACTCAAACTAATGTTTAGTCTATGAGCTAAAACCCGCTGAGCTACGAGATCTTTTTCTGAGGTCGACCTGGCCGCAGGTGATAACTTGGTGTCGGTGGGGGTAGGCCCCGGGGTTTGTTGGGTAGGCAGGCCCGGTGTGTGTGGGATAGGTAGGCCCGGTGAGGCGCAACACCGAGGGACACACGCACCCGCTCTGGCACGACCGTCGGGTGACTCTTCAGGATGAGCTTCTTCAGATGGAAAGTCCACAGCCTCTGCTCATTCAGCAACTTGGTCTGAGGGGGCAGGGGCAGGGCAGGGCAAGGTCAAGGAAGATGGGGGGCAGGCTCATGGGAGGGCAGGAATGGGGCCACATTGATTGAAAAACATTATGACAGTAATTAAAACAAAAATAATCAGTGCAATGACGGCAATGATGATAACAGTAATGAGAACAATGCTAGTAAGTATGAAAAAAAAATAATGATTACAATGGGTTCTTAAGCGTAGTGTGTTGATGGTATCAGCGTGGTCATCATTGCCTCAGCCTGGTCGCAAATCATCACAATGAATTTAGTTCTTCAGTTAATTTGGCTAAATTCCAGCCCTGATATCTAAAATTATTAGTTTAGCTGCCATGCAACGAATGCAACATTCACACACACATGGCAGGATGGGTGGGAAAGTGAGGCCCCCTACTGCGTGGACCGCAGGTGACTTGAAGGTTGACCTCAGCGGTAGCTCTGTGATATTCATTTCCGAGGGCCATTCTCTAAACACGGAGGGTTGCCACTTCCGTGTGAGCGTTGCGAACGGGGCAAATTGTCTCGTGACGTCGATGGCGATGCGCACAATGAGGGGAAAAAAACAAATCCGGGGAAAAACTTCAAACGTTTAAAATAATAAACTGAAGTAATGATGATGCTAAACCTGGAAGGTGATACGAGTCTTTGGGTCCCGCTGGTTCCACACGCTGAACGTCTGCTCCTTGGTATTCTCCGACATCATCAGGTTATCGCACTGGGCAGCGCAAACACAAAACAGCGGCGCCCGCAAGCAAGCAATCAAAACACAAACACACACGAATCATCGTGATCCGTATATATATCTGAATCAGCTCGAGCCTTCCATAATCACGTGACAATCAATCGCTGGCTCTATCCAAACCCCATTCGCCCGCGCCGCCCACACCCATCCGCCAGCTCCGCACGCTCATTTGGCGAGCATCGCCCCGGCCCGCCCGTTCTCCCGCTCGCGCCTCGCACGCTCACGTTGATGCAGGACTTGTGCGTGAAGGTGCCGTCGTCACGCCGCTTGGTGACGAGCAGCGCCTTGGCGAAGAGGAACAGCGTGCGCTCCTTGCGCCCGTGCTTCACCTGGAAGGTCCCCTCTTGCACCAGCTCGCCCAGCTCGTCCAGGTTCAGCCGAACCTTGCCGCACACCAGCAGGCCCTGGATCTCCTGCGGCGTGCGCACGACAACGGGGTTTGGTGCGAGCCCTGCAGCCGCTAGTGACCAAAAATTCTGTTGGCGAGCTGCATTGGCTCCCGGTTGCCGAAGGAATGCATTACAAGGTCGCGTTCATTACACACAAAGTGCTTGCCACAAATGAACCGAAATACCTTTCTGCTCTCGTCAAGGAGTATCACAGGATCACCAGTCACCCTAGTGGCAGCTTTTGGCTGGCCATCAAACAGACGGTCACCGCATCGCGCACTTTCAGATGCGCTTCTGCGGCCGTCGGACATGCACTTCCTTCTGATATTAGAAAGCCACTTTCAAATCTAGATTGAAAACTGTCTTCCCCCGCACCTTCGATTCGCAAGGTTGGCTACATACGGTTTAAAAGAAGTTCAACATACGTTATGTTGATCATGCGAGACATCCAAATTTTTGTATCTCAGAGGTGGCAACCCTCGGCAGGGAGCCGATATCGAAACCAAATTAGCCGGCGGCGGTACAGAATGGGTTTGGCGCAGCGAGTGACTGTTGCGCCTCCGGCGGGCGAGATCGGTGAACCGGCAGGCAAGATCGGCCGCTGCTCCTCTCTAAAGCAGAAAAAGGCCAGGGGGGGGGGGTGGGGGGAGGGGTTGGGGGGTGTTCCTGGCGCGCCCACCTGCGCGCGTATGGCGTGCTCGTGCTTGCGCTTCATCTCGTTAATGGACTGCGCCACGCCGTGCATCGCCGCCAGGGCCCTGTTGACCACGTCGCAGCCCTCCGCACCGTTGTCCAGCCGGCTCGCGATGTCCTGCGACGGACGGATGGCAGGCGGCACCGCGGGGTTACGGCCGTTGACTCGCGGACAAGCTCATCGTCGTCACGTTTGTGCGCCCCGGTGTGACGGTCGGCGCACTGGACTCGCGACGGAGAGGGGTCAGCCGGTTCGTTTGGATCTCCCGGCGCGGCGGTTGAAACGACGGTGCGAGCGCTTTCCTAAATCGTCCACCCCCTACCTTGGCCACCGAGCGGCACGAGTGGATTCACCGCGTTAAGCCGATCGGCAGGACGCGTGTGGTGGGGTACAGCGTGGATACTTCCACCTGGTCAGTATGGAAGAGTAGGCCAAAATAACCTCGAATTGGGGCTGTCTAGAGCTCCCTCTAAGCGCGAGAGAGCAATTGCAGGGCTTGCACATTTGCCATTATCTTACGTGTACAGGATCCCTGACGGAAATCCATTGCTGGATGACTGAGGACAAACAAAGACGTCATCTCTAGCACTGCCTTGTAGCAGATAAATAGAGGGTAGGCAACAATTTATGACAATGACCCCGGTTTAACGGCGGCACAAACATTGACTAGCTTTATAGTTGAGATGACACTTTATAACGCGGTGCCTTGGAAACATTGCGAGTGCTGAAGACGATGGGTAGATGGAGGAACGCATAAACAAATAAAAAATTGGAAAATAACTGTTATCCTTTCATGAATCAAATGAAAATCAACGAGAGCTTGTTCAGAGATGAGCAATGAATGTTCAATATTTAAGACGTCATTTTCTGGACCTCTGTTGTGATAGATTTTGCTTGAAATGCCTTTTTTTTCATACCATTTCTTGATGAGTGAATTCATTATAACATTTCTGAAGAAGTTATTTACCTAATAATTGCTATATAAATATAATGTATCCCTTCATGTGATTATGCATGTAATTATTGTACAGTGTCGTGAGATGCAATTAGCATGAATTATGATTTTTAAAAATATATATATATTATTATGAGACACATTATCCATTCAGTGGTCAGGTGGTACAGGGGTCAGAGGCATTGAGCAATTAACTGCTGAGACCCCGGATTAAAATCTGGGATTCAGCCACCTGCAATTAAACCGGGTCCTCAAGGGTAGTGAGTCGATGGTCTGCGCCCATTCACCAATTACTGCACGCACAAAAAACCCCCACGTCGTATTGAATTAGTTTTTTAACTTGGAAACATTTCTGAGAATTAAAAAACATAGGTTTTATAGACTTGCGTAGAACATTCTTTCCAGGACACATCAAAGGTGTGGTCACCATTGTAGACAAAAAGCTCGATTGAAGCAGCATCAGAAGTAGTTCTGTGATGTCAGCTTCCATCCAGGGCCAATCTTTGACACAGGGTGATGCACTGCTCGCTGTGAGCGTTCATTCATCCCACTTTACCACCACGTCGCTGGCACTTATCGGGGATGCAATCGGCAAAAACGCAATCGGCCGAAAACAAAGCACCTTTCGCAACATGAGACAATTAAACAAACGAACGAATGTGACATCGTTCGTCCAGCGCGTGCGGGAGAGGAGCGCGCGTGGGCCACCTTCAGGAAGAGGTGGTACTTGAGGATTCGCTGCACGGGCTTCAGCAGGTACGAGCCGAGCGGCAGCGAATGCCGGAGAGCCGTCTGCCTCTCGCGGAAGAACGCCACCAGGGTCTTGTTCTTCATGCAGTCGCTCAGGATGGCCATTGAGCTACACGGACACCACACATGTGCACGATTACATAAAGATCCCCCTCCCACCATCACCACCGTCGGCTGGGGCAAGCGTTGTTATCGCGAGCACCTGGGGCAAGTGTTTTATCACGAGCACCGATAAATGCCGACGTGCCACCACAAGGAGGGTGGCGTGGCCAGCGCCGCGCACGGCCGCTTTTTGATCTTCCTGGTACTGACATTTACACGCCGCGTCGGGTGCCACAGTGGAGGTTGTGGTCGATGGGGAGCGAGGCCCAGCACCCGCTTTAGATGTTGCTCGCTTCACTGTTGACGTCAGCCGTGGCTGGGAATCCAAACTCGGATTTGTAGGGCGGTGCACAAACCACCGTGCCACCGCACACACACACGTGCATACACCGATGTGCACACGCAAGGAGGTTTTATTATTATTATTCAAGCTGTAGTAAAATGTCGGTGTGAGTGAGTGCCTATTTATTGGCTTGACACAACAATACCAGCAGGCAATGCGGTAAGTGCAATGGGCGGCCGCCTTCATCTGTCCCTCGCATTTGCGTGTGTTGTCGACATATATTCAGAGCGGAGAAAGTACGAATTTCTGGTCAAGTTAACCGGCAAGAATCCCATGGTTTTATTCATCAATAGCACACAACGAATATTCAGCAGCATTCACAGGGAAGACACAAATTTCACCCTCCCCCGCCCACCGTCTCTCATGCCCTCCCCCCCCACCATTCCTCTTTTCACCGAGGTGGACTGATCAGGCTGGCAGTTGACAAGAGCCCTGGGAAATTCAAAAGCTCCTCTCACACTGATGATGAATTCTCCCTTGGGGAGGATGAGCGGTCTGTGAATGTTGCTTGTCAACATTATTGTGAAAGTCACGGTGATCTGCCGAGCTACATTTTTTTCAATAAATGTATATATAATGACTCGACCGTTGGAAAGCAAATTGCCTGGCACTGATGTACTTCATCAGACGCTCGAAACGATAAGCGTTAGCAATGTGGAAGTTTGGAAGGGATGTGGCAATAAAATGTTGCAGATGCAATTGAAAAGGGATGTTTAAGGCTCGAGTGCATGATGGAGGAGGGCAAGTTGAAATCACAAACTCGTCAATTAAAAATGAAATCTTTGCTTCCTATATAGATAAAGACAAAGATCTCCCGTATAGCCTGAACAGACTGTTGGGGCAAGTGCTGTTAGCGACCACCTATGAAGGCCGGAACGGTATACGAGGGGGTGGGTAGCCAGCACCACGCCCGACCACCTTTGTCTCCCCAGTGGCGATGTTTACACACCGCACCAGGTACTCATTTGAGGCTGAGTCGACCTAGGGGAGGCCCAGGACCGGTTCAGATAATCGTCACTGGTGTTGGCCTTGAGCGGAAATCGAACTTGGGTCGCCAGGTTCGTAGCGCAGCGTAGCGCTAACCGCTACACTACCGCTCCCCACATTTTGCTCCCTATATACACATACACACACGAAAGCCCGTCAGAATTTACGTTTCTTTTTTATTGTAAAGACTGTATGTAATGGGCTTGCGTCACCCCTTCGGTCCCCGGAGGCCACCACATTCAAGTGAAACGGCATAACCGCTGCCCAGAAATGCGGCAATCCGTCGAATTGCTGCGAGGGGTGGAGTGCCATCAACCTTGGCCAAGATGCCCTCTTGACGTTGGTTATAGCTACGTGAAGCCATGAGGCACGATTTCCCTATCGTCACAAAAAGCCATCAGACATCTCTGGAATGTATGGGGCGGCAGGGTGGCGACAACCTCGCCCCTGATTAAAGTTCGCAGGTTCCAACTCCCCCCGCCCCACCTCAGATGCGTCCTCATTGTATCCCCATTCTCTGCTGGATAAGTTAATCTTGTTCCACGAGGTTACGAACTGGGCTATCTGATCACTCAAGTAATCGTCCATTCTAACCGATAAGCGCTTTGAATGCTCGACCAATCGCACAACGTGGAAACGGTCGAAGGTAAATGTCTTGCTCATTTCACCTTTACGTGCCGCTGGACGGGAGGTAACGGGTGACGCATGCCAACATCGACGACATCATCGGCGCCGTCGGCCATGACACGCCGGGCGTGACTTGTAGGGGGGTTTCCTGCCTTCGGGAAGCAGAATCCGCCATTTTTAAAAGGGATCCGAGTAATCGCATCCCTGTAAACCCGTACGGTTTAGCCGTATTCTTGTACAGGGAAATTAAGTTTCTACACTATGGGAACCTCATTTGCCAGTAAAAATATGATAATTGGTTCTTTACCCTTCTATCTGGCAACGAAACTGACACCTTTTTACAAGGAGTCATGTTTGCATAGACCGCAATACCTGCAGTCATAATGCAAACAAAGTTATGTTCTTTTGTTTGCATTATGACTGCAGGTATTGCGGTCTATGCAAACATGACTCCTTGTAAAAAGGTGTCAGTTTCGTTGCCAGATAGAAGGGTAAAGAACCAATTATCGGAAATTAAGTTTTCAGGTCCATACAGCGTACAGCCGTTTCAATACGGGCAAAAAAAGCAAAAACACGCGTATTTGTTTGTGTTTCTCCATTGTGATGGGACTTTGTAAGGTGAACGTTGAGATTTATAAGGGCACTGGGTTACCAATAAGGTTTGATTGGTCTGTAATAAGGTAGGGCACTGATAAGGCATTGACAGGTATGAAATCGACCACAAAAAAGCAGCCGATTAGAAATGCCCATCCATCGATCGGCGTAATCGATCAATCGTCCCCAACTCTGTCGAAGTAATTCACACCCAGTTGCCCCACCAGGCCTCTTTGAAGACGCGGGAACGGACCTCACAGCTAACCACGGCCGCGGAAAAGTGAGCTGTGGTATAACTTTCCGGCCGTGTTCACACTCTGCACGGCCTCGAGTGGGGGGGCCCGCCCGGCATCGCGAACCGGCTGCGTCTGGATTAGCGGAGCCGTCCGTGTCAATGTGGAGGCATGCGTTGGGTACATAAATTGCATGAGCACGCTCCAATAAATCACACCATTCCAGGACATCCGTTCCCATGGCTTAATCATTTTACCAGCGAGCCGCGATGTTTTGGGTACTAAGGGAGAGTGCCCAGTTGTGGGTCCTTAGCAGAGAGGTAAAACTAAAATAAAAGCAACATACATTTCAGAATTCCACCACTGGGATTAAGGACTCCCCAACCCCATTTTGGGAGTGGTGGCACAGCGGATAGCAGGCTCATGCTGTGCTGTGAACCCGGTGATCCGAGTTTTGTTCCCGGCCGCGGCTAACATCAGTTACGAGTGACATCCAATCCGGTAAAATGTACCGCCCGTTCACCAACCCGTACTGATTAGCACGTGAAGTATGGCCAAACAAACCACCGTGACCAAAATGTAGTAGCGGATCCACAAAGGGCCATAAATGATCGTTATTATTTTTAAATGAAAAATGTAAACAGTCCGGACATCCAACTCCGTGGCTTTCCCTCGATCTGCTCAAGGGCACGGTTGAACTTTACAGAGAGACAGATTGCGGATAGACTACCTAATTTCTTGGCAGAAAAATAGATGCGTTTAAAAAAAACACACCTTGGATCCTTGCAAACAGAGACCTTAACCCCCAGGGGTGAGTGTGCATATCAGGTGGTGTAAGGGTTATAAAAGCTCCCCCTCAGCTCCGGCTGATGATACACATCTCACGCGCATCTCTTTCTCCCGGGCGTGCCCACTCACTCACGCATGCACCCACCCAGCCAACCGCTCCGATGATTACGAGCGACAGACTGCAGCACAGCAAAATTAAATGGAATGCCAGGGGCTATGCAAACACTAGAGATGGTGAAAATCTGGCCGTGACCAAAATAGGATGGAGCTTGGAGAAATCATTACGTTACTCTGGCCGGAGAAAAATGTAATATTTTTTATTTCGATTTTTTAAGCGGGAACATAATGTCCGCAATGCACTTCCTGCTTCTCTTCTCTGTTTTCATGATCGGTGTGACCGCTTGAGGACGGACAGATATATGGATGGACGGACAGACAATAAATGTGGAAATGTAGGTGGGGCTACTTGAGAAAACTAATCAGGGCTTGGGCAGAACAGTAGAACGGACTCACGACGAAGCGGCAGCTAAAGGCACGCATCCGATGGGACATCATTCTGGAGACGGAGTGACGAAATTAGCTCATGTAGGTGCTAGACGGATTGCAACCTCATAGAACCACTAACAGAGGGTGGCGGTGGCTTTCATCCGGCAGTGGCTAACTCACGCCTCATGACGACGATGATGATGATGGTCATGATGAGAATGCCCTCAAGGGGGCCCTCCAAGTTTAAATACATACACAATTTGAATAAGCGTAAATACACTCCCACGCGCTTCTCCACCCACTGAGCAGCGGCCTCCATCGCAGAGCAAACAGCGCGCTTGGTGGTCGCCCGGCTTGTTTTGGCCGTGTGCGGCCTCCTTGTACGGTTGGGCTGACGCGACGGCCGATCCCACCCCCCCCCCACTAAAGGATTAACGGTTGCATTTGTGCACCGGTGCCACTCGATGCTAAAAAAAAACAACGCTGAACTGAAATAGAGAAGTAAAAACAAGGCGAGGGGAGACGGCCCAGGGGGATATTTCCGTGTCAACCTGTCTCGCTGACGGGGGGGGGAGGGAGGGGACAATAATCCACGTGTGAATGACCGCCGGTTAAGGCCGTTTTCGTATTCACCCGCTTGCCAAAGTTCAGAGGCAACGGCAAGACGCACACACCCGAGAGAATGATTTATTGACGTCAGTAAAAGTGTTTTTTTTTTCCATTGCGCTCATCGCGGAGGCTTGCTCGGGTGTTTCGTGGCTTTAGCAAGGTGCCGCGTCGCCGCAGAACACTGCGCGTGCTCAAGCAATGCCACCTGATGATTTGATTTTAAAAAAATCGTTCTCGTTACTCACAAACATCGCTTTGTCAAGTCCCTGCTGAATGAAGGCCTCCCCAATCACGCGGCTTTTAACAATCGGTGTGGATCATGGGAGTTGTTTGGCTATACTTCATCAAACTGACCAATGCGGGTTGTGGCGAAGGTGGGGTTGGGGATAAGGTACGGCTCGCCACTGCCATTAGCTGTGGGCTGCCAATCGAATGCGAGGGTGGAATTTCAAATCTAACAAATCTGAGCCAACACTGGTGACATTTAAAGCAAAAAGACTCAACTGTATTTTTTGTTATTTTACCAGGTAAGGCTCACTGAGCTATACATTTTTTTTTTCACAAAGGACCTTGCCACAAATGATAGCTCAACAAAGTGGGTTATCATGTGGATATGTATAGCAGCCAAATACTAGAAGCGCATGTTTATCAATGTGGAGGGAAAAAACCGGAGGACCCAGAGAAAAAGCCACGCTACCACGGGGAGAGCATGGAAAAAACATACAGGTATCAGGGTTGGGATCGAACCCACAACCTCTTGCATACCAGGCGAGGGAGTTAACATCTCGCCACCGTGGCGCCCGAACAACGCACACAGCCAACGGCACTCCATTCCGCGGTGCAGCCGAATCCTGGGCCAGATGTTTCTTCTCTCCGCACAAGCGATTTTAAACAGCGCCGTCGCGGAAATGATTATACCCGCCAGCCACCGCTATCTTCCCGGAGTGTTTCACCGAACCAAAATAAAAAGTAATCTAGATTCTTGTCTCATTAAAGGGGAAATCTACGTTCACATATGCCCTCTGCTGCTCACTCAGAGACCCCCAGCATCATTTTAATTAAAGCTAAGCAAAGCAATCTTTAATTGGGGGTTTCGGTTGGTGAAAGCAAAACACGACGAAAGCTTCACAAGTCTTAGATGTAGAACGAGATAGTGTATGCGTAACCACTCTCCCTTTCCTGGCTGGGTCCCCCGAGGATGCCCTGAGAATTAGTGCTGCCCAGGCCACCCCGGCTTCCATGACTGCCCTGTCTGTACCGGCCATCCCGACTGCCCCGGCTACCCTGGCTGGCCTTGCTGTCCCGACTGCCCTGGATGTCCTGATTGCCCCAGTTGCCCCGGCTGTTCCTCGAGTTCGTTGTTGGTGCTGGGCACCGGTTCGTTCGGTTGCTTCATGCCGGGCTGTACAGCGGTGTTGCTCTGTCTCTCTCTCTCTCCTCTCGCGTGTGCCCCTAACCCTGACCGCCCCCCACCCCCGCCCGCTGCCACCCCCTCTGATACCATACTTCCCCCCTAATGCAGTTTTCGTGTTCGTAAGGCATCTTGAGACGCGGTTGCCTGTGGACGCTGTACATGAATCGATAACGCTGTTGTTGCCTGCCGTACTCCTTTGCTCGTGAGTTCTACCCCGGGCGGGCGGGGGGGGTGAGGGGCCGTGACTATGAAACGTGGCTTTGGTGAGGGAGATCGGCTAAGGCTGGTGCCAGCCATCAGCTATCAAAATCGGAATATTTACAGGTGTCCAGTCGGGGCGGCGGGTCAGAACGTGACAACAATTGGTGCCGTCGGCACCGACACGATTTGGCAAATGTGGTAAATCGTAAAAATAAAACGAAACGTCATTTTCAATCGTTGTTATAATGCGCTTGTTATTATTTTTACGAAAACAAAACAGACGTTAAAGCCAGGAACTCTTCCTGGGAATCGTCTAATTGTTCCCCTTAACGTAACAATACGTACCTGGGATAATTAGTGCAGTATTGAGTGTAGATCTTGAAGTCTTCGCTCTATAAACGAAACGATCATAATTGCAGTAATTAAGATAAGTGGCACTTAGTGGCGCGGGCTTCATTACATTACTCGGATCGCCGGACACGTCAAGCACGTGCAACCGAGATATAATCACGGTCCATTGTTGAAAGCAGAGATGAAAAAACCCAACATTTTGTCCCTTTAATTTTCCAAATCACCAGCGTCGCATTAATTCACTTATGCATAATGGCCTACTTGTACAGGGCTATTGTTCGGTAATTAGACACCGATGCTAAACGTGTGCACTAATGTCCCACACGTTGGAGCACGACAATTTTGACGCCTGCACGACTCCAAAGCTGTGCCAATTGCTGGTTTTGCAAAGATAGAGGTGCAGTCCTGCAATTTCTTGCCCACGCCGTTGCTGCACCTCCGGTTAGCACCGTTGGCCACGTACAGTGCGAACGAAGTTCAACATACATACCAAGGGCCTCCACTCGGAGGGAGATCTAGAGAGCCCCCCCCCGCCCTCTAGAGGGTTTTTGGCCTACTCTTCCACGCCAGCCAGACCGTCTTGGAGGCGGTGAAATGACCCACACTTTACCCCACCCGCACATGCGTCCTGCCAATCAACTGACTGCATTTAAATTGCCGGGTGGACAAGGGGCGGCAGGGATTTAAGAATCTTGTCCCGTCGTTTCAACTTGTAGCTCCTGGAGGTCAAACCGGATCGAACCGACCAACTCTCTGGTATTGCTACACTGCGGTTAACGTCATCATTATTATGGTATCGATTTAAAGCTTTCGTGACTGCAGGGATTCATCTTCTTGGTTCTTTCGATAAAGTCACGTAGAAGGGAAATAATAAAATAATAAAAATAAAACATAATAAAATAATTCTCACGACGTTTCGGCCACAACGCAAGCAGCCGTCCTCAGGCGAAGCTGCTTGCGTTGTGGCCGAAACATCGTGAGAATTATTTTATTATGTTTTATTTTTATTATTTTATCATTTCCCTTCTACGTGACTTTACCGAAAGAACCAAGAAGATTATTATGGTAGTTATTGTTATTGTAATTGTTGCAGGTTACTATTCTTAAAATTGTTGTTGTTGCTGTTGTTGTTGTTGCTGTTGTTGTTGTTGCTGTTGTTGTTGTTGCTGTTGTTGTTGCTGTTGTTGTTGTTGTTGCTGTTGTTGTTGTTGCGTACCTTGAGCACAAAGCAATTGGCGATGGCCACAACATCTCCAGCGCAGTCCTCCAGGCTCTGCAGCAGATCACTGACGCACGGAGATCACAGAACGCATCGCTCGCAATATGTTTTACGTCAAACACAATTCGCGCACGTACCTATACAACCATGCGTCACTCTGCTGCTGGTCGTGCAAGGTTGTTCGCGACGATACTTCACCACCCTTGGTTTGGTGAAAGCAGCGGGAACGTAAATGTGGGATCATAGAAGGGCAGTACAACAACGGATTTCGCCGCACTGCCCTCTGCTGCTCGTTAGAAAGCCCCGTAACCTATAGAACACCTGTTATGTGCGGTGGTCGCCCATTCAAGCTCCGCTATCCAGGCTCAACGCATGCTTAGCCTGCAAGATCTGATGAGATCGAGTTAATTCTGTGAGTGACTGTCGTTTACAGAGTTACCACATCTCTCAATACGATCGCATCTCAACGCGTTGCAGTTGACCCTCACCAAGTTGAGGATGCAAGATGGAGAGAACGAGCGACGTCCCAACGACAGTGGGATGACGTGACGGGGTTTTTTTGTTTTTCCCGGCAGAGGGCTGCGTGCCCGCGTGGTCTCTTTCCGCAAAACCGAGAGTGCCTGCCCCGGGCGAAGATCAAACCTGGCGGAAGATAATCCGTCGCCGCGCCCGAGTGCCCAAGGACCACTGCCGCTACCCCCAATTTGCATCAGGCGTTGGAAGATTCTCACGATGGGGATTTATTCAAGGGGAAAAAACGGGGGGGTGGGTGGGGGTGGGGCACGGGGTAGGGAATGATCTCAAGCCACGACGCCACGGAAAGACCGTTCCTGAATGGGCTTTAGAAGGTGTGCGTGCGTGTGTATGCGCGTGTGTGTGTGCTTGTGTGTGTGTGCTTGTGTGTGTGCGTGTGTGTGTGTGCGTGTGTGCGTGTGTGCGTGCGCGTGTGTGTGTGCATGTGTGCGCGTGTGTGTGTGCTTGTGTGTGCGCGTGTGTGTGCGTGTGCGCGTGTGTGTGTGTGTGTGCGCGTGCGGGAAAAATGTTGCCGCGACAAACCCTCACGGCTCGTCGCGCAAGGTCCAAGGTGCGAGCCGCGTTCCGGGCCGCGGCGCCCCCGAGCATCACGAGACACGCACGACGGATTCCGTGCGCCGGCAGTGGCATTCATTTGTAAAAGCACGCAATGCGCGCAAGGCGTTAACGTAGACAGCCGTAGTCTTAATGATAATTTAAAGCCTTCCGTCGATCCGCCGCTGGGTGAAGGCCTCCCTTCGCTGCGTGAGCTGCGGGAGTTGTTTGACCGTACTTCCCCACATCGGTCAGTGCAGGTTGGTGAAGGAATGCCCAGGATCGGTACATCGCTGAGGTTACCCATGGCCGGGAACCGGCCTCGGGGTGTAACGAGGCTCATAGTGCAGTCCGCTAACCACTCCGCCACGTATATTCTATACTGCGGTAAGTGAGGTGGAGCGGTGGCACAATGGCGAGCACGCTGCGCTCAGAACCCGTCGAGTTCAATTCCCAGGCACGGCTGAACAATCGGTGGCGAGTGACATCCGAATCGGTGCTGGGCTCGCCACCTTCGCCAACCGGCGCTGACCGGCGTAGCGGAGTGTGAACAAGCAAATCCTCGCACGACCGAAAGGATTAAAAGTGCGGATCGACTTGGGACTGCGAGCTATCGTGAATGTTGCTATTCTTCTTGTTTTTATAGGGGCAGCGGAGAAATGATGTGAGAATGGGTCACCTTGCGTACCGTACCACGTCGTCGTCCACTCATTGACATGCTAATTTTTTCTCTGCCCCCTCCCTCTCTCCGCCCCCGCCCCCTCTCTATATTTAAGGCCTCGTCACAGAGACGATCTCTCTTTGTGCCGATACGTGTTCTCTCTCTGTGTATCTTTGTGATATCTGTCTGCTTATATGTCTGTCTATAGTTTTCTGGTTAGATTTTTGTTGCTATTTCTTTTATACCTGATGATGATTGCTTGTGTTGCAATCGAAACGTCGTAGTATGCTATTATTTAATTTATTATTTTCTCTTTATACGTGACTTTACCGAAAGAACCAAAGAATAATTCCAGCAGTCACGAAAGCTCCAAAATTAAGAATGGGTCACCTGTTGAAGGGGTAGATGCATTCGATGTTGCCGAAGAGTGTGTAGACTTGGCTGCACGTGAGTGGGAGTGCCTTCCTGTCGATGATCACCGACAGGTAGTCCTATGAGATGGGGCAGGCGGGAGGGCAGCAACAGGCGGGCAGCGCAGCGCAGGGCAGGGAGGGAAGGGGGAGGGAGGAGGCGGGAGCGGTGAGAGGTCCACACGGTTCAGAGAGTTGTAGAAAAATCATTGTCAAAATGAACAAAATCAATGCCGTTTTTATCACCTTTCCAAAAATCGATACTTTTGCTGTATTGCCATCAACCAATCATGTCGTTTCTCCTCAGGGACGAACATTCCCCCGACCATTCGCGTGTCGAGCACTTGTGGAGAAAAGTCAGCGACGTAGCTATCGAGTGCGAAGGAGACGCATTAGCACCGTGGGCCTCACGAACCGCAATGGGCCCTGGCCGCCGGCCTATGAAGAAGAGGCGAGGAAATTGGACCGCACCCATTCCATTCCCCGCACCAGGGCCCCTCCCCAACCACGCCACTGGGGAAAGTGCGCGCGCGTGTGTGTGTGTGGGGAGCGGTAGTGTAGCGGTTAGCGCGCTGCGCTATGAACCTAGCGACCCGGGTTCGATTCCCGCTCACGGCCAACACCAGTGACGATTATCTGAACCGGTCCTGGGCCTCCCCTAGGTCGACTCAGCCTGAAATGAGTACCTGGTGTGGTGTGTAAACATCGCCACTGGGGAGACAAAGGCGGTCGGGCGTGGTGCTGGCCACCCACCCCCCCGTGTACCGTTGCGGCCTTCATAGGTGCTCGCTAACAGCACTTGCCCCTACAGTCTGTTAAGGCTATATGAGGGATCTTTGTCTTTATCTTTGTGTATATGATAAATTGATTTCGCATGGTACGTAGCCAACCGTGTTATTCGGAGGTGAAAGACAATAAACTAAGTCCCAGTGTTGATTGGAAGCTTTCGTGACTGCAGGAATCCATACTCTGTGGTTCTTTCGGTAAAGTCACGTAGGCTTTACCGAAAGAACCAACGAGTAGGTCCCAGTGGCTGATATCGGAAGGAAGAGCATTCCAGACGGCCGCGGAAGCGCATCTGAATGCGCGCGATGCGGTGCCCGTCTTTGTTCGATGGCTAGAACAAAGACCGCTGCTGCCAGGATGAGCGGAGTTCGCGTGATGATGGTTTATGCTCCTTGACGAGACCAGCGAGGTATTGGCGGCTCATTTGTGGCGAGCACTTTGTGTGTAATGAGCGCGACCTTGCAACGTATTCGTTCGGCAACCGTAAACCGTAGCGCCGCTCTAACGAGCACTTGCATTAATACTACCGCGCTAGTTGCTTTAATGAGTAACTTTGTTAAAAATAGAAAATCTGTCATTTACGTATTAAAAAAATAAAAGTGGTTACGCGAGGAGGAAAGAAAACATGCTGTCAAGATCAAAGAAGTAACAAAAAACAATAAGAATTAACGGCAACGTCGTCATCTTGCAAGCACACCCGCTGGTATAGAGTGCACGTTGGTCCATATGTTCAATTTGACACGAGGGGCCGGTGGGCGTCGTGGAGGTTGCCGTACCTCTGGGCTCGCCAGGAGCAGGCGGCGCAGAAAGCTGAGTCGTCGCGACCTGTTTCGAACTGCACGGTTTTCCCCGCGTGTATTATAATAATCGTAATCGTAATAAAGACCCACTGATTGTCTGAAAACATCTTACAATAGAAGGGAAAATAATGCAGAGCCCGTCGACTCAAGCGTGGCTTCTCCTGGATAAATAAATAAAAGTGACTAAATAAAAGCATGAATTGTTGTTCCTGCGGTACAGAGCCATGGGTATGTCAGTGAGTAAAGCAGTAGGCTCAACCAGCGAGGCCCTGGGTTAAAATCCGGCGAAGATCTGACTAAGCCCATGATCCCCTTCAGGGTGGATAAAATAAGCACTGCCTTGCGAGGCTGAACCACCGAGTGTGGCGTCCATGCAATCAGAGGCCTTGTTGTGTGGACTTGTCTTAGGAATATGGAATTTTAATAGGCTCAGGAACAACAACGATAGTGAAGAGAGCCTGCTGGCAGTGAATCATTTCGTGAACGCCTTACCGTGGGGTGAAAGCCTGAAGCAAATACATCGCCAAAACGATTAAGTAAATGATAAACAAACAATTGATTGCATTTATACATTTGTATTCCAGGATGGATCGCGGGGAAGTAGTGCCCGCTGTCTATTTACGGTTAAACCCACGAACGTGCAACATCAGTTACAGCAAAAACAAGCAGACGGATCATAGTTTATTGAAATTAAAAACATGAATCTTGTTGCAGACGAAATTACAGTGAACATTAAAACCATTCATTCTCTGGGATGACAAACAACCGTGGAAAAGCATTCGCGCAGTTACTGAAGCACGCATGGAGAGAGCGCCGTACCATTATTTTTTATTCAATTCTCTCTTCAACGACGCTCGGACCGGAGCTCGTGTGGGAAAGGCCGGGGGGGGGGGCTCGCAGGGAGAAGGTATTCGTCGACGAGGGGGTCACGTGAAGTCAAGTGCATTCGTTCAATCAGGTGAGGAATCGGGTGACCGGAGCAGTCTCACTCGCAAGAGTGACGCGAGGAGTAGCATTCAAGTGCTGTAGCAGCAACGAAGCAATGGGAAAATCAGAGACTACCGCCGGAGAACGCATTCGTTGAGTTCTGTTCTCGTGTGGGTTGGACACGGCACACGAGGGGGTGATGCGGCCGGCGAGACGCATGGGTCCTCGGGGTAGTAGCCCGGCGCGCAAACCGTTGCACCGCCGCTCCTCGCAGAAAAACACTCCTGCGCCCACTCGCGCATTCATTCACTCATTCGTGCGCGCGCGCACGAGTACGACGCGCAGCTGATTACCTGCGCAGATAATAGGCACGCGCGTGATCCCTCCGCACGTACGCCACAGGTACAACGCGTGCAGGGCTAGCACTGCTCATACAGCCGTGTCGGAACGCTCCCCCCCCCCCGCACGCAACGCAACGCGGGCACACGGACGCGCGGACGCACGTGCGGATCTGCACATCCTGCCGGATCCCGCTGCTTTAACGGAGGTTGGGTCACTTCCCGGAAGAGGCAAACGACATCACACACGACCATCCACCATCTAGTGCCGCCCCCCGACATCCAAACCACCACCACCACCACTCCATCCACCACACATTGCTCTGCACCCTCCGACCCCCTTCACCCCAACCACCACCACCCCCACTACCACCACCCCCACCACCACCACCACCCCCACCAACACCACGCTCCTCTCCCACCTTCCTGATTTCGTGCAGCCTAATTTAGCGCAAGGATTTTATAAAAAAAAAAAGAAATATTTGTTGCTGTTAAACCCTTGCCTGGTCATATATGTATTTATTGAAGCAGACGAAAAAATGCAGATTGTGCCGGAACTCGTCACATCTCGGACTCTGGATGGCGCCTGCGTGTGTTAGCGCCGTGCACTACCAGGGTGGCTGCGAGGACGCTGCTTTGTTGTGGGCGACAGTGTCGCCCTGCGATGCTACGCTCCCACGTGAGCGCTCCTTTGCTGTCGGGAACGACGACACCTCAGGTCTGCTGCTGCTCACGGTGAATTCGTCGTCGTCGTCGTCACACGAAGCCGGCCTAAAGACGCACATAAACCGCGCGTGATGACACGGCAATGTGCACGAGAGATGCTATCCGCATGATTGTGCGTTTCTTAAACGACTATTTACGTTACAATGCATTGCATTCACCAACCCCGCACTGACCACCAGCGTTGTCAACTGAACCCCCCCCCCCCCCACAACTCACATGGCACGGGGAGAGCATTCGACCCATCAGTGGATCAATTACCGGCCACCACGACCAACGTGAGTGAACCAGCCGTGGGCAACCACCACCGCCACCACCGCCACCACCACCGCCCCCTCCCTCCTCCCACCCACCGTTCACGCATTGACCGGCGGCCGTTGAAGTCTGGTCAACTGACCCTGCACGGTCTGGGGGAGAAGTCGCCATCCAGCAGTAGATTGACAAAAGAACAGCTCCGCGCGCATTTATTTATTTATTTACCTACAACGCTTCCTGACATCCCGGCCGAGGTTGGTTTATCCTAGCGGGAAGTGAAGCGGCGATGCAGGAAGCAGAGGCTGGTCGGGGGGGAGGGGGGGGGGTGATGCGGGTTCCGTGCTGCTTGTTTGGGGCTTCAGGGATCCGCAGAGGGACGCTGGCCAAGGGTAAATGGCACAAAGGGGATCTCTCCTTAACGAGGCCACGCTCATCAATCAGCCCCACACCCACTCAGCGCCGGCCTCTCCCCCCTTCTCACCTCTTCCACACCCCCGCCACTGAATCCCAACGGTCACGAGCTGCGCGGCCCCGGGCCAGGCTGACGTAAGTCTCCAAAAGCAGCGATCGCAGCCCCCCCCCGCCCCCCCAAACATCAACGCGAAGGAACGCAGCCTCGGCGACCCTCGCTTTGTCCGGTGGTGCGTTCCCAATTTCCCAGGTCCGCAACGTCTCCGGCACGTTTCTCTCTCTTATTTTTTACGATCAGTGGAAACAAGAAGATGCTCGGCGTATTCGGCACTTTGCTTCGTTCATCATTTCGAAAAATTTTTTTTACATTTTTAAACTTTGCTTTATGTAAACCCTCACCTCTCGCTCACTCTCTCGGTCACTCTCTCGCTCTCTCTCGTTCTGCACGCAGCCCTTCTCACAGCGCGCGAGAGAGAGAGACGAGCTTGTTGGTAGCTCGCTCGACGACGCTGGATGTAATTCATCTCCCAGAGAAACGTTGGAGAATTTTCGTGACTAAATTTCGGTTGCTTTTCAACATCATTCCGACTCCGGTTTGCTCAAAAGTAAAACCACATCAATTGGCGCAGTTGCCCATGTGACAACTTGATTTGATTGGCTGTGTCGGCCGGTGGAGGGTTTATTGTTAAACGTTGGCATGGTACACAAACACGATCTAAGCCAACAGAAAAAAAAAACTAATTACGGATAGAATTGAATACTAATTTGGGAGAAATCAAAAGTGATTGTCATGTTGAATAGACTCGACTCCGCCATAGAAATGTGGAATTACCCCACTGGCTCAGGGCTGTAAAGGGGAAATGAGCACCATCTGGATGCTCAATTGCACAGGAAATCCTATTGAAACCTTTCTGTATGTATGCTGTACTTATTTTGCACCGTACATAGCCAACCGTGCTGATCAGAGGTAAGGGGGAAGGACAACAAACTAAACACAAAAAGTAGTTCTAAATAAATGAGCGTCAAGATGGTTGACACAAAGCACGCACTTTACACCCAGACGTTATAAGATATATATAGAGTTAACATAATAACAAAAACAATCATTTACAGCCCTTGGCCAATACATTTCTGGATGAATGTGTCCCCATGTCGAGTTGGCCGTTGGGGCTGTTTGCCCATACTTCACCTCGCTGATCAATCCACAGCGGGCCGGTGAATAGCGTTGAAGCGGTGCGGCGCAGTGGCCTGGGACCGATTCCAACATCGCTCGCCACCCACGTTAGCCACGGGCCGGGCGGGGAGGTAGGCGGAAAGAAATCAAACGAAGTCGACGTCTGCCAGGTTCAGCAACGCGCCACCAACCACCCCGTCACCCCCCCCCCCCCCACGTGACGCAGGTGGTGTCAACGAAAAACGCGCTGCGGTGAATAATAATAATATAATAATACAATTGTCAAGAAAGCCAGAAGGGGAATTCTCGCACAGTCGTCGCAGCAGCAGCAGCTGAGTGGCCACTTCCTCTGCGACAACACAATCGGGAATAGCACAAGGCCGGCTGGCCGGCCCCTCATTGTGGGCGACTCAAGTGCGCCGTGCACCTTGGCTCCCATTCCGAGCACCTGCGCCGGGGGTCAACGCCGGGTCAGCGTCGCTTCCTGTTGCCACGACTCGCAGCAGAGGTTATTATTATTTTTTAAAAATATTAACTCCAGAGGGGGGCGGAGGGGTGGATGGGTGGTGGGTTGCGGCGCACCGTACTTACAATCCAGACGTTGCTGGTTCTCTATTCTTAGCGATCCACCTCCCATCGACCCAGCGGAATAAATAGGAACAACCGCGGTAAGGAGATCGGGCACGTCGGGTGTGGTGCGGTAAAGTGTGGGCACTCCAGCCTCTTGCATTATGTCTGACCAGTGTGGAGGAGTAGGCCAAATACCCACAAGAGGGGGGTCTGTAGAGCTATGTCTAGTGGAGTCCTGTCCACGAGCAGTGATGCGAGCAAGAAATTGCAGGACTGCAACTTTACCTCTTACTAATCCGAGGAGGGAGAAGGAACATTCCAGAAAAATATAACAACAAAAACAAGATTTCCCCGTACAGCTTCAACAGACTGTAGCAGCAAGTGCTGTTAGCGAGCACCTATGAAGGCCATCACGGCAAATGAGAGGGTGGGTGGCCAGCACCACGCTCGGCCGCCTTTGTCTCCCTCGTGGTGATGTTTACGCACCGCACATATAACGAAAACACACGCACGCGCACGCTCACGATGCAACTGTGCGTAGCACACTCGTCGAGTTGCCCGGAGCTAGAACTTCAACATTTTGGGAGGAAGGAAAAAATTTGGGCGAAAAATCTCCCGGCGTCTGGCGTGCCGCATCGACGCGGAACAAGAATGGGCTCTCGGGAGAGGCGCCACGAAGAACCGGCATGGAGCGCAGGGGCCTGCGGGGGAAGGGACGAGAGCTGACGATGGGCTCCGATGTCGCGCCACGGCAGGAGGAGGACTACTCAGCTCCGAACGTAAAACCCAGCCGGCCGCTGGTTAACGCCCGTGGCCGTGCCATTTAATTGAACACGTGGGGCTTTGGCGTGCAATATTATTCATAGTAAAGGTTATTTTGGCTTGTATGGCGTGAATGTAGAGAACGAGTGCGTGGTTTGGCACGTGCAAAGAGCGATGACGACGATGATGTCCGAATAGACGAATAAGTAACATTTTTACCACGGTGGTAATACTCGTGCCTCGCGGCAAAGAAGCACCTGGGTTCGATTCCCGACTCGGGCGCTTTTCTGCGTGGAGTGTGTTACATGCTCACCCTTCCTTTGTACGTGCTACCCCCCCCCCCCCCACCGTATGTGCGTGCCCCCCTCCCCTCTGTTTGTAGCGCCCTGCCTGTGTATTTACGTGCCCCCCCTCTGTTTGTACGCGCTCCCTCCGGGTTCTCCGGTTTCCTCCCATTGGTTAAAAACACACAATGTTATTGGTCCATATTTGTTTGTGGGTTCGGTGACAAAACAGGACACCTCTGCTGTTTGCAGATTCATGGAACCCAACACGAAAAAAAAAATAGATGTTGTGTTGCCTATGAAAACCTACGTTTAAAGTTAATGTAACCGGAGTTGGCCAGCCTTTCCAATGCAAAATCCTCCAGAACAAGTCTTTTGTACTGAGTGTGGCCTTACTGGGTATACTCATCATCATCATTATGTTTTCGATGTTAAGTCTCGACATTCAGCCAAGGGCTTGGGGAGATGGAGAATGAATGGCGGAGAAGTTTCCATGGAATGCCTGGAGTCATCATCATCATCATCATCACCGTGAGATGCAGCCTATCTACTGCTGGATGAAGGTCTCTCAAAGCTGGGACCCATCACCCATGGCACCGAGATGTTTACAATGCATGGCGCTCTCCTTCACGTGAACTAACCTCGTCGCTCCATGTCCGCCGGGTGGTCGCGGGAGTGATTCTGCGATTAAAAAACAATCCTCTACGGGCACGATGCGCGCATCGGAATCGTGCGGCCGCGGGAATCAATTATTCACGGCTCACGTACGCGTATGCAAATCGTTCGTCCGTACAACCCCTGAGGTTAATGGGTTGGAAAATATGCAACCAGAATTGGTTTTCATTCATTCTTAAATCCAAACACCGACCTTGAATAATTAGAAATAACAAGCGACGTTGGATTAATGAGCCAAAATACGGGAGCGCATCCCGCGACGCACTGGGGGGTGACGCTGCGGCCCCGGTGGTAGCGTGCTCGCCGCTCGCCACCGAGAACCACGGTTCGAATCCAGCGGCCGCCCTGGTTAATCGTGCGTTGTGGAGTAAACGTAATGACAATAATAATGACACAACACGGTACCGTCTGTTTCACGGCGGACGTTAAAGATCCCTTGAAGTCAGATTCTGAATATTTATTTATACTGGAGGAGTCCGATGAGCGATAAAGGCCCTTTTCCACAGATGTCCGGCCATTCGCAAGGGTCCAAATTAACCTGCGAATGACTCGACTGGGATGAGCCACAGCAGGAATCTTCACCTCCAACTGGCACACTCAAGCCCCAGGTCACTTGAAAGTTTCCATACAAAGCAAGTCCATAAATATCAACAAATATAATAAATATAAACAACATACCTACAGAGTGGAGGGGGGGGGGGGATTGGTGGCACAGTGGTTAGCACACCAAGTTATGAACCTGGCTAGCCGAGTCCGATTCACGGTCAAAGCGAATGTCAGTGGCGAGTGATATCTGAAACAGTTCTGGACTAAACCACCACACCCTTCACCAACGCACGCTCACCAGCACGGTGATGTACGGTCAAATAACTGCGATGATTAACACATCACGGTGAAGTTTTCATTCAGCAGCGAATTGACAAAGGGCTACTAATTGCAATAAAGCGTCTTCAGTCACCGGTCACAGAATCAATACATCGGCACGTATAAATAATATATTTGTAAACGTGGCCGGCTAATGAACGTATGAATGTTGAACATTTTTCGCAGCGTACATAGCCAACCGTGCTAATTGGAGGTAATGCTAAATAATTTGGGCATAAAAATACCACCACGTAGCCTAACCCAACAACAAATATGGATCGTACGATCGCGATGAATATGAACATGAGACGCAAGCAAATAGAAGTAACGAATAAACTCAACGTGCCTGACAAGTCGAGCGACAGCGTGACACGCTGTGCCCACGTGGTCTCAGAGACCTCCACCCACCTCTCACCCCCGTGCCCCCAACCCTAATGCTGAGCGTAATCCGACGTGAAAGAAGAGCCTGAAGCAACAGCCAGGGTTAACTGGGGAGCAAGTTTGGTTCACGATTGGGATGGAGGCTGGCAAAGTGGGAAACGTGCGAGAGGGAGGGTGGCCCGAGGGATACGGCTGGCGAGAGGCTCATTGAATCGCCCGGGAGGCGAATGGTAACTCCCTCGGATAGCGCGCACGGGACACCGTTTATAATGCCGATCTAACAAAGTTATCCGATGGTTGGTGCACCGGACTTGCCATCCAGATTCAATCTCTCGGCGTGGAACTTTAAATAATGCTGGAGGTTCCTTCGACCTCCCCCAGCCGGCAGCCTCTGTCCACCCAGGATCATAAATGGGTTCACCCACATTTAGTCGATCGGCAGGTCGCGTGCGTCCGGGTGGGGTAAATTAGCGGGGGGTGGTTACTCCCAACTCTTCTAAGATGTGTGGCCAGCGTGGGAGAAGAGCAGGCCCCAAATAGCCGCCTTAGAGGGGCTCTCGACAGTGCGTGCTAGCGGGGGACATTCTGGCAGCAGCGGCGACGTGCACCAGATATTGCGGGGCTGCACCTCTACCTTACTGGGCACGCGGCTGTTGGCGAGCCATTGAACACAGACGGTCGTTGCATCGCGCACTTTCAGATGCTCTCCTGCGGCCGTCAGGAACGCTCTTTTTTCCGATTTTAGGAAGCCACTGGGGCTGTATGCATGCACACTTTTAAATCTCGATGGAAAACTCATATCTTCAGAGCTGTTTTTTGTTGTCCTTCCCCCGCCCGCACCTCCGATTAGCGCGATTGGCTACGCACGGTGGCGGAAGAAGCTCAGCGTACTTACGAGGCACGGAAGGTTTGGCGTTCGTTCAAACGTGTTCCACGCTGCCGGACGGTTTATCGTCGCGTTTGGAAGGGAGGCCAAAGCGATCCCGTGAAAAACGACGCAGAGGAGGAGGAGAAAGCCGTCGGGTTTCCCCAAACAGGTGCACACATCACCGCTCCTCGACCGTAGGCCCGCAGGCGGTTCATCGCTCGGGCTCCACCGTTGTTTGTTTATTTATTTATATAAAATCCCTTCGTGGCAGCTTTTAGTGAAGAAATCTAAATTGGCTGCGTGACGAATCTCTCTCCGCTGCGTAATCCCTTTCTTTTCTTGTTTTCTCAGAACGGACGTGAAAGATGGCTCTGTGGGAGTGGAATGAAACGAGCATCAAGGAGACGCCCAAGCGTAATTATTAATTCTCTCTCGTCCTCGACAGTTTGATGTTCAAAAACATATTTTAAAAATATATTTAAATACATTTTATTTTTTCAAATTTAGGCGAGCGGCGTTTCGCTCTCCCAACCATAAACCCATTCACTTCCCTGCCAAATTGTTTCAGTCATCGGTTCGACCGGGGGTCGGGCAATCCGTTGCTCTTTAAGGACCGCTTTGTGACACGTTGTTTATTAAGGACCGCCATCTCGTATTCACCACACAGTGCATTGCGGTTCTTGAAATGTCGAGTTCTTCACCGAATTCGAAACAAATGTCTCTTCTTGTTATTTTGTTTGCCGACCCCTGGGTTAGACCACAAGCACGTCACACGGAGGTAAGCGCCTTAACGGATTTGCGTACAAGACGTTAATCTCCCGATTTTTTTTATACAAATGCGCGTTAGATAAATAAATAAATGCGGCTATATTCTGATGTAAAGAAACGATGCCACCCCCCTCCTCCTCTCTCCCTCGAACCACGGTGGGATTGATTAAAACACCACGCAGCAAAGCTCTGTCGTGAATGCGAGCCTTGAGGGAAGGCCAGCGTTCGTTTGAGTCACCAGATCCTTGCGATCAACGAGATGGACTCAGATTACATGGATTCCGTCAGGGTGAAGCGCATTACCGTGACATTTACATAGGCGCGTCGGCTGCCTTTACATCCTGCCGGTCAAATACACGCGCACACGATCACCAGCCAGCCACACACACACGCACACACGACCACCAGCCAGTCACACACACGCACGACCACCAGCCAGCCACAGACACACACACACGACCACCACCAACACCCACGACCAGCCAGCCACACACACGACCATCAGTCTCTGCCAGTGGGGGGCGATGCCGCAGTGTGATTTTATGCAAATACAAAAAAGAATCCGAGTACATTTTTCAAACTTGGCAAATTTGGACCGCGACGCCGGCAATACACGTGACCTACCTACCCACCCTCCTCCGAATAACGCCACGGGGTCTTTAAACGTCCCACCGTGAAAACAGGGGCGCATATTTAGCATTAACCAGGGCTGCCGCTGGGCTCGAACCATGAACCTCTTCAACAAGTGGAAAATAATGCTGTGCTGACCGCTCGGCCGCGTCACCGCCCCAGACGACACCGGGGTGAAATGAACCCCCGGGGGCAGTGAGAGGGGCACCTGTGACCTCGTCCGGGTCGCGGTGGACCAGTGGGAGGTCCGACAGCGGCCCCATCGCGTCGAATTATTTTTTCTACTTTTGGTAAAAGCTCTGGGCCAGATTCCAGGAATGAATGAAAATAAATAAATAAATAACGATAGCAGGGATCGCCGTGGGAGGTTTGGCGGGCGTCGGGGGCTGCACCTTGGCTAAAGCTCAGGCCCCGCTTGCTCCCCGAGCCGTGAGTCGCCGTGTTGCGGCACGCTCGCGCTCTCGCGCCGTAGCTCGTGTGTAGGAGCGTTCCTGCAGTCGCTCTCGATGACGCCGAGGCTCGAGCGCGCGCGCGCGTCCGCCGATTATTTTCGAGGGCTTTCGAGCCGTGAGAATACTGTGCCTGCAGACAAACTGTAGAAGTTTGGCTGACCGCCAAACACACGGCCATGTAAATAGGCGCGAGAGTGATGATGATGATGATGGCGATGATGATGGCGGTGGCGCCTGTTGGGATTTCAAACTGCACACGGACACGTGTGCATGTGGTGCTGCGGCGTGCAACAATTCAGCAAGCACCCGCGCACGAGCCAATTTCATCGCTCCATCTCCCACATCGACGTACGCTCAGGCGCGGTCCGTTCATTGGCTTACCACTGCATTGCCCTTCTGGACCAGCTGTCATCATCCCGCGGTGCCCTACCCAAGCCCCTAAGATTGGGATGGTGGCGGTGGAAGGAAGCAGCCATCGTAGGCCATGCTGAGTAGCCGGGAAGAGGCAGGGGGCATGATTGCTGGGCATGATTAATGTGGCTTCATGTTATAAAGAGGACCATTTGTGCAGAGGTGGCCGGGTAGCACGGGATCAGAGTTGCTGAGTCAGCACGACCAAGGTCATGGGTTGGCACCCGGATTTCCGCCACCCATGTTTAAAACACATTCCTGCGGAGGGAGCTGGTAGGAACGTTGGGTTGCTCGGTCAATGGCCAGGGTCAACGGCGGCGTGGTGTATTCCGCAAATATGCCCGACTGTGAGGGCGGGCACAAGCCGGCGTGAGTAGGTTAAACGTTGAGTTTTATAAGGGCACTACGGGGTGACCAGCCCCTCACCACCCAGCCCCACCCCTCCTATCCCCCACCCAGCCCCACCCTCCCCACCCAGCCCCTACACACCCTCCCCACCCAGCCCCTCCCCACCCTCCCCTCCCCACCCAGCGCCACCCTCCCAGCCCCACCCTCCCCACCCAGCCCCTCCCTCCCCACCCAGCCCCTCCCTGCACGACGGACGGACACAATAATCCCCTGTGGGCTGGTGGAACCAGTGGGTTCCTACCAGTACCAGGTTCTATAAAGTGCACCGAGTTGATGGTGATCAGCCCCGGCCGTGCCACGCACGGGGAAAACAAAAACCATCGCGTTAAATTCGGTTTGCTTTCGACTTTGGCCCAATTCCAGATCTGAGAATTTAAACAAAAATCCCTTTGACCGTCGTGAGGGGAAACAGTTGCACAGCGGAGAGCCGTGTGGGAAAGTGTGGACGCCGCTGTGCGAAGGATAAAAAGGCCGATTGGGAGGTTTCAGTTTTTTGGACGCTCATCGGAAAACGCGAGAACTGTTGCAGCCGCCCTGCGATGCTCACGAATGGATTCTACGTCTCGCGGCAAGAGGGATACGGTGGGCGATGGAGGAGGCCAAGTTAATAAAAAATGTATATCTAATAAATGATTAGAAAGGATGTGAAATATTTTATTACATGTACATTTATTATTATTATTAATCAGAGGTGAAGAATATTCTGCAAGTCAATTCAAAGTGTGATGGAGCACTCATTGATGGTTCAGAGCCAATGGTGGAAATTCGACGACACCATGACGGGGTCCAGTCTATCCATAAGATGCCCACTGTGGACTCCCTGCAAAGTTGCACTCGTCCTCGGAGATACGTTTTAACGAACTCGAAAAAAAAAACACGTTCGTAAAATGAGGTACCGATCCTACGTCAAACTCCCTCCCTCCACCCACCCCCACGCAATGCAACCTGCGTCACACGTCAGGCAAACGCACGCCGAGGGGCACTGAAATCCCTGCGTCCCTCATTTCAGCTCGGCACAGAGCGACACGCTGCGCCGCTGCCACCGCTGCCACCGCTGCTGCCGCCGCCGCGCGGACCACTATCACCAGCGAAACGTCACGGTGCTACTCAAATTGTAAATACAGTGGATTTACTCTCCAACACGCCGGTGGGCTGAAGTAGTAAACTAATTGTCACTTTTTGTTTACGTGACAAATCTCTTACTGGCTCTGTCGGGTGGTGGAGGGTTACGACACAAATATACGTGCGCGATCTAACACAAAAACCATTATTGTGAGTAATATTGGTCGCGAAAGCCTGCCACGTGTTCAACCGACAGAGCCTCCCCTGCGCGCAGCGCCACTCGTAGACACGTGGCGCCGAACTGGCAGCCGAAGCGGCGCGAAAAATCTGACGTCAGCGCCGTCGCGATCCGATGTGCAGGCTGCACGGGATGTTGGGTCCCGCGCAGCGTGCTACGAAGAGGAGGGGGGGGGGAAGGGAACCCGCATTTCATTCCTTTGCACCAGAGTCCATGCCAGCGACGCTGCACCACCGAGATGCATAGGCTGGCGCAGGACTCGTAGACTGGCAGACTGGCATAGGGCCCATAGGCTGACATAGAACCTATAGACTAGCACAGAACCCATAGACTAACATAGAACCTATAGACTAACATAGAACCTATAGACTAGCATAGAAGACCCATAGGCTGACATAAAACCTATAGACTAGCACAGAACCCATAGACTAACATAGCACCTATAGACTAACATAGGGGACCCATAGGCTGACAAATAACCTATAGACTAGCACAAAACCCGTAGACTAACATAGAACATATATACTAGCATAGGGGACTTATAGGCTGACATAGAACCTACAGGATAGCATAGAACCCATATGCTGACACAGTGTCATTCATCAGGACCTCAGCAACGTTCCTTGTGATCGTTTTGAAGTGACGGCAAGACCTCTTGGACCCATGCACTTAACCTTAAACAATGGGAGCACAACCCCGATGAAGCTCTGAGAGTTCAAAAGAACTCGCAAACCTTGTTGTGAAAGGCCCAACGCAAGAAGATCCTTCCACGAAGCTCACGGTCCACCCTAAAGCTTTATCCAGTGCACAAACCATGGCAGCAGATGGGGATAGCTGATGCACAAACGGAAAATAAAAAAAAACTCTCCAGCAGAGTGCGACTGCAGTGATCCGGAACAGACCGTACACAGCGCGTAACGACGCAACGCCCCGATCCACAAACACGAAGGAGACGTCGCAGCGACGATACGGTCCACGTGCTCCAGACGCGGTTGTCTGGGCTTGACCACCCGGATGTGACATCGTCGTCGTCGTTGTTGCTCTGCATCCACATCAGCCGTACGGAAGAAGACGAAAAAGATGAAAGCCAGAGATGGATGCAGCGCTTGTTATTCAAACATGGGAACAGATCACCATGTTCATCGTCAGCGCATCACTGTTTGCTGATGACGCCCGACAGAGCTTTTATTCCCATTGTGCTGCTCAATAACGCCTCGTTATTGTTTGTACATCAGCAGAGCACGCGGCGCGGAGCACAATGCACTGCTTCTGTTACAATGCAGTAAGCGCGTACTTGACCCTCTCTGTGTGGAAGACTAGCACTGTACATACTTCTGCAGCCACAAGAGAAATTAACCAAATTGCAGTTCTTTTACAATGTGTTTTTGAAGCTGCTGTACGGTCCGCAGCTGCCCACAATCGAACCCAGGTCCCCAGGACCTCAAGGGGGTGGGGGGTGAGGTGCAAGGATGCAATGGTGCATGGGGTCAACGAAACGTCGGCGTACGGCGCAACACGTGGGCAGGCGACCGCTCTTCAGCAGCGAAGCCGGTGCGTGCGCGCACGGTGCACGGAAGCGCGAGCGACGTTCCTGTCAGATTCGGCAAAAGATCATTCGGCAATAGGGGGCAACGCAGTCAGAGCTATTCATGGCATTGGAGGGGGGGGCACACGCTCGGAGCTCACGGCGATGCTTAACAAAACGGCCACAACTTCGCACACGCAGAGACAACCTACCCCCCCCTGCCGGACCTACCGCCCCCCGCGCACACGAAGGCTCCTCTCCACACGCTCCGTGGTCGTGATTAATGACGAGCGGCTTGGTGGATGAGCAGATGTGAACACGGAGTTTGTGCAGCAGTGTTTTACGCAAGCCTACGTAGGCGAACTGGCCAGTGTGCGGTGAAGGAAGAGGTGGCACAATGGTTAGTACGCTGCACTGTGAGCCCGGCGACCCAAGTTCGATTGTCCGCCACTGTTTACAACCACGTTTGTCAATTAGCATTTGTTGTTGTG
Organism: Lampetra planeri; assembly: GCF_965212315.1. Taxonomy (NCBI): domain Eukaryota; kingdom Metazoa; phylum Chordata; class Hyperoartia; order Petromyzontiformes; family Petromyzontidae; genus Lampetra; species Lampetra planeri. The sequence continues at coordinate 4,774,475 of NC_136136.1, forward strand.
TAAATGGGTTTACCCCTGCAGCCACTAGAGGTGCTTATATAAAAAATATATATATTTCAAAAAAATAATATGAGTTGTTTCACCCTGATTTTCTATGAATACAGACAAGTAAAAAATTAAATTTACAGTAAAATCCACCGTTGGATGAAGGCCTCCCCAAGCCGTACCAGTTATGAGAATTGTTTGACCATACATCACCATGCTGGTCCAAGCGTGGGTGTTGGTAGGGGGGTGAGGCCTAGGCCGGGTTCAGCTATCACCGACGCGAGCTGTGGCCCGGAATCGAACTCGGTTCGCCGGTTTCACAGCGCGCCGCGATGGTGTCGGAGGTTCACAGTGCGCGACGCCACTGCTCCCTCTCCCACCCACTGCCCGTCCTATGCCTACCCCTGTTGACCCTCAGCTCCCGCCACCACTCTTAACCGGAATATTTCCCGGACCTCAAACGGCATCGTGAATATTTTATGGACGCAAAAAAAGCGTATTCACTACAAATGTTTTAAGTTTCAACAACAAACCGCATTCCCTGGAATGACAACTCGCACGAGGCATTTGCTCACGTAAATACGGTTTATATTTGATTGGTTATTATTATTGCTGTCATATTCCACTTGAAATCAAAGACGCCCACACTTATTTATTTATTTCGTGTAAATCAGCGGTGGTGGTTTACATTGTCTCAGCACCGCACGATTTGTTGCGAGGATGTTTCTTTCATCCGTGCATAAAATCAAACGCGATGGTAAACATTACCCGGCTGTGAAGTGTGACCGTGCGCACCGTTATAATTCTCCTGCAGTTTTCTAAGCGTGAAGAGGACGCAGAGAAAGGTCCACGCGACCACGGGGAGAGAGAGACACGAGCAAACTCCAAGTGTATACGCGTCAGGGTTGGGATCGGGATCGAACCCACGACCTCCCGCATACCAGGCGAGGTAGTTAACGCCTCGCCGCCGTGGCGCCGCTGCAGCGCCTGCATAAACGCGCACGATGCTGCTACCCGACGATGGTGATGGACCAGATTAATCGCAATCGTGCGCCGCCCCCTTCACGGCGGACTTGAACATTCCATTGAGTTATTCGCAAAACACTTTTCCACGTATGCCAGCGTCACACGGTTTTACCAGACTGCTTGTATTTTGTAAAAGCCACGTGGTAAAATCGACGGACTGCACTCATCCCGTGGTTCACGGTGCCTCCGTGATAACCCTGCGGTAAGAACGGCATAGGCATCAAAAGGACCAAACTACTATTGTCACGACGGTGGGTGCCTGCGGTGCCATCGGTGAGCTGGGTGGTTTTGCAGGCAGCCCGTTCTGTCCTTTGTTGGCCGGCGCTGTTCGCGAGGCTCCGCTATCGCGGCCAGCAAACGGTTTTGTCATTGTTTTGACAAGAAGACAAAAGCGCAGATAGAAAAGGAGTTGGGAAGTGTCTCTCCTTCCCCTCCCCCCTCGTCCGTACCCACCCGCCCGCCCCACCGCCCCCATGTCCCCGCCAGAACGCCACAATGTGGAGAAAGACAGGCCAGATATGCTGTAACAACTTCAAGCTCCCATTTTCAATTCAGACGGCGGCTGATGTTGTGATTGTCGAGAGCATTTGTTAATGGCAAATGAGGTACACGGCAAATATTGAGGTCTTGCCAAACGCATGCGCGTATGCGTACAAAATGGCCTTTAAATTTAATATAGTACCGACCGCTTGACCTACACGTGCGTTGTTGCTGCTGCTGGTTTTTGTCGTTGTTGCTCCCGTTGTTTGCGATCGTAGCTGCTCGGCGCCTAGAGCACTCGAGCAAATTGGCGAACGTTTGCTTACGCACGGACGCGCGCTTGCTTGTCATTTTCTTTATTCTGCACTTTGGCCTCCGAAGGTCCCGTCCGGGAAATGCGCAGTTGCCGATAAAGACGTCACACTGCGGCGCTCTCGGCGCGGTTCCCGCGCGGCACCGCGTGCCGTTCGGCACGATGCCCGACGTTTCGCCACCACGTGCCGGGAGCTTCTCCGGGAATCGATTCGAGCGGATCATTCGATGGTTACTTTAGAATTTCGAGCTGCAGCGTCGAGAATTGGCAACACGAGCAACGCTGCACAATCGAGGGAGAGAGAAAAACGTCGTGCAAATAGGATATAATTAAATTCACAGCGCCGGGCGTGCGTACACGTACACGCAGTCGCGTGCGTACACGTACGTGCGTGCCCCTGGGGGCCGCTCCGCGTCCCGGCTGCTCCGCCGCAGATTTATTCCGCGTGAACTTCGGATGCATTATTTATGACTGTAACGCATTCTGAATGGCACCTTCAACGTCGCATGTAAATGAGGGTAAAGTGAGTTTGTTTTATTTCCATCCCCTGAAGGCAGTGTGGGTGTTTTTATTTTAATGTGGCACTTTCCAATCAAGGGTGAAAGCGTTAATGCATAAAAGCTCCGTCGGTCCCCCGTCCATCTGTCAGTCCGTGTGTCTATAACGTGGGGGTCACGATAACGCTTGTAAAGACGGTCCAAAATAAATTACATTTTTGTACAAAGCTGCAATGTTCTTTGTGACTTGCGCTGTGGAAAACTGGATCTCTTGACAAAAGGGTTGCCCGAGGGTGGAGGGGTTTTAACCCTTGTGCCAGGTCAGTGGCAACTGGACTGGTTTATACTGCAGAAAAGGACCGCACGTGCATCATTGGGACCGCGTCACCAATTCACCCTGGCACCACGTGGAATGACAGGGATGAAAACGTCTCGTGATTGGCCTGTCAAAACGTCCGGGGACGGAGCTAATGAGATTACTACGGTCGTAGTGGCGACGTCTCAGCGAGGTCTCTCCTTACCCATCGTTGTTTAGATATCGAAAACCCAGGAGGTAAGTGAAACATTGGCTCGCGATGACGTCCCGAAGTGACTTCACCTCGCTGCATGGCGGGGGAGCGTTCCAGCACCCACGCGTGTGCACGAGCTTTACTTCCTCGTTTAAATTAAAGCATGAGGGCATTCCATGGTTAGTCTTAGAAAATGTTCAGGTGGAGTTAAGCGAACGAGACGGAACCTTGCCCCCCCCCCCCCCCACCTTTGTGCCACCCAAAAAAGACTTCAGTTTTCAGAGGCGCGCATCACCCGAACTGTACAGCGCCATCACTCTGTCGGCTTCGGATTCTTTGACAATTTTCTTTCACGAGAAAATCCTCCGCACAAACAGGGACACCCCCCCCCCCCACACACAGCCCCCTGGCCACCGCCAGCACAACGAGCCAGCGCCCCCCACGACAAGATCCCAGCAGTGACCCGTCTTTCACTTTACGATTTACAGCTGAACTTGTGAACCTTAATGGCCACACAGGTGGAGGAGGAGGTAAAGGTGCAGCCCTGCAAGTGCTTGCTCACCCCACTGCTGCCAGAAGAGGCCTCCACTAGAGGCAGCCATAATGTCGTTAAAGAGGCGGGAGTTCCCCACACCTTACCCCACCGCACACGCGACCTTACGATCGGCTGACTGAGGTGACGCCGTTTATGCCGCTGAGTGGACAGAGGCGGGAGGATTTCACACACTTGCCCATCTTTCAATTCCCGTGGTGGTGGGGAGGTGAATCCGGCGACCACTGGATAGGTCACATAATCGGGTGCGATCTCCGCGTATTTTTTATCCACCGCCATAAAATTCTTGGCGGCTGGCCAGGCATCTAGAGCCAAACGTCTTCTGAAAATAAAGATGAAAAAAGCTTTCGGGGAGACCGCCAAAGAGAAATGAGCACGGCCTAAAAAACGAATTTGACCTCGCAGGTTATCCGACTTCGCTTTTCTCGCAGTGGATAAGGTTGCCGTGAAAATCTTCAGTCAGCCAGCTGGCTGACGGAGGAAGAGGAGGAAAGGTATTTTTTGAGAGGGTGGTAACGGATGCTGCCAGTGCAACAAATCCCGCGCAAGCTCTCGCCACAAACAGCGGTCACGTTAGGGAATATAAGCAGCAGGGGCTTAATTTCTCACTCGATATTTTCCAGAACGCTCGCCATAAAAGGCAGTAAGACACAACCACCAGAGCACAAGGCACATGCCTACCCGTAATGTTTCATAGATGATTTTACCCCACGTTATTATATTACCCGATGTTGCGTTACCTGATATTATGCCGATAATCTTATACAGTAAATACATTCGTTAAAAACAGGCCACATGGAAGTAGAATTTCAGATTAATTTCTGCAAAAGTGTTCCGGGCGGCGGCTCCGGCTGAAATGAACCGCCGAATAAAACCGGAGCGAGAGCCGTCGACATAAACTGGGGTGAACAATATTGGCAGTGAATTCACAGCCCTTCGTCAATCCGCTTGTGGATAAAAGCCTCCCCCACGCCGCATCGCTCTTTGCCTCTAACGCAGACTTCAAAACAAAACAACTACGACGACAACAACAACAACAACGGCGAGGGGCAAATAAGATGCGCCCTGCCGCGGTTGCGACCAATAGCCGGTGTAAGAAGACACCATCTGGCAGGTGAGTTATGGCCACGGAACAGCGTCACCACCGCCCTCCTCCGCCTCCTCCTCCTCCACCGCCCCCCACCGCGCCGAAATCGGGCAGCTGCTCACCCGTGCCTGCGAGAGGCTGGCACGGGCCGCCGCTTCCAGACGCCGGTTTCAAAGCTCACGCGCTCAAGAGCTGGCGACGAGCCACATTGCGCGGCGAGAGCCGGGGTCACGGATCGGTGTCCCCAGCGCCCGCGAGACACGGCGTGTGTAGCGAGGCTGCTGCTGCTGCCGCTGCCGCTGCACTCGTCCTGGGGGTCGTGCTCCTTGAGAGTACCCCCCCCCCCACACACACCGCGCCCCCCCAGAGAAATGAGACTCAATTGGATCTCAATTGGCGCGCCGGGGCAGGTGTCTGCGGGAATGATTTTTGAAGTTGCGCGGCAAGAGCAAGGCGCGTAACGATTCGCCGATTGGTCCATTTAAATAAGCTTCTTGCGCTCGCGACGTGTGCGTCGTGCCGTGTACGTAAGCATCTGTCGTAGTCTGGGATTCCCTTCCCCCAGCCGTCCGTGCTCTTGACCCCCTGACCTCTGCTCAGCGCCAGGTTCACTCGCAAACTTCCTCTGCCGATGACGCAAGTCTCCGATTAGCACGGTTGGCTACGTACGGTGCGAAAGAAGTTCAACCATACATACATATATACAAGGCTGCCTCTCTCTCTCCATTAAATACAGCGGGGCCGTAGTCACGTTCAGACAGGGGCACGCCGCAGCAGAGAATGAGTGATCTTCCATAGAGAGGAGACTGACCGATGATTTGAGAGAGAGGGGGGGGGGGGCTCGGGATGACCGCAGATTTTCCGCAATCAAAATCGCCGCCGAGAAGCAGGGAAATGTGCCGGCCGTCTCAAATAATTGAAATCATCGTTAAAACACAATGGGGGTGTGCACCACGTGGGTGTGTGTGTATTTGACTTCGTGGGGAGCGGTGGTGTAGCGGTTAGCGCACTGCGCTACGAACCAGGCAACCCGAGTTTGATTCCAATCTCATGGCCAACACCAGTGACGATTATCTGAAGCGGTCCTGGGCCTCCCCTAGGTCGACTCAGCCTCAAATGAGTACCTAGTGCGGTGAGTAAACATCACCACTAAGGAGACAAAGGCGGCCAGGCGTGGTGTTGGCCACCCACCCACTCGTGTGCCTTGCCGGCCTTCATAGGTGCTTGCCAACAGCACTTGCCCCAACTATCTGTTTAGGCTATACGGGGGATCTTTGTCTTTGTATTCGACTGCTGTGGGAACTTCACGTTCCCGTTGTTGAGGTTCCATAGTTGTATTTGTTATTATTTGTTCCAAGAACATACTGCACACGCTGTAGATTGTTAAAGATGTTTGTGTGCGCATGTGTATGTATATATATGTCATGCCGTGCGTGTGTCACTTGACACCCAGGGCAAGCGTGATGTTCCACCTCGAGGGATGATCCGGGTTCAAAAAAATGTTTGAAATAAAATGAAATAACAAAACAACCGCCAAACGTAACCCCCTCGCACCGCACCTGAATGACGAAGCGGCAGCTGCCGATGTTCCACATCGCGTCAGGTGGCAGCTCCTCCTCTGCCACCTTTCACGAAACAGTTTCTGGCGTCTCTTCTCGCTCGCTCTCTATTTTGCATGGCTACGGGTTGAGCAGCGGCAATAAATCGACATCTGCGTCGCGAGCGCAGCAGCTGCTGCTGCTGGCTTCGGAGCGTGGCGAGCGAAGATCGCTCGCCCGGTGGAAATCCTCCGGGAAAAATGGAGGAAGGAAAAAAAACCGAAAACGAGATCGGGCCAACACAGAACACGGAGCCAATCCCCCCGGCCTGTACCAAAGCACGCAGCTGCCCGAGGTTTATGCGTCGAGTTGCGAGTACGTGTGTGCGAGCGTGCGTGCGTCCGTAGGTGCGGCGGTGAGCGCTACCCTGCGCTACGAACCCCGGCGGCCCGAGTTCGATTCCCGCTCGTGGCCAACACAAGCGACTGTTATCTTAATCGGTCCTGGGCCTCCTCTAGGTCGACTCAGCCTCAAATGAGTACCTGGTGCGGTGTGAACAAACATTGCCACTGGGGAGACAAAGTTGGTCGGGCGTGGTGCTGGCCACCAACCCCCTCATGCACCGTGCCGGCCTTTGTACGCAGGTGCTCGCTAACAGCACTTGCCCTAGGAGTCTGTTAAAGGCTATATGGGGGATCTTTGTCTTTGTCCGTGCACCTAGCATGGCACAAGTGCCGGTTATTACTGTTATTCTGTGTACTTTTGTTGCAAATGACAGCCACAACATTCTTACATCTATCATCACTGACAACTGCAACATATAGCTGTCATTCTGTTGTGAATGACGTTTCACAAAATATGGCGACGGTCGCAAGACACATCTGTCTTCGTACTGTAACCGAAAACCACACCGCACGACACACCTTTTCTCACGTAATTGGCAATCATCACAAAATACATCCCGTGGCCCGTCTCGCGTAATTTACAACCAGGGGTTATACCTGTCCCGCTGGAATTGAGAATGGCACAATGCATCTGTCGTTCAGCACCGCTCGGCTGTTTTGTGTCGCCGCCGCCACCGCCGCCGCTGCCCGCCGCGGTGAGCATCACTGGCGATATGTAACCAAGCGTCTATTCGGCGAGTGACACCGATCCTATGCTCGAGACGCACACAGGCAGAATTGTGATTTGCAAGAATCCATTATTTTTACGATTATTGCAAATGATGTTGCGAGCTATTCCATCGATCTGGCTGTCGCCTGATGAAGCTGGTTGTAATTACTGGCGAAACGTCGTACTCGGATGGTAAGTGTTGTGGCTTGGCTCTCCAACACACCGGTGTGCTGTACTAGTGACGAATTGGCCACGTTCTGTTTACGTGACAAATCTTACGAGTTGGCTGTGTCGGGTGGTGGTGGGTTTAACGACACATTGATATAGTTACGCGATCTAACCCAATAAACCTGTATTATGGATGATATTCGTCGCGAAAGCCGACGTGTTAAACTATTCCATCGTTGTACTGTACTTCTACGCTCCAAAATACACGGCCCCCCATCATCGACAACCCACGCCGAGGTATGGTCAAATAATGCCCACGACCCACACAGGAGTGTGAAGGAGGCCCTCATTCAGCAGTGGGTGGACAAACGGGCTGTACATGCACTCATAAGTACATGCACTACTGGACATCTGTGAAAAATGGATTCCTCCAGCCTAAATAATGATTCTGATTCCGATTAATATACCCACGACACGGCGCTTCCTGGGCGGCACATTAGTGCCAAAAAGGCGCCACGTGTCAACCAGAAATAAATTCCGACCTGACCACAAAAGTACAGCTTGACCACAACAACAACGACAACGACGAGAAGAAAAGTGCAACTAAAGAGAGTGGAAAAGGAAAACAATCCATTTGTGGGTCGCAATGAAGAACCCGAATTCACCACAATTCATCGACTCACTCACTTGGGGTGGGGGGGGGGGGAGCAGGAGGAGGGGGGGGGGCTCTATTTGTATCGTGCTTTGTAAACACAGAACGATCACTCTGCTCTAATCGCTGTGCTATGGGGTGGACGGTGGGGGGGGGCTGCAATAGAGGAAGTTGGCTCACCAAACTTGGATTCCAATAAAGTGTGGTTACTGAACAATGCCGCCGCACCTTGACCACACGCAAACTACCCTCCAGAGGCCTTGTTTGCAATCTGACTACACAGCCCGGGAGCGTTCGCAGTCGGCAAGCACCTATTAAGGCGGGCATGGCTGGAGTGCGAGCGGGTCACGCACTGTCACCTGCTACTGGGGTTGCCACCGGTTCGTGTTTAACTCCTGTCCGGGTTTGACCCGGGACAGTCCGGGAATCGGCACCTGTGTGCGGGCGACAGAAATTGATTTGTACCATCCGCTGTTGTTGTTGGAGAGCGACTGCCTCCAACTGCCCAGTCTGGTCCTTCACGAGCCTCCTCCATCGAGGCCAAAGTCCGTTCAGCTCCAGGTCATCTTGCACCGCGTCAGCCCATCCCTTCTGTATTCCGTGACGTGCCCGTTTAGCCCCATCGATTCGGCCAAACAGAAGATGCTTGGGCAAACCGTGGCTGGCCATGAGGCCGACAAAACCCAGCCAACACAGTCTTGCCTGCCAGAGAAGCTCCCCAACAGGACTGTGTCCAGGTAATCGGTTTAACACAGGATGTGTCATAGGCTGGCCAGCCTTCACTTTTCAAACCGGCGCACGTGTTCCTGTAGGAGGGCATAACTGTGACCGAGAAGACCTGGAGCTTGGTATGGAGCGGTAGGTCAGGCAGCTTCCACACGCTCCACGGCGCGCACAACACACACACGCACCTCGATGATGGAGCGCAGGTTGGCCACGTAGGTCTTCTCCGTCTCCACCAACTCGTCCACCACGCGCTTCACGGCCAGCTCCTTGTCAGACATTGGTGCCGCCCTCCCAGCGGACGCGGCGGTCCCTCCGCCCCCGTGACTCGACCTCCTGCCGCCGCCCCGATCTCTCACCGGCTGGATCTCGATGGTCTCGGGACCGCCGGACCTTTTAGAGCTCTTCGCCTGCAGTCGGTTCATGATCACCTTTCTCCGGCTGCGCTTCTTGGCGGAGGGCAGGTCGCCGTTCCTCAGCGACGGGGAAACGGGCAAAGCCACGGCGGGCCCCCTCTCCTCCGTCTGGTGGATCATGGTCATGGGAGGCGATGTCAACGTGCCGGCGGAAGATCCTACGGCGGGAAACATCGCAACGGCCAAACCAGCGGTGGGGTATCAGCACAGTCGTCGCCACAGCGGTGAAGCCAGCACCATCGTCACACCACCACCAAGTCACGATAATCGTCGCCATCGCCGCCACCGCCGCCAGTAGCATCGCGTGACCACCACCGTCACGTGACCACTATCGTCCGCTTGCCATCATTGCCTCATCGCCACCGTGAGCACCACCGCCGCAATCGCCACAATCAACACCAACGGCGGCATCAGGACGATTGCCGTCGCTGCCGTCACACAACCGCCATTGTCACGTGTTCACAACTGGGACAGCCATATTTACTGCAATTACCATTCACTAACCAGGTCTGAGCCTGGATAGTGCTTGGATGGCCAATCTCCATGCATAATAGGCATTACAGGCTGCAGAGTTGTTGGCAGCAGAGGCAGTACAGCAACATCCATTGTTTATACCGCACTTCGTCCAGTTCTATGCTTCCCGTAGTTGCTAACCCACTCGGACCAGACCAGCGAGAAGTAGCATCAAGTAACGCTTGGGACCCACATGAGGATGCCCTCATCCAGCAGTGGATTGACAAAAGGGCTGCACGTGCACCTTCCTCTACTATAGTCACCGTGATCACCACCATTGGAGTCAATCAACGTGGCCACCGTCACCACCACCACCACCACTATGATGAACATCGCCACCACCATCACCATATTCACTGCCACCATAACCTGCAATGTCACGACCATAATGATTCTGACATGACCACCACCCAAATGCAACGACCTTCATCATCAGCAGCACCGGCTGCCGTTCACCGCTGGGTCGATGGCGGTGCATGTGCCAGACTATGTTGCACGTTGTCGCCATGCAGAGTGGTGAAATTCCGGCTAGCTGGAGGTGAAAGGGCAGACGCAGGTGTCAAGGGTCACCTTTCGGTCTGCAACATCCTCAAGGACATCCTCATCATCGCCACCTCCACCATCGCAACAACTGCCACCGGCTTAGTCAGTGCCACAGTGGTGGGAAAAGTGGCAGAAGTCATAGTAATAATTAGTACTTTTGGAGGTTAACTGCTGCGATTGTGAAATTCAGTTGGTCTTCCGAATGTTAAACATCAACCCAGTGTCAGTCACGGGCATCACGTGGTCATTCACCCACTGTTTACAGTATGGTGGTGTTAAGTGCCCATAGCACCCAGTGTTTGCCCCTTACACTCGTGGGCTTTGAAGAAGTCCAATTTACCGAAGCTTTTTTTATAGATTTCTTTTTACACACACAGCCCTTTTGTGAATCCAATGCTGGATGAACGTCTCCCTCCCCCACGCCGTGTCCACTCGTCGGGGATCGTTTGACCATACTTCGCCACGCCGGTCAGTGCGGGTTGGTGATTGGGGGAAGCAATACATGTGGGTGGTATATGAGTAGAGTAAATCAATTGATGTCGCTGTGCTGCACCCAATGTAGCACCTGTTAAGCACGGTTGTTACCCATACACACTAAACTACTAAACCATTTTTATTTGACCAGGTAAGGTCCAGAGCGATATAGCTCTTTTTCATTACCTGGCCACAAATGATAGCCCAACGAAGCGGCTTATCGCATGGAACTTTATAGCAGCCAAATAGCCGAAACGCATATTGATTCTAAATCTGGAGGGAAAACCCGCAGGACCCGGAGAAAAATACACTCGACCATTGGAAAAAAGACAGGAAAACTCCAAATATACAGCAGATGTCAGGGTTCAGGATCGAACCCACGTCCTCCTACGTACCAGGCGAGGGAGTTAACATCTCGCCACCGCCGTTCTAGCACCTAGGCATGCTCAGACCTTCCTTATCTTCCGAGATACGACGAGATCAAGTGCATTTCAAGCCACTTGGTAACATGTTTGTGCTTTTATTAGGTTTTTTTTTTATCACACACTTTCACAGGGTCGCGTGCTGTTTTCAATGACCGTTTACTTGGCCATACATCAAGCTGTTTGAGGGTAAATTAAAAGCACAACAATAGTTATGAATAAAAAAAATAAGTTTGGTTGCAGTCGCTGTTTGGTGGACAACTCATGATGTTTTATCGTGTAGCATTTTTGCTAAATACAAGTATATAAGCAGTACTCCACGTGTATATATATAGATACATGTTTTAGGCCCATCAGCCTATTTGCTTTCCAGACCTAAACTTATCGAGCCCCATTGGTTTAAGCAAACAACCTGTGGCCTTGTTTAGACCTTATGTGGGGTCACTGGTCGTTATTGATACGAGCACTCCCATCTCAACGACAGTTGTATACAAAACACATGACGCAATGTTGTGGAGCATTATGGGTAAAATCATAGATATAACGTATTCTTGGTTCTTTCGGTAAAGTCACGTAGATAGAAAATAAAAATAATACAATTAAAAATAAAACAAAATTAAAAGCAAAAAAGCTGATTGGCTCTCGAGACAAAATATTAACCCGCAGCATTCGTGAGCGGGGAAAAAAATGTTGCAGGGCAACGAAACCACTGGGAGCCCAACACGGAAGCCAAGCCCCTGTCCAGTCCTTTTAGTAACCCCGCATGCAAATCGTCTGCCGCGGTCCCCCACCAACACAGATGTCGCGCGTCTCTACAGTTTTATTTCGTAAAAAACCCACCGCACTCGTAAAACACGACAATTTGTGCTTCACAAGGACATCTCAAGGCACTCGAAACAAATACTGTAGCGGAAACAGATCGATGTAGAGCCAGTTGAAGAGGAATTGTATTAAATGACAAACAAGCAGATGATAACAAAACTACACTCGAACAGGCATCAACTTCCTTTCAACGTGTCATTGAAAATCAGCGGCGTGACATTTCACGCTCCGACTTATTGCATCCGACCCCCCTCACCCCCAAACTCAGCAACCCCCCAACCCCCACACTTTTCCCAGCTGCTCACGTCCACAGAATCCGAACATTAAAAAAACTACAATCGGGTGAATGAAAAATCTCACGCTGTGGCCATGCAATAACTGTGAAGCGATTCATTCCCAGGCGAGCCGAGCGCCGTGGCGACGAGAATCGCCGTCACGGCGTTCTCCAGACGACCGAGTCCGTCGGGAGAAATCAAAGTAAAGAAATAAACAAGACGCGGAAACGAACCCCCCAACCTGCTCTCTCGTAGGCCACCGTCAGCGGCCGAACATTAATTGCACCGACCCTGTTTAAACTACAACGTCCGTCCGTTTGTTTTCTAAGCGGAGGACAAACTCAAGAGGGCAAGACGGATCGATCGCTCCGTGGCGCCCCGAAACAAACCGCTCACTTTTCTTCGTGCCACACGCGCGCACACGGCGATAACAGCAAGCAGCAGCAGAAGAAGAAGACGACAAAAACCCTCGCAAACTTCAACGCACGACCACAGACGGCGAGGGCAAGCGACAAAATAAAAAAGGCATCTTACACAGCGTCGGCGGCAAAACATTGGAAATACGACGGAGAAGAGAGGAGCGCGCGCGTTACCTGCTGTCCAGCGCTCGCCCGAGTAAATCCGCTAGACATCGGCACCGCGCGCGATCGACGCCGGATTCATCACGAACGCGGCAGTCTCTCACGCGCGCGCGCGCGCACAACGCTGATCTCCGCTCTGAAACGGCGGAGGGTCTCGTGACGGTCATGGGGGGGGGGTCTCTCAACTTCGGCGCGTCACGGCGCCGCTGGCACGGCGAAACCAGCGGTGACAAAACACAGGAAAACCCCCCTCCCCACCCCACGATCCATGCATCCGGCAAGTGACTAAAGTGCACTGGAAGGGGCGGAGGGTTGCGGAGCGAGCGGCTGGGCGATGTGGGGCAGGGGTGGCGGGGCGAGCGTGCGTCATGCCCCAGGTGCAGCACCGCCTCTCTGCGGCCGGCTGGTTAAAGTCAATGGTTGGCCACGCTGGTGAGATGTTAGCTACCTCGCCTGGTATGCTGGAGGTCGTGGGTTTGATCCACGACTGTTGTATATTTGGAGTTTGCGTGGCTCTCTCTCTTCTCTTTCCTGTGGTCGCGTGGCTTTTTTTTCTCCGACTCCTCCGGGTTTTCACTGCACATTTAGAATCAACGTGTGCTTTTGAGCGCTTTGGAGCCTGCTATCAATTTCCACGCGGTAAGCCACTTCGCTGAATTATCATTTGCAACCAGGTCGCTTCTGAAAAACAGCTATACTGTATAGCTCAGTTGGCCTCACCTGGTGAAATAAAAAAAAAATAGATTAGTTTTTAGTTTAGATGTGAAGTCTGCACGCATGCTGGACGGATGTCGGCTCTTTGTGTGCTCGGATTCCCCGGAGATCATATCAAGCTGAACACTGCTGACTCAGGGGTCAATGAGTGGGTCAATGCAATTTGGCAGCATGTTGGTGTTTTTGGACCTTATCTGCTTCTTGTATTGTCCACATGCAACTACGATGCAGTATATTATATACAATTAGCTCCACGGCTTTGATCGCTTTGAAGACGAGAACATTTGTCCGCTTTCAATCGCGAAGTGGATGTTTACTTGGGCGCAGTCTGGCAACCGATTAGAACCGGAACACATCTCGTAAAGCACCACCGTCATGCCGGATGCATTCGGACGAACCCGACTCTTTCTTCCAAGCTGGGCTGGCGATGGTGCACATTCGGCACCGCGCGTGTCGAAACCACCAACTTCGCCCATGAATACGCAACGTTCGCTAAAACTATAATTCCTATGTATTTAAGGCGATTTCAAAACTGCATCCGTAACGTTGCCCAACTTGTGGAACTCTCCGCGCGGAGCTCACCGATTGACGAGGGCCAATTTTAACCGAGGCCACCAAACGCCATAGACCTCCACCCCCGTCTCCGAGCAAGCTGGTCACACGCATGTGAATGCCTGGGCCAAAAGGGTCCGTGCGTCATATCTGCAGAGCTACGCTGTCCATTTATTTAGGTAATCCGTGGCCCTGTCGATTATCGGTTAGATTGCTAAAATAATTGGACAAACAATTCCGGTTAAGGAGGAGAGGAATATGCTAGAGTTGGAAGAAAAAAAAGTCCCACCTCTGTTCCCACGTGTCGCTGGACGGGAGGTGATGAATGGGGCTTTGGCATCATCGACATTATCAGGCGTGTGACGCTGGCCGTGGTTTGTGGGGCGTGGGGGGGGGGGGGGCGTGGGGGGGGGGGTCCCACCTTCAGGAGGAGGAAAAATGTGGGGTCGGCCATCAATTTTCAAGGGGCCGAGTAAAGTCAACTAAAATGTCTTAACCGATCTATCAACTTAATCAAGCAAATCATTCCAGCTCTAAATATGCCGCACCTATGATTAGCAAGGTTGACTACGCAGGGTGCAAAAGTTCAACATACACCCAGAGAGGAGTGTGTAACGGTAAAGGTGCAGCCCTGCAATTGCTTGCCCGAGCCACTGCTGGCGGAAGGATCTCTCCCACTTGTCGAGGCGCTTCGCAGAGCCCTCCTCCCCGATGGGTATTTGGCCGAGCCTCCCACGCCGGCCAGACGTCTGGCACGAGTCAGTTTTAGCCTTCGCGAGCAAGCGACGACGTGCCCGTTCGTGGCAGCTGGCGATGGCAGATGCTGGCCAGACGTGCACTCCTCCCCGGCTACGAAGGTCAGGCACGGCTGGGCTCAACGGGGGTGGGGGGGGGTTGGACAACTGCGGATGCGAGACTTGAAAGAAACGCTTGGGAGGTTGCGTTGTCGGGCGGTGTGTGTACGTAGGAGGGACGTTTGCGTATATAATAATAATAAAAAAGGGTGATCCATTTATGGATACCTCACTGCTGGTGTTTCACGACCCTCTTGCTTTCTTCCCGAAGCGAGATTGTATTCGCATCTTAGCGAAGGAAAATGTGAAAGCATATTTTAACCGGCGCGATTGGGACTGGCGGGAAAGGCACGCGGACGCCTTGATTTAGCTTGCCGTCGGCATGGCCCATTATTTTTCGCTATTATTCGAGTGGCGTATCTATAAATAGACGTGTCATTAAGAAGGGTCATTGCCCAAAAAGTCAGCGATTATACCTTTTTTTTTCATTTTAAAACTTTCCCGTTCCGTGATGTCTGCAAGCTTCAGGGTCCCGTTCATCGCTGCATCTCGGAACGTGCAAGCGGTTTGCGTTTTTATTGTATTTAGAGAGGCGTAGAGCCGTCGTTTGTAAACACATCGTATTCACCGCAGAGAACTGTAACGGCACGACCGCACTCTACGATAGCTGGCGCCAAACTGTAATGCCCTGTGCGTTCCAGCCGGAGCCACCTCCCGCATGGCCTTGGGGGAGCCTCGCTACAAATAAAGTAATTTTATTTCATGACGTACATCATCGGAATGGGAAAAGGGGGGTTATGGCTACAGTGTGGTTGACGGATGTGTTGAGTCTTTTTTGCGCTGCGTAGGTTCGGAGAGGCTGAAACGTCCTGCGTGTGCCGTGAATACATCCCCCCCGCTCCCGACTCTCTAGCACCCTGCCTGTGACCGCAGGTCACGCCCTCCTGCGAGAGAGAAAGAGGGGGGTACCTTGTGCTAAACACCCGGGTCGCTCTTATCCTTGAAAAGCTTGAATAGTTCTAAGTTGTAAAACAAGCTTTGAATCTAAACTGTTGGCAGGGGGGGGGGGAAAGACGCCTCTCCAAAACCTTAAACAAAACACCCAAAATCAATAGTCCTTTCGTGGACAGATGATCTCGTTAGTTTAGACAAATAGAGATCCATCTAACAAATGATTCATTATGGTGGGTAATAAAAGTCTAATTAACAAAGGTGCAAATAAGCAAACAGGGAGCGCAGTGTGCAGTGGGCTTCACGATTGTGCCGCTGCACGGCTCTCCGTTGAACTGCGCATCGTTTGGCACGACGTCCGACGGTTCGCGCCATGTGCCGGGTGCCTCAGTTCCTGCAGAAGCTCGGTTCGATGTGTGCCAAGTGTAATCGGGATGACACATAGCGACCTCGCCCTCCAACTTCGGTTGCTGAAGAAGAAGCGCACCCCGCGAAACGTCGGACACGGCGCTGAACAACACACGGCACAACCTTAAAGCCGCGTCGGAGAGCGGGCAAAGCTCCGTGCAAGAGAACACGGATGGACTGCGCCTGCAGCAGGCATGTGGCTGAGCAGCATGAGCATTGTGGTCATCGCGCACGAAAGTGCTTGCCACAAATGAACCACAATGCCTTGCTGATCTCGTCAATGAGCCTAAACCATCATCACGCGAGCTCCGGCCATCCTCACAGCAGCGGCTTTCGGCCAACCGTCGAACAAAGACGGTCACTGCATCGCGGGCTTCCAGATGCGCTTCTGCGGCCGTCTGGAACGCTCTTCCGAACCGATATTGGGAAGCCACTGGAGGTGTGCACTTTTAAATGTCGATCGAAAACGAATTTCTTCCGAACTGCTTTTTGTGTTTAATTTGTTGTCCCCCTCCCCCGCCGCACCTCTTATAAGCACGGTTGCCTACGTACTGTGTGAAAGAAGTTCATCTCGAATTACATCTCCAGACGAAATTTTGCCTGCTCCGAAAAGGAGCCAGCGCCGCGCAGTCGGCTAAATATACGCACTGCCTCGACGCGGGGCCGGCGGAGACGGCGCTGACATCGTCTGCGTGTGACGAGCGGTCTAAACGTGCTTTGAGCTGACGCAGGAGCGCGCGCACGTCGAGTTCGCTGGTTTGTCAACTTTACGCAAACCCAGCGCCCGGGTCTAAAGCGTACGCTGTGTTTGTTAACGCTTTGTTTTGCCAGTTACAGTAAGCCAACAAAAACTGCCGACCGTCGTGTGCGGCCGGAGGGGGGTGGGAGCGGTGAAACAGCAGTAGGCGTACCGCGCTCCGAGCCTGAACGGGCCAGGTTCGATTCCAGACCAGAGCTAAGATCGGTGCCGAGTTGATATCTCAATCGGTTCTGGTCCTCCCCCCACCCCCCCCCCCTCTTTACCAACCTGCAAACGAGCAGCTCGTTTGGTCAAGCAACCCACGTGAACAGACGCTGCGTGGGGAAGCCTTCAACCCGGCAGCGGATTGGCAAAGGGCTGTAACAATTATAAATTCAAGGGGTGGGGGTTCTTGTCCCAAGTAAAACACCACGTTTCATCCGCATCGATCACCTGGGATCCCACCACCCCCCACCAGCCATCCATCCTCAAGTGAGCTGAGCGCCTCTTTATAATTCTGGGCGGACACCCGATCGAGCCCAATGACCATTCGTTCCGGCAGATTGTTTGTCGCACGGGCTACGGGGCCTCACGGTGCACGAAGCTCACGGCGCGGCCACTTAAGCAATTGGCAATAATGACAGCGCGAATCTTAACGGCTCTTTAAGGGCCTGGGGGCCCTTTGACGAGGTGGCTGCGGCTGGAACGCACAGGGCATTAACCAAAGTGTGCTTAAGTGTATGACAATTATTTCAAACCTGGCCATTAATTTAGACCAAAGAGCCCGCAGCGTTAATTCATGGGGAGGGTGGGAGGGGAAACAAACGCGCTGAATTATTGAACAAAGCGGGAAATGTGGGCACATCTAATTTGGGCAAATGCGTGCACAGATTGATCTTTCATTAGCGAGGGTTAAAAAAGTAGATAATGTGATATAAGAAAATAATAGGACTACATTTTAATTAGCGTCTCGCTTGACCTTCAAAACGCCGAGACGAGCCGTTTTGTAAATGATCGGATTTTTTCCTTTAATTCGTCTCCACACGAAGCACTTTAGGGGCCAATGGAGCCCGCGACAAGCAGGACCGCGTGCACGATGAACAGAGCGGGAAATGTTGCAGCGACTAATTTGGGGTCCGTGTCAGCAGACGACTCATTCATTCGAGCAGCTATAAACAATATACGTGATCGTGAACAAAGAGAAAGATACTTTAAAATTGCTCGACCCCTGAAATAGCCTGACGCAAGCGATTTCAAAAGGCGAGGAATATTTTTTTTTATTTGTTCAGCTATTCATTTTTTAGACAAAGGACTTTTTTTGGTCACTCAAAGCTGCACGCAGAAACATTAATCAATGAGGTCCACAAAAGAACAAAGCGGTAAACCCCGGCATATATATCATTCGAGTAAATGTTTGTGCACAGTTCTTCCATTTGCACGGCTATATAAAGAAATGTGTATACATTGCGAACACAAAATAGCAAATTAGTGAAGAGCTTTCTATAGTGTGCTGGCGTCACAGTCGACAAATTTGAAATATTACCGCCGTACGTATCACGTTGGTAATATTTGGGGCCACGTGGTGCGATTGGACTGCGGTGGCCCGAGGAGCGGAAAGAGAGACGGCGCAGGACAGGGCAGCGTGGAGGAGGTCGGCAGTGGACCCACCACACGAGTGGGACAAACGCGTGGAAGAAGACGACCACCGCTGTACATTTTATATTACGTGCATATTACATATTAGTCGATTGGGATTACATTCACGTCAACAATGCCCCCCCCCCCCTACTCTGGTACTACTGCAGACTGCGTTCGCGAGAGGTGGCAGCACCTTCGTGACAGCATTGCGCTGCAAGAGCAAGCATGGAACAAATTCCACACGTACTTCATTAATTATTTTCATTAAGTATTGACGATGAATTCCGGCGGTTGCAAACGCTTGGTATTGCTTGGAGTTCGTTTTCGCACAAACGCATTTTTGGTGCCCGTCAAAAATCTGCCGCCGTAAAACCGGGCACCCGCGAAGGCGTCTCCTCCTCACCCACCCAGACAACGGGGCCCACTCTGCGGCCCTCTCGCACAACCGCGGGCAGTGCTGGACGCCGCCACGTGGCACGGGACACGCAGCGGCCCCAACGCCCTCCGAGCTGCAGCCACACGCGGCGCCTCTTCGACAGCGGCGGAACTGCTTTGCCGCAGCTTTGCCAAATCTACGGCGGAGGGAGAGCGGCAGAGGTGAAGCTGCTCGCCACAAGCAAAGGAGCGTTCAACTCTACCCTCGCAATGCATTTCGTTTGGGGCGCCACGGTGGCGAGATGTTAACTGCCTCGCCTGGTATACAGGAGGTTGTGGGTTCCACCCCGACCCTGACGCCTGCTGTATATTTGGAGTTTGCGTGTCTCTCTCTATCTCCCCGCGGTCGCGTGGATTTCCCCCCGTGTCCTCTGGTTTTTCCCTCCGCATTTACAAACATGCGATTAGTGTATTTGGCTCTAATATATTTCCACACGATAAGCCACTTTCGTTGAGCTATCATTTTTTGGCCAAATCGCTTCTGAAAAAAAGCTACATAGCTCAGTGGGCCTTACCTGATAAAATAACATAAAAATAGATAGTTCAGTTTTTATAGTTCATCTTTGCATTCGGGTGCAGGGCAAGGTGATCGCGGTGTGTGCGCGTGCGTGCGTCAATTTGCACGTTGCGTGTGCCCAAGGGGGTGGCGCCGTGCCCGGTTCGTTCTGCGTGCGTAAGCGTTACGCAACGACCTCCATCCACCACCGGACGAGATTCCCACTAAGCCAGGCGGGGACGCATATTATTTTCCAATTACAGCACAGGCTGATAATAACACTCAGAGGACCCGTCATACCAACATTCCAGACGCGTGCAATAATCTAGATCGTCATCTGCAGCAGCGCAGCAGCCAGACCGACTGCATCACCGCCACCAACCAGCGGCACTTCTGAGCAATTCTAACTTTGTGTGGTGGTGGGGGCTCGCCATGGAGAGGGCAGCGATCCGAATGTGAGTTGATAGTTGGTTGCGGTGGGGGTGGGGGGCATTACCTATTTTTTTTGTTCCCCGTCCAAATGAAGCGAGAGGCTTTGGCCGGATTGCGCAGTGGAATTTTGTCCGGTGCGTGGGTAACGGTGTGTGGATAACGGTGCGTGGGTAACGGTGTGTGGGTAACGGTGCGTGGGTAACGGCTCCCTACTGCTGCCCAACCGCGGCCTAAGGAGCCCTCGCCACAAAGGCCATTGACGTCAGGGATGATCACCCTAACCCAGCGGCATCGGCCACGTGAAGTCGTTACTTTGATATCCATTGACAGCCCTCTGTCGAACAACTGCTGGATGAAGGTCTCCTGATGTCATGCCGGTTAGGGGAGGTTTTTGACCATACTTCACCATTCTGGTAAGTCCCGGATAAGGCGAGGAGTGGTGGTGGTGGTGGTGGGTGGTGCTACCCAAAACTGGTTTAGTAGCTTCTTCTAGATTTGAAGCTTTCGTGACTGCAAGGATTCATACTCTTAGTTTTTTCGGTAAAGTCACGTAGGTAAAAAATGAAATTAAAATGAATAAAAATAAAATAATAATAATAATAATAAAAATCACGACGTTTTGGAGGCAACACAAGTCTCCGTCATTACCTACGTGACTTTACCGAAAAAACTAAGAGTATGGTTTAGTAGCCTTCGCTCGCCAATGACTACGTTAGCAGTGGTCGGGAATCAAACTCAGGTCACCAGGTTTAGAGCGGAGCCCGTCAACCTCAGTGGCACTGCTCCACTCCGACGTGAAGTTGAAACGAAGCCATGGCTCGCCTTAAACGCCTTTCCCAAGACGAAATGCGGTTTCCTTAAACTCATCTGTAACGTCCTCTCCCCCAAGCAGCCCGGGCTGCTTCGCGGTGCCGTTTCATTTCCATCCCTGGGTTTGCAGAGCGATGTTTCTTTAGGGAGCGACTGCTCACGCCTTATGAATGCCTTTGTTGAGGTCGCCCTCAAGCAGAATCATTACTCCAGGTCGCGGCGGTGGTGGTGGCGGTGGTGGCGGTGGTGATGGTGGTGGCGGTGGTGGCGGCGGTAGTGGTGGTGGTGGTGGCGGCTGTCATGGTGGCGGCGGTGGCGGCGGTGGTGGTGGTGGCGGCGGTGGTGGCGACGGTGATGGCGGCGGTGGTTGCGGCGGTGGTGGCGGCGGTGGTTGCGGCGGTGGTTGCAGTGGTGGTGGTGGCGGTAGTGGCGGCGGTGGTGGTTGCGGTGGTGGTGGTGGTGGTGGCGGTGGTGGTTGCAGTGTTGGTGGTGGTGGCGGTGGCGGTGGTGGCGGCGGCGGCGGCGGTGGCGGTGGTGGTGGCGGTGGTGGCGGTGTTGAGCCGCGCTACGAACCCCAGCGGGCTCAGGTTCGATTCCCGCTCACGGAAAACGACAGTGACGATTATCAGAAGTAGTGCTGGGCTTCCCCGAGGTCGACTCGGCCTCAAATGAGTACCTGGTGCGGTGTGTAAAAAAACATCGCCACTGGGGAGATGAAGGCGGTCGGGCATGGTGCTGGACACCCACCCCCTCGTATACCGTGCCGGCCTTCGTAGGGGCTCGCTAAAACCACTTGCCCTAAGAGTCTGTTGAAGGCTACATGGCGGATCGCTGGTGTTGCACAGTCACATTAACAGAGCCTATTGTCTGATGCGCCCCCTTCACCATTTCACTGATAATTCCTTACAATGTCATTTGAATAAGGATTTGTTTTGTAATATAAAAAAAAAATAATACTGGACATCTGTGTAAATTAGCTTCAAAGCTTGTCGGAATCCTCAAGTCCAAATAAAGATTCTTATTCTGAAAGCAACTATAGATAGTATATCTATTTATATTTTTTTCTCGTCGTGTAGAATTTTCTACGTCTATGTTTTTGAGTACGAATGCGATGGCGCTTTGAGTGGCCGTGCCAGAGAGACGTCACGCATTTAAGCGAAAAAATAAAATTAACTTGACGAATGAAAGTATGAATACGCGGGTGCCTCGGGGGAGCACGCTACTCCAACAAAGGGAGACAGACGAAAGTCAGCCCAGACCGTGTAATGCGATCTCCCCGTTCACAGTAATTCATTCTCGATGGTGCTGCTGGTGGGTTGGCGTTGATGCACCCGCACAGACAACACCTTCCGCATCCCCAGCACTGTTGTAGCCTCGAATGGAAAACAAATGTCATAGCTTTCGATTTAAAGCTTTCGTGGCTGCAGGGATTCATCTTCTTGGTTATTTCGGTAAAGTCATGTAGAAAAATTATAATAAAATAAAAAATAAAATTCTCAAGACGGACGCTGTCTTTCCGACAGACCTGTTCTTCACCTGAGGACGGCTGCTTGCGTTGTGGCCGAAACGTCGTGAGAATTTTATTTTATTATGTTTTATTTTTATTATTTTATTATTTCCCTTCTACGTGACTTTACCGAAAGAACCAAGAAGAGAAATGTCATAGCATGAAACCCACTACACGCACAGCATCGCGAGGGTAGCCATGTAGGACCATCCATAGGGGGCACATTAATAGGGGGGGGGGATAAGCAATATACTGTCGCCCCTGAAACTGAAAATTGAAATCACTCATTGGCCACCTAAGCTACTCTGTATAAGCCCCCCACGGCTACCCGTTAGCATGCAATGCTTTTTTAACGGCATATTACTTCTGTGATTTGATCACTCCGTAATTGTCGCGGTGTGAGAATCGCAAGATGTTTCGGAGAAGAGAAAAACACGCGAGATTTGTTTTGCGCTTCCGTTTTCACCTCCTCGTTTCTATGTCCACTCCCCCAACGGTCACTCGGCGTTGGCTTCCTTCTCGTCTCATCTACTCGTCGATGGTGACCGAGAGGAAAACTAATATCTCGGTGCTCATCCACACAACAATTCAACTCGTCGTAATCACGGTCAACGTCGCCGCCATCATCGCGAGCATCGTCGTCACCATCGTTCATCATCCTTCACCTGGCCCGCGGCACTGCTCACAGATGTCATCGCCCCAGATGTGTTCTCTGTTCTTGTGAAAGCGAGAAGGAGGGGGAGAAACTACCTCACCCCTGCTGAAACAACACCCCCACCCACCGCCCCCTCCCCCACTCTCTCTCTCTCTCTAACCACTCTGCCACCACCGATGCTGGGACGAGCGTTTATTGTTCGAGATGCTGCGAGGTTGTGCCCCCACTAAAATTAGGGCTGGCCCCACACGTGACCCCCCCCCCCTCCCCTCCCCGAGCTGGGGGCTCCCACAGCATTCCCAGCCACCACTCGGGTGCCCTTACGTCCACCATTATCCCATAATTCACGCTCAACCCCCGTGACCCCGACACCTATTAAAACAGGGGGCGTGGAACCTTTTCCCCTACGAATAGACCATGAGCTCAGACCAGATATTTTCACCTATCGGTACCCCCTGAGGTGACATCACTTCAGTGGTTCCAATTTCCTTTGGTGATGGTCGTTTAAAAATTTAGTGAGTTATTGAATAATTAACTCGTTTTTACTCACATAAAAGAGCAATATTCTGATAACCTTGGGTGGTACACTACCAATTTATGCTCGGGCCCCCATCGCCTCTCAGGGATGAATTTGACTTTCAAAGTCCCCTTTGGTGGCGGGCGACACGTCAACAGACGCACGGCCACTTCATTCACAGCGAGGGAGACTCTTGAGATGACCGACAGCGCTCGCATTAGACACGCAATGCTTGCCAAGGTCGGGTACGCTGCCCTCTGGTACCCGATTCGTGCGGCCAAGTACGTTTATTAAACCCATCATTATTCTCCACGATCTCGCGGGGAGGGAGACAACCGCCTGCCGAGTAGCACACGCGGTAGACACAAACAAACTTGTCCAACGGCCGACCGCATGACCGCATGTAGAATGAATTCCAAGAATAAATAAAAGAAGAGTCTTGGGTAGAAATACGTTAGCCGCATACGCACAGCGCGAAATCGCACAAAGCGGAACCCACAGGGAGGGGATGAACCCTTATTCTTAGTTTTTTTCGGTAAAGTCACGTAGGTAAAACATTAAAATTAATAAAAGTAAAATAAAATAAAAATAAAAATCACGACGTTTCGGAGGCAACACAAGCTTCCGTCTTCAGGTGGAACCGGTGACTTTACCGAAAAAACCTAAGAATATGAATCCTTGCAGTCACGAAAGCTTCAAATCTAGGGGGGAACCCAGCGAGGACAGAGAGAGAGGGCCAGACACCTCGGGGCCCAGACCCGCACACGCCGCCACTGCCACCGGCGTTGCGGAATGCGCAACACGCGCCGAGGGATGGGCGAGCGCGCACGTCCACGCCGCCGGCGCTATGCATCTAATCTCGCAGGGAACCTGAATCTACCCGCGAGTGCCGACGCTCCACCAACATCCCTTCCTTATCTATCGGTCATTCCGTCTCCTACCCTCAGCCGCCCGCCTCCCCGCTCAGTCTGTCTGTCTACCTGTCCGTTGCGTCGTGCCCCGATCTCCATCTCGTCTTTTCCGCGAATCTTTACTCTCTGCGGCTTTCGCTCTCCCACCCCTCTGTTCGCCTACCTCCTTCCCGACTTTTCTCTCCCTTCGTGCCCTGCAACAAGTCCAGAGCTTTGTAGTGGCTGCTGGCCATGTTCCCGTGGCTCGGCTATCAGAGTGCGCAGGCGGTGCAACTGCAACGGGGCACACGGCCCGAATGGGCTCAAACGCAAGGCAACGTAATAGGGAGAATTGACGGGGCAGCGGGAGGGAGGGATGCGGGGGGGGCATCATTTCATTGCCTGCGCCAGGGCGCATGCCAAGCACGCTACGCCACTGGGCATGTCCGCTACCAGCAGGTGTTGTGTGCACGCACGGAGCCTTCGGATTGCCGGCTGGATCTTTCCGGACGACCTCGTGAACGAAATCAGCCTCCGCGCATCACGAGATAACTGCTCGCGCGCGCGGCGACTGCAAAAAGCTAAAACAATTCCAAGCGCGTTCGTAAAAGAGTTCAAGTCCCCGCTAATAAATACAAAAAAAAAAACCTGGCGGCTTCAAAGTCACCTTGTTCACAGCGGTGCGCGTGTACGCGCGTGTGTGCGTGCGCACGCGTGTATATTTGTAAGTCTTTTTCAGGCTACAGGGGGATCTTTGTATATTTGTAGTGGGGGAGCCAGAGGCAGAACAGTGGCATCTTGCTCGATATTTTCCAGTCTCCCGGGGTTTTTATTTCAAAGTCTGAAGCTTGAACTTGCCAGCGGTGAATTGGTCTCTCCGTGTGTCTCTCTCTCTCCTCCTCCCCCCAGGAATGCTGAAACTGACACAAGTGGCCGGCTCGATGATTATGAGTGTCTTGCGAAAGAAGAGAAAGGCAGCCAGGGAGGGGCAAAGTTCAGCCCGAGCCTGACAGAGGTGAGGGAACGCTGCTGCTCACAGACCATCCAGGCACCCCCTATGGAATTAAACAAATCAATTGCAGCGTCCTTTATTTGATCAGGAGAGAGAACCCATTGAGATTCATTAGCTCGGACGCAATGGAGACCGAGGTAACGGCGCAGCCCTGCAACTGCTTATTCACACCACTGCTGGCAATACGCCCCCCCCCTACTACTCTAGGTATTTGGCCTACTCTTCCATCCAGGAATAGGTGGGAGTACCCACACTTTACCACAATGCATGACGACCTGTCGATCGATTGCACTTGTGCCCATTTAAACTACCGGGTGGATTGAGGCGAAGAGGCTTTTAAGAAACTTGGACGATTGTTTCAGCTGCCACGCCAGGAAATAGGATCGAACCGACGACCTCTGAATTGCAAGTACAGTGACATAGCCGTTACACCTCTGTGGAAAAAAAATAATCCATGGATAAGTTTTCGCGACGGGTTTATAATTTTTCGTAATGTGGTTTCTGGTATAAATTTCGCCGATCCCCCCCCCCGTCCCACGTTGATGATTCATGCTTTGGCAGTAGAGCACGCAAGAGTCCAGATACTGGGGAAGCAACGTCCCACGGGAGGCGAATGAGGAGGGGGGGGAGGTTGGTTGGCGAGTTCGTTGCATCACCCCGAGAGTTATTTAAACAAAGTTGCTTCAATGTTTTTTTGACAATACCGCATCGTGTCACTCCTTCCTTCCACCCTCCCCCCCTCCCCAAGAGCGAGCGAGCGAGCCCCGTTTAAATTCCCAAATCCTCGCCCTCGTCTCCCTTGGGCGGGAGAGGAGGTGGGGTGCGGGATGACTGTAAGGAAATCCAGTTTCTGTTCCTTTCTGGGTCATTCCGAGGAGCGAGTGCGCAGGCTTGCCAAGACATTCGCCGCTCCGAACACCTCCCCCGCCCCCTCCTGTGCCCACCACCGCTCGTGGCGGAGCGGAGACGCCAACGGGGCGAGACGTGCACGCGCTTCCCGCGGTCGCGCGCGCGCGCGTGCGTGCGTACGGCGGTGTCGCCGTGACGCGCTTGCGTGCTCCGTCTGTCCCGAAGGCAGCAGTCGGCGGGCAGCGCCGAGGGTTTGAACGCGTGGTGCGGCGTGCGTTGGTGGGGAGCGGTGACACGGCGGTTAGCGCGCTGCCCTACGAACCCGGGCCCTTCCCGAGTTCAATTCCAGGCCGGGCGCACATCAGCGGCGATTACCCGAACAGCCCCTGGGCCTCGCTGAGTTCGACCTGGCCTTAAACGAGTACCCGTTGAGGGCATGCCGATCTTCGGCGCCGGGGAGACAAAGGCGGTCGGGCATGGTGCTGGCCCACACCCCCCTCGTGCGTAAGCGTCGACCTTTGTAGGTGCTCTCCAACGGCGCTCCTCCCCCCCCTCCTCCAACAGCCTGTGAAGGCTATACAGGGGATCGTTGTCTTTGTGTGTAGCGCGCGAGTGGCTTTATCTCACTGTACATCCTGTGCTGCCGGTATGAGCACCCTTACGAGTCAGTGCATAAACACATCAACAAACGGCGGGCCGCGCAAATGAAACTAAACCCGTGCGGTTATTTGCGAGGCCGGTGACCTCGGCTAGAAGGTGACCCTCCCCTACACTCCCCTCGGGGTCGCAGGTTCCAGACAGAATCTCGCACACGGGGGTGGGGGGGGTCATGATTTAACCGGAGCGGCGATCAAAAAGCGTGGCCCCACTTTCTGAGCAGTTGTTATAGTCGTCGTGCCGAAACACTGCGCCAAGTTGCAAAAAAAAAATGTGTATTTTATTTTACTCACTGGGTGCGATATTCATCGTATAAATGTTATGACTGCGGTCGACGCCGACCGAATAAAAAAAAGATCTTGATGGAACGTGAACGTGTACTGCATCAATGATTAAATTGTGCGTGTGTGCATACGTGTCATTACGTGTTAGCTGTGTGTCAACTGACACCCCGGACGACGTTGCAAATGAGATGCGTTCATCTCAAAGGGGGTGGTGGGGGGAGTCAAATATTTCACAGACACGTTAAATACATATTTGTCCAAATAGTGCTATCAACGCCGTGTCATTAGGCAAAATAATTCATTGGGAAATCTTGCAGCAGAGTGTGCTCCCCATGTGTGTCGGAGAATGGGCCGGCAGACGACATCCTCTCAGCACTTCAGATAAATCTCTCAAATGCCAATTTGTATCCTTTGTACAGCAGGGCCAACACTTTCCCACACTCTCCTATGAGATTGCGTATCAAATGACCTTCAAAAGGAGATGTATAATTATCTGAGCTGAAATATGCTGAATTAAACGCAAACCCATTTTTGGTGGAAGGGGGGTATTTCGTGACTGTGTTATTGGCCGTCAATTTGCCGCAATTGAGAATCCGGTTTAATCACAGGGGGGATGAAACCCGGACTCATAACCCTTGGTCTCAACTTTGCTGTCTTGGCACTATGTACTCTGAGCTACCATGCCACTATAATTACCCTAAAACAATTTCCTCCGAGCTCCTCCACTTTACAATAGCCTGGCTTCTCCATGCCAATGTTTCGGGCATCATTTCAGCTGGGTCTGTCTGGGTCATCGAAGCAGAAAACGTGTTTGTGCCCGTCACACCACATCCAGAATACTTCTCGTTATGGCTGTGACTGCTAGTCACGCACCACGTGCTCCAGTCCATCAGCAGCAACCGGAGCAATATTCAGTGAGACGAAGCCCTGCCAATGTCACGCAAGAAGCCCCGAAGGGCCTGGCTTATTTTCTCTGAAAAGTGAAAAACTCTCCGGCCCATTCCTCCACATTAAAGCGCGGCGTTAAAAAAAAAACCCCTTCCAACAATGGGCGCGTGTGTCTAAAACCAGTATTTTGTGTCGAGCGGCAAGCCAATGAATCGGCTGACTTTATTTATTTAACTCGGTCTTTAATGTAAGCACAGCTTGAACTCGACCGGTTCGCAAATCTAGGGCCCCGCGACTAATCAAATGCAGCAGAATCAATTTCAGAGGAAGACCATTTTTGCCGGTACAGTGCTTGAAACGCAATCTTCATTTCCACCCCTCCACCCCCCCAAACTAAAAACTAAAAAAGAAAAGCCACACTTTGCACAACAGCCGTACAGTGCTTCTAGCAGCGAGAAAAACCTGGTTCAAACAAAGCGTGTTTGCTTTCAACATTCGCCCGAGTGTGCTGCGTGCATCTTTGCGCGTATTTACTAGCAACGCAAGAGAGCCGCTCTCCTCCCCTTCCCTCTTTCCGTGCTGTGTTTTTCAAATCCATCAGCCGAACGACAGGCCTCGAAATTACTTTTCACTCCTTGGAACCCACGACGACGACGCTGCTGCTGCTGCCATGGCTGCAATCCGGAGGTCGGCGGTTCGATTCTATCTCCGGGCGTGGCAGTTGAAACGAGGGGGGGTGGGGCAAAATTATAAAAATCTCCCCCGCCCCCATTCGCTGTCCACCCAAGCAGTATAAACGGATACACCACAGTTCGTCCATCGGCAGGGCAGTTTACGTGAGGTCGGGCAAATTGTGGGGCACTCCAACCTCTTACAAGAGACGTCTGGCCCGCGTGGAAGAGGAGGCCAATTACCCTCTAGAGCAGTGGTTCCCAACCTGTGGTCGAAGATTTATTTCAGAATGTTTTTTTTCTTCTGGGCGGTGGTGGCGCACGCCTCTCGTGCAGGGTTAGTGGATCACACGGATGTGCAACCCCCTTCCCGTGGACCTCAAGGAGGCGCCATACCCTGGCTCCCTAGGTGGTACGGCAAAGCGTGGACTGATATCATCTGTCTCCTCTGTATGGGATAGTGTCGTCCCCTCGCATGTGTGGGTTTTGTCTGGGTTACTTCAGTTTCCTCTCGCATGTATAAACACTGACGAATACGCTTAAAGCATCTTAATCTATAGAGAACCACAGAACTTGGGCAATTGTTGTCACCGGCTCACCACCTAGCCATCCGCCAGCTTGTCTGCGGTGAGACGCAACTTGCACGAACGACGCAATCTAAAACACCTTTTTTTCCCTGCATGGCGGTCAGCATTTAGTTTGTGCGTTGACAACGGTCACAAGGTTGGGAAAAGTTGGCAACTGCTGGTCTAGCGGGGCTCTCCAGAGCTCCCTCTAGCGGAGGCCATTCCCCCAGCAGCGGCATGAGAAACCGCGGGGTTGCCACCTTTGCTTTAAACAGAGGTCTGCAAAAACCCGTTCGCCACCACCATCAACCGATCGCTCGGTAAACAGGAGCAGATCTGGGCAGAATAAGTGGAGCCGCCGCCGCCGCTACGATGAGCCCAAAACCACAGTGCATGCGACTTTCACAGGAAACTACATCCTACGTCTTGAACTGGAAATGGCCCTGCGGGCAGGAGACAGAAGCAGGGAGGGGGAGGGTGGGGGAAATCGTGGGTGGTGGGGGAGATGAGAGGAGGAGGACAAGGAGGAGGCGGAGGGGGAGAAGGAGCTTTTGGACAGTCTGGAAGAATTGCGAAGAGGAGGCAGCAGTCAGGAAACAAATGTATCCACCTTTGGTCTTTTTTCAAAGTCCCCCGTGTGTCCACGTGCGGAATGCGGCAGAGTCAACATCGCCTGTTGCCGCTGTTCAATTGTTCCGGCGGGTCGTCGTTTCAAATTAGCACGTGCTGGGTGGGTCTCAGGTGGCGTGGAAACTTAACGACAAAGCCACGAGAAATGATTCTCCACTCGCTCCAGAGGGGGCGCCGTGCGACACCGCCGAGCGCGACGCGTCTGAGCGAAACCAAAGTCACACGGTCACACGAGCAGAGAGGCTATAGCAGTGGCGGCTCCTGCAAAATCTCTCAGGGGGGGCAAATGTCTGGATGATTGATAAGGATAAGGTCCACCCATGCAATGGATAAATTAACAGCTTAAGCATGTAAAGGCAACTTCACTTCTTTAATATTAATGAAAAATAAAGTGACTCTTACAATACATCTTGTTTGTTTCTATACTCACTATTAATACAATCCACTCAAGTTTCTTTTATTAAAGATTCCACTAGGTGGCGACAAATTATATTGTTGGATGAAACGTGCTTACGTATGATGACGTAAGCACGTTAGTGCGAGCCATAGAGAATGCATTGCAGCGCCCCCCGTTCGAAAAAAAACATCTTTGAATGTAAGTCTATGGGACCACTCGGGGCGATTCTCAGCTGGAGGGAAATCGCCCAAAAAGAGGCGGTACTCCACAGAACGTAGCATGACGCTGATTGGACTATATCCAGAGGCACAGTGACGGCTAGCGTGACTCGGTGGTTGAATGACATTGGTGGTGCGTCTCCAAATCGCCCTAATGAAGAATCCGCCCCTGGGATAGAGCCACAAATGTCCACCTGTAAAATCAGGACTCTCGCTGATGAGAAGAGTCCAGGTTTTGTTGCATTAAAATACAGGACGGCCCAAATGTCAGGACGACCGCTTGTGTTGCGATCGAAACGTCGTAGTTTTTTGTTATTTTCTTTGAACCTATCTACGTGACTTTACCGAAAGACCCAAAGAATATGAATTCCTGCAGTAACGAACGCTTTAAGTCAAGATTTAATATATTTATTTGAACAAATCACATAGGGTTATTTGATTCATTTTGGAAAATGTTCAAACCGACTTCCATTCACATGAATGCATGAATTATCTTTTGAATTTAAAGGACTTTGAACATTCTTTGAACATTCATAAATTGCATTTGACCTCAATTAATTCACGGTTTCTTGGTCGAGTTTTGTAAACGACGGATTTGAGGTGACCCCCACGGGAAGACGAGAAAAATAGATATGAACAATGATAATAGATCAAATATAAACCTGAACAATAAACAATGCCAGCGTTCAAACAAATTAAACAACCCTACGTGTCCTGACTTTTGGACCACCCTGTGTATGGAGCGCGACAGCAGATTTGAACGCATAGCAAACGCAGCAAAGCTACAGACAGAACTTAAATACGCTCGGAGAAATAGAGTCGGTTACGCAGATCTTATATTCTTATTCTTAGGTTTTTTCGGTAAAGTCACGTGGGTAAAACATTAAAATTAATAAAAGTAAAATAAAATAAAAATCACGATGTTTCGGAGGCAACACAAGCCTCCGTCGTCAGGTGGAACCGTCACAGCCACGACAGCTGTATCAAGTAAATGAGAGATTGCAGGAGCTACCACTTCGTTTATATAATGGTTGGAGAGGGGGGAAGGGCCAAGTACAGCACACTTTTTATTAATATGGTAAGGTGAGGCTTAAGAGGGTGAGCCTTTGTTATGGAGAGGTACGGTTTGTGACTCAATATATTCTTGGTTCTTTCGGTAAAGTCACGTAGAAGGGAAATAATAAAATAATAGCAAAATATTTATATGTTATTTCGTTCTTTATTTTTATTATTTCCCTTCTACGTGACTTTACCGAAAGAACCAATAATATGAATCCCTGCAGTCACGAAAGCTTCAAATCAACATTTTACGCAGATCTTATTTAAACATTTATAAAAATTAATTCGTATTACGCCACGTGGGGGGGGGGGGGGGAGCTGCCACGGGGCTGGCAGAAAGATTCGCAATCCAGAGGCCGCCGGCAGTAGAAAACAAACGTGGCTCGTCTGCCAGCAGTGGTGTGAGCGAGCAATTGCATGGCTGTGCCTATGCCACCTTTGGGACACAAACAGATTTGTGTTGGTGCTCTGAAAGCATGTGCGGGGTGTGGGTGGGAGGCGTCGCGGTCTTTCACACGTCGGAATATGAACCGATGACCCGAATTACATTTGCAGCCGTCGCTACCGTGAGTGACGGAGAGATATCTTGCAACAGTCCTGCGCGGACGCCACGACCCCCACGCCTCTCTTTCAATTTGTTTTGGTGCCACGCGACCATGCTACGGCAAAAACAATACACATCGATGAGATGGGGCTCACGCAAAGGTGGAGAACATGCGGAGGTCAATGAAATAAATCGAACTGTTAGGCAAATCAAATGGGCTCGGGCAGGACATGTCGCTGTAAGTGATAATGGCCCGTGATCAAGAATAGTGATTGATCAAGAATAGCGGCAGCCAAGGAAGGTAACGCATCTGGGAGCACGATCGGCGAGGAGACGGAGTGATGAAATCAGCTCGTGTGGAGGAGCTAAGTGGATTATTACATCGTAGGAGCACGAGAGATGGCGACGGCTTGGGGAGGTCTTCATCAGGCAATGGGTTGACGATTGCTACTGCTGGTGATACATGTATTTGAGTGTCTCACCAATTATACGCAAACATCACGTGCATCAAACATTTTCCAGCCCATAATTCAAATGACTCTTTTCGACCACCGGTCTTCACTCATGAGTACTGTATCTGTGGGACGCTCGGAGGCAGTCAAGATTTAATTCCCTCATTCTTATCGCGAGTCGAGTCACACAACAAACAACTAGGAGGCTGATTAAACAGCAGTAAACAACCCACTGATCAAACACGGGGGGGGGGCCCCAGTACGGACGACTTGGGAGCCACACAAAACATTGGCCATAAAACCCAAAACACGCATGAAGTCATGTTGCGGCCCGTGCTGTTGGCAAGGAAGCAAAGCCCGCTCGGCCCTACGCCAGCCTTGGCAGAGAGATCATCGCTCCACTCCCCCCCACTGGATGTGCGGTTAAGGTGGGGCCCGGGCTGAACGTGGAAACGGATCACGTGCCTCATCGTAACGCGATTTTGGACGATGTTTGACCCCCCCCCCTCGTCACACGGCGTCATAAAAAGTCAGACCCCCCCCCCTCAAATATGACGACACAAAGCTCTGCCCTCCCCCCCAAATTTTGTTTTAACTTGCTTCAAATCGCTAAACTATTGTCATTGTAGTGCGTATTTAATGTGGCGCTGCACTCTGATGTTGTTGGAGAAAACATTTATTACAAAGTCTATTTAATTAAGTAGAACGTGTTGTCTATATTTATTTAAAGTTGTATATTTTGATATGACGTCACATTTCTCAAACCCCGCCCTCTCGTCACACATCGTCACAAATGTATGACCCCCCCTAGGTGCGTGACGTCATTTATGGACGGCCCCTTATGCCCAATCGTGTGCCAGTCTATGTCATAAGCCCGATCACGTAATGCATAATTATATACCCACCGTGTCAATTTGCTTAACCATGATGCTTAATCGCATGCCCGGCTTATCATTGCCCAACTAGCCTATAGCTCGTCATAGGACGGGTGGATATTGCAGTTAATCTGAAATATTCAATCGAAAATAATGAGCCGCTCATGATTATTAATGAGGGGGTGGGGTCCACATGAGTGACGTCATCATGATTATTGATGAGGGGGGGAGCCCCATGTGCAGTGACGTCATCCGCTCATGATTATGAACGAGGGGGGTGCCCCATGTAGAGTGACGTCACCCGCTAATGATTATTAATGGAGGTGCGGCATGTGGAGTGACGTCACGCGCGGGACACACACATTATTGGCTTATTATATTAGTAATGACGATGCCTAATTATATACAGGAGGTGTTAAGATATTCAAACACCAAATAGACACCTATTACAAGGAATCGCGTCCGTATTAACCACACATTTGTGATAAAACGTGCAAGCATGCTTTGAAAAATGTATGCCCCGTCCGTGAAACTGATAGGCCTACACCAAACAGGCTTTTTATTTAATTAACTCAGCAGTCTGGTACTTTTCAATGGCAAACGAAGTTGGTGATGTTCCACACAAGCTGGCAGTGTTTGCTAAACAGTCCAGTACAAATGCACTGATCTATGAAGCAAAGTAAAACAAAAACCCCACGTCCAAAATGTGCTAAACGCACACTGACACCTTGGCATGGGTCATCTCCAAAGCTCATGTTGACAAATTCCAAAATTCTTATGGAAGGGGTCAAACATTAATTGGGGCGCTACGGTGACGAGATGTTAACTACCTCGCTTGCTAGACAGGAGGGTCGTGGGTTCAATCGCAACCCCGACGCCTCTTTATTTGGAGTTTGCATGTTTTCTCTCCGCGTGGCCACTTGGATTTGTCCACTGGTCGTCCGGTTTTTTCCTCCACATTTAGAAACACGTGTTTTTAATGGACGTGACTGCAACGAGAAACCACTTCGTTGAGCTATCATCTGTGGCCAGGTCGCTTCTGAAAATATATATATATAGCTCCTTGGGCCTTACCTGGTACGATAAAAAATAGTTTTTAGTTGAGTTTATAGATCTAGAAACTTCGTAAGGGAGGGGGGTCACACATTTTCAAGCTTTTTTTAAAATACAGCAAGGCCGTCCAATTACAACAAAAAATATTCAACGTATTCTCTACCCCCATTATCCCATCACCACTGCAACCAGCTACTGTTAACTTTCCACAAAGCGGCCGTCATTTTATTTACCCCGCAAGAACGATGGGAGCACAGTAAAACTGTCAAACAGGAATTGAACTTTCAGACTCACATTTCAGACGTAAATCCATGATTTCGGGAAAACTTCACGCGAAAAAAATGCGAGCTGGGCAGATTGAGAAGCGGCGAAACACGTTGCCTCAACCACTGAAAACCCACTGACTACGAACGGTGCAGTACGTACGTATGTTGAACTTCTTTCACATCGTACATAACCAAGCGTGCTATTCGAAGGTGCTGGCGAGGGACAATAAACTAAACACAAAAAGACGTTCTAAAGAAATGCGTTTTCAACTAAACTAGATTTAAAAGTGCAAAGCTCCAGTGGCTTCCCAATATCAGAAGAGCATTCCAGACGGCCGCAGAAGCGCATCTGAAGTCGCGCGCGATGCGGTGACCGTCTTTGTTCGACGGACAGCCAAAAGTAATGACGATGGGAATGGACGGACGCGCAAGAGGGGTGTGGAAGATGAGAGATGTGGTTGCGGGCACGTGACCGGTCAATGGCAGGAATGCGGTGTGTTGTTACGGCTGAGTTCGCTCGTAATTTAAAGGTTGTACAGATGGCCACGCGCCCCCCCCCCCTCGTTTGTTGTTTCTTTCTGAGCTGGCTCGGCCAGAACTGGGCAAGGACATCGCTCACCTTTCACCCGGGCAACCTAAGAGCACAGACTGAAGACGTTTCTTGACTTAGCGCTATAACGACAATGAAAGATGTTGAAGAACGCACAATTTTAAGAAAACTAAATATCAAATATGCAATTAACAAGAATAGAATTTTGATTTAAAGCTTCCGTGACTGCAGGGATTCATTTTCTTGGTTCGTTCGGTAAAGTCACGTAGAAGGGAAAATAATAAAATAAAACAAATATGAAATAATACAAACATTATTTTATTATTTCCCTTCTACGTGACTTTACCGAAAGAACCAATAATAAGAAGAATTGAAATATGAAATTTAAACTTAAAATATTATCAACGGTTCCCATGCTGTCTGGGGCACTACCATCGCCATCACTCGACCAGATAATGAACGCGTGCGGTTGGCATGTTGGCATGTTGGTGGTGCGCTTAGTCTGCCGGCACTGACTCGGAACGGCCCCATTGAAATACAACTGTAACAGGATCAAGGGACATCATGTTACAACGTGTTTCGCGACTGCAAAGCCAGCTGTTCAGCCTTATCAGCGCCGGCTATCTCTGGCGTCAAATCACACGCCCACGGAATTTTCTAAAGACACCTCAGTGCTGCACAGAGGCCACCTATGCAGGTAGACTCCACATCAGGGCTGTCTATTGTCTCGTGTGACGTGTCTGTGTTACATATACGCGTGCAGAGACTCAGTTGTCTGTTCACCCTGACTTTGCTGGAGCTCAGAAGATAAAGCTGAGCCTGATTCCTGCTTGGAAAGGAGCTTGCCTGGGAATGCCAGGTGTTGTAGGTGTGGAGGCTGCCAACAGATGGCAGCACAGTGAATGAATCTTTTCGATTTAAAGCTTTCGTGACTGCAGGGATTCATCTTCTTGGTTCTTTCGGTAAAGTCACGTAGAAGGGAGATAAAAAAAATATAATAATATAATAAAATATATTTTATTACTATGTTTTATTTTTATTATTTTATTATCTCCCTTCTACGTGACTTTACCGAAAGAACCAAGAAGATGAGCCAATGAATCGTTGCTCTGTCTGAGCTTCGAGCGTCATCCCCTCGTATGTGTGGATTTTCTCCGGGCACTTTAGTTTCCTCCCACAGTTCAAAGTCGTGTTTTCCCTCTCTACATTTAGGAACACGCGTTTAGAGTATTTGGCTGCTATAAATATCCACATGATAAGCCAC
Organism: Lampetra planeri; assembly: GCF_965212315.1. NCBI lineage: Eukaryota > Metazoa > Chordata > Hyperoartia > Petromyzontiformes > Petromyzontidae > Lampetra > Lampetra planeri. The sequence goes on from NC_136136.1 coordinate 4,810,938, forward strand.
GTCGTTGAGCTATCATTGGTGGTCAGGTCGCTGCAGTGGGCCTTAACTGGTAAAATAAAAATAAATGTGTATTAGTAGTTTAAAGTCACGAAAGGAACGGGCCGAAACATCCCCATTCAGGGCCCTCCTGAACAAGCTTTGAGAATCAGTGATGGCTTTCCTGGGTAATTACTATACTGTGAAGGGCATCATAATAATTATCAGTGGTGGAAATCGGCTGGAATACAACGGTAAACCATACCCACACTTATTCTTAGGTTTTTTCGGTAAAGTCACGTAGGTAAAAAATTAAAATTCATAAAAGTGAAAAATAAATAAATAAATAATTCTCGACGTTTCGGAGGCAACACAAGCTTCCGTCTTCATACCCACACTTCTCAGAAGACCAAACACGTGCACTGTTCAGAACGGTTTCTATTCCTATGCTGCGATGTTTACGCAGAGGGGAAGCGACGGCAGTGAACGTGGGCAGCTGCTGCATGATCAGTGGGTGCCGCGGTGGCGAAATGTTAACTATCTCGCCGGGTATGCAGGAGGTCGTGGGTTTTATCCCGACCCTGACGCCTGCATATTTGAACTTTGCATGTCTCTTTTCCCACGATCACGTGGATTTTTCTCCGGGTCCCCCGGGATTTCCTTCCACATTTAGAAACATGCATTTAGAGTATTTGGCTGCTATATATTTCTACGTGATAAGTCCCTTGGTTGAGCTATAATCTGTGGCCAGGTCGCTTCTGAAAAAGAGCTATATAGTTCAGTAGTAACATAGAAAGTTTTGTTTAGGTTTCCCAGCTGGACTCCAACATTTTCATTTTGACCACTGATAATTGCCCCCATACGACTCTCGCTAAAGATACTTCATACATTTAGCAGTACTCCCCTCCAATTGATATTCTGTGTGAGCGGTGTAAATGCCACATTACCATGGCAGGGCCCAGCAATATTCTTAACTAATTAGTGCGCAGTCACATTTGCACATGGTGGCACGTCGAGCAGGCAACACTCAACTCGTCATTGTACAGCGGGCTTGTGTCCGTTGATTGTTTCTGACGATGACCTGTATTCAAACTCAAGCATTTCCGAGTCACAGAGGACGGAGGGGGAGCTTGAGCCATGGACCTCGCCCTTGGGCAGAGGAACTTTGTGAGAAGAGGCCATCAGGCGAAAAAAAACCCACGTAATTTGCCTCTTCTGTAAAGTGACACAAAAGCTGACGGATCGCTTCTCTGCCGGTTTAGTCGTGCATTGATCATGGCAACATCAGCTGGAGTGAGCTATCCATCAGCTTTAACGACCTGGGGAGGCCTTCTCCACCAATGGATCGATTGTGGCTGGTGATCAATCCACTGCTGGATGAAAACGTCGCCCGCCGCTCACGGTTTTTGCAACGCGCTAGCGGACTGCACAAATAAGGGAAATGAAATGGGACAAACGCAACAACACGGGGATCACGACTAAACAACAAATGACTACAATTGCGAAATAAATCATCACGTCGGCCTAATGAACTCCGCAAGTGTTGCCTCGCTCTTTGGGAATTCGCTCTGCGCCAGACGCTGGCGCATTTAGCGCAGAGCCGTGTTCCAAGGAAAACATTACAGCAGACGTAAATAGATCCTGAATGTGCTTGTTCGGAGGGTGTGTATCGGTATGCGTGTTTGGGTGGGGAGCGGTGGTGTAGCAGTTAGCGCGATGCGCTATGAACCCGACGATCCGGGTTCGATTCCCGCTCACGGCCAACACCAGGGACGATTATCTGAACCTGTCCTGGGCCTCCCCTAGGTCGACTCAGCCTCAAATGAGTACTGCTGCGGTGTGTAAACATCGCCACTGGGGATACAAAGGCGGTCGGGCGTGGTGCTGGTCATCCATCCCCTCGTGTGTCGTCCCGGCCTTCATAGGTGCTCGCTAACAGCACTTAGGGGCCGTCCATAAATGACGTCACGCGATTTTGGACGATTTTTTACCCCCCCACCTTCGTCACACGGCGTCACAAGGAGTCAGACCCCCCTCCCTGAAATATGACGTCACAAAGCTCTGCCCCCCCCCCCCCCAAAAAAAAGATCAAACATGCTTCAAATCGCTTTAAACTATTGTCATTGTAGTGCGTATTTAATGTGGCGCTGCACTCTGTTGTAGGAAATAAATGTATTAAAAAGTCTATTTAATTAAGTAGAACGTGTTGTCTATATTTATTTATAGTTGCGCATTTTGATGTGACGTCACATTTCTCACCCCCCCCCCCCTCGTCACACATCGTCACAAATGTCTGACACCCCCCCCCCCCCAGGTGCGTGACGTCATTTATGGACGGCCCCTTGCCCCTACAGACTGTTAAGGCTATACGGGGGATCTTTTTATGTCAGTGTGCGTGTGTGGTTGTGTGTCCGTGTCAATGTTGTTTATCGGCGAGTGTGGCAGCGTGGGTTAGTTGGCTGCGTGGCCATGTCGATGGTGTGCGGCGGACGAACGAGGCGACGGTCATCTTGAACCGCCGGGCCTCCCCGTAGGGCGACTCTGCCTTAAGTTGGTATCCATCTGGCAGTGGTGTTTCAACAGCAGCAGCCGGGAGACAAAGGCGGCCGGGCATCGTGTTGGCCCACAAACCACCCCCCTCCCCCCCCAATCTCGTTGCGCGTGTTGCTGAGAGTTCACAGCGGCAGATCTTGGAACGCGATGAGCGGGAGTCGAGATCACGTCCGTTCGTAACGTGCGCGTTGTCGGTCACGGGTTTAGCGAACACCCCCCTACCCCCCTGCCTCACCTGCCGGGAGCTTTGAGATATTATAAAAAAAAAAATCTCAAAGCTCCCGGCAGGTGAGATTATCCATAATACAGGTGGAGGTGGGGGAGTTTGGGGGGGGGGGGTTAGATCGCGTAAATATATTAAAGTGTCGTCAAACAAATTTGGCTGCAGCTAGTTGGAATTACAGGCGAAACGTCGTACTCGGATTGTAAATGTCGTGGTTTTGCTCTCCAACACACCGGTGTGCTGTACTAGTCACGAATTGCCATGTTCTGTTTACTTGACAACCCTTACTAATTGGCTGTGTCGCCATCTAACCCAAAAAAAATATCTGTATTATGGATGATATTGGTCGCGAAAGCCTCCGTGTTAAACCAAGGTGAGAAAATATATCATTTCCCTTCGACTCACCCCCCCCCTCTACCACCACCACGTGTTCGCGCGGCTAGCCTAACCCCCCCTGCACCCCCCCCCTGCACCCCCCCCCCTCCCCCGCATCACCCCCCTGTACAGACTTACCAGGCTGCTGGGGGAGGGGGGGGCAAGTGATTGCCGTTCGCGAGTAGCGCCCTTGAAGGCTGGTTACGGCGCACGAGGGGGTGCGTGGCCAGCACCACGCCCGGCCGCCTTTGTCTCCCCAGTGGCGACGTTTACGCAACGCGCCAGGTGCTCGCTAGAGGCTGCGTCGACCTAGGGGACGGGCCCAGGACCGGTTCAGAGAAGCCGTGAGCGGGAGTCGAACCTCGGTAGGCCGGGTTCGTAGCGCAGCGCGTTAACCGCTAGACTACCGCTCCCCACCACCACCAACCACCAACAACCCTCACCACCAAGCCCACCTCGAGTGAAACTTGCATCTTCACCACGGAGCAGAGGCGGTGGACGTCGCGAGACGATGTGGGGTTGGTCTTCTCATTTCACACGATGGCACGAGCCACGCGCGCTCAAAGACGCAGATAAGAAGCCCCTGTGAGAGAGGCAGCGTGTGTGTGTGTGTGAGAGTCAGTGTGTGAGAGTCAGTGTGTGTGTGTGAGAGTGTGTGTGAGAGTGTGTGTGAGAGTCAGTGTGTGTGTGAGAGTGTGTGAGAGTGTGTCTGTGTGTAAGTCAGTGTGTGTGAGAGTGTGTGTGTGAGTCAGTGTGTGTGTGTGAGAGTGTGTGTGTGAGAGTGTGTGTGTGTGTGAGAGTCAGTGTGTGTGTGAGAGTGTGTGAGAGTCAGTGTGTGTGTGTGAGAGTGTGTGAGAGTCAGTGTGTGTGTGTGAGAGTGTGTGAGAGTCAGTGTGTGTGTGTGAGAGTGTGTGAGAGTCAGTGTGTGTGTGAGAGTGTGTGAGAGTCAGTGTGTGTGAGAGTGTGTGTGAGTGTCAGTGTGTGTTGAGAGAGTGTGTGAGAGTGTGTGTGAGTGTCAGTGTATGTGTGTGAGAGCCAGTGTGTGTGAGTCAGCGTGTGAGTGTCAGTGTACGTGAGTGTCCGTGTGTGTGTGTGAGAGAGTCCGTGTGTGTGTGTGAGAGAGTCAGTGTGTGTGTGAGAGTCCGTGTGTGAGAGAGTCAGCGTGTGAGAGTCAGTGTGTGTGAGAGTCCGTGTGTGTGTATGTGAGGGTCAGTGTGTGTGAGAGCCAGCGTGTGTGTGTGTGAGTCAGTGTGTGTGAGAGTCAGTCTGTGTGAGGGTCAGTGTGTGTGAAAGAGTCAGTGTGCGTGTGTGCGTGTGTGTGAGTCAGTGTGTGTATGAGAGAGTCCGTGTGTGAGAGTGTAAGGTGCGTGTGTGAGAGCCAGCGTGTGTGTGTGTGAGTCAGTGTGTGTGAGAGTCAGTCTGTGTGAGGGTCAGTGTGTGTGAAAGAGTCAGTGTGCGTGTGTGCGTGTGTGTGAGTCAGTGTGTGTATGAGAGAGTCCGTGTGTGAGAGTGTAAGGTGCGTGTGTGAGAGCCAGCGTGTGTGAGGGTCAGTGTGTGTGAGAGTGTAAGTGTGTGTGTTTGTGAGTCAGTGTGTGTGAGAGAGTCAGTGTGTGTGAGAGAGTCAGTGTGTGAGTCAGTGTGTGTGTGTGAGGGCCAGCGTGTGTGTGTGTGCGTGAGAGTGTGTGTGCGTGAGAATGTGTGTGAGAGTCAGTGTGTGAGTGTGTGAGAGTCGGTGTGTGTGAGTGTGTGTGTGAGAGTCAGTATGTGTGTGTGAGAGCCAGCGTGTGTGTGTGTGCGTGAGAATGTGTGTGTGAGAGTGTGTGTGAGAGTGTGTGAGAGTCAGTGAGTGTGTTAGTCGGTATGTGTGTGTGTGTGAGTCGGCGTGTGTGTGCTGTTTGCGAGCGTCTACCTAAGTAAAGCAGCACGTCACTTGCCCCAACTGGCTGTGTTCGGCTATTCGGGGGATCTCTGCTGTTTGCACACGTGTTGCTGTTACTGCTGATACTGCGAACACGATAAGTTTGTGCCTGACTTCCTACTCCCGTTGCTGCTCGATAGTCCTGTTCAAATGATAACTTCGCTGCCGCTGCTAAAACTGTAGACACTGGAGGGGAGAGAAAAAAAAGAGAGTCACGACTGGGAGTGAGCCGGAGGAGGAGTGAGCCTGACGCAGCCAGACAGAAACGTCGCTGCGTGCAGTCGATCTTCATTCATCTTTGTTGGGGCGGCACCAATCGTCGTGCCCGCACACGCATCAGCAGCAGCAGCAGCCCCGGGGGGGGGAGGAGTGCGGGGAGCAGGAGTGGGTGTGGGAGGTTTATACCGTAATGGGGGGGGGGTTGTTGAACATATGCGTGCTAAGCAGTCTTTACCAAACGTTCATTTACCGTGCCGTTGTTGCTAACTCCTCTCCCAAGACGTCCTCACGCAGGCCAGCGTGCAAGAGTTACGGATCACTATCCTACAGCAATTGTGTTGCTGTTACTTTCACTATCCTACAGCATTGTGTTGTTGTAATTTTCTGACCCCCCGCCCCTACTGTGAAAAAAGAGCTGCATAGCTCATCGGATTCCTCCAGTACAGATCAATATTCTGATCTTGACATTAATAAATGCTTCTGTAAAAGGTGGGGGGGTGGGAGGGTGGTGGTAGCTAGAGCTCCCTTTAGCAGTTACGCGAGCAAGAAATTGCAGGGCTGCACCTTTAACCCTTTACTTTTTTCGCTCCTTTCAACTGCCTCTACCGGGGGCCACCGAGTCGATGGGCCTTTTCGACTTTCGGCAAGCGACATGCAGTGGCAGCAACATCCATTGCGTGTGCTGCACCACGCACCCGCATGCAATGCTCCCCGCCTTCGCCGAGCCGTGCTGGACCAGCGTGGTGAAGTATGGTCAAACAATACCTCCAGCCCACGACCTTGTCCAGCAGTGGATTGACAAACGACGTTACGTGTTGTCGGGCGTGGAGGCCCGTTTTGCACGCCTGTGTTTCAGAACTTTGAAGGCAAGGGTTGGTGGATCACGCAGAGATGCGTGCGGAACGTCAAAGCCCGTTGCCCTGTGCGGTGGGCAGACGTCGGGTATGCCAGGGGGGCATCGTCGAGCCGCGTGTGCGAAATTTGAGGTTCGTTTCCATCCCGTTACGTTTGCGTGGTGGGGTTTCTCCGGGTCGATTTCCCCCCCCCCGCGCAAGAAGCAAAATCACGAATTGAACTGCAACTGGTCAAACATCCCCGTGTAGCAGGACCCTCCTACAATCGCCTTGCGACTCCCGTGTGACTTTCCTAGACACGTTTTACACGAGAGTATTGTTATTGTTAAGACACGTGAATGTTTACTCTGCTGTGGAAGGAAACCAAATGGGTATTATGATGACTACGACGACGACGATGATGATGCTGGCTGCGGTACTCAAATAGATTCGAGCAGGGAAACACTGCTGCATCCACAGACTCGGAACGAGTTCCCGAGTCGAGTTAGCTGGGACCAGTTGACTGTGTCCACGCGCCATGCAGAGGTGAAGGTGCAGCCCCGCAACTGCCTGTTCACGCCACCGCTGGCAGAAGAAGGGCCTCCTACCGCACGGGCTCCTTCTAGCGGAGGGCCCGTGGGTCATTTTCGCCCATCCACCGTAAGCGTTGTTGGTTAACGATCCGATTGAGGAGCTATTAACTATCAACGAATAGAAAGCCTCGATTCTTACACACGCGCTCGCTGATTCATGCCATGCATCGTGAGTTAAATAGTCGACATTAATCGTTCACAGCTTCAAGCCAATTAATCGGATTGTATTAGACAAGATATGCACGTTCTAGATTTGAAGTTTTCGTGACTGCAAGGATCCATACTTTTTGGTTCTTTCGGTAAAGTCACGTAGGTAAAAAATAATACAAAAATAAATTATTTTTTAATCACGACGTTTCGGGCGCAACACAAGCACTCGTCATCAGGTGGGACCACCACAGCCAGAAGCAACTGCTCCCACCTGATCATGAGCGCTTGTGTTGCGCCTGAAACGTCGTGATTTAATTGATTTATCTTCTTGGATCCTTCTACGTGACTTTACCGAAAGAAGCAAGAAGATGAATCCCTGCAGTCATGAAAGCTTTAAATCGAAATTTAATTGATTTAATTTAATTTGTATTTTTTTTATTTTTTAACTCTTATTATTTTTTTACTTACGTGAACTTTACCGAAAGAACCAAAGAGTAAGAGATGCACGCTTTCATTGAGAGACCAGGATTGTTCCTGAGTCTCTACTGACACCTGCTGGCACGAGTTCTTCACTGAGATCCGCTGATCCGCTGAGATTCTGTTCGATTCTTGTCCAGTCCAGGATATCCATGGCCTGGAAACCTTTTTCCTGACCCAAGCCAAAGTGATCTCCAGCTCAAACGGACATTGCGATGGTGCTCACCTGAGCCAGTGATGGGAATTCCACATTCCTATGGCGGGGGGAGAGTCTAGATGACGACCTTTCACAATGAAGGGGTTTTGGGGTAGGTCGCGTAAATATAAATGTGTCGTTAACCCACCACCACCCGACACAGCCAATCAGTAAGGTTTGTCACGTAAACAAAACGTGCCAATTCGTTACTTCAGTACACCGCTTGTGTGTTGGAGAGTAACCCCCCAACATTTACAACTCGAGTACGACGTTCCGGATTAATGACACGTTTATATTTACACGATCTAGCTTCGAAAAAAACCCTTCATAGTGAATAATATTGGTCGCGAAAGCCTAATACGTGATAAAAGGACAACCATCGTTGGCATCCCTGCAAAGTGGTACAGTTATTCATTCTACATCATTAGACCTCCTTTGCCAGTACCAAAATATAATAATAGGGTTTTTCCCCTTTTTTCTGGCAACAAAACTGGAACCTTTTTACGAGGATTCATGTCTGCATTAACCACAATACTTGCAGTCAAATGCAAACAAAAAACACACTATGGTAATATATGCATTGTCCTTGAAACTGATTGGTCCACACCAAGGGACGGCTTTCTTTTGAGGATGGTGGGGATGGGGCGGGGTGGGGCTGGGTGGGGAGGGGAGGGTGGGGATGGGCTGGGTGGGGAGGGGCTGGGTGGTGAAGGTGGGGAGGGGCTGGGTGGGGAGGGTGGGGCTGGGTGGGGCTGGGTGGGGAGGGGGGGGATGGGCTGGTTGGTGAGGGGCTGGGTGGTGAGGGTGGGGAGGGGCTGGGTGGGGCTGGGTGGGGAGGTGCTGGTCACCCCGTGGTGTCCTTATAAAACTCAACGTTTAACCTACTCACGCCGGCTTGTGCCCGCCCTCACAGTCGGGCATATTTGCAGAATACACCACGCCGCCGTTGACCCTGGCAATTGACCGAGCAACCCAACGTTCCTACCAGCTCCCTCCGCAGGACAATGTGTTATCTAAATGTGGAGGGCAAACCCGGAGGAACCGGAGTCCAATTCCACGCGGCCACCGGAGAAAGAGATAGAGAGAAAAACGCGTGAACTCCGAATATACAACAACAGGCATCGTCAGGGTCCAGGGATCGAACCCACGAACTTCGCTCCGTACCAGGCGAAGGGAGACATCTCGCCACCGCGAACGTCCCTGAGCAGCAACAGTCGCACATGCTGTGCGTCGTGCGTGTGTTTTTTAAACTAAAGATTGGAATAGTGGCACGTGCTATTGCGTTTCGTCTGGGAGATGGTTCCACGTCGAAATGTACGTGGTAGTGAACACACGCCATCATGTTCACGGTGTTGTCGCGAGGAACAATCAACCCAATTGTCTTGTTATCTGTGTTGGCGCTCGGTGGCTAACAGACTTCGCTGTGGGTCGTGTGTTTTGCTGTAGGAGATATATGTATTTATTTATTTATTTTTTATACCAAACGCGTTTCAGATAATGGTTAGAAGAGACGGGCAATTTCAAGGCAACACCCAATTTTCCGATTCATTGTCTCGCGTGTTTTCCAGCTGAACGTGTTTGTCACGCGCGATTAAGCCAGCATTGCTTACTCTAAGCAATGCAGTATATCGATGATGGTGATCATTATGTCATCATTTGTCAAGGAATATCTCAATAAGTCTCGATAATTTATTTTTTTTACAAAAAATCCTGAACATTTTATTTTGGCAATAAACAACAACAACAAACACGGAATAAACACACCGAGGTTTTGCCGGTGGCTATGCACGCAGCTTGTGACAACACAACAACACAACAATCCCCTGCTATGATTTGCCCAGAATGGCAGTCCATTATCGATATTTTTCTCCTGTTACAAGGCATTGTTAATTGTGAATGTGGTGAGTTGTTTTTACATCTTCAAATCGGAGTTTCCGCCCGAGTGTTCATGAAACGACTCCATCTGCGTCGTGTTAACATTGCTGTGCCCATTTACACCAGCAGATGGTAACAGTGGAACACTGATGGTCGAGGAAATCCCTCTCACTGTCGTCCAAAGCAGCACAGGACAGCTTACCTGTGAACCCATACGGTTTACCCCGTATTCTTGTACAGGGAAATTGAGTTTCCAGGTCCATACGGAGTACAGCCGTTTCAATACGGGCAAAGAACTGTGTCCATTTGTTTGTGTTTTTCCCTTGCGATGAGACTTTGTAGGATGAACGTTTAAATTGATACTGGCACGGGGTGACCAATAATGTCTCAATTTGTCTGTAATAAGGTAGGCACTGAAAAGGGATTGACAGGTATGTGACTGCGCACCCTTCAGATGGCAACACAACATCGCAATGGTACAGCGCGATCCGTTTGTAGATACCCCACTAGAATCGTGAGAAATTACCACAGTCCTGTACATATGGGGAGAATACAATTGTATTTAAAAGCATCGGCACATCACCCACTGATAAGGGGTTGACAGGTATGGAACAGACTCACTGCAACGTGTGCGTTCATCCGAGCCTCAACCCCACACGTCTGTAAGCAGAGCCTCATAGAGACAGACATCGAACCCATGTCCCTTAACATCTGAACCAATGTCACAAAGAGGCCGTGTTGGTTTGTGTTGAATTTGACTGCTCAGTTGCCGATCCCCACAGCTCAAGTGAATAATACGAATCATTAACTTCACGTGTCAAGGCCTCTCCCAACGCCGTGTCTGCCCATGGGAAAGTTGGCCCATGCTGAATGAGGGCAACCTGTGTTCAGGACTGATTCATCAGCTCGTCAGGCTAGAGCCTGCCTAGTGCTTTGTAGGGAGACTGCCATGCATACAAAATGTGTCTACAGTCTGCCGCAGGGCTACGATGGGCGTAGGGTGGTGGAGGATTGACACCACTCGTGCCTCGCAGCCGAGATGGGCCTGAGTTCGATTTCTGCCCTGGACATATTTCTGCGTGGATTTTTAAAATTCTCTCCCTCTGTTTTGCATCGGTTTCCTCTGGCTTTTTTCTGGGTTTTTTTCGCCCCATAGCTAAAAAACAATGAAACATGCAATGCAACTGGTATTGACCAAACACTTCCCAGTTCTGAAAAGTCACCTTCAAATTAATTGAGAGATCACCCGCTAGTCCAAAACCTGGCGGGAGCCTCCTAAAAAAGAGTCTTGAGACTTAGTGAGGCTTTGCTGGCTAAATAATAATATATATTTTTTTTTAACGGAGGGCAGTGCACCAAATGAATTGTTGTATGGTACTATGCTGCCAACGTCTACGTTCCCCTCCTTCGCCAACCCACACTGACCAGCGTGGTGAAGTATGCTCAAACGTCTCCCGTACCTGACAGGGCCTTCATCCGGCGACGATGGCACGCCTGGACCTGTAAATGACAATCAGAGTCATTAAGTTGGAGAGTGATAAGGTCACGCCAGGCACCTTCCCTGCAGTTCTCGATGGCGTTCAGCGAATACATTAACAGGACACTGCGGTGATCTAGGTCAAGGATTGGATTTAAGCTCAATATGGCTGTAACAATAAAATTATCATTTATATTCTAAGGTTTTCGGTAAAGTCACGTAGGTAAAAAAATTTAGAATTAATAAAAGTAAAATAAAATAAAAATCACGACGTTTCGGAGGCAACACAAGCTTCCGTCTTCAGGTGGAACCGTCACAGCACGATTGCTGTATCAAGTAAGAGAAACTCCAAGAAAACCGTCCTTGTATATATACTTTTTTTACTTTTATTAATTTTAATTTTACTTTACCGAAAAAACCTAAAATTTGGCTATAACAATTAAATTATCATTGGCATGACAGGTTCGCATGATGTGTATTCTACCCCACCCCTCCCCCCCCACAGCAATACATATGAGACACAGTAAGTGCTGTAGAATACACATTGGGTTATGTGGCCCATAGCGGATGCAGTACAACGTCTTCCATCTGTTGCCACGCGCGGCTGCTGGCTGACTCACTTATCCAGTATCTCGCGGAGTTCATAAATTGTCGATTTGTATTGACATTGAGGAGCAATAAAAAACAAACCATTGCAGACCAGTGACTGTGAAACACCATTCACATCACCTCCCACGACCTATCTGTCCCTCCAAGTTACATCACTTACGATGAAATGTATTCGGCCTGCTCTCAAGCATCAACAGTTACAAAATACCTCCATCTATGGCAATGTTGTCACAAAGTATCTGTGCAATGCGGTTGGAATAAGTTGCACAACGTTGTCCATTCAATGTTACATGAAGACGTTTGTGTTAGTCGTGGATTATTTTTCAATTTAAAGTTTTCGTGACTGCAGGGATTCATATTCGTGGTTCTTTCGGAAAAAGTCACGTAGAAGGGAAAAAAATAAAATAAAAATAAAAAAACTTCACCACGCTGGTCAGTTCCGGTTGGTGAAAGGACGATGAGTCCAAGAACAATTCAAATATCACCTGTCACTGATATTGGCCATGGCTAGGAATCGAACTGAGGTTGCTGGCTTACCGAAGGATGATAATATCCACTGCTCCGCCCCTTTGCAAATTTGCGCATCGATATTTGCCACTCGAATAGAAATTGTCCGATGTAGTTGTTATATATAGTGAAATATTTCGCACCACAATGTGGAAATGTACATTAATCTATAAGGGGGTGAGACAAAGGAAGTTGGAGAAACATTACCATACATTTCAACGATATTCTTAGTTTTTCGGTAAAGTCACGTAGGTAAAAAATTAAAATTAATAAAGATAAAATAATATAATTTTTATTATTATTATTATTTTATTTTTATTAATTTTAATTTCATTTTTTTACCTACGTGACTTTACCGAAAAAACTAAGAGTATGAATCCTTGCAGTCACGAAAGCTTCAAATCATTTCAACGATGCCACCACAAATTTTGCAACAACCACGAAAAAAACTAGGAGTTAGGGGAAATGCGTGCCTCTCGTTCTAAAACCGCGACGTACGCGCTTACAAAGTCCACCCCGAGGCTTGAGCAAAGCTGCAAGGACCGGGCTGAGCCTGCTAACATTGCACCGACTACGCCACGGAACGCCGCGTACAGCACCAGTGGCTGACAACGGGTTTTTTTTTCTGGACCTGAGGGCCTCTCACCGCTCCCTCTCAACATCTCGGCAGGCCCCCTCTACACGAGAGAGAGAGAGAGGATGAATGAGTCATTAACGTGGCAGGGTGTATTTATGATTATGCCTCTGATTGGTGGTTGGATTATCACGGGGGGGCAGGGGGGTGGAGTAGGGAGGGGGAGAGGCGCGCGGGGGGGGGGTGAAGTGCTTACGCACTCTGGCCAAAGATACCTGGAGAAAGGGGGGAGGTGGCAGGGGTGGATAATGGGGGGGGGGTGGATTTACTCCCCTCCCCAAAATGTTTAGATGGCAGTTGTGGATCACAGACCATTGTTGAGATGTGTTTCACGAGAGTAACATAAAAAATAATGACCCCGTGTTGGTGCATCTTTTATTTGAGATGTACTGCGTTTAATAGCATAAAATGCAAACTTCGGGCGTATGCAATCAATTGCGTTTTCCTTAAAATGTGTGACGTTATAACGGTGAAAAAATTTTGCACCCTTAAAACCTTTATGTTATATAAACTAAAATATTTTTTTTTATTTTATCAGCTAAGGGCCACTGAGCTATATAGCTCTTTTTCAGAAGCGACCTGGCCACAAATGATAGCCTAATGAAGTGGCTTTTCCCGTGGAAATGTATAGCAGCCAAATACACTAAAAGCATGTTTCTAAATATGGAGGGAAAAACCGGAGGACCCGGAGAAAAATTTCACACGACCACGGGCAGAGAGACACGCAAACTCCAAATATACAGCAGCAGGCGTCAGGATCGACCCCACGGCCTCCTGTATACCAGGCGAGGTAGTTAACATCTCGCCACCGTGATGATGAGAGAGATACACGCAAACTCCAAATATACAGCAGCAGGCGCCAGGATCAGGATCGAACCCACGACCTCCTGTATACCAGGCGAGGAAGTTAACATCTCCTAACCACCGTGATGATGAGAGAGATACACGCAAACTACAAATATACAGCAGGCGCCAGGATCAGGATCGAACTGACGACCTCCAGTATACCAGGCGAGGTAGTTAACATATCCTAGCCACCATGGTGCGCGGCCCACAGTACGCCAGCTGGGTCAGGCCTCGTAATCTCAGCTCTTGCGGAGCGCCACGAGAGTCCTGCCAACACCCAAGGAGGAGAACGAGGCGGGGGCTAGGGGGCTTTCCAGGGCCCCTAGGGGTGTAACCACTGGGGGGTACACAACAACCCCTCGTCACCCCCCCCCCCCCACCAGTCAGACCCTTCCCCCGCCCCAATAGTCAATGGAATGCCCCTTTCAAGAGGGACGTCACACACATGCGCGCACGTGATGTCAGAAATTCGGGCCGCTACATTTTGTTTCTATGACGGGGTGGTGGGGGGGGCAACGTAGACAGTAAAGCAGAGGTGGAGTGGTGATTGGAAGGGATTCACGGGGTGATGCAAGTCGTCACCGCTGCTGATTGTCGGGGTGATTAAGTGGCACGAGCCTGATTGGGGTCTATTCAGACCACGGATGTTGAAGGCTTCCCGTCGCATGTCACCTGTGCGGGTGGTGCGTTATTAGGAGGGGGGGGGGGGGCCTTTGTCAAGGTTCGTCCAAGGAAAGCAGGGGGACCTTTAACGGGGCCGGGGCTGCCTCTTCCAATGCTCGCATTCGTTAATATTTAATTGGATAAATAATTATTAACGTGTGGGTAGATCCGACAGATGGCGCGTCGTCGTGAATGGCGGATATGGAAATGTTATCCTTTCATTTCAATATGAATGAACACATGCTTACAAAATGTGGCTGTGTTTAATATTTAATATACATGGATAGTTTGAATGCAAATCATGCATCTTGTTGGCTCTTTGATTTAATGCAAGATTTTTATGTGAATTTGCAATCAGGTAACATGGTGGCTCCGGTGTCTTGCGTTGGCATATCTCCCATTCGTATTCACAAATTCAGGGTGTATTTGGCCGAATGTCATCTTCTTCTTCTGGGCCGTGACCCCCCCAAAAATCAACAACACGCCACCCACAGAAAGTATAAAGGTGCGGCGCTGCAACTGCGCGGCCACACCACTGCTGGTTGAAGAGCCTCCAATAGAGCGAGCTCCGGAGATCCCCTCTGAAGGGTATTTGGCCTACTCTTTCATGTTGGGTAGCATCCACTATTTAGCCCACCACAGTCGACAAACCGATGAAGCGATTTTATTATCTATCTATTTATTTACGTATCTATTTTTGTATTTATGCCGCTGGGTGGAAATAGAGGCGGGTGGGGGGAGTGGGCAGCTCAGGAACTGGCCCCATATTTGAAACTTTCGTGACTGCAGGAATCCATACTCTTTGGTTCTTTTAAAACAGTCTGCCTCAGCAGCAGACCATGCTTTCCCACCTGATGATGGACGCTTATGTTGCGCCCGAAACGTCGTGATTTGTTTTATTTTATTTTATACCTACGTGACTTTACCGAAAGAACCAAAGAGTATGGACTCTATTGTTTCAACTGCTGCGTCGGGAGATGGGATCTGGATTAGCAAAGCCAGCGTGCTCATGGCCATCACGCCACGGCAGCGGGCTGCATGCCGGTCACCACACCACCTACATCACGGCATACACCTGCAAGTGATGGGACCCTTCACAGGCCCAGGCTAAATCGGGTGCATTTACGAGGAGATCTTCAGAAATTCCACCGCGGTTCCGAAGCGAAGAGCTCTGCACGGTTGGAAATGTTCCGACTGATGGTAATAAAATGTCAAAAAAAATACGTGCAATATAGTAATAGGTTTTTACCCTTTCAACTGGTACAAAAACTGACACCTTTATACAAGGCGTCATGTTTGCAATAACCACAACACAAGCAGTCAAAATGCAAACAAAAAGAAACAACTCTGAAGATGATAACTTATGCACTGTCCTTGAAGTTGCATATCATTATCATCATCAGAGTAGTTTATTTTTGTTTGCATTTTGACTGCTTGTGTTGTGGTTATTGCAAACATGATGCCTTGTATAAAGGCGTCAGTTTTTGTACCAGTTGAAAGGGTAAAAACCTATTACTATATTTTGCCACTGGTAAAGGAGGTCTCATAGTATATATGTGCAATATAATTAATACATACACCCAAGATGTTCTGGTGGAAATGCAGACGTGCAGTTCTCTCTGTGTGCATCTAATGCATTTCAGCGGAGGGCAAATCTTGCGAGCTGAAGATGTCGAAGGAATTGGGAGACAAAATAATTCCCACAAAGTGGTTGATAAGCATTCGACTTTTTACAGCCACGAAAATAGGGCACGCTAATGGGCTGCTGTATGGCCACTTCCACTCCTAGGAACAATTCGCTAAATCAGTTTGCAGTTGTAAATTGCTTTGACCCTTGCATGGCGTGCTGGCAGTTAATTCATGTATATAAAAGAATTCTGATTGTGTAGCCGTTATGCCTATCTCGGTCATTAATGAAGATTAGATCCAAGCACGTGTGTGTGTGTGTGCTCTGACACAAATGAGGGTACAGTCAAGCGCATAGCTGCACAGATTGACGAGACAGATGATGCCAAAGGTTTATTTTTTTGTTAAAAGTGAGTTTGCAAGAAGCAATAGGCATTTCCATGCGCAAAATTTTTCAATCAAAATTTGAGCCATGTTTTGAATGCATATATACGCCTTTATTGTAAATTTTAAAAATGTTATGTTTCGCGTGCTTCGTAAGCCTTGATTGCTTTGAAAATAGCAGTAATAATAATTGCCTTTGTTCGTCGGCTAAAAAACCCACCTCACTTTGCTCCGGCCGCGATTTATGTGGCATCAAACGATGCCCCCGTTAAATGCGATGTACCCTCTAAATGGGCCCTTGAGTGCCGCGATCATGTCAAATACAAAGGTTAAACGGGTCACGTGGCGCGCATCTTTCGTATGTGACCCGCGGGGATCGTTTTGACGAGAGATGACAACGCTGCGACCAAGGCCATGTCTACAAAAGCCAGAGGGGGGGGGGGGGGAAGGAAAAAATACATATATGAGGGTTTCTCTGATTTCATCGCGTAAATATAGAAATGTGTCGTCAAAGCCGTCACCACCAGACAGAGCCAATTAGTAAGGTTTGTCACGTTAACAGACATGCCAATTCGTTGCTAGTACAGCAAACGGGTGTGTTGGAGAGCATTTATATATTTACGCGATATAACCCCCCAATAAATCGTGTATTATGGATGATATTGGTCACGAAAACTTATACAGCACAACCGCGTAATGAAACCAGGAAAGCCTCTGAGTTTTGAGGATTTACTTGCCTGAAACGATTTGACCAATCCCTTATTTAGCATTTTAATAATGCAATTATTATAACAATCGAGTGAAGTTCATTTATCCTGAAAATCCTCGCCGAATCTCAATACTGTGTTTGCACCACATCCCTGCTTGGGAAGAAGTCGAGTTTCCAATTCCGTTTCAAGTGCCGGAGGATACTTCACATATATAGCTCTGCAGCCTACTTGCTGTACTACCTTGTTGTCCATGCAGATCGATGTCTCCCGAACACGATGGCCCTATCTGTATACGACTTACCGGCAACGCTGCCACGCTGCTGGATTACGGCATGGCCGTTGTCAAATTGGGCCAAAGGCACCATTGGAACCTCCTTTGCCAGTAGCAAAATATGATAATTGTTTATTTTTACCCTTTTTATCTGGCACCAAAACTGACAACTTTTTTACAAGGAGTCATGTTTGCATTGACCACAATATCTGCGGTCGGAATGCCAACAAAAAAACATAACTTTGATAATGTATACACTGTCCTTGAAATTAATTGGTCAACACCCGAGACAGCTTTTCTTAGAGCCTAGTCTCACATGGTGTTGGACCAGATGACGCCAAAAGGCGCACATCTCAAAGACAATGCACCATCAGAGTATGAGAGCTCGGGGCAAGCATTTACAAAGCCCCAGGAATTACATATTCAAATGTCACAGTGACCATAACTAGTCATCATCCCTCCATGGTAACTCAAACGACACAAAAACTTGAATAGTAATTCACACTCGGTGGTGGAGGTGAGGCTAACATGGCTCTAGCCATTAATGCGATAACATAAAGTAGTCATAATAATGATTCCCTTTATGCAAGCAGGAAAAACTCAGTCTTACCCTTCCTGCTTCGGCTTTTATTTGGCCGATTTGTTCAATGAGTGGCGCTAGAAAATAAGCCGCAGTGCACGGACACAGTCCGAACAGAAAGATTGGAAGAAAATGTGTCACGATTAATTATTAATTACATTTATTGTCTTTGATGGCGATTCATGTGTGTGCACTGTTTTCGATTTCACCCGAAACGCCGTTGGTTAATTGTCATAATTTGCTTACATATCATACAGCGTTTCGAGATGCCTTTGTATTAATTACGCAGTGTGAAATATAACTGTAATACAATTTTTTCTCAGATTTCTATGAGGTTGTTTTTGCACCGATTTTGTGTTTGCTTCACTCTTGCCCATTTGTCTGCGTGACCCAAGTAAAATTTTCAATGAAGACGCACTCCGGTCTCTTGAGCTCTCACCCGGTTGATCGACTTAACTTGAACTCAAAGCTCCACCAAGGATACATTCAAACCCACTTGCTGCACTGCCCTCTCCTGTTGACCTCACGGCACGGCGAGTAGGCGAGCATCGCAAGTCTCGACGTGTGATCCACCAAGCCTCCTCGCGTCCACACGCGCTGTATCACAGAGGCATGCGACATTGCTATGGCAGTGCCCTCGGCACCGACAAATGGAAATATTGATTTCCATCGCACGAGACTTGTAAAAGCATTGGATCAGAGTGTTTTTTTTTCTTTTTAGAGATAGAGCGAAAGAGGGAGAGATTGGGAGAGTACACGTGAGAACGGGAGAGTGTACCTCTGTGGTTTAATGCTTCTCTGTCTCCCTCACCATGTGCCCGCCGGAGGAAAGTAAGCACATGGCACACGCATTACTGGCCAGCTTCAGTGAATCCCACCCAACCCCGAAGCTCCTTTGAAGACACGGGGATTAGTGTGTTCGCCGTTTGCGTAGGTTTACCTGCATTGTGTCGCAAAGCACTTCTTTGGCCGCGTGATTTGTTTCATTTATTTGATATATAATTTTTGAGCGGATGAGTGAATACAATGAATTGAAAGGCAAGTGGGAAAACGCACAAAAAGCGTGCTCCGTTGCATCCTTTACGGAAACATGATTTTAAAAAAAGATAAATTTATACAAATTAATGGGCCCCAAAGAAAATGTGACGCTCACGCACACTTGAATCAGATCACGTGGCCGAATAAAATAGAATTAGAGAATGCAACATTTTAGCAGTTATATCTACACCCACTAGCATAAAGAGAAATGGAATACAATTACGATGTTATTTAAAGACGGTTGACATTATGGCCGTGCAAATATGGTAGTAAATTATAATTTTAAGCCCTTTCACAATCATCTATTGAATGAAGGCCTGCCCACACCTTTCAATCATAAGAAAAAAAATCTAACTTTTTTAACAAAACTGCCATAAAATAAAATCAACCATAATCGGTGACGTTTCAGGCAATGGACCTTCTTCATAACACATAGAAGCCAGAGAGATTTGGTTAATAATGATTAGAGACTGCACTTAACATCATTGGGCCTGAGGAGAATTACATTTTCTAAATGTGTTCTGATCACACAATTTTAAATCGACATATTCATAGTGACCGAAAAGTAGCTATTGAGTAGTAGACAACTCCTTCAATGAAAAAAGTATCACAAGAAAACTAACTTATATTCAAAGTAAAAACGTTCAATGTTGCCGGCGCAATGCATTGTGTTATTACTCTTTGTTTTTTTTTCGGTAAAGTCACGTAGGTAAAAAAAGAAAATCACCACGTTTCGGAGGCAACACAAGCTTCCGTCTTCAGGTGAAACCGTCACAGCAAAATTACTGTATCAAGTCAGTAATTTTAATTTATTTTCTTTTTTTACCTTCGTGACTTTCCCGGAAAACCAAAGAGTATGAACCCTTGCAGTCACGAAAACTTAAAATCTAGCATTGTGTTAAGTTTAGTTGTGGCAAGGACAAAATGGGCCCAATCCCCCCTGGCATTGCGTTGATGGGCCTAATTCTAATTTCAACATTTTTATTGCCCATACTTCACCACGCTGGTTTGGTGAGAAGGGCGCCACTCAGGACCACATCTTTGACATCGCCCGCCACGAATGTTCACCGTCAAACTGGAATGGAATCCGGGTCGCTGGGTTCACAGCGCAGAGCGCTATTTATTTATTACTAATCACTTGGAAACTAATTTTTAACTAAACGACACGGATCTTCCTCGTGCAAAGCGATTTCATAAATCTCCGCGTTCACTTGTTAAATTAAACAGCCTAAAGAACACATATCTCTGGGGGGAAAGGGATTGCATGAATAATTAAAAATTAATTTAATTATATCCATTTCCCTGACGAACATGCTAATCATAATGATATAAACCCGTTTGACTGCATGCAATTTTATTTTTAAAAAAAGTCTAATTGGCATCACGTACGGACACTCGATAATTAGCACCTCCAACAAATTAGTGCGGGTTTCCCTTAACGCGCCTGCATAGTTGCACATTCTCGCGGTCATCATGGCTTGAACTACTCCAACTCTTAGGTTTTTCGGTAAAGTCACGAAAGCTTCAAATCTATAATCCTCAAACTCTGTTTTTAAATCCTTTATATTAAGTTCACTTGCTTGCTTGCGCGCTTACGACCGTGCAAATCTTTCGGTCGTTTTTTTAACCCACTTCCCGTGATCCAATCGAGCTGACATTTTTCACACAGACTCGTTGTGCGTGACAATTTATTTTCGTGAAATTTTTTTCCAAAATTTTACACTTTTTAGGAAAAAAATCATTTCATATTTTATTTAAAATACCAATGCGATAAAAATGAAACTCTTACTCAAGAAAAACAGAAATGAATAATAAAATAAAACCGATGCCACGCATTTAAAGGATATATAGTGAAAAACTTTGTTTTTACGGGTTAATTTTTTATTATGACGACGACGACGACTGCCGCGGCTGTTTGAGTTATCGACAAAATCTCTAGGGAGTGTGCCCACGTCTCGCGAGACCTCGGCCGCTTGGCACGGCGGTTTCGAGAGCTCTGGGGAAGGTGTCCGGGATGCTGGGACCTGCCGTGACAAACGGGCGTCAGGGGGCGATGGAGACGGTGCAGCGCTGTCAATTGTCGTACCCACTACGACGTTCCTTCCAAGCCATCTACGCCCCGCACCCCTTTGGTTCGCAATCCGTAAACATTTACATGATGTAAATATAATGCATAGTTGTTACTTACGTGCCCGATCTTTCCGACAGACCTGTTCTTCACCTGAGGACGGCTGCTTGCGTTGTGGCCGAAACGTCGTGAGAATTGTATTTTATTATGTTTTATTTTTATTATTTTATTATTTCCCTTCTACGTGACATTACCGAAAGAACCAATAAGATGAATCCCTGCAGTCACGAAAGCTTTAAATCGAAATTTGCTCGTGCTTAATTTGTGTTTCGATGATTTACCATCTAAAATTTTAAATCTGCCCATGTCTCGCACCGCCCAAGAAGGGCATCTCGCACGCCGAGAGGTTGCGTGTACCCCAGGTTAGGAACCACTGCTCTACGCCTTCTCCGCCTTTCATCAACCCTCACTGACCAGCGTGGTGAAGTGCCGTCAATGATCCACCCGCGACCCACACGCGCGTGGGAAGACTCTCATCCAGCAGTGGATTAGTGACAAAAGGGGCTGTATGCATACAAGAATATCTCATGCGTCCTCTCTCTTTCCCGGGATCCCATAGGAATATTGGAAAACATCATTTGTCTTGTACCAGTCCCACGTTGAGTGTGACACTGTAAATGCCGTGGTCGACTGCTGCTGACAGCGACGTCACGGCATCTCTAATTCCCGTGCGACCATGGAAAAATCCAATTGGATTTGAACCCCGACAGGTCCGGCCGATCGTTGTGTGACCTGGAGGTCAGCACTGCCCCAATCACAACACAGCGGCGGGTTTGAACGAACGCTCCGCTTCAACTCGCCGTGGCGTGCTGATGCGCTGTCATTTATCCGTTCGGCGAGAAGTTGCATGACTTGTCAAAACACAACCGAGCGGTGCTGAGTCAGGTTTCCATCACGGGCTCCGTAGCAGCAGGGGAGATGTTTGTTACCGACCAATCACTCGGGCGGACGAGGAGCGCTATGTTACGTGACGTCTGATGTTCGTTTGTTGAACTTCTTTCGCACCGTACGTAGCCAACCGTGCTAATCGGAGGTGCGAGATTAATGTTCCGTCGGTGAATGAATGCCGAGATGCATAATTGTTTTACCTAATTCATACATGCCGGCATTATTCACATTTCACACATCCCAGCATTCGATCACCAAATGGAGGAATTAATCCGACAAAATATCGCTTCGCTGCAGCGTTTGACTCGGTGGCTGGAACATTGCCTTGGCTATCGATCCATTTCTCAATTGGCATTTCTTTTCTTTATATCCAACATAAGAATGCATAACACTTGGGTGCGGGAACCGGCAATATATTTCTCAGCACGAACACTCCCTGCACACCCCGAATGCGCCCGATCTCATGGGATCTCGGAAGCTAAGCAGCTGAGCCTGGTCACCGCTTGGATGGGCGACAACACCGGCCCTGCCCGGTGTTGTCGGCATGGGGCTTGCGAGGGCTGCCAAGTGGGAAGGAGATTGGCAGGAGAGTGTGCGTGCGGTCAACAGATATATTTGGTCTACTCAGTGGCTCGAGCCTCTGGATGGGATCTGTCCGTGTGGCGATGTCGGTGCTTTCTCTTCATGCGCACGAAGTGGCTTTGTCTCAGGGTGCTCTCATCTCCTCCCACACAAAGCCAAACTCTTGGTAATAAAATTGACCGAACATCCCGGTGTAGCAGCACCCTCCTAATGAGAAGAGTCTCAAGGCTTATTGAGGCTTTGCTGGATAAATAACACTGGTCAACACACTTTTTCTGGCATAAGGTATTCCAACGGTTTTAAGGTAATGTTGGGGTGCTGATTCCAAATCTGGCATCAGTTTTTATCTATCACATCAGGTTTTTAAAATATCAAATATTGCATTTTCAATAAAAACTGCAGAATAAAAATATTAAATAAATGTGGATATCTACGTTAAATTATATTATAAACTAAAAATACAGCACCATATTTGAACACTAAAGCAGTTACTGACTCGCAACAACTTTCAATCATAGCATAAAATGAAATGTGATAGAGCAAATCTGAGATCAGATTTGGAATCGGCACCCTGAAATTAGTCTAAAACAGCTGCAAAAGTCCAGGCCAGAAATTTTTTTTTTTTGACCAGTGTAATCGAATAATCGGCGTCATTGAAGTCTAGGCGGGTGCGGTATTGGGGAGTGGGGGGTAGTGTTGCGGTTGAGTGGTGGTAGAGCGGTTGCCGCACTGCTCTGTGAACCGGGTGATTCCCGACCACGGCTGAGATCGGTGGCAAATGACATCAGAGCAGGTCCTCGCCTCTCCCTCTCTCTCGTCAACCCACCATGACCAGCGGTGATCAAGTATGGACACGGCGCTCTCCACGTAGCGGTGGACTGACACACTCCTATCTCGATCATCACTCTCAGTTCGTGTTATATTTACGCAGATGGTTCCGCCCGTTGCTGGATTGACATCGACGGGACTTAACGTCGAAGGACGGCGCTGCGGCTGCGTGCACGAGCGAGACAATCACCGCACGGCCTTCAAGCGCTCTCGCCCTGCAACTCCCCGCGCATCGGCGGCGCGGTTATTCGCGATGTCGCCGCAAGACGACGACTCGTCGCGACTCGGAGGAGAGTCGAGATTGAAGGTGGATCGGCGAGGAACTCGGGGCCGGCAAAGCGCGCTGGCTGTGGGAATGCGGTTCGCTGCGCGTTCCACCGTCACGACGTTTGCTGCTCCAGCACCCCGCCCTTGGCATTTGAGCGGTGCCGGAGAGTCACATTCATTAATAATTGGGGGATATTTCTGCCTGCTGGTTATTGCGGCATTAGCTTCGGCGATGGTTTGTCGCTGCCGTTACGTGACGGACACACAACAGGGAATCGTTGACCCCCGCTTAGCCTCATTTTGTTTGATGCCAAAATGGGATCGAGTGTTTTGTTGTTGTTGTTGGTTGAATTGTTATTGTTATGATTAATTTGACCGTGATTATAACACAAGCTGATATCTGAGCCGATCATGGGTTGCTCTCTATTGCCTTCATCAAACACACTGACCGGTGCTCTGGTGGTGGTGGTGGTGGTGATGGTGGTGCAGTAGTTTGCGCACGGTGCTATCAGCCCCGTGACCCGAGTTCAATATACCCAATCACAGGTCACACCTCCGATTAGCACGGTTGGCTACGTACGGCGCGAAAGAAGTTCACCATATATACATTGGTGAGTGAATGTTTAACGACTCCGAAGGGCTTCCCCCTCTTCACCAGCCTGCACTGAATCCCCGACCAGGAGTAACATCAGCGGCAAATTATATCAGAGCCAGTCCTACACTCCACCCCTTCAACAACCTGCACTAACCGGTGTGGTGAAGTATGAACACACAAACTCCATGACCGTTACGGTGTCTGCAGGCCTTCAACCGGAAGTCGATTGATGAACGAACGTTAACATTTTCGCTGGTGCCGTTTCTTGCTGTCCGCTAAGCGCTTTGGACTTTTGGGCCAAAGTTCAGCAGCCACCGTGCAGCGGCGCTTATTCTTCATGTTCGGGATGAAAGGTCACGACACAGCGACTCAGGATGCCATGCGACTTAAACGTGAAGATGTCGCACGGTGTGCAACGTCGGCGTTGCAGGAGACACTCTGCGTAACGTATCGGTTGTCTGCTTATCCAACCTGAGCCCTGCGGCGAGCAAGCCGACCGCCAGACAATGAACATATGAATCACCCGATGACGCAGAGATTTTTTTTTAAAATATATATATATTTTTAAAGAGCATCGCTTTGGAAGTTTGCGTCAATATTACCAACGCTTTGCTCAAAATGCATTCGACAAGTGCCCCGTTATCGACGGAGTGGCAGAGAAAGGCGAAACCAAGCCTGGGGGGGGGGGGGGATGTCAACACCCCGTAGATGGAGCGATGATATCGCCTCGCGAACAGTGGCCAGATGTATTCTCGCGAGGCCACGACGGACGGCGTCAGCTTGGAAAGGCCTTGTGATGACAACAACAACAACAATAATAGTTTAATAACAATTACAACTTGTCACGCTCCACGCGGTATTCGCTCACTGTCGACGAGAGAGAATGACTCCCGAGGGACGATGGAACGACAAACAAGCAGCAAGGGCAGCAGCGAGGCAGTGAGTAGGCGCCAATAATTGCCCGAGCTCTGCAGTCCTCTATATATGAAGATATTTTCATCTAATTACATGTGGAGGGGGGGGGGGGACCGGCGCGCCTGGAGAAACCCCACGTGTGCGAGGGGGTGGGGGGGGGGGCAATACTCTCTACCGTACAGATGGAAGAGGTGGAGTCCCTATTTGCCGTACGACCGTCTTCTCGCGAGCCAGGGTATGGCAACATCCGTGACGCCCGCCTGAAGGAAGCTTCACGACATCGGTGCGATACACCAACCCTCCAGAGTGCTGGATTGCAGGTCACGTGCAAGATAGCCACCACCGGCCCGGCCTTCGTCCAGCATTGAATGGCTGATGACGCGTTGAAGCCCCATCTCCGTGGAAATAAATTTGGAAGTGATGAGGTCATTGTTGTGTGGCCAAGTCTTGATGTCACGGTTAGAAAAACACGTGGTCGGGCAAATGTGTGACACAGGTTGGAGACTGCGTGGAAAAGGAATTATAATTATTCGTATTTTTTTAATAAATCTCGATAATCGCCATGGAGCTCTTGAATAATAGAATCTTTGTAACGATTTCCAACTTATGTTAACCATTTCACGTTGTGGATACCGACGAGGGGGAGGTAGCTAAATTGCGTTTCCTACAACTATGAACTACTATTTTTTATAACAGGTAAGGCCCACTGAGCTATTTAGCTCTTTCTCAGCAGCGACCTGGTCACAAATGATAGCTCAAGTAAGTGGCTTGTCACGTGGACATTTATCGCAGCCAAATACTCCAAAACGCATGTTTCTCAATGTGGAGAGAAAAACCCGGAGGACCCGAAGAGAATTCCACACGACCACGGGGAGAGAGAGAACACGCAAACTCCAAATATACAGCAGGCGTCAGAGTTGGGAAATCACGACCTCCTGTATACCAGGCGAGGTAGTTAACATCTCGCCACCACGAGGAACCAGTGAAACAACGCGTCGATTATAATCAAACTATCCCTGCAGCTTTGGTGTCTTTGGCGAAAAGAGGTCTCTTGTGACGGAAATTAAATCCGAATGAATCGTTGTTTTTGTCAAGAAAAACAATAACAATACAGTTTCATAGCTTTGTTTGATAAACTAGTGATCTTTAAAAAAAAAAACACACAATTTCGGGCTTAACTGCTACAATAACCAGGGCTTTGTTGTTGTGTGAATTAACAAAATAACCGCCGCACCCATTCGTGTTCGGATTCTAAATGGGCCTCTCGCTCATCTGCCACCAAGAGCCCTCCCCTCTTTCTCGCCGTCTGATAAGAGGATCCGCGGACAATTTGTTTTTAAAATGGGGTAGAACAGCTCCACCTTTCAGGTGGCTTGTGCGACCTTGTTGGGGACTACGCAGCGACGTTAAACCGACGCAGTGCCAGTCCCTTCTCGCTGCCATCGCAGACGCCGTTAACGGGAGCCGGCACGACACACGACTTCGGGAGCGAGCTCGTGCGTGCGTGGGTATTGAGTGAGTGAATGCGTCCTGATTATTGAATTAACACCACACTGGGATTGAATGGTGGCACAGTGATTTCGCGCTTGCACGCTGCGGTCCGAAACCCCAGGCATTGGCGGGTTTGCTTTTTGAACCATCAGTGGTGAGTGAAATTTGTACCGGTTATCGTAATAATACGCTGGTATTCCAAAGCATGCATGCATGTACTGTACTTACCAGGCTCGACCCCACGTAGTATCCGAAATCTGGCGATATGCTCACACGTCTTACTAAATGACGTTGCAATTGCTTTCGTGCATGCTGGCAGTAACGAGTCCCTCGTAATAGACCACAAAGATAAAGATCTCCCGTATAGCCTTCATAAACTTTTGGGGTAAGTGCTGTTAGCGAGCACCTATAAAGGCCGGCAAGATGCACGGGTGGCCAGCATCGCGCCCCAGTGGCGATGTTTACACACCTAATTTGAGGCTGAGTCGACCTAGGGGAGGCCCGGGACCGTTTCGAATAATCGCCAATGGGCGTTGGCCGTGAGCGGGAATCGAACTCTGGTGGCCGGGTTCGTAGGGCAGCGCGCTGACCGCTACACCACCGCCCCCCAGCAATAGACCACACACACACACGCGCGCAGAGACATGGAGGAGATGTGCGCATGGATTCAATCCCCCCCCCCTCCCCGAGTTGCTCCCGCGCCCCTACAGCCGCTCGATGCGCGTTGATCGATCGCCTTTAATTTCGTCTGCCTCCGTTTGGCGGAGTATATTGATGACTTTCTTTTGGCAGCTTAAGAATTTCCCCCATCTCCCCCCTCCCCTCTCTCTCTCGCTTCGCCCGCACCTTCAACTTGCGGTAGGGAGATGCGGGTGACCTTATGGGGGCCACGCAAAGTAATAGCGACTGGAGTGCGCACGTCGCTTGCACAGCCCCTTCCTCGTCACGATCCACTGCTGGATGGGAGCCTCCCCCGCAAAACGCCGTGCGGACCGTGCGGAGGGGCCGTTCGGACACAGGGCGCCCCGAACTCATCAATGCGGGTCGGTGGAGGCGGGGAATGTGCATGTTGGAGCATAGCATTTAGTTCATTCCCCGAACAGCAAAGCCCTGGTTACTGTAGCAAATAAGCCGAATCTGTGTTTTTAAAGAGCACTAGTTTATCCAACAAAGGTATGGAACTGTATTGTTATTGTTTTTCTATCCAAAAACAACGATTCATTCGGATTGAATTTCTGTCACAGACATGGATTTTACTGCACTGACTTCTGCTGTTCACCTCAAATTTTTTTTTGTTAAATCACAGTTACTGAATACAGCCTCAAAATCCCTAAATCGTCGAGCCGCCAGCAAAACACATCGCTCTTGATAGTGTAATAGATAAGAGTTAATGCGTTTCTTGAAATATGCGACGGAGGATGTAATGTTGTGCACAGTATTTGGGGCTTACAAAGCCCCGCAAGAACAAGAACTACGGCAAGAATGTTCGGTGGTCACCAACGCAAGCAATGCCTACGTGTGGGATCGGAGATCTGATGACATCGGATCATTCCTGGCGAGTTGATCATGGGTAGATATTGAGTTGAAATTCCAGCCAGGGTTGACACTGGCCCAATCATCATATCATCCTCATCATCTTCATCCCACTGTGGTTAGTTAAATAGTCGCCTCCTTCTGAACTGCACAAATCAATGGGGAGTCATGCGCGGTTGTTTGTTGGAGAGAATGGTCCTTGCAATGCTGAATTTGCATCAGCGCACCAGGAGCAAAAATAACTTCCCAAGCAGACGCAGAGGGCCCACTTTAGACCTTAAACGCAGTGACTTTTCAAATTCCACACGCACAAAGTAATTTCAACTTTTACTGCCATGTGCTTCGTGAATTTAAATCGTGTTTGTTACACGTGGGCACCCAACATGTTTTTTTTTTACATTCGCCTTGCTAAATGTGCAGCTGCGTAATCCGTAACACAAACAGCAGTTTGTGTGTGAATTGTTTTTCCTGACAAATTCACGATGCTAAAATCGTTTGCGATTATTTACATTTCGGCTAACATTTCTTTTTTTCAGTGTCATGTTCACATTTTGTGCCTTGTTTGATTGTCCTGAAATTAGAATGAGCTCTGTTGGAAACTCAAATACAAAATAACAAAATATATTAACACGATGCCTCGCTGAAATAGTTAACATTTAAAATCCTCCCCCCCCAAAAAAAAACCCACGATAAATTATCATTCGGGGTTGCCCTTTAGGCAGACCAAAAGCTTGATTTATTTATTCACACCCCATTGATTTATAATAACCATCCTACTTTCTTCTCAACAGACGATTGAAGAGTGTGTAAGTTGTGGCACACGAGCAGAGAAGGAAGGTGATAGCTAGCATAGATGAAGATTCCCAGAGGTGTGTTCACACACAAAATAAAGATCCCTCGTGTAGCCCTAACCTAATGTTAGCGCAAGTGCTGTTAGCGAGCACCTATGAAGGCCGGCACGGCACCCGATGGGTGTGAATGGCCAGCCTCACGCCAGACCGCTTTTGTCTCCCTAGTGGCGGTGTTTATGCATCACACCTATTTAAGGCCGAGTCAACTTAGGGGAATGCCCAGGACCGGTTCAGATAATCGCCACTGGTGTTGGCCGTGAGCCGGAATCGAACTCGGGCGGGGGGGGCGGGTTCGTAGCGCAGCGGCGCTAACTGGCTTACACCCACCGCTCTCTCACGCGTACCCGGGCAGCTTGACTATTCCACCACGTGGGGAAACGATCTACAAATTATATGCCACAAATGCCGTGACGCACGTGAAATAAAGACGGAGAGAAAACAACTGTGATAACAGAACACGTGTTGCATGTGCGAGTTGCCACGCTGAGCAGCTCTCAATCAGAATGTACACGTGTACAAATGTATCCTTGTAATATCGGCGGAGGTAGCTATGAAGGACAATAAAAAAACTCAACGCATTTGTCAAGAAAACCGTGGCCTTGAAAGCAGGAAATATATCATCGGCGACATTCCGGGAAACGGGCCTTTTTATAGCATAAGTGGTGTATGTGCTATGCGAAAAATCTATTCAGCTCAACGGGCCTTAACACATCGAAAAAAAAGTCTAAATGACGTCTGTGCAATGAATAAGGACCATTGACCAAAACGTCGGCTGTTTATATATATTTTTACTTCTCAGGCCACGCAGTGTTCTTGACTAATGTGTTGCGTTTTATTGTCGTTATTTGCCATCAATAAATAGTGACCATGTATTATCTATCAATGGGTCATCATCTATCATCTATCAATGGGTCACCATCTATTATTATAGCTGTGTACAACAGTACGAGACCTCCTATTCGATTCTATTTCGAGTCACCCTCTATTATCAATGCTCTATGGTTCTTTCGGCAAAGTTACGTAGGTAGATATTATATCACGACGTATTACACTGGTCAACACACTTCTTCTGGCATAAGGTATTGCAACGGTTTTAAGGTAATTTTGGGGTGCTGATTCCAAATCTGGCATCAGTTTTTGTCTATCACATCAGGTTTTTGAGATATCAAATATTTCATTTTCAATAAAAACTGCAGAAGAAAAATATTAAATAAATGTGGATATCTACATAAAATTATATTATAAACACACTATCCTAAAAATACAGCACCATATTTTAACACTAAAGCAGTCACTGACTCGCAAAATCAATGAAAATGGGGTATACCGATAGCATAAAATGAAAGGTGATAGAGCAAATCTGAGATCAGATTTGGAATCAGCACCCTGAAATTAGTCTAAAATAGCTGCAAAAGTCCAGGCCAGAAAAAAATGTTTTTTTTTCTTGACCAGTGTTATCTATCGAGCTGAGCTTCCGAAATGAAATGTTTGTGATTGTTCCGAATCGTCGTCATCATCATCATCATTATCCGACATGTGCGGGGGTCGGCACCCTGCGGCTCTGGAGCCGCGTGCGGCTTTTTAAGGACCACTTCGTGACCGTTGTTTATTAAGGACCCACCGCCGTCTCGCGTTCACCACCGTAGTGCTCTTGAAATGTTGAGTTGTTGTTGTTGTTGTTTTCTGAATTCGGAAAAACAAGGCTCATCTTGTTATTTTGTTATTGCCGACCCCCTGGTCATGACCAATCCATCGCTAGATCAAGGCCTCCTCGCCAAGCCATCGCCACCTGTCAACGATCCTGAGATATAAGAACAGGTGTTACCCTTTCTGGCAATAAAACAGTTGTGTTCAGATGTTAAAACACCAAACAGAAACCTTTCGCAAGGAATCATGCCTGCATTAACCATACGGTACTTGCGGTGAACATGCAAATAAATAACACATGCTCTGATAATATATGCATTGTCTTTGAAACGGATTGGTCCACACCAGAGACAGCAACTCTTAAGAGCCCAGTCTCAAAGTGTTCGACCAGAGAACGCCAAAAGGTGATGTTTTAAAATCCAGCTAGCGCCCACGCACGAGCTGATTCCATCGCTCCGTCTCCCTGGCGAACGTTACCCGCGGTCGCACTCTTCTCTTCCGGAGTTAAACACGGCGAACGCATTTCGCTGCGCCAATATTTTGGGAATCAGCGGATGTCCTTAAGGCGTGTTTTTTTTAGTTTTCTGAAAATTAATTATATTTTGCTGGAGCCGATGTTTGCTATGCTAATATGTGTCTACAAATTTGCTTGTGCAGCGTGAATTCAATTTGGCTGTCTTAGTCGTTTGCAGACGATCGCAGGGGAGGGTTTATATTGGCTGTAAAATATGAGCTCGTGATGTCATGATAATTGACTTACAAATTAAGTGCAATTTTTGGGCAGGCAGATTTTAGTTTTTTTTTGTTGCCCGCGTTAATTGGCCGTATTGCGCATTTGGTTCTTCAGCTGTTAGCCCCGAAACATTCTTCGCCACTTTTCCACATCGCGGCGTTCAAACGGATTGGGCACTCGCGAGATGACCGCGTGAACGCGTCGTGCGCGAAAGTGTTTAACGTCACAGATGGGATCAGATCACGCATTTTACGTACTGTACTGTACATGCCACAACGCTGGGATACTGTACGTAAAATTCGTGATCTGATCCCATCTCTGATTTGAAATACCCCAGCGTCTACAAACTAAGCTTTGTCTGCGGCAGAAGTTACATTGGGGAAACTAAGCGACATGTCTCGGACCGTGTTCGTGAACACAAGGCAGATCTGAAACACGGTAGGATCAATACCTCGGCTGTGGCTGATCATTGTTTTAATGCGGTGGGCTCACACGAAATTGATTTCTCTAAGACGAAGGTACTTTGCAAGCCCACTGGCTATCAACAAAGATTCGTTCATGAAGCCATCCATATATATAGACACAGACACACTTTCAACCGAGAAGATGGGTACAAACTGAGCAATCATTGTAAGAATCTGATTAACCAGTTTAAGTCATAACTGGCTGTGATGTTTACATCCTACCTTCCGATGTTCGTAGTTATTTTCGACTCTCTGGTTTCACATGAACAGGTTCAATGTCTTCACATGAACAGGTTCAATGTCTCACACTAACACAGCCACCGTCGCTCCCGTCCTCGATGTGGCGGCGGTGGCTCTGCGACCTCACATTGACATGCTCATCTCTCGATTTAAAACTTTCGTGACTGCAGGGATTCATATTCTTGGTTCTTTCGGTAAAGTCACGTAGAAGGGAAAAAAATATATATATAAAACAATACAAATAAAAAAATTATTTTATTTTTCTCCCTTCTACGTGACTTTAACGAAAGAACCAAGAATATACTAATCTCTCACAATACAATGGCCACCTCTGCACCCTCGTCGTGGAGATAGCTCTCCGACCCTACATTGACATGCAAATCTCTCACTTTAACATCACTAGCCCCGCTCACTTAGTTTACGACCCTTGGGCTACACCCATTTAAAACCTTTAAAAACAGCCTGCCTCAGCAGCTTTCCCACTCGTCTTCTTGGTTCTTTCGGTAAAGTCACGTAGAATGGAAATAATAAAATAATAAAATAATAAAAACATAATAAAATAATATTTTATAATAAAATAATATTTTATTATGTTTTTATTTTATAATCAAATAATATTTTATTATGTTTTTATTTGTATTTTTTATTATTTTATTATTTCCATTCTACGTGACTTTACGGAAAAAACCAAGAAGATGAATCCCTGCAGTCACGAAAGCTTTAAATCGAAGCTTTCCCACTCTTTTTTCTCCCGATTACGATTGCTTGTGTCGCGATCGAAACGTCGTAGTTTTTTGTTATTTTGTTATTTTCTTTGAGCCTATCTACGTGACTTTACCGAAAGACCCAAGCATATGAATTCCTGCGGTCACGAAAGCTTTAAGTCAAGAGTCATTATTGTTAATCAATTTATTTCTAAGCAAATGTATGGTGAGGCCTTCATCCAGCGGTAGATTCACAGGGTACTGTGAATGATAATTTATATTGTTGTATTGTCAAAGTGGTGTTAAAGTTCAGTCTCCAACTCTTATCATCAACTCTATCGCTCTGGCCTCTCTGTGTTTGCGCCATGGAGAAGACCCATTGCCGGAAACGTCGCCGGATATATATAATTTTTTTTATTTTAAGACGACGCGGTGTTGTTGAAAAATGTGTTGCTTTTTTGTTGTTATTTTTTTTTCTTGTGCACCACTGCCAACGCAGCAACAGCAGCATATGTTGATGGGAATGACACGCATCGAGAGACATGGACACTCGGATAGGAAGACAGATATCGAGATGGATGGATACGCGGATAAACGAGGAGGCCCTCTGAGCCGGCGATTTAATAATAATTTTATTTTATATAATGTCATTCATGCAATTGCATCCCACAACGCTGCACATAAATTATCCAGTTCCCTACGAAAAAACTACGAAGCGCATCTGTGGTACGACGTGGACATGAATTGGCGTGGGCGATTGCATTAACTGCACTGAGTCACGTGCCTCCATTCGCAATCTGTGCGTCACTGCCTCTCATTCAGCACCAATTCGAGCTCACAGCCTTGGACAGCACCCACACGAGGTGCGGGATCATGCACGCGCCACCCACTCCTGGTGGCACAATGACAGATGTTCAAACAGTCCAACGAGTTTCGATTTTAAGCTTTCGTAACTGCAGGATTAATCTTCTTGGTTCTTTCGGTAAAGTCACGTAAAAGGGAAATAATAAAAATGAAACATAATACAATTATTCTCACGACGTTTCGGCTACAACGCAAGCAGCCGTTCTCAGGTGAAGAACAGGTGAAGAACAGGTCTGTCTTTCCGACAGACCTGTTCTTCACCTGAGGATGGCTGCTTGCGTTGTAGCCGAAACGTCGTGAGAATTCTTTTATTATATTGTATTTTTATTATTTTATTATTTCCCTTCTACGTGACTTTACCGAAAGAACCAAGAAGATCAGTCCAACGAGGTCAACCGTCCGGATGTTTGTGAGTGAGTGGAACGAGACCGTTTTACGTACATTCTAAATGGGTTTATAGAAGGGGCAATTTTATATATATGTGTTCTGTTCAAATAGGTTGGATGTATGCTCATACCTAGAAAAAAGTGAAAAACAAACATTTTGAGTTTCACAATGTAAATATATCATCAGATGTACGAGGCCTCCTTTGCAGTGCTAAAATATAATAATACGTTTTTTTTTACCCCAGAGTGTGTTTTTTTTTTGACCGCAGGTATTGTGGAAAAAAAACCTATGATTAGATGTAATGCTGTGAAGATAACATTTGTTGGAACCTCGCAATAATTATTGAGAATTTTTATTTTATTACATTTTTGAACGTTTTTGAGTCAAGGCCTACAAAGGTCTGTAAGTCAAGGTTCTGAAGAGCGCTCGAATAACTCCGCCCATTCAATTGGTTATTGGAAGAATGTGACGATGACGCCGATCGAAAGTCCACTGCAAGTTACAGGTGAATACACCGACGAGTTCGGTTCCAGAGGTCTGTTCGTAAGTCGATTTGTTCGTAAGTCCAACTTTACTCCAGTCTATTCCGAACACGTTGTACGGCGTGTACACTAAACACGGGGAATGGCTTTAAAAGTTGTGTAACCTCATGTAGATGTAGATGCCACTGGTTCTTCACGTTCTGCAGGTGTAGATGCCACTGGTTCTTCACGTTCTGCAGATGTAGATGCCACTGGTTCTTCACGTTCTGCAGGTGTAGATGCCACTGGTTTTTCACGTTCTGCAGATGTAGATGCCACTGGTTCTTCACGTTCTGCAGATGTAGATGCCACTGGTTCTTCACGTTCTGCAGGTGTAGATGCCACTGGTTTTTCACGTTCTGCAGATGTAGATGCCACTGGTTCTTCACGTTCTGCAGATGTAGATGCCACTGGTTCTTCACGTTCTGCAGATGTAGATGCCACTGGTTCTTCACGTTCTGTAGATGTAGATGCCATTGGTTCTTCACGTTCTGCAGATGTAGATGCCACTGGTTCTTCACGTTCTGCAGATGTAGATGCCACTGGTTTTTCACGTTCTGTAGATGTAGATGCCATTGGTTCGTCACGTTCTGCAGATGTAGATGCCACTGGTTCTTCACGTTCTGCAGATGTAGATGCCACTGGTTCTTCACATTCTGCAGATGTAGATGCCACTGGTTCTTCACCTTCTGCAGATGTAGATGCCACTGGTTCTTCACATTCTGCAGATGTAGATGCCACTGGTTCTTCACGTTCTGGAGATGTAGATGCCACTGGTTCTTCACGTTCTGTAGATATAGATGCCACTGGTTATTCACGTTCTGCAGAAGTATATGCCACTGGTTCTTCACGTTCTGTAGATGTAGATGCCACTGGTTCTTCACGTTCTGCAGATGTAGATGCCGCTGGTTCTTCACGTTCTGCAGCCGTAGATGCCACTGGCTCTTCACGTTCTGCAGATGTAGATGCCACTGGTTCTTCACGTTCTGTAGATATAGATGCCACTGGTTCTTCAAGTTCTGGAGATGTAGATGCCACTGGTTCTTCACGTTCTGCAGATGTAGATGCCACTGGTTCTTCACGTTCTGGAGATGTAGATGCCACTGGTTCTTCACGTCCTGCAGATGTAGATGCCACTGGTTCTTCACGTTCTGCAGATGTAGATGCCACTAATTCTTCACGTTCTGCAGGTGTAGATGCCACTGGTTCTTCACGTTCTGCAGATGTAGATGCCACTGGTTCTTCACGTTCTGCAGATGTAGATGCCACTGGTTCTTCACGTTCTGCAGATGTAGATGCCACTGGTTCTTCACGTTCTGCAGATGTAGATGCCACTGGTTCTTCACGTTCTGCAGATGTAGATGCCACTGGTTCTTCACGTTCTGCAGATGTAGATGCCACTGGTTCTTCACGTTCTATAGATGTAGATGCCACTGGTTCTTCACGTTCTGCAGATGTAGATGCCGCTAGTTCTTCACGTTCTGTAGATGTAGATGCCACTGGTTTTTCACGTTCTGTAGATGTAGATGCCACTGGTTCTTCACGTTCTGCAGCCGTAGATGCCACTGGTTCTTCACGTTCTGCAGATGTAGATGCCACTGGTTCTTCACGTTCTGTAGATGTAGATGCCACTGGTTCTTCACGTTCTGCAGATGTAGATGCCGCTAGTTTTTCACGTTCTGTAGATGTAGATGCCACTGGTTTTTCACGTTCTGTAGATGTAGATGCCACTGGTTCTTCACGTTCTGTAGATGTAGATGCCACCACCGCCATCTATGCGAGGAGGTGGCCACAAGATGGCAGTACAGCAATAAATGTAACCCTAATCATAGCGGGTTTGTGTTTGTTTAGATCGCGTTAATATAAAGGTGTCGTTAAACCCGCCACAACCCGACACAGCCAATGAGTAAGGTTTGTCACGTAAACGAAACATGGCAATGCATTTCTAGTACAGCACACCGGTGTGTTGGAGAGTAAACCCACAACATTTACAATTCGAGTACGACGTTTCGCCGGTAATTACAGCCAACATCATCAGACGGAAGCCAGATTTGTGGAGAAATACTCCCGTTTCGTTCTTAAATAGAGGGATAAATAGAGAGATGCAACCCTGCCCGCGCAGACCTTCCTGCGTTATTTTCCCATACGTGCGTTGATTTCCCATACGTGCGTTGATTTCCCATACGTGCGTTGATTTCCCATACGTGCGTTATTTTCCCTCCACGGAATCAGCTGTCCTTCCCATTTGCCAAGCGCTTGTGGATTCAAATTTGCCACGCTCCACAATGTAGGAGCATTCTCAAAGCGGGGCCGGCTCGAGACACACAGAGAGACTGTTCTGAGTTCGTGGGTAATAATATTATCGAGGGCAGTGAGATAGGGAAGGGGATTATTGCTGGTAATTTCTAAATTATGTACTCTGTACTATGAGCTATGTATCTAGCCGTCAAAATGCCTCCACGGTACGAGAGAAGTCAAAATAGTAGGTTATGCGTGCAAATTCACAGTTATTACGGCTCTGCATTAACCAATTCCATGCCCCGTAGGGCTACCGTGAAAGAATTTGTTTAATTAAAAGTACACAGTTATGACAATTTAAAGTATAACTTTTTTTTGGTTGGTGCACTTTCTTTTATAGCTTGTCACAAGTTTTTTTTTTATTACGACATTTTAAATATAATGTTTACAGAGAGAGAGAAAAAAGTGGATTGTTAACATTTTAAATTAGTAAAATCGAATCGATGAAGTATAGCAGCAGCATATCGCCTGGAGAAGCGTGGCTAGCAATCAGAGAGTGGCGACAGGGAACTCTCTCACTCCCCGATCGTCACACAAGCAACCTGAAGACGGCTGCTTGTGTGGCGATCGAAACGTCGTGATCTATTATTATTTGTTTCTACCTACGTGACTTTACCGAAAGAACTAAAGAGCACAGAGTATGTAACTCAAAACAAAGCACCTTTTTGTGGCAGAAATCTCCCCGTGCTTTTCACCCAATGCAGGATATAAAAGCACAAGAGAGGGAAAGCAACGAGTGGAAAATAAATTAAATTACCGCGAAGGTTTTTTCTTCTTCTTCTTCTTAAAAAATGTGTGTTTACTTTTGAATACTTTGAGATAAAACACAGTCAGAAGCGTGTGGCATTCCACATCCAGGGCTCGGGACGACCCAGCCTATCACCAGTCAATTTAAAATTGACAGCAGTTGTCCTTTGGAAAGACTGGTACCGCCATGGGATTGGGGAATTTCCACCCGTGGCTCAGCGCTGTAAACAGCTCAATGAAGTGGGAAACCATCGTTACTATATGTAACGGTAGTGTTATCGTTATGCTCGCATAATCTGCGTGATCTTTCTCGCGAGTGGCTTCTGAATAGGGCCCCATCGCTCCATGTCCAGATCTGAGAGCCAAAGCACAACCTCGGGAGGAGCTGATTGAATGCATTTGTACGTATCTGTACACACACCAACGTAGCTATCTGTGACCATGACGTATTGGCTGAAACAAATAAGGCAGCGGGATATAGTTTATTTTCAAATTACAACAGCATTAAAATCTTTGTTTTTTTATGCCTACGTTTATCAAATGTCCAAAAAACACGCTCACGCATTGCCTGGGGGGAGACAACCCACACCGAAGGGTGTGTTGGAAATGCAGCTCTCTGATCGTGTCTCCAGGTCGTGTCACGTGTGTCGCTCGGCACGACGCCCCGACGTTTCGCCACACGTGCCCGGGGGAGCTTCTGTTCCCAGAACTGTTCGCGAGAGAAAGAAAAAAAGACGCTCCCACAGCACCTGCGGCGAAACGTCGGACATTCGCCGCTCGCCGAAAGCACATCGCAGAACCGCGCAGCAAGGCTCGCCGGAATACCCCAAAACCAGTGGGGATGAGCGATGCCAGCAGAGGGTTGCTCTGTTTGGTGGATGAATTCGCAATGTGCGGTTATGCCGCTACAAAAAGAAAAATGATCGCATTATTCCGTCGAGTTGCAAACGCTCTTTAGCTGCACCGGCACTGCTCTGAGCTCGTGGATCAAATCATCATTCACGCCGAGCACGGATCCCAGGGGCCGCTGGCTACAAACACAACGCTGCGCTATGAAGCCACACTCGCGCTCTCTCCCTCCTCCCCCTCCCCCACCACGTGTTAACTCTCGAAGCCACTGCAGCTGGACGCCGCGGTGTAGCGGTTGTCACGCTGGTAAAATGTGGACAATGCACCTCTCCGATACCTTTGGCCTGCGTGGAAAAGTAGACCAAATGCTGTCTAGACGGGGCTCTGCAGAGGCTCCCCCCCCTAATGCCAGCAGTGCTGTGAGCAAGCAATTGCAGGACTGCACCTTTGCCATTTGACATTCAGCCGTTGCACATACGCACACGGGGTTAAATCGTTAGCCGCTTTTGGGCTCCACCTTCGTTATTTTCTTATGCGTAGCATTTCCATTCAAACGGTCATTTATTTATAAGCCGGTGAGCAGGGCTTCACTTATCGCCAATTATATTCTGGGTCGCTGGCTGAGGCTGTTGACTCGTAGTAGCCACAGACGTAACGGGAGTTACACTGGATGTAATGTGGACATTTTTCCGGATCGCCGACCCAGACAGACCAACGCCGAAATTAATCCCTGCCGGTGAGAGCACTTGAGACGAATTTTTCGTCGTGTATTTACATAGGGTGCTTTAACAAAACATGTTTAACACGTCTGAGAATTTGCAACAACACCACGGGAAATGAGCCTCCGGGCTTTGGAGACCACTTGGAAAAGATTCCAGGCACGCTTTGACAATGATGGCGAGCAATTGAGAGACTCTTTGACTTTTTGAAGCTCTTAACATGACAATTGTGACCATGTTACAGTGTATTATCCGCCGTTTCCATTAAAAACGATAGTCCCGTATGAGTGTTAAAAACATTTTGAAGCACCCTGTATACGATGCGCGTCACAGCTATGCACTAATTAAACGTGGACAAAAACTGGAAGGTGTGCAAAGAAGAACGGTGAGGTGCACACTTGAAATGTACTCAGACAGCAAGAGGAGCACACATGGATTAGGGAATAAAATACGAACCACAGACACCAACATCGAGTGTTTAAGCATAGTCAGTGGGGCTTGGACACAACCTGTCGCTACGAGGCATGACGGCTGATGGACGAGACTGGTGACGGAATGTCAGCCAAAGGAGGCCCCAAAAACGCGGCGTAAAGCGACGTCCGCCGTGGAGATGGAGCGATGAGATCAGTTCACGAGCAGGGGTGAGGTGGGTTGTGGCGTCCTCAGGCTGTAAGAGAACGGTGACGGCATGGGAAGGCCTTCAGGCAGCAGTACACAGTGACAATGATGATGATATCTTATACCAACCTATTCTTAATTCTCTCTACCTCTATGGGCTCTTGTTGTGCCTTGAAAAAGGGTCATTGCGCGAAACGTCGCCTGTTATATACATTTTCGTTTTAAGACAGTGTTGTTGATGAATGTGTTGAGTGCTTTCTTATACCGTATCGATTATTTGTGATTGTGCCATGCTGTCAATGCAGTATCGACACATTATTGTATTTATATATGGGATTATTCTTAAACGGTAGTTTATTTATACAGAAAAGCTTCCCCGCATCGCCAATACAATGCCATCTGTCTTCCTGGCTCCTACGTTCGCACACACGATGAGGTCATGGCAACCGAATACATCCTGAATCCATTGACTGGGGTGTTATATAGAATCATACATTTTCGTCCATCTGCCTATTGGCCTTGTGGATAATGTTTTTTCCGAAAGTAATTTTTCGCCAATGTCTGGCCTGTTTGACACTATGTTGAGAGACCTTGACGCACACCGCGGGACGTATTCGACACAAAGCAGCAACAAAGTACGAGACATATTCTTGGTTGTTTCGGTAAAGTCACGTAGAAGGGAAACAATAACATAATAAAAATATAAAACAATAAATCAAAATTTTAAGTACGAGACTCCCACAGTGCGCCTCCGAGGATTTACTGTGAGTCATCCCATCATCGCCTGTCATCCCAAATCCAGGGGTCGACGGCCTTGCACCTGCAACTATTTATGTCCCTCTGGTCTCCTGTAACAGGTTGCAGGTGCCTGACCTTCTAAACCAAAACCACGTCCATTTCGCTGGTCAGTCCTTCGCCCCTTTGTCTCACTTTTGGTCTCTTGCCCTCCGTCAATCTCACGAGCGTCGCACGGAATCTCGCCGAACCCTCTTGTCTCACTGCGTGTTCCAAAAAATGTTCCCTTGTTCGTGGCTTCGACCTTTATGAAGTTGACGATTTTGCTGTTCCACTCCTTGAAATACGTTTGTCATTCGTCATTCTTTCGAGCCGCCATAAGGTCAGCAAATCTCTTTAGAATCCACGTTTTAGTTCTGATCCAGCTTTTGCTCCATCTATTTTACTCATCCTCCGCTGTGAGCGTTTGTTCCGCCGCGTACGATTCAAATTAAATTTAAAAAACATGTTGTCCATCAACCCATGGGCGTCGTGGATCCACTACTTTCTCTCGGAATTAATTTCAGCACCCCAAATCTCGGCACGGGTTTCAACCTTCCGTGTCTCACCGGCGACGAATCCCGCTGCCTTTTCCCGATGCGGCATTTTACAAGCGGCAGCGTCGAAACGTTTAACCGTATTCTGTCATCCCCCCCCCCCAAAAAACCAACTCGCACGTGATGAGAAGCAAAAACAAAAGTTGTACGGACAGCAATCAGTGACGCGCACTCGCGCAGCCTTTGGTGATGTGCGCGCGTTGTACCGGCCTCGCGGTGCCGACGCGCGCGTGACGGACGCGTGGGCTTGTTACTACAACGACGGCGAGCCGGCCGCGGCAAGCAACGCGGCGCGGCCGCAGATCAACGCCGTCAATGCTACTCGCTCGCGTCGGAGGCGGCGGGAGCGAGGAGCGGTTTGACCGCGCGGGTGTGCGGCCCGCGCTTCGCCGGTGCCCGCATCCCAACGAAACGCGAGAGTCGCCGAGCGGCAACCGCGGTTCGTTCGTGGAAACTTCTCCGCCGTGAACTCGACGGAGAATCTCTCGGTCCGTAGGACTTGGACGACGATGCACCGGGGGTCAAGGGCGGGGCGGGGGGTTGGGAGGGGGTGTTCGCGCCACTCAAACTCCACGCGTTAGCGTTGCCCACGAATGTCCATGGCAACAAGCTGGGGGCATTCACGCACACGCACGCACTCTGGCCTTTAAAGAAACAAAAAAAAAACAATGATTTGGCGAGATGTTTTAAACTCGAGCAAGGAGATTATAGCCGTCATCCCACGTGACATTTTTATGCGTGTTGCCTCTCCCCCACAATCGCACTCGGCTTAAGGAGGTAAGATTGAAATGATGCGAGGTGGTGGAGGGCCGTGGATACTCGTGTGCGCATCCCATTCTGAGAGCCCGCATTCCACGAACGTCCCTCTAGACAGCCAAGGGAATTGGAATTTTATCCACGCATGACCTGTCCTACATTAATAAGGACGACGTGGTATGACATTGGAACACGACGCTTGCTGGAGCGGTGGGGGGGGGATTGGTAACAGCGGAGAGTTCACGAGCAGCCCCATTGTTCAAAGTTGCTCACCACGCTCACGCTGTGGCATGTGCTTTGATTTTCCATTGGTAATTGTTGCAATTCTCTCATTTGTCAAAGTGTAAAGTTCATTGATTAGGTATAGCCCTGTGAGCTACTCGGCTCTTGAATCGGGTGCAACCGCAACAAACAAAAAACAAAAACATGAACAAGAAAACATCTTAAAGTGACTATGTGCAAACAGAAAATCCAAAAAAAGACAGCAAAATATTGCAGAAAAATCACCGTACACCCACACTGTGCAAATATCCCAGTGGGATGCAAGTCCTTGTCGAGGAGAACCACACTGATTCGTAGGACTACTTTTCAAGAGGGTCCTGCATTAGGTTTATTTA
Source organism: Lampetra planeri (assembly GCF_965212315.1). NCBI lineage: Eukaryota > Metazoa > Chordata > Hyperoartia > Petromyzontiformes > Petromyzontidae > Lampetra > Lampetra planeri. The sequence continues at coordinate 4,853,244 of NC_136136.1, forward strand.
TTTTATTTCAAGCTGTTTTAAGCCATTTCGTACGTGTGGTTGAAACTCGGAGCACCCATAGAAAACCCTCGCACGCATGAGAGCGGCACTCTATCCCAGTAGAGTTCGATACGGATCGTCATTACTCCACTTGCCTTCTCCCAGCGAGCCTGCACCTCGTCGATGTCCACGGGAAGGGAGTTTCACAACATTTGTGTGATGCACCAACCCTGGCCTCAACAGCGCAGGATTACAGCCGTGAACAAGGTATCTGCAGCGTGCAAGCGATGTTACCAACGCATTACATTGACATCTGCCAATTACTATCAAGTGCTGATTCCTGGACCACAATTAGAGATTCTGTTTATTTTTAAACGCCCATGACCACTGTATCTAAAGCCACAAAAAATGAATGCTGAATTTAATGACCAACAGCAGCGTGCAGTCATGCACGTTGCTGTGTGCACCTTTAACCCTACAAATGATTCCTCACATGTCCCTTGTTCGGAGTACACAATGCTTTCTGAAACCCATCCAGCTTTGGCAATATGTATACAAAATGAAATTAAATTGCCAGCGTAATTGTCCTGTTGCAAGGAGCGTGGGTTGTCATAGTCTCAACCAATGATGTCAGACGTTTAATTGATGTACCCGCGGTATACAGTGGTCTTCCGAAAAACATTGGCAATCGTACGGTAAGAGTTGTTTTAAATTGCAATTTTAATTGTATAAATCGTCAACCGATGTTTCTTTTCCCTGAAAACAAATATCAATTATGGCTAAGCTTTGTATGGATTTATGGATGCGTTCATTGGCCAAATAACAGCTGATGTACAGGACAGGCGGTAATGTGAATGCATGTGATTAGGGAACATCAGTAGTGCCTTTGGTGGTTCATCAGCTATGCAACGAACCCTTTAGGTACGTGCACACAAAGCCAAAGAAATTAGAGTGAATTGTGAAGAGCCATTGCTTGATGTGGAGATTGAATTGCTTTATGCTCCTCCAAGGACTCCAAGTATATTTTAACACGTCCTTGATTATCACAAATACGACGTAAATTGGCAATAATAGGCTTCAATAAATGGCAGCGATGGAGATATGGTCCGTCAGTTTGTTAGGGGTTTTAGATTTTATTCAGCGTAACTGGATAACACGCGGGAGAGGCATGGATGGCCACCAAGCCATGCGATGTTTTGTCAGCCCCTAAACTGCAGATGTATCTTAAAATTACGTTTCACTTCTGCGCGTGCATGTGTGTGGACGCGCACAAAGACAGAGATATACGCCTTATAGCCTTAAACAGATTATTGGTGCTATTAATACTGGGGAGACAAAGACGGCTGGGCGTGGTTGCTGGCCACCCACCCCCTCGTGTGCCGTTCTAGCCTTCATGGGTGTTCGCAAACAACACTTGCCCCAACAGTCTGTTACAGGCTATACGGGGGGCCTTTGTCTTCGCGTGATCGCGCGCCGCGCACACACACGGAGGCTATTCATTCGCCATCCAAGAGTTAACCCATTCGACGGCCGAACGTGACGGCGCACATGCGGTTGTGTGATTGCCCTCATTCACGAACCCGCGTTACCTCCTCGCGGCCAATCAAACCTCTTTCGAGCAGTAAACGGTGCGTTCAGTTGCTTCAAACTGCTTAATGGACAAAGGCATTCGAACACGAACGTCGCTGCGCGTTAACATCGCTGAATGGGGACGGCGCTCTGTTCGGTCGGTGTAAAGATCAGGGTTAGACTTTGCATTGGTGGGGAAAGGTACATTTTTTAAAGTTAGGGGTATGTGCTTAGGTGTCTGTGTAAAGGTTCGAGAATAGCGAAGGACCAGCCCCAGTATCATTTGTAAAGGCTAATTCCAAACCCTGCTACGTAAGTAAGTAAGTACAGCACGACAATTCGACAGCTCCGCATCACGCGAGCAAAACTGCGCGTATGAGGCCAGATATGTGGGCACCGCCGAAATAAGCTGCTGCTGCTGCTGCTGGTAGTGGTGGGGGTCGTGGCAGTGATGGGGGGTGATGGCGTTCCTAAGGCTGTGGTGGTCTGGAGCGGAGGCGGCGGCGGCGGCGGTGGCGGCGGTGGTGGTGGGGGGTGGAGGAGGAGGAGGAGGAGAGGTGGGAGTGTTGGATGGACGGGCGTCGCAACTTTCAGCACCACAGCTCCAGTGGACAGCGCCTCGGCTCCTGCCGCGTGCGATGCGCGCAGCTCGCGGTCTGCCACTCTCAGAGGGCGCAGCAAGCGAGGCCGCCTCGGATCATGGAGGCTCGCAGCGCGCTCCCTGTAAGGAGACCTGAGGCCGTGGAGATTGAAGGCAACGGGTAGACATCGTGCTGCAACAGCGGCGGCTGCGGCGGCGACGGCACACGCGCACGGGACCTACGGTACTCGCCTGTTGCATCGGTGGGGTGGGAAGGGGAGGAGAAAGGGCTGTATCGTCTGTCGGCACTACACCCAGCGCACTTCCACAACAGTGTGTGTCCAGGGCGGGGGGGGGGGGGGGTGGAGAGGGGGGGGGCGCAGCCTCTCTGACTGTCTGTCTCACTGGCAGTCTCTGTTGTCGCTCGACAGTATCATTCGCGCGCCTCCCCCTTAATAACACACACACTCACTCTCTCTCTCTCTTTCCGCCGTGCTGGGAGAAGTGTCCCGCGGGGGGAGAGCGAGTGAGCACCCGCGAGATAGCGATAGTGATCGACCCTGCCGACTCCTCGTCCTCATGAACGTTGACTGCTCGCCGGGGTCCAACGTAACATGCCCGCCCACGGCGGAGGAGCAGGAGGAGGTGGAGGAGGAGGAGGCGATTGCGCTGCTGGTGCTGCTGGTGGTGGTGGTGGGAGCCCCGTGTGTGAAGACAACGCACGCTTCGCCCTCCTTGCGCTGCTCATCGTGTGCTACATGCTCTTCGGAGCCGCGGTCTTCTCGGCTCTGGAGCGACCCGCCGAGGAGGAGGCCCGGCGACGCTGGTGCAGCAGGCTGAGCAACTTCACCAGGACTCACGGCGTGAGCGCCGTCGCCATGGAGGAGTTGCTCCGGGACTACGAGGCGGCCAGCCTGCAAGCCGCGGTCGGTGCCGACGAGCTGAAGCCCCGCTGGGATTTTTCGGGAGCCTTCTACTTTGTAGGCACAGTGGTGACCACCATCGGTGAGCTGCGCTCCATGTCACACGCGGCGGCGGCGGTGTCTTGCGGCGATTCGTTTGCAGCGCCATGGCGGTTCGGTACTAGCGGCACGGCATGGTTATATTCTAGATTTGAAGCTTTCGTGACTGCAAGGATTCATACTCTTTAGTTCTTTCGGTAAAGTCACGTAGGTAAAAAAATGTAATTAAATTTAATAAGAATAAAATAATAAAAATCACGACGTTTCCGAGGCAACACAAGTCTCCGTCATCAGGTGGGACCGTCACAGCCAGGTGGGACCGTCACAGCTGGCTGTGACGATCCCACCTGATGACGGAGACTTGTGTTGCCTCCGAAACGTCGTGATTTTTATTTTATTTTATTAATTTTAATTTCATTTTTTACCTACGTGACTTTACCGAAAGAACTAAGAGTAGGCATGGTTAGAGTTGAAAAGCCGCATCCATCTCGTCCTATTTTTGGCCTCGTAGTTTGGATAAATCCTAAATAGGAAGATATGAGACGATACTAGCAATAGGATTAGTATGTTCTTGGTTCTTTCGGTAAAGTCACGTAGAATGGAAATAATAAAATAATAAAAATAAAACATAATAGACTTCAGACTCTGTCTTCTCGACAGACCTGTTCTCCACCCGAGGACGGCTGCTTGCGTTGTGGCCGAAACGTCGTGAGAATTATTTTATTATGTTTTTTTATTTTTATTTTTTTATTTCCATTCTACGTGACTTTACCGAAAGAACCAAGAAGATGGATCCCTGCTGTCACGAAAGCTTTAAATCTAAAAGGATTATTATGGATACATGTACATTGTGTCCTAGTGGTAGTGCCTTACGACAATAATTCAGGTTCCAAGCAAGCGTAGCGGGGATCTTCCAGAAACATATTGAGGAGACAAAAAGCCCAGTTAGACGTCACGATCGCCAAATGTGATGTCTCCGATTTCAGTGTGGTCTCACCCTGATCCGCGCGTAATTCCAAGCGTGCGTCTTGACAACGTCCTGCTGTGTGCTCTTGTAAGCATTGCGTTCGATTTCCTCCGTCAGTGTCAGGAGTCAGTCGTTCGAGCGGTGGTTCTTGACTTAGGGAGTGCGAGACATAGCCAGATAATATTTTTGTTTAGAAGGTAAATGGTCGAAACACAAATTAAGCAGGGGCAGGTAGGCACGAATACTTTGTTTCATCAAACCCATGTGTGTGTTAACAGTATTAATGTTTAACGATTGTGAACCAATGGGGGGTGCACGTAAGGCTGCAGTAAAGGTTAAGGAACCACGGCGTTAGAGTTTGGCTGCCGGCCAGCGCGTGCCGTGAGAAGGCCTCGTGGAGGCGTGAGACCACCCGGGGAATTCCGGGGTGGGCACCGGGCGAGGGGGAAAGGAGACAAAGACACGTTCAGACAATGACACGGTCAGACAATAACACGGCCAGACAATGACACGGCCAGACAAAGACACGGTCAGATAATGACACGGCCAGACAAAGACACGGTCAGATAATGACACGGCCAGACAAAGACACGGTCAAACAAAGACACGGTCAGATAATGACACGGCCAGACAATGACACGGCCAGACAAAGACACGGTCAGACAAAGACACGGTCAGATAATGACACGGCCAGACAATGACACGGCCAGACAATGACATGGCCAGACAAAGACACGGTCAGACAAAGACACGGTCAGATAATGACACGGCCAGACAATGACACGGCCAGACAAAGACACGGTCAGACAAAGACACGGTCAGATAATGACACGGCCAGACAATGACACGGCCAGACAATGACATGGCCAGACAAAGACACGGTCAAACAAAGACACGGTCAGATAATGACACGGCCAGACAATGACACGGCCAGACAAAGACACGGTCAGACAAAGACACGGTCAGATAATGACACGGCCAGACAATGACACGGCCAGACAATGACATGGCCAGACAAAGACACGGTCAAACAAAGACACGGTCAGATAATGACACGACCAGACAATGACACGGCCAGACAAAGACACGGTCAGACAAAGACACGGTCAGATAATGACACGGCCAGACAATGACACGGCCAGACAATGACATGGCCAGACAATGACACGGCCAGACAATGACACGGCCAGACAAAGACACGGTCAGACAAAGACACGGTCAGACATAGACATAGACACGGCCAGACAATGACACGGCCAGACAATGACACGGCCAGACAAAGACACTGCCAGACAAAGACACGGCCGGACAAAGACACGGTCAGATAATGACACTGCCAGACAATGACACGGCCAGACAAAGACACGGTCAGACAAAGACACGGCCGGACAAAGACACGGTCAGATAATGACACTGCCAGACAATGACACGGCCAGACAATGACACGGCCAGACAATGACACGGCCAGACAAAGACACGGTCAGACAAAGACACGGTCAGACAATGACACGGCCAGACAAAGACACGGTCAGACAATGACACGGTCAGACAAAAACACGGTCAGACAATGACACGGCCAGACAAAGACACGGTCAGACAAAGACACGGTCAGACAATGACACGGCCAGACAAAGACACGGTCAGACAATGACACGGTCAGACAAAAACACGGTCAGACAATGACACGGCCAGACAAAGACACGGTCAGACAAAGACACGGTCAGACAATGACACGGCCAGACAAAGACACGGTCAGACAATGACACGGTCAGACAAAAACACGGTCAGACAATGACACGGCCAGACAAAGACACGGTCAGACAAAGACACGGTCAGACAATGACACGGCCAGACAAAGACACGGTCAGACAATGACACGGTCAGACAAAAACACGGTCAGACAATGACACAGCCAGACAAAGACACGGTCAGACAAAGACACGGTCAGACAATGACACGGCCAGACAAAGACACGGTCAGACAATGACACGGTCAGACAAAAACACGGTCAGACAATGACACGGCCAGACAAAGACACGGTCAGACAAAGACACGGTCAGACAATGACACGGCCGGACAAAGACCGTTACCCAAAGAGGTATCGGTCATGGCGGGGTTGGGAGTCACGTGGTCATCTTTTCCCCCGTGGTCAGTAAAAGTAGTGCGGCTTGAAGGCGGGGAGCATAGAAGACCTTGGAGCATGAGTGCAATACAATGGATTTTGCTGCACTGCCCTTTGCTGACAACGTTGCCCAGCAGCAGCAAATAGACGCACGTTTCATGGAGGGGTGGTTGCCCATCCAGGCACTATCCAGGCTGAGACCTGCTTAGCTTTTGAGTACTGACGCGATTGGGCGCATGCTGGGTTCGTCTTGGGTTACGGGCGCTAAGTTTGTAGCTAATTAATATTGGCGTGACTCAGTGAACCGGGTGAGTTTAAACTGTGGTGATGTTCTAGCCCAAGAAGCTGAACTTTGGAACGCGTATACGTTCTGTGCTTTTATAAGTGCAGAATAAACATCTGACACGCGACATGTTACGACTTTGTGTCCGCCAAACGTCGATCCCGAATCATCGTTCGCGTCGTTGTGGAGATTATAAACAAGCCGAGAATATGTCTCCTTTACAAATCATCCGTCCCTCCGAATAAATAAGGAAATAATTTCTTACGAATCCCAGCTGCTGCACGGCATTCTGGGAGGCCATCACGTCAGCAGCGTTGGTTCAAGACAAGCAAATATCTGAATATTCTGAAGGCTGATTGTGTTTTTTTGTTTTTTAACTTAAATGGCAGGGTCAGCCTAAAGTTGTACGTTGCCTTAGTTCTCGTGCTTATCACTTAAATAAATCCCCGTTGTCAGTGAACCGAGTAATTCCCCTCCCGTGGGGCGTGAGACGCTAAAGCCGACGGAGAGTGGGTCAAGCCACCCACCGGTTATGCACGCAGTGTAAATATGGTTACATCTAAAGGGCACAAGCTATTCGTATTTGGCATACATGCATATGGTTGCCACATTTTCCACAGAGCGAACCCGCACATATTTCTCAGTCAGCCAGGGTCTGAATAAAGTTGTGCCAGTATGCTGTGATATTAGTTCAACAAATCCCGGACCAGATCTCAGTGCGAATGAATTTCTGCCACCCGAACACAGATTCCAATTCACAGACTGTCCCGGGTATAGCCTGAAAGTGTTAGAGGCACGGTTAAGGTCGAGCAAAACCAGACACGAGTGTAGACACACATTATAAACATGATGTTGTTTTCAACATTTTCTCAATATGGCCCCGATTCGTGTAAATAAATGCATTCATTTATTATTAAGCAGGTTGCACTTGTAAGAGATGCTGGGGAGAAGTCTTGGCTGAGAAACCACATTATGAACACAATTTATGTATAATTTAAAGCCCCATGCCAATCCACTCCTGAATAACGGCCTCTCCCCACACAATTTTTCGTGGTGGTGAAGTATGGTCAAACCACCTCATGCCGTGTCGTTCGTGAGAGTTGCTTAAATCCTGCTTCACCACGCTTGGCCAGTGCGGCTTGGTTAAGAGATCAGGGAGTCCAGGAACTACGACGGATAATCGCTCGCCCCACGGATGTAACCTTGGCCGGGAATTGAACGCATGTGGCCAGGTTGATTGTGCAGTGTTCGAACCACTGCGCCACAGCTCAGTCTATTGTCTCAGCTTTGAAAATCAACCTGATTGAGTGCAAAATATACATTTTTGGCGTGTGACATTTAATATTGTTTCATCCTGAACACACATTTTTTTCTCCCTTCTCAATTGAGGTTTTTCATCGATTTGGGATAATATTGACTTGAATCTTGATTTCAAGCTTTCGTGACTGCAGGAATCCATACTCTTTGGTTCTTTCGGTAAAGTCACGTAGGTAGAAAATAAATTAAATCACGACGTTTCGGGCGCAACACAAGCGTCCGTCATCAGGTGGGAAAGCATCTCTATGAGATATTTATTCGAAAGCACAGTGGTATTTGATTGAATACATCTCCAGTCATCATTATCCTTGGTCTATCCACTGCTGGATGAATGCCTGCTTCCCTTGCCGTCGACATTCATCACGGTCCTGCGATGACAACATCCGTCCCGCTCACGCACCCCAACTAATCTCGTTGCCCCGTCTCCGTAAGGGGTGATCCTCTTCGCCATGCCCTCTGCTTCCATTAGCCACACACACACACACTCCACGGGCATGTTTCACACATGCACAGAGCGACACATATGGAGTATATTAGAATAAAGGCACGTGCACGAATGACATGCGTGCACCGTTAAGTGTTAAACACGATCCCCACCGGGATTTAAAATCACTAAAGCTGCCCAGTGATTTCCTGCCGGGATTTGATGTCACAGAGCCAGTGACGTCGTACTGAATGCATTGACCGAGCATTGTCGAAAGGAAGCCGTTTTTTTTTAATATAGAAACATTAAAATATTAAGAACATGGTGCTAATTAAATTCTGCATGTAAGGAGCATTGTCGTACGATCAACGTTGCATCTAATCGCTGCCAATTTAGACCTGGCAGAAGGAATGAAGCCGTGGCAGGCTGTGGTGGAATCGACATCATTTTCCGTGATGGCCTTTTCACCTTGACCTTCAGCTAGGAATTGATGCTTCGCACAGTCAGAACATTTGTGAAGTTCCTTTCAATGACTTCATCATCATCATCGTTGCCATCAGCAACAACAACAGCAGCAGCAGCCGTGATATATTAACTGCAATGTCTGTCAGAGGAGCATAACTGCTCAACACGTGGGTGTGGAGTACGTGTGTTTATACCCAGTTACTGAAAGTCGACTGCTATCAAGACAAGCGAGGAGGCAATGCTTTAGGAAAACTGAATTTGATAATGAAAAATAAAACAACTCAAAAGTGCAATGTCACCTATTTCTATATATATATTTTTTCCATTTGAATGCCACGGTGTTAATGACGAAAGTGTTGAGTTTTTATCGCGTTTCTGTGCTTGTGCACAACTGCTAGTCCAGCAGCAGCAGCAGCAGCGCCGGCAAACAATTATTGGATTCGATAACGAAAAGCGACGCAGCAATGCGCCCGAGTAAGATGGTTTCACGTGGCTTGCTTGGCTGCTAACACTGGTCAACACACTTTTTCTGGCATAAGGTATTCCAACGGGTTTAAGGTTATTTTGGGGTGCTGATTCCAAATCTGGCATCAGTTTTTGTCTATTACATCAGGTTTTTGAGATATCAAATATTGCATTTTCAATAAAAACTGCAGAAGAAAAATATTAAATAAATGTGGATATCTACATAAAATGATATTATAAACACACTATCCTAAAAACACAGCACAATATTTTAACACTAAAGCAGTCACTGACTCGCAACAACTTGCAATCATAAGGGACAGAGTTAATTTCGGATAAAATCAATGAAAATGGGGTATGCCAATTGCATAAAAATGAGATGTGATAGAGCAAATCTGAGATCAGATTTGGAATCAGCACCCTGAAACTAGTCTAAAACAGCTGCAAAAATCCAGGCCAGAAAAAGAGGTATTTTTTTTATTTACCAGTGTAATTGGTCCATCTCGACATCACTGGCTGACCCACAAGGCCACCGAGCCAACGTGTTGCCGCCGTGCCCGTGGCTGGAAAGTGAACACAGGTTCCTCGGGTTCGACAACACTTTTAAAACACGTGCTTCTGCTAATTCGGTTACATTGCCGAATCCATTGCACTCGCACAAATATTAACTTGGGACAAAATGTGCTGCGTGATTTAAAAAAAAAACACAACACAAGTAGGACATTCGTTTGTTCCTAATATCCTCCACCCGTCTAAGTATAGACCAACCAAAGAATGTCATCATACGCTGCCACAATGCAATACATCATCATTATTACCATTATTTAATCACTGTGTCAGTATCATGTAGGCAATTTAAGTCCCTAGCAACCCAAATTAAGCCTTCAACTATAACGTCTGTAGTTCATTCTGAAAATGAATTGCTCATACGAGATCATCAATCAGCAGCAGCAGCCATGATCTTTTCACTGCTGGATGAAGGCCTTCCAAAGCCGCGGCCACCTCCCCCTCCCCCCCGATTCCATGCTCCTGCCGAACTCATCAATGTGCGTCCACGATGAGAGACGTCCTTCCCGGTGCGTTCCGTCCTTTGGCTGCCACTCCTTCATGAGTCTCGACCAGTGGCCGTCACCCCCGCCCAGGTCCACAAAAGACAAAGATCCCCCGTAGAGCCTTAACAGACGATTGGGGCAAGTGCTGTTAGCGAGGCACCTATGACGGCCGAAACGGCACACCAGGGGGATGGTGGCCAGCACCACGCCCAGCCGCCTTTCTATGCCTATTGGCGATGTTTTTTTTACGCACCGCACCAGGTACTCATTTGAGGCTGAGTCGACCTAGGGGAGGGCCCAGGACCGGTTCAGATAAGTCACTGTTGGCCGTGAGTGGCAATAGAACGTGGGTCGCCCGGCTTGTATCGTGGTGCGCTAACCGCTACACTACCGCCCAGGTCCACGTACACCTTTCACAATCGTCAACGTGACGTCTCAAAACTCGCGTGCGTCCTCCGAAGCACGTGTTTCATCTTCGCTCCTCCCTCCCTCTCTCTCTCTCGGTGTAATTATTCCAGTCGCAGTCTCTCCATTACAATTTGTGCAATTACTAAAGCTCTTGCTGGTTGGACCGTGTTCACGATCAGTACGCTATCACGTGCAGCTGTTGAAGACACGGACATTGCCCTTGTTTAGCCAGGAGAGCCTCACCGAGTCTCGTGACTCGCTTTCAGGAAGCTACCTGCCAAGTTTCAGAAGTCAGGGTTGCGACGCACGCTATGCCTGATCCCAACCGAGTACGATTGCGAGCAATGAAACCCACGTGACGACATTTCTACCATGACGTAGGCGACGGCGACGGCCCACTCCTCTCCGAATGACCTCACGTGATCTTTAACGCCAGCCGTGAGGCAGACCGCGTGTGGCTTTTCGGTTGCTGCACACTCCGTATTAACCAGGGCGGCCCGCCGCTGACAAGCCGCGATCCTCTGCAACGAGCGACGCACGCGCGCGCGCTTCCTCGAGGCCACGTCACCGTCATTCTCACGCCTTTCTTATAAACAGTCGCGCCTCGTTACTGTCGCATCATCGTCGCAGTCACACTTGGTCACTTGGGGAAGTCGTTCCACACGGGGCTACGTTTCTCACGAAATGTTGGTGGTTCGGTTTGACCAGTCCCGATCCTTTGAGGCGCATTTTGCAACCTCCGATTAGCACTGTTGGCTACGTACGGTGCGAAAGAGTTTCAGCAACATTTATCTCGGGTGGTTCGAACTTTTGTCCTTGCCCCTTAGACATATTGCCCGGCTGATTTTGTCTTCTCCCGTTGTTGCAGTATCACTGCAACAACGCATTACGCTTCGGGATTCTGGGTAAGGTGCCGGGCAGACTCCAGCTTGGTCAGAATGTTTGGAGTTATACTTATAATATTAATCTAGATTGTATTGTGATTGTTATTGTGATATAACATCAAACTGGGATTTTTGCACATTTTTTTGTACGCAGCATAAACAAATGGTGCTTCTTCTGGAAGATGTAATTGTTTTTCTAGGGGTTGTTTAAATTTGCGTGCAGTAAATTTTAAATGTATCTTGTAATGTTATTGTTTGTTGCGGTTGCACCCGAATCAAGAGCCGAATGGCTCACAGGGTAAAACCAAATAAATGAAACCGAAACTGAGAATGCAGCTGCTACGTGCGCACAGTTTCGCGAGCACACCACACCTGTTCTCATGTCTCTGCATTGGCGTCCAGTGAATAATAAGATCCTAATGCTGACCTACAAGGTCCTCGGTGGGTTAGCCCCACAACATTTGCAGGAGCTAATTAAAGTTTGAAACTTCAACGATGTCCCTGACATCTTCAGATCGCCTTATTTTAAGTACTCTGAGATCGTGGCTCTGCTCCTGGTGTGATGAGTCAAGTTCAAGTTCATTTATTTGGTATAGCCCTGTGAGCCATTCGGCTCTTGAATCGGGTGCAACCGCAACAAACAAAAAAACAAAAACATGAACAAGAAAACATCTTAAAGTGACTATGTGCAAACAGAAAATCCAAGTAAAGACAGCTAAATATTCCACAAAAACCACCGTACATCAACGCTGTGTGCAAAAATCCCAGTGGGATACAAGTCAAACAACAACAACCACAAGACAACTTAGATTAAGGCCATCAGTCGAACTCCGTACTACAACAAACAAACATGGCCAAACCAAAAAACGTTTTCGAAATCACCACAATAAAGCCATAAAAGCAATGAAACAGTGATCATAGGAACTGTGACCGAATTTTCACAATTAACGACATAAACAACATGAACTACGATGTACTACCGGCGCAGCTCCCAAACAATGGGAGGCTGCGCTATTGGCAATAAGTCAATCGGAGTTGTTTAAGGGCTATTTAAATCTGTTCCGAAGACTCACTTCTTTAAATTTGCCTTCACTGACGTTTCGCCAGTAATTACAATCAGCATCGCGAGGCGACAGCCAGATTTGTGGAGAACTCCTCCTCCCGTTTCGTTCTTCGCTTCACCTTTCAAACAACAGTTTCGGTGGCGGAGCCAAGCCTGAGCCGAGTCGTGACTGCCATTACGGCGGGGCCTCATTTGCCAGAAGGAAGCCTTCCCTGTGCCGAGATTGTTTTGGAGGTGTCTGGTCGGATGACCCCGTGGTTTAGAGTGCATGAGTGACAGTTGTGAGGTTTCAAAGGTCATACTGCAAGCGGTGGGGTCAACCCAAGCAGTGCTCATTGCCGTGGACAAACTCGCTTGTTTGAGGCTGGAGACACCACGATTGTAAACAATGAGGTGTACGTGCTGTTTGCACCTTCAAGAACACACTCGGGTGGAGGTGGAGCGGTGGCACAGCAGTCGGCGCACTGCGCTTCCAAGCCCCTGCGCACGGACTTGGATACCTGGATACGGACGAACCCGTCAGTGGCGAGTGAAGTCTGAACTGGTCCTGGGCTCTGCCCCCCCCCCCTCCCCCCCCACTAGACCAGCCCGCACTTGGCCAGTGCAGTGAAGTTCACCTCCGTGACCCACGACGCGGCATAGGGAGAGACTTGACCCAGCTGTCTGTACAAAAACTAAAATGTGTGTTGCTAAATTTTGCTCAATATATCTGGCTGCCGCCTGATGAAGCTAGTTGTAATTATTGGCGAAACGTCGTACTCGGATTATAAATGTTGTGGCTTGGCTCTCCAACACTCCGGTGTGCTGTACTAGTACACTACACTATACACTACACAATACACTACACAATACACTACACACTAGTGCTGAACTAGTGACGGATTGGCACGTTTTGTTCAGCTGACAACCCTTACTAGTTGGCTGTGTCGGGTGGTGGCGGGTTTTAACGACACACTTATATATTTACGCAATCTAACCGCAAAAAAAGCCTCTACAGTGAGGGAAAAAAGTATTTGATCCCCTGCTGATTTTGTACGTTTGCCCACTGACAAAGAAATGATCAGTCTATAATTGTAATGGTAGGTTTATTTGAACAGTGAGAGACAGAACAACAACAACAACAAAAAAAACGCATGTCAAAAATGTTACAAATTGATTTGCATTTTAATGAGGGAAATAAGTATTTGACCCCTCTGCAAAACATGACTTAGTACTCGGTGGCAAAACCCTTGTTGGCAATCACAGAGGTCAGACGTTTCTTGTAGTTGGCCACCAGGTTTGCACACATCTCAGGAGGAATTTTGTTTCACTCCTCTTTGCAGATCTTCTCTAAGTCATTAAGGTTTCGAGGCTGACGTTTGGCAACTCGAACCTTCAGCTCCCTCCACATATTTTCTATGGGATTAATGTCTGGAGACTGGCTAGGCCACTCCAGGACCTTAATGTGCTTCTTCTTGAGCCACTCCTTTGTTGCCTTGGCTGTGTGTTTTGGATCATTGTCATGCTGGAATACCCATCCACGACCCATTTTTAATGGCCTGGCGGAGGGAAGGAGGTTCTCACCCAAGATTTGACGGTACATGGCCCCGTCCATCGTCCCTTTGATGCGGTGAAGTTGTCTTGTCCCCTTAGCAGAAAAACACCCCCAAAGCATAATGTTTCCACCTCCATGTTTGACGGTGGGGATGGTATTCTTGGGGTCATAGGCAGCATTCCTCCTCCTCCAAACACGACGAGTTGAGTTTATGCCAAAGAGCTCCATTTTGGTCTCATCTGACCGCAACACTTTCACCCAGTTGTCCTCTGAATCATTCAAATGTTCATTGGCAAACTTCAGACGGGCATGTATATGTGCTTTCTTGAGCAGGGGGACCTTGCGGGCGCTGCAGGATTTCAGTCCTTCACGGTGTAGTGTGTTACCAACTGTTTTCTTGGTGACTATAGTCCCAGCTGCCTTGAGATCATTGACAAGATCCTCCCGTGTAGTTCTGGGCTGATTCCTCACCGTTCTCATGATCATTGCAACTCCACGAGGTGAGATCTTGCATGGAGCCCCAGGCCGAGGGAGATTGACAGTTCTTTTGTGTTTCGTCCATTTGCGAATAATCGCACCAACTGTTGTCACCTTATCACCAAGCTGCTTGGCGATGGTCTTGTAGCCTATTCCAGCCTTGTGAAGGTCTACAATCTTGTCCCTGACATCCTTGGAAAGCTCTTTGGTCTTGGCCATGGTGGAGAGTTTGGAATCTGATTGATTGATTGCTTCTGTGAACAGGTGTCTTTTATACAGGTAACAAGCTGATATTAGGAGCACTCCCTTTAAGAGTGTGCTCCTAATCTCAGCTCGTTACCTGTATAAAAGACACCTGGGAGCCAGAAATCTTTCTGATTGAGAGGGAGTCAAATACTTATTTCCCTCATTATAATGCAAATCAATTTATTAAAAAAATTATATGCGTTTTTCTGGATTGTGTTGTTGTTATTCTGTCTCTCACTGTTCAAATAAACCTACCATTAAAATTATAGACTTATCATTTCTTTGTCAGTGGGCAAACATCCAAAATCAGCAGGGGATCAAATACTTTTTCCCTCACTGTATTATGGATGTGCTCAACATGTCAGCATTTTCCCCCGAATCCACTTTCCACGCTCAGTGGGTGTCATTTTCTTCCCACGCAAGACAGTTTGTACAATCTATTACTAATCAAAGCTATGTAGCTCTTTTCCAGAAGCGACCTGGCCACAAATGATAGCACAACGAAGTGGCTTATCAATATGGAAATGTACACCAGCCAAATACTCTAAATGCATGTTTCTAAATGTGGAGGTAAAAACCGGAGGACCCGGAGAAAGATCCACGCCACCACGGGGAGAGAGAGAGAGAGACGCAAACTCCGAATATATAGCAGCAGGCGTGAGGGTTGGGATCGAACCCACGACCTCCTGTAGACCAAGCGAGGTAGTTAACATATCCTAGCCACCGTGATGATGATGATGATGATGAGACAGAGACGCAAACTCCAAATATACAGCAGCAGGCGTCAGGTTGGGATCGAACCCACGACCTCCTGCATACCAGGCGAGGTAGTGAACGTCTCCTCGCCACCGTGGGCACCCAAGTGTCCTCATTCCCGAGATATGCAACATCTGCGCGTTCACACCGCACAGCACCTCCTGGAAATTAGCGCACACTGTCAGCACACGTCACATTTAAGCGGACGATCACGTGACAAAATTACCAACTGTGCAGTTCCATTCCAATGTGTGCTTACTCATTATCACCGGGTGCAGGCTTGTTACGAATTTTAAATCATGAATCACGATACTGGTCTCCCTCTAAGAATACAAATTCATCGCAGTGCCCTGCATATCTTTCAAATTGGCTTTTTTTCTCTCTCGCATTTCAACGACAACAAATGAGAACCAGCGAAAGGCATCAGGTTATGCAACCTCTAGGAGTCATAGCCAGGGTAGGCAGTCCCCCCCCCCCCCCTCGCAGCTTTGAAAAGCGAAACAGCGGAGAATGATTATAAAGGAAAGGCGATAATAAGAAAGAGATATGGACGAGGGGAAGAAAGAGTTGTGGCGTATGGAGGGGGTGAGGGGGGGGGGGACAAGTCGGGAAAGGAAGGGTGAAAATCGAGAAGGCATCAACAAATGAGACGCTATATATTTGGGAGGCCTTATTGCCAGGATTCTTGGTGACACGTCTGTTTGCATGTTTTGTCACACTTATTTATGGTCCATGCAGACATGATGCCTTGCAAAGGGTACATGCAGTAGTTTGTGTTTGAACATTTGTACACCTCTTTTATAGCTAGACAGGGTAAACGCTATTTTTATTTTTCATCAAATCAAACGCTGCTCAGCAGCAGCGGTGGTGGCAAATGGTGCACCGGTGAAATTTGAAAAGTTTAGATAAACAAGTTTGAGTCATTTTAAAATGAGATGCTAACAATGATATGGATGTGAACTTCTTTCGCACGGTACATAGCTGACCGTGCTAATCGGATGTGCGAGGGAAGGACAAGAAACCAAACACAAAAGGACGTTCTAAACAAATGCTCAACACAACAACAGCAAGAAATTCTCAAGGAATTAGTTTTCCCGAAAAATATTTTTTTCAATCTGAAGAAATTCGTTTTCAATCTGAAGAAATTAGTTGTCAATCTGAAAAAAATGAGTTTTCAATCGGAAGTAATACGTTTTCAATCTGAAGAAACTAGTTTTCATTCTGAAGAAATTAGTTTTCAATCTGAAGAAATTAGTTTTCATTCTGAAGAAATTAGTTTGCAATCTGAAGAAATGAGTTTTCAATCTGAAGAAATTAGTTTTCAATCGGAAGTAATACGTTTTCAATCTGAAGAAACGAGTTTTCAATCCGAAGAAACGAGTTTTCAATCCGAAAAAATTCGTTTTCAATCTGAAGAAATTAGTTTTCAATCTGAAGAAATTAGTTTTTCGTACAAAAAAACACAGCCATTTGTTCAGCCAGAGCACCAGCCCGAGCAACGTAACGGAATGCCTTTGTGGGGATGTACACAGGGGAGACATTGAAGCGACTAGCCCGCCTCCCCTCTGTGTGGCTCGGTGGACTGGTCCACTGCAGGTTGCTGTGAGAGATGGCGACGGCACGGGGTGGCATCATCCAGCAGTGGATAGGTCGTGGCTGATGATGATGATAATAGCAAAGGCAACCGCATCTCAAGACGCCGGACACACGAGGATGACGCCTATTATGGCGAAAATAGGCCTGGATATGTTACTTTGTTTTTTTTTTATACAGAAGAAGCAGTCGGTCACAGGCATGGCAGAAGAGGAATGGCTGAGACTTAGAGCCTGGACTCGAACAGGAGCAGGGAATCAACAGCACGGATGTCTGGGAGGCTGGAGGTGGGTGGGTCCAGACCGTGGGGCCAGCATATGAGAAGGAGCGACCTACCTTTGCGCAACAGTTGACCGGAAGCAGAGAGCTGCGTGGGGAGGGAGGGACCTTGGGAGACAGGGGAGGCGCTAGCGACTCTATTGAGGGTTCACATTCTTAGGTTTTTTCGATAAAGTCACAAAAATGTAAATTTTAATGTAAAAAAATTTAAGAAAAAAATGTCTTTATTTAATATTTATTTTACTTGTATTAATTAAAAAATTAATACAAGTAAAATAAAAAATATAATTTTATTTTACTTTTATTAATTTGAATTTTTTACCTACGTGATTTTACCGAAAAAACCTAAGAATATGAATCCTTGCAGTCACGAAAGCTTCAAATCTAGAATCTATTGAGGGTCTTGAAGTCTAGGCACTCGTGAACCAACGGCATACCCTGAAACAGTAAACCAAAATGACGTTACCTGTGTAACTACGATGACACCGTGGGTCCCTATCTCGAAAGAGATCATGACATTGACTGGACCGGTTAAATAAAGGACGTGGGGTTTGATTGAACTGAAGGAGAGCGCGAGGACTCGGGGGTTATAGGAGTTGGGATTGTATGAGTTCCTAATTCAACAAATATTGTGGTGATTTAACGAACCGCGCAATCAAAATAAATGGTATTGTGTGTACATTGCAAATATGTATTTATGCAAATATATTTCCGCAATTTTTACTCTGGATTGCATATTTTATTTTCTCAGTTTTGTCAATTAGATTGTTTTCCCGAAAATGTTGATATAACTCTCACACTACCAAGCATTCTCCCGTGGGGCACTTATACGTCACGGACAATAAAACACGATTTAAATGACTCAACAAAGAAAAATTAGCGATCCACATGGGAACAAATGTCATCAATATTTGAATTCATCTGCCAAGGCACATCCAATGCATCATCATCATCATCATCGGGCATGATCAATCCACTGCTGGACTAAGGCCTCCCCAAGCTGTAGTCTTCTTGGTTCTTTCGGTAAAAGTCACGTAGAATGGAAATAATAAAATAATACAAATAATAAACAATAAAATTCTCACAACGTTTCGACTGCAACACAAGCAATCATCATCAGGCATGAAATTGTGTTGCTGTGGAATTCACACCTGATGATGATTGCTTGTGTTGCAGTCGAAACGTCGTGTTTAATATTTTTATTATTTTATTATTTCCCTTCTACGTAACTTTACCGAAAGAACCAAGAATATGAATCCCTGCAGTCACGAAAGCTTTAAATCAAAATTTTACTTGTGTATGTTCACCGATCCTTGTTGTTGTGTTCAATCAATGCATCCTACCAGCTATGACACGGCTTACAAACACGGTCAATAAAAAAAATGGAAAACCAAACTGAAAAAGTACATAAACAAGCATGGAATGAATGAATGATGGGGTCATACACAATACCATTGATGGTACGCTGCCATGGTGGTTAATGGTTGGCACACTGGACTGGTTCAATCCACCGGCTTGAAAGTTGCAATAATGGTGCAATATATATATTTTTTTAAATAATGTTCACATTCATAACGCGCCAGATTTTTGCAGACAAGTCGACAACTCAGAGGCGCGGAGCCAAGCTCAGGGCTGCTCGCAAGCCCTGAGCCAGACACTGATAGAGAGAGGCCTTTCGATGTTTCTTAAAAGTCAGAAGCGCATTTGATGTGGCGGATGTGCAAAGTGGTAGAGTTCCACGCGACAGCGGCGATCCGACGTGAGGCTGTGACAGTTTGAGACCTCGATGTCCGAAGCAGATTTTGAGTGACGCTGCTGCGTAGGCTTAAAACCGTGATCCCTCCCTGCCTGCCTCTCTCCGCCGAGCGGTTGAAATGGGTACACCGTAGCTCGTCAAATCTACAGGCCGCTTGCGACGGGGTAAAGTGTGGGTGGCTCCCTTTCATCTCTTCAAAGACGTCTGATCGGCGTGGAAAAGTAGGCCAAGGTATATCCTCGAGATGGGCTCTCTAAAGCTCCCTCGAGTGGGCGTGCTTCCGCCAGCAGTGGATGGTCAAGCAATTGCAAGGCTGTGCCTTTACCTTCACTCTTTGACCATGTGCAGATATTGAAGCGGTCAGTGCATAACGGGCGCTCTCATATGCGCTCTTGCGGCCGTCTGGAACGCTCTTCTTCGCGATATTGGGAAGCCACTGGAGCTATGTACTTTTAAATAATCTCGATTGAAAGTTTACTTTTTTAGAACTGATTTTTGTGTTTAGTTTGTTGTCCTTCCCCCGCACCTCCGATTAGCACGGTTGGTTACGTACGGTGCGAAAGAAGTTCAACATACATACCTTCAGAGTCACCGAGTTGTCATGCTCAGTGTAATCCTGCTCATCTCTTTTGTCCTTGAGAAAGTGATGGAATTTCGATTGGTTTGGACGAGTCAAAATGTGATGATTGAGGTGATTGGGGAGAGATAGGGGAAAGTGTATGAAATATGATAAATGGAATCGAGCCTGAATAATACCTTAATGCTGTGCTTAAACCTCAAGCTTACGCAACAATTTAGTGCAGCAGCGTCTTAATAATAATAATAAAAACCGGCTCTGTGATCCCAATTCTTAAGTGAGTACGGTGTTTAATTCCAAATTAGTCATCTGACAGGTGGAAGATTAACGTGGGGTTTGTTTTGCATTTCGTACGTATAATCCCGATTATGGATCTACCTATCCCCACTCATTTCTGATAGATGGATGTGTTCGATGATAATCACAATGATGACATCAGAGGCATCATCTGTGACGACCTCATTGACTACAACATAAATATGTCCACCGTCGGTGTCCATCATCATCATCATAATAATACTACTACAAACTCAAACTTTTATTTTATAAGGCGCCATTCACACAGGACTTCACAGCGATTGAAATAAATACATAAAAACCACTCCAGCCACTAAAACGGAATGAATGTATATCACGTGCAATATTCCACGGACATAATTCACCGTGACTCTGGGGCACGGAGGTGGTCAAAGTCCGCGCGGAGATGTGGGGCCTTTTAATCGTTCTCTTCTTAAACCGTCGGCGTTAATTGAACCCCTGCAGCTGCCGTGAAAGTGCAGCAGCAGTGGGGACGAGGAGGATGATTGTGGTGGTGGTGGTGGCCGCGTTCCAGACGGCGTGGGCTGCTGCGGAGAAACTTCGTCTGGCAGTGGCCACGGTGCGGGCTTCCTTGGTGTAGAGACGAGATTGTGAGTCGCGTTTCGGAGAGAATAAATGCAGTCGCATTCATAACAACAAGACCCCTATTATTGGTTCTTTCGGTAAAGTCACGTAGAAGGGAAATACTAATATTTGTATTAATAACAATGTTTTTATTATTTTGTTATTTCCCTTCTACGTGACTTTACCGAAAGAACCAAGAATATGAATCCCTGCAGTCACGAAAGCTTTAAATCGAAAAAGACCCATATTCTTCGTTCTTTCGGTAAAGTCACGTAGAAGGGAAATACTAATATTTGTATTAATAATAATATTTTTGTTATTTTATTATGTCCCTTCTACGTGACTTTACCAGTCACGAAAGCTTTAAATCAAAACAAGACCCCTGTCAATACATTGCTGTATGAAAACCGCCCCACGCCGTGTTGGTTTTAGAGGTTGTTTGGCCATACTTCACCATGCCGGTCAGTTCGGGCTGGTGAAGGGCCGGTTCAGATATCGCTGGCTGCCGATGTCAGCCGTGGACAGGAATAGAACTCCGATAACTGGGTTCAAGTTTCAAGGTTTATTTTGTTGAACGAGGCGAGATGCTCGAGAGACAATGACAGAGTCGAAGTTTGCATTTAACCGGAGTCACTAAAATGATAACAGCAAAAACACAAAAAAGTGCGGCGATGGAGAAAATACACAAACACTATAACCAAAACGGCGTTACGTGAGAATTCGCAAGAATTGCACAAAAACATCAATGTAAAATGAAATAAAAATCCCTGTAACCGAAGTTGGCTCTGTCAGGTTCTTTTTTTTAAACTGATAATTGCACAATTACAAAAATTAAGTTACAGAAACATTCAACGGACAGAGGTTGACTATTACACTCTGTCAACAGACAAGAACATACGATGGGAAACGCAATTGCAAGTGTAGTTATCATAAATAATCGGCTGTTTAGCATCAAAATTGTAACCGGCCACATTTGCGAATCGTTGGAATAATGCGCTCTGGGTTCATGCTACACTGTGTGAACCACTTCACCGCTGCTGCACCCCCTAACTTATAAATGACCGTATTTTCTCGATTATAAGACGCATCTATCCCCCCAACCCCCCGCCGCCGTGCATTTAAAAACGAATTTAAGGGGTGCGTCTTATACCATCTGGTAGGTGTGTAGTGTGCGTGTGTGATGTCAGATTTGTATAGCTTTATGGACACCGCGTGTGATATCAGATTTGTATAGCTTTATGGACACCGCGTGTGATATCAGATTTGTATAGCTTTATGGACACCGCGTGTGATATCAGATTTGTATAGCTTTATGGACACCGCGTGTGATATCAGATTTGTATAGCTTTATGGACACCGCGTGTGATATCAGATTTGTATAGCTTTATGGACACCGCGTGTGATATCAGATTTGTATAGCTTTATGGACACCGCGTGTGATATCAGATTTGTATAGCTTTATGGACACCGCGTGTGATATCAGATTTGTATAGCTTTATGGACATCGCGTGTGATATCAGATTTGTATAGCTTTATGGACACCGCGTGTAAACGTGGGGTACGTCTTACTCTCTGGAGCCCCGCACAATCTCTAGAGAATATGGATAGAAGAACAATGATACAGCAATAACTAAAACAAATAAGGAATTTTAAATTTTGATTCAAAGCTTTCGTGACTGCAAGGATTCATATTATTGGTTCTTTCGGTAAAGTCACGTAGAAGGGAAATAATAAAATAATACAAATATAAAACAATATATTTGTAGAAGGGAAATAACAAAATAATACAAATATAAAACAAAATATATTGTATTATTCTATTATTTCCCTTCTACGTGACTTTACCGAAAGAACCAAGAATAAATTAAGAATTGTTAATGGTCTCTCTTTATTCAAAGGGTAAACTCTCACTGTGTCTCCGGCTTGGGATGGTGTATGATCAGGGTTGGGACGTGTTATTGACTAATTGATCAATAGCAATCGCTTACAAACCAGTACAATAATCGCCCCACATCTAACGTTTTCATATCAAACCTTATCTGGGTGCATGGAACAGCGAGTGTACGTTTTTTTACGCTATTCGAGCCCCGCCGAGGAAGCCAGGGGGATGGCTTCGCATCACCTGCGGTGAAGGTGCTAACCGTTGGACGCAAGTTGAAACGGAGGCGACGAATCGCAGCTGATATCCGTCTACGGGATGACCTCAAAATGCCTTTCCCACCGTGTGGCGATAACATTATCGACCGCAGGCAAAGACAGAGACCGGACTAAGCCTGATGTCGGACAGGCAGATATGAACTCACGGCCACGTCCCGATTGGGAGCCGCTCCGCTCTAATGACAACATCGGCTGTAATGACACGCTGGCCGCAAGCAAACACGCGCCCGCTCACACAAAGACAAAGATGCCCCGTGTAGCGCCCTTGACAAAATGTTGGGGGCAAGTGCTGTTAGCGAGTGGCATCGCCGATGAAGGTCAGGACGGCACACGCGGGGGTTGGTGGTGGGGGGTGGCCAGTGCTGATGTCTAAAACAACGCACCAAGTACTCATTTAAGGCTGAGTCGACCACGGTGTCACTGCTATCGGTCGTGGCTGGGACGCAGTGCGCTAACCGCTATGCCACCACTCGCCCACAAACGGGCAGGTGCACAGTGGCGGTGCTGGACCATTGGGGGCTCAAGGCAGAAATGATGTCTGTGTGACCCCCCCGCCACATTCAATTTATAAAATCACAGCGAGGTAGAGATGAGACAGACGCAGTGAAACCAGAGAGATGTGGACAAGAGACAAATATGGAGTTCGATGAGACGAGAGAGATACAAAACAAGATGAGGACGAGAGAGATTAATTCGCGTTTTGATGCTGATTACGATTTGAATTCGAGTTGATAATTGGTTCTTCCCTGGTCGTTTTTCACAAAACGAGGGCATCTCAAGCAATTTGGGGCTTTCACTATTTTCTGAGATTGCTTTTGCCGAGTGCCACCCAATGGACACTGACACACGTAATGGAACAATAAGAAAAAAAAGTGCGATGCGCGTATGTTGAACTTCTTTCGCATCGTTACGTGGCCAACCGTGCTCATCGGAGGTGCGGAGGTTCAAGGACAACAAACTAAACGCAAAAAATATTTTTTTTTAAGAAATGGGTGATGGACGCTTGCATTCATGCTGAGAGAACAGAGAGCGGAACACACGGATCTGGAAATATATTGCAATTTGAGACGGCATATTAACTGTGAAAGAAAGAAAATACACGCAGACGTGGGCAGGACGAGAAGCGAGTGGCACGCCCACGAGAACGAGAACCGTGGAGACGGAGCGACGAGGCCGGATCCTAAGTACAGGAGGAGAAAGGGATTGTGTCATCGCAAGAACCTGGCACCAGAGTTCGAGTCCTGACCACGGCGAGTGATATCCGGGCGACTCCATTCAGCAATCCGCAATGACCAGCGTGGTGAAATATAACGCTGCTGGCCAACATGATGTTGGTAGCGCCCTTCATCCAGCAGTCGATAGACCATGCCTCATAACGATTATGACAAGACTCGCCTCCTTGTTACCCAGTGACGCACACGCCCGCGACATTTGCACAGCGTCTTCATCAGCAGTTGCATTCAAGCGGTATTCTGAAGCCCCTGCCCGGGCTGGGTGACAGGCACTGCGCGAAACGAGCCCTTCATCCAGCAGTGGATAGACCACAGCCTCCTAACGACGATGACGACAACACCGCCTCCTCCTCGTCGCCACGCAGTTACGCGCACGCCCCCGCCACTCTGAGACGATGCGTCCGGAGTGATCGGACCGTTCTGTGAATCCAATCGTGCTGTGCGTGGAGTCCTGGCTGCCCCCTTGAGCTGCCCCCCTGGGCTGCCCACTTGAGCTGCCCCCCTGTTCTGCCCCCCTGAACTACCCCCCTGTTCTGCCCCCCTGGACTGCCCCCCTGACCTGCCCCCTGGGCTGCCCGCCTGAACTGCAACCCTGGGCTGCCCCATGTGCTACCCCCCGTGGGCTGCCCCCCTGGACTGCCCCCCTGTTCTGCCCCCCTGGGCTGCCCCCCTGGGCTGCCCCCCTGTTCTACCCCCCTGTTCTGCCCTCCTGGGCTGCCCCCCTGGGCTGCCCCCCTGTTCTGCCCCCCTGGACTGCCCCCCTGGGCTGCCCCCCTGTTCTGCCCCCCTGAACTGCCCCTCTGGACTGCCCCATGTGCTACCCCCCGTGGGCTGCCCCCCTGGACTGCCCCCCTGGGCTGCCCCATGTGCTACCCCCCCGTGAGCTGAGTGAACTATGGTGAACCGCGCCAAAACAACAAACACCCGGGCGCTGTAGAGGACAGCTGTGCCGCCTTATTAGCTGCGTCATGGGCGGGCCGGGTACTTAGCGCGCCTCTGGAGTGGCGGCGCCCCGTTGGAGCGGCGACCCCTCCACACGAGGCCGAACGCACGAAGCCAAAACCCTCCTCCCCGCGTCGCCCGGCAACCGCCGTGCAGGTCGCGGCATCAGCAGCAGCATCAGCAGCAGCAGGGCAAGTAGCAGCTGCAGCTGCAGCAGGAGCGGTTGTTGTTGAAGCAGCTACGGCAGCGGCGGTGATAGTCAGGGCAGCAGGCAAAGCGGTACTGGTACAAGTGGCTGCAGCAGTAGCAGCAGCAGCAGGAACACTGCGGCACAAGCCCCGGGTAGCAAGCAGAGAGTCTCCGTGCCTGATCGCCGCCGTTGCGTTCGAAGGCTGGTGGTTTAATAATGAGTTTAACACGTGGCAGGCTTTCGCGACCAATATTATTCATAATCAACGTTTTTGGGTTTAGATCGCGTTATTTATCAATGTGTCGTAAACCTCCACCACCCGACACGGCCAATCAGTAAAAAAGTGTCACGTTGACAAAAGACAAATAGTTCACTGCTTTAGCCCACACCGGTGTGTTGAAGCGTGAAACCACAACATTTACAATTTTTGAGTACGACGTTTCGCTGGTAATTGCATCCAGCATCATCGGGCAATTGAGTATTAATTATAATTAAGCACCGCGAGACTCGCTGCTACTCGGCCTAGATTGGTTGCTCAGATTTGAGACTTGAATTATAGAAACTAAACAGTGTACCACACGCGGTGGCATTAATAGGGTGGGTGTCACCCAGTGCGGTCACTCGTGGTGTCACCCCTCATGGACCTCCGCCCGTACCAGACCATACAGAATCCTTAGTCGTGGATTTTGTGATAATTTTACTCGTAAATCGTAACTCCCGTACATCGCTTAATGTAATGGCAATAGTTGTGACGAAAGCAACTAGCAACATTTTAATGAGACCTTTAAATTACGATATTTCCTTTAATTACTGCTTAATTCTCTAAAAAAGTTATTGATATAGGTTCACACATACTAATTACCACAATATTGTAGCTTAAACACCAGACAATTTTTACTAAATCAGCGACTATAAAAACACGAGCAGCGACGAACACAACAGCACGTGCTTGTAGCGCGTGCAGACGAAACCACGTGATTAGAAGCGTCACTATAGTTGGGTAACAACTAACAATGACGACTCTGACCGGAGAGCATTAGAAGGTTCAAAAAGTAAATTAGCACAGAGTTTTAGCCTTGTAGGTATATTGATACTGTAAATGTAAGCTGGGCTTACGAAAAATGTTTTTGTTGTCATAAGTAACTACAGGGATATATATATTTTTTTAAGAATACATTTCTGCTGAAACACTGCACAAAAATGTTTCAGACAACCATTTTGGTGTCAACCCCCTCTGATGGTGTCACGAGGTGCGGTCCTCACCCCCCGAGTGACGTCACCGTACCCAACCCCCCTCCCCCCCCAAAACCCACCCCGTTCGTGACGTCGGGCGAAGGAAACCCCCGTGCGTCGCTTTTCCACGTCACCACGTGGACGCGCGTACTGGGGGGGGTGGGGGGGGCACTTATCTTCGCCCCTCGGTCGATCCCTCGGCCAGTGGTGGAGGACACCCTGAGCCCGTGTCTGCTGTGAGCGTTCGCCGAGGGCGCGGGCGGCATCCGCTCATCGTCCTCTTGAAGCCAGCCAGCAGCAGCAGCAGAGGTTCCGACTTGGAGATCGACTTCGAGTTGCTGAGCAAATCACATCCATATGGTAAAGAAGGTGGCGATTCGTAATTTCCAAGGGGAGGGAAAGAGTTTGTTCTTAGGAAATAATGATATCAAGTGGTTGAGTTTGGGGCGATACGGTGGCGAGATGTTAACTACCTCGCCTGGTATACAGGAGGTCGCGGGTTCGATCCTGACCCTGACGCCTGCTGTATATGTGGAGTTTGCATGTCTCTCTCCTCGTGGTCGCGTGGATTTTTTATCGGTATCCGCCGGTTTTCCCCTCCACATTTAGAAACGTGCGTTTCAAGTATTAGTCTGCGATACATTTCCACGTAATAAGCCACTTCGTTGAGCTATCATTTGTGGCCAGGTCGCTTCTGAAAAAGAGCTCTTAAGCTCAGTGGGCCTTGCCTGGGAAATACGAATCGCAGGAAAGAGTAATAGAGTGATCCGGATTATCGATCCATGATAGCAAAAACGAGAAGAGGTGAAGTTAACTTAGCGTGGTTTTTTTCGAGCGGTCATTGGCGACTGGACTGAGGACCATAAACTCACGTCAGCTGAGCACCCGACGGAGCACGAGTGGCTCCAGTTGCCACGTCTGAAGTGCAAAAACCTCGACATATCATGGAAAGAAGAATATCTCGCAAATTCCAGAAGAGGTGATAACTATACTCATTGGTTCTTTCGGTAAAGTCACGTATGTAGAAATAAACTAAAATTTAAATAAATCACAAAGAAAATACAATTTAAATAAATCACAAATTAAATTAAAATAAATCACGACGTTTCGAACGCAACACGAGCGTTCATCGTCAGGTTAAAATGGGGCAAAAACACACAGTGAGGGAACACACAGCGGGACATCACACACAGAGCACACAGAGAACGGCAAACTTGCACGGAGGCAAATACAGCAAGAAGATGGGAGACGCGAACTCAACAAACCTTAGAAACATCGTGATTTATTTAAATTTTATTTGTGATCTATTAAAATTGTATTTTATTTCTACATACGTGACTTTACCGAAAGAACCAATGAGTAGAGTAATTCCTGCAGTCAGGAAAGCTTCAATTCTAGGTGATAGCTACTTGTGGCCGGGTACGGGTAGGGTACGGGTATCGGGTACCTGATTGCGACCTCTGGGATGAAGCCATGTTGCAGGCGTGGGTGGGTTGATTCTAGGAACTTGAATTGTGAGAAGAGACAAGACGTTGGGAAATGAGTGACAAACGGTTACTCACCGGTGACTCACGGTCTACCCGTACCCGGCTGCACCAGGGTCGCAAACGGGTAACCCGTACCCGTACCCGGCGGGTACGGGTAGCCGGGTATCGGGTAGGGTACGGGTATCGGGTACCCGGTTGCGACCTCTGCAGTGCGGGTATTTCAGATACTCACCAGGCTACGCCTGAAGCCATCCACTTGTTCACAGCACCCACATCGACATTCACATTTATAAAAGAACAAATGTCTGCTTAAGTCTGTTGACATCTGTCGGTGTTTCTGTAAGATTGTGGGTCTCTCTGTGTAATTCTAGATTTGAAGCTTTCGTGACTGCAAGGATTCATACTCTTAGTTTTTTCGGTAAAGTCAAGTAGGTAAAAAATTAAATAAAAATTAATAAAAAATAAAATAATAAAAATAACGACGTTTCGGAGGCAACACAAGTCTCCGTCATCAGGTGGGACCGTCACAGCCAGATTTGCTGTATCAAGTCACTTGATACAGCAAATCTAGCTTCGTGACTTTATCTATCTACGTGACTTTACCGAAAAAACTAAGAGTATCTCTCTGTGTAAGTCAATGCATTTTCATTTTAGTCTGTACCTCATGCACAAAGTAACACCGCAACCCACTTAGATCATTCGCCGGTAGAATTTCAGATATTCACCAGGGCTTTTTGCTGGCTTACCAACTTCGACTTGAACATATCTCGAGGTTGGTGACCAATTTACCACCCATATCCAAATGCAGGTGGCATTGACCAATCAGCCACCCGCCCACCATGTGAGTGGCAACACTTGTGTCTCACAGCAAGGAAGGTCTGGGTTCCATTCTCAAATCAGGCACCTCTCTGTGTGGACTTTGTATTCCCCTATTTTGCATGAGTTCCCTTCAAATATTTTGGTTTCCTCCCATGTCTAAATAAAAACCATACACACAACGTAACAGCTATTGGCCAAAACAATCCCAAGGCGACAATATTTACGTGCAAATTATCAAATTGTGACTCTACACACACAGCAACATCGCCCCTCTACTGCGAAAACTTGGCAGGGCCCTCCTAAAAAGATAGTATTGAGACTCCGTGAAGCTTTCGTGGGTAAAACGATCGTCACGACAATAATAATTACTTTTAAGAAGCCCCACTCGGCTCAGGCGTGCGCTGTCTCGCGAAAAGTCCCTGCGAGTGACGCCACCACAGCCGAGGCTGCCGTAATCCGTCAGTCAGTTTACGGCTCTTGCCCTTTCGTAATGTTCTGCTGCTGATCGGCTTAATAAAAAAAAGAATGTGTTAGATTGACAGCTATGCAAATGCTATTTTGTCACTCTTCGTTATTAATTATTCAAGAGCGGAGTGGCCCCATTCCAGGCAGCCCGGGACCACGATTAACCTGACCTTTCTGGCTTTGTAATTAGGCGTTGTTTAAATATGACAAGAAACATCTATTAATAAACACCTGCTCCTCCTCACCCCACCGTTGGTTCGGTTTCGTGTAATGTTATGGCCGAGGAGAATATTTCGTCACGTCGCTGGAGACGTGACGTTTGGTTTGTTATTCAAAGGTAACTGCAGGAAGTCACAATTCACCTCTCAATTATCCATGGACGGATTATCCGGACCGTGTATTCACCGAGCTTTTGAGGGGGTGAAACAAGAAAACAAATTTCACGTGCGCGCTGGTTCAGTTATTGGCTGCTCCTAACTCGTTGAGGGTCAATTGGCTCGGTGCCCACGTGACCACAAATGTCGGCACCCCACCTTCAGTTGTCGTCACGCTCAGAGCGCGGCTTGAACACAAATTGCATTTACACATTCACTCCGCGAAATGAAAACAAGCAAAACAAAATCTACGCAACATCTGCACTTGTCCCAAACTCACTACCCATCGGCTACAGCGTCTCTCCTCGGAGTGACACCTTTGGCGTCATGCAGCTTTAATTTCGAAAATGTACCAAAAAAAAGGTACGCGTCATTAATAACAAGACGCGCTTCAATCCACTGTCCCGGTCACGTTTTTTTTATATTCATGGGGCATGGAAGCCCCACATGGTGCGGGGGAATGAGGGAGGGGGGGGGGAGTAAGGGGAGGGTTTGGGGGGGGGGGGGCTATGCAGTTTATCGTCTGCCAACGAAGCCAACCCCGACGGTGTGCAGTAATTATTGCTGAATGGCAACGAGAGCGAACGTACACTTTTCACTTCCTGTCGCACGTTCGTTAGCGATGGCCGTGTTTCTGGGTCACGTCACAGCAGGTTGTGCACACAAGCAGCAACGCGATAGCCGGAGAACGCGCGCGCGAGTCAACGGCACCGTTATTGACGGTGGATAGGGGTCAAAGTGCGCTTGGGCGGAAACACGCCCATAGAGAGGAGCGATGGCCGGTGGTCGAGACTAACGACGGAGTGGCAGCTAAAGGAGGGGAAACGCTCCCGGGTACGGCAGTTTCATCCAGCGTGACGCCAAGTACTCATTCGTGGAGCTTGTTAAGCAGCCCAATGCAGGGCTCTCCCGAAAAAGAGAGTCGTAAGACTCGGCAAGATTTTCCTGTATAAATAGAGGAGGTTAGTGGTTCATTTTTTTTTGTAAAACGCAGCCATCGAGAAATGATATCGTGTGCAGGGGCCAGGTGGAATGTTACATTGTGGGATCACGAGGACTAGCGACAGTTTGTTGAGGCCTTCATCCAGCAGTGGACTGACCGTGGATTTTCTTTTCCTTTAAAACCACAGTTCCAAAGCAAAGGCCCAAAAGACCCCAAAACCATCAACAACAAATGGCAATTTTGAAGGTGTAGTGGTTAAGATTGAATTTTAAAAAGTGTTAACTGAGCGAAGTTATGAGAACGTTGAATATAAAGCGATGCGATGGGATTCCAAAGTGGCACGGTGCGAGGGACGAAGCAGAAAGGGAAGCGTTGTTGTGGACTCCTGCATTGCGGCGGTTGAACACAGAGTGGAGCAGACGACACGGTCATCTTGGCAGACCGGGTCCTCAACATCGGTAGACAGTGGCGTAACTACATTATCAGCTCAGGTGGTGTGGCACTCGGTCAAGTGGGGCCCCAATATTGGATTTGATCTGTCTCGCACGGCTGCACCGAGGCTATATATCACATAATTACACTCACGGTATCGAACATTTAACGCTGTAGGGGCGCTCCGTCTTTACCAAATCATTTTTGTTGTTCTGTTACACTGTTGTTGAAAACACATCTCATGGTGGTTGTCAAGGGGGCCCCAACTCGTAGCTTTGCCCACCAGGAGGGGCCAAGGCACCCCCCTGCCCCCACGCTGGTCACGCCACTGTCGGTGAAGGAATGAGCGGGTGAGGTTCGTGGGAACAGCAACCACGGTAGTAGCGAAAGAAGAGCGACACGGACGTGACTTGACTGAGTTGTGACCGCGGCGAATCAGTGACTTGTGTGTGGGGGGTGGGGGCTGTCTCCATCCCCCCCCCAACCCGGGCCCCCCTCGCTGTCGTCACCAGGCTTCGGGATGACGACGCCGGCGACCGTGCCGGGCAAGGTGTTCCTCATCTTCTACGGCATGCTCGGCTGCTCGGCCGCCATCCTCTTCTTCAACCTCTTCCTCGAGCGCCTCATCACGCTGCTCGCCTGCGTCATGCGCTCCTGCCGCCAGCGCCGCTTCTGGCGCAAGGGCCGGCAGGTGGCGGCCGCGTGGGTCTCAGAGGCAGGGCCCTCGGCGCCGGCGGCGGCCGCGGCGGCCACGGCGGCCGCGGCGGGCCCCGGCAGAACGCGGCACGATGGCGTGGCCCGCGAGGCGTGGAAGCCGTCGGTCTACCACGTCATGCTGATCCTGGGAGCCGCAGCCGTCGCCATCGCGTGCTCTGCGTCGGCGCTTTACTCCGCCGTCGAGGACTGGAGCTACGTGGACTCGCTCTACTTCTGCTTCGTGGCGTTCAGCACCATCGGCTTCGGCGACCTGGTGAGCGGCCAGGCGGCCGTGACGAAGGTCGTCGACCAGAGCGCCTACCGCTTCGTCAACTTCGCCTTCATCCTGCTGGGCGTGTGTTGCATCTACTCGCTCTTCAACGTCATCTCCATAGTCATCAAGCAGCTGCTCAACTGGACGCTCAAGAAGGTGGAGCAGGCGCGGCGGTACCTGTGGCAGCGCGGGTTTCGGCCGAGGGGACGCAACGCGGTCGTGCCCAGCAACGTTCACCGGCACCATGAGCTCAATCATCATCAGCAACATCAGCAGCAGCAGCACGGTCGTCAGCAGCCGCGGACACAGCAGCAGCAACAGCAGCAGCAACAACACAGCCAGCAGCATCAGCGGCACTGGCAGAGGAGGCAGCAACAGCAGCAGCAGCACCAGAAGATGCGCACCATCTCCATCGAGACAGACCTGGGCGTGGACAGCGAGACGGACGGCGGGCGCCGCATGTCGGGGGAGATGATTTCGATGCAGGATTTCCTCGCCTCCAACAAGGTGTCGCTGGCCATCATGCAGAAGCAGCTGTCGGAAGCGGCCAACGGCACGGCGCCAGCGACGGCATCGAGCGCGCCCGCCGCCGCCGCCGTCGCCGTCAAAGTGGACAACGGGTTTTCGTACGGCGTGGGCTCGCTGGCCATCATGAACAATCGCTTGGCCGAGACAAGCGTCGTGAACTGAAGGAGCCCCGCGGAATTTTTTGTTGTTGTTGTTGTTGTCGAGCGACACATTTTGTCGCTTTGGCTCGCGCAGGAGGACCGATGTATCCATCACCACCCCACCCCCCATGCGAGAAAAGGCGCGGGCGTGTTTTTTTGCAGAGGTTTGCGTGACCACCCTCCCCATTCTGTCTCGCCGGAGAGATGCCAAAGGTGCACAGGAGCGGCAGGATTTGCGAGCGGTGGCTCAAGTCGTCGAAAAAAAACGCAATGTGTGTGCACGACGGCTTCGAACGAAGGAGTACAACCACCGGCGTAAAGGTCAGGGCGTTTGCACTACGAGTTGAACCGCGATCATAATTTTTTTATGATTGAACCTGAGTATTTAAACAAAATGTGACAATTTAATTCCTTCATAGGTCCATCAAAAAGGGAATGAACGTTCGTTAAATGGCAGAAGCCCGCCGCCGACAAGGCAATGCCAGACCATGCACGAGAACATCACAGGCCATTGAATAGTTTGGATGGACTCTGCTGCCCCATCTAACTACAGCACAAGGCGAGTTGCGGCACCCTTTTACTTTCATCCATTGAGCGCTTTAAAGCGTAGCCTAAGCGAGCTGCAATTTTGAAAATTGTCTTTTTGCCGTACGGGGTATCTGTTCACAATGGTCACGCGATGCAGACGACCCTTGATGCCGTGATGGAATGCCGGCAGGGACATGGAAGGCGACTGCTGACAAACAACATTTTCACGAGCACAGGGAATTTTGCGGCACTTTGGCGAAAATAGAGGTATGGTGAAAGAAGCGAAGCAATTTGGAGCGCTGCTTGTACGCTCGCGTTCTTGAGACGCTCCTGTGCGCTGCTTTGTCTGGTCTCGTCGCGAGACTCGCGCGTAAGTGGCCCATGAGCTGAGCCACGCGGTGTGAAGCTGCAATTATATGCGGCCATAAAAGCGCGTATTCATAAATGGTACAGGTGGCCACTAAAGCGCCATTCGTGCGTACAGGAAGCACACTTTTGGCAACATTACTGATAAATATTCCATTGATAAAATGTTCGACACCGCAGGCTTATTTGTACGTTTTTTTAACACGCTCTGCTTTTGGACTAGACGCAAAAGATTTCGCAAACGGAATTGCACAATCAGAATTGTAAAGGTGTTTAAAAAGGGGACCCAAAACGTGGGTGAAATTTAAAATATGAATGTTTTTT
The DNA here is from genome assembly GCF_965212315.1 of Lampetra planeri. Classification (NCBI taxonomy): domain Eukaryota; kingdom Metazoa; phylum Chordata; class Hyperoartia; order Petromyzontiformes; family Petromyzontidae; genus Lampetra; species Lampetra planeri. The sequence goes on from NC_136136.1 coordinate 4,887,014, forward strand.
TCGTGGCGCAGTAATTTTCCGTCGTCTCTTCCGCCAAGCACGGGGCCTCGGTCCTGAAATATTCTGGGTGCTACCCACAATCCACTCGCCAAACACAAAGAGGCGAATGCAATGTACGTGTGTTTTTTTTGCCGTGCTTTGTGGTACAAAAAATCAGAACGTTTATCCTGCACGACCTATTTAGGGTGTTAATGCATTTAAATTACGCTCGCACCTTATCGGATATTGTCTTTGTCTCAGCCTGCACATTAACGCGCGCCTACTTAACTGAACGCTGTAAATTTCTGCAGTTCCCCCCCCCCTCTCCCCGCCCCTCGTTCCCCCCTGCGCTCACCACAGTGCAGCAGCAGCAGCACACATAAACCATTTGATGCGTTCCAATAGCGAGAGAGATCAGGGTGCAAATGACATGACGGGAATACAGCTGTCGGATGTACCTCTCACTGCTTTTGATTTCGACTCCGGGCTAAATCGCGAAGATCGCCTGACGGCGGGGAGAGCTGTGCTGACGCTCGGCATATTGTGTTGAGATTAAGCGGAGCCAAGGTGGTGGATATTTTTGGTTTGGTCTCGTTCAGGAGGATCTGCCAGGCAATGTGCCTGGTATCCGCGCTCGAGAGGCAAGTGGAATTTGAACAAATTCACGGGCAGGCAAATCACTCAGGATGTTGCGGCGATAAGAAGGCACCGGTTTTTATACGAAAAAAAAACGTGTAGGACAGAATATAATTGTAGAAAATGAAGCCATAGACAGCATGTGATGATAAGCACAAAGGAGCAGATGCCTGTAAATTGCCAAGTGCCGTCGTTAAGAAGGGTAAATAATAATGGAGCACTTTCTGGGTGTGTCACCACCCTTGGGGCACAACGTAAACTGGGACGAGTCATGGGAAGAATATTCCACGATACGGTATGAAGAGGGCCATTTTACTGAGTGGTGTATTAATGACACTACTGACAACACTGGGAGTTTTTGATGACCCGGAAAAGCTTTTGCAAATTTCCCAGGACGGTTACACCTCAAAAAATTAACCCGTAAAAACAAAGTTTTTCACTATAAATCCTTTATATGCGTGGCGGCTAGAGTCCTCTCGTCCTCTGGCTTGAGATGGCTGCCACCTATGGGTCAGATGATTGCCTGCCACCATTAAGCAATTGGTAATTAAATATAATTTATTTTTTCCTAAAAAGTGTAAAATTTTGGAAAAAAATTTTCACGAAAATAAATTGTCACGCACAACGAGTCTGTGTGCAAAATGTCAGCTCGATTGGATCACGGGAAGTGGGTTAAAAAACGACCGAAAGATTTGCACGGTCGTAAGCGCGCAAGCAAGCAAGTGAACTTAATATAAAGGATTTAAAAAGAGGACATCCTGGGAAAATCCGGACAGGTGGCAACCTAAAACAATCACGTGACGCTTGACTAACAACCCCACTACGAAGATTCCGTGTGATGGTTGATTATATTTTTCCACTGAGATGCATATTTGTCGACTTTTTTTCCTACACAAATATTTATTTTGGCTAACAAAAAATGTATTAAACGCATTCAAAAATAGGGTCAAAGGAAATAGGCGGCAGAGTGACCTCGCACACTGCCTGTTTTCTCAAATCGTGGCATTTTCCCCGAGAAAATTGATAAGGCCTTGAACGCGGCAGGGCTGGGGTCATGTCACAGAGCCCATGGTTTAACCCCGTCTCATGAACTCCAGGGATGCTGACCCAGCGGTGTCATGGTTAAGCAGCGCACTGGTCTTGCAACCCAGAAGTCGCCGGTTCGATTCCATCTTCCGGCACGGCAGTTTAAACGATGGTGCAAGTTTCTTGAATCCTCCCCCCCCCCCCCCCAGACCGTCTCTGACCACCCAGCTGTGTAAATGGGTTGATTGCAGTTATTTGATCGGCAGGTCGCGTGCGGTGGGGTAACACGTGGATACTTCCACCTCTTCCAAAAAGTCTGGTCAGCGTCGAAGAGGAGGCCAAAATGCCCTGCTAGAGAGTCTCTCTACAGCAGTCTCCCACCAGCATTGGCATGAGTAAGCAACTTCACCTTCATGTCTCCATGTTTGGACAATTCCGAGAATGAGCACATGCATGGACAACCGAAACCAACTCAGCCGTAGGTTGCCACAGCCATACTTGATATTGGGTAAGACCACGTAATGAATGAACTCACTAATGATATTACTGAACCCAAATGTCAATGATAAATCACTTACCGAAGTTATATCCAGGTACAGAAGCTCTCGAAGAGCGGATGATTAATTATCAGCGTCCGCCCACATGTGGCTGGCCAAATGCACAATTGGGAGTCCAATGACAGGAACAGAAGAATGGGAAAAGGACGTTTTAACAAGCGCGGTCTGCTACTGCCCATGCCGTCGGAGCTCAGAGATACATCTGCAGATGGGTTTACTTATATATTCGTCGACGGTGCGGTAATGATATCGGCGAGGGAAGAAAAAAACAAACCTTAGAAGGACATAATAACGAAATCAGCCGGCTGCTTAAGAACGAGACCTACGCGCGCGCCACGGGGTGGGGGGGGGGACAAGATGTCCAAGACGCGACGCGAGAGTAGTCACACGGTCGCTGTGAAATTCATGAATTATTTTCAGGGACACTCGCTCGCTCGCTCGCGCGGCCAGAAGAGAAGCCAATTTAAAAAAAAAATGTTGCATAGCTCAAAGTAGCAGCTGGTGTCGCGAGCTGGTTATATATATAAAATAAAACCTACGTGTCTGTGGCACACGTACGCACGGAAGCACGTTTCACTTGCACTTCGTGGCATATGGTGTACTGCAGCCAAAATAAAAATAAGCACTCACATTTTTTCGATTTAAAGCTTTCGTGACTGCACATTTTTTAAAGCTTTCGTGACTGCATATTTTTTCGATTTAAAGCTTTCGTGACTGCAGGGATTCATCTTATTGGTTGTTTCGGTAAAGTCACGTAGAAGGGAAATAATAAAATAATAAAAATAATAAAAATAAAACATTATAAAATAATGATGTTTATTATTATTATGGTTATTTATAAAATAGTTATTTTATTATTTTAATTTTTATTATTTTATTATTTCCCTTCTACGTGACTTTTCCGAAAGAACCAAGAAGACTCACATTTTTGTTTGTTCACGTTCTATATTTTACGTACGTGAACATGCAATCGCGCTGTGCGATTGGCGTAGGCGAGGACGCCGAACGGGAGCTCGTCCCGACGAAGCTGCAAACGTCACTGGCTCAAGGTGCAAAACGGTGTGCTCTCAATCGCGTGGGGCCGCGAAAGTTCTGCGTTGAGATTAGGGGGCGTTTATAAATAGAGGACGTGGATTTACATCCTTTTTTAATCACAGTCGTTACTCCATCTACACCTCCCCCCTCCTCCCCCCTCTGAGCACTGCCACGTGCAAATTTTACAATGAAACAATTACTTTATTTTGCATTAATCGAACGAATTTCAATGAATTGGCGTCATATAACGGTGATGTGGAGAGCGGTGGTGCAGTCGTTGGCATGTTGAATTCCATGCCATGGCTGAAATCAGTGGCGAGTGATGTCAAAATTGGTCTTCGCCATCCCCTTCTTCGGCAACCCGCGTTGACCAGCATGGTGAAGTATGGTCAAACAACCCCCATTAATGACACAGTGGGATAAGTCCTTGCCTAATCCTGGCCAGCTGCCTCAATAACTCAATAAAAAGACAGCATTGGGAAGCGGTCATCCAGCAGTGGGTTTGATCAAGGACTCTCAATCGGCATTATTATTATTTATTATGGATACACCAATCAGACGTCGACATTGCTGGGACTCTATGAAGCTGGGTAATGTGAGACAACGCGTATGATTTCTACGTTGTATTTTTTTAAAGCTCAGGTGCAAGAAGGGATCCCGGGCGAAGCCGTGTGTGTCACATCCACATCGGCTGAGTGCACAAAGAAGTGCACCTGCTATGTTATACTGTACTAATAACAAGGGAGCGCATCAAGACAATATTTATTTGATGCAGGACCTCAAAGAGGCAGTACGTCTTAAACAAGTCTTTAGAAACTGCACAAAAGATGACGAAAATGAATTTCAAATTATACAAAATTTTAATAACGTGCCACAGACATTTGTTACGTAAAATAAACCATCATGAAATAAATATGCTCGGCATATGTTCCTTATTGTTTGCATTGGCTTGCTTGTAATGTAATATCTTGGTTTATTGTTTATTACAAGCAATAAAGGTGTTTAAAGCAAGAGGGAACGCCGGTACGATGTCATATCTCGTTAAAATGTAAAACACTCGTGGATTTTTTTTTACAAAATTTCTATTTGTTTGCGTTCGCGTCGTTTGGCGGCATGAGAAAGTCGCCGACATCTCTCAGAATTTCGCAGCCGGCAATTATGCTGCGTTACCCTAACGCACCGCTCCTCACCTGAACGCACACAAATACCAACAGTGGACGCGAATTGCAATTTTATTTGTTTATTTTATCCCCCCCCCGCCCCGCCAACAACGCCGCAAATCCCCGGGCACCACCAAATGCCATCCATTTGTTGTCTCGTAAGCGTCGCCGGATTACGAAGAGCCTCGTGCCGCTATGCGCATCTTGTCACGTCGCCAGGCTGCTCCACACAAAGAGGCGGTAGGCTCATCAATATAGAGGTGGGAGGTGGGGAGGGGGGGAGATAATTAAATTAATTGATGAAACTGCACGGCGGCCGTTAATGCTGGCGGTATCAGCGCGGGACAGTTGGGGAGGGGAGGGGTGGAAGGAGAAAGGAGGGGGGGGAGAAAGGGGAGGGGGAATGGGGGGAGAAAGGGGGGAGGGAGAGAGAAAGGGGGGGGGGTGAAAGGGGGGGGGACAAAGGGGGGGGGGACAAAGGGGGGTGGGACAAAGGGGGGGGACAAAGGTGGGGAGAAAGGGGGGGAGAAAAGGGGGGGGAAGGGGGGGGGAGAAAAGGGGGGGGAGAAAGGGGGGGGGGAGAAAGGGGGGGGGAGAAAGGGGAGGGGACAAAGGGGAGGGGACAAAGGGGAGGGGGACAAAGGGGGGGGGGGAGAAAGGGGGAGGGAGAAAGGGGGGGGGAGAAAGGGGGGTGCATCCCAGGTTAAGAACTACTGATTCTAGAAGCACCTGTAGCTACATCTAAGCTGCTGATCATAATAACGAGTCGAGCACCTACTATGTGGAGCAAAACAATAGGGGCAATCTGTAAGTGAAGCACATGAACAACATTGTAATCCCAGCTAATGTTGTCAATTGTTTGAATTGTATTGTCTTCTTGTATTTAAATGTCACTTCGGTAAACAGAATAGAATATATTCACCTAGCCGCTATTGGTTTCATCAACATGTTTACTCCGTGACAAAATTACAATCTCAAAGTCCACAACCCGTGTGTCTTCCTTTCTCGCTATATTCCAGGCTCACCGATATTTTCCACCCCCAGTGTAAATTGGGGCAGTGTTCCATTGCAAAATAAACAACACGAAAATATATATAATGTTGATCACGGAAAAAGGGGGGCTAGAAAGGAAGTAGGGTTTATTAAAGCACTTTAAAGCTACCGTAAAACAGCACAAAAGGTTGTAATGATTTTATTTGTTGTAGGCTTCGTGTGCTTCGTACCGCTCGTAAAGTGTGCAAACTGCCACTCTCTTCCCACACCTGTAAAATTACACCGACACAACAGCGAACAAACAACCGCCACTATTCCGATAGCCACGCTGGCTCCCAAAGCCCATCCTGGGTCAACTGCAACATCTCCCCCTCATTCTGAAGATCCTTTGTAAAGTTGCCTCCGAGCCACAGAGGCTTTCATCTCTCTGCACTCACAACCACCCGGGCCTCTCTCGCAACTCCATCAGGCCCTTGCGGCGAAATGCACCGATTTCAATTGCCATCACGTGACGTCAATTTCCAGACAAACGTGACGTCGTTAAATTAAATGTTGTTACGGTTTTTACAAAAAAATGCATCGTTTTACTTGAAGGATCTTTACGTGCAAATTCGTTGTTTTCCATTATAACCGTGTAATATGATCAAATGTAACGAGTACGATTAACTGTAGTTCACAAACAACGAAGGCAAAAACACACTTGTAAATTGGATGCATTGAAATCTGAACAAAAAACACACGAACGTGCGAAATAAAATCCGAAATTTTCAGCTCAAGTTGACTCGGAGGAATCGAATTGCGGGTCGCCGAGTTCCTCGCGCAACTTGCTAATTTTTTCGCCACCAGCCCCTGGCCCCTGCACCGCCGCTTCCCCACGTGAAGACATCACGCGCGCACACACGAATGCTGCTGGAACACGGTCGAACAGCCTCTACTAAGACCACCAGGTCAGCCTGACTTCGTTGGCCATCCTCAAGCAATAAGCCATTTCTGGCATTTATCTTTGTCTTCGGAAACCCTCTCATTAAGGGAGAGGTAATTACGCACGAAATGAGACTATATAATGCATATTAGGAATTCGATTGTCAACCACCCACCAACACTCCCACTCCCTTGCTCGGAATCGCTCATTCATTAATAATCCTAATTGGTGTGGATGAGGCCAAAATGAGATAGTGAGCGGCTAAGGTGGTGGTGGTGGAGGAGAGTTGTGCAAAAGAGGTTTGTCACGATGGATCGATACCACGATACGATATTTGTTGTTGTAAGGGTCTGGACATCTGTGGGAAAGAGCTTCATAGCTAATCGGATTCCTCCAGCATAAATATTCTGATTCTGATGAGATCCGCAGTAATCGTATCATTCGTTTTGCAAGATATCATAGCATTTGTCATTAACGTTGCTGCATTTAACATTATAGGTGTAATTTCCTGAAGAAAAAAACATTGCAATAGCATTAAATGTTTACATAAATACAGTGGCACTTACCCATGACAGTACTTTGATGTTTAGTTAAACAAAAAAACCCAGTTCGGAGTAATTGACGGAATGGCGTCACAACTTTTGTGCTTAAAATTGTATTCTCTCTGGTAATTATGTATAGTTTAACTGACCACATGTCTGTTATTCGCAATATAGGCTGTTGAGTGAACTAATTTGGACTGTAAGTCCAGCAAAGTACACAAATAAAAACAATAAAACTGTAAAATAGCAATTACAAAAATGTCGGAATCGGGCATAAATACAGGACTGTGGTAACCCTCATAAACATCAAGAAGCATATAAATGAATCCTGAATAATACTTTAATGCTGTGTTTAAATCTCAAGCTTAGGCGACAATCTAGTGCAACCACATTAATCAAAAAACAAAACGGCTCTGTGATTCCCTCCCCTAAAGTGGATGCAATATTTCATCTGACATTAATATTCCCACAGGTGACATATGAGCATGGGGTTGCATTGGATGTTTTTTTTTATTTACGTACAGCTAAGCCTAGAAAAATATATATATATATGTCCCAACTTGTTTGTTAACACCATCAGCAGCAGCTGCTACTGCTGCTGCATCGTAGATGTGGCATGCCACAGTAATTCACGGAACAGCGGTCCGGATTGTTCCAGCTAAGATGAAGCCTCTCGCTTGCTGGTCCTTCGCTGGAAATGTTCTCGGCAGCCGCTAGTTTCTAATGGGGGGCATGACCATCGCCACTGTTTGATTAAGAGCTGCGAAGCTGCCTCACAGGAGCAGATTGAGTATACGTGGCCATTATACTCGTAGGAACGAAGTGGACCAGACCACCAATAGATTATATCGTCCGTCCGTCCGTCCGTGTATCAACATCGCCCCCTACTGCAAACACTTGGCATGACCCTGTCCGACAAGATGGCCGCCTGCTCCCCCTGCGATCTGTGAATTAAACAAGATGGCCGTCGCTTCCGGCGCCTCACGGCGAAACTTTTTGATCGACTGACTATGGGCGAACTCATTTATTCTGGTGGGTGAACAGTGGCGGGGAGGGGTGGAGGAGGAATTGATGATAAAAACAAACTTGCACCATCGTTACAGCTGCCGCGACGAGAGATGTGGGAGGAGAAGCGGCGACCGCTGCCTTGCAGGTGAGAGGTGCGTGTGTGTGTGTGTGCGCGTGTGTGCGCGTGCGTGCGTGTGTGTATGTGTGTGCGTGTGTGTGTGCGTGTGTATGCGCGTGTGTGTGTGTGTTTGCTGTGGAGAGAGTGGAGAGTTTCCCATACCTGGGCAGTGTGCTTATGACCGGCTCCAGTTTATCAGCAGAGGTCTCACTCCGAATCAGTCGAGCGGCAATATCTTTTCATCGGTTGCGTAACGCTGTGTGGAAGCTACCTGGTCTGTCACTCCGCACGAAGCTTCAGGTCTTCTCGGCCACGGTCATTCCCTCCCTTCTCTACGCTTGCGAAACGTGTACCCCCCTAGTGGAGCATCTTCGCCGGTTGGAAACATTTAGGCTGGCCTGCCTACGATCCATCCTGGGTTTAACCAGGCTGGATTGTGTGAGGAGCTCACAAGTCCTTGAAAGATCTGGGCAAAGTCCCATCAGTGAGCTCCTCCGGCAGGCAAGGCTGCGTTGGCTGGGTCATGTAGCCCGCATGCCCAGCCACCGCATGCCTAAACAGCTTTTGTTCGGCCGGATCGAGGGGGCTAAACGAGCGCGGCACGGGCTAGAGAAGAGATGGAGTGATGTGGTACAGGAGGACGTGGAGCTGAGTGGACTTGCCGATGACTGGTACCAGCGGTGTCAAGATCGGCCTCAGTGGAGGAGGCTCGTGAAGGACGCTACTGGGCAGTTGGAGGCAGTCGCCCTCCAACAACAACGGAGGGCGGAGGAGCGACGCTCACAACAACGAGCGGAGCGCCGGGTGGCTAAAGCACAGCAGGTTGGCACAGTAGGGGGCACAGGTGGTGCATCAGCCAGTCATCTCGGTCATCTCGGTCAGTCGACCCGTGGCACCTGGGTCTGCCCCGTGACCTCCTGCCAGCGGGCGTTCGACACTTCACGTGGCCTCAGGGTGCACATGGCCTGGCACAAGCGTCGTGGTGACGTCACCGCCACTTAGTGGCGAATGGCGGTTGTTGTGTGTTTGCGTGCGTGCGTGTGTGTGCGTGTGTATGCGCGTGTGTGTGCGTGTCTGTGTGTGCGTGCGTGTGTGTATATGTGTGACTGTGTGCGTGTGTGTGCGTGCGTGTGTGCGTGTCCGGCCCACTCGAGCGGCGTGATGAATGGGCGCTATTGGGCTTCGGATCGTTATTCACGGCGAACTGGAAGCGTAGCAACACAACTTCATTACGTGTGCGTGCGTGCATGTGTGTGTACGTGTGTGTGTGTGTGCGTGCGGTGTGTGTGTGTGTGTGTGCGTGTGTACGTGTATGTGCGTGTGTGCGCGTATGTGCGTGTGTGTGTGCGCGTGTGTGTGCGGTCGATATCCCTGTACCGGTATTAGTATTATTCCTACCAGCCCACCCCGCAGGGTCCTGTTCAGGACAAACACAATTCATCACTGTCGAGACCACGTGCACGACATTTTACGGTTCGCGTCTCAATAGCCGATTATGAAATCGAAGTGTTACTCTTTAGAGGGTTTTTGTCCTCTTGTGAGCAGTACATTAAAGTTGTGACCAATACTATTAGCTTTTTCGGTAAAGTCACGTAGGGATTCCATCTTGGAATCCCTGCCTCACTTGATACAGCAAATCTGGCTGTGACGTTCCCACCTGATGACGGAGACTTGTGTTGCCTCCGAAACGTCATGATTTTTATTATTTTATTTTTTATTAATTTTCGAAGGATGGAAGGGAAAAAATACGAATGTGTCATTTTCTGGATCGTAAGACGCTTTGAAAAGTAAGATACACCTCCGAAACGTGTGCCAGGTGTCAATAAAGTCACGCAACTCTCGCCAAAAGACAAAGATCCCCCATGTAGTCGGCACGGCACACGAGGGGGTGGGTGGCCAGCACCACGCCTGGTCGCCTCGGTCTCCCGATTGGCGATGTTCACACATCGCACCAGCCACAGGACTAATTCGAGGCAAAGCTGCACCTCTCCCCAAACTCCACCTATGGGAAAATTCCCAACAATTTACTTTAATATTCTCCCACCCTCAACCAGTATACATACAAGGACTGTTTTCTTGGCATTTCTCTCACTTGATACAGCTATCGTGCTGTGACGGTTCCACCTGAAGACGGAAGCTTGTGTTGCCTCCGAAACGTCGTGATTTTTATTTTATTTTTATTTTTATTAATTTTAATTTTAGTTTTTCACCTACGTGACTTTACCGAAAAAAACCTAAGAATATGAATCCTTGCAGTCACGAAAGCTTCAAATCTAGAATTTACTTTAACTTACAAAGTGGGGAAAATGCGTCTTACGATACACGTGGGCGCACCGTACAGGACTGAAGACAGAAGGCGGTGGGGGGACACGGCGAGACATCTCTGCACAAACAGATGAGTCAGTTGTTTAGCGGGTCGCGTGACCGCCGGCGCGCGCGCGTGCGTGTGCGCGCTCTCGCTCGTGCATTCATTTGCGAAACAGCTTTTTTTATCCTTTATATTAAGTTCGCTTGCTTGCGTGCTTGCTTGCGTGCTTGCTTGCTTGCTTACGACCGTGCAAATCTTTCGGTCGTTATTTAACCCACTTCCCGTGATCCAATCGAGCTGACATTTTCCACACAGACTCGTTGTGCGAGACAATTAATGTTCGTGAAAAAAATTCCCAAAATTTGACACTGTTTAGGGAAAACAAATTAAATATTTAATTACCAATTGCTTAATACTGGCAGACAATCATCTGACCCATAGGTGGCAGCCATCTCAAGCCAGAGGACGAGAAGACTCTAGCCGCCCCGATGCCACGTATATAAAGGATTTATAGTGAAAAACTTTGTTTTTACGGGTTATACTTGTTTCTTTCTTCCAGCTACTAGGGAGACACGCCGTTGATTGCTGCCGTGGCAGAGTGGGCTCTATTGCCGGCGCGCACCGGGCCATCGGTCCGGTGTCGTGGGCTGACAGCATTAGGCGGGCTGGTTTAACCCTTGCATTTCTTCAGGCTCATTCAGTGTCTCTCTCCTGCTTTTCGGTGTACTCTCCTATATATATGTCGGTTCTTCACAACATTTATTTAGCCAGGAAAGACTCACTGAGCCTCAAGACTTTTACTTAAGGCGGGTCCTGTTGATTTTCCTAATAGGGAGTCTTCTTCCTTGAGCCGTATGCGGTTGTTATTTATTTCCTTTCACATTTGCCATATTTCGACCATTTCGCGGCCTCCTCTTTTTCAAATAATACGAATGGATGTTGAACTTCTTTCGCAAACCCTACGTAGCCAACCCGCGCTATTCGGAGGTGCGATGATCTTTAACATCCAGCATGAAACAGACGATGACTCTTTCTCTGGTTAGTGGACCCACACAGTGCCGGATTAAGCTAGTGCGGGGCCTGTATCATGCTATAAAGGGGCCCAAAATAAATAAATAAACACGTAAATATTAAAACACAAATGTTTTACTTGCATCGTAAAGTAATTGTATTTTTTCATTTGCTATACAGTCGGATAATACGACAAATCGTTAACCTTAAACACCCATATTCTTTGTTTCTTTCGGTAAAGTCACGTAGGTGAAAAAAAATATTTAAATCACGACGTTTCGATTGCAACACAAGCAAAAATTTCCTGCTGTGGTTGTCACACTTGATGATGATTGCTTGTGTTGCAATCGAAACGTCGTGATTTAATTTATTTATGTGACTTTACCAAAAGAACCAAAGATTATGGATCCTTGCAGTCACGAAAACTTCAAATCTAGCTTAAACACCCAGTCGTTCATAAAGGTTGAAGGCAGTATATAGTAATAGAACAAGTGCAGAATCACTGAACCGGAATTAATGGCTTGAAAGCATTTAGCGCGGGGCTCTTGAAAGTGCGGGGCCCGTAGCTACATATGTAGCTACTTTTGCTACTGGGAGAATCCGACACTGCACCCACAGTATTGGCCAGAGTGGCCACCGGGCGCGATCCGCGAACCTCTGGGGCATGCGGCAAACCCTCTACCACTGCGCTTCCGCTGGGCCATGTACACACCCCTGGGGTTAGACGAATTTGAAGCCTATGTTGAGCTGGTTGGCCATGTAGGGCTGTTTGCGAGCGCCTATTAAGGCCTGAATAGTGCGCGATGCGGCCGTGTGGCCAGCACCACATCCAACCACCTTTGCCTTGCTAGAACTTATGTTTTTCTTTTTACACACTGCACTAGGTACTCGTTGGAGGCTGAGTCAACCTCAAAATCAGAATGTTTATTTATGCTGGAGGAATCCGATCAGCTATAAAGCTCTTCATAATCAACGTTTTTGGGTTTAGATCGCGTTATTTATAAATGTGTCGTAACCCTCCACCACCCGACACGGCCAATCACAGATCGATAGTACCTAACGGTAGCCCAGGATCAGTTGCATTGTCACTCGTCGCTGATGTTTTTAGTCGTGGCCAGCAATGTGACTCAGGTCGCCGGGTTCATAGCGCAGTGCACCCTCCTCTCATCCACAACTCCTCCACCACCACCACTACCAGCAGGAAAAAAAAATCAATATTCTCCCTGCTCGCAATCAGAGGTTGCTCAAACAGGCATTGTTACAACCAATTGAACACAGGAATGCAACTCAAAAGAGTGCAACGCCGTCTGACGATAACAACATGCGGACACGTAGGCCCGATCGCGAGCCGTATTGTGTTCTTGTGGGCTATGGCCAAATAAAAAAAAAACCACGGCCAAAATGCGTGGGGAGGCCTTTATCCAGTAGCGGTTTGACAAAGGCCTGTGAATAAAATTGTTCAACTGTGCTTAAAGAGGACATTACCGTATCTCCCAACGTATAACCCTTTGTTTAACACGTAGGCTTTCGCGACCAATTTCATCCATAATAGAGGGTTTTGGGGTTTTATCGCGTCAATTATTATTTACGCGATCTAACCCAAAAAAAACCTCTATTATGTATAACCCTTTGTCAATCAAATGTCATGTCAGTCATGGTAGTAATTTTAGCATATACTTCACCACGCCGGTCAGAGCGGGACGGTTTATTTACGGCGAATACATTTTCAGTGGAGTTAAAACGTCTTCGGCCACCTATTTTCTCGCTTGGAATCACCGCACAGCCACCGGGCTCTCATTGTGTCTTTTGCGTCGGGCCTGTGATGTGAAAATAGCTCATGTGTTCCACCCCTTCCACCACCATCGCCCTGCTCAGGCTGTTTTAGACACACTTCTTCAGGCTCTGCACCACGCCTGACGGCTCGCTCGCTCGCCTGAGTGTGAGAGTGGCAAGTGATCGGTGTCAGTGTCAGTCTGCGGCTGCAGCTTGAGGAGGCTTCAAACCAGGAGAGTGCGGCCACTGCGGGTGTTGTCATTGGGATTACGCACGACCATGTGGAACACTAATGCCCTCTTTGCAGAGCGGTGCCGAGTCGCCTGGGCTGCAGAGATAGCTGCTACCAAGAACCATTCCAACTGTACTGTTGGTGGCTGAGCCACTTGAATGCGATCTTCTGGGTGGCGTTAAGGTTTGGTGAGACCCTCATCCAGCAGTGGAGAGATCACGAGCTGACAATGATGACAGGCATAGAAGAAGAATGTACAATTGACAGCACTTCCACTGTGAAACGTTGACACTCACATATTTTGTTTACTTGCCTGAAAATCCTCAAAATTAACAACCAAATACGTGTAAACATATTTGGGGAATTCATCGTCACCAAGTCTCTGAGTTTTGTGTTGCAAATTTCACAATTTCCATTCAAAAGCCTCCACGAGGTTGGGCGGCTGGGACAGGCTCGCGTTTCTGCTTCTTTTGCACAAAAATTCCCATCACCCACGAATAATAGAGGCAATCACAAAGGAGCAAAATACATTCTCTGCGATGTGATCTCTCCTTCAACAGGTTTTGGAATAAAAATTGAATAGTAAAAAGGTAAAGGTGCAACCCTGCAATTGCTTGTTGGCAGTAGAGGGAGCTCTAGACAGCCCCTCCAGAGGGCATTTTTGGCCTACTCTTCCACTCTGGCCAAATGTCTTGGAAGAGGTTAGGAGTACCCACTCTTTGCCCCACCACTCGCGAGGTGCCGACAGAACGACTATACTGATGAATTTACAGACGATTGGGGGGGGGGGGTTAAAAAACGTGTCCATTCTTTCAACTACCGCACCGGGAGATCGAATCAAATTGGTCACCACCGGATCGCAGGTCCACTTTGTGATCCAGTCCAACGTGGCAGCATCTCTGGACAACATGGAATGACAATTAGCGGAGTCAAAAAAATAACAAATAGACGAATCTAAAAGCCTCTATCATCGACCACCCTGCCCTCGCGTCCTGACCTTTCGTGACCCCCACCTTCTGCCAAAGTTACAAAGTGGCCCACCAGCATCGGGCGTCACCCTCGGCCGCCACCATCTGTTGCAGCAGTATCACTCACCTGCACGCTCCACCCTGCGTCAAGACAAGCCCTCATCCTTCCCAGTCACCTGGGAGAACGTGTGTTTGAATAAGCCCACGGCTGTATCGCACCACACCACACCTGCCCCGGTCAGTATTTCACATCTGCTTCGTTTAACCAGCGCAGATAAAAACCCCACAGAAGCGCTCGCTTCTGTGGACCGGTCAACAAATAACAATTAAGCAATAGTACAGAAATACGCATGGACTGAGTGGAACTCATTGTATTCAATATTTACGTAGTCACACTACCTCCTGTATATTCACTAACAGTACTCTTATTATATTATCACTGGTTATTAGCTCTACTATATCTCGCTGGCTTCCACTCTATCGCTCTGGCTTATCTATCTATGCGCCATAATAAAGGGTCATTGCTCCAAACGTCACTGACTACATTTTTTTTTATTTTAAAGGCAGTGTTATTGACAAACGTTTTGAGCTATTCGTTCACTGTGCTTGTGCCACATTGGCAACGCGGCATCGAAACAGAACCATGAGTCTCTTGTACAGCCCTCCCAGGCGTTCTCGGGTTGTATTGTGTGCACGAACTGCGTTGTTCGGAAACAAAGACGTCCGACGTTTGGCTCCAACAGCACGCAGTACAACCCGAAAACACAATCGGAGAGCTGTACAGCACACAACTGAGAAAATCTGCGCAGCAATGCAACCTATAGTTCATTCAAAAGGTAGGTTCCACGCGTGAACACGCAACTGCCAAGTTGCTCTTCGCCACACATCGTATTAACATGTGCTGCGCAGACGAGCTGCTCGTAACGCGACTTACTCACGAATCCACTTTCATTACGAATGGGAAATCTGCAAGCGATTAATTACCCTGGGTGAGAATTTCATCTCGTCACGGCATTGCCGACAAACCAAGAGCTGAACGAAAGCCGAGGAACGGCTGTATTTTAAATTTGTGCGGTCGTTTCATATCAACATCTGTTTTTAAACGCCCGTGTTTGCATTGCATAATCCATTCACCGTTCTACCAGTCCTTCGAAAATCCGACACACTATATATTACATTTTTCAAAGGAAATGTATTAAAATAGGGCCGTATTCCTTCGAGGCATTCCAATCATGTACTGCTAGCCACATGTGCAGACGCAAGCACTTGCATATCTAGCAAATAAAGCAGATTTATTCATATGCCATTGCTATATGATTATCTTCAAGTGCAAATCCGTGTAGGGCAATGCAAGCTCGCCCTTCCCCCTCCCCACAGAATACCAAATAACAGCGGTCTTGGCAATACGTTAGATGAACTCGCTCATCTCGGAACCCAATAGCCTTTCATTACAGGGGTCCCTTGTTCTTGGCTGTTCCAGGAGACAGGGTGAAGGTGCGGGGGTTGTAGGAGGAGTTGTCGTTTAAGTTCGATTTTTCAGAAGCGACCTGGCCACAAATGATAGCTCAACGAAGTGGCTGATCATCGCGTGGAAATGTACAGCAGCCAAATAACTCGAAGCGCGTGACGCTGATTTAAAATGTTTGAAGGAAAAACCGAAGGACCCAGAGACAAATCCACGCGACCATGGGGAGAGCGACACGCAAACTCCAAATATACAGCAGGCGTCAGGGTCGGGATCGAACCCACGACCTCCTGTATACCAGGCGAGGTAGTTAACGTCTCGCCACCGTGGCGCCCCAATGAGCTGGTAGACTAACCAACAGTGGTGTAGCTATCGAGTGTACAATTGAACAGGGGGCTTCAGGCAAAAGGAACCGAGGCGAAATATATCAACATTGTTTTAGTTCTTCAGCCTATTGGATTTCTACATCAATATTATCTGGTAATATTTGCTGCGGAAAGCAGACTCTGGACTGGTTTATACCTTCTTGGCCTCATCAGTAGTCAGGCTGGTTAAGCAAATACCGTTGGGTTTCCAGATGGCCAGAGATGATAATGTATGTGGTGTTTCCATGAGTCTGAAGATTATTTGACAGCAATGTTCTACATTGCCATTTTAGGCTATTTCCATTAATACGCGTTTGGCATTGTGTGGGAGAAAACCTGAGAACCAGGGGATGACGAATATACGGATTGCGATGTGGGCGTCGACCATCCAAACCTGTTGAATGCGGTGGCGTTCAGCAAATGCCGAATTTGAAATAAAAGTTTAGCTTGCGTGATGCTTAAAACAAAGGACACACAGCACTGTTTTCTGAAATTACAATAAACACGTTCTTTCGGAGTGGGCAGGTAGGAACTTAGTTGGACAGTGCATTCGTGCACGACAGACACAAATAATCCCTGGTGGGTAGTGTGGAACCTGTTGTTCCTACCTGTATAAGTGTAGTGTATCGTGTCATGTATAATGTAGTGTGTAGGTTAAACGTTGAGTTTTATAAGGGGACCACGGGGTGACCAGCCCCTCCTCACCCAGCCCCACCCCTCCCACCACCCACCCTTTCCACCCAGCCCCTCCCCACCGAGAGACACAAGATCCGTTGAGCAAGTTTTGGTCTGGTGACAACGTGACGTGGTCTACCCCTAAAAACGAAAACTTCGGTGTGTCTTCTTACGTTCATCAACCAACATATTTGTTACGACACATATATAGCAATTATTACATTTACATTTTAATAGAACACGTAGGTGAATGTGTGAAGATGGATTGGCGACATGTGGGAGTAGAGTACCCACGTGAATTCAAACTAAAAATGTCACTTCATTTTCAATTCAGCTCATTTTTAGAAATATAATTTTCACTCTCCGTATGCTGCTGGTAATATATATTATTAACTCCGCCCCTCCACAAACAAGCAGCAGCGTGTACGTATGTTTTACAAAATGTGCAACGTGCTCCCTCTATTAAAGTCGAGCACTTTTAAGCCTACAGCTGAAATGTATCTAATAAAGGCGTCATAGTATAATGGCACCTTGACCTGAGTCTTATCGACGACTTGTTCTCTCTATCGCTGGATCTGACACTTCAGTATTTTGAATTCTTGGCCATGCATCGGGAACAAAACAAAAAATTGCACCTGGACCTTCCTGATGCCCAATTCTGAGTGGTAATTCCCCACAGAGTCCTATCGGACACAAAACCACACGCGAACAACCCATGGACATTTATCATAGTCTCTTTGTTTTATCTTCCCAGGACTGCGTATATCCATACATTCGCGTGCCAATATTTAATCGGATAACCATTTACGATCATTTAAAATGACAGGCCTCTCCTTGACTTTAATGCCGCGGTAATTAAAACACAAAGAGCTCCATGCTGTTTGACTTTCATTGAGACGGCGCAGTAAAAGCGGGCAATAAGCACGCGCAAATGGCAAACAATTTGTTCGACGTGTAATTTGCCTTTGTACGTTGGCGCATGCGTTTCATGAGCTCCTGCAATAAGATACGTTTAAAATGAGACACGAGCCGATGTAATCGCCTTTTCAAAATGACACAATTTCCAAAGCGGGCTTTTAATTGATATTAAACAAGCAACCAAATGACCAATTTAATACATCCCCTTGCCAAGTATGAATTAAGATAATATATTCACGTCTCTCATAAACGGAACACATTCTCTAATAGGCTGATGTTTAGGGCAATGACCGTCTCCCCCTCCCCCATTCTAGCAGGGCTATTGCCTGAAACGTTGGACTTGTCCTCTATCCCACCGATGCCTCGGCTGCCAGCTCTCTCCACCTTTGCCTGTCTTTCTCAGGTGTCGTGTCAGCCTACCAGGCAGGGACACGCGACCACAAAATATCGGGCCTACCGCTGTATTTATTTTTCACTATATAAGGCAACATTAAGGAACAATTTGGTGTGTTGTGTTCGTCGTGACTGCACACTGCATTCAACGTAGAGGCCTGCCATTTGTTTTTTCTTTCAACAAAAGCTGCACATGCTTCGCCACCAAGTGGAAAAAGTCCAATACTTAACCCGTGTAACAGCAGTCCCCAACAGAGAATTGTATGAGGTAATCCCAGGGTAATTTATGAAAGTTGACATTCAGTAAAAAAAAATGCCACCTGAATCAAAGGCTTTATCACACTCTTTATTTGACGCAGAGGTCAAATTTCCCACGCTCTTGGGAGTGCATTTGGCACCATTCTTAAGCAGTGAATGCAGCGCTGCATATCGCCATTGAAGACAAACAGCAGCAGCAGTGGCATCTGCACGGCACCATGAAGTTCAGGAATAGTGGCTCACTTATCGAAGCACAATTGTCTAGGCAATGTCCCACTTGCCAAGGGCTTCCAATTAATATGAAACTGTGAATAACAGGTTATTGAGTGCGCACCTTGCCCTGGGCAATTAAAATTCAGTTCTAAACACGTGAGCCGTCATCTCAACAGCTCCGCTCTGCAATCTCCAATGGAGTTCTCCTTAACACTGTATTGTGGCAATTTTACTTCATGTTTGACATCTCAAAGATATATTTTCGTAAGATGTCATAGCCCGAGGCTTTGTTCTGCCTATTCTGCACCCGCTGAATATTCATCATTATATATATATATTTAAAAAATCTAATTGCTCAGGAAAACATTTCTCAATGAGAGGTTTGCATTTGCATCTGCTGCCCTGGGTCTAACTCCGTTTTCCCAGCCATGCGCGTATTTTTTGACTCACTGCCACTGTTCCAAATCCAAGTTCAAGACCGATTTTACTCTTAATTTTGCCCCTCTGTATAAAAATACATGTGTCCATTGTATCCGCACGGCGTGCTGTGATTCGGTAGCAAATATAAATTGGATGCTTTCTGAATCCAAAGTGTATTGCATGTCTTGACGTAAAGCTTTCGTGACTTGCAGGAATTCATATTCTTTGGGTCTTTCGGTAAAGTCACGTAGAACAATTTTGTTTTGTTTTACGTGACTTTACCGAAAGACCCAAAGAATATGTACTGCACGTGTAGATTTCCACGTTTGCGAAGTCACCCACAACTCACGTTTGCAGATGGCATTGGTGATCTTTACATGCACTATACAGTACAGCCCTTTCGTCAATACACTGCTGGATGATGGCATTTCCCATGTCGTGCAAGTCGTAATGGTTATTCATATAATATCTGAGCCTGGATAGTGCTTGGATGGGTGACCACCATGCAGGCCTCATGTGTTGGTATGCAGAGGGCAGTGCAGCAAAATTCACTGTTGCACTATCATCATGCCCTATGAAGAAGGGGCATTGCCAAAAACGTCGCCTATTGTATTTTTTTCTTTTAAGGCCACAGTGTTACTGAAAAATGCGTTGCATTTTTAAAATGTGTGCTTGTCCCCCACTGCCAACGCATAAATCACCAAATAATCAGTTCAAATATGATGCTGTGCCGTTATTCTCCCCGCCTTTACCGATCTGTGTGGTGAAGTATGGCCAAAAAATCCCCACGATCCGCACCAGAGGCATGGGGAGGTCCTCACCCAGCACTGGACGAACAAAGAGCCTGTCATGTGTACACGTGTGCACCATGAGCAGAGGTCGCAACCGGGTACCCGATACCCGTACCCTACCCGATACCCGGCTACCCGTACCCGGCTGGGTACGGGTACCCGTTTGCGGCCCTGGTGCGGCCGGGTATGGGTAGACCGCGAGTCACTGGTGAGTAACCGTTTGACACTCATTTCCCAACGTCTTGTCTCTTCTCACAATTCAAGTTCCTAGAATCAACCCACCCGCGCCTGCAACATGGCTTCATCCCAGAGGTCGCAATCAGGTACCCGATACCCGTACCCTACCCGGCCGGGTACGGGTAGGGTACGGCCGGGTACGGATACCCGTTTGCGACCCTGGTGCGGACGGGTACGGGTAAGGAATCAAAACCCGTTTGCGACCTCTGACCATGAGTGAAGTGCCCGTGGTGAAGGCGGATTTGTCACAATCGCACGGGGGCCATCTGCTGGCTGTGAGCTGGATGCACGTGCAGGAGCTGCCACGTGTCTTCCCTTTCAAAAACTAATTTCCTCAAACACCATGGCAACGGGGAACTTCCAGAAGATTCTCTCAGAAGTTTCTTCCGGAAGACATCTACCGAAATTACGTGAAGAAGTTTGACTTTAAAAAAACGAAACTACTTAGTGATGCTGCTGCTGTGTTGGCAGTGGTGCACAATTAACAAAACACGTTCGTCAGGAACAGCGAATGGCTTTCAAAGGAAAACATGTGACGTTTCATGCAATGACCCTTCTTCATGACACAAGAAAAGCAGACAACACGCTTCCTTCCCTCCCACATTTGTCCCACCACGTGAAAAAAATCTTATCAGGAGCATCGGTTCAACAAAAAGTTAAACTCTCGACCGGTTTCCACGGTTAGTGTCTCATCAGCAGCAGACAGGTTGAATAAAAAACGCAATTCTGAACTGCCAGATGTTAAATAAATGTTTTGTTGCTTATATTACCCCACGACTGTGCTGATTATTCCGTGGTGTAACTCGAACACGCTTATCCATAATAGAGGTTGTTTGGGTTGGATCGCGTAAATATATAAATGTGTCGTTAAAACCCACCACCACCCGACACAGCCAACTAGTATGGGTTGTCACGTAAACAGAACGTGGCCAATTCGTCACTCGGACAGCACACCGGTGTGTTGGAGAGCAAAGCCACAACATTTACACCACTGCCAACGCAGCAGCAGCATCACCAAGTAGTTTCATTTTTTTTAAGTCAAACTTCTTACACGGAATGTCGGAAGATGTCTTCCGGAAGATACTTCTGGGAGAATCTAGTTGGCTGTGTCGGGTGGTGGCGTGTTTTAACGACACATTTGTATATTTACAAGATCTAACCCAAAACAACTCTGTTATGGATGATATTGGTCGCGAAAGCCTACGTGTTAATCTAACATGCTTAGAACCCTACATCTGCCAGCGAACATCTTTCGACATTCCGCTCACCATTCGTGACAAGTTGCTGGGTTCTAGATTAGAAGTTTTCGTGACTGCAAGGGTTTTGATTTTTGCGGTAAATAAATAACTTAAATCACGACGTTTCGGAAGCAACACAAGCTTCCGTCTTCAGGCGGAACCGTTAATTTATTTATTTTATTTTTTACTACCTACGTGACTTTACCGAAAAAACCAAAGAGTAAGTCTTTTAAATCGTCTGGAGCTCCCATTGCCCCGACCCCTATCCCATTGCCCCGACCCCTATCCCATTGACCGGATCCCTATCCCGTTGCCCCGACCCATATCCCATAACCCAGACACTCTCCCATTAACCTGACCCCAATCCTAAAGACGAAAGCTTGTGTTGCCTCCGAAACGTCGTGATTTTTATTTTATTTTACTTTTATTAATTGTAATTCTTTACCTACGTGACTTTACCGAAAAAACCTAAGAATATGAATCCCTATATTTCGATTTAAAGCTTTCGTGACTGCAGGGATTCATCTTATGAATCCCTTGCAGTCACGAAAGCTTCAAATCTAGAATTGACCCCAATCCCTTTACCCCAACCCCTCCTCCCATTGCCCCGCCCCTACCCTCTAATTACCCCGCCCTCTTTTCCATTGCCCCGCCCCCTTTCCAATTACCTCGCCCCCCTTTCATATTGCCCCCTCCCCCCTCTCCCATTGTCCCCCCTCCTCCATTGCCCCTCCCCTCACTAAGCCCGCCCCCTCTGCATTAATCCGCCCCCCACCCTTCCTGCCCCTCAACTTCCGGCTCCCGTCGTGCTTAGCCGCACATGCGCCTCGGCCCAACACGTGGAAGAAGGAGAAGTAATGGCGGCGTCGGCGGTGGCGTTGTGCGCTTACTCCTCGGACCCCACGAAATGCTTCGCCGTTGCGTCGCCCGATGGCCGCGTGTACGTGTGGGACGCGAGTAGCGGCGCACTTCGGCACGAGTACGCGCCCAGCTCGCATCTGAGCGCCACGTGCAGCTGCCTAAGTTGGGGCCCTCCGAGAAAGTGCAAGGTAGGCCTCACGCGGTAACTTCGGGCCTACGGCGTGGGACTGGCGATCTAGCGGGGAAAGTCGCGTGCGAACCCCGCGAAGTGACTATCCGAGGGCGGTACCCCCTCCACTTTATCGGGGCTCAGACACGTGTTTGCTGGAATGGTTTGAAAGCTCTTGCGTTGGTAATAGTTATAACACAATACTGCTAAACGTTTTAAACATTAAGGGTCAATGCCAAAAGTACGTGCTGTAGTAGGAGTGGCTTAAATTGTGGCCATTTGCTTAATGTCTACCTAGAAAATGAAAGCCATTGCTCGCCACGTGAACACGTTCGTATAATATTTAAAACAATATATTTATAGTTTGTTTTAAGACTGTGAAGGCGATGAGTGATTTCATTTGTGCTTTCGCACATGCCGATGTACATTATGTTTTAATGGGCCGGTCACGCTGACGTAATGAGCATTTCTAGGCGGCGCGTTTTATCAAACGCCGCAGTTTGTGGTTAAAGCAGTAGCAATTAAAAAAGCTAATGAATGAATGCAATTAAGCGAGACACGATGGTGACTTGACATTCAGGGGTTTGAGGAGGGCACGGTCGATTGGTTTGTGGGATTGCCCATGTGGGGCTGAGACTGCGATCGTTCGGGCCGTGCAAATTGTACTTGTTCGCGCACCTCGTGCTACACCAGGATGCGCCGCAGAGGAAAAAGCGGCGATCGGAGACGACGGGCAGGCTTGCCGAGCTGGACCTGCTGGCGATGGGCACAGCCGTGGGCAGCGTGCTGCTTTACAGCACCGTCAAGGGGGAACTACACAGCAAGTTGGTGAGGTTTTTTTTTTATTCTTCCACGAGCCTGCTGGCTTTGGGGTGCCTCGTGGTTGATAAGGCTACGGACCAAATCACTGGGAATGTTCCAGGTGAACTCAGAAGCTAAGCAGATTGGAGCCGGGATAGTGCTTGAATAAGCGACCACCATACTTTACAGGTGTTATGGCCTTCCATTGCTACGCTGTGGGCAGTAGCGGACTGCAGCAGAATCATTGTACTGTATTGATATACTCCCACATCAATGCTTTCTCGTTTTACCACTGACTTTAACCAGCGTGATGAAGTGTGGTTAAATAACTCCTGCATCCCACATGGCTTCGGGAGGCCATTATCCAGCACTGGATTGACAGCTGTGTGTTAAAAATTGAGTTAATGTTATCAGTCGGTTGCCCTCTTTAATTAAGATATGAATGCGTTGAGCAGCTAACCATCGCCTACCTTAAGTGTTGGTATTCTTAAAAAAATTACATGAATTATGCAATACTCCTTAATTACATTTATGTTATCTAGATTTCTAGTGCCTTTTGAAGGCGCTTTCCAGCAACTTTGGGAGGCCGTATAGCAGTTATACAATTGCGCACAGGATGATATGAATTTGAAATGAAGAATTTGGTTATTGTGCCCAAACATCCCATTTCAAAACCACCACACATCCACCAAATGACGTAGTAGTTTAAATGCATCAGGTTTTTACTAGATAATGGAGGCTGCTCACGACAAAATCTTATATCTGCCAAGTGCTCCGGTCTTCCACTTCTCACATTCCGTTGTCTCGTGCGATTCATGGTGCGATGCCGGCTGCATGAGAGATGCAAGTACGATGATGACCACCTTGTGTTGGTTTTTGCTCCCCTGAAAACCATGATGGCATCTTTACCTTGGCTGTGTCCAAGTACTTGCTTATATATTGTTGATGTGTGATACATTACTATACTGTTTTTAAATCACAAAATCACCTGCAGGCCTTTGTAAATCTACTATTCTATGAAAGCCTCCCAACGTTGCTGAGAGTTGTTTGAGTGTAGAAAAAAATTGTGCTGGGTAGAACGTATGCTGCATAGGGGAATAACATTTAGTGAAACAGTATTGGAGTGGTCTTCACAAATTGAGCAACCAAGAGGAATATCTAAGAACATATTGTGGGATTCTGTCTGGGCAGATATTAAAGGTAGTGTATCTACTGTGCATAAGCTGCGGGACCTGAAACAGGGTTAAAAACGTTGGTGAGGTATGGAAATGGCATCAACGGCTTTGGCCACGAAGACGTCGTGATCTCGTACATGTAGTGACATTGTTTGGTCCCTGGCAGGATGGCGGGCATGACGGTCGAGTGAACTGCGTGCAGTGGCACCCGGAGACAGACTCGCTGTACAGCTGCTCTGACGATCAGCACATAGTGGAATGGAGCGTGGTCTCGGCAAAAGTCAAGTGGTGAGGAGATTTGCTGCTTTTTTACACTTCACCTATTGTTCAAGGTGGTATAAGTCAGCATAATAGCACTACATTTGTGAGAGTGGTGTGTCTATATATGGATGCTTGCATGGTGACCTGCATTTGTATGCGGTGGAGTTTATGTCGAGGTTGGCCAGTGAGCCAGTGAGAATGACTTCAGGAGTTGCCGGCTGAATAGTTTAAATACAGGCATTCCGTGAAACGAAATTGCATTTCAACTTTGACTATATATAAAATTTGCTTAACTTTTTTCTTTCTCCAGCAAATGGAAAGGGGACAAAGGAGGCGTGAGCTCGTTGTGTTTGAGTCCTGATGGGAAAAGCCTAATCTCTGCTGGTCGAGCAATCAAACTGTGGGATCTGGAGACGAAGAAATTACTCAGGGTAAGGTGGTGCACTCTTATTCATGCTGCAAACCAATCCAGTTTCACTGATGCAAACTAAACATTAAATAATTCATTGCTAATTTGCACTTTCCTTCTGTTCATATTCACATTTGCAGAAGTTCACTGGTCACGCCACGACAGTGTCCTTAATGATGTTCGCCACCACGCATCCACCAAATGACATGGAGTCATTCGACGGCATAACGGGTCTCTACTTCATCACGGGGGCAGCTCACGACAGATTCCTAAATGTCTGGTAAGTGTCAGAGCCCCTCCCACTTATTTTATTCCTTTTTCCTGTGCCATTAACCCTAACTTTAGAAGGTGCGATGCTGGCTACTTGAGTGATGCAAGTACGGTGATGATTAACCTTCTGGTTTCGCTTTCCTGAGATGCATGATGACACCTTTACCTTGGCTGTGTCTGAGTACTTGCTAACATTTTCCTTGTTTTTGTACGTTATTGTACCCTTTTACTAACACGTTTCAAAATAACCTGGATGCCTTTGGCTATGTTATAAGACCCTCTTTCCATGCCATTTGTATCATTTTATCAAGCGGTAAATGCTCTTTCATTATGCAAGTGTTCATTGGTGTTGCAGTGACGAGGATTACATTGCACGCAATTATCATTTAGTAACTACTACAGGAATAGACCTGTGGAGCGGCAATTTGCCAATTTCGCTAATAACCTAGCGACCTGTTAAATTTCCGATGAGTGGTATCTAAACCAGTCTTGGACCCTCCTCACCCTTCACCAACCTGCACTCAGCAGCATGGTATGGTCAACAACCTCCACACCCGATACGGTGTAGGTTGGCCTTAATCTAGTAGTGGATTGACAAGGAGATTTAAATTCTTATTCTTAACTTCTGTAATATCTGCAACCTAACTTCAAATTCTGCTCTTCCTGCGCATGTTTTTTCTTGTTAAACTTTTACCCCCTTTGGGAAGATGCATTATTCTCTTGGCTCACGGATGAGACATACTTGCATGTGTCGCACAAAAAAAGCCCCGTGCATGCCGTGATGTTCACTTGCCCTCTACGTCTTACTCGTAGGCAAGTGAAGGACGACAACAAGAAGACGCCCGCCGTTGCTCTAACGCTCACCGACGAACCCACCTACGTGGACCTGGTGCGGCCTGAAAAAAGTGACGAGGTGAGATTGTGTGTTGCAAAAATTTGACCCCACATGGCCTGTGGTGGTGCAGACTTTGGAAAACACCACTTCAATCTGCTGGCAGGGGGATCGGTGCATACTCAAAGCAGCAGGCAGCTGCAGCAGGCAGCTGCAGCAGGCAGCAGGCAGCTGCAGCAGGCAGCTGCAGCAGGCAGCTGCAGCAGGCAGCTGCAGCAGGCAGCTGCAGCAGGCAGCTGCAGCAGGCAGCTGCAGCAGGCAGCTGCAGCAGGCAGCTGCAGCTGGCAGCTGCAGCTGGCAGCTGCAGCAGGCAGCTGCAGCAGGCAGCTGCAGCAGGCAGCTGCAGCAGGCAGCTGCAGCAGGCAGCTGCAGCAGGCAGCTGCAGCAGGCAGCTGCAGCAGGCAGATCTGATTTGTCTTATTCCTTGCAGAAGTAATATTAACCTTGTTCTTCTTTGCTACTTTCAGCCTATGAAGGTTGTCGTGGTGTGCAATGATGGAAAACTTCATATATTTGAATATATCCTCAATGGGTAAGTACTCGTGACAATTATGAACACCTCATTAATTTATGCAGAGACACCTGTCCATTCTCAAACTTTTTTGCGTGGCAATGACAGATTTTAATCTAGATTTGAAAGTTTTTGTGACTGCATTATTTTGTTTTATATCTACGTGACTTTACCGAAAGAACCAAAGAGTAATGACAGTTTGTAACTACGTTGAGTTGAGCTCTATAATGGCATCTGTAGTGACCAGAATCCATTTGTACCTCCTGCAAAAGCAGTATTTGGCAGTCGTCGGTGATGTGAGTGATGGATTGCACTCTAATAGAGACCCATAGACTCGATGCCATACTATGCATGTTATGCGAGTGATGCATTGCACTTGAGTGCAGTCACAATTGAGCGACTTGAATTTTCCACATGGAAGAGGTAGCCGCACCTCCCATGTGTAATTCTGACATGGTTACGTGCAGCCAAGTGTCTTTGAGACAAGGACACCAGGTAGTTCCTTGGATGTTCAAATGGGTCTGGTTGGGAACATTGCAGGATGCCCATCTATCTTAATAGGTCTCGCCTCCAGCTATCTATGCGTTTACCTGCTAACAAAAGCATGGCGGTAGGGGTCCACTTATTCATTCACGTTTATCTCTTTTGGGTTGCCCAACGAGACCAGAATTAAACTCCTCCGCTCTTCCACTTGTCTTTTGCCCGCCGCCATTTCACCAGTACGTGCAAGAAACCCTTGAAGCCCAGCTGGTCGCTGCAGCTGGTCACGCAAGGCAAAGACGAGACCCCGAGGCCCTTGCCTGTCCTTGCCGCTGCGTTCTGCGCTGACCAGTGCTCCCTCATGCTGGCGTACGGCCCCAGCATCCGCCCAGTGCTGGAGCGCGTGGTGAGTTCCACGCTCCCATATCACGTCACCAAGAAACTGCGTGCACCGAGCGAGATGATTTTTGCTTCTATATCCATCTTTCATTTTTTGATCACTTGTCACGGTTTCTTTCCTACGCAGGCAATCGACAAGTCTCAGAGCATGGTGTGCCTCGTCCGAGACGAGCCGACGAGCCTGGCGATAAAGATGGAAACCAAAGTCACGAAGGTCCGTTCAGTCACGCTCATAAGTTGTGACTATTATTATTTTGCAAAACTACTCTTAGACTAATTCTAGATTTGAAGTTTTCGTGACTACAAGGGGTCCATACTCTTTGGTTTTTTCGGTAAAGTCACGTAGGTAAAAAAGAAAATAAAAATTAATAAAATCACGACGTTTCGGAGGCAAAATTTCTGTATCAAGTGTTTGCTGTAACGGTGCCACCTGAAGACGGAAGCTTGTGTTGCCTCCGAAACGTCGTGATTTAATACTTTTTTCTTTTCTTTTTTACCTACGTGACTTTACCGAACAAACCAAAGAGTATACTCTTAGACTAGATTCGTCTGCGCCACAGCGCATTCGTGACAGCCTTGCGCTCTAAACAATTGCGTCAATACAAATGTGTTAAAAAGTGATTGAAGTTCTAGTGGGTGAATGCTCGTATACGGATGTACAGGGAGACTGGGTGCTTCCAGCCTTCACAGGACGCCCGTGTCGTGGTTGCCGGTTTGTTTTACGGAAGCAAAAGCGAAGCGCAGCCCGGAACACGGTTCGACCTGAAATATTCACTTTCTCGCCGACTGCTGTCAGGCTGGCACAGCCAGGGTTTACAACTCTGGGCAACCACCCGGTATCTTTGTTGTTGAAATTGATTTGCACGCGACTATTCTTAAGGGACTATATCAGAGGCAGGCGGCGATGCGATTAGAAGGATGTAAGAGAAAGATGAGGATTCTGGACTCGTACAATCAATATCGGATCTTGCACTTGTTTAACGACCGGTGGGAGCAAACTAATGAATATTAACTTGAATATAAGTGGGGAGAGAAATGCCTTGATCAAATGTTTTCAACCCATCAGCCATTATGCCTTCAAGACGATTGCTTAATGAGTCAAACTAGTCTCCAGTTTTGCATTTCTGGGCCCCATGAGCTGTCAGGCTTTTAACCACAGTTAGCATATGTCATTGGCACAAGAGCCAACCATTTTTGCTATGGGCCCGTCACTGTAAAATATTATTGTTCTATAAAAAACTCATCAGGATCATGGGTAACTTTTAAATATACAAAATTAGATATTGTGTATGCTTCAGACTGAGCAGTGTAGCATAATGAGACGCACTAATTTTATGATCATAGTGGGGAGTGGTGGCGATGAGTGGCTGTGGTGATGAACATGTGTGGTGGTGGTTCGCGTGCGCACACAGACCAAGACCCCCCTGGTGCCTGGGAAGGCCAAGGTGTTGGCACCCGGTGTACCGGGCCACACGAGCACAGCTCAGGCTGTGGTGGTGCTGGAGAAGGCGGGGCGTGGCAAAAAGCGGAAAGGAGACCAGGGCACCGAGACGGCCACACCTGCAGAGGTAACTGGCAGGGCCCCCAGGGCAACAAGGCCTTGTATATTGCTGTAACGTCTTCCCTGTCTATAATGTGGGGGGGGGATGCTTACTGCAAACTTTTTTCATTGCTCCATCTCCACAGTGCTTCGTGCGGGGAGGGTGTTTCCTAAGGATCGTTATGCATTTTTGTCTTACGATGAGGACTTGCAATTGTGGTGGTACATCTTCTTGGTTCTTTCGGTAAAGTCACGTAGAAGGGAAATAATAAAAATAAAACATAATAAAATAATTCTCACGACGTTTCGGCCACAACGCAAGCAGCCGTCCTCAGGTGAAGACCAGGTCTGTCGGGGAGACAGCGTCAGAGGACGGCTGCTTGCGTTGTGGCCGAAACGTCGTTAGAATTATTTTATTATGTTTTATTTTTATGATTTTATTATTTCCCTTCTACGTGACTTTACCGAAAGAACCAAGAAGATGAATCCCTGCAGTCACGAAAGCTTTAAATCGGAACTTGAACTGCTTCGGAAGGTCCCTGGCTCTACATGGATGATTCGAATTGCAAACGTGTTTCTGATGACATTAAAATTGGACGCAGCAGCGGCTGCACGCCAGCAGTGGTTAGCCGCGTCTTTGTTGGCTAGATTATGTTGCTGCTATAAATTTCCACATACTAAGCCGTTTCGTTGAGCTATCATTTTTGGCCAGGTCGCGTCTGAAAAAGAAGCTAATAGCCCAGTGGGTTTTGCCTGGTAAAATAAAAAATAGTTTTGTTTTATTTGTATTGTTTATTAGTGATTGGTGTTTGCCTTTTCTATACTTTGCACTCCTATCGTGTTTTTGTATTGTCACGTGACCTGCCCCTGCTGGACATCTGTGAAAAAAAGAAGCTTCAGAGCTCATTCCTCCAAAATCGACGAATATTCTCCTTATGAATTTCGCCTCCGTGATGCCTTTGCGCGCCGCCAGTTGAGCCTGGAGGAGCGCTTGTCGACCATGCAGCTGGGCAAGGGCGGCAGGCGGCCGGGTGAGCAGCCGCAAGCAGACGGCTTCAGTGTCCTGCTCACGCAGGGTCTGGAGAGCAACGACAGCGACATCCTCAACGTGAGCAAGCCCCGGCAACGGCCGGCCCACCCCCCCTCCCCCCACGGGCCCAAGTGACGATCGACGCTCACTGTTTTTCACAGCGCTGTCAATTTTAATTTGTAAATCGTAATGTTTTTTTAATAAGGTTTGTTTCAAACAAATGAATATGCAGAGGGGAAAAAATGTTAGGGGGTAATCATTTGGCAGTCGCAAGACATCTGGACCACCCTGTACAGTCCAAATGTTACGTATCTGAGCGTCGCATATCGTCCGCCCTGAACAAATAACCTCCCTGCACCACCCAGTTGTGGCGTTTGTGTATTTGGTGTGTAACTCGTTTTCTTGAGACGTTCACAAAACCGACCTTGTCGCACGCAGGAATGTATTGTTAATATCGTGTAAATTCACTTAAATTTAATCTGTTTGCACTTTAATTTTGTTTGGTAAACCATCTGTGCATGGTGTAATCTTCGTTTTCAATATGTTGACGTATCTGGCCTTTTAACATATCTACCTATACCTCGAGGTCCCCAGTGTCGGTCTGATCAGCGACGTACTGTGCTCCAAAGGTCGTCTGAGGTGCTTGAACGTTATCGCTAATGCTGTGTTCTTAACCGTGAATGTCGTTGAGCAACGGAGATCTGTAAGTGCAGCCGTGAAACAATTGGAAAGCCCGAGCAAAAACAACCGTGTGACATGAGCAGTGGAAATATTTTTTTTTTAATTAAATTGATGGTCAGTAAAGCATTGTGGTTGGAGTGTTGCACTCGTTGGGGTCATAGCGCAAGGTGGTTTTAGTAACTTTGTTTAAAACAAATCAAAATGGGAAGAAAATTACAGCTTTGCAAGATGAACGTGTAAAATATTTAGTGCAAAAGCACGCAAGTGCTGTAGTAACCAGTCTAAATGTATTAGTAAAATAACATTTCTCTGGAACAATGCCTATGCAAACACGCAAACCTTTGCAACGGTGCCATCTGGACATGTAAACAAAATTTACATTTGAGCATCTTGATGTACCGTCATTCTTTTATTCCTTAAGCAAATATTGGATCGTGGTCAATATAAAAAAAATCCAGTATCCCCGATGGTTTTCCAAGTGGTTTTTTAGGTGCGTATTGGTCTGCTAACAACTTGCCTACCGTCGCATGTTGCGCCCGTTGATGGCCTCTTGTCACTCGGCCCTACAGAAAGTCCTGCAGACCAAGAACGAGATAGTGATCCGCAACACGGTGCAGCAGCTCGCCATCCACATGATCATGCCTCTGCTGCGAGTGGTGAGTTTACCCCCCCCTCCCGCCTGCCCGCCATTAGTGGTTTGCTGGCGTATTGTACAATTTCCCTGCGGTGCTGCGTTGTCAGTGGGGAGCAGTGCAGTAAAATCTGTTGCACCGTACTATGCTGCAACATAGACTGGCCCTGACTTCACTCCAGGCCACATTGACCAGAGTGGTGGTGTTTTGTCAATTCGTCCTCACAATCGCGACCACTGATCCCCCGTGCTGCCCCCCCGTCCCAGCCTCGGTAATATTAATAATGTCGCCAAGGCCACAATGCAGAGGTCACATGTCCCTCGCCTCGAGTCAGCAGCATGGTGTTAAGTTACTTGTTTCAAGCCGTGTAATCGGGTGTTTTGTTTCAAGCATTCGTTTCACGTGTATTCATGTGTTTTGTGCGAGTACGGCATTTGTTTAATGTTGTTCATTCTTACCGGGAAGTGGTGACTATGCACGATTATAATCCGGTACTTGGGAGGTGAGGGTTGGTGGTTCACACAAATGTTGTCAGCAGACTCCCTTCCCGTGGGCATCAAGTTGCCATACCCTAGTTCCCCCTGGAGGAAGCAGTACAGCAAGTGGATTAATCGCCATCTGTTCCAATCTGTATGGGGGGGATAGTCGTGCCCCTTGAGACATGTGGGTATTCACCGGGTGCTCCGGTTTCCTCTCCCTCTTGTGTAAATGCTCATTAATTGGCTGCAAACATCTTTAGTGGAGAAATCCCCTCCCACTTGTATAAACGCTCATTAATTGGCTGCAAACATCTTTAGTGGAGAAATCCCATTTGCGCACCTCTGCAATCGATCCATTGCAGACATTGTGTTATTTTGGTGCGGCTAAAACATTCTTCGTGTGTGCGTGTCTGTTGTTGCCCTTTGCTACAGCTTACAAAGAGAATACAGAGCCATCCATTCAGGTGAGCGTCTGCTTTTGCAATCTTCTGGTTGGGTTTTAAGGGATGCAAGTGCACGCACTGCCCCGTTAAGAAAGCCAAGAAAAAGGAATAATTTGCATTGGGGGTGCTGGCAGGGGTGGGGGGGGGTAATAGGAGAGCAGTCAACACGTCGTGCTGTGTACTACAAGTACCGCCGGGTGAGATTGCCGTAGCTCTGGAAGCTACTATTTTAAATGTGTTGCACTCTTATTTTTTTAACCAGAGTCTTATTGGTTAGAGCATTACAAATTACTTTTTACAATAATCCTAACTTGATTGTACAAACGCATCATGTCAATGAATTCAACGGCCCTATCTGATATATACGTAATCGGTGACGTGTTTGGCATTGGGCCTTATCCATGAAGGGCAATAGCCCAAATGTGAGTTATTAAGCATCGTTAAAAAAGAAACACTGCCAACGCAGTTTGACGAAGAGATCGTTGAAATGCGTTGTTGGTCTGGAAAGTGAGTGTAATGTCATGTTTTATTCTGTTGCTTGCGATAAACCCTAATCTTTAAACTCTGTTAATCATTCACACTTGTTTGCAAGTTCAAATTTCAAGTTTATTTTGTTTAACCAGGGTGAAAACTCAGAGACCAGGATAGCTGTCCTTTTCGATCAGTAAGTAGGTTGTGATGATTGCTGCTGTGTATAACCCCAATCCAGCATAGTTGGACCCTGACGGGCAACTTGTTGTAATAATCAGGGCGCCCTCTGGATTCAAGCTCCGAACCCCTCTGCAAACGGGGAGAGAAAATCTGATCCCACTAGACTCTTGTTCGCCACACTGCGTTGTGTGCACACGCACTGGTTGATGACATTCCACCGTCTCCATGTGTCCTCCCACCTGTAGCGCTGTGATGACCATGCGGTGGGTGAGGGCCGTGCTGACCATCCACGCGTCTTACTTGGCGGCGGTGAGTCCTTCGCTACTTTTACGGATGAAATGTGCCTTGAAATGTTAAATATTTTATAAGCATGTAATACATTTGTAGAAGCCCCCGAGTAAAATGATAGAGTAATTGGAGAATCACATTTTATTTTCAAACTTCTCCAAGTCTCATAGCAATCTAAATTCCTTTGTTACTCTCTGAAACAAATTTTGAGAGAAGTCAAATGGATCATCAATCGGTGGAGTATCTCATGAATGGCTCACCCTGTATAAGTAGGTGTCTATGTTGTCTACAGGTGTGCAAGTCATGTGGATGTGAGCTCCGATTTATGCACTGCTGCTTGTATTCAATTATATTTTTACACGTTCTAATTCGGCTTTTAGTGGTGCTTTGGCAGGGTAAAGTGTGGGTATACATCTATGTTATTGGTATCATAAAGAGTATCCCGTGTGTGTGTGTGTGTATATAGATTCCGGATTTGGTGCAGCAGATGGCAGTGCTCTATCAGCTGATGGACAGCCGAATCCGCGTTCACCAGAGGCTTGCGCAGATGAGCGGCAAGCTCTGCCTCATGATGAGCCAGGTGATGATGCCATAGCATCCTCCCCCCCCTCGCATCTTTTTGTTGTCCTTCCCTGCACCTCCGATTAGCACGGTTGACTACGTATAGTGCGAAAGAACTTCAGCATACGTACATAGCCTTGTTACGCTCTCTAACAATAATATTCCGTGAGTGTAAACACATTTAAAGCTTTCGTGACTGCAGGGATTCATCTTCTTGGTTCTTTCGGTAAAGTCACGTAGAAGGGAAGTAATAAAATAATAAAAATAAAACATAATAAAACAATTCTCACGCGAATTGTTTTATTATGTTTTATTTTTATTATTTTATTACTTCCCTTCTACGTGACTTTACCGAAAGAACCAAGAAGAAAAAAAGTGTAAACACAGTTGAATAAAATCCGTGGTAGAGATCCCAAAATGTACCTTCATCTCGAAAGTACAGGTCAGCAGCCTAACACTTGGAGACTGTGGAGGCTGTGTGAATTATTTATGATTTTAACTGAACCGATACAGGTAAATGAAAAATTTGGCTGGGTTTGGAGAAACCGGGATTTTGTTGTAACTTTGTTTTACTTTGTCCGCATCTTCCCCCCCCCCCCCCCCCCCGAATGTATACCCATAAGCTGCTTACACAATACAAATTAATTAATTAATGTTTCTTTCAGCTGGACGTGGCTAGGAAAGCAAACATCGGGAGTGGTGTGCAGCAAACTGCCCAACTGGTCTATGAAGAAGGTACATTTTAATTCTCAGTTGGGCTTTGGTCTTCTGGCCTGACGGATTAAACGACGGTGCAAGTTTATTAAAATCCCCCCTGCCACTGTCCGACCCGAAAGTATAAAGGTGAATGTTAGCCCGGGCGGTGGTGGCGCGCACACCTGTAATAAATCCAGCACTGGAGGCGAGAGTTGGTGGATCGCACGAATGTCGTGACGCTCCCTTACCGTGGGTGTCAAGGAGGTGTGCCATACCCTGGCTCACCAGGAGAGAAGGCAGTACATGTACAGGAAGTGGACTAATCGCCATCTGCACGGGATAGTGTTGCCCCCTCGCCACGCATGTGGATTTTCTCCTAGGTGCTTTGGGTTCCTCCCACTTGCATAAACAAAACACTCATTGGCTCAAAGCATCTGAAAATAAAAACCCAATACACTTCCCTCCTGAAAAAGTGTGTCCCACCGCTCACCTGGATGAATAAGTACATTAAATTAAAGGTTGCATGTGGTGTGGGGTGAAGTGTCGGTATTCCCAACTCTATAAATATTTCCCTGGACAGCATGTAAGAGTAGGTCAACATACCCTTTAGTGACGGGCATTCTGCCAGCAGCGAGTTGGGGGCGGTTAGAAAGCAATTACAGCGGCGACAACCACCACCGCTTATGCCCCTCTTGTGTAATGATTGAATTGTTCAGTGTAAGGGAAATGTATGGCTGTTGAAGGTGAACTTTTCTTGTGTCCATGTGGCAGTGGGGTGTGGGGAAAAACGGTGAAACGCAGCATTTGTGCCCTGCTCCAAATATGAAAAACGTTGGGGCGGTTACAAACAGCTTGAGTAGCTTTGATTTTCCTCCGGAGGCATTAAAAGTGTTGCGGTTCTTTTGATTTTCTTTCAGAATCATCAGACGAGGAGGTGTCAGAAGATGAACTCATGGGAAAAGAGGAGGACTCTGTAAGTTAACCATGGGTTTTCAGTGGCTGCATTTGTTAACACTTGATTAAAATTTAATGACAATCACTTGATATTACTTCAATAAAAAAATTACCATTGCAGATAGTATATCGGCAATGTTGTCTTGGTTTTTCTCAGTCTAAATGTGAAGCTGCGTTAATGATAAAATACAGTTACGTTTTTCACGTGAACCGCTATATTATTCTGTTGATATCACTGCTGTATATTTCTAACGAGAGTGCGGGGACATCGTATAAGACGGGAATGGCAGCTTGTTGCAAAACTTAAAACTCCTGTTGGACAGTCTGGGTTAGGAATAGCATCTTCCTTGAATGCACATTAATGCAAGATTGTCTTTGCCACTAGGACAACTGGGAGGAGATTGAGGAGCAAGAGGAAGGAGGAGACGACTCCGCCACCGAGATGAACGCCGTCGTAAAGGGAGAACATTCTGATGACGAAGTTGCCGAGAGCGATTGAAGAGCAATAGTCGGGTTGACGATTGATGCACCAGTGAAAGTGGACTCTACTTCATTCAACACAATGAAAACCAACAAATCACCCCCCCCTCCCCGACGTTGATGAAATTGTGGGTCCGACGGATGTTGGTACAAACTCTTTAAGACCTGCCGAGATTGAGTTATAGACAATGAAGATGCCTGAACGTACAGAGTATTTTTTCTGCCCATGTCTGCAAGTTTTCCAAATGCAGCATGCTTTTTAAACATTGTTTAAGGAATTATTGCTGCACGCTGGGCTGCATACAATGCCTACGCATCAATGGGATATTGCTTTTCAGTAAGCAAGTAATGGATTTAGATGTCTAACATTTTAAGGTTTCATGTTGCTAAAGTTTGACTTTGTAAAATCTGTACAGAGAATAAACCGTATGGAGCGTTGCATTCCCCAAGATTTTTTTTTCCCTCGGTCATCACATTTTTGGTTGCTTCAGTGACCTGCAAGGTAATTTTTGAGTTAGATAGACCGTATCTTGTGTTTCACATACCTTACCTGACATGCAGCAGTTCAAAATAACTCGACGCATTTTCGGTGAACTTTAAAACTATGTTTTGAAATAAACACCGTCTTGCGCGCCTTAAATATGCTGTGTGGTGTCCAATTTTTTTGCCTTTGTACCTGAAATGCTAACTAGCTTTAAAAGGTCATGTCATTTATTATGAGCTGTACTTTTACAAGTGCATTACAAATGATAACCAGCTATCAAAGTCCAGTAGTAATATCTTCCAAGTTATACAGTTTCACCTTTTAAAACTATTCTCAATGCTGA
This sequence comes from Lampetra planeri, assembly GCF_965212315.1. Lineage (NCBI taxonomy): Eukaryota > Metazoa > Chordata > Hyperoartia > Petromyzontiformes > Petromyzontidae > Lampetra > Lampetra planeri. Next base: position 4,923,745 of record NC_136136.1, read on the forward strand.
GAATAGGGTTTTCTTCCCCTTTTATCTGGCAACAAAACAGGTGTTAAGATGTTAAAACCTCAAACTGAAGCATTTTACAAGGAATCCTGTCTGCATTAACCACAATACTTGTGGTCAAAATGCAAACAAAACATACTGATAATATACATTGTCCTTTAAACTGATTGGTCCACACCAGAGACTGCTTTCTTTTGAGCCTCGTCTCAAACGGTGTTAGACCAGAGGCGTGGCAAAGGAGGTCCCATGAAGTAGTTGCATAGGAGACCTCGGTTAAAATGTAAAGTTTTACGTATGGGGTATCTTTTTTACAGTATTGTAGTTACATAAAATGACATGTCAGTGTATTGATAACAAGGAAAATGTATCCACCAACATCCTGGCATGCACGCAAGTTCGTCTGAGTACGTTCAAGGTTGAATATTAAAAATCTTCGTTGACAAGGTGAGAAAAAATATCTCGCAATGTCCCAATTGGTTGATGCAATCAAAATAAATAAGTCACTCCCGTGATACGAATGATTTCCCAGCGTCTGAAATGGCTGCCCAAAATCAGCCAGTGGCATTAATTGCGTTGAAATTACGGGTATGATCATCAATTACATTTATAGTTTAGCTCACGACAATACTCTGAAATTGCGTGTATGATTCGGCAATAAGCTGGGACGGTTGATTCTCAAACAGGATATTAAATCCTTTATATTAAGTTCGCTTGCTTGTGTAGTAAGTATTCAGGAGGCTTTGACGACGGGGTCGGAGGCACGCTTATTTATTAACACCAACTTGTGCACAGTAACGGGTACACACAGTACTTAAGGGGGTATCGTCCCCTTCACTCGTCTAACAGGGAGAACATCTAACCCCACCAACCTACGCCCAAGTCCTCCACTACGGAGCTAGGGGAGGCTACCTATCCCAGCCCTGGTCAAGCTGGGATCCCGGCACCCTGAGTCTCCAGACCGGCTCTTATAAGAACGTCAGTCTGGGCTCTCGGGGCCACGCCACCGGCTTGCCCTGGTCGGCCATGACAAGGACAGCGAGCCAGGGGAGCTCCGGGGCCTATTCTAGCTGGTCTTCAGTCTTCGCTGGTTTAAGCTAATACTCGACCTCGAGCCCTCCACCTCACCACCTTTTATAGTACTTGGCCCCCGGGAGGGGCCCGTGGGGGATGCAGGTGCGGACGTCGGTGTGAGCACATCCTCTGTGTACGGCCCTAACCACGCCCCTTGTGTTTGTTAGCCATCCGCGCCCATACACAATTACACCTCTACACTTGCTTAGGACCGTGCAAATCTTTCGGTCGTTTTTGAACCCACTTCCCGTGATCCAATCGAGCTGACATTTTGCACACAGACTCGTTGTGCGTGACTGCATTTTCGTGACACAAACATTTCCAAAATTTTACACTGTTTAGGGGAAAATTTTAAATATTTAATTACCAATTGTTTAATGCTGCCAGACAATCATCTGACCCATAGGTGGCAGCCATCTCAAGCCAGAGGACGAGATGACTCTAGCTGCCCCGATGCCACGCATATAAAGGATTTATAGTGAAAAACTTTGTTTTTACGGGTTAATTTTTGCGAGTGTCCTCGGGCACCTATGAACTGTGACATCGTGAAGGTTGGACCACCCTCTCTTTCCCCGGGAAGCCAGGGACCACGGTGACAGCGTTGAAGTCCCTAAGCTCTGCTCATCGCCTCCCGTCCAGCGGCACAAGTGGAAACGGGCGATACCTTTAAATGTTTTTATGCTAACCGATTGAGCAGGGAGTTTACGAAACTCTCCCCCCCCCTAGCCATGAGAGCAAGGGTGGGGAACCTTTTTTTCTGCCAAGGGCCATTTGGATATTTACAACATCATTCGCGGGCCATACAAAATTATCAACTTAAAAAATTCGCCTGTTATATTTGGTCAAACATTTAATTAACTCCTCACCCCTAATGTGATTGCTGGAACTGCTTCTCTTTGGTGAGGCGTGTGATGTTAGCTGGTATTGATGATGTTGCTACTCGCAACTGCTTTTCCAGGTTTGCTCCTAGATTTATTGAATGTCGAGTCCCGCCTGCGGTTGTCTTGGCAGGGCCAGACCCAAATGATTTCGCTGGGCCGGACGTTCCCACCCCTACATTAGAGGCTGCTATATTCGTTAAATATTTGTTTTAAATCATGAGGGGAGCGGATTTGTTAAAGTCCCTATGCAAGTGTTCATGAAGCTTTATAAGACATTTCCAAGCTGTAAAATACTGTGTAATGTAACCCAATTTTCTCACTGACAAACACAAGTAAATTGGGAGTGTCACGCACCTTAAGTTGGCCCAGTAATGTATGATTGGTAAATTAAGACGATAGTTATTGGAGTAAAACAGTATATTTCACACATTAATTGGTGGGACGGTTAATGCCAAAATTAATGTGCTCTATGTTCTTGGTTATTTCGGTCACGTACTGTAGAAGGGAAATAATACAAATATATATAATAATAAATATATTTATTATTTCCCTTCTACGTGACTTTACCGAAAGAACCAAGAATATGAATCCCAGCAGTCACGAAAGCTTGAAATCAAAATGTGATCTAGTTATTAAAGCAGTGTTATTGACGAATGAGTTTTATCAGAGTTGCTTCTTTTTGTTTGCTTTTTTGACTACTTGTGTTGTGGTTATTGCAAACATGATGCCTTGAATAAAGGTGTCAGTTTTGTACCAGTTTAAAAGGGTAAAAACCTACTACTATATTTTGCCACTGGTAAAAGAGATCTCATAGTGTAAATGCTTACCCCGAGCTCTCAATACTCTGATATTGCACTGTGTTTGAGTTGTACGCCTTCTGGTGTCATCTGGTCCAACACCAATGGGGACTAGGCTCTAAAGAAAGCCGTCTCGGGTGTGGACCAATCAACTTCAAGGACAGTGCATATTATTATCATTATCAGAGTTGCTTCTTTTTGTTTGCTTTTTTGACTACTTGTGTTGTGGTTATTGCAAACATGATGCCTTGAATAAAGGTGTCAGTTTTGTACCACTTTAAAAGGGTAAAAACCTACTACTATATTTTTTATAAATGTTGTGGGTGTCAAGCTTTCAGTCCCATCACCCTACTAGCTTACCACACCAATGTGATGCAAAACCATTTAAATTACAAAAAAGCTACGCCGGTTACAACATGATGGATCTCATGCTGCTGGCTTACCAGTTATTGGTAAGGGCACTCCATCATTAAGCTAAGCTATTTTATTTTACCAGTTTTCGATTTAAAGCTTTCGTGACTGCAGGGATTCATCTTCTTGGTTCTTTCGGTAAAGTCACGTAGAAGGGAAATTATAAAATAACAAAAAAAATATTTTTATTTAAAAAAAAATAAGAAAAAATATTTTATTCTTATTTTGTTAAAATGAAAACAATATTTTCTTTTATTATTTCCCTTCTACGTGACTTTACCGAAAGAACCAAGAATATAGCTGCGTAGTTATTTTCCATAATTGACCTGGCCTACACAAATGATAGCTCAACGAAGTGGCTTAGGGGCCGTCCTTAAATGACGTCACGCGATTTTTTACGATTTTTGACCCCCCCCCCCTTCGTCACACGGCGTCACAAAAAGTCAGGACCCCCCCCCCCCTCAAATATGACGTCACAAAGCTCTGCCCCCCCCCCGAAAAATAAAACATGCTTCAAATCGCTTGAAACTATTGTCATTGTAGTGCGTATTTAATGTGGCGCTGCACTCTGATGTTGGAGGACTTAACATTTATTAAAAAGTCTATTTAATTAAGTAGAACGTGTTGTCTATATTTATTTAAAGTTGCGCATTTTGATGTGACGTCACATTTCTCAAACCGCCCCCCCCCCTCGTCACACATCGTTACAAATGTGTGACACCCCCCCCCCCCCAGGTGCGTGACGTCACTTACAGACGGCCCCTTATCCATATGGACATTTACAGCAGCCAAAACGCCCTAAACGAGCAATGTTGAGTCTAAATTCGGAGAAAAATATCCACGCGACCACTGGGAGAGAAACACCGCATACTACAAATATAAACTATTTGGTTCTTTCGGTAAAGTCACGTATAAAGAGAAAATAATACATTAAATAATATAAAATATACTACAAATATACGGCAGCAGGGGTCGGGATCGAACCCACTTACGCATGCGTATCAGGCGAGGTCGTTAGCACAAAAAGGTCAATATTTTATGCATCCCATTATAATGAGGGGCACAAGTTCCGCTTGCATATGCTCTTTACCTGCAGTGCTGCGCAGCGATGCGCAACGCTGTAACGCGAAGGTGCCCGCGTCATTTTATTTTGTTTAAATAAAAAAAGTTTAACTTTTAATTAAAGTGGCGCCAACAACCAACTTCCGGTGCGTGCGGTGACGTAATTCTCTTTTACGCCGGAAACGCTCATCAGCCGCGCATGCGCAGTCGGAGCTTGCGTCGGTGAAATGGCGGCCAGTGATGAAGGAGGCTTCGGCACCGCGGGAGAACGGGACGGCGCCGCGAATCCGTTGCATCTGCCGGCATCGCAAGGTTTGTCGGCTCGCCGTTTCTTCTTAGACGGTGCGCACGGACGTTGCTCGTTTAGCACGTCGGATATTTTGTTTCCCGCACACTGCCATCACCCTGCGTGGGGTGTTTCGCATGAGAGGCTTTCTATTTGCCTGCGTGGCGCGCTGTAAAAAAAAATAAGAGAGATGCGTTGAAAGCGCGGGAGCGTCGTCGTTGCCCGCCAGACGACTGTGATCTTGTTGCTGTAGCTTAAGTTATTGTAATAACAATCTCGCCGCGTCTTTTTTTGGAGATGTATCTGTGCGTTTTAACCTATGGGGTGTGTACAGTACGCAGGCCGCATTTCACGTTACTGCTTCGTACTTTGAGGCGTTCTACGTTAAAGACGTTTATCTGAAATAAACACATTAAACGGCCTTAACGAGCGAATGCAATCGTCTTAACTGCTCATTGGAGTGGCATGCGGTGAGAAATTCCACATTTCTACTGCATCCACTGTTGACCTCACAAAATGGTAGTTAATGTATCGACCATGAAGGGATGATGATGAAATCGATTCCGCAGCGTGATGTAACAAGTTTCATTCATGAACATTATTGTAAACATATCAATTGCTTGATATTGTTTGTTTTATTAGGGGCCACGTGTTGCAATAAGGAGCGTTGGCGGGGTACTTCTGTATGAGGCATGGTCGCGAACTTCCGCGTGTATTCCAGAATTGCTGAGTCGCTTCGTGCTGTCCGGCATTTATTATCTTGCCTGATTTGCCTACTGCTCGTGTAGCACTTAATTGGCTAAAAGAAATCATCATCTTTACTGCCAGTCCTCCTGTATGTTTCGTCTCGTTTGTACTGTCTCCTCTGCCTTGTGTCGTCTCATTTTTACGGCCTGGCACGATGCGTGTTTGGTGAATGTAAAATATATTTTGAGTTTTGACATTCCGGTAAAGTAGGTTTGCGAGAATTCGCCCCCTCCATGGGTCGATTATTGCATTCGGGAATCGGTTCCTTTTGGCCATAGTGGTGCATTTAGAAGCTAACATGGCTAAAAGGTTTCTCTAATCCAAACACCGTTGTTAGTGCAGTTATCAACTGGCCGCTTGGCGTTTCAGTCATTTTCTGAACAACCGTGGTTAATTATACGGAGTTTGAATCCTTGCTAATACAGTATATTCTTAGCATAGGTGGGACAAAGTCATTGTTATGTAAGTCCAAGTCGAGTCGCAAGTCATCAAATTCATGACTCGAGTCTGACTCGAGTCCAAGTCACATGACTCGAGTCCACATCTCATAGGTGGGACAAAGTCATTGTTATGCAAGTCCAAGTCGAGTCGCAAGTCATCAAATTCATGACTCGAGTCTGACTCGAGTCCAAGTCACATGACTCGAGTCCACACCTCTGATTCTTAGACCTACAATTCTATGCATGTGGCATAAGCATTGATTTTAGTTCATTAAAAGTTACGTATTTAATTTTAAAACGCCCACAATTATCGCGTGCAAAAATATGTATTTGTTATGCTTAAACGCATATGGAAACGGAGTTAATATTGAAAAGCTTAGGCGTATGGCCTCCGATTAAATATTAACAAGCCTTACTCGACAAACCCTAAGCATTGTATTTCAAGTTTAAGCCTGGATGCATTTAATCAAGTTGACAGGTTTAGTATTTTTCCAACCCTATTATACACACACACTGTTAGGGTGAAGAACAAGTCAATGTCAAGAGGTTATCACAGAATACCATCGGTGCCACCACACCTCACCATTTCGTCTTGTTAGATCCCTCCGTGTACTGTGATTCTCAGTGGTCAACTCTCAACATTTACTGTCTGGCTCTCGGGTTATTAAGTCGCCGACCTTTGGATGCAACTGCAAAGCCCACAATAAATGGAAGAGCAGTTGCATCAAGCTATAATGGTCCCATTCGGCAAAGTGCATCAATGTATGAACTCCCCATTGAATTCCCAAGGATCTTGTTTTTTATATGCCTGTCAAGCTCGGTCTATACTTTAATTCTATGCAAATACTCTAGTGGTTGTGGAAAGTGTGCTGTTACTTTCAATCCAAGTGGTATGTGTTCTCAGCGTTATACAAAGTCGTGTACAAAGCGAGGATGCATTACTGTATGCCTTTTGTGGACAAAGGATTTTTAAAAAAGACATTAAAGTCTTTCATGTGATCAGTGGGTTACATTAAGGTTCAGTGATGTTTGTTTTTACTGACATTTTGTAAGCAATTACTCGTTTTAAAAGGTCAGGCAAGCTTGAAGACAAGTCGCTAAGAAGCCTGGCTTCTTATAAATAGTGACGAGCTCAGAATTGTTGACCGTGGTTAGTCATGCCTCCCATTAGGATCCGGCTTGGTGTTTGCCAAGTGCTGGCTTATATTGGGCTTGGCATTAAAACCCTAGTGCACAGGTTGTACTGCCTTATTCACATCTGTTTGCTTGCTACGTATTCGTGAAGTAACCTCACTCTTTGATACTTGCTCCTCAGATCCTGCCAACATGCAGATTGCTGATTATGAGCAGCTGGATGGTGTTCCAAACCCATCGACGACCAAACTTAAATTAACGGAAAATAAAGTTGGGGCTGACTGGAGCAATGGAGATTCCAATACAAATCACACGTTTGTATCTGAAGAGAAGCAACGGCCACTGGTGGACTACGGTGTGGACATGATGGACGCAGCTTATGATGAACAAGTCCCAGAATTTCTCGCACCCGTTCCGACGGAGTTGGCAAAAGCAGCCGAAGACGGTGGGCACGTTTTGTCGTGTCCTGTGGACAGCATTGCCAAGCCAACAATTTATTCTGCTGACAATAAGCAAGGATCTTCTTTACCTGTGCAAAATGCTCCAGAAGGGATGACAGAAATTGCTGGTGATAAATGGGACTCTATGGATACACAGGACAAAGTGCCAGCAGAGATGTTGAGCACGGAAGCGAATAACGTGAATGCGGGTTCTGTCTTAGGACAGGAAGAGGGCAAAGTGCCCCCTCAAGTTGCTGAGACCGAGGGTGCAGCTGTAGTGAGTGCAGAGAGGAATTCGACGGTGGTGGGGGACTCGTCTTTTTACGACCCAGAGGAGGAGATTCCACCTTTCCCACCAGAGTTTGACAAGTACTGGAAGGCCGTAGAGGAGAACCCACAGGACTTCACTGGGTGGACATACCTGTTGCAGTACATTGAGCAGGAGGTAAGGCCGTGTGTTCTTGGCTGTTTTTATGTTCATGGTTTTATTATTATAATTTTTTTAATGTTAACATTCTTGTAAAATGTATTATTCATATTTGACATTCAGATTTGTGACAGTTATGGTACAACATTAACTTTTTATATTTTTCTTGTTGCTACAGAACCATGTGTGGGCTGCAAGAAAGGCATTTGATGAGTTTTTCATGCGTTACCCGTACTGCTACGGCTACTGGAAGAAGTATGCAGATCTGGAAAAGCGCTTTGGCAACGTGAAGCAGGCAGAGGAGGTGAGATTCGGATGGCCCATTCGGCAACGGGGACATGCCTTTACCGAGATCGTAGAGCCAGAGGCGTTCTCGGTGGTGGCATGGACTTTACTCCACAAACATAGCGTTGCTTGTTTCATAAGTCCTTGCCCAAATTCACTCAAGTTCCTTTAAAAGTGGAAGCCACAATTGATGGACAGTAATACTTAAAATTTGGCACTTTGGCTACCCCCGTGTAAGCCTTTTGAACTTGCAACGCATGCTCCCTTTCAACATGACTTCTGTTTTTAGGATCTGCTGTCTGATTCGCGCCAGTGTTGCATTTTGTCTTCATGTTGTACTGCTAACATGTTCTCTGTCTTTCAACAGGTGGCACCGCAGCTTTAACCAGCTGTGGGGTGCAGCAAGTTTGCCAGTAGCTACCATTTGATTAGGCCAGGGCTGTCTTGCTCTCACTGTGCCTAATTGGCTAATTTCAACTTTCTTAATAGGTGTGTTTGCTGCGTTCAAATTTCAACCATACGATGCGTTTGCCGGTTTAATTTTTATGCCACCAGTCCATTTCGAAAAGAGGTACATGGTTTTATGGTGGTGATACTCTAATGGGTCTATGCCTTATGGTCTGTATCCCAAGCCCCCCACATCCTACCCCCCTTCGATGAGCTATGCTGGACGTCTTGAAGAGTACAAGAATACAAGGGGAGAGCTGAGCATTGTGATGTATTTCCAACCTGCGCAAGCATGGTAATGCTGGAATATTCAAACACAATTCCTGAGCAGAAACAAATTTGCGGTCCTGGCTTTGGGAAGGCGATATATGGCTATGTGCTCTTGAGGATGGTGGGCTATTAACTTTCTGGCCCATTTCTGTAACCCTTTCCTCTTTGTGTGTAGGTGTTTAGACGTGGTTTGCAGGCCATACCCCTCAGCGTGGACCTCTGGATACACTACATTAACTTTGAGATTGAGTTGCTCGACCCAGACTGCCCTGAAACCGTCTCGAAGATTCGAAGGTGTGCATAAAATGTGTTTTTAATGTAAATGCAAGTTGTACCTAAGGACTCGTGTAAAAACATACTCGTGTAATGTTCTATTTTATCATTGTATGTGCACAACTGCCACACGTAACTTTATTTAAATTTGCACTTTAAACTGTCTGCCATGAGTTTGAAGATCGTTAATAAGATGGCAAGCCTTTGAAATCACGGTCAGCTGTAGAACATTGTAGTGATGTCGCCCTACTTGCATGTTAAAATGCATAAGGGTGATGTCCTTAGAGGTCCATAAAGACTCCTTTGGCCTTAACTTGAAAGTATATGGACAAAGTTACAGACCCATGCTGGATAATCTTAAGACACAGCCAGGGTATATGTTAACAATATGGGAGATTTGTCTTGATTCAAATCTTTTAAATAGAATGTGTGGTTTCAGAGTACAGGGAAACAGTTGCAATCACGATGCTTGTGTTGACTTTCAAACCCTGCAGCCTTTTCGAGTTGGCCGTCGCGGCAGCAGGAACAGACTTTCGCTCGGACAAACTTTGGGAAATGTTCATCTCGTGGGAGAGGGAGAATATCCGCCTGAGGGAGGTGACAGCCGTGTATGACATGGTGCTGAACATCCCAACACAGCTCTATAGCCACCACTTTGACAAGTGAGTTGTTTTGCAGTCCGTGTCACACCCTTGCCTTGTTTTTTTGTGTGGCTGCGTGCTCAGAGCCGTTTAAATTGCTGTTCTTTTTTTTTCATTTTCAGCAAAATATTTTTCAAATGGCTTTGTGTAAATGAATGATTGTCTAAATGTCCAAATACACAACATGTATCCTATTTGGATGTGCTTGTTTATTTGCAGTCATTGGTGATCATCCAAAGAGATCAACTTGTTACCATTAAATTGGGTTCTTTAATAGCAGATGGCTGCCTGGATTGCAACGCGTGACCTCAGTGCCAGTTCGGAGCTCTTCAGCCACCCTGCCACCTGTACACTGATTTGTTTGCGATTGCCACGTAGGTTCAAGGAACACGTGAACAACCACCAGCCTAAAGACATCTTGTCAACGGACGAGTTCCTTAAGCTGCGTGCACAGTTGGTGTCGAGCAGACTTGAGGCCGGGGAACAAGGAGTCGGGGGAGTTGAGGAAGACGACGAAGACGTGGGTGTCTCCAGTGGGGGGGATGCACCGCCTGGCATCGAAGGCCCCCCTGGAGATGACCAGCCACCTGGGATGGAGGTTGAAAATGTGGAAGTCAAGGTGGGTTCTAATAAGTTCTAGAAAAACCGCCCACCGCCGTGGAAGGGATTTTACCCTCGTTTTATGGGTGGTATTTGCACTCGAGCAGTTGGTGCTTTGATAGCAAGCCACTTATAAACGGGGTGTTGTATAATCTGCCATGTCTGTAGCCCCTACTTTAAACATGTGATAGCCAGTGCATAAGTATGGTTAAACAACCCTTGTAACAACCGCTATGCACCTCCAATTAGCACAGTTGGCTATGTACGGTGTGAAAGAAGTTGAGCATTTCTACCGATCTACAATAACTTTAGCACTAGGCATCTAATGATGCATATATTTAACGATTAAAACCCATTATACTAAAGATATGTTGAATATGTGTGAGAATAATATATGTAAAATATATACTTATGTGAATTTTACATTTAGGATAAAACAAACAAAATGTAAACTTCAAATGAGATGGTAACTAAAATCAATATATTCTTGATCTGCGAGTCGTGACGATTCTTTGAATTTCTCGAGTGGGTGAATGGTTCAATGTCGGCTATTGTAAAGAATACGGAATGGTTGTTCATGTCTTGCTGTGGGGTTGCTGGCATTTTATGTTATTGGCTGTGGTGCTTTAGTAACAGATGCGATTTGCTGAGCTGAACATGTGCATATTCGATGTCCATCAGACCAGGAAAACGCATTTTATCTCGTGAAATAGTTTATGACATGGCAATAACAACAAATATTGGTGTTTTCCAGGTGGATGCAGAGACGGAAAAGCTACGAGAGAGAATTATTGGCACGCGGCAAGATATTTTCTTCCAGAATGAACAGGAGGTTAGCAAGCGGTGGACCTTCGAGGAAGGGGTAAGTGATATACTGCATGTAGACGATCACAACTTGGTGTATTAGTGATATTTGGGAATGGCTAGGAATCTGAAATTTCGAACATTGTCAAATCTCGATTTAAAGCTTTCGTGACTGCAGGGATTCATCTTCTTGGTTCTTTCGGTAAAGTCACGTAGAAGGAAAATAATAAAAATAAAATAATTCTCACGACGTTTCGGCCACAACGCAAGCAGCCGTCTTCAGGTGGAGAACAGGTCTGTCAAGTAGACAGTCATGACAGACAAGTAGACAGAGTCTTGACAGACCTGTTCTCCACCTGAAGACGGCTGCTTGCGTTGTGGCCGAAACGTCGTGAGAATTATTTTATTATGTTTTATTTTTAATATTTTCCTTCTACGTGACTTTACCGAAAGAACCAAGAAGATTGTCAAATCTATTGAATTTTAAGTCCGACAACTGTTCTGGCTTGCCACCTGTTAAGGGGCGGTGGATTGTTTTATCCTCATAGGAAAGGGTCAGCCTAGTTTGCAAATTGCTTTATCTCACATTTAACGCTTACAATTTTTGATTTCATCATCCATGACCTTAGTAAATTTCCTCCTGTAAAGTGTGATGATAAATGTGACGAAAGTTGTCATAAACTGCTAGTTTTTCATAAAAGTACTCACATTTGTTGACAAGCCGTCGTTTTTGCGAACATCGCTCGTTAGAAATACCCGTGCATGATTTAACGTGTGTATAAACCTTTTGAAGGATGTTTTCACTACCTGGTCACCGTTTGGCTTGCACCGACTGACCTGTGTGCGTCGTTATGCAGATCAAGCGACCGTACTTCCACGTAAAGCCACTGGAGAGGGCACAGCTGAAGAACTGGAAGGAGTACCTCGACTTTGAGATTGACAACGGCACCCACGAGCGTGTGGTCGTCCTCTTCGAGCGCTGTGTCATCGCGTGTGCCCTTTACGAGGAGTTCTGGATCAAGGTGAGTGTTTTACAATCAGATTTGCTTGCACATGGCTGGATGAGTTTGCAGCTTTAGAAATCTTATGTGCAGATCAGTTGGCCAGGAAATTGCTTCATTGGATGTGTGGTGGACTGTTTCCATGCCATCCGTTCGATATTCAGAATTTACAGTGCTTCACAAATAGATTGTCAGTGGTGAATGGTCTGGTCTGTATTTCTGCAATTGCATTTCTGGATCATTTTACCCAAGTGAAAGTAGTAGGCACACAAATGTTAACACACCCATCATTTGAATTGATAGGTGTGCTAACGATTGTGTATGCATGCAGCATATATCTAGTTATTAGTATATACACATTTGTTTGAACAGCAGCAACGAGTAAATTAAACTGATTGGTGCTATTAAGGTCACAGGAGCACTGTTTGAGGTACTGTTTACAGCAGCGTCGTGTTTCAAATCTATAATGTTTCACTGTCGTGTGCTTGCCTTGCAGTATGCAAAGTACATGGAAGAACACAGTTTGGAGGGCGTGCAGAACGTGTTCAGGCGCGCCTGCATGATTCACTTGCCAAAGAAGCACAACATCCATCTGCTGTGGGCAGCGTTCGAGGAGCAGCAGGGTAAGGGAGGAGTTGCACGTAACAGCGACCTTGTGTTTCGTGACATTTTTTAACATTGACATGCCCTACAAGTGAGCCATGCAAATACAATCTGGAAACACGTTTGGTTCAATAATTCAAACTTGTCATCCTCGCCTACCGGCCCTCATCTGTTTGAGTGACACGTCCTGCCAAAGTCCACTTTTCTTAAGTCAAAAGGAGCCATGAAATGTTTTTAGTTGTCTTCTCAAGACAGCATTATCGCACCACGGTCGCTGAACACCCCCTCTGTGTGCGTGCCTGTAGGTAACCTGGACGAGGCACGCCGAGTGCTGCGCTCGCTGGAGGAGTCTCTACCTGGGCTCGCGATGGTTCGCCTGCGGCGTGTGAGCCTCGAGCGCCGGCAGGGCAACTTCAGCGCTGCCGAGACTCTGCTACGGGAGGCCATGGAAGGCGCCAAGACCCCAGAAATGGCCTCCTTTTATGCCATCAAGCTGACGCGCATGCTCGCCAAGGTGGAGAAAACCGTGGAGAAAGCACGCAAGGTTCTACTCGATGCCATCGAAAAGGATTCGGTAAGGTTGTCTTGTTACTTGACCTGTTTTTACAACTGTGTTGACGCATGTAATTCATCTTTAGGTTACAGTAAAACCTTGGATTTCGAGTAACTTGGTCTGCGAGTGTTTTGCAAGACGAGCAACATTTTAAAATAAATATTAATTTGATAAACGAGCGAGGTCTTACAATACGAGTAGTACGTGTATTCGCTTTGTCTGCCGAGCGTCACGTGATCACAACTGATATACGAGTGCTTTGGATTACAGACACGTTCCCGGAACGAATTATGCTCGCAATCCAAGGGTTTACTGTATATGCCATTTTAACAGCTAATTATGCAAACTTGTAAGTGAAGAATTGCAAGGATATCGCACACTAATTTCATGTTATTGCTCTCTGTGCCCTTGAATTCAGATGAACACAAAGATTTACCTGAATCTTCTGGAGCTGGAGTTCAGTGGTGATATTGCAGTCAATGAAGAGCACATTATGGCCTGTTTTGAGAAGGTGCAGAGCAGCGATTTGTCCATGGAAACAAAAATCACCTTCTCCCAGCGCAAAGTGGAGTTCCTGGAAGACTTCAGCATGGACGTGAAAAAGTGAGCATTCCTGACACTCCAATCCGAGGGCTTCCCTCACAAGCAGAGGCGCGTAAAACCATTTCCCAGTCTTGCATGCATTATTGGGAATTTAGAAAAAAAAAGCCTGTGCTTTTGTGTGCCAATGAGAGCTGGTGGGTGTAATTGATGTGTTTTCTCCCTTATCCTGCCGTCACTAGACTAGGCTTGATGTTTCTGCACAGAACACATGCTGTGGGTGGCCGAGGCATGCTGGAAAAGGTACTAAAGGGCTGAGCCAGCCTTTTGTGGGTAATGGTCACCTTTTTATTTTGGCAAAGGCGAGCGCCCCCATTTTCATGCCGTCAAATTTTTTTTTTCCTCCCTTCCTGCACCGTTTGTAGCGACGTTGAGTGGCTTGCGTGTTCTGCACTAGTTTTTATGCTTCGCTGTTTTCATGCCATTTATGCAGGTTGCTAGCTGCCTACGATGAACATCAAGTACTTCTAAGACAACATTCCACTGCAAAGAAGAGAGCCCCAACTGAGAATGGGTAAGAGAAACCTTTGTGTTTTATGTTTTGACTAGTCTTTTGCCCGTCCTAGGACGGAAGCTGTAATATTACAATTTTTTTTAGCAAAGTATCATTGTATCTTGTGTAAATTTAATGGCAGTACATCTTGCACAAAAGTATGTCATCAAACACTTAACTGCATTTCACTGTAGCACTATTAATGGCAGTTAATTTGGCACAAAACTACGTCATAAAACACCCCACTTCATGTCACTGTAGCGCTGTATATAACTGACCTTCAATTTGTTCAAATTCACTGCTCTGATACTTTATTATCTTCTGCTTTCGGTCGCAGGGGTTGAAATTAATTGGAAATCAATACAATATCTGGAAAATCACTGAGAAATGTCTATTTTACCATAATGTAGAAGCATAAATTAGACTTAACTTTTGTCTGAAGTGCTGAAGAAATAAAGACACCAAATCCACTTTGTTGCTGCTTAGAATTATTTATTAGATTCACTTTTAATAACAAAACGTGAAACTTAAAGCGAATTTGCAGAAAAAAAGTATTTCCGCTCGACGTTCTGCGTGAATGTAAAAATCCACCCGCTCATGAATATTAATGAGGGGGGGGTGCAGCATGTGGAGTGACGTCACATGCGTTACACACAGACAGACATTCTTGGCTCATTATAGTAGTCATAACACCGTTTATGGTTGTGATGAGGATGACTTGCTTTGATTTAAAGAAATAATCTATCCAAACGTTTTTAACCATACGTAATCGGCATGTAATAATTTACTACCCCGACAATTCAAGAATTGATTTTATTCTAGTGTCTCGCCATCTGGTTAATTACTCCCACAATATCCTAATTATGTAATATTTGCATATCAAGTTATTTTAACACAACAAATTTGACGCATAATTGTGATTGTAAGAATAAGCTAATTCAAGCATCATACCTAGAAAAACAACCACGACATTTTTTTCACGTGCAATTTCTGCTTTGGGTAGATGTGTCAAGTTGGGCAATTCTTTTTTTATTACAAACCGATGACAATATCAAAATCTGGTGTTGCCTAAGTGCCGAGGAGCCGGAGGAGAAGAGGTTCCGGCTGGAAGAGCCGGTGGCCGCCCCGGTAATTGCAGCGCATTTGAACCCGGCGGCGGCGGCGGCGGCGGCAGCGGCAGCAGCAGCACCCGCACCCCTCCCCATGCAGCATCCAGCTGACCCCAACGTCGCCCAGGCGGCCTACAACTACAGCAACTGGTACCAGGTGAGCGCCACAATGTGTCGCCGTGAACCAGCGGACTTCACGTGGAAATACTCGGCTCCATTGTTATTGAGAAATTAGAGGGCAGGCTCATCCCAAAATTATTTGTCACTAAAAGTTACATTTTCCACATTTAGTGAACCAAGTAAGCATCCTCCCATACTGTTGTTACTCTAAGCAATATGAAAGAGACAAATATTGATCGTGGATACTAGTAGAAAGATATCGGGAACAAATTAGCAAACTAAGAAACGAGCTGCTGTCTTATGCAACAGTCGTAAATAAAAAAAAAAATGTACACCCCTTTTCCATCTAGTGTAGACTGTAGCCTTAACTGAGGTATAGATTGCCAGTACACTCACCCAGCTTAACCATTGCTACAGTCTACATTATAGACTGCCAGTACACTCACCAAACTTAATAACCAGGCTACAGTCTACATTAATGGGCTTTTTAATATTATATTTGTTATTTGTATTCACTTTTTTTTTATCTACGTGACTTTATCGAAAGAAGCAAAGAATATAGAGTTTGTGTACCTACTACTATGGCCAGTATACACTGCTATAGAGTTAGTATAGCTACTACTACAGCCAGTACATACTCCTGTAGTGAAAGTAGCTACTACTACAGCCAGTACGTACTATTGTGCTAGTAGATACTGCTATCGAGTCTGTATATACTACTATAGAGTTAGTAGATATTACTATAGTCGGTATAGACTACTGTAGAGTTAGTCGCTACTGCTATAGAGTCTATCTACTATTATTATAGAGTCGGTAGATACTACTGCAGAGTCGGTAGAGGCTACTGTAGAGTAAGCAAATACTGCTACAGAGTAAGCAGATACTACTACGGTCAGTAAATACGACTACGGTCAGTAGATGCTACTGTAGAGTTCGTAGTTACTTCCATAGTTGGTTGTTACGACCGTAGAGTCGGTAGATAATAGTACAGTCAGTAGATACTATAGTCAGTATATACTGCTGCAGAGTGGGTAGATTCGACTATAGAGTCAGTAGATACTGGTATAGCGTCAGCAGATACTACCATAGTGAGTGGATACGACTATAGAGTCAACAGATACGACTAGAGTCAGTATATACCACTATAGTCATGAGATACTGTTGTAGAGCCAGTGTTTACTACTATAGAGTTGGTTGATACTACTATAAAGTCAGCAGATCCTAATGTAGAGTTTAATACTACTGTAGGGTCAATAGATACTACTGTAGAGCCAGATACTACAATAGTCATTAGATGCTACTCACTATTGTATGTAGGGTGTGTAGGTATATATGAGGGGGGGTGTAAAAATATTTTTTGATGGAGGTGGTGGGGATGTCGACATTTTTCGGAAACCTTTTAGATCAACTTTTTACCCGCCACTTTCTATTACTTTTGGATTCAGGACTTCTTCAAGCCTCTTATTATTTTGTTGATGGACAAATGGTCAAAGGGAACGCCGGTCTTTCACAATAGCTTAGTACTTGTGTATGTATATGTTATGTTTTAAAGATAAGTTTTTAAATGTATTTTTCTCCCGGGCAACGTGCCGGGTACTTCCAGCTAGTGATCTCTAGATATCACTCGCCACTGATATTATCCGTGGCCAGGAATCAAACTCGGGTTCGTAGTGCTGTGTGTGGATCACTATTCCATCCAATCTACGGAGCTCAGTGTTACTTGTGTAATTGTGGGTAATTTGTTTAGCCTTGTATTTAGTTTGACACAGCGCTTGTAGATGTATGTAGATTGCATGTCCCGGGTTGCCTACCATCATGGTCTTGAGAGATTAGAATTTCACTGGCCGAGTGTTTTGGTGGAATACCTGGCTACAAATTCAAAATGTTTTATATTAAATCTGCAAACTCGTGTAGGATAGCCCAATCACAGGAAGCGATATTTTTTTGTCTTTAAAAATACTAATTACATGATATGTTGTTGTTGTTGTGGCCCCAGTTGACTGTACCTTTTGTAATGCAATGTGCCCACAGCATTACAACTACCAAAACTACCCAGGAAGCTACCAGAACTACCACAACCCATGGAACTACGGGCAGTACTACCCACCCTCTTAAACGACTCGAGAGGGGGCAAAGACGTTGTTTGCTAAGTTCTTCTGTGTTATAAGTCATGTTTTTTTTATGACTTTCTACCACTCCATAGGGGCAGTGACAGTATGGGAATGCACACACGTTTGAGTAATTGAACTTGCGTTAAGTGTTCAATTGTATTCCCATGCCGGGGTGTGTCCTTGTGTTTATACGTTGTAAAATGTTCAAGAAAATGGAGCAGTCAATAAAGATCCGGTGAATAAAAGTACATTTTTTAATTAGGATAGAACTTGCCCAGTGAAGAGCAACTATATCTGTATTTTACAATTCGTGAATAATTTGCTCTATTCCTGTCAATAAAAAAGAACAACATTGTGCTTGTACTTTTGTGGAATATTATTGACTTGCTCTGTTGTGTCTTGTGGCTCTTTTGCCATTTCTGGTTTAGTTGGAAATCCAAAGGGGATGCTGGAAATCATTTATATGATAAACATCGTTTGTTGATGGCTCTGCACGAGCCAAAAAATGCAATGATAATGCTGTAAAAAAAAAACATCACTAGGAAATGAATCCCCAGTGCGTGCAAATTGCATCATTACTACTGTTTTGAAAGTATTAACCGCACATTTTTACACTTTCCATTGTAGACATTTTCAATGTTCAAAAGAAACAATTGAAAGACTGCAAGTTATGAAAATACACACTCAAGAATTGACTAGCTATATTTTCTTTAGGTGCAATAGCAATGTGGTGTAATTGTGTGGTTTTTGGCCACATTTTGAGTTGTTACGCAGTTCACATTGCTGTTGGAGATGTGTATGGCTTCCACACTGCAAGAATTTACAACTTAAATTTGAACAATGAGTGCAAATTTTACTTTCCCAGTATAATTCAGAACGAAATCCATGGGTGAATTAAAAACGTGGGTGTTAGGAGTTCACTACTGCCTCTTGTTAAGCTCTCCCCCGAGTTGGTAAATGTGCATTTTTTTATAGCTTTGGCTGGTAGTCAAACTTATATAATAAATGTAACATGAAAGTGTTTTCAATAAAATTGTGTCATTTGAGTAAGCTTGTTGGATTGTTAAAACGAGTTGTGTTTGCAATTGTGGCTCCCAATAGAGGCAATGTCTAACGTGTACAGCATAAATGTATAAGGTTATACAATTCTCCTTTGGGTCCTGACTCGGTCAACGGGTAAGTAAAACAACGTTGCACACATTTTATTATTTCCCTTCTACGTGACTTTACCGAAATAACCAAGAATATGAATCTCTGTAGTCATTCTAGAGTTGAAGCTTTCGTGACTGCAAGGATTCATATTCTTAGGTTTTTTCGGTAAAGTCACGTAGGTAAAACATTTAAATTAATAAAAGTAGTCGCTAAGGCTTTAAATCGAAACATTACACACATTTGAAAGGGTGCATTTAACCTTCGAAAAATGGTTCTCGCAGACCACAATGGCCCATTTTTAACCTTGAAGCCTGCATTTTATGGTTTATGACAATCTTTCAAGCATAACGTGAAATAAGGTAGTGTATACTCAACATTGCCTTACGCAATGAAAAGCACTTTCTGGCTTGAACGTCTTTAGGTCGGTATGATAAAAAATTTAACTTTAGATACTACTTAATATTTGGCATATGCTTGTGCATTGGCCAACAGTGGTGGGGTGGATATCAATTTTTTTAATGTATTTGACAAAACCCAAAAGGAGTTGCCATTTGATCCTGCTGAACTGAAACGTCTCAATTTTCATTTGGGAGTGCCACTTCATTTTGTTTTCCCATATGCGATTTTTAAATCCTTTATATTATTTTCGCTTGCTTGCGTGCTTGCATGCTTGCTTACGACCGTGCAAATCTTTCGGTCGTTTTTTAACCCACTTCCCGTGATCCAATCGAGCTGACATTTTCCACACAGACTCGTTGTGCGAGACAATTAATGTTCGTGAAAAAAATTCCCAAAATTTTACACTTTTTAGGCATTTTTTATTTTACATATATTCTAATAGAACTCATTCATGGCTTTGGCTGAACGTCACAGTATAAGAGCCCAGAGCGTAACCCCTCCACAGGCCGTGGCGGAGTAGCGCAGTTGGTAGCGCCCTCGCTTCCCATGCCAAATGTCGCGGGATCGATCCCCGCGTCCTCCACAGGCGAATATATTTTTAAATCCTTTATATTAAGTTCGCTGCCACGCATATAAAGGATTTATAGTGAAAAACTTTGTTTTTACGGGTTATACTTATCTTTTTAATGGCTCTGCATTACATCGCATCTCACATTTTGAAAGGGCACCCCCCAGTGGCAGCTATCCCTGTGGGGCATACAGTAACTCCGCACTTTGCCTATGAGCGGGCATTAGTTTGCCAGTAGAGGGCGACGATTTCCATGTATAATCACAATTGGAGTTATAGTGGGAAATCAAAGTTGGACCCCGACACTGGCACGCAATGGCCTACTCTGGCGAATGACACCCCGGGTCTAACGTCTACTGCAAAGCGGACAACACATGTGGTTATTATACCGGCAGTAATACAGGTAAGAACAACAGGTACCACACTGCCCACCAGGGATTATTTGTCTGTCGTGCATATGGGGAGGGGAGGGTGGGACTGGGTGGGGAGGGAGGGGCTGGGTGGGAGGGGTGGGGAGGGTTTGGGTGGGAGGGGTGGGGAGGGTTTGGGTGGGAGGGGTGGGGAGGGTTTGGGTGGGAGGGGTGGGGAGGGTTTGGGTGGGAGGGGTGGGGAGGGTTTGGGTGGGAGGGGTGGGTGGGAGGGGTGGGGAGGGGCTGGGTGGGGAGAGGCTGGGTGGGGAGGGGCTGGTCACCCCGTGGTGCCCTTATAAAACTCAACGTTTAACCTACACACTATACACGATACACTAATACAGGTAGGAACAACAGGTTCCACACTGCCCACCAGGGATTATTTGTATGTCTGTCGTGCACGAATGCGCTGTCCAACCAAGTTCCTACCTACCCACTCCAAAGGAACGTGTTAATTGGGACGGACGCTAAAATTCGAACCATGAACCTCCGTAGCCAGTGAACGCACTGTTCTTGGCCATTACTCTACCCAATGTTCAAAATCCACGAGAAAAGTTAACTATTTCAGCATTTTGTCGACGTGGACAACACCATTCAAGGGCTGCAAAAAGGCCTTAACGGGAGTCAAATGAAAATGCGAGCTTGAATATGCAAAGTAAATGTTGAAAAAGTAGGCTTCAGCGTGACTTTGAAATGGGTGGCGTGAAATTGTGATTCTGCTTTTGGTCGCTAGGCGGCGATAATCACATCCAGGAGAGGATGTGTGACAGGCCTTCAAAGGTGCTCGCTAAGAGCACTTGCCCCAACAGCATGTTAAGGCTATACGGGGGACCTTTATCTTTGGCGTCTTTGTGCTGATTCTTGAATTGTACCTGAGACAGTCTAAAATTCAATGAACACGTTTGAAATACATTTCCCATAAAATAAACATTTAAAATATCTAATCTGCATGCAAAATTCTAACGGGGGTTGACAAACTTCTCTAAAAAATAATTACAGGAGCGAAGTGTCAAGTTCATGCATTGCAAGGAGCTGGGCTTGGAGAGGTACGTGTGTAGAACTTCTTTTGCACCGTACGTGGCCAACCTGTTCTAATCGCAGGGACACGCTTGGGAATTGCACCGACAGGAAAGACGAAGAACGCATGAATCGAAACGAACGTAAATCAGACTTCATATTTACTTCTAGATTTGAAGCTTTCGTGACTGCAAGGATTCATACTCTTAGTTGTTCAGTAAAGTCACGTAGGTAAAAAATTAAATAAATAAAAACATATATTTTTTTTATTAATTTTAATGTAAAAAAAGATATATATTCATTTATTTTTTTATTAATTTAAATTTCATTTTTTACCTACGTGACTTTACCGAAAAAACTAAGAGTATTCATATTTACTGTCGAGGCTTGAGGTGGGGCCACATTACCGCAAAGGCGATGGCCAATTGTCGAGATTTTGTGGCGGAATGACAGCCAAATAAGCGAAGACGCCCGACATGTCGGGTCGACAGCCGCGGATGAGCAATGAGATCAGTTCATTCTAGATTTGAAGCTTTCGTGACTGCAAGGATTCATATTCTTAGGTTTTTTCGGTAAAGTCACGTAGGTAAAAAATTAAAATTAATAAAAGTAAAATAAAAAATAAAATAAAAATCACGACGTTTCGGAGGCAACACAAGCTTCCGTCTTCAGGTGGAACCGTCACAGCACGACTGCTGCATCAAGTAAGATGCATCAAGTAAGATGCATCAAGTAAGATACAGCAGTCGTGCTGTGACGGTCCCACCTGAAGACGGAAGCTTGTGTTGCCTCCGAAACGTCGTGATTTTTATTTTATTTTAATTTTACTTTTATTAATTTTATTTTTTTTACCTACGTGACTTTACCGAAACAACCTAAGAAGATCAGTTCATGTTCAGGAGCGAGATGGATTGTGTTGTTATAACGTTATGTGACCCGCCTACTGGACATTTGTGAAAAAGGAGCTTTATGGCTCATCGAATTCCTCCAGTATAAATAAATGTTCTGATTCTGGATGTGATCGACGGACAGTTTATGATGATCCATGATGTATTCTGGACAACAGTTCAGCGGTTTGATGAATCGCGATTTGAGCTCGTTGCATTTAAGCTAACCGCTGAATATTTCAACAAACCAACACTCCGATTTATCTACCTCGTTATCTTCGCCACTCAAACTTAACTCGGATCCCCCTCACGCATCTGCGGAGCCTCGGATAAGAGTTACAGCCAGGGCAGTTGAGTGATGTTTACCTTTTTTCAAGCGCAGTGCGCATTCCAAATGCCACCGCAGCCCAAATTACCCCGACATAAATAGCACTCCGCCGCAGCTTCGCAACTCACCCACCCACCACCCATCCACTCAGCCACTCATCCAACCAGCCACCACAACCAGCAGCAGCCACCACCTCCTCCTCCCTCCCCCCCACGTCACCCCAACTCTTACCCCTGGTTCATTAATAACACGGGGATAGCGGACATGCGCACGGAGTAGCCAAGTGCAGAGTTGTGTGTCTGCCTGTGAGCTCGTGTCGAACTTGCTTTCTTCAATAACTCTACACCACACACACACACGTGTAACCCGTGGTCACGTGTACACGCACGTGTGTGTGTGTGCGTGTGGCCGTATGTATACCTGCTTGCTCCATATGTGCAACCGTGCATGGTGCCGACCTTCAGTGGAGCGATCCTAGCGAGTGATTCGCACAGAGACTCCTCGACTCGCCTTGTCTGCCAACTGCGTTCCACATGGATGGTTTCCGTCTCTTACTCCCTTCTCGCAAGACGGTCGTTCATGCGAAGCGGCTGACTGCTGCTGCAGGAGGTGCCGTGAAGCGCCGTTCACCCGCTTGATGTGCCATCCACCGTCGCTACGGTCCTTGTTCTAAAATAAAAACATCTCGTTGCTGACGGCGGTCACTCCTGGTGGTTTGAAGCTGGAGCACGGCCTCGGATATGGATTACGTCCGTGCTGTGCTACTCGCCGCTGTGGGAGCCGCATTCATGTTCGGTTGGACCCAGGTAAGAGTTGTCTCCAAAGTCAGCCGCTCACTCAGACACCCGACAGACACTCACAATCATTTAGAAACTTTTCAATTCCGTCAAGTAGGAAACTAGGATACATGCTTAACACACACACACTGGGCAAGGCACTAGCTTGCACATAGCCCTGGCAATGGACGGGTTATTGTATGGTTAGTCGCAAGGCTGACACATGCACACTACAGAGAATAACATACAAAACATAATATTCATACAGGATAACCATGAGCGTGTTCGTGGAGAATATAAGTGACAAGATATATATTTACGTGTAGGGATGGAGAGATGTATTACTTGCTTATCTACAATTCTTGTATATATCAGCCCACGGTTAACCACGGCATCTCCAACTTGTTCTGTGGCAGAATTAGGTTGTGTTTATAGATTACAAAGACGAACAGGTTACGCTGAATGTTAAGTTAGAGGCGACTGTGTTTAGAGGTTCATTATCACTCCAAAGTCTTCGGACAATATTGATTGTCCGAACGACGGACACGCATTCTCACGAAATCCTCTAATGAACAGAGAGCTGACATTTAACAAAAATACACACACTCATATATATAGTCGAGTGTATAAATATGAATAACCAAATCGGAAATTTAAAAAAAACACGTGCAAAAATAACCTTTACTGCCCGGAATGTCGATTCGTTTCGCCTGGAGTCGGTTCCAGGGGTTGATGCTCTCGATAGGTTCGAGAGCCGAAATCGAGATCACGGGCGAATTGCACGATGATACTGGATGCAATTACCAGCGAAACGTCGTGCTACTCAAATTGTAAATGTTGTGGTTTCACGCTTCAACACACCGGTGGGCTAACGCAGTGAACTATTTGTCTTTTGTCAACGTGACACGTTTTTACTGATTGGCCGTGTCGGGTGGTGGAGGGTTACGACACATTTATAAATAACGCGATCTAAACCCAAAAACGGTGATTATGAATAATATTCGTCGCGAAAGCCTACGTGTTAAACGGGCAGTAGGGTCGAATCTGTGTTCATGACTCGACCAATGTCACTTTAAGATCTTTTCTTGTTCATGTTTTTGTTTTTTGTTTGTTGCGGTTGCACCCGATTCAAGAGCCGAATGGCTCACAGGGCTATACCAAATGAATGAAACCGAAACTTGTTTGCTTTCGCTCGTGAGGGCACGCGCACGGATCGCCAACGCAAAATAACAACATGAGCCGTTTATTTGTTTTTTACTCACCCGAAATTCGGTTACAGAAAAAACGACAGCTCAATATTTCAAGAGCGGCAATGCACTGTGGTTGTAGGTGGTGGGTGGTGGTGGTGAACGCGAGACGGTGGTGGGCCCTTCATGAATAACGCTCACGAAGCGGTCACTTTAAAGGACCGGACCCGCGGGTTGCCCACCTCCTGTCACGCGCATTCCGGCCTTCTTACTTTGCTTTAAGAAGAATCCGCTTACAAATGCTCCGTATGATCCGCCCCAGCGGTGAACCTATCAAATGTTGCCTCACCGTTAAAACTTGAAATTATAATTACTGATCGTTAAGACATCGCAAATGATACAAAAACACGAGCTAAGAAAACGCGCACAGCTGTCACACGCGACACCGACTACATCGTTCTACATTTACAGACGTTTTGTCAATCCACTGCTGGATGAAGTCCCCCCCCCACACACACACACACACCGCGTCGTGCATACTTCACTACGCCGGTCATTGCGGGTCAGATATCACTCGCCACTGATGTTAACCGTGGCCGGCAATCGAACTCCAGTCGCCGGGTTCACTGCGCGACACTAACACACAGACACTGACAAAGATCCCCCGTATAGCCTTAACGAACTGCTGGGGCAAGTGCAGTTTGCGAGCACCTATGAAGGCCGGCATGGCACGCGAGGGCGTGGTTTGCCAGCAACACCCCCGGCCGCCTTTGTCTCCCTATTGGCGATGTTTGCACACCGCACAGGGTACTCATTTGAGGCTGAGTCGACCTAGGGGAGGCGCAGCACCGGTTCAGATAATCGTCACTGGTGTTGGCCGTGAGCAGGAATTGAACTCGGCTCCCTAACAGGCACGGACACACAGGCAGTCACAATCATTTCAGGGTTCAGATAAGCAGCACCACATGTCCCCTTGGTCATACACCGTATACACGTGTGTAACATGTTGCACGTTATATGCAATTCATGTAAACGTGCCCCCAGAATAAATGTTCCGTATCTCTCCCAGATGTCTCTGTGTCGATTCTCTGATCACTATATGCAAGAATCAGTTTTTTCCTATGTGCGTGTCTCCGTGTTGTCGTGTATTTGTGTCTATATCTGTGTCTCTTCGCCTTTCTCCGTGTCTCTGTCTCTCATTGAGTCCGTGTCTTTCTCCCTACATGACTATCTCCGTGTCTGTCGATGTCTGTGTATCTGTGGCTGGCCCTCCCCATGTGTCAGTATCGACCACCCGTGTCCCTGTGTCTGTCTCCATGTCTCCCTCCGAGTCGTTGCGTCTATCCGAGTCATTATCCGTGCATGTCTCTTTTTACCGTCGTTTCTGTCTTTCCCTCCCCGTTTCCCAGTGTCTGTCTCTGTGTCTCTTTCTCTCTGTGTGTGAGTCTCTGTCTCCGCATCTGTCTCGCGTCTGTGTGTGTGTGTCTCTCGGTGTCTGTCCATCTCTTTATTGATCTCCGTGTCTCTGTCCTTGTTTTTGTCTCGCGTTACTCTGTGTCTCTCTCTCTCTCCTTGTCTTCCTGTATGTCGGACTTTTATTTCTCTCGATATCTTCCTCTATATTGTGTGTGTTCCTTCCAGCCTCTCTGTATCTGCACGTCGCCGTGTCTCTCCCGCGTGTCTGTCTGCATCTCTACGCCTCTGTGCGTCTCCCTCCACCTCCTTCTCTCGTCTCGTCCCTCTCAATGTCTCTCCGTGTCGCTCAAAGAATCTCTCATCCGCTGTCTGCACGTGCCACGCGTATCTCTGAGACCGCTCACCGCCTACACTCACCGCCTGCACTCACCTTCTCCCACATCCCACAATGACCTCCATCTCCTCCAAAACCTCCGACCCCCCTCCCCTCCACCCACCCCCTCTTGCAGGTCGCTTCTCCATCGGGCATCTTCGAGTTGCAAATCGGCACCTTCAGAAGCCCCCGCGGGGAGCTGCTCAGCGGCGAGTGTTGCGACGGCGAGAGAGACAAAGGCGGCCGAGCGTGCGCGGAGCAATGCGACACATTCTTCACGGTGTGCGTCCGTCAGTATCAGGCTGCCTCCTCGCCCGGCCGTCCCACTCCGTGCGTCCTGGGGAACGCCTCGACCCCGGTGATCGGAGGAAACAACTTTGACCTCAATAGTCTCAGCGGCCCCAACATCGGACGCGTGAGCATCCCCTTCAGGTTCGCGTGGCCGGTACGTGGCCCCGTGCACGAGGCGAGCCCATGAGCTGCACAGCTGACAAAGCAAAAACTTTGACTTGAAACTTTCGTGACTGCAGGAATTCATGTTCTTGGTTCTTTCCGTAAAGTCACGTAGATAGAAAATAAAAGTAAAATAAAAAAGTAACATTTATTCTAATTTATTTTTAATTTTAATTTATTTTTATTTTCTATCTACCTGACAAAACATGCGAACGGAAAGCGAACGTTACACGTGCGTGTGTGTGTGTGTGTCAGGCGTGGTGCCCCCCCCCTCCCTCGCGTACCTTGCCGAACCTTCATAGGTGCTCGCTAACAGCACTTGTCCTGAAAGTCTGTTGAGGCTATTAGAGGAGTATTTGCCTTTGTGTCCAACGCCATTGGCTGCGTGCGAGGATTACTGCAGCAATCTCTCGCTGAATATCGTTCGGGTTTCGAGTTAGACTGACGAAGTGGGCGGCACGTGACAGGTAGCCACGGTCATAGCGACAGGTCAACTGGACTTGGTGCGCCTGTGTGCGGCCATATTTTCCGGGTCAACGCAAAACAAAACAAAAACTCAACACACACACAGTATTTTATGTGCGTCGAGGTTGATTTCAGCAGAGCTTAATTAAGTTCTACTGAAATCAAACTCAACCATGGTGGTGTGGTTGTAACGGGCACTGAAAGACCCCCCCCCCCCCCATCATCGCCACTCTACTAAATCCCTCCTCCGTTGAACCCCCCCCCCCTCTTTATAAGTTGGCGTCTGCCCCCCCCCCCCGCTCGGCCATGGCCACCGGACTTACTACGGCATCGGTGTTGTTATTGCCGCTCGCTCGGCGGCCCATTTTCTCACGTCAACAAGAAACCTCGGGTCTCACATTTCATAGAAGCCGCTGCTTTCAACCCTGTCCCACGCGCATCGGGACACGAACCCACGGGGAGGAGGAGACGGTGAGAGTGAGACATGCCAGAGATCTCACCTGTGACGATGTCATTGAGATAGAATTAGTATTCTCCGGAAAGTAAGACGCACTTCCAACATTGTGCCCGGTGTCAATGAAAGTTGGACACACTCACACACTCACACACACATCTACCTAACCAGATCAGAATGAGAATATTCATTAATACTGGAGGAATCCGATGAGCTATAAAATTATTTTTTCACACGTGTCCAGTAGGGGCATGTGAGAACGTTCCAACAAACGTTTCCTTTAAATAACACAGGGGAGTGCGTCTTATATTCCGGAGGATTCGATAATTAATTCTGAGGGGTGAAGGAGGTAGGGGAGGAGGGTGGTGGGGTGGTGGCGGCGGGGGTGGAATTCCCCAGGAATAAGATGTCACCACTTTGACCCCGTCCCCGTTACCGAATACATCTCGTAAAACAAAGGGACAGCCGCCACCACCACACCCCCAACAACAACACCACCGCCAATCTCCACCACCGCTGCAACTGCCCACAAGCCTGTATAGCAAGTACAATGGCACACCAGTCATTATGGGCAGCCTTTGATGCATTGTATCATTGTGCGTGTGTGTGTGCGAGTGTGTGTGTGCGAGTGTGTGTGTGCGAGTGTGTGTGTGTGCGAGTGTGTGTGTGTGTATTGCGGTTGCCAGGGGCTTGATTTCTCACCGACTATTCTCCGGGTGGCTGGTAAAGAATGGAGCAGGAGGCAACGTGACTCACGAGTTCACAAGCCATAGCGAGAGGGTATACTTGATGTGGTGTCCCGGGTGTTGTTGAATCGGACAGACGCGGCTGATATGTAGCCCTGGCTGTCGCCTACGGCACGTTGGACAATGTATCGTTACTTGTTATGACACTCCACATATATATGTTAACGGGATTAATACTCCTGTTCTTACGATGCATGTTTGACCATATTTCAACTCTATGGTCAGTGCGGCTTGCTGGAGTTGTGGATGCCCAGGACTGCTCCAGGCGAGTTGTTAACTACCTCGCCTGGTATACAGGAAGTCGTGGGTTCGATCCCGACCCTGACGCCTGCTGCTGTATATTTGGAGTTTGCATGTCTCTGTGATCGCGTGGATTTCTCTCCAGGTTTTCCCCTCCACATTTTGTAAAATGCGTTTAGAGTATTTGGTTGTTATAGATCTCCACGTGATAAGCCGTTTCGATGAGATACAATTTGTGGCCAGATCGCTTATAAAAAAAGAGAGCTTTGTAGCTCAGTGAGCATTACCTGGTAAAATAAAAAAGAGTTTAGTTTTAGATATCACTCGCCGCTGATGTTGGCCGTGGATGGGAATTTAACCCAAGGGTGGGGGGGAGGTTCATGGCGCAGTGCGCTAACCAATTTGCCACCATTCCATCCAGAACTCCTATATGAATCTCTTGCCCCCTTGAATCAAAACATTAAGGCAAAGGCATAAGGGTCATGGCTCGAAACGTTATCCTATTGTATATTTCCCTGTTTTCTGGCGAATTGACTCCGAACGTAATTGTTTTTTTTGTATTCATTAATTCAATCATTGCTTAATCTGCGCTAATACCGTTGTAGGCTATTACACACGAGAAGCATTGCTTTACACACGTCTTGGCCATTCAAACTCCGTTCTCACAAGACACAATGACCCTGCCATAATCGAAACACAATACGCGTTTGTGTGCGTTTGTGTGCGTCGTGTGTGTGTACGTACGTCCACCCCGCGGCCTTCATAGGTGCTCGCGAACAGCACTTGCCCCCACAAACAGTCTGTTAAAAGGCTACACGGGGGATCTTTGTCTTTGTTGCACATGCACACATTGGGAAAGAGGAAGACTGAGGTGGTGGGGGGGGGCAGTAAATTGTGTCATGAGATGGTCCGTGGGTGGCTTTTTCTCTCTCTCTCTCTCTGGGGAGAATAGCGCCCATCTGTCGCTGCGTCATTATGCTGCTACAATGAGTCTATTGAGGCGCCCTCTCCGCACTGGTCATGTTCTCCGTGTCCCGCTCCGCCCAGCGCTTTGTCCGCCCGGTGTAAACACACACCTCCTGTGCATAAAAAAAA
Source organism: Lampetra planeri (assembly GCF_965212315.1). NCBI lineage: Eukaryota > Metazoa > Chordata > Hyperoartia > Petromyzontiformes > Petromyzontidae > Lampetra > Lampetra planeri. The sequence continues at coordinate 4,953,314 of NC_136136.1, forward strand.
GCCAAAAAGCCACGGCCGCGTTTGTTCCACCGAGTGTCTTGCGCGGGGATTTTACCAAGTTCCCCAGTTCCCATGCAAAAACTCGTTTCTTCTGCTTATTGCTCCTCCGAAAAACAGTTTGCCGCCGTTCAAATGCAAATTTTATCTTGCATCGTTGCACGCCGCACTTGCCCGATGATTGTCAAACGCCTCCCCCCCCACCCCCACCGCGAGATTTGTAGAACGCGCTGATTTTAAACGAGGCTAAGATTGCGTGCAGGCGTGCGCGTGTTCACGTGTGTCCCACAGGGGAGCGGCAGTGTAGTGGTTTGCGCACCGTGCTACGAACCCCCGCCACCCGAGTTGGATTCCCACTCACAGCCAAAACAACATCGGTGACGAATATTTGAATCATTCCTGGGCGTCCCCCCCCCCCCCCCACGAAGCCGACATATTTAAACACACGCACTAAAAATGTGCTCGACCTGTAGGATACAAAGCACTCGCCCGCCATAGGAACGTGGCATTTCAAACTTTGGCTCAGTGCCACGACGAATGTAGATGACCAATGTCCCACGCTGGTTTGGGCAGGGAGACACCTATTAACACTTACCTGTTGCCGAGATTTAATTGGGGCGGTTTGCGACACGCTTCTAGCTCGCGATCCTTGCGCCGTGCAACTCAAGGAGGAGGTTTGCACATTTAACGTGTGTTTATTTATTTTACAACAACAAAGGTTAAAAAAAAGAGTTTAGCTCAGGCCAGTACTTCAAACGGTGTCGGATGTGCATTTGGCAAGTCCGTATTTGGTCAGGGACAGGCGCAATTATTTACTCCCATTCGCTCGCAGATTCTGGCTCGGCACCAGACATCGGCCGAGGGAGGAGAGGCCCTGGTGGCAATACGTGTCGGCCATGCGAATGGGATGAGATTCGGCGCCGCCGCCGAGATGCGGCACCCGATACTTTCTGCGCGGCCGATGAGGTTGACTCTAACCGGGGGCAATGTACGCTTCGTGTTGCCGCGACGCGGCAATTTGCATAGCAATGGGAGTCGCTTTTACGTTTCACCGAGTTCGTAACGTGGAGGCGGAGAAGGAGGAAGCAGAAAGGCAGAACGTGGTTTCGGAATGGGATGAACACGAAGCCATGTGCGGCACCCGTTTGGGTAATGAATGTTCGTTGCGTCTAAAAAAATGTTTTGTCCCCGTCCTGCCTAAAATGAGTGCTTCTCATTTTAATGCGGTGATTCATAACGCTTCTGCTGCTTCTGTGACACGTGGCGTTTGCTTGCGCACACAAGCAATCTATCTGCCTGGCCCAGGGCACTGTAACTTTTGAGCTGCCCGGGGCTGCGATGATGTGATGTCTTACGATGGCTTTGTTTTTTGGCTTTGGCAGAATGTAACCTGGATACACCACATCTACATATGTGGTGGGTGGAAATTTGCTTTGAGGACGGCTGTAATACATGTTTGGGAGGGCTGATTTAAAAAAAAAATGGTGCGGAATTTTAAAAATTGTTATTTCTGAAAGAAAAAAATTAGTGAGTGCAAGGTTGCCACTTTGCATAGCACGTGGTCGACTGATAGTCCCCCTTGATGAATGGGTTCACGATGTATCGGATCAATCCACCATGTGTCTGTTCGCGGTTAACTGGTGATCTCTGGCCGAGTCTGGATGTGAGAGGGTTCCCTCTGTAGGCTGTGCGCCTGAACGCGAGAGTTCGTGCCGTACAAACATTTCAGCGGGTTATATTCTGTAAGCCGAACCCTCCCATAACCTCTGCAACATCATTGGTACCTCATTTGCCAGTAAAAAATATGATAATTGATTTTTTACCCTTTTATCTGGCAACTAAACTGACACCTTTTTTTACGAGGAGTCATGTTTGCATAGACCACAATACCTGCAGTCATAATGCAAACAAAAAACATAACTCTGATAATGTATGCACTGTCCTTGAAGTTAATTGGTCCACACCCGAGACAGCTTTCCCTAGAGCCTAGTCTCACATGGGTTGGACCAGATGACGCCAAAAGGTGCACAACTCAAAGACAATGCACCATCAGAGTATGAGAGCTCGGGGTAAGCATTTACACCATTGGTACCTCATTTGCCAGTAAAAAATATGATAATTGTTTTTTTACCCTTTTATCTGACAACTAAACTGACACCTTTTTTTACGAGGAGTCATGTTTGCATAGACCACAATACCTGCAGTCATAATGCAAACAAAAAACATAACTCTGATAATGTATGCACTGTCCTTGAAGTTGATTGGTCCACACCCGAGACAGCTTTCCTTAGAGCCTAGTCTCACATGGGTTGGACCAGATGACGCCAAAAGGCGCACAACTCTGCAACATCGTTATTGTAAAATAGCACGCACATTCGCCAGCTATAAACCAGTCAAATTATTCTTTGTGACTGTTTTTTTTTCATTCCTATCACCATTCTGAAAAAGGTCTCTTCCCTGAAACGTTGTTGTTGAAACACAGTGGTAGGTGCTTATGTAAACGCCTGCCACGGCGTCCTTTGCTCAAATTGTATTCTTAAATTCTTTACGGCGAATAACACTGGCGGCAACCAGCTTGTACACGTCACGGCATGTTAACTCGCAACAGTTAATGTGCCAACGATATGTAAAATATGTTTCTTCATTTATCTACCTGTGCTTGTCAGAGCTATTTGCAGCTCGCAAGCTAAGCAGGTGGGCCGGGCCTGGATATCGCTGTGCATGGCCACCACCGTTGCATGTCAGGTTCGCTGTAAGGCGACTGCGTGGCTGTACCGTGGGTCGGCAGCAGACGGAGGTGCAGAAAAAAAGCTGATATTTTTGTGCTGTACTTCTATGCTGCTATCTACATGCTTGGTTCAGTACGGGTTCGTACTCAACCAAGCGTGGTAAAGTTTGGTCAAGCAATTCCCACGGCCGCCCACAGAGTGTGATGCGGTTCTCAACGAGCAAGTGGCTTGACGTGTCAGCCCTGACGGACTAAACCAGGGGGTCGGCACCCACAATAAACAAGGAGAGGAATTTTTTTTAGAATTCGGTCTTAAAAATAAAAAAAAGCTCAAAATTTCACGAGTCACCAATGCACTGCGTGTGGAATGCCAGACGGTCGGTGGTCCAAATTTCGATTGAAAGCTTTCGTGACTGCAGGGACTCATCTTCTTGGTTCTTTCGGTAAAGTCACGTAGAATGGAAATAATAAAATAATAAAATAAAACATAATAAAATAATTCTCACGACGTTCTTCATGAACAACGTCACGGAAGCAGTCACTTAAAGAGCGGTGCATGCGGCTTCGGAGCCGCAGGAGTTGCCCCAACCCCCCACCCCCCCCTGGACTCAATCGACGACCACGGGGTACCTAAGACTCATACTCTTAGTTCTTTCGGTAAAAGTCACGTAGGTAAAAAATGAAATTTAATTAATAAAAATAAAACAATAAAATCACGACGTTTCGGAACGTCGTGATTTTATTGTAAAAATAAAACAATAAAATCAAGACGTTCTGAAACGTCGTGATTTTATTGTAAAAATAAAACAATAAAATCACGACGTTCCGAAACGTCGTGATTTCATTGCTTTATTTTTATTAATTTTAATTTCATTTTTTACCTACGTGACTTTACCGAAAGAACTAAGAGTATGAATCCTTGCAGTCACGAAAGCTTCAAATCTAGAATTACCTAAGACTCCTTCGCGGCGGCGGCAGCGATATGGAGGCGGACTTCCACGCGAGCCACGGCGCGAGAACCGAGGGCCCCGCGATTCGCAGCGGACGCAGACTCTCCCTCCTCCACCGCCCCCGCGATTTCACGACCGCTCCAAATGCGCCCGGGGTTTTCCACATCGCGGGGAGGCCGCCGTGCCAGTGGCACCGACTCAGCCTCTCTCCCCAGGCCACCTACCGTGATTGCATTCGCAACAGTGATGTTTTTTTTTGTTTGAAATCTCTGCGGCTGCGATTAATCACGGCGTCGCGTTTTGCCGCCCGCTCCCCACTTCAGCCCCCGGCCCCCCACTGACCCCCCCTCACAACCCACCACCAACGTCCCACAGGAAAGGCAGCACGCGGTGGAGACTTGCGTCGAGACCGCGAAGATTAGAGCGAATAAAGGTTGCTGCCTCAGCGCTTTGATTTCAATGCAATATGCAAACTCTGAGAAGGAAATGGATTCGTCAGCCCAGAGACATTTTTCTGAAAGGGCAGGTCAGACTGGGTGACCCTGCTGCTGCTGCTTCTCTGATTATGCTGCTTCTCTGCTGCTGCTGCTGCTTCTCTGCTGCTTCTCTGCTGCTGCTGTTGCTGCTGCTGCTGCCTTTCTGATGCTGCTGCTGCTGGTTCTCTACTGCTGCTTCTCGGCTGCTGTTGCTGCTGATTTTATGTTGTTGCTGCTTCTCTGCTGCTGCTGCTGCTGCTGCTGCTTCTCTGCTGCTGCCTCTCTGCTGCGTCTTTGCTGCTGCTGCTGCTGCTTCTGCTGCGTCTCTGCTGCTGCTTCTGCTACTTGCTGCTCGATGAACAAAGTAGCAAACAGGCCGACAAACACTTGAACTGGAACAACCTGAGGGTTGAACTCGGACCTTTCGCATGAATTAATTATTTTAGCCCAAATAATCAATTTTCAAACGTAAACAGCACACACACACAGCGTTTGACAATTGAGTGACGGTGACGATGATTTTGTCGTGCGTGAGTGCTTTAAAGAAACGGAGCACTCACGGCACAGGTGCCAACTTCGGTGTGTCCCAAGTGTTTCTTTCCCAGGGCCAATCCGCCGCGCTGTCGTTTGGAGAGTGAAAGGAGCTCACAGCTGACTCGAAGAGGGATCAGGGGTTTACGTAGCCAATAACGTACAGCACAGCATCATTGTGATTTATGTAGAAGTGGACCAGGCGCTAAGGGGTTAGAGTGCTCGTCGGGCAATGCTGAGATCCTGGGTTTCGATTTGGGTTCCAGGCACCTGTGGTTTAAAACCAAAGTGTCGTGACCTCAGCAAACATGAAAGGTTGGGCTAGCGTTGGGCCAACGTTGGTCCAACGGTGCGAACCACATCCCAACTTTGCGTGTTTACTGGGAAAGTTAATGGCCTTGGCGCGGTCGACTTTGTAAAATATTGCCAGAACAATCCATTTGGGTTTTCGCTCAGCTCTGGATGCAATTCTGTCTCTGAGAATTAAAGAATAAGAGTTTTTGGTTTGAATGTCAAAGCTGCGATTTGGTCCACCTGCTGTTGCTAAAGTCACTTGCAGTGAGGATCAGTAAGTTTACAAATCGGTAAGTTTACAGAGAGCGTGAGCAATGGGTTCCCCTCTCAACGAAGCAGCACGCTTCGCATCTGAAGCCAATTTACGGGTGTGTGCGTGTGAGTGAGGTGTGTGTCTGTGTCTGCACTTTGTGTGAGGTGTGTGTGTAATCATCGCCACTGGGAAGACAAAGGTGGCCGGGCGTGGTACTGGTCACCCAACCTCTCGTGTGCCGTGTCGGTCTTGAATAGGTGCTCGCTAACAGCACTTGCCCCAACAGTCTATGAAGGCTATACAGGGGATCTTTGTCTTTTGAGTGTAAGCATCGCCACTGGGGAGACAAAGGCAGCCGGGCGTGGTGCTGGCCACCCACCCCCTCTTGTGCCGTGTCCGCCTTTATAGGTGGTCACTAATAGCACTTGCCCCAAAATTATGTTAAAGGCTACACGGGGATCCTTCTCTTGTATGTTGTGGTGTGTGTGCGTGTGAGAGCAGTGCACGTGAGCGTGTGGTGAGTTTGAGCTGTGTGTGTGTCTATGAGGGGAGTACATTCACAACAAAGGCAATATCCTCCATATAGCCTTAACAGACTGTTGGGGCAAGTGCTGTTAGCGAGTAGCACCTATGAAAACCTGCACGGCACACCAGGGGATGCATGGCCAGCACCACGCCCGGCCGCCTTTGTCTCCCCAGTGGCGATGTTTACACGCCGCACCAGTTACTCATTTGAGGCTGAGTCGACCTAGGGGAGGCCCAGGACCGGTTCAGATAATTGTCCAACTGTTGTTGGCCGTTGAGCGGGAATCGAACTCGGCTCGCCGCGTTTGTCGTGCAGCGCGCGAAGCCTCCGCAACTCCCCACGAACAAGAACTCGCACAACGCGGACGCGCGCTGACTCGCACAACGCGCACGCGCCCACCACCCTCTCCTCGGCGCAGTCACGGGAGGGGGTCGCGGTGATTTCTTTGCCTCGTGGGAGCGCTCGTAATTACGAGCGCCCTGGGATTCCCCCGGCCGACGTCTGCCACAGCCAGCCCCTAATTGCAGACGTGACCCCTTCCACCCGGCCTCATCAAAGTGCGTTAAGGTTTCCCGCGGTAGATGTGCGCCGAGCACAGCCGAAAACGCGGAGAGGGGGAGGTTATATAGCCGTGGGGGGGAGGGGGGTTGGGGGGGGGTGGAGACCGGGGAAAAAAAATTAAAGGCGCATGCATGTGCATTCAATTGTGCGTCCCGGGTTTTTTTCAGGATGCCGGCAGCCTCTGATTAATTTGCCAATTAACTGGTTAATTCGTAGATTTATGTACTTGTTGCAGGGTTAGATTGGGTCCTGGGATGATGCGGCATAGTTGGGGGGGGGGAAGGGGAATAACACAAAAAATTGAGCACGTTAATTGGAAAATGATCTCTCCCGTGACCTGCCAGTGTAATTTAGCGGGATGCGTGGGTGTGGGCTCTTCGTGTGTGTTGCGTGGCGAGTCCTGCCTGCTCATACCTGGCGTTTGAGTCATTCGCAACCGTAAAGATCACATCTCGCCTCTCTCTCTCTCTGCATTGTGCAGATGCTGCGATGCCAAAGGGCAATTCGGTCGTCGGTTCGGCTGTACGAGATTCACTGCCTAGCGCCCTGAGTCCACCACTAACCCCTCCCCACTCCCCAGCCTTCCTGGGAGATGGGAGAGACCGATTGAAACGCCATGGGTCTAGTCGTGTAACGAACATGGGGGCAGGGGGGTCAATGCCCCTCTCCCGGTGGCCAAAGCTACGAGTTAGGCCCCCCTTGACAACCACCGTGAAATGTTTCTAACAACAGTGTAACAGAACAAAACACGTATTTGGTGAAGACGGAGCGGCCCAACAGCATCACATGTTCCAGACTGTAAGCGAAACGATGTGATTAGGGCAATAGGAGCCACGATGCATAGCCTAGGTACGACCGCGCGAGACAAATCAAATATTGGGGTCCCACCTGACCGAATGCCGCACTCCCTGAACTGATAACGTCGCTGCTCCACGGCACGTGTATCAGCCGTGCGTTGAACCTATCGCGGTTCAGCTCATTTCATATGACGGGGGGTCGATCGGCCACGTTCGTATCGAGGTTGGCGAGTGAGCTTCAGGGAGTAGCCGGGCGAATGTGTCTGAAACTCTGCCCGCGAGCGACCGAAGAGGGCAGTGGTGGTCACTGTGTGGTCCGCGCTTTGGGATCGGTGACCCTGTGTGTGGGATAAGCTTCGGGTTTTTCTTTCTTCCACTGGTTCGTCTGCGATGCGATGTTCTCATGCGTTTCAGCGCAGACCAATTGCTTGTCGGTTTAATTAATACCCGGAGGGGTCTTCTGTTAGGTATGGTGTTTCCACTACCAACACAAAAATTACAAAAACAACTGTACGGTAATTTATTGCGGTATAATATTCACAACGTCCAGGTCATTCTCAATCCGCTGCTGGTGAAGACCTCCCCACAACGTTGTCAGGCATGGAGGTTGTCAGCCACAGTTAACCACGTCGCTCAGTGCAAGTTGGTGTCTGTGCACGGCCGGTTTAAATATCACTCGCCAGCAATTGAATCGAGGTTCGCAGAACATGGAGATAAACTTTGCGCCACCGCTCCCCAATGTTACTGTAAAAATTGTTGAATAATGGAATCACGGTGCGATTCCTTTTCAAGCGTGCACGGGCCGTGTTCATCTCCAGGTTCACAGCGAGCGCTGGAAATTCAACACCCTTACGGCGTAGGGACTCCCACGTCGTCCAAAGCATCTGTCCAGCACTGACGATGAGGAGGTCAAGTACCGACTAGAGCAGTGGTTCTTCTTAACCTGGGGGTGCACGCTGCACCCCCTGGGGTTGCGAGATGCCCTTTCTGGGGGTGCGATACATGGGTAATATTCAGAGGTGTGGACTCGAGTCATGTGACTTGGACTCGAGTCAGACTCGAGTCATGAATTTGATGACTTGCGACTCGACTTGGACTTGCATAACAATGACTTTGACCCACCTATGAGATGTGGACTCGAGTCATGTGACTTGGACTCGAGTCAGACTCGAGTCATGAATTTGATGACTTGCGACTCGACTTGGACTTGCATAACAATGACTTTGTCCCACCTATGAGATGTGGACTCGAGTCATGTGACTTGGACTCGAGTCAGACTCGAGTCATGAATTTGATGACTTGCGACTCGACTTGGACTTGCATAACAATGACTTTGACCCACCTATGAGATGTGGACTCGAGTCATGTGACTTGGACTCGAGTCAGACTCGAGTCATGAATTTGATGACTTGCGACTCGACTTGGACTTGCATAACAATGACTTTGTCCCACCTATGAGATGTGGACTCGAGTCATGTGACTTGGACTCGAGTCAGACTCGAGTCATGAATTTGATGACTTGCGACTCGACTTGGACTTGCATAACAATGACTTTGTCCCACCTCTGAGATGTGGACTCGAGTCATGTGACTTGGACTCGAGTCAGACTCGAGTCATGAATTTGATGACTTGCGACTCGACTTGGACTTGCATAACAATGACTTTGTCCCACCTCTGAGATGTGGACTCGAGTCATGTGACTTGGACTCGAGTCAGACTCGAGTCATGAATTTGATGACTTGCGACTCGACTTGGACTTGCATAACAATGACTTTGTCCCACCTCTGGTAATATTTTTTGGGAAGATAAAAAATCGAAACACAAATTGAGCACGGGCAAGCAACTAAAACTATTTTGTTTCAATAAACACTTTGTATTTATAAATAGTATACCTTTGTTCTAATGATTAATAACTAAAGAGGTGCAAGGATGCAGTAAAGGGTAAGAACTACTGGCCTAGAGGGGCTCTCCCGTGCTCCCTCTAGTGGAAGCCTTGCCGCTGGCAGTGGCACTTGCAAGCACTTGCAGGGTTGCGCCTTTATTTATCTTTATTGGCGGGATGTAGGCAAAGGGTTTGACAACGGTTTTCGAAACTGTGATTTAATCTTAAAACGCACCTTGATGCTGGGTGAGACTTTTTGACTCGGCCCATCATCCCTCGGGCGGGGATCGGTAAAATGAGTACAACTTCGTGTCAACGATGGTTGTCCTATGGATGGACTTCACCTCCACCATAAGAATGAGTGTGGAATGTCCACCGCTGGCTTTGCGGAGCAGCTGCGCGATGAGCACCAATGCTGCTTATTTGAGCAGGAAATCACTTTGACTTTTGACTCTTTTTGACTTGTTTGACAAACGAGAGAGGCCCGGACTTTGGTTTGCACCGCGGGTGGTTTTTGATGGCGGGGTGGGGGTGGCGGTGAGGGGGGAAAGGAGGGTTCGAGGGCGCGGTGGGATGGGACGTGGAGGGCGGTGGAAAAAAAAAAGCATTACGCATTTGGTCAGGGGGAATTGCAAAAGCTCAGAGTCTCAGTGGAAGTGGACTTCATCTGAAAGCTCCGTGCTCCTGGAGCCGAGAGCCGCATTCCTCAGCGGCTCGCGCCCGTAATTACATTAGGCGCGTCAGTTCTGATGGGCGGGATATGAACGCAAGCACGAGAACGGACCCGCGAGGTGCACGCGTGCGTGAATGAGTCTCTCCCGCTTCCTCCCTCGGACATCAAATGGGGTGGTGACCGCGTCCAACAATCACGCTCACAAATCGAGCGTGATTGTAATTGCTACTTAAGCGTGAACTTTGCTGACGACGTTTGAAATTTTTTTGTATTTTTTTACAAAACCGATGTGACATTCGAATCTTTTCTTTTTCTTCATGAAACGTTGAAGCGTTTACGGCCGTAAAATTGACTGGACACGTTACCCACGGCCAAATCACACCTCATTGTGCCTGATATTGTCAGATCCAAGCAGGTTTAAGCCTGGTTAGTACTGGGATGGTGGACTGCCTGGGGCGTTTGAGGCATGTGGCTGAGACATGGCCAGGAGTGGGTGGGTGTTCGCTCCAGGATCTCTTGAAAATAATTTTGAGGTTCAGTGAGGCTTTTCTAGGAAATATAATTCTCAAATCATTTTGTGGGATGTTTTTACATTTAGTTTTTACGTGATAAGCCACTTCGTTGAGCTATCATTGTATGGCCAGGTCGCTTCTGAAAATACAGGTAATAGCTGAGTGGGCTTTACCTGGTAAAATAAATAAAAGTTTAGTATTTTTTTTGTGATTTGTTTACCTTTCCGATACTTTGAACTCCTATCGTGTATTTATTTATTGTTCGTTGTTGTAACGTTCTGACCTGCACCTACTGGGCTTCTGTGAAGAAGAGCTTGATAGCTCATCGGATTTCTCCAGTATAAATACGTATTCTGATTCATATATATTAATATATATCTTGGCTACTTTAAACATGCTCATGCTGAATTTGTAGTATTATTGGCTGGTGCAGTGGCACGGATCAAAAACTGCACCTAACACAGGCTCACTCCCCCCCATTTCCACTCCAAGTGAGTTGCCAGATCCCACTTGCAGACCCCAGAGCTCCGAGATCAGGACTCAATCGCAGTTAACCTGGAGACCCCGTGCCCTCTCCTGTGCCTTCGCTGCTACGCAGAGACGCCGATTGCATTCTAGCGATTTGTATTTCCTTGCAAAGGCATTATGAGAAGAGAAACACGCATCACATTCAATTGGAAGTGTCCTCTGCTCATTCCAATTACATTTCCCACTTAAATTGCTTTCTTAATATGTATAAATGTAATTGAGACAGTCAATTCGAAATAGGAGATTCCGAAAAAAACATGTAAGTAGAATGGCTGGAGCGGTGGTGCAGTGGTTAGCGTGCTGCGCTATGAGCCCAATGACCTAAGTTTGATTCCTGCCCACGGCTAACATCAGTATCTGAACCGGTTCTAGGATCTTCTTCCCCTGCTGTTCAGAGACCTGCACTGACCAGCATGGGAGGGGGTTTATCCAGCAGTGGATTGACAAAAGGCTGAGAATTATTAATGGTAGGGTATTATTTTTATTCATTTTCGGTAAAAACACGAGGATCACATTTCAGTGGCAGGCTTCATTCCCAATCAAGGTGACTTCAACATGAAGACGGCGGTTTGAACCGTGCAGTTGAAATGTTGTGAACGCGTCCCGAATTGTCTCACGCTTTAGATAATTTCTATTTATGTGCTCTCCCCATGAATCTTGAATGATATTTGTGCACAATCACCGTTTCTGCTCATTTTCCCTACTTGCCCCCTTGCACTGGAACAAACTTCCCCTCCACACGAAGCGAGAAGCACCCCTCCCCCTGTCGAGTTTCCGCTCCTGCCTGGCCCCATCCTTCATCCCTCCATCCCTTGACACCTCCGTAATTCCGGTACCCACTAACCGCCCTCCCCAAAACCCTATCACTTTTAGTCACCCGAATTGTACCGCTCATAACCCGTGTAAAGCGCTTCGCATAAAAGCGCTATTTCAAGATAAGATTTTCAACGGCGCGGAAAAGAGTTATCCGCGCACCATCTGGGACTCAAATCTCAACGCGCTGCGAGCTTCGAACGCCCCCCGCAGCCACGTGGCAGATGAGAGGCGTTCGACTCCACAGACCTGGCCTCAGACCACCGTCTAATTATAATTGATGAAAACATGGCCAATGGGTCTATGGAAACCCCCCTGTATATTTACTTCATGGGATCGACTCACTGGGAGGCGAGGAATGTAATGGTCCGTCAAATTCATTTACCCATCAACGTCTTCTCCCCTGATGAGTTCATTAAATGTATTCAACGTTCGGCTCAGGGCTGAGGCAATAGAGTACATCGTGATACTGGCCAGTGCGAGGTTGGTGATACTGGTCAGTGTGGAGTTCGTAGTAGCGGTCAGTGTGGAGTTAGTGGGAGAGGGGCGAGGTGCCAGACCAGTTCATGTATCGCTCGCCACTGATTTGAACCGAATTGAATTCGGGTCACTGGGTTCAGGGCAACAGCTTGCCAAAAACCCACCGCACTCCTGGTTACCCAACACCACTTAAATACTGATTACAACAACAACAGCAATCTGAAGTAAATGAACGATTGACTGGATGCTAAAGTTAACAGAGTAAATAAATAGGGTCTACAACAAGAGGCCCTCTGTAAGACCGGGGCGACGTGTGTCGAGTTTGTTTTGCCGGGTCGGCTGTTTGTGTTCGAGGGCATTCGCAGAGGTCGCTTCTCTGAGAGAAGTGACCACGGCCCCCTGCTGGGTGGGGTCAGGGAAGTGTCCCGGCCACTCGAGAGAGATGACGATCGATTCACGAAGCCGCATGAATAAGGCCCGTTGTCTCCTTGTTTTGTCAGACGGGGAATTCTTGAAGAAGTGGAAATTAAGCCGCAGCCACTCGAGTCTGGCTTCTGTTTTCGCTGTTGACCTTGCCTGGGTTCAGGTGTTTTTTGGTGATTTGTTTTTTTTATTATCGCGGGTTTCTGAGCACAGGACACAAATGCCTAAAATGCCAAGCGGCCAGCAACTAATATCACCTATTGCCGGCAGGGCCGTCCATAGTTGGGGTGGGGGGGGGTGCCCGGTGCAAATCACAATCATAATCTTTATTTAGACTGCAGGAGGAATCCGATGAGCTATGAAGCTTTTTTTCACAGATGTCCAGTAGGAGCGGGTTAGAAAGTTACACAAATCACTCCGTGGACCCCCCGACGCCTTTAAACTAAACCGGAAGTACTACATCTGCCACTGTGACGTTGAAGCGTGGGGCCCCCCAAAGCGCGGGGCCTCGGGCGGTCTCCCAGGTTCGCCGTATCCCGAGGAACAGCTCCCATTGGAGGTGTGATAAGGTAATAGGTAATACTTCCCTTGAAATTTAGCAAGGTTATAAGAACTTGGGAAAATAGGTGATGGAAGGGATTTCCCTAATACATAACTGGCAACAAAACATGATTGTCGGCTGTCACCAATCTATTCGACTTAAATCACGTAAAGTAGCCCTGTTGTGTGTCTCCACATATATTAAATAATCTGTTTTAGACCATCGGCTTTTCACACAATTGTTATGAAGCGGCAGCATTTGTTTAAGAAAGCAAACTGTGGACTGGTTAAGAACGTCTGGGTTTTATCAGCAGTTTCATGTCTTGTTAAATGCTGCTGGCAGATGGACTTTTATTTATTTATTTTGTACGAAGGGTCACGGAACGCAGTTCCTCGTACAGAGTGCATGCTGCTACCCATGACGCTCCACAGCAACGCCCAATGGATCAAAGTCCGGTGTCTCCATCGGTCGAGCGAGCGGCTCGCAATCGGAAGGTTATAAATCCACACCACACGGTCGAGGTCGGCTCATCCCATCCATTGTCCCTCCAGGGTCAAAATGGAGGGACTCGTCCCCACCACAGGAACGTGGAACTTCTACCACTGACTCAGGGCTGTAAAGAGGAGATGAGCACCGATGCGTTGATGACCGTTTGAGCGAGGAAATCACTTTGTCTTTGAAGCAGAGTAGTACATACACATGGGGATTGAATGGACAGGATGTTGAAATAATTTCGCACAGTACGTAGCCAACCGTGCTAATCGGAGGTACGTGGGAAGAACAACAAACTAAAGACAAAAAGCAATTTTAAAGAAATACATTTTTAAAATCTACATTTAAACGTGCATAGCTCCAGTGGCTTCCGAATATCTGAAGGAAGAGCGTTCCAGACGGCCGTTGAAGCGCATATGAAAGCGCGCGATGCGGTGACCGTCTTTGTTCGATGTCCAGCCAAAATCCAGAGCTGCGAGGATGACCGGAGTTCACGTGATGAAGGTTTATGCCCCTTGACGAGATCAACGAGGTTTTGTGATTCATTTGTGGCAAGAACTTTGTGTGTAACGAGGGAGTTAGCTTTTAAATTTCGATGTAAAGCTTTCGTGACTGCAGGGATTCATCTTCTTGGTTCTTTCGGTAAAGTCATGTAGAAGGGAAATAATAAAATAATGCAAATAAAACATTATAAAATAATTCTCACGACGTTTCGGCCACAATGCAAGCAGCCGTCCTCAGGGCGTCCTCAGGACGGCTGCTTGCGTTGTGGCCGAAACGTCGTGAGAATTATTTTATTATGTTTTATTTTGTTATTTTATTATTTCCCTTCTACGTGACTTTAACCAAAAGAACCAAGAAGACGAGTGGGTTAGCGTCAGCACGGGTGCGACACGAATCATCGCCGGGTGCGTTTCTCCACCGCGTGTTCGCTTCGACGGGCGAAATTCTGCGTCGCTTAGAAGCTGCGAGTGACCTAATAACCAGTCTGACGCTTCATTGAATGTCACTCGCGAAACAGGTGGTCCGACCGCATATCAGAGGTATTAATAAGCGACTGCTACGCGCCGACAGGCTGGCGGTTAACGTCGCTGAACGTAAATCACTCCCCCCACCCTCTCGCTCCACAGCCCTGTAGCGCGGACCTTTCTAAAGGAGGGGAGGTGAGAAGGGGGGCACACATATATTCAGTCAAGGCCGTAATTATAATATATATTGGGAGGGACACCCCCCCCCCAAGACACATCCCCCCCCCGATATTCAAACATGCTCAAAATGTCCCCCTCCCCCCAATATATTGTTATAAAATGTATTTCTGTTGATATGATTGTGGTTATGGTTGTACTTTATTAATCCCTAATCTCTGCCATTAGATACAATGAAACAAGAAAAGGTAAAAAAGAAAAAAACAGAGCAATGTAATACAATACACTATTAGACATTATTGTAAAAAATAAATAAAAAGTCCATCCTGTGTGTTAGTGAATTTTTAAAAATATTTTGGGCAGGAAATTCGTTTTCAAATTTAGATTTTTTTTCTGGGGGGGGGACCCCAGACCCCCTGAAAGATTTGGAGCCCCCATATGTTGACTCCATGGCTACGGCCTTGTATATAGTCAATATTAAACAAACTTCAAAACATGTTAAACGCTAAACAGAACGGCTAACAACGACGTGATCGGTTTGATCCATCGGGAAATGAACCCGGGTCCCTCTTGCTGCGAGGCACGCGTGTTGCCCCTACTCCAATCTGCGACTCAAACATTTTGTGTTCTTTGAGACGATAATAAGAACCTGTTGGAGCCGTCAGCGCGCCGCCAGACTTGCGATGCAGAGGTCGCCCGGTTCGATTCGATCTCCCGGGGCGTGGAGGTTGCAACAATTGGGGCGAGATTCTAAAAAAAATCCCTCCGCATCACCGCCTCTGTTGATGCAAGCAGCGTAACTTCGTTTCGACTCAAAGTGTGCGCATTGCCCCACCTTTCCCACTCGTGGAAGAGAAGGCCAATTACCCTCGTTTAGACTCCCTTGAATGAAGGCCCTTCTACCAGCAGTGGTATGAGCAAGTAATTACAGGAATACACCTTTAACCTTTTTATATATATAAGAATTTAGAAAGGGGGGGGCTCTATTAGCACAGTGACGCGATGGGGCTGCCCGCTACACCAACCACGGCATTGCTTGGGGGCACCCAGGGGGCGTATTTTTATTTTTAACGTGGCAAGGGTGGCTCGGTGGAGCGGATGAATGAGGGACGACGTCAGAACGAAGTTGTCTTAATAACCTTCAAATTCCTGCCCACCTGCAGAATGCGCGGCATCTGATGAACACGCCGTGTGCCAATTCCGCGCCCGCCGTGTCTCGCTCTCTCGCGCGCCTACACCCCCCCGGGGCCAGGCGAATGGCTGGCGATGCTGAGCCTCGCCCCTCTCCCGCCTGCCTCGTGGTGTCACACAGCAGCAATTCGCGCTATTTGTTTTAATCGTAAAAATTTGGTTCGAGGCAAAAACAGCAGCAAGAAAAAAAAACGGGGACGGGCATTTTATTTTTGGTTCTCCAGCAACTTTTGGTTCTTGATAAAAAAAAGATTTTTTTTTTACAATTTTGACGAAGTTATTATAACCTGCCTTCTTTTTTCAAACCGATTGTCTGTACTGTACTTACTTGTCCGTATTGAATTCCACAAAGTGCGGTCGGATGATGGCATGGCGATGGAAACTGCCTTTAGGTGGATGCAAACCCTCTTCTCGCTGTCACATAATGCGTACACATAACACAAAGATCTAAAGATCCGCCCGAAAGCCTTAATAGACTGTTGGGGCAATTGAACCTTATAGCGGGACCCTGGGCTCCCATAAGCCCACGGCTCTCGCATAAACTGCGTTGCGACGTCATTTTACGTTTGTTGAAGGCGAACGACACGGCGATCTGTTCCTCTCGACGAGCTCTACACGATGTGCTAATCGAAGTTTCAAAGTTTTGTTTCTTCTGCGCATTCGTCCTCGCTGCGCTTGGACGACACGACAACAGAATGATCTGCGCCAGGCGGGTCGCGGCGTTCATGTGCGCGGTGCGACGGAGTCGCCAAAAATAAATTAATTAATTACGATTTTCACTTCCGTTTATTCGGGACCCCGGGGTCCCGCCAAAAGGTTAATTTGCTGTTAGTAAGCAGCACCTATTAAGGCCGGCACGGCCCACCATGGGGTGGGTGGCCAGCACCACGCCCGGCCGCCCTTAGTCTCCCCAGTGGCGATGTTTACACATCGTACCAGGTACTAGTTTTAGGCTGAGTCGACCTAGGGGAAGTCCAGGGCTGGTTCAGATGTTCGTCATCGATGGTGGCCGTGTGCGGGAATCGAACTCGGGTCGTGTCGTTCGGAGTGCAGCGCGCTAACCACTGCACCGCCGCTCCCCACGGCCAATTGTGAATTATTATCTCCCAAGTGATGGCGAAATTACCTATTGTGACCCGCTCGTTATATTTACTCTGAATAATAATGGAAATCATTGAGCCACGAAAGCCTCAAGACAATTTCTCAGGAGATGTTCTGCACCGGGATGTTTGGCTAATTCCACCACTGAGAGTTTTGTCTTCGTGCGGGAGGAAACGGGAGAGTCCGTAGAAGCCCCGCTACGTGTACGTGGGGGGGGGGGGGGGTGACTGCTTAGCACTGCCGAGTTTGAGTCGACGTCACAGCCACACAGCCACAACGCATTTGCAAGCCACGGTGGCCATTCATCCAAGTGTCCAGGAGGCTCCATTGTTCTTAATTACCGAGATCTGAACAGATAGGGTGGAATGTGTGGCTCGCGAGTGGAAGGTTATAAGTTCAAGCGCAGGTCTGGGGTCGTCTTGGCCTTCCATGAGAAGTTAAATGTTTCAAGTTTCATTTCAAGTTTCATTTATTAGGTATAGCCCTGTGAGCCATTCGGCTCTTGAATCGGGTACAACCGCAACAAACAAAAAACTAAAACATGAACAAGAAAACATCTTAAAGTGACTATGTGCAAACAAAAAATCCAAGAAAAGACGGCAAAATATTGCAGAAAAAGCACCGTACACCCACACTGTGTGCAAAAATCCCAGTGGGATGCAAGTCAAACAACAACAACCACAAGACAACTTAGATTAAGGCCATCAGTCTAACTCTGTACTACAACAAACAAACATGGCCAAAGCAAAAAACTTTTCGAAAATCACCAAAATAAAGCCATAAAAGCAATGAAACAGTGGTCATAGGAACTGTGACCGAATTTTCAAATGTGATTGTCATGTCCGTGTATCTCGCTCCTGCCACAGAAATGTGGAATTTCCATTTGGTCGTAGGCACGAACCAAAGAATACATACAGTACACTTGATTTGTCAGGTACAGTGCATGTGTAGAGTGAAGCGTTGCATACATATCCTCTGCGCGTGTTTCACTGTAAAATACGCGTACCGTAACATATCCTTGGAGAACACGGCACGCGGCACACCACCGGCGCTGGTTTATTTATAGCTCCTCTGAGAATTCCGATCTGATAATAATAATACGCGCTCAAGCAAAACTTCTCTGGCAAGGCTCAGTCTGGTTTTGTTATCGGTTGCGCAGTTGCGGTCCGTCTTCAGCGACTGCCGAGGCGGTACCCAGCAGGTCACGCTTCGAGTGCCACGTTAACTACATTACCTGTCACCCGTCAAGAACGCGGGAATGGTGGCTTGTTGTTAACTACCTCGCCGGGTATACAGGAGGTCGTGGGTTCGTTCCTGATCCTGACGCCTGCTGCTGTATATTTGGAGTTTGCGTGTCTCTCCCCGTGGTCACGTGGACTCCGGTTTTTCCCTCCACATTTCGAATCAACGCGCGTTTAGAGTGTTTGGCTGCTGTACATTTCCACATCATAAGCCACTTCGATGAGCTATCATTTGTGGCCAGGTCACTTCTGAAAAAGAGCTGTATCGCTCAGTGGGCGTTACATGGTAACATTAATTTTTAAAAATCTGTTTCGTTTATTCCTCAGACTTATTTTCTGGGTCGTGCCGTTTGGCCTTTTAGCACGACGTCCGACGTTGTTTGCGCCACGTGCCAGTCACCTTCTTCAGGAACTGAATCAAACGTCGGACACCGTGTAATCCGAAAGCACCCCGGCGAGTCGCACGGCACAACCGCCACAACCATTATTATGGCGATAGGTGCACACAATGTGGTGGAACGGCTGGGGAAATGTTTCCTGGGTCGTCGATCCCAAGAGAAATCGCTAAAACTAAGCCCGGATTGTTCGATGTATAGCAGCACGGCGCTTCTGTGTGCAAGCGTGCGTCTTCTTGAAACGAGTGACACACAAGCGGTGTGTCACTCCGATCAGCACGATTGGCAACGTACGGTGCGAAAGAAGTTCAACATATACACGAGCAGTGGCTTAGCGTGATAGCCACTGGGCCCTTTTGCAAGGAATTAAACAGAGGGCGGGGGGGGGAAATGGGGTCCAATTTCCCCCTCCCCCCACCCCTTCATAGCCCGGCTCCTACTGGGCCCCTTCGGCCCGTGGGCCCCAGTGCAGTGCAGCGCCTGCACGCAACGCAGCAGCACAAGGAGGCTGGTGAGCAGGGAGAGAGGGGCTCACTACCCCCAACAGTGGTACGCGCTGGAGCCGAGCGCGCGTGCGAGGAGTCGATCCCCCACTCGGTCCTCCTCGTTGTTATTTCGTGAGAACGCCGACGCCGCTGTACTCGCTGTCGCGTCGCTGAGCCGTCGGTGATGCGACCCAGTGTGCGGGAGCGGCGGCAGGAACGTGCGGCTCGCGAGGTGACAAGTTCAAATGCAAATCTTTGGATCTGGGGTCGACTCGTTTATCTCGCTGTTCCGAGATGGTTGGGGCGGGGGGCGGAGGCTGGGGGGTTAAATGTGGATGTGGTATTGGTGAACTTTTCCCTGCCATAAAAAAATGGGAATTTTCCACCTGCAGATTCAGGGCTGTAGACGTGAGTTGAGCACCTCTCCTCACGAATTCTATCAAGGAGTTGCTTTTAGACGTTTTCTAAGGTGCAAACGTGTTCATGCGTCACTTCTGTCCGTCCAATCAGTAACAAATCGCTCTGGTTTGTGTCTCGAAATTCTGGGGAACCCTTCTGGGCAATTTGGCCGATTTTCAATAGGATAAGTCCCTAATAGCAACACCACTCTATACCAAAGTTTAGTTCCGATTGGATCATCTTCAAGAGTGTTTTCGAGTCCCCCCACCGCCCCCTGCCGTTACATGTGGATTGGCGGAAAAACATTAATTCCACAACCGGTCTCGTGTATGTATGTTGAACTTCTTTCGCACCACACGTAGTGAACCGTGCTAATCAGAGGTGCTAAACTTTGTCCCCTTCAGAGATGACTGCAAGTTGCAGGCTGAATCTCCGAACGTGGAAGTGGTTCAGCGTCAATTTTATTTAGCGAGGCATAGCGCCGTTGTTTTAAAGACATTGTTCTAACCGCAGATAACTGTCGCGACACAACCGCACTCGATGATAGCTGGTGCCAAAACTGTGCCTCACGCCCTCCCTTATCGGTTGCGGTCCAATGACATTCGTGTACGGAATCAGAAGAAAAACGGACGTCATCGGAACGAGAAAAGAATAAGAACGCCGCCGTGCCCAATCTCGAGTGTTCACAGTTGTTGCTGCACCGCGTCTGGCCATCCCTCAAACTCACGCGGTCAGCGTGGAAGGATACTTTAAACACTCCCCTCTGAGTATAGGGAGTCACCAAGTCGCTCTGTAAGCATCTCCTTGAGCATCCTTAAATATCTGTCTCTGTTGATACAAACTCGGGCATTGTTTGGCGTTTTGCGTTTTGTGAGCCGGGCGTGGTTCCACGTCATGTAATTAAATCGATGTGGTACGATTACAGGGTGTCACCAACGTGTCTGATCAAATTGTCACTGCGCTCAAAGTGAACATTTGGGCGGTGCTTTATTGACAGTTCAAAGCTGTTGGGGGAAGATTCCACGTTCCTGTGGCAGGGACTAGTTTGTCTGAAAGATAACCACCGCTCGCCTCCCACAAAGTAAACTATAAACTATTTTATTTTACCAGGTAAGGCCTACTGAGATATATTGCTCTTTTTCAGAAGCGACCTGGCCACAAATGGTAGCTCAACGAAGTGGCTTATCACGTGGAAATGTATAGCAGTTAAATACTCTAAAGCGTGTTGATCCTAAATATGGAGGGAAAAACCTGAGGACCCGGATCAAAATCCACGCGAACACAGGGAGAACATGCAAACTCCACATATTCAGCAAGCGTCAGGGTCGGGATCGAACCCCGGACCTCCTGGATACCAGGAATGAGAGTTAGCATCTCCTAGTCACCGAAGATCTAACCAGCTGGTATACATTTTACTGACCCCGCTAGAGTCAATAGACAATTATGGAGTTGAGTCAACCCTCCCTAGTATTTAAGATTAATACTTCCCTTTAACGCGGAAAGCCTCATTGAGCCCAAGGCTATTTCTCGGGAGGGTTCCGCATTGGGATGTTTGGCCAATCCCATTAATCAAACCGTGGCTTCGTGTGAGAGAACTCAAGAGAGAACCCAGCACACATACCAAGGGCAATCACTCAGCACTGCTACTTCCTGGCCGCCTCGTAGCCCACACCTACAACATCTGACACGCCTTGGTGGTCACCCATCAAAGTTCCGCACAGAGAGATTCAAGGATCCATCGCTGTACTGACATCTTCTGGCCACCTCGCATATTTGAATCCGCGATCTCATGATTGAGAGTTGCTATTCTCTACCCACTAAGTCTCAGGCTTTATTTGACGTCTTGGAAGCTGTAAACCAAAATCGTCGCATATATTTTCCCCGCTTACTTATTTATTGCCTTCAATAAAACCAACTAACATAACACAGAATAAATATCTTTGGCTCCTGAATAATATACAGAAACACTGCCACCAGATGTATGTTTAACAGCAATAATAATACCTTTTATTTGTCCAGGAAAAGCTCACCGAGTCTCAAGACACAACAGGGTTTTGCATTGGGATAAACGGCCAGTTCCATAAATGAGTGTTTGGCTTCATGCGGGAGGATACTGGAGGACCAGGAGAATATCACTCACATGCACGAGGGGGGGGGGGGGTAACACTCAAAATTCCGCACAGATGGATTCAATCCATCACTATGCAGTCATCTCCTGGCCACCTCGTCAGGAGAGGACGGAATCCGACGCGTTCAATCTTTGAGCCACGTGCAGGGGTTGCCACCCGTCCCGGTTTTCCCAGGATGGTCCTTTTTTTGTTAAGTGGCCGCCCTGAAATATATATACTATATATATCTCACTCTCCCTGGGACATTAACAGTCCCGACTGCATTGTCAGTTGCCTAATAACAACCACCACAACAACAACAACAAGAGTGCTCACACCGTGCAGTTCTCGTCCTGGTACTGTCGCATATTTTTCTTCCCATGATATGTCACGGGTTTTTTTTTTGTAATATACCTCGCATCTTGTCACCATCCCCACCCCCCATGTCACCATCCCCACCCCCGCCCCGAGTAAAAGCGACGTGGCCAGGGCAGCTACTAACACGAGGAGAACCTCAACCTCTGGGTCACCCAGAGGTCGCAGCCTCGCCGCGTAATCCACTGCACGCGCGCCACGTGCACGCGCGCCACGTGCACGCGCGCCACGTGCACGCGCGCCACGTGCACGCGCGCCACGTGCACGCGAGAGCAGAGGTCGTGCAACGCGCGACATCTTCACTCGCCTCTCTCGCCACATCTTATGTTTTTGGCTCTGTGAACGTCATTGCGGTAACGGGCGGTGAGCGGAGGTGGGGGGGGGGTGCAGGACGGCGGCGTTGGGGGTCACCCGTGGCTGGGTTGGGGAGCGAAGAGGTGGAGGTGCGGGGTTTGGTTGGCACGTGCGTGTGGGGAGAGGTTCGTGCCGTTAGCCTTACCACATGTCCCACGTGGTCGTGACGACGTTGAAAGAAAGACAACAAATTGGGGAGTCTCAAAACACTGCCAGTCCTGTTAACATCGTCACCGTCATCGTCAGCGATGATCGATCCACTGCTGGATGAATGCCTCCACTGTGCATCGCTACGTCGTCTCCGCGATGCGACGATACGTCGAGCAGCACCTTGCACGTGTTGCTGTACGTCCTCTCGTGCGCATTCCCCCCGTTGAGACTTTTTGGACATCATCCAAAGGAGCGTCGCGACCCCAGGGAGACAGGCTGACGGCGGAGGCTAAATAACGAACAGGGATGAAATCTATCTCTCCGTGTAAACTAAAATCTATTCTCGCATGATTGGCCCGATGGCCAAACAGTCTCCCACGAGCCAACACGGCTTGAAAGAGGCCTTTCATCATGCAGCGTTGGATTGACAATCGACTGTAAATTATGACATACGATTCGCGAGGCACGCTGCTTTGGCAACGCCGGTTGCTATGAACTTGTGCGCGCGTATGAAGCACGCTGTTACTTAAGCTTGCAAATACCCTCCCCCCGACTCCCCCTGGCTGCAGTCCAGTCTCAGCACAGAAATGTTTTAGTGCTCGGCGATGGACGCTCCGGCATGGACAAGAACTGAACGCGGCTTGCGCTGCGTAAGCTCTCCGGTGTTGTTAGGCCCGGGGTTGTGCCGCGTGTTGCTCTGCACTTCCCGAGGAAGCTCCCAGCACCTGGGAGCGAAACGTCGGACATTGCGCCAAACAACGCGCGGCACAACCAGAAAGCATGTTGGAGAACCGACTTATTATTGCTGCTGCTGTGTGTGGTTTTTTGTTGTTGTTTCACTTTGTGTGAAATAGCGAACTCATGAACATCGCTTTTAGACTTCTCGTGTCAGCTCTCTCGCTCTGCCCATTGCGCATGTTAATTCACTCCGTCGCTTCTCTTTCAGAGAGCGATCACCCTGATATTGGAGGCCTGGGATCAGGACAACGGCACTTCTGGTAAGATTCGCACGCGTTTATTCCACCTTATTCCATTTAACCGCAAATTCTCCGGGTATTTAAAGACCACTCGTAGAACCTGAGCCAACATATGCGCTCGTCCCAATGGTATTGAGCAAGGTCAACTGGATTTTCAAATTGCGTAACTCCAAAAAATGGGGATGGGGGGGGGAATGGTGGCGCAGTGGTTAGCGCACTGTGCTATGAACCCAGCGAGCTAAGATTGATTCTCAGCCACGACTGTCATGAGTGACGAACGATACCTGAAACCCTTTTCCCAGGGCGCGTTGGTCGTGGTGTGTTGTTAGAACCAAACTTCATACTGCTGGCACGATGAGTGATATCTCAACTGTACCGACCAGCGTGGTGAAGTATAGTCAAACATCTCCCATTGCTGATACGCCGTGGGGGAACCGTCACGCTGCGTTGTATTGTCAAAGGGCTGTAAATTATTGTTTTTTTACTTAATTCCACTTAAGGCGCTGCCTCTAAAACCACAGAAACACGTGGACATATTGTGGCTTTGTCAGAGCATTATTGGGTTATTATTTTGTCCATGTTCTCTACATGCATAATAATCAAAATGTGTTTCTTGTTTTATGTGATTGCTGTTGTTTTGCGAAGCGTTGTGAGACGCAGTTCTGCATTAACGACGCTATATAAAAATGTATAATGATATTTTATTTAATAAAATTACATATCTACTTGGGGTTTTGCCTTGTTTATAGAATGTTCCTATTTTATCACTCAAAAAATCCCGTGTTTTACCATCTCACCGGCTACAGTGCCAACATTCTGTGACACAGTGAACGACGACTGAACACATTTTAGCCGTGGGTTTAAATGCGAGTGAACGCTCTCGACACGTTCCCGACAAATTGTGTTGCTCAATGTTGAGGCGTTTCATGAAGTGTTTATCGGAAGAAAAAACAAGACGTTTCGGAGAACACCCAGTGAGAATATCTACTTTACACAGAGAGGCAGTCTATATTCTATTCTTGCCTATGATGGAAATATGTGCAGGAGTTAAATGCCAATGTCGAGGTCTCGTGGCCCCAAAGAGAGGGCTTCGTGATAGAGTTCGTGTCGTTTTGCTGTCCCCCCTTCGGCTGAAAGAGCGGCGCAGACTCCGATGGTTTAGTAATACGGTCCGTGGTTTGGGTTGCATCAGGCAGTCTCAACCATAGGCAGAGGAGTAGAGAGAAATGTCTCGAGCCTGGACTTGAACAGGAACAGGGAGCTGAGGGTGCAGATAGCCACGGGGGCGGCGGAGGAGAATGAGTGACCTCCAACCGAGGGAAGGATGAATAGGGGCTTCGACAAAAAGCATTGGATGCTGGAGTGGAAAGTGCGTGGAGAGTAGTGGGGTGAGATGAGAGGGGAGAGGTAGGAGAGCGCATGGAGGGGAGCAGGTTGCGATGAGAGGAGAGAGGTAGCAGAGTGTGTGGAGGGGAGTAGAGTGGGATGAGAGGGCAGAGGTAGGAGAGTGCGTGGAGGGGAGTAGAATGGGATAAGAGGGGAGAGGGAGGAGAGTGCGTGGAGGGGAGTAGAGTGAAATGAGGGGGGAGAGGTAGGAGAGTGCGTGGAGGGGAGTAGAGTGTTATGAGAGGGGAGAGATAGTCAGGGACGAGTCAATGGATGGTCTTGAAGGTGGTGAGTCCAATCTTGAAATTGATCCAGGGATCTATTGGGCATCAGCAGAGCGATTAGCGTTTTGGGGAGATGTGTTCTCATTTACGCGTGTGGGTGTGAGAAGTCAGACAGTACGATTTTGCATCGTCTGGTGTTTGGAGACAAGGGATTTGGGGGGCCATAAAAGAGAGGGTTGCAATGATCAGGTCGGGATGCCATTAAGGCGAGGACGAGAGACCATGCAGTGTAGTAGAAAGTGTTCTCATTTGTGTGTCTATTGTGTGTCTTCTACTTGTACTGATTTGCCCCACTTTGAGCAGAATCCACACTATGTATGTACCGTATGTTGAAACAATTTCGCACCGTACGTAGCGAACAGTGCTATCCACACTCCTGCTCACACACACCACACCAATGCTGACTTATCACCCAACCACCACTCCCCTCCAAATGCTCCCCTCAATTTTCTTCGAAATGCCCGTGCATCTCGGACCGCTATCACCAACGTTGCAATTGAACGATCAGCGGCGCAGCTTTTCTACCGGACACGACGCCACTCGCCCATTGATCAATAAACTCTGCCTCCCTGGCATCTCTGTAGAGAAGGGCCATTACCAGATAAGTCGCCTTATTATATACTTTATGGTGGGGGGGAGGGTGTGTTGAGGCCAGTCTTATTGACGAATGTGTTGGGCGAGTTTGTTTTTGTGTGCGTGTGTGAGCGTGAGCGCATTGACGAATCAAAGGAGCCGTTGCCGAACTTCGCGGTTCGGTGGCTGTGAGTGTTGCCACTCACGCCGCAGGAGACGAACTCCCGTCGCTTATTTATTTTTGGGGAAGGTGGGGGAGGGGTGGCTTTCCGCGCGCCTCTCCCTCGGGATGGTGGGGTGGGGGTATAAATAGATACCTGCGCGGTGATGTCATCGGCCGACAGCCTCGACATAGTAGGAGTTGGCCTGTTGAGGCTTCGCCAGCTTCTTGAATTTCATGAACGGTTGCAACTTTTGGGCCCGGTTGGTCTCCTCGCTGCCTGCACCGGCGCTTTGGCTTGAGGCGCAGTGAAGTGAATGGCTCGGTCCGTTTAAGAGTCGTCTAGAATTTTACGTTCATTAGAAGCACATTTATATCAATGCTCCTGCCGTAGAGCACCGAGATGTGTTTTTC
Organism: Lampetra planeri; assembly: GCF_965212315.1. NCBI lineage: Eukaryota > Metazoa > Chordata > Hyperoartia > Petromyzontiformes > Petromyzontidae > Lampetra > Lampetra planeri. The sequence continues at coordinate 4,979,509 of NC_136136.1, forward strand.
GGGTCGCGCCTGCCAGTTGGTCAGCATGACGTGATGCCGTTGGAGCATAAATGAATAAAATTGGAATCTTTGTCGAGTGGAAGCCAACAATTTAAAAGGGGTTTGATGGGTTGGATGTGTCAATCAAGGAGATGGAATTAGATTTTTTTTCATGGAATCAATAACGTAAATAAAAATAATGTAATGTATGTATCTTGATTTGAAGCTTTCGTGACTGCAGGAATCCATTCTCCTTGGTTCTTTCGGTAAAGTCACATAGGTAGAAATAATAATAGTTCACGACGTTTCGATCGCAATGCAAGCGATCGAAACGTCGTGATCTATTATTTTGTCTACCTACGTGACTTTACCGAAAAAACTAAAGAGTAATGGATGTTTGTTGAACAATTTCGCACCGTACGGAGCCAACCGCGCTAATCGGAGATGAGCGGGGGAAGGACAAACTAAACGCAAAATTCTGTTTTAAATAAATGAGTTTTCAATGTAGATTTAAAAGTGCTTAAGCTCCAGTTTCCTGCCGAGCAAGACAGATCGAGCTGAGGGTAGTGGCATAGAAGGAGGCCGTGGAACGAGATGTGAGGACAATGGATATCCAAGATTCAGGTTTATTTTGTTTAATCGGATGGTGAAAACTCAAGTAAACGAGGGTGAGTCTCATTTGCAAGAGCGACCTTGGGGCATCAGTCTGCCAGTAGGGGTGGCGGGGGGGGTGTTGGTCAGTGCATAATCCCGATTTTAGTCATTTGCGGTGTGATTTGCGAATTTGCCAAAAGCGGGCCCTGACGCAGGCAGATGATGGTCGACTATTGGGTGATGCCGTCAGGGGGGGGGGGGCCTTTAACGTCCCTCGTGAAGCAGACGGTGCGTGGCATTGCGGTGAATGCGCCCGCAGCAGTCATCGTGTGACGAGAAAAAGAGGCGCAGAGTAGGAGCCACCATAAGCGGAGAGATACAATCTGAGCAGCCGACCCCCATGCAACAGTGAGACCTCTGGCTTTGAAGAAGAAAAAGAAGACCACACGTATTGGCGTGAGTGTGTGACCGTGACTTTTGACCAATAATACGCCAATGCCATCGGGGAGGTGTGGGGGGGTAGACGTCTAGCAGGGCTTAAGCCTGGTTAGTAGTTGGATGGGTGATGGCCAGTGCTTGCCAGGTGTTGTAGGCGTGGAGGCCGTGACGTGACCGGATATGGTAGTGATGGGTGTCACCCCGCGGGCTGGAAGGGCTGAAGGTATGCATGGGTTTTATTGAGGTTTATTCGCAATATCGCTGGTGGAAGCGCCTCCGCTAGGGGAAGCTCAAGATAACCCACCTGGAGGGTATTTGGCCTACTCTTCCACGCTGGCCAGACGTCTTAGAAGAGGTGGGAGTACCCACACTTTATCCCACTGCGCGTGACCTGTCGACCGACGAACTGTGGTGGGACCCATTTGCACCGCTGGGTGGACAGAGGCGGTCGGGGAGAGATTTTAAGAAACTTGCACCATCGTTTCAACTGCCGTGCCGGGAGATGGAATCTGACCGGCAAACCTCTGCATTGCAAGTCGAATGTGCGAGTCATAAAAACAAATGTTGGAACATAGACGGTTAAAATAATATCGAGCGGTGGGAAGGCTGGGATCTGTGCTTCAGCCCCATGGAGAACTGGACGTGTCATACTCTGGTTCTTTCGGTAAAGTCACGTGGGTAGACAAAACAATAGATCACGACGTTTCGATCGCCACACAAGCAATCGTCCTCACCTGAGGACGATTGCTCACCTGAGGACGATTGCTTGTGTGGCGATCGAAACGTCGTGATCTATTATGTTGCCTACCTACGTGACTTTACCGAAAGAACCAAATAGTATGGATTCCCGCAGTCACGAAAGCTTCAAATCAAGATCGGACATGTCATGTTGATCCTAAAGAGGCTCTAACGCACGGCGATACTCTCTGCCTCTCAACTGCACCTGGCAACGTTGGAGATTATTTGGTAAGAAAGCCTGCGGTGAATTACACCATTAGGTCCGAACAGATCCTGCGTGCCGATTTCGTGCGCAGAATAGGCGAGCGAGCGAGCGAGCGGGCTTGTTTGGTAGAAACCAGCTTCGCAAACAATCCAACGCATGTGACAAGAAGCGCGGCGCGGTACGCGTGCCATTACCGCTGCTCCCCGCTGACTCGTCGATCAAGTTAGTGCGCTCAGATCAAAGCCGAGCAATTTCTTTCAGGAAATCTCCAAGGCACCATGTTGGTTTTCTGATGCCAATAATTGCTTCTGCCCGTAACACTTTGCATCTGGTTTATGTCTGCCAAGGCAAAGCGTAATGTCAAAGTGCTGCCTCGCCTGACTACAGTAAAGACCTCGTGTGTGATGTGTGTGTGCGTCTGTTTGCGGGGAACGGTGGCATAGCGGTTAGCGCGCTGCGCTACGAAACCGCCACCCCGAGTTCGATTCCCGCTCATGGCCAACACCGGTGACGATTATCTGAACCGGTCCTGGGCACACCCTACGTCGACTCAGTCTCAATTGAGTACTTGGTGCGGTGTGTAAAAAAAACATCACCACGGGGAAGACAAATGCGGTCAGGCGTGGTGCTGACCACCCACCGCCTCCGTGTGCCTGCCTTCATAGGTGCTCGCTAACAGCACTTTTCCCAACAGTCTGTTCAGGCTATTACGGGGGATCTTTGTCTTTGCTCTCACAATACCCTGAGTCAGTTAACTGTTCCAATCATCACAAAAATCCCGGCAAGTCGGTGCTTGCGTTCCCCGCGGCTCCGATGCCTTTCGCCTCTCATTAACTTGCAGATTTACGCTTTTTTTGTCTTCGCTGTGAGCAAGGCGAGCTTGGGTTGTCCGTCTCGGGCCGCCGCGAAGGTCTGTCACACGCGCAGCTGGCGCCCACTGTGGTGCAACGCTGCGCTGTTTTCACGGCGGTTATATTTATTGCCACTCTTTTTGTGTTCAACTGGAAACTTTTTTCTTTACACCCGTGGCTGTACACCACCACGGAGAAGGGGTGCAGAGTCAAAGATGTAACGCATTGAGAGGAGAAGAAGAATCAGGATAGGGAAGGGGAGGAAAGCAAGAATGGGAAATTAGAGGAAAAGGATGGGAAGGGAGTGGAGGAATGGGAGTTAAGGGGTCCGGAGAGATCAGTATCGAGCGGAAGAGGCTACGTGAGAGGGCCTCAATGCTGCTGCTCAAGGAAGCGGCGTCTGTTTTCACAGTCGGCGGCAGCAGGGAGAGGGGAGGGGTTCAGAGTAGGAGGGTTCGCACAAAAGTCACGTGATTTACAGGAGGCTCGAGCTGATTTAGAGCGAGGCGTCTGTGTAGTATAACCATTTCAAGCCGGACATGTTTAAATGCAGAATTCGTGGTTCGCTAGAAATTAAACAAGAACAACTCCCGTCTCGAAAAGCCGTTCACACGCAAAATACCATATTCTCTGGATTGTTAGGACCCCCATAAAGTAAGACGCACACCCCAAAGGTGTGTCTGGTGTCAATAAAGTTATACAAATATGGCCACAAACAAACACGCATCTACCGGATTGTCAGACAAACCCATATCTTCTACCTTAAATTACAGTGGGAGAAAGTGCGTCTTGTGCATCAGAATGCTGCCTGCTAAGGGATAAAGGGGCCTGCAGTCATGAAATGTGAAGTAATTAAACCTGCATTAAATATGTACTGCATTGTTAGATGCTCCTTGGGCACAAGGCCTGGTACTGTGAATGTGGCACCAAACAGCAGCCAGTGCACATCTCGTTGTGCCTCTTGGAAAATCGAATAATATGCTAAGCACGCGTTGACATTTAGTTCGTTTGTCTGTTTTCCGAATGTTATTCCAGCTGTGCCTTTGGCGTCGTGGCACGAGAGAGATGAAGTCTACATTTGGAACCCTTGCGGAGCAGTGCATCAATTGCACGTTAGAGAATGGCACGCTGAAACAGACATCATGGAACTACGTTTGAAAGAAAAGTGTTCATTGCGTGCCAATCAATCTAAGATATTTTAATTCTGAGAGATGGAAGTGAACCAATTTGTGATGAGACGTTTTGTTGTTCAGTCTTCAGTGATAGGGCCTGGACCATCAACTTGCTCATCCTGATTTGAGACCTTCGTTTGATCATTGTCAGTTGAATCACCCAGCCAGCTCAATAAATAAAACAAACTTTGTTTAAAAAGTGCTTCTTTAAAAAATGAAATAAGCTCGTGGTTAAGGTAATCTATCGAAAATCAAAGAATAGCAGCAGAAAAAATCTCTGGCCCAGCGTGGCTCCCTTTAAAAATTCTAAACCATATTAATGTTTGCATAATAAAAACAATAAGCAACCAAGTGAAAATTAAATAATATTATTATTTGGAATATGATCAGTGCAAGATGGGGAGCATAGTTTAAAAATGAAGTATAGTTATTTATTTATTTGAATATCTAAGCCCTCCAAGAATTCCTCATAATAGCCTCTGGATTAGAGCACCCATCGCTTGGCCTGAGGTTTTTGGTTTCTATTTAACTGGTTGGCTTCAGCGAAGTATACTTTGTTATAAAACTTCCCTGGGTCATGAGGGAATTGAATTGCATTAAATAGCAACATTTTCTGGCTGTCTTTTCAATACATTATTCAGGTCAATTTAGAATCAAATGAAGAATAGTTTTAGTTTGTTTAACGGCAAATGACTCCCACATAAGCCACCCAGGCTTGCGTTTGTTAAAACTTTTGGTTTTGATTTCATGACGCTCTTTTTCTTTAAAATGTTCTGCCAAAAAGTTGATTCTGTGGATTTTATTGTTTTCTGTCAGATGGTCGCACAGTGGGGGCTTTGGCCATCTGCGCAAATGAATTAGTGCTGAAGTCAGATTGATTTTTTTGCATTCATAAGGATGGCTGAGTACAGCAGTTAGCACACTGGCGTATGAACCTGGTTACCCGAGTTCAATTCTATCTCATGGCTAACACCAGTCAGAAACATTTGACCCATTCCAGGCCCTCTTCTAGGTAAACTTAGCATTTAATGAGTACCCTAGCAATGATGATTTTTGTCTTGCCAATTTTCTGCATCAAGTAATGTTAAATGATAAATGATTTGTTATGTCTCTCCATATGTTGATGATGACGCCTGCTGGCTGATCATACACCACTTTCACTGCCATCAAGTGCAGTAAACGTCGTCACTGGGGAAACAAAAGTTGGGCGATTCAACCTCGACCCTCACTCCTGCTGTGCAGTTGGAGTTTGCGTGTTCTCCCCGTGTGTTTTCCCGTGTGTCCCCCCGTGTGTCTCTCCCCGTATGTCTCCCCCCGTGTGTCTCCCCCCGTGTGTCTCCCCGAGTTTGCGTGTTCTCCCCCGTGGTCGCGTAGATTTTTCTCCGGGTCTTCCGGGTTTTCTCTCCACATTTAGGATCAACACGCGTTTAGAGTATTTGGCTGCTACAAATTTCTACGCGATAAGCCAATTAGTTGATTTATCATTTGTGACCAGGTCGCTTCTGTCAGCGGGCCTTACCTGCTAAAAGAAAACAAAATGGTTTAGTATCGGCCTTCATCGGTGATCGCCAACAGCCCTTGCCCCAACAGTCTGCTGAGGCTATAACGCGGGGGGCGGGGGGGGTGTTGGTGGTTTGCTGAATCTTTGTTCAGTGTTTTGGTGAATCTTCTTTGGGTGGTTTGGTGAATCTTTGTCTTTGCGTGCGTGCAGGGGGTCAGCTGATCGCGCGTGCCACCTACTCGGGGCTGCTGCTGCCCACGGAGCTCTGGCACACGGAGTTGCACTCGGGCCCACGCGCACAGCTTGAGTACCGCGTGCGCGCCCTCTGCGACCCGCACTACTACAGCGCCAACTGCACGCGCCTCTGCAAGCCCCGCAACGACTACTTCGGCCACTACTCGTGCGACGGGCTCGGCGGGAAGGTGTGCATCGAGGGCTGGGCCGGACCCGACTGCAAGAAAGGTGAGACGGGATGCCAGGTGTGTGTGTGTGTGTGTGGAGGAGTGGGGTGGGGGAATGAATGCCGAAGTGGGCGACCCTGTACCACTGTGGTTATCGACCCTCTTTGGTAATACGTTCAACTGTTTTGTTTTGCTAGGTAAAGTCAGCTGAGCTATTTGCTGCATTTATTTTTCAGAGGCGACCTGGCCACACATTATTGTTCACCGAAGTGGCTTACATCATCATGTCGGGGTATTGAGAGTAGCAGCCAAGTAATTTGAAGGCACGTTTATAAATGTGGGCGGCAAAAACCAGAGGACCCCGGAGAACAATCCATGCAGCCACGGGGAAATATCACGCAAACTCCAAATATCCTGTACAGGCATCAATCGTCAGGACCCAGAATCAAAACCATGACCTCCTGCGTACCAGGCGAGGGAGATAACATCTCCCATGGTAACCCATGGATACCAGCAGCCCCTCCCGATCTAAACTACTGGTTCTTCAGTGTCTTGAGATGGCATTGTATTTAGATGGAATATACATGGTGCTTCAAAAAAATGTTAATACTTAAATGAGGCTATCGTTTTTAATGGGGAAATAACGCATAATACACTGTAACATGATAACAAATGTATGTTAATAGCTTTAAAAAATCAAAGAGTCTCCACGTGTTCGCCATCGTTGTCAACACACGGCTGGAATCTTCTCCAGGTGGTCTCCAGAGCCCGGAGACACATTTCTTGTGGTTATTGTTGCAAATCCTCAGAAGTGTTAAAACTAAAATTTGAAGCACCCTGTTTATCCAAATGGTATTGAATCGTCATGCTTAGCCATGGTCACTCCACTGCTGAACGAAGGATCATGAACCTATTTAAGTGTTATTCCGCCATGCACGAGGCTTTTCTCTGGGTTTTGCCGATATCCCCTGATATGCAAAAGTTCTCCTCACAAAACACTTTTGTCAACGACGCCCGATGCAATATGCTCACGAAACAAAATATCGAGACTCGGTGAGGCTCTCCTAGATCAATGGATTGCATGATGAGTTGTTGCTATTGTTATTACGACGATGAGAAGATGTCGCGTCTCACGGCACCTCACCTCCTCGGTGCTGAGGAGGACACGGTGGGACTTCTGGCTTCAATGTCAGGTTCAGGCGTCATCGGTTAGAATTCGTGACATCTGAATTACTTTAAGTAAGAAATGAATAGACAATAAGGTGAAGGAATGTTTTTGATAATAAAAAAAAACAACAACTTATGAACCGTTATTTTTATGGCACGTGTTAATGTTACGCGCTAGAAAAATGGGCTTTTAAAAAGTAGAGAATCCGGACAGGTAAACAGAGTAACAAACCCACACTTGCTCCATGATAGTAAAGGGATAATAATGATTTTGTTGCTTCCCAAGACCATGATTTTTATGCCAACGGCTTTGGGGAGGCCTTCATCCAGCAGCGGTTTGATAATGGCTGATGATGATTATTTGTATTAAATTACTTGAATATATTAGCATAATGTAAAACATCTATTGCTTTTTAATACTCGAAACTGCGTTGGCAGTGGTGTATGATCGCAAAGAGCAAAAGCTAAACACTCGGCAATAACACTGCCCTAAAATAGTCGACGTTTTGAGCAACGGCCCTTCATGTGTGCTGCAGTACCCGAAACGTTGCTTAATATAATTTTTCTTTTAGGGCAAATGTTGACATCCATTCATTCGTGACATTTGTCACGGGCACATATTGCATTTTAAAGGATATTCAACATGAATTGTAAGAAACACAACTTTATATCGTTCGTTTCTGTCTTGCCATATCTCTCCATCCATCCGTCTATGATTATTAATGACTTAGTATGCCTCCGAAACGTCGTGATTTTTATTTTATTTTTATTTTACTTTTATTAATTAAAAATTTTTACCTACGTGACTTTACCGAAAAAACCTAAGAATATGAATCCTTGCAGTAACGAAAGCTTCAAATCTAGAATTAGTATGCATCGCCGCGAGAGGGTGATGCCGTCTCCTGGCTGATCAGACAGCGCCTCACTGCCATCATCGATTCCCCCACTCTGAGCCGAGTGCATTACCTTCCCCGCGGTGGTCTGGCTTCTCGTATTTACCAGCGGCCGTCGCTTGCGGTGAATTCTGACCTGGTCCTCGTGTCACCAGACACCTGTGAATGAACCAGATCGACGAAGATTCGATATTGGGGGAGGGGGGGGAGGGGTGGCCGGTTAAAATCCTCAAGAAGGAATGGATTTTTTTGAACAAATGATCTGCAATGTTAACGTCAATGCGTTGAACTGATGATTGATGGCGTGCGGCTAATGACTCTTTTTCCTCTGTGCCTCCTCCTCTCTCTGTGTCGTGCAGCGATATGCCGGCAGGGATGCAGCGCACAGCACGGCGCCTGTGAAGTGCCCGGGGAGTGCAAGTAGGTAGCTTAACATTTCTCTCGGATTTTTATTTTCGGTTGTGTGGAATAATAATGTATATAGATACTTTTTTAAACCCACTGCCAATGCAGAAGTGCTTATTGCATCTGAGCTCATCCCCGTCTCCTCGTTTTCTATGCCAAATTAATCGACTCACGATGCAATGCGATGCTGTAGGGACACAGTGGGACACTTGTACATCATGGATAAGAGAGGAGGCATGCCAATGCAGCAGCAACACGTTCAATGTACACAGCCTCTCGATGCGATCACATCGTAGGCACGTAGTATATACTTTGCATGTTAGAGAAGGAACAGGCATTCACGGGGAGAATCTTGTGCCTGGATTTCAACAGGGGCAGGGAGTAGACAGCACAGATGTCTGGGGGTAAGGGAGTTGTTGACGACGGGATGCAGGAGAGGTGGTAGGAGTGACCTCTCCCAGTGAGCAAAAGGCCGACCGGGAATGTTGAGCGAAAGGTTCGGCTGAGCGAGGGGCCCACGCACTGTGGCTCTGGGAAAACAAAGACGGCTTCTCACCGTGATCAGCAGGAAACGTTTAGTTTGGTCATAGCTAACATTCACAACTTAGGGATTTTAGCTGTGACACACACGCATAATGATTTCCTCTTTGCCCCATAATGTTACGGAGTCTTTAACCTCTGATTCAGAGCTCATCGCGCCCGTTTGGAAACGTCCACGCTCCTGAAATTCCCAATCGGTTACGAAGCGGCAGCCAAACTCCAATGCAGACTGGCTGGTCTTTCTTTAATAAAAAAAAGGGCTAGAATCATCGGTGTGTGAAAACATATTTGCTTATGTAGTTAATTATAACAATACAAATTTTACGAATACGCGCAACAAGTATTGCTGAGTCTCAACGTTTTTTTTTAGGGTGGTATTCCATTGGGACGTCGAGTTGGATTGTGTTTGACGCATGCTGCAGGACTTAGTGACATTGGAATGGACATCAATTTGTGCACAGGCGCCCAGAAAAAAAAACAGAAGACAAACATGTAATTCTAGATTTGAAGCTTTCGTGACTACAAGGATTCGTACTCTTAGGCGTTTTCGGTAAAGTCACGTAGGTAAAAAATATAAAATAATACTTCTATTAATTTTATTTTTTATTTTTTACCTACGTGACTTTACCGAAAAAGCCTAAGAGGACAAACATGTAGCTTTAACTGGGAGCTGAACTGAGAACTCTCCGATTTTGAGTCACACAGTCAACCGCTAGCTCCCCAGTCATGGCGTTAATGCAGCTGGCTCTCACTAGAAAATATTTCACCACATCCACCATACCTCTCGCTATGGCTGCTGCTGCTGCCGCAAGTTGCGTGCCACCAACCCCCAGTCTACCGGTGACCCAGAAAATATTCAATGAGAACTGAAGCCCTGGCTCCAGCTGTACGTGATGTCAATCCCACCGTGACAGCCGCCCTGCCACATCGCTGCGGATACTAGCCGCCCCCCCCACCCCCCGGCTCACTTCGAGTGGTTGCGACGCTACGCGACGTGGCCACAAACTATTCAGGCCAAAGACTCTGACGGACAGCAGCTCCGAGGGCTCTGAAGGCCTCCCTGTCTCCGAGGTTTTGCTTTCTATCGAAGGAATGCCTGCCACGGTGGTGGTGGCGGTTGGGACGTCCTCCACTCTCCACTCCTCCACCACCCTCCTCACCGCGCCAGTCCAGCTTGCACCCCCCACCATCATCAATGATACCCCCAGCACCGCTGCACCACCACCGCCGCCACCGCCGCCGCCGCCACCCACCCATCACCTCCAACTCCATCTCAATGTCCTTTCTGACTCAACATAGGTCAGGCCCTCTGGGGAGGAGGAGGAGGGGGGTGGAGAGTTGGAGGGTTGGTGGGGGGGAGGCACTGTGGAATGTGCGTTGTGCCCATGCAGGGCATTCTCACAGTCGCTGTGCAGAGCCAGGAGACCCCATGGGCAGTGCCCTCTCTCTTGCCCCGCGCCATCTGTCACAGAACCCCACGGTGCACCTGACAATAACGTTGATTTTAATAATTAATAACAATCATACTCTTTATTCGGAAACGTTTGCACATTCCCAAATCACAATGGGCGCTCTGTGATACGACAACATCGGACATGCGACAAAAATCACAGATCAGCTCTCAATCCGTGATCAGCCATCATATATGGAAGGAAATAGGCATTGCATGTCCAAAATGTTATTGTATTGCAGTGCCACATTCCCGACAGATCTCGGCAGCTAAGCAAGGTCGAGCCTGGATAGTGTTCGGATGAGCGACCGTAGGTGCTTACACTTGTAAGATGCGTGTGCTGCGTAGGGCATACACAGAAGTGTCATCGGTTCATGAAGGAGTTTCATTCGACAGCAGTTTCAGTTAGGTCCGATAGAAATGTTGATTGACGTAAATGAGTGGCAACTTCTTTTGGCACTCCGCCCCCCCCCCCCCCCCGTGAAAGTGCCCTGGCTTCGTTGGGAAGTTGGTGACTGTAATCTGGGATGTGTAGTTAGACCCCATGGACTCATATCTTTGTTGTTCATAACTTTTGTTGTTGTTATTTGTGCTCTTTGTTTCAGTGTCATTTCTTGTTTATTCATTTTACATTTTTGCTGGGTAGTAGAAGGGGTTTTCATTTGCTTGGTAGTAGTGGCTGTATATAGGATGATTTGGTAAATATATATAATTAATGTACAGCGTTATGGGATGATAGCATGAATGACGCTATATACAATTAAAGTATTTTTTTTATACACGCACACACACGTGGCAGGTTCTCCCCAGCACCTCTCTGCTGTCATTGTTTCAAATTATTCTGTAAATGTGCTGCTGAACATCGCTTAAGATATATTTGCTTAAGATATCGTAATTATTTAAAGGAATATGCCGCCAGCATTTCAACCGTGCAGTTTAAACTGCCGTCGAATTTCGATTCTTCAATAACGGATGATTTGTTTATATACCCCCTTGTACGTTCAATCACGTAGATACAATAATCAGGATCATTTAAAGATCAAATCACAGTAAGCGATGATGATGATTATGTCAGTATCAAACCGAAACTTAGGCTCATTTGTAAATGCCTGGATAATACATGCGTGTATTTTTTTTTTAATGGACAATACCTTGAGAGATGTATGAAAAATAATAAATCGTTTTACCCATTCTGACAATCAAACAGGAGGTGTTAAGATGTTCGAACACCAAATAGAAATCTCTTGCAAGGAATCAAGTCTGCATTAAGCACACGTACCTGTGCTGAACATGCAAACCAAACATGCTCTGATAATGCATGCATTGTTTTTGAAACTGATTGGCGCACTGTAAACGCAACCACATCTATCTAAACAAGTTTAATCATCTCTTATTTCTGACCCATCCCTACTATCCACCTGTGAAAAAGAGCTTCATAGCTCATCGGATTGCTCCAGCAAATCTTAAATATTCTGATTCTGAACGGAACTGAGCGACTTACACTCATCAAACAAACATCAATGCATCTTCTTGGTTCTTTCGGTAAAGTCACGTAGAATGGAAATAATAAAATAATAAAAATAAAACATTTTTATTTTATTATTTCCCTTCTACGTGACTTTACCGAAAGAACCAATAAGATGACTCCCTGCAGTCACGAAAGCTTTAAATCGAAACATCAATGCAGTTCGTAATACTGCATTGGCGGTGGTGGACAAAGTACATTCAACGGAATCTCAACACTTTACGTCAATAGCACTGCTCCCAAATATTATGCACGCGTGTGCATTCTAAATAGACGACGTTTCGAGCCGTGCCAGCGCCAGTGGCGAACTGTGTTGAGTTTTCATAATCGAGGTTTTGTTTTTATTTTGGTCGCGAAAGCCGCCGACGTGTTAAACTCATTGAGGTGACTTGGTGAGAGCGACAGGAGACGGGGGGGGCTGTGGGAAGTGAATTGGGGGGCGGTGAAGGGGGTGGGTGGACGGGGGGGGCGGTTAAGGGGGGGAGGGAGGTGGACGGGGGGGGGGCGGTGGAGGGGGAGAGGCGGTTGAGGGGGTGGACGGGGGGGCGGTAGAGGGGGGGGTGGAGGGGGGAGGTGGTCGGGGGGGGTGGTGGAGTGGGGGCGGGCTGTGGAAGGGGGTGGACGGGGGGGGGGGCTGTGGAAGGGGGGGCGGTGGAGGGGTGGACGGGGGGGGTGGTGGAGGGGGGTAGATGGAAGGGGGGGGCTGTGGAGGGGGTGGACAAGGGGGGGGGTAGAGGGGGGGGGTAGAGTACAGTGCATTTTCTCATGCCTTTTGTCACTGAAACCAGACATCTGTTACCCTCGCCCCTGTCCTCCGGCCCGTGACTCGCGGGGCGAGCGCTCCCCGATTCTCACACACGCCGCATAAAGTCGCTTTTGTTCCGTCGCACCCTCCCGCTTTGTCGCGGCAACAATACGGTTCGGTTCGGGTGCCACGGCTTTCTCATTGAGCTATTAGGCCAGCGGTTTTTCAATCACTCCACCACCTCCCCCCCCCCCTCGTTATTTTTCATTTATTCTTTGCCCCCCCCCGCCTCCATCACCAACCCCCACCAAGCTGAATCCCCAAATTCCTTATGATTGCCTGGCTCCCCTATATCCCTTCCCATTCTCATCCCACCCACCCCTACACCACCGCCGCTTCCACATCCAACCGCGCTTGCCAACCCCAACGATTTAAACGGTGGGCAATTTGGTAACAAGTTGGAAAAAAAAACATAAATTACAACGTACTGATTTTTGTGTGCCAATAATGGGAAGGAAAAAAACCGTTTGCAAGTTTTATAGAGCTGTTTAGTAATTTTTACAAACATCTACAGCAGGGGTCCTCAAACTACGGCCCGCGGGCCACATGCGGCCCGCCGAGGACATTTATCCGGCCCATGGTCACTAATTGGGCTGCGCTTGTGAGCACTAATTGGGCTGCGCTGGTGAGCACTAATTGGGCTGCGCTGGAGAACACTCATTGGGCTGCGGTGGTGGGCACTGATTGGGCTGCGGTGGCGAGCACTGATTTGGCTGCGCTGGTGAGCACTGATTGAGCTGCGGCGGTGGGCACTGATTGAGCTGCGGCTGTGGGCACTCATTGGGCTGCGCTGGTGAATGGTTCAATGGGCCAATTGACTGGACTTGCCCCCCAGGCCTAAGGCTGCCAGCCCTCCCCTGGCTGCGCTTGACTGGCTCAACCCTCCCTCAGCTCCCTCACTTGCCCCTCGGCTCCACTCCCAGTGATATTCCTGTGTGCTGGGGATGTACTGCGATCTGTGAACAAAACTGCAGGTGTAATTAACGTTTTAATGGCACCGGCACCAGTGTGAGCCTGGGGTAAAAGCGGAGTTCCCTCAATCAGACTGCATTGATGGGCAGTGCAGTCTGTATGTCTCTGTGTGGGCAAAGTTATTGCTGGTATATTGTTTTTGTAGCGCTGTATATATATTGGTATTTTACTAATATAAATTTTGACTCCCTAGGAAACTGATGTCAAGAAAGAGAAAAATTGACTCGGAGTGTAGGATATTCAAAGAAAAGTGGACTTATGATTACTTTTTCATGCAGTACTAGGGAAGAGCTGTGTGTCTGATATGCCAGAATATAGTGTCTGTGTTCAAAGAATACAATTTACGTCGACACTATGAAACTCAACATAAAGATAAATATGATTGTTTGGTCGGAGAAGTGAGAAAAGATAAAATATTAAAACTGAAAAATACATTAACAACTCAGCAAAATACTTTTGTGAAGCAGAAGAAGCTAAATATTTCATCACTGCGAGCAAGTTTTTAAGTTGCCAAGCTAATAGTGTGCACTGGCAGACCATTCGTGGAGGGAGAATTTGTTAAAGAATGCCTTCTTTCTGTTGCCAAAGAGATGTGTCCAGAGAAGGCCGATTTATTTAGCACAGTGAATCTTTCAGGACCTACAATTACACGGAGGATTGAAGAAATGGGAGACAAATTGCATCAGCATTTGCAAAACTCCACAAAAAAACTTTCCTATTTTTCTTTGGCACTCGACGAAAGCAATGATGTTCGTGATTCTGCACAACTTCTAATTTTTATTCGTGGAACGAATGACTATTTCGAAGTCACAGAAGAGTTTGCTGCACTGCAAAGCATCAAAGGAACAACTACAGGAGAGGATATCTATGAAAAGGTTTGCCAAACTGTGAATGGTTTGGAGCTGAATTGGGCTAAACTAGCCAGTGTGACAACTGATGGTGCTCCTAGCATGGTGGGGTCTAAGAAAGGAGTAATTGCTCGCATTAACCAAGAGATGGACAAACATAACCATTCTCATCCAATAGCCATACACTGCCTCATCCACCAACAAGCGCTGTGTAGTAAATCACTGAAGTGGGACTCTGTTATGAAAATTGTGGTTTCTTGTGTTAACTTCATTAGAGCTCATGCACTAAACCACAGACAATTTAAGGAATTTCTGTCTGAACTAAATGTTGACTATGAAGATGTTCTGTACCACACAGAAGTCCGTTGGCTGAGTCGAGGGAGAGTTTTGAAACGTTTCTATGACTTACTTCCACAGATTACAGCTTTTCTGCTTTCAAAAAACAAAGAAGTACCAGAGCTCAATGATTCAGAATGGAAACGGCACCTTGCCTTTCTGACAGATGTAACAGAGCTACTCAACAGTTTCAATGTGCAACTTCAAGGAAAGGGGAAGCTCCTCTGTGATATGCAATCACATGTCAAAGCATTTGAAGTAAAATTAGGCCTCCTCATCAAACAAGTTAAGGGGTAAAACTTCTGCCATCTCCCCACAACTCAAAATCTGTTAGCGGAAAAACCATTGGTTGCAATTCCCAAATAAAACATGTGTGGATTCACTGCAAAAATTGCAAAAGGAGTTCCAATTTAGATTTATAGAGCTTCATCTCCATGAACAGGACATACAGCTTTTCCGTAACCCATTTTATATTGACATTGAAAATGTGGATACAATTTACCAAATGGAACTGGCTAAACTGCAGAATTGTGACTCTCTGAAAGACGCATTCAAGTCAAGCAGCCTTCATAATTTCTATGCATCTCTCCCCTCTGAGACATATCCTCATCTCAGGAACCATGCACTCAAAATGGCAACCATCTTTGGCAGCACTTATGTCTGTGAACAGACTTTTTCCAGAATGAAACATTTGAAATCTCCAACCAGATCTAGACTTACGGATGCACACTTGCATCACTTGTTACGACTAGCAGTGACAAAATGGAACCGGACATTGACCATCTCATTAGCCAAAAGCAGGCCCATAGTTCCCATTGAAATACTGGCAAGTTTGTTGATTTAACTTTACTTGTTCTTCATTTTAAATATTGTATTTGTTCCCGTTTTGTTTCTTTACTTCAAAATAAGATATATGCAGTGTGCATAGGAATTTGTTCATAGTTTTTTTTTAACTATAGTCCGGCCCTCCAACGGTCTGAGGGACAGTGAACTGGCCCCCTGTTTAAAAAGTTTGAGGACCCCTGATCTACAACCTACCGGTTAAAACGATAGGGTTGGCAAGAATGCACCCCTTGATATACAATCCGTGTGTTCTGCTATAAACTGGTCCACCACCAGGAGTCAATCGGCAGATCGCGTGTGGCGGGGTAAAACGCGGGTACTACCACCTCTTCCAACATGCGGAGGAGTAGGCCAAACACCCTCTGAGCGCGGCTCTCTCCAAAGTGCCCTCTCGAGGCAGGGCTCTTCTGCCAGCAGCGACGCGAGCAAGAAATTGCAGGGCTGCGCTTTTACCCATCACTCAAGACCGCAGTGCCCTTGGGCAGTGTAGGGGGGAGGCGTTGTCGTCAAGTAAATATTACAAACTGCTGCCCGCCTCCCCTGGCCCACATTAAAAACCCTTTGCCCACGCAGCACGGCGACCTCGTGTTTACAAATCTCGCCCGTAAATTAGATCACGTGTCTTGGCACGCGCGAGGCCGTTGCGCTAAGCGAGGCTCAGGGGGGGGGGACCCACGCCAAACACGATCGAGCCGAGCGCTCGATTGCAAACGCGAATGAGCCCAACGTGATAGCGGCCGCGTCCCTCTCTCGCTCTCTCTATATATAATCGTACAAAAGAAAATTAAACGTTCAGAGTAAAAAGCGACTACGTGGGACTTTTTTTTGTCAGTATCAAAGTATGAAAAAATTAACCCGTAAAAACAAAGTTTTTCACTATAAATCCTTTATATGCGTGGCGGCTAGAGTCCTCTCGTCCTCTGGCTTGAGATGGCTGCCACCTATGGGTCAGATGATTGCCTGCCACTATTAAGCAATCGGTAATTAAATATAAAAAAAAATCCTTAAAAGTGTAACATTTTGGAAAAATATTTTCACTAAAATAAATTGTCACGCACAACGAGTCTGTGTGCAAAATGTCAGCTCGATTGGATCACGGGAAGTGGGTTAAAAAACGACCGAAAGATTTGCACAGTCGTAAGCGCGCAAGCAAGCAAGCAAGTGAACTTAATTTAAAGGATTTAAAAAATGAGAATGTGTTTTACACTTTCTGGCAATATAACAGGAAGGTGTTAAGATATTCGAACACCAAATAGAAACCTTTTGCGAGGAATCATGTCTGCATTAATCACATTCTTAGGTTTGTGTTGTCTCCGAAACGTCGTGATTTTTATTTTATTTTTATTTTACTTTTATTAATTTTAATTTTTTTTACCTACGTGACTTTACCGAACAAACATAAGAATATGAATCCTTGCAGTCACGAAAGCTTCAAATCTTGCATTAATCACACTGACTTGTGGTGGACATGCAAACAAAACATGCTCCGATAATGTATACATGCGTTGACTTTGAAACTGACGGGTCTATACCAGAGACAGCCTTCTTCAGGGCCTTGTCTCACCAGTGTCAAGCCAGAGAACAACAACGCCAAAAGGCGAACGGTTTTATTGCCAGAAAGGGCGAAACCGATTCTTGTTCTTTCATAGAAAGCTCCTGTTGTGCTCGTTTGGCTTTAACCAAACGAAGAGGGCCACGTGGCCCCCGTGTATGCTCTTCTGCCACTTGCCGCCACAAATTGTTACCGCCCAGGAAATGTCGATAACCTACGGATCGATAAGTAGGTCTACTTTCCTTGGGCAAAAGCGGGAGGGAGAACGTCGGTAATTGGAGATGGAGCGATTGAGGTCAGATCGTTGAGCGGGTGCCAGTTGGATCGCTGCAACGCAGGAGCGTCCATGAGGGATGGCCTTTATCCAGCAGTGGATAGATGATGTCAGATGATGACGGCGATGATGATGATGAGATATCGTTTATTTAAATGCAAGTGAGGACCCGTTGAAGCTTAAATCCTTATTTTTCAAGTGTTGGCCTGAGTAATACATGTCAAATGCCACGCGTTTATTTTAATAATAAGTTCAATAAACAAACATGACGCATTGCCCGATATAATAAACAAAACCTAAAAACATTAACCCACAGCAGTACGAGTTGATGATAATAATGTAAAGGCCCCCCCACCACCACCACACCGCGTCGGCCACGTCGAGTTGTTTGACCATAGGGGCCGTCCATAAATGACGTCACGCACCTAGGGGGGAGGGGGGGTCAGACATTTGTGACGATGTGTGACGATGGGGGGGGGGGGGGGTGAGAAATGTGACGTCATATGGAAATGCGCAACTTTAAATAAATATAGACAACACGTTATACTTAATTAGATAGACTTTTTAATAAATGTTTTCTCCTACAACATCAGAGTACAGCGCCACATTAAATACGCACTACAATGACTATAGCTTAAAGCGATTTGAAGCATGTTTTATTTTTTTTTCGGGGGGGGGGGGGGCAGAGCTTTGTGACGTCATATTTGAGGGAAGTCTGACTTTTTGTGACGCCGTGTGACGAGGAGGGGGGGGTCAAAAATCGTCCAAAATTGCGTGACGTCATTTATGGACGGCCCCTTACTTCACCACGCCGGTGAGGGTGGTGAGTTTGTGAAATGCAGCGGGCGGGCGAGGCTGGCTGGCTGGCTGGGTGGGTTGGGTAGGGGGGGGGGGTAGCGGCGGCGGCCGGGAATCGAACCCAGGACTCCGCCAGCTTCAAAGCGCACGCAAATAAACCTTCCGGCAAAATCCGTGCCCAAGGCGCACCTCTTAATGTGACACCGCTTTGAACGAAGGCAAAAGCATTTGGCGAGCGGGGTTCCTTTCTGATGTGTAAAAAAAAAACGCAAAACGCTTTGGCTGGCCACATCCTGGAAAATTCGTTCTGGTTATAATTCATGTGTAATGTGGCTCTTTCAAAGCTGAGCTCATTACGGTAAATATCAATCAAGTAATTGCCGTGCTAATCTGCGTCATCGCGCACCATGCAAGTCAAGTCGTTCTAATTTCGCGTGCATTTGCAGTTACCTTGCCAGCTCGTCGCTTGTTCCCCCCCGGAGGGGGTAGTGGGTTTAATGTTTTTGTTGTTGTGTAAACGTTCGGGATCGTAGCGTTACGATTTCTGAGAAGTGTGCTCGTTGTACCGTGCGATCCATGTATAGATACCCCACTAAAATGTGTACAGTACAGTATCGGGAACAATTACCGTGGAAAAAACAACAGCGCTTCTTTTCACAGCATCTTCACATCTGTCACAAATGTGGACTGGGAACAAGAGTGATCATGTGAATAATGCGCGATCATTAAACACTCTTCTCTGTGAGATAGGCAGCCATCGCTTTCGCAAAATCCAGGCAACTTTTGACAAGGAAGTCGGATTGACATTCGAAATTGGTGGTATCTATAAATGGATCACCATTATAGATTCATATTTTAATAGTGTCTATACCACTGCTTACTCAGCCCAAATTGTTTTGTTCTTATTTTTGTGTTATCATTTTGTAAAAAGTATACAAAGGAACACTTGCTTAATTAATTTATTTGTGTATTACCGAATCGGGTGACCAGTGCGTGGCCCCAACTGCTATGTCAGTGGTTCTCAACCTTTCTTGGCGCTTGTTGAATTTTTGTTTCAATCGACCCACCGTGGTTCTGAGAAATAAATGCACGGATAACGAACACCAATGATGTGCCAAAGCACATTGAGCACAAAATGAACGGGACGGCCTTCGAAACGTTTATAAATCACCCCCTTTCCCCCCGCGGGGCATTGCCACGTCACCGGCAGAGGTCTGCGTGCGTCCTGGGCTGAGAACCACTGAGCGAGGTAACCGAGTCCCCCGCGCTGCCGCTGTTCGCTGCTGTAGGTGCCAGTACGGCTGGCAGGGCTCCCTGTGCGACCACTGCGTGCCGCACCCGGGCTGCGTGCACGGCAGCTGCTCGAAGCCCTGGGAGTGCCACTGCCAGACCAACTGGGGAGGTCTCCTCTGTGACAAAGGTAAAGTGATTTAAAGCTTTCGTGACTTGCAGGGATTCATATTCTTGTTTCTTTCGGTAAAGTCACGTAGAAGGGAAATAATGAAATAATATTTATGGAAATTAATACAAATTCTCACGACGTTTCGACTGCAACACAAGCAATCGTCGTCAGGTGTGAAATCCACGGATAGAAAATGTTGTGTGTGTGTGTGCGTGCGTGGATTTCACACCTGATGATGATTGCTTGGATTGTTCCAGGATTGACAAAGGGGTTGTATATTTGTCCAAAAAAATGTCTTGATAATACAATTATCACGTGTACAGAGTATTGTCGTCTTCATTTTGGAATAAATAATATGCCATTGTGGTCTGTGAGACCCATTTTTCGAAGGTTAAATGCACCCTTTCAAATGTGTAATGTTTCGATTTAAAGCTTTCGTGACTGCAGGGATTCATATTCTTGGTTCTTTCGGTAAAGTCACGTAGAAGGGAAATAATAAAATAATAAACAACGCAAGTTCTTCACCTGAGGACGGCTGCTTGCGTTGTGGCCGAAACGTCGTGAGAATTTTATTACGTTTTATTATTTTATTACTTCCCTTCTACGTGACTTTACCGAAAGAATCAAGAATATTCGGCCCCTTTCACAACGTCTCAAGTCTCCGTAACTTTATGGAAAATGTCAATTGTGGCAACGGATCACGAACGCGTTTATTGCAATAAATAGATAACGAGACCGGCTCGACCGTGCGTGCGTGCGTGCGACCGATTCAACTCCCGCCCGTCTCTCGCGCCAGACTTGAACTACTGCGGGCGGCACCAGCCGTGCCAGCACGGCGGCACGTGCTCCAACACGCAGCCCGACAGCTACGAATGCGCGTGTCCCGACGGATTCTCCGGCGCCGAGTGCCAAATCGGTGAGAGCCGCGGCCGTCCCCGCTTGCACCATTCCGCCAAACCGTTCCCGGCGCGTCCCCTGGATACCTGCCGCGCATATTTTTTTTCGGTCGCGCCACTGCGTGGCTCTCCGATGTTTTTCTCTGGGCAGTTCGGCGCGTTGTTTCAGCACGGTGTCCAACAATAATAATAATAAATCTATTTATAACAAGCACATTTTCACGGAAAGTCAAAATCCCAGTCGCGACTCGAGGGCATGTGGCCCGGTTTGGGGTCCCTCGTACGCTCAACGAAACGGTTAACAATGATGCTAAAATCATTCATTATTTTACCAGGTGAGGCTCACTGAGCGATGTAGCTCTTTTTCAAAAGCGACCAGGCCACAAACGGTAGCTCAACAAAGTGGCTTATTACGTGGACATTTATAGCAGCCAAATACTCTAAACACGTGTTTATAAACATGGAGGGAAACACAGGAGGACCCGGAGAAGAATCCACGCAACCACTGTTTCGAAGATTCTTTATTTCCTTCACTTCCTGAAGAAGCTCACAGCACATGAACTGGAGCATCGTTCTGGTAGAGCGCTGTTTCTCCGTGGCTGCTCCGGTCAATTGGCACTGCCATCCCCGCTACGCTTGAGCAGCAGCGGCATCGAATCCATCACCACCACCACCACGGTGGTTCAGAGACGGCTGAAGGCGAGATGTTAACTACCTCACTTGGTATACAAGAGGACGTGGGTTCGATCTCGACCCTGACGCCTGCTGTATATTTGGAGTTTGCACGTTCTCCCCGTAGTCGTGTGGATTTTTCTCTGGATCCTCCGATTTTCCCTCCACATTTAGAGTCTATATGCGTTCAGAGTATTTGGCCGCTGTAAATGTCCACATGATAACAAGCCACTTCGTTGAGTTATCATTTGTAGTCTGGTCGCTTCTGAAAAAGAGTTATACAGTTCAACGGGCCTTACCTGGTAAAATATTTAAAAACATTTTTAAAATAAACAGCTTTAAAATGAAAATACGACCAACGACCGTGGAGAAGGCGACACGCTTTGCCAACACGAGGAGCCTTCCCATGGAGGCGCCACTTGGAGTTTGCTTCCAAGTCTCCGCAGCCCTGGAAAGTCAACGCTCATAAGCTAAAGCAACGACACCACCGGGGCTCTGTCGTCAGTTCCCGAGGGAGCTCTCAGCTTCCTGCCACGTGACGTTTGGTGGTCCTTAATGGGCATTTGCAAGCGAATTCCATCATGTACCAGTGTCAAGGTGGAAATTCCAAATTATCAGCAGCTTAGCCAAATTGTAATTACGTGGTTGTTTGTGTGTGCAGTCATTAGTGATTGGACTAAGACCATCAAACTCGCTACACACGAGAACCTGGTTTCATCTCGGCTGGGAGCCTGGAATTTGAACCCATGATGTCATCTGCGTTGGCTCAGTGCTCCAATACAGGCGTAAATATTGACTGCCCTCTGAGCTGCCTGGCCACCCCTCCACGGATTATAATTCAGGCGTTGCTCGCCTTGTATGCGTATTTGTCAGTGTATGTTTTGTGAGTACATGTGTGCGCTGTATATGCATGCGTGTATGTACGTGTGGGAAAAGATAGCGCATTGGTTAGGACAATGCGCTTACTAACCCGGCGACTCCGAGTTCGATTCCCGCTCAAAACCAATAACAGTGGAAAATAATTGAATCAGTCCTGGGCCTCCCCTAGGTCGACTCAGCCTCAAAGGAGTACCTGGTACGATGTGTAAGCATCGCCACTGGGGAGTCAAACGGTGGCCGGGCCACCCACCCCCTCGTGTGCCGTGCCGGCCTTCATAGATTCTCGCTAAACAGCACTTGCCCCAACGGTCTGTCACAGGCTATGAGGGAGATAGATCACTGTCTTTGTTTGTGTGTGTGTGTAACTACGCTCGTATGCGTCCAGTGGAGCGCGCCTGCCTCTCCGATCCGTGCCTCAACGGCGGCACCTGCGCCGAGACGGACGCTGCGTTTGAGTGCGCGTGCCCGGCGGGCTGGAGTGGCAAGACGTGCGCGCAAGGTGAGTCTCGCACGCACGCGCACACACACACACACAAAGACAAAGATAAAGATACCCCGTGTAGCTTTGGCAGACTGTTGGGGCAAGCGCCGTTAGCGAGCAGCACTTATGAGGGCCGGCACGGCACACAAGGGGATGGGTGGCCAGTCTTACGCCCTGGTCGCCTTTGCCTCCCTAGTGGCGATATTTACACAGTGCACCAGGTACTCACTTGAGGCTGAGTCGACCTAGGGGAGGCCCAGGACCGGTTCAGATAATCGTCACTGATGTTGGCCGTGAG
Source organism: Lampetra planeri (assembly GCF_965212315.1). Taxonomy (NCBI): domain Eukaryota; kingdom Metazoa; phylum Chordata; class Hyperoartia; order Petromyzontiformes; family Petromyzontidae; genus Lampetra; species Lampetra planeri. The sequence goes on from NC_136136.1 coordinate 5,002,424, forward strand.
CGGGAATCGAACTCGGGTCGCCGGGTTCGTAACGCAGCGCGCTAACCGCTACATCACCGCTTCCCCCACAACAACACAACCGCCATTCACCACTAAGTGGTGATGACGTCACCACGACGCTTGTGCCAGGCCATGTGCACACACACACGCGCGCACACACATATGCGCACACACACACGCGCGCACACACACGCGCGCACACAGACGCACGCACACACGCACACACGTTCACACACACATACGCGCGCACACACACGCGCACACACACACGCGCACACACACACACAAGCACACACACACATGCGCGCACACACACGCGCGCACACACACGCGCACACACACACGCGCACACACACACACAAGCACACACACACATGCGCGCACACACACGCGCGCACACACGCGCACACACACACGCGCACACACACACACAAGCACACACACACATGCGCGCACACACACGCGCGCACGAGACCGCCAGCGACGTGCCGATTGCTTCCTTCCTATCGCCCAAAACCGGCCCGAAGCACCCGGCCAGATTCCTGGCGTTTCGTTTGCACCGTTTAGCGGCGATGGAGGGGCAGCGGCGGCAATGGGTTTGCGCTTCCCGGACACGGCTCGTGGTGGGAGGCATTGTGAATTCAATGCCGGATTCGAATGCGGATTTATAGCTCTGTGGTTAATTCCGTTCCTCTGTGGGGGTCATTTCAGGGCTCCAGGGTGAATGAAATGTGTACCACTCTCTGAATGGCTATGCTCTGGATGGACTTATTCCCACCATAGGAGTGTAGAATGTTTAGCGCTGGCCGATGGCTTTGTAAAGGCGATAACGATTTGTCTTTAACTGGCGCTTCAACGCCGTAGCATCTCAACACGCGTGATAACGCAATAAAATAAATACGGGACATCAGCACGCCGAGCAAAAAACTTGGGATGGCGCATGAAACAGCGACTATCCCACGAGACGAGCATTGCCGCACGCACATCGAGTGGTAAACCACTTTCATTCTCAATCATCATCATCATCATAGCCCATCGTTACGTATTTCTTTCAAACCATGCGAGTGAAACGTGCGTTCGCGGACGGCCCGGCAGCACGGTTCCCGCTGCCTCCGTTTGTGCACGGTTGGCTATGTACGGTGCGAAAGAAGTTCAACGCACGTACATACACACTCGCGTTGGTGAGCAGCTTGCGAGGCCGACACTGCCACCACCGCCGTCGCCGCTACCTTAAACCCTCACTCCGCCGCGTGGAAGATGTTTGCCGCGCCAAGTGACTCACGCGTCGATCGCAGAGAGAGCGGTGGCGGAGAGAGAGGGGACCGTGCGGCGATGGATCCAGGCGCTGTAATGCTTCCCGCATGTTGTTGCGCGGTGCTGGAATGCGCACGAGAAGTTGTTTTGCGCGCTCATAATTTTTATTTTTTTTGCAAACTTTTATGGGAAGTGAGAGCCGTGGATTCAGTTGCTGAAACTGGAAGCTGTTTGTGACTCTGGCAGCAAGCGGCATGCGTGGCCACCCACACGTGCAGACCCCCCCACCCACCTACTGACTGACCCACCCATCTACTGACCTACCTACCAAGCTACCAGTAGAGTGAGATGAGAGGTAGGAGAGTGCGTGGAGGGGAGTAGAGTGGGATGAGAGGTAGGAGAGTGCGTGGAGGGGAGTAGAGTGAGATGAGAGGTAGGAGAGGGCATGGAGGGGAGTAGAGTGGGATGAGAGGTAGGAGAGTGCGTGGAGGGGAGTAGAGTGAGATGAGAGGTAGGAGAGTGCGTGGAGGAGAGTAGAGTGGGATGAGAGGTAGGAGAATGCGTGGAGGGGAGTAGAGTGAGATGAGAGGTAGGAGAGTGCGTGGAGGGGAGTAGAGTGGGATGAGAGGTAGGAGAATGCGTGGAGGGGAGTAGAGTGAGATGAGAGGTAGGAGAGTGCGTGGAGGGGAGTAGAGTGAGATGAGAGGTAGGAGAGTGCGTGGAGGGGAGTAGAGTGAGATGAGAGGTAGGAGAGTGCGTGGAGGGGAGTAGAGTGAGATGAGATGTAGGAGAGTGTGTGGAGGGGAGTAGAGTGAGATGAGAGGTAGGAGAGTGCGTGGAGGGGAGTAGAGTGAGATGAGAGGTAGGAGAGTGTGTGGAGGGGAGTAGAGTGAGATGAGAGGTAGGAGAGTGCGTGGAGGAGAGTAGAGTAAGATGAGATGTAGGAGAGTGTGTGGAGGGGAGTAGAGTGAGATGAGAGGTAGGAGAGTGCGTGGAGGATTGTGTAGACTTTCAGAGCCATCCTGCGGTGTGCTGGTAGCCAGTCACGGGAATCTGAGCTGTGACTGTACAGACAGCGCATGTTCACTTTGCAGAAGTGACCCCTTATCCCACGTCCTGTGGCACATCACAGATCACAGCCCTGTGAAACGTGGCCCAGAGGGCGGAGCGTGGGGGGGGGTCTGTCACACTCACTAAAAACAGCCCAACGGGTCTCCCATGAGCAATCTTTCCAAACAAACAAAGCGTTTCGCCCGCTCGCTCTGCGGAGGTGTAAGAGTCAGCATTTCTTTCAATTATTTTGTGATTACGATTATTGTTTCCCCTAAAACACAGTTGTGCTCGTTAGGGACGCAGGCGAGGGAATATTACTTACGCTGGCGGCTGGTGGTAGTGGTAGGGGGGGTGGCAAAAAAATACGACTGTGTCTCCGCTGGTGCTGATTTTTGCGTGGACGAGCTTTAGAATCGCGGCGAGAGAGAGAGAGAGGAGGAGGAGGGGGGAGGAGGAGGAGGGGGGATTAGGAGGATGGTCGCGTTGGCCAACAAACGTTCAACCGAATTGCACCGCATTTCCTGCCTGCCGTTCGAATTCCCATCCGCCGACGCGGCGTGCGTGCGCGCACTCTCATCTAACCAGTCGTGAGCGGGGAGACATTTAATTGAGCTCGATCGAATTAAATTTTTTTGGTATTCGTACGCAGGTGCTGGGCGAATTATTACATCCGCAGGTTCGCTTGGGGAGTCCTTCATCCAGCGGTGGATTAAAACATTGCTCATGATGACCACGCTGATGGTGAAGTGGACTTCCTGCCAAGATTGGCATTGCGGCGATGCTCATCTCGGGTTGCGCAGCCGCTAAGCCAGTGGTGGAAATCCCACGTTCCTATGGCGGGTGAGAGTCCATCCACAGGACAATCACCGTTGACTTCCCCACAGACGTGGTCATCGTTTTAGTGACCCTGGAGGACTGATGGGCTGAATCAATCCACCTCCCCCAGAGAGGAGTTGAACTCGCAAAGCCTTGCCAATTGCGAGCCGCTCGCTCCAGCGCTGGGCAGCCACTTGCTGCTCGCTGGTTTCTGAATCGGAGGCAGCTACGGCCACGGCGTTGTGAGACACTGGATGCATCTCCTCCCTGCCACTCGGGAGGCATTCACATGAACACGACAGTGAATGTGCCGGAGTGGAAGCGATCGTGTCCTGAGTACGCCCGCCACACTGTGATATTTCATGACCATCTCTGCCTCTTTGAAGGCAAAATGGACACATACGCTTAGTTTTTTCGGTAAAGTCACGTAGGTAAAAAAATTAAATTAAAATTAATAAAAGTAATAATATGAATAAAAGAATAATATTTTTAGTGATTTTATTTTATTTTATTTCTATTATTACTTTTATTAATTTTAATTTCACTTTTTTACCTACGTGACTTTACCGAAAAAACTAAGAGTATGAATCCTTGCAGTCACGAAAGCTTCAAATCTAGAAACAAAATTGACACATTGCTTCTCAGTGAGCTGCGGTCCTAATCGGTGGACGCACGGGGCCCAAGTATTAAACCACCCGCTCTTCCATTCGAACGATCGACCGCGTCTGTAAGAGTGTTCCTCAACGTACATCCCTGTAAGTCGTGGGATTGCCCAGTGAGCCGTGTCACTTGCCACCGCAGCCCCCCCCCCACCCCCCGCCTGTTGCCGGGCAGGAGGTGCTTTTAATAGAACCCAGGGAGGAAGGATACTGAAGACGCGTGGTGGCACAGCCGGTGATTGCCACCCTCACCCCCCCTCCCAACCGCAAGCCCTCCCCGCTCCTTCCGAGCCATCCGCCCGCTCTCCTTCTCGGTGGCACGGCGAGAGGGGCGGTGAAGTACGCGGCGCTGAGAAACCCGGCGACCTGGGTTTGATAATTACCGCTCACGGCCAACGCCAGCGACGATAATAATCTGAGACCGGTTCTGGGCCTCCCCTAGGTCGACTCAGGTCTGAAGTGAGTAGCTGGTGCAATGTGTAAAAACAACGCCACTGAGGAGACAAAGGCGGTCGGGCGAGTTGTTGGCCACTCTCTCCCTCGTGTGCCGTTCGAGCCTTCAATGGTGCTCGCTGAAAGCACTTGCCCCAACAGTCCATTCAGGCTATACGGGGGGGGGGGTCTTTGGCTTTGTCCTGTGTTAGCGGTGCAGCTCTTGGGTGCACAGGCAGTGCAACTGCACCAGGGCCCACGTGACCAGGGGGCCAGGCACCAGTAGGGCTGCCCCACCTGTGCTGGTTTTTCGCATTGTCGTCTTCTTGTTCAAGAGGTTTCCGCCGCTACCGTCCTGGGAAATCTGCATGGAGTGGCTGGTCACCCCGTGGTGCCCTTATAAAACTCAACGTTTAACCTACTCACGCCGGCTTGTGCCCGCCCTCACAGTCGGCCATATTTGCGGAATACACCACGCCGCCGTTGACCCTGGCCATTGACCGAGCAACCCAACGTTCCTATCAGCACCCTCCGCAGGAATGTGTTTTTATTTTAATAGCCTTTTGAAATGATGCATCCCTTTCTCAAGGGAGACCTGCATCACATAAAGAAAATCCCAATTGCAAATATTCTGCAAGAAAAGCAACACGCGATAATGATATCTTCATCCAGCAGTGGATTGAGGTGTACAGTATTGCAATATTTTAATGCGTGACAAATCTTAAGTGAGCCAACACACATTTCTGTTAATGCATACAATACAAAAAATATGTATTTTATCTGAAGAGCCCACGACTGTGCGCCAAATATCTCCGGCGGCATTGGCACGCACCATTAAACAACGGGGAGCTTTCCATGAATTAACGACCTCTCAAGTTCACACGAAGCACTCCGGCCAAGTTCGTAGATCCAAGTTCGACGCATCAGGGATTTGATTTGTTTTTATTCCTCTAGGACAGGGGTTGGCAACACCAACGTAACAAGAAAATCCGTGTTTTTTTGTTCTCGAAGTTGGTCATAAACTCAGTATTTCAAGGGCCACAATCGCATACTTGTCAACCCGTACGGTTTACCCATATTATTGTACAGATAAATTTAGTTTTCAGGTCCATACGGCGTACAGCCGTTGCAATACCGGCACATGTTTTTGTCTATTGTTCATGTTTCTCCCTTGCGATGGGACTTTGTAGGATGAACGTTGAGATATATAAGGTCACGGGGTGACCAATTAGGTCTGAATTGGCCTGTAATAAGGTAGGGGACTGATAAGAGGTTGACAGGCATGCGATCGCTTGTGAATAACGCGACGAAGCAGTTCCTTAAAGAGCCGCAATTGGCTCCGTAGCCCAAGGTTGCCGACCCCTGCTCACGGACAAAACATTATTTGAAGGGAGGGGGGGGCGATGTTTTGCATCCGCTTTGCCAAGTCGCCTCTGACACAGAGAACCACAGGTCGACCTGCATGTGTTTATACGGCAGTGGGTAGGTCAAAGGTCAATATACGGAAGTGGGACTGTTCCAACAACAACAACCGCCTATTTGCCACTAAGTGGTGGTGAAGTCACCACGGCGCTTGTGCCATGCTAGGTGCACTTTGAGGTCACGTGAAGTATCGAAGGCCTGCTGGCAGGAGGTCACTGAACCAGACCCAGGTCGCATGGGTTGACCGACTGTACACCCCTCATATCCCAACTTTCTGCGTTTTAGTCGCCCGGCGCTCTGCTTGTGGGTAAGTGGGTGAGTGAGTGGGTCAGTGGGTGTGTAAATGGATGAGTGAGTGACTCACTCACTCAAAGATCCCCTGTATAGCCTTTAACAGACTGTTGGGTAGAATGCTGTTACCCACTCGCACGCCCATTCATCCACTTTCACACCCACTGACCCACTCATTCACACACTCACCCTCTCACACATCCACGCACTCACTTGTTCACCCACTCACACACCCACTCACCCACTTACACACCCACTGACCCACTCACTTCCACACCCACTCACACATTTAGACACCCAGTCACACACCAAACGGGAGCGGGCAGGTCCAATGTCAACATGCGAAAGTGAGGCTACTCTAACAACACCGACCCACGTGGCTGCGGTGAGCCACAGACCATGGAGCATCTATTGCTCTGCCAGCTCATAGACGGACCATGCACAGTGGAAGACCTATCCAGGGCTATAGACTGGGCCATATCAACATCATGAACCACGGTCTATCCAATGCTGGCCATATAATAACGTGCATGTTTCTGTATTTAAAAAATATTACTGTGATGGCAGGTCACATGGATACGATTGTCCCGGGCAAGAGAGTGCAACTTCGATTCGCTATGGAAAACGACATTTTCATCGACATATTCAGTGAGAATTCATCCCTGTTTTAGACTGTGGGTCCCTACGTGCAGTCCATTGGTATCTAGAAGTCAATGTGTATCGACGTGAGTGTTTGTAAGTCCTAATCGCTTGTCACATACAGCTCTCTCTGCCCACTACAGTAAAACATTTTTTCTGGGATTGTTCCACCTGATGACGGAAGCTTGTGTTGCCTCCGAAACGTCGTGATTTAGTTACTTTTATTTTTCTTTTATTTTCACCTACGTGTCTTTTTTGAAAGAACCAAAGACTATGGATCCTTGGGCTTTGTGAGTCCGAATTCTCTATGCGAGACCAGGGACTTCAGACGGATCTCTCCGAGTCAGCAACCCAGAAAATATATCTGCGCACGGCACACATCATCCAGTCCACCACTCGCTATGACCGTGGCCACGACTGGACCTTCATAGCGCTTCGGATTCATCCCGGTACAGCTAAATATTCCGCTTCTGACTCGTCTCTTGCCACCTACTCTCATCTACGATCGACTCGGGAAATACGCGATGAGCTCCGGCCGTTCTCCCACGGCTGTAACCGCCGACGCCGCGTGATGTCTGTGCGCGCAGACGAGGACGAGTGCGAGCAGAGCCCCTGTGCCCACGGAGGGGAGTGCGCAAATCAGCCGGGCGGATTCCTCTGCAGCTGCCCTCCCCAGTGGACCGGACGCACGTGCCTCGTCGGTGGGTGCTTGGAGTCTGCCACCACTCGCGTTCACGCGCACGCACGCACGGAGAGAGAAGCGTGTGAGAGAATGTGTTAGAGAGTGCAAGCCACCAGCCCCCCACCCCCCCCAACCCCTGGAGGCATCAGTGATCCCGAGCCGTCGTCGTCGTTCTTATTCCCCACACACGTGTCCACTCCGCAGGACCTCGCTCATGCCTCCCATCGGCACCTCCGATTAGCACGGTTGGCTACGCACGGTGCGAAAGAAGTTCAACGTAAATTTCGATTAAAAGCTTTCGTGACTGCAGGGATTCATCTTCTTGGTTCTTTCGGTAATGTCACGCAGAATGGAAATAATAAAATAATAATAAACCAATAAAATAATTCTTATGTTTGATTTTTATTATTTTATTATTTCCATTCTACGTGACTTTACCGAAAGAACCAAGAAGAAGTTCAACGTAGATGCATCTGTGCGACGGCTCCCGCATCCACCGTGAACCTTAACCCATAATATTAGATTGGTGATAATAATGAGAACGATTACACCTTGTGACGCGCCACCGCACTGTATTCACTCAACTCTCGTAGCGGGAGGAGACCCTCGCCCTGACCTCCATCACATCTCGACCATTGCAACTCCACGACGCAACGTGCCACACGATGGCCACGCATTGTCAGGGGATTCGCACTCACAAGCTGTTGCACAGATGGATTCGAGAGTCATCTGGTGTACTGCCATCTTCCGGCCACCTCGCAGCGAATTATAGTTTTAATCCAGTTTATGAACATTAATTATTTTCGCATTTTATCACGCACACCGTCACTATTCCACTTTTTTGTTTTATTAATTTCCCATCCTTTTTCCTTGTGGGTTTATGGAGCTATGCATCGTCCATGTTTCCTTTGGCAACCCAATGCCTTTCCATACCTCTCCTCTCCTTCGATATGTACTGTATGTACTTCGTGTGTTATCATACGCAACTTTTAAATCTAGATTGAAAATGTATTTCTTCAGTACTGCTTCTTGTGTTTAGTTTGTTGTCCTTCCCCGCACCTCTGATTATCACGGTTGGCTACATACGGTGCGAAAGAAGTTCAACATAGATACACAGACGGTGACTTTTCCTGTTTAAATTTTACCCCTAACCGCCCCCCTCCCCTCACGTTGAGTGCAACTGTCCCGTACGATGCTCGTTAACTATTTTATTTGTATTGCTCGCATCCATGTCATTAGTTTATTTTCTCTAGGGATGTGAATGTTTTACCTAGGACCGGTCCCAACTCCCCCAGCTCCTGAACGAGGTCGTTGACGTGCACTCTCTCGTGCAGCGTGGAGAGAGCTGAAAAGTGTGCCGGGAAGCGTGGAGAGAGAGAGAGAGACAGAGACAGGGGGGGGGGGGCACGCGGGGAATTACGACGAGACAGAAAGAGGAGGAACACACGCATCAGATAACGAACGCAAATCGCAAACATCACGTTGACTGTCAAGAGGAGGAAAGTGGTCGCGAGATCGGATGGTGGCCACGGGGCAATTCTCAGCAATGGAATGGATGGAATAGAAACCAAATGGTGGGGAACGTATCCAAGAGAGTGGGAAAGAGAGCCGACACGAGGTTGCAGGCGGTTCGTCTTTTATTTTTTCCTTCAGTCCACACTCGTCCCCAGCCTCCTCAATCTCGTTCCCGTCAAGATCTCCCCTCTTACCGCCCGTTCTCTCTCTTTTATCTCCTCGCTTCCCCTGTCACCGTCCCACTCACCCTCCTTTTGGTGGGAATCCTTCCCCTGACGTCCCTTACAAGAGGATCCCCTCTGCGGAGATGGAGCGATGAGAAGAAGCTCGAGTGCAGGAGTGAGATTAATCACGCGGGAGGGGGTCAATGGCTTGCGGAGCTCCTCGTAAAGCAGTAGATGGATCATGTATCATGGTGACGTAGATACAGTATGGGGGTTTTCTAATTATAATTATCGGATAGTGTATGCTTTATTTATTTAAAACAAATTCTGCGTCTATAAAGGATATTGTTATTTATAATTTCTTAGATGTTTCGATTGCTTTAAAACTCGTCCTTTACTCCATCCGCACAAATGACTGATCGTTCCTCCCACGTGCTCGACAAAGGCATTCACGTATCTATTCCTGGCGCCTGCCTCCGCTGCTGGGTTCAGATCTTCCGGTAAATCTGCGACAGGCCTCCTCCACACGTGGCTTCCCCTCAAGCCACGTCAACACTCACCCCCTTCATAGATAAAAAAAAAATCGAAAAAAGTACCACTTTTTTCCGTTTCATTTTAAGCAAGACTGTGATGTACAGTAATGCCCCAAATTGACGTCTTCCCCCTCCTCCTCTTTTTGACATCGTTTTGCAAATACGTCGTCACTGTATTTAATACCGCGAGCTTATTCGCGTCGCCTCAACCCCGCACTTACGTCGGTGACAGCATCGTCAGTCTTTTCTCGTCATCCTCCACCACCACCTGTCCCGTAAATCGCTTTGATTGACGTCGTTTTGATATTCGTCGTCGCAACTTTCAGGAACGCATCCCCGACGCAGACCGGGGCATTTCTCACCACGGTGGCTAGGAGATGTTAACTACCTCGCCTGGTATACAGGAGGTCGTGGGTTCGATCTGCTGTATATTTTGGAGTTTGCGTGTCTCTCTTCCCGTGATCGGATTCTCCGGGTTTTCCCCTCTACATTTAGAAACACGCGTTTAGAGTATTCGGCTGCTATACATTTCCACGCGATAAGTCACTTTGTTGGGCTATCGTTTGTGACCACGTCGTTCTGAAAAATAACTCCATATTTCAGTGGGCCTTACCTGGTAAAATAAAAAAAATTGCTATTTTTGGATAAAATAAAATAAAATAGTAGTTAAACAAATACAATTCACACCAAAAAAGGCGAGAAAACTTTCAATAAGTTGGGCAAGGTGGCCCAGCGCGGCGATCGCTGGTTCTTCGCTGAATGTCGCACCCCCGCTGTGAATTCGACAGACGCCGACGAGTGTGAAGACAACCCGTGCAAGGGCAACGCCAAATTCTGCAAGAACCTGTTTGGCGGCTATTATTGCGAGTGCCTGCCCGGCTGGACGGGCCACGACTGTGACGTCGGTGAGTGGCACCACCACCACCTCGCACCACCACCTCGCCCCGCACCACCAACTCACCCCGCACCACCAACTCACCACCAACTCACCCCACACCACCAACTCACCCCACACCACCAACTCATACCGCACCACCAACTCACCCCGCACCACCAACTCACCACCAACTCACCCCACACCACCAACTCACCCCACACCACCACCTCGCCCCGCACCACCACCTCACCCCGCACCACCACCTCGCACGGCACCACCAACTTAGGGGGGGGGCATGCTGGCTGCTGGCTGCTGCTGCATAATCCCAGTTGTAGGATCCTGTGGTGTAAGTTCTTCGATTTGGCCAATGTGAACCCGGACGCCGGCACGTAACGGCCCCCTCTTGCCAATGACGTCACGGGATCTTTAACGTCCACCGTGACACGAGCGGCCGCGTGGTATTACGGTTCCGTTCTCCGATAGCGCCGCGTGCAGTTTACAGAACGCGAGTTGACTTCGAAGCGATGAATGTGTTCATAACGCGGATGCGAATTGGATATAACGCGATCGAGTGAACAGAACGACGTCGCGCGGGTCGGAGTAAGCGATTGAGCGTCTGCCTCGGCGTTGCGTCGCACAAGGCGGGATGCTGCTGGATGCTTATAGACGCTATCCACCTGCGCTCACTCATTGTTCGGCCTGCGCACGCATCTCACGTTTTATCGCGGACTTTGCTTTACCCAGTATTAGACGTTGTAACGTGATTTTTTGGTTCCATAAAGCGGTGTTCTTCAGCAACGCAGCTCCCGCGTTATAGGAGAACATAGTCTATGACGGTCATTACACCCACAGTGAGCGGGGCTTGATTTCAGCTGCAGCTGTCTAGGACTGAGTTCCAGAATATATTTCCCCACCCCCCCCGCCCCCTACCAACACCCTCCCCATATTTGTGGTAAAGAATAGCGTGCACTTGACCGTGTAATTTATCGATATTAAAATAGCACGCGATCCTCGTGTTTGCTAAGCGAGTAGGCATGTATCGAAGTATTTGTGTCAACAATATTCCGTGACGTAACGAGGGTAACAACACGATGCACGAAACTACGCGCATGTGTTCGGCAGGTACGCTGTAAAGTAAAAAAAAAACGTAACCAGTCGGCTAAAGGTTTTGAGTTTGTTTGAATTGTTACAACGGACGATGTTCCCGTTCAGCCAGCAGCTTTTTTAGATGTTTTACGAGGAATGTTGCACCACTCACAAATGAGGTCAAGCTTGCTGCCCTGGAACTGCTTGCTCACGCCACTCCTGACGGAAGGGATTTCCCCCTCCAGGGGGTATTTGGCCTACTCTTCCCCCCGCTAGAGTCGGCGGCTGTGTGCGCATTAGTCGTTTGTTTTTTTCTCTCGCTGCAGGTGTCGACGATTGCCAAGGACGGTGCTTAAACGGCGGCACGTGCACGGCGGTAAGAGAGACCAGACGACTCCCGTTTGGGCTTCATCGTCACCACCATCACCATCATCGTTGTCGTCATCATCGTCGTCATCGTCACAACCATCGTCGTCATAATCGTTATCGTCGTCATCATCACCGTCATCATCATCGTCATCATCGTTATCATCGTCGTCATCATCGTCGTCATCGTCATCACCATCCTCGTCATAATCGTTATCGTCGTCATCATCGCCGTCATCATCATCGTCGTCATCGTTATCATCGTCGTCATCATCGTCGTCATCGTCACCACCATCGTCGTCATAATCGTTATCGTCGTCATCAACGTCGTCATCATCATCGTTATCACCACCACCATCATCGTAATAAAAATTAACTGTGGAACAAAAAAATGTGTTTCTGGGTAGTAAGTGTTATTTCCTAATTGCTTATGCCTCAAAAGTGCAGAAGATGGCTATTATTCCCCACAAACTTTGCTTTTGTGACCATTACAGTGATTTTTTGAAATTTAGCTATTGCCAATGAGAAAACGTCGTGAGCATTTGTGTCTTTCCTTCATGTAAAGTCCTAGTCACAAAAGCAAAGTTTTTGGGGAATAATAGCCATCTTCTGCACTTTTTAGGCATAAACAATTAAAAAATAACACTTACTACCCAGGGACAAAAATCGTGTTACATAGTGTATAATCATTCTTGCATTCATATAATCACACTTATATTACGCCCATAACAGAACGTCCCACAGTTCAGATTGTTACCCTAGGGGACCCCTAATGGCAGCTTGCCCCTGTTGATTAAATCTTAGTTCTATCGAAGCAATATTTAATCAAACACACAAATGCACATCACACTCCGAGGGCACAACCGGAGAAAGGTGCAAACGAACACAGACACGCACATTCAGACAAAGTGTGTCGTCAGCGTAAATATGAGATAAGAACAGAGATGGTGAGCGAGTCTATGATTGTGGGGGTGTTGGGTGGGGGAGCATGTACGATGCATACTGTATGAAGAAAATTGAACAAGTCGATGAAGGTTAATCCAATGTATCGTGAGAGCATCTCCGTTTCAAATAGCGGCACTTAAAGAAGAAGAAAAAAATGTAGCATCCGCTTCCAGGGCTGTTCTTTCACACTCGAAGGACTATGCCGATCTGCAACACATCCAAACGGATATTCCGTCTCGTATGTATATCGAACTTATTTTGCGCGTACGTAGCCAACCGTGTTAATTGTCGGTGTGGGGGAAGGACAAGAAACTGAACACAAAGAGCAGCTCTAAAGAAATCAGTTTTCAATCGAGATTATTTAAAATTGCACAGCTCCAGTGGCTTCCTAATATCGTAAGGGAGAGCGTTCCAGACGGCCTCAGAAGCACATCTTGAGAGCGCGCGATGCGGTGGCCGTCTTTGTTCGCTGGCTCGGCACATTAAATAAACATCGGTTCATCATTGACCCCGCGTAGTAAAGTAACTGTAACTAGTAAAGTAGCGGTTTCCGGAACGACGGAAACAAAAACATGTGGAAGACTCCCCGATCGTCCTACGAATTACCGACACGAGCGATCGCGCGAACCCCGCGCGCCCGCTCCGCGGTGATGGATGTCCTCGTTTTTTTTCAACTTCCTTTCAGGAAGCGGAGAGGGGATCGCGGTGTTCGTGCCGGCCCGGCTACACGGGGCGCCGCTGCGAGAAACCTATCGACGGTAACTTCACCCTCGGCCACGCGTCTTCTACCCCCCACCCCAACCCCCTCTCTCTCTCTCTCTCGGGAAATCTCTCGCCCTCCGTCTCGGTTTTCTCCTCCGCGAGACTCCACCGAGCGGAAAGCCGAGTCACGGGGAGCGGGTGGCAGCAATCGCCGCCGCGCAGCTGGAAGAGGAGAAGCATAACGGGGGGGTGGGGGGGGCTGATCTCTTGCGAAGTGCCGGGTGGATGGGGTGAGAGTCGGCGGGATGACTGTGCCGAGTGGCCCCCGTTGGCTTAGCCGGGGGGGGGGGGGTTGCAGCGTTGGAGGGGAAGCCGGGGCTACGAGCCGCCTCGATTGCGTTGTTCGTTTGAGCGAGGACTCACTTTGCTCAAATGAAATCTGGCTGCCGCCTGATGATGCCGGTTGTAATTGCTGGCGAAACGTCGTTCTCAGATTGTAAATGTTGCGGATTTGCTCTCCAACACACCGGTGTTGCTGTACTAGTGACGAATTGGCACGTTCTGTTTACGTGACAAACCTTACTCATTGATTGTGTAGGGTGGTAGCGGGTTTAACGTCACATTTTTATTCACGCGATCTGATCCAAAATAAACTCTATTATGGAGTATATTGGTCGCGGAAGCCTACGTGTTAAACTAAGTTGTTGGTGTCGGGGGGTAAAGCTCGGACTAGTGGCTGCTTCGTTAATTGGTTAGGATCGGGATGAGTGAGAGGTCAAATACAATTGGCCTGTTGGGTAGTTGATTAGGGCTACGGTTAGTACGGATGGCTAGTTGTCTGAATTATTTTGGAGTAGGGTTATGATCGGTGAGAGGACTTGTACTAGTGATTTAGTCTGTGTGTGTTAGAGAGCGAGTGCACAGAATCTGCGTGGGTATTGCCACGGTCAGTTAGAGGGGCCCAAGTCCTCCTTGTTGCCTTTAACCGACACGCCGTTTCGTCTCGTTTTTGGGGAACGTGAACGTTTCGCGGTGACCGATTTAAATGCGCGATCATGTTTTGTTTGTTGTATGATAGTCACGGTAACTGCGCGGCCCGTGTCATCACCCCCCCCCACCCCGTCCGCCTGCCCCCCCCCCCCGGAAAAAGCCCAATGGTTCCGTCTTTGTGATGCCGTCCGCCGGGTTCGGAGGACGCAAATTCGTAAAGAGCGACGGCGTTGATGTGAACGTTTCCACGCTCGCAACAACCTTTAAGTCTGCCTTTGGCGGCGGTGCTGCATTTGTTGAACAACACAGGACGGGGAAGTGGCGGTGGTGGTGGGGGGGAGGGTGGTGCGCTGTGTGGCTCAATGTGCACTCGCTTGTTTGGAAATTCCAGCGTTTCAGAAACGGCGGCGATGAGGCGGCGGCGGTGGCGGCGGCGGTGGGGGGGTGCCGCCAGGGGAAGGCGCGCGGAACAAATTGCGTCTCGTCCCACCGCCCGCCACCCCCAAAATAAAAACAAACGGAAAAAATAACCCCCCCCCCAGAAATAAACACCGAGCTTAAGGACGGCTAATGCGATCCGTGCTCGAGTGCACACTCAGAGCCTCTTGCCAGCGGAGGCCACTATTTACTCCAGAGGGAGCGAGGGGGGGGGGACGTTTTTTTGTGTCCAACGTGATCTTGTCTCCATCACTTCACCACTTCGGTCACCGCCGCCTGCCGCCACAAATAAGGCGGTGCCCGGCGCGGAAAGAGCCGCGGGCTGCCCCCCCCCCCCCGGAGTCCTCCCACCAGCAACGGAGCGAAGCCGCTCGCTCGTAAATCTGCCTGCGTCAGGGCCATCGCGGGCAGCAAGGCGGAGGCGGCCCCCATGCGCCGAGACCCGAGGTGTCAAACCGCGCGGAGCGACGTGATTTTTGGAAGAAAATTAGTTTTTTTTTTTATGAAAAGGCCCTCGAGATGCCGTCAGAAGCGGGTTCAGGGTTCGCGGGCCGCCGTCGTGCAAATATAGCGTTCCCTTAATGATCGCGTCGCCGTCGCGTGTATTTTCGTTGCCCGTTCCCCCCCCCCCACCGCCCACCGAAGTGAGTGCGTGGGGATTACTCGCCGTGGGTAGTCCTGGATCGGGAGCCCAAAATTGTCCGCTAATGAACGCCGTCGCCTTACGCACGGAATATGGACATAACTCGAAGTGCCGCACCCGGCTCGCTAACCGCGCGGGGCTAATCGAGTTTCGAACGTGATCCTGCCGCGGGTGCTGGCGCGCGTCCGCTTCGTCCGCACCTGCCGTCGCTGTTTCATTTCATCGGTTGGCAATTGCTGAAACCCCGAGTTCGATTCGCAAACCAAGGGCCCGAGCAATATCTGAACCGGTTTTTGATCTCCCTGCCACCGCCCCCCTTCCCCCAACCCCTCCCAACCCCCTTCACGGTTACCCGCTCCGACCGGCGTAGTGAAGTACGGTCACACAATCCCCGTGATCGACACGCCGTTGGGAGACCTTCCTCTATAGCAGTGGGCCAGGCAAAGGGGGCTGCGCTGTTATTTGGTTCACTTTCCGTCGCTTGTCTCATGCAGCACAGTGCATGCACGCCGACTCAGCCTCAAATGAGCACCCGGTGCGATGTGTAAGCATCGTCGCTAGGGAGACAAAGGCGGCCGGGCGTGGTGTTGGCCACCCACCCCCTCGTGTGCCGTGCCGGCCTTTATAGGTGATCGCTAACAGCACTTGCCCCTACAGTCTGTTAAGGCTACACGTGGAATATTTGTCTTTGTCGAGTGAATATTAGCCCCGGAAGTGTAGCGGTCAGCGTGCTGCGCTACGAACCTGGCTACCGGGGTTCGATTCCCAGTCACGGCCAACACCGGTGGCGATTATCTGAACCGGTCCTGGGCCACCCCTAAGTCGACTCAGCCTCAAATGAGTACCTGGTGCGATGCGTAAACATCGCCACTCGGGAGACAAAGGCGGCCGGGCGTGGTGTTGGCCACCCACCCCCTCGTGTGCCCTGACGGCCTTCCTAGGTGCTACTCGCTAACAGCACTTGCCCCTACAGTCTGTTAAGGCCATACGAGGGATCTTTTGTCTTTTTCTATTTGTGGCATAACGTGGTTGGCACGGGCCCTTGGTGGTGCAAGAAATGATATGGGACTCCCCCATGTTAAACAATGTTGCCCATCTCCATGGCCCTCCACCTGGACTCTGGGCCTGGGCACAGTTGCACTGCCTGTGCACTCGATAGCCACGGCGCTGACCTCGGGGGCGCGTGTGTGTGTGCCGTGTGTGTGTGTGCCGTGTGTGTGCCGTGTGTGTGTGTGTGCCGTGTGTGTGTGTGTGCCGTGTGTGTGTGTGTGTGCCGTGTGTGTGCCGTGCGCGTGACGTCTCGCACGTGAGCAGGGCCTGAGAACTGCACAGCGGCCGTGGCGAACAGAACGGCGGGGGGTGCGGCGGCAGTGCCGGCGGTGGCCGTCGGAGACTCCTGCCGGAACGGAGGCTCGTGCGTGTGGCAGGCTGGCGCTCTCCGCTGCGTCTGTCCCGCCGGCTGGGAGGGGGAGCTTTGTGAGCGCGGTGAGTGCCGGATTCCGGCTCCGCGGGGCAGGCCCGCCGGCGGTTGGGTCAATTCTGTGGCGACGGAATTACGGAATGGCACAGAAGTTACCAATCACAACGTGAAAACATAACAATTATTTTTGCCTTTGAAGTTTCTCAATGTTCGTGCCGCAAAAGTTTACGTGAATATTAGCCCCTCTGACAATCCACATTGTTCATGGGGGATGTTTTACTTCACCTTTCTGGTCAGTGCGGGTTGGTGAAGGGGGGGGGGCCCACAACTGATGCATACATCGATCTCCACTGATGTTGGCCACGGCAGGGAATCGAACTTAGAGTGCACCAGGTTCATAGCGCAATACGCGAACCAATGCGTCACTCTCCTCGGTTGGATGCCCTCTCAGGCATCTTCCCTCCTTCGGCTGTCACTCTGTCACTGCTCTCGACCGTCAGCCGTCCTCCTCCCTCAGATCCACGTCTCTCAGCAGTACGACGTCTCTCAACCCGCCAATGGTCGCTCTCATCCGGACGTCTCCTCTTTCTGTCCCTCGGCGTAATTTGCAAGCATTGCCGTGTAAATGGAGCAAACGTTTAATGTTTGTTGGCGATCGTCCTCGCGCTTAGCCAAGTCGCGCTCAAACACACCGGCAGGTCACCGGGAGATGAGAAAGAGCGGTCTCAGCATCACGTCGCTAATAATAGGGCTCCCTGCCGCGGTGTTTGAAAGCTCGCCTTTTGTCCAGAAGGACAAATTTGGCTAGGGCCCCACAATTAATTATGGGGTTTTTTTGTTGTTGCTTTCATCTCCGCTGTCGATACGCGCTGCTGGCCGCCGAGATTTTTTTTCTCCTTAATTGTGATTCAGCGTGACAGACGCGGCACGGGCACATCAATTTACGGGCCGATTCATTTGGACAATTGTAGGGGGGGGGGTGTGGGGCTGTGATAAGCACAACAGTATTAGCATAAAGTCCTTTACGAAAATATATATTTTTTTTGGCGGAAGGAAAAAAAGAATAAGAAATCTCCGATCCTAAAAAATATTCGTAAAGTTTCCAAAGCTCTCCTCAAATATGCACACTTGTGCAAATACCCATTCGAGTTTTCACTACGTGTTAAATAAATACCACACTGTAACTCTACACGTTTATGGCAAGTACATTGTGAGAGTGTTTATCGGTGGTGAGACCAAAATAATAATAAAAATCAATTCCAAATGTATTACAATAATAAACAGGCCTCCCCATGCCATCCGCGTCACTCGTGGGAGTTGTTTCACCATATTTTGTCATGCGGGTGGCGAGGGGTGGGAGGGTGGGAGGGGTGATCACGATCAGTTCAGACATCGTTCGCCACCGATCGAAACTCGGGGTCGCGGGGTTCATAGCGAAGTGCGGTTCAACCGCTGCACTCCTGCTCCCCAAGTGAAATGTATACAAAGTAAAGAAACCACACACACACACACAAGTGGCAGACATAGAAACATCACAACAAAACTCAAGTGTACCTCTTATCCTGCTGTGAGTGGTGATTTTAAAACTTAATATTTTTTTCTTCTTGGTTCTTTCGGTAAAGTCACGTAGAAGGGAAATAATAAAATAATAAAAACAAAACATAATAAAATAATTCTCACGACGTTTCGGCCACAACGCAAGCAGCCATCCCTGCAGTCACGAAAGCTTTAAATCGAAACTTAATATTTTTTGCAACAAAAAATTAAAACTGTTATCGGCTTAAATTTCGATTTAAAGCTTTCGTGACTGCAGGGATTCATCCTCTTGGTTCTTTCGGTAAAGTCACGTAGTATGAAAATAATAAAATAATAAAAATAAAACATAAAATAATCCTTACGACGTTTCAGCCACAACGCAAGCAGCCGTCCTCAGGTGGAGAACAGGTCTGTCGAGAAGACAGAGTCGCTCCAAGCCTGGGGTGTGTCATTCAGACTCTGTCTTCTCGACAGACCTGTTCTCCTCCACCTGAGGACGGCTGCTTGCGTTGTGGCCGAAACGTCGTGAGAATTATTGTATGTTTTATTTTTATTATTTTATGATTTCCATTCTACGTGACTTTACCGAAAGAACCAAGAGGATGTTATCGGCTTCATGCCGTGAGACAAGCAATCCATCGGTGTCCCAGAATGCATTCTGAATTCATGACTTTTTTCTTCCTCCTCGACTCTCAGCTGTGAGCCGCTGCGACCCGAACCCCTGCCAGAACGGCGGGCAGTGCCGCGACCTCGCTGGGGACTTCTCGTGCCAGTGCGAGGGCGAGTGGACGGGCAGCACCTGCGGTTCCAGTGAGGCCTGCATTGCGACACAAACGCGAAGAAAGCACCACACAGCAAGCGATGCACCTCACCACAAAGGGATGAGTTGGGGCTCCAATCACAGGGCAGTAGCGGAGAAGAGCTCGCTTGTCTGCTCCGTGCCCTGCCCAATCGATCGCTCACTCTTCCGCTCGTACGCAAACTCAACACGCTCGCCTCTCTGCCCAATCGATTACCGTCTGACTCACCTGTTTGCCAATTAGGTCACCTGCTTACTGGCCCACATGCTCACACACGTGCCTGATCAATCACTCATTCATTCACCCACCCAACCATGAGTGTGTCGAAGCTAAACTATGTTGGGGAGTCCTTAACACATGTCGTGAGAGACATACACGCAACGTAGTGCAGTCACACATTTTTGTTTATGCCTAGGGCAAATGTAAGTTATACATGGCTCTCATCATCAATACCATGGGTCCCTTCTCCTCCTTCTGGTCAGCATGAGCCCTTGCTCAAATCTATATGACAATACTTATTTAAGTACGTGCTGCAACTGACGCACTCAAAGAAGGATGAAGAAATGCACAGATAAACTCCAATGCAGGTCCTCGCGGTTGCGCCGCATCACTCTCCAATGTGTCATCGGGTCACGTTCTTTTTTCGGCACGGTGGCGGGGCATCATTTCTAAATCAATCTGATCGCAGATTTTTTTCGTCGTTACGGCAATCGTCGGTGACGCGCGGACGAGGCGATTTCCGTTTGGGCGTTGTTGCGATCACGACGGCGGGCGGCAATTCGACCTAAACCGCTCCCTTGCCCCGGCCGTCGAATAACGGCGAGGGCCACGGCTTCTCAAAGTGGCGTCCGCGGGCGGGCGGAGGGGCCGCGGTGGGTGGACACTTAGTTTAGTCGCGCGCCAAGCTCATGGCGAAGCCTGAGCCCCGGACTGTTAAAACTAAAACTAAACTTTTTTCAGCAGTTAAGTCCCACTGGGCTATGTAGCTTATCGTGTGGAATATGTATTGCAGCAAAATACTCTAAGCGCATGTTTCTGAAATTGGAGAGAAAAGCCAGAGGACCCGAAGAAAAATCCACACGATCACGTGGAGGGAGAACACGCAAACTCAAAATATGCAGCAGGCGTCAGGGTCGGGATCAAACCCACGACCTCCTGCATACCAGGCGAGGGAGATAACATCTCGCCACCAGCGACATTGCCTCTTAGAGTCAAGGTGTGCGAGGCCCGGTTGCCTCAACTCGGGCGAAACTCGGGGCTTTCGCCCTGTCAATCCGTCGCACCTAAAGCGGCACATCTGATCGAGCGAAGTGTGTTCCTTGGCGCGCACCGAACGGCGTGAAGGAAATCGCTCCCAAAGTTAAGAAAGCAAATTTACCAAAGCCTCTTGGGGTGCTTCGGTAAAAAAGAAATGGGGATTACGGCAGCTATGCGTAAAATATTGTTTCTATCCTCGCTTATTAGAAACAAGTGAATATAATAATAAACGATGATCCCTGCGGCGTGCTGTTTCCCAGCACTCTGTGTACGAATCGTGCTAAAATGTTTACGCGCGTCAGAAGGCACGCTGCAAGCAGACGCTAATTCCAGCGGCGCGAACGCTATCGGTTCTTGGCATGGGCGGCCGTATTGATGCACGTTTTTATGTTTACATTCTTGCGCTGTACGAGATTTCCACCTTCTCAATCCCTGTTATCTCTCCACTTTGCAGGTGCGAGCGACTGCGCTTCCCGCCCGTGGTACGTGCAGTTCCTGCGCTACACATGACGCAAAGTCTGAAGTTCATCAGCTTTGTAATAATCACAGTTTCGAAGAGTCGTGTTTTCATTCTTTTCACCCCCCTCCCGCCGCCCCCATCTCGTGCCGTGACGTGCGCAGCCACAACGGCGGCACGTGCGTCGATGGAGGGGACTGGTACCTCTGCGAGTGCGCCCCAGGATTCTCGGGGCCCGACTGCCGCATAAGTAAGACGTTGCACCCCGCCCCCCCCCCCCTTATCACCCCCCCGTCACCCCCTTTTGCTCCCCCTGCCAGCTCTGCGACGATTCATTTGTCTTCTTTGGGTCTTTTGGTAAAGTCACGTAGATAGGTTCAAAGAAAATAACAAAAAAAACTACGACGTTTCGATCGCAACACAAGCGATCGTCCTGATAACCTGGTCATTAGTATACACTACGACACTATCCACTACACTACTATACGCTACACTGCTATACGCTACACTGCTATACGCTACACTACTATACGCTACACTGCTATACGCTACACTGCTGTACGCTACACTACTATACGCTACACTACTATACGCTACACTACTATATATACACTACACTGCTATACGCTACACTGCTATACGCTACACTACTATACGCTACACTACTATACGCTACACTACTATACGCTACACTACTATACATAGACTCTAGCTCTCCCAGGCATTCCCAGGCAAGCCGAGAGACACAGTCCCGCCAGCGTGTCCTGGGCCAGCAGGGAGAGGGATGATCTCAGACGGGCTGGACCTTGGCAATGGACACTCAACATATGTACATTAACAAAACCCTGATCGAAGTTATGGATTTCATTCTAGAAGCGTATACATTTCTCATTGATGCTCATATTAGTTCTGGTTACTGCTGTTAAACTGGCATATTACATATATTTATATTGTCAAACTGTCAGATTATTTTACGACGTTCTTAAGTTTGAGTAAGATCGCCTAAAATTGAGCGACGGTTGAGAGATTTGTCCATTTTTCGATTTAAAGCTTTTGTGACTGCAGGGATTCATCTTCTTGGTTCTTTCGGTAAAGTCACATAGAAGGACGGCTGCTTGCGTTGTGGCCGAAACGTCGTGAGAATTATTTTATTATGTTTAATTTTATTATTTTATTACTTCCCTTCTACGTGACTTTACGGAAAGAACCAAGAAGATTTTTCCATATTGTAATTGTGTCAAATTCACAGTCACTTCGCCATTGGGCGCTCCTCGTTCATGAGAAGGGGCGGTTGAATTCGACTCTGTGTTGTGGCCGGCACCATTCGCGGTGACCATCCCATCTTACTGTCACCCTTGACCTGGGTTGAACTTCACTGCTCCATTGCAGTCCTGCCAAAAGCGCATCGTTCCCTACTGCGTTTCCCTACGCCAGTTTGCCCGGTTGTTTTTTTGTTGTGCCAAGAAACTATACGAGAAGTTAATTCCCAACAGCGGCGGCAACAGCAGCAGCAGCAACGTTTAGGCTCCGCGAAGCCTACCTCGGCATCAATCATCACCAGGATTTAGCACCCCCTGCTGCAGTGCAGCCAAATTTACTGTGGAACTCGGGGCCCGACTGCCAAGGGGTCAGTCTCAGGTCCTGTTTCGCTTCGGGTTTCTCGTCAGGTTACGGGAATTGTACAGCCCGCGTTGGCTCGCTGTGCTCTTGCCAGAGGCACCTCCGATCATTAAAAAAACGCCACACCTCTCCACGTGCATTACAAAAATACAAAACTCAATACAGAGAAACTTAACAGCGTGCCAGCTTTTTTTTTACAATATTATAATCTTGGTGGATTGTGGGTAACATATACTGTAATCATAAATGAACGCACACAATTCTGGTTTGTTCCCTTAAAATAAAATAAAAAAACACGTAGATCCACGCAGGATATTTTCTGACAACTATGTAAAACGGCATATTAGAGTAGGTGGCACGTGGCTATTAGCAGCCACTACCATAGCTAGAGGTATCCTCAACCGCGTGTAGAAATACAATCGATGTCTGTCGCTAACCCAGACAGGCCTGGCCGAAATTAAGCATTAGGCCCGTTGGCCAAAGGGGCTCTCCAGACAAATGTTTTGCAGCTGCTTCTTTTGGTTACCAAAGCAAGTTGTCGAAATATTCGGCTCGAAAGTTTGCCTGGCCGCCGCTCCGCACCGTGTCGTGAGCAGCATCGTGGTACCAAAGTAGCGTAGTGCGGTTGGCATTGGCCCTGAGGCAAGGAATAGAATGGAATCGCTGCACCCCCCCCCGTCCAATTCCACCCCCCGTCTTTGCTGGCTTCTAGGCCCCAGCCACCCCTGGGGGCCCCAATGCAGTTGGGTGTGACGGTGGCTAGGAGATGTTGACTACCTCGCCTGGTATACAGGAGGTCGTGGATTCGATCCTGACCCTGACGCCTGCTGTATATTTGGAGTTTGTGTGTCTCTCTCTCATCATCATCACAGTGGCTAGGAGATGTTAACTACCTCGCCTGGTATACAGGAGGTCGTGGAATCGATCCCGACCCTGACGCCTGCTGTATATTTGGAGTTTGTGTGTCTCTCGCTCTCATCATCATGGTGGCTAGGAGATGTTAACTACCTCGCCTGGTATACAAGAGGTCGTGGATTCGATCCTGACCCTGACGCCTGCTGTATATTTGGAGTTTGTGTGTCTCTCGCTCTCATCATCATCACAGTGGCTAGGAGATGTTAACTACCTCGCCTGGTATACAGGAGGTCGTGGATTCGATCTTGACCCTGACGCCTGCTGTATATTTGGAGTTTGTGTGTCTCTCTCTCATCATCATCACGGTGGCTAGGAGATGTTGACTACCTCGCCTGGTATACAGGAGGTCGTGGATTCGATCCTGACCCTGACGCCTGCTGTATATTTGGAGTTTGTGTGTCTCTCGCTCTCATCATCATCACGGTGGCTAGGAGATGTTAACTACCTCGCCTGGTATACAGGAGGTCGTGGATTGGATCCTGACCCTGACGCCTGCTGTATATTTGGAGTTTGTGTGTCTCTCGCTCTCATCATCATCACGGTGGCTAGGAGATGTTGACTACCTCGCTTGGTATACAGGAGGTCGTGGATTCGATCCTGAACCTGACGCCTGCTGTATATGTGGAGTTTGCATGTTTCTCTCTCTCTCTCTCCCCCTGTGGTCGTGTGGATCTTTATCCGGGTCCTCAGGTTTTTCCCTCCGCATTTATAATCAACATGCGTTTAGAATATTTGGCTGCTATAAATTTCCACGCGATAAGCCGCTTTGTTGAGCTATCATTTGTGGCCAGGTCGCTTCTGGTTAAAGAGCTACGTAACTCAGCGGGCCTTTACCCGGTAAAATAAAATAAAAATGCAAAAAAATACAAAAAAAGTATTAAAGTTTAGTTTGTGTGGCCTGCGCACACTCGGTAGCCACGCGACTCCGTGGGACCCGTTGCGGCTCACCTGTAAATCCGACTGCAACTCTTTGTCGGAGAGGGCAAGAGGAGTGGGAAGCTCAGAGGCAGTGCACCACCGCTCGACTGCTCATGTTGCCTTGTGGTTGTTGTTGTTGTTTGACTTGCATCCCACTGGGATTTTTGCACAGCGTTGGTGTGCGGTGCTTTTTTTCTGGAAGACTTTGCAGTTTTTTCCTGGATTTTTCTGTTTGCTCATAATCACTTTAAGATGTTTTTCTTGTTCATGTTTTTGTTTTTTGTTTGTTGCGGTTGCACCCGATTCAAGAGCCGAATGGCTCACAGGGCTATACCAGATAAATGAAACTGAAAACCCCAGACCACCCAGCTGCTGCTGCTACTTGTGTAACACTTCCATCCAATGGGAACCCTCTCCCCCATCCCAACATGTAAACTAGGAAAATAAACAGCGCTCTTTCCAGCGCGCAAAAGGTTCACTTGCGTCCAGCAAAATCTGAGCACGAGAGGAATACTCTATCAACGACCCCTGGAGTGACTTGTTACAAAAACGTCCGCGTTCTTTTTTGTTCCCATTATAACGGTCAGCTGTTGCTGTTATAATGAACGAATGAATGCTCTTTCCTGCGGTCTGAAATAGCTCGAAAGAGCCGAGGTTTTTAGCGCGGCACTTATGCGAGAAGGGCGCCTCAACATTACAGATCACGTGCTGTTTGTAATCAATAGCAATGCCCTTTATTTATCCGGCAAAGACTGTCCGAGTCTTTTCTGGGGGGCGGAATGCCCTGTAAATGCTACCGTTGTTGTGCAGTGTAACACGCCAATGATAACACACTCAAGCGCACGGTTACGCAGCGATACATTTATACACACGGTGACACATTGAATACACGCGACAACACACTCCCCGTCTGCCGCGTTTGCCGCTGTGCCCCCGAGTGCAGACGTGAACGAGTGCCAGTCGTCCCCGTGCCCGCGCGGGGCCTCCTGCGTCGATGAGATTAATGGCTACAGGTGCGTGTGTCCTCCGGGACAGCCCGACTCCAGCTGCCACCGACCCGGTGAGTGAGATCATCCGACCGCCCCCCCCCCCCCCGACCCTAACGCCCGGCGAGCGAACAACTGAACAGAAAAAAAAAACACGAACAAATCCACGCGCGCGCATTTGCGCCGTACTCAGCCAGGCGCTTGCACAGGGACGAAGGGTGCCCCTGTAGCCTGTGGAGTGTACAGGCGGTGCAACTGCACAGGTGCCCACGCGTCGGATGGGGGCCCAGGCTCCGGGCTGTGAACGGTGGGGAAATTGGACATGCCGACCCGCAGGCCCGAAGCGCCAAACGGCCGGCAACAAATGGCAGGCGCATTCCGGGTGATTGGGTTCTAAAATCCACTTGTAAATAAATCCATTAGAAGTCCGCCGAAAGTGTTTCTGATGAACGTGGCGAGTTGTTTTGTTCATCAATAATAATTGTCATTATTATTATTATTATAAATTCACGCAGCCATGGAGTTGCCAAGGCCATGCTGGCCTCACGGGGAGTTCCGCGCACATGGCTCCACGTGGTCCGATGGGTGCAACACCTGCCAGTGCGTCGACGGTTGGGGCAACTGCACCAAGGTTCGAACGCTCCTCGCCCAACATCATCATCATCATCCATTTACACGTCACCATCCATCATTATCATAAGCCATGACCAATCCACTGTGGGATGAAAGCCTCCCCAAGCCGTCACCATCTGTGGCAAGTGACTTGTATCCACCAGTCACGGTATCCTGGATGTGATGTGCCGGATAAATATATATTCTGATTCTGATTTTCTTGGTGATCGGCTCAGATAGACACGGACGTCTGAACCAGAATGGAAGAGTAGGCCAAATATTAACCCTCTAGGGGCGCTCTCTTTAGGGCAATTTAGTGGAGGCCCTTCTGCCATCAGTGGGGTGAGTGAGTGATTTCAGGGCTGCGCCTTAACCATCACCTATCCCACAGCCACGCGCCCCTTTGCCTTGATGGTGTCTGAAGACCCACAGTGATCGAGAGTGCAAAGTCTGCTTATTCAGATGAGAAAAATAGAAATACGCAATGGTGTTTTGTTTGGGTCGGAAGTTAATGTTAACATTGGATCGGGTGTTGCGCCCCGCTCGCTCACCGGCTCACTCTCAAAGCGAGACCGGTGATGTGGGACATTTATTAAACCGCGTGTTCCAGTTCATCGATATGCTTTCTTTGGATGTTGATGCTCATTGGATTGTTTCCACTTGACTTGGTGTGAATTATAATCAGAGTTGGGTGGATGTGAATAAAGGATTCGGTGAACCGGTAGAAAATTAAACGTTAGGATCGCGCAGAGAGGGAAACACTTTACTGAATGTTAGAAGCGTAGGAAGATTGAGCTTTGGGAAATTCAAATGCACGGCTTTAAAGCATCAACCGCGCAACCACAAAGCATCGCCCACAGCACAAAAGAGAATCAACCGCACAACTCCACACAATCAACCACACAGCATCGACCACCACAGGATAAACCGTACGAATTATCCAAGAAGAATCAACGACAAAACCGCACAGAATAAACCACACCACCACAAAGAATCAACCACGTAACCCCGCACCATCATCCACATGACCCCACATCATGAACCACATGACCCCGGCAGATTCAACCATCAAAACCGCCATGGTCCCACCACTAACCGCACCCCCCGAAACCTCCAATTACCACGGTTGGCTATGTAAGTTGCGAAAGAAGTTCAACATACATAACCCCCCCCCCCGTCACTCACACCTCCCACCCCCCTCCCCGCCCCTCGCCCAGGTGTGGTGCGGGCGGAGCTCGTGCTCTCTCTCCGCGGTGTCCGACCCCGGCTGCCCTCCGGCCCACGCGTGTCGGCCGGCGCGACGCCGGCACGGCTGCCTGGCGGGGCCGTGCCAGGAGGGGGCCGGCGAGTGCGTGGGGCCGCCGCTGCCGCCGCCGCCCGCCGACTGCCGCCCCGTCCCGCCGCCGGATGGGGTGGCCGAGCGGCCGGGATGCGTGCGGCTCACGCTGCGTGTGGATCGCGCCCGACTGCCTGCGGTAACGTGCGGTGGGAACTTTCGCGTTCGTTTGTTTAATGGCGTGATCGATCCACTGCTGTTTCTTGATTGGCCGCCGACGCTTTTATTCTGGTGGTGGTGGTCGTGGTTATTTTATTTTTTGTTCTTCACGGTTGCTGAGTACAGGGCCCAAGGATTTCATGTGCCGAGCGGGCAGCAAAAAAAAAGCACTCCTAAATGTTGCATTCGTCTTCGTACTGATCTCCAATGGCTATTAACCTAGCAGCAGCGATACATCGATGTCTTCATTGCGATTCTAGCGGCTGGTTTCGGAAGCCAGGGAGTGTGATTCGCTCGTGCCCCTTCCCTTCATTCATTTTACCTGTACGTGTCAAACCTTGAACTGCATTCCACAAACTCAATATTTTCTAAAGCTGCACATAATCACCTTCAAAATGACACCCCCCCCCCCCCCCCCCTCTGTATGGTTGTGATGATTTAATTCCTAAATGATTATTGGCAACGGAGGATCTCACCACGGAGACGCCAACTCAACGGGTAGTAATTTCATCTCCGGACGTATGGACGGCCAATTTTGAAAAGTTTTAATTCCTGCCAGGACACGCGCCAGTTTCCAAGGGTTAAGGGGACTGGCAGGAATTGAAGGTCTCGTGATTGGCTCCCGAAACATCCGGAGATGAAATTACGACAGCTGGAGAAGCATCTCCTTTGGTGAGATCTGTCATCACCTACGGACGTTTCGACGTTTAAAGTCTAAATCGGAACCGCCGTCACGAATGCTTTTCTTTCGATCGGGATGACAACCTCGCCTAATGCGTGGTACTGCCCGTCAGAGGTCGCAACCGGGTACCCGATACCCGTACCCTACCCGATACCCGGCTACCCGTACCCGGCCAGGTACGGGTACGGGTACCTGTTTGCGACCCTGGTGCGGCCGGGTATGGGTACGGGTAGGCCGTGAGTCACTGGTGAGTAACCGTTTGTCACTCATTTCGGATAGGGTACGGGTAGCGTACGGGTACCCATACCCGGCCGGGTACGGGTACCCATTTGCGACCCTGGTGCGGCCGGGTACGGGTACGGGTAAGGAATCAAAACCCGTTTGCGACCTCTGGTGCCTGTAAATCGCCAACGTCAAAACCGAACGCGATTCTCTCGCAGGGCACAACGGTGGAGCACATCTGTGCGGACCTTAGGCTCCTGCCGGGCGTGCGGGACTTCTCCTGGGTC
This sequence comes from Lampetra planeri, assembly GCF_965212315.1. NCBI lineage: Eukaryota > Metazoa > Chordata > Hyperoartia > Petromyzontiformes > Petromyzontidae > Lampetra > Lampetra planeri. The sequence continues at coordinate 5,031,138 of NC_136136.1, forward strand.
TACTCGCTCTTCGTGCTCTGCGAGCGACCCGAAGGGCGCGAAGACGCGGTCGTCGTCGCGATAGTAAGCCAGGCGGGGGGCTCCGCGCACGCACGCGCCCGACGCTGCCCCCCAAACCCCGGGGTCACACCGACAGGCTTGCCCCACCTGTTTTGGATTTCCCAGTGTCGTCCTCTCGATGAAGAGGCGGTGGCAGTTCTGTGGGCACCTGTGAATGCTTCACGAGATGTTAAACGTCTCCGCTTTCACCAGTTGCGTTATAATAGGCGACTCTACTACTACTGCTACTACTCCTACTGTGTTTTATTTTATTTTGCCAGGTAAGGTCCACTGGGCTTTGTAGCTCTTTTTCAAAAGTAACCTGGCCACAAATGATAGCTCAACGAAGTGGCTTATCATGTTTAAAGTTATAGCAGCCAAATACTCGAAATGCATGTTTCTAAATGTGTGTGTTCTAAAACACATACACAGATACAAACAAACATAGAGATAGATAGATACACACACAGATACACACAGATAGAGATAGATACACAAGACAGAGATTCCCCGCGTAATTTTTTGAGAGACTGTTTGGGTAAGTGATGTTCCGGAGCACCCACCGATGACGTCTGCGTTCCCAAGTCCACCGCAGCAGCGTTCCTTTCTAAAACAAAGGTGCCTGACTACGGCGATGAATAAATGAAAAACAAATTGTCGCGTTCATCTTCTTGGTTCTTTCGGTAAAGTCACGTAGAAGGGAAATAATAAAATAATAAAAATAAAACATTATAAAATAATTCTCACGACGTTTCGGCCACAACGCAAGCAGCCGTCCTCAGGTGAAGAAAAGGTCTGTCGGGAACACAGCGTCTGAATGAAACAGCACCAAGCTTGAAGCATCTATTTAAGCTCAGTTGGAAGGTGAAGAGCGCCTTGACAAAATAATTTGCATATCAATAGGAATTTAGCATATTTATGGGAAATGCAGATATGGGATTAGTCACTACTTGTGAAATGCATAGGAGGTGGGCGGGGGGTTTCAAAGTCATATTATGCCCGTGCATTATGCAGGATTAGCAGCATCAAAGGGAGGGATAGGGGTAGCATTAATAATAGTATGTAGCTGCAGTAACTAAACCACCACGTAAAAAACTAAAGTATAAACTACATAGCATCATCAGTATACTAAATATACTCTCCAATAAGCTGAGCTACTAACAGTAAGTAATAGATTACAATTCTATGTCGCAAAAAATATAATATGCTTCTAGCTAAACTTGTTTCTATTACATCACACGGATATACCCCGTACTATATACTGCCATAGACAAACCCAACATTAAATGATATACTGTATTACTATACACCACCCTATACCTTCGACTATACATTGTAATATTACAAGCTTTAAATCGAAAATTGTCGCGTTCTTCCAGTCCACAGACCTCTCGGCAGGGTCCCAGGGGGACGCGGCGGTGTGGGGAGCGGCCACAGTGCTCGCCGAGGCCGCGAGGCGGAGGAGTGGGGAGCGCATGGCAGCCGTCTCGGACGTGGAGCTCAACTCCAAACGGCCAGGTCAGGTGTCGCTCCCCCCCCCGCCCCCCTTCACTACCCCGTCACGTCATCGGCAAATCGATCCCACAGGCAGCATTGGTCGGGAGCGGTATCGTAGTGGTTAGTGCGCCGCGCCACGAACCCGGCGACCCGAGTTCGATTTCCACTCATGGGCAATAACAGTGACGATTATCTAAACTAGCCCTGGGCTTCCTCTAGGTTGAATCAGCCTCAACATTAGTACCTGGTACGTGTGTAAACATCGCCACTCGGGAGAAAAAGGCAGCCGGGCGTGGTGCTGGCCACCCACCCCTTCGTGTGCCATGCCGGCCTTCATAGGTGCTCACTAACAGTGCTTGCCCCAACAGTCAGCTAAACACTATATGGGGGATCTTTGTCTTTGGTGGCCACTGAGATAATGGAGCTTTGAGAAGCTGTCATCAGCTGGCAGAGGCTGCCACCATCTCTGGCAAGATAGCCTCTGAGCCAAGGGGATTTGTCGGTACCACTGTCCATATTATATAAGTTACTTCCTATTTTTTTTCATCTTCCATGGACATAGCTGCCACGGTGACCTTGCTATCGAACATATCTAACATATTTGTGATACAATAAAATTATAATCGGAAACCAGGGTGAGCATTTGCTCCCCTGTGCGGTACCGATAAAACCTTTTTTAGTCAATGGCTCCGAGGATCAAGAGATTTCAGCTCAAGCGACTTTCACCGTGGCAGCGTGAGTGAACGAGAGCCCCGGATTGGCTTATCGGCCACGTTTGTTGGATTGCTGAATCCCTGAGTTTTGATCTTCCACGAAGCTCGTGGGGCACCCTAAACCGCATCCGCTGCACAAACCATGGAAGACGCGGATATCTGATGCACAAATGGCGAATTAAAAACTCTCCAGTGGTGTGCGACAGCGGTCATCCAGAACAGACCGTAACAACTATGACGACGCAACGCCCCGATTCACGAATACGAAGGAGACATCACAGGTGATACACTCCGCTGGTGCTGACGCGGTTATCTGGACTTGACCACCTGAAGGTGAAATTGTAGTCGTTGTCTCGGCATCTGCATCATCAGCCGTACGACAGAAGAAGAAGTGGATCGCTGCCTCCGGCGCTATCGCGTAGAGGTCTCCATAGGGCAATCAGCTTGGACGTGAGCGCTATAATCCCAGTGGCAGACAAACCGTGAGCGTTGACACGATGCCTGGGGGGGGCAAAAAAAACTTTAATTTGCCTTGCGTCCTCTTACTGTGGAAGAGACTTTAAAAATGGATGAGATGGCCACACAGTTTGAGAGGCAGATCACAATCATGGGAATGCTAATAATGCTCACGTTGTCACTTATGCTTATGTAATGACATTTACTTATCCAGGAAAGCCTCACTAAGTCTCAAGAATGATTTTTTAAGGTCCTGCATTGGGGATGTTTGGCCTATTCCATTCATAACTGTTTGGTTTTATTTGAGACTAAACAATTTTTTTTATTTTACCCGGTAAGGCCCACTATGCTATCTAGCTATTTTTCAAAAGCAACCTGGCCACAAATGACAGCTCAACGAAGTGGCTTATCGCGTGCAAATTTTTAGTAGCCAAATTCTCTAAACGTATATGTCGATTCTAAACGTAGAGGGGAAAAACCGAATGTCGTGTGTTTTCGGTAGAAGGCCCACAATGCATACGAGGGATTAACTTAAGAGATCCTGAAGGACAGGGACATGAAGCCAATTGCTATAGTGCCAGGTCATGTCCCCCTCGCTCCCCACTGGACTGGGAGTAGTAACACAAACCTGAGCGATCCACCGAGCGTTGCATTCAAAGCGCTGGATCACAGACGCGTACCAAAGCACCCACGTAGACTAATTTATGGGCAGGTCTTTGAGTCAACTTACAGACAGAAGAACAGTCGATCAGGTAGACTGATGGATAGATGGATGGAATTATGCCGACGAATGGATGAACGGATTCACACACAGAAGCACGTGCAGACTGTAGCGTGAACGTACGCACGGGCAGACTAACAGATGGACAGACACGTTGACTAAGGGATGAACAAGATGGATGGAATTATATATGGATTAAAGGTCACATGCACACCTAATGGATAGACGAATGAACTTAAAAACAGAAGCACGGACAAATTGAAGCATGACCGTGCGAAAAGATTTTATTAATTTAAATTTTCTACCCACGTGACTTTACCGAAAAAACCTAAGAATATTTAATCCTTGCAGTCACGAAAGCTTCAAATCGAGAATTAACGGATAGACAGAACGATACGTTCGGACTGACATGTTAACCACCCCTCCCTCCCCGCGGCGCCCTTGTGCATCAGACCACGTGCTGCTGGCCGTCGTGGCTTCGCTGCTGCTCATGCTGCTCGCCACAGCCGTGCTGCTCTGCGTCTGGTGCCTCCGTCGGCGGCAGCGACGGCGACAGCGGCGGCGGCGGAAGAAGAAGTCCGACGACGACGACGACGACGAGGAGCCGGTGGCAGCGCCGGACGGGGCAGGCCGCCGAAACAACGCCGGCGCTCCGGCCGCCGGCGGGCAGCCGCCGGCCAAGATCCACAACCCCATCGTGCGGCACCCGCACGCGGCCCCGCCCGCACGCGCCGTCAGCAACAAGGAGCTGGAGATGAAGCTCAAGTGCAGGACTCACAACTCCGAGCTGGAGCAGGTGGAGATCGACAAGCTGCGGAGGCCGGCGGGCAAAGCGGACGCGGAGAGCGGCGACGGGAACGGCCTCGCCGCGGCCCAAGCGGCCCAAGCGGAGTGCGAGCCGCTGAGGCCCAACGTGCAGCCGTGCGGCCAACCCCAGATCCTGCAGGTGACCGTATGATGCCCAGCGGGCGGGCGGACTCGATGAAAGCTAAAACTCACTGAAAACAATTAAAACGCTGTTGTGATCTTTCCCTCCGCGGTTGTTATTTTTTTTTTTAAACGTGCAGCAGTATTTTTTTTTTTACGTTGGTCGTTTGTTTTTGTTGTTTTTATTGCGAGGGATTATAAAATCATGCCAAAAGTTGTTGCGCGCTCGAGTGTAGGGGAATTCAAATCGAGGGATTGTTATCGAAAGTGGTTGTATCGCGATGCAGGGACAACGCCTGTGAGCTGAAGCGAGCGTGGCCGGGGCTTGGGGATGTGCGGAGTTCACCGCAGGGCACAGCGCAGTGAGCGTGCCCGAATTTTGAAACAAGAAAAAAAACATAATCAATCAGCTGTGCAGTTTAGTTTTTTTTATATATATTCAGCAGAAGCGGTTTGAATAAAATTCACACTTTGCACTTTTTGCTCTCTCATGGTGTAAGCGGACAAGCACCTACAGGCCGTGTTACTTGCCCGGTCGCGTTTTCAGGGCTTTCACTCCTTGTCCACAAAGCCTCGCACGCCCTCGCAGTCAGCGTCCCGTGGGAGACGGAGGTGCTGTGCCTTGTTTGCACGGTCGTTATAAAACAGGCGAGAGTTTTCCCTCGGCAGTAACAAGAACACATACTCTCACGTAGGTAGAAGAAAAAATCATAAAAGAACACGACGTTTCGGCCGCAACACAAGCGTCCGGATGACGGACGCTTGTGTTGCGACCGAAACGTCGTGTTCTTTTATGATTTTTTCTTCTACCTACGGGACTTTACCGAAAGAACCAGAGAGTATAGATTCCTGCAGTCACGAAAGCTTCAAATCAACAAAAACACACCCCGAGCATCGATACATTATTGTGTGCAATTGCATTGGCAGTGGTTGCACAGCTGCGAATAAAAAAAAATTAACCCATTCATCAATAACAATTTGGCCTTGAAAGTAAAAATATGTAATGGGCAATATTTCTGGAAATGGTCCTTTTTCAAAGCCCATAGAGGCCAGAGAGATCGAGTCAGGCCCTCTCCCCAATTTATCTGCTGGCCTCTCTGTTAACGTGATGGGCCATTCCCCCGAAACGTCACCTTTTATACATATTTTTACCATGCAAGGTGAGAAGGTGTTTTTGACGATTGTGTCGACTTTCAAATATGGGCAAGTGTGGCCCAGTGTGCCTCGGTTCCTTGCACCAGCGCTCCGAGGCCGCGCAAACGCCGAGAGCACAGCTCCACACCCTCACGAGCCGGAGGAAAGCGACCGTGCGTTTTACACGCACGCGATCCCGCGCCGAACGTCTACTCTTTCTTCGCGCTGTTTTGTTGTAAAAATCGACACGGCCCGAGCGGTGAGCCACGCAAGCGACGGCAACGTCCATCACTTTCGCAGTGTTTGCGCCGGCCTTTGTTTAAGCGCTATAGCGGCCTCACAGCCGACCCGAACACGGGGTCCGCATCGCTCTTCCGCGCTCCTCACCGCCCCCTCCCCCCCGCCCCCACCGTAACGTCGCGACTGCACCGAGAGCCACTTGCCTCAGAGTGAGTGGCTCCCTTTCGCAAAGTGAGCCACTCGGCCCGGTGACAGCTGGCCGTGCGGCCCAGGTCGCAGCTCGCAGTAAGGCCACTGTGGGTCCCGAGGCTGAGCCAACTTGCGCAGTTCGCGAAGCAGTCGGCCTCAGCGTTGGGAGTTCATGGGAACACGGCCAGAGAAGGAGGGAGAGAGAGCGAGAGAGTGGTTTTGCAGTGAAATATGGGAATTGTGACTCGAGAAAGGGCTCGCAGTACTGCTGTGCTCCTTAAACGTTGATGCAGTGATGCGTCACAATCTGAACACCGGACCGCTCCCCGCCAGGTGACCTCCAGCTGATGTTGTCTTAAAGACAAAAAAGCGGAGGATTCACATCTCGACGGCGCGGCCGAAATGCAAGCACATCGTGGCGCCCAAATGATTTGGCCCTGCTGTTCGTGCGGAGACGAAGGGCACTGCGGCAAAAGTCTGGCGCCAACGATATGCATATCTTCGATATCAATGAGTGGCCTTCCCCTGGACACTGCTGTGGCTTCTGCCTACGAGCCGAGTGCGTGCGATAGCGGAGCACGTCCTCCGGTTAGCCCAGGGGTCGGCAACCAAAATAACAAGAACAGGCATTTATTTAGAAATCGGTAAAAAAAAACTCATGTCAAGAGCCACGTGAATAACGTCACGAAGCAGTGCTTCAAGAGACGCCTGAGGCTCCGGAGCCTCAGATTGCCCACCCCCTGGGCGAGTCCAACACCTCTGCTCATTTGTTGCCACGTCAGCCTTCCCTTCGCTGGCTACGCTGCCGACTTGGCAGTTGGTGCCCCGCGGAAAACTCTAAAGGGCCTTTGGAAACCGCAGGCAGACTTTAACGTTCAAGAGCTCATTCATCTTAGCAGCTTGTGGAACTTTGGCAACAGTCACGTGCGCACACTGGATTTGGCGTTAAGATCCGATATTTAAACAATCGTTATTGTATTGATTTTTTTTTATTGTTATTGTGTATGGCTGGGTGGTGTTGTGAATAGTGTTTGACGCACAATCGGAAGGTCGCAAGTTCACATCCTGGATTGACCGAGCTAATCATCCCCTCCCCGCCAGGAGTATATAAAATTAGTACCACTAGGTGGGAAGTCGATGGTGGTTGTCCCAGACAGAAAGGCTGGCTCTTGCCATAGACATGTAGAATTTCCACGACTTGGCTCAAAGCCACCAATGGAGATGAGCATTGCCCAGTTCGCGCTTGAGCCGGGGAGACGCTTTCAATCGAGCTTTTGCACCGTCATTATGAGCATTAAGGTTATTTTTTTTTTTAAATAACTCTTAACGTCAATAAAGATCCGGGCACATCCGTGGAATTTCCATTTGCCCATTGTAACGGACCGTCACCCGATTGCCAAGTGCTTCTGAGCAATGAAACGCTGCTACGAGAGCACCGAGTTAGATCCACCAGTTTTAAAGGGGGTCACAGTGCTCGCTGGAAATTCTTCATCAACACACACTTTGCATTCAATTCTGTTTTCATTGGCCCGCGCAGAGCCCCAACACTCTATGCCAATGCTGGATACAGCTGCCCGTGGCAAATGCGTTGCCAATAACAATTCCTGATAGCACGTAAATGAACGTTACCCCTCGCCCCCCCCCCCCCCCGCGAATATTCACATCCGAATATTTTTGCCCCTCTTGTTTTTTTAGTTCCAAAGTAATTACTCTCTTTCTCTCTCTCTGCCTATGCATCTATACCAGTGCATTTTCAACTACAGCCTTAAATGTAACACCACTTTCCACCCTTAACTCGTGAAACAGTTTGCTTTCAGTCGCTGTACTTTTTCACACCATTCGTTTGGTCCCGACTTTGTCCTCGACAAAGTAGTGCCTAACCCGAAAGTAGCCTAACCATAACACATCGCCTAACCACCTAACCGGGGGGGGGGGTGAAAATACCTCGGGGGGGGGGCAGGAAAGCAACGTTTCCTGGTGGCAACGAATATTCGCTACCGCCCCCCCCCCCCCCCCGGGAGGAATTGAGATTTGTTTACTCTGGAAACACTTTCGCGAAAACTGCCCCCTTAGTGGTGTCGTTGCTTCGCCACGCGAGCGATGATTTTCCATGGAGAGCGGAGACGTGGACGCAAACCACCGAGTGGCACCTCCACGAGAAGGCCTCTCGCGTTAGCACAGCGTGCGCCTCCTCCTCCTCCACGCCCGTTGCTCGCGCTTTCGTTATTGCTGCCGCTGTAAACGTGCAACATTTCGTGGCTTGGTTCGATCGTCGTTGGCACCGATCGCTTCCGGCGAACGGAGGAGCAGGAAAAGAGAGGCGGAGAAAATTAGAAACGTTTTGGTGAGATCCCCGCTGCAGTTTTTTTTTTTCCGATCGTGCCGCAGAGCTCTCCGATGCGATTTTGTCTGTGATTTCGACTCGCCTGGGAGCTTCTTCAGTTCCTCGAAGAGGCTCTCAGCGCATTAAGCGAAACGTCGGATGTCGTGCCGAGCAGCGAGCGGCGCAAGCCGCGAAAAGAACCGACACGCAGTTGCATCGCACGCGGTTCGGCACCGTGTCCGACGTTTCACTTCGCGCACCGCTGGCAGCTTCTCCAGCTCCTTGGGTTTCCGAAGCAGTGCTCAGCGCGCAGAACGAAACGTCGGACGTCATCCCCGAAAGAAAAAAAACACGCGATACAACCCAAAAAAGAACACATCGGAGAGTTAGTGAAAATCTTTCCGACGCGCAGAGCGACGCGGGAGCCGCTACGGACTTTGCTCCCTCGGATCCGCGCGGTGCGCGGAATTTTAAACATTCGCTGCAGATCAATACCGCCGGCTTCCGACGGAGATCACACACACGGCTCTGGTCGTAGCTCACCTTGTAACGGATTGCGAAATTTCTGATACTTTGCGATACACGTGCATTCCTATTTTATAAAAAGACTTATTTATTGCAGGTGTACATTGCTTTAGTGGAATGTGGAGTTGGCCTTTTTTGTCACTGTACAGGTCTTTTTTGTAATACCACGATTATTATAGCCGTGAAACACGCGTTGTCTCAATAAAGATTTTGTTTTTCTTATCATCAACCGCGAGTCGTTCATCGCTCATTTACGAACTCCGCTTGGGGAAATCATTCCACTCTGGACGTGGAATTATGAAGAACTCGGATGAATCAAATTCACTCGGTTGGCCGAACAGCTTCATCCACTCCGTTGACCTAAATGTGATGTTTGCGTCATCATCGTCATCAGCAGCACTGCTGGATGAACGTTTCCCCAAGCCGGCGTCATCTCTCACGGTCAGCATGCGACAATCCACCCAGCAGCTCCACACGAGTGAATTTCTTTGCTCGCTCTCCGTGGCGATCGTCAACGTCCACGCGTATTTTGCAATAAACTATGAATAACCGCTTCTCGTAAGCAGAACTGAACGTGTGAATATACTCAAACTTCCAGGAAAAATCTTTCTTGAGCTTATCGTCCGGATTATAAGACAACGTGGAAAGTAATACGCACCCCAAAGACAAGTGGCGAATGTCAATAGAATCATACAAGTCTGGTCTGGCACACCACACCTGCACACCGAACGGATGTTTTGACAAATGCCTCAACTTTTACATTAAAATACAGGAGCGGGGGGGTGCGAAATACACCTTATAATCTTCCATAAAAGCAATCAGAACACGTCCAGCGAAAATAAAACAAAACGCGTCGGATCGCGCAAAGTGAAATCTGCTCTCGAGGGTTCATCCCGGTGTCGGGGGAGGCAGGAGTGGCGGAGGGAGCCGCGCACGTGACTTGATTCCACCAGAACTCGACGATGAATCGGCGCTGAAACCCGTGGGGGAGGGAGGGGGGGGGACGAGCGGAAACTGGCGAGCAGTGGGCCTTGAACAGAGCGCCGCACGAGCCAGGGTCTGCAAAACATCCGGCCGCGTGCAATCCGACTTGGGCCCTTGCCGCCGAGTCAGGCAGAGGCCGCGCGACCGTCTCCCCCCTCGAGTGGCACTCAAATTTGCGAGCCACCCCCACCCCTACCCCCCCTCCAGTGCCTCAGCCGGCCGAGAGGGTAGTGCCCGCCCCACGACGCGCCCGGAGAGCGCCGAGACACGGGGCAGCAGAAATGAAAGGACCCCCCGGCAGGAAAATTAATGAGGTCTGTGGGGACCCATTACGGGCAAGCGGTGAGAAATCAATGGCGCAGACCGCGGCCGCGGTAGCGCAGAGCGGAGCGAGAGGGACAAAGTGGGCGGAGGTTTTCATTAATCCCTCGCGTCGGGGCCGACGTCTTCCTCCCCGACGTTCAAAGCTCAGCGTGGATTCTCCGCAAAGGACGCGGCACGCCACAACCTCCGCCCTCGCTCGGCGTGCCACGGATGGGGGGGTGGGGGGCGGGGAGCACCGCTGGCGCGTCGAGCGCGATGCAGCGGAATCGGACCGAGGGTCTATTTTGGCGAAAAACGAGGAAGAAAACCCGATGCACGCGCGTGGATTCTGCAGCGCATTCGACGTGCCGTGTGCAGTTGCACCGCGGGCGGTTCGTCGCGACGTCCGACTCTTTCGCTTCCGCCGCGCTGCCAGCTTCTTCCGCTCCCTGGGTTGTCGAAGCAGCGCACCGGCACCCATAACGAAACGTCGGACATCGCGGAGAAAAAAATAAGCGACACAATCCCGAGAAAAACGCATCGGAGAGTTGGCGAAAGTCCAACCCCGTCCACTCCTGGTGTTTTCCAACGCGCGCGCAGAGCGACGTGGGAGCCGCTCGGGTGCGTTTGGACTCGAAAGTTTTTGGTGTTTCATGTTCAATGAAAGTGTACGACTTGGAACAAGTGGCTGAGTTCATCATTCGAGCATTACTCCATCCTTATAGTGATATTATATTTTATTTACTGGATAGAACTAGAAAAGCATAGCAGAGAATGAATACCTATGGTGGACCAGGATAAATAAATAAAAAATATCCACGTCTTTAAAGAATACTATTGCTGAGGTGACGTTATAAGGCAGGTTTCAGGCGTGTTCTCACCTGTGGTGAGCTAATGCTCTCAGCTCAGTCACCATTTAATGTGGCTAAACTCAAGCTCTCAAAATAAACAATAATCGTTTGACTGCAATGCGGCAAAACAATACTGTCACGTGACACGGCTGAGCGCGTGGGAAAGTGCTGCTCCTTACTGTGCGGACCAGTGGTCGCCTTCTGGGAACTCAAGAGGTAGTTTTGTGAGGTCCAGTTACAGGGGCTGTTCTCTAACAAGGCTTATTGCCCTGCCCTGCAAGAGCTCCAAATGGAAACTCTGTATCGTGACATGACGCATGTAGCCCTATCAGGATTGAATCTTGGCAAAATAAATATGATTACATATTTTTAAGTAACAATCTTTTTGCAGCAAGTGAAAGAATAATTATTGGCTCTGGGCTACCAGCCCCTAACGCAGCTTCCCAGGTCACCCATAACAACCTCCAGCGAGCGGTAAGTTGTATATTTGTCGCTTGTTAACCCCAGACAGCTTCCCTCCCTGCGCGTTGAGGCCCTCTCAGGTCACCGCAAATCACAAAGCCATGGCAGTGGCACCGAAGTGACCGCCGTGATCAAAGAGAAATGTTACCCCCACCACCAGGCCCTCTCTCCCAGCTCAGCCAACTCTCTCGCCACCACAACGGTGCACTTCAGCGTGGCGCTCGCTCGCTCGCAGTTGCATCGGCCCTGTGTCGTAGCTACGGTGATCGTTAACCACGTTTTATTCACCAGGTTACGTGTGTATGCATGTGAGCGTGCAAACAAACATGCTCTGATAATTAAATATGCATTGTCTTTGAAACGAATTTGATAGTGGAAAAACGGTCCCATGATATGTTGAACTTCTTTGGCACCGTACATAACCAACCGTGCTCATAGGAGGTGTTGGGGGAGGACGGTGATGCCGCTGCTGCATTAGCAGCGGTGCACAAGCCCAAATAACACAAATAAACTCAACTTGTTCGTCAATAACACTGTGTGGCCGTGACGTTTCGGGCAATGGCTCTTCTTCATAGCGCATAAATAGAGTGACTTTACCGAAAGAACCAAAGAGTATGGATTCCTGCAGTCACGAAAGCCTCAAAACAACACTTTTCATGTCATTATTATTCAGGCTTCATGATGTTAAAGTGCAGTCTTCCAACCCTTTGAGTATCCACTCCGGCTCACTTCTGGCCTCTCTGCTCGTAGTGTGATGATGATGAAGGGCCTGTTGCTCGTCACGTCGCCCTTGTTATGAACGCTTTCCACCAAGGTCTGAAAAGCGTGAATGCGTTGACGCTTCGACTCCGTCCAGTGCAATAGCCAGCGGAGAAAGTTACAACCGAATAATCGCTTACAAATAGACGATAGCCCACAAGGATGAACGTCCGTGTTTCACAAGGGAGATCTGGGTCATGAATAGTCACGAATACGCATTGCAAGAAATGGTCAACATATGTAACTACCGTAAATCTGATGCAAAGCTGGATACTGCCGAAGCACAACCCTCATTAACCACATTCTTTTTATTAGGAAGCTACTGGAGATACGCACTTGTAAATCTAAATTGAAATTTTTTTTTTTAGAAGTGCTGTTTGTGTTTTGTGTGTTGTCGTTCCCCCGCACCTCAGATCAGCACGGTTGGCTACGTACGGTGCGAAAGAAGTTGAACATACAGTGCATATATATTCTTAGGTTTTTTCGGTAAAGTCACGTAGGTAAAACATCAAAATTAATGAAAATAAAATAAAATAAAAACAAAAATCACGACGTTTCGGAGGCAACACAAGTCTCCGTCATCAGGTGGGACCGTCACAGCCAGATTAGCTGCATCAAGTGAGGCAATGATTCAAGATGTAATCCCTTAAAAGCGAGTTGAGGGGGGAGGATTACATCTTGAATCATTGCCTCACTTGATGCAGCTAATCTGGCTGTGACGGTCCCACCTGATGACGGAGACTTGTGTTGCCTCCGAAACGTCGTGATTTTTGTTTTTATTTTATTTTCATTAATTTTGATGTTTTACCTACGTGACTTTACCGAAAAAACCTAAGAATATGATTCCTTGCAGTCACGAAAGCTTCAAATCTAGAATTAGTGCATATATAACCCTTAGGGAGGCCGTCATCCAGCAGTGGATTGAGTACGCGCTGATGATTAATCGCGTTCAGTGCCGCGTGATGATGAAGGTGACGAAGACGATGCACGTGCACTGAAGTTCCTCTTTGCAAAACCTCAATTTGCCTCAAGACGAATTCGTTCGCATTCACAATCCATCTCCGATGCAGCAGCAGCATCAGCAGCTGCCGCGGTAGCAGCAAGCCAGAGAATTTGTGCTCTTGGCAATCAATGACATTTCTGCGCAATAAAGATCACTAACGAGCTCAACGCGTCCCAGGAGGTTCCCACAGTCATGGCTACGATCACCGTCTGTCCGTGGCGACAGCTCGTCACCGCCCCGCGTAGAGGCCCAGGCGATGTGCGCAAGCCGTTGATTCTGCTGCAAACTTCCCACGTGAGAGTTGGTGGGGGGGGAGTGGAGGGGGGGGGCGCAACCAAAATCGAACCCAGATGCCGGTGAGATGGAACGCACATCAGCTCGCTCACGGTCAAGATGCCCTCCCGAACTGCAGGCAGAGCAACAGGCCGCCGTTACCGCCACCATCGCTCACGAGCTCAAATCCATGGACAAGCAACAACAGATTTGTGTCCACGTGCAGATGATTCTCACACATTATTAGGCCAGTGGTGTATTAGTAGTATTTCCACCACCCAATCCACCCGGGTTACGGAGCACAGACGCCAAGTGGCCAGCGACAGTACTATTGAAGCTGCGCTCGATAAGAGTTGCGTGGACGTATTTTGAACTTCTTTCGCACCGTGCGTAGCCAACCGTGCTAATCGGAGGTGCGAGGAAGGACAGCAATCTAAACGCAAAAAGCAGTTCTAAAGACGAGTTTTCAATCTAGACGATTCAAAAGTGCACTGCCCCAGTGGCTTCCTGATATTGGCAGGGCGTTCCAGACGGCCACAGAAGCGCGCCCGAAAGCGCGCGATGCGGAGACCGTCTTTGTTCGACGGCAAGCCAAAAGCCGCCGCTCCTGTTGCTGCGAGGATGACCCGAGTTCGCGTGATGGTGTATGCCGCTCAACGAGATCAGCGAGGTACTGTGGTTCATTTGCGGCAAGCACTTTGTGTGTAACGAGCACGACCGCTGGATTAGTTCGGCAAGCGGAAGCCAATGCAGCTTGGCGAGCACTGCAGAACGGACGCGGTCGAGACGATGTCTCAGGGTCATATCGTGCTATAGGGACATCGCGAGATTGTCTCTGAAGTGCAGACCCACTTACCAGCGTTGTGCCCCTTTACATGAATAAAAAAATACCACTCAAACGGAGCGCAAGGTGTGAAATTCGTACCGTGTGGCTTCTGGCCAAATCAGCCGGAATGTGCGGATCTCGGAAGCGAGGCGGGTTTGAGTCCGGATAGCGTTTGGAAGGAGGAGAACTTGTCTGGAAATTCCAGGCGTCGTAGTCTTGGGCTGCAAAGTGCATCAGTGAATTCTCGTATCGTGCACGTCATCTTCCATTCGTGTCCTCCCTCGTGAAGTCACAAACTCTCAAAAAATGTTTTAGCCAAACATACAAAAAAACCTTCACGTTAAATGTGATTCTCCCACAAATTTGGCTAAATCCCAGCTATGATAATTGCGAATATTGCTCATAAAAAATATTATAAAATACAAAACTACAAATATTGTTAAATACTAATATTGTTCGATTTTCATGCGACGAACATGACTTTCAGTGGTAGAGCGAGTCGGAAATGTCACTTGAAGAGATCTCCAGGAGTAGTTCTCTCACATCCCGTTCTGTGGGCCGTACTGTAACAGGAAGAGAGTCGCACTCCTCTGCGAGGGATCCAGAGGGTTACTTCCTCTGATGACACGACGCTATTAGCTCCAAGCGGGACAACATTATGGAGGAACAAAAACATTTTAAAAATAACAAAGTGAACAGCACAGCTGAATATTCCGCTGTGAGAACACGATGCCAATTCGGGCCAGTGAATGTGACCGCTTGCAGCCACAAGGCAAGACCCAGATTTTAAGACTTAATGCAAACCGTATTGCTCCACCTATGACTAAACCATCTGGAATGCACCCAATCTCATCCACTCTCGGGGGCTAAGCAAGCTTAAGCCTGGATCATGTTCGGACGAACATGCACGGAGAGTTGTCATAGGGTGGTCAGCGGAGGGCAGTGAAGTAAAATCCGTTCTTGTACTGCATTTCTATGGTCCCACATCGACACGTATCCCGCTTTCACAGACCCGCACTGACTCGTGGCGGTGAGGTGCGGTGAATCACCCCCCCCCCCCCCCACCAACACCACCCACGACCCACACGGCATGGGGAGGCCCTCATCCAGCAGTGGATTGACGGACGGGCCATACCTGTGCGCGCAGTGCACGTTGGTTGCTGGTGCCTATTGACGTCACGTGTTTCAGTTTTCAGTTTCATGTATTAGGTATAGCCCTGCGAGCCATTCGGCTCTTGAATCCGGTGCAACCGCAACAAACAAAAACATGAACAAGAAACATCTTAAAGTGACTACGCGCAACAGAAAAATCCCGGAAAAAACAGCAAAGTCTTCCAGAAAAAGCACCGTATATCAACGCTGTGTGCAAAAATCCCAGTGGGATGCAAGTCAAACATTAACAACCATAAGACAACTTAGATTACAGTTATCAGTCTAACTCTGTACTACAACAAGCAAATATGGCTAAAACCAAAACGTTTTCGAAGTGTGCGAGTGGTCACGTGGTCACGTCGTGCCGTGCGCAAGAATGGACTCGCACAGAGGCCCGATCCACGTTGGGATGCCACCAAGGACGTAAGCAGAGGAACGCCCTTACATCCTCGGTATCGAGGTTTCGATGCATTGCATGTTGAACTTCTTCGCACCGTACGTAGCCAACCGCGCTAATCGGAGGTGCGGGAGAAGGACAACAAACTAAACACAAACATCAGTTCTAATTAAATTAGTTTGCAATCTAGATGTAAAAGTGCATAGCATCTGTGGCTTCCTAATATCGGAAGGGCATTCCAGATGGCAGCAAAAGCCATGTACGAGCTTTGACTGTTAAGCAAACACAAAACCGCAACGCAACATTCTTCAGCGAATTAAAATCTTTCTGTACATTTTGCTTTTTTCTAGGCTGAGAGTTGTGAAACGGTTTAGCAAAAAACGTAAAAAGAAATTTAGAGAGGCGAGATGGAGGGAATAGATTTTTTTTTAGAAGGCGGCTGATAACCGTGAGGTTTTGGAAAGGGAATTTTTTTTTTGATTGTAGTAAAATGTGCAAGATATCCTCTCGTGAGTTTTGGGCCGCCGCGACGGCTTGGAAGCGAATGAAAAAGAAACTGTGGAGCAGACGGGTCTCTCGTTTTGGAGTGAATCTCCGACTACGGTGCAGGTTTGGAATGGCAACAGTGCAATTTTACTGCCAGCGGGAGCCGTGGCTGAGGTTGCAGTGGACGTGCGATGCTTTTCAGTTCCTATCCGAGAGCAGAAAAACAAAACACTCTTTGGATGATGGCGCAGTCGAGGGGCGTTTACATAATGCAGAGATACATGCGTGCATCGGTGCACTCGTGCCTTACTCTTAGGTTCTTTCAGTAAAGTCACGTAGGTAAAAAGAATTATAATAAAATATAATAATAATAATAAATGAAAATAACTAAATTATTTTCATTTATTAGTGTTTTATTTTATTACTTAAATAACAATAATACAATTAAATAATAATAAATGAAAATAACTAAATTATTTTCATTTCTTATAATTTTATTTTATTATGATGGGGTGAGATTCAAGTTAATTTTGTTGAACCCGGTGGTGAGAACTAAAGAGGCCACGATGGGAGAATCATTGGCACAAGTGAGCTCGGTCGCTGTGATGACAAAAGCACACAAAAAAGCTGATTTAAGTGCAGTCATGCCTCTTACAGTGCTCAGGATGCGTTATTGGTCAACGGAGCGCTGTATAAAACAGCGCTGTAGAAGGGCATTATAACACGGTTCCAATGGAGATGCGTGCCGACATCGCTATTCTTTACCTATGAGCGATATAACAGGGCTTCATTGGGGGTTATCAGCAGCATCTCGAGAGGCGAGACAACGCAAACTCCTGTAACACCTCCAAGTCAACCCCACTTCCTGGACACGCCACAACAATGAAGCATGGGAGGCGATGCCTAATCGTAAAGAGGGTGCATCCTCTGGTCTGTTTGTCAACTCGAGGGCAACGAACGCCTTACACCATCTCCTGTCTTGGATCGGACCCGTCGTCTGAGATATTTCCACCGTTTTTTGCTTCTTTATGACCCTGCGAAAGAATCGTATAGCTCGGGAAAATGAACGTCTGAACTTCCGAAGGTCTTTATTTGACGTCCTAACATATCAGATGTTGAAACGCATTGGGTTTGATGTAAATGAACAATAGTTGATTGCCTGAGAGCTACCGTTGTCACCCCACCTTACCCATGCTGGATATCCATAAAGGAAATGTTGCCTTTTAATTTATTGAACCTCTTTGCCCGACTTTTATCCCGATTGTGCTTTCGGCGCCGTGTCAAGACACGACAAATCCATTCGGACTTCTCCAGAGCGGTCACAACTCCTTTGTCTTCGGGAATTATCCACACAAGGGGATATCACAGAGTTGCCTCCGAGATCCACATAGTAGTGGGCAGGCCCCAAACCGCTGTTCGTCACTTGGCAGTCAAACCAAAGTTTTAGATTTTTCAAAGCTGGAAATGTCGCTCATCCTAGTGGACAACCAGAATGAGTGTGATGGCTTTTTTTGTCCAATCATCGGCGACCGAACTGAAACACTCGCTCGTGGCACTTTTGCTAATAAGACATTCTTGTCGTTCGAGTTCACACCTGGCTGAACAGAATAAACTTTAAAACATTTCAATCGCGGTTGGCCAACCGGAATTCGATTTAATCTGCTTGCAAACTTCGCATCACTGCCGCCCCAACACAACAATGAAAAATAAAAAACGTGCAAAAGTGCATTTGCCAGCGCGTGTATATATATATATGTTATCCACGACATAGATCTCCTTGTCTACGTCGACCAGAGGACACGATGTTTCATGTTTCATTCCAAACTTTACGATGGCCTCGCCACTATCAAAAGCGTGGGATCTCGGCCACCATCGCGCGGACGGGGAAAGAGCGATGATGGGCACCAAAAACATCTCCACGCGTTCCGCGCGATCTGGATCCCTTTCTTCTCCGCGTACAGGCACATCACGTTAACGACTAATGGGAACCACGGGGGGACCCCCCATCGCGACGTGTGGCATCGCGCCGAACGCTTCATCTGTAGTCGTGCCGAGATGCCGCGCGACCGCATGGGCTCGGTGGCACGAGAGTTTGCGGCCACAATCGGATGCCGCCAGCTGATGCACATTACGACTGGAGACGCGATGAAACAAAGTCCGGCGAGAGAGGAGACCCAATCCCCCCACAATGTTGGGAAACGACCAAAAGAGGGGTGGGCAATAATCTTTTCGTTAGTCCACCTGCAAGGATCGGGTTTCTGATGTACTGCGGGGCGCGATTGGTGCGTCACGCAAAAAGAACGGTTGGAGCGTGCGTCCGTCCGTTCATCCGTCCCCGTCCGTTCATCCGTCTATCCATCCGTGGCGCTGTCCGTCTATTCGAATCGCACTCGACACACCCACACGCACACACACCCACACAAAGACAAGAAATACAAAAAGCGGCCGTAATAATCAATGGGTCAGTCTCGGGATGTGAACCATCACCGATTTATTCGTGTCATGACATGGACCACCGATTCCCCGCGGTGGCCCTCCATGCCAATGTATTTCTCTCCCCCCTGCATTTCACGAGCGGTGGCGCGTTCCAAGGGACGCAACGTAAACTGAGATTTCTGTGAGGGCCCAACGGGGAGAAGTCTCGAACGGCGTTCGCAAGGCCCAGAATGGGATTGGAGCCTCAATGCAAAACACCGATCCAACGTGAGTTGACCAACACCTGAAGACACAATCCTTCCAATTGGCACGCATCACAGTCAGTATAATAATAATAATAATAAAATGTGCCTTATTTACATATTTAAGCCTCGCTGAGTCTCAGGAATCTTCTTCAAGAGGGTCCTGCATTGGGACGTTAGGACGCAGTGATGAGCGTTCGGATTAATGTCGACGAAAACTGCGGTGCATGGAGAAAACTCGAGCACACGAGGATATAACTGCCGTATTGCCAACTCCTGGGCACCTTGAAGAGGCCAAGCCTGCCGCACCCGGCATTCACAAGAAGTCTTCTCCCATTCAAGTGCAAATCTGCTCAGCTTCTGAGAGCCGGCAAGCCCCTTTCGCCATAATTCACTCAACTCACTGCCACCTCAACAACCGACGCGCGAGAAGGCATTTCATCAGCCACTCGATGGTATCGGTCGTTCTTCACTGACATAACCAGAGCTTAATTCTAGATTTGAAGCTTTCGTGACTGCAAGGATTCATATTCTTAGGTTTTTTCGGTCAAGTCACGTGACTTTACGGAAAAAACCTAAGAATATAAACCAGAGCTTAATTTCTCATGAGATGTTTTCCGGGCCAGCCAAGCTCGAACTTTCTCGAACAGAAGGCATGGGGAAAGGGGGCGGGGGGGGGGGGGAAATATTTTCTGGAGCTCAGCCCCAGGCAGCTCCAGCTGACACAGCAATGAGTCAGTTCATGGTGTTGGCAAGCAACTCCGGTCGGTTAAAATTTCAGACTGTGCTTGCCCAAGCTGCCAATGCCCACCTGCTTCTGATAGCCCCAAGAAGTGCCTCTGTGAGCAACTCACCTTGGCTTTTACTGTAAAGTGTTATGACTGTGCACGACACAGAGCCACAGTTACATAATGCGCCAACATGCAAACACCCCCCCCCCCCACCATTCGATATTCCCGCAATATTAACACCAATAAATCAAAGCTAACGCAACCTAAACACAACGGATGCTTTTATTGAACACCCAAATTCCCACCGAATGTATTACGCGCAACGGACACTGTACATTGCACGAGTTGACATATTGTTTTCAATCCCACTTGCTTGGTGTTCTGTTT
Organism: Lampetra planeri; assembly: GCF_965212315.1. Lineage (NCBI taxonomy): Eukaryota > Metazoa > Chordata > Hyperoartia > Petromyzontiformes > Petromyzontidae > Lampetra > Lampetra planeri. The sequence continues at coordinate 5,051,194 of NC_136136.1, forward strand.
TCTAATAAATTGTCCGTAACAAGAACGGGCCCTTACTTGGCCCATTTGACTGAGCTGGTCGCCTTAAGTTGACGCACATGTGTTGGACTTAACTTCGTGAGAAGCTCCAGAACCGGAGTTGCAGAGCTGCTCAGATGCCACGGCCAGTAATGTTGTACAGGCTTTGCAGCTTGTTAGGGACAGGATGGACAGCATCCAGTGCTTTCATAAGTTTGATTTAACATCCTTGTCATTGGCTCGGCAGCAGCGGTGGGATAACAAAACGTAAAAACAACTACAACGCTCTTTTCTTAATTCGTGTGTCCGCTTCGCGTGTACACGGATAAAACATCTTACAAAGATCACAGATAGTCCGTAATGCGACGGCGGGCAGATGGTAACCAAACGTGGGAATGCATCGTCAACTCTCGCCCCGAGCGACACTTTTGTGGGAGACCTCAAGTAAAGCAACAATTAGCGCCCGAACCCGTGACGTGTGGCTCACGAACACCAATGTTCAAGTCGTGCTTTTCTCACAAGATTAATTGCAATCTTTCTTTGCACACCATTTTCGATTCCCCGCTAGATCAAAAGCGGGGGGTGGGGAGGGGCAGTTGTTTGAGCATACTTCACCACACTGGTAGATGCGGGTCTGTTGAAGGCAGGGAACAAAGCGTTGTGGGACCGTAGCAGTACAGCACAACAACGGATTGTTGCTGTGCTGCCCTCTGCTGACCACCTCACGGCACCATCTCCACAGCCGCCTATATCAACCAGAAGTACAAACTGGTCAACCGTTACCAGCACTGTCAAGGCACGTGCAAGGGAACCACAGGGCCTGTTCAGATATCGCTCACTAATGGTGTTAGCCGCAGCCGAGAATCGAGCTCGGGTCCGGACATGCAGGCCGGTTTTTGCACCTTTTGATCTCTGTTAAGCTGCCAAAAGCTGTTCACGAACAAAGCCGAGAAATGTGTCCGCTGCAACTCCATTCCTGCATAGCCGGACGTCACGCTGCCTCGCTCAATAAGAGGCAAGGCTTCAGTGGCCTCGAGCAGGGCACAAATCACGATAAACGAACACAGTCCTCAATACAGCTGCTCTAATAAGACCAAGAAAAAACAACATAACCGGTGACCAGTCCGGGCAATGTCCCTTCTTTACGATGTCTCTGCTATATATAAAAAAAGGGCCATTATCTTGAATGTTGTCTAATATATATTTATACACGTTGTTTTATATTGTTCACAATTTATAAATACGTTGTTTTCCTTCGAGAGCAGTGCTATTGACAAATTAGTTATTTTTGTTCGTGCACCGCTGCCAACGCAGTACAACAATGATGTTTGACAAAGGCTGCATGTTTGTGCTGTGGCCACTTATAAATAATTGTTATGAGCACATTGTAAATGTTGTACTCAACGGTGTCACGCCACAGGGTCTCACTCTCTCATGAATGTGATCGTTTCCCTGGCAGGATACGTTCCGTACCCCTTGATGGGCTCTCACTCAGTCATAAAGAATAAATAAAATTCCCGATATATAAACATTAATCATTAGCAGAGCTGTGGTGTCCCGACTATTGATTTGATTGCCAAATAATCGGTTGGATTGCTCGACGGATCGGATAGAACGCGGAAATAATTGGACAAAAAGGCTTCACCTTTGTTCCTGCACATGCTACTGGACGGGAGGTGATGGGCGGGGCTTGGTTACATCAAATATAACAATGGTCAACACACTTTTTCTGACATAAGGTATTCCAACTGTTTTAAGGTAATTTTGGGGTGCTGATTCCACATCTGGCATCAGTTTTTGTTTATCACATCAGGTTTTTTGAGATATCAAATATTGCATTTTCAATAAAAACTGCAGAAGAAAAATATTAAATAAATGTGGATATCTACATAACATGATATTATAAACACACTATCCTAAAAATACAGCACAATTTAACAATAAAGCAGTCACTGACTCGCAACAACTTGCAATCATAAGTGACAGAGTTAATTTCGGGTAAAATCAATGAAAATTGGGTATACCGATAGCATAAAAATGAGATGTGATAGAGCAAATCTGAGATCAGATTTGGAATCGGCACCCTGAAATTAGTCTAAAACAGCTGCAAGAGTCCAGGCCAGAAAAAAATGCTTTTTTTGTTGACCAGTGTTATTGACCTCATCAGCCGCATCGCGTTGGCCGTGGTTTGTATGGGGGATTTCAAAATCGACCAAGAGAGAGGTGGCTCTGTTATATATCTCGATCGACTGACTCCATCAAAGAACCGTGGCCATGAATCGAACTCAGAACGCGGGTTCGTGGGAACCAAAGCGACGCATTGCTGATTTATCATGGCTGTAAATCGTAACAGCAGAATGAGCAACAAATCACCACTCGGGGTAAAAAAGAATTTTCAACGAACACACGCAGCGAATTGGCGTGAATAAAAAAAGTCATATTTAAAATACGTTTTTTTTAAAAACGCTTTAATGAAACGTACCGTACGAGTAATGGCAGAACTCCAGGAAGTGGCCCCGAAGCTTGCCACGACCTAAGGGACCGCGGTGATTTACAGCCAACGTGAGTTGAGCGTGGACAACTAGACCCAAGCCGAAACATAACATATAAAAAAGATTGTTTAGAAATCTATTTTTTATTTTAATGATAGAATATGGTATTGTCATCAGTATGACATAAGTATACCAAGTTTGCAGTCGATACGACATTGGGAAGTGGGTTAAAATTGAGTTACAAGATTTCAGGATACGACAACAGACAGAGTGAGTTTATCAAAATCGTGTATAACAATGTTTTACAATGTGTTTTTTATGTTTTTATGATAGAATATAGTCTTGTCATCAGTATGACATAAGTATACCAAGTTTGCAGTCGATAGCACATTGGGAAGTGGGTTAAAATTGAGTTATAAGATTTGAGGATACGACAACAGAGTTAAATAAAAGCGTGTAATAAAAACGCCAGTCACTAAACTTTGAATTAGGTTGAAGCATCTTCTTGGTTCTTTCGGTAAAGTCACGTAGAATGGAAATAATAAAATAATTAAAATAAAACATAATAAAATAATTCTCACGACGTTTCGGCCACAACGCAAGCAGCCGTCCTCAGGTGAAAAACAGGTCTGTCGATAAGACAGGTGAAGAACAGGTCTGTCGATAAGACAGACTCTGTCTTCACCTGAGGACGGCTGCCTGCGTTGTGGCCGAAACGTCGTGAGAATTATTTTATTATGTTTTATTTTTATTATTTTATTATTTCCATTCTACGTGACTTTACCGAAAGAACCAAGAAGATGAATCCCTGCAGTCACGAAAGCTTTAAATCGAAATAGGTTGAAGCAATAACAACGCGCAAACAAGCTCCTTTCTTGTGCGACGAGGTCAAAGTAGAGCCGCTCATCAGCAGTGGGGTAGGTCAATGCAAGGTCAAGAGGTCATCATGACCAATGTCCTTGATGCCACCGCATCTCACGATCTCTCCCTCCTGCCAGATCCTTTACAAAGTCGACACGTGACATCCAATATCTTTCTGCTCTTGCAATGTCATCACCGCCACCTGGTTTTAAAACTTTCCCTCCTTGTGACACGGTTGACACATCCTTCAAGGACCTCTCTTACAGTCTCATCATCACCACCACTTGACTTCAGGCTTCACATTCGGTGGCCGACCTCTGGGTGTCACCAAGGCCTGTCTCGGTAACCTCCCCTTCTCCCCGCTGCACACGTGTCTCAACACAACGAACCAACAATCCCCTCTTGCTGACAACATCCACAACCATTTCCAAGGTTGACATATTTGTTCCACACTTCCAAGTTGCTTGCCCTACTCTGCCATAAAATTCCCGGCATTCTCTGCATGCGCCTGTACTCTTAAGATGTTTTCTTGTTCATGCTTTTGTTTTTTGTTTGTTGCGGTTGCACCCGATTCAAGAGCCGAATGGCTCACAGGGCTATACCTAATAAATGAACTTGAACTCTGAAGACGAGAAGCACCTCTTCCAGTTGCTTTGCTAAAATCCACCTCTCCCAAGCAAGCGCAGAGCGACAGAACAGGACAAGGCGCTTATCGCACCACAACTTTACACGAATGTTGAATTCACATGCTCACGCGCAATTCACTAGGGTTGTCGTGCCTCCCCTATAAGCGGAGCGCTTCAACGCAACGGCGCGTCTGCCTTGGAACGTGCGCCAGGGCGAGAACACAACTGCGGTTCAGCGTCTGAACAGAGGCCAAGCACTGCCCACCAGCCTGCCCACCCATCTACCACCTGCCCACCTGCTCGCTTGCTTGCCTGGCTGCCTTCATAAATACCAAGTGCAGAGGCGATGGGCAGAATCTACATTTAAAACCACACGTTCGCTAACAGCGGGAGGTGTCCATCGTCCATTATTCACTTTGATCAGAAACTGCATTTGGTTGAAACGTATTTTTTTGCACCCATTTGGTTTCTGTTTTGAGGTCTTATATTAGATTGTTTTTATTTCCTTCAAAGTGCGAGCGCATAACGGATGACGCGTGGCAGGACATTCATGGGCATCGCATTGTTTGTATGTGTTTTGGATCATCTTTTAAGCTCTGGGTTCGGGATAAATTATCTAAAAGCTTGAAAATAAACTATGCTGAAAAACTATCAAACAATTGGTCATTATCAATGAACTTAACGTTTGAAAAATGCCTGTTTCTTTCTTCCATTTTATTTGATATAGTGATTAATAAATGCTCCTCTGGGATTCATAAAAATATTTTCACTTGAACGTGCTTTAATTTGGAATTTGGCTTTCACAATAAAGCGTTGGAAATAAATTGAATAATTCAAAAATGTGAAAGCCCCTAGGAGTCACCTGGGAATGCTTTACGCTCACTTGTGATGTAGCGTACCGGTTTGAAATGAGCACGAGTTAACTTGTTGAATCCTGGAGGTGTTTATCTCCAGACAGGCGCGTGCTACTCGAGGCATGCGTGGGGCTCTTACGAAATATGCAAGGCGCACAAAGCGTATGCACGCGGCATAACATTCGACTCTTTGAGCGTTGTACGTTTGGTTACGCGCAGACGTGTGCTCTGCCCGTGGTCCAAGAAGCACACGTGATACCACCACAAGTGGGTTTTGTTATTTTCGCTCGTGGACCACTCAACCGATGCAAATATTTCTGCGGAGCACACAACTCCCACACCCCTGGCCACTAAACGCAATCACACTTCTCTATAAACACCAGGAATACAAAATGATTCATATTACCGGAACATAGAAAAAGCATTTATTTTTTTACGCATCTATAAGGTTTTTTAGGGGGCCAGGGGGTTGTATTTAGATCTTAGGGATAGAGTGAATTAATCAGGGTAGCTTACCTAAGTTCATTTTTTATTTTAAATAATTATAGTCCGTAACAAGAGGTCATTGTTGTTTTGTCGGATCAATCTGCATTCGAATCTCGGCCCCGCAGACCCACCTGGAGAACCTTCGTGGACCACTGGTGGTGACAGGGACCGCGCTTTCAGCACCACTGCACGATAAGAATAAATCACACGAAACGAGTATTGCTTGAGATAAATTCCTCCAAATTCGTTCCATTTGTGCTAATGGCATCATGCCGCGAAACCGAGAATCATTTTGGAAATCTCACTGAGCAGTGTGACTCGTGTGTAGAAGATTGGCCTAAGAGATCTTTCACCGGACTTCAACTAAAAAAAAACTGCACAGGACTTCAAAAGCCCTTTTTGATGCTATTCACAGGAGGGGGCCCACACTTGCACACATTCTGCTACGAGATATATTTATCACGTGACAAATGTCATGGCAATCTCATAATTCTAACGAGCTGGAAATAGCCAAATGAAGTGAAAAACCAAATCTGTCATGGATTTTTCGTGCAGTGGACTCTTCACTACTGACAATATCGTAAACCACAACACCTTGCTGATCTCGTCAAAGAGCATAAACCATCATCACGCGAACTCATCCTCGCTAGCAGCGGCTTTTGGCTGGCCAGCGACCAGGGACGGCCACTGCATCGTGCGCTTTCAGATGCGCTTCTGCGGCCGTCTGGAACGCTCTTCCTTCTGATCAGGAAGCCACTGGAGCAATGCACTTTTAAATCGAGATTCAAAACTAATTTCCATGTAACTGCGTTTTGTGTTTAGTTCGTTGTCCATCCTCCAGACCTCCGATTAGCACGGTTGGCTACGTACGGCGCAAAAGAAGTTCAACACGGAGCCTACTCTCCCTTAACGGAGGAATAGCTAAATTCTACGAACGAACTCTCCTGAAGTCTTCTTCTGGCGAGTACACCTCGATATTGACAATGTATGCACCCCCCTCCCCCCGTATAACCTTCAATAGACTGTTGGAGCAAGTGCTGTTAGTGAGCACCAATTAATTCCAGCACATCACGAGGGGGTGGGTCGCCATGCCCGCCCGCCCGTCCGCCTTTGTCTCCCCAATGCTATCTGCGCCGGCAAAAGACCCGTGTGGATATTCGCCACTGATATGTACACTAGCCAATGGGCTATAGGTACTGTATTGCCATACACATGAATATAATCACACTTAAGACTGAAGTTTATCTGTGATAGGTGGCCGAAACCCAGATTCAAAACCACGAATCTCAGCGGCGCCGTCCTCGGTGCTGTCATGCCTGTGACACCTGGTCGCATCTGGGCAACTTAAAACGTTTAATTAAATCCACGAAGTGATAAATAGCCAGACTTACATGTCAGCTAAACGTAACATTTGCTCCACTCGTTTTGAGTGCAGGTGCCGAATAAATACGACACTCGCACGCGCCGCTTCGCATCCCCACTCGTAGCCCCCCCCCCCCCCCCAAAAAAAAGCTCGCAAATTCACAGCGCCAAATCGTTTAAGCAATCGCAAAAACACATCGAAAGCCAGTTAGTGTAAATATTTACTCGATTTTTCTCTCCCCCCCCCCATCCACACCCCCTCCACCACCCGCACGCGCCAGGCACGCTCACACCGCGGCGTTAATGAGAAGCCGGTGTTCGTGGGACGGTGCGACATGGCCCAGAGGAATCTGCCACCGACTTTTTTTTTTTGGGAGGTTTCGGAGCCCTACCGTGAACTGCCGCTCGCACTCACTCTGAAGCCCACACGACGGCGGCGTTGGGTAGGCCAATCGCTTCGTTTTTTTGTGGGGGGTGGTGGGTGGTGGGTGGAGGTCGGCACATCCACATCACAGAGGTCGCAACCGGGTACCCGATACCCGTACCCTACCCGATACCCGGCTACCCGTACCCGGCCGGGTACGGGTAGCCGTTTGCGACCCTGGTGTGGCCGGGTACGGGTAGGCCGTGAGTCACTGGTGAGTAACCGTTTGTCACTCATTTCGGGTAGGGTACGGGTAGGGAACGGGTAGGGAACGAGTACCCGTACCCGGTACGGGTACCCATTTGCGACACTGGTGCGGCCGGGTACGGGTAAGGAATCAAAACCCGTTTGCGACCTCTGCCACATCATCACCCGTGGCGACTGTGTCCCGCACACACAGGCGACTGAGTTCCGTCAAAGCCAACGGAAACTGAGTTAGTTGCGCAAAGTCGGCGTTGGTGGATGATGATTGGTCTGCAGAGCACGCGACCTCGACGCGTGGCGGAATGTGCTCGCCCGCCCGCCCGCGATCCGATTGGAAGTTGAAATTCAAGTTGCCCCTCTGGGTGGAGCAGCAATCAGAGTTGTTCAGATTTGGGAAACTGCGAACGGTTAAAGGTGCACGTACTGCATCTTCACGTAAAAAAAACAACACCTGCAATTATGGGCAAAGATAATTTCCGAGTGACAATTTCGCAAAAAAATTCCCGACTGTAGCTTTGTATTTCATGGCCATGTTTGCGCCAAGCTCTCTCGGGGCCAAACTTTCCTGATAATTATACGAGTGAATAATGAATGATTTATTCAAATCGATTTGAAAATCCACTCACTGCTTTGATTAATGTTTCCCGGCACTGTATGGTTTGGTGAAGGAGAGACTCAGGATTGCTTCTGATATAACTGCACTGCTGATCTTAGCCATGGTCTGGAATTAAACTCTGGTGTCGCCACCACTCCAATAAGTTAATGATACAATAAAGTTTATATAGCACCTTTAACAATTCATCCAAAGGTGGTTTATCATAAAGAAATATATAAATGTAAAATCACAACTGCCAATTACAAAAATTTCATGTAAAATTATAAACAACACACCTTTCAAGGTGCACATTGATCATTAAAAAAGGCTCATAATAGAATTCACACTTCTGTGAAATAACGACTACGGATGGCATTTAAGGTTATTAAATGACCACCTCGCCTGTCAGAGCTGCAGTGTAGAACTTGTCAAAAAATTTATAAAACTTATAAAAAGAAAAAACCACCGTGCTGATATTTCTTGTTGCTATTCAATACGGTACCTGTTTTAAAATTGAACATTAATAGTCGTGCACATTGCATCTATCTGAAAAGCGTGAAATAGGGAAACTCTAAAGCCAATGTTACGTTTTCCCAACCTCGCTCAGTCTCAATCCACCGCATGTAGCAATGTGTAACAACTTCACGTGCATTCAGAGATCACTGGCACACGTGTTGTGGAATGACAACGAGAATGAATATACTGCGCACTCGTTTTAACCTCGGTTATAACAGTTGCGCATTTATAAACGGACTTACGAATATGATGAGGCCCCATCTTTGAAGGTAATGAAAAGCAATCTTTCTCACTACCAAAACAACGAATAACGAAGCTTCAAACTTGTGTAAAATTATCCCGAGACGCAACCTGTGTTTAGCTACAACAGCCATAGTTTTCTTCATACCATCCAGGCTCCAATATCCGCTTAGTTTGGGTGCATTCCTGGTGAATTGGTGAAGAGGCTATGGTTGTAGAGCCCAGCTCAATCGAAAGGTTGCCTATTCTGACACTGCTCGGGTGGTAAACTTAGCCCATCATTGCTCAAACGTTTCTGCGACACGAGCCAGGATGGGATAGCGACCCGGAAAATCCTTCCACGTCCGGAACACCACATCCAGAATACCTTTCAATATATAACTGTGGCTAAATGCCTCCCCCCCCCCCCCGGGGGTTTTCCCACTCCAATCTACCAGCGGCCCCAAATATAAAAAAAACAGAAACAAAGCCCCGACTCAAGCCACGAGGAGGCGACGGCTGCCAGCGGACACTTTGTGGCGCTGTCTTGGCAGGTGGCGTGGCAGGCGGCCAGCGTCACACCGGGACATCTCTATCCCTTGCGGCCTTCATTTCGGGCCAAGTCTTCCTGCCGGGGGAGGGGGAGTCCCCCCCCCCCAGTACCCCCCGCCCCGACGCCAGGTGTGACGGCTGGAATGAGACCCACGTCGCTGGGATTGGAACTAGATGGTGATTGGAGCCGGGGGATGGGTTAGCACACTTGCACGTTCACTCACGCCACGTGTTCGTGATAAGCCCTCCCGGCATTCCACCGAGCAATAGCGGAGCCAAACCACGCAATAAAACAAAAAAACCAAGGCCCTTTCAAAATACCGCGTGTGCCTGACGTCGAGGGACAACAGCAAGATCCGCTCGCTGAACTGGACAAGAAAAGTCGATCACAAATCGTCTGCAGTGGCAGACGTAAATACGTTTGCGAGACGATTTTTTTTTGCCAAGCAGAAAGGCCATGCGTGCTTCAAACGCTGTTGCTGTGCCGTCTCCGATTAGCACGGTTGGCAAGGTACGATACGAAAGAAGTTCAACATACACGGGCGATACAGTGGCGAGACGTTAACTACCTCGCCTGGTATACTGGAGGCCGTGGGTTCGTTCCCGACCCTGACGCCTGCTATATATTTGGAGTTTTCATGTCCTCCCCGTGGTCGCGTGGATTTTTCAACACGCGTTTAGAGTATTTGGCTGCTATAAATTTTCCACGCGATAAGCCAATTCGTTGAGCTATCATTTGAGGCCACGCCGCTTTTGAAAAAGAGCTACATAGCTCAGAGGGCCTTACCTGGTCAAAAAAAAAACCACGTTTAATAGTTTTAACATGTTCCACAGCGAAACCCTTCCCTCCTTCACAAACACATACTGATCAGCGTGCAGCATGGCGCAATAATTCCCCACGATAGACCCACACAGGCGTACGGCGCGTCGGGGAACACTCATCCAGCAGTGGATTGACAAGAGGGCTGTGCATGCAAGTTGTTCGTTGCAGTTTAACTCGGATTTTTGGGTAGATGCTTTCTGTAATTTCTGACGCTTTTTTTAAAATATTTTTTACGTACCGATTTAACTTCACAAACGTTGCTGGTTAAATGTGAAAACGTTCTCGGTTTTCAATGGGAATCGGAGAGAAGCATTGCTCTGCAAGTGATCACATGCTCTTCTTTCACCTCGAATAAAGAGGAAAAAAAAACATTAAAAAAACCGACGTGATTATACTTAGCCCAAACGGAGGTTTACATTCGGAGGGCAATAATTGTTCATTCATTTAATGCACAATTAAGTAAAGGGATGTGGCAGAATGCATTAGTGGCACTTAGAAAAAGCAGTTGAGGAAATATTGGCCCGGAACAAAGGAAGTGATTAGATTTGACTGGACTTGCCAAGTAGCGGAAACGTGGAGCTCATTATGTGCCTCCGAGTTCAACAGGCCACTCTCTGCTGACGAGGCAATAAAATCAAAAGCGGCCCAAGGTACTGCTTCCTTTGATTAAACGCTCCCGGAATATATTGACATAGGTCCATAGGCGGATGGATAGTAGTTTTAAACCCAAAAAAATATAATGCATACATGCCCGTCAATCTACTACTGAACGAAGGACCCGACACAAAATGCCTGTTATGAGGGTTGTTTATGCATCCTTCACCACGCTGGTCAGGTCGACTTCGTGAAGGGGGTTAGCTGTGCCGATGGAATCAAACTCGGTTCGCTCGGTCCATGGAGCCTAGACCGAATATTCCACTTGCTGGTACCGTCTGAGGTGACTTACCTTTTAGTGGTTTCAATTCCTTCACGTGGCCAATAACGGTGAAGTATGCGATATAAACACATTCCTGCTCGGTCAATGGCCAGGGTCAACGGCGGCGTGGTGTATTCCGCAAATATGGCCGACTGTGAGGGCGGGCGCAAGCCGGCGTGAGTAGGTTAAACGTTGAGTTTTATAAGGGCACCACGGGGTGACCAGCCCCTCCCTACCCAGCCCCACCCCTCCCACCCCCACCCAGCCCCACCCTCCCCACCCAGCCCCACCCCTCCCATTTTTGGATGCACGACGGACGGACGGACACAATAATCCCCTGTGGGCTGGTGTAACCAGGAGGTTCCTACCAGTATAAATGAGTGTGGCTCACTGCTTTGTAGAATTGTCATGCGCTTTCTTCCAGAACACCGCAGAGTTTTGCAAAGTAATAGTTCCGACTGAGAAATGTACGGGTTTGGTCTGTGTGAATGGTGGCGTGCCCAGTGTGCAGTGGTATCACAGGAATTAAGCTTTACTCAGCTGTTCCCCGTCTCGTAATCAACTTAATGCTTGCGGAAATCAGTTGAAAGCCTCATTCGTTCACCGCACGCGAGACACGGATTGAAATTGGGCGTTCTACTGCCGCCTACTGCTCACGCCATCAAACAACATCTCAGTAGAAGGGAAGTAATAAAATAACAAAGTTAAATTTTTATTATTTTATAATTTCCCTTCTACGTGTCTACGTGACTTTACCGAAAGAACCAAGAAGATGATTCCCTGCAGTCACGAAAGCTTTAAATCGAAACATCTCAGTAATAAACACATTCCTGCTGGAGGGAGCTGGTAGGAACGTTGGGTTGCTCGGTCAATTACCAGGGTCAACGGCAGCGTGGTGTATTCCGCAAATATGCCCGACTGAGGGCGGGCACAAGCCGGCGTGAGGTTAAACGTTGAGTTTTATAAGGGCACCACAGGGTGACCACCCCCTCCACACCCAGCCCCACCCCTCCCACCCCCCACCCAGCCCCTCCCTGCACGACGGACACAATAATCCCGTGGGCTGGTGTAACCAGCAGGTTCCTACCAGTACAATCTCCACTTGTCGGGCGCATTCCATCCGTAAATCCTAAAGCGTCGTCGTAGATGGAAAAGAAAGACAAAATAGAGCCACGGCAAACGGCCAGAACTAAGATTGGTAACGGCAAATTTAAATTGGACGACTTTCCAGGGCAGACTTAAATAGCTCAGAGGGCGTCGGTCTTATTACGGCAGCGCTGCGCAGTTCTCCGATGGGGTTCGTGTTGTTACCACGTGTTCTGGTGGGGCACGATGTCCGACGTTTCGTTCAACGTGTTTGGGACGTCTCTTGAATTCAGTTCCTGAAGAAGCTACCGATGCTGCTGCCGCTGCTGTTGTTGTTGTTGTCTGCCACGCGGCCGAGTCACTTTTGGAAGAAGAATAAAACAGCTTCACAGGCTCTCAATGGGTTTGACTCGGGGAAATAAACTTCCCGTTTGGATTCTCGCAGCGCGTGGCGCAAGCAAGAATGTCGGGGGCAACATGCTGCAGAATGCGCGGGCGCAGCCCAAACGGCGTACACGCCCGAGATCTTGGTGTGCATAACGTTTACTGCTCCCGGACATTTACTCGTTAAAGATGAATGCAAGTCCAGCTTAAATGACTGCCACTCACACATTTATGGGCAATTCATAATTGAAATGAATGTACGTTCAGATCCTTGGTATACTGCATACCCCGATTTAAACACACACAGTGTATTTTATTTGACCAGGTAAGGGTCCATGCAAGTTGTAGTTCAGATTTTAAACGAATCCTCGACAAACCATACCTGGGTACAAGTTACTTGTTATACTGGTACACGTACGGCCATTTTTTCATTACAATGGTTGGTGGGTGAAAGACTTCCCTGCGCCGTTGCGGATAAGCGAGCCTTATTAGAGCATACTTCACCACGTTGGTCAGTGCGGGTTGGTGCCGACGCGGTGCACAGACTTGCGATCATAAACGTTTTGTCCAACGTTGTTGCTGCTCTGACCTCTGCTGCCCAACCACGTAGCCCCAGAGCCAATCAGAGCAACATTTTGTGCACCGTGATCACACGATCCAGGCTCTATCCTGGCTTAGATTCTGACGGCTGATGAGATTCAGTGCATTCTGGGCGATTTGGCCAAACGGCTTAATTGTTGCTATCATTGGCTTGTTGTTACGTCGGATTAATTTGCAAATAGTCGAAGCATTCTGAGTTGTGGTTCGAACATCGGCTCGCAATGATCGAAAAATATCTCTTGTGAGCAGATTACCAACTGTGTGGAAGCTGGTTCTGCAGAGAACTGGCAACCCAAGAACATTGTTCTCTCTGAAAGATGATTTTAAATCGATGAAGCTTCCTGCAAGTTTATCAGGAGGATGAAATTAGCAATAACACTATGAGGATAATGTGTGTACTCTATACACTAAGGCATCCACAATACAGGTTTTTGTGGGTTAGATCGCGTAAATGTGTCGTTAAACCCGCCACCACCTGGACACAGCCAATTTGTAAGGTTTGTCACGTAATCAGAACATGCCAATTCGTTACTAGTACAGCACACACCGGTGTGTTGGAGAGTAAATCCACAACATTTACAATCCGAGTAGGACGTTTCACCCGTAATTACAACGAACATCATCAGGCTACAGCCAGTTTTTCGTGGATTTACTCTCCAACACACTGGTGAGCTGTATTAGTAACGAATTGGCACGTTCTGTTTACGTGACAAACTTTACTAATTGGCTGTGTCGGGTGTTGGCGGGTTTAACGGCACATTTATATTTACACGATGTAACCCAAAAAACCCTGTATTATGGATATTGGTCGCAAAAGCCTACGTGTGATGTTAAACTGTTAAGGCAATTGTGCACGCTTAAGCAGTCAGCAGACGTTTGGTTTAAACAAAAATGTATTGTAGTTTTGATGCACTTTACAACATTTGATTGTAATTATACACGTAAAAAGCACAACTTGTGCGGCGTTTTCACTGCGCCGCATATATCAATCCAAAACGGCATTTTCTCAAATGGAAATTCATGAATCCTCATCGCTTTTAAAACAAAGCAGGCACTCGCCTTTGTAAAGAGACAAAGTCAGTGCTCGAGCCATCCTCAGGTTTAAAAAAAGTCCTCGCTACATGATTTGTAAATAAATTAGTTCTTCATCCTCCTTCAGTAGGCGTCGTCAAATTCTTCATCGTCATCGCAACCGTAGTCTGCAACAAAAAAAAAAACACGAACGCACACAGATTTACGATCACAATCCGGCTCATGTGGAACCCATGTTTAGCATCTACCGAGAGAGACCGCCCGAATAAACGAAATATAAAATTACTTTCATCGACAGGCACTCTCAATTACATGTAACTTAAATATAATTTCATTACCTTTGTAATTTAGATCTAAATTACATCACCAGTGTTCCGGAAAACGTACCTCATTAAGCAAACCGTGTATAGCCGAAACACGCGTTTCTCCGAATGCCGACGAACACTCACCAGCCTGTCCCATGAGCGCGAGCGCGCTGACGCACGGCTCATCCTCCTCATCCTCCTCTTCCTCCTCCGCCGCCGCCACCGCCTCCTCGTCAGCCTGGAAGCGAACGGGCCCGCTCTCCACCACCACCGCCGCCGCCACGTGGGCTGGATCCGCGACTCTTGCCGGTCCCGACGCTTCCGTCAGGGCCAGGGCAGGACCTCCCAGTGCTGGGACGGCCGGTGGTTCTTTGCGCACGCTGGCAGTCTTGTGTCGTGTAAAAAAAACACATCAGATATAGGGCAGTGGTGGTGATGAGAAAGTCCTGATTTTGTATACGAGAAGCCAGTGGCTTGAAGGAGGATGCAAACCAAAATAATTGTCATTTTCTTTTTGATAGGTGTTTAGGAGGAGGATGTGTGTAGTTGTTCTGTGTTTTAAGCTTCCTGAATAAGAAAACGACTTTCAAATTAATGGTAGCCGCAGTGGTCATGGAAGTGACACCCGTTGTTGAATGCTAGAATGGAGCACCAAATTCTAAATCCTTTTCTCTTGGGACCAAAAAATCCGACAGCCCAGAACATTAGGGCGACTTATCTTGGGTTGTTTATATTCTGGATTAGTGACCTTAACTACTTCTATATCTACAAGATAACAGCTGTTTGTATTTTGGGTTGAACACTTCACCCCAATGAAAACTGTAGCCCAACTATTACAACCACACGTGTTCTTCATGGAACATTGACAATTATCAATAAAACCAAATGAGTGTAGAGGTTGGGAAATGCTAACCTGAAGGGAGTTATGTTCCTTACACATTCAGGAATACGGCAAAGTATATTTTTAAAAAAGAGCAATGCGTCAGCCAATCAGACAAATGAAAATCACTTACCTTGTCCAGGACTAACTTCTTGGCCGACTGAGATGACAATAGAGGCTTTATCCTAAACACAAGACCGCAGCAACATTAATACATGTGCACCGATATAGATATGTTAGCAAAATCACGAAATACTTTTAAGTATAGAAAACACAAGACGTGTTTTGGAGAGCCTGTAATGTGTATGCATACTGTGTGTAATGTGTATGAATATTGTATATAAGTGTATGTGTAATTTACACACGCGTAATGTTTGTGCACACTGTTGTGGGGAGCGGTAGCGTAGCGATTAGCGCTTTGCTGCCCTACGAACCCAGCAAACAGAGTTAGATTTCCACTCACGGCCAACACCAGTGACGACTATCTGAATCGGTCCAATGTGAATTGGTCAGCACTCGGCCTTACAATCTGTTAAGGCTATACTGGGGGCATCTCTGTCTTATGAGTGTTAACAGCATGCTGCTGGGTCTGGTAGACAACACGTTCCTTCGGAGTGGGCAGGTAGGAACTTGGTTGGACAGCGCATTCGTGCACGACAGAAAGCTCGCGGTCACGTGACGCACTTCAACCAATCCGGGAGCGTACATGTTTGGGAGGGGCTATGCACGACAGACAAATAATCCCTGGTGGGCAGTGTGGAACTGTTGTTCCTACCTGTATAAAGCTATCCCTCTACTGCACAGCTGTCTAACGACGGGGGCGGCACAACGACGGGAGGAAGGGAGCTCTTAGAAATCTCTACGTCACCAGCCTGGACGCGAGGCCGCGATGTTTGCTCACCTCTTGCCCAGCGAGTTGATCGAGGTCAGCCTCATGCGGTCCCGGGACTCGGGACGCGGCGATGCCGGTACGGCCGTGGTGGCCGCAATGTCATCGCGACGCGGCGTCGAAGCCGCAGAGCCGCCCCCTTTGTTGTTCAGGTCCTTGAGCACCTCGTAGTTGATCTTGCTGGAGATCCTCTTCTGGGCCAGCATCTTCTCGATGGCCTCTCCTGCCGTGCTGGCCCGGATCGGCTCTCGCCTCTTGCCCGACTTCTTGGGCTGAGGATGCGAAGTTAACCGTCGTATGGGCATTCAGTCCGACTTTGAAGATTGGAAAAATGTAATCAAGAATATAAAATGCATCGCAAATGTCCCTCCAACTCGTGCACTGCGCTCATTCTCCTCCGAGATGGATATATTTTATATTTGCTATTTACACGATTGGGAAATAATAATAACAAATCTAAAAGATATCTCACATGTCCCTCCAACTCTTTGCACTGCGCTCATTCTCCTCTACTGCGCCGGACGTCTGGAACTCTTTCCCCTCAGTCATGCGTGCTGTCGATTCCCTGCCCCTGTTAAAATCTGGGGCTCAAAACATTCCTTTTTCCTTCTACCTATGACGGACTACCTCTCCCTACACAAAATATACCCATTGCTTCTAGTGTCTTGAGATGAGATGCTGTCACATGAGGTCTCCTATCCCAAAACGACCACCACAAATTGAAGAAAACCAGTTTGGTAGAACTGTGTGCCAACAAATAGCGCCGATTGTATTTTATTGGAAAAATCGTATTTTCGAAAAGGTATAACGATGCACTGATTAATCGATGAATCGAGTCTTAAGCTCATGATACATACATCAATTTGCGTGAGTGAGAATCAGTATTTTTACTTCTTATGTATTGTAGGTCATGGATTCAGGTGGCCACCCTTATACAGCCAGTCGTGTCCGCAGAATGCACTACACAATGTTAAAAACGATCACATTGTGGAATGGCGACCCTGACTCGTGAAAACACATTGAATCACCGGGAAGTAGACACGAGTATCATGAGACCCCCACCAGAATTATTTTTTTTAATCCCACCAGAATCTTGCGTGGATCACCTACCTTCTTCTCCTTGTATATGCCAAGTTCCTTCTCTTTGGCTTCTCGGTCAGCTTTTTCTTGAAGGAGCAAGACAGACAAAATGTTACCGCACTGATCTAAAACAGTTTCCTTATTATATTAAAGTGGTTATTTTACAAATCCTCCGCAGACACCCTTCAAGCTGCACGTGGGAAAAATATATACCTTGTTGTTCCTGGAGAAATGCTGCATTCTCTTTCATCCAAAGTTCTGTTTTGATGTCAATTTCTTGCTTGCTTAAAAGGTACTGCAAAAAAAACACGATACATTACACCCGTCTGAAAAATCTTTAAGGTATAAATAGCAAATACATTTGTATTGAAGGTGAAATTAGACATCATCCAATCATATAAATTTAAGCTCACGATAATTGCATCAAATAAGACAAAGTTTTCATGTTTTATACATAAATGCACATAACCCATGCAGCCACTAGAGGTCACCACAGTCGCCACAATAAAAATTATTGCAACCCAGAATTGTAATAATGAACTCAAATCGCCAGGGGGTAAATTGCAACATTCCTGTCCTAACCCATCCCTAATCAACAGGTTTACATCCAGTTTGTCGACCAATCATTGTCCAGTATACACACTCTTCATCAATGCCTGCTTCGATTGGGGACGGGAGAACTGTCATTCTATTTCATTGCCCACCCGTGTTGACATAGTCGCTCAAGGTTAACGTATTGCCGAAAACAATTACCTTGAAATTGTGGAGTAGATCGTGGCCTATAATTCTCTGTGACAATATTAACAGTGCGAGGTGCATTGTTGGTGCAGTGGTCAGTTTATTCCTAGCTAATTCCATTCCTGGCAATGGCTAACATCGGTGAGGTATCTGAACTTTCAAACTCACACTGACCAGCATGGTGAAGTATGGTCATGCACCTTCATAAGGGGATGCCTTCATCTATTGATTGTTTAACAAAGAGCTGTCATTTATTTTTCATAAAATTGTGGGGTAAATGTGATCATTGTATATAGCTTACATTATTTAGAATTGATTAAAAGCCAAACAAATAAAACGTCTGAAGTGCTGATGTACTTTCTCTGGCTGCATGCTCATTCTTAACAAAACAGAATTGCTGTTCATTCCCTATCCTCATACAACCTTAATGAACACACTTCTATTCCCAGGGATGACGGTCATATTAGACCTCATGGTATTGTTTATTTTTGCAGCAGACGATCCCTTCCACCATCTACAAGGCTGCACTTTCAATGTACAGAATTTCAGGCCAACGACACTCACAGCTTCAATTTCCAAGTCATCAATGTCGGTGAGGTCCAGGTCCCCATCTTCCTCCTCCGCAACTGCACGTGCAAAAATAACAACAGAATCAACTTGCTCTGTTGTCCCTTTGCAAGCGGTGAACACTCTTTTTTTAAATATATATAAAAGTTGTACAAATTGAACTGTTGTAGCATGCCGTGTGACTAAACCGAATAAGCGTTAAAAAACATTATTTTGACAAATTTATGGTAGCAGTGACACAGTGGTTGGGGCACCGCGCAATGAACTCGGCCACTCATGTTCGATGCCTGGCCACAGTTAACATAAATGGCGAGTGACATCTGAACCGGTCCTGGGTGCCACCTTCACCAACCCTCACTGACGTGCATTGTAAAATAGTCAAATAACTCCCCTTGGAGTGGGGAGCTTTTCATCCAGCAGCGAATTGACAAAGGTCTAAACATAATTATTATATTTTATTATATTAAGACGCTTAAATTAACAATAACTGATCATTTGCAAAACGATAAATATCATTCTCATTGACCTCTTATACATAAAGAAAAATTAAGCCATCCTCAATCCACCAATGGTCTGCTTACAGCAAGTCGTTCATATAAGCTTTTTGAGCCTACTTCACTTCACTGGTCAGTACGGGTTTCTGAATGGGTAAAGGGCAGGACCAATTCCGATATCACTTGCCACCGATGTTAACCATGGCTGGGAACTGAACCAGATCGCCGGGTTCACAGCACAGCACGCTAACCACTGCACCGCCCCATTGACCTTGTGTCCCACAACACACCTTAGGATCCCGCCACACCACGGCAACCCTGGTGTAGGCAAGCGGTTCAGAGTGTCACCTACGTGGCTCAGCCTCATTGATGGCCATGCACTCCTCGATGGACTCCTTGAGGCCCAGGCTGGCAGCGGTGGGCAAGGGCCCCAGCACCGCACGCAGGCTGTTGTCCACCTCCAGGCCGGGCGAGCGCCACACCACGGGACTGCGCGGTGGACACGGCGAGTCTCTCGGCGGCTCCGAGGGCTCGCGGTCGCTGCGTATCTCCGACTCGATGTCGTCCGTGCCCAGCGGCAAGTTGGCGCCCATCAGCATGAGATCGTCCTCGTCCTGGGCGTCCTGGCCGTCGCCCTCTTTGTCCTCCTCGAGGTCAGGCATCAAGTCGTCCTTGCCGTCGCTGCACACTGGCAGGAGAATCGCGATCGGTATTCGGAGGATGAGGACAGCATTTTTACCGTTGAAATTCATGTGAAGCTTTTCTTGGTAACAACATGATTTGCACATTGCTACGGGTTAATAATCAGAATATTTATACTGGAGGAATTCGATGAGCTATAAAGCTCTCTTTAACAGATGTCCAGTGGGGGCGTGTAAGATTGCTACAACATCAAACAGTACAAACACATGATAGTCGTTCAACGTACAAGAAAGATAAACAAATCACCCAAACACATTCAAATGAAACTAACCATACCCATCCTACCAGGCAAAGCCCACTGAGGTATTCAAAAGCAACCTGGCCATGATGGCCAGGGGGGGGGGGGGGGGCAGAAAATTACTGAGTTGAAGCCAAAGGAGGAGAAATGCCCAGGAGAGATGTCCGTCACAGAGATGGAGGAATGAGATTGGCTCGATTGAAGGCGATGGGTGGACTGTTACATTGTGGGACTGAGGGTTGGCTTGGGGAGGCCTTCATCCAGACTAGACAGATCACGATTGATGATGATGATGACGAAAGGAAATACATGCCTATCAAATTCAAATGTATTGTTTTAACCAGTTGAGAACTGAAGACTCCAAGATAATCTAATTTCCAAGAGTGACCAAATCACACGGAAATGTGCCAATCTCATCAGATCTCAGAATTTAAGCTTGGATAGACCTTAAACGTGTTCCCACCATGTATCAAACAGATGTTGTAGGCTGCTGTGAAGCTACTCACTGGGAAGCAGAAGACAATGCTGCACAATAAAACGCATTCCTGCGGAGGGAGCTGGTAGGAACGTTGGGTTGCTCTGTCAATGGCCAGGGTCAACGGCAGCGTGGTGTATTCTGCAAATATGGCCGACTGTGAGGGCGGGCACAAGCCGGCGTGAGTAGGTTAAACGTTGAGTTTTATAAGGGCACCATGGGGTGACCAGCCCCTCCCCACCCAGCCCCACCCCTCCCACCCTCCCCACCCAGCCCCTCCCCACCCAGCCCCACCCCTCCCATTTTTGTATGCACGACGGACGGACAGAATAATCCCCTGTGGGCTGGTGTAACCAGGAGGTTCCTACCAGTATTAGTGTAGTCCAATGCACCCACATCTATGCTCCCGGCCTTCACCAACCCACACGGACCAACGTGGTGAAATAGTAAAATAACCATGGAGACCCGTACGGCATACATATTATGTTTTTGTACTGTTTGTTGTTGTAACGTTTTTACCCGCGTCTAAAAGGACATCTGTGAAATAGAACTTTACAGCTCATCGGAGTCCTCCAGTATAAATATTCTGATTCTGATATATGTACGTATGTTTAACACGTAGGCTTCGCCCGATGATGCTGGATGCAATTACCAGCGAAACGTCGAACTCAAATTGTAAATGTTGTGGTTTCACGCTTCAACACACCGGTGGGCTAAAGCAGTGAACTATTTGTCTTTTGTCAACGTGACACTTTTTTACTGATTGGCCGTGTCGGGTGGTGGAGGGTTACAACACATTTATAAATAACGCGATCTAAACCCAAAAACGTTGATTATGAATATGTACGTATGTATGTATGTTGAACTTCTATCGCACCGTACATAGCCAACCGTGTTAATCGGAGGTGCGTGATGGGGAGATGTCCTCATCCAGCCATGGATTGACAAAAGGGGCTGTACATGTACAGAGTGAAAGTAACAAGTGAAGGAGTCTGCTCATTCCAATACCAGGTCAGACAGCTGTACCTTCCTTGAGCAAGCTCGCATAAAGTCCTCTCAGCTTGGGCCTCCGCGATTCAAGCTCGGTCTCAATCTCCTGCTGGAAAGAGCTGATCTCCTCTGTGAGTAAAGTCACACACACAGGATTAATGGTGTATGAATGTATGTATTTGATGAATTATTTAAGTATGTCTTGTATGAAACCGAAAACAAAGACAAGATAGTTGAAGGGTACGATGAATCGGATAAGGCCCCACCTTCATATTCATCGAGTTCTTGCTTTGATACTTCCAGGTCCATCTTTAAAAGTACAGGGTTCAAAGATATTAGTAACTCGTACTCTTTGGTTCTTTCGGTAAAGTCACGAAGGTATAAAATAAATCACGACGTTTCGGGCAGACTGCCTCAGCAGCAGGCCATGCTCTCCCACCCGATGACGGACGCTTGTGTTGCGCCCGAAACGTCGAGATTTATTTTCTACCTACGTGACTTTACCGAAAGAACCAAAAAGTATGGATTCCTGCAGTCACGAAAGCTTCAAATCAAGATTGTTAGTAATTTATATACACCGATTATAAAAATAAGAAAAAATAAGCAGATGTACGCAGAAGTAATAACCGAGTGCAACTTGACAGTTAACCTCCAAGATGCAACAATGAGGAATGATTAATTATCGTGATATTTGCATCGTCTTGCATATGCAATAATAATAGTTTTTTTTTAATCTATATTTGTTGCAATGATTTACGTGATCTCTGCAGCCACTCGAGGCGTTATCTTCACTGCAATATTTTAAACAAATCATTCTTGAATTGAATCATGGTCACGAATTAGGACAATTCATCAAATCGCCGAGCGGGTGAATCGCTACCTCACAACACAGAAGCGAACACTTTAATATTTTCAGTTTTCACAAGTTCAAGAGATCACCACACACAGTGTTTAAAGTTTCATCTACAGGCTAAACTCTTTTTTTTTACTATACCAGTCTGCCAACAAAGCAAAACACCCCAAGATTTATTTCCGATTAGCCACAGACATTTCAGCCGAGCAAGAGCATGCAAGTAGAATCCTGCATCGAGTTTGGTACCCGTGGGTGGGAACCGAGAGGTACAAAAGTGGGTCACACAACTAAGTCTTATTTACGGCTTGCCGTTCGGGTGCCTGTCGGGTCACGTCTCCCGCGTGAAGCAGTAAAAAAAACTAATTCGTTCCGACTCACTCTTGCGGGTATCCAACGCGATGCAGGACTCTACATGCAAGCAGCGTGCACTTGGTGCGACGCGTAACAGCCCTCGGGTCGGTTTTATCCGCGAGTGAAGATTTACTGCAAGCGGCGACCATAGCAGCCGTGTTCTCCCGGCACGTCCGGGCAAGGCTGGGTGGAGAGGTGGCCATACCTGCTGCACTTTGGCCTTGCGTTTGCCGCTGATGAATGAGGGTGGGTCGCACTCCGCCTCCAAGTCAATGCGCATGAACTCATCGATCGTCAGCTGGCTTGTGGGCGTATCCTCAAACTCTGTGAGCCTGCAAAGCAGGGTAACGACGACGGCTTAATATCTCAGTAGGGTTCGAGTCATTGACTCAGAAAATAACCACGTATATACGTCCCTGCACTCAGCACACCACATCCTCGATTCCTCCCGCTTTGGTGACTACAGTAACAGCAGCAGCCACCAATCAATACAAAGTGGTGATATCTTCTTCCAAGCTGGGTATGCACTGAGATCATGTGGTATGATAAAGCTTTTTGGCAGGATACAGGACAAACTGGGTGATGTTACAAGAAAAAGGTGTAGATTTTTGGTCGTGTCTACAACACATGGAATAAATGGAAATATACCGTATAGTAACAGGATTTATCACAACTAAAAAGAACAAATTATATAGGAGCTGTATAATACTATATAAATGTGTTTATTCTTGCATCCGATGAGCAAATGTTATGGGTCAGAAAAGTATGTGCCTGACATCGAGCCGGTTTGCCAAGCCAATGCAAAGTTCAACCGAGGGGCAAAGCTTTGGGGTCACTGGCAAACATTTCACAACGGACAAGAGCAGATCAATCTTAATAAGCAAAGTTTACCTTTTCCTTAAGGTCGACTCGCACACTTTCACCACGCGAATTACTTCCTTTACGGTCCGTCTGAAGTCATGCATGCGTGATGCGACCAGCAATGCTGCAAAAGCAAAACGCAAATCAAATAATAAATTCATAGATAAGCAGACCAGTGCATCGAACCTGCTATTATATATATAGATCAGAAATGTGGACATTAAAAATGGAACAAAAACTCAAAAGTGTACATGTTTAGAATCACACTAAAAAACAGAAACACGTGGATTATAAAACACACAAAAGTCATATCACATTGCCTGTTAAGTGGGATTGGGCCAGGTACATCACGATAAAGGATGATGGCCTGTGGTTGAGACTAATAACGGAGTGGCAGCCAAGACAGGACATCCACCGGGCAGATGGATCGGTGAAAATAGCCCACGTGCAAGCGCTGGGTGGAATATCACGTAGCGGGATCATGACAGCAACAACTTGGGAGGCTGTTATCTAGCAGTGGATTGATCGTGGCTGATGAGGAGCATAGATCAAATATCAAAAACAGGAAATTATAAAAGTATTATTTAACACGTAGGCTTTCGCGACCAATATTATTCATAATCAACGTTTTTGGGTTTAGATCGCGTTATTTATAAATGTGTCGTAACCCTCCACCACCCGACACGGCCCATCAGTAAAAAAGTGTCACGTAGACAAAAGACAAATAGTTATTTTGTCAACGTGACACTTTTTTACTGATTGGCCGTGTCGGGTGGTGGAGGGTTACGACACATTTATAAATAACGCGATCTAAACCCAAAAACGTTGATTATTAAAAGTATCATTGTTATGCCTTTGCTTGCACGCTGCCTGCAATGCGGTATGCGCAGTATCGGACGACAAGGACTGAGAGGCAATACCGGCTCCGCAGAGGCCGGAGGGGCGGCGTCCTGTGTGCATCCAGTCGCGTTTCATTCGCGCGACCAGGCGCATGGCCGTCATGGACACCTCGTGCGTCTTGTCTCCAAACTCCAGCATGTGGGCAAACCGCGGAATGTACAGGCAAGGGTCTGCAAGTACGCACACGCACACACACTCATCAGCACGGATTTGCAGTGCAGCACGTACTCGTAATAAATGTGGGTATATACCGTGTCCCACATATAATGGGGCTTTCTGGAGCGCTATCAAATATTTGAAAAACGATTGCAAGAATTGTTTTTATTGAAGAGTATGAAAAGTAATGATAACTTTTTAGCTGCGTCTCCACGCTGCGATAAAAAACATCACATGCCAGGCAGTCGAGAGTTTAATACTGCAAAAAAACTACTGTAGAATTGAAATGTGTGTTCTAGAATTATTCCGTGTTTTTTGGTGGTTTCAGTGGTGGTATTTCATATATATATAAAACCAGCATAAATACCATTACAAGCTTGAATTGGAAAAAAAAATTATGCTAATGGAAATAAGGGTTTTGGTAAAAAAAATTATATACTGGGGCATCCCACCCCCGAATTAGTCTGGTATTTTATTAATACACTTAAGTTCAGTGCTTATCCAACTCTAGTAGTTGTGACCCCTAACGGTGCAACATCCTGCAATCACAATCTGGTGCATGCACCGTGACGCGGCTTGATTTACGTATGAATTAAGATTATCAGCAAAAACGAACAGCTGCACTGTGGAGGGCCTTACAAGGACCGGAGTCTGGGAAACACTGCAGTCGTATATTTAGAGTCAATCTGTGCAAGAGGATCGCAATCACAATATTGCCGGCATTACACGGCGCAGCCACTGAGTGTACAGGCAGTGGTTCTGCTCCAGGGACCACGAGCCACTGGAGACCAGGCACTTGGGGTACAAAGAGAAAGGAAATAGCAGCACAGGGCAAACCATTTCATTCCTTGTACCAGGGATGATGCCAACAATGCTATGCCACCGCATAGTCGCCACCCACAATGGTAAGTGCAAAGGTAATTACAGGCGATATTAGGGAAAGATGTATTTATCAACAATAATATGTATACAATAACAGCCATACCTATCGCCGGGGCATTGATGCACAGAGATCTTGCCAAAAGAAGGAATGTTTTTCCAAGTACATAAACATTTACCTGAAGCACAAAAACAAATTGAAAGTGATTACATTTACATCAAGCACTGTTACAGGTTACATTTTATGAAAACACAATGCGATCGATAAAAATGATTGGTACTTACTTGTAAGAGGTCACTGAAATCCAGCAACATATCTGGAAGTCACATGAATTAAGGAAACCTTTCGGGAAAAATGTTTTGGTGCATCAAAGTAGACTTTGCTAAAACATTAAACTCTTGCAGGGTGTCAATTATTGGACTCAATATAAAACTGAAAAAGGCTGTGAACAGAACTTAATTCAACTTACAATAGACTGTTTCTAGCAGTCACAACTATATTTCTACGTATGAAAACACAGATGTTTACAACTTTTTACCGACTATAAAACTGCCAATGATTTAATAACCTAATGCAAGTATGTTCACAAAATAACTCCCCTTGTTCCAGCTCCATTATTATTTTCATGCACTACGTTGTGAACCAGGAATCCCGAACTGAAATTGCGGCGATGGCGAATACCAGTGGCGAATACCAGTGGCGATACCTGTAAAAGGTTTATCCTTGTCACGAAACCACAATGGCCAGGATGGTGAAGTATCGTCAAACGACCCCCTTGACCAATACTGCATGCAGAGGCCTAGCAATCTTTCAAGCAATGAGACATTAAAAAAAGTTTCTATGTCTCTAGCAAACCTTTGTACCCACAGATAATATATGCCAGTTACACAAAGGTTCGTATTCATAACTATAAAATAATAAAGTCCAAACTAAGTAAGTAAAACCGCTTAAGAATCTATTCATATCGAATGGAACAAAGTCAGCTTTAAAAGCCAAACGAGTATGCTTCAAATACCTGTAAAAGGTCTATCCTTGTCACTAAACCACAATGGCCAGGAAGCATCGTCAAACGACCCCCTTGACCAATACGGCATGCAGAGGCCTTCATCCAGCAGGAGATTGACAAAAGGGCTGTAAAAAATCACGCTCATGATTTTCCACCAGTCCATCATCTACTCCAGGGGTCCCCAACCCCCGAGCCGCGGATCGGTACCGGTCCGTGGCCTGTTAGGAACCGGGCCGCACAGCAGCAGGAGGTGAGAGCGGTGAGTCCGCGCGTGGCTCGCCCATTTTATTATTGACCACTTCCGTCCATGCGTCTTTCCCGCATTGCGCACTTGTCTCAGTGACAGTTTTGGGAAGCCTATAAGCTAATCCTAGCTAAAATGAGTAAAAAACAAACGTCGCTGGAGAGCTTCTCTGAAAAGGGGGAAAGACCCAATGATAACCGCCCCCACCCCCCCGGTCCGTGAAAAAATTGTCTTCCACGAAACCGGTCCCTGGTGTCAAAAAGGTTGGGGAACCGCTGATCTACACACCATTGCCGTGCAAAATGAATATCTGCAAAAACCAGAATAATTTAAATAGAAACAATGCTCATTGTCGTGCAGCTGCTGTCCAGGATACGTGGTGTGCTCTCTGTGCGGCACACCAGATACAAGCAAGCTGCCACCACGTGGGTCATCTTGCGACCACGCGTAAGCCGCTTGCTCACTGCCATCTTGAAGAAGTTGAACGCCGTGTCCAGGCAGTGTTGATTCAGCTGCAGCTGGCTACCCAGCTGGGTTATGTGCCTCCGACCTGTTCAACAGATTATTCATTACACTACATTAGTCATATATTCTGAATCTAGCAATATGTTTCAAGCAATGAGACATAAAAAAAAAGTTTGCATGTCTCTAGCACACCTTTGTACCCACAGATAACATATTCCAGTTACACAAAGGTTTGTATTCATAACTATAAAATAATAAAGTCCAAACCAAATAAGTAAAACCGCTTAAGAATCTATTTATATCGAATGGTACAAAGTTAGCTTCAAATGCCAAACTAGTATGCTTTAAATAAAAAGTCTTACATCAGAATCTATTTAACATCAGTTCCAATCTTAATTACCCTTGAGATATTATCACAAAAATTGATGCCTTGGCACAAATCCACAACAGTTTTTCAACATACACAATCAGTTTTCCACATCTTTGCGATTTGCATATGTAAGATTAATGAGCATGTTAGACACGTACCACATACAAAGCAAATACCCTATCCAAAAATAATAAAATTCAGGGTTTGTTAATACATTACACAATACAAGTAAATTTGCACAAGGGTGTCAGCTGGGTGGGGAGCTCACCATTCTGTAGCGTAAGTGCACGAGACTCTTTTCCAAGGCCAGTGTAGAGACCTGTGCCAAATGAGGGTGCTTTGCCTGGACCTACAAAGCAAAGC
The DNA here is from genome assembly GCF_965212315.1 of Lampetra planeri. Taxonomy (NCBI): domain Eukaryota; kingdom Metazoa; phylum Chordata; class Hyperoartia; order Petromyzontiformes; family Petromyzontidae; genus Lampetra; species Lampetra planeri. The sequence goes on from NC_136136.1 coordinate 5,079,030, forward strand.
GTTGCGGTTAAAACATGCACCCAGGGTCAATAAAATATCTGCTGGGTTCACTTTAATCACAAGAGTAAATAAAATGGTATCCCTTGCAACTCAAACAGTGTATATTGTGCAATGATCTTATCAAAATTTTGGTTTTGTTGATAAAACTCGAGTACCCTTCTTTCTTGTTGGGTGCACAGTTTTATATTTTGTATATTGACATGATGACATTTACACCCAATAGGGTGATCCACTCATAGATACTCCACTAAAATAAGAGGGAGTTGGTTTGGGTTGTTCAACAGTAACTCATAACTATTGTCAAAGTGGATTTAACGATTCTAATAGTCGGCAACCGGTAACCGCTTCCAGTGAAATATTAGTACAGTAATGCACCAATTTGCACGCTTGAAACTACAAGCTGTGACTCCGTTGAAAGCTAAAAGTGAAGCCCTGCAATTGCTTGCTCGTGAAACTGCTGGAGGGTGTATGGTCTACTCTTCCTCACTGACCAGACGTATTAGAAGGCCGAATACCCATACTTTACCCCACCACACGCAACCTGCCAGTCAACTGCGGTGCACTCGTTTATACTGTTGGGTGGACAGAGGCAGCGGAATTATTTTTAAAAAAAATTACGTATTAATTCAACTGCCGCGATGAAATAGATACGAACCGGCCACCTCTGCATTACAAGTTCAGTGTGCCAACCATTACACCACGGTAAAGTTGTTGTTCATTGAGAGAAATATCTACATATGGGGCTGCTGGTTTCACTGTTTTTTTTTCTTAATACAAAGGGTTTGACAACCCTGGTCATTATTACGGAAATAATTGTTTTATTTCAAAGCCACTACATATTAGGGGCCGTCCATAAATGACGTCACACACCTGGGGGGGGGGGGGTCAGACATTTGTGATGTGTGACAAGTGGGGGGGTTTGAGAAATGTGACGTCACATGAAAATGCGCAACTTTAAATAAATAGACAACACGTTCTACTTAATGAAATACACTTTTTAATAAATGTTTTCTCCTACAACATCAGTGCAGTGCCACATTAAATATGCACTACAATGAAACTATTTTAAAGCGATTTGAAGCATGTTTATATTTTTTTTTGGGGGGGGGGGGGCAAAGCTTTGTGACGTCATATTTGAGGGGGGTCTGACTTTCTGTGAAGAAAGGGGGGGTCAAAAATCGTCCAAAATCGCGTGACGTCATTTATGGACGGCCCCTTACCCACAAATTTAAGTACAATTATTAAATCTACTGTCAGACACCGACCCATTGCTGTCACAATATTCAATCAGTTGACAGGATGGTCATTAGAGATCGAAATCTATTGTTTTTTTTTTCAGAAAGGTCTTGCATTTGTGATGTTTGGTTTTATTTGAGATTAAACTACATTTTTTTTTTTTTACCAGGTAAGGCCACGGAGCAATATATCTCTTTTTCAGAAGCGACCTGACCATAAATCATAACTCAACGAACTTGTTTACAAAATGGAAATTTCAGCTGAATACTCTCTAAATTGTGGAGGGAAAACCCGGAGGACCCAAAGAAAAATCCACGCGACCATGGGGAGAACATGCAAACTCCAAATAAACAGCAGGCGTCACAGGGTTGGGATCGAACCCACGACCTCCTGTATACACAGGCGAGGCAGTTAACATCTCGCCACCGCGGCGCCCAAGCCAAGGTGCCTCCTCCTGTCCAAACGAGCATTGGAGCGATACGCATAACAAGTTCTCTAACTGAGATGCATTTTCTTGTGCCACTCCCCATCCACGCTACCCGCTGCTGAAGTTTCACGGTGCCATCACAGCCCTCGGAGGTGTATGTCACTGAAGGCGAGGTGGTGATGATGATGATGATTTAACATGGGCAAATTTACAGCAACTATTAGAGGCGCGCTATAAATGCAAAACAGGATTATGGCAAAACACACGCAATTAAAACTGGAGTGGCAAACCTTCCGATGAGACGAACTGCCCGACAACCGACGAAGCTCCTCCACCGCCCTCCTGGAATTGCACCTCGGACACGATGATGTTGTCCTCAAGCACCGAACCACACGCCGTGCAGACAGCATCCCCGCGAGCCGAGTCTGTCTCGATGTCACTGCAGCCGCAGTTCTGGCAAACCTTGCCACCGGCCATAACGCAGGCGAGATCTCCCAGAGGCCGAAGGAGGAGGCACTGCCGCCACCAATATGACACGGGGATCACCACCCACGAAACGAACAACCACAACTACCACCAATCCCACTCGAGTTCCTACCTAAACCTCCACCATAACTACCACCTAAGCCATTTAAACCATCGGCACTACTTCCAAAACTGCATCTAAAGCACCATCAACACGACCGCTTTATCACCACTTAAATATCCAGAGCAGCACAAACAAAACTACCACTCGAACCCCCCACACACGCGCACAAACCACCACCACTAAACCACCAACACCTCTAGAACCATTAATTACGTAACGCTGCCACTAAAATCTGAATAACCCAACGATCACCTCTAAAAAACACCTAAACCACCACAACCACCAATTCAAATCTATAACTTATGAGAAAAGGCCATTATAACGGAATAACAATGCCGTCCCATTCGTTTCACCACACGGCAGGCCGCGAGTCCCAATTAAAAGCCTTTGTTTCCTGACGGCCCTGCCGCGGAATGAGGCTGCCAAGGGCCGACGGCGGAGTAAGACCACGCGGTGTCCCCCCACTAACCGCGAGTCCAAGAAGGGGCTGCTTTCTCTTTCGCCGCTCATCTATTGCATTAATGTGTGTTCACTGCGAGGCAGTGTAGCCGCATCCACTGTTAATTACGAATAATTGTCGTGCTAATTAAGCCATTGTCTCCCTTTCTACTGCTGCTCTGAACAAGGCCTCGAACCGGTCCCATTGAAGTCAGCTGGAGTTGGAGATTGAACTTCCGATTCCAAACTACCATTCGATTCCTACGTACTCACTGCACGAGTCAAATCGTCTAATCGAATCGCTTATTTCGATTCCTAAGTGACCTGTTAATTCAATGCAATGTGGAATCGAAATTATCGGCTCACTTACATAGGAATCGATCCTTGTCGAGTGGACTTGGGGAATGGAACCAATCCTTAACAGCTCAATCCACTGGAACCTTGAATCTTTAATTATCATCATCAATGATCCATCCACTGCTGGATGAAGGCCACTCCATTTTACCAATGTGCCTGAAGAAAAAAACTACTTCATATTAACACACGGCGCTTTTTTCAATCTGTGCATATTACCTGCATTTACAGGAAAATATATAATAGGTTTGGGCCATGCCCCTTCTTCATTGCATATTTAAACTGAAGAAGGGCCGTTGACTGAAACGTCGCCTATATATTTTTTTCTTTTAAAGCTACAAACATTGACGACATGTCCGAGGCTTCGTGGGTTAGGCCCTCGAGCCCTCTGCAGGAGCTAGGAGATGAGGCCCCCGTCAGGGGTAGAAATCTCCGATTAGAATCTGGAATTCACCGACTCTCATAGCAATTGGCGAATCACTTCGAGCTGAATCGCCACTTGTTGCCCTTCATTGGCACGATGAAGTCATCCAGACACTAGGGGGCGACAGTGCTGTAGCCCTGCAGTCGATCGCTCTGCAGTCAAACGTGCTGTACGGACGCAGTGGGGCGTTATGAATAATGTAATAGCATCGTGACTCATGGCACGAGCCCTACTAATGGTGAAACTAATCATAGCGGTCGTCATCTAGGAGGGTTTAACCAAAATGATGATGCAATTACAAAATATAAAATAATAGTACAATTAATAATTTAGCTGTCGGTACAAACCTCAAACAGCGTTGGCGTGTGGTTGGAAAAGTTGGGCCAACGCTTCATGTTTACTGGGCTTGAATCTTGCCAGATTTCGGAAACGATGCAGTGTTTAGGACGGCATAGATTGGAAACTGCCTGGGAATACCAAATATTGCAGGCTTGGGCCACGTGATCGCCAGGCGATGGCAGCCCGCAGGGAAATATACTCTTACATCTTTCGTGTGGAGTTGTTGAGTGTGTGGCAGGTTCGTCAGTTGCCTCCCACAGTTCAAAACGTTCATTGGTGGAATTAGCTAAACATACCAACGCAGGACCCTCCTGAAAAAAAGAGTCCTGACACGTGGTAGGGATTTATTTTGTAAATAATGGACATTTATTATTATTTCGATTTAAAGCTTTCGTGACTGCAGGGATTCATCTTCTTGGTTCTTTCGGTAAAGTCACGTAGAAGGGAAGTGATAAAATAATAAAAATAAAACATAATAAAACAATTCTCACGACGTTTCGGCCACAACGCAAGCAGCCGTCCTCAGGCGCCTGAGGACGGCTGCTTGCGTTGTGGCCGAAACGTCGTGAGAATTGTTTTATTATGTTTTATTTTTATTATTTTATTACTTCCCTTCTACGTGACTTTACCGAAAGAACCAAGAAGATTTATTATTATTAATTCAGATTTGTAAAGCTGAATGGTGTGGCAATGGAGTTGAGCGCATCGTGACAATTATAATACATATCCAAGTCAGATATATTTTAAAGAGTTCAGTGAACGAGAAAGATGGGAATTTTTTTAAAGATAGCACATTCTATACAACCACACATAGCCTTTATCAGAAAGCACAAGGTATATATCACTAAAGTAATGGGAACAATTATTCGTAGATTTTTCTTGTAGACTCAGAATAAGGATGGGACGTGACAACCATAAGTACCTCTCTGTATGTTTGTCTATGCTAAAGTAAGGTGGCACTTAAAAAATCAATTGGTTTGCAATGCGGATAATCGTAATACTCTCAAGAAATCTACAGCTCTTTGCCAATCCACCGTTGGGGGGGGGGTTGTTTCATAGCTTTATTTTGGTGATTTCGAAAAGTGTATTGGTTTAGCAATGTTTGTTTGTTGTAGTACAGAGATAGACTGATGGCCTTAATCTAAGTTGTCTTGTGGTTGTTGTTGTTAGACTTGCATCCCACTGGGATTTTTGCACACAGCGTTGGTGTACGGTTTTTCTTCTGCAATATTTTGCCGTCTTTTCTTGGATTTTCTGTTTGCACTTAGTCACATATTCACTTTAAGATGTTTTCTTGTTCATGTTTTTGTTTTTTGTTTGTTGCGGTTGCACCCGATTCAAGAGCCGAATGGCTCACAGGGCTATACCTAATAAATGAACTTGAACTTGAACTTGTTTGACCATACTTCGCCATACTAGTCAGTGCGGATTAGTGAGGGAGGGGTCTAAGCTGGACGGTGCAGTTAACACCATGATGCTATACCGTGGCTAGATAATCTATTTAATGTAATGTTGAACGGTTCATCGTACAGTGCGCGAACCACTTTGCCAAAGCTGTACTCCAGTCAACATAAGCGGAGTCAAACATGTGAACAATTAAGGGGGGGGGGGGGGTCGGGGTGGGAGTTCCATACATCAGTGGATGATAATGATCTTTACTCAGAGTGAAATCAGACAACGGTTGCTATATAGCAGTGCCACACTACGCTGACGATCCCCAATAAGGATGACACCGGTGTACAAATAAAATTCATAAGTTCAAAACTAAACTGAGCCCTCACCAGTAACGCTGTAATATTTGTCAGTATTACGTGGCAAGGCTGCTAATTAAAATTCGATCCTGGCCTAGACGCTTGAAGTGCTTTATTTTTGGTTCCAGAGTGGCCACCTCATCTCGCAAATTAAAGAAGCTCGCCGTGCCTGCGTATACCCACTCCGCACTTTTCAAATGAGCGGGAGCTGTTTGCGGTGGCCAGCTGCTGTGGTTGAAAATTACTGCCTGCCCTCTGCCCCCCAGGGGTAAAGACCCTCTCGTTTTAGGACGGCAGTCACATCGAGCACGAGATTTTTTCCACAGGGCCAAGTGGCTTGGGCACGAATACTAAACGCGAGAGAAACTCCAAACCAACATCCGATATAACAACAGAGACCCCACCGAGCCGATAGCCCTTCCTAGAGATGGTGTTTCCACAAATAACACAACTGCCAAGCCTCAACGTCACAACAGTCTCAGCGGGGCGGCAGTGGTGTAACGACATCATTTGAGAATGTTTGGGGAGCCGCCTTTGACTCTGGGTTGATGGACATAAATTATCTGATGTTACAAGCCAGAGACATGTGTTGTGATGGTTAGGATGTTAAAAACGAACAGTGCCAGCTCGTTTACGGGAAAAAATGTCCTCATAAGCACGCACCACATATAATCTATCATACGGGGTCTTTAAGGTTTTACGCGTAAATCATTACGGCAAGAGTAAAGCTTTCACCCCATGCAGTGTGGGTTTATGCACAATTACAGACTTGATTTGGCTAAGTCAGAGTTAATTATTTATACTGAGTTAAACAGCATGCGTGTGATTGCATGCCAAAAATAGAATTTAATTACCGTATTAACTAATATAATCAAGCTGGGAGAGTGGTGGCACAGTGGCTTGTGCGCTGGGCTATGGACTCAGCAATATGAGTTTCAATTCCAGCCACGGCAACAGAACAATATCAGTGGAGGATATCTGGAACTGATCCTGGTCCCACCCTTCACCAACCCACAATGACCAGAGTTGGAAGGATTTGGTCCAACAGAATAATAACAAAGGACTCTACATGAATCAAGCTACAATTATGATATTGAAAATTAAACATATTTGTTTACATTAATTTAAATATTGGCATTAAATTAGCATCTGATTTTAATTATTTTCAAACTTTATGTATTTCTCATTTTGACCGATTAGAAAAGTCAATCACACTATAGACATGAACTCATCGATATAATAAGTAACTAATCTGTCTAAAAAAAATGTCAACTAAATTATTTATTTTATTTATCACGTCAAGCTCATTGAGCTGTTAACTGGTTTTTCAAGGGCGACCTGGCCAAACATCGAAGTGGCTTATCATTTGTGGAATATATAGTAGTCAAGTAATGTAGACTCGAGAGAACTTCTCGTAATTTAGGGTCAGGTGAGTGTATGACAAATAGCGTGGTGGGCGTCAGGTGAGTTGGTGACGGTCAGGAGAGTGATTGGCGTCAGATCATCCCATCCGTAAGACGGACTGCCCTCACCTATTCCATACTCGGCTACCCTGTGCGTGTGTTTTTGCAGCGGTGGTGTAGCGGTGAGCACGTTGCACTCCGAACCCGGCGACCCGAGTTCGATTCCCGCTCACGGCCAACACCAGTGACGATTATCTGAACCGGTCCTGGGCCTCCACTAGGTCGACTCAGCCTCAAACGAGTACCTGGTGTGGTATGTAAAACATTGCCGCTAGGGAGACCAAGGCGGCCAGGCGTGGTGTTGGCCACCTACCCCCTCGTGTGCCGTACCGGTGCTCGCTAACAGCACTTGCCCCAAAAGTATGTTCAGGTTATACGGAGGATCTTTGTCTTGCAGCCGTTTTCCCAGTAAACATGCAACATTGAGTCAACGTTGGTCCAACGGTTCCAACATTTATGCCAACGTTGGGACAATCGTGTACGTTTACTGGAATGGGCCCCTTTCGAAACACGGCCTGCACTATGCCATCATGTCTTCATCCTTTACCTTAAAGGCCATCGTACCGCCAATAAAAATATATTTTATGACGCCACTGGGAATTCTATCCCTGGCAAAAGCCAAACGCACTTCAATTAGGAGATTTTCCATCAGACAGCAAGACACTAAACATAAAACAGTGCAAAGGCTTGGTAGTAGCGTTAATGGCACAGTACAGCCCAGCTGCTGGGGTCACCATCTACCCTGGTTTTCCCAACATTGTCCTCTTTTTTGAGATAGCTGCCGTACTAGGAAATCTGCACGTCTTCCTGGGACGTTAAAATTCCTGTTTTCTGTCAGCTGAGGACGAATAACACACTTTTTCTGGCATAAGGTATTCCAACGGTTTTAATGTAATTTTGGGGTGCTGATTCCAAATCTGGCATCAGTTTTGTCTATCACATCAGGTTTTTGAGTTATCAAATATTGCATTTTCAATAAAAACTGCAGAAGAAAAATATTAAATAAATGTGGATATCTACATAAAATGATATTATAAACACACTATCCTAAAAATACAGCACCATCTTTTAACACTAAAGCAGTCACTGACTCGCAACAACTTGCACTCATAAGTGACAGAGTTAATTTCGGGTAAAATCAATGAAAATTGGGTATGCCGATAGCATAAAAATGAGATGTGATAGAGCAAATCTGAGATCAGATTTGGAATCAGCACCCTGAAATTAGTCTAAAACAGCTGCAAAAGTCCAGGCCAGAAACATTTTTTGTTGTTGTTGACCAGTATAATTCACCGGTCAAGACGATGCATTTGCATATAGGTCTCCCCTCTCCTGGCATTGTGAGATCTTCTTCCATCACACGTCTCAGTTGTTTTCTTACACCTCAGAGGTGGCAACCCTAGCCGCTGCGCATGCACACACTGCCACTCATCACACACGTGGAATAAGCGCGGCTGACATCCAGAGGTCGCAGCCTTTAAAGAAACTTAAAGAATGCCGCCAGAGGGTGGAGAGGCATATACGCCCCACTTTGTGGGACCCAACAAAGACAAAGATCGCCCATATAGCCTTTAACAGGCTGTTAGGGTAAGTGCTGTTAGCGAGCACCTATGAAAATCGGCACGGCACACGAGGGGGTGGGTGCCCAGCACCACGGCCGACCGCCTTTGTCTCCCGAGCGGCTATGTTTAAACACCGCACCAGGTACTCATTTGAGGCGGAGTCGACCTAGGGGAGGCCTAGGACCGGTGCAGAAAATCGTCACTGGTGTTGGCCGTGAGCGGCATTCGAGCGGCACTGCTCTCCAAATGTGGCGCTCCAACTGAGCCGAGCATACACGCACGTAAATGCATTGTCCTGATTTCATTCTCACGTAGCTTTAAAAATTGAAATTGAAATTCATTCTCATGTAGCTTTCAAAAATAAATTGGTAAACCGGAGATAAAAAAAATATCCGGTTTACCAATTTCTCAGGACAGCTATATCGTGTACTTAAAACATATATTTATATATATATATATATCGGACGTTCTGTAAAAACCAGGACAGGTTGGCAACCCTACCACCATCGTTGATGCTCAGACATTGCACATTCGGGTAAGGCGCCACCATAAATCACATGCGCGTGCGATACCGGGAGACGCGCCGGTTGAATGGTTCGCCCTGGCTCGGCAGTCCTCGCCACTGCAACAATACAATCATACAAATCAATAGCCCATGTCTTAGTGCATCAGATCTGAAGCACAACTTCGGTGGGTAAGTAAAAGGGGCATTTGCCCCCACCCGCTACCCAACCCACAACGTGTGCGTGCGTGTGTGTAACCGTTTGTGTTGCGGTAGGGAGCTGGTCCTGAGCCAGTAAGTCAACCCATGGCACCCGGGTCTGTCCCATGACCTCCTATCGCCCTGACGTGACCTCAAAGTGCATCTAGCCTGGCACTAGCGCTGTGGTCATGTCACCATCAGTTAATGGTGAATGGCAGCTGTTGTCTGTCATGCATATGACAATATATGTGAAATGTGTGTATATATATGTGCATGCATACATATAATTGCCTATATAAAACAATTTGCTCCCTCCAAAATATGTGACTGGGTAATCCCCAGTATGCTACTGGATTCCTCCAGTGTAAATACATATTCTGATTCTGATCTGACAACCAGCCCATGGCCAAGGTGCAGCCCTGCATTTGCTTGGGGGAGGGCCTCCACTAGATGGGCTCTCAAGAATCCCCTCGAGGGGGTATTTGCCTACTCTTCCATTCTGACCGGACAGGAGTACCCACACTTTACCCCACCACACAGGAACTGTCATCCGATGAACCACGTGGTGTACCCGTGTGTACTGCTCCGTGGACAGACGCGCGGAGGTTTTTAAATCAATCTGACGACTTCCCATTCGGGTGAATTTGGTATCCTGACACCCCTGAGATATGTTCAGAGTGGCCATATCGTACAACGTCACATATGCGACCGTAATATATCTGCCTTGATCCGTCAAGCGTTCACACTCAGTGCAGTATTTGTGCACAGTGTTGTAACCGCAATGTTCTGGAGACGTTCACGTATCCGATCCGTTCGCATACCCACCAATATACATGCTCAGTCCTCAGCCAGTCGGATATGCGACCTTGCGCTTTACTGTTCAATGTTGGGGCATTTCTTTCGTCTTCCTCGTTTCGTTGAGCACTAGCTGATATCTGGCCAAGTTTGACATTAGAAATGACACAATGTTCACAATAATAGAATAAACGCAAATGCGCATTGAATAACAAATTAACTAAGACGGGCGGCTAATGGATTGCTTAGACGCCAATGTGGAAAGCTTGTTTTGTGCAGCGTTACTAGTAAAAAAAATAATACCCTACTTAATGGTAAATGAAATTCAATCGCCATTTCCGTAATCTGATAAACAATCTGCAAGCGGTCGATCGCAGATAAACTTTTCCCAAATACTGCCTCGAATTTCTTTAATGTGTTGTCCCCGAGTTGGATGTAACTGGGAGTATTTGATGCAAAGTTCTTGAGTAAGAATCTCATGGGCAGAGTTCAACAGAAGGCCACGGCCCCCAGCGTCTTTGGGAAAAGACGTGGCCACGTCGAGAAAGAGAGGTTATGTTGACACGAATCTTCCTGAAAAATTAATACTGGTAGGAACCTCCTGGTTACACCAGCCCACAGGGAATTATTGTGTCCGTCGTGCAGGGAGGGGCTGAGTGAGGAGGGAGGGGCTGGGTGGGGAGGGTGGGGAGGGGCTGGGTGGGGAGGGTGGGGCTGGGTGGGGAGGGGAGGGTGGGGAGGGGCTGGGTGGGGAGGGTGGGGAGGGGCTGGGTGGGGAGGGTGGGGAGGGGCTGGGTGGAGAGGGTGGGGTGGGAGGGGTGGGGCTGGGTGGGGAGGGGCTGGTCACCCTGTGGTGCCCTTATAAAACTCAACGTTTAACCTACTCACGCCGGCTTGTGCCCGCCCTCACAGTCGGGCATATTTGAGGAATACACCACGCCGCCGTTGACCCTGGCCATTGACCGAGCAAACCAACGTTCCTACCAGCTCCCTCCGCAGGAATGTGTTTAAAGTGCGATAGGCTAATGGATATGTAAAAAAAAATCAACACATTCGTCAATAACACTCTGTGCCCTCCGATGAGCACGGTTGGCTACGCACGGTGTGAAAGAAGTTCAACATTTTTCTGCAAAAAAAATATAACCAGCGACGTTTAAGGCAATAGCCCTTCTTCATAACATATCAAACGGATCATTTCCACTGCCCAAAACGTTGCTGATCATATTCTTGGTTCTTTCGGTAAAGTCACGTAGAAGGGAAATAATAAAATAATAAAATAAAACAATAGGAAATTCTCACGACGTTTCGACTGCAACACAAGCAATCATCAGGTGTGAAATCCACAGCAAGAAAATTTTCAAATTTGACGATTGCTTGTGTTGCAGTCAAAACGTCGTGAGAATTTTTTATTGTTTTATATTTTGATTATTTTATTATTTTCCTTCTACGTGACTTTACCGAAAGAACCAAGAATATGAATCCCTGCAGTCACGAAAGCTTTAAATCAAAAAGTTGCTGATCATTTTTATCTTCATTAAAGGCCACAACCGTTTTACTGATGAATATGTTGAGTTGTGTTTAAGTGTGCTTATGCACCATTGTCAACAAAGTATCAACAATTATTTTATGTCATGGGCCTGTCGTTCTTCAAGTTGATTTTTCACTCTTTCTGAATAAAATGATGATTGAGGCATCATTCCACGATTGAAGGCTCCCTGTGTGATTGGATGATGACTTTAAAAAAATCCACCCTTAAAAACCAGTCTCTTCACATCTGTGCGTTTTAATCACAGTGTCGTAAGGTACAATTATTGTGCAGCAATATTACATTGCAACAATAACACGAGCAACAATGTACATCAGTTCAATAAAAACTAATTATTACAAAAAAAACATTTATGAGCGAATAACGAAAGAGGCTGAATAGTGCAATAACGCGTAGCGCTACAGGGGGTTAGTCCCACAACTCAGGTGACCTCACAGCCGAACGTGCAACATTTATCCTAATACCGTATTCACCGGATTAAAAGATGCTCCGGAAAGTAAGATGCACTCCAAACTTCTTCTTGGTTCTTTCGGTAAAGTCACGTAGAAGGGAAGTAATAAAATAATAAAAATAAAACATAATAAAATGAAATAAAATTATTATATTATTTTATTATATTATTATATTTTATTTTTATATTATATTATTATATTATTTTATTTTATTATATTATATTTTTTTATTTTTTTATGTTTTATTTTTATTATTTTATTACTTCCCTTCTACGTGAGTTTACCGAAAAAACCAAGAAGATGAATCCCTGCAGTCACGAAAGCTTTAAATCGAAATTCACTCCAAACTTGTGTCGATAAAGTTACACAGATCTGGTCACACATGGTTGGCTACGTACGGTGCAAAAGAAGTACATACATACATATGCCCAAATTTGACACAACCCCAAATTTCCTTCATAACACAGGGGCAAAATTGCATATCATCCTCCGGAGAATACAGCGATACATACAGGGTGTCCTGCTGAAGGTAGTTTATCAATAGATTGAGAAACTGTAGATTATTTAATGGATTAATCAATGATTTCACACATACACGGAACTGTAAGCAGCATTGCCAATCCCGGCGTGCTCCAAACATTCGGTTCGTCTGAGTAAGTCTGACACCACAGTCTCTTTATGACCACAAAGTGTCCACCGAGCAAGGAATTATGGAATTACAGTCCGACTTGGTGTATTAGACCCGAGTAAAAAGCCACTCCATGATTAGACCAAATATTGCCCGCATCCATAAAGTGTTCGATACGTATATCCCAATTGGTGTAACTGTCCATGGGTGAAAAGTATCCAGCTACATCACTTCGGGATCGTGCCACTTTAGCATAATTTTCAATAGCATCCATAGGGTACGAATCTTAATGATCTCCCTCTCCTCGGCCTCTTCTCCCCAGAAAGAGCACGTAAAAATGTCGATTCTTGAAGACGAAGAAAAAAATCGAGCTTTTGGTATTACATTTTTTTTAAATTAAAGCTTAACGTTAGGCTTCACCATTCTCCCTGCTAGCGCACCGCCTGCACACGCGTGAAAACGTCGATGGTGTTCAATGATCCCTCCGTGCAAGGTGATATTTATAGAGGAGTATATGTGCCGGTCGACATGACCCCCGTTCCTTCCAAGAACCGCAACCCTTCCGCTCCCTGCTGAGAGTGTACCTGCACCACTCGTTAATCAACACATTCACGAGCCTCCCGATTGCTGCTGTTCCCACCGCTCATACAATCTAACTACAGGATACCTCCTCATATCCGCAACCCTATTTTTCTTCTAGATTTGAAGTTTTCGTGACTGCAAGGATCCATACTCTTTGGCTCTTTCGGTAAAGTCACGTAGGTGAAAATAATAATAAAATAAAATAAAAAAGTGAAAAACAACTAAATTAAATCACATATTTTTCTTATTAATCGTGGATTTTCCCATCCTGATTTTACAGGCCCTGTTCCCCGGTATGCTCTTCTATTCACCGGCCCCTTTTTCCCAGCATGCACATCGAGAACATAAATCGTCACTCCTATTATCCACCAAAAAAATAATCGCAGGTAAAAGGTGCTTGAATGGGAAATGCGTCCTATTATCCGCAAAATTATCCACGATTCCTTTCCTGGGGACAACAATGATCCTCAGCGTCCGTGCCTCACACCGCTGCGGATCAGAGGAGTTTCTCCTCTGCTCTTGGTAATCTATGGGCACATAATCCGAAAAATGTAAAAACAAAAATACCTTTACACTCACGCTCCTTTAAGTATTTGCTGCTCTTCACTCGTCAAGGGTCAGTGTCTTGTTGCGCACATGAATGCAAGCATGCGAAGAAGTAAACCGATTCCAGTAAGCCCTCGCTTCACGAGTTTGCACTCAAAGCGTCTTCGATATAACGCGGTTTTTCCATTGGGATCCCAGGATGAAATGCGCGTTGTAAATTTAAATTATTATTAGGAGGAACGCGCACCGTTATAACGCGGTTTCTGAGCGGCCAACAACGAACTACTTTCTTGAGCTGCGGTGGCTGTGGGGTGTGGGAATTCTGGGTATGCACGCGGAATGACAGAGTACGTGGCGTACCCTCATCTCGCTTCTTTCGTCACGCCGTCTTACTGCGTACATCGTATCTCGCAAAACCACATCTTTTACATGATTTCTTACGAGGAAATAGTTTTTTTGGCTCGCGTGTCCTTTTGCTGAACGCAGCAAGCACCACGTCGTAATGGGCACCATGCAATGCGCCAGCATGCGTCATACTCGGCCTCTAAAAGACACCACTCACTCTTAATAAATCACGTCACTCGTACCCATTTTTCCCACTGGCACGTGCGAGCGCGGTGCCCTGATTGTACGCGTGGTTTATTTTTTGTCCACCGGTTATTTGGCGTGCCGAGCCGGAATCAAAATCGTGACATACGCTGGCCTCGCGAGACACGAATCTGGCTCGGGGCCAAGCAGGGCCAGAGATAATTACTCATTCATCGCGTGCGACGTCAATCAGTAGGGCTCAAATGCAGCATCACCGCGTCGTCTACATATTGTCTCGACTCAATAACCGCGTGCAATGACAATGGCACGGCTCAGCTTCTGCAGTGGAAAAAAACCTGGCCGCTCCCCAGCCAGCCCGTGGCTTGGCACGGCCGCGTCACCTGCTCGGGTGTGCAGTGGAAAATAAGAGGGAGTGAGTGACGGCAAACACACACGCTGTTGTCTACAAAGTACATTTCACACAGCCGTGGCTCTCGGCTCCTTCTCGTCATCCCCAAAGCCGGCCCTGACCCGCGTCCCCTTCTGGTTGGCCCTCTCGAGCGCCGGGGTCTGCGTTGCGTCGTCCAGGTCCGACTCGGGAAGCGCGAACGGTGGCTTGCGCTCGGGCGACTCTCGCTCCACGGCATCGTTGTTGCCGACTTGAGCCGCCGGGTTCTTAGTCGACGCCTTCCGGCCGAGCGCCTTGGTGAGCATTTTTGCGCCGGCGTCGTCCGGCGAGTCTGGATTCTGCCAGCCGGGCCAGAACGCCGGGCCCGTGCCGGCTTGGGCCGTATCGTCCGGCCGGCCGTTCTCATTTGGAAAAGGGGGATGAGGAGGAGGAGAAGCGGCGCCCTCGCTGCCAGACTGTTCGCCGCCGCTGAGCTGATCGAGCTGATCGCCGTCCGCGGCGCCAGCGCCATTCGGCTTGCGCTTGAAGGAGCCCGGCATTCGCTGGCCAGGCAGCGCGGTGCTGGCCGCCTTCAGCTTGTCGTGAATGCCGCCCGTGAAGCGGCTTCCCGACTCCTTGAAATCGGCCGTCCACTGGGAGGCGTGCGCCGAGATGCCGCCCATCTGCACAGGGATGACAAGAAAACCGGGGAACACAGGGAGTTGGTGGGGGGTACGGCGGCACGACCAACGGAATCACCGACAGGACCGCTACTCGCGGAAATTATAGTTCACTCTCTGAAACTTTACAGCGTAATTCTAGATTTGAAGCTTTCGTGACTGCAAGGATTCATACTCTTAGTTTTTTCGGTAAAGTCACGTAGGTAAAAAATGAAATTAAAATTAATTTTAAAAATCACGACGTTTCGGAGGCAACACAAGTGGTTATGCATATCTGTTCTGTCTGGCAGAGGAAATAATATTAAATATTAATTTAGGATGAAGTTGTCTTTCTATTAGGACATTACCCTATTGACAATTGGGTTGCCCAAAACCAGAAAAAGAGGCCTATTTGATAATATTGTAACGTATTTTGTCCTGCCAGCTACCGATAACATAATCCACGCGTAAACACAAATGTTTCCTAACCTTTTAAAATAAGCGCCATTCGGGGGAGCGGTGGTGCAGTGGTTAGCGCACTGCATGATCAAACCTGGTGACCGAAGTACAACTCTCGGGCACGGCTAACATCAATATTGACTGATATGGCTATACAACCTCCACGATAAGGCAAAATGGTGGTGAGATGTTATCTACCTCACCCGGTATACAGGAGGTCGTGGGTTCAATCCCGACACTGAAGCCTGTACATTTGCTGGTCGCGTGGATTTTTCACTGGGTCCTCCTGTTTTTCCTTCCACATTTGGAATCAACATGTGATTGGAGTATTTGGCTGCTATAAATTTCCACGTGGTAAGCCACTTCGTTGAGCTGTTGTTTGTGGCCAGGTCGCGCCTGAACAAGAGCTACATAGCTCAGTGGGTCTTACCTGGTAAAATAAATGTAAAATATTAAATAGTTGACCGTGTTAAAGGACTGTACAGAGCCCTTTATTCGATTAAACAATACTCGGGAAAAAAATTATTTGTATGGCTAGCAATGTCAGTTTAACACGTAGGCTTTCACGACCAATATCTTGCTCCAAATGCGGTAATGCCCACGCAACACGCAAACAACCGTCGCACACAGCAGATTCAAGACACCGATGCCAGTGCAGCGAGCAAGGTCAAGAATTACCCACCCCCCACCCCGGGGGGAGAGATATTTGCACTGCCCTGCCCCTCTCACCAAAAGAGCGGCTTTGATGTCGCGAATGCACAAAGACCGAAAATATACTTGGTAGCGTCACGCCGCTCGGCCAGGGCACTCGGTCCTGCGAAATGCCTGCACGCGCTCTCGCTGACACGAGGCAGCGTGGCAGGCCGCTGGTCTTTGTTAGCCTGTCGTGAATTTACAGCGGCGCACCACTTAGGGTGATTGCTTTGCTGCCGACGGGGGTGTCAGAAAAAATCTTGTATTTTTGGAAATGTTTAATATTTATAAGACGTGATGGTACAATACTGGGCGGGGCGGGGGGTGTAATACTGTTGTCTGGCTGTCTATGAATAACCTCGTTAAATAATGGGTTTTGGAAAGAGAAATTCTATACAGTTTTTTTGTTACAAAAACACAATGCACGATCGAATTTTGCTACAAATTTGGAGTGTGACGGTACGTGACCCCCCCCCCCCACAACACCACCCCTTGGCGAATCCATGACCATTCGGAGTCCGCGATTTCGACTCGCGTGCATTGCTCGTCTTTCACAGCGGTGGGGAATGCGGCGGCCTCTAGTGTCTGCAGGGGTTCGCCCCGAATGGAGGACGGGTGTGCCGAGTGTGGAACGGGGGGGGGGGGGGGGGGGTCCGCGCACGAACCTCATTGCGCGTCTTCTCCGACAGCTTGCGCAGCCAGTCCCCGATCATGCTGAGAATGGCGGCAAAGTAGGCCATGCCCAGGAGGATCCAGAACCACACGAGCGGCTTGTACCACTCGCGGTACACGATGTCGCGGTTGCCGCCTGCCGTCGCAAGCGCAGCGTGGACGGCGAAACAATAGTACGGGTCAGAGTCAGGCCTGTCGCAACATTGATGCGTTCTCGCGGCCCTTTATAGTGGCGGACGCGAACCGTGCCGGGCCGGCGCGGCTTGTTTCTTGTCGCAACGTACGTACGTGTAGCAGTGTATGTATGTTGAACTTCTTTCGCACCGTACGTAGCCAACCGTGCTAATCGTAGGCGTGGGGGCGAAGGACAACAAATTAAACGCAAAAAGCAGTTCTAAAGAAAGGAGTTTTCAATCTGAATGATTTAAAAGTGCCATAGCTCCAATGGCTTCCTAACATCGTAAGGAAGAGCGTTCCAGACGGCCTCAGAAGTGCACCTGAAAGCGCGCGATGCGGTGACCGCCGTCTTTGTTCAATGGTTAGCCAAAAGCCGCGGCGAGGATGAGCGGAATTCGCGTGACGATTTATGCTCCTTGACCAGATCAGCAAGGCATCGCGGTTCATTTGCGGCAAGCACTCTGTGCGTAATGAGTGCGGAAGAGCCGCTCGACTCTTCAGTTGTTGGCCGCTATCCAGAGGTCGCAACCGGGTACCCGATACCCGAACCCTACCCGATACCCGGCTACCCGGCCGGGTACGGGTACCCGTTTGCGACCCTGGTGCGGCCGGGTACGGGTAGACCGTGAGTCACTGGTGAGTAACTGTTTGTCACTCATTTCCCAACGTCTTGTCTCTTCTCACAATTCAAGTTCCTAGAATCAACCCACCCGCGCCTGCAACATGGCTTCATCCCAGAGGTCGCAATCAGGTAACCGATACCCGTACCCTACCTGTACCCGGCCGGGTACGGGTAGGGTACGTGTACGGCCGGGTACGGGTACCCGTTTGCGACCCTGGTGCGGCCGGGTACGGGTACGGATAAGGAATCAAAACCCGTTTGCGACCTCTGCCGCTATCCCTGACTTAACGCGGTTGCACACTAGCCGTGCATGATGATTGCTCAACACATCCCTACGATGTGGAGGCTACCGATTCGATTTAGGACATGCACGTGCCCGCCTTTTCCCGGCAAGCCAGGGTTTGGCACCTCAGTGGCCACGTAAAGGGAGCCTCGCAACTCGTGCGTGATCGACCGACCCTCGCCTCCGCGGCGCTGGATCTTAGGCGTGCGCCGTCACTGCCCGTTGTTATGATTCAAAGTCGTTATGCAGTGGCCCGGTGTAACAGACCGTAGTATACCCGGGGTTAAAACGGCCTAGGCTAGATTATACCCCTCTAGGCCAAATTATACCCCCATGATAGTAATAGTGTTGAGCGATATACACAGGAATTACTAAATGTTTCCAACATTTTATTTAAAACTGTAAACACATAGACTTTGATTACTTCAACCAGAAAAACTTTAATAATAACCCTATCCCTTAACCTAACCCTAAAAATGCTTCAATTGATCAAATTGAGATTTTTACTTCCATTTAAACGCTTTTTAGATATCGATTGAAGTTCGTTTGAACTTTCACATGGGGCATCTTCTGGCCTGGAGGGGCATGGCCTGGCCCAGTCGATTTTAAACCCCCGGGGGGTATAGTTTAGCCGAGGACACTTTATCCCCCCGGGTATACTCTGGCCTGGGCCAAACTATACCCGGGTTTAATCGGGGCAGGGGTTATTTCAGCCTGTTACACCGGCATTCATTACCGTGCGGTCCTCGATGTACTCAGAGGTTAGAGGCCACCTGTTGACCTGCCCCCGGTTTTGCTTTGAACCCGGGCCACCGTCAGCAATGGAGGCAACCGTTGTTTCACGTGTCCCAACGTTGTTCTATTTGACGTGGTGGTCAAACACGGGGCCGAGGAAGACGCGTACGCGTTTGCTCTACTGGAGCGACTGGGGAGGGTGGGGCGAGGAAGTGGCCCGGGACTGAGATGCTAAGTTAATGGGGCTGCATCATGCTCGTGTCGTATTGCACCAGATATCCACCTTTCTCGTGCCCGGTTTTTTTTTGTCATTGCCGTTACTTACCCACACGGCAAGATGTACCACTTAAGCGGACCCGTATCGATTTAAAAATGGATAGCTGTGTTATTGTTGTGTCTTTTGCGGAGTCTTAAATCTGGTTTTTACACTCCAGTGCTCTTTGCGTGACGTCAACACGCGGTGGGGGGGGGGGGGTTCATCGGCTGAAGGAGCGATCAGCAACCCCTCCTCCCACACTGCCCCGTAGATGCCTTTACAATTATACTCTTAGGTTTTTTCGGTTAAGTCACGTAGGTAAAACATAATAAAAAAGTAAAATAATAATGAATGAAAATAGATCAATTAAATCACGACGTTTCAGAGGGAACACAAGTCTCCGTCTTCAGGTGGGACCGTCACAGCTAAATTTACTGTATCAAGATGATACTTGATACAGTAAATTGATTTATTTTCATTTATTATTATTTCATTTTTATTATTTTTTACCTACGTGACTTTACCGAAAAAACCTAAGAGTATGAATCCTTGTAGTCACGAAAGCTTTAAATTTAGCCTTTACAATTGTATGGAACGCTCATCCAAATCACTTTCATTACTCAAGAGACCGACAAGGGGGTTGGGGGTGGGAGAGGAATTGAAACCGCCCAACTTGTCCGATGCTCAAGCCGGCACCTGAAACCACTGATGGTTTTAATTGTCTGTCAGATAAACAAATAAAGAAATACTAACAAGTTGTAATTAATCTAAATGCATTTCGGCCTGCTATGATGGCGAACAATGCTGCACTGGAATCAGTTTTGAAATAAGTGGATAATACCACCAGACCGCCGATGCGATAAACTCGAAATTGAAAAATGGATTAGACTTAATTTCAGACTTCAAAAATAGACATGCCTCTGTTTGATGGGCGACCACCATGCATACCAGGTGTTATAGGTTGCAGGGTCTATGTCGTGAGCAGAGGAGGGCAGTGCAGCAAATATCATCGTTGTACTCGACCTTAAATGCTGCACTTTTATGCTTTACATCTTCACCGACCTGCACTGACCAAGCGTGGTGAAGTATGGCAAAAATAACCCCCCATGACCCGATCGGTGTGGGGAGGCCCTCATCCAGCAGTGGATTGACTAACGGGGCTGTGCATAGTCTTAGGTTTTTCCGGTAAAGTCACGTAGGTAAAACATTAAAATGAATAAAAGTAAAATCAAAATAAAATAAAAATCACGACGTTTCGGAGGCAACACAAGCTTCCCTCTTCAGGTGAAACTGTCACAGCAAAATATCTGTATCAAGTGAAGAGAAGTCCCAAGAGGTACGACCTTCGGCATGTGCATGTACATGTATGTACATGCTGTGCATGTACATGCGTGTACAGTTCAACAACATATCTCATTGCTGTTTATGATCTGGCTTGGCTCGGGAAGCCACGGGCAAGACCATCAATTCCTAAAAATCCCCGAGGAATTTCACTCCTGCTCGTAGCGCTTCGGGGGCCTTCCTAACTGAATTCTGAAAAGCACCGAGCAGAGACGAAACAGCAGTCTCGACGTGACAGAAACACTTGCCCAAAACGCGCTAATTGCTCAAGACGCCGCCCTTATTTCACCCGAAACAGGAGGGCGTTACATTTGTATCCTCTTCATAAAGTGAAAATATACGCTTTGCTCTCCGATGCGTTGTCGTTTAGTTACACGTGTTGTTTGTCACGATGTGGGACGTTTCGCTCCGAGTGCATTACGATTAATCGTACTGTCCCACAAAGACGTGTGTTGAGATTAATTGAAATGCACACTCCCTTTCTCTACGTGCCACGTCCTTTCTCAAAGATGCAGGCGATCGTGGCCTTCCATTCAGCTGTGCCCATGATATTACTCAAGAACCATGCATCAGATACTCCCAGTTGCATCCAACTGGGGGACAGAATAATGATAAAACTAGATGCCGGCCGACCACGGGAGCAGGCAGGGTTTGGGAAAGGTTTCTCTACAATCGACCACGTGAAGACTGTTGATCAAATCACGGACCTATGCAATGAATTTCAAATACCATTGTGGCTGTGTTCAAATTATACTCAATGAAATGCACAACCATGTATTTATTTATCTATTTATCTATTGCATAAGACAATTTGGAGACCGTACGTGATTAATAGTTTCTTGCTTCTGGGTCCGATAGGTCAAGGAAGGGGGGGTCGGGGGGTTAAATCTAGTGCCTACGTTTTGCAGCATTACCACGGCTACGATCCACGTGCCGTACCCCAGCGGCACCCCGGTGAGCGTTCGGTGAGGAGCAAAAGCCCTCTGCATATCCCACCTGCCACGTAGTCTCCGAAGCCGATGGTGGTGAGCGTGATGACCACGAAGTAGATGGCCTCCAGCGGCGTCCACAGCTCGATGTGCATGAAGATGATGGTGGGCAGCACCACGAAGAGGCCGCAGCCCATCATGATGAAGATGATCGTGGAGATCACCCGGATCCACGTGGCGCTCACGTGCCACTTCTGGAGGCCGGCGAACAAATGCCCACGTGTGCACGCACGGGCCGAGAATACGAGAGAGTACAATTAGAACAAAAGTATTATTACTAATAAGGTTTTTCCCCTTTTTTCTGGAAACAAAACTGACACCTTTTGCAAGGAATCATGCTTACATTAATCACAATACTTGCAGTCAAATGCAAAAAAAAACAGTACTCTGATCATTTATGCATTGACTTTGAAACTGATTGGTCCACACCAGAGACAGCTTTCTTTAGAGCCTAGTCTCATATGGTGTTCGACCAGATGACGCCAAAAGGCCACCATAGAGGAAAACGGTCATCTGTGAAAAACTACTGGACATCTGTGAAACAGAGCTTGATAGCTCATCGGATTCCTCCAGTATAAACAAACAACACGATTCAAGCAAGTAGGGAATGCCGATGTTATGAGTGGGTGACGTTATGGAGGCAGCGTCACAGCTGGAGGGGGCTCACCATGAAGACCTTCTCGACACGCGCAATGGCCTTGCCGAAGATGGTCCCCAGCTGGTCGCCGACGCCGGCGAGGAGGAAGCCGAAGATGGGGATGCCCACGAGTGCGTACGCCGTGCAGAAGATGCGGCCCCAGTCCGTGCTGGGCGACACGTTGCCGTAGCCTGACGACGACACGGAGGGACGCGAACACGGAATCATCGATCGTGTACCGTCGTCAACCGTCGTCATCGTTTTTTGTCGCCCTCAAATCATCGGCGTCATCATCGCCGACGACGGATCAAGTATCGAGTGTGTGCATGTTGAACTTCGATTTAAAGAAACGTCGTGAGAATTATTTTATTATGTTTTATTTTTATTATTTTATTATTTCCATTCTACGTGACTTTACCGAAAGAACCAAGAAGATGTTGAACTTCTTTCACACCGGAGGTGGTGTAACTGCACCGGGGTCCACGGGTTGGCGGGGCCCAGGTGCCAGGCTACGATGATGGCTTGGGGGCCCTGGCAGTTCCAGCTTTAGGCAACATAGGAAATTGGCCCTGAGTGATAGCAGACTCTGGAGAGGCACCAATGTCAAGTTCTTTAGTCTTGGGGGGGGGGGGGGGGGGGCGAATGACACCGGGGATGTCACGTGATCTTCTCACGTGACATCAAGGAACCTCGGCCTGTATCGGTGGAAGTGCGCACAGTGATGGGACACGAGGGGCCCCATTGCATTCCTTGCACCAGTGACCCAATGCTACAACCCTCTCGTCCACTACGTCCTCACCAAATCTCTCACGAATCCACGACGATTCAAAACGCTGCCGCCAGATTGCTCACCCACGCCAGCAAAGGTGGTGAGCAAGCCACCCCCAACACCGCACTCCGATCCCTCCACCGACTCCCGATCCAATCCCAAGATCAACTTCAGGGCTGCGTTCGCCATCTCGAAGATCCTCCGTTTTTTTGGCGAGAGGGCACTGAGACCATGAACTCGCTCCGCTTGACAACTTGGTTTAACCAAGGGCGGTTGAACCCCGAATTTAAACCCAGGATATCGACGGTGCTAGCGCCGACGCACGCTGGTATCTTAATCCACCCAATCACCGCAGCAGGAGGTCTCCACAAGCCAGGGGACAGTGAGTGAACACTTCGACAGACTGGTCACTCGCAGCTGCGTGGCTGTCAGCTTTAAAGGGGCACGCGGACACTTGAAACTGAAAGGGCAGAGGTCTGCGAGCAGGGATCAGGGGGCAGAGGGGCACATGAAAGGGAGAAATATTTACGCCGAAGCCCAGACAGTTTCGGGCACCTTGAGCCACCCCGTGCCATCTGGCTATGAGTGTGAATGTGCCCCACATTTCTTATCTATATAAAAATAGAGCGGTAGAGACACGCCGATCGCCAGGGGTGGGTGTCGGCCGTGGAACTTTGCGATACCGCCGTGGAGTTTGGCTCAAGTCTGTGCGAAGTAACATCATCGTCTTGTCAAGATGGGGTCACGCCGGTGCTTGCCACTTAACGACAAGGTGTGAAAAAATAATCCTGGGATTTCAAAAAGAAGAAGTTTAAATGTGTGCAAGCGTCCAAGAAATTCCGTTTTCTTACACATATATATCAAAAAGAAAAATATCTTGTTCACGAAAGACAATCATCGTTTGTGCTCACGACTTGTATATGCGCTCGAAAAACTGTAGCGTGTTTGCCAGCTGCGTATCGTTTTACTCTGCGAATGAAAAATAAAGATTAAGATTTATTTTTGAAATCCTTAAATATAGTCGTAACAGCTGCACACTGCCGCTCGTACATAAATTAAGAATGTAACAGTCGGAGGAATGATAAACACATCTGCGATGTGTTCTACAGACATGCGGAGCAATCAGCGTTTAGTTATTGCATTAAAGACTAGCAGCATTACAGATGTACAGAGTGATCCATTGACATAAACCCAGTTGTCAGAATCTGCCAGGGTTATGATGGTACACGCCATACTGGCGCTACTCAAAACACCACACACATGAACCGGATTCTATTATTACGCTACCAATGTTTCCGCAGAGAGGAAATGAACTTACAGACACGGACCTCATTCCGGCGCTTCTACGATTCCATGTGGAGCGTTGTGAATACCCCCACGTGCTAAATCGGTTGAACCAGGGTCCCACGTGCCGTGACGCGTGGGTGTTACGGGAGGAGACGTTTTTCGATTGTTTTTTTTTGGTCGGAGATGGAACAATCGCATTGCCCCAGCATTCGCCTCTGGATATTTTCTCTTGTAAGGGCCACGTCAAAGACCTTGTGTGTGTGTGTATGTGCGCATGCTGCGATAGTGTAGCGGTGATCGCTACGCTGCGCTACGAACCCGGCGACCCGTGTTCGATTCCCGCTCACGGCCAACACCAGCGACGGTTATCTGAACAGGTTCTGGGCCTCCCCAAGGTCGACTCAGCCTAAAATGAGTACCTGGTGTGCGGTGTGTAAACATCGCCACTGGGGAGACAAAGGTGTTGGCCACCCACCCCCTCGTGTGCCATGCCGGCCTTCATGGGTGCTACCCGCTAACAGCACTTGCCCCAACAGTCTGTTAAAACTTCACTGGGGGATCTTTGTCTTTGTGTTTGTGTGTGTGCCGCAAGATATCGGTGACCTCGGCGTAAGTGTCGTCATCACGGAAGGCTTGTAAAGCAATTCACAGTGGCGACGTTGGACAAAGTACATCCGGCGAGAGTTAAAAACATATATATAGTAATGTACGTTGTTATTGAGATCGGTGGGCGATGTGTCGAGGCTTTTAATTTAAATTGTATTCTCCCCCCCTTATTGGTCACCCAGTGTCCTTATAAATCTCAACGTTCATCCTACAAAGTCCCATCACAAGGGAGAAACACAAACAAATAGACAAAAAAATGAAAGAAAATTGCCCGTATCGGACCGGCTGTACACCGTACGGACCTAAAAGCTCAATTTCCCTGCACAAGAATACGGGTGGGTTGACAGGGAAGCAGTCGCCACGAATCATCGTCCGTCATCTCCGACGAATGCCGGGCCCACCATTATCATCGCTACGACACCCAACACGCGGCGAGGTAACTCGAGCAAAACGTGAACCGCGGGCATCTTTCTCCACGCTCGCCCGACAGCGCGGGCACTGCAAGAAGCGGTCCGCTGCGTGCCACTTCCACGTGACCATTCGCGCATTTAATTGTGGGTGGCATGGGGGTCCAGCTTGCGGTCGGGACGCTGGTGCTTTCCGTTTGATTTATGAGCAAGGGGACCACGAGTGAGCGGTGGTTACGTGGCTAGCTCCTGGCTGGCCATCGAACAAAGACCGTCGTCGCCGCATCGCGCGCCTTCAGACGCGCTCCTGTGGCCGTCTGGAACGCTCTCCCTTCCGATGTCAGGAAGCCACTGGAGCTGTGCACTTTTAAATGTGGATTTAAAACTAATTTCCTTAGAAGTTATTGTTGTTCTTTCTCCGAATCGCACCTCTGATTAGCACGGTTGGTTAACGTACGGTGCGAAAGAAGTTCAACATACATACCTACAAATATGTCAACCTGAGTTTGATTCCAGGCGCTGGCTAACATCAGCGGTTAGTGATATCTGAACCAATCCTAAACCTCTCCCTTCTCACTCACCACCACTGGTCAGCATGGTGAAGTATGGTCAAATGACCCCCCCACCGCCCCCCCCTCCAACATCGACCAACAGCATGGGGAGGCCTGCATCAAGCAGTGGATTAGCAAAAGGGAGGTTCAAGATGCGTTTTTCAAATTTATTTTATTTCACCACGTGGTGAGAACTCCAGAGACGACTGAGTCGCACTTGCAAGAGTGACCTGGGGCATTGGTCTGTCTGTAGGCGGCGATTACTGCTGTGCATAATTCCCATTGAGTAGTTTAACACGTAGGCTTTCGGGACCAATATTATCCATATTAAAGTGTTTTTTTTGGGTTAGATTGCGTAAATATGAATATGCCACTAAACCTGCCACCACGCGACGCGGCCAATTAGTAAGGTTTGTCATGTAAACAAAACGTTGCCAATTGGTTACTACTTCGGCATACCGGTTGTGTGTTGGAGATGAAACCGACAACGTTGACAATTCGAGCGCTGTGGCGTTTCGCTGGTGATTACAAATTGACTCTAATTGAGTGACTTTCGGGTAAATTTCGAATTAGCCTAATTTTGACCTTCATTATCTGTGGGCAATGGGTAACGATTTTTGGTCCGGATGCTGGGCTTCCTCTGTGCATGTGGGAATACGCGTACACACAAATTTCTTTGCACACGGGGGAAATAAATGCTTCTGCAAAACACACCGGATGCAGGCATCGCACTCTCCAGGGTTAAAGCGTAGTTCTAGAAAGCGTAACGTGCTCATAACACCTTGTTGGGGAAATGTGTGCATTTACGCCACGTGGCGATGAGATTTAACGTGGAAGAGCAACTCAATGGCTCCACATTATCCTATAGCCATACACCAGCGAGAGTTTGCAACTGTCATAGATGACCTCATCTATGGCCGTGGCACTCAGAAAATGTTATTTTCGTGGGTTTGACAGCGTTTTTCTCCACATCCCTGGAGTTTTATGCGTTCAAAAATACTACCGAATGGATGCCCGCCAATATTTACTTTGTTTTAAGGATGAGGATCGATTTCTCCGTGGCGTGTGCGATAAGCGGAACGTAATAATGAAAAGCCACCCACAAATGCACCTAGAGAGAAAACAATTATCAGTGCATATTATCTAAATTTCGATTTAAAGCTTTCGTGACTGCAGGGATTCATCTTCTTGGTTCTTTCGGTAAAGTCACGTTTTATTATGTATTATTTTTAGTATTTTATTATTTCCCTTCTACGTGACTTTACCAAAAGAACCAAGAAGATGGATATTATCTGTTGTGAAATATGGATCACAAACATGAATGTTAGCAAAGGAAATGTAAAAAACAGCTGAAAACATCTGGCCACGGTGCCGAGATGTTAACTACCCCACCTGGTATACAGGAGGTTGTGGGTTCGATCCCGACCCTAAAGCCTGTATATCTGAAGTTTGCCCACGCCGGATTCGTTCGAATGTTGGAAACGGTGCCTGCGAAGGAAGGCGTGCCGAGTCGCTCTCACCTATCGTGGTGAGCACCGTCCCGGCGAAGAAGAAGGCGCTTCCTAGATCCCACAGGCTGCTGCTGTGGTTCGTGTTGTTGGCAAGAGGGTCCACGCCGGCACTGATGGCATCTTTCACGTGCTGCTCGTGGATGTGCCGCGGACACAAACAGACGCGGAGATGAATGCGGATTAATACACAGAAATGCCCGGCGACGCATAATGAATTTCCCATAAATATGCTAAATTCCTCTTGATATGCAAATTCTTTTGTCAAGGCGCTCCTCTTCCCCCCCCCTCCATCCCAGCTTAAATATACGCTGCCAAGCTTGGTGGTGCCCATTCAGACGCTGTCTTCCCCCCGACAGACCTGTTCTTCACCTTGAGGACGGCTGCTTGCGTTGTGGCCGAAACGTCGTGAGAATTATTTTATTATGTTTTATTTTTATTATTTTATTATTTCCATTCTACGTGACTTTACCGAAAGAACCAAGAAGACTAACGACTGCCGTAGAGAAAATGTGACACGGTTAATGCGTTCGGGATCAAGACGTCATCACGGCCAAAGCCGCTGATGCTCCCCTCGCCATCGCGACCACAACGGTCGAGAAACGCAGCGACGACCCCCGAGAGCTGTCCTGACAGTCTCCCCCACCTCTTAGGGTCTCCACCCGGTGACCATGCCTGGATGTAACATCGTTAACTCGAATGCTTCCCATTTGTCTGTTAAATTTAGCAGAAAATCATCGTCGTCTTAGCCTTCGTGAGAGCGCATCTCCTTGCCTGACTCGTGATTTGTATTTTTGTTTACTTGATGCAGTCTCAACACAGCTGCTCCCAATTTTAGAAATGGTTTTGATGACATCTAGATATTTTTGGTTATATCAAGGCCTTGGATTGTGAGCTCTAATGAATTGAATCAGTTTCCAGACTGAGGCTCACTTCTCTGCTTGCTCCTTTCTTCACTCTAGCCCCTCTCTTCTCTCCCCTCTCATTCCAGATCTCTTGGCCGGGTCATTCAATTCTCTAGAAGTGCTTTCTGTGTTTACCTTGTTGTCCCCACCTCTGCACCGCCGATAAGCACGGTTGGCTACGTACGGTGCGAAAGAAGTTCGAACATACATACGTCATTTATTATTTATATTATTACTTCTATTAATTTTATTTTTCACCTACGTGACTTTGCCAAAAACGCCTAAGAGTATGAATCCTTGCAGTCACGAAAGCTTCAAATCTAGAATTAATACATACGTAAATTAATTTAAAAAAACGGACGCTTTTTTGCCAGTATCAAAGTATGAAAAGATAAGAATAGGTTTTACCCTTTCTGGCAATAAAACAGGAGGTGTGAAGAAGGTTCAAACACCAAATAGAAACCTTTTGCAAGGAATCATGTTCGCATCAGCCACAAGTATACTTGTGGTCTGACACTGGTGAGACGAGGCCCTGGTGTAGGCCAATCAGTTTCAAAGACAATGCCATATATCATTATCAGAGCATGTGTGTTTACATTTTCACCACAACGAGTGTGTGTGGTTAATACGAACTTGATTAATTGCAAAGGGTTTCTGTTTGGTGTTTGAACATCTAAACACCCGTTTTATTGCCAGAAAGCGTAAAACCTATTCTTATTTTTCATACTTAGGGGCCGTCCATAAATGACGTCACGCTATCTTGGACCCCCCCTTCGTCACACGACGTCACAAAAATCTGCCCCCCGCCTTCCCAAAATAAAACATGCTTCAAATCGCTTTAAACTATTGTCATTTGTAGTGCGTATTTAATGTGGCGCTGCACTCTGATGTTGTAGGAGAAAACATGTATTAGAAAGTCTATTTAATTAAGTAGAACGTGCTGTCTATATTTATTTATTGTCACACATCGTCACAAATGTCTGACCCCCCCCCTCCCCCCTAGGTGCGTGACGTAATTTATGGACGTCCCCTTACATAAATTCTCTCTGCCCTTATCCTCCCCTTCCTACGCCTCTCTCCTCATTCTATTTCCCTGCTGCTCATCTTCAGCCGTACCACCCTCTTTGTCCATCTTGGGTACCTTTGTCCCGACATCCCTTCAATTCCCCCCGTTCCTTGCTCTTTCCACGTCAATTGTATCCCTGCCGCTACTCCCCACGCGCTCGGCGTGCCACGGGTACCACGGCTTTATGAATACAAATTAGTTTTGGATACGGTTGTGGTGGCAATTACCAAATGTACTTCACGTTCGCATTGACCAGAGTACGACTCCAGTTACTCGTTGGAAACGAGAAGACTGATTGGACAATCTTCAGCAGGCAAATATCATTAGCACCCTCGGTGGCCAAACGTCACTGGCAGGCCTAATAATGCATTTTTATGGGCAGTAACAGTTAATGATGTGATAGCCCCATTCATTTGAAAAGTCTCTGGGCGTGTCACGTGGTTCACTGCGGCTGGCTATATCAATACAGGAGGGTGGTGCCGCAACACGTTCTGCCACCTCGCGCGGTACTGACAAGTGCAATCAATCCAATAACTCAAATGAATACTAAATGTAATCCGTATGTTCATCCACTGCTGGATGAAGGCTTCCCCATGCTGTGTTGGTCGTGGGGTTTGTTTGACCATACTTCGACAGTCTCGTTAACGTGCGTTGGAGGAGAGGTGGGGGGGGGGAGCAGGTCTGATTAGAATATCACTCGCCATCGGTGTTAGCCGTGGTCGGGGAGAAAACTCGGTTCGCTGGGTTTGATGGTGCACGCGACCAACACCAATGCACCCACTGCTCCACCGCGAACCCTTTAACCAAGGAAAGACTCACGCAGTCTCTCGACTCTTTGTCGGAAGGTTCCCGCTACCTACATGGCGGATACTGGGTAGCCAATCCATCAATGGGTGTTTGGCTTCATGCGCGACGGAACCGGGAGAAGCCGGAGGCACCCCCCCCCCAACAAGTCGCACGTGACCTGATAACACACGCTGAGCGCCGCACGGACAGATTCAATAATCGGTTGCCCCACTGCCATCTCCTGGCCGCCTTGCGGACAACATCATACAAAGGACCCCTGGGCTTCTCAGGCAGTCGCCCGTGCAAATACGAACCAGGCTCACGCTCAGGCGACAGGCGTGGAGTCGCGTGTACGTTACGTTGAACTTCTTTCGCACCGTACGCGGCCAACCGTGCGAATCAGGAGGTGCGCGGGGTAACGGCAACACAACACACAGCACCAATTCCACGTCGTCACCCGCCTCCATCTCCTCATTCATCCACTGCTCCTCCTCCTCCTGCTCGTCCCGCTCACCTGTATGAGGGACATCATCTCGTGTCGGCTCACGCACTCGTGCTTGGCGAGGAAGTCCACCCTCTCGGCGTTCATGAACGAGCGCTGGCTCATCTCAAACGGCTGCTCGAGCGCTTGGAAGACCAGAGCGCCTGCCACCAGGTACACCAGCACCACGGCAAGCAGCACCAGCACCGCCTGCCACTTCATTGCCCCAGCAGCAGCAGCAGCGGCAGCACTAGCAGCGGTAGTACTCTCAGCAGCAGCGGCAGCACTAGCAGCAGTAGTACTATCAGCAGCAGCGGCAGCACTAGCAGCAGTAGTACTATCAGCAGCGGCGGTAGTACTAGCAGCAGTAGTACTATCAGCAGCGGCGGCAGCACTAGCAGCAGTAGTACTATCAGCAGCGACGGCAGCACTAGCAGCGGTTGTACTATCAGCAGCGGCGGCAGCACTAGCAGCAGTAGTACTATCAGCAGCAGCAGTAGTAGTAGCAGCGGTGGTGGTACTAGCAGCGGTAGCACTAGCAGGAGTAGTACTAGCAGCAGTAGTACTAGCAGCAGAAGCGGTAGCTGTATCACGACCAACAGCGGCAGCAGTAGCAGCAGGAGCAACTGCTACTGCTGCAGAGGTAGCAGCAGCGGTAGAAGCAGACCAGAGCGCACTGAATGAATGAGCTCAAAGCTCAGTGCTAAAGAGAAGACATATACACGTAGAATGTATGTATGTAGCAGCAGTAGGAACTCCTACAGCAGCAGCAGTAACAGCAGATGAGTAACGGCAGCTTTAGTAGCAGCGATACGTAGCGGCAGTAACAGCGCAGTGGTAATAGCAGCAGCAGCAGTAACAGTGATAGCAGCAGTAGGAATAGCAGCAGCATCAGCAGACACGAGCGCACGTGATGTGTTGAATCAGAATATGTATTTAGACTGAAGAAATCCGATAAGCTATAAAGCTCAGAGCTAAAGGGTAAATATATAACACTTGTATTTGTCTATGTGTATATGTATGGGCATGCAATGTTTTGTCACTTTACTTTAGAATTATATTTGAGTATGGAAAGGTAAATCATTACGAAGTACTATATTGTGCATTCTACATGGAACCGTGGTTGTATATTTATAAACCGTATTAAAATGTTTTAAATTAGCGATGCAATTATTTTCTGATCTATTTGAACTGACTGTGTTAAGTTAAAATATCCATGAAAAAAATCTATTTAGAAATAGAAGAAGAAAAAATGTGTAATAATTAATTTATTCCAAAAAAAAATACCATACAATGTATACAGGAGATACAGAGAACGCGTTTAATATTTGTAATTCCACGTTCACAACGATACTCACATCAACGGTGAGAACGAACAAGTGACGAGACACTCCCAGACGACGGTGATGGTGCTTGAGGCGAGTGGAGGGGTAGGCGTGGGGGGGGGAGGGGTAGGTATGGGAGTGGAGGGGTAGGCGAGTGAGTGGAGGGGTAGGCGTGGGAGTGGAGGGGTAGGCGAGTGAGTGGAGGGGTAGGCGTGGGAGTGGAGGGGTAGGCGAGTGAGTGGAGGGGTAGGCGAGTGAGTGGAGGGGTAGGTGTGGGGGAGGGGGGGTAGGCGAGTGAGTGGAGGGGTAGGTGTGGGGGGGGGGTAGGCGAGTGAGTGGAGGGGTAGGTGTGGGGGGATAGGCGTGGGAGTGGAGGGGTAGGCGAGTGAGTGGAGGGGTAGGCGTGGGGGTGGAGGGGTAGGCGAGGGGGAGGAGGGGTAGGCGTGGGGGTGGAGGGGTAGGCGTGGAGTGGAGGGGGAGGCGTGGGGGAGGCGGGGTAGGCGAGTGAGTGGAGGGGTAGGCGTGCGAGTGGAGGGGTAGGCGTGGGGGAGGCGGGGTAGGCGAGTGAGTGGAGGGGTAGGCGTGCGAGTGGAGGGGTAGGCGTGGGGGAGGCGGGGTAGGCGAGTGAGTGGAGGGGTGGACGTGGGGGAGGCGGGGTAGGCGTGCGAGTGGAGGGGTAGGCGTGCGAGAGAGAGCGAGAGAGGCAGAGGAGGGCTTGTCTGGCTGGGGTCTAGACCGAGACGGAGAGAGACGCACGCGCGGCGCGCTTCCACGGCTCGGCGAGAATGAATTGCCTCCGCGGAAACTCGACGCTTCGTGAGATGGCTCATTTATTTATATATTTACCTATTCACTCTGAACGCACGCCCGGCGTGGGGTATATTTAACTCGTTTAGGCAACGATAGGACCAGTGCACCCGTCTGCAAAGACAAAGCCAAAGACCACTCCCCCATCCCGTATAGCCTTCACAGGCTGTTGGGGCAAGTGATGTTTGGGAGCACGGTGCACGAGAGAGTGCGTGTTCAGCACCACGCCCAAACGGCTTCGTCTGCCCAGTAGCGATGCTTAACACACCGCATCAGGTACTCATTTGAGACTGAGCCGACCTAGGGGAGGTCCAGGACCGGTTCAGATAATCGTTACTGGTGTTGGCCGTGAGCGGGAATCGAACTCTGGTGGCCGGGTTTGTAGCGCAGCGCGCTAACCGCTACACCACCGCTCCCCGTCTGCACTCACACATCACATACACGTGTGTGCATGTTGAACTTGTTTCGTACCGTACGTAGCCAACCGAACTAATCGGCGGTGCGGGGGCAGGACAAGAAACTGAACACAAAAATAAATTCTAAATAAATTAATTTGCGATGTAGATTTAAAAGTGCACACCTCCAGTGGCGCATGCAGTGGCTAGGCACATTGTGGGGAGCGGTGGCGCAGTTGTTTGAGCACTGCGCTACGAATCCGGAAAACGCGAGTCACGATTGCCACTCGTGATTGATGGCAACGAATATTTGAACCGGTCCTGTGGCCCTCGCCTAGGTCGACTCGGCCTCAAATGACTACCTGCTCAGAGTTTGCTGAAATGAAGGCTGCTGGTTAATTTAATGGTGTATGGACTGTCTTTAGGGTAATGGGTTAAACCGTATTTTATTTTTACGCGGAGAGACAGAAAGGAGGTAGATTTATTCACGCGTTTTACTAGCGCCACGGATGAGACGTGGCATTCAATGGAACCTTGGTAAATTAATCTCGAAAAAGGCTGAGCTCTATTAATAGCCATGACTAATATTCTTGGTTCTTTCGGTAAAGTCACGTACTGTATATGAATCCCTGCAGCCAAGAAAGCTTTAAATCGAAATTAAAGCCACGTCTCAATTAGTGAGCCATCATCATTATTAGCTGCAGGCATCCTCCAGTATGAATATGCGAGATGTAATCCGGCACTGTGGAGGTAGCGAGGGTTGGTGGCTCGGAAAAATGACAACATGAGCATCGAGGTGTAATACCCTCACTCGCCAGCAGAATGCGGTACAGAAAAGTGTGAACTGATATCATCTGTCCCTTCTGTGTGGGATCGAGTGCTGCCCCCTCGCATGCGTGACTTTTCCCTGTGGATTGAGCCCCAAAATCGGAAGCGATAGAAAAGTCACGTCCACGCTTTTACAGGAGAAATGTGGTGTCACGTTGCATCGGACGAGGTCGCTCTTGTTAGCACGAAAGACAATTGACGTTCGTACACCATGAACATTCATCCGAAATAGATCCAAAATTGTCCTTTAAAATCCTCATTTTTGAAATCCAAACTCACCCATAGTTCGTACTGGCTGCTGAGGGCTCATTTGCCATTCTAATAAATTCATTTATCGCCTCTTGCCCCCCTCCCCTCTGCCCCCCATCCAAACCTCACACGTCAGTTGTTGATTATTGCCTCCCGCTCTGGGAAGCAGTGAGGAGTCCACACATTCCAATCTTGCCCTGATTGGTGTATCGACCTCGCTGGCACCACCTTTGGCAAGCTCACTCGCCACCCACCGCCGTGCCTCCACCACGTGAACCGCCAGCCCCGCAATTCCTGCTTGTTCCATAAACTCTCATTAGCGGGCCCTCTCATCCGTCTTTATCTCTCTCTCTCTTTCTCTGCTGTCGGAAACGCGAACGCAATCGCGTTGACACGGTTTGGACTGTGCAAAAAAATGTGAACTACGTGTGGAAGGTCCATGTAAAAGTGACATGTGTGAAAATATACTTACGTGTATACAGTCAAACAACAATGTGCGTATAAATCTGTAATGCCATTGTATCAGGCTACGATTGCTCCCCGTGTTAATTCTGCGGAGGACACATGCATATTTGACAATCTCCAATTTGCGCGGTTGGCTACGTACGGTGCGAAAGAAGTTTAACATAATACAATCTGTGGTTTGTCTATTATAATCACGTCGGTAGCATTCATCATTTGTCAATGTGGGCTATTCCAGATTCCTTCTTTTTAGAAAGTGGTCCATTATTCTCGTGTGTAATTTTTATTCTGGCTGCGAACTCGAGCAGACGCTCACTTCTATCATTCCTCACTCCAATGCCAAACCTACGACTCATCTTGTCAACCCGCGCACCGTCTACTTACGTTCACGTTCAAGTCGCCGCACGAGCGTGGAAGAGGAGGCCAAAACGCCACCAAGAGGGGCTCTCCGGAGCCCTCCGTAGTGGAGGCCCTTCTGCCAGGAGTGGCGTGAACAACCAATTGCAAGCACTTCACCTGTACCTTTACCATACCACAATGCCAAAATTTTATATTTAAAAAAAACGATATTCAATATATAAAAAGGAGGGGGGGGGGGGATATGATCCGGGGAGGCCAAAAGGAAACCGGCCAAGAACGGAGAGGCAAATTCAAACGCGTTGAGTTGATGGATGCAATGGTCCGGAGCCCCTGCTGAGTGTCGCAGTTATCGATCTGGACGCTGAAGAGCGATCTCCGTGTGGAGCGGCGCTGTCCACTCGCGGGTGACTGCTGTGCACACGCCACTTGTCCGACGCGCCTGCCGCGTTGCGCTCAGCGGGCAGAATAACAGGCGCATCCCGTGGTCTGACCGAGCCACTATCCACCCCGCTCCCGCACACGAGCCGATTCCGATCGGCGACGTGCGGTGCAAAAGAAGTTCAACACACGTGCGTGACATTTCGTCGCCGTCAGCCTCTCCCGGTTTCGTTGTTTCCCTCCTTTGACTGTCGTTGCATCGCCAGGCTTGTCCCTCGGGCCTTCTGGCTCGCTTGCCGCCGTCCTCTGCACTCAAATATAATCCCCGTGACTGACACAGAATGTGGGCTTCGTCCATCCTGCAATGGATTAAGTATTATCTGGAAAGTAAATGTTTACATTATAAATATATACTCTGTTGTTCTTTCGGTAAAGTCACGCAGAAAGAAAACAAATTAAATCATAGAATGCGACTTTTCGATTGCAACACAAGCGGTCGTCATCAGGTATAAAACAAACCTAGTGAACTTCTAAATTTGAGAGAGAACAAAACACAGACACGGAGACACACAGACAGACACACAAGCATAGAGAGAGAGAGAACACAGATACACAAAGAGAGACACACAACACAGACACACAGAGGATATAAATATCGATTTAAAGCTTTCGTGACTGCAGGGATTCATCTTCTTGGTTCTTTCGGTAAAGTCACGTAGAAGGGAAGTAATACAATAATAAAAATAAAACATAATAATTATTATATAGAAGGGAAGTAATAAAATAATAAAAATAATAAATAATAATTATTATATAATAAATATTATGTAATAAAAATAAAACATAATAATTTTTATATAATATTATGTCGTTATTTCCTGTATGGAACCGTCTGGTCGTGTACGTAATGAGAGAGGTCTCATCGAACTTCTGCCAGACAATCTGGAATGCGTTCAAATTCACGTCGTACACCGATGAGTTAAAATTCGCCGCAGTGCACTCATCATACGACACCACGCTGGAAACCAAACCTCACCCACCAGGAATCTTTAAAACTCTCTCTGTAAACATCAATACCTGCATTATATCGTTATTTCCTGTGAGAGCAAACAACAACAAAACCCCTGTTGTGATTTGTTCTAACTAACCTTCTATTTAAAGTACAAATTCACCGAGGCAGCAACTTGATTGCTATTGTAGGACTTGCTGTAAATCATAATTAAACATCCATCATGTTCATTATCAAGCCAATGACCAAATCACTCTCAATAACGCGCGATCTCATCAGATCTCAGAAGCCAAGAAGGATTTGAGCGTGTGATATATTCCATACATAATCACGTCCATTTGGCAAAATCTGTGGTGCTTTTGGTACTCGCAAGTCATTTTGGAATTAAGCGAAATGCACTACATAAGTGTGACACCTGGACAACTTTCGATGAAAACAATTTTTTTTGACAAATGTCCATGATTGGCATTCAGGGCGGGACTCGGACACAAAGAGGCCCTCTGTGCAAACGCACCCACGATTGACACCCATCTCGCCCCGGGATAACGATTTCGCCGTCGGCTGCCGCCGATAGACACACATGGGGCAACGAAACGTTCCCGTTTCTTCCCTCAGTGGACAAGAAGTCAATTGCGATGCTTACAATCTTAAAATCCTCCCCCCCCCCCCCACCGAAAAGAAATCAAATCGAAGTCGTACATTTTATTTCTCCACATTAAGGCCTAGCCCCGTGGACCATGCGTCATTTATGTCGCAGCCTCAAATTAAAAAAGCAGCAAAAATTTACTGTTTACAGAGAAATAAAGAAAATGAGCCAAAAATGTGTGTGTCCCGCGCGTGACGTCACTCCACATGAGCCCCCCCCCCTCATTTATAATCGTGAACTGGTGACGTCACTTCACATGCCGCACCCCTCCCCAATAACCATGAGGGGTGGCGTCACTCCACATGGGGCAACCCCCCTCATTAATAATCATGAGCTGAACAATTTTTCTATTGAATATTTCAGATTTACTGCAATATACACCCGTCCTTGGATGGGCAAACAAGCTAGTTTAGAAATCAAAAACGTGGGCTTTGGTTGTCAAAGGAGAGAACACGCCCGTGATGACATTTGCCCGCCGTGGAAACAAAATAATATGAGGTTGATTTGAAGCTTTCGTGAATTACTCTTTGGATTTTTCGGTAAAGTCACGTAGAAAGAAAAGAAAATAAATAATAGAATACACGACGTTTCGATTGCAACACAAGCAACCGTCATCAGGTGTGAAAGAATGCAAGCTCGGAGAGAGACACACAGAGAGAGAGAGACACACACAGACACGGAGAGGGACACACAGAGAGAGAGACACTATATATAATGCTTCACCACAGAGGCGTTGTTTCTCTATGTCTGTGTGTGTGTCTCTGTGTGTGTGTGTGTCTCTCTATGTGTGTGTGTGTGTCTCTCTGTGTGTCTGGGGAGCGGTGGTGTAGCGGTTAGCGTGCTGTGCTACAAACCTGGCGACCCGAGTTCGATTCCCGCTCGGGGCCAACACCAGTGACGATTATCTGAATCGGTCCTGGGCCTCCCCTAGGTCTACTCAGCCTCAAATGAGTACCTGGTGCGGTGTGTAATCATTGCAACTGGGGAGACAAAGGCGGTCGGGCGTGGTGCTGGCCACCCACCCCCTCGTGTACCGTTCCGGCCTTCATAGGTGCTCGCTAACAGCATTTGTCCCAACAGTCTGTTAAGGATTGTTAGATGCATTGGCGATTTCCCTCATCGGCCCCTTCCCCCCTCCTTTGGACCTACCTCTGGTGCTAGCAGCCACACCACCAACTCCTCGTGCCCCTCGCCGGCTGATAATAGATGGTCGCAAACAGCACTTGCCTCAACAGTCTGTGAAAGGCAACACGGGGGCGGGCATTCGATACGTTTGTGTGTGCCAATGTGCGCGCGCGCGCGTGCGTGTGTGTGTTGTACACCTCAGCGTGATGCGAAGCAGAGGCACTGCATTCTATTTTACATCATCCCTCTCGAACGGCGCCAAAGCCACTCAAGAGCTTCTGTGGCTCATTACGCAAAGCTACAGCTGCCTCTGGGAGATGCGCTCGATGTCCGAGCCAGGCGTCTTGCTGACTCCAAGAAAGGCACAGGCCACGTGTGTGTGTGTATATATATAGTATGTACCATCAATTGCCGATGACATCAATTGCCTAAGACCGAAAATGCACCCGAGATCGTCACATTGCGGAAGCTAAGCGGGGTTTGAGCCTGGGTAGTGCCTGCTTGCTTGTTGGATGGTGCATCATTTCAACCCCGAGTGATTATGTAATGCGCCAGGGAACGTGGGGGAGGCAGGAGAAGGGGAAAGGGCGATATGCCAGTCTGTGCCCACGTTTAAGCTAAATCAAATTCACAATGGAACCTGCCTTTGCAGCCCTAAGATCAGAGATAACATATACCAATCTCGTAGCGGGGAAACCTCACCCATCGCTCATCATGACCCAATATGTCTTACATCATCGTCATCATCGTCATCATCATCATCAGGCGAGCGGTAGCACAATGGCTAGCGGACCCACGCGATGTTCCCAGTAACGCGAGCTTACTTCCCGGTCACGGCTACCACCAGCGACGAGTGATATTGGAATTCTGAACGAGTCCTGGGATCCCACGGAAACTCGTCTCCCCGGCTGTGCTGCGAAAAAACTGGTGACCAGAGTTCGATTCCCGGTCATGGCCAACATCAGTGGCGAGTGAGATCCAAACCGGTCCTGGTTTCCCGACCCTCCGATTCACCAACCTGCACTGGCCCGCGTGGGTGAAGTATGGTCAAACAATGTCCCACATCAACCAGCAGTAGATTGTCAGAGTGCCGTACGTGAACAGGTTTTACCTTGAGGGCGGTCAGAACAGGCGTGGTCAGAACAAGGTGGCTCGCGGATTTGTTTGTTTTACGTTGTCTTATCGGCGAGAAATCGTAATTCTTTGCGTGTATCCTGTAATTCCGCATCAGCACGGACCGTAA
This sequence comes from Lampetra planeri, assembly GCF_965212315.1. Lineage (NCBI taxonomy): Eukaryota > Metazoa > Chordata > Hyperoartia > Petromyzontiformes > Petromyzontidae > Lampetra > Lampetra planeri. Next base: position 5,118,497 of record NC_136136.1, read on the forward strand.
ACACAGCTGACACTGAAACTGAGAAATGCATTGCAGTGATGTTTTGGCTACTGGTGCCCCAATCCCACGTTCATACCGCGCGGTTTGGCCACGTGCGGTGGGTGCGAAATCAGTTCGCCCTACATGCATACATACCGCTGCAGCTCGCACGCTCGCTCGCTCATTCATCGGCACGGTGGAATGTTCGGAATTCGGGTGTGTGTAAAAATAGCGTGAGTAAGCATCTTTCTATTCTCTCAGGTGTACAAGTGCCCACGGTTTGCTATTGCCAATCCACTGCTGGTTGAGCGCCACCTCCCCGTGCCGTGCCAATCATCGTGGGCTGTGTGGCCGCACTTCACCACGCTGGTCAGTGGTGCAGATTGCTGAAGGTGTGGAGTATGGGGGGCACATAAAAAACATGCGATAGTTCTAGATTTGAAGCTTTCGTGACTGCAATGATTCATATTCCCAGGTTTTTTCGGTAAAGTCACGTTGGTAAAAAATTTAAATTAATAAAAGTAAAATTAAATAAAAATTAAATAAAAATCACGACGTTTCGGAGGCAACACAAGCTTCCGTCTTCAGGTGGAACCGTCACAGCCCGACAGCTGTATCCTGGCCCTTCCCCCCCCCCCTTCAACCATTATATACAGAGTGGTATCTCTTGTAATATCTCATTTACTTGATACAGCTGTCGGGCTGTGACGGTTCCACCTGAAGACGGAAGCTTGTGTTGCCTCCGAAACGTCGTGATTTTTATTTAATTTTTATTTTATTTTACTTTTATTAATTTTAATTTTTTACCTACGTGACTTTACCGAAAAAACCTGGGAACATGCGATAGATTTCGCTGCACTGTCCGTCTGCTGCGCTACGCGTATCTTCGCAGCCGATAACAACCTGTTGTGCACGGCGATGGCTCATCCATGCACTCGCCAGGCTCAAACCTGCTGAGCCTACGATGTCTTTCAACCACCATCATCTTACGTACAGTTGCATAGCTGTTGTAAAGTGCCTTGCGATAAGGCGCTATGTAAACCTATGTCGGATAAGACACGATGAGATCGGTGATTTTGGTCATAGGCTATGCTCAAACATACGCACTGATGTTGTTTGACCATACTTCAGCACGCTGGACAGTGCAAGTGAGATTGAGGTGGCGTGGGGGTGGCAGAGGTAGCCCATGACCGGTTCAGTTATCACTTGATCACTGATGTCAGCCGTGGCCGGAAATCAAACTCACCAGGAACCAACGTCCCTCCAGTCTCCGCGACGGTGTTCCTAAAAATATTCGAATGATTCGTGTGTTTAAGCGCTGTCGTGGCTACGCGTTGTGGAATGTCATTTGTCAACATTGCACAATGTTAACTAAAACATCCTTTATAATACATGCAGCACCTCTAAGAGGCTGGGTTCGAATCCGGGTTTCAGCCACACATGATTAAACTCTGTACTCGAGAGGTTAGGTCAATTGTCGTTTCAATTTTATGTTGAACGTTTTTCGTATCGTGCTAATGGGAGGTGCAGGGGAAATACAACAAACAAAATACAAAAAGCAGTTATATGGCAGGGGCGAATATCTCCGTATGATAATTAATCACTGTTGACGTCCTCGACAAAATTGTAGTAATTTTATCGACCCCCCCCCACGCCAATACTCCCGGAGAGATGATGGGCTGCGTCGACCCACAACCAGGATTTTAATTCGCAACCTTCCAATTACGAGCCTCTAGCTCTCCCACTTAGCCACCTGGCAGATTGCTCTGCTTAGTTTCCAGATCATCTCTCGGCGAGGAAGAAGGGACAATTGCCTGAAACGTCACCCATTCTATAAATATTTGCGCGAGCGCGTCTTTCCTTTAAAGGGCAGTGCATGCGTTGTGGCAGACCGTGCTAAATGCCCGTACCTGTACAGTGCTTTAACACTCGACAGCCTGACTAGGCGGGGCTGACATTCTTTCAGTTTTCGTTGCATGCCGACCTGGCACTGGATTCCTGTTTCGACAGTCATTTAATTTTACACACCCATTTGAAGCCCAAGGCCAAACAGTGCTCGGCGAGGCAAGCGACACCCGAGTGAAACTACGCTTGAACACTTGTCAGGTACAAAGGCGCACATTCGCCAGGGCGCAGCTGTGGTCTAATTCGTCCTGTCCTGCCAGGGCCTTCAATTAATTAATCGTAGCGTCGTCTTCTGCGCTTTAACATCGTTGACTCGTCGCAATTTTTTTGTTTAAAGAAGAAGAATGGTGATGGTGATGTACGGGTGAATGAGCGGTTCCTGCTTGTCGAAGACGGGATAATTCACGAATACGAATGCAAGGTGGTGGCGAGACGTCTCCCATTTCGCAGCGTCGTCGACGAAATGTGTGGCCGGCTTTCGTGACGGCCACAAACTAAAAAGTTAAGTGGCTCATGAGGCCCACGCAGTTAAAATAGACGGCCAAACGTCAATAGGCAATAGCTAATCTCGCCGTCTTTATACAACAGCAACAAATATCGAAAAAAGTGCCACCGTTTAAAAGGCCCTAACTGCATCAGCTGCTTCTTAATTAAACTCACTTGAAATGTGGAGACAACGCGATCTGCAGATGCTACTGGTCATCATCATCACTCCGTGATGTGAGGTGGGTTGTAAATCTTATTTTATTTTCGCTCAGCGTGTCAAAAAAGCAGCAGCAGCAAGGGGTTACGATTTTGTTGAAGGTCATTAGCCACTCCACGGCATCGAGAGGGGTAGCTGAGTGGAGCAGTCCGCTTGTTACACCAGAGTACGCGTGGTTGTGTTGGCGTAGCTGAGTGGAGTAGACCGCTTGTTCGACCAGGGTACGCGTGGTTGTGTTGGCGTAGCTGAGTGGAGCAGTCCACTCGCTCCACAAGAGTACACGTGGTTGTGTTGGGGTAGCTGAGTGGAGTAGCCCGCTTGTTACACCAGAGTACACGTGGTTGTGTTGTGGTAGCTGAGTGGAGTAGCCCGCTTGTTACACCAGAGTACACGTGGTTGTGTTGGGGTAGCTGAGTGGAGCAGTCCGCTTGCTCCACCAGAGTGCACGTGGTTGTGTTGGGGTAGCTGAGTGTAGCAGTCCGCTTGTTCCACCAGAGTACACGTGGTTGTGTTGGGGTAGCTGAGTGGAGCAGTCCGCTTGCTCCACCAGAGTGCACGTGGTTGTGTTGGGGTAGCTGAGTGGAGCAGTCCGCTTGCTCCACCAGAGTACACGTGGTTGTGTTGGGGTAGCTGAGTGGAGCAGTCCGCTTGCTCCACCAGAGTGCACGTGGTTGTGTTGGGGTAGCTGAGTGGAGCAGTCCGCTTGCTCCACCAGAGTGCACGTGGTTGTGTTGGGGTAGCTGAGTGGAGCAGTCCGCTTGCTCCACCAGAGTACACGTGGTTGTGTTGGGGTAGCTGAGTGGAGCAGTCCGCTTGCTCCACCAGAGTACACGTGGTTGTGTTGGGGTAGCTGAGTGGAGCAGTCCGCTTGCTCCACCAGAGTACACGTGGTTGTGTTGGGGTAGCTGAGTGGAGCAGTCCGCTTGCTCCACCAGAGTACACGTGGTTGTGTTGGGGTAGCTGAGTGGAGCAGTCCGCTTGTTCCACCAGAGTACACGTGGTTGTGTTGGGGTAGCTGAGTGGAGCAGTCCGCTTGCTCCACCAGAGTGCACGTGGTTGTGTTGGGGTAGCTGAGTGGAGCAGTCCGCTTGCTCCACCAGAGTACACGTGGTTGTGTTGGGGTAGCTGAGTGGAGCAGTCCGCTTGCTCCACCAGAGTACACGTGGTTGTGTTGGGGTAGCTGAGTGGAGCAGTCCGCTTGCTCCACCAGAGTGCACGTGGTTGTGTTGGGGTAGCTGAGTGGAGCAGTCCGCTTGCTCCACCAGAGTACACGTGGTTGTGTTGGGGTAGCTGAGTGGAGCAGTCCGCTTGCTCCACCAGGGTACACGTGGTTGTGTTGGGGTAGCTGAGTGGAGCAGTCCGCTTGCTCCACCAGAGTGCACGTGGTTGTGTTGAGGTAGCTGAGTGGAGCAGTCCGCTTGCTCCACCAGGGTACGCGTGGTTGTATTGGGGTAGCTGAGTGGACTACCTGCCTATTGCATATATGTAGGAAATATCCGCACACTCTTTTTCCTCCACGTGTTGTACGGACACACGTTAGAGTGGGTCCCCACCGCCGTCGTGAATTATAGCACTTCACAAACATGCTTTATCTGGCCTAGGAATGTTGCGGGTGAGTTTTTAAAGAGTTGACGGTGGTGGTGGTGGTGGTAGAGGCGCGTGGCTCCAGACGAAGAACATGCAGCAATTCTGCACAGAAATGTATGTACGTTGAACTTCTTTCGCACCGTACTTAGCCAATCGCGCTAATCGGAGATGCAGGGGGGAGGACAACAAACTAAACACAAACAGCAGTTCTACAGAAATTGTATGTGTCGATCTAGACGTAAAAGTGCACAACTCCAGTGGCTTCCCAATATCGGAAGCAAGAGCGTTCCAGACGGCCGCAGAAGCGCATCTGAGAGCGCGTGATGCAGTGACCGTCTCTGTTCGATGGCTAGCAGCCAAACGCCGCTGCTGTGTGAGGATAATTGGAGTTCGCGTGATGGAATGCCCGTTTAGTAATGGAATGCGTGTTTACTTCTAAATTGCGCCCGCATGATTACATCGTCTGATGTTTTTACGTGTTTGTCTTTGGCAGTTAAAACCTTCCTGGTGGTGGCAACCTCCTCCCACCCCACAAGAAGATGATTGTGGAAGCCAAGTGAATGATTTACGACTACTGTTGTAGCGGTAGCGGAGACACACACACACGTGGACACACACACACACGACTAACACACATATCGGCGCCGACAAACACACACACAAAAACAAAAAAAGCAAAGACAACCATACACAGACACACAAAGGCACAGGCACAGAGAGACACACACAGAGACACTGAACCGTAAAACCACCGTTCGCCGATAAGTTGCGGCGACGTCATCACGGCGCTTGTGCCAGGCTAGGTGTACATACATACACACACTGCCACAGACACGGACACACACGTACGTACATACAAAGACAAAGATACAGACGCGCACACATACAATCGCACAAAGACGTGCACACAGACACATAAAGACACACATACAGACACAGAGACATACAAACACACGTCCACGCAAGGCTAAGGACACGTACAATCGAGGCGCACGCGGACACTCACAGTCCCACCGTCGCCTCGCCGTCCACCGGCGAGACCAGAGACAGCGCCTTTGGTCGAAATGTCAAGGCAGACAAACAGAGATCTCAGCAATGGGCCAGAGAGCAGCGTGACTCCGAAGCAGCAGCCCAATGGACCCACCGCTCCTCGCCACGGCATCCTCAAGACCAAGCCCCGCAGAGACCACGGCCAGGGTGTGGACGGGAGGCCGCTCGAGACGACGGCCGATTACAAGGGCAAGGGGATTGAGCGACAAGGAGACTTGCATCCGTCCGACCGCTCCTCGGAACAAGTGAGCGGTTCGAACCGCGTCTCTCAAGAGCCAGACACCTCCAAACACTCCCTGGAACGCAGAGGCACCTACAACGTCTCCTCGGAAGATGCGGCTCACGCGAACCGCTCCCCGGGAAGGAAAGATCGCACCCAAGGTTCCTCGGAAGACCTGGGAACGTCCAACCACTCCACTGGTGCCCGAACCTCTCGCCGCGCCTCGGGAAATCTAACAACGCCCGCGCGCTCCTCAGGACGCACGCATCCCTCCCAACACTCCGCGGAAGAACATCGGAGATCCTCCACCATCTCCTCGGGGGGTCTCGGCCCCTCCGCCGACGACCCCGCGGGGCATGGCCACCAGCCGGCGGAGCCTCAATGCGGCACCGTCCCGAGACGAGGCTCAGCGGACGGGCCGCCGTCGACGGCGCCAGGCTCCTCCATCCTGATCCCCTACGTGAACGTGCCCTACAACACGAGGCTGCAGCAGGCGCTGGCCAGGGCCGCCCCGTCGCGCCTCAGGTCCATGCGCGGCTCCCGGTCCCTCGATCTCCTCGAAGGTTCCTCCGGCGCCGCCGCTCCCGCCGCCGCTCCCGCCGAGGGCGACGGGGACCGAGCGCCGAAGAGGCCCGAGTTCGACCCCGGAGCCGGGTCGTCGGTGAGGCTGCGCAAGTGGGCCAATCCGGGCCGCGAGAGGCCCACGTCGGAGATACTCCTCCCGTCGAAAAACATCCGCTTCGAGAAGCTGGACGGCGTGACGGTGAGGTGCACCCTCGGCACGGGCGCGGACGGCGCACGATGGGCCAATGCGCACAGCACAACCGGGACAGCACTCATGGCATAGTACACAGGGCAGCACACGTACACACACAGGTACACCTGGGGAATTGCACGCACAGTACACACGGCAGCACTCATGGCATAGTACACAGGGCAGCACACGTACACACAGTACAACTGGGCAGTACACATAGGTTAGTACACAGTCTGATGAAGGCGGTACACGTGGCAGCACACGGCACAGTCTGTGTGCGTGGTGGGCTGTCCCTGGGCGCTCCGCTTTCCTCCCACGGAGATCAAAGTGCACGCATCATGAACAACAGCGTGGCACTGGCCAAGCATTCCAAAGAAGGAAACCCTCCTGAAAATATAAGAAACCCACCTCACCCACTGGGATTTTTGCACACAGTGTTGGTGTACGGTGCATTTTCTGCAATATTTTGCTGTCTTTTCTTGGATTTTCTGTTTGCACCTAGTCACATAGTCACTTTAAGATGTTTTCTTGTTCATGTTTTTGTTTGTTGCGGTTGCACCCGATTCAAGAGCCGAATGGCTCACAGGGCTATACCGAATAAATTAAACTTGAAACTTGAATATCTTGACACTTGGCGGCGAGGCGTGTACGCGAGGGCACGTACATCCCTTTGTCAATCCACTGCTGCACGCTGGTATATCCCAGGCCGTGTGGGCCTTTGAGGGGAGGGGGTATTTCACCAAACTTCACCACACTGATCAGTGCGTTTTTCGTGAAGGTGGACGGCATTGCAGTACCGTACAGCAGACGATGTTTCACGTACGCGATGGATTTCGATCTTGTTTCGTCTCAATGCGTATTTGTACATAGTTGGGGAGTGGTTCGCGCACTGCACCTGGCGATCTGAGTTAGATCCACTGCCAGGGCTAACATCAGTGATGGCACCTGAAGCGAGAGCTCCCCCCCCCCCCCCCGGGGGCTGCCCCCCCCTACCCTCCCCTCTCTCCCACCCCAACAGCAATGGACTGACAAAGGGCTGAACACGATTATTAATGTACAGAATCCAAAATCAAAGTCGCACTGGTCAAGCGAACATCGGACAGTCTTTAGAAGTCGTTCGATAAAAACAAAACTCCACATTCCCGTGACGGGGACCAGTCCATCCATAGAACACCCACCGTAGACCTCCAGCGACGAAGTTCTGCTACTCGCGTGATGGAACGCACGCTCTGACAGTGGCACAGCGGAGTTGGCATGGGCCCTACGGTGCAAGGCATGAAATGGGGCAACCCTTCTTGTCCAATTGCCCCCCCCCCCACCACCACCAACTCCTCCTCCTCCTCCCCTCTTCATAGCCCGGCGCCTGTTCCCCTCTTACGCGTGGGCCCCGGTGCAGTTGCACTGCCTGCGCACTCGACAGCTGCCACGCCACCACATGCCCACGATGACACATCCGCGGGCGTGTTGCGATGCTTATTTCTTGCAGGCGACGGTTAACCATTCACGTGCTTGGTATTTACGGTGGTGGCGGTGGATATTAGTAAAAGTTGCCCATCAGGGTGAGTGGAGTAGCCCGACCCTGCGGCGGTGGAGGGAGTTAAAATGATTTATTTCTGCGAAACACAACTCAAAAAAAACTTTGCAGCAGTTTCATTCAAACTCGTTTGGTACGGCATTCACGTCGTGCCTGTGCGGCTGTAGTGTCTGGCGATCGGGCAGAGATGGTTACGAGTATGCTGGTCTCAGCTCTGCTTCAGCTGCTCAGCGTGGCTTTCCAATAATTGCAATGTCTGTTAATCATTGAAATGTGCACGTGCAGATGGCGAGTCCGCATTGCGCTGTTGTAACGATGGTGCCACCGGTGGAATTTCAACTTGGGGGCCTCGGCATGTGCATGCAATGAACTCAAGGGTTGTGCCTGCCAGGCTTCGGTGTCCTTGTCAATACCAAAATTAATGTGGCTGTCAGCGAGGAGTGGATATTGAATTAATGATAAACAGATAAGAGCCTCTTCTTGTGCCGTGTAAAAAGAATGAACAGTTTTAGGCTATAAGCGGATCAGTTTCTGTGGGATCCGTGTTGTCAAGAAACATTTAAGCATGCACATCTTGGATGAGTTTTTAAATCCTTTATATTAAGTTCACTTGCTTGCGCGCTTACGACCGTGCAAATCTTTCGGTCGTTTTTTAACCCACTTCCCGTGATCCAATCGAGCTGACATTTTGCACACAGACTCGTTGTGTGTGACAATTTATTTTCGTGAAAAGTTTTTTCCATAATTTTACACTTTTTAGGAAAAAAATAATAATATTTCATTACCAATTGCTTAATGGTGGCAGGCAATCATCTGACCCATAGGTGGCAGCCATCTCAAGCCAGAGGACGAGAGGACTCTAGCCGCCACGTATATAAAGGATTTATAGTGAAAAACTTAGTTTTTACGGGTTAATTTTTTACTTTTCTAGAATGTAGAATTTTTAGTTTAGATCGTTTGGTCTTTTTGCCCCAATTTAATTCAATTGTGATTATTATTATTTTGTTACGTCGGGCCATGAAGTGAAGACCCCATTCAGAAATATCATAGGACGGCCCAGACGGTGATGTTCACAGGACATCGGCAAAATCCTTCAAGCGGCCTTCTCATCCTATACACAGGAGGGGGCCCACTTTCCCACACACTCTGGCAAGAATTTGCTTGTCATATGACGGTCAATAAAAGATAAAGATATTTATTTTCATTTTGAGAACTGCAGTTTAGGCAAATTTATTGCAAAACCGAATTTAATATGATGGGAGTTTGTGTGTGTCTGTGTGTGTGTGTGTGCAATCATTAGTCACCGGGTGGAGACCACCAACTGACTACGCTAGAGAAGCCGGTTTAATCACCTCGAGCTCCCAGTATCGACTTTCCGAGTCTCATCAAAAGTCAGCTGTATCTCTCTGTTGCGAAATTGATAAAAAAATATTTGCCTGAACACCTGTCGAATCATGTGTTCAGTATAAGACGAATACAGTCAAGGGGGTGTGTGTGAATCATTTGTCTCATCATGACTGCAAGATACGGAGTCATATTTTCATTTTGAGCCAGCAGACGTAATTAATAATGGACTCATTGATTAAATATCACTATTAAGCTACGGGCATTAAATCTTACGCATGAGAATGGATAAGTTTAGATTTATGCAACGTTCATGCAAATGTTGTATCCATTAGGCGAATGATTCAAACTAACGAGGCTGATCAAATGAGATGGAAGACTTGAGGAAGGTTGCACAGACATTGATAGTACAGACAAGACGAACACACAGGATAGTACGTACCAATCATATTGCACAGCAGACAAGAGAGAACACACGCACACAATACAGTACAGACCAATCTATCAGATCGGATAAAGAGTTCAACCAAGACAGTACAATTCTAGATTTGAAGCTTTCGTGACTGCAAGGATTCATACTCTTAGGTTTTTTCGGTAAAGTCACGTAGGTAAAAAAATAAAATTTAAATTAATTAAAGTAAAATAAAAATCACGACGTTTCGGAGGCAACACAAGCTTCCGTCTTCAGGTGGAACCGTCACAGCACGATTGCTGTATCAAGTAAAGAGGGTACAGACAGTACAAACCAAGACGGTGCAAGAGCCGACAGAACAAACTAAAACGATCTTTTTGGTTCTTTCGTTAAAGTCACGTAGAAGGGAAATGATAAAATAATACAAATAAAACATAATAAAATTATTCTCACGACGTTTCGGCTACAACGCAAGCAGCCGTCATCAGATGAGGAACACAAGCTTCCGTCTTCAGGTGAGGACGGCCGCTTGCGTTGTAGCCGAAACGTCGTGAGAATTGTATTTTATTGTTTTATTTTTATTATTTTATTATTTCCCTACTACGTGACTTTACCGAAAGAACCAAGAAGATGAACCCCTGCAGTCACGAAAGCTTTAAATCGAAAACTAAAACGAGTGTACTCACGAGAAAAAAACGACCGGCAACATGAAAATAATAAAATTCTTGAATCGTGATGCTAAATCGTGACAATTCCTGGAATTGCAGTGTGGAATTAATCATTACATGCCGATTTGGGCAATCGTGGGTGGAAGGGGGGAGAGGGAGGATATTATATTGCCCTGCGATATCATTAAGGAGCCAGAGAACGGGCTGTTATTAATAAGCGCGGGTGAGGCTGCCCGTTCAGGGAGACAGCCAATTACGAGTGGTGTCACATGGGATGGGCGGTTACAAGAACCTCCAAAAACATGATCAGGGGTCTCGGAATGTGACGGCACTTAATTGTTGTACGTCGCATTACATTTTTTCTCTCTATCTCTCTCATAAGTGCAGAAATTGATTTGCACATTGGACGCTGGTGCACAAACACGCAGCAGTGGACGTTTCATCTGAGATATAAAAAAAACAGAGGAAAGACACAACTAAATAAAATGTAATGAAAATAAATCACGACGTTTCGAACGCAACACAAGCGATCATCAGGTGGACTTTACCGAAAAAAAACAATGAGTATAGTGATTTCTGCAGTCACGAAAGCTTCAATTCTATATTAGAGAAAAGACATTTATTACTTCCGAATTTTTGCTGACATCCGAACGTCTCTGACGGCCACGTGAGCGGGGTAACATGTTTCACTGAACATTTCCCAGGTCGCTGGAAGAAGAGATGGCGCTTGACACAGCGATATGTATACTCGATGCGGTGTGCCGGGATCGGAAATATTTTCCGGGCCGCTGGTAGACGGGGAATGGATGTCCACGTGACGAGTAACCACGGCAATAGCGACGGCTATACTTGATGTGGTGTGCCAGGTGCTACAAATATTGGCTGCATCGTTGACTCGGGGTGGCCATCCTGTAACAGACCAACAGGCAAGAAATGCCCATGAGTTCTGCAATGAGTCAAGTGTATATATCTAAAATTATATCATACAACTTATCGTGAAACTTTAATTCATTATTATTTGCTACTGTGATCGTATGTGCTACGTTACCGCCCTACGATAGGGCCCTATGCAAATGTTTTTAAGAGTCGCATGCGGCCTCGGGAGAGACTCCAGTTGGCAACCTGCCGAGTCCTGGACACACCGCGACTGAAGACTGAGCCTTGCCCAGTGCCGGATTATTATCCCAGCAGCAAAAGTAGCTACAAATGCTACATGTGTAGCTACTACATGTGTAGCTACTACATGTGCAGCTACTACATGTGCATCTACTACATGTGCAGCTACTACATGTGCAGCTACTACATGTGCAGCTACTACATGTGCAGCTACTACATGTGCAGCTACTACATGTGCAGCTACTACATGTGCAGCTACTACATGTGCAGCTACTACATGTGCATCTACTACATGTGCAGCTACTACATGTGCAGCTACTACATGTGCAGCTACTACATGTGTAGCTACTACAGGTGTAGTAGCTACGGGCCCCGCACTTTCAAGGGCCCCGCGCTAAATGCTTTCAAGCTATCAATTCCGGTTCAGTGAGTCTGCACTTGCTCTATTACTATAGTACTATAATGCCTTCACCTTTTATGAACGACTGGGTGTTTAAGGTTATCGATTTGTCGTATGGCAAATGAAAAAATACAATTACCGTACTTTACTATTCAAGTTAGACATTTGTGTTTTAATGTTTGCGTTTTTATTGTATTTAGGGCCGCTTTATAACATTTGCTTACAGGACCCGCACTAGCTTAATCCGGCACTGGCCTTGCCTGCGGGCGTTTGCGCGTGTGCAGAGACCCAAGAAGTACAACACGAGCACGGGGGATTTCACGAAGCCGGTCGTCACGACTCTACCCAGGATGAATCTGCCCGGGGTGCCCAACTTCACCACCGTCAGCCGGAGGCACACGGGCGACAGCCCCATTGCCGACCGGGTAAAGCGCCGGCGGTCACTCTCACGCACGTCTCGTCTTATTTTAAATTACACTCCTGTCAACCCCTTATCAGACCAATTCAGACCGTATTGGTCATCATGGGGAGCGGTGGTGTAGCGGTTAGCGCGCTGCGCTATGAACCCCGCGACCCGGGTTCGATTCCCGCTCACGGCCAACACCAGTGACGATTATCTGAACCGGTCCTGGGCCTCCCCTAGGTCGACTCGGCCTCAAATGAGTACCTGGTGCATTACTGGTGAGACAAAGGCGGTCGAGCGTGGCGCTGGCCACCCACCCCCTCGTGTACTGTTCCGGCCTTTATAGGTGCTCGCAAACAGCACTTGCCCCAACAGTCTGATAAGGCTACACGAGTGATTTTTTTTAAAATCTCAACGTTCATCCTACAAAGTCCCATCACAATGGAGAAACACACGCACATAGACAACACATTTTGGTTGTCCGTATTGAAACGGCTGTACGCCGCATGGATATGAAAACTCCCTGTACAAGAATACGGGGTAAACCGTGATGGGTCGACAGGTGTTGTATTAGCAATTTGTACCAGCAGAACGGTGTGATGACGTGAGATGAGTCGATGAGAAGAATGGTAGTGCGTGATGAATATGATGGCGTGTGAAAAAAACGATGGCGAAAGATGACAAATGAGTGGTCGATGATAATGATCGGATGGGATGGATGGGTAGGGAGGTTGGGAAGAAGGATGATGGAGTTAGTGATGGGGAAGGGAGGGGGAAGAGGAGCTGGGGTAAGCAAGGGATACGAAATATAAACAGTGAGGCTGATTGTTTGACATGTATGTACACCATTGGAACCTAATTTGCCAGTAAAAAATATGATAATTAGTTTTTTACCCTTATATTTTTTACTGGCAAATGAGGTTCCAATGGTGTAAATGCTTATCCCGAGCTCTCATACTCTGATGGTGCATTGTCTTTGAGTTGTACGCCTTTTGGTGTCATCTGGTCCAACCCATGTGAGACTAGGCTCTAAGGAAAGCTGTCTCGGGTGTGGACCAATCAATTTCAAGGACAGTGCGTACATTATCAGAGTTATGTTTTTTGTTTGCATTATGACTGCAGGTATTGTGGTCTATGCCAACATGACTCCTTGTAAAAAAAGATGTCAGTTTTGTTGCCAGATAGAAGGGTAAAAAAACTATTATCATGTATGTACACATACAGTACACGTACGGCATGGGCATACGGTACGTATGCTTTACCTGATAAGATTTAAAAAAGTTTAGTTTTATTTGTAAGACTTTTTAAAAGTGATTTGGTTACCTTTTCTATACTTTGCACTCCTATTGTGTTTTTGTACTGTTTGTTGTTGTGACGTTATGACCCCGTGCCCCTACTGGACACCTGTGAAAACGAGCTTTATAGCTAATCGGATTCCTTCGGTATAAATAAATATTCTGATTCTGATTGGGGTGACTGGCAGATGCACCACTTGCACTCCTTCCCTGTGTCAAGTCGCGTGCTTTAATATCGCAACTCTTACCTCCCCAAGCTTACTCTTAGTTTTTTCCTACTCTTAGTTTTTTTCGGGAAGCTTCTCTCTTCCGAGCTCTAAACGCGTACAAGTATGACAAGAAAGCTTTTATCTGCATCGGGCACGTAGATATTTCATCCACATAATTGCCCGCCCGCTCGCCCGCCTGGCTGCCTTCTTACAGACGATTGGCAATATAGTTGATGAGCACAAAACTTACATACGGGCGACATTTCACTGGAATGTTCCATAAAGGATAAATAATGCGGAGTGACGGAAACTCGCGTGCATATTAAATTGTAAGGGGTAGAGCGGAGTTGTCGCGTCGCGCTACGAAACTGGTGTGACCCGAGGTCGATTCCCGGCCACGGTTCACATCAGTGGCGAGTGATATCCGAACCGTTGCTGGTTCCACAACCCTCCGATGATTCACCAACCTGTACGGGACCAGCACGGTGAAGTATGGTCAAACAACCGCCCTTGACTGCCACGGTGTGGGGAAGGCCCTCGACCAGCAGTGGATTGACATTTGGCTGTAATTTTGTTAATTGTTCATTTTGTTTGGCTCATAATGGCCATGTCATTGCACTGAGTTGGTATTGTTGGAATCCTGAATTCAAAGCCAGGCAGCTATCCATGATCAACAAACGTTTAACAAGTTGAATCCAGAAAAAAACGACATAGAATGTGGGTATTCACTTAATTTTGTCTGCCCACGCTATGTAAACGGCGATTAAACTAATCAATGTAATCTCAGGAAATTCACATTGAGGACATCATGAGTTTATGATGATTAGGATTCATTTCAGGATTTTAGCATTATTACCAAGACAGACAATTGGAGCCACGCCCAGATGGTGGTGGTTGTTGTGGTCAAATCGGATGTCACATTGCAACTATGCTGCCCTTGCAAGATCTGGCAGAAGGAAGGACGCAACGGGGAAGTGCGGCGACGACAAACAGTATCGTCCGTGATGACCTCTCCTCGTTGACCCCGCGTCCTGAGATTGATCCGCCGACTGTGCGATTCCCCACCAGGGATCGCAGCTGGCGGAGCGGGTGCGGCGCGGGGATGCGGCGCAGGAATTTGGTCATATCCCGTGGGGACCCGGGGAGCGAGGGTCGGTGGTGGACTCGGAGAGGATCCGGCAACCGGCGTCCTCCGCGCCAGCGTCTGCGCCGCGGTCTCCCCGGGGAAACGTCACGCGGCGCGCCACCTCCTCTCACGTCCGGGTAAGCAGCGCACAGCGACGCGTGGACACGCAGAGACACAGACGCGCGGACACGCGGACACACGGAGACGCGTAGAGACACAGACATGCCGACACACGGACACACGGAGACGCGTAGAGACACAGACGCACGGACACGCGGACACACGGAGACGCGCAGAAACACAGACGCGCGGACACGCAGACACACGGAGACGCGCAGAGACACAGACGCGTGGACACGCGGACACATGGAGACGCGCAGAGACACAGACATGCCGACACACGGACACACGGAGACGCGTAGAGACACAGACGCGTGGACACGCGGACACACGGAGACGCGCAGAGACACAGACATGCCGACACGCGGACACACGGAGACGCGTAGAGACACAGACGCGTGGACACGCAGAAACACGGAGACGCGTAGAGACACAGACATGCGGACACGCAGACACACGGAGACGCGCAGAGACACAGACGCGCGGACACGCGGACACACGGAGACGCGTAGAGACACAGACATGCCGACACGCGGACACACGGAGACGCGCAGAGACACAGACGCGCGGACACGCGGACACACGGAGACGCGTAGAGACACAGACATGCCGACACGCGGACACACGGAGACGCGCAGAGACACAGACGCGTGGACACGCGGACACACGGAGACGCGCAGAGACACAGACGCGTGGACACGCGGACACACGGAGACGCGTAGAGACACAGACGCGTGGACACGCGGACACACGGAGACGCGCAGAGACACAGACGCGTGGACACGCGGACACACGGAGACGCGTAGAGACACAGACGCGCGGACACGCGGACACACGGAGACGCGTAGAGACACAGACATGCCGACACGCGGACACACGGAGACGCGCAGAGACACAGACGCGTGGACACGCGGACACACGGAGACGCGTAGAGACACAGACGCGCGGACACGCGGACACACGGAGACGCGTAGAGACACAGACGCGTGGACACGCGGACACACGGAGACGCGCAGAGACACAGACGCGTGGACACGCGGACACACGGAGACGCGTAGAGACACAGACGCGCGGACACGCGGACACACGGAGACGCGTAGAGACACAGACGCGTGGACACGCGGACACACGGAGACGCGCAGAGACACAGACATGCCGACACGCGGACACACGGAGACGCGCAGAAACACAGGTGTGCTAACAATAGACACACACACGTTTAGACACACAAATGTGCAGGCACGTGGCCAGACATGTCCATGCTTGGAAATACAGACATGGATGGACAACACACGTGAAAACACATGGACACATTGATACAGGAACCCATGGACTCAGACACATGAACACACAGGCACCTCTGCACACAGACACGGGGTTCTGTGGACAATTAAAAATAGCCGCTTAGTTCTCTGATTCACGTGGACACTTTCATGTAGGTTGGAACATGGGCCAGACACACACAGACACTCGAACAAGTGCTCACTCTAAGCCTAAAACCCTGTTTCCATAGGACACATGACCCGAGTTTGAACTCGATTTGCCATTCGGGCAGTCGGCGAAAACAATCTACTTGATTTGGTTGCGAATTCGGGCTGCTGCTAGAATTTTCCAAGCCGGTTTTGCATCGAGGCATGGCATGAATTCTCTACGTCAGAAACAGAATATGCCACCAGCTGTGTCAATCGCAGATGGTCTCGTCTACGGGAACACACTTTTTAAAATAATATTTATTTTTCGATTTAAAGCTTTCGTGACTGCAGGGATCCTCACCTGAGGACGGCTGCTTGCGTTGTGGCCGAAACGTCGTGAGAATTGTTTCATTTTATTATGTTTTATTTTTATTATTTTATTACTTCCCTTCTACGTGACTTTACCGAAAAAACCAAGAAGATGAATATTTATTTTAACATATAATGACGTTTAAATCTGTCATGAACCCAACCTTAATCTTTGACTCACAAATATGTCTTGGGAAAGTTGTATTCACTTTTACAGGGTGATCCATTTATGTATAACCGCTGAAAGTAACAGGGAGACTTTGTAGAGACAAATAACATTGTATATTTCGAAGCCTCGATTAACAACATGAAATCTCTCGACATTCTCCCGACACACATCGTCCCGTATTACCGGTGCAGTGATTTGCCCAACAGCATTCAACGACTGCGTAACGCCGAGGTCATTTGAAAGGAGAGGTTCATTGCAGGTCTGTGGGGTATTTATGAATAGATGACCCCGTGCATGTCTAAGAGCTGCTCAATTCACGTGACAGAATTCCTGTTCAGCACGAGCTGGACAGGAATGGGGGTGCTAGGATGAAATGAGGTCAACTCACACAGGTCAACTCTCTCGAGTCAACTCTCTCAGGTCAACTCAGGCTAGCTCGAGCCATCTCGGGTCAAGTGTCCCGTAGACACTGGGTGGCGAGTAGTTTCAGGTTAACAAACAAAGACAAAGATCCCCCGTAAAGCCTTAGCGGACTTTTGGGGCAAGTGCTGTTCGCAGGCACCTATGAAAGCCGCCACGGCAGACGAGGGGGGTGGGTGGCCAGCACCACGCCCGGCCGCCTTTTTCTCCCCATTGGCGATGTTTAGACACCACACACCAGGTACGCATTTGAGACTGAGTCAACCTAGGGGAGGCCCAGGACCGATTCAGGTAATCGTCACTTGGTGTTGGCCGTGAGCCGAAATCGAACTCGGGTCGCGGGGTTCGTAGCACAGCGCGCTGACCGCTGCTCCACCGCTCCCCGTAAGGGTGACACCAGATAGAGAGGCGCAGACGTGTGAGTGGGCACCAACGCAGCTGACACTGCCGCTACGCTAATCGGACGCGACAAGAAGCCGTGCAGGCTCACTCAGCCCCTGTAAATAATACATCTACATTTTTGGAGAAAATATTAATAATACACGAATATCCATTTTACAGGGCAATCCGTACGGAACAATATTTCAAACGTGCCATGAGCTTCTGCAGCCTTCGTTTAATCAGGTTACGTTTGGGTAAAGGTAAAGGCGCATGCCTGCAAGTGCCTCTTCACGCCACTGCTGGCAGAAGGGCCAGCATTGTGCCCACACTTTACCCCGCCACAAATCACCTGCCGGCTCTTGGCTTGCCATCGAACAAAGACGCTCACTGCACCGCGCGCACTTTCAGATGCACTCCCTTGCGGTCGTCTGAAACGCTCTTCCTTCCGATATTGGTAATCCACTGGGAACGATGCACTTTTAAATCATTTCGATTTTAAAACGAATTTCTTTAGAACTGATTTGCGTTCTAGATTTGAAGCTTTCGTGACTACAAGTATTCATACTCTTAGTTTTTTCGGTAAAGTCACGTAGGTAAAAAAATGAAATTAAAATTTATTAAAATAAAATAATAAAAATCACGACGTTTCGGAGGCAACACAAATCTCCGTCATCAGGTGGGACCGTCACAGCCAGATTTGCTGTATGATGACGGAGACTTGTGTTGCCTCCGAAACGTCGTGATTTTTATTATTTTATTTTAATTAATTTTAATAAAAAAAATTTACCTACGTGACTTTACCGAATAAACTAAGAGTAACTGATTTACGTGTTTAGTTTGTTGTCCTTTCTCCGCACCGTCGTCGCGAAATGTTTTGCTGCGCACTGGTCTTGCAACCCAGAGGCCGTCGGGTTCCATTCTATCTCCACGGTCGGTTACGTGCGGTGCGAAAGAAGTTCAACACACATCGGAGGAGGGATTCAAGAAAACTTGCCCCATTCATTCAACAGCCGTGCCGTGGAGATAGAATGGAACCCGGCGGCCTCTGTGTTGCAAGACCAGTGCGCAGCGAAACAATTCGCGACGACGGTGCCAGCCTATTAAGTGTACAAGACGCACGAGTATGATTCTAGATTTGAAGTTTTCGTGACTGCAAGGATCAATATTCTTTGGTTTTTTAGGTAAAGTCACGTGGGTAGAAAATATAAAATAAATTAAAATGAAAACAAATCAATTATATATTATATAAACATGTTGTCTCTTAATAACTCTCTTCATACGCCTCAGTCATTTTGCTGGAGCAGTCAACACCTGATGACGGTTGCTTGTGTGGCTTCCGAAACGTCGTGATTTAATTTATTTGTTTTCATTTTAATTTATTTTATATTATATTCTTGGTTCTTTCGGTAAAGTCACGTAGAAGGGAAATAATAAAATAAAATAAATACAAAAACAATATTTTAAATATGATATTTATATTATTTTATTATTTCCCTTCTACGTGACTTTACCGAAAGAACCAAGAATATGAATCCCTGCAATCATGAAAGCTTTAAATCTTTAAATCAAAATTTACTTTATATTGTTTACCTTCGTGACTTTACTGAAAAAACCAAAGAGTACGCACGAGTGTGGTAAATGTACGGGGCGAGGGGAATCAGTGTTGCCACAACGGGCGACTTGCCCCATCCCAATGCTGTCCAAACCTGTTACGTATAAGGAGTGTGGCGAGGGCTCCGATGAAGGTTCGTGTAGGTTCTGGGCACTTCTCTTTCGTAGGCCTTCAGCGATAACTCTCTGGAGATGGTACTGCTGCTGCTGCCGCCCTGATGTGACTACACTTGCACCACTGTTCGGAATGATATCGTGCGAACAATACCACTTCAAGGTGTTCTTTGCTACTTTTGCAGTGAACAAAAATCTCTAAATGTTAATCTCCGATTTTTCGATTTAAAGCTTTCGTGACTGCAGGGATTCATCTTCTTGGTTCTTTCGGTAAAGTCACGTAGAAGGGAAATAATAAAATAACTAGTATTTTATTATGTTTTATTTTTATTATTTTATTATTTCCCTTCTACGTGACTTTACCGAAAGAACCAAGAAGATTAATCTCCGATGTTAATTTATCTCACCTTATGAAGAAAAACCCACTGACATTGACATAGCTCTTCCTCTTTGTATATACACGCTGACTATATTTGCTGTACTCTTTGGGTCTTTCGTTAAAGTCACGTAGATAAAAAAAAAATCACGACGTTTCGATCGCGAGGCAGGAAATAAAAATATGTGTTTGCTATTTATAAATATATTTATTTATTCAAGAAGATATCTTGGTTTAAAAAAAAATCATACAAAAAAAAGTCACATTTATTTTTCGTAGTCTCCATTCAGTTTTCGTAGGCCCCAGGCACAGTTCCTACACAGTGCCTACTCCATACCTGTCAACCCATACGATTTACCCGTATTCTTGCACTGGGAAATTGAGTTTCCAGGTCCATACGGCGTACACCCGTTTCAATACGGGCAAAAATATTTACGTTGAGTCTATTTGTGTTGTGTTTCTCGCTTGCGATTGGGACTTTGTAGGATGAACGTTGAGATGTAGAAGGGGTACGGGGTGACCAGTAAGGTCTGAATTGGCCTGTAATAAGGTAGGGCACTGATAGGGGGTGGACAGGTTTGCTGTACCGTGCCAATTAAATAACACGAGCCTGGGTGTGGCTGCCCACATTTTGCCCCACCGCCGCCGCCACATTTTTTGTTATCATACAAAAAAAAAGACACGTCACATTCCCATACCCTTTGGTGCTTTCGGTATCGTTTCCTGGCCGAGGTGGACGTGACGGCGATTCTCGTCAACGCTGCAGTCGATTGGCGTCGCAACGGAAGGGGAATTTGTTGGAGGCTTAATTCATATTCGGTCAGAGGGAGTTCGTTCAAAATGGCACAGCGACTACTGCTGCTGCTGCACCGCGCACAGACCCTTCATGCGAAGACTCCCCCCCCCCCCCCCCACGTAGACTTGTGGAGCGTGAAGGAGATTCGTTGTTAGCGAGCACCTGTTGAGGCTGCTAAGCTGCACCAGGTAGCAAGCCAATTAAGTTAACTCGGAGGAGGCATGTTTATAGGTTCATAAACCACTTGCCGCTGATGGTATCCATGAGCAGGGATCGAACCTAGGTGACCGGGCGTGTGGCAACCGAGCACGAATTACTGCATGCACGCACACAGTACTCAGTGCACACAGTACATTTACTCACAGAACACAAACATCACACACGCACAGTAGACACACACAGTGCATACACAACACACACTCACAGTACACACACAACACACACTCACAGTACACACACAGCACACACGCACAGTAGACACACACAGTACACACACAACACACACTCACAGTACACACACAGCACACACAGTACACACACATCACACTCACAGTACACACACACAGTACACACACAGCACATACACTCACAATACACACAGCACATACACACAATACACACAGTACACACACATCACACTCACAGTACACACACATCACACACAGTACACACACAGCACATACACACAGTACACACACATCACACACAGTACACACACATCACACTCACAGTACACACACATCACACACACAGTACACACACATCACACTCACAGTACACACATCACACACACACAGCACATGCAAAGTATACACACATCACATACACACAGTACACACACATAGTACACACACAGCACACACACACAGTACACACACAGCAAACACACCGTACACACACAGCACATACACCCAGTACACACACAGCACATACACACAGTACACACACAGCACATACACACAGCACACACACACAGTACACACACAGCACGCACACACAGTACACACACATCACACACACAGTGTACACACACATAGTACACACACAACACACACTCACAGTACACACACAGCACATACACAGCACACACACACACACAGTACACACACAGCACACACACCGCACATACGTTCAGAGTACACACACACACAGAATTCACACACACAGACACGTGTGTGTGAGCTTAAAATACCAATTTCACCCAAGAGATCATCTGACATAACTGGATTTTTCAGAATGTCAACGACAGTGTAGAGTCGTGGCCTGGGTAATTAACGAACAACATTAAAGGGGCCGTCCATAAATGACGTCACGCACCTAGGGGGGGGGGGGGTCAGACATTTGTGACGATGTGTGATGACGAGGGGGGGGAGAAATGTGACGTCACATCAAAATGCGCAACTTTAAATAAATACAGACAACACGTTCTACTTAATTAAATAGCCTTTTTAATAAATGTTTTCTCCTGCAACATCAGAGTGCAGCGCCACATTAAATACGCACTACAATGACAATAGTTTAAAGCGATTTGAAGCATGTTTTATTATTTGGGGGGGGGGGGCAGATCTTTGTGACGTCATATTTGAGGGGGGGGTCTAACTTTTTGTGACGTTGTGTGACGAAGGGAGGGGGGGGTCAAAAATCGTCCAAAATCGCGTGACGTCATTTATGGACGGCCCCATTGAGACCGTGTCGACCTAGGGGAGGTTACAGCACCGGTTCAGACAATCGCCACCGCTGTTGACCGTGAGTGGGAATTCGAACAAAACACCGCTCCCCACTCTCACTAAGATCTCTCCCCCCCCCGTTCCGCTATTAACATTCTGTTGTGGTGCAAGTGCTGTTAGCGATTAGCACCTGCGGATGGCCGGACACGGCGTGCGCTCACCACCACACCTGCCCCACCCCACACCCCCAACCCATCTCTCTTTTGCCACGCAGGTGCGAGTGAACGGAGAGATGTGGCACTACATCGCCACCCAGTGGCCTCAGCCGCACACGGAGAGCGACTTCTGGCACATGGTGTGGGAACACGGAGTGAACGTCATTGCGGCTCTCACGCCGGCTCAGGTGAGCTCAGGAGGCCCACCAGAATTCGTTTGCAGACTTTGGGGTGTTCGTTTTTCCTCTGTGGAGTTCTCGTGTTCTCTCCACCACCCTCCCTGTTCTGCATGCGCTTACTCAATTTCATTTATTTGGAACTAGCTTTACTTTCGCCCGGGAGAATTGGATTCACCAGGCCCGGCCGCCTTTGTCTCATGCAACAAACAGTGGCGATGTTTACACACCACACCAGTTACTCGTTTGAGGCTGAGTCGACCTAGGGGAGGCCCAGGAGCAGTTAAAATATAAGTGTATTTTTAGCATTTTTGCATGGTGTACAGTCTGGAAAGTACCCACATGGCAAATTTCAAGTTTGTTGCATGTCGGGAAGTACGCTAAACATTTTGAACAGACACACATAATCACAACTTTGCCTTTCGCTGTATATATATGGAGATAACCCTGTGAGCCATTCGGCTCTTGATTCGGGTGCAACCGCAACAAACAATACATTACAAGATACATTTAAAATTGCATGTACGCAAATTGAAACATCCTCTACAAAAACAATAAAATCTTCCAGAAAATGCACCATCCTCTACAAAGTAACTGTAACTGTATTTATTTTGCTGTGCCTTTTTTTACACCTGATTAAGGAAGCTTGTGTTGCCTCCGAAACGTCGTGATTTAATTTAGTTATTTTCATTTATTATTATTTTATCATTATTATTTTTTACCTACGTGACTTTACCGAAACAACCTAAGAGTAAGAAGAGCACACAATCTTGATTTGAAGCTGTCGTGACTGCAGGAATCCACATGTAGTAGAAAATTAATAGATCTTCTATAAACTCGTGTTGCAGCAGCTTTTTCTCCTACGTCAGCAGTTCTCCTGCTGTGTCTGTTTCACCCGATGACGGTCGCTTGTGTTGCGATCGAAACGTCACGATCTATTAATTTTCTTCTTCTTGGTTCTTTCGGTAAAGTCACGTAGAAGGGAAATAATAAAATGATAAAAATAAAACATAATAAAATACAATTCTCACGACGTTTCGGCCACAACGCAAGCAGCCGTCCTCAGGTGAAGAACAGGGCTGTCGGAAGGACAACGTCCTAATGGAACGTGAGAATTTTATTTTATTATGTTTTATTTTTAGTATTTTATTATTTCCCTTCTACGTGACTTTACAGAAAGAACCAAGAAGATGAATCCCTGCAGTCACGAAAGCTTTCAATCAAAATATAAATTTTCTACAACATCGCCCTCATCGACTGCAAAACACTTGTCGGGACACTCCTGACAAAGAGTATTGAGACTCGAATGAGGCTCTCCTGGGTAAACAAGCGTGATCATCACTTATTAACGCTTTCGTGACTGCAGGAATTCATATTCGTTGGTTATTTCGGTAAAGTCAAGTAGATAGAATAAAATAATAATACAAATAAAGTGAATAAAAAAATAAAATTAAAATAAAAATAAAGTGAATAAAAATAAATGAATAACATTCAAATAAGAAGGGGCGGGTCCTAAAAAGGAAAGGCGCAGAGCCGAAAGGGGTTTGAACTTCGCTGATGATTGAAGACAACGAAGGCACCGATTCACATCGGGCGTGGTTCGTCCACTAGGGGCGTTGGGGCATTGCCCCAACAAGAAGCTGGAAACGAGAAATTATTTTTCTAATAAAAAACACTTTTATATTAATAGTTTTGTTGCGTTTAAAAACGATTTAACATGATGATTCTTTCAACGTGAATTGCCTAATAAAGATACAATTTTAAGTTATTCATATTTGAAACCGCTGCAACGCCACGGTCTGATTTGTGCCTCGGGGAGGTCTCGGGGCGGCTGTGAAGGCGTCCGAGTGGGACAATTCCCTTCAATCCTTGCGATGAGCTTCGCATTTTATCCACGCCGTTTGAGACCCATTCAGAGCGGTGTAGAAGGCGCCCGTGGCTGTAATGAAAGACGATGTCACGACGCGAGGTGGCACCGTGCAAATACAGGGTGTTTCGAAAAGATGGACCCAATTTCAGAGCTCACGGCCTACACGCTCCAGGCTTTTGGCAGTGTCAAAGGGGTTGTGTAGTGTGGACTTGAGGGTCATGGGTACAGCATTTGAGCGCTTTGTTGTTTTGTTTCGCATTGTTAATAAATGCCCACCGTTGGTAGATAACACAGTTGTTCTGAATTAGAACACCGTCTTTTCAGAGGTCACTCACAACAGCCCCACCTAGTGGAAATGTCACGAGCAGCCACCGATTCAAATAGTACTAATCAAAGGTCGCAACCGGGTACCCGATACCCGTACCCTACCCGATACCCGGCTACCCGTACCCGGCCGGGTACGGGTACCCGTTTGCGACCCTGGTGCGGCCGGGTACGGGTAAGGAATCAAAACCCGTTTGCGACCTCTGGTACTAATACAACAACAACAACGTCTACGACGGCACCTTGACCGAGTGCGCCACGTGGTTCCACCGCAGGTCGCCGGGGAAACGAAGCCGCATCGCTACTGGCCGCGACTGGGCTCGCGACAGCGCCCGTCCGTGTACGGGGACCTGGCGGTCCACGCCACCTTCCGCGGCACCACGGCGGCGGGCGGCTGCGCCACCACGGGGCTACGCGTGGCGCACGCGCCGTCGGGGAAAGAACGCAACCTGTGGCACCTCCACCACCCCGAGTGGAGCCGCGGCAACGATGACGACGATGACGACGGCGGCGGCGACGACGACGACAATGGAGTGGAGAGGTTTCTGGGTGAGTGACGTCTGCCGCGATGGCTTTGGGGAAAGGCCTTCGTCCAGCAGTGGATTAATCATGGCCGGTGGTGACGGTGAAGTCCCACCTTGCGGGCGCGTCGAGTCGGGGGCAGAGGTCGCAAACGGGTTTTGATTCCTTACTCGTACCCGGCCGCACCAGGGTTGCAAATGGGTACCCGTACCCGGCCGGTACGGGTACCCGTTCCGTACCCGTACCCTACCCGAAATGAGTGACAAACGGTTACTCACCAGTGACTCACGGCCTACCCGTACCCGTACCAGGCCGCACCAGGGTCACAAACGGCTACCCGTACCCGTACCCCGGGTAGCTGGGTATTGGGTAGGGTACGGGTATCGGGTACCCGGTTGCGACCTCTGGTAGGGGGCGATGCACAGTCTGGATGTAAGCACGCCTGATATAAGCACAGCTCTCATATAAGCAACACACGCTTACATGGCACTGGTGGTGGGGGGGTGCGCAGGGAAGCTTCTGATGTAAGCACACTTCAGATATAAGCGCACGTGCGCTTGTTACCGGGGTGTGTGCTTCTAGTCTAGCAAACATTTACAGTTATTTGTCAATCTGGATGAAGATCCCCCTACTCCTTGTTGGGTGTCGGGGTTGTTAAACCATACTTCGCCACGCCGGTCAACATGGGTTAACAAATTGATGGGGGCACGCAGGACAGGTTGAGATATCGCTCGTCACTGACGTTAAACCGTGGCCGGGAACGGGCTGGGTATGCCGTGTTCATACACCGCAGGGGCGCTGACCACTGTACTCACCGCTTGTCCTGCGGCAGCTGCTTCTCGAGGAATGAGCAATTCACCCAGGGACGGATCGTCTCTGGGCGAGAGACGTTTTTGTGCAGCCGGCAGTGCGCGGAATCCCGAAGTGAAATTGCTCTGCGTTGCAAACGGAGCCTCAACGGGAGCCCCACACGTGGTCACCATGTTGGAGTTCCCGAGCAAGACCGAGGAGGCGGTGGATGGGGGGGGCTTGGTGGTGGTGGCAGGTGATGTTAACAAGCGAGCGGGACTGGGGGAGGACTCGGAGAAGAGTCGGGAAGAGCACCGGGGGGTGAGGGTGGTTCTACGCCACGGCACGAGGCGACGGGGCGACTGATAGCGATGACGTGACCGGCGCGGCTGAGCGTTTATTTTCGCAGCGCCGATGAATTGGGCGATAAACGAAGATTGATGATGCCGTGGCGGGCGCGCGCCGTCGTTGTGTGACTTTGGCCGGTCGACAGCTGCGGCGGTGGCGGCGATATGTTTGCCAAATATTATTTATTTATTTACGTGCCGGAGCAGAGTTGTCAACAGCATTCATTTGAGAAAAATTGCCGTGGAGGGGCCCCCCCCTGTCCAACACAGAGCTCGTCGTGTAGACTTTAGTGACGTCAAGAGAGCGGTGAATGGGCCAGATGCAATTGCCCCTCTTGAGCAATCTCGAGCGGCTGGGATTGGCCAAAACCCTCGCCTCCTCGTCAGAGGCGCGGGCGTATTTTGTCGAATCGTTTTCAGACGTGAGTTGCCACTTTCAATCTTAAACGGAGGTTACTTTGTTACAAACTCCCCCCCCCCCCCCCCAAAAAAAAAATTAGAGGAGACAAATATTCCGGGAGGGAACCGATATTCCCAAATATCAGTTCTTGGGGCGGGTATGAATAATAATCATTCCTAGGGGGGAACAATTATTCTGGATGAACGGATATTCTCGATAACACCAGCTACCAAACCGTGCGCTGTGGATGAAAATCCCGTCAATCTAGACGCCACGACGACGGCGAGCAGAGCGAGTGTGCGCGCCCGCCAAGCTGCTGACGATAGTTGTATTCATTTATTTAATTGTTTTACCTACGTGACTTTACCGAAAAAAACCAAAGAGGATGGAGGCCTCCTCACGCTGTCCACACATGGCCATCCACGTGGAGCTATCATTCGTGGCCAGGTCGCTTCTGAAAAAAAAAGCTAATAGCTCAGTGGGCTTTACCGGGTAAAATAACAAAAAATAGTTCAGTTTTATCTAGTATTTTTTGTATATGTTTACACTTCCTATAATTTTCACTCCTGTCGAGTTTTTGTATTGTTTCTTGTTGTAACGTCCTGACCCACCCCTACGAGACATCTGTGAAAAAGAGCTTCATAGCTCATCGGATTCCTCCAGTTTAAATAACTATTCTGACCTCGTCACGATCTCCGCGACGATAACGATCCACCTGGCGCCCCGCACGCGAGTTCATTTCACCGCTCGATCTCGCGCCGTCCGATAAACCCTCTGTGCATTTTCCCAGCCAACAATCTCATCGGCTCAACATTTTCAGTTGTGTTATTAATCATCGCCGGCGGGACACTTCGTCCCCATCCCCTCCCACCACCCGGCCACGTGCAGAGTTCCTGCAGGAGCTACAGTCGGTGCGCAGGCTGACGGGCACCATGCTGCCTCCGAGGACGCCCCTTCCGCCCACGCTGGTGCACTGCGCCGGCAGCGACGACGGTCCTACAGGGGTCCTCATCCTCTCGGAGCTCATGGTCGCCTGCCTGGAGCAGAACGTGGTCAGTCCATCATCAACAACAGCATCATCGTCGTCATCGTCGTCATCATCATCCGCCGCAGCAGCAGCATCAGTATCAGCAGCAGCAACATCAGCAGCAGCATCATCAGCAGCAGCATCAGCAGTATCACCAGCAGCATCATCGTCATCATCATCCGCCGCAGCAGCAACATCAGCAGCATCATCAGCAGCAGCATCAGCAGCATCATTAGCATCAGCAGCATAATCATCAGCATCATCAGCAGCAGCAGCATCATCAGCAGCAGCAGCAGCAGCATCAGCAGCATCATTAGCATCAGCAGCATAATCATCAGCATCATCAGCAGCAACATCAGCAGCATCAGCAGTATCATCAGCAGCAGCATCAGAATCATCATTATTACCTTGATTTATCCACTGCTAGTTGAGGGACTCCCCGTGCCGTCACCATCTCTCACGGCCCCGCGATGCAGTGTATCTCTTGCGTGCGTGCTGACTCCATCGCTCTCCTCCCCACGGTGGACGTTCTCCCACGAGCGTTCCCCCCGGCCACTCGGACTGACAGAGAGCACGAGCGAGGTGGCCCAGTGGCTCAGGAGTCGGGGCACTGAGCCTGCGCCGCTGACAATCCTGGGTGTGAATCTGGGTTTCAGCCACCGATGATTACACCGAGTTGTTGACGGAAGCAGAGCGGATTGTCTTAGCCTGTTTACCATTGATTGCACACAAAAAAAAAAATCGCAGCAAAAATCGAGGATTCAAATAGATATTCTTTAACTGCCATGTGGCAAACATTTTTCTCTGTAGCAGGGCACGTGGGAAAGTGCGTTGTGTGGCTAAAGAGTTCACTCGAAGGAAGCTCAGAAGTAGTTCTATGACATTCCCTTCCACGGCCCATTCTTGCGTGAAATGCGAGTGGACACTTCATCTCATAACGTGGCTCTGTTAGCACAATTTTCAATACGTTTGGGAAACAGACGAAACATTTTTTCTTTTTTTTCATCTTAATTGTTAGCCGCATCTGTGAAAACAATCCCTGGGCAGGTAAACTTTCCAGAATGTAATATATTATTTTTTACAGAGCACCGACACGGACAAAGGGGTGCTCGCTAACAGCACTCGGAGGCGATCCATCCTGGCTAAAAGGGAAACGTCTCCGAGTTTTGCGCAATCGGTACACACACGGGCTGGGTTTTTTTCTTCCCCCCCCCCGCCTTTACGAATGAGGAAATCCAAACGCATTCTTCTCATTCGAAATAGGCAGGCAACGCAAATAAATAACCAAAAACTAAACAGTTGTGAAATTCCACAAAATATATACTTCAAATCTTTTTTTAAGAGTGGCAGGCAGAGGCAACCACCACTATCAACAAAAATAATTACAAAAGGGGCATACATCACAAGACGCTTTGCACGATTAATCTTCGCACGACAGGTAAGTTCGCTCATCGTTTGTCATGTTTAGATGTGCGATGATAAGCAGCAGTGGCTCACGGTGGCTCCAGGTTGCGGAGGCTACAAAACTCCACTCGAGGTTTTTCCGGTCGAAGGTGCAGGTGGATTTGTTGAGAAGCTGGAATGCGTTGCCAGTGGCTTCGTCATCAGCGCTTTCTCACATAGAGGCCCATAGACTCGCATAGAGACCCATCGACTCACACAGAGACCCACAGACTCACACAGAGACCCACAGACTCACAGAGAAGCCCATAGACTCACAGAGGCCTATAGACTCACACTGATGCCCATGGACTCACAGAGGCCCATAGACTCGCATAGAGACCTACAGACTCACACAGAGACCCATCGACTCACACAGAGATCCACAGACTCACATATAGGCCTGTAGACTCACACAGAGAACCACAGACTCACAGAGAACCCCATAGACTCACAGAGGCCCATAGACTCACAGAGGCCCATAGACACACACTGATGCCCATAGACTGGAATGCGCTGACGGTGGCTTCATCATCAGTGCTTTCTCCGGCAGTCAGAGCGCGTGCAGCCCCCACCGGTCTAAGTGGAGTCCAAAAATGGTGCAGCAGCATTATCGCCATCACCGTCGGTGTATTAATGAAATCTTCGATAAATGGTGAGTGTTTCCCGAACCGGAACTGGGCTGCCCTCTTCACCAACCCACACTGGGACATGTGGTGAAGTATGGTGAGCAACCCACGTGACTGACACCGGTGCATGGCGAAGTCCTAGTTCCAGCGGCGGACCGACAAAAGGGCAGCGCGTGTCCACATGCACACACACTCCTCGCCGTTGATTCTCGTTCATTTGTTGTTGTTTTCTTGTGCTCCTCCGTCCGCTCGCCCCCGTGCACAGAACGTCGACGTCCCGCAGGTGCTCGGCGCCCTGAGGCAGCAGCGGCCTCACCTGGTGCCCACGCTCGAGCACTACAAGTTCGTGTACCGCGTGCTCGCGCGCTACCTCGGCAGGTCGCGGCTCATCTGACTCGCGTAGACCCGGGGGGAAGGACTCACGGAGAGACTCCGGTAGACTCAAGGAGACACGGGGAAGGACTCGCGGAGACTCGGGGGAAGACTCACGGAGACCCGCGGGGAAGACTCACGCAGAGACTCCGGTAGACTCAAGGAGACACGGGGAAGGACTCGCAGAGACTCGGGGGAAGGACTCGCAGAGACTCGGGGGAAGACTCACGGAGACTCGGGAAAGACTCACGCAGAGACTCCAGTAGACTCAAGGAGACACGGGGAAGGACTCGCGGAGACTCGGGGGAAGACTCACGGAGACTCGGGAAAGACTCACGCAGAGACTCCGGTAGACTCAAGGAGACACGGGGAAGACTCGAGCAGACTTGGGAAGACTCGCGGAGACTCGCGGAGACCCGCGGGGAAGACTCACGCAGAGACTCGGAAAGACTTGGGCACCATCAGCGTCGACAGGCGACATCCTCTTTTTTGCCTGCCGAGGCCGATCTGTGGGAGATAATTAGACGTTAAATCCTGTGTGGGCATGGTGGCACGGGTGGCCGTGTCGGAACACTGAGCTGGTACTGCTCTGAGATGTTGGATTCATGCCGAGGTGTGTATGACTCTCTCTCTCTTGGGTGATTCATAGTGGCGATGTTCCAAGAGCTAAGCGAGTGCTGCTGAGATCCTTTGGGTGATGTTCTCTCAAGTGGCTCATAATGGCCATGTCCTAGAACTCAGCCAGTATTGCTGAGATTGCGGGTTTAGGTCTGAGGTTTGGTGTCATTTTCTCTTGGGTTGTTCATAATGCTCTTTGGTTCTCTCGGTAAAGTCACGTAGGTATAAAATTAAATTAAATCACGACGTTTTGGGCGCAACACAATCGTCCGTCATCAGGTGGGACAACCACAGCTTGTGTTGCGCCCGAAACGTCGTGATTTAATTTTATTTTCTGCCCATGTGACTTTACCGAAAGAACCAAAGAGTATGGATCCCTGCAGTCACGAAAACTTCAAATCTAGATTGGTTCATAATGGTCATGTCAGAGCACTCCACCCGTACTGTTGGAATCCTGGCTTTAAATCAGCTATACTAGAAACAGTTTTAACGTTTAGCAGGTTGACTGCGAAACACGAAATGTTTTTTTTTGTCCACTTTAAAAGCTTGTGCGAGCCAGAAATTTTTTAAATAAAATATATTTCAGATGACTGGGACATGGGGAACCACTCTTTAGCAGAGCCACCAAGAGGGCCCTTCCCTGACACACGGCAAGACGCGGGGCTCTGCCAAACGAACAACAGTCCTTCTGCTCGCGACACAACTCTGATGGCACAATATGAATATCATCGACGCTAATATAATACAAAACAAATGTTAATGAATTCGAGGAAGGAACGGCATCTGCAAAACACGATGCCCATTTCCCAGCGTTGCGACGAAAGTTCCCTGTAATTTAATTAATTTGGCAAACTTTCTCATCGATGGACTACAAGAGAACATCGCCCAGACGATGAAAACCACGTGCTGCATTCGTGTCATCATCATCGTCGTCAAGACATGAATCCGTGAGTGTGAAGCCAATGGTTGAGGTTGCAGACGGCTCGCCAACGGTAGTTTGTCCAAGGCCCTTTGCGGCTGGCGCTAAAAGCCACTTCATCTCACGGAGGCGGTGGTGATGATGACGGTGATGATGATCGTGGTGGCGGTGGTGGTGGCGGTGGTGGTGACGATGGCGGTGGTGGAATCCCACACAGGACAATAACGGAGGGTTTTCTTTTTTTTCACGAGCGCTAAACCAACACGGTTACGTGCCGAGACGTTGGGGTTTTTTTTATTGTTTATTAAATCGGAGCGCGCGCGCGGGCTAAAGCTTCACAGCGATCGGAGTTCACGTGCTCGAGGGCGAACGCCGACACGGACGTCTGGACAAACCGGACCGAGCGAACAAAGCCCCGGAACAAAAGTTACCTCGCGTCTCCGCCTACGAAGAAACGGGTGTCATTCAGCGGGGGGGTTTTTTTTTTTTGCGATAAAGAGCCAAGTTCACCGAGCGGGCATCTCATTCGTACGACTTGCAGAGCCCCACCGATCATTTAATATTTGATTTTTGTTTAAAATTAACATCTTGTTGATTGTACGTCGAGAGGAAATAATCAGGGATTCATTTCAGCCGGTGCGTCTCTGATCCAGTGACCCGCAAATTATTTCCACACCCGGCTTCACCACATCAAGTATTCCTTTCGCTGATGGCTGTGGCTGCTGGTCACGTGCCACCTCCTCCAGTCAACCAGTGGCCCAACTATAATCGGTGAGAAATGAAGCTCTGGAAATAACGAAAAAACTGTTCCCAAACCCAAAACTTTATGACAATCTATGATTTTCTCATCATCAACCGCTGATTTAAACCGAGCCCGAATGAAGATGATCTCGTCAAGGAGTATAAGCCATCACGCAAACTCCGGTCATCCTCGCAGCGGCTGTTGGCTGGCCATCGAACAAAGACGGTCACTGCATCACTTGCTTTCAGATGCGCTTCTGCAGCCGTCTGGAATGTTCTTCCGTCCGAAAATAGCAAGCCACTGGAGCTATGCACTTTTAAATAAGAATTTTTTGAAAACTAATTTCTCGAGAACTGGTTTTTATGTTTAAATTCTTGTCCTTCCCCCACACCTCCGATTTAGCACGGTTAGCTACATACGGTACGAAATAATTTCAACATACACAAAACACGAAAAAATGTCTCAAAGCAAAATTGAAGAGCTGTCGAGCAACCAAGGTCATTGTTAAGGAGCGATAACCAACAAAAGCTGAAAAAGCGTAGTGTTATCATAGATAGTACTCTTGAGATGGGTATTTTACGAGAGAGAGGATTGAACAAAAAATCTAAACACAGACGCACTATTGTTTTTCATGCGCAATGACCTCCACAGAGTAGCCAAAGTTATACTGATCGTGCATGCGAGAAATGAACGCCAAATCAATAGGACGCACAGCATAGCTCACTCAGCAGAGGCCAAAATCAAGGATGATCATGCCACCAGGTGCTGTTTGCCTTCCAATCATCATCGCTGGGCCGAAGACAAAGCCAGGATCTCCAGCCAGCATCAGGACTCGAGAGCAGCCGAGAGAAATTGACTGACTGGCTGATACCTCCCGACCTGCCCTGCAGCGAATACAACGGATGTATCAATGCGATGTTTAGAGCACAGATATAGCCTGTGCTAAGTTCCACATGCGTCTGCATTTCATGATGTTTGAAATTGATAATGGGGAATGTGGCGAGGTATACAATACGCTGTGGCTGTTATCATCAACATCCCCAAGCATATTCATGGTTCGGTAAAGTGACGTAGATAGAAAATAAAAATAATCAAATTAAATTAAATAAAAGCAAAAAACACACGATCAGGCGGAGAGATGAAGACCGCTTGTGTTGCGATCGAAACGTCGTGGGTTTTTATTTTTTATGTTATTATTTGTATTTTCTATTTTACGTGACTTTACCGAAAGAACCAATAATATGAATTCCTGTAGTCACGAATGTTTGAAGTAAAAAAAAATCCCCAAACATGTGAATTTCATAGAGATCCGCAGTGAGCAATTGCGTGGCTTTTGCACGTAACTTAACCCCATTTTTATACGAAGAGGTCATTTCTATTGGCAAAGTGAACAACATTATCCATGAAACGTATGTGGGCTCGGGCAGGTTACGGTCACTCGAAGAGGCGATGGCCGAGACTAATCACAGAGTGACAGCCAAACTGGGGAAAAACACGCCAGGGCAGCAGATCCGGCACGGAGATGGAGTGATGAAATCAGCTCGTGTGCATGAGCTCGCTGGGTTGGTTGCATCGCGAGGCCGTGAGAGGCGGCGACGGCTTGGCGAGGACATTTCAGCCAGCAGTGGATAGACCAAGGCTAATGACGACGTCATTGAAAAATGCTTTGAGTTCCGTCCGAGTGTGTTGCGTGCGGCTTAATCGTAGCGCGAGCGGCGAGGGGATTATGCCGAGGGTTCTCTGAGTAAATATCGCAGCTGGGGAACTTTTATCCCACTTTAGCCAGGTTGCGAGTAGCAGCAACAACAACAACAACAAAACCCCACGGAACAAAGCTCTGTATCAAGAGCGCAGCCACAGATTTATTGCCTACCCACGTGTAAACACACGCTGACAAGGGGTGACAGCTCACGCGAATGACGCAGTGTTCGCGAAATCCATTTTGATGTAAGCGACGTGTAAATAGTGTAATTTGATTAATGGACGAATAAACGATAATAATTAAACAATTCCATGGAACTAAAATTTTCCACTTTTTTTTCACGAGACAGGGTGTTTTTCTGCTTCCTCTTGGCATGGGTCCCACTGCTGTGGAGGTCAACAAACCCACACATCTACCCCACGGTTCTTCACATCCTGGTTAACCACTTCGAACCGCGGCTTTCGAATTTAACAAATCATTTGGTGATGCTGTTTTGCTGCTGCGTTCGCAGTAGCGCACAAGCGCCAATTGACAACAAACATGGAACACATTCGTCAATAACACTGTAGCTTTAAAAATAACAAAATACATAATAGGTGACGTTTCGGGCAATGGCCCTTCTTCACAACGCATAGGCCAGAGAGGTAAGAGTATCGATTTAAAGCTTTCGTGACTGCAGGGATTCATCTTCTTGGTTCTTTCGGTAAATTCACGTAGAAGGGAAATAATAAAATGATAAAAATAAAACATGATAAAATACAATTCTCACGACGTTTCGGCCACAACGCAAGCAGCCGTCTTCAGGTGAATTCAGACGCTGTCTTTCCGACAGACCTGTTCTTCACCTGAGGACGGCTGCTTGCGTTGTGGCCGAAACGTCGTGAGAATTGTATTTTATTATGTTTTATTTTTATTATTTTATTATTTCCCTTCTACGTGACTTTACCGAAAGAACCAAGAAGAGGTAAGAGTATGTTTGTTTTGCCGATCGGTCTCCACTCTGGTGCTTCCACGTCCATCACGTTCCTTCCCATGTGGTGTTCCCCACTCCTCTCGACGTGTCCAACCGAGTGAACTTTCATTCAACCCGTCTGGAACGCGGTGAAGTCTCCCCATTGTTGTACTCAACAGAACACACGTGGGTCTCAGAGCCGCCACCACTGAGATCCTGGGATTCAAATCCGAGTACAATTGGCCAGCCGTGATTGGTTAAACCGGATCTCTCAACGGTAGCAAGTTGATGGCTTCAGCCTGTCTCAGCCAATGGCTACAAACACAAAGTAAAGACAAAGATCCCCCGTATAGCCTTCACAGACTGTTGGGGCAAGTGCAGTTAGCGGGCACCTATGAAGGCCGGTATGGCACACGAGGGGGTGGTTTAACGCGTAGGCTTTCGCGACCAATAACATCCATAATAGAGGTTTTTGGGTTAGATCGCGTAAATATATAAATGTGTCGTTAAACCCGCCACCACCCGACACAGCCAACTAGTAAGGGTTGTCACGTAAACGGAACGTGGCCAATTCGTCACTAGTACAGCATCACCGGTGTGTTGGAGAGCCAATCCACAACATTTACCATCTGGGTACGACGTTTCGCCAGTAATTACAACTAGCTTCATCAGGCGACAGCCAGATTTGTGGAGAAGTCTCTTACTGTTTCGTTCCTTATATAGAGGCGTAGATGTGTTGACCACCCTTCTGCGTTCTTGCACAATGATGGGGGGGATGGATCACTGAGGCAACGTACATGATGCATGTGCATTATGCGAGCCTTTTGGACTTGTCCTTCCTGTCTATTGTGTTGATTAAAAGAGCCTACCAACGGTAACCCCTATTGAAGTACGCTGCCCTTTGTAGGCATGCATTTAAATAATGTATTTTTTAATGATGCGCTTCCACGCAGCACTAAGGCGGTAGCTATCCGAACGGTTAAAGTTATTTTTATTTATTTCAATTTCGATAGATTCTCTAATTCGTTTTGGCCAGTAGTCGCTAGTTTTGCACAAAACGTCAACATTATCAAAATCAATTGAGTGTCCTTGTTGGCACGCGTGTTCTGCTACTGCTGACAGTTGCATTTGAGATAATTTAATATTTATCTGATGTTCTTTTAGTCTCGTGCTGATCATTTGTCCTGATGAAGCTAGTTGTAATTACTGACAAAACATCGTACTCAGTTTGTAAATGTTGTGGCTTGGCTCTCCAACACACCGGTGTGCTGTACTAGTACACTACACTATACATTAGTGCTGTACTAGTGACGAATTGGCCACGTTCTGTTTACGTGACAACCCTTACTAGTTGGCTGTGCCGGGTGGTGGCGGGTTTCAACGACACATTTAAATATTTACGAGATCTAACCTAACACACATCTATTATGGAGGGGGTGGTTGGCCAGCACCACGCCGGGCCGCCTTTGTCTCCCTAGTGGCGATATTTACACACCGCGCCAGGTACTCATTTGAGGCTGAGTAGACCTAGGGGAGGCCCAGGACCGGTTCAGATAATCGTCACTTGGTGTTGGCCGTGAGCGGGAATCGAACCCGGGTTGCCAGGTTCGTAGTGCAGCGCGCTAACCGCTATGAATGATATTGGTCGCGAAAGCCTACGTGTTAAATTAACCGCTACACTACCGCTCCTCAGACACACAGAGAGACACACACAGAGACACAAAGAAACAACGCCTCTGTGGTGAAGCATTATATATAGTGTGTCTCTGTCTTTCTATGTGCGCCTCTCTCTCTGTGTGTTTGTCTCTTTGTGTGTTTGTCTTTCTCTGTGTGTTTATCTCGACCTAGGGAATGCCCAGGACCCGGTTCAGATAATCGTCACTTGGTGTTGGCCGTGAGCGGGAATCGAACGCGGGTCGCCGGTTTCGTAGCGCTCACCGCTGCCGCTCCCTCTGCGCGCCACGTGTGCACAGAGCCACCCACACCGCCCCCATCGCCCCATTCCCAAGCAGCGCAATAACCTAAGCGCGGCACATTTCTCAAACACAGCTGCATTGGCCCAACTCATCGGGGGGAAAAGAAAAAAAAACCCTCCACGTGGCACCGTCGTGGGCAATTTCCAAAGCCGATTTGTGGGCTGCCCGCTAATTGATGGCCGTTAAATTAGTCGCGGTGACACCTGCGTGCAGGCGAGGCGGATCCCACTCCGACTTGGTGGACATCGCGGGGGGTCGCGCCTGCACAGAGGAGGAGCTCAGCAAACACAGGTGTGAGTTGCGGGAAGGTCACTCACTCATCTTGGGGGGGGCGGGGGGGGTCACGCGAGACGCGTTGCGGATGTACACGAGAAGGAGCTGGTGGTGGTCGAGGTGGTGGTGGTGGAGGTGATGGTGGTGGAGGTGGTGGTGGTGGTGGAGGTGGTGGAGGTGGTGGTGGTGGTGGTCGAGGTGGACGTGGCGGTGGTGATGGTGGTGGAGGTGGTGGTGGAGGTGGACGCGGTGGTGGACGTGGTAGTGGTGGTGGACGTAGAGGAGTTGGTGGTGATGGTGGTGGTGGAGGTGGTGGAGGTGGTGGTGGAGGTGGTGGTGAAGGTGGTGGTGGAGGTGGTGGTGGACGTGGAGTTGGTGGTGATGGTGGTGGTGGCCAAGCACCCGTCTGTTGATCCAGCTCTGTAGGCGAGGATTGATCATCGAATATCCGTGTTTTTCGGTATCCGTTTACGGATATCGAGTATCAACTTCAAAAACTCATGGAATCAATGCTTTAATTAGGGTCTGGGACGAATCTTGGTTGATTAATCGACTCTTGCGAATGATCGACTTCTTTGTTATGTTGTGGTCGATTGCTCATGCCCTTTAAAAAGTGGTGGCTGCTCTCAACGCGATGCCTCCAGATGGAGGGAAACCCCCTGCAAGCTACGCCCAGCGCAACGCGGATGAGAATTTGGTGCAGCATGGGCGCATAGTACAGTACAACAATGAATTTAGCTGCGTTTCCCGGCGCAGGTAACGACAGTGGACTCCCATTCGTCCCCCTAAATCTGCCGACATTCTCCCTTTACGATGGCCAATGCAACCACGCGACCCGCTCGGCGTGGAAGAGGCTTCATCCAGCCGTAGATTGACAGACAATTGCTGTACATATCGACAGCCTGCTTTCTCTACTGACTCCGAAAGACAGCATCACCAGTAGCAGCAGCAGCAGCTGCACGGAAAGCCCTTGCACGTGTGTGGCGATCTATGCGTGATCCACCCAACCCCGGCTCACAGCCAGCGGATGCGCACGTGTCTTTGGCATTCATGAGTAATTAGTCCAAATCGTGTCGCTCCTCCCTCCTCCTCCTCGACGCGACCGCATCAGCTCCCCGCTGTGCGAACCGCAGAGCCACTGCCGCGATTAAGCAGTGGCTCGTGATCCCCCTGCACTCCTCCCCCCCTTCTGATATAGACATCTGCAGTGGGGGCGGGGGGTACCGATGACTTTATGTTGAGCGGTGGAGGGGGGGTGGGAACAGCAATAGGATAACATATCCTTGGTTCTTTCGGTAAAATCACGTAGATAAAAAAATTGAAAAAATGTAATAAATGTGACTATTTTTTGCTTTTATTATAATAAAATACAATTTTATTATAATAAAATGTATTTTCTGTTATTATTTTTATTTCCTATCTACGTGACTTTACCGAAAGAACCAATAATATGAATTCCTGCAGTCAAAATCAAATAGGCTAATTTTGGTATGGAGCCGATGAGCGGGGTCGGCTCCGTACGGTGCGAAAGAAGTTCAACTTACATGCGCACAGCTTGTGAGAGTCAACGCGTAGAATAGAGAAGAGGGGGCAGAGAGACGCACGGAGATACACACACACGCGCAGGGGTGAGACACACAGGGAGAAAGTCATTAAGATAAACAGTGAGACACAGAGGCAGACGCAGAGCTGTGATAGAGTTACAGAAAGAAGCATGGAGACAGACAAAGGGAAAAACACAGAGACAAACACAGACAGAGTCACAGGGAGACAGAGACACAAAGACAAAGATCGCCCTATTGCCTTCGCAGACTGTTGTGGCAATTGCTGTTAGCGAGCACCTGTGAAGGCCGCCACAGCACACGAGGGGGTGAGTGGTCAACATCACGCCCGGCCGCCTTTGTCTCCCCAGTGGCGATGTTTACACACCGCACACCAGGTACTCATTTTAGGCTAAGTCGACCCACTGCACAACTGTGCACACCCACAAACCACACGGCAATTTATAATAAAAAATAAAATATTTTTTACTTTTATTAGTGACGACCTCGGGGAGGGGGGGACCATGACCAGTTCTCATATTTAAATCGTCACTAATGTTGGCCGTGAGCGGGAATCGAATTCGGGTCGCCGGGTTTATAGCGCAGCGCGCAAACCGCTACACCACCGCTCCCCGAAGACAGAGACACGGGAAGAGACGAGCAAAGAGACGACGTAGACAACGGAGACGCGGAGACACACTACATAGACACACGCGGGCATCATCACAAACACTTTGGCTAGACCAAACAGTCCCAATGGAATCCCACGCCTGTGCACGTGCCACACATTGCCATGGAGAGCGGCCACTCGCCATGAGGATCTGGGGGAGGAGGGGAGGACGTGGGGGGGGTGGTGGAGGTGGAGGAGGAGGGGGGGGTGGTAATACCTGAATGACCCCTAATGGGCTGCGGAGAGAGGCGACGGATGAGCGAGCGCATCTCGCGAATCGAGACAGCGTGGGGCCTCTTCATCCCAGAGAGCGTCACAAAGAGGTGCTAATTGCGAGGAGGTTGGGAGGGCGACAGCCGTAACATCCTGCACCCCCCGCCCCCTCCACACCCCTCCCCCCCCCCAAACTCATCCCCCCAACCCTCCTCCTTCCCCCCCCGGGGTAGTCACTAATCCACACTTCCAAACACATTTGCAATAAACACCTCTGGAGCGCGGGTAGAACATTGGTGGGAGGGAGGGGGGGGGGGAGTTGCTGTTCGCGTTAATTGATAATTGTCGCGCCGTGATTTAGGCGCGACTCGTTGCCAAGCGCCGTCAACTTCCACCAGACGAAGAAGCATTCGAGGTGTCTGGGTGCGTAACGCAGACAACGATCGCCCGTACGCACCTCTTCACCGGGCTGTTCGGGCTCGTGCTGTTTGCGAGCGCCTATTAAGGCTGGCGTGGCACGACCCCGGCTAGGGAAATGCTGTGGCCATCCACACCTCTGTTTCCCCCGGTGCCGACCTTTAACACGCTCACCGCAACAGGTACTCTTTGAGGCTGAGTCGACCTATGGGAGGCCCCAGAACGGGCACAAATGCCCCGCCCGGGGCCGGCAATCGAACTCGGGTTGCCGAGTTTCGTGGCGCGACGCGCTAACCACTGCGCCACCGCTCCCCCAGAACAATAGATTACGCGCGCTACGCTGAAGTTTGAAGGTGATAAGCAATGTCTAATTCATTTTTCGATTTAAAGCTTTCGTGACTGCAGGGATTCATCTTCTTGGTTCTTTCGGTAAAGTCACGTAGAATGGAAATAATAAAATAATACAAATAAAACATAATAAAATAATTCTCACGTGACTTTCTATGTGACTTTAACGAAAGAACCAAGAAAATGTCTAATTCATCAAATCTATCGTGCATATGTCTCTCCGCATAAAACCAAATAAAAACATGTTTTCAAAACACGTCAAGTGGCGTAAATGAAACACGCTTGAAGCAATCGAGGTTACAATGAGCATTTAAGTCATTAAGCCTCTTAAGAAGCCGTCGAAACAAATTTCTGTGTGGTTTGTGGGTGTGTGCACAGTTGTGCACTTGGGTCGACTCAGCCTGAAATGTGTACCTGGTGCGGTGTGTACATATCGCCACTGCGGGGATAAAGGTGGCCGGGCGTGGTGTTGGCCACCCACCCCCTCGTGTGCCGTGCCGGCCTTTATGGGTGCTCGCTGACAGCACTTGCCCCTACAGTCTGTTAAGGCTATACGGGGGATCTTTGCCTTTGTCTTGCATTGGTCAGCGCACCTCGCGGCGGCCACCTGAGTTCGATGCTCGCGCACGGCCACAATGAGTGACGAACATCGTGAAAAGGGCCTCTGCCTAAACTGAGAATCTCGCGCGGGTGTGAAAACAAAAATGGGCACTGGGGAAGACAAAGGCGGCCAGGAGTGGTGCTGGCCACACGACCTAATAGGTGCTCACTAACAGCACTTGCCCCAACAGTCTGTTTTCCTGTACGGGCTATATTTGTCTTTGTACAGCGTTTAGAATGGGCAGTGATTGCGCAATGCCGTTGAGGTCTCAATGCATGCGCGTCCCCTCCCCCTCTCGCCCCTCGTATTAATCCGGATGGATCCTGTGTCCAGCAGCAGAGCGGAAGAGAAGGACAAGGTGCTCAGCTGTGTGTGGTGGTGGTGGTGTCGGCGTGAGACGGCGAAGCGAGGGCTGCAGACACGACACTTGTGTGAGCACACGAGGCTGGATGAATTAACGCGCAATTGCCATCGGAATTACGAGGCACGGTCTATCCGCTGCTGGATGAGGCCCTTATACCCCCACGCTGTTGAGCGAACCCGGCAATGCGGGCTGATGAAGCGAACGACCGACAACACAGCGGTGCAGTACAACAATGGCAGTTCACCGCATTGCCACCTAATGGACGCAGCGTAGCGAGGCCCACAGCCTGTAGCACCTGTTATGCATGGTGGTCGCGACCCGACTCCCTTCAGTATTGACCTGTGTATGTGTAATGGAGAGCATAGCGGAGGCGCTGTGTGACCATCATCATCATCACAACCGTTATCATCATCATCGTCATCGCCATCATCATAATCGTCATCACCATCGTCATCGCCACCATCATAATCGTCATCACCATCGTCATCACGTGTGGCCGCCGCGTGGATTCGCTCTCCTCGACGATGATGTCTCAGTCACCAGCGGCGTCGTCGTGCGCGCAGTCTGACCACTCGACGCGTGGTGGAGTCCATGGGCCGGGGGCAAGAAGTCGCTACCCCGTAAGGTGGCAACAGCTTGGGTCGAACCCATTCGTTTACATCGAATTATAATTAGTGTCCAGGAGAGCCACAGTGCGTTGCAGGACTCAGGATGGTCCTGCTGCTGCTGCTTAATTGGGTTTTTATTTTAAGATGTTCTCAGCCAATTAATAATAGTTATTATACTTTCGTTTTGTATAGCTTCATTCATGTCAATAGCATCATAAAACCATGTACGTTAATTATATATGAGGGTCAAATGCCATATACGCGGTTGGCTACGCACGGCGCGAAATAAGTCAAACACACACACCAAGCAAATGAAAACCCGACTACCAAGCAAAATTTTGGAAAATAAAAAAAATGTAATTAAGAAATGGCATAAAAACGAAAAAGCATAACCAACAACAAAAGTTATCACCACAATGAATGATGAGTTGCGTTCAATAATATTATTATCATACGTGTGAAAAGAAATCGGAGCACCCACAGAACACCCACGCCTTGCGAGACGGGGGGCAACACTCCATCGCCGTACAGATGGAAACAGCTGGCGATGAGTCCACTTGCTGTACCGCCTTCTACTGGCGAGCCAGGGGTATGGCACCGTGTCCTCGGCGCTTCACAACATCTGTGCGGTGATCCACCAAATCTCGCTGCTGCCTCCAATCGTTTTCAGTTTCATTAATTTTTCAGTTTAATTTGTTAGGTATATAACCCTGTGAGCCATGCGGCTCTAGACTCGGGTGCAACTGCAACAAACAAAAACACGAACAAGAAAACATCTTAAAGTGACTACACGCAACAGAAAAATCCAGGAAAAAACAGCAAAGCCTTTCAGAAAAAAACACCGCGTTTCAACGCTGTGTGCAAAAATCCCAGTGGGATGCAAGTCAAACAATAACAACCTCAAGACAATAGTGCGGCATCACAGGCAGCCACGTGAATAGCCACCACCGCGTTGCAAACACGAACGAATGGCTTGATAACTCCACACATCTTCTTGGTTCCTTGACTTTACCG
Source organism: Lampetra planeri (assembly GCF_965212315.1). Classification (NCBI taxonomy): domain Eukaryota; kingdom Metazoa; phylum Chordata; class Hyperoartia; order Petromyzontiformes; family Petromyzontidae; genus Lampetra; species Lampetra planeri. The sequence continues at coordinate 5,161,709 of NC_136136.1, forward strand.
AAAGAACCAATAAGATGAATCCCTGCAGTCACGAAAGCTTTAAATCGAAACTCCACACATCCCCAATGGTTATCACGTGAAGGCACTGTTGTCGGCCACATTCGTGAATTGCCACCACAGAAATGGTGCCACCTCAGATGCTACCGACAAGTGGGCTCGTCTGTGCTGGGCACCACACGGGGGCCGTCTGATTGAGTTGAGCAGTGATTCTGGTGAAGGTGGAGGCGATGGTGGTGATGATGGTGGTGGTGGTGGTGGTGGAGGCGATGGTGATGATGATGGTACTGGTTGTGGAGGCGATGGCGACGGTGATGATGATGGTGGTGATGCTGGTGGTGGAGGCTAACGTCACGTGGTATTAACTAGGTAAGAAAGCGAGAGGCCAGGATGGTCCCATTTGTAAGAGTGACCCGAGCGGGGGAGTTGGTGGTGGTGCTAAGTGGGTGGCAGCCCCCGTAGCGTCCAGGGAACGGGAGCTGATCCCCCTCCTGCCAAGGGCTCAACACCCCCTTTTTTGACTTTTCAAGATGCACGTGAAGAGACAGATTGTCAGCGTTCGTCGGAGATGGCTGCACAAATGAGTAGAATTAACCAGCGGGCGTCCCAGCCTTTCCTCATCTACATTGGGGATGAGAGGTGATGATGTTGGTGGTGGTTAGCGAGTCGAGTTCGATGCCCGTTCACGGCCAACACGAGCGACGATTATCTGAACCGGCGCTAGGCCTCCCCTAGGTCGACTCAGCCTCAAATGGGTACCTGGTCGCGATGTGTAAAACATCGCAACTGGGGGAGACAAAGGCGGCCCGGCGTGGTGCTGGCCATTAACCCGTCGTGTTTCGTTTAGGCTTTCAGAGGTGCTCGCTAAGGGCCACTTGCCCCAACAGTCTGTTACAAGCTACACGGGGATCTTTGTCTTTGTGAGTGGGTCACAGGTGCAGCTACTCGCTCACAGCACTTGCCCCAACAGTCTGTTACAGGCTACACGGGGGATCAGAAGCAGGTGGTCGCTGTAGTTTCGTGGGATCGGTTTAAGGGTTGGTCGCTTTGTTGGCGACCCACACCTGGTCACCGAAAGGACACGAACTTTTGGCCCGGGAGAGAAGAGGGGAGGGAGAGGTGAGGAGAGGTGAGGAGATGGGGGGGGTAGCCTCTCGCCCGCTTTTATCGGCCCTGGTTTCGCTTCACCTGCCAGAGTAAACACCCGCGCGCTCGCTCTCTCTCTACACCAATGCGCTTTGTATACATAACCTCCTTTATCACTCCACTGCTGGATGAATACCTCCCGAAGCTGCGTCGGTTGTGGGGGTTGTTTGGGCCATACTTCACCGTGATGGTGGGTGAAGGGGGCTTGGGGTGGCCAGTATCGATTCAGATATGATCGCCCACTGGTGTTAGCCGTGGCCGAGTATCGATCTCAGGCAGCCCGGTTCCTCGCGCAGTGCGCTGACCATTACGCACCGCTCCCCCCCACTGGTTGGTAGGAGTGTTTACATTGCTTGGTAAAGCATAAAAAACACAGGGTACATTAAAAAAACTGTTAATGATGCAAAGAATCATGGTTTAAAATCGACTAGTATGCCCCCGATAAATGAATCAATGTTGAACTAAATTATTTTCATCGCACAGTATTTTTCATTCTCTCGGCTGATATTTTGCCAAATCAAGTGCAGAAGGCAATTTCATGGGGGGACGATGTTTTTTCTTCTTCGTGCATTCACTGGTGGTGACCGGGCTGAGACCATCGGACTCACTGCACTTGAGAACCCGGCAAAACCCCCACGGGAGAATTCATCCCGGATTCGAACGCAGCTTCTCAGCGGTGCATGGTGGCGCTGTCTCCGACACGGCCATTGTGAACCCCGCCGGAGTCGCCAGGCCACAGCCACGGCACACCGGCTTAACATATTAAGTCTCCGAAACAAATGAATCAGCTCAATAATCCCCATTGTTTCTGGGAGCCCCGAGTCCCGACAGAATCCCGATAGCAAGTCGCCACGCGTCCCAGTCTCTCAGTTACAGCGCGGATTTAATGGAGACTCTGATAACCGCGTCCCTATTATCAGCCCAATCAGCACCGTGGGCTCATTCATGCGCATTCAATCAACATTTACTTGCGCGACTGCAGTTGGCCACCCCCCACGTGAATCGCCGTCCATTGCGGGGGCAGGAAATTCTAGATTTGAAGCTTTCGTGACTGCAAGGATTCATATTCTTAGGTTTTTTTCGGTAAAGTCACGTAGGTAAAACATTAAAATTAATGAAAGTAAAATCAAATAAAAATCACGACGTTTCGGAGGCAACACAAGTTGGAGCGCATGGAGCAATATCCATTGTTGTTCTGTACTTCTATGCTCCCGCCTCTACGCAGCACACCGGCCTTCAGCAATTGTCGCATTGTCCGGCATGGAGTCAAAGGATCCCCGCACGGCGTGACAAAGGCCACCATCCAGCGTTGAGACTGATAGATGCCCTGTGTGTGTATTCAGGTGCACGGGCTAAGCGTGTTGTATGTACATTCTGTTCGTAGCTGGGAGCGGAGCGGACTTAACCGAGACGTCCATTGGCGATATGAAGTTCACACTCTTCCAAAGAGTGGCGTGGAACTTTGAGCCATTGGGTATTTGATGCCCTGTGTAGATGACTTAACAGATCTGCAAACAATCCAGAATCAAACGCTCGTTGTGGCTAAAAACATTCTTGTAACGAAACAACTCAAGATTATTTTCGATTAGCACAGTTGACGACATGCGGTGCGAAAAAGTTCAGCAGACATACAGACATTGCGTACGTAAATGTGGGAATACAAAAATGGAAGAAGAAAACCCCCCACCGTGTTTGGATTTTCAAATCTGATGTCAACGGTGGAATGCGGCGAACTTGGGAACAAGCACAGACACTCCGTCTCTCAGTTTAACTCGTAGTCAGGCTTGCGCGACAAATATCATCCGCAATACAGGATTTTGTGTGTGGGTATATTCTTCTTCTTTCGTATGGCATTGTGAAAAGCAACAGTTTTTATTTTTTGTTCGTAATTTTTTTTAGTAAAATGTCATAAATGAATGCAAAGGTTTCGTCGTGTGCAATCCAATTATGTGATAGACGCAGTGTTGATGTCAGCGATACCGCCAGGATGTGCATGGATGGAGCATCGTGGTTAGAGTCGCGTAAAGAGGCCGAGCTTCGAGTTTCCAAAACTAAAATGTTCAACAATAATTATTATTCTCATCTCATACATTTTAGAGGCCAAAAACATCGAAACGTTTCGTTTTCGGATATTTAAAGTTATTAGCGAATAGTTTGCTATATATATGCATCAAATGTAAGATGTTTCGTCGTTACAGAATATCGTGAACAATTACATCAGTCGCGCACTCCCCGTACGATCGGCTGGATATATATGTAGAACAAACAAACACAATTGCTAATTTCTTCATTACAATTAAGGATATTTTGTATATCACTGTTCGGTGACGACACTGAAATAAATATCCATTCGGTGCTGTCGCAGAAAGCAGAGCACCGACTTGTGCGGGGTTACCTGCATCTGGAAGGTGCTAGCACACAACTGCTTCTGAGGTTTCGATTGAAAGCTTTCGTGACTGCAGGGATTCATCTTCTTGGTTCTTTCGGTAAAGTCACGTAGAAGGGAAGTAATAAAATAATACAAATAAAACATAATACAAAAAAGTATTCTGAAGAATTTCTTCACCTGAGGACGGCTGCTTGCGTTGTGGCCGAAACGTCGTGAGAATTATTTTATTATGTTTTATTTTCATTGTTTTATTATTTCCCTTCTACGTGACTTTACCGAAAGTACCAAGAAGAGGCTTCTGAGGTCTCTCTTCACTCGCTGTCTTGCGCACACGAGGTACAACGTGTATGTATCGTGGACTTCTTTCGCACCGTACGTAGCCAACCGCGCTAATCGGAGGTGCGGGGGGATGGAACAAAAAACTAAACACAAAAAGCAGTTCTAAAAGAAATTAGTTCATGGCGGTGCTAGATTAATTACATGTTTATCGCGTGACTATCAACCCGGTATTTTTGTTCCCCCCCCCCTCCCCGTAACGCGTCCGACATCAGCGCTGTCGTGGACAATATTAGCACCGCGACAAAACGAGTAAGCAGAGCAACGAGCCTCTTTCCCAAAATGCGTCTCGCCATGTACACACACGCAATAGTTTGACACATCCCATTTGTTTTTGTATTTCTAACAACAACAAAAATGTCACCTTTGGAATATAGTCAGTTTAAAAAAAATCTAACTCACTCACAATTTCATTGTTGCAGTTATCAGTGACTGGATTGGAACCATAAAACTCGCTTCGGTTTTGAGAACCCCGGTTTAATGCCTTGCCTCCGATTAGCTACTTACGGTGCGAAAAAACGTTCAACATCAGTGCCGGATTATCCTAGTAGCAAAAGTTTGCTAAGGCCCCGCGCTAAATGCTTTCAAGCTATCAATTCCGGTTCAGTGATTCTGCACTTGCTGTATTATTGTAGTACTATACTGCATTCAACTTTTATCAATTCCGGTTCAGTGATTCTGCACTTGTTCTATCACTATAGTACTATACTGCCTTCAACTTTTATGAACGACTGGGTGTTTAAGGTTAGCGATTTATCGCATAAATCTGGCTGTATAGCAAATGAAAAAAACGATTACTTTACAAGTTACAAATTTGTATTTGAATATTTACGTGTTTCTTTTTTATTCAGGGCCCTCTTTATAACATATGCTACAGGGCCCCCGGTACTGTTCAACATACACACATAATCAGAGCGTGCCGACATCCGGATTCGAACCCAGCGTCTTTCAGCGGTGGCGGCTCAGCGTCTCGGACGCGGGCGTCTGTGAACCACCAAGAGTCACGTGACCAGCGGCTTTACACATCAAGTCTCTGTGTAGCGACTGAGTCATTTTAATCCCCATTGTGTTTCAGGCGGCGCGCGAGTCCCGCCAAACGCTGATATCAAGTCGCCGCGGGTCTCCCTGTCTCCTCTTCCCCTCCCCAACATCGTTTGTTGTTTTAAACGTGTGTTTACCTTCGCGTCTCCATCCCAGGCACAAAGATAAAGACAAAAGATCCCTTACTCCTCCTCCTCCTCCGTAGCCTTACACGCGCTTTTGGGGCAAGTGTGCCGGTGCAAATACGTACACAGACAGAAAGACAAATGCTGCATCACCTTTCGGAGTGAATAGCGAGTGCCTATTGAGTTCGGCACGGGGCACGAGGAGGTTTTCAGTGGTCAACACACCACCGTCTTCTTCTCCCATGCAGTGCTGAGGTTTTACACGGCGTACTGAATATTCGTTTCAGGATGAGCCGGCCGTGTGGAGATCCATGAGCGGTTCGGATATCACTCGCCGCTCATGTGAGAAGCGAACCCAGGTCGGATAGCACAACCACTGCGCCACCGCTCCCCATTCAGATGAGCTCACAGGAGCATAGCAACACAGACTGGAAGGGGACACGTAAACACCCACAGACAAAACAAACAGATGTACACCCTGACACTTGTTGTGTATTTGGCCATGGCAGCCTCACTGAGTCGCAAGACTGGTTAAGGGGAGGGTCTTGCTGCATGGGGATGTTTGACCATGGGGGGACGAGCAGAGAACCCGGGTAAAACCCACCACCGCATGGACACACGAGGCGAGCGACAATCAAAGCACCACGCCCGGCCGCCTTTGTCTCCCTAGTGGCAATGTTTTACGCACCGCACCAGGTACTCATTTCGAGGCTGAGTCGACCTAGGGGAGGCGCAGGAGCGGTTCAGATAAATCGTCGCTGGTGTCGGTCCGCGAGCGGGAATAGAACTCGGGTCGCCGGGTTCGTAGCACAGCGCGCTCGCCTCTGCACCGCCGCTCCTCGTGGGGTGGACACACGCGTAGGTGATGGTTTGGAGTTGGCGCCGCAGGATTTGATGCATCATCCACCACTCACCCGCCCATCTATCTATCCACCTACCCACCGACTCCATCACCACCCACCGACCCGACGATTCACCCACCCACCTACCCCCTCCCATCGCCAACTACCACCCACACCCAAACACATTCACAACCCCTCCCCCCGCCGCCCTATATACAGGACGACACGTCCTATAACAAGGAAGAGCAACTACGCGACTCTCCGCGGGAGGTCCATGGTCGTTTGTAAAGACGCGTAGAGTGGACGGGGAGGGGATTCCCATCTCGAGCGAAAAGACGAAAAAAATAACTTTAAACGAAGGAGCCGGAGGAGGAGAAGACGACGACGTCGTCGGAGGAGGAGGAAGAGGAGGAAGAGTGAAGTGAGCAGGGACCGGGATGAGCAAAGGCGCGATGCCCACTGCGGGACGTGACTAGAGTCATCCACGAGCAGCAGCATCAGCGGCATCATCATCAGCAGCATCATCATCATCATCAGCAGCAGCAGCAACATCGGCGGCATCGGCGCTAGATTTATCATCATCAGCAGCAGCAGCAGAAGCAGCAGCAGCCGCAGCAGCAGCATCAGCATCATCATCAGCAGCAGCAGTAGTAGCAGCAGCATCATCATCATCAGCAGCATCATCAGCATCATCATCATCAGCATCATCAGCAGCAGGAGCGCATTATGCACGCGCCGTGCGTGGGAGTCGCGTCCGTGAAGATGGAGGGAGGACACGAGCCCGACTGGAGCTCCTACTACGCCGACCCGAGCGAGGTGAGGTTACCACGGCGAGGCGAAGGTGCACCTAGCCTGGCACGGGCACCCCCTCGTACGCCGGAGAAAGAAAAAAATCTGAATAAACGCCCAGGTTGGGCGAAGTTTTGCTGTGCGCATAAACTGCGAGCAGTGGGAGCAACTCGGAGCGGTGGCTCAGCGCACTTGTTCCCACGTGCACGGCCAGCCCGAGTTCGATTCCCGTATATGGCCTGACAACATCAGTGGGGAGTGGCAACCGAGTCTTTGTTCGGTCTCTCCTAGGTCGACTTAGCCTTAAACGAGTTAGGCTAGCTAGGTGTTGAGCGTATATGCTTGAGCGCCGGGGATACAAATGCGGTCGGGCGTCGTACCTGTCCACCCGAAGCGACTCTTGCGATGGGTCGCTTAATATGCCCTCGCTGACGGAACGTGCTCCAACGTTTAACTGGACTGGGCTACACGGGGAATATTTATCGTTGTATTTGCTTTACACGCACATATATATACACACACACATATACAGCATACGTGTCTACAGTGTATATGTGTGTATATGTAACAGCAACGTAGTGTGGAGCGGTGGCGCAGTGGTTAGCGCTCGGCGCTGTGAACCCGTGCACTTAAGTTCAATTCCAGTCCAAGGCGAGCATCAGCGGGCGAGCGATATATGAACTATCAATGAGTCTTTTTCTCTCTTCACAAACCCGCATTGACCAGCGTGGTGAAGTATGGTCAAACAACCCCCCCCCCCCGTGCAGGGTTTAGGGCGGCCTTCATCCAGCAGTGAATTGACAGATGAGCTGTGAACTCGGGCTACCAACAGAGCGCTTGAGTTTTAACATCAATCTCAAGACGTGGTAGTCGAAAGTAGTTGCAGCAGTGTTGACGCAGAACATAAATGATCCTTCATAATGAAGATGTATACGAAGCATTGTGTAAAAACACACGCAAAACTTTGTTTCACATGTTTAACTCGGCACCATAGTATGCGTGTGTATATATATAAAGAATATAATATATGTATACGAGACGCGGAGCCAGATGACGATTATGGCTCCGTTGTGAGCGTTTCTCAAAGCTGTGTTCGACGCGCGGACCACTCGTTTATAAAACAGTTTATTCTCCCACTCAGGTGACGCAGTGCAGGCGACGGGGTCGCGGCTGCGTAGATAATTTCAGAAATACTTGTTTAAACAAAATATGTAGAGAAAAACAACAAAATATATATAGGGTAGAGGTGGTAAGGGGCTACAACACATTGCCACGTGCCAGAAAGGGCATCGATCCTTTGGTCATCCCGGTTCATGTTCGCTCTTACTCAGCCGATTCAAACATTCCCCCCCCCCTCTCCTTCATCCCTGGTTACAAAACGAATGAACGTATCTTTCTAAATACCAGGAATATAAAATTATTCATATTCCCGAAACGTATTTTTTTTGTTTAAACGCAGCTATAATATTCGTGTTTTTTTTTTTCGGTAAAGTCACGTAGAAGGGAAACAATAAAATAATAAAAATATAAAGCAATAAATTTTGTATTACTTTATTGTTTCCCTTCTACGTGACTTTACCGAAAGAAGCAAGAATATGAATCACTGCAGTCACGAAAGCTTTAAATCGCAGCAATAATGTTTATTTTAGGGGGAGGGTGTGGTATTTAGATCTTAGGGTTAAGGTAGTTTAAGCATGGTGGTTTGCCTAACTGAATTTTTTTTATTAAACATCATAAGTTAAACATTACTTTAATGTCCGAAACAAAGTTTATAAATCCATAATAGTGTTTTCTTTGGTTAGATACGTGTTGTTAAAACCGCAACAACCGGATACGGCCAATCAGTAAAAATACTAAATGTTGTGTGTTTACTCTCCAACACACCGGTGTTCTGAATCCGCACAAATTGGCACGTTATGTTTACGTGGCAACCTTTACGAATTGGCTATGCGCGGGTGGTGGCTGGATTAACGACACATTTATATGGACGCGATCTAACCCCCCAAAAAAAACCTCTTGTGGAAAATATTGTTCGCGAAAGCCTACAACTACTACTACTACGTGTCGTGTTAAAAAGCAATAAACATCGTGATTATTTCCGGATTAACCTGCAAATGCATCACAGCATCGCGGACCACCTGGAGGAGCGTTGCGGTCAGTGTTAGCAGTGCTACAGACAAAGCACGAACTATACGGGGTGGTGGCCGCACAAAAGTCAGGACACATAGGGTTCATCTTCTTGGTTCTTTTGGTAAAGTCACGTAGAAGGGAAATAATTAAAGAATCAAAATAAAACATAATAAAATAATTCTCACGACGTTTCGACCACAACGCAAGCAGCCATCCTCAGGTGAAGAACAGGTCTGTCGGAAAGACAGTGTCGAATGGCATGTGTCGTGTTAAAAAGCGTCGTGAGAATTATTTTATTATGTTTTATTTTATTATTTTATTATTTCCCTTCTACGTGACTTTACCGAAAGAACCATGAAGAGGAATCCCTGCAGTCACGAAAGCTTTAAATCGAAACACATAGGGTTATTATACAGGGTGCTTCAAAAACGTGTTAACACTTCTGAGAATTTGCAACAATACCACGAGAAATGTCCCTCCGGAACTTTGGAGACCACCTGGAGAAGATTCCAGGCACGCGTTGACAATGATGGCGAACAAGTGGGAGACCATTTGACTTTTTGAAGCTATTAACATGCATTTGTTATCATGTTACAGTGTATTATCCGTTATTTTTTCCATTAAAAACGATAGTCCCATAAAAGTGTTAAAAACAATTTTAAGCACCCTGTATTTATTTTAACAAACATCGTTAGGTTATTTACTTTATTCTAACACATGTTCAAATTGATTTACAATACACAGTTGATGTATGATGCACGAATTCTCTTTAGAAATTAATTCAGGACTTTACTTTTTTAGGATTACAGCAGGCGTCAGTGTCGGAATCTAGCCTACAACCTCCTGTATACCAAGAGAGGTAGTTAACATCCGGGCACCGTGGTGCCAATCTTAAGGCCACCTCCTCGCAGCCCAAGCCTGGCATGCCCAGGCAGCCTCGCAATACAACTGATAAACAATCTTGATTTAAAGCTTTCGTGACTGCAGGGATTCATCTTCTTGGTTCTTTCGGTAAAGTCACGTAGAATGGAAATAATAAAATAATGATATTTAATGTATTCTAACACATGTTCAAACTGATTTCCAATACACAGTTGATGTATGATGCACGAATTCTCTTTAGAAATTAATTCAGGACTTTACTTTTTTAGGATTACAGCTGCCTTCAATAGCATACATAAAAAAAACGAATGTAACTCGTTCGTCTTTCGTACATTTTCTTTCCATTTCTAAATGTCATCTGGAAAGGAATAAGACATGTTTTTATATATTAATAAAGACGATAACAGATCAAATAGGAGCTTAGAATAAACATTTTAAAATGTTTTAATGCCAGTGTTAATATAAGGGAAATAACCCCATGTGCCCTTACTTTTGTGCCAATCTATATATATACTCAACACATTCCTAAATAGCACTCCCTTCAAAGTAAAACAGTTGACGTTTCGGGCAACGGCCCTTCTTGATCGCCTGTTCTTCTCAAACAACTAGTTGAACATTTTCTTAGAAAACGATGGATCTCTCGCGTTATAGAGGAGAGCGGGTAGGGGATTTCGCGTACCTCCGATAAGCACGGTTGGCTACGTACGGCGCGAAAGAAGTTCAACATACATACTGATACGTGTGGTCAGGGCCGTCCATAGGGAGATTACGGGGCGCGGTACAACCCCCACTTCGTTCCCCCACCGCTCCTCCGGAGCATCCGAGACCGTGACGGCAAAACGTGGGTGCCCCCCAAAGCGCGGGACCTGGGGCGGTCGGCCCGATTCGCCGTACCCCTAGGGACGCTTCTGCGCGTGGTGGGGGTTGGTGGCAGACGCGTAGAGGAGGTTTTGACATTATAAAGTGTTTTTTTTTGTCTAGACAATAAATGATCGCTTATGTTTGACGGGGTATCTATAAATGGATGTGTGTGTGTGTATATATATGTGTGTATTTTTTTACGTAACCAACTCACACTGATCAGCGTGGTGATGTATGGTCAAGTAAACTCCCACGACTCGCAACAGCGTGCAAAGGCTCTCTCATCCAGCAGTGCATTGGGCAAAAGGGGTTCTACATGTGCATTATATTTACAAATATGTTTGTCCACTGGACTATTGTTGTTTGTTTATATTCTGCCGTCTGAACGTCCGTGTGATGTATTAAGTGAACCATTGCTAATATCTGTAATTAAACTTGAACCCATGTTAATAATTCTTATAATCCATTAACACTGCTGGATGAAGCATTATTTGTGCCCGTATTGGTCTTAGGGGTCGTTTAGCCATACTTCACCACGCTGGTCAATACGGGTTGGTTACATCGGTGAGAGAGGTGGGGATGAAGCAACACGTATTTGAATATCACTCGCTAATGATGTTAGCCGTGACTGGGAATCGAACTCATAATCAGATCGCCGCCGAGTTCAAAGCGCAGTTGCGCTAACCGCTGCACCACCGCTCCACAGCAGCAGCATCTGAGAAGTGCGTTACGGTTGAATCGCTATTGTTTCTGGAGAGTGAATGGTGATTAAATTATAATTGTTTATAGTTCTGTAACAATACATTTTAAGAAAGGGTACAGTTAAATTCGCAAAGTGTATTCATTAACGTGGTATGCATTCGACTGATTTGAGTTGTTAAATGTTCCGTCCATTAAAGCCGTTTGATAGGTCAGCGCGTACAATTGTAATTAGCGTGCAACATTCCTCAAATAAATGAACAGGCCTCCGTTGGTACGCCGTCTACGGGTCTGATGAGACCCGTAAACGACGAAACCGGACCAAAGGTTCCGGTGTTTAATAACAGACGCAGCAAAACAATGTTTAACACATTCTAGATTTTAAGCTTTCGTGACTGCAAGGATTCATACTCTTAGTTCTTTCGGTAAAGTCACGTAGGTAAAAAATGAAATTAAAATTTATAAAAAACGTCGTGAATAAAATCACGACGTTTCGAAGGCAACACAAGTCTCCGTCATCAGGTGGGACCGTCACAGCCAGATTTGCTGCGTCCACCGAAAGAACTAAGAGTATGAATGTTTAACGCGTCTGAGGATTTGCAACAACACCACCTAGAGAAGATTCCAGGCACGCGTTGACAACGATGGCAAACAAGTGGGAGACTCTTTGACTTTTTGAAGCTATTAACATTACATTTGTTATCACGTTACAGTGGATTATCCGTTATTTTCCATTAAAAAACGATCGTCCCAAATAAGTGTTCAAAACATTTGAAGCACCCTGTATAACATCGGTGGTGCTACTGCAGCATCGGCAGTGTTACAAAAGCACAATGAACAACAACAACAACCATCAATACATTCGTCAATAACACTGGATGTGTGGTCTTAACATGCAAAATATATAACAGGCGACGTTTCTGACAATGCCCCTTCTTCAGTAGGCCAGATAGAGCGGATAAGAGTTTTGAGACTGCACTTTACATCATGGGTCATGTTTGGTCATGTGCTATGAAGGGTTATTGCCCGAAACGTCGCCTATGGTTTATATTTCCTTTAATGTCCACACACACACACTGTTATTGACGGATGTGGCGAGTTTTTTGCTCTGTAATATTGGTTCGAAGGGTGAATTAGGTGGATGGACTAAAACTTAACGTTCGATTTATTTCATAATTATGGGAATGATTCCTATATATTATATTCTGTTTATCGGTCGGCGTGCATAGAAACTCATACGTACACTCTAACACTGCGTACAAAATGTATACTTAATTGTACATATATATATTTGACACACGTACAATACATATACGATAGGAAACAATATTTTCACAAGCCGGGAATAATAGTTGTACACCGTGCGTATGAAAATGTTACTCTCGAGCAAACGTTAAACCAAATCAACCACAACTTAATTGTATCCTTAATTCGCTGTTAATAAAATTGTTAAGTAGCTAAAGGAGGTAATTACCAAAGGGCTCATTAGTGTTACACATACCGTACATGTGTGTGTGTGTATCCTTTCCCGTTTCTTGTGATTTAAAACCTAAGACCGTCACCACCATCGAGTGCGCATGGAAACTGTTGGGGCGAGGGTTAGGAACGAGCGACGTGGCCGGCGCAACGACTACCAGCGACTCGTTTCAGGTTAAGTCGATCTAGAGGAGTGGTTCTTCTTCTTCTTCTTAACCTGAGGGTGCGAGATGCCCTTTCTGGGGGTGCGAGACATGGGCCAGATTTTTTTTTCGAAGGTAAATAATCGAAAACAAAAGTTAGGCACGGTTACGCAATCACAACTACTTTGTTTCATCAAACCCCTGAGTGTTTATTCACATTCTAAATGTCGTTAACAATTGAGAACCACAGGGGTGACGGCTGCAGTAAAGATTAAGAACCACTGGTCTAGAGGTTCGCCTGTCTGCCACTGATGTTGTTCGTGGGAGGCAAATCGAACCCTGGTCTTCAGTAACGTAGCGTAGTGCACAAACCACTGCACCACCGCTCCCTACATACAAATACAAAGATCCCCGTGTAACCATGCAGACCATCGGACTTCAGTAACGTAGCGTAGTGCACAAACCACTGCACCACCGCTCCATACATACAAATACAAAGATCCTCGTGTAACCATGCAGACCATCGGAGCAAGTACTATGGTAGAGCGCCTATTATTAATAATACACCTTTTATCGTGCAGGGAGAGCTTCATTGGGACTCAAAACTTATGTTCAAGAGAGAACTGCGTTTCTTACGCTTGGATTCCTCCAGTATTCATAAATATTCTGATTCCGATATGAGATGGAAAAACTCTGTCAACCCTACGCATACAAAGGAGATACCGCTCAAATCTCCGCACCGACTTACTCAAGAATACTGGCCGTCTTAAACGGAACTATACTGAACTATGTTTTATTTTACCATCACGTGGTAATGTTTCGCAGCCAAACACTCTAAACGCGTGATGTTGATTCCGAATGTGGAGTCAAAACTCGGAGGATCCGGAGAAAAATCCACGCGACCACGGGGAGAGGCATGGAAACACCAAATATACAGCAGGCGTCAGTGTCGGAATCTAACCCACAACGTCCTGTATACCAAGAGAGGTAGTTAACATCTGGGCACCGTGGTACCAATCTTAAGGCCACCTCCTCGCAGCCCAAGCCTGGCATGCCCAGGCAGCCTCCCGATACAAGTGATAAACAATCTTGATTTAAAGCTTTCGTGACTGCAGGGATTCATCTTCTTGGTTCTTTCGGTAAAGTCACGTAGAATGGAAATAATAAAATAATAAAAATAAAACATAATCCACCCGAGGTCGGCTGCTTGCGTTGTGGCCGAAATGTCGTGAGAATTATTTTATGTTTTATTTTTATTATTTCCATTCTACGTGACTTTACCGAAAGAACCAAGAAGAAGTGATACACAATCTTGATTTTAAGCTTTCGTGACTGCAGGGATTCATCTTCTCGGTTCTTTCGGTAAAGTCACGTAGAATGGAAATAATAAAATAATACAAATAAAACATAATCCACCTGAGGTCGGCTGCTTGCGTTGTGACCGAAACGTCGTGAGAATTATTTTATTATGTTTTCTTTTTATTATTTTATTATCTCCATTCTACGTGACTTTACCGAAAGAACCAAGAAGTGATACACAATCTTGATTTGAAGCTTTCGTGACTGCAGGGATTCATCTTCATTGGTTCTTTCGGTAAAGTCACGTAGAATGGAAATAATAAAATAATAAAAATAAAACATAATCCACCCGAGGACGGCTGCTTGCGTTGTGGCCGAAACGTCGTGAGAATTATTTTATTATGTTTTATTTTTATTATTTTATTATTTCCATTCTACGTGACTTTACCGAAAGAACCAAGAAGAAGTGATACACAATCTTGATTTGAAGCTTTCGTGACTGCAGGGATTCATCTTCTTGGTTCTTTCGGTAAAGTCACGTAGAATGGAAATAATAAAATAATAAAAATAAAACATAATCCACCCGAGGACGGCTGCTTGCGTTGTGGCCGAAACGTCGTGAGAATTATTTTATTATGTTTTATTTTTATTATTTTATTATTTCCATTCTACGTGACTTTACCGAAAGAACCAAGAAGAAGTGATACACAATCTTGATTTGAAGCTTTCGTGACTGCAGGGATTCATCTTCTTGGTTCTTTCGGTAAAGTCACGTAGAATGGAAATAATAAAATAATAAAAATAGAACATAATCCACCCGAGGTCGGCTGCTTGCGTTGTGGCCGAAACGTCGTGAGAATTATTTTATTATGTTTTATTTTTATTATTTTATTATTTCCATTCTACGTGACTTTACCGAAAGAACCAAGAAGAAGTGATACACAATCTTGATTTGAAGCTTTCGTGACTGCAGGGATTCATCTTCTTGGTTCTTTCGGTAAAGTCACGTAGAATGGAAATAATAAAATAATAATAAATAAAACATAATCCACCCGAGGTCGGCTGCTTGCGTTGTGGCCGAAACGTCGTGAGAATTATTTTATTATGTTTTATTTTTATTATTTTATTATTTCCATTCTACGTGACTTTACCGAAAGAACCAAGAAGAAGTGATACACAATCTTGATTTGAAGCTTTCGTGACTGCAGGGATTCATCTTCTTGGTTCTTTCGGTAAAGTCACGTAGAATGGAAATAATAAAATAATAATAAATAAAACATACTCCACCCGAGGTCGGCTGCTTGCGTTGTGGCCGCAACGTCGTGAGAATTATTTTATTATGTTTTATTTTTATTATTTTATTATTTCCATTCTACGTGACTTTACCGAAAGAACCAAGAAGAAGTGATACACAATCTTGATTTTAAGCTTTCGTGACTGCAGGAATCTATACTCTCTGGTTCTTTGCGGTAAAGTCACGTAGAGACGTCGTGTTTTCTTTTATTATTTTTTCTACCTACGTGACTTTACCGAAAGAACCACAGAGTAAGTTATAAACAGGCTTGATTCTCCTGCTTATCTTCATATTTCCCGACGAGATCGTGGCGCGCGTTCCAGATAATTTGATCGTTTTTGGCTAATAGGTTCTCCCTAACAGGCACTTATCCCGACATTCTACGTAAGGGTACACGGTGGACGGTTGCCTTTGTGTGTTAATTATTAAGAGCGGCACGGCACGCGGGGGGGGGGGTAACACCGCATAAGCATACGCAGACAAAGATCCCCCGCGTAGCCTTATATAGACTCTGATGAGTAAGTGCTACTAGCGAGCACTTTTTGCCACACGACCAAATCGTTCCATCGCTTCGAGCCCGGCGACCTGAGTTAGATTCCCGACCGCGCAAACCGCTTTCTGAACGAGTCCCGTGCCTCCCCTAGATAAACTCAACCTTAAATTAAGTACATTATGGGACCTCCTTTGCCAGTACCAAAATATGAGAATAGGTTTTCCCCTTTTTTCTTGCAACAAAACAGGTGTTAAGATGTTAAAACACCAAACTGAAACCTTTTACAAGGAATCATGTCTGCATTAACCACAATACTTGTGGTCAGAATGCAAAAAAAAAACACGCTGATAATATATGCATTGTCCTTGAAACTGATTGGTCCCCACCAGAGACAACTTTATTTTTAGCCTCGTCTCAAACGGTGTTAGACCAGAGGACGCCAAAAGGCGTACAGCACAAAGACAATGCACTATCAGAGTAATGAGAGCAAGGGGTGAGCATCTACATCATGGGACCTCCTTTGCCAGTACCAAAACTTGAGAATAGGATTTCCGCTTTTTTCTGGCAACAAATTAAATGAAGTGCCTGGTGCACGGCATGAAGACATCAGCACTGGGGAGACAAAGGCGGCCGGACGTGGCGTTCAGCTTAGCGGGGGAGGTGGAGAATTGGGTCAGACATCACTTGCCGCTGATGTTAGATAGCAGTGGTCGGGAATCGAACTTAGAGGGCTGTGGGTTGGTAGCGCAGTGCGTCAACTGCTACGCCACCTCTCCCCCAAAAACGACGCACAGCCATGTACTCACATATGCTAAACTCACAACGCACGATGACAAAGATACCCCATAGAGCCTACACAGATTGTTGGAATCAAGCGGTTTAGCGAAGTCTTATGAAGGCCGGCACAGCACACGAGGGGTGGGTGGCCAAGCACCACGCCGCACCAGGGACTCGTTTGAGGCTGAGTTGACACAAAGACAAAGATCCCCCGTGTAGCCTTAACAGACTGTAGGGGCAAGTGCTGTTAGCGAGCACCTATGAAGGCACACGAGGGCATGGGGTGGCCAGAACCACACCCGCCCGGCCGCCTTTGTCTCCCCAGTGACGGTGTTTACACACCGCACCAGGTACTCATTTGAGGCTGAGTTGATATACACACAGACACAAAGACAAAAATTCCCCATATAGCCTTTAACAGACCGTTGGGGCAAGTGCTGTTAGCGAGCACCTATGGCACACACGCGCACGCAGACACAAACAGACACACGCGCCTCACCTGCCCGCCCGTGTCTCGCTGCTCCGTGGGGACTTGCAGGCCTACAGCACCTCCGCCGCCATGAACGCGGGCCTGGGCGGCCTCGTCTCCATGAACGGCTACCACATGGGCCACATGCACGGGGCCTTGCAGACACCGTCCTCCGTGGCGCTCCCCACGTACGGCTCCCTGCAACAACAGCAGCAGCAGCATCATCATCATCAGCAGCAGCAGCAGCATCATCAGAGCTCCACCACGACATCCCCGCAGCTGTGCGGGGTGATGCAGCAGGGCGGTACGGCGCCCGGCGCCCTGCAAGGAGGCGGCTACGGGGGTCTCATGGGCGGCAGTGGCGTCGGCGTCGGCGGCGGAAGCCCCCTCGGAGGGGACCCCTACGGCGGCGAGGATTTCCTGCTGCAGGGCGGCGGCGCGGCGGGGGACGCGCGCGGCCCGGCGCAGGACGCGGCGTTCAAGGGCTACCGGCGGAGCTACACGCACGCCAAGCCGCCGTACTCGTACATCTCGCTCATCACCATGGCCATCCAGCAGTCGAGCGGCAAGATGCTGACGCTCAACGAGATCTACTCGTGGATCACCGACCTCTTCCCCTTCTACCGGCAGAACCAGCAGCGCTGGCAGAACTCCATCCGCCACTCGCTCTCCTTCAACGACTGCTTCGTCAAGGTGCCGCGCTCGCCCGACAAGCCGGGCAAGGGCTCCTTCTGGGCGCTCCACCCGGACTCGGGGAACATGTTCGAGAACGGCTGCTACCTGCGTCGGCAGAAGCGCTTCAAGTGCGACAAGAAAGGGACGGCGAAGACGGCCAGGAGCACTTGCGGTGAGCAGCAGCAGCAGCAGCAAGGAGGTGAACTGCAGAGTAGCCGTGCGGAGGAGATGGAGCAACAGCAGCAGCAGCCTCGGCCAAGCTCGGCCTCAGCTCTGCACCATCACGAGGACTCGCCGCCAGCCGAGGCCATGGTCTCGTCTTCTAGCCGCCAGGACGGCGCGCTGGTCCTGCCACCGCTACTCCAGAGCCTCCACCATCAGCAGCAGCAGCAGCAGCATCCGCAACAGCAGCATCATCATCATCAGCAGAATCATCAACAGCAACAGCAGCAGCACGGCGCAACCGATCCGGCCTCTCTGCACCTTAAGATGGACCCCAACTACTTTAGCCACCCGTTCTCAATCACCAGCCTCATTTCTTCTGGACAGCTGCATCAGCAACAGCAGCAGCAGCTGCTGCAGCAGCAACAACAGCAGCAACAGCATCAGCAGAGGATGGATTACAAGGGCTATGAGCAGGTAGTGCATGGATTGTCCGGGTACGAGTCTGACATGCACGCGGCCATACACGGGAAGACACTGATGGAACACACGTCCATCGGCACCACTGACCCAGCAGTCTACAGAGGTCTGTATGCCCGGCCACTCATGAATTCGTGATTATATCAGACCTCTCATCTGTGAGCGTGCGTGTGTGTGTGATGTATCTAGCAGGGTGTCCATGAAGGTATCATCCATTTATAAAGGTATCATTCATTTATAAAGGTATCAGATAATCCATTCATAAAGGTGTCATCCATTCATAGAGGTATCCATTCATGAAGGTGAATCAACACCCTGCACCACCCCAATTCAAACGAGATGTTCCATCTCAAGGGATAGTCCAGGAGAAATATTTTAAAAGGTTAGTAGGATATGAACACGGCCTTTTAGGCAATCCGCTGCTGGATAAATGTCTCCCCACACCATCGTCTGTCATGGGGGGCGACGTGTGAACATACTTCACCACGCTGGTCAGTGCGGCTTGGTGAATGGGGGAGAGGGGAGGGGCGGCTGGGGTATTCCTCGCGAGTCTTGGCTGTGGCCTGGAATCGAACTCAGGTTTGCAGAGTAGAGGTTTAGAGGGAAGTTTTGGTATAGTTTTACCTACACCCACACATTTGCCTTATAGTCACTATAAAATAATGGATGACATTTTTACGGACAGCACAATGCATGCAGCACTATGAGAAACAGCCACAACTCGCACACAATAAACAGAATTCGAACGAATATTATGATTCGTGCATTCGCAAAGATGATAAACATTGAGCCCATGATGAGCGGTGTCACGATGACTCTATCTGTGCATCAATTCACATCAATAAGCAAGGTTCTACGATAAGTGGCATCAAAAACGCGTGCGTACAACATCGAGATGAATTCAAAGTATACCCCGAACAAGGCTACATATATAGACGAGAATAGGTGAATAGGCTGAATCGATTCATAAGCTAAAACGACGACGACGCGCACACACGGTCGCGATGTTCGCGTGTCAAAAACGAAATCCGTGTTTCCAATCCGCACGCGCTGAACGAGACATCGACATCGGGTGGCCATGGAAGACTTAGGTCGACTGGCGGCACGGGCACATTCACGATGGCGAGGGAATGGTCGAGGAGCAGGAGAGCGACGGACGAGCCAGCCGACACGCGGTGACCACTGGCGGAGACTGAGCGACGCGATGGGTCATCTCACGCGGTTAGGAAATGTGACATCACGAGAGATGGCGACGACGGCGAAGAGAGAGGCTTCCATCCAACAGTGGACAAGAATCAAGGCTGTGGTGGCTGATGGACGATGATGCAGAAGGATCCCTGCAGCCGCTAGAGGCCGCTACATTCACCGCAATGTGCACAACGACAACAACAACAAAAACCGTCAGGAACAATAATTGCGAACGAAGATTTTAATGCCGCGTTCATTCCAAGAACGTGAAACCCAGGCCGTGCAGTGTCACATAATCCCAGCCGATTGCACCCTAGACGCCTCGCGACGACAACAGCTGCCGCCATTCACCACCAAGTTGTGGTGATGTCACCACGGCGCTTGTGCCAGGCTAGGTGCACTTTGAAGGCCACGTGAAGTGTTGTCGAAGGCTCGCCGGCAACGAGGTCACGGGACAGACCCAGGCGCCACGGGTTGACACACACACACAGATGTCCATTCGTTGTGAAATATGACGAATGCTGTCAGCAACTATTAATGTACAGGACAAGCTTGCACAGAGACAGACTTTTGTTTGGTTTATTTGGTGATGCTGCTGCGTTGGTAGTGGTGCACAAGCACAAATAACAACAACAACAACAAAAACTCAACACGTTCGGTTTCAATAACACTGAATTAAGTTATACGTTTATGATAGGCGACGTTTCGGGCAATGACGCTTCTTCACAGCACATAATTACAGAAGCCCCGTAGTATGAGGTGCGTTCTCTAAGTCGTATGCACTTTATCACTCCGGTCTCTGAGTATGTCCTATGACGAAGGGCCATTTCCCGAAACGTCAGACATTATACATATTTGTTTTCCTTTCAAGGCCACATACAGTGCTTTTGACGAATGTGTGTGTGTTGATTCTCCTGTAATCTGGTGAGAGATGTTCCTGTTGATGTATGTTCGCAGGATCTGGTGGATTGTGTAATATTTGGTGACTGGTGTCTTTGGTTTACGTGTATTACCACTTTGGTCCGATGGTGTTTGATGGTGTATGTGTAAGTTCTGATGTATGTACACGTGTGTTGTTCAATATCAAACATACAATGATCCCCTGTATAGCCTTAACAGACTGTTGGGGCAAGTGCTGTTAGCTAGGAGCACATATGAAGACCGGCACGACACATGAGGGGGTGGGTGGCCGACATCACGTCCGGCCGCCTTTGTCTCTCTAGTGGCGATGTTTACACACCGCAGCAGGTACTCATTTGAGGCTTGCGTTGACCTAGGGGAGGCCCAGTACCAGTTAAGATAATCGTCACCGGTGTTGGCCGTGAGTGGGAATGAAACTCTGTACACCAGGCGAGGGAGTTAACATCTGGCCAATCTTAAGGCCACCTCGCCTATCGCAGTGCGCAAACCACTCCGCTCTCTCTCTCTCGCGCCGCCACTAGGGAGACAAAGGCGGTCGGGCGTGATGCTGGCCACCCCCACCGCCGCTTGTGTGTCGTTCCGGCCTTCATAGGCGCTCGCTTATAGCAACTTGCACTAACAGCAGGGTCAAGGTAAAACGGGGGGGGGGGTCTTTGTGTCGGAAAATGATGACGTGTCTACAAAGTGTTGGGAACGTTGTTTTGTGATGTCTTGCGTAACATGTCCGCGTGTGTTTACTGTCTGTAAATTAATGTTTCTGATTTCGTATGTGTGTGTGTGTATGGTTACGATTTTTTGTAACTGGTGTGTTTTAATATTTATGTGAGTGTGTGTGTGTATGTTCAACACGTGTTTAGCGTTCATGTGCGATGCAATCTATGCGTGTGATGGCATATATAAGTGGCGTGTGTCCGATTTACACGTGTGGTTTTCTTGATGTCATTGGTCGTGTCTGATGTAACTCACACGTGTGTCTGGTGAGGCATGTCCTATGACGTATCTCTGACGTATCTCTTTGCGTCACGTGTGTTGAGTGACCCATGTCTCTGCTGACCGAACGCACGCGTGCACGTGTTGTTAATATTCATTCAGTCGTGCCTCTGTATTATAATTCTAGGCGGGTGAGTGTGTGGCGTACGTCTGTATTAACTTCAACAATGTCAATGATGGCAAATATACAGTCCGTGTACATACATATATACAGCATTAAGACAACGTGTACATAAGCTACATACAAAACGGGCAGGGCTGCACGCGTGGTTAATTAGTGGCGTTAAAACATTGTTGGTTTCACGGGTAAGAAGGAATAATGGAGTTTGCTTCGACTTAAAAAAAAAATGCGAGTCGGGGAGATGGCGTCACGCGACATATTTTCCAGAACTCAGCCCCGGACAGCTCCAATCGAAATTCAGCCCCGCGCACACTTATACCATAGCCTCATAGCCTCGGAGACTTTTTGGGGCCAGTGCTGTTAGCCGGTATTTATTGAAGGCCGGGACGTCACACGAGCAGGTGGGTGGGCCAGCAGCAAGCTCGGCCGTCTTTGTCTCCCCAGTGGCGATGCTTACACATCACAGTAGATCACTCGTTTGAGGCCCAGTCGACCTAGGTGATGTTAGCCGTAAGCGAACTCTGGTCGCTGGGTTCCTAGCGCACCGTGCTGACCGCTGCGCCACTGCTCCCCTATATCCAGGGCAGTCCATGGGAGGTGGGGGGGGGTGCGGGTCCTGGGGTAAACCGCACCCTGTGTGCCCCCCCCACCCCCAAAGCGCGGGGCCCAGGGCGGTCACCCAGATTCGCCGTACGCGAGGGACGGCTCTGCCTCTGCACACATTCCGTGTGGCTGCGAATCGCGTTTTGCCCAACAGATCTTATGCTTTAGTTATCCACCACCAACCATGGCATCGTTGGTTGATGACAAGACGACCTAAAAATATTGTCGAGTTTCAATCAACCAACAATTGGCTGACAAGCAAAACACGACTTGTGAATTCGGCCTTGTGCATGGATAATAAAACGAACCAGGGCTTAAATACCCAGCCGGGTCGAGGCCGTCAGGGTTGGGCTGCCCCCGGAAAACTTTCCTTGAGAAGATGAAGCCCCGGATATTGGACACAACACAGAGAGACAACGTGTGTGCATATTCTTGTTTTTTTTCCGGTAAAGTCACGTAAATAGAAAACCAAAAAATGAAAATAAAAAATAAGATAAAATGTTAATGAAAAGAATAAATGCAAAACATTAATAAATGCAAAACACCATGCGCCTGATGAAAACCACTTGTGTTGCGATCGAACCGTCGTGGGCTTTTTGCTTTTATTATTTTCAATTTTTTATTTTATCTTAATTTTATTTGATTTTATTTTTTATGTCTTCTATCAACGTGACTTTACCGAAAGAACCAAGAAATATGAATTCCTGCAGTCACGAAAGTTTTCAGTCTAAAATTTAACGTGTGTGCACTTTTCTTTTGCAAGCAAGACACCGCGGTGTTGTTTTGATGCAGTCGTCGTTTCTCCCAACGTGTTCCTGAAATGTAAATTATTGTTTTAAATAAAGTTATAAATGTTCACTACGTATGCATGGACACGCGCCGGCGTTATGAACGCGTGTTGTGTGTGAACTGACGACTCGATCCGTGACGATGAGTAACGTCATCTTCTGAAGCCGACGGATGGGAGCGCGTGCGTTACGCGAGCACGCAGACACACAGGAGACGGAGCGGTGAACTTCAGCTCGTGTTGTTGTGCACGTGGCTTGGTGGATCGTTGGATCGTAGGATCGTGACAGATGACGCTGGATCGATCCATGGCTGTTACTGTCGATGGTGATTTTAGACACCAGAATTTCTGCGTGCTCAAGATCGTAGGAAGTTCTCATCAACGCTCCGCGCCTCGCCCGTCGCCCCCACTGATGTCCTCTTCTTTGAGGGGGGGTGGGTGTGGTGGGGAGTGAAAAAAATTTAGGGGGGGGGTCTACAATTTTTTTTTTAACTGTTGGATCAACTTTTTACCCCCAAACGTGGGAGTGGCTCCACTTTCTATTACTTTTTGATTCGGGCCTTCTGGAAGGCTCTCACAATTTAGTTGATGGACAAACGGAACGCCGGGCTTTTATCATAGAAAGAGCGGAGTATTGATTGGTTTCACTCAGACACAGACGTGTACCAGACATTCACACATTGACAAGGTACAGACCCCCAATACACAAAAAGTGAACAAACGAACACAGACACCGATCTGTAGACACACACACACAGATACAGGCTCAGACGCAAACACAGACATGTGGCAGCGAACCGCGGCACAAACTTGAAAACTCGGCAATAGTTTATTGCAGGTTAGCAATCACGACAAAATAAATACTGTAGTCTACAACTGACTGATTTTATGACACACACTCGCCATGTGACTGAAGACATCGATACGTACGTCACAATTAAGACGGGCGCGTGCACACCCCATGTGACCGTCAATGAAATTCAAAATCATAAAATGAATACTTTTAGAGCGGTTTTCATCATCGCTCGCGATCATTGTCTGCCCTCGCTGGACTTTGATAAAAAAAAAGCTGTTTAAATAAACATTGTGTACATATATATAAAGTATAAAAAAAACACGTGAATCGCAAACTAATGTGGACGTACAATTGGTGGTGCTTAAATACATGTTTCCGGCACCTCCGATTAGCACGGTTGGCTATGTACGGTGCGAAAGAAGTTCAACATACATGTTTTGGTTGCGGAGTGGTGGCACAGTGGTTAGCGCACTGCGCTCTGGATCCGGTGAAAAACCGAGTTTGATTCCCGCCCACGGCTATCATCAGTGGCGAGTCAAATCTGAACCTGTTCTCGCCCCCCCCCTCCTCCCCCCACACTTTCCTGCACCAACCGACACGGACCAGCGTGGTGAAGTATGGTCAAACCAATCGCATGTCACCGACATGGACAGGCCTTAATCCAACAGTGGATGAAACAAACGGGGCTTCACCAATAATATTTTTTTATTCATAATTAAACACTTTTTTTTATCACTGGCCACCCAGCCTCCCGAGTGTTTACAATTAAATACTGTTTGACTTTACTCTTTTTGTAAAGTGTACAACAAATTTCTGAAATAAAACATTTGCATCGCACGCTTGTAACAACACTCGAATACGGCTCGATTCAATATCATCGACCCTTTAAACTCGAAGGCAAGCCCCCCCTCTCTCGCTTCACAAACATCGAATCGATCGCCAACAGCGGTGAAACGATAATTAGCCACCGCCACTTGTCGCTGTTCGGCGTCGCGGTTCGATTCGAGAAACGTTCCTTTACATTCTTGCGAACTTAGCTGAGCGGGGGTGACGTTAAATCCGTTACGTACACGCGCCACGCAACGGATAGAAAAACACCAAATTCTTTACTGCTGCACGATATTTTTGACGCGTGCATCGATTCCTCGTTACACCTCCACACACACACACGGCTAACCCACAACCGCGGCGACACCGTGCCTGAATTTCTTTGTTTGCAGCATTTACAAACGTATGGCGGACAGGAAAATCTACTGCTAGGCCCTTAAGCTGCCAACACTGGTTTAGAGCTGGGATGATGAATCAATAAAAAAAATTGCAATAAACTAGTTTTTTTCTGTGGTCAATTACTCTGGCTACTATAATAAAAAAAGGTCCCTCCCCACCATCTCCCAAACATATTCTGTCTCTCTTTGGTTTTTTCGGTAAAGTCACGTATAAAGATAAAATAATAAATTAAATAATAGCATACGACGTTTCGATTATTTTATCTTTCTACGTGACTTTAACGAAAGAACCAAAGAGTAATTCCTGCAGTCACGAAAGCTCCATATTCTGTCTCCTGAAGGCGGTAAACCCTCCCAACCCTCCCACCTCACTCCAACCACGAGCCACGCCCAGCGTGACGATGCCGATTCCGTGCCCAAGCCGTGCCCCTCACCACCCGTCCTTCGGCACATGTTGGAACGGCGGTGAAACCTTTTCATTTTACAACCGCTATCCGATTAGCCTAATTAATCGAAACGATAACCGGGAGAGTAATCGATTACTTAATCGGGTTACATCCCAGCTCTGCACTGCGTTGTGTGCAACCTTAGCAGCAACAGACACAGGTATTACCCTCCATGATGTCACACGCAGTAGGGTGGAGGATGAGAGATGATCATAGCTAAGATTATTAGACCCGCTCCTCACGATGATGTTGACACAGCTGCTGATAATGATGCTGCTGCTGCTGCTGATAAAGATGCTGCTAGTACTGTGCTGCTGTTGATGATTATGAAGGCACTGCTCTTGATGACAAAGATGATACAGCTTCTAGAAGCCGGTGCTACTCCTTGCTGAGGATGATGATAGCACTGCCCTTGATGATTCTGACTATGCTGACGGTTATCCTATAATACTGCTGCTGATGGTGGTGGTGGGGTGACGATTCTAATGTTGAAGATGCTATTGCAGATGATCGCAATGATAATGCAAATACTGCTTATGATAATGATGCTATTGGTGTCGATGACACCAATAGAAACGCGATGCTACTGATGATTAAGACACTGCTGATTATGAAACCAATGGTACTGCTGGCATTAATAACGCCAGTTACATTGGCGCGTTAATACTCCTGCTGATGATGAATGATGCTCAGGGTCCAGCCGATGACAACAACGATGCCACCACTAATGATGTTGATGCTGGTGCAGATGACATCACTGTCACGTCACGTCTGATGAGCCAGCTTTTTGCGCAGAACTCCAACCAATCTCTCCAACCTGGAGAGAGAGAGAGGAGATAAACACGCACATAAATATCCCATCAGCCTCCAGTGCACGCACGCTTATCTTTATGGCGCTGTTTGTTTAAAGAGTGTGTATTACGATGCCCAATTGCAATGCCAGATACGTCAACAAATTTACACATTACGGGTTCTCTGACGGTAAAAAAAAGAAATTTCAATGCCACTTAAAGAGGGAAAAACCCTTTTAAAAATTTTTACACATTGTTGTTTGTGTTGTTACTGCGCGGAGAAAATCTTTTCAAGGACTTTCGTAAAGCTGCCCACACACACACCCACTTATCGAGCGTTGCGAATGCCCGCAATGGCATGCCGTCATACCGACAGCTCGTCAAACGACAGCGAAGCGGTGCAGGCAAAAAGGAGTTGGTAATCTCAAGCTCGCTCGCCATCGACGCACGATCCGTGCCCAGCCCAGCCGGAGGGCGCAGCGCGAACCGGTGGGTTTGGGGAAAATTCAGTTTGCATATTCGCAAACGAGTCCTTTTTGCTGTGGCTTGCGCTTCCCAAGTTCTGGGTAACCTCTTTGATCAATTGTGGCCAGTTTTAATAGCGTTAGTCCCGAAATAGCAGGATACTGAGAGTTCAGTTTTGTTTACATCGAATAACTCACATTCTGTGGCCTTAAAAGGAGAAAAATAAATATATTTTATAGGTGACATTTTGGGCAATGGCCCATCTTTAGAGCACATAAACCACGTTTTTTATCTTTGAAGGCCACAGTGTGAGATTTTAATTTGTTGTGTTTGTGCACCCCTGCCAATGCAGAATCACCAAGTCAAAATATAAACTAAACAATTTTCTATTTTACCAGGTAAGGTACATTGAGCTATATAGCCCTTTTTCAGAAGCGACCTGGCTTCCACAAATTATATCTCAACGGAGTGGATTATCACACGGAAATTTATAGCAGCCAAATACGTTAAATGTGTGTTTGCTTCTAAATGTGGAGGGAAAAATCGGAAGACCCGGGGAAAAATCCACGCAACCGCAGAGAAAGAGACATGCAAACTCCAAATATCAGGATCGAACCCATGACCTCCTGCACACCATGCGAGGCAGTTAACATCTCGCCACCATGGCTGCCAACCTTAGCTGGACAGCACGTACAACAAAACATTTGAATCCACGAGAGCCGCCGCCGCCGTCGCCATCGCCGCCGGACGTTACCTCTCCGCCTTGTCGTCGGCAACGGCGCGGTCACGCTCGGCGTGCAGCAGCCGGGCCCGCAGGGCGTCACGCTCCGATTCCGCCTCCTGCAGCCGCCCGTCCGGCGGGTGCCCATGACCCCCCCGCTCGACCTCCCCGTGCGCCGACCCCGCCGCGGCGGGACCGTTGGCCCCGTCCGGCGAGCGCGACCCGGCGCTGCCGCCGCTGTCGGAGTTGCCGTGGTTGCCGTCGTGGTTGCCGTGGTGGTTGCCGTCGTGGCTGTTATTGCCGCCGCGTCGCTCGCCAAGGCTGCCCGTCTCTTGGGACAGAGACTTGTGGAGGCTGTGTACACGTGATTGACAATCACGCGTTATACTTTCGCTATTTTGTTCTACAAATTATATTCCGATTGACACCACGCGACTCGATGATTATAGTTACTTTTGAAACTACAAAGGCGAGCGGCGCTCCGAGTGTTAACCAACAGCTCCGTTACAGTAAATCATGAGATGAATTCATTTTCGATTCAGAACCATTGCAGGCGAGGAGCATGTAGTCATTAGGTCCACAGTACTTTTTAGTACATCATCATAATCAGCTGTTATCTATTCACTGCTGGATAAAGGCCTACCCCTCCCCCCCTCGCCCCGCAAGCCGTCAGCGTCTCTCATGGTCTCACGATTGAACAATCCATCTCTTGCACCTGCACATGAACCAATTTCATCGCTCCATCTCTGCACGGTGGACGTCCTCCCGGGCCATGTCCCTTTGTCCGCCACTTTATTGTTGGCCTTGTCCACTGGCCATCATCGTCTCTTCGAGACGTGTTCTGCCCGAGCCCCTGCACTTACTTTTACGATCCAAAAACAAGTGGGGGCTCTTACCTGCACACAAATAAAGCTCAGCTCTCTATCTCATACTGCGACCTTGTCTCGGCGTTCGGTAACCTTGATAAACACGGGAATGCGGAGCTGGGAGACTCTCCAGTTAGAGTACCGGCCATTGTGAATGAATCTTTTAAGTCTTCGGCGAACCATGGAATGTTGAACTATTATTAAACTTCTCACGCTGTATGACTCTGCTGATGGGACACAATGTCAAACCCATTCCAGAATTTTCCTTGTGAAATTATGCACTCACACAAGGCAGTGTGACTGATGAGATGTTTCAAATATAGATTAATTTCTTTTTACGCGGAGAGACAGATATGTGAAGGAGGCATAATGTCTGGTTTTTATTTATTTGTTAATTATGAAGAGTTTGATTTAG
Organism: Lampetra planeri; assembly: GCF_965212315.1. Classification (NCBI taxonomy): domain Eukaryota; kingdom Metazoa; phylum Chordata; class Hyperoartia; order Petromyzontiformes; family Petromyzontidae; genus Lampetra; species Lampetra planeri. The sequence continues at coordinate 5,190,550 of NC_136136.1, forward strand.
ATACTGAACAAACCTTCCCCTCCTGCAATTACAGCTATCACCACCTTTGAGGCCACAGCAAGGGCCCTTTTAGCAGCTGGATTAGAACAACTGCCACCATCAAGATAAGGGGCTGGGGAATTAGCCACCTTATCTCAGAGCGGGTCCTTAGCCGGCTCCAGACTACCTTTTGTTGGGCACTGCCAGTCAACTGAGCTGAAGTGATTGGCTTAGTGGCCATAATGTAAACTCCCTTTGTCCCTGCCGCAGCTGCTGCCTCCAGCAACAGAAGTTACCTCCTCTCTCCTAAGGTGGCCACTCACAGCTGCAGCCCAAACCAGGTGTGGGGAATCCATTGGCTCGTGGGCCTGGACAGGGCCCACAACTTCAGTTCAACTGCACCATGGTCACAGGAGGCCGACAACTTCGAAATGGCCCGGTGAAAACCCGAGTTTGATTCCCGACCATGGCTATCATCAGTGGCGATTCATACGCCACTGCAAGCATCTTGGCCGCTTTAATCAGGTGCAGCAGAGGGTTATTTTTAACCTGGAAACGAGACTTACGTCACTTCCATCACTACAAGGGGCCTCTTCCATTGGTAGAAGTGATGGAGACGTATTGTATAAATGCACGCAATTAAATACCTAGGAACAGTATAAAAATCAACGGCGCGGTGTTGCATCCACCTGCACACTCAACGGCTACACCACTGCAGACAAAACAAAGACAAAGGCCTTAGACTGTAGGAGGAGATAATGTTCGCGAGCACCGATGAAGGCCTGCACGGCACAAGAGGGGGTGGGTGGCCAGCCTTTGTCTCCCAAGTGATGATGTTTTTACACACCGCACCAGGTACTGATTTGAGTGCCGAGTCGACCTGGGGGAGGCCAAGGACCGGTTTTCATATTCGTCACTGGTGTTGACCGTGAGCGCGAATCGAATCCGAGATCGCCGGGTTCGTAGCGCAGCGGCCAGTGCGCTGCGCTACCACTCCCCACAACACTGCAGACACAAGCATGGGGTCACACACATGGGGTCACACACATGGGGTCACACACATGGGGTCACACACACACACATGGGGCTTTCCTCCTCCGCCACAAGTACGCGAGGAGAGAGGGGCCAGTGCTCGTCGCGCTACGCGCACCTGTAGTAAACGCGCAGCGTCTGGATCTCCTCCTCCAGCTTGTCACAGCGTGACAACGCGATGTCCCTCTCCTGCTGTGTGGCCACGAGCTGAGCCTGCGGGAGGGAGGGGAGAAGGGAGGTGAGAGGAGGGAAGGAGGGATATCAATACAAGGTGAAACAAACACTTGCGCACAACTCACAAATGCGTACGTACACACACACACGGTTGGCTACGTACGGTGCGAAAGTTCAACATACATACAAGCACTCACGTGTGCGCACGCACATGCACACAAGTGCACACACAAGTGCACACATACGCAAGCACAGACATGCACGTACACGCACAGACACGCACGTACACACACGCACAGACACGCGCATACACACAAACACGCTTGCTCGTACGACTGTGCCCAGGACAGGGTCGCAGGTGGCTCTACAATCGTTGTTGTAGCGGCCGCTGTGAAGAAATATGGGGCCTGGTTGTCAGGCCACGGACGAGAACAACGATACAAAAAGAAAATCAAGAATTCCAGCAAAAAAACAAATAATAGAACAATTTAAAAAAGAATACAGGTGTCAAAGTAGACGTTATTACCTAATCCGTCGTCGAGAATCGAACCTAGGTTTTCCGCAATGGCAGTTTGCGCAAACCACTGAACCCACCGCTCTCCGCGTGCACGCGAGCGCAAGCATTCACACAGAGCTACGGGGTCACTGACACAGAACACAGCGGCCACGAGCACGCCCATTCAATTGATTGAGGAGGGCACTAAGGTTGTAGCAAAGGGCAGCCCACCAACACTCAACACTTTTAGAAAACAAAAAACAACAATAACAGAGGACCCTTGGTGATCTTGTTAAGTCGAGGAGCAGGTAAATGAAAACCCAAAGTGGCCATATCCACCGCCCCCCACCACATACAGACCCTCCGCCCTCTTCCCCCTCCCCTCGGCCCCTCCCCCCCACCCCGACCATGCCAACAGTGCAAGCTTCCCTCCCAACCGCCCACGAACCCACCGGCACACACAACAAAGACAACAATTCCCCAAAAAGCCTTAACAGACTGTTGGGCCAAGTGTGGTTAGTGAGCAGCACCGATGAAGGCCGGCACGGCATACGAGAGGGTGGGTGGACATCACCACACCCGGCCGCCTTTGTCTCTCCAGTGGTGATGTTTACACACCGCACCAGGTACTCATTTTGAGGCTGAGTCGACCTAGGAGAGGCCCTGGACCGGTTCAGATATTCGTCACTGGTGTTGGCCATGAGCGGGAATCGAACCCGGGTCGACGGATCCGTAGCACGGCACGCTTACCGATCCGCGACCACTCCCCACACCCGTCTACCCACCCACCCAAAGAACAAACAAATTGCTCACCACATTCACCAATAGCACGAAACAAAAAAAACGCACGGTACACTGACGTTTTGGGAAATGGAGTAAGTTGTAGATGGGGGATCGGAACTTTACGCTGTGGGGCTCTGGGAAAACTGGAGGGGTGACAAATGAACAGCTTGATTGATAGAAATGTTTTTTTTTCATCGGTGGATATTTAGAATCAAACAAACCCTTCAATCAATCATCCATAATTTACCCACTGTCGAGTAGATTACATTTATTATCCAGAAAACCCCAATGTAGTGCTCCGTGAGGATTTGAAACGGTATTTTCTTCTCACGCCGATGGCCCAGGGTGTAGAGAGAGGGCACTTACCAACATAACCTAATAAATCACGTGTGTTTGTGTCACAATCCTGACGACAGATGAGACCCTGAAGCTCAAAACCATGGCAGAATCGGGCAGGCTATAATGAATGCTGCTGGATCACATAAGTCTCAAAGTCCACACGGCCAACAGACCAAAAGGAATGATAGTTTTACGTAGACATACAAAACGGAGGGTAACTGAATTAAGTTATTAGTCGCAAGTCAACATCACCACGACTGCAGCGCAAAATTTCACTTAAAAAGCGCATGTAATTTTTATTTTGTCAATCAGCTGGGTATTTTTTTCTCTCCTCCCGTTGCTCTCTACTGGCTGAGCCGAGCCGGCGAGTGGGAGTGGGTGAGAGGGAGCAGACGAGAGATGGAGCGGGCGAGAAAGGGAGCGGGCTAGTCGGAGCGGGCAAGGGAGGGAGCGGGCGAGAGATGGAGCGGGCAAGAGAGGGAGCGGGCGAGAGAGGGAGCGGGCGAGAGAGGGAGCGGGTGAGAGATGGAACGGGCTAGTCGGAGCGGGCGAGAGAGGGAGCGGGCGAGAGGGAGCGGGCGAGAGATGGAGCGGGGGAGAGATGGAGCGGGCGAGGGGTGTCGACCTTTATGGCTCGGTCCGGGATGCCCTCGCAGGCGGAGTTGCGCTTGTTGTTGGCCAGCGACACGTTCTGTTCCTTCAACCTCCCCAGCTCCTCCTCCAGCTTTGCACACTGTGGAGGGCGGGAGGGGGGGGGTGACACGGCGGGGAATCAAATACATTTAAAATAAAATGCAGCCAGGGCCGCACTCAACTTGGCCAACGCCCCGACGCAGAAATAAACCTGGCCATGGTGGCACGCGCCTGTGACCTCAGCTGTGTTGGGGCAAGCCCTGGTCGACCCGCTCGTTGCTCCTCGTACAGTCACGATCGTAAGCATAATGTGGACATGCTGATCATTCGAAGCAATGTCATGATTGGTATTGTTAAACGTGGTGCTTACTTTCGACACACCGCGCAATGTTAAATCTGCAATGATAAATCTGCACCGCTCAGTAGCGTGGCTACTGAGCGTGCAGGTGGTGCAGATGCACCATGGCTTATGGTCCTGTACGAGGTTATGAGGCTTGAGGGGTGGCGGGGTAGAATTTGATTGTGGATGATGGCGAGGCTCATTTCATCCCTCGCACCAGGGCCGACGTCGGCCACGCTGCGTCACCGCGCACAACCGCGCCGAAACGCCGCACTCAACGCTCGCGGATTTTCGCACAAACATCTCAACACCTCGCCCAATTTCGCGCAGGGGCCGCAATGTTTCGAGGCGCAAATGCCCCGGCGATTCGCGCGGCGCGCGGGGGTAGGGGTGGGGCGGCCGGGGCGCCAGGTGGGCAACCGCCGCAAATGGGACGGCCGCCCGGCACTTGGGTGCGACGTTTGCCGGGGGCTGTGAGCTTCGTCGCTCCGCACAGCTTACAGAAATTCACTTCCTCCTGTCAAAGTGCGACGGCCTTCGCCACCCACCCATCCTGCCCGCTCGCCCGTTCGTTCGTTCACAGAAACGGCCGCCGACTCGCGAGCTGGGCGAGCTTTCATGGAGCTGCCACGATAATTGCCTGGAACCCAAATAAACAATCAGCCTCGTCCCTGTAAAGCAGGGGTGGGGAATCTGCGACGCGCAGGGGGGGGGGGGGGGGGAGTAGATACGACCCACAGCGTCCCTTCAGACGACCCGTGGCCACGTCATTTGCGGAGCTGCCGGCAAATGATGTTCAGCCGACGCTGCAAGTATCGTAGCCGCACTCATCAAGGTAGCAGAGGGCGACGTGGCAGAAGTGACCGAGATGCGTGTGTTAACGAGCGCTTGACACAAAAAAGTATTTTTCAGAGCCGTGGTCAACCCTGGGCAAGGCAGAGATTTCCCATCCCTGCTGTAAATCCTGTGATTTGGATCGGTGTTTTCTCTTAGGGTTTTAATAGTTAATCTCATTAAATCTTCAAATTAAATCCACACCTCTTGATTACAAAAACTGAAATCCTTTTCTTTTTTAAAGATTGTGCTACCCAAGGACTCTTAAGATTATGGGACCATTCTCTTTGTGATAAGAGGCTAGAATGGGGCAGGACCAATATCTAACCATGGGTCCCGGTTTAACACAAGCTAAATACTAGCCATCGCAGAACATCATGGTGAGAAACCCTTACATATTACCTTGGCTCATCTTTGAGGGTTGATTTTTATTGAGACTTTTTAAAAAAACACTACATACAATGGAAAGTATTCAAATCATATTTCACATTTTATGGTACACCGAATATGAACAGTACAAATACCTGTATTTGTTCATACACTTGTAACCTACCCTTGACCCGAAATATATTTCTTGCATCATAAAAGGCATGCAAGGGACATGAGGTGCACACGACACTATTTGCGCTCAGTCCAAGTGGCCCCAGCTTCAGTCAGTGCCCAGTAATGATGATGACAAATCTGAGGTTTGAGTTATAAGGGGACAAGGGGGCAGGGCAGAGAGGGTGAGGAGCAGAGCAGGTCAAGGAAGGGGAGCGCTTGAAAGGAGACACCAATATTGTATGTACAGTACGTTGAACTTATTTCGCACCGTGCGTATCCAACCGTGTCCATCGGGGTAAGGAATGGCAAGGTATGGAAGCATCAGGGCAGGGCAGCCTTGGGGAGACCAGAGCAGGGAAGGACATGGGATTTTGGGTAAGAGAGAAGAGATCTGGGAAGGGCCGGGAAAATGAGGGCAGGATCAGAGAAAATCTGTGAGGGCATGGGAGATCAGGGAAGCCAGAGCAGAGAAGATTAGTGAAGGGCCAAGGAGATCGCAGACGGAGGCAGGAAAGGTCAGGGAACAACAGGGCAGTCAGACAGGAACAGTGAAGATTAGAGAAGGGCCGGCGAGAAGGAGGTGTCGTGCTGGGGAGAGGAGGGCAGCACTACGAGGTTAGAGAGAAGGGCAGGGGGAGAGAGGAGGGCAGGGGTAGGGGGGAGGGCAGGGCTGACCCGTGCGAGGGCGCCGTCCCTCTCCGCAAGCACGGCGCGCATCTCCTCAGCGGTTATTCGCCGTGAGCGCTCGCGTGCCCGGGCGATGCGCCGCACAATGATGGCGCCGTCCTGCTCGATGGCTGGACCCGAGTCGGCGCTGCCGATCCGCGCCAGCAGCTCTTCCAGCGCCTGCCAGGGGTCACCGGCGCACACGTCGTTAAGAGTCACGTCATAAATTTCGATTTAAAGCTTTCGTGACTGCAGGGATTCATCTTCTTGGTTCTTTCGGTAAAGTCACGTAGAATGGAAATAATAAATAATAAAAATAAAACATTATAAAATAATTATCACGACGTTTCGGCCACAACGCAAGCAACCTGTTCTTCACCTGAGGACGGCTGCTTGCGTTGTGGCCGAAACGTCGTGAGAATTATTTTATTATGTTTTATTTTTATTATTTTATTATTTCCATTCTACGTGACTTTACCGAAAGAACCAAGAAGAGTCACGTCATAGTTGTCATCGTCGTCACCTTGTCATCTTTAGCATTGTCTGTTGTTCTCATCGTCATAAGCAACTTTGTCATTGCCGATGGCAGAATAAGACTATCAATATCTCCGACAGCACACCAACACGAGAGGTCCTCTTTCAGTGACATAAGTGACCAAGGACGTTAAAGTTTGAAACACAGCGTTGTTTCGAGGTCAAAAATATTTCCCTCTGGTAACCTGATTAGTGTTGCCAAGATGCTTGCAGCGACATAAACATATTGTGGTACGGGCCATTTCGCGCCGTGGAAGACCTCACGTGGCCAAGACCCCAAGTCGTGGGAAAGGTGTGGCTCACGGTGCCATAAATTTCCCACCGCCCGGTCTAGACACTCGGCGACTCTTTCCGAGTTAAATAAAGGGCGTTCCTATTATTATCATCATCATCGTCGTTATTAGTCATAGTGCGGCATTGCCCTATTACCCCAGGCGTGACCCCGAGCAAGTTTTTGCAGCACTGCGGGAATGTGCGTCGCCTCTTTGTTTACCCGCGCCCACCTACAGCGGCCAGCGGAGCGACGGAGGGGGCAATGGCGATAGAGTGCAGCGCGCCGTGCCCGCAGCACGTTGCACGGTCTGTGGCTTTTGTGTAACGTACCACATCCGAGTCCGTGAGCTCCTGGGGTTCAGACCTAGAGCAGACGCACGCAGAGGACACACGGTTTGCGGGCACGTTTATTTATTTATTTAGAATATCCCCCCCCAAAAAAAGCGCCGATTTGACAAAAGAGCGGCTCCTCATATAAAAACGTGTTTATGAGAGGGCAGCTGCAGTCAATCGCAGCCCCCGCCCTGCCACCCACCTCCCAGGGCGCATGTTCACATTGACAATCTATTAGGGATGTGACTACTAAGGGGGGGGGGGGGGGGGGCGGTGGGATGCGGTGGTGTAACGACGCATAGATTGATCAACTAATATCGATTGTCCAGTTCACGATACTGGCATCAGGTCTCGTAGTGTACGAATCGATGCTCTCATGTTTGTAAGTGCTGCACCTAATGGGTCTGGGGTGACTCGCTCCAGTCGATAGAGGCCGCTTACATTCACCACAATGTTAATTTAGTTTCAAACGTTCAATAAAATCACGACCCTGTATTGCGACAATTCAATGAAATGTAAAGATGGATTTCTTTGTCTGATGATTTAGCAACCGAATGCACAAATGGAATTTCACCACTGGAAAAAAATACATAGAAAAGGGTAACAAACTTCCACCTTCTATTCTTGGAAACGGAGTTTGGAGGAAGAGGCGAGGGGTTTTGGGGGTGGACATTTTGCGGGAGGTGAAGCGATGATGGAGTGGTTTGTGCACTGCGCTACGAACCCGGCGATCCGAGTTCGATTCCCGCCCGAAGCTAACATCGGTGGCGAGTAATATCGGAACCACCTTCCACCTTCACAAACCCACGACAGACCAGCATGGTCAAGTATGATCTATCCACCCCCATCACCGACGCGGTCTGGGGGAGGCCTTTGTCCATCAGTGGAGTGACGAAAGGATAGAGATTAGGGGGTGCAACATGGCGATTCGATGAAATGTCAAGATTCACAGTGACAAGTCGCCAATCAATGATCCCAGTAACTTGCTTGTGAATGCAGTGACCAGTAGGGCTGTATCAATGATGACACTGATGAGCGTGGAGGTAGTGGGAGAGGAGACGGTCATGGGGGGGCAAGTGGGGGGGGTCACAGTGGCAAGATGTCAACTACCACGCCAGGTATACAGGAGGTCGTGGGTTCCATCCTGACCCTGATGATGCCTGTATATTTGAAGTTTGGATGTTCTCCCCATGGTCGTGGGGATTTTTCTCAAGATCCTTTGGTTTTCTACTCCTCGTTTAGAGAGTATTTGACTGCTATAAATTTCCACTTGATCAGCCACTTTGCGGAGCTATCATTTGTGGCCAGGTCGCTTCTGAAAAGGAGCTATATAAGCTCCGTGGGCCTTACCTGGTAAAATAAAAAATAGTTTACAGTTTAGTTTAAGTTCTCCACGGACGGAGGACCCACGAACTCTTCCGTGAGGGCGACTCGCCCAACAACGCAGCAGCGGATAGAGAAAAACAGAGAGGTGGTGGGGGGGGGGGAAAACACAAACGCGCAGGAATGCGGGGTCTGAGCGCTCGGCAAACACTCCACACGGCAAGGTGTGTTTGCTCAACGAGGGCAGCAGCGGGCGGCATGGCTGTGCTGCGGCAAGCCCCGAATTTGCCCCCTCCCAACCCCCCCTCGCACCCCCAACCTCCACAATACCCCCCCCCCAGCCCCCCCCAACCCCCCACCTTGTGCGGGGAGAAACCACAAAAAAAACGCGGCCAGACACCACCGACGCTGCGGAATGCAGCGTCGAGAGCGGCAACCCCTGGCAAACAATGGGGGCCCGGCCACTTTTTTTTTACGGCGTTGGGTGGTGGTGGCCCCACCGTCGCCGCCGCCGCCACCACCGCGTGCTTCACCGGTGCCCACGAAGAGGCCACGCAGAGAATGAGAGAAGGATGAGGAGGGAGAAGGGGGGGGGGGTTACGAGGAGGCGGTGAGATGCGGGGCAAAGCGAGGGTCACTCACAACTTCTAGATTTGAAGCTTTCGTGACTGCAAGGATTCATATTCTTAGGTTTTTTTCGGTAAAGTCACGTAGGTAAAAAATTTAAATTAAAATTAATAAAAGTCAAATAAAAATAAAAAATTCACGACGTTTCGGAGGCAAGACGGAAGCTTGTGTTGCCTCCGAAACGTCGTGATTTTTTATTTTTATTTTACTTTTATTAATTTTAATTTAAATTTTTTTACCTACATGACTTTACCGAAAAAACCTAAGAATATGTCACTCACAACGCTCGCCCGTCCAACGCCACCGGCCCCAATGCATCGCTTTGCGAACCTTAAATCGCTCCGTGTTAGTTTGTTTAACTATATATTTATCCCAACAAGGAGCTCGCGCAAAGGTGGGAAACAACCTGACGACCACGGAGGATGGGGCAGGAGAGGGAGGTCAACTAGGGGGGGGGTGGGGGGGGGGCCCTCTCCGTGTCCTCGGGACAAAGGTTGCCGAACGTCGAGGGCTGCAAAAAAAAAGTTATTTCGAACAGCTCGGCGTTCCCCCCCCTCCCACCCCGACTCCACCCATAGTGCCCCCCCCTATAAAACAGATGACCTCTACTCTTATTAGGCAGACCGGCCAGTTGGACAAACACTGTTAAAACCTACAAAAGGTCTGCGGGTCACAGTGAAGTAAAATAGAAAGGAAAAGTTGACCAAAAATAGCGACTGAAACCGGGAAAATCGCCGACCTTTTCTAACGGTTTGGCAAAAATTCACTCCATCAGATCGCAGAAGCTAAGCAAGTTTGAGCCTGGATAGTACTTGGATTGGTGACTGCCTGGGAATACCAGTTACCGTACGTAGGCTTGGGCTTGCAAGGTGACCCAGATGGCAGGACAGCAATAGATTTTTGAATCCATCTGTGCGGAGCTTTGAGAATGTACCACCCCCTCTCCCCACTCTCCCCTTGTGTGCAAGGATTTTCTCGAGGTTCTCCGGTTTTTCTCCACATACTCATTAATTTACTTGGTCAAACATTCCAATGCAGACCCCCTCTTCAACAAAGAGCGTTGAGACGCCATGAGGCTTTTGTTGGTAAATAAATAAATGGTATCTGACAACTATTTTTACCCGTGAAAGCTTGGAGGGGGGAGGGGGGGGGTCAGTGGGGTGGGGGCTGGTTTTCACCTAAAGTGTCTCTCTGGGGAAATGCAATAGTGTGGGCGAGTGTTGGGTCGAGTTGAAATATGAGGTTGAGTGGATGTGAGGTTGAGTGGATGTGAGGTTGAGTGGATGCGAGGTTGAGTGGATGCGAGGATGAGTGAGTGTGGTGTTGAGTGGATGTGAGGTTGAGGGAGTGTGGGGTTGAGTGAGTGTGGTGTTGAGTGGATGTGAGGTTGGGCGAGTGTGAGGTTGGGCGAGTGTGAGGTTGGGCGAGCGTGAGGTTGGGCAGGTGACGGTGCAATTGAGCTTACAGATGAGCGGCCAGGTGAGCACGAGTGTGAGAGGGCGAACGCGAGATTCAGTGAGCGAGGGAGCGTTACCGGAGGCGCTCCTCTTCCATCTGCCGTGCACGGAGGAGTGCATCGTCGCGCTCTTGCTGAGCCAAGCGCATTCGTGCCAACACCGCGGCGTCTCGCTCCCTCTGTGCCGCGTACACCTCCTGCACCAGCGCTGCCCATTAAAAAGACAAAGATCCCCCGTATAGCCTTGACAGCCTGTTGGGGAAAGTGCTGTTAGTGAACACCTATGAAGGCCAGTACAGCACACGAGGGGGTGGGTGGCCAGCACCACGCCCGACCGCCTTTGCCTCCGTTGTGGCGATGTCTTACACACCGCACCAGGTACTTATTTGAGGTCGAGTCAACCTAGGGGAGGCCCAGGACCGGTTCAAATAATCGTCACTGGGTGTTGGCCGTGAGCGGGAATCGAACCCGGGTCGCCGGGTTCGTAGCGCAGCGCGCTAACCGCTACACTACCGTGTACAACACACAGACACGCACACCACACGGACACGCACCACACAGAAACACACACCACACGGACACACACAAAGCCCCCACCCCCTCCCCGTCCTCCCCCCCACCCACCGGCCGCCCTCTCGGCGACGCGCGCCTCCTCGGCCTCCTCGCGCAGCTCCGCGTCCACGGCCACCGTCTGCAGCTCCCGCTCGGCGCGACCCAAACGCTCTTGGAGCTGCGATGACACGGGGTGGGGTGGGGTGGAGGGGGTGCGAGACACGGAGGGAGGTGGGACGACACGTCTCACTCCCCCGGTTCCACGAGCCCTTGCTCGGACCCGGTCTATGATGGCCCAGAAAAGGGCCCTAATTCAGCCCTGCCCCTGCCCCGCGAAGACGGTGGGGTAGCCCTTAGAGCTCAAAGCGGAGGAGGATCGAGGAAGAGGAGGAGTAGGGGGAGGAGTGAGAGGATGGGAAGAAGGGTGATGAAGAGGGATGATAAGGGTGGGCATAAGTGTGAGCAAGGATGAGGAAGAGGCTGATGGGGAAGATGCAAAGGATGAGTGATGAAGAAGATGAGGAGAAATGAAGATGGATGATGAAGCAAGATGATGAGAATGACGACGATGATGATGAGGAACAGGAGGAGGTTCAGGATGAGCAAGTGAAAGATAAGGCTGACGATGATGATGAAAATCATGATTAGGTGGAGAAGGGATGAGGACGATGCAGATGACGATGATGACGAGGAGGAGAAGGGGGCGGGGCACCTGCTTGTTGAGTTCCCACGCGGCCTCCAGCTCGGCCAGCAGGAGCGGGACGTGCTTATGGTGTCCTCCCGGCTCGGCCAGGGGACCAGCGTGGCTCCCGCTGCCGCCCACAGAAGACGAGGTGACCGTCACTTACGTCGAACGCTCGTTTGTTTGTTTTTAGATTTTTTTTTTAAACCCCCCCCCCCCATCCCCCCCCCCCCCCCCCCCCCGATCAGCGCGTTGGCGCTCAACATTTATTGACATGTTCATTTCAAAATGGCGAAGTCACGGCGTGTATCAAAGCTGTTTCACACGAAAATTTAATCAGAATTGAAAGATCGCGGAAGTATAAATGTGTCGTAGCCCTCCACCACTCGACACAGCCAGTAAGATTTGGTCACGTAAACTAAACGCGTCAATTAGTTACTACTAACCCCAAAAACCTTTATTATGAATAATATTGGTCGCGAAAGCCTACTACGCGTTACAGAGAATTGAAAGCTTGGCCATCGTGAATTCAAACTCGGACAGAGCAAGGTTAAAGAGGTGGGGGGGGTTTTGAGCGCAGATTTAAATCTCTCTACTTACTGATACTCCGTCCCTCTCTCTCTTTCTCCCCCCATCTCTCATCCGACAAAGTGGAAGGGGAGGAGGTTCCACAGGGTAGGGGGCCACAGATGTAAAAGTGCAAGCGTCCGAAGTCCTCAAACGGACCATGAGAACCATCGGGCATCTTGAAATTGTCTATATTCTCACCTGAAGCACACCCTTCTCCGCTTTCCCCTCTCTGCCCTGTAGAATGATCACCCCTCAATTCCACTCCGCAGGCAAAAAAATATCTCAACATTTATTCAAAAACGGCCGCCCTCCCCCGCCCATTCGACAGACGCAGTCGCATTAAAAAGCAAACAGATGTGCAAACCCTGTATCGAGAATGAAAACTAATTTCTTTAGAAATACTTGTTGTGTTTAGTTTGCTGTCCTTCCCCCGCACCTCCGATTAGCACGGTTGGTTACGTGCAGTGCGAAAAAAGTTCAACATACCCTAAGAGCACGCGCTTACAGTGACCAAACAAATAAAAAAAACAGCACCCAGAAACCACGAATTCGCATTGCCAATCCCAGAATCCCCAAATTCGCAGTCAGCACCTGAAGATGGAAGATCGCGCGGCGGTGACGGCAGACATGGCGGACGCCGCGTCGCCCACCGGCACTCCCGCGGAGGGCAGGCTGCGCGGATTCCGCAGGGAAAGTTTGCCTGGCGCAGCAGGACCGACGGTCGTCACCGAGCCCGCCTGCCCGTTGTGGCGCGACGGGAAACCGTTGCAGCGGCTCTCTCCGCCCGACGGGGCCTCGGGGTCGTCGCGGGCACTCGGCGAAGCCGCCGAAGGAGTCGTCGCCGTGCTGGCAGGCGGCCGGGGAATCGAGTCCGGGGTGGTGGGAGACCGTTTCGCCTGCGAACGGAGAGCAATTTTGCGAACAAAAGTAGCGGGTAACTTATTCGTGAATGAAGTGCTTTTGTGTTTTTAGTCAACGACGAAGATAACGAAGATCATCAAGCGCGACGAGGACCGCGACCCACTGCCCAACAGAGATGGAAGCACGACTTCGAAATTAATGAGTCCGGACAAAAACGCTGACCGAGATAATTTAGTCACGTTATTGGAGACGGCAGTGCACAGGGAAAAACCGAACGTGGCAATGGTGAAATGGAAACATTTCCCGGGTTCACCGATTGACCGACCTGATAACATTGAGGGGGGGGGGGGGGGAAATTACACACCCCTCACACCAACATTGAACACATGTACAACCGCTGTAGGCGACTGCGCTGTGAGAATGCCAAGGTGAAACCGATGAACAGAATAACAAAAGTATGCGGACCTGCAGAGAGGTTCTTGGGAGCGGCCGCGGAGGGACGGATGACGGCGCCGGTGAGAGTAGCCGGGATTCGTTGGTGCCGGAACTCGGTGAAGCAATACTGCGGTCTTCCTCCTCCTCCTCCACATCCTCATTTTCCTCGTCCTCCTCCTCCTCCAAAGATGAAGAACCAGAGTTGGGCCGTTTTTCCAGTGGGTCCGATGCTCCACCACCTGGCGTTTGTGAAGGAGACCAAAGACAGTTCTGCTCCATGTATCATGTACAGCCCTCTCTGTCAAACCACAGGCTGTTTGGGTGGGAATTGTCAGCGAGCCCCTAAATTACATAACACACACCCGGACAGCCCTTTAGCGAACCCACTGCTAGATGTGGCCTCCCATCATGCCGTGCAGGGTCAAGGGGGTTTTTTGACCATACTTCACCATGCTGGTCAGTGAGGGTTATCGAAGGAACGGCCCAACACTAGCTAAACTTTCGAGGTCCGATAAGAAGATGTGATCTTTGGCACCGAAATGTTATCGAATCGATATTGCTACGACGAGGGATTTGTGGTCAGCAGGGAGTGGTGCGGGGTGGGATGCCGATCGCATGACAGACCACAGAGCCTGCCTAGTGCGAGATCCATTGCCATTGTTAAGACAAGGGAGAATATATGTTCCAACAGATTCCTGATATTAGCATTGTTTTCATTATTGTTAGAATTGGGCTTCATCCAGAAGTGGTTTAACAAAGCGCTGCAAATTACTAATTACACGACTGTTTGATATTGCTGGGGGTGGTGCAGTGCTTAATGCGCTGCACTGTTAACCCGGAAATCAGAGTTCAAATCCCAAACACGGCTTAACATTGGTATCAGAAGCAGTCCTGGGTACCTCCCCTCCCTCTGTGTCAACGCTCGCCGACCGGCATGATAAAGTATGGTCAAACAACCCACATGGCCTACACAGTATGATTATGGAGACCTTCATCCACCAACGCTATAAAAACGAACAACACAGTATTATCTTATTTTAGCGAACCGCGCTTAAAACAATGCCCTGTTTATTGGTCACTCCTGGTAGTTTTACAGCACAGTGCTGTGCTGCAGCGGGTAATCCGACGGACGCCAGCACCAACTTCGGTGATGAAGCGGCATAAGGCTGAAAATGACCAATTATTATTATATACTTTTAAATGCTGGGGGGGGGGGGGGGGGGGGGTTATTGGCAACTCGCTTAATAATTCAAACACCACTTCACCACCACCGAGCGATGACAGTAGAACCGACAACATTTTCCCCGGGCCCCGAGATGGGAGGGAGGTAAACAGCTCGCGGTAATTCGCCAAGGCTGCGCGTGCGTTTGCACCGCGCTGGTTTATAACCTGTTTGCACAGTCTGTGTAAACCCGCTGTGTGTGTGTGGCATCTCCGCTGCGGGAGGCCCTCCGGCGGCCAGCCGGCCAGCGCTTCGCCCGTCAAGCGCTTTGCCCCGTCCGTCAAGCAAACGAGAACGTCCGCGTCGCGGCTTAGCGAGCGTTCTCAAGAGGCACGTGGTCTGGCGGAAGGGCGAGGAGAGGTGGTGGTGATAGGTCCGGAATGAGAGCTTGCGGTCCACAGTTTACAAACAAGTGTTTTCTCTTTTTCCTCAACGTTATTCCGACTGTGCGATCACTGCGCATCACGAGACTAAACATTCATTTGGAAATCTCACAGAGCAGCGCAAGGTTGAGTGTTAAAGAGGATGGCCTGTGGAAGTGAGCGTCAAAGCGATCAATCCGAGGTCCCTTCAAGGGACACCTGGACAATAAAAAAATAAAAATTATTTTTTTAATTCTCAGAGCTAGAATTTAGTCCAGGATCAACATTTTTCACGAAACGTTCTTATCGTGCAGTCATTGGTGGCTGGGCTGAGATCAGCAACTCGCAACTCGTTCCACCGATTGCATCACAGGCAAGTGGTTGGACGCAGAGGATGTTGGCCGTGCCAGCTCGGCGCTCTGACCTCCGAGCCACCCCGACTGCAGATCCACGCTAGAGCGCTTTGCACTGCCCGTGAAACACGAATGCCGGTGCCTCGCAGTGAGGGGCACAATCCATGTTTTTGGTCAGAAACGAACCGCCTCAATAAGTGAGGGGTGCAACCATTCTGATTATTGACCCAAATGAGTCGTCGATTACTACACAGTTTGGGATAGTACTAATTGCAGAGCAGATCATAATTCTGGAGGAAATGGGTAAAACTATAATCATCATCAGCTTTGCCGCCAAGACCTGTAATGCCACCACCACCACCACCTCAACAAGACCAAGACTTGTGATCGGAAAGGCCGACGACGATGACTTTTCACCACAAACGAGCAACACATCGCAGAAACGGAGGTGTGAATAGCCGCCGTTGCTTTTAAAAATCTAAATTGCTGTGAACGCAACGACAATAATCACTAACGGGTGATCGCTCTCGTGTTTGAATCGTAACGTCGTAAGTTCGTTTTACTTCACACGGTGCGTGTATTTTTTAAAAAAAAAATGGGTTTTGTTCGTAGCTCTCCAAAAAAAAATGCATTGTCAAAAACAAAACTGATGACATGTGGACTTTTCCACACGGGGGAGGTTGCCAAATCGGCTTGACGAATAAAAATGTTCGCGCCAGCATGGGCGAGCCACATCACAAAAGGGCACCGACGAAGCCCTTATCAGGAAACATTTTCTGGGGGCTGGCTTTGATGTGCGAGCGGCACAATGGTACCCGTCTGGTCGCTGGCTCTGACAGAAAACCGAGCGACGGTCAAAGTCCGCCATGGCACGGCGACCGACCGACCGGCCGCCCGGCCGTCCAACCGGCCTGGCCACATCCATCATCGTCGTCACACCAAAGAGTGCAACGCCGCTTTCAATCAACGTCCTCCGCTACAACACCGAGAAACGCGGTGACATCGGAATTCCTGCTCCCCGCATTCGCTCGCATCATTTTTTCCCCCTCCTGTATCAATCCCCCCCCCACCCCACACTCTCTCTCTGCGTCTCACTCTCTCTCGCACGCTCGTTCACTCACTAGAACCTCTACCCGTCCGCTCTCTCCGCTTTTTTGTTTCTCGTCTTGAGCAAACAGGGAGCGTGCCCCCCCCCCCACCCCACCACTGCCCCCACCCTTCCAGGGCCTGTCGCCAGGAGCTCCCATTGCCGCGGTCCCCTGCCCAGGATACCGGCATTTTCGTCAGACGCAAGACAAACGCTGGGACGGCGTTCTTAGAGAATCGTGCTCCATAGCTGCGGGCCGGCCCCCGCCCGGCGCTGTTTACTTTCCCACTCGTGCTCGGCCTTCCCCGCATTGTGCGGCCGCCGCTGGGAGGGCCCCTTTTCTTTTCTGCTCTCGTTTTTTTTTTCTCAGCCACTTTCGCGGTGTAATGACATTAGGAGGCAAAATCTGCGAAAGGCGCCGATTCAAAAGTCACTCTTCTCGTCCATTATCATGGAAACTGTTCCCTTTGGTATTATTTGAACGCTAGTTGACTTTTCCAAACTCGAGGCACAATCGCAAACCTCGGCAGAAACTATTTATGGGCAGTGGCGGCGGCAGCGGTGGTGGTGGTGGCGGCGTCTCACGAGGGAGAGAGATTTAAACGCAGGCCGCACGACCGTCGCATGCACTCCACACAGCGCGCGGCGCTTCCAAAGTAAACGCCAAATTGCAATGCGGACCAGAACTGTTATTTTGTCAGATACCAGTGCGACGACAATAGCTGTTGCTACTGCCTAATTATCTATGTTGTGGAAACGAGTTTCGGACAATTACTTTTTGGATTTTAGGTAAAAGTTCAGATTTTGTTTGGATTTTAGCAGCTTACATTTTATTAACGGATTTTTTTATGGATTAATTATAATAAATTTAAAAGTTGTAAATGTTTAGTCAAATTAAAATTTTAAATAGAAATGTTTTTGTTCTATATTTTAATATTTCAAGCAAATGTGATATCACAAATCGTAAAAATGTCGTCATGTGACGGCCCTTGTGAAAGGAAAATCAAAAAAGTGCCACCATGGAAGTGACATCACAGCAAGTGACGTCATGTCCTGTGATATCATGTTTTCTGATCAATCCAAAACAAACATTTTTTTCAGATAATCTGTAATTTCATATCACGGCCATATTTTAGGATTTTTTGTTAGATTCATCTGCAAAACCTGGAACATGTCCCTACCACATTAGTACAGCGCGAAAGTGCAACGAAAATGCATCCACGCTCTGTCGTTTAGACTTGTGGTGTACGATGGATGACGTTCAATAAAATATTTTCTCGCCACAAGCCCACGTCCAGGTCCAAACGCAGACATTCTTGCGTGGCAAATGTGGCCCCCTTTTTCATAAAGACGCAAACAACAACTGCGTGTTTGTTGTGGTTCATCCTCTCGGGTCGTTCTAATTAAGTCGGCAATTGCTTGCGCCTCAGTCGCACGTCAAAAGCACCCTACATGGGCGGAGGAGAGAGGCAAATCAACTTCAGAATCTAGCACAGCATCCAACCGCTTTCATCCACATGACCAGGTGGGCGGCAGAGCGAGTGGCTTGCAATCGGAAGGTTGCGGAAGTTCGAATCCTAGTTGGGGGTTGACTCGTTCCATAATTTCTCTCTATTTAAGATCGGAAGCAACAGGAGAGCTTCACCATTCTTGCCCGATGAAGCTGATTGTAATTATCAGCGAAACGTCGGACTACTCAAATTTTCAAAATGCTGTTGATTCTCTCTTGGGCCAAAGAAGTCAATTAATTTGTCCTTTGTAAAACGTGACACATTTTTTACTGTTTGGCCGTGTCAGGTGGTGGAAGGTTACGACACATTTATAAATAACGTGATCTGACCCAAAAACCTATATTATGAATATTATGCATTTCTCCAGGGTTAATAAAAATGAATACCAGTTAGTGGGGAAGTCGACCGTCATTGTCCCTTGGATAGATGTGATGAACATGGAATTTCCCCGACTGGCTGTAAAAGGGGGATAAGCACCGATTCAAAGCTCATTTGAGCCGAAAATCACTTAATAATTTGAACGCAAAGTCAACCTTTGTCTACACCTCGCCAACGACCAGGTGGTACGAGTGAAATTTTTCTAATGAACAATACTATTTTTTTCACGTGCATATATACATGTACAATCAAAATGATAAATGGCACAATAAACAAAACCATGCCGTTTTAAGTCCAGGTGATTAATGTGCGTTATAAACAGACGTGGTTGGCAGCTGACGCGTGACTGATGCATGTAATATTTGGGCACACATTGGCTCACTGCTCTGGATTGGAAATGATAATATCTTGACAGGTCCAACTAATTAAACCCGTCTGCTTATCTCTTCAATACGCACACATAGTTGAGGCTCATGGGTGAGAAGGTAGGGCGGTAGGTAGATGGACAGATAGGTAGGTTGGTAGGTGGGCAGGTAAGTTGGTAGAGAGGTAGGCAAGTGGGTCAGAAGGTCAATAAGCATGGAGGTAGGTGGGTAAATAGATGGGCAGATAGGTCAGAAGATAGGTTGGTCGGGAGACAGGCAAGCAGATAGAAAGGCAGTGGGTCACAAGGTAGGCGAGTAGGTACTTGTCAGTGGGTAGGTGGAACAGTAAGTTGGTAGTTCACTAAGTAGTTGGGTAGACAAGTAGGTCAGTAGGCAGTTTGATATGTAGGTAGACATTGATATATTTTTTTAAGTATCCACATGATTGCACGAGTGAACAACACCAAAACACAACTGCGCTAAAAGGTGGCGCCTCTTACTCGCTGCGCCGACGCTCCCCTCCTCATCGCCAAATGACTTCCCCATATCCGTGGTCTCCGAATCCATGCGCGAGGCCGCGATCGTCCTGCATGCATCACGACCCGGGGCACAGGGAAATTCCGCGTCAGTCTACAAACCATAACGTCCAGCAAGCGACTCTCCATCCAAGCGAACGTACCACATCGTGCAGAATAAAACGAGTTGTATCGCCACATGCCTGCTGGTTCAATTACCGCAAGGGTTGTTGCATTGCTTGTACACACACACAGGTGGCAGATTCGGCTGGTATAGACCTCTATGCGAGTCTGTGGGTCTCTGTGCGAGTCTAACTGCGGCGAAGTGCGATCCATCACTCACATCATCAATCATTGCCCCCCGAACCATGCTTTTGCAGGAGGTACAAACGGAATGCATCTGGTGATCCCAGACGACGCCCCCTTCGATGGCTCTCCACACTCAACACGTTGCTTATAAACCCCCCCCTTCTTTCTTTCTTTTCTTTCAAATGCCACGTGAAGGAGAAGATTGCTTGCACACAGATGCAAGCCAAACAAAGTATCAAAATAATAACACGCCAGTGGGACGCTAAACAGAAATGGATTTCTGATGGACCCCGTGCATTTTTCTATTTCGCGGGGAAATTCAAATCGATCGCTCGCTCGATGACATCCCCGAGACCGAGGTGGACGAATTCATAAGGAGGGTGGTGGGGCGGGCGGGCAGGCGGGCGGGCGGGCAGGGGCAGACAGCACCCAGATTTATTATCCCCAACGTTCGAGTCCCATTGAGGCCGGCGCCGGCTTCGCCAGCAGTGCCAGGCACCACCCAGGGCACAAGGGGGGTGCTGCTGCTGCTGCTGGGAAGCCGGCGTTCCGGCCGGCATTCCGGTGGATCGTGTGAAACACGCGCGGCCGCCGTGTGATCGCGCACACGGCCATTGTCCGATGGAATCGTCTGACGGACGTGACCGCCCCTCCGACAACGACAGCAGCAGCTGCTGCCTCTTCTTGCGTACGGCACGACGGCCATGGCCAAACATACGTCAGTTCGATCGTTAATTCATTCGTTAACTCCATTTAAAGCGAGTCAAAGGCCGTTATCATCATCGATGTTGGCAACGATCAGTCTACTGCTGGATGAAGGCTGCTTCCCCAAGCCATAGCCCATCTCTCACGGCGCTGCTACGCAAGTGATCAGTCTGGCGCCTGTGGCACAAGCCAATTTCATCGCTCCATTTCCTGAGTGGTTGCCCCCTTTTAAATATGCACCCAAACAAACATAAATCAGAGAGACGCAAAGTCATCTCGTGCATAAGAGCATCATCGCAAAATTACATTTACAGATTTGGTGTTGGATTCGAGTTGGAAGCATTCATTTCATTATTAATCTTAGTTATTTTTATATTCTCTATATTTTCTTTTTACCTGTTTAGTCTATCGCTGACACAGGAATGACAGCAAAAGCACTATTTGCTGAAGATGTCCACTGAGTTAATAGCCCTTTGCTGATGATGCATGACGATCGATCGACTGCTATTGCCACTTATGGCCAAATAACTTATTCAGATTTCACCGACAGTAAAGCCTTCGTGTAAAGGGGCGGACCCATGGGAGCAAATACCACAGAGCTCCCTCCGAGAACCACAGGGTGAAGTTTGTCAAATTACAAATAATAACAGATTTAGGCATAAGCTAAGCTACAGCTTTGGGTGTCACATTAAAAAAAAAATAAGTTTAAAGTTTTACATAATAGGTTGAAAAGTAAAGGCAATAAGGAAAAAACTCTTAAAACGGTTATTTTCATTCCAATATGACAAAAAATATACAAGCAATCCTCGATTTACAAACCCTAAGCTTGACATAACTTTAGGGCACCCAGCAAGACATAATCCGGCTCCGATTACAAAAAAAAAATTTCAGAGCTGGAATTTCGCAACGTAAGTGCCGAACCAAATATGATGCAATGTTCTTTTTTTGTGTCTGTGTGCGTGTGCTGTTGTTGGGCGACCGGGCTGACGCCATCAGTTCGAGACGCCCGACACCCCGGTACAAATCACGGGGGGGGGGGGGGGGGGCGGCCGCCACCATTTCTAACATCAATGGTGCCAGTGGTTCTGCCCTTTGACCCGCGGACCAGCTGGCCCACCTCGCGCGTCCCTTTTCTCTTTGACTCACGGCAGAGCGAGCGCGGCGAGCTCGCGGGCGAACTGCCGGTGCGACGCGATCTCCCGCTCGGCCTTGCGCGCTGACGGCTTGGGTCGAGGGCTGAGCCTCTCCCGCAGCTCACGATTCACCTGCGCGTTCCCTGTGTGCGAGAGGCGCCCCGGGGACGGACTCGTGAACGCTCCTCCGATGAAACCACGGCATTGTACACTTCCACAAACGAAGACGAGTTATTGCTTTGCGCAAGACATCGGGCCCCACGGCCTTCTGGGAGTGAATCAATTCAGCAGCAAATGATTCAGTACAAAAAAAAACAGGTTTCAACATTACAATGTCTCATCAGCAGTAGTGCTTGCTTGAATCAAGTAGTTCATTGAAATCAGCGCTCCCCAAGTCATGTGTGACACACAAAGATCCCCCCCCCCGTATAGCCTTAATAGACTGTTGGGGCAAGTGCTGTTAGTGAGCACCTATGAAGGCCGGCACGGGAAACGAGGGGGTTGGTGGCCTGTAACACACTTGACCGCCTTTGTCTCCCTATGGCGATGTATACACACCACACCCGGTACTAATTTGAGGATAAGTCGACCTAGGGGAGGCCCAGGACGAGTTCAGATATTCGTCACTGATGTTGGCCGTGAGCCGCAATCAAACTCGGATCACCCGGTTCGTAGCGCAACGCGCCAACCACTACACCACCACTCCCCCACTTCCACGCACACACACCTGAAAATACACACAGACACCTCCGCTTAGCACACAGTTGGCTACATACGGTGCGAAAGAAGTTCAATGTACAAAAACAACAGTCGCCAAACGCCACTAAGTGGCGGTGACGTCACCACAGCACTGTGCCAAGTCAGCTGCACTTTGAGGCACGTACACAAAAATTCCCCATTTACAGGCTGTTGGGGCAAGTGCAGTTACCGAGCGCCTATGAAGGTCGGCCATGTCATGCGAAGGGGTGACGTGGCCAGAACAAGACGAATGGCTGCATATATAACCGTCACGTGCAATCTGGTTGCGAGCTACATTTGGCGAAATTGTATCTGAGAAACTAAAATGATCGAATGAGCATCATTCTCAGTGGCAGCGGGGGGGGGGTGGAGGAAGGTGCTGCCCTTCTACTCTGTCGATCAAACGTCACTTCCAAGCGATATCAGAAGTACCTCTGCGATATCCACTTCCACGGGCCATGCTCTGCACTGCCCTGCGAGAGATTTAAATGGAATCATTCATCTCATGACAAGACAATGATAGCACTTGGGATAACACTGGGGCGGGGGGGGGGGGGAGGTTTTTTAAATATTAAAAACAAAGATTAACTCAGCTGCTTAGCCAGTTATCTAACCAAACAACACACAGCCCACCCCGTTCAACCCTCACCCAAGACGACCGACCGCCGACTCAATAACTTCCCACCCACTCGCCCACCTGGCCTTACACTGTGCACAGGTCACCCCCTTATGACAATAGGGGCCCACCTCTAATCTTGACAAACACGAGAGTGATCCTTTATGTGGAGTGTTTGTCCAGAAAGACCTCAAATGAGTCACAGGACTCTCTCTTTCTCAGAAAGTTCACCTTTTTTTTTCTTCCCACGGACTCAGAAAAATGCTCGACACGTCTTAGGGAAGAAAAAAAGTTGCCCAACACGAACCTTACATTAACATTGGCAACATCGACAACATGGGGGGAGGGGCATGTCACAATCCCCCCCCCCCCCCCAAATCAATCGACGAATTCTCACGGCTCAAGGATCACGACCTGAGTCAAGAATCAAACTCTCCTACGACTCGTTTTTACCGTTTGGTTTGTATCGTTTCTCTATTTGACCTCGCTCGTACCGTTTCATTTTATCCTTCGCCGAATGTAACATTAGCTTACGATTGCCTTCTTTTCTCGGTTTTACAATCAAGGGCAGGTTCATGGATCAAGAACTACCATCATGCCATCGGACGACACTTTGCCTCTCTTAACCTCAAAGTACTACAAGTACTTAACTGGGTTTGGACACAGCAATCATCACCCCCGACCGGAACACCAATGCCTCAGGGCACTCTTGCAAAGGACTCATCCAGGTCTCTTGGGTTCTGGCCTTGTTAAGGACCTCCGATCAGCACGGTTGGCTACGTATGGTACGAAAGATGCTCAACATACATATATAAAAAAATAAACTTGAACTTAATAGTACAGCTTTTGGGCCTTAACTATGACTGAATTCCTGTTGCCTACCTCAACAGTGCTGTATAGGTGACACCAACTCGAACATAAGAAGATAATTTGCATCAATCGTAAGCAATCCATTGCAGCACGCACTATTCTACACGTACATCGTCATAATCGTTTGCTATCGACGAATTGGCACTTGCCTCCAAAAACTCTAAAGAACTCCAGGCACACTGCAGAGACAGCTGGAGCAAATTATATTAGGGGCTGCGGAATACACAAGTTGGTGGGGAGTATGACTATCACCACAGACACTCAGTCACCTTTGTCTTCATAATCATTCATAATCAACGTTTTTGGGTTTAGATCGCGTTATTTATAAATGTGTCGTAACCCTCCACCACCCGACACGGCCAATCAGTAAAAAAGTGTCACGTGGACAAAAGACAAATAGTTCACTGCTTTAGCCCACCGGTGTGTTGAAGCGCGAAACCACAACATTTACAATTTGAGTACGACGTTTCGCTAATAATTGCATCCAGCATCATCGGGCAGTTCGCCAGAAAGCCTACGTGTTAAACACCTTTGTCTTCCCAGCACCGATGCTTACACACAACCCTCACATCCTGCTGCTGACCTACGCGGCGCCCAATGGGTTCGCCCCACAATATCTGCAGGAACTGATCCATGTTCATACGCCAACGATGCCCTCGCGATCTTCTGATCCTGTTCTTCTAAGTACTCCCGAGGTCAAGGCTCCGTTTCTAATGGTGATGGGGCTTTTGCCACTGTGCAGAACCCAGACTATGGAACGCTTTGCCTTTGGTAATACAACAGTCGTTAGAGCTATTTCAATGTCTTGAAAACCTTTTTAAATTGTCCTTCACGACCGAGTTATGACCGTTTATCCTGGTTGTTTATTTCCTGCATTCCATACACGGGGCGCATTGGGATCTCCAGATGAAATGGGCCTTATAAATGTACGTTGTTGTTATTATTGTTAACCCACTTCCTCATTTTAGGCCAAAGCGACTGAAATGGAAGTCTAGACCAGATTCAGATACCGATCATACAAAGGACCGAGTGAAAGGTACTCGGTAGGAATCTACGTAGCATTCATCGCCCCGCGCTGCAAAAATGTGCCGGGACTCTCCTGAAAGTGTTTCACGAGACTCGACGAGGCTTTCCCTTGGTAAAAAGAGCGTAAAAATTATAAAGACAGTGGAAGTTTTGACAAAATGTCTTAACCGTTGACTAACACTGCCCTCTAGAGATGCAATTTTTTTTTACAATGTTACCAACGGACATGCGTGCACGACCCAACGTTAAAAGTTTTAATACACGTTCTTAAACTGCTTCAACACAAACTGGGTGGTTTATGTACGGTCATTAAGATAATATAATGTAACATTCACAAAAGTGTCATCCACTATCAAAGAACCACGAGACACTGCAAAGACTGGGGTGAAGAAATCGGCCCACGTGCACATCCTCGAAGGAATTGTTACATCCCGAGACCGTGAGAGACAACGAAAATCTTGGGAGAAGCCTTGATCTAGCAGTGGATTGAGCATGGCTTGAGGACAACGTCTTACCACCCTCGAAGTCTGGCCACTAGTCCCTTGTAAAAATTCGTGATTCAATCGATTTGGGATCGCAACTAGTCTCAATAATCCACTATTAATCGTGTTGCGATACAAGTAGCAACCGCCAGTGGAATCTCGACCGAGGCAATTTCATCAGATCCAACGTGTACGTGAATCGAGACTGGTTGCGGAATAGCAGCCACATGAGAGAACACATCTACGAATACGATCAACGTGGAGACTGAGCGTTGGGATAAGAAAAACAATATAATTACTGATATACACAGTAAAGCCACATTGAGTCGAAGGACTAGGATGGTTTTGCAGTGGATTTTTTAAGATGTCTTCAGCCATGTATGTGTGTTTATTATACCTGTGGGAAGAAAACCAGAGCACCCAAGAAAACCCACGTATGCAATGGGGGGGGGGGGGAAACTCGTTCCCCGTAAAGATGGAAATTTATTGCAATTAGTCTACTTGCTGTACTGCCTTCTCCTGAAAAAAACAGGAAACGACACCTCCGGAACATTCGCAACATTCGTGCGATTCACCAACCGTGAATCGCACGAATGTAATTGCACCCTTTTTACCGGGTAAAAGGGTAAAGGTAAAGGGTAAAGGTGTCAACATTCCAAGGGGTAAGGGTAAAGGGTAGGGTAAAAGGTAGGCTTGTTGCTTTTTACCTTTTAGCTTACCTGCTAAAGGGTAAAAAGGTAGGGTAGAATGATTGTATTGTGGTAAGGTAAAAGGTAGGGTAAAGGTAGGCTCGTTGTTTTAACACTTTTACCTTACCTTGCCGATGCCTAGCTGCCTCCGCAGCGCTGGATGTCAGGCCATGTGCATGTAGCCGCCGCCGCCACCACCACCACAGCCCAGCTAAGGTAAAACACCGAGTGTCGTGCATGCAACTGCGAGGTCTTGCCTTTGTAGAGGTCGAGCAGGGTGCTCTTGAGCTGCGCGTTCTGACTCTGCAGAGCGCCCGTCAGCTCCTCCTCCTCCTCCAGCGCCACGTCCCTGCACAACACGGACAGATGCTCTTGCATTGCGCGCACCGCACAATCACATCCTGGCTCGCCCCGCCGATCCCCAGCAGGTCCCGCAAAACGTCTCGAAGAAAGCGTGAGAACGACGCGCACGCGAACGTGTGTGTGCGCGTTTGAGACGAGCGCCGTGGTGATGTCACTGCCACTTGGTGGCGAAAGGTTGTTGTTGTTGTTGTGACGCTGTGCTTGGCGCACGGTTCCTTCCCCAGCGATGGCAAACATCGGCGGGCGAGTGATATCGGAACCGGTCCAGGTTTTGTGATATCCGGTGCCCATACCTGGTACGGTGTGCAAACATCACATTGTGAACGTTCACTTTTCCCTGCATGGCTTTTGACTGAGCAAAGGGTATTTCCGCTTGGAAATTGCACAGTGCAGACAATGGGACGATCAACATCACGGAAACTCTCTCATTCATTATTAACGGGCTCCAGCGATGTGGCTCGCTGCACAATGGACTGCCGCAGGTGCTTACCGCTACCACATCATCGCAGCTGTAGAGCAGCAAACATTTGCAGGCATTATAACCTTTCACCCACACCTACCAGCAAGCACCAGCGATTCAATAAAATGTCATTGTTCAGGTTCGAGAATTGACTAAAGAATTGTTTATTTTTTCGCCTCATTTTGATGCCTCTGTGATGCAATGGTTTTCACTCTGGACTTGAAAATCCAGAGGTCAACGGTTCGATCTCCTGGTGCAGCAGTTGAAATGGTGCCAGTTTCTTAAGTTGCCCTGGCCCTATCCACCTCGCAGTGTAGATGGGTAACACCACAGTTAGGTTTCATGTTGGTGTACAATGCGGATACTCATACTTATTACAAAATATCTGGCCAGTGTGGAACAGAAGGAATTTTCTTTTTTTACCAGATAAGGCCCACTGAGCTACATAGCTCTTAAATCTTGACTTAAAGCTTTTGTGACTGCAGGAATTCATATTCTTGGGTCTTTTCGGTAAAGTCACGTAGATAGGTTCAAAGAAAATATGATACGAAGTGAGCTGAGTTGAGTACAGCTGAGGTGGTCTTACCAGTGAATGGTTGTAAGGTCTCAGACAGAAATCGGGATAGTTTGTAGGTGGGTGAGTCAATGATGGAGACGATAGGACGAAGGGGTGTCCCTTCTTTATGGATTTTTGGTAAGCCATATAATCTGGGTGGTCTAGCAGCAGAGGGTTTTAAGGAAAACCGCTTGGTTGGTTCGATCAAAGATGCCGAATCAGTGATATTCTTGGTTTTCGTAACGAGGCGGTTGGTGGGATCTCTTTTAATTTTGGTATAGCTACCATCATTAAGTAGGTCCTGAATTTTGTTGTTATTTTCTTTGAACCTATCTACGTGACTTTACCATGAATTCCTGCAGTCACGAAAGCTTGAAGTGAAGATTGAACATTCATATATAGTTGCAGCTCTCGTTTCACGTGAAAGTGTTTTTCTTCTTCTTCAAATGAATGAAGTGGCACCGCATCCAAGATATCATGAGCTCATTCGCCGCACATCGCCATGGGTTCGAGGCTCACGACCGGATCGCTGCCGGTGCCACCAGCTGCCCCCGACAAGAGCGAGGAAACGCTCGCCGGGAGGACGACAAGCCAGCGATGAGGTGCATTTCAGCTGGGTAGTTGGGGAATGCGGTAACATTTTAACATCTTCTTAGTTCTTTCGGTAAAGTCACGTAGAATGGAAACAATAACAATAATAAAATAAAACATAATAAAATCATATATTTTTTTAATTATTTTTATTGTTTCCATTCTACGTGACTTTACCGAAAGAACCAAGAAGATGAATCCCTGCAGTCACGAAAGCTTTAAATCGAAACATTTTAACAGCGGCAGCGGATAAAGGACGGTACACCGACATTTGCACAGCGGCCACAGCGTGTTTTTTATCAAACAGGCAATGCTTTTAAAAATTAAATATATCTTTAGGGATACAATCAACTCCACAATGACATATGATTAGCTTGATATTTTAGACAGATTCACTTAAATTAATTATTTTGTTTATGCATCGAATGATGTGTGTGAGAATCGATTATATATACGATTGGTGTTAATCGTATGATTAAAGCAATACAAATATCCACGTGTTTTTATGGAATATTAAAATGTTACATTAATTGCGTGAACCAAACTGTTGAAAACACACAGAAAAAAATAAAAACAATACAAAACAAGATAGTAAAAAAGCCAAACTAGGCGACTGTCGAATTCAATCGCAACGCCAGAAACGTGGAGCTTCATCGTACCGCTAGGGGAAGTCCAATCAAGATGTCGAATCGGAACCTTTCTGCAATGTTACCCGCTTAATTACGCAGCTAACGAGGGCGGAGGCCAAATTCCACTTTGTCCGATTTTGCGACGAATTTTTACTTTTTCCACCGGCACACCGGTGGGAATCGGGGAGGAAGAGGCGATGTCCATGGCCTCCGCGAGGCCCTGCGAGGGAAACAGGGCGGCGGGGACCCAGCAAGTCGTGGCGTGTCCGGCAGGAGAGTGCGGTCCACTCGTGGGCAGCCAGGCATGTGTGGAGAGAGCACGTGGTGCGTGGCTGCAACCTGTGAGCGCCACATTCCTGCCGTGCTATGACAGCAAGAGCGACAATGCCTCGGCTGCTCACGTGGCCACGCTATCCAGACTACATGAAAGCAAGGAGGCTCCCCCCCCGCTCCCCCGGACACGGGGTCCCCCACTTGGATGGGACAGCAGGCCCAATTCTACCCCTACTAAGTACAGTCCTGACGCGGCGATGGGGAACATCCACGGATTTTCTGTCCCTCTCCTATTGGATACCGGCGAGTTGTACCCGGTTCGCATTTTTTATCGCAATAGAAAACAATTTTAAAAGGCGGCTTACTTTATAAATAAATAAAAATAAACAACTGATCATCTTCTAGCCCTCTAAATGTGTTTTTGGGTTGTTACCGGGTCGTCGTTCGACGCTTTTGAGCAGCCACACATTGTCCCTCGATTACATATCGTTTGCCAGCTCCTGTTGGTGTTAATTTAGTCCCAGAAGCTCGCAACGGGTCGAGCAAAACGTCAAATATCGTGCTGATCAACGAGTGGTACACCACCTGAAAATGCATCGGAGAGCTGAACGGTACAACTGCAAAAACCAGTGTAGATTTTTCTTTCCATTTTTTGCTCGATATTATCCCAATCGTACTCTCGGTGTCAGGTCTGAAAGCAACCCACCCACGTCAAGTTGCAATCTTTACAGCCACCTGTTTAGACTTGCCCTGTTGCGAAGACATGGGACCTAAGCCGTTTTTATGGCAGGAATAATTTTCTGTTGCATTACACCAACGTGGGTGTGACGTTGGGGGAGGGGGGGGGCAAGCCTGCGATCGAGCGACATGAAGGGAAGGGCTGGTGGATCGCCAAGATGGAGCCTGAAGACGACAGTGGAGCAAGTAGGTTGCCAACATATTTGCAGAGTTTGAAGTGCCATCCTCTCGCATGCGCAACATTTATCCGGACACTTAAGTTTCCTCCCATGTGCATCAAACTCACTCTACTAATGAGAAGAATTGGTCAAACATCCCAATGCAGGACCTTCATGAAAAAGTGTCTTGAATATCAAGTCATGAATTTATGGATAGAGCTAGTTTTCTGACTGCAGTTATCTTATTATTATTCAACTCCTTCAAAAATATAACATCACCATTATCAGCCAAGATCGATCCACAGTTACACTATCAGGTTCAGGAGCCTTCCCTTTGTCCTGCTATCAAGGGTAGCGTTCACTTCTTCAGGTGTGACATATAGAACTTCCTTCTGAGCAACCGGTTGAATTCTATGGAATTTTTACTATTTTCACTACAAATTTTCCCACGATAATTGAGAGTAATTCCCTGTCATGCTGATTGATGGTTCCATCTTTCTCACAAGGGCTACAATTTGTGAATTGCAAATCACAATTACCTAGGTTTTTGCTGTCGTGGTGAATATATCTCTCCGATGCGTATGCCTGGTCGAACTGCGCCTTGTAAGGACATGGTGTCCAACGTTTCACTTGTTGCTTTCATGCCCTCACCGCTTGCAAAAAACACCCTCCGAATGGCGTGTTACATACAAACGGCGTTCATAACTCCGATACAACCGCGCGAGTAAGAACACGACACCCTCCACACATCACCAAGCAAAGCAATTTTGGCCTAACTGCCATAACAACCTTGGGGTCAAATTTCTCCCAACACAAAAAAAATCAGAATGCGGAGGAGATTAAAAAAAAGGGATGTCAAAATGTTTTGAGCATGCCCGGCAAGCCAAGCGAGCGGCAGAGTTTGTTTACAGTTTACTCTGAGCCATTCAGACCTGTGAAAGCCCAAACACAAAAACGTGAACACGGTGGCGTGAAAGTCAGTTGTACCTACACACTATGTCATGTCTCGCTCGCCCACTCGGCACTCTCGAAAGCCAAGCAACAGGGCAAACGTAAATCCTACCAGTTGGCTGTGTCGGGTGGTGGCGGGTTTTAACGACACGTTTATATATTTACGCGATGTAACCCCAAGAAAAACTTTTATGGATATATCCTGCTGCTATGCACGTACTATATTGTGAACACAGATGTATCACATTACTGCGGTTTCATTTACGGTGGAAGTGCATTAGGCTCGCCCTATGACCACTGATCTTGTCAGAACTCAGAAAATCAAAACAGGTTTGACTCTGGATAGTGCTTTTAATGGGTGATCCACCATGCATATAACGGGTATGCATGGTGGACGTATGAATGGTGGATGTATGAATGGCGGATGTATGCATGGCGGATGTATGCATGGCGGATGTATGCATGGCGGATGTATGCATGGCGGATGTATGCATGGCGGATGTATGCATGGCGGATGTATGCATGGCGGATGTATGCATGGCGGATGTATGAATGGCGGATGTATGAATGGCGGATGTATGCATGGCGGATGTATGAATGGTGGATGTATGCATGGTGGATGTATGAATGGTGGATGTATGAATGGTGGATGTATGAATGGTGGATGTATGAATGGTGGATGTATGCATGGTGGATGTATGCATGGTGGATGTATGCATGGCGGATGTATGCATGGCGGATGTATGAATGGCGGATGTATGCATGGCGGATGTATGAATGGTGGATGTATGAATGGTGGATGTATACATGGTGGATGTATACATGGTGGATGTATGAATGGCGGATGTATGCATGGCGGATGTATGCATGGCGGATGTATGCATGGCGGATGTATGCATGGTGGATGTATACATGGTGGATGTATGCATGGTGGATGTATGAATGGTGGATGTATGCATGGTGGATGTATGCATGGCGGATGTATGCATGGCGGATCTATGCATGGCGGATCTATGCATGGCGGATGTATGCATGGCGGATGTATGCATGACGGATGTATGCATGGCGGATGTATGAATGGCGGATGAATGCATGGTGGATGTATGAATGGTGGATGTATGCATGGTGGATGTATGCATGGTGGATGTATGAATGGTGGATGTATGCATGGTGGAAAGGCTACAGCGGAGCTACGTTTTTGGCAGCAGAGGAAAGTGCAGAAAAATAAATTGGTGTCCTGCACTATGCCCCCATGTATATGCTGCACGCCGTCACCAACTCGCACTGACCAGCGTGGAGAAGTAGTACGGTCATTTAACACCCACACGGCGTGCGAAGGTTCTCATCCAGCAGTGGAATAACAGAGGAGATGTACTCTACTGAACGTGTATTATAGGCTCAAAGAGCCAATAACGTACATGCCAGCTAGAAGCAGCCACGGTACATTGACAATGTTGACCGAGGAAGTGTTACTTTCGGCCCATTGACAATCCACTGCTGTTTTGAAGGCCTCCCAACAACGCCTTTGATCAAAGGGGTTGGTTGACCATACTTCACCACGTTGGTCGGTACGTTGTGATGGAGGTGGGAGGGAGGCGCCCATGCACACAGCACCTGGTTCAAATGTCACTCGCCACTGATGTTATCCGTCTACGGGAAGTAGAACTCAGGTCGCCGGATGCACAGCACAGCGCGCAAACCGCTGCGCCACCGCTCCCCACCCATTTAGTTTTTTTTTAAATCCGTTACTAAGTTATTGTGGTTGAGACAACAACGCAATCTAAGCCGCAAAACCAAACACCACACGCCGACAAACAGAAGCTTCACGGAGCTGGGGTGTGTCACCGCAGTCAGACTCGGCCTAACATTAATACATTAGCTAATGTTGGCAAGACAAAGGCGGCCGAGCAGGTGTAGTGGGGGGGGGCGACCTTAATAGGTGCTCGCAAACTGCACCCTTCCCCCCTGGATCCATCGCTCGCTCACTCACTCACAGAGAGCGGGCTCCTTCCTATCCATACTCTTTGGTTCTTTCGGTAAAGTCACGTACTGTAGGTAGAAAACAAAAAAAAAACTAATCTTCTTGGTTCTTTCGGTAAAGTCACGTAGAAGGGAAATAATAAAATAATAAAAAATTAACCATAATAAAAGACAATTGTATTTTTTGTATTTAAAAATGTTTTTTATGTTTTATTTTTATTATTTTATTTTATTATTTCCCTTCTACGTGACTTTACCGAAAGAACCAAGAAGATGAATCCCTGCAGTCACGAAAGCTAAAAATCGAAAAATAAACTAAATCACGACGTTTCGGGCACAGCACAAGTGCCCGTCATCAGGTGGGACAGCCACAGCAAGAAACAATTTGCTCCGTGGACAAGAGGGAAGCTGCTTGTCACAAGCAGCCTCCCTGTTGCCCACTTCGGCAATTGTTTATTTTGTTTTCTACCTACGTGACTTTACCGAAAGAACCAAAGAGGATGGATCCCTGCAGTCACTAGAACTTCAAATCGGGCTCCTACAGTTCGACTGTGCCGCACGTGTTGGTACCACGCGCACGTGTTGGCACACGCGCACGTGTTGGTACCACGCGCACGTGTTGGCACCCACGCAAGTGTTGGTATCACGCGCACGTGTTGGTACCACGCGCGTGTTGGTACCACGCGCACGTGTTGGTACCACGCGCACGTGTTGGCACACACGCACGTGTTGGCACCACGCGCACGTGTTGGCACCCACGCGCGTGTTGGTATCACGCGCGTGTTAGTACCACGCGCACGTGTTGGTACCACGCGCACGTGTTGGCACACACGCGCACGTGTTGGCACCCACGCACGTGTTGGCACCCACGCACGTGTTGGTACCACGCGCACGTGTTGGTACCACGCGCACGTGTTGGCACACACGCGCACGTGTTGGCACCCGCGCACGTGTTGGTACCACGCGCACGTGTTGGTACCACGCGCACGTGTTGGCACCCACGCACGTGTTGGGCACGACGCGCACGTGTTGGGCACAAACCACGCACGTGTTGGTTGGGCACCCCACGCACCCGGCCTACCTCGGTTCGCATCACGATCGCGGTCACGGCTCTCTGGCATCGGCAGCGAGAAGCGGTCCTGGGCCTCAATGTAGTTCGGCTCAAGACATTTAAAATAAAACGACTCCTGCGGTATAACTGGCTTGAGGTGTGTGCACCAGAGGTCGCAACCGGGTACCCGATACTCGTACCCTACCCGATACCCGGCTACCTGTACCCGGCCGGGTACGGGTACCCGTTTGCGACCTCTGGTGTGCACGTGTGTGTGTAGAGAAACAACACAGCAGTGGGGAGACAAAGGCGGCCGGGTGTCATCACCACCCCCCCCCCCCCCTTAACAGATGCTCAGATAACCACCGAGCATGCCAACAATAAACATTTGTAATGACATTGAGACTCTGTGGGTTGGCAGCGGTTCAGGGCACAGCGCTGTGGAGCAGAGGTCGCAACCGGGTACCCGATACCCGTACCCTACCCGATACCCGGCTACCCGTACCCGGCCAGGTACGGGTACGGGTAGCCGTTTGCGACCCTGGTACGGCCGGGTACGGGTAGGCCGTGAGTCACTGGTGAGTAACCGTTTGTCACTCATTTCGGGTAGGATACGGGTAGGTAGGGAACGGCCGGCCGGGTACCCGTATCCGGGTACCCGTACCCGACCGGGTACGGGTAGCCGTTTGCGACCCTGGTGCGGCCGAGTACGGGTAAGGAATCAAAACCCGTTTGCGACCTCTGCTGTGTAGGAACCCGGCCGCCCACCTGAGTTCGATTCGGGGCCACGGCTCCTGAACCTCAGCGACGGAGTCATCGCCCGAACCAGCGGGGTGAAGTATGGTCAAAGCAGGCCGACACGGCCCCATCCAGCAGTGGATAGAGCAGCAAAGATGGCCCGTGAAGCCTTCAGAGAATGTCGGGGCAAGTGCTGCTATGAAGGCCGGCACTGTGACACACGCGGGCGGGCGGGGGGGGGGGGGTGGCCAGCACTACGGCCCGGCCGCCTTTGTCTCCCCAGCGGCGATGTTTACACAGTCACCGAGGTGGGGGAGGTAGAGGGGGCCCCAGGACCGGCTCGGTGTCGGCCGTGGGCGGGAATCGAACTCGGCTGCTCGGCGGGTTTCGTAGCGCTGCTGTCGCCACCGCTCCGCGCGCCTCCTCCTCTTCACCACCACGCCACGGCCACCACCACCAGCACCACGACCACCACGCCGCCCGCTCGTACCTGTGGTGAAGCTCTCGTTCTAGACTCTGCAGCTTTGTCCTGGCGCGGCACACCGCCTGCTGTAGCTCCCGGCAAGGCGGGCCCATGGCGTTCAGGGGGGGGGGGCTCTGCTTGAGCCACTTAAGGGGGGCGGCGGATTTGTTTGTTTATTTAATTTTTAATCTTCGAGTTGGTTGGCGTCACGAGCGGTTGGAGTGCGGGTTTTGTGTCGGGTTTTACGAAACGCGGTGGTTGGGGCGGTACCTGCCGGGCCACTGTACCCTTCTCTCCCACCCCCATACCCTCCCCCACACCCTCGTACCCCCTCCACACCCCCCTGCCCCCTCTACACCCCCCTCCCCCCTCCACACCCCCCTCCCCCCTCCACTCCCCCCTACACGCCCCTCCCCCCCACACGCCCCTCCCCCCCACACCCCCCTCCCCCCTCCACACCCCCCTCCCCCCTCCACTCCCCCCTACACGCCCCTCCCCCCCACACCCCCCTCCCCCCCACACCCCCCTCCCCCCCCACACCCCCCTCCCCCCCCACACCCCCCTCCCCCCCCACACCCCCTCCCCCCTCCACAACCCCCTCCCCCCTCCACACCCCCCTCCCCCCTACACGCCCCTCCCCCCCACACACCCCTCCCCCCTCCACAACCCCCTCCCCCCTCCCTCCTCCACACCCCTCCCCTCCACACCCCTCCCCTCCACACCCCTCCCCTCCACACCCCTCCCCTCCACACCCCTCCCCCCACACCCCTCCCCCCACACCCCTCCCCCACACCCCCCCCACACGTGGTGACATCATGGCCATGCCACTGGTTGTTCACGGTCAGCGCGCTGCGCTACGAACCCGGCGGCCCGAGTTCGATTCCCGCTCGTGGCCAACACCGAGCGACGATTATCTGAACCGGTGCTGGGCCTCCCCCGAGGTCGACTCAGCCTCAAATGAGTAGCTGGTGCCGTGTATAAAAAAAACATCGCCACTGGGGAGACAAAGGCGGTCGGGCCCACCTCCTGTGCCGTTACGGCCTTCATAGGTGCTCGCTAACAGCACTTGCCCCAACCGTCTGTTAAGGCTATACGGGGGATCTTTGTCATGCCCTATTCAGGTGGCAGTGGTGCATCTATATTTTTCTATATTGCTTTTGGGACCGTCCATAAATGACGTCACGCACCTGGGGGGGGGGGTCAGACATTTGTGACGAGGGGGGGGGTTCGAGAAATGTGACGTCACATCAAAATGCGCAACTTTAAATAAATATAGAGAACACGGTCTACTTAATTAAATCGACTTTTTTCATAAATTATTATTTGTTTCTTTCGGTTAAGTCACGTCTAAAGATAAAACAATAAATTAAATTAAATAATAGAATACGACGTTTCGATTGCAACACAAGCAATCATCATCAGGTATAATGAAATAGCGACATAAAATCTAACCAGAAAACTATAGACAGACATATTAGCAGACAGATATCACCAAGATACATAGCGAGAGCAACACAGGTAGGTATCTTGGTGATATCTGTCTGCTAATATGTCTGTCTATAGTTTTCTGGTTAGATTTTATGTCGCTATTTCATTATACCTGATGATGATTGCTTGTGTTGCAATCGAAACGTCGTATTCTATTATTTAATTTAATTTATTGTTTTATCTTTAGACGTGACTTAACCGAAAGAAACAAATAATAATTCCTGCAGTCACGAAAGTTCTAAAATTAAGATTTTTTCATAAATGTTTTCTCCTACAACATCAGAGTGCAGCACCACATTAAATACGCACTACAATGACAATAGTTTAAAGCGATTGGAAGCATGTTTTATTTTTTTGGGGGTAGGACAGAGCTTTGTGACGTCATATTTGAGGGGGGGTCTGACTTTTTGTGACATCGTGTGACGAGGGGGGGGGTCAAAAATCGTCCAAAATCGCGTGACGTCATTTATCGACGGCCCCTTTGTACAAAATTCAATGAGTATTAATGTGATGGCAATTTGGTTGGCAAGTGGCTTTTGGCTGCTGGCCATCGAGCAAAGACGGTCACCTTATCGCGCGCTTTCAGATGCGCTTCTGCGGCCGTTTGGAACGCTCCTGTTTCCGATATTCGGAAGCCACTGGAGCTATGGCACTTTTAAATCTGGATCGAAAACTAATTTCTTTAGAACTGCTTTTAGTGTTGACCGTCCCCCACACCTCTAATTAGCACGCTTGGCTACACACGGTGTGAAAGAAGTTCAACATACAGAAAACGAAAATGACATTTACTTTATGCACAAGCACAAATAGCAATACAACACTCAACGCATGCGTCAACAACACTTTCCTTAAAATGTATGAGGCGACGTTTCGGGCAATCACCTAGGGATGTCCTTAACGCTCGTGACGTCACTCCACATCGACCACCCCCCTCATTAATATTCTTGAGCAGGTGACGTCCTCCAAATGGACCCCCCACCCCTCATTCATAATCATGAGCGGGTGACGTCACTCAATATGGAGTACCCCCCCCCCCTCACTAATAATCATGAGCAAGTGACGTCACTCAACATCAAACAGGCCCTCTCATTAATAATGATGAGCGGGTGACGTCACTCCGCATAGAGAAACCCCCTCATTAATAATCATGAGCAGGTGACGTCACTCCACATCGAACAGCCCCCCTCATTAACAATCATGAAGAGGTGACGTCCTCCAAATGGACACGCCCCTCCATTAATAATAATTATCAGCTGACGTCACTCCACATGGGGGGCCGAGGCACCTCCTCCCCCCTCCTCAGCGTCAACTCACAACTCTCACTACAAAGGCAGAACCCTCACGTCACGCGATCTCCGTGACGCTGTTGAGACATCGAAGTAAAAAGGACGTCATGATGAACAAGGGATTATAACCTTTAAATGAAATAGGTCTGTGTCACCGCGCCCTTACAAATAGCACGCGCATTGATGCAATGAATATCACGTCGCGGTCTGCTTTTAGCTTGCAAGTTTCAGATTTACTGAAATACACCCGTCCTTGGACGGACAAAAGGCGAGTAATATCAATATGCATTTTCTATAAACAGCAAGGGCCATTCCACCTGTCCTAACTTCAATTGGCAAAAGGCTAGTAATATCAATATGCATGTTCTATAAACATTACCCCTGTACTAACTTAAATTGGCAAAGGGCGAGTAATATCAATACGCATTTTCTATCAACAGAAAGGGCCATTACCCCTGTCCTAACTTCAATTGTCTTAATAGTCAATAGGATAAATCTTGACTTAAAGCCTTTCGTGACTAATTTATTATTTTTCTATCTACGTGACTTAACCGAAAGACCCAAAGCGTAGTCAATAGGATGTCTCTAAATTCACCTGTTCTTTGATCCATGCATTCCTCTTTCTTCATCACGTGGATGATGAATATTTTCTACAGTTATATTTAAGCCTCTATTTATCCAATGTTATCCCATCGGGAGGGAGGTTAAACCACAGTGCGAAAGAAGTTCAACAAACATACATAGAGATGGAACTTAAACTTAGTACAGTACTTTGATGCTGATCTCTCTACAGCAAAAAACATTTCGGGAATCACGTTTATTCTCTTCTCGGATAAAGGGAAGTCCCAGGTGTCACACTCGAAGAGGTAAACACTGCCCTTTACAGAATTTTAAAAAGCGTAAGGTCCTGGGGCCAGATCGAATAATCACCGTGGACTTCATCAAAAAGCGGCACCAATTATTGAACCAAAATTCGTGAATCTAACTTCCCCAAATGTTCCCACAAAATATAATACCACAATTATAATTATTATGTTTAAACAAGGCGATAAAACGCACATAGGACCAAGACGAAGCTAAAGATACCCCGTATAACCTTAACATACTTTAGGGGCAAGTGCTGTTAGCAAACACCTATCATGACCGACACGGCACACGAGGGGGTGGGTGGCCAGCACCACGCCCGGCTGCCTTTGTCTCCCGAGCCGCGATGTTTACACACTGCACCAGGTACTCAGTTTAGGCTGAATCGACCAAGGGGAGGCCTAGGACCGGTTCAGATAATCGTCACTGCTGTTGGCTGTGAGCGGGAATCGCTACCCTACCGCTCCCTCCACCTATACACGCGAAGACAAAGACCCCCCGTATAGCCTTCACACACTTTTAGGGGCAAGTGCGGTCAGCGAGCACCTGCACATCCATACACCAATACCCGCCATTCGCCACGAAGTGACGGTGACGTCGCCACGACGCTTGTGCCAGGCCATGTGCACCTTGAGACCACGTGAAGTGTCGAACGCCCGCTGGCAGGAGGTCACGGGGCAGACCCAGCAGGTGCCACGGGTCGACTGACTGAGATGACCGAGATGAGTGGCTGATGCACCACCTGTGCCCCCTGCTGTGCCAACTTGCTGTGCTTTAGCCACCCCCTCGCCATACACTCACACATACACACGTGAGCAGCCAGAGGCTGGGCCAGTTGTCGCACGCGGTCGCCGAAAACGTGGCTTCGTTAATTCTGCGCGTCGGGGGTTCGGGGGGGTGGTGGAGGGGGTTGGGGGGGAGGAGATGGTGGGGGCACTGGGGACCCGACAACAAGAACACTCATTACTCCTCCTGCGAGCAAAACAAATAATCGCGGCCGCGCACCAGCGGAGAGCCCAATAATCCCAACCCTTTTCGCGACGAGAAGCGAAAAAAAAACCGCTTCGGCGCGCCGGCGCTCAAAGGGAAATACAAAGCCGTGGGTTTATCCGCATGGAAGGCCGAGTGCGGAGAAAAATGAAATAAAGCGACGGTGACACGAAACTCGATCCGAGCAGGCGGTGTTCTTGGGCTTACACCGTTTATTGTGCAATTGTCCTGTTTTTGGGGACAGAAATCCGCTGGAGTGCAATTTTATAATTTGGAGTTTTCGACGTCCGTGCCCAGTCGCTCCCTGCACTGCGCGTGGTGAATTGAGCAGTGTGTGTGTGTGCGTGTGTGTGTGCGTGTGTGTGTGCGTGTGTGTGTGTGTGCGTGTGTGTGTGTGCGTGTGTGTGCGCGCGCGCGTGTGTGTGTGTGTGCGTGTGCGTGCGTGTGTGTGTGTGCGTGTGTGTGTGTTGGCGCGCGCGCGTGTGTGTGTGTGTGCGTGTGTGTGTGTGTGCGTGTGTGTGTGTGTGCGTGTGTGCGTGTGTGTGTGCGTGTGTGTGTGTGTGCGTGTGTGTGTGTGTGCGTGTGTGTGTGTGTGTGCGTGCGTGTGTGTGTGTGTGCGTGTGTGTGTGTGTGCGTGTGTGTGCGCGTGCGTGTGTGTGTGCGTGCGTGTGTGTGCGTGTGTGTGCGCGCGTGTGTGTGTGCGTGTGTGTGTGTGCGTGTGTGTGTTGGTGCGCGCGTGTGTGTGTGTGTGTGTGCGTGTGTGTGCGCGTGCGTGTGTGTGTGTGCGTGTGTGTGTGTTCAGTTAAGGAGGTCACGCTTGGGTGTGTTTGGCACCGCCTTTCCAACCGGTGGCTTACTTGGAGGAGCACATGCGTCTGCTGGCGCTTTTGCTCGGTTTGTGTATAGACGGTGGAGGAGGCAATGATGTATCATGTCACCCGTGTTCAAACAATTGAATGACTACAAACTCACCACGCTTGTGTCAATAACGCCCCATGTCTTGTAGTGAAATTAAAACCGTATATAATTAGGCTGTAGAAAATTCGTTCACGATTTCATCTGAAAAAGAAAACTCTTGAGAGTCAGGCCTAGAAATGAAATTGCGGATGATCCGAAAAATGTGACGTCTCGTGAAGTCACGATATTCAATTCAGTGATACGTGAATGCACTTTTGCTTAATGTTTCACAATATAAACGCGTTTATAGTAAAAGATTGCTTCACTGATGGAACGTCACGTTTGAATGCAAACTTCAACGATTAATATTTGAAATTATCACGATTGTTAAAGGTAGTTCATACACGATAAAATATTTTCAAAGGATATATTAACACACGTGTATTCTCGGTTCTTTCGGTAAAGTCACGTAGAAGGGAAATAATACACATTTTATTGCTGTGGATTTCACACCTGATGATGATTGCTTGTGTTGCAGTCGAAACGCCGTGAGAATGTTATTGTTTTCTATTTTTATTATTTTATTATTTTTCTTCTACGTGACTTTACCGAAAGAACCAAGAATATGAATCCCTGCAGTCACAAAAGCTTTAAATCAAAAACACACGTGTGTTTGCATTATGGGCAAGCGGTAGCGCACTGGTTAGTGCACTGTGCTATGGAGCAGCCGACTTCAGTTCCATTCCCGCTCACGACCAATCACAGTGGCGAATATATGAACCGGTACTGGGCCGTCCCTAGGTGGGCTCAGCCTTAAATGAGTACATGCTGAACTGGGGAGACGACGGGAGGCGGCCAGGCGTGGTGTTGGTCACCCACTCTTTCGTGTGCCCGCTGACAGCACTTGCTCCGACAGTTTGTTCAGGCTATACGGGGGATATTTGTCTTTGTGTGTGGAGCGGTGCGTATTGAGCCAGCCGACCAGAGTTCCATTCCAGGCCACAGCCAACATCAGTGGAGAATAATATCTGACCTTGTGCTGGGCGACCAATCAAATTAAAACGACACTTTTTATTTTACCGGGTAATACCCACTGAGCTATGTAACTCTTTTTCACAATCGACCTGGCCACAAATGATAGCTCGACGAAGTGGCTTATCACGTGGGAATTTATAGCAGCCGAGTAAGTACTCTAAACGCATGTTTCCTAAATGTGGAGGAAAAACCCGGTGGTCCCGGAGAAAAATCCACGGGACCACGAGGAGAGAGACACCGCAAATTCCAAATATACAGCAGGCGTCAGGGTCGGGATCGTCTCCTGCATATCAGGCGAGGTAGTTAACATCTCGCCACGGTGGCGCAATCAACTTCCTCACCCTCTGCACTGACAAGCGTGGTGGAGTCTACTGGAACGACAGCAGACGACTGGCACGGCGTGTGGGAGAGGCCGTCACCCGGCAGTAGATTGACATAAAACCGCGTTTGGGTACTATGTGTATGGGTGTGTTGTTTGTTTGTTGCTCACGCACCCAGTACCTCGCCATTTTACGGTGACGTGATGGCAATGGCCTCATTCTCGCCCAGAGACAGCACATGAGCCGGAGGCTGGGATTTGGCCTCTGTGGAGAGAGAGACTGGGAGATTGTAATCACTCCACCACAAAGTGCGCGTTCACTTCCCCCGTGCTCGTTTCGTCCATGTATTGCTCATCGCACGGTGTCCGGCCCCGTGATATAACCCTTGGTGTGCGGTGACATCGCTTTACAAGCGATCTTATGTGTATATATATATATAAATAACACAGTAATTATCATTCATTTTACGACTATTAAACGCAGTTGCACAAGTAGTACTGCAGCAGTGCCAATTCACTTGTAGTAGTAATACATTTTCAATGTAATGTTACTGTATGTGTATATATGGCTGACGAGATAGGGTGATTTGGTTATCTTATTTCGTGTGGCAAGGT
Source organism: Lampetra planeri (assembly GCF_965212315.1). Lineage (NCBI taxonomy): Eukaryota > Metazoa > Chordata > Hyperoartia > Petromyzontiformes > Petromyzontidae > Lampetra > Lampetra planeri. The sequence continues at coordinate 5,232,821 of NC_136136.1, forward strand.
AAAAATACATGTTGAACTTCTTTCGCACCCTACGTAGCCAACCGCGCTAATCGAAGGTGCGAGGAAAGAACAACAAACTAAACACGAAAAAGCAGCTCTAAATAAATGAGTTTCAATCTAAAAAATTACAATATTCTCTGCAGCATGTCGAGGTTACGAAGCCATCCAAGAGCGTCCGTGGAGGCTGGGTAGAGATCATGCAAATCGATGGTCTGGCTCTGGTGACCACATCAGTAAACTCTGTTGACTCTTCTTCATTGTCCACCGATGAAGGAGGAGATGACCGCATCTGCCATGCCCCGTGCTGCAGCAGCTCAGGGCTGAGCACTGTTTCTTGGACAGGGGTCGGTAACGAGTTCCTGGTTCGTGAGGGTGGTGGAAAATCGACCCCATTTAGTATGTTCGGTATGAATAGCAACGTCAAATTTGGTCATAGGCCAAGCTCCGATTAGCACGATTGGATACGTACGGTGCGATAGAAGTTCAACATATACACATACAAGCTAAGATGGCTGTTTAATTTTCGAACCTATTATAATTATAGAATTATAGGGGGGGAAAAACTTGACTATAAATGTCACTTTTCTATAGCCCTTCTAGATCATCGTGATAATTGACAGCAGTCACCCACTCAACCGCCTCATCGGGGCCGGGGACGCCGGGGCGAGACCGGGAATGGTCCAAATCACTCATCACCACCAGCTGTGATCTATCCACGGTTGCATGGAGATAAAAATATGTCTCTCTAGAACTTATGTATAATCCACGTGTTCCTGTTTCTGTTTGTCAACGTAATTGCAAGTACAGTAAATATTTCCCCATTCTTCGTTGAACACTCTCCATTATTTGCACAATTAAAAGTTGTATCTGCTTATGTCCGTGTGTCTCATCCAGTTCATAGGTAATGTGCATTCATCAATAATAATGATTAATAATAAAATATTTCCTAGGACAAACATGTTGGAAAGCTTTATAGCATGCATGCATATTTATTCTTGTTTCCTCGGTTAGTTTGTCATTATCTTTGCGGACATTCATATGTGTGCTCACAGGTACTCTCGCAAACAGCACTTGCCCCAACAGTCTCTATGGCTATATAGCAGGATCATTGTGTGTGTGTTAGAGAGAGAGAGAGATATATATAGCCGTGCTTAAGTGCTTCGCGAGCAGCAGCCTTCTGAGTTCGACTCCGAGTCTGAGTTTGACTTCAGTGCATCGCGCACTTTCAGGTGCGCTTCTGCGGCCGTCTGGAACGCTCTTTCTTCCGATATCAGGAAGCCACTGGGTGCGATGTCATTTTAAACCTGGATTGAAAACTAATTTCTTTAGAACCGTTTGTCGTACCCCCGCACCACCGATTCGCGGCTACATACGTTGCGAAAGAGGTTCAACAGACGTACAGTTTCATAGCTCTTTTACCAGACCTCATGGAAGAGGTAGGAGTACGCACACTTTACCCCACGAGACGCAACCTGTCAGTGGACTGTGATGTACCGCTGTCCCACCGCTCCACCCAGAGCTCGACACTGCGTATGAAGTCAATGTCAAAACATTCCCGAGTCAGTCACTGTCAATTCCACAGTTTTATGACAGGGACCAGTTGTTTCAATGCGATAACTACTGCACCAACTCTGCACCCCCCTTACATATACAGTTTACATGCTGTGTGTGTGTATATATAAAATCCAGCAAATAACAAAAAATGATTGTTTGTATTTAAGCCAATAGATGTTTTAATAATTCTTACGGCTTAGACATTGTAAAAGCATTGCTTGTGTGACATTATTGCTTACAGATAATTATGTATAAATCATACAACGTGCATTGTGAAACTGCGGGAGGCAGTGGTGCTCAAGCGCAAACAACACAGCCCCAGATACATTCTCGTCACTAACACCGCCATAACAAAAACGAAAGACAAATACAATTCTAGATTTGAAGTTTTCGTGACTGAATGGATCCATACTCTTGGTTCTTTCGGTAAAGTCACGTAGGTAAAAAACATAAAAAAATGAAATTAAAATAAATAAAAGAAAATCACGACGTTTCGATTGCAACACAAGCAATCATCATCAGGTGTGATCACCACAGCAAGAAAATGTATACATATATATTTATACATAAATTTAGACATAAAATATATACATTTTCTTGCTGTGCTGTTCACACCTGATGATGATTGCTTGTGTTGCAACCAAAACGTCGTGATTTTATTTTATTTATTTATATCTTTTATTTTATTTGTATTTATTATTTTCTTTACCTACATGACTTTACCGAAAGAACCAAGAGTACAAATACAATTGGCGACGTTTCGGACATTGCCCCAGAGGAAGAAGGACCATTTCCCGAAACGTCGGCAATTGTATAGATTTTAAAAAATTCCTTTGACGGCAACGTTATTGACGGCTGTATTCAATTGCTGATTATAAATCATAGCGGCATGTAAGCTGTGTGTATTTAATGTTTGAGACAGTATTATAATTGCCGCACCAGCAATGACTATATGCATGCGACTGGTTTATATCGGCAGGCGTGTAAAGATATCACTGAATATTAATAAGAGTCGCGATTCGATTAACAACATCGATTTAAGCAACGCTGACTGCGTAAGTAGCGGCCTCTAGCGGCCGTAGGCGGTTACGTGTCCCTCGTTCTTTCTCGCAGTCCTAAGTTCATTTTCCCAAGGTTCTTTTGCTCACTTTCATTTCACACATTTCTTGTTAATGACCATGTGTCTGCCAATATTTCACAGCAGCTACTAACAACTGACTCAATAATACATAATAATAATAATAATAACCAGATTACACACGGCAGAGTCGTGTGGTTAGTGTGGTCCCATAACCAGCCTTTACTACCATCTCCTCCCGTCTCACACCGTCACTAGGCGATCTCCACCTACTTGCTACACCCACGAGACCACAATATTTATTGAGCTTAAGGAACTAAGTAAGCCATGGGATCTATAAATTACACATACCTCGAGACCCACCGAGGTTGCCGGTCTTCGCCGTTAAAATGTAACACGGCAGTGCAAGCAAACGATGAGCCTAGTTGTAATTACTGGCGAAACGTCGTACTCACATTGCAAATGCTGTGGATTTTCTCACCAACGCACCGGTGTGCTGTGCCAGTAACGAACTGGCATGTTCTCTTTACGTGGCAAACCTTACTCATTGGCTGTGTATGATGGTGGCGGGTTTAACGACACGTTTATATTTACGCGATCTAACCACAAAAAACTTGTACAGTATTATGGGATAGCAATGCCTTATAGTTAACAAAAACGCCCCACGTGACCGAAAAAACGATGTAGTTATAGCCACTAGCGCACTGCTCCACGAAAGGCAGCCACCCAAGTTCCATTCCCGCTCAGGCTCAACATCAATGACGACGATCTGAACCAGTCCTGTGCCTCCCCTAAGTCGACTTAGCCTCAACTGAGTACATGGGTGCGATGTGTAAATATCGTCACGAGGGAGACAAAGACCTTCACAGGTGCTCGCTATCAGCACTTGCCCCAAACGTTCGTTAACACTATCCGGCGGGACCTTTATCTTTGTGTGTCACATATGACGCATGTGAGCGCTGATTTGAATGAGCTACTCGCTGCAAGCACGACACTGCTGATGAGACACTGTCATGTCGAAACCTTTTCCTTGGACTGAATCATTGCTTCTGAAATGATTCACTCCCAGAACACCGAGAGCCGATGTAGTTGTGTAAAACAATAACTTCGTTGTTATGTGGCGAGATATACATTTATATGGAGACACGTCTGCTTATCTGTTTTCAATTGAGATGGAACTCGCGTGTGCGTGTGTGTGTTGCATGTGACGTGGACATGACACTGGAGTGAAATCCTCTTGTTCTCTACGCCACGTGGCTCGCGTTGGGCAATCATCGGGCGTGTGTAGCGTGTACCTGACTCAACTTGCTTCGCTACGCTGGCGGCTGCATAGGTAAACCGGCAAACGTACAACCCGTGGTTGTGGGGGTTGTGCTTGAAAGGTAACGCAAGATGGGCACAGAAATTCAATAAAACCCCGGACCAGGCTCATCTATTAATCACATCATGCGTTGTAGTACGGCTTAAACATATTTTTGCTCATAAATCTCTAGATAAAGATATAAATAGTTCGTATACAATTATTGATTGTTTTTTCGCTTGATTTTTTTTTGCGTTGAACGGGACCCCATAGTTTAGATGGAACACTCTTACCCATAACATCTGATAACCCAGCAGCAGCATTTACTTAGCAATAATCGACGAGATCATATTTGGTCTGGCAAGCCAGTAAATCGGCCGTTGAACTAAGACGTATTTATTCGTATCCTCCTGCTAAAGCACAGGACGAGAGTTCGGCTTAATTGCTCATGGAATGTTTTCCGGAACCACCCACCCAACCCAGGGGCTGATCTCCACCTAAATATTGCCTCGCTCCGTGTAGCTGTCCCGGGCTGAGCCCGGAAAATATTTTGACATAGCCCAACGGTGGACGTTGAGTTCCGGGGGTTGGGGGCAGATATTTTTTTATTTTACCGGAGCTCAGCCCCGGACAGCTCCGGCTGGAATGAATCCCCGCCTGTACGAATTAGTCACACGTGACCTGCTGCACCGGGGCCATGAGCACATGGCACGGCCATCGCGCGTGGTGGCATTGGCACAAGCGGCGGCCTGGTCAGCTGCTGCTGCTGCACGGACGAACCCAGCAGAGGGAAAAACTCGGCGCTCTGCAGGTACAGGGCGTAGCGAGGAAGGAAGGACAACGTCGACGGTGATGGTGATGATGATGATGACGATGAAGGTTGTGCCGGTGGTGGTGGAACGGGTCCAGACCGGGTCTGCCCGACCGTCCCCATGCCAGCGTGAAGAGGGCACGGGTCTCCTCCCTTCTCGGCGGCCAGGCGGCGTGCCCTCCTCTCGCGAGCACGTCGGTTCTGGAACCAGATCTTCACCTGCAATGGGCCCAGTGCGGCACAACGGAGGAGTTGCTGCACTTTCATCCTCACAGTCATCGTGGCAGGGAGATTACACTGGTCAACAAAAAAAAACATTTTTTTCTGGCCTGGACTTTTGCAGCTGTTTTAGACTAATTTCAGGGTGCTGATTCCAAATCTGATCTCAGATTTGCTCTATCACATCTCATTTTTATGATATCGGCATACCCCATTTTCATTGATTTTACCCGAAATTAACTCTGTCACTTATGATTGCAAGTTGTTGCGAGTCAGTGACTGCTTTAGTGTTAAAATATGGCGCTGTATTTTTAGGATAGTGTGTTTATAATATCATGTTATGTAGATATCCACATTTATTTAATATTTTTCTTCTGCAGTTTTTATTGAAAATGCAATATTTGATATCTCAGATAGACAAAAACTGATGCCAGATTTGGAATCAGCACCACAAAATTACATTAAAACAGATGGAATACCTTATGCCAGAAAAAGTGTGTTGACCAGTGTTATCTGCTCGTAAGAAGGGTCATTGCCCGAAACGTCGCCAATTAAATAAATTTTCCTTTTTTCGCCTCATCGTCTTTGCCCCGAAGATTTGTTATATGTATGCAAAAAACTAAATTTAAGAAACTATTACAACTTTGACAGTGCTGGCCGCTTTTCGTTTTTGACCATTGTATTTATATATATGTGTGTGTGTGTGTTGAACTTCTTTCGCACGGCACGTAGCCAACCGTGCGAATTGGAGGTGCGAGAAATCCTCTATCGCTCTCCTCCTCCATAATGCAAGAGAGCCATCGTTTTCTCAATAATATTCAACCACCTGCTTTAAAAGAACAGGTGATCAAGAAGGGCCGTTGCCTGAAACGTCACCTATGTTTTACTTTGAAGGTAGTCTTATTTACGAATGTGTTGAGTTTATATATATAGAGTGGCTCAAAAGTCAGGACACATAGGATTATTTCATTTATATTAACACTGGCATTAAACGATTTTAATTGTTTATTCGCACAAAAAAGCAGTTCCAAACACAAAAAGGGAGTTCTAAAGAATTTCGATTTAAAGCTTTCGTGACTGCAGGGAATCATCTTCTTGGTTCTTTCGGTAAAGTCACGTAGAAGGGAAATTATAAAATAATAAAAAATAAAACTTAATCAAATGAGGACGGCTACTTGTGTTGTGGCCGAAACGTCGTGAGCATTAAATTTTATCATGTTTAATTTTTATTATTTCATTATTTCCCTTCTACGTGACTTTACCGAAAGAACCAAGAAGATGCGTTCTAAAGAAATTCGTTTTCAGTCTGAAAAAAGGGTCACAACATTCCGTGCGTGGAGGCTCTGCCTAGAAATCTGTGTTTCAGGAAAAAATTGCTAAAAGTGTGTGGGGTGGTGGGTGGGGGGAGGAATCAAACAAAGCGCGAGGAACGTGGAGGCCGTCGCTCACCCGGTTGTGCGAGAGGTAGAGTGATGCCGATAGCTCGGCCACATCGGCTCCACTAAGGTAGTGTGCCTCCCTGAAGCGCCACTCGAGCGCCGCGACCTGGGCCGACGAGAACGGGACGCGGGGACTCCGACCCGTGTGGCGATTCGCCCCGTCGGCTCGCCGCCTCACTTCTACACAAAGACAAAGACCCCGGACCCCGTTATAGCCTTAACGGACCGTTGGGGGCAAGTGCTGTTAACGAGTAGCACCTATGAAGGTCGCCACGGCACACAATGGGGGGGGGGGGTGTGGGTGGTCAATACCACGCCCGGCCGCCTTTGTCTCCCTAGCGGCAATGTTTTTTACACACTGCACCAGGTACTCATTTGAGGCTGAGTCGACCAGGACCAGTTCAGATCATTGTCACTGGTGTTGGCCGTCAGCGGGACTCGAACTCGAGTGGCCGTGTTCGTAGCGTAGCGCGCTAACCGCTGCGCCACCGCTCCCCCCGCACCTGAAAATCTCACCTTCTCACCTCTACATACACACACGTGGATGGGAAGTGATGTGGGTATGTGCGTAGGTAGGTAAGTATGGTAAGTCCTCGCTCCAACCGCCCGCCACCGCACATACAATACACACACGTGGGTGGGTATATGGCATGGAAGGCTGGTGGGCAAGTGAGTGGTAATTAGCATGTTGGGTGGTAGGTTGGTGATTAGGTAGGTGGGTTTCTCGGTGAGGAGGTGGTATGAAGTGCTGGTGGGTATGTGAGTGGCTGTCGGGGTGGGTAGGATGGTGGGTATGTAACTAAATGGATTGAATGGTGAATAACTGTTATGAAGATGGGTGAGTAACAATCAATCATTATTCAATTAATAAATCATTCAATTCATCAAGCAATACTCATCATTATCATTAACCACATTAACCAAAGCAGCATCATAATCGTCATCATTCAATAAATCATCACCATCAATACGTTACAACAGATCAATGAATCATGTGATCAATCATAAGCATCATAAATGTTCCATCAATAAATTATCATTAGTCTTCTTTACCTGGCGCCTATCGTTTGCCCACAATTGGTCTTTGAGATGTAAGCTGGAGAAATAACATTCGCATCATAAAATTATAATAACAACAAAAAGCACTTCTATTCTTAAGCAAATTAAGAATATACTTGAGCTGGGTATAACACATTTTAAATATAGTTCTTCCCCTAGTTTGTAATGTAATCGTTTTAGCCAGCCGAGCTAGAGTTGAAAACAAGTCGTTGTGTTTTATATAGACGGCCAATGGTCTACAGTGGGATGGATGCCGTATATGTCGAATTCATTAACAATATACGAAAAATAAGAATATCTTTTACCATTTCTGGCAACACCAACTAGATACATTTTGCACGGCATCAACTACTGGCAAAAAGGTCCCATGAATGAACAATAATTTACAGTTCTTCGCAAATCCACTGCTAGACAAAGGTCGCCCCACCCTGTGTCGTTCGTGGGGCCTTAAACGTTTAGCCATACTTCACCACGCTGGTCAATGCGGCTTTTGTGAGAGCGTGAGTGACAGATGTTGGAGCATAGCACAATAGAAGCATGCTATACAGCAGTTGAGAACGGGGACGAAAGACCCAGAACCGTTTCCGATATCACGCGACACTGATGTTAGCCATCGTGGCCGGCAATCGAACTCAGGTGAACCGGGTTCGCAATGCAATGCGCTAACCATTGCGCCACCGCTCCGCCCAGAATGACAATTCTTAATCTGAATGACCGTAGCGCCAACTTACTTGGAAGTCGAGGTGGCTTGTACCGCGTGCAATGAATCCACGCAAACTCGCAGCCGTCCTTGTCAGCGGTCGGTCCTGCTCCTCCTGCGCCCTGCTCCTTGGGTTCTTCTTCCACCACCTCCTCCTCCTCGTCCCCATTCCCTCCTCCGAGGATGGTCTCAACTCGAAAATCACGGAATCTCCCGGACCCTTCCCTGCGGACCTGACCACCTCCTCTACTCAACTGCTGTTTCAGGGGCTCGTTGCCTCTTACTGCCATGCTGTGGTCGCCGCCGTTGATCGATGGAGCCACTGGTGGTGATGATGATGATGATGGAATTGCTAATGCGTGGCGAGGTCTCACCGACACAAAGGCGCTACTTGCTCGCTGCTGCTGCTGCTGCAGGAGGTGGTGATAGTGGAGGTGGTGGTTCAGGTGAAGGAGGACGCTGCTCGCATCTCGCTGCATCATGACTCGTGGGGTGAATGGAAGTCGCCCGAATGCTCGGGGTGAGATCCCGCTCGGAGGCTCGGGGTTAGACAGAGCGGGTGACAAGGCACGCGCGTGCGACAATGGCTGGTGTCGTGTCCGGTCTACTGACTCGAGTGTTTTGTTGTGCGAATCGGTGACCGGGGTTTATCTCTGCGGCGTTGACTGGAGCTGACGGTGGCAGTTATCGGAGTGGCCGGCGCAATGCCTGGTGTGAGTGTCTGGAGGCAATTGAAACGTAAAAAAAGTGTGTGCGGTAGCGTCTGAAGCGATGGCCGTATTAATCAACGGGGTTTTTAGCCACCAAAGCAACGGCGGATGTCTCCTGTGCCTGCAGCAGTATCCGAATAGGTGACTGAGCAAGCGCCTGTAGAGCATTGGCTGAAACGGTCAACTCAAGCATCAGCAGCAGGAGCAGGAGGAGGAGGAGGAAAAGTGAGATGGGGCAGAAGTGGGAATCGGAGGCATGGGAATGAAACCAGGATGATGGTGATGTTGAGGTTTGATGACGGAGAGACGCGCAAAGGTGCCGCGTCCCAACAGCTCGCTCGGGGTAAAAGTGGTGAAGTCGCGACGCTTTCGCCGGGAAGGGAACTCGACACTGGTCGGCGGCTGTGGATCTGTGCGCTCACGCAAGGGGTGGTGTGTACTAGGGGAGACGAGGGCATGTGGGGGTGGGGGGACATGGAAGGTGGAAGCCACTTACCTGTCGGCTGGAACCAACCCGCGTAGGTGGGACGATGCTGACGCGCATAAAGACGCGAGCGCATGTTGATGTTGATGCCACGCTCGCCGTTGTCAACACCCTTGCCTACCTCGAACCCCTGCCTACCCCTCTCCTCTTCAATCATTCTTAATTTTACGTGTGTGGAGCTTATTTCGCACCGTACGTAGTCTTCCGTGAGCGCTCTCCTACCGCTCCCCTCTCATCTTACTCTACTCCCCCTCCACGCACTCTCCTGCTTCTCCCCTCTCATCTCACTCTACTCCCCTCCACGCACTCTCCTACCTCTCCCCTCTCATCTCACTCTACTCCCCTCCACGCACTCTCCTACCTCTCCCCTCTCATCTCACTCTACTCCCCTCCACGCACTCTCCTACCTCTCCCCTCTCATCTCACTCTACTCCCCTCTACGCTCGCTCCTACCTCTCCTCTCTCATCTCAATCTACTCCCCTCCACGCACTCTCCTGCTTCTCCCCTCTCATCTCCCTCTACTCCCCTCCACGCACTCTGCTGCCTCTCCCCTCTCATCTCACTCTACTCCCCTCCACGCTATCTCCTACCTCTCCCCTCTCATCTCACTCTACTCCCCTCCACACAATCTCCTACCCCTCCCCTCTCATCTCACTCTACTCCCCTCCACGCACTCTCCTACCTCTCCCCTCTCTTCTCACTCTACTCCCCTGCACACACTCTCCTACCTCTCATCTCACTCTACTCCACTCCACGCTCTCTCCTACCTCTCCCCTCTCATCTCACTCTACTCCCCTCCACGCACTCTCCTACCTCTCCCCTCTCATCTCACTCTACTCCCCTCCACGCACTCTCCTACCTCTAATCTCACTCTACTCGCCTCCACGCTCTCTCCTGCCTCTCCCCTCTCATCTCACTCTACTCCCCTCTACACACTCTCCTACCTCTCCCCTCTCATCTCACTCTACTCCCCTCCACGCTATCTCCTACCTCTCCCCTCTCATCTCACTCTACTCCCCTCCACACAATCTCCTACCACTCCCCTCTCATCTCACTCTACTCCCCTCCACGCACTCTCCTACTTCTAATCTCACTCTACTCCCCTCCACGCACTCTCCTACCTCTAATCTCACTCTACTCCCCTCCACGCTCGCTCCTACCTCTCCCCTCTCATCTCACTCTACTCCCCTCCACGCACTCTCCTACCTCCCCCCTCTCATCTCACTCTACTCCCCTCCACGCACTCTCCTACCTCTAATCTCATTCTACTCCCCTCCACGCACTCTCCTACCTCTCCCCTCTCATCTCACTCTACTCCCCTCCACGCACTCTCCTACCTCTCCCCTCTCATCTCACTTTACTCCCCTCCACGCACTCTCCTACCTCTCCCCTCTCATCTCACTCTACTCCCCTCCACACACTCTCCTACCACTCTCCTCTCATCTCACTCTACTCCCCTCCACGCTCTCTCCTGCCTCTCCCCTCTCATCTCACTCTACTCCCCTCCACACAATCTCCTACCTCTCCCCTCTCATCTCACTCTACTCCCCTCCACACAATCTCCTACCCCTCCCCTCTCATCTCACTCTACTCCCCTCCACACACACTCCTACCACTCTCCTCTCATCTCACTTTACTCCCCTCCACGCACTCTCCTACCTCTCCCCTCTCATCTCACTCTACTCCCCTCCACACACACTCCTACCACTCTCCTCTCATCTCACTCTACTCCCCTCCACGCACTCTCCTACCTCCCCCCTCTCATCTCACTCTACTCCCCTCCACGCACTCTCCTACCTCCCCCCTCTCATCTCACTCTACTCCCCTCCACGCACTCTCCTACCTCTCCCCTCTCATCTCACTCTACTCCCCTCCACGCACTCTCCTACCTCTAATCTCATTCTACTCCCCTCCACGCTCTCTCCTACCTCTCCCCTCTCATCTCACTTTACTCCCCTCCACGCACTCTCCTACCTCTCCCCTCTCATCTCACTCTACTCGCCTCCACGCTCTCTCCTGCCTCTCCCCTCTCATCTCACTCTACTCCCCTCCACACAATCTCCTACCCCTCCCCTCTCATCTCACTCTACTCCCCTCCACGCACTCTCCTACCACTCCCCTCTCATCTCACTCTACTCCCCTCCACGCACTCTCCTGCCTCTCCCCTCTCATCTCACTCTACTCCCGTCCACGCACTCTCCTACCTCTAATCTCACTCTACTCCCATCCACGCACTCTCCTACCACTCCCCTCTCATCTCACTCTACTCCCCTCCACGCACTCTCCTACCTCTAATCTCACTCTACTCCACGCTCGCTCCTACCTCTCCCCTCTCATCTCACTCTATTCCCCTCCACACAATCTCCTACCCCTCCCCTCTCATCTCACTCTACTCCCCTCCACGCACTCTCCTACCTCTAATCTCACTCTACTCCCCTCCACGCTCGCTCCTACCTCTCCCCTCTCATCTCACTCTATTCCCCTCCACACAATCTCCTACCCCTCCCCTCTCATCTCACTCTACTCCCCTCCACGCACTCTCCTACCTCTAATCTCACTCTACTCGCCTCCACGCTCTCTCCTGCCTCTCCCCTCTCATCTCACTCTACTCCACTCTACACACTCTCCTACCTCTCCCCTCTCATCTCACTCTACTCCCCTCCACGCTATCTCCTACCTCTCCCCTCTCATCTCACTCTACTCCCCTCCACACAATCTCCTACCACTCCCCTCTCATCTCACTCTACTCCCCTCCACGCACTCTCCTACCTCTAATCTCATTCTACTCCCCTCCACGCACTCTCCTACCTCTCCCCTCTCATCTCACTCTACTCCCCTCCACACACTCTCCTACCACTCTCCTCTCATCTCACTCTACTCCCCTCCACGCTCTCTCCTACCTCTCCCCTCTCATCTCACTCTACTCCCCTCCACACACACTCCTACCACTCTCCTCTCATCTCACTCTACTCCCCTCCACGCACTCTCCTACCTCTAATCTCACTCTACTCCCCTCCACGCTCTCTCCTGCCTCTCCCCTCTCATCTCACTCTACACCCCTCCACACACTCTCCTACCTCTCCCCTCTCATCTCACTCTACTCCCCTCCACGCACTCTCCTACCTCCCCCCTCTCATCTCACTCTACTCCCCTCCACGCACTCTCCTACCTCTAATCTCATTCTACTCCCCTCCACGCTCTCTCCTACCTCTCCCTTCTCATCTCACTCTACTCCCCTCCACGCACTCTCCTACCTCTCTCCTCTCATCTCACTCTACTCCCCTCCACACACTCTCCTACCACTCTCCTCTAATCTCACTCTACTCGCCTCCACGCTATCTCCTGCCTCTCCCTTCTCATCTCACTCTACTCCCCTCCGCACAATCTCCTACCTCTCCCCTCTCGTCTCACTCTACTCCCCTCCACACAATCTCCTACCACTCTCCTCTAATCTCACTCTACTCGCCTCCACGCTCTCTCCTGCCTCTCCCCTCTCATCTCACTCTACTCCACTCCACGCACTCTCCTACCTCTCCCCTCTCATCTCACTCTACTCCCCTCCATGTATTATCCTACCTCTCCTCTCTCATCTCACTCTACTCCCCTGCACACACTCTCCTACCACTCCCCTCTCATCTCACTCTACTCCCCTCCACGCACTCTCCTACCTCTCCCCTCTCATCTCACTCTAATCCCCTCCACGCATTCTCCTATCTCTCCCCTCTCATCTCACTCTACTCCCCTCCACGCACTCTCCTACCTCTCCCCTCTCATCTCACTCTACTTCCCTCCACGCACTCTCCTGCCTCTCCCCTCTCATCCCACTCTACTCCCCTCCACGCACTCTCCTACCTCTCCCCTCTCATCTCACTCTACTCCCCTCCACGCACTCTCCTGCCTCTCCCCTCTCATCTCACTCTACTCCCCTCCACGCACTCTTCTACCTCTCCCCTCTCATCTCACTCTACTCCCCTCCACGCACTCTCCTGCCTCTCCCCTCTCATCTCACTCTACTCCCCTCCACGCACTCTCCTACTGCTCCCCTCCCATCTCCCTCTACTCCCCTCCACGCACTCTTCTACCTCTCCCCTCTCATCTCACTCTACTCCCCTCCACGCACTCTTCTACCTCTCCCCTCTCATCTCCCTCTACTCCCCTCCACGCACTCTTCTACCTCTCCCCTCTCATCTCACTCTACTCCCCTCCACGCACTCTCCTACCTCTCCCCTCTCATCTCACTCTACTTCCCTCCACGCACTCTCCTGCCTCTCCCCTCTCATCCCACTCTACTCCCCTCCACGCACTCTCCTACCTCTCCCCTCTCATCTCACTCTACTCCCCTCCACGCACTCTCCTGCCTCTCCCCTCTCATCTCACTCTACTCCCCTCCACGCACTCTTCTACCTCTCCCCTCTCATCTCACTCTACTCCCCTCCACGCTCTCTCCTGCCTCTCCCCTCTCATCTCACTCTACTCCCCTCCACGCTCTCTCCTGCCTCTCCCCTCTCATCTCACTCTACTCCCCTCCACGCACTCTCCTGCCTCTCCCCTCTCATCCCACTCTACTCCCCTCCACGCACTCTTCTACCTCTCCCCTCTCATCTCACTCTACTCCCCTCCACGCACTCTTCTACCTCTCCCCTCTCATCTCACTCTACTCCCCTCCACGCTCTCTCCTGCCTCTCCCCTCTCATCTCACTCTACTCCCCTCCACGCTCTCTCCTGCCTCTCCCCTCTCATCTCACTCTACTCCCCTCCACGCACTCTCCTACCTCTCCCCTCTCATCTCACTCCACTCCCCTCCACGCACTCTCCTACCTCTCCCCTCTCATCTCACTCTACTCCCCTCCACGCACTCTCCTACCTCTCCCCTCTCATCTCACTCCCCTCCACGCACTCTTCTACCTCTCCCCTCTCATCTCACTCCACTCCCCTCCACGCACTCTCCTACCTCTCCCCTCTCATCTCACTCTACTCCCCTCCACGCACTCTCCTACCTCTCCCCTCTCATCTCACTCCACTCCTCTCCACGCACTCTCCTACCTCTCCCTTCTCATCTCACTCTACTCCCCTCCACGCACTCTTCTACCGCTCCCCTCTCATCTCACTCTACTCCCCTCCACGCACTCTCCTACCTCTCCCCTCTCATCTCACTCTACTCCCCTCCACGCACTCTCCTACCTCTCCCTTCTCATCTCACTCTACTCCCCTCCACGCACTCTTCTACCGCTCCCCTCTCATCTCACTCTACTCCCCTCCACGCACTCTCCTACCTCTCCCCTCTCATCTCACTCTACTCCCCTCCACGCACTCTCCTACCTCTCCCCTCTCATCTCACTCCACTCCCCTCCACGCACTCTCCTACCTCTCCCCTCTCATCTCACTCTACTCCCCTCCACGCACTCTTCTACCGCTCCCCTCTCATCTCACTCTACTCCCCTCCACGCACTCTCCTACCTCTCCCCTCCCATCTCACTCTACTCCCCTCCACGCACTCTCCTACCTCTCCCCTCTCATCTCACTCCCCTCCCCTCCACGCACTCTCCTACCTCTCCCCTCTCATCTCACTCTACTCCCCTCCACGCACTCTCCTACCTCTCCCCTCCCATCTCACTCCCCTCCCCTCCACGCACTCTCCTGCCTCTCCCCTCCCATCTCACTCCCCTCCCCTCCACGCACTCTCCTACTGCTCCCCTCCCATCTCACTCTACTCCCCTCCACGCACTCTCCTACCTCTCTCCTCTCATCTCACTCTACTCCCCTCCACGCACTCTCCTACCGCTCCTCTCACTCTACTCCCCTCCACGCACTCTTCTACCGCTCCTCTCACTCTACTCTCATCCACGCCCTCAATGCGTTCTAAGTCCCCAGTCAATGCTCGCGCAGTGGGTGGTCGCTCATTCCCCTTTACTGCTCCCCCCCAACCCCCTTTCCTTTGTTTGGAACGCCCTTGCCCCGGCCATACGTGCTGTCGACTCCCTACCCAGAGGACTGCAGAGCTTGGGAAATTGTTGGCGTCGTCTTAGCGCGTGGCTGCTGCCGCTCCCGCGTGTCCTGAGTCGTCCTCTCTCTTTCTCTACCAGAGCGAGCGAACGCTGCAGCGGTGGCACTTTACGAATTTAAATTATTATTATTATATTATTCTAGGCATGAACGCGACCGCATCTCTTACATTGACATATTGCCATGTAACGTCGCTCCACTGCGCACTGTGGCTGTAACGTGCCGAGAGGTAAACATATCAAATTTAGACGATGTTCTTTCTGCTACGATGCCCTTCGAGCATGGAACAATATCACATCGCGTTGACGCATATACGCCATCCCCTCCCAGTCAGTAATGTGATGGGCAATTGTCCTAATTGCTTGGTAATTGTGAATACTCGTGCATTTGAATCGTATAGTTCTTCTTACCAGGGCTTAGTTTTTCACTCGATATTTTAACGGAACACTGCGATAGGTTTGTCTTGCTATGGGGATTATCGGCGTAAGGCACTACCACTAGAGTGCAATGCACGCCTATCCACAATAACCATGATATTATTCTATTCTATAATAATCCTATGAACAGGTTTTAAACGACAAAATGAAGCAAGATGGACGCGGCGTGTCAAAATAATTCCCTTGACAAAAGTATTCCGGACTGTGTGTCGGCTAAAGCTCAGCGCTGACTATGAATCTGGTTTCACGTGTAACTCACTGACATCTAAGCTCAGTGGCAAGATATATATTTATTTAAATGTCAATTATGCTCGTCGTGTTTTTTGTCCGTGTTTCTATGGTCCGGTTCATGCGCCGTGAGCGAGGACTGTAACATCGCGAAGCGGTGATACGTTCGTCCAGCAGTGGATTGAACACGGCCGGCGATGATGCGTAACGTTTAGTGTTAAAATAAACGGGCGTGTGTTATATCTGCTGAATATTTCTGTTGTCCGATTAAATAACGCTAACGTTCGTGGACACATCGCACCACGTGGCGATTTCAGGTTAAGTCGACCTAGTGGGTGACCATGTTAGGACGAGGAGATGCCCGATTGCCGCAATTGTCGTGTGTGTCTGCCTTGGTCAGGGATCGAACTCGTGTGGTTTGGAGGTGTAGTGCCCTGGGCACTTCCCTTTTCAACGTGTACAGAGACGCAGACCTTCCGTATAGCCTTTGACAGGCTATTGGGGCAAGTGCTGTTAGCGAGCACCTATTGAAGGCCGGAACGGCACGCGATAGGATGGGTGTGGACAACACTACGCCCGGCCGCCTTTGTCTCCCCAGTACACCAGCCAGAGCCGGATTAAGATTTTGTAGGCCCCTGAGCATCAGGTACTGTGAGGCCCCCAGTAATGTGTTTCAAAAAGGAAAACAAAGTTAAAGAAAAATAAATTTATTTTTTACAAGGCTAACAACAAATAAAATTCAGCATTCACAAATTAAACATCTCTGGAGGCCGCTCCAGCTGACGGAGGCCCCTGGGTTGCAGCCCCTCAAGCCCCCGTGCCTTGATCCGGCCCTGACACCAGGTACTCGTTTGAGGTCGAGTCGACCTAGGGGAGGTCCAGGATCGGTTCAAATATCCCTCACCGATGTTTCCCAACTCGGGTGACCGGGTTCGCAGCGTGGGGCGCTAACCACAGCTCCACCCCCCCCCCCGCAAACACACGCACACCCAAAACGCAACACACGCAAATAAACAAACACCCACTACACGTGTCTTATTTACTTATACTTTGAGATCAAATGTATTTCCACGCAAGTATATACACAGACGAGCCATTAAGAGGACATTAATCAACTATTGTTGTCTGTCTTCTTCACAAGCGCCACTCTCGTGCAAACAGTGACGCCGACTTGAATTGTCGCAAGATTGATGAGCGTCTCTCATCTCACTCTACTCCCCTCCACGCACTCCCCTACCTCTCCCCTCTCATCTCACTCTACTCCCCTCCATGCACTCTCCTACCTCTCCCCTCTCATCTCACTCTACTCCCCTCCACGCACTCCCCTACCTCTCCCCTCTCATCTCACTCTACTCCCCTCCATGCACTCTCCAACTCCTCCCCTCTCATCTCACTCTACTCCCCTCCACGCACTCTTCTACCTCTCCCCTCTCATCTCACTCTACTCCCCTCCACGCACTCTCCTACCTCTCTCCTCTCATCTCACTCTACTCCCCTCCACACGCTCTCCTACCTCTCCCCTCTCATCTCACTCTACTCCCCTCCACGTACTCTCCTACCTCTCCCCTCTCATCTCACTCTACTCCCCTCCACACGCTCTCCTACCTCTCTCCTCTCATCTCACTCTACTCCCCTCCACGCACTCTCCTGCCTCTCCCCTCTCATCTCACTCTACTCTCATCCACACGCTCTCCTACCTCTCCCCTCTCATCTCACTTCACTCCCCTCCACGCACTCTCCTACCTCTCCCCTCTCATCTCACTCTACTTCCCTCCACGCGCTCTCCTACCTCTCCCCTCTCATCTCACTCTACTCCCCTCCACGCACTCTCCTACCTCTCCCCTCTCATCTCACTTCACTCCCCTCCACGCACTCTCCTACCTCTCCCCTCTCATCTCACTCTACTCCCCTCCACGCGCTCTCCTACCTCTCCCCTCTCATCTCACTTCACTCCCCTCCACACACTCTCCACCTCTCCCCTCTCATCTCAATCTACTCCCCTCCACACGCTCTCCAACCCCTCCCCTCTCATCTCACTCCACTCCCCTCCACACACTCTCCTACCTCTCCCCTCTCATCTCACTCTACTTCCCTCCACGCGCTCTCCTACCTCTCCCCTCTCATCTCACTCTACTCCCCTCCACGCACTCTCCTACCTCTCCCTCTCATCTCACTCTACTCCCCTCCACGCACTCTCCTACCTCTCCCCTCTCATCTCACTTTACTCCCCTCCCCGCACTCTCCTACCTCTCCCCTCTCATCTCACTCCACTCTCCTCCACACGATCTCCTACCTCTCCCCTCTCATCTCACTCCACTCCCCTCCACGCTCTCTCCTACCTCTCCCCTCTCATCTCACTCTACTCCCCTCCACACACTCTCCTACCTCTCCCCTCTCATCTCACTCCACTCCCCTCCACGCTCTCTCCTACCTCTCCCCTCTCATCTCACTCTACTCCCCTCCACACGATCTCCTACCTCTCCCCTCTCATCTCACTCTACTCCCCTCCACGCTCTCTCCTACCTCTCCCCTCTCATCTCACTCCACTCTCTGGCACGTTGTCTCCTCCCCAGCAATGCAGGCCTCCTCCTCCTCCTCACAAAGCCACCCACAGTCATCAACCAACGTTGCATGGGAGCAGGTGGCTTCTTCTCGACTCCTGCTGCTGTTCTTTGGGATTCTCTTCCTCTTGAACTTGATGCGGTTGAGACTCTGGTGCCCTTGATCGAGTCAACGCCTAAGACTCCCATTTGTTTTCGCGTGGCCACAGAGCTCACGATTCTCCCTCACCCCTTCCCGTGAAGCGTCTGGATATGCGGTTGCATTTCAGACGCCGCTCGAGAAATTGTACTGTTTTGTTTGCATTGCATCCAGCAGCGGATTGGCAAGCGTAATCTTAATTTGGAGCTTTCGTGACTGCAGGAATTACTCTTTGGTTCTTTCGGTTCTTGGTAAAGTCAAGTATAAAGATAAAATAATAAATTAAATAATAGCATACTACGACGTTTCGATTGCAACACAAGCAATCATCATCAGGTGCCGATGTGTGTTCTCTCTCTATGTGTATCTTTGTGATATCTGCCTGCTTATATGTCTGCCTATAGTTTTCTGGTTAGATTTTGTTGCTATTTCTTTTATACCTGATGACGATTGCTTGTGTTGCAATCGAAACGTCGTAGTATGCTATTATTTTTAATGTATTATTTTATCTTTATACGTGACTTTACCGAAAGAACCAAAGAGTGATTGGCAAGCGTGTCCGGTGCGCGCACGTGCGCGGGACACACGCGCGGTCACCTTCCGCGCGCGTTATCGGGACATTATCAAATCAAAGCGCAGGCCACTAACCAATTGTTACGGGGGATTTAAAGGGAGTACTGACAATATAAATAATAATAAATTCACTCCAGCCGGGCCCATTGTCTGCGCGGTGTCACGGTTAAAGTTGATAAATCACCAACAACTGCCGCGATTACAGGACGGCTCGGTCTGAAATCTCTCGTTCACGGCCTCGCTCCTGCAGGTGGTAGCAACCCAACGCCGAACCGTGACCAAATGTTCCGCAGGGAAAACCCCGGCGCACGCATTAGGGGCATTGGTTACGTGTAGTTACGATGTGCCGTTTCTGGACCTCTATATCTCGTGTATATAGTGTGCATATGTACACATATAGTGTACAAATGTGTGTGCTAGTGTACAGAGTGCACACAATCTGCATTACCCCCGTGTTCGTGAATGGGGAGTGGAAGTAGATATTACAGAACTACTATAGAGTTCCCTTCACGTTACCTTTTTTTCATCCCCATTATAGGCACTGCACTTTTTCACCCTCCACACTACACATGAGTGTTCATCGCGTGTAAATATGATTCATTCTTCGAGCTGAAATTGAGCCGAATTTGTATAACCTCATTGATACCGGGTCACAAGTTGTGGGGGGGGGTCTGCGTCTTACTTTCCGTAGCGTCTTACAATCGGTAGAATACGGTGAATTCCCGGCGTGGCCAACTCGTCTTCTCTCCCAAAGTAAATCGGAGGGCAGCCAGCACAGGGCAGGCAGGACATGTTGTTGCGCGAAAAGCTCGTTAATTTAATTAGAGGGGCTGATTTCTTTGTGCCGCGCTCCTAATGCACTTGAAGCCCCGGGAACAAGACACGCTTTCTTCCACAAATACACAATCGAGTTACACCTTAAACGTAGTTTACGTATTTATCCTGTGGCTCGTAATTATACTGTAAAGGGATCTAGGCCTGTTAATGCAGACGGGGTTGGGGAGCGGGGGGGGGGCGTGAGTAAGGCGCATGGACGGGTGGGAGGTACCGGTTATCATTGCACCTGCGAAGTTTGTAGCCTCCCCCACCACCACCAGCATCACCACCAGGCAATTGTTGAGGCACTGCGGCCCTCGGATTTTTGACGCAAATCCTCGCCAAAGAAAATCGAGACTCCGGGCTTAATTATTCATGGATTCTTTTTTTCTTGCCACACCCCCCACCCACCGGGCCCGGCTAGGGAGAAATATTTTTTTCCCGAGCTCAGGTTGTGTTGGGGTGGAGTATTACATCGCACGACCGTGAGAGGTCGTGGTGGTGGTGGTGGCTTGGGGAATCCTTCATCCAAAAGTGGATTGACCATGGCTGCTGATGAAAAACGTCTTTTTAATGTCTGAAAGGCAACATCTATTGCAGCCCGATGATAAATCCTTGAGATAATCTGGTAAATAAAGCCATAGCATCACGATGCACTTTCGATTATCGCGGTTGGCTGCGTACGGCGCGAAAGAAGTTTAACATACATACAAACCTGACTAAATTAGCAGTTGTGAGCCGAACTTAAATTAGTTTTGTTCGTGTTAACTTTCTATTCGGCTTCACAATTGGAATATTGTATCACATTTAAAAACCAGAATCGATTGATGGACACTTCTGAATCAAACATTCCACTGAATTTAGTTAAAGTACCGTAATTTATTAATAGCTGTCACTTCACCGTGTATTCTTGTTTACCTTCGTTCTATTGTTTACATTTACTAAAGTTTTTATTATTCATTATCGTAGGACAGTGAGAGGTGGCGATAATTTGGGGAGGACTTTTTATTTTACCAGGTCAGGCCACTAAGCTTTTTAGCTCTTTTCGAAAGCGACCTGGCCACACATTATAGCTTAACGAAGTGGCTTATCAAGTGTAAATGCAAATCAGCCAAATACCATAAACGCATGTGAATTCTAAATGCGGAGGCGAAAACCGGAGGACCCGGAGAAAAATCCACGCGACCATGGGAAAAACATACCAACTCCAAATGTACAGCCATCAGGATCGGGATCGAACCCACGAACCTCTGCACACCAGGCGAGGGAGTTAACATCTCGCCATCGTGGTGCCCCCCATTCTAGCAGTGGATAGATGATGGCTGAAGATGATGGATGCGTGGATATTTTCTTTGTTTGTACTCTCCATATTTAATTTCAGTCATGCTATCGGTGTCATGCCACGAGACGATGCGTCCAATCGGATCTCTCGCGACCAGCAGTGCATTAGCCCCGTGTTAGTGAATGGGCCGTGGAAGAAGATATTACTGAACTACTTCTGAACTCCCTTCAAGTGACATGTTTTTAAATCCTTTATATTAAGTTCACTTGCTTGCTTGCTTGCGCGCTTACGACCGTGCAAATCTTTCGGTCGTTTTTTAACCCACTTCCCGTGATCCAATCGAGCTGACATTTTGCACACAGACTCGTTGTGCGTGACAATTTATTTTCGTGAAAATTTTTTTCCAAAATTTTCAACATTTTAGGGAATTTTTTTTATACTTAATTACCAATTGCTTAATGGTGGCAGGCAATCATCTGATCCATAGGTGGCAGCCATCTCAAGCCAGAGGACGAGAGGACTCTAGCCGCCACGCATATAAAGGATTTATAGTGAAAAACCTTGTTTTTACGGGTTAATTTTTTTATCCCCATATTAGAGGCACGCCACTCTTCCAACCACCAAGTACAAACACCCAGTTTGATATTGCGGAGACCATGAACTCACGACACTCGGGAACCGTGTTGAATCGTGGGTGCCTCAAGCCTGGATTCGAAGCCAGGATTTGAGTGGAGCCGGAGTCACGAGGCCACCTCTTAATTCGTTTTCTATTATTTTACCACCTTTTAAACTGGATATGGGAATACTAGCAATGATACTGAGCACGGATTTTCAAAGTTCAAATAAGAACCAAATAAATTTCGATTTAAATATTTCGTGACTGCAGGGATTCATCTTCTTGGTTATTTCGGTAAAGTCACGTAGAATGGAAATAATAAAATAATAAAAATAAAACATAATAAAATCATTCTCACGACGTTTCGGCCACAACGCAAGCAGCCGTCCTCAGGTGGAGAGCAGGTCTGTCGAGAAGACAGCATCCGTCCTCAGGTGGTGTGGCCGACACGTCGTGAGAATTATTTTATTATGTTTTATTTTTATTATTTTATTATTTCCATTCTACGTGACTTTACCGAAAGAACCAAGAAGAAGAACCAAATATTAAAAGTAAAAAAAAAGTTTTCTTTCGTGCAAGTCAAAAAGCGATTGCGTGGAAGGCATTTGAGGCAACGTCACAGCCATGTGAAAAAAAATCACAACACAATATTTCACAACACATCCGTAAGCTCGCGGCACCATCGTTAGAAAAAACATCGCGAATTGACTCCGACATCACAAAAATGAACCGCGATGGCCAAAAGTCAAAGAGGTATTGTGACAAAGGCATTTAAGGGGAAGCCACATCAGTGTGTGAAATTCACAACACATAATTTCACGCACCACCTTCAACTCTCCAGCACCATCGTCTCAGAGCATCGCACATCGGCTCCACATTGTCAAAAATAAACCATCCACCGCTAAAAACCTGCGCGTCTAAATGTGCTGACAAAAGCCTGCGAAAGTCGCGCCGTTGCAGGTGACGCCTATGTTTGTACCGCACCTGTACAACAGCATGGGTCCGTGCTGTTCCTCGCCTCTAGAGCGGTCACAACCATCTTCATAGCTCTGGTTGCAAACCCGCGTGTGCGACGATGGGGTATTGAAACTAAAATATAATGTGAAAATGTATAGCAGCCAAATACTCTAAACGCGTGTTTATAAACTTGGAGGGAAAACCCAGAGAAAAATCCACGCGACAAGGGGGAGAAAGAGACACACACACACTCCAACTATACAAGCAAGAGAGTTAACATCTCGCCACCGTGACATTGAGAAGGACCGATGCCAACTCAAATATGACGCGTGCATCTTCTCCCGTTGTGCACAAGGACACCTGGCAGTGATCATTCATAACAGCGCCGTCGTTATATGGTTAAGCGATGCAGGAAGGATCCCCTTCCCCTGCCGCTGAGTCTCAAGACTCTCTTTCAGGAGGGTCATGCAGTGAGAAGTTTGGCCAATTACATTTGTATCGAGTGTTTTGTGTGTGGGAGGGAAACCAGAGTGCCTGGTGAAAACCCACATTCGTATGCGGGAATAACACGGACAAATGTACACGGATACGTAGTGCTATCGAACGCTGCCCTGTAGAAGCTTGCCGATGAGGTCTAAGGAGGGCAAAACTCGACCACGCTATCTTAAATGCAGTGGACTGCCCATACAACCTTTCTTGAAGATGCGACCACTGACGAATTTACATGTGGGTTTTTTTAATCAAGGAAAACTTCGTCAGCCATCCTCGATTCACTGTTGGATGAAAGCCTCCCTAAATTATGGTCCGACGATGCAGCAATCCGTGTGGCACCTGCACAAGAGCTGAGTTCATCACTCCATCTATATGATGGACGCCCTCTTAGGCGTGTCACTCCTTTAGCTGACACGATCGCTGTTAGTCTCGACAACCGGCCGTCTGGAACGCTCTTCCTTCCAATATTAGGAAGCCACTGGATCTATGAATCGCTTAATATGGATTGAAAACTAATTTCTTTAGAACTGCTTTTTGTGTTTAGTTTGTTGTCCTTCCCCCGCACCTCCGATTAGCGCGGTTGGCTACGCACGATGGGAAAGAAGTTCAACATGCATACAATTAGCACAGTTGCCACGTACGGTGCAGAATGTCAACGTACATACATTTCCCACTCTTACCACTTAAATGTTTACTTCGTCCTGTGAATATTATGCAACGAAAATGTACGTCACGTTCACAAACACAACAAAACCGAAGAGCCATGAAAAACACAAAATGAAAGGGAAACTTATCTAATTATCATCTTCAATGTTTTCTTCCAAAAAAAAACCCACGCGGTTTTTTTTTTCTAACAATTTAATGCAGGAACGAGCTAAGTGGATAAAGTCGCCCATTGTCAAAGGGTTCAGGCTCAAGCTTCCAGGAAGCAAGGCTTCTCTCTAACCCCTACCACCACCACCGCCGCCAACAGACCACCCACCCTGAGTCGGAGAGGCTCTGCTGCTTGTGTGGATAGGGTAGCACAAGAAGGGAACGTGGAATAATGGAAACAACAAACTCGCGTATTGCTTTTTTTTGCGTCTAACGGGGTACCATAGTTTATACGGAGTGATCTTGCTAATTGCACGCAGTAGCTCGGCAGCATGTGTCTATGTTGACGAGGTCAAAACGAGTGCACTTTTATCGCTTAAATAAATGCTGCTTGATAATATGGGTCTGGAAAGCCAATAGGCTGTTGTACTAAAAACTATTTATACTTCTGTATGGAGACACAGAACGGAATTCACCTTACATCTGGGATCGGCAGCAATGTAACAATTCATCCCCTTTACCCACCTTCAGAAATGAGGAATTGCCATTTAGTTATTTTTCATTTTTTATTATTTTATTTTATTATTATTTATTTTTTTCCTACGTGACTTTACCGAAAAAACCTAAGAGTATGAATCCTTGTAGTCACGAACGCTTCAAATCTAGAAGGAATTGCCAAGTTTAAAACTTCATCCAATATCTATGTACAGGGTTTATCAAAAGTCAGGACACAAAAGGTTAGTTAATTTATTTTGACACTGGCATTAAAACATTGTAAAAAAAATGTATTGTTTAATATTTGTATTTTATTATTTCCCTTCTACGTGACTTTACCGAAATAACCAAGAATATAACATTGTAATTGTTTATACTTTGAGTTATTATTTTATCTATCAATATTAATCTCTATATTTGTCTTCTTGCTGTGGAGGGGTAACCTCAAACCCGTCGTTTACAAAACTCGACCGAGAACCCTCAATGAATTGATACGAAAGAAATTTGATGAATGTAAAAAAATTACACCAGTCATGTTAAAAAGTCCAAAATTCATTTTCAAAAGCAAATTCATGCATGCAGTATTGTTGATGGAAGTCCGTTGGAACATTTGTTAAAATAAATTAAATCTAGAATTAAATTAAATAACTCTGTGATTATTAAAATAATATAACTCTATAACTTTTGGGCTAGCCTGGAAAATATTTATCTCGTGCCCTGTTTCTGTTTTTGTTATGTATGTACAGTTTTGTTTCCTCTATTAGCCTGTATGTAACATTGGTAAATAATTTCCATGAATCATAATTCTCACATGCACATGACTCGATGCACACATCACGGGCATAAGAATACATTTCAATGGATGAATAAAGATATCGTTACATGCCTAGACATTTTTTTTAAAGCTTGCTTTATCCAGAAAGGGCTCACCAAATCTCGTGACTAATGCAGACGGGTCCTGCCAAATTTTCGCAGGAAGCAGCGATGATTGTTACGTATAATCCCAATTGAGTAATTTGTGGGTAATATTTCCCATTTTGCAAATGTGGACCCTGACGCTGGCACACAATGGTTGAATCTTGATGCCAGAGGATCCTTAACATCAACTGTGACTGGTCATTACACACCCCAGTAATAACCAGGGTGGCCTGCTGGGATTCGAACTGTGAATATCTGCTGGGATTCGAACTGTGAATATCTGCTGGGATTCGAACTGATAAAGGGGGCCACCCGCACCTCCGATTAGCACGGTTGGCTACGTGTGATGCGAAATAAGTTACAAATAGATAGATACATACATACAAAGTGGTTAAATTAAGTCCCTGGGTGGCAGGCGTACCTGTTTAATAACTCACCCAAACACTCAAGCCAGGGCGGAGGGCATTTTCCTTACTAAGGCGCCGAACACAACTTTCAAATATCTTTGGCAGGAAACTACACATTCGTCTATGCCAAACTTTCATCAGGCTAGGGCTGTATGCATTGATGATATGTACCAGAACTATTTTAAGTAAAACAGGTGGCGGAGCGTAATACATTTTGAAAATGTTGCCAAGTTTAAAAAAATATTCCCCTATAAGGGGCCGTCCATAAATGACGTCACGCGATTTTCGGACGATTTTTGATCCCCCCCCTCGTCACACGGCGTCACAAAAAGTCAGATCCCCCCTCAAAGATGACGTCACAAAGCTCTGCCCACCCCCCCCCCCCAAATATAAAACATGCTTCAAATCGCTTTAAACTATTGTCATTGTAGTGCGTATTTAATGTGCCGCTGCATTTTGATATTGTAGGAGAAAACATGTATTAAAACGTCTAGTTAATTAAGTAGAACGTGTTGTCTATATTTATTTAAAGTTGCGCCTTTTGATGTGACGTCACATTTCTCAAACCCCCCCCCCCCCTTGTCACACATCGTCACAAATGTCTGACCCCCCCCCCCCCCGCTAGGTGCGTGACGTCATTTATGGACGGCCCCTAATATCCATTTAGGATGCCAATGATCATCATCACGATCCATGGGCAGATAGCCCGTAGGTGTGCACTGCACATTTTGTCGTTTGTTTCCACTTTCTTCTGTCTCGTGCCAATATGCTCAAGTAGTGGCCACATCTTCCCGGCACCAATCTATGTTTGTCGTCGTCGAGCCATTCTCTGTTAGGTCTTCCTCTCTTTCCAGTTCCTTCTATTTTTCTGAACAACACACTTTTAATTTTCCTGGTCTTGTCCATCCTGCACGTGTCCAAATAGTGCCAGTTTCATTCTCATCACTGCCATTTCCTTACTTGTACGTTGCTCAATCTTTGCTTGCAGTGGATATATTATTCACAGATCATTCCGAGGCAGAGGTCGCAACCGGGTACCTGATACCCGTACCCTACCCGATACCGGCCGGGTACGGGTACCCGTTTGCGACCCTGGTGCGGCCGGGTACGGGTACGGGTAGGCCGTGAGTCACTGGTGAGTAACTGTTTGTCACTCATTTCCCAACGTCTTGTCTCTTCTCACAATTCAAGTTCCTAGAATCAACCCACCCGCGTCTGCAACATGGCTTCATCCCAGAGGTCGCAATCAGGTACCCGATACCCGTACCGGCCGGGTACGGGTACCCGTTTGCGACCCTGGTGCGGCCGGGTACGGGTAAGGAATCAAAACCCGTTTGCGACCTCTGTTCCGAGGTGGTCGGCCTCATGTCGCCAAGAACCGTATGAAATTACGTCAAAGACCGCATACATTTCCAAACAACAAGATGCTTTTCTTACGCTCAAGCTTACTGCTTAAACTCGTTTAAAAAAACAAATGCCAAATTGTGATATACGTTTCAAAGTTTTATTATTCTCATAGTAAAGATTCAAATATGCTTCCCTGTCAGTATCTAAAAAGACAAATACACCAAATCAACTACTCGGCCGTATGTACACGTAACTAGAAGCCCTTGCTGTACCCAAAACCATTGGCAACGCCACAAACCAAATACAATTTACAACAAATGAACGAATCAAAACACTGAACGAAAAAAAACACAAGTGTCAGTGATACATCATGAAGCTGAAACTACAGCGACAATATCATAAAGAGGTGGGGGTGCTTTTCTTTCCAGGAGCAACATCAATAATCGGAGGGATGGGCCAAAAAATGCAATGCCTATTCTCAGAAACATATTACTGTGAACTGATGTGAACATATATTCATTCACATAAAGTTCACGAACAGTTAGTTAATTTTCAAGTCTCCATCCTTTACTCTTGTGCCGTTATGGAACCAGGGCAAGCATTGTATCACAGCTGAAGAATTCATCAACGTTGCACAAGCGGACTCAACCATCTGCGGATAACATCCAGTAGAGCGGTATCATTTTCAAAATGATGTCCACACAGAGGAGCGAGTTACACACACAGTCCAAATGAACTCTGTAATGGCCACCGAGGGGTTCTCAGGGCAGAGGTTACAAACGGGTTTTGATTCCTTACCCGTACCCGTTCCCGAACGTACCAGGGTCGCAAACGGGTACCCGTACCCGGCCGGGTACGGGTAGCCGGGTGTCGGGTAGGGTACGGGTATCGGGTACCCGGTTGCGACCTCTGTCTCAGGGTCATGTTTGGTCTTGCACCATGGTGTCATAAGAGAGTTTTATCCGCCAGGTGACAAATGTGGTTTGACATAATATCAGCAAGAAAACACAAGTTAAGATATTCATAAATCCTTCAACAGTGATGTTCCGCTGGCTCCGGCTCTACATTGATACAAGAGTGAATAGAAAAGTAAAAAAAAAGCCAAATGTTCATGACACTCACACAATTAAATAACAAACATTTTGTATTACTTTTGCAAAAAATAAAGGCATTCTTTTTGGGTATACCTCGTACAATGTCGAATGTCACAAAGGGGATAATCGTCTTGTAAAGTTGTTGTGTTTATGTAATTTCTTTATGTAAATACTCTTTGGTTCTTTCGGTAAAGTCACGTAGGTATAAAATAAACTAAATCACGACGTTTCGGGTGCAACACAAGCGTCCATCATCAGGTGGGAAAGCATGGTCTGCTGCTGAGGCAGACTGTTTAAAAAAAAAAAACTTTTTTTATAAAAAAATGTTTTAACAAAAAAAACGTTTTTAACAGTCTGCCTCAGCAGCAGACCATGCTTTCCCACCTAAAGATGGACGCTTGTGTTGCGCCAGAAACGTTGTGATTTATTTTATTTTATACCCACGTGACTTTACCAAAAGAACCAAAGAGTATGGATTCCTGCAGTCACGAAAGCTTCAAATCAAGATTCTTTATGTAAATCGATTATACATGTTTGGCACAGAGCGGTACTGTTAGCATGTAGAACATACACTGCAAAGGTTTATTCAAATCATTTAAATCAACACGTTCCAGGACTCACAATGTTTTGTATGAGAGGTTATTAAATGAAAATGACTAGTTACATCCCTTCATGTCTATTAATTCTGTACTCGGAAAGTAAATGGTAATATGCCTATTGAGCTGCATTACCGATGAATCTGCCCTTCAGACCAGTTGTTGCAGCCTTATATAATAATAATAATAATAAAAATGGTAATGTGTGAATATTAGGAGGCGATTCAAAACGTCCCTCCACCAACCCTTACTGTGTCCTCCCGCAGAGCACAGGTTCCATTGCTCTGCGGGAATTCACGAGGCTCAGCAAACCAAATCAAGGCACGTGACCAAAAGACGCGGAATTGAGTAAAGAATGCAGGCCACATAAAATTGGAATTGAACCGTTAAAAACAGGTTTTCTCATCCTTATTTAATGTATCGACGTGGGCACTGATCACATTCTTACTTGCAAAAAGCTACCAAATGACCTGGTTAGGCAGGGACAGTCCTGTGTCCCAAACGATTGTGACATTCAGAGATTTTGTCCCGGTTTCAAGTATTCTGGTTCCCAGCTTGACTCATGATACATAGGGCAGGACTGCCTGGGTATAGGGCAGGGTTGGCAGAGGAGTGGGGGGGGGGGGCACGAGCGAGGAAACTCACTCTGTGAGTGCCGCTAGTGGCTGAATGAGTGTGGCTATTGATATATGGGCAGGTCTGAAGGAGGGAGGAAGCTGACTCACCCCGTGTTCTGGTTGAGCCTCCCAGAAACCTGGTAAGCTTTACCTTTCCACAATCATGATCAGTGACATTTCTTCTTTAATCATCTGTTCCCTCTCTCCCACTGCCCTTGAGTGGGGTGCACAGTCAATAATCACTGTGCTGAAACGTTCTCTTAAAATGTTAAACTATGACACAGGGCAGACATGAGCCATTCGAGGCTTTATAACTTACGCCTAGCTAGCTGTTGTACTTAAGAGTGAAGTTAGGAAATAGATGACATTAAAATGGACTTAAATCTGACACACAATAGCTAGAGATGATATCCAACCCAGGAATCGGGTCGAAATGAGAATTTTGGAGATGGGATGGATGCAGCCATGACCCCTTCTTGGTAAAGGAATAATAATAATTGCAGGACAATACAATTGAATTTGAATTTGTATAGCATCTTATTGCCACCAAATTGCAAGATTCCGAACGGGCCAAATGCGAGCTTTCACTCTGAAGTAAAAAAGAAAATCCACCTCAATTGCAATGCGAGTGTTGCATGTAATGCTGATCATAAAGTATTTTTGCTACCTGCCTAATAACATGCCAGGATCAAACTCTATTTCCAAGGACTGCGAAAGAAAAGCAATTTACATTGCAAAAACAAAAGAAAAAAATTATTCACACCAAACATTCTTCAAAGACATAATCATTATGTACATCGTCTAATATACAACACAAGAGTGCAAGCAATAAAGTTTCCATGCTCTTCTCTCCAACAGTGCAGCCACGCACTTACGCTAAACGCAACGCTAACTTGACAGGGAGAAAACCCCACCATCTCGGCTGAAACTGCCACTTTAGCACGCTGTACAACGTTGTTGAATTAAACGAACGTGCAGTATTTGGATGAATGCTGAGCCAGGTTCACACGTTGACGAGGCAACCAAAACTCACACAAAGGTAGATATAATGACTATTGGTGTGTACGAATTTTAATGATGTCTCCAGCAAATAAATGATCTTATTTAACAGGTTTTGGCCGTGATGCTGCAGACAGCCACATTTTCATCACAGATTGGATGAAAAGTACTTTAGACAACGTGTGAATCGGGCTCAAAATATGGTTGCTTTTTGCTTTGTGTAAATGTCTGCCAAAATGGTTTCCGTTTTTATATAATCTATGCGATAACATTTACTGTCGCAGCCCAAGAACGTCCAAACGATTCGCCTTATCAAGCATGTCTGTGTTACCCAGAAGGCAACGTGTCGTTGAAGGGCATGCAACTGTTCAATTGTCGCAGTTTCGGGGTGGCGATTCGATTGTATCGTATTGAACACGTCCATTGTGTTGTTTCTCCGGGATTCTTTTTTTTTTGTTCTCAGCGATTTGATGAATTGTCACGATTCGTGGTCGTCATTCGATAAAAAAAATAAAGATCCTGATTTGTCTCGTTTGTAATGTCTCCTTTTTTACATCTTGTTTTAAACAGTTCTGTCTGCTCCATTTGCCTAAATGCAATATTGGAATATAATTGTAATATCATTTATGTTAATCTAAAATCATCCAATTCTCACACGCACAGTGAAAAACGTGTACTTTTGAGTGCAAGAATCGATTTCCACTGATGAATCTACACCGTCACATTCCTCGTCTATGCAAATAGCACCATCTAGGCGATGCACTGCATTCCACTATTAGCTTGGTCAATAATTTCACTTTGACTGAACGATGTCACACGTCAGACAAGGGTAGGAGTACATCACCCTCGCGTTTAAAGCTACAATCCATTGCAATGCATTGTAGTTGCTTGTATATTCCCAACGGTTTGTCAAAAAAAATGACAAAACGGTTTAGGAATGAGTTTAGGATGGGTTTTGTTGTTAAAAAAATACTGTACACAACTACAAAAACACAGAACTGGAAAAAGGCTATATAGATATTTACGTTTAAAAAAAAAATGTGTGTAAAAACCATTACAATGCTTGCTGTATACTTTCAAACAAAATTTTATTCGGTAAAGCTAGCCTATGTTCATTTAAAATTAAGATTATAACTTTTATGAATAAGTTATTAACAAAAAAAGACCCACATGCAGCTTCCTATTTCCCTAAAAACGGCATAACAGCAAATCCTGCAAGGAAATCCTGTTTTTGTTTATCGGGTTGCTGTTGTCTTGTTAGCTGTTTAAAAGTGTCCATTTATAACTACTTTGCACATCACAGCTGCATTGGGAAGTTCCATAGCCCACACAAATAAAATAAAAAAACTGGGCTTACACAAACCCCTTTTTAAAAAGACAATGATACACCGCTGATTATATATTTTAAAAATTCACGTCCTTTTTCTGTTTTGCTCCAGCATGGTGCAGGGGAGTTGGAATCCACTTGTAAGGCAGGCGGCTACGCGTGCCTGATTGTATACTTTCCCTTCTGCAGCTGAGAGATGTACAGCTTTGACTTGCTGTTGTCCGACCGCTTGATCCACACCTCCAGGGTGTTGATGGCTGTTATCGTAGCGCTACAACGGCAAAGGCACGATCCAAAAACAACTCATTAGTTCTAGTAACGTGCAAATTATAAAAACCTCACGCGATTTTATCATCATAATTATTGATACTACACTTGTTTACCCAGTAAGGCCTCACAGAGTGTCGACACTTCTCAGCAAGGTCCTTCCACGTTTTCATAGCAGGGGGTGGCGATGTTGCTACTGTGACTGGAGTAATTTGCAGGTAATATTTCAGCATTGGGAGGTTTTGGCTAATACCGGCTGGATAGTGGGTTTTTTGTTCGCAATTGTAGGAAACTTGGAAAACCCACGGAAAACCCATGCAAACAGGCAGAAAACATATAAAATGCACGCAGAAAGGTGCCCGAGTAGGGAACAGAACGCCAGGACCTTCTTGCTGTGAGGAATAAATGTTACCATTGCACCACCGTGCTGCGCATAACACGAGCGATGACTAAAAAAACATGATTATCACGAGAGGTGATGGAAAAAAAAAGTTAACTATGGGCAGCAGAGGGCAGTCAAGCAACATCCATTGTATTGGATTACTGCCTCACATTAATGCTCCCCAACTTCAACAAACCAGCACCAACTAACGTGGTAAAGTGTGGCCAATTAACCCCCATGACAAGTATGCCGTTGGTAAGGCAACCATGTACACTTTCGCTCACTGCTGTGAAGGAAACATTTTCTGTACTCGTATACATGTACATATTGACAAAGGAATACCGTATACATGTTCACTCCTGAATTCCTCCACCCTTATTGAGGAGGAATCGGGTGGACTGAAGTTATTCTACCCTTGCTCAATTCAAGAAGTCTGAACTTTCCCTTATCTATTACACCTTTAATTTGAATGATTGTTCGTAGAAACTTGGCATTTTTGGCCATTGGGCCTGTGGTCTACAACCGTCATAATACAAACAACAATAATCACACCATGTAACAACGCAATGCCTGATCCACAAAAACAAAAGAGACATCACAGCGATACAATCCGCTACTCCTGACGCGGATATCTGGCTTGACCAACTGAATTGTGACATTGTAGTTGTTGCTTTGCATGTACATCAGCCGTATGACAAGAATATAATAATAAGAGATCAGCGTGACGTACAACATTGGCGAATCGTCCTTGGTGTCGATGATGATGCTGTGTCCCCGGCCATACCAGTCACCCTCGTAGAAGAGCCTCCCCTCCTCGAAGCGAGCCGAGTATTGGTGCTTATCCTGCTTGAACACCACTGCAAGAAATGCGTGGGAAATCACACGTGGCTATGTGTAGCCCGGCCAACGCCTTCCGTATTACCAAATCATCGTGGTCATTAGCGATGTGGCAGAACAAGCTATGAGAAGGAGATTGGATGTGACGAGGGAACAGGCGTAGAGTACAAGTAAATGAAGAGAAATTACACTGGTCAACAAAAAATAATTCTGGCCTGGACTTTTGCAGCTGTTTTAGACTAATTTCAGGGTGCTGATTCCAAATCTGATCTCAGATTTGCTCTATCACATCTCTTTTTTATACTATCGGCATACCCCATTTTCATTGATTTTACCCGAAATTAACTCTGTCACTTATGATTGCAAGTTGTTGCGAGTCAGTGACTGCTTTAGTGTTAAAATATGGTGCTGTATTTTTTAGGATAGTGTGTTTATAATATCATTTTATGTAGATATCCACATTTATTTAATATTTTTCTTCTGCAGTTTTTTTTGAAAATGCAATATTTGATATCTAAAAAACCTGATGTAATAGACAAAAACTGATGCCAGATTTGGAATCAGCACCCCAAAATTACCGTAAACCCGTTGGAATACCTTATGCCAGAAAAAGTGTGTTGACCAGTGTTATCAAAGCAGCCAACCACATACACTAATGGCAAAAACTGGACTTCTGACTTTGGAGAGCATCAGCATCGCATACAGAATTCTAAATGCTCAGGGACGTTGTCTGTGGTGCTGGTAAAAGATCCAGTAATTAAAGGAATTTCATGATTAGCAGAATTGCTCTATCTACTGCTAGATATATACCTTCCCCTGCCATCTCCACTTTGTGCTTTCTCACAATGCAACAATCCATCTAGCTCCTGCACACAGCCTAATGCCATCGCTCCACCTTTGCGGTGCATGTCCTCTTCGGCGTGCTCTCCTTTAGCTGCTATTCCATTGTTAGTCTCGATCGTCGGCCATCATCACTTCGAACGACGTGTCCTGTCCAAGCCCACTTACTTTGTCTAACGCCAACGTTGTCTGTAACGTGTGTATGTTCTCTGATCCATGGGTTACTTCTCTCAGTGAAATTCCAATTATACACCTATCCAAGATTATTTGTGCATCATTCAGTATTTGTTCCATTGTCCGAGTTAATGTCCACGTTTCTGATCCATGTCATAGCAAGTAGAATACAGTGACCAACAACATTTACTTTAGGCACATTGGTCATCGTTGTACTAAAATATCACTAAGTCATAGTGAAAACAACGACTATAAGCATATGCACGTCTTCAAAGCATTCATTTATAACTTTCCTTACCATCAGGTTTCCTCCTTGGCTGGCTCACTGCAGCTTTACCCTGCACGTAAAAATATAAAAATAAACATGGCTTAATATGGCAGTTAATCAGGTAGTATTAAATTGTACAGGGCATACAGATGATGTGACAAAACATTATTTCGTGTAATGAGAAAACACCGTACCGTTATCTTTTTGATAGTCGTCCAGTCTTCTAGAATCTCACTGTCCCAAAGCATATAGACGATATATGGACGTGCAAAATGTTAACGAAATTAAGATGGATATTGTAAGGACACCTTAAATCCAAAGCACAATGTAGCTGTTTGAAAAAAACATGGAAAATATTTCTGTTGCTCAACACATTGAAAAGTTTCCACTGAGTTTATCAAGTCACAAAACCATAGGGAGATTACTTGAATATAAAGGTACAGAATGCTAACAAAACAATTAGTGATATAATGTATAACATTACAGGAGTGCAGCAATGGTGCATTGGCTAGTACACAGCACTATTAACCCAGAGAACTGAGTTTGATTCCCAACTACGGCTGAACGGGTCCTGGGCAGCCCCGGTTAACCAACCTGTACCACCAAACAGCGTGGAGAGGTATATCCAAACAACTCCCGTTACTGATACAACATGGGGAGGCCTTCATTCAATCGTGGATTTATATAGGCTGTGATTATCAACTAACAACTAAATACCAAACATACCTCCAGGATATAAATTAGCATAATATAGCTTTAAAAGGATATCAGTAACAGTAACTGGTTTTTTTCTTTTCTCTGGATTAAACGGATCAAATTTCTTCTTCTTTTTCGTTCTGAGTTCGTCACCCCAGAGTTCTAGGGGGGAAAAAACAGAGGTAAATACACGTGGCACATCAAACACAGAAGAACATTATACATTGTGAAGCGAAATCAGCCTTCGCGCAGATGTAACATTCCAGTCCGGTATGAGGACTTACCAGAGGTGATGTCAACATTCTGGCGGTCCTCTTCCAAACGCCTGATCTTCTCCTCCAGCTCATTTTGGACCGTGTCATACAACAGAAGTTTTTCACTCTAGCAAAAGAATCATAACCACAATAAATGTCCATTGAATCCCACCATAAGTGACACTGGCAGTGAAAAATAAGCAAGTGTAAACACACAATATATTCTTACGTAAAAACAACTTCAACTCACCTCCAGGTGTTGACGAGCACCTTGTAGCTCACACTCATACTTGTGTTTGACGACCGTCAAACAAAATTCCTTGTACACCCCTTGAAAAATACAAAAAATAAGTGTATTAATTTGTACAATAACAAACCACATTTTTGAGAATCTCAACCACCTCATATTTGCTAATGACATAGTTATTTTAACACGTAGGCTTTCGCGACCAATATTATTCATAATCAACGTTTTTCGGTTTAGATCGCGTTATTTATAAATGTGTCGTAACCCTCCACCACCCGACATGGCCAATCTGTAAAAAAGTGTCACGTTGACAAAAGACAAATAGTTCACTGCTTTAGCCCACCGGTGTGTTGAAGCGTGAAACCACAACATTTACAATTTTTGAGTACGACGTTTCGCTGGTAATTGCATCCAGCATCATCGGGCAATTCGCCAGAATGGTGAGGCTCTGCTCTGTCTCCCGTTCTTATATAGAGCAGCAGCAGGGTGACGTCATCATTAACTCATCAACTCATCAGGTGCAACGATTTGAGACGATCTAAACCCAAAAACGTTGATTATGACATAGTTATTATAATAACTGTCACAGAAATATGGCATTGCCAGCGATTGGCTCAGGGTCCACCAACCAACAGAGATGAACACTGAGCAAAGATGGTGGTTAAGTAGCTAACAATGATGATGGAGTTAACATTAAGCTTATGCAGATACAGCACCAAGATTTTTCCATGGTTACGAATACAGATGAAATGTCTTGATATGCCAAAATGCAAACCATTGCTTTGCAAACTCGCCACACTAATTTAAAACTGTATTTTACCAATAAATAACAAGATATATGAAATTAGCAGTTGTACAAAGACAAAGATCCCCTGTATAGCCTTAACAGACTGTGGGGGCAAGTGCTGTTAGCGAGCACCTATAAAGGCCGGCACGGCACAAGAGGGGGTGGGTGGCGATGTTTACATATCGCACCGGGTACTCATTTGAGGCCGAGTTGACCTAGGGGAGGCCCAGGACCGGTTCAGATAATAGTCACTGGGTGTTGGCCGTGCGCAGGAATCGAACCCGGGTCGCCAGGTTCATAGCGCAGCGCGCTAACCACTACACTACTGCTCCCCACCATTGTACAACACACGCTATCATATGCAAATCATATTACGAATTTTTTTTTATGATAGAAAGTATGGGCATTAAGGAAATTAATGCAATTACACTCGAGTGTACAGAGGTAAGTGGTCAAGCGAGACTCCTCTTTTAAAAATAAAAAGCTGAGGTTACTGTTCCCAAGAGATGTGAGGTAAGCAAGCTTGTATTGGGAACTACTGTCCTTATTCCTAAAACCGAAATATAAAACATATCCCTTTACCATTACTCCATAATCCTGACCCCACACCCCAACTCCTAACAATGAGCATAAACCCTAACCCTTCACAAAGACCAAAGAAGCAGCAGCATCCCTTCATCTTACATAAATGTAAAGCTACATAAGGAAATGGTGGAGAGGACCACTTACATGTAAGCGCAACTTAAAGAAAATCTTTGATTGGCCGACAATCTTCTCCATGATTGGATAAAAAAAAACTGTGGGAACAGCGGTGCCAGACTAGGTCTCTATCTCCACATCTATAGGGTCGGCATTAATTTCCTTGACAAGACTCATCCACAAGCGCCTGCCTCTCAATGACACACCTGCCACCTCAGTCCGGATCTGCATGTTCTGCTGCAGGGCAGCAAGTGGCTCCAGGTATTCAGACGCCTTCCCAGTCTTCACTTCCTCAAGTTTGGCATCAACTTGGCTTATCCGCTCCCGGTAGAGCCTGGCAGTTGCAAAAAAAGCAGTATTGTCAACCTCCAGCATACCCAGAAACCAAGTTATCACCTCATGCAGCAAGTGATGTTATAAATAACATGCGTAAATGCACAGACAATGGCACAACAAGATAAACGTTTCTGAGCGGGATAATTGTTTCTTTCCACTGTAATACAAAGTCACAAATTTTCAGAAATAAAATTGATTGCATATAAATAACAATAGTATCATAATTGGTTTTTTACCCTTTCATCTGCCAACAATTATCATATTTTGCTACTGGCAAAGGAGGTTCCAATGGTGTAAACAATAGTATCATAATA
Organism: Lampetra planeri; assembly: GCF_965212315.1. Classification (NCBI taxonomy): domain Eukaryota; kingdom Metazoa; phylum Chordata; class Hyperoartia; order Petromyzontiformes; family Petromyzontidae; genus Lampetra; species Lampetra planeri. The sequence continues at coordinate 5,270,994 of NC_136136.1, forward strand.
AATGTATATTGCATTATTACATTTATAAAATATCTCAAACATTGGTGCACCTGTGTACACAACCCTTTTTGTCAGACCACTGTTCGATCAGGGCCTCTCCATTTAACAGATCGATCATGTCGTTTGTTCTACCCTACTTCCCCACGCTGCTCAGTGCACATTCGCGCAAGGTGCGAGCACAATCGCAGGAGGGTGATGTAGCACAGCCAACCTATGACAATCTGCTGTGCATGGCGGTCACCCATCCAAGCATTATCCAGGTACAAGGCTGCTTAACATCAGACGTCTGACGAGATGGGGAGCATTCAGGGTGATTTGGTTATAGGCATTATGAATAAATAATAACGGCGATCCCACTCAGGCTGACAAGGACACAGGCAACATCACGGAATATTATACGTATGTATGTGTTGAACTTATTTCTCACAACCGCACTCACTGTTCCTTCAAGTCTGAAAATTGCCGCTCCAAGTCAGACATCTCACTGAGGCATTCGGTCCTCCGCCTTTCATAGTCCTCCTCGTTCATGTCTGCCACGTGAAGCACAAATAATAAAGCAGGTGAGCTGTACGCAGACAAAATTCGTATATTCATACGAACCCTGGGAAGCCCCTTCACGAACAGGTAACTTGGTTTTTTGCGAATAGCTGACGCATTCTCTTACGGGAATATAGACACACATTGGTTGAGACTGCCAGAAGCTTAACAAAACACGAATGTGTGTACTTTGATTTTATGTTACTTTAAATATTTAAAAAAAACTTACATTTAGATTTAAAGCTTTCGGGACTGCAGGGATTCATATTCTTAGTTCTTTCGGTAAAGTCACGTAGGTAAAAAATGAAATTAATAAAAATAAAACAATAAAAATCACGACGTTTCGGAGGCAACACAAGTCTCCGTTATCAGGTGGGACCATCACAGCCAGATTTGCTGCATCAAGTGAGGCAAGGATTCAAGATGCAGTCACGAAAGCTTCAAATCTAGAATTCATATTCTTGTTTTTTTCGGTAAAGTCACGTGACTTTACCGAAAAAAACAAGAATATAAAAAAAAACTTAGTCTAGACCATGATGCTAAACTATATCTGGCGAAGGTATGCCCTAATCGCCGCTGCTGATGATGATGAAGGAAGGCAAGGGCCAGATAGTTCAACTCTCTCCATTGCATCCAATAACAAGGAGTGGGATGCAATCTCAGGAGAGGTTCTTGAGCCATAGACCTGCACTCGGGCAGAGTCCTGAATAATAAGAAATCAAAAATAGCATATTATTGAAAAGGGAAGAGTTAAAAACAAATCATGATGGCTATATTATGCAAATAACATAGTGGGGAATAATTGTGAAGCTGGATTTGGAAACGGATAACGCGATGATAGACGTTTGTTTGTATTCCATCTCAAAATACTCAGTGCTGTGTGCCTTCATAATACACCATGAAGATCTGAGATGATTATAAAGTTCATCAAGTTAATGATGGTGACGATGACTAGGATACACCCGGGACAGACTCATTGTTTTACGAAAGCAAGTAATGTTCAATTTGCATCGACGAAGAGGATTTCACTTAACCTCAAGACTTAGTTCGTGTTCAAGAGGATCCCATGTTACATTGTGATGTTTAATAATTGCCGTAGTAAGAGTTTGTTTGGCTCAGCGCGTGCGGAAACGCTTACAACAGATTCAACAAATCCACTGCCTTAATCCTTGCCACCGGGCAGCAACAACAACAACAACAACAACGAAAACAATCGTCGTCGAAAGTGAAGCTAAAGATATATTTAAGCGTTCTGCAGCAACATAACAGCACTTGCGTGTGCGAATGCATTTACGGATGATCGACAGATGATTGGAATTCCATCAGGAGCAAGGATCACTCGCAATTCTTACTCCTCGATGTGCAGTTTATAAACACAATCTACAGACATGTTAGCGCATCAGTCGCCAACAAAACGCCATACGTTCAACACCAACATTCGGCAACTCGTTAAACTTGTAAAGCGTTTAAATGTTGTATTCCGTAGCGTTTGCAACGCGGGCTGACAAAATAAACACTTGCAACTTTAGAACCACATCCAGCCGTCAGATCCCGTCTTTACAAAGCAAACACCCAACAAACCCCACACACACACAAACCGCAAAACAAAAACTTTCAACAAACACGTGAACGCATTTCAATCGTGAAATCTAACAACATTAAACACGGAATAAAGGTGACCGAGTAGGCCGCCACGATGCCTAGCGCCTTTCCTAGCCACCTTACCCGAGCTGTCCTCCTCCTCCTCCTCGGAGCCCGTGGAGCTGCCGCTCTCCTCGTCCGAACTATCCTCATTCTCGGGCGACTCTTGATCCATTTCTTCTTCGTGGGCTTCGTCTTTCTTCTCCTTGGACTGTCCGGGCATGCCCGCTTGGCTTATCCTTCCCCTCGTTGTTGTTGTTGTGTTGTTGTTGACGCGGAGAGAACGAAAACCGCGGTGCTGCCGAAGCCGGACCCCGAACAGCGCCGCGCTCTGGTGGCGAGATGTCACTGCGGTTGTGGATGAACCGGTTCCCGTCATGGGCACGTGGAATGAACGAAAGTAAACTTTTTTTTGTAACTTTTTTTTGTCATTTTTATTTGACCTGGCATAGGCCGTCACTTCTACATACGCCAAGCGAGGTAGTTAACATTTCTAGATTTGAAGCTTTCGTGACTGCAAAGATTCATACTCTGAGGTTTTTTCGGTAAAGTCACGTAGGTAAAAATTTATAAATAATAAAAATCTTACTATTAAAATAATAGAAATAGTAATAAAAATAAAATTATAAATCACGACGTTTCGGAGGCAACACAAGTCTCCGTCATCAGGTGGGACCGAGGTAGTTAACATCCCCTGTATATCTTCTTGGTTATTTTGGTAAAGTCACGTAGAAGGGAAATAATACAATAATAAAAATAAAACATTAAATCAAATAAAATTCTCACGACGTTTCGGCCACAACGCAAGCAACCGTCCTCAGGTGAAGAATTTTATTTTATTATGTTTTATTTTTATTATTTTATTATTTCCCTTCTACGTGACTTTACCGAAAGAACCAAGAAGATGAATCCCTGCAGTCACGAAAGCTTTAAATCGAAATCTCCTGTATACCTGGCGAGGTAGTTAACATCTCCTGTACACCAGGCGAGGTAGTTAACATCTGTGTATCAGGCGAGGTAGTTAACATCTCCTGTACACCAGGCGAGATAGTTAACATCTCCTGTATACCAGGCGAGGCAATTCACATCATAAGGAAGGTTCATTATCTAAGGTTTTTAAATGGTAAGCCCTTCATAGAGAGTATGCTACATCATTGATGGACTGTCACTTTCACAGAAATGTGGCAGTGTCGTCACGAGCTCATCACTTCAGAGAGAGAACACCCCGTTAATATTCTTGTGTTGTGGACGGTACTGGTCACCGTCATATGAATGTGGAATTACCATGATTAGCTCCAGACTCTCAATGGAGGTGGGATGTGACCTGTATCGTCGTCCTTTGACACACTTACGAGATTCGCTCCTAATAACATACCCGTGGGGTGCTCTTTCCAAACTTTAGCTGCGGATGTTCTCTAACCCATCTTTCTGTCGATCAATGCAATTCCGTTGTTCAAATGTTTTTCCCATCCAGCAGCGGCTTGACAAATGAGCAGTCCTTTATTATTGTTAAGATGTTTTGCAAGTTGGACGCTGCAGTCCTGTAACGGTTATATCACACGGGGACTTGTAATCCAAAGGTTCGATTCCATCTCCCGGTGTTGCAGTAGAAACAAAGTTGCAAGTTTTTATTTTTAAAAATCCCTCCCCCGGGGCCTCTGTCCAAACCCAGCAGTGTTAATGGGTTCACCACAATGGTGGGGTAAAGTCTGGGTATCCCCCACTTCTTGCAAGACCTATTGCCAGCGTGGAAGGGGTAAGCTACATGTCCTCCAGAGGGTCGCTCCAGACATGGAGCTGCATGGCTGCATCTGCAGGGAGCGGTAGTGTAGCGGTCAGCCATGTGTAAACATCGCCACTGGGGAGACAAAGGCGGTCGGGCGTGGTGCTGGCCATCCACCACTTCGTGCCCCACAGTGCCGGCCTTCATAGCTGCTACTCGCTAACAGCACTTGGCCCAACAGTGTCGCATGGCTGCGTGTTTATATATTTGTATAATTATCTAAGGTCCATTAACCCGCACACAATGATCCGTAAAAAAAAGAAGGTAACTTAAAACCAACTAGTGTTCTATCACGGAAAATACGGAGAAAAAATATCTCCTCCATATACTGCATCTGTCCCTACACATACAAATACAAGAGTATCCTTACACACAACCCGTCACACCAACCAGGACGTCTGGGAAAAGTGCATGCGGTAATTTCAGCAACATTGGTTCAATCCAAGCCAACTCTGGACCGGTTTCGACAAACTCATACCTGTCAACCCCTTATCAATGTCCTGCCTTATTACAGATCAATTCAGAGCTTATTGGTCACCCCGTGCCTCTTACACATCTCAACGTTCATCCTACACAAGGGAGAAACACAAACAAATAGACACAACACATTTTTTTGTTCCCGTATTTAAACGGCTGTACGCCGTATGGACCTCAAAACTCAATTTCCCTGTACAAGAACACGGGCTAATCCGGATGGGTTGACACGTATGCGCACCAGTGTCTTATCAGCAGAGTCGGGCTTGCTTGTGAACGGCCAGATGTGTCAGGCAAGGACCGCACCTCCGATGGGCACGGTTGGCCACGTACGGTGCGAAAGAAGTTCAATGTACGTACGTACCCGTATTCTTTACGATACGTGGGTCCCAATTCAATACGTGTATGAGTTAGACGCGTGGCGTGACTGAATTGCACGCAATGATTCGCACCCACGCGCGTATTGCCTTACAATCACCATTGTCACCAGCACATTGCCTCTGGTAAGGTGACATAAGCCGCCTTTATGAAATTACATTTGTGTGTAATTAAAGAAACGAGTACTCTACTTACTTTTCATTTCCTGTATATAACAACATATATGTATACAGTACAGTATACAACATGTTAACCCACCCCCCTCCCCATATATGTTTGTGATTATTGTGTATCAAGTTCAAGTTCATTTATTTGGTATAGCCCTGTGAGCCATTCGGCTCTTGAATCGGGTGCAACCGCAACAAACAAAAAACAAAAACATGAACAAGAAAACATTTTAAAGTGACTATGTGCAAACAGAAAATCCAAGAAAAGACAGCAAAATATTGCAGGAAAAGCACCGTACACCAACGCTGTGTGCAAATATAAAAAAGTATACCATTTACCTGCAGCTGTAATTACCAAAGCAGTGACCAGCCGTGGTGAAGTATGGTCAAACCAAATCCCCACGACCCACGCGGCGTGGCAAAAAGGGCCTTAGTCCAGCAGTGGATTGGAGGGCTGCAAAGTTAGTATTAGTTGTTGTGACTAAGCACAATAAGATACATCTGTATAATAAGCAAATTAATTTGTGATGCTGCGTTGGCAGTGGGGCAAAAGCACGAGATTAATTATTGCTGTGCGATGAAAAACAGGTAATTGCCCGAAACGTCGCCTATGACATATTTAATTTCAAGGTCACACTTATTGATGAAGGTTTGTTTGAAAAAAATATATACAAGAGGCTAATTGATAATCTTGTATGTATCTTTGTGCGTATAACTCCTCCGAGAGACCTCTCCACTAATATCAATAAACGATTTGAAAGCTTTACGCTGTGTAGTTTATGAAAACGAGGTTTAAATTTCGTTAAAATTCTACCTTTGAACCAACCGTTAATTTCGGTTTATCCGCCCAGGCGTATGTGTATACGCTCTACCGTTTACAATATCACGGTGCGTGAGAAATCATACAACGGATAGGCTCGTGCTTATAGGGCGGAGTGCATCGAGAGCCGTTTCATCCTAACGGCCTTCCCGAAGAGGATTGCAGAAGTTGGTGAGGGTGTTAGGTGAGTTGATGACAGCTGAGCATCAGTTGTGTGGTGAATCATAATATAGGTTATTTGGGTCAGATCGCGTTATTTATAAATGTGTCGTAAGCCTCCACCACCCGACACAGCCAAACAGTAAAAAAAAGTAAAACATTTTTTGACTTAAAGCTTTCGTGACTGCAGGGATTCATATTATTTGTTCTTTCGGTAAAGTCACGTAAAAGGGAAATAATAAAATAATACAAATATAAAACAATACAAATTCTCACGACGTTTCGACTGCAACACAAGTAAAAAATGTGTCACGTTGTCTTTTGAAAAAGTGACACATGTTTTACTGTTTGGCCGTGTCGGGTGGTGGAGGGTTACGACACATTTATAAATAACGCGATCTGACCCAAAAACCTATATTATGAATAATATTGGTCGCGAAAGCCTCCGTGTTTAACTGTGTGGCGAATGTCTGACGACGGTCTGGTGAGTGACAAGTAAATGTCACCTCGCCCCGTTCATAGGACGGGCTGCCCGCTGGTCTCAAATGAATAGATTTAAAAAATGTAGTGTGTCGGTGGCGTTACTTTTGAAGTGTCTGTACTCTAGAGACTATTCCAAGGCTGTTGTTATTGCATACATACATATATACCGTATATTAAACATCCGCTAACTCCCACAGTTAGAATCGATTTAAAATATAACGTTTTTTTATCGCCTTTGTACTATCCAGTTGGTTCCCGCCTTGTTCATTCTATATACCTAAGGTTATGTTCGTAGGATATTTATTTTAATCTTAAATAATTGATTCTTTGACACGTGACTCGATGCGTGTATTGTGAGCGTAATTGTCAATTTTATTCAAGTCGATTGATTGTTGCATGTCTGGTCAGAGTGTATTCCTTTACTGGGTTGACCTTAATGTGGAAGGAAACACGCATTGAGTGGTGACACTCTGCACAAGCCTATAACACCTGGTATTATTGCCAGGAAATATCACATCCAAGTAAGAACCAGACTCGACCCTTGCTACGCGTTATCTTGCGAAATCCGACGAGAGATGCACATTCAGGGTGATTTGGTCGGAGGCAAAGGAAGAATTGACCAAACATTTCAATGCAGGGCCCTGATGATAAAATGAGTCTTAAAACTCGGTGAGACTTACCGAGATAAATCATCAGCCATGATCGATCCACTGCCGATGCAACAATCCACCTCGCACCAATACACGAGGGGTCATCGCTCCATCTCCCCGATGGGCGTCCTCTCGGATGCGTTGCGATTCCTTGTCTGCCACTTGACCACCGGTCATTATCGCTTCTGGCGACGTGTCCTGCCCAAGTCCACTGATCTGTATTGACATTTTGAATAATAACACTCATTAACATGTGGATGTTCTCTAATCCACGTGTTCCTCGTTCTCTACTGCAAAGTAATTGTATAGTAATCCGGAAGCACTCCATAGTTCTTTGTAAACTTCCAGTATTTTTGTTCGAAAATAGTTTTTTTTAAATAACCGTGTCACAGCATGCTATATATGTTGAACTTCTTTCGCACCGTACGTAGCCAACCGTGCTAATCGGAGATGCGGACATTGAGGACATAATTCTTATTATTGATCATCACCATCATTTGCTGTGCGGGCAAGCTGCGGAAAGGGTTAATGCCCGCGGGCGCGGGCCAGATGTATCGGTGGGTAGGGAGAAGGGGACTGAAAGACAATCCACGAATTGAACTCTCTCGCCAGATGGCGAGGTCCACAAGAACGCGGCGCTTCTCAGCGTCCCTTTCTCTTTGTTCTCCCTCCCCCCTGCCCTCTCCCCCTCGCCTCCTTCACGTGCTCGGCCCTATTACGTACACGTACATATTGTCCTGCCAGTTGCATACATGTGTGGCGGACGTATGATCATCTCGCTATTTTGTTGGGCGAGAGAGAGAGCGTTACCACATCGTGGGGTTTCGCGTTTGTGCCGTATTTATGACGTGTTTTCGGGTTGTACCGCGTGTTGTTCTACACGATGTCCGACGTTTCGGTCCACATACTGGGAACTTTCTTCTGAAGCTCAGTTCCTGAAGAAGTTCCCAGCACCGTGGAGTGAAAACGTCGGACATTAGGGCGAACAACACAGAGGGCGGAGAGGTGGACCAACATATGTTGACTTGCCGAACGCGACTTATGGTTTTGTTGCATTCGCTGATTATGTCCACCAGGAGTGTTACGATGATGCAGCAGATTATGAATTGTCATTTCTAGAGAAGACTTCGTCCAGCGGTAGATACGTAGAAGGGCGTCGCTTGAACGGGTGACCACTGCAGAGATGGAGCGATCTGGTCGGCTTTTGGACTGTGGAATTGAAAGACCGCAGGGGATGGAGGCGGCATGGGGACGCCTTCGTGTATAGATACTGACTGATGATTGGTGATGGTAATGATGGATGGTTGATTGATTGGGGGTACAACGATTCGGAAGATTGTGCATTGTTATATCTGTAGAATCTTTCAGCAGCGGACAGGCACTGCCTGGTGCATGATTGATGATTAATGATCGGGGAGTCACGATGCATACGGCAGGGTCAGCAACAGTTCTACATGCTTTAAGTATTGTGCTAAACACGTACAAACGTGCACTCCTCAATTTTCCACCAATTATAATTATTTCGTTGTAATTAGTTCCACTTACTAATACATACCGTTAATGCTGTCGTATATGGTACTGCTGCATTACTTAGTGCACTGCCCTACGAACCTAGCGGCGACCTGAGTTCAATTCCCGGCCAGCCGCACTGACCAGCGTGGTGAAGTATGGTTCAACCCCCATGATCGACACGGTGCGGAGGAGACGCATTCATCCAGCAGTGGATTGATAAAAAAAGGGGCTGTAAATTCAAGGGAAAAACTACGGATTCCAGCCAAACGCATATGTCAGTTGGGTTCTTTGTTTTCTTTTAGAACACGCGACCGTTAAGCCGTTAAATTACCCCGCCCGCCCAGGCACATTATCCATAGCGATCACCCCACACACACCCCACCCCTGACAATATAAATCCCCCCCCCCCAACACACACAGCTCTTTTCCGACCCCCCCCCATGCATCACGCCTGACACTCGACACCACGCCTCGCCACGTGTCTCCAGCCCCTCCCATGCAATGATGATTCGATGACTCGCGTTCCTGGCTCAAATCTCTTTTTGCCGCACCTCCGATTAGCACGGCTGGCTACGTACGGTGCGAAATAAGTTCAACGTACATAATAATATAACCACAATCAACAAATTCTGTATCCGCCCAGCCACCACTACCGTGTCCAATCACCAGCCCAACCGTCACCACCACCACTTCATCCAACCAGCCCAACCACCTCTTCCAGCCATCATCCCAACCACCAGCTCAACCGCTAACATTTCTATAACCACTAACACAAACACCACCAGCAGCAACACCTCCCATCAACACCTGAACCATTGCTGCTAACCACGTCCCGAACATCAGACACCCTAATCACTGCCAACCCTTCACCGTTATTGTCCCCAACCACCTCCAACTACACTAATTCCAACGATTACTCCCAATTCATTCACCACGACCCAACACCACACACACCACCACCATCCTTAATCCGTAACCAAAACAATGATGCCCCGTCTAGCCTTAACAAACTATTGGGGGAAGTGCTGCGAACGAGCACATATGAAGACCGACACGGCACAAGAGGGGATGAGTAGCTAGCACCACGCCTGACCGCCTTTATCTCCCCCGTGGCGATATTTACACGACCTCACCAGGTACTCATTTAAGGCTTATTCGACCTATGAAAGGCCCAGCACGGGTTCAGACAATCGTCACTGATATTGGCCGAACTTTGGGCCGCCGGATTTTCGCGCAGCGTGCTGACCACTACACCATCAATCCCCATAAACCATTAGCCACCGCCACCAATCAAGATTATCACAAAACACCTCCAACTTCAAACAACCCCACTGCCAGCTACAACTACCAACGACAAGCTCCCTCCCCACCTACATCCACCACTAATCCCCCAAACCACAACTTTCGACCACAACTTTCAACCACCACCTGTCCTTAAATTCCCTCTGTATCTCACTGGGGACCCGGGCACGTGGCACTCCCGGGAGAGGCCTTGGCCATCTGCCACATACGCCCCCCCCCTCCTATCTCTTTCTCTTTCCCTCTGTGTCCCTCTGTCTCTGTATTTCTCATCGTCTCTAACCTAATTGCCACTGTCTTTCTCTCCCTCTCTTATCTCACCTCATTTTCCTTATCTCCTTCTTAGATGTCTTTGTGTCTGTCTGTCTGTTCTTACAAATATATCGTCCTCCATTCGATGTCTTTCTTTTTCTGTAGATCTCTTCGTCTCTGTATATTTTCAGAGCGTTATCTCTGCGTTTCTCTGTATATATCTCTTATGTCACATGTCTCTCTTCGCGTCTCTCTTTGTCTTTTTGTTTCTTTCTCTATCTTCTCTCCCTTGTTTCTGTGTCGGTCTGTGTGTGTTTCTTCTTGTGCCCCTGTGTCTGCGTGTGTCTTGCTCTCTGAATATATGTCGCTCTCCGTAGCTATAACCTCTCAATAACATCGGTAACATACAAAGGTAGTGCTTACTTTGACATTATGAGCACCGCAATAGACATCAGCGTCGTTTTCGGACACAGTTACACAGCAAACGGAATGGAAAGGGGGTACAAAGGGGGGGGGGGGCACTAATATGGTGGAAGGGGGGCTTAAACAAAACTGGGCTTGGGCAGGATGATGGCTGGTGGTCGAGACTAAGGACGAAACGGAAGCCAAAGGATGGAACGTACCCGAGGCATGACCACCGTGGAGATGGAACGATTAAATCAGGACCTATATTGATTGTCGCATCGCAAGACAGTGAGAGATGGCGACAGCTTGGAGAGACATTCATCCAGCAGTGGGTAGGTGTTGAAAATGCCCTTATTCGACCCTTTAAAAGGGGGTGGAATCACCTGCATGTACTCGACCTCCACTGGTGATATTGACCCTCATCGGAAGGACGTTTGTGACAACAGCTGTCATTGGCTCTGCCATTCCACGAGCCGTTGTCGCGCATTGTCGGGTTCTGCTTAATGAATGACAGTGACTTGACCTTGCCAATGTGGCACCCTGACCTCTGCGCGTCCAGACGCCTTCTCGTGGCCTCCTGCTATCGCACACAGTAACCTCTGCTCGCGCACAATACACGGCTGCCCCACACACTCATTCACCCACACACTCATCCACACACTCATCCATCCACCCGCTCATCCATCCACCCGCTCATCCACCCACTCATCCATCCACCCGCTCATCCACCCACTCATCCACCCACTCATCCATCCACCCGCTCACCCACCCATACACTCACCCACCCGCTCACCCACTAACTCATCTGCCCTCCCACCGCCCCTTGTATGCGTGGACGTTCTCCTCTGGTACTCCGGTATCCTCCAGGATGCACTCGCCCAACCGCTCACCCATTCACCCGCTCACCCACTCACCCGCTCACCCACTCACCTGCTCACCCACTCACCCGCTCACCCGCTCACCCGCTCACCCACTCACCTGCTCACCCACCTACCCCTCGCCCACGACAAACATCTCCCTATAGCCTCAACAAACTGTTGGGGCAAGTGCTGTTAACGAGCACCTATGAAAGCCGGAATGGTACACGAGGGGGTGGGTGGCCAGCACCACGCCCGATCGCCTTTGTCTCCCTAGTGGCGATGTTTACACACCGCACCAGGTACGTATTTGTGGCCGAGTCGACCAAGGGGAGGCCCATGACCGGTTCAAATGATCGTCACTGGTGTTGGCCGTGAGCGGGAATCGAACTCCGGTCGTCGGGTTTGTAGCGCAGCGCGCTAACCCCCCCCCCCCACTCCCCCACCTACACAACAACCGCCTTTTGCTACTAAGCGGCGGTGATATCACCATGGCGCTTGTGCCAGGCTAGGTGCACCACCTACACACCCACTCGCACACGCACCTACTCACCCACCAGCCTACCGCAGCTTCACGTGACACCTCCTTGTATGCGTGGCCTCCGGTTTCCACTCCTTGTGTGCAAGACGCTGCTTCCAGTTGCAAATGGAATTTTCACACATCCCAGTTTATGACCCTCCCGAAAAATGATTGAGACCAGGTGACGTTGACGTCGATAAGTAGATTAAATTATCATTACAGTATTAACATATACTGCAGAGAATGTCACCATACAGCAATGCATACAAACCGCATCAAAGTAGAATTTTATCAAAAGGTACATTTATTGTATTGCAAGCAAATTCTGACAAAAAAATTAATAAACCTTCATCTAACGCAGATTCAAACAGTATCAACAACTTGGAGCATTACATACAAGAGCATAAACATGATCAAGTTCACGCTTTTCAGTTCATATCAAAGCCTGAGATGTGTTTTTTCAAAGGAAGATGATGATGATAACGAATCGCATCGACTGAAACATAGCTTTAGAAATCAGCGTTAGAAGAAACGAATACACGATAGATAGAACGAACAAACGGAAAGAACGAACGAAATAATACAGAACCCATGTCGGAACCGAGCAAGTTATAGGCGTCGTCTGGAACTGCGTGAGGCCGTGGGAGTGTCTGCGTCGGCGTCGTGAAGTGGCTCCGGGCGCTGGTAAAACCCGGTCTGGAACTCAGCACAAACCCCCCGCACCACCGAACGATTTCCGCAAAACCTCCCGAACGGCTAAGCTCGGCTCCGAACCAAAGAGCAGCTTCGGGCAGCTTTGGACAATATGCGGCGCTGTTTGCGCATCGCTCGCAAACTTCTGCTGCTGCAGCTGATGCTGCTGCTGTTGCTGCTGTTGCTGCTGCCGAGGTCGCTGTCCCTGGCGATGGTCCTGTCGCTGTCCTTGATGCTGCTGCTGCGCACGCTGCACTTGATGGTGCTGCTGCTGCGCACGCTGCACTTGATGCTGCTGCTGCTGCGCACGCTGCACTTGATGGTGCTGCTAGTGCTGCTGCTGACCACGCTATACTTGATGGTGCTGCGGACGCTGCTGTCCTTGGTGCTGAAAGTCGCCGTGCAGGGCGGCCAAATGCTTCAGCAGCGAGTCGCGTTTGCTGAAAGTTCTGCCGCATCGCGGGCACTCCAGGGCGAGCCCTCGCCGCCGGTTTTCCTTCACCTCGACCTCGTCGTTGCCGAGACGCGGTCTGTGCCACCGGCGGTGAGAGGCCAAGTTTGCCGAGCAGCTGAAGCTCTTGTCGCATTCGGGGCACGTGTAGAGCACACGGACGATGCGCGAGCACCCGTGCCGAGCGAGCGCCGATGGGTCCTCGTACGACAGCCCGCACAGCTGGCACACGAAGCTTCCCACCGAGGCCGTGGGCTCGACTCGGCACCAGGGTGGTTCCGTGGTGATCACGAGACCCAACACGGGTGAGGACAGCGCGTCCTCCACCAATTTGGGCTTCTTCGTCTTCTGATTATTGGGCGCGCTGTCGCCCTGGCACTTGTTCACCGGCCTCATCCTCTTATTCTCGAATTTCTTCGCAGAGATCTCCTTCAATGCCGGCACAGGCGGCAGGGTAAGAGAGCTGATCTGTGACGTCGAGTCGAGGTCGCCAGCCGATATGTTCCGCTGGCCACCACCGCCACCACCATCGTCCTCGTCGTCGTCATAATCGTCTTCTCCGGCCACGTTGCTCCGTGGAAGAGGTACGGCGGGGGAGAGATCCACCACGGACAAAAAGGGGGTACATGCAGGAATGTCCCCACGCGCACGGTATGCGTGGACTGCTCTTGCTGCTGTTCCTGTTATTTCTAATTCTGCTGCTGTTGCTGCTTCTAATGCTGTTACTTCTGACGCTCTTGCTACTGCTGCTGCCTCCGCTCGAGGAGTTTCTCCTTGCTCTGAATGATGGAACCCGCACAATTCCCATCTGTGCGCCGGCGCCACCGCGCGCTCTTTTCGCCGCTTCACCAAGAAGCCGCGAGGCATCGCGGCTGCCTCCTCTTGCCAAGTTGCAAACGCGAGCTCTGGGGAGACGGAACGAGGTGCCCAACAACTGCAACGGCCGAACGGAGGAGTGGCGGGGGGCGTGGCAGGCAGGTTGGGGGCGGAGTCATCAAGTCGATCAGACACTATCTCGACTATTCTTTGGGACTTTCGGTAAAGTCACGTAGAGAGGTTAAAAGAAAATTACCAAAAATATATTTTTGTTATTTTATTTTAACCTATCTACGTGACTTTACCGAGAGACCCAAAGAAATATGAATTCCTGCAGTCATGAAAGCTTTAAGTCAAGACTACCTCGTACCTTACCCGATACCCGGCTACCCTTACCCGGCTGGGTACGGGTACCCGTTTGCGACCCTGGTGCGTCCGGGTACGGGTAAGGAATCAAAACCCGTTTGCGACCTCTGCTGCAGCCCCGGAGCCGCATGCGGCTCCTTAAGGACTGCCTCGTGACTCGTTATTTATTCATTGAACGAATTCGAAAAAAAATGGCTCTTCTTATTATTTTGCTTTTGCCGACCCGTGCTCGAGCAAAAACCATTGAACCGACTCGCCAATGAACCACGAGCCCTCCTCTCAACTCGAGGCAGCTATTCAACGGAACACGAGTTATTTCCCGAGCCTTGAGTCGACTTGTCGGGTCAGACAGTGCCGGATTATCCTAGTAGCAAAAGTAGCATATGCTACGGGCCCCGCACGTTGAAGGGCCCCGTGCTAAATGCTTTCAAGCTATCAATTTCGATCTTGATTTGAAGCTTCTATGTCAGCAGTTCTCCTGCTGTATCTGTTCCACCTGTTGCTTGTGTTGCGATCGAAACGTCGTGATTTATTTTATTTTATACCTACGTGACTTTACCGAAAAAATCAAAGAGTACTATCACTTTCGGTTCAGTGATTCTGCACTTGCTCTATTACGAGAGTAATATACTGCCTTCAACTTTTATTAACGATTGGGTGTTTAAGGTTAGCGATTTGTCGTATTATCTGGCTGTATAGCAAATGAAAAAATACAATTACTTTATACTCTTTGTTTTTTTCGGTAAAGTCACGTAGGTAAAAAATTAAAATAAATTAACTCACGCCGTTTCGGAAGCAACACAAGCCTCCGTCATCAGTGTAACTTCCCTTCGGCGGTTAATTTATTTAAAAATGTTACCTTCGTGACTTTACCGAAAAAAACAAAGAGTATGAATCCTTGCAGTCACGAAAATTCCAAATCTAAAACAATTACTTTACTATGCAAGTAAAACATTATAATATGTACGTGTTTTTTTAGAGCCCCTTTGTAACACGTTACAGGCCCTGCACTAGCTTCATCCGGCACTGGGGTCAGACACCAGTGCTTTCCCTTTGTCAGTGGCGAATCCAGCCCCAATGAGCCACCCATCAACGAGTAGCAGCTCCACTTCTTACCCTCGCCGATTAGCCTGCAGCCATGTCCTAGGTCAGCGGTGGGGAACCTTTTTTTCTGCCAAGGGCCATTTTGGATATTTACAACATCATTCGCGGGCCATACAAAATTATCAACTTCAAAATGAGCCTGTTATATTTGGTCAAACATTTAATTAACTCACTACTATTGTGATGGCTGGAACTGCTTCTCTTTGGTGAGGCGTGTGATGTTAGCTGGTATTGATGATGTTGCTGCTACTCGCAACTGCTTTTCCAGGTTTGCTCCTAGATTTATTGATTTTCGAGTCCCGCCTGCGGTTGCCTTGGCAGGGCCAGACCCAAATGATTTCGCTGGGCCTTATACGGCCCGCGGGCCGGACGTTCTCCACCCCTGTCCTAGGTGAAAGCACGGCAAACCCGCGGCTCCGCAGCCGCATCCCGCTGTTGAAGGACTGTTTCATGACAGTTATTTACGAATGACCGCATGCATTGTGGCTCTTGAAATATCGAGGGGATTGTTACCGAATTAGAAAAAAAAAATTCGTTACTTTGGTTGCCGCCCTCTGTCCTAGATGTCACGTTCGACTGCACTTGGACCCACGATTTACATGACCACCGTGTGAATCGTCGCCCTCACGGTGATTGATTACAGGGGTGCACCGATGCATCGGTTCATCGATGGATTATTGAGATCACTCAGCACGCGTCCAATCACGTGTGCATTACTATTGATTAGCGCGCATCATATCACAATACTTAGACATACGATCGATTCCTGATTCGAATCACGACCCTGAATCGTAATAATTGAATCTTTACAACTCCCATTTGATGGATGGTGACAATGAAGAACAGGTGATGATGATGACGATGATTGAGGGCGGGTGATGATGATGATGGGTGGTTGATATTGCTGATGAATATGATGGAGAACTAATGATGATGTTAGACGGGTGCTGATACTATAAACGTGATAATGGAGAACGGGTGACGATAAACCGTTGATGAAGAATGTCCATTGTATTTAGGAAACTCTCACTGACGAGTCCGCTTCAGAAGGGTCTTTCCTCGGCTACTGGATCTGTGCCATTAACACCACCCCCACGTTATGATCACGGTCACCCATCCCAGGTCTCTCTTACAAAGAGGGAGGGGCCACGAATACCCCCACCCTCCACCCACTGACCAGAGGTCGCAAACGGGTTTTGATTCCTTACCCGTACCCGGCCGCACCAGGGTCGCAAACGGGTACCCGTACCCGGCCGTACCCTGTACCCTACCCGTACCCGGCCGGGTACGGGTAGGGTACAGGTATCGGGTACCTGATTGCGACCTCTGGGATGAAGCCATGTTGCAGGCGTGGGTGGGTTGATTCTAGGAACTTGAATTGTGAGAAGAGACAAGACGTTGGGAAATGAGTGACAAACAGTTACTCACCAGTGACTCACGGTCTAACCGTACCCGGCCGCACCAGGGTCGCAAACGGGTACCCGTACCCGGCCGGGTACGGGTAGCCGGGTATCGGGTAGGGTACGGGTATCGGGTACCCGGTTGCGACCTCTGCCACTGACTGGCCAATTACCTGGCTAAGATCCCGTTATCGCTAGAGGGCGGTGTTCACCAGAGAGTAGGGACAGGGATGCATAATACAGGTTGTTGGGGTGTTTTTTAGGAACGAACAGGTATGACCGAAAGGATTAATGACCTTCCTAAACCGATTTTTATTCCACCAGGTAAGGCTCACTGAGCTATACAGATCTTTTTCAAAGGCGACCTGGCCACAAATGATAGCTCAACGAAGTGGCTCATCATGTGTAAATGTGTAGCGGCCAAATACTCGAAACGCGTGTTCTCTGTCTCTCTCCACGGGGAAAGAGAGAACATGCAACTCCAAATATACAGGCGACAGGGTCAGGATCGAACCCACGACCTCCTTCATGCCTCCTGCATGCCTCCTCCATGCCAGGGGAGGGAGTTAACATATTTCCACCGCGGCGCCCATTAATATCGACACGTCCATTGAACCATGAGTTTAAGTGTGTTGTTATCGATTCTAGCAATCTGTATTCCATTTCGTTTTATAGGTACGACCAATATTACGGCGTATGATTCGATTATTTCGGAGTAGGTAGTGTAGGTCTCATGTAAAACATAAATATTGTAACCCTACAACACCCGACAGAGCCAATTAAATCAAATTGTCACGTGGGCAAATGTCAATTGATTTGGATTTTCGGCAAACCGGAGGAATGTTGAAAAGGAAGCACATTTTTGGACAAAATTGTAAAAATGTATGTTCAATTTCATACGTTTAGGGACAATGATCGGAATGAGCGAAACAACGTGGCACGCAGTAGAGACGAGAGGTCGAGACAGAGAGTGCAGGACACAGTACACACGAGACAGCCACTGCAGACATTATTCCACCAACACTCCACAAACCACCACCACCAGCCCCCACCGCCAATTCCGGGCTCAGCTGCAGCGCGTTCGCCACTTGTTCCAGGGAAGGGTTTACACGGTTCGAATGCAGCGGCCGCCCTGGTTATTACTGCGGGCTTAATATTAACCGTGAGAAAAAACCCACATTACAACGCGCCGTCTGCTTTTGGCTTCACAGGGGACGTTACAGATCTCCGTGACATCCTTCGCAAGCGGTAGGCCACCTTGTGCCTGCGTCAACGGGGCAAATTTGCCAAATTTGAAAGAACAACAAAAAATACACAGCGAATGACTCAAAGCACACTGATCGCCCCCTACACTGCGAGCAGAAGCAAACTTGGCAAGACCCTCCTAAGCCAGAGCCACGCGACTCGACGAGACAGACTTTGCCTTCGGTTAAAACCAGCGTACGCTGTCACAACAACAACAGCAACAACAACAGTAAGACGACAACATCTTGGAGGGGAGGCCGGGTGCGTACAAATGCACCGTCGCAGTGGATTCATTATAATTTTATGGTGATGTCATGCCCGGTTCGGAGGGGAGTGGACGATGATCGCGTCGAGGAAGCGCCGACCCGACCAATGGAGCAGTCGGGGCATTCTGAACGTGGCGAGCGTCACGGCCAATAGTGGAGGCTGGAAACGCCCTGCCGGCCCCATCAGCTGTTCGCTGGGTTGCTGTTGGATGCCCCCCCCCCCGTGCATTTTTTTGTGCGTTAAATTTGCTGTATACAACGCCGCCGGCAGGCACGCATAGCCTGTAAGACACACAGCCAGCCAGCCAGCAACAGCACACATCATAGTGGGGTAGCCGCATGTTGCTCGGCAGAACGTATACAGATCCGTAGCCTGTACAACAGCACACACACACATAGTCAGCCAGCAACAGCACACATAGCGGAGAGCCGTAGCCTGTACAATACACACACACAGTCGGTACAGCGCGCACAAGCTATACAAGAAGAAACACAGCATATAGAATAGACGCAACCTGTACAAAATACAGTACACACACAACAACCATCGCAACATACACACGGTAGATATGAGACGTAACATATACAATACACAGGTCATACCAAATGTAGCTTCAGTTCATTAGACGTTGCAGCATTGATACATGTGTATTACATGCCTACAGGCACACATATACACACACACAGATACACGTAACTTGCCGTGCGAGTGTAATATTACATTCACGTGTCAAAGTGTGACTTTGACAAGAGAGACTGGTAGGCTGTGGATATTAATGATTAATGAATGAACAGTCGGTGGTTAAAGGGTTGTGCGTACCCGGAATGTTGGTGTGACTCTACCGCAGCGGTGACAGGTAGGTGGGGAGCTCTAAGAGTGTACCACACAGCCACACACATTACACACAATCAACACAGACACCATCACACATACATCACACACACTCAACACACACACACTCAACACACACACACTCAACACACTCACTCACTCAATACACACTCAGCACACACACACTCAACACAGACACTCATCATCACACATACATCACACACACTCAACACACACTCACTCAACACACACACACTCACCATCACACATTACACACACTCAACACACACACTCAACACACTCACTCAACATACTCACTCAACACACACCACACAGCCATACACAACACACACACTCAACACAGACACTCACCATCACACACAACACACACACTCAACACAGACACTAACCATCACACACACTCAACACACACACTCACCATCACACACACGCAACACACACACTCAACATCACACACTCAATACACACATACTTCACACACATACAACACACACTCAACACAGACAACACACACACTCAACACACTCACTCACTCAACACACACACTCAACACACACACTCACCATCACACACTCACCATCACACACACACACTCACCATCACACACACACTCACCACACACACACTCACCACACACTCACCACACACTCACCACACACACTCAACACACACACTCAACACACATACTCAACACACACACTCAACACAGACACTCACCATCACACACACTCAACACAGACAACAAACACACTCAAAACACACACACTCGACACACACATCACACACACTCAACACACACAGACAACACAAAAAACCACTCAATACACATCATACACTCAATGCACACACACAACAGACACCACACACTCAATGCACACACTCAACACACTCAACACAAAGAACACAAAAATACTCAGTATAGTACACACCACACACTCAACACACTAAACACACATCAAACCCTCAACACACATACTACACTTAACACAGAGAACACAACACACACACGCGAACACACATAACACACTTAACGGCCACACTCAACCACAGATAACACAAACACACTCAATATACATCTCACAATAAAACACACAGACACAACACATATACACACATTCTAGATTTGAAGCTTTCGTGACTGCAAGGATTCATACTCTTAGTTTTTTCGGTAAAGTCACTTAGGTAAAAATTTAAATTTAAATTAATAAAAATAAAATAATAAAAAATCACGACGTTTCGGAGGCAACACAAGTCTCCGTCATCAGGTGGGACCGTCACAGCCAGCTGTGACGGTCCCACCTGATTTTTTTTTATTTTTATTAATTTTAATTTCATTTTTTACCTACGTGACTTTACCGAAAAAACTAAGAGTACATATACACAAACTCAACACACACACACACAACACGTACACACAAATTCGACAAACACACAACACACAGAGGGACGGGCCTGGGACGTCGTGGGAGGTGCAAGACACAGAGACCTCCTCCTCCTCTCACTCCTCCTCCCAGAAATTAAGTTGACAAAGAGAAATCCAGACTCGCAGACGGACACCGAGAAGCACAGAAAGACAAACCACCAAGACCCTGGTCGGATACACACTGACAGACACAGGAGGCACTTAAGACACTGGCAACCAGAAACAGACGCACAGACACACACAAAGGCAAGCGGACACCGACAGAGACCCACACAGATAGATACATTACATATACAGAGACACAAAGACAGACGGACACGCACAGGCACCCATACACAACGATACACGCAGACATACAACGACAGGCAACACGGGCAAACAGGGCAAAAGCGGCACCAGCAACGATGCCAGGAGCCAGAGATCGATCTGCGGTCCCCTCTAAAGCGGACGTGTCTGCAGCTCCACAGCAGGAGCGGGCGGTGATGGAGGAGGAGGAGGAGGTGGTCGTGGTGGTGGAGGAGGTGGTGGCAACTCGTCGACCTGGCCCAGCCGAGGAAGGAATGAGCGCTTCTGGGGACGAGGATGACAACAGTAGGGAGGGAGTGGGTGGCGGGTCCCTCTTCTACGTGAACAGGAGCGGCATCCCACTGGACAAGAGCACGTGGGAGCGCATGTGGAGCCACGTGGGCCGGGTCCATCCCGGAGGCAAGGAGATGGTTCGGAGCATACGGCAGTGCACAGAGCTACCCAAGGTGTGTTGAGGTGGGGGGGGGGTCACCTGGGTGCGTGTAGGGGAGCGGTAGTGTAGCGGTTAGCGCGCTGCACGCTCACGGCCAACAACAGTGACGATTATTTGAACCCGTCTTGGGCCTCGCCTAGGTCGACTCGGCCTCAAATGAGCACCTGGGTGGTGTGTAAATATCGCCTCTGGGGAGACAAAGGCGGCCGGGCGTGGTATTGGCCATCAAACTTTTTGTGTGCTGTGCCGTCCTTCATAGGTGTTCGCTCACAGCACTTTCCCTAAGAGTCTGTTAAATGCTACGTGGGGAACGTTTGGTGAGGGGTGAGTGACACTCAGAGGTCGCAGCTGGAATGGCGAGATTGGTGATGTGTGGATGGGTGGATGGGTGAAGGAGGTGATCAGGTGGGTGGGTGGGTGAGTGAGATGGAGAGGTCGATGATGTGGGTGATTGAGGGGCTTTGTTGGGTGGTCGGTTATGGGGTTGGTGGTGATTGGGTGGGTGGTGGTGGCAGAATTTGTGACGTTGATGGAGTTGGTGGTGCGGATGGAATGGATTTGTTTGTGAGACACAGTGACGGTGTTTTGTTGCGGATAGCGATTAAGGAGGTTTCGATGATGGGACACACATTCAGAGAAGGATCGCAGAGCCTGTCAGTGACATGTTGATTGAGTTGATCTTGTGATGATGGGGTCGGTGTTTGGAGGTGTCAGTGATGGGGCAGTTGGGTCAGTGATGTACTGAGGAGCTTGTAAGTGCTTTGAGGCGTTAATCGAGTTGGCTACTAGGTAAGGCCCACCCACTGGCCACAAATGCTTGCTCAATAAAGTGGCTTATTACGTGAAAATGTATAGCAGCCAAATATGATAAATGCATGTTGAGTCTAAATGTGGAGGGAAAAACCGGAGGACCCGGAGAAAAATTCCACGCAACCACGGGGAGAACATGCAAACTCCAAATATACAACAGGCGTCAGGGTCGGAATTGAACCCACGACGTCGTTCATACCAGGCGAGGTAGTTAACATCTCACCGCCATGGCACGAGGTAATGTGATGGTGCGATCAGCGACATATTGATAGTCTATAGTAATTCCTTTGATGGTTTTTGTCATTTAAATTATGCCGAATTTCCACGTGGTAATGGATCAATCTAATTAAGCTAATTGTGAGAGTGACAGGGCTGATGCAACGTTCATCGTTGATGCTTTGAGTTTTGTAAACCAGGGGCGCGGTCGGTCATCATTGATTTACGAATGCCAGTTGCATGTTGATCATTGTTCAAAGAGGCTCATTACGGGACTCTTGAGTTTCAAAGTCATGGTGGCCAAGTGACTTAGAAGTCAGAGCACTGAACCTTCACCGTGTGAGACCCTGGGTGCAAATCCAAGTTTCATTCACCCGTGATTAATCCGGGCTCTCAAGTGTATCGAGCCGATGGTCCCAGCCTGATCGGCAATGACTGCACAGGAAATACCAGAATCTGAATCTTTATTTAGACTGGAGAAATCCGATGAGCTTCGGAGCTGTTTTTCACAGATGTCCACTATGGGCTGGTCAGAAAGTGGCAATACGCCCCCCACATTGCAATAAATTTGGTTCTGTACTTCATAAAGCGATTAAAGTCCATCTCTTGAGAATTAAATGTATCAGATCGACTGTCGTGCGGCGAGCGTTAATCTGTGTGGAGGAGCAAGGTGGGAAAGTGGTGCCCCATCACGTCTGGCCCTGAGGTCACTCGAGATCTCAGAGGTGGCTCTGTGATGGCTGCTTCTGGGGGCCTTTCGCTCGTAAGTTACAAAGGGTGACGAGGAACTATCCTCGTCGCCCTTTGTGACTTTCGCAGTCATTCGGGGGTGATGTCAAAGTTGATAGCTACAAGTTTTAACGAATCTAATTATTGCCTAGGTATATGAAATGCTTGGGTAATATTATTTGCGTTTTTGGAGTTTTGTTGTGGTCATTATTCAAACGGCCATTTTGGTCATGGCACCTCGTAATTCCACGATTGCAGGTTGTACGTTTCAGACGCTGTAAAGATCGGGGTCAAGTTTTTTTGTATTTGAAAAGGTGAGAGCTTTAGAGGCCAGGAATAGTCTCTTTTGCAAGAGTGACCCGGGGCATTAGCCTGTCCGTAGGGGGCAACGATTGCCACGGTGTACGATCCCAACGGAGTAATTTGTGGGTAATACTCATGCGTGCAACCGTGAAGTGGCCTTGACTGTAACTGTGATAGTTAATTTTGATTAGACCACCGTTCTTGTGACGTGAGACATTCTCTTAAAACACATGGTTGTCGGACGCACGCATACGAACTGACGCTTTCATCCATGCTGGGTCGACGACGATGCATGTAATTTTGTGTCCGTGTCAACTGCATGCCATAAATAAGCCATATTTTCTAAACCTACAATTACCTTTCAAATGTTATGCCCCGTACGTATCATTAGGGTGACTTCGAAATGGTGACTGCAAGATTGCCGGATTGTGTGGGACGTGTCCTGCTGTGTTGTCCCATCTATTATTAAGAAGCAATTGCGCAGAACCGGCCAATTAAGGGTGGCACATTAGTTGGGGATGCTGCTGCTGCTGCCGCCGCCGCATTGGCAATGGTACACAGGCACAGTTAACAACAAGAACAACAAAAGCTCAACATCTTCGTCAATAGCCCTGCAATGCAAAACTTCGGGCAACGGCCCTTCTCGTTTTATGTTCTAAGATTAACAATGAACCACATTGCCTGCAACGTCACCGATTATATGTATGTATACTCTCTGGTTCTTTCGGTGTTGTCACGTAGATAGAAAAAATAACAAAAGAAAACACGACGTTTTGGTGTGCAACACAAGCGTCCGTCTTCAACTTCAACTGAAGACCGACTTTACCGAAAGAACCAGAGAGTGTTGATTCCTGCAGTCACGAAAGCTTCAAATCAAGACCACAGTGCAGGTAGTCCCCGACTTACGATGGTCCGACTTACGATATTTCGATCTTACGATGGCGATATCGATACGACAAAATTGTTAAACATTTTACATTTCACGCGGCAGGCAAACGCAGCAGCGTACGAGGTGCGATGCTGTACGTTGGGACGCTGCCGGGATGTACTGTACGCATATAGTTTATACAGTACGGTACTGTAAATTGCTCTGTTTTGCTAAATTATCACCATTCTTTAGGACTCCTGGGTAGGCTAGGCCATTTTCGACTAACGATATTTTCGACTTACGATGGGGTCGTCGTAACGAATCTCCATCGTAAGTCGGGGACTACCTACATATGTGTTTACTTTCAAGGTAGCGTTATTGACGAATGTATCGTGTGTTTTTATTTATTTCGTTCGGACGGCAGGTAAGCGCAGTGGTAAACGCTCGTGCCTCACAGCAAAACGTCCCGGGGTTCATTTTCCGACTTCCGCGTGCAGTTTGTATGATGCCCCGTCCTCTGCGTGGCTTTCCTCTGAGTCCTCTGGGTCATAGCTAAAAACAAGATCGTTACAATGTTATTGGATATTGGCCAAACATTGCAACGCTGTGAAATTACCTGCAAGTTTCAAGTTGACTTTGTTTAACCAGGTGGTGAGAACGCGTAAGGAGACGAGGGTAAGGAGTCTGAGTTGCAAGCGTGACCTCGGTCACCACAATGACCAAAGCAAAACGCAACGACAACATAGTGTGGCATTCAAGGGAACATAAATCAATTGGGAGTACACACAACAGCAGCAGCAGCAGCAACATCGCCGCCTCCTGTGGGAAAAAAAACCTGGCAGGATCCTCCTGAAAAGGAGCCTTGAGGCTCGGTGAGGCCTTCCTGGCAAAGCGAGCGCAAATCACAACCATGAAGCAAGAGCTCATGATTGAGGGACCCTGCAAATGGCCATGTTTCCAATAACAATGCTAAACTAGAGCAGGGTGTTTGTACTTTGAGCCTTTCCTTCGAACACTACTTGCCAGTGCAATGCCTGAGAGATTGTGAAGCTGTGTGTCTGTGTGTGTGTGTCTGTGTGTGTATGTGTGTTTTCTATTGTACCTGGTGCGGTGTTTAAACATTGCCAGGAGAGAGCTTAAGGCGGGCCGGCGTGGTGCTGGAGACCCACCCCCTCGTGTGCTGTGCCGGCCTTCATAGGTGCTCGCTAACAGCACTTGCCCTAACAGTCTGTTAAGGCTACACGGGAGATCTTTGTCTTTTTATTTGTCTTTGTTTGCTATAGTGTGGGGAGCGGTAGTGTAGCAGGTTAGCGTGCTGTGCTACGAACCCGCCTCCCCTAGGTCGACTCAGCCTCAAATGAGTACCTGGTGCGGTGTGTAAACATCAGCACTGGGGAGACAAAGGCGGCCGGGCGTGGTGCTCGCCACACCCCCCCCCCTCTTGTGCTATGTTGGCCTTCCTAGGTGCTCGCTAACTGCACTTGCCCCAACAGCCCATGTAGGCTACACAAGGAGTCTTTGCCTTTGTTTGCCAACGTGTGGGGAACAGTGGTGTCGCGCTTACCCGTAGTGCACCGGGTGAACCTTGTTCAATCCCGCTCACTGCCAACACCGCTGACATGTATCTGAACAGTCCTGGGCCTCCCCCCGATCGACTCAGCCTTAAACCAGTACCAACGTCGATGTGTAGACATGAGCACTGGGGATACAAAGGCGGTCGGGTGTGGTGTTGGCAAACCCATCTCCTTCATGCGCTGTGCCAGCCTTCATAGGTGCTCACTAAGAGTCGTGTGTTTGTCTCTGTTTTATGTATTACGCCACCACTCGTAATAATCATTGTCAGCCATGAGCTATCTACTGCTGGATGAAAGCGTCGCTCAGCCGTCGCCATCTCCTCCCACACACCACGAGCCAATTTCATCGCCCCGTATTAAAATCAGCGCTGGCCTCTCCCCAACTTTTCCGACTCACAATGACCAGCATGCAGAGGTCGCAAACGGGTTTTGATTCCTTACCCATACCTGTACCCGGCTGCACTAGGGTCGCACCCTACCCGTACCCGTACCCGGCCTGGTACGGGTAGGGTACGGGTATCGGGTACCCGATTGCGACCTCTGGGATGAAGCCATGTTGCAGGCGCGGGTGGGTTGATTCTAGGAACTTGAATTGTGAGAAGAGACAAGACGTTGGGAAATGAGTGACAAACAGTTACTCACCAGTGACTCACGGCCTACCCGTACCCGTACCCGGCCGCACCAGGGTCGCAAACGGGTACCCGTACCCGTACCCAGCTGGGTACGGGTAGCCGGGTATCGGGTAGGGTACGGGTATCGGGTACCCGGTTGCGACCTCTGCCAGCATGGTGAAGTATGGTCCCACACAAGGCCCCATCACTGACGTGGTGTGGGCGATGCCTCCATGCAGCAGCGGATCGACAGACGGCGGTGCGGCTGAGTGGAGGAGGTTGACTGGAGGCTTTTTTGGATGATCCACTGCTGGATGAGGGCCTCCCCACGCTATGCGGGTCTTGTGGGCTATTTGGACATACTTCACCACACTGGTCAGTGTGCACCAGTGAAGGCTGAGACATAGACTCACAGTACAGCAGTGGACGTTTCTGCAGTGCCCCTCTGTTGCCCACCGCATGGCACGCACACTGCATCCATGCTGGTACCTCGCAGCGGCGTACGTTGGATGCCACGCTGGGGTTTTCTCGCTTTAATCTTCGCCCAAAATTTCACCTTGTGTGAGACAAAATAGAGCACGCACTCGGATCTCTCGGAGACCTATGGCGACCCTTGCTGTTAGAGATGCCCCCCCCCACCCCCGCAAGTTGATATCATACGTGCATTGAATCAAGAATCGAACCACCGATATTATCGATCCATACACGTAGGTAATCGGTTCGCGCGACCACTGCAGTCACTGGAGGTGATACGTCCGCCCACCATATTCGAAAGCTGGGTATAAAATAAAAACTATCATCGATTGTTGATATGTGGAATGATATCTGAGCCGGACCTGGGGCCTCCCTCCCCTTCGTCAACGTGGTGAAGTATGGTCAAGCCAGCCCCCACCCCCCGTGGCCAGCCCAGTGTGGGATTTAGTTTGTCGTCCTTCCTCCGCACCTCCGATTGGCACGGCTGGCTACGTACGGTGCGACAGAAGTTCAACGTACAGCACGTACGAACAGCACGTACATACAGCACGTACGTACAGCACGTACGTACAGCAGGTACGTACAGCACGTACGTACAGCACGTACGTACAGCACGTACGTACAGCACGTACGTACAGCACGTACGTACAGCACGTACGTACAGCACGTACGTAGAGCTACCTCTGAGATCCCTTCAAGCGACCTCTGGTCGGGCTGAGGCGTATTTCACGGTGTGACACACATCGGCGGCGGGCACACTTTATGCCCAGTGCAAATAAAATGTTCAACGTAATCCCTCTCGAGATGAGGTCAGCGCTCAGCCAGACAGCTTGTTTTGTTTTGGGCCCCTAGGGCCAAGACAAATCTGGATTTCCGCGCCTGGCTGAGCTGACCTGTGGAGAGTGACGGCGGTGGTGTTGTGAGGCTCAGGGTTCCCGAGTCCCTTCAAGGCATTCGGACAAACGGGCGAAATAATCACAGCGGTGCACGTACGTCTTTGTGTGTGTGTGTGGGGAGCGGTAGTGTAGAGGTTAGCACGCTGCGCTACGAATCCAGCGACCCCGGTTCGATTCCCGCTCACGACCAACATCGGTGATGATTATCTAAACTGGTCCTGGGCCTCCTCCTGGGTCGACTCAGCCTCAAATGTGTACCTGGTGCGGTGTGTAAACATCGCCACTAGGGAGACAAAGGCGGTCGGGTGAGGTGCTGGCCACCCACCCACCCCCTCGTGTACCGTTCCGGCCTTCATAGGTGCTCGCTAACAGCACTTGCCCCTACAGTCTGTTGAGGCTATACGGGGGATCTTTGCCTTTGTATGTGTGTACATTTAACTTATTTCGCGCCGTACGCAGCCAACCGTGCTCATCAGAGATGCGGGACCCCTTTCCAATGGAGAGCATGTTGGTACGCTTTTGCCAAAAATGTATAATGCATAGAGGGATGCTAGCCAACAAAATATGAATTGGACTCGTGATATTCATCATCATCACCAGCCTTGATCTATCCACTGCTGGATAAAGGCCTCCCCATGGCATTGCTGTGGTCTCGCAAGACAGTCGAGAAAGTGTCGTCTA
Organism: Lampetra planeri; assembly: GCF_965212315.1. Lineage (NCBI taxonomy): Eukaryota > Metazoa > Chordata > Hyperoartia > Petromyzontiformes > Petromyzontidae > Lampetra > Lampetra planeri. The sequence goes on from NC_136136.1 coordinate 5,299,449, forward strand.
TTTTTCCTTCTTCCCCCGGCACCTTGCTAATTAAGTGGTCGAAGGTGATTACACTCAGGATGGTCTAGTAACAATGGATAGATAAGTAAGTAAGTAACGGTAACTGATCCGTATTTAAACAATTCGAGTCTTTATTAAACAACTTTGGGGGCAAGAGCAACACACGATCATTTCGGTAACCAAAGACGCTTCTCGATTGCCAACTGACATGGTCTCTCGACTGATAATTGTTTTTTTACCCTTTTATCTGGCAACAAAACTGACACCTTTTTTACAAGGAGTCATGTTTGCATAGACCACAATACCTGCAGTCGGAATGCAAACAAAAAACATAACTCTGATAATGTATGCACTGTCCTTGAAGTTGATTGGTCCACACCCGAGACAGCTTTCCCTAGAGCCTAGTCTCACATGGGTTGGACCAGATGACGCCAAAAGGCGCACAACTCAAAGACAATGCACCATCAGAGTATGAGAGCTCGGGGTAAGCATTTACACCATTGGAACCTCATTTGCCAGTAAAAAATATGATAATTGGTTTTTACCCTTCTATCTGGCAACAAAACTGACACCTTTTTTTACAAGGTCTCTCGACTGTCAACAACCCATCTAGCACCTGCACAGGAGGTACATTCCATCGCTGCGTTTCCGCGGTGAATGTCCCCTCAGTGCATGTTCTGTCGTTTGGTTGCTACTCTGTTGTTCGTCTTGACCATCAGCCATCATCTCATCTCATGACGTGTCCTGCCCAAGCGCACAGTCAATGCGATGTCTCCAAAATGCAGTGTCTGACCCACACTCTCCTCTACCTGTTTGTATGTTGAATTTCTTTCGCCAACCGCGCTAATCGTAGGTGCGGGGGAAGGACAACAAACTAAACCCAAAAATCAGTTCTAAAGAAATGAGTTTTCAATCTAGATTTAAACATGCAGAGCTCCAGTGGCTGCCAAAAAAGATTCTCAGTGTAGTCCCACGCGTAGGCTTTTCCATCCTTCTGCTTTCACGCTAAAAACAATTAAGCGGTGCCAAAAACAGTGGGACCTATGGTGATATAAACTGGAGCACGACAATAAGGAATGACTATAGTAGTAGGTTTTAACCCTTTTAAACTGGTACAAAACTGACACCTTTATTCAAGGAATCATGTTACCCTTTTAAACTGGTACAAAACTAACAACTTTATTCAAGGAATCATGTTTCCTTGAATAAAGGTGTCAGTTTTGTACCAGTTTAAAAGGGTAAAAACCTACTACTATATTTTGCCACTGGTAAAAGAGATCTCATAGTGAAGGAATGACTAGTCTGGGCACTAAGACGCAAGGACGACGTCACTACCCATCCTTGGGCGAGGATAGAGTGGGGGGGGGGGGTAGCGATTGTGGGGGGGATGCGGTGGGGAGGGTCAGAGTTGAGTTAGGGGCGGGCGCTGTGAATCGATGGGGGGGGGGGGGGCACGTGTGGATAATGCTTAGGAGCACGACAGACTCAGAATCCAAGGACACAATTATCCTGCAACAACCGTTTGCTAAATTCTGCAGCTGACCGCGCACTAATGCCATCCTCAAGCGCATCTTGCTGCCGCCGCTGCTGCCGCCGCCGCCACCGCCGGTTTAAAATAAAACCGGAAAATGTATTAATGGGAAGAAAAACAACCGGACATTGTGTGTTTTTTTTAATAAATATATATTCGCAGTCGCTCAGCAGAGGCCCCCGCAGTTGGTAATATAAATTGTCGGCGATCGCAAGTTGGTCTTTGGCCAAGTCCTGTCAGTGGATCGCACGATTGCCAAGTGTCGCGATGTGGCGTGTGTGTGGTGAAGCGTGGTCCGTGTGTGCTAGCCGAGAGCCAGGACGAGCTCCGTGGGGAGGGGGTGGCATGGGTACATGGCGGAGACACCGAGACACCGAGTCTCGGTGTTCTTTTTAAACGTGCGCTTTGTAAATATTTGCTTCATAATTTTTTAATAACGATAACGTCACAAATCGGGCACTTCTTCAGGGGCTGTTCTGCATTGATGACGATGACGATGAATATGACTTTTTTATAATTATAAATAATATTGGAGTTGACGATGACAAATATTTTTTTGCATGACTGTAAGTGATATAATCCTTTGCTGGTAAAGATTGTAATTATTCCATTTGATTCAGGAAGGCCTCAACTCGCCTGAAGACACTTTTCTCAGCAGTGTCCCACTACATTGAGATGATTGTCCAATTCCACGCATATGTGGAGGGGGTGGCCCTCAAGAGGTGTGCAGAGATAGGTTCGTAAACGAACTTGCTGAACTATCGTCTTTTTTGAAAATGTCGAAAATCTCACCATGATCCACCAATCCTTGCCTCCAGAGTGTTGGATTGCAGGTGCGTGCCTGGCTATTTTTTGAAGATATGAGAGGCCGCAAAAAAATAACATAAATTGTAGCTTTGGTGAATCAATTAACGTAAAATGTATGCAATTATACCGTACAAAGATGATACGACAAATATTGCAAGTCTACTCCCGTACTAAACCACATGTCTTGCATTGACAGGCTCCCATCAATAAGAGGGAGTGCTCTTACCAATAACATCTGGTACAACAACAGCATTTGTTTAGAAAAGCCCTGACCCTGCTGATCAGACCCAGAATCTAGAGTTCACTTGCTTTAGACCAATGCTGCTGCTGCTTAACATTAGCTAGGGCAGGGGTCGGCAACCTACGGCTCCGGAGCCGCATGCGGCTCTTTACGGGCTGCTTCTTGACGATATGTACGTATGTACAGTATGTACTCAGATGCATTGCGGCTCTTGAAATACTGAATTCTGTACCGAATTGGAAAGAAATGGCTCTTCTTGTTATTTTGGTTGCCGACCCCTGAGCTAGGGGAAGTGTTAATACCGCGCTACAATAAAATGATATTGTTACATGGAGATACTGAATGGAGGTGAATTGATTTCATTACGACTGACCCAGATTGCCAGATGCGTCCCATTCCTCAGCTGGTTAACCCTTTCCCGTTCCGAGACATCTGCAAGTTGCAGGGTGGGGTGTCCCGTTCACCGCTGACTCTTGGAACGCGCAAGCTGTTAGCGTTACATTTTATTTAGAGGCATAGCGCCGCCGTATTTAAAGACATTGTGCTCACCGCAGAGAACTGTAGCGACACGACTGCACTCTGTGATAGATGGCGCCAAACTGTGCCACACAACCCTCCCACATGGCCTTTGACTTCCGATTCCGGAAGAAAACCCAATTATGCAAACGCACGTCATCGGAATGGTAAAGGGTTTATAACGCAGCCCATCATCCACTGCTGGATGAAGATCTCCCTAAGCACGGGAAATGAGTTGCGGGCTGGTGTGATACAAGTTGCCCTTCAACACAACCAGAAGAGAAGATGAAACTAAACCAAGATAGTTAACATAAAGCATCAAGGGCAGCAGTGCGGCTTGATTATCAAATATCTGGTGCATAGCTCTTTTGCAGGAGGCTACCTGGTCACACATGATGGCTCGTCGAAGTGGCTTGTAACACGTGTGGGGATTTTTTTTCTGAGTAGCCAAATAAACGAAACGCATGTTTTGAAATGTGCAGAGCAAAACCGGAGAAGCCTGGAGAAAAAATCCACGCGACCACCACGGGGAGAAAACACAAACTCCAAATATACAACAGGCGTCGTCCGGGTCGGGATCGAACCCACGAGCTCCTGCGTAGCAGCCAAAAATAATCATTTAATATTCTAACAATTTTAACACATGTTGCTGAATATAATTCGCAGACAGTTACAAGTGTAGATAATAGTGTGTGTGTGTGTGCTCGAGGGGGCTAAACGGGCACGGCACGGGCTAGAGAAGAGATGGAGTGATGTGGTACAGGAGGACGTGGAGTTGAGTGGACTTGCCAATGACTGGTACCAGCGGTGTCAAGATCGGCCTCTGTGGAGGAGGCTCGTGAATGACGCTACTAGGCAGTTGGAGGCAGTCGCCCTCCAACAACAACGGAGGGCGGAGGAGCGATGCTCACAACAACGAGCGGAGCGCCGGGTGGATAAAGCACAGCAAGTTGGCACAGTAGGGGGCACAGGTGGTGCATCAGCCAGTCATCTCAGTCAGTCGACCCGTGGCACCTGCTGGGTCTGCCCCGTGACCTCCTGCCAGCGGGCGTTCGACACCTCACGTGGCCTCAAGGTGCACTTGGCCTGGCACAAGCATCGTGTTGACGTCACCGCCACTTAGTGGCGAATGGCGGTTGTAGTTGTTTAAAAAACAATTCTCGTTGCTGCTGCTGACGTCGCCGCCGCACTGGAGCGTGTGCGTCGTTAATCGCATCGCGGCCCACCGCCTCGCTGCCGCTAATTCAGTAAGCACCACGGACAGCGATCGGCACGCCTCGCGTTCCCAGCGGTCGTCCGCGCCCTTCAAGCGCCGAGTTCGTTAACCCGAGCTCCGTGCGCCGGCTGCAATAAATGCTGATGCTGATGTTATTTCTGGTCAAGGCGACCTTGATTGTGCATCCGTCCGCTCTTATGATAATGGACCTCTTTTTTGTTAACCGAATCCCCGCTCCCGAGATTCCTCGCTCGCATATATAAATGAGAGCACATCACCCCCCACCCAGTCCTCCAATCGCTCCACTGGCTCCCGATCCAATCACCCTTCAACTCCAACATCACCCATCGTGCCTTCACGACTGTCCACCTCTCCCCTCTCACTCCACGCAGCCTCATGTCTCTTCCCTCTCATATTCCTTTCCTCCCTTCAATCCACTCTTCTACATCTCCCCTTTCACATCATTACATTTCCCTCCACATACTCTCCTACTTCTCATCTCACTCTACTCCCTTCCACATGCTCTCTTTTACAGTCAACCTCCTCCACTCAATGTGATGTTGCTCCTCTGCTGCTGTTTCTACAACCTATAACTCCTTCTGGTCCTCTGCACTGTTGACTTCATTGCTGTTCCAGTCCAGGCTTAGTGCCTCCCTGTTCTCCTCTGCCTATGACTGATCAGTTTCCATCTGTCCAAACCCTCCTTTCCATGACCTCCACTTCACCTTCAATTAAAAAGATGTTTTTTTTTACGTAAAATATTTCACCCTGAATACATCCTTGAGATGGAGCATCTTATTTGCAAGGATGTCTATTGTGTGACACATACAAAGCGAACACACAATTACATTAAGGATGCCCTCCTCGTCCCCCCACATTCTCATACTTTGCACGCTTTCCTGCACGCACAGCAGCTTCAAATGCGATCACGTTAAGCCGCTTTATAAATTCAAATTGTGCGTACAGTTTCACACAGGGTGATACAATTACAGATGACCCACCGAAATAATTTGGAAAAATACAGAGAGGGCAACAACAGTGCATGCATTCCAGTATGTGGAACTTCTTTCGCACCGTGCGTAGCCAACCGTAGCTAATCAGAGGTGTGCGTGTGTTCGAGCCTTCTTCATCAATCTCGGGCGCACGCGTGCTCTGTCTTCGCACACTCTCCCTCTGCAAGACGGGCAAGCCGTCGCTCTCGCAGAATTTGGTGGCCGGTTTCGGATGAAAGCGAGAGGGGGCCCAGCGGCAGGGCGCTCGTTGCAGAGGTTCATGGTTCGGTCCAGCGGTCACGTTGGTCAATACTGCGGCGTATAATAACCGTCTGCTTCACGAGGGATGTTGAAGATCCCCTGACGTTAGTCGCAAGAGTATGCCATTGTGTGCCAGCGTCAGGGTCCATTCAATTAGGATTATACACACAGCAGCAATCATCGCCCCCCCCCCCCCCGACTGGCATACCAATGCCCCAGGTCACTCTTGAAACTTCGACTTATCCTGATCTCTTGACTTCCTACATGGTTAGATAAAAAAAAATTAACTGAAAACTTGAAACGGAAAACGAAGTTCACGTTTAGCGAAGGAGACTCCCCCCTCACTTGATGCAGCAAATCTGGCTGTGACGGTCCCACCTAATGACGGAGACTTGTGTTGCCTCCGAAACGTCGTGATTTTATTGTTTTATTTTTATTAATTTTAATTTAATTTTTTACCTACGTGACTTTACCGAAAGAACTAAGAGTACGAAGGAGACTCGCCCGAGGGAACGCCCAACGCGTAGACGGAGCGGTGAGACGTGCTCACGTGGATCGTGCGGTCACGGCGCCGTGGGGGATGGCGACGGCTTGGGGGGGGAGGTCTTCATCCAGCAGTGGATGAGAACATGGCCTTTGCGGTCTCTTCCACGGTATTAATTTGTGCGTTCGCCCTCTTGCCACGCAGGTGCCCGTGCCTTCCCTGCCAACGCTGCTGCCCGCCGTGGCGATGCTGGACCGCCTTAAAGCCATACAGAAGTACATGATGGACCTCCAGTATCCTATATCGACTTGCATCTCCAGCTAACTGCCCGCTCTATCCTTCAATCCAACACTCCCCGTAAATGATGAGACTAGAGGGAATGCCTTCCTGCTGTCCGTGAGCGCGCCCCGGCGCATTGTTATTGCTTTCGTTTGTCCGAGCGTTGATTATCTCGGTGGCTGATCGTCCATCCTTAAAAAAGAAATCAAGCTAATTTTTTACACTCTTTCGTCCGAGGCTCAGTGACTCGGTCCCCACGTGACGGAAACCACGTCGGCAAGTAACGCGATTTACTCCCAAGAAGCGAGAAAAGCAAACGACGCCCTCGAGATGGAGCGCTGAAATCCGTGGGACTGTCGGGGATGGTGATAGTAGTTCAGGGCGGCATTCGTTTAGCAGTGGATTGACCATGTCCGATGATGATGCAGCTTCCTTGAAGGCGATTAAGATGACTTTAGAGTTGCTCTTTCTGTGCAAAGAAATACACATATGGGGGAAGTAACGCTTTGCTATGAGAGAACCCGTCTCAATAGCGATTGCATTGTCATTGACTGTTAAATGGGACACGATGTCTTAATATTCAACAACAACTGAAAACCATTGTCCGTTAATTGAATTGTCCATTGTCCTGCCAGACGTGAGCGGAAAGCCGGCATGTGCGGCGGTTATTTCATTTTCTTTCTGATGTCGTTTCCCTGCGAGGTAAAATCTTGTCTAGGATGTGAGAACAAAGAAGCTCGAGACGCCGTTTCAGTTTGCCAAGGAAACCCGCTTAACGTCCGCCGCTCTCAGATACAACCACACGGGAACGCAGTTCTTTGAAATCAGGAAAAATCGACCCATCGCCGGGTAAGTAATCTGTTCCTCCTCCTCGCCCGCTCGCTCGCCGCCAGACCTGGCTAACGATCATCGTCAATGCACTCAGCTCCAGAGGCGTCTCCCCGGCAAGGGTGGTGGACTGCCCCTGTTACTCCCCCCTCTCCATCTCCCCCCTCCCCACCCTACCGCACGATTGTTGTATGCCATGGGCCATTTTTGAGATAAAAAAAAATTAAATCCAGTCATTCACAATCCTTCAGTGGATAAAGTCCTCCACATATCATGTTGGTCATGAGGATTTTTTGTTGTACCTGTGCTTCACAGTGGGAGGGCAGGGAACAGTACGGACAGAAGGACCAATTCTGATTATCACTTCCCACTGATGTTCTCCATAGCCAGGGTCAAACTTGGGTGGTCCAAGTTCGTAGCGCGGCGCGGCAACCGATGCGCCAACCCGTCCCGCCCCAAATGTTTTGCGGAGAAAGCTTAAATGATACTTTCTTCGTCGTTGTTTCTCGAAACGAGTGAACTCTATATTACGGCGGAAACAATTTTACGAGATGTGCATCTGGGTTTGCCACCGCTCTAAAGTTCGAGAGCGGTGCTCAGCCGACCAAAGCCAACGCGGCGGCAGCTGTTTTCATTCGCTCGCTGGAATGTTTAAGAAAAGGCGAACTGCATTCTTTACATCAAAAGCAGCCCCAAGTTCTGACCCAACTGGCAAAGCACCCTGTGTAGGCCGAGTGTGAAAATGCTTCACCACTGCCGTCATTGACAAACAAGAAACACCGCCGCCCGCAACCCGCTCTGGATGGGCGCCTGCCGCGAATGGTGGCTCATCCACTCGGCTTGCCTTGATTAACGGGCTCATCGATTGACATGGATTTTTACGTTCGCGTGACGAATTGTGCATCGGACAAATGTATTTATGAGAATTGTTTGCTTATTTACCATCCGGGGACGAGTGGCAGTGTGGTGGGTCAGGACAGTTCGTTATGAACTCGGCGACCTGAACTTGATTCGCAGCCACGGCTAACGTTGGTGGAACGTCGTGCCTAAGAACGTGCGGTACAAGCCGGAATATACAGCAGTGATATCTGAACCGGTCCTAGCTTCCTCACCCTCTCACCTCTCTGCCCCCCAAACCCCACCGTTCTCTTCACCAAACCACACTAAGTATTTGATTAAGTATGGTCAACAAACACGCAAGACTGACATAGCATGGGGAGTTTTTAATTCAGCAGTGGATTGACAAAGGGGCTGTGAATTAATCCAGCCAGGTGCATGTGTGCCCCCCCCCACCTGCTGCCCCCCTCCCCCCGCTGCGTGCAGGCTAATGGACCTGGCACGGGACATGGTGCGGGAGGCGCTGCCCATTAAGTGCTTGGAGGCTGTCATCCTCGCAATGTATCCTGCCTTGGTCGCTCACTCGGGCTACGCGTGCATGCACCGGGGAGCGAGCGCGCGTGTAACCTGTGTGCCAGCATAGGCACGAACGCGTGTACCGACATATACGAGCGGAGTGGTTGCGGCGATTAGCACGCGGTGCTGTGAATCCAGAATCAGAATCTTTATTTGGACTGGAGGAACCTGACAAGCTATGAAGCTCTTTTTCACAGATGTCCAGTAGGAGATGGGTGAGAAACCACCGACAACGACAAAACAATACAAAAACTGATTGGAGTGCAAATCCGTCGACTTGTGTTTGATGTCCAGCTATGGTTAACCATCAGTGGCGAACCATTCCTGGACTCTTCCCCGTCACCATCTGGCACCGACACTTTACCCCACCGCACGCGACCTTGCCCATCACGGATTTTTTTTTTTATTTTGGTTTCTAGAAATGCTGCAAACCCTGAGGATTACAACCCGAATACACACCTCGACCAATGTGTCGGCTCAAAGGGGAATTCAGATCCACGCGAATCCAACGCAGCACCGAGTCGCATTCCATCTGACGCCACCACCATGGTTGAAATTCTGTGCAGGTTTGGGCTTGAGTGTCGCCTTAGACCCCTTGCTGCATGAGTAGCCGAGCCGTCGGCCCCCTGCTCCCAGCATTCCCCCCACCCCCTGCCAGGATTAACCGCAATCCGAGATGCGTGCATCATGGCAGGTGCTGCCAAAATGCGGCGCCCCCCCCCTCCATCCCCATCGCAGGCCCCTTAGCGTCTAAAACTATGGACAACAGGAGGTAGCCGCGTGGCTCGGGGGTCGGGACGCTTAGCTGGCTACATGGAAAGCCGAGGTTTGCATCTGGAATTCAGCTCCCATGCGAATCGGGGTTGTCGTGCGTAGCGAGTTGGTGGTCTCGGTCCATTCACCGGCGCCTACTTGGTCCACTCCGTGTCGCAGACGACGACGAGCAGCCCCAATGCCTCTGATCGTCGCGATCTTGTGCCACATCCTCCAGTCACTGATGTGCATAAATATGTATTTAATTAAATTTAGCTTTTTCACTTAATTTGGAAAATTTCCAGTAAGTATTGTAAATAATTTCGGTTCGACCGCCATACCACGAGCGTTTTCTCTGCAGCAGAGCAGGCTGGTTTGGTGCAGCATCCCTGGTGTAGATGAGACGTCACTGATTGGGAACTCCGAAGTGGCTCTGTGATGTCATCGCGCGCGGGTTGCGCGCTCTCTAAAAAAGGGCCCAAACATCTCAATGCAGGACATTTCAGGTTTTCTTGAAATAAACACATGGGGCATTGTTATTATCATCGCTATCGTCGTGAACCATTGTCGTCATCCCTTGCTGTCCCAGACACGCTGGGGGGAAGCGTCAATGCGAGTGATGAAAAGCCTCTGGCCGAGATTGAGCGTCGCACTCTGCGCGTCGGGCATCGCTCGAATCCCATGGCCCACGGCCAGCGCCAGCATCATCCAGTGCCCCCCCCGTCGTCGGTCTACCGCTCACGTTAATTGTGCATCGTTCTTTTTCTTTTCTCCCTCGCTCCCCGTCGCGTGGACAGAATCTCGGGTCACGTTCCTTGCCAATGTCGAGTGTTTTGCAGAAAAGATGTAATTGGTGAGAGTGCAAGCGTTTCGCAGACGTCATTACGATTTATTTTTCCTTCCCACAAGTCCTACGCATGCCATCTCTGTTCCGGTTTTGCCCATCCTGGGTCTCTTCAGCAGCGTCCGGCTCACTCAACAATTACTGCCGCTCTAGCAGATGTTCTCCCGGTGTTACGGATGACAGCACTCCCGCTAAATGATAAAGCCCTGGTGAAGTTAAAAAATAATATGTTGTAAAAAACAATTGTATTAATATTACCATGTTTATCTTTCTTCGGGATGCTGCCGTGGTTGTAATGGTTATCACACGGGACTTGCAATCCGGAGATCTCCGGTTCCACTCAATCTCCCGGCGTGGCAGTTGAAACAATGGGGGAATTTTTCTTAAATACCCCCCCGCCCACCCCGCCGCTGTCCACCAAGCAGTGAAAATGGGCTCGCCACAGTTAGTCAATCAGCAGGGGCACGTGTGACACGGTGGAGTGTGGGTACTCCCCACCTCTTCCAAAGTATCCGTGCAGCGTGGAGGAGTAGACCAAATACCCTGTTGAGGGGGCTCCCTCTCGTGAAGCACTTTGCGCCAGCAGTGGCGTGAGCAAGCAGTTGCAGGTCTGCACCTTTACCCTGCATTACGATTTAAAATGCATACGTAACGGGGTTTTATTTTTTTAAACAGTTTTTTTTGTTGTTGTGTCACTCCGTACAAAATAGGGAGGCTCTTCCCTCTTATCGGATGGGGCATCCTTCCGCTAAGGATTTCCGTATCGCGGAGGGCCTCTCCCCGCCGCGGCTGACCCCTGCTGCCGGCTTCAAGGTCGACGCGTCTCCGAGCGCGGCCCGTTGACGAGCCGACGTTTAGTCAATTCCCATTGGTGACGAGTAGCGCCCCCGGGCTCCTCACGCCCCCCCCCCATCCTCTCCCTTTATCTCCCCTCCACTCCCCGGGAGCCGCATTGTTAACGGGTGGACACGCGAGCCCAAGACAGCGGCGGGTTCGCTCGCCGCGATCCCTCCGGCTTGAGGGGCGGCCGCTGCGCCGGTTGGCGAGCGGTCGCTAAGCAGCGGCGTGCTCGCCCCCACTGCACTGTTCACGGCGATTAGATCCCAGCGCCAGGTGGATTACCGCATTGCGGGAGCGCCGCATTGCAGCAGTGGTGACGGCTTGTGGGGGAGGAAAGCCTTTCATCCAGCAGTCGATTGGCCATAGCTGATTATTTAAATCCAGGCGTGGGGGCAATGCGATGGCTTTATTCATTAATAGCAACTTGTGCTCGTGCATCATCTTTTGTATTGTTTGTTGTGGATATCGCTTGCCGACTCGCCGCGACTGGACGTGTGCGATAAAGAGCTTCATAGCTCATCGGAATCCTTCCAGGATAAATAATGATTCAGATTCTTTGGCCGATCGTTACTGACCCAGACGGCAGAGCCACCTGTCACAATGGGGAGGGCCCTGCGAAAGCCACATTGTCGGATTTTATGACGGCTCTTCCACCGGTCGGTCTTACGACACCCCTCGGAGAATGCTTCCTTTTACTGAAGAGCTGCAATTATCCACGTCTCTCTGTCAATCAAGTTGGTTTTGATCAACAAATATAAAAAAAAACACGTTCGTCAATAACACTGGCCCTTTTTCACGGCACAACGGTCACAATTGAATTACATGAAAAGAAAAGAAACGTTTATTTGTGTTGTGCTGCCGTTGCTGACAGCAGTTTCCCATTTGCGGACACTGAGAATCAAAAAACACCTCGACAGTTAAATATAAATGTACAATTTAATTTACTCAACTAGTCAAATGACCGAATGTTACTGCTAATCTGCATAGCGGTGTGTTCCACACTGGTGGAGCATCATCACTACCATCATCTCCTCTAATAACCCTTTCACAGCCGTAGTTATTTATATAACAATATGTGCGGCTATCATTACACTTAATGTTACATTGCCATACGATATTTATTGTGCCTTGTTGCACTCTCGTAAGCCATCACACTTCATGCCAAAACGAATAAGGAATTTACAGAGTGCTATTAGGGTTAGGATTTTCCTGTGATCAAATCGAGCTGAATGGGCCATATCTCATCAGATTTAATACGCGAAGCAGTGCTGAGCCGCGATATTTCTCCGTTCTATAATAAGTTGTAAATTCTGCTTCGCTTCGCTTGCATAACGAGGCCTCTGGACAACGGCTAACGGATTCACAAACCGCTGTAAGGTGTCCCCTTCCAAGACGTCTGGCCATCATGGAAGAGTAGGCCAAAAGTGCTCTCAAGAGGTGTTCTCTGGATATCCTGCCAGTGGATGGCCTTCCGACAGAAGTGGTGTGAGCGAGCAATTTCAGGGCTTCTCCTTTATAAACATACGTTTAAATTATTTGGCTGCTATAACTTCCACGTGTTGATAAGCCACTTCTTTGAGCTATCATTTGTGGCCAGGTTGCTTCTGAAAATAATTATTTGGCTGCTATAACTTCCACGTGTTGATAAGCCACTTCTTTGAGCTATCATTTGTGGCCAGGTTGCTTCTGAAAAATAATTATTTGGCTGCTATAACGTCCACGTGTTGATAAGCAACTTCGTTGAGCTATCATTTGTGGCCAGGTTGCTTCTGAAACAGAAGCAAATAACTCGATGGGCTTTACCTGGGTTTGGTTTTATTTGTATATCTTTTTAGTGATTTGCTTATTTTTCCAAACGTTTGCACTCCTGTTGTAGATTTGTATTGTTTGTTGTTGTAACGTTCTGACCTGCCCCTACTGGACATCTGTGACAAAGAGCTTTATAGCTCATCGGATTCCTCCAGTGTGAACAAATATTCTGATTCTAATTAACGTTCACCTATCCGCAGCCCCCACGCCCCTTTGCCTTGACAGCGCTCGTGTCTGCAGGGTCTGCTTATTCAGATTAGAAAAATAGAAATATGCGCGCGTGTGTTTTTGTTCGGGTCGGAAGAAGTTTACGTTAATTTTGGATCGGGTGACGCCTGTCTGCCCGCCCGCTCACCCGTTCGCTCGCCCGCCTGCCCACCCGCTCGCTCGCCCACCCGCCCGCCCGCTCTCATGACGACGTTGCCGCGCATTTGCCGTCTCGGCATCACCGAGAAAAGCTCCCTTGACGGACGCCGCCGCCGCCGCCGCCACCACCACCACGTCCTCCCCCTCCGCCGTTCAGCTACCTGACCAACGGGCTGCCCGGCGTGGAGCGCTTCCCGCTTAGCTTCCGCACGCGTTTCGGCGGCTCGGCGTTCCGCCACGTGGTGCTCGGCGTGTGCGTGGGCGGCCGCTACGGTGCGCTGGGCCTGAGCCGCCGGCCCGAGCTAATGTTCAAGGCGGCGACGCACGCGGGCCTCGCGCCGCTCGTCGCCGACTTCCGGCAGGCGTACTCCGGCTACCGGCACGCCGTCACGCGGCTCAAAGTGGGGCTCTACGTGCCGCACGACCCGCGCAGCTTCCAGCAGGTGGGGGCCCGCTGCCAGAGGCCGACTGGGCGATCGGGAAGACGCGTTGACGTGAACGTTCAGCGAATGTTTGTTCCTCAACATGATAAAGGTTTTTGTTTTTTGGGTTAGAGCGCGTAAATGTAAACGTGGCGTTCACCAGCCACCACCTGACGCAGCCAATTTGTTACGTTTTGTCGCGTAAACAAAACGTGTCAATTAGTTACCACTTGAGCACCGCGGTGATTTGGAGAGGAAACCCACAACATTTACAATTTGTTTACGTGACAAACCTCCCTAATTGGGTGTGTCGGGTGGTGGTGGGGTAAAGACACATTTATATTTCCGCGATCTAATCCCCAAAAACGTTTTTTTTATATATATAATAATATTTGTCGCGAAAGCCCTCCTACATGTTGATCCTCCCCGCCCCGATAATTCGATCATCCTACAGATACGTATTCTAAACGTGTGGTAGGTTTTCACAGCCTGTATGCTGATTTGCAATCTAGTTTTGAGTTAGGCCGCAGTCCCGCGACAATCTGGCCAAAGTTGTGTCGCGAGACCCTCCACCGCCCAACGCAGGAGTGCGACCCCGCGTTAGAGAACGCAATTGGAAGTGGACATCACGCGACTACTTCTGAGATACCTTAAGGTATTTTTATTTTAGCATCGTTATAAAAGGGTGGAGGAGTTGGGGGGCTGGGGGGAGGGCTAGGCGGGGGGGCGGAGGGGGTTGCGTCTACGCACGGACGCTGCTAAAGCGATGTCGTGGTCGTGCGCAGGTGGAGTGGAGGCACCTGGTCGTGGACGTCAGTCGCCTGAGCAGCGAGGAGCTCCGCAGGGACCTGGACAAGCACGCGCGCGACATGAAGGTGCCGCGTGACGCTCCGGGCCTCGCTATAAATAATTACGAAAAAGAATAAAGCAATTTGTAACGCGCACAAATTTAGTGAAACGGACAACACGCCGTTGTTTGATCGTGAAGTTGGGAGGTAAGAATGATAGCCAACATGGTGATGTTGGCTATCAACAACAGGGCAACTCCTATGACTAATTGGGCATGGGACGCAAGCGTAGGATTGATCACCCTGTCGCTGGCCGCCTTTGGGGAGGGTGTATAGTGTGAAAGGCCGAAACACCCTAGGAACCAAAGGTTCACTACTGACGATGCGCTCCCCAAATTTCACCAGGCTCACTGTTCATGAACTCTTGGAAGTGCTTGCACAAAGGATAGTAACATCTCATCCTGTGTTCTTGGAATCACTCGTTCATTCGTTTGTCTTCATTGGGCCGTTCAGGTGCTGAAGGGCGTAACGCTGCCCGTGTCGCCCGGCAAGGAGCGGAGGAAGAGCGTCGCGTCCACCTCGTCCACCTCGTCCCCGCACAGGGCACCCTGTGGCAGCCCGCAGCGCCGGGCGAGCAGGGTGGAGAAACTGTGAGCATCCCCGCCCCCCCCCTCGTCGCCTGCCCGCCCGCTCATCACCACACTCGCCTGCTCGCTCACTCATACACTCACTCACTCACTTTCTCGCTCACTCATCCACCTAATCACTCTCCCACTCATCCACTCAATCACTCTCCCACTCACCCACCCGATCGCTCGCTCACCAGCTCAGCCGTTTATCCGCTCACCGGCTCACTCTTGTCATTTGTTTATCTGTCCATCTGCTCACCCACTATTCCGATCATCCACTCACTCGCTCATCCACATGCTTACCCATGCACTCGTTTACCTACTTATCTGCTCACTTACTCACTCCCCTACTTGCTCCTTCACTCGCTCACCCATTCAGTTTCTCACTCGGTCACCAATTAGCTCACTCACCTGCTCAACGCACTCACCTGTCTGCCTACCCCCCCCTGTCCTCACTTACCTGCTAACGCACTAACTCGCTCACTTTCTACCTCACTCATCCACATAGTTTCTCATCTAATCTCGTGCCCACTCGCTTGTTTCCTGACTTGCTGCTTACTCCCTAACATTCCCATCTCATCTCTCACTTTCCGCATATACTGTTGGGGCAAGCACTTATGAAGGCCGGTACGGCACATGAGGGGGTATGTTGGCCAGCACTACGCCCGACTGTCATGGTCTCCCCAGTGGCAATGTTTTTACACACCGCACCAGGTTCTCATTTGAGGCTGAGTCTACCTAGGGAAGGCCCAAGGACCAGTTCAGATAATCATCACTGGTGTTGGCCGTCAGCTGGAATCAGGTCGCCGGGTACATAGCACAGCGCCCTAACCGATGCACTAACCCCCATCCGCCCACTGTCTCACTCACAGATCCACCCACTTACTCTATCCACTCCTGCTCACTCAGTGGGGCACTTAACAACGCAAAACGAGTGACTTGACGGACCTGGGACCCAGAGCCGGTGTCACTCGCCACCAAATTTGTCGACGGCCATGAATCGAACCGAGATGGCCAGCTTCATAGCGCAACCAGCGCTAACTGCTGCGCTGCCATTCCAATTATCGCCAACGTTTAATGGACTCATTGGCAACATTTAAAATCCGTTTTCTCCTTTGCTTTATCTCCCCCAGGCCCCTGGCAGCTGAGAAGAAGCCCGAGCCGAACTTCCTGATGGAGGAAGGCTACAAGATTCGCGTGTGAATCGCGTGCGGGCGAGGACGGCTTGCAGGATTGCAGGATTGCACTTTACGATATATTTCTTCCCAAAAAGTGCTTTCTCGAGACCATAGGAGTATTTGCGAGCCGCGTGTGCGATTACGCTTACTACCTTATTTTATCCGGGCCAACATCTCGCTTTCACGGGCCAAGTGTTTTTTAAAGGCAGTGGATGTTGGTGTTCGACGCGTTTTTTTTGTTTTTAAACAAGGTGCTTATTTTATCCGACAGATGCTTCACGTCGTTCGGGCGCAACGATCAACATTTTAGGCAAGGAAAAACGTTTTAAACTCCTCAAATGCGTGCCTGAGCGCCAACACTCTGACAAACGCGGTAGCGGTGTTGGAACGGACAAGGGTGGCTTTGCTCGGTCCTAAAATGTCAAACTTTTATCAGCGATCAATCAACGTGGCGTTCCGGGGTTTTTTCTTTTTAGAATTTTTTTACTTTCGTAACAGAAAAAAATCAGTGTCGCGCAAAGGCACTGACTGACGGATGGAAATTGTGTTTAGAGTGGCACCGCCAGTGAGGGCACAGGGTAACAAAATTTTAATTAACGCCAGATGAATTCGAGCACCGTCGGGTGGCCCGTGGTAGTGCCAGGCTCAGTGCTGCTGGGCCACGGTCGACGTCAGTCGCTCATCCCGACAGGTGAGGTGGTAGCTATGAGCAGCAAGTGGCTCGCAGTTTGGAAGGTTGCGAGTTCGATTCCCAGTCGGGGGGTTGACTCAAGCACCCCTTTTTTTAAAAAAATCATGGTTGGTAGAACGAGTGCCGCTACGTGGCAATCGAGGGCAGTTATCCTAAGGATGGACTCGACCCCTGCCGTAGCAATGTGGAATTTACTGCACCGACTCGCGGCCATGAACAGAAGAGGAGCATCGTCCCATGCCCGTACGAGCGTGGGAAACCATCGCAACTTTTGAATACAAATTTTTGCGACGTGGGATTACCTTTTTGAAAGTGGTAATTAAATTATCGTGGAATGCACAACCACTGGAAACGTCTTAAATCACGAGCAGAGATGCCAGAGAAACGTTGCCTCCAACAATCGGCGCGCGGCGCCACGGAGCGGACATGCGGCCGGGGGATTTCGGTCGCAGAAGAGCCGATGGTGATTTTGACGCATTGTTCTAAAAACGTCAGGCTAGGGCAGAAGACGTCGCTAGAAGGGGGAGTCGGTCTGGCCGCCGGTTCAGATTAAGGGGATGGAGCGCCCGCCAAATGAGGAAACATTCGCTGCAGAGATGGGAGCGATTAAAAAGGTCGTGTGCAGGTGCAAGGTGGATTGTTACTGTCTCAGTCCCATGATGTAACAATCATCTTGGAGAGGCCTTCATCCAGCTGCAGATTGATCGTGGGGAATGATGACAAGGATGATGGAGCACTACGTTTTCAAGGGACAAATCATATTAGTGTAATCCTTGCGATGGATTTGTACCATGCCTCCCTCCTGCACACCACTTTCCACCGCTTCCCGCTGAGAGGGCCACATCTTTGAGATCGAATGGGACACCGAGGGCTCAATGGTATCCGAGGGAGGCCCGCGACCCGAAGCTCTTATCGTCTTTGGGAGCTTCTCCTTTGTATGTTCAGTTCTCTCCCCTCACTGTTTTACCAAACCATTGTATGCCCACTGGCAAACGCCTCATTATTCACCTTGGTTCCTTCAGTTGCGGTTGTTAAACGAGTGGTAAAGCTAAATCAAAATTAAAACAAACGACTCAATTTTTATTTCGGTTCACAACTGGTCATGATACTCACATTGCTGCTTTGGCTTTTGATGACCCCCCACCCCCATTCCCAGTAGGATGTATCATGGTGCTAGGGTTACTACATTTCAGCCATTATAAAGCGATCTTTTTAGATTTTTGGGGCGGGCCCCTCCAAGAACTGAGGCCCGGGCCTGCAGGCCCTGGAGCCTTTCGCGTCCCCCGCGTGAATTTGCGCTCTGCCTGAGCGGAGATTTTTTTTTTGTTGAACCCTGGATGACGATCTTGCCGAGCGGTGCGCCGAACCACCTTTGGGAATTTTGCCGAACGGTGCGCCGGGAGCAGTCGACTCGAGGCGACGCGAGACTGGACAAGTGTCTGTTGACACATTGACCCCAGACGGCCGCACCTGGGCTCGGACGCAGCAACTTAACGAGAAATTCAAAGCTTCACCCGCTTAGGTCCCGTCACTCGGCGTTGCTTGAACGGTGGGCGGGCGCGCGCTTCGGTGTGGACGGCACGTCCAAGGAGTCCAATGACGCCATTGGCCGGAGCAGACTGCCACGAGCAACTTGCAGAGATGGGCAGCATTGAAATTACATGTAATCTAGATAAACAATGTCATTACATTTGTAATCTATAATTGCATTTAAAGCATGCTCCTCGAAGCAATCGGTAATTTGTATCAAAATGTACATGCAATTGAAATAAATGTAATTACATTTGTAACTGGTATCTAAATTACACACCTCAAGAGTAATCGGTAATTTGTATTTTGCCCATCTCTGCACTGGCGAATCGAACAAATATGAGCACTCGTCATAACTCCTGAGAGAGCTGTGTTCAGCTAGAACTGAGCTGCCCCTTAGCTGTGTGTCTTTCATTCTCTTAACAAAATAAAACTCGTAAAATAAAAAAATTATTTAACAATTCACTTTAAGTACTGCGGTGTCAAGACCAAAGGAACATTTCAAAACCCACGATGCACGGCTCCTCGTTGCCGTCTGGAATTTTTTATCGACCGTTCCTTTGACGAATAAATTTGTGAAATGTTTTTTCGTGAGGGAAAAAGTTTACACTTTGTTTTTTTATAATGTTTCTTGATTATTCTCTTGGTTGTTTCCTTTTCCAATAAAAATGAAAGCGACGGTAAACGAGATTTCAAGAGTGCTGGCTGCTTTACCTCAAAACGTATTTTCAGGTTGTGCCATCGGTGACGTGCCCAAGGTAAAGGAATTTACATTCGGAGCTCAGGATGGTCGAGGGTGGTGTCACCACCCTGTGTTGGAACTGCTTTTGAGGTCACTTCAGTAAACATCTTGACCCATAATAAGAGGGCACACCTTTTATATGACCTGTACAGTGTTATTCGATCTTGATTTGAAGTTTTCGTGACTGCAGGAATCCATACTCTCTGGTTCTTTCGGTAAAGTCACGTTTGTAGAAAATAAATAATAAATCTGTGATTTTTTTTTTTTCACGTAGGTAGAAAATAAATATTAAATCAGTGATATATTATACATTTTTCTACCTACGTGACTTTACCAAAAGAACCAAAGAGTAAAGTATTATTCGTTTGTCAAACTAAAAATGTGTTAATTTTCTAGAGTTTGAAGGAGCCAAATCAAGTGAACACAATTTACGATCATTTTTTCGTACAGTCATTGGTGACCAGGATGAGGCCATCGCCTCGCTGCACTTGAGCACGGTGTTTAATGACGGGCAGTCGGAAATCACGATTCCAACCCCGGATCTCGGCAGATGCCAGCGTTGGCAGTGACGCACAAGCACAAATAGCAAACAAAACAACACTTTGGGCGCCACGATGCTGAGATATTTACTACCTCGCCTGGTCCTGGGTTCAATCCAGACCCTGACGCCGATATACTGGGAGTTTGTGTGTTCTCCCCATGTGGTCGTGTGGATTTTTCTCCGGGTCCTCCGGCTTTTCCCTCCACATTTAGAAACAACGTGCGTTTAGTGTATTTGGCTGCTAACATTTCCCACCCGATAACCCACTTTCGTTATGCTGTTATTTACGGCCAGGTCGCTTGCGAAAAAGAGCTATTTAGTTCGGTGAGCGTTACCTGGTCAACAACACTTCCCAAGAGAGCAACACATATATAACAGGTGACGTTTCGGGCAATCGCCCTTCTTTATGGCAGAGGGATCGCGGCGCTCAGCCACCTCTAAAGCCGTGTCGTAGAGAAGACATCAGCTCAGGGGGTTGCGGAAATCGGTCCGATGTGGTCCCAATATTTCATTTGTCTCGTACGGTCGCACCGAGGCTATGGATCGCGGCTCCGCTTACCTAATCACATCATTGCGCTCACGGCCTCGAACATTTTTCGATTTAAAGCTTTCGTGACTGCAGGGATTCATCTTCTTGGTTCTTTCGGTAAAGTCACGTAGAAGGGAAATAATAAAATAATAAAAATAAAACATCATAAAATAATTCTCATGACGTTTCGGCCACAACGCAAGCAGCCGTCCTCATGTGAAGAACAGGGCTGTCGGAAAGACAGCGTCTGAATGGGCACCACCATGCTTGGCAGCGTATATTTAAGTTGGGTCGAACATTTAAACCGCGTTTTAGATGCGTTGTTCTTTTACACTTTTGTTGAAAACAGATCTCAAGGTGGTTGTCAAGGGGCCCCCCAAACTCGTACCTTTGGCCACCGGGGGGTGGGTGGGGAGCAAGGCACCTCCCCTGCCCCCACGCGAGTCACACGACTCCGCGTTGTGTTTATCTGACGGCGCGATCGAGAACCTCCGAACTGACGGCACTGATGACTCGGCGCTTCGTGCCGTAGCGATCCGAGGCTGGCCCCGTGCCACCCCCTCCCACCCGACTTACCGCTAATGGGATGCGTCTGCTGAGCGAGCGCCAAAGTGGTGAGCCTCAACAATGGGGCGCGTGCGTGCGGCATCAATGAGACATGCAGGAGACGGGGGGGGGGGATATTAATCGTGGCGGCACCCCCATTCCCCCTCGGGGTTGCAGGCAGACAGACAGCCGCGCTTTCCAAGAATCGCTCTTCTGGGCCACAAAGCGGCTCATTTATTGCGTGGCGTCGGATGCTGGCATTTTCTGCCCCCGCGTTTTAAACAAAAAAAGAAGCAAATTGAAGTGCAACTTCGTTCGGCGTTTCCACATTTTTATTTTTTGTCAAGTCCATCGGCGTGTTGGGTTTCGAGACCGATAATATCGGGATGCATTTGTACGTATGGTCTGTTGAACTTCTTTCGCGCACCGTAAGTTGCCAACCGTGTTGATCGGAGGTGCGGGATTTGTATAATGGCTCTTAAGTATCCTTCCTAAAAATATATATTTGTGTTGGATTTGGCCACAACTTAGAGCTCGAGATGGCGGTAAGTACAGAGCTGCAGGATTCTCCACGAGGGTCGCCGGGCGACTGCAGTATAACGTGACTCGATGCCACAGCCGTCGCGAGAAGTATACTGAATGTGGTGTGCCGGGTGCAGGAACATGTTGCGGGTCTCCGACCAGGATATTATCCCTGGTTGAAATGAAACCCATCGGCTTTTATTCCAAAAAAATTTGGAGCAGGCAAAAAACAAATTGGGCGTGAAAAGCAAATCTCTCAACAATGCATGGGATTGCGATCGATAGAGGTCGCAGTGTAGTGGGGTAAAGTGTGGGTACTCTCACTTCTTACAAGACGTCTGGCCAGTGTGGAAGCGTAGGCCAATATCGCCTCGAGAGGGGGCTCTGTTGAGTCGAGAGCTCCCTCTCTTGAGCTCCCTCGAGTGGAGTGGCGTGAGCAAGGCAGTTGCGGATCTGCGCTTTCACCGTTACGCACCGCACGTTTATTGCCCACGTTAAACACGCGGTGTGTCACAGTGGACAATTAACGCATCAGGTGCAACCAAATGCCACGTGTTGCCACCTCGGCTATCAATTAATTAGGGCGCTCCGGTGGTGTCCTTGGGACACAAGCCACGACTGTTAAAGATCGGATTACACTCTCCTGAATTATTTAGTGGCGTGCGTGTGTGGGTGTGCGCGTGTCGGCATGCTGCTGGCCACCCACCCCCTCGTGTGCCCTGCCGGGCTTCATAGGTGCTCGCTAACGGCACTTGTCCCAACAGTTTGTCCAGGCCATAAGGGGAGGGGGTCTTTGTATTTGTGTGTGTGGGGGTAGTGGTAGTGTAGCGGTTAGCGCACTGCGATACGAACCTGGCCCACCTTAGTTCAATTCCCTGCGACGGCTGAAGCGTGAACCGATCCTGTCGCCACGGCATCCACCCTCGGTCGACTCAGCCTCTCAAATAAGAACCCGGTGCAAGGTGTAAACATCAGCCAGCGTTAGAAGAGACAAAGGCGGCTGGGCGTTTTTTGCTGTCAACAGCGCGTTCTCGTGCGTCATCCCGGCTTCGATAGGTGACAGCTCATAACACGTGCCCTCCCTCCCTCCGGATCGGTCTGTAAGGCCATACGGGGGGATCTTTGTCTCTGTGTGCCGAGGAGTGCCTGTATCGTTCGTTACCTTGGCTGCCCGGCAGGGCAGATACTTGAGGAGTGCCCTTACCGTGGGGTATGATAGAGACCCGAGCGCAATTGTTCGTCCTATAATTACACCCGCTGACGTGGATTTCAGACGCAGAGCAGGTAAGGTGAAGAGTATATCGGTATTTATTTATTCCTTATGCGGGTATCTTCACTCTTAACTATGTGCAGACTCAGTATAGGTACAGACAACCACGTGTAGCACTCGATAGCCATTCAGTAGAGCACTGGGTGACCATTCATTCTAGATTTGAAGCTTTCGTGACTGCAAGAATTCATACTCTTAGGTTTTTTCGGTAAAGTCACCATTCATTGTGTGAATGATAGAGGGCAACTGTCGAACTGTTGTGGGTTCTCGCGGTTGTGTGCTGTGTTTTCGGTCTTGTACCGCGTGTTATTCAGCGTGATGATGTCCGACGTTTCGCAACCACGCGCTGGGAACTTCCGAATAACGGAATATTCAAATCGCGCAATGGGGAAACTCCGAGCACATGCGGCGTAACGTCAGACATCCTGTCGAACCACACACGTGTGTTTGTGTGAACAGGACCCGATGGATCAAGGACTGAGCGGGGAGGCAGACGAAACGGAAAGCGACCAGGTCGGTGTCTGCGACCTGCAGCGTGTTGAGTGGGAGCGGTGGCGCAGCGGTTAGCGCACTGCGCGATGCGCACTGTATGTATGTGTGTTGAACTTCTTTCGCACCGTACGTAGCCAACCACGCTCATCGGAGGCGCGGATGTGTGGTTGTAAGCCTTTGTGTTCCATGCTGAGATGAATTTCGTTACCGTGACATTGACCGCGTGTTGTAACGGGATGTGTGTCGTGTTTGAAATTAGAACTGATGATGGTTGGTCTTCATAAGTGCTCGCTAACAGCACTTGCCCCAACAGTCTGTTAATGCTATACGGGGGATCTCTGTCTTTGTATATGCATGCTTATATATGTGGATTAATGTGTCTTCATATTTGTATACATGCGGAGTGGAGGAGCGATGGCGCAGTGGTTAGCGTACTGCACTCCAAACCAACGCCATCCAAGTTCGAATCCCGGCCACGGCTAACATCAGTAGCAAGGTGGTGTCAGATCTCGGGTCCTGCGCCTCCCTATCAGCTTCAAACGATTACCCGGTGCGATGTGTAAACACCACGTGGGGAGACAGAGGTTGCCGGGCGCGGTACCAACACCAAAACCGCTCGTGGGTCGTTCAGACCTTTAATTGGTGTTCGTTCACAATACCTCGACACTGGGGGGAGGGGGAACGGGTGGGCGATCTTTGTCTCTGAACAAGAACACACCCAGGTGTGTGACCAGGTATGTGATAAGGAGTTTGTTGAGCTGTGGAACCAGGTGTGTGTGTGTGTGTGGTGAGGTGCATGACCGGTCCCTGGGCCTCCCCTAGGTCGACTCAGCCTCAAATGAGTACCTGGTGCGGTGTGTAAACATCGCCACTAGGGAGACGAAGGCGGCCGGGCGTGGTGTTGGCCGCCCACCCCCTCGTGTGCCGTGCCGGCCTTTATAGGTGCTCGCTAACAGCACTTGCCCCTACAGTCTGTTAAGGCTACACGGGGATCTTTGTCTTTGGTGAGGTGCATGACCAGTTGTTCCACCGCAATGTGCAACCCACCCGCCCAGGTGCGCGAGCAGACACGTGACCAGCCGCCCGACCACGTGCGCGAAAAGAAGTCTACAGGTACGCGGACACGTGGCGCGATAACCACACAACTGCCTCTGCGGTCGGATGGTGGAGACGAGTTACGGAATGGCAGCGGGAGTTGGGGGAAACATCTAGTGCGGAGCTAGGAGTGATGAGATCGTGGAGGGCTTCACCCAGCAGTGGATAGATCATGTCTGATGTTGACGCTCAAGTATGATGATTGATTATTATACGTTTCGTTTGTAACGGAGGTGACACGTGACGTAAGGTGACCAAATAAATATGCAATGTTTCCTTCACATATAACCCGTCTCTGCACGTGAAGAATAAACGTGTTTCTTACGCAACACATCGGCCGCACGGCCTCCCGTTCTGGGAGTGCATCATTTCAGCAGCATTTATTCAAGACGGGCAAAACTCTGGACCCGGTTTCGACGCGCAGTGTCTCATCAGCAGCGTCAGGCTTGCTTGAAGCAACGGCGGTGAACTGCTAATCTTACATGAAATGAACCTCCCTTTACGATATGGGTCCTATTTTAACGCAAAACTCTTTCATACATAATCACACGGTTATAAAATGCATGATACAATACAAGGAGGTGTATATTATGCTTGTTTATCTTGACATAGTAAAAAAACGGTGACAGAATAGAACGATTAGATGCATGTACGTTGAACTTCTTTCGCACCGTTCGTAGCCAACCAATCCGTGCAAGCCCCTGTTATTATTAGCTGACAGGGGCGTGCAAGGATTGAGGAATGAGTGGCCGCGATCGAGGGTACCACACTTCGGAATCACGAAGCGTTAGGGATGGGGGGGGGGGTGCAGGGACGAGGGGAGAGGAAGAGGAGGCGAATGGGCAATCGGGAATAGGTGAGGCTTTATTTTGTATTTAATACTCGCCACAACGACGCCAATTATGATGACGATTTTGTTCTTAATACTCACCAGAACAACGCGAGTGATGATGCTGACGACGACGATGTTGTTCTTAATACTCTCCAGAACGCGAATGATGATGATTTTGTTCTTCATATTCACCACAAAAACGCGAACGATGACAACGATTTACACCATTGGAACCTCATTTGCCAGTAAAAAATATGATAATTGTTTTTTTACCCTTCTATCTGGCAACAAAACTGACACCTTTCTTTACAAGGAGTCATGTTTACATAGACCACAATACCTGCAGTCATAATCGCGTCATCTGGTCCAACCCATGTGAGACTAGGCTCTAAGGAAAGCTGTCTCGGGTGTGGACCAATCAACTTCAAGGACAGTGCACATTATCAGAGTTGTGTTTTTTGTTTGCATTATGACTGCAGGTATTGTGGTCTATGTAAACATGACTCCTTGTAAAAAAGGTGTCAGTTTTGTTGCCAGATAGAAGGGTAAAAAAACAATTATCGATGACAACGATGTTGAGCTTGCGATGAAAGGCGGTGCCTGCGTGCGCTGGTGCAGAGGCCGGGCCGGCGGCGGTGCGCGAGTACCGGCGGGCGTGCGGCCGCCTCGGCGTCGTGCCCTGCTCGCCCCTGCTCCGGGCCCTCACCTCCTCCACCGTGTCCATGAACCACCGTGGCCTCGGGCCCCAGGAGGCGAGGGCCCTCTCCTGCGCGCTGGTGGTGAGAGTTCTCCTGGCCACGCAATCCCCACAGGTGTGGCCAACGCCGATGCTGCTGGATAATATTGGTGTGGAGCAGTGTTCTTCATCGCAAGGCCTCAGGCCCACTGGCTGCCCCTGGTGGCCTTTAGTGCGGCCCTTGACAATACACAATTGTGAAAACACCCTCCCATCATCGTGCTGTCAAACCCTCAATTGTTTCAAATGTGTGGTGGCCCTCACGCTGATGATATATTATCGGCGAAAGTGGCCCACCCTCTGAAAATCAGTGAAGAACACTGGTCTGGAGAATGCGAAAGCGAATAGGCAGGTGGACTGAAACGTAATTGTATTAACACTGGTCGACAACCCATTGCGCTGCAACGGAAAAATACAGGCAGCTATCATTTTATATTTATGTGAGTCTATTGGTGTCTGTGTGAGTCTGTAAGTCGCTGTGTGAGTCTGTGGGTCTCTGCGAATCTATGGGTCCAGATGATGTATGCATGTTGAACTTCTTTCGCACCATACGTAGCCAACCGTGCTAATGATGAGATACTGTGAGGGCAGGTTTTGAGTCTACCATACAGCATCCGCGGGATCTGTCGGATGGTGGAAAGCATAGGAAGTGAGTTGTGGCGATGGTGGCATCCAAATGGCTCTGGCCATGATGACTTTTTGATCTTGTAATTGCTGATATTCGGCTCCACCTGTGCGCGTGTGTGGCAGGCAGACCAACAGGTGCGTCACCTGCAGCTCAGAGACAACTTCCTGACGGGGGAGGCAGCGAGACACCTGGCCGACATGCTCACCAAGAACTGCTGCATCGAAGTCTTGGTGAGAAGCATACAGCCCCTTTGTCGATCTACTGCTGAATGAGGGCCTCCCCACGGCTGTGAATCTGTCTGTCTGTGTCTCCTGCAGGACCTGGCAGACAATCGTCTGGAGGCTGCGGGTGCAGAAGCCATAGCTCAGATGCTGGGAGACACCACCAGCCTGCGGGTCATCAACCTGTCCGGTCCGAAACACCAACTCACCTCCACCCCTCCACCTCTCCACCCATCCACCCATACACCCCTCCACCCATCCACCCATCCACCCCTCCACCTCTCCACCCATCCACCCCTCCATCCCTCCACCCCTCCACCCATCCACCCCATCATCCCTCCACCCCTCCACCCATCCACCCATACACCCCTCCACCCCTCCACCCCTCCACCCCTCCACCCATCGACACCTCCACCCATCCACCCCTCCAACCATCCACCCCTCTACACCTCCACCCCTCCACCTATCCACACCTCCACCCATCCACCCCTCCATCCCTCCACCCATCTACACCTCCATCCATCTACACCTCCATCCCTCCACCCCTCCACCTCTCCACCTCTCCACCTCTCCACCCCTCCATCTCTCCACCCCTCCATACCCCCAAACCTCCACCCCTCCACAACTCCACCCCTCCACCTCTCCATGTTCCACCCGTACACCTCCCCCCTCCACTCCGCTCCTCCCCCCCCCTCCTCCACCCACCTTTCACTGAAAAAAATGTTGACTGGTGTCTGGAGTAGAGAGTGTGTGAAAGGGAGTAGAGTGAGATGAGAGCGCAGAGGTAGGGGAGTGCATGGAGGGGAATGGAGACGAGATGAGTCGATCACGGGATCAGATTATTACCATCAATGTTTTTCCTCTTTTTCTCCATCAGGAAACCACTTTAAGGACAACGACGCGAAGTGTCTTGCCGACGCGATGGCCGTGAGTATGCCGAGCACACCCAGGGCATGCGAGCCGCGTTTTCTAACGCGCCTCTAGCACCGCGCTCCACGGGAGGAGAATCACTTGGTTTCGCCGACGGCAATTGAACGTGCGTGTGTAAGTGTTTAGCGTGAGATGTAGAGCCACGTAGAGCTTGAGGCTGAGCCCTCCCTGTGAGTTAATCCAATCGACCTAAAACGACAGTTGAGATTGTTTGTGCCGTAACCATAGACTTCGCTACATTTGCACCAAATGTCAGCCGTTCTAGAACATCGTGAGAATTTGCACCAGTCCCGCGGTCATGGCCTTCTATGCAGTGTTACATCGGGTGGACAGAAACATCTACATATCCTTGTGTTTTAGATATCATCGCTTATAGTGGTAAGGGGTATAGGCAATGGCGGAGCCAGGATTTTCAGGTAGGGGGGGCAACCCCTCCTGCAATGAAAAATGCTAGGAGTTGTTAGTAAGTAAGGACTTGTCCCTTGCTTTTCATTCGACGCGTGTGCGGCGATGGCGCAGCCATTGATCGAGGGTCGAATTCGAACCGTGCGTGATCGGCATCGCGCTCACTGAAGGTGTTTGCCTTCAGGAAAGTCGTGTACTGTATATGCAACTGCGCACAATTCTGTGAGTCACTTATAACTGCTTTGACGTTACTTATTGCCAATTATGGACTCAAGATTATTGTCTTGTCATCTCATAGAGTTCCTGGCACGTGATAATATGCTACACAATGGCAGTGGGGGTCGCAAAGTGCCGATTTATTACTAATAAACCCCAATGATCCGATCGAAATTAGGGATTTCGATCGGATCATTGGGGGGGGCACGTGCCACCCCCCCCCCCCCCCCCACTGGCTCCATTAGTGGGTATAGGTACTTCTCACCTATCCTCTACAACACGGACATTGTTCCATACTCAAACCTACACCATACTTCTGTTAAAAAGGGGTGACTACGAAAAGATAGTTATTCTCACAATCCCTGATAAGGCCGTATCCCTGATTATCACAATTTATTTTGGACCATTTTATCTTTTCAGTCTTCTTCTTTTTGATGCCAATTTGAATTTGCAATGTTGTGTGTGTGAGTGTGCTTGTATATCGACACCAGTGACGATTATCTGAACCGGTCTTGGGCTTCCCCTAGGTCGGCTCAGCCTCAAATGAGTACCTGGTGCAGTGTGTAAACATCGCTACTAGGGAGACAAAGGCGACCGAGCGTGGTGCTGGCCACCCACTGCCTCGTGTGCCGTGCCGGCCTTCATAGGTGCTAGTCGCTTAACAGCACTTGCTCCTACACTCTGTTAAGGCTATACAGGGGCTCTTTGTCTCTGTATGTTGAGGTTATTAAGCCACTCGGCACCCTATGTGGAGGCTTGGTGGATGTCGCGGTGATACTGCTCGTGATTCGGCGGTGCAGGGGGACAGTGTGGCATTACGTGCTGGACATCTGTGAAAAAGAGCTTCATAGCTTATCGGATTCCTCCAGCATAAATACAAATGATCGATTCTGATCATGTGATCCACGATCTGGATCTGGTGACCGCAGCAGCCACATTGTGGACCGTCCTTCATTTGATGCAGGAGGTGACGCACGGTTGCCATGGCCGATTCTTCTGCAGCAGTTTTACGGCTGACCATTGTTTCCTGTGTGTGGCGTGCCTTTGGCTTTTGTCTAACGCGGTCCACTTCAAACACTTGTAACTGGCCGTGTTCCAAGTCCGGTGACACTGGATCTGCACGCGGTGCTGACTGACGCCGTGCTCCTCACATTCCTTCCCCTTCAGTCCAATCACAGCGTCAAGGAGCTGGACCTAAGCCACAACGAGTTCAGTGAGATGGGAGGAGAACACCTGGGCCAGTTGTTGGGTAAGTGTCTCTTACAGCCAAGTTAGCTGGCAAAGGGCCTTTGAAAAGATGATGATGATGATGATTGAGTTGCAGATTTATTGTGTACGTATTTTGAACTTCATTCGCATTATAAGTAGCCAGCAGTGCTCATCGGAGGTGCTGATGATGATGATGCACCATTTCCCCTGGGAAGCCACGTGGGCTGCACGTGCCCATCTGGTAGAGAAAGTGCAGATGATGAATCCACTGCCGGCGCATCCTAGACAATGAGGTCCCGTTTGGCTCTATGGGCCTCTGTAAATTTGTGCATTTCTATGCCACAATTGGCATCTATGCCACTCTATGGGTCTCTCTGTGTAAGTATATTTGTGAGTCTGTAGATCGCGATGTGAGTCGATGGGACTCTGCTGAAGAAGGAAGCCGCTGCCAGCGTATTTCAGTTTATCGATAAATCCACCTCAAGTTGAAAGTTTATTTTGCTTAACCAGGATAGTCTCCGGATTAACATCAATGACAAAAATACATTGAATAAAGTACTGCAATGAAGCAAATAGAAATCAAAGGAGACCAGCATACGCCCCCCCCCCCCCCCCCCATATGTACTCTAAACATGCTCCTCAGCGTTTGCCTTCACTTGATGCCATTTTTTCGTGCAGCGCACAACGAGACCCTGGAGGAGTTGGAGCTCAGCTGGAATCACCTGCGGCTCAAGGGCGCGGTGGCTCTGTGTGCCGGCCTGCGCGTGAGGCCCTCCAGCAGCGCTGTCCCCCGTGCAACGCCCCCCGCCCCCCCCCCCTCTCGACACACTTATTAAACGTGCTCTGCGCCGACCACCGTAGTGTTGAGTTAGACAACTGCACGCGTTCTTGGCAGCGACGTAGTAACTGCATTAGCAGCTCAGGTGGTTGGTGCGGCGATCGGTCAAGTGGGGCCCAAAATATTTCATTGGTCTCGCACGTTCGTACCCAGGCTCTCGCCTAATCGCATCGTTACGCTCACGGTCTCGAACATTTAATGCTGTCGGGGCCCTCCGTCTTCGCAAGATGCAGCCGCTACGGCTCCGTAGTACCCCTTTGCAATATTACGTTACCGCTCTAATTAAATTAAAATAATACGTGGTACGTAAATGAAAGCACTTTCCTAAAAAAAATATTAAAATCGCGTTAAAAATTTATTTTTAAATCACGTTAAAAAACTTTTTATTTAAATCGCGTTTAAAAAAATTTATTTTGTCTCATGGTGGTTGTCAAGGGGGCCCCAACTCGTAGCTTTGCCCACCAGGGAGGGGGAGGGGGGCGAGCAAACCCCCCTGCCCCCACGCTGGTCACGCTACCACGTGTCGTGTTTATCTAACGGGCCAATCGAGAACCTGCGCCTGGAAGCTACAGCGGCACTGCGTGATGACTCGGTGCCACATTCCATAACGATCTGAGGCTGGCCCCGTTCCACCCACCACCCCTCGCTATTGGGATGCGTCTGCTGAGCGGGTGCCAAAGTGGTGAGCCTCAACAATGGGGCGTCTGCCCCCACCTCCGTTTCGCTACTGATCCTCGGTGCACTGGGCCTGCATCGATGTGCTGCCAATATGGGGCACGACCAGTCCTTCCGACCATATCTGACCGCCAAAATTTCCGTTCCTTTTCCAACCAAATCTGACCACAGATCGTCGCGTGTTTCGTGAGGATCGCAGTTCTCGATCCATTGGACATCTGTGAAAAGAGCTTCACAGATCAATGGATTTTTCCAGGATAAATAAAGATTCTGATTTCGAGGCATGTTATGGGATTGCTCTTCAACAGCGATAACAACACTGGCGGTGCTGCTGAGGCAGTGATACATTTGGCCACGTTTAATTCAGGGGACACTTTAATTAGTTTGCTGTGTCAGGTGGAGGAGGGGTTAACGACACACATTTTATTCACACGACGATCTAACCCAAAATAAATCAATTATGAATCGTAACATTTTTTGGTCTGTGAAAAGCCTACGCGTAATTTTTTTTAAAAACTTTAGTTGAAAAAGTGTTTTAAAAAAAACGTGGCTCCATCAAGTCCTCTTGCAGGGGCCACGCGCCTCCTCGATTGGTTCAACGCAGCCCCCTCTACCCCTCTCCTCTGCTCAGCGCCTGCCCAGGTGAACTGCGTGCTCATGCGCCTCCATGTGTCTTTGTGTAGGGGAGTAGTGGGTGACGTCACGTCACGCTCGCCTCGGAGAGAGTGGCGTCGCAGAGCGTGCCGCCGTCAGGCGGACCTTGGGGGACGGTGACGTCATGCCCCCGGGGGGGGGGGTATTTAAAGGGCGACCCGGGATGTAACCGGGGTTCGTAGGGGGTAGGAGTGGGTACTCGGGGTAGGTGATCCTCACACGAGGCTAGGGGAGGCTACTCTGCCCGACAGACCGAGGTTGGGGTAGTCCCGGCCCGGGGCAGGGAGGAGAGCCGAGTTAGCCGGAGTTGTAGGGATCACAGTCCCCTGTCCCCTGGGGAGTTATAGGCTAGGGGGTGGTTTTGTTTCGGCGTAAGCCCTCAATAAACTCGGCGTGAGCCCCTAACGGAACCTGCCTCGGAGTCGTACATTGCGCCGCAACGTTTGTGAACGACCTCGGGAATGAGGGCGGCCCTCGCCGTGGCCTTTGCTGGGGGCAATGCGTCTCAATTGTCTCGACGCGGCTCCCTCTACCCCCCTCCTCCCCCTTGCGCTCGGTGCCCGCCCAGGTGAACTACGCGCTCACCCACCTCCACCTGTCCGTGAACGGTCTGGGGAACGAGGGCGCCCTCGCCATGGCCGAGGCT
Source organism: Lampetra planeri (assembly GCF_965212315.1). Classification (NCBI taxonomy): domain Eukaryota; kingdom Metazoa; phylum Chordata; class Hyperoartia; order Petromyzontiformes; family Petromyzontidae; genus Lampetra; species Lampetra planeri. The sequence goes on from NC_136136.1 coordinate 5,331,594, forward strand.
CTCAAGTTCAACGGGGCCCTGCTTCATCTCGACCTGCGCAACAACCGCATCGGCAACACCGGCATGGAGGCCCTGGCACGTGGCCTGCTCGCCAACGACAGCCTCCGGGTGCTGCAGGTAGTAGGCCAGCAGTGGAAAATCCCTGGCAGGGGAGGAGGGGGTTTCCCAACAAGGGGGCGGTGGGTTCTCGTAAAAAAATATATTTTGTTTTGTGTGGTCCGGCCATCACGGTTCGTTTGTTACTCCGAGTTTAGCAATTGAGTAATTTGTAAATAACAATTTGCAGCCCTTTGTCAGTTCACTGCAAGATGAAGTTCCCTTGGACCGAACCTCATCACACCGGTCATGGTGGGCTGGTGAAGGGGGAGGTTCAGTTCGTGAAAGAGCTTCCTAGCACGTAGCGAAACGGCCGGACATTGTGCCGAACAACGCACGGCACAACCCAAAAACACAACGAAGAGCTGTCAATAACGACGGCGATGATGATGATGATGATGCAACCCATGATAGCTCAGAAGATTCCATAAATTGATCAGGTTTTGGCTGGGTTCAGCTTGAGCGTGTTTTTGCATGCGTGTCTCTCAGCTCTGCTTCAACATCTTCACTGTGGAGGGAGCCCTCGTCCTGATCAAAGCAGTCAAGGTCAACGAGCACTCTGCGCTGGAGAGGTTTGACATGTCTGTGAGTACCATCACTTATTATTAAAAATAATATCATCGCTACACCACCACCCCTCCACCCTTTCACGCCTCCACCCCTCTGAATGCGATCGCTTCTCAAGATGCCATCACAGAATCAGTGGGACCGTTTATATTTTATGGAGAGGCAGCGTCGGTTGAATGCGCAAAGAATATGTGGAAGGTCTCGAGGTTGGACTTGAACGGTGGCAGGGATACGACAGCACAGACGACTGAGTGACGGGAATTCCAGACGACGGTAGCAAGCAGAGAAGAGTGAGCTAATCTTGTGGATTTTCCGCACGACGTTTCGATCGCAACACAAGCGGTTGTCTTCAGGAAAAGGGGGATTAGCTTCCAAGGCAAACTGTTTATCAGGGTTTGAAATGGGCGTAGCCCAAATGTCAGCAGCCAATGATAATGTAAGTGGTGGGCAGCCAACCCGACGGTGGTTGGTTTTCCACCAATCAAAGGGCTGCCAGGTGAAATTAGCACGTTAAAGAAAGATCAGCACGTTAATGGGAGATCGCAGAGCCCCAAGGGGTCGGCGCGAAGTGACTGTGAAAGCGCAAGTTTGAAATGGGCGTAAAGCACAACTAACATCGGAAAGTGGTAGGATAGGAGCATCATAACCAATATTGACTTAATCTGGTTGATAACGTCCTTCCAATGGTTGCTCAGTTTGTACCCATCTTCTCGGTTGAAATTGTGTCTGTGTCTATATATATGGATGGCTTCATGAACGAATCTCTGTTGATAGCCAGTGGGCTTGCAAAGTGCCTTCGTCTTAGAGAAATCAATTTGGTGTGAGCCCACCGCATTAAAACAATGATCAGCCACGGCCGAGGCATTGATCCTACCGTGTTCTGCCTTGTGTTCACGAACACGGTCCGAGACATGTCGCTTAGTTTCCCCAATGTAACTACTGCCGCAGACACAGCTTAGTTTGTAGACGCCGGGGTACTGCATGTCAGGGATCACATCCTTCACAGATGTGATCAGATCACGAATTTTATGTACTGTATTAAATCAAACCTGGATCTTGTGCAGACGGTGCGTGTGAACCAGGCGTTCCTGCACACCGTGTCGGCAATCCGGCGCACGCAGGGCCTCACGGTTCTGCATTCGGGGGTCGGGGGGCCTCTGGCGAGGAAACCCAAACCCCGGACGGACCCCATGAAGCTCATTCAGGCACGACGGGGCGCACACACACGGTTCCCCTCACGTCGCCAGCTTTACATCGTGGTCACCGTCATCGTCAGCAGCCGTGATCGAACAACGGATAATCCCAGCTCTAGATATTATTACTGTAATATAAATCATTGATCAAGGGCTCATCAATTTGAGAGATGAAGCAAAAGGAGATGGAAGTTCACCTGCTGATGCTTATCATTTAAGTGTTAAAATATCGCAACCCTTAATCTATTGCTGGATGAAGTCCTCCCTTAAGTTGTTACCGTCTCACGCGGTATTGTGATTCAACGGCCCATCTGTCTTCTGCGTACGAACTGATTTCATCGCTGTATCTCCTCTCAAGTGCTTTACCTGCCTTGGCTGCTGCTCTGCTCGTCGTCTTTACCACCGATCATCATTCCTTCGATTTGCATGGCTTTCCCCAAGCTCCACTTAAATGAATACGATGTCTCTGATCCATATGTTCTCAGTTCCATGTGCTCCTATTCCGTTCTCTCAGTGTAATTTCAAGCACGCACCTCTCCTTGCTTTGTTGCGCACTTTTCATCTTCTGTTCCATTAGATTTACAGCAGCATTGCAGGCTGCAATGACAGTTACATTGTGGTTGCGATTCGTTACTTAATTGGGAAAGACCACAACGTAATATCGCCGCCTACCAGCAGACTAATACCCACGTGCAGCCTGGTGCTGCATACACCTTTTGCCACACAGAGACAGCTGCCACTGGGGGGTCCCCCTTGGCTTGACTGCAGCAGGGTATTGGAATGGTTGAAATAAGATGCGACGTTAAGGCGCTTTGGGTACGCCATCTAAATCCTGATAATTGGTTCTTAACCCTTCTATCTGGCAACAAAACTGACACCTTTTTTTTTGTGTCAGTTTTGTTGCCAGATAGAAGGGTAAAGAACCAATTATCATATTTTTACTGGCAAATGAGGTTCCCATAGTGTACATCTAAATCCTGTTCCGTAATTACAAATTGGGACGATTACTGCTGTAACAGACCCCACGCCCCCCAGGTCTATCCCAAACTCGCAGAGTGAAGTCCGTCCCCTTGCCGCAATGACTTGCAGGATTACCTGGTGGAGCACAAACTGCGGCTCTGGGATTTCTTTCGCTCCGCCGACAAGGAGGGCACCATGAAGATTTCCAGCGACGACTTCCGCAGAGCCGTGCAGGTGTGCGTGAGCGTGCGTGAGCGTGCCCTGCCACCACCTTGGAGAGACGATGCCGAATACCAGAATTTAAGTACAGTATATACAATACAAAGTCGCATATCTGTCACATATAATATATTCAGCGATATAATATATATACTGGACCATATATATAGTCACGTAGAAGGGAAGTAATAAAATAATAAAACATAATAAAATAATTCTTACGTTTCGGCCACAACGCAAGCAGCCGTCCTCAGGTGAAAACCAGGTCTGTCGAGGCAACAGCGTCTGAATGAAACAGCACCATGCTTGGAGAATTATATTATTATGTTTTATTTTTATTATTTTATTATTTCCCTTCGACGTGACTTTACCGAAAGAACCAAGAAGATGAATCCCTGCAGTCACGAAAGCTTTAAATCGAAACATATATATAGTGTATAGTACATTCGTTAAAACGAATTGCCTTTCTGGCCATACTTTGGCAGCTCCTGCCACACAGTGCACACCCTAACCCTATTCTGGCCATGTCACTGCCCACACCCACATTAGTGTTTGTGCGTGGTCTATTATATATATGTATATATTATAAATGTTCACAAAGCTGTCTGTTTTGTGTGCAGCAATGTACAGGTATTCCACCGTGCATAAAACAGGTGTTGTAGTTTTCATAACAAAATACTTGGATGAAACAACCATAAACATCTTTTGTTTAAAAAAAAAAAGGTGACCACGGGGTTGACCTCTGACCTTGCAGCACCTGAGCATCCCCCTGGACAAGCACCATCTGGACGAGCTCATGCTGAAGCTGGAGAGGGACAAGGATGGCCGCATCGACTACAGGTGAGACCCGCGGCTTCCACCAAACGCGTGGAGAGACACGCGCGTGCCGCTGCAAATGCCCCGACGAAGAATTAACCACCAGTGGTTTTTTGGAGGCCGAATGTGAAATGCCAGATTAAGTCTCCCCCTTCCCCGCCCCCCACCTTTGTCCTTTCAGAGGCCCGGCGCAGACATGCCCCACCTGCACAACCTCCCCTCCCACTTTACGACCTCAAAAATTGGCATCTTCTCCAACGGCTATTTTTATTGCCATGGTTCCACCGTTTCCTGGGCGAGTTCCAAGCAAAGATTTCTCAATCTCATGGCAAGACTCCATCAAGGGCAGTTGATATACAATGAACATAATAACCCTGTCCTGACTTTTGGGCCACCCCATATATAGCTGTTAAGAAAAGCACAAACATTTTTCAGCATTTATAATGTAAAAATAAATGTTCTATTGCATCCAGCAGTTTAAGCTTAAGTCAACTGGCAGGTTACATGTGGTGGGGTAAAGTGTGGGGGGCTCCCACCTCTTCCATGACGTCGGTGCAGTGAGGAAGAGTAGGCCAAAATATATAATAACGGGATTCTCTAGAGATCCTATGAGTAGATGCCCTTCCGCCAACAATGGCATGAGCAAGCACTTGCAGGAGCCGCACATTTTCCCGTGAACTTTAAAAATTTGAAAAATCTTTTTAGTTGCAATCTGTATACACGTTCATCCACTGTCGTGACACCCATGCCCACCCCCCTCCACCACCGGTCCCTTCAGAAGCCTCGTGGACACTCGTAAGAAGCTGGTGCACGACACGCGCACACTCATCCGGAAGGAGGAGCGGCAGCAACGCAGCGAGCGCCAGCGCACCGACCGCGTGCTGCACACATTCCGCACCACCGTGGGCGTCCTTACTCCCGTCGGCTCGGCCTTCATGGGCTCCGACTCGTCCCAGTCGCAGCACGGCCACGCTGACACAGTCTCCCGCCGCTCAACGCCGGACGGAAAATTCTCCCGAGCCACGTCCGGCGTTTCTGCAAAATCGGTCTCCGCCGGGCGGTCGGCCGGGGCGACGAGCAGTGCCATCGTCAACCGCAAGGGAGCTCCAGTAGTGGTGACTGTCAAAGAAAAGGTGCCCTCTACCGAGAAACCAAGCCACCGCGCGATGCTACCGGCACAGCCGGCTGCGGCGGCGCTTAAAACCACCGAAGACAGAGACTGTTCAATCCCACGCTCGGCCCACTTGTCGGTCGGCAGCCAGAAAACCTCGGCTGGGACCGACACGGGCACAGCCGGAACGGCGACGCCGCGGTCGTCGAGGAAGAGCGGCTCGACGTCGGCGCGCTCGGTCACGTTCAGCGACGCGACGGCCGCGAGCGAGCAGCCCGGGTCGCGCTGCTCTCCCTCCTGGCCGCTGCTCGGGCCCACACCGCCGGCCTCCGCCAAAGCGGCAGCTTCTCAGCTGCCAAGGGCCCCCACGCGGTCCCAGACGCCAGGGCGGAACCCACCGTGATGACTGCGGTCGTGGCCGAAGCTTGAGCAGACAACTGCGCGTCATTACGGCGTAGGCGCATTAATCATTCTCGTCCCTCGTGCGTTGCTTTTCTTTGAAAGCTGCCGTGTTGAAAATGGGTGTGCGGCGTGCATTGACAAAAGCTCAAATGTACGTGTATGTATGTTACACTTCTTTCGCGCCGCACGTAGCCAAGCGTGCTAATCAGAGGTGCGGGAATGAAATGGAGTTTGTGAAACCACCTTACTTGACGACGTTTATTTATAAGTTATGAGCCCGTTGCAGTGGCCAGTAAATGGGCTTACAATGAAATTTTTACTATTTGAAGATTGGAGCGTGTTAACCATCATGTGCGTGTTTTCCCACGTGATAGCAAACTATCATTGATTGAATTGGACAAAGTTTCCAATGCAAGATCCTCCTGAAAAATTATTGAGTCTCAACGAGGCACCAGGCAAGTAAACCATTCGCCTCACTTGATTGGATGAAATTCGCCAAGTTGGGGTCATGACGTTCAAGAACTCTCATTTTCCTCCGTTACAGTGAGTGTAAAAATATTGGGTGCTGGTTTTACGTGAAACAATTGCGTACAATATATAAAATCAACAGTATAGCCTTAATGCATGGATCAACACGTTACAAAACTGTTTAATTGTATTTTGTGATTTTGCCGTGAAAAAAAGAGCCCATACATAAGCAAACCTTATTACGTCTTTTATTTAAGCAGCGCAAAACAAAATTAGTTATTTCAAAAAATGTAGGTAAAGCAAAACATTTTCAGCAATTTCACTATTCGGTAATCCAGCTTACAAACACTGAAAATCCTAAATTAATTTACTAGGGTTTGGTGGTTTGTGCAATTAACACATATTTACCGTATATAAACAAACAAAAAGCCTATGACCAAATCACCAGGACTCCAACCAAACTCGTCAGATCTCAAACTAAGCAGGGTTGATCCTGGATAATGCAGAGTGGAGTGCAGCAGAATTAATTGCGGTTTTGTATTTGTACTCTCCCACACCCACGCTGCCCGTCTTCTCCAACCCGCACCGACCAACGCGGTGAAATTTTAGTCAAATAGCCTCCACGGAGTGCGCAGGATCTCATCCAGTAGTGCGATTGAAAACAAAAAGGGATGTACGTATACACATACAAAATCGGGCAAAAAGTGCACTTTTCAGTTCGTGTTCAACGTCCCGATTCCACACCGCATCCATGACCACAGCGCAGAGCGACTGCTTGTGACCTCGCCTCCAGGTGACGCCTTTCCCGGGGAGCTCGGTTCACTGGACTCGCACTTGGCCCCGCCACCATACCACACGTCCACCATGCCAGCGTCGATGCCGATCTCTCCGCGAGCGCCGCCTGCGGCTACTCCTTAGTAAAGATGCGGCTTGAGATGTCATCGAGAATCCAGTCAATCCCCATGAGGAGGTTCTCTCCCGTTACCGCACTGCAGCCCAGGATGCACCAGTGGTGGGTCTTTATGGCCTCCAAATCCAGCGCCTAGCAGACAGATAACACTGGTCAACACACTTTTTCTGGCATAAGGTATTCCAACGGTTTTAATGTAATTTTGGGGTGCCGATTCCAAATCTGGCATCAGTTTTTGTCTATCACATGAGGTTTTTGAGATATCAAATATTGCATTTTCAATCAAAACTGCAGAAGAAGAATATTAAATAAATGTGGATATCTACATAAAATTATATTATAAACACACTATCCTAAAAATACAGCACCATATTTTAACACTAAAGCAGTCACTGACTCGCAACAACTTGCAATCATAAGTGACAGTTAATTTCGGGTAAAATCAATGAAAATGGGGTATGCCGATACAATAAAATGAGATGTGATAGAGCAAATCTGAGATCAGATTTGGAATCAGCACCCTGAAATTAGTCTAAAACGGCTGCAAAAGTCCAGGCCAGAAAAAAAATGTATTTTTTTTGTTGACCAGTGTAATCATTGGGATGCGTTAAATTTGTAAACCGCTGCGAATGAGAAAAAACACATTTGTAGAGGCGGTAGAAGTAGGTGGGTGGTTCAGGCGATCGGAGCATTGAGCCACTACTCCTGAGCTCCTCTGTAAGAATTTGGGTTATCACCTGTGGTTCAACTGGATTCGTACGTGTTCTGAGTTGGTGTGCTTATCCCCGTCACCAATTTTATTTTACATAAGAAAACCATGATAGCACAACTGGTATAAAGATGAGAAAAGGACCAAAAAAGCCTTAAACCCGAGAAAAATTTTTGTAGAAATAAATTAACAGTATAGTCATAAAATACATATGTTAAGATAACTTAATTCTTGGTTCTTTTGGTCAAGTCACGTAGAAGGGAAATAATACAATAATAAAAATAAAACATAATAAAATAAAATTCTCACAACGTTTCGGCCACAACGCAAGCAGCCGTCCGTCCTCAGGTGAAGAAACAGAGCTGTTGGAAAGACAGCGTCCTGACAGCTGTTACTTCACCTGAGGATGCCTGCTTGCGTTGTGGCTGAAACGTCGTGAGAATTTAATTTTATGTTTATTATGTAATTATTTCCCTTTTACATGACTTTACCGAAAGAACCAAGAATATTAATCCTTGAAGTCACGAAAGCTTTAAATCGAAAGATAACTTAACTTAACGTTAAGCACGTTAAGATAACTGAACGTGCTTTAGACACCTTGGAATAATACACAGCAATTTTGCAGAGTCCAAACCAAAGTCAAGATTAATTATCAAGAGACTTAGATTTGGCCTTGGAACTTTATTTCACCTCTTTGATATTGTCCGCCGTAAGGGCACCAGCAAGGTCTTGCTTGTTGGCAAACACGAGCAGCGTCGCCCCCGTCAGTCGCTGCCAACAAAAGTCAAAACCACACAACTGTTAGATGCCTCCCCTGCACACGAGTGTAATCAAGAGGGCGGTAAGTGAGACGGAAATAATTAGGTGTCGAGCGAGCATGTGGGCAAGTGTGTGGAAGTGTGTTCACAAGTGTGTTCACAAGTGTGTTCACGAGTGTGTGGACACGAGTGTGTGGATGAGCTTGTGGGGGAGCTTGTGGGTGAGCTTGTGGGTGAGCTTGTGGGTGAGCTTGTGGGTGAGCTTGTGGGTGAGTGTGGGGTCCAGTGTGTGGACGAGTGTGTGGGTGAGTGTGTGGACGAGCGTGTGGTTGAGTGCGTGGGTGAGTGGATGAACTTGTGGGTGAGCTTGTGTGTGAGTGTGTGGACGAGCGTGTGGGTGAGTGTGTGGACGAGCATGTGAGTGAGCATGCAGATCGACCACCTCCTCCTGCAGCAGCGAGGCGAGCTCCTTCCCACAGTCCTCGAGGCGGCGCCGGTCAGCGCTGTCCACCACCCACACGAGGCCATCCGTGCTCTCAAAGTAGTTCCTCCAGTAGGAGCGTAGTGACTTCTGCCCGCCCACATCCCAGATGTTCAACTTGAACCTGCGAACCCGAGATGTGGGTTTGAGTGAAAGCATCGCTAATTATGATTTTTGGCAGGTATCACAACTTACACAAATATGTCAGTCCACTGCTGGATGACGACATCCCCATGGTTGTGAGGATGAGTTACATATGACCATGCTTTACCATGCTGGTTACTGCGTATTGGTGAAGACAAGAAGCATAGACGTGGTGCAATACAGCAATAGATTGTTTTGCATTGCCCTCCTTCTGACAAAGTATACCCGCAGATGCTCAAAAACCTGTTTTATGCATGGTGGGCGCATAGCCATGCACCATCCAAGCTCAAATCTGCTTAGTTTCCATATGGTCGTTTCGGCGATGAGCTACATCTATTTATAAAACAAATTATGAGCAGACTATCTGCTTCATATACCTGTCTCTACACATATACAGTAAAGTTAATGTTTACACAACCCATTGGCCCAGCATTTTTCTGGAAAGTATATAATTTCAACAGCATTGATTCAGTACAAGCAAACTCTGAACTGCTTTGACATTGTCTGATCAGCAGTTAGGGTTGCTTGAAACAATGCTGGTGAACTGCCAGATGTTATAGACAAGGACTCAGTTTTTATAGACAATGAGACGAATCGTCTGCTTATCTATATTGCTATTAATATCCTGAACGATGCTAATGAAGATTCCATTACAATGCTGGGTTAATTATGTAGGTGGTGAGCTGTATTGATGATGGGTGATCGCTTTGCAGACGAGTAGGTCGTACCCTCGGTGCTCCAGTGTTTTGATGTTGAAGCCCAGAGTCGGGGAGATGGTGTCAATGTCCTCGCCGTTGAACTTTTTCAGAATTGTGGTCTTACCCGCATTGTCCAGACCCCTGCACTGATGTCAAGGATTGTGTCTGTGACAGTGAAAACTCTCAAAGTTGCAAATCAAGTCAGCCATCAAAATCGATGTTTACCCTTGAATCGGGTCAGATTATAAATACAGTCATACCTCGGTATACGACCGCTTTGGAGTACGTCGAATTTGGTAAACGTCGTGTTTTTACGAGCAAAAATGTCTTGGGATACGACGTCTTGCTTGGGATACGACACGCTTGCTATAACTTGTATGGGTCGGGATGAGTCACCACGTACCCGCGTATACCCCGTTCACGACTGAAACAAAGTGCCGCTCCTCAGTATGCCTGTGCAGTAGATCTTGTTCAGTGCACAACCCTTGCTATAACTGTCTGTGAATTTTCACGTGTTTTTTCGTCATTTTAACTCCTCTCAGCAAGGTAAAGTGATGTTAAATTTTATTCTAATTTATTTATGCATTTATTTTAATTTATGTATGCATTTTAGTAATTAGTGTCTAAATTATTTGATACAACCCCATTAATGTATAATATGCCATATAAAATATCATTTCTTATACTCTGGAACGGATTATTTCCTTTCCCTTTATTTCTTATGGGCAAAAATTCGTTTGGTATACGTCATTTTCGGTATAAGTCCTACCTTCTGGAACGAATTAACGACGTATACCGAGGTACCACTGTACTGTCGTACAAATAACACAGAAAAACAAGGCAGCAGTAGAATATTCACAATCACTGACAAGGGAGCGATTACACGCCGAACACGTGTTACAGCCCTCTTGTTAACTCACTGCCGGATGAGAGCTTCCCCACGCTGTGTCGTTCATGGGGGTTGTTGGCCCATAGTTCACGCTGGCCAGTGCAGGTGAAAACGGTGAGAGCAGCATAATCATTGGAAGAGCACCGCTGTACGAGAGATTTTGCTATACCGCACCTCAGTTGCCCTCTGCCGTTCACCGCCTAGCCCCGGGGAGTCACTTGCCGTGTCATTTTCGAACGTGGCAAATTTCCTCCGACGCAGTCACGCACGCACACCGGCTGGCCTACTCCTTGCTTATGAGGTAATGAGATATTTAGACGGCGTGTAGTGTTACCGTGCTTATTAGATGCAGCAGTGTTATTTATCAGGGCGGCCGCGGGATTGCGACTGTTGAACCTCCGAAAACTAAGAGGCGAACGAGCTACCGCTAGGCCACGTCAACGCCCTACTTCACCACCTACCACCCCCCATCAATCAGCATGAGCTATGCGGTCAATCGATCGACACGACGTGGGTGAGAGGCCTTCGTCCTGCGGTGTGATTGACAAAGGGCGGCACGTTACATGCACCTGAATATCGTTCCAGATGAACGCTGGCGAACAGAGTGAAGAAGCAAAGCCTCCCCCGCCCCATTCGAGACCCCAAACATCGCATCCGCCTCCTGGCTTTGACGGTCGTCCCCCCACCAAGACACCGGTGGGACATCAAACCGCATGAGAGAATATCAAGGGGCCGATGAGCGCGACCTCCTTCCTGAATGGGGACATTACACGCGGCCACAGCGCAGTGCAGTGCGATTGTGGCCCATGCAGCCCAAAAAACTACAATGAGGAAATGTAAAGTCATATTCTTGGTTCTTTCGGTAAAGTCACGTAGAAGGAAAATAATAAAATAATAAAAAATCTAACATAATTAAATAAAATTCTCACGATGTTTCAGCCACAACGCAAGCAGCCGTCCTCAGGTGAAGAAACAGAGTTGTCGGAGACAGCATCTTAAAGAACCAAGAATATGAATCCCTGCAGTCACGAAAGCTTTAAATCAAAATGTAAACTCATAGAAACCCAGAGAGACACAAATATAGACAGACACACCGGGATGCGTATACAGACTGATCGAGACACATCGTGACACCCCCCTTGCCAGTAGCAAAATATAATAGGTTTCACCCTTTCTCTTCTTGGTTCTTTCGGTAAAGTCACGTAGAAGGGAAATAATAAAATAATAAAAAATAAAAGAACCAAGAAGATGAATCCCTGCAGTCACGAAAGCTTTAAATCGAAAAATTAACCCTTTCTATCAATAAAACAGGTGTTAAAACACCAAATTGAAGCCTTTTGCAAGGGATCATGTCTGCATTGACTAGCATCTAAAGAAAGCTGTGGACCAATCAGTTTAAAAAAACAATGCACGTACAGTACTACCAGAGCATGTGTCTTTTTATCTGCACGTTAACCACAAGTACCGGTATATGTGGGTAATGCAGACATTATTCCTTGCAAAATGTTTCTGTTTTATTGACAAACAGTAAAACCTATTCTTATACGACCCGACACACAGTTACTGTTAAATGATGCGACAATCCGACTGCAATCTACGCTCTTGCAACGGGGGAGGGATAACAAAAATTACGATTTAAAGCTTTCGTGACTGCAGGGATTCATATTCTTGGTTCTTTCGGTAAAGTCACGTAGAAGGGAAACAATAAAAGAATAAAAATAAAACATAATAAAATAAAATTCTCACGTTTCATTAGGACGCTGTCTTTCCGACAGCCCTGTTCTTCACCTGACGGCTGCTTGCGTTGTGGCCGAAATGTCGTGATAATTTTATCTTGTTTCATTTTTATTATTATTTCCCTTCTATTCTAGATTTGAAGCTTTCGTGACTGCAATGATTCATACTCTTAGGGTTTTGTCGATAGTCACGTTGGTAAAAAAATTATTAAAATAACTAAATTAAATCACGACGTTTCGGAAGCAACACAAGCCTCCGTCATCAGGTGTAACTGCTCCAGTGAAACTACTGTAGCGTGAAGAAAGCTATGCAAGACACGTGTTTATTATCATTCTACGTGGACTTTACCGAAAGAACCAAGAATAGAAAACTACGCCGTCTCCCGAAGCCCTCACCGTGGCTAGCAAACCTCGATATCGCAACCGAGCGTTGCCGCCGTCATAGCAAGTGTAAGAATACACAAAAATAACAATAATAACCATCAACAAACATCGTTTATCATCCTTATCAATTCCACATCTTCACTGACGCAGAGAGGATACAGCATGAGCAGGCGGACCTCCCTCTCCTTTTGTTTCATCTTCTTCAGGATCGTCATCAAGCCCATCTTTAACGGGGAAGTTATGCTAACGTGTTAATGTATATGTGTGTGTGTATAAATTGTATTATGATCGCGAAAACTCGAAGTCAAATGGAAACGACAGAAACCGCCGGGATTGGAACTCCACTCTGCGCTATGAATCTTTTACCGTAAAGCCGATTGACGCGTGGGTTCGGGCCACGTGACTGTCGTAAAACTAACGGAAGGGTCGCGAAGCTAGCGTCGATTCCTACCGAATGCGATTCGAGGCACGCCAAGTTATGATTCCGAATCGCCTTTAAAATGGAGGTTAAACTCCAAACCCAACGCAGAATTTAAATGCACTCCTCACTACGAACGACGTAACCCGCGCGTAAATCGGAAACCGGGTCTGATTTTACGTGCGAGATTTGTATTCGCTGCAGACGAGTGTAGAAATCGATTGCGAATATCGATAACCAACTTTTATACAGTTCAGAATCGATCCAGGCCCCGCGCGCTTGGGCGGGAGAGCGCGATGATCGTAAAGGAGTTCCTGAGACGTCGTAAAACTTTGCGCGCGTTCGCTTCCGCGAATGAATCATTTAATCTTAAAGCTTTCGTGACCGCACGAATTCATATTCTTTGGGTCCTTCGGTAAAGTCACGTAGATAGTATAAAATAAATATTTTAGTTAGTATAAGTTAAAATTATTTTATAACTACGTGGCTTTACCGAAAGAAACAAAGAGTATGGATCACTGCAGTCACGAAAACTTCAAATCGAGATTCACGTAGATAGGTTGAAAGAAAATAACAAAAAACGACGACGTTTCGATCACAACGCAAATCGATCGTCATCAGAAGGATAAAAGAGGGGGGGAAAGCTGCTGAAGCAGACTGTTATTAAAGGTTGACCCTTGGACTTACACCCAATTTAAACCTGTGTTGTGATCGAAACATAATTTTTTGTTATTTTTTATTTTCTTTGAACCTAACATTGGTTAAGGTGGCGGCGATATTGATGATTATGCTGAGGGGAAGAATCTTTTATTTAGACTGGAGGGAGAAATCCGATGAGCTGTAAAGCTCTTTTGTGTGTGCCACAGATGCCCTCAATATTGGGCGGGTTAAGCGAGTTACTACAGCAAACCGATAGGAGTGTAAAATAGAGAAAATGGTAGTAAGCAAGTCACTATAGATTTGTAATACGTGAAATCTATACATGGCTTATTAACACATTCCTGCGGAGGGAGCTGGTAGGAACGTTGGGTTGCTCGGTCAATGGCCAGGGTCAACGGCGGCGTGGTGTATTCCGCACATATGCCCGACTGTGAGGGCGGGCACAAGCCGGCGTGAGTAGGTTAAACGTTGAGTTTTATAAGGGCACCACGGGGTGACCAGCCCCTCCCCACCCAGCCCCACCCCCCACCCAGCCCCACCCTCCCCACCCAACCCCTCCCCACCCTCCCACCCCCCACCCAGCCCCTCCCCACCCTCCCCACTCAATTTGTTTAGGCTGAGTAGACCTCGGGGAGGCCTAGGACCGGTTCAGATGAATCGTCACCGGTGTTGGTGGCCCGTGAGCGGGAATCTAACTCGAATCGCCGGGTTCAGAGCGCAGCGCGTCGACCCCCCCGCCCCTCCCCTCCACCCCCCACTCCCCCGCCCCGCCCTACCACTCCCCCCGCCCCTCCACCACCCCCCTTCTCACCACCACCCGGTCTTAGAGGTTTCTCCTCCACATTCTGGCATGGACCCCCACTCCCCTCCCTCGACCCTCCCCCTTCACCACCACCTCCACCCCCCCGGGCTTAGAGGTTTCTCCTCCACATTCTGGCATCGACCCCCACTCCTCTCCTACCCCCCCCCCCTTCTCACCACCCCCCGCCCCTTCACCACCACCCCCCGCCCCTCCACCCGGGCTAGAGGTTTCTCCTCCACATTCTGGCATGGACCCCCACTCCCCTCCCTCGACCCTCCCCCTTCACCACCACCTCCACCCCCCCGGGCTTAGAGGTTTCTCCTCCACATTCTGGCATCGACCCCCACCACGTTGTCGGCGGCGTGATGGGGATGGCGGGCGACTGGGGCAGCCTGGAGCTCGCCCGCTTCTACACCGTCTCCGACAAGGGCCGCTCGCTCTTCGCCGTCACCGCTCACGTATTTACCCACGACAGCTAACCACCACCACCCTCATCCCTACACCGCGCGCATCTTTTACACGTAATTGTTGGTTAGGTTTGTTTTTAGTTCGCCTTTTTGTAATCACAACAGGCGACAACAACAACAACGGCAACAACAGCAACAACAAATCCCCGCGTCCCCTGTGATGTTGTTGGTGGTGGTGGCCCCACGAACCCGGCCACCCGAGTTCCATTCCCGCTCACTGCCACCAATACCGGTCCTGGGCCTCCCCTAGGTCGACTCGGCCTCAAATCAGTTGCCTGCTGCGGTGTGCGGCGTGTGTGTAAATATCGATAGAGATACAAAGGCGGCCGGGCGTGGTGCTGGCCCACCACCCCCTCGTGTGCCGTGCCGGTGCTACTCGCGAACGGCACTTGCCCCTAACAGTCGGACCAGGCTGTACGGGGGACCTTTGTTGTTGTTATGAAGTGCGCTCGTGGCCCGGCTTGGCCACGTAGCACCACGCGTTGTTGTTGTTATTGTCGCTGTGTACAATACAGACATTACGAGTTGTTATTTACTTCTCTACCCCACTGAGTGCTGTGTTAGTTGTTGTGCCCGTCGACTAGAAACCCCGCGTCTTTGTTTTGTATTCGCCTCGACGTCGTCGTGCCGCTCGATTCGCGTGACGTCACGCGCGGCCATCTTGGTGGTCAGATCCCTTGGAGGAGATCACCAAGGTGGCCACCACTTGGTGTTAGTTTAAAAGGAGGGAAATAAAAGACAAACGAAGCAGCTATTGAGTTGGAAATGCCCCACAACCTACTTGCACTACTTGCAGTGTTTCAGTTTAGGCATTTAAAGTTCATGTGACAAAACGCGCGGCCATCTTGGTGGTCAGTTACTCGTAGTCGTAGGATAGATCACCAAGATGGCCGCCACTTGGTGTTTATTTAAAAGGGGGGAAATAAACGACAAACCAAGCAGATCTTGAGTTGGGAATGCCCCACAACCTACTTGCAGTGTTGCAGTTTCGGCACTCAAAGTTCACGTGACAAAACGTGCGGCCATCTTGGTGGTCAGTGACCCGCAGGAGGAGATCACCAAAGTGGCCACCACTTGGTGTTAGTTTAGGAAGTTAAAAAGAAACGACAAACCAAGCAGATCTTGAGTTGGGAATGCCCTACAGCCTACTTGCACTACTTGCAGTTTCGGCACGCAAAGTTCACGTGACAAAACGCGCAGCCATCTTGGTGGTCAGTTCCCTTGGAGGAGATCACCAAGGTGGCCGCCACTTGGTGTTAGTTTAAAAGGAGGGAAAGAAACGATAAACCAAGCAGATCTTGAGTTGGGAATGCCCCACAACCTACTTGCATTGTTGCAGTTTCGGCATTCAAAGTTCATGTAACAAAACGCGCGGCCATCTTGGTGGTCAGTTACTCGTAGGGTAGGTCACCAAGGTGGCCGCCACTTGGTGTTAGTTTAGGAAGTTAAAAAGAAACAACAAACCAAGCAGATCTTGAGTTGGGAATGCCCTACAACCTACTTGCACTACTTGCAGTGTTGCAGTTTCGGCACTCAAAGTTAATGTGACAAAACGCGCGGCCATCTTGGTGGTCAGTTACTCGTAGGGTAGATCACCAAGGTGACTGCCACTTGGTGTTTATTTAAAAGGAGGAAAATAAACGACAAAGCAAGCAGCTCTTGAGTTGGGAATGCCCCACAACCTACTTGCAGTGTTGCAGTTTCGGCACCGCAACCTTCGCGTGACGTCACGTGCGGCCATCTTGGTGGTCAGTTACCCGCAGGGGTAGATCACCAAAGTGGCCGCCACTTGGTGTGAATTTGGGAAGTGATAACGAAACCACAAAGCAAGCAGATCTTGAGTTGGGAATGCCCCACAACCTACTTGCAGTTTTTCAGTTTCGGCACTCAAAGTTCACGTGACAACGCGCGGGCATCTTGGTGGTCAGTGACCTCGGGGGAGATCACTAAATTGGCCGCCACTTGTTAATTTAGAAGTGAAAAGGAAACGACAAACCAAGCAGCTCTTAAATTGGGAATGCCCTGCATCCTACTTGCAGTGTTGCAGTTTTGGCACCTCAAAGTTTGCGTGACAAAACGCGGTGGTCAATGGCCATGGGAGACCAAGATGACCACCACTGTGTTTACAAGAGGAAAAGGCAAAAATACAAACAGCTCCTGGCTCTTTTAAGCTTCGTGAATGAGCAAACAAAAATGCGTCAGTTATTGTAAATTGTGTCTTTATTGCACTGCTCCTGACCTTTTGAAAGGAAGAAATGTCCATGTGAAACTCTCGCAATGGGCAGTGCGCCACCTTAGAGAATTTCCCCGAAAGTTGTTATCATTTCGGTAAACTTCTTTGGCAGCACGAGGAGCAACAACGTTACATTTTTATCTTTTGACTACTGAAAATAGAAAGTTGTCATATCTGCAAATGTTTTCACATTTGAAGCCACCACATTCCATTGCAGAATTTATATTACAGCAATCTTACCCTGATAGTGATGGAGGGATAGATCCACCCAAGGTTATTTTTCTACTTCTAAATCTATTTAATAATATTTCTACAGTGACAATTTCCCCCAATTCCCGGTCTTTATAACCGAAACGTGTTGGAGATATTTCAATTAAGTTGTTTAACGCAACCGGCGACCAGAGTCAAGCCTGGTATCTGTGAACAGGGAGGCAAGCGGGCTTAACCTCCACATGGCTGCTGATCTGAAAGTGTCACAGCAAGTACAGTGTGCAAACACTGCAGCCTTCAGCTGTTGTATAAACTTGTGGTTTGCTCTGTATTATGGTCAAATTCACAGATGTGTTTTAATCCACAGATCGTGTCAAGGTCAAATGCCGAAGATGTCTTTAAGGTGTGTGTGTGCACACGTGTGAGAGAGAACGTGTCAGCTTATCACTTTCCATTCAAAGTTTGCTCAAAGTACTGGACTTGCTGCTCATTTATCACTTAGGTCAACAAGTAGACAGCTGAACTATAAAGGCATATTTTTGCAGTTCTCAAGCAGGCAGAAAAATCGTTCTGGGCAGCTCAAATGGTGGTCTTTTTCTGGGTGAAGCACCCTTGAAGCTCACTTTATACGTGTGCACAACGCATACCATACAGCCATATCATGTGTCACGTCAATGGGAACTAAGAGGTTTATACTTACCTTTCTGGTCTCGTCTCTCTGAAGCCATACACACAAAACATGCAGTTTTGTTATTAAACGTTTGAATCGTCGGTAACTCATAAAACAGTGCACGTCTTTCATTCATGCAGTAATCCACTTGTTTGTATTTAACTGCTTAGCGTTGGTAACCATGTCCATAATATTCATATTCAATATATTCTTAATTTTGACTGTGCTGTCACTGCCATCTGTAACCACTGAATTAACACGCATTCTTTACTTTCTGTTTCCTCTTCGTAACCTTTTATTTTGGCCTCCAACCCATGTCCTGTGCTTTTCCTGCTCCCATTGTTCCATTTCCCTGCGACCCCCCCTGCTCCTCACCCTTGTGTGACCACTTAACGAGCCTCCGCCCTCATAGCTAGAGGTGTGCAAGCGCTACCGGGACATCAAGAGGTTACACAAGGCCCTTTATGCTATTTATAGCACTTTGCAGCTGCGTGCCGACGATTTTCCCCCGTTCCCCAAAAACAGGCTTTTTGGTAAGGGCTGGAATGGCTTCGGGTTCTGTGAGAATGCCTTTTGAGGACCTTGTGCCCAATGAGACAAAAAAGTGATTTCTGTGGTAGAAAGATAATATTGCTTGCTTTGCGATGTGTTTTCTAGTTGTTTAACACATAGGCCTTCGCGACGAATATCCACAATAGAGGGGTTTTTTGGGTTCGATTGCGTAAATATTTACAAAAATATATATTTACGTGATCTAATCCAAAAAAATCCTCTTATGTTTTCTAGTTGTATCGCGTGTTGTCCGGCACGATGGTTGACGTTTAGGACATTGTGCCTAGAAGTATATAGTACAACTGGGAAAATTATTGATTAATAGATTGTCATCCATCGGTTTTCTGTTGTTCATACAATGTGATAATAGACAAACTGTTTTAGAGTTATATTGTGTGTAAAAAAAAAACATATTTTGCTCAAAGTAACATCAACCCTCTGTGCACTCTGTTTATGAAGAAGCACAGCCTGTGTATGGACCACCAGCTTATTTCTGGGACCTGGGGGCATGGGGGGGGAGCATGGATCATTATGATATACAGGGCGCAGACAAGCGCGGTGCCCGCCGTGTCTAACGTTGCACTCCCGCTCCGCTGATCCTGCCGTGCAGGGCGGTTTGACCCACGCCTGATTGAGGAGCGACGCCAGCGCGCAGAGGACCTCTTGCAGTTCTCAGTCACCGTCTCCGCGCTTCACCAGAGCCACGAGATCCGTGTGTTTTTCCAAGTAGGTGGAGTTCACACACGGTTACTAATCTGCGCATTCCAACTTGAATATTGTCATGATCATCAACCATGTTCTTTCCGCTGCTGGGCGAAGGCCTTCCCACGTCGTCCCCATGCTTCGCCACCCTGCAACGCCGCAATGTCTCCCTGTTGCACATGCGCTGCTCTTGTCACTACATCTCTGCAGTGGTAATACTTTGGGGACTGTTCCCAACTTTGGTTGCCATTATGTCACTAGTGTTGTCTCACTGCTATCGTCCCTTCTTGTGATGTCATACCGAAGTTCACTTTTCTTCACAGTCAATATGTTATTTTTGTCAGTGTAATTCCAAGAATGCATCTCTACACTTTATCAACTTCACTTTATATTCACTGCTGCATGAAGGTCCCAAGATTATGCTTGTAATTGCCATTTGTTCTCCAATCCATGTGTTCCTCTTTCCGTACCTTAGGGTAATTTACAGCATGCTCCTCTCCGTGCTCCTTGGTGTACTGTTCGGCTCTATTGTTCCATGTTCTTTGTCAGAATTCGTGTTTCCGACCCATATGTTTCAACAGATGATATGCGTTGAACTAACTCTTCTTCAAGTACCTTTGTATCTTGCATTTCATTCTCAGGTACTTCACTCAACTCTTGCTCGTATCTTTGTCATCGTTGTATACTGGTCTGCCTTCAATAATTTCCAAAGATATACCTATGCTCTTTATTTTCCAATTTTTTTTTTTTATATCTTTGAAAAAACAAGATGAGTCTAATCTAGACACTGTCAGTGTTCTGCGTACAGCCAATGATAAGAATAGCATTCCAGAAATGTTTGGGAAAAGCAGAGCATGTTCCATGTGCCATTGGAATCTTTTTGAAGCTTCAGGTCAAATCAATAAGCATGAGTGCCTTGTATAAACAAAGTGAATTGTTATGCCTGATGGTCACCAATATAGATGATAAAAAATATGTTATAAACATCTTTATTCTCGAGTAGACAAGGTAGGGAAGACTAGATTATTTGGGCAGGTGTTGAGAAGAGACGGAGGAAGATAAAATATTAAGGGCCATGGAGACTAAAGATCGATAGGCTCACACAGACTCATAGGTTAGACAGGTTATGCACATGCCAGGGCAGAAGGAGAGGGAGACTGAGGGTGAGATGGAAGGATGCATTGATACAAGATTTGAGGTCAGTGGATGTGATGAGAGAAGAGGCATGGAATAGAAGCTTGTGTAGAAAAAATATATGAGCAGTTGACCTCATGCGATAACTTGACTTTTGGCTGAGAAAAATATGTAAGCCTATGGATCTTGTAGGAGTATGTTAAGTCTATAGATCTCTATGCAAGTGTAATGAGTGGCTTCGACATGGTAGAAACTTGAAGTTGTTCATGAATAAATCTTCGGTACAGACTTGTTCTCGCGCTCTCTCTCTGCGGATGTCCACCCGCTTGGGTGGCTACACTGCCCCGCGCCACGTGGCGCTCACCCGCTCTCTAACACGCTGCTGGCTGACGGCGCGCTAGGGAGCGGCCGGAGGTCGAGCCGCCAGGTGGCAGGTGGAGACGGCAACGGGTAGCTCCTCTTTATCTTCAAACACCGACCCCTAACGTTGCTGTGCCCCCGGCTTATATTCACTCCCCGGAGGCTAAGCCCCGCCTCTGGCCACGCCCCTCCTGGAACCTTCGGGAACGTTCCAGAGGCTTCCCTGGTCGATCCGCCCCATCAACTTTCACCTAGATGTAATGCTCACCTTAGAGACACATAGACTGTATAAAGTAATATACCCCCCACAATAATCCAGGAGATGGCGCTCTCTTATTACATAAGGATGAAGATGATTATATTCTGTGATGCAGCATTGCTTTGCATGGTGTGCCGCACTTGCCTTCCAGGGAGGCGTCGGCCAAACTTGTGCGCCATTGCAGAGGGTGACGACTCGCAACGGCCTGTGGCTGCCCCTGGTGCCACCTCTTGGCCCGGGTCCCAGTCCTGGGACTGACCAGGGCTGGTACTCTGGCCATGGCCTGGAACATGCGTCCAGAGTGACCAGATTATCGGGAAGGACGGCCACAGAGACTCGTGAGAGCCCTCGGCTGCCGCATGATGGAACCGGTGCTCAGACTCCTGGTATGGTCTCTAGGCTACAGCACAATGCCTTAGCATTTCATATCATGTATGTGTCTATGACCAAATCATGTGGAATGCACCTGACCTCATCAAATTACAGAAGCAGGTTTGAGCGTGGATCGTCGATGTTTGGTTAACCACGGTGTTGTATCAGGGTGTTTTTGGCTGTGGGGCCATGTGGTGAGCAGCAGAGGGCAATGTGGCAAAATCCATCCGAGTAATGTATTTTATCCATAAGAGTTTATTTGGGTTAGATTGGTTGCGAAAGCCTCCGTGTTAATGTATTTTAAATGCTCCTACAGATATGTTACCTACCTTCCACCCATACAGAGGGGCTTGGTGAAGTATGGTTAAATAACCCCCATTGAAATTATTTCAGCAGCAATTCTGCATTATCACCTCTTCTGGAGCCGTTCTTTGACACAGGGTCATGCACTGCGAGCTGCAGAGTTCCTATTGGAAATGTTGGCATGACAGATACTTAGGGTGCAAGTGGAATATAGTTTTATCGGAAAAGTAAAATAAATAAAAGGTGAGTTAAGCATGCTTCCGTTTGCTATTTTCTCTTATGTTCACCTGGCATTCGAGAGAGCCATCAATGTCAGGCTTATTGTATTTTGAAGGCAAGAGCTTGCTTCAGGTAATTGCGTTTTATCTGAAATGTGATTGCACTCACGAGAAAACAAGACACTCGATTTCTGCCTCCATTCAGCTAGAAATGATGTCCAATGTTTACTGGTACGTGAACACATATTAATTGAAACGTGAGTTATCCTTGGAATTTGGCAGAATGCTTTTCCTGAGAGTTGATTCTGTATTCCATCTACCATTATATCTCTTGCAAATTAAATTAATGCTTCAATGCCTGTGGAGCAATATATATGTATAAAATACAATTTATTTTGTTTGATGAAAACAAGTAATTTATGCCATCCTACATGGAAACAATAAAACGCACCATTTAATTTTTATTTCGGGCATCAAAACATTGGTCGTTTTGGCGATGCGCAATTTTCATGGTAAATTACAACCAATTGTCTGAAATTGTGTTGTCAGAATTGAGCAAGCCGGGAGCTCCTGCGTGCCTCGACCGTGGGTCACGCAGCCCTCCTACAGGCGCCATGGCCTTCCCAGAAAGCTCACCCCCTGGCGGTGGTAGTGGCGTCAGCAGCGGTACGGGGCCACTGTCCAAGGCGGCGTCATACCTGGACCGCGTGCGCGGCTCACCGTCGCGCAGAGCTGGCTTCGACACCGCCAGCGGAAAGGGCGCCTACCTGCTGCAGGCGGCCGCACAGATCCGGCTGGCGCTGGAGGCGGAGGCAGCTGAGCGCTACGAGGGGGCCTTCAACCACTACCAGAGCAGCGTGGGACTGCTGCTGCGCGGCGTGCAAGGTATGGGCTGGCGACAATCGCCGCTTGCCGTACACACCGATGCTTGTGCCCTTTGTTTTGTACCATCCAGGCATCTGCCATCTGGAAGCTTGAAAAAGGGAAAACGATATACAATTAAGATTAAGATAGCGAAGCGGCCAGATGACTCAATTCTGAGGGCAGAGCTGGCACCGCTGAGACCTGGGTGTCAATCCAGGCAGCTGCCTTTAATTACCAATGGCTGCTCAATATTCGTCACATTTATTTGGCTAATTGCAGCTCTTGAAATACTCTCTTGTTACCATCTTGTTAGGGGCGCCATGGTGGTGAGGAAGTATAAAGTAGGTATTGGGTTCATTCCCGACCCTGCCACCTTCATATTTGATTTTGCATGTTCTCCCTGTGATTGCGTGGATTTTTATTCGGATCCTCCGGTTTTTCACTGCTATAAATTTCCACATTAGCAACTTCGGTGAGCTATCATTTTTGGCCCGGTCACTTCTGCAAAAGAGCTATGTAGCTATGTGGGCCTTACCTGATAAATAATTTGTTTTTATTTTTAATAGTTTATATCAAACAAACTGGCTTAATGAAAATCAAATTGCAGTTCAGATACATAGATGGGGCATAACAAAACGTACATCAGCATACAAGCTCCCTTAATGGCACGAAGTAAACATTTATTTATAATTGATATGACCATTTTGTGGCAAATATTCAATAAGTTAAATTCGCAGTGTATGGGAATTAAGAGCAGCACAGGGTCACAGTAACCCTCATATCTCTCAAGTTCTTTAGAAATTTGTCAAAGCATTATGCACATATTTACATATGTAGATATTGTACTCACTGCAGAGAACTCTCGCGAAACGACTGCACACCATGATAGCTGGCGCCAATCTATGCCACGTGCCCTTCCGCATGGCCTTGTGGGAGCTTTGGTACTGATAAAAAAAAAATTATTTTAGTTTTTCTTCCGGTTCTGTACACGTACGTCATTGGAACTGAATCGAAAGACAAACTGAAGATTTCTATTTATTATTTTTATTTTCTATCTACGTGACTTCACCGAAAGAACCAAGGAACACACAAAAGTAGTTAAAGAGCACCTCCGAGATGACTAGATCAGCATACATACATAGAATACATGTACGTAGCTGCGTAACTTTCAATGCAGTAACAGCAACGCCTTGGAATGTCTCTTCCATCATCTACTTGCAGCGGACCCGGATCCGGTGAGGCGCGAGGCTGTGAGGAGGAAGACGCAGCAATACCTGATGCGAGCGGAGCGTATCTTCACGCAGCACCTGGGGAACGGGCCAGCACACTCCGCAGTATGAGCCGCAACTATACAGGTCTGTCTGCCTTTGTCTCGGTGGCAACTTTGTACGTTCTGTAACCCACGTGTGTGTGTGTGTCGCGCGTGCGTCTTCACCCAGGGATTCAGCAGCCTTGGGCTCAGGCACATGCGGAGTTTGAGTGGCCCACCCGAGGAACTCAAGTACTACAAAGTTCTCAGCATTTTTGACAAGGTGGGGGTGGACTCTTTAACTTTTTTTGATTGGTGTAATTTATAGTAATCAAATGAGTAAGGTTTATTGTAACTCAAGAATGAAGAGCGTTATGAGGATGAGTAATGCACAAGAAATAGGCAGAATACATTCCCTTTTCCAAATTGCAATAATATGTTTTGAGAAGACATGACTTGACCTGGAGAACTGGAAAAAATCATTAAGTGGAGTAATTTTATTTTGTTATATTTGCCAGATACCTATCGATGGGATGTCTGAATTAGAGTTTTTCAAACATCCATCTTACATACTATTGATATATGAAAAGATGTTGTCCATCTTGAGATGTTGAAATAGCTGTTGTCATTCCACTTTTAACTCAAGAACCAAAAGTTTGAATAAGTCCGTGTCTACACAGCAGCTCCGCTGATTATGTGGCTGTGACAGATGGTCCTTGGTACCGATTAGCAAGGTTGGCTTTGTACGGTGTGAAAGAAGTTCAACATACAGCGACTTGATTTTCGTCACTTCGCTCTTTCGGCCGTTTTCAATTATAACCACATTTAAAATTTCATCCACGTGCCTTTCCTCTTTCGTCCAATTTCATCCCAAAACCTTCCATGACGTTCGTGCCACGCGCCATCTTTTTCGTTCAGTCTTTGAATAGAAGTCGTTCAGTGAGCATCTCTTATATTTGTGTTTATTCATATATTATTAAGACTGTACTTATTTCTGTGATTATACTGTAAACAATTCATAGTTATTTTGTGATAACAGTATAATACTACAGTGTTTACTTACGCAAGAATACAACTCTTTCAAGGTATCATTTTGTTTATTTAGTTTTGTTTATTTATTCTTACGTTTATTTTTCTTTTATTTCTGTTTATTTAGGTTTCACACGCGTGTGTTATATAGTTACTATAGTTATTTGCACGTACTTTTTATATTTACTGCAGTTATTTGCAAGTACGTTTTTCACCGGCCAAAATAAATTCGCAAGCTAAATAAAGTCTCTGCTTTGCCATTTGTCCATTTTTGACATTCGTTCATGCTCTGGTCCCTAACCAGACGAAAGTGGAAGGTATTCCTGTGCATATGTTTATTGTTTTGAAAATGTGTGTTGTGTTCTGTTTAGGTTTTACTTGTTAAAGACCAAAATACCGGAGAGAAATACATCCTAAAGGTGAGTTATCCTACCTTGGCAGATTTATTTTTTATTCAGAACCAAAATTAAAAATATATATAATCCATTCATAATTGAGGCTGTGGAAACATGCAATACAAAATGAGAAACGTGCAGTTGGGCATCTGTAAAATAAAACAATAACCACACTCCCTCTTCTCGATTTCCGATGTAATTTGCTAAAATGTCAACGTGCGCGGATGACCTAGGTGTGGGCGTCTATTTGAAAATGTGTTCGCGCTGTTGATATGCTCGACTGTGTTTTGACTCAAATAAAAATTTGCATTCTGTAATAAGCGCCGCGCAATACATATTAACACGTCTTATAAGCAAACCTCTTCACATTTCAGAAAAGAAAAATGTTAACATAAATGTCATTTATTTTCTTTCTATTTCCCGTGGTGCGAGGGCTTGCTGTGACCCACTGGTGTGGTATGATCGTTGTTTTTACATGTTTTCTTTTTTCCATTTGGACATTTATATTCAATCTTTGCTCATCTTTGCCATATCACAGAAATAAAGCATTTCCATTTGGGTCTCTAGCAAAAATAAATACATCTTCTTCAGGGTGTTCTCTGGAAGATTATATCACAAAACTACTTTTGACAACCTTCCAGTTACCTCTTCCCGAGAGTCTATTTGGATATTCTGCACTTGATAACTTGCCCTGCTAGAGAGACAGTTGACTTAAGTAAAAACTACGTATGTGCTTGTTTTTGTGTGTGTGCAGTCATTCGTGAATGGGTTGAGTCCATATATTCACTATTTTAGAGAACCCAGTTTAATCATGCACGGCTGAAACCCAGATTCATCTAGGGTTCTAAACAGTACTAGCCTCTCACAGCTGAGCCACCTCAAGATACTGTATATAATTTTTTTTATGATTTTGTCTTTTTCCCTCATTGTATACGGATTTTGCTTTTGGTTGCACATCACAAGACAAAGAATCCATTCTGAAGTCTCGCAGAGAAGTGTGGATATCAAAGAACTACTACCGAGCTCACCTTCAAAATACCTCTAACCCACGCAGTAGCAGGCAGCACTTTCCCACTAGCCCTGCCACAAAAGAGTAAATTGCAGCCAAACCGATATTTAAAATGCTCATAGCAGAACCAAATTGAATGTGATGGTTTTCGTTGTGCAAATGTGGTTCTTAACATCTTACGATAATCAACCGGCCGTGGTCTCTGTGCAGAGCGTGCGCAAGACGAGCGGCGACTCGCCTGGTCGGCGGACGGTGCTGCCCCAGGGTGTCCCCTTCATGGTGCCACTGCTTCGCTACTACATCACCGACGACTCCATATTCTTGCTGCTGCAGCACGTACAAGGCACGCAACGACGATCCAGAGCTGGGGGGCGACAAAAACCATCGAAATCCGGTCGCTTTTTGACACTTGTATTGTATCGCTCATGGCTGCTCTCATGGTTAGCGTTCAAAGGGTATGATGATGTGAGCCCAAGTGAAATGGATTGCCAGTTATTGTTTTCATGCAGAAGTTACTTAAGAATTTACAGATTCATTCAAATTTATATTTGCGTAGCTTTTAATATCTTAATAGCACATACATTGACAGGTAGACATCATTATCCATCTCACGTTAATGCCTCTCTTTATTTCACACCCTTTTCTCATTCTAACAGGCGGGCGCCTGTGGTCACATGTCAAGAAGCAGTTCTCTTCTGAAGTGCCCTTCGAGGGGTTCGTGGGGCAGCGTCCACTCACCTGTAGGGTAACTTGCGGCATGAGGGGCAGCGTGACGAGCCCCAACCTCAAACAGTACGCCGGCGCAACACCCGGGCATTTGAGCAAGTCGACAGGCGTCGCTGACCCTTGCGATAGCGACGATAATGATGACAAAGGCGAAGGTGTCGGCTGCGAAGTGACACGTCGTATGGGGTACACACACCCGGATGAGTCTCAGGCGTGTCTCCCCGACGCTGGCGGGGAGGCACGCCCAGACGTTCCGTCCGCTGGCACGCCGGATTCTCAAGGAAGCGGGCATGTTTGTGGCCTGCTGAGCCACAGCGTAAAGGAATGCCTCTCACACAATAGCATGGCGGCAGGGGACGCCTGCTTAAGTGGCCAAGAAGAGATGACTGACCGATTCCCGCCGTGCCAGGCGCCCATTGGCGGAACCAACGCGTTCAGCGTCACACGCGCCCCCAATGACCGCATACCTACCTCCGACGGCGCAACTGTGCCGCTGCCGACGCCCGCCGCGTGCGGTGCCAGGGCTGCGTCGGACTGCAGCGACTCGCCGTGCCGATCGGCCTCCAGGTCGCCGAGCAAAGCGACGGGTCGTCGCTGCACGCCGGGGCCCAGAGCGTGCAGCCGACTCACTCGTGAAGATTGCGCCGAGAAGCAGAACGGTGCGAGGAGTCCTGTTCGAGCGGCGGACTTGAAGCTAAAGCTGAAGCCCAGCCCGGTGAGGGACCGGTGTGACCACGTGCCTTACACCATCACCGTCAACCCCTTCGAGGTGATTGGCAGACAGGAGTTTGCCGACGATGCCCACTGTAATTCCACAGGCAATTTCAGCGGCTTTGCTTGCAATTACGATCGCGACGGGTCTTACCTGGCCTTAACTCAAAAAGACAGTTCTGAATTGCGGGATGCCTTTGCCAGTTATTCGAGTGCCCTATCCAATGATTTGCCTTTCATTGCCGCTGAAAGGAAGGAGCACCTCTGTAATGGGGTGGCGTTTGAAAGCGATGACTCAAACAGGGCTGGTGAAAGCAGCCACTCTCTGGCAGACCCATTATCAAGCGCACCTGGCTTGGTCAATATCCCCCTAGAGGTGGTCGATATCCTTGCCGTGGACCGGCTGGGACTAGATGAAGCTGGCGATGAGAAATGCGGCTGCAATATAATTGGGGACGTACACAGTGTTGAACTGAACCCAGAGTCCGTACAGTTGTCCTTCGGGGCGACGTACCACATACCAAATGGAAACGGAAAGCACTTTTGCGCATCCTCGCAGGATTCCTCGAGCGATGCTTTTGAACAAATTGCAATTTCGGCCGGAAACGAACACTTGCACCTCGTGACCGACAGTCGAACCGACCCCGGAGCTTCCCGCGATTCCACAGAAAATGGATTTGACGAAAGGGATGGAAATGAACGGTCGCAGGATGAGCCAGGACTCGAACCCGAGGCTGCCAAACTCTCCTATCGACGGCGGGAGAAGAGTTCCACCGCCAGCGACACACCTGACGCCGGTGGGGGCAGCAGCAGCAGCAGAGGCGGCCTCCATCGCCGCGATCGCCTCTTTGTGGCGTCGGCGGCGGCTCCCCCGTCTAGCCGGGGGGGCTGCCCAGTGCGCCAGCCACTGGCCGTGCCCGAGGAGCCGGTGAGGGTGTGGGCGGCACAGCTGGTGCAGGCGCTCGACGGGCTTCACAAGCAGGGCCTGGTGTGCGGAGATCTCAACCCTCGCAACATTCTGCTTGAATCAACAGGTGTGGGCCTACCCGATATTTTTGTTATATTTTATTTTTGGTATCCCTGCGGGAAGGCCCATTGCGCTAGCAAAGCTGATCTTAAGGGGGGGGGACCCTGGGAGAGTTAGGGGTAAAGGAAGTAGGTTGTTATTGTACTTCCAGAAATATAACCTCTCTTACCGAGTTGAAAGTAATTTTCAGGAGGATCCTGTATTGCGATGTTTTCGCAAATACATTTTGAAGGTCTGCACTGTTGGGTTCAAGAAACCACGTGCAGTCTCGTCGTATTGGTGAATGTATGTGTGAATCTCGCAATATTGTTTGATTTCTTACATTTTTGTTATGTATTTTCTTGCTGGCCAAGATTAATATATTTCTGACCACAGGCATGGGTACTTTATCAGTAAAGTGATATAGTAATTATGTTTATTTTTCCCCTGGATTTATAAACTGCTGGATGAACGACTCCCCGTACCATTGCCATCATTTTATAGTCACGATGACAAAAGGTCATTTAGCTCCGACACGGATGCTGATTTCATCACCTTAGCCGACCTCTCCCCCTCAAGCCCACTTTTCTAACATGCATACGTTCTCTCATCTGTGTGTTTCTCATTCTATCAGTATCATTCCAATCATGCATCTAATTCCAAGTAAGCGTGCATGTGTTATTGTAGACAGATACAAATTTTAATTTACACTTGCTGCTTTAAACATTAATGTCCAAAAATTACACGTGGTTTAAGGGTGTGGTTTAAGAGACGCTATTAAACAAAATTGCAAGATTAATTATGTAATTATGGAGGCGCATTTGATTTATAGATTCACTTAATATTTGTTGATGCCTTTATCTTTCCACTTCATGATTGTACATTAATTATGGTTAAAGTGATGCTCTTAAAGTTTGTTTGACCATCATGGTGTGTTTTTTGTTACTTTTAACCCTGCCTTTTCTGTTTTCTTTTTGTCCTTTTACTTCATCACTATGCCGTGTGACTACGACTCAAGGACACATCCGAGTGACGTACTTCAGCCAGTGGAGCGAGGTGGAGAAGGCATTCTCCCAGACAGCCGTGCAGGACATGTACTGTGCACCAGGTAAACTAAACTTACTAAAATTAAACTAAACTATTTTTTTATTTTATCATGTAAGGCCAACTGAGCGAAATACCTTTTTTTCAGAAGCGACCTGGCCACAAATGGTAGCTCATTGAAATGACTTATCACGTGGAAATTTAAAGCAGCCAAATACTCTTAAATGCTCGTTTCTAAACGTGGAGAGAAAAAACGGACGACCCGGAGAAAATCCACACGACCACGGGGAGAAAGACATGCAAACTTCAAATATACTGGCGTCAGGGTTGGGATCAAACCCACGATGTATACCAGGCGAGGTAGTTAACATCTCGGCACTGTGGTGCCCCAACGTGACCTCGCTTCTCCCCATCTTGCATCACTTCTTTTGGTCACGATTGAGTATTCCCGTGCCACACTCCGCTTGCACACGTATGCACTTTTGTCTCTTTTCTATGGGATGAAATTGCGTCAGTGCGTGTGTGTCCTTAGATGGCTTCAGATGACCACATTACGAAAAACAACGCCATTAAAGTAAATTGCAGCTTCTATGCTCACGCCAAGCTGACTTAACACAAGTGTTTTTTTCGTCCCCCCCCCCCCCCATTCAGAAATCGTTGCTGCATACCAGGAAACAAAGGTCTCTGATTGGTGGAGCTTTGGTGTTCTTCTCTATGAACTCCTGACTGGAGAGGTAAAGTGGCAACAATTTGCCCACACAGCTTTGCCAGAATACACTCCTCTGTGTGTGTGGTTTTGCGTTCTTGTCGACTAAGGCGCATGCCGGATTCCTCATTTAATCATCCACACTTGTACGTTGGTTTGAGAGTAAAAAGACAACGGCCTCATTCATCTTATCCCTCTTAGATTTGTAGTGTTTTTTGCAGGACAGTTTTGGAAATGGGATGCAGCTGAAACCATGGGGAAGTACCGGGAGAGTAAGGATTTATCCCCCTCCCCCCCGGTGATTCGATGAATTGCAATTTGTTTTCCAATGTATCACTAACTTGCAAAGAAGACAATTAATAAGTGAGCTCTGGTAAAGTAAAGACAAAAAATTGATTGTCCCGGCTTGTGAAGCACATTTTCAGCTTTCACATAAAGTCAGTTGTTGATTATCCAGTGATATGGTTGGGGGGAGAATTGGTGGTCTGGATAAAACAAAAACATGGATAATTCTAAGCTTCTTCTTGGTTCTTTTGGTAAAGTCACGTAGAAGGGAAATAATAAAATAATAAAAATAAAACTATAAAATAATTCTCACGACGTTTCGGCCACAACGCAAGCAGCCGTCCTCAGGTGAAGACCAGGTCTGTCGGGGAGACGCTGTCTGCAGTCACGAAAGCTTTAAATCGAAAAAAATCCAAGCTTATTTAAAATAGAATATAGAATGTATTGCTTAGCTATGGTGATAACTCAGCCCATCATGCCTCTGGGGTCGAGAAAATAAGTACCACTTTGGGGAAGTCAACAGTGGTTGTCCTGTGGATAGCAGCGTGTAATTTCTGCCACTGGCTCAGTGATTCAAACAGGAGATGAGTACCGCCACCCTCCTTGCTCATCAGAGCAGGGAAACGCTTTGACTTTCACCGTGGAGGTACAGACTTATAGAATGCGTCGTCTGCTTTCATTGCTCCTTACTCAGTTTACATTCCGACGTGAGTGCGGTCTCCTGGGCAATGAGTCGCTGACCCTTAACTAGCGAGAAACACCTCATTCGAGAACCGGTGCTTGTGATGATTATTTTATTTGCAACATGGTTCTTGTTTTCACAACCCGGATAATCCACCCGCAGATAATCCAGAATTACATGTCCACTGAAACAGATGCTGCATATGCGGAGGTCTCTTGCTTTCCAAAAGGGAATTAATTGGAGTGACTTTGGATAATAACAAGTGTTTTGTCTTCTGTTCTGCAGGCCCTATGTCACTGCCATCCAACTGGCATCACTGCCCACACCAAGCTAAGCCTGCCCACTCACTTGTCCGATGAGGCACAGTCTCTTCTCCGGCAGGTAAATGATTGCGTCAGCTGGCCTTGCTGTGCACAATTGTGCACAGCAAGGCCAGCTTTTCATGTCGTCGTGATAAAAATATAATAATGACATTTATTTATCCAGAAAAGTCAACAGACTCTCTTTCAGCATGTTCCTGCATTGAACAATTGCATCTAAAGAAGTATTTTTTTTGTGGTAGAAAATCAATGTGCCCGGAGTAAGATGCGTGCCGCTTATCAGGGGATAACGCTGAACATTCCCAAATGAATACTTTGCTGTCCTGTCGCCTGACCACCTACGAGCCCTTGCCTCCAAACTGCTTAATTGCTCTCATTAGGCCAGCTGGTTGTTTAACCATTGCCACAGCTGGCATTTTTCCACCTGCCCCCACTAGGGTCTATTCCAATAACAGCCATCCTGGTCTGCTGGTTGTATTTTTTTTGTTCAACGTTGAGGCCAACATGGTCCACACCAAAGATGTGTCATGCTGACAACAATGTAGATCACCCTGCAATGTCCTGCAACCGCCACCACCGCCGCTGACCACGGTCTTGGGCTGTGGTCATCTTTGTAAAAGAGCTGTTTAGCTTAATGGGCCTTACCTGTCTTCTTGCCTGTCGTCTTACCTGCTCAAACTCCGGTTTTCCTACAAACTCCGGTCATCTTCGTAGCGACTTTTGACTCCCCATCGAACAAAGACGGTCACTGGATGCGCTTCTGCAGGCATCTAGAACGCTCTTCGTTCCGATATTAGGAAGCCACTGGAGTTATGCACTTTTGAATCTAAATTTCAAACTAATTTGTTTAGAACTGATTTTTGTGTTAGTTTGTTGTCCTTCCCAGTCCACTCCGAATGGCACGCTTGGATACCTATGGTGCGAAAGAAGTTCAACATACAACATATAATGCAACAAAGTTTTGAGTTTGAGATGATGCGACCATGAGAATCTGTTGTCAAACTGGCACCAGAGTTCTGCGGTCACGCACCGAAGTCAAGCAAGCCTGACCCCCACCTCCTGCAGAGTCTGGAACAAGAACATATGAATGAATGTTCTGGCTGGGTTATTTATATTATTTTAGATAACTTTATTTATTCTTTTGTATTTTTGCAGCTGCTGCAGTTCAGCCCCGCCGAGCGGCTGGGTGCGGGACCCAGCGGAGCCGACGAAATCCGATTGCACCACTTTTTCGCCTCCATCGACTGGGATCAACTGCACGGATGACATCAGCACGGACAAGGGAAATCTGCCGATGTTACAACCACGTGGGATTTTATTCGGTTTATAAGAACCGTGAAATTACATGTCAACATGAACACGAGAACAAAATCTACTTATGCGGCAATAAATTAGCTTACGTTCCAAAATAATAAATGTTAATTTTCAGGGTTTCTTTTTTTTTTACCCCACACCCAAGTGTTGGGAAGAGCCATCTTGACCGAGTGACCCTAATTATGAACCAGGGAAGCACCATTTTGCATCATAATTGTATAAAGAGCTTGATCATTTTATAATTTATAAGTTAGAAAATATTTTACATCAGGGTGTTACCATTTACCTTCGATGCAATTTAAAATATTAAGTTTAGTATGCATTTTGCCATGTTAGTATAATTTCAAGTGCATTTTTATAACCGATGCAAGCCAAGTGAATTTGTTTTCTATATTATTTTAGCATTTATACAATCTCTACATAATTGCACGTTTCGGATTGCAATTATGATTAAAATGCCTATCTTTAAAGCCTTTGAGCAAACGTAGATAAATGAAACGAATACAACCACAGTGTAAATCCTGCCTCAACAAGAACAACGCCTTTGCTCCAAGTGCTTCTAAGAGAGGTCAAATAATTGTGTTGACGGTGTAGAGTGGTGTCTGTATTACATAGCCTGCTTGCCGCTTTTCGCTCGGAAAAAGTTGAACTGCAAAGAGACCTTTGACGTATAGCGGCGAGTGTGATTCACAGTCAGAGACTGGCAAATGGATGGTGGGGGATTAATCACTCGGCTGCTTGGGCATGTGCCGGAAGCAACGCCACTTTTAAAGTGAAACGAATGGCGTTTATTCACATTGTTGCTTCGTATCAACCGGTACAAAGTACTGAACAACTTCACCTTCTCTCTGTAATTGACACAATTATGTACGGGCCAAATGTGTTGTGCGTATCATTTTTGGAAAGTCCTGAAATTGATTCTTCCAGAACATATTTTAAACCTCGTTTAGTTGCACACCAACACCATTGCCCGCCTTTTACCATTCGGATGGAAATATTGTTTTTCAAGCTGCTCGGTCATAATTTATCAACTTGCTCTGATCGCTCGCATTAGTACCACGTGGAGGTGCCATGGTTTTTTCTGATCATTCAAAGCCACATGTTGCTTTTTTAGAACACTATATGCAAAGGTGGCTTGGCACTTTGTCACTGCAAATTTACCCCCCCCCCCTTCCCCTATCTGTTGCTCAGTCACCTTAACTCGCTGGCTAGATTACAATATGCACAAATCTTCGCGTTATTTTGACACTTGACATTCGTGAAGTTTTATTTTGTATCTAGTTGCTGCCAATTCTGATGCGTACATTTATATTGAATGTATTTACCAATAATCACACGCATCTAACATTTAATTGACAAATGTCTTAACATATCGGTTATGGATGATAATCATTGCCATGTGTTTAGGGAAATGCAGGTAGTAGTAGTATTAGCCAGGTTCAATGAAGAAAGTTATTTTCATTACAGTATTTTTTTTGTTCACTACCTTAAAGAAGGCTCATAAGTGCTATAGTCTGCAGAAGCATTGCGCTACGGTCATGTTACTTGTGCTAATGGGTTTAGGCATAACACCAAAATTACTGTGTAAGACATTTATTTTATTTGTAATATTTATCCGTGCATTGTTCACCCCTGTGGAGTCCCAAAGCATTGTCAAGTTTTTCAGACGAAGTTTGTTGTGTTTGCGAGCACACACGGGTGACGGTAACGGTTTAACTTCGTAGAGGAGCTGGGCTTGGTGAAGGCCGTGTTTGCATCTGTGATGTATTTAGCATTGTGCTAAGAGTTACTGCCCTTCAACA
The DNA here is from genome assembly GCF_965212315.1 of Lampetra planeri. NCBI lineage: Eukaryota > Metazoa > Chordata > Hyperoartia > Petromyzontiformes > Petromyzontidae > Lampetra > Lampetra planeri. Next base: position 5,366,637 of record NC_136136.1, read on the forward strand.
GACGCTATTCATGGCATCGTTTTCTTTACTTTAACTCAGCTGTATTCTTTACCATGAGGCTCATTCTTCCTCGAATGAATCAGATCTCCAAAAAGCAGCATAATTTCCTGATACAAATCAGAAATCGTTGAGCAAAATAAGCAGTCAATATACACATATATTGTTAAATGGAAACACTTTTCACGTCTTTTTCAAATTAGATATGTAAACAAATCCAAAACTAAATTGGGATCCCATCCAAATATGTACGCATGTGAATGAAATTCACTTTATGATGAAAACAATCCTGTGTTCCTAAATAAATAAAAATGTAAATACTAAATGTATGGTGGGCATGCCTGCCAAACATTGCCCAGAGGGTGATGTTGAAAACTGAGACCAACACCACCGCCTTACCTGAGTGGTCTGATCATTTCAAGCTGGCTTCCCGTGCCGTGATAATACCTGTGGAGTAATTTTTCATTTTTATCTTTTGAAACCAGTGTTAAAATCGTGCGCCTTTTTTCTCTGCACTAGGATTTCTTGCCAGGGATTTTTAGCATTCTATGCATCAATAACGTAAGTGTACGCTGAAGCGCCGTGCCTCCTTGTAATGTACGTATCGAGGGTGTGATCAATTGTTAATAAAATAATAACTCATGCTATTTTTTAAAATAAGTTTTGCTGACTGGACGGAGAGGGACGGACGCACGGATGGCCATTTCCAAAGAACATGCGGGTTGATGTATTACAAAAATAAAATCTTCGGCTAGGTTATTGCTAGTATCTGCGGCGCGTTCCCAAAGTGTTGGCACACACTTTCAAGAAATGTAGTTGTCTTGACAAAAGTGCCCTTAAGAAAATACTCCAATACGCACATGACAGGAATATGTAGTATTATATCCTTCCAAATTGATGTCACACCATTCACAGCACTCCTGGGTTGTGTACCACTACAGGGTGTTTCAAAAAGATGGACACAATTTCAAAGTGTATTTCACGATGGCAACATGTTACAATTACACAAAGTTACAAACGGTTTAATGAGTTATCAAGTTTTACTAACCATTTTATAAATGCCCTGCCCTCCACCTGCTGTACGGACAACATCGAGGCGATAGTTGAATTCGTCCCAAACGCATCTCTTCTCACGTTGTCCTCTGAGGTGCGTGGTCGCCCTGTGCTCTTCCCCTTCCATAAACAGTCTGTTTCCTCAAATTGTCGGTACCAACGAAGAATGATCTGACATTGGCGGATCAATGCCAAAACGCCGTTGAAACGCACGCTGCACCGCAATTACGGATGCAGTCTTGCTGAACTGCAGCTTGCGAATGACTGAGGCTAGGGGCTGTTTGTGCGCTGGGAGAGAAATTCTAGCGGTAATCATTTAAACTCCATGCCCCGCCCTTTCAAGTGGTAAGCGTTTCATTCATGGGCGGTTCGTGGTTGCAGAGATATAGCGATTTCAAATCGGGTCCATCGTTTTGACACACCCTGTATATCGGAATGATTAAAAGAGAATACTTTTGGGGAAGACGTATCGTCCCCAATGATTCCATGAATTTATCACTTCGGGGTAACGATTCCATTTAAGAATCAATAATGTTTGTCTCGTTTTAACCGTCTATTTCGCACATCTATTGTTTGTACCACCCTACACGTACCAGCATTGTATTTGATTATAATTTATCATGAGCGAAATAATCGATTTTAGAATTGTCGAAGTGACTCAAAGGTCAAGAGCGCTGAGATTGCACCACTGAGAGTCTCAAGTTTAAATCACAGGCAGTAGTCACCTGCATACGTGTGTGTATGTTGAACTTCTTTCGCACCGTATGTAGTCAACCGTGCTAATCGAAGGTGATTTAACACTTAGTTCTCAAATGTAGCGAGCTCATGGGATACAGGGGGAAGGGGAAAATTAAAAAAAATGTAAATATAAAAATAATACTGAAAGTACTCTTGTTTTTTTTCGGTAAAGTCACGTAGGTAAAACATTTAAATAAATTAAATCACGACGTTTCGGGTGCAACACAAGCGTCCTTCTTCAGGTGCGGACAACTTAGCGAAAGCACACCACTTAAGTGTGTCGACACACTTTTAAGTTTTTTACCTACGTCACTTTACCAAAAAAAACAAAGAGTATGAATCCTTGGAGTCACGAAAACTTCAAATCTAGAATTAACACTGAAAGTACGTATCTACTTATCTTGGTGCCGTATTAAGACAAACATTCATTCGCAGACTGTGGTCTTTATGAGGTGGTAGCCCACGTCTGTGTTAATACGGTCACATCGTTTACATTCGTGAGTGGGTGAAAGAGTGGGTAAGCGCATTGCACTCTGAATCCGGATACCCAGGTTCGATTTCTGAATGATATTTGAACCATTCCTGGGCTCGCTCTTCACCAATTTGAACTTGACCAGCGTGGGGAAGTATGGTCAAATAACCCCTACGACATGCACGGCGTAGGGAGGCCACCATACAGCAGTGGATTGGATTCGCATGGATATGTCCGTGACTAAATTTCGCGTCGGATAATACGTCGACCAAAGGAGATGGAGCGATGAAATCAGCTCGAGTGCAAATTCTAGGTGGATCATTATTACATCGAAGTTATCGAGAGAAATGGTGGGAGGGGTGGGTGGGGGGCTCTTTGGGGAGAACTTCATCCAGTAATGGATTGATCTTGACTGATGATGAATGTCGCGTCTTGAGCACGACGCAATTCCGAGGGGAGGCTTTAGTGACGTGTGATGCTTGAGACAGCTCTCTGCTATACATATGCATGTCGTGGTGGGGGGGGGGGTGTCCACAGACTGCCTGCGTGCGGAGAGAGTTTCATCTCTAGATCGCGTGAAGTCGCAGTTGACAGTGCCGGGGTTACATTGCACGGCGCTGGTCTCGCTCCACATTCCTGACAGGTACCACGTACGGGACGTTGAGAAAATATGCGTGTGAGGGTTTCCTGAATAACAGCGTTAGCGTTGTGTTTTTCTATTCACCATCGAGGCTCGGTCTGCATGGGAGCTGTGGAAATTCAGTCACCGAAACTAGCACACGCGTACATCACGTGTATTAATTATTATTCTGAATACAGGTTACAGATTGGACCGATACACGCGATGCTGCTACCGTAAGTTATTGTCAAAAAATTGCGCTATCAGCTGAAAAAAGCAAAACACAACAAATATTAGGAGTTACAAATTATAGCCAACCAACGCTTTGTACATCAACGATTCATCCATCCTCGGAGCAACAACAAAAAACAGCAAACGGCAGTTTCGACCTGAACACAGACAGCATGCGTATGCTGTAGGAGTCGCTGAAAGAAGACGACGATGGTTCTCAACGACACCGGGGCCCTACCCGTGGACCCGGGCCCCACGAATTCCACGGTGGGCCCACCACGCCTCCGGTCGTGGGGTCTCTTCGACCCCAGCTCCGTGGCCGTCGTGGCCGTCATTGCCGCGTACGGCCTCGTGTGCCTGGTGGGCCTCTTCGGCAACTCGATGGTCATCTACGTGATCCTGCGCTACACCAAGATGAAGACGGCCACCAACATCTACATCCTCAACCTGGCCGTGGCCGACGAGCTCTTCATGATGAGCGTGCCCTTCCTCGCCACGTCCACCGCTCTGCAGCACTGGCCCTTCGGGTCCTCGCTGTGTCGCCTGGTCCTCAGCGTGGACGGCATCAACATGTTCACGAGCGTCTTCTGTCTCACGGTGTTGACCTTCGACCGCTACGTGGCCGTGGTGCACCCCATCAAGGCGGCGCGCTACCGGCGACCGAGCGTGGCCAAGGCCATCAACGCGGCCGTGTGGGCCCTCTCCATGGTGGTCATCCTGCCCATCGTCGTGTACGCAGACACGCGGGTGAACGCCGACGGCTCCGTGGTGTGCAACCTGCTGTGGCCTCGCCCGGAGTGGTCGGCCGCGTTCGTGGTCTACACCTTCACGGTGGGCTTCCTGCTGCCCGTGGCCGCCATCTGCCTCTGCTACGCGCTCATCGTGGCCAAGATGCGCTCCGTGGCGCTGCGCGCCGGCTGGCAACAGCGCAAGCGCTCAGAGCGCAAGGTGACGCTCATGGTCACCATGGTGGTGGCCGTGTTCGTCGCCTGCTGGATGCCCTTCTACGTGGTGCAGCTCGTGAACGTGTTCGAAGGCCAGCAGGGCGCCACCGTCAACCAGCTGGCGGTCATCCTGGGCTACGCCAACAGCTGCGCCAACCCGATCCTCTACGGGTTCCTCTCGGACAGCTTCAGGCACTCGTTCCAGCGGGTGCTGTGCGTGCGCTGGGCCGAGCGCTACGGCGCGGAGGACCCGGGAGATTACTACGCCACCGCTGTGCGCAGCAGGGCGCTGGGCAGCGCTGCGACCGCGGTGGCGGTGGCAGTGGCGGTAGGGAACCAGCAGCAGCAGCAGCTCGCTCAGGGCAGCGAGGCGTGCGAGGGGCCGTGCGCGCATAACGGGACCTGCGTCTCGCGCACCACGCTCCTATGACCCGCGCCACCTTCACACACCGGGACTGCGACAGCCGCCACCGCCGCCGCCGCTACTGCTGTGCCTGCGGCTGTAAGGCTCGCTGATGAGGTCTCTCGTGCCGTTGAGGAGTGTTCAATTTAACACGTAGGCTTTCGCGACCAATATTATTCATAATCAACGTTTTTGGGTTTAGATCGCGTTATTTTTAAATGTGTCGTAACCCTCCACCACCCGACACGGCCAATCAGTAAAAAAAGTGTCACGTTGACAAAAGACAAATAGTTCACTGCTTTAGCCCACCGGTGTGTTTAAGCGTGAAACCACAACATTTACAATTTGAGTACGACGTTTCGCTGGTAATTGCATCCAGCATCATCGGGCAATTCGCCAGAATGGAGTGTTCAAATGAGTGATTTTACAGCACTCGGGGCTTGCCCTTTGAGGACCGGGCTCGCTGATGAGTCGTGATGCGTTGTGATGATACTTGTGCGATTATGGGTTGTTCTTCGTAGTCTGTCTCGCTGATGATGAGTTCGAATGCGGCGTTACGTGTTGATGAGTGTACATTTACACAACGGACATCTTGACAAGCCGATATGTTTACTGTTTAAAAAATAGTTTAAAATATTGTAATAAACTAAATGTAAAATGTTTTTAATGCGATAACGTTGAAGAGCACTGAGTTATAAGGAGCAATGTAGCGTTGCGGGCTCTCTTTGTAAGCTAGCAGCAACTCACTGGTGAGCACTAATGAGTTTGGGACCAATGTAAAATGTTAAGCTCTCTAAAAGTCTGTAAGTTGTGAATGGCTCACTGATGACCCCTGATAGGGGTGAGAATATGTACAACACTTATCCCTGCGCTAGTCTTTAAACTGGCAATCGGCTTGCTGATGAGCCCGAATGAGTAATGAAGAGCGTTGAAGCCCTGAACTCATTGGCAGTATACTGCTGGGCATGAGTCACTGATGAACCCAAATATAGGAATTTTAAACTCCGCGAACGTAGCTGCTCTGTGGCTTGCCTAGCACGCTGATGAGCCGCCCCTTCCCCCACCACCCCGATAACAGTTCCAATGTATACTCTGAGCTCTCCTTGATCTTCGGTCGTCGTTACGAGCTCTGTTGTTTGAGATGAGCGTTGCGGAACACCCTTACAGAGGGGCCGATCCGGGTTTTCAAATAATCGTTGGCGATGTGACGCGTTACCACAAAGACAAAGGTCCCCCGTATAGCCTTTAACAGACTGTTGGGGCAAGTGCTGTTGGCGAGTACCTATGAAGGCCGGTACGGCACACGAGGGGGTGGGTGGCCAATACCACGCCCGGCCGCCTTTGTCTCCCTAGTGGCAATGTTTACACACTGTCACCAGGCATTCATTTGAGGCTGAGTCGACCTAGGGGAGGCCCAGGCCCTGTTCAAATAATCGTCACCGGTGTTGGCCGTGAGCAGAAATCGAACTCGGGTCGCCGGGTTCGTAGCGCATCACCACACACACAGGCACACACACCTCGGACACTCACATGAAGTGACGGAGGGCGCTACAATCAGACGCACAATGTTGCTGTTGGCAGTTTCGAAAACATTCCCCTCCAATCGCCGGTCAGTGAGGCTAAGATGCTGGAAATAAGGGGCACGTGTCGTGATGCGTGCCCTGTTCGAAGCGGTGCGACATGTGTGTGGTCGTTCTGGAGACCCGGAGATCGAAGATCGATGTTCGGTCGCCGCTTGGATTGCATTCGTGGTGAATTCTCACTTATGGAATGAAAGTCGCGGGTCGTGCACGGCCCACGAGTCGGAGGTTCCTCGCACCTGTTTTGGGTACAGGTTTTACAAGGATGCCTTTCACATACAGTATATATATACTGTATGTATACATATAGGAGACAATTGTGAAGTTATATCGCCATCCTCAAAAGAGCGAAAGGGCAAACGCTCACCTCCGTTGAAGGCCCTGATGCAGTTTAAATTCCACATTGTCAGAGCGATGGCCCATTTATCCACACGATGGCCGCTGTTTACCTTCTACAAAGTTGTACATATTTTATCCACCCAGGAGGAATGATGGTCTCATTCGACGCCCGACTGCGATTTGAACTCGACTGCGGGTATAAAGCGCGGCGCAACACGTGGCACATGGAGCGGTTTTGACTGCCATGCAACGAATACTCTTATAGCAGAGTGATTGGGAAAGTGCGAGATTTCCGAATGTATTCTTCGTCTCGGGCCCTGATGCCTAAGGCACATTTGGACTCATACATACTAGCTTTATATATTTAAAAAAATAATTTGGTGATGTTATGATTCAGATTTTTATCACTGCAGATGTATTTCTGGCGGCGCTCGAGGCTGGGCAAGGATGGACAAAGGAATAACCTCGACTATTGTTTATTGTTCTCTTATTCCGAGACTTTGTCTCCCTGACTCGCTCGGGCTGTTATAACTTGAGCTGAACACAACAACAAAACAATAAATCCAAATATAATATCAACAGTAGCAGCAGCAAAAAAAATATAACCATTTGAAAATAAGATACAAATTATGGCAGGTGAAGGCAGCACCAATACGCTGAATGTGTTGAGCATACATCATACAGACTTGCCAAGGTTATGCGTAATTGAATTACTGCATCATTCACGGGTACAGTCTATTGGAGAGCTAAAAGGAATGTTTTTAATAGATGAAATAGACCCCAGATTTAGGGAAGGCACCGAGACAGCGATGAAAAACAATCTGACATTAAAATCGGTCGGTCAGGATGCAACACCGTGTGGCCAAGTTAGCATTATCGTGCCGCCCACAGTATTCACAATCATAAATTTAGACACAGCGTCTCTTTCACATGTGCGTGGTTATTTTGGAGGGCACCGACGGCCGACTCGTCCTGAAGGGCACCCCGACGGTCGATTCGGTTAAGGGAATAGTAGCCGTGGTAGTTACTGGCTCCGAGGCTGTTAACTATCGAACGCTAGACCAGCGCCCCCACACTTTACGCCACCACGTGTGAGCTTTCTATCGACTGAGTGTGGTAGGGAGGCACGGATGTTGAAGAAAACAAGTGCAATGTGCTCACCATTACCCTATTTAGTTACAGATAGCCCATTCATTCGCGTATTATTATTCTGGAGTTTCGTGACTCTTTGCCAGCAGAGTCCTGTTTACACCCTAGGGGGCGATAATTTATTTGTATCATCTCAACTGAGTTGCGTGTGGTGCACATTTAAAAATTTCCGACACGCAGTGGCTTTACTTTTGCGAATAACGTCACGGGATATTTTAACGTACACTCTGAATCAGACAGCGTGTACAGCGTATGTATGGTTAATACACCCGCTCTATTAACCAGGGTGGCCCGCTGGATTCGAACCCGTGAACTTCTGCAACAAAACGGCGAAAATCTATTTCTAGGCCACTTAACTGCCTTTTATGGTAATTGCATATACATATTGGCAGATTTTAGATTTTTTTAGATATTCACATATAGGTATGCAAAATAGTTAATGTTAACATGTACATTTGTATATACATACTCGTACGGGATATTCGCGTAAATATAAACGATGTAGGGAATTAATTGGTGGGACATGCGCTAGTATTATGTTTGTTAGATCACATTCGTAACGTGTTATGCTCCATCATGTGGAGTGGCACAAACACCACATCAGACGTAAACAGCTCTTACGTGATAGCTTTTGCGCTTTATATTAAAAATAGCCATCAGTGTCGTTGTGGAAACTATATTAACAAGTTAAATGAGAAGACAATGTCTCATGCACATATATTCCGTCTATATCCATGTTATTAGTTGCTGCCTTGCCCAAGCTTGCACTGGGAATGTATGTGTAATGACACCGTCTTGTTCAGTTACAGTATATGTATACTTATTGTGAATAAATTCCGCCGACTCACTGATAATGTAACGAGTAACCGCGAGTGACTATATACGCAGCTGGGTAACTTCTGTGACTCTCCGCGACGCTCCCCATGTGGTTGGCTGGCCGCGCAGGAGCGGACGCGTAGTATTCACGGAGACAATAAAACATTCCTGCGGAGGGAGCTGGTAGGAACGTTGGGTTGCTCGGTCAATTTTCCAGGGTCAACGGCGGCGTGGTGTATTCCGCAAATATGCCCGACTGTGAGGGCGGGCACAAGCCGGCGTGAGTAGGTTAAACGTTGAGTTTTATAAGGGCACCACGGGGTGACCAGCCCCTCCCCACCCAGCCCCACCCCTCCCACCCCTCACCCAGCCCCACCCAGCCCCTCCCCAGCCTCCCCACCATCCCCACCCAGCCCCTCCCCACCCCACCCAGCCCCATCCTCCCCATCATCCCCACCCAGCCCCTCCCTGCACGACGGACGGACGGACACAATAATCCCCTGTGGGCTGGTGTAACCAGGAGGTACCAGTATTAACCCTAGCCTTCCAAGACTACAAGGTGCTCGATCCAAGGTGATGAAGACGACCCGCTCTAAGACGACGACAGCAGCAGCAGCCCAGAGCCCTGTTCCACGCCGGCTTTTATCCACTCCTCGACCCGGCCACGCCCCTTTTCCCGAACACTCTCTCACCTAATTCTAGATTTGAAGCTTTCGTGACTGCAAGGAATCATACTCTTAGTTTTTTTCGGTAAAGTCACGTAGGTAAAAAATAAAATTAAAATTAATAAAAATAATAATAGAAATAAAATAATAAATCACGACGTTTCGGAGGCAATACAAGTCTCCGTCATCAGGTGGGACCGTCACAGCCAGATTTACTGTATCAAGTGAGGCAAACAATTCCAAGATGCAAGTTCTTAAATACAAGGGGGGGAGGAGCTTATCTGAGTGTGGTAGCCAATGAATGGAACGTATTGGGGGGGGGGGGCGGGGTTAAAAGAGAACAGCAGGTGCACATGCTAAGGAACACATGCCAGAAGAGAACGAGACTGTCTGTTCCTGTCTCAATTATTATTTACGACCACTTAGGTCCCGTGCTGTCCTTACGCGACCCTGTCAGTGCCCGTCGCGTCAATAAGTAATCACGGCCACGAGGAGTCGTACTGTCCTTGCATCTGTGTTCGTGCAATTTGTACTTCCAAGCTTGATTTGTATTTATTTGTAGTGACTCGCTTAATTTTTTGTTAACGTAACTTGCTGATCCGGTCTAAATGGGAATCTGAAAAAAAATTAACCCGTAAAAACTATAAATCCTTTATATGCGTGGCGGCTAGAGTCCTCTCGTCCTCTGGCTTGAGATGGCTGCCACCTATGGGTCAGATGATTGCCTGCCACCATTAAGCAATTGGTAATTAAATATTTTAAAAAAATTCCTAAAAAGTGTAAAGTTATGGAAATTCTTTTTTCACGAAAATAAATTGTCACGCACAACGAGTCTGTGTGCAAAATGTCAGCTCGATTGGATCACGGGAAGTGGGTTAAAAAACGACCGAAAGAATTGCACGGTCGTAAGCGCGCAAGCAAGCAAGCAAGTGAACTTAATATAAAGGATTTAAAAAGAGCTTCATAGCTCATCAGATTCTTCCAGTTTAAATAGAGATTTTGAAAATAGAAGTACTTCTTACACAACCGATCAGCCCCCAGGGAGGGCCTTCTGGGAGTGCATAATTTGAGCAGCATTGTTTGAAGACAAGCAACACTTTGGACCCGGATTCAACACGTGGGCGAGATGTTAACTACCTCGCCTGGTATGCAGGAAATTGTGGGTTCAATCCCGACCCTGACGCCTGTATATTTGGAGTTTGCATGATCTCCCGGTGGTCGTGTGGATTTTTCTCCGGGTCCTCCGGTTTTTCCCTCCACATTTAGAATCAACATCACGCGTTTGGAGTATTTGGAAACTATACATTTCCGCGTGGTAAGCCACTTCGTTGGGCTATCATTTGTGGTCAGGTCGCTTCTGAAAAATAGCTATCTGGCTCAGTGAACCCTATCTGGCAAATACAACATTCTTTAGTTATAGTTTAGACACTCAAGAGGCGAATCAGCAGGGTCAGGCTTGCTTGAATCATTGCTGGAAAACTGTCGATCTTACAGGCGAAGACCCTCTTTCTCTTTACGATACGGAGTCCAAGAACGACACTCGATTATAGAGTCATACGTAACTCAAAAAAATAACTCGCGTCGTTGTTGTGAAGAATACGAAACGGATATTTGAAATAGATGTCTGCTTATTTACTCTGCGCGATAAGAACGGATTGAATACCTCGTGTGCTCGCTTCCTAAATGTTTTGCTTTTGTTTTATCAATTCATCGTTTCCCTGCAACAAATGTCAACGCTTACGCGGCTAAGGTAGATGTTTGAACAGACGTTGTGTTTCTGGCCCTGCCAGCAGAAGGGGAAAAAAACTGTGACAATAATTAAAATGTACATACATCATCGCGATGTAACTCTTGATGCTAATATTTTAAATAAAAACAGATACATGCAAAGCCATACCCCGTGTTACGACTAATGATTTGACAATCACATTTTAACCAGTGTCAATACATATATACAAAAAAGCATAATACGTGTTAATAACTCCCCCAGGCTTGCCACAACACCATTCAGACACGTGTTGTCGATGGTGATAATCTGTACATCTTCTTGGTTCTTTCGGTAAAGTCACGTAGAATGGAAATAATAAAAGAATAATAATAAAACATAATAAAATAAACGATATTTTAATTAATACAATCATCAAACTACTTGTTTTTTACATTCATAATATGTAAATATGCCGATGACTTTAATATTACGATCAATGCAAATATGCTATCATTTCAAATACATGTGAAGTTATGATGAATGACACTGGTTACATGTTTTCTTTGAACGTTCAAATCAAATAGTTTTGACGATTTCTCGAACTGTTTGCCAACGGAGACTGACACATTTTCACGCGAAACAACTGGATGAAACTTAACAACAATCAAATTGGCAACGAGATTACAAGGTCAAATCATCGTGAGCCATCATAAAAATGTTTTTAGATTAAAGTGCAGCCCTCATGTGTTATACTGGGAGGAAGCTGCAGAACGTATTTTGGCCTACTCGCCCACGCTGGCCAGACATCTCGCAAGCGATGTGAGTTACCCACGTTTTACCCCACCACACGTATCCCGCCGATCGACAATCTGTGGTGGTAACCCATCTATATTGCTGGGTGGACAGAAGCGCAAGTGGTGGTTGGGGGGGAGGGGGGGGTGAGATCTAAGAATCTTGCACCATTATTTCAACTGCCGCACCGAGAGACCGAATCGAATCGGCGACCCTCTGGACTGCAAATTCGGTGCGCTGCTAACGGGGGAAATCCAGACTACAGTTGCACTCCGATATCCACCACCCGCCGTCCTACGCTGCTTGGAGCGGCCCCAACTGTTGCACCAAAAGCCTAAAGAATTACAGAGCCATTAGCAGGCGTTGAAGTTCACGGTGACGCATGGAAACACTCTCTCTCCTCCGTGACAATGACAACGGAGGTAGAGAAGAAAAAAGAAAATCCGCAGCATTTGGACGAAAGGCAAACAAAGGAGGAATTTGCGGCTCGTGTTGATTTCGATGTTTTATTTTTATTTCCCCCCCCCCGAGTCGAAATTATTCCACGCATTACGCTGCACTCGTCAAATGCAGACAATTGCTTTCAGGGAAAACTCATAACGGTGATCCCCCCCCCCCCCCAAAAAAAACCCCATCGTAGGCAGGGTCCCCTCACCCTGAAGTAATCATCATTGTCCTCTAATCAGTGCAATCAGTCCGTCTGTTTTCAGTCATTTCAAATGCATTTCTCGTTTAAATGGTTGAGAGACTGCAAGCAAGCCTCTGTTGCAGTGCTCTTTATTTTAAGGCCCGCGGGTCACTGGCTGCCCCCGGTGGCCTTTAGTGCGGCCCCTGTTGTGGGTCCCCCGACAAGACACGAATGGTGAAAACAACCCCTGGCAGGCGGTGTGGTGGGAACCCTCGCACCGATGATGTCTCATCGGCAAAAGTGCCCCTTACCCCTTCTTGGTTCTTTCGGTAAAGTCACGTAGAATTGAAATAATAAAATAATACAAATAAAACATATTAAATAATTCTCACGACGTTTCGGCCACAACGCAAGTAGCCGTCCTCAGGTGGAGAACAGGTCTGTCGAGGTCTCCGTTCTGATTGACGGCTGCTTGCGTTGTGGCCGAAACGTCGTGAGAATTATTTTATTATGTTTTATTTTTATTATTTTATTATTTCAATTCTACGTGACTTTACCGAAAGAACCAAGAAGATGAATCCCTGCAGTCACGAAAGCTTTAAATCTAAATTTAACTGCCCCTACCCCCTCTGAAAATGAGCGAAGAACACTGCTCTATATTCAGGGGAGACCTGCTTTACCGAGCCGTACGAGAGTAAAGGGGCTTTTGCGCAAATATTCAACAGCTGAGCAATGCCAAGAAAAATACAGGCATACAGCTATGGTGCTGTGACGGTTCCACCTGAAGACGGAAGCTTGTGTTGCCTCCGAAACGTCGTGATTTTTATTTTATTTTTTATTTTACTTTTATTAATTTAAAATTTTTACCTACGTGACTTTACCGAAAAAAACCTAAGAATAGGCACGTAAGAGTTGCGGCTTGCAGTGTGGTGGGCAAAGTGGTTGGGTGAGTGCGCTGCTGCAACCTGTAATGTGGTGGGTGAGTGCGCGAGTGATTGGGTGAGTGTGTTAATGCGGGCTGCAGTGTGGTGATGGTTGAACACGGTATGGATGAGACGAAACAGTTTGGGAGACCGAGTCCACGACATGCGGAACCTGTTTCCATCATGTTAGCGATAGCAGTGAAGCGATACGGTTACTGACTGGCGGCGAGCGAGATGCTGGCGTGAATCAGTGAGCGAATCTACACGCGATGGCATCTCAGGGCACTGTGCAATCAGACGGAGACCTTTGCATCGTGGAGATTTTTGCCACGCGATCATTACACAAGAGCGTGGACCGGTGGCACAGTGGTTGGCGCACTGCGCTATGCACCAAGCAAAGTGAGTTTGATCCCCAGTCACGGCAAACATCAGTGACGAGTGGTAGCGTCACCTACCCACAGTGACCAATGCGTAGAGAGGCCTCCATCCAGCCATGGGTTGACAAGAGGGCTGTAAATATTAATACCGTATTAAGGATTATTATATTTCGATTTAAAGCGTTCGTGACTGCAGGGATTCATCTTCTTGGTTCTTTCGGTAAAGTCACGTGGAATGGAAATAATAAAATAATACAAATAATACAAATAAAACATAATAAAATAATTCTCACGACGTTTCGGCCACAACGCAAACAGCCGTCCTCAGGTGGAGAACAGGTCTGTCGAAAAGACATTATTTCCATTCTACGTGACTTTACCGAAAGAACCAAGAAGAAGGATTATTATTTGAATGGGAAATGAGACAGGAGGTACAAGGCTACAGTATAATGAAGAATTGAAGGCAACAAGACAGTGAGTCAGAGGCAGAAGTCTTCAGGTTGCTATTGAACAAGGGAAGAATATCCGCAGTGCTGGCAGCCAAGAGAAGAAATTCTAGACAAAGGGGAGCAGCAACAGGGAAGGAGAAAGCTCCCATTGAGTAGAGGTCCACTGACACTTTAATAAAACACAATCTGATAGTATGATTTTGAGAAGATACAAACGAGTAAACGTTACCGCCATGCCTCCCGCGTGCAACCATAATTCGCTTAATTGTACCAGATTATGTTGACCTCTCTTGCGCCTTGGTGCATTCGCGTAGAATAATTGCATACAATCACATTAATTAAGCAGCTATTATCTCCAGCAACAGACACACATTAATGCTTGTTTGAGAAATTAGCTTGTGTTTACTTTGTCTGTGCAAAATATGTTGTCAATTGTACCACATCAATCACAATTCTCAAAAGGCTAGGTTTAAAGTTAGGGTAATAATTGTTTTTTTCTTTCAGTAAAATTGTACATTCGTCACGGTTTTTTTTCAGGTTAGTTCCGTGATCAATTACACGCGCCCGTGCTGATGCCGATGCAAACAGTTCAGTTCCGTTCCCAGGATGAGGGGTGTCGACTTCCCTTTCAAATCCATCGGATGAATTGTCACAATTCGGGGCGTCATTCGATTTAAGAGTCAACCCCTTGGGCTGTTTCATTTTCCACCACTTTATTTTCGTCTCGTTTCTTGTAGACCATTTTCGTTTGTGCAACTCCGCGCCTTCGTGCAATCTCGTTCGCGCCGCAAGCCCAAATGTAACGTGAGCACGGCACCTGCATGCACTTTGCGAATATTTTAAGTAAGCGAATTCTCACTCGCAACAAATCCGACGCATGTTATCATGAGCGTCGTTGTGAAGTGACATTGCGTTCCTTTGATGCATTGTTACACACCTACCGAGAACAATTCGTAAACAACAACAACAATGTCTTGCGGGGTGTTCGAAAACATTCTACGCAAACATTCGACGCTAAGTCAAACAGTTATAATAACAATAATATAATAGATACAATAAAATAATAAGCGGCACCTTTAAACACCCGCTGCTGGATGGAGGCCACCCTCTGCCGTGTCGGTCATGAGGGTGATTTGACCATACTTCACCATGCCGGTTCGTGTCGCTGATGAAGGGGAACGTGAGCAAGGCAAAGCGGTAGTTATGGGTTTGTGTTTCGTTTGTTATCCTTCCACTGCACCTCCGATTAGCGCGATTGGCTACGTAGGGTGCAACAGAAGTTCAACATACGTACATACGTACATTCCAATGCATGTTTTCGGAAACACCTCACCCCGCAGGCAATATGCCTGATAATTTTTTATTTAAAGCTTTCGTGACTGCAGGGATTCATATTCTTGGTTCTTTCGGTAAAGTCACGTAGAAGGGAAATAATAAAATAATATAAATATTAAACAATACAAATTATCACGACGTTTCGACTGCAACACAAGTAATCATCATCAGGTGTGAAATCCACAGCAATAAACTTTTCTTGCTGTGGATTTCACACCTGATGATGATTGCTTGTGTTGCAGTCGAAACGTCGTGATCATTTTTATTGTTTTATATTTATATTATTTTATTATTTCCCTTATACGTGACTTTACCGAAAGAACCAAGAATATAATGTGCCTGATACTTTACTTTCAAATGGCATTTACAAATATTGTGCATAGTTCGAATAGAGTGCTGTTAGTTATTTCGGTTATTTACATATTTTATTTGCAGGCCACCATCATAGCACAGTGAACATTTAATTACGGGCATTGTTATTGTGACTAAGTTAATTAGAAATGTCCAACGATTTATAGACGAGTGCTACATTTTAAGTGCAAAAAGGGCATATTTTAAATAAATACAATTATGCGCTCCCGTTAATTTCGAGCACCTGCCATAGTGCATGTGTGGGAAGGCATTTGTTGCCACTGAAGTGGGATGGATATTTAATTAGCTTTCCCGTCACAAATGAAGCTGGCTGACCATTCATTAGCCCAGTGTTACCGATGTAGTTTAACACGTAGGCTTTCGCAACCAATATCATCCATAATACAGGTTTTTTTGGTTAGATCGCTTAAATATAAATATGTCGTTAAACCCGCCACCACCTAACGCAGCCAATTCGTAAGGCTTGTCACGTGAACAGAACATGCCAATTCGTGACTAGTGTTGTAGAGTAGTGGATGACGTCATGTCACCCTGGGGGGTAGAATGGATGACGGCTTGTCATATATAAGCTGAGACGGGTGGCGTGAGGGGGTCGTCGTGGGAACAGAGAGGTTAGACGTGGGGACCAAGGGTACGGGGAAAGAGCCCTTACCAGAAGAGACGTCTCCGTGTCGATTCTTCCACGCAACACTAGTACAGCACACTCGTGTGTTGGAGAGAAAATCCACAACATTTACAATCTGAGTACGACGTTTCGCCAGTAATTACAACTGGCATCATCAGGCGACAGCCAGATTTGTGGAGAAATCCTCCTGTTTCGTTCCTTAAATAGAGGCGTAGATGTGATGACGTCACTTGTGAGCCCTTAACGTGCGAAGTGGTCTCCAACACACCGGTGTGCTGTACTAGTGACGAATTGGCACGTTCTGTTTACGTGACAAACCTTACTAATTGGCTGTGTCGGGTGGTGGCGGGTTTAACGACACATTAATGCGATCTAACTCCAAAAAAAAATCTGTATTATATTACCGATGCAATTTGAGAATTATAGCTCCTATTCGCAATAATGTAAATATTTAAAAAAACAACACCTGCCTTTATTATCAGAGGGACGCGACTCAAAAACACAGCAGGATACTGGATATTGTGGGCGCTTATAGAAGACGTTCAGAAATCAAAATGATTAAATAAATAGGCAGACGAGAGTAGCATAAGTGATTTTGGTAAAGCTGGGCTTGGTCACGAAGAGGTAACGTACCACCTCGCCCAACAGAAGATGGCTTTCAATTGTTGGGCCCGCGGCTTGTAATCCAGCACTGTGGTGGAGGCAGCGGTGGTTTTTGGTGGATCTACGAATGTTGTGCAAGCTCCCCTTTCCCGTGGGCGTCGAGGAGGTGCCATAACCCTGGCTTGCCAGGAGAGGGCGGTACAGCAAAGTGTGGACTCAACCTGTTTCATCTGGAGGGCATAGACCCAATTATAATATATATTCTTTGGTTCTTTCGGTAAAGTCACATCTGATGATGATTGCTTGTGTTGCAATCGAAACGTCGTAGTATGCTATTATTTAATTTATTATTTTATCTTTATACGTGACTTTATCGAAAGAACCAAAGAATAATTCCTGCAGTCACGAAAGCTCCAAAATAAAGATATAATATATTGTAAATAAAAACAACAATTTGCTAAACCTTGGCCACAATATCTGGACTTGTCTTCATATTAATCAATGCATAGATTTATGTTTATATGATTGTGGTTATGGTTCTACTTTATTAATCCCTAATCTCTGCCATTACATACAATGAAACAAGAAATGGTAAAAAAGTAAAAACAGAGCAATGTAATACAATACACTATTAGACATTATTGTAAAAAAAAATCATCCCATGTGTTAGTGAATTTTTAAATATTTTAGGCAGGAAATGAGTTTTCAAATTTAGATTTTTTTTTCTGGGTTGGGACCCCCAGACCCCCTGGAAGATTTGGTCCCCCCCCCAATGTTGACTCCATGGCTACGGCCTTGCATAGACCGAGAGAATAGTGTGCCCTCTCAAGTGTCTGTTTTCTCCGGGTGTTCCGGATTCCTCCCAGATGCAAGCACTCCTTACTCGGCTGATACACCTTAATAAATAGAGGATCACAGAGCTTGGGAAATTGTTGGTAGCACCCGCTCACCGCCTGGCTGATGCCTTCCCGCCTGTTTGTGGCTCCCCCTTGCGCCACCTTGAGAGTGAGCGATGACTGCGCGGCAGTACATTGCAAGTTTAAATCGTTCTTGTTATAATGACACATGGTTCAGAAACGTGGCACATATTTCCGACTAGTCCTCACTCCAACAAGGGACCTTCAACCGATAATTTCAACCTGGGACAAGACTTCAAGCTGAAACGTGAAACACTCAACCGGAGAAGCAGAACTACATGAAGGGGAATGCTGTTTCGCTGCCAAACAAAAAGGGAATAAACTGTCGCGCATTTTCATCGGCGGGCAATTACAGTGATCGCCTGTCATTACGCCTTTTAACACTACCATTACAGATAGTGCTTTCAGGGAAATGTGTGTGTGTGTGCATCAGAGACGCCGCCACTGCATCTGCCCAGCACTTGACTTTGTGCACAATTCAAGTGTACTTAACACTGCAGGCCAATATCGGAAAAGAACCTACAATTTGCCGTCTTAATTTGAGCAATTATTCTAAATACAGTACGCGGTAACTTTTCACAAACACTTGCATAATAATGTTTGGTTTCATGGACATTTTATTAAGTTTTTTTTAGAAAACATATTTTACAGACTTCTTGGTTCTTTCGGTAAAGTCACTTAGAAGGGAAATAATAAAATAATAAAAATACAACATAGTAAAAATACAAAATATTATTATTTTTATTGTGTTTAAAGTTAATTATTTTATTATTTCTCTTCTACGTGACTTTACCGAAAGAACCAAGAAGATGAATCCCTGCAGTCACGAAAGTTTTAAATCGAAATATATTACAGTCGTCAAACATATTATTCTGCTTGCACCTGGTGAAAACCCATCAACCTGGGTAAAGAAAATTCGGGCGGAGTTGGCGTTGCACGTGGCCTGCAATCTAGCACTGTGGAAGCAGCGAGGGTTAATGGATCGCACATTCATGTTGTGAAACTTTCTTCCCATGGGCGTGGAGGAGCTGCCATACCCTTGCTTACCAGGAAGAAGGTAAATACAGCAAATGTAGACTTCACATGTTCCATATGTATGGGATCAAGTGCTGCCCTCTGACACGCGTGAGTTTTATCTGGGTGCGCCGGTTTCTTCCTACGTCTAAACACTCGCTAATGAGCCGATAACATCTTAATATATAGAGGACCCCAGAAACTGGACAATTGTAGGCGCCAGCTCACTGCTTGGCTGCTGCCTTCCCGATTGTCTGCGGTTCCCCGCACCTCTGAGTCGTTCTCTTTCGTTGAGAGTTTGCGAATACTGCGCGGCCTCGTTACAAGTGGAAATTATTATTGATGTCGGCGAATAACCAGGGAAAGCACAAACAAGCATGGAAATTGAGCCTGTCAGACAGACAGATGGAGCGAGTGTCGGTGTGAATGGGAAACGCAAAGGAACCAAGGGAAATAATGAGTTCATGGACAAGCCACGCAATGAAATGATGAATGCGCTTGAGTGGAGAGAAAACACGTAAATAACACATTTCCATTGGCGACCTTTCTTTTAAATACGGGAGCGCAGGCAATCCAGTGCAGTTGGCGATCTTACTGCTGGATTCAATAAATCCTTCAGTGTTCTAGAGAAAAATCCGTGTCCTTTCTGTAGGAAAGTTTAGGGTGAAAGTACAGCCCTGCATTGCCTTGCCCACACCACTTGTATTACTGGAGGACATCCTCCCAAACAAGGCATTCCAGACAGCCCCTCGAGAACGTTTTGTTGGCCTACTCTTTCACGCTGGTCCGACTGTCGGGAGAGGTGGGTATATCAACACTTTACCCTCACTATACGTGGCCTGTCAATCAACTGACTGTGATGCACCCATTTACACTATACTGCTGGGTGGACAGATGCAGGGGATTTTTAAAAAACGTGTTCATTGTTTCATACTGCCACTCCAGGAGATTGAACCGGTGCTCTCTAGCTTGCAAGTCCATTTATACCATGGCATCATCCACGCTCTTTCTTTCATTCGTATAAACTAAAATGAATACAACTTTTACAACTCTTGTCCAATCCACTGCTAGATGAAGGCCTCACCAATCCTTTCAGTCATAGAGTTTTTTTTGTTACCATACTTCAGTGTGAGTAGGTGAGGTGGAGGCCCAGGACAAGCTAAAATGTCACTTGTCGCTGATATTAGCCAGTGGCCAGATATCAACCTCAGGATACTGGGTTAATTGTGCGCTGTGCTAACTCCTGCGCAGCCGCTCCACCACAAATTGAATTTCATTGAAATGAAAATGAAAACCGCATGTTAATTGGAAGCAAAATAATCATCAGGTGAATCCACCACAATGTCCTCACGTCAACAATATTTGGTGAAAGGTAATTAAAATTAATTACTGGAACGGCCCTTTAAATTATGCAAATTAAATCTACTGCATAAATTAAATTAGTTGGATGTTCCTCCTGCTTGTTGATCAGATGTGAATAATTGTGGGACACTTGAGATCCAAGTAGTTGTGTGCGTAGCGGTAGCACGACCATGCCTGTAAATGATTCGCCATGGCCAATTTAGCCGAGCGGAGAGAGCAATGACCAATCTGGGGCCCAATTGAGCCATCTTACTAAAAAGCCCATGTAGTTCAGATAATAGGAATGCGGACAAAATACACAGCGAATTTAACGGAATTGAGTCACTCTTAAAACAAATAAATAAATGCAATTTTGTAATGTAACGTCACACATCTGACTGGGTGGGAACTCATGTGTCGGTGGATATGTCAAAAGGTCGGATATATGAACATCTTTAGAAAATGTTACAGGATGACAATACTGTATAGCGTGCATTGCTTTAAGCGTGGGGAAAATAAAAAAATTTTTGAACTTTATACGTAAGCGAATGTGCGCGAGATTAAGAATGCGTTTCTATGTTGTGAAAAGGTCGAATTTGTAAACGTCAAGAGAAATTGACGGTTTGACACGGCGCACACAAAACTGCACTGCGTGCTGGCAGTGGACTTGGTGGATATGCGACTGTCAGATATACAAAGTCGAACTGCATTTTATTAGATTTAAACGGCTTGATACTCTTAGTTTTTTTCCGGTAAAGTCACGTAGGTAAAAAATTAACCCGTAAAAACAACGTTTTTCACTATAAATCCTTTATATGCGTGTTCAATGGGCCACAACCCAGCCCACATTGGTCTTTGAAACGGGCGGCTAGAGTCCTCTCGTCCTCTGGCTTGAGATGGCTGCCACCTATGGGTCAGATGATTGCCTGCCACCATTAAGCAATTGGTAATTAAATTAAAAAAAATGTTACCTAAAAAGTGGAAAATTTTGGAAAACATTTTTCACGAAAAGAAATTGTCACGCACAACGAGTCTGTGTGCAAAATGTCAGCTCGATTGGATCACGGGAAGTGGGTTAAAAAACGACCGAAAGATTTGCACGGTCGTAAGCGCGCAAGCAAGCAAGCAAGTGAACTTAATATAAAGGATTTAAAAAATCAAATAAAAATGAATAAAAGTAATAATAGGAATACAACACTGAAGGATTTATTGATTAAAATAACCTTCTTTCGCACCGTACATAGCCAATCGTGCTAATCGGAGGTGCAGGAAACTTATCCCGAGCTCCCTTCAAGTGACTATTTTTTAAATCCTCTGCTATGAAGAGGGGCATTGCTGAAACATCGCATGTTAGATATTTGCTGTTTAGGCCACAGTAATATTCATGATTGTGTTGAGTTGTGTTGTTAATTGTGCTTGTGCACCACTACCAACGCAGCATCACCAAGTATGTATTTTATTTTTTCCGAGGTGTACTTTCATACACGTCTTGCTGCAGACAAGTGTTTGTTGCATGCTGTCCAGCTGAATTATTGTTTAATTTTCAGAGATTGAATATATGCAAAGTAAGTGATAAACCGTATTTATTATTGGAAAAAACCCAACACATTGGTCAATGACACTACCTTAAAAGTATATAAAAAAACATTTTGGCAGGCAATTGCCTATTACATATTATTGTTTTTTAAGGCAATATTATTGACAAATGTGTTGCGTTATTGTTATATGTGCTTGTGCACCAATACCAATGCAGTACCACCAAATATTTTGTATAATTCGAACAAAGATAATATATAATTTGTCATATGCAAGATTGTGGATTTTTTTGCAGTTACCAATGGCCACCATCAACTCACTCTACTTGAAATCCCGGTCGAATTGCGAGTGACTAAAACCCACGATTTATACCCAGGATGGCAATGCTTCTGGCTCATTGTCTCTAAGCCTTGAGCTGCCTGGCACACATGCTAAGAAACCTCCATTTCATGCTTTACAGATGATAGCTCAATGTAAGTGGGAGAATGCGCACCGCCATCTCGCTCTTTATAATCCTCCCTGACCGCACGCGGAATGGAACAAAACAAAAAACTGTGAATGGACCGAGTGGGGATGTTAATGGCATGACAGGCGATCGCGAAGAAGAATAAATTAACTCTCGGTCTGGGGAAACGGAAAGCCATTTGTCTATCGGACATTTTACGTACGAAATGATGAATGTATTTTCTTCAGGACAAGCCGAGATGAGGCGCAAAATCCCATTATGAGCACCATCACGTGGGCAGGAAGGGTCGTGTATCTCGTGTATATTTAGGATGAAAGACACGATGAATAATACCACATTCAAATTGGTGGTGAATTAATTATTTTTGGTGGGTTTTTTTACTTGCAAGGCGCCTTTCACAAATATCTCAAAGCGCCAAATTTCATGTTTTTTTGTGAGGGGAAAAATACATAACAGTTCAGGAAAACATTGAACCGCTGAGCCAACGTGGGGCGAACTTTGGTTCAATGGTTTCAAACGTAACGCAACGTTGCATGTTTATACTGGGAGGCAAATTCAATTCGCAAAAATGCTGAGGAAGGTGTGATTTTTTGTGTGTAAATGTTATTTCATACCGTTTCCATGGTGTGGTTGCATTTAGACGCTACATCAATACACATTGTACTGCATTTATATATTTTAGGTGAACTCTGTTTTACTTTCCACACTGTAAGGTAATGTGAATGTTTTAATGTATTAAACAGGCCTTTATGTTTATATATTTAGATTGCTGCTCATGCTAAGTTCTATATATATACGTGTGTCAGTGGCTTCCCATTCAAATGAGTGTAATACCAGCGACAATCTCCTGTTCACAGCACGAAGGCAGTGGTGGAGATCCCACGTGCCTTTAGCAAGGGCGAGTCCACGTGTCATAGGGGGAAGCAAGGTTGACTTCCTCCATAAATCGGCACCTCTTTTATCAATCACCCTGAGCAGTGGGGGTGGAAATTCACCGCTCTGTTGTGTTTTATATGCTGTATTTAAATTGCTGTGTCAAACATCATAACCGTGATCAATAACAACTTATCATCATACATAATAAATAGTCGTTCACAAATGTATCACGTTTTACCTCCATTAAGTTTTCGTGTCACTCAGAATTATCATGATGGTCGTAATAATTTTCATCAGCATCGATACAAAAAAAATGTAGAATTACGAATTAATTATCATTTTTCAAATATTCTTAGTTCTTTCGGTACAGTCACGTAGATATAAAATAAAATAGAATATAATAAAATAAAATTATTTTTTTTATAAAAAATAAGAGCAGAAAACTCACGACGTTTCGATCGCAATACAAGCGGTCGTCATCAGGCGGAGAGAAAAGAGGGCAAGCCTCCAAATGCAACTGCTTAGGAGGGTTTCCAAAGTGAGTGGGCGGGGGACCAGAGTTGGGGGGAGGAGAGCTTCTGCAGCGTGAACAGCATGGGCGGGGCAGCCAGTCAGACAATGGGGGGTAGAGATAGGGGGAGAGAGAGGGGGGGTAGAGATAGGGGGAGAGAGAGGGGGGTAGAGATAGGGGAGAGAGTGGGGGGTAGAGATAGGGGGAGAGAGAGGGGGGTATAGATAGGGGAGAGAGAGGGGGGGTAGAGATAAGGGGAGAGAGAGGGGGGTAAAGATAGGGGAGAGAGAGGGGGGGGTAGAGATAGGGGGAGTGAGAGGGGGGGGTAGAGATAGGGGAGAGAGTGGGGGGTAGAGATAGGGGGAGAGAGAGGGGGGTAGAGATAGGGGGAGAGAGAGGGGGTAGAGATAGGGGAGAGATAGGGGGGTAGAGATAGGGGGAGAGAGAGGGGGGTAGAGATATGGGGAGAGAGAGGGGGTAGAGATAGGGGGAGAGAGAGGGGGGGTAGAGATAGGGGGAGAGAGAGGGGGGTAGAGATAGGGGGAGAGAGAGGGGGTAGAGATAGGGGGAGAGAGAGGGGGGTAGAGATAGGGGGAGAGAGTGGGGGGGGATAGAGATAGGGGGGAGAGAGAGGGGGGGTATAGATAGGGGAGAGAGTGGGGGTAGAGGAGACAATGGGGGAGTTGGGAGGAGGACTGTGCGTACCCAGCATGGGCAGGGAGACATTGGGGGGGAGGAAGAGGGTAGAGATAGGGGGAGAGAGTGGGAGGGGTAGAGATAGGGGGAGGGGGGTAGAAATAGAGGTGTAGCTGTAGGCGAGGGAGCAGTCCAAGTGTGTTAGACAATGGGGGGAGGAAGAGGGTAGAGATAGGGGGAGAGAGAGGGGGGGGGTAGAGATGGGGGGGGGGGGGCATTGCACCTCGCTACACACATCGACACTGCTGACGGCAGAGGTTGACAACACGACGAATCAAGTCATGACCCAAAATGGTTGATGACATCTTTCCAATGATTGCTGAGTTTAAAACCGTCGTCTCGGTTTAAATTGTGTATGTGTCGGTATATATGGATGGCTTCGTGAACGAATCTTTGTTGATAGCCAGTCGGCTTGCAAAGTACCATCGTCTTAGAGAAATCGATTTCATGTGAGCAAGCCGCATTAAAGTAATGATCAGCCACGGCAGAAGTATTGGTCCTGGCGTGTTTCAGATCTGCCTTGTGTTCACGAACACGGTCCGAGACATGTCGCTTAGTTTCCCCGATGTAACTGCTGCTGCAGACACAGCTTAGTTTGTAGACGCCGGGGTACTGCATGTCAGGAATCTTGTCCTTCACAGATGGGATCAGGTCACGAATTCTATGCACTGTGTTAAATCGGACCTGGATCTTGTGTTTGTTCAAGATTTTGCAAATATTTTTTATTATCCCTGCGCTGTAAGGCAATGTGATGGTTTTGATCTTCAGATGGCTCCTTCCTCGCGGTTGGGGTGATGGCTTTGCTGATTGTGAAGTCCGAATATCCATTCGCCCTGAGAGCTTGGTGGACGTGTTTGAGTTAACTGGTTAGGTGTTCATGGTCGGAGATACATTGAGCTCTATGGTGTAGCGTTTTGATGAGGGAATTCTCATTGTTCAAATTATCTGCTGCTGCGTTGGCAGTGGTGCGCAAAGCCCAGATGACAATAAAACTCAGAATCAAGAGATACATTTATCTCTTACCCCTCCAACCCAGCTTAAATATACGCTGCCAAGCCTGGTGGTGTTTCATTCAGACGCTGTCTTTCCGACAGCCCTGTTCTTCACCTGATGACGTCTGCTTGCGTTGTGGCCGAAACGTCGTGAGAATTATTTTATTATGTTTTATTTTTATTATTTTATTATTTTCCTTCTACGTGACTTTACCGAAAGAACCAAGAAGATCTGTAAAGCTATTTTTACGAGACGTCCAGTTCGCTTAACACGTTCGTCAATAATAGTATAGCCTTAACAATATATAATAAGAGATGTTTCGGACAAAGGCCCTTCTTTATAGAACGTAAATGATCGATGTGCAATCACGCTGCCTTGTTATTGATAAACATGTTGTTGTTATTGTTTTTTGTATTAGGGGCCTCCATAAATGACGTCACGCGATTTTGGACGATTTTTGACCCCCCCCCCCTCGTCACACGTCAGACCCCCCCCCCTCAAATATGACGTCACAAAGCTCTGCCCCCCCCCAAAAATAAAACATGCTTCAAATCGCTTTAAACTATTGTCATTGTAGTGCGTATTTAATGTGGCGCTGCACTCTGATGTTGTAGGACAAAACATTTATTAAAAAGTCTATTTAATTAAGTAGAACGTGCTATATTTATTTAAAGTTTTGCATTTTTATGTGACGTCACATTTCTCAAACCTCCCCCCCCCCTTGTCACACATCGTCACAAATGTCTGACCCCCCCCCCCCCCCCATGTGCATGACGTCATTTAAGGATGGCCCCTTAACCCTCATGAATTCACTGCCATCAAGCCATGTTTGTTTGTTGTAGTACGGAGTTAGACTGATTGCCTTAATCTAAGTTGTCTTGTGGTTGTTGTTGTTTGACTTGCATCCCACTGGGATTTTTGCACACAGCGTTGGTGTGTAACGGTGCTTTCTCTGCAATATTTTGCTGTCTTTTCTTGGATTTTCTGTTTGCACTTAGTCACATATTCACTTTAAGATGTTTTTTTGTTCATGTTTTTGTTTTTTGTTTGTTGCGGTTGCACCCGATTCAAGAGCCGAATGGCTCACAGGGCTAGATACCTAATAAATGAACTTGAACTTGAAGCGCAGAGCCGGAACCAATATCTGAGAGCCGGTACTTTTCCTACCACATCGCTCTGTCGTTTCCACGGGGAGGGTGTGGACACAGCGCGGCGATCTTGACGACACGTGTTGTCGCGGCCTGGCACGTTTCGCTGCGAGAGAAGAATCATCACCCGCAGCTCATTCATAGTTCTAACAACTATCGCAGCAACGACTCCGCACAAAACATGAAGCTGTTGACGCACAACATGCTCACCTCGCACGTCAAGGGCGTCACCAAGGGATTTCCTCTCAAGATTACGGTGAGGCGTCTGGTCCCGTAATCTTGGGCCTTGCCAACTTGCCCGT
Source organism: Lampetra planeri (assembly GCF_965212315.1). Classification (NCBI taxonomy): domain Eukaryota; kingdom Metazoa; phylum Chordata; class Hyperoartia; order Petromyzontiformes; family Petromyzontidae; genus Lampetra; species Lampetra planeri. Next base: position 5,393,255 of record NC_136136.1, read on the forward strand.
GACTCTATCGGTATTTGTGCGTCGCTAAAACTCACGATCATTTTGACGACTAACTAAATGTAGCTCAATGTACGGATAACATGGTGAGATATCTCTGTTGAGCTGGCATTGACTCGGCGATGGGGGCGCGGGGAGCTTGCTTGAACCATATAAGAATAGGTTTTACCCTTTCTGCCAATAAAACTGTTGTGTTAAGATGTTAAAACGCCAAACTGAAACCTTTTGCAAGCAATCATGTCTGCATTAGCCACACAAACTTGTGGTGGACATGCAAATAAACATGCTCTGGTAGTATATGCATTGTCTTAACACCTGTTTTTATTGCCATATAAAGGGTAAAAGTCCCATGATGTTTTAACCATGCTTCACCTATCCGGTCGGTGCGGGTTGAAGGCTGAAGTCATTGCTGTATGTACTGTATTGTAACGCATTGATAACCGTATGCATGTGTATACTTGTGCCGTCTTATAGTGCTCTATACCGGCATAAGCGGAGTTTGACTTCTATATTTGGGGGGGGGCAGGGGTCCGCTTTGTCCCTCAAATGAGGAACCGCGGGTGTATTTACGTTTTTTTTTATCTTAATTGTAAACTATTGAAAATGTTTACGGATATCGATCACTCGGAATGTATCCAGTCTTGAAAGCAAAGCGGCGTTAGTCCGTGGACCAAGGTAGGCATTGGTGCCAGATAAGTTAGAGAATCATCTTTTAGTGGGTATTTCGGTAAAGCCACGTAGATAATAAAAAAATATTTATTATCATTTTAATAATATATATATATATTTTTATCATTTTCTATCTACGTGGCTTTACCGAAATACCCAAATAATATTAATTCCTGTAGTCACGAAGCTTTAAGTCAAGATTTGTACCAATTTATTTACACAGCTCATGCGAGTGAATTACTTGATAACCCACTCCGTACGAATGTGTATCCTATCATTCACTATTATTGGCCACAAAGAAATTTGAATCGCTAGATGTATGCCACCTCAGGTGGTACTGACAAGTGATACTGTATCTGGTTTTAATCTCATGGACTACGTTGAGACTGCCCAGTGTTTGGATGGGCGACCATCTGCACAGCGCGTTCTTATAGGTAGGGGGCTACTTAGTGCAGCAGGGGGCAGTTATGCAGAGTTCACCGTTGTACTGTACTCCTGTGCCCACACGTGTATGCCCCCGCCCTCACCAACCTGCACTGCCCAGCTAAGTATGGTTAAGCTATCCCTATCACCTACATGGTGTGGGGGGGGGGGTCCCTCATCCAGCGGTGGATTGAACGATGTATGAACATGTATGAGTTGTGATTTAAAATCTAACAGTGCATTGCTATTGTTGCAGCTAATTAAATACACTGTTTTGTCATCATTCTGAAGGCTTTGCAAATACTGTTGAAGCCCCACCTTTTTCTATCACCTTGCTTGATGGGCCATCATCAGCCATTATCAATCTACTGCTGGATAAAGCCGCCTGTGTCTCTCGCGGTCCTGCGTTTTGGAATGAGGCAAACTGTGTAAAACTCAGTTAAACACGTTGGCTTTCGCGACCAATATTATCCATAATAGAGGTTTTCGGGTTAGATCACGTAAATGTAATTGTGTCGTTTTGGATTTACTATCCTAACACACCGATTTGCTATACCCGTAACGAATTGGCATGTTCCGTTTACGTGACAGACCTTATTAATTTGCTGTGGTAAACTTTGTGCTGTGTCCCTTATCATCCCTGCCCCTCTTCTGCTCTTCCTAGGCCACGGAAGTGAAGGTCATGAATGTCGACTTCAACCCGGAGTTTGTGGCGCGCATGATCCCCAAGTTGGAGTGGCCCGCGCTCTGCCAGGCTGCTGACAGTGTGCGTGGATGTTCATTACTTTCAGATTTTCTTTCGCTTTCGTATTTTTTAGCTTTGTTTCATTTTGCAGGTTTATATCTGTAAATGTCATTGCGACCACAGTTCATGGTCGTGCAATCGTGCCAATAACAATCGTCATTACGGTGTGTGTTGTTTGCAGTTGTGCCTCCGCTAGCTTACGTTGTTGCACTTTCGTTGTTGGTTTTATCCCTGTTCTCTCTTGGCTTTTTATCATGTTTCTTATTTGCTGTGGCTCTTCTGATGTGGTCATTTCAGCAAAACACATCACATGCTTTTGATGCTCGCATCATTCATTCAAAGCGCTTTCTCGTGCTATTATGTGGAATGTAGCCGCTCCGTGTGTAGCTGTGCGATGTGTTTTTTCAGGTTGCGCCGCGTGTCGCTTAGCATAATGTCTTGACGACAAATAGACGTTGAATGAATTATGGGTTGAATTGAATTCTTACGCTCAAGATGATGTATGCGTTTGACCGTCCTTGTAAGAATTAATACCAAGGGGCACTGAATTGGCTCTGCTGAGATCCTGGGTTTAAATCCGGGTCCATCACTTATTAACAAGGCTTACAACTGTCGTATGACACATAACTGCAAGAGAAAGCATCGTGTTAAATATCTTTCATTTATTTCAATGAACACTCTTTCCTGGGCAAAAGATTGTGCCTTTCGGGTGGATAAAGAGGTTGATAGTAATGACATCAGAAGTAGTTAATTGATCTCTTTTAGTGCCGTTATCTTATCCACTGTTAGCCGTGGGTTTAAAATGTATATCTTTGTCTCGTTTCACGATAGTGATAGTGCAGTTGAACTATAATTGGGGTTGGGGAAGTGTAGAAAAAACTAAACCTTTCACATCTAAATGCTAATATTTTGTCTGGATTCTACACGCATCGCCTGGACAAAGGAATGATCAAATTGTGACCACGAATCGCTGAGATGAAAAAAATTCTGGAGTAGATACATTTTTGCATCTCAAATTAATAAGCCTCCCGGTTTGTGTTATGTGGTGGCCAGCTGAGGACCATGCTGTAAAGGACATTGCATTGTACTGTGCTTCATTGGTTCCACGTTTTTATTCCCTGCCTTCCATCAACCCTCACTGACTAGCTTGGTGAAGTATGGCCAAACCGCCACGCTCCTCGTGGTATGCTGAGGCCCTCATGCAGCAGTGGAATGATAGCACTGTACGTGGACATGCACATCAAACACATTCCTGCGGAGGGAGCTGGTAGGAACGTTGGGTTGCTCGGTCAATGGCCAGGGTCAACGGCGGCGTGGTGTATTCCGCAAATATGCCCGACTGTGAGGGCGGGCACAAGCCGGCGTGAGTAGGTTAAACGTTGAGCTTTATAAGGGCACCACGGGGTGACCAGCCCCTCCCCACCCAGCCCCTCCCATCCCTCCCCACCCAGCCCCACCCTCCCCACCCAGCCCCTCACCACCCTCCCCACCCAGCCCCTCCCTCCCCACCCAGCCCCTTCCTGCACGACGGACGGACGGACACAATAATCCCCTGTGGGCTGGTGTAACCAGGAGGTTCCTACCAGTATAACGATCTTGTGTATGTGTGTGCTTCCTATGCAGATCGGCCACCTGAATAACCTGCCCCTGGAGCTGGATCCCAACTACCAGGGCAATGAGGACTTCCTGAAGAAAGTTCATCACGTGCTAATGGAGGTGGGGCCCTCGATCCAGCTGCCACTGACAAAGAATCCCCCTTGTAGCCTCAGCAGACCGTTGGCGCTAGTGCTGTTAGCAAGCCCCTATTATGGCTGGCACGATGCGCAGTGAAGGGGTTGTATGGTTAGAACCATGCACCCTGGCCGCCTTTGTCTCTTCCCAGTATTCTACTTTCGTATGGCGGATGTAAATGCAGAGCAACAACTCCAATTTCGCATTCAGGTGGTCAAGCCAGATAACCGCGTCAGGAGCAGCGCAGAGTGTATCGCTGTGACGTCTCCTTCATATTCCCAGTATTGATGTTTGCACAATGCACCGTGCACTCATTTAAGGCTAAGTCAACCTGTACCCGAGAGGGCTGATGCTGAAACGGATCGGATGTGCCAGTGAAAAATTAACCCGTAAAAACAAAGTTTTTCACTATAAATCCTTTATATGCCTGGCATCGGTTTTTATTATTCATTTCTGTTTTTCTTGAGTAAGAGTTTTATTTTTATCACATTGGTATTTTAAATTAAATATTAAAAAAAAAAATTCATAAAAAGTGGAAAATTTTGGAAAAAAATTTTCACGAAAATAAATTGTCACGCACAACGAGTCTGTGTGCAAAATGTCAGCTCGATTGGATCACGGGAAGTGGGTTAAAAAACGACCGAAAGATTTGCACGGTCGTAAGCGCTCAAGCATGCAAGCAAGTGAACTTAATACAAAGGATTTAAAAAGGGCATGAGTGACGGCGGATAGCTGGTTGTGTGGGTTTGATTTGAGTGGCGGCGGATAGCTGGTTGTGTGGGTTTGATTTGAGTGGCGGCGGATAGCTGGTTGTGTGGGTTTGATTTGAGTGACGGCGGATAGCTGGTTGTGTGGGTTTGATTTGAGTGGCGGCGGATAGCTGGTTGTGTGGGTTTGATTTGAGTGGCGGCGGATAGCTGGTTGTGTGGGTTTGATTTGAGTGACGGCGGATAGCTGGTTGTGTGGGTTTGATTTGAGTGACGGCGGATAGCTGGTTGTGTGGGTTTGATTTGAGTGACGGCGGATAGCTGGTTGTGTGGGTTTGATTTGAGTGACGGCGGATAGCTGGTTGTGTGGGTTTGATTTGAGTGACGGCGGATAGCTGGTTGTGTGGGTTTGATTTGAGTGACGGCGGATAGCTGGTTGTGTGGGTTTGATTTGAGTGACGGCGGATAGCTGGTTGTGTGGGTTTGATTTGAGTGGCGGCGGATAGCTGGTTGTGTGGGTTTGATTTGAGTGACGGCGGATAGCTGGTTGTGTGGGTTTGATTTGAGTGACGGCGGATAGCTGGTTGTGTGGGTTTGATTTGAGTGGCGGCGGATAGCTGGTTGTGTGGGTTTGATTTGAGTGGCGGCGGATAGCTGGTTGTGTGGGTTTGATTTGAGTGACGGCGGATAGCTGGTTGTGTGGGTTTGATTTGAGTGGCGGCGGATAGCTGGTTGTGTGGGTTTGATTTGAGTGGCGGCGGATAGCTGGTTGTGTGGGTTTGATTTGAGTGGCGGCGGATAGCTGGTTGTGTGGGTTTGATTTGAGTGGCGGCGGATAGCTGGTTGTGTGGGTTTGATTTGAGTGACGGCGGATAGCTGGTTGTGTGGGTTTGATTTGAGTGACGGCGGATAGCTGGTTGTGTGGGTTTGACTCTCGGCTGTGCCCACAGGTGGAAGTGGTGGAGGGCAGCCTGCAGTGCCCGGAGTCAGGGCGCCAGTTTCCGATCACCAAGGGCATCCCCAACATGCTGCTCAACGAGGAAGAAGTTTGATCTCCTCTTTCATACAAACCTGCACATCCCTCCCCCGCCCCCAAGTACCCACAGCTCCCTTACGTCTGCCTCTAATGCGTCATCACATTGTGAAAACAGGGCCCCTTGTATACATGCTGGGTGTTGTTAACTCATCGACCACGTGTATAGTTTTTGGTAATAAAATGCTGAGGAATAAAAGTCACTGCCACTTGATTAAGATCTACACTTGTTACGTTCCCGTGACCATTTAGTTCCGAGTAAGGCAGCCTTTCCAGGACAAGCCAGCTTCAACTGGGTTGTGTCGTCCACTTGTAGTGGTCCGTGGGGCTCGCTTTGCGAAGGGAGATGCACGTTTCACTTGGGCCTCCCTCGGAAACGGTCGTGATGACGCAGGGTCAGGGCGGAAGAGAGATGTGTGGCCAACAGCAGGCTCTTGCTTTGGTCACTTTGAGGGTCTTTCATTTGTTTAAAAATACAATAACAGGAAAGCATAACCAACCCAACCATACGTTAAACGGCGTTCAAGAAAACTACAATCACTTGTGTATGTATGTTGAACTTGTTTCGCACCGTACGTAGCCAGCCGTACTAATCGGAGGTGCGGTTAATCGGAGATGCCGTGGAGGGAGCGGGAGGGGTCTGGGGATTATGGAGCAGGGTGTGTTGAGCCCACAGAGCCACACAACTCTTAAAGCGTTAGGACGAGAAACGAGCAGTGCTGGGCCTTACCAAGAGGCCCAGCACGGCTTGTGGTTGTGGGTACGTCCAATTTGGGTTACCTTGCCAAGTTCTCAAGTGTTATGGGTACCCACTGGAAAAACAAAGTGGCATTTCTCCATGTTCTATTTACAGGCAGACTACAAATTCTGGTAAATATTGTGAATGAAAAGTAGCATGCTACTTACACATGAGACCCAACACTTGAATTGCAGGACTTTTATAAGCAGCTGTAAACATGGCTCTCATGCTGCATGCATGGCAGAGGCCGAGGTGGCCAATGACAGTAACCAACGTCCTAAAGTGTGTGACCAATTTCGTTTTTGTTATTCACTTTGTTATTAACTTGATAAAGTTGTGCTACATTCACTCTACGCTAAAGTGAGAGTAGTATTGTGAAACCGGCTGGATTTTCCAAGTGCTTCTCTCGTGCTTGCACGGTTGGTTCATGTACTCTTGTGTCATGAAAACTTCTACAAACATTGTTTTGGACTCCAACAGATCGATCCTCTGTAATTATAATTTAACGTTTATGTACTGTTAAAGATTTGTAATAAAATAACCATGTATGGTATTGGAGTATTGTGGGTTACATTACTTGTTTGAATTCAAAGCTACACAAACTACACTGCAGTAAATTCAAGTCATTTAGTGGGAAATGTCACTGTGGCCATTGACTAAAATTGCGAAAAAATGCACCTAATCCCATCAGTTCCCAGGAGCTAAGCAGGGTTGAGACTGGGTCGTGTTTGGATGGGTGACTACCATAGAGAGTGGGTTATCGGCAGCTGCTGGGCTACATGGTGAGCAGCTCAGAGCGGTGTAGTATACTCCACTGTTGTACTCTACTGTGTACTCTCGCATGTGCTACCAACCTGCACTGACCAGCATGGTGACCTGTAGTCATATTCGCCCCCCACCCACAATACGCACGGTGAAGGGAGATTCATCCAGCAGTGGATTGTCAGAGCCAGTACTTGTCCACTTTGCGGTCACTGTCCTGCAGCGTCGACAGATGGCACTGTAACGCAAACGAATGGCACGCAAGCGTAATGCTGGCACGCGCCGCCTGGATAGTGGCCGTGGGTAGAGCGGGGCTGTGTGTTGATGTGGACGTTGCACTTGGAGCAGACACTTTGCTCTCGCAGTGCATCTGTTGCAGAAGAAAAGCCTATTTTTGTCCGCTTTCACGTGAAATTGCCAAAAAAAATTCTAATCCAGATTGAAAACATTTCTTGAGAACTGATTTTTTTGTGTTTAGTTTGTTGGCCTTCACCCCCCCCAACACCTCCGATTAGCAAGTTTAGCTACGTAAGGTGCGAAAGAAGTTCAACATCCGTACATACAAGTACGGCAGCACATAGTGCTGCTCGCTGGATTTAACAGGATTTTATACTGGTAGGAACCTCCTGGTTACACCAGCCCACAGGGGATTATTGTGTCCGTCCGTCATGCAGGGAGGGGCTGGGTGGAGAGGGGAGGGTGGGGCTGGGTGGGGAGGGTGGGGCTGGGTGGGGAGGGTGGGGCTGGGTGGGGGGTGGGGCTGGGTGGGGAGGGGCTGGTCACCCCGTGGTGCCCTTATAAAACTCAACGTTTAACCTACTCACGCCGGCTTGTGCCCGCCCTCACAGTCGGGCATATTTGCGGAATACACCACGCCGCCGTTGACCCTGGCCATTGACCGAGCAACCCAACGTTCCGACCAGCTCCCTCCGCAGGAATGTGTTGCAGTTTTGCAACCTGCAATCTGCAGCTTATTGGATGAGTTAGATTTTAAGATTTTTTTAAGGACAATGTATCTTTTTCAGAGTTTTTCGGAGGCCCTCATCCTTCAGTGGATTGACAAAGGACTGCACATATACATGCAAAATGCTTTCTTCCAAAAATTAAAGAGTGGTCTCGTATTGCAGAGCGATGGCAGATAACTTACGGTGGGGCAAAGTGTGGGTACTCCCACTGTGTACAGCATGCCTGGCGAGAATTCAAAGAGGAGGATAAATAACAAACAAGTCAAAGATCGCTTGTGTAGCCTGCATACACTGTTGGGGCAATTGCTGTTAGCGAACACCTATGAAGGGCGAAATGGCACGTGCGGTGTGTGGTCAACACCATGCCCAACTGCTTTTGTCCCCCCGCGGCTGATGTTTAAACATTGCTGAATCAATCTAGGAGAAACCCAGGACTGGCTTAGATAATCACCAGTGAGGTTAGCGGTGGCTGGGAATGGAACTGGTTGCTGGGCTTACAGTGAGTGCGTTAACCGCTACACAAGCACTTATGCACACGTTACACGCACACACACACACAAACCCCTATCGGCAAATAGAAGTCGCGCTGGTGTTCCCCCTCTTGCGTGACTTTGCCACTTCCACACGTGGGGTATCGCTTCGCTTGGCCCGCGGCGGCAGAAAGCCGGTGCCGGTTGGCCAAAGGGGCGGAAGGATTAGGGCAAAGCAGGATTGACTTTTAAGGTGCTTCACAACGCAGGGTGACAGATGAGAGGGGCGACCGGGAGCACTGAAGATTTATTAAGCGAGAGCCTACTCCCAATCACTTGGCTTAAGGCTGTGAGTAAATGATCCAGCATGCCAGCGCATTTTAATTGAATCGCTGCGCTGCACAGACTTTAGTGAAGACCCAATTTCACGTGAGGTTGATTAAGCATATATTTCTTAGTTTTTTTTCCATCTATGACGTGGGGCTGACCAGGTAAACGAGTGCAACCCACAAGAATAATAAAAAAGGGGAGGTTGCGGAGAAGAGGGGGGGAGGTGGGGGAGGGGTGCTGCGTGTAATCAGCGCTGGTTTGGGGTTGGGAGCAGCACAGGTAGGAAGGGAGCAGCAGTTGCATAGCAGTAGCAAGCCTGGGCACTACGAACACTGGCACAGTGCTTCACATGAGAAGGTAGGAGGATTACCAATGTGGAAAAGGCGTTCTAAATCCATCAGTCATTGCTGTTTGTAGCTCATAAAATTCAACCGTTGTAAAAAAAACAGGAATAATATTTCCCCAGATTAAATTTTCCCTACCGTCCGTTAATTTCACAAATCTGTCGGGGGGGGGGGGGAAGGGGGGGGGAAGCATGTCTGCCCTGCAGTGGAATTGGGTGGGCCTGTACGCTTACGGCACGCTGCTGCTGCTCACCAGCGTCTCCGCCGTGGCCTCCAACGCCGCCTACCTGGTGCTCGTCGCCGCCTTCAAGCCGCTGCGCGCCCAGAGCTCCGCGTTCTCCGTCAACCTCGCCACGTGCGATCTACTCATGGGGCTCCTCTGGGCACCGGTCGCGGCCGTCGGCAGCCTACAGGCCGCGTCCGACTGGCAGCGGCCCTCCATCAACGCGAGCGCCGCGACGTCGGAGTCGAACGGCACCCTGTGCCAAGTCCAGGCGTTCACCTTCCAGCTGCTGCAGGTGGCGTGCGTGCTCTCGCTGACGCTGATCAGCGCGGCGCGCTTCGTCGAGATCCGCTTCTCGCTGCAGTCGGCCGGGCGGGGGCTGTCGGGCGGTCGCGGCGCACGTGCGGTGGCCGGCGTGTGGGCGTACGCGCTGCTCACGGCGTGCCTGCCCTTCGCCGGCGTGGGTAGCTACGGCCTGGTGGCGGGCGGCGCGCAGGGCTCGTGCGGGCCCGTGTTTGGCGTGGCGCGCCCGGCGCTGCAGTGCGCACTGGTGCTGGGCGCCGGCGCGGTGCTGCCCATTCTGGCGCTGTGCGGCATGTACACCTACATTGTGCACGCGGCACGCCGGCAGGCCAAGAAGGGCACCTTCATCTGCAACGACGAGCACTGCTACTACGTGCCGGCCAACCGCTACATCAAGTGCACCATCCCACTGATCACCGCTGTCGGTGAGTGCTCGCGGGTTTGTTCGGCCGCTAGGCTTTGGGGGAAAGAAAAAAATATAGAGTCGAGGAAAATGCGAGGCGGCGTTTTTATTGAGTGCTCTGATGTGTTTTCGGTTGTACTGCACCTCCGATTTGCACGGTTGGCTACGTGCGAAACAAGTTCAACATACACATGAGTGGCGATGTTTACATATCGCACCAGGTATTCATTTGAGGCCAAGTCAACCAAGGTGAGGCCCGGGGCCATTTCAGATAATTGTCACTGGCATTGGCCATGAACAGGAATCGAACTCGGGTCGCCGAGTTTGTAGCACAGTGCACTACAAACTACGTACGTTCGTAAATAATCTCCCGGCACGTGGAGCGAAACGTCGGACATCATGCCGAATGGCGCGCTGCTCAAACCTGACCAACCCCTCGGAGAGCCGCGAAAACCCACGTGCTCGTGTTTTGATTTGTTTAGCTGCAGAGGCGCCGTGGTAAGGCGGCGGGTGTCCTTTTCATACGTGTTTATGCTTCTCTAATTAAAAGCTGCCAAAATAATCCAGCTCATTGAAATTAAAATTTGCTCAGTCGCGCTGATTAAACAGTTGCCAAACCCTGCCTCGGCCACCTTTGTTCAGCCTTGACCCGGCCGCTTTGTCGATTTCAAAAGCGCGCGGCGATGCAGCACAAAGGGTTCCGGTGCCGCCGTGCTTGTGCTCTTTATTAAAAGGGACACACCGTGCATTCTGTCCGCCCGTGTGTTCTCTGCGTCGATTGCGCCGCGTCGTTTTGCGAGACCCTGCGCCGCCGTGTGAATTAGCGATGCATTTCGGATGTGGGGGGGGGGGGGGTCCTGCGATCTCCCATTGCCGGGCACTGGAGCGCGTGAAACAACAACAACAACAACAGCAGCAGCTGCAGCACCTGTTGCCAAACCAGCCCCCTCCCCGCCCCACAATATTTATACGTGTCTGCACCTGCTACATTGTGTCACGCTGCATACATTCGCGTATAAAGCCAAGCGTGCAATCGCATATATGTACACGATTTGTATTTGCTTACGTATTAGATGAACGCACACAAATACTCACTTTATTTTTTACACAATGTGTCTCCATAGAGCCATATAGGAGAAGTGGCGCCACATAGGTTAGCTCACTGCCCTCTGAGCTCGGTGACCTGAGTTTGATACCCGGCCATGACTAGGTCACTAGTGCTATCAGAACCGGTTGTGGATCCCTTCTTCACCAACCCGCACTGACCAGTGTAGTGAAGTATGGCCAATAGCCTTCCGTGACCATTGCAGCATGGGGAGTCCTTCATCCAGCAGTGAATTAACAAACTACTGTCGCCAATTATTTTGACTATAACAATTTTTATTCTTGGTTCTTTCGGTAAAGTCACGTAGAAGGGAAATAATAAAATAATATTAATATAACACAATAAAAATTCTCACGACGTTTCGCCTGCAACACAAGCAATCATCATCAGGTGTGAAATCCACAGAAAGAAATTTAAAAAAAAAAAATCAAAATTTATAACTATTTTTTTAACTTCTTTTACCTGGTAAGGCCCAGAGAGCTTGATTGCTCTTTTTCAGAAGCGACCTGGCCCCAAATCATCGCTCAATGAGGTGGCTTACACCATTGGAACCTCCTTTGCCAGTAGCAAAATATGATCATTGGGTTTTTTACCCTTTTATCTGGCAACAAAACTAACACCTTTTTTACAAGGAGTCATGTTTTCATTGACCACAATACCTGCGGTCGGAATGCAAACAAAAAACACAACTCTGATAATGTATGCACTGTCCTTGAAATTGATTGGTCCACACCCGAGACAGCTTTTCTTAGAGCCTAGTCTCACATGGTGTTGGACCAGATGACGCCAAAAGGCTTATCTTATGGAAATTCATAGCAGCCAAATGTTCTAAACGCATGTTCATTCTAAATGTGGAAGGACAAACCGGAGGACCCGGGGAAAAATCCACGCAAGCACAGAGAGAACATGCAAACTCCAAATATACAGCAGGCATCAGGGTTGGGATCGAACCCACGACCTCCTGTATACCATGCGAGGTAGTTAACATCTCACAACCGTGGCATCCTTATAATTATTTGAACCATATACACTATTTTACGAATATACACACACATAGTCCATTGTCTTTAAACCAGGTGAGACCCCATTATTTGTCGTTATTGTTTGAAAGGGAGACCTGGATAATGATACACAAAGACAGGTCATTTTGCAGAAACAGATCAGATATGTGTCGCTGGGACAGCAACTGAAGGTGGACCGATATTAATTTCATGGAATAACTGGAACATCGAGAGATAATCACAGCGAGTATGAAAAGTGGCAAATGTTTTTTCTCCTGCTGCGTCAGTGCTGACCATCGCAAGAACATTACATCCCTGCGGTTCCTCCGTCACGTGACTCCACATCGCGCGACCCATGCCTGCACACACACCGCACTGCGCATCCCCGCACACTGCGTTCCCAATGGTAGCTCTCGCTCCCTCTTTCCCTGCCACCCTAATTCAACACCTCCAATTAGCACTGTTCGCTACGTATGGTGCGAAAGAAGTTCAACATGCATGCTTACATCATACGTTTTACGGAGGATATACCATTTTGGGCCCTGCCACTCTATACGTGCGCATGAAGATTCGATTCGGCTCATTCATTCGCATTTCAATAGCTGCCACGGTGTGGCTGATGAGCTGTGTGGGTTACCGGCGACCGTCACCACTGGCTTTTGCTACGGCAATGTCTGTGGCCCTTTTGTCATCGTCATTGTTGTTGCCTCTTAGTCTCATCCATGTTTCTTGTTTACTGCGGCTCTCATGACGTCGCCTTCTCAGTGCCTGCATCCATCACATCGGCACTTACCGCAGCTTTCTCACCCTCTCATCTAGGGACCGCAACAGCTTCAGGGTTCCATCTCCGGCATGCGCGCTTTTACGCGCCGTATCGCGCGTCGTTTGGCATGATGGGCGCCGATTCGCACCACTTGCCGTGGGAGCTTAGGAACAAATCAGTTCCGGGAGAAATCTTCAGTTCCCAATTCAGTTGGTTTATTGTGCCGAGTGAGACGAGGCGCAACACCAAAACACAACCGCGAGAAATGGCATTTTCCCACGTGTCAGATTATGCTTGACGATGTTTGGCCTCCTTGTTTTAAAACTTGGTTGCTGTGTTTTGGTCCATGCGTTCCACATTTGGTCCAGATGGATTGGGGCATCTCCGGAGCATATCAAGTATTTTAAATGCACTCGAATGCCTTTATGTATTAAACATGAAATGCACGAGAATTCCATTATGTAATACATAATAGTTAATAAATGCACTTGAATTCCTTCATGTGTTATACATTAAATGCACCAGAATTCCTTTATATATATGAAAGGGAAATTTGTGAATGTGTGTCTCTTCGAAATGTTTAGCATACTTCCCAACATTCAACAAACTTGAAATTTGGCATGTGGGTAGCTTCCAGACTGTACACAAAGCAAAAAGTATAAAAATAGACTTTTGTATTTGGGCGGGGGGGGGGGCGCAATAATGGTTATATAGCGGTGACGTCACATCTGTGATGTCACCCGAATGCGGCAGCGTCACGAAGTGTGCCTGGTGACGTCACGCACCCCCCCCCCCTCCGCATAGGCCGTCTATTAATCCAAGAAAGAATCCAAGTCCCGGGCGAAGCCGGGTAGTAAAGCTAGTGTAGTAGATCATGTATGCTAGTATTCAGTTATGTACGGTAGTATGTTTATTTTGTGTGCTCACCTGCATAGTGACTTTAGAATTTTTGTGACTGGGTTCAACATCAAACTGCTTCGAGCTTCATCAAATAATGAACTCGGCAATATAACCACGACGTGACCTGACCCCAAAAAGAAAAATCACATTTTTTTGGTGATGCTATGTTGACAGTAGTGCACAAGCACAATTAACAAACAAAAAGACTCAACACAATCATCCATAACACTGGTATACTATTTTATAATAATATAATAAATGTGCTACGAAATGCTACTGCGCACTTGTGATAGCCTAGACCAGGGGTCGGCAACCTACGGCTCCGGAGCCGCATGCGGCTCTTTACCGGCTGCTTCTTGACGATATGTACGTATGTACAGTATGTACTCAGATGCATTGCGGCTCTTGAAATACTGAATTTTGTACCGAATTGGAAAGAAATGGCTCTTCTTGTTATTTTGGTTGCCGACCCCTGGCCTAGATTATAAGAGTTGCACGTTTATACATGTATTTACTATGCAGCCAGATAAGCCATTGCCCAAAATGTCTCTTATTATATATTTGTTTTATTTTAAGGCCACAGAGTTATTGATGAATGTGTTGAAGGTTTTTTTTGAGAAAATAAATATGATCGTGGTATTAGGTACGAGAACCTGGCGCTGCAGTGGCGAGATGTTAACTGTGTCGCCTGGCATGCAGGAGGTTGTGGGTTCGATCCCAATCCTGACACCTGTATATTTAGTGTTTGCCGTGTCTCTCCCTGTGGTTGTGTGTATTTTGCTCCGAGTCCTCCGGTTTTTCCCTCCACATTTAGAATCAACATGTGTTTAGAGTATTTGGCTGCTACAAATTTCCACGTGGTAAGCCACTTCATTGACCGATCATTTGTAGCCGGGTCGCTTTTGACAAAGCTCTGGCAGTTTGGGTCAGCGGGCCTTACCCTGGTAAAATAAAAAATAGTTCATGGTTGAGTTTTAACTTGTAGCAACCATGCTTCCATTGGCGGTAGTGACGATGCTGGTCTGCTGGAGTCCCTACGTCGCCGTGGGTTTCTACTCGGCACTGGAAGGCCTCCCCGTGCCGCCCATCGTACAGGCCATGGCCACCTGGTTGCTCGTCTTCACGTCTGTGCTCAATCCCTGGACCAACTCTCTCCGACAAAAGTAAGAGTCAATAACGGTCACGGCCACTGTCCGTGGGATCGCGAGTCATGGGGAAAAAGGAAAAAATAAATAAGGGGCAAGAGTTTGCCCCCCCCCCAAGCTGTTTCTGGAATTATTAGACATTCTGCGTCCATCTCGGCTTAGTGTAATGAAAACCATACGGTGGCAAACCGTACTAATTTCTCCGAAAAGGGGTGAATTCCAGTCGCAAACAATACAATACATTTGCTACGTGCGTAGCCTCTGAATGCTGCCGTAACTCAATGCGCTTCACAAAGCTTTGCTTAAAACTAAACTAAGTAAAAAAAAATATTGCGTTGAGAATTGAACGCTACGTCGATATTGTATATCGGTGTTTCTCAAAAAATGTTGGCCCGTGGACCACCGAGCCCCCCACACCCCGAGTGACAAAACGCATTCAATGATCTCTAAATACCAGTAATGCGAATTGATTCGTAAAGATTTTTTTTAGAGGTGGCATTTCATTTTTAATTTTAGGGGAGTTTAATAAGGGTAGTTTACGTAACTCTCTTTTTTCAATTAAATATGATAACTAAAATATGAATTAATGTCCATAACAAAAGGTATAAACATCGTCATTATCTCCGGATCAACCCGCATTTGTATCACAGCCTGTGGCCCACCTGGAGGACCGTCTTGGACCACTGGTGGAACCTTGGGACCACACTTCGAGAACCGCTGCTTTGTATTAATAAAATCAAATAAACTTAATCAGAATATCTATTGACACAACCAACTACATAAAACCCTTAAGATTAAGTTGCGACAAAATTATCAAAACCACCTTGACAGTAAAATCAACAAACGCGCAACATCACTTTTGTCTGGTGTCCTCACCGCACAGGAAATTCCAAAACGCCCTGCGCTCGGGCTGGGAGCGAACAAGGCGGTTCCTGACGGGCGGCCCCGGACCGGGACCCGGACCGGGGGGCACAGGGGACAGGGACCGGGCCTCCTCCGGGAAAGACCCTCAGCTCAGGGTCCCCGGCGATGGGGAAGAGGCAGTCAGCACTGCGACCTCCCACGACCTCTCATCCTTACCCGCGTGACGACATCCAACCCGGCGACTATGAATGCTTATATGGTGGTTGTTCCGTGGAGGTGATTGCTCCCCTCCACAGCAATGCGGAATTTCCATAACTGGCTAAGGGCCGTTGAGGTACCGTGATTGGCACTGCCCCTGGCACACAGAATGAAATAGGACCCCCTCCTGTCTGCCCTTCCCCCCTCTGCGTAGCCTGGCGGCTGGGCCACTCTGACACGTGTGCACAGGTGCAGTTGCACCGCCTGTACACTCGATAGCGAAGTCAATGCCTAGAACGATGACTTTTCACTTATACGCACAGTTGCTTAAATTTATGGGTGCGAAAAAGCGTGGTAGTGATGATATTGACACGAGTGGCCTCACTTCCTGTAATGAGTTGCATTTCCAAGGCTTTTAGCGGAGTGGATATTCGAAACTATCTTATTTAACCATACAAAATTTCGTATCTCAATGTATCAGAAAATCGGGAACACATTCCTCAACATTGTTATACATTTTTGGGTTAAAACAAATTAAATGTCTGCGTTATTATAAGTAAATCTCACTTGTGTGTGTTTAACGGTGTATATGGATAACAAACTTGGATACTAAGGAAACAAGAAGAATATATATTCTGCTATTTGTGGAAAAGACATAGCATAGGAAATGAAGATCATTCAAACTTTGTCTTTCAAGGCACCGTCCTTAAAACTCAGGGTCCTGGATACACACTAATAAAACTTTTAATTCCATTCAATTAATGTAATATTTTGGTTAATCTAAGTCATTAGAGTACATTATAAATAACATAAAGAAAGTTTATGACGTTTGAAGTGTATTTCGTTTAACCAGTTGACAACTCAAGAGATACGGATCGTGTCATTTGCAAGAGTGACCCTGGGGCATTTGTCTGCCAGCAGGGGACGATGATTGCTATTTATCATCCCAAATGAGTCATATGCAGTGTCTTGTATTTTTTTATTTGGCCCTAACGCCAGCGCACAATGGCTTACTCCTGCAAATGACGTCAGGAAATCTTTACCGTTCAGTGTGTAGCAGACGGTGCGCGCTATTTTAGATTGAGAGCCGCTGCAATAACCGGAGCGATCGCCGGGACGAACTGTGAACCTGCACAACACGCAGCGGATGCACTACCGCTGGGAAACGTCACGGCCCCCAGATGGAATGAACGAGGATAGAAACAAATTGAGGAACGCAGACTGCTAGGATTTGGTCACGTTGGGATATGATGCAACCAAACGGGGAATCCGGCAAAAGCAATGGTGCCACGTGTGGAATAGAACAGAGGCACAGGGCGACCAAGACAAATATTGACTGATAGAGTGAGAGGGAGAGGATTGACACGGATACATCAGCCACAGGTGGAATATGATGATGATTGTCAACAGTTGACTGCTGCTGCTGCTACTGCTTCCAGTTCAAGATTGTGGATACAACCGCCTCTTTAACTACCACGTGATAACGTAGAATCAACATTTGGAGTCACATTAATGCCCGTGCTCTTAGTAACGGCTCTGGTTCGAGTGAGCCGGCTCACAGTCGTACTTAGCTTAAGCCGGCTCTGAGCACGGTCCCAGCCACGCTCAGGATTTTCCACGAGCTGATCCAGAGCCGAGCTGCTGCGGCTGTTGCTGCTTGCTCACGCGTCTTTGGAAGCTACTTAGTGGGTCAAATCTGAGCTGGGCTCTAACTGAGACTATGGCCCCTAAGTTTCCTCCACTCCAGAGGTGGAGAAGATTACTTTGCCGCGTCGAAACATAGGTTCGTACGCATGCACGTTGAACTTCTTTCGCACCGTACGTAGCCAACCGTGATACTCAGATGCGGGTTATGACGAAAAGCATATGCACAATGGTTTCACTGAGTGTTAAGGTTATGTTTTAGGAGTACCCTGCATTGGGATGTTTGGCCAATTCCATAGCATCGAGTTATATTTAGTTATTATTGTATTCATGTTACTTATTCGTGTAACATGTTTATCGTTTGAGCAGTAAAATAACAGTATATTCCCCTTTGAGTTTACATGTGCATACATCATGTAATCATATACATACATAAATGTATGAGCGTATATTACACTATATATTGTTCGTGATATTAACGCATGTACTGTTATCGAGTGCCAATTAATGATAACATGGCATCATACAAGAGGGTGAGTCTGACCACCTTTGTGACCCCAGTGCTGATGTTTGTACACTCCACAACAAGGTACCCTTTCAGATATCACTTGGTCCTGTTATCCATGGGCAGGAATTGAACCCTGGAAGAAACCAATAAAGAGGCGAATGAGAGTAGCTTGAAGTTTTTTGTAAAAAACTTCACTTCACAATTTAAACCACCAACACCATTGGTCCTTAACAAGAACGTTTTGAAATTTGAAAAATATCTCCCCTCCCATCACCTTTAGCAGACTGTTGGGGCAAGGGCTGTTAGGGAGTAGCACCTATGAAGGCCGGCACGGCACACGAAGGGGTGGGTGACCAGCAACCACGCCCGGCCGCCTTTGTCTCCCCAGTACTGATGTTGTTTACACACCGCCTATCAGGTACTCACAATTATACACACACACACGCATAAAGCACAACGCAATTCATGCACTGATTGTTCACACATGGATGCATATTAGCCCCACAAACTTTAAATGAGACAAGACACAATTCAATTGATTAACAAAAAAATAACTCAGAACGATCCTCATTTGTCCCGTGTTACAACAGACACAAAAGAATGTGTGAGTAACAGGTTAACGTTTCACGGCTATGTCTCTTCAGAGAAGAAGACAAGATATTGACTGACTTTGGGTTGGAGATTGAATGTTACGCATGGGCCATGAAAAAATTATGTGTTCACTTATTATTTGTTAAACATATTTCGGTCGCAGCTATCTGCTCCAAATAAGGGCCGTTACCTGAAATGTAAGCCTGTTATGTAAGTTTCTGCTGAAACGAGCGCGTTATTAATACATGTCATGCATTTGTGTTTTTGCTTGTGTACCACTGATGATGACGCAATTTCTCAATGTTTTGTTTACTGTCAATAAAGTGGTTTTCATATGTCAACAGTTTGTTGAGAAATCTTATAGCCCAAAAACACACAGACATACGTAATCACCTAAATGAGTCATTAACCTACAGTGTGTGCCATATGACTTGACATTTTACATAATACGCAATACGGGCTCATGGTTACGCAAGAAGGTTAATGGCCTGTCACTGTCCCAATGTCCAACTCCAATGTGCAGAGCACTAATAAGGTCAACCGATTTAAATGGCAGTCATGCATGTGCTGTGCAAGCTAATTTACTGCGGGCAGGTGGACCTGTAGGTTTGACATGGTAATGTCAGGACTTGTCATGGAAACCGCTAAAAGCACAGTGTGCGTCAAACCTCAATATCCTGCATCTCTCTCTTACCCATCCACCGTCCACCCATCCAAACAATAATAACGAAGATAAAATACATTGTCAATGCTTAACAGACGGTCTGTTTCTCCGTCTAGTAGAATTAATGAATTGAGCTTCTCCGTCAGGTTTGCTGCGTTTGGACAAAGGTGGACGAGATGGTGGAAACATGTTCCCTTTTCCAAGATATGGACAAACTTGGCGTGGCCGGTTGAGGGTTCTGATCACTTTTGTTTTCTTTGTCTTTCCACTCAACTTTATCCTGATTGTATGCTATTGGTTTCTTCCCTTGAGACAAAGTATCCGTTCGGAACTCTCCCAGAGCAGTGCAACCTTCACGTTCGAAGTAAGTCTGAAAGCGGATATCATAGAACTACTTCTGAGTTCCCTTTAATTGTCAGCCCGTGGTTCACACAGGCGCACTCTGGGCCGGTCACATTTGCTAGGTTACGCGTGCTCCATGGCCGTGTTGTGATGGAAGCTTTACTGCCACCACGCCTCCAAATTGGGAACAATCGAAGGCAGAATGGCGACAGGAAGACAAAGGCGGATGTGGTGAAATGGCATTGAGAAGTGGAAGCAGCTCAACACGGGGAACATCCCGCCCGACCACTTGTGCGGAGAGGAAGTGCCGGCACACGTTAGCAGGCGACCTCGGCACCCAGAGATGACACCGATGGATGGATGGAGGAATCCACTGCTGGTTGTGTGTGACACGAGCATGTGCTCTGCTGTTGATCATATCGAAGTTCGTATTGCACTGACAGTGGCATGGAGCACGTCTATTGGACAAACTCGGAGATGATTATTTTGCAGGTGGGTAATGCCCGCTGCAACACACACTGGGCTGTTTAAAGTCATAAAGATTTGAAAAGTATAATCACGTACAGCCCCTTGCTTCAAAGTGTCCCCACGCCACGTCGATCCTGTGGGGTTCTTTGGCTCTCACCCCTCCCCTTCTCCAATCCGCACTGTCTTGGTGAGGTGTGATGTTAGCCGTGGCCGGGAATCGAATGCAGCCGGGTTTGCAGCGCAGTACTCTAACCCCTGCACACGATTTCAAAAAGTATCCTACTTTACTAGAGCCGTCCCTAGGTTACGGCGAATCGGGGCGATCGTCCCGTGCCCCGCGCTTTGGGGGGGTGGGGGGCACGCTTCCTCGTCACGGCGTCAGATGTCATACTTCTGGTTTAGTTTGAATGCATAGGGGGGTGGGGGACACACAGTGGAATTTTCCCCTGGCCCCGCACCCCCACTACAGATCGCCCTGCTACTTGCTGTACTTTCTCCACGCCATCATCGTGTTAGTGAGCATTTCACACGTAATCCCTGGAGGAATCGCCAACCCTGCCTTGCAGCGGGGAGAAAAACGAAGATCGTTGTGTCATTACACATTCCCTTTTCAGCCCAATTAGCAAAACGTTCAATGATATTTACATAGGCCAACTCTTAATGGGACCCATACTCTTAATGGGATGTTCCTTAATGAGGACCTCGTTTGCCAATGCCATTTAAAACACCCAGGTGTGCAGAGATCTACGTCAAAGCTGTAGAGGCCAGATGGCAATGTGCCTTGCTCACAGGCACAATATAGCTCAGGAAGAGCATCTTCACAAGAACAACATCAGCAGCAGCCATCATAATCAGAATATTTAGACTGCGGGAGGAATCCGATAAGTTATGAAGCTCTTTGTTGTTGTTTTTTTTACAAATATCCAGTATGGGCGGGTTAGCAAGTTACAACAGCAGACAATACCCGATATGAGTGCCAATTTGAGAGAATGGTAAGCAAGTCACCAAATATAAATAAATAATATCTACGTTAATACATTAATTATATGAATGCTTGGACAATGCAGCAAAAACAACAAAACAATCCCAGACCACAGTAAAATAGCACCACACAGTCGTAGTCCGTCAATAAAATGACACATTAACATCGAACTGTCGATACACAGGGATCAAAGTTACAAATCACACTTGATAGAAGAGCCATGATCTATCCACTGCTGGGTGAAGGCCTTTCCGTGGCGTCGTCATATATGATAGCCTTGTGATCCAACGATCCATCTAGCACAGGGGTCAACAAACTTGCGGCTCCAAAGCCCGGCTCTTTAAACGACTGCTTCGTGACCATTATACTGGTAGGAACCACATGGTTCCACCAGCCCACAGGGGGTTATTGTGTCCGTCCGTCCGTCGTGCAGGGAGGGGCTGGGTGGGGAGGGAGGGGCTGGGTGGGGAGGGTGGGGAGGGGCTGGGTGGGGAGAGTGGGGCTGGGTGGGGAGGGGCTGGTCACCCCGTGGTGCCCTTATAAAACTCAACGTTTAACCTACTCACGCCGGCTTGTGCCCGCCCTCACAGTCGGGCATATTTGGCCATTGACCGAGCAACCCAACGTTCCTACCAGCTCCCTCCGCAGGAATGTGTTTTATTAAGGACCACCACCGTCTCGTATTCACCACCACAGTACATTGCGGCTCTTGAAAGATGTTTTTTTTACCGAAGTCGAACAAAAATTAGACTCCTCTTGTGATTTTGGTTGGCCTAGCACGTGGACATAATCCGATGATGGCATGGGCTCCATCTCTGCGATGGTCGTCATCTCGAGTGCGCGTGTTCTATGGCTTCCAATCCGTCGTTCGTCTCGACCAGCGGCTATCGTCCCTCCTGGAGACGTGTCCTGCCCAAGCACGTTTGCATTTTTCTTTTCAATGCTATAATTATAGAAAAATGCAAACGAAAAATCATCGGACACGGCCAACATTCAGTGGCGAGCCATTTTATTGAGGGACTACCACACCAAGACAACGCCACACAGCAGTGTGGCATTGTCTTGGTGTGGTCTGGGACTGTTGTTGTTGTGTTTGCTGACTTGCCCAAGCTAAATTTTACTTATATAATTAGTTATGCATTATTTAATTTTAGTGACTTGCTTACCATTTTTTTTATTTTGCACTGCTATCGTTTTTTTAAAATCCTTTATATAAAGTTCGCTTGCTTGCGTGCTTGCTTGCTTGCTTGCGTGCTTGCTTGCTTGCTTAGGACCGTGCAAATATTTCGGTCGTTTTTTAACCCACTTCCCGTGATCCAATCGAGCTGACATTTTCCACACAGACTCGTTGTGCCAGACAATTATTGTTCGTGAAAAAAAATTCCCAAAATGTTACACTTTTTAGGCAAAAAAAAATATTTTACATATATTCAAATAGAACTCATTCACAGTATAAGAGCCCAGAGCGTAACCCCTCCACAGGCCGTGGCGGAGTAGCGCAGTTGGTAGCGCCCTCGCTTCCCATGCCAAAGGTCGCGGGATCGATCCCCGCGTCCTCCACAGGCGAATATATTTTTAAATCCTTTATATTAAGTTCGCTTGCTTAGGACCGTGCAAATCTTTCGCTCGTGTTTTAACCCACTTCCCGTGATCCAATCGAGCTGACATTTTCCACACAGACTCGTTGTGTGTGACGATTAATTTTCGTGGAAAAAAATCCAAAATTTTACACTGTTTAAGGAAAACAAATTAAATATTTAATTACCAATTGCTTAATGGTGGCAGACAATCATCTGACCCATAGGTGGCAGCCATCTCAAGCCAGAGGACGAGAGGACTCTAGCCGCCACGCATATAAAGGATTTATAGTGAAAAACTTTGTTTTTACGGGTTTACTTGTTGTTTGCTATAGTAACTTTCTGACCCACCCCTACTGGACATCTGTGAAAATGAGCTTCGTAGCTCATCGGATTCCTCCCTACATATTCTCATTCAGATAAAGGTCCTGGGTGGAATCTTTCATCAAAGGGCTGAAAACTAAATATTATCTGAGAGCCCTTCTTTTACAAGAGGCAAACTTTTTCCAGGTAATTGGGGGAGCAAAATTCTCTGCTTCTAAAATCTAGGAGGGGGAATTACAGTATGCTTCATCACCCCGACTTACACAGGGAATGGCAGATATAACATCTGATGTTAACTACCTCGCCTGGTATACAGGAGGTCGTGGGTTCAATCCCCACCTCTGACGCCTGCTGCTGTATATTTGGAGTTTGCATATTCTCCCCGTGGATTATTCTCCGGGTCCTCCCGGTTATTCTGTCGACATTCACATTTCGAAACACGCGTTTCGAGTATTTGGCTGCTAGAAATGTCCACGTGATAAGCCGCTTCGTTGAGTTATAATTTGTGATAACGAGGTCGCTTCTGAAAAAGAGGTATACAAGCCCAGTGGGCCTTACCTGGTCAAATAAATAAAACGTTTGTGGTTTAGTTTGTCGCAAGTGTCAGGAATTGAAATTGGATCAGTTTCTCTCTCTGCTGGTAGCACGGTGTTACTACTACAAGGACGTGATGGGTGATGTGACTTCTTTTACTCTGAACAGGGGTCGGAAAACCAAAATAATTAGAGACATTTTTTCCGAATTTGGAATACAAAAAAACCCTCAATATTTCAAGAACTGAACTATAATTGCAAATGACTTAGAACGAACTTCGCCCATGACGGCACGGTGTTTTCTTTTCATTTCGAGGCAGTGTTGTTGACGAATGCGTTGAGTTTTGCTTTTGTTGTTTGTGTACCACTGGCCAACGCAGTATCACCAGACGATTTGTTTTCTTAGAACAAAGGAACGATGCATCTGCCAGGCATCGCAGAACCAGAATATTTATTTATAGTGGAGAAATCCGATGAGCTATAAAGTTATTTTTCACATATGTCCAGTCGATCTCAGTCAGCGAACCCATAGCAACTGGGTCTGTCCCGTGACCTTCCTGCCAGCGAGTCTTCGACAACACTTCACGTTGGCCTCAAAGTGCACCTAGCCTGGCACAAGCGTCGCGGTGACGTGGCCGCCACTTGAACGGAGAATTGCGGCTGTTGTTGTAAATCATTGTGCAATGCACACACATAAGTCCCTACCCCCTATCAGTGCCTAGCTTAATACAGTTCAATTCAGATTTTATTGATCACCCCGTGCCCTTTATAAATCTAAACGTTCATTCTACAAATTCCCATCGCAAGGGGATAAACACAAATTGACAAAAACGTGTTGCCCGTACGCCGTTTGAATCTAAAACTTCAATTTCCCCGTACAACATACGGCAAACCCGTGTATGGGTTGACAGGTATGCGCACTATGAGACCTCCTTTACCAGTGGCAAAATATAGTAGTAGGTTTTTACCCTTTAAACTGGTACAAAACTGACACCTTTATACAAGGCAACGCAGTATCACCAGACGATTTGTGTAAATGCTTACCCCAAGCTCTCAATACTCTGATAGTGCGCTGTTTTTGAGTTGTACGCCTTTTGTCGTCATCTGGTCCAACACCAATGGAGACTAGGCTCAACGAAAAGCTGTCTCGGGTGTGGACCAATCAACTTCAAGGGCAGTGCATATCTTTATCATCATCAGAGTTGTTTCTTTTTGTTTGCATTTTGACTGCTTGTGTTGTGGTTATTGCAAACATGATGCCTTGTATAAAGGTGTCAGTTTTGTACCAGTTTAAAGGGTAAAAACCTACTACTAGGTATGCGCACGTTTGTAATTTGTAGGGTGTTGTGGCGATAAACGCAGCTACACGGAGCGAACAGCAACTTTTGCGATCAGCGTCATCAACAAAGGGGGCCCAAGTCCCCAGCTGCTCAAAGTTCACGCGCTTTTAACAGCTGCGAAGAGGCGCTCGTTGATTGGCTCGCACGCTCTGATCACGCCCCCTTATGTCACCCTCTCGTTGGTCGGTTGCGTGCGATCACGCGCCAGTTAGGCGCTCCCCATTGGTCGAGAGCGACAACTAACGCCCCTCCCCCAACCCCAGCAACTTAGACGCCGACGTGTTAAGCGTGGTTCGACCAATGAGAAAGCTCGTTACGGCTCGTCGACGCCATACAACGCGCTTCACGATTGGTCTAAACCGCGCGGCGTTACAGTCTGCGTCCGAAATTTGGCGGGAAAGCACTTTTTTTGTGCGCGTCTGGTATGTGTCTTCATTGCCGTTTCGTTCTATAAACAAGGGAGATTAATAAAAGCGGCTTTTTGCCTCGATGTCTTAACCGCCGCGGTGTGCGATTCACTGTTGGAAACTAATACGATGAGCGAGTATACTTATTGAGATAATTTGTCAGGCGCGTTCACGTCCAGACTACGTGTTCTAATGCTACCCGATACTTGTAATATTCAGCCCCTGATATTAAACCAGTGCTGGGTGAAGGTCCTCCACACGCCGTTTCGGTAAACGGGGGAGTAGGCATGGAGTGCTCTGACCATACTTGACCGTGGTTAGTGCGGGTTTGTTAAAGTACTGCCGGATATGTTTCGTAAACGTACTGTAAAGCACAAATCGGCTTGTGAGTTTTTTTTAATTTTCTTTCAGGGACACCGTGCACTGCCGGAGGACCTGGTGCCGAGAAGCTACTGCATAGCCGCGCACACGGTAATGAAAGCCACGCGTCTACCAAAGTGAAGTGTCTTTAATCGTAATAATAACACGGACACGTACAACAGTAACTCAAGAGGCGCGCGGAGCTTCTAGCTCAGCGTCACTTCGAAAGCTGTCGCCGTGACGCAATCGTGCCAGTTGGGTGTCTGTGTAACATTTTTGGCAGTACAAAAATAACGAGAGAAAATATGTAACAATAAGCTTTACTCTTTCTGGAAATAAGATGTTAAAACACCAAATAGATGCCTATTACAAGACATCAATTATGCATTAATCACACATACTTGTGGCAAAACATAGTACAAGTCTAAACACAACTTATTAAATCCTTTATATTAAGTTCGCTTGCTTGCTTAGGACCGTGCAAATCTTTCGATCGTTTTTTAACCCACTTCCCGTGATCCAATCGAGCTAACATTTTGCACACAGACTCGTGCGTGACAATGCATTTTCGTGAGAAAAAAATTCCAAAATTTTACACTGTTTAGGGAAAATGTTTTAAATATTTAATTACCAATTGTTTAATGCTGCCAGACAATCATCTGACCCATAGGTGGCAGCCATCTCAAGCCAGAGGACGAGAGGACTCTAGCCGCTCCGATGCCACGCATATACTGTAAAGGATTTATAGTGAAAAACTTAGTTTTTACGGGTTTACTTGTATTATTAGGTTGTGCTTCTACTTATAGTGTAAGGGCAAGCCCCTAATAACAGTATAAGCACAACATTATACCCTGTTATTACGGACTTGCTCTATAGAAACTGGCTATATTGATCACAGTGATGCCCATATCCTGGAGACACATCTGTACCAAAATGGCCAATTTATAAATGTGTTTAGCCCCAACGCCTATACCTGTCGGCTTCCGTACCACGAATTAAATGGAACAAACGCACGTTGGGAAGTTGTTATAGAATCCATGCGAGTGAATGCATGGTTTGTCTGTCTCGTTTTGCCTCTAGCGGCTGGGAAGCCACAAGCGGTCGGGATGCGGCTGCAGTGCGACGTGGAGACCTCGAGCCGTCTGCTGCCATCGTGTGGCCTGAGAGGTCGCGGACGCGGGATCTGGTCGGTCCTGACCATCGGAGCCCGCGGCGGTGGCGGCGATGGTGGAGATAAGGACGGCAAGAACGCGCACGGCCAGCTATGGCTCATGGTTTGCAGCAGCAAGGACAAAGCCGGCTCCAGATACAAGGCACGGGCTGGCCCATTGATACGCTAAACATGTGTTGCATGCCCCGGGGCTACGCGAGGTGGGCAGGAGATAATAATGCAGTCATGGGGCCCCAATAGCTTGGAACGATCTGTGGATTGAGTCGGTGTGGTGGTGTGTTGTCCCCTCGAATGCATGTATTTTCTCTGGGTTTCTCTGGTTTATGCCCACTTGCCAAACACTTGAACGGAATAGGATGAATTTTACAGTGCATGATCCTCCCAAAAGAGTTGCTACTGGGAAGGCTTTTTGGGTAATTTAAGGGCACGATATTTACAAGCACAACTACCGGTAAAACAACTAACTAACCCTGGCCATATGTTCATTGCCACACAGTTTCATTGCAGAAATGCATTTGGATAATTGCATGGTAAAAAAATTAAAAACGGTAATGCAAGTGTATTTAACACGGCAGTGTAAATGGATATCACACCATCCTGAATGTTTAGAAATTCCAAAAACCCTAATTATTGGTCCATATTGTGATTACAGTATCAAGTTCTTTAAACGGTAACTTGAAATATAGGGCGACTGAATTTTCATGAGTGTAAAGCACAAACCATTAATCGTTAACACATCACAAGTTGAGATATTTAGGGTACTCCCTGCAAGTTAGTTGCCGGTAACGATTGTACGAAAATTAACGATAGTGCGTCATAGCCTACAGACATGCGCCTGGTGGTTATGACCATAGGGGTTGCAAGATTTACGACAGCCA
Source organism: Lampetra planeri (assembly GCF_965212315.1). Lineage (NCBI taxonomy): Eukaryota > Metazoa > Chordata > Hyperoartia > Petromyzontiformes > Petromyzontidae > Lampetra > Lampetra planeri. The sequence goes on from NC_136136.1 coordinate 5,420,864, forward strand.
GTCAGACACTCATTTTAGTTGTGTATATTCTACACTACTGGACAGTGGTGCTACGGTCTCGCGTTTGCCTTGTTGATATTTTTTTTGCTTCCGCTGCAGCTCAAAGGAAATATCGAGCAGCTCTTCACGAAGTTTGTCGATGAAGGAAAAGCCACCGTGCGGCTTAAGGAGCCTCCGGTTGACTTGTGCCTCAGCAAGGTAAAATAGGCGCTGCGTTAATGATAAGCCTCTAACCAAATCACCCGGAGTCTGCCCAATCTCCTCCAGTTACGGAAGCGATTTCCAGTTTATTCTGCTGGTGAAAACTCAAGAGACCATAACAGTCTCATTTGCAACCTCGGGGGATTCGTCTGCCAGTAGGGGGTGATGATTGCTATGTATAAATCCAACTGAGTATTGATAGTGATCAGATAAGTGACCACCAATTTGTTGTAGGCTGCTGTGGGGCTATTGGGTGGATAGCAGAGGACAGTGCAGCAACCTCCATTGTTGTACAGTATTTCTAAGCTCTCGTGTTTGCTTCTTGTCTCTACTAAACCACATTGATCAGTATGGTAAACTTACCCCCATGATCCACACGAAAGGGATGTACATGTGAATGCTTGAGGATGGAGTGCTTGTTGGGACTTTGATCTGAATTAGGGTAATTGAGGGTAGCCAAATGGGGACATTCGTAATATTTTTTTGGAATCCAGCTCGGGTCTCTCGGCTCAGTGCAGTGCGCTAACCACTGGGCCAGCACTCCACCCTAGTGCCTCGTGTATACCTCTTATTAAACTACGCACTCTCTTTGTCATATTAGCCGGAGTGAACAAAAAAAACTAGCTAACATTAACGGAGCTTTGTGTTAAGGGAACTGTTTGCGAGCTTCCAAATACATAACTGGCGTTAACAACAAAACGATTGGTGGGTGGTGTGCGCACACGCAGGCAAGCACAGTGGGGCTCAAGGGTTTCCTGTCGGCACTGCGGCTGGCGCACCAGGACCACAACGTCTCCTCGATGCATATTTCTTCGCTGGCTCCTGCCCGCTCCTCGGACGTTGAGAAGCCGCGCGAGCACATGACTGTACTTTCCCGTGCCAATTACCCACTCGTCGCCGGCTTCCCCAGCTCCCTCCAGAGGCTGCAGGTGCCGCCCCAGCCCCCCCCTACATTACTTGCAAATGTTCCCTTGTCGGTTTTCTGCTGCAGTGGGCTAGGTCGCTTGGTCGGTGAGGGTTTTGTCATGGTGTTGAGCCTGGCACCGCTGAGAATCCGGGATTTGAATCGGAGTTTCAGCTGCCCCGACAACGGATAAACCAGGTTGCCGAGTGCAGTGAGTTGATGGTCTCAGCCCAGTCATATATAACTTACGTAGGAACTCGCTTAGATACCCATATGATTATACATAAACCTATAGCTTCACAAAGAGACCCATAGACCAATATAGATTAAGTTTTTATTAACGTGATTCTCCAATATTTATAGTTGAGCCTGGACACCAGTGACTTACATTGACACCCATACACTTAGACCTATATATTCATATATAAACCAAGACTCACAGACCAAGTTGCGTGTTAAACTGCGTTCTCAAATATATACATTTTGTTGTACAATCGTAAACTACAGTAGGGAATTTGTGCTTTTGAGCCTTTCCTTCTAATACTACTGCCAGCATAATTCTTGAAATTGTAAAGCTCTGTGTGGACATGTTATATCTATATGTGTATATATCAGAGGTGTGGACTCGAGTCATGTGACTTGGACTCGAGTCAGACTCGAGTCATGAATTTGATGACTTGCGACTCGACTTGGACTTGCATAACAATGACTTTGTCCCACCTATGAGATGTGGACTCGAGTCATGTGACTTGGACTCGAGTCAGACTCGAGTCATGAATTTGATGACTTGCGACTCGACTTGGACTTGCATAACAATGACTTTGTCCCACCTCTGGTATATATTACATCACTCCCCATAATTATCCTCATCAGCCATGATTATCCATTTCTGAGTGAAAGCCTCAGAGGTTGGGGAGATTGACCGATTTGTAGATGGTGATGTCTGTCGTATACTGCCCACGTATCTGTTAAAAGGCCAAGCTTGGTGACATTGTTGTCCAGTGTGCAGGCAGTGCAACTGCAACAGGGCCCACAGCCCGAAGGGGCTTGGTTGCTAGGCAACAACTCGCATGGCCAATATCGAATCGGTGAAGTGTTAACTACCTCACCTGCGATACAGGTCGTGGGTTCGATCCCAACCCTGATGCCTGTATATTGGGAGTTTGCATGTTCTCACCGTGGTCGCGTGGATTTTTCTCCAGGTCCACCGGTTTTTCCCTCCACATTTAGAAACATGCGTTTAGAGTGTTTGGCTGCTATAAATTTCCACATAAGCCACTTTGTTGAGCTTTCATTCGAGGGCAGGTTGCTTCTGAAAAAGAGCTATATAAGCTCATCGGCCCTTACCTGGTGAAATAAAAAGTTTAGTTTGTTATTCACGCTTGCGCACCACTACCGATGCAAACCCTTCGTGATTTACAGTTCTATTGACAAAGCAATTGCACGCCCCCCCCCCATCCACCCCTCTCCCTGCCCGCTTCTCACCACCAGGTTTCCAACTGCCGCCTGTCGCGCGTGGACAGCCGCATGCTGAGCCTGCGCCACCTGTGCCGCCTCGACCTGAGCCACAACCACGTGCGAGAGCTGACGGCAGCGCTCTCCTCGCTCGGCTGCCTGGCCGAGCTCATCCTCGCCGACAACCGCCTGGAGGCGTTCCCCTCTGCGCTCTGCTCCGACGACTCGGCGCTTCGCCGGTCGCTGCGCCTGCTTGACCTCTCGCGCAACTGCCTGCGCTCGCTGCCGCACAACTTCGGCCGCCTTAGTGAGCTCGCGTACCTCCGCCTGGACGACAACCGGCTGACGGCGCTGTGGCGCAGGCTGGGCCGGCCTAACGCCGGCGTTGGCCGGCTGAGGTCCCTGTCGGCAGCGCGGAACGCCATTGCACGGCTGCCTGGCGGGTTCGCGCGCCTGCGCCTCGACGTGCTGGACCTGCACGGAAATCCGCTGGAGCAGCCGCGACCCCACGACCTCGTCGCCGTGCGGCTACTGCTGCCTCCGACACTGGCCGAGCTGGCGGCACGAGTGGCGAAGGCGTGCAGGTAACCCCGGAGACTCGCGACATTTCTGGGCTGGGACTGGCCGGACCGCAGGATGACTAGCAGATTCTGGAGTTGGATCGCTACACTGCATGCTTGCTGCATCTTAAATCAAGTGACGTTGAGGTTTCAATTGAGAATTTCTCGTTGGACAGATTTGTATGGTTGCTACAAGCACATTCTAATTTTGTGGCCCACTGGAAAATATTATCCTTGGTCAATCCATGATTGGATAGGGATGTACGTATTGCAACTATATGAATGTCTCAGTGCCCACTCATAATAAACGTGCTATCCTGTGTTTCTCCTAAGGCTGCCCTACTGTCCAGCTTCGGTGCCGGCTGAGCTTTGCCGATGGCTCGACGCGGCCGAGCCGTGCGAAGGCTGCGGTACTTTTACGCTCGACAGCTTCGTGGCCACGTCTCTGCCGCTGGACCTGCGGTGCATCGCCATTCAGGTGGTGCTACTGGACCATGGTGGCAGAGGCCAGGAGGCCCCTCGGCTTGTGTTCTTCTGCTCCCGTGCCTGTCACCAGCGCTTACTTCTGAAGCTCTGACTGCGTGAACTTTATATACCAAAAGAAAAAAAAGCATCGGAGTAATCAAAGTTCCCCTCGTTGAACTTCAATGAGAAAAGCTTACTCGCGTATATTTTGCTCGGGAATGAGAGTTCTGAAATTGTTGCTTATGGACCAACTCGGAGAATGTGCCCGATCTCATCTATGATTGTTTCTGGCTGGTGCTTGAATGGGTGATCACCATGCACAACAATAGGTTGCTGTGGGTCTATGTGGTGGGCAGTGTGGAAAAATCCATTGTTATAATGAACTTCTATGCTCCAATTTCTGTTCCCAGCCTTCACAAACCCACAGCTGACCATCATGGTGAATATTCTTAGGTTTTTTCGGTAAAGTCACGTAGGTAAATTTTTTTTTTTAATTAATAAAAAATAAAATAAAAATCACGACGTTTCGGAGGCAACACAAGCTTCCGTCTTCAGGTGGAACCGTCACAGTCCGACAGCTGTATCACCTGAAGACGGAAGCTTGTGTTGCCTCCGAAACGTCGTGATTTTATTTTTATTAATAAAAAAACAAAATTTTACCTACGTGACTTTACCGAAAAAACCTAAGAATGAATCCTTGCAGTCACGAAAGCTTCAAATCTAGCATCATGGTGAAGTATGGTTAAATAACCTGCCCCCCACGTCACATGACGTGGATGGCCAACCATTACAATGCAGGACCCTCCTGATTCGGTCTTGGGACTTGAAGCTCTGCTGTGTAAATACAGGGCATTGACAACTCTAAGTTTCAACTGCCCTCCTGCTGCCGCTGTACCTGGTCACTTTATATTTTTAAAGAGATCTCCATACCTACTGTAGCTTTGGATGTATAAGCCTAAAAACAGTGGGGCAAGATTAATTCCTGCTGTTATCTGGAGAGAGTAATTTCAGGCAATTACACACTTATTATATTTGAAGCGTTTTTTATTTATCATTACCATGACACATTACAAATTAAATAAAAAGCACAGCATTATCTCGTGGCAGATGCTTTCTGTAACATACATCACACTGAACACAAGGATTCACTTTTTATTTCAAATAAGTTAGATTGATATTAGGTCTGCATGAGAACTGTACACTTTCATTTAAAGCTTTAGGCATCACCCTAGACAAGGTTCACTGATTCTCAGATAAAAAAATATTAATTTCGCAATGACGACATCAAAATTAATCAGACTTTCACAATGTGAAAACCAGTGGTGTAAAAAAAAAAACTCCTTTCGGAAGGAGCCAAATTGAGCAACATCTTTTTCAGGCACTTTGTTACACAACATTGTGGCTTTCAAGCTGCTGGCGTAAAAAAAAACGATGGGGCCCATTCAGTCATAGTGCATTGGCAGTGGAACTTACAAGAAAAACAACAGCAAATAGGATCCTAGTGGCCAAATCATATGTTACCTGTGGGTCTCTGGAAACACGTCACCCAAAACGCAACGATTGTGTTTCCAAGTGGCCGCACGAGGCTGTGGCTACAGTCGGGCAGAGCAGGTTGTGTTAGAAACTCAGGAGCTCTGAACTGACAATTTCGATTTGTATTGCATGTGAAGACGCTGAACATTCAATTTACTTAAGGCAAGTTGTAGTCTTTTATTCTTTGTTGAGAATGTCAAACAGTCAGGGATAACATGCTGTGAACATCGCTGTACTCGCTAGGAGTAAGCTTGATATCGTTGTTAATTCATTTGCCCAGTGTGGATGTGGTGGTCACCCTTGTGGGTTCTGGGACCTGCCCAAACCCTTCATCTCCACAACCGACTGCACACACACGGCCCATATTTATTACTCAAAGTATATATATTCTGTTTACAACTGTGAGACATTCTTTTGTAGATTCTCAGGCAAATAAGCAAAAGTATATCTTTTTTTTAATAAAATGTAACAGTTGTACCATTCACAATTTATTGAAACGTTCGAACTAAAGTTCATGATTCATTTTTTGAATCGGTTATTCTTTTTGATCTTGGGGTGCAAAAACAAGACCGTGGAATGAATCTATTGCAGGGGTCAGCAACCTGCAGCTCTGGAAATATTTTTTTTACCGAATTTGAAAAAAATTACTTGTTATTTTAGTTGCTGACCCCTTATTGTGAAATAAATGAATTGCAAATAACCGCCCAACATCGTACACGCAATTCAACGCATGTACAATAACTCGCACACAACTTATGTCATGGGATTTGTTTGACAACACTTCACCACACTGGTCAGTGCGGGTTGCTGATGCGAGAGGGACTCAGAACGCCACCGATGTTAACCATGACAGCGGATAAAACTCCGGTCACCGGATTCAAAGCGTGGTGGCGCTAACCACTGCTGCCACTCCACCCTCTGCGTGCATTGTAAGCATAATCATCTTCAACTACGCGCTCGTCAAATGTTACATCCACAGGGGGTTACACCGGCCTTTTCACGTTTGTGGAAAGAACGGCTTGCGGGGTCGGAGATCGTCCATGCGGAGTGGGGGTCATGCTAAGGTGGCGGCGGGACGGGCAGCATGATGGGGTCAAACGGATAGCGCAGGAACTGGTGGAGGCGTTCGGCGCGTGCGTCGCTCATCCCCGCCCTGGCGCGGAGTTCGCTTGCCGAGCTGTGGGAAAAGGCCACAGGTCAGCAGAGTCTCACTCACACACACGCCAAAAAGTCAGAGCGCAGAGCCAGCTGCGCTGAGATCCTGGGTTCCAATCTGGGCAGCTGCTTGTAATCAAACTGGGTTCCCAAGAAGTGTAGTGAGTTGACAGTCTCACCCCTGTCACCAATGGCTGTATACAAACAAATCTACGAGGTTAAATTTGGTTCTGCACTTAATGTGGTTAAATTTGATCTTTGGTGAACATTACTCGTATGCAAAGTGGGTGCTAAAGTTTTGCCCTTTACTGTATGGACTAGAGGCCATTCTCTAATACAGAGTTCCAAATGGATACAATTGAGAAAATACAAACTAATTCAAAGTAATATTCTTGGTTCTTTCGGTAAAGTCACGTAGAAGGGAAATAATAATATAATATAAATATTAAAACAATTAAAATTATCACGACGTTTCGACTGCAACACAAGCAATCATCATCAGGTGGATTTCACACCTGATGATGATTGCTTGTGTTGCAGTCGTAACGTGAGAATTTTTATTGTTTGATATTTATATTATTTCCCTTCTACGTGACTTTACCGAAAGAACCAAGAATATGAATCCCTTTAGTCACGAAAGCTTTAAATTAAAATTTAATTCGAAGTAATTTAATTACCCAAGTAAAGCTCGCCGAGTCTCAAGGCTCTCTTTTTAAAGAGGATCTTGGCATTGGAATGTATGGCCAAAGTAATTTATGCGTTGTTTGTTCATGTGTCCAGGGCACTGCCTTGTATCTCCAGTCGACCTTGTCCTTGATACTGCAGACCATAAACCACAGCTTGGGTGCACTCCTACTTCCTCATACCCAGTTTATCACTTCGGCTTTCCCGACCAGTATTATTCATAATAAAGGTTTTTGGGTTAGATCACGTTATTTACTTCCTCATACCCACTCGGCAGCACACAGACAAAGATCCACCCCATATAGCCTTTATAGGCTGCTGGGGGCAAGTGCTTTTAGGGAGCACTTAAGGTTGAAACGGCAGCACCACACCCAGCCATTTTTTATCTTCTCAGTGCTAATTACACTCGCCCATACTCACATTCACAAAGACCACCCCTACATATCCTTTGACTGTTTGGGCAAGTGCTATTCGCGAGCCTCTAAAGGCCAGCACAGCACCACGCCTGGCTGCCTTTGTCTCCCCAAAGGTGAATGTTACACACGGTAACAAGACTGAGTCAACCTAAGGGAGGCCCAGGACCGGTTCAGATATTCGTCACCGATTGTTATCCACGAGCAGGAATTTAACTCTGGTCGCCGGGTTCGTAGCGCAGTGCGCTTGTCCACCGCTCCCCATCGCACACCCCCACAACACTCCCACTCTCTCAAACCCACACACTCTCGTTTCACCTCGCGAGTGCGTGCTGCACGCTGCGGAAGCCCCTGCACAGGCCCAGCGCCGTCACGTACGACACGCCGGGGAGGCGGCAGTAGAAGGCGAAGGCTGCTCGCTCGTGCGGGTGCGGCTCCGCAGGCCCAACCACGCCGACGCCCTTGCGCTGCTCGGAGAGCGCCAGCCGCTGCAGCAGCGTCGCCGAGGCGACGGGGCCCGAGCTGAACAGAACCCGCACGTCTGCCGCGGCCAGTCCAGCCAGGGCCGCGTCCAGGCAGCGCGTGCGCACCTGCGGGCGCGATGCCGACGACGCGCCCGCTCCTATCTCGCCTGCAGCACCGCATCGGGAGAACAGAGTCACGACGTCGTAGGTGTTGGGAGTTGACCGACTCAACATGTGCGAATTGTGGCATTCAAACTGCTAGTGGGGGAAAGGACATTGTTACAAGCCCAACTAGGCTGATATGCTATGGTAAGCACGTACTTATTCACCAACCCCTTTCCAGGTATCTGATTAATTTTGCCAAATCACAAGTTTAGAATATAGTCAGATAGTCCATCAATTAATCCTAAGTCATTAAGACCCAGCACCACCAGATAGAGCCAACCAAATTGTTATTAATTAACGATTTGTTTGGAGTGGTGAGTCTTGACAACTCAACTTTTATGAAAGGGAATAACAGCCGTGACAACCCTCTTCTTGGTTCTTTCGGTAAAGTCACGTAGAATGGAAATAATAAAAATAAAACATAATAAAATAATTCTCACGCCGTTTCGGCCACAACGCAAGCATCCGTCCTCAGGTGGAGAACAGGTCTGTCGAGGACGGTTGCTTGCATTGTGGCCGAAACGTCGTGAAACGTCGTAAGAATTATTTTATTATGTTTTATTATTTCCATTCTACGTGACTTTACCGAAAGAACCAAGAAGATTAATCCCCGCAGTCACGAAAGCTTTAAATCGAAGCCGTGACAACCTCCGTGTTAAACGAGTCAGTCAGTCCGTCCGTCCGTCCGTCCAACACACTCACCGGGCTTGGGGCGCTCCCTCTCAACGATGACGCACACGCGCTCGAAGCGTTCCTGCAGGGCCCGGACGCGCGCCGCCACGCGCGACCTCCCGGCCGGCCCCGCCAGCTCCCCCGTGGCGGCGCGCTTCACCGCCATGCGGCGGCTCACCACGTAGTCCCCGCCGACGCCCTGCAGCACCGCGGCATGCACGCCCAGACGCTGTCGCAGGAACGTCACCACCTCCTGACCTGTCGACGCCACCTCGTGGCTTCCCACCTGCACGCGGAGGGGAAGATGGGGGGTGGGCAGCAGAGTTTGCGGATGAAGGGGAGTGAAATGTGTGAAGTCTTAAGTCATCAAATTGGACAGTGCTTGCATGGGTGACCAGCACGGTTACGCGGTAGACAGCAGAGGGCAGTGCGGAAAAATCAGTCGTACTGTACTCATGCCACCACTAAATCCTAACTGACAAGTATGGTCGTTTTCTTGTGACGTTACGCCGGTAGCACACGTGATAAAACTGTTATTGAATTACGCGTTATTTGCTAAGTACGACAGGCTTCAGTTTGTTGACACTTATACACAACAGATTCCTCGTCCAGACAAACCCTGCACCACACTCACCAGAATCAGTAGCTCATCTTGCTGATCCATGGGCGTCGCCACCGATGACGCTGTCATAGCCGGCTTTGGTGCAGTCTTCCCTGGTGCACCAGTCTTGACAGAGGAGCCCGCTTGACGATGCTGCGCGTCATTCGTCACCGAGCTGAGTCGGGAGTCAAACTTCAACATGCCACGATCCTGGGCGTCTCGTCGTACTGACGTTTGAACGTTCGTCACGTCTGTCATTTCCAAACTCTCTGTCAACGTGCCAAGTCGTGCATGGCAGCTCGAGCGCTGAAATGAAACGTCGAATGTGCTGCAATTGCGAGTGTTTGTGCTGTCCCTGCTGTTGTGTGGTGCCGTCTGAAAGTCGATTGCATCCGATACCTCCGCTCGGGCCTGCAGCCTGATCCTGCAGCGCTCCGCCAACGACAACTCGGCGCATGACGCAGCGCCTTCCCGTCGCCGGCAACTCGTGCCTACCTGGGCTGGTGGCCTCTTGAGACAAGTTTCACTGTCCTCTCCTTGCCGTGTGTCCCTGGTGTTGTCGTTCCATTCATCCGGTCGCTGCACCGCTCCGAGCAGCCGTTCGGTGACGTGGTCCGCTTTGTCGTCGTCCTCGCCGCTTGAGGAATTTTCTTGTGCGAGGATCCGGCGCCGCTTTGGAGCGACAGCATCGTTAGATCGATCCCCGCATTTCCGGCGCGGTGCCAGCAGGTCCAGCTGCTTCTGGCGCCGTGTCCGGTAAAGCCGCCGCTTGCCGTCCAAAAAGCTGTTTTCGCCCTCCTCCTCTTCCTCCTCCTCGTTGGGACGGGCACCGGGACCGGCGATCGTCAATCCAAGGTCGTGGGTGTTGTCGTTGTCACTTAGGCAGGGGGCCTCCTCCTCGTCGACGTCATTGCTCACGCAGAAGCTGTCCTCCAAGTACGACTCGTCTTCCTCGGGCACCTGTTGGCAAGTGCCACACGCACGCACGCATGCACGGACACATGCAAGAGATGGTCGCGTCTCCAATTGAATGGGCTGACTGCTGGGGTGAGATACAATGCATCTATGAAGCCACTGATGTATTTATGGCCTCCTCCGCTGTGATGGTCATGGATGTTGTTGACCATACTTCACCGTGCTGGTTAGAACTAGTTGGTGGAGAGGAGGGGGGGAAGCCAAAACCGTCTGAGATATCACTCACCACTAATGTTAGCCATGGCCTGAAATAAAACTCTAGTCACTGGGTTAGCAGTGCACTGCTGTAACCACGGCTACACCGCTGCAATGGTGACATCTAAAATGTTCAATTCTAAGTTAAAGCACCGATAATTACCAACGCCGACCTGCTGGAATCAAACCGCAAAATTTGGGTTCAAATCTGTAAATTGTCGCGAGAATTACTTTTTCGCTTAGTCGCACCAATCCGTGGTGACAGTCACCTGAGAGAAGATGTCGTGGAACGGCTTGGAGGACAACTTGTAGCGTGCGGCCTGTACTGTGGGGCTCTGCACCGACTTGAGATACACGCCGTGCATCGCCGACTCTGCAGCACGCACGCACACACACAAACACAAGTTTCCCCAACTCCACCGTGTAGGATTATAGACTGTTGGGGCGAAGCACGAGATAGTGGTGTGGCTGAAATGGTGTCCGACCGCCTTTGTCGCGCCAGTGCTGGCGTTTCCATTTGGCACCAGGTCATTATTTTAATCCCGAGTTGACCTAAGGAAAGGCCAGAACCAGTTCTGATATCACTGGAAACTTCGATCTCTGGGTTTAGAGAACAGTGTGCGAGCCACTATGCCACTGCTCGTCACACACAGTCATGACAGACATTTTCAGGACCGCACACACATACAACACACACAACAAAGAAAAACACACAAACAGCATGCACATGCGGTCGTCACAGCACACTCAAACACAGCACAGGCAGCACATACACACACAACCAGTGCAGCCTCTCACCAAGCACAAAATCCAGCACTCACCTATGACAGTAAACATTTTCACGCACACAAAGGGAGAGGGCGATGGTTGGTTTGCGCACCATTGAGCGCCATGCCCTGTGTGAAAGTGGACGCGTCGTTGATGAATTCGCGCATGGAGGATTCGCTCCCCTCCGCATCGCTCCGCTCGTCCGACGATACAGAGCCGGCTCCCTCCTCCGACAACTCCGCCTCCTCGTCCAGGAATTGTCGACCGGAGCCCTGAGGTGATGAGAGAAAGGACACAATACTGGGTTGAGTGACTACTAAGACCGTAACGGTTCGCGAGGGCATGGCGTGGCCAGCACCATGTCCGGCGCTGCCTTTGCCTCCCCAGTGGTTGAGATTTAACCTTGGAGAGGCCCAGATCCAAGTCAGACACCACGAGCCACTGATGTTTCCTGTGGCCAGGAATCAAACTCAAACCCACTGGGTTTTTTAAAACGGGGGATTCACGCTCTGTACGGTGACACTACGGCATAGACATACGTAACAGAGAGCCGACTTTACCTTCTTGGGTTTCCTACTGGATAACGACGAGGACTTCTGGGCCTTCAACTTCCCGCGGGCGATCCTCAGGACCTTTCCCTGGATCTGGAAATCGTCGTCGTTATCGTCGTCGTCGTCCCCACGACGGTCGCTCGGAGCCGCGCCAAACGTCGCCACCTGCGGGAGGCGCGTCAAGATGACTCCGTTACCGCCCGCACAACGAGAGCACCACGGGGGGCTTACACCGACGTCAGCGATGAGTGGTATCTTCAGTTTCATTTATTAGGTAAAGCCCTGTGTGCCATTCGGCTCTTGAATCGGGTGCAACCGCAACAAACAAAAACATCTTAAAACATCTGAACGGATCCGGGGTTTCCCCTTCATCAACACATAACAATCGGCAATGGTGAAGTGTGGTCAAACAATCTCCCGTGACTGACATGGTGTGGGGAAGGCCTTCATCCAGCAGTGGATCAACAAAGGGAAAAGAAACGTCATTGCGCTAAAACCATGCAGCCACTACGTTTACAACACTGGCAAGAAGATGCTTGAATCAAATCACAACTGTGGTGGGTAGGCTTGAAGTCTAGGTGTGTTCTTATTTCTATCTCTTTACTAATCTATTTATCTAGGTCAATATTTGTTTACTTTCTTTTTTGTTTGTTTGTTCTATCGACTCTACCCAGTCTCTCATCCCTGGACAGGTAGGGCGCCGACAATGACCCTGAATTGCGGCAAATCACAAGGCGCATCCAGCATTGGACTTATTCAAGTTGGGGTATGGGTTATAGGAACAGCACTAAGTCTCCCTCACGAGAGAGACACACTCAAGTTGTCTTGAACATTCGTCATCCTCAGTCACACACGAACATACATTAACACAAAGTTGTGCGCGTCTTCCTTTGCATGGAACTTGAATCACAATAAAATACTGAGTTTACGACTTAAAGCTTTCGTGACTGTAGGAATTCATATTCCCTGGGTCTGTAGGTAAAGTCACGTAGATAGATCAAATCATAAAAAGTAATAAAAAATAACAATTTCGTAACGTTTCGATCGCAACACAAGCAATCGTCATTAGGTGAGAAATATCGTGGGAGAGCTGCTGACGATTGCTTGTGTTGTGATCGAAACGTCGTGATATTGTTATTATTTTAATTATTTTTTATAATTTGATCTATCTACGTGGCTTCACCGAAAGACCCAGGGAATATAGGGTTCCCTCACTAGGCGAGTTCGGTTTATGCAATTTCGTGTACGTGTGGCTAACCTATTTTTACCCAAAATTCGTTATTTGCGGTTTTAATTCACTCATATGCAGCTACGTGATGTGAGAGATGGACTGCACCTGTGCTGCAGTCACAAATAAGACTCATAGAAACTCGCACAGACCCAGACTCACATAGAGATCCATAAACTCACATAGCAACCCATAGACTTCGATAGATGTACATCGACTTAAGACAGAGACCCATACTATTCCACACAATGCTACATTGAGTAATGGATCGCCCTTCACCGCAGTCACCAATCGGCGACTGTTAAATTCCCCATTCGCAGAGGGGATCGCCCCCCCTCCCACACGTTGTTCTTACGTGGTTAAGTGCGGTCTAGTGAGCTACATAAATACGCCGGCGGCACAGCCACGCATGTCGTCGCCGTGGCGGCGTCAGTCGCGGCAGCACGCTGTGGCAAAGTGGTGGCACGCCGAGTTTTAAGTGCGTCTAATTCAATGGCGTGACCAAATAATGCATACACGCGCTCTAGTTTTCTGGTCCTCCAATTAAACGCTCTAAGGCGCTGTAGGCATGACAGTGGCAGGACGGGGGTGAAGACGATGATGGTGGTAGTGGTGGTGGTGGGGGGGGGGTTCGCCTGCCTTCAGTGAATTCTGTTGCGAGCTCTCCTCAAGGAATAAGAGAGGCTTGTTCACTCTCCTCTTCGGGCGGATCATCGGCGAATCCAAGTCGCTCCCATCTCCCGCCTGGAACGGGGAAGAAGCAGCACGGGGAGGATGACAGCAACCAAAAAAGATGGGTATATTAAGGACGGACACAATGCACAAAATCGAAAACAAGTATAAACATCACAAATGTGCAATAGGGAAGCTAACAGGTAGCTGTGAAGGCAACATGCATTCGCATAATTGCAAAGAGTAACTTTTGCTGTTTGTGTGTCAACGTTTTGGGTAGACCTTTCATCTATGTGGCCGGTTCTCAAGAGGGTAAGTCCGAAATAGCTAGACAACTTCATACCAGTTTGGTTTGTACTGTATTATATTTACCAATAACTATTGAATATCATTATTTAAATTAATACACATTGTTCTGACACAGAGAAGCAAACACACCAATTGTGACAAGTCATACCTGTAGAACCAGTATCAGCGTTTAAAGGCTTTCTGAGCTTCAATGTTTAAATACGATAGAGACAACAATACAGCTTTAGCATACACAATTGTGTAATCGGCAATGATGTTGAGGAAGATGTTTAAGAATGAATCAATGACTGTTAAACAAACGGTCTGTGGGCACATGGCGTGACTCTTAGTACAATGGCAGCTGCTTCTCTAGGAGGGGTCCTTGCTGGGACACGGGCGTCCGGGGTGTCCAGCAGGAGCTGCACATTTGGACGCCTCCTCAGATGGTGGTTCATCAACTCGCCCTCCCTGTCGTCCAAACACACGGCAACCGCTCTGTTCCCTGCCAGCAGACATAACAAAGACAAAGATGCCCCGTGTAGGTATTAACACAGAGTGTTAGCGAACACCTATGAAGGATGGCAAGGCGCACGAGGGGGTGGCGTGGCCAACACCACACCAGGAACTCATTTAAGGCTAAGTTGACCGAGGGGAGGCCCAGCAACAACTCATATATTCATCACTGTAGTTGGCTGCGGCCAAGAATAAACTTCTGGCCGCCGAGTTCGTATCGGAGAGCACTAACAACGACACGTAATGACACAAGTACGGAGGCTACAGACGTGTGTGGATATAAGCAGACACTAGGAACTGATTGAAAGACACCTACACACGCAAGCTTGCTCCTTCCTCACCTGGGTCCTGTGCAGGTCTTCGGAGGTCACATGACGTCGCCAACAGAGGCGTTGAAGACTCAGTAGGCACCGTCAGGTTGACTAAGGAGATACTCGAAGGCCCCACCGGAGTACGAGGTAGCACGACGTTACCGGCCACGTGGGTGACGATCGGCTCTTCCAAATCGTCAAATTCATCATCAGCTGGCAGCGTAAAATCATCGATAATCACTGGGGAAGTGTCGTGCTTCACTGGCGCCGGTGGGAGAGCGAAGTCCTCATCAAAATCCAAATCCTTGAAGCTCAGATTGAATGTGATGGGAGCGACGGCCTCGTTCGTTTCCTGCGGTCGGGGCTGGGCTATGGGGGAATTTTGATGACCGCCACCGAGAACGTCTTCAGCGTCGTCGTCATCGTCCAACTGATTAAGGTCGAACTCGAGGTCAAAGTTGACCGAGAACAGCTCGGCCGAGTAGTCGGCCATAGAGTCTCCCAGCGCTGAGACCTCGCCCGTGAGCGGGGCACTTGCGTGTGTGAGAGGTGCGCGTGGCGACAGCGACGGTGTCGCAGTGATAATGGAGGCCACGTTTTTCGCGTGGCGAGAAGGCGTTAGTTCCCGCGGCACCCGTGCTGATGGTGCGTCGCTCGACACCACCTCTGGCTCAGGCCGAGGTGGTGTTAGGCACTGCTGCTGCTGCCCGCCCTGCTCCTCCCGTTCCAGCATGGAGAGGTCCACCTGCAGCAGCAGGTCGTCCTCCTCGTCAAACAGGGCGACGCTCATGTCACTATTGCTATCGAGAAAGGCGCTCGGGGTTGTGGAAGTTTTGGATGAGAATTCTGTGGCTCCACGGTGGTGGGTTTGGGCAACGGAGCGATTTTGCTGCCCTGGTGAGAACGTACGTCGTCGCTCATCATTGTGCAAGCACAATTTGTCCGCTCCGTCGTTGTTGTTGTTAACTGTTCTGCGATGATCGTGATTGTCGCATGATGGTGGCTCAAGCTGACCAATTGTGGATGATATACCCGGGGGCCTAGATTTTTCCTTCTCATTTGTACACATACTCGTCGGGCCGGAGAGACATGGGGCGGTAAACGAAGGCACTCTGTCTGAACTCTGATTACGTATTTGTTGCCAATGCATCTGGAAAAGCATCCCAGGAAAGGGGATCTGCTGGATGTCATCGAGGAAAGAGAAGTCACTGGGCGGCACAGGATGAGAAAGAAATTCCTTGACCATCCTTGCCATGGCTACCACGTTGTCAGGAGTGCATTCGCCGTCCACTTCCATCGAAGCCTCCACATCAATCCTCTGGCTGTTGGGAAACACACTTTCCTTAGGGTCTCTCGAGTACCAGTAAAACAGATCAGATAAGGCAGAATCATCCACATCACTCTTGTACCCGCACTCTATGGCCCCGCTGTTCAACCCCAAATTCATTGCGAGCCACGGCGTGCCGCACGGATGGGTAGCGCTGCCAACATCTCCTTCGGTGCCCATCCGTTTCCGATGAAGACTGCTCCCTCCTGGGCTCTGCTCTTCTTCGTCCGGCCGGGAGTTCTCCAAACTTGAGCGGTTTTCCCTGACGTTATCGCCCTCCGCCGCGTCCTCCACAATGCAAACATCCGAATCGTCATCCGAGTCACTGGGCTTCGCCTCCCGCTCAGCCGACCTCCCTTTCCACCACGCCGGTTTCTTTTTGGAGGAAAAATCCGGATCGGTTTCTCCGGTGAAAAGCGGTGGCAGCGGCCTCGCACTCTTAAGAGTAACAGCCTTATCAACAGATTTGCGCAAGGAGATGGTAGCGGTGATGGCGGAAACAGATGTCGCTGTGCCCTTCACCGGTACCGATGTTGACGCGGGTTTTTTGCGTCGTTTCTGGTTCTCGGCAAGGGTTGACCATGGGTCTCTATGGCGGGCGTTTGTCCGCTCCGCACGGTGCGTGCTCGGCGCTGCGTCACCGTCCTCCTCTGCCCCATCGCTCAGCACGTCCTGCCGGTCCAAGTGAGACACCGCCTCGAAGCCATACTCCTCATCCTGAGATACAAGAGACAGTGACATCATCATTATCATGACCCTGACAGAAAAGGGAGGAAGAGTGACCATGGCTGATGATGAATGTTCAGAGTTTATTTTTTTCCCGGCAAAAACCTGATTGTAAAGACACCAATTTCAGCCAAGGCTGCTTTGTTAACAGCGTCAACGGTAATTCTCGTGCCATTAGATAAGCCCGACCCGTTTGCACAACGTCTGTGTGCACGTGAGCAAGAAACAATTGGGCCACCTGTGAAATACAGAGCAGCTAACAAGAATGCGGTTATTCTGCAATCTTAATAAACGCTTCATTATGCATCGGCTTTGAGTCGCCCACCAGGACATCCGGCAAGTAACACAAGGCAAATAATTGTGACAATTAACACATGACAAGAAAACTGTCGAGCGCCATTTGGCGCTGTTTTTTGCTAAAACAACAAACAGAAATTGGTGCACTCCACTTGCTTGTGGGCCAGTATGGCAGCGGGAACCACAAGCAAATTAACACCTGCCAAGTCTCACACGGGGGCACCCCCGACATCCTGGCCCAAGTGGTGCCATAAAACCCCCAATTCTATCGATCGACGATCTTTAATTCGACCGACGTGACAGCTTAGTGTAAAGCAGCTACACTGACCCCATCACCAAAGGCTGGTCTTATGACAAAGCGTGGATTTCTGACTCGCGTGGATTTCTGAGTAGCGTGAATCCCTAACTAGCGTGGATTTCTGACTAGTGTGGCTTTCTGACTAGCCTGGCTTTCCGAGTAGCGTGGCTTTTTGACTTGCATGGCCTTCTGACAAGCATTGCTTTCTGAGTAGTGTGGCTTTCTAACAAGCGTGTCTTTCTGACAAGCGTTGCTTTCTGAGTAGTGTGGCTTTCTAACAAGCGTGTCTTTCTGACAAGCGTTGCTTTCTGAGTAGCGTGGCTTTCCGACTAGCATCCAAACCTCGCAGTACTTGAGTTTGTCGACCAGCGTCATGAGCCTGATGAAGGGCAGGCACGCCGCCTCCGAGTGCTCCAGCGCATACGTGTCCTGCACCTTGGTCTGCCAGGGCACGTAGTTGCACAGGGACAACTCCCGCACGTGGTCGTCCCCCGCGCGCCGCTCCGCCGCCTGCACGCAAACCGTTGTCACATCAGACTTGGTGCACAGTCGATGCCGCTTAAAGGGAAAATGCGACCTGGGAATCGATCGGTTCTTATCTAACAGCTCCGCGCGCCTAGGCCATGCGTCACAGGGCTGTGTGATGCAGGTTTGATGCTTCGTTAATGACAACATACACTTCAAAGTACATTTTGGAAGTGCCGCCATGGTGATGCCCCTGCCGTGATGTTTTATTGCCGGGTTCTTCAACTAGCGGCCCCTCGGCCATACATATACAGAAAAGGCTATTGGAGTAGCCCGCTAAGAGATATGACTCGTTACGAGATATGAAGAAATGCAGATTAGTGAGATGAAAGTGAGATGAGAGATCTGGAGACTAGAGCTACAGAATAATGGTCACATATGACTTATGATGTTACATGATCCACGAACAATGCTCATTTTAACCTTTCCCATTCCGAGACAAGTTTTCGCCGTGATGTGTGGGTGGCTGACGGGGTTAATGCTACGCTGCGCGTCTTCGAATCCTGGCAGCTGCCCAGGGTTAAACGAGATTATCAAAGTGCAGAGAGTGTGAGAAACGTCATTCCAGACCTGGTAAACTTTTGACTGTGTGGGCTCACTGACTTAAAGTTTTATTAGGTTACGATATAGAATTATATCGTAACCTAATGCGACTGCATTGTACAGAAACAGTGGACGTACTTGTTTTTAGACAAAGGTACTCAGTCATAGACAGAAGTAAAAAAGGAAGGTCTTGAGTCTGGACTTGAACAGGGGCAAGGGAGTTGATAGCATGGATGGCTGGGAGAAGGAAGATCCATACCCTAGGGCGGCAGAGGAGAAAGGGCGACCTCCCACTAAGAAAAAGTTTACTTGGGGATTCTACAGAGAGCCTTGGTTGCTGGCGCAGAGAGTATATGGAGGGAAGTAGAGTGAGATGAGGGGAGATGATATTGATAGCAAGTGCGATCAGGAATTCAAAGGAATTCAGGCCGGGAAAACCAACCTATCGTCCAAGAAAGGATAGAGCAAGGCAGGGAAGGGCAATGCTAGAACAGGGCAGGCCCCCTACTGCCAAGAATAATTCCTATTTGCAAACCGGTTCTGCGATCACCTTGTGCGGCACAGGGACAGCTGCTGTTGGCGGGGGGGGGGGGGTCCCCTTGGCTGGAGTGCAGCATGCTATTGGAACGGTTTGAGATGAGATGTGATGATGTAAGGTGCCTTTGAGTTGCTCAGGAAATGTAACAGTGCGCCCTGCAGGAAGAAGAGCAGGACCCACCGCGGTCCGCTCGGGGTCAGGGAGACACGCGAAGGGCGCCAGCGCGAGGACGGGCGTCTTCTCCCCGTGGTGCGGGCGCACGCGCCGCTCCCAGTCGTCCTGCTCATCCCGCGTGAGCAGCCCCTCACTTCTGCATGGCTGCTTCCTGCCCAGCGACGCTGGATAAAAAAACAACGGCTTCGTTGTCGTCGTTATCATCATCGTCAGCAACAACAGCATCAGCGGCAGCAATTGTTTATTCTCTACTGGATGAAGGGCTTTCCCAAACCGCTTCTGTTCCTCGTGGTCAAGCAACAACAGCATTAGCGGCAGCAATTATTTATTCTCTACTGGATGAAGGCTTTCCCAAACCGCTTCCGTTCCTCATGGTCAAGCAACAACAGCATCAGCGGCAGCAATTATTTATTCTCTACTGGATGAAGGCTTTCCCAAACCGCTTCCGTTCCTCGTGGTCAAGCAACAACAGCATCAGCGGCAGCAATTATTTATTCTCTACTGGATGAAGGCTTTCCCAAACCGCTTCTGTTCCTCATGGTCAAGCAACAACAGCATCAGCGGCAGCAATTATTTATTCTCTACTGGATGAAGGCTTTCCCAAACCGCTTCCGTTCCTCGTGGTCAAGCGATGCGCAACTCGCACCTGCGAGCCGATTCCATCGCCCGATCTCCGGGGTGGACATCCTCATGGGCTGCCACTCGACCACTGGCCATCGTCCCTTCTAGCCGTGTCATGTCCCTCCCAAGCCCACTTACTTTTCTCACAATCAATGTGTTCTCTGATCTGTATGTTCCTAATTCTCTCAGTGTAATTCCAAGTATGCACCTCTCCACGCTTCTTTGAGCACTTTCTTTCTTGGTGTCTATGTGTTTCTAAACCATATTGGACCAGGTAGCACGCACTGATTATAAACTGTGTCGGTGAAAATAACGTTAGCATAGTTTCAATAATGGATAAATCGATACCTTTTTTAGACTACACCCCAGTTAGGCCCAGGACCTTCACATGGCGCTGCCGGTCACGATATGTCCAAATGACCAGCTTGTACCGAGGGGGCGGTCTTCTCTACCACCACCACCACCACCTCCGTCTGACGCCGCGCGCTCACTCACCCGCTCGCCCGCCCGCTTGCCCGCCCGCTCACCCGCCCGCTCGCCCGCCCGCTCGCCCGCCCGCCCGCTCGCCCACCCGCTCGCTTGCTCACCGAGTGTGGTCGATGCCTCTGCGACCGTCCGGCATAGGCGACCCTTGCCCCTCGTCTGACCATCGAACTTTGGTACGTGCAGGTGCATGCGGTGCGGCACTGGGGAAAGGCCGGCAGGCACCATGCGCGGGTTGTAGGGGTAGAGCTGGAAGGAGGTGCTCGCTCCCTCGATCGCCTTGTAGATGCTCTTCCTGCTCGACTGGCTCTGGTTGTACATCTGACCAGTGGGGGGGGATCGCACCTCCGATTAACTGTGCTAATCGCACCTCCGATTAGCATGGAGTTGGCTATATATGGTGAAAAAAGAAGTTCAGCATTCATACATTGCGGGAGCTAATTATCGAGGAGAAATCTGGACGGTAAACAAAGCGACCTGAACAGAAAGATCGACCCCGGATGTTGCTGTGCAGATCGCTGAAGATGACAAGAAGTGGACATCTGTGAAAAAGCGCGTTATAGCTCATCGGATTCCTCCAATACAAATAAATATTCTGATCACTGGCATCCCCCAGACCCCCACGGAAAAGGAAGCCGATGATGATCATGATGAACAAGGAGTAGCCATAGGGCATGGGAAGCCAAGCGAGATTGATTAACAAAGCAGACTCAAGGCGGTAAACTATTGGTAGGTTTTCAGGAGGGTTCTGCAGTGGGATGTTTGGCCAATCCATGGATGAGCACTTAGCTTCGTGTGGGAGGGAACTGGAGAACCCAGAGAATACTCACGACACACATGAGGGCAGAAACACTCAAAGCTCAGCACAGATAGATGCACGAATCCACGGCTACACTGCCATATGCTGATAACTGTTTTTTTTCAGGCAAACTCTCAGGAAAGTAATAATCAGGCTCCAAAGCCTGCTTAGCTTCTGAGATCTGACAAGAGATGGCTCATTCCGGTCGATTTGATCATAGGCATTACATTAATTAATCTACACATCACGATAAAATTTGGCCTTTAGTTAATGTATGGGTGTATGCTGAACTTCTTTCACACCATACGTAGCCAACTGTGCTCATCGGAGGTGCGGGGGAAGAACAAACTAAACACAAAATATTAAGGAACCTGTGCTCGGCAATCATGGAGAAAACGAAAAATTGTAAGGGGTGCTGCCTTCGTCTGAATCGCTGAGCCTCAGGATTTTCTGCAGCCAAACCCCAACGAGGTTCGATGATGCTCGATGACGGCAACAATCTTGACGAAAGCTACGACTCAAGCGAGCGTCGCAGTAGCAAAGAGGAGGTTAAGATCCGGGACCGACCCTCTCCTCGCGTCCGTGCGCCAAGATGACGACGATGCGCCCGTGTCGGCGCCGCCCCGTGCGGCCCATGCGCTGCACGAGGCGCACCGGGCTCTTCTGCGCGTCGAAGCAGACGATGAGGTCCACCTCGCCAATGTCCAGCCCCTCCTCGCCCACGCACGTCGCCACCAGTGTGTTGTAGCCGCCGTGGCGGAAGCGCTTCACGACCTGGTGGGAGCACGGGGCGAGCGGGGTTAGCGGCGTGTGTGGCCCCGTGTGCGTGCGTGTGTGGAGAGCGGTAGTGTTAGCAGTTAACGCGCTGCGCTACGAACCCGACGACCCGAGTTCCATCGCAGCTCATGGCCAACAGCAGTGACGATTATCTGAACCACAGTCTCCCCTAGGTCAACTCAGCCTTAAATGAGTACCTGATGCAAGCATTGCCACTAAGGAGACAAAGGTGGCCAGGTGTGATGCTGGCAACCCACCCCCTTGTGTGCTGTACTCGCTTTCATAGATGCTCACTAATAGCACTTGCCCCAACAGTCTGTTAAGGCTGTAGGGGGGGGGGGGGATATTTATTATTTTGGCGTATCCTCACACTAATATGACGCTGCAAACTGGTGTCAGAAAGCGTGATACCCGCAGCCAGGGCGTATATCTACCAGGTAACAGCTCTGCGGTTATTCGAGGTGGAGCTGACCTTTTAATCGTCCAATTTCACGATCGCGTGGGGAGACAAAGACCAAGTGGCACAAGAACACACGCCAAGTATGTCGCATCTTCTTGGTTCTTTCGGTAAAGTCACATAGAAGGATACTACAATAAAAAAATAACCAAATATTCAAATATAATTTTTTTTTTATTTCCCTTCTACGTGACTTTACCAAAAGAACCAAGAAGATGAATCCATGCAGTCACGAAAGCTTTAAATCGAAAAGTACGTCGCGCGTCGCAGAGGTCACACCTGGACCTGCTCCTTCTGCGTGAAGCCGCGTGTTGCCTTGCCGCTGGATGACGACTGCCCCACGAACATCATGGCGCGCACCAGCGGGTGGTGGCGGCTCAGCATCTCGGCGATCTCCTGCACGCTGTCGCGGAACGACGAGAAGATCATGACGCGAGTGTCCGTCACAGCGGTGCTGCCCTCCGTTCCTCCATCGCTCGCTGCTGAATGTAAACAAGCAAAAACGACAACAAAGTCAAGCAATAGTGGCTGCAATAGAACCTCATCATCATTCTAGATTTGAAGCTTTCGTGACTGCAAGGATTCATATTCTTAGGTTTTTTTTTTCTTTTTTCGGTAAAGTCACGTAGGTAAAAAATTCAAATTAATAAACGTTTCGGAGGCAACACAAGCTTCCGTCTTCAGATGGAATCGTCACAGCCTGACAGCTGTATCCAGTAAATGAGGGATTACAAGAGATACCACTCCGTATATATAATGGTTGAGGGGGGCAGGGCCAGGAACGGCACACTTTTTATTAATATGGTAAGGTGAGGCTTAAGACTAAAAATAGACTGCATAACAATTGACTGAGCCTTTGTTATGGAGAGGTGCGGTTTGTGACTTAGCCATCGCCAATCTACTACTGGATGGCAGCCTTCCCAATCTACCGCCATCTCTCACAATCCTGCAACTGCACATGAACTCATTTCATCGCTCCATCTCTTTGGTGGATGTCCTCTCGGATGCCTTCCATTCTTTAGCTGCCACTCCATCATTGGTCTTGACCATCAGCCATCATTCCTTCCTTCTTGGGATACATCCTGCCTAAGCACACTGACTTTTGTTGAGTGATGTCGTTAAGCTGCATATACCATTTAATCCATGTAAAGTATTTCAACTTACGTCTCTCAGCGTAATTGCAAACACGCACCTTTCCATGCTTCTTTGCTCAGTTTTTGGAAATGTTATTCATAAAATACCACGGCAGTGAATAGCCTCGAAATAAAATTAATACAAAAATAAAACCACCACATTCACATGCACTTGCATAAACTCGGCAGAGCGTATTGGCATCAGGAAAAGAATGCGGCAGGGCTCTTACACAAGCGGCGCATGTGTGAGGACTGTTCAGGGTTCACCCACAGCTGCGCTACTCACTCCTTCTTGGCAGCGGAGTCCTTTCCTGCCATTTCCTGCTGTTTCCTGCTGAGGCTGCACGCAGCCATTAACCAACTTCACTTTGCACCGCGGCCCGCCGGCATGAATGACCGTCGCGATAATTGCGACCGATGAATGAGCAAGCTGTCGCAAGCCGTTTAATCTTGGCGCGACCATCAGCTGACCACACCCAATGTCTAACCGCCAAGATGACGACATATCAACCAAGCTGGCGAGAAGGGCGACAACCAAGCCACAAGCCGACCACTCACCCGCCGTCTTCTGCTGCTGCTGTTGCTGCTGCTGTTGCCACTGCTGGAAGTGCTGCAGCACAACCTCCTCGAGCTTCCGCAGCTTGGGGTGGCTGTAGACAAAGGGCCTCGGCTCCACAACTCGCTCGGCGAGCACTAAGGAGCAAGAATGAGAACGCGGCAGCACTTGAGTAGTGGTTGCGGTGCCGTGGGGCAGTCAGCTCCACGAGAGCGGGTGTGCACCGTCGCGGCGATCGCTTCACTCGTTAGTTCGTTTTACTAATTTCCGAGTGGCAGGGGAGCACGTGTCAGACCTGAGGCCTGGGTGGGCTGCAGGATGCTGCTCGTGTTTAACGGAGTGGAGCCAGCTTGACGAAACACCTCGTCCAGGCGCTGGTAGAGCTGCATGAAGTCGGGGTTCCGGCTCAGCTCGTTGCGAGCGCGCGTCTTCTCTGCATGCGATCAGATGTCCCCCCCCCTCCATAACTTAGCTAATGGGCATAGCAATGTTAGTACGCACAATGGATTCATCTGGGGGTTAAAATAAAGTCTTATGCTCACGATATACGTGTCGAATCGTGAAGCTAGCAATAAACTCTTTTTGGTTTGTATATATTGTGGCATCGAATTGGGTTATGGAAACCATGCAACGGTGGAGTGAACCCAGTGACTCGAGATTGATTCACAACCACGGCTAACACCAGTGATGAGTGATATCCCTTGTCCTTGCCTTGAACAAATGACACTATAGTACACAAAGAGCCAGCCATGTTAATATTTACAATGATAAGACCATCAATGATACAGCCAGGAAAGCGTCACTGAATCTCCAGCCACTTTTTCAGTCAGTCTTGCATTGGGATATGTGGCCAATACCATTAATGAGTGTTGCCATTAGAAACTTCCCCGATTAAAAATCTGGGGAAAAAAAATATGAAAATGTTGTCCAAAACTTGGCGACTCAAACCAGAGCAAAAAACACATGCAGATATGCAAATGGTCTTTGCCCTGACTGCTACCTATTGGTTTCCGTTCTGCTAATTCATTATTTGCGAAGACAAATGCACGTTTTAAAGCGTTACATAACCCGTGTTTTCTTCCAAACCAGTTTTAAACTGAAATGGGTTTACCTTGCATGCCATGTGTGATTTGATTATAATAATGCACATGGACAGTGGTGCATTGAACCAGTCTGAAGGTCAATGTCAGGCTGACACACCCCCGGCTGCTGAATTCTAGCACATTAACTTACAAGTAGGGTATGACCATTCATTTACTGAATTGCAGATGCATGAAACCCATTAACGAAGATCCTCTTTATAGCCATTCAGTGGTCACTTACCTAATAACTATCCAGGATCAACCCAGCTTGGCCTCTAAGGTCTGATGGAATCATGCATATACCGGATGATTTGGTTATATCCATAATTGATAAACATTTTGCATTCAATGGAAACAATGGACTCTTACACACAATTTGATGCGTGTATCTTGTGAACATGTGTCTACGATAAATTGTTACAAGCCTCAATCCTCCAGCTAAGGCACTTGCATTGAAGAGAGGTGACTGGAGATTTGTAGGAGTGGGGGGGGGGAGGGGCGACAGCTGACCTTTGCCCCCGTCCAAAATGCTCTTGAGGAAGAGCAGCAGGGAACGCGAGCCCATATGCAACAGGAGCTCGAAGCCGTGGTAGAGGCTCACGCACAGCGCAAAGTCACCTTCCACCGCACCCATCCTCGACCCCTGTCAAAGACAAAGATCCCCCGTATAGCCTTAACAGACTGTAGGGGCAAGTGCTGTTAGCGAGCACCTATGAAGGCCGGCACGGCACACGAGGGGGTGGGTGGCCAACACCACGCCCGGCCGCCTTTGTCTCCCTAGCAGCGATGTTTACACATCGCACTAGGTACTCATTTTAGGCTGAGTCCACCTAGGGGAGGCCCGGGACCGGTTCAGATAATCGTCACTGGTGTTGGCCGTGAGCGGGAATCGAACTCGGGTCGCCGGGTTCATAGCACAGTGCGCTAACTGCTACACACACACATACACAAACAACACCTGAGCGGTGGTGGTATTGGTGAAATTGCCAAGGCGGGCGTACCAGTATTGGATGAAGGCCTCCCAAAGTCGTCACCACTACACATAGTCTGGCAATGCTACAACCCATCTCACTCCAGTAACAGCCAAGCTCACTGCTCCATCTGCGTGGTTGGTCGTCCCATTGGGAGTGTTCTCTCCCATGGCTGCCACTACATCACTAGGCTTGTCCATTGGCCATCATCTCTCCTAGTGATGCATCTTGCCCAAGCACACTTAGTTTTATTAACAGTCGGTATGATGTCTCTGATTTGTGCTTATTTTCTGATCCATGTGTTCCTCCTTCCGAAAGCATGTGTGAAAATCTAGGAAGTCAGAATATCATTTGGCCAGCTCACAATGCGTCCTCACCCAAAAATCAATTATGAATCGTGATGTTAATTACAAAAACCTATGTGTTAAGTCATATTTTCAGATGCTTACTCTCTCGTATACATATATCTACACACAAGCGCTCGCAGATTCTCACTCGTGGATATGTAAGCACACGTTTTAACATTGGACTCGTTCGTAGACGCATCACAATTCCTGCAGTGATTTTCCCAGCTATAACAAAAACCATTCACCACACTGCATTAGGAGAGCACTCCAACCTCCTCTTCCACTCAAAACCAGTAGTGGGGGGGGGGGGAGAGCAATGGCGTAAGCAGCTAGCGCACTGCAGCTTATAGTGTGCCGGTTATGGACGAGGGCTGACAACGCAGTGCTTCAGGCGACAGGAAGCCAGCTTCTACGCCATCAGTGGCCTCTTGCACAGGACGATTTGGTTGTGTTGCGATCGAAGCGTCGTAGTTTTTTTGTTATTATTTTCGTTATTTTCTTTGAACCTATCTACGTGACTTTACCGAAAGATCCAAGAACATGACATTTCAGGTGTTTTTGTGTAATCGCCAGGGTATTTTTGGGCCACGCTAAATTTGGCACATACTCACAAAGTGAACGAATGTTCCTTTCATGGCATCGATGAAAGGAAGCACTGCCATGAAAGGAAGCACTAGACCAATGACTTGGTGCAATCTGTTTGCTAGAATATTATTGTCTTTCAGGCACTTTATGTTGTTGCGAATGGAGTGTTCAAATTTTCATGTGAAGAGTGCTTTGCGATCTTTGGATGAAAGGCGCTATATAACAATTAATTATCATTGGTAAAATGACCGTAGCAAGGTCACGAGATTGAGAAATTTGAAGATAATAACAGTTTGCATGCACGTCAGGGTGTCCACAAAGGCGTTATTTATTATGAAACTAAACTACACTATAACCTATTTATATTTTACTAAGAAAAGCAACCTGAGCTATGCAGCTCTTTTTCAGAAGTGGCCTGGCCACAAATGATAGCTCAACGAAGTGGCTCATCATGTGGAAATGTATAGCAGCCAAATACTCTAAACGCATGTTTCTAAATGTAGAGGGAAGAACCGGAGGACCCAGAGAAAAATCCACAAGACCACAGGGAGAGCATGCAAAGTCAAAATATATAGGCGTCAGGGTGATGTTTGAACTGACGACCTCCTGTATACCAGACGAGGTAGTTAACATCTCGCCACCGTGAAGGAATCACAGAGCGTTTTGAAATCGGTGACTGCAACGCGGGTAAACACGTTTCCTCTTATACACTTGCTTTTTTATCCTAAAAGCTGGCACCATCTTCAAAAGCACAATAGCAGACGCATTAGAAACAATCGCAGCAGCAATGTTGGTGAACACCAGGGACTGTCAAATCTCCCCGTCATGTGTGCTGCCAATGCCACAGCAAACACGTGCAGGTTTAGAGGGATGAGACCTGCACGTGTGTGTTTAAACGACGAACCCAGGAACATATTTAATTTCGTCATGAACGAACTTGTGCCATCGACTAACGTGACAATGATTCATTAAACAAAGCTCGACAAGCTTTGTTATAAAGACTTGGGGACATCGATATCAACGCTGAACAACACGAGTGTCTCGTCTCTCCTGAATGCATGCCTTTCCCCCACTCACCTCTCTGATTGGCTGAAACGAGGTCAGTATTGTGAGCATGTTGCCAATAGTAACATCCAAGCAATGAATGAAATATCATAGAGCTCCATGAAATGATCGGCCAGGACTAAACACCGAAATCTGAAATAACCTAAGCTAGGTAAACGCACACATCTTTACTGTTTTAACAGAACATATGTGGACAACTTTGGGGACTGTAACATGCCCTCATGACTGATGTTGCTTTTAGGCATTTTAACAATCACCTCCATTGCGATTCGTTGAGCAATAGTTAATCGGCCGCCGACTTCATTTCCTACGGCCCACGACTTAAATTCATACAGCCCACGATTTAATGCCATATGGCCCACGACTTCAATTCATGCAGCCCACGATTTAATGTCATACAGCCCGTGATCACACATGAGCCCTAGCCTGCAAACGAAACGTATCCATCACTGGCAAGCATTTTAACCGCACAAATCAAGAACTAGAGGGCAACATGTTCTACCCGACAACAATACTGTGGTTCTCATTTCAGTGCACTCAGCAGTTGTCTTTCACGTAGTTTGGAGCAAACAGCTAAGCAAAACAATCATAGCATGATCAAAGTTTAATATTAACGAATGCGAGGCCGGCCAAAGCTATTTGCAAGTCCTTTTCAGGCATCAATCTAGAAAAGGTTCCTAATCCTTCATTTAAATTAACCGATAGTTAACAACATATCTGGATAAAAACACAATACAATTCTAACACACACAATAGTTTAAGCATGTACAGCGAACTTTAAGTCCAGAACACACACACAAAAACAAGTTTCCAGATAAATGTTTCTTCACAAATCATTAGAAAACATTGTTTGGAAGTGCTTTCAAGCAAAAGTGGTAGCTGTCCAAGTACGTGGACTCACCGGGAAATGCGCCGGCGGGTTCTTACGGAAGTGGTCGCGCGCTAGCAGCACCTGGTACTTGGATATGGAAGCCACGTCCCCACGTGTCATAGCTCCGATCCGAGATAGCCTGCCCATGAAGACATCAAGCACCTGCAATAGGAGATGATGCGGAAAGGAGCCACATACGTCCAGTGTTAGCCAAGTTTGTGCTTTGCGCAACCTCATGTCCTGTCGCTACTACCGTGATGACTGTTCCTTATTGATTTCTCGCAGCCATGTTGAGGACTTGGTCTACCATATGGTTTCATCTCACTCATGCTGTGTTCATCCACTAGACTGCAGGATAAAATGCTTCACTTTTCTACTTCTTCTCACACATTGCTCGATACCATGGGGTGCCGCTTTGGCGAGATGTTAACTCCCTCGTCTGGTATGCAGCAGGGTCTAGGTTCAATGCCGACCCCGACGCCTGTGTAATTATATTTTGCATGTTCTCCCTGTGGTCACGTGGATTTTTTTTTATCCAGGTACTCCGGTTTTCCCCTCCACATTTAGGCACATGTGTTTAGTCTGGCTGCTATAAATTTCGTTGGGCTATCATTTATGACCAGGTTGCTTCTGAAAAAGATCTATATCGCTCAATAAAAAGTTAGTAGTTTTATTTTTGCGAATGAAAAACAACCGATGACTGAGCTCAACAAAACAGTGTTGCTCGCCTTGAGGGAGATCATATTTTTTTGAACTGAAAACCTTGCCGAGACTTATTACTTATTTTCATGAGAATTAGGCTTATTTTTTTAGGAGCTGAAGAATTAAAACCGATTCTTCGGCTCACAAAACGCAAATGTAAAGGTAGCGTAACAATACTTTATTTACATTTTATGCAAATTACAAGCAAAACATTGAGAAACAGTACAAACAGGACAGATAAAATTAGATCCAATAAATGTTTTTCTTAATTTAAGCATGACCTCATATCGTGAATTGCTCAAGTGGGGTGCAACTCATGACATGCCAGGTATTTAGTGGATTGCAGTCCTGCACACCTGTGGCAGATGTTCTCGACTTGGTAGTGTTTCGCTCTACCACGAAGAGGGAATTAATTTATGGAACACATGCAAGGCAGTGATGTGGACAAACAGTGGCAGCAACAGTATCAGCAGCAATGGGGCACATCATGTGAACACTTTGGATTTGGGTGGGATTGTAATTGTCCGGCTAGAGCTTTCCCTGGGACAGCTTAGCCTGAATGGCCAGTGCTGCAATCGTGTCTATAACATAAAATAAAATCGCTATGAAGATAAAGGTGCAGCCCTGCAATTGCTTGCTCACATCACTGCTGGCGGAAGGGTCTTCACGAGACTGAGCCCTAAAGTTCCCCTTTAGAGGGTATTTTGGCCTACCCTCCCCCACTGCCCAGACGTCTTGGTGGAAGTACCCACTCTTTACCCCAGCACACGTGACCTGCCGACTCAGTGGTGTACCCATTTATACTGCTGGGTGGACAAAGGTGGGGGGGCGGGGGAGGCAGGGAGATTTAAGAAACTTTCACCATTTTTTCAACTGTCTAGTCAAGAGATTTTAACGGATGACCTACAGATTGCAATTCCAGTGTACTAACCATTGCACCATGGCAACACCCCACCATCGAAAAAAAGAATACAAAATAAGCTGACTAAAAGTGAAGTCATAACCCCCGTATGTTGTTTGTATACAGGCCTCAGAAATAACTCATTGTAAGCTTTTTGTGATACGGACTTTCAGAAATAATGAGGACTCCTGTTTGTCCTAATTTTTCTGACAATGAATACAATACAATTGGCAAACATCAATTTCCTCATCCCAGCAGGCGTACATTGACCGCACAAATAATAATAGCTCCTTGGAATAAAAATTGCCTTACGGTTATCGGCGGCAGCACGCACCGCAGGAGTTGCGAGCGTCATTCCTTCTGCCGTGCATAAATATACAAATGTAAAAGCTACAATTCAATCTTAATTACAATTAAAATAACGAGACGCAAAACATAGACTGGCCAGACATGATAGACACGCAAGGTAGGAATGCAAGATGCACGATGTGATAGTGCTTGCCATATACGCTGACATCAATAACTCTGCCCAAGGCCTTGCAGCCTAGAAAGTAGGGCACACTGGGACAGTTCAGTCTTCTCCCATTGTCGCTATCTAACAGGTCTCTTTATCAGAGCTTCATTCTGTCGCGTAAAGGCCATCAGTGCAGCAAACCCGATTACTTACATTTATGGAGTTTTTTGGGGAGGGGGGGGGGTCCGGTAAAGCTAATCAGTAGAAGATGAGTGTTGTCTGGACACACTTGAAAAATACACTAGTGAATGTATTACTAGGGAATTTATTTAAGGGGGCTCAGATTTAAAAACGGTCACGAAGAGGCAAATGGGCACTGAATGGAATGCTATTTGAAAACCGAACTTGATCATGAGAGAGAAGCTAAATAACATGTGCTACACGAAGGATGCTTTCAATTAGGGTCTATTACGCATGAGAACACGTAGATCTGAAAATGGACAGTGACAATTACAATTGAACAAAAACTTCAAAGTGCATCAAGAAAGGAGGTCGTACATGCTTGCAATGACACCGATAGACAGAAGCAAGAACACAAGAATCTGAGAAGGCAAATGAGAGGTATCATTTCGACTGTTCAGGGAAGTCGGTGGGCTTGGGGCATGCACATCAATATAACGGATTTTGCTTTATGGACGAGACTGGTGATGGAATGGTAGATAACCACAGAGGTGGAGGAATGAAATAAGCTCGTACACGGGAACAAGACAGAGCAAGGCTTGCAGGACGGCAACAATGTGGGGGGACCTTCATCTAGCAGTGGATAGGCCAGGCCTGAAAATTGACATGCTCAGAACCTTTCACGTCTCATGGTGAGGATCAAAAGAAGGCACAATAAAGAAATGGGTAATTAATGTTTTTCTTCTTCATATGTGTTCGAGTAAATAGGTTGATTAGTCTTCACAAAGAACTCGGTACAAAAACAAGCACTCCTGATTGAATGTGAAAAAAAAATTACTATGTTTTTCCCCACCATTGGGTGACAGGGTTTTTTAACGTCTGCCTGCTACTTACTTCAGCACGACAGTTGAGCAAAACTTTAAATGAGTGTCGGAGTCGTTGATTTGTTTGAGCAATTTATCGCGACGGAATAGGCGAGCTCTGAGAGATACAAACACTGCAGCAGTTTCATCACCAACCACAATCAAAGCCCCCCCCCCCCGACAGGCAGCAAAAAAGAATGTAAAAATGGCCCCGCTTCACGGAGCGATTACTGAACCGAAACATTCAACGCATGCAGATACAAACAAATGCGGTTAACCTCAAATAATACGACAAGCTCCAACAAATCTCATACCAATGCCTGATTTTAGTTTAACTTTTTCTTAATTGATATACAGTAGTTGACATCAACATCAACAACCATGGTGAATTCCTCTGCAAGATGAAGGCCTGCCCAAGCCACCATCACCTCCCACGATCCAGCAAAAATCCACCTGGCACCTTCCCACAAGCTGCTTTACATCGCTCCATCTCCTGGGTGGTCGTCCTCTCGGACACGTTCCATTCCTTGGTTGATAGAGTTAATTTTTTTTACTCAATCAGAGCAGTTTTAAATGCTTTATATCAGTTTTTAAAAATTTGTCAATTTGTAGAGTTCCAGTTTTTCAACTTTATTTTCATGAGATTGCAGAGAACCTTGGGAAACCTTGTTACAAAATGCACAACATAAACTTGATATATATTTTATATACACGTCATATATAGTTGAAATTAAGCATGTATGTAAGTAATACGTGATATATTATGTACAAAAACACAAGATTCTTAAACTCAGAAAAATCATGTCATGACCTTCATTTTATATATTAAGTGAATCGGTGAATCGTCCCACCTCTATTATACTGTACACATATGCACACACAAGGCCATTCAGCTGAAATGTCCAAAGATCATGTTTACTTTACTGCATGCAATTCTATTTAATCCCTTGTACATTGCATAAATTTAACAGCGGAATCTTCGTAAATTTTACCAAACACAGACCTTCGTCAATCCACTGCCGGGCGAAGGTCTTCCAACGCCGTGTGAGTCACGGGAGTTATTTCACCATACTTGACCGATGCTGGTCAGTGTGGGTTGGTGAAAGTGGGATAGGCCAAGGGATCCGTTCAGACATCAGTCATTAATGATGTTAGCCGTGACCAGGAGCCGAGCTCAAGTCATTTGGTTCGGAACGTGATACACTGTCTTCTCACTTCATCATCATCACTCCCTCTTATACTGCACTAAAATGTCAAGGGCAGGACAATATGTTTTACGGAATGGGTGTAATCCATTGAAGGCACCCAATCTCAAACTTTTTTTCCCATTGTCCTTAACGCTGTCATCACTCAAGTAAAATGATTCACAGAATAGCATGCACAGTGAAAAATGGGGATTAAAATGAAAAAATAATCTCTCGAAAGAATAATCTCTACAAATAAAATAATCCCATCAGATCCGTGTAGCACAACCATGAGTTAAAGACCCTGTGGAAATCCCTCCTACCTCTCCAGTCTCATCTCACTCTACTAGCCTCCACGCACTCTCCTACCTCTCCTTTCTCAACTCACTGTTCCCCTGCACACTCTCCCCCACCTCCTGTCGCATAACTTTGGTGGTTCCGATATCTTTATGTGGTCAATAACAATGAATTATGTGATAACCATTTTAAATGAGTGCGTTATCAAATAATTAACTTTTTCTTGGTTCTTTCGGTAAAGTCACGTAGAAGGGAAGTAATAAAATAATAAAAATAAAACATAATAAAATAATTCTCACGACGTTTCGGCCACAACGCAAGCAGCCGTCCTCAGGTGAAGAACAGGTCTGTCGATAAGACAGAGTCTGAATGACACGTCCTATGTTAGTGTAAATGAGAGTCGCGGCATCTCTTCAGAAAGGTGAGAGACTCGATTAGCTGAGCCTTCTTATCACGGAGCTTGTTGAAAAATCTCAAAGTTACGTGGAATCCCTCCCCGTAGGGGCGGTTAAATTTCGATTTAAAGCTTTCGTGACTGCAGGGATTCATCTTCTTGGTTCTTTGGGTAAAGTCACGTAGAAGGGAAGTAATAAAATAATAAAAATAAAACATAATAAAATAATTCTCACGACGTTTCGGCCACAAAATCGAAAAATAATTCACTCTTATTCGTCATACTAATTCATCGGCACGACTAAAGTCTTGCTACCTTAAGCGGGACCATGGACTACTGGTCACCCATTAGAAGTGCCCAGCCACAAGTAATCACATCATGCAATTGTATTGCTTTAATATCAATTTAAATTAGCGCCGTGGTGATTAGCGCATCGTACTATAAACCCGGCAACACGAGTGAGACTCCTGGCAACGGCTAACATGAATGGAAAGTGATATCTGAACCGGTCCTGGGCATTAGCTTCACCAACCAGCACTGACCATGCGCGTGGTGCAGTATTGTAAAAAAATTCCCGTAATTGGTATGGTATACATAGGCCTGCATCCAACAGCGGATTGCAAAATGTTCGTGAATCGATATGAATCAATAATTATGAGCCAAGCCTAAAGTGAGTGCCGTTTTGTTTCTGGCCACTCAGTATTTTGGGCTTCATTGGAACCTCATTTGCCAGTAAAAAATATGATAATTGTTTTTTTACCCTTCTATCTGGCAACAACACTGACACCTTTTTACAAGGAGTCATGTTTGCATAGACCACAATACCTGCAGTCATAATGCAACTGTCAGTGCATACATTATCAGAGTTATGTTTTTTGTTTGCATTATGACTGCAGGTATTGTGGTCTATGCAAACATGACTCCTTGTAAAAAAAAGTGTCAGTGTTGTTGCCAGATAGAAGGGTAAAAAAACAATTATCATATTTTGGGCTTGTGCTCAGTAACCGTGATTTAAAGAAGAAAATCCATCCCATCTCGTTTCTCAAGTTCTTATAACCTTGCTCAATACAACAAACACATGTATTACACCAGCAGCAGTGTTGCGTGTGGTTTGTTACTGGCCGTTTGGCATTTTTCACCTTTGGGACTGTGTTCAGCAACCTCGACAACAACAACAAAACGTGAGCTGGGGATCTCGGCATAATGCAGGCATAGCGGCATGAAATGGCCACGCCGATCGTGACGACAGAGCTGGTGCGAGATAATGTGTGCCGTGCACCAGAAGCATGGCGTTCAGCCATGGAGCGGAGTTCACTCACGCGGAAACGCTAACAGTTGGCGCTCATTGGCGTAAACATCCTGGGTTTGAGCTGTGCACACACCAAGAGTCATGATCAACACATGCGTATACTTGAATGACAAGATAAAGTTAAATACCCCCGTATAGCCCTAACAAACTGGGTTTGAGCTGTGCACACACCAAGAGTCATGATCAACACATGCGTATACTTGAATGACAAGATAAAGTTAAATACCCCCGTATAGCCCTAACAAACTTTTGTGGCAAGTGCTGTTCGCAAGCACCTATGAAGGATGGCATAGCACAAGGGGGTGGGTGGCCAACGACCATGCCCGGCCGCCTTTGTCACCTCCGATTAACATGGTTGGCTACATATGGCGTGAAAAATGCTCAACATACATACTAGTGCCAAGGGGAGGCCTACGGCCAATTCAGATAATCGTCACTGGTGTTGGTCGTGAACAGGAATTAAACTCGGGTCGCCAGGTTCGTAGCGCAGCGCTCTTAACCGCTACGCTACCGTTCCCCACAATGACAATACATACATACACACACGTTGATATACACATACAACGCAGACACGTTAACACAGTGCACTAACTGTTGCACTACCGCAAACGCATGGCAACGCATGGCAACGCATGAATGGCTTTAACCCAAAATCCAAAATACAGGCAAATCCTCACGTGATTGTCCTCAGGTGAGGACGATTGCTTGTGTGGCGATCGAAAGGTCGTGATGTATTGTTTTTTCTACCTACGTGACTTGACCGAAAGAACCAAAGAGCATGGATTCCTGCAGTCACGAATACTTCAAATCAAGATTAAATCCTCAAGTGTTAAAATGTTATTTTGCCTTAATTTTAGAACTTTCGTGACTGCAGGAATTATTATTTGGTTCTTTCGGTTAAGTCACGTCTAAAGATAAAATAATAAATTAAATTAAATAATAGAATACGACGTTTCGATTGCAACACAAGCAATCATCATCAGGTATAATGAAATAGCGACATAATATCTAACCAGAAAACTATAGACAGACATATTAGCAGACAGATATCACAAGATACATACATAGCGAGAGCAACACAGGTGACAGAGAGGGGTGATCGTCTCTGTGGGGTGGCCTTAAATAGACAGAGGGGGGGCGGAGGCAGAGAGAGGGAGGGGGGTTAGAAAAAATTAGCATATCAATGAGTGGTCCAAAAGAAAACGTGGTGCTGCGAGTACGATGGCACAGCAAGCAAGCCTGAAAATCAGGAGAAAGACACACTAAAATTAAATAACCTAGTAAAATATCGAAATGTAATGTAATACAATGTGTGTTGACCGACCCTCTGTGTTGTATTACATTACATTTCGATATTTTACTAGGTTATTTAATTTTAGTGTGTCTTTCTCCTGATTTTCAGGCTTGCTTGCTGTGCCATCGTACTCGCAGCACCACGTTTTCTTTTGGACCACTCATTGATATGCTAATTTTTTCTAACCCCCCTCCCTCTCTCTGCCTCCGCCCCCCCTCTGTCTATTTAAGGCCACCCCACAGAGACGATCACCCCTCTCTGTCACCTGTGTTGCTCTCGCTATGTATGTATCTTGTGATATCTGTCTGCTAATATGTCTGTCTATAGTTTTCTGGTTAGATATTATGTCGCTATTTCATTATACCTGATGATGATTGCTTGTGTTGCAATCGAAACGTCGTATTCTATTATTTAATTTAATTTATTATTTTATCTTTAGACGTGACTTAACCGAAAGAACCAAATAATAATGTTATTTTGCGTGCAGAAAATTACCCACAAGAGCTGGAGGCTGTCTGTATCATGTTGCTGAACTGCATTTGCGTGCTCGCAGGCGTATATGAAGAACGCGCCACATCCGTGCTACTAACAATGCGCTTTGTCGTTTCACTGCCAAAAATAACATGTACTTTTCAAACTCTATGGAACAAACAACTCTGGTCATTTTAATATTCTGTTTTGTACATTTAAAGCAACATCATCATCATCAGCCATGCTCAATCCACTGCTTCCTAACGCTGCCGTCATTTCCCAGGTTGCTGTGATGTAACAATTCACCGAGCACCTGCGCAGGAGCTGATTTAGTCTCTCCACCACGTCGGCGGATATCATCTCGGACGTATTTCGCTCCCTCGGCTGACACCCTTGTTATTCTTGACCGTCGGCCATCGTCCATACTGGTGACGTGTCCTACCCAAGCCCACTCGCTTTTCTTCGCAGTTTTAAATAAGTCATTCAACCACGCTCTCCTCATATTTTGTCCCATTTTTCCCCACAAATGACCCGTGGTTCTATTCCACGCCAAAGCAGGTATTACACATTGATTAAAAACGATGGGGACATTGGTATCCAGATCACACACGCAAATAATAAATAATCGATTCTTATGTGCACAATTCGATGCATATATCATTAGAATATGAAACAAATATACGAGCGAAATCATTACATCCCTGTTAAACATCCAACACACGCACACACGAACATAATATGCTCATTTCACTACACCGTTTCGGTCTAATGGCCTACGCTCGTCTGACAGTCATTACTTTGTCCTTAAAAGTGTGTGCATGTGTGAGTGGACGTTGCTTGTTGCGTCTGCCTTTGTGTGTGCGTGTGTCTTTATATGCGCATGAGTGTGCTCGAGTGTCCAAGAGAGAGCACATGTGTACGTGCTTCCGCACGCGCAATTTTCTTCTGCCATATTTGGCGCTCATCACTTGTTAGCAGGACTCGCGATCTCTCGATTGCAAGTTCACTTTCCCAGTTAAAAGCGTTCGACCTAGCCCATCACCCCTTCTGAGGTCACTAAAACGAGTACCACTGTGCTCATGCAGAGTGTTCGCCGCTGGCTCAAGGCCACTAGTGAAGATGGGTCAAATGTCAATGCTCGTTAGAGCAGAGCGACACCGACTGTTGGCAGAAGGGCTTCCACTTGAGAGGAGCTTGAGAGAGCCGCTCATGAGGATAGGTTTGGCATACTCTTCCACGCGACATGTCAATCGACTAAATGTGGTGTAACCAATTATACTGCTGGGTGGATAGAGGTAGGGGGATTTAAGAAACTTGCACCATTGTTTCTGCCACACCAGAAGATGGCTTCGAACCGGCGGCCTCTTGATTGTAAGTCCAGTGTGAAAATCAGCACAGCACGGCAGGATTCTTGCACGCAAAGGTAACAATTATAGCATAAAAAAGGAATTTAATAGCATTCATCCAAAATACACAATCTCACACTCACAAGAAAATCAAAAATGTAAATGCCAGAAAGGGCATTCAATTTCCTCTGCCATGGTCACACGTTTGAAGAAATCTCAATAAATCAACACAATCTATAAAGCGGCAAAAAATAACGTGCGTGTTTAAAAAAAGAAATGTACATTTTGAATTTCCTGTATGAAAAACAAAGTCAGGAACTGCATACTGTACATTGTAAACTCTAGCATGTAACATGTTGCCCATTTCAAGCGAAGAGTATTTTATTAGCTTGAAGCAAACGTCACGGTGTCAAATCACATAGATCCCATTTGCATGACTTCAAATCAAATCACTCGAGCACCGCTCCCATCCAACTCCCACAAAGCACATTGTGTTCATTCTCTTCCCACCAAGCCCAACGTGAACCAAGTCTTGAATGAAGACACAACAAAAACAACAAGGGGGTATTGTGTACGTGAAGGTGGCTCAACGGCAGAGTTGGCGGCTCACAACTGGAATACTAGGAGCTCAAATCCATGTTAGGGATTGACTCAGCCTATCATCTCTCTGGGGGTCGATAAACGAATTACCACTTTGTGGGGAAGTCAACAGTGGTTGTCCTATGGATAGCCTCACCACCCCTGCCATTTGAACATGGAATTTCCACGAATGGTTCAGGGTTGTAAACAGGAAATGAGCATCCAGTTAATTTTAATTTCAGACAGAAATCACATTGACTTTATGAAAAAGCACCCTGGTGTTTATTTGCTTTCCATGGCGAGGGCAGCTGTAAGCCCTGCCCAAGTCGGCACATCCACTGCTCCCCTACCCCACCACGCCCCTGCGGTGGGAATATGGCCGGGAAACGAGATTGGACGATTCAAATGCCACGCATGCATGGCCACTGCTGGCGGGAGGGCCTCCACCAGGGATGGCTTTATAGAGAGCCGCCCCCCCCAGAGGGAATTGGTCTCTGGTCTACTCTTCTATGCTGGTCCCAGACGTCTTGGAAGGGAAACATATGTGTTGCCAACGCCTTATTAGGGCATTGGCTATGAAAACCTACGTTTTATGTATTTTGTTTCATGACACCGGCCACTCTCCTGCTGTAGCCTTCTCGGGCTGTGAACCGTTTGTACGTGTGGGTCTCTGTCATGCGATCACATTGGTTCACTGCGTTATGCCCTACGATGAACAGACGTGGCACTGGCCAACATTACACGAGATTGCATAAATGTTTATTTTCCCCGTGTATGTTGTTCTTGTTGTGAAGAACATTTAGCATTTTTCTGTTTTGCTGTATCAGCTCTCCCCTATGAAAAAGACTTGTGATCTCAATGGGCTCTGACCTGGTCACGATTAACGTAATTTACTACGAGGCCAACATTCTCCAACCCAACACAGCCCATACCAGAGCATAACACAAGCCTCAGCGCATTCCATCCCAACATGGCTCAATAATGCACTTGGGTCAAGTCTAACAGTCCAATAGATCTCAACACAGCCTACTATATAGCCAAACCAAACACGGTTAAAAAC
The DNA here is from genome assembly GCF_965212315.1 of Lampetra planeri. Classification (NCBI taxonomy): domain Eukaryota; kingdom Metazoa; phylum Chordata; class Hyperoartia; order Petromyzontiformes; family Petromyzontidae; genus Lampetra; species Lampetra planeri. The sequence goes on from NC_136136.1 coordinate 5,460,846, forward strand.
ATCCAGGACGAACGCAACCTAACACAGCCCAACACACTCGAGTGTGGCCCACCACAGCCCAGTGCGACAACCAAACCCAACAGAACCCAACAGAGAGAGGAGCCCAGCCCAACACACTCTAACTTGGCCCATCCTAACACAGCCCCGGCCCAGCCCCACATCACTCCGCCTCCCCGTTTTCAGAACTCCGCCTCCACCGCGGGGTCTGCTCTGCGCGCTTGCGCGAGCTCGCATGTCAACAGGAACACTCGCCAGCCAGCCCAGAGAGAGAGAGCGACACCGGGAGGGTAGACCGCACGTACGAACACACTCGCTCGCGCAACTACTAAACACGTTTCGAACGTGCCATTGTAATAGATAAATATATAACTATTAAATACTTTTGTGTTTTATATATATAATACAGACAGAGATTTGCGCGTGCTCCCATGTGCACCTGAGCTGTCATCCCCGCCTGTCTGCCCATCATCTGCCAGTCGCTGCCGCCACCACTGCCAATCCTTTCCCCTGCGCCTGCCCAAGTATCCAAGACGACGCAGCCAGTACGGTATTCACATGGTACTCACACGAATGTTACTCAGACCCGGACACATCATTCCCTGCAGGGACCGATTGACCGTATAAGAGCGTTTCATTTGTGCACCTGTTCTGGCATCGCTCTGTACCGCCTCCACAGGGTGCCCAGCATTGAGAACTGCCGAGTTGGCACGCTGGGCGCACTGCATTGTCGAGTGTGTGAGTGCCCGAGTTGGCACCCTCTCTCTTTATCTAAAAAGCGTCCAAAGTGTGTATTCTCTCCACTTTGTTAACAGTGTCTAAAGATCCACGCCACATTCACTGTAAGTGCCGCTACAGTGAGTGTCAACGCACTTTATTGTACTCGGTGGTGTCCTCTATTCTGTCCTACGTGCGTGCATGCTTTACGCGTTATGTACAATGAGTCCACGTGGTCTAGTAATGCCGGCATTTGAAAACCCGTGATAGCAAACTCTGTACGTGTACTCCAGTGTAGACTCTGCAGTACCTCCATGCTATCTACTTTCTGTCCTGAAGCATGCTCCCAAAAGCAGGTCTTTGGCTCAAGCGCCCTGCATTTCATCCGACAACGTTCCTCCCCCTCCCTTGTAACATCACATCGCCAAACTGTGGTTCTTGAGCCATAATAGCGAAGGCGAGTTGTGGTCGTTTCCCCGATTATACAGTTTCATGTCATGCCCAGAATGCCGAAGGCATTTAAATCCCCACAGGGCATTCAATCAAGGTAATATATCGCAAGACGTGTTTGCCAGCAATTGAATAGCTGCGTTAGTACACTCTGTACTCCGCTCCACACTCGACAGCGCCGTTCTTAGAAATTCCGGTCCTCACGAGCCGGGAGCCACACACCCCCACCCCCTACCCCCACAGTGAAGATTTTTGCGATCAGCAATATTTCCCCAGTCGTCACGGGGTAATTAGGAGAAAAGCTGTACCATGGGGTAGTCGGAAGGACACAGGATTTGAGAAACATTACTCTGCAGTGTCTACACGCTCACTGCTCTGTTGGCGTAATTTTTGAGTTTATTTGATTTGTTACAGGGATGGTCCCGTTTAGCCAGTTGCCTGGGTATTTTACGACGGAGAGGGAGATCCGTGGTGTGTTAGCACAGCAGTACCAAGAACACACACGTTAAAATTGCAGAAAACAAGTATAGGGTACCTTGATAGATATTAAACTAGCAAACGAAGTATTTGACGGTCGTAAACGAAATACTCTTGTGAGTAAAAAAACTGCTAATATTTGCTTTACTGCTTTATTATTAAACTGCTAATAAATTGAAATCGCGCCAGAAAAAGCCAGGCACCACAGCATTGCGTTTACTACATCTCAAGCATTTGCACACATTTCAGGCAGTGTAATAAGTATGCTTTATATCCTGCTCTTGTTCCTGATTTTCATTCAGTCGGGCCTATGCACTGTTCACAGTATTTAAAATGTAAACATCTACATTTCAAGCACCCACATTGCGTTGACTAAGTCTCAAGCGATTAAATGTCCACGTTAGCATGCTGCTGTGTAGTTTGCAATTCTACATTATCTACAGCACATAAATAGCCATTTGAGAGTATCCTGTAGTGCATGGCTCGTGTGCCCAATTATGGATCATCATGATTCAGGGTCAGAATTCAGGGTCACGACTAGGTTCAAATACATTGGAGTAAATACAGAAGCTTCTAGTAGTTTCCAGTCGCATAAAACCATTATAACAATCACAACTGGGAAAACGTCACTTCTTACATACGTTATTTGAAGTGTCCTTTTGTTAACGAATGAATATTAATAAAAAAATATGTAAAAGGTTGTTTTGTGGTTGCAAAGATCAAAGAACCCCTGCTTTAGCTTAACGTTGCATTGCATTTTTTCCCTCACTTTCATCCTCCAACCTGCTTTTCTAAATTCAATAATTGATGTTTTGTTCTATTAACTATTGAAATATATCTCCTGGAAAAATCCCTTCAGACTGCACATCGTGCTTGCAGGGGTGTCCATGGCATCGTTCGAAACGTACAAACATTTGAATCCACCAAGAACAAGACTTTGAGACTCATCAAATATCACAGCAGCCGCTTGGTGGATCACAATGTAGTTAATTGTCAATAATAGTAATGATGAAAACCATTTTAATATTAATTGGCATTGATAATTATGGTAATGATGATGATGAACAGTGCATGAATCGTACTATTGGTCACATTTATACTCCACGGCAGAGCAGTGGCACAGGAGTTGGACCAATGCACAATGCACCCAATGGACCTGAGTTTGATTCCTGGCCACGGCTAACATCAATGGCGAGTGATAGATCAGCTTGTCCTGGTCACCCACCCACTCTGTTCCCCCCCCACCCCTTTACCAAGCCACATGAACTAGCGTTGTTAAGTATGCTCCATTAAACAAGCCCCATGACAGACACGGCATTAGGAGGCCCTCAGCAAGCAGTGGGTTGAGAAAGGAGATATGAATGATATAATATTATCGCACAGTGGAGTACACCTGTATGGGGTGATGCAACAATACAGTTTTCACACCACCTCTACAGGAGCCTGTGTCCTGTCTAGTAAACGCTCGCTCAGATTTAGAGGCTGTAAAAAACAAAATGGAACAAAGGGTGAAAAGTGCAGAAAGATGCATGGAGAGATGAATTAATGAAATGATAATAACTCATGATGATGACCCCCCTTTCTGTGATATCGGCTGGCAGCTGCAGCCAGCTGCCACTAACAGCCGCCCTTACGCGAGGTACAACTCAAAGATGAGAGGCGACAGTGTGCGTGCGTGTGTGGTATGCAAGGCATATGTGCATGTACAGCCCTCTGTCAATCCACTGCTAGATGAGGTCCTTCCATGCTGTGCGGGTCGTAGGGATAATTTGACCATACTTCACCATGCTCGTCAGAAGTGCGAGTTCAAGGGCATGGAGCGTAGACGTGTCAGTGTAGAACAGTACAACAATGGATTTGTATTAACTGCCCTCTGCTTTTCGACTTCGCAGCCCAACCATCTGTAGCCATGCATGGCAATTGTCCATTCAAGCACTATCCAGGCTCAATCCTACCCAGGGCACATACATTTCCACATGTGTTTTGGAGCTTGCACACCGAGAACCATTTTGTGACCCGCTCATATTCATAATAATGATGATTATGATGATCGAGAGAAAAGTGTCATCGTGCCAATGATGTCGATAACGTTGATAATGATGGCGACAGTGATCGGAGATTGGCGGTCTTTGATGCGTGGTTTAAAAAAAAAACATGGCAACAGCTTGGGGTGATCTTCATCCAGTCCATCTAGCAGTGGATAGACCATGGCCGATGCCCCATATTGGATGAAATAAAACGATGCCTCTGGCTCGGTCCATACCCAGAACCATTCTCAGTGTACCAATGACTACAATGCAGCCATTATAGCCTTAGTGCATCTCTCTAATATTAATTAAATACCGGAGTTCCTCACGGGCTAATTTTGAACGTGGGCTGGAATTAATCGTGGAGTTTCCATCTGCCACCCATCATCGGCGGGAGAGCGTGTTTTTTTGCAAACTGCACTCATATGCACGGCGGTGGCAGAAGCAATAGTTGTATGGCCTCTCTCTCTGCAGCGGTGTCTCAAGAGATTTAATCAGCGAACACAACACTGGCTGCAGCCAAATCACACGTAATGTGCCCAATCTTGTCGGATCCAAGCAGCTGAGCAGGTTTGAGCCTGGATAGTCCTTGGATGGGTAACCACCATGCAGAGTACAAACAGCTATGCTCTGTCTTCAGGTGTCTAAGCCAGAGTGGTGAAATGCTTTCAAATATCCTCCAAGAGCTGCATGTTATGGAGAGGCCCTCATCTAGCAGTGTATTAAAAAAGGGCTCGACATGACCACATACAGAACGGGCTCCATTGTCTGCTCTATGAGGTAGGTGCCAAAGCCTGTGAAGATGCCACCACATGTAATGTAACTTAAATCCACCTGCAACCCTTACTCCACGGGCCAGATAATGTATCGGTTCAACTTGTGGTGAATTGAGCGATAGCTTACTCATGAATAAATCTTATCGTGTTATTCAATTTAATTTTGCACAAATGTAAAATGGGAGTAACATTTTTTGTTGTTTCATTTTTTTCGGGGGGGGGGGAGCGGTGGCGGAGTGAAGTATTTCCAAACATCCCCCATGACAGATGTAGCCTGGGGAGACCTTGATCCAGCAGTAGATTGACAATGACTGATGTTGACAGGTTGCATGATTAATCTGTGCATCATATAATTTTGTTGAGTGCTTAATTGACATTTAGATTGTTGTTGTTATTGCTTGGCCATGGTGGGAATGTTGCTGTTGTTTTCATGTCTAAGACAATGTGATTCAGGCTAAGAAGCCACAGGAATTAAGGTCACATGGTATGAATAAGAAAGAGGACTGTTCAATTACATCGCTGCCAAAGCGCATTACACTCGCAAAGTCTAACCCGACCTACTAACTATGAATATCTCTGCACCGAGTGGCACGGTAGATTTAGGACTAGTAATTAATTCGAGGAAACGTTCTAAAAGCGATGGACAAAATACGCTCACCAATGTGTTTTTGAGGTTATGTCGTTCAGCAGGGTATCCGGACCTTTTGCGCCACACGATGGGAGCTTCTGAATGCTGAATGGCACACACCCCGGAGTGCTAAACAGCACAACCATGAAAACCCACGTAGCAGTAGCAGACTTTCCGTTGAAAGACAAACCGCACAACCACCAGTTGCATGAAGATACACTAAAAAGTGCAGAGGCTTGTTTCCGCTGGCGTGATAGAAGATTGAAAATGCCGAGCTAAGCCCCTCATCCCCAAAACATGAGCGCTTTACCACAACCAGCATTCTATTACAGGGGTAAAAGTGAAATCCTGCAACTGCTTGCTCACACCACTGCTGGCAGAAGGGGCTTCACAAGAGGGAACTCTAAAGTTCCTCTTTAGATGGTGTTTTGGTATACCCTACGACCCTGGCCAGACATCTTGGAAGAGGTCGGAATATCCCTCACTTTACCCCGCCACACGCGGCCTGCCGATCGACTTTGGTGAACCCACGTATGCTGCTGGGTGGACAGAGGTCAGAGGGAGGGATTATTTAAGAAACTTGCCCCCTCATTGTTTCAACAGCCGGACCGGAAGATTGAGTCGAACTGGCGACCTCTGGATTGCAAGTTCAGTGTGATAACCATTTCAACCACGGCAGCATCCCTCGCAGAGGAGCAGGTAAAAAACATCACGAAGGTACATGCAACAACGGAGGACATTACAGTTGACATGAAAAACAAAAGCGGTGTAAAGTAGAGGATACACCTAAAAGAAGGCTGCTGTTTTTCTGTTTCCAATGTACGTGGCTGACTTCCCAGCATCCGTTATGCTATAAGCACAACATCAACACAGCCCAGGTCAGGCCCACCGAGATCGAGGACACAATGAGACTGCTCGGGCATTCAGAATACAATTCTCATTCGCGAAGAGCTTCATTATTATTCTGTTAACAGATTCTCAGGGAAACAAACAACAACAATAAATGCACATGTAGTATTTCAACAAATTAAATAGGAAAGCCTCAATCCTGATGAAAACATTTATGCAGTAGAAAAATGTAAGAATTATACTGATTCATACATGAATAGGGTTATCCAACCCTGCACAGTTAAAACTATGCTTACTGCCTTGCCCTTGGAAAAAAACACAATCAGGCTACTGGCATCTAATCTTGATAAGATGAATCCAATGGCCCACAGAAGTGGATAAAACAGATCTACTTCTGAGCTCCATTCAAGTGACCTCTGTTCAACACAGGTGAGTGAAGTACTTTCTCATCTGCCCTGCGACAGAGAGTAATGTTAAGTAAAACTGATATAAAATCTCAGAGCTGGAATTTTGCCAAATTACCTGATCCTTTGTTTGCACAGTTATCAGTGACTGGTTTAAGACCATCAACTCACGACTTGAAAACCCGGTAGAATCATGGGCGACTGCCCGCTTTCAAACCGAGAATATTAGCCGTGAGTTACCAGGCCAATTCACTGTGCAGCCCCGTTAAAAGCCACTTGAAAAGTGTTGTTCTCCAATCAGGGTGTAATAGGATTGCTGTACATTTGTACAATCTTCTGTTTTTCTGATATATAAGCCACAATTTGCAGCCATGAACAAACCACTCCTGTTGATTGGATTTGTAATAATGAGCTTTATAATTCAAGGGGCAACTTGCTGCCACTTGTGGCCAACAAAGGGATGTGTTTTTCTCACTGTTGTGCAGCACAGAAAACATGTTACCTGCTGCCAGTCAGTGCAGTGCATTGCAAGAATCCGTACATCTGAGGTTTTTACGACCCCATAATCAACAATCGAAATCAAGCCACTGTGGGTGTGGCGGATGTCTGAAAGCACCCCACATGTTTTTGTTGATCATAACAAAGAGATATCCACACATTTGTTTCATATACATGATGACATTTTTGAGTCAACATTAAATAAACAATCCGAAAGCTGAGCTTGTGGGAAAGTGTGACACCTACTTCAAGGATTTGTTTAGAAGTCGTGTGAAAAAAATCTATTCTGCGGGGTATTCACGGACATACCATACTCAACAACATACTGATCACGTTTGTCAATGACACTGCAGCCTTGAAAAAAATAATATATAATAGTTGACATTTTGGGTAATGACCTTTCTTCAAAGTCCATAAATCGCTATGCAAAATGTACAAATATATTACCCGTGTTGTGACATGAGGTCGATATCACCAATGGAATACTTTTATTTAAAAAAAACCGCAACAAAGAAACACGCGTGTGTAGCTGGCAATGGCAAACGACGCCACTCCCCTTCACAGGACTGACATGGAGCAGGAGAGCTGTCGTTTCGGTGGTGGCAGCGGTATGGTGGGAGGCCAGGCCCGGGCCATGCCAGGCCAGCCCCACGCAGGGCAACTGCTCATCACGATGGATGACCTGGACACCATGTCAGAGGAGACCATGGAAGGCTCGAACTGCACGAGCGGCGACGGTGTGGACAACGCGGGCGGACCGATGGACAACGGCAGCAATGAAGGCATGGAGGACCAGCTTTTCAACTACTGGGAGGATATTGCTCGTACCCATCAGGTGGTGCTGCCCAGAGGTAGGAGTGCTCACCCAGGACAAAACAATGACGGCGATGATGCACTCGGGCAGGGTTCTTCACATATGTTTTCCGACGAGCCACATAATACAACTAGCGTATGTCGGCGGACCACATGATGGCATATGTATGAACGTTAAGACGTTGCTGACTATTTTCTCCAGGTTTCTCATATCTTTCTTGTCCATCTCACTTTGGTTTCGCTAATCTTATCTCTTGTCTACAGCTCTCTTATCTCCATCACATTTCTCACTTTCATGTGACTTATCTATATCTCTTATCTTCTAAGCAGGCCATATCTCTCAACAGGCCCTATCTCTCAGTAGGACACTCCAAGAGCCTTTTCTTTTCACACCTCATCACCATTTCTTCATTTCTTAGATCACCAAAGCTGTGGGACCCAGTAATTTTTCAAGGTCCACCATTAAAATGTTCGCAGAAATCATGTCGTGGTGTGGTGGTTGTTGGCTTTGAGCATGTGGGCTATCGTCCAATTTAAAAATAGAAAACTAGAGGCTATGCGATAGTGGTGGGAAAATTTGTTTCTTATCGACTGTAGCACCACCATCATGGACGTTGATTTTTTAAAGCAATGCAACTAACTTTGCCTCCTTTAAGTCTTTAAGTAAACACACAAACTGCATTGTAATTGCATGCACTGAAGACATTGATTCTTGGCAGTGGCTAAGGGCAACAGAGAAGTGATATCTCAACAGGTTCTGGGTCCCCCTTTTAACAATCCTGCACTGGACCAGTGTTGCAAAGCAAAGTATAGTCGAACAACCCCTACTTCTGATCCAGCAGTGGATTGACAAACTAATTTCACGTAAAATGAACACATGCTCTCTACCTAAACAGAAGCCCAGATTCAAATGTGCTTTTCCGCAACTTTAAAATAACGACTGGCAGACCTCCATCAGATGGGCGCTGTTTGGATGCCACTAGATGATGATGATGATGGTGGTGGCAGATGTGGTAGTGCGAGGTTCATAAAAAATGTTCCCAAACTGCCTTACTTTAGAACTCCTTTCCATAACCTATGATTCCTGATTCCTATAACCTTGCGAAACTAATAAAATATGTTAATTATTTTTGTTATATCACAAATACATGCTGTTTCTGGCTTTGAGACTCCCTCCTATCACCTACTCTCCCAAGTTCTTAACACCTTGCTCAATTCAAGAAACGTGTTATGTTGGACTGTAATTATCTCACTGCCAGTCCAATCCGTGTCATATGCCATTCAAACCTCCGATTATGACGGTTGGCTACGTATGGTGCGAAAGAAGTTCAACATACATACATGGATTTTGGCCTGTGCTCATTAATTGTGATTTATAAAATACAATTGGGATATGTTTCCCAGGGCACCCGCCAAATTCACGTCAACCATTTGCCCACACAGGCCTACATGCAAAGAGCCTCATTCCTTCTTCTTATTTTTGCTCACGATGCTGATATGATGGAATGGTGGGAACCGATTGAGTCACTTGAGCTTCCTATTAGTGGAGGCTCTTTGGCCAGCGGTGGTGTGAGCAAGCAATTTCAGGGCTACACCTTTACCTTTTACCCATTTGTTCTCAGCTAACTGCTCATTAGGGAGTGCGCAGACACATCTGAGTGTGCTATGCTAGGACTTACATAACTGCCCTCCACATACACACACATGGCTGGCAGCTTTTGGACATTACAATGGTGCCCCAAGAGCCGGTGGCACGGCATTCCAAGTCACGCGTCACGAGCAATCCACGCTGAGAGTGGTCCCGATTAAATATACTGCTGCCAGCTGCAGCGCCAAAACAAAGCAGAGCGCTTTCCAAGACACCATTTGTTTTGTGCTAATAGAGAGCAGCGCGCAAAAAAGTTGGCAACAACAACAAACGCTCACGAGTATTTTCTATCACTTTGCGTTTTTTTTACGGAAAGCTTGAGCATGCGATTGTTGAGTAATATAAAACAAATTTAACACATTTGCTGAGTATAGGCCCAAAGACCCACAATTACAAGCAGTCAGCAACAAACAGCCACCATCAAAGTTGTAACAGATAAATGCTAAATCTTGACTTAAAGCTTTCGTGACTGCAGGAATTCATATTCCTTGGGTCTTTCGGTAAAGCCACGTAGATAGAAAAAATAATCAAAATAATAACAATATCACGACGTTTCGATCGCAACACAAGCAATCGTCTTCAGGTGTTATCATTTTGATCATTTTTAAATCCTTTATATTAAGTTCACTTGCTTGCTTGCTTAGGACCGTGCAAATCTTTCGGTCGTTTTTTAACCCACTTCCCGTGATCCAATCGAGCTGACATTTTCCACACAGACTCGTTGTGCGTGACAATTAATGTTCGTGAAAAAAAATTTCCAAAATTTTTTTCCAAAATTTTTCACTTTTTAGGACAAAAATATTATATTTAATTACCAATTGCTTAATGCTGCCATGCAATCATCTGACCCATAGGTGGCAGCTATCTCAAGCCAGAGGACGAGAGGACTCTAGCCGCCACGCATATAAAGGATTTATAGTGAAAAACTTAGTTTTTACGGGTTATACTTGTTTCTATCTACGTGGCTTTACCGAAAGACCCAAATGAAAATAAATGTTAACACTTTTCTTAAATTTTGCAAGGTTATAAGACCTTGGGGAAGATGACAATTGCACGAGTGTGTGTCTATGTGTGTGCAGGCGTGGTGCTGGCTACACACCACTGCCTTGTGTGCCATGCCGCTATCATAGGTACTCGCAAACAGTCTGTGAAAGACTTCACGGGGGTGATTGTCATTGTTTTGTTTTGGTATATAAACTGTATATTTAACGTCTGATTCCCGATCACGGATAACATCATTGGTCAGTGATATATGAACCGGTCTTGGGCTTCAACGAGGTCGACTCAGCAAGGTGCAGTGTGTCAACATCCGCACCGGAGAGTCAAAGGCAGTTGGGCATTGTGTTAGCCACACCAAACCATTGTGTGGCATGCTGGTCTTAAAAGGTGCTCGCGAACAGCATTTGCCCTACCAGTCTGTTAGAAGCTACCAAGGGGGACCTTCATATTTTTTGGGCACTTACAAATAAAAAATACACGATTCTGTGCCACCCTAAAAACACCGCCTTCACAAATTGCCTTCTTGTACCGTTTCAGAAATGGCACAGCCTATTCAGCAGATGACGATGAACAATGACCCAGAAACCCGGGAACTGAACCCTTACACAGTCATCCAGAGGAACGAGACGGTAAGCAATCGTGTTGTTGCGATGCAGAAAAATAACGCGAGCCAAGGGGCACTCGGGAGGAGGCAGCCGATACGAATACCCACATTGTAGTGCTAAGCCAACAACACTAAAATCATGGGTTCAAAAATCTGGGCTTCCTTCCAAAACACAAGCAGGTTGTCAGCCAGAGTGTTTGATGATCTCAGCCCAGTCACCAAAGGTTGTGGGCAACAAAACCATTCCTTTAAATATGGGTTTTTTCACGTAATTAAAACAATTGCATCACTTGCGAGGTTTGCCAGTAAATTTGCCTTGGGTGCGCCACCCATTCGACTGATAACACTAAGAACATTGAGGTCTGGAAATCGTCTAAAAAGGGTCTTTGAAGGACAGAGCAATAGTCTATGATATCTCTGCTAGTTGAATCCACAGCAGGCGAAGTGGATAACACAAAAAATTACATCGCCAGGAATTAAGAATGTTTTGGCAAGTTAGACTGTTATTTGACCCATGTATGAACTTGTAAATGCGAAAGCAATGCAGGAGGGTGACTGCCCAAATGCTAGCTTGTTGCAAGAACAAATGGGCACTCATTGGACTCTTAACCACAATGCTACAATATTGATTAGATTAGGAGCCAAACGTTGTCTACAAAAAGCTCACCACATTCGTTAATCACAGTTTTTGTTGTAGTTATTTGTGGTTGTATACCACCGCCAATACAACATCACCATTTAATATTTTACACCGCGACTACTAAATGTGAGTTACCCATTTGAGAGTGATCTTTCATCTGTGGGCCCCGATGCACGTGTACCAACAAGACTTTTGTTTTGTTGGCTGTTGTCTTTCCCATAACGTTATTACAACTGTGCTCTATACATCACGTCACAAGAGGATATATTTATTCAGAACCCAGACAGAGCATCATTCCCATTTGTTAAAGAATGAAAAAAGACCTCAGAACTGCTTCTGAGTGGTAGGGGATTTACTTCCCACACCTCCAATTAGCATGATTGGATATGTACGGTGTGAAAGAAATTCAAGATGCCCTTTATGTTTTTCTGGAAGATTTTACTGTTTTTTCCTGGATGTTTCTGTTGCGCGTCGTCACTTTAAGATGTTCTTTGTTCATGTTTTGTTTGTTATGGTTGCACCCGAGTCAAGAGCCTCATGGCTCACAGGGCTATACCTAATAAATGAAACTGAAAACTGAAATGTTACAGAGAAACATGTTCATCATGTTATAGGCAAACTGATATTTTTAAGAGAGGTGGCATTAGCCAAATTAAATGAAAACCCACAAATTAATGAAAGTAGTTTAAGTTTTTTATATTCGGTCATTGGGGACTATTCTGAGAGCATCAACTCACTACACTTGAGAACCAGGTTAAATCATGGCCTCTGGAAGCCAAATTTAAATCCACAATTCTTAGAGGTGCCATCTAAGTGCTCTGGCGCTTGAGACAACCAGCCACTTGAGAAACCGATTTAATCAGAGGCAGAGCCTAATAAAAAAAATCACCGCGCACGGACTAAGATCCAACAAAAAATGAACGCATTAAAGTGTTGAAAACAATGGTATGTAATTTGAGAAAAACACATATATACCCAACAAAAAAATTAACAGGCACACTTTGGGGATTTTTAAAGAACGGATTTTAAGTTCAATAGAATGTTACGTGCCTGTAGCTACATATAAGTAGCTTCCAAACACAGGTGGCTGAAACCCAGATCTGAACCCAGGATCTCAGTGCTACAGACTCACAATGTTCAGACCGCCAGAATCACCCAGCCACCTCAGCTACACCGTTGTTAATCTTACCCAGGATTTCAGAGCACAGCCATAATCCCGTTGTGTTGGCGGGGTGTGCGGGGTGGGGGGGCATGCAGGGGGACGGTCGCATGCCAGTGGAGGAGCGCGAGTACCCGACCGGCTGGTGGGCATGCGTGACAACCAAAGAGGACACCTACGAGCAGAGTACCTGCTACGCGTTCATGAAGATCATGAGATACATCTGCAGGGGGAATTCCACTGGTAAGCAGTTAGTTTAAAAGTACGGTAAGTCCTCACTTAACGCGTGTTCATGCAGCGCATTTTTACGAAAACGTGGTTCTTCTATTTGGAAATACTTTTCGTAAAATGCGGAACGCGCCCATTATTACACGGTTTGTGAGCGACGAAATACTTTCTTGAGCTACACAAATGAGCAGTATGATATAGTGCACGGCCTACCCTCATCTCAGTTATTTGTCCCGCTATGGGATGACTGCAGGCTTATTTTATAGTGCAAATCTGATAAAAATGTGTATTGTTTCTATTATTTATTACCTGTAATGTATATACAGCAATTCTTTTGCGAAAATGTGTGAAGCATTTTCGCAAAACGAGTTAAACAAGGAATTAGTGATTTTTCTAAACATACCTTCATTTTAAGAAATGTACTTTCTTTTAAGTAGATTCATGTTTGTGCATTTTTTTATTATTACATTTCTATTTGCTTAGCAGCTGTACTTTATTTAATGTTATTACTTTTAGCATTTTGGTGACCCACATAATTCTTGCAAATGATCCACGTATCCTGTAACCTCAGACCTCACCTGGTTAAAACTAATACATTTGAACTTTGAGACAAGTCCTCAAATCTCTTGATCTTGTGTGTTCACAATGCATGCACGGAACTGACTGCAATAAAATTAAGTGGCTAATGCTATCTGAGGCGGGCAATTGGAAGATGTTACCGAATGCCTTCTCATAAACCCCCAAGGATCATGTGACCACTTGTCACTGGGCACACATGGCAGCTTTTTTCCATCGTGCAGACTCCAGCTGTGCCACAACATCTCTACGTGTTTAATTACTCACTAAATTTAAACCGTCAAACATATTTAATATGCCCAAAGCGCAGATTACCTGGAGTGCTGGGGATGTGTTCATTTTCAAGACCACACTTCCTAGACATCAAGTATATATCTATGTGTCCCCGTTGCGCGTGCCAGGCTCATACCTGGGCATGACAATCCCGATCGTTTCTACGGTGCAAGTGGACGAGGCAACAGGCACTCTGTTCCACCATGTGGTGGTAGGGTACCGCCTGCCCTTGCACCTTCAGGGCCAGCCACCCACGCCCTTCGACCCTACTGTCACCATCGAGGAGCGCCCGGCCATACGAGTCTACACCCGGTAACATCCCGCTACCATCACCGCCACCACACTCATCACCACTGTGGCCAACCTCATGGGCCAGTCCGCAGGGGATTAGCGGTACCAATTGGCTGGCCTCTGAAAAATTATATTTCTAATTGGCTGGCCTCTATAAATAGTTATATAGGTAAAGTATGATGAAACAGCCCCCATGACTGACACATCATGGAAAGTCCTTTATCCACCAACAGATTAACAGCAGTTAAAGTTGTTTTATTTACTCAAGCAGCGTTCGTTTTCCCCCCACCCCTCCTATCCTGCCCGCCGCAGTGAGTTCAGCGGTGCCACCAACGAGACTACAATCATGCGTCAAGTGAATGAGCTGGCACAGATCCTGGGCCACTCCGAGCTCTACAACACTGAGACCCACTTCATCGCTGGCTACAACAACCCGGCCGCAGCCAACCGCCGCAACGAAATCTGGTTCATCCGGAGAATCTAGCTGGCACGGCCGCTATAACATGCCGCAGAGTGGTGGCGCAATCCGAGGATGAGGGGGCGCACGACCTACAGTAAACTTTACCATGTGAATTAGTCTTCTTTAAATGGCAGGTCCACAGTTGAGCTATCAGTTTTGCGAAAACAAATCACTCTAAATAGAGAACTTATTCACCTGCAACTGTTTTTTCCATATTTGAGCAAGAATTTGCGCAACAAGGACTTATTTGCCGTTGCTAAAGGTCTGACCTAGTCAACTTGCGTACAGCCCCACCCATTTTCTGTTTAGCCCCCCCCACTACACCAACACCCACGTCAGGATTGTCACAACCAAGCATTGTTCGCAAATGCGCATGTGATGAAGGATGTCACTATAAAATTTCGCTGAGCGAATCACTTTAATTCAGTTTGTTCTACTTTAAGCAATCGGTTGTGCAACTGTTACAGAAATGTCCACATATAATCGATTCATCGCTCAGGTGTGCACCCGCTCTAAAGACAACAACCAAAACCACTGAGACCTCTATATCCATGTTGCTACTGCACTTGCACACGTCTGTAGATTTTATGGAAACCAGCCACTAATTTCTCGGTCTCAGACTACAGGTTTTTTTAGTTCCATATTTTTTAGGTCAGTGGTTTTAGTGGTTTCACAAGTGACAAACGAAACCCAAACAAGACCTGTGAATATGAGGCAATGATGTTTCCGAGGTGGTTGCAGCTGCAGCAATCTCTTATGCACAAGATGACGGAGGGGCATTAGTTTCGATTCAATGAGACCCTCGTATTTACAGTCGCCTATTTCAATTACGATAGTTTTAAGAGTGTTTCTGACATTAGATGGCATTATTGCTAACAGTTGCCAACAAATTGTATTCGCAGGGATTATTGTCATTCAGAACTGTTAGAGTCGGTGATCCGGAAAACATATCTGCAACTGGCACACCACATCTATCATACCTCGCTATGGCTGTGGCTACTAGCCACATGCCATCTACTCCAGTCACTCTACTAACGTCCAAGAAAATGTTAAAGTGAGAAATTAAGCCCTGCATATGCTGTATTTGATGGCGACGCAACAACGAATTAAGTCACTGCAGTGCTCTCCGGAACGCAACACATTCCGGATCTAAGCCACGTGGACCAATTGGTCTAAAACCATGTCACTGGATCGCAGGTTAAAGTTTGCAGGGCATAAGGTGAGAAGTCTTGTGGGCCCCTCAGATTGTAAACTTAAATTTCAGAAGCAGTGTTCATTTCATACACTTGTAGCTCTTAGCCAATCCTCTAACAAAAAACTCCATCTCAAACACACAGTGTTTGAATGGGAATAACACGAGCTATGCTATGTTTAACAGTCTATTCCAATACATGCTAGTGTAGTGATTCTGCATAACATTAGTTCATAAGCTGTGCACTATGTAAGAGACCTACATAGTTTAAAGTGTTAAAGCGTGACATGGCATTTGTAGCCATAAGGAGGGCACAACCTCTTAATTCTTTGCTTTTTTTCTACTTTTATTTAACAGTTTTTGATCTGTGAGGCCTGTTCTAAGGCATGATGAATGTAGGTTGCAGGGTGGGTTGTTTGTTTGGCTGTTCAAATGTTCAGCTTTGACAGCGAATGTAAGAAAAAAATGACGTATAAAAAGCTTTATACCCCTAGCATCACCTGGCGGAGTAAAACATATTTTTAACAAACCAACAACCACAACAGGAAAACTAAAATTGTACACACAAGGCAAAGGGCACTTTTCATGGGTACATTCTGTAGCGGAAACAAGTCTAAAGCTGTGTCTATCACTTAATGCATTGTCGAGAAAAACAAGTGCTTCGAGAAGAAGCAAGTGAGCATTACGTTTCTGAGAGCTCGGAGACAACATTAGTATGTGGCTTTAAAGGGGTCTTGCAGTCAAAACACTCTTGTCACAAGCACAGTGTCTGCTGCTGAGATGGAATTGCTTTGTGTCGTCTTTTTGAATGTATGTAAAACAAGAAGAGCGTGTCAGATTTTACCGCTCAAGTCGGGAACTATCGCAAATGTCGTCCACTATGGCAGTGAATAAAAACAGCATCACAGGCACAGAATCAGTGCCTTGAATCCGTCAACGACGCACCCAGGTTTTGTATCTATGTGAGTTTAATGTGCAGCACATATGGGTGCCCCAACTGTCACGATATTGAGACAATAAAACTGACAGTAGCTTGGGTTTTCACACTAGGTGTACGACTCACATGACACATACACGAGATCCGGTTTTAGGCATGTCGACATCACCAGACGCATCTCCACATCAGATGCATCTCTACCTAGCATCGCGATCACACTGGGCATCTTGTAGTTCCCTGGCTCTCGATTGTTTTGCTTGGCCAGTATGCGTACGTTTGATGTATTTAAATGTGATCCTCCGACTGCGAGAGAAATAAATGTACGTACACGTGAACGAAATGCAGCATCTTAATTCTATGTCTCATGAGTACGTTTTTCTGGAGGACATCATCATGCCCGAAAGGGGGAAAGAATAGTTAGGATATGCGTGAAATACGAGGATCTGTCTGGATTAGTTTGCAAAATGTGGTTGCCAGAAACCTCACCCGCACCCATAAACGAAACCACATCCCTTCAGTGCACCGGTCCTTCCACTGGCTTCCAACTCCAATCTTGAATCCATTTCAAGATCGCACTCACCATCTTCAGGAGCCCCCTGCCCATCTCTCCCCACTCAACTCACTCTACACCCATCGACGTACTCTCCCCTACAGAAAATTCAAGGGGGAAGGCTTCCACTAGTGAGCTATATCAAGTAATTTGGCCTATCTTTTACGTTGGCCACAGGACATGGAAGAGGTGGGAATACATGCACACTAAATGAATAATTAATTGGTAGAGTAAACAATTAGTTATATAATCGGAAAGCCTGGCTTTAGTGAGGACCATTACAGACCGTACCTCACCGGGCAGATGCTAGAGCAGTGTTCTTCACCAATTTACAGAGGGGGGCCACTTTTAGCAATAAGACATCAGCGTGAGGGCTGCCACACATTTGCAACCACTGAGTTTGACAGCATGATGGGATGTTTTCACATTTGTGTATTATCGGGGGCCGCACGTCAGAGGCCGCACCAAAGGCCACCAGGGGTTGCCAATGGCCCGCGGGCCTTGCAATGAAGAACACTGCATTAGAGGGACGATCGTGGGGGCTGTACCTTGAGATACTGCACCCTGATGGCTGACAGCTCCTCGTCCAGCTCCACCACGATCTTCTCGACGACACGTTCATGCGAGTAGGGCAGGATGTCGGGGGAGTCCTCAGAGCGCAGCTCCACACGCGAGATCAAGAGGTTGTTTAGAACCTGCTGAACAGACTGCGGCACCGCAAAGAGATAAAGGCGGAATTGGACGGTTGGAATTACGAGTGGCAATTATTTGCAAGCCACTATTCACCTGAAAAATATATTAAATATTCCATCAGTCATCATCATCACAAATAAAACTAAATTAACACGCTGTGTTAATAAAAAAAAAGAAAATTTACTTAACTAATCCTGCTACTAGTTGTTAATTCGGACACAGGAAGGTATAAACGAACCTCATCATGCAATAAGCCGGTTTTTGACTTTGTAAGTCTCAGCAGTGCGCCGCTTGTTAACCAACAACACTGCTGGGGTGTCCTGGGTTATCGGCAAGAACTGACCATTACCAGCAGACAATCAATTCACAGCATTCATCATCACCATCATAATCAGTCCCTTTAACCAGGGTCGTGGGGGCGCCAGTGACGCAACCCTACCGATTTAAGCAGTAGGCTGCCAATTGTTAAACCGTTTTACTGCAAATAGATTTTAAAAGCAAAAAATACTACAGTTATTGTATTGATGCTATGAAGAAGTAGAATAAACTTTGCCAAAGTAGTATGTGGTAAAATGGTTTAATCGAATCAGTAGAGCTGGCAAGTATGTAATGATGCTTTAGTAATCAACACCTTCTACCTATTGCAGTCATTTGCGATCTGCACAACATCCATCATCAATTTCCCTGTCCAAGACACGGTGTTCATCATCCAGCTGCTCCTCGGCCGAACTCTCTGTCCTGGTACCCTTCAACCGGGACCTGCAGGATTGTGTTAGAAAGTCCCTCTGGTGTTCAAGTGAGAGCAGAACCAACAGTCGACAAAAGCATGTGTCCCAGTGGGGTGGGGAGGCTCACCTGCCGATCACTTCCAGGCGTCGCGCTCAGAGCAAGGACGCGGAACTGGCGTGAGTAACCGACGAGCTGATTCACCACCTGCCATGGACACCGAGTACAGCGCACGTGTGTTAACGAACCAGCAGTCGGGAAATCTAAGGTAATCATAACGTTTTTTTTTAAGCGAGCGAAAGGCAGTTTTACAACAGTACAATTTGGATTCATGTAGCAACTAGCATGCAGAAGGTAGTCTTTTTGTCAATCCACTGCTGAATGAGGACCTCCCTACGCTGTATACGCATCATGCAGGTTAAACGACCATACTTCACCATGATGATCAATATGAGTTTTTGAAGGCGAACAGCATGTTAGGGGCATTGTAAATTACATCGGATTTTGGTCTGCTGAAAACATAGCCGCACAGCAACCTATTCTATTCTTAGGTTTTTTCGGTAAAGTCACGTAGGTAAAACATCAAAATTAATGAAAATAAAATAAAAACAAAAATCACGACGTTTCGGAGGCAACACAAGTCTCCGTCATCAGGTGGGACCGTCACAGCCGAATTGTGTTGCCTCCGAAACGTCGTGATTTTTGTTTTTATTTTATTTTATTTTCATTAATTTTGATGTTTTACCTACGTGACTTTACCGAAAAAACCTAAGAATATGATGCCTTGCAGTCACGAAAGCTTCAAATCTAGAATCCACAGCAACCTACAATACCACGTTGATACATGATGGTCACCGATCCAAGCACCATCCAGGCTCATCCCCGCTTAGTGTCGAAAATCTAACAAGACTGAGCAAATTCCAGGAGATTTTTTTCACAGGCACGGGATCAAAAAGTTAAAAGCTACTCACGATGCCGTATAAACCAAAATGAAGAATGAGCTCCGATAATGGGACCTAACCTGGCAATAAGAGTAGTTTCCCATCGCTTTGTGGGCTTCATCGACGACCAAGCACTTGACGGCCGCCGCAGGGCAAGCTTCACTGCAGAGGTCGTTCTTCATCACGTGCGGAGTCAAGAAGAAGAGCCGCTTCTTCGCCCAGATGGCCTGGCGGTTTGAAGCCATGGTACTGCCTGCCGAGGAAAAACGTGCAAGGAAAATGACACATTGGGGGACCTTTTTTGGCAGTATCAATGTATTCAAAATAACAATAGGTTTTACCCGTTCTGGCAATAAAACAGGTGTTAACATTATGAGATCTCTTTTACCAGTGGCAAAATATGATGGTAGGTTTTTACCCTTTTAACTGGTACAAAACTGACACCTTTATTCAAGGCATCATGTTTGCAATGACCACAACACAAGTAGTCAATAAAGCAAACAAAAAGAAGCAACTCTGATAAGGATAATAATATGCACTGTCCTTGAAGTTGATTGGCCCACACCCGAGACGGCTTTCTTTAGAGCCTAGTCCCCATTGGTGTAGGGCCAGATGACACCAGAAGGCGTATCAACTTCAAGGACAGTGCATATTATTATCCTTATCAGAGTTGCTTCTTTTTGTTTGCTTTATTGACTACTTGTGTTGTGGTCATTGCAAACATGATGCCTTGAATAAAGGTGTCAGTTTTGTACCAGTTAAAAGGGTAAAAACCTACCATCAGGTGTTAACATGTTGAAACACCAAATACTGTAGAAACCTTTTGCATGGAATCAAGTCGACATTAACCACGCGTACATGTGGTGAACATGCAAACTGATAATAAAATGACATCAGTTGTAAATTTTACACACACATCCTCTATCAGCAGACACGATCTATATCCAGCACAACTATACCCACCAACATTACCAACACCACAATTACCACAAAGACCACCACTCCGAAACCCTTCATAAAAATTACCATCATTACCGGTACCTCCACCACAAAAAAAACCCCGCTCCCCAAGTTTGTTGTTGCAATCTTGAGTTGAAGCTTTCGTGACTGCAGGAATCCATACTCTTTGGTTCTTTCGGTAAAGTCACGTATGTATAAAATATTTTATTTTATGTTGTTGCAGCTTGCCGACCCCCCCTACTGGACATCTGTGAAAAGAGTTTCATAGCTCATCGGATTCCTCCAGTCTAAACAAAAAAAAATATTCCGATTCTGAACCACTCAATAATTAGCATCCCAACCAACCACCGCCACCACCATCGAAGCAATCCACAAACACACAAAATAATAATCACCCGTCATCTCCGCCATGTGCTCCTGCGAGATGCCCATCACGTTGTGACACGCCTCCATCTGCTGTGCCACCAGTGGTTTGGTGGGAGCCATGAAGAGGATCTTGCCGGACGGGTACCACCGATAGAAGTTGTACATCACCACGGCGGCGATGAACGTCTTGCCCAGGCCGGTGGGCAAGCACACCATTGTGTTGTTGAAGAGCGCCGTCTGAACGATGCTGTATTGGTATTCGCGCACCGGGAAATTTGTCGGATAGATCCAGATGTCACCGGAGGTCACGTCAAATCCGGGCAGGTGTTCCACCTCCTGGTGTCCCACCACGTTTCTCCCAGACGCCGCCTCGACCTCAGCCGCGGCCACCATCAACACATCGTCGTCGTCGTCGTCGTCGCCAACGTAGCCACCCAACTCGACCTGCTGCCCGAACGAGGTCTGACCCATTTTGGTTTCAGGGCCCGTCCATAACGACGGCCCCCGACCAGAGCTTGCCCCAGCCCAGTCTCCCGCATGCGTCCTGGACCCCGTGGCTCCACGCCTGACCCCAGCTCCTCGCTTGGAAGTCCATGGTTTTGCTGACGATGGCCTTCCTTGAGACGACGATGGCCTTCCTTGAGACGACGTCGGTCCCACTGCACTGTCGCTACCCAGCCTGCCCCCCCAGCTCTGGAAGAGAGTCTTCTGCTTGGAATTGCGGCCGCTCATAATTGCGATGGCCGAGGCGGCCTGTGCATCGTCGTCGGCTGTCGTCGTCGTGACGATGAAGGCGGTAAAGGCGACACGAGGCGCCAGCGAAGAGCCCTCACCTCAGGTATGTTCAAGCTTTTCGGAAGCATGAGGTCCTCCAAACGCGGGTTGCCTGCTGGTATTGGAACACGTCCAGGTCACCCATCAACATCACCGTCTCAATACTTTGCCAGCATCGTTAGATCCACCAGCTTCTACCAACATCTCAGAAACCTCCTCTGGGACTTGACGCAGTTCGGATGGAACCTCCACAACAACAACAAAACCCTGCAGAGTCTTTAAAGGTATCCAGGTCTCCAACGCCCTATGTCTCGAATAGTGTTGAAGACATCGATCTCACACTCACTATTATGAGACCTCTTAACACTTTCCCTCACCGAACCTTCTCAAATCCTCCAGATCGTCGCAACGCATCCAAAGCCTGCGGCCAACTTGCCAAGTTCTTTCTCGACTTGTTGCGGAGCTTCCAGGGTGACCACGGCTCGCCTCCTCCTCCTCTCTCATCACCAGCGGAGCCCCCCCGGCTCAGCCATGCGAGCTCAGGCAG
This sequence comes from Lampetra planeri, assembly GCF_965212315.1. Taxonomy (NCBI): domain Eukaryota; kingdom Metazoa; phylum Chordata; class Hyperoartia; order Petromyzontiformes; family Petromyzontidae; genus Lampetra; species Lampetra planeri. The sequence goes on from NC_136136.1 coordinate 5,483,046, forward strand.
ACACGGGGGAGGAGGGGGGGATAGGGGGGGAGGGCTGGGGGGGAGAGGGGCGGGCGCCATCTTATGAAGGGAGACTTCTGAGCAGTGACGATTTTAAAATTAATTCTAGATTTGAAGCTTTCGTGACTGCAAGGATTCATATTCGGTAAAGTTGTTGTTGGAAACCTCCCCCACCCACCCCCGCCCATTTCTTTGTTAAACAAGTTATTTGGAGATTCACACTGTATAGCTCGTCTATTTGTGGAGTGGTCATTGACCGAAACGTGTTCTATATATATGTGTGTTTTATTTAGGCGCCAGCAGTGGTATTGACAAACTTTTAAGTTTTACTTGTCCATCTTGATTTCGTGCGGTTGCCTTACCCAATATGGCCGACAAGTGTCCCCACGCGGTGCAGCGCTCATCCGGTGTACATTTTAAAATAGCGTGGCGCTCGAATTGTTAGTATGGATAGGTACAACGCGTGCTTCCGTCAACAATGTCAACAGGTGATATAATTGATATACAGTATTGCATTTGTGGTGAAGCACGATCCTGATGATGTAAAAATTAACCCGTAAAAACAAAGTTTTTCACTATAAATCTTTTATATGCGTGGCGGCTAGAGTCCTTTCGTCCTCTGGCTTGAGATGGCTGCCACCTATGGGTCAGATGATTGCCTGCCACCATTAAGCAATTGGTAATTAAATATATTTTTTTTCCTAAAAAGTGTAAAATTTTGCAAATTCTTTTTTCACGAAAATTAATTGTCACGCACAACGAGTCTGTGTGGAAAATGTCAGCTCGATTGTATCACGGGAAGTGGGTCAAAAAACGACCGAAAGATTTGCACGGTCGTAAGCGCGCAAGCAAGCAAAGCAAGCGAACTTAATATAAATGATTTAATAAAGACGTTGAGAGGTGGCAACCACGACGGCTTGCTGGTGGGGGGGGGGGGATGGACTCCCGACTTGTTGTTGCTGAGTGAACAGGGCCACACCGCTCCTGCAAGCTCGTGGCTGTGAGTCCAGGGGCAGCCACGTGGACTGTCACTGGGGGCAGTTAGCGGGCAGCCACGTGGGCTGTCAGTTTAACACGAAGGCTTTCGCGACCGATATCATCCACAATCTTTGTTTTTTTCGGTAAAGTCACGTAGGTAAAAAATACAATTAATTAAAATGAAAACAACTAAATTAAAACAAATGTGATTTGTTTTACCGAGAAAACCAAAGAGTCACGAAAACTTCAAATCTAGAATCATCCATAATACAATATTCGTTTTGGTTTAGATTAGTTAAATATAAACGACACATTTATATGTACGCGATCTAACCCCCATAATAACTAAGCTGTCAGTTGGGGTAATTTAGGGATTAGGAGGGTCGATATAAATAGTAGTTGGGGGGGCAGTTAAACCTGGAGAGGACCAAGTGGCTAGGTTGTGAGAGCTCCATAGAAAATTAAAGGATAAATAAGTACAGGAGTGTAAACAAGTTACCGATTGTTACAATCGTGAAGTAATATATTATTTAATTGCGTTACCCATTCTGGGTACAAAATATACACGATTGTCAGCGTCTTCTATGCCTATATATAGCAAGATTTAGGCTACGTTACATTTGGTGGCAGCGATTTTTTTTTATGAACCTGCAAGGAATGGCAAGAACAAGAGGCGACATGGAAGAGGAACGAAGACGATCAAATGACGAAGAAGTAATTCCTACTCGTCGACACCAGCTCACAAGGCCATCTCGGGTACCTCCAATATTTTACTGTTGTCAAAATAGCTTTACTGGGAAAGATTTAGCCAAAGATTTAAAATAGCAGACACAGAGGCGCTACGGGAATTGGCGATGCATTTCAATGATGAATTAACGGAGTTTGTATTAATCGCAGAAGTCAAAAGAAGTACATTAACATCGGCATTATATGAAATGAGTTTACACTACATTAACTTCCCAACAGCATCTAAAGAAAATGTATTTGACTTTATAAGTGAATTTGACTTCATAGGTCAACGAATTAATGGGTTTTGGGTCGGAACCTAAATACGCCGAGCAGAAATGTAGTGAGGCACGATCCTTATGTATTAAGAAGTTGCGGGGCTTTATAATAGGGTGGAGGTGCAGTGCCGGATTAAGCTAGTGCAGGGCCTGTAGCATTATAAAGGGGTCCTAAATAAAAGAAAAACGCAAATATAAAAAAATGTACTTGCATAGTAAAGTCATTGTATTTTTTCATTAGCTATGCAGCCAGATAATACGACAAATCGCTAACAAACACCCAGTCATTCATTAAAGTTGAAGGCAGTATAGTACTATAGTAATAGAGCAAGTGCAGAATCACTGAACCGGAATTGATAGCTTGAAAGCATTTAGCGCAGGGCCCTGAAAAGTGCGGGTAGCACATGTAGCTACTTTTACTGGTAGGAACCGCCAGGTTACACCAGCCCACAGGGGATTATTGTGTCCGTCGTGCAGGGAGGGGCTGGGTGGGGAGGGGCTGGGTGGTGGGGGGTGGGGAGGGGCTGGTCACCCCGTGGTGCCCTTATAAAACTCAACGTTTAACCTACTCACGCCGGCTTGTGCCCGCCCTCACAGTCGGGCATATTTGCGGAATACACCACGCCGCCCTTGACCCTGGCCATTGCCTGAGCAACCCAACGTTCCTACCAGCTCCCTCCGCAGGAATGTGTTTTATTAAGGACCACCACCGTCTCGAATTCACCACCACACTACATTGCGGCTCTTGAAATATTGAGTGATGGTTTTTTTACCGAATTCGAACAAAAATTGGAATCCTCTTGTTATTTTGGTTGACCTAGCACGTGGACATAATCCGATGGCATGGGCTCCATCTCTGCGATGGTCGTCATCTCGAGTGCGCGTGTTATTTGGCTTCCAATCCGTCGTTCGTCTCGACCAGCGGCTATCGTCCGTCCTGGAATGTGTTGCTACTGGGATAATCCTGCACTGGGGAGCTGCGAGGATGGGACTCCTCGACACTTGCGGTGCTGACTGCTGAGTGGTGTGAGCCTTGTCAGCGCCACTGAGTGGACGGAGCCCCCCCCCCGCTCCTGCAGCTCGTGGGTGTGGAGCCACTTGGGGCAAGTTCACATAACTATCAACCCCTTATATGTGCCAACCAATTCAGATCTCATTGGTCATCCCGTGCCCTTATAAATCTCAACGTTCATCCTACAAAGGACCAATAATATCTTAATTGGTCTGTAATAAGATAGGCACTGATAAGGTATGTAATAGGTTCAACGCACAGTTATATGCATTCGACGGGGCCTATGATTCGTAACAAGTGACATTTAATACCTCAATCGATAACGAACAAGGGGAATGTATAACGACTGCCAATTAAATAATAAATCAGTAATCAATACAGCAAAAATAATCGCGTACAGTATTTTTCTATATTTGAAATCGATTCCATTTGATAATTAAACTGGAATCGATTACGCACACCTTACCGTGGGCGCCATCGGGAATCGATTCTACAATTATCGATTCTCTCTGGATCGATCCACCCTCCAACCAAGCCTCGACTGACTCGTCCGCTCTGCTGTGGCCTCAGCTGCCTGCCGCGAAAGGGAAGACGATTGACGCTGCACCATTGACGAAGGTGTGCATCTGTGCTTTGCTGTCAACGAGGAGATGTAGGAGGTGCAGATATCGGGGGCTATCAAAGGCTATTTATCTCGCTGTTGTATTCAGCGAGGTACCTGTGCTGGATGAGGGAGAGGCCGTATCGGTGAATGGCCGTCGTACCAGCGAGGTCCTGTGTCGGCGATTGGCTTCATGATCACAATCGGAATATTTATATTGGATGGAAAATATAAGAAACCCACCTCACCCACTGGGATTTTTGCACACAGTGTTGGTGTACGGTGCTTTTTCTGCAATATTTTGCTGTCTTTTCTTGGATTTTCTGTTTGCACTTTAAGATGTGTTTTTGTTTGTTGAGGTTGCACCCGATTCAAGAGCCGAATGGCTCACAGGGCTATACCAAATGACTGCAACTGAGAAATCATACATTGTAGAATTGCTTGTGTATGGCTACTGTACAGCTGTGAACTCGGCCGTGTACAATTTAACATTTTACTGTAGAGTGCAAACTTAACCTGTGGCATGACACCTTGGGCTGCGGACTAAACTGTGCAAAACATTTGGAGTTGACTTAGTCGAATGTCGTCACCAGCACTATGTACTGAGAGCGTAATGATTTACCTAACCACCACGGTGATCCGATACATTCATTCATAATAGTCTTTTTCTCGTTTTTACCATCTCGTTTCTATTGTTGCTTGCTTTTGTTACGTCTCCATTTGTACCCTTGCTTACTCTATTAGCCGAAGTAATGTTGGATATGGTTTCCCTATTTAGATTTCACATACATTGAACATTTTCATGTTTACTCGATTCGCTGCATGTATTGTGAGCCTTTGTATGATATTATTCGATGAAACGATGCATCTGTACTCAACCAAAGTACGTACTGCGTGGGTCTGGTAGAACTGTGGACGAATGGACAAGGTTTTCGATGCCTCCTGGGGTCTGTCCAACGCTGAGCTCCTCCAGCAGGTACTGATGCACTGCCATTGGGTTGGTTCTGTACACCATCAGTGTGGAATCTTTGCCTTAATGAGGGCAGAATAGGAATTTGAAGTCTTTTCACGAGCAATCTGCACGTTAACAGTCACATGTTACTTCAAGAGAACCCTTACATGCCAAGAACGCCGGTAAACAGTGTGGAACATCGCAGACGATCAGAATAAACACATACATTTGCACACCTAGCTTTGACACGAAGATACTCGGGTAACCATCAACCACATCAGAATACTGTATCAACTGGCCAATGAGCACATCTCTTTCATGAATGGAAATTAAAATCACAGGAGTGCGTGCGGTCGTGGCCATGATACACAAACTATGGGCCATAAAGTAAACCACTGCTATTTTGGCAGCTTCAATGGAGGAGGGATAGCAAAACTACACGAGCTTTCTCCTGAAGTGCTCCCGTGGGTAGCAGACCTCTGTTGGCATTTAGCTCCTCAACATTGCCATACGCAAGAATAGAATAGTGCAGCTCTGATACTTGAAGTAATGGATATATAACATGTGCGGGCCGCTTTGACGTGATAAGGCCTCATGGGTTCATGGATTGTGTGATGTGAAGTCGTGGTTGTAATTTGGCCCACGGGCTATAGGTTCCCCACTCCTGGTATATACACACATTTACAATAACATTACACATATAAGCTATGATGTTTATATTTAAGATGGCTTTCAGGAACACAATAGTCGAGTACATATTTCATTGTAAAAATATATATTTACAGCCCTCAATCTACTTATGTATAATTTGTTCACTCCCTTAGCCTAATGTAACGGCATATTATTTTCATGAATCGTAGATATAATTGATGATTACACTCATTAATTTATTAAATTTAATGAATTAATAATTATTACATGCCAATGATTTGCTTAAGAGGACTGACTTTGTCCTCATTAACATTACTTTTATTCATATTATTGGTCTTTTCCCCCATTTTTATCCCAATTGTGCTAATGATGTCACGTTATAAGATTAATACATTGTTCAGTCCCTCCAGAAAAACGCGGAGTTTTTTGGTGATTGTTGCGGGCAAAAATCGTTGATTATGCGGCACGTTTTCTTAAAAAATGCGATGGAATATGCGGGATATTTATGAAATTTTATGCGATTAAATTGCGGGAACTTGCAAAAATTGCGGGAACTTGCAAAAACTGCGGTTTGATGAAAAAGAGAAAAAAAAGTGATTCCCCCAACACCCTATTCACTAGGCTACTACTTTAATGTAAAGAGTCATTTCTTATTACTTCCTATGATAAGCAAGCATACTACATCACAGAAAGTGCTGGGAATATTTAAGTTCTCATCTTGTTTTATTTCAGACCTTAACAAACAGATGGCTCAAACTTACAAAACATTGAGTCGAACAAGTTCTGTAGCTTTACAAAATGAATATGCTACAACTTCTGTAAAAATGAATAAATAAAATATTAAAAAATAAAATGTGTGCTTCCTGTTTTACAGAGGTAGCTATACAAAACAGACATCTTCTGTTAAAATAAGTGTTTTCAGTGCACAGTAACGTAAGCAATACAGTAACAGTACAGTCTTACAGTAATGTAAATTTACATACTACTAACAAAAAAGTGCAATCTTACAACTGTAAAGTTGCATAAACTCCTGAATAAAACTAACTACGTAGCCTCTAACACTGGCCAATCATTCACCATCCTCATCCTCCATCCCCTCTCCCTCAGTGTCCATCTCCTCCCCCTCCACCATCTCCTCCCTCTCAAATGCTCCACTGGCAAATGAGAAAGATTTGCGGGCTTCATCATGGTTTCATTGGCATCGCGGGGTTTGCAGCTTTTCAATGATGTCGCGTAATGAGTGACGTCACTTCATAACGTTCCCATGGCAACAGGGGAAATGGCTGCGCTTGTGTGAAGTAAACGCAACATTTGTCAACTTTCTGCTAAGATATATGTGACTTTTTGCAACGAAAATGCGGGGATTATGAAATCATGCAAGCCCGCATATTTTGCGCGCGGAAATCTGCAATTTATGCGGCGAAAGTGCGGCGTATTTGAAAAAACGCGCCCCTCGCATAAATATGCGGACTTTGGCTGATTTTGCATGGAATCATGCGATCGCATAATCGCGTTTTTCTGGAGGGACTGATTGTTATCTCAAAGCATTGCAACCATTTGTTTTAGAGAATGGCTCACAGAAGCAGATATAACAGAGCAACCTCTGAAATTCTTTCAAGTGACCTTTAGGCCACACATTCAGGGGCAGCATTTTCCCACTCCTGAGAGTAACCTGTCCTATGATGGTCAAACCAATATTTGTATTCCCTTTGATGAAGTTGGAATTCAACCAAATTAAGTGCAGAACCAAATGTAATGTGATGCTTGTTTGTGCAATCATTGGTAGCAGGGCTGAAACCATAAACCCTCTTCACTTGAGAATCCAGTTTAATCAAAGCTATGTGAAATCTAACCCAGAATCTCGGCGATACCAACTCCGTGCTTTGTCCTCTGAGCTGCCCAACATCTCCAATAACTTTTCACTCTCCTTCAAATCTACCACCACTATCCAACACCTGAGAGCAGATGGGGCTGCTGAGCTGGTTGTCCGGCAAGGAGACCACAAGTGAAGCATACCAAGCAATCACAGCCGGCAGGGTCGCGTACGAGCTGTACAACCGCGTGACAGGCAAGGCTGACATCGACAAATACAAGGTGCTTGTCCATGCATACCGGGACAGTCACCTATACGGAGCACACTTTTTCGTGGTCCACTTTGCATGCTTGTAATTTAAGCGTGCATAATAGTTAAGTTGATTTTGATTGTAATTCCTGAAATACTTCCTGATTGATGGCCTTATTATCTAACCTGATGGGATGATCGCAGCCCAGCAACTTAACACCAGATTGATCTTGTCCATTCCGCTTCCCCTTGTCTCTCATTTGTACTCATCCCTTCATCCCATGCCTGTAACCCCATTGTATTCCTCTCCCTAGGCTGAGTGCCTGCAGGGCATCGTAAATTTCATCCGGGACAACCCAGGAGCCACGAAAACTGCCATCGACCAGGCCGTTCTGCTCCACGTTCAGATATTTGCTGCTCGGGTGGATGCGATGTAGGACTGAAGTGTGACTAGGTAAACACCTGTTTGGTGGACATCTTTAGAATGAACTCCTTGTTGGATACCTTGAAGGATCAACATTTTTTGCTAACTTTGCCCAAAAACGCAATTCTTGGCGATCGTTAAATTGTTGACTCAGCCATGCAGCCTTTTTCATAACATTTTAAATATGTTTTATCTATTAGGCAGCTAAATACACTCGTATTTCTATGCGTCATATTGGAGTGGGCAACAACACCGTGTACTGGAGTGCAACAAGTGTGGGGGGGCCAACACGTGCACATGGGAGAGATAGAGCGATGGTAATCTCCCCCTGGGTGGTGTCACATGGGTGAGATGGTAATATCAAGAGAACAGCCTGGATATGCGCAATCAGAGAAGGAAATGGGCTAATATCTAGCAAAAAATCGCAACTACTGAGGCAATTTAATTTTTGCACATTATCCAGGACAAATCACACCCTCGTAAAATGTTGCATTTCTAAAAGGGACATTTTTTTGTGCATTGCTCATCCTTTTGCTATGTTTGGTTCTTAAGTTATAAGCAAAGTCACAAGCATATTACAATAAATAAATTGTAGTTTTATGCCATGCAATGGATTGTATCACGTGGATTATCACATTTCAATAATGAACACGTATGTATTGTCATTTTTTCTGGCAACAAAACAGGTGTTAAGATGTTAAAACACCAAACTTAAACCTTTTACAAGGAATCATGTCTGCATTAACCACAATGCTTGTGGTCAGAATGCAAACAAAACACATACTCTGATAATATATGCATTGTCCTTCAAACTGATTGGTCCACACCAGCGACAGCTTCTTTTGAGTCTCGTCTCAAACGGTGTTAGACCAGAGGACGCCAAAAGGTGTACATCCCAAAGACAATGCACTATCAGAGTAATGAGAGCTGGGGTGAGCATTTACATAATGGGACCTCCTTTGCCAGTACCAAAATATGATGATAGGGTTTTCCCCTTTTTTCTGGCAACAAAACAGGTGTTAAGATGCTAAAACACCAAACTAAAACCTTTTACAAGGAATCATGTTTGCATTAACCACAATGCTTGTGGTCAGAATGCAAACAAAACACATACTCTGATAATATGATATTGCCATTGAATTGTGACTTTATATGTACATTAATAATACAAACAACATTTAAGAATTTGCTTTGAAATATGTTGCACACTCGAAATGAAGGACATGGGCAGGTGCTCCAAATCGAGGGCAGACACATTTATTGTGGTTAATAGCAATCTTGTGAAGAACAGCACCGTCACTCTGTAAAATGCAACAGCACGTATGTTACAAACAGCATTTCTCCCGAGTCGCCATTAACCATGTGACTGGTTTACACGTGCGGTTATTCATTAACAGTTTTCTCATAAGCATCACCTACTCTTCCAACCCAGCCAACTATGGTAGCTCTATCCACTACTACTCCAGTAGCCCCGAACAATACACAGGTTGCCACGGCCAATACTCTGGTAACCCCGCCCAATACTCGGGGAGCCATACTACTCGGGTAGCTCCAACAACTACTGCGGCAGCTCTTTCTTTTGATGAGATAATACGTTGAGTATGTGGCCAGAACGTTAACACCAGGGCCATTATGCCAATCGTCACATATGTGGAGACATTGAGACAGACTTTGTAAAACAATTGATTGTCCTGACCAAATAAAGAAGTTTTGGTAGCTTTACTAATTTATATTAACTGGAAAAATTGCAATGATACCTGTCTGATTGGCAATGCGTCGTCTGGGGCACCAGCATAACAAACATGTGAAGGCCTCAATGGATGCCCACTGGCACTAATTGGTGTATTTTGTAATCCTCAGTAAAGTGTTAAATTAATTCTTGAAGCGTATTCAGCTCACCTGGCTGCAATTCACATTTCTACACGGATGTTTTTGTCCAGTTGCCCAAGATATACTCGTTCAAATATTTGCTTCATGTGTATAATTTATATATTTGTCTTCTGTTAAAAACACAACATATACATACACAAATACTAAGCTTTTGTGAAAGGCCAACGTTCCGTTTGTCCATTTGTCCGTTAAAATTATAAGAGCCTTTCAGAAGTGCTGAATCAAAAAGTTACCGAAAGTGGGGGTAAATAGTTGATCTAAAAGGTTTCCAAACATTGTTGACCCCCCCCCCCCTCCAAAAATCTTTTTACCCTCCCCTCACCCAATTTTTATTTTGTAGGCATTTAATCCTACACACCCTACATAAAATAGTAGTATCTAGCAGAGGTGTGGACTCGAGTCATGTGACTTGGACTCGAGTCACATGACTCGAGTCATGAATTTGATGACTTGCGACTCGACTTGGACTTGCATAACAATGACTTTGTCCCACCTATGAGATGTGGACTCGAGTCATGTGACTTGGACTCGAGTCAGACTCGAGTCATGAATTTGATGACTTGCGACTCGACTTGGACTTGCATAACAATGACTTTGTCCCACCTCTGGTATCTAGTAACTTTATAGGATTACCCACGGACTCTAAAGTAGCATCTAGTGATTCTATAGTATCTAATGACTATAGTATATACTGACTAAAGTAGTATCTACCGACTCTAGTAGTATCTACTGACTATAGTATCTACTAACTATAGTAATATCTACTGACTCTATAGTAGTATCTACTGACAGTAGTAGTAGTATCTACTGACTATAGTAGAAACTACTGACTATACTAGTGTAACGGGTTCCGGAGACACTTGTAGAGGTAACTTCTTTATTACAACACAACACTCCAACAGTCCTGATACTCTGTTACAGCCTAGGTACACAGCCTAGGTACACAGCCTAGATACTCTACTCTGGCTACGCTCTGGAACTCGCCCTCCCAAGGTCGTAGAGTCGGGAGTTCCAGAGTCCCACCACTCGCTCTCACAACATCCCAGGGTCTTCAGATGGCTGGTCGTGGGTCTTGGGTCTTGAGTTACAACTGGCCCCGATCGTCTAGGGAGCTCCCCTTTTTATGCCTAGTCCAACGAGGGGTGGGGCCGTGTGCGCCACCAGACATCCCACAGAGCACACACAGCCCCCCCCCCCCGTTGGCGGCGCCAAAAGGCTTAAGCGCCTGGGAACCCAACGCCTGGCGCCCAGAGGCTTAAGCGTCTGGACCCCCTGGGAACCCAGAGCCCCCAGCAGCCCCTCCCTTCTTATGTCACTACATTAGTATCTGGCTCTACAGTCGTATTTACTGACTATAGTAGTATCCACTGACTATAGTAGTATCTGTTTACTAGTAGTATCTGCTGACTCTATAGTAGTATCTGCTGACTGTAGTTGTATCTGACTATTGTCGTACCTACTGACTAGTAGTATCTACGGACTATAGTATCTAGTGACTATAGTAGTATCTGGCACTACAGTAGTATCCACTGACTATAGTCGTATATACTGACTACAGCAGTATATACTAACTGTAGTAGTATCTACTGACTGTAGTAGTATCTACTGACTATAGTAGTAACTGCACATATTGGGGTAGGGGGGGAGAAAAGGACATCACATTGTTCAGGATGTGGTTGTGCAGCAGTAATTGTGCTTTTTAATTCTTTTTGGCATTTTTAACGCGAGGGAGAACCTCTCTCCCATCGCCGCTCAGAAAACTTGTTTGCATTGGTAGGGGCAACCGCGAGTTGGCGTTTCCACGCAGTCATGCAACACGCCACCTTGTTGTACGAGAAGTAGTGACCGCTATTGGTGGTGGTCCTGTGGTGCACAATGACCGAGTAGAGCGAATAATGTTCCGGCTCGTGCACAACCTGATTGGACATGACCAGCCGCATGTTGAGTTGTTCTGGGAAGAGGAACTCCTACGAGGGATGAGGGAGGAGACAGTGGTGAGCCAAGCGTTAAAAGAGAGGAAAATAGGGTGCTGGCTAAGCAGGGGCAGAAGGGGGGAGCAAATGAACGTATTGGTGGGACACCAGTGCTAAGAACAAAAAATAAAATAAGACTAACAGCAGTGACGATTATCTCAACCGGTCCTGAGCCTCGTTCCCTCGGTCCACTCAGCCTCAAATGAGTATATGGTGCAATATGTAAACATTACCGCTCAGGGGACAAAGGCGGCCGGGCGTGGTGCTGGCCACCCACCCCCTTCCTGTGTTGTTCTGGCTTTGACAGGTGCTCATGAACAGCACTTGCACCAACAGTCGAGTAAGGCTCTTTGGGGGATATTTGTTTTTTTGTTTATCATGCACAACATCACCTTGTTGTAGGAGTAGTAGTGGCCGCTATTGGTGGTGGTCCCGTGGTGCACAATCACTGAGTAGAGCGAATACAGTTCTGGCTCGTGCACAACCTGATTGGACATGAACGGCCGTATGTCGAGTTCTTCAGGGAAGAGGAAGTCCTACAAGGGATGTGGGAGGAGACAGTGGTGGGCCAAGCATTAAAAGAGAGGAAAATAGGGTGCTGGCTAAGCAGGGGCAGAAGGGGGGAGCAAATGAACGTATTGGTGGGACACCAGTGCTTAGAACAAAAAATAAAATTTGTTACTATAATTTATTTTCCCACGATTCGCAAACCCAGTCGGAACATCTTGCGGGGTGCGTCAAAATAATTTCTCAATATAGAAGCAGTTGGAAGATGGATGTCAGCTCAAGTTTTAGATGTTAGACTGTTTTACGAGGACCGATGTGTTATATTGCACCGGTGTACAGCCAATGTCCAAATAACAAATATGGTGAATGCAATCAAATTTGAATAGAAGCATTCTGTGTAGCAAGTAAAATTCACCTTGTCGATTTTTCACACCACTTATCGATTCGCTCAATGGTAATGATAAGCACATTGGGCACCACGTGCAGGCTCACTCTCTTTGTGGATTTCCCCACGTGTGAGCACCTGTTCGCCCGACAATAGCATGTGTTGAGGCCGCTGGCCCCCGAGGCCTCTCCCTGCTGGGCGCCGGCCGTAGGGGGTCCGCCGTCTCCCGATCCCTGACTCGTGTGAGAGCAGCTGCTGCTGCGCTCCTCGCTCGCGGGAGAAGGGCTGCCGCCCGCCGGCTCTCCTCCCTGGGTCAAACCCCCGCGAGTCCGCGAGTCCTGCTTGTGGGGCATGGCTCGGCACTGGCTCGGCACTGGCTCACGGCCGCCTGAAAGCACCCTGTTGCCTCTCCGCCAATCAAACGCGACGCCTCCCCTCACAAACCCGCGCACCAATCACACGCGCTGAACGGGGGGGTCAGGGGTTGGAGGGCAAATGACGTTGCTCGCGCCCGGGTCGCCGATTGGGGGTTTTTGTTACGGGTGGTTTAAAGGGCTGTGGGTCAGGTGTTCGCGAGGGGTGTTAGTCCGCACGCAGTGCGGGGGTTCGCAGCAGCAAGACGAAGCGTACACCCGTGGAAGCACCGACCACCCACGTTACGAGCGCACACACACACAGCACCATGCGTTTTCCACACACACTCGCAGAGTTCACCCGAGGCTGTGATCAATTACTAGCGTGCACCCGTGAAGCGCCGACCGTACATGTACGAGCGCACACACACAGCACCACGCTCTTCCCACACGCTCGCAGAATTCACCCGAGACTGTGATCAGTTACTAACGATTTATTATCGGCATGACTGAGCCACTCTCACGGAATCAGTCGGAATCGGCAAGGCAGGATTAAACTATCTCCCGATGGTCTGAACCTTAGCCTGTTAGGACTTAATCCCCTTGTCTGCTGCCCATTGGAGAGCTGGGAGAAAAGGATCTGGTGGGGAAGGCAGTTCTGAGGTATGCGGAAGCAGTGGCCAGTCCATCGGAGTTGTTTTTTAAAAAGTATTGCTTCAATGCTGGTGGTGTCAGCATGGAGGAGGACACTTGCATTGGTGCAGAGATCTTCCCACTTGATCCCCTGGATTTGATGGAGGCAGTGCTGTTGGAAGCGCTCAAGCGCAGTGACGTAGCACCAATACATAGACAACCTACTGGCAGAGACTTAAAAGCCTAGCATACCATCTTTAAAACTATCACATCTACACAAACACTGAGTCTACACAACATGTAGCTTCAGATAATTTCGGTCCAACAAAAAACAGACGGTTACTTATATGACAGTCACATGATAGACAATGTTGGGACAAACAAAATCTTTCTGTTAACTCTTATCAGAATATTTATTTATACAGCAGGAATCCGATGAGTCGGGTCAGGTCAGAATGATACAACAACAAATAATACAAAAACTTGACAGTGAAAAGTATAGCAAATATTTACAAATAAAACGAAACTATTTTTTATCTTATCAGGTAAAACCACTGAGCTATGAGCTTCTCATTCAGGAGCAACTTGGCAATAAATGATAGCTTAATAAACTGGTTTATCTTATAGAAATTTTTACAGCAAAATAATCTAAATAATCTAAACAAATGTTTGTAAAAGTTATCCCATCATATCAGATGTTTATATATTTCCTTCCTTCTGAGAAACCTAGACCATTATGGCTCACTCGGTGGGTTAGGGATGAAAACTAAGTACAGGCAGTCCCCGGATTATAGGGATGAAAACTAAATACACTTTTCGATTTAAAGCTTTCGTGACTGCAGGGATTCATCTTCTTGGTTCTTTCGGTAAAGTCACGTAGAAGGGAAGTAATAAAATAATAAAAATAAAACATAATAAAACAATTTTCACGACGTTTCGGCCACAACGCAAGCAGCCGTCCTCAGGCGAAGAGGACGGCTGCTTGCGTTGTGGCCGAAACGTCGTGAGAATTGTTTTATTATGTTTTATTTTTATTATTTTATTACTTCCCTTCTACGTGACTTTACCGAAAGAACCAAGAAGACTAAATACACTGTGAATGAACATTCGTAAGTGAATGCTTTCTGTTAACAATTAATGTTAAAATGTTTAATGGTATTAATAAACATTTGGATACAGTATATGTTCCATTAGTTTAATTATGGGTAGTGTTAGGGTAGATATTCGATTAAATAAAATAACACTGGTCAACAAAAAAAAAATATTTTTTTGTGGCCTGGACTTTTGTAGCTGTTTTAGACTAATTTCAGGGTGCTGATTCCAAATCTGATCTCAGATTTGCTCTATCACATGAGATGTGATAGAGCAAAGCATACCCCATTTTCATTGATTTTACCCAAAATTAACTCTGTCACTTATGATTGCAAGTTGTTGCGAGTCAGGGACTGCTTTAGTGTTAAAATATGGTGCTGTATTTTTAGGATAGTGTGTTTATAATATAATTTTATGTAGATATCCACATTTATTTAATATTTTTCTTCTGCAGTTTTTATTGAAAATGCAATATTTGATATCTCAAAAACCTGATGTGATAGACAAGAACTTAAAACCGTTGGAATACCTTATGCCAGAAAAAGTGTGTTGACCAGTGTAATCGTAGGAAGTGCAGAGCGTATATACAGACATATGCTACAGGCAGTGATACACAACGTATCACAACGCGATACAGTAATGAGAGAAAACAGTACGGGAGGCACAACTATTTCTGGCTATGGGATTTTATCTGGATTTTGGGTGGAAATTGTTGAGTTTCCAACATATGGAAAATTCTGGTTGCGGATCTTCCTTGGGAACCTAACGCTTCCATAATCCGGGGATTGCCTGTAAGGAGGGAGCATCTGATATCAGGCTAAATTTCTAAGTCTCCAACGTGTCTTCTTAGGTGGGGGTGTGTCTGTGTGCAGTGTGTCTGCGGGTTGTGTCCTTTCTTCCTTGAGTGTCCTTCCTTGTGTAGTCTGAGCACTTGTGAGCTCTGCTTGTGTCCCTGATGCCACCCAGTTTGAAGACTGTGGGTCCTCGATGTCCACTGGGATGGCATTCTGCTCTGGTGACCTACACATAGCACACATCATCACCATCAAATTTATTCCACTGGCCAACAGGGCACCACAGAAAACTGCCTGTCATTGAAACTACCTAGAAAAATAAATTGCACCGAAAATGGCTGCTAACTCACGTGGTAACCACCTTCAAAATATAATTGTGGCCCGAGTAAGAGTGTACACAACACTGTCAGATAACACTGTTTGACTTAGGGTAAATAGATCGAGGTTTTATGGTTTCTGAAAATACATCATGAGTACAACTTCGTATAGAAGAGGATGTAGGCCTGGTCTTCAAGAACTTCTGCATTGGTGACTGGCATCACGTCAGTATCGTCCATTCTGAACCAGCTGCCATTGCTGACCTAAAGAAAAAATACATCCACACTTGTTAAATTACGATCAATACCCAATTGTACCAGATTAATTTAAAAGTCAGCCATAGTGACAGATCATGAAAGCGGAATGTTATATGGAAGTTAACACGTGTACTCATATGCTTTGTGTGTGTGTATGTATGATCATAGTGGGGAACAGTAGCGTAGTGGTTAGCACATTGCACTACGAACCCGGCAACCAGAGGTCGATTCCCGCTTAAGACTAACAGCAGTGACGATTATCTCAACCGGTCCTGAGCCTCGTTCCCTCGGTCCACTCAGCCTCAAATGAGTATATGGTGCAATATGTAAACATTACCACTCAGGGGACAAAGGCGGCCGGGCGTGGTGCTGGCCACCCACCCCCTTCCTGTGTTGTTCTGGCTTTGACAGGTGCTCATGAACAGCACTTGCACCAACAGTCGAGTAAGGCTCTTTGGGGGATATTTGTTTTTTTGTTTATCATGCACAACATCACCTTGTTGTAGGAGTAGTAGTGGCCGCTATTGGTGGTGGTCCCGTGGTGCACAATCACTGAGTAGAGCGAATACAGTTCTGGCTCGTGCACAACCTGATTGGACATGAACGGCCGTATGTCGAGTTCTTCAGGGAAGAGGAAGTCCTACAAGGGATGAGGGAGGAGACAGTGGTGGGCCAAGCATTAAAAGAGAGGAAAATAGGGTGCTGGCTAAGCAGGGGCAGAAGGGGGGAGCAAATGAACGTATTGGTGGGACACCAGTGCTTAGAACAAAAAATAAAATAAAATTTGTTACTATAATTTATTTTCCCACGATTCGCAAACCCAGTCGGAACATCTTGCGGGGTGCGTCAAAATGATTTCTCAATATAGAAGCAGTTGGAAGATGGATGTCAGCTCAAGTTTTAGATGTTAGACTGTTTTACGAGGACCGATGTGTTATATTGCACCGGTGTACAGCCAATGTCCAAATGACAAATATGGTGAATGCAATCAAATTTGAATAGAAGCATTCTGTGTAGCAAGTAAAATTCACCTTGTCGATTTTTCACACCACTAATCGATTCGCTCAATGGTAATGATAAGCACATTGGGCACCACGTGCAGGCTCACTCTCTTTGTGGATTTCCCCACGTGTGAGCACCTGTTCGCCCGACAATAGCATGTGTTGAGGCCGCTGGCCCCCGAGGCCTCTCCCTGCTGGGCGCCGGCCGTAGGGGGTCCGCCGTCTCCCGATCCCTGACTCGTGTGAGAGCAGCTGCTGCTGCGCTCCTCGCTCGCGGGAGAAGGGCTGCCGCCCGCCGGCTCTCCTCCCTGGGTCAAACCCCCGCGAGTCCGCGAGTCCTGCTTGTGGGGCATGGCTCGGCACTGGCTCGGCACTGGCTCACGGCCGCCTGAAAGCACCCTGTTGCCTCTCCGCCAATCAAACGCGACGCCTCCCCTCACACAAACCCGCGCACCAATCACACGCGCTGAACGGGGGGGTCAGGGGTTGGAGGGCAAATGACGTTGCTCGCGCCCGCGTCGCCGATTGGGGGTTTTTGTTACGGGTGGTTTAAAGGGCTGTGGGTCAGGTGTTCGCGAGGGGTGTTAGTCCGCACGCAGTGCGGGGGTTCGCAGCAGCAAGACGAAGCGTACACCCGTGGAGGCACCGACCACCCACGTTACGAGCGCACACACACACAGCACCATGCGTTTTCCACACACACTCGCAGAGTTCACCCGAGGCTGTGATCAATTACTAGCGTGCACCCGTGAAGCGCCGACCGTACACGTACGAGCGCACACACACAGCACCACGCTCTTCCCACAGGCTCGCAGAATTCACCCGAGACTGTGATCAGTTACTAACGATTTATTATCGGCATGACTGAGCCACTCTCACGGAATCAGTCGGAATCGGCAAGGCAGGATTAAACTATCTCCCGATGGTCTGAACCTTAGCCTGTTAGGACTTAAACCCCTCGTCCGCTGCCCATTGGAGAGCTGGGAGAAAAGGATCTGGTGGGGAAGGCAGTTCTGAGGTATGCGGAAGCAGTGGCCAGTCCATCGGAGTTGTTTTTTAAAAAGTATTGCTTCAATGCTGGTGGTGTCAGCATGGAGGAGGACACTTGCATTGGTGCAGAGATCTTCCCACTTGATCCCCTGGATTTGATGGAGGCAGTGCTGTTGGAAGCGCTCAAGCGCAGTGACGTGGCACCAATACATAGACAACCTACTGGCAGAGACTTAAAAGCCTAGCATACCATCTTTAAAACTATCACTTCTACACAAACACTGAGTCTACACAACATGTAGCTTCAGATAATTTCGGTCCAACAAAAAACAGACGGTTACTTATATGACAGTCACATGATAGACAATGTTGGGACAAACAAAATCTTTCTGTTAACTCTTATCAGAATATTTATTTATACAGCAGGAATCCGATGAGTCGGGTCAGGTCAGAATGATACAACAACAAATAATACAAAAACTTGACAGTGAAAAGTATAGCAAATATTTACAAATAAAACGAAACTATTTTTTATCTTATCAGGTAAAGCCACTGAGCTATGAGCTTCTCATTCAGGAGCAACTTGGCAACAAATGATAGCTTAATAAACTGGTTTATCTTATAGAAATTTTTACAGCAAAATAATCTAAATAATCTAAACAAATGTTTGTAAAAGTTATCCCATCATATCAGATGTTTATATATTTCCTTCCTTCTGAGAAACCTAGACCATTATGGCTCACTAGGTAGGTTAGGGATGAAAACTAAGTACAGGCAGTCCCCGGATTATAGGGATGAAAACTAAATACACTGTGAATGAACATTCGTAAGTGAATGCTTTCTGTTAACAATTAATGTTAAAATGTTTAATGGTATTAATAAACATTTGGATACAGTATATGTTCCATTAGTTTAATTATGGGTAGTGTTAGGGTAGATATTCGATTAAATAAAATAACACTGGTCAACAAAAAAAAAATATTTTTTTGTGGCCTGGACTTTTGTAGCTGTTTTAGACTAATTTCAGGGTGCTGATTCCAAATCTGATCTCAGATTTGCTCTATCACATGAGATGTGATAGAGCAAAGCATACCCCATTTTCATTGATTTTACCCAAAATTAACTCTGTCACTTATGATTGCAAGTTGTTGCGAGTCAGGGACTGCTTTAGTGTTAAAATATGGTGCTGTATTTTTAGGATAGTGTGTTTATAATATAATTTTATGTAGATATCCACATTTATTTAATATTTTTCTTCTGCAGTTTCTATTGAAAATGCAATATTTGATATCTCAAAAACCTGATGTGATAGACAAGAACTTAAAACCGTTGGAATACCTTATGCCAGAAAAAGTGTGTTGACCAGTGTAATCGTAGGAAGTGCAGAGCGTATATACAGACATATGCTACAGGCAGTGATACACAACGTATCACAACGCGATACAGTAATGAGAGAAAACAGTACGGGAGGCACAACTATTTCTGGCTATGGGATTTTATCTGGATTTTGGGTGGAAATTGTTGAGTTTCCAACATATGGAAAATTCTGGTTGCGGATCTTCCTTGGGAACCTAACGCTTCCATAATCCGGGGATTGCCTGTAAGGAGGGAGCATCTGATATCAGGCTAAATTTCTAAGTCTCCAACGTGTCTTCTTAGGTGGGGGTGTGTCTGTGTGCAGTGTGTCTGCGGGTTGTGTCCTTTCTTCCTTGAGTGTCCTTCCTTGTGTAGTCTGAGCACTTGTGAGCTCTGCTTGTGTCCCTGATGCCACCCAGTTTGAAGACTGTGGGTCCTCGATGTCCACTGGGATGGCATTCTGCTCTGGTGACCTACACATAGCACACATCATCACCATCAAATTTATTCCACTGGCCAACAGGGCACCACAGAAAACTGCCTGTCATTGAAACTACCTAGAAAAATAAATTGCACCGAAAATGGCTGCTAACTCACGTGGTAACCACCTTCAAAATATAATTGTGGCCCGAGTAAGAGTGTACACAACACTGTCAGATAACACTGTTTGACTTAGGGTAAATAGATCGAGGTTTTATGGTTTCTGAAAATACATCATGAGTACAACTTACTTCGTATAGAAGAGGATGTAGGCCTGGTCTTCAAGAACTTCTGCATTGGTGACTGGCATCACGTCAGTATCGTCCATTCTGAACCAGCTGCCATTGCTGACCTGAAGAAAAAATACATCCACACTTGTTAAATTACGATCAATACCCAATTGTACCAGATTAATTTAAAAGTCAGCCATAGTGACAGATCATGAAAGCGGAATGTTATATGGAAGTTAACACGTGTACTCATATGCTTTGTGTGTGTGTATGTATGATCATAGTGGGGAACAGTAGCGTAGTGGTTAGCACATTGCACTACGAACCCGGCAACCAGAGGTCGATTCCCGCTTAAGACTAACAGCAGTGACGATTATCTCAACCGGTCCTGAGCCTCGTTCCCTCGGTCCACTCAGCCTCAAATGAGTATATGGTGCAATATGTAAACATTACCACTCAGGGGACAAAGGCGGCCGGGCGTGGTGCTGGCCACCCACCCCCTTCCTGTGTTGTTCTGGCTTTGACAGGTGCTCATGAACAGCACTTGCACCAACAGTCGAGTAAGGCTCTTTGGGGGATATTTGTTTTTTTGTTTATCATGCACAACATCACCTTGTTGTAGGAGTAGTAGTGGCCGCTATTGGTGGTGGTCCCGTGGTGCACAATCACTGAGTAGAGCGAATACAGTTCTGGCTCGTGCACAACCTGATTGGACATGAACGGCCGTATGTCGAGTTCTTCAGGGAAGAGGAAGTCCTACAAGGGATGAGGGAGGAGACAGTGGTGGGCCAAGCATTAAAAGAGAGGAAAATAGGGTGCTGGCTAAGCAGGGGCAGAAGGGGGGAGCAAATGAACGTATTGGTGGGACACCAGTGCTTAGAACAAAAAATAAAATAAAATTTGTTACTATAATTTATTTTCCCACGATTCGCAAACCCAGTCGGAACATCTTGCGGGGTGCGTCAAAATGATTTCTCAATATAGAAGCAGTTGGAAGATGGATGTCAGCTCAAGTTTTAGATGTTAGACTGTTTTACGAGGACCGATGTGTTATATTGCACCGGTGTACAGCCAATGTCCAAATGACAAATATGGTGAATGCAATCAAATTTGAATAGAAGCATTCTGTGTAGCAAGTAAAATTCACCTTGTCGATTTTTCACACCACTAATCGATTCGCTCAATGGTAATGATAAGCACATTGGGCACCACGTGCAGGCTCACTCTCTTTGTGGATTTCCCCACGTGTGAGCACCTGTTCGCCCGACAATAGCATGTGTTGAGGCCGCTGGCCCCCGAGGCCTCTCCCTGCTGGGCGCCGGCCGTAGGGGGTCCGCCGTCTCCCGATCCCTGACTCGTGTGAGAGCAGCTGCTGCTGCGCTCCTCGCTCGCGGGAGAAGGGCTGCCGCCCGCCGGCTCTCCTCCCTGGGTCAAACCCCCGCGAGTCCGCGAGTCCTGCTTGTGGGGCATGGCTCGGCACTGGCTCGGCACTGGCTCACGGCCGCCTGAAAGCACCCTGTTGCCTCTCCGCCAATCAAACGCGACGCCTCCCCTCACACAAACCCGCGCACCAATCACACGCGCTGAACGGGGGGGTCAGGGGTTGGAGGGCAAATGACGTTGCTCGCGCCCGCGTCGCCGATTGGGGGTTTTTGTTACGGGTGGTTTAAAGGGCTGTGGGTCAGGTGTTCGCGAGGGGTGTTAGTCCGCACGCAGTGCGGGGGTTCGCAGCAGCAAGACGAAGCGTACACCCGTGGAGGCACCGACCACCCACGTTATGAGCGCACACACACACAGCACCATGCGTTTTCCACACACACTCGCAGAGTTCACCCGAGGCTGTGATCAATTACTAGCGTGCACCCGTGAAGCGCCGACCGTACACGTACGAGCGCACACACACAGCACCACGCTCTTCCCACACGCTCGCAGAATTCACCCGAGACTGTGATCAGTTACTAACGATTTATTATCGGCATGACTGAGCCACTCTCACGGAATCAGTCGGAATCGGCAAGGCAGGATTAAACTATCTCCCGATGGTCTGAACCTTAGCCTGTTAGGACTTAAACCCCTCGTCCGCTGCCCATTGGAGAGCTGGGAGAAAAGGATCTGGTGGGGAAGGCAGTTCTGAGGTATGCGGAAGCAGTGGCCAGTCCATCGGAGTTGTTTTTTAAAAAGTATTGCTTCAATGCTGGTGGTGTCAGCATGGAGGAGGACACTTGCATTGGTGCAGAGATCTTCCCACTTGATCCCCTGGATTTGATGGAGGCAGTGCTGTTGGAAGCGCTCAAGCGCAGTGACGTGGCACCAATACATAGACAACCTACTGGCAGAGACTTAAAAGCCTAGCATACCATCTTTAAAACTATCACTTCTACACAAACACTGAGTCTACACAACATGTAGCTTCAGATAATTTCGGTCCAACAAAAAACAGACGGTTACTTATATGACAGTCACATGATAGACAATGTTGGGACAAACAAAATCTTTCTGTTAACTCTTATCAGAATATTTATTTATACAGCAGGAATCCGATGAGTCGGGTCAGGTCAGAATGATACAACAACAAATAATACAAAAACTTGACAGTGAAAAGTATAGCAAATATTTACAAATAAAACGAAACTATTTTTTATCTTATCAGGTAAAGCCACTGAGCTATGAGCTTCTCATTCAGGAGCAACTTGGCAATAAATGATAGCTTAATAAACTGGTTTATCTTATATAAATTTTTACAGCAAAATAATCTAAATAATCTAAACAAATGTTTGTAAAAGTTATCCCATCATATCAGATGTTTATATATTTCCTTCCTTCTGAGAAACCTAGACCATTATGGCTCACTAGGTAGGTTAGGGATGAAAACTAAGTACAGGCAGTCCCCGGATTATAGGGATGAAAACTGATTCCAAAGAACACAGGATGAGATGTTACTATCCTTTGTGCAAGCACTTCCAAGAGTTCATGAACAGTGAGCCTGGTGAAATTTGGGGAGCGCATCGTCAGTAGTGACCCTTTGGTTCCTAGGGTGTTTCGGCCTTTCATACTATACACCCTCCCCAAAGGCGGCCAGCGACAGGGTGATCAATCCTACGCTTGCGTCCCATTCCCAATTAGTCATAGGAGTTGCCTTGTTGTTGGTAGCCAACATCCCATGGGACTATGCATGGCAGGGGCGTCCTCCTCCCTGAGTCAAGCATTGTTGACTGCATACCTCCTGGCCCTCTCACTTTGGGGCCCAGCTGGGGTCTTTCCTCTTCATCCAGAGCCACTGACTGCTGCCTTCTGCCGCCTCCGATACAGCTTTGATTGCCGAACGCTGGCTCTGGCCCTTAATTCCCAGGTCTCTAAGCAGTCTGGTTGTAGATGTTGCCACAAAACCTCTGCAGCCCACCTCCACTGGTCGGACTTCTGTGTTCCAGCCATGATGCCGTGCTTCGGCAGCTAGATCGGCATAGCGCAGATATTTTCGCTCATAAGCCTCATCTACTGAGTCCTCCCAGGGTACTGTGAGCTCAATGATGAAGACCTTCTTGAGCGAACGGGACCAGAGCACCATGTCAGGTCTTAGGGTGGTGGTTGCGATCTCCGGAGGAAACACAAGTTGCCGGCCAATGTCAGCTAGCATTTTCCAGTCGCGGGCCAAGCGCAGCTGGTCTCGCTCTATTGGTGTAGAGCCGCTCTTCGGCGGTTTAGCCCCTTCGCGGACAAAGGTCGTCCGTAAGGGGTGTGATGCTGTTGGGGGTGGTAGGGAGTTGGTGGCAGCTCGCTTGTCCTCCAGGGCGGACGCAAGGTTTTTAAGGACTTGGTTGTGACGCCAAGTGTAGCGTCCTTGGGTGAGGCTTGTTTTACACCCTGTGAGAATGTGCCTGAGGTTGGCTGGCATGGAACAGAGGGCACAGTCCGGATCTTCACCATACCATTGGTGAAGATTAACTGGTGTTGGAAGGATGTCATATGTTGCTCTGATGGAAAAGCTCAACCGCCTCGCTTCCATGGCCCACAGATCCTTCCAGCTGATCTTCCTCTTCTCCACACTGTCCCATCGAGTCCACTGTCCTTGTTTGGCAAGAGAGACTGCCTTGGCCCACCTTGCAGCCTCCTCCTGATGGCGTACTTCCTGCACTACCATCTTCCGCCGCTCTGGTGCAGTGGCCTTACTCCAAGCAGCACGGCTAGTTAGCCCAAGGCCTCCTGTCCCTTGCTGAACATGATCCACAATGTCAGCATGTCTGAGGGCTGCTGTTGCCTCCTGGACTGCTTTTCCTGGCCTCCATTTGCGCCCAGTTGCCAAGGTCGGCGCGTTGTTGCTCACCACTGGGTCTCGAGATTCATTCAGTGTCATCTGGAGCCTGGTTTTTGCACACTTGAATTCCTCGGTTAGACTGGTGAGGGGCAGCTTGAGGACACCATCTCCATAGAGGCCTATGGTGGTAAGGCATCGTGGAACTCCGAGCCACTTCTTTAAGTAGCTCGTGGCTCCTCTTTCCATCTTCTCCACTGTTGAGATTGGAACCTCATACACTGCTAGGGGCCACAACACCCGGGGTAGGAGACCAAACTGCAGACACCAGGCCTTTAACTTTCCAGGTAGCTGGGTGTTGTCGATGGACTGTAGGCTACTACTGATGTCTTTGCGCAGCTGTTGCACCTGGTCTTTGTCCTTCAGGCTTGCATCATACCACCTTCAAAGGCTTTTTACCGGCTGCTCAGACACTGTTGGGATTTGGTCATCTCCGATGAAGAATTTCAGGTCACAGAGTACTCCCTTCACAATCGAGATGCTGCGTGACTTGGATGGTTTAATCTTCATACGGGCCCAGCTGATGTTCTCCTCGAGTTTTCTGAGCAGTCTCCTGGTGCATGGGACAGTGGTGGTCAATGTTGTAATGTCGTCCATGTAGGCTCTGAGTGGAGGGAGGCGAAAACCAGAGTCGACTCGCTGTCCACCAGCAACCCATTTTGAGGATCTGATGATAACCTCCATTGCCATTATGAATGCCAATGGAGAAATGGTACATCCCGCCATTATGCCTACATTCAGGCATTGCCATGAGGTGGTGAACTCTGAGGTGGTGAAGCAGAACTGCAGATCCTGAAAGTACGACTTCACCAGGGTTGTGATGGTGTCCGGTATGTGGAAAAATCTGAAGGCAGACCACAGGAGTTCATGGGGCACAGAGCCAAATGCATTGGCGAGGTCGAGGAAGACTACATGGAGGTCCCTTTTCTCCACCTTGGCCATTTGGATCTGGTGCCAGATCATGCTGGAATGCTCCAAGCAGCCAGAGAACCCTGATATTCCTGCCTTCTGTACAGATGTATCGACGTAGGCATTCCTTTGCAGGTACTCGGCCATCCTCTGGGCAATGATCCTAAAGAAGATTTTACCCTCGACATTCAGTAAGGAGATTGGGCGGAATTGGTTGATGTTCACTGCATCCTTCTCCTTAGGGATCAGGACCCCGCCTGCCCTACGCCACACTTTGGGTATTATCTTCTTTTGCCAAGCTGTTCTCATAAGCCTCCAGAGGAACCTCAGGACATCTGGTGCGTTCTTATACACTTTGTACGGGACTCCATTTGGCCCCGGGGCTGATGCTGTTCTTGCCCTTCGAACTGTGTTTTCCACCTCTTTCCATGTCGGAGGGCTGGTCTCAATATGATGTTCCGGGGGTTCAATGGGTGGGATATCTGATGGGATGGCCAGATGTTCATGTCGCTTTGAGTCAAAGTTTGTTGTTCTCAGGTGCTCTTCTAGGTCTTTCTTTGTTGTTTTTAGAACTCCACTTTTTTCTTTCGTGAAGAGACTTTTAAGGAACTTGAAGGGATCTTTATAGAATCGAGTTCTAGTTTGTTCTTTCTTCCTTCTGCGCTTCCGTAGGTTCTCTGCTCTACGGAGGGATGCCAACCGGGTTTTGATGTCAGCCTGAAGTGCCTCTATGCCCTCCTTTTCCACTTCCGAGGCTTTCTTCCACTGTTTCTTAAGCTGTCTCCTTTCTTGAACGAGGCGCTTGATTTCTTGTTGCCTCCTGGAAACTGGTGGGGTTGGAACCTTTCTCCCGCCTTTTGCCTCTTGCACTCCAAAGCTTTCTGCCCCGTACTCATAGATGATGTCCCCCATCCTCTCCAACTTCTTCTCCACTGTGCCTCGAAGTTTCTCGAGGGTCAAGGTGAGGTCAGTATTCACTGTTTCCCACAACTTCTTGTCACTGGCGCCAGGCCACTTCACATACGGTCTGTGCCCTGGTAGTCTCCTCTCGATTGCAGGTCTCGGAGGCTGGGTGAGTTCCACTCCTGTTGTTGGTTCCACCTCAGTTGTTACTTCGGTGCTTGAGTTTACGTCCTCCATGACAGTGGTACTGATGCACTGCAAACTATGGTTTGCGTCCAGTTGCTGTGCTTCATTCGACTGATTTGATCGCTTTCGCAGAAAGTAATCAATGCGAGGCCTCTGTGAATGAACATTCGTAAGTGAATGCTTTCTGTTAACAATTAATGTTAAAATGTTTAATGGGATTAATAAACATTTGGATACAGTATATGTTCCATTAGTTTAATTATGGGTAGTGTTAGGGTAGATATTCGATTAAATAAAATAACACTGGTCAACAAAAAAAAAACATTTTTTTGTGGCCTGGACTTTTGTAGCTGTTTTAGACTAATTTCAGGGTGCTGATTCCAAATCTGATCTCAGATTTGCTCTATCACATGAGATGTGATAGAGCAAAGCATACCCCATTTTCATTGATTTTACCCAAAATTAACTCTGTCACTTATGATTGCAAGTTGTTGCGAGTCAGGGACTGCTTTAGTGTTAAAATATGGTGCTGTATTTTTAGGATAGTGTGTTTATAATATAATTTTATGTAGATATCCACATTTATTTAATATTTTTCTTCTGCAGTTTTTATTGAAAATGCAATATTTGATATCTCAAAAACCTGATGTGATAGACAAGAACTTAAAACCGTTGGAATACCTTATGCCAGAAAAAGTGTGTTGACCAGTGTAATCGTAGGAAGTGCAGAGCGTATATACAGACATATGCTACAGGCAGTGATACACAACGTATCACAACGCGATACAGTAATGAGAGAAAACAGTACGGGAGGCACAACTATTTCTGGCTATGGGATTTTATCTGGATTTTGGGTGGAAATTGTTGAGTTTCCAACATATGGAAAATTCTGGTTGCGGATCTTCCTTGGGAACCTAACGCTTCCATAATCCGGGGATTGCCTGTAAGGAGGGAGCATCTGATATCAGGCTAAATTTCTAAGTCTCCAACGTGTCTTCTTAGGTGGGGGTGTGTCTGTGTGCAGTGTGTCTGCGGGTTGTGTCCTTTCTTCCTTGAGTGTCCTTCCTTGTGTAGTCTGAGCACTTGTGAGCTCTGCTTGTGTCCCTGATGCCACCCAGTTTGAAGACTGTGGGTCCTCGATGTCCACTGGGATGGCATTCTGCTCTGGTGACCTACACATAGCACACATCATCACCATCAAATTTATTCCACTGGCCAACAGGGCACCACAGAAAACTGCCTGTCATTGAAACTACCTAGAAAAATAAATTGCACCGAAAATGGCTGCTAACTCACGTGGTAACCACCTTCAAAATATAATTGTGGCCCGAGTAAGAGTGTACACAACACTGTCAGATAACACTGTTTGACTTAGGGTAAATAGATCGAGGTTTTATGGTTTCTGAAAATACATCATGAGTACAACTTACTTCGTATAGAAGAGGATGTAGGCCTGGTCTTCAAGAACTTCTGCATTGGTGACTGGCATCACGTCAGTATCGTCCATTCTGAACCAGCTGCCATTGCTGACCTGAAGAAAAAATACATCCACACTTGTTAAATTACGATCAATACCCAATTGTACCAGATTAATTTAAAAGTCAGCCATAGTGACAGATCATGAAAGCGGAATGTTATATGGAAGTTAACACGTGTACTCATATGCTTTGTGTGTGTGTATGTATGATCATAGTGGGGAACAGTAGCGTAGTGGTTAGCACATTGCACTACGAACCCGGCAACCAGAGGTCGATTCCCGCTTAAGACTAACAGCAGTGACGATTATCTCAACCGGTCCTGAGCCTCGTTCCCTCGGTCCACTCAGCCTCAAATGAGTATATGGTGCAATATGTAAACATTACCACTCAGGGGACAAAGGCGGCCGGGCGTGGTGCTGGCCACCCACCCCCTTCCTGTGTTGTTCTGGCTTTGACAGGTGCTCATGAACAGCACTTGCACCAACAGTCGAGTAAGGCTCTTTGGGGGATATTTGTTTTTTTGTTTATCATGCACAACATCACCTTGTTGTAGGAGTAGTAGTGGCCGCTATTGGTGGTGGTCCCGTGGTGCACAATCACTGAGTAGAGCGAATACAGTTCTGGCTCGTGCACAACCTGATTGGACATGAACGGCCGTATGTCGAGTTCTTCAGGGAAGAGGAAGTCCTACAAGGGATGAGGGAGGAGACAGTGGTGGGCCAAGCATTAAAAGAGAGGAAAATAGGGTGCTGGCTAAGCAGGGGCAGAAGGGGGGAGCAAATGAACGTATTGGTGGGACACCAGTGCTTAGAACAAAAAATAAAATAAAATTTGTTACTATAATTTATTTTCCCACGATTCGCAAACCCAGTCGGAACATCTTGCGGGGTGCGTCAAAATGATTTCTCAATATAGAAGCAGTTGGAAGATGGATGTCAGCTCAAGTTTTAGATGTTAGACTGTTTTACGAGGACCGATGTGTTATATTGCACCGGTGTACAGCCAATGTCCAAATGACAAATATGGTGAATGCAATCAAATTTGAATAGAAGCATTCTGTGTAGCAAGTAAAATTCACCTTGTCGATTTTTCACACCACTAATCGATTCGCTCAATGGTAATGATAAGCACATTGGGCACCACGTGCAGGCTCACTCTCTTTGTGGATTTCCCCACGTGTGAGCACCTGTTCGCCCGACAATAGCATGTGTTGAGGCCGCTGGCCCCCGAGGCCTCTCCCTGCTGGGCGCCGGCCGTAGGGGGTCCGCCGTCTCCCGATCCCTGACTCGTGTGAGAGCAGCTGCTGCTGCGCTCCTCGCTCGCGGGAGAAGGGCTGCCGCCCGCCGGCTCTCCTCCCTGGGTCAAACCCCCGCGAGTCCGCGAGTCCTGCTTGTGGGGCATGGCTCGGCACTGGCTCGGCACTGGCTCACGGCCGCCTGAAAGCACCCTGTTGCCTCTCCGCCAATCAAACGCGACGCCTCCCCTCACACAAACCCGCGCACCAATCACACGCGCTGAACGGGGGGGTCAGGGGTTGGAGGGCAAATGACGTTGCTCGCGCCCGCGTCGCCGATTGGGGGTTTTTGTTACGGGTGGTTTAAAGGGCTGTGGGTCAGGTGTTCGCG
Source organism: Lampetra planeri (assembly GCF_965212315.1). Classification (NCBI taxonomy): domain Eukaryota; kingdom Metazoa; phylum Chordata; class Hyperoartia; order Petromyzontiformes; family Petromyzontidae; genus Lampetra; species Lampetra planeri. The sequence continues at coordinate 5,512,399 of NC_136136.1, forward strand.
AGGGGTGTTAGTCCGCACGCAGTGCGGGGGTTCGCAGCAGCAAGACGAAGCGTACACCCGTGGAAGCACCGACCACCCACGTTACGAGCGCACACACACACAGCACCATGCGTTTTCCACACACACTCGCAGAGTTCACCCGAGGCTGTGATCAATTACTAGCGTGCACCCGTGAAGCGCCGACCGTACACGTACGAGCGCACACACACAGCACCATGCTCTTCCCACACGCTCGCAGAATTCACCCGAGACTGTGATCAGTTACTAACGATTTATTATCGGCATGACTGAGCCACTCTCACGGAATCAGTCAGAATCGGCAAGGCAGGATTAAACTATCTCCCGATGGTCTGAACCTTAGCCTGTTAGGACTTAAAACCCCTTTGGCGATTAAGCTAAATACCAACTCTCTCTCTTACGGTTCGATGCTCCAGTGTGCCCGTCCTCACAGCACTTCGACTCGTCACACGGACGTTCGAATAGCTGGACTGAAGAGACAACCGCCCCGATAGCTGACTTGAGAAGTAAGAGACCCTCCTGCCCCTTTCCATCGTCCCTTTATCCTTACCTACATCAAAGAGCCCGATCCGCCTGCCAATCAGAGCGCTCACCTGCACCCCAGCCCCACTCGGACCGCTGACCTCAGCGATGTCCGCATCTGAGCCCGCCGCTAACTGCCCGACCAATTAGAGGAATGACCCCGTTTTCCCCGTCGTTCGTGGCTCCGCCCCCCTTCTCACTACCTACCTGCTCACCGATCCATGTGTGCGGGGTATGTTTGTATCTGCGGTGGCTGCGTAGCCTCGTCGTGATCGTGCGTTTCCACGTTAATTCCCAGCGCCGCAGGGTAATTCAGCCTGGGGAAAGCCTTAGTCAATTCTCTGGTCCCAGGGAAAACCATGGAGGATGTTCCCCCTACGAGGGGGCTCCTGGGTGAAAACCTGTGGACCAGGTGGCTTCCCCGCGAGGCTCTACATGGGGGTCGGTGTGTGTGTGTTTGTGCGAGGGGCTGGTGAGGGGGAAGCCGTGTCCCCGTCGCTTGGCGGTGGTGGAGTCGTAGGTGGGGCGCCCGCAGAACGGCTTCGTGGCTGCGGCATCACACATGTTAGTTTACGACAGAGATGCGTGTTCAATCACACACTGGAAATGGGAATATAAAATAACGCTTCAAGGTACGCGAAGGAAGATGGCATTCACTTTCCACATCTATATTCTGTAAGTTTCTCGATCTTCATGAATTCATCAAAAGCTTCCACCATATACAGGGATTTCTGTCGAGTCAAAAAAGCACAACAATGGCAAATTATTACTTTGAATAGTTCACAAACCATGACTTAAGTGGCTCTGCAGTCAACTTATGATATATATAATGAATAAGGGATAAAAATCGACATCAGGCTTTGGCCTTCCCATTTCTTACGTTGATGTTAAGAGAGATGTCCAGGCAAGTGTCCAATGTGTCTGAGATGCTGAAGCACTGCAGGTGCTCAATTGTGAAAACACAAGTGCACACACACTCAGAGATGGTATTACCGCAGTACATTAATGGCCGTGCTCCAATTGAAAGTGTTCATGACATGTTTCTCCAACAGACAAATCATGCGAAACTCAGTCTGTTGGCCAGTGCAGTGCAGTGCAGCAGGGGTGGCGCACAGGGTAAATACAAACCAATCGCACACAGCTGCGCAATGCCAGGGAATGGACACAAAACTGGATTATAGCTCGTCTTGAATGTAAAGTATTTGGGATAACTCAAAGGTCAATGAGTGATTGCTGTAAAGCAGAAAGTCTGCCAGCGGCGTCGTGTACACGAGGCCCTGCAGGCTGGCATTCATGAAACGGCTATTCTCGAGGTTCTTGAGCCCAGCACCCTCATGTAGATCCTCTTGTCACTTGAGAACTAAATTTTCTAACGCATGCGTCATGTATTCTGGAGACGGAATGCTGTCATAGTAGTAGGTTTTTACCCTTTTAAACTGGTACAAAACTGACACCTTTATACAAGGCATCATGTTTGCAATAACCACAACACAAGTCAAAAATGCAAACAAAAAGAAGCAACTCTGATAATGATAATAATATGCACTGTCCTTGAAGTTGATTGGTCCACACCCGAGACGGCTTTCTTTAGAGCCTAGTCCCCATTGGTGTTGGACCAGTTTAAAAGGGTAAAAACCTACTACTATATTTTGCCACTGGTAAAAGAGGTCTCATAATGAATGCTGTCATGTTGTGGGGTAAAGTGTGGGTGCTCTCACCTTTTCCAAGATGTTTGGATGGCGTGGAAGAGTAGAGTTGCCTTGAGTGCAGACCCTTCCACCAGCAGTGGCATCGCCAAATAATTGCAAGGCTGGACCTTTACGTTTTGACTGGTCTTCTTTGCAAGTGTTGCAACGTATGTGCAGACTCGGGATTGGTTTGGTGTCCAGCCCAAAATCACAACCCTTTCATTTGTTTGAGCTTTCCACTTCACATGTCTCACTACCTGTTAATCTGCAGTGAGCATCGTAACATGAGGTCATACTGTAATTGTTCCTTTGGTTATTGTCTGAACTTAATTGATTTTTTTACTCAAAATGTATCAATATTAATTGGGTGGGCCAATTGCCTGTTGCCCGGGCAACAACTGTGATCTCTTCTGCAGCTCCTTCTGCCCTTACCTTAGATAATCTGCCTTGTTTTCATCGGATAATGATATCTCCTCACTGTCCTTCCCCGCACCTCCGATTAGCATATTTGCATAGGTACGGTGAAAAAGAAGTGAAACATACATAGTGACGTCACATGCCAGACTGCAGTGACGTAACAGTGGGACCCCTTATTACGAGAGTCACGTGACTTCAGATTCCAGAATGCACTGGCGCCACACAACAAACTGTATTTGTTCGTAAAATAGCGTTCCGCAGTGTTAATGAACAGCGCTATTGCATGCCCGCATTAGTAGTGTAACATCTAACACCCCACTGTATTAATTCTAGATTTGAAGCTTTCGTGACTGCAAGGATTCATATTCCTAGGTTTTTTTCGGTAAAGTCACGTAGGTAAAAATTTTTAATAAAATAAAAATCACGACGTTTCGGAGGCAACACAAGCTTCCGTCATCAGGTGGAACCGTCACAGCACGCTTGCTGTATCAAGTAAATGATAAATTCCAAGAGATCCGACCTTGTATATATACTGGTTGAGGGGGGAGGAGCCAGGATAGGCCCCTGGATAGGAGTTTTTTTTATGATACGGTTGGTGCGGCTGAAGCTACGGCTAATCTACATAACAAAGGACTGAGCCTTTGTGTGTATTTTGTAGAAACTGAGATGGTATAATCAGGAATGTTCATCGTGTATTCATGTGAGGCCTTGGCCTGCTTTGTCACGCTCTTAAAATGTTGCATTTTGAAAAGGGACCTTTTTATGTTTTTGTGCATTGCTCATCCTTTTTGCTATGTTTGGTTATTAAGTTATAAGCAAAGTTACAAGTGTATTCCCATAAATTAATAGTATGATGTGATGCAATGGATTAAATTGTATGAATTATATTTCAATAATGAACACGTATGTATTGTTTTCTTGAATTGTGACTTTATATGCCGTGTACGTTATTTGTAATATAAACATTTAAGATTTTGCTTTTAAATGTGTAGGGGTATAGCGCTGGCTGCTGGCGGAAAATGGTAACTGTGGTGTATGGCAGTACTCGTGTCAGCATGTCAGATTATATACAGGAGGGGGACATCTAGGGGAAAGTTCATAGAAGGGGCCCATCATGAAGTCCCGGTAACACGCTCGTAGGTTTCAGACAAGGCGTGGTTGCATTTTCCCCAGATGCCCCTGGGTACATCCTCTAAATTACACTGGCCGTGACAAGGCCCTATTGAGGTGATCGAGGTCAAGAGGTGTGTGCGTATACAGGTCGGTCGCTGTCACTGGTTTGTGGACCCGTCATGGTTAAAACCCTATGTTCCACCTTATGTAGATATTTCATCTCCAGAGTGGCGGGTGTCTGATTTGTCCGACGAGCCGGGGCGACTGAGCCCGGAGGCTGCGCTTCAGAAGGATTGCATTGTGCCGCCCGTAGGATCCCAGCACCTGTAGTCTGGGGATCCTCCGGCAGCGCCTCCGTGTGAAGGACCGCGTGCGGAAGCCCGGCCGCCATCTTATTCTCCAAGGGAGGGGCTGCGCCCTTTAGGCCGTTAATGTGACATTCCGGTGGTCCCCAGCGCGCAGGTTCCTGCTCGTGAAATTTCGATTTAAAGCTTTCGTGACTGCAGGGATTCATCTTCTTGGTTCTTTCGGTAAGGTCACGTAGAAGGGAAATAATAAAATTATAAAAATAAAACATAATAAAATAATTCTCATGACGTTTCGGCCACGACAGACCTGTTCTTCACCTGAGGACGGCTGCTTGCGTTGTGGCCGAAACGTCGTGAGAATTATTTTATTATGTTTCATTTTATTATTTCCCTTCTACGTGACTTTACCGAAAGAACCAAGAAGATGAATTCCTGCTCGTGGTGGGGGACCAGCGTCGAGGACTCGCTTCAAGAGCGCTTCTTTCCGCTGAACAGCTCCCTTCCCGTCATGACAATTGTATTCCGATGTCGTCCGGCGGGTGGCCGCCGCCGCGTACCGGGCTGCGGCTTCTGGTAGATCTGGGGTGCTTCTCGATGCTCGTGGCTGCGGCGCGTCAACGAACGTCATGAATTGTTGCGCTTCCCTCGCGGTTCGGGTTAAATCATTACGGGTTCTTGTTGCGAATGTCCGCCTAAAACCTCCCTGTTATAGTAATTGAGTTAGCGCACGTTTTTGCAGGCCTTCCTCTTATTACACGATTGTTGTCAGCCAAGACGGCTTTTTTTCATGGGGGTTTGGGGGGATTTAGGGGTATAGCGATGATTGCTGGTGGAAAAGGGTAACTGCGGTGTACGGCAGTACTCGCGTCAGCAGGCCACAGTATATACAGGAGGGGGACACAATTACCTTTATTTTTCAAATGACAATGTAAGCAAATATAAGCCACTCAGGCAGACGTGAACAACTCTAAAAACACAATTCTGCCTTTCATTCAGTCAGATAATATTGAACAAACTGTATAGAATACCTTAAATTTCCATGAGTTAAATATCTTTGCCTCATGAACATTTTAAACAGGAGTTACACGTAATGCAAAGTGGTCTGTTATCATGAAACTTTAAAACAAGTGAATTTTGCCCTTGTCTTTTACAATATCTTTCAGAAAGCAATAGTTTGTGTCACATCTACAGGTACATAACATCAACGGTTATAACCAAAATCTTATTTAAGAGTCTAATAAAAACAAGTGTCATAACTCCAAGTGCATTAGTGTGCTTTAGGCTTTTCACTGTTAATAGTGACAGATGTTACCGTTCAAAACACTCAATTTCATATTGATCAAGGAACAGATAACTTGCTGACACTAATGAGAAGGGTGATACTGAGATCTAGATTTCAGTAAAGAGACCAGGTCTGGCTTGAGGGCAGTGGTTGAGATGCGTAAAATGCCACGCAAGTGGGAGTCGCTCATCCTTGACCTCAATCAGTTCTTGTTTAAGTTCATGACTGAGAATGTTTGCTCACACAAATATGTGGAGCCGAATAAGCTCAGCATTTTCTTAGGGAATGACCGCATTTGTTTTTTTGCAGTCGCCATGTCAGAAATGACTCGAGAAGGGTTTGCGGCACGGATGCAGAGCCAGATAGAATTAGAATGGTGCTGCCACCGTGTGGTGAAAGGAGGAATTACATCTGTAAAGTTTTATGATTTATAAGACCGAAGCTGCGGGCCGTGTGAAATCTGACCGCGGGCCGGACTTTGGACATGCCTGGTACTGTACACACACACACACACGTGTGACGTCACTATGCGGGGGAGTGTTACCACCACGCGGGTCTACACACACACACGACGTCATCCCGGCTGGAGGCGGGAATGACGTCATCCCGGCTGGAGGCGGGAATGACGTCGGGGCCGGTTCTGGACTCGGGAGGCCACGAGGGTGTTGTGAGGTCGTGACCTGATCCCAGTGGGGGTCGGCGGCCCAGGGGGCACCTCGGGGGGCACGTGGACAGCAGGGGGCAGAGGTCGCAAACGGGTTTTGATTCCTTACCCGTACCCATACCCGGCCGCACCAGGGTCGCAATCGGGTACCCGATACCCGTATCCTACCCGATACCCGGCTACCCATACCCGGCCGGGTACGGGTAGCCGGGTATCGGGTAGGGTATCGGGTACCCGATTGCGACCTCTGGCAGGGGGCCTTCGAGAGGGTTCTCGAAGGGAGGCATGGCCGGGGTGGGGCCTGGGCCCATATAAGCAGTCTCCTCACAAGGTTCGAGGCTGCCCGTATCAAGAATGAAGATGCATCGTGAAGACGCCAAGAAGAATCAAGCCTCCAGTCAGCGGACCTGCCAGTAGCCCACCTGGCTGTGTCACGCTAGAGTATGTGAGAATTAGAGAAGTGTGTGTTAGCTAGAGTAGGTCGGTGGTCACCACCCTATGTGTAATGTAAGAGTTATCTGTTGTGTTCAGTAATAAATAAGTGTTACCTCCCAAGAAGTTGTGTGCCTAAATTCGAACTCACTACAAATGTTGCTTGTAATATTTGGTTAGATACTCTTTGGTTCTTTCGGTAAAGTCACGTAGGTATCAAATAAAATAAATCACGACGTTTCGGGCGCACCACAAGCGTCCGACAGGTGGGAAAGCATGGTCTGCTGCTGAGGATGCTTGTGTTGCGCCTGAAACGTCGTGATTTATTTTATACCTACGTGACTTTACTGAAAGAACTAAAGAGTATGAATTCCTGCAGTCACGAAAGCTTCAAATAAAGATTTGGTTAGATGTTATATAAGAGATGGTCTGCCTGCATGTTTGGTGGACAATGGGTGCATGCGTAGATGGTGTGGACTTCGTCTTCATCGGCGGCAGCCCCTTAGGGTTCGAGGATGACATCTATCAGATCTGGTAGCGGCTCTTGAAGTGGCTGAGGAGTCCAATTCACGATCTGCAGATATCTATGAGCTTTGGGGGTCACGTGGTCCCAGATAGAAGTGGGATCCGCAGTGCTGGGTTAGCTTCCTTTGTTATTTGGCAGCGATCCACCTCGGCATCAAGACGTTGGGTCTCAGTGGGCCGTCACCTGGTGGATGCAGCAGCGCCACCCAAGGTGGTCGGCAGCCTGCTCCATCGAATCTCAAAGCCTGTTTCTGTACTTCAGGGAGGAATTGAGGATATCCTTGAACTGCTTCCTTTGTCCTCCCCTCGTCCGCTGCCCATTGGAGAGCTGGGAGAAAAGGATCTGGTGGGGAAGGCAGTTCTGAGGTATGCGGAAGCAGTGGCCAGTCCATCGGAGTTGTTTTTTTAAAAGTATTGCTTCAATGCTGGTGGTGTCAGCATGGAAGAGGACACTTGCATTGGTGCAGAGATCTTCCCACTTGATCCCCTGGATTTGATGGAGGCAGTGCTGTTGGAAGCGCTCAAGCGCAGTGACGTGGCACCAATACATAGACAACCTACTGGCAGAGACTTAAAAGCCTAGCATACCATCTTTAAAACTATCACTTCTACACAAACACTGAGTCTACACAACATGTAGCTTCAGATAATTTCGGTCCAACAAAAAACAGACGGTTACTTATATGACAGTCACATGATAGACAATGTTGGGACAAACAAAATCTTTCTGTTAACTCTTATCAGAATATTTATTTATACAGCAGGAATCCGATGAGTCGGGTCAGGTCAGAATGATACAACAACAAATAATACAAAAACTTGACAGTGAAAAGTATAGCAAATATTTACAAATAAAACGAAACTATGTTTTATCTTAGGTAAAGCCACTGAGCTATGAGCTTCTCATTCAGGAGCAACTTGGCAACAAATGATAGCTTAATAAACTGGTTTATCTTATAGAAATTTTTTACAGCAAAATAATCTAAATAATCTAAACAAATGTTTGTAAAAGTTATCCCATCATATCAGATGTTTATATATTTCCTTCCTTCTGAGAAACCTAGACCATTATGGTTCACTAGGTGGGTTAGGGATGAAAACTAAGTACAGGCAGTCCCCGGATTATAGGGATGAAAACTAAATACACTGTGAATGAACATTCGTAAGTGAATGCTTTCTGTTAACAATTAATGTTAAAATGTTTAATGGTATTAATAAACATTTGGATACAGTATATGTTCCATTAGTTTAATTATGGGTAGTGTTAGGGTAGATATTCGATTAAATAAAATAACACTGGTCAACAAAAAAAACATTTTTTTGTGGCCTGGACTTTTGTAGCTGTTTTAGACTAATTTCAGGGTGCTGATTCCAAATCTGATCTCAGATTTGCTCTATCACATGAGATGTGATAGAGCAAAGCATACCCCATTTTCATTGATTTTACCCAAAATTAACTCTGTCACTTATGATTGCAAGTTGTTGCGAGTCAGGGACTGCTTTAGTGTTAAAATATGGTGCTGTATTTTTAGGATAGTGTGTTTATAATATAATTTTATGTAGATATCCACATTTATTTAATATTTTTCTTCTGCAGTTTTTATTGAAAATGCAATATTTTATATCTCAAAAACCTGATGTGATAGACAAGAACTTAAAACCGTTGGAATACCTTATGCCAGAAAAAGTGTGTTGACCAGTGTAATCGTAGGAAGTGCAGAGCATATATACAGACATATGCTACAGGCAGTGATACACAACGTATCACAACGCGATACAGTAATGAGAGAAAACAGTACGGGAGGCACAACTATTTCTGGCTATGGGATTTTATCTGGATTTTGGGTGGAAATTGTTGAGTTTCCAACATATGGAAAATTCTGGTTGCGGATCTTCCTTGGGAACCTAACGCTTCCATAATCCGGGGATTGCCTGTGTAATGCGGGCGTAAGCGACCTTCCGGATGTGACGTCACGGGGAGGTGGAGTCATGTGACGTGGGAGGAAGGTTCGGGTCCTTAAGCGGTAAAACCGGAAGGAGAGGGGAGTTGGTAGGAGACTGGAAAAGGGTCAGGCCACGCCGGGCGAACCAAGGAGGGGTGGCACCGTAGGCCAGCGGTGGCCAACCCCGGAGACAGTAGTGGGCTACTGGAGGGAGTGAAGCTGCAGCGAGTACAGCCAGGGAGGCTGTGTAAGGGAGGCAGCGGTGAGGCTGCCAGGAGCTACGGGAGCGACAGAGAGAAACAGCAACGAGGCTGTCAGAGTCTACGGGAGTGACCCAGAGAGGAGGCTGCAGCGAGTACAGCCGGAGGGGCTGCGTGAGAGTACAGCAGCGAGGCTGCTAAGGAGCTACGGGAGCGACGTGGCCAACAGCGGGGCTGTTGGCGGTGACGGGAGCGACAGCGGAGTCGGCACCGTGTGGAAGGAGCCAAATAAAGGACAGCCGTGTGGGAAACAGAAACCGAACCAAATAAAGGACACTGAGCCAGATATCGTGGTCAAGTCTTTTATTACACCTGTAAGGAGGGAGCATCTGATATCAGGCTAATTTTCTAAGTCTCCAACGTGACTTCTTAGGTGGGGGTGTGTCTGTGTGCAGTGTGTCTGCGGGTTGTGTCCTTTCTTCCTTGAGTGTCCTTCCTTGTGTAGTCTGAGCACTTGTGAGCTCTCCTTGTGTCCCTGATGCCACCCAGTTTGAAGACTGTGGGTCCTCGATGTCCACTGGGATGGCATTCTGCTCTGGTGACCTACACATAGCACACATCATCACCATCAAATTTATTCCACTGGCCAACAGGGCACCACAGAAAACTGCCTGTCATTGAAACTACCTAGAAAAATAAATTGCACCGAAAATAGCTGCTAACTCACGTGGTAAACACCTTCAAAATATAATTGTGGCCCGAGTAAGAGTGTACACAACACTGTCAGATAACACTGTTTGACTTAGGGTAAATAGATCGAGGTTTTATGGTTTCTGAAAAAACATCATGAGTACAACTTACTTCGTATAGAAGAGGATGTAGGCCTGGTCTTCAAGAACTGCTGCATTGGTGACTGGCATCACGTCAGTATCGTCCATTCTGAACCAGCTGCCATTGCTGACCTGAAGAAAAAATACATCCACACTTGTTAAATTACGATCAATACCCAATTGTACCAGATTAATTTAAAAGTCAGCTATAGTGACAGATCATGAAAGCGGAATGTTATATGGAAGTTAACACGTGTACTCATATGCTTTGTGTGTGTGTATGAATGATAATAGTGGGGAACAGTAGCGTAGCGGTTAGCACATTGCACTACGAACCCGGCAACCAGAGGTCGATTCCCGCTTAAGACTAACAGCAGTGACGATTATCTCAACCGGTCCTGAGCCTCGTTCCCTCGGTCCACTCAGCCTCAAATGAGTATATGGTGCAATATGTAAACATTACCACTTAGGGGACAAAGGCGGCTGGCCACCCACCCCCTTCCTGTGTTGTTCTGGCTTTGACAGGTGCTCATGAACAGCACTTGCACCAACAGTCGAGTAAGGCTCTTTGGGGGATATTTGTTTTTTTGTTTATCATGCACAACATCACCTTGTTGTAGGAGTAGTAGTGGCCGCTATTGGTGGTGGTCCCGTGGTGCACAATCACTGAGTAGAGCGAATACAGTTCTGGCTCGTGCACAACCTGATTGGACATGAACGGCCGTATGTCGAGTTCTTCAGGGAAGAGGAAGTCCTACAAGGGATGAGGGAAGAGACAGTGGTGGGCCAATCATTAAAAGAGAGGAAAATAGGGTGCTGGCTAAGCAGGGGCAGAAGAGGGGAGCAAATGAACGTATTGGCGGTACACTGGTGCACCGGATAAAAAAAGCACATTTTTCACAATAATTATATATTTTCCTGCGATTCGCAACCCATTTCAGAAAATATTGTGGGGTGCGTCAAAATAATTTCTCGTGATCTCAAAGCAGTCGGAAGATGAGTGTCAGTTCACATTTAGATTTTATACTGTTTAATGAGGACCGGTGTGTCATGCTTTACCGGTGTACTGCCAATACGTCCAAATGACAAAACGTTGAATACAAATATATTTGAATATCAGATGCATTCTGTGCAGAAAGTAAAATTCACCTTGTCGATTTTGTTGCCAAACTCATCGTATCGCTTAATGGTGATGATAAGCACATTGGGCACCACGTGCAGGCTCACTCTCTTTGTAGATTTCCCCACGCGCGAGCACCTGTTCGCCAGACAATAGCACGTTAGTTTACGACCGAGATGCGTGTTTGATCACACACTGTATAAATGGGGATATACACGAACGTTTCAAGGTGCACGATGGAAGATTGCATACTCACATTTCACATCTGTATTCTGCAAGAGTCTCGGTCTTTGTGAATTCATGAAAATCCTTCACCAGATCTAGGAATTTCTGTCAAAAGCCAAGAAAACACAAAAATGGCAAATTATTACTTTGAATAGAAATTAATAAACCATGAGCTAAGTTAATTTCAAGTTCATTTATTAGGTATAGCCCTGTGAGCAATTCGGCTCTTGAATCGGGTGCAACCGCAACAAACAAAAAAAACATGAACAAAAAAACATCTTAAAGTGAATATGTGACCGAGTGCAAACAGAAAATCCAAGAAAAGACAGCAAAATATAGCAGAAAAAAAAACACAGTACGCTGTGTGCAAAAATCCCAGTGGGATGCAAGTCAAACAACCAACAACAACCACAAGACAACTTAGATTAAGGCCATCAGTCTAACTCTGTACTACAACAAACAAACATGGCTAAACCAATACACTTTTCGAAATCACAAAAATAAAGCCATGAAACAGTGATCACAGGAACTAACGGAATTTTCACAATAAATGGCATAAGTGGCTCTGCAGTCAACCGGTTGTGGTACATAAATATAATGAATGACAAAAACAATCGACATCAGGCTGTAGCCTTCCCAATTCTTACGTTGATATTAAGAGAGATGTCCAGGCAGGAGTCCAACGTGTCTGAGATGCTGAAGCACTGCATGCACTCAACTGTGAAAACACAAGTGCACACCATACGAGATTAATATTACTGCTGCACATTGCATAATCCTCATCAAAAGTATTCACATGTTAACTGGCTAATATCATGAACGTCTTCAGATACCACCAACCCAGATGCATCTATAATTGTTAAATAAAAACATATTTTGGTGAAAACTGTAACGGTTTTAAACACAAAAAACGTTGATTATGAACGTATTGTTGATACTGTTGGCAGTGGTGCCCTAGCACAAATCACAGGTAATCAACACATTCGTCAATAGCACTGCCTTACAAGGAAACATATGCAATTGGTGACGTTTTCAGGATTGATCCTTATTCATAGCACAGAAACAGAGGCCAGTAACATAGGGTGGATACGAGTTGGAGACCGTACTGTACACCATGGGGCCTAATGAGTAATTACATTTAAACAAATTTCCTGATGAACACTTTTTAAAGTGGCATACATAATAAACACATGAAATCTATTTCCATATTCGGCATCTTACTAACTTGTGTAGTCAATGATGATCACACTCAGGATTGTCTGGTAATAATACAACTTTTCCATAACGATGAATTAACGGCAACTACAAAACACCGCTCACTGCCACCCGCACGATGGCTCCGCCCTCACTGTCCAAAATGGCGGAATGAAAATGGCTCCGCCTCTTTTACCCTGAGGACCACATCTATATTGTCTACACGTGTATGATGACATAAACTAATTTGTATTCAATGTTAATGCATATTTTGTGCATGTATGCTTATGTCCTTGTGTACGTGTTTTTACATCTACACATGTGCTCGTTGTTTAACAGAGAATATAAGGTTGCATGCGAGAGCTTGCATAGCCCAGTATGGATTGTGACATTGGTTGAAATCACTCCTTAAAGGGTGGATGTGTCGAAAGGAGCACAGTACCTACCTCTCGATTTCAGGTACCCCCTGAAGATCTGGTGGATCAATGTAGGGGTCTCCATGTTAATACCGAGCCTGAAAAGAACACGCAATGACACCACGTGGTAACTACAGAGGCAATGTCTTTACCAGATGAACACTCGGAAGAGTTACATATTTTTCGCTCCTAGTATTAACTCGCTGCAGTGACAATATCGTAACTACCTCGCCTGGTATACAGGTCATGGGTTTGATCCCAATCCTGACGCCTGTAAATTTGCAGTTTGCATTCACTCCCTGTGGTCGCGTAGATTTTTTGTATACGAGCCCACCGATTTTTCCCTCCACATTAAAAAAACATGCATTTAGAGTATTTGGTTTATAAAAATTCCACGTGATAAGTCACTTCGTTGAGCTATCATGTATGGCCATGTCGCTCCTGAAAAAGAGCTATCTAGCTCAGTGGGCCTCACCTGGTAAAATAAAAAGAATTTAACGGTAAAAGTGTAAGTCACAGTCTCCAAATAACATAAAGAATTCATCCAGTTGGCTGAGCGATAATGTGAGCATCTCACAAACGGAAAGTTACCAGTTCAAATCATGATGATTGGGAGTTTACTCATCATCCCTCTGAGGTAAATGTACTGGGTACCCCGTTGTAGGGCAGTCAACAGTAGTTGTCCTAAATTTTGACTTAAAACTTTCGTGACTGCAGGAAATCATATTCTTTGGTTCTTTCGGTAAAGTAACGTAGATAGAAAACATTTTCATTAAAATAAAGTGAATACAAATATGAATAATAAAATATCAAATAAAAATAATAATAAAAATACAAAAACACACTAATGTAGACAGCAGCCTGGTTCTTAATCGGAGTGAGTGTACTGGCAGTCTATAATGTAGACTGTAGCCTGGTTCTTAACCTTGGTGAGTGTACTAGCAGTCTAACATGTAGACTGTAGCCTGGTTGTCCTACGGACAAATATTTTTTCTGAACAATCCAGGCATCCATGTGCTGGTATTGTGCAAATATTTATGGAGTTTACTGGGGCATGCATTACTTACTGCCTTTGGTTGAAGAGGCAGGATTGGTGCAGAGCATCTATCACGTAACCCAGAAACACATGTGCATCCTCCTGCCTGCCAAAACACAGGTCCTCGCCGATGTCTGTGTGAAAATGGACAGAGGTCACACATGATGTGGTCACACAGTGGCTGGCACAGTTAGTATATAGCTTATGAATTCCCTCAACAACTAAACCGGCTCCAGATTCTTGAGAAATATTGTGGAATCTGGTGCATAGGACTTTAACAGATATTTTCACGTAAACCTTTTCACGTAAAAACACGTCATCCTAAGCTGATGGCAATTCTACTCAAAGTCTGACTTGCAAGAAAAGGAAGAGCATGTTGACAGATTTGTGGGTTAATCACAGAACTGGGTGTGGCTGGCAGTGTTTAGAACGAGCATCAACAGAGGAATGCTAGACCGGAAGAACATCCGATGCATTGGAGTTGTAATCTCAGTGCTGACCAAAACTAGTAATTTTCTATTCGATATTGTATACAAAAACTGATTCAAACTGCCCTTTCAGGGGATCTTGAGATGACTGAAGTTTCAACGTCAAAGACACTTGGGAATTGTGCTGGAACTTACATTTGAAATTGCGAACTATCTCGATGGGATTGATGGCCGTGCCCCGATTCATGAAGGTGTTGAAGACGTGTTTCTCCAACAGACACATCATGCAAAACTCAGTTTGTTTGCCTGTGAAGTGGGGCAGGGGTGGCACACAGTGGCAATGCAAACCAATCGCACACATAGCCCAGCTGCGCACAGTCAGGTAATCTACACAAAACTCGATTGTAGCTCGTCTCGAATGTAAAATATCTGGGAGAACTCACAGGTCCATGAGTGATCGCCGTAAAGCAAAAAGTTTGCCAGCGGCGCCGTGTATGTGAGGCCCTGCAGGCTGGCATTCACGAAACACGTATTTCCGAGGTTCTTAAGCCCAGCACCCTCACGTAGATCCTCCTGCCACTTGAGAACCGAGGTGTCTGTCGCAGATGTGATGAATTCTGAAGATGGAATGCTGTCCTCGTCTCCACACATTAAAAGATGGAAACACATACTTGACACTCACAGCACATCTGAGGGGAATGGTTTGAAAATTGCGTGTCTTAGCCTGTACGCGTGCTGGCATATTTTTTTGTGGTGCTGTTAGGTAGAAACAATCCTCTTCACCAGCTGGCGAGATGTAGATGTGTTAATGTCTTTGAAGTGTTCAGCACTAGTGATCAGAATTGCCTGAAGAGCATCTTCAGCCTGTAAGTTTTACATTGACAGCAATGGCGAGACAGCCACAGCAGCGTGACGAGCTATCAAAGTGTACGTATGTGTGCACGTTGAACTTCTTTCACACCGTGCGTAGCCAACCATACTAATCAGAGGGACAGGGTCACGCTGGCACACACTTACCTCTCGCGTTAGGTTTGTTCAGCCCAGCCTTGCTGACGCAAAACACGGCGGATGGAACGGTGCTGTATTGGATCCTCAGCCCCTTGTCATTTGCTGCTGACACCACTGGGGTCGATGTGGATGCCTCATCCTTGACGACGATGCTGGAGACAGTGTCCCCTTCTGTCCATTGAACACTCGTGGCCTTCTTCTCCTCCTACGGTAACGGTAAAAGCAGCCTTAAGTCATGCATACGCATCGCCACTACACTGCAGCATTACTCAAACTGCTAAGTGCAGATTCGTATTTCGAACAATGTTGCTAAATATGAAACAACATGGCAAGCCAATCTAATAATGGAGACTCTGCTTTGTTTTTAGATTCCTAGGATCTATCCTTGTGTCCAAAGAAGTTGGAAAAAACATACTACATGTCTAAATTCACATTGTGATATTCTGAAGATGTTACGTTAAAAAGATGCACGTGATATCACTCGAGCGCAAATACAGACCCATATGAACACAAATACCCATACAGGAATACATCCCTTCATACACCCTCCCCATCCTTGCAGTGCGTGAAATTGGAAATAATGATTTTTTTTTTACTCAAATGGCTTAATGTACTATTCATGTAACGGTTAGCAATCTGGTGTTGTCATACGGAATTTGGTGCTTCAATTTCCTGGCATGTCAGTAGAAATACATCCTTCCCACCTTTATTCACCCAGCAGTAAAAATGGGGAGACCACAGTTAGTCGATGGACAAGCCATGTGTGTTGTGGGGTCAGGTGTGGGTGTTCCCACATTTTCCAAGGTGTTTGGTGGGCGTAGATAGGTGAGAGTTTCCTCTCGTGCAAACCCAACCGCGAACAATCGTATGAGCAGACAATTTCAAGGCTGCACCTTTACGTGTCGACTGGTCTTCTTTGCAAGTGTTGCAACGTAAACTTAAATACATTTTTACCTACATTTTATCAATACTGATCTATAATACAGGTTTTTTTTCTTGTTAGTTCGCGTAAATATATTAATGTGTCGTTAAACCAGCCACCACCCAACACTGACAACGAGTAAGGTTTGTCATGAAAACAGAACGTGGCCAATTCGTTACTAGTGCAGCACACCGGTGTGTTGGAGAGCAAAGCCACAACATTTACAATCTGAGTACGACGTTTCGCCAGTAATTACAACGAGCTTCATAAGGCGACAGTCAGATCTGTGGAGAAGTCCACCTGTTTTGTTCGTTAAATAGAGGCGTAGATGTGGTGACAACACTTGTGTGCTCTTGTGTTGTCACCACAAACGTGATACTGTACTCAGATTGTAAATGTTGTGGCTTGGCTCTCCAACGCACCGGTGTGCTGTACTAGTGACTAATTGGCATGTTCTGTTTACGTAACAACCCTTACTAATTGGCTGTCGGGTGGTGGCGGGTTTAACGCACATTTATATATTTATGCCATTTAACTCAAAATAAAAAAGAGGAAAAAATAAGGGAAAAACGGTATCATGGATGATTATGGTCGCGAAAGCATTCATAATTACATTTTGCCAAATCACCTGCTGTTATATATCCTCCCTCTTTGCTGCTCCTACAGCCTCCCTTACCTGAGTCATATCATCTGAATTGCTTTCATCAGATGATGAATCCTCACCAACCTTCCACGCACCTCCGAGCAGCATGTTTGCCTAGGCACGGTGCGAAAGAAGTTCAACATACATCATGACTTTAAGCTGGTGTTGCAGCTTTCAAAAGATTCGAAAGAGGGCTGCCTTTTTAAAATCTTATTTAACAAATGTGCCTTCTGTCCATCAGATGATGATGTCTCCTCACTTTTCTGACTCAAACTGTTGTTGAAACTTTCAACAACGTGAGCCTGCTTTATGTCGGCTTTAGGGTCACACTCGTTTACTCAACGTAGTTTTGTGGGTAGTGAGTGCGAGTTAAATGAATGTCGTGCTTCAGGCTTTACCCTGTCCATATATAGGTGAGACAAATCTACCTCCTAACTGGAATGTTTAGTTCTCCAAAAAAACGAAAATACTTGTTATTGGATGTTTCTAGTTATTAGCACAGACTCTGTTCGATGTGCCAAATCACCTGCTGTGATCTATCCTCCCTCTTTGCTGCTCCTACAGCCTTTACCTTAGTGAGATGATCTGCATTGCTTTCATCAGATGATATCTCCTCACCGTCCTTCCCCGCATCTCCGATCAGCACGTTGGCCTAGGTACGGTGCGAAAGAAGTTCAACATACATCATGACTTTAAACTGGTGTTGCAGCTTCCTGACTCAAACTGTTGTTGAAGCTTTCAACAACGTGAGCCTGAATTTTGATTTAAAGCTTTCGTGACTTCAGGGATTCATATTCTTGGTTCTTTCGGTAAAGTCACGTAGAAGAGAAATAATAAAATAATAAAAATATAAAACAATAAAAATTCTCACGACGTTTCGACTGCAACGCGAGCCTGCTTTATGTCGGCTTTAGTGTCACACTCTGTGGGAATATGATCACTTTCAACAACGTGAGCCTGCTTTATGTCGGCTTTCGGGTCACACTCTGTGGGAAGATGATCACTTTCAACAACGTGAGCCTGCTTTATGTCGGCTTTCGGGTCACACTCTGTGGGAAGATTATCACTTTCCACAACGTGAGCCTGTTTTAAATTAATGTAGTGCTTCAGGCTTACCCTGTCCATATATAGGTAAACCAAATCAACCTCTGAACTGATGTTTCGCTCTCCAAAAAAAAAAGTTATTAGCACAGACTCTGTTAGATGTGCCCAGTCACCCGCTGTGATTTATCTCCCTCTCTGCAGATCTTACTGTCCTTACCTTAGTCAGATCATTTTCCTTGTGTTCATCGATTGATGCCTCCTCACTCGTTGACGTTAAATTGGAATTGCAGCTCTGAAAAACGCTCTCACTGGAGCTGCGACGACTGCCCACCAGACTCGGAAGAGGACTGCCCAGTGAGGTCCCAGCAGAGTTGTCCTCATCATCAGAACTGCTTCGGCAACAGCAGCAGCATATTCTTTTGAAAAACTTTCTGAAAAATTTCTTTACACCTCTCTTCATGGTGGCCATGTCACCAATGTGCCAGAGCACCTAAACTTTTCCTAAAATGTTATCTTGCGAACGCCAGAGAGCAAGTGAAGACACGTCTGCTTTCCAAGGTATCCGAAGAGCAACTGTGAGAAATCACTCCACGCATCACCAGCAGGATGTGACGTCACAAGCCAAACTGCAGTGACGTTACAATGACACCTTACTACGAGTGTCACGTGACGTCACAGACTCCCGACTACGCCGACGACACACAACTAACTGCATTTGTTGCTCAAATAGCTTTCCTTGGTGTTAATTAACAGAGCTATTGCATGCTGCATTAGAAGTGTAACATCACACAGCCCACTGTATGCGTTAGGCTTCACTTTCCATTAAACACCAGAATCCACTCGAGCAAGAATTCCTTCCTGGCATGGAAGACACCTTACGTTCGATTACAGGTTTTCCAAAATTCCACTTTTATTAATTTACTCCCCGTTTAAAGACAATTTAAATTGTTCTGCACTTGTGACACGATCATCAATCAACGCTGTCTGATTGGCAACACACCTGCTCAAGCTCTGGGATAACAGGCACGTGGTGACATCAGTGCTTGTCCACTTTGCTCTAATTAGTATATTTTCTAATCTTCAATAACGTATTTAATTACTCGTTGAAGTTTAATGAGCTCACCTGCCTTGATTTTTGTCCAGTTGTTGCAGATACGAGTCACAACACTTGCTTCATGTGCAGTGATATCAATGTGAATTCAAGTGCGACGTTACCAATTACGTCCCATTTTGACTGGAGAAGATCAATGGGCGGGGTTTGAGAATCTGAGACGGTAAAATCTTGAATGTTCATAAAATCTACAGAGGTTGAGGGCTTTGCCTGTTTCACGTCGGCTTCAGTGCCACACATTATCGGGAAGAGAATGTCGTGGCTCAATGTATTTTTTCAAGTATTTTGCGCGGTGTTTAAATTAATGCAGTGCTTCAGGCTGACCCAATTCAATCTCCGATCAAAAATGTTTCGGGATTCAAAAACAAGATAAAGATTATTTATTTTTCTTACTTATTAGCACAGACTGTTATATGCCCCATACTTCAGTAGTATAGCTTAATAACCGTTCATGCGTATCACATTACATTTGGATTCACAAGCATTGACTTAAGTCCGTGAAAAAGAGGCTTGTCGTTTAGTGATTTAATTCACGAACTTTTAAATTACTTTCCGCGAGCAACAACAACAACGACGCAATGGCCAGGTGTTTGGAGAACTCTCGCTCCGACGCGTCTCCCAGGGCGGGCCGATTCTGGGTGGGCTCTCCAAAGCCTCTGTCGCCCGTGGTTGAAATCCTGGAGCACGGGGATTTGACGGCGGACCACAGCGTTGCAACTCGAGCACACGGGCACACAACAGGCGCCTTGAAAGGGGCTCCCGTGGTGAAGGGAGGTGTCCGTTTGGCTCGTGGAGGCTCGCTGCAGTCTCCTCCGCCTTTGGAACGAGCCAAGGAGGCCCCCTTGGAAGAAGACGGATTCGGGAGACGTGTCGTGCCGCCGTTCAAGTTCCAAGGAAAATGCGATGTTGTTGATGGTGACGGTGGTGATGATGATGATGGCAGAAGTGGCGGTGGTGATGAAGAAGACGGTGTCAATGTTCGTGGTAATGATGTTGACGGTGGTGATGGTGACGACATTGATTTTGCTGACAAAAACAGAAATGTTGCAGAGTTTGAAAGAAATCGCAATGGTGAAGGTGGTGACGATGGTGGTGGAAATCATAGCGTTCATTCCGGCGAGTGCGACAACGGCAACGTCAACAATGACCCTGACATTTTTTTCAACGACGACTTCAGCGTCTCTTCCGTCGAAACGCGCAGCTCGCCACCCGCCGACGCGCCACCTCGAGCCTTCTCCAAAGCACCCGCGGCCGAGTTCACCTCCGGGCACGGCTCCACCATCGCCTCGCGCAGCAGCGCAACGCGACCATCGGGGATGTAGGAGGAGACGAAGGCGACGGCGGATCTCGGGCACGGGACGTGGGACTCCCGTGGGGATTTCAAAGGCCGTGCCCGCGGGCCCGTGACCCAAGAGCTCTCGCCGCCGAGTTGGTCGGCCCGGCAGGCAGCGAGGAACCGGGAGGGAGCAGAAGTTTATTGGAGCTCTCCTCCGCGGACACCCCGAGGCGCCGCGAGGAGACGGCGCAAGAAATCGGTGGGAGCGGTGAGAAAATGAATCAAATATTTTGATCGACACGCCACACACGACTAACGTCAATCGGTCATCAATAAACTGTTGGATGAGCGCTTCTATGCGCCGCGCGGGGCGTGGGGGTTGTTTGACCATACTTCACCACACTGGTCGGTGCGGGGTAAAAGGCGGGCAGCATGTACGTGGATGCATTGAAGTACAGAACGACTTTTTACGCAGCCGCGCAGCAGCAAATAACACCTGTTTGTGCGTAGTAGTGGTCGTCCGTACAAGCCCTATCCTGATTGAAACCTGCTTAGCTACCTGATCTGATGAGATCGGACTCGTATTCTTCATCAGCTGCATTGACGATTGAACCTCGCCATCAATTGGTCATCCCTAACAGTTAATCATACTCATCCTCGAAATTATGTTTTGCCATAACGCTTGTTTACCCAATAATCAATTCTTTTTCAGGCGGGTCCTACCACGTTTTTGCAGTCTGTGGGGGTGATGATTGCCATATGATTTCAATCGCGGGTATCTTTTTAAAGTAACACATTTGGAGAATAACGTCGGCACGCACAATGGCTTCACGCTTGCGAATAACGCCACGGGGGATCTTGGATGCGGACTGTGAAGCAGACTGCGTATGGAAAAATGCATTTTAACCTATTGTAGTTGATACTCCAGAGGTATCATTATCGGGGCGTCCGCTGGAATCGAAACGTAAATCCTCTGCAACGTCGAGCGGACGCGGAATCGCCGCCGATTATCATCATGGCACACACACACACGCGTGATCATACGGTTTGATTTTTTATTGAGGGAAAAGGGGTTTGTGGATCACGCAGATTTGTCCAGTCCCAAATCGACTCTACTCCCGAGGATGCAAGGAGATGCCTGTGCAGATACAAACCCCACACGTTACCCTCGTGTTACGCGTTGTTTTCTCCCAGTATTCCTTTCACGTGAAGCCAAACTTAATGCGATTTGCAAAACGTCCCAACGCACCAGAACCCTCCTGATAAGTAATCTCGAGACTGAATGTGACTTTCCTGCGTAATTAGCATGATTCGTCATCGTGGCCATTAAATGTGATGTATTTTTACGTTTTAAAAGTTATGCCACTTCAGGTGAGCTACCAGGAGAGGGCAGCGTTTATCAAATGGATTTGAATCGCGGAGCTTTTTGAGTCCCTTATTTATCCTCCCGCTTGGGTGGGGTTTCTCATGGTCCTTGTGACACAAATGCGGTCGAAAGCCACTGCCTAATGGAGGCGAACCTTACTGATAAAATTCAAACTTGCGTCTCGACCATACAAGTAAAAACACACGTGAGTCCATCAGCCTATTTGCCTTTTTGGACGAATGCTATTCACGCAGGAGCATTGGTATATGCGGGTAAGCTGTGTATGGGGTTTCGGGTCGCCTGTCTCATCAGCAGGCTGTGGCTTCATACACACTGCTGAACATCTTAATGAGGGGTGTTGCGGCTGCAAGGGTTGACTTCGCTCAGTGATGGCAGTACAACATTCGGATTAAGATCCCATCTGTGTCAAGGTTTTGAGTTGCCACCACCTGGTTTTGTGTGGTGAGCTTTCTCCCAGATATCTAGGTTTTCGTCCACATGAAGCCAAAACACGTTTGAATGGGATAGGTCAAACAACTAGATGCAGCAACCTCCTGAATAAACTCGGTGATGCTTTCTTGGACAAATAATTGGCAAGACGAGTCTCCATCAGCAGCCATGATCTATTTACGACTGAATGAAGGGCCCCTCCCCAAGCCGTTACAGGACCGCGAGCGATGTTAAATGTCACAACGCATCTCGCCACGTGCGCACGAGCCGATGTAATCGCTCCATTTGCGCGATGCAAGTTCTCTTTTGGCATGTTCCTCTTCTTTGGCTGTAACTCCTTAATGAATATCGACCACCGGTAATTACTGTATAATATTACAAAGTGGAATGACCTTCCCGCAGGGAGCGCCCGTGGATGATCCGTGGACGCAGTGGGTGTGCATGCAGATCGAGGCCGCCGTGGAACACGAGTTGGTGGAGGAAGGTGGTCACGTCCCAGACCCAATCTTCATGCTCTAGGCCAGTGTTTTTCTCTAATTTCCAGAGGGGGGGGGGGCTACGTTCACTGATAACACATCATTAGTGTGATGGTCCCCACGTATTTGAAACCATTGGGATTTGACAGCACGATGAAAAATTCTCATTTGTGTACTGTCGGGGGCTGCACGTTAGAGGCCACACTAAAGGCCATCAGGGGCCACCAGTGGCCCACGGGAATTGCAATGAAAAACACCGCTCTAGGAAATCATCGGCACCCTCAACAGTTGCATTCAATAATCGATTAGTACGAGGGCCTCTGCATACTGGTATGATTATCTGACCATACTTCACCATTCTGATCAGTGTGGTTTGAAGGCAGGGACCAAACGTGGGAATCATAAAAGTGCAGAAGTGTGGATCTTGCTGCATGTAGCCCCAAAGTTTTTAACAAGCTGGCATGACCACCTATTTATCACTATCCTGCTCAAGTCTGCTTGGCTTCCGAGATCGGGTACATTCTGGGTGATTGTCACAGGTGGCATTGATATACATGGTAGAAATTTAATTACATTACTGCAAGGTAGACCTTATAAATGCCACATGAGCAGACGGCCATAGTAGGTATACAATAATACGTGAGTTTTTTTTATGTAAGTTTATTCTGTAAATGTAATGACGATCTGTACAAAATCGGAAAGCGTCTTATGTCATGTACGTTCATGTGCTCAATTAAAAGCACACCTGGGTACAATATATGTACAGTACAACGTAGGACTGCAGATTTGGGGCCTACAATCGAATGAAGTTTCAAACTAGTATTTTTTATTTTATTTTCGTGAACGGCATCTGCAGCATCTGGTTTAAGTACGGCAGCGCTGACGACAATTTCACACACGAGTGGCCACTCTTATCTTTGGTTAGTTTATAACATGACAGTCGACTCCAGTGCCATTCATGCAGGGCTTAATTTCAGCCGGATGTCTTCTGGTCAGCGACCCGTTAAATATTTGTCCAACCGGCACATCACATCCAGTAGATCTCTATGGCTGTGGCTGTAAAGTCGCATACCAATTCGGTGTACCAGCGATCTTAAATGAGCTAGAAATGAAGCCCTGCTTGTATTTCAATCCTTTGTCGTGCTACTTCCGCCTCAAGAGAGACCACAGTTGGTGAAGATGGCTCTCGGTTCGTATCACTTGACCCACTTCATGGCAGTCGAGCAACGTGTCCATATTGTTGTGCGTCTGCCTATGAGCCATAACAAGGGTGAAAGTGGAAAGCAGTTGTCATGCTGCTATTCTGCCACGAATTATAACGGTGGCCACATTTCCAACCTTTCAGGGCAAAAAACGGATCGCACTACTGCGGGGACTCCAGTTGATATGTAGAGCAGTTGTGGGTTTTCCCACAATGCTGCAGCAGAATTTTTTTTTACTTAGGTCGGATACTATTCGACAACCACCGACACCTGCTGACTGGCAAGCACGTGTCACGAAGTATGCTGGACATCGGAGGCATGCAAAGGTCCTTAAGAAGTTGTGGGGCTTTATAATAGGGGGGAGGTGCAGTGCCGGATTAAGCTAGTGCAGGGCCTGTAGCATTATAAAGGGGTCCTAAATGAAATAAAACACAATTTTAACTCGCTTAGTAAAGTAATTCTATGTATTCATTAGCTATACAGCCAGATAATACGACAAATCGCTAACAAACACCCAGTCATTCATAAAAGTTGAAGGCAGTATAGTACTATAGTAATAGAGCAAGTGCAGAATCACAGAACCGGAATTGATAGCTTGAAAGCATTTAGCGCGGGGCCCTTGAAAGTGCGGGTAGCACGTGTAGCTACTTTTACTGGTAGGAACCGCCAGGTTACACCAGCCCACAGGGGATTATTGTGTCCGTCGTGCAGGGAGGGGCTGGGTGGGGAGGGAGGGGCTGGGTGGGGAGGGGCTGGGTGGTGCTGGGTGGGAGGGGTGGGGCTGGGTGGGGAGGGGCTGGTCACCCCGTGGTGCCCTTATAAAACTCAACGTTTAACCTACTCACGCCGGCTTGTGCCCACCCTCACAGTCGGGCATATTTGCGGAATGCACCACGCCGCCGTTGACCCTGGCCATTGACCGAGCAACCCAACGTTCCTACCAGCTCCCTCCGCAGGAATGTGTTGCTACTGGGATAATCCGGCACTGGGGAGCTGCGAGGATGGGACTCCTCGACACTTGCGGTGCTGACTGCTGAGTGGTGTGAGCCTTGTCAGCGCCACTGAGTGGACAGAGCCCCCCCCCCCCCACCGCTCCTACAGCTCGTGGGTGTGGAGTGGGGGGCTGTTAACGGACAGCCACGTGGGGCAAGTTCACATAACTATCAACCCCTTATCTGTGCCAACCAATTCAGATCTCATTGGTCATCCCGTTCCCTTATAAATCTCAACGTTCATCCTACAAAGGACCAATAATATCTTAATTGGTCTGTAATAAGATAGGCACTGATAAGGTATGTAGTAAGTTCAACGCACAGTTATATGCATTCGACGGGGCCTAGGATTCGTAACAAGTGACATTTAATACCTAAATCGATAACGAACAAGGGGAATGTATAACGACTGCCAATTAAATTAATCAGTAATAAATACAACAACAATAATCGCGTACAGTACTTGGAACGTGGTTCCAGACATACAGTACCCTGGCGTCTACAAACTAAGTTGCCTCTGTGGTAGCAGTTACATTGGAGAAACCAAACGACATGTCTCGGACCACATCCGTGAACATAAAGCTGACCTGAAACACGGTAGGACAAACACCTCAGCCGTGGCAGATCACTGTTACAATTCAATGGGTTCACATGACATTGACTTCTCCAAGATAGAGGTTCTCTGCAAGCCATCTGGCTACCATGAGAGATTCGTTCATGAGGCGATCCACATATACAAACACAGAGACAATTTCAACCGAGAAGATGGATTCTGGCTCAGCAATCATTGGAAGGACGTAATAAACCACTTCGGATCTTAACTGATTGTTGTTCACGTTTATGGTGACTTTCAGACCGCAGTCCACTCACTGGCATTAACTGTGTATCTTGTGTTCTCCACAGGGAATGCAATATTTGCTCCGCTGCGGATCTCCTGCCACCGTTTTCCCATTCACATGTTTCATTGCTTCTACATACTATTAACATGCCCTCCCTTTGTTAATGCTACCCCCCCTCCATTTGGTGCTGCTGATCCTGCATAATGCATGGGCATAATATGACTTTGAAACCCCCCCGCCCACCTCCTACGCATTTCCCATGAATATGCTAAATTCCTCTTGATATGCACATTCTTTTGTTAAGGCTCTCTTCTTCCACCTCCAACTCAGCTTATATATAAGCTCCTAGCTTGGCAGTGTCTCATTCTTCACCTGAAGACGGCTGCTTGCGTTGTTGCCGAAAAGTCGTGAGAATTGTTTTATTATCTTTTATTTTTATTATTTTATTACTTCCCTTCTACGTGACTTTACCGAAAGAACCAAGAAGATGAATCCCTGCAGTCACGAAAGCTTTAAATCGAAATTAACTTTTCCATATTTGAAATCGACTCCATTTGATAATTCAACTGGAATCGATTACGCACACCTTGCCGTGGGCGCCATCGGGAATCGATTCTTCAGTCATCGATTCTCTTTGGATCGATCCACCCTCCAACCAAGCCTCGACTGCCTCGTCCGCTCTGCTGTGGCCTCAGCTGCCTGCCGCGAAAGGGGAAGACGATTGACGATTGTCGCTGCACCATTGACGAAGGTGTGCATCTGTGCTTTGCTGTCAACGAGGAGATGTAGGAGGTGCAGCTATCGGGGGCTATCAAAGGCTATTTATCTCGCTGTTGTATTCAGCGAGGTACCTGTGCTGGATGAGGGAGAGGCCGTATCGGTGAATGGCCGTCGTGCCAGTGAGGTCCTGTGTCGGCGATTGGCTTCATGATCACAATCGGAATATTTATATTGGATGGAAAATATAAGAAACCCACCTCACCCACTGGGATTTTTGCACACAGTGTTGGTGTACGGTGCTTTTTCTGCAATATTTTGCTGTCTTTTCTTGGATTTTCTGTTTGCACTTTAAGATGTGTTTTTGTTTGTTGAGGTTGCACCCGATTCAAGAGCCGAATGGCTCACAGGGCTATACCAAATGACTGCAACTGAGAAATCATACATTGTAGAATTGCTTGTGTATGGCTACTGTACAGCTGTGAACTCGGCCGTGTACAATTTAACATTTTACTGTAGAGTGCAAACTTAACCTGTGGCATGACACCTTGGGCTGCGGACTAAACTGTGCAAAACATTTGGAGTTGACTTAGTCGAATGTCGTCACCAGCACTATGTACTGAGAGCGTAATGATTTACCTAACCACCACGGTGATCCGATACATTCATTCATAATAGTCTTTTTCTCGTTTTTACCATCTCGTTTCTATTGTTGCTTGCTTTTGTTACGTCTCCATTTGTACCCTTGCTTACTCTATTAGCCGAAGTAATGTTGGATATGGTTTCCCTATTTAGATTTCACATACATTGAACATTTTCATGTTTACTCGATTCGCTGCATGTATTGTGAGCCTTTGTATGATATTATTCGATGAAACGATGCATCTGTACTCAACCAAAGTACGTACTGCGTGGGTCTGGTAGAACTGTGGACGAATGGACAAGGTTTTCGATGCCTCCTGGGGTCTGTCCAACGCTGAGCTCCTCCAGCAGGTACTGATGCACTGCCATTGGGTTGGTTCTGTACACCATCAGTGTGGAATCTTTGCCTTAATGAGGGCAGAATAGGAATTTGAAGTCTTTTCACGAGCAATCTGCACGTTAACAGTCACATGTTACTTCAAGAGAACCCTTACATGCCAAGAACGCCGGTAAACAGTGTGGAACATCGCAGACGATCAGAATAAACACATACATTTGCACACCTAGCTTTGACACGAAGATACTCGGGTAACCATCAACCACATCAGAATACTGTATCAACTGGCCAATGAGCACATCTCTTTCATGAATGGAAATTAAAATCACAGGAGTGCGTGCGGTCGTGGCCATGATACACAAACTATGGGCCATAAAGTAAACCACTGCTATTTTGGCAGCTTCAATGGAGGAGGGATAGCAAAACTACACGAGCTTTCTCCTGAAGTGCTCCCGTGGGTAGCAGACCTCTGTTGGCATTTAGCTCCTCAACATTGCCATACGCAAGAATAGAATAGTGCAGCTCTGATACTTGAAGTAATGGATATATAACATGTGCGGGCCGCTTTGACGTGATAAGGCCTCATGGGTTCATGGATTGTGTGATGTGAAGTCGTGGTTGTAATTTGGCCCACGGGCTATAGGTTCCCCACTCCTGGTATATACACACATTTACAATAACATTACACATATAAGCTATGATGTTTATATTTAAGATGGCTTTCAGGAACACAATAGTCGAGTACATATTTCATTGTAAAAATATATATTTACAGCCCTCAATCTACTTATGTATAATTTGTTCACTCCCTTAGCCTAATGTAACGGCATATTATTTTCATGAATCGTAGATATAATTGATGATTACACTCATTAATTTATTAAATTTAATGAATTAATAATTATTACATGCCAATGATTTGCTTAAGAGGACTGACTTTGTCCTCATTAACATTACTTTTATTCATATTATTGGTCTTTTCCCCCATTTTTATCCCAATTGTGCTAATGATGTCACGTTATAAGATTAATACATTGTTCAGTCCCTCCAGAAAAACGCGGAGTTTTTTGGTGATTGTTGCGGGCAAAAATCGTTGATTATGCGGCACGTTTTCTTAAAAAATGCGATGGAATATGCGGGATATTTATGAAATTTTATGCGATTAAATTGCGGGAACTTGCAAAAATTGCGGGAACTTGCAAAAACTGCGGTTTGATGAAAAAGAGAAAAAAAAGTGATTCCCCCAACACCCTATTCACTAGGCTACTACTTTAATGTAAAGAGTCATTTCTTATTACTTCCTATGATAAGCAAGCATACTACATCACAGAAAGTGCTGGGAATATTTAAGTTCTCATCTTGTTTTATTTCAGACCTTAACAAACAGATGGCTCAAACTTACAAAACATTGAGTCGAACAAGTTCTGTAGCTTTACAAAATGAATATGCTACAACTTCTGTAAAAATGAATAAATAAAATATTAAAAAATAAAATGTGTGCTTCCTGTTTTACAGAGGTAGCTATACAAAACAGACATCTTCTGTTAAAATAAGTGTTTTCAGTGCACAGTAACGTAAGCAATACAGTAACAGTACAGTCTTACAGTAATGTAAATTTACATACTACTAACAAAAAAGTGCAATCTTACAACTGTAAAGTTGCATAAACTCCTGAATAAAACTAACTACGTAGCCTCTAACACTGGCCAATCATTCACCATCCTCATCCTCCATCCCCTCTCCCTCAGTGTCCATCTCCTCCCCCTCCACCATCTCCTCCCTCTCAAATGCTCCACTGGCAAATGAGAAAGATTTGCGGGCTTCATCATGGTTTCATTGGCATCGCGGGGTTTGCAGCTTTTCAATGATGTCGCGTAATGAGTGACGTCACTTCATAACGTTCCCATGGCAACAGGGGAAATGGCTGCGCTTGTGTGAAGTAAACGCAACATTTGTCAACTTTCTGCTAAGATATATGTGACTTTTTGCAACGAAAATGCGGGGATTATGAAATCATGCAAGCCCGCATATTTTGCGCGCGGAAATCTGCAATTTATGCGGCGAAAGTGCGGCGTATTTGAAAAAACGCGCCCCCCGCATAAATATGCGGACTTTGGCTGATTTTGCATGGAATCATGCGATCGCATAATCGCGTTTTTCTGGAGGGACTGATTGTTATCTCAAAGCATTGCAACCATTTGTTTTAGAGAATGGCTCACAGAAGCAGATATAACAGAGCAACCTCTGAAATTCTTTCAAGTGACCTTTAGGCCACACATTCAGGGGCAGCATTTTCCCACTCCTGAGAGTAACCTGTCCTATGATGGTCAAACCAATATTTGTATTCCCTTTGATGAAGTTGGAATTCAACCAAATTAAGTGCAGAACCAAATGTAATGTGATGCTTGTTTGTGCAATCATTGGTAGCAGGGCTGAAACCATAAACCCTCTTCACTTGAGAATCCAGTTTAATCAAAGCTATGTGAAATCTAACCCAGAATCTCGGCGATACCAACTCCGTGCTTTGTCCTCTGAGCTGCCCAACATCTCCAATAACTTTTCACTCTCCTTCAAATCTACCACCACTATCCAACACCTGAGAGCAGATGGGGCTGCTGAGCTGGTTGTCCGGCAAGGAGACCACAAGTGAAGCATACCAAGCAATCACAGCCGGCAGGGTCGCGTACGAGCTGTACAACCGCGTGACAGGCAAGGCTGACATCGACAAATACAAGGTGCTTGTCCATGCATACCGGGACAGTCACCTATACGGAGCACACTTTTTCGTGGTCCACTTTGCATGCTTGTAATTTAAGCGTGCATAATAGTTAAGTTGATTTTGATTGTAATTCCTGAAATACTTCCTGATTGATGGCCTTATTATCTAACCTGATGGGATGATCGCAGCCCAGCAACTTAACACCAGATTGATCTTGTCCATTCCGCTTCCCCTTGTCTCTCATTTGTACTCATCCCTTCATCCCATGCCTGTAACCCCATTGTATTCCTCTCCCTAGGCTGAGTGCCTGCAGGGCATCGTAAATTTCATCCGGGACAACCCAGGAGCCACGAAAACTGCCATCGACCAGGCCGTTCTGCTCCACGTTCAGATATTTGCTGCTCGGGTGGATGCGATGTAGGACTGAAGTGTGACTAGGTAAACACCTGTTTGGTGGACATCTTTAGAATGAACTCCTTGTTGGATACCTTGAAGGATCAACATTTTTTGC
The DNA here is from genome assembly GCF_965212315.1 of Lampetra planeri. Taxonomy (NCBI): domain Eukaryota; kingdom Metazoa; phylum Chordata; class Hyperoartia; order Petromyzontiformes; family Petromyzontidae; genus Lampetra; species Lampetra planeri. Next base: position 5,543,015 of record NC_136136.1, read on the forward strand.
TAACTTTGCCCAAAAACGCAATTCTTGGCGATCGTTAAATTGTTGACTCAGCCATGCAGCCTTTTTCATAACATTTTAAATATGTTTTATCTATTAGGCAGCTAAATACACTCGTATTTCTATGCGTCATATTGGAGTGGGCAACAACACCGTGTACTGGAGTGCAACAAGTGTGGGGGGGCCAACACGTGCACATGGGAGAGATAGAGCGATGGTAATCTCCCCCTGGGTGGTGTCACATGGGTGAGATGGTAATATCAAGAGAACAGCCTGGATATGCGCAATCAGAGAAGGAAATGGGCTAATATCTAGCAAAAAATCGCAACTACTGAGGCAATTTAATTTTTGCACATTATCCAGGACAAATCACACCCTCGTAAAATGTTGCATTTCTAAAAGGGACATTTTTTTGTGCATTGCTCATCCTTTTGCTATGTTTGGTTCTTAAGTTATAAGCAAAGTCACAAGCATATTACAATAAATAAATTGTAGTTTTATGCCATGCAATGGATTGTATCACGTGGATTATCACATTTCAATAATGAACACGTATGTATTGTCATTTTTTCTGGCAACAAAACAGGTGTTAAGATGTTAAAACACCAAACTTAAACCTTTTACAAGGAATCATGTCTGCATTAACCACAATGCTTGTGGTCAGAATGCAAACAAAACACATACTCTGATAATATATGCATTGTCCTTCAAACTGATTGGTCCACACCAGCGACAGCTTCTTTTGAGTCTCGTCTCAAACGGTGTTAGACCAGAGGACGCCAAAAGGTGTACATCCCAAAGACAATGCACTATCAGAGTAATGAGAGCTGGGGTGAGCATTTACATAATGGGACCTCCTTTGCCAGTACCAAAATATGATGATAGGGTTTTCCCCTTTTTTCTGGCAACAAAACAGGTGTTAAGATGCTAAAACACCAAACTAAAACCTTTTACAAGGAATCATGTTTGCATTAACCACAATGCTTGTGGTCAGAATGCAAACAAAACACATACTCTGATAATATGATATTGCCATTGAATTGTGACTTTATATGTACATTAATAATACAAACAACATTTAAGAATTTGCTTTGAAATATGTTGCACACTCGAAATGAAGGACATGGGCAGGTGCTCCAAATCGAGGGCAGACACATTTATTGTGGTTAATAGCAATCTTGTGAAGAACAGCACCGTCACTCTGTAAAATGCAACAGCACGTATGTTACAAACAGCATTTCTCCCGAGTCGCCATTAACCATGTGACTGGTTTACACGTGCGGTTATTCATTAACAGTTTTCTCATAAGCATCACCTACTCTTCCAACCCAGCCAACTATGGTAGCTCTATCCACTACTACTCCAGTAGCCCCGAACAATACACAGGTTGCCACGGCCAATACTCTGGTAACCCCGCCCAATACTCGGGGAGCCATACTACTCGGGTAGCTCCAACAACTACTGCGGCAGCTCTTTCTTTTGATGAGATAATACGTTGAGTATGTGGCCAGAACGTTAACACCAGGGCCATTATGCCAATCGTCACATATGTGGAGACATTGAGACAGACTTTGTAAAACAATTGATTGTCCTGACCAAATAAAGAAGTTTTGGTAGCTTTACTAATTTATATTAACTGGAAAAATTGCAATGATACCTGTCTGATTGGCAATGCGTCGTCTGGGGCACCAGCATAACAAACATGTGAAGGCCTCAATGGATGCCCACTGGCACTAATTGGTGTATTTTGTAATCCTCAGTAAAGTGTTAAATTAATTCTTGAAGCGTATTCAGCTCACCTGGCTGCAATTCACATTTCTACACGGATGTTTTTGTCCAGTTGCCCAAGATATACTCGTTCAAATATTTGCTTCATGTGTATAATTTATATATTTGTCTTCTGTTAAAAACACAACATATACATACACAAATACTAAGCTTTTGTGAAAGGCCAACGTTCCGTTTGTCCATTTGTCCGTTAAAATTATAAGAGCCTTTCAGAAGTGCTGAATCAAAAAGTTACCGAAAGTGGGGGTAAATAGTTGATCTAAAAGGTTTCCAAACATTGTTGACCCCCCCCCCCCTCCAAAAATCTTTTTACCCTCCCCTCACCCAATTTTTATTTTGTAGGCATTTAATCCTACACACCCTACATAAAATAGTAGTATCTAGCAGAGGTGTGGACTCGAGTCATGTGACTTGGACTCGAGTCACATGACTCGAGTCATGAATTTGATGACTTGCGACTCGACTTGGACTTGCATAACAATGACTTTGTCCCACCTATGAGATGTGGACTCGAGTCATGTGACTTGGACTCGAGTCAGACTCGAGTCATGAATTTGATGACTTGCGACTCGACTTGGACTTGCATAACAATGACTTTGTCCCACCTCTGGTATCTAGTAACTTTATAGGATTACCCACGGACTCTAAAGTAGCATCTAGTGATTCTATAGTATCTAATGACTATAGTATATACTGACTAAAGTAGTATCTACCGACTCTAGTAGTATCTACTGACTATAGTATCTACTAACTATAGTAATATCTACTGACTCTATAGTAGTATCTACTGACAGTAGTAGTAGTATCTACTGACTATAGTAGAAACTACTGACTATACTAGTGTAACGGGTTCCGGAGACACTTGTAGAGGTAACTTCTTTATTACAACACAACACTCCAACAGTCCTGATACTCTGTTACAGCCTAGGTACACAGCCTAGGTACACAGCCTAGATACTCTACTCTGGCTACGCTCTGGAACTCGCCCTCCCAAGGTCGTAGAGTCGGGAGTTCCAGAGTCCCACCACTCGCTCTCACAACATCCCAGGGTCTTCAGATGGCTGGTCGTGGGTCTTGGGTCTTGAGTTACAACTGGCCCCGATCGTCTAGGGAGCTCCCCTTTTTATGCCTAGTCCAACGAGGGGTGGGGCCGTGTGCGCCACCAGACATCCCACAGAGCACACACAGCCCCCCCCCCCCGTTGGCGGCGCCAAAAGGCTTAAGCGCCTGGGAACCCAACGCCTGGCGCCCAGAGGCTTAAGCGTCTGGACCCCCTGGGAACCCAGAGCCCCCAGCAGCCCCTCCCTTCTTATGTCACTACATTAGTATCTGGCTCTACAGTCGTATTTACTGACTATAGTAGTATCCACTGACTATAGTAGTATCTGTTTACTAGTAGTATCTGCTGACTCTATAGTAGTATCTGCTGACTGTAGTTGTATCTGACTATTGTCGTACCTACTGACTAGTAGTATCTACGGACTATAGTATCTAGTGACTATAGTAGTATCTGGCACTACAGTAGTATCCACTGACTATAGTCGTATATACTGACTACAGCAGTATATACTAACTGTAGTAGTATCTACTGACTGTAGTAGTATCTACTGACTATAGTAGTAACTGCACATATTGGGGTAGGGGGGGAGAAAAGGACATCACATTGTTCAGGATGTGGTTGTGCAGCAGTAATTGTGCTTTTTAATTCTTTTTGGCATTTTTAACGCGAGGGAGAACCTCTCTCCCATCGCCGCTCAGAAAACTTGTTTGCATTGGTAGGGGCAACCGCGAGTTGGCGTTTCCACGCAGTCATGCAACACGCCACCTTGTTGTACGAGAAGTAGTGACCGCTATTGGTGGTGGTCCTGTGGTGCACAATGACCGAGTAGAGCGAATAATGTTCCGGCTCGTGCACAACCTGATTGGACATGACCAGCCGCATGTTGAGTTGTTCTGGGAAGAGGAACTCCTACGAGGGATGAGGGAGGAGACAGTGGTGAGCCAAGCGTTAAAAGAGAGGAAAATAGGGTGCTGGCTAAGCAGGGGCAGAAGGGGGGAGCAAATGAACGTATTGGTGGGACACCAGTGCTAAGAACAAAAAATAAAATAAGACTAACAGCAGTGACGATTATCTCAACCGGTCCTGAGCCTCGTTCCCTCGGTCCACTCAGCCTCAAATGAGTATATGGTGCAATATGTAAACATTACCGCTCAGGGGACAAAGGCGGCCGGGCGTGGTGCTGGCCACCCACCCCCTTCCTGTGTTGTTCTGGCTTTGACAGGTGCTCATGAACAGCACTTGCACCAACAGTCGAGTAAGGCTCTTTGGGGGATATTTGTTTTTTTGTTTATCATGCACAACATCACCTTGTTGTAGGAGTAGTAGTGGCCGCTATTGGTGGTGGTCCCGTGGTGCACAATCACTGAGTAGAGCGAATACAGTTCTGGCTCGTGCACAACCTGATTGGACATGAACGGCCGTATGTCGAGTTCTTCAGGGAAGAGGAAGTCCTACAAGGGATGTGGGAGGAGACAGTGGTGGGCCAAGCATTAAAAGAGAGGAAAATAGGGTGCTGGCTAAGCAGGGGCAGAAGGGGGGAGCAAATGAACGTATTGGTGGGACACCAGTGCTTAGAACAAAAAATAAAATTTGTTACTATAATTTATTTTCCCACGATTCGCAAACCCAGTCGGAACATCTTGCGGGGTGCGTCAAAATAATTTCTCAATATAGAAGCAGTTGGAAGATGGATGTCAGCTCAAGTTTTAGATGTTAGACTGTTTTACGAGGACCGATGTGTTATATTGCACCGGTGTACAGCCAATGTCCAAATAACAAATATGGTGAATGCAATCAAATTTGAATAGAAGCATTCTGTGTAGCAAGTAAAATTCACCTTGTCGATTTTTCACACCACTTATCGATTCGCTCAATGGTAATGATAAGCACATTGGGCACCACGTGCAGGCTCACTCTCTTTGTGGATTTCCCCACGTGTGAGCACCTGTTCGCCCGACAATAGCATGTGTTGAGGCCGCTGGCCCCCGAGGCCTCTCCCTGCTGGGCGCCGGCCGTAGGGGGTCCGCCGTCTCCCGATCCCTGACTCGTGTGAGAGCAGCTGCTGCTGCGCTCCTCGCTCGCGGGAGAAGGGCTGCCGCCCGCCGGCTCTCCTCCCTGGGTCAAACCCCCGCGAGTCCGCGAGTCCTGCTTGTGGGGCATGGCTCGGCACTGGCTCGGCACTGGCTCACGGCCGCCTGAAAGCACCCTGTTGCCTCTCCGCCAATCAAACGCGACGCCTCCCCTCACAAACCCGCGCACCAATCACACGCGCTGAACGGGGGGGTCAGGGGTTGGAGGGCAAATGACGTTGCTCGCGCCCGGGTCGCCGATTGGGGGTTTTTGTTACGGGTGGTTTAAAGGGCTGTGGGTCAGGTGTTCGCGAGGGGTGTTAGTCCGCACGCAGTGCGGGGGTTCGCAGCAGCAAGACGAAGCGTACACCCGTGGAAGCACCGACCACCCACGTTACGAGCGCACACACACACAGCACCATGCGTTTTCCACACACACTCGCAGAGTTCACCCGAGGCTGTGATCAATTACTAGCGTGCACCCGTGAAGCGCCGACCGTACATGTACGAGCGCACACACACAGCACCACGCTCTTCCCACACGCTCGCAGAATTCACCCGAGACTGTGATCAGTTACTAACGATTTATTATCGGCATGACTGAGCCACTCTCACGGAATCAGTCGGAATCGGCAAGGCAGGATTAAACTATCTCCCGATGGTCTGAACCTTAGCCTGTTAGGACTTAATCCCCTTGTCTGCTGCCCATTGGAGAGCTGGGAGAAAAGGATCTGGTGGGGAAGGCAGTTCTGAGGTATGCGGAAGCAGTGGCCAGTCCATCGGAGTTGTTTTTTAAAAAGTATTGCTTCAATGCTGGTGGTGTCAGCATGGAGGAGGACACTTGCATTGGTGCAGAGATCTTCCCACTTGATCCCCTGGATTTGATGGAGGCAGTGCTGTTGGAAGCGCTCAAGCGCAGTGACGTAGCACCAATACATAGACAACCTACTGGCAGAGACTTAAAAGCCTAGCATACCATCTTTAAAACTATCACATCTACACAAACACTGAGTCTACACAACATGTAGCTTCAGATAATTTCGGTCCAACAAAAAACAGACGGTTACTTATATGACAGTCACATGATAGACAATGTTGGGACAAACAAAATCTTTCTGTTAACTCTTATCAGAATATTTATTTATACAGCAGGAATCCGATGAGTCGGGTCAGGTCAGAATGATACAACAACAAATAATACAAAAACTTGACAGTGAAAAGTATAGCAAATATTTACAAATAAAACGAAACTATTTTTTATCTTATCAGGTAAAACCACTGAGCTATGAGCTTCTCATTCAGGAGCAACTTGGCAATAAATGATAGCTTAATAAACTGGTTTATCTTATAGAAATTTTTACAGCAAAATAATCTAAATAATCTAAACAAATGTTTGTAAAAGTTATCCCATCATATCAGATGTTTATATATTTCCTTCCTTCTGAGAAACCTAGACCATTATGGCTCACTCGGTGGGTTAGGGATGAAAACTAAGTACAGGCAGTCCCCGGATTATAGGGATGAAAACTAAATACACTTTTCGATTTAAAGCTTTCGTGACTGCAGGGATTCATCTTCTTGGTTCTTTCGGTAAAGTCACGTAGAAGGGAAGTAATAAAATAATAAAAATAAAACATAATAAAACAATTTTCACGACGTTTCGGCCACAACGCAAGCAGCCGTCCTCAGGCGAAGAGGACGGCTGCTTGCGTTGTGGCCGAAACGTCGTGAGAATTGTTTTATTATGTTTTATTTTTATTATTTTATTACTTCCCTTCTACGTGACTTTACCGAAAGAACCAAGAAGACTAAATACACTGTGAATGAACATTCGTAAGTGAATGCTTTCTGTTAACAATTAATGTTAAAATGTTTAATGGTATTAATAAACATTTGGATACAGTATATGTTCCATTAGTTTAATTATGGGTAGTGTTAGGGTAGATATTCGATTAAATAAAATAACACTGGTCAACAAAAAAAAAATATTTTTTTGTGGCCTGGACTTTTGTAGCTGTTTTAGACTAATTTCAGGGTGCTGATTCCAAATCTGATCTCAGATTTGCTCTATCACATGAGATGTGATAGAGCAAAGCATACCCCATTTTCATTGATTTTACCCAAAATTAACTCTGTCACTTATGATTGCAAGTTGTTGCGAGTCAGGGACTGCTTTAGTGTTAAAATATGGTGCTGTATTTTTAGGATAGTGTGTTTATAATATAATTTTATGTAGATATCCACATTTATTTAATATTTTTCTTCTGCAGTTTTTATTGAAAATGCAATATTTGATATCTCAAAAACCTGATGTGATAGACAAGAACTTAAAACCGTTGGAATACCTTATGCCAGAAAAAGTGTGTTGACCAGTGTAATCGTAGGAAGTGCAGAGCGTATATACAGACATATGCTACAGGCAGTGATACACAACGTATCACAACGCGATACAGTAATGAGAGAAAACAGTACGGGAGGCACAACTATTTCTGGCTATGGGATTTTATCTGGATTTTGGGTGGAAATTGTTGAGTTTCCAACATATGGAAAATTCTGGTTGCGGATCTTCCTTGGGAACCTAACGCTTCCATAATCCGGGGATTGCCTGTAAGGAGGGAGCATCTGATATCAGGCTAAATTTCTAAGTCTCCAACGTGTCTTCTTAGGTGGGGGTGTGTCTGTGTGCAGTGTGTCTGCGGGTTGTGTCCTTTCTTCCTTGAGTGTCCTTCCTTGTGTAGTCTGAGCACTTGTGAGCTCTGCTTGTGTCCCTGATGCCACCCAGTTTGAAGACTGTGGGTCCTCGATGTCCACTGGGATGGCATTCTGCTCTGGTGACCTACACATAGCACACATCATCACCATCAAATTTATTCCACTGGCCAACAGGGCACCACAGAAAACTGCCTGTCATTGAAACTACCTAGAAAAATAAATTGCACCGAAAATGGCTGCTAACTCACGTGGTAACCACCTTCAAAATATAATTGTGGCCCGAGTAAGAGTGTACACAACACTGTCAGATAACACTGTTTGACTTAGGGTAAATAGATCGAGGTTTTATGGTTTCTGAAAATACATCATGAGTACAACTTCGTATAGAAGAGGATGTAGGCCTGGTCTTCAAGAACTTCTGCATTGGTGACTGGCATCACGTCAGTATCGTCCATTCTGAACCAGCTGCCATTGCTGACCTAAAGAAAAAATACATCCACACTTGTTAAATTACGATCAATACCCAATTGTACCAGATTAATTTAAAAGTCAGCCATAGTGACAGATCATGAAAGCGGAATGTTATATGGAAGTTAACACGTGTACTCATATGCTTTGTGTGTGTGTATGTATGATCATAGTGGGGAACAGTAGCGTAGTGGTTAGCACATTGCACTACGAACCCGGCAACCAGAGGTCGATTCCCGCTTAAGACTAACAGCAGTGACGATTATCTCAACCGGTCCTGAGCCTCGTTCCCTCGGTCCACTCAGCCTCAAATGAGTATATGGTGCAATATGTAAACATTACCACTCAGGGGACAAAGGCGGCCGGGCGTGGTGCTGGCCACCCACCCCCTTCCTGTGTTGTTCTGGCTTTGACAGGTGCTCATGAACAGCACTTGCACCAACAGTCGAGTAAGGCTCTTTGGGGGATATTTGTTTTTTTGTTTATCATGCACAACATCACCTTGTTGTAGGAGTAGTAGTGGCCGCTATTGGTGGTGGTCCCGTGGTGCACAATCACTGAGTAGAGCGAATACAGTTCTGGCTCGTGCACAACCTGATTGGACATGAACGGCCGTATGTCGAGTTCTTCAGGGAAGAGGAAGTCCTACAAGGGATGAGGGAGGAGACAGTGGTGGGCCAAGCATTAAAAGAGAGGAAAATAGGGTGCTGGCTAAGCAGGGGCAGAAGGGGGGAGCAAATGAACGTATTGGTGGGACACCAGTGCTTAGAACAAAAAATAAAATAAAATTTGTTACTATAATTTATTTTCCCACGATTCGCAAACCCAGTCGGAACATCTTGCGGGGTGCGTCAAAATGATTTCTCAATATAGAAGCAGTTGGAAGATGGATGTCAGCTCAAGTTTTAGATGTTAGACTGTTTTACGAGGACCGATGTGTTATATTGCACCGGTGTACAGCCAATGTCCAAATGACAAATATGGTGAATGCAATCAAATTTGAATAGAAGCATTCTGTGTAGCAAGTAAAATTCACCTTGTCGATTTTTCACACCACTAATCGATTCGCTCAATGGTAATGATAAGCACATTGGGCACCACGTGCAGGCTCACTCTCTTTGTGGATTTCCCCACGTGTGAGCACCTGTTCGCCCGACAATAGCATGTGTTGAGGCCGCTGGCCCCCGAGGCCTCTCCCTGCTGGGCGCCGGCCGTAGGGGGTCCGCCGTCTCCCGATCCCTGACTCGTGTGAGAGCAGCTGCTGCTGCGCTCCTCGCTCGCGGGAGAAGGGCTGCCGCCCGCCGGCTCTCCTCCCTGGGTCAAACCCCCGCGAGTCCGCGAGTCCTGCTTGTGGGGCATGGCTCGGCACTGGCTCGGCACTGGCTCACGGCCGCCTGAAAGCACCCTGTTGCCTCTCCGCCAATCAAACGCGACGCCTCCCCTCACACAAACCCGCGCACCAATCACACGCGCTGAACGGGGGGGTCAGGGGTTGGAGGGCAAATGACGTTGCTCGCGCCCGCGTCGCCGATTGGGGGTTTTTGTTACGGGTGGTTTAAAGGGCTGTGGGTCAGGTGTTCGCGAGGGGTGTTAGTCCGCACGCAGTGCGGGGGTTCGCAGCAGCAAGACGAAGCGTACACCCGTGGAGGCACCGACCACCCACGTTACGAGCGCACACACACACAGCACCATGCGTTTTCCACACACACTCGCAGAGTTCACCCGAGGCTGTGATCAATTACTAGCGTGCACCCGTGAAGCGCCGACCGTACACGTACGAGCGCACACACACAGCACCACGCTCTTCCCACAGGCTCGCAGAATTCACCCGAGACTGTGATCAGTTACTAACGATTTATTATCGGCATGACTGAGCCACTCTCACGGAATCAGTCGGAATCGGCAAGGCAGGATTAAACTATCTCCCGATGGTCTGAACCTTAGCCTGTTAGGACTTAAACCCCTCGTCCGCTGCCCATTGGAGAGCTGGGAGAAAAGGATCTGGTGGGGAAGGCAGTTCTGAGGTATGCGGAAGCAGTGGCCAGTCCATCGGAGTTGTTTTTTAAAAAGTATTGCTTCAATGCTGGTGGTGTCAGCATGGAGGAGGACACTTGCATTGGTGCAGAGATCTTCCCACTTGATCCCCTGGATTTGATGGAGGCAGTGCTGTTGGAAGCGCTCAAGCGCAGTGACGTGGCACCAATACATAGACAACCTACTGGCAGAGACTTAAAAGCCTAGCATACCATCTTTAAAACTATCACTTCTACACAAACACTGAGTCTACACAACATGTAGCTTCAGATAATTTCGGTCCAACAAAAAACAGACGGTTACTTATATGACAGTCACATGATAGACAATGTTGGGACAAACAAAATCTTTCTGTTAACTCTTATCAGAATATTTATTTATACAGCAGGAATCCGATGAGTCGGGTCAGGTCAGAATGATACAACAACAAATAATACAAAAACTTGACAGTGAAAAGTATAGCAAATATTTACAAATAAAACGAAACTATTTTTTATCTTATCAGGTAAAGCCACTGAGCTATGAGCTTCTCATTCAGGAGCAACTTGGCAACAAATGATAGCTTAATAAACTGGTTTATCTTATAGAAATTTTTACAGCAAAATAATCTAAATAATCTAAACAAATGTTTGTAAAAGTTATCCCATCATATCAGATGTTTATATATTTCCTTCCTTCTGAGAAACCTAGACCATTATGGCTCACTAGGTAGGTTAGGGATGAAAACTAAGTACAGGCAGTCCCCGGATTATAGGGATGAAAACTAAATACACTGTGAATGAACATTCGTAAGTGAATGCTTTCTGTTAACAATTAATGTTAAAATGTTTAATGGTATTAATAAACATTTGGATACAGTATATGTTCCATTAGTTTAATTATGGGTAGTGTTAGGGTAGATATTCGATTAAATAAAATAACACTGGTCAACAAAAAAAAAATATTTTTTTGTGGCCTGGACTTTTGTAGCTGTTTTAGACTAATTTCAGGGTGCTGATTCCAAATCTGATCTCAGATTTGCTCTATCACATGAGATGTGATAGAGCAAAGCATACCCCATTTTCATTGATTTTACCCAAAATTAACTCTGTCACTTATGATTGCAAGTTGTTGCGAGTCAGGGACTGCTTTAGTGTTAAAATATGGTGCTGTATTTTTAGGATAGTGTGTTTATAATATAATTTTATGTAGATATCCACATTTATTTAATATTTTTCTTCTGCAGTTTCTATTGAAAATGCAATATTTGATATCTCAAAAACCTGATGTGATAGACAAGAACTTAAAACCGTTGGAATACCTTATGCCAGAAAAAGTGTGTTGACCAGTGTAATCGTAGGAAGTGCAGAGCGTATATACAGACATATGCTACAGGCAGTGATACACAACGTATCACAACGCGATACAGTAATGAGAGAAAACAGTACGGGAGGCACAACTATTTCTGGCTATGGGATTTTATCTGGATTTTGGGTGGAAATTGTTGAGTTTCCAACATATGGAAAATTCTGGTTGCGGATCTTCCTTGGGAACCTAACGCTTCCATAATCCGGGGATTGCCTGTAAGGAGGGAGCATCTGATATCAGGCTAAATTTCTAAGTCTCCAACGTGTCTTCTTAGGTGGGGGTGTGTCTGTGTGCAGTGTGTCTGCGGGTTGTGTCCTTTCTTCCTTGAGTGTCCTTCCTTGTGTAGTCTGAGCACTTGTGAGCTCTGCTTGTGTCCCTGATGCCACCCAGTTTGAAGACTGTGGGTCCTCGATGTCCACTGGGATGGCATTCTGCTCTGGTGACCTACACATAGCACACATCATCACCATCAAATTTATTCCACTGGCCAACAGGGCACCACAGAAAACTGCCTGTCATTGAAACTACCTAGAAAAATAAATTGCACCGAAAATGGCTGCTAACTCACGTGGTAACCACCTTCAAAATATAATTGTGGCCCGAGTAAGAGTGTACACAACACTGTCAGATAACACTGTTTGACTTAGGGTAAATAGATCGAGGTTTTATGGTTTCTGAAAATACATCATGAGTACAACTTACTTCGTATAGAAGAGGATGTAGGCCTGGTCTTCAAGAACTTCTGCATTGGTGACTGGCATCACGTCAGTATCGTCCATTCTGAACCAGCTGCCATTGCTGACCTGAAGAAAAAATACATCCACACTTGTTAAATTACGATCAATACCCAATTGTACCAGATTAATTTAAAAGTCAGCCATAGTGACAGATCATGAAAGCGGAATGTTATATGGAAGTTAACACGTGTACTCATATGCTTTGTGTGTGTGTATGTATGATCATAGTGGGGAACAGTAGCGTAGTGGTTAGCACATTGCACTACGAACCCGGCAACCAGAGGTCGATTCCCGCTTAAGACTAACAGCAGTGACGATTATCTCAACCGGTCCTGAGCCTCGTTCCCTCGGTCCACTCAGCCTCAAATGAGTATATGGTGCAATATGTAAACATTACCACTCAGGGGACAAAGGCGGCCGGGCGTGGTGCTGGCCACCCACCCCCTTCCTGTGTTGTTCTGGCTTTGACAGGTGCTCATGAACAGCACTTGCACCAACAGTCGAGTAAGGCTCTTTGGGGGATATTTGTTTTTTTGTTTATCATGCACAACATCACCTTGTTGTAGGAGTAGTAGTGGCCGCTATTGGTGGTGGTCCCGTGGTGCACAATCACTGAGTAGAGCGAATACAGTTCTGGCTCGTGCACAACCTGATTGGACATGAACGGCCGTATGTCGAGTTCTTCAGGGAAGAGGAAGTCCTACAAGGGATGAGGGAGGAGACAGTGGTGGGCCAAGCATTAAAAGAGAGGAAAATAGGGTGCTGGCTAAGCAGGGGCAGAAGGGGGGAGCAAATGAACGTATTGGTGGGACACCAGTGCTTAGAACAAAAAATAAAATAAAATTTGTTACTATAATTTATTTTCCCACGATTCGCAAACCCAGTCGGAACATCTTGCGGGGTGCGTCAAAATGATTTCTCAATATAGAAGCAGTTGGAAGATGGATGTCAGCTCAAGTTTTAGATGTTAGACTGTTTTACGAGGACCGATGTGTTATATTGCACCGGTGTACAGCCAATGTCCAAATGACAAATATGGTGAATGCAATCAAATTTGAATAGAAGCATTCTGTGTAGCAAGTAAAATTCACCTTGTCGATTTTTCACACCACTAATCGATTCGCTCAATGGTAATGATAAGCACATTGGGCACCACGTGCAGGCTCACTCTCTTTGTGGATTTCCCCACGTGTGAGCACCTGTTCGCCCGACAATAGCATGTGTTGAGGCCGCTGGCCCCCGAGGCCTCTCCCTGCTGGGCGCCGGCCGTAGGGGGTCCGCCGTCTCCCGATCCCTGACTCGTGTGAGAGCAGCTGCTGCTGCGCTCCTCGCTCGCGGGAGAAGGGCTGCCGCCCGCCGGCTCTCCTCCCTGGGTCAAACCCCCGCGAGTCCGCGAGTCCTGCTTGTGGGGCATGGCTCGGCACTGGCTCGGCACTGGCTCACGGCCGCCTGAAAGCACCCTGTTGCCTCTCCGCCAATCAAACGCGACGCCTCCCCTCACACAAACCCGCGCACCAATCACACGCGCTGAACGGGGGGGTCAGGGGTTGGAGGGCAAATGACGTTGCTCGCGCCCGCGTCGCCGATTGGGGGTTTTTGTTACGGGTGGTTTAAAGGGCTGTGGGTCAGGTGTTCGCGAGGGGTGTTAGTCCGCACGCAGTGCGGGGGTTCGCAGCAGCAAGACGAAGCGTACACCCGTGGAGGCACCGACCACCCACGTTATGAGCGCACACACACACAGCACCATGCGTTTTCCACACACACTCGCAGAGTTCACCCGAGGCTGTGATCAATTACTAGCGTGCACCCGTGAAGCGCCGACCGTACACGTACGAGCGCACACACACAGCACCACGCTCTTCCCACACGCTCGCAGAATTCACCCGAGACTGTGATCAGTTACTAACGATTTATTATCGGCATGACTGAGCCACTCTCACGGAATCAGTCGGAATCGGCAAGGCAGGATTAAACTATCTCCCGATGGTCTGAACCTTAGCCTGTTAGGACTTAAACCCCTCGTCCGCTGCCCATTGGAGAGCTGGGAGAAAAGGATCTGGTGGGGAAGGCAGTTCTGAGGTATGCGGAAGCAGTGGCCAGTCCATCGGAGTTGTTTTTTAAAAAGTATTGCTTCAATGCTGGTGGTGTCAGCATGGAGGAGGACACTTGCATTGGTGCAGAGATCTTCCCACTTGATCCCCTGGATTTGATGGAGGCAGTGCTGTTGGAAGCGCTCAAGCGCAGTGACGTGGCACCAATACATAGACAACCTACTGGCAGAGACTTAAAAGCCTAGCATACCATCTTTAAAACTATCACTTCTACACAAACACTGAGTCTACACAACATGTAGCTTCAGATAATTTCGGTCCAACAAAAAACAGACGGTTACTTATATGACAGTCACATGATAGACAATGTTGGGACAAACAAAATCTTTCTGTTAACTCTTATCAGAATATTTATTTATACAGCAGGAATCCGATGAGTCGGGTCAGGTCAGAATGATACAACAACAAATAATACAAAAACTTGACAGTGAAAAGTATAGCAAATATTTACAAATAAAACGAAACTATTTTTTATCTTATCAGGTAAAGCCACTGAGCTATGAGCTTCTCATTCAGGAGCAACTTGGCAATAAATGATAGCTTAATAAACTGGTTTATCTTATATAAATTTTTACAGCAAAATAATCTAAATAATCTAAACAAATGTTTGTAAAAGTTATCCCATCATATCAGATGTTTATATATTTCCTTCCTTCTGAGAAACCTAGACCATTATGGCTCACTAGGTAGGTTAGGGATGAAAACTAAGTACAGGCAGTCCCCGGATTATAGGGATGAAAACTGATTCCAAAGAACACAGGATGAGATGTTACTATCCTTTGTGCAAGCACTTCCAAGAGTTCATGAACAGTGAGCCTGGTGAAATTTGGGGAGCGCATCGTCAGTAGTGACCCTTTGGTTCCTAGGGTGTTTCGGCCTTTCATACTATACACCCTCCCCAAAGGCGGCCAGCGACAGGGTGATCAATCCTACGCTTGCGTCCCATTCCCAATTAGTCATAGGAGTTGCCTTGTTGTTGGTAGCCAACATCCCATGGGACTATGCATGGCAGGGGCGTCCTCCTCCCTGAGTCAAGCATTGTTGACTGCATACCTCCTGGCCCTCTCACTTTGGGGCCCAGCTGGGGTCTTTCCTCTTCATCCAGAGCCACTGACTGCTGCCTTCTGCCGCCTCCGATACAGCTTTGATTGCCGAACGCTGGCTCTGGCCCTTAATTCCCAGGTCTCTAAGCAGTCTGGTTGTAGATGTTGCCACAAAACCTCTGCAGCCCACCTCCACTGGTCGGACTTCTGTGTTCCAGCCATGATGCCGTGCTTCGGCAGCTAGATCGGCATAGCGCAGATATTTTCGCTCATAAGCCTCATCTACTGAGTCCTCCCAGGGTACTGTGAGCTCAATGATGAAGACCTTCTTGAGCGAACGGGACCAGAGCACCATGTCAGGTCTTAGGGTGGTGGTTGCGATCTCCGGAGGAAACACAAGTTGCCGGCCAATGTCAGCTAGCATTTTCCAGTCGCGGGCCAAGCGCAGCTGGTCTCGCTCTATTGGTGTAGAGCCGCTCTTCGGCGGTTTAGCCCCTTCGCGGACAAAGGTCGTCCGTAAGGGGTGTGATGCTGTTGGGGGTGGTAGGGAGTTGGTGGCAGCTCGCTTGTCCTCCAGGGCGGACGCAAGGTTTTTAAGGACTTGGTTGTGACGCCAAGTGTAGCGTCCTTGGGTGAGGCTTGTTTTACACCCTGTGAGAATGTGCCTGAGGTTGGCTGGCATGGAACAGAGGGCACAGTCCGGATCTTCACCATACCATTGGTGAAGATTAACTGGTGTTGGAAGGATGTCATATGTTGCTCTGATGGAAAAGCTCAACCGCCTCGCTTCCATGGCCCACAGATCCTTCCAGCTGATCTTCCTCTTCTCCACACTGTCCCATCGAGTCCACTGTCCTTGTTTGGCAAGAGAGACTGCCTTGGCCCACCTTGCAGCCTCCTCCTGATGGCGTACTTCCTGCACTACCATCTTCCGCCGCTCTGGTGCAGTGGCCTTACTCCAAGCAGCACGGCTAGTTAGCCCAAGGCCTCCTGTCCCTTGCTGAACATGATCCACAATGTCAGCATGTCTGAGGGCTGCTGTTGCCTCCTGGACTGCTTTTCCTGGCCTCCATTTGCGCCCAGTTGCCAAGGTCGGCGCGTTGTTGCTCACCACTGGGTCTCGAGATTCATTCAGTGTCATCTGGAGCCTGGTTTTTGCACACTTGAATTCCTCGGTTAGACTGGTGAGGGGCAGCTTGAGGACACCATCTCCATAGAGGCCTATGGTGGTAAGGCATCGTGGAACTCCGAGCCACTTCTTTAAGTAGCTCGTGGCTCCTCTTTCCATCTTCTCCACTGTTGAGATTGGAACCTCATACACTGCTAGGGGCCACAACACCCGGGGTAGGAGACCAAACTGCAGACACCAGGCCTTTAACTTTCCAGGTAGCTGGGTGTTGTCGATGGACTGTAGGCTACTACTGATGTCTTTGCGCAGCTGTTGCACCTGGTCTTTGTCCTTCAGGCTTGCATCATACCACCTTCAAAGGCTTTTTACCGGCTGCTCAGACACTGTTGGGATTTGGTCATCTCCGATGAAGAATTTCAGGTCACAGAGTACTCCCTTCACAATCGAGATGCTGCGTGACTTGGATGGTTTAATCTTCATACGGGCCCAGCTGATGTTCTCCTCGAGTTTTCTGAGCAGTCTCCTGGTGCATGGGACAGTGGTGGTCAATGTTGTAATGTCGTCCATGTAGGCTCTGAGTGGAGGGAGGCGAAAACCAGAGTCGACTCGCTGTCCACCAGCAACCCATTTTGAGGATCTGATGATAACCTCCATTGCCATTATGAATGCCAATGGAGAAATGGTACATCCCGCCATTATGCCTACATTCAGGCATTGCCATGAGGTGGTGAACTCTGAGGTGGTGAAGCAGAACTGCAGATCCTGAAAGTACGACTTCACCAGGGTTGTGATGGTGTCCGGTATGTGGAAAAATCTGAAGGCAGACCACAGGAGTTCATGGGGCACAGAGCCAAATGCATTGGCGAGGTCGAGGAAGACTACATGGAGGTCCCTTTTCTCCACCTTGGCCATTTGGATCTGGTGCCAGATCATGCTGGAATGCTCCAAGCAGCCAGAGAACCCTGATATTCCTGCCTTCTGTACAGATGTATCGACGTAGGCATTCCTTTGCAGGTACTCGGCCATCCTCTGGGCAATGATCCTAAAGAAGATTTTACCCTCGACATTCAGTAAGGAGATTGGGCGGAATTGGTTGATGTTCACTGCATCCTTCTCCTTAGGGATCAGGACCCCGCCTGCCCTACGCCACACTTTGGGTATTATCTTCTTTTGCCAAGCTGTTCTCATAAGCCTCCAGAGGAACCTCAGGACATCTGGTGCGTTCTTATACACTTTGTACGGGACTCCATTTGGCCCCGGGGCTGATGCTGTTCTTGCCCTTCGAACTGTGTTTTCCACCTCTTTCCATGTCGGAGGGCTGGTCTCAATATGATGTTCCGGGGGTTCAATGGGTGGGATATCTGATGGGATGGCCAGATGTTCATGTCGCTTTGAGTCAAAGTTTGTTGTTCTCAGGTGCTCTTCTAGGTCTTTCTTTGTTGTTTTTAGAACTCCACTTTTTTCTTTCGTGAAGAGACTTTTAAGGAACTTGAAGGGATCTTTATAGAATCGAGTTCTAGTTTGTTCTTTCTTCCTTCTGCGCTTCCGTAGGTTCTCTGCTCTACGGAGGGATGCCAACCGGGTTTTGATGTCAGCCTGAAGTGCCTCTATGCCCTCCTTTTCCACTTCCGAGGCTTTCTTCCACTGTTTCTTAAGCTGTCTCCTTTCTTGAACGAGGCGCTTGATTTCTTGTTGCCTCCTGGAAACTGGTGGGGTTGGAACCTTTCTCCCGCCTTTTGCCTCTTGCACTCCAAAGCTTTCTGCCCCGTACTCATAGATGATGTCCCCCATCCTCTCCAACTTCTTCTCCACTGTGCCTCGAAGTTTCTCGAGGGTCAAGGTGAGGTCAGTATTCACTGTTTCCCACAACTTCTTGTCACTGGCGCCAGGCCACTTCACATACGGTCTGTGCCCTGGTAGTCTCCTCTCGATTGCAGGTCT
The DNA here is from genome assembly GCF_965212315.1 of Lampetra planeri. Lineage (NCBI taxonomy): Eukaryota > Metazoa > Chordata > Hyperoartia > Petromyzontiformes > Petromyzontidae > Lampetra > Lampetra planeri. Next base: position 5,561,451 of record NC_136136.1, read on the forward strand.
CGGAGGCTGGGTGAGTTCCACTCCTGTTGTTGGTTCCACCTCAGTTGTTACTTCGGTGCTTGAGTTTACGTCCTCCATGACAGTGGTACTGATGCACTGCAAACTATGGTTTGCGTCCAGTTGCTGTGCTTCATTCGACTGATTTGATCGCTTTCGCAGAAAGTAATCAATGCGAGGCCTCTGTGAATGAACATTCGTAAGTGAATGCTTTCTGTTAACAATTAATGTTAAAATGTTTAATGGGATTAATAAACATTTGGATACAGTATATGTTCCATTAGTTTAATTATGGGTAGTGTTAGGGTAGATATTCGATTAAATAAAATAACACTGGTCAACAAAAAAAAAACATTTTTTTGTGGCCTGGACTTTTGTAGCTGTTTTAGACTAATTTCAGGGTGCTGATTCCAAATCTGATCTCAGATTTGCTCTATCACATGAGATGTGATAGAGCAAAGCATACCCCATTTTCATTGATTTTACCCAAAATTAACTCTGTCACTTATGATTGCAAGTTGTTGCGAGTCAGGGACTGCTTTAGTGTTAAAATATGGTGCTGTATTTTTAGGATAGTGTGTTTATAATATAATTTTATGTAGATATCCACATTTATTTAATATTTTTCTTCTGCAGTTTTTATTGAAAATGCAATATTTGATATCTCAAAAACCTGATGTGATAGACAAGAACTTAAAACCGTTGGAATACCTTATGCCAGAAAAAGTGTGTTGACCAGTGTAATCGTAGGAAGTGCAGAGCGTATATACAGACATATGCTACAGGCAGTGATACACAACGTATCACAACGCGATACAGTAATGAGAGAAAACAGTACGGGAGGCACAACTATTTCTGGCTATGGGATTTTATCTGGATTTTGGGTGGAAATTGTTGAGTTTCCAACATATGGAAAATTCTGGTTGCGGATCTTCCTTGGGAACCTAACGCTTCCATAATCCGGGGATTGCCTGTAAGGAGGGAGCATCTGATATCAGGCTAAATTTCTAAGTCTCCAACGTGTCTTCTTAGGTGGGGGTGTGTCTGTGTGCAGTGTGTCTGCGGGTTGTGTCCTTTCTTCCTTGAGTGTCCTTCCTTGTGTAGTCTGAGCACTTGTGAGCTCTGCTTGTGTCCCTGATGCCACCCAGTTTGAAGACTGTGGGTCCTCGATGTCCACTGGGATGGCATTCTGCTCTGGTGACCTACACATAGCACACATCATCACCATCAAATTTATTCCACTGGCCAACAGGGCACCACAGAAAACTGCCTGTCATTGAAACTACCTAGAAAAATAAATTGCACCGAAAATGGCTGCTAACTCACGTGGTAACCACCTTCAAAATATAATTGTGGCCCGAGTAAGAGTGTACACAACACTGTCAGATAACACTGTTTGACTTAGGGTAAATAGATCGAGGTTTTATGGTTTCTGAAAATACATCATGAGTACAACTTACTTCGTATAGAAGAGGATGTAGGCCTGGTCTTCAAGAACTTCTGCATTGGTGACTGGCATCACGTCAGTATCGTCCATTCTGAACCAGCTGCCATTGCTGACCTGAAGAAAAAATACATCCACACTTGTTAAATTACGATCAATACCCAATTGTACCAGATTAATTTAAAAGTCAGCCATAGTGACAGATCATGAAAGCGGAATGTTATATGGAAGTTAACACGTGTACTCATATGCTTTGTGTGTGTGTATGTATGATCATAGTGGGGAACAGTAGCGTAGTGGTTAGCACATTGCACTACGAACCCGGCAACCAGAGGTCGATTCCCGCTTAAGACTAACAGCAGTGACGATTATCTCAACCGGTCCTGAGCCTCGTTCCCTCGGTCCACTCAGCCTCAAATGAGTATATGGTGCAATATGTAAACATTACCACTCAGGGGACAAAGGCGGCCGGGCGTGGTGCTGGCCACCCACCCCCTTCCTGTGTTGTTCTGGCTTTGACAGGTGCTCATGAACAGCACTTGCACCAACAGTCGAGTAAGGCTCTTTGGGGGATATTTGTTTTTTTGTTTATCATGCACAACATCACCTTGTTGTAGGAGTAGTAGTGGCCGCTATTGGTGGTGGTCCCGTGGTGCACAATCACTGAGTAGAGCGAATACAGTTCTGGCTCGTGCACAACCTGATTGGACATGAACGGCCGTATGTCGAGTTCTTCAGGGAAGAGGAAGTCCTACAAGGGATGAGGGAGGAGACAGTGGTGGGCCAAGCATTAAAAGAGAGGAAAATAGGGTGCTGGCTAAGCAGGGGCAGAAGGGGGGAGCAAATGAACGTATTGGTGGGACACCAGTGCTTAGAACAAAAAATAAAATAAAATTTGTTACTATAATTTATTTTCCCACGATTCGCAAACCCAGTCGGAACATCTTGCGGGGTGCGTCAAAATGATTTCTCAATATAGAAGCAGTTGGAAGATGGATGTCAGCTCAAGTTTTAGATGTTAGACTGTTTTACGAGGACCGATGTGTTATATTGCACCGGTGTACAGCCAATGTCCAAATGACAAATATGGTGAATGCAATCAAATTTGAATAGAAGCATTCTGTGTAGCAAGTAAAATTCACCTTGTCGATTTTTCACACCACTAATCGATTCGCTCAATGGTAATGATAAGCACATTGGGCACCACGTGCAGGCTCACTCTCTTTGTGGATTTCCCCACGTGTGAGCACCTGTTCGCCCGACAATAGCATGTGTTGAGGCCGCTGGCCCCCGAGGCCTCTCCCTGCTGGGCGCCGGCCGTAGGGGGTCCGCCGTCTCCCGATCCCTGACTCGTGTGAGAGCAGCTGCTGCTGCGCTCCTCGCTCGCGGGAGAAGGGCTGCCGCCCGCCGGCTCTCCTCCCTGGGTCAAACCCCCGCGAGTCCGCGAGTCCTGCTTGTGGGGCATGGCTCGGCACTGGCTCGGCACTGGCTCACGGCCGCCTGAAAGCACCCTGTTGCCTCTCCGCCAATCAAACGCGACGCCTCCCCTCACACAAACCCGCGCACCAATCACACGCGCTGAACGGGGGGGTCAGGGGTTGGAGGGCAAATGACGTTGCTCGCGCCCGCGTCGCCGATTGGGGGTTTTTGTTACGGGTGGTTTAAAGGGCTGTGGGTCAGGTGTTCGCGAGGGGTGTTAGTCCGCACGCAGTGCGGGGGTTCGCAGCAGCAAGACGAAGCGTACACCCGTGGAAGCACCGACCACCCACGTTACGAGCGCACACACACACAGCACCATGCGTTTTCCACACACACTCGCAGAGTTCACCCGAGGCTGTGATCAATTACTAGCGTGCACCCGTGAAGCGCCGACCGTACACGTACGAGCGCACACACACAGCACCATGCTCTTCCCACACGCTCGCAGAATTCACCCGAGACTGTGATCAGTTACTAACGATTTATTATCGGCATGACTGAGCCACTCTCACGGAATCAGTCAGAATCGGCAAGGCAGGATTAAACTATCTCCCGATGGTCTGAACCTTAGCCTGTTAGGACTTAAAACCCCTTTGGCGATTAAGCTAAATACCAACTCTCTCTCTTACGGTTCGATGCTCCAGTGTGCCCGTCCTCACAGCACTTCGACTCGTCACACGGACGTTCGAATAGCTGGACTGAAGAGACAACCGCCCCGATAGCTGACTTGAGAAGTAAGAGACCCTCCTGCCCCTTTCCATCGTCCCTTTATCCTTACCTACATCAAAGAGCCCGATCCGCCTGCCAATCAGAGCGCTCACCTGCACCCCAGCCCCACTCGGACCGCTGACCTCAGCGATGTCCGCATCTGAGCCCGCCGCTAACTGCCCGACCAATTAGAGGAATGACCCCGTTTTCCCCGTCGTTCGTGGCTCCGCCCCCCTTCTCACTACCTACCTGCTCACCGATCCATGTGTGCGGGGTATGTTTGTATCTGCGGTGGCTGCGTAGCCTCGTCGTGATCGTGCGTTTCCACGTTAATTCCCAGCGCCGCAGGGTAATTCAGCCTGGGGAAAGCCTTAGTCAATTCTCTGGTCCCAGGGAAAACCATGGAGGATGTTCCCCCTACGAGGGGGCTCCTGGGTGAAAACCTGTGGACCAGGTGGCTTCCCCGCGAGGCTCTACATGGGGGTCGGTGTGTGTGTGTTTGTGCGAGGGGCTGGTGAGGGGGAAGCCGTGTCCCCGTCGCTTGGCGGTGGTGGAGTCGTAGGTGGGGCGCCCGCAGAACGGCTTCGTGGCTGCGGCATCACACATGTTAGTTTACGACAGAGATGCGTGTTCAATCACACACTGGAAATGGGAATATAAAATAACGCTTCAAGGTACGCGAAGGAAGATGGCATTCACTTTCCACATCTATATTCTGTAAGTTTCTCGATCTTCATGAATTCATCAAAAGCTTCCACCATATACAGGGATTTCTGTCGAGTCAAAAAAGCACAACAATGGCAAATTATTACTTTGAATAGTTCACAAACCATGACTTAAGTGGCTCTGCAGTCAACTTATGATATATATAATGAATAAGGGATAAAAATCGACATCAGGCTTTGGCCTTCCCATTTCTTACGTTGATGTTAAGAGAGATGTCCAGGCAAGTGTCCAATGTGTCTGAGATGCTGAAGCACTGCAGGTGCTCAATTGTGAAAACACAAGTGCACACACACTCAGAGATGGTATTACCGCAGTACATTAATGGCCGTGCTCCAATTGAAAGTGTTCATGACATGTTTCTCCAACAGACAAATCATGCGAAACTCAGTCTGTTGGCCAGTGCAGTGCAGTGCAGCAGGGGTGGCGCACAGGGTAAATACAAACCAATCGCACACAGCTGCGCAATGCCAGGGAATGGACACAAAACTGGATTATAGCTCGTCTTGAATGTAAAGTATTTGGGATAACTCAAAGGTCAATGAGTGATTGCTGTAAAGCAGAAAGTCTGCCAGCGGCGTCGTGTACACGAGGCCCTGCAGGCTGGCATTCATGAAACGGCTATTCTCGAGGTTCTTGAGCCCAGCACCCTCATGTAGATCCTCTTGTCACTTGAGAACTAAATTTTCTAACGCATGCGTCATGTATTCTGGAGACGGAATGCTGTCATAGTAGTAGGTTTTTACCCTTTTAAACTGGTACAAAACTGACACCTTTATACAAGGCATCATGTTTGCAATAACCACAACACAAGTCAAAAATGCAAACAAAAAGAAGCAACTCTGATAATGATAATAATATGCACTGTCCTTGAAGTTGATTGGTCCACACCCGAGACGGCTTTCTTTAGAGCCTAGTCCCCATTGGTGTTGGACCAGTTTAAAAGGGTAAAAACCTACTACTATATTTTGCCACTGGTAAAAGAGGTCTCATAATGAATGCTGTCATGTTGTGGGGTAAAGTGTGGGTGCTCTCACCTTTTCCAAGATGTTTGGATGGCGTGGAAGAGTAGAGTTGCCTCGAGTGCAGACCCTTCCACCAGCAGTGGCATCGCCAAATAATTGCAAGGCTGGACCTTTACGTTTTGACTGGTCTTCTTTGCAAGTGTTGCAACGTATGTGCAGACTCGGGATTGGTTTGGTGTCCAGCCCAAAATCACAACCCTTTCATTTGTTTGAGCTTTCCACTTCACATGTCTCACTACCTGTTAATCTGCAGTGAGCATCGTAACATGAGGTCATACTGTAATTGTTCCTTTGGTTATTGTCTGAACTTAATTGATTTTTTTACTCAAAATGTATCAATATTAATTGGGTGGGCCAATTGCCTGTTGCCCGGGCAACAACTGTGATCTCTTCTGCAGCTCCTTCTGCCCTTACCTTAGATAATCTGCCTTGTTTTCATCGGATAATGATATCTCCTCACTGTCCTTCCCCGCACCTCCGATTAGCATATTTGCATAGGTACGGTGAAAAAGAAGTGAAACATACATAGTGACGTCACATGCCAGACTGCAGTGACGTAACAGTGGGACCCCTTATTACGAGAGTCACGTGACTTCAGATTCCAGAATGCACTGGCGCCACACAACAAACTGTATTTGTTCGTAAAATAGCGTTCCGCAGTGTTAATGAACAGCGCTATTGCATGCCCGCATTAGTAGTGTAACATCTAACACCCCACTGTATTAATTCTAGATTTGAAGCTTTCGTGACTGCAAGGATTCATATTCCTAGGTTTTTTTCGGTAAAGTCACGTAGGTAAAAATTTTTAATAAAATAAAAATCACGACGTTTCGGAGGCAACACAAGCTTCCGTCATCAGGTGGAACCGTCACAGCACGCTTGCTGTATCAAGTAAATGATAAATTCCAAGAGATCCGACCTTGTATATATACTGGTTGAGGGGGGAGGAGCCAGGATAGGCCCCTGGATAGGAGTTTTTTTTATGATACGGTTGGTGCGGCTGAAGCTACGGCTAATCTACATAACAAAGGACTGAGCCTTTGTGTGTATTTTGTAGAAACTGAGATGGTATAATCAGGAATGTTCATCGTGTATTCATGTGAGGCCTTGGCCTGCTTTGTCACGCTCTTAAAATGTTGCATTTTGAAAAGGGACCTTTTTATGTTTTTGTGCATTGCTCATCCTTTTTGCTATGTTTGGTTATTAAGTTATAAGCAAAGTTACAAGTGTATTCCCATAAATTAATAGTATGATGTGATGCAATGGATTAAATTGTATGAATTATATTTCAATAATGAACACGTATGTATTGTTTTCTTGAATTGTGACTTTATATGCCGTGTACGTTATTTGTAATATAAACATTTAAGATTTTGCTTTTAAATGTGTAGGGGTATAGCGCTGGCTGCTGGCGGAAAATGGTAACTGTGGTGTATGGCAGTACTCGTGTCAGCATGTCAGATTATATACAGGAGGGGGACATCTAGGGGAAAGTTCATAGAAGGGGCCCATCATGAAGTCCCGGTAACACGCTCGTAGGTTTCAGACAAGGCGTGGTTGCATTTTCCCCAGATGCCCCTGGGTACATCCTCTAAATTACACTGGCCGTGACAAGGCCCTATTGAGGTGATCGAGGTCAAGAGGTGTGTGCGTATACAGGTCGGTCGCTGTCACTGGTTTGTGGACCCGTCATGGTTAAAACCCTATGTTCCACCTTATGTAGATATTTCATCTCCAGAGTGGCGGGTGTCTGATTTGTCCGACGAGCCGGGGCGACTGAGCCCGGAGGCTGCGCTTCAGAAGGATTGCATTGTGCCGCCCGTAGGATCCCAGCACCTGTAGTCTGGGGATCCTCCGGCAGCGCCTCCGTGTGAAGGACCGCGTGCGGAAGCCCGGCCGCCATCTTATTCTCCAAGGGAGGGGCTGCGCCCTTTAGGCCGTTAATGTGACATTCCGGTGGTCCCCAGCGCGCAGGTTCCTGCTCGTGAAATTTCGATTTAAAGCTTTCGTGACTGCAGGGATTCATCTTCTTGGTTCTTTCGGTAAGGTCACGTAGAAGGGAAATAATAAAATTATAAAAATAAAACATAATAAAATAATTCTCATGACGTTTCGGCCACGACAGACCTGTTCTTCACCTGAGGACGGCTGCTTGCGTTGTGGCCGAAACGTCGTGAGAATTATTTTATTATGTTTCATTTTATTATTTCCCTTCTACGTGACTTTACCGAAAGAACCAAGAAGATGAATTCCTGCTCGTGGTGGGGGACCAGCGTCGAGGACTCGCTTCAAGAGCGCTTCTTTCCGCTGAACAGCTCCCTTCCCGTCATGACAATTGTATTCCGATGTCGTCCGGCGGGTGGCCGCCGCCGCGTACCGGGCTGCGGCTTCTGGTAGATCTGGGGTGCTTCTCGATGCTCGTGGCTGCGGCGCGTCCACGAACGTCATGAATTGTTGCGCTTCCCTCGCGGTTCGGGTTAAATCATTACGGGTTCTTGTTGCGAATGTCCGCCTAAAACCTCCCTGTTATAGTAATTGTGTTAGCGCACGTTTTTGCAGGCCTTCCTCTTATTACACGATTGTTGTCAGCCAAGACGGTTTTTTTTTCATGGGGGTTTGGGGGGATTTAGGGGTATAGCGATGATTGCTGGTGGAAAAGGGTAACTGCGGTGTACGGCAGTACTCGCGTCAGCAGGCCACAGTATATACAGGAGGGGGACACAATTACCTTTATTTTTCAAATGACAATGTAAGCAAATATAAGCCACTCAGGCAGACGTGAACAACTCTAAAAACACAATTCTGCCTTTCATTCAGTCAGATAATATTGAACAAACTGTATAGAATACCTTAAATTTCCATGAGTTAAATATCTTTGCCTCATGAACATTTTAAACAGGAGTTACACGTAATGCAAAGTGGTCTGTTATCATGAAACTTTAAAACAAGTGAATTTTGCCCTTGTCTTTTACAATATCTTTCAGAAAGCAATAGTTTGTGTCACATCTACAGGTACATAACATCAACGGTTATAACCAAAATCTTATTTAAGAGTCTAATAAAAACAAGTGTCATAACTCCAAGTGCATTAGTGTGCTTTAGGCTTTTCACTGTTAATAGTGACAGATGTTACCGTTCAAAACACTCAATTTCATATTGATCAAGGAACAGATAACTTGCTGACACTAATGAGAAGGGTGATACTGAGATCTAGATTTCAGTAAAGAGACCAGGTCTGGCTTGAGGGCAGTGGTTGAGATGCGTAAAATGCCACGCAAGTGGGAGTCGCTCATCCTTGACCTCAATCAGTTCTTGTTTAAGTTCATGACTGAGAATGTTTGCTCACACAAATATGTGGAGCCGAATAAGCTCAGCATTTTCTTAGGGAATGACCGCATTTGTTTTTTTGCAGTCGCCATGTCAGAAATGACTCGAGAAGGGTTTGCGGCACGGATGCAGAGCCAGATAGAATTAGAATGGTGCTGCCACCGTGTGGTGAAAGGAGGAATTACATCTGTAAAGTTTTATGATTTATAAGACCGAAGCTGCGGGCCGTGTGAAATCTGACCGCGGGCCGGACTTTGGACATGCCTGGTACTGTACACACACACACACACGTGTGACGTCACTATGCGGGGGAGTGTTACCACCACGCGGGTCTACACACACACACGACGTCATCCCGGCTGGAGGCGGGAATGACGTCATCCCGGCTGGAGGCGGGAATGACGTCGGGGCCGGTTCTGGACTCGGGAGGCCACGAGGGTGTTGTGAGGTCGTGACCTGATCCCAGTGGGGGTCGGCGGCCCAGGGGGCACCTCGGGGGGCACGTGGACAGCAGGGGGCAGAGGTCGCAAACGGGTTTTGATTCCTTACCCGTACCCATACCCGGCCGCACCAGGGTCGCAATCGGGTACCCGATACCCGTATCCTACCCGATACCCGGCTACCCATACCCGGCCGGATACGGGTAGCCGGGTATCGGGTAGGGTATCGGGTACCCGATTGCGACCTCTGGCAGGGGGCCTTCGAGAGGGTTCTCGAAGGGAGGCATGGCCGGGGTGGGGCCTGGGCCCATATAAGCAGTCTCCTCACAAGGTTCGAGGCTGCCCGTATCAAGAATGAAGATGCATCGTGAAGACGCCAAGAAGAATCAAGCCTCCAGTCAGCGGACCTGCCAGTAGCCCACCTGGCTGTGTCACGCTAGAGTATGTGAGAATTAGAGAAGTGTGTGTTAGCTAGAGTAGGTCGGTGGTCACCACCCTATGTGTAATGTAAGAGTTATCTGTTGTGTTCAGTAATAAATAAGTGTTACCTCCCAAGAAGTTGTGTGCCTAAATTCGAACTCACTACAAATGTTGCTTGTAATATTTGGTTAGATACTCTTTGGTTCTTTCGGTAAAGTCACGTAGGTATCAAATAAAATAAATCACGACGTTTCGGGCGCACCACAAGCGTCCGACAGGTGGGAAAGCATGGTCTGCTGCTGAGGATGCTTGTGTTGCGCCTGAAACGTCGTGATTTATTTTATACCTACGTGACTTTACTGAAAGAACCAAAGAGTATGAATTCCTGCAGTCACGAAAGCTTCAAATAAAGATTTGGTTAGATGTTATATAAGAGATGGTCTGCCTGCATGTTTGGTGGACAATGGGTGCATGCGTAGATGGTGTGGACTTCGTCTTCATCGGCGGCAGCCCCTTAGGGTTCGAGGATGACATCTATCAGATCTGGTAGCGGCTCTTGAAGTGGCTGAGGAGTCCAATTCACGATCTGCAGATATCTATGAGCTTTGGGGGTCACGTGGTCCCAGATAGAAGTGGGATCCGCAGTGCTGGGTTAGCTTCCTTTGTTATTTGGCAGCGATCCACCTCGGCATCAAGACGTTGGGTCTCAGTGGGCCGTCACCTGGTGGATGCAGCAGCGCCACCCAAGGTGGTCGGCAGCCTGCTCCATCGAATCTCAAAGCCTGTTTCTGTACTTCAGGGAGGAATTGAGGATATCCTTGAACTGCTTCCTTTGTCCTCCCCTCGTCCGCTGCCCATTGGAGAGCTGGGAGAAAAGGATCTGGTGGGGAAGGCAGTTCTGAGGTATGCGGAAGCAGTGGCCAGTCCATCGGAGTTGTTTTTTTAAAAGTATTGCTTCAATGCTGGTGGTGTCAGCATGGAAGAGGACACTTGCATTGGTGCAGAGATCTTCCCACTTGATCCCCTGGATTTGATGGAGGCAGTGCTGTTGGAAGCGCTCAAGCGCAGTGACGTGGCACCAATACATAGACAACCTACTGGCAGAGACTTAAAAGCCTAGCATACCATCTTTAAAACTATCACTTCTACACAAACACTGAGTCTACACAACATGTAGCTTCAGATAATTTCGGTCCAACAAAAAACAGACGGTTACTTATATGACAGTCACATGATAGACAATGTTGGGACAAACAAAATCTTTCTGTTAACTCTTATCAGAATATTTATTTATACAGCAGGAATCCGATGAGTCGGGTCAGGTCAGAATGATACAACAACAAATAATACAAAAACTTGACAGTGAAAAGTATAGCAAATATTTACAAATAAAACGAAACTATTTTTTATCTTAGGTAAAGCCACTGAGCTATGAGCTTCTCATTCAGGAGCAACTTGGCAACAAATGATAGCTTAATAAACTGGTTTATCTTATAGAAATTTTTACAGCAAAATAATCTAAATAATCTAAACAAATGTTTGTAAAAGTTATCCCATCATATCAGATGTTTATATATTTCCTTCCTTCTGAGAAACCTAGACCATTATGGTTCACTAGGTGGGTTAGGGATGAAAACTAAGTACAGGCAGTCCCCGGATTATAGGGATGAAAACTAAATACACTGTGAATGAACATTCGTAAGTGAATGCTTTCTGTTAACAATTAATGGTAAAATGTTTAATGGTATTAATAAACATTTGGATACAGTATATGTTCCATTTTTAGACTAATAATAGACTAATTTCAGGGTGCTGATTCCAAATCTGATCTCAGATTTGCTCTATCACATGAGATGTGATAGAGCAAAGCATACCCCATTTTCATTGATTTTACCCAAAATTAACTCTGTCACTTATGATTGCAAGTTGTTGCGAGTCAGGGACTGCTTTAGTGTTAAAATATGGTGCTGTATTTTTAGGATAGTGTGTTTATAATATAATTTTATGTAGATATCCACATTTATTTAATATTTTTCTTCTGCAGTTTTTATTGAAAATGCAATATTTTATATCTCAAAAACCTGATGTGATAGACAAGAACTTAAAACCGTTGGAATACCTTATGCCAGAAAAAGTGTGTTGACCAGTGTAATCGTAGGAAGTGCAGAGCATATATACAGACATATGCTACAGGCAGTGATACACAACGTATCACAACGCGATACAGTAATGAGAGAAAACAGTACGGGAGGCACAACTATTTCTGGCTATGGGATTTTATCTGGATTTTGGGTGGAAATTGTTGAGTTTCCAACATATGGAAAATTCTGGTTGCGGATCTTCCTTGGGAACCTAACGCTTCCATAATCCGGGGATTGCCTGTGTAATGCGGGCGTAAGCGACCTTCCGGATGTGACGTCACGGGGAGGTGGAGTCATGTGACGTGGGAGGAAGGTTCGGGTCCTTAAGCGGTAAAACCGGAAGGAGAGGGGAGTTGGTAGGAGACTGGAAAAGGGTCAGGCCACGCCGGGCGAACCAAGGAGGGGTGGCACCGTAGGCCAGCGGTGGCCAACCCCGGAGACAGTAGTGGGCTACTGGAGGGAGTGAAGCTGCAGCGAGTACAGCCAGGGAGGCTGTGTAAGGGAGGCAGCGGTGAGGCTGCCAGGAGCTACGGGAGCGACAGAGAGAAACAGCAACGAGGCTGTCAGAGTCTACGGGAGTGACCCAGAGAGGAGGCTGCAGCGAGTACAGCCGGAGGGGCTGCGTGAGAGTACAGCAGCGAGGCTGCTAAGGAGCTACGGGAGCGACGTGGCCAACAGCGGGGCTGTTGGCGGTGACGGGAGCGACAGCGGAGTCGGCACCGTGTGGAAGGAGCCAAATAAAGGACAGCCGTGTGGGAAACAGAAACCGAACCAAATAAAGGACACTGAGCCAGATATCGTGGTCAAGTCTTTTATTACACCTGTAAGGAGGGAGCATCTGATATCAGGCTAATTTTCTAAGTCTCCAACGTGACTTCTTAGGTGGGGGTGTGTCTGTGTGCAGTGTGTCTGCGGGTTGTGTCCTTTCTTCCTTGAGTGTCCTTCCTTGTGTAGTCTGAGCACTTGTGAGCTCTCCTTGTGTCCCTGATGCCACCCAGTTTGAAGACTGTGGGTCCTCGATGTCCACTGGGATGGCATTCTGCTCTGGTGACCTACACATAGCACACATCATCACCATCAAATTTATTCCACTGGCCAACAGGGCACCACAGAAAACTGCCTGTCATTGAAACTACCTAGAAAAATAAATTGCACCGAAAATAGCTGCTAACTCACGTGGTAAACACCTTCAAAATATAATTGTGGCCCGAGTAAGAGTGTACACAACACTGTCAGATAACACTGTTTGACTTAGGGTAAATAGATCGAGGTTTTATGGTTTCTGAAAAAACATCATGAGTACAACTTACTTCGTATAGAAGAGGATGTAGGCCTGGTCTTCAAGAACTGCTGCATTGGTGACTGGCATCACGTCAGTATCGTCCATTCTGAACCAGCTGCCATTGCTGACCTGAAGAAAAAATACATCCACACTTGTTAAATTACGATCAATACCCAATTGTACCAGATTAATTTAAAAGTCAGCTATAGTGACAGATCATGAAAGCGGAATGTTATATGGAAGTTAACACGTGTACTCATATGCTTTGTGTGTGTGTATGAATGATAATAGTGGGGAACAGTAGCGTAGCGGTTAGCACATTGCACTACGAACCCGGCAACCAGAGGTCGATTCCCGCTTAAGACTAACAGCAGTGACGATTATCTCAACCGGTCCTGAGCCTCGTTCCCTCGGTCCACTCAGCCTCAAATGAGTATATGGTGCAATATGTAAACATTACCACTTAGGGGACAAAGGCGGCTGGCCACCCACCCCCTTCCTGTGTTGTTCTGGCTTTGACAGGTGCTCATGAACAGCACTTGCACCAACAGTCGAGTAAGGCTCTTTGGGGGATATTTGTTTTTTTGTTTATCATGCACAACATCACCTTGTTGTAGGAGTAGTAGTGGCCGCTATTGGTGGTGGTCCCGTGGTGCACAATCACTGAGTAGAGCGAATACAGTTCTGGCTCGTGCACAACCTGATTGGACATGAACGGCCGTATGTCGAGTTCTTCAGGGAAGAGGAAGTCCTACAAGGGATGAGGGAAGAGACAGTGGTGGGCCAATCATTAAAAGAGAGGAAAATAGGGTGCTGGCTAAGCAGGGGCAGAAGAGGGGAGCAAATGAACGTATTGGCGGTACACTGGTGCACCGGATAAAAAAAGCACATTTTTCACAATAATTATATATTTTCCTGCGATTCGCAACCCATTTCAGAAAATATTGTGGGGTGCGTCAAAATAATCTCTCGTGATCTCAAAGCAGTCGGAAGATGAGTGTCAGTTCACATTTAGATTTTATACTGTTTAATGAGGACCGGTGTGTCATGCTTTACCGGTGTACTGCCAATACGTCCAAATGACAAAACGTTGAATACAAATATATTTGAATATCAGATGCATTCTGTGCAGAAAGTAAAATTCACCTTGTCGATTTTGTTGCCAAACTCATCGTATCGCTTAATGGTGATGATAAGCACATTGGGCACCACGTGCAGGCTCACTCTCTTTGTAGATTTCCCCACGCGCGAGCACCTGTTCGCCAGACAATAGCACGTTAGTTTACGACCGAGATGCGTGTTTGATCACACACTGTATAAATGGGGATATACACGAACGTTTCAAGGTGCACGATGGAAGATTGCATACTCACATTTCACATCTGTATTCTGCAAGAGTCTCGGTCTTTGTGAATTCATGAAAATCCTTCACCAGATCTAGGAATTTCTGTCAAAAGCCAAGAAAACACAAAAATGGCAAATTATTACTTTGAATAGAAATTAATAAACCATGAGCTAAGTTAATTTCAAGTTCATTTATTAGGTATAGCCCTGTGAGCAATTCGGCTCTTGAATCGGGTGCAACCGCAACAAACAAAAAAAACATGAACAAAAAAACATCTTAAAGTGAATATGTGACCGAGTGCAAACAGAAAATCCAAGAAAAGACAGCAAAATATAGCAGAAAAAAAAACACAGTACGCTGTGTGCAAAAATCCCAGTGGGATGCAAGTCAAACAACCAACAACAACCACAAGACAACTTAGATTAAGGCCATCAGTCTAACTCTGTACTACAACAAACAAACATGGCTAAACCAATACACTTTTCGAAATCACAAAAATAAAGCCATGAAACAGTGATCACAGGAACTAACGGAATTTTCACAATAAATGGCATAAGTGGCTCTGCAGTCAACCGGTTGTGGTACATAAATATAATGAATGACAAAAACAATCGACATCAGGCTGTAGCCTTCCCAATTCTTACGTTGATATTAAGAGAGATGTCCAGGCAGGAGTCCAACGTGTCTGAGATGCTGAAGCACTGCATGCACTCAACTGTGAAAACACAAGTGCACACCATACGAGATTAATATTACTGCTGCACATTGCATAATCCTCATCAAAAGTATTCACATGTTAACTGGCTAATATCATGAACGTCTTCAGATACCACCAACCCAGATGCATCTATAATTGTTAAATAAAAACATATTTTGGTGAAAACTGTAACGGTTTTAAACACAAAAAACGTTGATTATGAACGTATTGTTGATACTGTTGGCAGTGGTGCCCTAGCACAAATCACAGGTAATCAACACATTCGTCAATAGCACTGCCTTACAAGGAAACATATGCAATTGGTGACGTTTTCAGGATTGATCCTTATTCATAGCACAGAAACAGAGGCCAGTAACATAGGGTGGATACGAGTTGGAGACCGTACTGTACACCATGGGGCCTAATGAGTAATTACATTTAAAAAAATTTCCTGATGAACACTTTTTAAAGTGGCATACATAATAAACACGTGAAATCTATTTCCATATTCGGCATCTTACTAACTTGTGTAGTCAATGATGATCACACTCAGGATTGTCTGGTAATAATACAACTTTTCCATAACGATGAATTAACGGCAACTACAAAACACCGCTCACTGCCACCCGCACGATGGCTCCGCCCTCACTGTCCAAAATGGCGGAATGAAAATGGCTCCGCCTCTTTTACCCTGAGGACCACATCTATATTGTCTACACGTGTATGATGACATAAACTAATTTGTATTCAATGTTAATGCATATTTTGTGCATGTATGCTTATGTCCTTGTGTACGTGTTTTTACATCTACACATGTGCTCGTTGTTTAACAGAGAATATAAGGTTGCATGCGAGAGCTTGCATAGCCCAGTATGGATTGTGACATTGGTTGAAATCACTCCTTAAAGGGTGGATGTGTCGAAAGGAGCACAGTACCTACCTCTCGATTTCAGGTACCCCCTGAAGATCTGGTGGATCAATGTAGGGGTCTCCATGTTAATACCGAGCCTGAAAAGAACACGCAATGACACCACGTGGTAACTACAGAGGCAATGTCTTTACCAGATGAACACTCGGAAGAGTTACATATTTTTCGCTCCTAGTATTAACACGCTGCAGTGACAATATCGTAACTACCTCGCCTGGTATACAGGTCATGGGTTTGATCCCAATCCTGACGCCTGTAAATTTGCAGTTTGCATTCACTCCCTGTGGTCGCGTAGATTTTTTGTATACGAGCCCACCGATTTTTCCCTCCACATTAAAAAAACATGCATTTAGAGTATTTGGTTTATAAAAATTCCACGTGATAAGTCACTTCGTTGAGCTATCATGTATGGCCATGTCGCTCCTGAAAAAGAGCTATCTAGCTCAGTGGGCCTCACCTGGTAAAATAAAAAGAATTTAACGGTAAAAGTGTAAGTCACAGTCTCCAAATAACATAAAGAATTCATCCAGTTGGCTGAGCGATAATGTGAGCATCTCACAAACGGAAAGTTACCAGTTCAAATCATGATGATTGGGAGTTTACTCATCATCCCTCTGAGGTAAATGTACTGGGTACCCCGTTGTAGGGCAGTCAACAGTAGTTGTCCTAAATTTTGACTTAAAACTTTCGTGACTGCAGGAAATCATATTCTTTGGTTCTTTCGGTAAAGTAACGTAGATAGAAAACATTTTCATTAAAATAAAGTGAATACAAATATGAATAATAAAATATCAAATAAAAATAATAATAAAAATACAAAAACACACTAATGTAGACAGCAGCCTGCATGGTTCTTAATCGGAGTGAGTGTACTGGCAGTCTATAATGTAGACTGTAGCCTGGTTCTTAACCTTGGTGAGTGTACTAGCAGTCTAACATGTAGACTGTAGCCTGGTTGTCCTACGGACAAATATTTTTTCTGAACAATCCAGGCATCCATGTGCTGGTATTGTGCAAATATTTATGGAGTTTACTGGGGCATGCATTACTTACTGCCTTTGGTTGAAGAGGCAGGATTGGTGCAGAGCATCTATCACGTAACCCAGAAACACATGTGCATCCTCCTGCCTGCCAAAACACAGGTCCTCGCCGATGTCTGTGTGAAAATGGACAGAGGTCACACATGATGTGGTCACACAGTGGCTGGCACAGTTAGTATATAGCTTATGAATTCCCTCAACAACTAAACCGGCTCCAGATTCTTGAGAAATATTGTGGAATCTGGTGCATAGGACTTTAACAGATATTTTCACGTAAACCTTTTCACGTAAAAACACGTCATCCTAAGCTGATGGCAATTCTACTCAAAGTCTGACTTGCAAGAAAAGGAAGAGCATGTTGACAGATTTGTGGGTTAATCACAGAACTGGGTGTGGCTGGCAGTGTTTAGAACGAGCATCAACAGAGGAATGCTAGACCGGAAGAACATCCGATGCATTGGAGTTGTAATCTCAGTGCTGACCAAAACTAGTAATTTTCTATTCGATATTGTATACAAAAACTGATTCAAACTGCCCTTTCAGGGGATCTTGAGATGACTGAAGTTTCAACGTCAAAGACACTTGGGAATTGTGCTGGAACTTACATTTGAAATTGCGAACTATCTCGATGGGATTGATGGCCGTGCCCCGATTCATGAAGGTGTTGAAGACGTGTTTCTCCAACAGACACATCATGCAAAACTCAGTTTGTTTGCCTGTGAAGTGGGGCAGGGGTGGCACACAGTGGCAATGCAAACCAATCGCACACATAGCCCAGCTGCGCACAGTCAGGTAATCTACACAAAACTCGATTGTAGCTCGTCTCGAATGTAAAATATCTGGGAGAACTCACAGGTCCATGAGTGATCGCCGTAAAGCAAAAAGTTTGCCAGCGGCGCCGTGTATGTGAGGCCCTGCAGGCTGGCATTCACGAAACACGTATTTCCGAGGTTCTTAAGCCCAGCACCCTCACGTAGATCCTCCTGCCACTTGAGAACCGAGGTGTCTGTCGCAGATGTGATGAATTCTGAAGATGGAATGCTGTCCTCGTCTCCACACATTAAAAGATGGAAACACATACTTGACACTCACAGCACATCTGAGGGGAATGGTTTGAAAATTGCGTGTCTTAGCCTGTACGCGTGCTGGCATATTTTTTTGTGGTGCTGTTAGGTAGAAACAATCCTCTTCACCAGCTGGCGAGATGTAGATGTGTTAATGTCTTTGAAGTGTTCAGCACTAGTGATCAGAATTGCCTGAAGAGCATCTTCAGCCTGTAAGTTTTACATTGACAGCAATGGCGAGACAGCCACAGCAGCGTGACGAGCTATCAAAGTGTACGTATGTGTGCACGTTGAACTTCTTTCACACCGTGCGTAGCCAACCATACTAATCAGAGGGACAGGGTCACGCTGGCACACACTTACCTCTCGCGTTAGGTTTGTTCAGCCCAGCCTTGCTGACGCAAAACACGGCGGATGGAACGGTGCTGTATTGGATCCTCAGCCGCTTGTCATTTGCTGCTGACACCACTGGGGTCGATGTGGATGCCTCATCCTTGACGACGATGCTGGAGACAGTGTCCCCTTCTGTCCATTGAACACTCGTGGCCTTCTTCTCCTCCTACGGTAACGGTAAAAGCAGCCTTAAGTCATGCATACGCATCGCCACTACACTGCAGCATTACTCAAACTGCTAAGTGCAGATTCGTATTTCGAACAATGTTGCTAAATATGAAACAACATGGCAAGCCAATCTAATAATGGAGACTCTGCTTTGTTTTTAGATTCCTAGGATCTATCCTTGTGTCCAAAGAAGTTGGAAAAAACATACTACATGTCTAAATTCACATTGTGATATTCTGAAGATGTTACGTTAAAAAGATGCACGTGATATCACTCGAGCGCAAATACAGACCCATATGAACACAAATACCCATACAGGAATACATCCCTTCATACACCCTCCCCATCCTTGCAGTGCGTGAAATTGGAAATAATGATTTTTTTTTACTCAAATGGCTTAATGTACTATTCATGTAACGGTTAGCAATCTGGTGTTGTCATACGGAATTTGGTGCTTCAATTTCCTGGCATGTCAGTAGAAATACATCCTTCCCACCTTTATTCACCCAGCAGTAAAAATGGGGAGACCACAGTTAGTCGATGGACAAGCCATGTGTGTTGTGGGGTCAGGTGTGGGTGTTCCCACATTTTCCAAGGTGTTTGGTGGGCGTAGATAGGTGAGAGTTTCCTCTCGTGCAAACCCAACCGCGAACAATCGTATGAGCAGACAATTTCAAGGCTGCACCTTTACGTGTCGACTGGTCTTCTTTGCAAGTGTTGCAACGTAAACTTAAATACATTTTTACCTACATTTTATCAATACTGATCTATAATACAGGTTTTTTTTCTTGTTAGTTCGCGTAAATATATTAATGTGTCGTTAAACCAGCCACCACCCAACACTGACAACGAGTAAGGTTTGTCATGAAAACAGAACGTGGCCAATTCGTTACTAGTGCAGCACACCGGTGTGTTGGAGAGCAAAGCCACAACATTTACAATCTGAGTACGACGTTTCGCCAGTAATTACAACGAGCTTCATAAGGCGACAGTCAGATCTGTGGAGAAGTCCACCTGTTTTGTTCGTTAAATAGAGGCGTAGATGTGGTGACAACACTTGTGTGCTCTTGTGTTGTCACCACAAACGTGATACTGTACTCAGATTGTAAATGTTGTGGCTTGGCTCTCCAACGCACCGGTGTGCTGTACTAGTGACTAATTGGCATGTTCTGTTTACGTAACAACCCTTACTAATTGGCTGTCGGGTGGTGGCGGGTTTAACGCACATTTATATATTTATGCCATTTAACTCAAAATAAAAAAGAGGAAAAAATAAGGGAAAAACGGTATCATGGATGATTATGGTCGCGAAAGCATTCATAATTACATTTTGCCAAATCACCTGCTGTTATATATCCTCCCTCTTTGCTGCTCCTACAGCCTCCCTTACCTGAGTCATATCATCTGAATTGCTTTCATCAGATGATGAATCCTCACCAACCTTCCACGCACCTCCGAGCAGCATGTTTGCCTAGGCACGGTGCGAAAGAAGTTCAACATACATCATGACTTTAAGCTGGTGTTGCAGCTTTCAAAAGATTCGAAAGAGGGCTGCCTTTTTAAAATCTTATTTAACAAATGTGCCTTCTGTCCATCAGATGATGATGTCTCCTCACTTTTCTGACTCAAACTGTTGTTGAAACTTTCAACAACGTGAGCCTGCTTTATGTCGGCTTTAGGGTCACACTCGTTTACTCAACGTAGTTTTGTGGGTAGTGAGTGCGAGTTAAATGAATGTCGTGCTTCAGGCTTTACCCTGTCCATATATAGGTGAGACAAATCTACCTCCTAACTGGAATGTTTAGTTCTCCAAAAAAACGAAAATACTTGTTATTGGATGTTTCTAGTTATTAGCACAGACTCTGTTCGATGTGCCAAATCACCTGCTGTGATCTATCCTCCCTCTTTGCTGCTCCTACAGCCTTTACCTTAGTGAGATGATCTGCATTGCTTTCATCAGATGATATCTCCTCACCGTCCTTCCCCGCATCTCCGATCAGCACGTTGGCCTAGGTACGGTGCGAAAGAAGTGTAACATACATCATGACTTTAAACTGGTGTTGCAGCTTCCTGACTCAAACTGTTGTTGAAGCTTTCAACAACGTGAGCCTGAATTTTGATTTAAAGCTTTCGTGACTTCAGGGATTCATATTCTTGGTTCTTTCGGTAAAGTCACGTAGAAGAGAAATAATAAAATAATAAAAATATAAAACAATAAAAATTCTCACGACGTTTCGACTGCAACGCGAGCCTGCTTTATGTCGGCTTTAGTGTCACACTCTGTGGGAATATGATCACTTTCAACAACGTGAGCCTGCTTTATGTCGGCTTTCGGGTCACACTCTGTGGGAAGATGATCACTTTCAACAACGTGAGCCTGCTTTATGTCGGCTTTCGGGTCACACTCTGTGGGAAGATTATCACTTTCCACAACGTGAGCCTGTTTTAAATTAATGTAGTGCTTCAGGCTTACCCTGTCCATATATAGGTAAACCAAATCAACCTCTGAACTGATGTTTCGCTCTCCAAAAAAAAAGTTATTAGCACAGACTCTGTTAGATGTGCCCAGTTACCCGCTGTGATTTATCTCCCTCTCTGCAGATCTTACTGTCCTTACCTTAGTCAGATCATTTCCCTTGTGTTCATCGATTGATGCCTCCTCACTCGTTGACGTTAAATTGGAATTGCAGCTCTGAAAAACGCTCTCACTGGAGCTGCGACGACTGCCCACCAGACTCGGAAGAGGACTGCCCAGTGAGGTCCCAGCAGAGTTGTCCTCATCATCAGAACTGCTTCGGCAACAGCAGCAGCATATTCTTTTGAAAAACTTTCTGAAAAATTTCTTTACACCTCTCTTCATGGTGGCCATGTCACCAATGTGCCAGAGCACCTAAACTTTTCCTAAAATGTTATCTTGCGAACGCCAGAGAGCAAGTGAAGACACGTCTGCTTTCCAAGGTATCCGAAGAGCAACTGTGAGAAATCACTCCACGCATCACCAGCAGGATGTGACGTCACAAGCCAAACTGCAGTGACGTTACAATGACACCTTACTACGAGTGTCACGTGACGTCACAGACTCCCGACTACGCCGACGACACACAACTAACTGCATTTGTTGCTCAAATAGCTTTCCTTGGTGTTAATTAACAGAGCTATTGCATGCTGCATTAGAAGTGTAACATCACACAGCCCACTGTATGCGTTAGGCTTCACTTTCCATTAAACACCAGAATCCACTCGAGCAAGAATTCCTTCCTGGCATGGAAGACACCTTACGTTCGATTACAGGTTTTCCAAAATTCCACTTTTATTAATTTACTCCCCGTTTAAAGACAATTTAAATTCTTCTGCACTTGTGACACGATCATCAATCAACGCTGTCTGATTGGCAACACACCTGCTCAAGCTCTGGGATAACAGGCACGTGGTGACATCAGTGCTTGTCCACTTTGCTCTAATTAGTATATTTTCTAATCTTCAATAACGTATTTAATTACTCGTTGAAGTTTAATGAGCTCACCTGCCTTGATTTTTGTCCAGTTGTTGCAGATACGAGTCACAACACTTGCTTCATGTGCAGTGATATCAATGTGAATTCAAGTGCGACGTTACCAATTACGTCCCATTTTGACTGGAGAAGATCAATGGGCGGGGTTTGAGAATCTGAGACGGTAAAATCTTGAATGTTCATAAAATCTACAGAGGTTGAGGGCTTTGCCTGTTTCACGTCGGCTTCAGTGCCACACATTATCGGGAAGAGAATGTCGTGGCTCAATGTATTTTTTCAAGTATTTTGCGCGGTGTTTAAATTAATGCAGTGCTTCAGGCTGACCCAATTCAATCTCCGATCAAAAATGTTTCGGGATTCAAAAACAAGATAAAGATTATTTATTTTCTTACTTATTAGCACAGACTGTTATATGCCCCATACTTCAGTAGTATAGCTTAATAACCGTTCATGCGTATCACATTACATTTGGATTCACAAGCATTGACTTAAGTCCGTGAAAAAGAGGCTTGTCGTTTAGTGATTTAATTCACGAACTTTTAAATTACTTTCCGCGAGCAACAACAACAACGACGCAATGGCCAGGTGTTTGGAGAACTCTCGCTCCGACGCGTCTCCCAGGGCGGGCCGATTCTGGGTGGGCTCTCCAAAGCCTCTGTCGCCCGTGGTTGAAATCCTGGAGCACGGGGATTTGACGGCGGACCACAGCGTTGCAACTCGAGCAGACGGGCACACAACAGGCGCCTTGAAAGGGGCTCCCGTGGTGAAGGGAGGTGTCCGTTTGGCTCGTGGAGGCTCGCTGCAGTCTCCTCCGCCTTTGGAACGAGCCAAGGAGGCCCCCTTGGAAGAAGACGGATTCGGGAGACGTGTCGTGCCGCCGTTCAAGTTCCAAGGAAAATGCGATGTTGTTGATGGTGACGGTGGTGATGATGATGATGGCAGAAGTGGCGGTGGTGATGAAGAAGACGGTGTCAATGTTCGTGGTAATGATGTTGACGGTGGTGATGGTGACGACATTGATTTTGCTGACAAAAACAGAAATGTTGCAGAGTTTGAAAGAAATCGCAATGGTGAAGGTGGTGACGATGGTGGTGGAAATCATAGCGTTCATTCCGGCGAGTGCGACAACGGCAACGTCAACAATGACCCTGACATTTTTTTCAACGACGACTTCAGCGTCTCTTCCGTCGAAACGCGCAGCTCGCCACCCGCCGACGCGCCACCTCGAGCCTTCTCCAAAGCACCCGCGGCCGAGTTCACCTCCGGGCACGGCTCCACCATCGCCTCGCGCAGCAGCGCAACGCGACCATCGGGGATGTAGGAGGAGACGAAGGCGACGGCGGATCTCGGGCACGGGACGTGGGACTCCCGTGGGGATTTCAAAGGCCGTGCCCGCGGGCCCGTGACCCAAGAGCTCTCGCCGCCGAGTTGGTCGGCCCGGCAGGCAGCGAGGAACCGGGAGGGAGCAGAAGTTTATTGGAGCTCTCCTCCGCGGACACCCCGAGGCGCCGCGAGGAGACGGCGCAAGAAATCGGTGGGAGCGGTGAGAAAATGAATCAAATATTTTGATCGATACGCCACACACGACTAACGTCAATCGGTCATCAATAAACTGTTGGATGAGCGCTTCTATGCGCCGCGCGGGGCGTGGGGGTTGTTTGACCATACTTCACCACACTGGTCGGTGCGGGGTAAAAGGCGGGCAGCATGTACGTGGATGCATTGAAGTACAGAACGACTTTTTACGCAGCCGCGCAGCAGCAAATAACACCTGTTTGTGCGTAGTAGTGGTCGTCCGTACAAGCCCTATCCTGATTGAAACCTGCTTAGCTACCTGATCTGATGAGATCGGACTCGTATTCTTCATCAGCTGCATTGACGATTGAACCTCGCCATCAATTGGTCATCCCTAACAGTTAATCATACTCATCCTCGAAATTATGTTTTGCCATAACGCTTGTTTACCCAATAATCAATTCTTTTTCAGGCGGGTCCTACCACGTTTTTGCAGTCTGTGGGGGTGATGATTGCCATATGATTTCAATCGCGGGTATCTTTTTAAAGTAACACATTTGGAGAATAACGTCGGCACGCACAATGGCTTCACGCTTGCGAATAACGCCACGGGGGATCTTGGATGCGGACTGTGAAGCAGACTGCGTATTGAAAAATGCATTTTAACCTATTGTAGTTGATACTCCAGAGGTATCATTATCGGGGCGTCCGCTGGAATCGAAACGTAAATCCTCTGCAACGTCGAGCGGACGCGGAATCGCCGCCGATTATCATCATGGCACACACACACACGCTTGATCATACGGTTTGATTTTTTATTGAGGGAAAAGGGGTTTGTGGATCACGCAGATTTGTCCAGTCCCAAATCGACTCTACTCCCGAGGATGCAAGGAGATGCCTGTGCAGATACAAACCCCACACGTTACCCTCGTGTTACGCGTTGTTTTCTCCCAGTATTCCTTTCACGTGAAGCCAAACTTAATGCGATTTGCAAAACGTCCCAACGCACCAGAACCCTCCTGATAAGTAATCTCGAGACTGAATGTGACTTTCCTGCGTAATTAGCATGATTCGTCATCGTGGCCATTAAATGTGATGTATTTTTACGTTTTAAAAGTTATGCCACTTCAGGTGAGCTACCAGGAGAGGGCAGCGTTTATCAAATGGATTTGAATCGCGGAGCTTTTTGAGTCCCTTATTTATCCTCCCGCTTGGGTGGGGTTTCTCATGGTCCTTGTGACACAAATGCGGTCGAAAGCCACTGCCTAATGGAGGCGAACCTTACTGATAAAATTCAAACTTGCGTCTCGACCATACAAGTAAAAACACACGTGAGTCCATCAGCCTATTTGCCTTTTTGGACGAATGCTATTCACGCAGGAGCATTGGTATATGCGGGTAAGCTGTGTATGGGGTTTCGGGTCGCCTGTCTCATCAGCAGGCTGTGGCTTCATACACACTGCTGAACATCTTAATGAGGGGTGTTGCGGCTGCAAGGGTTGACTTCGCTCAGTGATGGCAGTACAACATTCGGATTAAGATCCCATCTGTGTCAAGGTTTTGAGTTGCCACCACCTGGTTTTGTGTGGTGAGCTTTCTCCCAGATATCTGGGTTTTCGTCCACATGAAGCCAAAACACGTTTGAATGGGATAGGTCAAACAACTAGATGCAGCAACCTCCTGAATAAACTCGGTGATGCTTTCTTGGACAAATAATTGGCAAGACGAGTCTCCATCAGCAGCCATGATCTATTTACGACTGAATGAAGGGCCCCTCCCCAAGCCGTTACAGGACCGCGAGCGATGTTAAATGTCACAACGCATCTCGCCACGTGCGCACGAGCCGATGTAATCGCTCCATTTGCGCGATGCAAGTTCTCTTTTGGCATGTTCCTCTTCTTTGGCTGTAACTCCTTAATGAATATCGACCACCGGTAATTACTGTATAATATTACAAAGTGGAATGACCTTCCCGCAGGGAGCGCCCGTGGATGATCCGTGGACGCAGTGGGTGTGCATGCAGATCGAGGCCGCCGTGGAACACGAGTTGGTGGAGGAAGGTGGTCACGTCCCAGACCCAATCTTCATGCTCTAGGCCAGTGTTTTTCTCTAATTTCCAGAGGGGGGGGGGGGCTACGTTCACTGATAACACATCATTAGTGTGATGGTCCCCACGTATTTGAAACCATTGGGATTTGACAGCACGATGAAAAATTCTCATTTGTGTACTGTCGGGGGCTGCACGTTAGAGGCCACACTAAAGGCCATCAGGGGCCACCAGTGGCCCACGGGAATTGCAATGAAAAACACCGCTCTAGGAAATCATCGGCACCCTCAACAGTTGCATTCAATAATCGATTAGTACGAGGGCCTCTGCATACTGGTATGATTATCTGACCATACTTCACCATTCTGATCAGTGTGGTTTGAAGGCAGGGACCAAACGTGGGAATCATAAAAGTGCAGAAGTGTGGATCTTGCTGCATGTAGCCCCAAAGTTTTTAACAAGCTGGCATGACCACCTATTTATCACTATCCTGCTCAAGTCTGCTTGGCTTCCGAGATCGGGTACATTCTGGGTGATTGTCACAGGTGGCATTGATATACATGGTAGAAATTTAATTACATTACTGCAAGGTAGACCTTATAAATGCCACATGAGCAGACGGCCATAGTAGGTATACAATAATACGTGAGTTTTTTTTATGTAAGTTTATTCTGTAAATGTAATGACGATCTGTACAAAATCGGAAAGCGTCTTATGTCATGTACGTTCATGTGCTCAATTAAAAGCACACCTGGGTACAATATATGTACAGTACAACGTAGGACTGCAGATTTGGGGCCTACAATCGAATGAAGTTTCAAACTAGTATTTTTTATTTTATTTTCGTGAACGGCATCTGCAGCATCTGGTTTAAGTACGGCAGCGCTGACGACAATTTCACACACGAGTGGCCACTCTTATCCTTGGTTAGTTTATAACATGACAGTCGACTCCAGTGCCATTCATGCAGGGCTTAATTTCAGCCGGATGTCTTCTGGTCAGCGACCCGTTAAATATTTGTCCAACCGGCACATCACATCCAGTAGATCTCTATGGCTGTGGCTGTAAAGTCGCATACCAATTCGGTGTACCAGCGATCTTAAATGAGCTAGAAATGAAGCCCTGCTTGTATTTCAATCCTTTGTCGTGCTACTTCCGCCTCAAGAGAGACCACAGTTGGTGAAGATGGCTCTCGGTTCGTATCACTTGACCCACTTCATGGCAGTCGAGCAACGTGTCCATATTGTTGTGCGTCTGCCTATGAGCCATAACAAGGGTGAAAGTGGAAAGCAGTTGTCATGCTGCTATTCTGCCACGAATTATAACGGTGGCCACATTTCCAACCTTTCAGGGCAAAAAACGGATCGCACTACTGCGGGGACTCCAGTTGATATGTAGAGCAGTTGTGGGTTTTCCCACAATGCTGCAGCAGAATTTTTTTTTACTTAGGTCGGATACTATTCGACAACCACCGACACCTGCTGACTGGCAAGCACGTGTCACGAAGTATGCTGGACATCGGAGGCATGCAAAGGTCCTTAAGAAGTTG
This sequence comes from Lampetra planeri, assembly GCF_965212315.1. Lineage (NCBI taxonomy): Eukaryota > Metazoa > Chordata > Hyperoartia > Petromyzontiformes > Petromyzontidae > Lampetra > Lampetra planeri. The sequence goes on from NC_136136.1 coordinate 5,588,694, forward strand.
TGGGGCTTTATAATAGGGGGGAGGTGCAGTGCCGGATTAAGCTAGTGCAGGGCCTGTAGCATTATAAAGGGGTCCTAAATGAAATAAAACACAATTTTAACTCGCTTAGTAAAGTAATTCTATGTATTCATTAGCTATACAGCCAGATAATACGACAAATCGCTAACAAACACCCAGTCATTCATAAAAGTTGAAGGCAGTATAGTACTATAGTAATAGAGCAAGTGCAGAATCACAGAACCGGAATTGATAGCTTGAAAGCATTTAGCGCGGGGCCCTTGAAAGTGCGGGTAGCACGTGTAGCTACTTTTACTGGTAGGAACCGCCAGGTTACACCAGCCCACAGGGGATTATTGTGTCCGTCGTGCAGGGAGGGGCTGGGTGGGGAGGGAGGGGCTGGGTGGGGAGGGGCTGGGTGGTGCTGGGTGGGAGGGGTGGGGCTGGGTGGGGAGGGGCTGGTCACCCCGTGGTGCCCTTATAAAACTCAACGTTTAACCTACTCACGCCGGCTTGTGCCCACCCTCACAGTCGGGCATATTTGCGGAATGCACCACGCCGCCGTTGACCCTGCAGGCCATTGACCGAGCAACCCAACGTTCCTACCAGCTCCCTCCGCAGGAATGTGTTGCTACTGGGATAATCCGGCACTGGGGAGCTGCGAGGATGGGACTCCTCGACACTTGCGGTGCTGACTGCTGAGTGGTGTGAGCCTTGTCAGCGCCACTGAGTGGACAGAGCCCCCCCCCCACCGCTCCTACAGCTCGTGGGTGTGGAGTGGGGGGCTGTTAACGGACAGCCACGTGGGGCAAGTTCACATAACTATCAACCCCTTATCTGTGCCAACCAATTCAGATCTCATTGGTCATCCCGTTCCCTTATAAATCTCAACGTTCATCCTACAAAGGACCAATAATATCTTAATTGGTCTGTAATAAGATAGGCACTGATAAGGTATGTAGTAAGTTCAACGCACAGTTATATGCATTCGACGGGGCCTAGGATTCGTAACAAGTGACATTTAATACCTAAATCGATAACGAACAAGGGGAATGTATAACGACTGCCAATTAAATTAATCAGTAATAAATACAACAACAATAATCGCGTACAGTACTTGGAACGTGGTTCCAGACATACAGTACCCTGGCGTCTACAAACTAAGTTGCCTCTGTGGTAGCAGTTACATTGGAGAAACCAAACGACATGTCTCGGACCACATCCGTGAACATAAAGCTGACCTGAAACACGGTAGGACAAACACCTCAGCCGTGGCAGATCACTGTTACAATTCAATGGGTTCACATGACATTGACTTCTCCAAGATAGAGGTTCTCTGCAAGCCATCTGGCTACCATGAGAGATTCGTTCATGAGGCGATCCACATATACAAACACAGAGACAATTTCAACCGAGAAGATGGATTCTGGCTCAGCAATCATTGGAAGGACGTAATAAACCACTTCGGATCTTAACTGATTGTTGTTCACGTTTATGGTGACTTTCAGACCGCAGTCCACTCACTGGCATTAACTGTGTATCTTGTGTTCTCCACAGGGAATGCAATATTTGCTCCGCTGCGGATCTCCTGCCACCGTTTTCCCATTCACATGTTTCATTGCTTCTACATACTATTAACATGCCCTCCCTTTGATAATGCTACCCCCCCCTCCCTTTGGTGCTGCTGATCCTGCATAATGCATGGGCATAATATGACTTTGAAACCCCCCCGCCCACCTCCTACGCATTTCCCATGAATATGCTAAATTCCTCTTGATATGCACATTCTTTTGTTAAGGCTCTCTTCTTCCACCTCCAACTCAGCTTATATATAAGCTCCTAGCTTGGCAGTGTCTCATTCTTCACCTGAAGACGGCTGCTTGCGTTGTTGCCGAAAAGTCGTGAGAATTGTTTTATTATCTTTTATTTTTATTATTTTATTACTTCCCTTCTACGTGACTTTACCGAAAGAACCAAGAAGATGAATCCCTGCAGTCACGAAAGCTTTAAATCGAAATTAACTTTTCCATATTTGAAATCGACTCCATTTGATAATTCAACTGGAATCGATTACGCACACCTTGCCGTGGGCGCCATCGGGAATCGATTCTTCAGTCATCGATCTCTTTGGATCGATCCACCCTCCAACCAAGCCTCGACTGCCTCGTCCGCTCTGCTGTGGCCTCAGCTGCCTGCCGCGAAAGGGGAAGACGATTGACGATTGTCGCTGCACCATTGACGAAGGTGTGCATCTGTGCTTTGCTGTCAACGAGGAGATGTAGGAGGTGCAGCTATCGGGGGCTATCAAAGGCTATTTATCTCGCTGTTATCGTATTCAGCGAGGTACCTGTGCTGGATGAGGGAGAGGCCGTATCGGTGAATGGCCGTCGTGCCAGTGAGGTCCTGTGTCGGCGATTGGCTTCATGATCACAATCGGAATATTTATATTGGATGGAAAATATAAGAAACCCACCTCACCCACTGGGATTTTTGCACACAGTGTTGGTGTACGGTGCTTTTTCTGCAATATTTTGCTGTCTTTTCTTGGATTTTCTGTTTGCACTTTAAGATGTGTTTTTGTTTGTTGAGGTTGCACCCGATTCAAGAGCCGAATGGCTCACAGGGCTATACCAAATGACTGCAACTGAGAAATCATACATTGTAGAATTGCTTGTGTATGGCTACTGTACAGCTGTGAACTCGGCCGTGTACAATTTAACATTTTTCTGTCGAGTTCAAACTTAACCTGTGGCATGACACCTTGGGCTGCGGACTAAACTGTGCAAAACATTTGGAGTTGACTTAGTCGAATGTCGTCACCAGCACTATGTACTGAGAGCGTAATGATTTACCTAACCACCACGGTGATCCGATAAATTCATTCATAATAGTCTTTGTTTCGTTTTTTCCATCTCGTTTCTATTGTTGCTTGCTTTTGTTACGTCTCCATTTGTACCCTTGCTTACTCCATTAGCCGAAGTAATGTTGGATATGGTTTCCCTATTTAGATTTCACATACATTGAACATTTTCATGTTTACTCTATTCGCTGCATGTATTGTGAGCCTTTGTATGATATTATTCGATGAAACGATGCATCTGTACTCAACCAAAGTACGTACTGCGTGGGTCTGGTAGAACTGTGGAAGAATGGACAAGGTTTTCGATGCCTCCTGGGGTCTGTCCAACGCTGAGCTCCTCCAGCAGGTACTGATGCACTGCCATTGGGTTGGTTCTGTACACCATCAGTGTGGAATCTTTGCCTTAATGAGGGCAGAATAGGAATTTGAAGTCTTTTCACGAGCAATCTGCACGTTAACAGTCACATGTTACTTCAAGAGAACCCTTACATGCCAAGAACGCCGGTAAACAGTGTGGAACATCGCAGACGATCAGAATAAACACATACATTTGCACACCTAGCTTTGACACGAAGATACTCGGGTAACCATCAACCACATCAGAATACTGTATCAACTGGCCAATGAGCACATCTCTTTCATGAATGGAAATTAAAATCACAGGAGTGCGTGCGGTCGTGGCCATGATACACAAACTATGGGCCATAAAGTAAACCACTGCTATTTTGGCAGCTTCAATGGAGGAGGGATAGCAAAACTACACGAGCTTTCTCCTGAAGTGCTCCCGTGGGTAGCAGACCTCTGTTGGCATTTAGCTCCTCAACATTGCCATACGCAAGAATAGTGCAGCTCTGATACTTGAAGTAATGGATATATAACATGTGCGGGCCGCTTTGACGTGATAAGGCCTCATGGGTTCATGGATTGTGTGATGTGAAGTCGTGGTTGTGATTTGGCCCACGGGCTATAGGTTCCCCACTCCTGGTATATACACACATTTACAATAACATTACACATATAAGCTATGATGTTTATATTTAAGATGGCTTTCAGGAACACAATAGTCGAGTACATATTTCATTGTAAAAATATAGATTTACAGCCCTCAATCTACTTATGTATAATTTGTTCACTCCCTTAGCCTAATGTAACGGCATATTATTTTCATGAATCGTAGATATAATTGATTATTACACTCATTAATTTATTAAATTTAATGAATTAATAATTATTACATGCCAATGATTTGCTTAAGAGGACTGACTTTGTCCTCATTAACATTACTTTTATTCATATTATTGGTCTTTTCCCCCATTTTTATCCCAATTGTGCTAATGATGTCACGTTATAAGATTAATACATTGTTCAGTCCCTCCAGAAAAACGCGGAGTTTTTTGGTGATTGTTGCGGGCAAAAATCGTTGATTATGCGGCACGTTTTCTTAAAAAATGCGATGGAATATGCGGGATATTTATGAAATTTTATGCGATTAAATTGCGGGAACTTGCAAAAATTGCGGGAACTTGCAAAAACTGCGGTTTGATGAAAAAGAGAAAAAAAAGTGATTCCCCCAACACCCTATTCACTAGGCTACTACTTTAATGTAAAGAGTCATTTCTTATTACTTCCTATGATAAGCAAGCATACTACATCACAGAAAGTGCTGGGAATATTTAAGTTCTCATCTTGTTTTATTTCAGACCTTAACAAACAGATGGCTCAAACTTACAAAACATTGAGTCGAACAAGTTCTGTAGCTTTACAAAATGAATATGCTACAACTTCTGTAAAAATGAATAAATAAAATATTAAAAAATAAAATGTGTGCTTCCTGTTTTACAGAGGTAGCTATACAAAACAGACATCTTCTGTTAAAATAAGTGTTTTCAGTGCACAGTAACGTAAGCAATACAGTAACAGTACAGTCTTACAGTAATGTAAATTTACATACTACTAACAAAAAAGTGCAATCTTACAACTGTAAAGTTGCATAAACTCCTGAATAAAACTAACTACGTAGCCTCTAACACTGGCCAATCATTCACCATCCTCATCCTCCATCCCCTCTCCCTCAGTGTCCATCTCCTCCCCCTCCACCATCTCCTCCCTCTCAAATGCTCCACTGGCAAATGAGAAAGATTTGCGGGCTTCATCATGGTTTCATTGGCATCGCGGGGTTTGCAGCTTTTTAATGATGTCGCGTAATGAGTGACGTCACTTCATAACGTTCCCATGGCAACAGGGGAAATGGCTGCGCTTGTGTGAAGTAAACGCAACATTTGTCAACTTTCTGCTAAGATATATGTGACTTTTTGCAACGAAAATGCGGGGATTATGAAATCATGCAAGCCCGCATATTTTGCGCGCGGAAATCTGCAATTTATGCGGCGAAAGTGCGGCGTATTTGAAAAAACGCGCCCCCCGCATAAATATGCGGACTTTGGCTGATTTTGCATGGAATCATGCGATCGCATAATCGCGTTTTTCTGGAGGGACTGATTGTTATCTCAAAGCATTGCAACCATTTGTTTTAGAGAATGGCTCACAGAAGCAGATATAACAGAGCAACCTCTGAAATTCTTTCAAGTGACCTTTAGGCCACACATTCAGGGGCAGCATTTTCCCACTCCTGAGAGTAACCTGTCCTATGATGGTCAAACCAACATTTGTATTCCCTTTGATGAAGTTGGAATTCAACCAAATTAAGTGCAGAACCAAATGTAATGTGATGCTTGTTTGTGCAATCATTGGTAGCAGGGCTGAAACCATAAACCCTCTTCACTTGAGAATCCAGTTTAATCAAAGCTATGTGAAATCTAACCCAGAATCTCGGCGATACCAACTCCGTGCTTTGTCCTCTGAGCTGCCCAACATCTCCAATAACTTTTGACTCTCCTTCAAATCTACCACCACTATCCAACACCTGAGAGCAGATGGGGCTGCTGAGCTGGTTGTCCGGCAAGGAGACCACAAGTGAAGCATACCAAGCAATCACAGCCGGCAGGGTCGCGTACGAGCTGTACAACCGCGTGACAGGCAAGGCTGACATCGACAAATACAAGGTGCTTGTCCATGCATACCGGGACAGTCACCTATACGGAGCACACTTTTTCGTGGTCCACTTTGCATGCCTGTAATTTAAGCGTGCATAATAGTTAAGTTGATTTTGATTGTAATTCCTGAAATACTTCCTGATTGATGGCCTTATTATCTAACCTGATGGGATGATCGCAGCCCAGCAACTTAACACCAGATTGATCTTGTCCATTCCGCTTCCCCTTGTCTCTCATTTGTACTCATCCCTTCATCCCATGCCTGTAACCCCATTGTATTCCTCTCCCTAGGCTGAGTGCCTGCAGGGCATCGTAAATTTCATCCGGGACAACCCAGGAGCCACGAAAACTGCCATCGACCAGGCCGTTCTGCTCCACGTTCAGATATTTGCTGCTCGGGTGGATGCGATGTAGGACTGAAGTGTGACTAGGTAAACACCTGTTTGGTGGACATCTTTAGAATGAACTCCTTGTTGGATACCTTGAAGGATCAACATTTTTTGCTAACTTTGCCCAAAAACGCAATTCTTGGCGATCGTTAAATTGTTGACTCAGCCATGCAGCCTTTTTCATAACATTTTAAATATGTTTTATCTATTAGGCAGCTAAATACACTCGTATTTCTATGCGTCATATTGGAGTGGGCAACAACACCGTGTACTGGAGTGCAACAAGTGTGGGGGGCCAACACGTGCACATGGGAGAGATAGAGCGATGGTAATCTCCCCCTGGGTGGTGTCACATGGGTGAGATGGTAATATCAAGAGAACAGCCTGGATATGCGCAATCAGAGAAGGAAATGGGCTAATATCTAGCAAAAAATCGCAACTACTGAGGCAATTTAATTTTTGCACATTCTCCAGGACAAATCACACCCTCGTAAAATGTTGCATTTCTAAAAGGGACATTTTTTTGTGCATTGCTCATCCTTTTGCTATGTTTGGTTCTTAAGTTATAAGCAAAGTCACAACCATATTACAATAAATAAATTGTAGTTTTATGCCATGCAATGGATTGTATCACGTGGATTATCACATTTCAATAATGAACACGTATGTATTGTCATTGATAAGATAATAGGTTTTTCCCCTTTTTTCTGGCAACAAAACAGGTGTTAAGATGTTAAAACACCAAACTTAAACCTTTTACAAGGAATCATGTCTGCATTAACCACAATGCTTGTGGTCAGAATGCAAACAAAACACATACTCTGATAATATATGCATTGTCCTTCAAACTGATTGGTCCACACCAGCGACAGCTTCTTTTGAGTCTCGTCTCAAACGGTGTTAGACCAGAGGACGCCAAAAGGTGTACATCCCAAAGACAATGCACTATCAGAGTAATGAGAGCTGGGGTGAGCATTTACATAATGGGACCTCCTTTGCCAGTACCAAAATATGATAATAGGGTTTTCCCCTTTTTTCTGGCAACAAAACAGGTGTTAAGATGCTAAAACACCAAACTAAAACCTTTTACAAGGAATCATGTTTGCATTAACCACAATGCTTGTGGTCAGAATGCAAACAAAACACATACTCTGATAATATGATATTGCCATTGAATTGTGACTTTATATGTACATTAATAATACAAACAACATTTAAGAATTTGCTTTGAAATATGTTGCACACTCGAAATGAAGGACATGGGCAGGTGCTCCAAATCGAGGGCAGACACATTTATTGTGGTTAATAGCAATCTTGTGAAGAACAGCACCGTCACTCTGTAAAATGCAACAGCACGTATGTTACAAACAGCATTTCTCCCGAGTCGCCATTAACCATGTGACTGGTTTACACGTGCGGTTATTCATTAACAGTTTTCTCATAAGCATCACCTACTCTTCCAACCCAGCCAACTATGGTAGCTCTATCCACTACTACTCCAGTAGCCCCGAACAATACACAGGTTGCCACGGCCAATACTCTGGTAACCCCGCCCAATACTTGGGGAGCCATACTACTCGGGTAGCTCCAACAACTACTGCGGCAGCTCTTTCTTTTGATGATATAATACGTTGAGTATGTGGCCAGAACGTTAACACCAGGGCCATTATGCCAATCGTCACATATGTGGAGACATTGAGACAGACTTTGTAAAACAATTGATTGTCCTGACCAAATAAAGAAGTTTTGGTAGCTTTACTAATTTATATTAACTGGAAAAATTGCAATGATACCTGTCTGATTGGCAATGCGTCGTCTGGGGCACCAGCATAACAAACATGTGAAGGCCTCAATGGATGCCCACTGGCACTAATTGGTGTATTTTGTAATCCTCAGTAAAGTGTTAAATTAATTCTTGAAGCGTATTCAGCTCACCTGGCTGCAATTCACATTTCTACACGGATGTTTTTGTCCAGTTGCCCAAGATATACTCGTTCAAATATTTGCTTCATGTGTATAATTTATATATTTGTCTTCTGTTAAAAAACACAACATATACATACACAAATACTAAGCTTTTGTGAAAGGCCAACGTTCCGTTTGTCCATTTGTCCGTTAAAATTATAAGAGCCTTTCAGAAGTGCTGAATCAAAAAGTTACCGAAAGTGGGGGTAAATAGTTGATCTAAAAGGTTTCCAAAATTGTTGACCCCCCCCCTCCAAAAATCTTTTTACCCCCCCCCCTCACCCAATTTTTATTTTGTAGGCATTTAATCCTACACACCCTACATAAAATAGTAGTATCTAGCAGAGGTGTGGACTCGAGTCATGTGACTTGGACTCGAGTCAGACTCGAGTCATGAATTTGATGACTTGCGACTCGACTTGGACTTGCATAACAATGACTTTGTCCCACCTATGAGATGTGGACTCGAGTCATGTGACTTGGACTCGAGTCAGACTCGAGTCATGAATTTGATGACTTGCGACTCGACTTGGACTTGCATAACAATGACTTTGTCCCACCTCTGGTATCTAGTAACTTTATAGGATTACCCACGGACTCTAAAGTAGCATCTAGTGATTCTATAGTATCTAATGACTATAGTATATACTGACTAAAGTAGTATCTACCGACTCTAGTAGTATCTACTGACTATAGTATCTACTAACTATAGTAATATCTACTGACTCTATAGTAGTATCTACTGACAGTAGTAGTAGTATCTACTGACTATAGTAGAAACTACTGACTATACTAGTGTAACGGGTTCCGGAGACACTTGTAGAGGTAACTTCTTTATTACAACACAACACTCCAACAGTCCTGATACTCTGTTACAGCCTAGGTACACAGCCTAGGTACACAGCCTAGATACTCTACTCTGGCTACGCTCTGGAACTCGCCCTCCCAAGGTCGTAGAGTCGGGAGTTCCAGAGTCCCACCACTCGCTCTCACAACATCCCAGGGTCTTCAGATGGCTGGTCGTGGGTCTTGGGTCTTGAGTTACAACTGGCCCCGATCGTCTAGGGAGCTCCCCTTTTTATGCCTAGTCCAACGAGGGGTGGGGCCGTGTGCGCCACCAGACATCCCACAGAGCACACACAGCCCCCCCCCCCCCCCCCCGTTGGCGGCGCCAAAAGGCTTAAGCGCCTGGGAACACAACGCCTGGCGCCCAGAGGCTTAAGCGTCTGGACCCCCTGGGAACCCAGAGCCCCCAGCAGCCCCTCCCTTCTTATGTCACTACATTAGTATCTGGCTCTACAGTCGTATTTACTGACTATAGTAGTATCCACTGACTATAGTAGTATCTGTTTACTAGTAGTATCTGCTGACTCTATAGTAGTATCTGCTGACTGTAGTTGTATCTGACTATTGTCGTACCTACTGACTAGTAGTATCTACGGACTATAGTATCTAGTGACTATAGTAGTATCTGGCACTACAGTAGTATCCACTGACTATAGTCGTATATACTGACTACAGCAGTATATACTAACTGTAGTAGTATCTACTGACTGTAGTAGTATCTACTGACTATAGTAGTAACTGCACATATTGGGGTAGGGGGGGAGAAAAGGACATAACATTGTTCAGGATGTGGTTGTGCAGCAGTAATTGTGCTTTTTAATTCTTTTTGGCATTTTTAACGCGAGGGAGAACCTCTCTCCCATCGCCGCTCAGAAAACTTGTTTGCATTGGTAGGGGCAACCGCGAGTTGGCGTTTCCACGCAGTTATGCAGCACGCCACCTTGTTGTACGAGAAGTAGTGACCGCTATTGGTGGTGGTCCTGTGGTGCACAATGACCGAGAAGAGCGAATAATGTTCCGGCTCGTGCACAACCTGATTGGACATGACCAGCCGCATGTTGAGTTGTTCTGGGAAGAGGAACTCCTACGAGGGATGAGGGAGGAGACAGTGGTGAGCCAAGCGTTAAAAGAGAGGAAAATAGGGTGCTGGCTAAGCAGGGGCAGAAGGGGGGAGCAAATGAACGTATTGGTGGGACACCAGTGCTTAGAACAAAAAATCAAATAAAATTTGTTACTATAATTTATTTTCCCACGATTCGCAAACCCAGTCGGAACATCTTGCGGGGTGCGTCAAAATAATTTCTCAATATAGAAGCAGTTGGAAGATGGATGTCAGCTCAAGTTTTAGATGTTAGACTGTTTTACGAGGACCGATGTGTTATATTGCACCGGTGTACAGCCAATGTCCAAATGACAAATATGGTGAATGCAATCAAATTTGAATAGAAGCATTCTGTGTAGCAAGTAAAATTCACCTTGTCGATTTTTCACACCACTAATCGATTCGCTCAATGGTAATGATAAGCACATTGGGCACCACGTGCAGGCTCACTCTCTTTGTGGATTTCCCCACGTGTGAGCACCTGTTCGCCCGACAATAGCATGTGTTGAGGCCGCTGGCCCCCGAGGCCTCCCTCTGCTGGGCGCCGGCCGTAGGGGGTCCGCCGTCTCCCGATCCCTGACTCGTGTGAGAGCAGTTGCTGCTGCTGCTGCGCTCCTCGCTCGCGGGAGAAGGGCTGCCGCCCGCCGGCTCTCCTCCCTGGGTCAAACCCCCGCGAGTCCGCGAGTCCTGCTTGTGGGGCATGGCTTGGCACTGGCTCGGCACTGGCTCACGGCCGCCTGAAAGCACCCTGTTGCCTCTCCGCCAATCAAACGCGACGCCTCCCCTCACACAAACCCGCGCACCAATCACACGCGCTGAACGGGGGGGTCAGGTGTTGGAGGGCAAATGACGTTGCTCGCGCCCGCGTCGCCGATTGGGGGTTTTTGTTACGGGTGGTTTAAAGGGCTGTGGGTCAGGTGTTCGCGAGGGGTGTTAGTCCGCACGCAGTGCGGGGGTTCGCAGCAGCAAGACGAAGCGTACACCCGTGGAAGCACCGACCACCCACGTTACGAGCGCACACACACACAGCACCATGCGTTTTCCACACACACTCGCAGAGTTCACCCGAGGTTGTGATCAATTACTAGTGTGCACCCGTGAAGCGCCGACCGTACACGTACGAGCGCACACACACAGCACCACGCTCTTCCCACACGCTCGCAGAATTCACCCGAGACTGATCAGTTACTAACGATTTATTATCGGCATGACTGAGCCACTCTCACGGAATCAGTCGGAATCGGCAAGGCAGGATTAAACTATCTCCCGATGGTCTGAACCTTAGCCTGTTAGGACTTAAACCCCTTTGGCGATTAAGCTAAATACCAACTCTCTCTCTTACGGTTCGACGCTCCAGTGTGCCCGTCCTCACAGCACTTCGACTCGTCACACGGACGTTCGAATAGCTGGACTGAAGAGACAACCGCCCCGATAGCTGACTTGAGAAGCAAGAGACCCTCCTGCCCCTTTCCATCGTCCCTTTATCCTTACCTACATCAAAGAGCCCGATCCGCCCGCCAATCAGAGCGCTCACCTGCACCCCAGCCCCACTCGGACCGCTGACCTCAGCGACGTCCGCATCTGAGCCCGCCGCTAACTGCCCGACCAATTAGAGGAATGACCCCGTTTTCCCCGTCGTTCGTGGCTCCGCCCCCCCCCCTCACTACCTACCTGCCCACCGATCCATGTGTGCGGGGTATGTTTGTATCTGCGGTGGCTGCGTAGCCTCGTCGTGATCGTGCATTTCCACGTTAATTCCCAGCGCCGCAGGGTAATTCAGCCTGGGGAAAGCCTTAGTCAATTCTCTGGTCCCAGGGAAAACCATGGAGGATGTTCCCCCTACGAGGGGGTTCCTGGGTGAAAACCTGTGGACCAGGTGGCTTCCCCGCGAGGCTCTACATGGGGGTCGGTGTGTGTGTGTTTGTGCGAGGGGTTGGTGAGGGGGAAGCCGCGTCCCCGTCGCTTGGCGGTGGTGGAGTCGTAGGTGGGGCGCCCGCAGAACGGCTTCGTGGCTGCGACATCACACATGTTAGTTTACGACAGAGATGCGTGTTCAATCACACACTGGAAATGGGAATATAAAATAACGCTTCAAGGTACGCGAAGGAAGATGGCATTCACTTTCCACATCTATATTCTGTAAGTTTCTCGATCTTCATGAATTCATCAAAAGCTTCCACCATATACAGGGATTTCTGTCGAGTCAAAAAAGCACAACAATGGCAAATTATTACTTTGAATAGTTCACAAACCATGACTTAAGTGGCTCTGCAGTCAACTTATGATATATATAATTAATAAGGGATAAAAATCGACATCAGGCTTTGGCCTTCCCATTTCTTACGTTGATGTTAAGAGAGATGTCCAGGCAAGTGTCCAATGTGTCTGAGATGCTGAAGCACTGCAGGTGCTCAACTGTGAAAACACAAGTGCACACACACTCAGAGATGGTATTACCGCAGTACATTAATGGCCGTGCTCCAATTGAAAGTGTTGATGACATGTTTCGCCAACAGACAAATCATGCGAAACTCAGTCTGTTGGCCAGTGCAGTGCAGTGCAGCAGGGGTGGCGCACAGGGTAAATACAAACCAATCGCACACAGCTGCGCAATGCCAGGGAATGGACACAAAACTGGATTATAGCTCGTCTTGAATGTAAAGTATTTGGGATAACTCAAAGGTCAATGAGTGATTGCTGTAAAGCAGAAAGTCTGCCAGCGGCGTCGTGTACACGAGGCCCTGCAGGCTGGCATTCATGAAACGGCTATTCTCGAGGTTCTTGAGCCCAGCACCCTCATGTAGATCCTCTTGTCACTTGAGAACTAAGTTTTCTAACGCATGTGTAATGTAAGAACTTGGCGGGAGACGACCTTACGGGTAGCACACTCTTTTATTAACACCAACTTATATTACACGGGTGGCTAACTCCAGCCTTAACCCACGGGGTTCCCCTGGCTACACCCACACTGGCTCTTACGCCCCGTAGCCTCTCGGAACACACCCAGCCGGGGTGTCCGTCTCGACTCTGGGTCCCACAGTCTCGGCCCTCATGGACGTCAGACCACGGGTCCCACAGTCTCGCCTCCGAGCCACACAGGGCCCCGGCCCTCACAAGGACAGCGGGACTAGGGGTCTCAGGGCCTACCTCTTGAACTCCGTCTTCGGTCTTCGACTGGTTAACAACTCCCCGAGTGCTCCCGCGCGTCCCCCTTTATAGTCCTTCATGCGGACGTCGCTGAGAGCACCCACCCCAGTTGACCAATCACTGCGCGCTGCCCACGATCCTATTTCCCCCCCTTGTGTCAGCGCGCACAACCACGCACCCCGCGCCGCCCCGTGATCTCTCACTGTCGACGCGCATCAACACCACCACTACACATGCGTCATGTATTCTGGAGACGGAATGCTGTCATAGTAGTAGGTTTTTACCCTTTTAAACTAGTACAAAACTGACACCTTTATACAAGGCATCATGTTTGCAATAACCACAACACAAGTCAAAAATGCAAACAAAAAGAAGCAACTCTGATAATGATAATAATATGCACTGTCCTTGAAGTTGATTGGTCCACACCCGAAACGGCTTTCTTTAGAGCCTAGTCCCCATTGGTGTTGGACCAGTTTAAAAGGGTAAAAACCTACTATATTTTGCCACTGGTAAAAGAGGTCTCATAATGAATGCTGTCATGTTGTGGGGTAAAGTGTGGGTGCTCTCACCTTTTCCAAGATGTTTGGATGGCGTGGAAGAGTAGAGTTGCCTCGAGTGCAGACCCTTCCACCAGCAGTGGCATCACCAAATAATTGCAAGGCTGGACCTTTACGTTTTGACTGGTCTTCTTTGCAAGTGTTGCAACGTATGTGCAGACTCGGGATTGGTTTGGTGTCCAGCCCAAAATCACAACCCTTACATTTGTTTGAGCTTTCCACTTCACATGTCTCACTACCTGTTAATCTGCAGTGAGCATCGTAACATGAGGTCATACTGTAATTGTTCCTTTGGTTATTGTCTGAACTTAATTGATTTTTTTACTCAAAATGTATCAATACTAATTGGGTGGGCCAATTGCATGTTGCCCGGGCAACAACTGTGATCTCTTCTGCAGCTCCTTCTGCCCTTACCTTAGATAATCTGCCTTGTTTTCATCGGATAATGATATCTCCTCACTGTCCTTCCCCGCACCTCCGATTAGCATGTTTGCATAGGTACGGTGAAAAAGAAGTGAAACATACATATTGACTTGGTGTTGCAGAATTCAAACATTTTCTCACTGGACCAAGAACAGCTACCCACCAGACTCAACGGAGGGCTGAATCTTAGCGAATCTGCCTTGTGTCCATTGGATGATGATGTCTCCTCACTTTCTGACTTAGAACTATTGTTGTAGCTTTTAACAACATTATCTTGCTTCATGTTGGCTTTAGTGTCACACTCTACGGGAAGACAATCACTTGGCTCAATGTAGTTTTTAAAGTAGTTTTACATCCCCCAAAAAATGTTATTGGACGTTTTTAGTTATTAGCACAGACTGTTACACGTGCCCAGCCACCTGATGTGACCGATCTACCTCTCTACAGCTCCTACTGACCTTACCTTAGATAATCTTCCTTGTTTTCATTGGATGCTGATGTTTCCTCACTTCCTGGCTTTAAACTGGTGTTGCAGCTTTCAAAAACATTTTCACTGGAACTGGAATGGCTGCCCACCAGACTCGAAAAGAGGGCTGCCCTGTTGAACCTCAGTCAGCGAATCTGCCATGTGTCCATCGGATGATGATGATCTCCCCTCACTTTGGGAAATTAAACTGTTGTTGCATTTTTAACAACGTTCTGACTGGAAATAAAATGGCTGTCCACTAGACTCAAAGGAGAGCTGCCCTCGTGAACCATAGCAGCACTGCCCAGCAATCTCCCAGCATGGCTATCCTTATCAGAACTGCTTTGGCAACAGCATCTTTTTTCGATAAACTTTCTGAAGAATTTCTTAACGCCTTTTTTCATGGTGGCCATGTCACCAATGTGCCAGAGCACCTAAAATGTTTAAAGAAAATTTCTCATGAGAACGCCAGAGAACAAGTGAAGACCGTCTGCTTCCCAAGGTGTCCGATGAACCACTGTGAGAAACCACTACACGCATCACCATTAGGATGTGACGTCACATGCCAGACTGCAGTGACGTAACAGTGGGACCCCTTATTACGAGAGTCACGTGACTTCAGATTCCAGAATGCACTGGCGCCACACAACAAACTGTATTTGTTCGTAAAATAGCGTTTCGCAGTGTTAATGAACAGCACTATTGCATGCCCGCATTAGTAGTGTAACATCTAACACCCCACTGTATTAATTCTAGATTTGAAGCTTTCGTGACTGCAAGGATTCATATTCCTAGGTTTTTTTCGGTAAAGTCACGTAGGTAAAAAAATTTAATAAAATTAAAATCACGACGTTTCGGAGGCAACACAAGCTTCCGTCTTCAGGTGGAACCGTCACAGCACGCTTGCTGTATCAAGTAAATGATAAATTCCAAGAGATCCGACCTTGTATATATACTGGTTGAAGGGGGAGGAGCCAGGATAGGCCCCTGGATAGGAGTTTTTTTATGATACGGTTGGTGCGGCTGAAGCTACGGCTAATCTACATAACAAAGGACTGAGCCTTTGTGTGTATTTTGTAGAAACTGAGATGGTATAATCAGGAATGTTCATCGTGTATTCATGTGAGGCCTTGGCCTGCTTTGTCACGCTCTTAAAATGTTGAATTTTGAAAAGGGACCTTTTTATGTTTTTGTGCATTGCTCATCCTTTTTGCTATGTTTGGTTCTTAAGTTATAAGCAAAGTTACAAGTGTATTCCCATAAATTAATAGTATGATGTGATGCAATGGATTAAATTGTATGAATTATATTTCAATTGTGACTTTATATGCCGTGTACGTTATTTGTAATATAAACATTTAAGATTTTGCTTTTAAATGTGTAGGGGTATAGCGCTGGCTGCTGGCGGAAAATGGTAACTGTGGTGTATGGCAGTACTCGTGTCAGCATGTCAGATTATATACAGGAGGGGGACATCTAGGGGAAAGTTCATAGAAGGGGCCCATCATGAAGTCCCGGTAACATGCTCGTAGGTTTCAGACAAGGCGTGGTTGCATTTTCCCCAGATGCCCCTGGGTACATCCTCTAAATTACACTGGCCGTGACAAGGCCCTATTGAGGTGATCGAGGTCAAGAGGTGTGTGCGTATACAGGTCGGTCGCTGTCACTGGTTTGTGGACCCGTCATGGTTAAAACCCTATGTTCCACCTTATGTAGATATTTCATCTCCAGAGTGGCGGGTGTCTGATTTGTCCGACGAGCCGGGGCGACTGAGCCCGGAGGCTGCGCTTCAGAAGGATTGCATTGTGCCGCCCGTAGGATCCCAGCACCTGTAGTCTGGGGATCCTCCGGCAGCGCCTCCGTGTGAAGGACCGCGTGCGGAAGCCCGGCCGCCATCTTATTCTCCAAGGGAGGGGCTGCGCCCTTTAGGCCGTTAATGTGACATTCGGTGGTCTCCAGCGCGCAGGTTCCTGCTCGTGAAATTTCGATTTAAAGCTTTCGTGACTGCAGGGATTCATCTTCTTTGTTCTTTCGGTAAGGTCACGTAGAAGGGAAATAATAAAATTATAAAAATAAAACATAATAAAATAATTCTCATGACGTTTCGGCCACGACAGACCTGTTCTTCACCTGAGGACGGCTGCTTGCGTTGTGGCCGAAATGTCGTGAGAATTATTTTATTATGTTTTATTTTATTATTTCCCTTCTACGTGACTTTACCGAAAGAACCAAGAAGATGAATTCCTGCTCGTGGTGGGGGACCAGCGTCGAGGACTCGCTTCAAGAGCGCTTCTTTCCGCTGAACAGCTCCCTTCCCGTCATGACAATTGTATTCCGACGTCGTCCGGCGGGTGGCCGCCGCCGCGTACCGGGCTGAGGCTTCTGGTAGATCTAGGGTGCTTGCCGATGCTCGTGGCTGCGGCGCGTCCACGAACGTCATGAATTGTTGCGCTTCCCTCGCGGTTCGGGTTAAATCATTACGGGTTCTTGTTGCGAATGTCCGCCTAAAACCTCCCTGTTATAGTAATTGTGTTAGCGCACGTTTTTGCAGGCCTTCCTCTTATTACACGATTGTTGTCAGCCAAGACGGTTTTTTTTTCATGGGGGTTTGGGGGGATTTAGGGGTATAGCGATGATTGCTGGTGGAAAAGGGTAACTGCGGTGTACGGCAGTACTCGCGTCAGCAGGCCACAGTATATACAGGAGGGGGACACAATTACCTTTATTTTTCAAATGACAATGTAAGCAAATATAAGCCACTCAGGCAGACGTGAACAACTCTAAAAACACAATTCTGCCTTTCATTCAGTCAGATAATATTGAACAAACTGTATAGAATACCTTAAATTTCCATGAGTTAAATATCTTTGCCTCATGAACATTTTAAACAGGAGTTATACGTAATGCAAAGTGGTCTGTTATCATGAAACTTTAAAACAAGTGAATTTTGCCCTTGTCTTTTACAAGATCTTTCAGAAAGCAATAGTTTGTGTCATATCTACAGGTACATAACATCAACAGTTATAACCAAAATCTTATTTAAGAGTCTAATAAAAACAAGTGCCATAAGTCCAAGTGCATTAGTGTGCTTTAGGCTTTTCACTGTTAATAGTGACAGATGTTACCGTTCAAAACACTCAATTTCATATTGATCAAGGAACAGATTACTTGCTGACACTAATGAGAAGGGTGATACTGAGATCTAGATTTCAGTAAAGAGACCAGGTCTGGCTTGAGGGCAGTGGTTGAGATGCGTAAAATGCCACGCAAGTGGGAGTCGCTCATCCTTGACCTCAATCAGTTCTTGTTTAAGTTCATGACTGAGAATGTTTGCTCACACAAATATGTGGAGCCGAATAAGCTCAGCATTTTCTTAGTGAATGACCGCATTTCTTTTTTTGCAGTCGCCATGGCAGAAATGACTCGAGAAGGGTTTGCGGCACGGATGCAGAGCCAGATAGAATTAGAATGGTGCTGCCACCGTGTGGTGAAAGGAGGAATTACATCTGTAAAGTTTTATGATTTATAAGACCGAAGCTGCGGGCCGTGTGAAATCTGACCACGGGCCGGACTTTGGACATGCCTGGTACTGTACACACACACACGTGTGACATCACTATGCGGGGGAGTGTTACCACCACGCGGGTCTACACACACACACATGACGTCATCCCGGCTGGAGGCGGGAATGACGTCATCCCGGCTGGAGGCGGGAATGACGTCAGGGCCGGTTCTGGACTCGGGAGGCCACGAGGGTGTTGTGAGGTCGTGACCTGATCCCAGTGGGGGTTGGGGGCCCAGGGGGCACCTCGGGGGGCACGTGGACAGCAGGGGGCAGAGGTCGCAAACGGGTTTTGATTCCTTACCCGTACCCATACCCGGCCGCACCAGGGTCGCAATCGGGTACCCGATACCCGTATCCTACCCGATACCCGGCTACCCATACCCGGCCGGGTACGGGTAGCCGGATATCGGGTAGGGTATCGGGTACCCGATTGCGACCTCTGGCAGGGGGCCTTCGAGAGGGTTCTCGAAGGGAGGCGTGGCCGGGGTGGGGCCTGGGCCCATATAAGCAGCCTCCTCACAAGGTTCGAGGCTGCCCGTATCAAGAATGAAGATGCATCGTGAAGACGCCAAGAAGAATCAAGCCTCCAGTCAGCGGACCTGCCAGTAGCCCACCTGGCTGGGTCACGCTAGAGTATGTGAGAATTAGAGAAGTGTGTGTTAGCTAGAGTAGGTCGGTGGTCACCACCCTATGTGTAATGTAAGAGTTAACTGTTGTGTTCAGTAATAAATAAGTGTTACCTCCCAAGAAGTTGTGTGCCTAAATTCGAACTCACTACAAATGTTGCTTGTAATGTTTGGTTAGATACTCTTTGGTTCTTTCGGTAAAGTCACGTAGGTATTAAATAAAATAAATCACGACGTTTCGGGCGCACCACAAGCGTCCGACAGGTGGGAAAGCATGGTCTGCTGCTGAGGATGCTTGTGTTGCGCCTGAAACGTCGTGATTTATTTTATACCTACGTGACTTTACTGAAAGAACCAAAGAGTATGAATTCCTGCAGTCACGAAAGCTTCAAATAAAGATTTGGTTAGATGTTATATAAGAGATGGTCTGCCTGCATGTTTGGTGGACAATGGGTGCATGCGTAGATGGTGTGGACTTCGTCTTCATCGGCGGCAGCCCCTTAGGGTTCGAGGATGACATCTATCAGATCTGGTAGCGGCTCTTGAAGTGGCTGAGGAGTCCAATTCACGATCTGCAGATATCTATGAGCTTTGGGGGTCACGTGGTCCCAGATAGAAGTGGGATCCGCAGTGCTGGGTTAGCTTCCTTTGTTATTTGGCAGCGATCCACCTCGGCATCAAGACGTTGGGTCTCAGTGGGCCGTCACCTTGTGGATGCAGCAGCGCCACCCAAGGTGGTCGGCAGCCTTCTCCGTCGAATCTCAAAGCCTGTTTCTGTACTTCAGGGAGGAATTGAGGATATCCTTGAACTGCTTCCTTTGTCCTCCCCTCGTCCGCTGCCCATTGGAGAGCTGGGAGAAAAGGATCTGGTGGGGAAGGCAGTTCTGAGGTATGCGGAAGCAGTGGCCAGTCCATCGGAGTTGTTTTTTTTAAAGTATTGCTTCAATGCTGGTGGTGTCAGCATGGAGGAGGACACTTGCATTGGTGCAGAGATCTTCCCACTTGATCCCCTGGATTTGATGGAGGCAGTGCTGTTGGAAGCGCTCAAGCGCAGTGACGTGGCACCAATACATAGACAACCTACTGGCAGAGACTTCTTTAAAACTATCACTTCTACACAAACACTGAGTCTACACAACATGTAGCTTCAGATAATTTCGGTCCAACAAAAAACAGACGGTTACTTATATGACAGTCACATGATAGACAATGTTGGGACAAACAAAATCTTTCTGTTAACTCTTATCAGAATATTTATTTATACAGCAGGAATCCGATGAGTCGGGTCAGGTCAGAATGATACAACAACAAATAATACAAAAACTTGACAGTGAAAAGTATAGCAAATATTTACAAATAAAACGAAACTATTTTTTATCTTATCAGGTAAAGCCACTGAGCTATGAGCTTCTCATTCAGGAGCAACTTGGCAACAAATGATAGCTTAATAAACTGGCTTATCTTATAGAAATTTTTACAGCAAAATAATCTAAATAATGTAAACAAATGTTTGTAAAAGTTATCCCATCATATCAGATGTTTATATATTTCCTTCCTTCTGAGAAACCTAGACCATTATGGCTCACTAGGTGGGTTAGGGATGAAAACTAAGTACAGGCAGTCCCCGGATTATAGGGATGAAAACTAAATACACTGAATGAACATTAGTAAGTGAATGCTTTCTGTTAACAATTGATGTTAAAATGTTTAATGGTATTAATAAACATTTGGATACAGTATATGTTCCATTAGTTTAATTATGGGTAGTGTTAGGGTAGATATTCGATTAAATAAAATAACACTGGTCAACAAAAAAAAAACATTTTTTTGTGGCCTGGACTTTTGTAGCTGTTTTAGACTAATTTCAGGGTGCTGATTCCAAATCTGATCTCAGATTTGCTCTATCACATGAGATGTGATAGAGCAAAGCATACCCCATTTTCATTGATTTTACCCAAAATTAACTCTGTCACTTATGATTGCAAGTTGTTGCGAGTCAGGGACTGCTTTAGTGTTAAAATATGGTGCTGTATTTTTAGGATAGTGTGTTTATAATATAATTTTATGTAGCTATCCACATTTATTTAATATTTTTCTTCTGCAGTTTTTATTGAAAATGCAATATTTGATATCTCAAAAACCTGATGTGATAGACAAGAACTTAAAACCGTTGGAATACCTTATGCCAGAAAAAGTGTGTTGACCAGTGTAATCGTAGGAAGTGCAGAGCGTATATACAGACATATGCTACAGGCAGTGATACACAACGTATCACAACGCGATACAGTAATGAGAGAAAACAGTACGGGAGGCACAACTATTTCTGGCTATGGGATTTTATCTGGATTTTGGGTGGAAATTGTTGAGTTTCCAACATATGGAAAATTCTGGTTGCGGATCTTCCTTGGGAACCTAACGCTTCCATAATCCGGGGATTGCCTGTAAGGAGGGAGCATCTGATATCAGGCTAATTTTCTAAGTCTCCAACGTGTCTTCTTAGGTGGGGGTGTGTCTGCGGGCAGTGTGTCTGCGGGTTGTGTCCTTTCTTCCTTGAGTGTCCTTCCTTGTGTAGTCTGAGCACTTGTGAGCTCTCCTTGTGTCCCTGATGCCACCCAGTTTGAAGACTGTGGGTCCTCGATGTCCACTGGGATGGCATTCTGCTCTGGTGACCTACACATAGCACACATCATCACCATCAAATTTATTCCACTGGCCAACAGGGCACCACAGAAAACTGCCTGTCATTGAAACTACCTTGAAAAATAAATTGCACCGAAAATGGCTGCTAACTCACGTGGTAAACACCTTCAAAATATAATTGTGGCCCGAGTAAGAGTGTACACAACACTGTCAGATAACACTGTTTGACTTAGGGTAAATAGATCGAGGTTTTATGGTTTCTGAAAAAACATCATGAGTACAACTTACTTCGTATAGAAGAGGATGTAGGCCTGGTCTTCAAGAACTGCTGCATTGGTGACTGGCATCACGTCAGTATCGTCCATTCTGAACCAGCTGCCATTGCTGACCTGAAGAAAAAATACATCCACACTTGTTAAATTACGATCAATACCCAATTGTACCAGATTAATTTAAAAGTCAGCCATAGTGACAGATCATGAAAGCGGAATGTTATATGGAAGTTAACACGTGTACTCATATGCTTTGTGGGTGTGTATGAATGATAATAGTGGGGAACAGTAGCGTAGCGGTTAGCACATTGCACTACGAACCCGGCAACCAGAGGTCGATTCCCGCTTAAGACTAACAGCAGTGACGATTATCTCAACCGGTCCTGAGCCTCGTTCCCTCGGTCCACTCAGCCTCAAATGAGTATATGGTGCAATATGTAAACATTACCACTCAGGGGACAAAGGCGGCTGGCCACCCACCCCCTTCCTGTGTTGTTCTGGCTTTGACAGGTGCTCATGAACAGCACTTGCACCAACAGTCGAGTAAGGCTCTTTGGGGGATATTTGTTTTTTTGTTTATCATGCACAACATCACCTTGTTGTAGGAGTAGTAGTGGCCGCTATTGGTGGTGGTCCCGTGGTGCACAATCACTGAGTAGAGCGAATACAGTTCTGGCTCGTGCACAACCTGATTGAACATGAACGGCCGTATGTCGAGTTCTTCAGGGAAGAGGAAGTCCTACAAGGGATGAGGGAGGAGACAGTGGTGGGCCAAGCATTAAAAGAGAGGAAAATAGGGTGCTGGCTAAGCAGGGGCAGAAGAGGGGAGCAAATGAACGTATTGGCGGTACACTGGTGCACCGGATAAAAAAAGCACATTTTTCACAATAATTATATATTTTCCTTCGATTCGAAACCCATTTCAGAAAATATTGTGGGGTGCATCAAAATAATTTCTCGTGATCTCAAAGCAGTCGGAAGATGAGTGTCAGTTCACATTTAGATTTTATACTGTTTAATGAGGACCGGTGTGTCATGCTTTACCGGTGTACTGCCAATACGTCCAAATGACAAAACGTTGAATACAAATATATTTGAATATCAGATGCATTCTGTGCAGAAAGTAAAATTCACCTTGTCGATTTTGTCGCCAAACTCATCGTATCGCTTAATGGTGATGATAAGCACATTGGGCACCACGTGCAGGCTCACTCTCTTTGTAGATTTTCCCACGCGCGAGCACCTGTTCGCCAGACAATAGCACGTTAGTTTGCGACCGAGATGCGTATTTGATCACACACTGTATAAATGGGGATATACACGAACGTTTCAAGGTGCACGATGGAAGATTGCATACTCACATTCCACATCTGTATTCTGCAAGAGTCTCGGTCTTTGTGAATTCATGAAAAGCCTTCACCAGATCTAGGGATTTCTGTCAAAAGCCAAGAAAACACAAAAATGGCAAATTATTACTTTCAATAGCAATTAATAAACCATGAGCTAAGTTAATTTCAAGTTCATTTATTAGGTATAGCCCTGTGAGCAATTCGGCTCTTGAATCGGGTGCAACCGCAACAAACAAAAAAAACATGAACAAAAAAACATCTTAAAGTGAATATGTGACCGAGTGCAAACAGAAAATCCAAGAAAAGACAGCAAAATATAGCAGAAAAAAAAACACCGTACGCTGTGTGCAAAAATCCCAGTGGGATGCAAGTCAAACAACCAACAACAACCACAAGACAACTTAGATTAAGGCCATCAGTCTAACTCTGTACTACAACAAACAAACATGGCTAAACCAATACACTTTTCGAAATCACCAAAATAAAGCCATGAAACAGTGATCACAGGAACTAACGGAATTTTCACAATAAATGGCATAAGTGGCTCTGCAGTCAACCGGTTGTGGTACATAAATATAATGAATGAAAAAAACAATCGACATCAGGCTGTAGCCTTCCCAATTCTTACGTTGATATTAAGAGAGATGTCCAGGAAGGAGTCCAACGTGTCTGAGATGCTGAAGCACTGCATGCACTCAACTGTGAAAACACAAGTGCACACCATACGAGATTAATATTACTGCTGCACATTGCATAATCTTCATCAAAAGTATTCACATGTTAACTGGCTAATATCATGAACATCTTCAGATACCACCAACCCAGATGCAACTATAATTGTTAAATAAAAACATATTTTGGTGAAAACTGTAACGGTTTTAAACACAAAAAACGTTGATTATGAACGTATTGTTGATACTGTTGGCAGTGGTGCCCTAGCACAAATCACAGGTAATCAACACATTCGTCAATAGCACTGCCTTACAAGGAAACATATGCAATTGGTGACGTTTTCAGGATTGATCCTTATTCATAGCACAGAAACAGAGGCCAGTAACATAGGGTGGAAACGAGTTGGAGACTGCACTGTACAACATTTTTTTCCTGATGAACACTTTTTAAAGTGGCATACATATTTCTAGATTTGAAGCTTTCGTGACTGCAAGGAATCATCTTCTTAGGTTTTTTCGGTAAAGTCACGTAGAAAGTAAAATAAAATAAAAACAAAAATCACAAGTCTCCGTCATCAGGTGGGACCGTCACAGCTGTGACGGTCCCACCTGATGACGGAGACTTGTGTTGCCTCCGAAACGTCGTGATTTTTGTTTTTATTTTATTTTACTTTCTACGTGACTTTACCGAAAAAAATTTAAGAAGGTGGCATACATAATAAACACGTGAAATCTATTTCCATATTCGGCATCTTACTAACTTGTGTAGTCAATGATGATCACACTCAGGATTGTCTGGTAATAATACAACGTTTCCATAACGATGAATTAACGGCAACTACAAAACAACGCTCACTGCCACCCGCACGATGGCTCCGCCCTCACTGTCCAAAATGGCGGAAAGAAAATGGCTCCGCCTCTTTTACCCTGAGGACCACATCTATATTGTCTACACGTGTATGATGACATAAACTAATTTGTATTCAATGTTAAAGTTTCAAATGTTGGCAGATTGCATGTTGGGTAGCCTCGTTAAAGCGTGGTCGAAGAAATCACTATTAGCACAATCCAGTTGTTCGTATAGTTGATATAACACCCTTTAACCAAGAGCACTCCACGGGAAAGGGAGTAGAGTCAATTATATAGCTTGTAAACAATGAAAGAGAAACTAGAAAGGGAATGCATATTTTGTGCATGTATGCTTATGTCCTTGTGTACGTGTTTTTACATCTACACATGTGCTCGTTGTTTAACAGAGAATATAAGGTTGCATGCGAGAGCTTGCATAGCCCAGTATGGATTGTGACATTGGTTGAAATCACTCCTTAAAGGGTGGATGTTTCGAAAGGAGCACAGTACCTACCTCTCGATTTCAGGTACCCCCTGAAGATCTGGTGGATCAATGTAGGGGTCTCCATGTTAATACCGAGCCTGAAAACAACACGCAATGACACCACGTGGTAACTACAGAGGCAATGTCTTTACCAGATGAACACTCGGAAGAGTTACATATTTTTCGCTCCTAGTATTAACTCGCTGCAGTGACAATATCGTAACTACCTCGCCTGGTATACAGGTCATGGGTTTGATCCCAATCCTGACGCCTGTAAATTTGCAGTTTGCATTCACTCCCTGTGGTCGCGTGGATTTTTTGTATACGAGCCCACCGATTTTTCCCTCCACATTAAAAAAACATGCATTTAGAGTATTTGGTTTATAAAAATTCCACGTGATAAGTCACTTCGTTGAGCTATCATGTATGGCCAAGTCGCTCCTGAAAAAGAGCTATCTAGCTCAGTGGGCCTCACCTGGTAAAATAAAAAGAATTTAACGGTAAAAGTGTAAGTCACAGTCTCCAAATAACATAAACAATTCATCCAGTTGGCTGAGCGATAATGTGGGCATCTCACAAACGGAAAGTTACCAGTTCAAATCATGATGATTGGGAGTTTACTCATCATCCCTCTGAGGTCAATGTACTGGGTACCCCGTTGTGGGGCAGTCAACAGTAGTTGTCCTAAATTTTGACTTAAAACTTTCGTGACTGCAGGAAATCATATTCTTTGGTTCTTTCGGTAAAGTAACGTAGATAGAAAACATTTTCATTAAAATAAAGTGAATACAAATATGAATAATAAAATATCAAATAAAAATAATAATAAAAATACAAAAACACACTAATGTAGACAGCAGCCTGGTTCTTAATCGGAGTGAGTGTACTGGCAGTCTATAATGTAGACTGTAGCCTGGTTCTTAACCTTGGTGAGTGTACTAGCAGTCTAACATGTAGACTGTAGCCTGGTTGTCCTACGGACAAATATTTTTTCTGAACAATCCAGGCATCCATGTGCTGGTATTGTGCAAATATTTATGGAGTTTACTGGGGCATGCATTACTTACTGCCTTTGGTTGAAGAGGCAGGATTGGTGCAGAGCATATATCACGTAACCCAGAAACACATGTGCATCCTCCTGCCTGCCAAAACACAGGTCCTCGCCGATGTCTGTGTGAAAATGGACAGAGGTCACACATGATGTGGTCACACAGTGGCTGGCACAGTTAGTATATAGCTTATGAATTCCCTCAACAACTAAACCGGCTCCAGATTCTTGAGAAATATTGTGGAATCTGGTGCATAGGACTTTAACAGATATTTTCACGTAAACCTTTTCACGTAAAAACACGTCATCCTAAGCTGATAGCAATTCTACTCAAAGTCTGACTTGCAAGAAAAGGAAGAGCATATTGACAGATTTGTGGGTTAATCACAGAACTGGGTGTGGCTGGCAGTGTTTAGAACGAGCATCAACAGAGGAATGCTAGACCGGAAGAACATCCGATGCATTGGAGTTGTAATCTCAGTGCTGACCAAAACTAGTAATTTTCTATTCGATATTGTATACAAAAACTGATTCAAACTGCCCTTTCAGGGGATCTTGAGATGACTGAAGTTTCAACGTCAAAGACACTTGGGAATTGTGCTGGAACTTACATTTGAAATTGCGAACTATCTCGATGGGATTGATGGCCGTGCCCCGATTCATGAAGGTGTTGAAGACGTGTTTCTCCAACAGACACATCATGCAAAACTCAGTTTGTTTGCCTGTGAAGTGGGGCAGGGGTGGCACACAGTGGCAATGCAAACCAATCGCACACATAGCCCAGCTGCGCACAGTCAGGTAATCTACACAAAACTCGATTGTAGCTCGTCTCGAATGTAAAATATCTGGGAGAACTCACAGGTCCATGAGTGATCGCCGTAAAGCAAAAAGTTTGCCAGCGGCGCCGTGTATGTGAGGCCCTGCAGGCTGGCATTCACGAAACACGTATTTCCGAGGTTCTTAAGCCCAGCACCCTCACGTAGATCCTCCTGCCACTTGAGAACCGAGGTGTCTGTCGCAGATGTGATGAATTCTGAAGATGGAATGCTGTCCTCGTCTCCACACATTAAAAGATGGAAACACATACTTGACACTCACAGCACATCTGAGGGGAATGGTTTGAAAATTGCGTGTCTTAGCCTGTACGCGTGCTGGCATATTTTTTTGTGGTGCTGTTAGGTAGAAACAATCCTCTTCACCAGCTGGCGAGATGTAGATGTGTTAATGTCTTTGAAGTGTTCAGCACTAGTGATCAGAATTGCCTGAAGAGCATCTTCAGCCTGTAAGTTTTACATTGACAGCAATGGCGAGACAGCCACAGCAGCGTGACGAGCTATCAAAGTGTACGTATGTGTGCACGTTGAACTTCTTTCACACCGTGCGTAGCCAACCATACTAATCAGAGGGACAGGGTCACGCTGGCACACACTTACCTCTCGCGTTAGGTTTGTTCAGCCCAGCCTTGCTGACGCAAAACACGGCGGATGGAACGGTGCTGTATTGGATCCTCAGCCCCTTGTCATTTGCTGCTGACACCACTGGGGTCGATGTGGATGCCTCATCCTTGACGACGATGCTGGAGACAGTGTCCCCTTCTGTCCATTGAACACTCGTGGCCTTCTTCTCCTCCTACGGTAACGGTAAAAGCAGCCTTAAGTCATGCATACGCATCGCCACTACACTGCAGCATTACTCAAACTGCTAAGTGCAGATTCGTATTTCGAACAATGTTGCTAAATATGAAACAACATGGCAAGCCAATCTAATAATGGAGACTCTGCTTTGTTTTTAGATTCCTAGGATCTATCCTTGTGTCCAAAGAAGTTGGAAAAAACATACTACATGTCTAAATTCACATTGTGATATTCTGAAGATGTTACGTTAAAAAGATGCACGTGATATCACTCGAGCGCAAATACAGACCCATATGAACACAAATACCCATACAGGAATACATCCCTTCATACACCCTCCCCATCCTTGCAGTGCGTGAAATTGGAAATAATGATTTTTTTTTACTCAAATGGCTTAATGTACTATTCATGTAACGGTTAGCAATCTGGTGTTGTCATACGGAATTTGGTGCTTCAATTTCCTGGCATGTCAGTAGAAATACATCCTTCCCACCTTTATTCACCCAGCAGTAAAAATGGGGAGACCACAGTTAGTCGATGGACAAGCCATGTGTGTTGTGGGGTCAGGTGTGGGTGTTCCCACATTTTCCAAGGTGTTTGGTGGGCGTAGATAGGTGAGAGTTTCCTCTCGTGCAAACCCAACCGCGAACAATCGTATGAGCAGACAATTTCAAGGCTGCACCTTTACGTGTCGACTGGTCTTCTTTGCAAGTGTTGCAACGTAAACTTAAATACATTTTTACCTACATTTTATCAATACTGATCTATAATACAGGTTTTTTTTCTTGTTAGTTCGCGTAAATATATTAATGTGTCGTTAAACCAGCCACCACCCAACACTGACAACGAGTAAGGTTTGTCATGAAAACAGAACGTGGCCAATTCGTTACTAGTGCAGCACACCGGTGTGTTGGAGAGCAAAGCCACAACATATACAATCTGAGTACGACGTTTCGCCAGTAATTACAACGAGCTTCATAAGGCGACAGTCAGATCTGTGGAGAAGTCCACCTGTTTTGTTCGTTAAATAGAGGCGTAGATGTGGTGACAACACTTGTGTGCTCTTGTGTTGTCACCACAAACGTGATACTGTACTCAGATTGTAAATGTTGTGGCTTGGCTCTCCAACGCACCGGTGTGCTGTACTAGTGACTAATTGGCATGTTCTGTTTACGTAACAACCCTTACTAATTGGCTGTCGGGTGGTGGCGGGTTTAACGCACATTTATATATTCATGCCATTTAACTCAAAATAAAAAAGAGGAAAAAATAAGGGAAAAACGGTATCATGGATGATTATGGTCGCGAAAGCATTCATAATTACATTTTGCCAAATCACCTGCTGTTATATATCCTCCCTCTTTGCTGCTCCTACAGCCTCCCTTACCTGAGTCATATCATCTGAATTGCTTTCATCAGATGATGAATCCTCACCAACCTTCCACGCACCTCCGAGCAGCATGTTTGCCTAGGCACGGTGCGAAAGAAGTTCAACATACATCATGACTTTAAGCTGGTGTTGCAGCTTTCAAAAGATTCGAAAGAGGGCTGCCTTTTTAAAATCTTATTTAACAAATGTGCCTTCTGTCCATCAGATGATGATGTCTCCTCACTTTTCTGACTCAAACTGTTGTTGAAACTTTCAACAACGTGAGCCTGCTTTATGTCGGCTTTAGGGTCACACTCGTTTACTCAACGTAGTTTTGTGGGTAGTGAGTGCGAGTTAAATGAATGTCGTGCTTCAGGCTTTACCCTGTCCATATATAGGTGAGACAAATCTACCTCCTAACTGGAATGTTTAGTTCTCCAAAAAAACGAAAATACTTGTTATTGGATGTTTCTAGTTATTAGCACAGACTCTGTTCGATGTGCCAAATCACCTGCTGTGATCTATCCTCCCTCTTTGCTGCTCCTACAGCCTTTACCTTAGTGAGATGATCTGCATTGCTTTCATCAGATGATATCTCCTCACCGTCCTTCCCCGCATCTCCGATCAGCACGTTGGCCTAGGTACGGTGCGAAAGAAGTTCAACATACATCATGACTTTAAACTGGTGTTGCAGCTTCCTGACTCAAACTGTTGTTGAAGCTTTCAACAACGTGAGCCTGAATTTTGATTTAAAGCTTTCGTGACTTCAGGGATTCATATTCTTGGTTCTTTCGGTAAAGTCACGTAGAAGAGAAATAATAAAATAATAAAAATATAAAACAATAAAAATTCTCACGACGTTTCGACTGCAACGCGAGCCTGCTTTATGTCGGCTTTAGTGTCACACTCTGTGGGAATATGATCACTTTCAACAACGTGAGCCTGCTTTATGTCGGCTTTCGGGTCACACTCTGTGGGAAGATGATCACTTTCAACAACGTGAGCCTGCTTTATGTCGGCTTTCGGGTCACACTCTGTGGGAAGATTATCACTTTCCACAACGTGAGCCTGTTTTAAATTAATGTAGTGCTTCAGGCTTACCCTGTCCATATATAGGTAAACCAAATCAACCTCTGAACTGATGTTTCGCTCTCCAAAAAAAAAAGTTATTAGCACAGACTCTGTTAGATGTGCCCAGTCACCCGCTGTGATTTATCTCCCTCTCTGCAGATCTTACTGTCCTTACCTTAGTCAGATCATTTTCCTTGTGTTCATCGATTGATGCCTCCTCACTCGTTGACGTTAAATTGGAATTGCAGCTCTGAAAAACGCTCTCACTGGAGCTGCGACGACTGCCCACCAGACTCGGAAGAGGACTGCCCAGTGAGGTCCCAGCAGAGTTGTCCTCATCATCAGAACTGCTTCGGCAACAGCAGCAGCATATTCTTTTGAAAAACTTTCTGAAAAATTTCTTTACACCTCTCTTCATGGTGGCCATGTCACCAATGTGCCAGAGCACCTAAACTTTTCCTAAAATGTTATCTTGCGAACGCCAGAGAGCAAGTGAAGACACGTCTGCTTTCCAAGGTATCCGAAGAGCAACTGTGAGAAATCACTCCACGCATCACCAGCAGGATGTGACGTCACAAGCCAAACTGCAGTGACGTTACAATGACACCTTACTACGAGTGTCACGTGACGTCACAGACTCCCGACTACGCCGACGACACACAACTAACTGCATTTGTTGCTCAAATAGCTTTCCTTGGTGTTAATTAACAGAGCTATTGCATGCTGCATTAGAAGTGTAACATCACACAGCCCACTGTATGCGTTAGGCTTCACTTTCCATTAAACACCAGAATCCACTCGAGCAAGAATTCCTTCCTGGCATGGAAGACACCTTACGTTCGATTACAGGTTTTCCAAAATTCCACTTTTATTAATTTACTCCCCGTTTAAAGACAATTTAAATTGTTCTGCACTTGTGACACGATCATCAATCAACGCTGTCTGATTGGCAACACACCTGCTCAAGCTCTGGGATAACAGGCACGTGGTGACATCAGTGCTTGTCCACTTTGCTCTAATTAGTATATTTTCTAATCTTCAATAACGTATTTAATTACTCGTAAGAAGTTTAATGAGCTCACCTGCCTTGATTTTTGTCCAGTTGTTGCAGATACGAGTCACAACACTTGCTTCATGTGCAGTGATATCAATGTGAATTCAAGTGCGACGTTACCAATTACGTCCCATTTTGACTGGAGAAGATCAATGGGCGGGGTTTGAGAATCTGAGACGGTAAAATCTTGAATGTTCATAAAATCTACAGAGGTTGAGGGCTTTGCCTGTTTCACGTCGGCTTCAGTGCCACACATTATCGGGAAGAGAATGTCGTGGCTCAATGTATTTTTTCAAGTATTTTGCGCGGTGTTTAAATTAATGCAGTGCTTCAGGCTGACCCAATTCAATCTCCGATCAAAAATGTTTCGGGATTCAAAAACAAGATAAAGATTATTTATTTTTCTTACTTATTAGCACAGACTGTTATATGCCCCATACTTCAGTAGTATAGCTTAATAACCGTTCATGCGTATCACATTACATTTGGATTCACAAGCATTGACTTAAGTCCGTGAAAAAGAGGCTTGTCGTTTAGTGATTTAATTCACGAACTTTTAAATTACTTTCCGCGAGCAACAACAACAACGACGCAATGGCCAGGTGTTTGGAGAACTCTCGCTCCGACGCGTCTCCCAGGGCGGGCCGATTCTGGGTGGGCTCTCCAAAGCCTCTGTCGCCCGTGGTTGAAATCCTGGAGCACGGGGATTTGACGGCGGACCACAGCGTTGCAACTCGAGCACACGGGCACACAACAGGCGCCTTGAAAGGGGCTCCCGTGGTGAAGGGAGGTGTCCGTTTGGCTCGTGGAGGCTCGCTGCAGTCTCCTCCGCCTTTGGAACGAGCCAAGGAGGCCCCCTTGGAAGAAGACGGATTCGGGAGACGTGTCGTGCCGCCGTTCAAGTTCCAAGGAAAATGCGATGTTGTTGATGGTGACGGTGGTGATGATGATGATGGCAGAAGTGGCGGTGGTGATGAAGAAGACGGTGTCAATGTTCGTGGTAATGATGTTGACGGTGGTGATGGTGACGACATTGATTTTGCTGACAAAAACAGAAATGTTGCAGAGTTTGAAAGAAATCGCAATGGTGAAGGTGGTGACGATGGTGGTGGAAATCATAGCGTTCATTCCGGCGAGTGCGACAACGGCAACGTCAACAATGACCCTGACATTTTTTTCAACGACGACTTCAGCGTCTCTTCCGTCGAAACGCGCAGCTCGCCACCCGCCGACGCGCCACCTCGAGCCTTCTCCAAAGCACCCGCGGCCGAGTTCACCTCCGGGCACGGCTCCACCATCGCCTCGCGCAGCAGCGCAACGCGACCATCGGGGATGTAGGAGGAGACGAAGGCGACGGCGGATCTCGGGCACGGGACGTGGGACTCCCGTGGGGATTTCAAAGGCCGTGCCCGCGGGCCCGTGACCCAAGAGCTCTCGCCGCCGAGTTGGTCGGCCCGGCAGGCAGCGAGGAACCGGGAGGGAGCAGAAGTTTATTGGAGCTCTCCTCCGCGGACACCCCGAGGCGCCGCGAGGAGACGGCGCAAGAAATCGGTGGGAGCGGTGAGAAAATGAATCAAATATTTTGATCGACACGCCACACACGACTAACGTCAATCGGTCATCAATAAACTGTTGGATGAGCGCTTCTATGCGCCGCGCGGGGCGTGGGGGTTGTTTGACCATACTTCACCACACTGGTCGGTGCGGGGTAAAAGGCGGGCAGCATGTACGT
Organism: Lampetra planeri; assembly: GCF_965212315.1. NCBI lineage: Eukaryota > Metazoa > Chordata > Hyperoartia > Petromyzontiformes > Petromyzontidae > Lampetra > Lampetra planeri. The sequence goes on from NC_136136.1 coordinate 5,621,866, forward strand.
GGATGCATTGAAGTACAGAACGACTTTTTACGCAGCCGCGCAGCAGCAAATAACACCTGTTTGTGCGTAGTAGTGGTCGTCCGTACAAGCCCTATCCTGATTGAAACCTGCTTAGCTACCTGATCTGATGAGATCGGACTCGTATTCTTCATCAGCTGCATTGACGATTGAACCTCGCCATCAATTGGTCATCCCTAACAGTTAATCATACTCATCCTCGAAATTATGTTTTGCCATAACGCTTGTTTACCCAATAATCAATTCTTTTTCAGGCGGGTCCTACCACGTTTTTGCAGTCTGTGGGGGTGATGATTGCCATATGATTTCAATCGCGGGTATCTTTTTAAAGTAACACATTTGGAGAATAACGTCGGCACGCACAATGGCTTCACGCTTGCGAATAACGCCACGGGGGATCTTGGATGCGGACTGTGAAGCAGACTGCGTATTGAAAAATGCATTTTAACCTATTGTAGTTGATACTCCAGAGGTATCATTATCGGGGCGTCCGCTTGAATCGAAACGTAAATCCTCTGCAACGTCGAGCGGACGCGGAATCGCCGCCGATTATCATCATGGCACACACACACACGCGTGATCATACGGTTTGATTTTTTATTGAGGGAAAAGGGGTTTGTGGATCACGCAGATTTGTCCAGTCCCAAATCGACTCTACTCCCGAGGATGCAAGGAGATGCCTGTGCAGATACAAACCCCACACGTTACCCTCGTGTTACGCGTTGTTTTCTCCCAGTATTCCTTTCACGTGAAGCCAAACTTAATGCGATTTGCAAAACGTCCCAACGCACCAGAACCCTCCTGATAAGTAATCTCGAGACTGAATGTGACTTTCCTGCGTAATTAGCATGATTCGTCATCGTGGCCATTAAATGTGATGTATTTTTACGTTTTAAAAGTTATGCCACTTCAGGTGAGCTACCAGGAGAGGGCAGCGTTTATCAAATGGATTTGAATCGCGGAGCTTTTTGAGTCCCTTATTTATCCTCCCGCTTGGGTGGGGTTTCTCATGGTCCTTGTGACACAAATGCGGTCGAAAGCCACTGCCTAATGGAGGCGAACCTTACTGATAAAATTCAAACTTGCGTCTCGACCATACAAGTAAAAACACACGTGAGTCCATCAGCCTATTTGCCTTTTTGGACGAATGCTATTCACGCAGGAGCATTGGTATATGCGGGTAAGCTGTGTATGGGGTTTCGGGTCGCCTGTCTCATCAGCAGGCTGTGGCTTCATACACACTGCTGAACATCTTAATGAGGGGTGTTGCGGCTGCAAGGGTTGACTTCGCTCAGTGATGGCAGTACAACATTCGGATTAAGATCCCATCTGTGTCAAGGTTTTGAGTTGCCACCACCTGGTTTTGTGTGGTGAGCTTTCTCCCAGATATCTGGGTTTTCGTCCACATGAAGCCAAAACACGTTTGAATGGGATAGGTCAAACAACTAGATGCAGCAACCTCCTGAATAAACTCGGTGATGCTTTCTTGGACAAATAATTGGCAAGACGAGTCTCCATCAGCAGCCATGATCTATTTACGACTGAATGAAGGGCCCCTCCCCAAGCCGTTACAGGACCGCGAGCGATGTTAAATGTCACAACGCATCTCGCCACGTGCGCACGAGCCGATGTAATCGCTCCATTTGCGCGATGCAAGTTCTCTTTTGGCATGTTCCTCTTCTTTGGCTGTAACTCCTTAATGAATATCGACCACCGGTAATTACTGTATAATATTACAAAGTGGAATGACCTTCCCGCAGGGAGCGCCCGTGGATGATCCGTGGACGCAGTGGGTGTGCATGCAGATCGAGGCCGCCGTGGAACACGAGTTGGTGGAGGAAGGTGGTCACGTCCCAGACCCAATCTTCATGCTCTAGGCCAGTGTTTTTCTCTAATTTCCAGAGGGGGGGGGGGGGGGCTACGTTCACTGATAACACATCATTAGTGTGCTGGTCCCCACGTATTTGAAACCATTGGGATTTGACAGCACGATGAAAAATTCTCATTTGTGTACTGTCGGGGGCTGCACGTTAGAGGCCACACTAAAGGCCATCAGGGGCCACCAGTGGCCCACGGGAATTGCAATGAAAAGCACCGCTCTAGGAAATCATCGGCACCCTCAACAGTTGCATTCAATAATCGATTAGTACGAGGGCCTCTGCATACTGGTATGATTATCTGACCATACTTCACCATTCTGATCAGTGTGGTTTGAAGGCAGGGACCAAACGTGGGAATCATAAAAGTGCAGAAGTGTGGATCTTGCTGCATGTAGCCCCAAAGTTTTTAACAAGCTGGCATGACCACCTATTTATCACTATCCTGCTCAAGTCTGCTTGGCTTCCGAGATCGGGTACATTCTGGGTGATTGTCACAGGTGGCATTGATATACATGGTAGAAATTTAATTACATTACTGCAAGGTAGACCTTATAAATGCCACATGAGCAGACGGCCATAGTAGGTATACAATAATACGTGAGTTTTTTTTATGTAAGTTTATTCTGTAAATGTAATGACGATCTGTACAAAATCGGAAAGCGTCTTATGTCATGTACGTTCATGTGCTCAATTAAAAGCACACCTGGGTACAATATATGTACAGTACAACGTAGGACTGCAGATTTGGGGCCTACAATCGAATGAAGTTTCAAACTAGTATTTTTTATTTTATTTTCGTGAACGGCATCTGCAGCATCTGGTTTAAGTACGGCAGCGCTGACGACAATTTCACACACGAGTGGCCACTCTTATCCTTGGTTAGTTTATAACATGACAGTCGACTCCAGTGCCATTCATGCAGGGCTTAATTTCAGCCGGATGTCTTCTGGTCAGCGACCCGTTAAATATTTGTCCAACCGGCACATCACATCCAGTAGATCTCTATGGCTGTGGCTGTAAAGTCGCATACCAATTCGGTGTACCAGCGATCTTAAATGAGCTAGAAATGAAGCCCTGCTTGTATTTCAATCCTTTGTCGTGCTACTTCCGCCTCAAGAGAGACCACAGTTGGTGAAGATGGCTCTCGGTTCGTATCACTTGACCCACTTCATGGCAGTCGAGCAACGTGTCCATATTGTTGTGCGTTTGCCTATGAGCCATAACAAGGGTGAAAGTGGAAAGCAGTTGTCATGCTGCTATTCTGCCACGAATTATAACGGTGGCCACATTTCCAACCTTTCAGGGCAAAAAACGGATCGCACTACTGCGGGGACTCCAGTTGATATGTAGAGCAGTTGTGGGTTTTCCCACAATGCTGCAGCAGAATTTTTTTTTACTTAGGTCGGATACTATTCGACAACCACCGACACCTGCTGACTGGCAAGCACGTGTCACGAAGTATGCTGGACATCGGAGGCATGCAAAGGTCCTTAAGAAGTTGTGGGGCTTTATAATAGGGGGGAGGTGCAGTGCCGGATTAAGCTAGTGCAGGGCCTGTAGCATTATAAAGGGGTCCTAAATGAAATAAAACACAATTTTAACTCGCTTAGTAAAGTAATTCTATGTATTCATTAGCTATACAGCCAGATAATACGACAAATCGCTAACAAACACCCAGTCATTCATAAAAGTTGAAGGCAGTATAGTACTATAGTAATAGAGCAAGTGCAGAATCACAGAACCGGAATTGATAGCTTGAAAGCATTTAGCGCGGGGCCCTTGAAAGTGCGGGTAGCACGTGTAGCTACTTTTACTGGTAGGAACCGCCAGGTTACACCAGCCCACAGGGGATTATTGTGTCCGTCGTGCAGGGAGGGGCTGGGTGGGGAGGGAGGGGCTGGGTGGGGAGGGGCTGGGTGGTGCTGGGTGGGAGGGGTGGGGCTGGGTGGGGAGGGGCTGGTCACCCCGTGGTGCCCTTATAAAACTCAACGTTTAACCTACTCACGCCGGCTTGTGCCCACCCTCACAGTCGGGCATATTTGCGGAATGCACCACGCCGCCGTTGACCCTGGCCATTGACCGAGCAACCCAACGTTCCTACCAGCTCCCTCCGCAGGAATGTGTTGCTACTGGGATAATCCGGCACTGGGGAGCTGCGAGGATGGGACTCCTCGACACTTGCGGTGCTGACTGCTGAGTGGTGTGAGCCTTGTCAGCGCCACTGAGTGGACAGAGCCCCCCCCCCCCACCGCTCCTACAGCTCGTGGGTGTGGAGTGGGGGGCTGTTAACGGACAGCCACGTGGGGCAAGTTCACATAACTATCAACCCCTTATCTGTGCCAACCAATTCAGATCTCATTGGTCATCCCGTTCCCTTATAAATCTCAACGTTCATCCTACAAAGGACCAATAATATCTTAATTGGTCTGTAATAAGATAGGCACTGATAAGGTATGTAGTAAGTTCAACGCACAGTTATATGCATTCGACGGGGCCTAGGATTCGTAACAAGTGACATTTAATACCTAAATCGATAACGAACAAGGGGAATGTATAACGACTGCCAATTAAATTAATCAGTAATAAATACAACAACAATAATCGCGTACAGTACTTGGAACGTGGTTCCAGACATACAGTACCCTGGCGTCTACAAACTAAGTTGCCTCTGTGGTAGCAGTTACATTGGAGAAACCAAACGACATGTCTCGGACCACATCCGTGAACATAAAGCTGACCTGAAACACGGTAGGACAAACACCTCAGCCGTGGCAGATCACTGTTACAATTCAATGGGTTCACATGACATTGACTTCTCCAAGATAGAGGTTCTCTGCAAGCCATCTGGCTACCATGAGAGATTCGTTCATGAGGCGATCCACATATACAAACACAGAGACAATTTCAACCGAGAAGATGGATTCTGGCTCAGCAATCATTGGAAGGACGTAATAAACCACTTCGGATCTTAACTGATTGTTGTTCACGTTTATGGTGACTTTCAGACCGCAGTCCACTCACTGGCATTAACTGTGTATCTTGTGTTCTCCACAGGGAATGCAATATTTGCTCCGCTGCGGATCTCCTGCCACCGTTTTCCCATTCACATGTTTCATTGCTTCTACATACTATTAACATGCCCTCCCTTTGATAATGCTACCCCCCCCCTCCCTTTGGTGCTGCTGATCCTGCATAATGCATGGGCATAATATGACTTTGAAACCCCCCCGCCCACCTCCTACGCATTTCCCATGAATATGCTAAATTCCTCTTGATATGCACATTCTTTTGTTAAGGCTCTCTTCTTCCACCTCCAACTCAGCTTATATATAAGCTCCTAGCTTGGCAGTGTCTCATTCTTCACCTGAAGACGGCTGCTTGCGTTGTTGCCGAAAAGTCGTGAGAATTGTTTTATTATCTTTTATTTTTATTATTTTATTACTTCCCTTCTACGTGACTTTACCGAAAGAACCAAGAAGATGAATCCCTGCAGTCACGAAAGCTTTAAATCGAAATTAACTTTTCCATATTTGAAATCGACTCCATTTGATAATTCAACTGGAATCGATTACGCACACCTTGCCGTGGGCGCCATCGGGAATCGATTCTTCAGTCATCGATCTCTTTGGATCGATCCACCCTCCAACCAAGCCTCGACTGCCTCGTCCGCTCTGCTGTGGCCTCAGCTGCCTGCCGCGAAAGGGGAAGACGATTGACGATTGTCGCTGCACCATTGACGAAGGTGTGCATCTGTGCTTTGCTGTCAACGAGGAGATGTAGGAGGTGCAGCTATCGGGGGCTATCAAAGGCTATTTATCTCGCTGTTATCGTATTCAGCGAGGTACCTGTGCTGGATGAGGGAGAGGCCGTATCGGTGAATGGCCGTCGTGCCAGTGAGGTCCTGTGTCGGCGATTGGCTTCATGATCACAATCGGAATATTTATATTGGATGGAAAATATAAGAAACCCACCTCACCCACTGGGATTTTTGCACACAGTGTTGGTGTACGGTGCTTTTTCTGCAATATTTTGCTGTCTTTTCTTGGATTTTCTGTTTGCACATAGTCACTTTAAGATGTGTTTTTGTTTGTTGCGGTTGCACCCGATTCAAGAGCCGAATGGCTCACAGGGCTATACCTAATGAATGCAACTGAGAAACTGAGAAATCATACATTGTAGAATTGCTTGTGTATGGCTACTGTACAGCTGTGAACTCGGCCGTGTACAATTTAACATTTTTCTGTCGAGTTCAAACTTAACCTGTGGCATGACACCTTGGGCTGCGGACTAAACTGTGCAAAACATTTGGAGTTGACTTAGTCGAATGTCGTCACCAGCACTATGTACTGAGAGCGTAATGATTTACCTAACCACCACGGTGATCCGATAAATTCATTCATAATAGTCTTTGTTTCGTTTTTTCCATCTCGTTTCTATTGTTGCTTGCTTTTGTTACGTCTCCATTTGTACCCTTGCTTACTCCATTAGCCGAAGTAATGTTGGATATGGTTTCCCTATTTAGATTTCACATACATTGAACATTTTCATGTTTACTCGATTCGCTGCATGTATTGTGAGCCTTTGTATGATATTATTCGATGAAACGATGCATCTGTACTCAACCAAAGTACGTACTGCGTGGGTCTGGTAGAACTGTGGAAGAATGGACAAGGTTTTCGATGCCTCCTGGGGTCTGTCCAACGCTGAGCTCCTCCAGCAGGTACTGATGCACTGCCATTGGGTTGGTTCTGTACACCATCAGTGTGGAATCTTTGCCTTAATGAGGGCAGAATAGGAATTTGAAGTCTTTTCACGAGCAATCTGCACGTTAACAGTCACATGTTACTTCAAGAGAACCCTTACATGCCAAGAACGCCGGTAAACAGTGTGGAACATCGCAGACGATCAGAATAAACACATACATTTGCACACCTAGCTTTGACACGAAGATACTCGGGTAACCATCAACCACATCAGAATACTGTATCAACTGGCCAATGAGCACATCTCTTTCATGAATGGAAATTAAAATCACAGGAGTGCGTGCGGTCGTGGCCATGATACACAAACTATGGGCCATAAAGTAAACCACTGATATTTTGGCAGCTTCAATGGAGGAGGGATAGCAAAACTACACGAGCTTTCTCCTGAAGTGCTCCCGTGGGTAGCAGACCTCTGTTGGCATTTAGCTCCTCAACATTGCCATACGCAAGAATAGTGCAGCTCTGATACTTGAAGTAATGGATATATAACATGTGCGGGCCGCTTTGACGTGATAAGGCCTCATGGGTTCATGGATTGTGTGATGTGAAGTCGTGATTGTGATTTGGCCCACGGGCTATAGGTTCCCCACTCCTGGTATATACACACATTTACAATAACATTACACATATAAGCTATGATGTTTATATTTAAGATGGCTTTCAGGAACACAATAGTCGAGTACATATTTCATTGTAAAAATATATATTTACAGCCCTCAATCTACTTATGTATAATTTGTTCACTCCCTTAGCCTAATGTAACGGCATATTATTTTCATGAATCGTAGATATAATTGATTATTACACTCATTAATTTATTAAATTTAATGAATTAATAATTATTACATGCCAATGATTTGCTTAAGAGGACTGACTTTGTCCTCATTAACATTACTTTTATTCATATTATTGGTCTTTTCCCCCATTTTTATCCCAATTGTGCTAATGATGTCACGTTATAAGATTAATACATTGTTCAGTCCCTCCAGAAAAACGCGGAGTTTTTTGGTGATTGTTGCGGGCAAAAATCGTTGATTATGCGGCACGTTTTCTTAAAAAATGCGATGGAATATGCGGGATATTTATGAAATTTTATGCGATTAAATTGCGGGAACTTGCAAAAATTGCGGGAACTTGCAAAAACTGCGGTTTGATGAAAAAGAGAAAAAAAAGTGATTCCCCCAACACCCTATTCACTAGGCTACTACTTTAATGTAAAGAGTCATTTCTTATTACTTCCTATGATAAGCAAGCATACTACATCACAGAAAGTGCTGGGAATATTTAAGTTCTCATCTTGTTTTATTTCAGACCTTAACAAACAGATGGCTCAAACTTACAAAACATTGAGTCGAACAAGTTCTGTAGCTTTACAAAATGAATATGCTACAACTTCTGTAAAAATGAATAAATAAAATATTAAAAAATAAAATGTGTGCTTCCTGTTTTACAGAGGTAGCTATACAAAACAGACATCTTCTGTTAAAATAAGTGTTTTCAGTGCACAGTAACGTAAGCAATACAGTAACAGTACAGTCTTACAGTAATGTAAATTTACATACTACTAACAAAAAAGTGCAATCTTACAACTGTAAAGTTGCATAAACTCCTGAATAAAACTAACTACGTAGCCTCTAACACTGGCCAATCATTCACCATCCTCATCCTCCATCCCCTCTCCCTCAGTGTCCATCTCCTCCCCCTCCACCATCTCCTCCCTCTCAAATGCTCCACTGGCAAATGAGAAAGATTTGCGGGCTTCATCATGGTTTCATTGGCATCGCGGGGTTTGCAGCTTTTCAATGATGTCGCGTAATGAGTGACGTCACTTCATAACGTTCCCATGGCAACAGGGGAAATGGCTGCGCTTGTGTGAAGTAAACGCAACATTTGTCAACTTTCTGCTAAGATATATGTGACTTTTTGCAACGAAAATGCGGGGATTATGAAATCATGCAAGCCCGCATATTTTGCGCGCGGAAATCTGCAATTTATGCGGCGAAAGTGCGGCGTATTTGAAAAAACGCGCCCCCCGCATAAATATGCGGACTTTGGCTGATTTTGCATGGAATCATGCGATCGCATAATCGCGTTTTTCTGGAGGGACTGATTGTTATCTCAAAGCATTGCAACCATTTGTTTTAGAGAATGGCTCACAGAAGCAGATATAACAGAGCAACCTCTGAAATTCTTTCAAGTGACCTTTAGGCCACACATTCAGGGGCAGCATTTTCCCACTCCTGAGAGTAACCTGTCCTATGATGGTCAAACCAACATTTGTATTCCCTTTGATGAAGTTGGAATTCAACCAAATTAAGTGCAGAACCAAATGTAATGTGATGCTTGTTTGTGCAATCATTGGTAGCAGGGCTGAAACCATAAACCCTCTTCACTTGAGAATCCAGTTTAATCAAAGCTATGTGAAATCTAACCCAGAATCTCGGCGATACCAACTCCGTGCTTTGTCCTCTGAGCTGCCCAACATCTCCAATAACTTTTGACTCTCCTTCAAATCTACCACCACTATCCAACACCTGAGAGCAGATGGGGCTGCTGAGCTGGTTGTCCGGCAAGGAGACCACAAGTGAAGCATACCAAGCAATCACAGCCGGCAGGGTCGCGTACGAGCTGTACAACCGCGTGACAGGCAAGGCTGACATCGACAAATACAAGGTGCTTGTCCATGCATACCGGGACAGTCACCTATACGGAGCACACTTTTTCGTGGTCCACTTTGCATGCCTGTAATTTAAGCGTGCATAATAGTTAAGTTGATTTTGATTGTAATTCCTGAAATACTTCCTGATTGATGGCCTTATTATCTAACCTGATGGGATGATCGCAGCCCAGCAACTTAACACCAGATTGATCTTGTCCATTCCGCTTCCCCTTGTCTCTCATTTGTACTCATCCCTTCATCCCATGCCTGTAACCCCATTGTATTCCTCTCCCTAGGCTGAGTGCCTGCAGGGCATCGTAAATTTCATCCGGGACAACCCAGGAGCCACGAAAACTGCCATCGACCAGGCCGTTCTGCTCCACGTTCAGATATTTGCTGCTCGGGTGGATGCGATGTAGGACTGAAGTGTGACTAGGTAAACACCTGTTTGGTGGACATCTTTAGAATGAACTCCTTGTTGGATACCTTGAAGGATCAACATTTTTTGCTAACTTTGCCCAAAAACGCAATTCTTGGCGATCGTTAAATTGTTGACTCAGCCATGCAGCCTTTTTCATAACATTTTAAATATGTTTTATCTATTAGGCAGCTAAATACACTCGTATTTCTATGCGTCATATTGGAGTGGGCAACAACACCGTGTACTGGAGTGCAACAAGTGTGGGGGGGCCAACACGTGCACATGGGAGAGATAGAGCGATGGTAATCTCCCCCTGGGTGGTGTCACATGGGTGAGATGGTAATATCAAGAGAACAGCCTGGATATGCGCAATCAGAGAAGGAAATGGGCTAATATCTAGCAAAAAATCGCAACTACTGAGGCAATTTAATTTTTGCACATTCTCCAGGACAAATCACACCCTCGTAAAATGTTGCATTTCTAAAAGGGACATTTTTTTGTGCATTGCTCATCCTTTTGCTATGTTTGGTTCTTAAGTTATAAGCAAAGTCACAACCATATTACAATAAATAAATTGTAGTTTTATGCCATGCAATGGATTGTATCACGTGGATTATCACATTTCAATAATGAACACGTATGTATTGTCATTGATAAGATAATAGGTTTTTCCCCTTTTTTCTGGCAACAAAACAGGTGTTAAGATGTTAAAACACCAAACTTAAACCTTTTACAAGGAATCATGTCTGCATTAACCACAATGCTTGTGGTCAGAATGCAAACAAAACACATACTCTGATAATATATGCATTGTCCTTCAAACTGATTGGTCCACACCAGCGACAGCTTCTTTTGAGTCTCGTCTCAAACGGTGTTAGACCAGAGGACGCCAAAAGGTGTACATCCCAAAGACAATGCACTATCAGAGTAATGAGAGCTGGGGTGAGCATTTACATAATGGGACCTCCTTTGCCAGTACCAAAATATGATGATAGGGTTTTCCCCTTTTTTCTGGCAACAAAACAGGTGTTAAGATGCTAAAACACCAAACTAAAACCTTTTACAAGGAATCATGTTTGCATTAACCACAATGCTTGTGGTCAGAATGCAAACAAAACACATACTCTGATAATATGATATTGCCATTGAATTGTGACTTTATATGTACATTAATAATACAAACAACATTTAAGAATTTGCTTTGAAATATGTTGCACACTCGAAATGAAGGACATGGGCAGGTGCTCCAAATCGAGGGCAGACACATTTATTGTGGTTAATAGCAATCTTGTGAAGAACAGCACCGTCACTCTGTAAAATGCAACAGCACGTATGTTACAAACAGCATTTCTCCCGAGTCGCCATTAACCATGTGACTGGTTTACACGTGCGGTTATTCATTAACAGTTTTCTCATAAGCATCACCTACTCTTCCAACCCAGCCAACTATGGTAGCTCTATCCACTACTACTCCAGTAGCCCCGAACAATACACAGGTTGCCACGGCCAATACTCTGGTAACCCCGCCCAATACTCGGGGAGCCATACTACTCGGGTAGCTCCAACAACTACTGCGGCAGCTCTTTCTTTTGATGAGATAATACGTTGAGTATGTGGCCAGAACGTTAACACCAGGGCCATTATGCCAATCGTCACATATGTGGAGACATTGAGACAGACTTTGTAAAACAATTGATTGTCCTGACCAAATAAAGAAGTTTTGGTAGCTTTACTAATTTATATTAACTGGAAAAATTGCAATGATACCTGTCTGATTGGCAATGCGTCGTCTGGGGCACCAGCATAACAAACATGTGAAGGCCTCAATGGATGCCCACTGGCACTAATTGGTGTATTTTGTAATCCTCAGTAAAGTGTTAAATTAATTCTTGAAGCGTATTCAGCTCACCTGGCTGCAATTCACATTTCTACACGGATGTTTTTGTCCAGTTGCCCAAGATATACTCGTTCAAATATTTGCTTCATGTGTATAATTTATATATTTGTCTTCTGTTAAAAACACAACATATACATACACAAATACTAAGCTTTTGTGAAAGGCCAACGTTCCGTTTGTCCATTTGTCCGTTAAAATTATAAGAGCCTTTCAGAAGTGCTGAATCAAAAAGTTACCGAAAGTGGGGGTAAATAGTTGATCTAAAAGGTTTCCAAACATTGTTGACCCCCCCCCCCTCCAAAAATCTTTTTACCCCCCCCCTCACCCAATTTTTATTTTGTAGGCATTTAATCCTACACACCCTACATAAAATAGTAGTATCTAGCAGAGGTGTGGACTCGAGTCATGTGACTTGGACTCGAGTCACATGACTCGAGTCATGAATTTGATGACTTGCGACTCGACTTGGACTTGCATAACAATGACTTTGTCCCACCTATGAGATGTGGACTCGAGTCATGTGACTTGGACTCGAGTCAGACTCGAGTCATGAATTTGATGACTTGCGACTCGACTTGGACTTGCATAACAATGACTTTGTCCCACCTCTGGTATCTAGTAACTTTATATGATTACCCACGGACTCTAAAGTAGCATCTAGTGATTCTATAGTATCTAATGACTATAGTATATACTGACTAAAGTAGTATCTACCGACTCTAGTAGTATCTACTGACTATAGTATCTACTAACTATAGTAATATCTACTGACTCTATAGTAGTATCTACTGACAGTAGTAGTAGTATCTACTGACTATAGTAGAAACTACTGACTATACTAGTGTAACGGGTTCCGGAGACACTTGTAGAGGTAACTTCTTTATTACAACACAACACTCCAACAGTCCTGATACTCTGTTACAGCCTAGGTACACAGCCTAGGTACACAGCCTAGATACTCTACTCTGGCTACGCTCTGGAACTCGCCCTCCCAAGGTCGTAGAGTCGGGAGTTCCAGAGTCCCACCACTCGCTCTCACAACATCCCAGGGTCTTCAGATGGCTGGTCGTGGGTCTTGGGTCTTGAGTTACAACTGGCCCCGATCGTCTAGGGAGCTCCCCTTTTTATGCCTAGTCCAACGAGGGGTGGGGCCGTGTGCGCCACCAGACATCCCACAGAGCACACACAGCCCCCCCCCCCGTTGGCGGCGCCAAAAGGCTTAAGCGCCTGGGAACCCAACGCCTGGCGCCCAGAGGCTTAAGCGTCTGGACCCCCTGGGAACCCAGAGCCCCCAGCAGCCCCTCCCTTCTTATGTCACTACATTAGTATCTGGCTCTACAGTCGTATTTACTGACTATAGTAGTATCCACTGACTATAGTAGTATCTGTTTACTAGTAGTATCTGCTGACTCTATAGTAGTATCTGCTGACTGTAGTTGTATCTGACTATTGTCGTACCTACTGACTAGTAGTATCTACGGACTATAGTATCTAGTGACTATAGTAGTATCTGGCACTACAGTAGTATCCACTGACTATAGTCGTATATACTGACTACAGCAGTATATACTAACTGTAGTAGTATCTACTGACTGTAGTAGTATCTACTGACTATAGTAGTAACTGCACATATTGGGGTAGGGGGGGAGAAAAGGACATCACATTGTTCAGGATGTGGTTGTGCAGCAGTAATTGTGCTTTTTAATTCTTTTTGGCATTTTTAACGCGAGGGAGAACCTCTCTCCCATCGCCGCTCAGAAAACTTGTTTGCATTGGTAGGGGCAACCGCGAGTTGGCGTTTCCAAGCAGTCATGCAGCACGCCACCTTGTTGTACGAGAAGTAGTGACCGCTATTGGTGGTGGTCCTGTGGTGCACAATGACCGAGTAGAGCGAATAATGTTCCGGCTCGTGCACAACCTGATTGGACATGACCAGCCGCATGTTGAGTTGTTCTGGGAAGAGGAACTCCTACGAGGGATGAGGGAGGAGACAGTGGTGAGCCAAGCGTTAAAAGAGAGGAAAATAGGGTGCTGGCTAAGCAGGGGCAGAAGGGGGGAGCAAATGAACGTATTGGTGGGACACCAGTGCTAAGAACAAAAAATAAAATAAGACTAACAGCAGTGACGATTATCTCAACCGGTCCTGAGCCTCGTTCCCTCGGTCCACTCAGCCTCAAATGAGTATATGGTGCAATATGTAAACATTACCACTCAGGGGACAAAGGCGGCCGGGCGTGGTGCTGGCCACCCACCCCCTTCCTGTGTTGTTCTGGCTTTGACAGGTGCTCATGAACAGCACTTGCACCAACAGTCGAGTAAGGCTCTTTGGGGGATATTTGTTTTTTTGTTTATCATGCACAACATCACCTTGTTGTAGGAGTAGTAGTGGCCGCTATTGGTGGTGGTCCCGTGGTGCACAATCACTGAGTAGAGCGAATACAGTTCTGGCTCGTGCACAACCTGATTGGACATGAACGGCCGTATGTCGAGTTCTTCAGGGAAGAGGAAGTCCTACAAGGGATGAGGGAGGAGACAGTGGTGGGCCAAGCATTAAAAGAGAGGAAAATAGGGTGCTGGCTAAGCAGGGGCAGAAGGGGGGAGCAAATGAACGTATTGGTGGGACACCAGTGCTTAGAACAAAAAATAAAATAAAATTTGTTACTATAATTTATTTTCCCACGATTCGCAAACCCAGTCGGAACATCTTGCGGGGTGCGTCAAAATAATTTCTCAATATAGAAGCAGTTGGAAGATGGATGTCAGCTCAAGTTTTAGATGTTAGACTGTTTTACGAGGACCGATGTGTTATATTGCACCGGTGTACAGCCAATGTCCAAATGACAAATATGGTGAATGCAATCAAATTTGAATAGAAGCATTCTGTGTAGCAAGTAAAATTCACCTTGTCGATTTTTCACACCACTAATCGATTCGCTCAATGGTAATGATAAGCACATTGGGCACCACGTGCAGGCTCACTCTCTTTGTGGATTTCCCCACGTGTGAGCACCTGTTCGCCCGACAATAGCATGTGTTGAGGCCGCTGGCCCCCGAGGCCTCTCCCTGCTGGGCGCCGGCCGTAGGGGGTCCGCCGTCTCCCGATCCCTGACTCGTGTGAGAGCAGCTGCTGCTGCGCTCCTCGCTCGCGGGAGAAGGGCTGCCGCCCGCCGGCTCTCCTCCCTGGGTCAAACCCCCGCGAGTCCGCGAGTCCTGCTTGTGGGGCATGGCTCGGCACTGGCTCGGCACTGGCTCACGGCCGCCTGAAAGCACCCTGTTGCCTCTCCGCCAATCAAACGCGACGCCTCCCCTCACACAAACCCGCGCACCAATCACACGCGCTGAACGGGGGGGTCAGGGGTTGGATGGCAAATGACGTTGCTCGCGCCCGCGTCGCCGATTGGGGGTTTTTGTTACGGGTGGTTTAAAGGGCTGTGGGTCAGGTGTTCGCGAGGGGTGTTAGTCCGCACGCAGTGCGGGGGTTCGCAGCAGCAAGACGAAGCGTACACCCGTGGAGGCACCGACCACCCACGTTACGAGCGCACACACACACAGCACCATGCGTTTTCCACACACACTCGCAGAGTTCACCCGAGGCTGTGATAAATTACTAGCGTGCACCCGTGAAGCGCCGACCGTACACGTACGAGCGCACACACACAGCACCACGCTCTTCCCACACGCTCGCAGAATTCACCCGAGACTGTGATCAGTTACTAACGATTTATTATCGGCATGACTGAGCCACTCTCACGGAATCAGTCGGAATCGGCAAGGCAGGATTAAACTATCTCCCGATGGTCTGAACCTTAGCCTGTTAGGACTTAAACCCCTCGTCCGCTGCCCATTGGAGAGCTGGGAGAAAAGGATCTGGTGGGGAAGGCAGTTCTGAGGTATGCGGAAGCAGTGGCCAGTCCATCGGAGTTGTTTTTTAAAAAGTATTGCTTCAATGCTGGTGGTGTCAGCATGGAGGAGGACACTTGCATTGGTGCAGAGATCTTCCCACTTGATCCCCTGGATTTGATGGAGGCAGTGCTGTTGGAAGCGCTCAAGCGCAGTGACGTGGCACCAATACATAGACAACCTACTGGCAGAGACTTAAAAGCCTAGCATACCATCTTTAAAACTATCACTTCTACACAAACACTGAGTCTACACAACATGTAGCTTCAGATAATTTCGGTCCAACAAAAAACAGACGGTTACTTATATGACAGTCACATGATAGACAATGTTGGGACAAACAAAATCTTTCTGTTAACTCTTATCAGAATATTTATTTATACAGCAGGAATCCGATGAGTCGGGTCAGGTCAGAATGATACAACAACAAATAATACAAAAACTTGACAGTGAAAAGTATAGCAAATATTTACAAATAAAACGAAACTATTTTTTATCTTATCAGGTAAAGCCACTGAGCTATGAGCTTCTCATTCAGGAGCAACTTGGCAACAAATGATAGCTTAATAAACTGGTTTATCTTATAGAAATTTTTACAGCAAAATAATCTAAATAATCTAAACAAATGTTTGTAAAAGTTATCCCATCATATCAGATGTTTATATATTTCCTTCCTTCTGAGAAACCTAGACCATTATGGCTCACTAGGTAGGTTAGGGATGAAAACTAAGTACAGGCAGTCCCCGGATTATAGGGATGAAAACTAAATACACTGTGAATGAACATTCGTAAGTGAATGCTTTCTGTTAACAATTAATGTTAAAATGTTTAATGGTATTAATAAACATTTGGATACAGTATATGTTCCATTAGTTTAATTATGGGTAGTGTTAGGGTAGATATTCGATTAAATAAAATAACACTGGTCAACAAAAAAAAATATTTTTTTGTGGCCTGGACTTTTGTAGCTGTTTTAGACTAATTTCAGGGTGCTGATTCCAAATCTGATCTCAGATTTGCTCTATCACATGAGATGTGATAGAGCAAAGCATACCCCATTTTCATTGATTTTACCCAAAATTAACTCTGTCACTTATGATTGCAAGTTGTTGCGAGTCAGGGACTGCTTTAGTGTTAAAATATGGTGCTGTATTTTTAGGATAGTGTGTTTATAATATAATTTTATGTAGATATCCACATTTATTTAATATTTTTCTTCTGCAGTTTTTATTGAAAATGCAATATTTGATATCTCAAAAACCTGATGTGATAGACAAGAACTTAAAACCGTTGGAATACCTTATGCCAGAAAAAGTGTGTTGACCAGTGTAATCGTAGGAAGTGCAGAGCGTATATACAGACATATGCTACAGGCAGTGATACACAACGTATCACAACGCGATACAGTAATGAGAGAAAACAGTACGGGAGGCACAACTATTTCTGGCTATGGGATTTTATCTGGATTTTGGGTGGAAATTGTTGAGTTTCCAACATGGAAAATTCTGGTTGCGGATCTTCCTTGGGAACCTAACGCTTCCATAATCCGGGGATTGCCTGTAAGGAGGGAGCATCTGATATCAGGCTAAATTTCTAAGTCTCCAACGTGTCTTCTTAGGTGGGGTGTGTCTGTGTGCAGTGTGTCTGCGGGTTGTGTCCTTTCTTCCTTGAGTGTCCTTCCTTGTGTAGTCTGAGCACTTGTGAGCTCTGCTTGTGTCCCTGATGCCACCCAGTTTGAAGACTGTGGGTCCTCGATGTCCACTGGGATGGCATTCTGCTCTGGTGACCTACACATAGCACACATCATCACCATCAAATTTATTCCACTGGCCAACAGGGCACCACAGAAAACTGCCTGTCATTGAAACTACCTAGAAAAATAAATTGCACCGAAAATGGCTGCTAACTCACGTGGTAACCACCTTCAAAATATAATTGTGGCCCGAGTAAGAGTGTACACAACACTGTCAGATAACACTGTTTGACTTAGGGTAAATAGATCGAGGTTTTATGGTTTCTGAAAATACATCATGAGTACAACTTACTTCGTATAGAAGAGGATGTAGGCCTGGTCTTCAAGAACTTCTGCATTGGTGACTGGCATCACGTCAGTATCGTCCATTCTGAACCAGCTGCCATTGCTGACCTAAAGAAAAAATACATCCACACTTGTTAAATTACGATCAATACCCAATTGTACCAGATTAATTTAAAAGTCAGCCATAGTGACAGATCATGAAAGCGGAATGTTATATGGAAGTTAACACGTGTACTCATATGCTTTGTGTGTGTGTATGTATGATCATAGTGGGGAACAGTAGCGTAGTGGTTAGCACATTGCACTACGAACCCGGCAACCAGAGGTCGATTCCCGCTTAAGACTAACAGCAGTGACGATTATCTCAACCGGTCCTGAGCCTCGTTCCCTCGGTCCACTCAGCCTCAAATGAGTATATGGTGCAATATGTAAACATTACCACTCAGGGGACAAAGGCGGCCGGGCGTGGTGCTGGCCACCCACCCCCTTCCTGTGTTGTTCTGGCTTTGACAGGTGCTCATGAACAGCACTTGCACCAACAGTCGAGTAAGGCTCTTTGGGGGATATTTGTTTTTTTGTTTATCATGCACAACATCACCTTGTTGTAGGAGTAGTAGTGGCCGCTATTGGTGGTGGTCCCGTGGTGCACAATCACTGAGTAGAGCGAATACAGTTCTGGCTCGTGCACAACCTGATTGGATATGAACGGCCGTATGTCGAGTTCTTCAGGGAAGAGGAAGTCCTACAAGGGATGAGGGAGGAGACAGTGGTGGGCCAAGCATTAAAAGAGAGGAAAATAGGGTGCTGGCTAAGCAGGGGCAGAAGGGGGGAGCAAATGAACGTATTGGTGGGACACCAGTGCTTAGAACAAAAAATAAAATAAAATTTGTTACTATAATTTATTTTCCCACAATTCGCAAACCCAGTCGGAACATCTTGCGGGGTGCGTCAAAATAATTTCTCAATATAGAAGCAGTTGGAAGATGGATGTCAGCTCAAGTTTTAGATGTTAGACTGTTTTACGAGGACCGATGTGTTATATTGCACCGGTGTACAGCCAATGTCCAAATGACAAATATGGTGAATGCAATCAAATTTGAATAGAAGCATTCTGTGTAGCAAGTAAAATTCACCTTGTCGATTTTTCACACCACTAATCGATTCGCTCAATGGTAATGATAAGCACATTGGGCACCACGTGCAGGCTCACTCTCTTTGTGGATTTCCCCACGTGTGAGCACCTGTTCGCCCGACAATAGCATGTGTTGAGGCCGCTGGCCCCCGAGGCCTCTCCCTGCTGGGCGCCGGCCGTAGGGGGTCCGCCGTCTCCCGATCCCTGACTCGTGTGAGAGCAGCTGCTGCTGCGCTCCTCGCTCGCGGGAGAAGGGCTGCCGCCCGCCGGCTCTCCTCCCTGGGTCAAACCCCCGCGAGTCCGCGAGTCCTGCTTGTGGGGCATGGCTCGGCACTGGCTCGGCACTGGCTCACGGCCGCCTGAAAGCACCCTGTTGCCTCTCCGCCAATCAAACGCGACGCCTCCCCTCACACAAACCCGCGCACCAATCACACGCGCTGAACGGGGGGGTCAGGGGTTGGAGGGCAAATGACGTTGCTCGCGCCCGCGTCGCCGATTGGGGGTTTTTGTTACGGGTGGTTTAAAGGGCTGTGGGTCAGGTGTTCGCGAGGGGTGTTAGTCCGCACGCAGTGCGGGGGTTCGCAGCAGCAAGACGAAGCGTACACCCGTGGAGGCACCGACCACCCACGTTACGAGCGCACACACACACAGCACCATGCGTTTTCCACACACACTCGCAGAGTTCACCCGAGGCTGTGATCAATTACTAGCGTGCACCCGTGAAGCGCCGACCGTACACGTACGAGCGCACACACACAGCACCACGCTCTTCCCACACGCTCGCAGAATTCACCCGAGACTGTGATCAGTTACTAACGATTTATTATCGGCATGACTGAGCCACTCTCACGGAATCAGTCGGAATCGGCAAGGCAGGATTAAACTATCTCCCGATGGTCTGAACCTTAGCCTGTTAGGACTTAAACCCCTCGTCCGCTGCCCATTGGAGAGCTGGGAGAAAAGGATCTGGTGGGGAAGGCAGTTCTGAGGTATGCGGAAGCAGTGGCCAGTCCATCGGAGTTGTTTTTTAAAAAGTATTGCTTCAATGCTGGTGGTGTCAGCATGGAGGAGGACACTTGCATTGGTGCAGAGATCTTCCCACTTGATCCCCTGGATTTGATGGAGGCAGTGCTGTTGGAAGCGCTCAAGCGCAGTGACGTGGCACCAATACATAGACAACCTACTGGCAGAGACTTAAAAGCCTAGCATACCATCTTTAAAACTATCACTTCTACACAAACACTGAGTCTACACAACATGTAGCTTCAGATAATTTCGGTCCAACAAAAAACAGACGGTTACTTATATGACAGTCACATGATAGACAATGTTGGGACAAACAAAATCTTTCTGTTAACTCTTATCAGAATATTTATTTATACAGCAGGAATCCGATGAGTCGGGTCAGGTCAGAATGATACAACAACAAATAATACAAAAACTTGACAGTGAAAAGTATAGCAAATATTTACAAATAAAACGAAACTATTTTTTATCTTATCAGGTAAAGCCACTGAGCTATGAGCTTCTCATTCAGGAGCAACTTGGCAACAAATGATAGCTTAATAAACTGGTTTATCTTATAGAAATTTTTACAGCAAAATAATCTAAATAATCTAAACAAATGTTTGTAAAAGTTATCCCATCATATCAGATGTTTATATATTTCCTTCCTTCTGAGAAACCTAGACCATTATGGCTCACTAGGTAGGTTAGGGATGAAAACTAAGTACAGGCAGTCCCCGGATTATAGGGATGAAAACTAAATACACTGTGAATGAACATTCGTAAGTGAATGCTTTCTGTTAACAATTAATGTTAAAATGTTTAATGGTATTAATAAACATTTGGATACAGTATATGTTCCATTAGTTTAATTATGGGTAGTGTTAGGGTAGATATTCGATTAAATAAAATAACACTGGTCAACAAAAAAAAAATATTTTTTTGTGGCCTGGACTTTTGTAGCTGTTTTAGACTAATTTCAGGGTGCTGATTCCAAATCTGATCTCAGATTTGCTCTATCACATGAGATGTGATAGAGCAAAGCATACCCCATTTTCATTGATTTTACCCAAAATTAACTCTGTCACTTATGATTGCAAGTTGTTGCGAGTCAGGGACTGCTTTAGTGTTAAAATATGGTGCTGTATTTTTAGGATAGTGTGTTTATAATATAATTTTATGTAGCTATCCACATTTATTTAATATTTTTCTTCTGCAGTTTTTATTGAAAATGCAATATTTGATATCTCAAAAACCTGATGTGATAGACAAGAACTTAAAACCGTTGGAATACCTTATGCCAGAAAAAGTGTGTTGACCAGTGTAATCGTAGGAAGTGCAGAGCGTATATACAGACATATGCTACAGGCAGTGATACACAACGTATCACAACGCGATACAGTAATGAGAGAAAACAGTACGGGAGGCACAACTATTTCTGGCTATGGGATTTTATCTGGATTTTGGGTGGAAATTGTTGAGTTTCCAACATATGGAAAATTCTGGTTGCGGATCTTCCTTGGGAACCTAACGCTTCCATAATCCGGGGATTGCCTGTAAGGAGGGAGCATCTGATATCAGGCTAATTTTCTAAGTCTCCAACGTGTCTTCTTAGGTGGGGGTGTGTCTGCGGGCAGTGTGTCTGCGGGTTGTGTCCTTTCTTCCTTGAGTGTCCTTCCTTGTGTAGTCTGAGCACTTGTGAGCTCTCCTTGTGTCCCTGATGCCACCCAGTTTGAAGACTGTGGGTCCTCGATGTCCACTGGGATGGCATTCTGCTCTGGTGACCTACACATAGCACACATCATCACCATCAAATTTATTCCACTGGCCAACAGGGCACCACAGAAAACTGCCTGTCATTGAAACTACCTTGAAAAATAAATTGCACCGAAAATGGCTGCTAACTCACGTGGTAAACACCTTCAAAATATAATTGTGGCCCGAGTAAGAGTGTACACAACACTGTCAGATAACACTGTTTGACTTAGGGTAAATAGATCGAGGTTTTATGGTTTCTGAAAAAACATCATGAGTACAACTTACTTCGTATAGAAGAGGATGTAGGCCTGGTCTTCAAGAACTGCTGCATTGGTGACTGGCATCACGTCAGTATCGTCCATTCTGAACCAGCTGCCATTGCTGACCTGAAGAAAAAATACATCCACACTTGTTAAATTACGATCAATACCCAATTGTACCAGATTAATTTAAAAGTCAGCCATAGTGACAGATCATGAAAGCGGAATGTTATATGGAAGTTAACACGTGTACTCATATGCTTTGTGGGTGTGTATGAATGATAATAGTGGGGAACAGTAGCGTAGCGGTTAGCACATTGCACTACGAACCCGGCAACCAGAGGTCGATTCCCGCTTAAGACTAACAGCAGTGACGATTATCTCAACCGGTCCTGAGCCTCGTTCCCTCGGTCCACTCAGCCTCAAATGAGTATATGGTGCAATATGTAAACATTACCACTCAGGGGACAAAGGCGGCTGGCCACCCACCCCCTTCCTGTGTTGTTCTGGCTTTGACAGGTGCTCATGAACAGCACTTGCACCAACAGTCGAGTAAGGCTCTTTGGGGGATATTTGTTTTTTTGTTTATCATGCACAACATCACCTTGTTGTAGGAGTAGTAGTGGCCGCTATTGGTGGTGGTCCCGTGGTGCACAATCACTGAGTAGAGCGAATACAGTTCTGGCTCGTGCACAACCTGATTGAACATGAACGGCCGTATGTCGAGTTCTTCAGGGAAGAGGAAGTCCTACAAGGGATGAGGGAGGAGACAGTGGTGGGCCAAGCATTAAAAGAGAGGAAAATAGGGTGCTGGCTAAGCAGGGGCAGAAGAGGGGAGCAAATGAACGTATTGGCGGTACACTGGTGCACCGGATAAAAAAAGCACATTTTTCACAATAATTATATATTTTCCTTCGATTCGCAACCCATTTCAGAAAATATTGTGGGGTGCATCAAAATAATTTCTCGTGATCTCAAAGCAGTCGGAAGATGAGTGTCAGTTCACATTTAGATTTTATACTGTTTAATGAGGACCGGTGTGTCATGCTTTACCGGTGTACTGCCAATACGTCCAAATGACAAAACGTTGAATACAAATATATTTGAATATCAGATGCATTCTGTGCAGAAAGTAAAATTCACCTTGTCGATTTTGTCGCCAAACTCATCGTATCGCTTAATGGTGATGATAAGCACATTGGGCACCACGTGCAGGCTCACTCTCTTTGTAGATTTTCCCACGCGCGAGCACCTGTTCGCCAGACAATAGCACGTTAGTTTGCGACCGAGATGCGTATTTGATCACACACTGTATAAATGGGGATATACACGAACGTTTCAAGGTGCACGATGGAAGATTGCATACTCACATTCCACATCTGTATTCTGCAAGAGTCTCGGTCTTTGTGAATTCATGAAAAGCCTTCACCAGATCTAGGGATTTCTGTCAAAAGCCAAGAAAACACAAAAATGGCAAATTATTACTTTCAATAGCAATTAATAAACCATGAGCTAAGTTAATTTCAAGTTCATTTATTAGGTATAGCCCTGTGAGCAATTCGGCTCTTGAATCGGGTGCAACCGCAACAAACAAAAAAAACATGAACAAAAAAACATCTTAAAGTGAATATGTGACCGAGTGCAAACAGAAAATCCAAGAAAAGACAGCAAAATATAGCAGAAAAAAAAACACCGTACGCTGTGTGCAAAAATCCCAGTGGGATGCAAGTCAAACAACCAACAACAACCACAAGACAACTTAGATTAAGGCCATCAGTCTAACTCTGTACTACAACAAACAAACATGGCTAAACCAATACACTTTTCGAAATCACCAAAATAAAGCCATGAAACAGTGATCACAGGAACTAACGGAATTTTCACAATAAATGGCATAAGTGGCTCTGCAGTCAACCGGTTGTGGTACATAAATATAATGAATGAAAAAAACAATCGACATCAGGCTGTAGCCTTCCCAATTCTTACGTTGATATTAAGAGAGATGTCCAGGAAGGAGTCCAACGTGTCTGAGATGCTGAAGCACTGCATGCACTCAACTGTGAAAACACAAGTGCACACCATACGAGATTAATATTACTGCTGCACATTGCATAATCTTCATCAAAAGTATTCACATGTTAACTGGCTAATATCATGAACATCTTCAGATACCACCAACCCAGATGCAACTATAATTGTTAAATAAAAACATATTTTGGTGAAAACTGTAACGGTTTTAAACACAAAAAACGTTGATTATGAACGTATTGTTGATACTGTTGGCAGTGGTGCCCTAGCACAAATCACAGGTAATCAACACATTCGTCAATAGCACTGCCTTACAAGGAAACATATGCAATTGGTGACGTTTTCAGGATTGATCCTTATTCATAGCACAGAAACAGAGGCCAGTAACATAGGGTGGAAACGAGTTGGAGACTGCACTGTACAACATTTTTTTCCTGATGAACACTTTTTAAAGTGGCATACATATTTCTAGATTTGAAGCTTTCGTGACTGCAAGGAATCATCTTCTTAGGTTTTTTCGGTAAAGTCACGTAGAAAGTAAAATAAAATAAAAACAAAAATCACAAGTTTCCGTCATCAGGTGGGACCGTCACAGCTGTGACGGTCCCACCTGATGACGGAGACTTGTGTTGCCTCCGAAACGTCGTGATTTTTGTTTTTATTTTATTTTACTTTCTACGTGACTTTACCGAAAAAAATTTAAGAAGGTGGCATACATAATAAACACGTGAAATCTATTTCCATATTCGGCATCTTACTAACTTGTGTAGTCAATGATGATCACACTCAGGATTGTCTGGTAATAATACAACGTTTCCATAACGATGAATTAACGGCAACTACAAAACAACGCTCACTGCCACCCGCACGATGGCTCCGCCCTCACTGTCCAAAATGGCGGAAAGAAAATGGCTCCGCCTCTTTTACCCTGAGGACCACATCTATATTGTCTACACGTGTATGATGACATAAACTAATTTGTATTCAATGTTAAAGTTTCAAATGTTGGCAGATTGCATGTTGGGTAGCCTCGTTAAAGCGTGGTCGAAGAAATCACTATTAGCACAATCCAGTTGTTCGTATAGTTGATATAACACCCTTTAACCAAGAGCACTCCACGGGAAAGGGAGTAGAGTCAATTATATAGCTTGTAAACAATGAAAGAGAAACTAGAAAGGGAATGCATATTTTGTGCATGTATGCTTATGTCCTTGTGTACGTGTTTTTACATCTACACATGTGCTCGTTGTTTAACAGAGAATATAAGGTTGCATGCGAGAGCTTGCATAGCCCAGTATGGATTGTGACATTGGTTGAAATCACTCCTTAAAGGGTGGATGTTTCGAAAGGAGCACAGTACCTACCTCTCGATTTCAGGTACCCCCTGAAGATCTGGTGGATCAATGTAGGGGTCTCCATGTTAATACCGAGCCTGAAAACAACACGCAATGACACCACGTGGTAACTACAGAGGCAATGTCTTTACCAGATGAACACTCGGAAGAGTTACATATTTTTCGCTCCTAGTATTAACTCGCTGCAGTGACAATATCGTAACTACCTCGCCTGGTATACAGGTCATGGGTTTGATCCCAATCCTGACGCCTGTAAATTTGCAGTTTGCATTCACTCCCTGTGGTCGCGTGGATTTTTTGTATACGAGCCCACCGATTTTTCCCTCCACATTAAAAAAACATGCATTTAGAGTATTTGGTTTATAAAAATTCCACGTGATAAGTCACTTCGTTGAGCTATCATGTATGGCCAAGTCGCTCCTGAAAAAGAGCTATCTAGCTCAGTGGGCCTCACCTGGTAAAATAAAAAGAATTTAACGGTAAAAGTGTAAGTCACAGTCTCCAAATAACATAAACAATTCATCCAGTTGGCTGAGCGATAATGTGGGCATCTCACAAACGGAAAGTTACCAGTTCAAATCATGATGATTGGGAGTTTACTCATCATCCCTCTGAGGTCAATGTACTGGGTACCCCGTTGTGGGGCAGTCAACAGTAGTTGTCCTAAATTTTGACTTAAAACTTTCGTGACTGCAGGAAATCATATTCTTTGGTTCTTTCGGTAAAGTAACGTAGATAGAAAACATTTTCATTAAAATAAAGTGAATACAAATATGAATAATAAAATATCAAATAAAAATAATAATAAAAATACAAAAACACACTAATGTAGACAGCAGCCTGGTTCTTAATCGGAGTGAGTGTACTGGCAGTCTATAATGTAGACTGTAGCCTGGTTCTTAACCTTGGTGAGTGTACTAGCAGTCTAACATGTAGACTGTAGCCTGGTTGTCCTACGGACAAATATTTTTTCTGAACAATCCAGGCATCCATGTGCTGGTATTGTGCAAATATTTATGGAGTTTACTGGGGCATGCATTACTTACTGCCTTTGGTTGAAGAGGCAGGATTGGTGCAGAGCATATATCACGTAACCCAGAAACACATGTGCATCCTCCTGCCTGCCAAAACACAGGTCCTCGCCGATGTCTGTGTGAAAATGGACAGAGGTCACACATGATGTGGTCACACAGTGGCTGGCACAGTTAGTATATAGCTTATGAATTCCCTCAACAACTAAACCGGCTCCAGATTCTTGAGAAATATTGTGGAATCTGGTGCATAGGACTTTAACAGATATTTTCACGTAAACCTTTTCACGTAAAAACACGTCATCCTAAGCTGATGGCAATTCTACTCAAAGTCTGACTTGCAAGAAAAGGAAGAGCATATTGACAGATTTGTGGGTTAATCACAGAACTGGGTGTGGCTGGCAGTGTTTAGAACGAGCATCAACAGAGGAATGCTAGACCGGAAGAACATCCGATGCATTGGAGTTGTAATCTCAGTGCTGACCAAAACTAGTAATTTTCTATTCGATATTGTATACAAAAACTGATTCAAACTGCCCTTTCAGGGGATCTTGAGATGACTGAAGTTTCAACGTCAAAGACACTTGGGAATTGTGCTGGAACTTACATTTGAAATTGCGAACTATCTCGATGGGATTGATGGCCGTGCCCCGATTCATGAAGGTGTTGAAGACGTGTTTCTCCAACAGACACATCATGCAAAACTCAGTTTGTTTGCCTGTGAAGTGGGGCAGGGGTGGCACACAGTGGCAATGCAAACCAATCGCACACATAGCCCAGCTGCGCACAGTCAGGTAATCTACACAAAACTCGATTGTAGCTCGTCTCGAATGTAAAATATCTGGGAGAACTCACAGGTCCATGAGTGATCGCCGTAAAGCAAAAAGTTTGCCAGCGGCGCCGTGTATGTGAGGCCCTGCAGGCTGGCATTCACGAAACACGTATTTCCGAGGTTCTTAAGCCCAGCACCCTCACGTAGATCCTCCTGCCACTTGAGAACCGAGGTGTCTGTCGCAGATGTGATGAATTCTGAAGATGGAATGCTGTCCTCGTCTCCACACATTAAAAGATGGAAACACATACTTGACACTCACAGCACATCTGAGGGGAATGGTTTGAAAATTGCGTGTCTTAGCCTGTACGCGTGCTGGCATATTTTTTTGTGGTGCTGTTAGGTAGAAACAATCCTCTTCACCAGCTGGCGAGATGTAGATGTGTTAATGTCTTTGAAGTGTTCAGCACTAGTGATCAGAATTGCCTGAAGAGCATCTTCAGCCTGTAAGTTTTACATTGACAGCAATGGCGAGACAGCCACAGCAGCGTGACGAGCTATCAAAGTGTACGTATGTGTGCACGTTGAACTTCTTTCACACCGTGCGTAGCCAACCATACTAATCAGAGGGACAGGGTCACGCTGGCACACACCTCTCGCGTTAGGTTTGTTCAGCCCAGCCTTGCTGACGCAAAACACGGCGGATGGAACGGTGCTGTATTGGATCCTCAGCCCCTTGTCATTTGCTGCTGACACCACTGGGGTCGATGTGGATGCCTCATCCTTGACGACGATGCTGGAGACAGTGTCCCCTTCTGTCCATTGAACACTCGTGGCCTTCTTCTCCTCCTACGGTAACGGTAAAAGCAGCCTTAAGTCATGCATACGCATCGCCACTACACTGCAGCATTACTCAAACTGCTAAGTGCAGATTCGTATTTCGAACAATGTTGCTAAATATGAAACAACATGGCAAGCCAATCTAATAATGGAGACTCTGCTTTGTTTTTAGATTCCTAGGATCTATCCTTGTGTCCAAAGAAGTTGGAAAAAACATACTACATGTCTAAATTCACATTGTGATATTCTGAAGATGTTACGTTAAAAAGATGCACGTGATATCACTCGAGCGCAAATACAGACCCATATGAACACAAATACCCATACAGGAATACATCCCTTCATACACCCTCCCCATCCTTGCAGTGCGTGAAATTGGAAATAATGATTTTTTTTTACTCAAATGGCTTAATGTACTATTCATGTAACGGTTAGCAATCTGGTGTTGTCATACGGAATTTGGTGCTTCAATTTCCTGGCATGTCAGTAGAAATACATCCTTCCCACCTTTATTCACCCAGCAGTAAAAATGGGGAGACCACAGTTAGTCGATGGACAAGCCATGTGTGTTGTGGGGTCAGGTGTGGGTGTTCCCACATTTTCCAAGGTGTTTGGTGGGCGTAGATAGGTGAGAGTTTCCTCTCGTGCAAACCCAACCGCGAACAATCGTATGAGCAGACAATTTCAAGGCTGCACCTTTACGTGTCGACTGGTCTTCTTTGCAAGTGTTGCAACGTAAACTTAAATACATTTTTACCTACATTTTATCAATACTGATCTATAATACAGGTTTTTTTTCTTGTTAGTTCGCGTAAATATATTAATGTGTCGTTAAACCAGCCACCACCCAACACTGACAACGAGTAAGGTTTGTCATGAAAACAGAACGTGGCCAATTCGTTACTAGTGCAGCACACCGGTGTGTTGGAGAGCAAAGCCACAACATTTACAATCTGAGTACGACGTTTCGCCAGTAATTACAACGAGCTTCATAAGGCGACAGTCAGATCTGTGGAGAAGTCCACCTGTTTTGTTCGTTAAATAGAGGCGTAGATGTGGTGACAACACTTGTGTGCTCTTGTGTTGTCACCACAAACGTGATACTGTACTCAGATTGTAAATGTTGTGGCTTGGCTCTCCAACGCACCGGTGTGCTGTACTAGTGACTAATTGGCATGTTCTGTTTACGTAACAACCCTTACTAATTGGCTGTCGGGTGGTGGCGGGTTTAACGCACATTTATATATTTATGCCATTTAACTCAAAATAAAAAAGAGGAAAAAATAAGGGAAAAACGGTATCATGGATGATTATGGTCGCGAAAGCATTCATAATTACATTTTGCCAAATCACCTGCTGTTATATATCCTCCCTCTTTGCTGCTCCTACAGCCTCCCTTACCTGAGTCATATCATCTGAATTGCTTTCATCAGATGATGAATCCTCACCAACCTTCCACGCACCTCCGAGCAGCATGTTTGCCTAGGCACGGTGCGAAAGAAGTTCAACATACATCATGACTTTAAGCTGGTGTTGCAGCTTTCAAAAGATTCGAAAGAGGGCTGCCTTTTTAAAATCTTATTTAACAAATGTGCCTTCTGTCCATCAGATGATGATGTCTCCTCACTTTTCTGACTCAAACTGTTGTTGAAACTTTCAACAACGTGAGCCTGCTTTATGTCGGCTTTAGGGTCACACTCGTTTACTCAACGTAGTTTTGTGGGTAGTGAGTGCGAGTTAAATGAATGTCGTGCTTCAGGCTTTACCCTGTCCATATATAGGTGAGACAAATCTACCTCCTAACTGGAATGTTTAGTTCTCCAAAAAAACGAAAATACTTGTTATTGGATGTTTCTAGTTATTAGCACAGACTCTGTTCGATGTGCCAAATCACCTGCTGTGATCTATCCTCCCTCTTTGCTGCTCCTACAGCCTTTACCTTAGTGAGATGATCTGCATTGCTTTCATCAGATGATATCTCCTCACCGTCCTTCCCCGCATCTCCGATCAGCACGTTGGCCTAGGTACGGTGCGAAAGAAGTTCAACATACATCGTGACTTTAAACTGGTGTTGCAGCTTCCTGACTCAAACTGTTGTTGAAGCTTTCAACAACGTGAGCCTGAATTTTGATTTAAAGCTTTCGTGACTTCAGGGATTCATATTCTTGGTTCTTTCGGTAAAGTCACGTAGAAGAGAAATAATAAAATAATAAAAATATAAAACAATAAAAATTCTCACGACGTTTCGACTGCAACGCGAGCCTGCTTTATGTCGGCTTTAGTGTCACACTCTGTGGGAATATGATCACTTTCAACAACGTGAGCCTGCTTTATGTCGGCTTTCGGGTCACACTCTGTGGGAAGATGATCACTTTCAACAACGTGAGCCTGCTTTATGTCGGCTTTCGGGTCACACTCTGTGGGAAGATTATCACTTTCCACAACGTGAGCCTGTTTTAAATTAATGTAGTGCTTCAGGCTTACCCTGTCCATATATAGGTAAACCAAATCAACCTCTGAACTGATGTTTCGCTCTCCAAAAAAAAAAGTTATTAGCACAGATTCTGTTAGATGTGCCCAGTCACCCGCTGTGATTTATCTCCCTCTCTGCAGATCTTACTGTCCTTACCTTAGTCAGATCATTTTCCTTGTGTTCATCGATTGATGCCTCCTCACTCGTTGACGTTAAATTGGAATTGCAGCTCTGAAAAACGCTCTCACTGGAGCTGCGACGACTGCCCACTAGACTCGGAAGAGGACTGCCCAGTGAGGTCCCAGCAGAGTTGTCCTCATCATCAGAACTGCTTCGGCAACAGCAGCAGCATATTCTTTTGAAAAACTTTCTGAAAAATTTCTTTACACCTCTCTTCATGGTGGCCATGTCACCAATGTGCCAGAGCACCTAAACTTTTCCTAAAATGTTATCTTGCGAACGCCAGAGAGCAAGTGAAGACACGTCTGCTTTCCAAGGTATCCGAAGAGCAACTGTGAGAAATCACTCCACGCATCACCAGCAGGATGTGACGTCACAAGCCAAACTGCAGTGACGTTACAATGACACCTTACTACGAGTGTCACGTGACGTCACAGACTCCCGACTACGCCGACGACACACAACTAACTGCATTTGTTGCTCAAATAGCTTTCCTTGGTGTTAATTAACAGAGCTATTGCATGCTGCATTAGAAGTGTAACATCACACAGCCCACTGTATGCGTTAGGCTTCACTTTCCATTAAACA
Organism: Lampetra planeri; assembly: GCF_965212315.1. Taxonomy (NCBI): domain Eukaryota; kingdom Metazoa; phylum Chordata; class Hyperoartia; order Petromyzontiformes; family Petromyzontidae; genus Lampetra; species Lampetra planeri. The sequence continues at coordinate 5,652,864 of NC_136136.1, forward strand.
CCAGAATCCACTCGAGCAAGAATTCCTTCCTGGCATGGAAGACACCTTACGTTCGATTACAGGTTTTCCAAAATTCCACTTTTATTAATTTACTCCCCGTTTAAAGACAATTTAAATTGTTCTGCACTTGTGACACGATCATCAATCAACGCTGTCTGATTGGCAACACACCTGCTCAAGCTCTGGGATAACAGGCACGTGGTGACATCAGTGCTTGTCCACTTTGCTCTAATTAGTATATTTTCTAATCTTCAATAACGTATTTAATTACTCGTTGAAGTTTAATGAGCTCACTTGCCTTGATTTTTGTCCAGTTGTTGCAGATACGAGTCACAACACTTGCTTCATGTGCAGTGATATCAATGTGAATTCAAGTGCGACGTTACCAATTACGTCCCATTTTGACTGGAGAAGATCAATGGGCGGGGTTTGAGAATCTGAGACGGTAAAATCTTGAATGTTCATAAAATCTACAGAGGTTGAGGGCTTTGCCTGTTTCACGTCGGCTTCAGTGCCACACATTATCGGGAAGAGAATGTCGTGGCTCAATGTATTTTTTCAAGTATTTTGCGCGGTGTTTAAATTAATGCAGTGCTTCAGGCTGACCCAATTCAATCTCCGATCAAAAATGTTTCGGGATTCAAAAACAAGATAAAGATTATTTATTTTTCTTACTTATTAGCACAGACTGTTATATGCCCCATACTTCAGTAGTATAGCTTAATAACCGTTCATGCGTATCACATTACATTTGGATTCACAAGCATTGACTTAAGTCCGTGAAAAAGAGGCTTGTCGTTTAGTGATTTAATTCACGAACTTTTAAATTACTTTCCGCGAGCAACAACAACAACGACGCAATGGCCAGGTGTTTGGAGAACTCTCGCTCCGACGCGTCTCCCAGGGCGGGCCGATTCTGGGTGGGCTCTCCAAAGCCTCTGTCGCCCGTGGTTGAAATCCTGGAGCACGGGGATTTGACGGCGGACCACAGCGTTGCAACTCGAGCACACGGGCACACAACAGGCGCCTTGAAAGGGGCTCCCGTGGTGAAGGGAGGTGTCCGTTTGGCTCGTGGAGGCTCGCTGCAGTCTCCTCCGCCTTTGGAACGAGCCAAGGAGGCCCCCTTGGAAGAAGACGGATTCGGGAGACGTGTCGTGCCGCCGTTCAAGTTCCAAGGAAAATGCGATGTTGTTGATGGTGACGGTGGTGATGATGATGATGGCAGAAGTGGCGGTGGTGATGAAGAAGACGGTGTCAATGTTCGTGGTAATGATGTTGACGGTGGTGATGGTGACGACATTGATTTTGCTGACAAAAACAGAAATGTTGCAGAGTTTGAAAGAAATCGCAATGGTGAAGGTGGTGACGATGGTGGTGGAAATCATAGCGTTCATTCCGGCGAGTGCGACAACGGCAACGTCAACAATGACCCTGACATTTTTTTCAACGACGACTTCAGCGTCTCTTCCGTCGAAACGCGCAGCTCGCCACCCGCCGACGCGCCACCTCGAGCCTTCTCCAAAGCACCCGCGGCCGAGTTCACCTCCGGGCACGGCTCCACCATCGCCTCGCGCAGCAGCGCAACGCGACCATCGGGGATGTAGGAGGAGACGAAGGCGACGGCGGATCTCGGGCACGGGACGTGGGACTCCCGTGGGGATTTCAAAGGCCGTGCCCGCGGGCCCGTGACCCAAGAGCTCTCGCCGCCGAGTTGGTCGGCCCGGCAGGCAGCGAGGAACCGGGAGGGAGCAGAAGTTTATTGGAGCTCTCCTCCGCGGACACCCCGAGGCGCCGCGAGGAGACGGCGCAAGAAATCGGTGGGAGCGGTGAGAAAATGAATCAAATATTTTGATCGACACGCCACACACGACTAACGTCAATCGGTCATCAATAAACTGTTGGATGAGCGCTTCTATGCGCCGCGCGGGGCGTGGGGGTTGTTTGACCATACTTCACCACACTGGTCGGTGCGGGGTAAAAGGCGGGCAGCATGTACGTGGATGCATTGAAGTACAGAACGACTTTTTACGCAGCCGCGCAGCAGCAAATAACACCTGTTTGTGCGTAGTAGTGGTCGTCCGTACAAGCCCTATCCTGATTGAAACCTGCTTAGCTACCTGATCTGATGAGATCGGACTCGTATTCTTCATCAGCTGCATTGACGATTGAACCTCGCCATCAATTGGTCATCCCTAACAGTTAATCATACTCATCCTCGAAATTATGTTTTGCCATAACGCTTGTTTACCCAATAATCAATTCTTTTTCAGGCGGGTCCTACCACGTTTTTGCAGTCTGTGGGGGTGATGATTGCCATATGATTTAAATCGCGGGTATCTTTTTAAAGTAACACATTTGGAGAATAACGTCGGCACGCACAATGGCTTCACGCGTGCGAATAACGCCACGGGGGATCTTGGATGCGGACTGTGAAGCAGACTGCGTATTGAAAAATGCATTTTAACCTATTGTAGTTGATACTCCAGAGGTATCATTATCGGGGCGTCCGCTGGAATCGAAACGTAAATCCTCTGCAACGTCGAGCGGACGCGGAATCGCCGCCGATTATCATCATGGCACACACACACACGCGTGATCATACGGTTTGATTTTTTATTGAGGGAAAAGGGGTTTGTGGATCACGCAGATTTGTCCAGTCCCAAATCGACTCTACTCCCGAGGATGCAAGGAGATGCCTGTGCAGATACAAACCCCACACGTTACCCTCGTGTTACGCGTTGTTTTCTCCCAGTATTCCTTTCACGTGAAGCCAAACTTAATGCGATTTGCAAAACGTCCCAACGCACCAGAACCCTCCTGATAAGTAATCTCGAGACTGAATGTGACTTTCCTGCGTAATTAGCATGATTCGTCATCGTGGCCATTAAATGTGATGTATTTTTACGTTTTAAAAGTTATGCCACTTCAGGTGAGCTACCAGGAGAGGGCAGCGTTTATCAAATGGATTTGAATCGCGGAGCTTTTTGAGTCCCTTATTTATCCTCCCGCTTGGGTGGGGTTTCTCATGGTCCTTGTGACACAAATGCGGTCGAAAGCCACTGCCTAATGGAGGCGAACCTTACTGATAAAATTCAAACTTGCGTCTCGACCATACAAGTAAAAACACACGTGAGTCCATCAGCCTATTTGCCTTTTTGGACGAATGCTATTCACGCAGGAGCATTGGTATATGCGGGTAAGCTGTGTATGGGGTTTCGGGTCGCCTGTCTCATCAGCAGGCTGTGGCTTCATACACACTGCTGAACATCTTAATGAGGGGTGTTGCGGCTGCAAGGGTTGACTTCGCTCAGTGATGGCAGTACAACATTCGGATTAAGATCCCATCTGTGTCAAGGTTTTGAGTTGCCACCACCTGGTTTTGTGTGGTGAGCTTTCTCCCAGATATCTGGGTTTTCGTCCACATGAAGCCAAAACACGTTTGAATGGGATAGGTCAAACAACTAGATGCAGCAACCTCCTGAATAAACTCGGTGATGCTTTCTTGGACAAATAATTGGCAAGACGAGTCTCCATCAGCAGCCATGATCTATTTACGACTGAATGAAGGGCCCCTCTCCAAGCCGTTACAGGACCGCGAGCGATGTTAAATGTCACAACGCATCTCGCCACGTGCGCACGAGCCGATGTAATCGCTCCATTTGCGCGATGCAAGTTCTCTTTTGGCATGTTCCTCTTCTTTGGCTGTAACTCCTTAATGAATATCGACCACCGGTAATTACTGTATAATATTACAAAGTGGAATGACCTTCCCGCAGGGAGCGCCCGTGGATGATCCGTGGACGCAGTGGGTGTGCATGCAGATCGAGGCCGCCGTGGAACACGAGTTGGTGGAGGAAGGTGGTCACGTCCCAGACCCAATCTTCATGCTCTAGGCCAGTGTTTTTCTCTAATTTCCAGAGGGGGGGGGGGGGCTACGTTCACTGATAACACATCATTAGTGTGCTGGTCCCCACGTATTTGAAACCATTGGGATTTGACAGCACGATGAAAAATTCTCATTTGTGTACTGTCGGGGGCTGCACGTTAGAGGCCACACTAAAGGCCATCAGGGGCCACCAGTGGCCCACGGGAATTGCAATGAAAAACACCGCTCTAGGAAATCATCGGCACCCTCAACAGTTGCATTCAATAATCGATTAGTACGAGGGCCTCTGCATACTGGTATGATTATCTGACCATACTTCACCATTCTGATCAGTGTGGTTTGAAGGCAGGGACCAAACGTGGGAATCATAAAAGTGCAGAAGTGTGGATCTTGCTGCATGTAGCCCCAAAGTTTTTAACAAGCTGGCATGACCACCTATTTATCACTATCCTGCTCAAGTCTGCTTGGCTTCCGAGATCGGGTACATTCTGGGTGATTGTCACAGGTGGCATTGATATACATGGTAGAAATTTAATTACATTACTGCAAGGTAGACCTTATAAATGCCACATGAGCAGACGGCCATAGTAGGTATACAATAATACGTGAGTTTTTTTATGTAAGTTTATTCTGTAAATGTAATGACGATCTGTACAAAATCGGAAAGCGTCTTATGTCATGTACGTTCATGTGCTCAATTAAAAGCACACCTGGGTACAATATATGTACAGTACAACGTAGGACTGCAGATTTGGGGCCTACAATCGAATGAAGTTTCAAACTAGTATTTTTTATTTTATTTTCGTGAACGGCATCTGCAGCATCTGGTTTAAGTACGGCAGCGCTGACGACAATTTCACACACGAGTGGCCACTCTTATCCTTGGTTAGTTTATAACATGACAGTCGACTCCAGTGCCATTCATGCAGGGCTTAATTTCAGCCGGATGTCTTCTGGTCAGCGACCCGTTAAATATTTGTCCAACCGGCACATCACATCCAGTAGATCTCTATGGCTGTGGCTGTAAAGTCGCATACCAATTCGGTGTACCAGCGATCTTAAATGAGCTAGAAATGAAGCCCTGCTTGTATTTCAATCCTTTGTCGTGCTACTTCCGCCTCAAGAGAGACCACAGTTGGTGAAGATGGCTCTCGGTTCGTATCACTTGACCCACTTCATGGCAGTCGAGCAACGTGTCCATATTGTTGTGCGTCTGCCTATGAGCCATAACAAGGGTGAAAGTGGAAAGCAGTTGTCATGCTGCTATTCTGCCACGAATTATAACGGTGGCCACATTTCCAACCTTTCAGGGCAAAAAACGGATCGCACTACTGCGGGGACTCCAGTTGATATGTAGAGCAGTTGTGGGTTTTCCCACAATGCTGCAGCAGAATTTTTTTTTACTTAGGTCGGATACTATTCGACAACCACCGACACCTGCTGACTGGCAAGCACGTGTCACGAAGTATGCTGGACATCGGAGGCATGCAAAGGTCCTTAAGAAGTTGTGGGGCTTTATAATAGGGGGGAGGTGCAGTGCCGGATTAAGCTAGTGCAGGGCCTGTAGCATTATAAAGGGGTCCTAAATGAAATAAAACACAATTTTAACTCGCTTAGTAAAGTAATTCTATGTATTCATTAGCTATACAGCCAGATAATACGACAAATCGCTAACAAACACCCAGTCATTCATAAAAGTTGAAGGCAGTATAGTACTATAGTAATAGAGCAAGTGCAGAATCACAGAACCGGAATTGATAGCTTGAAAGCATTTAGCGCGGGGCCCTTGAAAGTGCGGGTAGCACGTGTAGCTACTTTTACTGGTAGGAACCGCCAGGTTACACCAGCCCACAGGGGATTATTGTGTCCGTCGTGCAGGGAGGGGCTGGGTGGGGAGGGAGGGGCTGGGTGGGGAGGGGCTGGGTGGTGCTGGGTGGGAGGGGTGGGGCTGGGTGGGGAGGGGCTGGTCACCCCGTGGTGCCCTTATAAAACTCAACGTTTAACCTACTCACGCCGGCTTGTGCCCACCCTCACAGTCGGGCATATTTGCGGAATGCACCACGCCGTCGTTGACCCTGGCCATTGACCGAGCAACCCAACGTTCCTACCAGCTCCCTCCGCAGGAATGTGTTGCTACTGGGATAATCCGGCACTGGGGAGCTGCGAGGATGGGACTCCTCGACACTTGCGGTGCTGACTGCTGAGTGGTGTGAGCCTTGTCAGCGCCACTGAGTGGACAGAGCCCCCCCCCCCCACCGCTCCTACAGCTCGTGGGTGTGGAGTGGGGGGCTGTTAACGGACAGCCACGTGGGGCAAGTTCACATAACTATCAACCCCTTATCTGTGCCAACCAATTCAGATCTCATTGGTCATCCCGTTCCCTTATAAATCTCAACGTTCATCCTACAAAGGACCAATAATATCTTAATTGGTCTGTAATAAGATAGGCACTGATAAGGTATGTAGTAAGTTCAACGCACAGTTATATGCATTCGACGGGGCCTAGGATTCGTAACAAGTGACATTTAATACCTAAATCGATAACGAACAAGGGGAATGTATAACGACTGCCAATTAAATTAATCAGTAATAAATACAACAACAATAATCGCGTACAGTACTTGGAACGTGGTTCCAGACATACAGTACCCTGGCGTCTACAAACTAAGTTGCCTCTGTGGTAGCAGTTACATTGGAGAAACCAAACGACATGTCTCGGACCACATCCGTGAACATAAAGCTGACCTGAAACACGGTAGGACAAACACCTCAGCCGTGGCAGATCACTGTTACAATTCAATGGGCTCACATGACATTGACTTCTCCAAGATAGAGGTTCTCTGCAAGCCATCTGGCTACCATGAGAGATTCGTTCATGAGGCGATCCACATATACAAACACAGAGACAATTTCAACCGAGAAGATGGATTCTGGCTCAGCAATCATTGGAAGGACGTAATAAACCACTTCGGATCTTAACTGATTGTTGTTCACGTTTATGGTGACTTTCAGACCGCAGTCCACTCACTGGCATTAACTGTGTATCTTGTGTTCTCCACAGGGAATGCAATATTTGCTCCGCTGCGGATCTCCTGCCACCGTTTTCCCATTCACATGTTTCATTGCTTCTACATACTATTAACATGCCCTCCCTTTGATAATGCTACCCCCCCCTCCCTTTGGTGCTGCTGATCCTGCATAATGCATGGGCATAATATGACTTTGAAACCCCCCCGCCCACCTCCTACGCATTTCCCATGAATATGCTAAATTCCTCTTGATATGCACATTCTTTTGTTAAGGCTCTCTTCTTCCACCTCCAACTCAGCTTATATATAAGCTCCTAGCTTGGCAGTGTCTCATTCTTCACCTGAAGACGGCTGCTTGCGTTGTTGCCGAAAAGTCGTGAGAATTGTTTTATTATCTTTTATTTTTATTATTTTATTACTTCCCTTCTACGTGACTTTACCGAAAGAACCAAGAAGATGAATCCCTGCAGTCACGAAAGCTTTAAATCGAAATTAACTTTTCCATATTTGAAATCGACTCCATTTGATAATTCAACTGGAATCGATTACGCACACCTTGCCGTGGGCGCCATCGGGAATCGATTCTTCAGTCATCGATCTCTTTGGATCGATCCACCCTCCAACCAAGCCTCGACTGCCTCGTCCGCTCTGCTGTGGCCTCAGCTGCCTGCCGCGAAAGGGGAAGACGATTGACGATTGTCGCTGCACCATTGACGAAGGTGTGCATCTGTGCTTTGCTGTCAACGAGGAGATGTAGGAGGTGCAGCTATCGGGGGCTATCAAAGGCTATTTATCTCGCTGTTATCGTATTCAGCGAGGTACCTGTGCTGGATGAGGGAGAGGCCGTATCGGTGAATGGCCGTCGTGCCAGTGAGGTCCTGTGTCGGCGATTGGCTTCATGATCACAATCGGAATATTTATATTGGATGGAAAATATAAGAAACCCACCTCACCCACTGGGATTTTTGCACACAGTGTTGGTGTACGGTGCTTTTTCTGCAATATTTTGCTGTCTTTTCTTGGATTTTCTGTTTGCACATAGTCACTTTAAGATGTGTTTTTGTTTGTTGAGGTTGCACCCGATTCAAGAGCCGAATGGCTCACAGGGCTATACCAAATGACTGCAACTGAGAAATCATACATTGTAGAATTGCTTGTGTATGGCTACTGTACAGCTGTGAACTCGGCCGTGTACAATTTAACATTTTACTGTAGAGTGCAAACTTAACCTGTGGCATGACACCTTGGGCTGCGGACTAAACTGTGCAAAACATTTGGAGTTGACTTAGTCGAATGTCGTCACCAGCACTATGTACTGAGAGCGTAATGATTTACCTAACCACCACGGTGATCCGATACATTCATTCATAATAGTCTTTTTCTCGTTTTTACCATCTCGTTTCTATTGTTGCTTGCTTTTGTTACGTCTCCATTTGTACCCTTGCTTACTCTATTAGCCGAAGTAATGTTGGATATGGTTTCCCTATTTAGATTTCACATACATTGAACATTTTCATGTTTACTCGATTCGCTGCATGTATTGTGAGCCTTTGTATGATATTATTCGATGAAACGATGCATCTGTACTCAACCAAAGCACGTACTGCGTGGGTCTGGTAGAACTGTGGAAGAATGGACAAGGTTTTCGATGCCTCCTGGGGTCTGTCCAACGCTGAGCTCCTCCAGCAGGTACTGATGCACTGCCATTGGGTTGGTTCTGTACACCATCAGTGTGGAATCTTTGCCTTAATGAGGGCAGAATAGGAATTTGAAGTCTTTTCACGAGCAATCTGCACGTTAACAGTCACATGTTACTTCAAGAGAACCCTTACATGCCAAGAACGCCGGTAAACAGTGTGGAACATCGCAGACGATCAGAATAAACACATACATTTGCACACCTAGCTTTGACACGAAGATACTCGGGTAACCATCAACCACATCAGAATACTGTATCAACTGGCCAATGAGCACATCTCTTTCATGAATGGAAATTAAAATCACAGGAGTGCGTGCGGTCGTGGCCATGATACACAAACTATGGGCCATAAAGTAAACCACTGCTATTTTGGCAGCTTCAATGGAGGAGGGATAGCAAAACTACACGAGCTTTCTCCTGAAGTGCTCCCGTGGGTAGCAGACCTCTGTTGGCATTTAGCTCCTCAACATTGCCATACGCAAGAATAGAATAGTGCAGCTCTGATACTTGAAGTAATGGATATATAACATGTGCGGGCCGCTTTGACGTGATAAGGCCTCATGGGTTCATGGATTGTGTGATGTGAAGTCGTGGTTGTAATTTGGCCCACGGGCTATAGGTTCCCCACTCCTGGTATATACACACATTTACAATAACATTACACATATAAGCTATGATGTTTATATTTAAGATGGCTTTCAGGAACACAATAGTCGAGTACATATTTCATTGTAAAAATATATATTTACAGCCCTCAATCTACTTATGTATAATTTGTTCACTCCCTTAGCCTAATGTAACGGCATATTATTTTCATGAATCGTAGATATAATTGATTATTACACTCATTAATTTATTAAATTTAATGAATTAATAATTATTACATGCCAATGATTTGCTTAAGAGGACTGACTTTGTCCTCATTAACATTACTTTTATTCATATTATTGGTCTTTTCCCCCATTTTTATCCCAATTGTGCTAATGATGTCACGTTATAAGATTAATACATTGTTCAGTCCCTCCAGAAAAACGCGGAGTTTTTTGGTGATTGTTGCGGGCAAAAATCGTTGATTATGCGGCACGTTTTCTTAAAAAATGCGATGGAATATGCGGGATATTTATGAAATTTTATGCGATTAAATTGCGGGAACTTGCAAAAATTGCGGGAACTTGCAAAAACTGCGGTTTGATGAAAAAGAGAAAAAAAAGTGATTCCCCCAACACCCTATTCACTAGGCTACTACTTTAATGTAAAGAGTCATTTCTTATTACTTCCTATGATAAGCAAGCATACTACATCACAGAAAGTGCTGGGAATATTTAAGTTCTCATCTTGTTTTATTTCAGACCTTAACAAACAGATGGCTCAAACTTACAAAACATTGAGTCGAACAAGTTCTGTAGCTTTACAAAATGAATATGCTACAACTTCTGTAAAAATGAATAAATAAAATATTAAAAAATAAAATGTGTGCTTCCTGTTTTACAGAGGTAGCTATACAAAACAGACATCTTCTGTTAAAATAAGTGTTTTCAGTGCACAGTAACGTAAGCAATACAGTAACAGTACAGTCTTACAGTAATGTAAATTTACATACTACTAACAAAAAAGTGCAATCTTACAACTGTAAAGTTGCATAAACTCCTGAATAAAACTAACTACGTAGCCTCTAACACTGGCCAATCATTCACCATCCTCATCCTCCATCCCCTCTCCCTCAGTGTCCATCTCCTCCCCCTCCACCATCTCCTCCCTCTCAAATGCTCCACTGGCAAATGAGAAAGATTTGCGGGCTTCATCATGGTTTCATTGGCATCGCGGGGTTTGCAGCTTTTCAATGATGTCGCGTAATGAGTGACGTCACTTCATAACGTTCCCATGGCAACAGGGGAAATGGCTGCGCTTGTGTGAAGTAAACGCAACATTTGTCAACTTTCTGCTAAGATATATGTGACTTTTTGCAACGAAAATGCGGGGATTATGAAATCATGCAAGCCCGCATATTTTGCGCGCGGAAATCTGAAATTTATGCGGCGAAAGTGCGGCGTATTTGAAAAAACGCGCCCCCCGCATAAATATGCGGACTTTGGCTGATTTTGCATGGAATCATGCGATCGCATAATCGCGTTTTTCTGGAGGGACTGATTGTTATCTCAAAGCATTGCAACCATTTGTTTTAGAGAATGGCTCACAGAAGCAGATATAACAGAGCAACCTCTGAAATTCTTTCAAGTGACCTTTAGGCCACACATTCAGGGGCAGCATTTTCCCACTCCTGAGAGTAACCTGTCCTATGATGGTCAAACCAATATTTGTATTCCCTTTGATGAAGTTGGAATTCAACCAAATTAAGTGCAGAACCAAATGTAATGTGATGCTTGTTTGTGCAATCATTGGTAGCAGGGCTGAAACCATAAACCCTCTTCACTTGAGAATCCAGTTTAATCAAAGCTATGTGAAATCTAACCCAGAATCTCGGCGATACCAACTCCGTGCTTTGTCCTCTGAGCTGCCCAACATCTCCAATAACTTTTCACTCTCCTTCAAATCTACCACCACTATCCAACACCTGAGAGCAGATGGGGCTGCTGAGCTGGTTGTCCGGCAAGGAGACCACAAGTGAAGCATACCAAGCAATCACAGCCGGCAGGGTCGCGTACGAGCTGTACAACCGCGTGACAGGCAAGGCTGACATCGACAAATACAAGGTGCTTGTCCATGCATACCGGGACAGTCACCTATACGGAGCACACTTTTTCGTGGTCCACTTTGCATGCTTGTAATTTAAGCGTGCATAATAGTTAAGTTGATTTTGATTGTAATTCCTGAAATACTTCCTGATTGATGGCCTTATTATCTAACCTGATGGGATGATCGCAGCCCAGCAACTTAACACCAGATTGATCTTGTCCATTCCGCTTCCCCTTGTCTCTCATTTGTACTCATCCCTTCATCCCATGCCTGTAACCCCATTGTATTCCTCTCCCTAGGCTGAGTGCCTGCAGGGCATCGTAAATTTCATCCGGGACAACCCAGGAGCCACGAAAACTGCCATCGACCAGGCCGTTCTGCTCCACGTTCAGATATTTGCTGCTCGGGTGGATGCGATGTAGGACTGAAGTGTGACTAGGTAAACACCTGTTTGGTGGACATCTTTAGAATGAACTCCTTGTTGGATACCTTGAAGGATCAACATTTTTTGCTAACTTTGCCCAAAAACGCAATTCTTGGCGATCGTTAAATTGTTGACTCAGCCATGCAGCCTTTTTCATAACATTTTAAATATGTTTTATCTATTAGGCAGCTAAATACACTCGTATTTCTATGCGTCATATTGGAGTGGGCAACAACACCGTGTACTGGAGTGCAACAAGTGTGGGGGGGCCAACACGTGCACATGGGAGAGATAGAGCGATGGTAATCTCCCCCTGGGTGGTGTCACATGGGTGAGATGGTAATATCAAGAGAACAGCCTGGATATGCGCAATCAGAGAAGGAAATGGGCTAATATCTAGCAAAAAATCGCAACTACTGAGGCAATTTAATTTTTGCACATTCTCCAGGACAAATCACACCCTCGTAAAATGTTGCATTTCTAAAAGGGACATTTTTTTGTGCATTGCTCATCCTTTTGCTATGTTTGGTTCTTAAGTTATAAGCAAAGTCACAAGCATATTACAATAAATAAATTGTAGTTTTATGCCATGCAATGGATTGTATCACGTGGATTATCACATTTCAATAATGAACACGTATGTATTGTCATTGATAAGATAATAGGTTTTTCCCCTTTTTTCTGGCAACAAAACAGGTGTTAAGATGTTAAAACACCAAACTTAAACCTTTTACAAGGAATCATGTCTGCATTAACCACAATGCTTGTGGTCAGAATGCAAACAAAACACATACTCTGATAATATATGCATTGTCCTTCAAACTGATTGGTCCACACCAGCGACAGCTTCTTTTGAGTCTCGTCTCAAACGGTGTTAGACCAGAGGACGCCAAAAGGTGTACATCCCAAAGACAATGCACTATCAGAGTAATGAGAGCTGGGGTGAGCATTTACATAATGGGACCTCCTTTGCCAGTACCAAAATATGATAATAGGGTTTTCCCCTTTTTTCTGGCAACAAAACAGGTGTTAAGATGCTAAAACACCAAACTAAAACCTTTTACAAGGAATCATGTTTGCATTAACCACAATGCTTGTGGTCAGAATGCAAACAAAACACATACTCTGATAATATGATATTGCCATTGAATTGTGACTTTATATGTACATTAATAATACAAACAACATTTAAGAATTTGCTTTGAAATATGTTGCACACTCGAAATGAAGGACATGGGCAGGTGCTCCAAATCGAGGGCAGACACATTTATTGTGGTTAATAGCAATCTTGTGAAGAACAGCACCGTCACTCTGTAAAATGCAACAGCACGTATGTTACAAACAGCATTTCTCCCGAGTCGCCATTAACCATGTGACTGGTTTACACGTGCGGTTATTCATTAACAGTTTTCTCATAAGCATCACCTACTCTTCCAACCCAGCCAACTATGGTAGCTCTATCCACTACTACTCCAGTAGCCCCGAACAATACACAGGTTGCCACGGCCAATACTCTGGTAACCCCGCCCAATACTCGGGGAGCCATACTACTCGGGTAGCTCCAACAACTACTGCGGCAGCTCTTTCTTTTGATGATATAATACGTTGAGTATGTGGCCAGAACGTTAACACCAGGGCCATTATGCCAATCGTCACATATGTGGAGACATTGAGACAGACTTTGTAAAACAATTGATTGTCCTGACCAAATAAAGAAGTTTTGGTAGCTTTACTAATTTATATTAACTGGAAAAATTGCAATGATACCTGTCTGATTGGCAATGCGTCGTCTGGGGCACCAGCATAACAAACATGTGAAGGCCTCAATGGATGCCCACTGGCACTAATTGGTGTATTTTGTAATCCTCAGTAAAGTGTTAAATTAATTCTTGAAGCGTATTCAGCTCACCTGGCTGCAATTCACATTTCTACACGGATGTTTTTGTCCAGTTGCCCAAGATATACTCGTTCAAATATTTGCTTCATGTGTATAATTTATATATTTGTCTTCTGTTAAAAACACAACATATACATACACAAATACTAAGCTTTTGTGAAAGGCCAACGTTCCGTTTGTCCATTTGTCCGTTAAAATTATAAGAGCCTTTCAGAAGTGCTGAATCAAAAAGTTACCGAAAGTGGGGGTAAATAGTTGATCTAAAAGGTTTCCAAACATTGTTGACCCCCCCCCCCTCCAAAAATCTTTTTACCCCCCCCCCCTCACCCAATTTTTATTTTGTAGGCATTTAATCCTACACACCCTACATAAAATAGTAGTATCTAGCAGAGGTGTGGACTCGAGTCATGTGACTTGGACTCGAGTCACATGACTCGAGTCATGAATTTGATGACTTGCGACTCGACTTGGACTTGCATAACAATGACTTTGTCCCACCTATGAGATGTGGACTCGAGTCATGTGACTTGGACTCGAGTCAGACTCGAGTCATGAATTTGATGACTTGCGACTCGACTTGGACTTGCATAACAATGACTTTGTCCCACCTCTGGTATCTAGTAACTTTATAGGATTACCCACGGACTCTAAAGTAGCATCTAGTGATTCTATAGTATCTAATGACTATAGTATATACTGACTAAAGTAGTATCTACCGACTCTAGTAGTATCTACTGACTATAGTATCTACTAACTATAGTAATATCTACTGACTCTATAGTAGTATCTACTGACAGTAGTAGTAGTATCTACTGACTATAGTAGAAACTACTGACTATACTAGTGTAACGGGTTCCGGAGACACTTGTAGAGGTAACTTCTTTATTACAACACAACACTCCAACAGTCCTGATACTCTGTTACAGCCTAGGTACACAGCCTAGGTACACAGCCTAGATACTCTACTCTGGCTACGCTCTGGAACTCGCCCTCCCAAGGTCGTAGAGTCGGGAGTTCCAGAGTCCCACCACTCGCTCTCACAACATCCCAGGGTCTTCAGATGGCTGGTCGTGGGTCTTGGGTCTTGAGTTACAACTGGCCCCGATCGTCTAGGGAGCTCCCCTTTTTATGCCTAGTCCAACGAGGGGTGGGGCCGTGTGCGCCACCAGACATCCCACAGAGCACACACAGCCCCCCCCCCCGTTGGCGGCGCCAAAAGGCTTAAGCGCCTGGGAACCCAACGCCTGGCGCCCAGAGGCTTAAGCGTCTGGACCCCCTGGGAACCCAGAGCCCCCAGCAGCCCCTCCCTTCTTATGTCACTACATTAGTATCTGGCTCTACAGTCGTATTTACTGACTATAGTAGTATCCACTGACTATAGTAGTATCTGTTTACTAGTAGTATCTGCTGACTCTATAGTAGTATCTGCTGACTGTAGTTGTATCTGACTATTGTCGTACCTACTGACTAGTAGTATCTACGGACTATAGTATCTAGTGACTATAGTAGTATCTGGCACTACAGTAGTATCCACTGACTATAGTCGTATATACTGACTACAGCAGTATATACTAACTGTAGTAGTATCTACTGACTGTAGTAGTATCTACTGACTATAGTAGTAACTGCACATATTGGGGTAGGGGGGGAGAAAAGGACATCACATTGTTCAGGATGTGGTTGTGCAGCAGTAATTGTGCTTTTTAATTCTTTTTGGCATTTTTAACGCGAGGGAGAACCTCTCTCCCATCGCCGCTCAGAAAACTTGTTTGCATTGGTAGGGGCAACCGCGAGTTGGCGTTTCCACGCAGTCATGCAGCACGCCACCTTGTTGTACGAGAAGTAGTGACCGCTATTGGTGGTGGTCCTGTGGTGCACAATGACCGAGTAGAGCGAATAATGTTCCGGCTCGTGCACAACCTGATTGGACATGACCAGCCGCATGTTGAGTTGTTCTGGGAAGAGGAACTCCTACGAGGGATGAGGGAGGAGACAGTGGTGAGCCAAGCGTTAAAAGAGAGGAAAATAGGGTGCTGGCTAAGCAGGGGCAGAAGGGGGGAGCAAATGAACGTATTGGTGGGACACCAGTGCTAAGAACAAAAAATAAAATAAGACTAACAGCAGTGACGATTATCTCAACCGGTCCTGAGCCTCGTTCCCTCGGTCCACTCAGCCTCAAATGAGTATATGGTGCAATATGTAAACATTACCGCTCAGGGGACAAAGGCGGCCGGGCGTGGTGCTGGCCACCCACCCCCTTCCTGTGTTGTTCTGGCTTTGACAGGTGCTCATGAACAGCACTTGCACCAACAGTCGAGTAAGGCTCTTTGGGGGATATTTGTTTTTTTGTTTATCATGCACAACATCACCTTGTTGTAGGAGTAGTAGTGGCCGCTATTGGTGGTGGTCCCGTGGTGCACAATCACTGAGTAGAGCGAATACAGTTCTGGCTCGTGCACAACCTGATTGGACATGAACGGCCGTATGTCGAGTTCTTCAGGGAAGAGGAAGTCCTACAAGGGATGTGGGAGGAGACAGTGGTGGGCCAAGCATTAAAAGAGAGGAAAATAGGGTGCTGGCTAAGCAGGGGCAGAAGGGGGGAGCAAATGAACGTATTGGTGGGACACCAGTGCTTAGAACAAAAAATAAAATTTGTTACTATAATTTATTTTCCCACGATTCGCAAACCCAGTCGGAACATCTTGCGGGGTGCGTCAAAATAATTTCTCAATATAGAAGCAGTTGGAAGATGGATGTCAGCTCAAGTTTTAGATGTTAGACTGTTTTACGAGGACCGATGTGTTATATTGCACCGGTGTACAGCCAATGTCCAAATAACAAATATGGTGAATGCAATCAAATTTGAATAGAAGCATTCTGTGTAGCAAGTAAAATTCACCTTGTCGATTTTTCACACCACTAATCGATTCGCTCAATGGTAATGATAAGCACATTGGGCACCACGTGCAGGCTCACTCTCTTTGTGGATTTCCCCACGTGTGAGCACCTGTTCGCCCGACAATAGCATGTGTTGAGGCCGCTGGCCCCCGAGGCCTCTCCCTGCTGGGCGCCGGCCGTAGGGGGTCCGCCGTCTCCCGATCCCTGACTCGTGTGAGAGCAGCTGCTGCTGCGCTCCTCGCTCGCGGGAGAAGGGCTGCCGCCCGCCGGCTCTCCTCCCTGGGTCAAACCCCCGCGAGTCCGCGAGTCCTGCTTGTGGGGCATGGCTCGGCACTGGCTCGGCACTGGCTCACGGCCGCCTGAAAGCACCCTGTTGCCTCTCCGCCAATCAAACGCGACGCCTCCCCTCACAAACCCGCGCACCAATCACACGCGCTGAACGGGGGGGTCAGGGGTTGGAGGGCAAATGACGTTGCTCGCGCCCGGGTCGCCGATTGGGGGTTTTTGTTACGGGTGGTTTAAAGGGCTGTGGGTCAGGTGTTCGCGAGGGGTGTTAGTCCGCACGCAGTGCGGGGGTTCGCAGCAGCAAGACGAAGCGTACACCCGTGGAAGCACCGACCACCCACGTTACGAGCGCACACACACACAGCACCATGCGTTTTCCACACACACTCGCAGAGTTCACCCGAGGCTGTGATCAATTACTAGCGTGCACCCGTGAAGCGCCGACCGTACATGTACGAGCGCACACACACAGCACCACGCTCTTCCCACACGCTCGCAGAATTCACCCGAGACTGTGATCAGTTACTAACGATTTATTATCGGCATGACTGAGCCACTCTCACGGAATCAGTCGGAATGGGCAAGGCAGGATTAAACTATCTCCCGATGGTCTGAACCTTAGCCTGTTAGGACTTAATCCCCTTGTCTGCTGCCCAT
Source organism: Lampetra planeri (assembly GCF_965212315.1). Taxonomy (NCBI): domain Eukaryota; kingdom Metazoa; phylum Chordata; class Hyperoartia; order Petromyzontiformes; family Petromyzontidae; genus Lampetra; species Lampetra planeri. The sequence goes on from NC_136136.1 coordinate 5,670,333, forward strand.
TGGAGAGCTGGGAGAAAAGGATCTGGTGGGGAAGGCAGTTCTGAGGCATGCGGAAGCAGTGGCCAGTCCATCGGAGTTGTTTTTTAAAAAGTATTGCTTCAATGCTGGTGGTGTCAGCATGGAGGAGGACACTTGCATTGGTGCAGAGATCTTCCCACTTGATCCCCTGGATTTGATGGAGGCAGTGCTGTTGGAAGCGCTCAAGCGCAGTGACGTAGCACCAATACATAGACAACCTACTGGCAGAGACTTAAAAGCCTAGCATACCATCTTTAAAACTATCACTTCTACACAAACACTGAGTCTACACAACATGTAGCTTCAGATAATTTCGGTCCAACAAAAAACAGACGGTTACTTATATGACAGTCACATGATAGACAATGTTGGGACAAACAAAATCTTTCTGTTAACTCTTATCAGAATATTTATTTATACAGCAGGAATCCGATGAGTCGGGTCAGGTCAGAATGATACAACAACAAATAATACAAAAACTTGACAGTGAAAAGTATAGCAAATATTTACAAATAAAACGAAACTATTTTTTATCTTATCAGGTAAAACCACTGAGCTATGAGCTTCTCATTCAGGAGCAACTTGGCAATAAATGATAGCTTAATAAACTGGTTTATCTTATAGAAATTTTTACAGCAAAATAATCTAAATAATCTAAACAAATGTTTGTAAAAGTTATCCCATCATATCAGATGTTTATATATTTCCTTCCTTCTGAGAAACCTAGACCATTATGGCTCACTCGGTGGGTTAGGGATGAAAACTAAGTACAGGCAGTCCCCGGATTATAGGGATGAAAACTAAATACACTTTTCGATTTAAAGCTTTCGTGACTGCAGGGATTCATCTTCTTGGTTCTTTCGGTAAAGTCACGTAGAAGGGAAGTAATAAAATAATAAAAATAAAACATAATAAAACAATTCTCACGACGTTTCGGCCACAACGCAAGCAGCCGTCCTCAGGCGAAGAGGACGGCTGCTTGCGTTGTGGCCGAAACGTCGTGAGAATTGTTTTATTATGTTTTATTTTTATTATTTTATTACTTCCCTTCTACGTGACTTTACCGAAAGAACCAAGAAGACTAAATACACTGTGAATGAACATTCGTAAGTGAATGCTTTCTGTTAACAATTAATGTTAAAATGTTTAATGGTATTAATAAACATTTGGATACAGTATATGTTCCATTAGTTTAATTATGGGTAGTGTTAGGGTAGATATTCGATTAAATAAAATAACACTGGTCAACAAAAAAAAAACATTTTTTTGTGGCCTGGACTTTTGTAGCTGTTTTAGACTAATTTCAGGGTGCTGATTCCAAATCTGATCTCAGATTTGCTCTATCACATGAGATGTGATAGAGCAAAGCATACCCCATTTTCATTGATTTTACCCAAAATTAACTCTGTCACTTATGATTGCAAGTTGTTGCGAGTCAGGGACTGCTTTAGTGTTAAAATATGGTGCTGTATTTTTAGGATAATGTGTTTATAATATAATTTTATGTAGATATCCACATTTATTTAATATTTTTCTTCTGCAGTTTTTATTGAAAATGCAATATTTGATATCTCAAAAACCTGATGTGATAGACAAGAACTTAAAACCGTTGGAATACCTTATGCCAGAAAAAGTGTGTTGACCAGTGTAATCGTAGGAAGTGCAGAGCGTATATACAGACATATGCTACAGGCAGTGATACACAACGTATCACAACGCGATACAGTAATGAGAGAAAACAGTACGGGAGGCACAACTATTTCTGGCTATGGGATTTTATCTGGATTTTGGGTGGAAATTGTTGAGTTTCCAACATACGGAAAATTCTGGTTGCGGATCTTCCTTGGGAACCTAACGCTTCCATAATCCGGGGATTGCCTGTAAGGAGGGAGCATCTGATATCAGGCTAATTTTCTAAGTCTCCAACGTGACTTCTTAGGTGGGGGTGTGTCTGTGTGCAGTGTGTCTGCGGGTTGTGTCCTTTCTTCCTTGAGTGTCCTTCCTTGTGTAGTCTGAGCACTTGTGAGCTCTCCTTGTGTCCCTGATGCCACCCAGTTTGAAGACTGTGGGTCCTCGATGTCCACTGGGATGGCATTCTGCTCTGGTGACCTACACATAGCACACATCATCACCATCAAATGTATTCCACTGGCCAACAGGGCACCACAGAAAACTGCCTGTCATTGAAACTACCTAGAAAAATAAATTGCACCGAAAATAGCTGCTAACTCACGTGGTAACCACCTTCAAAATATAATTGTGGCCCGAGTAAGAGTGTACACAACACTGTCCGATAACACTGTTTGACTTAGGGTAAATAGATCGAGGTTTTATGGTTTCTGAAAATACATCATGAGTACAACTTACTTCGTATAGAAGAGGATGTAGGCCTGGTCTTCAAGAACTTCTGCATTGGTGACTGGCATCACGTCAGTATCGTCCATTCTGAACCAGCTGCCATTGCTGACCTGAAGAAAAAATACATCCACACTTGTTAAATTACGATCAATACCCAATTGTACCAGATTAATTTAAAAGTCAGCCATAGTGACAGATCATGAAAGCGGCATGTTATATGGAAGTTAACACGTGTACTCATATGCTTTGTGTGTGTGTATGTATGATCATAGTGGGGAACAGTAGCGTAGTGGTTAGCACATTGCACTACGAACCCGGCAACCAGAGGTCGATTCCCGCTTAAGACTAACAGCAGTGACGATTATCTCAACCGGTCCTGAGCCTCGTTCCCTCGGTCCACTCAGCCTCAAATGAGTATATGGTGCAATATGTAAACATTACCACTCAGGGGACAAAGGCGGCCGGGCGTGGTGCTGGCCACCCACCCCCTTCCTGTGTTGTTCTGGCTTTGACAGGTGCTCATGAACAGCACTTGCACCAACAGTCGAGTAAGGCTCTTTGGGGGATATTTGTTTTTTTGTTTATCATGCACAACATCACCTTGTTGTAGGAGTAGTAGTGGCCGCTATTGGTGGTGGTCCCGTGGTGCACAATCACTGAGTAGAGCGAATACAGTTCTGGCTCGTGCACAACCTGATTGGACATGAACGGCCGTATGTCGAGTTCTTCAGGGAAGAGGAAGTCCTACAAGGGATGAGGGAGGAGACAGTGGTGGGCCAAGCATTAAAAGAGAGGAAAATAGGGTGCTGGCTAAGCAGGGGCAGAAGGGGGGAGCAAATGAACGTATTGGTGGGACACCAGTGCTTAGAACAAAAAATAAAATAAAATTTGTTACTATAATTTATTTTCCCACGATTCGCAAACCCAGTCGGAACATCTTGCGGGGTGCGTCAAAATAATTTCTCAATATAGAAGCAGTTGGAAGATGGATGTCAGCTCAAGTTTTAGATGTTAGACTGTTTTACGAGGACCGATGTGTTATATTGCACCGGTGTACAGCCAATGTCCAAATGACAAATATGGTGAATGCAATCAAATTTGAATAGAAGCATTCTGTGTAGCAAGTAAAATTCACCTTGTCGATTTTTCACACCACTAATCGATTCGCTCAATGGTAATGATAAGCACATTGGGCACCACGTGCAGGCTCACTCTCTTTGTGGATTTCCCCACGTGTGAGCACCTGTTCGCCCGACAATAGCATGTGTTGAGGCCGCTGGCCCCCGAGGCCTCTCCCTGCTGTGCGCCGGCCGTAGGGGGTCCGCCGTCTCCCGATCCCTGACTCGTGTGAGAGCAGCTGCTGCTGCGCTCCTCGCTCGCGGGAGAAGGGCTGCCGCCCGCCGGCTCTCCTCCCTGGGTCAAACCCCCGCGAGTCCGCGAGTCCTGCTTGTGGGGCATGGCTCGGCACTGGCTCGGCACTGGCTCACGGCCGCCTGAAAGCACCCTGTTGCCTCTCCGCCAATCAAACGCGACGCCTCCCCTCACACAAACCCGCGCACCAATCACACGCGCTGAACGGGGGGGTCAGGGGTTGGAGGGCAAATGACGTTGCTCGCGCCCGCGTCGCCGATTGGGGGTTTTTGTTACGGGTGGTTTAAAGGGCTGTGGGTCAGGTGTTCGCGAGGGGTGTTAGTCCGCACGCAGTGCGGGGGTTCGCAGCAGCAAGACGAAGCGTACACCCGTGGAGGCACCGACCACCCACGTTATGAGCGCACACACACACAGCACCATGCGTTTTCCACACACACTCGCAGAGTTCACCCGAGGCTGTGATCAATTACTAGCGTGCACCCGTGAAGCGCCGACCGTACACGTACGAGCGCACACACACAGCACCACGCTCTTCCCACACGCTCGCAGAATTCACCCGAGACTGTGATCAGTTACTAACGATTTATTATCGGCATGACTGAGCCACTCTCACGGAATCAGTCGGAATCGGCAAGGCAGGATTAAACTATCTCCCGATGGTCTGAACCTTAGCCTGTTAGGACTTAAACCCCTCGTCCGCTGCCCATTGGAGAGCTGGGAGAAAAGGATCTGGTGGGGAAGGCAGTTCTGAGGTATGCGGAAGCAGTGGCCAGTCCATCGGAGTTGTTTTTTAAAAAGTATTGCTTCAATGCTGGTGGTGTCAGCATGGAGGAGGACACTTGCATTGGTGCAGAGATCTTCCCACTTGATCCCCTGGATTTGATGGAGGCAGTGCTGTTGGAAGCGCTCAAGCGCAGTGACGTGGCACCAATACATAGACAACCTACTGGCAGAGACTTAAAAGCCTAGCATACCATCTTTAAAACTATCACTTCTACACAAACACTGAGTCTACACAACATGTAGCTTCAGATAATTTCGGTCCAACAAAAAACAGACGGTTACTTATATGACAGTCACATGATAGACAATGTTGGGACAAACAAAATCTTTCTGTTAACTCTTATCAGAATATTTATTTATACAGCAGGAATCCGATGAGTCGGGTCAGGTCAGAATGATACAACAACAAATAATACAAAAACTTGACAGTGAAAAGTATAGCAAATATTTACAAATAAAACGAAACTATTTTTTATCTTATCAGGTAAAGCCACTGAGCTATGAGCTTCTCATTCAGGAGCAACTTGGCAACAAATGATAGCTTAATAAACTGGTTTATCTTATAGAAATTTTTACAGCAAAATAATCTAAATAATCTAAACAAATGTTTGTAAAAGTTATCCCATCATATCAGATGTTTATATATTTCCTTCCTTCTGAGAAACCTAGACCATTATGGCTCACTAGGTAGGTTAGGGATGAAAACTAAGTACAGGCAGTCCCCGGATTATAGGGATGAAAACTAAATACACTGTGAATGAACATTCGTAAGTGAATGCTTTCTGTTAACAATTAATGTTAAAATGTTTAATGGTATTAATAAACATTTGGATACAGTATATGTTCCATTAGTTTAATTATGGGTAGTGTTAGGGTAGATATTCGATTAAATAAAATAACACTGGTCAACAAAAAAAAAATATTTTTTTGTGGCCTGGACTTTTGTAGCTGTTTAAGACTAATTTCAGGGTGCTGATTCCAAATCTGATCTCAGATTTGCTCTATCACATGAGATGTGATAGAGCAAAGCATACCCCATTTTCATTGATTTTACCCAAAATTAACTCTGTCACTTATGATTGCAAGTTGTTGCGAGTCAGGGACTGCTTTAGTGTTAAAATATGGTGCTGTATTTTTAGGATAGTGTGTTTATAATATAATTTTATGTAGATATCCACATTTATTTAATATTTTTCTTCTGCAGTTTTTATTGAAAATGCAATATTTGATATCTCAAAAACCTGATGTGATAGACAAGAACTTAAAACCGTTGGAATACCTTATGCCAGAAAAAGTGTGTTGACCAGTGTAATCGTAGGAAGTGCAGAGCGTATATACAGACATATGCTACAGGCAGTGATACACAACGTATCACAACGCGATACAGTAATGAGAGAAAACAGTACGGGAGGCACAACTATTTCTGGCTATGGGATTTTATCTGGATTTTGGGTGGAAATTGTTGAGTTTCCAACATATGGAAAATTCTGGTTGCGGATCTTCCTTGGGAACCTAACGCTTCCATAATCCGGGGATTGCCTGTAAGGAGGGAGCATCTGATATCAGGCTAAATTTCTAAGTCTCCAACGTGTCTTCTTAGGTGGGGGTGTGTCTGTGTGCAGTGTGTCTGCGGGTTGTGTCCTTTCTTCCTTGAGTGTCCTTCCTTGTGTAGTCTGAGCACTTGTGAGCTCTGCTTGTGTCCCTGATGCCACCCAGTTTGAAGACTGTGGGTCCTCGATGTCCACTGGGATGGCATTCTGCTCTGGTGACCTACACATAGCACACATCATCACCATCAAATTTATTCCACTGGCCAACAGGGCACCACAGAAAACTGCCTGTCATTGAAACTACCTAGAAAAATAAATTGCACCGAAAATGGCTGCTAACTCACGTGGTAAGCACCTTCAAAATATAATTGTGGCCCGAGTAAGAGTGTACACAACACTGTCAGATAACACTGTTTGACTTAGGGTAAATAGATCGAGGTTTTATGGTTTCTGAAAATACATCATGAGTACAACTTACTTCGTATAGAAGAGGATGTAGGCCTGGTCTTCAAGAACTTCTGCATTGGTGACTGGCATCACGTCAGTATCGTCCATTCTGAACCAGCTGCCATTGCTGACCTGAAGAAAAAATACATCCACACTTGTTAAATTACGATCAATACCCAATTGTACCAGATTAATTTAAAAGTCAGCCATAGTGACAGATCATGAAAGCGGAATGTTATATGGAAGTTAACACGTGTACTCATATGCTTTGTGTGTGTGTATGTATGATCATAGTGGGGAACAGTAGCGTAGTGGTTAGCACATTGCACTACGAACCCGGCAACCAGAGGTCGATTCCCGCTTAAGACTAACAGCAGTGACGATTATCTCAACCGGTCCTGAGCCTCGTTCCCTCGGTCCACTCAGCCTCAAATGAGTATATGGTGCAATATGTAAACATTACCACTCAGGGGACAAAGGCGGCCGGGCGTGGTGCTGGCCACCCACCCCCTTCCTGTGTTGTTCTGGCTTTGACAGGTGCTCATGAACAGCACTTGCACCAACAGTCGAGTAAGGCTCTTTGGGGGATATTTGTTTTTTTGTTTATCATGCACAACATCACCTTGTTGTAGGAGTAGTAGTGGCCGCTATTGGTGGTGGTCCCGTGGTGCACAATCACTGAGTAGAGCGAATACAGTTCTGGCTCGTGCACAACCTGATTGGACATGAACGGCCGTATGTCGAGTTCTTCAGGGAAGAGGAAGTCCTACAAGGGATGAGGGAGGAGACAGTGGTGGGCCAAGCATTAAAAGAGAGGAAAATAGGGTGCTGGCTAAGCAGGGGCAGAAGGGGGGAGCAAATGAACGTATTGGTGGGACACCAGTGCTTAGAACAAAAAATAAAATAAAATTTGTTACTATAATTTATTTTCCCACGATTCGCAAACCCAGTCGGAACATCTTGCGGGGTGCGTCAAAATAATTTCTCAATATAGAAGCAGTTGGAAGATGGATGTCAGCTCAAGTTTTAGATGTTAGACTGTTTTACGAGGACCGATGTGTTATATTGCACCGGTGTACAGCCAATGTCCAAATGACAAATATGGTGAATGCAATCAAATTTGAATAGAAGCATTCTGTGTAGCAAGTAAAATTCACCTTGTCGATTTTTCACACCACTAATCGATTCGCTCAATGGTAATGATAAGCACATTGGGCACCACGTGCAGGCTCACTCTCTTTGTGGATTTCCCCACGTGTGAGCACCTGTTCGCCCGACAATAGCATGTGTTGAGGCCGCTGGCCCCCGAGGCCTCTCCCTGCTGGGCGCCGGCCGTAGGGGGTCCGCCGTCTCCCGATCCCTGACTCGTGTGAGAGCAGCTGCTGCTGCGCTCCTCGCTCGCGGGAGAAGGGCTGCCGCCCGCCGGCTCTCCTCCCTGGGTCAAACCCCCGCGAGTCCGCGAGTCCTGCTTGTGGGGCATGGCTCGGCACTGGCTCGGCACTGGCTCACGGCCGCCTGAAAGCACCCTGTTGCCTCTCCGCCAATCAAACGCGACGCCTCCCCTCACACAAACCCGCGCACCAATCACACGCGCTGAACGGGGGGGTCAGGGGTTGGAGGGCAAATGACGTTGCTCGCGCCCGCGTCGCCGATTGGGGGTTTTTGTTACGGGTGGTTTAAAGGGCTGTGGGTCAGGTGTTCGCGAGGGGTGTTAGTCCGCACGCAGTGCGGGGGTTCGCAGCAGCAAGACGAAGCGTACACCCGTGGAGGCACCGACCACCCACGTTACGAGCGCACACACACACAGCACCATGCGTTTTCCACACACACTCGCAGAGTTCACCCGAGGCTGTGATCAATTACTAGCGTGCACCCGTGAAGCGCCGACCGTACACGTACGAGCGCACACACACAGCACCACGCTCTTCCCACACGCTCGCAGAATTCACCCGAGACTGTGATCAGTTACTAACGATTTATTATCGGCATGACTGAGCCACTCTCACGGAATCAGTCGGAATGGGCAAGGCAGGATTAAACTATCTCCCGATGGTCTGAACCTTAGCCTGTTAGGACTTAAACCCCTCGTCCGCTGCCCATTGGAGAGCTGGGAGAAAAGGATCTGGTGGGGAAGGCAGTTCTGAGGTATGCGGAAGCAGTGGCCAGTCCATCGGAGTTGTTTTTTAAAAAGTATTGCTTCAATGCTGGTGGTGTCAGCATGGAGGAGGACACTTGCATTGGTGCAGAGATCTTCCCACTTGATCCCCTGGATTTGATGGAGGCAGTGCTGTTGGAAGCGCTCAAGCGCAGTGACGTGGCACCAATACATAGACAACCTACTGGCAGAGACTTAAAAGCCTAGCATACCATCTTTAAAACTATCACTTCTACACAAACACTGAGTCTACACAACATGTAGCTTCAGATAATTTCGGTCCAACAAAAAACAGACGGTTACTTATATGACAGTCACATGATAGACAATGTTGGGACAAACAAAATCTTTCTGTTAACTCTTATCAGAATATTTATTTATACAGCAGGAATCCGATGAGTCGGGTCAGGTCAGAATGATACAACAACAAATAATACAAAAACTTGACAGTGAAAAGTATAGCAAATATTTACAAATAAAACGAAACTATTTTTTATCTTATCAGGTAAAGCCACTGAGCTATGAGCTTCTCATTCAGGAGCAACTTGGCAATAAATGATAGCTTAATAAACTGGTTTATCTTATAGAAATTTTTACAGCAAAATAATCTAAATAATCTAAACAAATGTTTGTAAAAGTTATCCCATCATATCAGATGTTTATATATTTCCTTCCTTCTGAGAAACCTAGACCATTATGGCTCACTAGGTGGGTTAGGGATGAAAACTAAGTACAGGCAGTCCCCGGATTATAGGGATGAAAACTGATTCCAAAGAACACAGGATGAGATGTTACTATCCTTTGTGCAAGCACTTCCAAGAGTTCATGAACAGTGAGCCTGGTGAAATTTGGGGAGCGCATCGTCAGTAGTGACCCTTTGGTTCCTAGGGTGTTTCGGCCTTTCATACTATACACCCTCCCCAAAGGCGGCCAGCGACAGGGTGATCAATCCTACGCTTGCGTCCCATTCCCAATTAGTCATAGGAGTTGCCTTGTTGTTGGTAGCCAACATCCCATGGGACTATGCATGGCAGGGGCGTCCTCCTCCCTGAGTCAAGCATTGTTGACTGCATACCTCCTGGCCCTCTCACTTTGGGGCCCAGCTGGGGTCTTTCCTCTTCATCCAGAGCCACTGACTGCTGCCTTCTGCCGCCTCCGATACAGCTTTGATTGCCGAACGCTGGCTCTGGCCCTTAATTCCCAGGTCTCTAAGCAGTCTGGTTGTAGATGTTGCCACAAAACCTCTGCAGCCCACCTCCACTGGTCGGACTTCTGTGTTCCAGCCATGATGCCGTGCTTCGGCAGCTAGATCGGCATAGCGCAGATATTTTCGCTCATAAGCCTCATCTACTGAGTCCTCCCAGGGTACTGTGAGCTCAATGATGAAGACCTTCTTGAGCGAACAGGACCAGAGCACCATGTCAGGTCTTAGGGTGGTGGTTGCGATCTCCGGAGGAAACACAAGTTGCCGGCCAATGTCAGCTAGCATTTTCCAGTCGCGGGCCAAGCGCAGCTGGTCTCGCTCTATTGGTGTAGAGCCGCTCTTCGGCGGTTTAGCCCCTTCGCGGACAAAGGTCGTCCGTAAGGGGTGTGATGCTGTTGGGGGTGGTAGGGAGTTGGTGGCAGCTCGCTTGTCCTCCAGGGCGGACGCAAGGTTTTTAAGGACTTGGTTGTGACGCCAAGTGTAGCGTCCTTGGGTGAGGCTTGTTTTACACCCTGTGAGAATGTGCCTGAGGTTGGCTGGCATGGAACAGAGGGCACAGTCCGGATCTTCACCATACCATTGGTGAAGATTAACTGGTGTTGGAAGGATGTCATATGTTGCTCTGATGGAAAAGCTCAACCGCCTCGCTTCCATGGCCCACAGATCCTTCCAGCTGATCTTCCTCTTCTCCACACTGTCCCATCGAGTCCACTGTCCTTGTTTGGCAAGAGAGACTGCCTTGGCCCACCTTGCAGCCTCCTCCTGATGGCGTACTTCCTGCACTACCATCTTCCGCCGCTCTGGTGCAGTGGCCTTACTCCAAGCAGCACGGCTAGTTAGCCCAAGGCCTCCTCTCCCTTGCTGAACATGACCCACAATGTCAGCATGTCTGAGGGCTGCTGTTGCCTCCTGGACTGCTTTTCCTGGCCTCCATTTGCGCCCAGTTGCCAAGGTCGGCGCGTTGTTGCTCACCACTGGGTCTCGAGATTCATTCAGTGTCATCTGGAGCCTGGTTTTTGCACACTTGAATTCCTCGGTTAGACTGGTGAGGGGCAGCTTGAGGACACCATCTCCATAGAGGCCTATGGTGGTAAGGCATCGTGGAACTCCGAGCCACTTCTTTAAGTAGCTCGTGGCTCCTCTTTCCATCTTCTCCACTGTTGAGATTGGAACCTCATACACTGCTAGGGGCCACAACACCCGGGGTAGGAGACCAAACTGCAGACACCAGGCCTTTAACTTTCCAGGTAGCTGGGTGTTGTCGATGGACTGTAGGCTACTACTGATGTCTTTGCGCAGCTGTTGCACCTGGTCTTTGTCCTTCAGGCTTGCATCATACCACCTTCCAAGGCTTTTTACCGGCTGCTCAGACACTGTTGGGATTTGGTCATCTCCGATGAAGAATTTCAGGTCACAGAGTACTCCCTTCACAATCGAGATGCTGCGTGACTTGGATGGTTTAATCTTCATACGGGCCCAGCTGATGTTCTCCTCGAGTTTTCTGAGCAGTCTCCTGGTGCATGGGACAGTGGTGGTCAATGTTGTAATGTCGTCCATGTAGGCTCTGAGTGGAGGGAGGCGAAAACCAGAGTCGACTCGCTGTCCACCAGCAACCCATTTTGAGGATCTGATGATAACCTCCATTGCCATTATGAATGCCAATGGAGAAATGGTACATCCCGCCATTATGCCTACATTCAGGCATTGCCATGAGGTGGTGAACTCTGAGGTGGTGAAGCAGAACTGCAGATCCTGAAAGTACGACTTCACCAGGGTTGTGATGGTGTCCGGTATGTGGAAAAATCTGAAGGCAGACCACAGGAGTTCATGGGGCACAGAGCCAAATGCATTGGCGAGGTCGAGGAAGACTACATGGAGGTCCCTTTTCTCCACCTTGGCCATTTGGATCTGGTGCCAGATCATGCTAGAATGCTCCAAGCAGCCAGAGAACCCTGATATTCCTGCCTTCTGTACAGATGTATCGACGTAGGCATTCCTTTGCAGGTACTCGGCCATCCTCTGGGCAATGATCCTAAAGAAGATTTTACCCTCGACATTCAGTAAGGAGATTGGGCGGAATTGGTTGATGTTCACTGCATCCTTCTCCTTAGGGATCAGGACCCCGCCTGCCCTACGCCACACTTTGGGTATTATCTTCTTTTGCCAAGCTGTTCTCATAAGCCTCCAGAGGAACCTCAGGACATCTGGTGCGTTCTTATACACTTTGTACGGGACTCCATTTGGCCCCGGGGCTGATGCTGTTCTTGCCCTTCGAACTGTGTTTTCCACCTCTTTCCATGTCGGAGGGCTGGTCTCAATATGATGTTCCGGGGGTTCAATGGGTGGGATATCTGATGGGATGGCCAGATGTTCATGTCGCTTTGAGTCAAAGTTTGTTGTTCTCAGGTGCTCTTCTAGGTCTTTCTTTGTTGTTTTTAGAACTCCACTTTTTTCTTTCGTGAAGAGACTTTTAAGGAACTTGAAGGGATATTTATAGAATCGAGTTCTAGTTTGTTCTTTCTTCCTTCTGCGCTTCCGTAGGTTCTCTGCTCTACGGAGGGATGCCAACCGGGTTTTGATGTCAGCCTGAAGTGCCTCTATGCCCTCCTTTTCCACTTCCGAGGCTTTCTTCCACTGTTTCTTAAGCTGTCTCCTTTCTTGAACGAGGCGCTTGATTTCTTGTTGCCTCCTGGAAACTGGTGGGGTTGGAACCTTTCTCCCGCCTTTTGCCTCTTGCACTCCAAAGCTTTCTGCCCCGTACTCATAGATGATGTCCCCCATCCTCTCCAACTTCTTCTCCACTGTGCCTCGAAGTTTCTCGAGGGTCAAGGTGAGGTCAGTATTCACTGTTTCCCACAACTTCTTGTCACTGGCGCCAGGCCACTTCACATACGGTCTGTGCCCTGGTAGTCTCCTCTCGATTGCAGGTCTCGGAGGCTGGGTGAGTTCCACTCCTGTTGTTGGTTCCACCTCAGTTGTTACTTCGGTGCTTGAGTTTACGTCCTCCATGACAGTGGTACTGATGCACTGCAAACTATGGTTTGCGTCCAGTTGCTGTGCTTCATTCGACTGATTTGATCGCTTTCGCAGAAAGTAATCAATGCGAGGCCTCTGTGAATGAACATTCGTAAGTGAATGCTTTCTGTTAACAATTAATGTTAAAATGTTTAATGGGATTAATAAACATTTGGATACAGTATATGTTCCATTAGTTTAATTATGGGTAGTGTTAGGGTAGATATTCGATTAAATAAAATAACACTGGTCAACAAAAAAAAAACATTTTTTTGTGGCCTGGACTTTTGTAGCTGTTTTAGACTAATTTCAGGGTGCTGATTCCAAATCTGATCTCAGATTTGCTCTATCACATGAGATGTGATAGAGCAAAGCATACCCCATTTTCATTGATTTTACCCAAAATTAACTCTGTCACTTATGATTGCAAGTTGTTGCGAGTCAGGGACTGCTTTAGTGTTAAAATATGGTGCTGTATTTTTAGGATAGTGTGTTTATAATATAATTTTATGTAGATATCCACATTTATTTAATATTTTTCTTCTGCAGTTTTTATTGAAAATGCAATATTTGATATCTCAAAAACCTGATGTGATAGACAAGAACTTAAAACCGTTGGAATACCTTATGCCAGAAAAAGTGTGTTGACCAGTGTAATCGTAGGAAGTGCAGAGCGTATATACAGACATATGCTACAGGCAGTGATACACAACGTATCACAACGCGATACAGTAATGAGAGAAAACAGTACGGGAGGCACAACTATTTCTGGCTATGGGATTTTATCTGGATTTTGGGTGGAAATTGTTGAGTTTCCAACATACGGAAAATTCTGGTTGCGGATCTTCCTTGGGAACCTAACGCTTCCATAATCCGGGGATTGCCTGTAAGGAGGGAGCATCTGATATCAGGCTAAATTTCTAAGTCTCCAACGTGTCTTCTTAGGTGGGGGTGTGTCTGTGTGCAGTGTGTCTGCGGGTTGTGTCCTTTCTTCATTGAGTGTCCTTCCTTGTGTAGTCTGAGCACTTGTGAGCTCTCCTTGTGTCCCTGATGCCACCCAGTTTGAAGACTGTGGGTCCTCGATGTCCACTGGGATGGCATTCTGCTCTGGTGACCTACACATAGCACACATCATCACCATCAAATTTATTCCACTGGCCAACAGGGCACCACAGAAAACTGCCTGTCATTGAAACTACCTAGAAAAATAAATTGCACCGAAAATGGCTGCTAACTCACGTGGTAACCACCTTCAAAATATAATTGTGGCCCGAGTAAGAGTGTACACAACACTGTCAGATAACACTGTTTGACTTAGGGTAAATAGATCGAGGTTTTATGGTTTCTGAAAATACATCATGAGTACAACTTACTTCGTATAGAAGAGGATGTAGGCCTGGTCTTCAAGAACTTCTGCATTGGTGACTGGCATCACGTCAGTATCGTCCATTCTGAACCAGCTGCCATTGCTGACCTGAAGAAAAAATACATCCACACTTGTTAAATTACGATCAATACCCAATTGTACCAGATTAATTTAAAAGTCAGCCATAGTGACAGATCATGAAAGCGGAATGTTATATGGAAGTTAACACGTGTACTCATATGCTTTGTGTGTGTGTATGTATGATCATAGTGGGGAACAGTAGCGTAGTGGTTAGCACATTGCACTACGAACCCGGCAACCTGAGGTCGATTCCCGCTTAAGACTAACAGCAGTGACGATTATCTCAACCGGTCCTGAGCCTCGTTCCCTCGGTCCACTCAGCCTCAAATGAGTATATGGTGCAATATGTAAACATTACCACTCAGGGGACAAAGGCGGCCGGGCGTGGTGCTGGCCACCCACCCCCTTCCTGTGTTGTTCTGGCTTTGACAGGTGCTCATGAACAGCACTTGCACCAACAGTCGAGTAAGGCTCTTTGGGGGATATTTGTTTTTTTATTTATCATGCACAACATCACCTTGTTTTAGGAGTAGTAGTGGCCGCTATTGGTGGTGGTCCCGTGGTGCACAATCACTGAGTAGAGCGAATACAGTTCTGGCTCGTGCACAACCTGATTGGACATGAACGGCCGTATGTCGAGTTCTTCAGGGAAGAGGAAGTCCTACAAGGGATGAGGTAGGAGACAGTGGTGGGCCAAGCATTAAAAGAGAGGAAAATAGGGTGCTGGCTAAGCAGGGGCAGAAGGGGGGAGCAAATGAACGTATTGGTGGGACACCAGTGCTTAGAACAAAAAATAAAATAAAATTTGTTACTATAATTTATTTTCCCACGATTCGCAAACCCAGTCGGAACATCTTGCGGGGTGCGTCAAAATAATTTCTCAATATAGAAGCAGTTGGAAGATGGATGTCAGCTCAAGTTTTAGATGTTAGACTGTTTTACGAGGACCATTGTGTTATATTGCACCGGTGTACAGCCAATGTCCAAATGACAAATATGGTGAATGCAATCAAATTTGAATAGAGGCATTCTGTGTAGCAAGTAAAATTCACCTTGTCGATTTTTCACACCACTAATCGATTCGCTCAATGGTAATGATAAGCACATTGGGCACCACGTGCAGGCTCACTCTCTTTGTGGATTTCCCCACGTGTGAGCACCTGTTCGCCCGACAATAGCATGTGTTGAGGCCGCTGGCCCCCGAGGCCTCTCCCTGCTGGGCGCCGGCCGTAGGGGGTCCGCCGTCTCCCGATCCCTGACTCGTGTGAGAGCAGCTGCTGCTGCGCTCCTCGCTCGCGGGAGAAGGGCTGCCGCCCGCCGGCTCTCCTCCCTGGGTCAAACCCCCGCGAGTCCGCGAGTCCTGCTTGTGGGGCATGGCTCGGCACTGGCTCGGCACTGGCTCACGGCCGCCTGAAAGCACCCTGTTGCCTCTCCGCCAATCAAACGCGACGCCTCCCCTCACACAAACCCGCGCACCAATCACACGCGCTGAACGGGGGGGTCAGGGGTTGGAGGGCAAATGACGTTGCTCGCGCCCGCGTCGCCGATTGGGGGTTTTTGTTACGGGTGGTTTAAAGGGCTGTGGGTCAGGTGTTCGCGAGGGGTGTTAGTCCGCACGCAGTGCGGGGGTTCGCAGCAGCAAGACGAAGCGTACACCCGTGGAAGCACCGACCACCCACGTTACGAGCGCACACACACACAGCACCATGCGTTTTCCACACACACTCGCAGAGTTCACCCGAGGCTGTGATCAATTACTAGCGTGCACCCGTGAAGCGCCGACCGTACACGTACGAGCGCACACACACAGCACCATGCTCTTCCCACACGCTCGCAGAATTCACCCGAGACTGTGATCAGTTACTAACGATTTATTATCGGCATGACTGAGCCACTCTCACGGAATCAGTCAGAATCGGCAAGGCAGGATTAAACTATCTCCCGATGGTCTGAACCTTAGCCTGTTAGGACTTAAACCCCTTTGGCGATTAAGCTAAATACCAACTCTCTCTCTTACGGTTCGATGCTCCAGTGTGCCCGTCCTCACAGCACTTCGACTCGTCACACGGACGTTCGAATAGCTGGACTGAAGAGACAACCGCCCCGATAGCTGACTTGAGAAGTAAGAGACCCTCCTGCCCCTTTCCATCGTCCCTTTATCCTTACCTACATCAAAGAGCCCGATCCGCCTGCCAATCAGAGCGCTCACCTGCACCCCAGCCCCACTCGGACCGCTGACCTCAGCGATGTCCGCATCTGAGCCCGCCGCTAACTGCCCGACCAATTAGAGGAATGACCCCGTTTTCCCCGTCGTTCGTGGCTCCGCCCCCCTTCTCACTACCTACCTGCTCACCGATCCATGTGTGCGGGGTATGTTTGTATCTGCGGTGGCTGCGTAGCCTCGTCGTGATCGTGCGTTTCCACGTTAATTCCCAGCGCCGCAGGGTAATTCAGCCTGGGGAAAGCCTTAGTCAATTCTCTGGTCCCAGGGAAAACCATGGAGGATGTTCCCCCTACGAGGGGGCTCCTGGGTGAAAACCTGTGGACCAGGTGGCTTCCCCGCGAGGCTCTACATGGGGGTCGGTGTGTGTGTGTTTGTGCGAGGGGCTGGTGAGGGGGAAGCCGTGTCCCCGTCGCTTGGCGGTGGTGGAGTCGTAGGTGGGGCGCCCGCAGAACGGCTTCGTGGCTGCGGCATCACACATGTTAGTTTACGACAGAGATGCGTGTTCAATCACACACTGGAAATGGGAATATAAAATAACGCTTCAAGGTACGCGAAGGAAGATGGCATTCACTTTCCACATCTATATTCTGTAAGTTTCTCGATCTTCATGAATTCATCAAAAGCTTCCACCATATACAGGGATTTCTGTCGAGTCAAAAAAGCACAACAATGGCAAATTATTACTTTGAATAGTTCACAAACCATGACTTAAGTGGCTCTGCAGTCAACTTATGATATATATAATGAATAAGGGATAAAAATCGACATCAGGCTTTGGCCTTCCCATTTCTTACGTTGATGTTAAGAGAGATGTCCAGGCAAGTGTCCAATGTGTCTGAGATGCTGAAGCACTGCAGGTGCTCAATTGTGAAAACACAAGTGCACACACACTCAGAGATGGTATTACCGCAGTACATTAATGGCCGTGCTCCAATTGAAAGTGTTCATGACATGTTTCTCCAACAGACAAATCATGCGAAACTCAGTCTGTTGGCCAGTGCAGTGCAGTGCAGCAGGGGTGGCGCACAGGGTAAATACAAACCAATCGTACACAGCTGCGCAATGCCAGGGAATGGACACAAAACTGGATTATAGCTCGTCTTGAATGTAAAGTATTTGGGATAACTCAAAGGTCAATGAGTGATTGCTGTAAAGCAGAAAGTCTGCCAGCGGCGTCGTGTACACGAGGCCCTGCAGGCTGGCATTCATGAAACGGCTATTCTCGAGGTTCTTGAGCCCAGCACCCTCATGTAGATCCTCTTGTCACTTGAGAACTAAATTTTCTAACGCATGCGTCATGTATTCTGGAGACGGAATGCTGTCATAGTAGTAGGTTTTTACCCTTTTAAACTGGTACAAAACTGACACCTTTATACAAGGCATCATGTTTGCAATAACCACAACACAAGTCAAAAATGCAAACAAAAAGAAGCAACTCTGATAATGATAATAATATGCACTGTCCTTGAAGTTGATTGGTCCACACCCGAGACGGCTTTCTTTAGAGCCTAGTCCCCATTGGTGTTGGACCAGTTTAAAAGGGTAAAAACCTACTACTATATTTTGCCACTGGTAAAAGAGGTCTCATAATGAATGCTGTCATGTTGTGGGGTAAAGTGTGGGTGCTCTCACCTTTTCCAAGATGTTTGGATGGCGTGGAAGAGTAGAGTTGCCTCGAGTGCAGACCCTTCCACCAGCAGTG
Organism: Lampetra planeri; assembly: GCF_965212315.1. Classification (NCBI taxonomy): domain Eukaryota; kingdom Metazoa; phylum Chordata; class Hyperoartia; order Petromyzontiformes; family Petromyzontidae; genus Lampetra; species Lampetra planeri. The sequence goes on from NC_136136.1 coordinate 5,688,607, forward strand.
GCATCGCCAAATAATTGCAAGGCTGGACCTTTACGTTTTGACTGGTCTTCTTTGCAAGTGTTGCAACGTATGTGCAGACTCGGGATTGGTTTGGTGTCCAGCCCAAAATCACAACCCTTTCATTTGTTTGAGCTTTCCACTTCACATGTCTCACTACCTGTTAATCTGCAGTGAGCATCGTAACATGAGGTCATACTGTAATTGTTCCTTTGGTTATTGTCTGAACTTAATTGATTTTTTTACTCAAAATGTATCAATATTAATTGGGTGGGCCAATTGCCTGTTGCCCGGGCAACAACTGTGATCTCTTCTGCAGCTCCTTCTGCCCTTACCTTAGATAATCTGCCTTGTTTTCATCGGATAATGATATCTCCTCACTGTCCTTCCCCGCACCTCCGATTAGCATATTTGCATAGGTACGGTGAAAAAGAAGTGAAACATACATATTGACTTGGTGTTGCAGAATTCAAACATTTTCTCACTGGACCAAGAACAGCTACCCACCAGACTCAACGGAGGGCTGAATCTTAGCGAATCTGCCTTGTGTCCATTGGATGATGATGTCTCCTCACTTCCTGACTTAGAACTATTGTTGTAGCTTTTAACAACATTATCTTGCTTCATGTTGGCTTTAGTGTCACACTCTACGGGAAGACAATCACTTGGCTCAATGTAGTTTTTAAAGTAGTTTTACATCCCCCAAAAAATGTTATTGGACGTTTTTAGTTATTAGCACAGATTGTTACACGTGCCCAGCCACCTGCTGTGACCGATCTACCTCTCTACAGCTCCTACTGACCTTACCTTAGATAATCTGCCTTGTTTTCATTGGATGCTGATGTTTCCTCACTTCCTGGCTTCAAACTGGTGTTGCAGCTTTCAAAAAACATTTTCACTGGAACTGGAATGGCTGCCCAACAGACTCGAAAAGAGGGCTGCCCTGTTGAACCTCAGTCAGCGAATCTGCCATGTGTCCATCGGATGATGATGATCTCCCCTCACTTTGGGAAATTAAACTGTTGTTGCATTTTTAACAACGTTCTGACTGGAAATAAAATGGCTGTCCACTAGACTCAAAGGAGAGCTGCCCTCGTGAACCATAGCAGCACTGCCCAGCAATCTCCCAGCATGGCTATCCTTATCAGAACTGCTTTGGCAACAGCATCTTTTTTCGATAAACTTTCTGAAGAATTTCTTAACGGCTTTTTTTATGGTGGCCATGTCACCAATGTGCCAGAGCACCTAAAATGTTAAAAGAAAATTACTCATGAGAACGCCAGAGAACAAGTGAAGACCGTCTGCTTCCCAAGGTGTCCGATGAACCACTGTGAGAAACCACTACACGCATCACCATTAGGATGTGACGTCACATGCCAGACTGCAGTGACGTAACAGTGGGACCCCTTATTACGAGAGTCACGTGACTTCAGATTCCAGAATGCACTGGCGCCACACAACAAACTGTATTTGTTCGTAAAATAGCGTTCCGCAGTGTTAATGAACAGCGCTATTGCATGCCCGCATTAGTAGTGTAACATCTAACACCCCACTGTATTAATTCTAGATTTGAAGCTTTCGTGACTGCAAGGATTCATATTCCTAGGTTTTTTTCGGTAAAGTCACGTAGGTAAAAATTTTTAATAAAATAAAAATCACGACGTTTCGGAGGCAACACAAGCTTCCGTCATCAGGTGGAACCGTCACAGCACGCTTGCTGTATCAAGTAAATGATAAATTCCAAGAGATCCGACCTTGTATATATACTGGTTGAGGGGGGAGGAGCCAGGATAGGCCCCTGGATAGGAGTTTTTTTTATGATACGGTTGGTGCGGCTGAAGCTACGGCTAATCTACATAACAAAGGACTGAGCCTTTGTGTGTATTTTGTAGAAACTGAGATGGTATAATCAGGAATGTTCATCGTGTATTCATGTGAGGCCTTGGCCTGCTTTGTCACGCTCTTAAAATGTTGCATTTTGAAAAGGGACCTTTTTATGTTTTTGTGCATTGCTCATCCTTTTTGCTATGTTTGGTTATTAAGTTATAAGCAAAGTTACAAGTGTATTCCCATAAATTAATAGTATGATGTGATGCAATGGATTAAATTGTATGAATTATATTTCAATAATGAACACGTATGTATTGTTTTCTTGAATTGTGACTTTATATGCCGTGTACGTTATTTGTAATATAAACATTTAAGATTTTGCTTTTAAATGTGTAGGGGTATAGCGCTGGCTGCTGGCGGAAATGGTAACTGTGGTGTATGGCAGTACTCGTGTCAGCATGTCAGATTATATACAGGAGGGGGACATCTAGGGGAAAGTTCATAGAAGGGGCCCATCATGAAGTCCCGGTAACACGCTCGTAGGTTTCAGACAAGGCGTGGTTGCATTTTCCCCAGATGCCCCTGGGTACATCCTCTAAATTACACTGGCCGTGACAAGGCCCTATTGAGGTGATCGAGGTCAAGAGGTGTGTGCGTATACAGGTCGGTCGCTGTCACTGGTTTGTGGACCCGTCATGGTTAAAACCCTATGTTCCACCTTATGTAGATATTTCATCTCCAGAGTGGCGGGTGTCTGATTTGTCCGGCGAGCCGGGGCGACTGAGCCCGGAGGCTGCGCTTCAGAAGGATTGCATTGTGCCGCCCGTAGGATCCCAGCACCTGTAGTCTGGGGATCCTCCGGCAGCGCCTCCGTGTGAAGGACCGCGTGCGGAAGCCCGGCCGCCATCTTATTCTCCAAGGGAGGGGCTGCGCCCTTTAGGCCGTTAATGTGACATTCCGGTGGTCCCCAGCGCGCAGGTTCCTGCTCGTGAAATTTCGATTTAAAGCTTTCGTGACTGCAGGGATTCATCTTCTTGGTTCTTTCGGTAAGGTCACGTAGAAGGGAAATAATAAAATTATAAAAATAAAACATAATAAAATAATTCTCATGACGTTTCGGCCACGACAGACCTGTTCTTCACCTGAGGACGGCTGCTTGCGTTGTGGCCGAAACGTCGTGAGAATTATTTTATTATGTTTAATTTTATTATTTCCCTTCTACGTGACTTTACCGAAAGAACCAAGAAGATGAATTCCTGCTCGTGGTGGGGGACCAGCGTCGAGGACTCGCTTCAAGAGCGCTTCTTTCCGCTGAACAGCTCCCTTCCCGTCATGACAATTGTATTCCGATGTCGTCCGGCGGGTGGCCGCCGCCGCGTACCGGGCTGCGGCTTCTGGTAGATCTGGGGTGCTTCTCGATGCTCGTGGCTGCGGCGCGTCCACGAACGTCATGAATTGTTGCGCTTCCCTCGCGGTTTGGGTTAAATCATTACGGGTTCTTGTTGCGAATGTCCGCCTAAAACCTCCCTGTTATAGTAATTGAGTTAGCGCACGTTTTTGCAGGCCTTCCTCTTATTACACGATTGTTGTCAGCCAAGACGGCTTTTTTTCATGGGGGTTTGGGGGGATTTAGGGGTATAGCGATGATTGCTGGTGGAAAAGGGTAACTGCGGTGTACGGCAGTACTCGCGTCAGCAGGCCACAGTATATACAGGAGGGGGACACAATTACCTTTATTTTTCAAATGACAATGTAAGCAAATATAAGCCACTCAGGCAGACGTGAACAACTCTAAAAACACAATTCTGCCTTTCATTCAGTCAGATAATATTGAACAAACTGTATAGAATACCTTAAATTTCCATGAGTTAAATATCTTTGCCTCATGAACATTTTAAACAGGAGTTACACGTAATGCAAAGTGGTCTGTTATCATGAAACTTTAAAACAAGTGAATTTTGCCCTTGTCTTTTACAATATCTTTCAGAAAGCAATAGTTTGTGTCACATCTACAGGTACATAACATCAACGGTTATAACCAAAATCTTATTTAAGAGTCTAATAAAAACAAGTGTCATAACTCCAAGTGCATTAGTGTGCTTTAGGCTTTTCACTGTTAATAGTGACAGATGTTACCGTTCAAAACACTCAATTTCATATTGATCAAGGAACAGATAACTTGCTGACACTAATGAGAAGGGTGATACTGAGATCTAGATTTCAGTAAAGAGACCAGGTCTGGCTTGAGGGCAGTGGTTGAGATGCGTAAAATGCCACGCAAGTGGGAGTCGCTCATCCTTGACCTCAATCAGTTCTTGTTTAAGTTCATGACTGAGAATGTTTGCTCACACAAATATGTGGAGCCGAATAAGCTCAGCATTTTCTTAGGGAATGACCGCATTTGTTTTTTTGCAGTCGCCATGTCAGAAATGACTCGAGAAGGGTTTGCGGCACGGATGCAGAGCCAGATAGAATTAGAATGGTGCTGCCACCGTGTGGTGAAAGGAGGAATTACATCTGTAAAGTTTTATGATTTATAAGACCGAAGCTGCGGGCCGTGTGAAATCTGACCGCGGGCCGGACTTTGGACATGCCTGGTACTGTACACACACACACACACGTGTGACGTCACTATGCGGGGGAGTGTTACCACCACGCGGGTCTACACACACACACGACGTCATCCCGGCTGGAGGCGGGAATGACGTCATCCCGGCTGGAGGCGGGAATGACGTCAGGGCCGGTTCTGGACTCGGGAGGCCACGAGGGTGTTGTGAGGTCGTGACCTGATCCCAGTGGGGGTCGGCGGCCCAGGGGGCACCTCGGGGGGCACGTGGACAGCAGGGGGCAGAGGTCGCAAACGGGTTTTGATTCCTTACCCGTACCCATACCCGGCCGCACCAGGGTCGCAATCGGGTACCCGATACCCGTATCCTACCCGATACCCGGCTACCCATACCCGGCCGGGTACGGGTAGCCGGGTATCGGGTAGGGTATCGGGTACCCGATTGCGACCTCTGGCAGGGGGCCTTCGAGAGGGTTCTCGAAGGGAGGCATGGCCGGGGTGGGGCCTGGGCCCATATAAGCAGTCTCCTCACAAGGTTCGAGGCTGCCCGTATCAAGAATGAAGATGCATCGTGAAGACGCCAAGAAGAATCAAGCCTCCAGTCAGCGGACCTGCCAGTAGCCCACCTGGCTGTGTCACGCTAGAGTATGTGAGAATTAGAGAAGTGTGTGTTAGCTAGAGTAGGTCGGTGGTCACCACCCTATGTGTAATGTAAGAGTTATCTGTTGTGTTCAGTAATAAATAAGTGTTACCTCCCAAGAAGTTGTGTGCCTAAATTCGAACTCACTACAAATGTTGCTTGTAATATTTGGTTAGATACTCTTTGGTTCTTTCAGTAAAGTCACGTAGGTATCAAATAAAATAAATCACGACGTTTCGGGCGCACCACAAGCGTCCGACAGGTGGGAAAGCATGGTCTGCTGCTGAGGATGCTTGTGTTGCGCCTGAAACGTCGTGATTTATTTTATACCTACGTGACTTTACTGAAAGAACCAAAGAGTATGAATTCCTGCAGTCACGAAAGCTTCAAATAAAGATTTGGTTAGATGTTATATAAGAGATGGTCTGCCTGCATGTTTGGTGGACAATGGGTGCATGCGTAGATGGTGTGGACTTCGTCTTCATCGGCGGCAGCCCCTTAGGGTTCGAGGATGACATCTATCAGATCTGGTAGCGGCTCTTGAAGTGGCTGAGGAGTCCAATTCACGATCTGCAGATATCTATGAGCTTTGGGGGTCACGTGGTCCCAGATAGAAGTGGGATCCGCAGTGCTGGGTTAGCTTCCTTTGTTATTTGGCAGCGATCCACCTCGGCATCAAGACGTTGGGTCTCAGTGGGCCGTCACCTGGTGGATGCAGCAGCGCCACCCAAGGTGGTCGGCAGCCTGCTCCATCGAATCTCAAAGCCTGTTTCTGTACTTCAGGGAGGAATTGAGGATATCCTTGAACTGCTTCCTTTGTCCTCCCCTCGTCCGCTGCCCATTGGAGAGCTGGGAGAAAAGGATCTGGTGGGGAAGGCAGTTCTGAGGTATGCGGAAGCAGTGGCCAGTCCATCGGAGTTGTTTTTTTAAAAGTATTGCTTCAATGCTGGTGGTGTCAGCATGGAAGAGGACACTTGCATTGGTGCAGAGATCTTCCCACTTGATCCCCTGGATTTGATGGAGGCAGTGCTGTTGGAAGCGCTCAAGCGCAGTGACGTGGCACCAATACATAGACAACCTACTGGCAGAGACTTAAAAGCCTAGCATACCATCTTTAAAACTATCACTTCTACACAAACACTGAGTCTACACAACATGTAGCTTCAGATAATTTCGGTCCAACAAAAAACAGACGGTTACTTATATGACAGTCACATGATAGACAATGTTGGGACAAACAAAATCTTTCTGTTAACTCATCAGAATATTTATTTATACAGCAGGAATCCGATGAGTCGGGTCAGGTCAGAATGATACAACAAATAATAAAAACTTGACAGTGAAAAGTATAGCAAATATTTACAAATAAAACGAAACTATGTTTTATCTTAGGTAAAGCCACTGAGCTATGAGCTTCTCATTCAGGAGCAACTTGGCAACAAATGATAGCTTAATAAACTGGTTTATCTTATAGAAATTTTTACAGCAAAATAATCTAAATAATCTAAACAAATGTTTGTAAAAGTTATCCCATCATATCAGATGTTTATATATTTCCTTCCTTCTGAGAAACCTAGACCATTATGGTTCACTAGGTGGGTTAGGGATGAAAACTAAGTACAGGCAGTCCCCGGATTATAGGGATGAAAACTAAATACACTGTGAATGAACATTCGTAAGTGAATGCTTTCTGTTAACAATTAATGTTAAAATGTTTAATGGTATTAATAAACATTTGGATACAGTATATGTTCCATTAGTTTAATTATGGGTAGTGTTAGGGTAGATATTCGATTAAATAAAATAACACTGGTCAACAAAAAAAACATTTTTTTGTGGCCTGGACTTTTGTAGCTGTTTTAGACTAATTTCAGGGTGCTGATTCCAAATCTGATCTCAGATTTGCTCTATCACATGAGATGTGATAGAGCAAAGCATACCCCATTTTCATTGATTTTACCCAAAATTAACTCTGTCACTTATGATTGCAAGTTGTTGCGAGTCAGGGACTGCTTTAGTGTTAAAATATGGTGCTGTATTTTTAGGATAGTGTGTTTATAATATAATTTTATGTAGATATCCACATTTATTTAATATTTTTCTTCTGCAGTTTTTATTGAAAATGCAATATTTTATATCTCAAAAACCTGATGTGATAGACAAGAACTTAAAACCGTTGGAATACCTTATGCCAGAAAAAGTGTGTTGACCAGTGTAATCGTAGGAAGTGCAGAGCATATATACAGACATATGCTACAGGCAGTGATACACAACGTATCACAACGCGATACAGTAATGAGAGAAAACAGTACGGGAGGCACAACTATTTCTGGCTATGGGATTTTATCTGGATTTTGGGTGGAAATTGTTGAGTTTCCAACATATGGAAAATTCTGGTTGCGGATCTTCCTTGGGAACCTAACGCTTCCATAATCCGGGGATTGCCTGTGTAATGCGGGCGTAAGCGACCTTCCGGATGTGACGTCACGGGGAGGTGGAGTCATGTGACGTGGGAGGAAGGTTCGGGTCCTTAAGCGGTAAAACCGGAAGGAGAGGGGAGTTGGTAGGAGACTGGAAAAGGGTCAGGCCACGCCGGGCGAACCAAGGAGGGGTGGCACCGTAGGCCAGCGGTGGCCAACCCCGGAGACAGTAGTGGGCTACTGGAGGGAGTGAAGCTGCAGCGAGTACAGCCAGGGAGGCTGTGTAAGGGAGGCAGCGGTGAGGCTGCCAGGAGCTACGGGAGCGACAGAGAGAAACAGCAACGAGGCTGTCAGAGTCTACGGGAGTGACCCAGAGAGGAGGCTGCAGCGAGTACAGCCGGAGGGGCTGCGTGAGAGTACAGCAGCGAGGCTGCTAAGGAGCTACGGGAGCGACGTGGCCAACAGCGGGGCTGTTGGCGGTGACGGGAGCGACAGCGGAGTCGGCACCGTGTGGAAGGAGCCAAATAAAGGACAGCCGTGTGGGAAACAGAAACCGAACCAAATAAAGGACACTGAGCCAGATATCGTGGTCAAGTCTTTTATTACACCTGTAAGGAGGGAGCATCTGATATCAGGCTAATTTTCTAAGTCTCCAACGTGACTTCTTAGGTGGGGGTGTGTCTGTGTGCAGTGTGTCTGCGGGTTGTGTCCTTTCTTCCTTGAGTGTCCTTCCTTGTGTAGTCTGAGCACTTGTGAGCTCTCCTTGTGTCCCTGATGCCACCCAGTTTGAAGACTGTGGGTCCTCGATGTCCACTGGGATGGCATTCTGCTCCGGTGACCTACACATAGCACACATCATCACCATCAAATTTATTCCACTGGCCAACAGGGCACCACAGAAAACTGCCTGTCATTGAAACTACCTAGAAAAATAAATTGCACCGAAAATAGCTGCTAACTCACGTGGTAAACACCTTCAAAATATAATTGTGGCCCGAGTAAGAGTGTACACAACACTGTCAGATAACACTGTTTGACTTAGGGTAAATAGATCGAGGTTTTATGGTTTCTGAAAAAACATCATGAGTACAACTTACTTCGTATAGAAGAGGATGTAGGCCTGGTCTTCAAGAACTGCTGCATTGGTGACTGGCATCACGTCAGTATCGTCCATTCTGAACCAGCTGCCATTGCTGACCTGAAGAAAAAATACATCCACACTTGTTAAATTACGATCAATACCCAATTGTACCAGATTAATTTAAAAGTCAGCTATAGTGACAGATCATGAAAGCGGAATGTTATATGGAAGTTAACACGTGTACTCATATGCTTTGTGTGTGTGTATGAATGATAATAGTGGGGAACAGTAGCGTAGCGGTTAGCACATTGCACTACGAACCCGGCAACCAGAGGTCGATTCCCGCTTAAGACTAACAGCAGTGACGATTATCTCAACCGGTCCTGAGCCTCGTTCCCTCGGTCCACTCAGCCTCAAATGAGTATATGGTGCAATATGTAAACATTACCACTTAGGGGACAAAGGCGGCTGGCCACCCACCCCCTTCCTGTGTTGTTCTGGCTTTGACAGGTGCTCATGAACAGCACTTGCACCAACAGTCGAGTAAGGCTCTTTGGGGGATATTTGTTTTTTTGTTTATCATGCACAACATCACCTTGTTGTAGGAGTAGTAGTGGCCGCTATTGGTGGTGGTCCCGTGGTGCACAATCACTGAGTAGAGCGAATACAGTTCTGGCTCGTGCACAACCTGATTGGACATGAACGGCCGTATGTCGAGTTCTTCAGGGAAGAGGAAGTCCTACAAGGGATGAGGGAAGAGACAGTGGTGGGCCAATCATTAAAAGAGAGGAAAATAGGGTGCTGGCTAAGCAGGGGCAGAAGAGGGGAGCAAATGAACGTATTGGCGGTACACTGGTGCACCGGATAAAAAAAGCACATTTTTCACAATAATTATATATTTTCCTGCGATTCGCAACCCATTTCAGAAAATATTGTGGGGTGCGTCAAAATAATTTCTCGTGATCTCAAAGCAGTCGGAAGATGAGTGTCAGTTCACATTTAGATTTTATACTGTTTAATGAGGACCGGTGTGTCATGCTTTACCGGTGTACTGCCAATACGTCCAAATGACAAAACGTTGAATACAAATATATTTGAATATCAGATGCATTCTGTGCAGAAAGTAAAATTCACCTTGTCGATTTTGTTGCCAAACTCATCGTATCGCTTAATGGTGATGATAAGCACATTGGGCACCACGTGCAGGCTCACTCTCTTTGTAGATTTCCCCACGCGCGAGCACCTGTTCGCCAGACAATAGCACGTTAGTTTACGACCGAGATGCGTGTTTGATCACACACTGTATAAATGGGGATATACACGAACGTTTCAAGGTGCACGATGGAAGATTGCATACTCACATTTCACATCTGTATTCTGCAAGAGTCTCGGTCTTTGTGAATTCATGAAAATCCTTCACCAGATCTAGGAATTTCTGTCAAAAGCCAAGAAAACACAAAAATGGCAAATTATTACTTTGAATAGAAATTAATAAACCATGAGCTAAGTTAATTTCAAGTTCATTTATTAGGTATAGCCCTGTGAGCAATTCGGCTCTTGAATCGGGTGCAACCGCAACAAACAAAAAAAACATGAACAAAAAAACATCTTAAAGTGAATATGTGACCGAGTGCAAACAGAAAATCCAAGAAAAGACAGCAAAATATAGCAGAAAAAAAAAACACAGTACGCTGTGTGCAAAAATCCCAGTGGGATGCAAGTCAAACAACCAACAACAACCACAAGACAACTTAGATTAAGGCCATCAGTTTAACTCTGTACTACAACAAACAAACATGGCTAAACCAATACACTTTTCGAAATCACAAAAATAAAGCCATGAAACAGTGATCACAGGAACTAACGGAATTTTCACAATAAATGGCATAAGTGGCTCTGCAGTCAACCGGTTGTGGTACATAAATATAATGAATGACAAAAACAATCGACATCAGGCTGTAGCCTTCCCAATTCTTACGTTGATATTAAGAGAGATGTCCAGGCAGGAGTCCAACGTGTCTGAGATGCTGAAGCACTGCATGCACTCAACTGTGAAAACACAAGTGCACACCATACGAGATTAATATTACTGCTGCACATTGCATAATCCTCATCAAAAGTATTCACATGTTAACTGGCTAATATCATGAACGTCTTCAGATACCACCAACCCAGATGCATCTATAATTGTTAAATAAAAACATATTTTGGTGAAAACTGTAACGGTTTTAAACACAAAAAACGTTGATTATGAACGTATTGTTGATACTGTTGGCAGTGGTGCCCTAGCACAAATCACAGGTAATCAACACATTCGTCAATAGCACTGCCTTACAAGGAAACATATGCAATTGGTGACGTTTTCAGGATTGATCCTTATTCATAGCACAGAAACAGAGGCCAGTAACATAGGGTGGATACGAGTTGGAGACCGTACTGTACACCATGGGGCCTAATGAGTAATTACATTTAAAAAAATTTCCTGATGAACACTTTTTAAAGTGGCATACATAATAAACACATGAAATCTATTTCCATATTCGGCATCTTACTAACTTGTGTAGTCAATGATGATCACACTCAGGATTGTCTGGTAATAATACAACTTTTCCATAACGATGAATTAACGGCAACTACAAAACACCGCTCACTGCCACCCGCACGATGGCTCCGCCCTCACTGTCCAAAATGGCGGAATGAAAATGGCTCCGCCTCTTTTACCCTGAGGACCACATCTATATTGTCTACACGTGTATGATGACATAAACTAATTTGTATTCAATGTTAATGCATATTTTGTGCATGTATGCTTATGTCCTTGTGTACGTGTTTTTACATCTACACATGTGCTCGTTGTTTAACAGAGAATATAAGGTTGCATGCGAGAGCTTGCATAGCCCAGTATGGATTGTGACATTGGTTGAAATCACTCCTTAAAGGGTGGATGTGTCGAAAGGAGCACAGTACCTACCTCTCGATTTCAGGTACCCCCTGAAGATCTGGTGGATCAATGTAGGGGTCTCCATGTTAATACCGAGCCTGAAAAGAACACGCAATGACACCACGTGGTAACTACAGAGGCAATGTCTTTACCAGATGAACACTCGGAAGAGTTACATATTTTTCGCTCCTAGTATTAACTCGCTGCAGTGACAATATCGTAACTACCTCGCCTGGTATACAGGTCATGGGTTTGATCCCAATCCTGACGCCTGTAAATTTGCAGTTTGCATTCACTCCCTGTGGTCGCGTGGATTTTTTGTATACGAGCCCACCGATTTTTCCCTCCACATTAAAAAAACATGCATTTAGAGTATTTGGTTTATAAAAATTCCACGTGATAAGTCACTTCGTTGAGCTATCATGTATGGCCATGTCGCTCCTGAAAAAGAGCTATCTAGCTCAGTGGGCCTCACCTGGTAAAATAAAAAGAATTTAACGGTAAAAGTGTAAGTCACAGTCTCCAAATAACATAAAGAATTCATCCAGTTGGCTGAGCGATAATGTGAGCATCTCACAAACGGAAAGTTACCAGTTCAAATCATGATGATTGGGAGTTTACTCATCATCCCTCTGAGGTAAATGTACTGGGTACCCCGTTGTAGGGCAGTCAACAGTAGTTGTCCTAAATTTTGACTTAAAACTTTCGTGACTGCAGGAAATCATATTCTTTGGTTCTTTCGGTAAAGTAACGTAGATAGAAAACATTTTCATTAAAATAAAGTGAATACAAATATGAATAATAAAATATCAAATAAAAATAATAATAAAAATACAAAAACACACTAATGTAGACAGCAGCCTGGTTCTTAATCGGAGTGAGTGTACTGGCAGTCTATAATGTAGACTGTAGCCTGGTTCTTAACCTTGGTGAGTGTACTAGCAGTCTAACATGTAGACTGTAGCCTGGTTGTCCTACGGACAAATATTTTTTCTGAACAATCCAGGCATCCATGTGCTGGTATTGTGCAAATATTTATGGAGTTTACTGGGGCATGCATTACTTACTGCCTTTGGTTGAAGAGGCAGGATTGGTGCAGAGCATCTATCACGTAACCCAGAAACACATGTGCATCCTCCTGCCTGCCAAAACACAGGTCCTCGCCGATGTCTGTGTGAAAATGGACAGAGGTCACACATGATGTGGTCACACAGTGGCTGGCACAGTTAGTATATAGCTTATGAATTCCCTCAACAACTAAACCGGCTCCAGATTCTTGAGAAATATTGTGGAATCTGGTGCATAGGACTTTAACAGATATTTTCACGTAAACCTTTTCACGTAAAAACACGTCATCCTAAGCTGATGGCAATTCTACTCAAAGTCTGACTTGCAAGAAAAGGAAGAGCATGTTGACAGATTTGTGGGTTAATCACAGAACTGGGTGTGGCTGGCAGTGTTTAGAACGAGCATCAACAGAGGAATGCTAGACCGGAAGAACATCCGATGCATTGGAGTTGTAATCTCAGTGCTGACCAAAACTAGTAATTTTCTATTCGATATTGTATACAAAAACTGATTCAAACTGCCCTTTCAGGGGATCTTGAGATGACTGAAGTTTCAACGTCAAAGACACTTGGGAATTGTGCTGGAACTTACATTTGAAATTGCGAACTATCTCGATGGGATTGATGGCCGTGCCCCGATTCATGAAGGTGTTGAAGACGTGTTTCTCCAACAGACACATCATGCAAAACTCAGTTTGTTTGCCTGTAAAGTGGGGCAGGGGTGGCACACAGTGGCAATGCAAACCAATCGCACACATAGCCCAGCTGCGCACAGTCAGGTAATCTACACAAAACTCGATTGTAGCTCGTCTCGAATGTAAAATATCTGGGAGAACTCACAGGTCCATGAGTGATCGCCGTAAAGCAAAAAGTTTGCCAGCGGCGCCGTGTATGTGAGGCCCTGCAGGCTGGCATTCACGAAACACGTATTTCCGAGGTTCTTAAGCCCAGCACCCTCACGTAGATCCTCCTGCCACTTGAGAACCGAGGTGTCTGTCGCAGATGTGATGAATTCTGAAGATGGAATGCTGTCCTCGTCTCCACACATTAAAAGATGGAAACACATACTTGACACTCACAGCACATCTGAGGGGAATGGTTTGAAAATTGCGTGTCTTAGCCTGTACGCGTGCTGGCATATTTTTTTGTGGTGCTGTTAGGTAGAAACAATCCTCTTCACCAGCTGGCGAGATGTAGATGTGTTAATGTCTTTGAAGTGTTCAGCACTAGTGATCAGAATTGCCTGAAGAGCATCTTCAGCCTGTAAGTTTTACATTGACAGCAATGGCGAGACAGCCACAGCAGCGTGACGAGCTATCAAAGTGTACGTATGTGTGCACGTTGAACTTCTTTCACACCGTGCGTAGCCAACCATACTAATCAGAGGGACAGGGTCACGCTGGCACACACTTACCTCTCGCGTTAGGTTTGTTCAGCCCAGCCTTGCTGACGCAAAACACGGCGGATGGAACGGTGCTGTATTGGATCCTCAGCCCCTTGTCATTTGCTGCTGACACCACTGGGGTCGATGTGGATGCCTCATCCTTGACGACGATGCTGGAGACAGTGTCCCCTTCTGTCCATTGAACACTCGTGGCCTTCTTCTCCTCCTACGGTAACGGTAAAAGCAGCCTTAAGTCATGCATACGCATCGCCACTACACTGCAGCATTACTCAAACTGCTAAGTGCAGATTCGTATTTCGAACAATGTTGCTAAATATGAAACAACATGGCAAGCCAATCTAATAATGGAGACTCTGCTTTGTTTTTAGATTCCTAGGATCTATCCTTGTGTCCAAAGAAGTTGGAAAAAACATACTACATGTCTAAATTCACATTGTGATATTCTGAAGATGTTACGTTAAAAAGATGCACGTGATATCACTCGAGCGCAAATACAGACCCATATGAACACAAATACCCATACAGGAATACATCCCTTCATACACCCTCCCCATCCTTGCAGTGCGTGAAATTGGAAATAATGATTTTTTTTTACTCAAATGGCTTAATGTACTATTCATGTAACGGTTAGCAATCTGGTGTTGTCATACGGAATTTGGTGCTTCAATTTCCTGGCATGTCAGTAGAAATACATCCTTCCCACCTTTATTCACCCAGCAGTAAAAATGGGGAGACCACAGTTAGTCGATGGACAAGCCATGTGTGTTGTGGGGTCAGGTGTGGGTGTTCCCACATTTTCCAAGGTGTTTGGTGGGCGTAGATAGGTGAGAGTTTCCTCTCGTGCAAACCCAACCGCGAACAATCGTATGAGCAGACAATTTCAAGGCTGCACCTTTACGTGTCGACTGGTCTTCTTTGCAAGTGTTGCAACGTAAACTTAAATACATTTTTACCTACATTTTATCAATACTGATCTATAATACAGGTTTTTTTTCTTGTTAGTTCGCGTAAATATATTAATGTGTCGTTAAACCAGCCACCACCCAACACTGACAACGAGTAAGGTTTGTCATGAAAACAGAACGTGGCCAATTCGTTACTAGTGCAGCACACCGGTGTGTTGGAGAGCAAAGCCACAACATTTACAATCTGAGTACGACGTTTCGCCAGTAATTACAACGAGCTTCATAAGGCGACAGTCAGATCTGTGGAGAAGTCCACCTGTTTTGTTCGTTAAATAGAGGCGTAGATGTGGTGACAACACTTGTGTGCTCTTGTGTTGTCACCACAAACGTGATACTGTACTCAGATTGTAAATGTTGTGGCTTGGCTCTCCAACGCACCGGTGTGCTGTACTAGTGACTAATTGGCATGTTCTGTTTACGTAACAACCCTTACTAATTGGCTGTCGGGTGGTGGCGGGTTTAACGCACATTTATATATTTATGCCATTTAACTCAAAATAAAAAAGAGGAAAAAATAAGGGAAAAACGGTATCATGGATGATTATGGTCGCGAAAGCATTCATAATTACATTTTGCCAAATCACCTGCTGTTATATATCCTCCCTCTTTGCTGCTCCTACAGCCTCCCTTACCTGAGTCATATCATCTGAATTGCTTTCATCAGATGATGAATCCTCACCAACCTTCCACGCACCTCCGAGCAGCATGTTTGCCTAGGCACGGTGCGAAAGAAGTTCAACATACATCATGACTTTAAGCTGGTGTTGCAGCTTTCAAAAGATTCGAAAGAGGGCTGCCTTTTTAAAATCTTATTTAACAAATGTGCCTTCTGTCCATCAGATGATGATGTCTCCTCACTTTTCTGACTCAAACTGTTGTTGAAACTTTCAACAACGTGAGCCTGCTTTATGTCGGCTTTAGGGTAACACTCGTTTACTCAACGTAGTTTTGTGGGTAGTGAGTGCGAGTTAAATGAATGTCGTGCTTCAGGCTTTACCCTGTCCATATATAGGTGAGACAAATCTACCTCCTAACTGGAATGTTTAGTTCTCCAAAAAAACGAAAATACTTGTTATTGGATGTTTCTAGTTATTAGCACAGACTCTGTTCGATGTGCGAAATCACCTGCTGTGATCTATCCTCCCTCTTTGCTGCTCCTACAGCCTTTACCTTAGTGAGATGATCTGCATTGCTTTCATCAGATGATATCTCCTCACCGTCCTTCCCCGCATCTCCGATCAGCACGTTGGCCTAGGTACGGTGCGAAAGAAGTTCAACATACATCATGACTTTAAACTGGTGTTGCAGCTTCCTGACTCAAACTGTTGTTGAAGCTTTCAACAACGTGAGCCTGAATTTTGATTTAAAGCTTTCGTGACTTCAGGGATTCATATTCTTGGTTCTTTCGGTAAAGTCACGTAGAAGAGAAATAATAAAATAATAAAAATATAAAACAATAAAAATTCTCACGACGTTTCGACTGCAACGCGAGCCTGCTTTATGTCGGCTTTAGTGTCACACTCTGTGGGAATATGATCACTTTCAACAACGTGAGCCTGCTTTATGTCGGCTTTCGGGTCACACTCTGTGGGAAGATGATCACTTTCAACAACGTGAGCCTGCTTTATGTCGGCTTTCGGGTCACACTCTGTGGGAAGATTATCACTTTCCACAACGTGAGCCTGTTTTAAATTAATGTAGTGCTTCAGGCTTACCCTGTCCATATATAGGTAAACCAAATCAACCTCTGAACTGATGTTTCGCTCTCCAAAAAAAAAAGTTATTAGCACAGACTCTGTTAGATGTGCCCAGTCACCCGCTGTGATTTATCTCCCTCTCTGCAGATCTTACTGTCCTTACCTTAGTCAGATCATTTTCCTTGTGTTCATCGATTGATGCCTCCTCACTCGTTGACGTTAAATTGGAATTGCAGCTCTGAAAAACGCTCTCACTGGAGCTGCGACGACTGCCCACCAGACTCGGAAGAGGACTGCCCAGTGAGGTCCCAGCAGAGTTGTCCTCATCATCAGAACTGCTTCGGCAACAGCAGCAGCATATTCTTTTGAAAAACTTTCTGAAAAATTTCTTTACACCTCTCTTCATGGTGGCCATGTCACCAATGTGCCAGAGCACCTAAACTTTTCCTAAAATGTTATCTTGCGAACGCCAGAGAGCAAGTGAAGACACGTCTGCTTTCCAAGGTATCCGAAGAGCAACTGTGAGAAATCACTCCACGCATCACCAGCAGGATGTGACGTCACAAGCCAAACTGCAGTGACGTTACAATGACACCTTACTACGAGTGTCACGTGACGTCACAGACTCCCGACTACGCCGACGACACACAACTAACTGCATTTGTTGCTCAAATAGCTTTCCTTGGTGTTAATTAACAGAGCTATTGCATGCTGCATTAGAAGTGTAACATCACACAGCCCACTGTATGCGTTAGGCTTCACTTTCCATTAAACACCAGAATCCACTCGAGCAAGAATTCCTTCCTGGCATGGAAGACACCTTACGTTCGATTACAGGTTTTCCAAAATTCCACTTTTATTAATTTACTCCCCGTTTAAAGACAATTTAAATTGTTCTGCACTTGTGACACGATCATCAATCAACGCTGTCTGATTGGCAACACACCTGCTCAAGCTCTGGGATAACAGGCACGTGGTGACATCAGTGCTTGTCCACTTTGCTCTAATTAGTATATTTTCTAATCTTCAATAACGTATTTAATTACTCGTTGAAGTTTAATGAGCTCACCTGCCTTGATTTTTGTCCAGTTGTTGCAGATACGAGTCACAACACTTGCTTCATGTGCAGTGATATCAATGTGAATTCAAGTGCGACGTTACCAATTACGTCCCATTTTGACTGGAGAAGATCAATGGGCGGGGTTTGAGAATCTGAGACGGTAAAATCTTGAATGTTCATAAAATCTACAGAGGTTGAGGGCTTTGCCTGTTTCACGTCGGCTTCAGTGCCACACATTATCGGGAAGAGAATGTCGTGGCTCAATGTATTTTTTCAAGTATTTTGCGCGGTGTTTAAATTAATGCAGTGCTTCAGGCTGACCCAATTCAATCTCCGATCAAAAATGTTTCGGGATTCAAAAACAAGATAAAGATTATTTATTTTTCTTACTTATTAGCACAGACTGTTATATGCCCCATACTTCAGTAGTATAGCTTAATAACCGTTCATGCGTATCACATTACATTTGGATTCACAAGCATTGACTTAAGTCCGTGAAAAAGAGGCTTGTCGTTTAGTGATTTAATTCACGAACTTTTAAATTACTTTCCGCGAGCAACAACAACAACGACGCAATGGCCAGGTGTTTGGAGAACTCTCGCTCCGACGCGTCTCCCAGGGCGGGCCGATTCTGGGTGGGCTCTCCAAAGCCTCTGTCGCCCGTGGTTGAAATCCTGGAGCACGGGGATTTGACGGCGGACCACAGCGTTGCAACTCGAGCACACGGGCACACAACAGGCGCCTTGAAAGGGGCTCCCGTGGTGAAGGGAGGTGTCCGTTTGGCTCGTGGAGGCTCGCTGCAGTCTCCTCCGCCTTTGGAACGAGCCAAGGAGGCCCCCTTGGAAGAAGACGGATTCGGGAGACGTGTCGTGCCGCCGTTCAAGTTCCAAGGAAAATGCGATGTTGTTGATGGTGACGGTGGTGATGATGATGATGATGGCAGAAGTGGCGGTGGTGATGAAGAAGACGGTGTCAATGTTCGTGGTAATGATGTTGACGGTGGTGATGGTGACGACATTGATTTTGCTGACAAAAACAGAAATGTTGCAGAGTTTGAAAGAAATCGCAATGGTGAAGGTGGTGACGATGGTGGTGGAAATCATAGCGTTCATTCCGGCGAGTGCGACAACGGCAACGTCAACAATGACCCTGACATTTTTTTCAACGACGACTTCAGCGTCTCTTCCGTCGAAACGCGCAGCTCGCCACCCGCCGACGCGCCACCTCGAGCCTTCTCCAAAGCACCCGCGGCCGAGTTCACCTCCGGGCACGGCTCCACCATCGCCTCGCGCAGCAGCGCAACGCGACCATCGGGGATGTAGGAGGAGACGAAGGCGACGGCGGATCTCGGGCACGGGACGTGGGACTCCCGTGGGGATTTCAAAGGCCGTGCCCGCGGGCCCGTGACCCAAGAGCTCTCGCCGCCGAGTTGGTCGGCCCGGCAGGCAGCGAGGAACCGGGAGGGAGCAGAAGTTTATTGGAGCTCTCCTCCGCGGACACCCCGAGGCGCCGCGAGGAGACGGCGCAAGAAATCGGTGGGAGCGGTGAGAAAATGAATCAAATATTTTGATCGACACGCCACACACGACTAACGTCAATCGGTCATCAATAAACTGTTGGATGAGCGCTTCTATGCGCCGCGCGGGGCGTGGGGGTTGTTTGACCATACTTCACCACACTGGTCGGTGCGGGGTAAAAGGCGGGCAGCATGTACGTGGATGCATTGAAGTACAGAACGACTTTTTACGCAGCCGCGCAGCAGCAAATAACACCTGTTTGTGCGTAGTAGTGGTCGTCCGTACAAGCCCTATCCTGATTGAAACCTGCTTAGCTACCTGATCTGATGAGATCGGACTCGTATTCTTCATCAGCTGCATTGACGATTGAACCTCGCCATCAATTGGTCATCCCTAACAGTTAATCATACTCATCCTCGAAATTATGTTTTGCCATAACGCTTGTTTACCCAATAATCAATTCTTTTTCAGGCGGGTCCTACCACGTTTTTGCAGTCTGTGGGGGTGATGATTGCCATATGATTTAAATCGCGGGTATCTTTTTAAAGTAACACATTTGGAGAATAACGTCGGCACGCACAATGGCTTCACGCTTGCGAATAACGCCACGGGGGATCTTGGATGCGGACTGTGAAGCAGACTGCGTATTGAAAAATGCATTTTAACCTATTGTAGTTGATACTCCAGAGGTATCATTATCGGGGCGTCCGCTGGAATCGAAACGTAAATCCTCTGCAACGTCGAGCGGACGCGGAATCGCCGCCGATTATCATCATGGCACACACACACACGCGTGATCATACGGTTTGATTTTTTATTGAGGGAAAAGGGGTTTGTGGATCACGCAGATTTGTCCAGTCCCAAATCGACTCTACTCCCGAGGATGCAAGGAGATGCCTGTGCAGATACAAACCCCACACGTTACCCTCGTGTTACGCGTTGTTTTCTCCCAGTATTCCTTTCACGTGAAGCCAAACTTAATGCGATTTGCAAAACGTCCCAACGCACCAGAACCCTCCTGATAAGTAATCTCGAGACTGAATGTGACTTTCCTGCGTAATTAGCATGATTCGTCATCGTGGCCATTAAATGTGATGTATTTTTACGTTTTAAAAGTTATGCCACTTCAGGTGAGCTACCAGGAGAGGGCAGCGTTTATCAAATGGATTTGAATCGCGGAGCTTTTTGAGTCCCTTATTTATCCTCCCGCTTGGGTGGGGTTTCTCATGGTCCTTGTGACACAAATGCGGTCGAAAGCCACTGCCTAATGGAGGCGAACCTTACTGATAAAATTCAAACTTGCGTCTCGACCATACAAGTAAAAACACACGTGAGTCCATCAGCCTATTTGCCTTTTTGGACGAATGCTATTCACGCAGGAGCATTGGTATATGCGGGTAAGCTGTGTATGGGGTTTCGGGTCGCCTGTCTCATCAGCAGGCTGTGGCTTCATACACACTGCTGAACATCTTAATGAGGGGTGTTGCGGCTGCAAGGGTTGACTTCGCTCAGTGATGGCAGTACAACATTCGGATTAAGATCCCATCTGTGTCAAGGTTTTGAGTTGCCACCACCTGGTTTTGTGTGGTGAGCTTTCTCCCAGATATCTGGGTTTTCGTCCACATGAAGCCAAAACACGTTTGAATGGGATAGGTCAAACAACTAGATGCAGCAACCTCCTGAATAAACTCGGTGATGCTTTCTTGGACAAATAATTGGCAAGACGAGTCTCCATCAGCAGCCATGATCTATTTACGACTGAATGAAGGGCCCCTCCCCAAGCCGTTACAGGACCGCGAGCGATGTTAAATGTCACAACGCATCTCGCCACGTGCGCACGAGCCGATGTAATCGCTCCATTTGCGCGATGCAAGTTCTCTTTTGGCATGTTCCTCTTCTTTGGCTGTAACTCCTTAATGAATATCGACCACCGGTAATTACTGTATAATATTACAAAGTGGAATGACCTTCCCGCAGGGAGCGCCCGTGGATGATCCGTGGACGCAGTGGGTGTGCATGCAGATCGAGGCCGCCGTGGAACACGAGTTGGTGGAGGAAGGTGGTCACGTCCCAGACCCAATCTTCATGCTCTAGGCCAGTGTTTTTCTCTAATTTCCAGAGGGGGGGGGGGGCTACGTTCACTGATAACACATCATTAGTGTGATGGTCCCCACGTATTTGAAACCATTGGGATTTGACAGCACGATGAAAAATTCTCATTTGTGTACTGTCGGGGGCTGCACGTTAGAGGCCACACTAAAGGCCATCAGGGGCCACCAGTGGCCCACGGGAATTGCAATGAAAAACACCGCTCTAGGAAATCATCGGCACCCTCAACAGTTGCATTCAATAATCGATTAGTACGAGGGCCTCTGCATACTGGTATGATTATCTGACCATACTTCACCATTCTGATCAGTGTGGTTTGAAGGCAGGGACCAAACGTGGGAATCATAAAAGTGCAGAAGTGTGGATCTTGCTGCATGTAGCCCCAAAGTTTTTAACAAGCTGGCATGACCACCTATTTATCACTATCCTGCTCAAGTCTGCTTGGCTTCCGAGATCGGGTACATTCTGGGTGATTGTCACAGGTGGCATTGATATACATGGTAGAAATTTAATTACATTACTGCAAGGTAGACCTTATAAATGCCACATGAGCAGACGGCCATAGTAGGTATACAATAATACGTGAGTTTTTTTTATGTAAGTTTATTCTGTAAATGTAATGACGATCTGTACAAAATCGGAAAGCGTCTTATGTCATGTACGTTCATGTGCTCAATTAAAAGCACACCTGGGTACAATATATGTACAGTACAACGTAGGACTGCAGATTTGGGGCCTACAATCGAATGAAGTTTCAAACTAGTATTTTTTATTTTATTTTCGTGAACGGCATCTGCAGCATCTGGTTTAAGTACGGCAGCGCTGACGACAATTTCACACACGAGTGGCCACTCTTATCCTTGGTTAGTTTATAACATGACAGTCGACTCCAGTGCCATTCATGCAGGGCTTAATTTCAGCCGGATGTCTTCTGGTCAGCGACCCGTTAAATATTTGTCCAACCGGCACATCACATCCAGTAGATCTCTATGGCTGTGGCTGTAAAGTCGCATACCAATTCGGTGTACCAGCGATCTTAAATGAGCTAGAAATGAAGCCCTGCTTGTATTTCAATCCTTTGTCGTGCTACTTCCGCCTCAAGAGAGACCACAGTTGGTGAAGATGGCTCTCGGTTCGTATCACTTGACCCACTTCATGGCAGTCGAGCAACGTGTCCATATTGTTGTGCGTCTGCCTATGAGCCATAACAAGGGTGAAAGTGGAAAGCAGTTGTCATGCTGCTATTCTGCCACGAATTATAACGGTGGCCACATTTCCAACCTTTCAGGGCAAAAAACGGATCGCACTACTGCGGGGACTCCAGTTGATATGTAGAGCAGTTGTGGGTTTTCCCACAATGCTGCAGCAGAATTTTTTTTTACTTAGGTCGGATACTATTCGACAACCACCGACACCTGCTGACTGGCAAGCACGTGTCACGAAGTATGCTGGACATCGGAGGCATGCAAAGGTCCTTAAGAAGTTGTGGGGCTTTATAATAGGGGGGAGGTGCAGTGCCGGATTAAGCTAGTGCAGGGCCTGTAGCATTATAAAGGGGTCCTAAATGAAATAAAACACAATTTTAACTCGCTTAGTAAAGTAATTCTATGTATTCATTAGCTATACAGCCAGATAATACGACAAATCGCTAACAAACACCCAGTCATTCATAAAAGTTGAAGGCAGTATAGTACTATAGTAATAGAGCAAGTGCAGAATCACAGAACCGGAATTGATAGCTTGAAAGCATTTAGCGCGGGGCCCTTGAAAGTGCGGGTAGCACGTGTAGCTACTTTTACTGGTAGGAACCGCCAGGTTACACCAGCCCACAGGGGATTATTGTGTCCGTCGTGCAGGGAGGGGCTGGGTGGGGAGGGAGGGGCTGGGTGGGGAGGGGCTGGGTGGTGCTGGGTGGGAGGGGTGGGGCTGGGTGGGGAGGGGCTGGTCACCCCGTGGTGCCCTTATAAAACTCAACGTTTAACCTACTCACGCCGGCTTGTGCCCACCCTCACAGTCGGGCATATTTGCGGAATGCACCACGCCGCCGTTGACCCTGGCCATTGACCGAGCAACCCAACGTTCCTACCAGCTCCCTCCGCAGGAATGTGTTGCTACTGGGATAATCCGGCACTGGGGAGCTGCGAGGATGGGACTCCTCGACACTTGCGGTGCTGACTGCTGAGTGGTGTGAGCCTTGTCAGCGCCACTGAGTGGACAGAGCCCCCCCCCCCCCCACCGCTCCTACAGCTCGTGGGTGTGGAGTGGGGGGCTGTTAACGGACAGCCACGTGGGGCAAGTTCACATAACTATCAACCCCTTATCTGTGCCAACCAATTCAGATCTCATTGGTCATCCCGTTCCCTTATAAATCTCAACGTTCATCCTACAAAGGACCAATAATATCTTAATTGGTCTGTAATAAGATAGGCACTGATAAGGTATGTAGTAAGTTCAACGCACAGTTATATGCATTCGACGGGGCCTAGGATTCGTAACAAGTGACATTTAATACCTAAATCGATAACGAACAAGGGGAATGTATAACGACTGCCAATTAAATTAATCAGTAATAAATACAACAACAATAATCGCGTACAGTACTTGGAACGTGGTTCCAGACATACAGTACCCTGGCGTCTACAAACTAAGTTGCCTCTGTGGTAGCAGTTACATTGGAGAAACCAAACGACATGTCTCGGACCACATCCGTGAACATAAAGCTGACCTGAAACACGGTAGGACAAACACCTCAGCCGTGGCAGATCACTGTTACAATTCAATGGGTTCACATGACATTGACTTCTCCAAGATAGAGGTTCTCTGCAAGCCATCTGGCTACCATGAGAGATTCGTTCATGAGGCGATCCACATATACAAACACAGAGACAATTTCAACCGAGAAGATGGATTCTGGCTCAGCAATCATTGGAAGGACGTAATAAACCACTTCGGATCTTAACTGATTGTTGTTCACGTTTATGGTGACTTTCAGACCGCAGTCCACTCACTGGCATTAACTGTGTATCTTGTGTTCTCCACAGGGAATGCAATATTTGCTCCGCTGCGGATCTCCTGCCACCGTTTTCCCATTCACATGTTTCATTGCTTCTACATACTATTAACATGCCCTCCCTTTGTTAATGCTACCCCCCCCTCCCTTTGGTGCTGCTGATCCTGCATAATGCATGGGCATAATATGACTTTGAAACCCCCCCGCCCACCTCCTACGCATTTCCCATGAATATGCTAAATTCCTCTTGATATGCACATTCTTTTGTTAAGGCTCTCTTCTTCCACCTCCAACTCAGCTTATATATAAGCTCCTAGCTTGGCAGTGTCTCATTCTTCACCTGAAGACGGCTGCTTGCGTTGTTGCCGAAAAGTCGTGAGAATTGTTTTATTATCTTTTATTTTTTATTATTTTATTACTTCCCTTCTACGTGACTTTACCGAAAGAACCAAGAAGATGAATCCCTGCAGTCACGAAAGCTTTAAATCGAAATTAACTTTTCCATATTTGAAATCGACTCCATTTGATAATTCAACTGGAATCGATTACGCACACCTTGCCGTGGGCGCCATCGGGAATCGATTCTTCAGTCATCGATCTCTTTGGATCGATCCACCCTCCAACCAAGCCTCGACTGCCTCGTCCGCTCTGCTGTGGCCTCAGCTGCCTGCCGCGAAAGGGGAAGACGATTGACGATTGTCGCTGCACCATTGACGAAGGTGTGCATCTGTGCTTTGCTGTCAACGAGGAGATGTAGGAGGTGCAGCTATCGGGGGCTATCAAAGGCTATTTATCTCGCTGTTGTATTCAGCGAGGTACCTGTGCTGGATGAGGGAGAGGCCGTATCGGTGAATGGCCGTCGTGCCAGCGAGGTCCTGTGTCGGCGATTGGCTTCATGATCACAATCGGAATATTTATATTGGATGGAAAATATAAGAAACCCACCTCACCCACTGGGATTTTTGCACACAGTGTTGGTGTACGGTGCTTTTTCTGCAATATTTTGCTGTCTTTTCTTGGATTTTCTGTTTGCACATAGTCACTTTAAGATGTGTTTTTGTTTGTTGAGGTTGCACCCGATTCAAGAGCCGAATGGCTCACAGGGCTATACCAAATGACTGCAACTGAGAAATCATACATTGTAGAATTGCTTGTGTATGGCTACTGTACAGCTGTGAACTCGGCCGTGTACAATTTAACATTTTACTGTAGAGTGCAAACTTAACCTGTGGCATGACACCTTGGGCTGCGGACTAAACTGTGCAAAACATTTGGAGTTGACTTAGTCGAATGTCGTCACCAGCACTATGTACTGAGAGCGTAATGATTTACCTAACCACCACGGTGATCCGATACATTCATTCATAATAGTCTTTTTCTCGTTTTTACCATCTCGTTTCTATTGTTGCTTGCTTTTGTTACGTCTCCATTTGTACCCTTGCTTACTCTATTAGCCGAAGTAATGTTGGATATGGTTTCCCTATTTAGATTTCACATACATTGAACATTTTCATGTTTACTCGATTCGCTGCATGTATTGTGAGCCTTTGTATGATATTATTCGATGAAACGATGCATCTGTACTCAACCAAAGTACGTACTGCGTGGGTCTGGTAGAACTGTGGAAGAATGGACAAGGTTTTCGATGCCTCCTGGGGTCTGTCCAACGCTGAGCTCCTCCAGCAGGTACTGATGCACTGCCATTGGGTTGGTTCTGTACACCATCAGTGTGGAATCTTTGCCTTAATGAGGGCAGAATAGGAATTTGAAGTCTTTTCACGAGCAATCTGCACGTTAACAGTCACATGTTACTTCAAGAGAACCCTTACATGCCAAGAACGCCGGTAAACAGTGTGGAACATCGCAGACGATCAGAATAAACACATACATTTGCACACCTAGCTTTGACACGAAGATACTCGGGTAACCATCAACCACATCAGAATACTGTATCAACTGGCCAATGAGCACATCTCTTTCATGAATGGAAATTAAAATCACAGGAGTGCGTGCGGTCGTGGCCATGATACACAAACTATGGGCCATAAAGTAAACCACTGCTATTTTGGCAGCTTCAATGGAGGAGGGATAGCAAAACTACACGAGCTTTCTCCTGAAGTGCTCCCGTGGGTAGCAGACCTCTTGGCATTTAGCTCCTCAACATTGCCATACGCAAGAATAGAATAGTGCAGCTCTGATACTTGAAGTAATGGATATATAACATGTGCGGGCCGCTTTGACGTGATAAGGCCTCATGGGTTCATGGATTGTGTGATGTGAAGTCGTGGTTGTAATTTGGCCCACGGGCTATAGGTTCCCCACTCCTGGTATATACACACATTTACAATAACATTACACATATAAGCTATGATGTTTATATTTAAGATGGCTTTCAGGAACACAATAGTCGAGTACATATTTCATTGTAAAAATATATATTTACAGCCCTCAATCTACTTATGTATAATTTGTTCACTCCCTTAGCCTAATGTAACGGCATATTATTTTCATGAATCGTAGATATAATTGATTATTACACTCATTAATTTATTAAATTTAATGAATTAATAATTATTACATGCCAATGATTTGCTTAAGAGGACTGACTTTGTCCTCATTAACATTACTTTTATTCATATTATTGGTCTTTTCCCCCATTTTTATCCCAATTGTGCTAATGATGTCACGTTATAAGATTAATACATTGTTCAGTCCCTCCAGAAAAACGCGGAGTTTTTTGGTGATTGTTGCGGGCAAAAATCGTTGATTATACGGCACGTTTTCTTAAAAAATGCGATGGAATATGCGGGATATTTATGAAATTTTATGCGATTAAATTGCGGGAACTTGCAAAAATTGCGGGAACTTGCAAAAACTGCGGTTTGATGAAAAAGAGAAAAAAAAGTGATTCCCCCAACACCCTATTCACTAGGCTACTACTTTAATGTAAAGAGTCATTTCTTATTACTTCCTATGATAAGCAAGCATACTACATCACAGAAAGTGCTGGGAATATTTAAGTTCTCATCTTGTTTTATTTCAGACCTTAACAAACAGATGGCTCAAACTTACAAAACATTGAGTCGAACAAGTTCTGTAGCTTTACAAAATGAATATGCTACAACTTCTGTAAAAATGAATAAATAAAATATTAAAAAATAAAATGTGTGCTTCCTGTTTTACAGAGGTAGCTATACAAAACAGACATCTTCTGTTAAAATAAGTGTTTTCAGTGCACAGTAACGTAAGCAATACAGTAACAGTACAGTCTTACAGTAATGTAAATTTACATACTACTAACAAAAAAGTGCAATCTTACAACTGTAAAGTTGCATAAACTCCTGAATAAAACTAACTACGTAGCCTCTAACACTGGCCAATCATTCACCATCCTCATCCTCCATCCCCTCTCCCTCAGTGTCCATCTCCTCCCCCTCCACCATCTCCTCCCTCTCAAATGCTCCACTGGCAAATGAGAAAGATTTGCGGGCTTCATCATGGTTTCATTGGCATCGCGGGGTTTGCAGCTTTTCAATGATGTCGCGTAATGAGTGACGTCACTTCATAACGTTCCCATGGCAACAGGGGAAATGGCTGCGCTTGTGTGAAGTAAACGCAACATTTGTCAACTTTCTGCTAAGATATATGTGACTTTTTGCAACGAAAATGCGGGGATTATGAAATCATGCAAGCCCGCATATTTTGCGCGCGGAAATCTGCAATTTATGCGGCGAAAGTGCGGCGTATTTGAAAAAACGCGCCCCCCGCATAAATATGCGGACTTTGGCTGATTTTGCATGGAATCATGCGATCGCATAATCGCGTTTTTCTGGAGGGACTGATTGTTATCTCAAAGCATTGCAACCATTTGTTTTAGAGAATGGCTCACAGAAGCAGATATAACAGAGCAACCTCTGAAATTCTTTCAAGTGACCTTTAGGCCACACATTCAGGGGCAGCATTTTCCCACTCCTGAGAGTAACCTGTCCTATGATGGTCAAACCAATATTTGTATTCCCTTTGATGAAGTTGGAATTCAACCAAATTAAGTGCAGAACCAAATGTAATGTGATGCTTGTTTGTGCAATCATTGGTAGCAGGGCTGAAACCATAAACCCTCTTCACTTGAGAATCCAGTTTAATCAAAGCTATGTGAAATCTAACCCAGAATCTCGGCGATACCAACTCCGTGCTTTGTCCTCTGAGCTGCCCAACATCTCCAATAACTTTTCACTCTCCTTCAAATCTACCACCACTATCCAACACCTGAGAGCAGATGGGGCTGCTGAGCTGGTTGTCCGGCAAGGAGACCACAAGTGAAGCATACCAAGCAATCACAGCCGGCAGGGTCGCGTACGAGCTGTACAACCGCGTGACAGGCAAGGCTGACATCGACAAATACAAGGTGCTTGTCCATGCATACCGGGACAGTCACCTATACGGAGCACACTTTTTCGTGGTCCACTTTGCATGCTTGTAATTTAAGCGTGCATAATAGTTAAGTTGATTTTGATTGTAATTCCTGAAATACTTCCTGATTGATGGCCTTATTATCTAACCTGATGGGATGATCGCAGCCCAGCAACTTAACACCAGATTGATCTTGTCCATTCCGCTTCCCCTTGTCTCTCATTTGTACTCATCCCTTCATCCCATGCCTGTAACCCCATTGTATTCCTCTCCCTAGGCTGAGTGCCTGCAGGGCATCGTAAATTTCATCCGGGACAACCCAGGAGCCACGAAAACTGCCATCGACCAGGCCGTTCTGCTCCACGTTCAGATATTTGCTGCTCGGGTGGATGCGATGTAGGACTGAAGTGTGACTAGGTAAACACCTGTTTGGTGGACATCTTTAGAATGAACTCCTTGTTGGATACCTTGAAGGATCAACATTTTTTGCTAACTTTGCCCAAAAACGCAATTCTTGGCGATCGTTAAATTGTTGACTCAGCCATGCAGCCTTTTTCATAACATTTTAAATATGTTTTATCTATTAGGCAGCTAAATACACTCGTATTTCTATGCGTCATATTGGAGTGGGCAACAACACCGTGTACTGGAGTGCAACAAGTGTGGGGGGGCCAACACGTGCACATGGGAGAGATAGAGCGATGGTAATCTCCCCCTGGGTGGTGTCACATGGGTGAGATGGTAATATCAAGAGAACAGCCTGGATATGCGCAATCAGAGAAGGAAATGGGCTAATATCTAGCAAAAAATCGCAACTACTGAGGCAATTTAATTTTTGCACATTCTCCAGGACAAATCACACCCTCGTAAAATGTTGCATTTCTAAAAGGGACATTTTTTTGTGCATTGCTCATCCTTTTGCTATGTTTGGTTCTTAAGTTATAAGCAAAGTCACAAGCATATTACAATAAATAAATTGTAGTTTTATGCCATGCAATGGATTGTATCACGTGGATTATCACATTTCAATAATGAACACGTATGTATTGTCATTGATAAGATAATAGGTTTTTCCCCTTTTTTCTGGCAACAAAACAGGTGTTAAGATGTTAAAACACCAAACTTAAACCTTTTACAAGGAATCATGTCTGCATTAACCACAATGCTTGTGGTCAGAATGCAAACAAAACACATACTCTGATAATATATGCATTGTCCTTCAAACTGATTGGTCCACACCAGCGACAGCTTCTTTTGAGTCTCGTCTCAAACGGTGTTAGACCAGAGGACGCCAAAAGGTGTACATCCCAAAGACAATGCACTATCAGAGTAATGAGAGCTGGGGTGAGCATTTACATAATGGGACCTCCTTTGCCAGTACCAAAATATGATAATAGGGTTTTCCCCTTTTTTCTGGCAACAAAACAGGTGTTAAGATGCTAAAACACCAAACTAAAACCTTTTACAAGGAATCATGTTTGCATTAACCACAATGCTTGTGGTCAGAATGCAAACAAAACACATACTCTGATAATATGATATTGCCATTGAATTGTGACTTTATATGTACATTAATAATACAAACAACATTTAAGAATTTGCTTTGAAATATGTTGCACACTCGAAATGAAGGACATGGGCAGGTGCTCCAAATCGAGGGCAGACACATTTATTGTGGTTAATAGCAATCTTGTGAAGAACAGCACCGTCACTCTGTAAAATGCAACAGCACGTATGTTACAAACAGCATTTCTCCCGAGTCGCCATTAACCATGTGACTGGTTTACACGTGCGGTTATTCATTAACAGTTTTCTCATAAGCATCACCTACTCTTCCAACCCAGCCAACTATGGTAGCTCTATCCACTACTACTCCAGTAGCCCCGAACAATACACAGGTTGCCACGGCCAATACTCTGGTAACCCCGCCCAATACTCGGGGAGCCATACTACTCGGGTAGCTCCAACAACTACTGCGGCAGCTCTTTCTTTTGATGATATAATACGTTGAGTATGTGGCCAGAACGTTAACACCAGGGCCATTATGCCAATCGTCACATATGTGGAGACATTGAGACAGACTTTGTAAAACAATTGATTGTCCTGACCAAATAAAGAAGTTTTGGTAGCTTTACTAATTTATATTAACTGGAAAAATTGCAATGATACCTGTCTGATTGGCAATGCGTCGTCTGGGGCACCAGCATAACAAACATGTGAAGGCCTCAATGGATGCCCACTGGCACTAATTGGTGTATTTTGTAATCCTCAGTAAAGTGTTAAATTAATTCTTGAAGCGTATTCAGCTCACCTGGCTGCAATTCACATTTCTACACGGATGTTTTTGTCCAGTTGCCCAAGATATACTCGTTCAAATATTTGCTTCATGTGTATAATTTATATATTTGTCTTCTGTTAAAAACACAACATATACATACACAAATACTAAGCTTTTGTGAAAGGCCAACGTTCCGTTTGTCCATTTGTCCGTTAAAATTATAAGAGCCTTTCAGAAGTGCTGAATCAAAAAGTTACCGAAAGTGGGGGTAAATAGTTGATCTAAAAGGTTTCCAAACATTGTTGACCCCCCCCCCCTCCAAAAATCTTTTTACCCCCCCCCCTCACCCAATTTTTATTTTGTAGGCATTTAATCCTACACACCCTACATAAAATAGTAGTATCTAGCAGAGGTGTGGACTCGAGTCATGTGACTTGGACTCGAGTCACATGACTCGAGTCATGAATTTGATGACTTGCGACTCGACTTGGACTTGCATAACAATGACTTTGTCCCACCTATGAGATGTGGACTCGAGTCATGTGACTTGGACTCGAGTCAGACTCGAGTCATGAATTTGATGACTTGCGACTCGACTTGGACTTGCATAACAATGACTTTGTCCCACCTCTGGTATCTAGTAACTTTATAGGATTACCCACGGACTCTAAAGTAGCATCTAGTGATTCTATAGTATCTAATGACTATAGTATATACTGACTAAAGTAGTATGTACCGACTCTAGTAGTATCTACTGACTATAGTATCTACTAACTATAGTAATATCTACTGACTCTATAGTAGTATCTACTGACAGTAGTAGTAGTATCTACTGACTATAGTAGAAACTACTGACTATACTAGTGTAACGGGTTCCGGAGACACTTGTAGAGGTAACTTCTTTATTACAACACAACACTCCAACAGTCCTGATACTCTGTTACAGCCTAGGTACACAGCCTAGATACTCTACTCTGGCTACGCTCTGGAACTCGCCCTCCCAAGGTCGTAGAGTCGGGAGTTCCAGAGTCCCACCACTCGCTCTCACAACATCCCAGGGTCTTCAGATGGCTGGTCGTGGGTCTTGGGTCTTGAGTTACAACTGGCCCCGATCGTCTAGGGAGCTCCCCTTTTTATGCCTAGTCCAACGAGGGGTGGGGCCGTGTGCGCCACCAGACATCCCACAGAGCACACACAGCCCCCCCCCCCGTTGGCGGCGCCAAAAGGCTTAAGCGCCTGGGAACCCAACGCCTGGCGCCCAGAGGCTTAAGCGTCTGGACCCCCTGGGAACCCAGAGCCCCCAGCAGCCCCTCCCTTCTTATGTCACTACATTAGTATCTGGCTCTACAGTCGTATTTACTGACTATAGTAGTATCCACTGACTATAGTAGTATCTGTTTACTAGTAGTATCTGCTGACTCTATAGTAGTATCTGCTGACTGTAGTTGTATCTGACTATTGTCGTACCTACTGACTAGTAGTATCTACGGACTATAGTATCTAGTGACTATAGTAGTATCTGGCACTACAGTAGTATCCACTGACTATAGTCGTATATACTGACTACAGCAGTATATACTAACTGTAGTAGTATCTACTGACTGTAGTAGTATCTACTGACTATAGTAGTAACTGCACATATTGGGGTAGGGGGGGAGAAAAGGACATCACATTGTTCAGGATGTGGTTGTGCAGCAGTAATTGTGCTTTTTAATTCTTTTTGGCATTTTTAACGCGAGGGAGAACCTCTCTCCCATCGCCGCTCAGAAAACTTGTTTGCATTGGTAGGGGCAACCGCGAGTTGGCGTTTCCACGCAGTCATGCAGCACGCCACCTTGTTGTACGAGAAGTAGTGACCGCTATTGGTGGTGGTCCTGTGGTGCACAATGACCGAGTAGAGCGAATAATGTTCCGGCTCGTGCACAACCTGATTGGACATGACCAGCCGCATGTTGAGTTGTTCTGGGAAGAGGAACTTCTACGAGGGATGAGGGAGGAGACAGTGGTGAGCCAAGCGTTAAAAGAGAGGAAAATAGGGTGCTGGCTAAGCAGGGGCAGAAGGGGGGAGCAAATGAACGTATTGGTGGGACACCAGTGCTAAGAACAAAAAATAAAATAAGACTAACAGCAGTGACGATTATCTCAACCGGTCCTGAGCCTCGTTCCCTCGGTCCACTCAGCCTCAAATGAGTATATGGTGCAATATGTAAACATTACCGCTCAGGGGACAAAGGCGGCCGGGCGTGGTGCTGGCCACCCACCCCCTTCCTGTGTTGTTCTGGCTTTGACAGGTGCTCATGAACAGCACTTGCACCAACAGTCGAGTAAGGCTCTTTGGGGGATATTTGTTGTTTTGTTTATCATGCACAACATCACCTTGTTGTAGGAGTAGTAGTGGCCGCTATTGGTGGTGGTCCCGTGGTGCACAATCACTGAGTAGAGCGAATACAGTTCTGGCTCGTGCACAACCTGATTGGACATGAACGGCCGTATGTCGAGTTCTTCAGGGAAGAGGAAGTCCTACAAGGGATGTGGGAGGAGACAGTGGTGGGCCAAGCATTAAAAGAGAGGAAAATAGGGTGCTGGCTAAGCAGGGGCAGAAGGGGGGAGCAAATGAACGTATTGGTGGGACACCAGTGCTTAGAACAAAAAATAAAATTTGTTACTATAATTTATTTTCCCACGATTCGCAAACCCAGTCGGAACATCTTGCGGGGTGCGTCAAAATAATTTCTCAATATAGAAGCAGTTGGAAGATGGATGTCAGCTCAAGTTTTAGATGTTAGACTGTTTTACGAGGACCGATGTGTTATATTGCACCGGTGTACAGCCAATGTCCAAATAACAAATATGGTGAATGCAATCAAATTTGAATAGAAGCATTCTGTGTAGCAAGTAAAATTCACCTTGTCGATTTTTCACACCACTAATCGATTCGCTCAATGGTAATGATAAGCACATTGGGCACCACGTGCAGGCTCACTCTCTTTGTGGATTTCCCCACGTGTGAGCACCTGTTCGCCCGACAATAGCATGTGTTGAGGCCGCTGGCCCCCGAGGCCTCTCCCTGCTGGGCGCCGGCCGTAGGGGGTCCGCCGTCTCCCGATCCCTGACTCGTGTGAGAGCAGCTGCTGCTGCGCTCCTCGCTCGCGGGAGAAGGGCTGCCGCCCGCCGGCTCTCCTCCCTGGGTCAAACCCCCGCGAGTCCTGCTTGTGGGGCATGGCTCGGCACTGGCTCGGCACTGGCTCACGGCCGCCTGAAAGCACCCTGTTGCCTCTCCGCCAATCAAACGCGACGCCTCCCCTCACAAACCCGCGCACCAATCACACGCGCTGAACGGGGGGGTCAGGGGTTGGAGGGCAAATGACGTTGCTCGCGCCCGGGTCGCCGATTGGGGGTTTTTGTTACGGGTGGTTTAAAGGGCTGTGGGTCAGGTGTTCGCGAGGGGTGTTAGTCCGCACGCAGTGCGGGGGTTCGCAGCAGCAAGACGAAGCGTACACCCGTGGAAGCACCGACCACCCACGTTACGAGCGCACACACACACAGCACCATGCGTTTTCCACACACACTCGCAGAGTTCACCCGAGGCTGTGATCAATTACTAGCGTGCACCCGTGAAGCGCCGACCGTACATGTACGAGCGCACACACACAGCACCACGCTCTTCCCACACGCTCGCAGAATTCACCCGAGACTGTGATCAGTTACTAACGATTTATTATCGGCATGACTGAGCCACTCTCACGGAATCAGTCGGAATCGGCAAGGCAGGATTAAACTATCTCCCGATGGTCTGAACCTTAGCCTGTTAGGACTTAATCCCCTTGTCTGCTGCCCATTGGAGAGCTGGGAGAAAAGGATCTGGTGGGGAAGGCAGTTCTGAGGTATGCGGAAGCAGTGGCCAGTCCATCGGAGTTGTTTTTTAAAAAGTATTGCTTCAATGCTGGTGGTGTCAGCATGGAGGAGGACACTTGCATTGGTGCAGAGATCTTCCCACTTGATCCCCTGGATTTGATGGAGGCAGTGCTGTTGGAAGCGCTCAAGCGCAGTGACGTAGCACCAATACATAGACAACCTACTGGCAGAGACTTAAAAGCCTAGCATACCATCTTTAAAACTATCACTTCTACACAAACACTGAGTCTACACAACATGTAGCTTCAGATAATTTCGGTCCAACAAAAAACAGACGGTTACTTATATGACAGTCACATGATAGACAATGTTGGGACAAACAAAATCTTTCTGTTAACTCTTATCAGAATATTTATTTATACAGCAGGAATCCGATGAGTCGGGTCAGGTCAGAATGATACAACAACAAATAATACAAAAACTTGACAGTGAAAAGTATAGCAAATATTTACAAATAAAACGAAACTATTTTTTATCTTATCAGGTAAAACCACTGAGCTATGAGCTTCTCATTCAGGAGCAACTTGGCAATAAATGATAGCTTAATAAACTGGTTTATCTTATAGAAATTTTTACAGCAAAATAATCTAAATAATCTAAACAAATGTTTGTAAAAGTTATCCCATCATATCAGATGTTTATATATTTCCTTCCTTCTGAGAAACCTAGACCATTATGGCTCACTCGGTGGGTTAGGGATGAAAACTAAGTACAGGCAGTCCCCGGATTATAGGGATGAAAACTAAATACACTTTTCGATTTAAAGCTTTCGTGACTGCAGGGATTCATCTTCTTGGTTCTTTCGGTAAAGTCACGTAGAAGGGAAGTAATAAAATAATAAAAATAAAACATAATAAAACAATTCTCACGACGTTTCGGCCACAACGCAAGCAGCCGCCGACAGGCGAAGAGGACGGCTGCTTGCGTTGTGGCCGAAACGTCGTGAGAATTGTTTTATTATGTTTTATTTTTATTATTTTATTACTTCCCTTCTACGTGACTTTACCGAAAGAACCAAGAAGACTAAATACACTGTGAATGAACATTCGTAAGTGAATGCTTTCTGTTAACAATTAATGTTAAAATGTTTAATGGTATTAATAAACATTTGGATACAGTATATGTTCCATTAGTTTAATTATGGGTAGTGTTAGGGTAGATATTCGATTAAATAAAATAACACTGGTCAACAAAAAAAAAACATTTTTTTTGTGGCCTGGACTTTTGTAGCTGTTTTAGACTAATTTCAGGGTGCTGATTCCAAATCTGATCTCAGATTTGCTCTATCACATGAGATGTGATAGAGCAAAGCATACCCCATTTTCATTGATTTTACCCAAAATTAACTCTGTCACTTATGATTGCAAGTTGTTGCGAGTCAGGGACTGCTTTAGTGTTAAAATATGGTGCTGTATTTTTAGGATAATGTGTTTATAATATAATTTTATGTAGATATCCACATTTATTTAATATTTTTCTTCTGCAGTTTTTATTGAAAATGCAATATTTGATATCTCAAAAACCTGATGTGATAGACAAGAACTTAAAACCGTTGGAATACCTTATGCCAGAAAAAGTGTGTTGACCAGTGTAATCGTAGGAAGTGCAGAGCGTATATACAGACATATGCTACAGGCAGTGATACACAACGTATCACAACGCGATACAGTAATGAGAGAAAACAGTACGGGAGGCACAACTATTTCTGGCTATGGGATTTTATCTGGATTTTGGGTGGAAATTGTTGAGTTTCCAACATATGGAAAATTCTGGTTGCGGATCTTCCTTGGGAACCTAACGCTTCCATAATCCGGGGATTGCCTGTAAGGAGGGAGCATCTGATATCAGGCTAAATTTCTAAGTCTCCAACGTGTCTTCTTAGGTGGGGGTGTGTCTGTGTGCAGTGTGTCTGCGGGTTGTGTCCTTTCTTCCTTGAGTGTCCTTCCTTGTGTAGTCTGAGCACTTGTGAGCTCTGCTTGTGTCCCTGATGCCACCCAGTTTGAAGACTGTGGGTCCTCGATGTCCACTGGGATGGCATTCTGCTCTGGTGACCTACACATAGCACACATCATCACCATCAAATTTATTCCACTGGCCAACAGGGCACCACAGAAAACTGCCTGTCATTGAAACTACCTAGAAAAATAAATTGCACCGAAAATGGCTGCTAACTCACGTGGTAACCACCTTCAAAATATAATTGTGGCCCGAGTAAGAGTGTACACAACACTGTCAGATAACACTGTTTGACTTAGGGTAAATAGATCGAGGTTTTATGGTTTCTGAAAATACATCATGAGTACAACTTACTTCGTATAGAAGAGGATGTAGGCCTGGTCTTCAAGAACTTCTGCATTGGTGACTGGCATCACGTCAGTATCGTCCATTCTGAACCAGCTGCCATTGCTGACCTGAAGAAAAAATACATCCACACTTGTTAAATTACGATCAATACCCAATTGTACCAGATTAATTTAAAAGTCAGCCATAGTGACAGATCATGAAAGCGGAATGTTATATGGAAGTTAACACGTGTACTCATATGCTTTGTGTGTGTGTATGTATGATCATAGTGGGGAACAGTAGCGTAGTGGTTAGCACATTGCACTACGAACCCGGCAACCAGAGGTCGATTCCCGCTTAAGACTAACAGCAGTGACGATTATCTCAACCGGTCCTGAGCCTCGTTCCCTCGGTCCACTCAGCCTCAATTGAGTATATGGTGCAATATGTAAACATTACCACTCAGGGGACAAAGGCGGCCGGGCGTGGTGCTGGCCACCCACCCCCTTCCTGTGTTGTTCTGGCTTTGACAGGTGCTCATGAACAGCACTTGCACCAACAGTCGAGTAAGGCTCTTTGGGGGATATTTGTTTTTTTGTTTATCATGCACAACATCACCTTGTTGTAGGAGTAGTAGTGGCCGCTATTGGTGGTGGTCCCGTGGTGCACAATCACTGAGTAGAGCGAATACAGTTCTGGCTCGTGCACAACCTGATTGGACATGAACGGCCGTATGTCGAGTTCTTCAGGGAAGAGGAAGTCCTACAAGGGATGAGGGAGGAGACAGTGGTGGGCCAAGCATTAAAAGAGAGGAAAATAGGGTGCTGGCTAAGCAGGGGCAGAAGGGGGGAGCAAATGAACGTATTGGTGGGACACCAGTGCTTAGAACAAAAAATAAAATAAAATTTGTTACTATAATTTATTTTCCCACGATTCGCAAACCCAGTCGGAACATCTTGCGGGGTGCGTCAAAATGATTTCTCAATATAGAAGCAGTTGGAAGATGGATGTCAGCTCAAGTTTTAGATGTTAGACTGTTTTACGAGGACCGATGTGTTATATTGCACCGGTGTACAGCCAATGTCCAAATGACAAATATGGTGAATGCAATCAAATTTGAATAGAAGCATTCTGTGTAGCAAGTAAAATTCACCTTGTCGATTTTTCACACCACTAATCGATTCGCTCAATGGTAATGATAAGCACATTGGGCACCACGTGCAGGCTCACTCTCTTTGTGGATTTCCCCACGTGTGAGCACCTGTTCGCCCGACAATAGCATGTGTTGAGGCCGCTGGCCCCCGAGGCCTCTCCCTGCTGGGCGCCGGCCGTAGGGGGTCCGCCGTCTCCCGATCCCTGACTCGTGTGAGAGCAGCTGCTGCTGCGCTCCTCGCTCGCGGGAGAAGGGCTGCCGCCCGCCGGCTCTCCTCCCTGGGTCAAACCCCCGCGAGTCCGCGAGTCCTGCTTGTGGGGCATGGCTCGGCACTGGCTCGGCACTGGCTCACGGCCGCCTGAAAGCACCCTGTTGCCTCTCCGCCAATCAAACGCGACGCCTCCCCTCACACAAACCCGCGCACCAATCACACGCGCTGAACGGGGGGGTCAGGGGTTGGAGGGCAAATGACGTTGCTCGCGCCCGCGTCGCCGATTGGGGGTTTTTGTTACGGGTGGTTTAAAGGGCTGTGGGTTAGGTGTTCGCGAGGGGTGTTAGTCCGCACGCAGTGCGGGGGTTCGCAGCAGCAAGACGAAGCGTACACCCGTGGAGGCACCGACCACCCACGTTATGAGCGCACACACACACAGCACCATGCGTTTTCCACACACACTCGCAGAGTTCACCCGAGGCTGTGATCAATTACTAGCGTGCACCCGTGAAGCGCCGACCGTACACGTACGAGCGCACACACACAGCACCACGCTCTTCCCACACGCTCGCAGAATTCACCCGAGACTGTGATCAGTTACTAACGATTTATTATCGGCATGACTGAGCCACTCTCACGGAATCAGTCGGAATCGGCAAGGCAGGATTAAACTATCTCCCGATGGTCTGAACCTTAGCCTGTTAGGACTTAAACCCCTCGTCCGCTGCCCATTGGAGAGCTGGGAGAAAAGGATCTGGTGGGGAAGGCAGTTCTGAGGTATGCGGAAGCAGTGGCCAGTCCATCGGAGTTGTTTTTTAAAAAGTATTGCTTCAATGCTGGTGGTGTCAGCATGGAGGAGGACACTTGCATTGGTGCAGAGATCTTCCCACTTGATCCCCTGGATTTGATGGAGGCAGTGCTGTTGGAAGCGCTCAAGCGCAGTGACGTGGCACCAATACATAGACAACCTACTGGCAGAGACTTAAAAGCCTAGCATACCATCTTTAA
Organism: Lampetra planeri; assembly: GCF_965212315.1. NCBI lineage: Eukaryota > Metazoa > Chordata > Hyperoartia > Petromyzontiformes > Petromyzontidae > Lampetra > Lampetra planeri. The sequence continues at coordinate 5,728,170 of NC_136136.1, forward strand.
AACTATCACTTCTACACAAACACTGAGTCTACACAACATGTTGCTTCAGATAATTTCGGTCCAACAAAAAACAGACGGTTACTTATATGACAGTCACATGATAGACAATGTTGGGACAAACAAAATCTTTCTGTTAACTCTTATCAGAATATTTATTTATACAGCAGGAATCCGATGAGTCGGGTCAGGTCAGAATGATACAACAACAAATAATACAAAAACTTGACAGTGAAAAGTATAGCAAATATTTACAAATAAAACGAAACTATTTTTTATCTTATCAGGTAAAGCCACTGAGCTATGAGCTTCTCATTCAGGAGCAACTTGGCAATAAATGATAGCTTAATAAACTGGTTTATCTTATATAAATTTTTACAGCAAAATAATCTAAATAATCTAAACAAATGTTTGTAAAAGTTATCCCATCATATCAGATGTTTATATATTTCCTTCCTTCTGAGAAACCTAGACCATTATGGCTCACTAGGTGGGTTAGGGATGAAAACTAAGTACAGGCAGTCCCCGGATTATAGGGATGAAAACTGATTCCAAAGAACACAGGATGAGATGTTACTATCCTTTGTGCAAGCACTTCCAAGAGTTCATGAACAGTGAGCCTGGTGAAATTTGGGGAGCGCATCGTCAGTAGTGACCCTTTGGTTCCTAGGGTGTTTCGGCCTTTCATACTATACACCCTCCCCAAAGGCGGCCAGCGACAGGGTGATCAATCCTACGCTTGCGTCCCATTCCCAATTAGTCATAGGAGTTGCCTTGTTGTTGGTAGCCAACATCCCATGGGACTATGCATGGCAGGGGCGTCCTCCTCCCTGAGTCAAGCATTGTTGACTGCATACCTCCTGGCCCTCTCACTTTGGGGCCCAGCTGGGGTCTTTCCTCTTCATCCAGAGCCACTGACTGCTGCCTTCTGCCGCCTCCGATACAGCTTTGATTGCCGAACGCTGGCTCTGGCCCTTAATTCCCAGGTCTCTAAGCAGTCTGGTTGTAGATGTTGCCACAAAACCTCTGCAGCCCACCTCCACTGGTCGGACTTCTGTGTTCCAGCCATGATGCCGTGCTTCGGCAGCTAGATCGGCATAGCGCAGATATTTTCGCTCATAAGCCTCATCTACTGAGTCCTCCCAGGGTACTGTGAGCTCAATGATGAAGACCTTCTTGAGCGAACGGGACCAGAGCACCATGTCAGGTCTTAGGGTGGTGGTTGCGATCTCCGGAGGAAACACAAGTTGCCGGCCAATGTCAGCTAGCATTTTCCAGTCGCGGGCCAAGCGCAGCTGGTCTCGCTCTATTGGTGTAGAGCCGCTCTTCGGCGGTTTAGCCCCTTCGCGGACAAAGGTCGTCCATAAGGGGTGTGATGCTGTTGGGGGTGGTAGGGAGTTGGTGGCAGCTCGCTTGTCCTCCAGGGCGGACGCAAGGTTTTTAAGGACTTGGTTGTGACGCCAAGTGTAGCGTCCTTGGGTGAGGCTTGTTTTACACCCTGTGAGAATGTGCCTGAGGTTGGCTGGCATGGAACAGAGGGCACAGTCCGGATCTTCACCATACCATTGGTGAAGATTAACTGGTGTTGGAAGGATGTCATATGTTGCTCTGATGGAAAAGCTCAACCGCCTCGCTTCCATGGCCCACAGATCCTTCCAGCTGATCTTCCTCTTCTCCACACTGTCCCATCGAGTCCACTGTCCTTGTTTGGCAAGAGAGACTGCCTTGGCCCACCTTGCAGCCTCCTCCTGATGGCGTACTTCCTGCACTACCATCTTCCGCCGCTCTGGTGCAGTGGCCTTACTCCAAGCAGCACGGCTAGTTAGCCCAAGGCCTCCTCTCCCTTGCTGAACATGATCCACAATGTCAGCATGTCTGAGGGCTGCTGTTGCCTCCTGGACTGCTTTTCCTGGCCTCCATTTGCGCCCAGTTGCCAAGGTCGGCGCGTTGTTGCTCACCACTGGGTCTCGAGATTCATTCAGTGTCATCTGGAGCCTGGTTTTTGCACACTTGAATTCCTCGGTTAGACTGGTGAGGGGCAGCTTGAGGACACCATCTCCATAGAGGCCTATGGTGGTAAGGCATCGTGGAACTCCGAGCCACTTCTTTAAGTAGCTCGTGGCTCCTCTTTCCATCTTCTCCACTGTTGAGATTGGAACCTCATACACTGCTAGGGGCCACAACACCCGGGGTAGGAGACCAAACTGCAGACACCAGGCCTTTAACTTTCCAGGTAGCTGGGTGTTGTCGATGGACTGTAGGCTACTACTGATGTCTTTGCGCAGCTGTTGCACCTGGTCTTTGTCCTTCAGGCTTGCATCATACCACCTTCCAAGGCTTTTTACCGGCTGCTCAGACACTGTTGGGATTTGGTCATCTCCGATGAAGAATTTCAGGTCACAGAGTACTCCCTTCACAATCGAGATGCTGCGTGACTTGGATGGTTTAATCTTCATACGGGCCCAGCTGATGTTCTCCTCGAGTTTTCTGAGCAGTCTCCTGGTGCATGGGACAGTGGTGGTCAATGTTGTAATGTCGTCCATGTAGGCTCTGAGTGGAGGGAGGCGAAAACCAGAGTCGACTCGCTGTCCACCAGCAACCCATTTTGAGGATCTGATGATAACCTCCATTGCCATTATGAATGCCAATGGAGAAATGGTACATCCCGCCATTATGCCTACATTCAGGCATTGCCATGAGGTGGTGAACTCTGAGGTGGTGAAGCAGAACTGCAGATCCTGAAAGTACGACTTCACCAGGGTTGTGATGGTGTCCGGTATGTGGAAAAATCTGAAGGCAGACCACAGGAGTTCATGGGGCACAGAGCCAAATGCATTGGCGAGGTCGAGGAAGACTACATGGAGGTCCCTTTTCTCCACCTTGGCCATTTGGATCTGGTGCCAGATCATGCTGGAATGCTCCAAGCAGCCAGAGAACCCTGATATTCCTGCCTTCTGTACAGATGTATCGACGTAGGCATTCCTTTGCAGGTACTCGGCCATCCTCTGGGCAATGATCCTAAAGAAGATTTTACCCTCGACATTCAGTAAGGAGATTGGGCGGAATTGGTTGATGTTCATTGCATCCTTCTCCTTAGGGATCAGGACCCCGCCTGCCCTACGCCACACTTTGGGTATTATCTTCTTTTGCCAAGCTGTTCTCATATGCCTCCAGAGGAACCTCAGGACATCTGGTGCGTTCTTATACACTTTGTACGGGACTCCATTTGGCCCCGGGGCTGATGCTGTTCTTGCCCTTCGAACTGTGTTTTCCACCTCCTTCCATGTCGGAGGGCTGGTCTCAATATGATGTTCCGGGGGTTCAATGGGTGGGATATCTGATGGGATGGCCAGATGTTCATGTCGCTTTGAGTCAAAGTTTGTTGTTCTCAGGTGCTCTTCTAGGTCTTTCTTTGTTGTTTTTAGAACTCCACTTTTTTCTTTCGTGAAGAGACTTTTAAGGAACTTGAAGGGATCTTTATAGAATCGAGTTCTAGTTTGTTCTTTCTTCCTTCTGCGCTTCCGTAGGTTCTCTGCTCTACGGAGGGATGCCAACCGGGTTTTGATGTCAGCCTGAAGTGCCTCTATGCCCTCCTTTTCCACTTCCGAGGCTTTCTTCCACTGTTTCTTAAGCTGTCTCCTTTCTTGAACGAGGCGCTTGATTTCTTGTTGCCTCCTGGAAACTGGTGGGGTTGGAACCTTTCTCCCGCCTTTTGCCTCTTGCACTCCAAAGCTTTCTGCCCCGTACTCATAGATGATGTCCCCCATCCTCTCCAACTTCTTCTCCACTGTGCCTCGAAGTTTCTCGAGGGTCAAGGTGAGGTCAGTATTCACTGTTTCCCACAACTTCTTGTCACTGGCGCCAGGCCACTTCACATACGGTCTGTGCCCTGGTAGTCTCCTCTCGATTGCAGGTCTCGGAGGCTGGGTGAGTTCCACTCCTGTTGTTGGTTCCACCTCAGTTGTTACTTCGGTGCTTGAGTTTACGTCCTCCATGACAGTGGTACTGATGCACTGCAAACTATGGTTTGCGTCCAGTTGCTGTGCTTCATTCGACTGATTTGATCGCTTTCGCAGAAAGTAATCAATGCGAGGCCTCTGTGAATGAACATTCGTAAGTGAATGCTTTCTGTTAACAATTAATGTTAAAATGTTTAATGGGATTAATAAACATTTGGATACAGTATATGTTCCATTAGTTTAATTATGGGTAGTGTTAGGGTAGATATTCGATTAAATAAAATAACACTGGTCAACAAAAAAAAAACATTTTTTTGTGGCCTGGACTTTTGTAGCTGTTTTAGACTAATTTCAGGGTGCTGATTCCAAATCTGATCTCAGATTTGCTCTATCACATGAGATGTGATAGAGCAAAGCATACCCCATTTTCATTGATTTTACCCAAAATTAACTCTGTCACTTATGATTGCAAGTTGTTGCGAGTCAGGGACTGCTTTAGTGTTAAAATATGGTGCTGTATTTTTAGGATAGTGTGTTTATAATATAATTTTATGTAGATATCCACATTTATTTAATATTTTTCTTCTGCAGTTTTTATTGAAAATGCAATATTTGATATCTCAAAAACCTGATGTGATAGACAAGAACTTAAAACCGTTGGAATACCTTATGCCAGAAAAAGTGTGTTGACCAGTGTAATCGTAGGAAGTGCAGAGCGTATATACAGACATATGCTACAGGCAGTGATACACAACGTATCACAACGCGATACAGTAATGAGAGAAAACAGTACGGGAGGCACAACTATTTCTGGCTATGGGATTTTATCTGGATTTTGGGTGGAAATTGTTGAGTTTCCAACATATGGAAAATTCTGGTTGCGGATCTTCCTTGGGAACCTAACGCTTCCATAATCCGGGGATTGCCTGTAAGGAGGGAGCATCTGATATCAGGCTAAATTTCTAAGTCTCCAACGTGTCTTCTTAGGTGGGGGTGTGTCTGTGTGCAGTGTGTCTGCGGGTTGTGTCCTTTCTTCCTTGAGTGTCCTTCCTTGTGTAGTCTGAGCACTTGTGAGCTCTGCTTGTGTCCCTGATGCCACCCAGTTTGAAGACTGTGGGTCCTCGATGTCCACTGGGATGGCATTCTGCTCTGGTGACCTACACATAGCACACATCATCACCATCAAATTTATTCCACTGGCCAACAGGGCACCACAGAAAACTGCCTGTCATTGAAACTACCTAGAAAAATAAATTGCACCGAAAATGGCTGCTAACTCACGTGGTAACCACCTTCAAAATATAATTGTGGCCCGAGTAAGAGTGTACACAACACTGTCAGATAACACTGTTTGACTTAGGGTAAATAGATCGAGGTTTTATGGTTTCTGAAAATACATCATGAGTACAACTTACTTCGTATAGAAGAGGATGTAGGCCTGGTCTTCAAGAACTTCTGCATTGGTGACTGGCATCACGTCAGTATCGTCCATTCTGAACCAGCTGCCATTGCTGACCTGAAGAAAAAATACATCCACACTTGTTAAATTACGATCAATACCCAATTGTACCAGATTAATTTAAAAGTCAGCCATAGTGACAGATCATGAAAGCGGAATGTTATATGGAAGTTAACACGTGTACTCATATGCTTTGTGTGTGTGTATGTATGATCATAGTGGGGAACAGTAGCGTAGTGGTTAGCACATTGCACTACGAACCCGGCAACCAGAGGTCGATTCCCGCTTAAGACTAACAGCAGTGACGATTATCTCAACCGGTCCTGAGCCTCGTTCCCTCGGTCCACTCAGCCTCAAATGAGTATATGGTGCAATATGTAAACATTACCACTCAGGGGACAAAGGCGGCCGGGCGTGGTGCTGGCCACCCACCCCCTTCCTGTGTTGTTCTGGCTTTGACAGGTGCTCATGAACAGCACTTGCACCAACAGTCGAGTAAGGCTCTTTGGGGGATATTTGTTTTTTTGTTTATCATGCACAACATCACCTTGTTGTAGGAGTAGTAGTGGCCGCTATTGGTGGTGGTCCCGTGGTGCACAATCACTGAGTAGAGCGAATACAGTTCTGGCTCGTGCACAACCTGATTGGACATGAACGGCCGTATGTCGAGTTCTTCAGGGAAGAGGAAGTCCTACAAGGGATGAGGGAGGAGACAGTGGTGGGCCAAGCATTAAAAGAGAGGAAAATAGGGTGCTGGCTAAGCAGGGGCAGAAGGGGGGAGCAAATGAACGTATTGGTGGGACACCAGTGCTTAGAACAAAAAATAAAATAAAATTTGTTACTATAATTTATTTTCCCACGATTCGCAAACCCAGTCGGAACATCTTGCGGGGTGCGTCAAAATGATTTCTCAATATAGAAGCAGTTGGAAGATGGATGTCAGCTCAAGTTTTAGATGTTAGACTGTTTTACGAGGACCGATGTGTTATATTGCACCGGTGTACAGCCAATGTCCAAATGACAAATATGGTGAATGCAATCAAATTTGAATAGAAGCATTCTGTGTAGCGAGTAAAATTCACCTTGTCGATTTTTCACACCACTAATCGATTCGCTCAATGGTAATGATAAGCACATTGGGCACCACGTGCAGGCTCACTCTCTTTGTGGATTTCCCCACGTGTGAGCACCTGTTCGCCCGACAATAGCATGTGTTGAGGCCGCTGGCCCCCGAGGCCTCTCCCTGCTGGGCGCCGGCCGTAGGGGGTCCGCCGTCTCCCGATCCCTGACTCGTGTGAGAGCAGCTGCTGCTGCGCTCCTCGCTCGCGGGAGAAGGGCTGCCGCCCGCCGGCTCTCCTCCCTGGGTCAAACCCCCGCGAGTCCGCGAGTCCTGCTTGTGGGGCATGGCTCGGCACTGGCTCGGCACTGGCTCGGCACTGGCTCACGGCCGCCTGAAAGCACCCTGTTGCCTCTCCGCCAATCAAACGCGACGCCTCCCCTCACACAAACCCGCGCACCAATCACACGCGCTGAACGGGGGGGTCAGGGGTTGGAGGGCAAATGACGTTGCTCGCGCCCGCGTCGCCGATTGGGGGTTTTTGTTACGGGTGGTTTAAAGGGCTGTGGGTCAGGTGTTCGCGAGGGGTGTTAGTCCGCACGCAGTGCGGGGGTTCGCAGCAGCAAGACGAAGCGTACACCCGTGGAAGCACCGACCACCCACGTTACGAGCGCACACACACACAGCACCATGCGTTTTCCACACACACTCGCAGAGTTCACCCGAGGCTGTGATCAATTACTAGCGTGCACCCGTGAAGCGCCGACCGTACACGTACGAGCGCACACACACAGCACCATGCTCTTCCCACACGCTCGCAGAATTCACCCGAGACTGTGATCAGTTACTAACGATTTATTATCGGCATGACTGAGCCACTCTCACGGAATCAGTCAGAATCGGCAAGGCAGGATTAAACTATCTCCCGATGGTCTGAACCTTAGCCTGTTAGGACTTAAAACCCCTTTGGCGATTAAGCTAAATACCAACTCTCTCTCTTACGGTTCGATGCTCCAGTGTGCCCGTCCTCACAGCACTTCGACTCGTCACACGGACGTTCGAATAGCTGGACTGAAGAGACAACCGCCCCGATAGCTGACTTGAGAAGTAAGAGACCCTCTTGCCCCTTTCCATCGTCCCTTTATCCTTACCTACATCAAAGAGCCCGATCCGCCTGCCAATCAGAGCGCTCACCTGCACCCCAGCCCCACTCGGACCGCTGACCTCAGCGATGTCCGCATCTGAGCCCGCCGCTAACTGCCCGACCAATTAGAGGAATGACCCCGTTTTCCCCGTCGTTCGTGGCTCCGCCCCCCTTCTCACTACCTACCTGCTCACCGATCCATGTGTGCGGGGTATGTTTGTATCTGCGGTGGCTGCGTAGCCTCGTCGTGATTGTGCGTTTCCACGTTAATTCCCAGCGCCGCAGGGTAATTCAGCCTGGGGAAAGCCTTAGTCAATTCTCTGGTCCCAGGGAAAACCATGGAGGATGTTCCCCCTACGAGGGGGCTCCTGGGTGAAAACCTGTGGACCAGGTGGCTTCCCCGCGAGGCTCTACATGGGGGTCGGTGTGTGTGTGTTTGTGCGAGGGGCTGGTGAGGGGGAAGCCGTGTCCCCGTCGCTTGGCGGTGGTGGAGTCGTAGGTGGGGCGCCCGCAGAACGGCTTCGTGGCTGCGGCATCACACATGTTAGTTTACGACAGAGATGCGTGTTCAATCACACACTGGAAATGGGAATATAAAATAACGCTTCAAGGTACGCGAAGGAAGATGGCATTCACTTTCCACATCTATATTCTGTAAGTTTCTCGATCTTCATGAATTCATCAAAAGCTTCCACCATATACAGGGATTTCTGTCGAGTCAAAAAAGCACAACAATGGCAAATTATTACTTTGAATAGTTCACAAACCATGACTTAAGTGGCTCTGCAGTCAACTTATGATATATATAATGAATAAGGGATAAAAATCGACATCAGGCTTTGGCCTTCCCATTTCTTACGTTGATGTTAAGAGAGATGTCCAGGCAAGTGTCCAATGTGTCTGAGATGCTGAAGCACTGCAGGTGCTCAATTGTGAAAACACAAGTGCACACACACTCAGAGATGGTATTACCGCAGTACATTAATGGCCGTGCTCCAATTGAAAGTGTTCATGACATGTTTCTCCAACAGACAAATCATGCGAAACTCAGTCTGTTGGCCAGTGCAGTGCAGTGCAGCAGGGGTGGCGCACAGGGTAAATACAAACCAATCGCACACAGCTGCGCAATGCCAGGGAATGGACACAAAACTGGATTATAGCTCGTCTTGAATGTAAAGTATTTGGGATAACTCAAAGGTCAATGAGTGATTGCTGTAAAGCAGAAAGTCTGCCAGCGGCGTCGTGTACACGAGGCCCTGCAGGCTGGCATTCATGAAACGGCTATTCTCGAGGTTCTTGAGCCCAGCACCCTCATGTAGATCCTCTTGTCACTTGAGAACTAAATTTTCTAACGCATGCGTCATGTATTCTGGAGACGGAATGCTGTCATAGTAGTAGGTTTTTACCCTTTTAAACTGGTACAAAACTGACACCTTTATACAAGGCATCATGTTTGCAATAACCACAACACAAGTCAAAAATGCAAACAAAAAGAAGCAACTCTGATAATGATAATAATATGCACTGTCCTTGAAGTTGATTGGTCCACACCCGAGACGGCTTTCTTTAGAGCCTAGTCCCCATTGGTGTTGGACCAGTTTAAAAGGGTAAAAACCTACTACTATATTTTGCCACTGGTAAAAGAGGTCTCATAATGAATGCTGTCATGTTGTGGGGTAAAGTGTGGGTGCTCTCACCTTTTCCAAGATGTTTGGATGGCGTGGAAGAGTAGAGTTGCCTCGAGTGCAGACCCTTCCACCAGCAGTGGCATCGCCAAATAATTGCAAGGCTGGACCTTTACGTTTTGACTGGTCTTCTTTGCAAGTGTTGCAACGTATGTGCAGACTCGGGATTGGTTTGGTGTCCAGCCCAAAATCACAACCCTTTCATTTGTTTGAGCTTTCCACTTCACATGTCTCACTACCTGTTAATCTGCAGTGAGCATCGTAACATGAGGTCATACTGTAATTGTTCCTTTGGTTATTGTCTGAACTTAATTGATTTTTTTACTCAAAATGTATCAATATTAATTGGGTGGGCCAATTGCCTGTTGCCCGGGCAACAACTGTGATCTCTTCTGCAGCTCCTTCTGCCCTTACCTTAGATAATCTGCCTTGTTTTCATCGGATAATGATATCTCCTCACTGTCCTTCCCCGCACCTCCGATTAGCATATTTGCATAGGTACGGTGAAAAAGAAGTGAAACATACATATTGACTTGGTGTTGCAGAATTCAAACATTTTCTCACTGGACCAAGAACAGCTACCCACCAGACTCAACGGAGGGCTGAATCTTAGCGAATCTGCCTTGTGTCCATTGGATGATGATGTCTCCTCACTTCCTGACTTAGAACTATTGTTGTAGCTTTTAACAACATTATCTTGCTTCATGTTGGCTTTAGTGTCACACTCTACGGGAAGACAATCACTTGGCTCAATGTAGTTTTTAAAGTAGTTTTACATCCCCCAAAAAATGTTATTGGACGTTTTTAGTTATTAGCACAGATTGTTACACGTGCCCAGCCACCTGCTGTGACCGATCTACCTCTCTACAGCTCCTACTGACCTTACCTTAGATAATCTGCCTTGTTTTCATTGGATGCTGATGTTTCCTCACTTCCTGGCTTCAAACTGGTGTTGCAGCTTTCAAAAAACATTTTCACTGGAACTGGAATGGCTGCCCAACAGACTCGAAAAGAGGGCTGCCCTGTTGAACCTCAGTCAGCGAATCTGCCATGTGTCCATCGGATGATGATGATCTCCCCTCACTTTGGGAAATTAAACTGTTGTTGCATTTTTAACAACGTTCTGACTGGAAATAAAATGGCTGTCCACTAGACTCAAAGGAGAGCTGCCCTCGTGAACCATAGCAGCACTGCCCAGCAATCTCCCAGCATGGCTATCCTTATCAGAACTGCTTTGGCAACAGCATCTTTTTTCGATAAACTTTCTGAAGAATTTCTTAACGGCTTTTTTTATGGTGGCCATGTCACCAATGTGCCAGAGCACCTAAAATGTTAAAAGAAAATTACTCATGAGAACGCCAGAGAACAAGTGAAGACCGTCTGCTTCCCAAGGTGTCCGATGAACCACTGTGAGAAACCACTACACGCATCACCATTAGGATGTGACGTCACATGCCAGACTGCAGTGACGTAACAGTGGGACCCCTTATTACGAGAGTCACGTGACTTCAGATTCCAGAATGCACTGGCGCCACACAACAAACTGTATTTGTTCGTAAAATAGCGTTCCGCAGTGTTAATGAACAGCGCTATTGCATGCCCGCATTAGTAGTGTAACATCTAACACCCCACTGTATTAATTCTAGATTTGAAGCTTTCGTGACTGCAAGGATTCATATTCCTAGGTTTTTTTCGGTAAAGTCACGTAGGTAAAAATTTTTAATAAAATAAAAATCACGACGTTTCGGAGGCAACACAAGCTTCCGTCATCAGGTGGAACCGTCACAGCACGCTTGCTGTATCAAGTAAATGATAAATTCCAAGAGATCCGACCTTGTATATATACTGGTTGAGGGGGGAGGAGCCAGGATAGGCCCCTGGATAGGAGTTTTTTTATGATACGGTTGGTGCGGCTGAAGCTACGGCTAATCTACATAACAAAGGACTGAGCCTTTGTGTGTATTTTGTAGAAACTGAGATGGTATAATCAGGAATGTTCATCGTGTATTCATGTGAGGCCTTGGCCTGCTTTGTCACGCTCTTAAAATGTTGCATTTTGAAAAGGGACCTTTTTATGTTTTTGTGCATTGCTCATCCTTTTTGCTATGTTTGGTTATTAAGTTATAAGCAAAGTTACAAGTGTATTCCCATAAATTAATAGTATGATGTGATGCAATGGATTAAATTGTATGAATTATATTTCAATAATGAACACGTATGTATTGTTTTCTTGAATTGTGACTTTATATGCCGTGTACGTTATTTGTAATATAAACATTTAAGATTTTGCTTTTAAATGTGTAGGGGTATAGCGCTGGCTGCTGGCGGAAATGGTAACTGTGGTGTATGGCAGTACTCGTGTCAGCATGTCAGATTATATACAGGAGGGGGACATCTAGGGGAAAGTTCATAGAAGGGGCCCATCATGAAGTCCCGGTAACACGCTCGTAGGTTTCAGACAAGGCGTGGTTGCATTTTCCCCAGATGCCCCTGGGTACATCCTCTAAATTACACTGGCCGTGACAAGGCCCTATTGAGGTGATCGAGGTCAAGAGGTGTGTGCGTATACAGGTCGGTCGCTGTCACTGGTTTGTGGACCCGTCATGGTTAAAACCCTATGTTCCACCTTATGTAGATATTTCATCTCCAGAGTGGCGGGTGTCTGATTTGTCCGACGAGCCGGGGCGACTGAGCCCGGAGGCTGCGCTTCAGAAGGATTGCATTGTGCCGCCCGTAGGATCCCAGCACCTGTAGTCTGGGGATCCTCCGGCAGCGCCTCCGTGTGAAGGACCGCGTGCGGAAGCCCGGCCGCCATCTTATTCTCCAAGGGAGGGGCTGCGCCCTTTAGGCCGTTAATGTGACATTCCGGTGGTCCCCAGCGCGCAGGTTCCTGCTCGTGAAATTTCGATTTAAAGCTTTCGTGACTGCAGGGATTCATCTTCTTGGTTCTTTCGGTAAGGTCACGTAGAAGGGAAATAATAAAATTATAAAAATAAAACATAATAAAATAATTCTCATGACGTTTCGGCCACGACAGACCTGTTCTTCACCTGAGGACGGCTGCTTGCGTTGTGGCCGAAACGTCGTGAGAATTATTTTATTATGTTTCATTTTATTATTTCCCTTCTACGTGACTTTACCGAAAGAACCAAGAAGATGAATTCCTGCTCGTGGTGGGGGACCAGCGTCGAGGACTCGCTTCAAGAGCGCTTCTTTCCGCTGAACAGCTCCCTTCCCGTCATGACAATTGTATTCCGATGTCGTCCGGCGGGTGGCCGCCGCCGCGTACCGGGCTGCGGCTTCTGGTAGATCTGGGGTGCTTCTCGATGCTCGTGGCTGCGGCGCGTCCACGAACGTCATGAATTGTTGCGCTTCCCTCGCGGTTCGGGTTAAATCATTACGGGTTCTTGTTGCGAATGTCCGCCTAAAACCTCCCTGTTATAGTAATTGAGTTAGCGCACGTTTTTGCAGGCCTTCCTCTTATTACACGATTGTTGTCAGCCAAGACGGCTTTTTTTCATGGGGGTTTGGGGGGATTTAGGGGTATAGCGATGATTGCTGGTGGAAAAGGGTAACTGCGGTGTACGGCAGTACTCGCGTCAGCAGGCCACAGTATATACAGGAGGGGGACACAATTACCTTTATTTTTCAAATGACAATGTAAGCAAATATAAGCCACTCAGGCAGACGTGAACAACTCTAAAAACACAATTCTGCCTTTCATTCAGTCAGATAATATTGAACAAACTGTATAGAATACCTTAAATTTCCATGAGTTAAATATCTTTGCCTCATGAACATTTTAAACAGGAGTTACACGTAATGCAAAGTGGTCTGTTATCATGAAACTTTAAAACAAGTGAATTTTGCCCTTGTCTTTTACAATATCTTTCAGAAAGCAATAGTTTGTGTGACATCTACAGGTACATAACATCAACGGTTATAACCAAAATCTTATTTAAGAGTCTAATAAAAACAAGTGTCATAACTCCAAGTGCATTAGTGTGCTTTAGGCTTTTCACTGTTAATAGTGACAGATGTTACCGTTCAAAACACTCAATTTCATATTGATCAAGGAACAGATAACTTGCTGACACTAATGAGAAGGGTGATACTGAGATCTAGATTTCAGTAAAGAGACCAGGTCTGGCTTGAGGGCAGTGGTTGAGATGCGTAAAATGCCACGCAAGTGGGAGTCGCTCATCCTTGACCTCAATCAGTTCTTGTTTAAGTTCATGACTGAGAATGTTTGCTCACACAAATATGTGGAGCCGAATAAGCTCAGCATTTTCTTAGGGAATGACCGCATTTGTTTTTTTGCAGTCGCCATGTCAGAAATGACTCGAGAAGGGTTTGCGGCACGGATGCAGAGCCAGATAGAATTAGAATGGTGCTGCCACCGTGTGGTGAAAGGAGGAATTACATCTGTAAAGTTTTATGATTTATAAGACCGAAGCTGCGGGCCGTGTGAAATCTGACCGCGGGCCGGACTTTGGACATGCCTGGTACTGTACACACACACACACACGTGTGACGTCACTATGCGGGGGAGTGTTACCACCACGCGGGTCTACACACACACACGACGTCATCCCGGCTGGAGGCGGGAATGACGTCATCCCGGCTGGAGGCGGGAATGACGTCAGGGCCGGTTCTGGACTCGGGAGGCCACGAGGGTGTTGTGAGGTCGTGACCTGATCCCAGTGGGGGTCGGCGGCCCAGGGGGCACCTCGGGGGGCACGTGGACAGCAGGGGGCAGAGGTCGCAAACGGGTTTTGATTCCTTACCCGTACCCATACCTGGCCGCACCAGGGTCGCAATCGGGTACCCGATACCCGTATCCTACCCGATACCCGGCTACCCATACCCGGCCGGGTACGGGTAGCCGGGTATCGGGTAGGGTATCGGGTACCCGATTGCGACCTCTGGCAGGGGGCCTTCGAGAGGGTTCTCGAAGGGAGGCATGGCCGGGGTGGGGCCTGGGCCCATATAAGCAGTCTCCTCACAAGGTTCGAGGCTGCCCGTATCAAGAATGAAGATGCATCGTGAAGACGCCAAGAAGAATCAAGCCTCCAGTCAGCGGACCTGCCAGTAGCCCACCTGGCTGTGTCACGCTAGAGTATGTGAGAATTAGAGAAGTGTGTGTTAGCTAGAGTAGGTCGGTGGTCACCACCCTATGTGTAATGTAAGAGTTATCTGTTGTGTTCAGTAATAAATAAGTGTTACCTCCCAAGAAGTTGTGTGCCTAAATTCGAACTCACTACAAATGTTGCTTGTAATATTTGGTTAGATACTCTTTGGTTCTGTCGGTAAAGTCACGTAGGTATCAAATAAAATAAATCACGACGTTTCGGGCGCACCACAAGCGTCCGACAGGTGGGAAAGCATGGTCTGCTGCTGAGGATGCTTGTGTTGCGCCTGAAACGTCGTGATTTATTTTATACCTACGTGACTTTACTGAAAGAACCAAAGAGTATGAATTCCTGCAGTCACGAAAGCTTCAAATAAAGATTTGGTTAGATGTTATATAAGAGATGGTCTGCCTGCATGTTTGGTGGACAATGGGTGCATGCGTAGATGGTGTGGACTTCGTCTTCATCGGCGGCAGCCCCTTAGGGTTCGAGGATGACATCTATCAGATCTGGTAGCGGCTCTTGAAGTGGCTGAGGAGTCCAATTCACGATCTGCAGATATCTATGAGCTTTGGGGGTCACGTGGTCCCAGATAGAAGTGGGATCCGCAGTGCTGGGTTAGCTTCCTTTGTTATTTGGCAGCGATCCACCTCGGCATCAAGACGTTGGGTCTCAGTGGGCCGTCACCTGGTGGATGCAGCAGCGCCACCCAAGGTGGTCGGCAGCCTGCTCCATCGAATCTCAAAGCCTGTTTCTGTACTTCAGGGAGGAATTGAGGATATCCTTGAACTGCTTCCTTTGTCCTCCCCTCGTCCGCTGCCCATTGGAGAGCTGGGAGAAAAGGATCTGGTGGGGAAGGCAGTTCTGAGGTATGCGGAAGCAGTGGCCAGTCCATCGGAGTTGTTTTTTTAAAAGTATTGCTTCAATGCTGGTGGTGTCAGCATGGAAGAGGACACTTGCATTGGTGCAGAGATCTTCCCACTTGATCCCCTGGATTTGATGGAGGCAGTGCTGTTGGAAGCGCTCAAGCGCAGTGACGTGGCACCAATACATAGACAACCTACTGGCAGAGACTTAAAAGCCTAGCATACCATCTTTAAAACTATCACTTCTACACAAACACTGAGTCTACACAACATGTAGCTTCAGATAATTTCGGTCCAACAAAAAACAGACGGTTACTTATATGACAGTCACATGATAGACAATGTTGGGACAAACAAAATCTTTCTGTTAACTCATCAGAATATGTATTTATACAGCAGGAATCCGATGAGTCGGGTCAGGTCAGAATGATACAACAACAAATAATAAAAACTTGACAGTGAAAAGTATAGCAAATATTTACAAATAAAACGAAACTATGTTTTATCTTAGGTAAAGCCACTGAGCTATGAGCTTCTCATTCAGGAGCAACTTGGCAACAAATGATAGCTTAATAAACTGGTTTATCTTATAGAAATTTTTACAGCAAAATAATCTAAATAATCTAAACAAATGTTTGTAAAAGTTATCCCATCATATCAGATGTTTATATATTTCCTTCCTTCTGAGAAACCTAGACCATTATGGTTCACTAGGTGGGTTAGGGATGAAAACTAAGTACAGGCAGTCCCCGGATTATAGGGATGAAAACTAAATACACTGTGAATGAACATTCGTAAGTGAATGCTTTCTGTTAACAATTAATGTTAAAATGTTTAATGGTATTAATAAACATTTGGATACAGTATATGTTCCATTAGTTTAATTATGGGTAGTGTTAGGGTAGATATTCGATTAAATAAAATAACACTGGTCAACAAAAAAAACATTTTTTTGTGGCCTGGACTTTTGTAGCTGTTTTAGACTAATTTCAGGGTGCTGATTCCAAATCTGATCTCAGATTTGCTCTATCACATGAGATGTGATAGAGCAAAGCATACCCCATTTTCATTGATTTTACCCAAAATTAACTCTGTCACTTATGATTGCAAGTTGTTGCGAGTCAGGGACTGCTTTAGTGTTAAAATATGGTGCTGTATTTTTAGGATAGTGTGTTTATAATATAGTTTTATGTAGATATCCACATTTATTTAATATTTTTCTTCTGCAGTTTTTATTGAAAATGCAATATTTTATATCTCAAAAACCTGATGTGATAGACAAGAACTTAAAACCGTTGGAATACCTTATGCCAGAAAAAGTGTGTTGACCAGTGTAATCGTAGGAAGTGCAGAGCATATATACAGACATATGCTACAGGCAGTGATACACAACGTATCACAACGCGATACAGTAATGAGAGAAAACAGTACGGGAGGCACAACTATTTCTGGCTATGGGATTTTATCTGGATTTTGGGTGGAAATTGTTGAGTTTCCAACATATGGAAAATTCTGGTTGCGGATCTTCCTTGGGAACCTAACGCTTCCATAATCCGGGGATTGCCTGTGTAATGCGGGCGTAAGCGACCTTCCGGATGTGACGTCACGGGGAGGTGGAGTCATGTGACGTGGGAGGAAGGTTCGGGTCCTTAAGCGGTAAAACCGGAAGGAGAGGGGAGTTGGTAGGAGACTGGAAAAGGGTCAGGCCACGCCGGGCGAACCAAGGAGGGGTGGCACCGTAGGCCAGCGGTGGCCAACCCCGGAGACAGTAGTGGGCTACTGGAGGGAGTGAAGCTGCAGCGAGTACAGCCAGGGAGGCTGTGTAAGGGAGGCAGCGGTGAGGCTGCCAGGAGCTACGGGAGCGACAGAGAGAAACAGCAACGAGGCTGTCAGAGTCTACGGGAGTGACCCAGAGAGGAGGCTGCAGCGAGTACAGCCGGAGGGGCTGCGTGAGAGTACAGCAGCGAGGCTGCTAAGGAGCTACGGGAGCGACGTGGCCAACAGCGGGGCTGTTGGCGGTGACGGGAGCGACAGCGGAGTCGGCACCGTGTGGAAGGAGCCAAATAAAGGACAGCCGTGTGGGAAACAGAAACCGAACCAAATAAAGGACACTGAGCCAGATATCGTGGTCAAGTCTTTTATTACACCTGTAAGGAGGGAGCATCTGATATCAGGCTAATTTTCTAAGTCTCCAACGTGACTTCTTAGGTGGGGGTGTGTCTGTGTGCAGTGTGTCTGCGGGTTGTGTCCTTTCTTCCTTGAGTGTCCTTCCTTGTGTAGTCTGAGCACTTGTGAGCTCTCCTTGTGTCCCTGATGCCACCCAGTTTGAAGACTGTGGGTCCTCGATGTCCACTGGGATGGCATTCTGCTCTGGTGACCTACACATAGCACACATCATCACCATCAAATTTATTCCACTGGCCAACAGGGCACCACAGAAAACTGCCTGTCATTGAAACTACCTAGAAAAATAAATTGCACCGAAAATAGCTGCTAACTCACGTGGTAAACACCTTCAAAATATAATTGTGGCCCGAGTAAGAGTGTACACAACACTGTCAGATAACACTGTTTGACTTAGGGTAAATAGATCGAGGTTTTATGGTTTCTGAAAAAACATCATGAGTACAACTTACTTCGTATAGAAGAGGATGTAGGCCTGGTCTTCAAGAACTGCTGCATTGGTGACTGGCATCACGTCAGTATCGTCCATTCTGAACCAGCTGCCATTGCTGACCTGAAGAAAAAATACATCCACACTTGTTAAATTACGATCAATACCCAATTGTACCAGATTAATTTAAAAGTCAGCTATAGTGACAGATCATGAAAGCGGAATGTTATATGGAAGTTAACACGTGTACTCATATGCTTTGTGTGTGTGTATGAATGATAATAGTGGGGAACAGTAGCGTAGCGGTTAGCACATTGCACTACGAACCCGGCAACCAGAGGTCGATTCCCGCTTAAGACTAACAGCAGTGACGATTATCTCAACCGGTCCTGAGCCTCGTTCCCTCGGTCCACTCAGCCTCAAATGAGTATATGGTGCAATATGTAAACATTACCACTTAGGGGACAAAGGCGGCTGGCCACCCACCCCCTTCCTGTGTTGTTCTGGCTTTGACAGGTGCTCATGAACAGCACTTGCACCAACAGTCGAGTAAGGCTCTTTGGGGGATATTTGTTTTTTTGTTTATCATGCACAACATCACCTTGTTGTAGGAGTAGTAGTGGCCGCTATTGGTGGTGGTCCCGTGGTGCACAATCACTGAGTAGAGCGAATACAGTTCTGGCTCGTGCACAACCTGATTGGACATGAACGGCCGTATGTCGAGTTCTTCAGGGAAGAGGAAGTCCTACAAGGGATGAGGGAAGAGACAGTGGTGGGCCAATCATTAAAAGAGAGGAAAATAGGGTGCTGGCTAAGCAGGGGCAGAAGAGGGGAGCAAATGAACGTATTGGCGGTACACTGGTGCACCGGATAAAAAAAGCACATTTTTCACAATAATTATATATTTTCCTGCGATTCGCAACCCATTTCAGAAAATATTGTGGGGTGCGTCAAAATAATTTCTCGTGATCTCAAAGCAGTCGGAAGATGAGTGTCAGTTCACATTTAGATTTTATACTGTTTAATGAGGACCGGTGTGTCATGCTTTACCGGTGTACTGCCAATACGTCCAAATGACAAAACGTTGAATACAAATATATTTGAATATCAGATGCATTCTGTGCAGAAAGTAAAATTCACCTTGTCGATTTTGTTGCCAAACTCATCGTATCGCTTAATGGTGATGATAAGCACATTGGGCACCACGTGCAGGCTCACTCTCTTTGTAGATTTCCCCACGCGCGAGCACCTGTTCGCCAGACAATAGCACGTTAGTTTACGACCGAGATGCGTGTTTGATCACACACTGTATAAATGGGGATATACACGAACGTTTCAAGGTGCACGATGGAAGATTGCATACTCACATTTCACATCTGTATTCTGCAAGAGTCTCGGTCTTTGTGAATTCATGAAAATCCTTCACCAGATCTAGGAATTTCTGTCAAAAGCCAAGAAAACACAAAAATGGCAAATTATTACTTTGAATAGAAATTAATAAACCATGAGCTAAGTTAATTTCAAGTTCATTTATTAGGTATAGCCCTGTGAGCAATTCGGCTCTTGAATCGGGTGCAACCGCAACAAACAAAAAAAACATGAACAAAAAAACATCTTAAAGTGAATATGTGACCGAGTGCAAACAGAAAATCCAAGAAAAGACAGCAAAATATAGCAGAAAAAAAAAAACACAGTACGCTGTGTGCAAAAATCCCAGTGGGATGCAAGTCAAACAACCAACAACAACCACAAGACAACTTAGATTAAGGCCATCAGTTTAACTCTGTACTACAACAAACAAACATGGCTAAACCAATACACTTTTCGAAATCACAAAAATAAAGCCATGAAACAGTGATCACAGGAACTAACGGAATTTTCACAATAAATGGCATAAGTGGCTCTGCAGTCAACCGGTTGTGGTACATAAATATAATGAATGACAAAAACAATCGACATCAGGCTGTAGCCTTCCCAATTCTTACGTTGATATTAAGAGAGATGTCCAGGCAGGAGTCCAACGTGTCTGAGATGCTGAAGCACTGCATGCACTCAACTGTGAAAACACAAGTGCACACCATACGAGATTAATATTACTGCTGCACATTGCATAATCCTCATCAAAAGTATTCACATGTTAACTGGCTAATATCATGAACGTCTTCAGATACCACCAACCCAGATGCATCTATAATTGTTAAATAAAAACATATTTTGGTGAAAACTGTAACGGTTTTAAACACAAAAAACGTTGATTATGAACGTATTGTTGATACTGTTGGCAGTGGTGCCCTAGCACAAATCACAGGTAATCAACACATTCGTCAATAGCACTGCCTTACAAGGAAACATATGCAAT
The DNA here is from genome assembly GCF_965212315.1 of Lampetra planeri. Lineage (NCBI taxonomy): Eukaryota > Metazoa > Chordata > Hyperoartia > Petromyzontiformes > Petromyzontidae > Lampetra > Lampetra planeri. Next base: position 5,748,442 of record NC_136136.1, read on the forward strand.
TGGTGACGTTTTCAGGATTGATCCTTATTCATAGCACAGAAACAGAGGCCAGTAACATAGGGTGGATACGAGTTGGAGACCGTACTGTACACCATGGGGCCTAATGAGTAATTACATTTAAAAAAAATTCCTGATGAACACTTTTTAAAGTGGCATACATAATAAACACGTGAAATCTATTTCCATATTCGGCATCTTACTAACTTGTGTAGTCAATGATGATCACACTCAGGATTGTCTGGTAATAATACAACTTTTCCATAACGATGAATTAACGGCAACTACAAAACACCGCTCACTGCCACCCGCACGATGGCTCCGCCCTCACTGTCCAAAATGGCGGAATGAAAATGGCTCCGCCTCTTTTACCCTGAGGACCACATCTATATTGTCTACACGTGTATGATGACATAAACTAATTTGTATTCAATGTTAATGCATATTTTGTGCATGTATGCTTATGTCCTTGTGTACGTGTTTTTACATCTACACATGTGCTCGTTGTTTAACAGAGAATATAAGGTTGCATGCGAGAGCTTGCATAGCCCAGTATGGATTGTGACATTGGTTGAAATCACTCCTTAAAGGGTGGATGTGTCGAAAGGAGCACAGTACCTACCTCTCGATTTCAGGTACCCCCTGAAGATCTGGTGGATCAATGTAGGGGTCTCCATGTTAATACCGAGCCTGAAAAGAACACGCAATGACACCACGTGGTAACTACAGAGGCAATGTCTTTACCAGATGAACACTCGGAAGAGTTACATATTTTTCGCTCCTAGTATTAACTCGCTGCAGTGACAATATCGTAACTACCTCGCCTGGTATACAGGTCATGGGTTTGATCCCAATCCTGACGCCTGTAAATTTGCAGTTTGCATTCACTCCCTGTGGTCGCGTAGATTTTTTGTATACGAGCCCACCGATTTTTCCCTCCACATTAAAAAAACATGCATTTAGAGTATTTGGTTTATAAAAATTCCACGTGATAAGTCACTTCGTTGAGCTATCATGTATGGCCATGTCGCTCCTGAAAAAGAGCTATCTAGCTCAGTGGGCCTCACCTGGTAAAATAAAAAGAATTTAACGGTAAAAGTGTAAGTCACAGTCTCCAAATAACATAAAGAATTCATCCAGTTGGCTGAGCGATAATGTGAGCATCTCACAAACGGAAAGTTACCAGTTCAAATCATGATGATTGGGAGTTTACTCATCATCCCTCTGAGGTAAATGTACTGGGTACCCCGTTGTAGGGCAGTCAACAATAGTTGTCCTAAATTTTGACTTAAAACTTTCGTGACTGCAGGAAATCATATTCTTTGGTTCTTTCGGTAAAGTAACGTAGATAGAAAACATTTTCATTAAAATAAAGTGAATACAAATATGAATAATAAAATATCAAATAAAAATAATAATAAAAATACAAAAACACACTAATGTAGACAGCAGCCTGGTTCTTAATCGGAGTGAGTGTACTGGCAGTCTATAATGTAGACTGTAGCCTGGTTCTTAACCTTGGTGAGTGTACTAGCAGTCTAACATGTAGACTGTAGCCTGGTTGTCCTACGGACAAATATTTTTTCTGAACAATCCAGGCATCCATGTGCTGGTATTGTGCAAATATTTATGAAGTTTACTGGGGCATGCATTACTTACTGCCTTTGGTTGAAGAGGCAGGATTGGTGCAGAGCATCTATCACGTAACCCAGAAACACATGTGCATCCTCCTGCCTGCCAAAACACAGGTCCTCGCCGATGTCTGTGTGAAAATGGACAGAGGTCACACATGATGTGGTCACACAGTTGCTGGCACAGTTAGTATATAGCTTATGAATTCCCCCAACAACTAAACCGGCTCCAGATTCTTGAGAAATATTGTGGAATCTGGTGCATAGGACTTTAACAGATATTTTCACGTAAACCTTTTCACGTAAAAACACGTCATCCTAAGCTGATGGCAATTCTACTCAAAGTCTGACTTGCAAGAAAAGGAAGAGCATGTTGACAGATTTGTGGGTTAATCACAGAACTGGGTGTGGCTGGCAGTGTTTAGAACGAGCATCAACAGAGGAATGCTAGACCGGAAGAACATCCGATGCATTGGAGTTGTAATCTCAGTGCTGACCAAAACTAGTAATTTTCTATTCGATATTGTATACAAAAACTGATTCAAACTGCCCTTTCAGGGGATCTTGAGATGACTGAAGTTTCAACGTCAAAGACACTTGGGAATTGTGCTGGAACTTACATTTGAAATTGCGAACTATCTCGATGGGATTGATGGCCGTGCCCCGATTCATGAAGGTGTTGAAGACGTGTTTCTCCAACAGACACATCATGCAAAACTCAGTTTGTTTGCCTGTGAAGTGGGGCAGGGGTGGCACACAGTGACAATGCAAACCAATCGCACACATAGCCCAGCTGCGCACAGTCAGGTAATCTACACAAAACTCGATTGTAGCTCGTCTCGAATGTAAAATATCTGGGAGAACTCACAGGTCCATGAGTGATCGCCGTAAAGCAAAAAGTTTGCCAGCGGCGCCGTGTATGTGAGGCCCTGCAGGCTGGCATTCACGAAACACGTATTTCCGAGGTTCTTAAGCCCAGCACCCTCACGTAGATCCTCCTGCCACTTGAGAACCGAGGTGTCTGTCGCAGATGTGATGAATTCTGAAGATGGAATGCTGTCCTCGTCTGCACACATTAAAATATGGAAACACATACTTGACACTCACAGCACATCTGAGGGGAATGGTTTGAAAATTGCGTGTCTTAGCCTGTACGCGTGCTGGCATATTTTTTTGTGGTGCTGTTAGGTAGAAACAATCCTCTTCACCAGCTGGCGAGATGTAGATGTGTTAATGTCTTTGAAGTGTTCAGCACTAGTAATCAGAATTGCCTGAAGAGCATCTTCAGCCTGTAAGTTTTACATTGACAGCAATGGCGAGACAGCCACAGCAGCGTGACGAGCTATCAAAGTGTACGTATGTGTGCACGTTGAACTTCTTTCACACCGTGCGTAGCCAACCATACTAATCAGAGGGACAGGGTCACGCTGGCACACACTTACCTCTCGCGTTAGGTTTGTTCAGCCCAGCCTTGCTGACGCAAAACACGGCGGATGGAACGGTGCTGTATTGGATCCTCAGCCCCTTGTCATTTGCTGCTGACACCACTGGGGTCGATGTGGATGCCTCATCCTTGACGACGATGCTGGAGATGGTGTCCCCTTCTGTCCATTGAACACTCGTGGCCTTCTTCTCCTCCTACGGTAACGGTAAAAGCAGCCTTAAGTCATGCATACGCATCGCCACTACACTGCAGCATTACTCAAACTGCTAAGTGCAGATTCGTATTTCGAACAATGTTGCTAAATATGAAACAACATGGCAAGCCAATCTAATAATGGAGACTCTGCTTTGTTTTTAGATTCCTAGGATCTATCCTTGTGTCCAAAGAAGTTGGACAAAAACATACTCCATGTCTAAATTCACATTGTGATATTCTGAAGATGTTACGTTAAAAAGATGCACGTGATATCACTCGAGCGCAAATACAGACCCATATGAACACAAATACCCCTTCCGGGAATACATCCCTTCATACACCCTCCCCATCCTTGCAGTGCGTGAAATTGGAAATAATGATTTTTGTTTAACTCAAATGGCTTAATGTACTATTCATGTAACGGTTAGCAATCTGGTGTTGTCATACGGAATTTGGTGCTTCAATTTCCTGGCATGTCAGTAGAAATACATCCTTCCCACCTTTATTCACCCAGCAGTAAAAATGGGGAGACCACAGTTAGTCGATGGACAAGCCATGTGTGTTGTGGGGTCAGGTGTGGGTGTTCCCACATTTTCCAAGGTGTTTGGTGGGCGTAGATAGGTGAGAGTTTCCTCTCGTGCAAACCCAACCGCGAACAATCGTATGAGCAGACAATTTCAAGGCTGCACCTTTACGTGTCGACTGGTCTTCTTTGCAAGTGTTGCAACGTAAACTTAAATACATTTTTACCTACATTTTATCAATACTGATCTATAATACAGGTTTTTTTTCTTGTTAGTTCGCGTAAATATATTAATGTGTCATTAAACCAGCCACCACCCAACACTGACAACGAGTAAGGTTTGTCATGAAAACAGAACGTGGCCAATTCGTTACTAGTGCAGCACACCAGTGTGTTGGAGAGCAAAGCCACAACATTTACAATCTGAGTACGACGTTTCGCCAGTAATTACAACGAGCTTCATAAGGCGACAGTCAGATCTGTGGAGAAGTCCACCTGTTTTGTTCGTTAAATAGAGGCGTAGATGTGGTGACAACACTTGTGTGCTCTTGTGTTGTCACCACAAACGTGATACTGTACTCAGATTGTAAATGTTGTGGCTTGGCTCTCCAACGCACCGGTGTGCTGTACTAGTGACTAATTGGCATGTTCTGTTTACGTAACAACCCTTACTAATTGGCTGTCGGGTGGTGGCGGGTTTAACGCACATTTATATATTTATGCCATTTAACTAAAAATAAAAAGAGGAAAAAATAAGGGAAAAAACGGTATCATGGATGATTATGGTCGCGAAAGCATACATAATTACATTTTGCCAAATCACCTGCTGTGATATATCCTCCCTCTTTGCTGCTCCTACAGCCTCCCTTACCTGAGTCATATCATCTGAATTGTTTTCATCAGATGATGAATCCTCACCAACCTTCCACGCACCTCCGAGCAGCACGTTTGCCTAGGCACGGTGCGAAAGAAGTTCAACATACATCATGACTTTAAACTGGTGTTGCAGCTTTCAAAAGATTCGAAAGAGGGCTGCCTTTTTAAAATCTTATTTAACAAATGTGCCTTCTGTCCATCAGATGATGATGTCTCCTCACTTTTCTGACTCAAACTGTTGTTGAAACTTTCAACAACGTGAGCCTGCTTTATGTCGGCTTTAGGGTCACACTCGTTTACTCAACGTAGTTTTGTGGGTAGTGAGTGCGAGTTAAATGAATGTCGTGCTTCAGGCTTACCCTGTCCATATATAGGTGAGACAAATCTACCTCCTAACTGGAATGTTTAGTTCTCCAAAAAAACGAAAATACTTGTTATTGGATGTTTCTAGTTATTAGCACAGACTCTGTTCGATGTGCCAAATCACCTGCTGTGATCTATCCTCCCTCTTTGCTGCTCCTACAGCCTTTACCTTAGTGAGATGATCTGCATTGCTTTCATCAGATGATATCTCCTCACCGTCCTTCCCCGCATCTCCGATCAGCACGTTGGCCTAGGTACGGTGCGAAAGAAGTTCAACATACATCATAACTTTAAACTGGTGTTGCAGCTTCCTGACTCAAACTGTTGTTGAAGCTTTCAACAACGTGAGCCTGAATTTTGATTTAAAGCTTTCGTGACTTCAGGGATTCATATTCTTGGTTCTTTCGGTAAAGTCACGTAGAAGAGAAATAATAAAATAATAAAAATATAAAACAATAAAAATTCTCACGTTTCGACTGCAACGCGAGCCTGCTTTATGTCGGCTTTAGTGTCATACTCTGTGGGAATATCACTTTCAACAACGTGAGCCTGCTTTATGTCGGCTTTCGGGTCACACTCTGTGGGAATATGATCACTTTCAACAACGTGAGCCTGCTTTATGTCGGCTTTCGGGTCACACTCTGTGGGAAGATGATCACTTTCAACAACGTGAGCCTGCTTTATGTCGGCTTTCGGGTCACACTCTGTGGGAAGATGATCACTTTCCACAACGTGAGCCTGTTTTAAATTAATGTAGTGCTTCAGGCTTATCCTGTCCATATATAGGTAAACCAAATCAACCTCTGAACTGATGTTTCGCTCTCCAAAAAAAAAAGTTATTAGCACAGACTCTGTTAGATGTGCCCAGTCACCCGCTGTGATTTATCTCCCTCTCTGCAGATCTTACTGTCCTTACCTTAGTCAGATCATTTTCCTTGTGTTCATAGATTGATGCCTCCTCACTCGTTGACGTTAAATTGGAATTGCAGCTCTGAAAAACGCTCTCACTGGAGCTGCGACGACTGCCCACCAGACTCGGAAGAGGACTGCCCAGTGAGGTCCCAGCAGAGTTGTCCTCATCATCAGAACTGCTTCGGCAACAGCAGCAGCATATTCTTTTGAAAAACTTTCTGAAAAATTTCTTTACACCTCTCTTCATGGTGGCCATGCCACCAATGTGCCAGAGCACCTAAACTTTTCCTAAAATGTTATCTTGCGAACGCCAGAGAGCAAGTGAAGACACGTCTGCTTTCCAAGGTATCCGAAGAGCAACTGTGAGAAATCACTCCACGCATCACCAGCAGGATGTGACGTCACAAGCCAAACTGCAGTGACGTTACAATGACACCTTACTACGAGTGTCACGTGACGTCACAGACTCCCGACTACGCCGACGACACACAACTAACTGCATTTGTTGCTCAAATAGCTTTCCTTGGTGTTAATTAACAGAGCTATTGCATGCTGCATTAGAAGTGTAACATCACACAGCCCACTGTATGCGTTAGGCTTCACTTTCCATTAAACACCAGAATCCACTCGAGCAAGAATTCCTTCCTGGCATGGAAGACACCTTACGTTCGATTACAGGTTTTCCAAAATTCCACTTTTATTAATTTACTCCCCGTTTAAAGACAATTTAAATTCTTCTGCACTTGTGACACGATCATCAATCAACGCTGTCTGATTGGCAACACACCTGCTCAAGCTTTGGGATAACAGGCACGTGGTGACATCAGTGCTTGTCCACTTTGCTCTAATTAGTGTATTTTCTAATCTTCAATAACGTATTTAATTACTCGTTGAAGTTTAATGAGCTCACCTGCCTTGATTTTTGTCCAGTTGTTGCAGATACGAGTCACAACACTTGCTTCATGTGCAGTGATATCAATGTGAATTCAAGTGCGATGGTACCAATTACGTCCCATTTTGACTGGAGAAGATCAATGGGCGGGGTTTGAGAATCTGAGACGGTAAAATCTTGAATGTTCATAAAATCTACAGAGGTTGAGGGCTTTGCCTGTTTCACGTCGGCTTCAGTGCCACACATTATCGGGAAGAGAATGTCGTGGCTCAATGTATTTTTTCAAGTATTTTGCGCGGTGTTTAAATTAATGCAGTGCTTCAGGCTGACTCAATTCAATCTCCGATCAAAAAATGTTTCGGGATTCAAAAACAAGATAAAGATTATTTATTTTTCTTACTTATTAGCACAGACTGTTATATGCCCCATACTTCAGTAGTTTAGCTTAATAACGACCGTTCATGCGTATCACATTACATTTGGATTCACAAGCATTGACTTAAGTCCGTGAAAAAGAGGCTTGTCGTTTAGTGATTTAATTCACGAACTTTTAAATTACTTTCCGCGAACAACAACGACGCAATGGCCAGGTGTTTGGAGAACTCTCGCTCCGACGCGTCTCCCAGGGCGGGCCGATTCTGGGTGGGCTCTCCAAAGCCTCTGTCGCCCGTGGTTGAGATCCTGGAGCACGGGGATTTGACGGCGGACCACAGCGTTGCAACTCGAGCGCACGGGCACACAACAGGCGCCGTGGTGAAGGGAGGTGTCCGTTTGGCTCGTGGAGGCTCGCTGCAGTCTCCTCCGCCTTTGGAACGAGCCAAGGAGGCCCCCTTGGAAGAAGACGGATTCGGGAGACGTGTCGTGCCGCCGTTCAAGTTCCAAGGAAAATGCGATGTTGTTGATGGTGACGGTGGTGATGATGATGGCAGAAGTGGCGGTGGTGATGAAGAAGACGGTGTCAATGTTCGTGGTAATGATGTTGACGGTGGTGATGGTGACGACATTGATTTTGCTGACAAAAACAGAAATGTTGCAGAGTTTGAAAGAAATCGCAATGGTGAAGGTGGTGACGATGGTGGTGGTGGAAATCATAGCGTTCATTCCGGCGAGTGCGACAACGGCAACGTCAACAATGACCCTGACATTTTTTTCAACGACGACTTCAGCGTCTCTTCCGTCGAAACGCGCAGCTCGCCACCCGCCGACGCGCCACCTCGAGCCTTCTCCAAAGCACCCGCGGCCGAGTTCACCTCCGGGCACGGCTCCACCATCGCCTCGCGCAGCAGCGCAACGCGACCATCGGGGATGGAGGAGGAGACGAAGGCGACGGCGGATCTCGGGCACGGGACGTGGGACTCCCGTGGAGATTTCAAAGGCCGTGCCCGCGGGCCCGTGACCCAAGAGCTCTCGCAGCCGAGGCGGTCGGGCCGGCAGGCAGCGAGGAACCGGGGGGGAGCAGAAGTTTATTGGAGCTCTCCTCCGCGGAGACCCCGAGGCGCCGCGAGGAGACGGCGCAAGAAATCGGTGGGAGCGGTGAGAAAATGAATCAAATATTTTGATCGACACGCCACACACGACTAACGTCAATCGGTCATCAATAAACTGTTGGATGAGCGCTTCTATGCGCCGCGCGGGGCGTGGGGGTTGTTTGACCATACTTCACCACACTGGTCGGTGCGGGGTAAAAGGCGGGCAGCATGTACGTGGATGCATTGAAGTACAGAACGACTTTTTACGCAGCCGCGCAGCAGCAAATAACACCTGTTTGTGCGTAGTAGTGGTCGTCCGTACAAGCCCTATCCTGATTGAAACCTGCTTAGCTACCTGATCTGATGAGATCGGACTCGTATTCTTCATCAGCTGCATTGACGATTGAACCTCGCCATCAATTGGTCATCCCTAACAGTTAATCATACTCATCCTCGAAATTATGTTTTGCCATAACGCTTGTTTACCCAATAATCAATTCTTTTTCAGGCGGGTCCTACCACGTTTTTGCAGTCTGTGGGGGTGATGATTGCCATATGATTTCAATCGCGGGTATCTTTTTAAAGTAACACATTTGGAGAATAACGTCGGCACGCACAATGGCTTCACGCTTGCGAATAACGCCACGGGGGATCTTGGATGCGGACTGTGAAGCAGACTGCGTATTGAAAAATGCATTTTAACCTATTGTAGTTGATACTCCAGAGGTATCATTATCGGGGCGTCCGCTGGAATCGAAACGTAAATCCTCTGCAACGTCGAGCGGACGCGGAATCGCCGCCGATTATCATCATGGCACACACACACACGCGTGATCATACGGTTTGATTTTTTATTGAGGGAAAAGGGGTTTGTGGATCACGCAGATTTGTCCAGTCCCAAATCGACTCGACTCCCGAGGATGCAAGGAGATGCCTGTGCAGATACAAACCCCACACGTTACCCTCGTGTTACGCGTTTTCTCCCAGTATTCCTTTCACGTGAAGCCAAACTTAATGCGATTTGCAAAACGTCCCAACGCACCAGAACCCTCCTGATAAGTAATCTCGAGACTGAATGTGACTTTCCTGCGTAATTAGCATGATTCGTCATCGTGGCCATTAAATGTGATGTATTTTTACGTTTTAAAAGTTATGCCACTTCAGGTGAGCTACCAGGAGAGGGCAGCGTTTATCAAATGGATTTGAATCGCGGAGCTTTTTGAGTCCCTTATTTATCCTCCCGCTTGGGTGGGGTTTCTCATGGTCCTTGTGACACAAATGCGGTCGAAAGCCACTGCCTAATGGAGGCGAACCTTACTGATAAAATTCAAACTTGCGTCTCGACCATACAAGTAAAAACACACGTGAGTCCATCAGCCTATTTGCCTTTTTGGACGAATGCTATTCACGCAGGAGCATTGGTATATGCGGGTAAGCTGTGTATGGGGTTTCGGGTCGCCTGTCTCATCAGCAGGCTGTGGCTTCATACACACTGCTGAACATCTTAATGAGGGGTGTTGCGGCTGCAAGGGTTGACTTCGCTCAGTGATGGCAGTACAACATTCGGATTAAGATCCCATCTGTGTCAAGGTTTTGAGTTGCCACCACCTGGTTTTGTGTGGTGAGCTTTCTCCCAGATATCTGGGTTTTCGTCCACATGAAGCCAAAACACGTTTGAATGGGATAGGTCAAGCAACTAGATGCAGCAACCTCCTGAATAAACTCGGTGATGCTTTCTTGGACAAATAATTGGCAAGACGAGTCTCCATCAGCAGCCATGATCTATTTACGACTGAATGAAGGGCCCCTCCCCAAGCCGTTACAGGACCGCGAGCGATGTTCAATGTCACAACGCATCTCGCCACGTGCGCACGAGCCGATGTAATCGCTCCATTTGCGCGATGCAAGTTCTCTTTTGGCATGTTCCTCTTCTTTGGCTGTAACTCCTTAATGAATATCGACCACCGGTAATTACTGTATAATATTACAAAGTGGAATGACCTTCCCGCAGGGAGCGCCCGTGGATGATCCGTGGACGCAGTGGGTGTGCATGCAGATCGAGGCCGCCGTGGAACACGAGTTGGTGGAGGAAGGTGGTCACGTCCCAGACCCAATCTTCATGCTCTAGGCCAGTGTTTTTCTCTAATTTCCAGAGGGGGGGGGGGCTACGTTCACTGATAACACATCATTAGTGTGATGGTCCCCACATATTTGAAACCATTGGGATTTGACAGCACGATGAAAAATTCTCATTTGTGTACTGTCGGGGGCTGCACGTTAGAGGCCACACTAAAGGCCATCAGGGGCCACCAGTGGCCCACGGGAATTGCAATGAAAAACACCGCTCTAGGAAATCATCGGCACCCTCAACAGTTGCATTCAATAATCGACTAGTACGAGGGCCTCTGCATACTGGTATGATTATCTGACCATACTTCACCATTCTGATCAGTGTGGTTTGAAGGCAGGGACCAAACGGGGGAATCAGTGCAGAAGTGTGGATCTTGCTGCATGTAGCCCCAAAGTCTTTAACAAGCTGGTATGACCACCTATTTATCACTATCCTGCTCAAGTCTGCTTGGCTTCCGAGATCGGGTACATTGTGGGTGATTGTCATAGGTGGCATTGATATACATGGTAGAAATTTAATTACATTACTGCAAGGTAGACCTTATAAATGCCACATGAGCAGACGGCCATAGTAGGTATACAATAATACGTGAGTTTTTTTTATGTAAGTTTATTCTGTAAATGTAATGACGATCTGTACAAAATCGGAAAGCGTCTTATGTCATGTACGTTCATGTGCTCAATTAAAAGCACACCTGGGTACAATATATGTACAGTACAACGTAGGACTGCAGATTTGGGGCCTACAATCGAATGAAGTTTCAAACTAGTATTTTTTATTTTATTTTCGTGAACGGCATCTGCAGCATCTGGTTTAAGTACGGCAGCGCTGACGACAATTTCACACACGAGTGGCCACTCTTATCCTTGGTTAGTTTATAACATGAACACACAAGCCCGAATGACTGCCACCAGAAATGTGACCTTGTAAAGTGAGCGGTATATTACAACACAACATCGCGATAGCATGTGCAAAAAAAAATATACTGTTTATACGTATATCACAGCGAATTGCTTTTTCTCAGGCCAAGCAAATGTGTGGAAGCAGACAAGCGAGCGAGCGAATAAAGTTGTGTATGCTCTGAATTATCCTCCACCCCCATTAGACACTTTACACACATTACTCAAGGTACAACGAAGCAGCAGAAAAAACAAACCAACCTACTTTTCGTTATTCTGTTAAAGGAATAAACACTTTGCATAACTATTTCAAGAGCGTTTATTTGCGTGGCACATCACGGATGATTCGCGGTAACTGCAGCAAGAGGACAAACTAGCGCGCTGCGGCAAACACGATGCTGCAAAGGGTTCTGCCGGTGCACTGTGAAGTTGCTAGGCTAGTGCGAGTGGAATCTTTGAGGACCTATAAACGCTTGCCTTTAATCCCCCCTAAACTATTGGTGGCGGTGGTGCTTTATGCTCTGAAAAGAAAGTTAAGCAAAGCCCGGCAGTTTGGAGCGTGCCCATATCAGGCAAACTGTTGTAAAATGGGACTCCAGACATCGATGACCAACTCTCACCATAGGATCAGTCTGCAAACTGTGCTGTGGCCATCAGATTCATTAACTCAATGGATGGCTGGCCTCTTAATACAAAACCCACGTCTTTTGCAGGCAATGACAGTCGACTCCAGTGCCATTCATGCAGGGCTTAATTTCAGCCGGATGTCCTCTGGTCAGCGACCCGTTAAATATTTGTCCAACCGGCACATCACATCCAGTAGATCTCTATGGCTGTGGCTGGAAAGTCGCATACCAATTTGGTGTACCAGCGATCTTAAATGAGCTAGAAATGAGGCCCTGCTTGTATTTCAATCCTTTGTCGTGCTACTTCCGCCTCAAGAGACCCCAGTTGGTGAAGATGGCTCTCGGTTCGTATCACTTGACCCACTTCATGGCAGTCGAGTAACGTGTCCATATTGTTGTGCGTCTGCCTATAAGCCATAACAAGGGTGAAAGTGGAAAGCAGTTGTCATGCTGCTATTCTGCCACGAATTATAACGGTGGCCAGATTTCCAACCTTTCAGGGCAAAAAACGGATCCCACTACTGCGGGGACTCCAGTTGATACGTAGAGCAGTTGTGGGTTTTCCCACAATGCTGCAGCAGAATTTTTTTTTACTTAGGTCAGATACTATTCGACAACCACCGACACCTGCTGACTGGCAAGCACGTGTCACGAAGTATGCTGGACATCGGAGGCATGCAAAGGTCCTTAAGCACTGAAGCCGTGACACAAATCTGAGCAATCAACACTGGTTATGGACACTGCTCTCCATAGCAGAGACCATATCCTTGGCACCGAATGATGATTGAGGGTGGGCGTGTTTGCCCACGATCCATTGTCGCCTCAAGATACGTCGGCCACATCACCTGGACAAAGCGTGGACTGTGGACAGGCGAGCGTGCCATGTAAAACAGAAACTGTGCACAGCAACGATGCACTTTTTTGTTTGAGCACCGCAAATTGTGTATTCAGGCATCGTGGACACTGTATTCCTGTCACCTAGCTTCGCGTATGAAAACGACTGACTGTACATACTTGAGTTTGTGCTGCCAAAGGACCCTGATTAGAAATACTCCACCCCCCGCCCCCCCCATGCATAAAATTATAGCTACAAAAAAGTTTACTGTTGGGTTAAGGTAAATAGTAGTAAGGAAAATAGGATATTAACAAGTGATTTCACCCTACAGCCGCAGTAAACAATAGAATGCAAGTTAACTAAGTGTAAAACAAGAAATTAAAAACATAACATTTACACAAGGATTCTGCAACTGAAATTAGGGCACGAATGAGTCGTCACGCTCAAACTCTTGCAAATGTACGTCACCGCTCGCCTGAACTAACTCGCTTGCCTCGCAATAACCGTTTAGGTTGGCAAGGAACCTTTGATATTACTGTTAAGATAAAATAACAGTTTCCTTTGCACGCATGTACTGCTTTTCAATAATCAATACTAAAAATGGAGCCAGTCTTCAACGGGTTATTTTTTTAATTAAAAAGGGGTTTTGATTAAAGAATGCATGGCCGAGACGCGGTCTAAAAGAGCTGTGGCCAAAGGCGCGCACAGCCAGTGGTAGCGACAAAACGCCAGGGTTCAAGTTTGCGAGTTGTGAATTATTCAAGCTTGCAAGAGCTCGGCTTTCAAGGTGGGTGGTGGGGGGAGGGATGGTGGGGTTGAAATGGGGGGGGGGGGGGGGAGCAAAGGAATTATCACCTACAAACTGTACATATGGGGAAAACTCCACCAGCAAAGTGAGGGGAGTTCACAGTAAAAGCAATTCATACAGCTGTGGAGCAGCATGACCGCATTACAATGCCTTCGTGTTAAATTTGGGCTTGCCGGATAACGTTATCCGCTTTCGGCAAAAGTGTGTCACTGCCACTTACAAGGATCGTGGGTGGGGGGGCTTTTAAAAGTCTTTCTTGTAGGCCCTTCTTTGTCGTTCCCTCTAGCACCGCCCGGGTCCCCTCAGCACACGTCCAAAAGAGCTTCAGTTTTCAAAATTCGAGTGCAATCTGTTTCGGTATAAACAGGATGACGCCTTCCAGTGTGGAGAAAGATGTCACCGCAAAAGTCCCCCATTTGGAACACCGAAGTGCTGTTACCTCCCTTAGGACCCGCAGGGTGACCACCTTTCTCCAGGGCAGCCGGCCGTGGGCAGGCGAGTGTGGGTGGGGCGGTAGGTGGTGGGGGGGGAAATAAAATGACACTTTCGGCGAGTTCTTCATTGAGCGTGGAGACGAAACCCCAACGATCGCTGGTCAGAATTTGGCCCCTCAGGGCTGCGAGGAAGAGGAGTGCTGGCAGCCAGAGGCGCTGGGAGTGGGAGAAAGGGAGCAGATCACATGGCCTCGGGTGAGGTGGACAGATATTCCTCGGCACGCCTGTGCACCTCCAATGCCCGCATGGTTGACATGTCCTGGGGAAGTTCAGACTTCCTCCGCAGAAGCACCTTCTTCCCATCGCCTTTCGAGTTCTGCACATCGCCAGCACACACAACGTGAGTACAGGGAGATACGGTCATTAAAGGGGAATCCTTTTAACTTTTAATCAGGATGTCATATCCTAACGCGTGAAATGGATTAGAGAAGGACAACTGGGCATAAATGTAACTTCGCAAGATAAAATATTTTATTAGGCATACAACTTTGGTTCACATTTTAAACACACATACAAGCATTTGTTAAATTAAACATTTATAAACATGGGAGGTAGGGGGGAGGGGGGCTGGCTTTCATTTATCTGCATGAGTCAATGGCACAGATGTACGAAATTGACGCATTAACCACTGCACTGCTTGCGGAAGCACCTAACGCGATTACAAAGGGTGCGGGAGGGGGCTGGTAGTGCATGGCCCTTTAGGACCGACTGTGCCAGACAGTGCGCCCATAAGGGGGCTTTTTGCCAGAACGCTGCACACCTGCACCTGCACCGCCTCGGTCTCCATGCTTTTCTTGAGCAGCATGATGTCTTCCGAGGACGGGGGTGCCAGTCTCCATGGACACAACCGCACCGTTCAGGTCCTGCGCCAGATCACAAGGGGCCAAGGTTGACATCTGTATACGGCAGCCCCCCCCCCCCCACTGCACCTGTCCTCGTGCTTGCCCCAAGTGCATAATGAATTATTAACTCACTCGCCCACGCCGTAGAAACACCAGTCGGCACTTACGGACATGGGAGTTGGGCAACGTAAAGGCGTATTTTTTTGGAATTTGTTCATGGGCTCAACAGCAAATACACTCACAGCTCGATTTTAATGGGCTCGGGTTGGCTATAATCAGTGCAAGAGGATGATTATGCCTTTACTGTTGCCACACATATACAATATGAAAGTCTAGTTTACGCCACCTACACGTCACCTTGTGCATTTTTATGAGACGTTCATGCAGGTTAACACCCTCCTAAATTAATGTGTACTGCCGAAAAAACACCCAACAACAACACATTTAAATTGAGGGGAGCGAGGTGGCTGAGAAGTGAGAGCATGGAACCAGAACTGCCGAAATCCTGGATTTGAATCCAAGCAACCACCCAGAGTTAAACTGGGTTTTGGAGTGGAATGAGTTGGTGGTCTCAGCTCAGTCACCTATTGAATGCACCCAAATAACATTTAATGTAACACTTGGCTAAATTCCAGCTTTGAGAATAAAAAAAGCAGTTTCAGTCATCCTACACGAAACAATCTAGCAGAGAAATTCATGGATTTTGCACTTTTCCATGTTCTTTGTGATACAAGTGTTATGCCAGGCAATATGCACAGATTATAATTTTGTATAGACACTCATCTCTAGTTCATTATTTTGATCCCTTTTCACCTTCAATAATTGCCCTGGATACACACTTAGATTTCCCAGACGTATCCCTCTTAATATTTCTCCAGTTTAAACGGCGACTTTGATTCAATGATTATTTCCTCCTGTTCGGTGAACTTTTTTCATGGCTTTTGTTTTGCTCATTTATCTTTAGCCCCACTTTGCAGCCTTCTTTGGTATTTCTTCAATCATTTCCTGTATTGCTTTACTTTTGGTTGTTATAATGACGATGTCATTAGGGAATCTGAGATAGCTAATATGTTTCTACAATTTATCCAATCGAAAATTTCAGAAAATATATGCGAGTGGATTTGTGAATAGCCTTGTTTGACTCACCTTCCAGTATGAATTTTGTTACTTCCTTCATGAAAATATCAGTGTAGGTTGTTAATTTTTTGTAAATTGTTTTGATTTCCAAACATTTCATATATTTAATGTAGGCCTTGATTCGAGATAACTTAAATGACTATACATTTTCATTGCATCAAGTACTTCTTTCAGTCTACAAAGGCCAAGCACAATGGTAAATTATATTCATTAGTTTTTTATTTAAAATCTAACATATAAATAGGTTTAATAATTTTGTTCCAATATCTGGTCCCGCTTCTTTGATGGTGTCTACAGTTATACCATGGTTTGCTGCTTTGCAAGACCATGAGAGATAGCCATGGCTTGGAAAGGCCTTAATTCAGCAGTGGATAGATCGTGGCTGTGGATGAGTGAAAAAGATAGCAACAATGCTTCGCTGACGATCATAAAACCAGGAAATCTTAACACATGACCCAGCGGGTAGCACATTCGCCACTCGTTACAGAGTTTCACGGTTCGAATCCGTCGGCCGCCCTCATTATTACGGTGTGCATTAACCATAAAAATAAGTGCCATCGACTTCAGAGTGGACGTTAAAAAAATCCTTGACATTATTCGCAAGAATGAGTGCCGGCATTCAAAGGGGTCAAATTATAAAATTTCTCAACAGATTTCTCACTGGGATAAATACGTAGCAATCATCATTTCCTAGCGGGGAAAAGTTGGCTGGACCCTCCTGAAAACAAGTCAAGAGACTCCATGAGGTTTCCTTCGGTAATCAGGCCTAAAAAAAAAAAGCCAAATTTAACTCAATGTATAAATAAACATTTTAACTCTTGCAACAAATTATACCTGAGGATTCGATTTGGCGAGAATTTCTATCTTGTACCAGGCTTCTTCCCTCTCTTTAAACTTCATTTTCTCTCTGCAAAGCCACAAATGTGTTAAATGTTAACAGTAACAGGAAAATGCACAGTCCTTGCTACTAAGCCTTGACATTTTTCATGTTTTACAAGAGACACATGGTCCTGCTTGGCCTGTCGAGTTTATAGTTTCAGACAATGGTTATTACGAATATATAAGGTAGTATTGCATTTAAAGTCACGTGTCAATCCACTGCTGGATGAGGGTCTCTCCACACTGCGGGCCGTGAGGTTATTGACCATACTTCACCACGCTACTTAAGGTGGCGTTGCATAGATGAGTGCAGAGAAAAGTACAATTGATATTGCTTCACTGCCCTCTGCTGCCCACAATGCAGCCTGGAAAGAGCCAATACTAACAATCAAACATAATACCGTAATGATATTTTTAAATCACCCCATCACAGAGATGCAAAAAAACACGACTACATATCACCGTGACCTGTTGTTATATTTACTGGATGCATTATCAGTTGTTCTCAAAAGCCAATAGTGGTGTGTGCCAACCGAGGCGGGTAGTGTCATATAGCAGTGTAAATAAACTCCGAGTAATCACTCACGGCACACTTACTTTTGCCTTTCCGCTTTGTACTGCTGAGTGCAGTCATCAAACAGCTTTTGGTTCATCTCCATGAAAAGCTTCAGCGCATTATAAATCAACCCGTGGATGGTCCTGAAGATCACAGTGTATTGCACACAGCACTTCGTCAAAACAAACAAAACTAGTACACCACTGACGAAACCTGACATTTCAGTGTTGTTTGTTCAACTGCTAGAAGGTAAAACATAATGTGCATCTTGTATAATAGAAACAGCATGACTAGGAATGAATGAAAACAAGTCTACAATGCCCTAATAAAAATATTGAGTTGTCTGCTTTGCCGAACTGCAAGAAAGAGATCCAAGCCTAAAATGCAAGGGTTTAATTTATGAATAAGGACGTATAATGTGCCTAAAATGCCACATTCCCTCAAAGCACCCTACTAAAAAATATAACATAAAAATAAAATTTTTACAGGGGAAGAAAAGACAACCAAAATAAAGGCGCTTCCCTAAACAGGCATCAGTGGTAACCTATCATACCAACCAGATGAACTGGTTATGAGACAATGTCCACTCGACAAACAATCGGCAGCGATTGAATTAACGGCCCTGGCCACACCCAGTGGGGATTTTACTGAAATACCTTCACTACCTCATCGCTGTGCACCCTGCACTAAACACTGACCCCCATGGACATTGACCATATTCTAAACTTACCCTATTTTGGGGTTTCATGGCACCCAAAGGCATAGCCAGTGGCACATTTGCTTAAATTCATTTTTCCGAACTTTGCAACCAAAAGGCTGTAAAAAAGTTAATCGGAGAGTGCACGGCTCTTTACTGCTTTAGCCTCACGAGCTCACCTTGTGCACTTATTACGTGAATATACAAATGTAAGCTATTGGCTACGAAACAGGTTGTTAAAAAAAAGCTTCAAAAAATTTAGAACTATTTGAACGGTTGGTTGTATGCACAACAGCGAACCCTTTTAAGGCATATAAAGTGTTTCAAGAGCCGCTTCCAAGCACAAGAAGTGTGTATGATTTCCCAAACTATAAAATAGAGAGCGCAATTTATGAATTCTGGGGGTTTGCCGGTCTCTTAAAATTAGTTAGTCATACAAATGATGGCCAATTTATTGACTCCAGTATATGACATTTCTTTGAAAAAACTATTTATTTGTATGAAGACCAAATTTACATAATTTAGAGCTTATAATGTTCTGTATGTTGCCTTTTTATATTATGTAAAAAAGAATAGAAAAACACCAGTTAAACCAGGAAAAATCGCAAGCCCATTTCAAAACACAACCCAATGGCTACAGTAGTTACTGGACTGTAGGGTACGAAACTGGAAATGCCTGGCACGTGACATTCCTGTGCAGCATGGAGACGAAGCCTAACAACAAGTCAGCATTGCTTTGCACGAGGTTACATTTTTGACTTTTGAGAGTGCGATTTAAAATTAATTTTATGGGTCGCACAAGAACACCCCATTGTAGTACATGGGACCACCTTCTTTCAGGGCTACACACCGTTCTGATGTGACCTTTTTTTAGTTTGCGGTCAGAAATTATACCGAGACCCGAGACAATCTTCATCGGTCATAAATGTGACACTGGTTAAAGTAATAGGGCAAAGGTGCAGCCCTGCAATGTATTGCTCATTGCACTGCTGGCAGAAGGGCCTCTGCTGGAGATAGCACCCCAGACTTTATGCCCCACCACACATGATGTGCTCATCGATTGTGAAGTACCAATTTATAAAGAGGCGGGGGAGTGGGGGTATTTTAAGAAAGTTGGTCCATTATTTCAAATGCCACGCGAGGAGATCGAAACGTCCACCTCTGGGTCGAAAGTCCAAATGACACTGGTGCAACGATAACGCGAGCAGTCGGTCGCTGGCTGCGAAGACACCGAGCCGTGAAGGCAGACCTTACTTGTTCCAATGGGACTTTGAGTTGCGGTAGAGGGCGGGGAACATGATGGGCAGGATTTTGGCGGCGTTGTCGCTCACGAGGCTCATGATGTACTCGTTGTTCCAGTAGTAGAGGGCACGTTCCGCCACCTCAACATCAAACGCACAAGTGGTGCGGAAGAGTTGGCGCGTCTCTTTCGAGGGAACAGGCATGACACTTCCACAAATCGCTTATTTTTTGTTGAAACCCGTTCGCCGCTCCGTTATTAACGCAAGACATCAGCTGTCTAACAAACGCGAAAGGTATCGGTCCATTAAAAGAGAACATTTCTTTTAGCCTGACACCAGTTTTTGAAAATGCATATCTGCGCTTTAATTTCAATGTGCGTGCAAACAATGCTTCATTTGAGCATCGCATCATGTTTGTTGAATGCACTCAGGAGCGTGTTGAACCCCTTACGTTTTTTTTATTGCAAAAGCTCGGCTCAACAAATGACGCTCACGAGACTCAACAACGACACAAATTAAACAACGCAAAGTAAACGTGGTGCAAATATATAAATGGCTAAATTGCATTCAATGTTTCGTTTCGCAAGAGAGAGAAATGTTAACCTTTGAACGTGCTCCTCATGCCCATTGCATCCAATATCCACTGGCTCACCTGGAAGTGTGGGCTGGACACGCACTTGGCCAGCTGGCGGAACAGAGGCTCCATGACCTTTACAAACTCTGACGGCTCAATGACATCCAAAATCTCTTCCAGCTCATTGAGAAACATCACCTCCTTGGGACTGTGGGTCTTGGGCCAGTACTTCAGCAGGCCCATTACGACCTACCAGGAGAACAGGGTTGAGAGCAGCGTTGGCCAATTGGCATCTCTCCCGAGCCGCACGCAGCTCTTAAATCCACCACATGCGACTATCAAAGGTGCATGACATAGAACATACTATCACAGTAGCAAAGAATAATGAATGAAAGTTGTGTACAGTCTGTTCTCCTATAACGCCACGTGTTTCATAAAGCAAATTGGATATAATGCGATGAAAGTATTGGGGAACACATTTTTTATAACGTGGATGCGAACTGGATATAACGTGTTTGAGTGAACATAACTACGTAGCGCGAGTAAGGCTGCCTCGGCGTAGCATCACACAAGGCGGGACGCTGCTGGATGCTTGCAGATGCTACCCAGCCTGCATACGTATTTCACGTGCTATCGCGGACTGTGCTTTACCCTAAATTATTGATTATAACGCGATTTTTCCACAACGTGGTGTTCTTCAGGAACGCAACTACCGTGTAATAGGAGAACAGACTGTATGATATATGATACATACACTTGGGTCTTTGCAGAACTTACGGGTACTTTTTGGCTCTTGGTCTGTTACAAGTTGGCCACCCCTGGTTTAGAGCAACGGTGTCTTTTCATATCGCAGTTAATCTATGGAGGCTCCAATGTATACACAGTTGCCCGTCCAGCACTGACGAGTCAGCGAGTCCAGCGTATGTTGGGTGTAGTGGGTACATTTTGAGGGATTATTTGCCGTAAAATTCCCCACTCTAGAGGTGTAAACTTGGCCTCTGTATAAACAACCCTCCAATGAGATTCAACTGAGTCACCGTTCGTGCATGGGTATGCATAAAATAAAAGCGGTAACGGCCAGTATGTAAGTTTTTATCTACCCTTTTAAATGTTACAAAAACAAGACCGCTCCTTGTGTTTGGGTTCTTATTTTTCAGACCACCAGTATTGTTGTTGACTTTGCTGAGCACCCTTACCGGTTCTGTGAGCGTGCTGTCCTTCTCTAAAAACTGGACGACACAGTAAGCAAGCTGCGAACAACAACAACACATTTCAAACGTCAGGTAAAATTGTTCAACTTTTCGTATTTTCTGCAAAAGACGCAGTGTCAAGTCGTGGTGCAAGACAATTATCGCTGTCCATACCTGTGGGTGGTAGACACTCAGGGACTTGACTTTATGCAGAGGCAGCAGCACTTTCAGCAGAAACACCTTGTGCTCCTCTTTAAGCGGCAGTGCAAAGCCATTGATTATACTGCAAAGACACAATGATAGCCCTCCGTTAGGGATTTTACAGGAAGGCTGAAGTATCTTTCAAGCTTTCACAAAGAAAACGCTTCAAACGGCCTAGAGTGAATCGAGGGACCTTACCTTCCTAATATTTCGAGGAGTTCTGCAATGCCGTTGTGGTGCTCGGTTTCATAAATAAACCTGTAAGGGCAAAAAGCAGACAATACCAATACAGCACAAACGTCAAACCACTCATCTGTGTAAAAAATAAATACATATAACATAAATTAACAATTATTTATAAATGGTTTATAAAACACAGCAACTATTTTCGCAATTTTTAGAAAACAATGTAGGCATGCAGAACATTATATTCCTTAATATTGAATAGTTTCAATATAAATGATTTGCTATTTACCATTCTTAATTTGTGTTGTAATTATTTTCATATTGTGTTTTTCTATGTCGTTATGGTGAACTTATTTAAACCAGAGTACTGGTTTCTATGGGATATTTTATGTACATGTACAGACTTTTTGTCTAATAATTTCTGAATGAGGGCCTCCCTCCATGCCATGTGGGTCATCACGAGGGTTGTTTGACCATGCTTCACCATGCTGGTGAGCGCAGGTTGGTGAAAGCAGCGAGCACACACATTGGAGCAAAGTAAAACAAGAGGTTTTGTGTGCGCCTTCCTCTGCTGACATTATAATGTAGCCCCGAAAGCATCCTACGACACCTGTTTAATGCACGACGATCATGCATCCAAGCACTCTCCAGCCTCAAACCTGCTTAGCTTCCAAGATCTGACATGACTTGGGTGCATTGCCGGGTGATTTGGTGATAGGCTTCCAATGGGCTCTGACCGGGTTAACATAAATTTCATCTGCATCCAAAACAAAGCGTGAAAGTAAACCTTAAAATGAATCCCATATAAATCGTTCTCACTGCCGACCTGTAGAATATGTTGTTGATCTGCTTTCGGATGTACGCTCGGAGTCCCAGGAACTTCCCGTAGATGCGGTGCAGTGTGGTCTTCAGAAAATCTCTCTCACGTGGGTCTTCACTGTCAAACAACTCCAGCAGCTGCACGCAAGGAAATGCGGAAGTCGGGTGTGAAGCACAAAGGGCCCTGCTGTGAACCTACGCCATTGTGAGTGGCCGGCAAATGTTGTACAGGCTTAGGCGATCAAAAGTGCCCGCAGACCATGTAACGCAAATGGAAAAATCACGCACGGTGTTTGTGAAATTTAAGGAGCCATTCCCTAGCCCCGACTCTTACAATGCTCAATGGAAAACCATCATGTTATTTTTTACTATTAGTCACTTCAAATTATTTTGCCAACAGCAGATGAGATATTGTACATTTACAGCCCCTTTGTCAATCCACTGCCAGATGAGAGCCTCTCCCTGCTGTCCAGGTAATGGAGCTTATTTAACCATACTTCACCACGGCAGTCATTAAACTGCGGGTTTGTGATGGCGAGCAGCACGAAATGTTGCGATTCTAGTTTCAGTACGATACATTTTTCTGAACTGCCCTCTGCTGACAGCACAGCTCTGCAGCAGCCTCCCACACCTGTCAATTCCCCATCCAAGCACTATCCAAGCTCAACCCAGGCTAGCTTCTGAGATTTCACAAGATTGGGTGCATTCCAGAAGATTTGGCTGCCACGACTTTACATGCAATAAAGAAAGCCGATTGCCCAAAATATCGCCCATTTTATATATGTTCCATTGTAAAGCAAAATCATTGACGAATTACTTGATATTTTCTAAAAGTAGATGAGATATAAGCACTGCGTATATATACGTACAAAATGTATGTACACGATTCTATCATATTCGCAAGTTATTATTATTGTGGCTTCGATTCACCTGGCCTACAGGAAACCGTAATGTCTAACAAAGCAGAGAAAGCCTCGCGATCTCACCTGCAACACAAACTTCTGATCGATGTACTTTTTTGCGACGTTTGGCTGGAAGTCGGGGGACTCCAGAAACCGTAAGAAGAATTCATACACCAGCTGTAAACAAGAAAGGAGCCCAATCAGAGTTGGTATATATTAACTGCAATATCTGCTTGCTGGTCACGCTTTCCACGCAAAGAGTTAAAATAGGCACAAGCGTTGTATGCCATATTTCATAAGTATGGGTTGTATTATCTGTACCGCCCTTGTAGAGCAAGGATCGTTGTGCAATGGGTGGGGGGCAGCACACATTTAACTGTGACCCTGCGGATATCAACAGCATCCTGTAACTCAAGCTGAAATTAATAATAAAACGACCGAAACCAGTAATGGAAACTGAAAAATGTGAAACAGTGAAAACAGAAAACAACGAAGTACCAACAACAGGAAAACTCATACAAGGGAACATCACTTTAAAAAATGGCACTAATTGTAAGTGAATGAAGATGATGTTTTATGGGACCTTTTGGCAGTATCAAAGTATGAAAAATAAGAATAGGTTTTCCACTTTTTTCTGGCAACCTATTCTCATATTTTGGTACTGGCAAAGGAAGTCCCATGATATAGCTGCTCTGCCCGAGCTCTCATTACTCTGATAATGCTTGTCTTTGTGCTGTACGCCTTTTGGCGTCCTCTGGTCTAACACCGTTTTGAGACTAGGCTCAAATGAAAGCTGTCTCTGGTGTGGACCAATCAGTTTCAAAGACAATGCATATATTATCAGAGCATCTTTTTTGTTTGCATTCTGACCACAAGTGTTGTGGTTAATGCAGACATGATTCCTCATAAAAGGTTTCTGTTCGGTGTTCAAACATCTGTTTTGTTGCCAGAAAAAAGGGGAAAACCTATTCTCATATTTTGGTACCGGCAAAGGAGGTACCATGAAGAATAGGTTTTACCTTTTCTGAAAATAAAACAGTTGTTAAGATGTTCAAACACCAAATAGGTACCTTTTGCAAGGTATCAAGTCTTCATTAACCACACGTACTTGTGGTGAAAATGCAAACAAACATGCTCTGATAATATATGTATTTTCTTTCAAACTGATTGGCCTACACCAGAGACAGCCTTCTTGATGGCCTAGTCTCACCAGTGTCAGACCAGAGAACGTCCAAAGGCGAACAGTACAAAGACAATGCACTATCAGAGCATTTACAGAAGATATGTTGTAACTCATTTGATCCAGGAAAACATCAGTGAATCTAAAGACTGTTGCAAGAGGGGGACCAACAATTAAAACGGTGTTCCATTTAAACAGCCATGACAGCGATTGTTGTATTTATCAGTAACAATACACAGGGTACAAAGCCGGTCCATAACTAAGGAACAAGTAGATTACATAATTTACATAGAAAGCTATAAGTTTACAGTATGCCAAAGGAGAATTTTGCATGTAAAAAAACTGGATGAAAATTAGAAACTGGGATAACAGATGTGTTATCCCAGTTTCTGATGACGGAGACTTGTGTTGCCTCCGAAACGTCGTGATTTTTGTTTTTATTTTATTTTACTTTCTACGTGACTTTACCGAAAAAACCTAAGAAGATGATTCCTTGCAGTCACGAAAGCTTCAAATCTAGAATTAACAGATGTGTAATTTACAAAGTGAACAAAACTGAAATGGTGTTGGGCAGGACATCAGGTGACAGACGGGCACATTTAAAAATGGAATGAATGCCAATGGAGAGAATGAGAAAGAGAGGTATGCAGAAAACATAATGGTGGGTTGAGAACAAAATATTTGGAGAACAAAGGACAAATGCTGCAAGAGATCGTGAAGAGTGTACGAGTTTGTAGGGAGGCCTTTGTCCTGCAGGGAGATGTTAATGGCAGGGATGTTACCGACAGTGGGATGTGAATGAAAGTGGGGTGTTAATGGCAGTGCGATGTTAAAAATTAAAGACGGTGAGTTGTGTACCTGCAAATGTGGCCAGGCTGCCTCCAGAGTGGGTTCATCCTCCTCGGGGTCAAACTCCGCTCCCGTCGGATTTGAAGACGGAGGCAATGTCCGAAACATGTTGACCGCAAACTGAAAACAGATGACAAATTAAACAAGTCTTTTCCTTAAACTATCGCACAATAATTTGAGACAATGAACAAATGTACCATGTCTTCCTGTGCGTCCAATTTGAGTCTTTTTGTTTACGTATAGATGACTTCACACGATGTGCAAATAAATATATACCTTTGTGTACAGCAAAGTTTACTGCTGGATGAAGGCCTGCCTATGCATTTCAATCGTGGGAATTCTTTGGACAATACTTCACCACAAACTGGTCAGTGCAGATTGGTGAGGGGATGCGCCTAGGACTGGTTCAGATATTACTTGCCAATGGTGTGAGCCATGGCCGGGTTTTTTAAATTCAGGTCACCGAGTTTATAGCGCACCACCTACACTCTAATACATGAGGAGAAATGTTCTGAAAACCCATTAATTCAAAAACACAAAAGCACGAGATATTTCCAGTTGAGGACATGACAAATTAGTTACATAACAAAGGAGACATTTAATTGATAACAAAGCTGGCAAAAGCAGATTATACATTTTTCACAACTATAATAAAAAAAATGTTCAGATGTTATGACAACCAGTTTGTGCATGGTGGTCACCTATTGAAACACAATCCAGGCTCAAAGAATGGACGAAATCAAGCACATTGTGGGTGATTTGTCAATGACAATGGGCTCTCACTCGGTTGTAAATCAAGTTTACGTTTCTATGCATGTTAGTTAGACTGAGTGACCACCTGACTATTCAAATCACCACAAACGGCGCAAGACAATCCCAGGTGAGTGCTTCACAATGACGCAAAGCGTTTGCAAATAATAGCACCTGCCGATTAATTTGCAAACGCCGTCATTCCGTCGCCGACCGATAACCGGTGGCGTCGCGAACCGGCACCGCCAATGCCACGGCACACGTACCACGTGCACCACCTCCGGGTAGATGGGCTCGGTGATGACGCCACGACTGTGCGTGATGTACTCCACCATCTCGTTCAGCGCCGCCCTCTTCACCTCCTTCCACTTGAGGTCACTGAGCGGGTCCGACACAAAGTCGAACAGCACGCAGCACTGCCGCAGCTTCTGCACAAACAGCTCCTCTCGTTCGCCGGGTGGCGCATCTGAAACACGAGACGGTGGGAGGAGGTGGGGGGGCAGCGCGTGATCGGTTACGCCGCACGGCCCTCCACCACGAGCCGCCGTCGCGTCTTTCTCGAGTTGGTCAACACGCACACACATGAGCACCCTTTTAACTTTGGCTCCATGTTGTAGCGATGCCTACGCCAAGCGGCGCTGATAAGGCAGAACGCAGGTTATGTTTTAGAACTACGGTATCTTTAATGTGCCTCTGCTGTTTACTTTATATGAGCAACACGCAATTGTCATGACGGAGTACATTTTTATGCTTAATCGTGAAGTATACGTCCATTTGTCAATTCACTGTTGACTGAAGGCCTTCCAACGTCTTGTCTGTCAAGTGAGTTGTTTGACCACACTTCACTATACCGACCATTAAGGGGAGATAACTGTAGTAGCCCTCAACTGGTTCAGATAACACTCATCACCGAGGATGGCTGTAGCTGGGAATCAAACTCCGGAGGTTGCCAGGTTCATGGAAAAATGTACTTACTCTTGTACTGGCACTCAACAATGTCAATACATTAAACACGTAAATATATTGTTTTGTCACTTGAGAACACTACACGTGTGCATGTGTAAGAGTAGAGTGGACTGTAAATGCATGACTTTCATCAGCACTTGTCCATCCATTGCTGGCTGTATACACGCACACACATACCTATAAATGTATACACATAACCCGGGTTACAATAATCCACGTGAAGTCTATTGTTGCAGGTATTCAAACACTGTATTTTCCATTCACTGCCCTGTGTAACATACGTCACAGTTTTTTTTCAACACCGAATTCCATTGAAGAAAAAAGGGGCACATTTTACTGTCGGTTAACATCCGCCGCACAGTATTCGATTACGCAGAACACATCTCCCGCAATTTCCCGTGCACAAACAAAAAGCTGCTTTTATATAAAACACTTGTGAAAAAAACCAAAACATAGGCACACAGCACAAACTACAGCGGCAGCACGTAACGCGTCCATGCTCTCCCGCCACCACTCGACGAGTCCACGCAGAAACAAACCAAGTGCCGTTACCATCCTACCTCTGATTTGCAGGCAAACGTAATGTTGATACGGATCGCCGCCACTGTTGCTCAATTCGAACACCATCCTGAAATGCCGGTCGCCGTCAGCGGCCGTTTACGAATAATCACAAAAAAAAAAGAGGAGGCCTCGCGCTCCTGCAGCGAAATAACACCACGGACGGTTCCACGGGGCAGAGGCCGTTAGAGCAGCGCCAGCGTGCACTGTACACAGGCTATCACGCCGCGGGATCGAAGCAGAAACATCATGACGTCACCCGAGAACATCGACCTTTCTGACGCGGGTGGTAGTGGGGGGGAGGAAGCGGAGGCGGACCCAGCGCAAGAGCGCGCCGCCCCTCGCCCCAGCGGCCGCTGAGGAAACGAGCAGTTTGCGGCGAACGTGACGGAATAACGCTGCTGCTGCCACGACTAATAAAATAAATAAAAAAAGGCATAACAATAACGAATTCGGAGGTAGGCCGCGGTTTCCGTAAGAAATGCCTTTTGTTTGCAATCAATAGACAAGCCACCTCCACAGCTTAAATCCCAAGTCACAGTCGCTTAGCCGGATATTTTCCGCTTCTTTCCTGCTTCCTCGCGTTTTTTTCCCCAGCCGCCCCCTTCCCCTTCCGCGAGAGATGGTAATCATCGGGCCGGTCACCGTGGCAACAGTGATGTGCCGTTGAACTGCTCTGGTTGCTACGCAGCAGCGGCTGCTGACGTCACGCTCCAAATTTAGCCTCCTTGCAAAATCAATTCGGCTGCAGAAATATGGGATGGATGAAGAAAAAAACAAATGCTCTGCTATAGTTGTGTTGCACTGTCTGTCCTTTTTCATCTCTCCACCCCCCCTTCTCTGTGGAAACAGGGCCCTGGGCAAACAAAGGCGTGCAGTTTAACACACAGGCCGAGGGGCGAATTTACAAAGGGCTCGTTCGTGTCCTTCAGTCGCTCATTCAGAAGCCGCCGCATGATCCCCAACGCAGTGTCAATGGGATATTTCATGACGGCAGTGCGGTTCCCACATGCCAAGCGAGCGAGCCTATTCGCTCTCGGTGGGAAAATAGACCAACCCAGAAGAATTTGCCCGCTTCGCAGGGAGGCGCGACTGGTAAGAAATGGAGCACGATGCATAATACATTTTTTTTTTAATTAGCAGACTTCTTGCATCAATTAACTCAAATTTTTGTTCTGTCCTACAAATCACAAAAGGTATAAAGTGTATTACATGTGGCCCATAAGCCAACGGGTATGTATATTAATTACAAGTCTCTAGTAGGACTACCATGCTAGGACTACCACTGTCAGGGGCAATGTGTTCTTTACAGGTCTAAACAAGTAATGCGACCAATGGGTTCCTATTAATTTGTGTATTTTAAAAACTGAAAAGACACTTACCTATAAATGGTCATGATTAATTAACAAGGTGTTTCCAGCCTCTGGCTACGTTGTGCAACTCTTTCATGGGAAATCTGTCGGTTTATCAAACTTCTTCTCGATCCCACGTTACTGCTGAACTCCAACAGCAAGTTTCGCTGGACTTGCACATGTCCCAACAACTGAGAACCTGGGCCACACATGAGTGTTCAAGGCATCAACATACAAATTCCTTTTTACAAAGGTATTCAGAAAAAACCCCCTTCACAAGAAGTGTAACATTATTTTGAAGTCAGGAAGCCAGCCAATGTTATGAACTCAGTCTATTGTAATCCCAGTACCCCTCAAGGAACTTCAAGAGTGTAGAAACTACCTCACCATCTGTATGTGAAACCTAGGTTTTAAGAGAAGCATCAGGATGAAAAATTAAAGCATTTGAATTTAGCGAACAAGACTCTCTCGCACTGCTTAAATTGGATTCCACGAGCCTCTTTAAGCAGTGGAAACGAGACGGAAGTCAACATGGTTCGTCGGTGTGGCTAGAACAGCAGGTCTAACCAACACAATACTGCAAGGGCAATTGAAAAAACAAGAGCCGACACCTACCGAGAGGTGACCTGGCTCAAAAAGACTATCATCTGACGAGGAACTGACATGCAGACTTTGCCAAAATACTAAAGACCATCTGAACTGGAAGATGACAGTGCCTTATATATTCAGTCCCCTCTCATCAAATCTTTCCAGGGATAAGTTACGCATACATACCAGATGCGGGAATGAACTTAAAGACGTACACTAGACTTTAAGATAGAAGTGAAGTAGTGTCGTGACGTATTATAATGCACGACAGCTTGAATAGTACTTTCATAATTATAAACATGTGCGAGGTGGATTTCATCCGATGATCCCAATGCGCCGTGTATGGAAAGCAGGAAATAAAAACAACCAGGGTAAATGGCAAGAACTAGAGGGGTAAAGGCCAGTTTAAAGAGGCGAGTTTTCAGAATAAACTTAAATAACTCGAGATTTGAAGCTTTCGTGACTGCAAGGATTCACACTCTTAGTTTTTTCGGTAAAGTCACGTAGGTAAAAAAGTGAAATTAAAATTAATAAAAATAATAAAATAAAAAATCACGACGTTTCGGAGGCAACACAAGTTTCCGTCATCAGGTGGGACCGTCACAGCCAGATTAGTTGCATCATTGAAACGCCGTAATTTTTTATTATTTTATTTTATATTTATTTTTATTTCATTTTTTGCCTACGTGACTTTACCGAAAAAACTAAGAGTATGTTTACATAACTCGAACGACTCTGATTGCCTTATTACCAATGGCGAAGTGTTCCGTCGTCTGGGAGCTGCACTGGCAAAAGCCCCGTCCCGTCACCCAAGGAACAGAGCCTTGATCACAGAGTACTTATACGGTGATCCGAAAATCTCAGGGACATAAAAATGGATGAGTTCCTGCAAATATTGTGGAGCTAAGCCATTGAGAGCCTTGTAGGTCAGCAGCAGGATCTTATTATCCACTCAATACTTGACTGAAAGCCAATGCAAGAGACATGAGAACAGGTGTGATGTGCTCGCGAAAATGTGCGCACGTAGCAGCTGCATTCTGACCAAGCTGGAGTCTACCTAGCACCTTGCTCAGAATCCAGAAGCGTAATGCGTTGCAGTAATAAAGTCGGGAGAACTCAAAAGCATGGGCCAGTCTCTCCAAGTCATTAGGTGACAAGAATCAACGCAATGGGCAATATTTATAAGGTGGAAGAATGGAGTTCCTTCTGGCCACGTTCTAACCACCAGAGATACATGTGCCTCAGTAACATGTTTCATCATTAACATATTTCATCGTTAACGGAGATTCAAACTTGTGTTGGACAGCCCGGGATGCACAATCTCGGTGTTGTAGCTACTGGAGAAGAGATATTTGTTTTTGTTGGGTTCTTTATTTCTTTAATTTTTATGTCTATTGTCCAAAGACAGCAGAAGGCAATGCAGTAACATCTATAGTTGTAATATATTGCTATGCCCTTACATCTATGCTTCCCACCTTCATGAATCCAAACTGACCAGCGCATTGATTATATGGTCAAACAACCTCTGCAATCGTGCGTCAAGGAGGAGGCACTCATCCAGCTGCGGATTAACAAAAGGGCTATACATGTATATCCTACCAGACATGCTGTGCCGGTCAAATCCAGGACAAGTAGCGAGCAAAGCTTCAAGAAACCATGCTAAACAAAAAAGATTAAACCCATTAAAGCGACTTTTATCATGACAGCACAACTTGAAAGAAACATACTGTTCCAGGCATACATGCACGGCATATGGATTGAAAAGTGACAAGAAAGCACTTTGTTTAACACCACAGGATGGACTCGGCAATACTTTACGCTTGCAGAAACGTCAGTGAAAAAAATAATTATGATTACAAGCGTCACAAAATCTAAGCCGCACCGGATCACGTTGCTGAAACTTGGCTACAAGATGACCCCGCACATTGATTAAGAATATTCTAAATGCTACAGTAACCAATACAGCACTTTCCTTTAAGACATTTGTATCTAATGCAGCTGCTTGAACCCAGAGGCCTGGGCGAAACAACGGGCATTAACTTAAATTAACTTTCCCATCGCTGTGAAACACCTACGTAACCAATGCTCCATTTGACCCTACTGTGTACGTGTACGAGGGCAGGCATTCATTACAAAAGGCAACATGTTTTTTTTAAGTGCACTCATCATTAAGCACACAATAACAACCCACTCACATTAAACCTGACACCGGGAGGCACTCAGCAGCCTGGCTGTGGTGCGCGCCAGATGGCCTGTGGTGCTGCAACATCCAGGGAACATTCGCAGCATTATGGAAAGCACGTCATGCGTTCACTTCTAAGGTCTCGCGTCAGTGTACCAGCACTGTATATCTTTAAACATGACCAGCATCTACCAAGAAATCACCATTGTCAAGCACATACACACTTGCTGCAAGCCAATTACTATAGGAACGATTCACGAGGCTAAATTAACTTCAGGGGTTCGCAATAATTACATACGCTGTCAATTATAGGTAGAACAAATCCATGGAATTAAGTTTGCATAAATTTGTTTGACAACAATCGCTGAAACTGAAAAAAAACACTGAACAGGGCTTGCAAACTCAAATATTTACAAGCTTACTCGATCAGGAATAAAACCAGTAAATTTTCTCTCGTATGTTACGCTACATAAAAAAAACAATGTGCAGAAGAAAATTACATTCAGACCATCAGCCATTATATATCCACTGTAAGATGAAGGTTTGCACATGCCATTGCCATTTCTCATAGTTTTGTGATGCCCTCGGTCCATTTTCCTCCTGACCAAAGTGAGGGAGGGCCTTCATCCAGGAGTGGATAGACAATCAATGATGATGACATTCAGCAAGGTGCTTGGACATAAAGACCATCATTATTAACAATGGAGGAAAACAGACCAACCAGGTCAAGTACAGCCAGCAATAAAAAAAATATGGTCATTACATGATCACTAAATGCGTAAAGCATACTACAAATGTAAGGTGTAAAGTTTTTTTTAAATGGATAGTCAATAGGTTGGTATATATATCTCTATAAAAGGGAAATTTATGAATGTGTGTCTGTTGAAAATGTTTAGCATACTTCCCGACATGCAACAAACTTGAAATTTGCCATGTGGGTACTTTCCAGACTGTACCCCATGCAAAAATGATAAAAATAGACTTTTGTATTTTGGGGGGTGGCGCAATAATGTATATATTTTGCACGGCAAGTGAGCTGTGACGTCACATCTGTCATGTGACCCGTGTGTGGAGCGTAACGGAGTGTGCCTGCTGATCGCGGGTAAAGTGAAATACAAATGTGTTGCAGGTCTAAGGCGTTCTTCGTGCAGCATTGATTTATTATTTGAGTCGTTTACTGCCGTACGCACCCTGGAAGTTGTGTGTGCCTGCAGCAAGCGCGTGTATGTGTACCTATGGACGCGCGCGCGTCTGTGTGTGGGGGGAGCCGTAGTGTCGTGGTTAGCGCGCTGCGCTACGAACCCAGGGACCCGGGTTCGATTCCCGCTCACGGCCAACACCGGTGACGATTATTTGAACCGGTCCTGGGCCTCCCCTAGGTCGACTCAGCCTCAAACGAGTAACTGGGGTAGTGTGTGAACATCGCTACTGGGGAGACAAAGGCGGCCGGGCGTGGTGAATCCAAGTCCCGGGCGAAGCCGGGTAGTAAAGCTAGTACTTTATAAAAGCAGTTGAAACTGTTTTATTTACCAAGTAAGCCTGCTGAACTATTCTTTTTCAGAGACGACCTGGCCACACATGATAGATCAAAGTAGCTTATCATATGTGGGAATATAAGCAGCCAAATAAGCTCAAAACATTTTTCTAAATTTGGAGGGCAAACCCGGAGTACCTGGAGAAGAATCCACGCCACCACGGCCAGAGTTCATGCCAACTCCAAATATAACAGGTGTCACTATTTGGATCAAACCCACGACCTCTTGCATACCAGGCGAAGGAGATAACATCTCGCAAGCATGGCGCACTGAGTTAGGAGGCACTGAGGGGGTTGCTGGTGGTATCATATTGCTTGTGGCTTCACAAGGCAATGCACCGCCAGTTCTAAATATGCGAGTTGCAAAGTGGAATGGCCGTTTCTCCGTCTCATGAATTTGGCTGGAATTGCTCACTGGCGACAAACGCATGAGGAAGTGGTGCTTGTGCACAAAAAACAGCGATCGGGGGGGGGGGGTGTGCGGGGAGGGGTGGGGAGGCCGAGCGAGCAGGGTGTCTACAAAAAAACCTCAAGCTCGTGACGAGACTGGGTTGGTGGGCGGCAGCATGACTGCCGGGAGTATGACAGGTAAAGTAAGATAAATTAAGCCCGAAGCGTTAAGATGAGTCAAATCTTAAATGTCAAAACTGGGCGAATAAACAAAAGTGATAATAATTTTCTGATTAACGAGCATGTTTGCTGCCACCTTGAAATTTTTTTTTTTTAACCGCTTTCACACCCATGCACAGATCAGCATGAAGAGCCGGTGATGTGTGTACGACAGGAGCCGTGCCACGTACTATGCTCATTCACCATCAAAAAATGTTGCATCCCGGGGCGGGGTTGTTTTTCCTTCCCAAAATGTTTCATAAGGAAATGCAGAGTCCGATTGCAGTGATAAGCAGCGTGAACCGGAGTATGGTTGTTAGGGGGCTGGGGTGGTTAAGGAAATGTGCCTGATCTTGATTTACTAAAATACACTCTTGGTTCATATTTTTTTATTTAAACAAATTGTAAAAAAAAACCTTCAGTGTGTGGAAGTATTATTGTCTTCAAAATTGCAACAGCTGCTCACCTCACATAAGCCATATTCGGTGCGAAAGAAAATATATTAATTATAACAATATAGATTCAACTTCCATTACTTTATAAAACATCATAAAGGCAAATTCAACCCCAATAAAGTTGTTGATACGTACATAGGTCACGTGACCCGTACTGCCCATCATAGCTTTGAAAGTTAAAGTGAAAAAAATAATAATTGAAAGTTAGGATTTCTCATGACATCACTGATATTATAATTAGAAAGTACGGGAGCGACACCAGTGACGTTCCTAGAGTGCTCTGGAAAATTCTCATGAAAGAAGCTTCAAGCTCATATGAACAGCTCTGAATTGAAGAGCCTTGGTAATGTGACAATTTACATGCAATATGGTGATATCACGTGACATGCAATCCAATTATCACAATTGCACATTTTGCTGTATGTAGATAACACCTGTTGTATGTATTCTCTCTCATCAACCATAGCTATTTGCTATTCGGATTGCAACTTCAACAGTTGCAAGCGAGAACACAGACAATGTGCCTCAAGACCTAGCATCCCACACCTCTGATTAGCATGGTTGGCTATGTACGGAGCGAAATAAGTTCAACGTACATACATAGATCAAAACTGAGTACCTTTCAGCGCGGGTAGTTTCTGGAGCTCGCGGTTCTTGGTAACGTTGAAGCGTGACGAGCTCTGCCTCTTCTCCTTCTTCACGATGTTGGCAGGAGATCCATATTTCACCTTGTTGAGCTGTGTCTGTGGCGGTGGTGGAGGCGGTGGCGTCACGGCGCTGTTTTGCTTCTTGGCTCCGGTGGCCGCCGTCATGGTGGCGGCAGCCTGCGGTCACACAGAGGAGAATCACGACATCTGTGAGCGACGCCTTTAGCTTCTGAACGTCATTTACGACAAGCAGCCTCCATGGACTTTCCCTGCCTACCTCTTACCTCTCACCTCACTCTACTCCCCTCCATGCACTCTCCACTCCCAACAACCAAAGCTCCCATTCAACCTTCCCTCAGTGTGAGGTCGTTCATTCTCCTCTGCTGTCCCTGTAGTCAGGAACTGCTCTATGCCGAGCCATGAGTGTTGTCGACTCTGCCCCTGTTCCAAGTTCAAATGTAATACCTTTCTTTATTACCTCTGCTGATTACTACTGACCGCCTCTCTATAGAAAATAAATATGCCCACTGTTTCCGTACAGTGTGTTGAGATGCGGTCACATTTAGACACGATATAAATCCCAATTGTATTTAATTGTATTAAACTTTTTAAAAATATCTAACTAAATTCAAACTAAAGTCATTTTCTCAGTTTGAGCATTATTTTTTCCAATGATGTCAAACGGGTTCTAGTTAACAGTGCATTTGCCAGCAAGCCAGCATTAATTTCTAACAGCTGTTAAGGACTGCAGGGTGACGTGTATTTTGTTGATGTGTCTATAAATAGGTTCGACCTCTTTCCACATTGAGTTCCAGTCAAATGGCATGCACCTTGAGGGTCTAAAGGCAGGGGTCGGCAACCAAAATAAGAGCAATTTTTTTCGAATTCGGGAAAAAAACTCAACATTTCAAGAGCCATAATTGCATGTGAATACTAGACAGCCCTTCATAAATAACGTCATAAAGCAGTCCTTAAAGAGCCGCATGCGGCTCCTGAACCAGAGGCTGCTGACCCCTGGCCTAAGGCAATGTATTATCACGAGCCTGATGATGCTAGTTGAAATTCCTGGTGAAACGTGGTGGATTTGCTCTCCAAAACACGGTGTGCTGTGTTCTGTTTATGTGACAAACCTTACTAATTAGCGGTGTCGGGTAGTGGCGGGTTTAACGACATATTTCATTTACGCGATCTAACCCAAAAAAACTCTCATGGATATTGGTCGCGAAAGCATACGTGTTAAATTGCATGTAAACATTGTTCGGATGCGTCTGCAATTCTAGGATAAACTAAACTATACACTGGAACAGACAAATCAGTCGTTCAAAGAAAAGCCTTCCAAAGCTAATTTTCTAAGGTGAGAGAAATATTTAATTGAATTGGTTTAGAATAAATATACACAATTACCTCAAGGGGTAGGGGGCTTGGTATTCACCCCCAGATTCCTAGGTGCAAATACCAAACTGCGAAATTCACTGTGGTTGCACTGGGATGTCGTTAGGTCAGAGCGAACACAAAGGTGTATTACAGGTGTAACCATCACCTGATTTCACTTATTTATGAAAAGATATCACCTACAACATCTCATTTGCAAGGTGTCAACTTTGCACGTATACAACCATTTTGAATATACAACTTTACTGGCAAAATTAAGCAGCTTAAAGCAATAAGGGAACCACGGACAAATCTCTTATTTTAAAGGAATGTGCCTACATAGTGATTCACATGTGACCAAAAAAAATAACTTTTACAATTCATAATTTACCACAAAATATAAAGAGTAAGTTACCTCCTGTCTCCTGTGCAGTCCAGCGACAAATTTGAAGCTGTGTTATAGAGAAAATATATTTTAAAGTTTGTTTTAGTGATTTTCTTTGTGTTTTTTATAAGTACGTCATAGCAATGCAATTACTAAAGCATGTTCTTTAATGGGAATTTAACTACCTAAGGCCACAGTCACAAGACCTTCCTTTATTCTGCTGCCTATGACTGACTGCCTATTCTCTATATAATAAAATGTACCCACAGTTCTGTACAACGTCTGGAGATGCAGTTGCATTTAGACACTACATGAATTTAAATTGTATTGTGTCTCAGTAACCATCATTCCGACTCATGTCAAACAACCTAGAACACATAACCTACGTAACGTACAATGAGGGAAAAAAGTATTTGATCCCCTGCTGATTTTGTAGGTTTGCCCACTGACAAAGAAATGATCAGTCTATAATTTTAATGGTAGGTTTATTTGAACAGTGAGAGACAGAATAACAACAACAAAATCCTGAAAAACGAATGTCAAAAATGTTATAAATTGATTTGCATTTTATTGAGGGAAATAAGTATTTGACCCCTCTGCAAAACATGACTTAGTACTTGGTGGCAAAACCCTTGTTGGCAATCACAGAGGTCAGACGTTTCTTGTAGTTGGCCACCAGGTTTGCACACATCTCAGGAGGGATTTTTTCCCACTCCTCTTTGCAGATCTTCTCCAAGTCATTAAGGTTTCGAGGCTGACGTTTGGCAACTCGAACCTTCAGCTCCCTCCACAGATTTTCTATGGGATTAAGGTCTGGAGACTGGCTAAGCCACTCCAGGACCTTAATGTGCTTCTTCTTGAGCCACTCCTTTGTTGCCTTGGCCGTGTGTTTTGGGTCATTGTCATGCTGAAATACCCATCCACGACCCATTTTCAATGCCCTGGCTGAGGGAAGGAGGTTCTCACCCAAGATTTGACGGTACATGGCCCCGTCCATCGTCCCTTTGATGCGGTGAAGTTGTCCTGTCCCCTTAGCAGAAAAACACCCCCAAAGCATAATGTTTCCACCTCCATGTTTGACGGTGGGGATGGTGTTCTTGGAGTCATAGGCAGCATTCCTCCTCCTCCAAACACGGCGAGTTGAGTTGATGCCAAAGAGCTCCATTTTGGTCTCATCTGACCACAACACTTTCACCCAGTTGTCCTCTGAATCATTCAGATGTTCATTGGCAAAGCTTCAGACGGGCATGTATATGTGCTTTCTTGAGCAGGGGGACCTTGCGGGTGCTGCAGGATTTCAGTCCTTCACGGCGTAGTGTGTTACCAACTGTTTTCTTGGTGACTATGGTCCCAGCTGCCTTGAGATCATTGACAAGATCCTCCCGTGTAGTTCTGGGCTGATTCCTCACCGTACTCATATCATTGCAACTCCACGAGGTGAGATCTTGCATGGAGCCCCAGGCCAAGGGAGATTGACAGTTTTTGTTGTGTTTCTTCCATTTGCGAATAATCGCACCAACTGTTGTCACCTTCTCACCAAGCTGCTTGGCGATGGTCTTGTAGCTCATTCCATCCTTGTGTAGGTCTACAATCTTGTCCCTGACATCCTTGGAGAGCTCTTTGGTCTTGGCCATGGTGGAGAGTTTGGAATCCGATTGATTGATTGCTTCTGTGAACAGGTGTCTTTTATACAGGTAACAAGCTGAGATTAGGAGCACTCCCTTTAAGAGTGTGCTCCTAATCTCAGCTCGTTACCTGTATAAAAGACACCTGGGAGCCAGAAATCTGTCTGATTGAGAGGGGGTCAAATACCTATTTCCCTCATTAAAATGCAAATCAATTTAGAACATTTTTGACATGCGTTTTTCTGGATTTTGTTGTTGTTATTCTGTCTCACTGTTCAAATAAACCTACCAGTAAAATTATAGACTGATCATTTATTTGTCTGTGGGCAAACGTACAAAATCAGCACGGGATCAAATACTTTTTTCCCTCATTGTATCTACAAAACAGGCATTTGTCTTTTGGGTTTACGTCTTGAACTCTCTTCTCATCGAATAAAAAGCCGATTGGAGCCTCACGTGACGACATCTGTTACAATTTGTTGCGCACAGACCAACTCTTCAGGAGCGCGGTTTATGCAATTCCCTGAGAGCAATGCGTGACAAACACGCTGGCACGCTTGTGCTAGAATGTAACACAAGTTGTCCACAGCGGCTAGAGGTTCACACATCCCCCAGCAGATAGACACACTACTCTGCTGTGCCAGCGTTTACATTGGGCATTGGCCGTGTGCTTGACAGCAACGAAGCAAGCAGCTCCAGCTGGTTTCTTACGACCATGGCTGTCGATTAAGGGGGAGATTGAATTTGTATCTCTATGTATACAAGGGTCCAAAGGAAACCCTAGACACTTCCACCAGCAATGACACAATTCGCAGGCCACCCCTACTCCAGTTCAGCCTTCATTTGGCACCCATCTGAAGCAAGTAGAATTTTAAAACCGCTATGACCTATTTTCCCGGAAACATATCATGAAAAACTCAAGTGACACTAAATACAGATATTTATCACCAGCACCAGAATGTGCATATTCACATATTAACTTTGTTTTTCGACTAAACAAGTCTAAAATAATGTAATGGTGCAAGCAATGGCATATGGAATTCAAGGTTATGACGTTGTGTATTGCGTAACAGCCTCTGCCAAATTATGTAAAGTATACAGCTGAAATGATCAAGCTGAAGGTCTTTGCAATCGAAGTATTGTAAGTTTGAATCCCAGCAAGGATTCACTCAAACCCTTTTCAACATCCTTTTGGAAACAATAACACTGATAAAGAAAATGAAATAACTGAAAAAGGAACAAAAAAGCATGAAAAGGCACATGGGAGGAATTACGCATTGATTAGAGAGCACAAGTGAGAGATGTCATATTTACTGTTAAGAAAAGTGAACTTGGGCAGAACCAATCACTTGAAAGAGATGATGGGTTATAGATGAGGTTGGTGTAGGAATGGCAGCCAAAATATGTTATATGTTTGAAAGGATACCACTCGAGAGATGACACGATGAGATTAGTTCATGTGCAGCAGCTAGATGGATTAAGGCATCGTGAGACCATGAGGGATGGCAAAAATGGGGGCAGGCCATTCATA
Organism: Lampetra planeri; assembly: GCF_965212315.1. NCBI lineage: Eukaryota > Metazoa > Chordata > Hyperoartia > Petromyzontiformes > Petromyzontidae > Lampetra > Lampetra planeri. The sequence goes on from NC_136136.1 coordinate 5,788,343, forward strand.
CAGCAGTAGATTGATGGACAACGGCTATTGATGAGGATCCTGCGCCTCTAATTTTGCTACATAACTATGCGATTTTAAAATATACACGAGCATCTTCTTATACAGTAATTAGTCTCCCAAAACAATCAGTTGTGATTAATTATAGACACAACCAAAAGATACATAACCTGGCCTATGTCCCAGGCTGTCCTACACAGATTATAGTGGTGGCTGTAGTTCAGGGACACAGCAAGCACCACCTTGGGTATTTGTAATTTCATTTGAATTAGGCAGCTAATTCATAAAAAAAAAAATGGAAAATGACGCTAATGCTTAATGCTCCAGTTGATGCTGCCGGGCTGTGCCAGACCTGTTCTGCCCGGGAGGTTGCAATTATTTCTCAGCCAGAAAACCCAAGGTGAAAGTTACTGCCAACCTGTCAACATGTCCTTGTTCTGACATGAGTTTTACCCTTTGTAAATAAGACTTTTTTTTAAATGACTTTCAAATTGTGGTTATGTGATCCATTACAGCACTCTTCTGACATAATCACTTTGATACCAGCAACGTTAATTTTAATATGCCAATGCAGTGGCATCACCAGAGCAATACAATGAACTTCTGTGCCATGATTTTAAGTCCTTTTTCTCGTGAATGACGCTTCAAACTTCTGTCAAGCCAGCCTGGGATGTAACGACTATGTGTGTACCTACATGATTAGAGTGGTTTGATGGGTTGAGTTCTACTTTGAGTGACTGACTTGTTTCCACCCCTTGCACTCACACTTTCGTCCGTGTCGGCGGCATCCTTAGGTGAGTTTTTTGCGCTCTTCGCGGCTTTGGCAGGTTCCTGCAACAGGCATTTCAACATGGAAATACAAAAAGCAATGTTTTTCAAAAACTGGGTTACCGTATTATAATGCAATTCATTTGAGGTTAAGTGGTGGCGCAATGGTTGCTGCACCACACTATGAACCCAGCAACTTGAATTTGATTCCCAAACATGGCCTGCATCAGTGCCGAGTGATATCTCAAGGGATCTCTCGCGACCTCCTTCACCAACCTGCATTGCCCCAAGTTGTACAATATAGTGAAATAACCCGCATGAAAACATGGCATAGGAAGGGCGTAATCAAAAACATACATTGTTAATCATGTAATTTATCTATCAAGCCTCACCGAGTCTCTTGATTTTTCAGGTGGGTTAAAATATTGTGATTTTTGACCAAAATCCTTTTAATGAGCATTTTACATGTAGCATGCAACCAGAGTGTCTGAAGAAAGTCCACGTGGTATGAGAGGGCAACACTCATAAGTCACACAAAGATGTTCACAAATAAACTTGCCTTTTTGCCATCCCCTGTACACCTCAAAGCCAAACAGGTTTGGGAGTTGCACAAAACTACATGATCCAAAATCCTTGACTCCCAAGTGCTAGATTACAGGCAAGTGCCATCGTGCCAGGCTATTCACAGCTGTTTTTTCTCCCTTAAGATTCCCATTTCAAAGGGCGTTTCGAGTGTTTGCAATCCAAAATGCATATCGTCTGTAAAATGTCCAAAATTACAACAGTAAAGCTTTAAAAGTAAATAACTGGATGACATCATTATAAATCTTGAAAATATTACAATGTACAGTCCTTTATCAAATCGCATATTGCTTGTCGGTCATGAATATTTTTTGACCATTCATATTCACACTTGTCAGTGCAGATGGTGCAGGAAGGGGGTGTCCAGGACCATTCCGATTATCTTTCACCATTAAAGTTAGCCATATCTGGGAATCAAATGCAGATCCCCAAGTTCAATGTGCAAACCGCTACACCATCTCTCCTCCCTTACACTAATATATGAATGTGATATTGCTTCACACTTCCTGTTTGCACCAATCAAATGCATAATGTCATGGCCATTTTGGCCTTCTGAGTAAAAGCAATCAGTGGCCAGTTTCATAGAACACGTTAAATGAGGTGTCTTAAGTTTCAGTGAAAGCAGTGCAAATTAAAGGAAACAAAATAACTTGAGTATTTTATGAAACTGGCAACGAGACAAACCCAGTGGCCAAGTGCATGAATCCAATGATAAATGTCACTTCGAATGCAATGTAAAGTACATGCGTAAATACATCACTGATTTACTTTCTTTCCAGTAGACGACTGAACATTGTGAAAGCGATGGCTGCGTATCTTACACAGACACAAAGCAAGGTTGGAGCACGAATTGAAACTGACGGATCTGTGTTCACACAATGTCAATTCCGGGAGAAATGCAGGCATGCAAAGGAAATTGGTTTACAAATCGTATTATAAATTCTGTTATACAGGTACAATTAAAATGTAAATAACGGAGTAAACGCTGAAATAATTAGGGAGAATGTGTTGCATCGCACAGGATGACATGCTTAACCTCCCTAAATAACTATCTGTAATTGTATAATTCCTCATTATTTTACTTTTGGGAAAAACTAAATGGATCACCCTTCACCAATCCGCACTGACCAGAGTGGTAACGTATGCGCAAACAACCTCCATGACCAGCACAGTATGGGGGAGCCTTTCAGTCAGCAGTGGATTGACAAGGAGCTGTAGAATACACAGCAGCGACATAGCACCACGGCTCGACTCCAGCGGCTAATTGCGTGCAAATACTTTAAAATAAAGTTATATACTGCCATATAAAATGGTTACTGGCTATTAAGAATAACCACCAAAGATGTAATTGATGCAACTACACAAAGGATCTCGGCAGGAATTGGTCAGTCTCCGACATGGCCATACTGAACCTACCTAAACAACCAGCTTCAGTGGTCGGTTACATTGAGTGACGTTTTCGCTTAAGTTTTGCAATGAAATCAGAGTGAATCAAGAGCACTTTTTAAGTAATTTTACGTAACCGGCCACAGGACTCTCACCCTATCGCCAATTAAATGCACAACTTCCAATCTAACAGAGTTTTGTAATCTAGTCCAGTGCCAACCAAGAGAGATGGCAGATTAAAGCATGCAACAGGAACAACATAACACTGCAACTTGTTTACCACGGCCATTATAACCACCCGGATATACAACACAAAGGTTCAACTCCAGACCTGGAAACCGGTGGCGAATCACAACACATACCCGTAAATTACTTTAACCACTTTGTAATCTATAGCGGCTTTAGGGTCTACGGAGACTAATAATTTACCTTGCACTGGACACGGCTCAAAGAGTCCCCAACAAAGCCATTGGGAACCCCGCCTCACGCCCAGTGCCAAAGGTTCGAAAACCAGAGGCCACACACAGCAGTAAGGGCAGACTCGTCAATTTAATTGCAAAGCGTACGTACAACAGAAGAGCTTAAGAAGTTGTACTCAACATGATAGAAGTCTGTGCCCTGGACACGACTCAATATGAATGTAAAAATTGATATCGGTGTAACTCTTATAGCCCACTTAACATGTTTGCATTTACAGCCCTTTGTTAACCCGCTTCTGGAAGCCATCCAGCAGGGGGTTGTTTGACCATACTTCACCACTCTGGTCAGTTCGTATTGATGATGGGGAGGCCCAGACACCAGTTTAGATATTAACTCGCCACTGACATCGTTGGTCGTGGTTGAGAATCGAACTCCGGTCACCGGATTAATAGCGCAGCGCGTTAACCACTGCGCCACCGCTCCCGCTACCCACACACACACCAGCTGAAGTGACGTAACCAATTAAAACAACGGGTCAATCGAACGCAGTGACAAATATGCGGCAAAACGAAAGTTGCGTGCAACACGAGACAACTTAAGCACCTCCGACACGTCCATTATGAACCTCTCCTTGTAACAACAACCGCAGCAACGCTGCCTGGGATGGAGGCTCGAACCCGAAACGTCGGCCCTCAGGTGACCAGCGAGCCACCTTGACGCACACACGACCGCCTCAATTACGGTGTGGGGGGGGGGCAATTACCGCTTAATTAGCGACGGGGTTGAGGCCTCCCAGGCGAGGCCTCGGCGCGTTTTAGGCGCCAAAAGAAAGGGGCGAGGAGTCGGCCATGACGGTGCCAGGCGCCAGCAGGCTACGACGGCTCACCTTGTCTTTCTTGTTCTTGTTTGGCATCTCCGCCGCTTTGATTCCAACGTGCGACGACGATGAGAAAGACGATGGCAAATGACGGCGGAGTGTGACTGGGGAGGGGGCGGGGGGGGTGGCCCGCTGCTGCCGACGATGACGATGCCGCGGGAGACGAAAGTCGCGCGGGCGAAACTGAGACTGAGTCCGCTTCTTTCCTCCCCCCACATCCCCCACCCCTCACCCACTCTCCACACCCACCCCTCTCTACCCCCCCACCCACTCTACACCCCCACCTACTCTCCACACCCACCCCTCTCTACCTCCCCACTCTACACCCCCACCCACTCTACACCCCCACCTACTCTCCACACCACCCTCTCCACCCCCACCCCTCTCTACCCCCCCCACTCACTCTACACCCCCACCTACTCTCCACACCCCCTCTCCACACCCCCGCCCACTCTCCACCCCCCGCCCACTCTCCACCCCTCTCCACACCCCCCACCCCTCTCCACACCCCCCTCCTCTCCACCCACCCCTCTCCACCCCCTTCCACTCTCCACCCCCACCCACTCTCCACACCCCCCTCTCCACATCCCCCACCCCTCTCCACACCGCCACACCCCTCTCCACACCCCCACCCCTCTCCACACCCCCCCACCCCTCTCCACACCCCCCCCACCCCTCTCCACACCCCCCACACCCCTCTCCACCCCCCCCCACCCCTCTCCACACCCCCCCACCCCTCTCCACACCCCCCCATCCCTCTCCACACCCCCCCCCCCACCCCTCTCCACACCCCCACCCCTCTCCACACCCCCCCCCACCCCTCTCCACACCCCCCACCCCTCTCCACACCCCCCACCCCTCTCCACACCCCCCCACCCCTCTCCACATCCCCCTCTCCACACCCCCCCACCCCTCTCCACACCCCCCACCCCTCTCCACACCCCCACCCCTCACCATCCAACCCTCTCCGCCCCCACCCCTCTCCACACCCCCCCCCACTCCTCTCCCCCACCCCTCTCCACAACTCCCCACCCCTCTCCACCCCCACCCACTCTCCACCCCTCTCCACACCCCCCACCCCTCACCATCCAACCCTCTCCACCCCCACCCCTCGTCCACACCCCTCTTCAGGCGTTGCCCCGCCTCCTGCAATACAGACCACGCCCACCTTGGACTTTAAAACTCAAGTGCTAAGTGAAATTACTATTTATGTCGTCTGATGACGACCGCTTGTGTTGCGATCGAAACGTCGTGATTTGTTTTATGTTATTTCTAACTACGTGACTTTACCGAAAGAACCAAGGAGTACTATTTATGTACTATATAAAAATATTTTTTACCAGGTATGGCCCACCGAGCTATGTAGCTGGTTTTTTTTTTCCAGAATCGACTTAGATATCACAAATGATAACTCAACGAATTTGGATGATCGTCATGTGGAAATTTATAGTAGCAAAATACTCCAAACGCGTGATATTGACTCTAAATGTGGAAGGCAACAACAGGAGGACGCGGAGGAAAAAATCCACGCGACCACGGCGAGAGAGCCACCGTAAAATCCAAATATACGGGCGTCAGGGTCGGGATCGAATCCAAGACTTCCTGTATACCAGGCGAGGTAGCTAACATCTCGCCATGTCGCCTGCTGTATTTTTGTAGCCTTTTGAGGCCACACAGTGTTATTAACGATGTTTTTTGTTATTTGTGCTTTTGCACCACTGCCAACTCAGCATCACCAAGTAATATGTCCACCTTCAGAATTTCAAAATGTTGTGGGAGATGCTGCCTTGGCAGTGGTGCATAAGCACAAATAAACTGAACACATTAGTCGAATACATTGTGGCTTTAAAAGGGAATAAATATAACAGGCGAAGCGTGGGCGATGATTCTTCTTCTTATCACATAATCCAGGTCACGATCCAGGACCAAATAGATGAGCAGACAATGTCCCCTTCATATATCTGTCTCTCCACACAAAAACAAAGGCATTGCCCACACAGCCCATCGCCCCAACGGCCTTCACGGAGTGCGTCATTTCAGCAGCATCGATTAAGGACAAGCAAATCCTGGGTTGTGTGCAAATTTTTTTTTTATTTGTGTGGAGAAACAGATCTATGAAGGGAACATGTCTCCTTAGTAATGCTGTTATTTACGTCTGTAACGACCAGACCCACCCCTGGAGTGGTGTAACTAATTAGCAGTGACATCACCATGGTGGGTGTGCCAGGCTTGGTGCACCTTAAGCCCATAACATGAAGTGTGGAAGGCTAGCTGGCAGGTTCATGGGACAGACCAAGGTGTTATGTGTTGACTCAGATGACTGCGAAATGCACCACCTGTGCCACCTCGCTGTAGTTTTGCTGCCCGGTGCTCTGCTCATTGTTGTGAGCATCACTCCTCCACGCTGCTTTGCATCTGCAGCAGTCAGCTGGCGTTAGGCGAATAACATCTCAATCTGCTGGTCTTGGGGGTTATTTGACCATACTTCACGCTGGTCAGTGCAGGTTGTTAAAGTAACCCATTATACATGTATTAGTAAGACTATGCTGCACTGAAGATCTCTGGAGACCGTGAAATCATTCAAAATTAAGAACAGTTGTGCAAACGAAAGGCATGGCTTGCATTGGTGCATACCACGTGTCTAAATAAACAAATACAACTGTTCTAAATCCAAAGCCTCTAAGCGCTTACTAATTCTTATGCAATGTTTTTTTATAGTCTGTAATTCCCATCCATGCTGTCGTGGTTGTCGAAGGTCTGGGACTGTTGGTATGCACTCTTACACCTGAAAATAATAATAATAATTTTCGATCTTTTCATTCAGACGCTGTCTCCTCGACAGACCTGGTCTTCACCTGAGGACGGCTGCTTGCGTTGTGGCCGAAACGTCATGAGAATTATTTTATTATGTTTTATTTTTATTATTTTATTACTTCCCTTCTACGTGACTTTACCGAAAGAACCAAGAAGAATAAGAATAATGTACAGATCTTTGTTAATGTAGTTCTAGGGGTTGTTTGACCATACTTCACCACACTGGTCTTAGGGTGTGTTGGTGACGGGGGTTCAGATATCACTTGCCGCTGACGTTATCCGTGGTTGAGAACAGAAGTCCGGTCATAGCGGTCACGGTCATGTACGTGTATTGAAATTATTTCGCAACGTACGTAGCCAACCGTAATAATCGGAGGTGATGAAGTGTGCTAACCACTGCACCTCCGCTCCATTCGGCTTACGCCTTATTGAGGGCGTACTTAAAACTAACCCCCTGAAGTTATAAGTGATGCACGGAGGATGACCAACACAATCGCTGGAGTCGTTAAATACAGATTACGTAACTGTAGTTAGGGTTTGAGAAATGGGGTTCTGGCTCGTGCACTGTGCTATGAACTTGGCCACCTGAGTTTAATTCTAAGGCTGGCACGGTGTACCCATTTATACTGACGTTTCAGCTCCCTCGCCTGCATATAAAATCAGCGACCTCTGGATTGCACTATTTACAATTACCCTGTCTGTTCTGTAATATACAGGGTGGTCCAGATGGCATGTGACCCGAAATTAATTGACCCCTAACCTTTGTTCCTTTGCATATTCATTTGTTTTTAAATAAACCTTACTTTAAAAATGGAAAGTTTTAGAGAATAAAATTGAGGTCACACAACTTTATTTAGTTATTTAAATTTTGCCAGGTAGGGGCCACTGAGCTAAAAAAAAAATCAAAAGCGACCTGGTCACAAATGACAGCTCAATAAAGTGGCTCATCACGTGGAAATTTATAGCAGCCAAATACTCTTAAACGCATGTTTCTAAATGTGTAAGGAAAAACCGGAGGACCCGGACAAAAAGCCACGCATCCACGGGGAGAACATGCAAACTCTAGCGATACAGGCGTCAAGGTCGGGATCGAACTCACGACCTCCTGCGTACCAGGCGAGGAAGTTAACATCTCGCCACCCTTGTACATCGATGCAAAGACATGCACATAATGCAACATAATTACGAGTGTCGTTGTGGCGATTAACTGGGCAGTCTACTTCTTCAGTGGTGGATATGCACAGAGCCTGTAATCCAGCACTGTGGAGACAGCTAGGGTTGGTGGATTGGATGAACGTTACAGAACTACCTTCCCGTAGGCGTCGAGGAGGTGCCGTATCCTAACCCACCAGAAGACGCAACAGCAAATATGCACTCCGTCTGTTCAGTCTGTATGGGATAGAGTGTTTCCCCCTCGCACGCGGGGATTTTCTCCGGGTGCTCCGGTTTCCTCCCACATTTATTCACTCATTAATTGGCCTTAACATTTATTCACTCATTAATTGGCCTTAATACTGGTAGGAACCTCCTGGTTACACCAGCCCACGGGGGATTATTGTGTCCGTCGTGCAGGGAGTGGCAGGGTGGGGAAGGAGGGGCTAGGTGGGGAGGGGAGGGTGGGGAGGGGCTAGGTGGGGAGGGGCTGGGTGGGTAGGGTGGGGCTGGGTGGGGGGTGGGAGGGGTGGGGCTGGGTGGGGAGGGGCTGGTCACCCCGTGGTGCCCTTATAAAACTCAACGTTTAACCTACTCACGCCGGCTTGTGCCCGCCCTCACAGTCGGGTGTATTGACCGAGCAACCCAACGTTCCTACCAGCTCCCTCCGCAGGAATGTGTTATATAGAGGACCACAGAGCATGGAGCAATCATCGCGTGGCTGTGGTTCCTGGCGCCTCTGAGTGTTTCTCGCCGCACACTGTGCGGCGGTGCGTTACAAGTTTGAAATGACGATTCAAAGAATAGTAACGCTATAAATAAGCAGACAATACGCATAATTCGCATATTTATTTCCAAATAAAAACAAGTATTTGCGTTAAACTAATGCTGCTTAGGAATTTGACTCCAAAGAAGGCCGTGTGGCCGATGGGATGTGAAACAAAATTTTTATTTTTTATTTTTTACGTGGAGACCAATATTGGGAAGGAGACGAGATTGTCTTTTTCAGAAATCCATATTGTTACCACGAGAGGGCGACCAAAAGCCGCAGTAACCAAACAGAAGCAGGCTCGACCGTGCAACTGGCGGGTCTTTTAATTCCACGGGTTACATCAGCGGCGAGTGATATTCGAACCGGTCCAGGCGATAACCACGTCACTAAAACCAGTATGGTCAAACCAAGCTCAACGACCAACGGGGGCTACCAAACACGTGGGAAGGTCTACACACAAACACACGGCATTGCAGCATGCGTCTACCAGAGGGCAGCAGCGAGCTAATTTCTATCAAAAAGCTGGGAGTGCGTGGTATAATCCGGCAGGTGTGTGTGTCTGACCAGATTCGCATAATTGGATTGACACCGGGCACACGTTTTGGGTGCGTCTTACTTTCCGGAGCGTCTTCTTAGTCGAAGCAATACGGTAATATTGTAATAAAGGAGACTGATTGTGCCTGTACAGTCTATTTTTTAGCGCTTTGGAAAGACAGGCCACGGTACATTGCCGTATTAGCAAATACTGCAATGTGAACTCAGTTTAACACGTAGGCTTTCGCAACCAATATCCATAATATAGGTTTTTTTTTGGGTTAGATCGCGTAAATATATAAATGTGTCGTTAAAACACGTAAAAATTAGGGTCTATACAGATCACTGGAATATAATCGACATAATTACACAGCAATCAGCTGATAATGTATTTAACAAAACTAACACTACCCAAATTAACAAATTTGCTAGACTAACAACTATCAACTAAAAATGAACATTTTAGAAACAAAACGGTAATCAACATGACTAATGTTGAATTATCCGGCGATATGGTTTCAGTCCTGTCTAAAGGTCTTAACTTTGCTGTTGCCCCACGTACAATCCCTGTCGATGAGATCATTGCTGAAGTGGAATCAGCAGTTAGACATCTCTCCCATAATCAAGCTGAGATGACTCGGCACGAGGTTGCCAAAATTATTGAGAACAGCAAATTTCCAAAAACAAATATTAACTTCAGTGAAGCAAAAGCCTTAAGATAATTGAGAGCAAATAAAGATATCCAAATTCTTGCTGCTGATAAGGGCAAATAAACTGTTGTAATGCCCCGTTAGGACTATGATAATAAAATCAAAGATTTACTCGATGAAGGTACCTACCTTAAAATTAAACGAGACCCAACCAGCAACTTTGAACGTAAAACAACGGTAATCATTGCCAAGTCATCAATTCCCAAGGGAGAGCAATACCTGATCAAAGCAAGGGCATCAAAACAAACCAAGACTTTATGTGCTAACAAAAATTCAAAAACCTGATGTCCCATTAAGATCCATAGTTAGTACAATAGGCTCTGCCACGTACAAATGAGCACAATACGTAACGAACCAAATACAGCCCTACATCGGTAGGACCTCCGTTCATCAAAAACTCTGAACATCTCGTAAATATAATTAAAGATATTAAGCTTAACCCGAATTATATTCTAGTAAGTTTTGATGTGACTTCTCTGTTCACGAGGGTTCCGACCAACGAGTCAATTAAATTACTCGACACTCTGGTAACGAACAAAGGTTTAGCCAAAGATATCCCAAGAAGAGCCGAACACTGTCTAAAGAACACTTACTTATTGTGGCAAGGTGACTTCGATAAACAAATTGAAAGAGCAGCAATGGGCTCTCCTTTGTCTCCTGTGATAGCGAACTTGTACATGGAAGATTTTAAAACAAATGCAATAGCTTCAAGCACACTAAAACCCTCTGCTTGGTTTAGATATGTGGCCACATGGCAAAGATACCCTGAACCACGTTCTAAATAATCTCAACTCGCAAAACGTATCCATCCAGTTCACCATGGAAGTGGAAGCTGACAGAACTCTACCATTTATGGATATTCTGCTCGGACGGGGTCGAAATGGTAATATAACACAGTGTTTACCGAAAGAAAACGCATATTGACGCCTATCTGAATGCAGTCACATCATCACCCCGCACAGAAATCTGATCTTATCAAGACGCTCATTCATCGAGCTTAGAAAGGTGACAGTCTGAGAAGTGAAATTCAACATGTTAAAGAAGCACTGAAAATGAACGGTTACAATGGATGCACAAATCAACAGGGCATTGAATGCCAAAACCAAATCAAATAACACGAGCATTGAAACTGCCCAAGTAATTAAAACGATCAAAATACAGTACATTGCGGGAGTAACTGATGAACTAGCCAGATGTTTGGAAAAACAAAACATCCGAGTCAGATGTGGCACAGTACATAAAATACGGAAATTAATATCTGGAACAAAAGATCAGTTTAACATGTAGGCTTTCGCGACCAATATTATTCATAATAAAGGTTTTTGGGTTAGATCACGTTATTTATAAATGTGTCGTAACCCTCCACCACCCGACATGGCCAAACAGTAAAAAATGTGTCACGTTGACAAAAGAAAAATAGTTCACTACTTTAGCCCACCGGTGTGTTGAAGAGTGAATCCTCAGCATTTACAATTTTTGAGTACGACGTTTGGCTGGTAATTACATCCAGCATCATCGGGCAATTCGCCAGAACATTTACGCCTCTATATAAGGAACGAAACAGTAAGACTTCTCCACAAATCTGGCTGTCGCCTGATGAAGCTAGTTGTAATTATAGGCGAAACGTCGTACTCAGATTGTAAATGTTGTGGCTTGGCTCTCCAACACACCGGTGTGCTGTACTCGTGACGTATTGGCCACATTCTGTTTACGTGACAACCCTTACCAGTTGGCTGTGTCGGGTGGTGGCCAGTTTTAACGACACATTTATATATTTACGCGATCTAACCCAAAAAAAACCCTCTATTATGAATGTGAGCTCAGTTTATAGCATGTAAAACTGATATTGTTTTAGCTGACTGTAATTCAAATTGATTATATGAAGTACATTTTTAAACAAATGCCAAATATATGTTGAAGAAAAGATAGTGTATCCTTTGTTTATACCAGGCAAGTTGGGGACGTATTATCGACTGTTAAGAAAAGTGGGCTTTTGCAAGACCCGTCAACCCCTTATCAGTGGCTGTCTAATTACAGACCAATTCAGACCTTACTGGTCACCCTGTGCCCTCAACGCTCATCCTACAAAGTCCCATCACAAGGGAGAAACACACGTAAATAATTATAGATTTGAAGCTTTCGTGACGGCAAGGATTCATATTCTTAGGTTTTTTCGGTAAAGTCACGTAGGTAAAAAATTAAAATTAATAAAAGTCAAATAAAATTAAAATCACGACGTTTCGGAGGCAACACAAGCTTCCGTCTTCAGGTGGAACCGTCACAGCACGATAGCTGTATCAAGTGAGAGAAATTCCAAGAAAACAGTCCTTGTATATATACTGGTTGAGGGTGGGAGGAGCCAAGGTAGGCCCTGAATATTATTTTTGTGAGGTTCGGTGCGGCTGAAGCACGCTGTTAGGAATGAGCCTTTGGTGTGTACACTAGGTGCGGATGATGTACAGGTGCGTGTAAATGGGACTGAGCCTTTAGTTATGTAGAGGTGATGCGGCTGAAATCGCTGCCAGGAAATGAGTCTTTGTTGCGTAGAATGGTTGACTGAGCCTATTGTTATGTAGAGGTGATGCGGCTGAAATCGCTGCCAGGAAATGAGTCTTTGTTGCGTAGAATGGTTGACTGAGCCTATTGTTATGTAGAGGTGGTGCGGCTGAAATCGCTGCCAGGAAATGAGTCTTTGTTGTGCAGAATGGTTGACTGAGCCTATTGTTATGTTGAGGTGGTGCGGCTGAAATCGCTCGTAGTGAAACGGCTGAATGCCGTATGGACCTGAACACTCAATTTCCATGTACAAGAATACAGGTAAACCGTATGGATTGACAGGTATGCATGCTAGATGGCCAAGGCCTGGGGTCGGAAACTTGCGGATCCAAAGCTGCATGCGGCGTTGCTTCGTGGCGCTATTTATTAATGACCACTGTCTCGCATTCACAACGTACATTGCGGCTCTTGAAATATTGCGAGTTTTTTTAAACCAAATTCTAAAAAAATGGCTCACCTTGTTATTTTGGTTGCTGACCCCTGAGTCGAGGCTGACGACAGAGTGGAAAGCAAATGAGACAAACAGGACCAAGAGAGCATGGCCACCGAGACGATAGAGTGATGAAATCACCTCTTGTGCAGTTCCTAGGATGGGCAGAGAGGGGATGGGACAGGGTATAAACATATGATAGAAGCAAGATAAGGTGGGGCAAGACCATATCACTCGCCACTGATGTTCGCCGTGGCTTGTGGAATCAAACTCCCGTACCCCAACTTCAAATCACGGTGCGTCGACCACTCACTTCTCTACCAATCCCCCATGCCATCTTTAGCAGATAATCCAGTTATTTTTTAAATTGTAATTTGCATCAGGTTGCAATGTACAATCACTTCCCATACCATGAATGTAAAATGCAGCAACATGTCAGCAAAAACAAAACCAATGCAGCATAGAAGCACTATTCTGGCATCAAATGCGGAAGTCGTGAATCAAAATGTTCTGGGCATGGGGGGTGGGGGAGTGGTTATTGATACAACCTCAGCAGCCTGATGAGTGCACCCAGCGTTGCAAGTCTCATATCCATGGCAATGTGTGTGCGCTTTTGAACTTCCACGAAAATATATATATTTTTTTGAAAACTTGTATTTTTCCTGATATCAATGTGCCACGCTGGTGTTATGTAATCAAGAATAATAATGGACAGCCTGTGCACGTGTGTATAAAGTCACGGGGCAGGCGTGCTAGGATGGATAGGCCGGGAGAAAGTCATCCACCACATCTCTTGACAATGATGAACACGTACGTTGCCACCTTAGAACAGAGTGTTTCCCCCTCGCACACATGGATTTCATCTTGGTGCTCCGGTTTCCTCCCTACGTGTAAGTGCTGGTGAATTGGCCGATAACTCCTTAAAATATAGACCGCAGAGCTTGGGCAATTGTTGGCACGGGCTCACCGTCTGGCTGTTGCCTTCCCGCTTGCCATCATCGGGTCCTCCTCGCGACCTGTTAGTCCTTCTCTTTCTTCCAGAGTGAGGGAGTACTGTGTGGCGGTGGTGCGTTACGAGTGTAACTATTGTTATTGTTATTGCCACGCAAACACACGCAGTGGGTGCGCTGTTGCATTTGTGAAGTCCCATAATGCCGAAGAGCACCGTGCCCTCAAATGTGCTTCAAGTTAAACCCAAACAACACAGCTCACACGGAGCATACTCGGTACGTGATTGGACACTGATTAGTACACGTATGTTGAACTTCTTTCGCACCGTATGTAGCCAACCATGGTAATCGGAGGTGCGGGGGAAGGACAACCCACTGCTGGATGGGAGCCTCACCATGCTGGTGCGTCATGGGGGGCATCTGATTAATACGCAATGAAGTTGACCAATTTGATACAAATAAATATTTTCTTGTGACACACTAATATAATTTTGTGCAGATTGTATTGAACATATTCATTATCAATCATACGTATAATTATATCCTCTATACTGCTGTACTGCAGCAATGTATTGATTATGTACACTGTACAATGATATACTTTCGCAAAGAATTGTGTGATTTATAAACTATTCAAAAAATAATAATCTACAGCCCTTTGTCAATTCACTGCTAGATGACGGCCTCCCGATTACTTCCAGTCAGAGACGAATACAATAAATAAAGAGGCTGGATAGGCAATGCAGCACAAGTAATCGTTAATAACATTATTTATTAACGTTGCCTAATACAAAAACACAATTAATGCATTGTTGGCGAATATTTCTCGCAATGGCCCTTATCATAAACATCAGGCGTGATGAAGATCAAATTAATCGACTAGCGGATGAAGGCCTCCCCACTCCATCAGCATTTCTCAGAGTCCTGCAATCTAACGATCCACCTGGTACCTGTGCATGAGAGAATTTCATCGCTTCATTTTCGAAGTGGGCACCCCTCTCGGACGCGATTCTCTCCCTTGGATGCCAATCCGTTACTATTGTGGCCCACTGACCATCACCCCCTTCGAGTGATGCGTCCTACCCAAGCCTACGTACTTTTCTCACCTGTCAAAATAATGCTTCTGACCTGCTTATATTCTCTGTTCTCTACATTCTAATGTTCGATATTGTGTGACATTAGGAAACCACTGGAGCTATGCAATGTTGTTTGAAAACTCATTGCTTTAGAACTGCTTTTTGTGTTTAGTTTGTTGTCCTTCCCCCGGACCTTCGATTAGCATGGTTGGCTCTGTACGGTGCGAAAGAAGTTCAACATACATAAATATGGGAGTTCTACATTGCTTCAAGCGCTAGCCAACTCTGAAGATGTATTTGGTAATACTTTTGATTATTCAAGAATGTCTGGTACTCGATAGCAACTATTAGGTAAATGATTTGAAGCTTTCGTGACTGCAGGAATCCACACTTTTTGGTTCTTTCGGTAAAGTCACGTAGGTATAAAAATAAAATAATAATATATCACGACGTTTCGATCGCAACACAAGCAGTCGTCCTCAGGCAAAAAAAAAATCCAGCAGTAGAACTGCTGAACCAGGAAGAACACAGCGAGAGAGCTGTTACTACAAGAGTTTTTTTTGTACAAATACCTACACATGTACATATACATATATAACCTCTCGCTGTGTTCTTCCTGGTTCAGCAGTTCCACTGCTGGATTAGTTTTCCGCCTGAGGACGACCGCTTGTGTTGCGATCGAAACGTCGTGATATATATATATTTTCTAACTACGTGCCTTTACCGAAAGAACCAAAAAGTATTAGGTAAGTATTCATATTCCCATTTAAAAACTGTTCATCTGAAAACAATACCATAATTTAATTGCCATCCTTTCTCATGGTGTTAAGTGCAGTCACCATCCGTTATGAACTCTCATCTCTCCAGTCACTATGTTTATGTGATATTAAGAAGAGTCGTAGCCCAAAATGTTGCCAATTACCCTACACATTTAGTTTAAGCCTACATGGGTGTCGAAGAGTGTGTCGAGTGTTTAGTTAATTCTGAACAAGGGTCATCGGATGGAACTTTAGCGAACTCTGTAGAAAGGTGACTTTCAATTATTGGTGAAATCTGACTCAACATTGTCTGAAATGGTATGCAACTCCAAAAATAGGCCATTGCCTGAAATGTTTGCCCATTACATATGTCTTTGTTCTGCCACAGTGTTTACGATGAATGTTGGTGAGTCGTTTTGTTTCTGGACAACACGACAATAAACACTATATGCTACGTGCTTAATTTAGACCGCCAAGTTTTTATCTGTAGGGATGGTTATAAAAAAAATGTTTTGCCATAAATTTCAGTTTTTTCCAACATAAATATCCTATTCTCCATAACATTTTGACCACAGCTTATAAATATATATATACACACATTGTGTTTGTGTATATAGCCATACATTTCGCTGCTTCAGCATCTCCCATAAATTAAATATTAGTAAATAAATTGCCCCTAAGCTATCCCATGCCTCCTCCACAAGACTTGGAATCATCCCATAGCCACACGGGTCCCGTGTGGCTGATGTAGGATTTGCTGATGTAAAGAGAACAGCCCGAGCATCAGTGGTTCCAGCTGGGGGCCTCCTCAATACCCCCCCTCAGAGGCTGCCTCACCCGAGGGAAATCCACAGCGTACGTGGGCCACCGTCTGATCCACACTCCTCTGGAAGTTTGAGGGGGCTTCCCTTCTTTCCCTCTCTTTCCATCGGTCAGCCTATGAATCCGTCAGTCCGTCCGTCCATCCATCATTTCGTCTGTCCATCTAGACATCCATTCGTTCGTCCGTCCGTTTCGTCCGATTGTCCATCCGCCAATACATCTGTCTGTCGGTTCATTTGTCTGTCCGTCCAACAGTCTTGTTGTTTACCGGGTTGTCCTCGCGGGAATTACCCTCCAGCAATCGCGGTCGGCCCGTCCGTGGGTTGGATTGGGGACAGGTCCACTGGGTCAGCTTAGCCCAGCTGATGAGCCCTTTCTCTGGAAAAAAACACAACACACGCCTCGGGCTTTTTCCTAGAAAACCGCACGTTTAAGTTTCACAGTTGGCGACCTTCCAGACGTGGCTCCCCCAATAACTAACAGAGCCGCAGCTTCAGGAATTCTGCCCATTGTCGTTGCGAGCATGCGCGTGTGTCCACGCGTATGTTTACACGTGTGCGCACATTACTCTTCGCTCCGGCTGCTGCTTTCGCGGAGTAATATCCCGCCCGATCAGGAGATAGGGCAACAACCAGAGCCCTCTCCTGGGTGAATAAAAAAATAATTAACACACACAGTGTATGCGGTGTATTCAAAATGCACGAGTTGTTCCGTATGGATTTTATGTACCTTACTCCGAGGCCCAGTATTTTTTTGTCTTGCGGTTTATTCTGGGGTGGCATGAATGTTTATACGATTTGATGAGTAACTGGGACTGAAAAAAGGTACAATTATAAATAAATAGCCACATTCACTCGAGCCGAGGACACCACGAGCCTGCTGCTGGTACACATTTACAAAACGAAAGCACTGGGGAATTGCAGTTGAATTATGTGTGTGTGTGGCCATGTGTCCTTGCATGTGCCCCGTTTGTGCTTCCAGAGAGGGAGAGGCAGTGTAGTGGTTAGAACACTGCAATAAGAATCAGGCTACCCGAGTTAAATCCCCAGCCGTGGCCAACACCAGCGGTTCGTTCGTGCGTTTCTCAAACTGCTTGTCATGGTGAGGGTCGCGGCAGCAGCATGTCGAGTAAGGTAGTCCAGACATCCCTTTCCCTGACGACAGACTCTAGCTCTTCCTGGGGAATTCCCAGGCGTTCCCGGGCCAGCTGAGCGACATCGTCCCACCAGCGTGTCCTGGGCTGACCCCGGGGTGTGTGCCCAGTGGGATGTGCCCGGTAGAGTTCCAGGGGCAGTCTACTGGGGGGCATCCTTATCAGGTGCCCGAACCAACTTAACTGGCTCCTCTCGATCTGGAAGATCAGCGGATCGACTCTGAGGCTTACTCTCCCGATCACGGAGAGTGAGCTTGGCAACCCTGCGGAGAAACCTCATTTCGGCCCGTTGTGCCCACGATCTCATACTTTCGGTCATTACCCAAAGCTCAAGACCAGAGGTGAGGGTGGGAACGTAGATCGACCTGTAAACCGAGAGCTTTGTTCGAGAACTCAGCTCCCGATTCACTACCATGGAACGGTACAGCGTCTGCAATACTGTGGACACAGCACCGATCCGCCGTCAAATCTCCCGCTCCCACTTACCATCACTTGCGAAAGAGACCCCGAGGTACTTTAATTCCTCCACTAAGGGCAGCTGTTCCCCCCTCACCTGGAGAGCACAATCCACCGTCTTGTGGGAGTGAACCATGACCTCAGATTTGGAGGTGCTGATCTTCATCCCAGATGCTTCACACCGTTCAAGTGCATGCTGGAGATCACCGACTGACGAGGCGAAGGGGACAAAGTCATCTCCAATAAAGCAGCGACGCCACCTCCATGCCCCATATTGGATACTCTCCACACCTCGGCTGCGCCTTGATATCATGTCCATGAAAATCACAAACAGGAGCGGAGACAATAAGCACCCTTGTTGGAGTCCAACACCCACAGTGAACGACTTTAATTTAACACCAAGAATACTGACACAGCTCCCACTCCGGAGGTAGCCGTGGGCTCATCAGCTCGAACCACTGGAGGGACAAAAGCATGGTGCTTGTGACACCTCCCCCTCGATAGCATTGCTGTGAGCTCACTGCACTACGAACCCGGTTCCCCAAGTTCCATTCCCGCTCACGGCCAACACCAGTGACGCTTATCTGAACCGGTCCTGGGCCTCCCCTAGGTCGACTCAGCCCCAAATGAGTACTTTGGGTGGTGTGTAAACATCGCCAGTGGGGAGACAAGGGCAGTCGGGCATGGTGCTGGCCACCCACCCCCTCGTGTGCCATGCCGGCCTTCATAGGTGCTTTGCCTTTGTGCGTGTGGTGGTGGGGAATGATAGTACAGCAGTTGATGGGCTGTGCTACGACCCAGTGACGATTATCTGAACTGGTCCTGGGCCTCCCCTTCGGTCAACTCAGCCTCAACCGAGTACCTGTTGTGGGGTGCCTCGCCGACCTTCAGAGGTGATTACTCACAGCACTTGTCCCAAAAGAATATTAAGGCTATAGGGGGGGGGGGGGTCCTTGTCCTTGCCTTGTGTGTGTTAGGGAGGGGATAATTGTGCTGGCCTCATGCCTTGTGGTGTTTTGCGCCCAGCTCAACACTGTGTGGATTTAGACAATCGTTCCAATATTTTGGCTGCTTGCCCATTCATAAAGAGCTGCTACCCACGCTACGCAGCTAGCCAGGGTCAATTTGGGCTACAGCGCTCGACAGCTCTGCTCATAGACAGGCCCATATTATTAATCGTTTCAGCCCATCCCCTCATTTTGCTATATTTATCAAGTGCGCAATCCCCAGTGTGTCTGGTGTGCCATATCCACTGTTATGAATTTGTGTTGGCCTTAAAGTAAACACCGCACGATTTAAGTCTGTGCAGGAGGCACATGGTTGGATGTTGGATCTTGTCCGTGTGTCTCTCTCTCTGTTTTGCTGTCTCATGCAAAGATAAAGTCACGTTGGATTGAACAATAACCCATCACTCAATGTTTCACTCCATTCACTCAATGGTGATCAGTCGTCTCCCTATCACTCTTTCATCACTACTGTCATGGTTACCGTTTCATTGAACTTCACCAATTCCTATTCCCATGTTGAGGACTGAATCTACTGTTCCACACTGTTCAACCACTACCACACAGCAGGTCACAACACACGTACTCAAGAACTTACCCACTCACTCATTTGCTGACCCTCTCACTCACCACACTGCAGGTCACAACATTTCTCTCCCTGCTTCATCACTCGCACTGCTCCACTTGGAATTCCCTCTGCCATCAGCATCATCTCTTTTCTCCAAGTTCTTATAACTTTTCTCAGTTCAAGAAAATGTACGCAACTCTTATTTACCGTAACTTTAACGTTGTGTTTCGATTTAAAGCTTTCGTGACTGCAGGGATTCATCTTCTTGGTTCTTTCGGTAAAGTCACGTAGAAGGGAAATAATAAAATAATAAAACATAATAAAATAAATATTTGGAAATGTTTAATTTTGTATTATTTTATTATTTCCCTATAATAATAAAAATAAAACATAATTTTTTTTTTTTATAATGTATTCTTTTTATTATTTTATTATTTCCCTTCTACGTGACTTTACCGAAAGAACCAAGGTTTAACGTTGTGGTTTTATGCTGGCCGCTTGTCGTGTTGGGACTTTGGGCGTAACGTGCTCAGCAACCGTGACATTCAAAAAGGTCACACTTGTATTCCTACACAACGTGAGTAGTTTCTTACCTGGGACTCGACCCGTCTGTGCATCCGTCAGGGATGCGGATGGTGGTGTGCGTTGAAAGTGCCTTTGTTTTCATCCACCGACCGTGTCACTTCACAAATCCCAGAAGCCAAACAGATGTATGTTGAACTTCTTTCGCACCGTAGCCAACCGCGTTCTAATCGGAGGTGTGGGGGAAGGACAACAAACTAAACACAATAATCAGTTTAAAAGAATTTAGTTTTCAATCTTGGAACCTAAACACGCAAGTTGAGTGATTGTACGACTTACCAGTTCATTTTTGTTACAAATATGAAGGAGACATTACAGCGGTACACTCCGGTGCTCCTGACGCAGTTGTCTGGCTTGACCGCCTCAAATGTGAAAATGTAGTTGTTGCCCTGCATCCACATCAGCCGTACGAAAGAAGAAGTAGACGATCAGGAGTTGGGAAAGTTTTCCAAGCGCCAAGAGGATAGTTACTTTCCCTCATTCTCTTTGCATGAGGCATTGTGAAATAATTCATTTCTGTAAATGATGAAAAAAAATCCGTCGCAAAGGCAGAGTGAATCGTTACAAAAAAGACAACAAAAACATCAGAGAGATGCTGAATGTGCCACGCTATGTGCGCGTTTTATCGGTCGTAAAGTGTGTGTTTTTAAGCACACTCAAATTTCGCGGAATGAGGGTCGTTAAATGGGTGAAGAGATTGGGAGGTTACCACGTGCGGCTGTCGTGCGCGGTTATGAAATGTGGCAGTGCGCGGACGCTGCTATCTTAATCTTTACCGCTATGGTAAAAAGCGCAAAGTGCTGCGGCTGCATTTCGAGGTTGGATAAGGACAAAGCGGCAAAGTCAGATCTCGTAAAGTAAAAAAAAAGATAATTAAATAAAGAGCGAACTTGTGATGAACATCTTTTATTCTAGCAGTGAACAAAAGTAACTGCCCCCCCCACCATCCCCATAAGCGACTGCCAACCACCAACTGTTCCCACAACTGATTGCTCCTCTGTGCACACTTGAAAAATGACCTCAGCGCATTGATATGAATAAATCGCCAATTAGACCATCCGCGCTCCCTGTTATATGCAAGTGCAGCCAGTCCCCTTTTGTCCATCCACTGTTGGATGAGGGCCTTGACCCTCACGCCGAGCGTAGTTTGGTGGGGGTTGTTTGGCCATATTTCACCATCGCTGCTCTGCGTGGGTTAATTGGTGAAAGGGTGGTGATTTGGTGGGGGGGCGCGGGGCGGAACAGATGTAGGTATCGCTCACGATTGTCGGGAACTGTGACCAGGAATCCAACTCGGGCCACAAACCACGGCTAATTTTACCATTACGAAGGTGGACCGCACTCTGTGATCCCCATCGATCAGCTGATCGAATGTCTGTGGAGTCCACGGACGGTCGGCACGGCTAGGTTAAGGTGAGGCAAATCAAACATTTGTCCAGGGCCCATAACAGTTGATTGGTAGGTTATGTGTGGTGGGGTAAAGTGTAGGTACTCTCACCTCTTTCAAGATGTAAGAATAGGCCGAATACGTTCGAGAGGGGCTCTCTAGAGCTCCCTTTAGCAGAGGCCCATCTGCCACAAGTGGTCTGAGCAAGCACTTGCAGGGCTGCGCCTTAACCCATTCAGGCCAAAAATTTGAGTGTTGGGCAATACATTTCAGAGGGGCCCACGAGAATCACCAACATTTATTGAATAAAGGGTTATTTATATTATTATTTTAATCCAAAGAATATTAACAAATACTACCTTGACTGGAG
Source organism: Lampetra planeri (assembly GCF_965212315.1). Classification (NCBI taxonomy): domain Eukaryota; kingdom Metazoa; phylum Chordata; class Hyperoartia; order Petromyzontiformes; family Petromyzontidae; genus Lampetra; species Lampetra planeri. The sequence continues at coordinate 5,810,467 of NC_136136.1, forward strand.
TGCATCCTGGCAGTGAGGGTTGAGGATTTTGTGTGTGTCTGTCTTTGTGTGTCTGCATGTACATGTAAGAAAAGGATGAGGGAGGAAGTGGACCGAGGGGGGAGGGCAGGGGCAGTGGGGTGGTACGTGGGGGTCCTCTCTGTTCTGGTGTCCTGGTGATGGGGGAAAAGATTCCTAAATCTTGCGCTAACGATAGGCCAAAAGACGAAGTTGCGTTTTACAAATGTAGTGACATATGACGTCACTACTGTGTCGGGACTGTACGAGCGTAGTGACATATTACGTCACTACTGTGTCGGGACTGTACGAGTACTGTAGGCGGGATGTCACTGAGGTCGCGTCAGGCCGTGACCCTCTGCGTGAACCCGATAGGACACGTGACCGGACGAAGGGGGGGGCTAGGGGCTCCAGGGGGGAGCTTGGTGGTCACGTGGTAAGGGGCCCGGAACCTTACCGAAGGATCGGTAAGGGGGGCGTGGCCAAGGGCTGGGCCGGCCACGCGGCAGCAGTTATAAGCGGGGTGTGAACAGAGAGTGGCTGTTCAACCCTGGGATGAAGATGCCATCAGCGGGTCCTCGAGTCTCCGATCTTCGTCCGTGACCAGGCAGCCTGTTAACCTGCCCTGGTCACGTTATATAGTATTCCCCCTAGCGTTAGTTAAATTAGGAACGATGGTCACCACCTTATATAGTGTTAAAGTTGTTTGTTACATTGTTAATAAATATTGTTTGCCTCCCAAGTTGAGTGTGCGCCTCAAACGAACCCATTACACAAAGAAACTCATCATATCCAAACACACGACCCGGAGAGCATTGCCCCTGGCCTTTGTCACAAACACGAGTGGGGGAGGGCCCGTTTACGTTTTTACGACTTATTTTTCTTCCTCTTCTTTTGGATCTCTCTCCACCGTTGTGTTGGCTTGAGCAATGGCAAGTATTGAATCTTTGCTCTTTTAAGCAAAGTGGACAATTCATCAAAAGAAACCGTCGCTGTGATCTCATCACGACGTACCACTAAATTTCAAAACGTGACCCAAGCGGATCAATACAAAACACCCAAAGCGCAACACCATACACACCAGGCTTTGCAAATGCGCAGTGGGTTTGGGAGAACAGCGTGTTAACATTTATATGTGTGTCTCAATGTGGATGGGAGGCTCCTCTGGCAACTCCTGTGCTGGCTGAGTCATATAGTCCCTGCATGCCCAGCCCCAGCCACCGCATGCCCAAGCAGCTCTTGTTCGGCTGGATAGATGGGGCTTAACGGGTGCGGCATGGGATACAGAAGAGAAGGACTGAACAGACCTGGGTCTGTTCCGTGACCTCCTGCCAGCAAGCCTTCAACATTTCACTTGGCCTCAAAGTGCACCGAGCATGGCACAGGTGCTGTGGTGACGTCACCGCAACTTAGTGGTGAACAGCGGTTGTTGTTGTTGATGAGAGGTTTGCTGGCCTGGTCAGTGTGGATAGCAACATGATCACACAGCGATAGTTAAAAAGCACCCAGTTTTTGTCATTTTAACAAACCCAATAATCATTGCATGAGTGTTACATACGCGCTAATTACACACCTGGGTTGTATTTGAGACGTGCTAACTCACCGTGTCAGTTGTGCATGTTCACATGGGCCACCAGCAAAAGGGCCTGGAACGTAATAGCCAATGGACTTGTGATATTGGATTTCAAAATAGGTACTTTTATGATTATTGCCCCATGCACGTATTGATCAGTCATATTTCGTTAGTTATTACACGTTACCTTGAATAAACACCCCGCAGTTTGTGTCAAATGTTCTTGGAATCATCAAGGCACGGTAAATCTAGGAATCGATGCCATAAAATGTAACAAAACATTCTTGGAGTGCTTCCAAACAGGAATTTGATTGCAAAATATGGCTAATAATTGACCACGACCATCTCCTCTGAACCACAAGTTCTGTCACAATGCAATCAAATATGAAATGGGGTTTTACGATCTTCTGTCGACACGGGGCAGCTTTATGGGGGGGCATAGTTGCACAAGAAGCGGCATTGCTGCGTGTTTTTAACTTGGAACTCAGATTGAGCGGTAAGGCTGTGTGCTCTGCTGGCCAGGGTTAACTTGGGTGAGCCGAATTGGCCTGCCAGAATTCCGCTTAATTTATCTGCTCCGCAAACATTTTGCGAGTGAAACTTCGATTGTACGTACGTACGCGGAATTTCTTTCACACCGTACGTAGAACCACCGTGCTAATTGGGAAACGTTGTCACGCTTTTTTCTCACGTTTCTCATCGTCACCCACCGCACGCCCATACATTTAATTCAAGGTAGCAGCGGCGTCGTGAGCAAACGAGCAATCGAGACAGCATGCACACGTGTGCCTTCGCGCTCACTTAAAAATATGTATCGTAATCACAAGCTGGCAAGCTAGTCTATTAATAAGGGAGCCTTCGTGTTTAGAGATTTGACTGCACAGATGGCGGTGGTGCGCGTAGAGACACGAAGACCCGCATGTACATATATTTTTGTGTTTACTTTGTTGTCCTTCCCCCACACTTCCGATTAGCGTGGTTGGCTATGTACGGTGTGAAAGAAGTTCGAAATACATACATTAGACGTGCGTGCGTGCGCACCCATCCGTGTTTTAATGCTCACACCCTAATCGCAGCGGCACACCATATAATGTGATGTTTAAAATAAAAATGCTGTTATGAAAGTGTTTTTGTTATCGTTTCAATGTCCAAAACTATCCAAAAACTGGGCATTGCCATTGGTGAGCTCTGCGGTAACCTTTGTAGCGATCGGTTAAGGGGCATTGCAGTTTTCTTGTGAAAACATGTGAAATTTAATCTGATACAAACAGATGGACACGCAGACATATTTCTGGGAATAGAAAAAAGTAGCAGCTGCCTTGAAACTCACCGTCCCGGCAAGTTGTCCACATTTGAGGCACCCTTTTCACATGCCTTGCAAAAGACTGTTCGCCGCATATCAACCAATTTGGCTAAATTAAGTGAATAACCAAATTGTTACACCAATCATTTCTTTTGCGCAATCCTTCAGAACTAGGCCGAGACCAACAAACCGCTACTCTTAATGAACCGGTTGAATCACAGCCGGATGGAGTCTGGGTTCCAGCTATGCCAGCTCAATACTCTGATCCCCGGGCCACCCAGCCACCTATTAATTCATATGTTTGGGATCTAGTGACAACAATCATATTTGTGCCTCAGTTAAAAGTTCATATTCTTAGGTTTTTTCGGTAAAGTCACGTAGGTAAAAAATTTAAATTAATAAAAGTAAAATAAAATAAAAAATCACGACGTTTCGGAAGCAACACAAGCCTCCGTCTTCAGGTGGAACCGTCACAGAATATGAATCCTTGCAGTCACGAAAGCTTCAAATCTAGAATTAAAAGTTCATATGAACCAATGACTCCCAACTGATATGTAAAGAAAACTACAGCATAATGAAGATCCATCACTCCTCTTGTGGAAAATTAGCAATGTGAAATGCTTTTTCTGTGGCTAAATAAGAGACCTTGGATAACTGAATCTGAGTGAAGTAGATATTGCTGCATCCTCAACCATCTTCTATAGTTGTTTTTGTCTCATTTGTACAGTTTGATCTTCTAACGTACCTAACAAGTAAAACAAAAATATATATTTTTCATTGTATTTCAAATGTCGGGGTGGAGCAGTAGTAAGCACACTGTGATCTGATCAGTGGCCGGACAAAGGCCTGCACATTTTACTAGTTTTTTTCATTCAAAATTTTTACTTGACAACGTACCAACGTGCCTTCATTTTTTCACGAGCGAGACCCAAAACGTCGCTAAATTTGAGCAACAAAATCGCTGGGGTCGGCAACGCTGGGTGCTTGGGGATCACGCCGTTCATGGCGGTGACTTCATCGCATTTCTCACATGCGCTTTGCTTCATTTGGAATTCCACCCATTTTTGGGGTGGGGTTGGAGTGGTTGGGGGGGGTGGGGGAGGGGGTTAGATGGCCTGTGTAGGGGCAGTTTATCAGCCGGGGGTCTGTCCGGGTCAGCGACCCAAAAAAATATTTCCGCACCCAGCACCGATGGAGAATCTGTGAGGAAAGCATTGGCGAGGATGCCCGCAGCATTGCGATGTTTGGCGAGTTCCTTCGTGAAGGACTCGTATCCACGTGGGAGGAAAACGGAGAGCAAGGGTCCCCACAGAAGCATTCAGATGGCTGCATCCTCCAGCAAGCGCGTCGTGGAATTATGATGATGACGATGATGACGACAACGGTGATGTTCGGAGCCTCATTTCTGGGTCGGTGACCAAAAAATATTTCTTGGTAAACGACATCCAGTATATGTCTCTCCTTGGCTGTGCCTACTAGTCACGTGCTCACAACTCCAATCTGCCAGTGACCCGGACAATATTCGGTACCAAAATAAGCTCTAAATCCATCCGTGTGGATTTTTGAGTGCTATCCCCTTTGTTAATCCAATGCTGGGTGAAGGCATCCCCAGGCTTATCGAACGTGGGGGTTTTACCATACTTCACCACTTTTGCCAGTGCGGATCAGTGAAGGGGGAAGAATCCCAGGACCGCTTCAGACATCACTCTCAGCCACCGATGTCCGTAGCCATGGCCGGTAATCGAACTCAGGTGGCCGGGTTCCCAGCGCAGTGCACTCATCACTGTGCCACAACGCTCCCAATACTTGCACACACACGTACGCACGTACGCACATATATATGAATGCCTGATGATTCAGCAGCTCTACACAATCCGATTAAATAGAATGTAAATCAGGATCGACTTTTCTTGAGAGGCTTGACCGTGGCGTTTTAGTTAGAATGCCCTTCTTTGGCATTCAAGATCAACCAACCAACATAATGAGCCATTGATTATTATTTGCCAGCACGGGGAAATAATTCAAATTTTTATTCATCGAGTCATTCTGTGCACATCGAAGTGGCTGTATTATATAGACATGTGCAAATACGTGCATTGAAGCAATTATTTGCACAATATTGTAAATACATTTATCACCACCGAACGTAAACACTTTAGTCCACCTCGGGGTGCAGCGGTGGCACAATGGTTAGCACACCGCGCTATTCACACGGCAACCCGAGTTTGATTCTCGCCCACAGAAATCATCGGTGGCAATCGATATGTGAACCGGTCCTGCGCTCTTTTCCTTCATCGTGGTGAAGTATGGCCAAACAACGCCCACGCATGATACACGTGGGGCAGTCTTCATCCATCCAGCAGTGGACTGCCAAAGGGGCCGCACAATAATATGACTATTATTACTACGCCAGACGTCACGTGACGGAAACGCCGCGTGTCCTGGCATTACCAATTCCGAAAAATGTCCCCCTTTCTCTGGAAACCGTGACACTATTCAATGAAAGCGGCGGGTGTGAGCCCCCAGCGGAATATATATTTTTTTCTTTCTTTCTCCCCGTGTCCCCACAGCACCGATCGAGCGGATGTTTTGAGTATAAGCGAAAAATCGTTTTTGAAAAGAAAAAAAACGCGTCCACGCACCCAAGCGCGCGAGTGAGCCAGAGTCCTGACCCGAGGTGACCGCCGCTAAGAGTCACTCCTCGCGGAGGGTGGTGCAACGGCAACGCGTCTCCGCTTACAGAGGTCCGAGCGTTTCGGCTGCGGTCGCTCTGGGGATACAGGAGGGGGGCGGTTGCAGGAAATGGTGACAAGAGGTGCATTTGCAGTGACACAGACCACAGAGCCCCACGCAAATGTATATTCTGTCTGCGCACTAGATTATATTTCTTACTACGTCTGGATACCTAGGAGAGCCTCCTCGAGTCTCAAGACTCGTTTTTTTTTAGGAGAGACCGACAAAGTGTTTTGCAGTAGAGGCAGCGATGTTGCTGTGTGATCACAACTATGGGGAGCCGTGGTGTAGCAGGTAGTGTGTTGCACTATGAACCCGACGCCCCGAGTTAGATTCCCGCTCACGGCCAACACCAGTGACGATTATCTAAACCGGTCCTGGGCCTCCCCTAGGCAGACTCAGCATCAAATGAGTACCTGGTGCAGTGTGTAAATATCGCGGCTAGGGAGACAAAGGCAGAGGGGCGTTGTGCTGGCCACCCAACCCCATTCGTGTGCCATGCCGGCCTTGATAGGTGCTCGCTAACAGAACTTGCTCTAACAGTCTGTTAAGGCTGTACGGAGGATCTTTGTCTTTGATCCCAACTAAGTAATTTGCAGGTCATTTGTCATCATTGGGATGTTTGGCCAATACCGGTTACATTGCATTTTTTTATTAGCTATGGCAGGGAATCAGAGCACTCAGAGGAAACCCATGCAGAACAGGGGAGAACGTCCTGATAGAAACAAATAACAAAAATCCAAAGGGAGGAATCGGACCCAGCCCCTCCTTGCTGTGGTTCCAATACTCGGCTGGTCCAGGCTAATGGGATGTTGGCTATCAACAACAAGGCAACTCCTATGACTAATTGGGAATGGGACGCAAGCGTAGGATTGATCACCCTGTCGCTGGCCGCCTTTGCGGAGGGTGTATAGTGTGAAAGGCCGAAACACCCTAGGAACCAAAGGTTCACTACTGACGATGCGCTCCCCAAATTTCACCAGGCTCACTGTTCATGAACTCTTGGAAGTGCTTGCACAGAGGATAGTAACATCTCATCCTGTGTTCTTGGAATCTAAGTAAATAAAATGACCATTGATGACATGCTGTTAATGTCGACCTGTGCTGTGTTGATGCCAATTGGCACAGTTTTGGACACACGTGCTACTGAGCCAACTTGCGAGGCATTAAGGGCTTGGGTATCACTCTTGCTTCATTCACGATCTAAGGGGAAACATTACAGAGCATGTGGCATCATTTGCAAATGTACGCCTCTGTCCCAATTCAGATTTGAACATTCGTATCCACTTTTTAAATCCTTTATATTAAGTTCACTTGCTTGCTTGCTTGCGCGCTTACGACCATGCAAATCTTTCGGTCGTTTTTTAACCCACTTCCCGTAATCCAATTGAGCTGACATTTTGCACACAGACTCGTTGTGCGTGACAATTTATTTTCGTGAAAAAAAATTCCAAAATTTTCCACTTTTTAGGAAAAACATTTTTTCACTAACAAAATCATATATTTTTCCTAAACACAGAAAATTATTCAAGAAAACAACAAAAATTTACAATATAAACAATCATACAAAAACTGAAAACCTTATAATCCTTATATACGACTTTCCTTATATTTAATTTAAAATACCAATGTGATAAAAATGAAACTCTTACTCAAGAAAAACAGAAATGAATAATAAAATAAAACCGATGCCACGCATATAAAGGATTTATAGTGAAAAACTTTGTTTTTACGGGTTAATTTTTTAATCATTAGTAAATGAACACCCTTCGACTGTCGAGGTGAATACCTCTGTAAAAATATCTACAGCCGTTCACACTCAATAAGCAAAGCACGAAGATACCCTGCTCATCCCTATTCAGTTGGTGAAGTGACTGCTGTTAGCGAGCACCTATTATGGCTGGCACGTCGTACAAGCATTCGTTGTGGCCTTTAGACGTACTAAGCCTGACCACTTTCGTCTCCCAGTGCTGATGTTTACACACCAGGGGTGGCGCAGGACAGGTTCACGACACCACTTCCTCCAGATGATAGCTATGGCCGAGAATTGAACTCAGGTCGCTGGGATCATAACGCAATGCGTTAACCACTGCGCCACCATTGGTGTCCTGACAGACACCAGGATATCAGCCGTGCTGATATCCTGGTGTCTGTCTATCGAAAAAAATGTAAACGAAGTGTATTTACACTTACGGCTCATACAATTGGCACGCGTACACAAAGACAAAGAACGCACAGACACAACCAAGACAAAACGAAGGACACCTGCCCAGGTTAAACAGTTGAAAACTATTTTCTCCCCCGAATGAAGAAGGGCCGTTGCCAGAAAGAAAAAAGAAAAACCTGGCTTATGACACATATTTCTGTGTATCTACAACGAACACAACGCTGACATGAACACGGGGCGATAACAACTCGGCGTTGGCTGCTGACCAGAATCTTTCGCACCTTCACCCAGCTGGTGAGGACACACGTCTGGCAAGCCTGGCAGCCGCCCCTGCCACATCGCTCTTCCAAGCCGTGCCAAAAGTTATCAGCGTGACATTGGAAAGTCACCAGCGGCGTAGCTCCCGGGTGTGCACGTGGTTAAACTACGCCGAGGTCCACAGGCCGTGCTACAAAGAGTGCCACAGTGGCGAGATGTTAACTACCTCGCCTGGTATACAGGTCGTGGGTTTGATTACGACCCTGACGCCTGCTGTATATTTGGATTTTGCGTGTCTCTCTCTCATTATCATCACAGTGGCTAGATGTGAACTACCTCGCCCGGTATACAGGAGGTCGTGGGTTCGATCCCGACCCTGACGCCTGCTGTATATTTGGATTTTGCGTGTCTCTCTCTCACCATCATCACGGTGGCTAGATGTGAACTACCTCGCCTGGTATACAGGAGGTCGTTGGTTAGATCCCGACCCTGACGCCTGCAGTATATTTGGATTTTGCGTGTCTCTCTCTCACCATCATCACGGTGGCTAGATGTGAACTACCTCGCCTGGTATACAGGAGGTCGTTGGTTAGATCCCGACCCTGACGCCTGCAGTATATTTGGATTTTGCGTGTCTCTCTCTCACCATCATCACGGTGGCTAGATGTGAACTACCTCGCTTGGTATACAGGAGGTCGTTGGTTCGATCCTGACCCCCGACCCCTGACGCCTGCAGTATATTTGGATTTTGCATGTCTCTCTCCCCGTGGTTGCGTGGATTTTTCTCTGGGTCCTCCAGTTTTTCCCGCCACATTTAGAAACATGCGCTGAAAGTTATTTGGCTGCTATTTATTTCCACGTAATAAGCCACTTCATTGGGCAATCATTTGTGATGGCCAGGTCGCTTCTGAAAAAGAGCTTACATAGCTCAGTGGGCCTTAGCTGGAACATTTTTTTTTTAAATAGAAAGAGGGGGAAATCTGAATTGGGACCCCGTTTCAGGACTTGCGCCATGGCTCATCCCAGCCGTGCCACGTTACGCCACTGAAAGACACTTCCCCCCCGCACCTATCTACTCCACCCCAACCTGCGATTATGGCTACGTATGGTGCAAAAGAAGTGCAACATACATATTGCAGTCGATCCATTGAAAGTCTGCAACACCGTGAATCTGACCCTCACGCGGATGAACGTGAAAACGACCGATGGCAATGTTATTGTTATCATTGTTACGCTTGTTGACCCAGGACTGCCTCAACGAGTCTTAAGAATCCTCTTTCAGGAGGGTGCTGCTACATTGGTTATGATTCGCCAATTCCTTCATAGGAACACTTATCCTACGCGGCAGGAAGGCAGAGTGTCAAAATGATCCGGGAGGATCCGTCACGAATCAATAACTTAATGAAATGACAAAGATGATGAAGAACTGGGCTTAATTTCAGCTGGATCTGTCTGGGCCGCCAACCCTGACAATATTTCCACATCCAGCACACCACATCCATCATAGCCACCGATTTCAGCCGACCAGCGAAAAAAAAAATATTCTGCGAGGAAATCATCCCCCTGATGATGACGACATCGAGCGACAACGGCGATCGTCCACCGGCATCACCAACTTCACCATCGGGAGTTGGGACACCAGAGAGAGAGGAGCCCTCGGTGTTTTGGCATATGTACGTCTGTTGAACTTATTTTGCACCATAGCTTGTCTCCGTGCTCTCAACTAGCTCCCCATCGCCAGTAGGGTCACATACAAGATCACCTGCCTCTGCCACAACGCCTTCATATCCGCCTGCCCGCCGTACCTTTCTTCATTATTGACAACTTGCAGCTCAGCACACGGCAGATGCCTGCGCAGCGCGACTCACGACCTCCTCTTGATACCAAGATCCAGGATGGTCGTGTCTATGCGCCGCTTCTCGGTGGCAGCCCCAACATTCTGGAACGATATCCCTCTGCACATTCACAGCATCACCTCAATCGCCTCCTTCAAGAGAGACTTAAAAACTCACCTCTACAATCGTGCTTTTGAGCGACTCTGAGCTTGGCTCCGCGCCTCTGAGTTGCGGCCACTACATCTGCAAATTTGCGCGCGTTACAAATTGAACTATTATTACTATTATTAACTGCCATCGCGCCAGCGGCTGCCAGGCCCCGGTGGTGACCTCCGATCGCCGCGCTTGCGTTCCGTGTCACTGTGACCTCACGAGAATCGCCACGCGGCGGTCGGAGAACTCGAGGTGACACCGTCAGCTCTTTTCGTATTTTTTTGGCCAGCACAATCGTTTAATGAATGAACTCCGGTCTTTCATTCTTTATTTATTTCTTCGCCTTGAGTATTTCTGTCATTCGACGTGACAGCCGTTCCACGAGAGGCGATGATGGATGGAGGGCGTTTCCGCGCCGCCCGTGGGTGAGGAGCACCACGCCAAGTAACCAGCACTCCAAGTTCAAGTTCATTTCAAGTTCATTTATTAGGTATAGCCCTGTGAGCCATTCGGCTCTTGAATCGGGTGCAATCGCAACAAACAAAAAACAAAAACATGAACAAAAAAACATCTTAAAGTGAATATGTGACTGCAGGTTTCCCCACCTGCCGATGGAGGCAATTCCGGGTCATTGCGTGGGTTTAATTTAATCGCCCGGCTAAATAAATGATACTACAACAACAACTGTAGTAGTTTAAATCTTCATCTTCCCCCCCTAACACAAGGTCCCCACTTGGTTGGAGGCAGCAGGCCCCATTCCCCTTCTCCCCCTCCCTTCCGTGTGGTCCCTTTGCGTCGGCACAGCTTGTCGCGGATGTTTGGTTAACCCTCCCATTGGAAACTTTTGGCGAGTTGTATTGGGCTCGGGGGGGGGGGGTCCTGCTACATTGGGAGTGGCGAGTTCAACCTTAAAGTGAGACAATTTTTATAGATTTAAAAAGCCGTACACTTCACATAAGGACAGCATTAATGTTTAATCACACACATGCTTTGGTTGGTTGACTGGTAACTATTTCCTGACAACCAGGTGGGAGCCCATTAAGACTACAAATCTCTCTTGTACACAGAGAGACCTGGGACATGAGAGCAAACGCAAGCATAAAATGTAATTGCACAGCAAGACAATTTAAGATTAAGATACCAGGAATAAGCCATCACAATTAAATCAAATCACGGCAAATTGGCACGGAAGCAAAAACAAAAATCGACACGAAAAATAAGCGCAAGGTGGAGAGTGCAGACGCGCCCCGAGACGTAGGTCAACGGACAACGTCGTGCCACACGTCGCCACGAGTAGACGCAGCAAAAGGCAACGCATACGAGCCCGCTCCCACCGACAAATGAAAGCACGCACCATGAAATCGTGCGTGACCACTTCCAGCAGATTTAAAGAAACGTTATTTGAAACGCTTCCTCGCCAAACAAAAACATCAAGCGATTTCAAGTCCACGGCAGATGCGTCGCAACACCAATACCCCCACCCCCCGCCCACCCGCCCGCCCGCCCGCCCGAACTTTGGCGGCGTGGATTTGCGACGGCACGACGGGGGCACGCGGAATGCCCTAAGCGTACGGAAAGGGACGTTTTCTAGCGGGCCGCAGCCAAAGTAAACGCGGCCGATTCCACGAAACTCCGCGCTCCGGCGCGGCACATTCATCACGGCGCCATCGGCACCAGGTAAACAGCGGGCCGATGCCTTCCACGCGCGCTCCGGGAGACCGCGAGCGGGGGTACGGGCAAGCGTTGTCCCAGCGGCTATGCTGGTGGTCCATGGGGAAGGGGTAAGGGGTGCGTGGGGTGGGGGTGCTAATCATAAAAACATTTTGGGGGCTGACCCCAAAATGTTTATAAACTTCCTGATGGCCGACGACGAGACAGAGGAAAGAGGTAGAGCTGTCGTGAGGTGTGACAAATATCGACTGAAGCAGAGATGTAGCGAGGTGAGAGAAATGTGGATGAAAATAGATAGGTCTTGAAAGTAGACAGATTCAGACAAAATAAGAGTTTGGGACAGGTTAATTATTCTCTTTTTGTTTACTGAACTAGGATTTCCATATGGGCTGATATTTGGTGCAACGCCTGTTTTTTTTTCATTATTTCGGAACCCCATGTTTGCTTGGGGTCCTAAGCCGACGTTTAATTAAAAATGTTCAAGCGCCGTGGAACGCCAACGGTCCCAGAGTCTCTTTGGAGTAATCTGCTTACGAACAATTATACATTCCACTTGGCGGGAGTTAGTTCAGTCCTATCATCGCTCGTGCACTTACAGAAGGGAAAAGCAGAATGAACTTCCAGGCTCGTCTGCCAGTGTCTGTGCCGTGGCCTAGCAATGCTCTCTTTCTCGCGGCCGTGATTTCTCCAATTGTGGTCGTTCTCTGCGGTTCGCCACCCACTCCCTCCTGACCACGGGCCCCGCACCCCCACTCCCCCCACCCCCGGCCCCATCACCCCCTTTTTTCCTGTGCTCATCTTTTCCCAAGTCATCGCACAGAGATGCAACAAAACACTCATGACTCTTCTTGGTTCTTTAGGTAAAGTCACGTAGAAGGGAAATAATAAAATAATAAAAATAAAACATAATAATATAATTCTCACGACGTTTCGGCCACAACGCAAGCAGCCGTCCTCAGGTGAAGAACAGGTCTGTTGAGAAGACAGCGTCTGACAGACCTGTTCTTTACCTGAGGACGGCTGCTTGCGTTGTGGCCGAAACGTCGTGAGAATAATTTTATTATGTTTTATTTGTATTATTTTATTATTTCCCTTTTACGTGACTTTACCGAAAGAACCAATAAGATGAATCCCTGCAGTCACGAAAGCTTTAAATCGAAATTTAACACTCATGACGTTTGCTAATAACGCTGCATCGAAGCGCAAATGTAACAGGACGACGTTTTTGTGGGGTTTTTTCGGATCAAATCTGGAAGGCAAATCTTTGTCACATTCGCCATCCGTGCTAATCTTGTAGCGCAAGGCTATCACAGGCGATCATGAGAGACAATGGGCCACTGTCCTGAATCGTCCCCCATTATACCTACTATAATCACCCAGGAATGTCTGTCATTAACGCTCGTGACGTCACTCCACATCGACCAGCCTCCCTAATTAATATTCATGAGCAGGTGACGTCCTCCAAATGGACATCCCCCGCCCCTCCTCATTAATAATCATTAGTGACGCGCTGCAGGTGGAATGGTCTACGTCAGAGGCAGCTGTAGAGGACCCCAATGGAGGGGATTCATCTTACACTTCCACCCTGGTCAAATGTCTTAGGAGAGGGGAGAGTGTTCACACTTTACCCCACTGCAAACGGAACTCCCTATTGAATAACTGTGGTTGTACCCAGTTACTGTGCTGGGTGGACAGTGGGGAGGATTTATGATACTTGTCCATCCTATCGCCTTCCGCGCTGGGAGATTGAACCAGTGAACCTCTTAATTCTAGTCCAGCCTGCCAACCATTCCAACCATGGTTTCGGTATAACTGGTATAACTGTGCTTTGTTACAATTGGTATAATTGTGCATTGGTATAATTGGTGTAACTATGCTTAGGTATAATTCATATAATTGTGCTTCGGTATAACCGGTATAACTGTTTAAATTGCTGCAAACGTGCCTGGGTGTAATTGAGACCAGGTGTTTAATCAGGTGTTTGACCAGGTCTTAAACCAAGTGTTTGATCAGGTCTTGAACCAAGTGTTCGACCAGGTGACAACTCGAGATATCAGGACAGAGTCTCGTTCACGAGAGTGACCTGGGTCGTGCGTGCGTCCGTCCGTCTGTGCGTGCATGCGGCACCACTCGCCGACTGCCACCGTGCAATTGAGTGAACATTTAAGTCACGGTAATTTACAATATTTTATTGGAAACTGAAATTGTTGCATTTTCAGTGCCTACAATGATAACAATAACGACGATCAATAATTTTAAGACCCTGTTTTTGTCTTCGTCTGGACGGAAAAGGAAGGAGCCGACGTTGTTAGATGAGTGACGCGCCGTAAAACGCGACCTTCCTGAAATCGGCCGTCCTCCTACAACGTCCATTTCTTGGCTTTTTCGTTCAAGCAGGAAAACTATTTTTGGATTTCATTGCTTTTGTTCAAAGTTACAAAACATTATTTTGGAAACATCGCGTGAACACAAGTTTGCGTGCATAATTATAGATTACACTTAAACTAAAGGAATCCCAGCAAACTATAATACAAAGACAAAGATCCCCCATTAGGCCTTAACGGACTACTGGGGCAAGTGCTGTTAGCAAGCACCGATCAATGCCAGTATAGTGCACGAGGGGGTGGTGTGGCCAGCACCATGCTCAGCTGCCGTTGTCTCCCCAGTGTTGATGTTTACACAGAGCAGCAGGTACTCATTTAAGGCTGAGTCAACCTAGAGGAGGTCCAGGATGTTTCAGATATCACTCAACACGGATTTCATCCGTGGCTGGAATTCGAACTGGTGTCGCCTGGTTTGAAGCACTGTGCGCTAACCACTACATAACCTCTCCAGTGCGCACATACACACACACATATATACACATATACACACACATATTTGTTGTTGCGTTAGGCCATGTGCTAGGCTTATTCCAAAATTCTTGCTATTATCCCATGCACCATCCAACAACGTCAAGTTTACAGACATATTACAGGTTTCCCTCCCTTAATGCGTGAGTAGGTGCGTTCCAAAAATAGGGAGCACGAAACAAATTCGCGCAGAATGGAGCCCACAGTCACCCGAACTCACAATGCACCGCACGTGACAGCCGCCTGTCGAGTAGCGAGCATAGTACACACACAAAGTTGTCCCACGTCTGACCGCAAAGCTGCATGTGGAGTGAATTCAAACCGCTTCACGTTGTGAATTTTGGGTCGAAATAAGTTAGCCGAATATGCGTGAAATCACACAAGCCGAACCCACACAGAGCGAGGGAAACCTGTAGTTAAAACGCTATCAATGTATTGTTCAATTTCTAACGAGTAAAGCTCTGCACTGGAGGCTTTAGACTTTAATCACCGAAATTAACATTGCACACAAGACAAAGATATCATGTATAGCCTGAACAGACTGATGGGGCAAGTGCTGTTAGCGAGCACCTATGAAGGCCGGCACGGCACACGAGGGGGTGGGTGGCCAGCACCACGCCCGACCGCCTTTGTCTCTCCAGTGGCGATGTTTTAACACACAGCAACAGGTACTCATTTGAGGCTGAGTCGAGCTAGGGCAGGCCCAAGACCGGTTCAGATAACCGTCACTGGTGTTGGCCGTGAGCGTGAATCGAACTTGGGTCGTTGGGTTCGGAGCACAGCGCGCTACCTGCTACACTACCGCTACCCCTATACACACACACACGCACCGACATACACGTCACGAAAAAAATTACTTGTACAAGAAGAGTTTGGAGCGAGAGTCGCTCGCTCGCTCGCTCTACTGGGGCACACACGTTCTGCCGGCGCTGAGGGAAAGGGTTGTGCCTGTATTTGTGCGCAGCGTTCAGAACGCGTCTCTGTGGAGCGGGGTCCCTTTACAGACGCTTCCTCATGAAAAAATACCCAACACGCGCAAAGCCCCGTGGCCGCAGAACGTGGGTGGTAGCTCACAATTAAAAATAATTATTTTGTCGCGAGACGCAATTAGCGCGGTCAGCAAACGTACGGCGCGAAAAGAAGTTCAACGTACATACGTACATACGTGGTCAGTAGTGCACGAGCACAAACACGTAAACTCAACACGTGAACAACACTGCCCCTCTAAGGATACTAACATCGTGCCCCGACTCGGCGTGATGACCGCGCTCTCCGGGATTGGAACCTGGGATGACCGCCGAGCTGTTTGTCTGTACAGCGCCCAGCATCTGGGATGCCCCCACCCTCGGGAGGATCGGAACTCGCAGTCGCTGAAGATGTTTAAAGTTCCAGGCCTCCTCTCTCTCGCACTCTATCTAGTCTCTTCAGTATTTCTCTCCCTGGTTACCGATTTTCATCCTTTACAAGCAAAGCACTCCCGAGATCCGATTGTTCAAGGGCGCCGTATAAATTTGAATCGTGACGTTTCAGGCAATGGCCTGTCTTCCATCACAATATCCTGTGAAACACGGCGCCTTCACGACAACCTTGCCAGCTAAGAATGACGCGGATACCAAACGTAGCGATGGATATGAAAGTAGGCCCATTGTCCGAAATGTCACGTTTAATTTTTTCCCCTCTTTAGGGCAATGTTATTGACGATTGTCTTCAGTTTTTGTTTTACGCGCAGCTAAGGTTTTTGCGTCGACTCTCCATCGTAAATGCGCGTCATCTAAAAAAATGTGTGCAGACTAACAAACAGCAAGGCAGCGTTGAATGTGCGCAAAACAAAAAGTAAAAAAAAAAATCCCGAAGTTTGGCACAAACAACTATCGTATTTGCACTGCAAATAAATAGTTGCCAATAAATAATCCGTTTCTGAGAAATAAACTGAATGCATTGGGAGACAAATCTTTTTTTTTTACCCGACTGTTTTTATGAACACGGTTGAGAGAAAACATCGTGTTTACTTTAATCGCAAGTAAACTGGGGCTTTGCGTCTTCAAAAAAACCATCACAGTGAAGGCGTTTAAGTCATTTGATGTTAATTTCTGTA
This sequence comes from Lampetra planeri, assembly GCF_965212315.1. NCBI lineage: Eukaryota > Metazoa > Chordata > Hyperoartia > Petromyzontiformes > Petromyzontidae > Lampetra > Lampetra planeri. The sequence goes on from NC_136136.1 coordinate 5,827,104, forward strand.
GTAAGGCACCGTTAATGTGCAGAGATACAAAATAGATAAATGAACGGGGCCTATGCTATGTGTTCGTTAGGTTACGCGCCTATGTAAATATAAGTATGCTCGGCAAATCTCACAGCCCATCATTTACACTAATTTATCACGGTGAAATTGAGGAAACGCGAGATATAATTTGTCTCGTGTTGAACTAACTGTGAACGTTAATTTGTGCGCAAACAATAATAATGTGTATGTTGAACTTCTTTTGCACCATACGTAGCCAACCGTGCTAATCGGAGGTGCGGACCAGCTTATCATTAACAATGTCTTAAAACAGAAACAATGTATAGCGTGTGGCTGCATACATTTTTTTTATTCTGTTCTAAGGCAGTGTTAATCGTAAAAAGAAATAACTTCAACACTATACAGATTTTCTGGCTCATCTCTTGGTACCATTGCCTATGCGTTATCGCCCTCCGATATGCCAATTGCCAATTTCGTTTTCCTCTTTCCAAGAGCAGTGGACGTCGATGTAAACTGTTACAGATCCCCTTAAGGCAACAACAGTATTTACTGCACTTATTCTCTTAGTAAAAAAAAAAGAAGAAAAATATTCACCGCTGAGCAAGATTTACAAAACTGTGACCTCGACACCGACCCCCAAGGCAGGTGCCTGCACTCCGACGGCGCTTTTAAACGCTGAGTAACGAACACAGCTGCTGCTGCTGCTGCTGCTGCCGCGCGGTAAAGTCTCTGAGCCAAGCTTGCACTTCGCTCAGCCGGTACCCCTCGGGCCCGCTGGGGCCCTTGTAAACGACGACGCCGGCCTGCAGGATGTAGAGGCGCAGGAAGGCGGTGCCGTACGCCGCCATCGTCTCGTTACGCATCGTGTCGGCCACCACGGGGCACGCGGGGCCCAGCAGGCCCGCCAGGCGGTGCGCGGCCTCCAGACGCTCGGGCAGGCTGCGGTGGCGCGGCAGCTGGAACGGGGCGTCGCCGGTGCTCCACCCGTCGAGCGGGTGGGCCTCCTCCACGTACACCAGCAGGAAGTCGGCGGCGGGCCTGAACTCCCGCGCCAGCCGCCCGAACGCGCCCAGCCGCGCCATGAACGGCGGTCAGCTGCCGCTGCCGAAGCTAAGCACGAGCGGCCGTGAGCCGTGCGCAAAGTCCAGAACGCGCGCGCTGGTGCCGCCACCGTCGCCGTCGCTCGCGCCACCGTCGCTCGGGCCGCCGCCGCCGTCCAATCGCTCGACGGGCGTGTTGGGCGCGAGCCCGCCTGCCCGCGCCTCCTTGAACGCGTCGAGGACGTGGCCGCGCCACACGGCGGCGAGCGAGGCCCGCGTGAACGTGCGCTCCGAGTCGGAGATACGCCACGGCGGGTCGGTGTCGGCCGTGCCGGAGCGGCGCGCCTCCTCGGCCAGCGAGCGCATCGCTCGCCGCCGCACGCACGGCAGGTCGAGCAGGCAGAGCGCCAGGGCCGACGCGAGGAAGCGCGGCACCACCAACAGCCAGCGCGCCAGCCGCTTGAGCAGCGGAGGTTCCATCGCGCCAGTGCCACGCGCGTGTGCCGCGCTTTCTCGCACCCACCATCGCGCGCCAGGTTTTATACGGCAGTGGCAGTCGGCTCTGGCACCCGGCCAGCCACTCCTGCATCCCCATCTGAAATCGCTCCCCCCCCCCGCCCCCCGCTCTACGGTCGCAAAAAAAAATTCTCATCCTTGTTTTGATCGGGAGTCGTTTCTTTGATTTCATTTTTGGCGGGGTGCGCATGCCGATGCACGATCGTTACATAATGTGCCGCTGCGGTGGCGTGATTTTGCCCGCGAATTCCTGAACTGTGAGCATGAGAAATAGAAAATATATTTTTATTTTTTACTGAGGGGGGTGGAGAGGATTTACTGCAAAGGGCAAAGGGAGACAGAATTATTTGAGAATGGTCCAATTTAAATTTACCCTGTGAATATGGGCAACTGACATTCTCCCCAAATTCCACACGGTGCAAATTCCCAATGCCTTGTTTTTGTGATAAGATATCATGCATGGGGGGGGGGGGGGGGCATGGTTAAATACTAGAGGGTCTGCAGTTGCGATCAGGATTGGAGATAATTTTTTATTTCGTGGTCACTTTGGAGGTTCGTGCACTGCTTCATGAACCCAGGAATCCGTGTTAAGATTCCCAGCCACGGCTAACATCGGTGACGAGTGATAACTGAACCGGTCCAGGCCCCCAACTCATCAACCCACTCTGAGACCAGCGTGGTGAAGTATGGTCATACAACCGCCACAACTGACATGGTGTTAGAGACCTTTATCTGGCACTGCATTAGCAACTGACATATACAATTCTAGATTTGAAGCTTTCGTGACTGCCAGGATTCATATTCTTAGGTTTTTTCGGTAAAGTCACGTAGGTAAAAAAATGTAATTAATAAAAGTTAAATAAAATAATGTAACTTTTATTTTATTTTACTTTTATTAATTTTATTTTTTTACCTACGTGACTTTACCGAAAAAACCTAAGAGTATGACATATACAAATTTATTTGTCGGCTTTCACGACTAATATTATGACTCTTAATTAGTTTGTTTTGGTTTAGATCATCGTGTAAATGTTTGAACAAAAAATATTTCTACATATTTTTGTGGCGTGGCTTTTTGAAAGTAAAACTGCTGTGCTAATTCTGTGGGCACAATACTTAACCCACCTTGTGCTTCTTTGAGCCAGGAAATGAATACGGTGCAATTAACTTGAGAAATGTGCAATTCAGCGGTGCCTCGTAAGACGCGCGTACTTTCAATGAATGGGTCGTGATGCTTCTGGGACACTCGGTGGCATCACACAAGGGCATCTACACTAAAGCATTGCAATAAAAGGAAAATTATATTTTAGGTGGCTTACCATACCAGTTAATGCCTCTGACAGGTGGCCACCAGTTCATTATGGTTTGAAAACCCTGACTTACGTGAGCTACGTGGTTGTGCTGAGCCGAGTGAAGTCACAGAGGGCCCGGACACTCCATCATCGCGAGCTCCGTCTCACTCAACGCAGCCACTCCCTCTCCATCTCCGCCCTCCTGATCACAATCGGAGACGGCGGCAATTTACGAACGAGCGCACCCCAGGGCGCGATTTATCAACGACAATATTTCCCGTGTCGCTGGTAGGCTAGCCTAAGTGGCACAAGACGAGCGGCGGCCACGGCCATAGTGAAAGAAATTACCCGACGTGGTGTACCGACTGTGTAAATATTTCCCCGGTCACCAGGCACAGACAGACCCGCCTGAAATGAATCCCTGAGCGGGCGGTGTCCCAGGGGTGGGGATGTTCCATCCAGTGCCGGCGGCGAGTGGCCGTAAATCTCAGGACGTTAATTTTCGCGCACGAGACGAACCGCCCACCGAGAGGTCAGCTCGGCTCAAATCGCTGCAGTGACCCCGCGTCGCCGACAGAGAGTGTGTCGCGGTTTTAACGCGAGAGAGCGGCGCTCGTAAATCTCAGCAGAGGAGGAGGTTCATGTTCGCTCAGCGGGAGGGAGGGGGTCACCGAAACCACTGCGGTGGAAACTACGGCAGGGTTTGCCAAACTCCAGTCCTTGCGACACGCCACCACCATGCTAATTCTCTCCGCGCTTACCAATTTACTCCTCCCCATTCTAATACAAATTGACTCGTTTCACCCTGCACATGCCCACGTGACGCACTAAGCAATTAACACTGTCTGTGTCATGTGGAACACACGTACACACACGTCACATGTGTACACACAAACAGACACCGGGATCTCCATCTTAATTTGAATTGGCTCTATTCACACAGATAAAGTCAATGCAGATTTTTCACTCCATGTTTTGGAATCAATGTGCATTCAGAGTATTTGTCTGCTATAAATTTCTACGCGACAAGCCGCTTTCGTTGAGCTATCAATTTTCGCCAAGTCGTTCGTGAAAAAGAGCTACATAGCTCAGTGAGCCTTACCTGTAAAATTAAAGTTTCGCATACCGCCACGGGGTGGCGGAGGGGCACGGCTTGAAAGCGCAGGCCACCAGGTGGTGCCATTGCACAAGTCTGGTGAATATTGAGGGAACAAATTTTGGACAATCCACCCCCAGAAACGAGAGAGCACCAGCCCACATTCACGTGTACAACAACGGGGCGGTTGTTTGTGTCTATTTTTATTTTCCCAGATAAGGCCCACTGAACTATACAGCTCTTTTTCAGAAGCGACCTGGCCCCAAATTATAGTCAACGAAGTGGCTTATCATGCGCACATTTATAGCATCCAAATACTCTAAACGCATGTTTCTTAATGTGGAGGACCCAGAGAAAAATCCACGCGACTATAGGGATAACATGCAAAATCCAAATATACAGGCGCCGCGGTCGGTGTCGAACCCACAACCTCCTTCATACCAGGCGAGGGAGTTGACATCTCGCCAGCGCAATGCCCCATCATTGATTCAGCGCGGCCGTGATGAGGTTACTCGGGTGCACGATGCTGTGTCGGGGCGTTGAGCCGGCACCACCGAGGGCCTGGGTTTGAATCCAGGCCTCGGCCACTCATGATTAAAGCGGGTTCTCAAGCGTAGTGAGCTGATGGTCTCAGCTCCGTCACCATCATATTAAATTCGATTTTCACTCAACCTGACATGTGTCTGCTCTGGGAAATAAAAACGAATTTGCTTCGACTGCCAGTGGAGACTATGCACGTGGCCTGTGATCCTGCGCTGTGCACGCAGCGAGGGTTGTCAAACTCCTTTCCCGCGAGCGCAGAGGAGGTGCCATACCGCTGGCTCGCCAGTAGTAGGCCGTAGAGCAAGTGGACTCATTGCCATCTGTTTCCATTCGTATGGGGATTGAGTGTTGCGGCCCTCGCGAAAGGCGTGGGTTTTCTCCAGGTACTGTACTCCAGTTTCCTCCAACACGTATAATAATAATAAACACAACTCATCTTTAACTGGTTGAAATTTAAAAAAGCCAATGCAGCAAAATCCTCCTGAAAAGAGTCCTTGGACTCAGTGTAGCTCTCCTGGATAAATAAATAAATGAATCAACACTTTTACAGCAGGGCATCGGACGGGGATCAGAAGCAATTCGAGATCTCAGACATTTCCCAGTGATATCGTCTTCGACACGCGGTTATCCGCTCCGCTTTGCGTAAAAGTTTTGAATGTGAATTTCATCGTCTTCTCACGATCGCACAATTCATCGACGACGACGCGGTAGCAATGATTGCAAGCAAAGAAAAAGGTGAGGATTTGCTCAGTGAACAGGCCTAAGGCTCACGGATCCAAGGCAGCGAAGCACAACGTAGACCATTAGAACGCATCCACGTGGATTTCTATTGGCGATTGCCCTTCCCACGATTACTCCACCGAAGAAGATGGCAAATTATCACAAGAGCAAGGGCTCTCCTGTGACAATGGTGGCTCAGCGGCAGAGAAAAGCGGCTTGCAACCATAAGGTTGCGAGTTAAATTCCTGGTTCGTGGGTTGAAGAAGCCGATCATTCCTCCGGGGTTCGATAAAAAATGAGTACCGCTATGTGGGGAGGTCAACAGTGGTTGTCTAATGGATAGATTCGGCCCCACCATAATAATGTGGAATTTGCACTGCTTGACTTAGGGTTGTAAAGAGGTTATGAGCACCCCGTTAATGCTCAGTTGAGCAGGAAGCCACTTTGATTGAAACTGACGATGAGAAGTCATACTCAATGAGGCTACTCTAGGTTAACCAAGTAATTCATATTACGCATGACTAATTCATCATCACTGTCATCATCAGCCTTGATCGATCCACTGCTGGATGAAGGCCTTCGCAAGCCACTGCTACCATTGAAAATGTATTTCTTAAGGACTGCCTGTTGTTGTGTTTAGTTTGTTGTCCTTCCCCCGCACCTCCAATTAGCACGGTTGGCTTCGTACAGTGCGAAATAAGTTCAACATAGATACATATATACCATCTCTCACGGTCCTGCCATGTCGTAAAAATCCATCTCGTGCCACGGCACACGAGCTGATTTCCCTGCTCCATCGAGGCGGTGGTCAGACCCTTAGGCGGGTTCCCTCCTTTGGCTGCCATTCCATCATTAGTCTCAACCATCGGCCACAATAAAACTGGATAGCGTGCAGAGAAAAGAAGAAAAAAACATTCGGCCAATAAAAAAAAATCGCCCAGCCAAGAGAGATAACGAACGGACGTGGTGGCAAGTGGGCCAGAGCTAGTAATTGTTAAACCAGGGAACAGTTCAATGATGGCAGGCGTCAGCTGTCACTCTCAGCGTGAATGTTCCCCATACGATGAGAGAACAACTACTGTGCGAAGGAACAAGATGTACTTTCCGGGATTTATTTATTAATACATCCTGCCAGTTAATTGAATCCAGGGCAAAGCGCCACTGTCGTTCACGTCCAAGCTTCATTTGTCACTGCCGCTCGGCGCAGCGTGCTCACTCGAGGTCGTTATTTATTTATTTATGTTTCTCCCACCTTGTTCCTCCGGCAACATGCTGATCGCAAATTCTCATAGAGCCGTACGTCGCCCTGCGTTCCACGGAATGAACTGTGGAAGGTGATGTCACAGAACCACATCTGATAATTCTTCCTGGAACCTTTAGTCCACCCCAGGAGCGATGCACTTCTCCTTCAAGGGTGTGCAATACGAGGTTTTATTTTTTTAAATAAAAAATTTGAGCTGGAATTTAGCCAAATGAAATGAAAAAACTAATTTTTAGGAATTGGGATTGTCCGTGCGGTCACTGGCATTCAGGCAGAGACACTTTATTTCTTCGATTTGAGAACCTCACTTGACCGGGAGCTGCACCTATGCTCTCACTCAGTGGTAAAAGCTTAGTGCTCGAACCAGCAAACAGCATGGTTGGCATGGGCCCTGGTGCAAGGAGTGAAATTGGGCCCACCCCTGTCCAATTCCACCCCCCTCTCCGACCTACGGGGCCCCGATGCAGTTGCACCGCCTGCTCACTCAACGGCCACGCCACTGCCCTGACCCCCGAACAACCGGGCCACCTGCCCCGTCTAGACGTTGCCCTAACGCTGCCGGGCTGCGGGAGAGACAGAATCTCAACTGGGCTCTCTGTGCTCTCCGCTCTCGCGGAATGGCGGCGGACTGGCGGCGGTTGCGCAACCCGTGCACCGTCGCATCGTGGCTCGATTGTGCGGACTCGTTAACGCGACACAGCGGCGCGTCATTATCCCCGACGAGAAAGACTTCACCAACTCTTAGTCGCGTCGGCGTCACGCCAGCGCCGTCCGCGGACCCCTCGAGCTGCTTCTCCGAGCGCGCAGGCCGGCGGTGACACGACGACTTGTCTGCTGCACGTGCGTGCGTGTGTGTTCGCTGTCCATGTGTGCAATGTGAGTGTGTTTGCACATTATGTGTGTGTATGCTGTGGGCATGCTGTGTGTGTATGCTGTCTGTGCATGCTGTTCGTGTACGAAAGTTTGCATCCGTAAATCACCATTGCCATCCTGCGTCGTCCGACAGCTGACCGCTACTATTTACACGTGAGAAACATGCACGAGTGAATTTGATGTGATTGCATTGCAGTGTACATTAGCTTTATGTAGGCCACTCGGCTTTCCATAATTGTAATATGATTTAATCTTAATTTTTAGAACTTTCGTGACTGCAGGAATTATTATTTGTTTCTTTCGGTTAAGTCACGTCTAAAGATAAAATAATAAATTAAATTAAATAATAGAATACGACGTTTCGATTGCAACACAAGCAATCATCATCAGGTATAATGAAATAGCGACATAAAATCTAACCAGAAAACTATAGACAGACATATTAGCAGACAGATATCACCAAGATACATAGAGAGAGCAACACAGGTAACAGAGAGAGGTGGTCGTCTCTGTGGGGTGGCCTTAAATAGACAGAGGGCGGACGCAGAGAGAGGGAGGGGGGTTAGAGAAAAAATTAGCATATCAATGAGTGGACAACAAAACGTGGTGCTGCAAGTGCGATGACACGGCAAGCAAGCCTGAAAATCAGGAGGACACACTAAAATTAAGTAACCTAGCAAAATATCGAAATGTAATGTAATACAACACAGAGGGTCGGTCAACACACAATTAACGCATAGCCTGGTTGATTACGTATTTCAAAGATTGCTAAGTTAGAATTTAAGTGTGAACATTCCAAAGAGAGGACACAGGCAGAGAGAGCAAGTAGTCAAAGAGAGAGAAAAAAGAAGATAAGTTTAAAACTTCCCCGTAGAAGTGGTTCAATCTTAATTTTTAGAACTTTCGTGACTGCAGGAATTATTATTTGTTTCTTTCGGTTAAGTCACGTCTAAAGATAAAATAATAAATTAAATTAAATAATAGAATACGACGTTTCGATTGCAACACAAGCAATCATCATCAGGTATAATGAAATAGCGACATAAAATCTAACCAGAAAACTATAGACGGACATATTAGCAGACAGATATCACCAAGATACACAGAGAGAGAACCACTTCTACGGGGAAGTTTTAAACTCATCTTCTTTTTTCTCTCTCTCTGACTACTTGCTCTCTCTGCCTGTGTCCTCTCTTTAGAATGTTCACACTTAAATTCTAACTTAGCAATCTTTGAAATACGTAATCAACCAGGCTATGCGTTAATTGTGTGTTGACCGACCCTCTGTGTTGTATTACATTACATTTCGATATTTTACTAGGTTATTTAATTTTAGTGTGTCCTGATTTTCAGGCTTGCTTGCCGTGTCATCGCACTTGCAGCACCACGTTTTGTTGTCCACTCATTGATATGCTAATTTTTTCTCTAACCCCCCTCCCTCTCTCTGCGTCCGCCCTCTGTCTATTTAAGGCCACCCCACAAAGACGACCACCTCTCTCTGTTACCTGTGTTGCTCTCTCTATGTATCTTGGTGATATCTGTCTGCTAATATGTCTGTCTATAGTTTTCTGGTTAGATTTTATGTCGCTATTTCATTATACCTGATGATGATTGCTTGTGTTGCAATCGAAACGTCGTATTCTATTATTTAATTTAATTTATTATTTTATCTTTAGACGTGACTTAACCGAAAGAAACAAATTGTAATATGATTTCTTTAAAATGCCCTTTATCACCGAGTTTCAATGCCTCTCTTAATTGTCCACGAGTCCTCGTCGAGTGCTTTTGTCCAAAGATGAACTCGCGCACTCCGTCTCTCCCCCCTCCCTCCCGTTTCCTCCCACGTGTTCAAGTCCTACCTAGTTTGGCAGAGGAGCCCCATCGTGGGCAGACCTTTACCGGTAATAATCGGTAGCCACTGTAAAAAAAATTCAAACTCTTTGTGTTCATTTTGTTGTCCCCCCCCCGTACATTCAATTAGCACGGCTGGCTACGTGCGGTGCGAAAGAAGTTAAACATACTGTGTTCAATAATAATAAGTATCATCATCGCGCGTAGATGACTCATTGTTCTGCAATTAAAAACAAGCGAGCTGTCATTTTCCTGCTCTTCTCATAATCCTCCTGTACTCGAAACACTCCAAGTGATCTGCTATTATCTGTCATAATATGCAACGATAATATGCATTGCGAGTTGTTTTCTTGTTGTTGCTATATTCTGCAGGATGTAAAGGATATTCTGGCAAAATATGACATCTATAGAAGAACAAATTTAAAAGTTAGAGCGATTTTAAACAATTTATAGCGAGATGCTAACTACCTCGCCTGGTATGCAGGAGGTCGTGGGTTCGATTCCGACCCTGACGCCTGCTGCTGTATATTTGGAGTTTGCGTGTCTCTCTCACCGGGGTCGAGTGGATTTTACTCCGAGGTCCTCCTGTTTTTCCCGCCACATTAAGAATCCACGTGCGTTTTAAGTATTTGGCTGCTATTAATTTCCACATGATAAGCCACTTCTTTTGGCCATCATTTGTAACGGCCAGGTCACTTCAAAAAAATAGCTATAACTTTCAGTGAGCCTTACCTGGTAATATAAAAAGTTTCTAGTTTATCTAAAGTATCCGTTACTCCCACCTCTTCGACGTCGCTGTCTATTATTTATATTATTAAGAGTCTTCCGAACTTCTTTCGCGATCTTAATTTGGAGCTTTCATGACTGCAGGAATTACTCTTTGGTTCTTTTGTTAAAGTCACGTATAAAGATAAAATAATACATTAAATAATAGCATACGACGTTTCGATTGCAACACAAGCAATCATCAGGTATAAATGAAATAGCAACAAAAATCTAAACAGAAAACTATAGACAGACATATAAGCAGGCAGATATCACCAAGATACATAGAGAGAGAGTAACACTCTCTGTGCCTATGTGTTACTCTCTCTCTATGTATCTTGGTGATATCTATCTGCTTATATGTCTGTCTATAGTTTTCTGGTTAGATTTTTGTTGCTATCTCATTTTCTTTCATTTATACCTGATGATGATTGCTTGTGTTGCAATCGAAACGTCGTATGGTATTATTTAATTTATTATTTTATCTTTATACGTGACTTTACCGAAAGAACCAAAGAGTTATTTCGCGATGTCGATAGCCAAGGCCCACAGCAGCCACCAACGATAGAGATATTGTTGGGTTGGAGAAGAGCCCAGTCAGCAGCCAGCCAGGAAACTCGAGGCGTGGATCATATTTGAAAGTAGAATGATAACAATTTTGGGCCTCGTGAATCCATTGCTGGATGAAGGCGTGTCTGGCGGCGCTAGCAGTTCTGAAGGGATGTTTGAACATACTTCACCACGCCGGTCAGGTCAGAGGGGGTTCGCTGCAGAAAGGAATCAAACTCGGATCACCGGGTGGTTCGTAGCGTGTCACGCTCACCGCTGTGCGACCAATCCCACATCAGAATCAGAAACGGTTTTAATCGCCATGTAAGTTTGCACAGACAAGGAATTCACTATGGCAGGACGGTGCATACATTTAACATATAGGAATCTTAAAAAACGTATATAAAAGGTATACACTCTAACTATACTAACGGACCAAAGTATAACTAATACTAAGGGGCTAAAATCTGGAAAAATTATGAATAAGTAGACCATTAAGCCTCGACTCCCAACTTGAAACGGCCGGAATGTAAAACAAATTCTGACATTTCTCGAGATGGCCTTCCTATTTCTCGCAGAATTACACGTTCAATTAAAGTGTTCAGAAGTTGTGATCACCAAACCCATTGTGGCCCGACTATTAACAAACGACATTTACACGTACAAAAGGCTAAGAAAAGAAAATCGCTAACCCAATTCAAAATGTGGCCGGCCGTAATTCATGTATTATGCATGGCAATCGGGCTGGAAATGTCGACTGAGACTGAACTTTTCCAAATTAAACCTCCGCCTGCAAGCCGCTAGAATCCAATTTTCAATTCCCCTCCATCTTCATGTGGCACCATTCCTCATGCCCCCCCCACCGCCCCCCCCCAGCCCCGTACGTAGTGGCAGAGGCGTCGCAAATCTATAATTCAGCGCTGGCCGTGAAGACGACGAGGCTTTAGCCGCCCTCGCACACCTTTGCCGAGAGCGCCGGCGTTCGTTCAAACGCAGCGACAGCTCGCGACGCCGGACCGAGCGGAAGAGTGCGAGGCTTTGTTGCAAGGTCGAGCATGTGGCAAATTGACGCAATCGGTGAGCCCGTCCGTGTGACGTAAACAAACGGGCGGGCAATACGCCTCCCTTTCCTACATCTATCCCTGCATTGCACGTGCCTTGTCGGCCAGCATCAAGGGCCTTCCGGGAGCGCGTAACTTCAGCAGCTTTGGTCCAGCGCGAGCCAAACTGTGGACCGGTTTTGACACTCGAAGAGTATCACCGGCGGAGTCGGGTTTGCTTGATTTGTCGACGTCCAAACCGAGTGAGCTGCTGTTGCTGCAGCTGCAAAGATCGCGACGCTGGCAGAGCGGCGCGTGGCCGACCGTCGCTGTCGGAGAGGCCGGCGGCCCTTGGCCCCGCAAGTTCCACCACGCGGCTCCGGCAGCGGAGAGACCTTTTCATGCTCTCTCGTCTCTCTTGTCTCATTCTCGTACGTTTCATCGTCTAAAAAATATGTGTGAACGTTGAACTCCTTGCGCACCGTACGTAGCCAAACCGTGCTCATCGGAGGTGTGGAACGTTAAAAAATACACGTTTCACTTATGATGTTTTTAAATATTAAAGGCGTCTTACAGCCTCCACACAAACATAGATTCTCACCAGATGCCTCTGGCACAGCAGAAGGGGTGGGGGGTTGATGGATCGTGCATAAGCTGCATTGGCTACAGCGTGACTTCCATACAGCAGTACAGCAAGTGGGTTGCCGATCTACACGTATAGATTTTGCTAGCCATCCTCAAGTGTCAGATGTAAGACCCCCCCCGCCTTTCTCTCCTCCACTGTTGACTAGCAACACCTCAATCACACTCTCCATCTTATTAGCACGGTTGGCTACGTACGGTGCGAAAGAAGTTAAACATACACACATACTGCCCACATTCTCCCCAACCCTTCCACCTCCACCCTAATCCCCACCTTGTTCCCGCTCTGGCTGCATTAATAAGAGATGTCGCAGCCTAACTCATTACCCATCACAGTACACGATCGCCACCGATTCACGGTGGTTGACAGAGGCTTGTGTTTCCCCTGTCAATGCACGAGCGGCTCCACCAATGTTTTGTTTAAATTTCATCGATTTTTACCTGAATGTCCGTGTTACTATTAACTTTGTTTTTATTTTATCAGGTAAAGCCCACTGAAGCGACCTGGCCACAAATGATAGCTCAACGAAGTGGCTTATCACGTGGAAATTGAAAGCAGCCAATACTCTCAAAGCATGTTGATTCTAAATGTAGAGGGGAAAAACAGAATGCGGAGAAAAATCCACGTCACCGCGGAGATGGAGAGAAAACATGCAAACTCCAAATACACTGTACAGGCATCAGGGTTGGGATCGAACCCACGACCTCCTGTATACCAGGCGAGGTAGTTAACATCTCACACTTGTGCTGCAATGTATCCTTCCGACGTTCGAGGTACTTAGACGCCATCTGTATAATAATGATGCGCATCTGTTTGTGAATCGGCCACTGGATGAAGGTTTCACCACATCGAGTGAGTTTTCGACGGCTGTTTGACTGTTGTCCGCCTACGCTGGTCCGGTGCGGGTTTATGTGGGGCGGGTAGCCAAGAGCCGCTTCAGAGATCGCTCACCACTGCTGTCAGCCACGGCCGCAAGTCAAACTTAGATTTCCAGGTTCACAGCGAAGTGCACTAACTATTTGTGCCGCCACTCCAGTCCAATCTCCACCTTTGCATAATTATTCCAGCCTCCGTTTTCCTCTCGCATGTCAAACATACGTAATTATGGCCTTAAAAGTGGACATTTCTAGCCCTGCGATTCCTAGAATTTATTTAAGCGTCACAGTTTATTTATGTATCTATTTATTTTCAAGCGGGGCAAACTTTGGCCAAGACGTCGTCACGAAATTGGTCGATTTCACGTAACAAAAAAAGACAAAGCCACGGTCGTGTTTCGAAATCCCGTTCGCAGTGGCCGACGCGTCTTGTCAAAATAACGCGCGCACCTCCGATTAAGCACGGTTTGACTACGTACGGCACGGTAGAGGTCCAACGCACGCACGCACGCGCGTACATGCAACGGGGCGGCGAACGGGCAGAGATTCGACCGCGCAAAACCCCCCCCCCCCAACGGATGCGGCTCCTAACTAAGCGCGGCGAGCCTTGCCAGGGGCCAACCAAGCGCACCAGCCACGCGGGACAGAAACACAAACACTACACGTGAGGAAAGTAACAACAACGAAAAAAGCCATCCGTGCAGGACTCTCTTTGATGGGTAAGTCAAGTCAAGGTTGTCGGACAACACATTTCTTTTTTTCTTCTTCCACGCAAACGTGGGGGAGCAGAGGTTGCGCCCTGGTGTTTGGGATCTTTATCGGCGGATGCGCACGGGCACGCGTGTGTGTGTGTGCGCTCATGATGAGCGAGGCAAAGGTCACCGGATTGGGGAGGTGGGGTTGACCGTGGTTCGGGGGTGGCGGGGAGCCTGCTGGTGGGTGGTGGGGGAAGGTTGTCAAAACAATCGATTTTAGCGGGCGGTCGCTGCTCGTGTCGGCGCCATTCATCCCATGTGACCGGGCCACAGTTTGAGGGATTGCGAAAAAATGTTCGTATGATCTAGGGAACAATGGCACACTGTCAAGGCCAACGTCTCATCGCAGCTACAACTGCTGATGCAGCCACGGTCGCAAAAGGGCCCTCTCGTTACACGAAAAGATATGCAATTGAAGAAAAGTTAACGTTTTTCGAAAAAATCCCAAAAGCAGTCAGTGCCGCAGTTTCGAAATGTTTTGAATCTCTTGACTCGTGTGAGCTGCGTGGTCGTGGTGAGCCAAGTGCAGACACAGAGGCCTCGATTATTCTTCTACCAGTGCAAGCAGTGAGAATCAGGCACTCCCTTGCTCACCCCGTCTTACTCACCCCAGCTGCTCCCTCTCCACCTCTGCCCTCCTGATCACAATCAAGGGGCAGTGACACAAATAAACGTCGTGATTTTTATTATTTTATTTTTATTAATTTTAATTTCATTTTTTACCTATGTGACTTTACCGAAAAAACTAAGAATATAAATGAGCAGAGCCAAGGCGTGATTCCCCGCTGAATATTTTCAGATTTTTTTTGGGGGGGATTAATCCGAAGTCATCCTGCCAGGCAAAAACGAGTGGCTCGTAGTTGAAAGGTTGCAAGTTCACATCCTGGTTGGGAGTTCACTCGGCTCATAATCCCACCAGGGTTGATACAATGAGTACCACTTTGTGGGGAAGTCAACAGTGGTTGTCTCACCCCTGCCATGGGAATGTCGAGTTTCTTCCACTGATTCACGGCTCTAAATATAAGCACCACCTCAATGCTCACTTGAGCAAAATATCACTGTGACTTTTTTAAAATCTCAAAATCTGGAACACATCCCCAATTCCTACGATTGATCCGATAACCCTTGCGCACTCACTTAACACAAAGTGTTACTCATGTTACTGCCAATAGATCTCACGTAACTTCCCGCTGCAAATCGAGACATTCCACACCACGCGGCCGTCAGATCTAGATATTGGTGTTGCCGCTAAAAAACAATAATGAACGTTGCACCCTTTCGCGTGCAAATCCCCGCTTTGCGCTAGTGGCGTGCGCGGTTACGCGTGTAAGCCCGCTAAACCCACGGCGGGACGCTCGCTGCAATACCGATGGTGTCTTAATGGGCTTTGGCTAAGGCCCCCCTTCCCCCCCCCAAATGAGATATTCGCAGACGTTGCACCTCCCGTGCAACCTCTCCCAGGGAAATAACGGCTCTCCCCGAAAGGTTGAGGCCTCTCCTAACAAAATGCCACTGCCCGTGCTTCACGTATATAAACCGCTCGCAAGCGATGTTAAATTGACGGGCAGCGAGCGAGGCAGCGGAAGGTCTTGGTGTGGAAATCACGAGCCGGAACCTGTCGTGTGTCTGTACGAGCTCGGGATTTTTTGTTTCATCATTTGAAGGATTTTCGAATTTTCTTTTCTGTATTACATTTTTTGTTATTTGACGTATCTTTAATTTTTTGGGATAATTCACATCGTGTAATTATTTTATGCATCTTCGTTGCAAGGGTTATGTCGTCCGATTGCCTCGTGACACCACTTTGGTGGGGGGGGGGGGGGTAAAAGCAGATTTCCTGAGATTTCAGACAGATCCAAAGGAAAACTTTTTTGTCATTTCAGATCACCCAAAAATTTGGGCTTGGAACCCCCGATTTTCAAATATGTTATTCCAAAATTTCGGGACAGGTCAATCATTTTTATTTTCTAATATGAAAAATGGCTTGGAAATTACTTAATTGGGGAAAAAAGCAGAGCAATTATCGCCCCCTACTGTAAAAACTTAGCAGGGCCCACCTGGAAAAGTGTCAGCAGTAAGGCCTTCCTTGGTAAATACGTCAAAAGAAAAAATCCACTACCCTCTCCATTTTTCGTTCTTTCCTTAAAATTCACCGATATTCCCTCGCTTACCCAAACTCCCCTTCCCCCTCCCTTCCCCATCACTAACTCCATCGCTCTTCCCAATTTCCCGACCCATCCATCGCATTCACTCATCATCAACCACTCGCTGTCACTTTCATCGTTTATTTCACGCATCGTCATATTCATCGTGCACTACCATCCTTCTCGTCAACTCATCTCATCCCGTCACACTATCGCGCTGGACAAATAGTTAATTCTTTGTCCAGCGCCGTAGTTAAGGCACAATATACATAAAAATAAGATAAACAGGCATCATAGTAATAATAAAATACAGGAATCACATCCTTAGCACACACTCATCTTGGTGCCTCGAGTTCTCTGTCCATGGGCACGTCCACGACTCGTGTTCCTTCCATCGCTTGTGGCCCCATATTGACATTTTGTGTACACACACACACACACGTGTATGAATGCGTACACACGTGTCTACATATGTGTACGTGCAGAGGTTAACGCGCTGCGCTACAAAACCCAGCGAACCGAATTCGATTCCCACTCACGGCTACCACCAGTGGCGATTATCTGAACCGGTGTTGGGCCTCCCCTAGGTCAACTCAGCCGAAAGTGAGTACCTGGTGTGGTGTGTAAACATCGCCACTGGGCGAAACAAAGGCGGTTGGGCGTGGTGCTGGACACACCGCCTCGTGTCCTGTACTGGCCTTCATAGGTGCTCGCTCACAGCACTGGCCCCAACAGTCTGTGAAGGCTATTCTGAGGATATGCGTCTTTGTGAAATTACTAATGCCCCACGAGGACTTGAAATAACATAAAAAGTTTCTGGAGAACAACTTGGTTCATTGTGTTCCTACGCTCTCACAACGGCTCCGGAGGTATCTCTGACTCTGTGGATGTAATGGCCCTGTAAAGTAGCTTCAACACACACACAGGCCATGCATTATGATACTTGTGTTTTGGCTTCGGGACACCGAGATTAAAATAAGGGAGCTGCAATACGGTTAACTCTTCACCGCGTGGGTTTTTTGCCGCTGTGCCGCGGCAGATCGGCCGACGAATTTATGGGTTGCACCGTGTTGTTCGGAACGACGTCCGACGTTTCGCACCAAGTGCCGCGAGTTTCAACAGCTCCACGTCGTGAAGGTGCCAGCACGTTGACCTGAAGAAGCTCCCAGTGCGTGGGTCGTTTAGAAACGTCAGATTTCATTCAGAACGAAACGAACACACATCGGAGAGCTGGTTTAACCCCTTGAAACCACCTCTTTCTATAAGCTGCCCGCCTGCCTGCCTGCCTGCAGAAATTTGAGCAAAAGAAGACAATGTAATATGATACTTGCATTCTTTTCAAAGGTCACAAGAGTTTAGAATACGCTCATGAAATTAGACCTTATATTTCACCCTGAATACAGAACGATGCAGAGCATGATGATCAATTGTATCATCTTCATTGCATGATTAATATATACAACGGTCACGTGGTGATAATCATTTATGCCGCCAGCATCATTAGGGCACATATCAACAGTAAATACATTCACGAACTGTAATTAAATAATGTTTTTTGAAAGGTAAACATTTATATTGACATAAGTTTATTTTTAAAATCTTATTTGGTAGCAGTTCTTCAATGTTTATTTATTTAATTACAGGTCAATCATTTTTATTTTCTAATATGAAAAATGGCTTGGAAATTACTTAATTGGGGAAAAAAGCAGAGCAATTATCGCCCCCTACTGTAAAAACTTAGCAGGGCCCACCTGGAAAAGTGTCAGCAGTAAGGCCTTCCTTGGTAAATACGTCAAAAGAAAAAATCCACTACCCTCTCCATTTTTCGTTCTTTCCTTAAAATTCACCGATATTCCCTCGCTTACCCAAACTCCCCTTCCCCCTCCCTTCCCCATCACTAACTCCATCGCTCTTCCCAATTTCCTGACCCATCCATCGCATTCACTCATCATCAACCACTCGCTGTCACTTTCATCGTTTATTTCACGCATCGTCATATTCATCGTGCACTACCATCCTTCTCGTCAACTCATCTCATCCCGTCACACTATCGCGCTGGACAAATAGTTAATTCTTTGTCCAGCGCCGTAGTTAAGGCACAATATACATAAAAATAAGATAAACAGGCATCATAGTAATAATAAAATACAGGAATCACATCCTTAGCACACACTCATCTTGGTGCCTCGAGTTCTCTGTCCATGGGCACGTCCACGACTCGTGTTCCTTCCATCGCTTGTGGCCCCATATTGACATTTTGTGTACACACACACACACACGTGTATGAATGCGTACACACGTGTCTACATATGTGTACGTGCAGAGGTTAACGCGCTGCGCTACAAAACCCAGCGAACCGAATTCGATTCCCACTCACGGCTACCACCAGTGGCGATTATCTGAACCGGTGTTGGGCCTCCCCTAGGTCAACTCAGCCGAAAGTGAGTACCTGGTGTGGTGTGTAAACATCGCCACTGGGCGAAACAAAGGCGGTTGGGCGTGGTGCTGGACACACCGCCTCGTGTCCTGTACTGGCCTTCATAGGTGCTCGCTCACAGCACTGGCCCCAACAGTCTGTGAAGGCTATTCTGAGGATATGCGTCTTTGTGAAATTACTAATGCCCCACGAGGACTTGAAATAACATAAAAAGTTTCTGGAGAACAACTTGGTTCATTGTGTTCCTACGCTCTCACAACGGCTCCGGAGGTATCTCTGACTCTGTGGATGTAATGGCCCTGTAAAGTAGCTTCAACACACACACAGGCCATGCATTATGATACTTGTGTTTTGGCTTCGGGACACCGAGATTAAAATAAGGGAGCTGCAATACGGTTAACTCTTCACCGCGTGGGTTTTTTGCCGCTGTGCCGCGGCAGATCGGCCGACGAATTTATGGGTTGCACCGTGTTGTTCGGAACGACGTCCGACGTTTCGCACCAAGTGCCGCGAGTTTCAACAGCTCCACGTCGTGAAGGTGCCAGCACGTTGACCTGAAGAAGCTCCCAGTGCGTGGGTCGTTTAGAAACGTCAGATTTCATTCAGAACGAAACGAACACACATCGGAGAGCTGGTTTAACCCCTTGAAACCACCTCTTTCTATAAGCTGCCCGCCTGCCTGCCTGCCTGCAGAGATTTGAGCAAAAGAAGACAATGTAATATGATACTTGCATTCTTTTCAAAGGTCACAAGAGTTTAGAATACGCTCATGAAATTAGACCTTATATTTCACCCTGAATACAGAACGATGCAGAGCATGATGATCAATTGTATCATCTTCATTGCATGATTAATATATACAACGGTCACGTGGTGATAATCATTTATGCCGCCAGCATCATTAGGGCACATATCAACAGTAAATACATTCACGAACTGTAATTAAATAATGTTTTTTGAAAGGTAAACATTTATATTGACATAAGTTTATTTTTAAAATCTTATTTGGTAGCAGTTCTTCAATGTTTATTTATTTAATTACAGGTCAATCATTTTTATTTTCTAATATGAAAAATGGCTTGGAAATTACTTAATTGGGGAAAAAAGCAGAGCAATTATCGCCCCCTACTGTAAAAACTTAGCAGGGCCCACCTGGAAAAGTGTCAGCAGTAAGGCCTTCCTTGGTAAATACGTCAAAAGAAAAAATCCACTACCCTCTCCATTTTTCGTTCTTTCCTTAAAATTCACCGATATTCCCTCGCTTACCCAAACTCCCCTTCCCCCTCCCTTCCCCATCACTAACTCCATCGCTCTTCCCAATTTCCCGACCCATCCATCGCATTCACTCATCATCAACCACTCGCTGTCACTTTCATCGTTTATTTCACGCATCGTCATATTCATCGTGCACTACCATCCTTCTCGTCAACTCATCTCATCCCGTCACACTATCGCGCTGGACAAATAGTTAATTCTTTGTCCAGCGCCGTAGTTAAGGCACAATATACATAAAAATAAGATAAACAGGCATCATAGTAATAATAAAATACAGGAATCACATCCTTAGCACACACTCATCTTGGTGCCTCGAGTTCTCTGTCCATGGGCACGTCCACGACTCGTGTTCCTTCCATCGCTTGTGGCCCCATATTGACATTTTGTGTACACACACACACACACACGTGTATGAATGCGTACACACGTGTCTACATATGTGTACGTGCAGAGGTTAACGCGCTGCGCTACAAAACCCAGCGAACCGAATTCGATTCCCACTCACGGCTACCACCAGTGGCGATTATCTGAACCGGTGTTGGGCCTCCCCTAGGTCAACTCAGCCGAAAGTGAGTACCTGGTGTGGTGTGTAAACATCGCCACTGGGCGAAACAAAGGCGGTTGGGCGTGGTGCTGGACACACCGCCTCGTGTCCTGTACTGGCCTTCATAGGTGCTCGCTCACAGCACTGGCCCCAACAGTGTGTGAAGGCTATTCTGAGGATATGCGTCTTTGTGAAATTACTAATGCCCCACGAGGACTTGAAATAACATAAAAAGTTTCTGGAGAACAACTTGGTTCATTGTGTTCCTACGCTCTCACAACGGCTCCAGAGGTATCTCTGACTCTGTGGATGTAATGGCCCTGTAAAGTAGCTTCAACACACACACAGGCCATGCATTATGATACTTGTGTTTTGGCTTCGGGACACCGAGATTAAAATAAGGGAGCTGCAATACGGTTAACTCTTCACCGCGTGGGTTTTTTGCCGCTGTGCCGCGGCAGATCGGCCGACGAATTTATGGGTTGCACCGTGTTGTTCGGAACGACGTCCGACGTTTCGCACCAAGTGCCGCGAGTTTCAACAGCTCCACGTCGTGAAGGTGCCAGCACGTTGACCTGAAGAAGCTCCCAGTGCGTGGGTCGTTTAGAAACGTCAGATTTCATTCAGAACGAAACGAACACACATCGGAGAGCTGGTTTAACCCCTTGAAACCACCTCTTTCTATAAGCTGCCCGCCTGCCTGCCTGCAGAGATTTGAGCAAAAGAAGACAATGTAATATGATACTTGCATTCTTTTCAAAGGTCACAAGAGTTTAGAATACGCTCATGAAATTAGACCTTATATTTCACCCTGAATACAGAACGATGCAGAGCATGATGATCAATTGTATCATCTTCATTGCATGATTAATATATACAACGGTCACGTGGTGATAATCATTTATGCCGCCAGCATCATTAGGGCACATACCAACAGTAAATACATTCACGAACTGTAATTAAATAATGTTTTTTGAAAGGTAAACATTTATATTGACATAGTTTATTTTTAAAATCTTATTTGGTAGCAGTTCTTCAATGTTTATCAATTGTGTTCTCTTCTGCAATCGTTTAGGAAACAATTCCTCATCGCAACAAAGATCAAGATCCCCCGTATAACCTTCATGGACTGCTGGGGCAAGTGTTGTTATAAAGCAGCACCTAGGAAGGCTGGCACGGCACCCGAGGCGGTGAGTGTCCAGCACCACGCCCGGCCGCCTTTGTCTCCCTATGTTTAACATCATCA
Source organism: Lampetra planeri (assembly GCF_965212315.1). Lineage (NCBI taxonomy): Eukaryota > Metazoa > Chordata > Hyperoartia > Petromyzontiformes > Petromyzontidae > Lampetra > Lampetra planeri. The sequence goes on from NC_136136.1 coordinate 5,848,569, forward strand.
ATCTCCCATCGCCACTCTCACACGCAAACACAAAGATCACCTGTATAACCTTGACAAAATAGTGGGGAAAGTGCTGTTAGCGAGCACCTATGAAGGTCCAAACGGTACACGAGGGGGTGGGTGGCCAGCACCACGCCCGACCGCCTTTGTCTCCCTAGTGGCAACGTTTACACACCGCACCAGGTACTCATTTGAGGCTGAGTCGACCTAGGGGAGGCCCGGGACCGGTTCAGATTATCGTCACTGGTGTTGGCCGTGAGAGGGAAACGAAATCGTGTCGCCATACATACACGCACACACTCACACACGCACTCACACATGCACGGTGCGTTCCATTGCCTCTCATCTCCGGAGAGCTTTCACCGCCTGCACAGGTGTCTGTGGTCCCAGGGGTCGTGCACAGATGGTCGGGAGGTAATGGAGCTGGTGGGAGGTGGCTGTGCTACCATCGTCAGGCAGCTGCCTCGATGAGCCGAATAAATAAACGTCCTCTCTCCCAGCCACCGGTCTCCGCTCGAGGGACCCGGCGCAATGCTTCACCAACACGGAGCGACACCGGGCCCCTTGATAGCGCCGCTCACGGCACCCGTGGGGACATCTCCCTGCGCAAGGCGCTAAAGGCAGCGGCTTCTCAACCTGTTTGGTAATGGCAGACCCAAACTCATTCAAGACTACTGGGCTCCCGTGCCTCCCCACCTCCCCCCCGGCCCCCCCCACCCAGGTTACCAAAGCCACAAATGCACAGAAAGATGACACGTACACGCCGACTGGCAGCGAAATTCAGCCGACCGGAGGAATTTCGAAGGAGGTCGAGGTTCCTTCGCCCGCGCGGCGTCGTCGCTCCGGCGGCAACAGGTGCGGCGACGTGATCGGTGAATTCGCTTACGATGCCGGAGCGTGCACCGGTGAGCGGACGTGGAACGATTGAGAGCAATTTAAGAGAGACGCCGTGACGGCCAATCAGTCGCATGAAGCGGGGAGGGAAGTTGGGGGGTGGGGGCGCTTCAGTAAATCTTGCATCCTTTATAAAGCATTCAACAGGATCAAAGACAAAGATCCCCCGTGTAGCCTTAACGGACCGCTGGAAGAGAAAGTGCTGTTAGCGAGCAGGTTTGGGGAACCAGCACCACGCCCGGCCGCCTTTGTCTCCCGAGTGGCGAAGTTTGCACATATTGCACCGGGTACTCATTTGAGGCTGAGTCGGGTGTGCAGCACAGTGCACCAATCGATGTGCCACCGCTGCCCGCTCGTATTAACAAATGACATCAGCAACAGCAAAAGAATGCCAGCACGCGGGCAGAGCGGCGACGCAATCAAGAGGATGATGCACCTGCCGCCTTCCCCGCATTTCCCGCGACGCTCTTGGCGAGTGCTCTTCCACGGCGAACTGATGAAAGCAAAAAGAGTAACAGAATATCATTCCACGTGCCAGACCATAGTTCAGAGAGCGATCACACCCACCCGCTGTGCCGAGCCCAGACGAACAGGAGCTGGCAGCGCCCTGAGAAATTATTGAAGGCGGGCCCGGGGCAGATTACACGTCGCAGCACCGCGAAAATAAATAATAAGAAAGATGCGAAAGGCAAGTCCCTCCACTCTGGTGAAGCCAGTCAGCCTTCGGCAAGGACTCGCGTAGAACGAGCCCGTGGCAGGACTGTGCTCGATGGTGATGGCTTTTTGGGGGAGAGCCCTCGTTCAGCGGTTGATTGATCGTGACTGACGATGACTGTCATCATCACTATCGTCACAATCCGTGGGCAGGTAGCCCATAGGTGTCCACTGCACGTTTCGTCATTCGTTTCCACGATAACCGAGATGATGGTGACTTGTCCGTGCTTGCTATTCATTGGTTTGTTAACCAATTAAAGCAACGTCGTTGAGTCTCAACCACTCACTGTCACGCAACAACTAAAACTTGCCCTGGCTCCACAAGGTCAGGCTGCGCGTTTGAGCTTGACAACCCCAGGCAGCGAGCAACAGCTCCCAGTGAGAGCCCACTTCCTGAGCTGTTAGCTGCCTCATCTCTAGCTGTGGGGCAGTTCCCTAGGCGGGGGGGGGGCATTATTGATGACGAAACACCGCTTCACGGGCATATATGGATTTGTTTTTAAAGATCGCGAAGCAAACGTCAAATTGCATGTGTAAGAGACGCCGTGTTAAGACTCGCAGGCAATGGGTTCCTGCGATCCCTGCAACCACTAGAGGCCGCCATATCCACTGCAATGTTTAAAACCGCGGATAATTGATATGTCCTCTTGACATGCAAATGATGCTGTGCATGCTTTGCTCCAGCCGGTCGCACCGTCACAGGCCCCAATGGGTCCAGACATTCTCTTCTCTCTTCACCATTCACATCCCACTGCTGGGCAATGTCTCCCAGCCTTCGTGATCTCTTACCACCAACAGCTACGGACCGCACAATAAACCCAATGTATCTTCTTGGTTCTTTCGGTAAAGTCACGTAGAAGGGAAATAATAAAGTAATAAAAATCAAACATAATAAAATAATTCTCACGACGTTTCGGCCAAGAAGATGAATCCCTGCAGTCACGAAAGCTTTAAATCGAACCCCAATGTAGTCTGTGCTCCTTCAACAGAGAAGGAACAGCAAAACTCCACGAAATGATCTCCTTAAGCCCCCTCGTTGTGACCAGCAGCAGGCCTCGACATTGCCATTTGGCTCCTGAATGTATTTCTGCTGCCATCATGTGCACAAATAAAGCCACTTCCATCCTTTGGGCTCCTCCAGATATTCTATTCGTATCCCACTGTCTCATTTTATGTTTGCCTTTCTCCCCCCCTCTCCATCGGCTTCCAAAATAAATTGATAATTTTACCCCGCCCACCATCCGGCGCCCCGCCTAAATAAAAACTCCAGTTGTTTTTCGATTCTGAAGTGGCCATCTCTTGTCAGCGTGGTTTTAAACTCCCAACGCCCTCTTCTCAACGCGTCCCTCTCCTGGTAACGGGAACAAAAGCCGTTGACGTAACGAGCTGTTTCCCATGCCCGCCCACTCGTCTGACCGGGGGGGGGGGCTGACAGAATCCGGAGTAAACATCGTTGCTCTCAACACAGAAAATAACTCGCGATTGTTGAGCGTTGGCCAGGCGAGCAGAACAGAAAAAAATATAAAACCCCTCCGAGGAGGAGAAAAAAAATTAACCCGTAAAAACAAAGTTTTTCACTATAAATCCTTTATATGCGTGGCATCGGTTTTATTTTATTATTCATTTCTGTTTTTCTTGAGTAAGAGTTTCATTTTTATCACATTGGTATTTTAAATTAAATGACTTTTTTTTTTTCCTAAAAAGTGGAAAATTTTGGAATTTTTTTTCACGAAAATAAATTGTCACGCACAACGAGTCTGTGTGCAAAATGTCAGCTCGATTGGATCACGGGAAGTGGGTTAAAACACGACTGAAAGATTTGCACGGTCGTAAGCGCGCAATCAAGCAAGTGAACTTAATATAAAGGATTTAAAAAGGCGTCAAAATTGTGGACAACCGCTTTGGTTCGTGATAAAACAGGGTTGTTATAAAACAATCATCATTCCCCGTTGAACGACAGCAGAATAGGAGGTGCAGAGGTGCAGTGGTTAACGCGCTGCAAAGCTGTCGACTTGAGTTTGGTTACCCAGCCACGGATAACATCGGCGGGGAGTGATATTCGAATCAATCGTTGGGCCGTCCCCATTTCGCAAACCTGCACTGACCGGCGTGGTCAAGTAAGGCCAATAACCGGCACGGCGTAGGGAGGCCCTCATTCATAGAGAAATTGCAGACACTTATAGGAAGAAAATACAAAATTTAGCTCGCATTGTCATGTGTTTGTGGTGGTTTCATTTGAAAGACGTGAAGTGGCAATCAACAGCTGCCTTAACAGCTGTGTACAGTATTTGTGTATTTGTCCCTGAATAAGACTGCACTCATAAAGGTGGACACGTTCCATGTCTACAGGGTGATCCAGATGTCTTGTGACCTCTATATAATTCTCTAAAACTTATTAAGTCAGGTTTATTTTAAACAGAAATTAATATGCACAGGAGAAAAAAAAATGTGTTAGGGTCAATATATTTGGGGTCACACGACATCTGGACCAGCCTGTAGGTACACTTGCATACTGAACAGGGGTGAGAGAATAATCTAGATTTGAAGTTTTCGTGACTGCAGGGATCCATACTCTTTGGTTATTTCGGTAAAGTCACGTCGGTAGAAAATAAAATAAATTAAATCACGACGTCTCGGGCGCAACACAAGCGCCCGTCATCAGGTGGGACAACCACAGCAAGAAACAATTGCTGAAGTGGGCTAAAGGGCTGCCGTGACAAGAGGCTATATAGTTAAGAGAGGGGGGGGGAGCCAGGGAGGAGAGATAGAGAGGGGGGTGTGGGGTAGGGGGAGTGGAACGTTGCTAGAGGAATTGGAGACGAGCAAGGCAAAATGCGGGGGTGGGGGGGAGAGAAGTAGGGGTGAGAGAGAGTTGAGCCACTGTTTCCACCTCCCCTTCCCACCCAAGCGATTCCATGAATTGGCCAAGGGCCGTCCAGAAGGATTTTGGGAGGCCCGGGGCAAAATGCAAGATCGAGCCCCCTCTGCGCCCCCCCCCCACTGCCCTGTCTCTCGTGCATTCTGCCCCTTTTGTGGGACCCCCCCCCCAACACAGATCTGAGGCCTGTAGCACACTGCCTCCAACCCCCTCCTCCCGCTCTCCTAACAGGCCCCCCAAATCGTCGGGAATTTGTCGTCACGATTTGATTCGAAAAGTCAATCGTGGTGGTTGTATCGGCCAACAGTGGTGCCAGGGATGACGTGAACCCATTACATACAACATATATGAAATTGGCTTTAGATTGTGTTTTACAAATACATTTGTATGCACTGTTGTGATTTTACGAATGTACATTAATACTGGTTGGAACCTCCTGGTTACACCAGCCCACAGGGGATTATTGTGTCCGTCCGTCCATCCTGCAGGAAGGGGCTGGGTGGGGAGGGAGGAGCTGGGTGTGGAGCGGAGGGTGGGGAGGGGCTGGGTGGGGAGGGTGGGGTTGGGTGGGTAGGGGAGGGTGGGGAGGGGCTGGATGGGGAGGGTGGGGAGGGGCTGGGTGGGGAGGGTGGGCTGGGTGGGGAGGGGTGGGGCTGGGTGGGGAGGGGAGGGGCTGGTTACCCCGTGGTGCCCTTATAAAACTCAACGTTTAACCTACTCACGCCGGCTTGTGCCCGCCCTCACAGTCGGCCATATTTGCGGAATACACCACGCCGCCGTTGACCCTGGCCATTGACCGAGCAACCCAACGTTCCTACCAGCTCCCTCCGCAGGAATTTGTTCAGTGAATCCGTACACCATTACTGCCAATGATAACAAAACATCCCTGGCAGTAGTGATAATAACAAAATATGTGTCACTGATAATGATTTCATTTCTATAGTGGTGTGGTGGCATAGTGGTTAGCACGCTGTTATATGACAGCATGCGTTTGCATGAGTGACGCTATATATACAACATTATGATCATTATGAATCGAGTGACCCGTGTTTGAGTCCCGGTCGCACAGTGGACTCTTTTGCCTCGATTAAAAATATCTTCAGTTTAAAAAAAATAAACTGTATATACCCCGACTGTGTTCATTAAGTACGCGACACATTCTCCCTAGGCTGCTCATTGATTCCTGTGTAAAGGCCACGCGAGTTAATTAAGTGCGAGTGGCTGGAGACATTTCAGAGAGAGAGAGAACAATACCATGCGTTTACAACCCCACGTTTCTGTTTGTGTGTGAGAAGTCGAGAGGAAGCGCCGATTGGAATCACCACGCAAGACACGGGGTCACAGCGGAATGCGTCCGAATCGTAGCGGGGTGATTAGTGTTGGGCAGAGGTCGCAAACGGGTTTTGATTCCTTACCCGTACCCGGCCGCACCAGGGTCGCAAACGGGTACCCGTACCCGGCCGTACCCGTACCCTACCCGTACCCGGCCGGGTACGGGTAGGGTACGGGTACCTGATTGCGACCTCTGGGATGAAGCCATGTTGTAGGCGCGGGTGGGTTGATTCTAGGAACTTGAATTGTGAGAAGAGACAAGATGTTGGGAAATGAGTGACAAACGGTGACTCACCAGTGACTCACGGCCTACCCGTACCCGGCCGCACCAGGGTCGCAAACGGGTACCCGTATCCGGCTGGGTACGGGTAGCCGGGTATCGGGTAGGGTATGGGTATCGGGTACCCGTTTGCGACCTCTGGTGTTGGGCAACCTTGGCAAAAAAGAAGAGCTGTTTTTTTTGGTCCTTGACCATAATAGTTCGAGAGCGACATCACACGCAGAGCTACTTGTACAGAGACACAGCAGCAGATATACAGATGACACCACACATTCTGAGTGAAATAAAATAGGTGATGGAATAAACTGCGTCTCTTTAGTTTATTAGCCCCCCTTTGTTATTCTTCAATAATACGTTCTCAGCAGCAGACCATGCTTTCCCACCTGATGACGGACGCTTGTGTTGCGCCCGAAACGTCGTGATTTATTTGATTTTATACCTACGTGACTTTACCGGATTCCTGCAGTCACGAAAGCTTCAAATCAAGATTAATACATGCACGTTCTTTTTACATTTTGTTCAGAGGAGGAGTTTGGGGGGGGGGCAAGGGTTTCGCTTTGTCCATCAGATGAGGAATCGCATGTGCATTTAATGTATGAATTTAATCTTAATAGTAAACTAATGAAAATAAATAAAAGGTGTCCAGTTTGGGAGGGGCATTGCCCCCCCCACCCCCCGGCAAACTCCGCCTATGATTTTTTTGTTGGCAAGAGTACATTCCATAGTGACCCATTCACTGCCATAATTAATCAATTATCTCTCCGTTTAATTACGTTCAAGACTTGTTTTTAAACTGCTGCCCGCAAGGGAAGGAGAGGGGGGGGCAACCAAAGAGCCGCAAGGGCGAAGCCAAAGAGCCGCGGGTTGCCGAGCACTTCTTGTGCAAGTGGGAAGAGGAGTGGTGGCGCAGTGGTTAGGCTCACCGCACTGCAAACCCTGGGCGGGCCCGAGTGTTGATTCTCGGCCACGCACGGCGAACATCAGTGGCGAGTGACATCTGAAGCGTTCCTCACCCCTACAACTTCAGTTGCGGACAAATAAACCGACCTTGCACGACATGGTATGGGGAGGCCATCATCCAGCAGTGGATCAAGTAAAGTGTTGTAAGTAGCAAACTGTCCAATGCATTTCAACGTTGAGAATTCTCACACCCCCCCCTCCCCCAACAATCTATTAAGCAGCTCTAACATTCTAGCCCATCTATCCGTGGCGGAGAAATACACACGTACTGTATACCACGTGCAGACTACACAGTCTCAACCATCACGGCCTTGGGCCTCTCCTACATTGACTCGGCCTGAAGTACTGGGCCTTGTCCGGGGTGCAAACACTAAGCACTGGGGAGAGTAAGACGGACAGGCATGGCGTTGGCCCACATCAACCCCTCGTGCGCAGTGACGGCTGTACGGACGGGGGGATCCTTACCTTTGTCTTCGAAGGGCGAGCCACGTGCTTCACATGTTTAGAGCCGCCATCTTTCTATTTTGGAGCAACTGCACTCTGATTGGCTGTGGCGGGCCAATTGCTTAGCCAATGGCAGTGCTTGCTCAGACAGCCGGACGAACGGATGACAACATTCAGACGTTGGATTGTGTGTAAAATGTATGTAGTTCGTGGATTACATGTAACTTTAATAAATTAAAGTCCCTGCGTCAAACACGTATTATTATGTCTATGCATGAAGCCAGGGGCTTAATGTTTAACAACTTTACGGGTCGGCGACCCGGAAAATATTCGTACCCGGTACACCACATTCAGTATTAATCTACAAGTCAGACTCCAGTCTACCAGCGATATGGAAAATATTCAGTGAAAATGTAACTCTGCATATGCCAATTTTACGTGGACATGGGTCAGTAGTGATTTGCATGTATATGTATGTACTATATGTATGTTGAACTTCTTTCTCACCCTACGTAGCCAACCGTGCTTATTGGAAGTGCGGGGGAAGGACAACAAAATAAACACAAAAAACAGTTCTAAAGAAACTAGTTTTCAATCTAGATTTAGAAGTACATAGCTCCAGTGGCTTCATAAAATCGGAAGCACGTCTGAAACCGCGCGATTGGGTGACGGCGTTTTTCCGATGGCCAGCCAAAACCCGCTGCTGCGAGGATGACCAGAGGTCGCATAATGGTTTATGCTGCTTGACAATATCAGCAAGTTCCATGGATTAGGAGGCAGACACGTGTAACGAACAGTACGTGGGGGAGGGGGGGGGGGGCTTGGATGGGACGGTGATCGATGCTCGAGACGAGCGATGGAGTATCAGAGAAAGCAGGAGATGGAGCGATGAAAATTAGCAGGTACACGACGAATTGAGAGAGGCCTTCATCCAGATTTAATGAGTGATGGCTAACTCATGATGATGATGACAACTTTATTTAAGGGTCTTCAATTTATCAGTGTAACCCAAATGCTTCCATCTCGCTCCACGCTTGATCTCCCCACTCAAGGGGCCACTGGCACCGGGAGAAGATCAAGTCAACCCAACGTTGATGCCTCGCACTCAAGGCACGGGGAACATGGGCTGCGATCGCATCCGGTAGCGTGTTGCTGCGCTGCGTTGCCATACTCGGCGGCATCCATCCAGGCAAAGGAGTTGGATCTCGACCGTCGGCATCACGGCACCACTCGGATTGATGCAACGTGCACCTTCGTGATCTACGCGCTTTTGATGATGATGAGGATGATGGTGACGTGTTTAGCCCCACGCCGATGCAAGATGTCAAGCTCCACACACCACCAACAAGAATAATAATTCTAATTTCTGACGCGTCTCAATGAAATCCAATGTCATCTCCAGATGCTTTAAACAAACAAAAAACATTAGGGCACAAATGGACGTGGAGGGGAAGGGAGGTCAGTCATGGCAGGGAAACACTGGAGAGAGAGAGAGGGGACAGAGAGGAGAGAGCGGGGAGAGATGAGAGAGCAGTGCTTCTGTGCCACAGCCTGGGGACGAAGCAACCACGGGACCAGCAGCAGCAACAGCAGAGGGCAGCTGAGCAGAAATCCATTTTCTTAGTTTTTTTCGGTAAAGTCACGTAGGTATAAAAATGTAATTAATAAAAGTAAAATAAAATAAAAAATCACGACGTTTCGGAGGCAACACAAGCTTTCGTCTTCAGGTGCTGTGACGGTTCCACCTGAAGACGGAAGCTTGTGTTGCCTCCGAAACGTCGTGATTTTTATTTTATTTTAATTTTACTTTTATTAATTTAAATTTTTTACCTACGTGACTTTACCGAAACAAACCTAAGAATATGAATCCTTGCAGTCACGAAAGCTTCAAATCTAGAATCAGAAATCCATTGTTGTACTCCACTTTGCTCCCCCTTATATGCTCCCCGTGGTGCACGGAACGTCCCCCGTGGAGCAGACACATTGCTCGCGACACTGCAATGGCAGCAAGAGCAGTTTGTGTCAATGCTGTCGCAAGAGGTCACACGGGTAGCAACGGTCCTCTGTTAACCATGCGTGATGGTAATGGTGTGCATGTATTCATTTACTAAATGATGATTATTCTTCTTGGTTCTTTCGGTAAAGTCACGTCGAAGGGAAATAATAAAATAATAAAAATAAAACATAATAAAATAATTCTCACGACGTTTCGGCCACAACGCAAGCAGCCGTCCTCAGGTGAAGAACAGGTCTGTCGGAAAGACAGCGTCTGAATGATGAATCCTGCAGTCACGAAAGCTTTAAATCGAAATTTAAATTATGATTGTTGTTACATTTTCCACTAATAAACGCAGCGAGACATAAAACACATGGCATTTGCAGTCTTAATGAAAGATCGGCAAATGATGAAGACAAGATGACAGAGTAAAAGGACATTATTTAATAAAATTCGACTCAACAAAAAATACAATGTCTCGTGAACGGAATGTCCAGCATCTGTTCGTGTGACCCAGAGCAACCACGCATAATCTGTTTGTCAACGCGGCCAATGGTTTAGGAGGAGAAAAAACCCAGCACAAACATCCAAGGATGCGAAATGGGATTCTGATGCAAATTAAGCATCTGTTGACAAAGAGACGGAAGGGCACGGTGGGGTGAGTGGCCCTATGGAGTGGGGGAGTGGTTTGGGCGAGTGCGGTGGTGGTGGCAATGATGGTGATGTGTGCGTGTGTGGGTGGATTTGGCGAGTGTATGGATGGTGATGATGATTCTGGCGAGTGGCGGGCTGGGAGGGTGTGGTGATTACGGTGTTGAAAGTGGTGTCTTCGTGGAGGGTTTGGTGATTGCGGTGGCGGGGGTGGGGGGGTATGGTCGTGGAAGGTTTTGGGCGAAAGCCAGTGAGGGTCTCCTGTGGAAAGAGAAGGAAGAGGAGAGCGGTGTAAATGCGATGGGTGTTGTGCGGTTTCACTTCGGGTCGCGAATTCACCGAGGTCTCCCCCACGCGAAACGGTTCAAAATTCCACGTGCGGACGAATGCGGTGAGATGGCAGCATGGCTGCGTTTCGGGACATTTGTAACTAAGCGGCGTGTTTCGCGGCCCTGTCTCATGGGGTTGGTGGATCACGCAGAGATCACAATATATCGTGAGGTTTAAGCGATACAGTACCATACTATTTATGCGCTCTGCAAGTGCCCACGTTTTGTTAGAATCCCGAACTACTATTTAGAGGCTGAGTCGAACTAGGGGCGGCTCAGGACTGGTTAATATAATCGTCAGTGGTGTTGGCCGTGAGCGGGAATTGAACTCGGCTCGCTGGGTGCACACGCACACTGTACACGCACACACAAACCAAACACGTAAGGGCACGTGCACAATCATTTTTAATCTATAGCTTATACAGTATACACCGAATATCACACCCATACAACCGTATACATGGACACCTAACTAATGAATTAAGAGATATTTGACAAATGTTGATGGAGTACTAATACTGCAGTAGTAATTATACAGATCATAATAATTGAAATAGTAATTCAATATCATCCAGTGATATTTAAGCGTAACATGTTATTCAAAAAATAATTATCGGAAGGAAATAGATAAGTTGACAATGTGTCACCTTTACGCATCTTTGTATCTTCTCAACATACAAAAAAAAACATTCTGGACACAACCTATCCGCCCCACGGCTTTTTTTGTCGTGCATAATCTCAGCAGCTTTGATGCAAGACAAGCAACACTCTGGACCAGTTTCCGCACACGGGTGAGAAGTCTCGTCAGCAGAGACCTCCGATTATTAGCACGCTTGGCTACAAAACAAGTGCAACATACAAACACACAGCAGCAGTCAGGCTGGACCGGTCTCCACAAACAGCCTCTCATCAGCAGCACTCAGGCTCACGTTTAAATCAATGCTGGCGAACTGCCAGACGTTATCGGCAAGGGCCCTTTCTTTAAGATATCGATCCCTGTCTGAACGCTAAACTCTGTGGGAACATAACGGAGAATGTTTCAGGCGGGGCCAGGGCTCGGCACGAGCGAGAGGGCGAGTGCGTGACGTCACTCCAGCACCACGGACAGCGAGCGCAGCAGCCGCGGCTCGCGCAGAGCGAGACGCGGCGAACCGAGGACGCGGTTGCTGGTTACCTTCACAGCATCATCATCATCAACAGCATCATCGTCAACATCATCATCATCAGTAGCAACATCAGCTTCATCGGCATGAACAGTGGGAGATCGCTAGCTCATATGATGAGTGAGCGAAGATGTAATTAACCCTTTGACTCCACTCCGCTGCAGGGGTTCTTTTATTAGTTAAGTTTAAGAAAGGATCCCTTATACTGGCTTGAATTTAAATATCGAGGAAGAACAAATCCTAATTATAATTAACAATATAAACGAGTGGGCCCTGTGTTCTTGTCACAGCTCTGGGCCCCACGATGTCACAATAGTCATCGCGTGCTTGGCGGTTACCTACCGAGTTTTCCTGCAGGGCAGGAGGGGCATCGCATTTGCAAATTAAACCCCACCTTGTAGTTACGTTCGCCTCTGTCTTGTGATATCCACTGCACGGCAGCGCGAGTGAGTGTGTGTAGCCAGCGGAGTTCTCGGCTGGGCTAGGGCACAACGGCGGACGGGGAGCAGATAATCCAAATCGCTCGCTTGTCTCCTGCGAGCTCGACGCTGGAGTTAAATTTGTCCCTGTGATTTGTTTTTCTTACAACCCTATATATATATCATCTGTCTTGGCTACGTACAATTTGCACAAATGCAATCAAGGTAACGTAGCACAGCGGTATTAGTTGAAGAACAATAATACGCAATAACAATTACATTATTAGTGTTATTACTTGGCGCTCCAATCATGTAAACTATATTCACAGCCACACGTATATAAATGTAATCGGCCGCTTAGAGCAGGGGACATTAATTCAGCAACCTCTATCGCGCGTTTCGTCGCACTGAGCAGCCGCCGTGCTGAACATCTGTGAAAAAGAGTTTCACAGCTCATCGGATTTCTCCTCCAGTCTAAATCAACATTTTGATTCTGGGTCTAGGGGTGAGTTCAGCCTCGAGTCATCATAGTATCCACCACGGATTCATCTCCTAGTTCGTCCCCTCCTCACTCCTCCCTCTCTCTCTCTCCCTCTTAAAGTCGCAGGCTCTCGCCCAGCTTTAGCCCACCCAGAGTCAGAGCTCTTCTCCCCGTCTGTACATCGGCCGAGTCGCGGCCGGGCCGGGAACGCTCGGCAATGCTGGAGTCGCGCACCCGGCGGGGTGTCCGTGCGTCGTGGCTCGTGGCGATTTGCGTGAGCGTGGGGCTCACAACAACAACAACAACATCATCAGGTACCCGCCGGCTCTGCTTCGTCCCTCGTTGCGTTCACCTAGTTAGGAGTTCGAGCGTGCATTGTTTCGCTGCATTGTATTGCATTGTTCGGGATGAATGTGTATTATTGGCTGTGTGACACATTGCGTGTACATGGTTGTACGCAAAGCAAAGAGAGAGAGAGAGCAGGCGCTGTGGTATATTCTGTCGTCGAGGCTCTTCCGCTTGTGCTGTGATCGTAGGGAAGGGTGCGTTAAGTTAATGCGGTCGCTCCACCGCGATGCGATGCATTGTGGATACACGCTTAACCCCGCAGCTCCGATTAGCACGGTTGGCTACATACGGCGCGAAATAAGTTCAACACGTACATTTATATACACGGATGACGGGCGCGCGGATTCGTAACGAATGTTCGAAGCCGTGGAAAGAAAAGTAAATTGGGGAATGTTTTAGCAGGACACGTTACAGCTGGAAGGGATGATAATGACAACGATAATGAGGATGATGGTGACGATAACGACGGTGATGATGATCGCCGATGGTCAAGAATAATGACGGAGTGGCAGCAAATAAGGAGCGGAACGCGTCCGAGAGAGGACGTCCACCCGTCGAGGAGATGGAGCGATGGAATCAGCTCACGTGCAGCTGCTCGGTGGATAATTAATTAACAACGCATGACCGTGATGACGACAGCTTGTAGGAGAGGGGCGCGGGAGGCCTTCATCCAGCAGTGGATTGAGCATGGCTGCTGCTGCTGTTGATGATGATGCAAGGAATAGTTGTCAATGGATGAGTTTCGTACATGCTGCGTGACTGTGTACAGGGGAAGCGCTACGCTACAGCGTGCGTGCGTGTGTGTGTGCGTGCGTGCGTGGGTGCGTGCACTCGTGTCTGTGCGCCTACGCTGCGTGCACATTGCACACTCGGAGTAGCGCGCGTGTCTGCATCCCCGCAAATTCAATGGATTCTGCACAAGTAGCTGCTACATGCACGGACAAATATCCCTCGTGCTGGATTATAGACCGTAAGGGCAAGTTTTGCAGCGCACAAGCATGATAGAAAATAACCAACCCATATACTGGAGAGCCTCTAAAGAAACTGTTGAGGCATGTGCTGGTAAGCGAGCGCCTATTAGGACCCGCGTGACGCACGAGGAGGTGGTTTGACCAGAGGATCGGTTCGAATATCACTCGCTACTGATGTTAGCCGTGGCTGGAAATCGAATCCAGGTCGCCGGGTTCGCAAGTGCAGTGTGGCTAACCACTACGTCACGTGAGACACAAAGACAACACACAGACGCAAGATGATGAAGAGCATCTCTATAGGCTTGTAGACTGTAGCGGCACGTGGTGTTAGCGAGCACCGATTAAGGTCGCCACGACGTACACCAGGAGGGGGGAGTGGTGGAGGAGTGGCATGAAAGCACCACAATCGGCCACCTTTGTCTGTCTCTCTCTCTCCCGTGTTGATGTTAACGCAACGGGTACGTGTCCACTCGTTTGAAGCAGAGTAAAGCTAGAATATGTCCAAGGCAAGCTCAGTGCTGATGACATCCGCGAGCGGGAGTCGAACTGCAGTGGGAGAATCACAGAAACGTGTGCGTGGGCGTTTCAGCACCTCCGATTAGCACGTTTGGCTCCGAACGGTCCGAAAGAAGTTCAACATACATACATACGCACACGATTACACTGTACTGTATATACAAACACGGACCTGCAAAGTGTTGCATGCCTGGTTTTCGCTGAGTAAATGCATTATTAAACGCACGACCTTAGCACTTGCAATATTATTCATCAAAAGCTGGCCATAAGCACACCCATTGCGAGCATGTCCACGTGTGCGGATATCTGAAGTGTGCTCGTATTAAACGGGCTCCCTTTGCATTTCACCCCCCCCACCCCCACCTCCACCAGTACAATGTAGGGATGTGTATTTTTAAATAACCGACCAGTGCTTATATTAGCAAACGTAAGCAGAACTCCATTCTGTACCTCCACATAAATAGAAACGTGTTTTAATCCTTCGGCCCTTTGGCTTTACAGACCGATGATATGAAGCAGGATGTAAGAATTGTATGTGAACTCTGGTCCGGTTTTGACATTCTGGGTCTCATCAGCAGTGTCAGACGTTTTAAACGGAACACGTTCGTCAACAGCAGTGGCCTACAAATACAAAATATATCATGGGCGACGTTTCGGGCAATGCCCCCCTCCTTCAAAGCACATTGTCCATAACGTCACCGATTATACATTTGTTTACTTCTGGGGCAGTGTTATCGACGGATGTGTTGAGTTGTTTTGGTTGTTTATTATATCAGGTGTGCTTATATACCAGCTTCCGCCGTACAATTTTGAATGCAGAGATAAGTAGAACACGTGCCTGTGTGTTTAGCCGCGCAATTCGGGAGACTCTGGATATTTCCCTTGCTCGCTAATTGTGGACCCAGTGTGATTTATGAGGTTCAATTCACCATTACAGATATGTCGCGTCTCCCGCAGCCACGTGTCTTCTGTACGTGCCTTCCCTATCTATCCGGGGCTCCAAGTGTCTCCCTCTCCTGCGGCTCGGTTCTCTTAACGTTTCCCCGAACGCGTCTCCTTACCCGTATCTCGCCCACTCGCCTCCTCGTGTCTCTTTTGGCTGTGCGTCCCAACGTGTCTCCCCAACGTGTCTCCCCGTGCCTGCTCACGTCCCCCAATGCCTCCTCTCTGTCCTCCTGCGTCTTCCAGTGTCTCTTCCTATTTCCCCATGTCTCCTTTCGTCATTCATAATAAAGGTTTTGTGGGTTAGATCGCGTTGTTATAAATGTGTCGCAAACCTCCACCACCCGACATGGCTAATATGTAAAAATGTGTCACGTTTACAAAACACCAATTAGTTACTTCTTCAGCCCACCGGTGTGTTTGAAGAGTAAATCCACAACATTTCCTCTGACCGTCTGCGTCTAACTGTGTATCCTCGTGGCTCCCCTGTGTCTCCTTCCCTCTGTCCGTGTCTCACGGCGTCTCTCCGTGTCTTCCATGTGTCCCCCTTCCCTCTGCCCCCACCCCCTGTGTCTCCCCGTGTCACCTCGCCAGCTGCCTCCGTCCCGTGCCATCCAGGATGTAATATCGTAGGCGGCTACTGTGGACCCAGCGGAGGATGCAGGTGAGAGACCCCGAATCCGTACTCAAATTTCACTTTCAAAACATCAGTAACATCACGCTCTGGGTAATCTAGAAGCCCTGCTTGATTTAGGAGGTCGCTCCCTATCTTTTGCTGCTCACAATGTCTGGGTCTGGAATGCTTTAATTTGTAATAACAGCACTTGCCACAACAGCCCTGTTAAAGCCAACACGGGGGCTCTTTGCTGCAGCAGGGGATTGATCATGACTGATTATGATGATGATGACATCGATCAGCACAAAGTGCAAAGAGCGTGGCTGTCACGAGATGAACGTGCGTGGTGGGTCAATTGCTCGTCACGTGCAGGGCTATTGTCTGTGTGAGACGAGCATTTAAACTCATTATAAACGCGCAGTTGGCTGCTCACGCAGTGTGCTCGTGTTATATAGATACAAAGATAAAGCTCGCGCCTTATAGCCTTTAGCGGGTTGTTAGGGCAAGTGCTGTTCGCGAGCACGTGTGAAGGCCGCAGCGGCACACGAAAGGTTTTGGGGGGGGGGGGGGCAACACCACCCCGGCAGTTTTTGTCTCCCCAGTAGTGATGATAATCACATCGCACCAGGCACCTAGGGGAGGATCAGAACCAGTTCAGATATTCGTCACCGGTTTAGATTGAGCGTAAGCGGGAATAATAGTCGGGTCTCCGGGTTCGTAGCGCAGTGCAATAACAACTGCACTACCGCGTCCCATGTATGTTATATAGTATTGTGTACTCATACACAGATTACGGATTTTTTTTGGGGGGGGGAAGGGGGCGGTGGCGCAGCAGTTAGCGCAACGCGTTCTGAAACCCTTAACTCTCGATTTAAAGTTTTCGTGACTGCAGGGATTCATCTTCTTGGTTCTTTCGGTAAAGTCACGTAGAAGGGAAGTAATAAAATAATAAAAATAAAACATAATAAAATAATTCTCACGACGTTTCGGCCACAACGTAAGCAGCCGTCCTCAGGTGAAAACCAGGTCTGTCGAGGCGACAGCGTCTGAATGAAACAGCTCCAAGCACGTGTGCTGTTTCATTCAGACGCTGTCGCCTCGACAGACCTGGTTTTCACCTGAGGACGGCTGCTTGCGTTGTGGCCGAAACGTCGTGAGAATTATTTTATTATGTCTTATTTTTATTATTATATTACTTCTCTTCTACGTGACTTTACCGAAAGAACCAAGAAGATGAAACCCTTAACTCTATTCCCGGCGACGGGTAACGTCGGTGGCCCATAACATACGAACCACCAACCCGCACCGACACAGCGTGGTGAAGTATGGTCAATCAAACATCTCCCACGGCCAACACAGCGTGGAAAGGAGGCCCTCATCGAGCGATTGTTTGACACTGGGACATCGGTAATGTATTATTTGGTTCTTTCGGTTAAGTCACGTCTAAAGATAAAATAATAAATTAAATTAAATAATAGAATACGACGTTTCGATTGCAACACAAGCAATCATCACCTGATGATGATTGCTTGTGTTGCAATCGAAACGTCGTATTCTATTATTTAATCATCATCACCTGATGATGATTGCTTGTGTTGCAATCGAAACGTCGTATTCTATTATTTAATTTAATTTATTATTTTATCTTTAGACGTGACTTAACCGAAAGAACCAAATAATAATTCCTGCAGTCACCAAAGTTCTAAAATTAAGATCGGTAATGTAGTTTTTTTTCTTTTTAAGCAGGAGGTGCATTTTCCCGTACACTTGAAATGCATCGCAGTGTCGAGATGTGCGAACACATGAACTCGATCTGTCTCTTTCACTGCCTACTTCAATCGAAGTCCATTAGCAGGGAGCCAGCCCTTAAATCCCCTTCAATAACGAGGCTCCTCGACAGCCCATTCGAATGTTCCCACACCAAGCACCCTGCCGGATCTTTTTCACTCTCTCTCTCTCCTCGCTCCCTTTTTCTATCCCAGCTCTCTCCTCTCTCTCTCTCACCTCTCCTCTCTCTCTTTTCCAGCTGTTCCCTCTTTCCCAGCTCCCCTCTCGCCCTACATTCCATTTCCTCCTTCTCTCTCCTATCTCCCCCAACTCCCCCCTCTCTTTCTCCCAGCTCTGCCTCTGCTCTCCCTCCGAGCTTCAATCAGCTCCCATCTCCCCAGGACCCCACAAGGCTTTCATGACCGTGTAGCTACAGAGAGTCTAGATTTGCTGACAGAATACGTTGTCAACAGAGGTAATTGGAGGGTGAGCAAATTAGTCTCGCGCCAAGGATCCTATCAATTTCCATGTCATTTATTTTTACATGTTCACTCCAATTATATTAAAATCGCTCCACAAATTCCCATTCTCAAATCCCGCTGCGAGAGAGCATCTTGACTCGGTAGAAAAGTCGCGCGGACGATGTAATCACAGGAAGCCTTCTGAAGCCTTTTTTATCCAGCCTTTCATCCATTGCAACACAATTTCGACCCAGCTCCAACTAAACCCAACGGTTCAAACCCAATATTACAACTCAACAGTTTCGGCGCAGGATTTCGGAAACAGTAGCAGCGTATGCGAGACTCTAATTTGTACGCTATGAAGAAGGGCCATTTCCCGAAACGTCACTTATACGCCCCCCCCCCTTTAAGAACAATGTTAGAATTGTATTTAGTATTTATTTTGGGGGGTGTTTTTTCGCCTCTGTACCACTTCACCGCTGCAGCATGGTCTTCGATTCGCGACTCTCTTTACGTCTCAAGCTGCCCGGAATTGTGTGAACGGGTACCACCCTCCTATATACCACCCTCCTCTCTCGACTTCAAAGACCACCGTTGATTTGGTGACAATCCTTGAAAAATTCAGCGTCCCAATTTTTTGTTGCCCGCACGACTCCGTCACCCCGTGTTGCCTAGGGACCGATGGGCCCGCTTTGATTTTTATTTAAAAATCGCGAGCCGTGTATTTTTCCGAAATCCAGGCTGCTCATTACAGAGGCACACAATTGTATCCTCACGAGGATGACGTCGCGTAATGTTTAACGCCTGTGCTGGACAAAGCAGACAATGTACTTTGCTAACAAGAAACAAATTACTATTGAACATAGTGAATATCATCATATGAATGCCGCGTAACTGACTCGGTGGGGCGCCGGGTGAATAATTCAGTTGTACCCAGTCACCTCGAATTAAATTCATACACAAATATACGGGGTTTTGCAATGCTTAATTGATCAAAGAACGATATTCCTCCTTACTCCTCTGCCCAATCATTGTCTCGAGGTACCTGTCCAATATTGAGGTCACTTCGAACCCTTTCCCTTCAAATCGTTATTATTTTTTTATGGAACAATTCTTTTTTTTCAACAGAGAAAAATTTCTTCATTGTACACTTTAGTTCTAGATTTGAAGTTTTCGTGACTGCAAGGATTCATACACTTTTGTTTTTTCGGTAAAGTCACGTAGGTAAAAAAATTAAAAGAAATTCAATCACGACGTTTCGGGCGCGTGTGTGTCGACACACTTAAGCGGTGTGTAATATGACTTTGAAACCCCCCCCCCACCTCCTACGCATTCCACAAGTAGTGACTAATCCCATATCTGCATTTCCCATAAATATGCTAAATTCCTCTTGATATGCAAATTCCTTTGTCAAGGCGCCCCTTCCCCCCTCCAACCCAGCTTAAATATACGCTGCCAAGCCTGGTGGTGCCCATTCAGACGCTGTCTTCCCGACAGACCTGTTCTTCACCTGAGGACGACTGCTTGCGTTGTGGACGAAACGTCGTGAGAATTATTTTATTATGTTTTATTTTTGTTATTTTATTATTTCCCTTCTACGTGACTTTACCGAAAGAACCAAGAAGATGAATCCCTGCAGTCACGAAAGCTTTAAATCGAAATTTAAGCGGTTGTACTTTCGCTAAGTTGTCCCCACCTGAAGGAGGACGCTTGTGTTGCGCCCGAAACGTCGTGATTTTGTTTTTATTTACCTACGTGACTTTACCGAAAAACCAAAGAGTATGTACACTTTATTTTATTCGGAGAGCCTTGCTGAATCTCAAGAGTGTGTGTGTATGTTTTATTGTCCGCAGGCTGATACATTGGGACATTGGGGCCAAATCCATTAATGAGAGTTTCGCTTTGTGTGCTAGGAGATCAGAGTACCCGGACAACCAACAAGCATGCAGAGGAGTTTAACACTCAGTCGTCAATGCAGACGGGTTCATGAACCCACTTGCTGTACACTCATCTCCTAGTTCCCGTCTGAGAAGCACTCAAGTTTTGACTTAAAGCTTGTGACAGCAGGAATTCATATTCTTTGGGTCTTTCGGTGAGTCACATAAATAGGTTCAAAGAAAACATAACAAAAATAGCAAAAGGCTACGACGTTTCGATCACAACACAAGCGATCGTGTTGTGATCAAAACGTCGTAGTTTTTTGTTGTTGTTTTGTTATATTTTCTTTGAACTTATTTCCGTCACTTTACCGAAAGACCCAAAGAATAAGCACTCAGGTTGTGTGTGTGCTTCTTCGTGTGAGAATATGGGTCTCCGTGTGAGTCTGTGAATCCGCATGAAAGTCTATAGGACCTCGATGTGAGTTTATGGGCCTCTATGTAAGGCTGTGGGTCTCTTTCCGAGTCTATGAGTCTCTGTGAGCCTCTGGATCTCTGTGTGAATCTTTGGGGTTCTGGATTGGAAGCTTTCGTGACTGCAAGGATTCATACTCTTAGATTTTTTCGGTAAAGTTACGTAGGTAAATTTTTTTTTATAATATTAAATGAAAATAACTCAATTAAATCACGACGTTTCGGAGGCAACACAAGTCTCCGTTTACTGATACAGTAAATTTACCTGTGACGGTCTCACCTGAAGACGGAGACTTGTGTTGCTTCCGAAACGTCGTGATTTAATTGAGTTATTTTCATGTATTATAATTTTATTATTGTTATTTTTACCTACGTGACTTTAACAAAAAAACCTAAGAGTATAATATATGGGGTTATCCGTGAGTCGATGGGTTGCTATGAGTCTGTGGGTCTCAATTTGAATCTACGGTCTCTTTGTGAGTCTATGCGCCTCGATGTGAGTGTAATGGTCTCTGCGTGAGTAAGCAGCACTGATAATGCAGTCACTGCCAGCGCAATCCAATACATCGTGGAATCCACCTGCACGCGTCATGCAACTGAGACTGAAAAACCCGGAGTGGAGTATTGTAGCCGGAGCTGTGAGCGACTCGCGGGCTCGTTTCTGTTTGCACACAGGTGCCGGCCAGGCTGGACGGGAGCGCTGTGCGACACACGGAGGCCACGGCCTCTGAGTTCGAGTCCCACTCCAGGTGAGAAGCAGGGTTGAGGAACGGGTGCTGGTGTTGGTTTGGCGTTGGCACGCCTCTGATGGGGCGACATTCTCTTGAGTTCTCTGAGCACCACCTGATGAGCATCAACATCATCATCATGGGCAAATAGTCCGTCCACTGCACATCTCGTCATTTGTTTCCACTTTACTATGTCTTGTGCCAATATGCTCATTTAGTGCCACATCTTTCTGGCACCACTTTCTTACGTCGTCGTCATCAAGCTATTTTCTGGTAGGTCTTCCTCTCTTTCCGTTTCCTTCCATTTTCCCGAACAACACCAACAACAATAACAACACACTTTAAATTTCCCTGTTGGTTGCTCATCCTGCTGCTTATTTTATTTTTTAATTCCCTGCACCGAGGCCCATGCCAACCAACCTCGCTGTAACCCTGACGGGGGATGAACGCGAAGGGACGGACGGAGCGGCGATTCTAGCGACTCCGCCTGCCCGCGCTGCACCGTGACGCCACTTGGGGATCCATCGAGGGAGTTAATTACGCGAGCGCAGTGAACGTCGCACTCGATTGTGCGTCTGTAATTGATGGGCGTCTTGGGATGTGTGGGGGGGGGGGGCGCAGCGAGGATTGACCCCTCCATGTCTCTCTATGTCACTCTCTCTCTCGCCCACTCATTCTCTCTCTCTCTCCGTCTGATGTATTTCACCCTCTCTCTCGCCAACTCATTCTCTCTCTCTCCGTCTGATGTATTTCACCCTCTCTCTCTCTCTCGCCCACTCTTTCTCGCGCTCTCTACGCCTCTCACGCACCCACCATGTGGTTGTATATCACCATTCTCTCATCGCCCACTATCTATATCTCTCTGTCTCTCTCGCCCCTACCCTGTCTCTCTGTCACACTCTCTCTTTCTGTCGCTATCTCATCCACTCTGTCTCTCTCTCTCTCTATCACCCTTCTCTCGCCAACTCTCTCCATCTCTATCTGCCTGAATGTCTCTCTCAGTGACTCACTCTCTCTGCCTCTCCTCTCCCACTCATTCATTATTTCCGTTTCTCTCTCCTACAACCTCTGTAACCCCCTCTACCTCTGTGTGTCACCCTCTCCATCTCTCACAATGGGAACCGTGGATTCACGTATAGAGCCAATAACAAACTGTTGGGGCAAGTGCTGTGAGCGAGTAGCAATGACCTGGGTCGACACTGACACACGAGGGGGTGGGTGGCCAGCACTACGCCCGACCGCCTTTGTCTCCCCAGTGGCGATGTTTTTACACACCGCGTCAGGTACTCATTTGAGGCTGAGTCGACCTAGGGGGATCCCAGGACCGGTTCAATTAATCGTCACTGGGTGTTGTTGGCCTTGAGCGGGGAATCGAACTGGGGTTTCTGCCGGGCCCGTAGCGCGGCGCGCTAACCGCTGCACTACCGCTCCCCACCTGGCTGCCCCCAAGCACACGCGCCTGCATCGTGCAGAGAGACGCCGGGCGGCGCGGGCGTTCTCTGCGTGTTTGTCACCCGTGGGTCATCACCCTGCCCACTCGCGCGCTTTGCTTTAATTGATACACGCGTGGGCGTGGGGGTGGGGCTGTTGGGGGGAGGGGCTGCGTGGCTGTTGGGGGAAGGGGCTGCGGGGGCTGTTGGGGGGAGGGGCTGCGGGGGCTGTTGGGGGGAGGGGCTGCGGGAGCTGTTGGGGGGAGGGGCTGCGGGGGCTGTTGGGGGGGGTGCGGGGGGAGTTGGGGGGGCTGCGGGGGGAGTTGGGGGGAGAGGCTGCGGGGGCTGTTGGGGGGAGGGGCTGCGGGGGGAGTTGGGGGGGGGGGGTGCGGGGGGAGTTGGGGGGCTGCGGGGGGAGTTGGGGGGAGAGGCTGCGGGGGCTGTTGGGGGGAGGGGCTGTTGGGGGGGGGTGCGGGGGGAGTTGGGGGGGGCTGCGGGGGGAGTTGGGGGGAGGGGCTGCGGGGGGAGTTGGGGGGGGGGTTCGGGGGAGTTGGGGGGAGGGGCTGCGGGGGGAGTTGGGGGGGGGTTCGGGGGGAGTTGGGGGGGGGGGGCTGTGGGGGGCTGTTGGGGGGGGGGGGGGAGTTGTGTTAATTGAATTCGTGAGTCGCGCGATAACGCGCTGGGCGCTGTCACTCTTCGCCTCTCACCACCGGCGGTGTGAACCACAGAGCGCGGGAGAGAGATAACACGACAACAAAACAACAACAACACACTCAGTAGCACTGCCCTTACAACAGCAGCAACGAAAACATGATAAGCGACTAATCTCAATGTTTAAACGAAACGCTCAACATATTCGGTTACAGCAGTGTGGCCTTAAAAGTAAAACAATTACTATGTTTTATCTTGACTTAAAGATTTCGTGACTGCATGAATTAATATTCTTTGGGTATTTTCGGTAAAGTCACGTAGATGACGAACGCTTGTGTTGCGATCGAAACGTCGTAGTTTTTTTGTTATTTTCTTTGAACCTATCTATGTGACTTTACCGAAAGACCCAAAGAATATGAAATATATTTTAGGCAACGTTTCGGGCAATGAGCCTTCATAGCACATACATTATTTATTGTGGTATGAAGAAAGGGCCATTACGTGATCCACCAACAGTCACGCAACACCCTCGCGTGGATGTGATGATTGTGATGATGATGATTGTGATGATGATGATGATTGTGATGATGATGATTGTGATGATGATGATGATGATGATTGTGATGATGATTGTGATGATGATGATTGTGATGATGATGATTGTGATGATTATGGTTGTGATGATGATGATTGTGATGATGATGATGATTGTGATGATGATTGTGGTGATGATGATGGTGATGATGATGATTGTGATGATGATAATGATTGTGATGATGATTGTGATGCTTGTGGTGATGATGCATATGATGATGATTGTGATGATGATTGTGATGATGATTGTGATGATGATGATTGTGATGATGATGATTGTGATGATGATGATGATTGTGATGATGATAATGATTGTGATGATGATTGTGATGCTTGTGGTGATGATGCATATGATGATGATTGTGATGATGATTGTGATGATGATTGTGATGATGATGATTGTGATGATGATGATTGTGATGATTGTGGTGATGATGATTGTGATGATGATGATGATTATTGTGGTGATGATGATTGTGGTGATGATGATTGTGATGATGATTGTGATGATGATGATGGTGATGATTGTGGTGATGATTGTGGTGATGACGATTGTGATGATGATGATTGTGGTGATGATGATGATTGTGATGATGATTGTGATGATGATTGTGATGATTGTGATGATGATGATTGTGGTGATGATGATTGTGGTGATGATGATTGTGATGATTGTGGTGATGATTGTGGTGATGATTGTAATGTTTGTGGTGATGATGCATATGATGATGATTGTGATGATGATGATTGTGATGAAGATTGTGATAATGATTGTGGTAACGAGTCCCCGTGCTATAAATTACCACTTGATAAGCCACTTCGTTGAGATATAATTTGTGGCCAGGTCGTTTCTGGTAAGATGAAAAAATAGTTTCGTTTTATTTGTATATTTGTTAAACGATTCGTTTACCTTTCCCGTACTTTGCACGCTATCGTGTTTTTGTATTGATTGTTGTTACAACGTTCTGATCGCGTACTAGAAATCTGTGAAAAAAGAGCTTTATAGCTGATCGGATTCCTCCAGGGTAATTAAATAATCTGATGCTGATTCATGTGTGGTGTAGCCGGACGTGAACAGATGAAACACGAAGACCAGGCTTTGTTTTCCGCTGTAAGGCACAGCGACGGACATTAACATAACAAAAAAACACTTTTATTTGGAACTGATATCCATCTCAATGAGATGGTTACAAAAAAAAATGATGCTTCAACTCTCGTTCACTGAGTCACCCACCGACTCGTGCATTGTAACCGATTCATTAACCCATCCACGCGATTATATGTACACCCATTCACTAATTCATACGCGCTCGCTCGCTCGCACGCACGATCGCGTTGTTCTCGTACCCCACTCACCCACACGCTCACTCACCAACACCCAATCACTCGCTCACTGCCTCCCTCAATGGCCCGTCCACTGACTGCACGAAGATAACTACTCACACTCTTACTACTCGACTCTTTCTCTCACTCACTCGCCCACTTATCCAAGCACCGACTCAGTCACCCACCCATTAGCCTACACACTCACGCATTCACTTATCCGCTCATTCACCCACAAGCTGACGAACCTACGAAGACAAAGATCCCCCATATAACCTTAACATACTGTTGGGGCAAGTGCTGTTAGCCAGCACCACGCCCAGCCGCCTTTGTCTTTCCAGTGGCGACATTTACACACTGCAACAGTTACTCATTTGAGGTTGAGTAGACCTAGGGGAGGCCGAGGACCGGTGCAGATAATCGTCAATGGTTTTGGAGTGAACCGCTCCACTTCGAACTTACCCATGTTCACGCACCCATTTGCATACTTACCCATTCATCATCTATCCGCCCGCTGACCCACCTACTCACTTACCCACCCACTGATCCGCCCACGAGCTCACTCACCCACCCAATTACTCACTCATTAATCCACTCGCCCGTCCCAACACTCACACCATGTTCTACCTGCCGCAAACGCGTGTGTACAGGTGCCCACCGCTGTAACACGGACACCACCACCACCACGACCACCACCACCACCACTATGACCACCAGCATGGGGGATCAACCTCTCTGCCCCGGTCACGGCTCTCCGTGTGTCGCGGGGGGCCCCGGAGAGTCGGGTTGTCCTCCCCGCGAAGATCCCTGCTCCACGCCCGGGTATGTACGTGCGTGGGTTTGTGTGTGACTGGCCACCCACAACCTCGTATGTCATATTCTTAGGTTTTTTTCGGTAAAGTCACGTAGGTAAAACATTTTAAATTAATAAAAGTAAAATAAAATAACCGTTACAGCACGATAGCTGTATCACTTGATACAGCTATCGTGCTGTGACGGTTCCACCTGAAGACGTAAGCTTGTGTTGCCTCCGAAACGTCGTGATTTTTATTTTATTTTTATTTTACTTTTATTACTTTTAGTTTTTTTACCTACAAGACTTTACCGAAAAAAACCTAAGAATATGAATCCTTGCAGTCATGAAAGCTTCAAATCTAGAACTCGTATGTCATGCCGACATTCATAGGTGCTCGCTAACAGCACTTGCCCTAGTGGCCTGTCGCAGGCTATACGGAGGATATTTGTTTTCGTGTATGGCCGCGCGTTTACAACATGCACATTTCAATTATGCATACAAAGACACTGCTGCCCCATGTAGCCTTAACAGACTGTTGGGGCAAGTGCTGTTCGCGTGCACCTTTGAAGGCCGGCTCGGCACACGTGGGCAGTGGGTGGCCAATACCCCCCGTCCGGCTTTTTTGTCTGTGATATGAAAAAGGGCCATAAAAGGCTTGAGCGTCATTGAAAAATGCGTTGAGTGTATTTGTTCTTATCACACACATCACACTCGCTGCAAGTATCCCAACACATTTGACACAACGATTTTTATTGTCCCTGCCAGCCCCTCCCCAATCCTCATCCTCGCTCCCCCCGGGCCCCCACCCCTTCCACCCCTTCCACCCCTAATTAATCAACACGACACGCGCCCCATTAGGCAACAAGCGAGAGAATTGGAGACAGAGCCGCGGTTTGACCGAGCGAGTGATGATGATGATGTCTTTGGGATGATTCCTCACAAACACTGGGTGCGCGCACGCGTGGCATAAATTAACCCAATTTAGTGGAGAGCCAAATGGGGGGCGAGCGAGACGATTTTAATTGGGGCAGACGTGAGAAAGACGAGCAATCAACGCGACAGGGAAAACGAGACGGACAGGAGTGGAGATAATATATTAATAAAAAAGTGTGCCTTTCCGGGCCCTTCCCCCCTCAACCATTATATATACGGAGTGGTAGCTCTTGTAATCTCTCATTTACTTGATACAGCTGTCGTGGCTGTGACGGTTCCACCTGAAGACGGAAGCTTGTGTTGCCTCCGAAACGTCGTGATTTTTTTTTATTTTTTTATTTTACTTTTATTAATTTTCATTTCAATTTTTTACCTACGTGACTTTACAGAAAAAAACCTAAGAATATGAGTCCTTGCAGTCACGAAAGCTTCAAATCTAGTGGAAATAATAGCTAAATGTCTCCTTCACATATAATCGGTCTCTCCGCGTAAACAAATAAAAATATCTTCTTACACAACGATTAAAACAAGTATTTCTTACACAACGGCCGTCTGGTAGTGCAGAAATCCAGCAGCATTGATTGCTTATCCTGAATCAATGCTACTGATATGATGTCCTCCCAGAAAGCACGTGCGGCTGATGAGTCAAGTGAGAAATACTTTAGTTAGTTTTTGTATGCGGAGAGATGGATTATATGTGAAGGAGAAGACACGTTGACTGTTTACCCATTATATATCATTTGTAACCGTTCAGAGTTTTTATTTTTAATCCGTCTCACATTTGATTAGATCATCACAATCATCAGTCATTGTCTATCTACTGCCGGCTGAAGTCCTTTACCTACGCCGTGGCCATCCGCTCGCTCTCCAGTGTTGCTTCAATCATCCACCTCCCGTCCTGCTTGCACGTCAACCCAATAGCATGGCTCCATCTCCCGCGTCCCCTTGGATGCGTTCTCTCCTTTGGCTACCATTACGCCACGAGTCTCGTCAAGCTGGCCATGATCTCGTCCAGCAGATCTATCCCGCTCGAATCCACTGGTATCATAATAATACCAGTGATAATTCCCTTTCCCGAAATCTTACGGTTGTTTTTGTTAAAGAGAGTCCTGCGGTTGCATGTCCAATGCCATTAATGAGCGTTTGCTAAATGTGTGTTTGTGTATGCTGAACGTCTTCCGCACCGTACGTAGCCAACCGTGCAGAATCTAACAGCAGAATGTGGGAGAGTAAACTGTAGTAGACTGACCTTGACGATATTTCACGTTGCTATGTCGCAATGCTGGCATTTTCTGTAGCGATTGTGTTGTGATGGCCTTGTGATGATGAGCATTCGTTGTTTGTGTCATTCTAACCCCAGTTCCCCGCGCGAGGTCACGACTTCCACGCGTGGCTGCCAGCAACCACACGTCTCTCCGCTGACAACATTCACATCTCAAACACCCAGCCACCAGCCACAACAACAACAACAACCACCGCCACAACAACAACAACAACCACAGCAACTATTACTGCTACAACAGCAGCAGCACCAGCAGCAGCAGCAGTCACAACCACATCCACATCTGCAACACTCACTTCAGCACCACCACCGCCAACAGAACGAACGGCAACTTCAACATCCGAGAGTCGAACATCGAGCAGCCCAGCAGCATCTCACGCCACCGCTGCCGCTCGTATCTCTCGGACCTCCGACCGCGCTCCTCCGCCGCCGCGAGGTGACGATGGCTCAACGCAGATCCACCGCCCGCGTCCCCGCCGTTGCCGGGTTCGACTCCGACTCCGGCTCCGGCTCGATGTCGGACTGGCAACGCCGCTGGGCGTGCGTGGGAGCGCTCGCCTCGTTCACGTCGCTCGTGCTCCTCGGCAGCATCGCCCTGGTGTTCAAGCCGCGATGGGAGACGTGGGCGGCCAACGTTCGCCACCGCCGCCTCATCGAGAGACACCGGGGCCGGGCCGCTAGGGACGGCTCCACGTGGCACATCGAGGA
Source organism: Lampetra planeri (assembly GCF_965212315.1). Taxonomy (NCBI): domain Eukaryota; kingdom Metazoa; phylum Chordata; class Hyperoartia; order Petromyzontiformes; family Petromyzontidae; genus Lampetra; species Lampetra planeri. Next base: position 5,877,527 of record NC_136136.1, read on the forward strand.
GGAGGAGGCGGCGGCGGCGACACCGAGAGGAGGAAAGCGTTCGGACGAAGGGGAGAGCGCTCGGCTTCTGGGGTCGTGCGCGTGATCGTCTATGGAGGGAGAGGGGAGAGATGTTGGGGGTCGTCTCCGCGCGGTGTGTCGGCGTGCGTGCGTGCGCGTGACGGGGAGCGGTGGCGCAGTGGTTAGCGCACTGTGCTATGAACTCGGTGGACCCGAGTTCGATTCAGGGCCAACGCCAGTGACGATTATCTGAAACGCTGTTGGGCCTCGCCTATAGCACGTCGACTCTGACTAAAATGAGTACCTGGTGCGATGTGTGAACATCGATGCTGGGGAGACAAAGGCGGCCGGGCGTGGTGTTGACCACCCACCCCTTCGTGTGCGGTGTCGGCCATCATAGGTGCTCGATGACAACACTTTCCCCAACAGTTTGATAAGGTTATACGGGGGATCTTTGTCTTTATGTCAGACGTGACACGGAGTACGCACTGAGTAACGCGTGACGTGTTTACCAATCATTAGGCGCGTTTAGCGTGTAACGCCTTACATTTCAATTTGTAAGTAGACAAACTGATGGGGGGGGGGGAAGCTCGATACAAGACGAAGCGTGCTAAACTGAGAGTTGGAACCCGTGGTCCAACCAGAGATTCACTTCCGTCGAGTCCGTGCAGGTCGTCCACCCGGCACACCACATCCAGTCCACCTATCGCCATGACTGCGCCTACCACAGTCGACCAGCGACCCGGGAAGCACGCCGCGAGAACTACATCATATCTGGGTATAACGAGAATGTTGTACGGGGCCGTCCATAAATGACGTCACGCACCTGGGGGGGGGGGTCAGACATTTGTGACGATTTGTGACGAGGGTGGGGGGGGGTTGAGAAATGTGACGTCACATCAATATGCGCAACGTTAAATAAACATTGACAACACGTTCTACTTAATTAAATAGACTTTTTGATAAATGTTTTCTCCTACAACATCAGAGTGCAGCGCCACATTAAATACGCACTACAATGACGATAGTTTAAAGCGATTTTAAGCATGTTTTATATTTTTTTTTGGGGGGGGGGGGGGGGGCAGAGCTTTGTGACGTCATATTTGAATGGGGGTCTGACTTTTTGTGACGCCGAGTGACGAAGGGGGGGGGGGGGTAAAAAATCGTCCAAAATCGCGGGACGTCATTTATGGACGGCCCCTACGATTCGCTATTTATTACACGGCGGTGTATAAATACACGTCAATTGTATACGTGTGTGAGTGAGTTCCACAGCCCCACTAGAGATTGTGTTTGATATATGACTCGTGTAGGGAAATAAACAACGGAACTCATGACGCATGTGTCTTGTCTATACCACTGTGTGTGCACAGAGCCGCTGTTGTGCTGCCACGTGTTGCCTCACGGCACTTTGGCCTGTAGTCAGGACGTGTCCCATTGAGTGTTATCATCATGATAATTGGTTTTTTACCCTTCTATCTGGCAACAAAACTGACACCTTTTTACAAGGAGTCATGTTTGCATAGACCGCAATACCTGCAGTCATAATACAAACAAAAGAACATAACTCTGATAATGTGCACTGTCCTTGAAGTTGATTGGTCCACACCCGAGACAGCTTTCCTTAGAGCCTAGTCTCACATGGGTTGGACCAGATGACGCCAAAAGGCGCACAACTCAAAGACAATGCACCATCAGAGTATGAGAGCTCGGGGCAAGCATCTACACTATGGGAACCTCATTTGCCAGTAAAAATATGACAATTGGTTTTTTACCCTTCTATCTGGCAACAATCAACTTGACGCCAAAAGGCGCATTTTGGCGTCATCTGGTCATCTGGTCCAACCCATATGAGACTAGGCTCTAAGGAAAGCTGTCTCGGGTGTGGACCAATCAACTTCAAGGACAGTGCACATTATCAGAGTTATGTTCTTTTGTTTGTATTATGACTGCAGGTATTGCGGTCTATGCAAACATGACTCCTTGTAAAAAGGTGTCAGTTTTGTTGCCAGATAGAAGGGTAAAAAACCAATTATCATATTTTTACTGGCAAATGAGGTTCCCATAGTGTTATCATCATATTCTTAGGTTTTTTCGGTAAAGTCACGTAGGTAAAACATCAAAATTAATGAAAATAAAATAAAATAAAAACAAAAATCACGACGTTTCGGAGGCAACACAAGTCTCCGTCATCAGGTGGGACCGTCACAGCCAGTTAGCGTCGTGTTACCCCATCGATAATCATCATCATCATCATCAGCAGCAGCAGCCATCATCTATCCAGCACCATGACGGTCGTGGCCGGTGCGCATTTGTGAATGGAGGAAGAAACGCCGCGGGAGCCATAGAAGTAGAGTCCAACTGCACTGCTGCCTACCAAGTATCCTTCCTATAACAACCTGTCATGCACGATGCACACCAATACAGATAGCCCGGTTCAAGTCGGCCTGGCTTCTGAGATCATTCTCTGCCGAGATCGGATATGCTCATCGTCATGTTGGTCATGTACAGCCATGGATCGTCTTCTTGGTTCTTTCGGTAAAGTCACGTAGAAGGGAAATAATAAAATAATAAAAATAAAACATAATAAAATAATTCTCACGACGTGACTTTACCGAAAGAACCAAGGAGATGAATCCCTGCAGTCACGAAAGCTTTAAATCGAAATTTAGCCATGGATCACTGAAGCAAAATACCTCGAAAGATGATAAAAAAACATATTTTCTCTCTCCTTATCCTGCTGATCCCTAACCAGATCCTTGTGTCTGACGTCAAACGAATTTTAAGAATTCCCTCCCCAGGCAAATCCACCTGTGGTCAAATCTGCCTCTGATGTCAGGCCTCTGCTACGTTCCTTTCCTTCGTTTTCAACCCCATGCTTCGAGCACCTTGTTTTATCACCTTCCCTTCTGGCCTTCGTATCGGTCAGAAACCACCGTCTGTTTACTTATGAAGTATCAAACGCACTAGATATCTCCATCATGGGACCTCCTTTGCCAGTACCAAAATATGATAATAGGTTTGTCCCCTTTTTTCTGGCAACAAAACAGGTGTTAAGATGTTAAAACACCAAACTGAAACCTTTTCACTGCCGAATCATTTGCGGGTAATATTTGAAATGTGACAACGATTGAACCATGACGCCGCAACACAATGGCCTACGCTGGCAAATGACGCCACGGGTTCTTTAACGTTCACTTTGCAGCAGGCGATTATTACGCCTGCAGCATTAATCGGGGCGGCCACCGGGATCCGAACCGCGAACCTCTGCAACAAGGGGGCGAACGCGCCACCCTCGGCGGCCGCGTGACCTGTCGCTGTCAGGTTATGGGCGCATTATCAATGTAAACTGTTGCTGTTGTTGGGGAGAGAGGGGGGGGGGGAAATTTTACCCCCTCAACGCAAACTCTCTGATTAATTCTTTGGTGGCAAGCGGTGTTATTAAGAGCAGGAGTGTTTTTTTTTCTCCAAAGGATCTAGCGCTGAACGCAAAACTAAATCTGTCCCACGTCCATGCATGCACGCGCGAAGTGAATGTTCATATGTTGTTGAACTTCTTTCGCACCGTACATAACCAACCGTGCCAATCGGACGTGTGGGGGGTGCGGGCGAAGCACGACAAACGAATCACCAAAAGCAGTTCACAGGAAAGGAAGAGGAGATGTATGTACGTAGAAAGTCTTTCGCACCGTACGTAGCCAACCGTTGCTAATCCGCTGGTCTGCACCTGTGCGATCTCCTTCATCTTCTTCTTTGGAGGGGAAACATCGATCGAGCGGAGGTCCCGAGGGTACCAGCGGGAGAATGGAGTGTTTTATTTTTGCTTTGGCACGGGATGCGCCCATTCCTTCACAAGCTCACGCAACGTCTACCAACAACAACAAACAAAGAACCCCCGTATCGCCTTTAGCAGACTGTTGGGCCAAGTGCTGTTAGCGAGCACCTATGAAGGCCGGTACGGCACACGAGGGGGTGGGTGGCCAGCACCACGCCCGGCCGCCTTTGTCTCCCTAGAGGAGATGTTTACACCCCGCACCAGCTACTCATTTGATGCTGAGTCGACCGAGGGGAGGCCCAGAACCGGTTCAGATAATCGCCACTGTTATTGGTCGTGAGGGGGAATCGAACTCGGGTCGCCGGGTTCGAAGTGCAGCGCGCTCACCGCAACCTTACCGGCTGTGCACACAAAGACAAAAGATCTCCCGTATGTATAACCTCAACCGACTATTGGGACAAGTGCTGTTAGTAAACACACCACACATTCCCTCGCACAAACACAAGCGCGCGAGCACGCAGGCACGCAGACACACACTCACAACATATCACGGCAAATATCGAATTGTTTTTTTTGCTCTCAATTTATTTATTTGGGCCTGGTGGTAAACCCACGCAAACGCTCTTGGACAGTCAGCACTCAAAGCCTCCCACAGTCAGCTCAATAACCTACCTCGCCGTCCCACTGCTTTCGATTCGCACCTCACGAGCATGCAAGCAAGTTTCATTTTTGTTTGCCCACGACAGTAGAACGCGAAGTGATTAATTTCGACGCTCCGTCTCCAGGGCGAACGTCATCTCGGGGGCCTGTTCTGTCGTTTGGCCGCCACCTCGACGACATTCGTCTTGACCGTGGGTCACGGTCCCTTCGAGCGTCTCGCCGAAAACTCCACGCACTCTTCTCAAGAGTCAGGATGATGTCCCCCCAACAGCCTATGTTCTTTGAAATCTTGCCTGTTGCCTTTTGTGTTTAGTTTTGTTGTCCTTGCCCCCGTACCACCGATTAGCACGGTTGGATACGTACGGTGCGAAAGAAGTTCAACATACATAAATACAGTGTTCACTAATAATCATCATCGCGAGTCGATGGCTCATTGCTCTGCAATTGAAAATCAGAGAGCTGTCATTTTCCTGCTCATCTCATAACCCTCCCGTACTCGGAGCACTCAAAGTAATCTGCTATTTTTTGCAATAAAATGCGAGAATAATATGCATTGTGAGTTTTTGTTTTGTTCAACATGCATGCATAAAATCCACGTGCTCCTCTTCCCGTCTCGAAGTGCAAGTCCCAAGGGCGCGCCTCTACACGCTTCTTTGCCCACTTTTCATCTTTTGTTCCGTTTGTTCTTTCGTCAATAAATCTGATAAAAAAAACATTCGCCTTAAAGGAAACTAAAAAAACAAAGCAGGCGATCGGTCACGTGTCTGTGTGGTAGCACGTGCTCCAGAACTTCGGTGTCACCTTGACACGCGCAGGAATGCTGGGAAATTCCATTTGGTTTGCTGTTGAAGACACCTCTGCACGTGCGTAATTTTAAATTCGCACGCGAGTCCAGCACATCGTTAAGACTGCGAACGAAAGTCGAGCGACCTGCAGGCGGGGGACACGTCATGGCCAGAGGAGACCATGGCCGGTGGCTAAGAATGGTGACAGCGTAGCTGCCAAGGAACGGAACGCGTTCGAGTGGACGCCCAATCGGGAGAGAGATGGAGCGATGAAATCGGCTCGTGCTTCGGTGCTGGACGGATCGTTACATCACGATACGAACACACAAAAATAAACACCGTGAGAGACAGCGACGGATTTTGGAAGGCCTCCATCCATGGGTCATGGTGATTATCACTTGCCTCTGCGGATACAGCAACGTGCTTGAAATGTAATGTCATTGTCCCACTAAACCACTGCGGGTTGTGCTCCTTCAACGGAGGAATAGCAACACGACACGAACTCTCTACGGAAGCCCTCTCGGGGCTAGCAGAGCTCGACATTGGCATTTATTGTAGATCCCGAGCAAATTGCCATCACACTCAATAATAGAATGATTGCACACATCCAGGACTAAATGTGCATATTAACACCAACGCGCTGGCGCTCACGGTCCGTATACATCGTGATTTATTTCTCTGCAATATCATCAGCACGTCACCGAGCGGATTATTCGACTCAACGTGCCAGTGTAATATAATTGAAGGATGCTCGTAAATAACATTTTGTTCCGTCAAATGCCAACGTTTATGACAAAATCAATTTCCCCTGCACACAGTCTCACAGCTCAAGTTTTTTGTCTAATATCACAACTCCCCGGCTAGGCAGTTGGCTTGCCTGCTTGTTTAAAATGCATGCTGTATATTCTCGTAATGAGTTGGGAAAATGAATAGGATAGATATATATATAATGCATGGCATCAGACACAGTTACCTCACTCAAGATTAGTGTCATATTTACATACAGTATTTATATAAAAACAAAGAATGAAATTATTGGTGATAATGATAACTATAAAACAACAATTGTATAATTTATATAACTAGATCAATCCACTGCTGGATAAAGTCTGTATGGGATAGAGTGTTGGCCCCTCGCACGCGTGGGTTACCTCTGGCTGAAGGACCGCAGAGCGTGGGCAATTGTTGTCTGTAGCTCACCGCGTGGCTGCTGCTGCTTGCTGCCTTCCAGCTCATATGTACTTCCTCCTCCTGACGCCTCTGAGTCGTCCTCTCTCTTTCTCTACGAGAGCGAGCGATTCACATGCCGCAGCGCAGTGTTACGAGTTGACATTATTATCAATCTATTGCAAGTCGTCGCATGCCGAAATACACCGACTCGTGGATGACTTGTGTTTTTTTAGATATATAAAAAGTAATTTTGCTTGGAACATTCGGTGGGGCTGGTGATTCTCAATGTTCTCTCTCTCCGGACGTTGTACCACGAACTGCTTCTAATAAGATCCAGTGAGACAGCGCGAGAGTGCGAAGGTGAGAGATGCGGGGTGCGTGAGTGCGAGAGAGTTCACCGTTCGTCGACCTCACGCTTTCACTGGGCCAAGAAGAACAGGGTGCTTCTATTGGGAACGCACAATGGCCAGCTTGAACACTTTACACGGACATAGACAGAAGCATACACACATACATACTCACTCAGGCACAAACACGCACAGCATAAATTTCGATTTCAAGCTTTCGTGACTGCAGGGATTCATCTTATTGGTTCGTAGAATGGAAATAATAAAATAATAAAAATAAAACATAACAAAATATGTTTTATTTTTTATTATTTTTGTTATAATAAAATAATAAAAATAAAACATAACAAAATATGTTTTATTTTTTATTATTTTTGTTATTTCCATTCTACGTGACTTTACCGAAAGAACCAAGAAGACGCACAGCATAGTTTAAATTACACACGCGTACACAAAGATCAACCCCCGACCCGCCCCCTATAGCCTTTAGCTGTTGAGGCAAGTGCTGTTCACAAGTAGGGTAGTGACCGGCACCCCGTCCGACCGCCTTTGTTTCCCCAGTGCTGACGTTTACACACCGCGACAGGTACTTCATCAGAGGCTGCGTCGACCTAATAGTGGAGGCCCAAGACTGATTGAGACAATCGTCACCGGCGTTGGCCGTGAGCGGGAATCGAACTCGAGTCTTGCTGTTTTTTTCCTGGATTTTTATGTTGTGCGTAGTCACTTCAAGATGTTTCTTGTTCATGTTTTTGTTTGTTGCGGTTGCACCCGAGTCAAGAGCCGCATGGCTTACAGGGTTATATACCTAATAAATGAAACTGTAAACTGAAACTGAGTCGTCGGGTTCACAGCGCACACAATTGGACACACATGTTACAATCAAGAACAATACACACCCGGCCATTCGACACTCAGTGACGGTGACGTCACCACGGCGCCTGTGCCAGGCCAGGTGCACTTAGAGGCCACGTGGAGTGTCGATGACTCGCTGCCGACAGGAGGTCTCGGGACAGACTCAGGTGTCATGGGCTGGCTGACTGAGACGACTGGTAGATGCACACCAGCTGTACCCCCTACATGCTGTGTTTGCCCACCCGGCGCTCCGCACGTTATTGTGAGCGTCGCTCCTCTGCCCTCGGTTGTTGTTGGATGGGGCGACTGCCTCCAACTGCCCAGCAGCAGCAGTAGCAGCAGCGTCCTTCACGAGCCTCCTCCACAGAGGCCGATCTTGACACCGCTGGTACCGGTCGTCGACAAGTCCAATCAGCTTCACACCCTCCCGTTACAACCTGTCACTCTGTCACACACATAGATGCTAGAGGGTTGACCCAAACGATAGATGTGTGCAATGAAACGATGGCACGTGACTGTGTGTGTGTGTTTTTAATGCAAATGACGTGTAAATAATATGCGTTTCATATGCTAAAACGTTTACTTATCGGACCTACGCAACGCGGTGGGAGACGTGCAAAATGAGACGCAACGTTACGTATTCATTTTTTTGTTATATCATGATGATTATTATAACGCACGCTTAATTAGGATGGCCTCACTGAGTCTCAAGACTATTTTTTGGAAATCTGCCGATTTGGCTTGAGATCAATAGTAGGCGCACAAAAAAGACAAAGATCCCCCATATAGCCTGAACAGAATATTGGGGCAAGTGCTGTTAGCGAGCACCTATGAAGGCCGGAGCAGTACACGAGGGGGTGGGTGGCCAGCACCACGCACGACCGCCTTTGTCTCCCCAGTGGTGATGTTTACACACCACACCAGGTGCTCATTTGAGGCTGAGTCTCCCTAAGGAAGGCTCAAGACCAGTTCAAATAATCGTCACCGGTGTTGGCTGTGAACTGGAATCGAACTCGGGTGGCCAGGTTCGTAGCACAGCGCGCTAACCGCTACACTACACATAACTCTCCCCACAGCACACGCACTCACATACTGCATGTATATTTATTTACAGCCTAGCCCAGCGGTCGGGAACCTATGGCTCGCGAGCCATATATGGCTCTTCCGGTGACGGCATATGGCTCCCAGACAATTTTGAGTTGAAAATAATAATAATAATAAAATAAAATCAGTTTGGAACTGATTTTAAAATACTTGCGATATTGCTTAATAATACTGTGTCATTTTAAAGTAAACAGAAATTAGTTTTGAAGATAAAATTTCTCGGGTCACGGGTCCCGTGACCAGAAGTCGCATTAAAAGTAAGACATATTAAATTTATTATACGTTAAAAATACTATATGGCTCTCAATGAAATATATTTAGAAATATTTGGCTTTTATGGCTCTCCCAGTCAAAAAGGTTCCCGACCCCTGGCCTAGCCTAACGGTCTGCATAAGCTGCAATGAAGTCAACAGCTCCCAGTAACGAGAGGCGAGGTCCCACCTGCATCATTCGCGGGCCATTACGCAGAGCCAGACAGCTTCGATTTTCTAACAGCGTTGAGTGTCCAACTGTGTTTAGGCTAACGATATCGATTCCTGGTGATTTACGCGGTCGTGGCCATCCCCTAGGTTGACTCAGCCTCGAATGAGTTGCTGGTGCGGTAACTTGCCGCAGGGCGTGGTGCTGGCCAGTCGCCCCCCTTGTGTGGCGTGTTGGCCTTCATTCAAATCGGTGCACGCTGACAGCACTCGCCCCAAGAGTCTGTTGAAGGCTATACGGGGTGATCTCTGTCTTTGTGTATTGCCCGTGCGCTTACAACATACACATTTCAAGCATGCACACGAAGACACTGCTCCCCCCCATATAGCCTCAACAGACTGTTGGGGAAAGTGTTGTTCGCGAGCACGTTTGAAGGCCGGCACGGCACACGAGGGCGGTCGGGGTGGGGGCATGTTTGCCTTTGGAGCGGTGGCACAGTGGTTAGCGGCACTGCGATACGAACCCGGCCATCTGAGTTGGATTATCCGGCCACGATTCACGTCGGAGTGGGCTGGTAACCGATGCCGTAGCACCTTAGAGGCCACATCTCGTGAAACATCGCTTTGTTTCACTTTGACTAATTTAAGACAATGTCGTTGTTAAATTCATAATGATTCTCGGCCATGACCTATCCACTGCTGGATGATGGCCTACCGCAACGATCTGCGATGAGCGTCCTCTGGGGCAGGACGTGTTCTCGACTTTGCTTGCCTGTCCGCAGTTAGTCTCGACCGTCGTCATCGTCGTCATCATCCATGCGAGTGACGCGTCCCGCCCGAGGCCTGCTTACTCCTCTTGGCAGTCACCGTGACATAATAATAATATTTAAAGCTTTCGTGACTGCAGGGATTCATCTTCTTGGTTCTTTCGGTAAAGTCACGTAGAAGGGAAGTAATAAAATAATAAAAACAAAACATAATAAAATCAAATTATTTCATTTTATTATGTTTTATTTTTATTATTGTATTACTTCCATTCTACGTGACTTTACCGAAAGAACCAAGAAGATAATAATAATAGTTCCATTTATAACGCGCGCAAATGTGCAGACGTAGTGGCCGCAACTCAGAGGCGCGGAGCCAAGCTCAGAGTCGCTCGAAAGCGTGGTTATAGAGGTGAGTTTTTAAGTCTCTCTTGAAGGAGGCGATTGAGGTGATGCTGCGAATGTGCAGAGGGATGACGGCGTTCCAGACTGTTGGGGCTGCCACCGAGAAGCGGCGCATAGACATGACCATCCTGGATCTTGGTATCAAGAGGAGGTCGTGAGTCGCGCTGCGCAGGCATCTGCCGTGTGCTGAGCTGCAAGTTGTCATCTCGAAGCTGCTGTGTGTGTTCTCGACTCAACGCTGTTCCAACTTGTCGTCTTGGCGCAATGTTCGAATGCTGCCTTCTTCAACTCGCATTTGCTCGCTGACCCTATGTCCCCAGTTCCCTTTCAGTGCCATCCCGAGCATGCCCCACCTCCAGACCCCCTCGCAAATTTTCACTTTCCAACTTCCCCGGTTTTTTTTTCGTTCAGAAAATAATCATTATAATATGAAACCATCGAAGTCAAAGGTCCGCACAGAGAGGCTCGTGACACACACTCGCTCTGCTGTCGTATGCTGGCAGCGCCGGTCGCACAACTCATCGGTAGGTTTGGAACTCTCTCAGGACACGCAAGAGAATCCCTTTCCTGATCCACCAACCCCCTTTCTGCCTCAAAAGCTTCTCTTGACAGGTATGCACCACCATCACCTCTGCCGAAATCGCAGGAGCTCTCAGTGAAATTTTAAATGCTATGGCGCGACTTTGCTGGTTAGCACCCTTTGGCCACCGGAATGATTAAATCATCCGCTTCAAAAGCCGATTATCTACTCTTGCCTCTACCTCTCAGACCTCTCTCTGTGCGATGTGAATAAGGGCCATTTCCCGAAACGTCACCGATTATATACGTTTTCTTTTCAAGGCAAAAGGGCTGTGGACGAATCAGTTGAGTGTTGTTGTTGTCCATTGTGCGTGTGCACCACTGCCAACGCAGCAGAACCAGCAGCACCACCAAATAATGTTTAAATATTCATCTAGAAATTATATTGTTTTGCCTGTTACCTAATCACCCGCAATGCAACCGAGTCGCTTGAGATCTCGGAAGCTCAGTAGGCTTGAGTCAGGCCACATGCCAGTCACGCCACATTATTAGCACGGTTGGCTACGTACGGTGCAAAGGAAGTTCACCATACATACGTAAATACAACACACGTACATGCCACATGTGAAGCACCAGAGTAATACAATAACGCAACAAATTGGCCTTGCTCCGCGTCTCGACCGAAGGGTAATCTACACGTCCCATCGGCCCAGAGATTAGAACCGATATTGCATTTCATTATACTCCGCCACGACAGCGCTTCATGCAATGTTCTGCTTATGGGCTCGCCTCGTTACACAAACGAACGCTATGATGTATGGTCCCCACTAAAGGCAACTTTATTAGAATAACAACAAGAGCAGCAGCAGCAGCAACAGGAGCAGCAGCAGTCGCAGCAACAGTAGCAGCTGCTCAGATTATACAGCCCAGAGCTCGATGATTAATTGGTAAACATCAATTCTAGATTTGAAGCTTTCGTGACTGCAAGGAATCATATTCTTAGGTTTTTTCGGTAAAGTCACGTAGGTAAAACATCAAAATTAATGAAAATAAAATAATGTATTTTATTTTAATGTATTTTATTTTATTTTCATTAATTTTGATGTTTTACCTACGTGACTTTACCGAAAAAAAACCTAAGAATATGGCAAACATCACTTACTCAGCCCTTGTCCCCGAGACTCGAGCTTTTGCCCTGAATTCTAATCACATCGACGTCCCCCTCCCCCCTCCTCCCCCCTTTACCGAAGAGCTCGAGAGAGAGCGACGCTCGTGTCCTAGCAATTACACGGCGCATCACGTCGCATTCATGCTTTACATTACACACACACACACAACAGGCAAAGATCCCCCGTGCAGTCTTGCATAGACCGTCGGGGCAAGTGTTGTTATAGGGGATCACCTATGAAGGCCGGCTGCCACGTGCTGTGGTCAGCACCTCGCCTGGCTCCATATTGCTCCCCCAGCGGTGATGCATTACACACCGCACCAGGTACAAACAGCCAGCAACAAACAGCACTCTTTAAGTCGTAGCAGTGCTGAGTCGAGTCATGTAAGGCAGGGTCGGCCTCATTTATGGGAAGGCACAGAACTGGTTCAAATAATCGCCACTGATGTTCGCCGTGAAATTTTACTCCGGGGGCGCTGGGGTTCGTTGAGCGGTGCGCTAACCACCACAACGCCGCCGCCGCACACCCCGCACGCTCGAGGAGGACGCGGTGTGCGGTGTGCGGTGTGTGGTGTGCGGTGTGTGGTGTGTGGTGTGCGGTGTGCGTGGTGCGGTGTGCTGTGTGTGGTGCACGGTGCACAGTGTGCGATGCGCGGTGTGCGGTGTGCTGTGTGTGGTGCACGGTGTGCTGTGTGCGGTGTGCGGTGTGTGGTGTGCTGTGTGTGGTGTGTGGTGTGCTGTGTGTGGTGTGTGGTGTGGTGTGTGGTGTGTGGTGTGTGGTGTGCTGTGTGTGGTGTGTGGTGTGCGGTGTGCTGTGTGTGGTGTGTGGTGTGGTGTGTGGTGTGTGGTGTGCTGTGTGTGGTGTGTGGTGTGTGGTGCACGGTGTGCGGTGTGTGGTGTGTGGTGAGTGGTGCACGGTGTGCGGTGTGTGGTGTGTGGTGAGTGGTGCACGGTGTGTGGTGTGCTGTGTGCTGTGTGTGGTGTGTGGTGTGCTGTGTGCGGTGTGCGGTGTGTGGTGTGTGGTGAGTGGTGCACGGTGTGCGGTGTGTGGTGTGTGGTGAGTGGTGCACGGTGTGTGGTGTGCGGTGTGTGGTGTGTGGTGTGTGGTGTGCTGTGTGCTGTGTGCTGTGTGTGGTGGTGCTGTGTGCTGTGTGCTGTGTGTGGTGTGTGGTGTGCTGTGTGCTGTGTGCTGTGTGTGGTGGTGCTGTGTGCTGTGTGCTGTGTGTGGTGTGTGGTGTGCTGTGTGCTGTGTGCTGTGTGCTGTGTGTGGTGGTGCTGTGTGCTGTGTGCTGTGTGCTGTGTGTGGTGGTGCTGTGTGTGGTGTGCTGTGTGTGGTGGTGCTGTGTGCTGTGTGCTGTGTGTGGTGGTGCTGTGTGTGGTGTGCTGTGTGTGGTATGCTGTGTGCGGTGTGTGAACGATTGCGACGTCTCGCGTGCGCGCGCCAGCGTGACAGATGTTGCGACCGCGATTTGTTCCACCCCACCCCCCGGAATGATCTCGGTTCGTGTTTGCTTCACAGTTGCTAAATGTGTCTGCAGTGAACTGCTGGACATCAGTCTAACACGTAGTTAGGCTTTCGCGACCAATATTATCCGTAATATAGGTTTTTTATGGGCGTTAGATTGCGTAAATATAAATGTGCCGTTAAACCCGCCACCACCCGACAATTATTAAAGTTTCTTTTCGATTTAAAGCTTTCGTGACTACAGAGAATCATGTTCTTGGTTCTTTCGGTAAAGTCACGTAGAATGAAAATAATAAAATAATAAAAATGAAACATAATAAAATAATTTTCACGACGTTTCGGCCACAACGCAAGCAGCCGTCCTCAGGTGAAGAACAGGTCTGTCGGAAATTCAGACTGTCTTCTCGTCAGACCTGTTCTTCACCGGAGGACGGCTGCTTGCGTTGTGGCCGAAACGTCGTGAGAATTATTTTATTATGTTTTATTATTTTTATTTTATTATTTCCATTCTACGTGACTTTACCGAAAGAACCAAGAAGATTATTAAGGTTTGTTACGTAAACAAAACATACCAAATCGTTACTCTCCAACACACCGGTTAGTGCTGTACTAGTAACGAATTGCCATGCTTTGTTCACGTGACTAACCTTACTAATTGGATGTGTCGGGTGGTGGCGGGTTTAACGACACATTTTAAGCCGACGTGTTAAACTGCTTGACATCAGTCACAGGATTTTTGCAATTGACGGTTCTTTGTCACTCCACTGCTGGATAATAATAATAATAATGTTTATTCTTATATAGCACATAGCATCTCACAACAATCACCGAGGACCCGCAGGCAAAGCTGGAAGGCAGCAGCACAGGTGGTGAGTCGGCGTTACCAACAATTGCCCAAGCTCTGCAGTCCTCCATGCATTAACATGTTTTCGGAAAATAAATGAATATTTATACGCGATGAATGTCTTCCCATGTTGTGTCGCAAGGACAAAATGGGTTGCGATGGATGCGTGCGTGGCTAGAATCTAGACAGCTTCATAGCTCATCGGATTCCTCCAGTATAAATAAATACAGTATTCTGATTCTGAAAAGAATTCCCCGGAATTTTTGTTCCTGGACTGTTGCAGCTGGAATTTAAACACCAATCGCTACTGATGTCAGCTATAGCCATGGCTGGGACTCGAACTCAGGTTACCGTGTGCTCCTGAGCACAGAGCTCAAACCGACGCCACCCACCCGCTCCTTACCTGGTTTATAATGAAGGAAGTTGAATTTAATTGAACCATTCTATGAGCATAATTGCTACCCAAGTTTTCCCTCACACTTAAAATTGTACAGGAGCGACCCTGGTGGCAGCGAAATTACAAACCCCTTGTCACGATTACGCTCTCGCTCCCACCACCCCCGCCTCTCTCTCTCTCTCTTGAACGCTCAACTCATAATCACAAGCGAGCCGTGCATTCGCGATGTCACACGAGACGAGTCGGCTGACAGCACACACAGACACATGCCACGTGCTTTGCTTCACAGGCAGCCCAGGGTGAGCACCATTAGCGAGCGCCTATTAAAACCGACACGGGAGTATGCAAGAAGGTTATGAGTGAATGCAAAAACAAGGTCAAAGATCACCCGTGTATAGCCTTAACAGACTGTTGCGGAAAGTGCTGTTAGCGAGCACCTATCAAGGCCGGTACGGTACACGAGGGGGGTGAGTGGAGAGAGAGAGCACCACGCCCGGCCGCCTTTGTCTCCCGAGTGGCGATGCATACACACCGCACCAGGTACTCATTTGAGGCTGAGTCGACCTAGGGAAGGCTCAGGACCGGTTCAAATAATCATCATTGGTGTTGGCTTTGAGCTGGAATTAAACATGGTCCGTGGAGGTCAATGCTAGCACACACACACCCCAGGCGACTGACTACAGCGCACCAGGGCTGGACTCGTCATTTTAGGCTGAGCCTATCTTGTGGACGGCCAAACCACGTCAATTCACATTGCACCAAGGATGTGCGAGGTGAGGATTGACAGCCAAATTATCTGAGATTATTTTTCTGCTGTAAATTTCCACGTGAAAAGCCACTTCGTTGAGCTGTCATTTGTGGCCAGGTCGCTTCCGAAAAATGATCTAATAGCTCAGTGGGCTTTAGTTGGTAAGATTAAAACAAATCGTTTAGTTGTATTTGTATACATTTTTAATTGATTTGTTTACCTTTCCTATACTTCGTACTACTATCGTGTTTTGTATCGCTTGTTGTTCCAACGCTCTGACCCCGTGCCCCTTCTGGAGATCTGTGTTTTTTAAAAAAGAGCTTTGCAGCTCATCGGATTCCTCCAGTATAAATAAATATTCTGATTCTGAAAAAGTCCGTCACGTCCAGTGCTCCACATGGACACGAAGCCTCGGGAGATGGGAAGCAGCCCCGAGTACAAGACTCTGTGACGCGGGGGGCCAGAATCACATTTCACGAGACATCGCCACAGTTTTATTGCACACCCGTCGCACGATATTTGAATCTTTCACTCAGGGAGGGTTTTTTTCTTCTTCCTATTATTATTTTCCCCCCTCTGGGTGGGTGTTTGCAAACACACAGACTTCTCAAGTGCAGCTTAACCCATTGGTGCTTTTGTTGCTCCTCGTCTGGCACAGCATGCATGGTTTAAAGTTACAGGCCTTGGTTGGGCTTTTGTTGTTGTTGTTGAGCGTATGCCCAAAACGGGCCCAGTAACAATATTCAAGATTGATGGTTGTTATCGTTAAGAGTTGGAACATGTTCACGGATTGAGCCACGGCTAATGAGAATCTGGGAACGGAGACGATAGGGGACACCATTCCAAAAATAATATTGTCTTACCACCTGGGCTCTGTTTACATTCTGTTGTGCAAAGGGCCTGAGGCTGACTGACTAAACAATGAGTGTACTACTATAACGATGTATTGAAATAGATGAAGGGCTTAAATGTAACAAAGTAGCCAGCTCCCGTGTTCAGTTGCGGCGCTAGGCACAAGTGAAACCAAGCAAAAGCTGAGGGCACCCAAGGAGATACAAGGGAGGGGGGTCTAATGAGAAAAAAATATTGGTTCTTCAAATATCGGCTCAGAATTCACCTCCCTGCCAATTTAATTAAATCTATTTTGGCACCGTTTCTTACTCTGTCAAGCGCATTGAGTGAAGGCGCTACAAAAACGTAAAATTAGCTTAGATTAATAAACTTGAGATAATTAACGTATAACACCAATTCAACTCTCATCTCACTACATCTCTATTTATGTCTACATATACATGCGCTCAATTAACCTATCTCATCTTTATCTGGTCTGTATCTCTATCGTCGCATCGAACGACATATGTTGTTCGCCCTTCGCAGCACCTCCAATTAGCACGGTTGGCTATGCACGATGCGAAAAAAAATCAGAATACATACAACATCCATATCTTTTTTTGTCTACATGTCTCTCATCTCACAAAATCTCGTGTCTATATCTCTTCCGTCATCTCACTAGGATGTGAGGAATTAAGAGGGGGGTGGGGGGAAGGGGTCCCTGCTTAGGGCCCCCAAATTGGCCGGCCCCACCACCACCACCACCACTGCCAGTGACGCTCACTCGCTCGGAGCCGCAGTCACTTGTCGCGCACTTTGTCAAAGCTGTGAGTGGTGCCGTGCGGAGTGAAGTCGTCCAAGGGTCGCAGGGGGCAATTGGACCTTGGGAGCACATCAATGAGTGGCTGGAGGGGCTGCAAATCACACACTAACACACCCACACACACCCACTCACCCTACCCGATCACTCATTCATTCATTCACCCACCCATCCTTGCAGAAACTCACACACACACACATCCGCCATCGCCTCCTCCTCTCCGCATCTTCCAAACCCGTTGGTTTCGTGATATTTTCAAACGCCCCAATGCAAATCTCATCGCATAATTACTCACAGTGACCTCGAGCGAGCACGGGTCTGAGAAGTAGTGTGTGTGTGTGTACACGGGATGTAAATGTACGTATAATGCTTGTGTGTGTGCGTTCTAACTTGGCTCTGACAGGTGTGTGTGTGTGGATACGTCTGTCATCATCACCAGTCATGATCAATCCACTGCTAGATGAAAGCCTCACCCTAGCCGCAACCACCTCTCACGGTCGTGCAATTCAACAATCCACTAATTCACCCGGCATCTGCACACCGTGTAGAGAGCAGTGTTCTTCGCTATATTTTCAGAGCGGGGCGGGGGGGGGGGGGCACTTTCGTCGATAAGACATCATCAGTGTGACGGCCGCCGGGCTTTTGAAACCATTGGGGGGTTTGACAGCAGCACGATGATGATGATGGGGAGTGTTTTCACCACTTGTGTATTGTCGGGGTGCTGAAAGTCGGGCGGGGGGGGTGGTGGGGGGCTTACTAAAGGCCACCAGGGACCGCCAATGGCCCACGGGCCTTGCAACAAAGAGCTCTGCCCTCTCGATGCTGTTCATTGCTCCGGTCGTGAGCCTCCCCTGGATCGAACTCAGCCTCAAATGAGTACCCGGTCCGGTGTGTACGCATCGAGATGAAGGAGACAAAGGCAGATGGGCGTGGTGATGGTCACCATCCCTCCTCGTGTGCCGTGCCGGCCTTCATAAGTACTCGCTCACAGTACTTGCCACAAAGGTCTGTTGAGGCTATCGGGGGAATCGTTGTGTTTGTATGAGTGCTGGGAGTGGTCCATGCATATGTTGGTAGTTGAATGTGTGTCGCTTGGGCAAATGTATGTGGAGTGGTAGTGCGCTGTGCTACGAACCTGGCAACCCGAGTTCCATTCCTGCTCACGGATAACATCGGTGACGAATACCAGAACCGATCCAGGGCCTCCATAACTCAGCCTTAGACGTGTACAGGGTGCAGAGTTCGCAAACGTCAGCACTGGGGGAGAAAAAAAACGTCGGTCCGGCGTGGTGCTAGCGATGCGATTAGGACGGTTGGCTACGTACGGTGCGAAAGAATTCTAGATTGGAAGCTTTCGTGACTGCAAGGATTCATATTCTTAGGTTTTTTCGGTAAAGTCACGTAGGTAAAAAATTAAAATTAAAATTAATAAAAGTAAAATAAAATAAAAATATTTTATTATTTTATTTTACTTTTATTAATTTTAATTTTTTACCAACGTGACTTTACCGAAAAAACCTAAGAAGGTGCGAAAGAAGTTCACCATACATGCATCACCCCCATCGTGTGCCGTGTGTTAAATCCTACTGGGGGATCGTTGTCTTCCAGCCAGGTGAGCGCGCGTGTCTACGCGCGGCGCCGTGGGGGAGCGGTGGCGCAGTGGTTTGCGCGCTGCGCTACTACGAACCCAGCCACCTCAGGTCCGATTCCCGGCCACGGCTCACGTCAATGGCGAGTAATATCTGAACTGATCCTGTGAGTTCAAAGGCGACCGTGCGTGGTGCTGTCCACACAACGCACCCGCCCGTGCCCGTGCCAGCCTTAATGGGTGCTCGCTTACAGCCACTTGCCCTCCCCCCTACCCAACAGTCTCCAAGGCTATTCGGAGCATCTGTCTTCTTTGCCTTTGGTATGTGCGTGCGCGCGCCCGTGTATGTGGGTGTGCGCGTTTCAGCACTCGCTTGAATCGGATGGCTGCCTCCATCCAATTCACGCCATGAATTATTCATCCAGGAGCTGTCGCGATCCTTGGCGCGGTGTTGCAGAAGCCGGCTGTGGAGGCGGCAAGAAGACTGACAGATAAACGAGAGTCCTAGGTGAACGTGTGGGCATGTGGATGTGTATATATATTTTTGCAAAACACGTGTGTGTGTGTGTATTTATGACAAATTATTTGATTATTCTGTTGCGATGGCAGTGATGCACAAGCACAACTTTAATAAATACACATTCCCTTAACATAAATACTTGCAAAGCGACGTTTCGGGCAATGGCCCTCCTTCATAGCACTTCTTCATGTGTGTGTCTTTGTTATGTGTGTGTGTGTGGACGTTTGTCACCTGGGGAGCGGTAGTGTAGTGGCTAGCGCGCTTCGCTACAAACCCGGCGACCCGGGTTCGATTCCCGCTCACAGGCCAACTAGTGTGAGATCGACTGCTGCTGGTAACAATAATGTTAATGTTTCGTTGCTTTAGGATAGCGATTGTGAATGGATGATGACATAAGGATTGTGTAGGTTTCACACACCCTGTATATTCATGTGCACGGGACGATTATTTTTATTATATGGGCCTCCCCGAGGTCGACTCAATTTCAAATGAGTACATGGTGCAGTGTGTAAACATCCCTACTAGGGAGACAAAGGCGGCCGGGCGTGGTGCTGGCCACCCACCCTCTCGTGTGCCGTCCTGGCCTTCATAGGTGCTCGCTAACAGCACTTGACAGAGCAGTCTGTTTAGGTTATAAGGGGGATCTTTGTCTGTGTCACCTCAGTCAGTCAACCCATGCTACCTTGGGTCTGTTCCGTGACCTCCTGCCAGCGGGCCTTTGACACTTCACGCGGCTTCAAAGTGCACCTAGCATGGCACAAAGCGCCGTGGTGACGTCACTGCCACTTAGTGGTGCAGGGCGGTTGTTGTTGTTGTGTTACCAGGGTAGATCTCGTACGACTGCGTAATCATTGTCTCTCTGGTTTCACGTGCCAATGGGCCAGTCTGACGCCTGTGGAAAATCACAAGCCCTTCGATTACACCTGGATATTGGGACTTTGCGAAGTGGGACGGGGGGGGGAGGGATTTGGGGGGGGATTTATCCCCTTAATCCCGCGACCGTGAACCGGGCGGCTGTCTCTCAGATCAGCTGCCAAGACCCATCGGAGAGGCGAGGTTTTAGTCGCAAGTCACCAGATGGGTCGCAAGATCAGCTGCAGATCAGCTGCAGCTCTTGCGAAATTTCAAAGATGTGGAGGAACGCTGGAGAACATTGGAACAACACGGATGTCCAAAATGAATACCTCATTCGAGACACAAACGGATATTGGCTTTCAGCTCCTGAACGTATTTCCATCCGTAAAAAATAGGTGGACTTTGCAGCACATATACGATTGGTTTAGGCTAGTGGATAAATTGAATAGTTGTGTGAAACTAATACTATTCATAACACTGAGCATATCTCTAACGTGTCCATCGTCACTTTGAAATTCCACTGCTGGATGAGGATTTCCCCAGGCCCGGCAGCCAATGAGGGGGTCGTATCATCTCAACCACTGAGCTTTATCTCTAACAACAAATCCTATCCCTAACACGAAATCCAATTTCGATCATTGCTCCCTATATCGCGAACACTTATCGTGCGTGTCCAACATGAATCCTATCCCTATGAAACTGATCCTGTTTTGCTAGATATCCTGTCTCGAGCACCGGACTTATCTCGTGCATAAATCGGTGTACAAATCCCATCGAAACAGAAAAAAAAACACACGAACCAGCGCCGATGCGTAGACCACCGGCGTACGATTTCTTGGTGTAAAAAAATGTGGAAGCGACGAGTCGATATAACGGAGCAATTAAACAAATGTCAGTGAAACGTTGCTACCCTCGCTCTTAACCGCACTGGAGCAGCCGGACAATCATCTGTAGAGGAGCTGTCGCATTAATTAGGACGCCACAATCTTAAATACCCCGTAACCCGCCCCCCCCATGCAACTCTCCCCGTGGTTTCCTTTTAATTGCGTGCGATTTTCGTGACGGAGGTTCGAGTATGTAACGGAAAAAAAATCAGCAAAGGTCAGGCAATTACGATCCAACTGATGGAATAATTCAAATCATTGCCATCGTTGAAATAATCCATTGAAGTTTTTGTTGTTTTCGCAATCCAATTATGCGTGTAATTTGCCCTATAGGTAAAACAAAAATCGATGGCGTCTGAACGCGTAGGCATGTTGATAGATGATTTAACACGTTGGCTTTCACGAGCAATATCATCCATAACATAGGATTTTGGGGTTAGTTCGCGTAAATATAAATGTGTCGTTAAACCCGCCACCACCCGACACAGCCAATTAACAAGGTTTGTCACGTAAACAGAACGTGGCCAATTCGTCACAAGTACAGCACACCGGTGTGTTGGAGAGCCAATCCACAACATTTACAATCTGAGTACGACGTTTCGCCAGTAATTACAACTAGCTTCATCAGGCGACAGCCAGATTTGTGGAGAAGTCCACCTGTTTCGTTCCTTGAATAGAGGCGTAGATGTGATGACGTCACTTGTGAGCCCTTCACGTGCGAAGGGGAGGGGGGTGATTAGTGAATGCATTTTAATTACAATGGGTAACCATTGCAGGTTGGGTTATTCATATGGTAATCTACGTACATTATGCATGCACATTGTTCGTGTAGCTCCTGTCGTTAGCGTGAAATAAATAGCAGTACATAATATTATAAAAAAAAATGTATTCAAACCGTTAAATGCATGCCGCTGGGCGAGACGACCCTGAGTTCAATTCCCTGCCACAGCTGACACAAGCGCGAGAGTTGTCGTTTTTGGTCATGTTGTTTATTGTGCTTGCACAACGCTGTCAACACAAAACCCTCGATCTTTTAATTCGATTAACAACACGGCGCTGGGCCAAACTGCCATGAGGCAACATTTCATGTGGCTCTAGCAAGGCCTTAAATCCTCACTTGATATATTCCGCAATGTGGCCTTAGGCTTGGCTTGTAGTAAGGATTATATTGTCGGCAGAAGGCAATATCACCAGAGTACAAAGTTTCACCTATCTACAATAACCCTGTATTAGTATTATATTCCTCGTGCTAAGCGGGGGAAGGACAACAAACCAAACAACAAAAAAGCAGTTAAAAAGAAATGAGTTAACAATGACATGAGGGCACGTCACGGCGAGTTATTTGTGACGTGGGCAATATATTTATGGGAACAGTGCTGTTAGCGAGGACCTATGAAGCCCGGCCGTCCATAAATGACGTCACGCGATTTTGGACGATTTTTGACCCCCCCCCCCTCGTCGTCACACGGCGTCACAAGAAGTCAGACCCCCCTCAAATATGACGTCACAAAGCTCTGCCCCCCCCCCCAACAAAAAATAAAACATGCTTCAAATCGCTTTAAACTATTGGCATTGTAGTGCGTATTTAATGTGGCGCTGCACTCTGATGTTGTAGGATAAAACATTAATTTTAAGTTGCGCATTTTGATGTGACGTCACATTTCTCACCCCCCCCCCCGTCACACATCGTCACAAATGTCTGACCCCCCCCCCTAGGTGCGTGACGTCATTTATGGACGGCCCCTAAGCGGATGGCCAGCACCACCCCCAACCGATTTGGTCTCCGCAGTGGCGATGTTCACACACCGCACCAGGTACTCATTTGAGACTGAGTCGATCTAGAGGAAGCCCAAGACCGTTTCTGATAATCGTCACCACTGTTAGCAGTGAACGGGAATCGAACTTGGATCGCCGGGTTCGTAGTGCAGTGTGCTGACCGCTACGCTCCCGCTACACGTACGGGCTGAGACAGAGACAACAACACTGTTGAGGCACCGACACACACGCACGCAAGTTTGTGTATCTGAAAGAGGTCACATCCTTGTACACCGACGAACACACGCGTGAACACTTTGACATGAGCCACGACCCGGTGGCTTCTGCTGCTGCTGCTGATGATGATGCTGCTGGAGTGTGGGGGTGGGGACAGTCTGCCGTCCATCCAGGTGGGGGAGTGAGCACGGATTTGGGAACCCGAGCGAACGCGCGCGCGCATCTCAGGGTCTCAGTTATGACTGGGAACGAGGAGCACAGGGCACCGCGCTCGGGGTTATCGGATTATGCAGAGGCCGTGTTCACAGCAGCAGCAGCAGAAGCAGCAGCCCACAGCGAATGGCTTCAGCTGTAATGAAATGTACTGTATCCTGAATAACACGGTGGTGCAGTGGTGAGACTGGAGCCTCATAGCTAAGAGTTTATCGGGTTTGATGCCCCCCTCCGGCCCCTTCCGTGTGGAGTTTGTGTGTTCTCTCTAGCCCCCTGTTCTGCATGGGCTTTCTCCGCCACGGTGGCGAGATGTTAACTACCTCGCCTGGTATACAGGAGATTGTGGGTTCGATCCCGACCCTGACGCCTGCTGTATATTTGAAGTGTGCATGTTCTTCCCGTGGTCGCGTCGATTTTTCTCCGGATCCTCCGGGTTTCCCCTCCACATTTAGAATCAACACGTGATAAGCCAATTCGTTGAGCTATCATTTGTGGCCAAATGTGGCCAAATGATAGCTCAACCGTGGGATCATGGGCTCCACGATTCAAATCCTAACGGCGAGGTTCGGATTCGAACCATGGGGCTATGAGCTCCACGGTTCAAATCCTAACGGCAGCGACGGTGGCGACACAAGGAATAAAATATGTTCCCTGCGATGATCGTTGAGAAATTGGGAGTTGGATCCGAACAATCACGCTTCCCCCGCTCGCCCACGGAGTGTTTTAACGAAGTGCCTTGAAACCTTTGAAGGAATGTGTTTAATAAAGCGTTTTCGTTATGAGATTTTGAGATGTATTTCGCAGCGCCGATGAGATTCCCTCCGTGTGTGTCACCCCTCCCACCACCACCGCTCCCCTCCACGTGTGCTCAGCCGATTGTGCCGTCCGTTTGCACGATGGCTGCTGTCAGAACCACTCAAGTTGATTAAACACATCGTGTTTTGTGCGGTCAAATCAGCGTTGGCAAAATTAAAAAAAACTTCGACGCACTCGTCAGGAACGCCGTAGCCCTAAATCAGACCAAAATAAATAAATCATTGGTGACGTTTTAGGCCATGACCCGTCTTCTTATCTGCCTGCGATAAAGAAGGGCTATTGGCCGCAAAGGTTTACCTTTTTTATTTTTAGGGGCGCTGTTAATTATATGAATCTGTTAAGTGTGTGCCACTTTCATTAAATTACAGTTGTCACCATAAAGCCATGACGACAACACGCCACCTCCTCCCGTCTCTCCTGCCTCCAGTTCATTACCATGCACAGGCCCTTTGTCAAGCCACTGCTGGATGAAGGCCTCCCGACGCCGTCCCTGTTACGTGGATTGCTTGCCCATACTTCAACCATTGCTGGTCAATGCGGGGAGGGGCTCAGGACCGGTTCAGATAATCGTCCCTGGTGTCCGCTGTGAGCAGGAATCGAACTCTGGCCGCTGCGCTCGTCGAACAGCGCGCTGGCCACGGCGACACCGCTCCATCCTCCCCACCTGCGCTGCATCAATTCACGAGTGATTTGATGCAGCCGGGGCAGACGACGCGCTGTCGTGCCCACAAAGATGAAGATCCCCGTGTAGCCTTTATCTGACTGTTGTGGAAACAGCTGTTATCGGGCACCTATAAAGGCCGGCACGGCAAACAAGTAGGTTAACAACACCGCACAAATTTGTTAAAGCTGAGTCAATCTAGGGGAGACCCAGAACATTTTCAAAAGAACTGCCATTGACATTGTTCGTGAGCGGGAATCGGAATCTGGGGGAGGGCGCCGGGTTCGAATTAACGGCGCGAGTTGCACAAACCGCTGCAGCGCCACGTACACCAGAAAGCCTTGGGAATGTTTTCACTGCGCTCTCATGCATATTAATCACATGCCTTGGGGGGGGGGGTAGAGGTGAGAGGAAGAGGTGGCT
Organism: Lampetra planeri; assembly: GCF_965212315.1. Classification (NCBI taxonomy): domain Eukaryota; kingdom Metazoa; phylum Chordata; class Hyperoartia; order Petromyzontiformes; family Petromyzontidae; genus Lampetra; species Lampetra planeri. The sequence goes on from NC_136136.1 coordinate 5,902,555, forward strand.
GCGATGCTGGGGACGGATTTAATAACAACAATTTATGCCCTAGGAATTTTGAAAAAAAAATTCAAGAGTTTAAAAATCATGGATGCAGCAGCGCAGCAGCAGCAGCGGTGTGACCAGTGTGGAAATAACAAGTGAGGCACAAGCTTCACACGTTCACGGGTTTGTTCTCTGAAGCGTACAGGGGATAAGACGCCACGGTTAGCCATTCATAGATAGATGGGTCATGTGCAGTGAGGCAGCACCGATGAAGGCCGGCACGGGGGTAGGTGGCCAGCACCACGCCCGGCCGCCTTCGTCTCTCCAGTGGCGATGTTTACACACTGCACCAGGTACTTATTTGAGGCTGAGTCGACCTAGGGGAGTCCCAGGACCGGTTCAAATAATCGTCACTGGTGTTGGCCGAGAGCGGGAATCGAAGTCGGGCCGTTGGGTTCGTAGGGCAGCGCGCGAACTGCGACACGACATGCACACACACACACACCCGTACAACAGCAATTTAAATTTAGATTTAAAGCTTTTGTGACTGCAGGGATTCATAAAATAATAGAACCAAGAAGAGCAATTTAAATCTGTGCAGCAGCTAATGCAACCGTATGTCCAGACACAGAAGCACACACTGTTACAAAATACTCTCAGCCGATACAATGTCACCTGTTTGCAAGAAATGCATAGCCTTGATTCATTTTATTTATTTCGCTTTCTTATCCACCGGAGAAGCAATGTCCATCAGACATCGTGATGCTGGCGTGTTACTTAAAGCGACCGAGTTCCCCGCTGTCTGGCAGCATTGATAAACGTCTACCTTAGGGACCGATGGAGAGCATGTGTACAAACACTCGATGCAATTACCATTTCGCTGGCTGACACGGTTAAAGAAATTCGACGAAACGCCACCGCTCGGCAAAATGGACATTTTTTTTTTTCTCTCCAATAACACACACGGGCGCTGGAAACACATAATAAAAAATTACATGAATTACCATATAAACAACGGACGCTTTCGAGTTGCGTCGACGAGCATTAAAAAATGAAAATGCGGCATACAATGGGACTTGAATCCGCCACCACCAACCGCCACCACCAACCGCCACCACCAACCGCCACCACCAACCGCCACCACCAACCGCCACCACCAACCGCCACCACCAACCGCCACCACCAACCGCCACCACCAACCGCCACCACCAACGGCCAACACCAACCGCCACCACCAACCGCCACCACCAACCGCCACCACCAACCGCCACCACCAACCGCCACCACCAACGGCCAACACCAACCGCCACCACCAACCGCCACGCAAACTCCACCCATGTTTTTTCTCGTCATTTGCTGAATGGAATCACGCGGCATTCTCAACGCCCCATACGCTAGGTTGCCTGCCCGCCCGTGCACAGCAGTTGTGCCACGATTTAATTACTTAAGGTCCATTGAGTCCTGCATTGGTGGTGCTGGCCCTTTGGTGAGGGGGGGGGGAGCCTGGGCAGAGATGACAGAATATATTTATCTAGACACATAAGTGATAGATTTAACACGTAGGCTTTGAACAATAAATAAGAGATGTAGCAAGATGACATAAGGGATATAATGAGACAGATGTCAACAAGAGGCAATGATGGGGTTGGCATTCATGTTCACAGGCATTTCAATGTACTTTTGGTTCACCCCTAGAGTTTTCATGAATATAGGTCCACTTGAGCTACTTGTGGGTCAACGCTTTTGCTATTTTAGCTTTTATTTGTAGCACCACCACTGTCGTCTTGCCACTGTGGCCCATTCAAGGGACGGAAATCGCCGCGTTTTCCCCAGTAATTGAGATTATGTAAATCACAGAATTTGCACTGCGCCCGGACAAAGATCGTTTTCTGAATTGAGCATTAGCTCAGGGCACAGAGGTTCAGCCAACACGACTGCACGGTCAGGCAACCCTCATAAAAGAGCAGTGCAGCATTGCAATGCGTTGCAGTGGCAGGATATATTGTGCCAATTATTTTTTTCATTTTGCCTGCATAAAATCATAAACACTGGTATTTTATTCACACAAAAGCGCAGATATTCACACACAAAGATCCCACTTATTACAGCCTGCATGGACGACTGGGACGAGTGCTGTTAGCGAGCATCTACAGTGGTACCCCAGAGATTGAACTTAATTCGTTCCAGAAGGCCATTCGAACACCGATTTGTTCGAACAGCGAATTGATTTTCCCCATAAGAATGAATGTAAAATACATTAATTGGTCCCAGACACAAGAAATCTCTCATTATAAAGCATTTTACAAGTTTACAGTAATTACATGTATAAACGCATTACAAAAAATGGAATAAATGAATAAATATGGAATAAATGAAATAAATGAACATTGAACTTCACTTTACCTGTAGTAAGGAGAGTTGATGGCTTGAGTGGAAGGTGGTGAGGAGGAGGAGGTGGTGGTGTTATTGTTTGGGAGTCCCCTTCCATAATAACGTCAGGTAACTGCCCTTCTGGGGTTCTTTCTCTTTTGTGCCTCTTTTCTGCCACTAACTGTGAGTCACTTGAGCTCTTTCTGACTAAAAACTTATAGGTTTGTTTCTGCCTCCGTTTTAGGATGTTTCGAAAATGACACATTGTATTATCATTGGCTTATCACTACCACTAACCTTCTTAGGAGACATTGTGTATGGATAAACACCAAAAAACACTAAAGTAAAGGAAATCAACGAAAAAGTTAAGGAACGATGTTTTGCGGGTCTGCACTGGGTGAGAGCTACGTGTTAACTGAGCCTCTCACACGGCAAAACATTTGTCTGGGCAAGCGTCATGCACGCTGGCCATACGCGTCTCAGCCGTACAGGTTCTTTCAAGTCGCGATTGCCCGTTCGACCTCCGAATTTCGTTCGGTTTCCGGGGCAACATTTTTTCGGAAATATCGTTCGAACACCGATTTGTTCGAGTTCTGGTGCATTCGATCTCCGAGGTTCTACTGTATTAAGACCGGTCCGGAATGGCACTTCAGGATGCCCATGGACTCAGCGTCCCTGGCTGCTCTTAAGAGTTGGTTGGTGCTGCTCCAGCTGCCCTCACTGTCGCTGGAGATCGTTGTTCATGATGGGTCACGGTTGCTTGTTCCCAGGCTGTCCAATGAGCTTTACAATATTTATAGAATTGAACCTCTGCAACAAGCGGCAAATACGCTACCGCTGGGCCACTGTGCCACCTCCCTTAAGTTGACCCCCAGGGGGAGGTCAAGGAAAGTTCAGATATAATTAGCCAAAAATGCTAATCAAGCCCCGGAATGAAAACAAAGCATTTGCCAATAACACTGCTTTAAAAGGGAACCATGCATGACGTTTTGGGCAACAGCCCTTCTTCATAGGATGTCGCATATTATTTATATATTTTTTGTATTTTAAGGCAGTGTTAGTGACAAATGTGTTTCGTTGTTTTTTGCTCTTTGCGCTTGTGCACCACTGCCAACGCAGCAGGAGCATCACTAAATAATTAGGTTGAATCAAAATGAGGTCACCATGTTCCATAGTGCAATGTGCCAACTACTGTGCACAGTGCTATGCAACAAAGACAAAGATCCCCCGCATAGCCTTAACAGACTGTTGGGGCAAGTGCTGTTAGCGAGCACATATGAAGGCTGGCACAGCACACGAGGGGGTGGGTGGCCAGCACCACGCCCGGCCGCCTTTGTCTCCACAGTGGCGATATTTACACACTGCATCAGGTACTCATTTGAGGCTGATGGACCTAGGGGAGGCCTAAGACTGATTCAAATAATCGTCACGTGCACAGAAATATACATGGTGTAAGAAACCTACCCTTGGAGACCATCACATATTCTGTGCAGCCGATCCTTCTGTCATCATCCATCCCCTAACGGCTTCACAATCGTTATCCTAAAGCAGTGAAACAATAACATTAAACCAGCAGCATCCAACACAATAGCATCCATCTGTTCACTCAGCTTGCAGATTAGCACATGGTCGGAGCATTTATTACAAGCTACTTTTTGTAGCAAATGTACCTATCCAGGAATACATCTTAGCAATAATAATCTAATCAATGATCTGCTTGTCAGCACGCATAATTCACAAAGAACCTTAAATAATGAGTTAAATACGTTTATTCATGAAATTGGCAACATGTAAGATTGCATTTCACTTGTAGACACTTGTTCAGATATTGCTTGTAAACATATCAGGATTACTTCTGAAATGCAACAAAGTCGGGAAATCGTGAACGCAAGGATCTCAGATTGCTCATCATCACTTTCATGCCCCGTTCGTATGCGCCGTCACCGTTCCGCCTTTATCCGTGTGGGCACTTTCCACCTCTTCCCGCAGCATGGCACAGAAGGCCAAAAGTGCCCAACGAGAAGGAGCTTTCCAGAGCTCCCTCTGGTGGAGGCTCTTCCACCAGCGGTGGATTGAGAAATAAATTGCAGGTCTGCACCTTTGCCCATTCTTTCCAAAGCATCGCGCACTATGCACATTTAAATGTGACGCTTCGTTGGCATGAATCCTGCGTTTTGTTTGTTTCAGCTTTGGAGCCGTAAAAAAAGTTGAATTAATCGGGCGTGATGTCCCACACGAATGTAAACGAAAACACCTCGAACTGGTGGAATGTCTGAAAGTTTCCAATTGTATATTTGCCAACAGAGGCAATTGGTGTCAGAGCTGTAAATTAAATCTCGTTGGGTAGTACTATGGCAGAGCGTCCAACTAGCTTCAGATCGTCACAGGTGTCAAATTCTTTATCCAGAACAGCCTCACGGAGGCTCAGGACTCTCCTTCAGGTCGGGTTCTGCATTGGGATGTTCGGCCAATTTCACACACAGGATGAGCTTGTAGTTGTCGGAAAAAAACCCACGGTCCGCGCAAGAGGACAACACTCAGGCAGCGCTCCGCATGGATAAAAACAAACAAATAAATAAAGAATTCACCGCTGCCCCGCCTATCCGTCCGGCCGCCTCCCTCCCTCTCTCTCGCCACCGTCTCAGTTCCAGACGCGAACACCGCCATCCCATCCGGCGGTGGCGAGCGTGCGGGGCAGCACGGGGTGGAAGGTGGCGCCCAGGCAGGGCCCGCCGGCGTGCGCCGCCAGCGACGCCAGCAGGCGCCCCGAGCGTGGGCAGTAGAAGCGAGCGGAACCGTCGGCGCTGCCCGTGCCCAGCAGGGAGCCATCGCGAGAGTACTCGCACGCCACGCCGTAGCCCTCCACCTGGCACGCGACGGGCGAGAATGCAAATGTTTGATTACGCGGTTGCGTTGTGGCGCCTCCGCGGTCTGTGATTTCGGGTAGCGCCCCACGTGTCGTTGTTCGGCTCGATGTCCGCGCGCTTCGCTCCATCTTCAGGTCTGCTCTGCCGATGAAATCGTGCCGACGAAGACAAACGCATGCTGGAGAGCAGCACCTTCGGCTACCGAAGCTCCAAGCGCATGGAGCCAAATGTCGAACGCCGCGCTGAACAACGCGCTGGGCGACCAGAAAACCCGCCGGGGGGAGGACGCAAAGTGTTGCTTTTAATTGACAAATGTTTTAACGTGTCTTTTTAGTAACACTTTCTCACGTTGAAAGCGTTATTCAATTAGATATGTCTGTCCATCCATAACAGGGGGAAAGTGATAACGCTCCTAAAGGCTCATTCATTATGCACCTAGTTTATCCACCCTGGAGGAATGATGGAACGAGTTGAGCCACACATCTAGAATTTGACACCCGTGACCTTCTGAAGTTAGTTGGGTGCTCTGCCGCAGTGCCACCCAAACAGATTTCATTCGTAGATTCGACACCAAATGCCTCTGTTGGCAAATATACAATTGGCAACTTTCAGACATTCCACCACTTCGAGGTGTTTTCCTTTACATTCGTGTGGGACTGCACGCCCAATGAAATCAACTGAATTATTTTATTTATTTTATTTCATATGGCCCCAAACTCAACAGAAACGCAAACACAAGATTGAAGCCAACAAAGGCGTCACATTTAATATTCCCAGTACGCGATACTTTCTAAACGAATGCGTAAAGGTTCAACTCTTCAATGACTAGCTCATGCCACTGCTGGCGGAATGGCCTCCTTCCATGCTGGCCAGGAATTGTGGAGGAAGGTGGGAGTACCCACAGTTTACCCCACCACAAGCAACCTGCTATCACTGACTGTGGTGTAATCTATTTATACTTCAAGGTGGACCAGAGGTCACAAACGGGTTTTGATTCCTTACCCGTACCCGTACCCGGCCGCACCAGGGCCGCAAACGGGTACCCGTACCCGGCCGTACCCGTACCCTACCCGTACCCGGCCGGGTACGGGTAGGGTACGGGTATCGGGTACCTGATTGCGACCTCTGGGATGAAGCCATGTTGCAGGCGCGGGTGGGTTGATTCTAGGAACTTGAATTGTGAGAAGAGACAAGACGTTGGGAAATGAGTGACAAACGGTTACTCACCAGTGACTCACGGTCTACCCGTACCCGGCCGCACCAGGGTCGCAAATGGGTACCCGTACCCGGCCGTACCCGTACCCGGCCGGGTACGGGTAGGGTACGGGTATCGGGTACCCGGTTGCGACCTCTGAGGCGGACAGACATTTAAGATATTTGGGGATTGTTTCAACTGCCACGGCGGGAGAGTGAATCGAACCGACAACCTCTCGACTGCAAGTCCATTACTCTAACCGTATAGACGAAGGCAACACCCAAGAATTGTTGCACGCTGCTATAATTTGGATGAATGAATTACATTTTTTGGTCCATTTCACATTTATGTCAAGCAATCAGCAATTTAATTTGTGGTAACATTGTAAGAACTTTGGCCCTTGCCTAGTTCTTTAGGTATCATGAACAAGTGGAAAATTATAACACGTGACTATATATACACAGTGGTCCGAAAGTGAGGACATAGGGTAATTATGTTTATTTTAACAACTCACATAAAGCGATTTCATTTATTTTAACAAATATTCAAGCTGCCTTCCATGAACATTAATGCATGCATGAATTCTCTTTTGACATAAATGCAGGACTTAAAAAAAGATTACAGCTGCCTTCTTTTGCATACATAAAAACGGATTGAACTCGTTGGTCATTAGTCACTTAAAATTCCATTTGTAAATGTCACCTGAAAAGGAAGAAATATATATATGTATATGTTAATAATGATAATAGATCAAATATTAACTTAAACAATTAAATGTTTTAATGCCAGCATTAAAAGAAATAAAATAACTCGATTGTGCCCTGACTTTTGGGTCACACTGTGTATTTATATTTCAAAAGTCTACCAAGCCACAATTTAATTCTCTTAAAAGGCTTATTTTTCAAAGGGCAAAATCTATTTCCCCCAAGCCAAGTGCAAGACTTTAATGAATATTTAATTTCCTTTTGGATGAGCGCGTAATCCTCTTTTTCAGCTCCACTAAAATGTGGAGCCACCCTTGAATGGCAACGACCCTCGCAATTCTCGGAACCGCTTAAACCATTCGGATCATCGCAACACTTCTCTAGCAGCCTACAACAGAAGTAAAGTGGCGCGTGCAGCAGCAGCATCAGCAGCGACAACAAAAAAACAATTGTATATTTTCGTGTGCATTTACAATTCTTATTTTACATATTACATTTCACTGCAGGGGGTAACACAATTAGGCAAGCGGGACTCTGCGGCGGAGGCGGGCGAGGGTAGGGCGGGGGGAGTCGGAGCGAGCCAGAGAGCCTGGGAGGATGACACAGAACTGTTCTCTTGCGTACGAAGGGAGCCATCAATCACGACGGTAGCCAGAATAACCGAGCACCCAAAGTCCCTGTCGCGCCCATCCGTCACGCTAATGGCAGTGGCGGCTTTCTTAATCACGGGGCTCATCGCGCGGCTCACGAGAGCTTCCGAGTTTCCGAGCGTCTCCCGTGTCCCCGCGCGGGCGAGGGGTGTACAAGGGCTATCTTGTGCGCTTCGCTCTCCGCCTCCCACCGTCTTCTCAACCTGCACCCCCCCCCAACCCCCCCCGCCCCCTTTCTGTACTCAACCATGTGCGTTAAAAAACGTTCAGACCCAACCCCATCAACCTCGTGAAAATTAAACCTCCCCCAGCAACACCCACCACTCTACGCCTTAGTGGTGCTGCGGTTGACCTAATGCGTGCAAATGCCGATTCTGCGTGGCGTGTGCGTCTGTTTTTAATTTGTTTGGTTGCTGGTTTACTGTTGTGCACGTATAAATCATAACAAACAAACTAAATTCTTCTTCATAAACACTAACATCGAAATAAAAAGTTGCTGCAGTTTTTCCGCTGTGTAGCTCTATGCTGTACTTGAACATCTCCAGAAAAAAGAGCTCTTCAGATTCCTCCAGTGGAAATAAATAATCTGATTCTGCTATTGGGTTATACCATGCGTTATTCAGTACGATGTCTCATGTGTCTCTCAGACATTCAGGAAAAATCCGAAACACATCAGAGAAAATATACAGCCCTTTGTCAATCCACTAATGGATGAAGGCCACCATCACCCCAAGCCATGTTGGTTACGGGGGTTGTTCAACCGTCATGCAGGTCAGTCTGGGTTGGCAGGACCAGATCTATAGTGCTCTATAATTAAGAATATAATTATGTTTCTCCACAATGTTTCTTTTATTTGTCAGTTTTTTATTTCATTTTAATCATGTAGAGTATGAAATATAATATTACTTTCAATGTAAATTATCTTTATTTATAATATGAATGGTAAGTTATGAAGGGTTTATAGTGTGAAATTGTAAGTTACTAAGAGTGGGAACGCATCCTCATGTACTAATGTTATAAGTTATTCAATATACGAAGTTTCATTATCCGGGCGAAGCTCAAGGAACCCATAGACTTCGTACATCGAGCTATTACTGTACACGCACAAGTACTGAAGTTTTACGTAAACAAAAAACAAAACGCGGGAAAAATATAAGTTGTTATGGTCACCGACAGAGGCAAAGAGGTCCTTAAAGAATATTCCCAAAGCGATGGTTTAAAGGCAGACTGTGCAATCCATTAAAAGTGGCTGACCGTGACAACGGCAACATGACAGCGCTGGGTGACAGCCCATCGCGCGATAACTACCTCCAGCGCACCTGGGCCTCGTCAATCACTCTTACTCATTTCTGGCGAGAATGATTCTCATTAAAGATAAGAGGCCGCACGTCCCACGCCTGCCATCGAGTATTTATCAGTTTGTGCGGCTGCATCCTGGCCCGCGCTAAAGACCTGTCCAGTTCAATTAAAATGTAAATACCTGCTCAGCCGGCTTGCTAATATGTTAAGCCAAGCATGGCAAGTATGCATCCTTGACACCAAATTGCCAGCAAATTATTAGAAAAGACGTGGCCGAGGTAGCGTTGGAATACTAAGCAGGGGATTATTACCGGGCTTGTTGTGATATTGACCGAGTCTGAAATTAGTTTTTTTATTCATTTATGAATGAATTGGGTGATAAAAAAATACAGTTGGTTATCTTCATTAATTGGTGATTTCTGGTGAATTGTCGTTTATTTGGTATATGTAAATGCCTATGGTCGATTGATACATGCATCTTGATGTTGTGTGTAATTTGTACAATACTTATGCAAATTGTATGCAAATAGTGTGATATGTAAATTAAACATATTGGCTAATGGCATAAAAAAGTCAAATGAGAAAAAGAATATGGGCGATGATATAAATGAGAGAGTAAAGACGACACCAGAATAATCAATTGCAGAATTAAATTGCAGCCAGCGTAGCGTGACAATTCACCAAACGCACTTAACACAATCATACAAATTACAGCAACGCAGTAGAAATGTCTTCACGCAGAAAAGAGACTCGCAAGGAACACCGATGTCCCTTTCGCCAAATTCACCTTGCCCTTTGACCTACGACCCCCACACCCCAGCCAGAGAACTAACCGTGTGGCCTTCGAAGCGCTTCTTCTTGTCCATGCTGTACGGTCGCTGCGCGGAGAACACCGCGATGTAGTTGCCGTTGGTTTGCGCCGCAAACACCGGCTCGCGCGGGTGGAGGCAGAGGCTGGGACACGTGTATCTTTCCTGTCAGAATCAAAATATGTATTTATACTGGATGGATCCCATGAGCTATGAAGTTGCTTTTTTCACAGATGTTCACCTAACCCCTGTCCACACAGGCCAGGCCAGGGGTAAGGTGGGGGGGGGATAGTTCAGGAAACATCACCATTCTTAACAACAAGAGATGCCAACACATTACTCCGGCTCTTTGATCATTGCACTGGCTTCCTGCAAAATGCAGCATTGATGTTGAAATTGTGCATTCTACCTACAGTTCATTATTGATTACACTGGTCAACAAAAAAATAAATAAATTCTCGCCTGGACTTTTGCAGCTGTTTTAGACTAATTTCAGGGTGCTGATTCCAAATCTGATCTCAGATTTGCTCAATCACATCTCATTTTTATGCTATCGGCATAACCCATTTTCATTGATTTTACCCGAAATTAATTCTGTCACTTATGATTGCAAGTTGTTGCGAGTCAGTGACTGCTTTAGTGTTAAAATATGGTGCTGTATTTTTAGGATAGTGTGTTTATATTATCATTTTATGTAGATATTCACATTTATTTAATTTTTTTCTTCTGCAGTTTTTATTGAAAATGCAATATTTTATATCTCGAAAACCTGGTGTGATAGACAAAATCTGATGCCAGATTTGGAATCAGCACCCCAAAATTACCTTAAAACCGTTGAAATACCTTATGCCAGAAAAAGTGTGTTGACCAGTGTTATCCACGGCTGAATGACTCTGCCTTCTCGACAGACCTGTTCTCCACCTGAAGACGGCTGCTTGCGTTGTGGCCGAAACGTCGTGAGAATTATTTTATTATGTTTTATTTTTATTATTTTATTATTTTATTATTTTCCTTCTACGTGACTTTACCGAAAGAACCAAGAAGATGAATCCCTGCAGTCACGAAAGCTTTAAATCGAAAGCCACAGACACGTCAGAAAGTGAGCTGTGTGTATGTTGAACTTCTGTCACACATACGTCGTCAAGCGTGCTAATCGGAGGCGCTCGCCTGCCTCTGGAACTCTGTTCCAGATCACATCAGGATTGCTGGGACAGAAATGCTGACACAAACACATCTTTTAAATAATTGTATTTAAACATGTTTGAGTTGGTTAAACACGTAGGTTTTCGCGACCAATATCATCCATAATAGAGGTGTTTTTGGGTTAGATCGCGTAAATATATAAATGTGTCGTTAAAACCCGCCACCACCCAACACAGCCAACTAGTAAGGGTTGTCACGTAAACAGAACGTGCCAATTCGTCACTAGTACAGCACACCGTGTGTTGGAGAGCCAAGCCACAACATTGACAATCTGAGTATGACGTTTCGCCAGTAATTACAACTAGCTTCATCAGGCAACAGCCAGATTTATGGAGATGTCCACCTGTTTTAAAAACACCTCTATTATGGATGTTTGAGTTAGCTTATCCATGAGTTGGACTGATTGGCCACTGGCATTTTTCGAGATTCTATTGGATTGTAAAGTTCCTTGTAATGGTCTTCCTGAAGAGCACTCTATAACAGCAATGTATATTGTGTTAATGGATCAACAATAACATTTGCATCGTTTACAATGCCCATTTGAACAGCTAACGCTGATATTTTGGCCTATGATTAGAATTAAAAAAAAAGTGATTTTTTTTCCTTAGAGGTCGACAATCAATATAATCAATTCATTGAAAATGGAACATCAACTGCATATATAATTAACAAAATGGATAATATAATAAATTCAATTACATGTATGAAGGGTTAAGTGCTTACATCAACATTTAATGGAAAAATTCTTATTACATTTTGACACGTTATTAAAGTATTTGCACGACGGGGCTGCCTCAACAGCTATAAATCCTCGATGAAACTACATTCATCTTTTGATGGATTTACAGCTACATACATTTTAAGATGGAAAAATAGCAGTGAAATGTTATCCTCATATATACGGAAGGCCTTCTCAATCATACGAGCTAGGGCAAGCCCCCCACTCCACACACCAATAAGTCATGTGACAGTCAACCATTGCACACTACCATTATTGATTAACTTCAGGTTAAGCTCATGAATGTTTGCAGAATAACAGGCTTTTTTCAATAGAAGGCTTATATAATGATTTTTAAAAAGGCTTTACCCTTTCTGGCAAAAATATAGGTGTTAAGATGTTAAACAGCAAATTATAAGGCATCTAAAGTCTGCATTAACCACCCGTACCTTTGGTAAACATACAAACAACTATGCTTTGATAATGTATATTGTCCTCGCAATTGATTGGCCTACACCAGAGGCAGCCTCCTTGATGGCTTTGTCTCACCGGTTGCTAGACCTAAGAGCCCCGAAAGGCGAACGGCAAAAGGGCGCTGCAAATTCCAAAGCATTCATATATTGGGTTAAGTAGTTTTATATGCTGGACCCGTTTTGTCATAAAGGGTAAAAGCCTCACTTATTTTTTTATCATCTTAATACCAGAAAAAGGGTCATGGAGATAGAAGGTATATATATATATAGCTTGGTTAAACTCATCTAGAGAGACAAATGCCCTCCCTGGTGACTCTTCATTCTAATTAGCATCGGCCCGAGGTGTCATGACAACAGTGTTTGGTAAAGCAGGGTGGACAGCGTATTCCTGTTATTCACCTCATTTAAATCTTACTCGGTCTCCGTGCCTCTATTGCGCGGGCCAGCTATACAACCATACAAAGACCTTGATCATAGTTGATTAATTATTTATGTAAAACAATCTCAATACATTCATCAATAGCAATGCCTTCAAATCGTTATGTGCTATAATGCCGATTACATTTTTTTCCCTTTTAAGGCCACAGTGTTATTAACAAATGTGTTGATTTTTTGGGTTAATGTGTGCGTGTGCACCACTGCCAAGGCAGCGGCATCATCAAATAATGTGCTTGTTTATTTTCAGATCGATTTAAAATTAGAGATGACATCAATATACAAAACCTTTACTTTCTGATGTTAGAGCTTATTATACAGTCCGTTCTCTGATGTACAGCATGCGCAGCAATGCTGCCCTGTGTGGATTTCTCGGAGGCAGTAAAAATCTAAAGACTGACTGACACCCAAGTGCTGAATTTTCAAGTCCAATCCTTAGGCCCACCACTGTTGCAGCTGAACATTTAAACATATCATTAATGTGCACCAATTGACACTCAATCTGTAATTGAATGGAGAAGATGGGCAAACGAGAAAAATAAACTGTCACAATTTCCCACTCACGATTAAATTCAGGAAACAAATTTTTTTAAAGCATTGTTTCAAATCACGTGAGTTAATCACATGTAACATATATGAATTTAAATAATAATTCATTCTTGCACATGTGATTGATGGAAATATCGCGAGCGTAAGGATCGTGTTTACGTCACCACACTGGTCAGTGAAGGGCGAGTGAAGGTAGGGAGAACAGGAGTGCAGTACAACGTTCGATTTTGCTGCCCTACCTTCTGCTGCTAGCCACATAGCCTGGCAGCCTATAACCACCTGATGCAGAGAGTGGTCACCCAGCTCAGCACTATCCAGCTGCTGACGTGGCCTAGTGGTAGTACATTGTTGCAGGTTCATGGTTCAAATCCAGTGGCAAACCTGATTCATACTGCGAGTGTATTCATAAATATACGCAGTGTCTGATTCACGGTGGACATAATCGGTCCTGTGCTGTCATTTGCAAGAATGGGCCATTTTGTGCCGGTGTCATGGTCCAAATTTCCAAATAAAAAAAAAATTACCCGCAAATGACTCAACTTGAATGTACGTATCAATCATCATCCCCGACTGCAGAAACTTAGCAAGACCTTGCGAAAGTGAGGCTTTCCTGGGTATACAGGTGCAAATAAAAAAAAAAATAAAAGCTGCTTAGCTTCCAAGGTCTGATGAGATTGGGGGAAATTTTAGACGATTTCATCATGAAAGCTGAAAATAAAAACCGCTTGCATATATATACACCGCTGTTATATCGAGTGCATCAGGTGTAATGAGGTACGGTGAAGGGCACGCACGTGGAAGATCTGGTTAGAGATGCGCGCGCCTGTGCCGAGATCCCAGGCGAGGAGCGTACGGTCAGGCGAGTCGCGGCTGACAGCGTCCGTGCTGGAGATGAACTCGTCGCCTCCGCGCAGAAACAGCATGGCTAGCACCTGCTGGCAGGGCGCGCGGAACTCGCGTAGTGCCTATGAGTGAAACACATCAACAGCAGCGGTCGTCAGCATTTTGTCAAAGAGTACACAGTACGTATAGCCCCGGGATTAATCTCTCATCGATTATTTTTGCTGGTAAACTGGAGTAGGTGGCACGTTTCTGGTAGACGCAGACAAGGAGAGAGAGGAATACTGGCTGTGGTGTGCTGGGTGCGGAAACATTTTCTAGATCACTCAACCAAACAAACCTGGCTGATATTGGGGTTGACGTGAAAGGATAAAAAGGGCAACTCTACTCCAAACTTTTGGACAATGGGAAATAAGCCATTAAATGTGCTCTCCTAAATGTATATCTTTCATGGGTTTGCAAGGACACTTACCCTGCAACTTAAAAAAGGCAGCTGAGACAACCTCTGGAGAATCCAAATGACATTCACTCTGACCTATTTTATTATTTTAGTAATTGAAAATCATCTTGATTATGTTAATCAGCTAAAGTATGTTCTGGGACAAAAAAAACTATTCTCACCTTGCAACAATTACGGATTGTTCTTATGTATTCCCAAAGCCCTCTCCACAACTCTCCAGCCCGCCGAGACTACTGATGAAATTCGGGAGATTAATTTTCTCACAGAGCGTGGATCCCAACGCTGGCCCACACGTAACCTCGACGCACCAGCTTAATTGTGTGGTTATCTCAACTCTGCAGCCACCACCAAAATCCCGGAATGTTAAAATAGAAGTGACTGTATTGTCATTTTTATTCAATGGAGGCTAGCGAATGCAACGAAGATGGACCGGTATTTAATTGTGTTTTGCAAAGCATTAATGCCATTATTGATCTTTGAGATTGGATAAAGCGAAGCAGGGAATTGGAAGTAGAGGAACAACAATGATTTGGAAAATATTGAAATTGACTTGCAAATAGTATTGACAATTTAAGAGGAATGAATGAAAAAGCCAAAGATAAAAAATAAACAGACACATGTGCCCTTGTGATAAGGAAGAAGAGGGATAAAAAAATACTGGGTTCAAAAAGTATGACTCAAACCCATGCTTAGTGTGCATATGCAATGAAACATGGGATGGGATCTGCCAGTACCTTGCAGGTCCTTAAGTCCCAGGCTTTTGCTGCAGAGCTGAAGCCTCCTGAGATAAACAGGTTCGGCTGGCAGGGGTGCAAGGCCAAACACATGATTTGCGAGCCATGGTCAATCCTGGCCATCACCTGACCTACGAAACACAACGGAGCACAGAGCGTGATTGAATTTTGTGAAAACAAAAGTAAACAGTGCAATTATGAATGCCCGGAGCAACAATATGAAATGAGGTGCATAGTCATTATACCTTGAAAAACATATCCCAAATTTCTAATCACAAGACCTTCAAAGCAACTTTGAACCATTTCTGAGTACACGCTGCTCAGGACCAAATGGAAGAATCTGTTTATAAATGTTCTATGCAAATGTATTACATCTGGAAATAGATACAAACGTTTTATTATCTAGTCCATATTTTTATTTTCCTTTTAAAGCACAAGTAAATTAGTCTGCCTTGTGGCACAGGGAATTCTCAACCTAATTATCAGGCGAGCCGGTAATTATTCACCACGCACCTTTACATCAGCCGCACCTAGTGTACACAACAAAGGCTCATTCCGAACAGCGTGCTTCAGCTGCACCGAACCTCACAAAAATAATATTCAGGGCCTACCTTGGCTCCTCCCACCCTCAATCAGAATATATACAAGGACTGTTTTCTTGGAATTTCTCTCACTTGATACAGCTATCGTGCTGTGACGGATCCACCTGAAGACGGAAGCTTGCGTTGCCTCCGAAACGTCGTGATTTTTATTTTATTTTAATTTAACTTTTATTAATTTTAATTTTTTATCTACGTGACTTTACCGAAAAAACCTAAGAATAATTATTCACCAGTCTCCACGTCGCTCAGGCAGGTGGCAGAGTCAAACCCGCCGGTGAGGACACGGCCACCGCACGGCATCCAGAGTGCAGAGCGCACCGCCGCAGTGTGGTGCCGCAGGGTCTGCACGCACAGCCCATGACCCACACCATCCCACACCTGTGCACACCACACCACAACCTCGGTCATGTCACCTCAATCAAGTGTTTAAAAACAGGTGCCGTTATGCACAGGGGCCGTTATGTACACAACCCCACATACCACGCAATCCCACACCTATATTTCGTGTAGGTTGTATTTTTTGTCGTGGTTGCCGAGTTTTGCGATACATGTTATGGGAAATGATGCATTGCTGATCATTTTTCAAGACCCCCTTAGGAGACTTTTCAGTTCTGTCCCGGTTAAATGTGCATTAACGAAATCCAAATTGCCAGCCGAGTCTGGTAACAGCGATAAAAATGTAAAAAATATAAATTAAATTCAAACTGGTTCGGTGGAAATAATAAAATAAAAATAACCAAGTTCATGCCATTCTCAAACCACTAATGGATGAAGGCCTCCCCATGCCATGTTTTTAATGAAGGTGTTTTGACCCAAGCTTTACCAGAATGGTCAATTCGAGTTGGTAAAGGGGTGGGGAGGGTAGGACCAGTCCTCATATCCCTTGCCACTGTTGTTAGTCATGGCCAGGAATCCCTCTATAGCCGATGTGAGGGCAGGACCAGCCCAGATATCCCTTGCCAATGTTGTTAGTCATGGCCAGGAATGCAGATGTAGTGTAATAGCGCCGAATGTTGTCCAAAAACGGCAACTGCAGTGGACGAGCAGTACATACGCCGTGAGCATATACACTGTTGTGTCGGCAGGGCGGAGGAACTGGGGCAAGGGTCATGGAAGACCCTATCTAAAAGCCCCTGGAACCTGCTAGTGGGTTCGAGAAGGGAGGCGCGGCCAGGGCGGAGCCAGGCCACACCGGGTAGCATAAAAGCGGCTGAGAGCGGGAGCTCGTGGCTGCCGGTTCTGGGAGTGAACTCGTCTCGTCGTCGCTGTCGTCTTCGCCGCCTTCATCGCTCCCGTCTTTGCTAGATATTGCGCGGCCGGATAGTTGTTGGCTGTCTTGGCCGGCGCCATCAGTGTTACACGGTCAGGGTTGTGTTAAGGCTAGGCTAGACGACTAGGGAGAGAGCGAGGGCGAACCTGTGAAGGTGTTAATAAAGAAGGTGCTCCTAAAAAACTTTGTCTCCCGCTCCGCTGACATTACACAACTATAGCCAATGAGTTAATGCACAGCATGCTAACCGTTATACCACCCCAAAAACAAAAGACAAAGATAAATACAACGATCCCCCATATAGCCTTAACAGACTGTTCGGGCAAGTGCTGTTAGCGAGCACCTATGAAGGCCGGAACGGCAAACGAGGGGTTTGATGGCCAGTACGACACCCGACCGCCTTTGTCTCCCCAGTGGCAATGATTACACACCACACCAGGTACTTATTTGAGGTGCTATGGAGTGATACTAATAATAACAGATAGGTGTGGAGCCACTCAATATCAAAGAGCACATTGGGATGCGTACATAATATACTGGCCCCCTGCCAAGAGTCACTGTCGAGGCATATCCGGAGGTAATTAAACAGAGAATAACATGAAACTCTCAAAATGTCATTCGTCGCGTGTCCAATTTGCACCGCACGCTTCTTTTTAATTGCCACTGCGTTTGCACAGAAAGTAGTTAAATTGAAGCTAACACAGATTAATGCGTTTCTCCCTTGGCAACCGGTGAGCCACTGAAAAGTGGCATAGCAAGCTGGCTCCATCCAATTACAATGGCCAGGTTTGCGCACCTTATGTAAATTGTATTATATAAGACGGTCGACATCACAGGTGCCATTTGACTACATCAAACATGAGCGTTTGTTAAGTCAGCTAAAGAGCCAAGCGGGTTGAATATTTACATTAGTAAAAATTGTCATTTAAACGTGGAATTAGGTCTTGGAAAAAGGCAGTATGGAGCAAACTACCCTGTTCACGAAATCTTTTTTGTGTACTTTTTCAATCACCTAAATCAACTTGGAACAAAAAAAACTCAACACATGAGTCAAAAACACTGCCTTAACCCTTAAATGGGTAAACGCATATGTACTTGATGATATTTTGTGCAATCATCCATCTTCATAGCCCATCTCTCTGACCCCGATGTTCTATGAAGCAGGAATATTGCCCAAAACGTCGCCACCATTTAAGGTAGTTTTATGGACGAAAGTGTTGAATTGTTTTTGTACTCGCACTTGTGCACAATAATTTGCTTAAATTAATTCGCAGAATTCTGGCCACCTTTTCGATGAGCATTGGCTGATTGCAGCAGACGGTGTCAATTGGTGCTCAATGAAAGACACTCGTTTCAATGTCTAATCAATAATAACGTGCGATGCAATTACTGATTGGCGTGATGTTCAGCATGTACTGCAACACATTCCTGCGGAGGGAACTGGTAGGAACGTTGGGTTGCTCGGTCAATGGCCAGGGTCAACGGCGGCGTGGTGTATTCCGCAAATATGCCCGACTGTGACGGCGGGCACAAGCCGGCGTGAGTAGGTTAAACGTTGATTTTATAAGGGCTCCACGGGGTGACCAGCCCCTCCCCACCCAGCCCCACCCCTCCCACCCCTCACCCAGCCCCTCCCTCCCCACCCAGCCCCTCCCCACCCTCCCCTCTCCACCCAGCCCCAACCCCTCCCATTTTTTGATGCACGACGGACGGACACAATAATCCCCTGTGGGCTGGTGTAACCAGGAGGTTCCTACCAGAATAACGTTTGCATAAGCGACATTGTGAAGTCTCTTCCGTCAAACGACAGCATTCCAGCATTCACAATTAAACGCATTTGCACCGCCATCTGGTGGTAAACGTCGAAAACGGTAAAAGGATTTAAAAACATTTTAGACATAAATATTTTGAGGCTACAGAAACTAAACTATTTTTTTTATTTTACCAGCTAAGGCCCACTGAGCTATTGATATGCATATGGGCATTGGAGAAAATAAATAAATTGTTGTACTGGACTTCAATTCTCCTATGTGTATGCGTCCTGATATCACCAACTTGCGCTGACAAGTGCGGTCTAGAGACGCTGGTGCATGGTAGTACAACAAACCTAATGAGATCGGACTAATTTCAGCGATCTGTTGGTCACAGGCGTATGGGACCGTCCATAAATGACGTCACGCGACGATTTTTTGACCCCCCCCCCCTTCGTCATACGACGTCACAAAAAGTCAGACCCCCCCCTCAAATGACGTCACAAAGCTCTGCCCCCCCCCCCCAAAATGCTTCAAATCGCTTTAAACTATTGTCATTGTAGTGCGTATTTAATATGGCGCTGCACTTTGATGTTGTAGATTTTTATTTATTAGAAAGTCCATTTAGTTAAGTAGAACGTGTTGTCTATATTTATTTAAAGTTGCGCATTTTGATGTGACGGCACATTTCTCAACCCCCCTCCCCCTCGTCACACATCGTCCCAAACGTCTGACCCCCCCCCCCACCTAGGTGCGTGACGTCATTTATGGACGGCCCCTATATACACGGGGGGGAGGGTCCAATTCAAAGCCTTCAAATGTATCGTGCACAGCGATGGATTACTGCGTGAAACACCTTGACAGTTTTGTCCATGGAGGCGGTCAACAGCAGGTGGCTCTGGGTCCTTACTGGGCACCAACGAAGGGCATTCACCGCCCCACCGTGGCCGGCCAGCTCCATGTAGATCCGGCTTGTCAACTGCGTGCCCGAATACTTGCAGTCCAGGTAAGGGGCAACCACTGGCGAGATGCCCCTGATGAGTGCTCTGTGGTCAGCTGCACCACTGCTCGTCTTTTGGGCTCGTCCGCCGTCAATTCCACCGAACTCACCTTGGCCAATACCAATACCACCACCATCACCACCGGTGTTTCCATCTTGAGAACCACCCCCATGGTCTGCAGCGTCACCAGCATCTCCACATCTCTGTCTTTTCGACACGTACGGTCTAATTGCCCCGAAAAGTGGCGAGGCTCCGGGCGAAGGCAATTCAGGTGGCCGCGTGTCCTGCTCGCTGAGCCTTTGTCTCTTTGGTACGTATGGCCTGAGAGGGCCAACATTGATGGTTTTCCCCTTGAAGGAGTGCTCCGACCCATGGGTTCTCTGCTCAGAAGTTGCCTGCTTTTTTGCAAAAAGTGGCCAAGGAGTCGGAGATGAGGTCCAGGGCTTGGGTGCCTCAATGTGCTGTGCCCAGGTGTTCACAGTGCTGAGAGGGGTCAGTCCCAACCAGCTGATGTTGCTGCTGCTGCTGGCAGTTCCACTTTTCGTGGCAATGACACCCTCACCGCCGTGGGATGTGCTCTCAGCAATGACTTGAGGACTTGATGACGCCTTCTGCGCGTGCTTTGATGTCCTACCACACTCACCTGCATCATATTCCTCTGCGTCCGAATCGGAGTCACCGTACGCCAAAAGTGCCTTCATTACGTGGCTTTCTAGCTCTTGCAAACAAAAAAATAATCAAAATTTTAGTTTCAAATCAGAAACTTTCCTAAATGCTGGCTGGGTTGAGATGCCCACTGCTGAGCTTGCAGGGCTTGGGCGATACCAATGGACACAACTGCCACAAGGCAATGCGTGGCATTATGATGATAAATGACTGGTGGTTAAAGTTTATGCTACAGCCAGTGGATTGTGAAAGGTGCCTTTAGTTTAAAATAGTATCTTACCAAGCCATTATCGCATTTCAATTGCACTACAGTAATTGTTATAAAAGGGCATTGGATACATTACTGTTTATACAACGTGTATTTTGTTAGTAACCACTAATACAGCTCAGCACGAAGAAAATATCGCAATCGTAATGTCATCTCCATACATTAAAGATTCTAATACTGTATTGCTGCGGCCTACGCGGGCGTTCGAGGCCTACGCTCTTGCCTAGCGCCACTGGCCGTTCTAGGACGAGCTCACCCAGGGGCGCACACGTCCCGTTGACCGGCGCTGGGGTGTACGGCGCAGACTTGTGCCGACTTTTCACTGCTTCCCGAGGGTTGCATCAACGGGGTCAGAGGCGAGCAAAAGGTGGACGAGACGCAGACGTCGTCTAGCGTGTGTGGGAAGCAGTTTTAGCAACAGAATTGCGACACGAACTTGTCCGCACCGATAACCACGGTGAGAGATTAGAACGCGGCTCCCTAGCGCTCTCTAGCGTCCACTAACTTCGTCTTTCCTAAGGCTGCTGATGCACAGACAACTACAATTTCACATTCAGGTGGTAAAGCCAGTGTATCGCTGTGATGGATGTCTCCTTCATATTTGTGGATCGGGGCATACGTTGTTACCGTCTGTTCTGGATGACCAGAGTCGCACACTGCTGGAGAGTTTTTAATTTTCTAATTTGTGCATCAGGTACCCCCGCACCTATTGCCATGATTTGTGCGGATGCGATTTAGGGTGGACCATGAGATTCGAAGATCATACTCAGGGATCTTCTGCGTTGGATCTTCCACAAAGTAATTGTTTGTGAATTATTTTGAACTGGCAAATCCATGCATTATTTTTCTATCTCATAAATGCACCCACCACACTCACAAATGCACACGCACCACTCACCTCAGCGTGCCAATCAATCCAGTGTTTGGCAGATTTGAATCAGACCAAAAATGAGAGATGCAGACACACGGAAGATCAAAACCAGTTCCAGAGAATCAGGAACAGGCCAGTGTTAAAGAGACGTGATTTTTGATGAATACACAAACTCCATTTCTGCAAAGAGTGAAAAAGGCTGTGTATAGGCTGGGAACATTAAGTGAGGTCAACAATGGGGAGATCTGAGTTTCTGTTGGGAAATAATAGTTTGTGGTGCATTAAAATTACTTCAAATGTTTCAGAGCCATTAACACGGTTGGCTACTTCAGTGCAAAATAAGTTGTACATACATACAATATGGTCTAACCATCATAAATCTATCCACAACCCCCCTTTTCAGAACTAGGTGTGAATGTTGACTAAAACAATGTTTGATAAGGCACCCTTGTGGAATAATTGCAAGCAAATTGAACAATAATATTATACACTTTGTTGCAATTATTAAAGAGAGATGTAAAATGCTGCCTTCAGTTTGTTGGGATTTCAATTACTGCATCGGTTGTGGAGTTTCTGAGGCCGTTACACTGTCCAGTGGTAACGTTTTCCACTTGTTGCAGAGCTTCCTGGGTAAATAAGTGTAAAAATAAAGAATACATCTAGAGTTTAACTAGGCATACAATGATCATCAATAAATGTGAATTCTAAGTGTGGAGATTTGTATAAACCCACTGCATGCAGATTCCAAGTGCGATTTATTATAGACATAACAGCAACATCGGTTAATTAAGACACACTTTGTGGTAACATCGTTATATTTTAACAATATTTTACATCATATAAATTCTACATGTTTTTTACTTCAAAAAGTGTATTTGAAAATGAAAGTGGCCTCTTGAAACATGCTGCACAAGAACTGAACTCTATAGTAAAAACATAAATGGGAAATTAATTGCACGCACTTAGAATGGGATATAAAGTTTATTGAAGCCTGTATGTGCCGCACATTACCATCTGCAATACGATCGGTGGCACAGCCAATACTGCAACGGGTACAATAGGGAAAGGCTAATAGTTTCAGTTCCAACAAGCAGATCTGTTGTTTTAATACTGTACAACAGTTAACAGATACCATACACACCTCGAAAAATATTAGTACTTTTTCCTATAAAACCACCTGGGATCAGAATTAGTCCGAGCTACGATCTATTGCATCTTATTCAATACTATATTCAAAAATATACATTTCGTTAAATACTTTACAAAGTAGTTTCTTGATTTTGGTATGTTGGATACAAAGACAGAACCCAACATATTAATGCCGATTTCAGGCTCACAAAATTTCAAGGATCACACGCAAAAAATTAAGACACAAGAGTATGTGCAGTTGTCACATATCACTCCACAGGAGATATATTTTTTAAAAGGGCATTTGTCCAATTATTAACCATGACAAATAAACACTATATACGCATATCGAAGTGTATAACAAATTATTTTTTAAAACCTGGTTCACACATGTGCACGTGCTGAACATAGAATACATGCTGTGCATATTTCAGCGTCAAGACAAACACTTAAAATCTATCACAAATCTTGTAGTCTGAGAGTTGCAGGCCTCTACTGTACAATATAGAGCACAAGTAAACAAGCCCTTTCACAAACATCACACATTCAAAATATAGTATGTTGTTGGATTACAGGCCAAATATTTTAAAATCTTAATTATAGGTTTGGGGTGGAGTGGTGGCGCATTGGTTTGTGCATTGCGCTAAGAACCCGGCGAATTGAGTTTGATTCCCGGCCACGGCTGACATATTTTGCAACTCCGATTGGCTACATATGATGCGAAAGAAGTTCAACGTACATCAGCAGCGAGTGATATCTGTAACGGTCCTGAGCCCCCACTCCGTCACCAACTGTACGGTCAATCCCCAAAATCCACACGGTGTGGCAAAGGGTTGTAAAATATAAATTATTATATTCTAGGTCAGTATATATTTTAAATACACAATTCAGTCAATAATTATGAATATGTTCATGCCCTTTTGCTAGGGCTATTGGTTGGCTGCAGCTCAAGCAAAAAAGGGGCACACAAGGTTAGGCAATGCCCTGCAGAATATGGCAAAATGCTTTTGTGCGAAATGGCCATTTGCGCTGTTCATTGGTTGTGCTTGGCCTTGGCATGTGTTAGGATATGGGACTTGAGGTTGGTAGACTGTGCAAACTTCTTGCTGCAACCATCAAAGGGACAGACGTAGGGTCGGTCACCCGTATGAATTCGAACGTGCGTCCGAAGATTGAAGTCCAAAGAAAAGCGTTTTCCACAGCCTTCGAATGTGCACTGAAACATAGAACAATTTTAATTGTATATAACATGTAAATGCAAAAATCTCATTCAGGACTCTCTGAAAAAAAATGCTGGGATGTATTGAAGCCTTCCTGTTCGAAATATTATTATTATTATAAATGTTATATGAATGCATAAACAGCAAACTACCATAATGAAGTTGAGCACATATAACCATAAAGGTAAAACTTTTTTAAAAATGTCTGAAGGTTAATCCATCGACTTATTTCATCGTGACAGCATGCACGGCATTTTACCTGGAAAGGTTTTTCGCCAGTGTGGACCAGCTGGTGACGCTTGAGCTTGGAGCTCTCCACAAAAGCCTTCCCACACTCAGCACAGACGTGCACACGAGGCCCGTGCGTATGTAGGTGCTTTCGCATGGCTGAGTTGTCTCTGAACATTTTGTTGCACCCCTGTCGATAAATATACAATAAAAACACGATCATTCTAAATGATACCAATGCAAGTGTTATGGACTTTTTTTTTTAAAGAGACTCACAAAACGTTAAAATACCTTGTGCGGACATGCAATGGTTCTGGGCAAGTCATCTTCTTTTGGCTTCCGCGGCTTCATCCTTGTGCAATGTCAGGCCGAAAAAATGAAAAGTAATTAATTCCCGAAATATGCTCACTAAGCACCATGAAGATCTATATTTTTTTTGACTAAACCAGTGGTCATGTCCTTTTCTCAAGCAAAAATAAAATAACACCTGTTACTAATTACGGGAGATCATATGATTTCACAGAAGCCATTGTATTTTAGAATTTACAGCCCTATGTCAATCCACTACTGGATGAAGGCCTCCCTCCACCATGTAAATAATTTGACCATACTAGTCCATACAAATCACTGCAAGTTGGTGAAGAGGGGCAAGCACGACTGCTTATCACTCGCGACTGATAAATATGACACATGGCCGAGAATCAAACTCAGGTCTCTGGTTTCATAGTCCAGAGCACGAACCACTTTACCACTGCTCCCCACCAAAATAACATGAGTCCAAATTTCTGGAGTACTGAGGGTTTTACCATCAGCCTCTTCCGATAATGCTTTACTCTAACACTCACAAACTACAATGTTTGGGTGTCATGTACAAATCAAAAGTGAGCCAGTGTGTGCAAATGTCCCAAACAAATTACCTCACTCCGTGGCATTACCCAGAATGAGGCAGGGAATACATGAATAATATATCCTTGTACCTGGCAAACTCTGCCAGCTGCTTGGGGTCAGAGAGGTCGATGCCAGGAATGCCACCAGGAGGTAACTTTTTCCCTGTCATGTACTCAGAGTAGTCGGGCAATGGTGACCCGGCCGAGATGATTTCTTCCACAATGTCTTCTGGCTCCACGTCAGACTTTTTACCATCGGCTGTAGGCAGGTAAAAAGAAGCATGAGCCATTTGTTTTTAGCTAATAATTAGTGAGCATTACTTCATGTAAAGAGCAATCTTGTATAATTTGCTCATTATGAGTGTGGTACAAAATAATGTTATAAATATAAAAAAAAACATTTCAATATTTAGCTGTTTAACAAAACAAACTGGATGAAAGGTGATATCACACTTTACAATAGCAGACCCTTCACGATTCATAACACCATTGGGCCTCAAACATTGCAAAATTTGTATATGAAAATCCATAAAGTTCCTTCCGGCTACTATCAAATAATCCAGAATGTACCCAATTCCATCGGACTTTCAAAGTTATGCAGGCTTGAGCCTGGATAGTGCTCAGATGATGGACCAACATGCATAAAACACGTGTGGTAGCCACTATGGGCAGAAAAGCAGAATACATTACCCCACCTTCACCAATCCACATTGACCAGCATTAGGAAGTATGATCAAATAACCCTCATTGTCTGCATGGTGTGGGGAGGCCCTCATTTCAGCAAGAGATTCACAAACTTGCTGGACATATACTTGCATGTCAAAGTGTTTTATGGACGGTCTTGACTGTGGATCTCTTGTCATTTTCGACTCTTGTCTTGTTTCCACAAGGACTATGTTATACTTCCTGATATAGCAAACGTTTAACGTGAAAGCATCTAAAAACACCCAATAGTAATCCTGAATTTCTCCAGGACAGCCTCAAAACATATCTGTATGATCTTCGTGCTTTGCGATATTTATCTAATTGAGTGCGAGTTTATTTAATGCATTGGAGAAACCCAGAGCACCCAAATAAAATTCAACTCATGAGGTGATAACACTCAACTGTGCATTAACGCACATAAATAAGATGCACTAACCGTACGGTCAGTTTTTTTCCAGTTCTAAAATACAGGTCACTCATGTTCACATTTTAAGGAGAACCAATACTGTCCCAGCCCAGATTCTAAGATTGTAAAAAAGGTAAGGGCTGTGCCACACGAAAATAGTTTGCGGGTAAATATAGGGGTGTCATCTCCTTTGTCTCAGCCTCAGGGGCCCTATCCTCTTAGCTAGGATGACCCCTTCTCTCCTGGTCGCCAAGGCAGGCTTCACAACAGTGGACGATAATAATAATCATCATGATCATTCGCCATTATCAATTCACAGCTGTATGAAGACCTCACCAAGTTGCCACCATCTCTTACGATTCTGGGATGTATTACAATCCCATTTCATTACTCAACCACCTTGGTGGACGCGTTCTCGGACACGTTCTATTCCTTGGCTGCCACTCCCGTCACTATCATCCAAATAAAATATTTTAAATAAAATACTCTTTATTTTTTTCCGGTAAAGTCACGTAGGTAAAAAATAAATAAAGTAAATGAAAACAACTAAATTAAATGATTTAATTTAGTTGTTTTCATTTATTTTATTTTTTACCTACGTGACTTTACCGAAAAAAACAAAGAGTATGAATCCTTGCAGTCACGAAAGCTTCAAATCTAGAATTTTAAAAAATGCATAATGCCCTCTATTTACCACGAAAAGCATCACTGAATCTCGTTTCCTGGATGGTCAGTGCAAATCGATAATTGGTCGATTTTATAACGCAATATATCAAACAATTTTGATGTACTGCACTTGATTTGATTGTTCAGAGGCACCGTGTTGCCTTTAAAACTGTGGTCACGGAGTGGCCTGCAAATACTGTGGGCGTCTTATGAGTTGTATGGAGGCAAGATGCGTGGGGAGGGGCCTCATATCCAGCAGTGGATGGACAAATATTCTTAGGTTTGTTATTTTATTTTTTATTTTACTTTAATTAATTAAAAAAAATTTTACCTACGTGACTTTACCGAAAAAAACCTAAGAATCCTTGCAGTCACGAAAGCTTCAAATCTGGGTTGACAAATGGCCTGTACACATACAGACGAGACTAGTGAAATGTTTAGCGCCGAAACAAATGCTGATGGAAAGCATTGACCTAAACTATCCATAGGCTGATGAAATAAAAAAAAAGATAATTCTCTTTTTTTGGAAGGTTGGGACAAAAAATCCCGTTTTGCCCATTTTAAATTAGTTTCAAAACCATAGACTAGACAGGCGCGGGTCGCCGTCTCGACAGCCCCTATTGGTGGAAACATGTGGCGGGAACCAATAGGGAGAAGCGTTCCAAACGCGCTCGCCTATCCCGACTAGCAATTATAATGATTGCCGGACTGCGACCCAGATGGGCCCCTGGTGGCTGAAATCGACCTCTCGTTGGTGGGATGACGATGAGGTAAAGCAACAAAAAATGAATGGATGGAAAGCTACCATTGATTGGCTGTACTTTAAAAAGGGGGAGGCAAAATACGTTCAAATACACAGCGGGCCTCTCCCCCTCACGTCTCCTGGCGTGACGGGGGGGGACATTGGGGGTAGGATCCGCCCATGACGTAACCAGCGGTGATGATGATAATGAGTGGCTGCATTGCCTTTGTATTAACCGCAGCAACAATAACAATGGAGAGATTAAGCGGGACGAATGCGCAGTATTTTTGTTGGTTGTTTTAAAATCCACTCTTAACATCAGTGAGACGAAAGCACGGATATTAAACCATGAACCCAAATAAATCTCCAAACCCGCACCCTAATGTAGAACAAGGGATTAAATCACGCATTTCACCTGTTTACCTACACGCGATAAACAATGACCCACAACCACATAAAAAAAATCATGAGCCAAATCTCATAGCTTCATACATTACCTCCTTCCTGATCCCAACCCCTGGCTCAAGACACAATTTGCAAAAAGGTGCCCTGAACATGCACCCACACGCAAACATCTAAACCCCACAGACTCAACCCCATCCCCTAATCCGCACATGTACAACAATAACTGAACAAAATCTCGAGGTGCTCGATGCCATAACCATATCTCAAATCCCGACTCGAATTCCAAACCAAGGCAGAAATTAAACACCCGGACTCGAATCCCAAACATAAAAAATGTGTACTATCCAAACCGGAACTCAGAACTACAACAAATGTCCCTCATCCAAATTCCACACAATACCCCTCAGAACCACAACCAAACCCTTCCAGTGACCCAAATCAAATAGAGTATTGTCATCTTTAAAGTCAGAACCTCAACCCCAAATCCTGACCGTGAACCATAAAATATGGCTTCAGACCTCCATCTGATCCAGTCCCCTGCAATAAACTCACCCCAGGCCCTCATGTCACAATACACATGGACAAACGGCCCCTTTTATCAATCCACTGCTGGATGATGAAGGCCTCTCTCACGCCGTAATGGTTGTGGGTTATTTGACCATACTTCACCACGCTGGTCATTTCAATTACCCAAGTCTCAGACTCACTCCCTGCCCCAGAGGCTTCAAACCGACCTGATGCCCAGATGGCCACGGTGGGTTATTTGACCATAATTCATCACCACACTGGTCATTTCAATTACCCAAGTCTCAAGACACCCCCTGCCCCAGAGGCTTCAAACCGACCTGATGCCCACATGGCCACGGTGAGTTATTTGACCATAATTCATCACCACGCTGGTCATTTCAATTACCCAAGTCTCAGACTC
Source organism: Lampetra planeri (assembly GCF_965212315.1). NCBI lineage: Eukaryota > Metazoa > Chordata > Hyperoartia > Petromyzontiformes > Petromyzontidae > Lampetra > Lampetra planeri. The sequence continues at coordinate 5,931,581 of NC_136136.1, forward strand.
ACTCCCTGCCCCAGAGGCTTGAACCGACCTGATGCCCAGATGGCCGTGGTGGGTTATTTGACCATACTTCATCACCACGCTGGTCATATCAATTACCCAAGTCTCAGACTCATCCCCTGCCCCAGAGGCTTGAACCGACCTGATGCCCAGATGGCCGTGGTGGGTTATTGACCATATTTAATCACCACGCTGGTCATTTAAATTACCCAAGTCTCAGACTCACTCCCTGCCCCAGAAGCTTCAAACCGACCTGATGCCCACATGGCCGTGATGGGGGTGGGTTATTTGACCATACTTCACCACGCTGGTCATTTCAATTACCCAAGTCTCAGACTCACTCCCTGCCCCAGAAGCTTCAAACCGACCTGATGCCCAGATGGCCGTGGTGGGTTATTTGACCATACTTCATCACCACGCTGGTCATTTCAATTACCCAAGTCTCAGACTCACCCCCTGCCCCAGAGGCTTGAACCGACCTGATGCCCACATGGTGACGGAAAACTCGCCCTCCAGGGTCTTGATCTGCACCTGCTTCTGCTCCCAACGTCGGGGGCTTCTCTCGGGCCCCGCCTCGCCGTGCTGACCACGCCGGGTCCCCTGGGACTTCTTTCCGGTCTTCCTGCCACCGGCTTTCCTGGCTGCCACGGGGCCCGAGGAGAAGGCCGCTCGCCCGAGCAGAAGACGCTGCTGCTGCTGACGTTGCTGCTGCTGTTGCTGTTGTCCAGCCCTAATCTCCTCTTCATCGTCATCATCGTCGTCGTCGTCATCTTGCTGGTGCCTAACCGCGTACCGAGTTCCATCATCACCATCATCATGATCATCTCCATCATCAGCATCATCACTACCACTTTCCTCCTCAGCCTCACGCTCCTCTGTCATAGCCAGGGGCACTGGCACCAAAATGTGGTCATCGAAGGCTGAAACATCGAGCTGCTCTTCACCCACAACTTCCTCGTGGGTCTGCACCAGGATCACCTCGTGGTGGAGGTGATGGGCCATGATGTGGTGGTGGTAGCGGTGCTGCTGCTGCTGATCGTCATCATCAAAATCGTCGTCGCCGCTGCTACTGAGCGGCTGCAGGGAGATGACCCCTCCGCCTCCTCCGTGCTGCAGCTGCTCCAGCTGCTCCTGCTGCTCGTGCTGCTGCAGCTGCTGAACCTCCACCTCCATGCCCTCCAGGGCCTCCACGGGGATGGTCTCCACCTCGATCTCGTGCAGCTCCACGATCTCGGCCGGCATCTCGGTGGCGTCCGTCACGTACAGCCCGTCCTGCGTCGACATCTCGGCTCGGTGCTACCGTGGCTCGAGTGGCTTTGGTGGTGGATGTGGTGAATCAGGTGTCCCAGATGAATTCGGTGGCTCCCGTAGACGCTGCGTCTCCAGCCCCACCACCAGCGGAGGTTCTTGGTGGCTCACGTGGCTCCTCCAGCTGCTTGGCTGGATCGAGTGACCTGGGCGGCTCCAGCTCCGATGGCTCGCGTGGCTCCGATGTTGGATTCGCTCGATCCAGCGGCTCCAGTTCTATCGGTTCCAGTAGACCTGGTGGCTACAGCTTTGACGGATCCAGTGGCTCCAATGTCTCTCACTTGAATGGATCAAGCGGCGTGGGCTCCTCTTGCCGTCTCCCGGGGAAACTAGTAGCGCCACGAGCTCCTGTGGATCTAGTGGCTCCAGGCTGAGCCAGCTCCAGTGGCTCTCCCGGCCGCTCCAGTTTCTTCCCTTTTCCTCCAGCGTGTGGTGGGGGGAGGCAGTGGGGGGGGGAGGACCCGGCCCAAACATCGCGAGATTTGGTGACGCCGTGGTGGCGGAGGGCGCAGAGCCGCGGCGAACTCTCGCGAGATCTCATTTGTTGCCTTTATTGAGCCGATGGGGGGAGCACACTGTGGGACATACATGTGCCTCGTTAGAGCAAAAGGAGAGTTCGGGTTATATTACAACTTGAATAAAAAATTGTAACTATTCTTTTTTTGGGAGAATGTGAGATTTTCAAATGGTGCTTTCTTAAAATAAAAGGTCAATGTGCACCAGGGGTTTGCATTGGGGAAAAAACAAGCTCTGAGAAGATGCAACTTTTGTGTAGCAATTTCAAAGGGAGAGGGCAGTTTTTGCAATTGCTTGCTAATGTCAGTGCTGACGGAAGAGCCCCCCTTTGGAGGGAGCTCTCAGCGGGTATTTGGCCTACTTCTCCCACTCTGGCCAGCCGTCTTGGATACGTGGGAGTGTATATAATCGGTGACGTTTTGGACAATGAGCCTTATTCATTGGACATAAAACCATTGCCAAAATCGTCGGCTTATATTTTTCCTTTTATGGCCACAGTTTTCTTGATGATCGCGTTGAGTTTATTTTTGTTATGTGCTTGAGCACAACTGCACACGCAGCATCACCCAATATTCACCAGCAGATGGCGAGATTGTACCTCGAGTTGTTCCTCAACGAATCCATGTAATTGAGGAGGACGTTTTGCTCAACCACAGCTATAATTGGAGATAACCACTTTTATTCATGAGCAGGTGTGAGCCCACTCACACCATCTGTCTCTTATTCAAGGGAGCAAAACAACAACAACAACAACCTAATCCCATTGCATGGACATTCTTTTTTTTAAAGTATACAATACGAATGTGAACAGATTTGTAATGAATAAATCGCATCCGAGAGAGGACGTATACCGAGAAGATGCAGCGATACAATCAGTTTGTTTTGCATGTCCCAAGGTGGATTACCACGGGTGGTGGTCTTGAGGCCCCCACTTCACCAAAGCGCACTGAGTTGTATGGTGAAGTATGACACTGAACAATCCATTGATTTAATAGTACAACCTTACAGCCATCGAGTAGCCCAAGCCGAAAAAAGCAAACGGTATTCATCTCATGATCTTTGGTTTTTTCTGTAAAGTCAAGTAGGTAAAAAAGAAAAAAACAAGATGAATTAAATCACAACGTTTCGGAGGAAACACAAGCTTCCGTCTTCAGGTGGCACCGTCACAGTAACATTACTGTATCAAGTGGGGAAAACTCTAAGAGAGGTATTCATCTCAGTCAGCCTACCATTGCAAGTACTAAACAGGCTTCAACCTGCTTTGCTTCCTAGAGATGGCAAGATCGGGCACATTCGGAATGCTTAAAGGTCGTATGAATTGTTCAATTATTAAAGGATATTATAATTATGTTGTCAAAGGGCGGGCCCCTTTTGGCAATAATAGGGATTGCTTGCTGAATTGTTAAACCGACAACGCAGGTTTTCGGTGAAAGGGTGAGGCAGGGTGGGTTCAAATAACCCTCGCCACAAATGTTAGCCGAGGCCGAGAATCAAACTCAGATGGTCAGGTTGATAGTGCAAGCGCTCTCAGTGTTGCCAACTCCTTTCAGCAAAGTTTCCAAACGAACCTCAAGAAACTCGCTAGGTGTCGCTAAATATTAAAAGCCGAAAATCTCACTCGACCACTCGAGTGTGTTGGCTGTGTGTGAGTTGGCTTCGTGTGGTTGGTATTGAGTGGGGTTTGTGTTGTTGTTGTTGTTGGTCGGGTGTGGTTAGTAGTGTGTGTGTGGATTTGCTGTGGTTGGTGGTATGTGAGCGGCTTTCGTGTGGTTAGTGGTGTGTGGTTGGCGATGTGTGAATGAGTGGCTTCCGTGCGGTAAGTGGGGTGTGGTTGGTATTGAGTAAGTTTTGTGTGGTTGGGTTTGTGTGGTTAAGTGAGTGGCTTTCTTGTAGTTGGTGGTGTGTGAGTGAATTTCGAATGGTTGGTTCGTAGCGTGTGATTGATGGTGAGCGATGAGTGAGTGTATGGGTTTCATGTGGTTGGCTGAAAGTTAAAAACCACACCTCTGCAGGCCACGTCTCTGAAGTCCCCGCCCCTCCATAAGTCCCCACTCGAAGCCTCCTCCATCACCTTCCACGTGAATTCACGACCCGGCCATATCGACACAATACACCTGGGCGCAGAGACCCAGCAACTGCGAGAGCCATGGGGAACAGGGTGACAAGAACTGATTTCGAGTGGGTTTACACCGAACAGCCGCACACGGAGCGACGGAAGCAGATACTGGGTAAGGAGTGATGATTGTAAACACGTTGTTCATACCATTGTAAAGAGTATTCATACCTTTGTTATTTAAAAAAATGTGATTGCGTGAAAGGTATGCGTGCTGCGCTACGAAGCCGATTCCCAGCCAACGCCAGTGATGGTTGTCTGAACCGCTCCTGGGTCTCCTCTAGGTCGACTCGGCTTCAAATGAGTACCTAGTGGCATGTGCAAACATCGTCACTAGGGAGACAAAGGTGGCCGGGCGTGGTGCTGGCCACCCACCCCCTGCTATGCCATTCGGGTCTTCAGAAGTGCTCGCTAACGGCACTTGCCCCAACAGTCCGTTGAAGGCTATACGAGAGATCTTTGTATTTATGTGGGAAGTGGTGGTGGAGTGGTTCGTAGCGCACTGCGCCACGAACCCAACCGACTTGCGTTCAATTCCCGGCCACGGCGAATTCTCCGTGGCACATTTATATCGGAATCAGTACTGTTTGCCTTTTACTCCCCCCTCTCTCCTCTTTACCAAACCGCGTGGGCCAGCGTTGTGAAGTATGGTGAAATAAAACAAAAAACCTCGCATGACCGACATGGCTGTGGGGTGGCTTTAATCCATCAGTGGATTGAGAATGGTTGTGGGCATTTACTTACTTTCTGTGGCTTTACACCTGTGCCTTCTATCAGTCACGTGCGCTTTAAAGGCGAGCTGACACACCTGTACTTTAGATGCGGGCAGGTATGAGTATTGTCAACATTATGTGCTTGAACTATGAGCAACATAATCCTCCTTAACCATGGTCAGTCCACCGCTGGATGAAGGCCTCAAGCCGCCGCCACCACTTCTCTTGCCAATCTTACGGTGCCAACTATCCACCGTGCCACCTGCGCACGCAACGATTTTCATCACTCCGTCTCCTCGGTGGACACCTTCTGGGACACGTTGCATTCTTTGGCTGCCATCCCATTAAATTATTAATTATTCCATCATGGCTTCGAGCGACGTGCCCTGCCCAAGTCCACTTTTATTAAGTTTGGATAATGCCATTAACCCGCGAATGCTCCCGTTTCCATGTGTGTGGGTATATATATATACACCGTATATGAGCGGATTAAATATATACATATGTAACATTACCTATAACCAAATCACCTGGAAAAGCGTCTAATCTCAATAGCTCTCGAGGGCTAAACAGGGCCGAGCTTGGATCGTATTTGCATGGGCGACTGCCTACGAGGTGTTGTGTATATCATCGGGTTGTGAGAAGGCTATATGGTATATCACTACATCAGTGTATTTTTGAATCCATCTGTGCGTAGCTTTCATCATTAACCCTTTGGTATGCGCGATGGGTTTTCTCCGGTTTCCTTCCACGTGCAAGCCAGCCAAACGCTCATTTAATGGAATTGGTCAATGTTTTAACTTGGTTTTTGGCACGCAGCCACAGCAACGTTAAATTCCGTTCGTGAAACGATAATTAAATACATCTCCCACGAGTTTAAAATGACTGTCCTTAAATATACGTTGAGCAATGTTTATCACGTGCTTTGTCAATGGCATAAAGCTGGTTATGCCATTGACACGATTATCCCACAATTCGCCCCATCTCGTTCCATCTCAAATCATAGGAAGACTTGAGTCGGGGACTTCGGCCCCTCCTTGTATGGGTGACCACATACCCATCAATCAGGTGTTGTAGGCTTCTGCGGCGGTATATATTATTATTTGCAGTGCAGCAAAAAATGTTTTGTTGTACTGTACTTCTATGCTCCCCTCCCGGTCAACAAATTGTCACGAACCAGCAGCGTATTGAAGTGCCTTACGTGAAGTATCATGGGGAAATAAAAACAAAAAATTCCCACGACCCCCGCATGCCTTGGCGGAGACCCTCATCCATCATCAGTGCATTGCCAAAAAGGGGGAATTACGTGTGCACACACGCGTGAATTACATATCTAATACCACCAGAGGTGGGACAAAGTCATTGTTATGCAAGTCCAAGTCGAGTCGCAAGTCATCAAATTCATGACTCGAGTCTGACTCGAGTCCAAGTCACATGACTCGAGTCCACATCTCATAGGTGGGACAAAGTCATTGTTATGCAAGTCCAAGTCGAGTCGCAAGTCATCAAATTCATGACTCGAGTCTGACTCGAGTCCAAGTCACATGACTCGAGTCCACACCTCTGAATACCACCACTCTATTCTCTCCTAATACGCTTCAGAAAGTAAGACGCACTAAAAAATATATTCTTGCGGTTGTCAGTAAGTTCTAGATTTGAAGCTTTCGTGACTGCAAGGATTCATATTCTTAGGTTTTTTCGGTAAAGTCACGTAGGTAATAAAAATAAAATTAAAAATCACGACGTTTCGGAGGCAACACAAGCCTCCGAAACGTCGTGATTTTTATTTTTATAAAAAATTTTTTTTTAATTACGTGACTTTACCGAAAAAACTTAAGAATATGTTGTCAATAAGGTTGTAACAGTAGACATTTATACGCCGCACCCACAACCTTTGCTTTAAGACACAAGGGGTTTGGGGGTGGAATCTGCATTTTGTAATCGGAAGAATACGGTATTTTTATGAGTGTTGGATCAAAGTTCAACTTGCCCCTGAGCCAGAGGTGTGGGTGCGGTTCGTGATAAAAAAAAACGTGGCGTGCGGTGTGCTCACGACGGTGCGTATCCATTAATCTCCAGACAAAACTAGCAGCGTATCATCATCATAGCCACGGGCAATCCACTGCTGGATGAATGCCTTGTGAAATAAAATACAAAGAACACTCTCAATCCTTTGTGCTACTGCAGCTACAAATAGTAAACCATTGAACCAGATAACTTCGGTTGGGCTGGGAATTATCTGATATTCATCTACTTCTCAGATGAATCAATTGAATGGCTAATTCACTTAGAACTGAATCTCGAATACATAGTTGCTCCTCTTCATTGGCCACGTGAAATCATCATCATCATCCGTCACGGTTGTTTCTGCGATGTCACGATTCGCAGAGCGCACCCAACTACACACGAGCCGATTTAATCGCTCCATCTCCGTGTTGCACTGCCTCTGGAACGACTTCCTATTCGTTGGCTATCACCCCCATCACGGCCTTCATTCCTTCTAGCGATGCTCCCATACCCAAGCCCCACTCACTTTTCTGACCAGAAATACAATACCCAAATACACGAACTTAATGTTTATATGTATACGTATTTACGTGTGTACGTGTAATAGAGTAGTTGGATACTATTGTAGACTGTAATAATTGGATACGATTACAAGATACAATACAGTTCATAATCAACGTTATTGGGTTTAGATCGCGTTATTTATAAATGTGTCGTAACCCTCCACCACCCGACACGGCCAATCAGTAAAAAGTGTCACGTTGACAAAAGACAAATAGTTCACTGCTTTAGCCCACCGGTGTGTTGAAGCGTGAAACCACAACATTTACAATTTTTTTGTAAATGTTGTGTGTACAATATAAATTCCACTGATGACAGCTGTTTATATCCCAGTCCGCTTTGGGTCAGCATGGGGTAGTAGTAATAATAGTGTGTTCTAGATTGATGACTTTGGTTTATAACTCATTATTTGGTGATGCTGCTGTTGCTGCGTGTGTTGGTGGTAGTGGTGTCACAGGCACAACACAAGAACTCAAACACGTATGTCAATAACACTGTGGGCTAAAAATATAATTTTTCTAACAAATATATAGCTCTATTAGTAGTAGTATTTATGGAAGTGCCATTGCCTGAAACGTCATGTGTTGCATATCATATTTTTCTTTAAAGGCAGCGTTGTTGACGTATGCATTGAGTTCCTCTGTTTCGGACTGAATGAGAGCCCGGAGAGACAAACATTCAATTGGAACCAATCCGCAGCATAACAAATGTAATGAACAATAAACAGACTTTTGTTCTGTATTTCCACGTAAAAATGTCGCAGTGGCGTAGTGGGTCTTCGGACTGAAGTTACCCAGAGACATTTGTTTAAGCGAGCAAACTCTGTGCAGTGGTTTTGACCTTTTTCAGTATCGACAGCAGTCAGAATCAGTTAAACAAATACTGCCGATTCGTCACATGTTATTGGAAAGAGCACTCCATATTCACGAGGGGTGGGGGAGGGCTGTTGAGTACAAAAAGCAACACGGTACGATACGTTTTAAACGCAACATTTCTTAATGTTGTACAGACACAGCCGAACGATGCAACCCATGGCGTACGATTTTAAATGCAAAAATTTGTTTGGGGGAAAAATATGCATACGCGTGGATCATGATAAGGAGCTTTCGGCAAAAATACATTTGCATAATTGCAAACACAGTGCTCCTTTTTGTTTGCTCAGAATTAGGTCTCCCAATTTTTGGGCGACCCTTTGATCAATGTCGGCGGTTTTTCTCTTGGGCAAGTCCCTTATGGCAACACAGCGTTACGCGAGAAGCTGTGTTCATAATGGGGGTCACGTTCACTAGAGTTATCGTGTGCCTACCCACTTAACGGCCTGGTGAAGAAACAGAGTTAATGCATCAATGCTTTTTTCAACGCGAGTTTGAAAATCGTGCGTATTAATGTTTTTTTTCAATCGAATCGGCACAATTTTAAAAGACGTCTAACTATTGTTGCGACGCACTTGTTACCTAGCCAGACGTATAATGGTCATTGTAAAGCCCTGCCACCTTTGCTTGCCGAGTTAAGGCCGAGTGCACCTCTAGAAAGTTTTATACCGAGTGTGTAAGCCAGGCTATGGCACAAGCAATGAAATCTAAACTCTCTTCAGCGTTTGCTGTCAATGTTGTGGCTTAGGTTTGCAATCCAAAGCTTTGGAGGTAACATAGGTTCATTGATCATGTAGCTTTGTACTGGATTCCTCCAGTATACATACATATTCTGATTCTGGATTCATGAACCCATTTGTGTAGACTTTTGAGAGACGTCCTCCTCGTATGCTTGGTGGATTTTATCCATTTACTTCTGGTTTCTTCCCTCTCACAAAGGGACTCTCCTGCTACTGTTAAAAGCAATATCGCTATTAAAAGTAATTTATCCGAGTCAACTTTTATTGCAGATACGAGTGAATATTTATTTCAGTTTGTGCAGTGTTTTCGATTTATTCTGTGTAACGTAAGTTGTCTCTTTTACTCCGATTTTTATTGGCTGATTTTACTCTAATTTAGAATTTCTTAATTGTTCTACTGTATTATGTTTTACGTTTTTCGCTCTTTTCATTTCCGTAACACTGGTCAATAATTTTTTTCGTTTACATATGTGGTGCCTTTCTGCCACAAATCTAATCTGCCACTCCTGGTCTCTTGCTCTCACCCGGTCAAGGAACATGAACTTGAAATTCGACTCCTTTCATGCAGTTGGTCACACATCTAAATACAAGACCCTCTTGAAAAGAGAGTCATGAGACTCCTGAATCCTTCCTGATGTATATTCACGTCCTTATTGTTGTTCGTGTGATGAATTTCACGCGTGCGTGCTCTGAAAGTGAAACTCAGCAGTTGCCAAAATACTGGCCTCGTACGTTCTGCGAAAGTTATATTTACTATGCGAGCCCGTCGGGCACCGTGTGGTATCTGTGACGTGATCATGTTCACCGGATAAATCATTGTTCACAAAGGCCGGTTGATGTATTTTTTGGGATGGAGGAAATCTGCGGAAACGCGAACACCCTATAAAATGGCAACACAGTGGCCCCTCTGTGCCTTTAGGGAAATAATCTGGGCTTTCTTGCCATTCTCAAAGACGTGAGTCATCGCTTTTAAACATTTACCTTATTTATTTTTGGTGGTGTAACATGTTGCCTATGTTGTAGGTGTTTCCATATTTTCTTTGGCCATGGAGGCAGAACCCTGTTAAATAATTGCTCAAAGCGTTTTCCTTCCGCGGTCTCGGTAAACATGAATGTGTTATTGAATGCAGCGGTGGCGCTGGCCCTTTGGTGGTTGCCCTGAGTAGAACATATTTTTGGGGGATCCCGTTTCAATTCATTAAATCCTTGCTCGAATGGACATTGAGGCAATGATGGTCTCCTGTTTACAGCCCTGAGCCAGAATGCTCCGTATTTTCTGTTGCAAGGGGGCGACTCTATCCACATGACAATCAATGTTGATGCTCCCAAAAAAGTGGTATCTATTATATTTACCCCAGAAAGATGATGGGCTGCATTAAGCCCCCCCCCAACCAAAATTTGAATTTGCTCGCTCTGCCGCTGAGCCACCGGGTTCGGATGCCTTCGCTCACGAGAATATTTTACACGGTGATGATGTTCTTCCATCGCAGTCTCGAAGTTTAACATTTATTTTGGGAGCGCCCCCCCTGAAAACTGGTTCAGACACCGCTCGTCACTGAAGCTGGCCACGTCGGAGGATTCGCCCACTGGTTGCCCGGTCCGTCACGGTGCAGTGCTCCAACCACTGCGTCTTCGCTCACCCTTTCACGAAATGATGCAATTAATTTTCGTCATCAGCCGCTCCTGTTAATAGTCCATCCTTGAACGTTGCACCCTCGCTCAGAGACGACGTGATGCGCCGTCGCGTTTGTGTGCTCTGCGTTGTGGGAAAAAATCCGTCCCCTCCTCTGTCCACCAAGGCCGTCGGTGTGGACGTCAAAAATTGCACTTTGTCGTTGGCTTCGAATGTCGCAGTCTTGGTGGAGGCGGCGTGTTTGAAAGGTCGGCATACACCCGCTGCCCCGTCCGCGTGGTGTTGCCACACACACGCGCACACATTAGCCAAGGGGACCGTCCGGTCCACGGCTACGCACGAACACAGCCTTGGCTGTTGTGTGGGCTGTCGTCATGCGAAAGTGTAAAATGCATGATGCCGGTTGCAACACAACATTGCTAAGTACACGCTCGCACACAACGCACGCGCGCGCGCTTTGTGCAAGTGAAAAGGTTTGACCGTCTTGATTTTTTTTACAAAAGTGGCCGTGTTTTTTTTCTTACATCTGTTGTCACCGTAGTGTTTGTGCTTCGCCCGGTGTTTTATCGCCTTGCGAAATACACGTCTTGCAATCTCAACGGGCTCGCTGGTTGGTTAAACAAAGACGTTTTCCTAAAAAAGCGCTGCAAGCGTGGCCTTGGTTCCATCGCGTAGCGAGCAGAAATACACGACTCTCAATGAGTTTCCACTGGGCTCCTCCCGAAGAGGAAATGTTTGTCACTAGTTTGGTTCGGATACTTAAAAAAAAATCTGTATCGGAGCTTCTGTACCAAAGGTGCTGCGATGTAGCGGTTGGTGCACTGAACTTGCTAACCAGAGGTCGCCGGTTTGATTCGAACCACCCAGCAGTAGGGCAATATTGCCCTACTGATATCTGGCCAGCGTGGAAGAGTAGGCCAAAATACCCTCAGAGGGACCTTCTTCTTGAGCTCCCTCTAGTGGAGGGCCATCCGCTAACGGTGTCGGGACCGGGCACTTGCAAGGCTGCGCCTTGACCTTCACCGCCTTTTATTAAAGGCAATGGAAATTTAATATGAGGAATTGTCACCATTAGTTTGTCACAATATGTTTGAATAGAAACAGGATCCCCTGCCCCCCATCCCTGCCATGGCAGGTGTGTATATATTTATTTACTTTGTCCAGGAATACAATTTAAAGGGTGTCCACAAAAAAAATATAAAAAAATCTGATCCTGTGTGGTTGATTGTGTCCTGTATTTACCGAGCCAGGCACCGCACGCGTATAACGTTACTGCTGTAACGTATGTATGCATACATGCATGTTGAACGTCTTTCGCGCCGAACGTAGCCAAGCGTGCTAATCGGATGTGCGGTAATATTTAATTGGCTAAAACAGCTTCGGCTCGAGCAACTCAAGAGCCGCTGCAGCTCTGGTCGCGGCGCGCCCGGTTTGACAGCTGTGCAAACCGAAGTCATCGCCTGCCACCGTTGCCATTGCTAATGGAGCCATAGAAGCTTTGGAGCCACTCCTGACAAGAAAAAAAATCGCCGGGATGTCGCTCCTCCTGAGTGTGAACTCGCCATCAGCGCGGTGATCCTGCGGAAGAGCGCGTGACCGACTTTTAAAGTCTTTTGGCTCAGCCATCTCGGTTGAAAACTCATTTCTTTACAACTGCTTTTTTGTTTAGTTTGTATGTATGTATGTTGAACATATTTCGCATCGTACGTAGCCAAATGTGCTAATTGGAGGTATGGGGGAAGGACAACAAACACAAAAAGAAATTGGTTTTAAATCTAGATTGAAAAGTGCATAGATCCAGTGGCTTACTAATATCAGAAGAAAGAGCGTTCCAGGTGGCATCGGAAAGTGCGCGATGCAGTGAACGTCTTTGTTCGATGGCTAGCCAAAAGCTGCTGCTGCAAGGATGACCCAGAGGTTCGTGTGATGGTTTATGTTCCTTGACGAGATCAGAAAGGTATTGTGGTGTATTTGTGGACAGCAGTAGCTCCACGTAATTATTTCGCGGGCCAAAAATTCACGCACGCAGAGCTGTGTGTCCTCTTGTCGTTCCACGACTGGATGAGGGCCTCCCCTCCCTTCCCCACGCCAAGGTCATTTGGCCCTCACTTCGCCACGCTGATCGGTGCGGATTGGTGAAGGTGGGCAGCGTAGATGTGGGAGCGTAGAAGTACAGCACAGCAACAAAAGGGTGCTCTCCATATTCTTGGGTCTTTCGGTAAAGTCACGTAGATAGGTTCAAAGAATATAACAAAATATTACAAAACTACAAAAACTACGACGTTTCTAACGCAACACAAACTTCTGCTCCCTTCCTGCTTTGTCTGTAACTGCTTGTGTTACGATAAAAACGTCGTAGTTTTTTGTTTGTTATTTTCTTTGAACCTATCTACGTGACTTTACCGAAAGACCCAAGAATATGAATTCCTGCAGTCACGAAAGCTTGAAGTCAAGGTGCTCCACATGTTGCCTTGGCCATGATTCCAATTCGACTGCCCTCCTGCAACGCGTGTGTTATGTAGGTTTCATCTTATTGAGTAAATGTGTCATAGTTTATTTTTCACACAAGATCGTTCCCTTCCCCCCACCGCAGCCTCCTACCCAATATTTTCTCTTTGCACGGCAACGTCTTGAGCTGGGGTCAACTTGAGACACCCTGTGAATTGAAACATTTTCATCATGTCGTAAACACCTTGCGAACCAACAAGCTTCTGCTTCCTTCATGCTTTGTCTGTAACCCAAATGATCTCGAATGTGCCCTCGTCTCACGGGCAGTAGAGTGGGGCTTCGTAAATATTTGTATAAGTGACCACGAGGGCTTGCCAGGTGTTGTAGGTGTGTATGTATGTTGAACTTCTTTCGCACGATGCGTTGCCAACCGCGCGAATCGGAGGTGTGGCGGAAGGACAACAAACTTAACACGAAAATAAGTTCTAAAGAAATTCGTTTACAACCTAGAATTAAAAGTGCGTAGCCTCCAGTGGCTTCCTAATATAGGAAGGAAGAGCATTCCAGACGGCCGCAGAAGCGCATCTGAAAGCGCGCAATGGCTAGTCAAAAGCTGCCGCTGTTTGCGTCACGGTTTTTATGAGATGAGTCCATGAGATAACAGTGCTGAGTGTTGCACCCCCATAATCCCCAAATGCACGCTGGGTTGTCTCTGGTTTCTCCGCTCACCCAAATCCAAACTCTTGTTACTCATAGAATTGTCCCAACGTCCCAATGTAGGAGCCTCCTGGGATTTTTTTTTTGACACTCTTTGAGGCTATCCTGGGTAAATAATTGTCATTTTATTATTTTTAATGACACTACCATCAAACATCGCGTGTGAATTTTTGAACGACGAGCAGATGTGTTAGAGAACATACACAGAGCTCATTCTGATCGTTAAGAGAAGTGAGTGGGCTAGGCCAGGATTGTTGACGGTGGAGGCTGCTAGAGGGGTGAGTACCATCACCTCGAGCAGCAAAGTCCACCGTCAACAGTATGAGTGTGTAAAGCGAGGTTCGATTATTACTTGACAGCCCTTTGATTGGTGGAAACCCACCACCGTCTCTTACATTAACATTAGCTGCCCCGCCCATGCTGCTGACACTTGGGCTACGCCCATTTCAAACCTTTATAAACAGTTTCCCTTTAGAGGCTAACACCCCTTTTCCTGATGACGACCGCTTGTGTTGCGATAGCAACGTCGTAGTTTTTTGTTATTTTCTTTGAACCTATCTACGTGACTTTACCGAAAGACCCAAAGAATATGAGGTGGATTTATTGTCTGATAACGATTACACTTTTTGCAATGCCCAAATAAAGGGTACATGTTAAAGCTTATTTATTCACTTCCATTTATGCAACTTTTAGCTCATTCACCAAGCGGCTCTCAACTTGAATTTAATAATTTTGCCATTTGTTAGCGTTTAGTTCCATGAGTGATCACCAGGCCGAGCGTCTGCTGCCATGTCTACGACAGCGCTTTGAGATGCCTGATGAAAGACGCTCACAAACGGAGTTGTCAACGATTCCTGTGTCTGCTCCGTGAAATATAGAGCTACACTTCAAGGCAGTTAGATGTCGTAGCGCACGGCCTAAAAACCTTGGTTTTCCTGACAATGATGGCAACAATAACGATGATTGTGACGATAAGGATGATGGTGAAGATAACGATGATGACGATAACAATGATGACGATAATGATGATGATGATGACAGTTCATTAACTTTGCTCCCTTGCACTCCCCATTCCTTTGCTCCAACTCAGCGAAGCACCCGGAGATCAAGGAGCTCATGGGGCCCGACCCACAGCTCAAGTGGGTGGTGTCCGTAATGGTGCTGGTGCAGGTCCTCATGCTCTACTTAGTGAGCGACCTCTCGTGGAAGTGGGTGATGTTCTGGGCATATGGCCTAGGCGGCTGCATCAACCACTCGCTCACGCTCGCCATCCATGACATCTCGCACAACGCCGCCTTCGGCAACAAGATGGCCCGCTGGAACCGCCTGTTCGGCATGTTCGCCAACCTGCCCATTGGCGTGCCGTACTCGGTGTCCTTCAAGAAGTACCACATCGACCACCACCGCTACCTGGGTGGTGACGGCCTCGATGTCGACATCCCCACGGACTTCGAGGGTTGGTTCTTCTGCACTCCGGCGCGCAAGCTTGTGTGGATCATCCTGCAGCCGCTGCTCTACGCGCTGCGGCCCCTCTACGTCAACCCCAAACCCATGACCCAGATGGAGATGGTGAACGCGCTGGTGCAGTTCGTCTTCGACCTCGTCGTCTACAGCCTGTGGGGCCTCAAGCCCGTGGTGTTCATGGTCGCCGGCACCATCCTCTGCATGGGTCTGCACCCCATCTCCGGCCACTTCATCGCCGAGCACTACATGTTCCTCAAGGGCCACGAGACCGTGTCCTACTATGGGCCGCTCAACTGGATCACCTTCAACGTGGGCTACCACATGGAGCACCACGACTTTCCCAGCATCCCCGGCAGCAAGCTGCCCCTCGTAAGTTGTGCGCGCCCCAGCTTGATCGCTTGATCGCTCACTCGGCGGTGGCCAGTGCCGTAGCAAGGGTGAGGCTAGTGGGGTTGGTGGGGTTGGTGGGGCTGGTGGGGCCAGTGGGGTGGCTGGTGACTCAAATTTTTGGCAGGGCAGTTGCGGAACACCATTCCGCCGGATGCCAGATATGTCAGAAATATCTGGCTTTAGCTCTGGTAGTGTCCCAAGTGGCTCAAGGAGGCCACGGGATTCGTGAAACAATTCTGGTGCATCTAAACATCAGCTCCAACTGACATGCATGTGAAAGATAAAAACATTAAAATAACTCGGAATAATTTTACTTGAAATGATTCGATTACTCTAATTATATAACACGATGAAAATATCGTTAAGCTATGTAGTTTGTCTGTCACGAAACGTTGGTGGGTGCGTGAGGCACCCAAAAGTCCATTCTGCTTAGGGCCCTGAGTGTTCTAGCACCGGTGCCAGCGTTAGTCTCCATTGTCTTTGGGAGTTCTTGGCTTAAATATTTATGATCATCAGTTGCACGATGTCCTCGATGGGTATTGTTAATAAGATCTACATTAACATTTTAACCCCCACGGTCATATGCATGCAATGCTTCCAAGTATAGTTTTAAAATCTACCAACACCAAGCAGGAGAGCATTTGACATGTTTTCACCTACTTAGCGAACTTGCTAGCCAACTGGACTAAGAGCATTGCTTAAGGGAGTATGTGGCATAAGGCTTGACTAAAATCCCCACGGATATTTTGTCGACCCCATTAAGAATCTGACACATTTAAATTTCGATTTGAAGCTTTCGCGACTGCAGGGATTCATCTTCTTGGTTCTTTCGGTAAAGTCAGGTAGAAGGGAAATAATAAAATAATAAAAATAAAACATAATAACATAATTCTCACGACGTTTCGGCCACAACGCAAGCAGCCGCCCTCAGGTGAAGAACAGGTCTGTCGGAAAGACAGCGTCTGAATGAAATTAGTTTTTTAAACGCTCACTAAATAAACACTGGCGGCATCGGACCACGGAAATATTTTCTTGCTGCATGCATAGAATGCGCGTTGGGCTCGCGGCCATGGACTAACTACTCTGGCGATTGTCTCCCCCCCCGCCCCCCCCCCCCCCCCACTGCCAGGTCAAGAAGATGGCCCCGGAATTCTACGATCACCTGCCGCAGCACACCTCCTGGGTCAAAGTGCTTTGGGACTTTGTGTTCGACGACAATTTCGGCCCATACTCGCGCGTCAAGCGCAACTGCAAGATGGTGAAAGGGGAATGAGTCCTTCCGGTCCAGGCCCCTGGGAACTCGTCTGGACTTTTTTTTATTCATCCATTCATCCCTTTAAAAACCCCAGGACCAGTAATAATAAAAAAAAAACCTACGTAATAAAAAATGTAACGGACAACCGTCAACGAAACGAGGAGCTGCTGTCACGTTTCTTTTTAAAATGAAGATGTAAAAATAATAATTGCGCTGGATTACGCGGCGCTTGAAGTGCGTTGACCGGAAGACTCGTCCTAGTTGCGGCCCATGGTGCGATCAACACGTGGCGCCACGATCGTTCGCTCAGAGCAGCGCTGGTGGTGTTCGGTGCAAGCATTAGGACGTGCCGCTCACCCGTGGGTACGTGGCCATGCACCCGTGTGGGTACGTGGCCATGCACCCATGTGGGTACGTGGCCATGCACCCGTGTGGGTACGTGGCCATGCACCCGTGTGGGTACGTGGCCATGCACCCATGTGGGTACGTGGGCATGCACCCGTGTGGGTACGTGGGCATGCACCCGTGTGGGTACGTGGGCATGCACCCATGTGGGTACGTGGGCATGCACCTGTGTGGGTACATGGGCATGCACCCGTGCGTATGTGGGCATGCACCTGTAGCAACGTGCTGTTTTACCCGTGGGTACACGCCGTTCACCCCTGGGAACGTGGCTATGCACCCATGGGTACCTGCCGCTGCACAATAACATCGCCTCTCCCTCCTGCTTAGAATTGGGGAGTAGCACATCAGGTCTGGCCAGTACAGTACAATGGCAGACGTTGCACGCGCTGCGGTCAGGTGGTGCGGGCGACATTTTCTATTCTTTGCCTGCGGCAGCCCCCCCCCTCACCTCGGTTTGCACCACGCTCGCGCGCGATTAAGCTCGTTAACTGAGCGCCGCTGTTGTCCCATCGCACGTCAAGCGTGGGGAGAGGATGTCTCGACTCTGAGAGACGTAAATGGTTCTGCCTGACTTGGGTTATTCTTTTTGAATTTTACAATCGTAGCTTGCGCCAGTTGTGATCGTGTTGTGAGCGATTGCTGGATTTCTTTGGTTTAATTTTTACGTTCATATTTTTTTTATTTTATCCCCCGGCTGTGTGGAGCTAAGCGTGTGTTGGCAGGGTTTCCTGTCCATCCAGCCCATCGGTGTGTTGCCAGATTGTCCCGTGAATCACTGCCTTGGTTCGCAAGTGCCAGCCATTGCATAAGCGACGAATGACGGCATAAAGCACTGGGGCGTTGCAAGAATAACAGGTTTGTCAATCTCTCGTGGGTGTACGTTTACAGGAACGTGTTTGGCGAGATGAGGGTTCCTCCCCTGCGACGTTCAGTCCTGCACTTCAGGCGTGGTCTTGATTGGCCACGTAACGATTAATCGTAGTCATCAGCCGTGGTCAATCTACTGCTTGATGAAGGCGGCCTATTCAAGCCACCACCCGTCACAAACCCGCAACTTTAAATCAATTGTTTTGTCTATGATACGCGCAATTAATCATGCGCATGGGAATGTTTTTTAAAAATTATTTCTAAACATTACGTTATAATAATAATAATAACAGCGCAATGGTGATGTTTACAATCGGCCTAATGGAGCAAACAAGACTGTGCAGGTAAAAACGAAAAATGTTAGATTTTTTTCCCGTCTCGTAAACGTGAAACGAGAAATAAATAACCGTCGAATAGATTTCACCGCTCTGAACCTCGACAAATCACCGGGTGTCGAACCGCCATGACCGGCGGCGGATCGGATCGGACTGATACAAAATAGCGCAGGAAAAGCGAGAGGGTGGCACACAAAAGAGAGAAATCGTGTGAAGCGAGACAGCAAAATATACGAAACAAACCCATCGAGTCAGAAATTGCCACGACCACCAGTCGCGACAATTCGTCTAACCCTCACTGTGTACGCACCAAGAAAATCGCGTTCTAGTGTGTCGTTCGTGACGTCGGATTAAACACCTTGACGTGTATTCTTAGGTTTTTTTCGGTAAAGTCACGTAGGTTAAAAACTTAAAATTAATAAAAGTAAAATAAAAAATAAAATAAAAATCACGACGTTTCGGAGGCAACACAAGCTTCCGTCTTCAGGTGGAACCGTCACAGCACGATAGCTGTATCAAGTGAGAGAGATTCCAAGGAAACAACCTTGACGTGTGGCTGTGGCGTAACGGGGGTGCGGAGGGAGGGGGGGGTAGAGGTGCCCCTCTCGAGCTGGGTGGGCGTGCGAGGCGCTCACCGCGGAGCCGAGCGGGTCTTGCCATCGCGGAACGAGGCCCGCGCACCGTGCACTTTTGTGACCTGCGCGCCTGATGGCAGGAACGGCGCGCGACTTCTAACGACGGCGTCTTGCGTATTTTTCTCTTCCCCGCCCCGCGCAAAGGCAGTATTTTTTTGTTATTTTTAAATTGCGATACAGAGAAAGGTGGGCCTTCCTTTCGTCTTCACTTGTCGTCCTCCGGGCGGATTACCTTGATGCATTCATGCGGTGGAATTTGCTGCAAAAACTACAGTTCTAAAGATAAGCGAGACAATTAACCAACGCATTTTGTGGAGCTGTAGCTTTCACGCAGCCCGAGTTGCCACCACTTTGGCTGTTTAAATGTAAAAGGAATATAATTGTAAGCCATTCATGTAATTGATCAATATTTATAGGCTGATGATTTTCAGCTTGCATTATACTGAGCTTCCTCTGTAAATGAGTCTCCGTACAATTAATGAAATAACTTTTTGTAAAAACATTACTTTGTAAAGAAGAATGAGATTTTTACACTTGATTGGGCAGATATTACATAAATGATTGCAACTCCTATTTATTTAGATTTCTTAAGCCAGATGTAATGTATTTCTGTATTTTGTTTGATAGCGTAAAGAACCTATTTTGTTTTAACATTTCCAAATTTCTGCTTTTCGTAAAAAAATGAGATGCCCTCTACGTTGAAATGATGGCCTCGGGCTCTGACTCAACCTTGCGCATAAACATTTCATCTTTTTTTTTACAATTCACGCGAATTGTTAATGACATTCAGAAGGAAAGCTGCGAAAATAAAACGGTCTTTATAGCACTGTTCTAATTAATTACTTCTGTCTCGTACGACCACAATCTTGGCCACTCACCATGAGATGCAGCTTTGTACCATATTTGTATTTCTTCATTTGATCGAAAATTGTTCGTGCATCCGATGCGCACTTGACACTCTTTTAAAGTGCAGCCCTTTTTAACAAGCAAATTAACCAGTTACAGAATTAGATAGGTAGCAAATTGACGTTTAATGTACAGGCAGCAACATCACAATAATCTTAACACCCAGAGCTTCTCAGACCTCCTTAAATCTTATTGCACACCGCAGGTTGTTGTGTTTAGCAATCATCAGGCGTGTACAAACGCATCACGACTTGACATGTATTAAAATCGCAAGATTGGTAAAAGTTGAATGGGGCAGGGTGCGGGGGACTAGAGTCTTGAGATACCCAAGTTTTATAGAGTAGTGAAAACGGCTTTGCTATAATGGTTAAGCTCTCAATCTAATTTCCGTTGGTTGGTAGGGAAGTCCCTTGGCTCAAACACTGAGCTTCACTGTTTGTCCCTTGGGCAGAACCGTCCTTAAGGTACACGGCGAATTGGGGCGACTGCCCCGGGCCCCGCACTCTGGGGGGGGGGGGGGGGGGGCCGTGGTTCGATCTCACGGTGTTGTCAGACGTGATACTTCTGATTTAGTTTGAAGGCTTGGAGGGGGGCCTGCACGATGGGGTTTGCCCTGGGCCTCACACACCCCCCCCCCACACACCTATGGACGCCCCTGCCTTTGGGTGTACGGAATTTGGAGGCGTGACCATGAAGGTGCGACTGGCATAATTGTTTGAACGGCACGATAGGACCCTCTATCAAATGTGTCAAAAATGAATAAAGTTTGCGAAGCGTGTTGGAAACACCGAAAGTCTGAGAAAGCTTATAATGTATGCGTAATGGAAACGCGAAAGTGGTGAAGAGTTACTTTTTAAATATATATAATCTGAGAGAGCATTGGGGTGGGAGGTTATTCCCCACTTATTATTAAACGTGAGGGGCATACGATTCCATGAATTTTCATGATTCGGGGATTGCGATTTGATTTTCCTATTGTGTTAACATTGCCTGGAGAGTTTCGATTTAAAGCTTTCGTGACTGCAGGGATTCATCTTCTTGGTTCTTTCGGTAAAGTCACGTAGAAGGGAAATAATAAAATAATTAAAATAAAACAATAAAATAATTCTCACGATGTTTCGGCCACAACGCAAGCAGCCGTCCTCAGGTGAAGAACAGGACGGCTGCTTGCGTTGTGGCCGAAACGTCGTGAGAATTATTTTATAATGTTTTATTTTTATTGTTTTATTATTTCCCTTCTACGTGACTTACCGAAAGAACCAAGAAGATTGCCTGGAGAGGTTACGCGACCAAATTACCATCCAATATTCAACAAATGGCCCTGAAATGTCGATGGCGACACGGGCAATTTGATGCCCGAATCGTGAGCGTGAAAAAAGATTCCGATGCCAATCGATGAATCCACGCATTGTTACACCGCCTGTTAATACAGGGCGATCCATTTATAGACACCCTACTAAGTTCTAACGCTGCCTTACTAACTTCTCAACGGCCGTTTAAATGATGCACATGAAGCAGGGAGGATGTTAAAATATTCCATTGCGTCGTATTGCGATTTGTTGGGAGACGTGTTGGCACAACCACAGGCCAACATTGGGCCCAACTTTGCATGTTTACTGGGTAGAGGCTTTGAAATAAATAACGTGCTTTCTTCTGTAACCCCGCCCCCCCCCCCCATTTTAGTGGAGTATCTATAGATGGATCACTGTGTGTAAGTAAGCACGTTGGATTTTAATCGGCGTGTGGGTTAGGGGGGGTCTCTTCAAGTCGTGATATTTTCGTGTGTTTGGAGTCGCACCCGAGTCTCCTATGGCACTGCGGCAGTCTCCCGCGAGTCCACAGATACTGTTGCTTAATTGACGTGTGCAAAGCACACAACAGTCGACGGACCACTTTTAACTTTAATAATAATTATAATGAAAAAAATAATAATGAAATAATAAAATGCAATTGTACATTTGACATCGCCGCATTAGAGCTGCTGCTGCTGCTGCTGTTGTTTGACGATTATTACTATACACTTGGAAAAATATGAATGTGCACGATTCTAAATTTCAATAAAAGAAATGTGAGCTTGTATAACAAAAACACCGTAGTGCTTGCGGGTCTCATTTTAAGTGTGGGGGGGGGGGTGACACCCAATGTCCGAATTTAGTGCAAATGTTTTTCTTGTCAAAAAACCGGTTCTGTCTATTTGACATATATATTTATATATTTTGGCAAAACTGGCCTCAGTCCAGACCGGTTCACAAATCAGTCAAACACTTTTCATTGGTCAAGCAAGAAAGTGGCACCATCTGAAGTGACCAGTGAGGATACTGAAAATGAACTTTGAGGGTTTTTTTTAATCCTCTTTACAGAATCGGAAGTTTATTTCCCTGAGTGAAGCCCATTGAGCTAAGAAGCTGTTTTTTTTCAAAGGTGACTCGGTTGGCAGACAACGTTACTCTATTCCACAATTATAGATTAATTAAACTTAATAATAGTAATTTTATTTTACCAGGTAAGACCCACTGAGCTATGTATAGCTCTTTTTCAGAAGCAACCTGGCGACAAATGATTGCTCAACAAAGTGGCTTATCACGTGGGGATTTTATAGCCGCCAAATAATCTCAACAGGCGTTCATCCATCTGGTGGATGGGATTTGCTGAAATTATCTTTTGCGTTTTTGGTCATCTGAATTTTTTGTTTTAAGTTTCAGTTTCAGCAGGCCCCACGGTGTTGTTTAGTCTGCAATTATTATTATTATTACTATCCACTCTATCTCTCTGAGATATGAAGACGAGCCATTGCCCGTAACGTCACCACCGACTCTATACATATTTGAAGACTACAGTGGTTTTTGACGAATGTGCGGATTTTTTTAAAAAGTACTTTTTGAGTTAATTGCGCAATCGCATTGCTCTATCCGATGACTCGGGGTTGACCTTGGCGTTCCCACAACCAGGTGCCTGCCTCATGGCGACCCGCCCGTCTGCAAGGTTGAGTCGTCGTCATCAAGCCAAAAGCGTTCTGTGGCCAATAGTCTCTACGCCCGTTCAGCGTGGTGCGTTCCTGGAAGTTCAAGAATGCGCACACAGTTGGTGTATACTTCAAGGTTGTAGCCATGGAGTCAACATTGGGGGGGGGGGGGGGGTAAATCTTCCAGGGGGTCTGGGGGTCCCCCCCCCCCAAGAAAAAAAAAAATCTAAATTTGAAAAAAATTTCCTGCCATTTCCTGCCTAAAATAAAAAAAAATGCACTAACACATGGGATGGACTTTTTCTTTATTTCTTACAATAATGTATAATAGAGTATTGTATTACATTGCTCTGTTTTTTCTTTCTTTACCTTTTCTTGTTTCATTGTATGTAATGGCAGAGATTAGGAATTAATAAAGTACAACCATAACCACAATCATATAGACAGAAATCTATTTTACAGCAATATATTGGGGGGGGGGATATTTTGAGCATATTTGAATCTTGGGGGGGGGGGGGATGTGTTCCCCCCAATATATATTATGATTACGGCCTTGGTATAAGTTAATGTAGAAGCCCCTCCTCCCCCCCAACCTTGTCAATCCACTGCTGGATGAGGGCCTCCCCATCTCCCCTTCTCTTCCCTCCCATGCTGGTCCTGGGAATTATTTGAAACCTACTGCACCACGCGGGGTCAGTGCGGATTGGTCCAGTCGCGAATCGTGGATGTGGGAGCATAGACGTATGCACTTTAGAGGACAGCAATTGATGTTGCTGCACTGGGACTCCTGCTGCAAACAAAGCCGCTCCTCAGCAGCCTATAGCGTCGCGGTCGCCTGCTCAAGCGCGACACGGGCCCAACCCTCTTTTGCAGCATCCATGATCTGGCGAAATCAGCCGTGATCTGGCGAGATCAGCCGTGATCTGGCGAGATCAGCCGTGATCTTGCGAGATCAGCCGTGATCTGACGAGATCGGGCGCGTTTTGGGTCATTCGGTCACCGGCCTGCCGTGCAATCCCTACTTGAGGATGTTAAAATATATTTTTTATTGTTAAAACTTGCGGTGACCGTGCTTGTTTAAGTAGGGAGATGCTGAATTAAAATATATATTTTCATTAGAACTCAACGTGAGCCCGATATGAAGCGGGTGATCACCGAACAAAGGGTGGGGGGTAGAGTGGGTAGAGGGGGGAACAGAAATTCCGCGAACAGCAGCCCCCAAGTTCGACGCGACAGGTCCCTAATGAAGGGGGGGAGGGGGTGAAGCTGGGGGGGGGGATGCTTTACTTTTATAAACTAAAACCCGAATTATTCAGAAGCGCAATCTCCAGTGTTTTACTCTTCAGTCCAGTGTCACAAATGCTGTGCAGAGCAGTCACTTGGTGTCGGGGGGGTGCGGGGTTGGAGGAACCTCCCCCGCCCCGCCCCTCCCTTCTTGCTGGAGGCCCCCTTCTAAATTCCCCAAAGCATTGAAAGCGATGGGCGTTGCAAGCCATTCCTCGTGTGCACACAGAGGGGGCGAGGCAGCAGCAGAATGCACGCGAGACAAAAGGCAGATCGTTACCATTGCGCAGTGTTTAAAGCATTTGTTTAAAGGTTGCTCAACGCCGACTGTTGTAGTGCCCCCTCCCCCACTCCTCCCCCACTCCTCCCCACTCCCTTTAAACAAAGAAGGTCGTGATACAGGGCTGGTGCAATTTTGCATGTTTAGGCCATGGTCATTTTGCCCCCCCAACCTCAAAACTGCTCGTTAAACGAAAGGTGAGCCAGAGTGAGGGGCATTGCGGAACGATTTGGCATTCATCGTGGAGTCGCGAGTGACTCTTCTTGAAAAACAAATCCCATGCAGGAAGGGATAGATTGCTATAGGGTTGCCACCTGTCCGGGTTTTCCCAGGACGTATCATGTGGGGAGGTGGGGGGGCTGCAGGTGAAAAAATATCTCACAATACTGTCCTGCTGGAGGGGAGCACTATCTCCTACCGTGCGTGTGAATACAACCAGTGGTGCATCATTATGCAATAGGACAAAACCAGGACTTGTAATGTCCCTGGTTCTTGTCAATTGCATAACAAAAACAACAACAACAACAATAATACACCACTCAAGCTCATTCATTCACAGGTCGAGTACTCCCTGCTTCTGGTATTGTGATATCATTTACTTTATCTTCCCATGGTGTGTCCCGGGGTCGTTTTTATTTCCTTTTTATTTTTGAACCTCCGAGGTGGCAACCCTCTGAATGTTACCTCCAAAGTTTCCACGCGAGCCGTGGCTGAAAGAGACCTCGCCCCACCGGTTTGTCCGCCTCTCGTCGCCATCAGTCGAGGAGGAATGCCACTCAGCCGCTCCTCTCTGAGCTCTGCTTTCCCCCAAAGTCGGAGGATTGTTTTTCTTTTTTTTTACAAAATGTGGGTTTCCAGAGCAACCAAACCAGTCTGTATGAAAAGTGGCCTAAATTATGTGGCCGAAGTTTTGTGGCCGAAGTTCTTTGTGGTCTAATGTTTTTTGTGGCCTAATGTTTTTGTGGCCTAATTTTTTGATGTCCTCATTTTTTGATGGCCTAATGTTTTTTGTGGCCTAAGTTCTGTGGCTAAGTTATGTGGCCTAAGTTTTGGCTCAAAAACTTTAATAAGAAAACGTTGGGAAGTCCTTATTTAAACGACAAAAAAAACACAACTTATTCGCCTATAACATTGTGGCCTTAAACTGAGAAAATATATAACAGGCGACGTTTCGGGCGATGGCCCTTCTTTTTGTGCCATCAACCCTGGATTAAACCCAGTAATAAAAAATAAAGACAAACACAGGTGTAAAACACAAGTACAAAGGCAGTGCAAATAACAAAGGCAGTGCAAATCACAAAGGCAGTGCAAATCATATTCAGCTGTTTATCATTCCACTTTTTAATGAAGCCCTCCCCACGCCGTGTCGGTCATAGGAACTGCTTGACCATACGTGGCCTCGAAGTGCACCTAGTCTGGCACTAGCGTTGTGATAACTTTAACGTCACTTAGTGACGAATGGCGACCGTTGCTGTTGTTGTTTGACCATACTTCAGCTTGCTGCTCAACGAAAGTTGGTTGTAGGGTGTACGTATCTGTAGTGTCAGTGATCCGGAGACGAGGTTTGTAGGAGGAACCTTAGTTTTTTTTAGAATATTCACGGACTAGCCTGTAGACTCTCTACAGTCGCTTAGCCTCGCCTCTACACAACACGAGCCGTCTAACGCCGACAGCGCTGACTGAGACTGCCAACAACTATCTGGCAGCGCAATATCGAGCGAAGATGGCAGCCTCGAGCTCCCGTTATTGGCTCCTTTTATGCTCCCATAAAAGGAGCCTTCTCGAACCCACTAGCGGGTTCCAGGGGCTTCCAGACGGGGTCCTCCGTGAACCTTGCCCCAGTTCCACCGCCATGTGCTGTCTCTCCACCACAGTTGCCGCTGCTGTCCACAAGCCGGCGCTATTACACTACATATGTATGGAACATCTTCGCCTGTTAGAAACAGTTAGGCTGGCCTGCCTACGATCCATCCTGGATTTAACCAGACTGGATTGTGTGAGGAGCTCGCAAATCCTTGAAAGATCTGGACAAAGTCCCATCGGTGAGCTTCTTCCGCGGGCAAGGCTGCGTTGGCTGGGTCATGTAGCCCGCATGCCCAGCCACCGCATGCCTAAAGAGCTTTTAATTCTAGATTTGAAGCTTTCGTGACTGCAACAAAACCTAAAGAGCTTTTGTTCGGCCGGATCGAGGGGGGGGAACGGGCGCGGCACGGGCGAGAGAAGAGATAGAGGAATGTGGTAAAGAGGATGTGGAGTTGAGTGGACTTGCCGTTGACTGGTACCAGCGGTGTCAAGATCGGCCTCTGTGGAGGAGACTCATGAAGGACGCTACTGGGCAGTTGGAGGCAGTCGCTCTCCAGCAACAACGAAGGGCAGAGGAGCGACGCTCACAACAACGAGCGGAGTGCCAGGTGGCTAAAGCACAGCAAGTTGGCACAGTAGGGGGCACAGGTGGTGCATCGGCCAGTCATCTCAGTCGGTCAACCCGTGGCACCTGTCCCGTGACCTCCTGCCAGCGGGCGTTCGACACTTCACGTGGTCTTAACATGCACCTGGCCTGGCACAGGCGCCGTGGTGACGTCACTGACATTTAGTGCCGAATGGCGGTTGTTGTATTATGTTGAACTTCTTTCACATCGTACATAGCCGACCGTGCTAATTGGAGGTGCTGGGGAAGGACAACAGGTTAAACGCAAACATCAGTTCTCGAAAAATGTGTTAAAAATCTAGACTTTAAAGTGCACAGCTCCAGTGGCTTACTAATATCGGAAGGAAGAGCGTTCCAGACGGCCACAGAAGCGCATCTGAAAGCGCGCGATGTGGTGCCCGTATTTATTCGACGGCCAGCAGCTACAAGCCACTGCTGTGAGGATGACCGGAGTTCGCGTGATGGTTTATTTTTCTTGACGAGATCAGCAAGGTATCGTGGTTCATTTGTGGCAAGCACTTTGTGTGTAATGAGTGCAACTTTAGAACCGGTTTCAGATATCACTTAAGTAGTGGGCAGGGAACTACGTCGCAGTGTGAACGGTGGCAAACGCAATAACCACGCAAATATGTAAAGTGCGGATTTACCAATAACAGCACTGTGTGTACACAGTGTGGCTCACGTGGATTAATACAGTAAGTAAATTTACACAATTTTGTTTTCCAAATCAGCGGCGAGCGTTCTCTGAACCGGTCCTGGGATCCTCCGGTTTCACCCAACACCAACCGCACACTGAACCGGAGTGGTGAATTATGTCGCAACGCTGGCTGTGTGCCAGCGTTACGACGTGACTCTTTACACAAAGGTGGAGCGGCGGTGACGTCGATAGATCACAGCTCATCTGCGGACGTGGTGGCTCGGACCATCACGTGGCCCACGGTCGTGATTCATCACCCGCCCTCTCTCCCTCCACTCCCTCACTCCCCTCCCCTCCCTCCCTCCCCTCCCCTCCCTCCCTCGCTCGGTCGCTCGTTCGCTCCCCTCCCTCCCTTCCCTCCCTCCCTTCACTTCACTCCCTCACTCCCTCACTTCACTCCCTCCCTCACTCCCTCCCTCCCTTCACTCCCTCACTTCACTCCCTCACTCCACTTCCTCACTCCCTCCCTTCACTCCCTCACTCCACTCCCTCACTCCCTCCCTTCACTCCCTCACTCCCTCCCTTCACTCCCTCACTCCACTCCCTCACTCCCTCCATTCACTCCCTCACTCCCTCCCTTCACTCCCTCACTCCCTCCCTCCCTTCACTCCCTCACTCCCTCCCTTCACTCCCTCACTCCCTCCCTCCATTCACTCCCTCACTCCCTCCCTTCACTCCCTCACTCCCTCCCTCCCTTCACTCCCTCACTCCCTCCCTTCACTCCCTCCACTCCCTCTCTCCACTCCCTACCTCCACTCCCTCCCTCCCTTCACTCCCTCCCTCCACTCCCTCCCCTCCCTCCCTCCACTCCCTCCCCTCACTCCCCTCCCTCCCTTCACTCCCCTCCCTCCCTTCACTCCCCTCCCTCCCTTCACTCCCCTCCCTCCCTTCCTCCCACCCCCCTCCCTCCCTCCCACCCCCCTCCCTCCCTCCCACCCCCCTCCCTCCCTTCCTCCCATCCCCCTCCCTCCCTTCCTCCCACCCCTTCCATCGATTATCCCCAGTCCGGTGGTGACCATTCCGTTCAATAATCGATGTTTATCCACTCGAGTTTTACCCTCTCGTTTGTATCGCTTCTCGTTGTTATTTTTGTCTCGTCTGGTAGAGCCGTGTTCGCCGCCATTCGTACAAAATGTCGTCATTTAGCGTACGGTTTGCATATGTTGTAAATTATCAATCTCACACGCTTCTCATTAACCCCCCAAATAGAGCATTAACGTGAGATTTTCGCAAGTTGCGAATGCTCAATTTATCAAATTCGCACGCACTGAGTCATGCGTGAGCAATGAAGTGATGCAAAAGAATGTTGATTATTATCATTCACAAATAAATCAATTCACGGCGTCTCACTGCACAAAGAGAATGCGGGGTGCTGCTTTTATTCATTAGCAGGTGTGGGTCAGTGGTGGAAATTCCACATTCCTTTGGAAGGGACTAGTGTATGTGAAGCTAGTTTGTAATTCCAATGATGGGTGGCTGAAACTCGTGTCCAAGTCTGGCATCTTAGCAAAGCCAGCTCAGTGCTTTGACACCGATGATGAAATCAAACCTAAACGAGATAAGGGCGACTCACTTTTTGGGGATCTAATCTCCATCTGATTTCTCCTACATTTTGAAACGTACCGCTCATCGGTTTGCTCCAATCTAAATCAATATTCTGATACGTACAACACAGACGAGTTATGGAATAATCTGTGGCCGATGGGGTTGTGGTAGAACACGCTTTTATTTGCTTGTTATGTGGAGGCATGGATATGAGAAGAAGGGACAGATATGGGAAGTGGGAACACGTTCCTTTGGAGTGAGCAGGTAGTAACTTGGTTGGACAGCGCATTCGTGCACGACAGACAAATATGCACGACAGACAGACAAATACTCCCTGGTGGGCAGTGTGGAACCTGTTGTTCCTATCTGTAATATTGCCTATTTATTCATATTGTGCGTCCACATGTAGACACGTCATAATTATTAATATGAAGTCACACGTGGTTTAAATAATCCGGTCGCCGGTAAATAATTCCGAAATACATTTATGACAACACATGCCATCTCCAGCCTTTAGTTTTCACTTAATAGCCTGCCACTTATAAGTGACCTGCGCCTCTTGCTTGCCATGCAGTTAGGAGGGTAATTGCTATGAAGATTAAGGTCACCAGCCCAAAACGTCAGCTAGTTTATAGAAATTTAGTTCTTTTTGATTTAAAGCTTTCGTGACTGCAGGGATTCATATTATTGGTTCTTTCTGTAAAGTCACGTAGAAGGGAAATAATAAAATAATACAATTATTAAACAATAAAAATTCTCACGACGTTTCGACTGCAACACAAGCAATCGCCATCAGGTGTGAAATCTCATCTCACTTTTTTCAAAATTTCTTGCTGTGGATTTCACACCTGATGATGATTGCTTGTATTGCAGTCGAAACGTCGTGAAAATTCGTATTGTTTTATATTAATATTATTTTATTATTTCCCTTTTACGTGACTTTACCGAAAGAACCAAGAATATAAATTGAGTTCTTGTTATTTGAGATTGTGCAACAGTTCGATCGCAGCATCACAAAAACGACACACTTTGTGTGTGTGCTGGATGCAGAGCCCGTCTCGTGCCCACAACTCAAGTTGAGAGAGAGAGAGCTGCTGTTGTGGTGGGGGGGGTCGCTATCCATGGTACACGCACACAGGCTTGGAATTAAAAACGTGTCAACAAATGCTCCATCGCCGTCGGTGCATTGCGCAGTGGTGATCGCACTGATCGAGCGGGCGGTGGGGAGGGTGATTAGCAGCTGTTTAGATCCGTAACGACGATTGCATCATTGATTATCGCGCTCATGGTCCCGGACTTTGAATGTAACATTAGCGTATAATGGACATATCGTTTGGCTCAACTGTAAATAATTGATCCTTCGATGCACACACCGTGTGAGCGCTCAAGAGTTTCGATTGTAATCGATGGATCGACGCGTTGCCGCGATCGCCCGGCCGCAGCGGAGATTCCCGGTCAGAACTGGGACACCACCCCTACACCCCCCCCCCCAAAGCCCCTCCCTCCTCCTACACCCCCCCCCTCCACACTTTTTTTTAAAAACACGCTTATGAAATGTACTAGTAATGGAAGAACTCCACGACCCCAGGAAGTGGCCCCGAAACTTGCCATAACTTAAGGGACCGTGGTCAATTACAGCCAACGTCAGTTTACCGTGGACAATTAGACCCAAGCCGAAACATAACATTTCAACAAGATTGTTAAAACATTTTTTTTTTATGATAGAATATAGCATTGTCATCAGTATGACAAAAGTATACAAAGTTTGCAGTCGATACCACATTGGGAAGTGGGTTAAAATTTAGTCACAAGATTTGAGGATACGACAACAGACAGTGAGTTAAATAAAAGCGTGTAAAATGTAAAAATATATATATTCAAATTGCAATGATAGAATATAGTCTTGTCATCAGTATGACATACCTATACCAAGTTTGCATTCGATAGCACATTGGGAAGTGGGTTAAAATTGAGTTACAAGATTTGAGGATACAATAACAACGAAAACAGAGTGAGTTAAATAAAAGCGTGTAAAATAAAAAAGTGAACATGCCCGGAGGTAGTCACGTGGTCTCGGAGTTCAAAAACAACGTGGGTCCGGTGCCGCTAATGTCCTGGATTCGTATCTCGGCGGGCGGTTCAGATGATATCGGGACATCGAGTGTAAGGGGGTCTGCGCCAGTCTCGACCTGATCACCGATGACTGCACATGCACCCACACACACACACAAAAAAAACCACCCCATCACGTGAAGTTTGTCTTTCCAGCTCTTTTGGATACATTCCAACTCTGACAATGTAACATTTTCAGTCGGACAGCCGTGATTGCCATGCGATGAATATTTCTCTGGAGCAGGACATCTGGCCGGAAAATGTGCCCTGAACTGAATATAAAAGGATCACTTGAAAATATGTAATTGTCATTGTGGCACCAGGGTGACAACCAGGGTTCGTGGTTGAAGCAGGCAGTCAAGTGTGGTTATTGGAGCGCTTTGTCTATTCAATTCCTACCCTTTATTGTTTTCCCACCACCACCCATGCCTGATGCCGATCGCCCCATTACCATTTCACCGTCACCATCATCAGCCATGGTCACTCCACTGCCTTATGAAAGCCTCCACTTCTTCCACCGCCTCTCACGGTCCTGCAAAGGATCCTGATCTCGTGCACTGCCACTCCGCTATTTACATTCGAATGATAGTTGTTAAATGTGACTTACACAGTGTAAAGGTAAATCAAAGTAAAAATAACTATTTTCATTTAAAACTTGATTTGAAGCTTTCGTAACTGCAGGAATTACTCTTTTGTTATTTCGGTAAAGTCACGTAGAAAGAAAATTAATTCAATAAAAACAAACTTACATCCTCCCCGTGAAGGTGGTTCAAACTTGATTTGAAGCTTTCGTGACTGCAGGAATTGCTCTTTGGTTATTTCGGTAAAGTCACGTAGAAAGAAAATACATTTAAAAATAATAATTTGGGCTTATATCCTGTACGATTACACACAGCGACACGGTGACTTTAGTGATCACATCGCCGAGATGATGTATCGTAGTGCTACAGCGGTGCATTTCAACCATTATAAAGCTGTCGATGCCACCTCAAAATCCAGTTGCTCGTTTCGTCGTCACGTGCCGTGGGGTGCAGCGTGGGTATTGCCACCTCTTCCCAGACGTTTGGCTAACATGGAAGAATAGGCCAAATACTACCCCTCAATAAGAGCTTATATAGATGTAATAGAGCACCTTAGTCCAATGCGCTTTACAATAATTATAAAATTGTACATGAAATGAAAGCGGTTGAAATAAAGAGTGGGGTTATAAAAGCGGCCGTGCAGTGGAAAGCCATTCGGGACAGCAATGGCGCGAGCGAGCACTTTCAGGGCTGCGCCTTGAACTACTAATGAACGACGCGGAGTGCGGGGGGGTGGGGCACGGGTTGGCGCTGGTTGCTGCGATGTCCAATGCAGGTGATGAGCGGCCGGGCCCCAGGCTCTTTCCTTTTGTGTCTTGCCTCGAAAGCTCCTGACAGTGGCATAGGAGGAGGAGGATGATGAGGAGGAGGAGGATGCTCCAATGCGCTTGCTTTGCGTCCCCTTGCGGGGTGCGACTCGGCAGGAAGGACCGCATTCCTGCACAGCGCAGACCCACGCGCCGCGCGAGACGGCGACGTCGGCTTCTGCGGCAGTGGCTCGCACACACACACACAGAGAGAAACTCCCCGCGGTGTAAATGTACTACGCGGAACTTGTCGGGTTGAAACCCACCTCTCACTACCCGTGCAGCGTCTTCGCTGTCTCAAGTCAAAAAATCATCATCATCGTGACTGTGATGATTGATTTCGACTTTGTAACGCGACGGATTAGATTGTATGAGTTTATACTGGTAGGAACCTCCTGCTTACACCAGCCCACAAGGGATTATTGTGTCCGTCCGTCGTGCAGGGAGGGGCTGGGTGGGGAGGGATGGGCTGGGTGGGGAGGGAGGGAGGGGCTGGTGGGGAGGGGAGGGTGGGGAGGGGCTGGGTGGGGAGGGGAGGGTGGGGAGGGACTGGGTGGGGAGGGGCTGGGTGAGGGGTGGGAGGGGTGGGGCTGGGTGGGGAGGGGCTGGTCACCCCGTGGTGCCCTTATTAAACTCAACGTTTAACCTACTCACGACGGCTTGTGTCCGCCCTCACAGTCGGGCATATTTGCGGAATACACCACGCCGCCGTTGACCCTGGCCATTGACCGAGCAACCAAACGTTCCTACCAGCTCCCTCCGCAGGAATGTGTTTCGGCCGCTTAAAACAACAACAACAACAACACAACATTATGACGGCATCCCAGAGTTATAAAGGACCCCCTTGGGTTATTGCACGACGCCCGTAAATAGCGAACGCCGCCCGCCACCATGGCCGAGTGTTCATTACGCATCGACGTCGAACGGGGCCGCGCGGTTAAACGCTGTCGCAAAGCAACGCGTTCTCCGTGTGTGCGCGCGTTGAATTTCTTTCGCACCGTACGCAGCCAACCATGCTAATGGGAGGTGCGAAGCAGTGACGTAACGAGCGTGGGGGCAGGGGGTGCCTTGCCGCCCCCCCCTTCCCCCGATGGCCAAAACTACGAGTTGGTGCCCCCTTGACAACCACCATGAGATGTGGCCAATATTGGGGCCCCATCTGACCGACTGCCGCACCCCCTGAGCTGATCCTTTCTACGCCACTGGTGTGAACGCAAGGTGGGTGCTCGGTGTCGATTTATGATGCATACATCATTGGGGGTGGGGGGAGGAGGGGGGGGTCGAGCAGTGTTCTTACAAACCCAATAAACCCGAGTTCGAGTCCCAGCTAAGGCTGACATCGGTGGCGAGTCGTAATGTGAACCAGTCCCCCCCAGCGCAACACCCCCCCCCTCTCCATCCGCAACCCGCAATGACCACATGCATGATTCCCCATGGGAGGGGGGGGGGGTATGGCGGGGGTGGCCCAGGGCGCAGAGGTCGCAACCGGGTACCCGATACCCGTACCCTACCCGATACCCGGCTACCCGTACCCGGTCGGGTACGGGTAGCCGTTTGCGACCCTGGTGCGGCCGGGTACGGGTAGGCCATGAGTCACTGGTGAGTCACCGTTTGTGACTCATTTCGGGTAGGATACGGGTACGGGTAGGGAACGGATACCCCTACCCGGCCGGGTACGGGTACCTATTTGCGACCCTGGTGCGGTCGGGTACGGGTACGGGTAAGGAATAAAAACCCGTTTGCGACCTCTGCCAGGGCGGCACCACCCCCCTCCCCTCCAGGGTTTGTGCCACCCAGACGGTGTTGCGCGCAATCGCCCAAGCCTCCAACAATGCGCGACTTGTTCCAATTCAATATTTATTCGAGTTATTTATTTATCCAGGAGAGTCACACTGAGTCGTCACACAAAAGCCACGCCACATCGGTTGGATTCCCAGCCACGGCTCACATCAGGGATGGGGTGGTGTGTATGAACTGGTCCTTGGCTCCAATCCCGTTTCAGCAGCAAGCGCTGACCAGCCTAGCGAAGTATGGCCAATCATCTTGGGGAAACCCTAATCCTGCAACGGTTTGCCAACAAAAAAAGGGCTGTAAATATGGTTGCCACCTGTCCAGGTTTGATCCGCACAGTCCGGTGAATTGTGTTCGGGATGCAGCAATTGTGTTCGAGAATCGGTGTCTGTATTGGAGTGGCAGGAGAAATGTGTGGAGATACGGCACCGGCGTTGTGTTTGATCTCCATCACAGTTCACTGCACAGTTTTTTTTTAATAGAAGAAACCTCGTCGTGACGACTGTGAACCACGTCTGGGTTTAGTTCTGTGGATACGGTGACACAGCCCCGGCTGTAAAATGCCCACGTGCACCTTTCACAGTCAACGCCCTTGAAGACGAACGTGAACGAAGGTAACTTTCCCAAGCGTGCGGTTTACACACGTGAAGTCGCGCACGTGCGCGACCTCTTCAGGTGCGTGACTTCAGGTGCGTGACTTCAGGTGCGTGACTTCAGGTGCGTGACCTCAGGTGCGTGACTGCGCGTGCGATCCTTTTGTCGGCCTGGGCAACCCGCGGGGCGATGCCCCCGCGAGTCAGGCGGGGGTGGGTGGGGGGTGACTCAAAAGTGAGACACGCGGCGCGGTGACGCTGCGGCAAGTCTCAGGGCAACCACATCGCGTGTTCCGACCCCCCTCCCGGCTATATTTAGAACGTGCGTAACCCTACTCAATCGCATGGTAATTATTTTTTTTTAAATTGCAATCGATCTACGATCTGGATATATGTGTGTTTATATTCAGATTTTTGGTGCACTGACTTCATGGCAGAGTCCTTGGCCAACATCTTCCCCACAATTCTCTGTTCTCTCCGCTTGGATTTCACAAACGTCAACTTCCTTCAGCTCCTCCAACATTGTTCGATTTAACAACATCCAACATCTCGAATCGTGGACTTCCTCTCGTTCTGTCCCCTTGCAGACTTCCCTCGACATGTTTATACGAGCGAATGCATCACGACACACCCGTACAATTATTTTATGCTTGTTTTCACTCCACCATATATATACTCCGATTGCGTCACTGGCATCACGCCACGAGATGAGTAATGAATCGGCAAATATCACGGATAAAGTGGCGCCCAGTGTGTTAGACAACTGTCGTCATAGATTTGACACGGGCTTTCTCCCGAGAAAATTCTTCCAGTGGCCAGTTGTATACCTTAGACAGTATGAGGCGCAACTTTTCCACACTCTGCTGTTAGTCAAACCGATATATTTATTTTTCAGAGCTGGAATGTTGTCAAATTAAGTGATAGAAGTGATCGTTTTTATTTTATTTCATTTCTACCTACGTGACTTTACCGAAAGAACCAAATAGTATGGATTCCTGCAGTCACGAAAGCTTCAAATCAAGATTAAGTGATAGAAAGGTAAGTTAATTCTATGCGTGTGCAGTCATTGGTGACCTGTCTGAGATCATTGGCTCAATCACTGCTGGCTGAAAGTCGAACTCGAACCCAGGATTCTCAGAAACGCCGGCGCGGTGCTCTGACCTCTGAGCCACCTTGACCGACGTGAAGTGAGATGATGTTTTAGAAGGGTGTGTAAAATGAAATCTCTCACAAAGCAGTGCACATTTTATCGACCTCCCAGGGGTGTTGTCCACCAACCATTCGCAACATTACTGTTGTGGGTCAGGCACAGCAAGTCGTGTTGCCACCTGTCCTGGGTTCCCCAGGATTGTCCCCTTGTTGATGGGGTAGCGGCTGTTCTGGAAAATCTGTAAGAATTCTGGGGACATTGAATTGACCGGGTTTTGTCAGTTGCTTAACAACACCAACAACACGCCACTAACGACAAAGCGTTTGCACGTATGTATGTTGAACTTCTTTCGCACCGTACGTAGCCAACCGTGCTAATCAGTGTTGTGAGACATTCTTCCTATTATCACGCTATAACCCCGGGTATGTTTGTACCTCCGATGCGATAATCCTACGCACAAGCCCCAACAAACACTTACACGAGAGAGCGAGCGCATGCAAGAGTGTGTTTAAATAGTGGGTTTTTTTACGTAAACCGTAAATATATTTTGAAAGGCCAGCTCACAAAGTGAATCATTTACCGCGTGACTGCCCGCGGTGTTTAATGCTCGGCACGGGGCAGGTGAGCGAGGGAGCTCCCGACGACAAAGAACTCCTCTGTGGCTCTTGCTGCGTCGCTGCGTAATTTTGTAAAACATCCGGCCCCGGAGTTTATTCTGCAAAGTGGCCCTGGCGCTGTTCGCCGTTGGGGGGTGAGCGGGCAGACTAAGAGCAGTGGGGGGCACTTCTGTGTTTGCTTTCAATAACAACAACA
The DNA here is from genome assembly GCF_965212315.1 of Lampetra planeri. Classification (NCBI taxonomy): domain Eukaryota; kingdom Metazoa; phylum Chordata; class Hyperoartia; order Petromyzontiformes; family Petromyzontidae; genus Lampetra; species Lampetra planeri. The sequence goes on from NC_136136.1 coordinate 5,968,505, forward strand.
ACAACAAAAACACCTCCCGCGTGTGTTTTTAAGACGCGTTTTTATAAGCAAATAATGGAACGAAATCAACAAATGTGGATTAAAAATGGGACCTCCTTTGCCAGTATCAAAGTATGAAAGACAAGAATAGGTTTTACCCTTTCTGATAATAAAACAGGTGTTAAGATGTTCAAACGCAAACAGAAAACTTTAGCAAGGAATCAAGTTAGTATCAACCACACGTACTTGTTGCGAACATGCAAACACACATGCTCTGGTCTGACACTGGTGAGACTAGGCCCTAAAGAAGGCTGTCTCTGGTGTAGTCCAATCAGTTTAAAAAACAATCCATATATTATCAGAGCATGTGTGTTCGCATGTTCACGACAAAAGGTTTCTATTTGGTGTTTGAATCTACACGCGCACGGAACGCCCCGTATTCTTACTCGGAAGAAAGGGTGAACGCTTGAGACATCACCCCACTTGGTATGTTTGTGTTGTGCAAAGTACTGCAGCAGTCCGTGGGCCAGAGTAAACATTTGGGACTCTCGAAGGGAGAGAGAGAGAACGACTCAGAGGCGCGAGGAGGTAACCACAGACATCCGGGAAGGACGGCAGCCAGACGGCGAACCGGTGAAAAATTCCCACAAAAGCTCTGCGGTCCTCCATATATGAAGATGTTATCGGCCAATTAACGAGTGCTTACATGTGGGAGGAAACCGGAGCATCCGGAAAAAACCCACACGTGCGAGGGGGAAACACTATATCCCATACAGAAGGGGCAGGTTGAATCCACATGTTTGCTGTACCGCCTCCTTGACGCCCACGTGAAGTGAGTTTCGCAACATTCGTGCGGTGAGCCACCCACCCTCACTGCCTCCACAGCGCTGGGTTACAGACCACGTGCGGTAGCCACCACCAACACCCGACGTCAGGTGGAAAAAGTGACCCTCGCTCGGTTGTTGAGTGATTTATCACCCCTAATCCTACAAGGTCTCTCTTCATGTCATGCCATGTGTAACCTGTGTCAAGGCCGTAGCCATGGAGTCAACATGGGGGGGGGGGGCAAATCTTCCAGGGGGTCTGGGTGTCCTCCCCCAGAAAATACATAATAATCTAAATTTTAAAACGAATTTCCTGCCATTTTCTGTCTAAAATATAAACAAAAAATTCACTAACACATAGAATGGACTTTATATTTATTTTTTACAATAATGTCTAATAGTGTATTGTTATTACATTGCGTGTTTTTTTCTTTTTTACCTTTTCTTGTTTCATTGTATGTAGTGGCAGAGATTAGGGATTAATAAAGTACAACCATAACCACAATCATATAAACATAAATATATTTTATAGCAATATATCGGGGGGGACATGTTGAGCATATTTTAATATGGGGGGGGGGATGTGTCCCCTCCCCTCCAATATATATTATAATGACCGCCTTGATCTGTGTGGTTATGTACTGGTTAAATTGTGCGTATTTTCACGCTTCAGTATTATAGGGAGAACCTCTTTATTTTATTTTGAACATATATTTTTTTACAAAGTGCTGAAGTGATGACCACCGTGATGGAGGAGAACACGATCACTGATCAATTCGGTGTGATCGAGTTTGCCGTGATACGTCACCGATTTCAGAATCGGCTCGGCGTGGCGCAGGGATTTGATCAGTGAGGCGTGGGGCGTGAAGTTGACGGCGCATTTGGTCGTTTCAGATGGTCCCACATCCTCGTGCGCTGGAGAGGCCGATTCAATAAACCCACCGCGTGTGAATGCCTTGTGTCCAAGCGTGGAGAGCAATAAGATCACGTCTGAGAACTATCGTTTTTTTACAGGTAGGAACAACAGGTTTTACACTGCCCACCAGGGATTATTTGTCTGTCTGTCGTGCATATCCCATGCACCGCCCCACCGAACACCCAGCTACGCCGCAATTGGTTGACGATGTCGGGGAGGGTGGGGGGAAGTGTAAACACGCCCACTCATCCAACTGCCCCCCCACCCCCCTGAACGCCGCGCTGTCCAACCAAGTTCCTACCTGCCCACTCCGAAGGAACGTGTTATATTTTGTTCATGATTGTTGACCACCGACACTGTGCCCAAGAGGACGATCACGGCCAGGAGGAACCGAGGCACGCGTGCAAACCGGACAATCTCGAGTCACCATCCAGCCCCCTTACGGGGACTTCAGTGGCGTTCCCCACCGAGGTAGCGTCTGGTGAACTCGGCGAGAATGATCGGGGTGGTCTCGGTTTGGCACGAGCTGGATCCAGAGATAACCCACACAAGCAGGCGGTTTGAATGTCATTCCTCAGACTGCCACTGCACTGAGAGCCTAACCCTGCTGCCTCGTCTCACAAGCATTTGTATTTTATTTTGATCAATGTTATAATCATCGTCATTACGTCTGATTACCCAGAAAAATCTCGCTGAGTCTCAAGACTCCTTTTCAAGAGGGTCACTTGCAAGTTTTTCGCAGTTGCGGGAGGGGGGGTAAAAACTGTTATTTGTAATTTAAAGTGAGGAATCCGCGGGCAAGTGACGTCGCTGTTTGCTGTGCGATGAGGGAGATTCGGGTTCTTGGAAAGAGGCCAACTTTGTGAGCGGGGTAAGGGGCCGTCCATAAATGACGTCACGCACCTAGGGGGGGGCAGACATTTGTGACCATTTGTGACGACGAGGGGGGGGGGGTGAGAAATGTGACGTCACATCAAAATGCGCAACTTTAAATGAACATAGACAACACGTTCTATTTAATTAAATATACGTTTAAATAAATGTTTTATCCTACAACATCAGAGTGCAGCGCCACATTAAATACGCACTACAATGACAATAGTTTAAAGCGATTTGAAACATGTTTTATTTTTTGGGGGGGAGGGGGGCAGAGCTTTGTGACGTCATATTTGAGGGGGGGGTCTGACTTTTTGTGACGCCGTGTGACGATGGGGGGGAGAGGGGGGGGTCAAAAATCGTCCAAAATCGCGTGACGTCATTTATGGACGGCCCCTAAGCGTAGCGTATTGTTTTTTATGGGTCTTGGTGCAAGGAATTCAATGTATCCATTCTGTCGCACAGGCTCTGGTCTATAGGTCTCTATGTACGTCTGTGTGTCTCCATGTAAGTCTATCGGAGTTTGTATGTATAGTATATGATAGGTATTGGTGAAAGTTGTACAGGTCTCTGTTGCAGTCCAGCGGTATGGTGCGGAGTGTGGTTGTAATGGGCTCTGGGGTAAAGAATGAAACGAGAGCCCCCACTATCCAGTTCCCCCCCCCACCCCCCCCACTTCAGAACCCAGCCCGCGGCTCCCACCATCGCCACGTGGTTTCCCGGTAGGGTGCAGTTGCACCGCCCTGCACACTCAGCACTTACGCCGCTGGGCGCTGTGGCTTGAGCGCAAGGTACACAGTTGAAAGGTCAGGAGTTCAAATCTCAGTCAAGGGTCGACTCAGCTATTTCTACCTCCAGGGTCAATAGAGCAGTGAAGTGCTCCAGGTCTCCTTTGCAGAAAAAAACTGTTTCTTTACTCTTTGGTTCTTTCGGTAAAGTCACGTAGGTAGAAACATTAAATAAAACATATATTTTATTTTTCTAACTACGTGACTTTACCGAAAGAACCAAAGAGTATGGATTGCTGCAGTCACGAAAGCTTCAAATCAAGATTAGACTGTTTCTTGGCAATGGGGGCCTCAATCCAATGTCATACTCTAAGCATACAGACTGCTGTGACTGAATTGTGGATGCAAATTATGATGATGTTCCAGAAGGGCTAGAGAGCTGAACTTTGGTACAAATAAAGTTTATTCTATGCTTAAAGCTAAAATAATTCGGCAATTGAATTTATAAGGAGCATCTAGTTTCACGCTAAATGTTAACACGTGAACGCCAGTTTTCCTGGGAAAAGATCACTGATGCTCACGACTATTTTCCAGAAGGGTCCTGCCAAGCTTTCGCAGTCAGGGGGGACGTTTCAGTGGACGGGCAGTCCCCGATTAACACGACAGATGCGTTCTTGAAAATCTGCGTGTAAGGTTAAAAATCGTGTTAATCGGGGGCTACCTGGATATTCCAATGGAGTGATTTTGCGTTGCAATTTTTTCGAATGTTGGTCAATTCGGACCATAACGCCGGCACACAATGGCCTACTCTTGCGCATCACGTCACGGGATCTTTAACGTCCACGAATCGGGGTGGCTGCTGGAATTCGAACTGCGAACCTCTGCAACAAGTGGTGAATGCGTTACCTCGGCGGGCCACTGGAGGCGCTACCATTCATCGTTGGCAGAGGTCGAAAACGGGTTTTGATTCCTTACCCGTACCCGTACCCGGCCGCACCAGTGTCGCAAACGGCTACCCGTACCCGTACCCGGGTACGGGTAGCCGGGTATGTGATGCTCAAGTAAATAGATAACTTTCACACAAGAGTGCTCCTTTGTGGGAAGTCAACAGTGATTTCACTGTGAATATACAAGTCCTCGCCATAGGAATGTGGAACTTCCATATCTGGTGCAGGGCCACCAGCAGTAATGAGCAGCATCCAACGCCTTGTGTTTGAGAAAGGAGACACATTTTTGCTCGTCTCTTATTTGTATGAAAGAACGATACGCCAAGATAAAGATCCCCTGTGTAGCCCACACAGACTGCTCGAGCAAGTGCTGTTAGCGAGCACCTATGAAGGCCAGCACAATGCACCGCACGAGGTTGTGGAGTGGCCAGCACTACACCTGGCCGCCTTTGTCTCCCCTGTGCTGATGTTTGTAGAACGTAACTACGAGACTTCAGCCACTCTGGATCACACCTCTATTTACCTGCAGGTCATTGATTAGACAAAGTCTCTTTAAAGAGGAATGTGACGCTCTAACATCACGCGAACCACTGCACTATTGTGCAGCTCGTTAAATAATAATTTTCCATTGCGGTAGACAACATTAAATGTCAACTGGTTATGGCGTCACTTTCGCAAAAAGCAAAACTAAACAAATGCACTTTACAAACAGAAGTCGGTAAATCACGTTTCTGGATTTCCATATCTCTTTGTTCCGAAGAAGGGCCATTGCCTGAAATGTCGTCCTCCGAAATAATTTTCCCTTATAATCAAGGCGGTGTTAACGACATGTGGTGAGTATTTTTGTAATTATTATTTTGTGTGCATACCACCGTTAACCCGAAACGTGATGTATTGATGGTCATATAAACTCCATAAACCAACATGGCGTGGGTAGGCCTTCATACAGCAGTGGACTGACAAATGACTGATTATATCGAAATGGGGATAAAGTTGTGAAAAAAATGCCAACGAATTTATTAAACATAAAGAATAAATGTTCAAGGATAGAACGCGGGATGACTGGAATAGTCGACAGTGTTTGCTAAAATAAAACCCAGCAGGTGCCATATACAAGCAACAGCTGTCTGCAATGATTACCTTTGCATGCCCGCCTGTACAAATGTCAATGTGGCCATATCAGCCCCCCTCCCTGTTTACTGCTCCTTTTCAGGCACGAACAATACTCATCGCGTTCTCTTTGGGTGTGTAAACTCTGGACATTTTGCAAGCCAGCCTATAAATCATCTCAGGTGTAGGTCCTTTGAAACAGGTGAGAGGCCGGTTGTAATTTTGCTTTTTTTAAATTTCAGGAACGCCTTGATGAGCCCCAAGGCAATTTTTCAGGTGAGGTCCAATTGTGAAATGCTTGGTCAATTCTCTGGAGTATCTTTAGTGTGTGCCAGTGTGCGGAGGGGTGGGGGACCCCGTCCCACACATGGGAGAGAACACTCAAATGCCACCCCTGAGAGTTTGAGATGCCCTTTCTGGGGGTGCGAGGCATGCCAGATGTTTTTAGAAGGTAAATCATCGAAAACACAAATCAAGTACAACTACAGTACTTTGTGTCATCAACCCTACGTATTTATTAATATTACAAAAATGTTACCAATTGAGAATTAGAGGGGTGCGCAGGCTGCAGTAGAGGTTAAGAATCACTGTTCTAGATCATCATCCAAAATCTCTCCACTGTTGCATGAGGGCCTTCCCAAGATGTCGCCATCTCTCACGATATTGCAATGAGACAATCCGTCTAACTGCTGCCGACGAGCTGATTTCATTGCTCCATCTCCACAGTGGCCATTGGCTCAGGCCTGTTTGCTCCTTTTGACTAGTAGGTTCTTAATCTCTACCTGAATGGAGTTAAAAATAACTCGCAAACAAACACCTTGTGAACGATCCAACGCAGAAGATCCCTGGGTTTAATCTTCCATGAATCTCGTGGTCCACTCTAAATCGCATCCGCACAAACCATGGCAAGTGCGAATACGTGATACACACATGGGAAATTAGAAACTCTCCAATGTGCGACTGTGGTCATCTAGAACAGACCATACAACGTATAACGACGCAATGCCGGATCCATAAATACAAAGGAGGCATCGCAGCGATACGCTCCGCTGCTCCTGACGTGGTTGTTTGGCTTGACCACTTGAATGTGAAATTGTACTCTTTGGTTTTTTCGGTAAAGTCACGTAGGTAAAAAATAAAGTAAATTAAAACAACTAAATTAAATCACGACGTTTCGGGCGCAACACAAGCCTCCTCCTGACGTCGTGATTTAATTTAGTTGTTTTCATTTATTTTATTTTTTACCTACGTGACTTTACCGACATAACCAAAGAGTATGAATCCTTGCAGTCACGAAAGCTTCAAATCTAGAATGTGAAATTGTAATTGATGCTCTGCATCCTCATCAGCAGCCTTACGGAAAACGAATTCTCAAACACGGCCATCATCCTTTCTAACGATGTGTCCTACCCCAAGCCCGCTGCATTGCCATACTCGTCAATATGACGTTTTTAGTTTGCGTGTGTCCACCTCTAACCCCCACGTCCCCCCCCCCCATCTCTGTCTCCGGTGCAACTCCAAGCGCGCACCTCTCCCAGCGTCTTTTGCGCACTCCGCGGAATTCGTTCCCAGTTCCTCCTTCGTCACTGGAAAGAAATGACCGCGGGGACAATTTGGCAAAACATGCCGTCGTGTCGTTCACCTGTTGCGCAACGACCCTCCCTCCCTGCCCCCCACCACCCTCCTGCCCCCCACCACGCCGGCTCGGCTCGCTCCCGAGTGCCTCTCGCTCCGCGATGGCTCGAGTCGTCGCCGGCGACCGGAATAAAAATAAAAAAAGCTTCCATGCTGCACGTGGCCGGTGGCACGAGAGGGGGTGGGACGGGACTGTGCATGCCCCCAATTAAAAAGACGGCAACAGTAAATCAATAAAACACAAAGGGAGCGGGGTTGAGTGACGAGACGCGCTCGACCAAAGGTTGCGACGGATATTGGCGTCCGCGGCTTAGTGTAGAACCGAAGCCTTTCCCCCGCTAATCCACCTAACTACGCGATCGTGGCCTTTGTTAGCCACGCTTACGATAGAAGCGGCAACGTCGGCGTTGGTAACGGTGTCTTAGTGGTGATGGTGATGATACTGGAGAGTTTCCAAAGTGTCCCAGCTCGAATGAGATATGGGGGATGAGGCTACCTTCTTTGGTAGCCCTGAAGGGACGGTGGAAAGCCTGATTAGTAGAGTAGAACCCCTCTTAACGATGGAAAATGGTTCCGTTCAGCTATTTGGTCGTTAAGCAAGTGTAGGTAATACACGTTAAAGGCTTAATTCGTTCCGATAGCCTCGAAAGTGACCCTTTTTCACCCCAAAAAACTAACTTTATAATATTTAAACAATGGACATTAATACATAAAAATACTAACAACATTATAAACACATACTATTAAAAGAAACATAGTTAATCAATGCATTCATTTATATTTACTATACCTACAACAGTCCGTCGTTAACAGGGAAATGGTCGGTAAGCGATCACGTTGGGCTCTATGGAGGCACTACACTACTATACACTACACTATACACTACACTATACACTACTATACACTACACTATGCACTACCATACACTACACTACTATACACTACACTATACACTACACTATACACTACACTACTATACACTACACTACACATTAGGCTCTATGGAGGCCCGTCGTTAAGCGATTAGTCGTTAACAGGGGTGGTCGTTAAGAGGGGTTCTACTATACACTACACTATACACTACGCTACTATACACTACACTACTATACACTACACTATACACTACGCTACTATACACTACACTACTATACACTACACTATACACTACACATTATGCTCTATGGAGGCACTACACTACTATACACTACACTATACACTACTATACACTACACTACTATACACTACACTATACACTACACATTAGGCTCTATGGAGGCCCGTCGTTAAGCGATTAGTCGTTTTACAGGGGTGGTCGTTAAGGGGGGTTCTACTATACTTGGAGGGGAGAATGCCATGGAGGTCCCAGTTGTTGTGTTGGCTGGGGCTGTGAGGTGGCCAGCGAGAAGGCGGTATAGCAATGGATTCTTGAATCTATCTGTGTGGAGCTTTGAGTGTAATCTACTCGTACGTGGGATCTCTAGTTTCCTTCCACAAGAATAATCCCAACTCCCAATCATGGAATAAAATAAATCTATAGTCGGCTTCTATGAGTCTTAAACATATATTTAACAAGTTGTCTTGAGGATAACTGGGACAATGTTCTTTATCCAGTATTTGTTGTTCCTGGAGAAAACCCACGAATACAGGGGGACACAACTAATCCATACAGATTGGTCAGCAACCTACTTGCTATTCTAGCTATTTCAACAGGGCCCCCTCTGGACTTTTCAGCAGTGCCATGGTCCAATCGTGCCTATGTTTTTGCCACATGGTTGTTTACAACGTCCTGTTGCGATGACACGGAACTGTCCGCCAGTTGTGATATGGCGTGCGATTATTAAACATGTATGTTGCGAACATAAAACCATTGTGCACGTGCTTTAGAAAGTGGCCTTGCATTACCTAAACTTCTGGAGGCCACTGCGAAATGACACCACGTTGCTATGTGGGAGTATGCGTGTGTGTGTGTCATTGTCTTTGGTGTGGTGTCGTAGTTATACAACTGCCTCCCTCCCTCCCAGCAACCTGGGTTCGACACCCAGTTACGCAAAACGTCAATGGCAAATGCTATCTGAATCTGATACTGGCTCTCACTTGGAAAGACTCATCCTTACATAAACATGGTGCAGTGTGTGCACATCAGCGCGGTGGATACAAAGGCAGCCGGGCGTGGTCCTTGCCACACCGCCCCCACGTGTGTTTTAATTGCTGTAATAGGCGCTTGCTAACACCTACAACAATTGCCCCAGCTGCCTATGAATGCTATTTTAGCTCGTACAATTAAACTTAAAACATAAGTCGAGGGACTGCACTGGCAGCGGTGCAGGCGCAACAATAGAACATTTAACCACATTCAACATTAACACTGCCTTGTTATTATTATTCTTCATTATGTCACACACGGCACTAGTGTGTCAAACCACCGTTGTATTAAGGGCCTCTCACATACCGTGTCGTTCGTAGGGTTTTTTTTTTCTGAACATACTTTACCATGCCACTCAGTGCGGATTGGGAAAACCCCTCTCCCCGTCCCCCCAGAGCATAGTCAGATATCACTCGCCGCGAACCCTCGTTAAATAATCGTCTTTATTATTATTATTACACGCTTTCTATTGACTCACTGTCTGGTGTTGTTGTCGTTGTATCCTCACATCTTGTAACTCAATTTTAACCCACTTCCCAATGTGGTATCGACTGTAAACTTGGTATACTTATGTCATACTGATGACAATACTATATTATATAATAATACATATTAAAACAAATATTTTTTATATGTTATGTTTTGGCTTGGGTCTAATTGTTCACGCTCAACTGACGTTATGGCAAGCTTCGGGGACACTTCCTTGAGTTGTGGAGTTCTTCCATTACTAGTAGGGTTCATTTCATTAAAACATGTTTTTAAAAAAGTTTTTTTTTATATTCTTACTTATTTTTTAGTAAGCTTCAAGTATAGCTTGACTAAGTTTCTTCCTTGCGTCACCTGGTAACCCAGAGGCGTCCATTGGACGGATCAAGCCATGCCGACGAGGCTCAGATAAACCTGGAACCGGGCATGGGATTTAACGTCCTTCAACGAAAGTCACTCGAGAAGATGTGTCAAGAATTGTCCATGGGCTGATCGATGCGACATTTTATTTTGTTTTGAAACAGTGATACGGGTATGGGGGGGGGGAGCCTTCACCCGTTCATTATAATTACTTACGCATTCTTCACGGACTCCAAATAAAAGCAACAACGACGATTAGCTGGTAGGCTAAAAGAGGTGGAGGATGTGCACCGAAAAGTTGGACTGAAGACATCGTCATGGAGCAGGGGTGGGCAGCCAAAATAACAAGAAGAACCATACTCTTTGGTTCTTTCGGTAAAGTCACGTAGGTATAACATTAAATAAATCACGACGTTTCGATCGCCATGCAAGCGGTCGTCCTTAGGCGGAACAAATATAATCCGCTTGTGTTGCGATCGAAACTTCGTGATTTATTTTATTTTCTACCTACGTGACTTTACCGAAACAACCAAAGAGTATGGATTCCTGCAGTCACGAAAGCTTCAAATCAAGGAAGAAGCACCAATTTTTTCGAATTCGGTAAACAAACAAACAAACTTCAACAACAACAAAAACTCCACTATAGGAACCTCATTTGCCAGTAAAAATATGATAATTGGTTCTTTACCCTTCTATCTGGAAACAAAACTGACACCTTTTTACAAGGAGTCATGTTTGCATAGACCGCAATACCTGCAGTCATAATACAAACAAAAGAACATAACTCTGATAATGTGCACTGTCCTTGAAGTTGATTGGTCCACACCCGAGACAGCTTTCCTAGGCTCTAAGGAAAGCTGTCTCGGGTGTGGACCAATCAACTTCAAGGACAGTGCACATTATCAGAGTTATGTTCTTTTGTTTGTATTATGACTGCAGGTATTGCGGTCTATTCAAACATGACTCCTTGTAAAAAGGTGTCAGTTTTGTTTCCAGATAGAAGGGTAAAGAACCAATTAACAAAAACTCCCTTCAGTATTTCAAGAGCCGCAATGCACGCGGTGAATACGAGACGTCGCTCCTTGACGAATCGCGTCGCCAAGCGCAGTCCTTTAAGAGGACGCACGCGGTTCCGGAGCGGCAGTCAGCCGAGCCCTGTTCTGGGTGGGGGCGTTGCAGAGGTGGGACAAAGTCATTGTTATGCAAGTCCAAGTCGAGTCGCAAGTCATCAAATTCATGACTCGAGTCTGACTCGAGTCCAAGTCACATGACTCGAGTCCACACCTCTGGGGCGTTGTAAAGAAGGGGGGCCCTGCGAACACGGACATCGTAGCAGCCAGCCGCTCGTCCATCACATCAATAGATGGGTGGTGGGGTGCACTGCACTCCTGGACTCAGTAAGCCTTCGTTAAAAGCTCGAAAGGAGAGAAGGCGAAGAGAAGATATTTGCTCCGCATTGATCTGATGGCCATTTGCCTGCAAATATGCGTATGTGTGCGTGCGTGCGCGTGCGTGCGTGTGTGTGTTTTAAGGCAAACACTGCGCGGCCTGGTAGCGCTATCTGCGATCGGGGGTGGCCGTGTCAGGCTGCGGCGAACTTCGATCGGCTGCCTGAGCAAAGCACCCCCCCCACTCGCCCCCCCACCCACTCGCCCCCCCCCACCCACTCGCCCCCCCCCCGACTCGCCCCCTCCCACTCGTCCCCCCCACTCGCCCCCCCCCACTCGCCCCCTCCCACTCGTCCCCCCCACTCGCCCCCACCCACTCGCCCCCCCTCCCCTCGCACGATGGCAATTCGTCGGATCGTCGGGGGAAGAATTTAATCGGTAGACTCCCAGCTCCTACCCTGCCAAAAATATAATGATGGACTTTTTGACTTGTGCACAAACTTGAGCTGAGTTATAGACTGAATAAGCACAGTTCCGTTTTAGTTAATCGAACCTATGTGGCTTCCCAGGCCAATAATATCCAGCAGCAGGCAATTGCTTCAGCCAGCAAACTCTGGAGCGGTTTTGACTTTCTGGGTCTCATCAGCAGCCAGAGTTTTTAGACAAATGCTGCTTGGACCAGATGTTATTGTGAAAGTGTTGCTTGTAATTGAATAAAAATATATTATTTTTTGTTTTATTTCTATACCTACGTGACTTTACCGAAATAACCAAAGAGTATAAAATAAACGCTGTTGAAATTATGTGGCTGATGGATTGTGTGAGAAATATTTTAATGTTTTTATGTGGAGACACGGGTTACATTTGAAGGAGACATTTCATATTTTGTTGTTTATCTATCCCGTAACGACGCGATTGAGTCGTATGAGTTATGTTATGTTACAGCGCCACGGCGTGGCCTAGAAGGGATTTGTAGGCGCGTTGTGTGTAGGCATGGAGGGAATTTATAACATCCGTTCAACTGGGTTTCCAAATACTGTATACATTTGCGTGAATCAGTTGCTTATATTTTTTTATATTGTTTTGAATATTGATACGACTGAATCCAAACGTGTACACCCTTCTACAAAATGTGTCTTATTCTCAAACAGTTAAAACACAATTATACTGTGCTGTCCTGTGTTTTATTGGATGATTGTATTTAAACGAAACAATTTTTTTTATTTTACCAGGTAGGGCCCATTGAGCTATATAGCTCTTTTTCAGAAGCGACCTGGTCGCAAATGATAGCTCAACGAAGTGGCTTATTACGTGGAAATGTATAGCAGCTAAATACTCTTAGTGAATAACAAACTAAACAATTTATTTGTATTTTACCAGGTAAGGCCTATTGAGTTATGCAGATCTTTTTCAGAAAGCGACCTGGCCACAAATGATAGCTCAACGAAGTGGCTCATCATGTGGAAATGTATAGCAGCTAAATACTCTTAAGTGAATAACAAACTAAACAATTTATTTGTATTATACCAGGTAAGGCCTACTGAGCTATGCAGATCTTTTTCAGAAGCGACCTGGCCACAAATGATAGCTCAACGAAAGGGCTTATTACGTGGAAACGTATAGCAGCCAAATGCTTTAAGCCCTAATTACTCTAAATGTGGAGGGGAAAACCGGAGAAAAATCCACGCGACCACAAGAAGAAATGTGAACTCCAAATTTACAGGCGTCGGAGTCGAACCCACGACCTCCTGCATACCAGGCGAGGTAGTTGACATCTCGCCACCGCGGTGAGTTTGTAAATTAAAATGAGACACATCTGACATATTCTTAGGTTTTTTCGGTAAAGTCACGTAGGTAAAACATCAAAATTAATTAAAATAAAATAAAATAAAAAAATAAAAACAAAAACAAAAATCACGACGTTTCGGAGGCAACACAAGTCTCCGTCATCAGGTGGGACCGTCACAGCCGAATTAGCTGCATCAAGTGAGGCAATGATTCAAGAAGTAATCCCTTATAAGCAAGTTGAAGGGGGGAGGAGAGGGGGGGGGGGCTCATCAGAATGTGGTAGCCAATGAATGGAACGTATCGGGAGGGAGGGGGGCGGGGCTCAAAGACAGCACGGGGCGCCAAGCACAACGCATCGGGAGGGGGAGGGGCCAAAACAATGGACGACGGCTTGGACGCGGTTGCTGCTGCACACGCCAACACAATGGACAGAGAGGGGGGAGGGGAGGTCTGATACACATGATAGACAAAAGAACGAAAATGCCCATGCCTACACCAATGCCGGCTGAACAATGAAGAGAGCACTGCCAAAAAACAACTGGGGATGTTAACACTCGGTAAAGTAAAGTAAAATAATCTTAATTTAGGAGCTTTCGTGACTGCAGGAATTATTCTTTGTTTTTTTTTTCGGTTAAGTCACGTCTAAAAATAAAATAATAAATTAAAATAACATATTACGACGTTTCGATTGCAAAACAAGCAATCATCATCAGGTATAAAAGAAATAGCAACACAATTTCTTTTATACCTGATGATGATTGCTTGTTTTGCAATCGAAACGTCGTAATATGTTATTTTAATTTATTATTTTATTTTTAGACGTGACTTAACCGAAAAAAATCCAAAGAATAATTCCTGCAGTCACGAACGCTCCTAAATTAAGATTGAACCACTTCTACGGGGAAGTTTTAAGCTTATCCTTTTTCTTTCTGACTATTTGTTCTCTCTGCCTGTGTCCTCTCTTTGGAATTTTCACACTTAAAATTCTAACTTAGCAAATTTTGAAACACGTAATCAACCAGGCTATGCGTTAATTGTGTGTTAACCGACTCTCTGTGTTGTATTACATCACATTTCGATATTTTGCTAGGTTATTTAATTTTCGTGTGCCTGTCTCCTAATTTTCAATTTTGCGTGCCCGTTTTCAATTTTGCGTGCCCGTTCCACATTGTCATCTTACTTGCAACAGCAGTACGTTGCCGTACACTCATTGATATGCTAATTCTCTCTGCCCCCTCCCTCTCTCCGTCCCCGCCCCCCCTTTCTATATTTAAGGGACCGTCACAGAAACGACCCCTCTCTTTGTGCCGATTTGTGTCCTCTCTCTGTGTGCCGTTGTGATGTCTGTCTGCTTGCATGTCTGTCTATAGTTTTCTAGTTAGATTTTTGTTGCTATTTCTTTTATACCTGATGATGATTGCTTGTTTTGCAATCGAAACGTCGTAATATGTTATTTTAATTTATTATTTTATTTTTAGACGTGACTTAACCGAAAAAAAAACAAAGAATAAAGTAAAATAGTGCCTGTCAGATAAGATGGTCCAAAAAAGTGTAATTAAGTCTTTTTTGCGTGGTTGATAACATCTTTCCAATGATTACTAAGTTTGTACCCATCATCACGGTTGAAATTATGTCTGTGTTTGTATATTTGTATGGCTTCGTGTACAAACCTTTGATGGTAGCCGGGAGGTTTGCAGAGAACCCTGACAGGTGCGCTACCATCCGACAGAGCCAATCAAATCAGCTTGTCACGTGGGCAAATATACTCATTGATTTGGTGTATCAGCAAAATTGTAGTAATATAAAAAAAAAACAATCGTTTGCGTTACGCCGACACGATCTGACTCAACCTAAATTAATTATCAAGCCATTGTATTGGTCGTGATGGCCTACATGCAACATTAGATGCAATCGCATAACAGTTCCAACCCGGATGCTGCTGTAATGACATAAATCACAGCACGTGGCGCCTGGCAGTGGCCGCTACCGGAAAAACACCAGCGCTTTGGATTCCAATCATGTACACACTTGAGTTGTATTGCCTAATTCGTAATTTAAATCCGGTGATTTTACGGGAATTTTAGTTTTGTACACAAATGATGATGAACTTTGAAAACAATGATGGCCTATCGTCCATTATCATCATCAACCATGATCGATCCACTGTTGGATAGAGGCCTTCCCAAGTTATCCCCATCCCTCACCATCCTGCAATGTAATAATATAATCCACACACAGTTCAAGCCCCATAAACACGAGCTGACGTTATCGCCCCAAAAGGCCGCCCCTTGGAGATTAATAGTCATGCGAGAATTGGGGCTGTTTTATTGCTTGAAATATAGAGCAGCCACCTTAGTTAGTTTCCTGGCCCAGGCTATCATCGCCAGAGAGTGATTATCTGAACCAGTCCTGCCCCCCCCCCAACCCGCACTGACTAACGTGGTGAAGTATGGTCAAACAACCCCATGACCTTCACGGCGTGGAGATGATTTCACACAGCATTGGGTGGACAAAGGGTCAATGTCATAAAGAAGCAGATTAGGGGTCCTGGCAAGTGAAAAAGTTCGACGTGGAGTAACACTCCGGTTTAAGTCGCGACGGTAGCGAGATGTTAACTGCCTGGTCTGCAGGAGGTCGTGGGTTCGATCCCGACACTGACGCCTGTTTAGTTTGCTTGCTCTCTCCCTCTCTCACCATGGTCACGTGGATATTTATCCGGGACCTCCAGTTTCTCCCCCCACAGTATGTGTGGCTGCTATAAATCTCCACGTGACAAGCTACTCCGTGGTGCTATCATTTGTGGCCAGGTCACTTCTGAAAAAGAGCTATACTGTACATCTCAGTGGGCCTTACACCTAAAACAATAGTTTACCGTATATCATCATTAGACCTCCTTTGCCAGCACCAAATATAATAAGGGGTTTCCCCTTTTTTCTGGCAACAAAACTGAAACCTTTTTACAAGGATTCATGTCTGCATTAACCACAATACTTGCAGTCAAAATGCAAACAAAAAACACACTCTGATAATGTATGCATTGTTCTTGAAACGGATTGGTCCGCACCAGAGACAGTTTTCTTTTGGGCCTCGTCTCAATTGGTGGCGTCATCTGGTCGAGCACCAATTGAGACGAGGCTCAAAAGAAAGCTGTCTCTGGTGTGGATCAATCAGTTTCAAGGACAATGCATATATTATCATAGTGTGTTTTTTGTTTTCATTTTGACTGCAAGTATTGTGATTAATGCAGACATGAATCCTTGTAAAAAGGTTTCAGTTTTGTTTGCAGAAAAAAAGGGGAAAACCCTATTATTATACGTTTACCGTATAGTTTAGTTTAGGATGCGTTCCTAAAATGTGTGATGAAAGCACATTTTCAAAGTTACAAAAATGCTGTACACAAACGAGTATATTGTATTCTTAGGTTTTTTCGGTAAAGTCACGTAGGTAAAAAACATTAATCAGATTCACCATGGAAGTGGAGAAAGACGGTAAACTACCATTCTTGGATATTCTGTTTGAGAGGAGGCCTGACGGATCCTTGGGACATTCTGTCTACAGGAAAGCCACCCACACAGATTCCTACTTGAAACCGGATTCCCACCACCACCCATCTCAAAAGAATTCTCTCATCAAAACGCTATACCACAGAGCCCATGGCATTTCTGACCAACACCACCTGGCCGGTGAATTAAGACATGTACATCGGGCCCTCAGGATGAACGGATACTCTGACCGCACTATCCGCCTAGCTGTTTCTCCCACCATACAGAAACAGCCACATGAAACTCCGACCAAAACTATCACGTTGCCATACATAGCAGGCGTGACCAAAAAGATCTCCAAAATTCTAAACAAACATAAGATCCAAGTCCGATTCAGTACAGTGCATAAGATCCGTGATTTGATTCCATCTGTGAAGGATGTCGTTCCTGACTTACAGTATCCTGGAGTCTACAAATTGAGTTGCATTCGTGGTGATTGCTACATTGGAGAAACGAAACGTCATGTTTCTGATCGTGTCCGCGAGCACAAGTCAGATCTGAAACACGGCAGAACTGATTCTTCGGCCGTTGCCGATCATTGCTACAACTGGATGGGCTCTCATGAAATTGTATTTTCCGAGACCAAGGTTCTCTGCAAACCTCCTGGCTACCATCAAAGGTTTGTACACGAAGCCATACAAATATACAAACACAGACATAATTTCAACCATTCTTTGGTTCTTTTCGGTTAAGTCACGTCTAAAAATAAAATAATAAATCAAAATAAAACAACACATTACGACGTTTCAATTGCAACACAAGCAATCATCATCAGGCATAAAGGAAATAGCAACAAAAATCTAACTAGAAAACTATAGACCGACATACAAGCAGACAGACATCACAACGGCACACATAGAGAGGAGTATACAGGCACACGAAAATTAAATAACCTAGTAAAATATTGAAATGTGATGTAATACAACACAGAGAGTCGGTTAACACACAATTAACGCATGGCCTGGTTAACGCATGGCCTAACCAGGCCATGCGTTAATTGTGTGTTAACCGACTCTCTGTGTTGTATTACATCACATTTCAATATTTTACTAGGTTATTTAATTTTCGTGTGCCTGTATACTCCTCTCTATGTGTGCCGTTGTGATGTCTGTCTGCTTGTATGTCGGTCTATAGTTTTCTAGTTAGATTTTTGTTGCTATTTCCTTTATGCCTGATGATGATTGCTTGTGTTGCAATCGAAACGTCGTAATGTGTTGTTTTATTTTGATTTATTATTTTATTTTTAGACGTGACTTAACCGAAAAGAACCGAAGAATAATTCCTGCAGTCACGAAAGCTCCCAAATTAAGATATAATTTCAACCGTGATGACGGTTACAAACTGAGTAATCATTGGAAAGATGTGATTAACCATGCAAAAAAGATTTAGCTACACTTATTTGCCAATCTTATTTGACAGACAACCATCACAGTTTTACCATGTCTAGTGGTGGTCTCCCTGTTACAGGTTGAGTCACAAACCGCACCTCTCCATAACAAATGCTCAGCCTTTGTTATGCAGTCTATTCTTAGTCTCAAGCCTCACCTTACCATATTAATAAAAGTATGCGGCCCTTGCTCCACCACCTCCTCCAACCATTATATAAACGGAGTGGTGGCTTCTGCAATCTCTCATTTACTTGATACAGCTGTCGTGGCTGTGACGGTACCACCTGAAGACGGAAGCTTGTGTTGCCTCCGAAACGTCGTGATTTTTATTTTATTTTACTTTTTAATGTTTTTTACCTACGTGACTTTACCGGAAAAAACCTAAGAATATGAATCATTGCAGTCACGAAAGCTTCAAATCTAGGAGTTTATTGTAGTCTACACTATACAATAAACATAAAGCATCTTTATGCGCGACACAAAGCGCAGAGTTGGTGGTCGAGGCGAAGGCTGAGGCGACGGATACGAGAACGGACGGGCCATGATGCTGTCAGCGACGTGAGTGTGGGGGTTGAGGCGACGCAAATCAGGTGGCGGTGTTAATAAAGTGACGACGTATTTGCGAAACGACGTAAAAGTGGGGGGAGGGGGGGGGGTGTGGAGACGTAAACCGGGGAAGTACTCAGCGATTGTACAACACATCCGGTGATGGCCACGAGAGGGCAATGATGTACCTCCTGTAACGGAGCGGAACATTGCGCGCGATCGGTCTGTCTTGCGGAAATTACGGCACTCACTGAAAGTTAATTGCTGGCCATACTTCACCACCCTTGAGGTCAAGGTTGGTCGGACCGTTTCGGATAGAGACAGCGAGGCAGGCCCGAGAACGAATTCCAGAGTTTTTGCTGTTATCCTACCAATGCTGCTGAAATTATGCACTCCCAGAAGGCTAATGTGGCGAATGGGATGTGGAGAGAGATAGATATTGTCCGCTTATGTATTGAACGATAGGTTGGTTCGAAGTGGTGAACCGGCGCATGGATGAGTGCGGAAAGCACGTGGAAAATGGAAGGACACTTTTGGGGCGTCAGTGCTCCTAAGTGATTGAGCCATTCAATTGCGTTGTCTGAGAGTGTGTGAATGTGTTCACTACTCGCGCAGCAGTGAGTCATTATTTTCCACGTGTGCGTCGAAGGTATCCCGACCGCCTCTTCCGTCGTTTGTGCTGTGCCGCTTCAGCGCTGCCCCCATTGTGGTCCGTGGACAATGGAAGCCGGTCACCAGTGGTGGTGATGGGCTCGCTGATCAGCTGTGTGTTGTGGAAGCCGGGCACGAGTGTGGTGGTGATGGGCTCGCTGATCAGCTGTGTGTTGTGGAAGCCGGGCACGAGTGTGGTGGTGATGGGCTCGCTGATCAGCTGTGTGTTATGGAAGCCGGTCACCAGTGGTGGTGATGGACTCGCTGATCAGCTGTGTGTTATGGAAGCCGGGCACGAGTGTGGTGGTGATGGGCTTGCTGATCAGCTGTGTGTAGTGGAAGCCGGGCACGAGTGTGGTGGTGATGGGCTCGCTGATCAGCTGTGTGTTGTGGAAGCCGGGCACGAGTGTGGTGGTGATGGGCTCGCTAATCAGCTGTGTGTTATGGAAGCCGGTCACCAGTGGTGGTGATGGGCTCGCTGATCAGCTGTGTGTTGTGGAAGCCGGGCACGAGTGTGGTGGTGATGGGCTCGCTAATCAGCTGTGTGTTGTGGAAGCCGGGCACGAGTGTGGTGGTGATGGGCTCGCTAATCAGCTGTGTGTTGTGGAAGCCGGGCCACTAGTGTGGTGGTGACGATGGACTCGTCGATGAAATTCGCATCACTCTATAGAATACGGGGATGATGGCCCAGGACAGAAATGAATTCATAAGAGGACCAGGAAAGCAGAGCCCTCGTATGAATAGGATAAGTACCAGGAAGAACGGACAGATGCACAGTTTGAACAGACAGATGCATATAGATTAAATCATGCCTTCTAGTTACATTGCAAGTGTAACTGGCCCATTGTAATTGATCAAACACGTTTTCAACGACTTTACAAACCGCAGCCCGTATGCCATTTTGTTATTGAAGTAAAAAAAAGAAGTTTCTCTCTGCTTACCGCATGCCTTTGGGCTTTATCCTTTTAAAAAAATCGATACAGATTACTTACCCAGTGACTCACTCATTCACAGTCACTATAACAGTACTGTACAGGGTGATCCATTGACAGATACCTCCAAGAAAAGGATGGGGCGAAAATATAAACGAAGCAAAATTGTGTTTACTACGGCATTTCAAAGCCTCTCCACGTCTTACACATCTCAATACACCTGTTGCATCCATCATTTTAACACCCTCATGTTAAGATGCAGGAGCCACCGCTGTTTTCATAATACTGTATTCAATGATGATTATGATGATTTCGTATGGCCAAAGAAACGAACGCAATTCAATCAGCTCTCGGTTGGAATGAGATCTGTAAAGAGCGTCATTACTTGGTGAGATAAAACATATTTTAGTGTTTTACTGGTAGGAACCTACTGGTTACACCAGCCCACAGGGGATTATTGTGTCCGTCCGTCCGTCGTGGAGGGAGGGGCTGGGTGGGGAGGGAGGGGCTGGGTGGGGTGGGGAGGGTGGGGAGGGGCTGGGTGGGGAGGGTGGGGAGGGGCTGGGTGGGGACGGTGGGACTGGGTGGGGGGTGGGGTTGGGTGGGGAGGGGCTGGTCACCCCGTGGTGCCCTTATAAAACTCAACGTTTAACCTACTCACGCCGGCTTGTGCCCGCCCTCACAGTCGGGCATATTTGCGGAATACACCACGCCGCCGTTCACCCTGGCCATTGACCGATCAACCCAACGTTCCTACCAGCTCCCTCCGCAGGAATGTGTTTTGTATTTGTTGTTGTCACGTTCTGACCTGCCCCGACTTGACATCTGTGAAAAAGAGCTTTATAGCTCATCGGATTCCTCCAGTCTAAATAAATATTCTGATTCTGGATCAACCTCTACAAGGGGTGGAGGGGGGGGGGGTGATTGAGTGAGGAGCGGGGAGTTTGTGCTCATGGGCGGAACGTTTCGGCCGATGGCCGTTCTTCAAGAGAGAGAGTGAATACGAGTTGAAGGACTGCACAATTGCACTATGGGGAATTACTACGATACTTAGCCAAGAATGTCTGTGTGTAACGCGCGTGACGTCACTCCACATGCCGCACCCCTCCCCCGTCATGAATATTCATGAGCGGGTGGATTTTTACACTCACGCTGAAGAAGGTCGAGCGGAAATATTTATTTTTCGCAAATTCGCTTTAAGTTCTACGCAACAACAAAGTGGATTTGGTGTTTTTATTTATTTCTTCAGCACTTGACACAAAAGGTAAGTCGAATTTATGCTTCTACATTATGGTAGAATTTACATTTCTCGATGATTGTCCAGATATTGTATCCAATTCCATTTCATTTCAACCCCAGCGACCGAAAACAGAAGATAATAAAGTACCAGAGCAGTGAATTTTAACAAATTGACGGTCAGTTATATACGGCGCTACAGTGAAATGCAGTGAAGTGTTTGATGACATACTTTCATGCAATATTCACTGCCATTAAATTTACACACGATACAATTATACTCTGCTAATTTTTTTCGTAAATATTACAGCTTCCATCCTAGGATGGGCAAACAAGCTAGTGTATAATAATTACAATTAAATGTTTCCTGATGACCCATTTTTACATTTCCATATGAATAGTTACCTATTTTAGCTATCAAGTAATAGACAACCCCCTCTAATAATTACCAACGTATTCGTGAATAAATTCATCTGCATGAAAAGTAAAATGATTAAACGTTTCTGGCACATGTATTGGGTATCGAACTCAATTCTAGATTTGAAGCTTTCGTGACTGCAAGGATTCATATGCTTAGGTTTTTTCGGTAAAGTCACGTAGGTAAAAAATTAAAATTAATAAAAGTAAAATAAAATAAAAAGTAAAATAAAAATAACGACGTTTCGGAGGCAACACAAGCTTCCGTCTTCAGGTGGAACCGTCACAGCACGACTGCTGCATCAAGTAAATGAGCAAGCGTGCTGTGACGGTTCCACCTGAAGACGGAAGCTTGTGTTGCCTCCGAAACGTCGTGATTTTTATTTTATTTGTATTTTATTTTACTTTTATTAATTTTAATAAAAATGTTTTACCTACGTGACTTTACCTAAAAAACCTAAGAATATGTATCGAACTCAAGTTAGGGGCTCGGATGTGGAGGGGGTGGGGTTCAGATTGTACTGGGCGGAGCTTCGGCACTAATTGGGTGGGACTTTGATGGAGATGGGCGGAGGCTTCACTGCGAGAGGGCGGGGCAAGGGTCGAACATTGAGGGCGGGAGTGAGGGGATAGGGGGTGGGGGTTTGGGCGGAGGAAGCTGGGGTGTGGTTATAGGGGGCGGGGCTTTGGCGTAGTGGGCGGGGGGTTGAGCGTAGGGGGTGGGGGTTGGGGTGTAGGCGGCGGTGGTGGTGTTGGTATTGGGGGAGGGGTTTGGGCGTAAGGGGCGGGGGGTTCGGAATAGAGGGCGGGGGTGTGGTCTAGGGGGCGGGGGTTTAGGCGTAAGGGGTTTGGGTGTAGGGGACGGGGCTTGTGCATGGGGGGGGGGCTTGTGCATGGGGGGGGGGGGCTTGTGAGGGGGGGGCTTGTGAATGGGGGGCGGGACTTGTGCGCACCCGTGCTTCTCTGCACCGGGGAGCGGGAAGGCCTCTCGCCGTTTCCGCCGAGGTTCCGCGGTGCCTCGGCTGCGCAGTCTCTCGGTCCCCGCTTCGGATCTTTTTGCTTGGCCCATCTCCCTCGCTCATTCGCCCTCACACGCGGCTGTACAATACAGAAGGAATAGGCGCGGGGTACCACCTTGAAACAGTCTGACAGAGGTCGGGGTTTCTATTCAGAAGGCGGGATTTGCGGAGTGATTGGTTACCGGTCCCGCTGGTTCTGGTTGTTGGGACCGGTCCCATTACCACCACCCACCCACCCCCCCCTGGGTAGAGAGACATCGTCCCGACAGCCGACAGCCCCGTCCCGCGCCCGTCTCCCCCTGCAGCTGCAGCCGGTGGCACCATGAGGTAAGCGGGCGGATGGACTTTGTGCTTCTTCTATTGTTGTTGATGATGGTTGGTGGTGGTGGTGGGTGGGGGGATGACGATGGCGCGGATGATGGTGGTGTCTGGGGTGATGGTGCTGTTTTGCGAACGATGGTGGTGGCGATGGGGACGGTTATGTTGGTGGTGTTCATGGTGTTGTGGTGCCCGTTTGTCTGATGGGTGATGCTTAGGTTGGTGGTCTTGTAAGTTATGATGATGGTGGTGATGCTAGAATTCTGGTGGTGCTCCTGCTGGTGGAGTTGGTGGTGATGGTGGTTGTGGTAGTGGTGGTTGTGGTGGTGATGGTGATGGTAGAATTCTGGTGGTGCTCGTGGTGGTGCTACTGCTGGTGGAGGTGGGTGATGGTGGTGGTGATGGTGGTTGTGGTAGTGGTGGTTGTGGTGGTGATGGTGATGCTAGAATTCTGGTGGTGCTCGTGGTGGTGCTACTGCTGGTGGAGGTGGGTGATGGTGGTGGTGATGGTGGTTGTGGTAGTGGTGGTTGTGGTGGTGGTGATGGTGATGCTAGAATTCTGGTGGTGCTACTGCTGGTGGAGGTGGTGATGGTGGTTGTGGTGATGGTGCATGTTAGTGGTGGGAGTGGTGATGTTGGTGGTCGTGATGGTTTGTAATTACGGGGTTGACGGTGGCAATGATGTGATGTTGGATGGCATTGGCTCGTAGTAATGACATTTGTGCCCATGGTGATTTTCGCGGTGATGAGTTTGACCGTGATCAGGGTTTCGAAAGCGATGGTGATGTTAAAGTGGTGCTGTTGATGGTGATGTTGACGGCTACCTCGTGTTGGTGGCACACACTGATGTGGGTGACTAATGATGCTGTAAGTGTTGCCACCGATAATGTTGTTGCGCATGTCCATGTAATTCATGTTGGTAATTGTTGTTGTGATGGTGGTAAAGGTGTTGGTGATGTTGGAAACGTTTTGTGGCAAAACAATGGTGCTGGATTCTGGTGATGTTGTGGAAAGTGTGGTGCAGTGGTCGACGAACTGTGGCTTCCCAACCCAGTGAGTGACCCAAGTTCGTATCCTGACCACAGCTAACATCGGTGCTGAGCCCCCCCCCCCCCCATCGATGTGGACTCCGTCTTAAATGTAGTAACATGGTGCAGTGTGTGAAGTCGGCACAGGGGTGACAAAGGCGGTGTCTGGCCGTGCCATACTATCCGTAATAGGTGCCCCCGATTATAACAGCACTTTCCTCAACAGTGTATACTGCGGGGATCTTTGTATGCGATGTCGGTTATTGGAATGTTGATCGTCGTGGTGAAGGTGCTGCTGTTTTTCTTGGTTACGCTCAGATTTGTTGTGGTCGTTGTGTCAATCTGGCTTCCGTGTGAACGGGAGGCTTTTATAACTACGTGTTAAATCCCAGGGTCTACAATTTTGGGGGATGGGTTCATTTTCAGGACCACAGTTTTCGAGTTTAACTCGTACGGTTACTATGGCGAAACGCAACTTTATTTGGCCTCCCGATTTAAGAACGAGATGAAGAATTGCGACACGCAAGAAAGGAAATCTGCCCTAATACATGAACCCCCGTGTGTACGTACTTGAGTTACGAGACATAGCCTCTCACCTGACTTTTGCAAAAGGACGAGGAAATTAATTGTTGTGGCCGGGCTTCCCTTTGTGCGTGTGTCGTGTGTTCTTTTTAAATCCTTTATATTAAGTTCACTTGCGCGCTTGCTTGCTTGCTTACGACCGTGCAAATCTTTCGCTCGTTTTTTAACCCACTTCCCGTGATCCGATCGAGCTGACATTTTCCACACAGACTCGTTGTGCGTGACAATTAATGTTCGTGAAAATGTTTTTCCAAAATTTTACACTTATTAGGACAAAAATATTATATCTAATTACCAATTGCTTAATTGTGCCATGCAATCATCTGACCCATAGGTGGCAGCCATCTCAAGCCAGAGGACGAGAGGACTCTATCCGCCACGCATATAAAGGATTTCTAGTGAAAAACTTTGTTTTTACGGGTTATACTTGTTTCTTCCCACACGTCGCTGTACAGGTCTGGGAGCTGGTGGGGAGCAAAGTTGACTCACGGCTATCACACTGCACTGTGATCTCCACCCCCCTCCCTACCACTTGTTTGCCCGGAGTGACCTTCTGAGCTCCGTCACCGGGGAGCCTGCGATCTCAAAAAAATGTGTCATCCCTCCTCTGCAGTTTCTCAGCAAGCACACAGAAACAAACGGATACTGGATCACCTTACAAAGCGAAGTCGTTGTGTGTGTGAGGGGGGCGGAGAACGTACGTGTATCATTAATAAGTGAAAGCGTTTGTTGTGTCTTCTGCTAAGTGTGACACGTGTCTCACCTGAAGTGACGACGGTGATGATGATTATGGGGATAATGTCACAGCCAAACGCGTTACATCAGGTTGAAAGTTATTAAGTCGAGAGAGAGCGAGAGAGCGAGAGGGCTTTTAGCCACTGATGTGTGCAGTGGCGTTGACCGTCAGCTGCCATCTCTTGCCTGAACGTGGCACAGTCCCGTGAACAAATTTGAAATTAATACTTCTGAGGTGTGAAGGCCCCGCTTTTTCTTTTGGGTTAATATTCTACCCCCCTCTCCCCGCCTATTTTGTCACTTTCCCACGCGTCCCCTCGTTATGAGTTGGCGTCGTTGGTGTCGTTGGCGCCCGTGTGCCTACCCGCGGTTTTTTTTTTACACTTCGGGTTAAAGTTTTACGAACGGTCGTGAGTTGCCGTGAGGGTGGTGGGGGGGAGATGTGAACGGTTCGCGAGCGAGGGCTGCGGACAACGCCCCGTTGCCAGAGTGGCCCTGGCCGCATTCTTTAGGGTGGAAGTAAATGCTCGGCGAAAAGGTGACCCAGAGGCGTTGCGAAAGTTCAGAAGGATGCGCTGTTCTCAAGAGTCGCGTGGCTCGTGAATGAGAGACCGATGCGATACTGGTGGTCGAGATTATGTGATCGGTGGTGGTGCTGGTGAGTTTCAAATTTATTTCGTTTAACCAGGTGAGATTTGACGAGACAAGAATGCCCCCGGTTACCAAAAAGACAACAGCAATGAAGTCAAATGAAGGACATTACAGCAATGAAGCGAATAGCAATCGTAACAAGAATAACGGTGTCGCATAAGGTTATTGAAAATATTGCACGAACATAACTCGGTGTTAAGTTATAAATTCCCTCAGACGCAAGCCGGCTTGGTTAGCTTATTTTTAGGCTGATCATAGTAAAATAACTTTTAAGTTAAAACTTCTACGTGAACGGACACGCATAAGTGTCTGATGCTGTAGAATTCTAACCACTGTGGAACAAGGGAAGAGTTTGCAGGGCAGATCTGCGCTGTTGAGGAGCAATTTAGTGGTGCCGTTACAAAGGGTTTAAAACCTGTGCTACAGATTCAATGTGGGAGAGATTGTCTGAGTTTATCCTCGGTGACCCCCCCCCCCCATCAAACACAATCACCTCTCCTCTTCAACCTCCCCTGAGGCCAGGTGTGTTTGCTCATGATAATGAGTCTGTCCCACATGTTGTTTTGATTACCCCACCCTTTGGTAAATTGCCCGCAATTACATTTACTGCACAGATACTAGATTAACATTAACGTTGTTATTCTTCTCCACTGGACACGTGTGTGTAACATAAAGTCGAAATTATGTTTCTCTTCTTTGATATTGCCTCTTATCCTTCTCCAGGATTTGCGTGTCCTCTCAAGCGTAACACGCCTGCTGCATGGTAAATGTAACAGGCCAGGTCCTCCACTGTTGCCCCTGCCGGTAAATCATGTTAAATCTGTGGAGGTCAATTCACTTGTAAACCCGCATGTCATTCCATCGTAATGCCACTTGCGCCCCCACCCATCCCGGCTACAAAAAAGACCTCCCCCCCCCACCGCAGGTTAGTGTGGTTGAAATTCGTATTTCCATCTCTTCCACAGGGGTTTTTTTTCGAGGGTAAAACGGCATCCTCGACAACGATTAACGGTGCTTAATCTCACCACGTAGGGTTATCACGGTTGTACAGCGCATGCTCTCCCGACGTGTTGTCGGGGTTGTCACTGCGAGTTGCGTGCCCGCGATGTTGCACTTCCTCGAATCTGGGAACTTCTTCAAGAACTGAGTAAAAATTTGACGTCGTCCCTAAACGACGTGTGGCACAGCTGTAAAGCACATGGGGTGGTGCGTTACCGTTCGCGGCTCCACGCTAAAGCGCCGATGAAATACGCGGCGAGTGTCTCTCACCGTGCCCAAAGCAGGATGGGTTTTTTGCTGTGCATGTGGAGTGGAGCGCCTTACTGTATTTGGTCATCCTGCTGCCTTCCCGAAGGGTGCTTTAGCTTTCTCCGGCAAACACTTGAGGCTCTGTCCGTGCGTATCGAGCCCTTGGCGTTTGGCGAGCGCGGCGGCACCGATTGTGTGTTTGTAAGTTTCTTTATTTAATTATAAGTGCCTCCGTGTTCATTTTCACGCCGCTCGCTACAAAGCGTTGCCCGTCACGCCAGGTTTATCGTTGAACGTGGCCGAGTGAGTCGAGGACCTCCTGGGCGCCGACGGAGCGCTGTGGTCAGACACCAGTCAGAGGCAACAACGTCAGTGACGTTTGCGTGGGAGGACAGCTTGTAGGTGCACCTGAGGCCAGCACTTAATTCCTTTACTAAATTCGTTGTGTTGCTTCTTGAGCGGTGACTTGTCAGGTCCCGTCAGGCAGTGTCATCCTCAAAGTGGACTTGATCTGCGGGAATCCGTCTCGGATAACTCGATTGGTTCAGGTGGTGTGCCGACTGGTTGCTTTTTTATTTTTGGGTTTTGGTTTGACCCAACGACCAAACTGCCCCGAATGCATCCGATCCCATTGGGTCTTGGAAGGAAAAGCAGCGCCGAGACTTTGGGTTTGGGCTGGTCGAACTGCCACACGTAACAGGTATTATGGGTCTTCAGGGCTACGCTTTGGGCAGCAGAGGTCCGTCGAGGAAAATAATCCATTGTTTTACCGTACTTGTATGCTAACACATATGCTCTCCACTCGCACCAATCGGCACTGATCATTGTAGGTGAATTACGCTCAAATATCTCCCATTACCCACATGGAGGCTATTTGTGAATTGATAAAAGGATGTGCACATGTCGGTTGTGTTACAGAGTGCACGATGGTGGCACTTCTCAACAAGAGAATAGGAAAGGACTCGTGGTCTCATGGTCGTTCTACCAGTACGGTATATTTAATTTCCCCATAAACGGGCCTCTTTATCTTCGCGTGTGTGTAAGTAAATAAAGATAAATATGGGTGGAATAATAACAAAAATGACTGTTGAATAGGTTTATTCGGCTGGGACGGGGTCCTGGTGACGAGACAGGACCCTGTGTGTGTGTGTTTGGACGAGCGAGCCAGTGAAGAGTGGACAGCTGAGCGGGCACAGCTGTTGTTCCGCACAAATTACAGTCACGGTGCTGACTGAACGAAAAAGTGAACAGGCGCAGGAACATTTTGTTAGAAACTCCTCTCCGCCCCGCTCCCCCCTCTCCACCATCTTTATCTACACCCCGCCCCCCCCGCCGTATGCCGGACGGACTTCACGGCCGTGCGTGGAGACACTTGAAAAATGGGCACGGCGGTACGAATCGGCTTTATTCAACGCGCGTGTGCCGTAAGTGATGATGAGGCGAAGTGAAGGACCGGGCTTTTGTTTGGTGTAAGATATAAGGGCAGAGTGCGGTTGGCACCCAGTTGTTAGCAGGGCTGCGCTCACGAACCTGACGGCCCAAGTTCGATATTTGAACCGGTCCCCACCCCCACCTTCGCTGACCCGTACTGAACGGCGCGGTGAAGAATGGTCACACTAACCCCGTCGCCGCAAAGGCATGGGGGGAGGACTTTGTCCAGTAGTGAATTGACAAAGAGCTGTAAATTAAGCACTAAAGAAAAGTAACAAAAAATACATTTACAGTCTGCTGTCTCGCGCGGGCGGGCGGGATGGGATTGTGTCGTCTAAGTCCTACAGACACGGTAAAAAGCAAGGCGTTTGCTGCTTACAGCCATTTCCAGACACGTGGATTAGCAATCGGCGCAATGAAACTGCGCCCACATTGGCAGGACGGCTCCTGCTGAGCGCTGCCCCTTTAGAGCACTTTTGGGGAAC
Source organism: Lampetra planeri (assembly GCF_965212315.1). Taxonomy (NCBI): domain Eukaryota; kingdom Metazoa; phylum Chordata; class Hyperoartia; order Petromyzontiformes; family Petromyzontidae; genus Lampetra; species Lampetra planeri. The sequence continues at coordinate 5,997,894 of NC_136136.1, forward strand.
TTCCGGTAGCCGGACTTTGAAGATCCGTCTTTGGTGATGTTTTGGGTCATTTAAAAATGGCTGCTGAAGAAATTCTCGGAACCATGTGCGTTTTATTTATTTATTTTGTACAAAGACCGCATTTTACATTACGCTAAAAAGGACGTGGATTTGTATATGAATGCACACACATGTACCTTGTGTTATGTATTGCCAGTAAGCTTTGACAAAATGCTTGATATGGTAGCACCATTTATCTACCATGCCATGTACTATTAATGCATAATTTACAGCCATTTGTCAAGCCACTGCTGGATGAAAGCTTCCCCACACCATTATGTAGGGGTTGTGTTGACCATACTTGACCACGCTGTTCAGGTGCTGGTTGTTGAAAGAGAGGTTGGAGGGGTACTCGCCACTGGTGTTGGCTCTGGCTGGGAATCAAATTCAGGTCGTCTGTCGGATTTCACAGAAGTGCGTTAATCACTGCGCCACCGTTCCCCGCAGTTTGCGTGAATTGAAGTTTAGGGGTTACCGTGATGAAAACGGGTGTAGAAGTCACGAGTCTACATACGCGCCAGAAATCTAATACGATATTATCACCTTAACCCTCCAGCGATGGTGGTTTCGGATTCCCATTGTTGGCGCTTCGATGCACACCACACTGCGCTCACGCCTGATGGCGCTGGCACGGAGAACCCTGGACTGATAGATGCTACTCGTACCAGAGGTCGCAACCGGGTACCCGATACCCGTACCCTGCCCGATACCCGGCTACCCGTACCCGGCCGGGTACCCGGCCGGGTACGGGTAGCCGTTTGCGACCCTGGTGCGGCCGGGTACGGGTAGGCCGTGAGTCACTGGTGAGTAACCGTTTGTCACTCATTTCGGGTAGGGTACGGGTAGGGAACGGGTACCCATTTGCGACCCTGGTGCGGCCGGGTACGGGTAAGGAATCAAACCCCGTTTGCGACCTCTGACTCGTACTCAGCTCGCACTGCCAGAGCGCCGTTAACTTTTTCCTGGGTTTGACGTGCCCGCCCTTGCCCCCCTCCCCCCCTCCATGCTTCTCATCGTGTCTGTAACGTTGGATAATTAGATCCTGGGTGACGATTTCGTGGGATTTCTTGAGTATCATATTTTGGATGTATCGAAACGGCCTTTGGTGATCAAACGCCGTTTGACTTGTGCTTGTTTGTGTGTTTATATGTTGATACGCCAACTGGCTCAAAACGTAAGAAGTGAGATGAAATATACATGAACTGTACAGTAGCCGATCGTTTGACTGCAGTTAGGCATCCTTTAGATTAACAGCTGCAGTGGGAGAGAGGAATGCCAGCTATATGGGTCTTATCTCGGGCAGACTTGCTGGTGTGTGCTGTCAGTCCTCGGCTCCACTCCATTGTCACTTGTGTGTTCTGTAAACTGAATACACATACACCTCTTTGCCTGGCAGACCCTTTTTAATACATCATCCTCACAGTCATCAACATGATCACCACCACCACCATGGTCATTGTCTTTGCACACGGTAGTATCATTTCTTGCTCATCTCCTGCCAGTATCTAGACCGGGCAGGTGGCGTGCAGAGTTGTTGTTTGTCTCGGGCACTTTGCCAAATTCATTTGTCATTCGCGTTGAGGTTGTATATCTGCGTGTTTCCTCCCCCTCCCCACCCCCTTCCCGCGCAATCATAGCTGCCACATGTATAAGCAGGGCGAGTACAGCACAACAGTCGCGACGCAGCTTTGCGTCCCGAGTAATTTTCCTTGCGAGAGTGTGAACCAAATAATGCTGCTGGCATTGACGCAATGACGCGACGCATTTGCCCTTGACGTGTGCTTCTGGCGCCTTGCAGTCGGCGGGCAATATTTTAGCTTTCACGAGTGGCCTTATTTCATGGACTCCGAAGCTGTTGGAGGAAGACTGAGATCACTTACGCAATTTTCTGTGTATAACGTGCCTTTGTTGCATGGGTCGCCTTCTCGGGAAATTCACAGAGGCTGGAGATTCAGCTCTCATGGTCACTTTGAGAGTTCTAAAATAACTCATGTAATTTTTTTTTACAATTAACATGTTCTCTATATTCTCCATAGGTCAGATGCCACTTAATGCTGGAGCATGATTTGGCTATGTGTATTTAATTTCCAGAATTTCAATCCACTGATGGATTAGGGCTTCGCCATGCGGTGATGCGATGGTCATGCGCGTTGCTTGAGATGCTTCACCACACTGCCAAGCGCAGAGGTTGGTGAGGAGTAGGACAGATAACACTTACCATTGATGTTAAAGCCGTGACTGGGAATTTCTCATTGTACAGTACGCGAACCACTGCACTACCACTCCACCCCACGTATATAGGACGTTGCAAGCACGTCATCATCACCATCAACCATCATCAACCCACTGCTGGATGAAGGCCCCCTTTTAAGTCATAGCCATTCATCACGGTCACACAATGTAACACCCAGCACCTGCACATGAGCTGATATCATCGCTCCATCTCTACTTTGGATGTTCTCTTGGACACTTTCCCTCCTTTTGCTGCCGCAAAGCAGTTCTCATCCACCGGCCATTATCCCTTAAAGCCACTTAAAATACATACAGTGTCGGTAATCCCAAGCATATAGAGGCATGCATAAAGCCTTCTGTAATCTGTAAAAGTACAGAATTGTGCCACAAAGTGCCCAGGGCATATTGTGTTGGTCTATGTACCTGCCGCACAAAAGCTGGTCGTTAATGCCGCGCACAAAGCCAGGCAGGGGCCACAGACCCTTCCCTCTGTTGCTGTTTGAGTTGCACATGTAGCGACAGACAAAGGAGTCGAGCATTTTAAACGCGCTTGCCAAGAATTCACAATGCAACTCTCCCTTGAATTTTTTTTTTTACGCTAAAGCATTCTTGTCGCTTGTTGTTATTGTTATTTTCACCCTTTGTGATGTGAACCTTGGCATTGGGAGCCCATTAGGTAGCAACGTGCAAGCCCGACCGTGCACGAGTGACCGTCATCCACAATTATTGATGGGGTGTATTTTTTAAAATGTCTTTAACAAGGACCACATGGGGATGTCAAGTCACGAATGATTGGGGAGTGGGGGGGGGGCTGCTAGGTGTAGGGTACGAGGTGGAAGGGCACCTTCTGCTCGAGATTTTTTAAAGGGGCCGGAAGCGCACGGCAAACATGAGGTAGAATTTCCAGGAACTTTTCCATACCCTCCGTGCGGTGCCTTAAAAAGGCAGACAAGTCCAGAGCCGGGAATTATAAAATGTTACACGATGTACTGCAAATGAAGGGCTATCAGTTGAGCATCAACTGTTTTTCATTTTTTCCTGCCCTGCCATGAATTCAATTCTATCAAATGTGCAGCCCACTCTCAGGAAATGCTGACTTGTTACCCAAAAGTAGATTCGTCGCAAGCGGGGGTAAGCCGTGGTCGTGGGTGCAAGTATAGGTTTCTCTTGGAGCCGCTTAATCAAATCAAATAAGTGGAGCAGTTAATTGAATTAAACAAAGGGGGGGGAGGGAGGGAAAGTTTGCTCTCATCCGTGGCCAGACGCTGCGCTGTGATAACATTGTGAACGAGGAATCCTCGCGGCGCGAAATGGAATTCGCCCTTTGCTGCAAACGCAGTCTCCAAAGCAGAGGTCGCAACCGGGTACCCGATACCCGTACCCTACCCGATACCCGGCTACCCGTACCCGGCCGGGTATGGGTACCCGTTTGCGACCCTGGTGCGGCCGGGTACGGGTAAGGAATCAAAACCCGTTTGCGACCTCTGCGCCAAAGCTTTCTACTACTGTAGTGGCGGGGGGGGGGGGGCTGGTGTGGGACGGGGGGGGGGGCCCTTTGGCGCAGGGGGCCGACCTTAGCACATTTTGATGTTAGGAAGCAAAGAATATAAACGCTTCCCCGTCGCAAGGTGGCCTTCCGTTTTAAACTTCCACTTTATGAGTCGGCAAGGAGAAGTCTGCTCGCTTCACCGCCGCGGCGGAGTCACTGGGGGCGGTGGGGGGGTGGTTTATATTATTTATTTTTTTACGCCAAAGTGTTTTAGGGATTGTCTCGTCGCTTTTGCCTCGGCAAGGGAGAGCAACAACTTCCTAATTTGGGCAAAGCACGGGGCGCTCCGGGAGCTGCGTCTGTTCGGGTTTTACAAGTTTGGGCCCCACCTTGCTGCGTAATGCGGAATGAGGTTGCAGCTCTCGGAGTTGGCTCTGGCCAGGCTTTCTCTCCCCCCCCTGCATTTAAATGGTGTTGTTCGCGCTAAGGGGGGGGGTGGGATCTCTTTGAGTATTTCCACGTTGAAACTACCAAAGTGTGACCCCCCCCCCGCTGTTGAAGTTTCCGCGCAGTTGCGCAACTCTTGAGAAGGAATTGGGAACGAAGTCGGCGTTGTTGTGCTTGCTCGTTGCAAGTAGTTCTGATTTTCTTTTCAAAAGATGGATATTTTCTTATTTTGCAGAGGCTGCGCTCCTTTGGCACAGTTCGCCACACGTGACCTTTGTTAAACCGGGCCCCACCGGGCCGGCATCGCACGTACCATAAGGAGAGCATTCACTCGCTTACTTAACCCGCCTTTTATGAGTAGCAGAACACAGTTTAGTCGCTCAAACAAGCACGCACTGGCCGACAAAAGACAAAAAAACACATTCCTGCCCCACCCAGACAGGCACTTAATTATTTCATATCTTTCACCTACCGAGGTGCTGCAACTTGCTCGCCCCCCACCACGCGCTGCTGGCAGGCAGGACGTGCAGAATAGTTTGGCGTGTTTGAGGGCCCTCTGCTTATTGGTACCGAGGAGCGTGTGATGCCCTGCCTGCCTGCCGCATTTCTGTTCGGACATGGCGGGGCACGCGGTGGAACAGACGGGCACTCTGCCCGGGCTGCCGATCCTCTAAACTCCATTCTGCTCGGATCACTGGCAATGTTTGCCCGTCCGGCCGTGCGCAAACTTGCCCGCGATTATTCTGCCAGTTCGGACACGGACTTCCTCCTTGTTCTGCCCAGCAGCCGCAGCCTATGTAATAATACTCCACTCGCGCCGTGTTTATGTTGTGAGTGCGTGCTGTGTGCATTTCGTCTAGCGCGCATCCGGTGGGGGAGTTTATCAGCTCCGCCATTGACCGCTGTTGGGGTGGGTCCGCTTAAAAAAAATGAAAAAAAGGTTAAGACTTACCCCTCCTCCTGCTGCTGCTCAATGCTTAATTATTAATGTTTATTGTTGTATCCTCTCAAGCATTTGTCCTTGGCGTCGATTGTGTACAACAAAACTGTTATTGTGTATCCTTAAGTTAGTAGTCATGTTACTTTGTGTCTCTTTGGCCCGTTCAAGATGTACGCAACGGTTGGAACAGACTGCGAGCTCACAAAGTTTGCTTATTCTTGCTTACGCATGCATGTTAATTATACGTAAACACATTTTACCTCGCCGTTCTCCAACATTTCACTTCGTAAATACGCCACTGAATAAGGGCACTGGCCCAAAATACCCCTAAAAGTGTGACCCTAGGTGTATTTATTCTGCTTTAACCAACCGTTGACCCGCATGTCGTAAGTTCTTGTACACACACGACTGGCTATCAGCGCAGCCAAAGCTGTTGAATTCAGCCGTACCTAATTCCATACAGTAGTCTATAAATGCGCGCTTTTGAGAGCTAGTGAAAGGATCAATACACCAATGTCGATGCAGTTCAACAGGATAAGCTTCAAGTGGTGATACAGCATAGCGGCTGGGTTTACAGTAGGTGGACGTGTGCAGAGCGATTCGGGTGGCCCCTGTGGTGCGTCCGCTATATTACATCATTAATCAGCCTCGCAGCCTGGTAATCTGCACCTGCAACCCCTCCTCATTCGGGGCCAGATAAGCCTCTTCCAAGGTCCGCGGTGGCATTAGCGGCTGCTGTGCTTGCGTGTGCAGCGGGCCAGGTGTGTGGCCGAGGTGTCCTCCCGCTGCCTCCTCCGTGTGAAGCCCTCGTTCGCTCTCGATGGAAAGACGGACGTTTCGATTGCATTTTCAAGATCGGTATCGGTGTCAAAAGAGGTCACCAACACGGCGGTGGCTGTGCATGCCGTCACACCTCACCCGCTCGTCTTGCTTCCCTCCTGCTAGATCTATGAACTGTTGCACCGTCGGTATCCCACTTCCAAGTTTTACTCTTGCAGTGTCCCAACTTCTGGATGTAGTTCTTCCCCCTGGGCATGAGCACCGTGAGTGCCAACTCCACTGCTTGTCTCTTGGGTTGCCTGTAGCGTCCAGAAACCTGTAGGTTTCCTGTAGGTTTCTGGACGCTACAGGCAGGTTTCTGGACGCTTAAGGCGGAATGTCGTGTAGAGTCCTTACTCTACCACCCACATGCCCATTGTAGGGCCCTCATTTGAGTGAGGCCTGGGGGCTCAGTAACCTACATTCTCTGTAATCCAGTGCATGTGCCCCCAACTGCGCCAATGCCCGATCCACACATACGAAGGAGACGTCACAGCGATACACTCCGCGACTCGTGACGCGGTTATCTGACTTGACCACCTGAGTGTGAAATTGAAGGTGTTTGCTCTGCATCTACATCGGCAGCCGTCTCCTCTGCTGGCGGATTAATTTCTCGCGTTAGCCTGCGACTTGCAGCTCTCGCGGAAAGCACATTGGCTGCCTTTCTAACGCTGCTAATGCCTACGCTTCATCCATAAAGCCTTAAGCCATAGTTGCGGCTCTCTGCCCGTGGGTCAAAGGTGGGATTTGTTTATACATAAAATCTACGCGGGCCGCAATAAAAAAAAGGGTTGTAATCGCATTTCGGGGCGCTTTGGTTCGGCATGTCCGGGTCTCGAACACACTCGGTGCCTTGCACCCCGCCACGGCTCTCCTATTCACGCCCATCGATCTCCCCCTTTCAAATGCAAATGCTGTTGTAATAGAAATCACGCGATGTGATAATTGGCAAAAGTGTGGAAGCCTGCCACGTGGGGCAGGGCTTTTTCCCAGCGAGACCTTTTAGCAAGAGGCCAACCACTGCAACGACGTACAGCAGAGATCGCAACCGGGTACCCGATACCCTACCCGATACCCGTACCCGGGTACGGGTAGCCGTTTGCGACCCTGGTGCAGCCGGGTACGGGTAGGCTGTGAGTCACTGGTGAGTCACCGTTTGTCACTCATTTCCCAACGTCTTGTCTCTTCTCACAATTAAAGTTCCTAGAATCAACCCACCCGCGCCTGCAACATGGCTTCATCCCAGAGGTCGCAATCGGGTACCCGTACCCTACCCAATACCCGGCCAGGTACGGGTAGCCGGGTATCGGGTAGGGTACGGGTACCTGTTTGCGACCCTGGTTCGGCCGGGTACGGGTAAGGGATCAAAACCCGTTTGCGACCTCTGATGTACAGTCACCGGGGCTTACAACGCAACGCTGGTGGTCAACTTTGGTCAGTGAACTTCGGAGTGGCGGAAAGGGGAGTGACACGTTTTGGCACGCGATCAAAAGTACATTGCCACAATGTAAACAATTCTACCTCGCTAATAAGCATTGCATTAGACACGTGATTAACATTTTTTTTTAAACCCATAAAAAGTTTTTAGAAAGTATTAATACAGCGTTTGCGATGTATATTCTTTAGGCGGCGGGGGGGGGGCAGTTTGGCAGGGTTCTCTTTTTAAAGCACCTATCACGTTGTGCTAGGCGCTGTGTGTGTGTCGCCATGCCAAGTTTAAGCAACAGCTGTAGTCGAGCACCCGTATTGTACTGTATAGATAAGATGTTATTCACGCTCGGGTTTAATCAGCGCTACCTGCTGCTGCTTCTTGCACGTGAGAGGTTTGACCGCGAAACTCTAGATTAGCAAAAATGCGGGCCGAGGTTTTTGGCTGGTCGTTATTTTTATTTCCCTCTTTGAAACACTACAACAGGTCTGGTGGTCCACGGAGAGCCGTGGTGTGCAAGCTCACGTGAGCTGTGTTCTTCTGAAATCTTCCGTCTTCCTTTGCATGCTCTAAAAAATTGGAAGCAAATGAATTAATTAATAAGCGTGTGTGTCTACATGTGCACACATTTAGAGTTCAATTCAGTAGCCGTGTGAATGATAAATTAGTAGAATTGTGCTGGTGAAACTGTTATTTATGCACTATATATGTAAATTGTATGTTAATTTGACATTTAGCCGAACGGTTTGAACAAAAAAACTGCAAATGAGATGGAAAACAACTAGAAACAGTACTAATGAGATGGTAAATGTGTTTTTTTTTACTTGAATGTTTTCAAATTGAATGGCACTATCTCTTTACTGACAGCGATTGTTTTTGCCACTGGTGGAGATTCCACATTCCTATGTTGGGGGCCGGTATATCCATTGAAAAACCATTGTTGGGTTCCTATAAATCTGTACTAAATGCATAGCAACCCAGAGGATTGAGGGCCCCAAGTATAGCAGGCTGAGTCCAGTCGAGTATATGCCTGGTCCTTTTGCGTTCATGTTATCGGACTTTGTTGGGCACTGTTGCCTTCTCGGTGGGTGAAGGTGTCTACAATGCAGACTGCCGCTTAACATTTGTGGGTGTTTTTTCACGATTTCTCTTTTGTTAGTTTTGTAGCGTTCCTTAAGGACCCTGTCCGTACTTGTTCTCTGCGGCATCGGTGTTTTTGCCTCTCTCGTTCTCGTTGTTGTTGCTGCCGCCATGCTCACGCGGCACCACGGATCTCCCGTGTAAGGCAGCCGGGCAAAATAAACTCGGATGTCATACTTTGTATGGCCGATGTAGATTCAGAGCAACAACTACAAATTCACTTTCAGTTGGTCAAGCCAGATGACCATGTCAGGAGCAGTGGGAATGGTTCGCTGCGATGCCACCTTCGTATTTGTGGAAAGGGGCATTGCGGCATTATGACCGGTCTGTTCTGGATGTCCACAGTCGCACGCTCCTGTAGAGTTTTTAATTTTCCATTGCGACACTTGGGAAACGCTTTGCAAGAAACCAGAACCCAAAAACGAGTGATGCAGCCGACGACATCGGCGTGGTTGACGACGCATTGTCTCCAAAAAGACACCTTGTTTAGCGAATGACAAACTCGCTGTAATTATTTCTGTATACAAGGATCAGGTTTGTTGTAAATGTTTACGTGTTGCATCGATGCCGCTGACCCCTTCTCTTTTGACGGCCTTGCGTTTTTCTGATCGGCGTGAAGCGCCAAAACCTTTCGCCGACCGCGCCCCGTGGTGTTGTTGTGTTTGTGTGAAACGCCTTTCTCTGGATTCGCAGAGCAGCCCTCGGCGATTTGCTCAAAGTTCACCAAGGGAAAAGACAAAATTGGTTCTCATTGGAGCTCGTGGGCGTGCGTGGCGTGAGCCCAACTGTGAGGAATGTTTGCGCGGGGATTAAATTCCGATGACCTGGGTTCGATTCCCCCACCCATGGGTAACGTCAGTGGGGTCCGGTGCCTCAGACTGGGCTCGGTCGATACAGGTCGGTGAAGGTAACTTTTATCGATCCACTGCTGAATGAGGGCCTCGCCATGCATGCTTTGGCCTTCATGGGGATTGTTTGGCCATACTTCACCACTCTGATCAGTACGGGGTTGGTGACGGGACACAGCGCTACAGCAGAGCAACAGCTTTTGCTGCGCCCCTAAACCCCGTAGGCAGCCTATAGCACCGGCTATGCATTGCGGCCGACTAACCAAGCGCTCTATCCATGCTCAACACTGCTTCGTCAGCTTCCGAAATCTGAAAAGAACGGGTGCATTCCGGGGCGTTTTTTTTTTACGTCGGCCTGATTGAAGCCGTAATCGATGGATTAATAGATAATTTCAATCGCCAACAGTTGCAGCTGTGGACCACGCTAGTAAGCAGCGGTTTCTAGAGCCGGAGAGCCACAAGGGTGCGTGGGAATGGGGCATGCGGCGTCCCATACTTTTTGTTTCCCCTTCCTTGTTTCAGAGGATTGAACCCCCCTCCCTAACGTAATCTATATAGCACACACTGGGGCCGGTTGTGACTTGACATGCTCGCATACTTGAAATCTCCTTGGAACATACATCTGTTGATACTTGCAGAACATTCCGTGTGTGTGTCGTAATAACACCGTGGGTGTGTACATGTACACGGACGCGTGGTGAGCGGTAGTGCAGTGGTTGGCGTTGCTGCGCGCACGAACCCGCTGACCCAAGTTTGATTCCTGCTCATGGCCAACACCACTGACAATTATCTGACCCCCTCGTGTACTGTTCCGGCCTTGGGTAGGTGCTTGCTAACAGCACTTGCCCCTACAGTCTGTTAAGGCTATACGGGGAATCTTTGTTTTTTCCTTTGGAGCGGTAGTGTAGCGGTTAAACTCACTGCTATGAACCTGGCGGCCCGAGTTCAATTTCCGCTTACGGCCAACACCAGTGATGATTATTTGAACCGGTCCTGGGCCTCCCCTAGGTCGACCCGGCCTCAAATAAGTACCTCGTGTGGTGCTTAAACATCACCATGAGGGAGACAAAGACGGCCAGGCTTGATGCTGGCCACCCACTCCTCATATGCTATGCCGCCCTTCATAGGTGCTTGCTTACAGCACTTGCCCCAACAGTATGTTTTAGAACAGTTGACCTCTGTCTTTGTACACAGACATGTGTAGTGGTTGTGCAGTGGTTTGCACAATGTGCTTATTATACCCAGGGACCCAGGTTTGATTCCCGCTCGCGGTTTATGAACAGTGGAAAATGATAACCTGAACCGGTCCTGGACTTCCCCTTAGGTTGGCTGCGCATTAAGTGAGTACTTGGTGCGATGGGTTAAATCAACAGCACAGGAGAGACAAAGGTGGCCAGGAATGGTGCTAGTTACAACCATCACTTTGTGCCGTGCCGGCCTTCATAGGTGCTTGCTGATAGCACTTGTCCCGGCAGTCTGAAAACCGAGGATCTTTGTTCGATATACACCGACACCATGTGATTGTGCATGTATGTGCTCGCATGTGTCTCCATAGATAGAGGCACTCTTTTTTGATTGGCTTACGAAATATAAGAAATGTGTATATAACACGTAGGCTTTTGCGACCCAATATTATCCATAATAGAGGTATTTTTGGGTTAGATCACGTAAATATTTACCATACACGATCTAACCCAAAATAACCTCTATTACGAAATCTATATTTCTGCATTAATAATGTATGTATGTTGAACTTCTTTCGCCCCATACGTAGCCAACCGTGCTTATTGATGAAGGCCTCCGCACAATCGTGCTTGTCACAGGAATTGTTTGACCATACTTCACGCTGGTCAGTGTGGGTTGGTGAAGTAAGGACGCCCAGGAACAGATCAGATATCACTTGCCGCCTATGTTAGCCATGGCCGGGAATCAAAATCTGGTCACTGGGTGCGTGAAACGGTGTTTACCGTACATCGTTATTACTATACAGTGCTGTGTAATAGATGGAATTCAAGTGCCCCATGTTAAAATCCTACGAAAGAAAGCCACACAAGGCTGAGTCTTGTTGCCGGGGGAAATACAAGGAAGCCCGGTGTTTTGGCTCGCCGTCATCCTTCTCGCTCAAACACGAGACGTGTGTACCCCTGCTCATCAACTACCTGCGTTTCGGCTACAGCAGCAGTCGGGCTGCCGTCGTTGTACCACGTGTGCGTGAACTGCCGTGCGTTCCAGCGTTTCCAAGAGTTCCAGTGCTTGAACACTCCCTGTGGTCACACCACTTCCTACTCCTACCCGCTCCCTCCACCCCCCTCCCTCTCGCCACCAACCACCCTTCCCTCCCCCCCCCGCATACCCCCCCACCACACCCTTAACAAACAAAAAGACGCACGCCTTCATCATGGCAGGAACATCCCGTTCGCTTCAATGTGCACTTTTTTTTAGTTTTGAACCAAAGATGGAGACTTTTGAGGTTTATGTTAGACACCAGTGTGCGTGCGTGTGCCATGTTACACACAGCGTTGGCGATCAGATCCATTAGAATTATTTCCTACGCTCATTGTACAACCCATCGAGTCATATGCACGACAATTTATAATGCACATTGCATACGAATGATGTGACGATGTTACATTTAAGGTAACATCGGTAGACGGGCGCTTGTGTTGCGTCCAAAACGTCGTGATTTATTTTGTTTTATTTCTACCTACGTGACTTTACCGGAAGAACCAAAGAGTACCTTTAAGGGAGCGGAGCACACGAATCTGTACGAATTGGAAAAGATGAGAAACAATATAAATGAGATGGTGAGAAACTAGAGGAAAATTATTTATTCTGGCATCAAATTGTGACCCAGCTTTTTCATAATTCATTAAATTACTGTGGCGGGCGTGGGGAGGCTGTGGGCTTGGGGAGTCGAATCATTGAACACCAAGCTATAATTTTTACGAGTTTAATTTTTACGAGTAAAAATTAAACAGATTTTACTGGAGGAGTCCATTTCTAAATGTGAGAATTTAGCCGTACCACATTGTGTTTTTCGAGCGAGCGATTTCATGGTGTATTTCACATCATCTTACAGCGTAACATCCCGCTTTGGTAATTTCCCATCGGAATGTGCTAATCATGTTCAAGGAAGGGAACCAGGGCTTCCATTCAGCTGGGTCTGTCTTAGTAAGCGATCCTGAACATATTTCTGTACTCGTCACCATATCTGTAAGTATGTATGTATGCAAGTTGAACTTCTTTCGCACCGTACGTAGCCAATCGTGCTCATTGGAGGTGCGGGGAAAGGACAACAAACTAAACACGAAAAGCATTTCTAAAAAAATGGTTTTCAATCTAAATTGAAAAGTGCATCGCTCCTGTGGCTTTTTAATATTGGAAGGGAGAGCGTTCCAGATGGCCACAGATGCGCATCTGAAAGCGCACGATGCAGTCTTCGTTCGATGGCCAGCTAAAAGCCGCTGCTGCCGGGATGAAAGTCAATTTAGTGTCCCTCTTCCTTTGGCTGTGGCGACTAGTCACGTACCACCCACTCCAGTCTACAAAGTGACGTACAAAAAAAATGTCTGGACCCGGCACACGACATCCAGGTGTACCTCTTACTCGGGCTGTGGCTCCTCGTAACGTACCACCGACAGGCCACAAAGCGACACGTCCAATATATTTCTGTGCCCAGCACACCGCATCCGAGTATACCTCTCGGTGTGGCTGTGGGCTACATTAGCGACCCAGGAACAATTCAAGTGAGAAAAACGATAACCGTCCACATCCGCCGCAACAACAAAAAAGGGGGCCCGGTTCAGCTACACGCGAGCGGGGAAATGGGGGATTGCACCGTTCGCGTGTAGCGACGCGCTCATAACCAAAAGCGGCGAGGTCCCGGTGGCGATGAAACTTCGCCGAAACCGTCCCTGATTTATATTTACACTCGCACATGCGCGCAGCGTGGCACTCAGGACAAAAAAAATATCTGCACCGTTGACAGATTTTACGTCATGCAGGAAAGCATTTACGCGGCGCCTGGAATGCAACCGCTGCTGCCCCTGCTGCTGCTGCTGTTGCGACTTATGCACAGGAAGCGGGATTCGCCCACAGTCATCCCCTGGGACGCATCACTCCGAGTACTGTACACAGGCAGCCTAATTGTGCGGATAAGGGCTCCTTCCAGTTTGCGAGCAGAGTTTGATCGCTCATTAATAATTTCAAGGGACCATTTGGTCGCTGGTGTGCTCGCTCTCTCTGTCTCTCTAAAATTAATTATTACCGTGAATACTGAACTTCGTTTTTGATGTGTATATATATATATTTTTTTTCTCATTGTGATAATGTAACCGCTCAGGAAAGCGTAACGTGTGCGGTTCTCCGTATGTCGCGAGGAAAGGAAAAACTCGCACGTGCTCATCTGCTCACCTGGATGTTAAATGAATGTGCTTTTTCCTGTGATTTGCCACGGCTCCTTGTCATTGTTTCAGACGATGCACTTGGTTTGCTGTGCCTGTTTTGCCTGGATGCACGTGTGTTTTGTTCGTGTGTGTCAGTGTATCCGTGTCTGCGTGTTTTTCACCGTGTGCCATAATTGTTAGGTGCATGTTTTGTCTGCGAGCATGTGTTTCAAATTTGCTCGGTTGCAATATGCTTCATCGCCCCCTACTGCGAACACTTGGCAGGACCCTCCTGATAAAGAGTTATGAGACTCAGTGAGGCTTTCCTGGGTTAACAAGCGTAATAGTGAAATGTGTTCCATGTGTCTGTGCGCGCGCGCGTGCATGTGTTTTGGTGTGTTCCCTGTGTGTGTCATTGTGCGTTGCGTGAATTTCACGCGTGTGTTTGTGTGTGCGTACTGTTGCACGTGGCCTCAAGGTGCACATAGCCTGGCACAAGCGTCGTGGTGACGTCACCGCCACTTAGTGGCGAATGGCGGTTGTTGTACTGTTGAACATGTTTCGTGAATGTCGGTTCTTCGTGTGTGCGTGCGTTTCACATGGTCCACGCGCACTTGTGTCTGTGTGACACCATGAGGGGAGTGGCCGTGTAGCGGTTAGCGCTACGCTGCGCTATGAACCTGGCGACCCGGGTTCAATACCGCTTACGGCCAACACCAGTGATGATTATTTGAACCGGACCTTGCCCTCCCCTAGGTAGACTCGGCCTCAAATGAGTACGTGGTGCGATGTGTAAAAGATTGCCACTCGGAAGACAAAGGCGGTCCGGCGTGGTGCAGGCCACCCACTCCCTCGTGTGCCGTGCTGGCCTTCATAGACAGCACTTGCCCCCAAAAGTCTGTTGATGCTACATGGTGGGATCCTTGTCTTTGTCCTTTTCTGTTGCACAGTGAGCAGAGCATCTGCCAGGCGCGGGCCCAGGTCATGGTGTACGATGACGCCAACAAGAAGTGGCTGCCGTCTGGAGGGCAGCAGGGCTTCAGCCGCGTGCACATCTACCACCACACGAGCCTCAACACCTTTCGCGTGGTCGGCCGGCGCATGCAGGACCAGCAGGTGACGTTGGCGGTGATTGGGCGGCAGCCGGCCGGGAGGCAGTGGGTGAAGTGCGCTTGTGCAGAGTTGCCGGCGTTCTCGGTACCTGGCGCGATGTGTAAACGTGCAACACTGGGGAGACAAAGGCGGCCAGGCGTGGTGCCCTCTACTCACTCCCTCGTGTGCTTGTGCTGGCCCTAATAGGTGCTCGCTAACAACACTTGCCCCAGGGGTCTGTTAAAGGCTATTTGAGAGATGTTTTTGTTTGTGTTTTACTGAATGGTTGTGTAGTGATGTGTGTGTGTGTGCTTTCTGATGAGTGGTGGAATAGCAGTATGCATGTTGGTATGTGTGTTTCTGCTGAATGCTGGTGTAGTGATATGTGTACCTGTTTGCATTCTGCCGGGTGGCGGGTGGCATAGCATTATGCATGTTGGTTGGTGTGTGTGTTCTGTTGAATGGTAGGGCAGTGATATGAGTGTGTGGGCATGTGTGTGTGTGGGGAGCTGCATTGCAGAGACAAAAGCGGTTGCCACAAAACGCCGCTGAGTGGGGTGCCAGCCTTAATGTGTTCAGTAACAGCATTTGTCTCTTGAGTCCATAAAGATAAATTATGGCTCTTTGTAGTCCTGATTCTGCATTTAATTTCCTTGTAATGCGCTATGCACTCCGCAAAGGCAAAACTGAATGAATGGTTATGAACGAGACACTTTAGTAATGAGCGAACACCTTTGAATGGTTTATTTTGAGTGAGGCTTGTCAGCCGATAAGGGACTGGTAACTTTTTTTTTAAAATTCGGTGAAAGAAAACGAATGAGCATTACTGACGCCGAGCCTTATCCAAGGCTGTGAAGGTTACCGCGTCTATATTTAGACGTGCTGCGATTGGCTCGTTTTTTATGACCTGGATGCTGAGCGTTTTCTTGTTGCACTTGGCTCAAGAATTTCTCCATTCTAGTCCCAAGGACACCCTCTCATATCTCGCTTAAAAGGGAATAGCACATGAATTAACATGCTTATCATCGTCATTATGCGTGTATGTTGAACTTCTTTCGCACCACACGTATCCAACTGTGCTAATCGGAGGTGCGGAAATCATCGTTGTACGCATACATTGATGCAGTTCAATGTTTTGTGTTGCCCACAATTTTCGACTGGGTGGCGCAGTGGCTCACAATGGAAAGGTCGCCGGTTCAATTCCCGGTTGGCCCTCAACTCACCCCATCATCATTCTGAGGTCAATAAAATGAGTACCGTTTTGTGGGTAGTCATCAGTGCTTGTGCTGTGGATGTACTCGCCCCCACCATAGTAATGTAGACTTTCCACAACTGGCTGTGTGTGGACAGGCAACCGAGATGAGCACGCCCAATGCTCATTTGAGTGTGGGTACACTTTGGCTTAGACCCTGAACAAAAGCACTTTGAGAAACTTCCTTTGTCCATCTGTGAGTCATTCTGTCCATCTCTATGTCAGTTGGTCAGTCGCAGCACTTCCTCCAGTGATTTTTTCACCCAACAGAGCAAAGCAGCAGCTCATTATTCTCATTGCAAGGAACCAGTGACGTATGGCATTGGTGTATATGGTCGTTGAAACTTTTGCGACGGTTCGGCGGAGGGTTGAAGCCTTCCGAGGCTTCGCGTTGCTCGCGCAATGCAGTTTCATTTTAGAATTTGTCATTTAGAAACATCTTCACCCCGTCTGTAGGATGGACCGGGGGGGGGGGGTGGTACCGGCTTGTAAGTGTGCGTGTCCATTATCATTATCAGCATCATCACGATCCATGGGCATATAGCCCGTAGGTGGCCGTTGCACGTGTCGCTGTTTGTTTCCACTTTCCTTTGCCTTGTGCCAATAAGCTCAAGTAGTGGCCACATCTTTCTGACACCACTCTCTTATGTCGTCGTCAAGCCGTTCTCTGTTAGGTCTTCCTCTCTTTCCTGTTCCTTCCATTCCCCACCCCCCCCCCCCCCCAAACAACACCCTTTTAATGTAGCTGTTGTCGTTCATCTTAAATATGTGTCCAAATTGTGCCAGTTTCCTTCTCACCACTGCCCGCATCGTGTGCGCGTGCATGTATGTGTATACTTACATATGTGGGGAGCGGTCGCGCAGCGGTTAGCGGGCTGCGCTGCGAACCCGGCGACACGAGTTCGACTCCCGCTCATCGGTCCTGGGCCTCTCCTATGTCGACGCAGCCTCAAAATCAGAACCTAGTGCAGTGTATAAACTTCGCTGGGCGTGGTGTTTGCCACCCACCCCCTCGTGTGCCGTGCCGGCCTTTGTCGGTGCTAGCTAACAGCACTTACCCCAACAGTATGTTAAGGCTATATGGGGGATCTTTGTGTTTGGCTTTGTTTTATACATATGTAACACTGCTTGTACGTGCGCGCTTCAGGTGGTGATCAACTGCTCGCTCTCTAAGGGCCTCAAGTACAACCAGGCGACGCCCATGTTCCACCAGTGGAGGGACGCGAGGCAGGTGTACGGCCTCAATTTTGGCAGCAAGGAGGACGCCAACGTGTTCGCCAATGGCATCATGCACGCCCTGGATGCGCTCAGCGCCCAGGACACGAGTAAGCACACGTGCCGCCCTCGCGTCACAGGCCCGGCACGACCCGGTCGACCGTGCGACGTCGATGCCGGCGGCCGTGGGTCGTGCGTACGGAATGATCGTCACGCTGGCTCTCATAACTTAAGTGTGAGAAGGAAACAAAAAATACCATCTGCGTGCGACGCTCGTGGCCCGCGTACCTTCAGCCAGTTCGTGGACAGATGACCCAGGAGGCAGGATCCATCTTGTGGAGCGTACAGCTGCTCGGCTGATAGGGAGTGTGAGAAGGAAACAAAAAATACCATCTTCGTGCGACGCTCGTGGCCCGCGTACCTTCAGCCAGTTTGTGGACAGATGACCCAGGAGGCAGTGTCCATCTTGTGGAGCGTACAGCCGCTCGCCCGATAGGGGTTAACGACGCCGATGGCCTTATTCCACTTTGGGTGGTCGAGGTCGGGGTCATTGCTCGACCTTGGCATCATTAAAAACGACCTTGGCCAATGCCGCTCGGCTCTAATCACGTGCCCTTATCTCCACTTACGAATGCAGCGTTAGCGCTATAGGCAAGCGTGGATTGAACCCCATGGTCATTCGATGAATTGTCACGGTTCATCTTCACAATGTATTCTTGTTTGGTTCGGTTTTAATCGATGCATAGGTCTCATTCCTAATTTACATACACCAGCTTTTATTTTCAATCCCAAAATGCCTACCTGCTGAAATTAACAATGGAGCAATGCTCATCTCTGTTGGCGGCCTTGAGCTAATGGTGGGAATTCCATATTGCTATGGTGGAGGTTATTCTCTGCATTGAATAACTACAGTAGACTTGCATCAAAATCATACTTAATTTATCTGACCCAGAGGGTAGGGGGTCCCAGAGTTGATCACTGGCTGAATGTGAACTGTTAACTTGGAAGTTGGGAGTCGAGTGCTCTGACATCCAGCGGTGTTATTTACTCAAGCTTTAATACTAGGGCTATTACTTTGCAGATCGGCTTTTTCAAATACAAAATATTGCAAGTTGCGAGCTTATAATGTGATGAAGCTGCTTTTGGCCGCACTAAAATATTTCACGGTAAGCAGTCTTTGTTCTCATTTTTTTTTGTACCTGCTAAATACAGTAAAACCTTGGATTGCGAGCATAATTTGTTCCGGAAACGTGTTTGTAATCCAAAGCACTCGTATATCAAAGCACTTGTATATAAGTTGTGATCACGTGACGCTCGGCAGACAAAGCGTACACGTACTACTCGTATTGCAAGACCTCGCTCGTTTATAAAATAAAGTATTATTAATTTATTATTTCCATTCTACATGACTTTACGGAAAGAACCAAGAAGATGAATCCCTGCAGTCACGAAAGCTTTAAATCGAAATTTAAAATTAATATTTATTTAAAAATTTTGCTCGTCTTGCAAAACACTCGCAGACCAAGTTACTCGCAATCCAAGGTTTTACTGTATATGTTCAAAATGTCATTGGGGAAGTTACTGTACCTGCGAATTCGAGCATATATTTTTAATCGCTGTCACTTTGACAACCTCAAACACACCGACCACAGCCGCTACCCCTCTGCAAGTCTCTCTTCCGCGACGCCACTACCCTTTTCACGCCTTCCCGCCTCCTCCAGCGTCGCCAGTCTCTGTGAGATGCGCCGCATGCATTTCCCCACTCCGCATGCACACTGCAACCTTCGATCTGACGCAACTTCTCCTGCCCGTTCCTTTCGGGGCGCCATGGTGGTGAGATGTTTACTACATCACCTGGTATACAGGAGGTCGTGGGTTTGATCCCGATCCTGACGCATGTATATTTGGAGTGTGCGTGTCTCTCTCCCTGTGGTCGTGTCGGTTTTCCTCCGGGTCCTCCGGTTTTTCCCTCTACGTATAGAAACATGCGTTTGCAGTATTTGGTTGCTGTAAATTTCGACATAAGCCACTTCTCATTGAGCTAACATTTGTGATAGCCAGGTCGCTTCTGAAAAAGAGCCGTATAACTCAGTGGGCCTTGCCTGGTAAAATGAAAAGTTAAATTTTAGTTTAACACAGGCTTTCGCAACCAATATTATCCATAAGAGGTTTTTTCGGGGTTTGATCGTGAATGTAAATGCGTCGTTAAACCTGTCACAATCCGACACAGCCAATTAGTAAGGTTTGTCATGTTAACAGAACGTGCCAATTCGTTACGAGTACAGCACACCGGTGTGTTTGAGAGTAAATCCACAACATTGACAATCTGAATATGACGTTTCACCAGTAATTACAACAGCATCATCAGGCATCAGACAGACTTGTGGAGAAATCCTCCTGTTTCGTTCTTAGAGGGATGAATGTGATGTAACTTGTAAGCCCCTAAGGTGCGAAAGCCAGGGGGGAGGAGGGGGTGAATTAATGCATGTAAAAATCTAACAGTTGTGTGGAAACCCTCCCCGTAGAGGCAGTTCAATCTTGATTTGAAGTTTTTTCGGTAAAGTCACGTAGGTATAAAAATAAAATGAAATAAATCACGACGTTTCGGGTGCAAAACAAGCATCCGTCATCAGGTGGGAAAGCATGGCCTGCTGCTGATGCAGACTGTCCCAAACAGTATGGATTCCTGCAGTCACGAAAGCTTCAAATAAAGATTGATTTGAAGTCTTCGTGACTGCAGGAATCCATACTCTTTGGTTCTTTTGGTAAAGTCACGTAAGTAGAATTTTTTTTTACGACGTTTTGATTGCAACACAAGCAATCGTCATCAGGTAGAAAGATACAGCTGTAGAACTGCTGAACAAGAAACTTGCTTGTGTTGCGATGAAAACGTCGAAATTTATTATTTATTTGTTCTACCTACGTCACTTTACCGAAAGAACCAAAGAATATGGATTCCTGCAGTCACGAAAACTTCAAATCAAGATTAATGCATAGAAATTACAACACACCGTTGTGCTGTACTAGTGTAAAGATGACTTGAAACACTTTTCTTGAGATGGTTTCTTTATTGAAGATACGTTCACGGGGACAGGCGGAGACCCCACTGCAACATCCCCCAAGTCTCCCGTGCATCTCCCTTATATACGGACCGAGGCCACGCCCCCCTTCCCGAACCTTCTCAATGACTCTGGAAGCTCGCTCCACCAGCAGACTCCACCGTCCTCTTCCGTCACCTGACCGCGCTCCCTTCTCGATCATTCCCGTAGCCACCAGTTCCTTCGTACTCACAGCTGACTCCCCTGTCATTACCCCCCGTGGCCACTAGTCCATTCGGACTGCAGGCTGACTCTCCTGTCATTACCCCCCGTGGCCACTAGTCCATTCGGACTGCAGGCTGACTCCCCTGTCATTACCTCCCGTGGCCACTAGTCCACTCACAACGCAGGTTGACTCTGCTCTCATTACACTCGTAACGAATTGGCATGTTTTATTTACGTGAAAAACCTTACTAATTGGCTGTGTCGGGTTGTGGCAGGTTTAGCGACACATTTCTATTTACGCGATCTAACCCTCTATTACAGAGTTTAGTTTTAGTTCTGCACCCCATCCTATGCTCTCCATAGCTCGCCTCACATGACGCCGAAGGTCATCGTCTCGGACAAAGTAACAAAACAGGCACACGCATGGAACCGTTTTGGCCGTTACCTTTTGTTAATTTACTTATTCATTTAAAAAACACCCCGTTATACTTCCTTTCTCTGAAACAGGAGATACGAGGTGGAAGACATTTCCAGAATTAACCAAGTGTAGTTCTCATTTATGATTCTTTTCAAAATTTAATGTGCGGTTACCCGTCACGTCCATACCGGCCCATGTTTTTGCGTTCTTCTTCACCCGCACGTGGTGGTTTAAGGCACGATAGTTCAGGCGCGTATTGTGCTGGACGCACATGTCAGCGAAAGTAGCCCCGCGCATTACAAAAAGCGGAAGTCGCACACATAATGGCCTGGCTGTTAA
This sequence comes from Lampetra planeri, assembly GCF_965212315.1. Lineage (NCBI taxonomy): Eukaryota > Metazoa > Chordata > Hyperoartia > Petromyzontiformes > Petromyzontidae > Lampetra > Lampetra planeri. The sequence goes on from NC_136136.1 coordinate 6,019,241, forward strand.
TATTTGATAACCACGCTTGTGCTATACGTGCGTAGCTTTAGCTGATCTTTTAGTTTTCTGGTAAATGTTGTCACCCCATCGTTCGATGGGGCGGGTCGCGTCACGAGACGAAGCAACGATTCGGATATTTCGAAGGTAGCAGTGCAACCCTACTTACTAGAGAACGTACCGTGGAAGCGAGTATCATAGAGCTATCTCCGACATCCATTCGAGTCACCTCCGTTCTGTACGGCAGCGGGGCAGCACTCTCTCCTGCCACAGAGTAACGCTCATCGCATGACGGTCAAACCGATGTTTCTAATTCATAGAGCCGCAATGCTGGTTACCTGTTAAGAATGCTAAACCGCCAAGGTTGAACTTATAAGGAATTGCGCGTGCATTCTGGTCACAGTAAATACCCTTGGCAATCGCCTTGAGAATTCACATACCAAGTACTGTGTCTATTGTCATCGGCCAGACGTTACGTCTAGCCGAGTCACATTTGGCATCGTTAACATTTCTGTGGTTAGACTCGGGAGGAACTCTAAACATGCGTTAATCTGAACCGTACTTATATTTAAGACCAAGCCCGCGTGGAACAATATATATTTTCTGCAGAACATCAACATCACTCATCTTTGTTGTGAATCTGAACAGTTGGCAAACAATTGTAACAGCTGGCAGACTGGTGATGTTGATGGGGTTTTTTTTCCCCCTGCCCCTTCAAATTGTAGCAATCGCTCTGTTCACTCAGGCACCAGGTAACCGCTGATGGGCTCACCTGCGCACGTCGGAAATCAATAATTCACGCGGGGTTTTTTTGTTGTTTGTTTTTTGTTTCTGAAGCGGGCCCCACCGAGGGATTCTTCGCTATCATCTGTGATGCCACCTGATGCCGAGCCGGCAAAAGGAACCCAACCCGCCCCCTGGTTTAGCCACTGCTAGCACATGCCGTGATGACGGCGGTCGCGGCGTGTCCTGTCCCCGGTGGAGGGGGGGGGTGGTTGCGTGTCGTCGTGTCGCTGGGAAAAGTGTCATTGCCCCCCCCCCCTCCGAACCCCATCGGATGCCACGTGCGACTTGGGGTGCCGCTGCGGTTATCTTGCGCGACGGCGTGTGCCTCGAGCACCACGTAGAGAAAAAGTTTTCATTTTTCATTTTCTCGGAGTGATCAGGATGGGGTGGGGAAGGAGGTTAATTTTTCGTAATTCTTCAAGGGAGTTTGATGGTGCGCTGTTTAGCCACGTGTTCTACAAGCTGGCCGAGATGTAACGATGCTCGATATCATGGTGGGATGAAATGAAGCGAGTGCCGCTGCCAAGTTCACTCATCGTCGACGGACCGACCGCACGCTGTCTCTCACAGCGGACGGCCGACATCATTGCGGCAATGGTTTACATCTCCCGATCCACACAAAGTGAATGGATAGTTACGGCGTTCTATTTCTCGAGCTCGGGTAATTAAAACGGTAAACAACTCCTCACCTTTATAAAGCCTCGAACTTTTACTTGGCATGGCATGGTGCCGCGCGACGGATGACGACAGCGAGCTGCCGGAGGAGCAAAGAACGGCCGAGAAGCTGAAGGCGCCCCCTCCGACGTTGGGAGGGCACTGTTTCTGCCGCTGCCTGTGCGTCTGCTACTGGCCCTGCAGGATCCTCAGCCTGTGCAAGATGGCGTGTGGGTTCACGTTGCCCCGTTGCGCCAAGAGTTCAGCGGAGAGCGTGCTTCTGTGAATCGCCTCGCCGTTGAAACCGAAACTGGGATTGCCGCACGCAGTCCATTGCAATCCGCAGCCCGTTTCCTTTCGGCGGTGGCATTGGCCGTGGGCGAGTAGAATAGTCCGGTCCGGGTTTGTTGGACGTAACTCAATCGCCTTCATTCCATGCAAATTTAAAAAGATGTCCCGAGTTTTTCTTTCCGTTTTGAAAGTACGCCGCAACCTGCGGGGCTGAATTCCCGCGTCGCGTCTCCTAAACCCGGGTCCCCACCCAGCGTCGTTTCACTCTGCACCGGTCCATAGTTGGAGCTTTGTGCCGCAGCATTTTTTAGCGCTGTTTTCGCTTGGAAAAAAAATGATGGTGTGCAGGCGTTACGGACGAGTCATCGCTTTGGTGTGCCAGCGGTGACGGGTTTTTTTCATTTGTTCTTTCTCCAACAAGGTCCCACACTGCAACGGCAGCCGTCGATCGTCAGCAGCCTGCAAAACGGGCCCTCTGCAGAGGAATTGGAGATGCGGAGGTGAGCTCTTGCATCGATACTGGTAACGCTGTTCGTGTTTAACGTGCGTAAAGCGAGCGAATCGTTTTCAGCCGTGACGTAGCACTGCTGTATCGCATTCCAATAGCGGTTGCCGTGTGGACGTATGATGTGGCAACTGTCACGGAGATCCTGCTTCTGAAGTAGACAAGTTGCGTTTAAATTAAGGGTTGGCCGATGAGAGTATTTGATGAGCGCATTATCAGGCATAACTCGTTTAGTGGCAATGTCCATGAATGTTAAGTGTGAAATACAAATAAGCTTATTTAAATGCATGTGAGCGACACGCCAAAAAGGGTGCCTGTTACAGTACAGGAAAACAAGACGAGGGCTGATGGTTTCAATACAAAGTTCTTATTTCAGTGTGACTCACTAGTTCACATGTTATGGTCGCGATAACATTACATGACGACACATGAAGGTGTGTCACCAGAATTGGCTGTAACATTAGTAGAAATAAAGACACGTTACGGTGTCGATATGCATCAGTTCCATCGATTGTAATTGATTCATACACTCACTGTACTTGTCATCGAATCACGTGTGCGAGACTCGGTGAATACAATTTTGTACAAATTCTACGTGGATGGTATGTTAATGGTCTATTTAGGCTGTGCGAACAATACTGAATTCATGGCTGAGAAAAACAAGGTCAATAATGTACGCACTTACGCTTAATTGCTTATTTATTATGGGCGAGCACCTGGATAATAGTCACCTTAGCCGCGGCTCAGGGGTGCCATGGCGTCAAGATGTTAACTACCTCGCCTAGTACACAGGAGGTCGTGGGTTCAAACTCAACCCTGACACCTGTATATTTGCACGTGGATTTTTCTCTGAATCCATCCGGAGTTTCCCTCCGCATTTAGAAACGTGCGTTTAGACTATTTGGCTGCTATAAATTTCCGCACGATAAGCCACTTCGTTGGGCGATCATTTGTGGACAGGTCGCTTCTGAAAACGAGCTAAAATAGCTCAATGGGCCTCACCTTCAGTTTTTAGTTTGGTTTAGAACGCGGACGACGAGATGAAGCCAAGCGGTAAGCGGGTGTTTTGCCGCGTGTAATTTTCCCCGGAGCGAAAACGTTCAAGCCTTTTGCGAGTCTGCCAAGTAGCCGCTGTACCTCGCCATGGGCCCCCCCCGCGCATTATCCACGCCGGTCGTGTACGGCACGGCCTGCCGACACGTTGTACGAAAGGGCACCCTTCAGGCGACGCGTTGCTGTACACGCCGCATGGTGTAACGCAACGCACGCTGTACGTGTGACACGGTGTACGATAGGCATGGTGTACGTGACCGTTTGCAGTACGTGTTGCCTGCTGTATTTGCGGCATGCTGGACATGTCGTATTACTGCACACGCATGGCATTGAATTTTGTACACGCCGAGTGCCACGTGTAGATTATTTCGTATTGATGTATATATGTAATTTAGCTTGCATAGCTTGGCTATTTGGGTACGTTACGATGCATGTATTTCAGTTCAGTGATTGCAATCTATTTTTGCACTCAAGAATGATGCGTGTGAGAATCAATATTACTTCTTTATATTAACTATTTTATATGAATGGCACTGAGATCAATTGTTTAAGATTGCCTTATACATCAAAATTATTGTTATTATAACATTTTAATTTAACACTGACATGTGGGAGCTGTGTTAACCATTGGGACAAAATAATTAAATGGCTCGTAGCTCTGAACGAGGAGTAAAACTTGGTGTTGGCCGGTGAGACTTGCTATAATAGCTTCAGGGATTTATCCCCACCTCGATGATTAGCCGGGTGGCTTTTTCGGCCGTATTAAGCGGCGCAACAAATCTTATTAAGCCCACGGGAAAGCTGCCTAGCACCGAAACGTCCCCCCTCGGACCTGCGTCGCTCTGCCTGCCGAAAACCGCGGCGAGACGATGCACGTGCCAGTGACGACGTTGCGCTCGGCCACGTAGAGGGTGAAGCGGGCTCGGCACACTCTCGCAGGAGCGGACGCCCGCGGATGCGTGGCATGGTGATGTCCGTGATTCCCGTCTGTCTCACGGCGAGCGTGGAGCCAATGCCACACAGGTGGGTCGGCGAGCGGGGTCGCGTCGGTGGTGGCCGGGGTGGGTGGGGGTGGGACGGCACGCGGTGTTGTTTAGCCGACGGCGGTTACCGCGTCTCGTTTGGCCGCGGTGCTCCTGTAACGTGCCGCTGCTCGTGCGATTTTGTTGCGTGCGGACGTTGTCGCGCCTCGCGGTGCGATTGTTGTTGTTGTGATCTCTGTTTGCAGGCAACAGGAGATGGAGAGGGAACAAATGGACCGCAGGAGCCTAGGTATGCATTTGCACCTCCAGCCTTCCTTTTTTTCCATCAACTACTTTTTGCAGCGTTCACTTTTTCGTCAGCATTACCTGCCTGCACCTCCCCCCCCCCCAACCCCCCGACACGTAGCATTTGTGACACACTGCACTCCCTGCGAAGAACTGTAAAGGAGCTCGATTTCTGTGCATTCGTTATTCATGAAGGGCTTTTAGGTGGGATGCGGAGGTTGGGCTGCTGGTGGTGGTGGGTTTTCATGGTTGAGAGCCGCATGCCTTAATGGCATCCATCACCGTGCTCTCTTCCCGTCATAGACAACAACTCCCTGCCCTTATGGCTTTCATCAACAGTAACCTTCATATGCAAGCTGCTTAGACTGCCTCTCTAGTTCTGGCCTACCGCTCTGCCACTGCCCACACATGCACTTACCGTGTGGCAGTCCAGCAATAGAGGGGCTCCGCTGGAAAGGTGCACCAGCACTCAGAGGGTATGTGTGGCTCGGGAATTAGAATCGCACACACTTTTCTTGTTCCCTGTGACCAAATCACTCAGAATGTATTGTATGTATGTTGAACTTCTTTCGTACCGTCGTCAACCGCGCTAATCGGAAGTTTGGGGCAGGACAACAAACTAAACACAAAAAGCAGTTCTAAAAAAATTAGTATTCAATCGAGATGATTTAAAAGGGCAAAGCTCCATCGGCCTCCTAATATTGGAAGGAAGAGCGTTCCAGACGGCTGTAGAGGCGCATCTGAAAGCACGCGATGCGGTGACCGTCTTTGTCCGATGGCTCGCCAAAAGCCACTGCTGCGATGATGATCGGAGTTCTCGCGATGGTTTATGCTCCTTAACGAGATCAGCAAGTTATTGTAGTTCATTTGTGGCAGGCACAATGGGCCTGATTTCATCAGATCTCGGAAGCTTAGCAGACATGAGCCTGGATAGTGCTGAGATAGCCATCCATCAGAGGGCAGTGCAACAATATCCATTGCTGTACTGTACTTCTATGCTCGCACATCTTTGCACCCCACCTTCACCAACTCACATGTACCGGCGTGGTTAATTTCGGTCAAATAACTCACCACGGTGTGGGGTGGCCCTCATCCAGAAGTGCAGTGCTGGACACATTTCCTGTTTGTCTTGGCTTGCCATCTTGAACCCGCTATCCCAATTGTACAAAACAAGTTGGTCCAACTGTTTTAAAAGAAGAAAAAATCATTTTGTGATCCTGTCGAGGGCATTTCTACAAATGTGTTATGTACGCTGCGGAAAGCTTACAGTGAATTCGTTTAGTTTTGCGATAACGCTGTCGCGTAGTCCTCTCAATTCTCTCCCATATATTATCTCTGCATTGTTTGTGTGGCACCCTTTATTTATTTTTTTGCTCAAGGGTACCCTCCTCCCAACCCCCCTCCTCCCTTCACACCCCCCGTTTAGCTTTCAGAGCCCTAGGTGTTCCTTCCAGGTCAAAGGCAGGTTGAGCGGAATGCCAGCTGAAATTGTTTGTGCAATACAAACGAGCGTGAATGTCTACCCGACTTTAACAGCGTTAAATGCGTCCCTATTGTGGTGCAATTAATAAATGAGTCATGCGCGCAGAGCAACAGCATGTGCCGCCGCTCCTTTGTTGTTCCCTTTATCTCTTTGTCGGAGTCTATTGTTGAGCCACCGTTAAAAAGGCCTCACTTGGGCCCGCGTTACAGTGTGCCAAGTGATCCCCTCCCAACGCACGTTACGCACCGTTTAAAAATGGATAAACATTTTCCACGTGCACCGACTGCACCGTGCGTGAGCGAGTGGATTCGGTACGCGTGTCTTGTCGGGGGATTTTGCGGTGGCAGGCAGAGGTACGAGAGGCCCCCTTGCGAGTGAAACTTGCCCCCCTTTAGAGCAAATTATTTAGACAAATAAGCAAAGAAAAAACTCAACTCAACACGTTCATCAATGAAACACTGTGACCTTTAAAGGAAAAATATATGCGACAGGGTGGCGTGTCGGGCAATGGGCGTTCTTCACAGCGCTTAACTTTTACATAATTCTCGTATGTCCTATGAAGTAGAGCCATTGCCTGAAACATCGCCGATTATATATTCAACCTTTTAAGGCAGTCTGATTGATGAATGCGTTTTTTTGGCCTCTTTAGAGATGGCTTAAATGGAGCAATTCCCCCACACTCCTGTACAAATTACCCACGACAAGCAAAACAAGAGGCGGGGCCGAGAGAGACCCCAATGCTCAATTTGGTCGTTGTGAGCTGGCGCCACTGATGTCCCCGTACCTATGCTGAACTTAAATTTCGATTTAAAGCTTTCGTGACTGCAGGGATTCATCTTCTTGATTCTTTCGGTAAAGTCACGTAGAATGGAAACAATAAAATAATCAAAATAAAATATAATAAAGTAATTCTCACGACGTTTCGGCCACAACGCAAGCAGCCGTCATCAGGTGGAGAGCAGGTCTGTCGAGTAGACTCTGTCGACTCTGTCTACTCGACAGACCTGCTCTCCACCTGAGGACGGCTTCTATGCTGAACTTCTTTCGCTGCCGTACACAGCCAACCGTGCGAATCGGGAGGGCAACCAAGTAAACACGAAAAGCATTTCTTAATAAATAATGGTGTGGGATCAATGACAAGGCTGGCACCTGGGATAAAATAAAAAAAACATTGCGTTTCTTGTGTGTAGCGCAGCCGTGCCTCGCTAACAGCCGACGCACAACCAAAGCACAGCATGGGAACAAAAAAATGGTTTTAGCTGCGCACTTGGATGCAGCCTAATCCAACTGTCAGTGTACAACAATAGGCGTTGGCGATGGGAAGAAATGCGCATTCATCAGCAGCACGTGCACTCGTCAGCTTCGGCGAGGGAGCGAAATAAATTAAGCCCATTGAATAATATATTGCAACGATGCCGAGTTCTTCTGCGTCTTTTGTCAGATATTGACGGATGACTTCCTGGATGCCATTTTACCTTCTTAAAATAGACGGCGATGTAAACATTTTAACAGCGAACGCGAAGTAAAGCCACCAAATAACGATGAATTAAACTTGCTTGCCATGTTCGTGCATAAAAACAAGCTCATTATACGCCATTGTGGAAGATTAAATGCACATGTCTCTTTTCCGTTGGTGTGTGTGTGAAGGAACTCCCATGCCTCAGATACCACAGGCCCCCCCTGCACCCCCAGCACCTCCTGCCGCCCCCCCGATTCCACCTGCACCTCCGGCTCCACCGCTCGCTGCTCCCGGAGGACCGGGTGCTCCCCCCGCGCCCCCTCCGCCGCCTGGGCCTCCTCCGCCACCCAGTGGGGGGGGGCCCCCTCCGCCCCCCGGTGGGGGCCCCCCCCCTCCTCCCCCTCTGCCGATCGGGGGTTTCGGGGGAGGAGGTGATCTTGGAGGAGGGGGACTGGCTGCTGCTCTGGCCAATGCTAAACTCAAGAAAGTCGCCAAGGTTTGTCGCACCACAAACACGTCCGATCAGGAGCCTTCATCTATACGGTGAATTTTCAATGATAAAAAATATTTTTAAACTGGCAGCTCGGCTGGCTGCAGTAAAACCACACCCTGCTTAAAGTTACAACCGACCCGGAGATCAGAGCGCTGAACTGCCACCGTTGAAATTCTGGGATTGTATCTCGGCAGCAGCCCGTGATTAATCCATTCTCGAGCGTAGTGAGTTTTGCTGGTGTCACAATGGTCAGCGATGACTGCGCAAAACAAATATTGGTTTGACTGTCAAGCGACCGATATCACTCTCAGTGGTATGTCTGGATGAGAGGTCACTTTAAGGCCGCTTCCACAGGCCATTCCCAATCACGAATGGTTTCTCTTCTCCGTGAGAGTCCTGAATGGATTCTTTGCCTGTCTGATATCATACTCTGATAGCTATTCGGGGAAACATAGCTACGTTTTTAAAGTTAAAAACAATTTGGAAGTAGTGGAGGAGGGAGCGCATTCAAATGACCTAAATTTAATTCGAGCCAAACATGCAAATGAAGACATTGCACAGTTGCTTAAATCACACTGCACGGACGGTGTGGTGCTCACGTTAGTCCTCGCCTCTCTCTCCGTGAATCCCACCGTTGCCATGCCCCCTGCCCTACCACCACACAGCAGCAGCAGCAGCAGGCGGAGGAGGGCTCCCCATTAGCCGGTGGTGGAGCCGCCAAACAGGACGCGAACCGCACCAGCGGCAGCGCAACCCTGCCGTCGGGAGGCGGAGGCGGAGGCCTCATGGAGGAGATGAGTGCCCTGCTGGCCAGGAGGTACTGCTGCTGCTGCTGCTGCGTGTGTTGCTCGTTAACTGGCAATGTCGCTCGTTAATCGAGCTTTGTTAACGCCTGTGCGCACAACCACTGGGGTAGAAGTGCCGCCTAAGTTTTTCACGGTTGTGTGTGTGTGGCATTCCGATGTGTTTTCGGTTTGTCCCGCCGTGCAGGACGTCTTGACGTTTCACTCCTTATGCCGCTGGGGGCTTCTTTAAGTATTCATTCGAGCTGGGGAGCCTCTTCAGGTGTTCAGGTCTTGGACAAAGCTCGCAGCACACCGTGGAGCGAAACATCGGGCATCATGCCTAGCAACAAGCGGCACAATCCATAAAAACACTTCGGAGAGCCACACTGCTGGGTCAAGTTACAGAACTGGGTTATTCTTAGGTTCATAACAATGTGTAGATTCGTAAGCGTTGATTGTTTGCTGATTATGCAGATCATATGCAAATCGAGTGGGCGGGACTGTCCAAAGGAAACGGAACGATAGTGAAAATGAGAAAAAAAGGTTAAATTAAATCGAGTCGTGACCCCAAACGGTGACAATGCTTTGAATTGATGGGGGGGTGGGTCCATCGATGCATTCCTAGGTATAATATCAGCATATTCTTGGACCTGCTTGAGTCTTTTATTTGAGGTTGTGGCTTCAAACCCAACTCTAACGCCTGTATATTTGTAGTTTGCACGTTCTTCCCGTCCTCCGGTTTTTCCCTCCACATTTAGAATCAACACGCGTTTAGAGAGTATTGGGCTACGATAAATTTCCACATGAGCCACTTCATTGGGCTTATAATTTGTGGCCAGGTCGCTTCTGAAAAAGAGCTACATAGCTCAGTGAGCCTTACCTGGTAAAAAAAAAAAATTGTAGTTTTATAAAATCGTTGCTTTTCTTTCAGACGGAAAACCGTTGACAAGCCGGCAGCTCAGCAAAAAGTGGAGCCGAAAGAAGAGATCCCAGCAAATGTACGTGGCAGTATTTGACTCAACGTGTTATGCCTCATTTAATCGTCACCTTTAGACAATACATTTTGGCACTTTACTTTTCATGAGATGTTTTCGGCAAAACATGGCAATTTTGCAACACTAGTGATAACCCTTAATTTTCCAATCACTGCATCAATGACTAATAACATTATACACTCGTTGGTGTGTTGACGAGAACCTGTTGTGGTATACATATGTTCGACTCTAATCTCTCGAATCATTGCTTTATGCCTTGGATTTTTTTTTCAGGACGATTTTGAAGGCAAAAGAGGGAGCGGTGAGTGGGCGACAAAATGGGGCGATTCATTAAATAATTTCCTCCACCTTTTACCGGAGGCCTCGCAAGTAGACGTACATGAATCGCGTAATTTAGAAGCGCAGCCGTGAGCGCTCCCGAGAACAATTTCCGTTCTTCATTCATCCCCCAATCGTTGCTCTCATCTCAGCCTCATCCCAGCCTCATCCTTTATCTTACGAACACGAGTAGCGTCGACCCAGCCGTGCATAACCAAAGACAACACGGGGACAATTTCCGCTGCATGTGCCTGAAACGCACCTTGTCCTGCCGCAACCGTGCATCCGGCGCTAGCCTTGTGTGTCTGGAGTGTTGTTTCCTGGTGTCACGGAGAGGTCATCCGCTTAACGTGATCAAGGAGCCGGTATTGTGCGACACGTTTTTTCGATGTGACATCGGAGCTGACTGAGCGGATTACTTTTTTCCATTCCATTTCGGACGCAATGTTTTGTTACTAATTCCGTTTGGCACCCCCGTGATTCCTTAATAAGGTGAAAGTCACGGCACCAACTTGCTGTGCTGCAAGAAAAGAAAATGGCTTTGTAGTATGACCTTCAGCCCAGTCACAGATTTGTAATTTTACATTAATTGCAAGTTATTGCCTTCTGAGTAATGCGTTGAGCTTAAGGTTTCTGCTTGAAAGTATTAAATCGGGACGTAACATGCTGTACTTGTGTTTCATGTACTGCTTATAAATATTCGGGTGCGCTAAGTGCTGCATTGTGAACGCGTTGACATGGCTTCCTGGCCTTCGCTAAATCCGGTGCCAAGCAATTTATGAGCCAGTCTGGTGCCCTCCCTTCACAAATCGCCCACACTGATCGGCGTGATTAGATTGAAAGCCCCCATTACCTACACGGCATGGGGGAGGCCTTCATCCAGCGGTAGATTGGAAAAAGGCAGGAAGTTAATTTGATTTAGGCATGGGCTGCATGAGAGTCAAAAGGGACCGCTAAATTAGAATTAATTTGCAGGTTTGCGGAAGCGTTTGCGACTCGGGGTCATATTTGGGTCCTGCTGCGTGGGCTGGTAAATCGTGTAACGCTGCTAATTGCTGGGTGGGGATTATCATGTAAACATCCACTTAATTGCTGTGCGTGGAATCACATCACACCGCTGCTGCTATTAAATACATAAAAAAATCCCTCTCTTGCAATAATAATAAATGTTGGCAACATAATTAGTGGGCATTACTGGCAATTTGGAACTGTACTTTTGTTTATTGTAAGTATTATTATTTTTTACTAGGAAGGGGAAAATTTGAGAGAAAAAAAACATTTCCCCCCTGCAAGCGTTTTTTCCTTTTGTGCACAATGTTTAGAGTAATCGGGCCAGTAACGGGAGTGAATAGTGGAACGTTTAACCAAGACGTCCAAAAAGCTTGTAAGCTTTAACCTATAACCTACACAGCGTGACATTTGAATTTGGTCTGAAGTGGGCTGCCTGCGCTGACCTCACCAAATGTCACGCCAATCTTGTAGTTTATTTTCCATCCGCAAATATTTTTTTTGGTGCCTTTTGTGATTCGCTTTTAAACTTTGCCACCACGGTTGAAGACGTTTATAGATGAACTCTGTTCGTCTGTCTGTTTGTAATGGAGTGAGGGAGCGGGGTGAATAGAACCCTCCTAAACATGATCTAACATGAACCGAGCATTAGTACGACACTCCATTTATAATTAGCTGTAAAGAAAATTTACAACATTAATCAAAGAGTTGATCAAAACTTTGATACACAATCCAGATATATATTTTTACAACTTGCACACATACAGATGTTTTGTGCTCTGACAGCTACCTGTCTGCTTCCATAGTGCTCATTAAATACTAGCAAAGACAAAACTCATGTTGTAAATCTTTACGTGACCCATGCATACGCGTAATTTCTCCTCACGGGTTTCTTGTTAGTTCGCCGAGCACACTAAGCCGTTGAGGTGGGGGGGGGTAGCGTTTTTCCCCACATCGAATACGAGCGAGAGATGCGTGCGATGTGTCTGTGTTGGGCCTGTGCAGTGGCGGAGGCTGGAAAGAAGGCCTGGGCTGACGGTGGTGCCAACAGATCACCTTCCATTTCAAGGCGAGTGCCCAGGGCCTACTAACGGCCTTTTGCAGTGCACACTGTTAGGTTTTTTCGGTAAAGTCACGTAGGTAAAAAATAAAATAAAAATTGAAATAATAATAGAAATAAAATTATAAATCAGGTAAAAAATGTATAATAAACATAATAGAAATAATAATAGAAATAAAATTATAAATCACTCAAATCTAGAATTTTGCAGTGCACACTCTTAGGTTTTTTTCGGTAAAGTCACGTAGGTAAAAAAATAAATAATGGAAATAATAATAGAAATGAAATTATAAATCAGGTAAAAAAATAAAAATAATAGAAATAATAATAGAAATAAAATTATAAATCACTCAAATCTAGAATTTTGCAGTGCACACTGTCAGGGACAGCCAGGCGATTATTTTTACATTATTCTAGGTCTGATGGCTGTACACATTTGGAAATGTGAATATTGCATTACATTTCACCTCAAATACAGATCGGTTTGGAGGAGATGATGCTATTAAGTTTGACGAGTCTCTAATTTTTTTCCTTCACACTATACCGCGGAGACTGAGGGGCGAAGTATTCTTTACACGAGAAAAAAAAAACACCCAAAGCAAATTGTGCGACTCGTGCTGCATGCTGTGAAGATTGAAATTCATTGATCTATTAAAACTATTCTTACGCTCACAATAAAGTGCATATACCCATGCGTGTAACAACCCCATTACATTAAATCCATACACGTTTATAATTGTTTACCACTGCATCACTTTGGCCACGAAAGGACCGATTGCTGAATCTTTACTGTGAATCCAAATCTCGACAATTTATCGATTCGGGCAGTGTGCGAATATTTACAAATTCCGAGTGGCGAGTGAGCAGTTGGCCGCCCCCGGTTGATGGTTCTTGACGGTCGTCGCAACAGGTCCAAACCGGCACTGGCATCAGCTGCTGCTTCATCGTCGTCATCGGTAACAGGGAGTCCAAGCAGCAATGGTGTCTCGTCTGCAGAGGGCTCGGATTACGACAGGCTCAAGCAGGTACTGTGAGCCAGCGTTTCCCTCGCAAATGCCGAGCCACGTTACCCCCCCCCCCCTCCGGCTTGTAGAGTCAGCTGACTGCGTGTGTTGGTGCTTTGAGATGTACAGCATGGGAGGCGGAGCATAACGAAATAAAATGATGATGACATTTGGAATGACTGCTGATTTATAACGACTGTGCTTGTGGGATTTCCAGGATATCCTGGACGAGGTGAGGAAAGAGCTGCACAAAGTAAAAGATGAAATCATCGAAGGTGAGATCTATTCAACTTTAAAAAATGTGTTTTTATTATATTTCAGTAGGAGCCCGGTACAGAGCACAAACCATGACATAGGAGGGGGGTACAGAAACTCCGGAAATATCTATTAGACTCGTAACGTGTGAACGCTCTAATGTGGTGTTTGCTGCAATAATTGACGACAATTTTTTATGACAACTGCATAGAAGATCGAAATACCATGTAAAATGTATTGGTGCATAATCTTTTTTATTACGTTTGCTTATTAAATCATCAAATTAAGTTTGTTGTAATGGGGTGCATTTGTGTGTCTGCATTTGCACGTACGTACGTATGTGTGCGCTCGTCGCCCGTGTGGGCATGCATGTGTGCACGCATCTCTGTACGTGTGCATGTCTGCGCGTGTCCGTACCGCGATTTTTTGTTTTGTTTGAGCAGCGATTCGGGAAGAGCTCAGCCGGATCAGCACGACATAGCTGCCTTGGCGGTGGCAGCCAGCGGCAAGTGTCTTTATGGAGCTGCGCCGTCTGTGTGTGGGGGCCAGCAACGGCCACACTCATGAACTCGTGGGCTAAGGAGCAAGGATGAGCCGTCGTCCTTCGGCAATTCTGCGGCGTTGCGTTTTCACGGAGCTGCTGGCAGGCCTAACGATTGCTTTGCGGAACGTGTGAACTCTGTACGTCGCCCAGAGCCTTACCAAGGTGGATTATTTGCAGCCACCTGTTGCAAAAATGTTAAAGACCAGTGGGTTATTTCTGAGCTACGGCTGTATGGAAACAAATATTTTTCTTTTGTTTTATAGCATTTCTCCGACTTGAAATAATTTCCGTTAAACAAGTGTTTCTTACCGTCAGCTGCTTCGTGTTGTTGGTGCTTGCAGCCTGCTTTAGTATCGACTATTTGGTTGCCCCCCCCCCCACCCTGCACAACAACCCCCCTCCACCACCTCCACCCTCCTCCCCTTGTAAAACTTAAAACTCATTGAATTGGTGTTGTCTTAATTATGTTATTGGAATATTTTATAAGGTTGTCTGCACAATGTAGTGGAGATGAAATTGCTGAAAGGATATACATGTCCTTTTCCGAGGACCACGCAGACCAGTAAGACCACATGAGCATTTTATAATAGCGGTGAGCTGTAATGTCTTAAATTGTTTATTTTTTTTTAATTTTTTTAAATGTTTAAATTGACAAAGCTTTATTATTATTATGCAGGATTTTAATGCAATGGTACTTGGTCACCAATCACTGTAAGTCAGCTGATGAACACGTGCAAAAGAATAATGGATTATTTCCTTTTAAGTCATTATGAAAATAACATTTGTAGGCATTTGAATGAAATATAGTTTCTTACGGTGATGGGTATAGGGTAAAGTTTGGGGTAACTGAAAAGTTGTATTGGAACTTTCAGAGTTTTCCCGAACTGAAGAATGTGTCTGAATTTATATTACGGTAATTCTCTCTGCTCGGAGAGAAAGTTTGTGAGTGTAACGTTGACATGTAGAGAGGGGCCTTCGACACGCTACTGACTTGAGAAAGAGCCGGGTGAATAGAACGCAAATCTAATTTTACTTTTTCTCTATTTGATAATTAATCATGGACTGTATTTTCTATTCATCAAGCTTTAAGAACCCTTGTTTACTTACATGTATCTAGCCAGACTTATTTCTGTTATAAATGCACCTCATTTTATGCTTACCTTGGGATAAACCATTTCAAATAAAGGATTGATTTCGGGGGTTATCACTTGTTGTGTACTGCTTCTAAAAGTAAGTCTGCTTGGAATCGCTTGCATTGTATCATTAGGGGCATTCCATTCAAACATGTCACGTGAAAAATGTTTTTGTTACGAGAACGGTATGTCTATCGTCAGCCTAAACGTTTTTCCCCGCGTAAGCAAGCACGATACGGGATGATTGTTCTGCTGAAAGATATACAAGTGTAACATTTGAGCGAGCCTTCGCCACTTGTTACCTTCATGCTTTGCAGTTTGCAATTAAAAAAGGACAGCCTATAGATAATCCAAGGTCAGGGCCACGTGAGCAAAAAAAAACACGTTTTGTCGAGTTAGCCAAACTAGGTTTTTCAAGAGAGTTATTGAGATTATATTCTTGGATATTTCGGTAAAGTCACGTAGAAGGGAAATAATAAAATCATAAAAAATAAAACAATTATTACGACGTTTCGGCCACAACACAAGCAGCCGTCCTCAGGTGAAGAACAGAGTTGTCGGAAAGACAGCGTCCTAATGAACACTGCTAAGCTTGGCAGCGTATTTTAAGTTGGGTGGGAGGAGAAGAGCGCCTTGACAAAGGAGTTTACATTATTGAGATTACTCTCTGGTCTATTCAGAATGTACATGTTCAGGTCTTCGTCAATCCACTGCTGGATGAGGGCAATCCATCGCCGTGCGGGTTAGGCCCTTCCGCTCGTCAGTGTGGGCGAAAAGTGGTGAATGTAGAACGTGAGAGCGGAGAGTATAACACGTTTGTTCTGCACTGCCCTTGGCTGCCGATCACAGCCCAGTGTTCTTCATTGCAAGGCCCGTGTCCCACTGGCGGCCCCTGGTGGCCTTTAGTGCTGCCCCTGACAATACACAAATGTGAACCCCCCCCCCCCCATATCTTCCTCGTGCTGCTGTCAAACCCCCAATGGTTTCAAATGTGTGGCGGCCCTCACACACTGACGTCTTATCGGTGAAGGTGGCCCTCCTCTGGAAATTAGTGAAGATCACTGACGTCATAGCCTCAGTCTACAAGAACACCAACACCAGCCTGTTGTACAGAATACAACTGGTGATATTGTGAGCCCGAGCCACAAGATCATGATCCTGAATTGGGATATTTGGCTAATTAATTTTTAATATTGCAATTCTCATTACAAGAAAAGCTTTTTCTTGGTTCTTTCGGTAAAGTCACGTAGAAGGGAAGTAATAAAATAATAAAAATAAAACATAATAAAACAATTCTCACGACGTTTCGGCCACAACGCAAGCAGCCATCCTCAGGCGAAGAATGAAACACCCCAAGCTTGGAGCGTATATTTAAGCTGGGTTAGAGGGGGGGGAGGTGGGAAGAAGAGCGCCTAAACAAAATAATTTGCATATCAAGAGGAATTCAGCATATGGAAAATGCGTAGGAGGTGGGCGGGGGGGGTTCCAAATCAATACTATGCCCGTGCATTATGCAGGATTAGCAGCATCAAAGGGGGGGGGAGGGGGGGAGCATTAACAAAGGAAAGGAATGTTAATAGTATGTAGCTGTAGTTACTAAACAACCACGTAAAAAACTACAGTATAAACTGCATGACAAACTAAAGTATAAACTACATAGCATCATCAGTAAACTTACTATACTCTACAATAAGCTGAGTTACTAAACAGTAAGTAATACATGAAAAATTCTACGTTGTAAAAAATTATATAATATGCTTCCATCTAAACTTTATTCTCTTACATCACACGCGTCTATACCGTACTATATACTTCCATAGGCAAAACCAACATTAAATTACATACTGTATTGCTATAAACCACCCTATACCTTATACATTTTTAATATAACACTATGTATTATTCTACCCACCCTAATGTGTATCAAAATGGTTTATTACGTCCTTCCAGTGATTGCTAAGCCAGAATCCATCTTCTCGGTTTAGCAATCACTGGAAGGACGTAATAAACCATTTTGATACACATTAGGGTGGGTAGAATAATACATAGTGTTATATTAAAAATGTATAAGGTATAGGGTGGTTTATAGCAATACAGTATGTAATTTAATGTTGGTTTTGCCTATGGAAGTATATAGTACGGTATAGACGCGTGTGATGTAAGAGAATAAAGTTTAGATGGAAGCATATTATATAATTTTTTACAACGTAGAATTTTTCATGTATTACTTACTGTTTAGTAACTCAGCTTATTGTAGAGTATAGTAAGTTTACTGATGATGCTATGTAGTTTATACTTTAGTTTGTCATGCAGTTTATACTGTAGTTTTTTACGTGGTTGTTTAGTAACTACAGCTACATACTATTAACATTCCTTTCCTTTGTTAATGCTCCCCCCCTTCCCCCCCCCCCCTTTGATGCTGCTAATCCTGCATAATGCACGAGCATAGTATTGATTTGGAACCCCCCCCGCCCACCTCCTACGCATTTTCCATATGCTGAATTCCTCTTGATATGCAAATTATTTTGTTTAGGCGCTCTTCTTCCCACCTCCCCCCCCTCTAACCCAGCTTAAATATACGCTCCAAGCTTGGGGTGTTTCATTCTTCGCCTGAGGATGGCTGCTTGCGTTGTGGCCGAAACGTCGTGAGAATTGTTTTATTATGTTTTATTTTTATTATTTTATTACTTCCCTTCTACGTGACTTTACCGAAAGAACCAAGAAGATGAATCCCTGCAGTCACGAAAGCTTTAAATCGAAAAAGAAAAGCTTTGCCTGAGTCTCGAGACTCATTTTCAGGCTCATCCCACGTGTGAGATGTTTGGGAATGTTATTAAGGAGTGCACTTACTGCCAAAAAGTCACTGCTCTAACGTCATTGTATGTAGATTAACAGGATTTGTTTTGTTCAAGCCACTGCTGGATGAAGGACGACCCAAGCCGTCCGGGTCGTGTGGATTATTTCACCATACTTCACGCTGGTCAATGCGGGTTTCAAGCCGGGCAACATATACAGGAACTCCTCTACTTACGAACATTCGACCTACGCACTTTCAGAGATACGAACGAACCTGTCCGTTTGTCCAGTTGCCTGTTCGGACCGAGAGTCGTAAGTTCAACCGCCGCGCAATAGATGGCGGTGGTGGCATCTCCATCTGCAGAACGTGAAGAACCAGTGGCATCTACATCTACAGAACGTGAAGAACCAGTGGCATCTACATCTGCAGAACGTGAAGAACCAGTGGCATCTACATCTGCAGAACGTGAAGAAGCAGTGGCATCTACATCTGCAGAACGTGAAGAACCAGTGGCATCTACATTTGCAGAACGTGAATAACCAGTGACATCTACAACTGCAGAACGTGAAGAACCAGTGGCATCTACAACTGCAGAACGTGAAGAACCAGTGGCATCTACAACTGCAGGAGATTATACAACTTTTAAAGCCATTCCCCGTGTTTTGTATGTGTATGCCGTACAACATGTTTGGAATTGACAGGAGAAAAGTTGGACTTACGAACACATCTACTTCATACCCTGTCAACCCACACGGTTTACCCGTATTCCTGTACAGGGAAATTGAGTTTACAGGTCCATATGGCGTACATCCGTTTCAATACGGGCACAAGAATATATATTTGTGTTTCTCCCTTGTGATGGAACTTTGTAGGATGAACGTTGATATTTGTAAGGGCGCGGGGTGACCAATAAGGTCTGAATTGGTCTGTAATAAGGTAGCCACGGATCGGGGGTTGACAGGTATTTGTTTTAAAGTGCAAAATAACATAAATCCGAGTCCCAAAGATTATAACGTCGTGACGTCACCACGCAAATATAACATTGTGACGTCACCACGCGAATAAACGTCACGTCACCCCCGAAGGTATAGCGTCGTGACGTCACCGCGCCCGGGTGCCTAGACACCGGCGTGACGTCACCGCGATAATAAACACAAAACACCGACAACTGTCGAAGTGACGTCAAAACCGCGAGCCAACCGCGTCAGGCTCCGTGATCGTGACGTCACGATCATCAAAAGGTGGCCGAACACGAGGCCGCGTCTGTCCGTCCGTCTCTTCCCTTCGCACTCGATGGCACCCGAGCGGCAGTGGACGTCCGAGCAGCTGGCTGGCGACGGCGTGAGCAAGAAGGACGTGATCGTGTTCCTGCAGGAGCACGCCTCCGAGGCGGTGGGTGAAGGACCGATCACGACGGAGGCGGCGGCGGAGGGGTGGATGGTGGATGTTCGGTGAATCGCGCGCGGTTCGATCGCCACTCACGGTCAAATGACCCAGTGACGATTTATCTTGAACCGGGGTGGGGGTGACCTGTGGCCCCTTCTCTCGAGGTCGACTTGGCCTCGGATGAGTCACCTGGCGCGGTGTGTTAAGCGTCGCGACTCGGGGGAGACGAAGGCGGTCGTGAAAGGGAAGGGGCATGATGCGGCACAGCAGGATGCGGAGCTGATTGGACTCCTAGCGGCGTTTAGGGATCGGCCTCTGTGGTTGGAGGCTCGTGAAGGACGCTGCTGCTGGGCGGTTGGGAGGCGGGAGGGAGCGACGCTCACAACAACGAGCGGAGCGCCGGGTGGATAAAACGCAGCGAGTTGGTACAGGGACACGTGTGGTGCGTCTGCCGGTCATCTCAGCCAATTGTAACCCACGTGGCACCTGGGTCATTCCATGATCTGCCAGTAGCGAGTCTAAGACACGACGAAGCCTCAAGGTGCACCTAGCCTGGTATCTTAAGTGCCGTGGTGACGTCACTGCCACTCAGTGGCGATCGGCGGCCGTTGTTGAGAGGAGATTGAGCAATGGCCAGCCAGCGTGGGGTTGGTGGTCGTGGTATCACCAGTAACGCGAAATGTTACTGGTAGGAACCTCCTGGTTATACCAGCCCACAGGGGATTATTGTGTCCGTCCGTCGTGCAGGGAGGTGCTGGGTGGGGAGGGAGGGGCGGGGTGGGTGGGGGTGGGAGGGGCTGGGTGGGTGGGGAGGGTGGGGCTGGGTGGGTGGGGCTGGGTGGGAGGGGCTGGGTAGGGAGGGGCTGGTTACCCCGTGGTGCCCTTATAATACTCAACGTTTAACCTACTCACGCCGGCTTGTGCCCGCCCTCACAGTCGGGCATATTTGCGGAATACACCACGCCGCCGTTGACCCTGGCCATTGACCGTGCAAGCCAACGTTCCTACCAGCTCCCTCCGCAGGAATGTGTTAACTACCTCGCCTGGTATACAGGAGGGTCGTGGGTTCGATGTGGAGTAAAACAAACGGAGGACCCGGAGAAAAATCCACGCGACCACGGGGAGAACGTGAAAACTCTAAATAAACAGCAGCAGGCGTCAGGGGGGGTTAACCTCTTGCCACTGTGTCATGGTGGGCCATGACATCAAGGGTGAATTGATGGTCATAAGATGAGGCCCAGACTTGGCGAATCCAACCTTCTGGTGGCCCAATCCCACTCTTAAAATACACGTTTATGCACAGACGAATGATTTCGACGTTACGCATGCCCGGTAGATTTTTTTTTGGAAATTGATGTTTGCCCCCATTATTCGATTGAGGTTTAGAATGCTATTGTGTCAACACTGGCCCATTAGCTAAATGTCTGATACTGAGTTAGTGGTGCCATGGCCATTGGCGGAGCCAGCATTTTCAGGTAGGGGGCGGGCGACCCCTCCAGCAATGAAAAATGATAGAGTAGTTAGTGAGTAAGGAGTTCTAGATTTGAAGCTTTCGTGACTGCAAGGATTCATATTCTTAGGGTTTTTCATACAGCTATCGTGCTGTGACGGTTCCGCCTGAAGACGGAAGCTTGTGTTGCCTCCGAAACGTCGTGATTTTTTATTTTATTTTACTTTTATTAATTTTAATTAAAAAAATTACCTACGTGACTTTACCGAAAAAACCTTAATAATATGAGTAAGGAGTTAGTGAGTAAGAAGTTGTTAATGAGTAAGGAGTTGTTAGTAAGTAAGGAGTTGTTAGTAAGTAAGGACTTGTGCCTTGCTTTTTATTCGACGCGTGTGCGGCGATGGCCCAGCCATCGATCGAGGGTCGAATTCGAACCACGTGGTGTGATCAGTGGCGTACTGTATACGCGACTGTGCACAACTCTGAGTCACTTATAGCTGCTTTGCCGTTACTTATTGCCAATTATGGACTCAGGGGCCGTCCATAAATGACGTCACGCTAGGTGCGTGACGTCAGACATTTGTGACGATGTGTGACGAGGGCGGGGGGGGGTTTGAGAAATGTGACGTCACATCAAAATGTGCAACTTTAAATAAATATAGACAACACGTTCTACTTAATTAAATAGACGTTTTAATAAATGTTTTCTCCTACAACATCAGAGTGCAGCGCCACATTAAATACGCATGACAATGACAATAGTTTAAAGCGATTTGAAGCATGTTTTTTTTTGGGGGGGGGCAGAGCTTTGTGACGTAATATTTGGGGGGTGGGGGGGTCTGACTTTTTGTGACGCCGTGTGACGAAGGGGGGGGGGGGCGGGGGAGTCAAAAATCGTCCAAAATCGTCCAAAATCGAGTGACGTCATTTATGGACGGCCCCGCAGACTATTGCCCATCATCTCATAGATTCCCTGGCACATAAATATTATGCTGCACAGTGGCAGTGGGGGTCGAAAAATGCCGATTTATTACTCATAAACCCCAATGATCCGATCGAAATGAGGGATTTCGATCGGATCATTTGGGGGGGGGCACGTGCCACCCCACCCCACTGGCTCCACCAGTGGCCATGACCAGGTCTGCCCCTCTGCGTTTGTGTATTTCCTTTAGGACAGCCTGAGTCTTGAGTATAAATTTTCAGTCTGGGGGATCCGGCTTAACTGACATTTTACGTTTTTGTTTATGTCAGAGGTAAGTGACGCACCCAGAGAAACCCCACACAAACGAGAGAGATGGCTATATATTCTTAGGTTTTTTCGGTAAAGTCACGTAGGTAAAAAATTAAAATTAATAAAAGTAAAATAAAAAAGTAAAATACAAATAAAATAAAAATCACGACGTTTCGGAGGCAACACAAGCCTCTGTCTTCAGGTGGAACCGTCACAGCACGATAGCTGTATCAAGTAAGAGAAATTCCAAGAAAAGAGTCCTTGTATATATACTGGTTGAGGGTGGGAGGAGCCAAGGTAGGCCCTGGAGCCTTTGAGATGGCACACAGGGACCTGCACAGAAAGCTTCTCGAACCCACTCACAGGACTGTCGCCACCTGCCCACCTCACAGGGTTTTGGGGGGGGGTTGTTTGCAAACCTGCGTGAACCACCAACCCTTGCCTCCAGACATCTGGGTTACAGGCCTACACCACCACAGCTTATTTTGGACTTTGGTGTTTGCTGCAATAATTGACAACTATGGTTTTTTTTGGCTACTATTTCAACAACAAGACATTTGGTATATGAATTGCATCACACCACAAATTTCGACCGTGCCACTTGGAGCATAGGGGGCATTGTGGCTTCTACACTGTCTATACACTCATGTTGACTCGTGCTGTAAGCAGACACGACCAAAAAAAAATTTACTTTATAGCCTGTAACAGACTATTGGGGCAAGTGCTGTTAGCGAGCATCTATGAAGGCCGGCACAGCACACAAGGGGGTGGGTGGCCAACACCACGCCCGGCCGCCTTTGTCTCCCTAGCGGCGATGTTTACACCTAGGGGAGGCCCAGTACCGGTTCAGATTGTTGGCCGTGAGTGGGAATCGATATGGGATCGCCTGGTTCGCAGTGCAGCGTAGCGCTAACATCTACGCCACCGCTGTCAGCAGAGGGCAGTGCAGCACAGCACATATTGGCATCGTTGCTGTGTTTCATCTCAATCAAGCCGCACTCTGACCACCGTGGTGAAGTATAGACTAATTTATACCCGGCGATCCAGCAGGGTGTGGGGAGGATTGCCAAACCAGTGGATTGCTAAACCAGCCGTACGTGTTGGTTGACTGCAGTACACTGTTTAGTTTCTGGTGCTTACCCCCCCCTCCCGCATCTACGATTTGCACGGTTGGCTACGTACGGTGCGAAAGAAGTTCAACATACATACACTGCCACTTGGGGGGAGCGCTGCTTTGATCCCGGCCGCCGGGCTTGAGAGTTTAATTCCCAGTCACGGCTCTTCACAAGCTCACACCGGACAGTGCGGTGAGGCATGGTCACACAATGTCCCGTGATCGATATGGCGTAGAGGAGGCTTTCAACGGGCAGTGCATTAATTCTAGATTTGAAGCTTTCGTGACTGCAAGGATTCATATTCTTAGCTTTATTATACTGCGTGGCTTTATTATACCTACGTGGCTTTACCGAAAGAACCAAAGAGTATGGATCCCTGCAGTCACGAAAACTTAAAATCTAGATTGGCTTTATTCTAATTTTAGGCAAAATATTGTGATGTAAACTGTTGTCGTGAATGGCAAATGATTTAACTTGTGCTGCGGCGCCCTCTGGTGGAAAAGTGTAGCACGCCTCTGCAGAAATTGCACTCGAGGTTTATGCGGAGTGACCACCACGACGGTAATAATTACAGCTGATATAGCAGCGCCTTTCATAAAATACCACAGCGCTTTGCATCAATGACAATGGTGGCGAGGTTGATAGTGATAAGTGGGGCAGTGTAGCGGTTAGCACACTGCGCTACGAACCCGGCGACCTGAGTTCGATTCCCGTTCATGGCCAACACCGGTGACAATTATCTGAACCGATCTGGGGCCTCCCCTAGGTTGACTCGGCCTCAAATGGGTGCCTGGTGCGGTGTGTAAACATTACCACCGGGGAGACAAAGGCGGCCGGGCGCGGTGTTGGCCACCCACCCCCTCGTGTGCCGTGCCGGCCTTCAAAGGTGCTCGCGAACGGCACTTGCCCCAACAGTCTGTTCAGGCTATATGGGGGATCATTGTCTTTTGATAAGTGCAATACAAAAAAATACAATGACATGGCATTGATATCAATGACATCACGCCATTAGAACTTAATTAAAATATTGGATGTAGATCAATTTGAATAGGAATACAAAAATAAAATGTAACCCTATGCCTGTCCACTGATGGTCTCCTTGCCCCGTGGCCGGTCATGGGGTTTGTTTGACCATATTTCACCATGCTGGTCTGATACAAGCAACACATTTGTGCATTACGCTGGTGGGGATGTAGGCGAAGGCCAGCTTCATGTACAAGTACACGACTTTGGACACAAGCACAGCTGGCCTTGTTCCAAAGTCGGTGTGCTTACGCCCAGTGTACATCGTCTCGGCGACCAACCACTGCTGTGAGACTCCACCGTTTTGGGCCATCTGTGGGGAATTTCCCTGCATTATAAACGCTTTCAGTCCTGTGTAAATCAATCGTTTTAGCCGTGGCCCTCTTTGCCCAGTCCCGTGGGTTTTGCACGAGGAATCTGCTGCGTTTTTGTTACGATTCCCAACTCTCGCTTTGGGCTCTTTGGCTTGCCTGTCCATCCGCACGCCTGCCTCGTTAGAGTCCCACTGCCCGAGCGTTGTCCCATCATCATGTCTTGGTGAATGCTCTGCTTCGCAATGCTTGCTTTACGAACAAGCGTAGGAACGCATAGCTTTGCTGGCCATGAGAATGTGAAATGATTGTAAAGCTCCTAAACGTCCTTTTCCAGTTTTTTTGAGGACCGTTGCTGTAAAACATCTCATTTGTGAATCATTAAATGTAATACATGCGATTTAGACAGTTCAGTTTCAGTTTATTTTTTATTACGCTGTGAGCCAAGTAGCTCTTAAATCGGGTTTCATCAACAAAAAAGACCACAGACATACGCAACAAGTCACAGTAAAAGGATAACAGGAAGTTCCAGAGTGCTTTGCATTCCTGCATATATTCTGTACAATGTCAGTGAGGCCCAGTGGCTGAAAAGAGTTGAAATTGTGTCCTTTTTTTATTTTAGGCAGCTGTCCAAAAATTATGAAACCGAATTGCAAAATAACTGCCGCTTGTTTTGTGCGTAGTTTGACTGAGAGTGTTGCGGTTGTGCGTTCTGACTGTTGATGCGCAATCTCTGCAGTTCCTTGCAGAGCAGAAGTTGCTGGGGAACCTGAAGAATGTGGCCAAAACGGCAAAGAAAGAGCACTTGGCCCAGGCTTATGCCCTACTGTTTGACACAAAGGTACGCATACACAAAAACTTGGCACACATGTGAGGAGCGCTGGTACGGTGGTTAGCACACTACGCTATGAACCTGGCTCCTCCGAGTTCAGTTGCTGCACGCAGCTAACATTCACGATGAATATTTTACTCGGTTCTAGGGTCTCCCGTAGGTTGATTCAGCCTCGATGTTGAGTATTTGGTGCAGCTTGTAGACTTCAGCACGGGGTGGACAAAGGCGGATGGCTAGCCGTGGTGGAGGCCACATCACCCCCTTGTATGCCATGCCAGACTTGCTAACAGCGCTCGCCTTGACAGTCGGAGGGCGCCACGGTCGCGAGATGTTAACTACCTCGTCTGGTTTACAGGCGGTCGTGGGTTCGATCCCGACCCTGATGCCTGCTGTATATTTTGAGTTTGCATGTTCTCCCCGTGGTCGCGTGGATTTTTCTCCCGGTCTTCCGTTTTTTCCCTCCACATTTAGAATCAACATGCCTTTTGAGTATTTGGTTTGCTATACATTTCTAGATTAGCCACTTCGTTGGGGTATCATTTGTGGCCAGGTCGCTTCTGAAAAATAGCTATATAGCACAGTGGGCCTTACTTGGTAAAATAAACATAGTCGTAGTGTATACAGGGGCCATTGTTTGTCTCCATGCTGCACGCACATGGTTTACGGATTTGCAAACAAAAGAGAGTTTTCAAGTTTGTGTTTTTCTCGCGTCGCCAGAACTCGCCACACACCACGAGGCAGCCATCGATGTTCGGCAAAGTGCCAAACTAACGTCGCCGAAATTTGTCGAGCACAGCACAGGTAGCGCCTGCAATGGGGAGCTTTCTATTTGTAATCGCGGCATGGCCATATGTTAGTGCGGTTGGTAGCAGCGCTAGGGCAGCTTGTGCAGCGGTGAACAGCAGGTTTCCCAGTTTTTTGGAATTAGCAGCGGCATCGTCACCTGCGACCTGCCGTGAAAAAAATGCTGCATTTGCCCGAGAGAACGTAAGACCACGGAGATGGAGCGATGAAATAAAACCATGCGCAGGATCTAGACAGATCGTTACATCGCGAGAACACGAGCGACGACTTGAGGAGGGGTCTTCATCCAGCAGCGGGTTGATCATTGCTGACCCACGACGGTGATACTAACGATGACGGTAAATATCTGCCGTGCCTGCCGTGGTGGTCAGCGTGGCTGTTGAGATTTTGCGTCCGCTTCGCTCGCCCTCACACCAATGCCCGTGCCCCCCCCCCTCACCGCTACCTCCCCCCACACCCAACACCCTCCCACACCCCCCACAGAGTTTCCGAGGGGAGGTTGCGGCGAAGGAGGCGTCCGGCCAGGCCAAGGACGTGAAGGACGCCGGCGCGGCGGAGGAGGTGGTGACGGCGGTGGCGGCGGCAGAGGCACCGGTGGAAGAGGTAGCACTTGTACCCACACACTGCCAACGTCGTCAGTCACAGCAGAGGGCGACACTCATAAATTAAACGTGCGTTGCAGGCGACGATGGAGTTAGTGTTTCTCATGATGGCCTCTGCACATGCACGATAAGGGCTGGTTATATATATATGGGGTATAGGGATGGGTGGGTTGGCAAATGGATTTGTGGGGGAGAGGATGAGTGGGTAGGTGAATGCATGAATGGGTGGGTTATTGAATAGGTAGGTGGGTTTGCGGATGGATGGGTGATTTGATATATGGGTTGGTGGGTGTGTTAGTGGATCGGAGGGTTTGTAGATGGGTGATTTGTGTGATTGGATGGGAGAACGCAATAGGTGGATGTATAGTGAAGTGGATAAATTGGTGGATTGTGGGTGAATGGATTCATTTTTTTTATACTGATACATAGCAGAGAAAGGACTTGTTTAACCAGGCGGAACTCATGAGTCTCATTTGCTGGAATGACCCGGGGTGTGTGATCCCAATAGAGTCATTCAAGGGTAATTCTTTTCAACATGGACCCAATCGCCCGGCACACAATGAATGGCCTTCTCTCGTGAATGACAGAGAGGAATCTTTAACGTCCGCTGTGAGTGAAGCGGACGGCGCGTAGCAGTATTGTTATGATTGATACTCGCCACGGCAGCCTTCGTTATGGCCTTGTCCCACCAGCGTTAGACCAGAGTGTGCCAAAAGGATAACAGTACAGGCTATAAAGAAAGCTGTCTTTGGTGTAGGCCAGTCAATTTCAAAGACAATGCCTTTGTTATTTATCAGAGCATGTTTGTTTGCATGTTTTGCCACAAGTACGTGTAGTTAATGCACACTTGATGCCTTGCAAAAGGTATCAGTTTGATGTTTGAACCTCTTAATCGTTTTGATACTGCCAAAAAGGTCCAATAGAAATAACCAGGGCGGCCGCTGGGTTCAAACCGTGAACTTGTGCGACAAGTGCGGGGGCGAACGGGCTGCCCCGTGTCACCGCCCCGATGAGGGAGAGGCGAGTGTCCGTGTGGATCAATAGCATGGGCAGTGCACACTGAGCAATGTTGATTTGCTCTCTCGCACAGTTTAACAGTTTTTTAACCTACCCCCCCGCCCCCCCCCCCCCCGATTAACTTGCAAACTCTGTCAATATTTTGTTGCAGAGAACTCGCAGGAATCATCGTGATGTGGCAGGATATGTGTTTTTTTCCCTTTGTGTGCGCTTGAACGATAAAGCGGTGATGTCCCCAGCATCCAACGCTGTCTGAGTTTTGTGCCAGTACTCAAATACAGCTGACACGCTGACACGCTCCGGCTTTTTGTTGAAATGACCTGGGCAAAATAAAGATTGTACATTAATCGGAAAAATAGAAAAAGCCTCGTAAGTAGAGGTGCGGCGGTTAGTTTAGCCCAGCGACTTGATGAATTGTCGCGCTTCGTGGTCAAGAATCGATTCAGGAATCGGTTATTATCTCATCGTGTGGTGAATGTAGCTGCCAATAGTGGCTGTGGGGTTAGGTGAAGCCGTACTGGATCAATTGTCATTGATTCTCACACGCGCGATTCAATGCATGTATTGTGAGTCTTAAGAATCGACTACTCAAGGTTTGCGGAGTAAATAAAGGACTGCTATTTTTCGTGTTGAAAATATTGGCGGTGACCTGGCGTAGCGGTATCGTTTCCGCTGCTTGCTACAGAGGTTCGAGGGTTTGGATCCGGGGGCAGCCCTGATTAATACCACGCTGTCTAATAGCCGTAACGATACCACGCGCCGTCCACTTTCCAGTGGATGTTAAAGATCCCGTGACGTCATACGCAGGAGGAGGCCATTCTGTGCCGGTGTCTCGAGTCCAAATATGGCAGATTCGAAAATCGCTCCACAAATGACTCGATTTGGATGATACATAGCAATCATCGCCCGCTACAGGCGGACTAACACCTCAGGTTCGCTCTTGCAAATGAGACTATCCTGGTCTCATGAGTTCTCACATGGTTAATCAAAATAAACATGATAATTATTCACGACGAGATTAAGAACACATTTTAGCAATCTATTCAATCGTTTCTTTATGATGATGCAACAATTGATGCATCAATACACCATTGCTTTATACGACAAAATGTTTATTCGACCTGGCTTTGCCTTCGACGATACATCATCGCGTCGACCAATACCTCGCCATACTAACGGTAATAACAAGGAATCACGGTAAATGTTTTGGGAAAACTGGATGATGTAAGCGTGCACGTAATTTACGCTTACACTTTATTTCTTCGAAAAAAAGAAACATCGCAGGATAGGCTTTGAGAGGTAACCTCGTGGCTCTGTTGCTCGATACGTCGCATGTGCCGATAAAGTTTGAGTGCCTCTCGAGTCATCGCGTGAAGTTGTCGAGCGGCTTACCGTGCGGCTGTCAAGTAACGGGCATCCTCGTGGTGGGAGCACGAGAGCCAGGTGTTCCACTCGAAGCGTTCCGCAGAGGTCAACACAAAATTTGGTCGTGGGCCTAAACTAGAGGGAGTTCTCTTTAGAGTTTTTGAGCAACTCTTCCACCCCTACTCTTAGGTTTTTTTCGGTAAAGTCACGTCGGTAAAAAATGAATAATAAAAGTAATAGAAATTATAATAGAAATAAAATTATAAATCACGACGTTTCGGAGGCAAACACAAGTCTCCGTCGGCCATTGTGAGACATTTCTATCACTTGATACGGCAAATCTAGCTGTGACGATCCCACCTGATGACGGAGACTTGTGTTGCCTCTGAAACGTCGTGATTTATAATTTTATTTCTATTATTTTTTACTTTTATTTTTTATTTTTACCTACGTGACTTTACCGAAAAAACCTAAGAGTATGAATCCTTGCAGTCACGAAAGCTTCAAATCTTCCACCCCTGATCAGGAGTCTTGGAAGAGGTTAGCGCTGCCCACACTTTAACCCACCGCAAGCGAAACCTTGCCCATCGACTGGCGGTACCCATTTATTTTTCTATTGGGTGAAGAGGCGAGAGGGTAGGATGTAAGACACTTTTGCACCACTCTTCAGCTGTCAAAGCGGGAGATGGGATCAGACTGGTGACCCCTGGATTGCAGGTCCCCAGTGCGTTAACCATTGACACCGCTGTGGAAATTCCATTTGTTGCTCAGCCATTGTGAGATATTTCTATGTGTGTGTGGCAAACTGGTAACCGGATTTTACCAGTTCATTTTTTTTTTCAGAAATGGCAAAAAATTATGTTTACAAACCGAGTACATTCACAGCGCCCTATCGTTGAGCTTTTGTTTACTTGTCCCGATTTCTTCTGATAGTCTCTAAGCCAGGATTTGTATTTTTTTCCAGCATTTTCTCTTGTTTTCAATAAATGTATAAATAGTTTTTTTTTATCTGTGTGTGTGCATGTACTTTTTTACGATACTGTTCTGCTCTTTCAACAGTTTCTTTTGTTTACCAATCGTTCATATCCGTCCATTACCTCTCCGCATTGTCACCGTTTGACTTTTTTGCCGCTCATCCTCGGTGCAGACTCGGAGCGAGCGTGGATACAATTATCTGGCGACTTCAAGGAAAGCGCGATGCCCAATCGAGGCCGATCGATTCGTTAAACGTTCTGTTGGTAGACTGGTGCGGGGGAAATAATTCTCTTCCCTTCGTCATGAGTGAGGGCTCGAGGTTCGGGCAAAGATTTTGTCCCGCCGACAAGTTTTGCCCTTGAGCCAACTCGCGTCGTCCGTTGTGTCTTGCCAGGGCCCACCCAAGTACACAAAGTCGGTGCTGAAGCGCGGCGACAAGGTGACCGTGCCGCGTAAAGGGGACACGGTTTCCTGCTGGTACACTGGCACGCTGGTGGACGGGACCGTGTTCGACACCAACATCACGACCAGTACGTCGCCGCTACGCCCTCGTCACGTAGGCGTGTGCATGCGCGCGCGGCTGGCGGAGGGTACCGCTGATTTTCGACTCGTGTTCCCGAAAGTTTTGACGTCGGCCACCTTTCACGACGGCAGAAACTGTTGTGTTGTCGGTGTGTAACGATAAAGCAATTCCTCGATGAAGATCACTTTTCTCAAGATGAACGTGCAAGACGACGCGTGCAGTGAGTCGCGTTTGGAAGAATCGATGCTGGGAGGCTGCCACATGCGCCATTGTTAAAAACAATAAGATTCTTGATGACAATTTTGACCCCGAGGCCTGATAATTCATTGAATAGAATGATGGATGACCTTCATTTCTAAGCAGGAAACAAGCCCATCGTGGTGCGCGGTGCCACAGTCGTCAGCGCACTGCTGTGTGAACCCCGGCAACACGAGTTCAATTCCCAGCCACGGCTAAGATCAGCGGTGTGCGACACCTGAACTGGTCCCGTGCGCCATGTTCACCAACCCGCGCTGAGCAGCGCCGTGAAGTATGGTCTCACAACACCCACGACCAACGCGGTGTGGGGAGACCTCCATCCCAGAGTGAATTGACAAAGGGCTATGATTTACTATTTTTATTAAGCGAGCCCACTGACAAGAAGCAGCTGACGAGCATTGTGATCGTGTGCGACTCGTTGGTTGCATATACGTCACTGTTAAGGTGACGGGGTGAAGCAATTCCCTTGACTATTTTGACGGTGCGTGAATTTCTTGCAGGTGCCAAAAAGAAAAAAGCCACCAAGCCGCTGTCGTTTAAAGTTGGGTTGGGCAGAGTCATCCGCGGGGTAAGTTCACCGGTTGCCCAGGGTCACTGCGCAGCTTCTTACGTCACGAAGTTAGTTTCCACATTGCCGTTGAAACCTAACAAAATGAGTCCCGTTTTGATTTTTAGATTTTCTTGCTGTGGATTTCACAGCTCATGATGATTGCTTGTGTAGCAGTCGAAACGTCGTGAGAATTTGTATTGTTTAATATTTTTATTATTGTGTTATTTCCCTTCTACGTGACTTTACCGAAAGAACCAAGAATATAAAAATGAGTCCCATACATATGTATGTTGAAATTCTTTTGCACCCTGCTAATCGGGGTCATGTGTTCCCCCTCGCCTTCTGCCCCCCCCCCCGTCACCATTGTCCCTGTGTTTCCACCTCAGTGGGACGAGGCGTTGTTGACCATGAGCAAGGGTGAGAAGGTGCGCTTGGAGATCGAGCCTGAGTGGGCTTATGGCAGGAAGGGCATGCCAGATGCCAAGTATCCTTTTTGGTTCTTGTGTGCGTACGGGAGTGTGTGTGTGTTTGTGTGCGTGCACGCGTACGGGGAGCGGTAGTGTAGTGGTTAGCGCGCTGCGCTCCGAACCCAGAGAGCCGAGTTCGATTCACAATCGTGGCCACGACCACCAACATCAGTGATGATTATCTGAACCGGTCCTGGACTTTCCGGAGGTCGACTCAGCCTCAAATGAGTACCTGGTACAATGTGTAAACATTGCCGTTCTGAAGACAAAGGCAGCCGGGTGTGGTGCTTGTCACCCACCCCCTCATGTGCCGTGCTGGCCTTCATAGGTGCTCGCTTAACAGCACTTGCCTCAACAGACCTGTTAAGGCTATACGGGGGATCTTTGTCTTTGCGCTTGTGTGTACTGCAGTGTATGCTGTTGTTTGTGTTTGACGGCATGCGATGTTGCATCTCCGTGAAAAGATTCAACAGCGAAGCCAGCGATGATTAATGTTAGGACACTGCTTCAATTGCATCACGGTGCAAACGTGTAATAAGTGTGGAACGATGCGTGAATTCATCATAATTACCACCATTTTTAAGCTCACGATAGATGCATTGAATTGAAGGTGTAAGAACTGATCTTTCTCAGTTCCTTTTGTTTACGTAATGGGTTTACGTCACCGCGACAGCCAATAAAGGTGCTACCATTCACCAGTGAATTGTGATGATCCGTCAAATCAAGAAGACGAAAAGGTCCACCCTTGCGTATCGGTCATGTACTGTATGTACGTTGAACTTCTTTCGCACCGTACGTAGCTGACCGTGCTAATCGGAGGTGCTGGTTCAATGTAGGTTGAACCGGGGGTAGAAAGACGCAAATAAGTAATAGCACGCCTTTCATCGGACGTATAACTGCATCGTTCTGGATGAGCGGAACGGTGTCAATCGCAGACGATGCGAGTGCACGCGGCCCCGACGTTGACCTGCGCGGTGACACACGTATAACCCTTCGATGTTCCTACTTCCTTAACTCCCTTCGCAGGATTCCGCCAAATGCAAAGTTGATTTTTGAAGTGGAGCTGGTGGACGTTCAGTGAAAGCCAGAAGAGAGAGCCCACCCCACTGTTTCACGGAAGAAAAAAAACACAAACACACCATCTCCGAATCACACTTTTTACAAATGAACGCGCTTTTACAGGCTGGTCAAATTCTCTCTCACCTGAGCAGTGAATTAAGCTGCATCTTTCACCGTGACTGGGGGTTCAACCCTAGCGGCTGATCCTTTGACTTGGCTTGTTGCTGGACTTCAGTATGAGGATGCCTTGGACTCTGAAGATCCGTAAGCTTTTGAATGCATACAAGAGATATCGCAGCAAGCGCGCGTGGTGTGTGTGTGTTTTGGTCGTCCACAAGTAAAACCGCCGTACTTCAGTCTTGGTGGTCTGCATGTTTGGCGAGTTTATGTTGACTCCGTGGTTTAGTATAAATGGCGCGGCAAACCTCGCCAAGCCGCCCGACGTTGGGGCTTGTGGGAGTTGTTTCACGGGGAGGTTGAATAATAAATTGCCCATGAAACACACCGCGTTAACGCGTGTTCGTCGGTACAATATTTTTCCGTCGTTTGGTGACCCTTCACTCGACACTTTTGGGGATCGTCGAATGCCACATTGGGCTTAACGTGATACATTAAAAGTTGAAAACTTGAGAGATGTGGATGATTCTCGTTCGTAAGAGTAACCTATGTCTCATTTGCAAGAGTCGGCTGGGTCTCATTTGCAAGAGTGATCTGGGCCTCATTTGCAAGATTCACTTGGGTCTCATTTGCAAGAGTGACCTGGCTCTCATTCGCAACAGTGACCTGTTAGTGCGATGTCTGTTGCACTGGGACCACACCCTGCACCGAGTCTTTGCTCTACCCAGTGACTTGTGTGAGAACCCTCGAGTGAACGTGCAGTCTAAAAGCTTTGTGTCTAAAAGCTTTGTGCAGGTAAATATGCCGGTTTCAACAGCTGCAGTGTTTTGGCAATGTTTTTCATGCACTGTGCAGGTGGATTGCGGATAAAATAATAAGGCAATGGTCTGTTTCGCAATGTAAAAATAGCCTTGCGGTCAAATTTTGATTTGAAGCTTTCGTGACTGCAGGGATTCATATTCTTGGTTCTTTCGAAAGAACCGAGAATATATAGCCTTGTGGTCCCATCACCTAATGGGTATTCTGGACCAATATTTAGCCGTGTGTGCCAGCTATTATCAGCTTAGTACATTAGCCTATGGCTCTCGGCTGAAGTTACGCTTGCGTAGCGAATCGGATACTTGTCCGTCTGTACTATTGTGCAGTCGAGCAGTATTTGGACAAATTTATATCCTTAGTCATCGTTACGGTGCAATGTTTCGTTGGAGCCGAGGGCAAGGGCCGCTATTGATTCAGAGCGGGGTCCACGGCGGTCGGTTGTGGGCGTTGCGGGAACGCAAGTAAACTAACAACTTTGTTTTTATTTTTTTACCAGGTAAGGCCCACTGAGCTGTATACCTCTTTTTGTTTAAGAAGCGACCTGGCCACAAATGATAGCTCAACGAAGTGGCTCATCATCATGTGGACATTTATAGCGGCCAAATACTCATAACGCATGTTGATTCCAATCGTGGAGGGGGGAACCGGAGGACCCAAGAGAACAATCCACACGACCACGGGGAGAGACAGACGCACACTCAAAATATACAGCAGGCGTCGGGGTCGGAATCGGAATCGAACTCACGACCTCCTGTATACCAGGCGAGGTAGTTTACATCTAGCCACCGTGATAATGATGAGAGAGAGACACGCAAACTCCAAATATACAGCAGCAGGCGTCAGGGTCGGAATCGAAGCCACGACCTGTATATCTCCGAGCCACCGCGGCCGCATGCCACAAGGAAGCGCCGTCGGCGTCACTGTGGGCTGATGAAATTCGACCAACACGTTGGCTCATGTGCAGAGCGCTGTTACGCCTTTCTCCCTGCGTGTGTCCCTCGGTTTCTCAGCCGACGCACGCTTTGCGAGAGCGTTCTCTCTCGCGCCGTCGTTTGCATTGCACGCGAGACTTGCAATGTCATCCTGTTGCGTAGAACAACTAAACACGAACCCGCTCCACTTATCATCAGCCGCCGTCTATCCACTGCTCGATGAAGGGCCCCCGCAGTTTCGTTACCGCCGCCTTCAATGTGACTGCTGCCACGATGCGGCGATTGGTATCGGTTTGGGACGCGCGTAGACCCGAGGGCCTGCACCGGATAGGGGCAGTCCAATTCCCCCGATGTGTTTTCCGCGCGTTCGGAACGATGTCCGACGTTTCGCTCCCACGTGCCGGGAGCATTACAATAAAAAACCCGATCGGATGCGTTCAGAAATCGATTCGGTCCTTTCGAAAGACGCTTCCGACGCGACGCAAAGCAGGCGGCAAACGCGGGGACCCAGAGAATCCCTTCTTGAATCGCATCGCGTCAAACAATGAGCCTCGGCAATTCTTCTCATCGCCGTGGGCTGCGTTGCCGCTCACCGTCAAAGTTAACCGTGAAACTCACGACGCTCAAACCGCGCGCTCGCCGTGGCTGCTGTCGAGCCAAGATGCCACATTGACGTGCAGGCACCGCGCGCGCCCGTTCACGTCATCGGCTACAGGCAGACACCTGTGGGGGCAGACACACACCTGTTCTAGATTTGAAGCTTTCGTGACTGCAAGGATTCATATTCTTAGGTTTTTTCGGTAAAGTCACGTATGTAAAACATTAAAATTAATAAAAGTAAAATAAAATAAAAATCACGACGTTTCGGAGGCAACACAAGCTTCCGTCTTCAGGTGGAACCGTCACAGCCACGACAGCTGTATCAAGTAAATTACTTGCCTCCGAAACGTCGTGATTTTTATTTTATTTTACTTTTATTAATTTTAATGTTTTATCTACGTGACTTTACCGAAAAAACCTAAGAATACACACACCTGTGTTTGTGGGGGGAGGGGGCGGGGTGGGAGGAGGGTGGGGGGGTTCCACGTCGCCACGTGCCCCGATGGCAACAGCACCGCCTTTAAGGAACATTTTAAATTAAACACTTTAACCCGTCGGCTTTCGCGACCAATATTATCCATAACAGAGACTTGTTTTGTTTTGTGTGAGGTCGCGTAAATACAAATGTGTAGTTAAACCCGCCGCCACCCGATAGCCTGGCTATCGCTCGGTGAAGCTAGTTGTAATTACCAGCGAAACGTCGTACTCGAATTGTGCATGTCGTGGGTTTACTCTCCAATACACAACCAGTGTGCTCAATTATTAACTCACTGGCTTGTTTTGTTCACGCGACAAACCTTACGAATCGGGTGGTGGCGGGTTTAACGACACATTTATATTTACCCGATTTACCCCCCCCCGTCCCCTCTATTATGAATATATTCACCAGGCTTGCCATGCCCAGCCATTGTAACCACCAAATACACATCCTCACTCGAGCAACGCCCGAGGGTTATAAGACCTGGGGAGTGGCGCCTGGTAAAGCAGAGGAGGAGGAGAGAGACTTGAGAGAGCGAGGGGGGGTGGGTAGGAGGAGTGAGTGCCAATGTGCGTCACTCTGGCCGAGTGTCGCGTTCTCGTTCAACTCATTTTGTGCCACATGCCTACGAGGGGCGGCACCTGGCTCCCGTCTCCCATTGGTGTGACGGCTCGCGGCCCCGCCACGCCGGGTAAACACGGAGTCGCCAAATAAAGCTGTGACACGCTCACACACACGGGCACACGTGCGGCGCGAGGTTGCTGGCGGTCGCGTCTTGCTTGCGGTGCGGTGATGTCACGCTCGACTTGACGAGAGCTCAGCAAACGTGTAGCGGTGGTGTTTTTCGGGAAGCGAAATCTCTGCGTGGTAGAATACAGCAAAGGCCGGGCAGGGGGGATTGGCCGACATGAACTGACTTGTTGTGAGCGAGTACGACCGGACGAAGAGCGGCAACGTCTTAGACGCTAACCCATCCGCGGCAGCTAGCCCAGCCATTCATCCGACCCCATCACTCATTCACACACATGCGCACACGCGCGCCACATTCGGCCACGTACGCCCGCGTCCCATTCACGCAGCTAACCCCTTCGTCAATAGGCCCACGACGCACTCAATCGTAGATTCATTCACGAATCCATCCACTCGCCCTCGCGCAATAAACTCACGCGACCGGCCATCCATTCGCACTTGGAATCGCTCAGCCATTCATCCAATCACCTGTCCACCGTTCTCATCCATTCATCGGTTAGTATATTAATCCACGAACTCATCTCGACCCGTTCACTCATCCACCCCACTCGCCCATCCGACCGTCTAACCTCGCACATACCCATCCATCCATTCACCAACGCACCCCATCCATCCACTCACCCGGGACACTCTTCATTCACCGCCGACATGGTGGACAGCGTGTACCGCACACGCTCGCTGGGGGTGCCGGCCGAGGGGCTCCCGGATCAGTATGCGGACGGGCGCGCCGCCCGCGTGTGGCAGCTGTACATCGGGGACACGCAGAGCCGCACCGACGAGTACCGTGCGTGGCTCACCAAGCTGCTGAGCGACCACGGCTGCAAGAGGATTCTGGACGTCGCTTGCGGCACTGGGTAATGAATTACTGCACCCATCTATACCGACCTACTCACCCACTTACCGACCTACTTACCCAGCTACCACCGCCATGGCCCATCGTGAACGCGTTTGTCGCTCTTTTTGCAGAGTTTTTTTTTATCCTTCTCACTTTTACCACCGGTTCGAATCGAGCGGCCGCCCCGATAAATACTGCGGGTTGTTTTCGCCGTATATATGTGAAAAAAATTCGCGTCGTCTAATTTAAAGATCCCGTCACGTCGTTAACAAGAGTGGGCCATTGCGGGTCGCCGTCGCCGCCCACATTTGGTTACGATTACCCTCAAATTACTAAATTTGATTATAGATTCAGTAGCCCATCACCGCCGCCCCCCAGACTCCGAAACCCGAACCAGACCTGCCAAAGAATCATGAGGCTCGGCAAATCTTTCCGAGAGGCAAACAAGCAAAATAAGTATGAATAATCTGCCAGTGGTGTCACTAGCAGGTGGGTAGGGGGTGCAACTGCGGAGTAGGAGAGAGAAAATTGGATAGGAGGGTGGAGGGGAGGATATTTTATTCAGAATCAGAATATTTATATTGGTGGACTCCGATGATCTATGAAGCTCTTTTTCAAATATGTCCAGTAGCGGCGGGTAAGAACGTTACAACAACAAACATCACAAAAACACGACAGGAGTGTGATGTACAACAACGCAAGCAGCCGTCCTCAGGTGAAACCAGGTCTGTCGAGGCGACAGCGTTTATTATTATCCGTGAGTCTCGCGTTTTCCGTCCACACGGCCGCGCAATTGATTCTCACGTTGCTGTTGTTGTTGTAAACAACACACTCAGAGGCCTGTCGTAAGCAACTCACCCGGCTCTCTTTATTGCAGTGGCTGCATCCACAACTGCTGCCCCACGGTCCCGGGTCTCGTTACGTAAGGGGGTCAAGCTCCACTTGTTTGTCTCTGTATTACGCAGCCTTAGAGCGGACACACGAATAACAACAACAATCCAAGGTTATATTTAATCATCGTTCCGTTCACCAAGTGGTAGGTACATCAGCCTATTGATTGCTGCTCCGCTCGCTCGTTCAGTAACCAACAACCCACCCCCTCCACCTGACCACCGTCTCCTGTGAAAGTGGACTCGCCCGTGCCTGCGGCGTGACAATTCAACGTCTCCGCTGGGCAATTATAGAGGTCGGTGGGACCCACGCCTGCCGTTCTTCTCGGTGTTTACCGCAGTGTGGGGGGGGGGGCGCCTCCGCCCCCCACTCGGTTCGAGACTGCATCATGGCATCATCCGCACTGGCGGAACGATGTGGACGGGATAGTGGGGGTGATGCCATCTGGCTGGCAGTGGGGCCCCGCACTACGAGCCAATTGATTAGGTTCGCATTTGAATATGTACACATTGTAGAGTTACATTTAGTAATTAAACAACAAATAGTGGGTTGCGTGCATTTTGTGTGTGTTTAATTTTTTGTCCTTCGCCGCACCTCCGATTCGCACGGTTGGCCACGTACGGTGCGAAAGAAGTTCAACTTACATAACGTACACGCGACTCCACGCCAAGCTGTGTGAGGTCCTGTCGTCTGAGCGTGAGCCTGGTTCGTATTTGCACGGGCGACTGCCTGAGAAGCCCTCTGGGTTCGTTTGTCGGATGTTGTCCGCAAGACGGCCAGGAGATGGCAGTGGGGCCAACCGATGATTGAATCTGTCCGTGCGGCGCTCTCCCCGCGTTATCCTGCCTGCAACCCTTTGCCAATTACATCTACTGGTTGAGCTTGTGCAGTCATGTTGTAATCGTGAGCAGCACGCTCTGAGGTTAACCGCAGGAATACGCCTCGCGCCAGTCTCAAGAAACGCCGGCTCCTCCCCCTTAAAACAAATGGAAGAGGGTTCCTGGCACCGGGACGTTTGGTCAATTCTTTTCGTCCACGCGACACGATCACGTCGTCACCGTATGGGACACACACAGCCATCGTTACGCGCGGACCTCATGCCAACCGTGGAGCTTGCCGGCAGAGGGGGCTGGCTGACTGCTCGGATTTGTTTTTTTTAATGTTTTGTGTCACCACCGCGTGTTCGCTTCCACCTGCAGGCGCGTGGAGCGAACACGCCGGACGTCAAGCCGAACAACTCGTGGCAGAGCCCGAAACCACATGGGGAGACGTTTAACTCCATTGTTTGCTGCCGCGCGGTTGAGTGGCTGGATGGGTGAGTGGATGTCTGGGTGATTGGATAGATGAGTGGATGGATAGGTGAGTGGATGGGTGGGTGACTGGGTGAGTGGATAGGTGAGTGGATGGATAGGTGAGTGGATGGGTGGGTGACTGGGTGACTGGATAGATGAGTGGATGGATAGGTGAGTGGATGGGTGGGTGACTGGGTGAGTGGATAGGTGAGTGGATGGGTGGGTCAGTGGCTAAGTGGGTGGACGGGTGGGTGATTGGTTGAGTGGATGGGTGAGTTTATAAGTGAGTGGATGGGTGGGTGATTGGCTGCAAGGCGACGTTGTGGATATCAGAGAGGGCAGTGCATTGAATAAATCCTGTGCTCTAGAGTACTTACACGCATTGAAGAGCACGTGCTAAAAGTGTGGTCCACTAGCTCCTCTTCCCTTTCCCCCACGACCCAGACGTGGCATGGTGAGGCCCTCGCCCAGCAGCAGATTGACGAAAGGGCTGCGACACGTACAGGGACCTCTGTGCGATGTTTGTCTGTGCTTGTGGATGCGGAGGGTGCGAATGTCCAAGGCTAACGGCAAGGGGCGAGAGGACAGGGGAGCAGGTGACCTGTGCTGGTAGCAACGCGTGTTTGCTATGATGCTGCTGCTGCTTTGGCAGGAGTGCGTAGACCACAAACAACAGCAACAACAACAACAACACTCAATAACGGTCCTTGTCAATAATAGCAACACAGTGGCCCTGAAACAAAACAAAAAGTAAAATAGGCGGCGTATTCATATTGGGTCGTTTCCTAAAAGCGTCGCTTATGATATATATTCTCTTCCTGTTCAGGGAGTATTTTTTTGCCAAATGTTAAGTTTTGTCTGCGGTTATCAAGAGTTCCAATGA
The DNA here is from genome assembly GCF_965212315.1 of Lampetra planeri. NCBI lineage: Eukaryota > Metazoa > Chordata > Hyperoartia > Petromyzontiformes > Petromyzontidae > Lampetra > Lampetra planeri. Next base: position 6,059,685 of record NC_136136.1, read on the forward strand.
GCTGAGTGGACACGTGGTGGACCTTGGTCTGTGTCAGGATTGTGGGTTGTGACGTCATCTCTGCCACCACCAGGGTGTGTGTGTGTGTGTGCTTGGTTGTGTTGTCGCAGGAGTTGTAAACTACACCGTTTTGTTTTCATACGAATTATTTATCTTCCGTTGAGCGGTGGCACAGCGGTTAGGCTACTGCGCGATGAAAAAACTGGCGCCCTGAGTTCGATTCTCGGCCACGGTTAATATCAGTAATATCTTAACCGCTCCTGGATGCCGCTCCCTTGCGTGGATAATACAAATTTTAGTTTTTTATATAGAGCAGCTATATGAAAGAAACGATCAAAACGTCGTGAGATTTTTGCTTTTAATTTATATATTTTTCTATCTACGTGACTTTACCGAAAGAACTAAGAATAAGAAAATTATTAGTCTATATGCTCATTACCCGTGCCTTCTATCTGTTCGTGCGGATAGCAATGCGTTCAGGAGCTAAATGTCAAGCAATGTCAAGGTCTGCTGGTCACGACGAGAGAGTGCTCCAGGAGTAAAGAGTTCGTGTGGTTTCGCCGTTCATCCGTCTCCTCCGTTGAAGGAGCGCAGGCCACAGTGGGTTTACTGTGCGGTCCGTAGTTTGGGTTGCATGGCCCACAATTGCATTCCTGTGGCTCGTGTCTTTAATGTTATCTCTATGTATCTCCATAAGTATCTGCGGGCCTCTGTGACCCTATGGATCTCTATGGATCTCTGTGTATATTTTGCTATATGGGTCTCTGTGGGTTTACGATACGGTCCATAGTTTGGGCTGCATGGCCACAATCACACTGCAGTGGCTCGTGTCTTGACATTTCCATTCATGGAGGAGGTGTGCGCAGTAGCCTGGCGATGTTCTGATGGTTCCCCCAGTGTCTACGAGGGGGCACGTGAAAGGCTGAAGGTCTGCGACATTTGGGTCTCTAATGAGGAGGTGTTCATTCTGGACGTCCGCGTCCGTATATACGGTCCCACACGCTCACGTTTCGGGGTGTCCATCGCGGCGTCGTGCGTCACAGGGTGGACTCCATCATGCTGCTGGAGGAGGGGTTCCAGATGACCAGCGTGGACGCCAGTGACAAGATGCTCAAGTACGCGCTCAAGGAGCGCTGGCGTCGGCGCAAGGAGCCGGCGTTTGACAACTGGGGTAACACCATACACCACGCTCCGTACACCACGCTCCGTACACCACGCTCCGTACACCACGCTCCGTACACCACGCTCCGTACACCACGCTCCGTACACCACGCTCCATACGCCACGCTCCCGTACACCATGCACCCGCACGTCGAACAGTAGTGGCTATGCACGTGGCCTGTAATCCATTGTCACCTATTTACCCATCCATTCACCTACCGACCTAACCATTCACCTACCTACATGCTCATTACCTACCCACCTACTCACGTACCTATCCAGCCTCCCACTTACGTCCCCTCCTACTCAGCTATCCGCTTATCCATCCACTCACCTACCTACCGACTCACCTATCCACATGTCCACCCACCTACCAACGCCCCCCCCCACCCGTGTACCTACCCATTCACCCAACTACCTACCCACCCGTGTACCCATCCATCCACCCACCTACACACCTACCTACTCACCTATCCCCATCTCCACCCACCCACCCACCCGTGTACCTACCCATTCACCCACCTACCCACCCACCTACCCACCCGTGTACCCATCCATCCACCCACCTACGCACCTACCGACTCACCTATCCCCATCCCCACCCACCCACCTACCCATACCCACTCGCCAAGCTGCAGGGTAGCGACTTAACGCGCCCGCCCGCCCGGTGTGCAGTGATCGAAGAGGCCAACTGGCTGACGCTGCAGCAGGACGTGCAGAAGCCCGGGGACGGCTTCGACGCCGCCATCTGCCTGGGGAACTCCTTCGCGCATCTGCCCGACTTGAAAGGTGCGGCGACTCGGGGAGAATCAATGCAGAGAGAATCGAAATGCGGGGCGCCCGGTGTTTAGCCGGGCGGTGGTGTTGGCTAAGCACGTGGTGCCGTAATCCAGCACTGTGGGAGGCAGCAGCGAGGGTTGGCGGGCCACCGCGCACTATTGAAGGGGCAGCGGTTTACTCTGTGGTCAACAACGCATGTCTTGGGCAAATGTGAAAAAGAGCTTCATAGCTCATCGGATTCCTCCAGTATGAACAAATATTGATTTATAAATATGTATTTAAATACTTATTTATAAATAAATATTTATACTGGAGGAATCCGATGACTCTGATCGGATTCTGATGTATGAATGTTGAACTTCTTGAGCATCGTACGTAGCCCACCGCGTTAAACGGAGATGATGATAATAACGACGACGATGACGATGACAATGACGACGAGAACGATGGGAACCCTCCAGGCGACCAAAGCGAGCACAAGCTGGCGCTGCAGAACATCGCCAGCATGGTGCGGCCTGGCGGCATCTTCATCATCGACCACCGCAACTACGACTACATCCTGGACACGGGCAAGGCCCCCCCGGGCAAGAACATCTACTACAAGGTGAGCGCCAGCGCCCGCTTGGCTGTTCGGTCGCGCGAAGCAGCGTGTGGCCGCAGCCGGCACCCCGTGGGCCCAGGGGCGGCGCGGTTCGCCGCAAGTCGCGGACAGTTTGCGGTTTGGCTCTCAACGGCAGGCCCTGGTTATTACTGGGGTGGGAGTGTTGACCGTGGCAATCGACTAAGACTGGAAACTATTTTTTTAATTTGACCAGGTAAGGGCCTACTGAGCTATTATAGCTCAATTTATGAAGCGTCTTGGCCACAAATGATAGCTCAACGGAAGTGGCTTATCATCATGTGGAAGTTTATAGCAGCCAAATGCTGTAAACGCGTGTTGATTCTTAATGTGGAGGGAAAAATCGGAGGACCTGGAGAAAAATCCATATGACCACGGCAAGAGAGACACCACAAACTTCAAATATACAGGCGTCAGTGTCGGGATCGAACCCATGACCTCCTGCATACCAGGCGAGATAGTTATACAAATGCAAGTATGTGTGGTCTGCTTCGCCCCAGTGGACGTTAAATAACCGTCGGTATCTTTTGTAAGAGTGGGCCATCGTGCACTGGCGTCAGGGTCCACATTTTTCAGATTAAAAAGTTACACCGCAAAAACTGCTCAATTCTCGCCTCTTACCAGCAGACTAATTCCCAAGGTCATTCGAGATCGGTATTGCAAATGAGACTCCTATCCTGGTCTCTCCAGTTCTCAACCAGGACTTAACGAAATCAACTTGAAATTATCATCAAAAACTCCGACGAGCGTTCGGAAGAGGAATGGAACACGTCCGAGGGCGCGTCAACAGAGGAAGGAGCAGCGATTAACATTGTCCAGATGTACAGGTGCTAGGGGGATTGTTACACATCAGGATTGTGGGAGATGGTGGTGGCTTGTGGAGGTGTTCACGCCATGGTGGATTATCCATGGCCGATGATCATTAAGATGATGATGACGAATGTTGACGACTGCGTAACTGAGAGCGGGTTGGTCATGGGGGCGGTTCGTTTTTGTGGAATTCAGAGCGATCTCACCAAGGACATCAGCACGTCGGTGCTGTGGGTGAACAGCAAGCCGCACATGGTAACGCTGGACTACACGATCATGCAGCCGGAGCCCGAGAGCGAGAACGGCGAGATCGGGTACAGGTGAGTCACTCTGCTATCCCTCCCTCCCCCGGGGCCCCACACTCGGCCGTCCTAGAGCGAGAATGTTGAGATCGGGTGCAGGTGAGTCGCTGCGTTTATCTCAGAGATGGAATCTGCTGTATTGAGCGAAGATTAAACCCCCCCACAATTTATATAAATATATTGGTGACTGGACAGAAACAATCAACTGGTTTAATCGTGGGTGACCGTACCCTGGATTCGAAACCCAGCTTCTCAGCTGCGATGGCTTATTTCTCCAACATGGTAGAACCCCACCCCCCCCCGCGTCTCGAGAACCCGTGACCACCGTGTGAGATTCCTGTCGCCATCTCTCTCTCTCTCCGCGCGCAGCAAGTTCCGGCTGTCCTACTACCCGCACCGGCTGGAGGGCTTCACGGAGCTCCTGCGCGGGGCGTTCGCCGGGCGCTGCGAGCTGGGCGTGTACGGCGACTTCCGGCCGTACCGCCGCGGCCAGCCCGAGGTGCCCTGCTACTACATCCACGTGGCCAAGAAGCGCTGACGTGGCGGGGATTGCGGTGCGGCTGGTTGGGAAGGGGGCGGGAGGCGTTGGTGGCGGGGTGGGGGGGATGACGCCGGCGACCTGCGGCGAGGTCCTGAACGCCGGCTGCGATGGAGTCGCGACGCGTCCGGCCGCTTCGTTGGCATGCGACGCGCGCGGCGTGCCGCTTGCATTGCGCCGTCGCGTCACAGCGCGCCGCTCCTTCCTCGGCGGGGCTGCGGGGTCCCACTGCGCGGGGCAGTGGGCGCCGATTGCGTTCCACCACCCCACGTGTCCAGCGAGGGCGCGCGCTCTCGACCGCCCTAAGCCGAATGTGACGCGCCCCGCTATCGCGCGATCGTTCGCCCGCGACCGCTGTGTCCGGCTGAAGGGGGGTTGCCGCTTGCAACGAGGAGACGCAAGCGTCCTGACAAGCGCTTGGAAAATTGTCGTGCCGTGAAATTAGAACGCCCGTCCCCCCTCTCCCTCCCCCAGCCGTCTGCGCTCTCAGCCTCCCGCCCCTGGATCAGGCGCTTCCTCTTCTTCTTTGCCTGTTGTTGTGTCTTAACATTTTATACGCGCCTTTTGTCCGTCCAAGGACGGGTGTATTTCATTAAATCTGAAACTTGCAAGCGAAAAGCAGACCGCGACGTGATATTCACTGCATTAATGAGTGTGCTATTTGTAAGAGCGCGGTGACACAGACCAATTTCATTTAATGTTAATAATCCCTTGTTCGTCATGACGTCCTTTTTACTTTGATGTCTCAACAGCGTCACGGAGATCACGTGACGTGAGGGTTCAGCCTTTGTAGTGAGGATTGTAAGTTGAAGCCGAGGAGGGGGAGGAGGCGCCTCGCCCCACGTGGAGTGACGTCACCCGCTAATTCACATTAATGGTGGGGGGGGGGTATCCATTTGAAGACGTCACCTCTTCATGATTTATTAATGTGGAGGAATGTTCGATGTGGAGTGACGTCACTCATGATTATTAATGAGGGGGGAGGTGCTACATGTGGAGTGACGTCACCTGTTCATAAGTATTAATGAGGGGGGGGGTGCTACATGTGGAGTGACGTCACCTGTTCATAAGTATTAACGAGGGGGGTTGGCCGACGTGCAGTGACGTCACGCGCGGGACACACAGACATTCTTGGCTCATCGTGTGGGATAAATACATTATAGTGTAAGTATAAATGACACGTGCTTGCTTGTTTCCGCGTGATAGAGGCGTCTCACCGTTTTGTACAGAATCTTGAGACGTAGCGCTGCATGTCGACGTTGCTCTGCGATCTGCGCCGTGAATGTTGCCGGCGGTTTTGTTGTCGAGTTCGGCGCCCGCTGTGTTGACGTTCGTACGAACGGCGCGCAGGTTGCGGCTAAAAGGAAATGGAGGAGGCGAGCGTGCGTGTCTCGTCTCTAAGCGCCGGCCCGGCGATTCGGGGGTCAGTGATTTACGTGTCGGAAAGGCAGAATAAAGTTGGTTGTAATTATTATAATTAACATTCCTGTCTCTTTGTCAATTATTGTCAAACTGATCACGGCGCAGCCGCTCGCTTGTCGTACCTCCCTTGATCGGCACGGCTGGCTACGTGCGGTGCGAAAGAAGTTCACCGTACATACGACGGAGGTTGCCTCTGGTCGTGGATGCCTTTTTTGTAGTGACCGAGACACCTGCGAGAATGAGCGCTTTGTGCAGTTAACGCGCGTCCCACACCGACCCCAACAGTCTGATGAGGCTACACGGGGTACCTTTGTCTTTGTGTGCGTGGAGCGGTGGTGTAGCGGTTAGCGCGCTGTGCAACGGATCCGGCGACCCGGGTTCGATTCCCGCTCACGGTTAGCACCAGTGACGATTACCTGAACCGGTCCTGGTCCTCCCCTAGGTCGACTCAGTCTCAAATGAGTAGCTAGTGCAGTGTGCCGGCCTTCATAGGTGCTCGCTAACAGCACTTGCCTCAACAGTCTGTTAGGCTATACGGGGGATCGTTGTCTTTGTGTTGTGTGTGTGCGGTTGTGCTGGCTCCACGTCCTCAGGCTTGGACACGGTCGGCTCATGGGAACGTTGTGCCCACGTGGTGAAGCCCCCGGTTTGTTGTCCACCACCGATGTTGATTAAAAAAAACAGCTTTTTGCACCAAGGACCCCGTTTGTGATTTTCTTTTTTTCATCCATGTTTTGTTGACAAAGAGTACAAATAGCTTCTTCTTGGTTCTTTCGGTAAAGTCACGTAGAAGGGAAATAATAAAATAATAAAAATAAAACAATAAAATAATTCTCACGACGTTTCGGCCACAACGCAAGCAGCCGTCCTCAGGTGAAGAACAGGTCTGTCGACAGACCTGTTCTTCACCTGTCGACAGACCTGTTCTTCACCTGAGGACGGCTGCTTGCCGTGTGGCCGAAACGTCGTGAGAATTATTTGATTATGTTTTATTTTTATTATTTTATTATTTCCCTTCTACGTGACTTTACCGAAAGAACCAAGAAGATGAATCCTTGCAGTCACGAAAGCTTTCAATCGAAATTTAATTATGTTTTATTTTTATTCTTTTATTATGTTTTATTTTTATTATTTTATTATTTCCCTTCTACGTGACTTTACCGAAAGAACCAAGAAGATGAATCCCTGCAGTCACGAAAGCTTTACATCGAAATTTAGTACAAGTAGCGGTCACTCATAGCGGCCCCGCTCTTGCGCTGCGGTCGGTGAGAATGACCGTGGTGGATGGTGGTTCGGATATGGCATGAACTGACTGCCGGTAGGTAAGCCGACGTTGGTCTAACGTTGTCATGTAGTTGTTGAGGCTGCTGCCCCCCGATTCCTCTCCCCCTTCCTCCTCTTCCTCACTCCTCGCTGCTGCTGTCGCTTCCCCTCTGTGAGACGTAACTCTGGGCTGTCCTAGTCTAATATGGTGTTCGACCAGATGACGCCAAAAGTGCGCCTTTTGGCGTCATCTGGTCGAACACCATATGAGACTAGGCTCCAAAGAAAGCTGTCTCTGGTGTGGACCGATCAGTTTCAAAGACAATGCATAAATTATCAGAGTATTGTTTTTTTTTGCATTTGACTGCAAGCATTGTGGTTAATGTAAGCATGATTCCTTGCAAAAGGTGTCAGTTTTTGTTGCCAGAAAAAAAGGGGCAAAAATCCTATTAGTTTACGTAATATTGTTTTATTTGCCGTCGCAGCCGTTCGGAATCAATTAATTAGTCGGCGCTTTTCGCTGGCAGGACTTTAAACCGTTGCGTGGTTACTGATGACCTCACCGCTGCGGCTCGGAACTCATTAGTCAAGCTGCGCTTGCGGAACACACGCTCACCGCTACGTGCGCGGTGTGTGCCGTTAACGCTGCGGTCGGCTGAGTGGCCCCGCCGTGACCATGTAATTTGAAGTCGATTCACGGCGCCGCGGTGCAATTTATCCTGGGGGAAGCCTCGAACAATTCCCTGGCCTCAGGAAAAAACGTGGAGAATGTCCCCCCACGCGGAGGGCTCCTGGGTGAAAACCTGTGGGCCAGGCGACTTCCCCGCGAGGTTCTATGTGGGGGTGGGGGGGGGTGTTCATGTGGTGGTAGGTGAGGGAAGAGCAGCGTCGGCCAGGCCGCTCCGTGGTGTGGGCATCGCGGGTGCGGCGTCGGCAGAGCGGCATCACGTAGTTGTAACCATTGGACGAACGTTGACGCAGCGTTACACGTTTGCTGGGGACACGTCACAAAACACCGGTTAACTTTTGACGAACTTTAGTTGGGTGTTTGGGCACAATATAATACGAAAAAGATACAACTAAGAAATTCCTCTGATTAATCTCATTCACGTAGTGGCATTATCTTTAAAAAAAATGTCACTCCTGTGATTGGCGCGGTTGGCTACGCACGGTGCGAAAGAAGTTCAACGTACGGTACATGCACATAGCGCAGTGCGCTCACCTCCGTGCCGCCGAATATTAAGAATTAATACTTTTTGTTTTTTTCCGTAAAGTCACGTAGGTAAAAATAAATAAAATGAAAACAACTAAATTAAATCACGACGTTTCGGGCGCAACACAAGCGTCCGTCATCAGGTGGGGACAACCACAGCGAGAGGACTTTTACCCACGTGACTTTACCTAAAAAAACAAAGAGTATGAATCCTTGCAGTCACGAAAACTTCAAATCTAGAATTAAGAATTTAGTTTCGTACAACGTTATGAGTTTCAAATTCAGCGACACGGCTGTATCCGACAATCTTTGTCCTGTTTTTCTCTGCAACGTGCTTAACACCGCATTCTAATTATGCCATGTTTATAAATACATAAAACGTACGTGTGTGTGTATTATGGTGTAATTGGATGTCTTTCATATACGATATGAACCGTGCACTTTCACATGATAAATTGATATGCTAATAAAAAAATAAAACGTTGACACTCGAAAGTCTAGCAGATATGTGTTCCGTCCTCTGACGGAGCTGCATTGTTTACACAGTGCCGTTAATAAATGAGCCCTCTCTATGCTGATGCGGTCTTTTAGCAACATCAATGCCAAATATATTTAAAGTGCACGGCCAATTTGAAAGTATAAGAGAGATATGTAACAAAATTGATTGATTACCACATCAAAACATGACGCTCAATTGACTTTCAAATACCCGTTAATTATCCCATGCTCAAAGACTATTTTAATGCTTTATTTAGGGATTAATGTATCCCCCCCCCTCCGCCTCCATGAAAATCCATCTCACTTTAACGCTCTTGCAGCCAATGCTGTGCGGCGGAGCTCTACGGGAATGACACCACGAGCGGTCGTGACGATCCCATTCGGGCTTCACGTCGTCCGGGCCTGCTAACAACCATCGTCCACCAACGCAACCACGAAGCCCGAGTCAGACCAAGGAACCTTCTGGCAATCGAGCGGTGGAATTGACGGCAACGCGAGACCCTTAAGTGCCATCGGCGGGGGAGGTAGCGCGTCCTCCCGCGGGTGTCGACCCCTGAAATGCCACGCAAGAGCGCAAAGTGCCCTCTCGCGAGGACGCGAGCGAGAGAGCGACTCGCAAAAACCCAGGAGAACTCTCGGCTCGGAGAAAGAGGACGTTGCCGCCGACTGACGAGGCTGCTCCGCTGTCGATGCACGGGCGAAGACGACCCCGTCGACGAGGCGTCGCCACCATCGCCACCGAGTGTCCCTGTCAGCGCAAAAGCTCGCGTGGCCGACGCCGAGGGAGGTTTGACCGGCGGCGCCGCGGCGGCGGACGAGGCGGATGGAACCGTTCGGCGGCGCGCCGAGAAGCGCGCCGCGGGAACGACCACCGCTTCGGGAGGCGCCGACGCCGATGAAGACCGCGAGGGCGACCGGCGGGTTCCGACGCAGCCGGAATCCGTCGGCGGAGGCGGCGCGCGCGCCGAGTGGCGCAAGAGGGCGGCCAGTTTCTCCGGCAGCCTGACGCTGTCTCCGCAGCCCGGCAGGCACGGCGGCCTCGGAAGGAGGAAGAAGAAGCTCGCGGCTTTGGCCTCGCTGCCCAACGTGGAGACGCGTCGGATGGAGGCGAGCGTGAGCAGCGAGGAGGAGATGGCCGAAATTGAGAACTTTGCGTGTGGCGCCGGCCGCGATGACGGCGATGGCGAGACTGTGGCAGGAGCTGGCGGCGGCCTCTCCATGCCGACGATAAACTTCATCCCTGCCAGCCCGTCGGACGTGCTGGAAGACGACCAGTTCTTTGAGATCAACTCGGAGGAGGAGGAGCGGGCCACGAGCCCTCCGCCGTCGTCGGACAGCGACTGCGTGGACAGCTCGGGGAGCCACGCCACGGTGGAGCGAGAGAACGCGACGGGGAACGTCGGCGACGCGGAGACCTCGGAGGCGTCGCTCGCCCTGCCCGCGACGGACACGGCGGAGAAATTGCCGCTGGCCGTGGCGCGAGACGGCGCGGAGGAGACGGCGGAGGAGGCCGAGGTGCCGGGCGGCGACCGGCACGGGCGAGTCGGCGCCGTTGAGGATGACACCGCTGCCACCAACGCTGCCACCACCGCAGCCACCACCGCCACCACCAAGAAGAAGAAAAGCTTCCGGCTGAATTCGGAGATCGCCAACGCGCAACTGAACGCGTTCCCGCAAACTCACCCAAGAAAAGGTACGGACGAGGGAGCGCACGGTCGTAAACAATTGTTGCTGTTGTTGTTGTTGTTGTCCTTCCCCCGCTTCTCCGATGAGCACGGTTGGCGACGTACGGCGTGAAAGAAGTTCAACACGCATGTACGCAATGGCAGTGGCATTTTGACATTTTGACATCGGCAATAATCACGACGATCATTTGAGAACGACCTGGGTGGCGCTGGAGTTGGCATCGCTTTGAAGTCTAGGTCCGAATCCAATGCAGCCATCTGTGAATATGAACTGGGCTTCTAGAGTGCAGCAGCGAGTTTAAGGTCTCAGCCCGGTCATCATTTGAATGCACAAAAAACGCAAAACTCTCAGCCACATTAAATTTGGTTATTTGCTTGATTTGGCGAAATTCCAGCTCTAAAAATTAAAAAGATTGGTTTGATATAAAATCGACAAACATTTCTCTCTATGTCAGAGAATAGGAAAGTACTACGTATACCAGAGGTCACTTGAAGGTTTTTCAACGGTGGTAGCTGTGTGATGTCTCTCTCTCCGTGGGCCAATCTGTCCCACCGCTCTGTGGCAGTGGGTTTATGGTGTGACAGCGATAGCATCATCGGGATACATTTTCTGTGGAGAGGTGAAAAAAAATTACGGTTAACAGCATTATATTTATATATTTACGAAACCATCTCAATACAAGTGCGTACAAATATATCTTACAAGGCAACGTTATCAACATGAACGAAACAAAGACAAAGATCCCCCGTATAGCTTTAACAGACTGTTGGGGAAAGTGCGTTTAGCGGGCACCTATGAAGGCCGGCACGTTACACGAGGGGGTGGGTGGCCAGCACCACGCCCGACCGCTTTTGTCTCCCCAGTGGCGATGTTTTTACACAGCACCAGGTACTCATTTGAGGCTGAGTCGACCTAGGGGAGGCCCATGACCGGTTCAGATAATCGCCACTGGTGTTGGCCGTGAGCGGGAATCAAACCCGGGTCGCTGGGTTCGTAGTGCAGCACGCTGACCGCTACACTACCGCTCCCCCACCTGTTCATCAACATGAGCAGAACACACACACACACACAAATTCACACATTAAGATATTAACACCATAAAAAAACGAATTAGAAAATGTGAATTGGGTCGATTGCGTCATGGGCACGCCAATGTTGTGCTGATCTACGTTGTGTGTTTAGTGTTGCAGTCAAATTGTAAACTGTGTATGCGTGCGGCACGGATACTGGATTGCTGGACACATCTCTGTTTGTTTGTTGTTGTTGTTGCGTTTTCATTTCACGCAGGAAGTTTTAACGAAGGCATAAACCTACTGCAGTTCACGGAACAGAATCTCGGTACGTTTGGATTTTTTCTGGCCTTTCATTCGTTGCTTGCGGTTGAACACGCAGGCTTTCGCGAACGATGCCACGATTCATAATCGATTATTTATTTGCGGCTGTCAGGTATGCAGCACATATTTTTGCTTCTGCGATCTGACCCAAACAAAATCGATTGAATGTTTTGTAGTTTTTAAAAAATATTCTTTATTAATGACCCCAAATATTTTCAACGTTTATATATTTTTTTATATATTTTTCTAGATGAATTGAATACAAAAGAGTGTGACATGAGAGACCGGTTGGTTCAAGAGATGCAAAAGCTGCACCTGCAATCGGACTCTCTGAACAAGGTAACTTCATCATCACGCGTTCCACAAAAACTGCATCATTGAAATACAGATAAACAATGTTTCTGCTCAGGGGTCCAGACAAATACAAAGGTCCCCCGGATAGCCTCGTTTTGTATTCGTATGCTGTGTCACCACAACGTTTGCTCGGATGTTTCCCACGTGCCTGCAACATTTCTCCTGCACGGTATCCATGCTGCAGCCTGCGCAAGCCTACGGGGTTGAGAATCGCTGGCGTAGCGCCTTTGGCATGTAAAATGCCCTGTATTGCACGTACGCATTATTTGGTGATGCTGCGTTGGCAGCACGAATACTAAAAACAACCCAATGGCCTTGAAAGACACACATATAGAATGGAGCGGCATGCAATAACACGTACGGTAAGTGCTTGCTTAGCGCGTGGTGTTCACAATATAACGCGGTTCCTCTATAACGCGGTTCTTCCATGAGCGAACACCTTCGCAAAACGAGGAACGCGCGCAACATTGTGATGCGGAACGTGCACCGCTACAACGTGGACATTGTTATAATGCGGAAACGCGCACTGTTGTAACGCGCACCACTATAACGCGGAATGCGCACATTGTTATAATGCCGAAACGCGCACCGCTATAACGAGGAACGTGTGCACCACTATAACGCGGCTTCTGAGCGGTCGACGCCGAACTACTTTCTTGAGCTGCGAATCTGAGCGGTCCAATGATACAGGACGCGGAATAATGCCATTGCGTTTTTTTCGTTCAACGTGACACTTTTCAGGAACGCGTTCTACCGCTGTGTTAAACGAGGTCTGAGCATGGGCGCCGTAAACTTTCACACTGACGCCGGTACAGCCTTGTGACGCCGTCACCTCCACTAACCGCCGGCAACACAATCTTGTAACGGCCGTCACGAGAAGAAGTCACAGTTGGAATATAAATAACCAAATAAATACGAGGAATGCATACCTGTCCACCCCTTATCAGTGCCCTACCTTATTGCAGACCAATTTAGACCTCATTGGTCACCCACCCCGTGCCCTTATACATCTCAATGTTCATCCTACAAAGTGCCATCACAAGGGAGAAACACAAAATAATTTTCTTTTTGCCCGCATTGAAACGGCTGTACGCCGTATGGACCTGAAAACTCAATTTGCCTGTACAAGCATACGGGCAAAACCGTATGGGTTGACGGCAGCTTTGGGAATGTCTCCCATTAGCCGCATCATGTCAGAAGCATTGATTCGAGACACAAGCAACAACCCTGGACCGCTTTCGACACTCGGCGCGTCTCTTCAGCGGAGTTGAGGCTTGCTTTTAAAAGCAATGCTGGAGAGAATTGGCGACATTTCGATTTAAAGCTTTCGTGACTGCGGGGATTCATCTTCTTGGTTCTTTCGGTAAAGTCACGTGACTTTACCGAAAGAACCAAGAAGAAGAATTGTCGACCTTGGCAAGGGGAACCCCCATCCTTACCTGGAAGCTCGCTTTGTCCTCAATCAATGCTGGTGGAAAAGTCCGTGGATCCTAGAAGGAAGAAAGGGGCCGTGTTGGCTGGGGGGAGGGGGGGGGGTTACGCGCGAGAACGCGGGTGGTGGAGAGACGGAACAGGATTCGCACGGCGCGAAGGGAACGCGCGAGTCGAGCGTTCTTGCCGGATGCTTTTCGCTAGCGGGAGACGCGGACGAGGATCAGGGCGGGTGCGGCGCTACGGCGGCCGCACGCGGAGTCGGGAGCCGTCACCGCGGCCCTCTCCGTGTCCCCCGATGACGGCTCAGCCCGGCTGCTGCCCCCTCCTCACGCTGGGTGAGGAGGGGGCAGCAGTGACGGCATTGTCGGCTCAGCGGGCGGGGTGGGGTGGATGCAGCAATCATTCAAGGAGGGCCCAGATTATCCCAGGAGCACAAGTAGCTACGTATGCTACGGGCCCCGAAATTACAAGGGCCCCGCGCTAAATGCTTTCAAGCTATCAATTCCGGTTCAGTGATTCTGCACTTGCTCTATTACTATAGTACTATACCGCCTTAAACTTTTATGAACGGCTCGGTGTTTAAGGTTAGCGATTTGTCGCATTATCTGACTGTATAGCTAATGGGAAAATACAATTACCTTACTTTGCAAGTAAAACATTAAAATCAATTTCAAGGACAGTGCATACATTATCAGAGTTGTGTGTTTTTTGTTTGCATTCCGACCGCAGGTATTGTGATCAATGCAAACATGACTCCTTGTAAAAAAAAAGGTGTCAGTTTTGTTGCCAGATAAAAGGGTAAAAAAACAATTATCATATTTTGCTACTGGCAAAGGAGGTTCCAATGGTGTTGTTGTTGTTGTTGAAAACATCTCACGGTGGTTGGCAAGGGCCCTCAACCCCCCCGCCCCCAACTCGTAGCTTTGGCCACCAAGGCCCCCCCGCCCCCTTCCACGCTCGTTACTCGACTGGTGAGTGAGGGGCACCCCCCCCCCACTCCCCCCCCACTCCCCCCACCCTCCTCGATCGTCACGAGGGGTGGGGGTGGCGGGAGGAAGCTTTGTGGCGGGGGAGGGGGGGGTCAGTGACGTCAGCACTCGTGATCCCGACTCGCTTATCCGGCCGCCCGCCCGCCAGCCAGCCAGCCAGCAAAACTTCAAAACGAAATCTACTGTAGTCTGATACTTGGTTGTGAAAAAACAATAATTCGCAATTGGCACGGTGCTAAACGCTTGTTTGTACACGTGACAGGTTAACGGGTTAATTTGTTTGGCTCTGTAGGTTTGGGGGGGACGTTTTTAACAAAACGAATGTTCTGTTCAATCTTGATTTGAAGCTTTCGTGACTGCAGGAATCCATACTGTTTGGTTCTTTCGGTAAAGTCACGTAGGTAGAAAAATAAAATGAAACAAAAAATAATATATCACGACGTTTCGAGCACAACACAAGCGGTCGTCCTCAGGCAGAAACAATAATGCAGCAGTGGAACTGCCGATTCAGTTTCGATCGTGAATGAGTCTATGGGTCTCTCTACGTGAGTCTATGGGTCTCTGTGAGTGAGTCTATGGGTCTCTGTGAGTGAGTCTATGGGTCTCTGTGAGTGAGTCTATGGGTCTCTGTAAGTGAGTCTATGGGTCTCTGTGAGTGAGTCTATGGGTTTCTCTATGTGAGTCTATGGGTCCCTGTGAGTGAGTCTATGGGTCTCTGTGTGTGAGTCTATGGGTCTCTGTGTGTGAGTCTATGGGTCTCTGTGAGTGAGTCTATGGGTCTCTATGAGTGAGTCTATGGGTCTCTGTGTGTGAGTCTATGGGTCTCTGTGTGTGAGTCTATGGGTCTCTGTGAGTGAGTCTATGGGTCTCTATGAGTGAGTCTATGGGTCTCTATGAGTGAGCCTATGGGTCTCTGTGAGTGAGTATATGGGTGTCTCTATGAGTGAGTCTATGGATTTCTCTATGTGAGTCTATGGGTCTCTGTAAGTGAGTCTATGGGTCTCTGTGAGTGAGTCTATGGGTCTCTTTGAGTGAGTCTATGGGTCTCTATGAGTGAGTCTATGGGTCTCTATGTGAGTCTATGGGTCTCTGTGAGTGAGTCTATGGGTCTCTATGAGTGAGTCTATGGGTCTCTATGAGTGAGTCTATGGGTCTCTGTGTGTGAGTCTATGGGTCTCTGTGTGTGAGTCTATGGGTCTCTGTGAGTGAGTCTATGGGTCTCTATGAGTGAGTCTATGGGTCACTGTGAGTGAGTCTATGGGTCTCTGTGAGTGAGTCTATGGGTCTCTGTGAGTGAGTCTATGGGTCTCTGTGAGTGAGTCTATGGGTCTCTGTGAGTGAGTCTATGGGTCTCTGTGAGTGAGTCTATGGGTCACTGTGAGTGAGTCTATGGGTCTCTGTGAGTGAGTATATGGGTCTCTGTGAGTGAGTCTATGGGTCTCTGTGAGTGAGTCTATGGGTCTCTGTGAGTGAGTATATGGGTCTCTGTGAGTAAGTCTATGGGTCTCTATGAGTGAGTCTATGGGTCACTGTGAGTGAGTCTATGGGTCTCTGTGAGTGAGTCTATGGGTCTCTGTGAGTGAGTCTATGGGTCTCTGTGAGTGAGTCTATGGGTCTCTGTGAGTGAGTCTATGGGTCTCTGTGAGTGAGTCTATGGGTCTCTGTGAGTGAGTCTATGGGTCTCTGTGAGTGAGTCTATGGGTCTCTGTGAGTGAGTCTATGGGTCTCTGTGTGTGAGTCTATGGGTCTCTGTGAGTGAGTATATGGGTCTCTGTGAGTGAGTCTATGGGTCTCTGTGTGTGAGTCTATGGGTCTCTGTGAGTGAGTCTATGGGTCTCTGTGAGTGAGTCTATGGGTCTCTGTGAGTGAGTCTATGGGTCTCTGTGAGTGAGTATATGGGTCTCTGTGAGTGAGTCTATGGGTCTCTGTGAGTGAGTCTATGGGTCTCTGTGAGTGAGCCTATGGGTCTCTGTGAGTGAGTATATGGGTCTCTATGAGTGAGTCTATGGGTCTCTATGAGTGAGTCTATGGGTCTCTGTGAGTGAGTCTATGGGTCTCTGTGAGTGAGTCTATGGGTCTCTGTGAGTGAGTCTATGGGTCTCTATGAGGGAGTCTATGGATTTCTCTATGTGAGTCTATGGGTCTCTGTGAGTGAGTCTATGGGTCTCTATGAGTGAGTCTATGGGTCTCTATGAGTGAGTCTATGGGTCTCTGTGAGTGGGTCTATGGGTTTCTATGAGTGAGTCTATGTGTCTCTGTGAGTGAGTCTATGGGTTTCTGTGAGTGAGTCTATGGGTTTGTCTATGGGTGTCTGTGAGTGAGTCTATGGGTCTCTGTGAGTGAGTCTATGGGTCTCTGTGAGTGAGTCTATAGGTCTCTTTGAGTGAGTCTATGGGTCTCTATGAGCGAGTCTATGGGTCTCTATGTGAGTCTATGGGTCTCTGTGAGTGAGTCTACGGGTCTCTGTGAGTGAGTCTATGGGTCTCTGTGATGGTACCGGGTGCGTTTCATCAGCGCTGCGTGTTCTCACTCATAAGCGCTTTCTAGATTTTTTTCAATGTTTTAAGTAATCCTGTTCTCCAGGACAACATTGATATGAAGAAGGGCTATCGTCCGAAACTTCGTCAATTTTACATATATGTCATGACAAATATTGAAAAAAAATTTTAAGGCAGTTTTGTTGAACATGAGTGTGTTTTTTTTTGCTTGACTTGATGGATGGCTTTTAAATCGTTTATATGAATCGTGATATTAGCCTCGAAACCCCGACGTGTTAAGAGTTAACATGTCACACCCTCGGTGGCGTTATGAACAAAGCCTGGAGGTTGATCAAAACTGACGGGATCTATCTCTCTGGCAGAGATTGTTGCTCAAGATAGAGTCATTTACCGTCAGTCTGGGGAAGCTGCCCGAATCTTGACGCGAATCCAACGTTCTGTTAAGGCGACGAGGAGGGTTTTTGATGTTTTGTTTTGCGATGTTTTGTTGTTGTTCAACAGTTCAACAGTTAAAGGGTCAAAAGTTTGAAATGAACCCGGACCACTAGCTTTCGTCCCCCCCACCCCCCAGTTTCTGTCACGATCGATTCTATTCATGACTTATGCACGTGCTTGGGAACTCATGAAAATACAATGGTAAATAAATTATCTTCTTGGTTCTTTCGGTACGTGACTTTACCGAAAGAACCAAGAAGATGAATCCCTGCAGTCACGAAAGCTTTAAATCGTAAATAAATTAGTTGAAATATTTGGCAGTCTAATTCTTAAACGTTCTATTTGTGAGTGCGATGTGTTACACACCTCTAGCGTAGTGCGTTGGCGTTAATGCCGCGCGCTATGAATCCTTTGGCCCAAAGTTAATTTCCCCCCGGTCACGGCTACCATCAGTGGCGAACAATATCCGAACCCAGTCCCTGGGGGCTCCCCTTCATCAACATCTGCACCGACCAGCAGGGTGAAGTATGGCTCAGAAACGTCCGTGACAGCAGTGGAGACATAGTGTGGCTCATAACGATGACGTTTCATTATTGGCACCAGACTTTTTGGAGCAATCCCAGGTCTACCTTTGCTCAAGTGACTTGCCAACTCAGAGTTAAACAATTCATTCGGTGCTGCTACTGCTGATGCTGCTGCTGCTGCTGTTTTGGCAATGGTGCACAAGCACTGTTTAAAAACTGACAAAACCATCAACACTCGTCAACAACAATGTATCCTGTCGAGAATGTACATGCATATCTATAATATGCACGTATATTTCATAAGCACACAAACAGAGGACATTCACCCGCTTTAAATAAAGTCAACTGCAGAAGCTACATCAACATCAGTACTTATAAACTCAACTCATTTCTTTAGCACCGCCTTTTTGTGCGGCGTGCTGTCCCTCCCCCGCACCTCCGAACAGCACCGTTGGCTACGTACGGCGCGAAAGAAGTTCTACACACGGCGCGTAGATAATAGATGTATCCGTCTTCTCTTGACGGAGATCGTCTAGGACTGCAAAACTCGACGCTCCAGGATCTTCGTGCGGTGTGTGTGTGTATAAGCATCGGCACTGAGTGAGATAAAGACGGCCGGGATCGCGGTGTCACGCCGCCCTGCCCCTCCACCCCATCTCCCCCCCCCCCCACGTAGCGTCGTACGTACCGGGTTCGTCTCCCCCGCTGAGCGATGGGAAGACCCCCGGCGCTTTGTGTTCGAGTCGAGACTCATCTTGTCCAGTAAGTTCCTTGCATCGAGGCCGCGGGTTCCTTAACAGCGGCAGCAGCAGCAACAACAACAACAACCACCGACATTCACCACTCAGTGGCTGCTTGCGCCAATCCAAGTGCGCATGAGTTCACGCGTGTGCGCGCGCAGAGACAAAAAGGTTCAAGCCGTGTAGCCCATCAACCGGCGCGCTGTCGGGGGCAAAGTGCTGTGAACGAGATCTGACACATCGGGGGGTGGGGGGGGGTGATAGTTATGTGGCTAGTACTATCACCACGCGCGGCTGTCTTTGTCTCACCCAGTGCGGATGCTTCTACACACACAAGCACTAGTTTGGGTTAAACCTGGAGAGGCTCTTCAAAGCCGGTTCAGACGCATTGCTCACCACTGGTGTTAGCCAAAGCCAGGGACCAAACGTGTATCGCCGGGTTTTTTCGCGTATGTATGTACTGCATGTTGAACTTCTTTCGCGCCGTATGTAGCCAGCCGTTCTAATCGGAGGTGCGGGGGAAGGACAACAAACTAAAGCTGCAATGTCACCACTCCCCGCTCAAAGACACGATACAGTGGAGAATTTAACAGGCGGTTGGGGCAAGTGCTGCTTTGAAAGTGTGCCGATACGGCACGCGAGCGAGTGGGGTGGCCAGCACTACTCACGGCCACCTTCGGCTCCCAAGCGCTGATGTGTACACACACTGCACCAGGTACTCATTTGAGGCTGAGCTGATCTAGAGGGAGGCTCAGGACCGGTTCAGATAATCGTCACTGGTGTTGGCCTCGAGCGGGAGTCGAACTCGGGTGGCTGGATTCGTAGCGCAGCATGCTAACTGCTGCGCCACCACTCCCCGCAAACATATACGCGCAGACACACAAACATATGCACAGACCCGATGCATCAACAAATTTTCTTTTATTTGATTGAATAAACATATCACCCTCCATTCTCCTAGTCCCATAATAAATATCACTTTTAGTCAGCGTGTTGGCCTTTTACCAGCAGAATTTGCTCAAAGAAATAAACTCCGGACCGGTTTCGCCCTTCTGGGTCTCATCAGCAGTGTCCTGCTTGCTAATCGAATGCTGCTCGTTTGCCAGATGCGATCTGCGTTGCACTGGCAGCAGCAATGTGATCTGAGTCTACTGGCAGCGGCTTTGCGATGTGAGTCTACTCGCAGCAGACATGTAATTTGGGTGTACTGGCAGAAGGTGTAGAAATCGAGGCTTACTGGCAGCTGGTGTAAGCCATGGTGTCTTCACAATGCAACGACAGTTGAATGCTATCGGGCTCTCTCCGACACACAGTGTACATCTGTGAATGCGAAAGGAAATCGCTTACATCTGCGAGTCGGGTACAAACCTATCCATTCTGCCCATTTTTTTTTCTCCCCCACATCCTCCCGAGGACAATGTAATTTGTTCCAATCGCCCTTAGAATAAATTACATTTTCAAACGACTCAAACAGGGCCGGGTCATCGTCGTTATTATCATCATCATCATCCAGAAACAGAGTCACGGCCCTAATAGACTCCGTGTTTATTGCCACAAAGACAGCAGAGGACGGCGGAATGGAGGGGAGCAGCAGCAGCAGGAGGAGGAAGGCGCTGGAGGACATGGAGAGCGATGACGCCTGTGCGTGGCTTCAGGCGATGGGCATGGAGAGGCTGGGAATCGTCGTTAGAGGTAATTTGCCAGAAAACGTCTCTGCCTGTCATCACATTCATGCGCCGTCTTCTCGGAGGGCTGGCGGTCGATTTAAACAATTTACGTGAGATGCCAAGTCACATAGGCCAGCCTCCCCTCCCTCCCTCTCCGCCCGGCCTCCAAACGATGACTTCACTCCGCTTTAAAGTTAAACTGCAGAGCCGCTTCGTTGCGCATTACAATGAGCGCGGAAAATACGTTTTAAATATTTGGGCTTGGTACTGGGTTGACTTTTTTCTGTTCAAAGTTTGTAATTTGTTATACAATAAACAAGCCAAAGAAGACAAGAGCCAGAAGAATTACGAGCCATCGAGACGGTTTGGCGCATTTGAAAAATAAATGTTCGCATTATCTCATTTTTCGCGGGGGGGGGGGGGGGGGGCATTTGATGTGTTGCGGTTGCACAGTGACAAGATCTGTAAGTAAAATGTTCGACCTCACGCCGGGCTAAAGGAGACTCAATGCGCAAAGCAAGTGAACGGGATACGAATTCGAATGGATTTAACATAAACACAACAGGGATGACCCTGGTGACCTGAGTTCGATACGCTTGCCGCAGCCAACGTTGCGTCGCGAGTGACAGCTCAAACTGGTCCTTGGGCAGGCTGTGGCCCATCCACAAACCCGCGCTGAACTGGCAGTTCGGTCAAACAAATCCCCGCGACGGCGCACTGACAGAGTCCTCGTTTTTTCTTCTTCTTGGTTCTTTCGGTAAAGTCACGTAGAATGGAAATAATAAAATAATAAAAATAAAACATAATAAAATAATTCTCACGACGTTTCGGCCACAACGCAAGCAGCCGTCCTCAGGTGAAGAACAGGTCTGTCGAGAAGACAGAGTCTGAATGACACACCCCAGGCTTGGAGCGTCTATTTAAGCTGGGTTGGAGGGGGTGAGAGCGCCTTGACAAAAAAATTTGCATATCAAGAGGAATTTAGCATATTTATGGGAAATGCAGATATGCGATTAGTACTACTTGTGAAATGCGTAAGAGGTGGGCGGGGGGTTTAAAGTCATATTATGCCCGTGCATTATGCAGGATTAGCAGCATCAAAGGGAGGGGATAGAGTCCTCGTTACTGGAGAACCATCAGCCTCAAGCCACCAGCTGGGACAGTCCCTGCTCGAGTCTCGGCAGCTTCAGCCTACACCGGCACTGGAACGTCGCGGCTCTGAGACATCGGGCAGGCGTCGAGACGCGGAGGCCGTCCTTCTGAGGTTGCCAACAGAAAGGCACTGACAGAGAGCTGTAAATTATTATCATCGTTACGAGTTACGTAATGTAATACAGAGAGACCATATTTCTGTGTGGTGGTCATTATTATGTTGGAGAGAAAACGGGACTAAATTCAATTAATCTTGATTAAATTATGAAGTCATCACGCAAAGCGACGACATGCTGGCCACCGATGGTTCATGTGAGATTTCTGCTGCAAATTCTAATTTCAAACGATGCTCGGCCAGAATTTGCAACTTGCAAAAATGGCCAAACAAAACACCGTCGCTCGGCGAATTTATTCAGTTGAGAGTCAAATGGAACAGTTGGTATTTTTTTCCAAGCCCTGTATGTGTGTGTGTGTGTTGAACTTCTTTCGCAGCCGTACGTAGCCAATCATTGGTAATCGGAGGTGCGGGGGAAGGACAACCAACTAAATACAAAAAAATCAGTTCTAAAGAAAAACAATTTCAATCTAGATTTAAAAGTGCATAGCCTCCAGTGGCTTCCTAATATCGGAAGGAAGAGCGTTCCAGACGGCCGCAGAAGCACATCTGAAAGCGCGCGATGCAGTGACCCTCTTCGTTCGATGGCCAGCCAAAAGCCGCTGTGAGGATGACCGAAGTTCACTTAAATAAGTCGCAACATTTGCCAACACATAAATCAACACCGTGGTTCCACATCTCACTTACGATTGACTCATCATAATCATCATAATCCCCACCATCATCGAATCACAATGCATCCATTATCATCATTACCATCAATCCCCGCCGAGCGAGCGACCGACCGAGCGACCGAGCCGAGACCAGAGGTCGCTTTGCCTTTGCCGCAGGCTCGCGGCTAGCCGGGCGCCACTTGGCCTCCATGGACCCCGAGACGCTCGAGTCGCTGCAGCTGAGCTCGTGGGCCGAGCGCGAGCGGCTCCTGTCGGCCCTCTACAGCGAGACGCACGCGCGGGAGGCGCGCGCCGTCGACTCGCTCCTCCGTGAGACCCCCGTCTCATCCACACCGCCCCCACCCCACCCACCCACTACTTCCCTTCCCCGCTACGCAGGGCGGCTCTGTCCGTCCGTTTACTCCCAACCGTCGACGTCTGTGTGGCGTCGTTCGTCGATGAAGTTTGTTGAGAACATCTGGGCCAGGATTGGGCAAAAAGCCGAGCCCACTTTTCACCCAGGAAACTGGAGAGCGGCACAGACTAAGTGTTGCTCACACCCTCGAAACGAACAATAACATATTTTAAAATCACGGTTAAGAGACAAACAACATGTATACTGTTAAAATTAAGAATGAAAATTTGACAAGTGAAGATGCCGATGACGACGATTATGATGACGACGACGATGATGATGACGACGATGATTATGATGACGATGATGATTATGATGATGATGATGATTATGATGACGATGATGATTATGATGATGACGACGATTATGATGATGACGACGATTATAATGACGACGATGATGATGACGACGACGATTATGATGATGACGACGACGATGATGATTACGATGACGACATCCACGATGAGCGCAGAGTCCCTGAGCGGCGCGGACCTGCAAACGTTCACCGCCGCCATCGCGGGCCTCGGCCAACCCGGGGAGAGGCCCGCGGAGGAAGAGACGCGGAGGCCGAGGAAGAGCCGCCACCCCCCGCAGGGTGACCGAGGCTCCGATCTGCGCGGAGACCTCGCGCGGATCCGTGCGGCCATCGCCCAGAAGGAGGAGGACATCGCCAGTCTGCCGAGGCTGCCTCCCGACACCGATAGGTGGCGTAGATGTTAACTACCTCGCCTGGTATACAGGCGGTGGTCGTGAACTTGACGGCTGTATATTCGGAGTTTGCATGTCTCTCTCTCCGTGGTCGCGCGGATTTTTACGCGGGTCCTACGGGGTTCCCCTCCACATTTAGAAACACGCTTTCGAGAGAATTTAGCTGCTGTAAATTTCCACGTGATAAGTCATTTCGTTGAGTTCATTTGTGGCCAGGTCGCTTCTTAAAAAAAAGAGCTATATAGCCGCATGGACCTTACCTGGTAAAATAAAAAAGAGAATAAAAAAAGAATAGCTTAATATTCTTTGGGTCTTTCGGTAAAGTCACGTAGATAGATTCAAAGAAAAGAACGATCGCTTGTGTTGTGATCGAAACGTCGTAGTTTTTTATTTTATTTGAACCTATCGACGCGAATTTACCGAAAGACCCAAATAACATGAATTCCTGCAGTCACGAAATCTCTAAGTCAAGATTTAATATCTTAATAGTTTAGTGACGAGTGACGGGACCGCCGCGAGAGATTACGTCGAAATTTGCCGACCGCTTCGCTGAGCGATGCCATCCGCCCATAGGTCACCACCACGAACCCCACGCTCACCCGGTGGGCCACCCTTACACGAGCGACGGCTTCCCGTCCACACGGGCAGGGCCGCCACGTGCAGGGCGCCTTGGGTCGAGTGACGCGCAATGACGTCACGTGGGCGTCACCGGCTCCGTCAGACGGCGTGCCGCGTGCCCCGCCCTGCTCGAGGTGACCTCGAAGGCTCCCGTTGTGGGTTTTTCTTCTTCTGTGCACGCTAAAAGTGGTTGGCTTTTGGACGCTAGCGACCCCAAATACATTTCAATTGCGCGGGTCCCCACCAGCACGTGTTGTCTGCGGAGTGGCGAGCTGGCGCACTCGCTCGTCGAGCCGCCGATGTGGGAAGTTTCACGGCGCGGGCTGTGTGTGTGTGCGTGTGTGAGCAAAAAAGATGGTTGCGTAACGCTGTGTGGAAGCTATCTGGTCCGTCTCTCTGCACGAAGCTTCAGGTCTTCTCGGCCACAGTCATTCCCTCCCTTCTCTACGCTTGCGAAACGTGGACCCCCCTAATGGAACATCTTCGCCGGTTAGAAACATTTAGGCTGGCCTGCCTACGATCCATCCTGGGTTTAACCAGGCTGGATTGTGTGAGGAGCTCACAAATCCTTGAAAGATCTGAACAAAGTCCCATCGGTGAGCTCCTCCGTCAGGCAAGGCTGCTTTGGCTGGGTCATGTAGCACGTATGCCCAGCCACCGCATGCCTAAACAGCTTCTGTTTGGCCGGATCGAGGGGGCTAAACGGGCGCGGCACAGGCTAGAGAAGAGATGAAGCGATCTGGTACAGGAGGACGTGGAGCTGAGTGGACTTGCCGATGACTGGGACCAGCGGTGTCAAGATCGGCCTACTAGTCAGTTGGAGGCAGTCGCCCTCCAACAACAACGGAAGGCGGAGGAGCGACGCTCATAACAATGAGCGGAGCGCCAGGTGGATAAAGCACAGCAAGTTAGCACAGTAGGGGGCACAGGTGGTGCATCAGCCAGTCATCTCAGTCAGTCGACCCTTGGCATTTGGGTCTGCCCCGTGACCTCGTGCCTGCGGGCGTTCGACACTTCACGTGGCCTCAACGTGCACATGGCCTGGCACAAGCGTCGTGGTGACGTCACCGCCACTTAGTGGCGAATGGCGGTTGCTGTTGTTGTTGCGTGTGAGCGGGAGAGCCGGTCGCTAGGCTTGAGTGGGGCTAAGCGCCGTTCGTCCTTTGCTCGTCTACCCGCCCGCCGTCGATGCGCACGTGTCGAGCCTTTTGATGTCCGTTGCGTAACGCAACTTGCTGTGGGCACGGGCGGCGATTCACCTCCCGAGCTGGAGGGCGGCGACGACAGTTGCCCAAGATCTGCGGTCCTCTAAATGTTAAGGCGTTACCAGGCCAAATTATCGAGTTCTTACACGTGCAAGGAAACCGGAACACCTGGAGAAAACCCGCGCGTGCGAGGGGGAAGCACTCTATCCCGTTCAGACGCAACTATGTAACAAACACAGAAATGGGAAAGAAAAAAAACATCGATTCTTGCGCGCCACGATTCATAGTATCGAACACGCCGTGAGCTTCAGCATTGCTCTTCGTAAATGAATCCGTACCACCGTTCCACCCGTCTCACTTGTCATAGGGAATCCGCCCTCCGACCAGCAGATGTCGCCGCAGCATTAAGTTGAACATTTACGGAACAACCCAACATTCAAAATCCAACATCATCAATGCCCGGCGCTGTGAAATTCTTGGTTTCGTGCCCGGGCGTGACGTTCGTCACCTGTTTGTGTCGGTTGAGCCGGAAAATACTCTCGTATCCGGCACACCACATTCAGTACACCTCTCGCATATGTTTTTTTTTACACCTGTGCCAACACACCTGTGCCAACGCGCCTTCATGCACACACCTGTGTGAACAAAGACAAAGATTCCCCATATAGCCTTAACAGACTGTAGAGGCAAGTGCTGTTAGCGAGCACCTATGAAGGCCTGTGTGAACACACCTTTATACACACACCCCTGTGTGAACGCACCTTTATACACACACACATCTGTGTGAACACACCTTTATACACACCTGTGTCAACACACCTTTATGCACACACCTGTGTGAACGCACCTTCATGCATATACCTGTGTGAACGCACCTTTTCCACACACCTGTGTGAACGCACCTTTATAAACAAACCTGTGTGAACGCACCTTTAAACACACACCTGTGGGAACACACCTTTATGCCCACACCTGTGTGAACACACCTTTATACACACACCTGTGTGAACGCACCTTTATGCACACACCTGTGTGAACACACCTTTATGCACACACCTGTGTGAACACACCTTTATACACACACCTGTGTGAACGCACCTTTATGCACACACCTGTGTGAACACACCTTTATACACACACCTGTGTGAACGCACCTTTATACACACACCTGTGTGAACACACCTTTATACACACACCTGTGTGAACGCACCTTTATGCACACACCTGTGTGAACACACCTTTATACACACACCTGTGTGAACGCACCTTTATGCACACACCTGTGTGAACACACCTTTATACACACACCTGTGTGAACGCACCTTTATACACACACCTGTGTGAACGCACCTTTAAACACACACCTGTGGAAACACACCTTTATGCCCACACCTGTGTGAACACACCTTTATACACACACCTGTGTGAACGCACCTTTATGCACACACCTGTGTGAACGCACCTTTATACACACACCTGTGTGAACGCACCTTTATACACACACCTTTATGCACACACCTGTGTGAACACACCTGTGGGAACACACCTTTATGCACACACCTGTGTGAACGCGCCTGTGTGAACGCGCTTGTGTGAACGCACCTCTGTGAACGAACCTTCATGCACACACCGTGTGAACGCACCTTTTCCACACATCTGTGTAAACGCGCCTTTATACTCATACGCCTGTGTGAACGCACCGTTATGCACACGCCTGTGTGCCACTCACCTGTGCAGCCTGCAGGTGGAGGAGCGCGAGATGTGGCTCCTGCAGGGCGAGATGGAGCTGCTCGATCTCAAGAAGGAGCTTCTCGGGGTTCGCTCGGCTCTGCAGCTCCGCAGGATCGCGGTGAGCTAAACACTCACCATAGATTATTATTATACACACTCCCGTCGAGTTACACACATAGATTATTATACATACTAGTGTGGAGTTACACACGTAGATTATTATACATACTAGTGTGGAGTTACACACATAGACTATACACACTAGCGTGGAGTTACACACGTAGATTATTATACACTCGCGTCGAGTTACACACGTAGATTATTATACACACTCGCGTCGAGTTACACACATAGATTATTATACACTAGCGTCGAGTTACACACATAGATTATTATACACACTAGCGTCGAGTTACACACATAGACTACACACACTAGTGTGGAGTTACACACATATACTATACACACTAGCGTGGAGTTACACATGTAGATTATTATACACACTCGCATCGAGTTACACACGTAGATTATTATACACACTAGCGTCGAGTTACACACGTAGATTATTATACACACTAGTGTGTATAATTAATCTATGGTGAGCTAAACACTCATAGATTATTATACACACTAGCGTCGCGTTACACACATAGACTACACACACTCGCGTGGAGTTACACACGTAGATTATTATACACACTCGCATGGAGTTACACACATAGACTACACACACTAGCGTGGTTCCAATGGTGAGGATACTTTTTAATGAACAGGATATTATAATTATTAATAAACAGAAGAGACGATATGAGATCTCCGTTCTGCCCCCTCCTCCAGGGTTAAATTGAGTTACACGCATGTTATAAACATTACCCATCTTAACTTAAAGCTTTCGTGACCCCAGGAATTCATATTCTTTGGATGTTTCGGTAAAGTCACCGCTTGTGTTGCGATCGATACGTCGTAGTTTTTTTTGTTATTTTCTTTGAACCTATCTACGTGACATTACCGAAACACCCAAAGAATGTTACTCATGTTACAGAGTTTTAAGTCACACATCACCACTTTGTTCATAACACTCGCTAGATATAGGCTTGGCAACATTTATTAGAATTAATAAATTATAATCTACAAGCCTTTATCCATCCACTGCTGCATGAAGGCCTCTTCACGCCTTCTCATGCCATGACCTCTTTTTTAACCATACTTCACCACGCCGGTCAACGCAGGTTGGTGAAGGTTTGAGCGAGCCCAGGGCCGGTTCAGCTATCACTCGCCACTGATGTTAGCCGTGATCGGTAATCAAACTCATTGTCCCCAGCTTTCACAGCGCACTTGCAATAAACCGCTGCGCCGCTGCTCCTGCCGATGACAAATGTAGCGATAACAGCCTCAATGTTTCGATTGAAAGCTTTCGTGACTGCAGGGATTCATCTTCTTGGTTCTTTCGGTAAAGTCACGTAGAATGGTAATAATAAAAATAAAACATAATAAAATAATTCTCACGACGTTTCGGCCACAACGCAAGCAGCCGTCCTCAGGTGAAAACCAGGTCTGTCGGGGAGACGGCGTCTGAATGAAAAGAGCTTTCAGACGCCGTCTCCCCGACAGACCTGGTCTTCACCTGAGGACGGCTGCTTGCGTTGTGGCCGAAACGTCGTGAGAATTATTTTATTATGTTTTATTTTTTATTATTCTATTATTTCCCTTCTACGTGACTTTACCGAAAGAACCAAGCTGAAGCCTCAATGTTTGTTTTTGCTGCAAAGAACACGCGGTCGAACCCTCACACAATGCGCCAGAGTCACATCACTCATGAAACAAACCATGGCGGCACATCGCCCATGCAATCTGCCCCATTCACGGTGATGGAGTCTGGCACCGTACTCTCGAGGAAATTGGACGGACGAGGCAAATGTTGGCGACTCACAGTTCAGAGACACTGAGCTGGCACTGCTGACACCCTTTGGGTAAAACGTTTGGATTTCAGCCGCCTCTGATTAAACTTGATTCTTGCGTGTAGCAAGTTGGATGATCTCAGCCCGGTCACTCATGGCCGCACAACCTTTGTAATTCAGTTTGGCACTTAATTTGGTAAATTTCTGGCTCCGAAAATGAACAATGTTTGGTTTGATTGTCATGGGATAAGCATCCATCTCATAGCAGATTGTTGTAACAGTGTGCCCCTCACTGAGGCACACCTACCTTCAATTTAATGATTGAGAAGATCAGATCGCAGCAAGAAGAAGATCGTCGTCATCAACAGTCAAGACTTTTCTAACGACCAAACATTGAGTTCTCCCTTTGGCAACCAAAGCAATCTTGGAAGTTGAACCAGCGGCATTGCCCAGGCTGACATTGAACTTGACTTCCTTCACTGCCATCCTGAGAAGATGCCTTTGAATGGGGGTCCTGCTGTTCATTGGGGGGGGGGGGGGGTGTTTGCACCCCCCTGCCATAGAATCACCACTGCTTGCTCTATTCCCTACCCCTTACCAGAGACAAGGTCGAACCTGGTTTTTCGAGCTTGACGGTCGGTGGTTCGTTGCATTTCTTGAGCGGCGGGGACGGTGCGTCCGTCTCTCTTGGCAGGAGGCGGCCCTGTCTGCGGGCTCCCGGAGCCACGTGACCACCTCGTGCTTGGAGCGTGAATGGGCGGCTGCCAGCCGCGCCGGAGAGACCATCACAGTGACACTCTAAGTCACGGCTGGGGTGTGGTGGGGGGGCTGTGTTCTTTCCCGAAGAGGACTTTCAATGACACCTTAGAGTCATCGAGTCTTCTTCTTCTTTTGTACGTCTGCTGATGTAGAGCAACAGCTACAATTTCACATTCAGGTGGTTAGGCCATAATAACCGCGTCTGAGCAGTGGGGTGTATCGCCGTAATGCAAGTGTAGTGACATAGAATGGGTCACTACGGTGCCTCGCGCCGGTTACTGATAGAGGGGGGAACTGGGAGTGTAGTAGCCCTCTCTGCCAGTGGGGCATGCAATGTCATGGAACGGGTCCTTAGGGGGCGTAGTTCTGGTGGCTGGCAGAGAGGGGGCATCTGAGGACGTAGCAGCCCGGTGGGCTGACAAGGGCACGTGACAGGACAGGGTAAGGATGTGGGCCTAAGGTGACAGAAGGGACACGTGGGGTATGGCCCTGAGCCTTCTGGTAGGTTCCAGAAGGGGGCGTGGCCGAGGGCGGAGCCAGGCCACGCTGGGGGGCATAAAAGGGAGGTCCCGAGGCTGGGTCGGGGCTGTCTGCTGGAATGGAGTCCTCCGTGCTGCGTCTTCCCCTGGGTCTTCGGTCTTCGTGCTCGGCATCGTGGGTCAGGCAGTGTGCCGACTGTCCTGACCCTGTTTATGTCGTTATCCCGTTGTGGTCCATAGAATAAACGTGTTGCCTCCTCAGTTAGTGTGGGTCTCTCAGTGAACCCACTACACAAGTAACAGTCATCAAGTAACTACGCGCAACAATAATTAGGCCCGTTTGTCCGAATGTACATTCGCCTAGGGTTAGAGAACCGTCTGCAGAAGGAGTTGTGATGGAACATCTTCTCAAGAGCCCGTTAGGTGATCTCCACTCTGTCGGAAATCACTCTCCCGCACACCCTGCTGCGGAAACGTGTCTGCCGAATGTAATGTGATGGGTTGTTTTTTTGTTATTCTTCTCGTGCCGCCGTTGGTGACCAAGGCTGAGCCCCCATCAACTCGCCGCACTTGAGATCCAGCGCGGCTGAAACATGAGGATTTCCAACCAGCGGTGCTAGCTCAGTGCTCTTACCCGAGCCACGAACCCCCACCTCTCCCAACCACCTCATAACAGCGTCACTTGCGATTTTTGGAACGCGAGTCGATCGTTCCTCTAACTACCGTGCCCACTTTTATGGGTGTCAGTCGCTTGGTGCTCCGTAAGATATTCTTCTGATGGATTGTCAGTCGCTCTGTGTCTGTAAGACATTCTTCAGATGAATTGTCAGTCTCTGAGTGCCCCTAAGATATTCTTCAGATGGGTGTCAGTCGCTCGGTGCACCCTAAGACTTTCTCCTTCGGAGTCACAACATAACAGAAGCACCGAGTGCTAAAATCAACACCACGGAGCGGTGTTGGGGGTTTTGTTCATTGGCGTCCACGACCAGGCGACTCGCAATCCCTGCGGGTCGCCGCGACGCGCAGGTTCATTTCTCTGCGCAAAGACAACGCGCAGGCGACTGGCGCAGCGCCGCTGCACGGAAACACTCGGCACAACGGGCCCGCTGGTCAACCCCCGGTTAAACGTGTGCTTTAGGCGCCATTACGAGCAACGGCCCCTTCATCAGGGCAATGGATGTGCTTGCAGTGTTATTGGTGAAAGTGTTTGAGTTGCATTTTTAGCGGTGCCTGCACACCGTCGCCAACTGTAATTGCAGTGATTGTGGAGCATATGGTCATGGGAGAGATTCATCATCGGGACGACGGCGAACATAAACATATTTTACAGTACGTGGATTTTTGAGCGTGTGCCCTGTGCGTCGAGTTCCGTTGCAGCAAAATAAACGTGGCAAGTTCTTTGGTTCTTTCGGTAAAGTCACGTAGATAGAAAACATTATTTTAAAAATAGAAAAAAATACATTTTATTTTTTATAATTTTTTTTATTTGTATTTTCTATCTACGTAACTTTACGGAAACAAACAAAGAATATGAATTCCTGCAGTCACGACAGTTTCATGTCAAAATTTAAACGTGGCAAGATTTCCCGCATTCTTCTTCAATGACACGCGGTTCCAGTCGTAATTCACTCCGGGTTTACGTTAATAAGAGACGGATGGCCGTCCCCTTGTAGAGCCCTGGCACTGCGAGCGTTGGTGCCACGACCGCTCATTGCAGAATCTTCCAGACCGAGACGCGGTCAAAACACGGCCTCGCCACCGTCGGCCCTCATCGCCCCACGGCAGCTGCCCACGTGGCCTTTGATAATTCGGAGACCCGGGTCGTCCCATCATTTTCCTCCAACCCGAAGGCAAAATCGGGCGACAACTATGGAATCAGTGCGGGAAAACAGAGATTTGGCAAAGTCTTAGGAGGCCCCTCGCTTACACGGCACGGTTGTGGATTGAGTTTAAACTATAACGATTGTATTTCACCAGGTAAGGCCCACTGAACTATGTAGCTCTTTTTCAGAAGCGATCTGGCCACAAATGATAGCCCAACGAAATGACATGAATTTGGAAATTCACAGCAGCCAACAACTCTAACACAGTTCAACGCTGAGGCTTTCGCTAACAATATTATCCATAAGAGGTTTTTTTGGGTTAGATTGCGTAAATATTAATGCGTCGTTAAACCCGTTCTTTCGGTAGAAAAATAAAAAAAAACATAATATCACGACGTTTCGATCGCAACACAAGCGGTCGTCGTCAGGCGGAAAAAATAGAACCCAGCAGTGTCACTGTGAATATGGGGAGGTTACGTCGATTGACAATCGCCTATAGCCCTCGTGTCACGGTGAGGTTATTCGAAGGCGGTTCAATTGCGGGAAGATAGCACTGAAGGCCTAGGTGTCAAATACACGGCCCGCCACTAGTGTCCCTTCACTTAGAATGGACGTTGTAGAGACAGCGCCACTTGTAATGTTCTATGCAAATCATCCTCGGTCATGTGAAGTTGACTTTGGCCACGCAAAAGCCTATGCCGACTTCTGCGTTAATCAGTCACAGCTTTCTGCCCTTTGCAAATAATCCTCAATACATTGACTTCGTGGGAGGAGGCTGCGGTGGCGGTGGTTAGCAACACAGCGCTTTACATCCAGCCCGAGATCGATTGCAGGGCTAACACCCCATTCACCACGCCACAACGACCACGCGTAGCCAATGCCACGTGCCTGAAGCGGGGAAGAAAGGTCTTCTTCTGACGAAGGGCTGTCAATAATTATTTTGGCTACCGTTAAGCGTGGACTCGACTGTCTTTGCGGCAAACGTGTGTCGGCCCTTCAAGCAACAACAAAAAAACCCCCACGAGAATCTTAATCGCTCGTTCACGATCGTCTGTCTGCACGTTGCGCTGGGTGGGACACGTGTGTGCAGGATGAGGGGGCCGATTGCCAAAGACCGGCATTGGAGTGAGTCTCCACGAGTCCGACGATTCGGGGAAAATACGAAGGAGGCATCACAGCGATGCAACCCCGCTGCTCCTGACGCGTGGTTACCTGCCCGTGAAATTGTAGTTGCTGCTCTGCATCTACAGCAGCAGCCGTACGACAAGAGGACGAGGCAAAGAGGACCTAGGGCCGGATGGTGGTGGTCGTGGTGGGGGGATACTGTGAGGGCAGGTCTTGGGGGGGTCGCCGTGCGTCTACGGCGCAGCGGCTGTCGACTCTGGTGGAGGGAAGAATGCGATGCGCGGTGGCCACGATGACATCTTCGATCTTCATGTTGTTCATACGCGCAGCGATAGCGCGGCTGGTTTAACACGCACACACCAGTGGATTCGTGAAGCGTCTTGCCACGTGGAGTCAATGGCGCGCCGCTCGCATCCACTTCGTTCACGACAGCCCCGAGTTGGCTTCTGCGTCGGACGCAGACGCGACCTCCTCCCGCGCGCGACCTCTGGGCGAATAGAATTGACGAGTCGGCCCGGAGCTGCTCGTGCAGCCAAGACGCGTGTCGTGTTTTTGTTTATTTATTAAAAGTACATAGCCGGTATTTGTTTTGTTGTTGTTGTACAGAGTCGTTATTAATACATCGCATCGCGCGGTGCTAGTTACACAACGCAGCTAATTTACATTCCGCGCACGGCATCCGCTCAAGCGAACGATCGCGACGCACCTCCCTAAACTCTCCCCGCGTCGCGACTCCCATCGTCACCAAGGTGGCTGGGGGTGGTGTCCGGGAATCCGGGGTTAGAGCTACGGCGAGAGGCACCGGTGATCGAGTCCAAATGTCTCACGGTGCGATGGGACGGAAGGTTGCGGGCACCCTCTCCGTCGCCCGTCCTAGTAACGCGTGGACCGCAGAGCCAAACAAACAAAGCTGAACACGTGTAGGGCTTTCGCGACCGGTATTAGGAGGATTCACAATTGAGTTTTATTTTATTCTGGGGGTTAAAAGCACGTGTTGTAAAATGTCGCGTCGTTAACCCTCCGCCACCAGACACAGCAAATTGATGAAGCTGTCGCGTGATGAACAAACGTGGCTCAATGTATTAACTTCGTCAGCACATCTGGTAGTGTTGGAAATTGCCTGATGATGCTGGTTGTAACTACCAGCGAAACGCCCATACTATCTAATTGTTCCATGTGTTCTGGGTCCACTGAACTATGTAGCTCTTCTTTAGAAGCGACCTGGCCACAAATGATAGCTCAACGAAGTGGCGTATCACGTGGGAATTTATAGCAGTCAATTACTCGAAACGCGTGTTGATTATTAATGTGGAGGGAATAACGTGCAAACTCGAAATATACAGCAGGCGCCAGGGTCGGGTTCGGACCCACGACCTCCTGTATACAAAGAGAGGGAGTTAACATCTCGCCACCCACTAATGGTGCTGCTGCTGTTGCGGCAGTGACAAATCGGCCACGTTTGTTTCACGCGACAACTTTAATAATAACTGGCCGCGTGGGGCGGGTGGCGGAGGGTGTACGACGCAAAATATTTCTTAGGTGGCGATCTGAACCCAACCACCCCCCCCCCCCACAAATAAAAATCGATTATGAACCAAAATAAAAGCTGGGCAGGAGGAAGAGAAAAAGGCAGAAACGATCGAGAAAAAAAATTACAACCAAAAACAGCGACAAAAAAAAGACAAACAAAAGACCGTAAGGTCTGCACCACAGGGCAGAGGCCACCACAAGAAACACACATATATCACGGCAGCGCATGCAAAGGTAAACTATACACGGCACAGCAACGTCTTCTGCGAATCTCTGCGCGCGTCAAAGTTTCGGCTGTCTTCTGTTAAAACCACTGATTGGGGTCGGTCGGTTGCCTCTGCGTGCCTCAAACGTCCCGATGAGGACGTGGGATGTTTTAACAAAAGTGAAGTCAAAGTGCCCCCCCCCCCGTTCCCCGACACCCCCACCGTACCTAACCACACGACGAACAGTGCTCAACTCTCGTTAGAAGTCTCGCGCACAGTAACAATTGAAATTCCACATTGCTATGTCGGGGACCAGTGTGGCTATAGGACAGTGATGGGGAGACCGTTGCTCTTTAACGAGGGCCGCGATAGACTTCCAAATACCTTTAGGCAGGCAAGCTCGCGGAACGCTCAACACGCATTGGCGTTGTCCAGTAATAATAATAATAATGCAAACATCAAGTTAGGTCACATCTACACAGAAATGATTGGGCGTTCGATTTGGGGTGGGGGGGATAAAATTACAAACAGCATTGGCAGGTTAAATAATACCCCTCTCACCATCCACCTGGAGTGCTCGATTAGTGTGGTTATGATTGCATTGCAGTAATGACAATTGATTGATTGTGGTGCCATGTATCAGTGGTATGCCTCACGTGGTAGTGGTCCATACCACGTGGGATTCATGGGGCCACCAACTGTTGTGGACTGTAATTCACCCATCCCAGAGGGACGACGACGGGCCCAGTTGACCTCTGACCCAGGATTAATTTATAAAGTGGAAAAAATGATCCTCTGAACTAGGATTAATGTCTTCTTGGTTCTTTCGGTAAAGTCACGTAGAATGGAAGACTGAAAAGTCTGAAGACTCTGTCTTCTCGACAGACCTGTTCTGCACCTGAGGACGGCTGCTTGCGTTGTGGCCGAAACGTCGTGAGAATTATTTTATGTTTTATTTTATTATTTCCATTCTACGTGACTTTACCGAAAGAACCAAGAAGATGAATCCCTGCAGTCACGAAAGCTTTAAATCGAAATTTAAGATTAATGTATTAAAGTGGGATTTTATTTTTTTATATAACCGATTGGTGGAATGCATAGTGTGCCATTTGCTGAATACGAATGATACAGCTGTGAAGATTCATCACCTCCCTTCTCGGAATCGGGGGGGGGCTGGAGGAGGGGATCTAAACTTGAAATCCATTCTAATTTAAACACTTGGGGGGGCGGGGGGCCGGGGGGGAAGAGGGTGACTGTAGCGGCCTCTAGTGGTTGCAAGGGGTCATTTACGAACCGCGTTTACACGCAGCGCTATTCTATTCGAAGCGCAGTGAATCTTACGCACGCAGTTGCTGTCCGTCTGCTGTGTTTTTTTAGCAACGCTGCTGGCGCATAAACCACGCTCGCACGCGTGGCCCCAAAGAAGGCAAAACAAAACAGTTTGCCTTTAGAGGCTTAACCCCCTTTTCTTGATGACGACCGCTTGTGTTGTGATCGAAACGTCGTGGTTTTTATATTTATTATTTTTTCTATCTACGTGACTTTACCGATAGAACCAAAGAAGACGTATATTATAGGCAACGTTTTGGGCAAAGGCCTCGTGTAAATGAAGCACAGGCGACGTGCAGAAGCGTCATGGCCTGAAAAGCTGCCTATTAACGTCCGCTTCGCTTCCTTGTTGTTAGCTTCAGATCGACATCGACGCGTCGGTATAACCTCTGCTAATAGTTACGCCAAGAAACGGACAAATACGGTGAACAAGGCGCGCGACTTACACTTAGCACTGTACAAGAGTGGCAGTGATTTTGTTGTTGAACTCTCAGAAAAAATAACGCGTGTGAACACACACGTCTGCAATTCATTAACCGTGAACCAAAAACTTGTTTTATTTTACCAGGTCCACTGAGCTATGTAGCACCTTTTCAGAAGCGACCTGGACACGAATGATAGCTCAACGAAGTGGCTTATCACGTGGAAGTGTATAGTAGCCAAATACTCTAAACGCACGTTGATTCTAAATGTGGGAGGGAAAACCGGAGGACCCGGAGAAAAATCCACGCGACCACGGGGAGAACATGCCAACTCCAAATATACAGCAGGCGTCAGGGTCGGGATTGAACCCACGACCTCCCGTATACCAGGCGAGGTAGTTCACATCTCGCCACCGAATAAAAGAATTGCGAAGCAAACACACAAACACACAGAATCTCATCGCGCTCCCTGTTCGACAATATCTGCGAAAAAATATAATAATAATAATGCATTTCTTTAATATATATCTGAAACGTATTAACTTGTTTGTGTTTTTTTTTTAAATCTTCAATTACCGCACTTGATAACTATACAGACAGCAGGCAGCAGCGTGGTTTATGTCGTGTTTGGGAGTAATACAATTGCAATAACAACATCAACAATAATAATTCATAGGGATGCAGTCTTGGCATTTCATTCAAATAAAAGGGTTTGTTCCTTCAAAAAGAATTCGACTATCCACACACACACACCCATATACTGTACCAAGGTTAGAAAACCAACATTGCGTCGGGTTTCGTGGTCGCTGCTGCCGCATAGCTCGCCGTTGTGATTTTCAGGTTGCGCCGCGCGTAGTTCGCTGTGACGTCCGACGTTTCGCACCCACGTGCTGGGAGCTTATATCGGGAACGGGGCCCGCTTCGACTCGACTGAATACATTCGCCCGAATAGACTTGACAGAATCGACCCCCAATGCGATCGAATCAAGCCAACCGAACGAATGCAACAGATGAAATTCAACCGAATCAATTCAAATGAATCGTCAGTTCAAGTGACTCAATTCAAGTGAATCAATGACATTCCACCGAATCAATTCAGTTTCAGGAGAGACGGGTAATGGCCATCTATCAATAGAATCGATTAAAGCGAACAAAGTCCGTTTCCACCGATTCAGTTCGGTTACCGAAGAATCTGCCAGCTCAGCCAACACAACGCGTGGTCCCAGCTTCCGCAGGAGGCGGACTTATTTCCTGAAGGTAGCTCGTGGCGCGTGGGAGTGAAACGTCAGGACATCGAGCCCAATGACCCACGGTACGGACCTCGCAAGCGCGCCGGGCAGAGCTACATCCCAACATTAACAGCCGCCTCCCCCCTCCACAACCCCGTGGACGAGCCGGCTGGAAACAAACAAAAAAACCCCCCCAGCGGAATTCGCTTCTGTTCGGAACCTTCCGTCGTTACCCCGGGGGCGGCGGGCGGCTCCGGCAGAGGTGGCGCCGGAAACCCCGTTTGGCTGCGCGTGTGTGCGTGCGTGCGTGACAGAGAGACAGAGAGAGAGAGAGAGCCGTGGGGCACTAGCGGCCGGGCAGCAGGGCCCACGGGATGGGCAGGCACTGGCTGCCCCGCTGCGACGCGATGAAGCCGGCGTCGCACGTGCACCGGAAGGAGCCGTCCGCGTTGACGCAGCGGCCGTTGGCGCAGGGTGCGGGGGCCTCCTCCTCGCACTCGTCGATGTCTGAAAGCAGAAGGGCGACGGGCGATGGGAGGGCATCATCATCGTCGTCGTCGTGGCACCTCCGATTAGCACGGTTGGTTACGTACGGTGTGAAAGAAGTCCTATCGTAGATTTATATAGTGTCTCCGATTAGCAGAGTAGGTTACGTACGGTGTGAAAGAAGTCCTATCGTAGATTTATATAGCACCTCCGATTAGCACAGTAGGTTACGTACGGTGTGAAAGAAGTCCTATCGTAGATTTATATAGCGCCTCCGATTAGCACGGTTGGTTACGTATGGTGTGAAAGAAGTTCCTATCGTAGATTTATATAGCGCCTCCTCTGCCTGCAGCCAGCCTCATTG
Organism: Lampetra planeri; assembly: GCF_965212315.1. Lineage (NCBI taxonomy): Eukaryota > Metazoa > Chordata > Hyperoartia > Petromyzontiformes > Petromyzontidae > Lampetra > Lampetra planeri. The sequence continues at coordinate 6,098,199 of NC_136136.1, forward strand.
CTTCAAGGCGCTATATAAAATGGCCACGAGTGGTTCGTAATCCGTGTGTTTGAATTCTGTCTCTCGATAAGAGGCCGACCGAAATTCGGTTTCGGCGCCGAAAGTTGGCAAATGGCCTCTTTCGGCATACTTTCGGTTTTGGCCGAAAGTACATTTTTTAACTTTCGGTCTGGTTTCGGTTTCGGCTGAAACTGATATTGACTTTCGGTCGTCATTCGACAACCGAAGATCTATTTTTAGAATATAACACTAGTGCTACGTCTATCACTCTGCCTATCGGCCGGTCAGTCGGCGCTAGGCAATCCTATGCGATAGGCTGCAAACACACACAGGTCAGCAGCAGCAGCAGCTTGGGAGCGAGGTTACAGCCGCAACCACGGTCTGCTAATGTAGATATGAATGCGGAAAAACTGTTGTTTCTTAACTACAACATTCGTTTGTTTGGATATAATTACTAAGTAAGTAACACCTAAAGATTTGATATTTAGCGACTCTTACTGCAGGCTCTGAATGATTAGTTCTAGATTTCTTTTTAATTAAAGTAGCATTGCATCATGACATATTTCATAAATCTTGTGTTCGGTAACTTCGGTTATATACCTTTCTGTTTCGGTCTTGGTCGAAAGTGTAGTTAAACTTTCGGCTTCGGTTTCGGCCGAAACCAGAAATTCAGTTTCGGTCTGCCTCTACTCTCGATGGCATTCCAATTCAAGTGTGCATACTTCTTGCACTACTTCTTTTCTCGGCTTTCATTTCGCTTTCTTTGTCAACGGCAAATTAATTTTCGCCACGTACATCGCAGAGGGCAACATCCACTGAGTAGCACGTGAACACAAAACGGAGATCAGAAGTGGGTGTCACGGTGGCGAGATGTTCACTACCTCTCCAGGTATACAGAAGGTATTGGGTTCGATCCCGACCCTGACGCCTGTTGCATATTTGGAGTTTGCGTGTCTCTCTCCACGTGGTCTCGTGGATCTTTCTCCAGGTCCTCTGTTTTTTTCCTCCACATTAAGAACCCATGTGCGTTCAGAGTATTGGGCTGCTATAAATTTCCACGTGATAAGCCGCTTCGTTGAGCTGTCATTTGCTCAGTGGGCTTTTACCTGGTAAAATAAATAGAGCTCATAGTTTTTTTTACTTTAGTTTAGGAGTGAGACAACACGAGGAGGAGGAGGGGGCTTCGGCGAATCCAGGGATTAACCCCAACTCGTGGTCGTCACGGCCGCGACGGAACGTGTCGGCGATTGCCGGCCAGCGAGCACCCACCGACGCAGACGACGCTGAGGTTGTCGAGCTTGTACCCCACGTAGCAGTCGCACGTGAAGCCCTCAGGGACTCGAACGCAGCGGCCGTTCTCGCAGCCGTGCGAGATGCCACACTCCTCTGCCTGGAGTCCCTCTCGGTACGGGTACGAGCCTGCTGCTGTCGCCGCCGCCACCGCCAGCACCGCCATCGTCACCGCCAGCACCGCCATCGTCACCGCCACCACCGCCACCGTCGGCACCGCCATCGTCCCCGCCACCACCGCCATCGTCACCGCCACCATCGTCACCACCACCACCGCCATCGTCACCACCACCACCGCGAGCATTCACACGCGGCACACGCAACGCAACCATTGCTCAACGCGAAGCAACCGCCGCTCAAATTATTTCTTTAAGATTAGTTAAAACTCACACCTCTATTAAATTGTCTGTTTATAGTTATTAGCAAAAAATTGTTACTGGATATGTCAATGGGCTTTGGCTGGCGAAGAAAAATCTCGTCCTGGAACTTGGTTTCGCTTTACGCCGCTTTACTTCAAGTCGCACTTGATCCAGAAAGTAACCACGACGTTAACCTAGGAGTGACCGTACTGGCAGGCATCAGGGTCGGAATCGAACCCACGATCTCCCGTATACCAGGCGACGTGGTTAACATCTCGCCACCTCTGCGCCCTATCTGTGAGCGACGGGGGAAGCTGCTTCCCTCTCTCCTCCGCACCTTCGTCGGGAAGGAAGATGGGGACGTTGTCCTCGTAGAAGCCCACGGAGGCACCGGCGGCGGCAGCTGCGGCACCGCGATCCAGGAAGTTGGGCTCTGGCTCGGGCAGGTAGTGCGGGCCGGACGCGCCGTCTCCGCCAATGCCGCCGTACGGCCCGGAATAGCCGAACGACGGGTCGAGCGAGTGGCCAAAGTTGTCCACGTCCGTCCTCATGCGGATGTTGCACAGCAGCGCGTAGTCGTCTGAGATGGGAGGTGGAGGTGGAGGGGCGCGGGGAGGGATTAGCGGCCAAGGAGAGCAAAGTGACGTTGGTCGAGTTCGTGGTAAGAGATAGGCGGGTGTAGAATATCGAGTTTCACGTTGAGTTTGTCTAGCCGGCGGGTGGTAGTCGACACATTGGCATAGTCTCGTGTGCAAGAGTGACACCTGGAGTCACCAAAATGATGGAGGCGCCTCCGATTAGCACGGTTGGCTACGTGCAGTGTGAAAGAAGTTCAACACACGTCCGTGCATACAAAATGAGCGTTGCAACGAAATCAGGGCACCTGATTTCTATTCGCGATGTCAGCATCGTGGGACAGAGAGGGCATTTGGAAATCCGGCAGAGTAGGTAGTGTAATCCCGAGGGTGTAGCGCATATCTATGTATGGTAAACTTCTTTCACGCCGTACGTAGACAACTGTGCTATTAGTACAAGATTGCCTTTACAAAAAAAATTCAGAAAGTTTCAGAAAAATGGTTTTAAATTAGACAATAGTCAGAGCACTCTTCTCGATTTGCTGCTTTGGGATTGGTGTTTCTCGGATGACACTCAAACCGATATTTTCTTATTCATAATAGAGTTATTTTTGGGGGGTTAGATCGCGTAAATATATAAATGTGTCGTTCAAACCCTCCACCACCCGACGCAGCCATCTCGTAAGGGTTGTCACGTAAACAGAACGTGCCAATTCGTCACTAGTACAGCACTAGTGTAGTATATAGTGTAGTGTATAGTGTAGTATATAGTGTAGTGTATAGTGTAGTATATAGTGTAGTGTATAGTGTAGTGTAGTATATAGTGTCGTGTATAGTGTAGTATATAGTGTAGTATACTAGTACAGCATCACCGGTGTGTTGCAGAGCCAAGCCACAACATTTACAATCTGAGTACGACGTTTCGCCAGTAATTACAACTAGCTTCATCAGGAGAAGTCGAACTGTTCCGTTCCTTATATAGAGGCGTAGATGTGGTGAGCACGCTTCTGCGCTTTTGCGTCACGTGGGGGGGATTACTGAGGCAACGTACATCATGCGAGCCCGTTAAACTTGGTTGTGAAAGCCTACGTGTTAAACTGATATTTTGTCATCCTTGGTGTTGGACTTCATCCTAATTAGGTGAAAACCGAAATTAAAACGCGATGATATTTTGCGCGCGGTTGTCGGTAACAGGCTGAGATAATCAACTCACCGCACTGGAGTGCCCAGCTGAATCATTGGGGACGGCCAAAACCCGGATTGGGTCCCAGGGATTCGGCGATGCCAGCTCAGCATCTCTAACCTTGGCCGACGGCTCATAACTCCCAGAGAAGTTGAGGAATGTCCGCGCCAGCGGTCGGCGCCAGAAACGCACGAAGCGGTCGCACGCGACCGGGGGCTCTGGGTCGCTTCGCGGTGCTCGTCATCGCCGGTGCGGCACTGGTCACTGCCGGAAACGATACTTGCCATCGCCTATACGGTGCTCATCATGGCTCGTCATCACTCGTCATCACTGGTACGGTGCTCATCATCACTCATCACTCGTCATCACCGGTACGGTGCTCATCATGGCTCGTCATCTCTCGTCATCACCGGTACGGTGCTCATCATGGCTCGTCATCACTCGTCATCACTGGTACGGTGCTCATCATGGCTCGTCATCACTCGTCATCTCTCGTCATCACCGGTACGGTGCTCATCATGGCTCGTCATTACTCGTCATCACTCGTCATCACTCGTCATCACTGGTACGGTGCTCATCGCCGGTACGGTGCTCGTCATCGCGGACAAGAGTGAAGAATTCACGCGGCGGCGGCAGCGCGGACCGCTTCAATCGCCAGAGACCGAGAGACTAAGAGCGCCAGCCCCACTTATGCGAGCAACAGACAGAGTCAGTTATGCTCAGCATGAATGTTTTTGTGTGCAGTCATATTTGGCGACCCGGCGAGAAGGCATCGATTCGCAACGCTCGTGCAGGCGGTTTAATGGCGGGCCCCGGCCGAAATCTGGATTCGAACCCAGGTCAGCGACTTGACCTTTTGCTGCCAACCCGGCCACCTGCAAAGCGTGGAATTTGAAGCGAAACTGAGGACTTAAAGGGCGCGAGGTTAAAAATAAGGAGAGGTCGGACGTATTTTGGAGAACTCTCCCGGGACGATGATAACGGGAGTGGCAGCGCCTCGAGGCAGCCGCGAGCCGCCGTCAAGTTTGCGGATCCTGGTGCAAGTGGAAGGGGGTGGGGCAGAGGGGGGTGGGTGGGGGGCCGTGACGACGACGGTGGCGTTTGACAGCTTTCCCCGCCGGTACGATCGCGAGCGGAGCGAGATCCACGTGCGACGTGATCAAAGAGATGATCCGGATGAGGCCACCGGCGACGAGGTTTTAGAAAATAAAAGAAAAGGGGGCCGTGAGGGGTTGGGCACACGGAAAAATCCAACATTCGTGTTTTGAACGTCAGCAATAAAAAAATGGTAAAGAGAAAAAAACTAGACGTGATGCGGAATTTCCGAATAAAAAAATAATCCAACGTGAACTTAAAAAGAAAAGGCTTGACAAAAAGCTAAGTCTAAGTATTGCAATTTTAATAACGGGCCAAAAAAATATAATATGAGACAGTCGCATCCTCTCTGTGCCGATTAGGGAATCGTGAAATAACATCAGATGTTTAAAATAACCTGAAAAGCGTCCTTGGAAGTTGTAGAAAGGAAATAAACAGATAAACGATGCGGCGAAAATTCCGACGTGCGGAAAACAACCGGCACGCTCAGCGGTGACGCGCTTCTTGGAAGTGCGTGACAAATGTCCCCACGAAGTGTGCTTTCAATTTCCTTTGTATCCGCTTCAAGAATGTTTTCTCGCCTTCAGTTGTCTCTGCCGCGCCTGGCGTTTAGGCGGTGCCAGCCCCCCGAACATCGGTGACGATTCCACAAAGTTATTCAAGACCAAGGGCAGCCACACCCCCCCCCGCCGCCCCCCGCCCCCCCCCACCCCCCCGTGGCCACGGACGACGCCTCACAACAAACACCAAACACCAGCGAGCGACCTCTCGCAGATGACCTTTTGGCTTCGCGCAGCTGACTCGGGTGCAACTGAGAATTATTAGGAGCATTGCTGCTGCTGGTAGCAATTCCAAAAACAAATATTGCAACGCTTGCGTTGTTTTTCTTCCGACGGCTGTGTCCAGAGTTGGGATTTTGTGACTTCCTGCGTCACGGTCAATGGTAAGTGAGAATGGCCACCAGTTAATTGTCCAGGAAAGCCTCGTCGTGCCTCGAGGCTGATTTGAGGAGGTGCCATTGCTACATTGGGATCTCGGGGCGTTTGGCCAACTCCATTCATGGGCGGTTGATTTGACGTGGGAGGAAACGGGAAGACCCCGGAGAAAACCCACCACCCTGTACCAAAGAGGGTGACACTCAGCACTGCCATACCCTGGCCACCTCCCCCCCCACCGCACCCTCCCCATCACGCCTAAAACACCTGGCAAGCCATGGTGGTGGTCACCCATCCAAGTACCGAGCAGGCACAAGCCTGCTTAGCTTCTCAGATCTGAGGACACTGCACGCGTTCAGGGTGAAGTCACCCTGGGACACTTCTGAGTGACTGCAAAGCAAGCGGCGATGGACGTGGATGCGCTGCCAGAAATGAAAATGCGACCGTACTGTATTTAATTTCAGATCCAAATGTGCGCGCTTTAAATTAATTTAGAGCAATTTCAATTTTACAATTAGAGACGAAATCCCACAGCTGCCCTTAACTCATAGAAGGCATGCAGAACAACCACACCCCGTCCCTCCCCCACCCAGCCCACCCACGAAACAGGGCCCCGCGTGGCACAAAGTCACGGAATTCATTTCTTAAAAAAAAACCCAACGAAAATAGAATCTGTATCGCTCGAATAAATAGTTTTTTTTTTACAGAATAAAAAAAATTGGCCACGGTGGACCGCAGTAGGGGTAAAAAAAAAGAGCTAAAAGAATTCCACGCTGCGGTCCGGAGCGGAATCTTCACGTCGCGTCGGCGCGGAGACTCGACGGCCCGATGACGATGTCAATGCGGGAACTTTCGCACCGCGTGCCGTTCGAGGTGAACGTGAATGAACCCCCATCCCCCTCCTCCCACCCAACATTGACGCCACCCATCGCCAATGTGAGAGAAGTTAATTCGCGGAAATACTGCCCGACGCTCGCCGTCGCGAAAACCAATTTTCGCTTGTTTTGAAACGTTTTAGAAAGCCGCGGGGGACGCACGCCAACCGCAGAAAGCTGGCTGGGGAACTCCATCAAGATACCGCGTGGAAATTCGTTCGGTTAACCGCGCGGCGCTCGTAGCATTGTCGGTGACGCGGTTCGAGTTCCCGAGCCAAGGGCCTGTTTATTCGACCCCCGGAATTCTCCGGCTTTCTCTGCCGGTTTGCCGCGTGACTCTTGAGGTGTGGAGGAACTCGGAGCGATTGGCTTCATGCGCTCGCGTCTGGGGGTTGCCAATTAAAACAATTACGGCGTTTCGCGTGTTATTTATGCAACCGCTCGGCGGGTTCGTCGACGGGTTTGGCCTTGGCGGTGTTGCAACGGCGAACGAGACTGACCCGCCACCCCCCCCTTCCCCCCACCCCCACCTCCTCCCCACCCACCCACCCCCTCTCCCCTCCACCCCCCCATCCCCAGCCCCCCCCGTTCCATGGCACAAGGTCGAGTTTCCCAATGAAGTAATTTCCACCGTTCGACAAACGCTGGGCACCGCCAACTCTTCCGCGCAGCATCGTTAGCGAAACACGCCGGTCAAGGTGCCACTTGGGTGCACTCGCACAATGAGCAACATTTGGGTTGATAAAACAAAAACAAAAAATATATTAAACATGATTTTTGTTCTTCCACTTACAGGAAAGATACATATGTAATAACAAAAATATGTAACCAACTAGCCATCTAGCTAACCACTCACGAGCACTATCACTCCCTACTGACCGTCACCAAATAGCCATCTAGCTAATCATACAGCAGCATTTCCCACTAAACCCACCCAACCATCCAACGCAGCCATTAGCCAGAGCTCCCCCTCCCCTTCACACCCCCCCCCCCCCCGTTGGGAGTCTGCAGAGGCCGGCACCTGAGGACTTGGGGGGGCAGAAGGCGCACTCGGGGCCCCAGGCCTCGCCGTAGAGGCAGCAGCACTCTGTGTAGGTCGTCTGGCGCCCCACGGGCTTGCTGCACATGAAGGAGCGAGACAGCTCCGTCCAGCAGATGTCCACGTGGACGTTGTCCAGGTGCTCGTCTGCGCGGGGGCGGGGAATGGGGGGGGGGCGCGGTGTGGTCACACACGGCCATCGGACATCCTTCCCGTAACGCAAACTCAACAGCAACACCGGTGTGTGAGACTCTAATAGTGAATATATATACGCGTAAAATAGGTGACGTTTCGAGCAATGGCCCATCTTCAGACGTAGATCGCTAGGGTGTTGCCGCCCGTCCCGGCTATCCCAGGATGATTGCCCGGCTTGGTCAGGTGGCTGTACTGGCCAATCTGTAAGTGTTCCCACTGACAAGTCGCGTTGTGGTTAGCTGCCTGCTGGTCGATTGGTACACTCATAAGGCAAAGGTCAGTCGAGAGCTACACGTTGCTCTCTTAGACAAAGCACATACGATCGTACGCCACTGCCCATCGTCAGCAAACCGAGTCATTTGCCTCTGGAGTGTGACGCTAACGTCGGGAGAAAGCCCCTCCCCTCCCACCCAGCGCAAGCCCTAAAGCAGATCGATCGACAGCGCTCGGCACGACCCCCGCGGGAGGGGGGGGGGGTCTCTCTTTCCGATCCAAACCTCCTAAATCAGCGCGCCCGCCTCGGTTAGCGGGAAGCGGAGGAACGTCCACCGCGGCACGACGATGGGGTCCAAGCAGGGGGCTCAACGACGTGGGCTGAGTTGTCGAGAGCGGAGGGGCAGGGGGCAGGGGGTAGGGGGCAGGGGGTAGGGGGTAGGGGGCAGGGGGCAGGGGGCAGGGGCTTAACCTTGGGAGGGGTGGCTGAGGGGAGACATTGGGGGTTGCCGTGGGGGTGTTTGTGCCGGGGCGATGGTTAAGGCTAAGAATTCGGATCGGCGGGAGGACGAGTACTCGTGGCTGGATGGCTGGTCGCCCTAGAAGGGTAGTGTTAGGGGTAAGGCACCTCCGACGAGCACGGTTGGCTACGTACGGTGCGAAAGAAGTTCGACAACACGTACGTGCAGCAGGCGATTGCATGGGTCGCGGTGGTTAAGCGTTTGGGTCAACGGGAGGGCTCGAGCCATTATTGACCTTCCTTTCTAAATCAATCCGACTCAAAGCTTGGTGCGTTCGATCGGCAACAGCTCCCCTCCATTCTGCTGCACCCCAACCCCCACCACCCCAACCCCCCCCCCCCCACCACCCCCCCCCCCCACCTCCCACGCCACCTCAACTTTGCGTCGCCGCTCGTCGCTTCTGGCGCGGAGTGTGTACCGGCGGGGCCGCTGCGGTTGACGCAGCGCTTGCCCGTGTCGTCCAGCACCAGCGGCGGCGTGCAGAAGCAGTTGTAGCTGCCCTCGCTGTTGTAGCACTGCCCGTCCAGGCAGCTCCCGGGGCTCTGGCACTCGTCGATGTCTGCGGAGGTCCGGGCCGCCCGCGCGCGGGGGGAGAGGGGCACAACAACAAATGTAATGGGGTCGCAGTCGAACTCGATCGCCGGCTCGCGTGGGTCTCCCCGTGAGAACTCCGCATTCATGTGGCGGGGGTGAGTCTGTCCGCAGGGCAACCACCGATGACTCTCCTCCTCCCCCCGCCCCCCACAAAGTGGTGCTCACAGAAGTCACGTGATTTACACGAGGCTCCAGCTGGTGTCGACAAAGAGATGAGCGGAGAAGATGTTAACCACCTTCAGATTTGATTTGTTGGTATCATAGTCGTTAAAACGTCCAATGGAAATTAACTACAAAAATTTATATGGAAGAGATTAACAAGGAAGGCTGCAAAAAGCAGGGATTGAGATCAAGTACGAGCAAAAACAAAAAGTATCGTACGACGAGCCCACGAAACATCTCGAGGTATTGACAGGAGGAACACGACGGGAGGAACGCGGCAGGAGGAACGCGGCAGAGGAACAGGGCAGGAGGAACGCGGCAGGAGGAACGCCAGAGCCCAGCATGTGCACCTAGGGCAGCTACCGAAGGTGGAACCTGGGGATCAAAACGGTGAACCGTAGAGGTGGACGAGAGGAAGTTTGGGGTCGCTTTTGGAATAATAATGAAAAGCAACGTGCACGGTGTGCCCAGACACGCATAATCAGTGTGTGTTACCTACTACGACATGTGGATCAGAAACTGGACCACAGCTCACAGATGTAGGTAATTGTATATTTCTATTAAATGTCGCAACAACAAAACATTTAAAGAATTCAAATCCATACCGTTTGCAAAAAAAAAAGCCAAACCAAATGTGCAGTAAATATTCAATTAAACACGCGCATGGGATTATTTATTTTGACAGCGCGCTTTATTTATCGGACTCCTAGGAGATGAGCCCGGCTTTTAGCTCACGCAGCGCTGGCCCCTCGCTCGCTCGCTCGCCCACTTGCCCGCTCAGCCCCCTGGCAGGCGAAAAATAAACCGGGGCCAAAGACAAGGTCGACGCATCGCCGCCCACGCCGCCCACGACGCCTCGACTCTCGCGGCCTCCGCGCCGTGCAGCGGGAGAATCGCGGGCGGCGCTTGTGGAGGAAGCTGACGGTGCGTGCCGACGACGGGACCCGTGGTTCTGTGGCCGGTGCGACGGTCGTTGAAGGGAAAGGTGCAGCCGTGAAATTATTGTTATTATTCGCTTGCACCACCACTGGCGCGAGTGATGGCCTTTGCTCGGGAGATCTAGAAAGCACCACCCCCCCCCCCCTTTTCCTAGAGTGTATTTGGCCTTCTCTTCCTTGCCGGCCAGACATCTCGATAAAAGGTGGGAGACCCACACGCGACCTGCCAATGGACCGTCGACTGAGCGCGCGCCGCGACCCCGTCTAGACCACTGGGTGGACCAGTGCGGCGCAGGAGGATTGAAAGAAACTCGCTCCGTCGCCTGAACAGCGTCGTCAGGATATCAAATCGATGGAAGCGGCGACCTCTGGTTCCACAGTACCAGCGCGTCCCGACCGTTACGCCAAAGCAGCACAACGATGACACGCTCTGTGTGTGCTTTTTTAAAGACTCTTTACGGCTCCTGCTGGAGGTCCTGCCGAAAACAAACTCTCTGACCTTCCTCCTCCGGCATCTCCTGACCAACGCCATCCTTGCAACCCCCCACCGCGCCACCCCTGCCCCCCCCCCACCCACGCCAACATCGCTCTTCCCACGTTAAGCCCGGGCGCATAGCACAGCGGCCGTAAAGCGTCGGGGCCGTGGCGCCAGCGAGCCCCCCGCCCCCCCCCTCTCTCTCTCTCGGTGGGGGTCTCTGTTGAGCGAAATCTTGAAGTGCAGACCCGGGGCCTCGAGGCGTTGACTCCGTGGCAGCCACGGCGCCGCCTATCCCCTCCCCACCACCCACTCTCTCTCTCTCGCTGTTTGTTTTAACGGGCGCAGTGCGCGAGTCGCTTTCTGACTCAGGGATCCGCGCCCAGGCTTCCTTAAACGAGCCGTTAAATTGTTACGGGTCAATGTGTTTTTATTATATATATAATTCTTTTTATTTTATTAAACGCTGGGATTCAATTGTAAAAAAAAAATTTGACGGCCGCGCGTATTGTTGTTGTGAAATCGCGTTTCCGATTCGTCGCGTTGTTGTTGAATTCGGGGGGGGGGGGGTGGAAATTGTCCGGCGATGTTTTTTGTTTTTGTAATCGCGGATGCTGGCTGGCTGGGAACGCCAAGCGATCACAGCGAACACGCGACGGCGCTACTGAAGGCGCAATAGATAAGAGCGAGTGCGTTCATTGACCTGAGCGAGCTTATCGGAAGAACTCGAGGAGGAAGAGTTGAGCAGTGCGAGGGGGGGCAAGGCAGAAATAGAGGTTTTGTGACCTGCAGTGTGGTGAGCGAATGTTTGAGTGTGGTAAGCAAAGTGTCATGAGTGTGTATGTGCGTGTGTGTGTGAGTTGTGGTTGGCACAGTAGGGGGCAGAGGTGGTGCATCAGCCAGTCATCTCGGTCATCTTAGTCAGTCGACCCGTGGCACCTGGGTCTGCCCCGTGACCACCTGCCAGCGGGCGTTAAACACTTCACGTGGCCTCAACGTGCACCTAGCCTGTCACAAGCGCCGTGGTGACATCACCGCCACCTAGTAGCGAATAGCGGTTGTTGTTGTGTGTGAGTGTGTGGCCAAGTGCGTGGCCAAGTGTGTGGAGTGTGTGTGGGGAGCGGCGGCGTCGCGGTTAGCACACTGCGCTACGAACCCGGCGACTTCCGCTCACGGCTGCCACCAGTGACGATTATCTGAACCAGTTCTGGGCCTCCCCTTGATCGAGTCAGCCTCAAATGAGTACCTGGTGCGGTGTGTAAACATCGTCACTTGGGAGACAAAGGCTGCCGGGCATGGCACCCGGCCGAACAGCACTTGCCCTGACAGTCTATTCAAAAGGCTACATGGGGGATCTTTGTCTTTGTGTGAGTGACAACGAAGGCCGGCACGGCACAAGAGGAGGTGGGTGGCCAGCACCATGCTTGGCTGTCTCCCCAGTGCTAATGTTTACACACCACGCCAGGTCCTCAAGGAGGCCCAAAACCCATTCACATTCGTCGCTGGTGTTGGCCATGAGCGGGAAAACCAACTCCGGTCGGCAGGTTCATTTCGCAGTTCGCTAGCCACAACACTTTTGCTCCCCACAGTCACGTGCACACATACATACAAATAGAGACAAAGATCCCCGTTATAGCCTTAACAAGCTGTTGGGACAAGTGCTGTTAGCGAGCACCTATTAAGGTCGGCACGGCACACGAGGGGGTGGTTGGCCAGCACCACGCACGGCTGCTTTTGTCTCCTCAGTGGCGATTTTTTTTATACATCGCACCAGATATTCATTTCAGGCTGAGTCGACCTAGGGTAGGCCCAGGAAAATGTTTAAATAATCGTCACTGGTGTTGGTGGCCAGCGAGCGGGAATCAAATTCGTGTCGCCGGGTTCCTTCGTAGTGCAGGGCGCTAACCGTTGCGCCACCGTTCCCCAAAACAAAAACACGCACACACGCACACGCAAACGCACGCACACGCGCGTACACAGCCACACGCGCGCGTGCGCTCGCGCGCACACACATAGCTTCACGGAACCGTGGAAAAACCAACACAATTACATGAATGGCGAAAATGTGCCGCGGGTAACGCGAGCCAAGACGCGTCCCCCGCGGGGAGGAAGCTGGCCCGGTGCTGGGTCCGGCAGCCTGGACCCCCCCCCCGTCCACGCCCGGCCCGGCCTGGCCAGGCCGAGCCGGAGCGTAGCTGCGGTTTGGTGAAAAAATGCGGCCGTGGAAGTCCGAGCCACGGAGGCCCCCCACCTCCCCACCCCCTTGAACGGTTTCAGATGGTGGCTGAAACGTCCCCCGCCGTGGGGAATGGGAGGTTAAAAAAAAAGAGGACTCGACTCCCCCCCCACCCCCCCACCCCCCCTCCTTGGTGGTTTCCAAGACTGAAATGTAACATTTCACTGAGGGTTACTCGATACGCTGTTAGAAACCCTATCCATCTGACAAGTCTTTGGCAGCGGTACGGTCAAATGTAAATTAACGATTCGAGCGAGGGCAAAACACAAAAAAACTACAATGTGCATGTTTAACGGGAGAAAAATGAGGGGCCCCATCTGCAATGCGCGACCAAACGCCGTAGGCACGGAGAAAAAAAAACTGGATTTGAAATATTAAGTGAGACGATGATCGAGCGACCAACTGAAAAAAATTAAAATCCATCCCTGCAAATGAAGTTGTCAGCGACATTTGGTTAAGCGACTCTTACCGTCGAATTCCTCGCTACTTTGTCCGAGAAAGAGCGAAAGAGAGCGAAGGAGAGAACGGGGGGGGGGTGGGGGGGGAGGGGAGCAGCGATAGCGAGAACGGGAAACGAGAGACAGGGGAGCCGGAGAGGGTCAAATGGCGCAGAATGGGTGAGTGAGTGAAATCGTGGCGTACGCCGCCTGCAGAGCGTGTGGGAGCCGTGGAGTGAAAATGTGGGAGCAGAGGATGTGCGTGGCGGTGTGATGAGGATAATGATTTGCATCAATGAATCTCTTAAATGCCACAGCATCTCAAAGCAGATGTCGTAAATTTGCGGCCCTGTCAATCCAACGTTGGATGAAAGACTTCCCCAACGACGTATCGATCATAGTGGTCGTTTGAGCATACTTCACCACATTGGCAAGCGCCAGTTGGTGAAGGGACCGGCTTAAATGTCATTTGCAAAGTGACGTTAGCCGTGGATCGGTGGCGCGTTGACGCGACGTCGCGACGTCCGATGTTTTGCGCCGTGCGCGTGGTCGTGGAGCGATCGCGACAGCACCCCCCCCCCAAACCCCCGCGCCCTCGCCGGCTCACCGAGGCACTGCAGCTTCACGGCGTTGTAGAAGTAGCCGGGCTGGCACTGGCAGGTGTAGCCGGGTCGGGAGTTGGCGCAGCGTCCCATCTTGCAGATCTCGCGTCCGAATAGCGTGCACTCGTCGGCGTCTGCTCGCACGAGACAAAACGGCAAGACGGACGGCTTGGCCGGTTGCCAGCGGCGTCGCCGCGACAAAGTCGGCGAAACCACCGAGTTTCAGAATCGGCATCGTCGTCGTCGTCATCAGCAGCAGCAGCCAGCCATTGTCCAAATTTGCCCACTGTTGCAAAAGCTTGACGGGACTTTCCTGAAAAAGCGGTCACGAGAATACGTAAATGTAACGTGCGGAGCCATTGGTGACCGCGCCGAGACCATTCCCTCACCGCGCGTGGGAACCTGAAAGATTCCATCCCCGTTGGACGGCTGAAACCAGAATCACAAACCCGTGCCCTCATCCGTGCTGGCTCGGCGATCTCACCCCTGAGCCAAACCGGCAACCTCGCCGTGCAATGTATTGCTTTAATAAAATGATTAGATAATTATCTTCCACGTCTGTTCTCTTTCACGGTTGACCTATCCGTGCGTCCGTACTCTTGATGGTGGTAAACTTGTTTTCTTCTTCTTGCGTGTGTGCGTGTGGTTCAGGGCCATCAGTCAAAACATTGATCATGCGGCGTTTGTATCCCCCCTTAGCTTCGAGTTCAATTCCCTCAAAAGAAGCTCTCCAGCGATTGCGAAGCGGCTACACAGCTGGCAAAACGATGCTCGCACGTGCTTCCGCCGCGGCGATTATTTTGTTTCATTTGGTGGAAAAACATATAAAGCAATTATCAAGGAGGCTCCCGGGATTTAATAAACCCTCTCTCCGCTGGACAATCGGCTCGGGTTGCAGCAACAGCGGGCATGACGAGCTACGCGCGGAGATTTTCGCTCGAGCGTCTCCTCAACCGTCCGCCGAGAGGGAGCGAGAGAACGTCCGTGTACGCACGTGCGTACGTTGAACTTCTTTCGCACCGTACGTAGCCAGCCGCGCGAATCGGACGTGCGGAGGAAGGACAACGAGCAAAAACACAAAGTGCAATTCTAAAGAAGTTACTTTTCAATCTAGATGTGCACAGCTCCAGTGGCTTCTTTATATCCGAAGAGAGAGCGTTCGAGACGGCCGCAGAAGGGCGCATGAAAGCGCGCGACAAGGCGCCGTCTTTGTTCGATGGCCAGCCAAAAGCCGCCACCGCCGCTGCGAAGATGGACAGAGTTCGCGTGATGATTTGTGGCTTCTTGACGAACCCAGCAGCGAGGTATCGTGGTTCATGTGTGGGAAGCAGCGAGGTATCGTGGTTCATGTGTGGGAAGCAGCGAGGTTTCGTGGTTCATGTGTGGGAAGCAGCGAGGTATCGTGGTTCATGTGTGGGAAGCAGCGAGGTATCGTGGTTCATGTGTGGGAAGCAGCGAGGTATCGTGGTTCATGTGTGGGAAGCAGCGAGGTATCGTGGTTCATGTGTGGGAAGCAGCGAGGCATCGTGGTTCATGTGTGGGAAGCAGCGAGGTATCTTGGTTCATGTGTGGGAAGCAGCGAGGCATCGTGGTTCATGTGTGGGAAGCAGCGAGGTATCTTGGTTCATGTGTGGGAAGCAGCGAGGTATCGTGGTTCATGTGTGGGAAGCAGCGAGGTATCGTGGTTCATGTGTGGGAAGCAGCGAGGTATCGTGGTTCATGTGTGGGAAGCAGCGAGGCATCGTGGTTCATGTGTGGGAAGCAGCGAGGCATCGTGGTTCATGTGTGGGAAGCAGCGAGGTATCGTGGTTCATGTTTGGGAAGCAGCGAGGTATCGTGGTTCATGTGTGGGAAGCAGCGAGGCATCGTGGTTCATGTGTGGGAAGCAGCGAGGCATCTTGGTTCATGTGTGGGAAGCAGCGAGGTATCGTGGTTCATGTGTGGGAAGCAGCGAGGCATCGTGGTTCATGTGTGGGAAGCAGCGAGGTATCGTGGTTCATGTGTGGGAAGCAGCGAGGTATCGTGGTTCATGTGTGGGAAGCAGCGAGGTATCGTGGTTCATGTGTGGGAAGCAGCGAGGCATCGTGGTTCATGTGTGGGAAGCAGCGAGGTATCGTGGTTCATGTGTGGGAAGCAGCGAGGTATCGTGGTTCATGTGTGGGAAGCAGCGAGGTATCGTGGTTCATGTGTGGGAAGCAGCGAGGCATCGTGGTTCATGTGTGGGAAGCAGCGAGGTATCGTGGTTCATGTGTGGGAAGCAGCGAGGCATCGTGGTTCATGTGTGGGAAGCAGCGAGGCATCGTGGTTCATGTGTGAGAAGCAGCGAGGTATCGTGGTTCATGTGTGGGAAGCAGCGAGGCATCGTGGTTCATGTGTGGGAAGCAGCGAGGCATCGTGGTTCATGTGTGGGAAGCAGCGAGGCATCGTGGTTCATGTGTGGGAAGCAGCGAGGTATCGTGGTTCATGTGTGGGAAGCAGCGAGGCATCGTGGTTCATGTGTGGGAAGCAGCGAGGTATCGTGGTTCATGTGTGGGAAGCAGCGAGGCATCGTGGTTCATGTGTGGGAAGCAGCGAGGTATCGTGGTTCATGTGTGGTAAGTAAGCGAGGTATCGTGGTTCATGTGTGGGAAGCAGCGAGGTATCGTGGTTCATGTGTGGGAAGCAGCGAGGTATCGTGGTTCATGTGTGGGAAGCAGCGAGGTATCGTGGTTCATGTGTGGGAAGCAGCGAGGTATCGTGGTTCATGTGTGGGAAGCAGCGAGGTATCGTGGTTCATGTGTGGGAAGCAGCGAGGTATCGTGGTTCATGTGTGGGAAGCAGCGAGGTATCGTGGTTCATGTTTGGGAAGCAGCGAGGTATCGTGGTTCATGTGTGAGAAGCAGCGAGGCATCGTGGTTAATGTGTGGGAAGCAGCGAGGTATCGTGGTTCATGTGTGGGAAGCAGCGAGGTATCGTGGTTCATGTGTGGGAAGCAGCGAGGTATCGTGGTTCATGTTTGGGAAGCAGCGAGGTATCGTGGTTCATGTGTGAGAAGCAGCGAGGTATCGTGGTTCATGTGTGGGAAGCAGCGAGGTATCGTGGTTCATGTGTGGGAAGCCGTGAGGTATCGTAGCCCAACGCGGAATTCCCTTCGGGGGCGCACGGCCGAATGTTAACGTGACCCGCTGGCTGAAGCGAAACTTAACGTTGGGCCCTTGACGATTCGCGAAGGCCCAGGGTCACGGCGGTACGATTCTGGCCGCTTGACGGCGAGCGCCGGAGGGGTTAATCGACGCGAGCTCGCCGGTTATTCGCACAATTTAGCGCCGGGAGCTTTTTGGTGCCGTTGCTGCAGCTTCGACGCTCGCCCCGTGACGCGCAGCGGCCGATGCCCTCCGTGCTTTTGCGTGAACACGAGCGTCGTGTTGGCGCATTGGCGCTCACGCTCGCGAGGGCTTCTCACCGTTACTCAGGGCCGAAACGACATCGAAAATATTGTTCGTTGTTATATATATTTCGATTTAAAGCTTTCGTGACTGCAGGGATTCATCTTCTTGGTTCTTTCTGTAAAGTCACGTAGAAGGGAAGTAATAAAGTAATAAAAACTAAAACATAATAACATAATAAAATTATTTTTATTATTTTATTACTTCCCTTCTACGTGACTTTACCGAAAGAACCAAGAAGAGGGTTATATATATTGTTGTTAAAACAAGACACAAATCGATTAAATAAATTAAATAAATAAAACGGGTCGGTGGGGTTCATTATTTTCTATTCGATCTGTAAAATGAGCGGCAGCGACTCGGGTTAATCCGCCAAACGAAGAGGGAAGCCTTCGATTTTATTCTTTTAAATTGTACGGCTACGCAAAAACGACGACGTTTAATAGCGTGAAGCGGAGCTGGGAAGCGGTGGAGCCGTCAAAAGGTCAATTGCGCAAGCTCGGAGGGAGAAGAGAGAAGCAGAAACCCCTCCACATCATTAGCTGCGCTTGCAAAACTGTAACGCGACACTGCTGCCGAGCGGCGGAGTGTGAAGCCACGCTCGCAGAAGCCCAGGTCCTCGTCCGTTCGTTTTGTTGTTGTGCCCTTCCGCGAGCCCCCCAGCGCGCTCCATCAACATGTACACAAGGCCCCCGAGCGCCGCACAGATGCAAGTCATTAACACCAGTCGTGGCTTTCCTCCTCCACAGTGGCATACGAAACCAAGAAGTTAACAAATACATGACATACGCATTGCATGCACTATTGCATGCACATTGCATACGCAAAACACAGACAGATTCCCCCCACATAACCCGAACAGAGACGCTTTTTGTGTTTAGTTCGTTGTCCTCCCCACGCACATCCCATGAGCACGTTCGGTGAGAAAGAAGTTAAACGTTCATACACACGTACATACAGACATACAGACATTCGGGGCAAGTGCTGTTAGCGAGCACCTATGAAGGCCGGAACGGTACACGAGGAGGTGGGTGGTCAGCACCACGCCCGGCCACCCTTGTCTCCCGAGTCGCGATGTTTACACACTGCGCCAGGTACTCATTTGAGGCCGAGTCGACCTAAGGGAAGCTCAGGACTGGCTCAGATAATCATCACCGCTGTTGGCCGTGAGCGGGAATCCAATTCTGGTCCGCGGGCGCGTAGCGCAGCGTGCTAAGCGCTACACTACCGATCCCCACACGCACACAAAAGACAAAGATGCCCCGTATAGCCTTAATAGACTGTAGGGGCAAGTGCTGTTTAGCGAGCACCTATGAAGGCCGGAACGGTACACGAAGAGGTGGGTGACCAGCACAACGCCCGACCGCCTTTGTCTCCCCAGTGGCGATGTTTACACACCGCACCAGGTTCTCATTTGAGGCCGAGTCGACCTAGGGGAGGCCCGGGACCGGTTCAGATAATCGTCACCGGTGTTGGCCGTGAGCGGAAATCGAACCCGGGTCGCAGGGTGCATAGCGCAGCGCGCTAACCGCTACACTACCGCTCCCCCTCACGCATACACACACACACGCATACTAACGCACCACTTCCATTCATCATGCGCACGCCAATTATTGCCTCATGGCAATTTGGCCCAAAGGGAACCGCAGCTTGCACGCTCGGCAGAGGGCTCTTCCCACCGCGCTTAGCACAAATGAGGAAATATTACATTTTTTGCCGCGCACAATTTTTGTAATCGCGGGGCTATTATCAAATTTGTACAATTGGGGTCGTTGATAATGGCACAAAAGCCGGCCGAATGTGGTGACTAATCTGACCGGCGGGGAGAGACGTCCGCGCCTCCCGCACGCCGGTCGTTGTGCGGCGTCGACGCCGCAGAGAGGCGAGCCGGGGTGGCTCACAGGGCAGGTCCCGGCACGGCAAAGATCCGGAGGTCCAATCCGGGGCTTTCAGCCACCCGTGTTTAGACCCGGGTTCTCAAGCGTAGCAGAGTTTGACGGTCTCGGTGGCTGTTGTTTCACATTGCATGCGGTTAATTTGGCTACATTCCAGCTGTGAGAATGACAAATAACCCGTTCGACTGTCGCGTGACGAACGATCTAAGAGCGGAGTTAAACAAATTATCCGGAGATGCTGCTGCTGCTGCGCTGGCAGTGGTGCGCGCAAGCACAAATAACAAAAAAAAACAACTCTGATTTTTGTTTTTCTATATATCTGTGCTACGAAGAAGGGCCATTGCCAAAAACGTCGCCTATTCCGCATGTTATTGTAAGGCCTCAGTAATGTTGTTACATTAGGAGAGCGTTGTTTGTGGGGAAGTCCACCACTCTGCCGTCTAAAGGGTAAAGAGGACGCATGAAGAATGCTTGAGAGGTGGCGGACCACGAGGGTCACGTGACATGTTCTGTACAGTGCATGCCTCGGTGTATTTTCCGTCGTGCGAATTCGAGGCTGTTCAGGAAAATCGCTACACAGATAAATTCACTTCAGCTTATGTTAATTACGCTTTTTTTCTCACACATAAATTGCCCAGTACGCAGTTTACATGGGGCGAGGAGATGTTATTCTCCCTCGTCTGGTACGCATGAGGTTGTCGGTTCGATCAATGACCCCGGCGATGCCTGCTGTACATGTGGAGTTCACGTGTTGTATCTCTCTCTCTCTTGCCGACGTGGTGGCGTGGATTGTTCTCCGGGTTTCTCCGGTGTTGCCTTCCACATTTAGATTCAACGCGCGTCGAGATTATTTGGCTGCTGCTCCTAAGTTCCCGCGGGGGATGATGATGATGATATTAGCCACTCTGATGGATGAGCTCTCACGTGTGGCTAGGTCACCTCTGCGCAATAGCTCAAGTGGGCTTCATCCGCTAAGTAAAATAGTAATCGGTAATGAAGCAGTTTATAGCTGGAGATGCTGGAGACTATTAATCAAATTACAAGAGGGAAACCTCGAGTGGGTGAGGGGGAGGGGGGCGGGGGGGGCATGGAGAGGGAGGGGGGGGCACGAGCGAAAATCATTGTACGGCAGCTCCCATCTACGTTCGTGCCCAGGGGCGTTAGGGTATGAATAAAAGAAGGGAAGCGAAGGAAGGCTGGCCAGGCGGGTGGTGTTAAACATCGCGTCGCGCCCGGCTCGCTTTCACAGCGGCGCAGGAAGAGAGCGGTTGCTTTCCCTTGGAAGCCGGCGGCGACCTCTCACTCAGCAACTGGCCGCGGCACGGCCGGAAACGTGCACCACCACCCGCCGCGTCGACGTGAAGCAACCTCACGGTGCCTCGCTGCTTGCCGCAATTGAAGCACGACACCCCGCTGCTGATTTCGCCCAGGAGTCATAAACCAACACGCGGACTCCGGTCGTCCTCGCGGCGGCGACGGCGGCGGCTTTTGGCTGGCCGTGGAACAAAGGCGGTCACCTTGTCACGCGCTTTCATATGCGCTTCTGCGGCCGTCTGGAACGTTCTTCGTTCCGATAATAGGAAGCCACTGGAGCTATGCTCCAGATAGATTTTTTTTTTAGAACTGCTTTTTGCGTTGGGTTTATTGTCCTTCCCCCCGCACATCCGATTAACACGATTGTCAATGTACGGTGCGAAAGAAGTTCACCATACATATACACGTACATCGTGCCGACGTGAACCAACCCCGGCGATGAGAGGCGGGGGAACACGCGTAATGTGGAACATGGGCCGCAATGCCTCCTCCCTCCCCTCCCCCCCCTCCCTCCCCTCCCTTGCCTTCACCACAAACCCCGCACCGCTTCCACTCATTAACGGTGGCGCAGCCGTTAACGAGATCCTTAGCAAACATCCGATTTTTACGGCCCGTTAATTAGACGAGTTCACTCACGACGTCAGAGGGGGAAGAAGGTGGGGGCGGGGGGGCAGCGGGGTTGGTCGGCTCAGAAGCCGGCGCTGCCTCCCCACTGAGACCATTAAGAGAGCAGACGGCAGCGTTTCGCGGAGACGACGGAGACGATGGGTTGGCTTCGCGCATATCCACGGTACATGTCGACGTGCTATGAAAAAGAAGGCTGCCGTTGCTTGAAATGTCGCCAATTTAACGTTTGTTTTTCCTTTCAAGGCCACGGTGTTATTTACAAATTTGTTCAGTTTGTTTTCCTGCCACTTCCTCTTTAATTGTGTTTGTGCACCACTGCCAATGCAGCAGCAGCAGCCGCAGCACCCAATTATTCCTTCTATTTTTGTATAACTACTGAGATCGTCTTGAAAAAAAAAAATGTCACAGGGACCCTGGGCATTGATCAAAATAACAATGTAATGAGTACCACTCACTGTGGGAGTGCTACTCACTGCGCGAGTCTGCGTGCCTCCCCCTTGCCGCTCACCTTGATAGACTCTCCTGCCGGCGACAGGGTCCTGGCTCGGAATGTTTCCTCTGCCTTCTGGACACAGCGACCGAAACTCCTCTGCAAAAACAAGAGATTCATGAGCTGACTCGCAGGGTGATCCATAGACTCACACGGAGATCCATAGACTCACGCGGAGATCCATAGACTCACACAGAGAGCCGTAGACTCACACGGAGAGCCACAGACTCACACGGAGATCCATAGACTCACACGGAGAGCCGTAGAGACTCACACAAAGAATGATAAACTCACACGTAGATCCATAGATTCACACAAAGAATCATAGACTCACACGTAGATCCATAGACTCACACAAAGAATCCTAGACTCACACGTAGATCCATAGACTCACACGGAAAGCCATAGGAGAAACCCACAACCACACACTTACATAGAGACACCCATAGACTCGCTTAGACACCCATATGCTCGCATGGGTACCCATATGGAGACCTATAGACTCACATGGGAACCCAATAACTAACTCACTTAGGAACCCGAAGTGTATGTATGTATGTATGTTGAACCTCTTTCCAACTGTACTCATTGGAGATGAGCATGGGTCAAAGGGAGTCTATGGGCTTCTATGTAAGTGTATGGGATCTGTATATGATGAGACCTATATACTCACATACAGACCCAGGCACTCAACAGGGACCCATAGACTCACACAGAGACCGATGACCGACTTCCTCTCACGATAAACACACCGTGTCTGCACAGTATCTTGAGATGTGGTGGCATTTATTGTACAGTATTATCTCACTCTCAAAGAGAGAGAGAGAGAGACTGCGGTGCGAGGAAGAACCACAGACAAACGGGGTAGGAAACCAGGCAGTGACCCAACACCAAATTCCCTCCCAAGCTCTGCAGTCCTCTACATATATATGAAGGCATTACCGGCCAATCAACGAGCGTTTACATGTGGGAGGAAACTGGTGTGCGCGGAGAAAACCCACGCGTGCACAAGTGGCCAACGCTCGACTCCGCTGAAATGGAAACGGGTGTGAAGTCCGCATCAGCTGTACGGCCCTTCTCCCGGCAAGCCGGGGTACACGGCTCCTCCACGACGCCCACGACAGCTGCGCGATGATCCGCCGACCCTCGCCGCTGCCTCCGTTGGTCAGTCGATTACCTGGCCACCTGCAAGCGTAGCCACCGCCACCACCGCCACCACCGCCATCACCGCCGCCGCAGCCGCCCGGCCAGCTCGCCGTGCCGCATCTCACGCGGTTGCTTATCGCGGAAAGGGGGTGGGGGTGGGCGGTGGGGCGCTTGCGATTACCGGTGTCGGCGGGCGGGCAGGGCCGGATGGCGCAGTCGGCGCCCCAGCCGGCGCCCGCGGTGCAGCAGCACTCGGCGCGGGTGGCGTTCCACGCGAGCACGTTGGAGCACGCTGTCTCTGAGTCCACGTCGTAGTAGCACTCCTTGCGCTCGTCACGGCCAGAGCTCCCCGTCCTCGCGGGCACCACGGCTGATGACCGACGGAAGAAGGGGGGGGGGGGGGCGCGACGAGGGGGGAGCGTCAAGGGGGGGGGGGGACAGGCACGGGAAGGAGGACGATGACGATAGCGATGATTATGATTCTGTTCGTGCCGATGGCAATTTGTTCCGTGGATCAATGCCAAAAGATGTCCGGATCTGCTGGCCAAGACGATGGGGCGTCAGGAGGTAAGAGTTCGTGCCATTTCGCTGCTCCTCAACCGCTGCTGATTGAGCGCAGACCACAGTGGTTTTCCGTGTGGTCGACAGTTTGGGCTGCATGGCCACAATCACACTATGGCATGTCGATAATTTGACGACACTGCGTCATCATCATCATAATCATACGTTTATGATTATACGATGTTTATGATGCGTAAGTAGATAGTAAAAAGGAGATCTATAAACTCCGGCTACGGACCATGGACCCCCCGACACTCACCCGGCCGCCGGTCGGAGCCTTCTGGGAAGACGACCGCGCCGTGCCTCTCCGTCGTTTCGGCAAAACCTGCGGCGGTGACGAGCGACGGTTTTACACACGGCACCAGCTACTCACTTTAGGCCGAGTCGACATAGGGGAGGCCCAGGAGCGGTTGAGATAATCGTCGCTCGGCGTCGGCCACGAGCGGGAATGGAACTCGGGCCGCCGGGTTCGTAGCGCAGCGCGCGATAACCGCCGCGCCCACTCTGACACTTGCATCGGATCGTACGCTTGAAAATCGATTATTTACGATTGTTGCAAACATTGCAACGGACATATTCGCGTGGCATTTTGGCTCACGGAGTGAACAAAACGATAAATAAGCAGGACAGGGAACAAACACCATCGGGACCAATACAAACGAGCAGGTAAATACGAGACAGATTCATGAAACAATTCCTCAATTGGCTGTATTAGGAACGCGAGCCCCCCAAATCGTGACAAATTCCTAAAATAGCTGTTGGGTTTTGATCGCGTGTTTGCGGCTGGAGGGATGTTCACGCACGCTGCCTCGGATGCCTCATTCCTGTTCTTGACGCCATATAAAGTGTACGCGACGTTCACGCAGCACGCACACTAATATCTTGTAGATTTAAACATGTTTGAACGCGTGTTATCACGTGTTTGCTATGTGTGCCGTCACCTGATACCCTGGACACCCCTGCGAAGTGAGGTGATTGCCCCGTCTGATCGCAAGGGATTATCCTCCAGGTATCCGAGCAATATATATTTGTCAAAACAAGAAATATACGAAGTACCTGGCCTCCACGCGAGGCCGGGCAGCGATCCCGTGGAGTGGAGATTGGGAACTCCGATGGCAGAATCTGGAACAACACAAAAAGTCAACTCATCCCTCTTCCTCCATCCCCTCCCCTCCTGTCGACAATTTCACAAAAAATAGACGACCTGCAGCAGCTGCTGCTCCTTGAGACGCAAAAGATGTAAGAATATTACATTTACATGATAAACATCACTCAATTTTAGTTGAGGTTTTTTTTTATGCGTACTTTAAAAATAAAATAATAGCAACAGGGAGGATTGGGTGGATGGGGGGGGTTCTCACCGGGCCGTGCCGGCGAGCCTGCGGGAGGATTGGCAGAGCCGGCCTGGCCGTGTCCCTCCGGGAGAGCTGTGCGGTGAAAATAAAACACGCGACCGTGAAATCCGCCGCACGGGAACTCCACTTGGAGCCGAGCCAGGCCAGCGCCGCGATGCCGCCGGCACGTGATATAAAGAAATATGATTTCAACACGTGGCATTTCGAAACTTTTTACATCGTCATTATTGTTGTTTACGATCATGAAATAAATTTGAAGGCCATTTTATGTTGGTTCTTTTGGCGAAAATAAACATTTCCGCAGTGGTGTTGGCGCGCGGCACATCGGCAGGAATCACGTTCACTCTGTCGACGTGACAAACGCCCCCCTCTCCCAACGGAATGCCGCCGCCGCCGCGATGTAGCGTTTAGCGCAATTGACTTGCAATCCAGAGGTCGCCGGTTCGTTTCGATCTCCCGGCAGGTGAGACAATCCCCCGCACCCCCCCCCCTGCCCCACCACCCCCAACATCCCTCCCTGGCCAGCATCTGTCCACACAGAAGTTGACATCCAAATTAAACGATCAGCAAGTCGCGTGCGGTGGAGGGTTACTCCCATTCCTTCCAAGGCATCTGGCCGGCGTGGAAAAGTAGGCTGAAGAGGGGTGGAGGGGGCTCTCCTCGAACAACCGCACGAGAAATAAACTGCAGGGCGTCACATCATGAAGCCAATAGGGGATAGATACCTGTGTGAACGCGTTGAGCCGTGTGAACAGCAGGTCCTCGCTGGCGATCATGATTCCCTTGAAAGAGAGCGGAGAAACGCGACCGTCATTCTCCTCGCAAACGACGCCGTGGAGCGTATCCCTGCCGAGCAAACCTCAAGGCCAACGGTCGAGACAAATGACCGAATGTACGTATGTGTGCGTGTTGAACTTCGTTCGCACCGTACGTAGCCAACCGTGTTCAGGGGACGTGTCGGGGAAGGAAGATTAGCTGAATACAAAGAGCAGTTCTGAATATGAAAGTGAAGAATTAAGAATGGCAGTGAAGAGAGGGAGCCACGCCCGAGAGAGAGAGAGCAGGTTGCACTGCGGAGATTGGATCGATGAAAGCTGCCCGGGCGTTAGATTCGTTACATCGCAGGGCCGTGAGAGGTGGCGACGAATTTGGGGAGGCTTTCATCCAGAAGTGGATTGATCATATCTTCTGACGAATCAAATTTAATTGGGGGGGGGGGGGGAGCAATGATGGCACAGTGGTTAGTGCACTGCGCTTTGATTCACAAACTAACATTTTGTGACGATTCCTCGTTTTTCAGCAACGGCGATCGCGAGTGGCAACTGAATCACGGTATGGGGTGAACGAGCACACGCCGAGGTGAGGAAGTGTATCATCACAGGAAGCCGTCAGTCACGCAGCGCGGGGGGGAGGCCCTCATCCAGCAGGAGAATGACAAAGGGGCCGTAACGCAAATATGCGCTGACGACATCGTTCGGACGTCTTGGGATTTTGCGCAAAGCTCGCATTTTTTTTTATTTATTTTTTATTTTTCCTTCCCTCACGTGCACTCGGGGTTCGTGGCCCTGAGCCGGAATGGCACGCCGAGACGCCGCAGAATTTCCTGGCCTGAATAACAAAAAAAAATCATCACGTTTTTTTATTTATTTTCTTCCTCTCTGCTCCTCGTGCTTCAAGAAAATTTACACCATCCCTGGGACCATGTGGTGAAAAAAGAAAACAGGAGGTTTGTGCGCCCAGCCCTACGATATCAGATTGAGGGAGGACGAGGGAAGGGTGTTTTTGGCATGAGGTGTCTCCTGTGGAAAAAAGCAGCAGGGCCGACGGGAGGGCCTGCGGGAGGGCGATCGCCGCCAACGACGGCGCACAACGAGGGCGGCCGGAGGGGCCCGTGCAGAAATAAAATGACAAGTGTGTGTTCGCTCGTCGTGTTAAGGTCGCGCGGGGTTCACAGCGACCGTTCCCGTGAAGGATGTTCACGTGTTTAAACACAAAGCAACCGAAGGAGTTTCTCCAGGGTTCCTCCCCTCCCCCGCCACCACCACCCGCAGCCCGCCCACTGTAGCTGCGCGTTCCAACGCAACGAAGAGAGGACGCGGAGGCCCGATCCGGCCGCCACTAACCCCGGGGGCCCTCGCAACAACCCCCTCCGATGGGGCCGCTGCGCGATTCACAGCCGAGTTTATTTTTTTTTAATCAGTCAGATCGGCGCGTAGGCACACCCCTCCGCAACCCGACACGCGGCCCATTCGTGAAGTTTGCCGCACGAGCACCAGCGGCACGTCGAGCGGCTCGGTAGCAAATCGTTAAACGCGCCGCGAAAACGTTTGCGGGCACGCTCAACATTACCAGGCTGTCCGGGTTCGCCGATCCTCTTCAACCGAAGGCAAGCCAAAGCCATCGCGCCTCCGCCGCCGTGTGCGACGCGTTGGGGAGGAGGAGGGGGGGGCCAGGGGGAGTTACCGGGCCGCGGGTCCGGAGTGCGCGACGGTGATCCGTGCGCCGGCTGCCCGTCCGTGTGCGAGCTGTGACCTGCAAGTGGGAAATGGAGAAAAACGTCAGCCTCATATTCCGAGTTCCGATCGCGTTCAATGGGCACGAAGGTTCTCTTGTTGTTGTTGTTGTTTTGTGTAAATGTACAATTTACGAACAAACCCAAAAAAATATCGGCGCTTACCTGGTTGTGGCCTCGACGAAATCGGTGTCCGCTGACCTGCGGTTCAAAAAGGGTGCGGGGATTCCCGGATTAAACTTGAATCGAGGACACAATTTGCGATTTGTATGTCGTTATTTAGATGTCAAGATACTACAACCGGTCTCTCCGACAGAGGTCAAATTCACCCAAACCGACGACGCGACAAAATCTCGTGATTCCAGGTTGCAATTTGGTTCTCTATTCGACAATTTTCTTATCGTTTTTAGCGTCTCTTTAGTGTTGCTTAATTTTATTATTGTATCCCGTCCCGTGCGGTTTTGTTCACTCCATCAGTCCAACACTGGGAGGACATTTCCATGCAACTTGCACGAACGCAAGCAACCTCTTCTGTCGCGTGCCGTTCGGTGCACGCAGCGTTAACGCAAGCCATTACACTTTTTAAGTGACGGAGTTATACACCGTTACGCAAGACAGATTTGCAAGATAACATTTCGTCAGGATTCCTCTGCACAAAACTGTGGCTGGGACCTGCTGCAAGAACGTTCGTTTCGGTTCTCGTTAGTTCGAACATTGCCACCCTGCGATGTCCTGGAACTGCCACCGCCACTGCCGACGGCCTTGGACTGAGGTCGTCCTGCCAACAGAGCTTTCTTGGCTCAATGGGCCTCACCGGCTGCAATAATAAAGTCGCACTCCGAGTCTATGAGTCCCGATGCAACTCTGTGGATCTCTATGCAGCTCTACGTAACAGCAACGTCCTGCAACTGCTGCCACCGCCCACGGCCTTGGAACGTGATCGTGTTTGCAAAAGAGCTGCTGGGCTCAAAGGGGCCTCACCAGTCGCAACAATAAAAGTCACAGTCCGAGTCTCTGTAGGACTCTGTGTGGATCTCTATCCTCAAGGTTACAGAGTTGAAGTCTGACGTACGTCTCCTCGAAACTTGGTGCTGCCCCATTGCACCCTCACACCCCGACGTCGCACGGCTCGGGCGAATGACAATTCGCGAACGTGAAACGTCTACGAAACTCTCCCTGCAGACCCCGGCAGCTTGTCAACAAACACGGCTCTGGATCGGATCCCCCCCCCCCCAACCCCCCCCCCCCCTCTGATCCCACGCGGCTCCTCGGAATGATCACCCAGCGGCTCGTCAAACGCACGGAGCCTGGTGGGCCCGGCCGAACGAAATTTGTTTACTGGTTTTTTTTTTATTCTTCAATGTAATCTGCTTTAATAAATTCCTGCGAAAATTAATTGTTTAGACCGGCCGGATATGATTTCAATTCACCGTAAAAAGTTGTTGGGATAATCATGAAAAAAAAATTGTCAAAGAAAATAAGTTCATAATATAGGTCTTTTTTTGGGGTTAGACCACGTAAATATAAATGTGTCGACAAACCCGCCACCACCTGACACAGCCAATTAGTAGGGTTTGTCACATAAACAGAACATTCGTTGCTCGTACAGCACACCGGTGTGTTGGAGAGCAAATCCACAACATTGACAATCTGAGCACGACGTTTCACCAGTAATTACAACTGGCATCATCAGGCCTCACGTTCGCACGATCCTGGCATCGTGACAAAGAAAGCAAAACAACACAAAACGTAATTGCGTCCGCTCACTATGATTGAACGCAAATATTCGGACCACCTGTTGGCTTTCCGAGGGCCCTGTTGTGCAACAGGAAACGCAGGGTGATCCATTTATACGAAGGGGTGGGTAGCCAGCACCACGCCCAGACGCCTGTGTCTCCCCAGTGGCGATGTTTACGCACCGCACCGGGTACTCATTTGAGGCTGAGTCGAGCTAGGGGAGGCCCAGGACCGCTTCAGATAATCGCCACTGCTATTGGTGGCCGTGAATGGGAATCGAACTCGGGTCTTTGGGCTCGTATGTAGCGCAGCGCGCTAACCGCCAGACTCGCGCACATGCACGGAACAACCAAACAAAAGCGATGGTAGAGTGTGTTTTTTGTGCTGGCATCGCTGTATATTATTTCTTCACGAAACTCTCAATACATCGCAAAACACGTGCTTGCATCCCAACGGGATGAGGCCGTGATCAATAAAACAAAAGGCCACTTGCGTCCGATTTGGCCACGTCTGCCACTCACCTGCGCCGCCAGGCTGTTGCTGCTGCCTCTGCGTGCCTGGAAGCTGTCCAACGTCCGTCGTCTCGTGGGAGCCTTCATCGAGCGGCGGCAACATCCCAAGACAAATTTCAGCGGCGGTTATTTGGCGTGTCGCGAAACCGGATCCGGTTACGTTCGCTTTTGCGCGCGCGCGCGGCTCGCCATCAGCTGGGAGCTGTGAGCGACGGACACTTCCCCCGAGCCGCCGTGCGAGCGCTCGCGAAGGAAACGCGACGATCGCTCGGAATGAGCGGCGGTGCCATCCGCGCAACGGGCGTACAGGGGCAGCGCTTAGCGCGTAGCTCACGGACGCGGTTTGGCGGTCGTACCGTGCGTTCGTGCCCGAGCGAGCGCCGTACCGCACGACGTCCGGGGAGGGGGGTTGCTCCGAGTCCTGGCAGATGCTTCGGGAGCTCCCGGTCACGTGGAGCGAGCGAAACAACGCGCGGTACGACCCAAAAACACTAAAACGCGCCGGAGAGCCAAGCGGTGGTGTTCGTCTGTGTGGGTGTGCGTGTGGGTGTCTCTCTGAGTGTTTTTGTTTTGTCTGATCCAAACACCTGGTCGAGTGCCTGGCTGGGCAGCTTGGCTGTGCAGGTTCATTGGCTCGTTGAATTCTGCAATGATAAAATAAGCACACACACACACAAAGACAAAGGTTCCCGTATAGCCGTGATTGTAGGGGCAAGTGTTGTCAGCGAGCACCTTGTGATGGCAGGCGCAGCGGACGAAGGGGTGGTGTGGCCGGCAGAGGTGTGGACTCGAGTCATGTGACTTGGACTCGAGTCAGACTCGAGTCATGAATTTGATGACTTGCGACTCGACTTGGACTTGCATAACAATGACTTTGTCCCACCTCTGGTGGCCGGTATTACGTCTGGCCATCTTTGCATCCCCTGGGGCTGATTTCAGGAGGAACAGGTGGAAGGATGGAGAAGGAAGATCACATGGAAGGAAAGAAGGAAGGGACAAGCGGAGAGATGGAAGGAGGAACAGGTGGAAGGAGGAGCAGGTTGAGGGAATGAAAAAAGCAACAAGCAGAGAGATTGAAGGAGGATCGAAATTAATTAGGAATGGGTGGAAGGAGTAACAGGTTGAGGGAATGAAAGAAGCAACAAGCAGAGAGATTGAAGGAGGATCGAATTGAAGGAGGAATGGGTGGAAGGAGGAATAGGTTGAGGGAATGAAAGAAGCAACAAGCAAAGAGATTGAAGTAGGATCCGGTGAAAGGAGGAACAGGCAGAAAGAGTGAACGAGGAACAGGTGGCAGGAGGAAAGGGTGGAAGGAACAACGGGATAGCAGGAGGAACAGGTAGAAGGCGGAGAGGGGGAGAGGCAGAGGGGTGGGGCGAGCACCTGCGGACGAGCGAGGCCGACAACGCCCCAGCGTGTGGTCGTAGTCGTCGCCCTCACTGTCGCACACGCAGAAGAAGGTCCCCTCGACGTTCTCGCACAGCGCCTCGCCGCACACGCCGACCACCAGCTCACACTCGTTCACGTCTGTGTCGCAAACGAAGACGAAGATCATCCCCCCCCCACACCCACCGCGTAGCCTTAACAGACCGCTGGGGCAAGTGGTGTTAGCGAGTGGCGCCTACGAAGGCCGGCAGGTGGTGCGGCCAGCAACGCGCCAGGACGCCTTTGAGCGATGTTTACACACCACACCGAGTGCTCGTTTGGGGCCCGAGTTGACCAAGGGGAGGCCCAGGACCGGTTCAGCTCGCCGGGTGCGATGGGGCCGTCACACGTCACGCGGACGTCCCGTTGCTCCTTGACAGCCCACGGTGGAAGGCTTCAAAGCTTCATAGCTCGTCGGATTCCTTAAGTCTAAATAGAAATTCTGATTCCGAAGGACCCCGCGGTTTCCGCTCCTCGAGCCGTGGAGCTCGTCAGCCGTAAACGTGCGATTCCCGAATAGAGGTTTTTTTGGGTTAGATCGCGTAAATATATAAATGTGTCGTTAAAACCCGCCACCACCCGATACAGCCAACTAGTAAGGGTTGTCACGTGAACAGAACGTGGCCAATTCGTCACTAGTACAACACTAGTGTGTAGTGTATAGTGTAGTGTATAGTGTAGTGTACTAGTACAGCACACCGGTGTGTAGTGTATAGTATAGTGTGTAGTATATAGTGTAGTGTGTTGTGTAGTGTATAGTATAGTATATAGTGTAGTGTATAGTGTAGTATACTAGTACAGCAACACCGGTGTGTTGAAGAGCCAAGCCACAACATTTACAATCTTGAGTACGACGTTTCGCCAGTAGCGCGTCGCGAGTGAGCGATTCACCCCCTCCCCGCCTTAACGAGCGTCACGAAACAAACCGTGGCCTGAGAAACGACTGCGTCAGTGGCCATTCCTCACCTACGCATCCCTTGCCTTCCTCGGCGCTCTGGAAGCCCTGGTCGCACAGGCAGGAGTAGGATCCGTGGGAATTGACGCAGTACTGGTGTGGCCAGCACACCGCGTCAGCATCCTCCTCGCACTCGTCCGCGTCTGTGGAGGCACACAGAGAGCGATCGCCACCGTGAGGCTCTGGGCGTTGAGTCGACCGTCGTCGTGGTGATCGCGGCCGCGACCCCGGCGCGAGCGCGTCGCGAGCGAGCAAGCGAGACAGCGACGCTCGACCGAGTAGTTCAGCGGCGCACCGGCTTCTCCGACTCGCTATTCGCACGTGCCACGAACAAGGCGCGCGCCTAAACGCG
Source organism: Lampetra planeri (assembly GCF_965212315.1). Lineage (NCBI taxonomy): Eukaryota > Metazoa > Chordata > Hyperoartia > Petromyzontiformes > Petromyzontidae > Lampetra > Lampetra planeri. The sequence goes on from NC_136136.1 coordinate 6,130,229, forward strand.
TTCTCTCTCCCCGCTGCTGGATACGGACGTGCGTGTGTTGAACTTCTTTCGCACCGTACGTAGACAACCTGCGCTTAATCGGAGGTGCCGGGGGAAGGACAAAAATTATTGAACACAAAAAGCGGTTCTACAGAAATGAGTTTTCAATCCAAATCATTTAGAAGTGCACAGCTCCAGCGGCTTCCTAATAGCAAGGCCTCTCCGCGCCCGCCGTGTGGAAGTCGAGGTGGACGCTCGACCGTATTTGACCGCGCCGCTCGAGGAGCGGGTTGGCAAAGAGGCGCGAGAGCACAGAACACAACCACAATGGATGTTGTCCCACTGCCCTCTGCGTGCCCACAACATAGCCCCACAGAAGCCGACAGCAAGCTGCTTATACTGGTAGGAACCTCCTGGTTACACCAGCCCACAGGGGATTATTGCGTCCGTCGTGCAGGGAGGGGCTGGGTGGGGAGGGAGGGGCTGGGTGGGGAGGGTGGGGCTGGGTGGGAAGGGGAGGGTGGGGAGAGGCTGGGTGGGGAGGGTGGGGAGGGGCTGGGTGGGGAGGGCGGGGAGGGGCTGGGTGGGGGGTGTGAGGGGTGGGGCTGGGTGGGGAGGGGCTGGTCACCCCGTGGTGCCCTTATAAAACTCAACGTTTAACCTACTCACGCCGGCTTGTGCCCGCCCTCACAGTCGGGCATATTTGCGGAATACACCACGCCGCCGATGACCCTGGCCATTGACCGAGCAACCCAACGTTCCTACCAGCTCCCTCCGCAGGAATGTGTTATAGAGGTTCAACCCACGGTGTGAGCGTTGTTACCACTACAGACGGATTCAGGAATATGTTGCTTTCGTTTGATAGCGCTGAGTTGTCTGTCCATACTTCACCACACTGGTCAATGCAGGTTGGTGAAGCTGTGGGGGTACGACGGGGGGGGGGGGGGCGGGACGGGTCCAAATCTCACTCGCCACTGATGGTAGCCGTGGCCGGGATTCACCCTTAAGAGTCACCGCACTCGGTTTTGCCTTCATGCGCTAACCACTGAGCCACTGCTCCCTTATTTGGGAAACTCGGACTGTTTACACAAAGTGCCAGGAATACGTTAGATTTCACTATGGCCTCAACAAACTGTTGAGGAAAGTGCTGTTAGCACGGCACACCAGGGGGTGGTTTGCCAACACCACGCCCGGCCGCCTTTGTCTCCCGAAAGGCGATATTTACACATCGCAACAGGTACTCACTTGAGGCTGAGTCAACCTAGCGGAGGCCCAGAACTGGTTTCAGATAACCGTCACTGGGTGTTGGCCGTGAGCGGGAATCGAACTCGGGTCGCCGGGTTCGGAGCGCAGCGTGGCGCTTAACCGCTACTACGTTACCACAAAGACAAAGATCCCCCGTATAGCCTTAACAGACTGTGGGGGCAAGTTCTGTTAGCGAGCACCTACGAAGGCCGGCACGGCACACGAGGGGGTGGCCAACACCGCGCCCGGCCGCCTTTGTCTCCCTAGCAGCAACGTTTGCACATCGCACCGGGTACTCATTTGAGGCTGAGTCGACCTAGGGGATGCCCAGGACCGGTTTCAGATAATCATCACTGGTGTTGTCCGCGAGCGGCAATCGAACCCGGGTCGCCTGGTTCGTAGCGCAGCGCGCTAACCGCTACACCACCGCTCGCCACACGCAGCACACGCACATTGCGCTCGAATGAGGCCCCCCCCCCCATTCCACCGCGCCCCGTCTCACATCAACTCGCTCGCACGAACGCCGCCGCCGTCGCCGCTCAGTCTCAGAAAGCGTCGACGCGGGGAAGCGGCGCGCGACGACCCAAACAGTCCCAAATCACGAGAACCGCCTGCAACATCGCCCGCCGCGCGCGGGGCACCAGGGGTCAAGTTCACAGACAGCGAGCAACTCCCGGCTCGCGTGCGAGTTCTAGACGGGCCACTCCGACACTGCGCGGAGAGATGGGAGATGGTGCGGGGGTGGGGGGGAGTGTGGAGTCCGTGGTGTTGTTATTGTGGAGAGCCCAGTTTCGCCAAAAAAAATACCGAGTAACTAAACTTTTTTTATGTAGTGATATGAATTGTGGACGAAAACAATAACCGACGATTGGTAAAATGAAAAGACATGTAAACAGACAAGCGACGTGGTGTTGTTGTGGGGAGCCCAGTTTCGCAAAAAAAATACCGAGTAACTAAACTTTTTTTTATGTAGTGAGATGAATTGTGGACGAAAACAAATACCGACGAGTGGTAAAATGAAAAGATATGTAAACAGACAAGCGACGAGAGAGATGCGTGAAGCATTTTCACTTTAATGGTGTTGCTATGTCGTTTATCAGGACGTGAACTTGAGGATGAAATTCGATGAATCCGTATTTTTTTCTCTCTCTCTCTCTCTATAAATCAGGGCTCTCCTTGAGCTGCTTGGGGCCCTGAGCAAAAGGCTGGGGAAGAGGGGGGAGGGGAGGGGAAAGACCGAGGGAATGAGACTCGGGCGGGGGGGGGGCTCACTTTCATCCACCGTTCACCACCGATTCTCCCCGAGGAGGCCGGCAATAAATGCCCACGTGTCCTGAATGTGGCCGAAACCCGCGTGGGATTCCTTCAGTCGTCAGACAGAAAGAGAGAGAGAGCCCTGTGGCTCTCCGCCGGTGCTTCTGCTGCTGCTGCTCCGCATGCCGCGAAAGCGATATCTCTCAGCCTGGACCGCGGGACGATGAAAACAGCCGAAGGCTAGCACGGCATTCAGCAATAAGCCGTTGATTTACTGCTGCCCCACAGCGTGAGATGTATTGTGGTAATAATAATAAAAGTAAATATGCAGCCCCGCAAGTACCTGCTCGTGCCAGCGCTGGAGGGATGGCCTACCACAATGGAGATTGAGAGCGCTCTAGAAAACAACAACAAGGGACGGTTGCGGGAACACAACGTCGGAGGGATGTATACGGGCTCGCTTCAGATGAGACTGCGAAGGTGAAAGGTGGAATGGACAGCTGCAGGGATACTCTCTCCAAGCGCGAGCTGGTCTTCAGTGGAATGGGGTGGGTGAGGTGGGGTGGGGGGGGGCAGCATTTTCCTTGCGGGGTTCTGTCACTCAAACAAAGCTGTAATTACCGCACAATTCAAGCGTGGACTTCACAGCAGGGGTGAAGGATGAGGCGGTGCAGGGTTCGTTGGGAAGGCACATACCGGGAGTTACGTCAATGCAACGACAGACTAAAGCCGGGCACGTGACCGCGCGCCACGCTCGTGCTGGGCTTATCGGGATCTAGCGGCGGAGTAAGCGGTGAGCGCAACGCAAACTCGATTCTTGGTCACCTCGTAATATTTGAACCGGTCCCGGACCTCCACCACCAACCCAAACGTCTCGATGCGAGTCTTACGAGTCTTTGTGCGAGTCTGTGTGTAGCTATGTGAGTTTATGGGTCTTTGTGTGAGTCTTATGGGTCTATGTGTGAGTCTGTGGGTCTCTGAGAGTCTATGGGTGAATTTATGGGTGTTTGTGTGAGTATGGCTCTCTATGTGAGTCTATGGGTCTCTATGTGAGTCTATGGGTCTCTATGTGAGTATGGATCTCTACGTGAGTCTATGGGTTTCTATGTGAGTCTATGGGTATCTGTGTGAGTTTCTGAGTCTCTTAGTGAAGTGCAAACCCATCACTCTCATCAGCAATCATTGCTCACCACGGGATGCTGCAGGAGGTACAAATGTAATCCATCTGGCGACCCCAGATTCCACTTGAATCGCTTCTCCAAACCCAATGACACTCCCTTGCTTTTCAAATGTCATGATCGCGAAAGACAAGCGCGCGTCTGGAATTTAGCTTGGTTGTAGGAACTTGTGGGCAAGAAAGTTGATGTGGAGAGAGTATGAACGTCAGGCATTGCTGACGACGGGGAAATGTCCTGCCAGAACAAATCCTTGAGCGTTCGCGTTCGGGCAAATCCTCGGCAAGCAATGGCACGGTCTCCCCACTCACATTTCGATGAATTGGGGCTCACAATTCATTTTAAGAGATGATTAATTATTATTCTTGCGTTCGGTCTCGTTGGCAAATGTTTCATTTGTACTCTTTGGTTCTTTCGGTAAAGTCACGTAGTTAGGAATAAAATAAAATAAATCACGAAGTTTTTATCGCAACACAAAGCGGTCGTCATCAGGCAAAGGAGTCAGCCTCTAAAGGCAACTGTTTATAAGGGTTTGGGGATGGGGGTGGGCGTTTGGCATTGTTGCTGCATTGGCATTGTTGCTGCTTGGCATTGTTGCTACATTGGCATTGTTGCTGCATTGGCATTGTTGCTACATTGGCATTGTTGCTGCATTGGCATTGTTGCTGCATTGGCAATGTTGCTGCATTGGCATTGCTGCTGCATTGGCATTGTTGCTACATTGGCATTGCTGCTGCATTGGCATTGTTGCTGCATTGGCATTGCTGCTGCATTGGCATTGTTGCTACATTGGCATTGCTGCTGCATTGGCATTGTTGCTGCATTGGCATTGCTGCTGCATTGGCAATGTTGCTGCATTGGCATTGCTGCTGCATTGGCAATGTTGCTGCATTGGCATTGCTGCTGCATTGGCATTGTTGCTACATTGGCATTGCTGCTGCATTGGCATTGTTGCTGCATTGGCATTGTTGCTGCATTGGCATTGTTGCTGCTTGGCATTGTTGCTACATTGGCATTGTTGCTGCTTGGCATTGTTGCTACATTGGCATTGTTGCTGCATTGGCATTGTTGCTACATTGGCATTGTTGCTGCATTGGCATTGTTGCTGCATTGGCAATGTTGCTGCATTGGCATTGCTGCTGCATTGGCATTGTTGCTACATTGGCATTGCTGCTGCATTGGCATTGTTGCTGCATTGGCATTGCTGCTGCATTGGCAATGTTGCTGCATTGGCATTGCTGCTGCATTGGCATTGTTGCTACATTGGCATTGCTGCTGCATTGGCATTGTTGCTGCATTGGCATTGTTGCTGCATTGGCATTGCTGCTGCATTGGCATTGTTGCTGCATTGGCAATGTTGCTGCATTGGCATTGCTGCTGCATTGGCATTGTTGCTGCATTGGCATTGCTGCTGCATTGGCATTGCTGCTGCATTGGCACTCGTGCACCACTCGTGCTTCTGGCGTTGTTGTTGATACACTTGGGCTACGCCCATCCACAAACCTTTATAAACAGTTTGCCTTTAGAGGCTGACTCCTTTGCCTGATGACGACCGCTTATGTTGCGATAGAAACGTCGTGATTTATTTTATTTTATTTCTACCTACGTGACTTTACCGAAAGAACCAAATAGTATGGATTCCTGCAGTCACAAAAGCTTCAAATCAAGATAGTCTCATTTGTATTATTTCCCCTTCTTTTTTTTCCTGGCTGTTTCGGTCCGACCTTCTAACATTGTTCTTATCAAACCCGCCGGGTGTGTAGACATGCTGAACCTCTTTCGCACCGTGCGCATCCAAGCGTGCTCATCCAAGCATCTCGATGCACGCGCCTTGCAAGTTAACGTTCGCACGCGACACGCGCAAAACGCTCACGCGACTCGATCGCGACTCGCGTTTGCGGCGAACGCTCGCCAATGTCGACTTGAACGTCGACGAGTCGGACAAAATCCAAGTTAAAGCGCAATGTGCGCGTGCACGAGCCATCACGGCGAGAGCGGGTTCCGTGCGGACCGCTGTAACCTTACCCGTGCCCTTCTGCTTAGCGCTGCGTCATCGCCGCGACACCCGCGGGACGTCGTCGTCGCCCCCCCCCACGCCCCGCTGCCCCCCCCCCCACCTCCCCCCAGCTGTCAAAACACCGCTTCGACTTGGGGCTCGCTCCGAGTCTGCCCGGTTCATGGGCAGCCAGCCGCGGAGCAAAATATAGACTCCTCCTGTACCCCCCATCCCCCCAAACCACCCCCCCCCCCACCACTATTCCTCCCCTGTGCGGAATGTACATTTTGAAGCCTTACTTAGGCGTGTTGTTGCAGTATGGGACCGGCCTCGGCAGTTGTTCGTGATTGACGTTGTACAAATCGCTTGGCGCTACGAGTCCTTTCGCGGGTCACTTCTGCGCGGTAAAGTGCACACGCCCGTGCATTGTGCTTTTGTGCGCGCGTAAGTACGCACGACGTGGTTACATCTCGTGACCTACACGCCCAGTAAACATTCAGACGCTGGCCCAATGCTGCACCTTTTCCTGGGCACGAAGTTCATCTGCCAGGGGGCTGTCGTAAAGTTTCCGCCGATCGTGTGATTCGATGAGTCGGGCATGATTCAGGATCTCGATTTGATTTAAAAAATCTCTTTCCTCGGAGTCCGGGTGAAATTAGCGGGTCCCTGGTTGCCGCAGAGGTCAGGTGAACGCATCAAAAGCACGTGCGATTGGATTTGAGCGTATGACGAACTTTCCGACGAATCGACGACGCATCGGTGTAATACACACACAGCCCCGTGTCTCCCAAACGGCGCATCAGTAATGGAAACAGTTTGACCATACTTCACCACGCGGGTCAGCGTCGGTTGGTGAAGTGTGGGGGCGGGGCCCCCTGGGATTGACTCAGACAGCACACTGATGTTTGCCGTGGGCCAGGAATCGAACTCAGGTGGCCAGGTTCAGAGCGAGCTAATGCTCCGCTGTCCTGCCGTATTAATAACACTATGTAACACAATTTTTGTTCCTGGGTACTAAGTGTTATTTTTTTATTCCTTATGCCTATAAAGTATAGAAAATGGTTATTATTCCCCACAAAATTTGCTTTTGTGACCAGGACTATATGTGAACGAAAGACACAAATGCACACGTTTTCTCATTGAAAATAGGCAGATTTCAAAATATCAATGTCCTGGTCACAGAAGCAAAGTTTGTGGGGAATAATAGCCATTTCCTGTAATTAGGAAATAACACGTACTACCCAGGAACAACATTTGTTGTTGTTACACATTGTTATACACACTAACCACTGTGCCTTTCTCTCCATCCCTGGATGGATAAGGGGCCTCCCCACACTGCACGCAGTGGGGGTTATTTGACCCATACTTCACCACGCTGCTCGCTACGCATTGGTGAAGGCGGGCAGGCGTAGATGTGAGAGTGTGGAAAGTACGGTACAGAAAACGGATTTTTGTGGAATGCTCTCTGCTGCGCACGACGTAGCACCCCAACACCTCCATACAGCAAACCGTTCGTTATTCGCGAGGTATACGTTCGAGAGATGCTCGTGAACGGCACGTTTCATGGATGATATTGGCCTACGAAATTAATTACCTTAAATAAACACGTAAATAAGCTATTAAATACATGAACGTTATCATAATAACACAGCAGCAACAACATTTGGTTGTTTGCTATAAACAGACGCGATTCGCGGACAGCCAAATTATCGCGGAGAGCAAATTTCGTGCACAACGAGGGAACGCCGCACTGCATGAATACGCGAGGCACACACTGCAGGACAGGCGAGCGCTAAGGCCCCGGGGGAGCCCACAACGGTAACCGGCGAAATGCAACTACGAAACGGGGCAGGGGGGGGGGTGGAGGGAGGGGAGCACGCGACTCGACGGCCCGGCTTTTGGCCTGGAGAAGCAACGGCGAGGGAACACCAAATCCCCCACGCGAGAGCGGCTCGTTTCGGTTTTGTCCTGCGCATGGCATTTTAAACAACGCGAAGGTCACATGGCACGGCGAGTATAAACATTTGCGGAAAAAACGGGAAAAAATGGCTATAAATGAGATAAACAAACAAGATTTTGAGTTTTTTTTCTCGTTCACCGCCGTCGTCGCCATCATCGTCTCTCTCTCTGCGAGCCGACATGAGGCGGGCTGCAACAACGTTCCTCCCCAATGCTCGTACATCATCCGTTCGTGCGTATAAACAGACGTTGGCCATGAGTCAGATTTTGTGGCCTTTTGCGTTCATTTAAGAACAGCCAGATGGCTTAATAGCAGCTTCGTGGGAATATTTTTTTTTAAATAAAACAATAATAAAAAAACGAAGCCCTGAGCTCGACGCGAAACGTGCCACGCTCTTGCTGCAAATCGTGTTTGGCGCAAAGTTTATTCAAACGTCATCCGGTCCAATGATCATTCGCATCCAGACACAACAAACATCTAATTCCCTTCGCGAAAGCTTACCCGTTAAATTTTCTAATTATCCACATATAATTCTGTAAATACTTAACTGCAGTAATTTATAATTATAATATTGAGACCTCTGTAAATCTACTGTTGGATGAGTATCTCCTGCACGTGACGTGTCGGTAAGGGGGGCATTGATTGACCATACTTTCCCACGCGGGTCAGCGCTTGTTGGTGGGGAATTACCGCAGGACTGGTTCAGATATCACTCACTACCGACTGGAGTTAGCCGTGGCCAGGACTCGAACTTGGGTCACCAGGTTCATAGCGCAGTGCACTAACCCACTACTCCGCTGAGCGACCATGTGAATTAGCACATGTACAAATTATTTTGATTACTATCGCTATAATGTGGATCATACCACTTTCACTCGTGATGTGCAATTAAAGATAATTGAACGTGAAGTCCCATTCAAAAGTAATAATATTCCTGCCTTTTATAAACATATATAAATACCGTAAAGAAACTACACTTTTGCTTTTAATATCCCCACCGCTTTTAAATCGTTTGTGCGCAATCCGAGAATTTGTACAAACACCGGAATTTAAAATAACAAGTCGCATTTGATAATATCACCAACACGATAAAACGATAATATTGTCGCATCGAATTAGACGCCCGCTTTATTCAGACGCGAGCGCTCGGAGGGAAGGGTGGGGGGGCCGTGGGGGGGGGGGGCGATGTGGGGGGGGCGGTGTTGGGGGGGTTAACCCATGGCGGGGGGTTTGCTCTCATCGTTTAAGGCCCCTCGTGCTTATTAAAAGCACATGACGCCACCGTCAACTCCCGGCCGTAATCCGCCACACATCTGCGTCGGGTCTCAAAAGCCCCGCACAAAGAGATCCCCCCCCGTCCCCCCCCCCCCGCGTCTTTGAGGTATCAAAGGCTTCCAGACCTACAGAGCAGCTTCATTAAGAAGGCTCGCCGCTTAAACACGGCCCCCGCGCAAGTGGTCCCCGGTCGCATTCCCGCGCCCGCCCCATTGATGCCAGGGCTAGGGTCGGGGAGAGCGTCGGGAGTCAGGGAGGGTCGGGGATAGCGTCGGGGGTCAACTGGGGGGGGGGGGGTCGGGGTTAGAGTTGGGGGTCGGGGGGGTCAACCCCCTTGACGCTACGAGAGAGCGGCGCCACCTGCCACAATCTGTGCGCCACGAGACCTTTGCGGGAGGCCTTCGAGGGAGGCCTTCACGGGAGGCCTTCGCGGCAGGCCTTCGCAAGAGGCCTTCACTTGAGGCCTTCGAGGGAGGCCTTCGCGAGAGGCCTTCACTTGAGGCCTTTGCGAGAGGCCTTCACTTGAGGCCTTTGCGAGAGGCCTTCACTTGAGGCCTTCGCGAGAGGCCTTCGCGGGAGACCTTCACGGGAGGCCTTCGCGGGAGGCCTTCACGGGATGCCTCCCGGGGGGCTGGGCCGGCGAGCGGCGGCACGTACGTACGTACACGCAGGTCGGTACTTACCGACGCACTGGTCAGAGCCTGGCATCGTGCGGAAGCCACTTGGGCAGGAGCAGTGGAACGAGCCGGGAGTGTTGATGCAGGTGCCGTCGCCGCCGCCGCCGTGGCCGCGGCACGCTCGCCCGCCCGCACACTCGTCCACATCTGCGAGCACAAACGACGACGACGACAGCGGCGACGAGGGTTAGGTCGACATCGACAACGACGACAGCAATAACAACAGCAGCATGCGCAATATCAATGATGACAATAACAACGTAACCAACTACAACGACACCAACAGCATCAAAAACGATGATCGTGACAACAATAACAACATTGCCAACATTAATGACAGTAATAATAACGTAACAACATCAACAACAGAAATAACAATGGCAATAACACCAACAATGATATCAACAACATAGTCAAAGTCAACATTAATAATAATAAAGGTAGGACAAGTGGTCGACAAATAAAAAAATGGTGGACTACTTGGGATCCTTTAAAATTGGCGGCCGCCCCTCACATCCTGCCTCCCGAAGGCTGGAAACCCCACATAAGCCACGCCCATTGTGACGCAGCTGCTGCTGATGATGTTGATGACGACACCATGGCCCACCCGTCACCTCCCAGCCAGTGGCACATGTCTTTGCTCACTCTCCATGAGACGGAACGACTCAAAGGAACGAGGAGGAACCACAGACGAGCAGGAAAGCCAAAAGCGAGGCGTGAACCGGCGCCAAATTATCACCATTCACCCCCCAAAGCTCTACGGTCCTCTATATATTAAGTTGTTATTGGCCAATGAATTGGTGTTTACATGTGGGAAGAACCCGAAGCATCCAGAGAAAACCCACGTGTGCGAGGGGGAAACACTCTATCCCATACGGTGGAATCCACATGTGCTGTGCCGCCTTAGCCGAGGCACGGCTCCTCCTCGACGCCCACGTATAAGGGAGTTTCACAACATTTGTGCGGTGATCAACCGACCCTCGCGTGCACAGCCGCGTGCATAGCCACCACCGCCCGGCAAATGACAGTTGAGTCATCGATTTACTCAAGTATTTAGATGACAGCCCAGCTCTGGGGATGTGGTCACGCGCGGAAGTGAAGGCCAGCTCCAGTGTGGATGTGCCGAGCAGTGGGATACGATGGCGGTGAGATATTAACTATTTCACCTGGTATACAAGAGGTCATGGGTTCGATCCCGACCCTGACACATGTATATTTGGAGTTTGCATGTCTCTTTCTCCCCGTGGTCGTGTGGATTTTTCTCCTGGTCCTCCGGTTTTTCCCTCCACATTTAGAATCATGCACTTAGAGCGTATGGCTGATATACATTTCCAAATGATAAACCATTTCGTTGAGCTATCATTTGTGCCTAGGTCGCTTCTGACAAAGCTCAGTGGGCTTTACCTGGTCAAAAATAAATCAACGGTGGCTCGAATTTGGCGGCTGTCACCAGGCATGTGACTCAGAGAGCAGGAATCTACTTTGGTGGACTGCAGCAGTGAGAGTGGACGATGACTCTCACCGATTAACTCGGTATAAATACTCGTCTAATAATAAGAATAATTTACAGCTGTTTGTCGGGCCGTCGCTGGTTGTTTGACCATACTTAGTGCGGTTGGCGTCGCCGCTTTCGTCCGCTGCAAACATTTTTCAAGGGAGAAAATGTCCTGCAACAAATATTACTCACGCAAATTACGGAGTTCGTGCGGGGACGAAATGAAACGGAATGGATGCCGTTCGCAATTGTAAGCGTTGACAGTGAGCAAATTAGCAACACAAATAAATCCTCCGTAAACGTGCGTCCGTTTTGCGAGCGCCGCGATCGATCGCGAGTAATGAGCAACGAGGCGATGGCTTTTATTTTTCTGGGCGTCGAAGCGTTTTACGTACGAGCGGTGCTGTTGCTTTAACAAAAATATTTTGGCGAGAAAAAAGACCCGAGTTGGTCGCGATAAACAGCCGTAAATCTCTATTCCCCCACGAAGCGGACGTTCGGCCTGGCCCACACGCGGCGGGGAAAGCTGACCACGGCCAATGCTGGCCGTGAAACCGTTTGGCAATGGGAGATTGTGAATCAGGACAACTTTTCGTGGGTTTTATTGAGTTTTTTTCTTTCTCTTTAGCCATTTTTAATCTCGCTGAATATCAGCATAGAATGACATCACTGCGTCCCCGTTACCTTATTCGGCGTGGCCACGGCGAAACGGCGAAACGCGACATCGGATGACAGAGAGATACGCCAGAATGCGCAAATCTTCAAAAGCATGTTTTTTTGTTTTTTTACTTTTTTGTCAAAAGCGGCTTTGGCGAGCTCTACAGTGGGAATGTCAAAGCCGCTGCACTGACCATATCTTTCGGATGTCCTCTACGAGATTTGCCCCGTGCACAGCAACGCGGCTTTAAAGGAATTTCTGCTCTTTTTTGTTAATCGGCTCTCTCCTGTGGCCGATCCATTCCGAGGAAGAGAAAATTCTGAGAATTCGATAATAATAATAATCGACAGAGACTGGCAATTATTCACGACTAGTCCACCGGCACACACCAGATGTTTCTCATGTCGGTGCCACCTGAAGTGGCGTCACTCGAGCGGTTCCGATTTCTCCGTGTGGCCAATAACAGTGAATTATGCGATAACAACTTGACACGAGTGGGGTTACATAGTAATTCACTCTTATTGGCCATGTAGATCACGTTTTGTTACTTATTGACGCTGCCAATTTCTGCTCTGGCTCATGGACTCTATCTGACAACGTTTGCAAGCGGGGTGGGAGTGGTGGCACAAAGACTAGCGCGCTGGTCTGTGGTTCCGGTGCAGTTGCACCGCCTGCACACTACGCTGGAGGGGCCGTCTTCCCCTGCATATGGGAGGGGGGGCCTTCCCACCAGGATCCACAGCTACCGCTGAAAGAGAATTGCCACGGTTTTTCCCATTTCTCTCTCTCTCTGAAAGGTGTGTAATCGGTGCGTTTGCACCGCCTGCGTTGCTCGTCGTCGCGAGAACTCACCGCGACACCGCGTGCTATCGACGGCCACGTAGCCCGCCGAGCAGCGGCACGTGTAGGAGCCGGCGACATTCAGGCACTCGCCGCCCTGGCACCGACCGCCCTCTCCGCACTCGTCGATGTCTGCACGAGGCAAAACGATAGCGACGACGACGACGGCGATGATGACCACCACCACCGCTGCCACAATGGCGGCAACATCAGCGGTCGCCCACGCACACGCAGACGGTTTATACTCCGTCTGACGGACTTTGTACGAATGTAATAACTCGTGCTCGTCTCCTGCTCCTGATTTGACGAATCGTCACAGTCGATTCGGTCTCACGTGAGTACCTGGTGCGATGTGTGAACATCGCCACTGGGGAGACAAAGGCGGCCGGGCCTGGCGCTAGCCACCCGCCCCCTCGTGTGCTGCGCCGGCCTTCATAGGTGCTCGCTAACAGCACTTGCCCCAAAAGTATGTTAAGGATATACAGGGGATCTTTGTCTTCATAAGTGCTTTGAGTGCTTGTGCACTCTGCTCATGAGAAGGTGGATTCAAACTCAACAGCCTGCGATGAGTAAGTGCAGCAGAATGTAAATACTACGACAAGTTTCTGTGGAAAGCAGTGTTTTGTTTTCTGTGTTTAACCATAGCCGCAGTTGAACACACGTGTGTTCACATGAACACACGTGTGTTCACATGCACACGTGTGTTCACATGTAAATAATGTACAGCCTTTCGGTAGTCTACTGCCGGACGTTGACCTCCCGCACACCGCGTTGTTCGAGTGAGTAGTTGGACCATACGTCACCGTGCTGGTCGGTGGGAGTGAGGGGGTTGCGACACATTATCGGTCCAAATATATCACCCACGCCGATGTTAGCCGTGGCTGGAAGTCGAACTCGGGTCGCCAGATTCAGAGCGCAGAGTGCTAGCCAACCGCACTTAGCGTTCATCCCAAAAAAAATGGCCGTTTATAATGAGTGTTATTTATATTCTACATGATTAAGCAATCAACACTTGCGGTGATATGCCTGTGACGGCTCCCCGTCATGAACATATGACGCGCGTTCCACCGTGACTGCTGCCGCCCCTGCCGCCGCTGCGAACGGGAACGCACGTGTATGTATCGACTTATGTTGAACTTAACCAACCGTGATAATCGGAGGTGCGGGGGGGGGGAATCTAATTTATTTAACATCAATAGATACACACACATGTATTCCCATTGCCGTTCGCAACAAACTAAACACAAAAAGCAGTTTTAAAGAAGTGAGTTTTCAATCTAGATTTAAAAGTGCACAGCTCCAGTGGCTTCCTAACAACGATTTTGTCCCGCAGGACGGAGCTTTTCAGAACGTGGGAGACGAAAAACTCCACTTGAAATCTGGCACAGAGTCAACATTCGACATCGCCCGCCCAGCTCAGTGAGTCGAGTGGTTTTTTTGGGCTCCCTCCGACCGGACCCAATTCGCTCGTCGCGCGGAGGCAAAGCCCGCGAGGCTACGGCTCGTAAACGGTGGCGGGAAGGCACTCGCGAGGTTTTTTTCATTCGCAATGACGTGACAGAGACGTGGGAGCGGTGGAGGATCGGCGCTCAGAGGGTTTGGCAAACAGCCCGCGCCTCTGCGGGCGGGCGGGCGGGCACAGGGTTCGACCCCCGGTGCAGACTAAAACGAGGGCTTCCCCAGGTGCCCAGGAGATGCCAGTGCAGCGATACCATGAATCTATCTGCGCGGAATTTAGAGGTTTTTTTTTCCACATAGTCTGCAAACCGCGTCACCGTTGGATCCCCGTTGGCTCCCGCTGGATCCCCGAAGCTAAGCGGGTTTGAGCCCGGCCGGTACTTGGTGAACACGTCACCTTCGCACTGGTCGCCGCTGCCGCTCAGCCTGAATCCCGGGCGGCACTCGCAGCGGAAGGAGCCGTCCGAGTTGAGGCAGGCGCCGCCGCCGCACACGATCCCGTTGGCGCACTCGTCCACGTCTGGAAATCACGAGCAACAACGACAACGAAGACGATGACGACGGAGACGACGGAGACGTCTGTTTATCAGCGCGTGAGAGCCCCTTTGGTGGATTATAGTGGGAGTGAGCACGCCGAGTCGAGCCCTCAGCGGCGTCGACCTTTTCTTAAGATTTGGGGAACGAAGTAAAAGAGAGGTAAGACTAGGACAGAAAACGACTTCCGAAGTGATATATTCTTGAGTGAAGTGTGAGATCACGATGAGCTCGATTTACATCAAAACAAATCCGCTTGTGGTGACTGCCCAGTGGCCGCACGCTGTAGCGGCACTTTTCGAAAACGGCGCCCACCCCTAATGCCTCGCCGTTTCCGCAGAGGAGGAATCAACGGCAGTGAACGCGGGCTGCTGCGGGACAAAATGCGTCTCACGCCGGCGACTCGCCCATTTCGACCTCTGGCCCTGCCTCAAACACACTGGCGACGACGTCACAGTCGTGGTCCAGGGGTCAGCAAACGAAAACAACGAGAAGAGACATTTTTTAAAATGGAATTCGGTGTAAAAAAGAAGAAAAATCAACATTTCAAGAGCAGCAACGCACGTTGTGAAGACGAGGACGGTGGGTCCTCAATAAATAACGGCCACGAAGCGGTCCTTTAAAGAGCCGCACGCGGCTACGGAGCAGCAGGTAGCTGACCCCTGGTCATGGCTCAAGCATCCAGACGCAGTGCCGGCGGTGGGGAGTGGCGGGGGGTGGGGGCTGACGGGCGGGGGGTGGGGGCGGGGCCGGCGGTGGAGAGGGGGGGGGGTCAGGCGGCTGGCGGGGGGTGAAGGGGGTCGAGTGGGATGAAGCTGGGAGGGAACTTGAGCCATGGATCGGCCGCTGGGCAAAAGAACACAACAAGCAGAAGGAGGAGCGGAAAAAGCAGTCGCGGGAGAGGAAGAAGGAAGAGGAGGGGGAGCAGCAGCGGGAAGAGGAGCAGGAGAGGGGCAGCAGGAGGAGGAGGAGACAGTAGGAGGATGAGGAAGAACAGCGGCCAGGAGGAGGAGCTGGAAGCAAGAGGAGGAGCAACAGGAAGAGGAGAAGAGGCGCAGCAGGAGGAGCAGCAGGAGGAGGAGAGAAAGAAGCAGCAGGAGCAGGAGGAAGAGGAGAGGAGTGGCAGGAGGAGGAGCTGGAAGCAGGAGGAGGAGGAGCAACAGAAGGAGTAGGTAGAGGAGGAGAAGGAGACAGTAGGAGGATGAGTAAGAAGAGCGGCAAGGAGGAGGGAGGAGGGGAAGACGAGCCGCCCACCTTTGCACGCCTTGCCGTCGGGCGCCAGTTGGTAGCCGGAGCCGCAAGGCACGCAGGTGAAGGAGCCCGGGGAGTTGCGGCACATGGAGTCACGGCACGGTCGCCCCACGCCGCACTCGTCCACATCTCAACAAGACAGCAACGACAAGAGCGCCATCGATGAACACCACGTGAACATTGACGACGGTTCAAACACACCGACGTTGCACCGGTTGAATACATCTTGACGGTCGGCGTAAAACTGATCGAGCGACTGTGATACCAATAGTGGCGACGTTCTCGATGGGCGAGGAAACTGCAATTGGTACACACTGAGTCGGGGATACATTTTTTTCGGCAGCAGAGGCCCATGCAGCAAAACGGATTGTTGTACAATACTTCTAGGCTCCCGCTGCGTGTACGTTTCCGTCCTTGACCAGCGCGGGCAAATACACCGCTTGGCACACACGGCGTGAGGAGAGGGCTGGCGTCCAACGATGGACTGAGAAATCCGCCGAACGTGTACACACATTGCGTCTGAATGGATCGCTTGTCCAATCAACGGCAGAAGTGGAAAAGCACTCGGCGTTATGCTTGTTATTCAACTTGATTTTACAGGAAAAGGCTCACGACTTTATTTGTCAGGAGGGTCCCGCCAAGTTTTTCGCAGCAGGCAGTGTTGCTTTGTGTGTAATCCAAATGGAGTAATTTTTCAGCATTGGGATTTTTGCCCAATACAAGTTTCATTTAATGTTTTTTTTTTAGCTTTTTACCCATGGGGAGAAACCAGAGAACCCGGAGCAAATCACAAACGGATGCACTCGGTGACACCCAAACACCCTCTCTGCAAAACAGGAGAACGTACAGACTCTGCACAATCTCATACATTCACTCATTCGCTCACACGCTCAAATCACACACACGCACTCTCACGCACTGCAGAACAGGCGGACATGTGAACTCCACGCAGAAAGGTGTCCGAGTGGGGAGTCGAACCCAGGCTCTCCTCGCTTTGATGCGCGAGCTTTGCTGCTGCGTTGCCTCCCTGCCACCTCTTGAAGGGGAACTCGTGAAACGCAGCTCTTAGGGAAGTTTCGCAATGCAGCTCAATTTCTCGATCCCATGGTCCACAGCTCTTTCGCAATCACTCTCCGGTTTTATTAACCTCACGCTCACACACACACACGCACCAGCCCGGCAAACGCACGCACGTGCGTTCGCTCACCGCTCGTGTGTGAATGCTTGCTGTGGTTTAGTACCTCTAACACGCAGGCTTTTCACTCGTGAATTTTCATTCACAGCCGATTTCTGGGTCAGATCGCCGCGTGAGTACATTGCCAAGGTGTGTCGCACACCGCCCGCCACCCACCCAGAATCCTGCCAGATGATGCTGGCGATTTCATGATGATGCTGGTTGCAACTACCAGCCAAGCTTCGTAACAAATTTGTTCAATGTGTGGTGGATTGTTCTCCGAAATACCGGGTGGTGTGCTGATGCAAATAATACATTGGCAGCGTTTGTTCACGAGACAACCTTATTTAGTTGGCCGTGTCGGGAGGAGGACGGGTGCATGACGCACATTGGCGTTTTACTCACGTGGCGATCTGACCCAAACAAAAAACGAATCAATGAATCATCGTAGTTACCTCCATCGCTACTTCCAGCTGTGCGGCGGTGGCGCCAGCCTGTAATTCGGCACTGAAGGCGAGGGTTGGTGGATCGTACAAATGTTGTGCGACTACCTTCCCGTGGGCGTTGAGGTGTCATGTACCCTGGCTCGCCAGAGGGAAAGCAATGCAGCGCGCGTGAACCCCGCCTGTTCCGTCTGTGTGGGATAATAGCGTGTCTCCCTGGCACGCGTGGGTTTTCATCGGGTGCTCAGGTTACATTCCCACGTGAAACCCATTAATTGGCCAATAACACCTGAATATGTATACTCTACAGAGAGGACCACAGAGCTTGGGCGAGTGTTGGCGCCGGCTCCTCAGCGCGTGGCTGCTGCCCCTCCCCGCTCGTCCGCAGATTCTCCTCGTGCCTCTGAGTTGCCATCTCTCTCTCTCTTCGAGAGCGAGCATTACGAGTTGAAATCATCATCATCATCATCGTCGTCGCCGTAACCCATATGAAATAAAACTACGCGTGGCCTCCGTATGTGTGTTGAACTTCCTTCGCACCGTACGCAGCCCACCCGTGCTAGCCGGGAGGCGCTAAACGGAGGGTGTAAACACCGTCGCGTACCCAGGCAGCTCTTCCCGTCGGGCGCCGTCGTGAACCCCCGTCCGCAGGAGCAGCGGAACGACCCCTGGAGGTTGACGCAGCGGCCGTGCTGACACACCGTCGTGCTGCTCAAACACTCGTTCTCGTCTGCGGAGGGGAAAGGCGGCAGACGACGGGCGGCAAGCGGGCGTGACGGTGTAATTTTGCGCCGTCGCGGCGTTTACATCGTCGCGTGAAGCCGCCGGGGCACCGGGCGGCACTCCAACGAGCCCAGCGACTTGACTGCGCTCCTCCCCGCTCGGGGGCACGGCGCGGGGACTTGAGCACTTTCGTGTTTTGGGAACGGCAACCGATAATCAGAGAGAGCCAGAGGGGCGCGGCGATGGAGAACCGCCCGTCAAAAATTAAGGGATGTCAGAGAGAGCGAGGCGGGGGGGGGGGGGGCGCGGGGGGGGGGGGCTTAGTCAGGACGCGCCGCTGGAGGGGGCGATGGAGGCGATGGCCAATGGTCGAGACTAGCGACGGAGTGGCAGCCAAAGGTGGGGAAATACCGCCAAGAGATGCAGGTCCACCGAGGAGATGGAGTGTGGCGATGGCTTGGGGAGGCCCTCATCTGGCAGTGGATAGATCGTGGCTGCTGATGATAATGAAAACCCCGAACGAGTGGTAAAAGCTGATATGCACTCTATCTTGAGGCGCATTAGCCAAGGGTAGAAAAAAAAATGTAAGCAGCAACCCTTCACCAGATATCAACAGAGATACTTTGAAGGCTTACAGAGCTTCAGCAGGCCACGCATAGAGGTACTAGATCATTAAAAAAAACCGCGATAAACAGGCCTGCGAAACACTGCTCACTTTGAGAGTATCCTCATGCACAGGTCTGCCATCGCACGACACAGAGCCGTGGGCACGACTGGAACACGAGCGCGACATTTATTTACAAAAAACGACCACGTTTAAACAAATATGTTACACAGTAGTGGTCATCTTCGAGAGACATTCCCTCCCCCCCCTGCGCACGGGGTGGTGCACTGCTAGCTGCGGGAGCGGCCCTCGCGGGCAGGAGGCCGTACCGACGCAGCGTCCTCCGGAGCCCGTGAAGCCGGCAGGGCACGGGCGGCACTCGAATGAGCCCAGCGAGTTGACACACTCCCCGCTGGGGCACGCGCCGGGGCTTGCGCACTCGTCCACGTCTGCAGGGTGGTGGGGAAGAGGCGGGCAAGGAATGGTGGGGGGTTGCGTGGCGGCGAGGGTGGGTTGGAGAGGGGGAGGAGTACGAGAGAGGTGAAAATAAACGAGTATGCGACACGTTCCAACGAAGCGTTTCTGCCCGCGGAAGTGGATAATTGGCAGTTTGGCAGCCGACGAATAAGAGGCTGTCGGGGACAAACTGCATCTGCAACATTGCAAGTGAGTCTTCCTTTTCGCCGCGGGCAATCGTTTGACCGATGCGGTCAGTTTCCCATAGATGTGCCGGAATTTTAATTGGCGTCATGAAAAGTGACCCAAAAAACTCACCAAAAACGGATCATATTGGTGCGAGGGTTACCCAAAATGAAATAAAAAAAATCTGTTGCTCTTAGGGACGCGAATTTTTTGTTTTAATTTGGAGAGGGGGGGGGCGACGGGGTTAGCGGTTAGCGGCGGCGGTACAGCGAACGCGGCGAAGGGACGGGAATGAGCGTGGGCAACGACCCCGCGGGCCGGAAAAGCAATACCGCTGTAAAGCTGTCAAGAGTGGGCGAGGATCAAAAGCCCTGGGAGCAGAAAAAAACGCGGCGACACAAAATATACGTGGCGATGCAGCTAATACCAATTCCGCGCGTTCCAACATCTGTTTCGAGTTCCGCCGTATGAATCATAATTTGGCAGCTTCACGGCCGCAGCGCGATTGTTGTAATTGCCTCCTGCCTTCGCGCTACCACCCACAGCAGCAGCCAACCCCCACCCACCCACCCACTCACCCCCCCACCCCACCCACCCCACCCACTCACGACACCCACTCCGCCCGCTCACCCCCCACCCCACCCACCCCCCCACCTCGAGCCGGCCCTGGCGCGAGACGGAGGCGCCCGGTGTGACTCTCCGGGGTCACCTCGAGGGCAGTGACCTCATCAACGCGCCCGGTGCGAAGAGCCGGGCACAGAGGAGAAGGATTGAGGAGGAGGAGGAAAGTGAGGGGGGTGGAGATCTTTGGAGGCACGAGAGGGGGAGGGTCACGATTCACGCCACCACAGCGAGTTGACGGCTCTTCGCAATCGTGGGGCGTGATTGGTTGTGATCAAGATTTCGTTCTTTTCTCAGTTTCCTATCACGTCCGTTGTGCTGTTTGTCTGCTCGAGTAGCCGATTTGTAACATGAGGATGCCACTGCGTTTCATCCGATGGCTGCTTCAGTGAATGTATGCACACACACACACAACAACAACAACAGTGGGCGGAGCGGTGGCGAAGAGATTAGCGCACTGCGCTATTCACTGGGCTGACCAGAGTTAAATTCCCCGCCGTGGCTGACATCAGTGCTGAGCGAGATCTAAATAATCGGCAATGATCTATCCACTGCTGGACGAAGACTAGGAGAGGAGGGGGGGTGTGGGAGTCGAGCATCGTAGGGGATCCTGTTTGTAACTTGACCAATAACCAGCAGGAACCGTTCACTCACCGGGCTCCCCAACCTCCCAGCACCATGACCCTCTCTCCTAACCACCGCCCCCCACCCCCCTCCCATTTCACATCTCAATCAAATAAAAAAATTGCCGTCGCGGGCAGGCGGCTGAGCCGACGGCTGAGTGACGGCCCAAGGAGCGAACGGTGACCCCGAAGAGGCGCCGGCCTCCCCGTGCGGCCTTGCAAGGGGCTCAGTAAGCGCGAAATAACGGCCTGAGATCGCGTGGGGGAGGGGGGGGGTCGAGGGTTTTGGGGTCAAAGTGTCGGGTAGGGCAGCCCAAGCGTTGGTCGGTGGTGGAGACCACCCAGCCGGGGGGAGGGGGGGGGGCGCATGGGGGTTGCCCCCGTTACGGCTCTGCGCACAGGTAGCGGACGGTCGCGGTGGGTGGGCTGGGATAATGACCGCGGCGCGCCCCCCTCCCTCCTCCGCACCGGTCGCTTCACACCGCTCTCGGTGGCGGGGAGTTGTGGGAAAGCGCTGCCCCCCTACTGTGTGCGGACCAGAGGTCACTTGAAGGGGGTCTCAGAGTGTAGCTCTGTGATATTCGCTTCCGTGGGTCCCGTTCTCTAACCCGGGGGGGTTTGCAACTGCTCCGCGAGAGATCCGAACGCCAAACTTCGTCTCGAGAGCACAATCCCGGTGCAATAGGGGCTGAAAGATGAAGGAATTAATAAATAGAAACACAAGTCGTCGGACGAATGAATGTAGAGCAATAATGGGCGACGACACGACGAGCAAAGAGCTTTGGGCCTGTGCTCATCATGTACATTCGTGCAACAATAACAAGCACCGTGGGCAGTTTAACGATCCGCGGAGGGCACGGCGACTGCGAAGATGACGGCGCATTCAAGAAACCGGGCCGCTCACCCTCGCACTGTCCGCGCCGGCCGGCACGGTAACCGGGCTGGCACGGCTGGCAGTGGAAAGACCCCGGCGTGTTGACGCAGCGGCCCGTCCGGCACGCGCTTGGGTCCTTGCACTCGTTCACGTCTGCGCGCCGCACGCCAAACAAAGAGAAAAACCAACGACGACGCCTCTCGATCGGCCACTCGCTCGGCGAGTCGGTGAGCCGGTGGTGAGTCGGACGGTTGGTAACGTGTGGGCAGTCGATTAGCACGGTTGGCTACGTACGGTGCGAAAGAAGTCCAACGTACGTACGTGTCACGTCGACACAGACTCGGGTGGGGGAGGGTCAATGAAAGCAAAAAAAAATCCGATTTGAACGGTAAAACATTTGGTTGCCTTTTGTAGCAGAGCATGAAGGCACACGAATATTTCTTACTCCGCGTTGATGTTTGATCATTTTGCCTCCGCAGTCCGCGAGCTGCCGCTTGCCACTTTAGCGAGGCGGCAGCCGGAAAATTGTTGCGAACATAAATGCTTGTGGATAGTTTATTTTTACGTGGATAGACGGACATCTATCTGCTTTGTTATTCATAATTTTATTATCAACCCAAGTGTTGAGTTTTAAACATATGGAGTCAACAAAGGCCTTCCAAAACTCGCATGTCAAGTGGCATTAGCCAGGAATATGTGTGTGTATTTTTTTTGCATAGGTGCTCGCTGACATCACTTGCTCCTACAGTATGTTAAGGCTATACGGGGGATCTTTGTCTTGTTTTTTGCAGTTGCACAGCACTGGCATGAAGACCAGTAACAAAACGTGGCCCAGAAAAGGCAGAGCTGACCGCATCGGTCATGACAGGCACTGCAGATGAGGGCTCCCAGGTTTTCTACAGAAACTCGCGAGCAGAGATTGTGGGACAGAGCTCTGCGGGCAATCGACAGGGGGAACTAATAATGATAGCAGATAAAATGACACATTAGTGGAATTTAGCGAGGATAGAAGACGTCGGCGACTGTGGAAGGCGGTTCCACAAGTCGAGCGATGCGTAGAGAGCATGGGGAAGAGAAATGCCGTTGCCTGTTCTGCAATATCGCGGTTCACCACAGAGTGGATGAGAGGAAACGGCCAATCTAAGGCCACTCAATGGACAGGCACCGGATTACTTGTCAGAGTTATTCTCTCCCTATCAGCCTCGGCGAGCGTTGAGGTCAGCTGGCAGTCGTGACCCCTGCTCTGCAGTGGGAGGGTCGGAGTCTGTGTTCGGGAGGCTGCCACCGTGGAAATCTGCCCGACCGGGTCAGGAGGTCCGCCCCACAGTGGCGACTTTTACATCAAGGCTTGAGGCCTAGCTCGATAATTCAGCCCTCTGAATGTATTCGGGCATCTCACGAGATTACAAAAGGCGCCCTATGAATAAAGATGTGTTTGTGCTGTTATTGTGAGCGAGGAGAACGAGCCTTTTTGCGATCGACGGAGGCATGGGGCACAAGGTTCATGGTAACACATTTTAAACGAAACTATTTTTTATTTTACCAGGTAAGGCCCAACTGAGCTATACAGATATTTTTCAGAAGCCACCTGGCCACAAATGATAGCTCATCGCAGTGTGGCTGATCGTGTGTAAATTTATAGCGGACAAATACTCTAAACGCACATTTCCTAAATGTGGAGGGAAAATCCGAAGGACCCGGAGAAAAATCCACGCGATCAAAGGGAGAACATGCAAACTCCAAATATGCAGGCGTCAGGTTCGTAATTGAACCCACGACCTCCTGTATACCAGGCGAGGGATATAACATCTTGCCATCGTAGGCAGATGGATGAGCGAGGAGGTATGTAGGCAGGTAGATGTTATCTTCCCACGGTGGCAAGATGTTATCTGGATGTTATCTTTCCACGGTGGCGAGATGTTAAATGACAAGGCTTGGGTGACAATTAAGGGCAGGACAGGCGCTGATTACCGACACACTGGGGGCTGCCGGGGCTGGCAGCGTAACCCGCGGAACAGACGCAGCGGAAGCTTCCGGCCGTGTTGTCGCATTGCCCGTTTGCACAGAGGCCCGCGCTCTTCTGACATTCGTCTACATCTGTGGTCGGAGGGGGAGGGGGGGTTGTGGACAGAGGGGTTTGGGGGGAGTGGAGGTTGGGGGGGGGAGTGGCGGGGCGGGGGTGGTCACGATAAGAACAACACATATTTCAGATCCAGTCCTGTTAATACAACCAAGAGAAACATTGTGTTTGTTGAGATGTCGCCATTCGATTGATTAATACATTCAATTTGTGCTGTTGGTAGGTGGGTCAGTAGGTAGGTTAATAGATTGGCGAATAAGTAGGTAAGTTGATGAGTGAGTAAGTCGGTGGGCACACGGGTGGGTGGGTATATCGGTAGGCAGATACGTGGGTAGGTGGATGAGCAGGTAGGTGGGTGAGTGGGTATGCAGGTAGGTAGATGGGTGGGTCCATTGGTAGGTGATTAGATGGGTGGGTAGGTAGGTTGGTAGGCAGGTTGGCAGATGCATTGATTGACAGATGGATAGTCGAGTAGGTATGTAGGTAGGTAGATGGGTGGGTACATTGGTAGGTGGTTAGATGGGTGGATAGGTAGGTTGGTAGGCAGGTTGGCAGATGCATTGATTGACAGATGGATGGTCGAGTAGGTATGTAGGTAGATAGATGGGTGGGTCCATTGGTAGGTGGTTAGATGGGTGGGTAGGTAGGTTGGTAGGCAGGTTGGCAGATGCATTGATTGACAGATGGATGGTCGAGTAGGTATGTAGGTAGATAGATGGGTGGGTCCATTGGTAGGTGGTTATATGGGTGGGTAGGTAGGTTGGTAGACAGGTTGGCAGATGCATTGATTGACAGATGGATGGACGAGTTGGTAGGAATCCCTTTATGTAATCCGGACGGGAGCCAGTTGGACTGAGAGCCATCTTATCAGCCACTCAATCGTTTGCATCCAGCGTACTCTGGTGCAGCGGAGGTGATGGCAATCGAAGCCGAGGGAGGCTTACCGACACATCGCGTTTTTTGGCCGTTCGCTTGGAATCCCGGCTCGCACGAGCAGCTGTACCCCACTGCCAAACTCACGCACTGGCCCCGGCCACAGATGTTTGGATTTTGGAGGCAGATGTTCGTCACCGCTGTGAACAAAACACCCCATAAATAGTGTACAAATATAAATAAATATGCACGTAAATATGGCTCGAGATTTATTTTGATTCGCGTTCGGCGCTCGTTTTACACGACTGCCCAGACCATAACAAAGTCCGCGCTCGAATGACAAGAAAAGATTCTCTCTTTTGTCGACGTAAACACGAGCGGAAGAAAGCAAATGGATCGGGGGGGGGGGGGCTTTGAAGCAATGCTGGAGACGCGGAGCGACGCGTTGCGTAACTCTGCGAAAGACAAAACAGCTGACTCGGAGCAGCAGGCGTCAAACGCACGTGGGAATTCTTTTGCACCGTACTTAGCCAACCGTGCAAATCGTACGTTCGGGGGAAGGACAACAAACGCGAATTCACACTTAACCCCCCCCCCCCCCCTTGCTCCCCTCTGCCACAAACACTGACGTCGTATGGACGGCACTGACCGGCATCATCTCAAAATACGACGCAGTTTCATCGCGAGCCGCTGAAACCCAGACTCAGACACGGGCTCTCGGTCCCCTCTTCGCCAACTCCCTGCCGTGCCAAACTCGTGGAATTTTTGCCCCCCCCCCCCCCAGCTTCCCCCTTTCTTGTCCTGTTATTGGTGCTGTGTACTGGGATCGCGTCGAGTTGAAATACAAACACAAAGACATAAAAACACACGATGTTGGCAGTGCCGGTCTAATGCGCTGGCACGCGAGCCACCGCTCCGCCGCCACAACGAGCCGAGCTCCACCGCACGTCGTCACGGCGGGCACGGCCACTCGACGGGCTCCGGTCGGTCAGTCCATCTTTCTTAAGACGCCAGACCCCCCCCACCCCACCGCCCCATACACGCGGATAACGCAGCACCAGTCTCGGTGCGGGGGGCAGCGGGACCCCACGCTGGCCTGGCAGCTGACGGCGCTAAAGCCTGCGCTAATCCGCGATGGCGCTACTGGCACTGCGGATAAAACTAGCGCAGACGCACGCGGGACTGGCGCGGGGCGGACCCGGCGCTTGCGCGGAGCGGAGACCACAATCAGCTGTGGAGTCTCTTCAAAGTGGCCGGCCGGAGAGCAGACAGGCACGGCTGGTGCCACGGGGAGCGGGCGGGTCAAAGAGCTGACGGCAGACGCGGCATCTGATTCAACTTTCTGGGGATCCGGCCGATCTGGCTTTCAGGCGAAGTGCTGGAAATTGTTTTAATGCCACGTGTGGCGGTAATTTTTTCTTAAAACAGTTTTTTTTTTACTTTTACACATCACAGCCCGTTGTGTTTGATGGAAATGAATGCAAGAAGCGATAATAAAGGTCAAAGCGAGAAGTTGTTTTCGTGAAGATCAAAACGGCCGAAGAGAAAGAAGTATTTCATTGATTCAACATTTTCCTCTGTTCCGCCAAGCGCGCGATCCGCGAGAAATACATTCCAAATCCTATTTCTGTCACAGTCAACAATCCCCAATCAGACGCAGCTTGCGCAACCGTCCATTCACATTCATTCCTGCGACTCATTCGATAGCCAGCGCAATGCGCAGCATCAAATAAATGCGGTTTAAGATCCTCGTGCAATGCTCGTCTGACGCTGCCTTTTTTCATCTTTTACCGTGAAACACAATTTGACCGGAATCAACCTCCGGCGCCGCGTTCCGTATAATGTGGCCGCTCGCAGCGGACCGCGGTCCCAAGATGGTTCTCATTTAGCGTCTCATGCGTAAACAAGCCCTTTCCTCGCACGCAGCATGGGGCGCCTATGCACTCTGCGATCCCTCAACGGTTCCCTGGTATAAGCCTTTTTCCACTTGCACATGCGAGCCGTGCCGGTAAGGGCCAGCACTGGGCCGGCACGGCACGGGTGGTTTTCCACTGGTATTTTACCGAGACGTGCTGCGCTGGCCTCACCGGATGACATCTGAATCTGGCTCGGGGCCGAGCAGGGCCAGGGGGCGCGGCACGACTCAGACACAGTGTCGCCGCGTCATCTGCCTGTGTCTTGGCGTCACATGTAGCACGTGACGTCCCTGGCACGGCTTGGCTTGTGCAGTGGAAAAGCAACCCGTGCTTCCTGACCCAAACCCCACTAATTGATGATGATGAACACGATGATGAAAAAACTGATAATGCTCACAATTACAATGAGGAAAATGATGTGATGACGATGATGACAATGATTAGGGTCGTACTTTGGATTCTCTTTGTCGAGTCTCTGTCGGGGGGGACGGCACCAGCTCCTCCTCCTGGCTGTCTCACCACGGTGCCCGGAGATTCACGCGAGGTACCAACTGCAGGAGAAGATAACGATGATGATGATGATATAAGTGATTATGACGAAGAAGACACTAATCACAATGACCATCATCATCATGAATAACCATAATGACAATGATGATGACGATGACAATGATAGAGAAGATAACTGGAATATCTATAATGGCAAAGCAAAAAATCGTAATTATGATCATTACGAAGGCTATAATGATGATGACAATGATGATGATGACGGTGACAATAATGATCACGACAATGACAATTATGACGACAATAATGATGACGATGATGATAATGACAATGATGATGACAATGATGATGACGGAGACAATAATGATCACGACAATGACAATTATGACAACAATGATGATGATGATGGTCATACTCTGGATTCTCTTGGGGGGCTCCCTGTCGGACGAGATGGCGCCGACCGCTCCTGCCACGGGCTGTCTCACGCCGCCACCGCCACCGCCGCCACCGCCGCCTCCGTGTGTCCCTCTCCCCGCGGCCGCTCCAGGAGGAGGCTCCACCAGGGCTGGACGTTGTAGCCTCTGCGAGATCTCTTCCCCGGCCAAACCAAGCCAACAGCGGCACAGCGCAGTGCACACACGCAGCACACCCATATTGGCTTCCTGCATTCTGAGCAGTTTACTCCGGGGGGGGTCCTCGCACACGTGAAGGCTCATTAATTGGCCGTTAACAACTGAATACATAGAGGGCTGCAGAGATTGGACAGGAATTTGGCTACTGACTAACCACGTGATTGGCGCGTGCGTGTGGGGAGCTGTGGCGCAGCGGTTAGCGTGCTACGTTAAGAACCCGGCAGCCCGAGTTCGATTCCCGCTCACGGCCAACACCAGTGACGAATATCTGAACTGGTCCTCGGCCTCCCCTAGGTCAACTCAGCCTCAAAGAGCAGTACCTGGTGTGGTGTATAAACATCGCCACTGGGAAGACAAAAGCGGTCGGGCATGGTGCTGGCCAACCAGCCCCTCGTGTGCCGTGCCATCCCTCATCGGTGGTGCTCGCTAAAAGCACTTGCCCCAACAGTCTGTTAAGGCTCTACGGGGGATCTTTGTCTTTGTTACGCGGCGGGAGGCCCCAGAACAACACGGCGTTTGCACGAAGGTGATCACTGTCGTTCGTCTCCCAAGGGACGCCAAGCAAACTCCAAATAAACGGAGAGGCACGGCCGTTTATTTTGTTTAATCACTGCCAAGTGGCGCGCGAGCCTCTTTAGAGGAAGGACTTCGAAACGATTATTTAGCCAAGTGTCAAGGACTCCGCCGGGATAACGGACGATACAAATACGAGACTTTATACATGCGGCACACATATAAATATCAGATGTGTTATGACTCAGGCCGCCTCTTCCCACGGTGGTTCAACTGAGTGGCCGTAATTTTGGGTTGTGATTCAATTCAAGAGTGTGCGTGTATTATTATACCCATTGCAGTAAATGGTGGCAGCACCTCTAGCGGCTGCGTTGTAGGTGACACGAACCAATTACACAATCTCTCTCCGTCACCCTCCACGACACCTCCTGGAGTGGTGGCACAGTGGTTAGTACATTGTGCCATGAACCGGGCAACCCGTGCTCGATTCCCAGCCACGGCTACCATCAGCGACCAGCCCCAAACGTCCACCAACCTGCCCTCACCAGTCTGGTGAAGTATGGTCTAACATCACCCGAGACCGACACGGCTTCGGGAGGCTTTCATTCAGCAGTGGATTGACAAAGGGCTGGACATTAACATCATTGTTATTAGTAATAACTTATTGAGACCAGAATAATCTATTTCAAGGGAATTGGTGGATTAATGTAATTGATTGTATGCTGAACTTGTTTCGCACCGCACGTAGCCAACCGTGCTGATCGGTCGTGGCAAGTGTTTCCTGACAGAGTGCAAATCAGTGGCCCTTGCTCTGCACGAGTTTTTTGTTGCCGTACCTTGGAAACTCCGTTGTCCATCTTGGAACTGAGCGATAATCTGCAGAGGAAATTATAATTGAGTTATTTCCATACCCCTCTTTAAGAGCGACGTACCTTAGTGTCACACATTTTTGAAAATGATTTGAGGATACGCATGAACACGGCACGCAAAGTGTCAACTCAAACACAAGGCATTTACATGGGCACGACACATCAATGTCAGAAGGGATGATGATGATGATGGTTGACGGATAAGACTGGTGACGGAATGGCAGCCAAAGGCGAGAGCATGCCTGAGAGGAGGCCCACAGCGGAGATGGAGCGATGAGATCAATTTGCGTGCAGGAAGAAAAGATGGATTGTGGCATTCCAAGGCAGAGAGATGATGAGGGCATGGGAGAGCTTTGATCCAGCAGTGGATAAAAAAAACAGCTGATGATGATAACGATGATGTGCTAATAGATAAATAAAAATAGTTTCTTACCTGCTGACCTTCCAAAATATCATCTGCAAAAAAAAACCCCATTTGAAAAACATTATTATGATGCCCGTTTATTACGAAACTATCATCGAAGCACTACTGCAACGCTGCTAGACACGAGGTCTCTTTGTGCTGAAACAATCTCAGTCAAAACAAATCCTCCGACCTCTGTCCAGCCAGCGGTGTAACTGATTTCACCACAGTCTGCCAATTGGCGGCGTGTAAAAGGAGACCAAAATAGCCTCCGCTAGAGGGGCTCCCTAGAGCTCCATCTAGCGAGCGAGCGCGGTCATCCCAGGGCTGCGTCTTCACCTGTGCCGACTGCCTGACGAGTGACCGTGCGAACTGCGCGTAGAATTGACGAGAGAGGGGGAACCTGTGAGCACATCGAAGGTGGCCGTGCTGGAAACACGATATTCACAACAGATGCGACGCGCGGCTGCCCAGAATCTGCACATCGATTGACATGTGGTACATTTCCCCATAGGGGCAGTTTAGTACAGCCGCTGCTGCTGCTGCCTCTGTCGAAGTGTTTACTGGGCCCACTGTGTAAAATCAACACTCTTGTAATTACACCAATACAACATGATTAACAGTGGCTCCACTGTTAATCAGGTAAGGCCCATTGAGCTATATAGCTCTTTTTCAGAAGCGACCTGGCCACAAATGATAGCTCAACAAAATGTATCATCACGTCGAAATTTATAGTAGCCAAATGATCTAAACGCGTGCTTCTAAATGTGTAAGGAAAAACCAGAGAAAAATCCACACGACCACGGGGACAACAAGCACACTCCAAATTTCCAGGCCCCAGGGTCGGGATCGAACCCACGATCTCCTGTATACCAGGCGAGGTAGTTAACATCTCGCCACCTTGCCTCGCTTTGCCGCGCAGCCGGAAGTGTGCACAGAAGAATGATCCCAAAACCTGCTCACCTCAAAAGCTACTGCATTTTTGGGAGGCTCAACCGAGCACACGTGGTGGTGAGCTGGCGGCAACCTCCCTCTGTTAGCCCCGCCCAGTTCTACATAACCACGCCCACTCAACCACTATCCCCGCCCACACGGTGAGTGGTCTTCTCACTCTGTCCGATGATGGCCTCCGAAGGTGGCTCAACCCAGGGCGTAATTTCTCACTCGATATTTACCGGAACGCTGCCAGGCTGGCTCAGAGTCTGGATTATGGGTGTAGGGTACTAGCCATACATCTATTCATAATAATCCTATATTATTGTACCCTATATTCCTACAATGCTATTAACAGGTTTATACAATTTCTGAGGACAAAATACGGCGACATGGATGAATGTGGTGTGCCAAAGTAACACCCGGAAAAAAAGTTCTGGACTGTTCGGTCTTATGTTAATCACTGGCCCTACGAGACTGTTTCACGTCATCCACACTGAGGTTAACCACCACCACCAACCCTGCAGGTCACAAACATCTCTCTCTCTCTGCTTCATCCCTCGCACTGCTCCACCCTGGAATTCATCCCATTGCCTCTCCCAAACTCTTACATTGCTCTTGCTCAATTCAATTAGCGTGTTGACCTCTCGTCTATGACAACTTCGACAGTGCTGTTTCTTGCTGGCCGCTTGACGTTTTAACCCTTTGGTCCCTGTGCTCAACAACCGCGTTGATAAAAAACACCGATTCAGCTCACAACGCGCCGCATAGTACCCGCTCGCGAAGACAAAGGACAACTCACCCCAAGCCCTGCGGTCCTCTATGTATCAAGGTGCTCCATCTGGACAAGAAGCCGGAGCCCACAGAGAAAACCCCACACGCGCGGGGGGACAACGCTCTATCCCGTACAGACGGAACAGGTCGGCATTTTTTACTGATACCACCTGCTCCTGTAGAGCCAGGGGTACGGGCTCTTCCTCGACGCCCACCCACCCACCCTTCCACGCGGTAGAGAGATCCACCACCCCCCCCACCACCCCCCACATGCGCTGGTGCTACGGAGCCACGTGCCCATAGCACCCCCGCCACTCCCCGCCCCCACCTCGACCGCCACTCACAGTCGTCGAGTCCGCGGAGCAGCGCGGCGTCGTCCCCGTCGGCCGGCGTGGGCAGCGGGCGTCCGGCCGGCTCGCGCCCGCGCTGCGCCACCTCGTCCTCCGTGAGCTTGCGGATCTTGTACTTGACCTCGGACATGGGGAAGTGGTAGCCCATGCCGGCCGGGCACGTCTCCCGGAACGCGGCTGCGGGCGCGGACACACCAGGGGCGCACGGCACGCGCTCGTCACTCTCGCGGCCCGGCACTCCCTCCCCACGTGGCCCGGTGTATCGTGCACGTGGAGCAGCACTCACTGTGTCCCTCCGGGGGGCAAGGCTCGCAGTTCTTTCCCCAGGCCTTGCCCACGCTGCAGCAGCAGATGTGCTTGGTGAGGGGGATGGCGATGGGCAGCGAGCAGGAGCGGCCGTCGGTGGCGCGGTAGCACAGTCCCGTCTTGCCCGAGAGCAGCTTGTCGGCTGGGACGACGGTTCGTTCGACGGAGCGTGCGTAGGGGTGGCACAGGGTGGGGAGGGGTAGCAGCAGCAGCGTTGTCACCATCATCATCATCATCACCACCATCATGGTCATCGTCGCCGTGGGCATTGCTATCATCACTGGCATCGTCAGCGTCATCACGGTCGTGATCATTGCTATCGTCATTGGATTCGTCGTTAATATTAATTGATGATTTGGTTTTGATATAAAAAAAAACCTCAATTTAATTTATGTGTGCCATGAAATAGGGCCATTACGCCAATTATATATTGTATTGCTAAGGCCACACACCACACAGTGTTGAGATTAACAACAGCTAGCTCCATCCCAAGGGCAGCTGTACCTGCGTGGCACAAGATGACTCAGCACCTGACCTGCAAAAAAGGAGCAGTAGGGGCCGATGCTTGCCACGTTTAGGCTCAATTGAGTCACTTGGTTGTCACGATCGTTTCCATTCGTTATGATCAACGTCGTGATCTCATCGTTTGGTAGCGCACTGTGTTACGAGCCCGGAGTGTGCGAGTAACTGAACCCGGTCCTGGGCCTCGCCTAGCTCGACTCAGCCTTAAATGAGTGACTGGTGCAGTGTGTAAACATCAATGCTTGGGAGACAAAGGCGGCCGGGCGTGGTAGTGACGGCCAAACCACCCCCCTCGTGTGTCGTGCCGGTCTTCATAAGTGTTTGCTCACAGCACTTGCTCCAATAGTCTGTTTAAGGCGACACGGGGGGATCTTCGTATGGGTGTTGGTGAGAGATAATGTTGCTCACAGATGCACTGGTGGCTCGTGGAGTCGAAGACGTAGCCGATGAAGCAACTGCAGGTGTAGCTGCCCGGGCTGTTGAGGCACGTGGAGTTGGGGCAGACTCCGCGCAGCTGACACTCGTTAATATCTGCACAATCGGAGCGCACAAACCCCCCCCCCCACCACCCCTCCGTCAGCGTGCAAATATTGGGCAAACGCCAACCCACATTCGCATATTCTTTGGTTCTTTCGGTAAAGTCACGTAGGTATAAAATTAAATGAATCACGACGTTTCGGGTGCAACACAAGCGTCCGTCAGCAGGTGGGAAAGCAATTTTATACCCACGTGACTTTACCGAAAGAACCAAAGAGTATGGATTCCTGCAGTCATGAAAACTTCAAATCAAGATTTAAAGTTTGCATGTTTACCGGGAGGGAATCACGCCCGCTCGGACAACCGGGTTGAGCGCCAGCCACAGCTTGCACGCGACGGAAAAGGTGCAGCCCTGCAATTGCTCGCTCATGCCACCGTGGGCAGAAGGGCCGCCACTGAACGATGCTACGGAGAGATCCATCTAGAGGGTCTTTTTTGGCCTACTCTTCCATGCTGGGAAGAAAACTTGGCAAGGGTGCGAGTACACGATTTACCCCACCACACCAAACCTGCCGGTCGACTCACTGTGGCTTGTCACCCATTCCTACTGCTGGGCGGACAGAGAGGATTTCAGAAACCCCCTTCTATTGTTTCAACTGCCACGACGTCTAACCGGCGGCATCGGGGTCGCAAGTTCCGGCGTGTTGATCACTCCGCTGCCGCCGTCCGGGGCAGGCCACGAGTTGAAAGCCGCAGCGCGACCCTGCCCTGTTATTTTAGTCGGGAGCGTGCGCGGGTTTAAAAAAAATTGGGACTGTTTTTGCTTTGCGTTAAACCCGAAGGTTAAGTCAATAGCGTCGGAGTGGCGATTAGCCCCGCGATTGCCAGGGTGCCAGGTGCCGCTCACGCTCCTGCCCACCATCGCCCCCCCCACCAACCTACCCCGTTTCGCATTGCTGCCCCAAACAAGAAGAAGAAGCCGCCCACAAATTAGACTTCGTTTCCGACCGAAGGTGGGCTAATGTTTTGACCCAGACATCGCACGGACCCGTCTGTGCCGTGGCGTGTGCACAGCACCTGGCTGCCCCGCCGCCTCGCCCCCCCCCTAAATCCCACCGGCCCCGCCCCCCCTCGCAAGCCCTCGTTGGTGCAGAGGGCTTTCATCTGCGCCGAGTTATTTAACATCCCCAGCCATGGAGGAAGCGCGCTAACGCGCCGCAGATGTGGGGACACGGGCGGTCCTGCTGGCGGGACGGTGAGCGGTGAGTCGAGGAGGAGGAGGGCACTTCACGCCTGGGCTCGGTAAGTGACCAAGGATTCCAGAGGCCTCCACGATGACCACAATGAGGATGATAACGATGATGAAGGCACGCGAGGATGCACGTCAATTCTGGCCCATGAGGATCGGGAGTGCTGCAGCGATGCGAATTGAAGGTCATTCAACAGTCCCCTTTGTCACTCCACCGCGCTGTTCGCAGCCCAAACGCGCGAGCGTGGGAATTGAGACACCGACGTTCATCCGTTGCGATGAACGGCCAAAGCTTGTCACCCCAACAAAACGCTGCCCTGCTAACGATAACGACAGAGATTACAATGTAGATACAATTCATTCGCATTAATAATATTAATTTAAAGGCCTTTGTCAATACGTTGCTGGATGAAGGCCTCCTTATGTCCTGGTGGTTATGAGGACAGCAATGGGTTGTTGAATCTATCTGCCCTGGGCTCTGACCCCATTCTAAGGTTTCCACCTGTCCTGGTTATCCCAGGATCACCCAATTTTTTCCCCTATGGAAATCGATACTTATTGCAGGAACATTACAAGTTATGGTTGTCAGCTATCTAATATTACACGATTTACATTGGCGTGGAATTCTCCCCCTTCTTCTGGCATTGTCGGATATTCTTCTTCCCACGATAAGTCCTGTTTTTTGTTTTGTTTTTCATAACCCAGAGGTGCCAACCCCCCTGACCCCGTGCTGCCTGACACCGGCCGGCGACTCTTCCTAGCGGGACGCTTACAGCCACGACCGCCTCCCACCGTTTGCTCGCCCGCGCGGCGATTGTTATTCCTTCTCAGCCGCCGGGAAATACCTATTTAAAAAAGTATTTAAAAAAACCCGCGGCAAACTGCCAAGCCTCTGCTGATCAAAGGCGAATGTAAAAACAGCGGGGGGGGGGGGAGAAGAAGCGGGGATTATAAAATGAAGAGCAGGCCCCGCGGTCATTCGTCAAATTGGGCGAGCTCTGGGATAAAACCATCGCGTCCCAGCCCATCGCAGCCTGCAGGGCCGCCACAGGAGCGTCGGTCGGCCGTTCACCTCCGTCGCGTTGTGCGCAACCCAGCCGGCGTCAATGTACCCATTCATAGGCGGTGGGTAATAAAATATTAATTCTTGGAAAGGGGCCTGACATTTTTTTTTCATCATAAGTTTCAACGTATTGTTTTTACAGAAATTCAATATTTGTTTAAGTTAATGATCGGTCATTTTTTTTTTCCATCTGACAAGGAAAGCGAGAAAGCGCCAGGTCGTCCACGAGCAGGGCCGCAGGGGTGGGACTGGCGGCGCGTCCAAGGGGCCGGCCTCTGGACCACGGTCGCTCTCCGCCACAGCCCGGTGCGGCGTCGTGGACGGTTCCACGCCTGGAGGCTGTGTGAGCACGCTCGGACTGCCCACTAGGGCTGAGGGGCTAAGCCCTGGAAGTTTTCGAAAAAGCCCTAGCCATCCGTCACCTACGTATATTCCACCATGGCTTCCTGCCCGTTAGGTGAGCAGAGATGCATCGACTCATTGATTAAAATCAATTCGTAGGCGAAAAATCCACACGTAGCAATACACGCTAACAATTGTGCACCTCCGATTAGCACAGGTGGCTACATACGGTGCGAAAGAAGTTCTACGTATAAACATACAGCTGAGAATATCTTGCGTGTGTGTGAGAAAATTTTTTGTTTTGTAATTGTTGAATATAAATGGTGTGGACTTTTTACTTATTTATTTTTGACCATGTAAGGGCCACTGAGCGATATAGCTCATTTGTGGCCAAGTGACCTGGCCACAAATGATAGCTGAATGAAGTGGCTTATCACGTGGACATTTATGGCAGCCAAATACTCTAAACCCATGTTTCGAAACGTGGAGGGAGAAACCGCAGGATCCGGAGAAAAATCGTCGCGACCACGTGGAGACATAAAAACTCCACATATACAGCAGGCGTCAGGGTCGGGATCGAACCCACGCCCTCCTGTATACTAGGCGAGGTAGTAAACATCTAGCCACGGTGGCGCCCAATGACAATGACTCCATGCTCCATTCGCCATCTTTGAAAGCCGCCCTTACACAATCATGGAATCAGGTCTCGGTGCGCGCCGCTGCACGTTTCACGACTATTATTGTTATCGTTTCGAGACGGTGCCAAAGAATGAAGTGAGAGGAGTAGGGTTCATTTTAGCCACAAGCACTTTGCGGAATGCGTCCCTGCATCAACACCTTCGTATTATCCCACGGAAACACTTTCACTTTTCAATAATGTAACCACCTCTTGGATTACGCTGGCATCTCGTGAAGACGGTGAGCAGGGAATGTATGTATGTATGTTGAACTGCTTTTGCACCGTACGTAGCCAAGCGTACTAATCGGAGGTACGGGGGAAGGACACCAAATTAAACACAAACAGCAGTTCTGAAGAAATTAGTTTTTAATCTAGATTGAAAAGTGGCTTCCTCATATCGTTTCTCTCTTGTCTCTCTCTCTCTCTTGACTCTGTCAAAAATGTTTCGCAAAAAAAGCCTGCGAACATTTCTAAGGTTCAATCCATCTTCTGTTTTATGAGCAACCCGCAGATGGACGGACCACGGTGAGCATTTTTTTTTACGAATATTTCTCGCAGGAAGCATGAGGCCGTGAATATACTGCGTCTATAAATGCCCCTGAGAAACGGTGCACCATTCATGCTGAGATGGGTAGCTTTCCCCAGCCTTTAATAAGACGAGGATGAATAATAAACGTTGAGACAAACGACCAGCCAGTGCTATTGCCAGCCCACTGGGGGCCCTAAGCAGAAAATATTTGTTGGGGTGCATCACGATACGAACAGACTCAGACACATTTGTGGTAACGAAGTTAAAATTCTTATTGTGATAATAAACGATGATATTGTTTGTATGTTTACAAGGATCTGATTTCCACTTGGTGGGGTCATATTTTTTTCTACGTGAATCTGGGCCCCTGCTTTCTTGAGCTTCTCTGATGCCCTACGACCTTTTGCTTCGTTTGCTTTCGCCCCCCCCCCGTCCTGGCGACTACCAACCCAGAGACCGGCGAATTCGCGGGCACGGCGCGACAGCGCGCCCCCTTAAATTTCTCCGAATTCCGTCGTAGTGGTCGCCGCCTAATCCTTTAATGTGCCCAAGACCACATAATTACAGCTTGCAGGCCAAAACCTATTTTCCCAAACTTCCTGCATTTTAGGATGCCCCTAACCCCCTTTTTTTTTTGGCAAACACGTTGATTTAAACGAGGTGAGGGGGGGGGCGGCGTGGGTGAGGAGAAGGATTAGCGAAGCCTTAAAAGCCCGAAACGGTGGCGCTTGCCGAATCGTTTCCCCCCCCCCCCCGGCGTACACAATCGAGGAAAGGGCCGCCCAGGCTATCGTGTTTAAGGGCGGTTGGAGGTGAGCGGTGGTGATGGCTTTTTAATTATTGCTCCCGTCTGGAAAAAAAAAGAACGCCAAGTGCTTTGTTCCCGTTTTAAACATCAAACGCATCAAAGGGCAGGTGTGTGCGTGCGTGCGTGCGCGCGCGCGCCACTGTGCTACAGCAGCCTTAGCTGCTCTGCATTTGGCCGTCTGACCGCGGCCAGCCGAGTGCCGTGCGGCTGGCCTTAAAAGGCGCACATTTTCCCGCAACTGGAGAGATTCGTCGGAGCGCGCCAAACCCGAGCGAAGGTCGCGTACGGCGAGTGGCGGCGGGCGTTGAACACGTTTGGCTTCACACCGCAGGTCTTCCTGGCAAGATAAACTTCTATCAGAATGGTCACGAGTTCGCCTCCCTGCACTGGGTAAAGCTTTTGTCGGGGGGGGGGGGGGGGGGGCGCTGGGGTATAAATAGGGAGGGGTTGCCACTGTCTGGGTTCGACCCGGGGAGTCTGGAAATTGGCTTTTGGTGCTCGGGTGGCAGAAATCCGTTCGCGTCGAGATCTGGCGCCGGTATCGCGCTGAACTTCGTTTCGGTCGAGTGCACACTTTCGACGAACATACCCAGAGTGCTGACTGAGAAACGCGTGTGGGGTTAGGTCCGCGGTGGGAAACGGTGGGCGGCTCTAAGTGCGAGTCGCGCTACCGGGTGGGTGGGGGTGGGGCGGTTCCCGTGGGTTACCTTTGCAGTGCGTCGAGTTCTCCCTGCGGAAGCCGTGGGGGCACTCCACCAGCTCGCCGTTCACCATGATGGGCTGCCCTGTAGCGGACAGAGAACGAGAGGGGGGAGGAGGAACAGTCGAGGGGGCCGTTAGTGGGCCGCGTGCCTCCGCCTGGCGCCGCGGCGTGAAAACCGCGCGTTCGCCCTCTCTCTTTCCACACCGAGGGCCCGGGAAAGCCGTGGCCGCTGGCCGGTGAGCTTCCCCTCCGCGGAGGCAGCCCACCGCCGTTTGGAACGCGGCTACCGTGGGTCCCCTTCCGCTGCATAATCGCAGCGGCGGCGGCGGTCAGTCCACGCCGACTTTTGAGAGACGCTTTGAGGCTCCCCCGAACTGTGTCAGGCAGCGCTCGGGCGATACTGGGGGTCTTGGCTCGCGCGTGTTACAAATCGCATTCTTGTTTTGTTATTGTTGTCATTGACCCCGCCCCCCCCCACACGACGGGAGTCACGTCGAGGAAGATACGTGAATAATACCTGTGTAGACGTGACACGCAGTACGGTGAACTTCTTTCGCACCGTACGTAGCCAACCGTGGTTATTGGAGGTGCGGGGGGGATAAACTGAATACAAAAAAGCGGTTCGAAAGAAATGAGTTTTCAATTTAAATGATTTAAAAGTGCATAGCTGCAGTGGCTTCTTAATATCGGAAGGGGTGGTGCAGGGTCAACGACAAGAATTTGGCATAAAACTACCACGTGGCCTAACTAAAAACCAGACGTGGAATCTATGGGACCCTTTTTCCAGCATCAAGATCATGAGAAGAATAACAATAGGCTTGACCCTTTACGGCAATAATACAGGAGGTGTTAAGATGTTCAAACATCAAAATAAGCACCGATTGCATCAACCAAACATGCTTGTGGCAAAACAGGCAAACAAACACGCATTGACAATGCACGCGTTGTCTTTGAAACTGATTGGCCCTGACGGCTTCGTCTCTCCAGTGTACAACCAGAGAATGGCAAAAGGCGAACAGCGCAAACGCAATGCACAATTATCAAAGCATTCATCGCTTGGGTTGAGCAATCATTGCGCTGGCTACGGGGACCGACGTTTGAAGTGATGCCCTCGCTAAAAGTGTAGCAGCCACCACGTGGTGGCCCCTACCGTGTCCCAGACCCTCTCGTCAACCCTGTCACGAACGGTCAGCCAAGCCGTCAGCCAACGGCGCTCTTCCTCACCCGATCAGCATCCCAATCGACGAAAAAAACCATCCTCATTCCTCACCCGATCCTGAAACAAATCCCGATCGCTAATCCCAAACCTATCGCCGACACTCTTCCTAACCCCCAACCATGTTCCAATCATCTTCTTGGTTCTTTCGGTAAAGTCACGTAGAATGGAAATAAGAAAATAATAAAATAAAACATAATAAAATAATTCTCACGACGTTTCGGTGACAACGCAAGCAGCGTCTCCCCGACAGACCTGGTCTTCACCTGAGGACGGCTGCTTGCGTTGCGGCCGAAACGTCGTGAGAATTATTTTATTATTTTTTATCTTATTCTTTTATTATTTCCATTCTACGTGACTTTACCGAAAGAACTAAGAAGATGAATCCCTGCAGTCACGAAAGCTTTAAATCGAAACATGTTCCAATCCCCACGCTACCGTCCCCCCACGAGCACAACACCGCATCGCCACGAGTGCCAACGCCAAACGAGGACCGAAGGCTGCACAGTGCCCGTAGGAGAGCCGATGGGCCGTGGATCTTCTCTCTCGGTGAGAGGGGGCGAGCGACTCGGGGTTAGGAGTGGCTGGGACGCGGGGGGGGGGGGCTGCCACCATGAGAGCTTTCTCTGGTCGGGGGTTGGGGGGTGGGGGAGGTGAGAGAAGGTGGTTGGGGGGGGGGTGCAGCTACTCAGCGTCCACACGGGGAAACCCTTCAACCGCACGTCCCGCGCTCGCCGCTTGACCACCCATTCTGCCGGCGACCTCTGACCAATTGCGAAACGACCCAAAAGCCGTTTAACTTAATTGCTCAGAGCTATCAGACCGGCTAATTGCCTATCCGCCCCGCCCCGCCTCCCACCCCCAACTCAAGTACCTTCTCCTAACTGAAACAGAGGCTCGCGCAGCCCATGGCGCCCGCTCTTGCTGTGGCGCTGTGGCCTGGACGTCGGGCATCGCGGGCCGGAGACACGCCACGTCTTCCTCGTTCGTCCACGTGCGCCGCGGTGGCGAGATGTTAACTGCCTCGCCTGGTATGCAGGAGGCCGTGGGTTCAACCCTGACACCTGTATATTTGGAGTTGCATGTCTTTTTCTCTCTCCGTGGTCGTGTGGATTTTTCTCCGGGTCCTCCAGCTTTTCCCTCCACATTTTAAATCAAAGCGCGTTCAGAGCGTTTGGCTGCTATACATTTGCACTTGATGATGAAAACCACTTCGTTGGGCTGTCATTTGTGACAGCCAGGTCGCTTCGGATTAAGAGCTACAAAGCTCGGTGGGCCTTACCTGCATCACAAAAAATAGTTCCATAACTTTTAGTTTGCAAACAACCCGTGGCGTCGTCGTCGGTAGTTTGAAAAAAAAAACGCAAAATTCTCGTCCCGAGTGCAGTCCCGGCTCCACGGACGACGCGACCCACAAGGTAGGGGGGGGGGGACCCCCCTCCGAGTGTGTTGAGAAATGAAGGGGGGGGGGTGTGTTGGGGGTGGGATCAGGAGCCTTTCTGGTACAAATTAAAATTCTTCGCGTTTCGCCGGTGTAAAGTCACACCGGAGCGCCCGAGGAACGGCGTACACACGAGGCGACGCTCGTGAGGGCCGGCGTTGAGGCACAGCGCTGGCCCCTCGTAATGAAAACTCTCCACGTGTTTTACGCGACGGCGGTAATATACGTTCTTTTCGGATTATCTGGGTAATGTATATTGGACGCCGCATATGGCTGGAAGCGAAAGGGAAAAAAGTGAGATTGAAGATATTCCATGTGGCGGTGTTATGTCTCCCCGCGATCTCATGCCATCTCCGCCTCCCTCTCTTGCAAAGCTCGTAAGAGTCCGTCGAGATCGTGGGTCCGATTCCGGGTTTCAGCCGCCTGTGATTAAACTCCCCCGGGGTTCCCAAGTGCAGCGAGATGTTGGTCTTAGCCCGATCTCCGATAACTGCACGAGAAAGAAAAAAATCCGCAATATTTCATTTAGTCCTGCACTTAATTTGGATACATTTCAGCTCTAAGTAATTAAAAAAAATTTCGTTTGACTATCACGAGACGAGCATTGCTCTCGTACACCGGGTGGGGAGACGCTACCCTCAACGGTGTGGACCGCAGGTTGTTTGAAGAGATCTCAACGGTAGCTCTGTGACATCCACTTCGGCGAGGCATTCTCTCGCGCTGTTCCGCGAGAGCTCTGAATGACACGTGACGACAGCAGCGCGATCCGGATAAAATTGTCGAATGATGATAACAAGAGCGAACACATCTCGAGAGGACAGTTTTTTTTTCTCTCCCCCCGCCGCGGACGCGAAACAGCGCAACGAGTCGCGGCGGCGTCTGCAAGTGATAAGTTCCGTCAATAAAGTTGTAGGAGAGCGTTGGGAAATTAATGTTGAGTCTGCTGACCGGCGCTGTGAAAGCAGAGATCCATCAGATCACTTCAAAAGCTGCTGGACTTGTTCTGAGCAAAGAGCAAAGAGCCTGGGGCCCTTCGGTAAGACTGCGGGCATGGGAAGTGGTACAGTCTGCGTCTGCTGGGAATTTATTATTAAAAGATGTGCCAGATGTCCCCCTCTCTCTCGCTCGCTCGCTCGTTCCGACGTGTTCGTACGAAATCATCTTTTTCTTATTTTTTCTTTAACTTTGTTATCGTTTCTCAAAAGTATTATTGTTTCACGGGACACAGGACCAGCCCAAAGTGGGTCCCCCCCCCACTCCCCCCCCCCTCCCCATTCATAACGAGCATGTGGCAGTGATCATCTGCTATATATGTTGTGGTAAACTAGCGGCATAAATTCCACATTCCCATGACAGGGGCGAGTGTATCCACAGCACAACCACTGTGTGACTTTCCCCACGAATGTCCAAGTCGATCCTCGACCGGGATTTGAACGGGCGACCTTCTTCGCTGCGAGTCGAGCACTCGAGCTGCGTTTCCCCCCCCCCTCCCCCCCCCCATTTCGCGCCCCACGGGAAGGGATACCCCATCGTCTATTTTTGAAAGCGGCGAATTCGAACGCAAACTTTAAACAATCCAAACACAAGCACGTAGGTCTCGTGAAGTCATCCGTGCGGCGATTTGAGTGCTGTCCCCCTTGTGATCTTGATAGGTTTTCGCCTGGTGACTTCGTTTCACTGCCACGTGCATGCGAAAGCGCTCGTTAAAGCATTCCACGTTCATTTCGTTATTTCGTTCAGGATAATTCTCATTAACAAGTGCGACCCGGGCCACTAGTCTTCCAGCAGAGGTCGATGACTGCTTTGTACAATCTCAATTCGGGCGTTTTTCTAATTTGGCAAATGTGGAGGCTGTTGCCGGAACACGATGGCTTACTCTCAGGTCGCCGGGTTCATCACGCCTCCGATTAGCACGGTTGCTTTACGTACGGTGCGAAAGTCAGTTCAACGTACACACACGCATAGCGCACTGTGCTCACCACTGTGCCATCGCTCCCGACAATAACACAATAAGTGCACACACACACACACACTATGACAGCCGGAGAATGAACTCGCAAAATAAATTAAATGACACTCAGATGTTTCGATTTAAAGCTTTCTTGACTGCAGGGATTCATATTCTTGGTTCTTTAGGTAAAGCCACGTAGAAGTGAAATAATAAAATACAAAAAATAAAACATAATAAAAATTTTCACGACGTTTCGATTGCACCACAAGCAATCATCATCAGGTGTGAAAACGACAGCAATCTTCACTTCAGCAAAAATTTTCTTGCTGTAGTTTTCACACCTGATGATGATTGCTTGTGTTGCAATCGAAACGTCGTGAGAATTTTCATAATGTTTTATTTTTATTCTTTTATTATTTCCCTTCTACGTGACTTTACCGAAAGAACCAAGAATATGACACTCAGATGCCCTGCGCGGCAGACCGAGGTTATTTGGGGCTGCGTGCCGCCTGAAGGTTGCCCACTTGGCAGCGTCTGTGCGAGACGTCGGCGCAGCAGGAGGGCCAATCAATTAACGCACTTTTACCGTCGTTCGTTAGCAGCGGGGTCACCGATCTCCGACCACTGGACCACATCGTAACGCCGCTGCACGCCACATGAGGACGTGCGTTGAACTCCTTTCACTAAACCGTACGTAGCCGACTGTGCTAATTGAAGGACAAACAATTGCCGGCAGCGTCTCAGGAATTCACCAGGCTCCTCCTAAAGCCGTCCACTGGCTCACTCGCTGACATCGACATGAATATATAAACATTGCCGATCAACTCTCCACCAGACGGAATAAGGAGTGTCTATTTGAGTCGATGGATGTCCGTGTGAGTCTATGGTGGGTCTCGATCTATGACTATGTTTCCCTACGCGAGTCGATGATGTGCCCTAAACATCGTCTGTCTCACCTCTTCCCGACTGAACAACCGCGTCCAGAGGGATCAACCATTACTGCAGCGGAAACAAACATGAAAGTCAAATAATTGAATTTGGGACCTGGAATGTCAGGACCCTCATGGACAACGCTAAAAGCGAACCGCAATCGTGGCCCCGGGAACTCAGACGACACGACATTGACGTGGCTGCCCTGAGCGAGACTCGGCGGGCAGGGGAGGGGCAGCTCAGGGCACAAGGAGGTGGCTGTACCCTCATCTGGACAGGCAGACAGGAAGAACAACGGCGGATGCACGGAGTTGGTTTCGCCATCGACAATTAACTCATCAGTCAGCTTGACGAGTTGCCTATCGGAGTCAGTGAGTGCCTCTGCGTCTCAAGCTGGTGTGGGGGAGCCAATAAGCCACCGTCATCAGCGGATATGCCCCGACCCTTGACGCCGACGATGAAACTAAAGCAGAATTCTACGCCAGCCTTGACCAGGTCCTTTCTACCGTTCCTGTGGGAGACAAACTTCTTCTTCTCGGTAATTTTAATGCCAGAGTTGGAACCTCTGGAATAGAACCATCGGCAAGGAAGGAGTCGGAAAAGTGAATTCCATCGGTATCCTGCTCGTGACTAAATGCACGGAACATGGACTCATCGTCACCAACAACGCCCTGTTGCACTAGGAAAAATAATGATACAAAACATCATTGGAACATCCGCGATCTAAGCATTGGCACTTGATCGATTACGTCATTGTCCGTGCCCGGGATGACACAAATGTATGATTCACCCAGGCTGTTCGAGCAGCTGATGATTGCTGACGGATCATCATCGATTCATCTGCTCAACCATGTCCATTAAACTGGCTCCTAAACGTCGAAGGTCTCAAGGACTCGATTAAACAAGACCTCTTCCGCCAATGTCTCAATGGGAAACTTGAATCACCACCAGTGGGAGAATGTGGGCAGCGCTTGGGATGTGTTTAAGTCCACCATCATTGACACCTGTAAAGGAGAGACACTTGGAGTCTCTACCAAGACACATCAATGGGTGCACCACCACAGTTTAGTCCACCGGCAGGTCACTCGTGGTGGGGTATTGTGGGTAATTCCCACCTCTTCCAATAGACCTGACGTGGAAGAGTAGGCTAAAAATAGACGACGTACTGTGCGCGAAGGGTATTTACTGTTCATGTATTGTTTTGTCCCATT
The DNA here is from genome assembly GCF_965212315.1 of Lampetra planeri. Taxonomy (NCBI): domain Eukaryota; kingdom Metazoa; phylum Chordata; class Hyperoartia; order Petromyzontiformes; family Petromyzontidae; genus Lampetra; species Lampetra planeri. The sequence goes on from NC_136136.1 coordinate 6,175,007, forward strand.
CGATCCGCTCGTGAAAATGCAACATTGGCATATATTTTGTATGCATTTGTAATCATCGATTCTTGCACGTGTGTATCAATACATGTCACGAGAGTAAGAATCACTTTTAATCAATGTATCGATATCCGCCATGATCTCTCCACTGCTGGATGAAGCTCAACCAACATGAATCTATTAACAGATGCATTACTTCATTCCCGAATGGCTCATGCAATTCTCACACCGAGCATTAGACTGGCGACCTGGTCGGTGGTGCCGTCACAGTCCACCCTCTGCTTCATCATTCCAGACACTCAGACCGATAGAACACCACGGCACAGCCCCATCACGGCGGTCACGACTCCAAGTGTGGTCCAACTGTGAGCGGCTATCCCCCTCGTCTAAGCGTGTCACACGGCCCAGAAATAGATTAGCCACACGGGCCCCAGATCGAGCTCGCAGACTGCCTCGGCAACCCTGGCTTGGCCCAATCTTCAGGTCAGCGAAGCGACCAAATGGGCTATTGTGTGGCCGTGGAAACGCCGCATTAGTGCCACGCAAACTGCCCACCGGGGAAGAGGCAGCACGGACAGATGCACACGACCCTCTGTAGCTGAACCCAAGCTGCCCAGTTATAATGGACGACGCGACGTGTGCGATGCGCCGTTAAACTGTGAATGGGGTTAACGGCAGCCCCTCGACGCTTTAAAGTGGATGTCTGTTCCAGATGTGCCCGTTGAATAATTCAAACCCATCTGCCACCCGGCAATCGCTGCTGTGCCACCCAGACACTTCCCATTCCGTGCAGCGCACCTCCTCCTTCTCCTCCCGCACTCGCAACAAAACCCCCAATTGTTGTGGCCGAGTGGGTTGGTCCCAGCGACTGGGTCACTCACAGCAGGGGACGAAACCCAAGTAACGACCCTCGGCACATCAGCTGGCATCGCGGGCATAACTCACAAATGGCACCGACTCGGCTCGATTGATTCTATTATCCACGTTTACCTGTGGCCTTTAGCTCCTGAACATATTGCCATACGAAAGAATAGGACAGAATCTGTGGACATTAATTGTGGTACCTGTGCGGCTACTTGTGGGAAATAGAATGAATTTTCTGTCACTTCTGGTTACTCGAATCAGCAGAAAGCCACGGAGAACAATATATCTCGGGCGACAAGATAAGTGCGACCCTTTGTGTTGGAGAAGGGCCCATGGGAGTGGATATCGCAGAGCTAACTTCTGAGTTATCCACAGAATAAGGGGCAGCACCTGGATTCGAACCCAGCGCAATGACCTCTGACTCACACGGCCACCTCACGTGTTTCCTGTTTAAAAAAAAAAACACATATATTTTGTGTTTTGTCAGATTGTTCCGACGACCATCAGTAAAGAAAATGTTGTTGTGTTTTTCATAGCACCGCTTTGGTATTCCGAGCGGAGAGAAAGTCAAACGGTATACATCAAAGAGATCTTCGGCAAAAGCAATTACACTGTTACTCTGTAATTTATGCTCTTCCTTTTTTCTCCGAAGGAGTCAGTCGATTTCTGATCGCCAGGTGTCCAAACAAAGTGGAAACTACTCTCCATGAACCCGTTTCACGTCGGATGACGGCGCACGCGACCATGGGTGTCTTTTTTTGGCAAGGTCTCGTAGCAAACCGACAGGGAGGGCAATGCAAACAACTTGGCTTAACTGTCGCGCTCAATTGACCGTGCTTCAAATGAAGTAAAACCCCAAGACAATCATATTTAGCGATCTGGTATCATACCGGTCAACCCATACGATTTACTCCGTATTCTTATACAGGGAAATAGAGTTTTCAGGTCCATACGGCATACAGCCATTTCAATACGGGCAAAACATATGTCTGTTTGTTTGTGTTTCTCCCTTGTGATGGGACCTTGTAGGATGAACGTTGAGGTTTATAAGGGCACGGGGTGACCAATAAGGTTTGTATTAAGGTAGGCACTGATAAGGGGTTGACAGGTATGTGGTATACGAAAATTAAGTGCATACTGGCCAATAGAAAGGAGCTCCATCAAATGACGATAAACAATGGAAATATTATAATTTACGGCTTTTATTTCAGCCTATTCGCTGGATCAAGGTATCACCATGCTCCGTTGGTCGTGGGGGATTGTCAGGCTGTTTGGAAACGCTAGAGCTGGAAAAATAGAATGCAGGGCCTTGTTAGGCCGAAGCAATCCACTGCCTGTGGCCACAAGTACCCCTGTAGGCTGGCACAGTGCCAGTAATAACGTCGCTATTTAAGTCCAAATCCATGGCGGGAGGTAAATTTGCCACCTGCCTTGGTTTTCCAAGGATGTCCTGTTGTTGACAAGGTAGAAGCTGCCCTGGGAAATCTGTAAGTCTTTTTGGGACATGAAAAGTCCTGACTTTTTTTTGTTGCATAATAAGTGTAGTGACATCGCGGATGTCACTGTATAATGCCGGCTTTAGAGAGGCACGGCGTGCGATGTATTGACATCGCGGGCACCACATATATGTGGATGCAGTACCGGCCCTAGAGGGGCTCGGTGAGCGCTGACTGACAGCGCTGGATGGCACCACGCTCTGCGTGCAGTGCCTACCCCGACAGGATGGGGTGTCAGGGTGACAGCAACGGGAATGGGGTTACTATAGGCCATGGCACTCTGGTTGACCCTAGAGGACACGTGACCGGTAAAGTCTACACAGGGCCCCCAGGTGGGGGCTAGGGGTGGTCACGTGTCAGGGCCGAGATCCTGCTCGAGGGTTCTCGAAGGTGGATATAAGCCGGGTCCCCGAGAGGGACCGGCTGCTGTTGTTCATCCTGAAGAAATCTACGTTTTATGTTTTATGTCCTACAAGAGTCACCAACACGTGGACCTGGATCCAAGCTGGGGTCCGGTCCGTCGTAGCTAGTTCCAGTGTAATTACTGTAGTTAGCCTGGTGGTCCACCACCATAGGTTGTTATCTTGATAAGGGGTAGTACCCCGTGTGTTGGTTTTAATAAATGTGTTGCCTCCAAGAAGTGCGTCTGCGACTTAGTTGAACCCACTACAATAGTGATAGACCAAATTTCGATTTAAAGCTTTCGTGACTGCAGGGATTCATCTTCTTGGTTCTTTCGGTAAAGTCATGTAGAAGGGAAATAATAAAATAATAACATAATAAAAATAAAACATAATAAAATAATTCTCACGACGTTTCGGCTACAACGCAAGCAGCCGTCTTCAGCTTGCGTTGTAGCCGAAACGTCGTGAAAATTATTTTATTATGTTTTATTTTTCATTATTTTATTACTTCCCTTCTACGTGACTTTACCGAAAGAACCAAGAAGAGAAAAAAAAAAGTCATAGACCACTCAAGACTGCCCATTCTTGCCCTACCGCACCTCCGATTAGCACGGTTGGCTACATTATGGTGCGAAAGAATCTCAAACATCATACATACAAGGCAAAGCATTTACATGTAGTTCTCCCCACTTCCAGTATTGTCAGATATTATTCTTTCCATGAAGGTTCTTTGGCATGTAAGCTGGTCGGAGGGTGCGACACTTACCCAGCTTCTCCGGACATCGGTTGCACCGGTCAAGGCCCCAAGCTGCCCCGACGCTCCCACAGCACACCTCCTGCCTCGTGAGGCCTGGCAGAGGCTTCACACACTGTATCAACAACAACAACAACAAAGTGTTTGCATTTAGCTATTGCTACATTTCTGCCCTGCCCTGCTTCTACACATATGTTTAGAACTTTGTCGCGATTCAGCTGAAATGTAATGCAATGGGGTATTTTGTGTGTGTGTGTAAAGTCATTGTTGACCGTCCAAGCCCATTAATACGCTACGACTTGACAACCCAATTTTCAATCGTGCGCGGCTGAACACCGGATTTGAACCCGGGTTCCCAGCGGTGCTGCTCCAGTGCTCTGACAGCGCCGTCAAGACCCCCACCTTGTTGTCTTTGATGTCCACGTAGCATCGTCCCAGCATGGGCGCACGGGCTAGTATCCTGGGCTGAGAAGGATCAGCTCCACCCACAATGGCCTGGTCCCTCTCCTTGTCCCGCTGCTGCTGTTGATGCTGGTGCCCACCCAGCGCGGCGAGCGGGCGGATGCGAGGGCTCGGCAGGGGGTGTGGCGGCCGGTGGGCCTGGTGGTGCGAGATGTTGAGGCCGTCCATGAGGCGGGCCACCTGGTGGATCTGCACCGTGGCCTCGGGCGGGTGCTTCACGTGGACGTTCACCAGGTCCGGGTAGCTGGGCAGGGACCCCGGCGCGGACACTGCCAGAGCGGCACGCGGCGAGAGAGAACGGGCGGCGACGCACCGTCAGCCGAGACAGAAGGTAACGGGCACGCGCAGAGTTTGTGTTGCTCGCAGACAGCGGGGGAGGCGCAAACTTCCATCTATATGCCTCGTGACAGCGCGTTGTGTGACCACCACATGACAGAAGAACAAGGCCGAAGAAATGTTGTACAAGCAATGCACATCTGTGTGTGTTGTTTGACCGTTACATTGCATGTACACTGCTGTGTAAGCTTTGTCTAGACCACCAACTCAATTGGGATTAAAAGTATTTGGCCATCCCCTTCTGATGGCAATGAGACCGAGAGTCAACCAAGAGCACGGTCTATGTGGTGGTCTCATGGCACGCACACACGGGATACGAATTAGAGTCGTGCCCCCCTTGCTGTTGGTGAGGATGAGCACTCCTTTGCTCGTTGTTATTTCTCATTAATTCCAGGCAACACACATTCGCCTGTGTTGGTAGCATCTCTCGTCATTTGCAGAAAGTGTTGGATTCGAATTCCTCGGCCAAGGTTCATCTGAATTCCAGGTGCGGTTGGCGCTGAGACTTTACAAATTTGGGAGTGAGGGAGGGATGAATGATATCGTGGGGGTGGTGTGGCATGCGGGTGGGCGGGGGAGTAGCAGAGCTGGGAGGGGGGGACACGTAGTTGAGGCGACGTCAAAGATGTCTCGTCAGCTGAGGAGATAAACTGAACTGAAGCTAAACTATTTTTATTTTACCAGGTAAGGCCCACTGAGCTAGAAAGCTCTTTTTCAGAAACGACCTGGCCATGATTATGTATAGCTCAACGAAGTGGTTTATCATCATGTGGAAATGTGTAGCAACCAAACACTCTAAATGCATGTTGATTCTAAATGTGGAGAGAAAACCGGGAGGACCCGGGTAAAAATCTACACGCCCACAGGGAGAACATGCAAACTCCAAATATACAGCAGGCGTCAGGGGTGGGGATCGAACCCACGACCTCATGTATACCAGGCGAGGTAATTAACATATCAACCCCCTTGGCGCCCATGATGAACACGGCCCTCACCCTGCGTCGAGTTGCCGATGGTCGACAGCGGGAACATGTAGACGGAGTGACTGGGCTGACTGGGGCGACGGCCGCCAGAGGCCGCCTGGGCCTCGCTCCCCGTGGCGGCCTGCCCGTTCACATCGTTGGTGAGCGCCGGGATTTGGCAAAACTTTCCCGTGAAGTTGGGCGGGCACCAGCACTTCTCCCTGGCAGCGCACCGCCCGCCGTTGTGGCATGGGATTCCGCAGATCACTGAGGGTGGGAAAGAGATCATCGGTGGCAGGTGGAGGTTTTCATTTCACAGCAAATCGTGGCATCGTTATCATGATGATAATTATTATAAAAGACCATGCCCTGTATATACCGAAGGAAGTCGTACCGAGTTTCATCACGGCGTTTGGCCAATTGAATTGAGGTGAGTTTGGCTCCATGTGGGAGGATACTGGAGTACATAGAGAACACCCACGATGCTTGAGGGGTAACACTCAAGGATTCCTGCTGTTGTTGATGCTGATGCCCACCTTGCAGCCCCGAACCTATAAGGCCTGGTATTCCCAGATAGTCTCCCAACCCCACTGATATTCCAAGATCTGATACGATCAGTACCATTCATGTTGATTTGGTCAAAACGACAGATTGATTTTTCGGATCGAACAATCATTCGAGCAAAAAGTTTATTTGAAAAGGCAGGTGTTATCATTGCAAATGCTACCCCTGGCACTGAGCGCCGAAAAAGAACATTTATGAAGCGATGGCACCATGGGGGAATTGGCGCAGCTGCTACCTCCTCCAATGCAACAGCGAGCGTCCATTGCCGTTCGCTTTTTGGCTCAGAAAATCGGCCGCCGTGTGCGCGCACGCCCGTGTGTGTGGGCTGCCGATGCGGCTGCCAAGATGCGAGATTGCTAGGGGGGGTGGGGCGGGGGTGGAGTGATACGGGGCCAGAAAGATAACACTGCCGCGTGCGTTCATGTCACATGCAGAATAAATTGGCCTGCTACCCCAAAGGTGTCCCCCAAGGTGGGTGGCGGGGTGGTGGGGGGGGGGACGTACGGTTGGACGTTGTGCGTGCCCGCCAAGAGAAATGGGCTCAAGGTCATTTGGGCTTGAGATTTTCACATGCGATGCTCTGCGACGCATCTCGGGCATGCGCGATCCTTCAAGTGCCACGGAGATCTGCCGCTACGTAAACAACTACCGTTGTGTGGACTTCCTGCCAGCAGGCGCGACACGGCCGAGGTTTAAGATTTCACCGTTCAGCGTGAGCGCAACGTGCAACGTCTCCGCACTGCCTGCGAATTAAAATCCAGCACGTGCCACTTAGAAATAAAAAAAGAAAGTTAAATAAATAATCCGCCAGCGGTAAATGACACGGTGAAATTCTGTACCGCCACTGGGGTGGTCTGGATGCGGTTCACTACCCAATGAACAAGCAAAATGAAAAAGAATAACCCTTTGGAGCCCCCGTAACAATTATTAATATTCGCCCAGGAAAGCCTCACTGAGCCTCAAGTTTCTTTTCCAGGACAGTTCTGCATTGGGATGTTAGGGTAATTCCATTATTGAGTGAAAAAACCAAAGCACCCGGAGAAACTTCACTACCCTTACAAGGAGATTACATTAAAATGTCTGCACAGTTTAAAGAGTCTACTGCTGTACTGCCAACCTCCTGACCACATCGCATCCCAAGCCTACAACACCCGTTACTCCCAGCAAGTGTCCTATCCAAGCGCCTGTAACTCAGGTTTAAACCTTGAATCGCTTCTAAAGTTCCGACGATAGCTTTACAGGACATTCCCCACTTGAGTCTACCGTAGTACTGGCCGACGGGGGTCGCCGACGAAACCTGGGCAGTGACCGGCAATGAGTTTCGTGCAGATGTGCCGAGCACGGCAAAGCTGTATGGGCCGTGGGCTCACACACCGACGCGGAAGCCGGATCCGTGCTGCGGGAAGATAGTCTGGCCGTCCTCGGCGATGATGGTGGTGACGTTGCCCTTGGAGCAGGAGGTCTTGCACACAGAGCCGGCGCAGTCCAGCTTGCAGATCGTCGGCGTGAACACGACCTTGATGCGCTTGGGGACTGGGACCGAGTAATTTCCTGGCAAAAGGCAGAGGGATGATCTTTGTCACCAATATCAGCATCATCATCGTCGTCGTCAACGTCATTCCACCAAAATTCATCATATATCCATCATGATCAGCTATGATCATCCACTGCCAGGTAAAGGTCTTCCCAAGAAGTTTCCATTTCTAATTGTCTCGTGATGCAGCAATGTATGTGGCTCCTGGGCTGATTTCATAGATCCATCTCAGTCGTGGAAGTCCACTCGGGCACGTTCCCTCCTGAGTCTCAACCATTTGCCATCATCTGTGCTCGCGACCTGCCGACCATGCCCACTTATTTTTTACTAACAGTCAAAATGAGGATCCCTCTAACTTGCGTAACAACGAAAATCAGCATGCCGACATGTTCACCCACCCGCCAGGCAGTGAGTTTTTTTATGCATCTCAGACCGACGCCATGACCTCAAAAACTCCTCACCGTTCTCGTCACCGGGCCTGGGCACGTACTGCAGACCCAGGGGGTCCCCATGGCTCAGGCGTCCACTGCCCCGGCCACTCAATAAGCGGTTCAGCGCCTGCCGCCCGATGATCCTCTGCCTCACCAGCCTCTGCTGGGGACCCAGGTGAGGAGGTGCTCCACCCTGAGCTGCCTGCCCTTGGCTGGGTCAAGAGGGAAATACAAACGCAAGTTACTAAACTAAAACTTGTATTTTACCAGGTAAGGCCCACTGAGCTCTGTAGCTCTTTTCAGAAGCGATCTGGCCACGATTGATAGCTTAATGAAGTGGCTTGTCTAAACGCATGTCGATTCTAAATATGGAGGGAAAAACCGAAGGACCCGGAGAAAAATCCGTGCGACCACGGGGAGAAAGAGAGACTTGCAAACTCCAAACGTACAAAATGCGGTAGGGCCGTGATCGAACCCACGACCTCCTGCATACCAGGCGAGATTTTTTTTATTGAGGCAATACGCGGGCCCGTTACATCGCATTGTGATGCAAGTATATACCGTCAACATAAACTAAACCGGTTATATAAAGCAGAGGATAGACAGATGAGGAATGGACCCGCTGCCCCAAACCAGGCGGGGTCCCACCGGAAGAGGTACCAGGCGAGGTATTTAACAACTTGCCACCACGACGCCCCCTCGAGTTAGACCAGGGGTGGGTAACCTATGGCCTGTGACTTCATTTTCACATGGCGTACGGCCACGTGAAACCTACCAGTTCAAAACGGTGCCCTCCCCCCCGCCGAGCGATATTTATGGGGACCCCATCTTGAGGGTGAGACTGTCTCGGCCAGGGGTCGGCAACCTGCGGCTCTTTAAGGACTGCCTCATAAAGTTATTTATTTATGACCGCCGTCTTGTGCTCACAACGTGCATTGCGGCTCTTGAAATATTGAGGTGTTTTTTTCACCGAATTCGAAAAAAATGCCTCTTGTTATATTAATTTAGTTTCCGACTCCCTGGTCGAGGAGGAATGAGGCGGGACGTCTTAAATGAGGTTGGGGAAGATTGTGTCCAGCATCACCGAAAAGGACAGTGACCCAGAATCCTGCACGGAGAACCTAGGAGACCTGCCTGGAGAAATGAGAAAACGTTGGAGATGCTTGCGAACCTTTTTAGAGCCCCTCCGCTGACTCTGCCTGGTGAGGCCTGTGAGGCCTAGTGCCTCGTACTCAGCCTCACGCTTGCCTGTAACTGCATACAGATGCTTAATCTCTTTCCATCAACCAAGTGCGACCTTGCTAGGTGCGCACCAACTCGTTTAGTACAGTGCCAGTGCCTGGAGAGGCCTGCGAGTAGATCTTAGTACAAGGTTGCAATTCCAGCAACGGGAGAAAGCCTGGGAGCCTATCCCGAGTGCCACTGAGCCTCACAACCTCACCACCTCAGTGACCCTGCTCAGCTTGTGCTCCCCAGACCTTCAAACCCTGCCAGCTGCACAACTCTGCTTGGTCTGTGCCGAGACCACCTTCGAACCCTGCAACCTTACCACCTCCACACGCCGTTGGGCTTGTGACAATACCCCGCAAAGTCTGTGACCTGTGCAGTCTTACTTGACCCCGTGCCCGAGACCTGTGACATTCAGATCACAACCCTTCTTTCATGACTGTGCATCGGCATCTGCTGGACTTTGATCATTAGCCATTAGGACCGTGTTGATCTGGTTGCAACCTAACCGAGAACCTTTGCTGTTTAAAGTTGATCTTGTCTAATTGACGAATGTTGTATTGTATTGCCCTGCAACGCCCAGAAAGCCTTGAATATGTCCCTCGTGTTGCTCGTTGCGAACCCCAGTATTTTATTTGCTTGGACTATCGTCCTGGCAGCCCTGCAGTTTGAGATGAAAGCAACCGAGACTTTGTTTGTTTAACTTGCACTTTTGCTTACTTTCATTTGGAACGGTGAGAATTCTCGTGTTCGTTGGTTGCTGTTTGATGTGTCTGCTGACTCCATCTCGTGTTCATCGGTGGCTGTTTGCTGTGTCTGCTCTCATGGACCCCCTGCTGACTCCATCTCGTGTGAGTTTGGGCTTTTCGGAGTTTCTCCAATTTGAGCCTTTTAGAGGCGACAGCCTCAAAACCTGATTCGACCCTCACATGGATGTACACTCAGATCACTGCAGACAAAATAGTGGAATATTTATAGGTGAACGAATGATTGAGCAAATATTTAGGAAAGCGTTTGTTTTATTTTACTATGACCACATCAACAATGAGATTCTGGAAGAGACTAATGCGAATAAAATGTACCATTATGCCGGACTTTTTGACCGAGCAGAATTTCATGAAGTTGCCCGAGCTCTCACTAATAAATACACAGATATAATAAAAGCACAGGACATTACATTAAAACAGATGTAAAGCGGCGTGAGCGGGCACGTCGTGTTTATTTGTTACTCGTCACCCGGGCTCAAGTTAGCAGCGGTGGTTAAAACCTTTTTTAAAATTACATTCCTGGCACCGGGGAAGGTTCCAACTTCATCAAAGTGGCGATCTCAGCTTCCAGAGCCATGATGGCTTGAGAACAACATTCTTGTCTCCATAAATCAACACTGAACACTCGGTTAAGCAAAACACCCGCTCGCGTGTGCTCGCACAAACGGGTTCATCTTTAAACGTTACATCCTGGAGCTGGCTGGAGCGCGACAAATAAAAAAAGAAGGGGGGGCTAATGTTTACAGAAATTAAGCCACCGCTTCGGGGCTGACACTAACAAGGCTAATAGCCTCAAAGCGAATGTGGAAAAATGCACACTGTGTGTGGAAAGCGTCAACACATGGCACGCACGCTGCCAAAGTACACCCCCGTAATGCCTTCTCGGTGGCGGTGACAATGAAACAATAACGCGAGCTGTCTCAGCCCAACGGGGTCAGAATGATGCAGGGGAAAAAGCTTGCGAAAGAAACAATTGAATTACCCCCGACGATTAAAAACGCGACGAGCAAAACGACGACAAACGACAGCGACGGGGGGCGATTGCGATCTTTGAAGTCCGACGTTTGCGCTCGTGGCCATCGCGCATTCTCTGCTTGCCCCCTTTGAAACGGAATCAAGAAAGGGGACACTTAGCATAGTTTCACCGAGAGAGTGCCGAGCCTCAGCACGCGGAAACACGGCTCGGGCAATCAACATGCCAGAAGCTGGAGAGCTGCTGTGAAGTGAATAATCCCGGCACGTTCAAGCTTCAAGTGCGTCAACATCGGAAGCACGCCGGGGTGCGGTGGGGGGGGGTGCTGCACGCACACCAGGAGCGTGGCGCATAATGGTTTATTTTTCTCGACACATACACACACGAACATCAACTTCATGTTTCCGCAGTTATTTTAATGCCGAGTGAAGCGATCGGCCCCCCTCCCCCACCCTCCAAAAGGAGCCTTCTTCACACCTTGATTATAGTTACATAGCCGTAGAAAAAGTTATAACGAGCCGTTGGCAGGCTTTGCCCTCGGACAATCACGTTTAGGATTCAGTGTACCGTATTTTTTATGGGGTGAGGGCAGTGAGAATGTTTTTAAAATGCGGCATCAAGGAAACTACCACTTGCCTTGGTGTTCGAATCAAATGATTGACAGACTGACACGCCTACCCAATTGCTGTGAAGGTCATTCATGGGGGTTGTTTGACCAGACATCACCATGCTAGTATGAGTTTTGTTGAAGACGAGAAGGCCCGTGAATGGTTTAGATGCGACTTGCCATCGATATTAGCCGTGGCAAGGAATCAAACTCAGATGGCAGAGCTCGTTGCACGGTGTATCTGCTCGTGCGTCACTGCTCACCCCAACTTCCACTTCAATGTTAGGATTGTTATCAAGGTCCACCAGGGAACCATTGCAGAAAAGAGGAATCAATTGAGTCTTTCCTTTGGGGTGGCCCATTTATCGATACACCATTAATTTCTAATGACCCTGATTTACTTCTAAACAGGCGATTGAATAGTTTGATAGCGATGGCTCCGTTATTCTACAGAGGAGATCACTGAAAATGTGAACATGTGTATCAAGATTGGAGGGAGACGTGTACATGGAGTTAGATGCTTTGAAATACAATGTTGATTTCTCTGTAATTACACACTCATTTTGGTGGGATATCTATAAATGGACAAATTTGGCTTCCAGCATAAATAGGCAGACAATTACGCCTCCTTCCCATATATGTCTCCCCGCGTAAAAGGGTTAATTCCCTTATCATTGAGACGGGTCGGAGATGTGTAAGGAAGCTTGTGAAATAAACAAAATGCAGTTTTCTTCATCATTTATTCCTATAGTTTTTTTTCCACGGCGTATCTATCGGATCACCCTGTTATCTAATTACGGGAAGATGTCAACTGCTGCGAAGCAATTCAAAGCGGCCGTTCGTTATCCTGAACCAAGTTTTATCGGCTGCCACTCTCTCTCGTTTGCTCAAGCATTTGGGCTTCCAGGCAAAGTTGTCCACTCAAGCAGCACCCCCCCCCGCCCCGCGCGTGCACTCTGCGGTTATCGGACACAGCGAAGTTAACAAACTTTGTTTGTCAGTGTGCCCCAGACTCGTTTCTGCGGGTGAATAACGACCGCCGCGAGCGACGCCCCGCTACGGGAGGAACTTTGCGACGGCGGAGAATCTGGAGAGCGTCAATCGGGCCCAATTATCTAACCGCCTCTACGAGTGCAACATCTGTCAAGCTCACGAGAGCTCAGTGTGGGTGCTTAGCTAATTGCCGCTGAGCCTGTGGCCGATTGCCGATAAGGCCACTTCACCGCCTCCGTCGCTGCCGCCACCCTATCTGGGGATCAACAGCCCAGGGGGGGATGTACTTTACAAGGTGCGCGTGTTTCACGTGGATGTGTTGTTAACAGAAGCACTCGCGCGGCCGCCGTTCCAGATCGAGCACAAAAACCTCACCCACCCGACTCCCCCCACCCCGTGGTCGTCGACAGGGGCTAAACAAAACTCCGCAGAGCCAGGGTGAGCACGCCGGCACTTACCGCGCTCGAATCGAGTTTATTTATTGAACACATTTACCCAGGAATGCGCTCTTTAAGGCGTCTTAAACGTCCCGTTTCACAAAAGGTGTCCCCGGGGCAGCGAAAACAAGAGCTGTGCGAGGCCCCGCGTAGGTCTCGGCGTGTCTGCGACCAAGCTAAGCGCGCGCACGTGGGCACAGCTCGCTCGGTGCGTGCCTGCGGTCATGCACCCCGCGCGTGTGTGGCCGTTCGTCCCGACGTTTCGCTCCGCGTGCCAGGAGCGAAAACGTCGGACATTGTTGGCGAAGAACGCGGGCGGTCACGACCGACCTGAGCAACACGCCGGTGAGCTGTGCAGCAGCAGCAGCAGCTCTGATTGGCAAGGCTAGCTTACGTACGGTGCCGAAGAAGTTCAAAGTACGTGCACGCAAGCCGCCAAGGCACAGGCAGTCGCTAACATTTGGGGCAAACGTCTTGGGTCAGAGCAGAGAGATGAGTCATGCTACGACAGCCAACTACCGGGGCATCGCAATTGCTGAATCACAGCCCACGTGCTATGGGCTGCTTTACAAATTCGGCAACATCATCATTCGCATCAGTCATCGTCTACCCACTGCTGGATGAAGGCCTCCCTCCCCAAGCCGTTATCTTCCCTGATGGGTCGAACGATACAATAATCGATGTGGCGGTGTGTACTGTGCGCAAGCTGATTTCATCGCTCCATCTAATCGATCGAATTACGCGTTAGTTGGGTTTCATCATCATCATCATCACTCCATGCATTGCGGTCGCTGCCATTCCATGATAAGTCTCGTCCATAGGCCATCATCAAACTATTCAAAGTCTTCCGATTAATACATATCATCGTCATTGTCTATAGTTGTATAAACTATGGTTTATTTACGGTATAAGTGATTTGTTTGAGCACGTCAGACCTTGTGGTATTTTATAAGATTTTCTCTCGAGGCAAGAAAGGTGGACACACTTTTGAAATATATGTGTGTTGAACTTCCTTCGCACCGTACGCAGCTAACCGTGTTAGCCGGAGGTGCGGGATATATCTGAACCACAGTCCAATAAAACGACGTCGTGATTATCCGAACGATCGCCCCACGATCTTTCAAGTGTCTGAAGCGTGCGTCTGCGGTCGTGGAACTTGCCCATAGACGCCACCAGGGGAGAATCGTTGCCCTGACACGTGACGCGCACCATCTGCATGAAATTACCAGCGTCCTCAATGCTGCGAACTCCTCTGTTGATTGTTGACGGATTGCGCGCGTGCGTATGTACGCACGCGCGGGTGTGTGATTTTAATGGAATGTCAACGATCCCATTGGCCCTACGCGGGGCAATTGGAAGTTCCACTGGAGAAAAACCATTTTCAGCCAATTGCCAAAAATGTTTTTGTTTGAACGAAGGGAGGGAGGGCGGGAAAAAAAATAGACGCCAGGGTGCCGCTAGCTTCTGGTCACAACCCTGGAGCTCGCAAGGAACAGCTGCTGTGCGGTTTGACACTCGAATAGCGACGATGACTTCATTCCGCAAGACTGCCCCTCGGCAGCGCCTGAACGTCACGGCATCGAGACCAAACGCTCGCACACACGCAACTGACGGCTGTGTCGCACGAAGCGACCGATTTCCTGAAAACATCAAAATCTGAATATTTATGAATACGTGGTAGGCCCCAAGCCCCCGACGTGAGGCCAGCAGTATTAATTCGTGGCTGTTGGAAAAAAAAGGTTCCAATTTGGCGAAACATGCGTCAATTTCACATGTTGTTTTTCTTGGCTTCACAACAAGCGAACGGAAATGGTGAAAGCTTTGTGGCCTCTGTCGTACGACAGCCAAGGGTAGGCCGAGATTCAGCCAACGGCGCCAGCTCGCAGGCTTTGGCGAGGAACGCCGCTGCGGGTCGTGCCGTCGTTTGGCACACTGCGCGGCCGAGACGCCCTCACCGCGCAAGTTACCTCATCCCGAGCGAGAGACGGGCCCTCCGCATGAGTTCAGATCGCCGAGGCGATGGCTCGTCGATTACGCGGAGCGGAGACGGCTCAAGAAGGAAGCGGGGGAAAACAGCGGAGTGAGACGAGCTCACAGAGGTCGGAGGTCACGTGCTGGAGAGGAGCGACTTTATTAATGGAAGAAATGTTTGGGAGGCCTTTGATGCGGGGCAACAGCGATACGTTTACACGCAGTTGGTTGCGCCAGATAATTGCATCAGGAGTGGCGGAGGGACGAATTATCGCTGTCACGATGCCTCCTTCGAATTTGTGAATCGGGCATTGAGTCGTTCCATGTTCTACGGTTGTGTTCTGGGCGACCACAGCAGCACTCTGGCCAGAGAGTTTTCCATTTTACATTTGCGCATCAAGCATCTGCCATGGTTTGTGTGCGGATGGGGTCGTGGCCCCAAAAGCTTAGCGAAAAATCTAAGCCAGGGATTGGCAGTAGATGTATCACGGCTGCTGCTGCTGCTGATGATGATCTTGTACTGCCATGTGGCAGGAGCAAGACATAGACCCAGTAAACATGGAACGTCGGACCAACGTTAAAGCCAACGCTGGTGCAATGGTTCCAACCCACATTCTAACGTTGATACAACGTTGGCATGTTTACTGGGAGGAGGCCGTCCATACAAGAGGCTGCCTGACAGCCTAATGGAGGAGAAAGTTAACGAAGAAAAATGTACGTCGACGGGAAGCAATCACCATGACCGAGGAATGGAAAAAGTTCATCCAGTCTCATCGCGAGCCGCCATGTGATGACAGAAGAGGCGAGAGAGAGAGAAAGAGTGACTTGACCTGGAGAGCAGGCAAAATCGTTTTAATCGAGATAACTAACAGCTGGGCGACCACCGCCTCACTGCCATCTGCGAGTCGCATGAGTTGTACGTGCTGTGACAATGAGACTGCACCAAAGGCACCAGCAAAACTACGAGAGGGATTTGTAGACAAAGATCCCCTGTACGGCGTACACAAGCTGTAGGAGGGGCAAGTGCTGTGGAGAGCACCGAAGAAGGCTGACACAGCGCACAGACGGGTGGTGTGGCTAGGACCATGCCCGGTCGACGTTGTCTCCCCCAGTGCTGATGTCGAAACACGCAGCACCAAATAGTCATGTAAGGCTGAGCAGAACTCGGGGAGGCCAAGGATGTGTTGGTAAAATTCTCACTGATATTGGTCATTGAGCGGGCATGGAACTCGGCTCCGCTGGATTGGTCGCGCAGCGCGCTAACCACTGCACTACCGCTCCCCCGATACAAACACACACACAACAACAACAACCGCCATTCGCCATTAAGTGGCGGTGACGTCACCACGACGCTTGTGCCAGGCCTGGCAAACACACAAATCAAGATACACACACACATCAAGATACACACACACACATCAAGACACACACACACATCAAGATACACACACATCAAGATACACACACACATCAAGATACACACACACACGAGTTAATTACGACATCCCTCACCGGTGGGACGTAAAACACGCGCTGCTGAAAAGCTAAAGCTGTTGGCAGCCTTTGCAATGCAATACCTCTTCTTGGTTCTTTCGGTAAAGTCACGTAGAAGCGAAGTAATAAAATAATAAAAATAAAACATAATAAAATAATTTATTTTTATTAGTAATAAAATAATAAAAATAAAACATAATAAAATAAAAATTTTTTTATTGTATTACTTCCCTTCTACGTGACTTTACCGAAAGAACCAAGAAGATGAATCCCTGCAGTCACGAAAGCTTTAAATCGAAATGCAATACCTTCCCAACGCTCACAGTACTGTAACACAAACACAAAGTGTCACCATAAAGCCTCTAAAGAGGCCGCTGGGGCAAGTGCTGTTCGTGAGCTTCAATGAAGGTCGACGCGACATGCGAGGGAGCTGGGTGGATGGCCAGCAACCACGCGCGGGCCGCCTTTGTCTCCCCTCAACAAAGCTGATGTTTACACACCGCATCCAGGTACTCGTTTTAAGGCTGAGTCGACCTAGAGGAGGTGCAGCACCGGCTCAAAAATTCGTCACCGATGTTAAAACCGTGAGCGGGAATCGAACGCGGGTGGCCGAGGTTCGTGGCGCAGCGCGCTAACCACTACACGAAGGCTCTGCACGGTAGAGAGCGACACGAATACATACAAACACGCTCACTGACACACAAACCCTCACACACTCGCAACACGTTCCCTCTTTCGCAAAACGTTCCCTCTTTCGCAAAAGCTCCCACACACACACGCGCGCGGCCGTGCGCGAGCGCACACACACAGGCACAAAGATCCCCCATATAGCCTTGAACTGATTGAGAGCAAGTGCTGTCAGCGTCCACCTATGAAGGCGGGCACGGCACACGAGGGCCAGGCTAACACCACCCCCGGCCACTTTGTCTCCCCAAGCGACGATGTTAACACGCCACACCGGGTTACTTCTTTGAGGCTGAGTCGACCAAGGGGTTGGTGGCCGTGAGCGCTAACCGCTGCGCCACCACTCCCCACAACGGTGCGGGCAGCACCCGTGGCTGCCCACGTGTTCGCACTCGAGCCAGGATGAATTTGGGTGGATTATCCTGCTGCCCGCTGCTGCTGCTGCTGCCCACTGCCACCGTGCGAACGATGAAGCCATCGCTTCCAAAAAAAATGTCGGTTCATCTGCCTCCCATCTCATGAGAGATTCAATAGCAATTGACACATTGTTACATATGAATCACCCTATAGCTGTTCAATGTCCAATGTCTCCGTAACCCTAATTTTGTCATTTGTATTGTGATCAATCTAAAAAGTACCTGCCCCGAGCCGATTTGTGCTGCAGGGAATTAAAAAATAAACTTTTAATTAATACTTATTTATGTTCATGAAATATGTTTGACTCATCACGTGATACAGTTGTTTTTGTTGTGATTTCCGCTTGCTGCACTGTACTTCATCTCATTGTATGAACTGCTTTTGTAATTTTGATGACCGAAGTTACTTTCGCAGATTGACACTCACCCCGGTCTCTTGAGTCCTCAGCCGATTCAACAAACGAACTTGAACTCGGAGCAGCAAGGGCCTCGGTACAATTCCCAAATCGGGCGCCTCTGGGTGTGGAGTTTGTATGATCTCCCCCTGCTCTGCATGGGTTCTCTGATTTCCTCCCATTGCGAATAAAAAAAAACGATATCACATCCCGACGCGAAAAACCACCCTGCAAATCACTCGATTGGGATCACACGCGGCAATAACATCGCTTCCCTGACTGCGAAACTTTGGCAGGACCCTCCTGAAAAAGAGTCTTGGGACTCTGTGAGGTATTCCTGGGCAAACACGCATAGCAGCAGTAGGAATAATACGAGTAACACATAACCCAAGTCCCCGGGGTCACAGCGACTTCTGGCTCAGGTCCTGGCTCTTCTCCCTCTACCGATGACTGACTCTGTGTATCAACAACACACAAAGACGTATTAATGCCCTCAGCCTTATCCAGACCACCTGCTCAAAAGGAACTGAACAGCGTACGCCATTGTGTCGTTCAGAAATCACCGACTCACAGGGTTGAAGCCGACGTGGGCCGTCCCAGCGACTGGCAGCAGTGAAACAAAGACACACGCGCAGCCGTTCTTCCCGTTTCGACCTCGTCAGCACTCATCACCAGGACTGTGCCACCAGTCATCGATGTTGGCCGCTGCCACGCGCCTCTGGGAGCCCCCCAATATACGGAGCGGGCTTGTGCCCCGACTCTATGGGGACTCGTTAGCTCTCGCCGAAAGGCAACAATAACTCGACTGTGTGGAACCAGAGACCTGTCTCCCCCCTCCCTCTTTCTATTTAATGTCCTCAACGTACGCTTCGACCTATCACCCCCACTTATCTGAAGATAACCAAACTCCCCCCCCCCATCCTGTCATCTTTGCCTAGATCCCCTGATTTGTATAAAACATACTCTCTCGGTCTGTCGGTCACAGCCACTCACTTGAGTAATTTCTCTTGCACAGAGACGGGCACGGGGGTGATTCTGACCGCAAGGAACCAGGGACCTATCGTTTTAATAATGGGCCATGTGATGCCTATGACCTTTGACCTGCGTAAGATATCAAACGGTACGCTGCCCGTACAATGTGTTGGGTACCGTGTCAGCTTGTTTCGCAGCAAGGGGGCAGAGCAAAAAACGTTGGGCGCGACTAACACGGCCACTACTGTCTCCCTCCTGGATCCCTCTCCATGGTGACCTTCACCGTGACCTCCATGGTGCTATTTGATAAACGAGCCTCCCTAAGGTCACGGCTCTGAGAGCCCAAAGGTTGACGTCTTGGGAAGACATTAGTGGAGTCTCCAACGCACGTTGTCATTCGAGTAAGTGTACAACGGTGAGTTTATTCTCCTAGAAATGTCTTGCAAGATCGATGCGATGGATTAAACATCATAAGTGGGTTTAAAAAAGAAGAGGGTAAAACAAATATCTAAAGCTGTGTTGAGCCGACATCTTTTTGTGTTTGTGAAAAGCCGGCATGTGTTTGCGTGTGTGCGCATGTTCGTTGCCCGTGGGCTAAGCACCAGGTGTTATGGGTTAGCGGAGCGGGCTGAATGGCCCGTGCACTACCTGTGCTTCTCCCTTGCACCCTCCCCCGTGCACACGACCCAACCTCAATTCATTTCCAGGAGGCTTGTGATACGGAGCCAGTGACACGGGGGCGGTACAATCGCTGGGTTTTTTTTAACTATCCATTTCCAACCAAAAATTATGACTCTATAACGTTAATCATGGCAACAATATGAATCAGAATGACCCAGACACTCACGGTGACCTCCCGGCCGCTGCGTGGCTGCGGTTTGGGTTCCGGTTCAGTGACGCCACGCCGCTTGGAACGCCACCACCATCACCGCTTGGCTCCGGCTGCTGCTGCTGCTTCTGCTGCTGCTGCTTCTGCTGGCTGTCGCCGGGCTGCAGCAGGGAGGCTGTCGGCTTCTTGACGGCGCCGTGCGGCTGCAACTGCGCGGGAGCCCTCACCACCTCGCACGCCTGTCCGGCGAATCCCGGCTTGCAGAGGCATAGCTGTGGTCGCAGGCACATGCCCTCGTTCTGGCAGGCAGGGGTGCAGATGGCTGGGTGCAGTGGGTGGGGGGAGGGGTGCAAGGGGGGGGGGGGGGGCAGTGATGATTGGTCACCTACTTTCTCACACAAGCTTAAACTTGCATTTAGGGATGGCATCATCAGAATCATCGCGATCCATGTGCAGATTACCCGTCGGTGTTCACTGCACATTTTGTCAATGGTACAAAATGTAGGTGTTTAGTTTTGTATTTATGTTTCCAGCAGCCGTGTAGAACGAGAGAGAGAGAGAGAAAACAAGGAACCCCAAGTATGCGTCTTCCAAATGACCGGCGCCTTCTGAGTGTAATCGTAGCGACAATCCTCAGATGTGATGTGGGGAGCCAGAGAAAGCGAAAGAGAGACATGGACAAAAATATCGAAGGAATACGAGTGTGTAAAAAAGAGACAGGGAGAAGAGTGACTAGCGGAAAAAGACGCGACGGGATGAACGGAGGAATATCAGGAGCGAAGCAACGCAAGAGAGAGAGACCAAAGTCCGTCTTATAATCCACGAGAGAGAAAGAGAGAAAGATCCCTGCGAGAGGGCTTCCCAAATAGAAATAAACCGGGACATATCACGGGAAGAAGACGAAGCAAATCTCACAAATTCAGAGAAGCTGGGAGCTAATCGTCAATCCACTGTCTTGTCAAAGTCAATCCAAGTATTGAAGTGGTAGTCATCTCCCTGCTTACAGCTCTAAGCCAGTGGTGGATATTCCACATTCCCACCGCGCTTGGTTGAGTCTATCCATAGAACAACTACGATTTACTTCGCAACAAAGTTGTAGTAATTTTATCGACCAAGAATGGATGATGGGTTAAGTCAACGCCAGCCAGGATTCAAATGTCAATCTCATGATTACGAGTCCACTCTTTCTGCCGCTGAACCATTGCGCCGAAAACATCGTCTTGAGTGGGGGGGGGGGGCATTATTACACCGGTACTGACAAAGACCGCCACTGTTAATGTTCCAAGCTTTCAAAATTTCCGAGGACAGCTACCAACAGAACAAGAGAACAATCCTGGGAAAACCAGGCCAGGTGGCAACCCAACGCGACCCGTCCCATGTGCACGGGGCATTAAAGCAGTGGAAATGCTTCTAAAGTGACTTCACATGCCCTCTATTGATCACACTTGTCGTGCACCACCGCGCGTACGCGGCTGTCCGTATGTACACTCACGGCACAGTACATCATTGCATAAGGCTCAACTTGGCAAGTTACCTGGGACAGAGACAAAGAGAGAGAAACAGAGCGCTGCTGTGGCATTGGCTGGCTTCGGCGAAACTCTCTCTCTCTCTGTCTGCGTCGTTCACGTTATTTTGGAAATCGCGTGGGCTTCAGTCGTCAAAGTGAGAGCGCGCGAATGATCGGTGTTACATCAGAGGTCAACGCATTCCACGTGGCCACGCTGACACGATGTGTGGACTTTGAAGACGTCTACGACAGCGGAGGTTAACGGGCAAATAACTCGCCACCGTGACCCGCGCGGCGTGCAGCGAACCCTCATCCAGCAGTAGAATGGCAAAGCGGGCTCTGCGCGTGCATTATTCGTAATGAGATAATTGGGGGAATTGGAATCTGCAAGTCGATTAATCTGGCCTGGGCGTATACTGCACTCACAATCCCCCCCACCACCACCCCACCCCTATCCACACTGCCAGATGTATAAACACAACACATGGCATAGCTAGGATCACTCGTTAATAGGCTCCCACATGGCTGTTGTTTTTTTTAGAATACCACAAATGTGCATATGACCAAATTACTGGGAATGCGCCCCATCATGTCAGATCTCTGGAGTTGAGCTGGGGATTCGGGCCTAGATACTCACGACTCCTACTCGGATACTACTACCGCTGGATTCTACCTTCATTTATTTGGATGGGTGGACTTCCAGTGACATCCAAGTAATATACAAACAGGCGATGTAGGCTAATGTTGCAAGGACTGCCCGGTCAGCACGTGACACAATCTCATTCCGTGACTGCACTACTCTCCAGCTGCCGGCCTTCGTGATCCCGCACCTCCCCAGTGTGGGTGAAGTATGGCCAAAAAAATATCCACGATTCACATTGTAAACGAACATCACAGCTACCGAAACAGCGTTGGCACACATCTCGGCCATTTAACACTTTAACAGTTTATTAGACATCCAGTGCCAAAGCAAACCCCACACCGCGTTAAACAACCCATTCTCCCTGCTCGAAGTCGTCAATGCGAGCAACGCCCATCTCCATTGAGTGTCGCGAGCCTTTGGTGGAAATTCCACAGTCCCGTAACGGGGGCAGTTGGGGGAGGGGCAGCCGTGCCATGTAACGTCCGCTGTCGACTTCGCACAGAGTGGGACTCCTCTCGCTCATCACGACGCGATGGGGCCGCAGCCAACCCGCTATTTGACACGCGAGATGTTTCACCCACAGCGGAGGGGAGACGGCAGTTGTCAAGTCTGCAATGTCCCCACGTGTTTGGGTGCAACGAGGCGATGGTGAGGCGCGGCGCGGTGTGGTGTGGCAGCGCTGGACGGCACGGACAGGAAGGGAGTGAATGGCACTGAGAGCCCCGCGGAGGGCTTTACATCACAGCTCATCTCAAGACATTTGAAGCCCCCCCCCCCTTCACCCCCCCCAGTGGCAGCTATCCCTGTGCGGCACAAGGTGACTCGGCACCTGGCCTGTGCGCGGGCAATTGGATGCCACTAGGGGGGGAGGGCGATGATTGCTGCTGTTTGTGTGCAACCCCAATAACGCAGCTCTCTGTACCCGTGCGCTGCACCCACCTGTCCACGACAGATTGCCGAGCTCGTCGGCATTAAAACTAAAAACAAACTACTCAGATAGAGGGTAGGGGGAGAAAGGGGCATTCTGCTTGCGGGGAGAGACCTTGAATGGGGGCTGTGTGGGCTGTGTGGGGTGTGTGTATGTGTGTGTGTATTCGGGTATGTGTGTGTGGGGAGGGGTAGTGTAGCGGTTAGCGCCGCTGCGCTACGAACCCGGGGATCCGAGTTCGATTTCCTGCTCACGGCCAACACCAGTGACGATTATCTGAAACGGTCCTGGGCCTCCCCTAGGTCAACTCAGCCTCAAATGAGTGCCGGGCGTGGTGCTGGCCACCCACCCCCTCGTGTGCCTTCATCGCTGCTCGCTAACAGCACTTGTCCCTACAGTCGGTTGAGGCTATACGGGGGATTTTTGTCTTTATACGTGTATTGGAGTGGATCGGTGGCTTAGAGCACTGAGCTATGAAACCCCGGCGATACGAGTTCGATTTGGCACTGAACTAAATAGCAAAAGCGAGGGGTATACTGGATGTCGTGTTCCGGGTGTGCGGAAAACTGAGCCCTGGTTCGATCGCGACGGCAGTGACTTAGCCACAGGCTTGGCTCGCGTCGTACTCACGTTTGGTGCATTTCTGAAGTCCGGGACTCAGCCTCCAACCCGGGCAGCATTGCCCACCGCAGACATTGAGTCTGGAGAAACCGCGGCACGCGATATGGTCACAACACATTCTGGATTGCCCAACACGTCCAAGGGCAAGACCACAAGTACGAACTGGTGAACGCATTCGCCCACTCATTCTGAAGTTAATCCGGGCCCGTGCTGATTGACCGTAGAGTATATCGCCAATGGCCTCTGTAGGCAATCAGAAACACGCGTTTTGAGAATTCGGCTGCTGTACATTTCCACATGATAAGCCACTTCGTTGAGCAATCATTTGTGGTCAGGTCGCTTTTGAAAAAGAAGCGAAATAGCTCAGTGGGGTTTTGCCTAGTAAGGTAAAAAAAAACATAGTTTGTATATTTGTTTAAGTGATTTGTTAACTTTTTTTAAATATACTTTGCACTCCTATCGTGTTTTTGTTTTGTATTAATTGTTGTTGTAACGTTCAGACCCGCCCCGACTGCACATCTGTGAAAGAGCTTCGTAGCTCATCGGATTCCTCCAGTCTAAAGAAATATCCTGATTCTGATATATGATGCTGCCGTGGTGTTGAATGGTTAGCGCACCGGTTTTGCAATGCAGAGGTTGCCGATTATTTCTATCTCCCGACTCGGCAGTCTAAACAATCGTTGCAAGTTTCTTAAGCCCCCGTCCACACCGCGCCTACCCCCCCCACCTCCTCCCCCTTGCTCTGTGCTCCCGGCAAATATGAATATGAGCACGCAGATTGACAGTCGTTCAGGCAGGTCGCGTGTGGCGGGGGGTAAAGTGTGGGTCATCCCACCTCGTCCAAGAGGTCTGGGCGAGCGTGGAAGAGTAGGCCAAGTGCTCCTCTTAACAGACCTGAACCTTTGCCTTGGCTATTACGCAGGGTGATCCATTTGTCGACGCCCTACTGATTTACGGTGATGCTCTCTCTTCTTCGCAGGTCGTAGAACTGTGTGCATCAAGCGACGGCCTCGTATCGTACAGCGGAAAATGTTAACAAAGGCCACTAAGCACATTGAGATTGGTGAAATACGTGCAGAGGCTTTGATATAAAACATAGGTTTTTTAAAATTATTTCTGTTGGGTATCTATAAGTGGATCACACTGCATAATCATTTTTACTAATTGTGGCGCGTACATTAACAAAGTCATTCTTTAGTACAAGGCCTCCCTCCCTACGCCGTCGTTCTCATGCGGGTCGTTTTGACCACACTTCACCACGTTGGTCAGTGCGGGTCGGCGAAGGGGCAATGGGCGCTCAGGACTGGTTCAGGAATCACGCGCCACTGATGCCAGCCGTGGTGGTCGGGAATGGAACTCGTGTAGCGCGTCACGCCAACTCCTGCAGAGTCGCTCCACTCTACACTCTAATGTTTCTAATAGCCCTATCCCCCAATGGAGCTGTGTGGGAAACATCTCACGTTACCTGTTCTTACGCTGCAGGGACAGGCAACATTAGCCTTCGAGCAATAACAGCGAGTGGATTCCGCATTCCATCTGTGCGGAGCTTTCAGTGTTAACCCCCCCCCCCACCTCGTTCGAATGGTGGGTTTGTTTTCCTCCCACAGGAAATTCAATCGCTCATTAATTTGAATGATAATCGATCGATCGAACTGTTCCTGGGCACCCCCCCACCCCCCTGCTCAACTTGATGAATCCGCACCGACCTGCGTGGTGAAGTATGGTCAAACAATACCCATGGAGTGGAGGAGGGATGGGGGGGTGCTTGAATGCAGCGGTTGACCGACAAAGTGGTGTACACTTTAAACATTAATATATTTCAACTACCATTTTCCGGATTATAAGACGCAACTCCCCCCTCCGCCTTCTACATCCACGCCATTTAAAGCAAGTTTCGAGTGCGTCTTATAATCCGGTGCGCGCGCGCGTGCGTGCGTGCGCGCGCGCGCGCGTGTGTACGACCAGATTTGTACAACGTTATTGACACCGGGTACCAGTTTTTTGGATGCGTCTTACTTTCCGGCCGCGTCTTATAATCCGGAGAATGTTCGTGTGGGGTGGGGGGGAGTGTGGTTGTAATGAGTTACCCTGTGAGCGCTGTGGCTGAGTTGACCTGGGTACGGGCGGGGCCGGGCACGCCTGGTCGCGGGTTCGCACCGAGTGCGGTGGCCACCACCACTCCTCCTCCCGCTCCTCTCCCGTGGCCACCGGCAGCGCCACCTTCGACGGCCCGCGCCCTCGTCCTCCCGGCCTGATATCCGTCGACGCGTCCAGCCGAACTCGTGGTGGTGGTGGTGGCGCCGTGAGCGTCTCCCTGATGCCCAAAGCGAGTCCCTTGACCGCGTAGTCTCGTTTGCACGGGTGCCACGATCACCGCCGATGCCCCTGCTGCTGATGCTGCTGCTGATTGGTGGGCAAGTCTTTGCGCCACAAGAGGGGTTCGAACAGGAGTCCGCTGCTGCTGCTGTTGCTGTTGTTGATGATGGTGCTGTTGGGACCTCCGGGGCTGTGTGTTCGGCTGTGTTGCTCCAAGCGCAAGTAAAGTCGCCATCGTGATAGCGAGAAGAGACATCGTAGAAGATGACAACGCCACACCTCTGAGACGAGGCATCATCTTCATCATCATCATCGTAGCGCGCAGTCTCACTCACGTCATGTAAGATTGCAAGCAGGTAGCCGGGTCAGAGCCGCATTAGATTTAGCGGGCACTTCGCACGGTCCGTGTCGCATGCACCTACCTTCATATACAACACATACAAACGCCTCAACCCAATAAACGCTATACACAGATAAGTACAAACACGTCTAAGAACGAAGCAGTGGCTCGCGTGACACGCAGATAACTCGTGGCGCCAATTAAAGACCGGACGAGAAATCTGACTTCAGTTTGCGCAAGCGGCTGATCATCGCCGCATTTATTTACTCATTAACAAAAACAAAAAAAAAGTCAGAGCCTCTCTGCGGACAATCGGTTGAGTCGCTCGACTGTAGCAATGCGCATTACTCGGGGCGTTCGAGGAGGTTGTGATGAGTGGTGGCAGCGGCGGCGGCGGTCACAGGCGCGCCTCCTCTGCCAGACGCGGCGCTCGGATTTGCTCCACGAATCTTCAGGGTCGCTCGCGAAGAGCTCCTACGCCCCTCCTCCCTTCCCCTCTGTGATGATGGTGATGACGCTCGCGTGTGTGTGTGTGTTGGAGGGTGGGTGGGGGTGTGGAATAGAAAGGGGGGGGGAGTAGGGGAGGAGAGTAGGGGAGAGTCGGGAGGAGTGGGGGCAACTGTGCATCAGAGAACAGAGAGGGAGAGACGAGTGAGGGAGTAGGCGGCACGGCGAGGGGGCTTGATTTGTGTTGTTGTTGTTAACTCTGAAAAGTGAGAAGCCGTACAACTCAAATCGCGCTCAATGCGAGACAGACAAGCTCAGGAGCGAAGCAGATTGGTTAAGCATGTGGATGGGAGACTCGTTGGGAATACCATACACACCATCGTGCATGGGCTGCAAGGTGGTCACGAGAGGCAACGGATCATTGGATCTATCTATGCGCGGCTTTGAGTGACACCCTCTCGTGCGCGCGGGTGGCTTTTTCTCCCCGTACTCTGGTTTCCACCCACGTGCGACTCATTAATGGAATTGGGCCACGTGGAGCAGAGGCTTCCTGAAAAATACATTTTGAGACTCGGTGAGGCTTTTCTGGCGACAATGAAAGGCATTATTGACACGCCTTCCATCCATGTTCGCGTGCGTTGTGGGGCAAAAAGTGTGGCGTAGCGATTAATCTAAACACAAACTTGTCCAACAGCGTTTGTTTTAATAGACCACACCTAAACTGATTAAACTCAGAAAGTCTAAACCTGTGCCAGATTTTGTGCCTGAAATGTTGCTGGAAAATATTTGGTCTTGATTTTCTTTTGTTGATATCAGTCATTATGCAAGATATTTACACCCCTTCCAAGTGCATTTTGCACTTAAATAAAATTATTTTCGGTAATTTATTTACCTTGGAACGCGCCAATCGAATGGCGGAGGAAGAACTGCCGCGCCCCGGAGGAGCGGTGATTTGGACGAGGGCTCACTTTCATGAATCCGGAAAGATAAGTTCACAGCCACCTCAAGCTGGATTAAAAAGCCTCCCGATGCCATGTCGGTCGTGGGGGCGGGAGAGGGGTGCTTTTGACCATACTTCACCACGCTGGTCGGTACAGGTTGCTACAAGTCGAGGAGACCCCATGACAGTTTTATTTTTTCGGATTTCACTCGCCACCCACTGATGTCAGCCGCGTCTGGGACTCCTCGAGTCGCCCCCGTTCATACAGCGCAGTGCTCTAACCGATGCGCCACCGCTCCCACCGCCCCCCCCCCCCTTCTTGCTGTACTGCCTCTTAAAATAAGCTCTTGACAGGGCGACTGCACAATCTCAAAATAGCCGAGCACCCTCCCCTCCACCCCGCAAAACGCACAACAGCTCATAACGGAACGGTGCTTCCTGCTCACAGTAAGGGATAGAGGCGCGGCCCTGCAATCGCTGCTGGGGCCTCCACTAGAGGCGCGCTCTTCGAGGCAACCCCTTTGTAGAGGGTGTTCGGCCTACTCTTCCACGCTGGCCAGACGTCTTGGGAAAGGTTCGGAGCACCCAGACTTGACCCCGCCCGCGCGTGGACCAGCCGATCGACGAACTGTGGTGGCGCCCATTCCTACTGCTCAGTGGACGGAGATTCGGGTGGCCCGGGGTTGGGTGGGTGGGTGGGTGGAGATGTAAGATCAACGTGTCCCATTATTTCAACTGCCGCGCCAGGAGATAGAACAGGGGAGGCGCCGCGGGCAGCACGTGCGCTGCCGCCGTTGCGGGAAATCCGGCCGGAGATGGCCTCGCGGTGGAGCGAGCGCCTCCTCGCAATGCCACGTTGGGATTCGACTCCAGCCCATCGTACCTCCAGGTGGGTAGACAAAATAGGTACCACTTAGTGGGACGGGGGGGACGGGGGGACGTCAACGGCGTTTGTTTATATGGATAGGCTCACCGTACCTCCGATTGACACGGGGTGGCTACGTACGGTGCGAAGGAAGTTCAACCCACATACCAGTGGAATGTGGCATCTCCCACCGCGGGCTCCGCAGGGACGTCAACGGCAGTTGGGCACCGGTGACGTCTCAATGCCTCAAGCCGCAGGAGACCACCTTGACCTCTTGTGGCTTCGCGAGGGGAAACGTTTGGCCACGGCGAGGTTTGAACCCCCCACCACCACCCCCCCGCTTCCCCCGTACCCCCCCTCCACGTGCCCCCCTGTGCCCTCCCCCCCCCCCCTCGTGTCCCCCGCCCGACGGATCACGACGACCTCCGGCCAGCCTCGCGTTTTTATTCCCGCCCCCCCCCCCATCCCATGGACCTGAACACGACACCCGCGAGCAACCTCGTACAAGCGGGGTCAGGGGTCAACGACGCGCGCGCGTGAACAACTCGCACGCGTTACTCGGAGACGCTCGCTGCTTCTCTCCGCCCTCATTTCCCCAAGATGTTACAAAGCGAAGGCTTCAATATCCCTGGACCCAGGACGAGGCGAGGGGAGCTCACAGGGGCTGGAAGTTGGCAGGACATCAGTCGGCAGATCGCCGGTTGTCCTGAGATTTTCTACACGAACCACCCCCCCTATCTTTCCTCCACACTGCCACCCCCCCTCCTTTCCGCCACGGCGCCGGTCTCACTCCGGCAGTCAAGCGCTAACGTTTGGCCGGGATTAGGGGGGGGGGTGTAGAGACGTGCATTTGTATTTGTGGTGATCGGCGTACGGTGGGGGGGGGGGGGATTGGTCACGGCCGCGTGAATCACAACTCTCAGCTCGGGGTCCCCCCCTGTCAACAAAAAAGCCAAAAGTGATTTAGATTTTCTGCTCAAATGAGCGTCGGTAGCGGAGCAGCCTTGAGCCGTTGATGGAAATTCCACATTCCTACGACAGGGGCGAGGCTATTGACTTCCCCAAGAAGTGGTAGTCACATCCATGGTATCGACCCTGCAGGAATGATGATGATGATGGACAGGCTGGGTTTATCCCCCCAGTCAGAATTTCAACTCGCAACCTTTTCGATTCTACCGCGGAGCCGCATGGTCGGACCCCGTTTCCCGTGCCATCACGTGAGGGACATAGCAGCTCTTTAGGGTGCCCGCAGCCTCCCTGGAGCGTCGTAGGATGCCTATTGGGCCCCCCCAGCCCGCTTGCATTTGTTTGCTGGTGACTGTGTATTGCCTCCAGTGCTTTTTGCTGCTGGCGGCAATAAAAGTTGTTTAAAAGTCAAAGTCTCTGGCTCTCTCTCTGTGGTTCTCTCTCTGTGGCTCTCTCTCTTTGGGGCTCTCTTCTCGAGCCACACCCCCCCTACAGCCTCTCCCATCCTCCCAACACACAGACTTCCCAAAAGTACACTACGCAGGTCCCATGTCATTCGAGGCTATTCTCGCCGACTAAAATTAAATCATACGTGACATTTTTATTTTCTGCGGTCGGCTGCCAAGCAACAAAGCCCCCTGCAGTTATGAAAAGAATCTTGTCTTGTGCGGTATTTCCTCCACTTCGAATTTTTCGAGCCGTTTCATTATATATATATATTTTTGTACCAAGAAAATCTGGGTCCGTGAAAATGGGGGCCTAAATCAACCGGGATGATATATCACGTTACGTTCAGATTGCCCTGTTGCAATTCATTGCAGTTATAATAAAGGATCGCTTTACATTTTCAAATAAGTTGAGCCTCCGGCGTGTGGATTCGCTCTGCATTAACTCCAGCGGAGCTCGTCATATAGACGATCGTAAATAAGTCTCTCCACACATTTTTTTGGGGGGGCTTCGGAGCAAGTCCACTGGGACAATTTTTTTTTCCGGAATTTCGTGTCGTTGTTGGTTTTCTAGTCTCTGCGGCAATTCGTATCGCGCTGTGAGCACGGGAATTTCTCACGGGGAGGCCGTGAGTGTTCAAACGTCCTAGATTTGAAGCTTTCGTGACTGCAAGGATTCATATTCTTAGGTTTTTTCGGTAAAGTCAGGTAGGTGAAAAATTTAAATTGTAATTAATAAAAGTTAAATAAAAAATAAAATAAAAATCACGACGTTTCGGAGGCAACACAGGCTTCCGTCTTCAGGTGGAACCGTCACAGCACGATAGCTGTATCTTTATTTTTATTTTACTTTTATTAATTTAATTTTAATTTTTCACCTACGTGACATTACCGAAAAAAACCTAAGAATATGTTCAAACGTCGCATCTGCCCTTACAAAACTGTCAACCGAGTCCACGTTAATCGTGGTGGGTTTTATTTCTATTGTTATTTATTAGTGTCTCTGTAACGCACGACCAATAACAACAACAACAACAACAAACGCGAGAAGGTCCGTCAGTTTCCGAAAATCAGACCCTTGCGGAGAGCCTGCTGCAGTTCCTGACTCTTGCGAGAAGGTGCATCTGATCGTCGGCAAGGAGCGGCTGAGCATGGGCACTGGCAGTGGTGATCGTTCGTGGCAGTGTTTTTTTTTTGGACACGTTCAAAACTTGGTCCTAATCAAGGCTCGTACCCCTCCACCCAACCCCCGACTGCAAAGCTGGAATCCATACGCGGTGATTGCAATCTCATCCACATTGTGCTGCATTTTCTCAATTTTTTTAAAATACCATACTATATGTGCATATAACGAAAGACTCATTCATAGTCTGAGTCAAAGTGAGAAACCCCCCCCCCCTGCACCTCTTCATAGTGGGCTCTCAGTCATCATCAGCATCAACTAGGTTCTATCCACTGGTGGATGAAGGAGTACCCAAGCAGACGTCCATCAAATAACAAAAGAGCATCCGCCAGCCCCCGAGCACGCAAGTCGTCTCGCTCCGTGTCCGCGACGAACTCCGTCTCGGGTGCGCTCCCTCCTTTGACTGCCACTCCATCCGTCGCTAGTCTCCATTGCTTGCCGTCGGCCCTTCCAGCGACGCGTCCTGCCAAAAGCCCGCTTCTTATCATTCACCGACGCGATGCCTGGAACGTATGCTTGTTCTCTCTGATGCCACGCGTTCTTCTGCCTCTAGGTTCCAATTGCAAGCCCGCGCTTCTCCATGCTTCGTGGCGGAAATCGTCTTAGTCAATGCTCCATGTTTCTGATCCACATGTCATAGCAGCCCGTGTACACTTCAAGCAGTGGGCTCTTATCTGGACCTAAAGGGCAAATATTGCTTCATTGAAATGAGCAATGGGGATGGCGTTTTCATTTTCATTGCACTGAGCCAGAGTAGGACATTCCACATTCCCATTGTGGAAACCAGTGCGGTTTATATATCGTTGACAGCCAGTGTTGCCTTCTCACAAAGTGGTATCAACTTTATCGACCCTGCGAGTGTATGGTAAGTCGACCCCCCCTACCGCCCGCACCCTCCCCCCTCCCACCCCACCCACCCAAAAAAATGTTGTGCCCGTCATGGAGTTATCTGACTATACTTCACCACTCTGGTCGTCGCGTGTTCGTGGCGTGGAGAGCGGGGCCCCAAGACCGGTTCAGACACCGCTCGCCGCTGACGTTGGCCGTGACCCCGGATCGAACCCGTCGACCTTTGCCACTGGGTTTCGTGCGAGCGGCGCGATGCTAATCACCGCGCCGTCGCTCCGCGTGCGTGGTTTGCGTGTTCCGTACATTCCGCGTGCAGGTTCGTCGGCGTCTCCGACTCGTCGACGGGAGGCTCATTACCCTTCAGCAGAGAGGGCTCATTTGTGCACCACGTGTCGAGCAGCTGGCCCCACGCGCAGCTCAGAGATGTAATTTGGGGCGGGCGAAAGGATTTGTTTTCTTTTATTAAAAGGCGCTTTATCTTCCGCAATGAAACTCTTCCGAGTTATTGTTTGTCTGGGCACGGTGCCCGGCCGGATTGCATCTCGTTTCCTTTCAAAGCACCCCAAAAAACCCAACAACAACAACTTACCGGACACGAGAAACGCGATCATTAATTACCGCCACCGTCGCGTACGGCGCATGGCAAGACGTTGTCACGGCTCTTCGTCCGTGAGCGCATTGTAATGTTCTATGAATGCACTGGGGCATGGATATGTATATTTTAACAAATGCTTGGTTTCTACTCAAAGTGTTATTCCAATTGTGCGTTCGCCGTCGACTGATGAAGCGTTCTCCATTTGGAATTTTCGCAATGTTCGTGATCGATCGCCCAGTGTTTATGTTAAACGACTGGCCTGCGGAAGCAGATATCTCGCAGAGCGCTTTTTGAGATCCCTCAAAGTGACTTTGTTTTTATCCCTTCCCCCGCTACAGAAAGAAATGTTCATCGCGTGGCAGTGAAACTAATGTTTTAAACTTTCAAAGCTGGCGTTTTGCCAAATTAGGCGAAAAACAACATTTGATCGTTTTTTACGTGATCATTGATGGCCGGGCGAAGACCATTAACTCACTAAAACTTGAGACCCACGTGTAATCAATCACAAGTAACTAAAACCTGGCTCTCAGCGATGCCAGCTCAGTGCTGTGACACCTGAGATGCACGACCACCTACAAATCCTGGCCTTCAACCCGGTTACCGACCGAGCCGGTGGCTTACTGGCGTCACGCTTAAAGTCCCATCACCAGCGGGTAAACACCCATCAACGTGGTCTCACACTGATGTACCCTCCTCCCCCCTTCTTCTGCCCCAGAAAACAATCTAAATCGCGTGCTGTTGGGTGATTTTATCGAGTGCCCCGGAAGAGCATGCCCCCCCTCCCCTAACGAACAGCAGTGCCCCCCCTCTAACGAACAGCGTTGCCCCCCGCTAGCTCATCGGAGCTCATCGGAGTGTCCGAGGGGGCACTTGGGTTCAAGGTCAAGAGGTCATCATGGCCATTGGCCGTTAAAGCCCCCAAAACCGCGCCGTTGCTTCCTTCCTACTTCCAGATCTCGCAGCAGTTGCACGGTCAGCACCTGGCCTCCCAAGATCTGTTTTGTTATGGTACGGTCTTCCACTTAATGACACAGGGTGATGCACTGCTAGCTGCAACAGGTCGAAATGGAAATGTGTTTATCTCGGAGCGCGGTGCCGATAGCACCAACGGAGTGTAATTGGAAGGGGAAAAAAAAGCTAAACTATTTTTTATTTCGAGACGATAACTTTGGGAGGCGTGGAGAATTTGTTTTTTTGTCAGGATAATTAATTAATCAACATGCCGGGGTTGCATTTGACCTTTCCTGCAACCTTTATCAAATTTGACAAACATTGGCTTAATGATCTCACTGCCCCAGAGATTGCGCAAAACATGAGCATAATTACTCCGATGTTTGTGCGTGTTTTTACGTAATGTTTTAATAACCATGGCTCTCTGAAAATGCGAGGACTGAGTTACCACCGTCATCAGCCATGATTAATCCACTGCTGGATGACGACCCCCCACCCCTCCCCCCGTATCTGTCGCCAGCTCTTTCACGGTTCACGCGATGTAACAATCCACCCACCTCCCGCAAACGAGCTGAATGCATCGCTCCATCTCACCGGTCGACGTACTTTCGAACACGGTTCCGTTCCTCTACGGAGAGTCATTAAAGTGCAATTTTGAGTAGTCGGAGTTGCTTTTCAACTCCAGCGCGCACACGGGGGGGGGGGGCGGTTCGCATCTCCCTTTGTTTTACAGATATATAACCCTGTAGATGTAACTCTACATTCCTATGGCAGGGATGAGTATGCTCACTGGGCAAGCAACCGTTGACTTCTCTGGAAAATCCGGTACCTATTTTATCGACTCACAAAGGACGGTTGGGATGAGTTGGACCCCCCCGACCGACATTTGAACTTGGAAACCTTTTTCGATTTGGCGATCCCGTTGCAGGCTCTAACCTCCACCGCGTGACCTTTGCAGGATTATGTATTTTTCTGTACATGAGAGCAAGATAAATAAATAAATAGAGTTTAAGCAAACATTTGAAACTATATATATTACATTTCGGACTTAAAACGTAAATACTCGTATGAAATACCTCTTGCACTTTAATACCCATTAGGGCAGTGTTTCTTTGATATTAACACCGCATTCCAGCGACTAAGTCTGTCATTAGCGTGGGATTATATCCAGAGAAATACTTTTCGGAGTGCCATAACAGCCCCTTAATCTGACCTTCTGACTCGCCACAAGCCGTGCTCCCCAATGCCTTTAGGATCGTGGCGACACGGGGCCCAGCGAGTATCACAGGGCCTGTCGCTGCCACCGTTGCTCGAGCTTCAGGCAAATACTGAAAGCGTTGTTTGTAATGCCGCATGTTCCTAACATATACGTTGAAAACTACTCTGAGCATAATATCACCCACGGGGCTGGAAGAAATGATGGTATCATAATAATAAATAGACACTACGCAAAATCAGTTTTAGTTTTTTTACAATTGTTAAAACATTTCGCATCGTTTTAAATTCGGTTTCAATTCGTTTCGAAAGATTGTGCCAGCGCTTTGTTGAGGTCAGACATGTATTTTTTTTGCAAAGGGTGACCTGGCTTGAAAATTAATAACCAAGGAAATATCTTGATTTATGAATAAAAACAATTTCAATCTGCGACGATCACTTGCGACGACCCATTGCGACGATCAATTGCGACGATCCATTGCTGAGTGAAGGTGTGCGTGCGTGTGTGTGTGTGGGGGGCGAGTGTGGGAAACACCTGTCACCTGCATTGCCCAGCATGCACAGCGCCCTGCTGCCTGTGTCTGCCGCCCTCCTAAACCCAGCGGGGAATTTTATTCCTTCAGCTGCCCCCCTCCGAACCCACTTCGTGGCCGTGTTCACCGCTGCACGAAGGAAAGTTTCGCAACCTTCACCCCGCCTCCGCCACTCCAAAATTCCGTAAACGCCGCCGCACAGCTGCAAAGCCGTACGATGCACGCGAAATGCACTTTCGTGAACGTGACATTGCGGTTGCTGCTATCGGCCCGATCGCTTGTTCTACTGGCCGAGGTCACCGTTCGCCTCGCTATTTAATTAGCAAGCCAACGGGTTTGTGTTACGTCTCTCTATATATATTATTTAAATGTACATTTGGCGCGCAGAATTCTAGCGCCAGACGCAGCCCCCAATCAGCCGGGTGCGTCGGCCCGGTCACTTTTCTGTCCCCAAGGTGTTCAGCCACCGTCAAAGTAAAGTCGTTATCAGCCGGCGTGCGGATCTCCTAACACGGCTTCTGTAGTAACGAGGGGGGGGAGAAGCAATAGTTGGAAGGGCGCCTTAGCAATGCGTGATCGAGTCATGTGCTAATTATGTCAAATAACAACATGTGCAAGGGCTTAACGACTGGACCGAGTGGTAGTCATTTCGTTATCACAATGGCAATCTAATTGCTCGTAATGGCAAGCCGCTGTAACCGCGCTACGGCTGTTTATTATTGTGTTACGGGGGCTTGATGCATGGATTTGTTCCTCCGTGTCGCCCGCAGTCACTCCCGCTGGAGTCACCGGGGACCTACCAGCGATTAAATTCACGTATTTTTCTCGCCCTTAATTGCGGTTAGAAATTTTATAAAGTTTCCGAGCCCGGTTTCTTCTCCACCCCCACGCCCCCGACCCGCACCACCCCTACTCGGCGAACACGTGTGGCTGGCTGCACGAGGTCGCGATGGAGAATGTTCGGCTTCATTCGAGAGGGGTAGGGGCTATGGGGGTGTGGGGGTGGTCGGTTTCCATCGAGCGTCGTGTGCCACCTCGATCGCGTCTCCGACAGCTACAGTGATACACTCAGCTGGTCGTGGCGCGGTTATCTGGCCTGCATATTTGGAGTTTGCATGTCTCTCTGTCTCTCTCCCAGTGGTCCCGTGGATTTTGTGTTGTTGTTGTTATTCGGGTCTTCCAGTTTTCCCCTCCACATTTACAAGCGACATGCGTCTAGATTATATCGATTATTTAGCTGTTGTGGATTTCAACGCGATAAGCCACTTTCGTTGAGCCATCATTTGTGTTCATTCTAGATTTGAAGCTTTTGTGACTGCAAGGATTCATACTATTAGGTTTTTTCGGTAAAGTCACGTAGGTAAAAATATAATATAAATATAATAATAAATGAAAATCAATCAATCAAATCACGACGTTTCGGAGGCAACACAAGTCTCCGTCTTCAGGTGGGACCGTCACAGCTAAATTTACTGTATCATTTGTGGCCAGGTCGCTTCTGTAAAAGTAAGCTAATAGCTCGGTGGACTTTACCTGCCAGGATAGAAAAAAGTTTAGTTTTTTTGTATTTATTTTAAAGTGATTTGTTTACTTTGCATATAATACGCACTCTTGTCGTGTATTTGTATTGTTTGTTGGTGGAGCGTTCTTACCCGCCCCGACTGGACATCTGCGAAAAAGAGCTTCATAGCTCATCGGATTCCTCCAGTGTCAATACATATTCTGATTCTGAATGTGAAATGGTAGTTCTGCATTTACATCAGCCACACGAAGGAAGGGAGCGAGGATCCGGATCTGCAAGGTGTGTCACTGACCCGCCATTAACACATTGGTGAATGTATGAAACGTTAAAGGTTTTACACTTTCTGGCAATAAAACAGGCGTTTAGATGTTCGAACACCAAATAGAAACCTTTTGCAAGGAATCAAGACTACAGTAATCACACGAACTTGTTGTGAACATGTAACAAACACGCCCTGATAATATCTGCAGTCTTTGAAACTGATTGGCCTACACCAGAGACAGCCTTCTTGATGGCCTCGTCTCACCAGTGTCAGAGCAGAGAACGCTAATAAGCGAACAGTACAAAGACCATGCACGCATTCGATTATATAATCATTCAAAGCTCGGGGTGAGCAGCAATATCATTGGATAGTTTTTTTTGCCAGGATCAAAGTATTTTTCATACATTTTTACCAGCATGGGACCTTTTTTTTCCTGTTCTAGAGTTTGGTAATGTTCAAGTCTGAGACGCAGCGATAATATAATCACGGACGCATTTGAACGATACAACTCCTCTGATACGTCTGTATGTATCGCCGCTTCCTTTCCATTTCTACGTTGAGTATCCGCATCTGCTTGCGCGCGGAGGCAGTTGAAGCCGCGTGGCTTGTCGTGTGGAAGATCGAATTTGGTGATTGTCTGCGTGGTTGGGGGGGGGGAGGGTCTTTCACGAGGAGTTCGTGACTCCGTGTGAACTCGAGCACACAGACACCCCCCCCCCTCGCACAACGTCTACGCGGGAAGTCGTTTCGTAAAGGCGCACCTGGGGATAATGCGACCGGTTTTTTTAAAAGAAAAATACCACAGTGACAGGATTTGATTTGAAAAAATGGGCACACATGGAAAAAAGTATTGCGAAAAAAAAAATCTCAAACTGGACACGCAATAAGATGGTCCGAACCTCTCTTTTTTTTCATCCACGAAGTCTGTTTTTGCCGGAGCAATTTTACGTTCCATATTGCGAGCTAATTTCTCTCGTTCCTGTCCCTCGGGAAAAGTGGAACCACATGGGGAGGCAGGCGCGGCTGAAGCTAAGAGGCGCGCACCGCTCATCTGGGGACGCGAAGACGGACGCTGATTTAGATGTCTCGGGGTCCTGTAAACACTTCATCTCGAACTCCTCAACGGGGACCCCTCCCCCCCCCACCCCACGGCTGCCAGATGCCGTGGATGACCACAAACAACGTTGCCATACGACGTGTAACAACGCAACGTCCGATCCGCAAATGCGAAGGAGACATCGCGGCGACGATACAGCCGCCGCTACGCCTGCTCACGCGGTTATCTGGCGTGACCACCTCCACGTGGCATTGCAGAGTTGTTGCCCTGCATCGACACGCGCCGTGCGGCAACAAGAACAGCAGCACACACGTTTGAGCTTCTCTCTGTTTACTTTAATTTAACGAGGATAATCCCTTGAGAGCTGCACCTCGTTAACCGAGCGGTTCTAATTAATCACCGTTTACTCACTGATCGATATCCTTTAAATTAGCAGGTAAGAGCGTAATGAGACTTGCAATTCATCAGTATCACCACCAGCCATGATCGATCGACAAATATGGGTGAAAGCCTTCCCCCCTCCCCAAAAAAAAAACTGTTGTCATCTCGCAACAGAAATAACATAACGTTTTCAGACACCGCAACTATAATTCGTTAACATTAAATGCGAACATAAATACGATCTGGCACAGAGTGGTTGTACAACATCTAAAAAAAAAAATGTACCGCTTATTTGGGACCCGACGAATAGCCGGGCATTTAAACGAGGGCTCGCAAATCGTCTCGGGAGGGGGTAACGAAGTAAATTAAAGTGCCCTTAACGAGCACGTCTGCAAACGGTTAAATTGCGGCCGCGATACAATGGCATTTCCAATGGTGCGCTATTGGAATTGCTGGAATGAAAAATAATGACGCTCGTCTGGAGCGCATTAAGCGAAGCGGCGGGTCTTTTTTTTTCTTCTTCCATTCTCCATTTCTCTCCAGTGACGAGCGCGCGCGTGTGGCACCGCTGCGGCCTTAGCTGCCACCGCACGCTGCTTCACCCACCCTCGTTGTACCACCCCCCCCCCCCCAACTTCGCTTCTTCTCATCGGCCTCGTCAGCCATGTGCGGACACGGACCCGGACACCACACGCCCCCCCCCCCGAATTGGTCTGGTCCCGAGTAACAGTTTGGAGAGTTCAAATTCTCACTTGGGGGTGGGGGTGGGGGGATTGACTCCGCCCATAATTCCTCAAGGGTCGGTAAAGTAGGTACCACTTTCTGGGGAAGTCAACGGCCGGGTTGTCCCTATACGCAGACGAGCCCATAGGCATATGGCATTTTCCCAACAACATAAATACGGTTCCCTAATTACTTTGGACGAATTAAATATGAGCAGCTGTGAAGATGAAATACTGTATATTTGTTTGGTGGTCATGTGACGCAAATCTATCTCTGTAGCAAGGCGTGTGGTAGAGTTCTGTCCCCTCGTGTGTTCAGAGGCCACTCTGAGATATTCTAGAAGTAGCTCTGTGACATCTCTTTCTACGGACCATTCTCGCACGCACGGGGCGATCAGTTCAAATTCCTGAGGTTCACAAATCCGGATTAAGGCATCCTTAAAGATGAATTCGATTCAGTTGGTCATACCTGAGGCTTATATAGAGCCAGACTAAGACACATTTAGGATCCTTAGCGGGGGGGGGGGAGGGGGGGGCTAACATTTATTGCGTGAGAAATCGAGATTTGAGAACGAGCAGAGCTGTGGGAACCCATACCAGTTTGCCACATACGAATAGGAAATGTTTAAAAGTGAAAAGTCACCGTTGGAATGTTCGTGGTGTCGTTTTAAAATGTACCTTCGAGTGCGAATTGATTGCCGATGTTAATACTCGCCAGCTAAAATGTCCGAACACGTCAATTGCAAAAAAAATGCTCTCAGAGTTAACGCATTTAAAAAATGTTAATGGACTCGGTAATTAATTGGACAAATAGTGTAATTGACAGCGCAGTGCATACCTCGGGTTTGAAATAATTATCGTAAAATAAGGGCAGAAAAAAAAACCAACGCCAAAGTTCGCCGGCATTTCCCGTGCTCACACTTTTTGTTTTCATTGCGATAAAAAAAGAGAAAGCCTTTAGTTTTTTTGATATGTGCTCAAGAAGTCCGATTACAAGAGACACGACAACCAAATCGTACATCGTACTATGTGCATGCACATTTGAATGACATCTCTTTATCACAATAGCGTTACAAACCTACTTGTGGACATGCCCAGTGGTGCTCCACCGTCATTTCAACAACAACAAATAAATCACGGGGAAGGCAAGAACATGAACAAAAGTGCAAGGAAAAATCTCAACAAGTCACTCTGCCGCTCATCGCGGCGCGTGTCGAGAAACGGGGCTCGGCTGTGGGTAGCGGCGAACTCCGAGCGATGATCTCAGGCGGAGTTCATGCGACGAGCGCGTTGCTGCAACAACAACGACGAGGAGCGCGTTGCTTCAACCACGACGAGCGCGTTGCTGCAACAATCACGACGAGGAGGGGCGCGTTGCTGCAGGAGTCAACGTCTCTCCTCGCAGCACCCGCAGCGAGCAGTGGCCCTGTAACCGAACACGACGAATCATCTTCTTCTTCTATCGTGTGGCTGATGACCGCGTGATGAGCATCGGAGTGAATCGCTGCGATGTTCTCCCTCGTGTTCGTGGATCGGGCATTGCGTCGTTACCCGTTGCATGGTCTGTTCTGGATGACCGGAGTCACGCAATTGATAACTTCTCAATGTTTCCATTTGCGCATCAGGTGTCCGCATACGTCATCGTTTGTGCAGTGGATGCGGTTTAAGGTGGACCATGAGCCTCGTGGAAGATACAACCTCAGGGATCTTCTGCGTTGGGTCTTTCTGCGTTGAGAGTGGAAGGTGGCGGTAGCCTTCGCGCGACCCCACTCTGTTCAGTGACGAATCGCGACGAATGCCATCACCGCGGCGACCGAACATCGATCATCGATGATGAATGACGATGTATTATTGTGCGAATGCTCAGGGCACCCAATGGTCGTGATTGAGCGCGTCCTCGAGCATTGTGATCGAGCTTTGGGTCGTTTTTTTTTGCTGTCACTGCTGCTGCTCAATAATCGGTATCGTTTCTGACGGTTCCCAGTCCAATATTCATGATTTGGGAGAGAACAACACCAACCCCCCCCCCCCCACTTCCAATTATCCCATATATGGGCTTGATAATTTACCACAAATTATCGTTCATTCTGTCGTGGCATTTATTCTCTTCCGTTACAGCGCACACCCTGTCAAACATATCAGACAGAACGAGGGAGGAGGGGGGGGGAACAATTTGGTTGCGTATGAGTTTGGGTTTTGACTGCACAGAATGAAGGAGAGGGCCTGAGTCCCCCACTGGTCAATGCGGTGCCAGTGAACCCAGGGGGGACTCGAGTTCTTGGGACTAAAGCTCTCGGGACTAAAGCTATTGGGACTAAAGCTCTTGGGACTAAAGCTCTTGGGACTAAAGCTCTTGGGACTAAAGCTCTTGGGACTAAGGCTCTTGGGACTAAAGTTCTTGGGACTAAAGTTCTTGGGACTAAAGCTCTTGGGACTAAAGTTCTTGGGACTAAGGCTCTTGGGACTAAAGTTCTTGGGACTAAAGTTCTTGGGACTAAAGCTCTTGGGACTAAAGCTCTTGGGTCTAAAGCTCTTGGGACTAAAGTTCTTGGGACTAAAGCTCTTGGGACTAAAGCTCTTGGGACTAAAGTTCTTGGGACTAAAGTTCTTGGGACTAAAGTTCTTGGGACTAAAGTTCTTGGGACTAAAGCTCTTGGGACTAAAGTTCTTGGGACTAAAGCTCTTGGGACTAAAGTTCTTGGGACTAAAGCTCTTGGGACTAAAGTTCTTGGGACTAAAGTTCTTGGGACTAAAGTTCTAGGGACTAAAGCTCTTGGGACTAAAGTTCTTGGGACTAAAGTTCTAGGGACTAAAGTTCTTGGGACTAAATTTCTTGGGACTAAAGTTCTAGGGACTAAAGTTCTAGGGACTAAACCTCTTGGGACTAAAGTTCTAGGGACTAAAGCTCTTGAGACTAAAGCTCTAGGGACTAAAGCTCTTGGGACTAAAGCTCTTGGGACTAAAGCTCTTGGGACTAAAGCTCTAGGGACTAAAGCTCTAGGGACTAAAGTTCTTGAGACTAAAGCTCTTGGGACTAAAGCTCTTGAGACTAAAGCTGTCGGGACTAAAGCTCTTGAGACTAAAGCTCTAGGGACTAAAGTTCTTGGGACTAAAGTTCTAGGGACTAAAGTTCTTGGGACTAAAGTTCTTGGGACTAAAGTTCTTGGGACTAAAGCTCTTGGGTCTAAAGCTCTTGGGACTAAAGTTCTTGGGACTAAAGCTCTTGGGACTAAAGCTCTTGGGACTAAAGTTCTTGGGACTAAAGTTCTTGGGACTAAAGTTCTTGGGACTAAAGTTCTTGGGACTAAAGCTCTTGGGACTAAAGTTCTTGGGACTAAAGCTCTTGGGACTAAAGTTCTTGGGACTAAAGCTCTTGGGACTAAAGTTCTTGGGACTAAAGTTCTTGGGACTAAAGTTCTAGGGACTAAAGCTCTTGGGACTAAAGTTCTTGGGACTAAAGTTCTAGGGACTAAAGTTCTTGGGACTAAATTTCTTGGGACTAAAGTTCTTGGGACTAAAGTTCTAGGGACTAAACCTCTTGGGACTAAAGTTCTAGGGACTAAAGCTCTTGAGACTAAAGCTCTAGGGACTAAAGCTCTTGGGACTAAAGCTCTTGGGACTAAAGCTCTTGGGACTAAAGCTCTAGGGACTAAAGTTCTTGAGACTAAAGCTTTTGGGACTAAAGCTCTTGAGACTAAAGCTGTCGGGACTAAAGCTCTTGAGACTAAAGCTCTAGGGACTAAAGTTCTTGGGACTAAAGTTCTAGGGACTAAAGTTCTTGGGACTAAAGTTCTTGGGACTAAAGTTCTTGGGACTAAAGTTCTTGGGACTAAAGCTCTTGGGACTAAAGTTCTAGGGACTAAAGCTCTTGGGACTAAAGTTCTTGGGACTAAAGTTCTTGGGACTAAAGCTCTTGGGACTAAAGCTTTTGGGACTAAAGTTCTAGGGACTAAAGCTCTAGGGACTAAAGTTCTTGGGACTAAAGTTCTTGGGACTAAAGTTCTTGGGACTAAAGCTCTTGGGACTAAAGTTCTAGGGACTAAAGCTCTTGGGACTAAAGCTCTTGGGACTAAAGCTCTTGGGACTAAAGCTCTTGGGACTAAAGTTATTGGGACCAAAGCTCTTGGGACTAAAGCTCTTGGGACTAAAGCTCTTGGGACTAAAGTTATTGGGACCAAAGCTCTTGGGACTAAAGCTCTTGGGACTAAAGCTCTTGGGTCTGAAGCTCTTGGGACTAAAGTTCTTGGGACTAAAGCTCTTGGGACTAAAGTTCTAGGGACTAAAGCTCTTGAGACTAAAGTTCTTGGGACTAAAGCTCTCGGGACTAAAGCTCTTGGGACTAAAGCTCTTGGGACTAAAGTTCTTGGGACTAAAGCTCTTGGGACTAAAGTTCTTGGGACTAAAGTTCTTGGGACTAAAGCTCTTGGGACTAAAGTTCTTGGGACTAAAGCTCTCGGGTCTACACCTCTCACTCCTCTCGCTCGGCTTCTGGAATCCTGAGTTTGTTCTCCCCCTGGCCAATGATGTATTTATGTTTGTTATCCGTAAAGTGCTTTGGGGACTGAGCAGAAACAGGTAACTTATAGTTGTTATCGTTACAGCTATTCATTAATTTACAAATGTTACATTTCGGAGAGAAAAAGCAATTGCAGAAGCAGTCTGCAACATGCGACGGGGGTCTTGTTCATGCATGCAAACAATCCACACGACCTCTTCACTTGTTCATGCAGGCAACGCGTCCCACAGGAACAACTCTCCACGTGTTCGTGCAGGCAACGCATCCCACAGGAACAACTCTCCACTTGTTCGTGCAGGCAACGCGTCACACACGACACCTCTCCACGTGTTCGTGCAGGCAACGCGTCACACACGACACCTCTCCACGTGTTCGTGCAGGCAACGCGTCACACACGACACCTCTCCACGTGTTCGTGCAGGCAACGCATCCCACAGGAACAACTCACCACGTGTTCGTGCAGGCAACGCGTCACACACGACACCTCTACCACTCCACTGCAGAGAATTGAAGGGCCGCAAAACCACTACCGTCCACATGCAACGTTCCCACACGAAACTAAAGCAAGGAAAAAAATCCCTCCAATTCGATAACAATCACTCATGGCAGTTAAGGCTAACCCAAACATTGCATGCAAGTCTAGCACTAATGCCCCCCCCCCTCCCGACCCCTGCAATAACAATACTTTAAATAAAACACAATGAAAA
The DNA here is from genome assembly GCF_965212315.1 of Lampetra planeri. Lineage (NCBI taxonomy): Eukaryota > Metazoa > Chordata > Hyperoartia > Petromyzontiformes > Petromyzontidae > Lampetra > Lampetra planeri. The sequence continues at coordinate 6,219,085 of NC_136136.1, forward strand.
CCCTATCGAGAGAAGAGAGGCATGAGCTTGTTGTAATTACAACGGCTGATCGTTTTTTGGTTGCCGCTAAAGAAACAGCGGTCTCGGATCTCACGGTTCTATTCACTTGAGCCGCAGTAGTAATAATAATAATAACCGCGGCGATGTGAAAACTTTGATCCTGCCAAGGTAAACACTTCCCAACACTTGCGCCGGGTCATCCGGGTCCATGTTGAAGACGGTAGTCATCATCATCCGTCGTGATCTATCCACTGCTGAATGAAGGACTCCCGAGATAACCACTTCTAACTCTTACAGTCCTGTGATGTAACAATCCATCCAGCTAAAAAACAAACATTCAATATGCTGTTTGGGACATGAGATTTAATATCTAAACAACTATAGGTACATTTATAAAACTCAACACAGTCGTGAACAACGCTGTGGCTTTAAAGGAAAATATATAAGAGGTGACATGATGGATATGGCTATATACAGGTCACGTGTGGTGGGGTAAAGTATGGGTAACTCCCACATCTTCCTATACATCTGTGCAGCGTGGTCCTCTTCAACCTCCTTTCGTTCCTCTCTCAAAGCCTCGCCACGTCTTCTCCATCGCCCATTCCCTTCCTCTTCCCTTCCCTCGCCACTTCACTCCGTCCCATCCCTCCCCTGTGGCCCTTCGTGACCCCCCCCCCCACCACCACGTGACCTATGTTGCGTTCACTCATCCCTCGGCCCTTGCACTGCCCCTGCCATCAAAATCACTCTATTTCTGTTACCGCTGTTTTAATCTACGTCAAGCGCCTTGAGCTAAGGCGCTCTATAAATATAAAATTAGATAAGATGCGGGTAACTCGGTGCACGAATGATAATTGAAGACTCTCTGGTGCGCGGGGATTGTGGGCGCCCAGTACAGAAGCGTGGAACATGGATAACGACTCAATAACGACTCAAGGACGACTCAATTACGACTCAATAACGACTCCATGTATAACGGCTCAATAACGACTCGATAACGACTCCATGTATAACGACTCGATAACGACTCCATGTATACCGACTCAATGTATACCGACTTAATGCATAACGACTCAATAACGACTCCATGTATACCGACTCAATGCACAACGACTCAATAACGACTCCATGTATACCGACTCAATGCATAACGACTCAATAACGACTCCATGTATACCGACTCAATGTATAACGACTCAATAACGACTCCATGTATAACGACTCGAAAACGACTCCATGTATACCGACTCAATGTATAACGACTCAATAACGACTCAATGTATAACGACTTAATAACGACTCAACAATGTACAACGACTTATCGCTCGAGTGTCAAGCGCGACGGAGGGGGCACCAAACACAGCAGCGATTGGCCACTGCGCGCCACTCCCGGCGCAAAAAATCATCTGGCGCGTTAGCCGCATCGGTGTCGAATGAAAGTTGTTGCCCCACCAAGGATAATCGGGCATGGGGCGGAGAGGAGATTGTGGTTGTACGTGGTGCTGGGACAGTTTTAGTTGCGTGTGAAGGAGAGGCCATTGTGGTTGTACGTGGTGCTGGGACAGTTTTAGTTGCGTGTGAAGGAGAGGCCATTGTGGTTGTACGTGGTGCTGGGACAGTTTTAGTTGCGTGTGAAGGAGAGGCCATTGTGGTTGTACGTGGTGCTGGGACAGTTTTAGTTGCGTGTGGCGGAGAGGCCATTGTGGTTGTACGTGGTGCTGGGACAGTTTAACTTGCGTGTGGAGGAGAGGCAATTGTGGTTGCACGTGGCGCTGGGACAATTTTAGTTGCGTGTGGCGGAGAGGCCATTGTGGTTGTACGTGGTGCTGGGGCAGTTTTAGTTGCGTGTGGAGGAGAGGCAATTGTGGTTGTACGTGGTGCTGGGGCAGTTTTAGTTGCGTGTGGAGGAGAGGCCATTGTGGTTGTACGTGGTGCTGGGGCAGTTTTAGTTACGTGTGGAGGAGGCAATTGTGGTTGTACGTGGTGCTGGGGCAGTTTTAGTTGCGTGTGGAGGAGAGGCCATTGTGGTTGTACGTGGTGCTGGGGCAGTTTTAGTTACGTGTGGAGGAGGCCATTGTGGGTGTACGTGGTGCTGGGGCAGTTTTAGTTGCGTGTGGAGGAGAGGCAATTGTGGTTGCACGTGGCGCTGGGACAATTTTAGTTGCGTGTGGAGGAGAGGCAATTGTGGTTGTACGTGGTGCTGGGGCAGTTTTAGTTGCGTGTGGAGGAGAGGCAATTGTGGTTGCACGTGGCGCTGGGACAATTTTAGTTGCGTGTGGAGGAGAGGCCATTGTGGTTGTACGTGGCGCTGGGACAAATTTAGTTGCGTGTGGAGGAGAGGCAATTGTGGTTGTACGTGGTGCTGGGACAGTTTTAGTTGAGTTTGGAGGAGAGGCAATTGTGGGTGTACGTGGCGCTGGGGCAGTTGCAGTGCAAGGGGAGCGACAGGGTAGTGGTTAGCGCACTGCGCTCCGAACACGGTGACAAAACTTACGCTCGAAAAGTGTTGGAGAGAAATCCACAAATGTAAACAAAACCCGTGGTGCTGCTGAAACAGTAATACATTGGCCACGTCTGATCGTCACGTGGCAACTTTAGTAACTGTGTTGTGTCGGGTGGAGGAGGACTCACAACACAATTTTTTATTACTTACGTGGAAAACTGACCCCAAAAAATATGATGAATAAAACATATTGGTTGCAAAGGCCTACGGGTTGAAACAATTCTTCATGTCATGGCTGTACGCCGATGGTCCGATGGAAATAAAATGCTCGAGAGAAAAGGCCCAAAGCAGTTGTTTTTTTTCCCCTGATCATTTGAATAACTAAGAAACAAATTCAATCTGGCTGGATGTGTAAACCCCATTAGTTCCTGTGTCAGCATCATCGTGTATCGCACGCACACTGATGTTCATTCCATATTGGCCGGCGCAGTTGACCGGTGTAATGATTCACTCGCAGACAGCCAAGCTGTGATATATCGGCTCCTTCTCCAAGAATTTGTAATTTCCAGAGAATTCACGTTAAATCATATCTGCGTCGCTGCATCACGCGAGAGAAACGGGAAAAAACCCGAAAAGACCCACTACATTTTCTCCGTGTTTTAGATGCAAAACATCTTGGAGGAGACGCAGCCGTGAAAATATCAATCGCGTTATTCGAGTGCTCCTGAAGGAATATCGAGTAATAAAGATTCGTTGCACAATTTTCGTTCCGGATTTTATTGTTCTCTCGCGTTTCGCTGGCGGGAATTGCGAACAAAAAAAGCGATTAACGTGATGTGTCCGCGCTTTTTTTGTTTTACTCGGGGTCAATTTGTAAACACCAAACGTACGTGGCGGGCTAATAAAAGTTCGGACAGTGCCAACAATGCGAGACGCCGCTGCGTATCGGCGCTAATAGCTTCGCCAGAGACGCGCAGAGAGACACAGAGAGAGAGAGAGCGCGAGCGTGGGCTATTCATTATTTGCTCATTAATCCAAAACGCGTCTTCCTACGAGACGGGGAATCGGAACGCGAATGCAAGCGACGCGCACACGCAGCGAAGGTGGCTGTGAACAGAGATCGTTTTTCACCGTGGGGCTGAAATCGTATATTTAAAGTTTATTTATTTTTCAACATCGAATGCAGCCCTGGCTTCAAGAGACCCGGCACGGTGATGTGTTTGGTATCCAAGCTGCAGGCCCCTGCATGACCTCGTAACGTCGCCTTCAACATCGAACTACGTGAAGGGATCAGCAAGTCATCCGTTGCCAGCAAACATTCATCATTTTCTCGTCGACTCTTCCATACCACAGCAATGGAGCAGTGTCATAATCTTGAGCACTACACCTCGAGGGGCCGGGGGTGCGTTAATGAAATGAAATATGTTTTGAAATAAAACATTTTTTTAAATCTAAAGCAATGCCAATGTCCAAAAAACACAAAAGACAGTTCCAGGGTCGTCCAGGAGCAGGGCCTCGGGGGGTGGACTGGCGGCGCGTCCAAGGGGCCGCGGGTTCAGCGATCGCTCACCGCTCTCGCGGTGGCCTTGTGCTCCCGTGGCCCGAGTCCCCGGTCCGAGTCCCCGGCTTCGTTGACGGTTCCACCACCTGCACGCGGCGTGAGCGCGGCCCGGGCTGCCCCCCATAAGGTCGAGGGGCTAAGCCCCTGAAGCCCTGGAAGAACCCCATACCGACCCACCGCATGTATTGTTATTTCACTAACCCGCCAATGGCAATCACATCTCCGCAGTAGGCTTTCGCGGGAATATTATCCATACATACTAAGGGGGGGGGGGGTGGTTGGGTTAGATCGCGTAAATATGAATGTGTCGTTAAACCCGCCACCACCCGACACAGCCAATGAGCAAGGTTTGTCCCGTAAACACAACTCGCCCATCATAGAGCAGAAACCTCTTGAAAAATAAGTGTGGCATTCCTGAATTAAATTACCTCCTGGACTAAGTGTGGTATTCCTGGATAAATAGCACTATCAATCTGGCCCTGTTCATTTATTTCATGTGTCCATACCACGTACGTCTCGTCCATTCTATTTAATCTCAGAGTGAGTTCACTCCAAGCCGTTTCCATAATCAGCTAAGCCCCTTCAGCCAGAGCTACACCACCCGCCTATGACCATACGGAACACTGGGAATTGAAATACACGGTACGGATAGGGCATACGCAGATAAAGACAAAGATCCTCCGTATGGAATTCAACAGATTCTTGGGGAAAGTGCGATGAGCGAGCACCTATGACATCGGGCACGGCACACGATGGGGTGGGTTGTGTGTGTGTGCGTGTATGTGCGTGTGTGTGTGCGTGTGTGTGTGCGTGTGTGTGTGGGGAGCGGTAGTGTAGCGGTTAGCGCGCTGCGCTATGAACCCGGCGACCCGAGTTCGATTCCCGCTCACGGCCAACAACACCAGTGACGATTATCTGAACCGGTCCTGGGCCTCCCCTAGGTCGACTCAGCCTTAAATGAGTACCTGGTGCGGTGTGTAAACATCGCCACTGGGGAGACAAAGGCGGTCGGGCGTGGCGCTGGCCACCCACCCCCTCGTGTACCGTTCCGGCCTTCATAGGTGCTCGCTAACAGCACTTGCCCCTACAGTCTGTTAAGGCTATACGGGGGATCTTTGTGGGGAGTGGTAGTCTAACGATGTTAACACATGTTTACACATCGCCACCAAATACTCATTTGAGGCTGAGTCGACTTTTGGGACGCCCACGACCGGTTCAGATAATCCTCACCGGTGTTGGCCGTGATCGGGAATCGAACTCGGTTCGCCGGGTTTGTATCTCAGCGCGCGACCGCTCCCCACCGACTTCACACGGAGACACACGCGCGCGCGCACACACACAAAGACAAAGATCCCCGTATAGCCTCAATGGACTGTCGGGGCAAGTGCTGTTAGCGAGCACCTATGAAGGCCAGAAGAGTCACGAGGGGGTGGGTGGCCAGCACCACGCCCGACCGCCTTTGTCTCTCCAGTGGCGATGTTTACACACCGCACCAGGTACTAATTTGAGTCTGAGTCGACCTAGGGGAGGCCCAGTACCGGTTCAGATCTTCGTCACTAGTATTGACCGTGAGCGGCAATCGAACCCGGGTCGTCAGGTTCATAGCCCAGCGCACTAACCGCGAGACTACAGCTCCCCACGCACGCACGCACACATGCAAACACACACACGCGCACACCCACGCACACATGCAAACACGCGAGACGTGTTCACCACGCGACACTTTCGCGTCGACGATAACGCTCACTTCCCCACTCTTGTAGATTCCGTTCGCGGGTTTCGCGTGAACGCCGAGGTGAGAGGTGCCCCCCCCCCACTCCCCTCACCCCCCCCCCCCCACGGCCGAGCGGCTGGGCCGACGAGCGAGCAACATTTAATTTCGGGGCCTCCGAGATCCAGCGCAGTGGGGAATTATTTCGGCCGACCTTTGCACCTGGCCTCGGACCTGCCTTGCCTCAACTCCTCGGCATGAAAAGAGTCTCCTTGCAAAAAACAAGAGTGCCGCTGTTCGTGTCCAACAATAGGCGATTGTTCGTGGAGTCCTGGCCGCTCTCTCCACCTGTCAGCGGCAACAGCCCCCCACCACTCTCACCCGACGCCGTCGAACAACGACTTACGAAAGGTGCCTTTTAACGTGGGATTCGGCGACCGATGTTACGAGTCGTACATAATTCGTTTTTGTTGGCTCAGGACATCGTGCGCGACATTATACCACACGATTGTTGTAAACGCTCGACTTCCCCACCCCCCCCCCCCAAAAAAAAGGAAACTGTGAATCGGGCGTGGATTCATTTGCAATGATAGTGACGTCACGGCGCCGTGAACCCAGGCAACTCGGGTTCGACTCACGGAACACGCCTGGCATCAGCGGTGAGTGATATCGCAACCGGTCCCTGCGCAGCGCCTCTTTACCAACCAGGGTGGTGAAGTATGGTCAAACGAACACCGCCACTGTCACGGCATGGGACAGTGTTGGACCTGGGGGGGGTGGGGGGAGTGATTGAGGGCAATCACCTCGCCCCTCCCTCCCCCTTTCAGGACACCCAAAATGTGTGGCTTATTGATATTTACCGTAGACGATACGTTGTTTTATTTTAAATTAATGTACGACCCTCTGTAAAAAAGGCTTGACATTTCTGGAACGTCCACTACCCGCATGAGTTTCCAGATCCACCTCTGGCACGGGGAGGACATTCACCCAGCCACCAGATCGACAAAGGGCTGTACGGTTTCGCTGTGTGGTGGGACAAAATCACCCTGAATGTGCTCCATCTCGCTGGATCCCATCAGATGGGTGGAGACTGTATGCTGACCTTCTCCCGTACCGTGCCTAGCAATTCATGTTCATTGAAGGTGCGGAGACTGGTTTCACATGGATATACCACTGCAGTGATTGAAGTTCATGTTTCTGCGTAACCAGGTTGGTGGGAACTCAAGAGACCGGGATGAGTTTCCTTTGCAAGAGCAACTGCTCTCGTTCGCCAAAATAACAAAAGCAAAACAGCTATAGAAACGAGCGCAAAAACAACCCTTGATTAGTATCGCTTGTCAAGCTCTCACGCATCGCGATGCGTGGTTCAGTATGGGATGGGGAAGGCAGCGAGCGTATTTGACGTGGGAGCGTGGGCCCGCAGTACAACAGTGGAGTGTGGCTGCTTTCCCACAACCCACATGGCCACGGGGGTGCTCACCAACGGAACGTCTTAACGCGCTAAGTCTTGCACCCTAGGCTGCGTCTCGAGGCGTAGACGACGAGGAGAGGGGTTGCGCTCTTCCCAGCCAGCCGACCTTTTCACGCTCAGGACATTATATTAAGAGTTTGACGTCCGTGACAAACGAGCAATTTCGCACTCGAGGGGCAGCCACCCTCCCCGCCCACGCCCACCCCCCCCGACCACCACCACCCGCCGACCCCCCCCCCTTGCCCTCCACCGCCGGCCCATACACGGCGTTGCCTTCCGAAGCACGCGGAATCGATCGTTTAGCAACGGGAGTTTTTTTTTTATAAGTTTGCTATTTTATTACTTTACGTGGCATTCAATCCAAGATTTATAACGCGCCATATTCAGCAACAAGCTGAGACGGAAGCGTGGTACCACTGCCGATTCTCACCCACATGGCGAGTGGGGAACACGAGGCTGTCAGTTATGAAGGGGTCAGGCAACATTCTGCACCGGAGTTTGGGGCTTCCGAAGATTTTTTCGCGTCGGTAAAAACATTAGACTTTTATCGATGAAGAAAATGTATTTGGTGACGCTGCTGCTGCTGCTCCTGCGTTGGCAATGGTGCACAAGCACAGCCAACGACAACAACGCAACACGTTCATCAATAACACTGTGGCCTTAAAAGGAAAACACATGTAATAGATGATATTCAGAGCCATTGGCAGAAAAGGCCGACTAATATATTTCTTGTTTTCAGGCAGTGCCATTGACGAGTGTTTTGTCTTTAGTTTTATCAATAAAGATCTTCGGCAGATTTATGTTGGTCGACGCAAGGCTATTATCAATGAAGTCAGACAACTTTATGCATAGTAGTTTGGGCTTCAACAAATATAAAAATCGGTCAATGTACGCCGTTTTATCAATGAATTCGGGCAACGGTTTGCGACATAGTTTTGGCTTCCGCAGATTTATATCGGTCAACGCACGCCGTTTTATCAATGAAGTCAGGCAACGGTCTGCAACATAGTTTGCGCTTCCGCAGATTTCTATCGGTCAACGCACGCCGTTTTATTAATGTGGTCTGGCAACGGTCTCCAACATAGTTTTCGCTTCCGCAGATTTTTATCGGTCAACGGACGCCGTTTTATCAATGAAGTCAGGCAACAATCTCCAACATAGTTTTGGCTTCCGCAGATTTCTATCGGTCACAATGACAAACACACAAAACATCTTCTACTCATTCCAATCACTTTGGCACGGGCCATTCATCATACTTACCGCAGAGACTGCAATAATGGAATGCATATTTCATGTATTTGTGTAAACTTTGCGTGCATTTTGTTGAATAGTCCCTCGGCTCAGTAGTATATGGTGGAACGAATAGGGAAATAATAATAAAACTCAAACAAATCAACCACACATTTATGCTCCATCGGACTCATCGCAAGCCACATGTTCTGTCACTCCGGAAGGTCGGATGTCAGACACCAACGCCCAGTCGTGCTGCGGCATTATATATATATATATTTTATATATACATGTATATATAAATTACGACAATAACTTGCGCCAAAATTGTAAAGCAGTCGTGATTTACAAATGCCATTCGATCGCACACAAACGAAAATGTGAGCAACCATTCCATCGCGTTTCCACATATTAAACTAATGATTATAATCATGTTTAGTTTATATAAAAATAGCGTCGTCATTCATGGAAATTGCATCTCGCGATCGCTGGGTAACCACAGACATGGGCTGCTTTACTAAACTAAAATTCAACATTTTTTTATTTTACCAGGTAAGGCCCACTGAGCTATCTAACTATTTTTCAGAAGCGACCTGGCGATGATAAATGATAGCTCCACGAAGTGGCTTATCACGTGGACAATTATAGCAGCCAAATACTTTAAACGCACCTTGATTCTAAATGTGGAGGGGAAAACCGGAGGACCCAGAGAAAAATCCACGCGACAACGGGGGAAGATACACGCAAACTCCAAATATACAGCAGGCGTCAGGGTCGGGGTCGAACCCACGGCCTCCTGTATACCAGGCGAGGTAGTTAACATCTCCTAGCCACCATGGCGCCCTAACAACTAACAAGTTCTGCATTCCCCTCCATATATATTGAGACGTTTTCAGTCCATTAACCAATACGTGTACGAGAAAACTGGAGCACCCGGGAAAAATATTCCACAAATAAATAAATAAGGAATGTCTTCGTCTATCGGCCTATTTGCTTTGTAGATCAACATTATCCAGCGGCACGTGTTTAAGAAAACGAACCTTGGGCCCATTTCGACCGTCTAGGTCAGATCAGGCTTGTTTAACAATTGCTGCTAGGTTATCAGATGTTATTGGCAAGACAACTCCATCTAAACTATGGGGGTCTTGTTCAACCCAAAATGCTCAATGAGATTGTACCCACATTATTGCGTTTATTTTGTGGGATGAGCTTTTGTTTTCAAGTTAAAGTCACACAAGGGATTTCCATCGAGACATCGGTGCTCAGTTCCTGTTTACATACCTGAGCTCGTGGTGGAAATTCCACATTCCTATGGCTGGCTTGAGTCTATCCATAGGACAACAGCTCTTGACTTGCCCGCAGAGTGTTTCTCATTGTATCGACCCACCCACCCCCCTCGCTACTACCGCTGAGCTCACCGCGCCATGCAGCTCGAGTAAAGACCACAAACGCCGCAGCCGTCATCAATAAAGTCGACGAAGAAGGGAGGAACAAAAAAGAAGAAGACGGGACCGCTCGAGAGCTTTGCACCGCACAAAAATTTGCGAAACAAAAAGCGCATTCCTCTGCCTTCTGGAGAGGCATTGACGATGCCATTCATTAACCCGACAATAGGCGGCCGCTGAATTTCGCACAATGAATTATGACTGGGTGAGTGCCTCTCTCGGGGGGGCGGGGGCTTGCGGGACCCTTCCCCGCACCTTTCCTCTCTTCCACACCCCCCCCTACTCCCCAGGATGCCGCGCCGGACGCGAGCAAAAGCATTGCAGCGCGACGCGGCTCACGCTCGGCGGAGCGATGCCACGAATCTCGGAGCGTGCGCACAAAGCGGAGTCCGAGCTGCACCGGCGCTTGTGCAAAAAGATAAAAAGAAAAGAAAAAAAACGTCTTAAATTTGCTCTTTGCATGGCTCCTGACAAAAGATAGATGATAATAATAATAAAAACCCCACCACTACCGCCACCCACAATCGCGAACGCCGGCAAAAATTCGCCTCCCCGCCCCCCAAGTGCAGCCACGGTCTCGACACCGAGTGGGGACGCCGCACGTGGAGGGGCATAACGGAGATTTTGTTTTTTTTTTTACATCTGAAATGTTCGCCTCCCGCAACGTGCGTAAATTGAGAACGCTCCCCCCTCTCCCCCCCATACTTTTAGGGGTTTTACGCTCACACTCAGCTGGAATGTGAACGCGATGTAAATAAAAACGTGGAAAATAAGCGAACGTAAAATGTCACCGTTGCGAATGTTTTATCGACGAGGCGCGGTAAACGCGGCCAGACTGAAACGCAACCGTGCAAGATGACGGCATGGCGGAGGGCAATGTTCGCCCGGGTGCCAAGGGAGCTAATTAAAGCCAATAAATGAGAACGTAGAACAAATGAATGCTCCGCGAATAATTATCCGTGTACGCACCTGCTTACTGCAGGTGCGGGTAGTGCCACCCCGTGGCTCCGATGGCCAATAAGGGAAGGCAGCTGCGGTCTTCACACTCGGGGATATCCGTGGTGGGAGGCTGCTGAATCGCATCAAAGAATTGACGATGCACTGCGAGGGGGAGTCTATTCGATGCGTTCGAAGAATCGCGATTCCATGAACACGTCCGGTCAGAAGCGAAATGCTTCGTCGTCGCTTATGCTAGATGGATGCAACCTCCACCCCCCCCACCCCCATGTTAGCCTTAGCCAGGAGTCATAATCAAGTTGCCATGTGCGTAGTGCATTGTGCTAAACACAAACAGGGGAAACACATGTGCATCTGGTGAGCTCGGGAAAGAGAGGAAAACTTACATTTGAGGTAATTCTTTTTTTCGTAGGGGGGTACGAGGCTGCACGCTACACACGCTGCACAGTCCCATATTGCCTGCTATGGCACGGATCAGAAGCGTGGTCTTCGACGAAGCAGATGGAACAAAAACTAGAAATGTGCGCAAAGAAGCGTGGAGAGGCACACGCTTGGCATTACACTGAGAGACGGGAAGTGAAGCACGTGGATTCGGGAGCACACGCAATTGAGAAATAGCATTGACTGATAAAAAAAAAACATTTAGGAGATGTAGGAGAGCACGGCGAAGGGGAGCGGAGCGAGATGAGGAGAGAGGTAGAGCACAGCAGGGAGTCTGAGCGAGCTGAGAGAGGAGATGGGGTCACGGGCGATGTGAAGATGGTACGACTCGCGGCTGAGAGGTCGGTCACGCGGCCACATTTCCCGAGCTCCGGCGAGATGTTACGCACGGCAGGACGCGGCCAAGGCTTCTTAATCTCAGACAGACATGTTCAAGTCAGTGACCCAGAAAGTACTTCCAGACCCGGAATACCACATCCACCATAGCTCTCGTCTTTGTGACTACCACCGGTCACGTGCCATCCACTGCAGTCTACCAGCGACCAGGAAAATAATATCTGCACTTGGCATACGGCATCCAGTATACCTCTGGGCAATTGCTACGGCTACCACGACTAGTCACGTGCCACATACTCCAGTCTAGCAGCGAAACGAAAAATACTCGGTGAGACATTAAGCCACGTTGGCAATGTCATTGCTCCGGCACTTTCTATATACATTTAAAAAAAACGAGATTGTAACGCCGCAACCTCGGCGTTAATTGAAAGCTACACTCGGCAATTAGCACCCTGAAAGGATAAGGTCACTTAGGGGTGGGGGGTGGGGGGGGGTTTATTCGCCACAATCGGCGAGCCTGTGCTGCATGACCGCTCGGCAGAGACGTCAGGTCGCATCGCGCCGTCTCGGACGGACGCTAGGCAGAGCGACGTTGCCCCATCGACTTGACCGGGTCTGGCGCACCAAGCGAGGCGCTGTGCTGTTGTTCGTCGCTGCCGCGGCGGTGCCTGTGTGGCCCGGAGCTGCCCCTGTCCGCGGACGGGCGGTCGGAGTCGAGGGGTGGGAGACCCAAGCACACAGAATTTGTCACACGTCCATGTTAAACGGATCATTTGGTTGTTGCCGCTGCTGGTGGTGGTGGTGCCACGGCACAATTAACGTCAACAATTCCCACGCATTCATCAATAAACATTGTTCGGCCCTAAAAAAGGAAAACAATGCCGTCGACGTTTCCGGTAGGAACTTTCTGCTTCATACCACGCAAATACACTTGCATGGGTTGTCGTGGACTGAGACGATGAGCACGTTTTTTTCTCTCTCTCTCTAAAATATATGATTAAATGAAATACTGGCTGGGCCAGATAGATCCCAGGTGCTTCCTGTTCTTCGTCAGTCGTCAGTGGCTGGAGAAATGCCCGAACTCCGCGCGCGCTGCACGGACGGAGGCAGCGCGCACGTGTCAGCCCCGGGCCGCGGTGTCGCGAGTCCCCGAAGGGCCCACCTGCTATCGGTCGCCGGTACGAGAGAATGACCCGCGCGAGACCACCGCCATTCACGTTCGTGTCTGCGCTCTCGCCTCGCGTCGCAATCGGCACTCTGCCAGATGTGCTCAAATCAAAGCTGAGCGCTAACGCGCGTGCGTGCGTGCGTGCGCGCGCGTGGGTGGGTGGGTTCGCGCGCGCGTGTGTGTGATCGTGCGTGCTTGTGTGTGTTCGCGAATACCTATGAAGGCCGGCACGGTGCACGAAGGGGTTGGGTGGCCAGCATCACGACTGACCGTCTTGGAAATGTTTACACACCGCACCGATTATATATTTGAGGCTGAGTTGACCCACGAGAGGCCCAGAACCCGTTCAGATAATCATCATTGGTGTTGGCCGTGAGTCGCTATTGAACTCGGGTTCAATTATTTTGTCCCCGCGTGGAGGACTACCCCAAAATAACCACCTCAGAGCTGCTCTCTGGAGATCCCTCGAGTGGAGCTCCTTCTACCAGCAGTCGCGTGAGCGAGGCTTTGCAGGGCTGCACCTTTACTTCGTACCGCATAAACAAAACGGAACCTAACGCGAAAAGCGAGAGTGGACCGACCCCATCCATCCCAGACCCAGACATACCGCGCGCGTTCTCGCCGCCCGACAACGCCAGTTGGGAGCAATTTGGGTGTCTCTCTCTCTCTCTGCGATAATTACGACGTTCCGATTTAAAGCTTTCGTGACTGCAGGGATTCATCTTCTTGGTTCTTTCGGTAAAGTCGCGTAGAATGGGAAAAAATAAATAATAAAAATAAAAAAATTAAAAAAATTCTCAGAATTATTTAAATAAAACATAAGAAAATAATTCTCACAATTATTTAATATGTTTTATTTTTATTCTTTTATTATTTCCATTCTACGTTACTTTACCGAAAGAACCAAGAAGAAGAAGAATTACGACGTTCGCTATCCCCCGGTGCTCGGCCTGCTCCCCGCGGCTCTCCTAAGCGGCCAAACACAGACAGGGCTGATGACTTGCGCCGCGTGCCACCTACCACCGCCAGCCGTGCCACGCATGCCTTGTGACTGCGCCAAGCGGAGTATTGGGAGGTGGAGTCGGGGTTAGGGGGGGCTGTCCAAGGGGGGAAAGGGGGGGGGGGCTGTAGACCCTGCGAGGACACAGGCGCCGTGTGTTCTCGGGAAAGGCTCCCACCACAGCGGGATTGCTCACTTGTAAACAAAATGAAAAAAAAGTATCGGTGAAGGTGCACGGCGCAGCCCTGCAATAGATTGCTTTCTCCACTGCCGGCGGATGAAGTGCTCTCCACAAGATGGAGCTCCTCGAGCTAGAGGCCCTCTGGCTGGAAGGTTTTGGGTTCAGAAGCCTTCGCGGCGAGTCAACCATCCCCGAGTGCCGACTTCGCCGGTTCAATGCGACGAAGCTTCTGGCTGCCCGCGGTGTCCGAGATCGGACATCGCATTTTGCAGTCCTCAGTCCGGTGGAGATTTACCGACGAGGTTTGTAGCGGTTTCACCGCATCCACCGCGGCGCGTGGCAGGTCCAGGCGCGGGTTCGCGGAGTCACGCGAGGACGCGGGGCACCGCGTGAACAGCGTCTCGTGGCAGGTTGCCAAAGGCGTGGCGTTGAAGGAATTGTAAACATTTGTGCGGCGTCTACAAATGCCTTGGTGAGAGAGGAGGAGGACACGCAATGCGCGCTACACGGCGCGGCTCTCAGGTTGCCTCTTGAGCAGAGCCGCGCCACCAATCGACGTCGAACATCGTGAACCCCCCCCCCACCACCACCACCACCCACTACGGTGGGCGGGGAGGAGCAGGAAAGCGCTCGAGGCTCGCCGCGCGCTGCTGCACGGCAGATGCGGCAGTGGTGGGGTGGGGCGGGGGGGTGCAGGGTGCGGCGTGGATACCGTGCAGGAGAAGTTTAGAATGTGGGGGGGGGGGGGGGACCACGGTTGGGGCGATTAAAGCACACCGAGGCACACAGCGCGTGAAACCCGTGCCGTGCTATAGCACGAACGCACGCGCTACCACGTGGCGTGAAGCAAATGCCTTGCTGACACCGCATCGGCTCGGGGCGTGGATATGTGAAATGAAAAAAAATTGCATATATAATAGACGACGTTTTGGGCAACGGCCCTTCTGCAGAGCGCGTACATCCACTTATAAACCAATTTACGTGATTTCAGAGCGCATACATCTACTTTTAAACCAATTTATGTGATTTGAAAAAGGGCCGATTCCCGGAACGTCGCCTATTATATATTTTAAATAAATATTAAGTCGGTGTGATTGACGATTGTGCAGCGTATTGTATTTATTTCATCATTATTTATCATCATTATTATTATTGTGCGCGTGTGCACCTCTGTCAACGCATCCGCAGCGTCACCAAGTAACGATGCTCAGGGTGCATGGACCACAGCGTTTGTCAGTGCATGTCTGTGTGTGTCTGTGTGTGTCAGTGTGTGTGTGTCTGTGTGTCTGTGTGTCTGTGTGTGTCAGTGCGTGTGTGTGTGTCTGTGTGTGTCAGTGCGTGTGTCTGTGCGTGTCTGTGTGTGTCTGTGTGCGGTGCGCGTGCTGTGTATGGCCACAGTTGGGGAGCGGTGGTGTAGCGGTTAGCGCCCTGCACTACGAACCTGGCGACCCGAGTACGATTCCCGCTCACGGCCAAAACCAGTGACGATTATCTGAACCGGTGCTGGGCCTACGTTAGGTTGACTCAGCCTCAAATGAGTACCTGATGGAGCGGTGTGTACACATCGCCACAAGGGAGAAAAACGCGGCCGGGCGTGGTGCTGGCCACGCACCCCCTCGTGTGCCACAGTGCCGGCCTTCATAGGCGCTCGCTAACAGCACTTGCCCCAACAGTCTGTTACAGGCTACACGGGGGAGGGATCTTTGTGTACGGGCCACGGTGGCGTGCCCAGATCGCGCCGTGGGCTCGGTGAGGCCACTGCGAGTGTCGGTGACCGGCGCGTGACCTCGCCTACACCTCTGGGTGTTTCTACGCCCTCGTTGTTTTGGCAAGAAAGGACACGGTGACAACACCTGGCTGGCCAAGCCCCTCCCGCCCCGTCCCCCCCCCCCCAGCTCCATCCTCTCCCCACTGACGGACCGGCCGCACGTGCAAGACGCATCTGGGGGGGGGGGGGGGGTCACAAAGGCGCGCGCGGGCAACCCGTGATTGTTTGTCCCCTGATCGTATAAACACTCGCGCGCGGATTTGCTGCAGGGGTGACAAGGGGTGACGGGCAGACACGGAACTGCGTGTTGCCGTCGCTTGGGATCTCGGGCGTGACGAGCGGATTAGCGTGCGTGAGGCGTGCGGTGATACGGGGAGCGGTGGTGCAGCGGTTGGCGCGCTCCGCTACGAAGCCGGTGGCCCGAGTTCGAATTCCCGCTCACGGCTAACAGCAATGACGATTATCTGAACAGGTCGTCGGTCTCCCCTAGGTCGACTCAGCCTCGAATGAGTACCTGGCCGGGTGTGGTGTTGGCTACCTACCCCTCCGTGTGCCGTGCCGGCCTTCATCGGTGCTCGCTAACAGCACTTGCCCCAACAGTCAGTTCAGGCTATACGGGGGATCTTTGTCTTTGTCTTTACTCAGGCGGTGAGGAGCGGGAGGTGTCGCGGTGAGCCCCCTGCGCTCTGAACCCAGCGACCCGAGGTCGATTTCCGTTCACGGCGATCAACTCCGGTGACGATTATCTGAACCGGTCATGGGCCTCCCGTAGGTCGACTCAGCCTCAAATTAGTATTACCTGGTGCGGTGTGTAAACATCGCCCCTGGGGAGACAAAGGCGGTCAGCCGTGGTTTTGGTCACATACCCCTTCTATACTGTGCCAGCTCTCATAGGTCCTGGCTAACAGCACTTGCCTCAAAAGTGTGTTAAGGCTATACGGGGGGTCTTTGTTTTTGGCGTGATGGGGTTAGTGGGGTGGGTGGGGGTATTGAACACAGACACGCTGATGCTGTAGTTGACGCTCGCGCAAATGTGCATCGAATCTGGCGCGCGTGACCATTGAGTTATTTCGTGGATCGATTCCATACAATAAATTAATACTCTTTGGTTCTTTCGGTAAAGTCACGTAGGTAGAAATAAAACAAAATAAATCACGACGTTTCCAACGCAACACGAGCGCCCGTCTTCAGGTGAAAATCGCGATAGCCGCGATGTCTGCTGTCTTGCGATCGAAACGTCGTGATTGATTTTGTTTTATTTCTACCTACCTACGTGACTTTACCGAACGAACCAAAGAGTATGGATTCCTGCAGTCACGAAAGCGTCGAAGGCTCGCAGTTGACAGGAGGTCACGAGGCAGACCCAGACGCTTGTGGCTTGACTGCCTGAGATAACCCACGGATTATTTAGAGCCTTTGGCTGCTATAAATTTTCACGCGATAAGCCACTTCGTTAAGATGTCATTTGTGGCCAGGTCGCTTCTGAAAAATAAGCGTATTGCTCAGTGGGCATTACCTGGTAAAATAAAATAAATACCTTACTTTCATTAGCATTCGTTTTCGTGATGTGCTTACCTTTCCTATACTTTACACTCCTATCGTGTTTGTATTGTTTGTGGTTGGAAATGTCTGACCCTCCCCGACTGTACATTTGTGAAAAATAGCTAATCGGATTCCTCCAGTCTAATTCAAAATTCTGATTCTGAGATGCACCCCCTGTGCTCTCCACTGCGCCACCTCGCAGGGCGTTTTACCAGCCTGGAGTTCCAAAGACAAAAACCACCCATAAAGCCTGAATAGACTGTTGGGGCAAGTGCTGTTAGCGAGCACCTATAAAGGCCAGCATGGCACACGAGAGGGTGGGTGGGCAACACCACGCCTGGCCGCCTTTGCCTCCCCACTGGTGATGTTTACACACCATACCAGGTACTTATTTGAGGCTGAGTCGGCCTAGGGGAGGCCCAGGACCGGTTCAGATAATCGTCATTGGCTTTGGCCGCGAGCGGGAATCGAACGTTGGTGGTAGCGCGGCGTGCCTACCGCTACGCTACCGCTTCTCCCGTTACTCCACACACGTGACCAAAAAACAAAAAATCTCCCCGTTTAACCTTACAGACTGTTGGGGAAAGTATTGTTAGTGAGCGCCTATTAAAACCAGCGTAACGAACGAGCGGGCGGTGGGGTTCCCAGCATCCCTCCCGGCCTCATTTGTCTCCCCATCCTCTCATCCGCCCACCAGTGCTGATGCTTACAAACATCACGGCTTTCTCATATTAAGGCTGAGTCAACCTCGGGCAGGCCCAGACGCAGCGCGAAATAATAGTTTTCCAACGATCTTATCCGTGGACATGAATCAAACCCAGGGTCGTAGGGGCGCAGTGAAATAGCCACACTTCGCCATCGTTTCCCGACTCAAATATCTTCGTACGTACACGCGATGCACCATATAGCCTGCATGTTAGTTTGGGTGACTTCCATATGGTGGACAGATGTTTCCTTTCCTTGACCCGTGCCTATTTTACTAAGCTGATGTAGGCACATGCATGTGTTTAAAAAAAAAAAAACTCTAGCTGAAGCATTAATCACGGAGGTAATATCCAGACCTGCCATAAGACGTATGGGGACTCTGCAAGTTCTATAATTATAATGTATTCACCAGGAAAAGATTTTGTTATATATACATAAACAAATCTGACAGCCACTTCAGCTGCAAGCGTGTAAACCACACCTTTTAAATATTATTGTAAAATATATGTACCCAGGTCCAGCGCTGATGAGTCTCGAGATTATTTGTCAAGAGGTTCATGCTCCAGTGGGCTGCTTGGCTCAGATCCACTGATCCGTGTTTTGGCTTCGAGTCCGAGGAAGCTTGAGTGCCCGGAAGAAACCTCACCGTGCAAACGACTTACATTTTTTAACTTGTTCAAATATTTTCACCTCGGTAAAAAAAACCCCAAAGATATCCCTTAAAGATGGAACATGTCCTTAGCGAAGGGTCTCTAGGGGTGTCGGTTTGACGCGCGCATAGCGAGCTCGTGATGCGACACGTGTGCACATGCGTGCCACTCGACAACGCGCACATGGAAAGGGTAAAGTTTCACTTCGCTGGAATCGCCACGTCCTCTCAATTAGTCGCTTTGTGGTGTAACGGTCAACAGCTGAGGATCTCGTTCTGCTCCGTTCACGATGTACAGGGTGCTCAGGATTCCTACTCCTCCTCACCTCTGCGTCTGTGCCTCGACACTATGACGCTGTGTAGTAACTGTAATGCATTTTGTAAACTCCGTTGTAGTACCGATGAACATTAAGGGATTATCTCTAAACTCACGGTGGCTTCAATTTAGCATTACTAAAAAAACATTTTCTTTTTACCAGGTAAGGCCCACTGACTTATGTAGAAACTTTCTCAGAAGCGACTTGGCCACAAATGATATCTCAACGAAGGCGGCTTATCACGTGTAAAATTGCTGCAGCCAAATATTCTAAACGCATATTTCTAAATGTTGAGGGGGATACACCGGAGGACCGGGAGAAAAAAATCCACGCGACCACGGAGAGAGAGACACGCAAACTCCAAGTGTACAAGAAGCGTCAGGGTCGCGACCGAACCCACGACAGCCTGTATATAAGCCGACGAGGTACTTAACATCTCACCACCGTATCACAGCGCGCTAACCGCTGCGCCACCACTCCCCGTTCCGCCATCGCAACGTCACGTGACCGCAGCAAAGCGGCATCGCAGCCACGACGACCGCGGACTTCATCCGGGGCCATTCTTTTCGTCGTGTTTCTCAGCATTGACTGAAAGTAAAAAAAAACACGACAGAGCCGGGTGGGGGGGGGAATGGAGAGGCGGGGGGCAACGACGGGGAGAGACGACGGGGAGAGACGAGAGAGAGACCGAATGCCACTGCTAATATCCCCACGGACAGGCTGTAATGGGGCCAGTGTTGACCCACCTCTTTCATGTCGAGGACAAAGCATACAGCAGTCATTGTAGTCGCCGCTCGCGCCCGGCGCGAAGCGAGGGCGGCACTTTTGCCCTCGGAGTCGTCGTCCCCCCTAACCACCCAACCTGCCCCCCCCCCCAATAAAGTGACGTCGTATATTTTTTCTAAGTGATGTGTTTACCTTCCCTATACTTTACACTCCTATGGTGTTTTCTTATTTGTTCATAAAATTCTTGATTTGAAGCTTTCGTGACTGCAGGAATCCATACCCTAGGTTCTTTCGGTAAAGTCACGTGGTTAGAAAAAATAATAGATCACGACGTTTCGATCGCCACACAAGCAGCCGTCTTCAGGTGGGAGACGATTAATAATAATGATTGCTTGTGTGGCGATCGATACGTCGTGATTTATTGTATTTTCTACCTACGTGACTTTACCGAAAGAACGAAAGATTATTTTTTTATTTAAAGCTTTCGTGACTGCAGGGATTAATATTCTTGGTTCTTTCGGTAAAGTCACGTAAAAGGGAAATAATAAAATAATAAAAATATAAAACAAAAAAATTTTCACGACTGCAAGACAAGCAATCATCATCAGGTGTGATGATCAGGTGTGATGATTGCTTGAGTTGCAGTCGAAACGTCGTGATAATTTATTTCCCTTCTACGTGACTTTAACGAAAGAACCAAGATTATAAAAAAACAAAGATTATGTTCATAAAATAATAGATGTTTTTGCGTGAAACTTCTTGTTGTTGTAGCGCTCTGAATCTGCTCCCCCCCCCCACCAAACTAGACATCTTTGATTAAAAAAAAGATTAAAGTGCTTCGTAGCTCATCGGATTCCTCCTCCAGTGTACCGGCATATTTTGAATTCTGATTCATCGCGGGCGAACGAGGGCGTCGTGGCTGTCGGGTCCCAGGCAGAGCTCCGCCCGTTGATCCCAGCTCAGAGCAGCGGCCGCGTGCGTCGAGATAAAAAATTGGCATCGATGGCTCTTGTTGTCATTGTCTGGTTGTTGTTGTTGTTGAATTTTTTTGGATAGATTTTTTTGTTTGCGGTGGGGCTGGGTTGAGGGCGGGAGTGTATTGCCATGTCAGAAGCCCCACTTTGTCGTCGCTAGGAGTAAATGGGGCGATGGCCGAGGACGGCCAATGATTAATGACGCAGTGCGCAGTCAAAGGTAATGGAACGCGTCGAATTTAAAACAACAACAATAACAACAACAATAACAACAACAACAACACGGAGGAGGCAGATCGATGGACGTGAACGAGCGCGTACGGCAAGGCGCCTAAAATGGATCGTTACGTCGCAGGGTTATCAGGGATGGCAACGCCTTTGGGAGGCCTTCGTCCAGCAGTGGATTGCTCAACTACCGACGACGACGATGATGATGACGATCTCGAAGTTCACTTTGCGTGGCACAAGGAGCGTCGGCAAGCAAGGGGGGGGAGGGGAAGGGGCGCGTGGCTGGAATTTGTCACAGCTGACGACGTTCGTTTCAAATGTATGCACAGTTTTTGTTGTGGTTGCGGTGTTTATTGTTTTGCGTCATTGGCAGCATCATCCTCATCATGGGCGATGCAGTGCTAAGCCTCTTTTCAATATCTTATCTGTCATCTCACGAATGTTGTATAGATTCAAAAAGGCGGAGGAGAGGGGGGTTGGAGCCCCCAAGTAAATAATTTCTGCTTCGTGCCACCAAATGGACCAGCAGCCCCACCAATCCCCCCCTCCCCCCCCCCGATTTGAGTGCCGGGAGAAGCCCCCACACAGCACGAGAGGGAGCAGACACTCAACTCAGCTGCGCAGGGAAGCATCTCAACTCCTTGGTGTCCCTGAGGGCCCGTACCCTGGGTCTGGCTTTCCACTTCATCCCGTGATCCTGCGCACTTCACGTGGAGATTAAATTCAGAGGGCATCTCAAGCATCTGCCTCTCGCTCGGCGTTGGCGGAAATCTGGAGCGTCGTTTTTTGGAGGCTCGAGGACCGGAGCGTGGAATTCCTGGCCACTTTGATGTCTGTGCACGGAGCCTTTTGAGTATTCACAAAGGACGAGTCTTGGATGAACAAAAAATAAATTACCCACTCGCCACAGCTCCCAATGACCCCTACTGGTCGAGGTGTAAAACATGGAAGCGAGCCGTCACGGCACGATAGCTGTATCAAGTGAGATCTCAAGTGAGATTTCCACTATCGTGCTGTGACGGTTCCACCTGAAGACGGAAGCTTGTGTTGCCTCCGAAACGTCGTGATTTTTATTTTATTTTTTATTTGACTTTTATTAATTTTAATTTCTTACCTACGTGACTTTACCGAAAAAAACCTAAGAATATGAATCCTTGCAGTCACGAAAGCTTCAAATCTAGAAATGGAAGCGAGCGTTTGGCCATGCACGCTCGCGAAGGTCACAAACGGTACGTGGACGGGGAGGCCCTGAACCCGTCCGCGTTGAAATGACCAGAACACTCCCGGCGTGGTCAGCGTCATTATTTTCCTTTGCAGGCAACAGCAGCAGCAGCAGCAGCAAATAAACGGGCGGCGCTAATGGTCACCAGCTGCCTCCTCCGGTGGCGGCGCTGCTCCAGAGGAGCGGGAGGAGGAGGAGGCGGCGATATTTATCCAACGCCGATTCGAGCGAATACAGGCCCTGGGCTGCCTTTCTGCCGGGTCAATCAAACAAACAATTTCCGCATCAAAGCTGCGTCTCGTGGGGACGAGGCTAAGATCGGTGCCGGGGGTTCGGATATTTCCATAATGTTTTTCTAGGGCCCTCCACGGTGGGTACCGCCTTCTTATTTATTTATTTTCGAAGATGTCCCGGCCAGAGGAGTCGAGAGCAATTTAAACGTGACAGTTCCCCCCCCCCCTCGCCCACACGACCGCACCACCGAGAATCGTTGCCTCCAGTGCTCTCAAGACTCCTCCAGTTGAGAACCGTAGGATGGAAGACCCGCGACCCAGCCACACCTGTCCCCTCTTGCCCAGACATCAACGACCACTTCTCGTTTTCAGACCAATATTCGCCGAACCCAACGTTCTTCTTCCCGGTTTTTGACCTCCCACGCCGGTCAAGGGCCCTGCTCAAACGAAGTGTGCCTTACTTGGCCCTTCCCCTCTCCAACCATTATATATACGGAGTGGTAGCTCTTGTAATCTCTCATTTACTTGATACAGCTGTCGTGGCTGTGACGGTTCCACCTGCAGACGGAAGCTTGTGTTGCCTCCGAAACGTCGTGATTTTTATTTTATTTTACTTTTATTAATTTTAATGTTTTACCTACGTGACTTTATCTCTAACAAACCTAAGAATATGAATATCAAACGAAGTTCCGAACGTGGCCAGGGTCCACGAGCAGCCGACTTGCCTCCACACCGGGGCCCGACGTGACCACAGAGCCACTCTGTCCACGTGGTCAGGGACGGACCACGGCGCCTCGCGTTGGTCGACGAGTGCCCTCTGAATGTACTCGGCGGTGGTCTCAGGGCCCTCTCCCCCCCCACCCCCCTCTACCCGCCTGATTGAAACAGCTGCCGCATGGCTCGGGAAAAAATGTGCCCGCTGGATACATCTGACGCAAGGGATGCACATGCTGGAATACCTGTGGGTTCTGTCGTAGGGATCGCAGAATCAGAAGATCTATTTATACTGGAGGAATCCGATGAGCTATTGAGCTCATTTTTACAGGCGTCCAGAACCGTAACTTTTCGCTGACCTCCACTGAAATTCAAAATGACTGGCACAGCATGCGGATGCCTTCATCCAATAGCGGATTGGCAAAGGGCCTTAAGTAATCAAGAGCATGATCCCAGAAGCGCCGAAATTGACCTTCATCCAGCAGTAGAACTCTGAGCCAATCCAGATCCCACTTTGTTGATTTGCTCCTGGTTTGACTCATTTTCTGTGTGTGGTGGGGTAACGCGTGGGTAACTCCCACCTCTTCCAAGATGCCCAATAATTACAGGGCTGCACCAGTATCCCGTTGGATGAACGCTACAAAACACGTTAAGGCGATGTTTACAAAGTTACGTAATTTTACTTTAAGTTTAAATATACACAGCCTGTTCAGATATAATCATATTCTGTGTTAAAATAACGATATACTACTGCTGGCAGAAAGTCAATTTCGGAGCTTCTGTGATCAAGTCCTCGATTGGTTATGGCCCTTTGGCAATCCGCTATTGGCTTGAATGCATCCGCATGCCGTGCCAATCATATGGGTTTATTTATCACACTTCCCCACGCCGATCGTCAGTACACGTCGGCGAATGGTTACGGCTCGGGACCGGTTCAGATATCACTCGACACTGATATTAGCCGTGGCTGCGAATCGAACCGAGGTGTGGGCCAGCTTCATGACGACGCGGCCAGCACTCTAAGCGCTACTGCCACCTCTCCTGCCACTACCACCTCCCCCACCCCCACAAGAGCTGTAAATTATTTCCCAAGATGAATTATAACTCGTACACATCAGCGTCTCGCGAATAAACACACGTTCGCAAATGTATATCAAGAGTTTCCAAATAATGACGGCCGGCGACTTAAATGTAAGTGTGCACGTGCATATGTTTACGTACACACACATGTCGATTTGGGCCGAACTTATATATTTGTTTTATGTTTGTTGAGCGGAATATGCCACGATGATGGATTTTCGATAGCCTCGTTTTTTGGTTTTTTTTTCTCACTGCAGTTCAGCAGTTATCCCGAGAAGCGGAGAGCAGGTCAAGTAATCAGCACGGGCCATACCACAGAAGCCACGATCGCCGCTTTCTCAGCTGCTAATTTTCTCCCGGGAGAGATGAGACCGAGATGCCGGCATGCGACGGACGGCCAGCTACGAAATTATGCGGCGCGCAAAAAAATATTTTAAAAAACCCAACCACGCTGCATAATTCCACCGTGGCCATTAAGGGCGACGTGGGACCCACTTACCACAAATATTGACCGTGTTCCTTTGGTTACCGAGCGGAAGTTGTGTGGGCTCCGCGGCGGTGGGGGCCCCAAGCGTGGCAAAGTCTCGCGCACTTCACTTGTCAACTCTCATCAGCAGCCACATGCCAATTTATTTAATTTGTACTTTCCCTTTTTTTTCTGCTGCCCTCTCTGCTCGCGTGTGTGTGTGTTTGTGTGGGTTTTTTTTAAGAAGCGAAGCTGCCCCCCACCCACCCACCCACCACCACCACCCCGTTAAGGTGGGTAGCGGGCACACTGCTCGCTCGCTCGGGTTTTGGTGTCGGTGGCAGAACTATGGCACTGTGTGGTATGATGATTTTTTATAAATATATACTCGGCGACGTTTCGGGCAATGGCCCTTCTCACGAAAGCGCTCGGTTGTTTTTGTTAATTGAGAATCAGCAAAGTTGTTTTTGCAACTCTTGTTTGCTAGTATATGCAATAGACGTAGGATATAAGCACAGCTTATGTAAGAACAGTTCTGATATAAGCAACACATTGTTGCATGACGCTGATGGGGAGGAAGGCGAAGGGCAGCTTCTTATATAAGCACACTACGTTGGATATAAGCACAGCTGACCTAGCACCCCAAGCCGGTGTGCTTATATCCGTCTATCACGTGTCGTTTCAGTGCATGACGACCATTCCCATAGTACTGCACTGTTATGGGCCATTTCCAGAAAGGTCGCCTTTTATACATTATATTTATTTTATATTAAGGCTACACACTGTTGTTGGCGAATGTGTTCGCTGTGCTTGTGCACCGATGCTAACGCTAAGCAGCAGCAGCAGGAGTAGCAGCAGCGTCACCACCGCCAAATAATTGGACTTGCGAGGTTTGTGTTCTTTTCTCGCAGACGCTTTCAAAATTCCTGCTGAACCCAACGCATTTGTCAATAACACTGCCCTAAAAGGGAAACAAATATAAAATGAATAAAAGGCAAGGGGAGCTATGAAGAAGGACCATTGTCCCAAACGTCACCAAACAGATATTCTTTGTCCCTCTCGGGGCTAACGCTGTTGACGAACGGGTTGCGTTCTCGAGATTTTTCGCTCGCGCACCGCTGCCAACGCGCATAACTTGCGTACCGTTACCGCGTCGAGTTCCCCAGGAAGCTGCCGGCACGAGGAGCGAAACGTCGGACAACGCGCGGGCGAACCCGCGGGGGCACACGACGGAGAGCTGCACGCACGGCCGCGGAGACCCTCACCCTCCCGCGATGTATTTGGTGCAGTGCCCATGACACCTGTTGCGCCTGTGGTGTTTTGATCACGTGCTGTTAGACGAGTGCCGTTTTAATCATGAATCAAACTAAAACTAAAGCGAACCATTTTTTTGTGTTTTTATTATTAAGACGTGT
Source organism: Lampetra planeri (assembly GCF_965212315.1). Taxonomy (NCBI): domain Eukaryota; kingdom Metazoa; phylum Chordata; class Hyperoartia; order Petromyzontiformes; family Petromyzontidae; genus Lampetra; species Lampetra planeri. Next base: position 6,245,068 of record NC_136136.1, read on the forward strand.
CTGACATTGACGTTAACATTGGGGACAAAAACCCAGTGCGGACTTGCAACACGGAATTAATCACCAATTACACGGTCATCCCATTAAAAGGGAGAGGGAAAAGAAACAATTTCACGGTGGAAACAAAACATAGCTACTTTTTTTTCAGTGCATGGCAGCAGGATTTCGTAGCGATGATAATTATGAAAATATTTACAATGCGTGCTCCCTCCCCCCCCCCCCCACACGTGCCCTCCCCTACATCCAAACCGCTCCGCGACACAAAAAAAACAACAATACATCGCGTGCTAATAAGCAATACGGTTTTTTGTTGTTGTTGTAAACCACCAAAATGGGAATTTCTCAACCGAGGCATCGCCGCGTGTTGCGTGTACATCATTGCGGGCAGCAGGTGCCTCGTGTCGCTCAGAGGCCAAACACGCCAAACAACACTCCAGGCGAATTGCCTGCCGGAATCGAGCATGCGGTCGGAAACTCGGACGAGAAACGGAATGAGATGGTGGCGGCGGCGGTGGCTGCAGCAGTGGCAGGAAGAGAGGGATGGAGATGAAGACCCTGCCTTGCGGATGACACGAAGCGCTCCGTTGCAAAGGAAGCTGCCAGCAAACGTGTCTCGATTCAGTTACGGGTTATTATTTAAAAGGCACGCACTCTCGTCATCACGATCACAATTGTACACGAGCCGACATATTTGAGCAGCGATGGCGAATTAGTTGCTGCTGTAACATGTCTTGGAACCAACCCACGTCAGTTTGCTTGGCCGTACTTTCCGCGGTTTATATATGTAGATGAATACAAGTAAAATGTTTTATTATATGAGAACATTCTGCAAAGCTGCAAATGTCCCAGAGAGTGACAGCTCCACGCATTTTAACTGAAGCGAGCCGCTTAAGCCCCTTCGCTTTTCTCATTTCGTCCGTTTGCAGTAAATAAATGAATCGACCCAGCCGGCTTGCGTTTGCGCACATCGCAGCGACTCCCTGTGGAAACGGATAAATTGTATTATTCTATTCCTGCGTTTGGCAAAGCATGTTCAGGAGCTTCAGGCCAATGTTGAGGTCTGGTTGGTTTCTGGCCCCTTGAAATGGGCCTTTTGTCGGAAATTAGCTCCGCCGCTCAAAACCGGACACGGATTCACGGCGCGTGAGTTGCGTTTCAGGTGGCACGACCACGCGCAGAAGTTGTGGTCACCCCGAGAAGGGGGGATCGGGGAGGGGGGGGGGGGGGCACCGTCTCCCACCCAGCGGGTAAGACGAAGCACAGGAGAGAAGTGCTGCTGGATGTAAATCACATTTTTATTGTAATTTGCCCAAAAGCTAGAAGAAGGGATTATTATTATTTTTGGTAGACATACCGCGGCAATTGTTTTTTTTTAAGAAAGTACATGACCCGACAGGAACGTTCCATTTTACATAGCGCACTTTACAACAATTATAAATGGCACATTAGTTATTGGCTGATGGGGGGAATTGGATAAGATTTGAGTGTTGGGGAGGGGAAGGGATGGCGAGGAAGGGTGATGATGGGGAAAAGGAGAGAGGGCCAGGTTTGGGAAGGGGTAGGATGGTGAAGGTTTTAAGGACGAGGACATAAAGTCGTAGAGCCAGCGTGACCCTTCACACGCATTCGTCAAACGTGAAAACCCCCCCCACACAAAAAAATCACAACAGCGCGGTTTGAAACCGATGGACCAGCAGCAGAAATCACTCCGATTGAGCCTCGGTTTTTTTGAGAGCGGAGGAGAGGGGGAGGGCTGGGGAGGGAGTTGGGCAAATATGCGGCGGTGCATATTCCGAGGTGCGCGAGCGCATTCAGCTTCACACGCGACGTGCACTCGGGGAGTGAGGCTGGGGTAAGAAACCCCCCCAAAAAAACCCAACAACCCACCACGACCCTAAACAAAACGATCTGGCGCTCGGGTCACACGCGCAGAACAGCGTGCGCTTGCCCCAATCAGAGCCATTGGTGAGCCCCCCTTGCCCCCACCCCCCATCCACCAAACATCGCGCTTTAAGGCCAATAGCAAGCCCCACACCCCCTCCCACCGACCCCGACCCCTTGCCCCGATGTACAATTTGACACAATTCTCACTGGAGAAAATCAGAGCAATCCATTATACCGCATAACAATAATAATAATTCGACTCCAGAAACAACGGCATTCTGTAGCTTGCCGAACGTAAAAATAATAATTATAGTAACCCTGGGATTCGTGGCGGGGTTGTTCAGAGGTCAGTGCGCTGAGCCTGCACCGCTGAGGCTCTGGGTTCAACTCCAGGTAGCAGCGGACTGGAGTTAAACTGGGTTCTCAAGTGTTGCGGGTTGATGGACTCAGCCTGTTCACCTTTGGCCGTACACAGAAACCCATAATGAAACTTGGTTTCGCGCACGCATTGACGAATGTCCGGCTCCGAGACATTGCTTGTGCCGGTTGAACTGCCACGCGGTGAACTTTCGTTTCTCTGCCAGGGCGAGTTAGGAAAGTGCTGATGCTGCCCCCCGATTCTGTGGATCGCGGGGGTCTTATTCAAATAATCTCCAGAAGTAGTATCCGTGATGGACCGTTTCCGCGGGGGGGGGGGGGGGGGGTGCTTGGAGATTAATCTTCGTGGGGTTTTGGGGTGAAACAGAGACAACCCAACCGTGCCCAGTGTCAAACGGGCAAAGCAAAAAGAAAAAAACAACAACCCGCCAAACGGCAAGCCTGAGTGCGCTCCTGCTGGGGACGAGTGTCAGCGGACGGAAATGAATCCGCGTCGGCGAAACGCCACTCGGACTGCGACGACGACGACGGGGGGAGTGGAGGGGGGGCTCGTGTAACGGGACAACACTGCGGCACATTGTCCAATTGGCAGCGATCGCACCGCAGATTCCGCGGAACGTTTTGTAAAAAAAAAACCCCGAAAATAAATGCGTGCTGGATCAAGCCACCCATCTGGTATTGGATGACTACAGCTTGGCATTATGAGCTTTTTAGTGGGGGGGGGGGGAGAAGGGAAAAAAATGTGCCTGGGTGGACCATCGCTTTCTCAGTGCCTTTGTGTTAAAAGCGTTTCGTTTTTTTTGTGCGGGTGCGTGTGTGCTTGCGAGTGTAATTTAAATCCCCGCGCAAGTCACGGGGCCTGATTTATTCATCCGACCTGCAGAGACGAAGCCGGCTAGAGCGATTTGTGCCGTTGAGCGGCGTATGCAGTCAACAAAAAAATATATAAAATACTTGAGGCCCTCTGCTGTTAGCATAAACAGCAAACCGGCTATTGTAAATTAACCGCAAGTCCAGAACACTTTCGCGAACCGCGCTAGGCTATGAGTGATTGGATTTGATAATCCAAATTAATTCGGGGGGGGGGGGGGGGGGGTGGTGGTGTAGCAGGTAGTATTCATTTAGACGATTGTATTTTTATTTTCTAACCCTCCGCCAGCCAAATCCACACTGCGAGTCGAGCTCTCCGGTGTACCTGCCAGGGTCCTGGACGTTGCCCAGACGTCGCCGAAACGTCGCAATAGACCAAACAGCTTGAGGCTCACTTAGGGCGGTGAACCGTTGGGGGGCGGGGGTGGTGGGGGGGCTAGGATAAATGACCCCCACGAGGGATGTGGGGGGCACATGGGGTGGGGGGTAAGATAATTTCAGGGAAGTGGATACAAATGACATGAGTTCGAATCGCCAGTTCAGATTGAAAAGGAAACTTCGGCGTTTCTTTGTTTGTTTTACCACTCTCTCGCCTATAACATCTCCCTCCCCACTGAGTGCCAAGGTTAATGCACCGGTCGTAGATGTGAGTGGCTCTTGAGATTGTAGAGCAGCGTTGCATCGCAAGGTCGCAAGAGATGGCGACGGCGTGGGGAACGCAGCCTTTGTCAATTGGTGGATAGATGATGCATGGCTTCAGATGATGATAATGACGATGACTACAGTATATTGGCAATGCACTATAGGTGTCAATCTAACAGCACGAGGCGCGTACGGCCCGTTAAAGTACGATTTGTAATGTCACGATGAACATTGGGTTACTTGGCTCCTACCGTCTTGTCCACAAGAAGTTTTATCAATTGTCTTCCCCCCCCCACGTCCACCTAGATTAGGGGCAATGACCCGATCCACCACTCCTCCCGGTCCCGCACCGCCCAACTCAAACAGTGGCACCGCCTGTGCCCCCAACCACCACCACCACAACCACTACCATAACCACATCCACCACCACCAACCACCACCACCACCACAACCACCACCAGCAACCACCACCACCAACCACCACCACCAACCACCACCACCACAACCACCACCACCAACAACCACCACCACCACAACCACCACCAGCAACCACCACCACCACAACCACCACCAACCACCACCACCAACCACCACCACCACAACCACCACCACCAACAACCACCACAACCACCACCAGCAACCACCACCATCTATACTTCACCACAGGGGGCAACCATCGTGTGAGCGGTGGCCCGTACCACGAGGAGCAGCAGCGGAACAGTCACGGACACAGTCCCGACTTTGAAACCCCCTTTGATTGCCAGGACGAAGGGCAGCGAAACCCCCACAACCCCCACCCCTCCTCCGCCCCGCCCCCCTCCCCCTCCACACACTCAGAAAACCACGAGCGCACGAGGGGGTCACTCGGCAAGCCGCCGACACACGCGCTCGGACAGTCGCGGCCAGTTGGGGTGCCACAGCTGCCCGTGGCGCGGGGCAATTACCGCCGGATCGTCGGGGCAGGAAGCAACTCTGTGGGCCCGGACAATGTCCCATTGTGTTGGATCGAAACCCGTGTTTTGTATTTTTTTACGGTTCGGCCCAAAACAAATGATCTTTGGCGGGGAGCAGCTGCCGTGTGGAAAATGAGTTTAGGCGAGTGGACGTTGCTCTGTTTTGATTCCACACAGGTGTAGCGGAATTCCACGGCCGTGGTGTGTTGGTTCGCGGCAGTTGTTTCGTTTTGAATGTAAAGATGATTGCTGAGGGCCCGTTGCAGCCATCAGAAGGCCATTGAGCGGCACCTATAGGCAAGGCAAGGTGCCCCCCAAAGCATGCGGTCCATGGCTCTTGGGGGTCCCAAGATGACCTTAACGCAGGCCAGTTGACCTCAAACAATCAACTCGTGCGGCGGGGTTTCCGTCTGTGACGCAACATTTTTTTTTTAAATCAACATGTGGCACCCAAACCGGTGACCTAATAAGGAGGAGGAATCATTCCAGTTGTGTGTGTTTCGGCGTCGTTATTAGGGCGCACGCACGGGGACTCTGGCGATGTGCGCATTTAGACGCCATTAGCCTTGCCGAGTACAACGCTCGCTCACTTTGCGCGCCCGTAATTACGCGCCGGGGTAATGGAAGCAATGGAAGGAAAAGCACCTGGGGCTGTGTGTTCCGACATGGCAATGGCTCGTGGTGTCGCAAGGGAACGGTGCAACGAGCGGCGCTCCCTGCATGCGAACAGGAAGCCCAGGTGCAGCAGCGGCAGCGGCGGCGGCGGCAGCGGCAGAAACTGGCCCGTGCCTGCAGTTTGCGTCTTTCCGAACGCTTTTTCCAGTGAAGGTTGAACGCGTATATGATGCGTTAGCGCTGATCGTCCGTTTGTCTGTACCGAAGGTGGGGAGGGGAGGGAGGAGCGGTACACGGAGGGCATGATAACTCTTCGTGAAGATAATAATCAGAAATGATTGAAACTTTAGAACAAAGGTTGCGCTACGACTAGGGGACTAACCCTACGGATGGCACGGCACATCAATTGACAACGCTGCCCTGAAAGGGAAACCAACATGGTGGGAAGCGGCAATTACTCTTCGTAGCACATAGCGGCGCTTTTGTTGTTTGTGCTCATGCACCTCTGCCAACGCAATATCACAAATGTATGCAGTTGAATGTTCAATTCCCGATTAAACTGGCCTCATCGGGGCAAAGGCTTCCCCAAAGCTTGGTGCCGCAAGCAGGCATGTGCGTTGTGCCCTGACCGCTACCGGGTGGCTTCCGTACCGCTAATTAAATTATTAGATACTTCCGAAGACAAACACATGTGAGAACATGTTACATAATCCATGGGTACGCGTAATTATTCCAATCTTTAAAAAACTACCACCATTTGCATACGTTTAAATGAGGCCTAACATTGGAGCGAGGCCTGCGGCCCCGACCCCAAAGTCTCGTATTTTCTCCTCAATGACTTTGTTATTCAACTGGTAGTACATTTGAGGCATTTGTTTACGGGAACATTGTGGACATTTAGCCATTTATCAGCACGGTTGACATCCTTCTCAATGCACTCGACCGGGTGGCGCAGTGGCAGGGGTCGCAACCGGGTACCCGATACCCGTACCCTACCCGATACCCGGCTACCCGTACCCAGCCGGGTACGGGTAGCCGTTTGCGACCCTGGTGAGGCCGGGTACGGGTAAGGAATCAAAACCCGTTTGCGACCTCTGCGCAGTGGTAGCGCTCGCGTCTCACAGCAAGAAGAAGCGAGGTTTGATTTATGACGAGGTCACCTTCCTGCGTTGAGTTTTATATTCTCCCCCTGCTCGGCACGGATTTTCCTCCGCGTTCTCCATAATGTTCACATAGCTAAGCACCGTACAAGTTAACTGGTTTTGGCTACACATCCAAATTTAGTGCCCTCATGAAAAAGAGTGTTCAGACCCAGTGTGGCTTTCCTGGGTAAATAAGTATTTATATAGATGTAGCACGCGTATCAACAGGAGCGCTATGGTGGTGAGTTGTTAACTCCCTCGGCTGATATAAGGGAGGTCGTGGGTTCGATCCCGACCCTGACACCTGTTGTATACTTGGAGTTTGCATGTTCTTCCCGTGGTCGAGTGGATTTTTTTCTCCGGCCCTTCTGGTTTTCCATCCACATTTAGAAACTTGCGCTTAGAGTATTTGACTGCCCACATGATAAGCCACTTCGTTGAGGAATCATTTGTGACCAGGCAGCTTCTGAAAATAACTATATCGCTCAGTGGGCCTTACTTGGTAAAAACATTTTTTAAGTTTATAATTTAGTTTTAGTTTGAACCACCAGTGTTCAGTCACGATAGATGGACTCATCTGCATCATGAACGGGCTTTTTCACAACACAGCAGTGTCATTTTCAAGGAGCTGTGCCCACCACAGGTGAAACATTTGAGGGGGTTCCAGATCAAGGGGCTTCGGTACGGTGGATGGGGCAGCGCACGGTCCACGCGACCCCTCCACTGTCTCTTGGTCTCGTGCGTGGTCACTTATAGTCACATCCTGTCATGCCAGAGGAGAGAGGGCATCAGTTATGTTGACAAATGTTAATGAGAATTTCGTGGCATATTCTCATGAATCCAAAATCTGCAATGTTGGAGGAGTTAAAACTAAAACAAAAAGTTGGAACAAAACATAAGGAATAAAAATAATAACTTAGCGGGAGGCATCACACCTGTCCAGGCGGAAGTCAATTCCACAGCCTGAGGGTAGCACGGGAAGAGGCCAGGTCACCCATCGAGCGGACGTAAAGTGCACGGCTCGCAATCAGAACGTTGCAAGTTCATACCCTGGTTGGGGGAGGAATGACTCAGCCCATCATCCCTCGGCGGTCGATAAAACGAGTATCACTATGTTGGGAACTCAACAGCGGCTGCCCTATAGCGGGACTCGCCCCCGTCATAGGGGGCTGTAAACAGGAGATGTGCTCCGCCGAATCGTTCATTTGAGCAGGAAATCCCGTCGATTTGTGACTATTACTCCGAGGGCATCCCCCTCAATAATTGGGGACACACAAAAAAAAAAACCCTGAGATTTTTCTGAGTTAACGCATGGCTGTGCATTGCATTACCGACCAAATCTGCGCGCACTCCGTGCCTATCGGGGGGCGAAGGGGGGGGGGTGGCACGTGGAAGAATTGAATCACTCCAGGCCTCTCTCTCTCTCCGTCCCTCCCCCCAAACCGCTTCACCTCCCCACCTCGCAGGAAAGATTTGCGCGCCTGCCCTGCCGCGGCGGCGTCGTCGGCGTGAGCTCGATGGGCTGGGACGACTTTGCGAGCCGCGTTCGACGCGAGCGGCCAAAGTTGCGCGCCCGTGGGTCACCACGAAATCCCGCGACTGGTGCCACCGGAACATCGCGGGAAGAAATGGAGGCCGCACATCTCCCGCTGACGGTTGATGTTGTTGTTGTTGTTGTTCCACGCGCAGGCGCACGCGGAGTTCCCCAACAGTTTGCCGCCTCGAACAGACTTTGAGGGCAAGCGCTGTTAGCGAGGAGCACCTCGTGAAGGCCGGCGCGGCACACGAGAGGGTCGGTCGGCCAACACCACGCCCGGCCGCCTTTGTCTCCCCAGTGGCGACGTTTACACACCGCCGCTCCGCAGACACCACGCACACACCCACCCGCTGCACGCGCGCTCGCGCTCGCCACAGCTCCGGGCCACGTTTGGGCTGCACGTAAATTATCGGCCGAAAATAATAAAAATAAAATAATAAAAATTTTAAATACAAAAATAATCAACGGAGCGTTTCCCACAGAGCCCCCGTCGTAATCCACGTCACGGGGGGAAACTGCGCGACGCGTCACGCCGCCTCCACAGCTCCCCAATTTTTTTTGTTTTTTACGCCGATTTCCCTGCGGCGTCTCAGGAACGCCACTGACGTCGCTAATGGGTTCCATGCCGGGGGGAGGGGGGCGGGGGTTGTTCTCGCGTGCGGCTTTCTGTATAGGAACTCAAGAGTCGCGCTCCACGTAGCTCATCGGCTGTTAACAACTCCTTAACTCACCGTGGTGGTGGGGGAGGGTGGTGGGGTGGCGGTAGCGAACGACTGTAACGCGTCCCAGGCAACGTGAACCGGGGAGACCGAGCGGGTGAAATCGGTTCGCGTGTTTGGTGTCGGGCTTGCAGCATTGCGGGATTGTGAGAGGTGTCAGCGGCTTGCGGAGGCCTTCATCCAGCAGTCGATTGACCCACGTGGCTCAGGATAATGGTGACGACGACGATGATGATGATCATGATGGTGGTGAATTCCATGTCCCGGCTTTGGTGGCACAGAGGACAGCCTCGCGGGAAGCTGAAATGGAACCCTTCAATGCCCCCGTTGGAATGGAGCCGGGAGAACGCCACGGTTCGCAATGGGGTGTACTGCTGCCTGCTCAGGATTTCCCACAGCCGCATGCCGGGAGCGACTCGGCGTGCTCGCATCCGCCACGTGGCGGCAACCCCGCGTCTTGTCGCGATTACCACGGGGGAGCGCCTTTTAAAGGGAAGGGGAAATTAAATCGCGGGCAACGCGGAGAGACAGCCGGGGGAGAGACAGCAGGGGGAGAGACAGCATGGAGAGACAGCAGGGAGAGACAGCAGGGGAGAGAGACAGCAGGGAGAGAGACAGCAGGGAGAGAGACAGCAGGGGGAGAGACAGCATGGAGAGACAGCAGGGAGAGACAGCAGGGGGAGAGACAGCAGGGAGAGAGACAGCAGGGAGAGAGACAGCCGGGGGAGAGACAGCAGGGAGAGAGACAGCATGGAGAGACAGCAGGGAGAGACAGCAGGGGGAGAGACAGCAGGGAGAGAGACAGCAGGGAGAGAGACAGCAGGGAGAGAGACAGCAGGGAGAGAGACCGCAGGGAGACACAGCAGAGGAGAGACAGCAGGGGAGAGACAGCAGGGGGAGACATCAGGAGAGAGACAGCAGAGAGAGACAGCCAGGGGGAGAGACAGCAGAGAGAGACAGCAGGGGGAGACAGCAGGGAGAGACAGCAGAGAGAGACAGTAGAGAGAGAGACAGCAGGGAGAGACAGCAGAGAGAGACGGCAGGGGAGAGAGACAGCAGGGAAAGAAAGCAGGGAGAGAGAGAGAGTGAGTGAAAGTGAGTGACTTTGTCTGTCCCCGTGGCAGCGTCAAGTGACGTTACGTGCCGGGAGACGTCAACAGCTGCCCGCGCGCATCAGTGGAATATTTGGGGGGGTGGGGGGCAGCCGACTTGGCTCGTCGTCAAGACGTCACTCTGCCCTCGCAAGTGATGGTTTGTTGATTTTGTTTTTGTTCCAGTCGCAGCATTCTGTCAGTCAGTCATCCCAGCGAGCGCTGCTCGTCGTACCCAGCACCAGGGCCGTGGCTGAGTGGCGTTTCTTCTCCGTGGCTGGAGCGGCAGCAGCAGCAGGAGCAGCAGCTGCCTGGAGCCCGCTCTCTCTAGTCCACTGCTGCACACGCAACAGCAGCAGCTGTCTGGAGCCCGCTCTCTCCCTTCCACTGCTGCACACGCAGCAGCAGGAGCTAGGCACTATCCTGCACCTTCAAGCAGCAGCGCAAGGCTCTACAACTGTTTAGGCTCTCACCTGTCCAGGCCTTCACCTGGTCTTGGCTCTCACCTGCCCAGGCTCTCGCCCGTCCAGGCCCTCACCTGTACAGGCCATCACCTGTCCAGGCCTTCACCTGGTCTTGGCTATCACCTGCCCAGGCTCTTACCTGGTTCAGACTCTCACCTCTACAGGCCTTCACCTGGTCGTGGCTCTCACCTGCCCAGGCTCTTACCTGGTTCAGGCTTGCACCCGTCCAGGCCCTCACCTGCTCAGACTCTCACCTGTTCGTACGCGATCAAATCCCCCTGAATGTACCCAATATTTGTCCGATCTCGCAAGCTAAGCAAGCGTCCGCCTGGTCGGTGCTTGGATGTTCGACTGTCTAGGAACACCACGTGGTGTGGACTACGGCTGAGAGGTGGCCCGGAGATTTCCGCGCATCCGATGGATTCCCTAATGTTCAGTGGCACGCTCCTGGCGTGCGTGCGTGGTGGCCTCCCACCGGGGTTCTACGGCCTCGATTCCGCACGAAAGTCAAACACCCACTCGTGGAGCTGGCCCAACCATCCCGGTGTGGCTGGACCCTTGAGACTGGGCAGTGAGGCTTCCGTGGGTTAGTGAATGACATACTCTTAGTTCTTTCGGTAAAGTGACGTAGGTAAAAAATGAAATTAAAATAAAAAAAAAATTAAAATTAATCTGGCTGTGACGGTCCCACCTGATGACGGAGACTTGTGTTGCCTCCGAAACGTCGTGATTTTTATTTTATTTTTTATTAATATTAATTTCATTTTTTACCTACGTGACTTTACCGAAAGAACTAAGAGTATGAATCCTTGCAGTCACGAAAGCTTCAAATCTAGAATTAGTGAATGACGGTAATATTTCAACGCGTGCGTGTTTGTGGGGAGCGGTGGTGTAGCGGTTAGCGCTACACTGCGCTACAAACCTGGCGACCCGAGTTCGATTCCCGCTCACGGCACAACACCAGTGACGATTATCTGAACCGGTCCTGGGCCTCTCCTAGGTCGACTCAGCCTCAAATGAGTACCTGGTGTGATGTGTGAGCATCGCCACTGGGGAGACAAAGGCGGCCGGGCGTGGTGCTGGCCACCCATCCCCTCGTGCGCCGTTCTGGCCTTCATAGGTGCTCGCTAACAGCACTTGCCCCAACAGTCTGTTACAGGCTATACGGGGGGGGGGGATCTTGGTTTGTTGTGTTACACGCTGCAGCTGAAGTGGTCGGCGTCACAATCCACAGACACACCTAAAAAAAAACACGAGTTCACAATTCCTCTGACATTGCACCGGCACGAAGTTTCACGTGAGCTGCATGGGACACGACGAAATGTGGCCAGGAGACAACCCGTACCCATCAACACGGCGGCCTGGGGGGGGGGGGGCGGCGTTACTGACGAGCGAGTTGCGTGTGTTTTGTGTTACTTGTGCACGCAACACCACAAAGGATGTGCCCTCCAAAGTGCATTCACGCATGTGCACTGCAGTGTGTGTGTATACACACGTGCGTGTGTACAAGTGCGTGTGTACACGTGGGTGTGTACACGTGCGTGTGTGTGTACACTTTGCGTGTGTACACGTGATTGTGTACACGTGATTGTGTACACGTGATTGTGTACACGTGGGTGTGTACACGTGCGTGTGTGCGTGTGTACGCGTGTGTGTGCGTGAGTTGTGTGAGTTGTGTGTGTGTGAATTGTGGGCGTGTGTACACGTGCGTGTGTACACTTTGCGTGTGTACACGTGCTTGTGTACCCGTGTGTGTGTACACGTGCGTATGTGTGTGTACACGTGCGTGTGTACACGTGAGTGTGTACACTTTGCGTGTGCGTGTACACGTACGTGAGTACACGTGTGTGTGTACACTTTGCGTGTGTCCACGTACGTGTGTGTACACGTGAGTGTGTGTGTACACTTTGCGTGTGTCCACGTGCGTGTGTGTGTACACGTGCGTGTGTACACGTGCGTGTGTACACGTGCGTGTGTGTGTACACGTGCGTGTGTACACGTGCGTGTGTACACGTGCGTGTGTACACGTGCGTGTGTGTGTACACGTGCGTGTGTACACGTGCGTGTGTACACGTGCGTGTGTACACGTGCGTGTGTGTGTACACGTGCGTGTGTACACGTGCGTGTGTACACGTGCGTGTGTGTGTACACGTGCGTGTGTACACGTGCGTGTGTACACGTGTGTGTGTACACGTGCGTGTGTGTGTACACGTGCGTGTGTACACGTGCGTGTGTACACGTGCGTGTGTGTGTACACGTGCGTGTGTACACGTGCGTGCGTGTGTACACGTGCGTGTGTACACGTGCGTGTGTACACGTGCGTGTGTGTGTACACGTGCGTGTGTACACGTGCGTGTGTACACTTTGCGTGTGTCCACGTACGTGTGTGTACACGTGAGTGTGTGTGTACACGTGCGTGTGTACACGTGCATGTGTACACGTGCGTGTGTACACGTGCGTGTGTGTGTACACGTGCGTGTGTACACGTGCGTGTGTACACGTGCGTGTGTGTGTACACGTGCGTGTGTACACGTGCGTGTGTGTGTACACGTGCGTGTGTACACGTGCGTGTGTGTGTACACGTGCGTGTGTACACGTGCGTGTGTACACGTGTGTGTGTACACGTGCGTGTGTGTGTACACGTGCGTGTGTACACGTGCGTGTGTGTGTACACGTGCGTGTGTACACGTGCGTGTGTGTGTACACGTGCGTGTGTACACGTGCGTGTGTACACGTGCGCATCGGGGTTTTCACGCGCTGCGCTACGAACCCGGCGACCCGAGTTCGATTTCCGCTCACGGCCAACACCAGCGACGATTATATGAACCGGTCTTAGGCCTCGACTAGGTCGACTCAGCCTCAAATGAGTACATGGTGCGATGCGTAAATATCGCCGCTGGGGAGACAAAGGCGGCTGGGCATGGTGCAAGCCACGCACGTGTGCCGTGCCGGCCTTCATAGATGCTCGCTAACAGAACTTGTCCCTACAGTCTGCTAAGGCTATGCGGTGGGGGGGGTGGAGATATTTGTCTTTGTTGAGTGCGTGCCATAGCCGTCATCTATTTATGCATTCACACAGATAATTATTATTCATTTACGTGTTCGGATCGGTTTGCCAAACTTGCTTCCCTCCGGGGCAGCGGAATTGCTACAGCCCCAGCAGCTCTGCTGCGAGAAATGGGGTCTCGTAGCCCGCAACTCACACACGCACACAACTCACACACACACAACACACACACCCACAACTCACGTACACACAACTCACACAACTCACACACACAACTCACACAACTCACACAGACACAACACAAACACGCACAACTCACACACATACACAAAACACACACACAACTCACACACACACTCAACACACACAACACACACACAACTCTCACACACACACAACTCACACACACACAACACACACACAACTCACACAACTCACACACAACTCACACACACACAACTCACGCAACACACACACACAACACACATAACACACACACAACTCACACACACACAACTCACGCAACACACACACACAACACACATAACACACACACAACTCACACACACACAACTCACGCAACACACACACACACAACACACACACAACTCACACACACATAACTCACGCAACACACACACAACTCACCCACACACACACAACTCACACACACACACCACACACACACACCACACACACACCACACACACACCACACACACACACAACTCACGCAACATACACACAACTCTCACACACACACACACACCACTCACACACACACACCACTCCCACACACACACATAACACACACAACACACACACACAACTTTCACACACACACACCACTCACACACACACACCACTCACGCAACACTCACACACACACCCTACTCACACACACACACCACACACACACCACTCACACACACACACCACTCACGCAACACTCACACACACCACACACACACACACACCACACACACACACCACTCACACACACACACCACTCACGCAACACTCACACACACACACCACTCACGCAACACTCACGCAACACACACACAACTCGCGCTTTGGCGACGCGCTGCCCCGCGCTACATTCCCCGAGTCGAACGCGCCGCTCGCTCCGCCGAGCAATTGGCCTAACGCCGCGTAGCCTCGTAACCGCGTTCATGTTTACGTTATTTAGCTTGTTGTTTAATAATAATAATAGTTCAATTTGTAACGCGCGCAAATTTGCAGACGTAGTGGCCGCAACTCAGAGGCGCGGAGCCAAGCTCAGAGTCGCTCGAAAGCGTGGTTATAGAGGTGAGTTTTTAAGTCTCTCTTGAAGGAGGCGATTGAGGTGATGCTGCGAATGTGCAGAGGGATGACGGCGTTCCAGACTGTTGGGGCTGCCACCAAGAAGCGGCGCATAGACATGACCATCCTGGATCTTGGTATCAAGAGGAGGTCGTGAGTCGCGCTATTGTTATTGTTATCGCTCGTTTGTAAGACGCTGCTGCCGCTGATTAAGGATCCTCGCCGTGACCTTTGACTTGTTCCCCTCCCTTCTCTTGTTCTGGGTCGTGTCGCGCGATGTCCGACGTCCCTTCAGTTGCACCGAAGAAGCTGCCGGCACGCGGAGCCGAAACGTCGAACATGAACGCGCGATACAACTCCTAAACGGAAAGGAGACTGCGATTTTATAGTAATCACGTTTAATTAAGGGCAGTATTCAAATCCAAATTGTTGACTTGTTGATCTTCTGGGATAACGAGCAGTATAAGCAACTCTCCGCTGTCAGCTGACTAAATACATAAATAAAGACTCTACGCATTCGCAAAAAAAACATTGTGGCTTTACAATTAAATATCTAATCGGCGACGTTTCGGGCAATGGCTCTTCTTCAAAGCACATACATAGATAGACCAGAGAGAGTTGGTGTGGGGGGGGGATACTTGGCAGACACATTTCAGTTTCAGTTTCATGTATTAGGTATATAACCCTGTGAGTCATGCGGCTCTTGACTCGGGTGCAGCCGCAACAAAACAAAAACACGAACAAGTAACATCTTAAAGTGACTACACGCAACAGAAAAATCCTGGAAAAAACAGAAAAGCCTTCCAGAAAAAACCCACCGCATTTCAACGCTGTGTGCAAAAATCCCAGTGGGATGCAAGTCAACCAATAACAACCACAAGGCAATGTAGATTAAAGTTATCTGGGCCAACTCTGTACTACAACAAACAAACGTGGCCAGACCAAACCGTCCTCAAAATGACCAAAATAAAGCCGCAAAAAACAATGTAACAGTGATCATTGGAACTGCGATTCATAGTTTAATAGTATAAATTTCGATTTAAAGCTTTCGTGACTGCAGGGATTCATCTTCTTGGTTCTTTCGGTAAAGTCACGTAGAATGGAAATAAGAAATAATAAAAATAAAACATTATGAAATAATTCTCACGACGTTTCGGCCACAACGCAAGCAACCTGTTCTTCACCTGAGGACGGCTGCTTGCGTTGTGGCCGAAACGTCGTGAGAATTATTTTATTATGTTTTATTTTTATTATTTTATTATTTCCATTTTACGTGACTTTACCGAAAGAACCAAGAAGAGTTCAATAGTAGATACTATTGATTAAGCGTAAGAGTAGATTCGACCTGACGTGGTGTCGCTATGGCTCACAGATCTAAGGGCCTGAGTTTGAATGCCACTTTGTGGGAGGTGACTGAGCACCCACCAACGTAATGTGGAGTTTCCACCACTGACTCAGTCTGCGAATTGCCACGATTCTAACTCACAACAATTCCATCGCAGAATGAATACTCTGTTTTCTCGTTTGTATTTTCTGTATAATTAATTCCGTCTCAGTCCTACCACGAATATTAATACGCAATCGCATAGAATTTACATATACGTTGCAAATAATTGTTCACTCTCAAACACACGTTTCAATTCACAGTTCCATTGATTAATCAACGAAAATAAGCGCTAGGCGTGAAAACATCCATCGTTTCATCAACTACAATAAATTCTCACTCTCAATGTATAAAATCTGTCATCCAAAAAACTTTTTTTTTACAATTTTAAACAAAGCATGCCATCAACAAAAGTAAACAAATCGGACAGTGAAATTGCCAAGAAACAATGCAAACGAGACGGGAGAAAAATATATATATTTTAAAATAACGATCAATTCCTGCATCTGATATCCACCATGAATCGTGACAACTCATCGAGTCAACGAGGAGGCGAATCGCCCCATTCCAACTGAGCGCCACCTCTGCACCCCCTGGTTCAGCGGTGGTGCTCCTGATGTTGTGGTCTTTTTCCTTGCACAGACTCAACGCTGTTGAAATTACGCACTCCCAGAAAACCTTGCGGGACGATGGGTTGTGTAAGAAGAAAAGAAAACTAAAAAATTTTGGTTTTTTTTTCTTCTATCTGAACGGATTGTTGGTGAAGGAGACATCGTCTGACACATTTGTCTCGAGTCGGGGGGGGGGCACAGCAAGAGGTCTGGAACTCGGACTCCGAGGGAGCAAATTCATGGCCCTCCTGCGCCACCTCCCGGCATCGCCCACAACTTGCCCGACTTGCAGACGCCCCATTTATTCCGACTGCATCAATGTTTGCTCGCAGTGCATTGTATTGTATAAACGTTGAACTTCTTTCGCACCGTACGCAGCCAACCGTGCTAAGCGAAGGTGCTGGAATGCAGTCAAACGTCAAAGTGATGCCCGACTCAAAGGAGCCATCGAAGCGGTGTTCAACTACTTGAGTCAGTGGTGAACACTCCACATTTCTATGGCGGGGGCGAGTGTCTATACAGGACAACCGACCACTGTTGACTTCTCCCAGAGATTGGTGGTCATATTATTACACCACGTCGGGATAATGGGGCGAGTGAACCAACCAACCAGAAGTTGAACGTCGAGCAAACCTTCCGATTGCAGAGCAACGCGCTCTCCCGCCCAACCACGTGGCCGGCCTTCGACGCATTGCCGCAATACGATTTGAATAATCGGTTTAATGACTTCAGTTTTGCAGGGGAGAATCCACCGAGATGTCAAATATTGCTAAGCGAGATTGATCCGATAGACACGTGACAGCCAGTACGGTTCGACACAGAGCCGACCCTAGACCTTTGGGGGCCCTAAGCAAAATTTGGTTGGAGGCCCCTTTGATGTATGATTTTTTTCACCCACTAGCTAGCAGTGACTCTAGGGGGCCCTCTGCTGGCCACGGGGCCCTTTGCAATTGCAAGGGTCGCTTAGTGGATGGGCCGGCTCTGGTTCGACATACGCCGAGCGCGTACAAGTCCAAAATAATGCTCGAGAGAAAGGGAAGTTGATTGCACAACAAATTTAAACGTTTAGCCCCTGAGTCAGTTCGCTGATTAGATGGGGCGTGATTGACCATACTTCACCACGGTGGCCAACGCGGGCTGGTGAATTCGGAGCGATCGCCTAGGAGCAATTCAGATATCACTCGCCACTGATGTTTGCCGCTGCTATGAATCGAACTCGGTTCCGCGTTGGCGAGATGTTAACTGTCCCGCCTGGTATACGGGAAGTCGTGGGTTCGATCCCGATCCCGACCCTGACGCCTACTGCTGTATATTTGAAGTTTCCGTGTTTGCCTCGTGGTCGCGTGGATTCTTCTCCGGCTCCTCTGGTTTTTTTCCCATCAGAATCAACGTGCGTTTAGATTATTTGGCTGATATCAATGTCCCCACGCGATACGTCACATCCGTTGAGTTATCATTTGTGGTAGCCAGCTGGCTTCTGAAAAAGAGCTCTCTATATCAGTGGGCCTTGCCTGGTGAAATAAAAACAATATATTCTTGGTTCTTTCGGTAAAGTCACGTAGAAGGGAAGTTATAAAATAATAAAAATAAAACATAATAAAATAATATAAAATAATATAATAAAATAATATATATCTTTTTTTTTATAACTTCCCTTCTACGTGACTTTACCGAAAGAACAAAGAAGATGAATCCCTGCAGTCACGAAAGCTTTGAATCGAAATAAAAACAATAGTTGATAGTTTTAGTGTGCGAACGACCCACAGTTGTAATGCGCTGTGCTTATGTAAAGAGACATGTTAAGACAAAATTATAGAGGAATACAAGTTAAAAAAAAAAGTTTACGACTTTGAGCAATCGAGAAGGTCTTTCACGCTGGGGAAAAATGTTAACACGAAGCCAATGTCAGCGCAAGGAGAGACTGGGGTGGAACCAGTGTCCAATTTGACCAAAAACAGAGCGAACGAGAGGGAACAGCCGTTGTTTGCCGGTGGAGCTGGCAGATTGCTCCAGGCTCACAAAGGTTCAAGGACAAAGGCAATAAAATAAAGTACGAGATTTGAAATAAACATCGTGAATCAAGAAAAACAGACGCGGATTTATACACGATCCAATCGTATCAACATCTCGTGAGGCTGTAACAAATATTGGGCATGAGGGACATTACATATTTATTGTACATAAATAAATGAAAACTCAGTTAAACGCAGAGAAGAAAGGCGTGTTCTTGAGCCTGGACTTTACCAGAGGCAGGGGCTTGGCAGCACGGGCGGCCGGGGGGAACGCGTTTCCAACGACGGCAGAGAAGAGAGGATGAGTGAGTGACCTCATGCCGAGTATGGGTTTCGAGTTTTGAGTGCGTTCCTTGAGCGACCGTGGAGAACTTAAAACAACCCAGGATAGATATTTTTAGGTTTTTTCGGTAAAGTCACGTAGGTAAAAAAATAAAATTTTAATTAATAAAAGTAAAATAAAATAAAAATACATTTTTATTTAATTTAACTTTTATTAATTTAAATGAAAATTTTTTACCTACGTGACTTTACCGAAAAAACCTAAAAATATGAATCCTTGCAGTCACGAAAGCTTCAAATCTAGCAACCCAGGATAGGTATCGTTAATGTGCCTTCGATAGCAATTTATTATAATACAATTTAGTTTTGCATGGAATTTGCTTCTATTCTTCTTGTGATTTAGTCTATTGGCAATGTTTTTTTTCATCGATCTGTACAGCACTTTGAATGGCATCCTTTGCACGAAATAGTGTTAGAGAAATAAAGACGTGATTGACTGATTGAAGGTCAAGCGTGTGAGACAACAAACACATTCGTGCGGAGGGAGCTGGTAGGAACGTTGAGTTGCTCGATCAATGGCCAGGGTCAACGGCGGCGTGGTGTATTCCGCAAATATGGCCGACTGTGAGGGCGGGCACAAGTCGGCGTGCGTAGGTTAAACGTTGAGTTTTATAAGGGCACCACGGGGTGACCAGCCCCTCCACACCCAGCCCCACCCCTCCCACCCCTCACCCAACCCCACCCTCCCCACCCAGCCCCTCCCCACCCTCCCCTCTCCACCCAGCCGCACCCCTCCCTTTTTTGGATGCACGACGGACGGACGGACACAATAATCCCCTGTGGGCTGGTGTAACCAGGAGGTTCCTACCAGTATAATTCACATGTTGTGTACTGTTGGTGGTGGGGGGGGGGGCACGTCAGGGGGCGCACTAAAGGCCGCCAGGGCCCCCCCCCCCGTGCCTTGCGATGAAGAACGCCGCGCTGGGAGGAACCGCAGACGAGCGAAATGGAAGCAACTTGTCCAATGTCTGCGGTCCTCGACATATACACGTGTTAACGTGTTAGCGGCCAGTGCTTGAAGACGCGGGAGGAAACCGCAGCAGCCGAAGAAAACCCCACGCGCGTTAGAGGGGGCAACGCTCCGCCCAATTCAGACAGATCGGGCTGAGAGTCCAACCTTTCGCCGCACCGTTACCGCCTTCTCCTGGCGAGCCGGCGGTACGGCACAACCTCGGCGCCCACGGCAGGGGAGTTCTCGCAGCATCTGCGTGCGGTGGTGCGTCGATCCACGAGGCCCTCGCCGCTGCTGCCCTCACGCTTGCGCTGGATTTACAGGCAGCAGCAGCAGCAGCATCAGCATCCGCAGGCACGTGCAGCGCAGTCACCGCTGTTGCCTTCACGCTTGCGCTGGATTTACAGACATCAGCAGCAGCAGCTGCAGCAGGAGCCGCAGCCACGTGCAGCGCAGTCACCGCTGCCGCCGCAGTTGATTTGGGACAGGACTGAGAGCCACTTTACCCCCTTCTCCCAACCCACCACTACGGCGAGTCGTACGGTAAGCGGGCACGGCCCAATGTCGCATCACTCGAGCACTCGACACGATTAACGCAATGAGTGTTTGTGTGTGTGTTGTTGTTGTTGTGGCGTGTGACGGTCGGTCACATCATTTGCCGGCAGGCCTGTCCGCTGCAGGCTTGACTGCTCTGTTCACCGCAATATATATGTGTAATTATTTTTTTTAAAGAACCCCATTGAAATTCTCCACTTGAATCACGACTCTATTACGGCCGCGGCGTTGATGAACGCGCCGAGTTTTCCCGTGCGCGTGCCAGCAGAGGGTCGTCACCGTGTCCATCTCATTAAACGCACGCCAAGGAGGACGCACGCCAAGTCTCGAGCTTGGACTCGGCAAGCGGTGCGGTGAGTTGCGGGAAGGGGGGGGAGGGGGTACGACGTTGGCCCACGACCACACACGGACGCAGCCGCCTCGGGCCTCTCAAGCCACGAAAGGTCGCGTGAATGCTGCAACACGGAGAGTTTGTGCGCGTGCGACGCAGAGAAGCCGGCAAACTGATGACATCCCGAAGGAGCGCCGCCTTCGGCCGAGTCAAACCGTGGCATTTGCGAAGTTTCTGCGATGAGTCGCCATCGCCTTTCACGTGTGTGGTTGTGTGTGTGTATATACAGCGCTTGGCCAATCCACTGCTGGATGGATGCAGGCCCACTGCACACGCCGCCTCAGTCCACGGGGGCTGCTTGAATCACCGACATCTTGTGAGATATTTACAAAAAAGAGCCTCATGGGATTCCTCCAGTCTAAATCAAGATTCTGATTCTGAGATGCACCACCAGTGCTCTCCACTGCGCCACCTCGCTGCGTTTTAACCGCCTGGTGCTCCAAAGACAAAAAAACACCCATAAATCCTGAATCGACTGTTGGGGCAGGTGCTGTTAGCGAGCACCTATGAAGGCCGCCACACGAGGGGGTGGCACAGCACGCGAGTGGGTGGGTGGCCAACACTACACCTGGTCGCCTTTGTCTCCCCAGTAGTGATATTTACACACCGTGCCGTGTACTTATTTGAGGCTGAGTCGACCTAAGGGAGGCCCAGGACCGGTTCAGATAATCGCCACTTGTATTGACCGTGAGCCGGATTCGATCCTCGGTCGCAGCGAGGTTCGATTCCACTTCTTTGCGTTACATCGTGGGGAGGGCATCTGTCAAAAAATGCTTCATAGCTCATCGAATTCCTCCACTATAAATACACATTCTGATTCTGTTTCGAAGTCCTGAGAGTGGAGAACTGCGTGTCAATGCGCTGTCTTCAGTGGTGCATTCATGTTTACGATGCTGACACAGACACCGGCGAGACATACTGCAGATTTCTTGCAGCAGCTCCAGAGGCAGCAGTGAGGGTTGGTGAATCACAGCACGAGCGTTGGGAGACTCTCTCCCCGTGGGCGTCAAGGAAGGTGCCGTACCCAGGTTTCGCCAGGAGAAGGCAGTGAGAGCAAAGTGCGGACGAATCTTCAGCTGTCCCTCGTGTGTGGGATCGAGCGTTGCCCCCTCTCGCACGCGTGGGTTTTCTCCGGCCACTCCGGTTTCTTCGCACCTGTGTAGACGCTCACCCATTGGCTGGAAACGCATTACTACGTAGTGCTTGCAGCGGACCGCAGAGCTCGGGCAATTGTTGGTGGTTGCCGGCTCGCCGCCGTGCTGCTGCTGCCTTCTAGCTCGTCTCTGTAGTTCCTCGGCGATTGTGAGAGATACGAGTCGCATGAACGGCGCTATATAAATATTAAAATATATTTATGAAAAAAAACTATGAAATATGACGATGTCATAGATTTCCCAGTAGAGCTACCGCAACAAGAGGATAACCCCTGGGGAAACTAGGACAGGTGACGACCCGTCGTGGTGGGTCAGGACCGGTTCAGATATCTTTTTCCACCTCACTCCTTCCCGTGCTGGACACCCAGAAAGAACCCCAATTAAGTACTCACTTGCTCGTGCCAGGGTAGACGCCCCCCCCCCTCTCCACAAAACGTGACCCGTCATGGTCAAGACTCGAACTCTGGTGGCCGAGTTCGTAGCGCAATTGCCCTAACCACTGCGCCCACCACTCCACCGCTCGCCGTCTTGTCACGCCATGCGTCTTGATTGCGGGATAGAGAGTGACGCAGCGAATGTCAGCGAGTAATGGCCATTGGCTCGTAACAGGACAAGACTACGCCGAGAGACGCTTTAACGAACTCACTCTCAATTGGGTTCATGGACATTACATTTCAATCAACAGACGTCTCGCATTTCGGCAGTCAGCCCCGCCACGAGGCTAACGAGACTGCAAAGGGAATGTCGCGGGTGACGTTAAGTGACACCGGGAGCAGCGGTCAGCTGCTCCCGGTGTCCAGGCCGGCACGGTAGCACACAAGGGGGTGGGTGGCGAGCACCACGCCCGGCCGCCTTTGTCCCCCCAGTGGCGATGTTTACGACACACCGCTACGCCAGGAAGTCATTTGAGGCTGCGTCGACCTAGGCGAGGCCCAGGACTCGTTCGGATATTTGTCACTGGCGTTTGGCCGTGAGCGGGAATCGAACTCGGGTCTCTGGGCTCGTGGCGCAGTGCGTTGACCACGACACAAAGACAAAGACCCTCCCCCACCACCACGTATAGCCTTAACAGACTTTTGCGGCCAGTGCTATTAGCAGCAACAAAAACAACCGCCATTCGCCACTAAGTGGCGGTGACGTCGCTTGCGCCAGGCTGTGTGCACGTTGAGACAAAGTGCACGCGCTATTAGCGAACACGCGCGCGCACGAACGCGCACGAGCACGCGCACGAACGCGCACGAGCACGCGCGCGCGCGCGCTCAGCGATCGTCCTAATCGCGTTCCGTGCCGGGGCCGCCAACCCGATCAACCCCGACGAGTGCTCCGCTCCAGCTGCTGCTCGCATCCGCGCCGTCATCATCATCATCATCTCCTCTCGGCATGCAGAGCGCCGTTGACTCAATGCGGCGGTCGCCGCTGGTTATCGCTCGCTGCCCTTCCGAGTGGAAGCTGTCAGCCCGCACGCCCCCCCCCCCCGTTGTTAAGTGTCGAATCGCGGCCGATGCCGTCACCAGACCCGGCGACCCGGTGCCGCCGTTCAACGATCCCCCCGTTCTTTAGACAACAACAACATAAAAAAAAATACTCCCCTGAATATGAAAGCTCTGAGGATAGTCGTAGTCGTCGTATCAGTAGTTTATCTCTCCGAGTGTGGATTATCGAGGCCAATCGATTTGTTTCAGCTTGTTTTACCCAGGAAAGCCTTGCGGAGTCTCCACACTCCTTGCCACGTTTTCGCAGTCGGGGTGGGTGGGTTGGGGGGGGGGCACAGGTAATGCTTCAGCCATGCGATGTTTGGCCGGTACCGGTGACATTGGAGGCTGTTTTTAGTTTAAGCTATGGAAGGAAACGGGAGAACACGGAGGGAATCCGTGGAGAACAGGGGGAGAACCTATCGAAAGGCGCCCGAGTCTGGAATCGAACCCAGGGACGTTTTTTTGCCGTGAGGCATGTACGGCCCCCACTGCACCACGCTGCCGACCATAACTGCAGAGCAGAGGTCGCAAACGGGTTTTGATTCCTTACCCGTACTCGTACCCGGCCACACCAGGGTCGCAAACGGGTACTCGTACCCGGCCGGGTACGGGTAGGGTACAGGTATCGGGTACCTGATTGCGACCTCTGGGATGAAGCCATGTTGCAGGCGCGGGTGGGTTGATTCTAGGAACTTGAATTGTGAGAAGAGACAAGACGTTGGGAAATGAGTGACAAACAGTTACTCACCAGTGACTCACGGTCTACCCGTACCCGGCCGCACCAGGGTCGCAAACGGGTACCCGTACCCGGCCGGGTACGGGTAGCCGGGTATCGGGTAGGGTACGGGTATCGGGTACCCGGTTGCGACCTCTGCTGCTGAGGTCGGGTGATGCACGGCCAGCTGAGGAATTCCGAGTGGGAATATCGTCCTATCCTCTGAAATGATGACGGTTACCAACCATTGTTTATACGTAAGGGGCCGTCCATAAATGACGTCACGCACCTAGGGGGGGGGGGGAGGTTCAAACATTTGTGACGAGGGGGGGGGGGGTTGAGAAATGTGACGTCACATCAAAATGCGCAACTTTAAATAAATATAGACACAACACGTTTTACTTAATAAAAAATACTTTTTGATAAATGTTTTCTCTTACAACATCAGACTGCAGCGGTACATTAAATACGGACTACAATGACAATAGTTTAAAGCGATTTGAAGCATGTTTTATATTTGAGGTGGCGTCTGACTTTTTGTGACGGCATGTGACGAGGGGGGGGGGGCAAAAATCTTCCAAAATCGTGTGACGTCATTTATGGACGGCCCCTAAGCAATGCACAGGAAGAGTTTACAGCCCTTATTTATATTCTTGGTTCTTTCGGTAAAGTCACGTAGAAGGGAAATAATAAAATAATAAGAATAAAACAATAAAATTCTCACGACGTTTCGATTGCTGTGGGTTTCACACCTGATGATGATTGCTTGTGTTGCAGTCGAAACGTCGTGATAATTTTATTGTTTTATTCTTATTATTTCATCATTTCCCTTCTACGTGACTTTACCGAAATAACCAATATCACGAATCCCTGCAGTCACGAAAGCTTTAAATCGAAAGCCCTTTCTTTGTCAGCGCACTGGTGCACGAAGGCCCCTGAGCTTCACCAAGCGGGTCGGTGAAGGCAGGGAGACGAAATGTTGGCGCCTCGTGCAGCCCAACAAACGCGCGTTTGCTTCACTGTGCTTGGCTGGCAACGTTGATTTGCGGCCACCTCGACCACCGGTTATAACGGACGGTGCTCACCTCTCCGAGCACTATCCAGGCTCAGGCCGACTTAGCTTGTGAGATACGATGACATAGTGGGTAGTTCCGGATTATATCCTAGGAGCAGAAGTAGCTACATATGTGGCTACGGGCCCCGCACTTTCAAGGGCCCCGCGCTAAATGCCTTCAAGCTATCAATTCCCGTTCAGTGATTCTGCACTTGCTCTATTACTATAGTACTATACTGCCTTCAGCTTTTATGAACGACCGGGTATTATCTGGCCGTATAGCAAATGAAAAATACTATGCAAGTAAAACATTTGTGTTTTAATATTTACTTTTTTTTTATTTATTCAGGGCCCCTTCATAACATTAGCTACAGGCCCCGCACTAGCTTAACCCCGCACTGCATAAGGTGCAACTCTGGGTGATTTGACCGCAGGTGGATGCAAAGACCCAGCCGAGAACGACGTGATTGATTTCAGCTATGCTCTCCGTTTCATTGTGTTACATTCATCTCGGCGCAGAAGTAAATCTGTTAACGACCATTGTAGCTGAACGCACAGGAGCGCTCGTGACTTGTCACTAATCCGGATTACGCTCTGCAAGGATTTGCAGCGCCAGCCCATCTGGGTGCGTGCGTGCGTGCGCCTGGACTGCAGGCGGGACCTCGCCTCCCCCCCTCCCCCCCATCGTTCCTCGGCTCTCCCCCATTGCCATCAGAACCCACGCCATCGGCTGTCTCCCCAATCTCCCACACGCTCTCTCAACACCCTCGCCGCTCCACTCCACGCTCTCATCCTACTCAGACTCCTCCTCCTCCTTCTGCGTTCGCGTCCCTACGTCGCCACCCCTCCCCAACCCCCCTTGTTCAGGCTGCCACTTCATCTTAAGATCACAAAATCCCAGCTTATCGTCGGCAGCAGTGGCGGCGGCGGCGGCGGCGTCAATAGCGCGTGCGCTGGGCATCCGCAGGGCCGCCCATCGATGGCAACGAAGGTTCCGCCTCGCCCGGGCTTCCCCGCCGATCGATCCTTCGACTCCAGTCAGGTGAACGCGAGCTGGCGCGGCGACGTTACTGGCGCGACCGCGGCGCCGTCCCTACCGGCGTGTGGGGGTCGCAGCCGTCGCGGCTACAAGGGCACGGTACTGCGGAATTTATTGGCAAAAAAAAAAAAACGATTAGTCGGAATTTTGCGTAGCTAAACCCACCCCCCACCCCCCCCAGCATCGACTCGCGCGTTAATGATCGGTGCGTGAGGTTGTAATGATGATCGGGAACCCTCCGGCGTGCTGTCGGGTCGTGCCGCGTGTCGCTCGGCGATGATGTCCCCGACGTTTCGCTCCACGCACCGGGAGCTTCTTCAGGAAGTGAGGTGCAGAGGAAGCTCTCTAAGCGAGGAGGGAAAGGTCGGACGTGGGAGCGCCACCAAACAGCACGACCGCCAGAGATCTGATGAGGTGACCGCGTGGGTCTTGCTTGAGGTCAGAGCGATGAGCTGGCACCGCTGATGAGCCTGGGTTCGAGTCCAGGTTTCAGTCACCTGTAATTAAAACCGGGTTCTCAGGTGCAAGCTAATAGCATCAACCCGGTTAGCCACCCCCACCCCCAAAAAAATGGTTCTGCACTTTAATTTGTTACATTTGTTACAACTCTGAGAATTAAAACATCAGTTGTTGGCTGACGTGCGACAATCATTGCTCTGATGCGGCAGCTCGAGTGGGTGAAGCTCCGCCCTCTACCGTGTGCCACCACAAGTCTCTTGAAGGAGGGATCTCGGAGGTAGCTCTGTGACATCCACTTCCTAAATGACCATTCTCTAACGCGGGGGGGGGGGGGGGGTTGGATTGGCTCTGCGAGGGTTCCGATTGGCTGCGGAGTATCGTGATGGCATGGCGAGAACGACAGCTACGTTGAGATAAAGTTTGGATTTGGTGACAACGTTGAATTAATTAATAACGATTATATAGAATACCAGTGGGTACCGTATAACATCACTCTGTTATTGCTTAAATATAATTTATACGTGTAGATATCTACAGATACAAGCATTGCTAGACTGACTAAGTTGTGATGAACTAAAAAAAACTACGAATCTAAATTACCCATGAATTTCCACTTGTCACAGTCTTCAATTCAATTAAACATTATTTTACGTCGCGTCTTTTCAGAGCACTTTACAATGTTAGGATTCTCTGAAATAGTCGGGTACAACAATGGGTGGGGTCACGGAATATATATACAAAAACACCGACTTAAAATTATTAAAAACCACTGTACTTTACACATGGATTACAATAAGCAACTTAAACAAAAGGGGTTTACACAAAATAAATCTTGGAAACAAATTTCAACCGAAATCGTGGAACAGCATGCAGTAATACATAGGGAGAAAGACAAAGATCTCCCATACAGCCTTCCAGACTGTTGGGACAAGCGCTGTTAGCGACCACTGATTAAATCAGACATGGAACACCAGCCGGTGCTCTGTTGAGAACAACACCGGGCCGCCTTTGTCTCCCCAACGCCGATGTGTAACGCACCGCACGAGGCAAGGATGTAAGTCGGAGTCGTCGTAGGGAAGTCCCCAGCACGGCGGATCAGACATCCACCAGCGACGTAATCCGCGGGAATCGAACCCGAGGCGGGTCGTGCTCGTAGCGCGGTTTATTTCTCCGTTCTCCGTCAGTTCTGCTGCGTTTATCTCGGCGCCTTCTCGCCCGCCAGTGTTCCGTGATGGCGTCGCCACGAGGCCACTACCCGCTGCGCTGTCACAACGGCGGCTCGGCAGTGCCTCTGCACAACTCCGTGGTGTGCCTCAACGCCACGGCTCGCCCTCCGTCGCAGGCGGCTGCCTCCGCAGCCAACGCCGCGAACGCCGCCGACGCC
The DNA here is from genome assembly GCF_965212315.1 of Lampetra planeri. Taxonomy (NCBI): domain Eukaryota; kingdom Metazoa; phylum Chordata; class Hyperoartia; order Petromyzontiformes; family Petromyzontidae; genus Lampetra; species Lampetra planeri. Next base: position 6,273,201 of record NC_136136.1, read on the forward strand.
GCCGCCGCTGACGCCGCCGCTTGCAACGCCGCCTGCTCCGCCACGGGCGCTAAGCAGCAGGGCCCCCTCTCGGGCGAATCGCTGTGCCTCTGGATCGCCATCGGCGCGACCGTGGGCAACATCATCGTGGTGGTGGTCGTCTACGTGTGCACCTTCTACGAGGTGTGACGCTGGGGACAGCTGCCCCCATCACCCCCTCCCCCACCCTACTACCCCACGGTAGGAACACGTGCGGACCGGCACACGGACGGACGGACAATGGTGCAGACAGACAGGTGGATGTGTGGACACACGGACAGACATGGATAGATGGACGAATGGACAGACAATCGGGTGAACAGATGGATGGATGAGCACACAGACGGACGGATGGACAATTGGGCAGACAGAGGGATGGACAGATACAATTATCGATGGACTCACCGATGGACTGGATGGACAGATTTATAGACAGACAGACGGACGAATGGGCAATTGGGCAGATACTTCGATGGACAGACAGAATGGTAGCTGGCCACACAGATGGACTGACACACGGATTCATGTACAGTATGTCTGTGTGGCAAGGCTGTAGCGATGGAGTCAACATTTCCAGGGGGTATGGGGGTCCCCCCCCCCAGAAAAAAAAATCTAAATTTGAAAACGAATTTCCTGCCTAGAATATAAAAAAAAGTACTAACACATAGGATAGAATTTTTATTTATTTTTTACAAGAAGGTCTAATAGTGTATTGTATTACATTGCTCTGTTTTTTTCTTTTTTACCTTTTCTTGTTTCATTGTATGTAATGGCAGAGATTATGGATTAATAAAGTATAACCATAACCACAATCATATAAACAGAAATCTATTTTATATCATAATAAACGTTTTTGGGTTAGATCGCGTTACTTACGAATGTGTCGTAACCCTCCACCACCTGACACGGCCAATCAGCAAAAAAAGTGTCACGTTGACAAAAGATTGGGCGTGTCGGGTGTTGGAGGGTTACGACACATTTATAAATAACGCGATCTAACCCAAAAACGTTTATTATGAATAATATTGGTCGCGAAAGCCTACGTGTTAAACTATTTTATAGCAATATATTGGGGGGGGGGGGATGTGTCCCCCCCAATATATATATTATAAATACGGCCTTGTTGTGTGGAATAGCAGACGACCAGATGCATGGATGGCTGAATGGATGAGACGAATGGATAGACATTTGGACGGACAGATGAACGGAGAGCCAGACGCACAGACGGATGAATGAATGAACGCATGGCCAGACGGACGGGCGGCCATGCGGTGCGCAAGCCGTCGCATCGTGTTGACATTGTAATCTTTCGGCAGTGAGAAAAGCAAGATGAAAATGACCAACTTGTTTCACACAGTGGAGCCGAGCGACCTCCCCGACAATGAGAAGCACCGGAATTTCGCAGCTCACAATGAGCCTCTGAACTGACCTCTGAACTACTTGAGAACCCTGACCTTCTTGGAAGATGCTGTTGTTGTGATCTTCTCCTTCCCCCTGCCATCGTTGCTGCTGCTGCTGCTACTGCTGGCGATAACAATTTCGTCGTCTGCCATTCCAAGCGTTCGTTTGGGTGGCAGCCGCTCGCTCCGATAGCGTTCGTTATCGAATCAAAATAGAGGTCGCGTGGCAATGCGGCGTCAGTGTGAAGAGCAGAGAAAATCACAGACCGTAGGCTCAACGTGACAGCTGTGGCGGCAACGCGAAGAGACATTCTGCTGCTGCTGCTCTGCTGCTCTGCTGCTTCTCCATGACGGGTGCACCATCAGATTTGACTTGAAGAAGAAGAAGGGGGGGTAGGGGGTGGAGGCGAGTGGCGCGGAAGCGAAGAGCTACGGCCGAACGCGCTGGGTCGACTCGGCAGACGGCGTCCGCTCGTCGTCAGGCAAAGCCATTTGCGAACGGGTCGAGGGAGACATTTATTTCGCCGAACCGATGAGGAAGCGCCGCCGCCACCGCAGTGGCAGCAGCAGCAGCAGCCGGCTGACATCGGCGTCGGCGACGAAGCACCGACACACCGACACACCGACGCCGGTAAACTTTTCCTCCTGAGAAATACAGGACGCCGCCGACGTTGGGCTGATAACCGCCGACGACAATGCAGCAGCAGCAGCAGCATCTGCAGCAACAGCAGCTGGATCTGCAGCAACAGCAGCAGGGACAACAGCGGTCACGGCACGCCGACCGAGCCACTGACATATTGACTGGTGCCGCGACGGAATGTGCCGTCGTGGATCAGCCGAGGGCACCGCAGCTGAGCACACGGGAGACGTGGAGTGGGGGGCGAGGTGGGGGGGCGCGGAGATTGCTCCGCGTCGCGCATCTGGCTCTCGTCATAATCGCGGAGATGCGGGGCTCTGTAACGATGTGCGCGCTGGGCTCGCAGCCACATTTGTGCTTGGGTTTGTCCGGCACATGAAGCTGACAATTATGAGGTGGCCGGGAGGCTCAGCAGAGGTCAGAGCGCTGAGCCGCCACGCACGGCTAAGATCCTGAGGTTCCAATCCGCATATCAGCCGCCCGTGATTAAACCGGTTCGCGAGTGTGGTTGTGAGTTGATGGTTTCAGTCCGGTCAGTTCATGAAAAAAAAACCGCATCTTAATATGTTCGGCGTTGCACTTGGTTAGGTTGAATTCCCATTCTGAGAATGAAAACGATGCTAGTTTTAACGTCGCTTAGATTAACTGTTCTCTCTGCAGCATGGTGCGCGAGAAAGTGCTGCCCTAGAGTGTGCGGATAAAGACGTCACTTGATGAGATTTTAGAAGCAGCTCTGTAGTGTCCCCTTCCACGGACTCTACAGACGCGGTGATCCGCTGCGCAAACCGGGATAGAATTCAGGAGAAATGTAACATCTGAACATCGAATTCCTGGCGCCACGTGTTAAATCGAAAAAGTAAAATCGACTGGACTCGACTCCATTTGGAAAGCCCCCCCCCCGCCCGCTACTGGCTGACTGGCCGCCATTGCTACTTCGTGATTCTCCTTGCGCCTGTAAGAAAGGTGACGGGCACCACAAGTACCCAGGTCACTACTTCACAGTCACGTGTGTTTGCATGCCAAACCGCTCGCGCGTGTGGTTAACGCGGACTTGATTCCTTGCAAAAGGAATCTACTTGGTGTTCGAACGTCTTAACACCTGTTTTATTGACATAATGGATTAAACCTATTCTTATTATAATAGGGGTTTTCTGGCAACAAAACAGGTGTTAAGATGTTAAAACACCAAACTGAAACCTTTTAACAAGGAATCACGTCTGCATTAACCACAATACTTGTGGTCAGAATGCAAACAAAAAATATACTCTGATAACACTGGTCAACACACTTTTTCTGGCATAAGGTATTCCAACGGTTTTAAGGTAATTTTGGGGTGCTGATTCAAAATCTGGCATCAGTTTTTGTCTATCACATCAGGTTTGTGAGATATCGAATATTGCATTTTCAATAAAAACTGCGGAGGAAAAATATTAAATAAATGTGGATATCTACATAAAATTATATTATAAACACACTATACTTAAAATACAGCACCATATTTTAACACTAAAGCAGTCACTGACTCGCAACAACTTGCAATCATAAGTGACAGAGTTAATTTCGGGTAAAATCAATGAAAATGGGGTATGCCGATAGCATAAAATGAGATGTGATAGAGCAAATCTGAGATCAGATTTGGAATCAGCACCCTGAAATTAGTCTAAAACAGCTACAAAAGTCCATGCCAGAAAAAAGTTGTTTTTTTGTTGACCAGTGTAATATATGCATTGTCTTTGAAACTGATTGGTCCACACCAGAGACAGCTTTCTTTTGAGCTTCGTCTCAAACGGTGTTAGATCAGAGGACGCCTTGAGACGAGGCTCAAAAGAAAGCTGTCTCTGGTGTGGACCAATCAGTTTGAAGGACAATGCCCATATATTATCAGAGTTTGTTTTTTAATTTGCACTCTGACCACACGTATTGTGGTTAATGCAGACATGATTTCTTGGTAAAAGGTTTCAGTTTGGTGTTTTAACATCTTAACACCTGTTTTGATTACTCTGTTTTGATGCCAGAAAAAAGGGGAAATCCCTCTTATCATATTTTAGTACTGGCAAAGGAGGTCCCAGGTGTTAAGACGTTAAAACACCAAACTGCAACCTTTTACAAGGAATCTTATTTTTCACACTATTTTTCAAGTCGGAAAAAATATATATATCCGATTCTCAAGCGCACGATTTGGCATGTTGTACCTCGCACCGCTTAAAGAACCGATACTCGTCGAATGATCGATCCGTCATCGCCTCGTATATAACAGGCTCACACAAAACCGATCCACCCACTGCTGCCACAGGCTCGCGTGCCACTCACACAGCCGTCGGCGTTAAATCACACCGCGACGATTCGTCTCATTGCCCCGCGTCTTCCGCATCACCGGTGCTCCGATTTTTTTTTTCTCTCTCTCTCTGATTTTCTTTTCATTCGGCAAATTGTCTAGCGGCCGCGAACACCGCGGGCGAGCGGCGCGCTCCGTCAACCGCGATTTAATCCCGAGACTCGCTCGCGCGGCCACGTGGCGCGTCAGCACCGCTCGACTCGACGTCGCTCATATGAGCCACATGGCCGCGGCCGTGCTCTTTGAGCGAACGGAGAGACGGATGGGGATAGAGAGAGAGAGAGTAGGAATGAATTGCTGCTCAAATGAGCATTTCAGGCGATGCTCATCTAATGTTTACAGCCACTAAGCCGGTGGTTGATGTCCCACATTCCTCTAGGGAGCGGTTGATTTATTCTTTAGGACCATGGTAGTTATGGCTTACTTCAACCTCCCCCGCCCACCCACCGCACCCCAACCATGATTTGAACTGACAACCTTGCGATTGCGTGCCACTCGTTCTACCAAGGGTGACCTGCGGTATTTGCCCGCCACTAGGGGGGCGATGATTGCTGCCGCTGTGTCATCACAATCGAGTAATTTGCGGTGTTATTTTTTTTATTTTGCCATACTTGGCACATTTTCGCGCCCGCGCACGGTGGCTTGCTCTTGCGCAACAACGTCACGGGATCTTTAACGTCCGCTGTAGGTGGAGCAGACGGCGCGCCGGCAGCGGTATTGCCACGGCTGACGCTCACGCTCGCGGCAATAACCAGGGGCGGCCGCTGGATTCGAAGCGCGAACAACCCGCGGCGACAAGCGTGGCGAGGCGCGCGTAGAGAGACGCCGCGTGAGCCGGTCGACTGTTGACATCGGCGAAGAAGAACTTCAGCCCCTCGCCGGATTCCTCCGGCACGAATAAATATTCCGGTTCTGATTGTGACCCGCGGCGATGGACACTGAGCTCGGCCTCGACTCACGGCGAGGGTTCTAAGAGAACGGCGTGTTCCTCACACGTCCGTTTCGCTGCCAAGTCATCTCGCGTTGTAACCACGGAGGCAAAGTCGCAGACCCTGCGATTGCTTGCTCGCGCCACTGCTGCCGGAAGGGCCTCCAAACGAGAGCGCGGAGCTTGAGAGAGCCCCGCTGTCTCGAGGATGTTTGGCCTACTCTTCCACGCCGGCCTTCCGTATTGGAATCGGTGTGAGTAGCCACGCTTTACCCCACCGCCACACGCGAACTGCGTGTCGACTAGCTGCGGTGTAGGGTGGATGGAGGCGCCATTGTTCCAACCGGCAGCGCTGGGAAATTGGAATCGAACCGGCCGCCTCTGGTTCCCGGCAAGTCCCAGCGTGCCAGCCGTCACAGCAGAGCGGCTGTGCCGTGTTACTGTTATCCGGTTCTGTGTACTCTACAGCGTAATTACGACGTGAATAATGTCCCCGTGCTGAGTCCCGACACGCTGGTGACGACGGGTGAACAGCGAGATGCTGATGATTAGAGGCCGACCGAAGCTGAATTTCTGGTTTAGGCCGAAAACGAAACCAGACCGAAAGTTTAAAATTGACTTTTGGCCGAAACCGAAAGTTAAAATTTTACTTTCGGCCGAAACCGAAACTATGCCGAAAGAGGCCATTTGCCAACTTTCGGCGCCGAAACCGAAACCGACTTTTCGGTCGGCCTCTACTGATGATCTCGTGTCTCACACGCCGCTGTCACGCGTGCGTTTTCAAAAAGACTTCGCATCTTTGAAGTCCCGACGCATGCGCATTGTATCTGTACCCACATTCTGACGACGCGTTCACGAATTTGTCACCGATGTAGCAAACAAGCTGGCACACGGCACACAGAGAGAAAGAGAGAGATGGGGCGGCGGGCGGCGGAGGGGGAGTTTATATAATCCGTTCTGGGATATGTTGGTCTACAAGTCCATAAAGTGACGGACAAATCAGCAACGCTTCTGTACGACGAGAGAATGGACGTTTCAATACGTTTCGTTTGTTTTAACCGTGAACATCAACGCTAGCTGGTAATTATTATATTCTTTCTGGCTTTTTCTGGGTTTATTTTTTATTTTTCGCGTTGAACGGACCCCATCGTGTAGGCGGGAGGACCCTCGCCAACAATATCTGGCAGCTGTCTGTCTGACCGTGCACTGCTGATGAGGATGCGCCCCAACGATGTCGCAACCGGCTCAGTTCGCCTGCTTGAGCAAATGCTGCTGAATTAGAAAAATATATATATGGATCCGCACGACCAAAAGGCTGATGGGGAAAAAAAACCTTTATAGCAATAATAGGTTGTATAATAATGATAATAAAATGTATTTCACATGGAGAGATGGACTCTTGCGTCTGTTAATTGTATAAAAGTGGCAAAGGCACAGCACCGTAACTGCCCGCTCACGCCACTGCCGTCGAAGGGGCCTCCGCTCGAGGGAGCTCCGAACAGAGCCCCTCTCGCTCGGCAGCTTGGCCGACTCTCCCGCGGCGGACGAATCACCTTGGAAGATGTCGGAGTATCCTCACTCGACCCCCCCCCCCCCTACCACCACCACCACTACACGCGACCACACTGTGGTGTGGTCATCCGGCACGCCACGGTCAATGGGCGCGTGGCGGCGCGGGAGGGGATTTTTTTTTAAATAAACAAAACTAAGAGACAAAACAAAATATTGCACCCACTGCTTTTCACCGACGGGCTCGCCGATTCAAATAAAATCCGACGAATTCCAGATTTGAAGCTTTCGTGACTGCAAGGATTCATATTCTTAGGTTTTTTCGGTAAAGTCACGTAGGTAAAAAATTTAAATTTAAATTCATAAAAGTAAAATTAATAAAAAAAAATCACGACGTTTCGGAGGCAACACAAGCTTCCGTCTTCAGGTGGAACCGTCACAGCACGCTTGCTGTATCAAGTAAATGAGAAATTCCAAGAGATACTACCCCGTATATATACTGCTTGAGGAGGGGATGAGCCAGCTTGTGTTGCCTCCGAAACGTCGTGATTTTTATTTTATTTTTATTTTATTTTACTTTTATAAATTTTAACTTAAATTATTTACCTACGTGACTTTACCGAAAGAACCTAAGAATATCCGACGAACTCCGTTACGCACGGCCCGATGGAGGTGCATCGACCTTGGCGAGCGGTTGTTGATCGAGACCGTAGCGGTGGCGACAACATCGGCTGCGTTCAGCACTGCGGGGGGGTGGGGGGGGGGTGATGGCGAGCGAGTGAACGGGACGGCCGCACATCCACGTGGAGGAGACCACCTCGGGGCGCCGTGGCTGTACGGTGGTGGTGGCGGGTTCACAGAGACGTCCGCTCGCTGTTTGGCGCAGTGTTCTTCAATAATTGTTGGGGCGGGTGGGGGAGGGGTTAAGAGAGGGTTGGGGGTAGGGCGAACTTTCGCCGATAAGACATCATCAGTCTGATGGGAGGGGGGGGGCACGCATTTGAAGCCATCGGGGTTTGACAGCAGCACGATGATGGTGTGTGTGTGTGGGGGGGTGTGGTGTTTCCACTATTTGTGTGTTATCGGGGTGGGGGTGTGAGACAACAATAATTCACATGTTGTGTACTGTCAGTGGTGGTAGGGGGGGGCACGTCAGGGGCCGCAGTAAAGGCCACCAGGGGCCGCCAGTGGCCCGCGGACCTTGTGATGAAGAACGCCGCTTGAGCACAGCGACCCCCCCCCCCGCTTCGTCTGCGGCGCGCACGCAGCATCGTCGCCTTCGTCCAGAGCCGTCGAGGCGGTGAAAACGCTTTGAAGCAAATGCGACGAAGCGGCCTCGTCGCTCAAGGGGGGCCTTCCCCCACCCCCCCGCCACCGTCTTTTTTTGGCGAGTCCGACGGTTTAATTTCCTCCCCAGCGAGGGGACGATTGGACGGACTGCCGCTTCGGGGTCTCGCGGTCGCGCCGCTTCGCCGTGTCCAGCTCTCGGGTTGGGCACCGCGAGTTGAACGGCGCACGACGTCCGACGTTTCGCGACGACGCCCCCAACGTTCGTCGTCGATCCCGGCGCGCGGAGCGAAATGCACGCCGAATGAACGCGCGGCACAACTCGTAAAAACAAACAAACAAACAACAACAACGTCGGAGAGATGGCATCGGCTTGTCGCGATTTCGAGTCGAGCAATCACCGCATCGCGCGCTTTCAGATGCGCTCTGCACTTTTACATGGAGATTTAAAATGAAATTGTTTAGAACTCTGCTGCTTGTGCCTCGTTTGTTGTCCTTTGCCCGCACCTGCGATTGGCGCGGTTGGTTACGTACGGTGCGAAAGAAGTTCTCCATACATAAACATTCAAATGATGCGGTTTGTTTCTCAAACTTTTTTAGTCCTTGAGCTCGGATGACCAGCAGATGGCAGTACAGCAAGTGGATTGAATCCATCCCGTCAGAGTGTTGAGTGCTATCCAGTCGTACGCGTGATGGTTTTTCTCAAATTTTCTCCGCTTTCCTCCTCCGACACGAAGCCAGCACCTCTCGTTCCGGTGGAATTCATGGCCAAACATCTCGATGGTAGCAGCACGCTCCTGATAGAGAGTCTTGAGGCTCAGCGACGCTCTCCTGGTTACATGGCGGCATTGTTGTAACGCATCATTATTATTCACGTGGGATTTTTGTAACTTTTGAAAGCAGCTTAACTCCGTAGTCGATGTAGCCACGGCACGCACTCATTATGATAGCTCGAGGGCAATGCGGACAATGGGCAGGACAAATCACGGATCAAAGTGCGTCTCATAGGGTCCGCCACCGAGAAGGAGATGGAGCGATCAAATAACTGTGTGTGCAAGTGCTGTCATCGATTATTGCACCGCGGGAAACGTGAGATTTGGCGGTGCCGCCGGCAGCGGATTGAAATGATCATCCAGCAGTGGACTGACCATGGCTGATGGTGACGATGACGATGATGACGCTCTGGACACGTGAGCGTGCGACATTGCTCCACGAATCAAATGCTCGCCGTTCGCCACCTGTGAGTGTCCGGTTCAACACGAACGCAATGACCACCGGTAGCTGGTCATTGCGTGCGACGTTTAATGCCCTGCGGTGCTCCATCACAAACGCTCATCTCGTTATAGACCCCCCCCCCACCACCTCCACCCCCGAAGTTTCCCTCGCGGCGAGGATCGCCACAGCGGGCGACTTGGGCATCGCGTGCACGAACCCACGGCATCACCAAGTTCGGCATCACCACGACGCGCGCGCGGAGTGCGGGGGTCGACCGCTGCGTGGCGGATCGCGATTATTTGTGACGAGGCCGCGGCTACGAGCTGCTGCGACGGAACGAACGAGTCGCTTGCGCCGCTGACACCGCTGCCGCTGCTGCTGCTGCTGCATTGGCTGTGGTGTACTCGCCACAGCCAATAACGCCTCAATTCCGTGAACCAACACTATGACCCGAAATGCGAGATTTCGCGACAAGCGACGTTTCGAACAGCGGCCCCATTCTCGATTCTACGTGTCGTGAAGAGAAGAGCCGTTGGCCCCCGACATGTCCATAATCTCGTTTTCGTGTTAGTGTTACCGACGATACAAAAACAACAACAGAAACCAACCCCTCCCAATAATTCGCAATAGAACAAATGACTCGTGACCGCTGCTGCTACCGCCGTCGCCGCTGCTGCTGCTGCAGCCGCCGTTATCCAGAGCGGCTGTCCCGTCGCATTTCACCGTTCACTTCGCCGCTTGCGGATGGATTCCCCACGCGCCAAATTCATTTGCATCGTTGCATCGCCTATCCCCCCCACCCCACCCCGCGCCCCCCCCCCCCCTACATCGCTGCCCACTCTCCCCGCAGTGCCCAACACTCCTGAGACGTGCCCTCTTTCTCTCCCTCCTCCATATCTCACTCATGCTCTTCCTGCCCCTGTAACGCTCTCCGTCAATCATGCGCTCCCTAAATCATGTCTCCCCCTCTCTTTCTATCTCACCGATGCCCTCCCTCCCTACCCCATGCCCTCCATGCCCTCCCTCCCTCATGCCCTCCCTCCCTCTCTCCCTCTCTCACGCCTTCCTCCCGCATGCCCTAAATGCCCTTCACGCCCTCCCACTCTGAACACAACACCACCAGTAGTACACGACTTGCTGCTGCTACTGTTGCTGGAGGTCAGTGAGCCGTGGGCTTATCGTCGCCTTCTTCTTCCGTACGGCTGCCGATGCAGACGCAGAGACACAATTTCCACTGCGCATTCAGAGCGGTAGAGCCGAGACGACCGCGCCAGCGGCAGCAGGAGCGTCTCGCCGCGATGCCACCGTCGTATTTGTGGATCGGGGGCATTGCGTCGTTCCGCGTTCTGGATGGCCACAGTCGCACGCTGGAAAGTTTTTTTTTTCAAATTTATTTTCTCATTTGTGCATCAGGTATTCGCATGGTTTGTGCGGATGCGATTTGGGCCATTTGGGACTGTGACCAGAGCAGACGAAGCAACGCACTTTGGGTGTTTGTGGTGCGGTGGAGGAGGCTCCGCGCACCGTGTGTCTGTGTGTCCTCTACCGACCACACGTATCTCGCTCCACACTACCGCGGCTGCTGCTGTTCCTTCTGCTGCCAAGCGCTGCTGCTGGTGCCGCTGCTATTACTGATGCCGTTTCTGCTGCTGCTGCTTGTGCTGCTAATTCTGCTGGTGCTGGTGCTTGTGGTACTGTCAGTTCTGCTTCTAGTGCTGCTCGTTCTGCTGCTGATGTTGCTGCCAGTGCTGCTGCAAGCGCTACCAGGAAAGAAACAGTTGAACAAATCCGGCAGTGACAAACGACGATTGCCGATCGCGCCTAAAAGCTCCGTATGCTGGCTACACAACGAGCGAATCAGTCGGTCTCGGAATACAAGTTATTTATAAAAACCTTCTTTTGGTAACTTTTTTGTAGGAGAATTGTCTGCGGTTTTTTTTTAAGCGACCAGCTAGAGAGAGGCCCGCGAACCGCAATGCACTGCCCGACACAACAGCTGGAGTCTACCTTCTTGACAGTCCAGGTATGTGTCGTTGCGTGTGATGGTTCGTGTTCAGGAAGAGCGCCGGCGCTGATTACACTGTGTAACAAAAAAATTTCGTTCCTGGGTAGTAAAAGTTATTTCGTAATTTCTTACGCCTCAAAAGTATAGAAAATGGCTATTATTCCCCACAAACTTTGCTTTTGTGACCAGGACAGTGATATTTAGAAATTTTACTATTTTCAATGAGATAACGGGCGAATTTGTGTCTTTTCATTCACATAAAGTGAGAAAAAAACAACAACATATTAACATGTATTTATACTAAAGTAATAATAAAATGACTACAAAAGATTTAGACACCAAGGCGCACTACCACAGGCGGGACTGGCCACAGCGGACCGAGTTCTCTGTGGGGAGGAACAACGTCAAGTGGGAACCACTGGTGGACCCCTGGAAGGTGCTGATGCCACCACTGCACATCAAATTGGGACTTTGTCAGAGCTGTAGATAAGGAGTCGGCAGCCTTCAAGTACCTTCAAGACTGCTTCCCTAAGCTGTCTGAGGCAAAGGTCAAAGCCGGTGTCTTCGTCGGACCACAGATAAAGACAGATCCTGTAGTGCAATGAATTCCCCAAGGAGCTCACTAGTAAGGAGAAAGTGACTTGGAACAGCTTTGTCGCAGTGGTTCGTGGCTTCCTGGGCAATCACAAGGTCGAAAACTATGTGGAGCTGGTTGAGACTCTGGTGAAGAACTACGGCACAATGGGCTGTAGGATGTCCCTCAACGTCCATATCCTTGATGCTCATCTTGATCAATTCAAGGAGAACATGGGAGCGTACTCGAAGGAGCAAAGCGAGCGTTTCTACCAGGATATGCTGGACTTTGAACGCCGCTACCAAGGACAGTATAACGAGAACATGATGGGAGACTACATTTGGGGGCTGATTCGTGAAAGTGATTTACAGTATAATCGTAAATCTCGAAAAACTACTCACTTCTAAATATTTTGTTGTAATTTTTATCTTACTTTAGTATACATACATGTTCATTTTTATTCATATGTGGGTTTTTTTTCTGACTTTATGTGAACGAAAAGACACAAATTCGCCCGTTTTCTCATTGAAAAAAGGTTAATTTCAAAATATCACTTTCCTGGTCACAAAATCAAAGATTGCGGGGAATAATAACACATTTTCTATACTTTTTAGGCATAAGCAATTACGAAATAACACTTACTACCCAGGAGCAAAAAATGTGTTAATGTTATTATTATTTCCTCCCTCCCCGTCGATACCACGAGGGAGACGGTCGCGGTGCCGTGCGAGTGCGTGGGCTGTTTAATTGTTTACCATCCCATTTCCACTCTCAGCTGCCACCATGAATAAGCAAAAACGCTCGGCTCTCGCCGCCGACGCTCCGACATTAACATTTTAAACTCGCAACCAAACAGCGGTGAGCTCATCCACTCCGGAGAGCTGCCGACGCCAAAATCTCGGTTCACGCCGGGAGGGCTTTCGTGACTCGATGCCATCTTTCACATATTTCATAGCAGCCTCGGTCGGGTCAATCTGGCTGTCTGTTGCGCTGCGGGGTTTCTTTTTACACGCTTTCTATCAATTCACTCTATCTGTTGTTGTTGTTGTTGTCGTATCCTCAAATCTTGTAACTCAAATTTAACCTACTTCCCAATGTGCTATCGACTGCAAACTTGGTATACTTATGTCATACTGATGACAATACTATATTCTATCATAAAAAAAAAAGATTAAACCATCTTTGTTTCTGTTATGTTTCGGCTTGGGTCTAATTGTCCACGCTCAACTGACGTTGGCTGTAATTGACTACGGCCACTTACGTTATGGCAAGCTTTGCGGCCACTTCCTGGAATTCTGCCATTACTCGTACGGTACATTTCCTTAAAGCGTGTTTTAAAAAAGTATTTTTAAATATTACTTATTTTGGTGAAATTGTATTTTAGTTTGCACCGTGCCGCACCCAGAGGTCGCTCGCACCTCGTAGAGAGAGGACGACTCTGAGACGCGAAAAGGAACCCTGAGCCACGCGCTCGAGCCAATACCGAATTCCATCCACCCCTTCCCCGCCACTCCGCCCTCTCCAAGTTCTGCGGTTCCCTATTTACGAAGTTGTTCTTGGCCAATTGATGAGTGTTTACATACGGGAAGAAACTGGAGCACCCGCGAGAAAAGTGACACGCGAGAGGGGGAAACGTTCGATGCCGGTGCGGTCCACACTTTGCTGTACCGCCTTCGACTCGCAAGTCAGGGGCTATCATGACTCACCCTCGACGCCAACGGAAAGGGAGTTTCGCGCTCGTGCGACCCACCAAACGTGGCTGCCTCCACAGTGCTGTATTACAGGCCACGTGCATTGATTGGCACGAGTACAAACAAAACACACCTGGTTTGGGACTCGGCTCATCTAGGTCAATAAAATGAGTACCGTTTTGTGGGACAACCACAGTATTCGCTTTATTACAGAGAGCGACGCCCCCGACATAGGAACGTGGAGTTCCGTCTGTTAGAGTCACCAACCCTTGCATGCAAGTGCTGGATCACATTGACGCGTGTTATCACATCTGGTGTGGATTACACGCACGAACCTTTTGTCAATCCACTGCCGGACGAGGGCCTTCCCTGGTCGTGCGGGGTCACGGGGTTTATTTGACCTTGCTTCACCACACCGGACGGTGCGGGGGATTTTCTCTTCCTTGTTTTCGGTGAGGATCAAGAGGTGGCTGGCTGGCTCAGGACTCAGAGCACTGAGCCGGCAATGCTGAGTCCCTGGGTTTGAATCCTGGGTTCAAGCGCCCAACCGTGACTAACGTGGGTTCTGAAGCGTGGAGCCGGGGCTTGTGCAGTTTCACCAAATCAGGGGGCTCTCACCTTCCCAGTTAAAACATTTTAATACCAAAAAAAAACGAACTATACGATTAATCGTGAGCCACGCTTTCCCACGCGCAGAAATTCCCAGCGATGGTCGGGACGTCTATCGCGCAAGGACACGGCTTCGCCATCGCCCGGAACTACAGCCCACGGCGACCGTCAATCTTCATCATCCCGTGGCCGCCCCTGTCCGGCCGGCAACGCTCGTTTGGCCTGGCCAGCCTGGGTGGCGTCGCGGGCGGCGGTGCCGTGGGGGCAACGGGGATGGAGGCCGCCTGGCGGAGCCGGGCGTGCGCGTGGCTCGCAGTCATCGCCATTGTCGGCAACCTCGTGCTGCTTGGCGTGGTGTACGTGTGCTCCTGAGCGACGCCGGCGCCAAGCGGCGGCAGCGATTCCGCCTTCGTACACCTCCCCCCCCCGCTCTCACGCGCGCGCCTCCGCGTGGCACCCTCGCGCCCCCGCGGCGCACGCGCGCGCCTCCGCGTGACACCTTCGTGCCCGCGGGGACGCGCGCTTCTGGCTCGCGTGCGTGCCGCGTGCGTTCGCCCGGGCGAGCCACGGAGCCCAGAGCGGCCGCCGCGTAGCGATGCTAAAATTAGTTCTTCCGTCCGTGGCAATTCGAGTGGGAGCTGCGGCGCTTTTAAAACCTCTCGCAGTAATACGAGTGACTCACAGCAAATTGCTTTTTGTTTACAGTAAGGGCTGTTGTTTTTGTTTTGGCAACACGACGCTGAGCACACACGCACGCACGCATACGGAGGGGAACTGATCTATCACCGTGACATTCCCTTTCGGGCTAGGGCGATAGAGGAGTCAGGAAAAGTAATCAAGGATCCTTGGCTCTGATACCAGATGTTTTTGTTTTGCTATTGGGAGTGACTCAAAAGTTGGCAAGAGGCTCAAGGTTAGTCTTCATGCCAGGCTTAGGCATGTGATTCTTCGTTCTCCCCTCCCCCCACTCCACCATCGAATCTGTTAAATTGTCACGATTCGGGGGCAACGATTATTCCGTTCAAGAATCAATTTAATTATCGGCTCATTCGCAGCGTGTCGGTTGTATAACCGCACGACAAAAAAAAATCACCCCATCACGTTAAATTAGATGTTTGAACTTCATTTGGTTAGAGTCCGGCTCGGAGAATTAGAAAGGTCAATTTAACTGTCACGCAACAAACTTTCTTCCCTTGCAGGAGTAAAGTTCAGTGCCCTCGAGTGCATCGCTTGAGAAGATCATTCAAAAGCGTTCTCTGAAGTAGTTCGATGACATCTCCTTCCGCGGGCAGGTCTGTAGACACGTGGGGTAACGCACTGCGCGTCCAAATGAACGACGTCTCCACGAACTCGAACGTAGCGGTCGGCCTCGTGACACGACGCGTGACAGCGCGATCGCAATCAAAGTCCGCACCTCCGATTGGCACGGTCGGCTCTATGCGGTGCGTAAAACCGCGGCGCCTGTGCCAGGCTAGGTGCGCGTTGAAGCCACGTGAAGTGTCGAACGCCCGCCGGCACGAGGTCACGGGGCAGACCCAGCAGGTGCCACGGGTCGACTGATTGAGATGACTGACCGATGCACCACCTGTGCCCCCTGCTGTGTCAACTTGACGGTGCAACATACATTCAGTTTCAGTTGCATGTATTCGGTGTAGCCCTGTGAGCCATGCGGATCTTGACTCGGGTGCAACCGCAACAAGCAAAAACATGAACAAAGAACATCTTAAAGTGACTACGCGCAACAGAAAAATCCAGGAGAAAACAGCAAAGTCTTCCAGAAATAAACAACGCATATCAACGCTGTGTGCAAAAATCTCAGTGGGATGCAAATTAAACAATAACAACCATAAGACAGTTTAGGTTAACTCTGTACTGCAACAGACAAACATGGCTAAACCATACGTTTTCGAAATCACTAAAACAAAGCTAGAAAAACAATGTAACAGTGATCATAACAATACACAGTAACATGTACGACCAAACTTTGCAGCCATAGCTGGCAGCATGAGTCACTCCATAACAGCAGGAGTATCATACGTCACATACATAATTTACGTACATACGAAGTGGGTGTTGGCGGGGGGCGGGTGGCGGGGCAGTAGAGCAAGTACTTCGCGTAAAACACAAACACAGAAAATAATTTCTGGAGAGAATAGAATCCCCTGCGCGCCACTGCGTCCGCGAGACCCCGTTGTTGTCACCTGTCTCCCCCGTCCACCTCCCTCCCCATCCCCATCCCATCCCCTCCCCTCCCCTCCCCTCCACTTCCCACTCTCCCGTGACCTTTGCCGAGAGCTACAAAGTCAACCCACGCTCGTGGAGTGCCGGGGTTGAAGGAGTCACAACTTTTCGCGGCGCCTCTTGAGGATTCCGCGACGTCCCCCTCCGCGCAGAGAGCGAACCCTCTGACGTGGAGCGGAGAGCGCCTCGGCCGGATTTTCGCGGGCGTCGGTGATGTGTCGTGCGTGCCTGCAGTGCTGACATCATCGCAGCGGAGAGAGGGAAACTGCTGCAGCGTTGATTCGAAGCTTTCGTGACTGCAGGAATCCATACTCGTTGGTTCTTTCGGTAAAGTCGCGTAGGTAGAAAGTTAAATAAATCACGACGTTTCGATCGCAACACAAGCGGTCGTCCTCAGGCAGAACTGCTGGATTATATTGGAACGTGAAGAACCAGTGGCATCTACATCTGCAGAACGTGAAGAAGCAGTGGCATCTACATCTGCAGAACGTGAAGAAGCAGTGGCATCTACATCTACATAACGTGAAAAACCAGTGGCATCTACATCTGCAGAACGTGAAGAACCAGTGGCATCTACATCTGCAGAACACGAAGCATCAGTGGCATCTGCATCTGCAAAACCCGACGAGCCAGTGGCACTTACATCTGCAGAACGTGAAGAGGACGGCCGCTTGTGTTGCGATCGAAACGTCGTAATTTATTTTATTTTATACCTACACGTGACTTTACCAAAAGAACCAAAGAGTATGTGCTGCAGCGTTCTCTCGGCGCGCTTCATCTTGAGCGATTGTACACAAAGCCCCCAGCGCGTGTGAATGATCAAGCGATTGACGTGATGCTCGCGGCCCACTCGAAGAGTTGATGGTGATCCGCAGACCACTGTCAACCCACCGCCACGTCTAGGCCTTCCCATGCCCTGTCGGTGGTGAGGGGCTGTTTGACCACATTTCACCGCGCTGCTCAGTGTGGGTTTGTGAAAGAGGATGAAAGGCCGCTATATAAACCCGGAATAGAATAGAAGGGAAGGATGGGGGGTGCTGGGGGAGGGGGTAAGGACTGGTGCAGATCACGTGCTGCTGATGTTAGCCGTGGCAGGATATCGAACTCAGGTTACTCAACTGCAGGTCGTTTCAATTACAATGTTGTGATGCATTGCCGGAAAATAAAGGCTTCGGTATTTTTACAACAGTAACAACAATAATAATAAGAGTAGATGTCTATTATTTTTTGCCATGAAAGTCACACTGAGTGTCAATGTTTTTTTTTCTGGAGGGTGCTGCGTTGTCAATTCAATTCACTGGAGTTTGGCTTCACGTGCGAGGAAACTGGAGAACCCACGGCGCTGTCAACGAGGGGCAAACACTCAGCACGGCCGTCTCCTGGCCACACCTCGCAAGCCCCACGCTTAGAGCACCTGGCAAGCCCCAACGCCTAGAGCACCTGGCAAGCCCCAACACCTAGAGCACCTGGCAAGCCCCAACACCTAGAGCACCTGGCAAGCCCCAACACCTAGAGCACCTGGCAAGCCCCACGCCTAGAGCACCTGGCAAGCCCCACGCCTAGAGCACCTGGCAAGCCCCACGCCTAGAGCACCTGGCAAGCCCCACGCCTAGAACACCTGGCAAGCCCCACGCCTAGAGCACCTGGCAAGCCCCACGCCTAGAGCACCTGGCAAGCCCCACGCCTAGAGCACCTGGCAAGCCCCACGCCTAGAGCACCTGGCAAGCCCCACGCCTAGAGCACCTGGCAAGCCCCACGCCTAGAGCACCTGGCAAGCCCCAACGCCTAGAGCACCTGGCAAGCCCCAACGCCTAGAGCACCTGGCAAGCCCCAACGCCTAGAACACCTGGCAAGCCCCACGCCTAGAGCACCTGGCAAGCCCCAACGCCTAGAGCACCTGGCAAGCACCAACACCTAGAGCACCTGGCAAGCCCCAACGCCTAGAACACCTGGCAAGCCCCACGCCTAGAGCACCTGGCAAGCCCCACGCCTAGAGCACCTGGCAAGCCCGAATGGTGTGGCGGTGACCCATGCCGAGTGCTCACCGGGCTCAAAGCTGCTTGGCCTCTAAGAGCAGCGAAGAGGAGATTTGATTCTCTGATGCTTTCCGAGTTTGGCGGAAGTTTTCTCTCGCCCGGGCTAATTGCAAAGTCAAGAAGAATGAAAAATCAATTTGCAAAACGCGGTCATAAATTTCACGAAAATATATCATCAGTCGCTTGGTAATGGGAGGCGTTGAGGACATCTTGATGTTGGTTAATATACGGATGGGCTGTCAGTTATTCGCTCGTTAACCCTTGAATCGACGGCAGGTTCGTCGCTATGTCAGGCGAGGTCGCTAACATCCACGTCCAACATCGTGAAAAGGGCCGATTGCATCCCCCGCGTTCTCTCGCCACGATCGACGTGACAGCAGAGCGCCTCCGATGGGCACCGTTGTCAACGTACGGTGCAACAGAAGTTCGACGTACATCGCGGCCTCTTTTTGTGAGCCACTGCCAACTAAGCGAAGCAACAGCATCATTGCATTCGGTCTCACCTGCATCCGTCACTTGGCTTTCAAATATGTCGTAGTACTGCTGTGAAGAAGGCGCCATTACCCATTACAAGTGTGTGTGTGTGTTTTCCTATTTCAGACCACGCAGCGTTATTTGACGAACGAGTCCAATGTTTGTTTTGTTCACTCTGATTGTGTGCCACTGCTAAGGCAGCAGCATCACCATCACCACCACTACCACCACTACACCCACCACCACATACATTAATTAAACTTGGATGCAGATCTCGATGGCAGTTAAGAATGGAGAGACTTCATATTTCCAAGCACCTCTTAAATTTCTTCCGAGGAATTCCGAACATCCTCCGCACCGCGCAGCCCCTTTTCCCATCGCTCTCCGGCACGGGCGAGCGGCACGTGGCCTTCATTAGGAGCATGAGCTCCTCTCCTCTCTCTCCGTCTCTGACTCAACAATGCACGAAGACCATCGTCCCGACAACGGGCAGACGCACTTACGGACCCAGATAGCGGCGATGGTTTAATATTCGCCCGCCATCGATTAGGCGCGCGCAATTTACGCCCAACGCAATTAGAGACCGCGGCTGCTTCCTCCGAAAGCGCGCGTCTCCATCGCATTAGCGGCCCATTTGGCTTCCATTTGTCCGCATCGCACAACCGCCGATAAGATAGCCGCTCTCTCACTTGCGCTGCTGTCACACAGTCCGCCTGGAGCAGCCGTGCGTCCAGGCCTCGCCCCGGCGGCCTAACGCGGTAGCCCCGAACAAAATACTCATCAGGTTTAGAGGTAAACACGGGGGCCAAACGCGGCTCAGCGGCAATAACAATTATACGTGATCACAATATTACTTTACACTTTTAAAGCAGCGGTGTTTTTTACCCGCAGGGCACAGAGTTTCTGGACAGAGCTGCAAGACAGAAATAAAGTAAATTAAGTAGAATAATAAAATGAAGCCTGTAAAACAAAAATAAGCTCATTAAAGGTTCGTGATTTTTTTTCTAAACCGACCCAAATGCAACAAAATAAAAACCCGAAGGGTAAAGTAAACAAAATATGAAGAAAGTGAAAAGAGATGGGGTCTTAAGGGCGAGGATGCGACTGTGAGGCGAGAGGCGAGAACGGGTCGAACGTTCATGGTGGAGGGGATATCCATCGCCTGGCGAGCCCACATCACTGGTTGAGTCGGGGGGGGTCGACTCAGCCCATCAGCCCTTCCCTTCCGGGGGTGGACATGCAAAAGAATCACTCTGTGTGGGAGTCAACAGCGGTTAT